>NC_062563.1:2362500-7162500 GCF_022837055.1 Prionailurus viverrinus
TGGTAAAGTAACCTACATGAGATAAAACTACAGACTACCTTTGGGGGTGATGAAGTTGCCCTGAACCTGGACGGTGGTGGTGACCGCGAGAGTCTGAGAACACTAAATGCCACTGGCCTGCGTTGAAAGGTGTGTGTGTTATATCACGGAGAAGCTGTTCTGTGTACGTGGTACGTATACAGCCCCAACTCCATCCAAGTCCGAGCTTCCTGCCCTGCCCGCAGCCTTCCTGACGTGCGCCCCGCCCCGGCACGCTCCTGAGCCACCGCCCCACTCACACTGGGGGCACCCAACCAGCCTCGTTCAGGTTCTGACCGGGCCACAGACCTCTGGGCTCCGGGCGGCCTAAACGCCCCTCCCTCCCACCTGTGCCCAGCGAGCCTTGGCCTCCACATCAAGGGGTTTTCACTAACACCCACCACGCCCGACTTCCACACAGGTCCATCTGACCATTTCCTTGCCAGCTCCCGTTCTGAGCCACCAACTCCACGAGAACAGGAACCACCTCCACCTTGGTCGCCTCTGTGTCCCCAGCAGCCAGCACAGAGGCCGGAAGAAAGGGCGGGCACTATCCGTGACCACTGGTTGAGTGAGTGTTTGGGCGTATTTCTCATCAGAGGCAGAAGCTGATGTGAAGCCGTCAGGAGCTAGGTGAAGAGCAGGCTGGTCGGTTCACCTTGCGCTAAACAAGCGATCACACACTTTAAAGACCACGTGGAACCGCACACACGCACGCCCAGGTGCAGGACTGATGGCTGACGGGACGGGCTTGGGCGTGGTACCGACTGTGATACTGTCCCACGTCACTACTAGAGGCAAGTGGATGAAGGGTGGACGGAACCTCTCTGTACGGAGCTGTGACTCTCTCTTAATTGACAAAAACCTTTTGAGCACGTCCCACGGGTGCGCCCTGACCCCCCAATGGTGCTCGCGGTCTAGACGTGTAGAAAGCGTCACACCAGATAGGAAGTCTGATACACGTGCAATTGGGCAGCGTGGGGGTGCCACTGAGAACGGAGACCCCACCCCGGGGGGGACAGGTGAGCGGGGGGGACAGGTGAGCGGTCCCACCCCGGGGGGGACAGGTGAGGGGACAGGTGAGCCCCACAGCTCCCGAAGAAACAGCGGGGTGCTCCCCACAGGGTGGCCCTCATTCTCTGCCCCACGGCCGCCAAGCTCGGCGCCTTCTTGCACTCATCGTGTGAGAAGGCAGCACCTTCCGCCCCCAAGCTGTGAGCTCCGCGGACAGTCTGCCTGTTCGGCCCCCAGAGCAGCCGGTACATGGTTTTCATTTGATGGAAGCTCTTTTACAAACTTCTGAGGGATGGATGAGCGCTCTGCACGCGGCCCCAGGCAACGCATTCCAGAACACTAGAGAGGCGCATGCAACCCCGGGGCCTGGCGATTAGGCATCTGTGGACAAAGACGGCGGGGATCACACAGGCCACCCAGCCCGGGCAGAGGGCCTGGCTGCCAGGTGTGGGACCCCTGAGGCAAGGTCAGGGGCCGCATGCAGGCCCAACGGCTCCCGGAAAAGGCCTCCCGCCGTATACAGAGTTTCCTTGGGGCCTACGATGGGTGACGGGAAAGCCTACGATGCACCTGCTGAGCCCATCACCGCTCCGCCCTCTCCAGGTGTGTAAAATACATGTCCCCGGACATGACCAGGCTTGAGAGAGCAGCTGCCTCAGGGGCCAAACACCTGGCTGCGCCTCAGAGGTGCCCTCCGCCCTCTGCCCCCCCCCACCTGGGGTGTCAGGTGGCCCCACAACAGAGACAGATTCTCTCGCCAAGGACCATGCGTGGCGCTGACAGTAACTATGTGGCCCTGGCTCCCAGAGAGCACGTGTCCTCTTACCTGCTGGTGAAGCCCAAAGTCTAGCTAAGGGTGGGGCTTAAACTCTAGTGCCCTGGAAGGAAGTCGCTGCTGATTCACATTTGGCGGGGATTCTGAACGGAAGGTCTGAGCCCCCCGAGGGTCCCCAGGGGACAGACGAGGAGGAAGGGAGCTGAGGCCCTGCACACATGCTTGCCACAGGCCAGGCCCGCAGAGGCGTCTGTGGCCCTGAGGACGGGATCTCTTCTGCAAGGGTGACTGGCCTGTGTGTGGGGAAGGGAAGCATTCCCTTGGTGTCATTAGCCCCACGGTGTAAACGGAGGCAGGACCATTCAGGTGAAGGTCGTGGGACCGCATGCAGGGCAGTGACGGACATTCGGTGTTCCAGATGGCACCCTGTGACTCTACTAAGGAAGATACGCCAAAGTTTGGGTTTTAAATAAATGAAAACAAATCTGCTGCCCACACCACCTTTTCTGTGTGGTGCTGAGCGCCTCCCGAGACCTGGCCCCCACAGAACACATTCCACACTCTCCCGACGGCCGGAGAAGTGGGCGCCGTGGATACCTCTCTCTGCAGGGACCCCACACTGACCCGGGCTGACAGAGGTCCAGCCACTTGCCAGGGCCTGGTGGTGAGCCAGTGGGGGAGGTGTGTGGGCGGAGACCCCCGTGTGGGGCGCTCTCCCCTCCCCAACTGCATTTCCAGAAAGAAATTCGAGTCCCTTCCGGGAACACCTGGAGACACCTGGATAGGAGTCATCAACACCACCACCCGCCACGTGTGACAGCGCTGAGACCCACACACTGTTCATCTTCCCAGGTATCAAATGATGACGTTAAAATTACTCAATTGCTTCCCGGAAGTTTGATTTTCACTTTTACATGTGCTTCTTTTTTAAAAAAATTTTTTTTTCAACGTTTATTTATTTTTGCGACAGAGAGAGACAGAGCATGAATGGGGGAGGGTCAGAGAGAGAGGGAGACACAGAATCGGAAACAGGCTCCAGGCTCTGAGCCATCAGCCCAGAGCCTGACGCGGGGCTCGAACTCCCGGACCGCGAGATCGTGACCTGGCTGAAGTCGGACGCCTAACCGACTGCGCCACCCAGGCGCCCCTACATGTGCTTCTTTTTTAAAAAATTGTTTTACTTTAATGTTTATTTTTGAGAGAGGGAGGGACAGAGAGAGAGAGAGGAGGGGCAGAGAGAGAGGGAGACACAGAATCCAGGGTCCGAGCTGTCGGCACAGAGCCCGATGTGGGGCTCGAATTCACAAACGGAGAGATCGTGACCTGAGCCGACGTCGAACGCTTAACCGACTGAGCCACCCAGGTGCCCCACATCTGCTTCTTATTAAAACCTTTTTCTGTGCAGTGAGCTTGGGAGGAGACACGGCACTGGTCTGACTTTCAAGAAGTTGCCAAGATTAAATGACACACTAGCTACGCTGTTTCCGAAGTGTGTTATTACAGGGTGGTGGGCGGGGGGTGGGGGCGGGGGGTGGCGGAGGCTGGGTGAAGACTGGGGCCTGGCGGGGCTGGCTGGGAAGAAAGGCAAGGGACAGAGGAACGGTCGCTGTTTTTTTCTTTTCCTTGAACCTTGAACTCAACACCCACCTTGGCTGCCAGGGGCTGCCTGTTCATGGGGTTACCTCCCCCTGGGGCTTATCCACTACAAGGCCTTTGCTCGTATTAAAGAACCCGTCCAGAGGATTAACGGCAAAAAAAATCAAATAACCTATCTCTTGCTTTCCCTGCCTTACTTCTTACAAAATGTAGGAAAACTCTCCAACAATCGCAGAAATTTAAAAGCCGAATAACAAAACTCCAACAGCAAGCCCACCAGATAAGACGCTTCAACAACCATCTGTACCTTTGAAATTCATTAACGAAGGCAATTTACTGAGCCTGCCCCGGAATGCATTATTCACGCGAGAACAGCGGCACTTGATAAATATGGAAGGCTTGACTGTTCTGCGGGGTCTGAATGCTTTTACATAAATTCCCACTGGGATTAGCAATCTTTCCAGAAATCAAACGACACCTGTAAAGCTACTTAAAGTTGGCTTTTCTTCCCCATCAGGTGGGGTAAGGAAACCTTTCAGTGAAGGACGAAGATCCATTACGGGCGGAATCAGGCATCATCTCAAATAATTTTCTGACACATGACAGTGACTCCGAAGTTGCCGGGAGCGCCCCCTGTGAATCTGCCGCCCGACTGCAGGCGGGACCGGGAGGACGGAACGCTATTACCTGATCACAGCCCGAGCGCCACACACGAAAGCCACGGAACTCGCGATCAACCGGCCAACCCGCCAGCAAACAGACGGAAGCAGGTGCAGGAACGGCCGGTGCCAGGTTCTGAGGCCAGGGCCGAGGCCGTTTCCCACGAGCGGGGCCGACCGTCAAGCTGACGTTTTGTAAAGTGAACTTAAGTGGTAGGCAATTATCTGGATAATTAATTTTCAAATGGTTTCTGCCTAGACCATCTGAACGCCTGTGAATGAGGGAGCAGCCGGGGGAGAAGTCCAAACTCCCTCTGGATCTCAGCCGGGCCGGTTTGTTCCTCAGAAACAAAAGGCAGGGGGCGCCTGGGTGGCGCAGTCGGTTAAGCGTCCGACTTCAGCCAGGTCACGATCTCGCGGTCCGTGAGTTCGAGCCCCGCGTCGGGCTCTGGGCTGATGGCTCGGAGCCTGGAGCCTGTTTCCGATTCTGTGTCTCCCTCTCTCTCTGCCCCTCCCCCGTTCATGCTCTGTCTCTCTCTGTCCCAAAAATAAAAATAAACGTTGAAAAAAAAAATTAAAAAAAAAAAAAAAAAAAAAGAAACAAACGGCAGCACGTGTCAACGTCCCCTGACCACGTGATCACCGTCCACTGACCACGTGATCACGGAGCCTAATCTGAAGACACACGTGGCCAGAAGCCCTTCACGCTCAAAAGTGAAGACTGAACGTCTTTTTTTCTCGGTCAGACCAGTGCCCGTGGCTCCAGTCGGCCGGGCCGGGGTGGGGGCCGCTCACTGTCACGGCCACGCCCCAGTGGGCAGACCAAGCTCACGGGGGGAAGGCGGCCCCGACCAGATCCTGCTCGTGAAGGGTCTTTGCTGTGCTGCGGGATCTTGGACAAGGGTCCTGTCTGTCCCTCTGATCCCCTCGTTACCCGTCTGCAAACGGGGGGTGGGACGCTAACGTCTCCTACACGCAGCACAAGGACGGGGATTCACACGGAATCCACTCCAGGTTCCTGTTATTTCTACTGATGGAGCAGAGCAACCCTGTTGCGGGCCAGCCAACCTCCTGACCAGCCCAGGGGGCCGAGGAGCCCCCTTCTGTAGGCTCCCACCCCCATGTCGTCTGGGTCATCCTGTCCTGACACCCTCTTGCATCCTGCAGGTGTCTGCACCCCAGGCCTGCAGTGGGGGGGCCCTGTCAGGGGCCACGAGGGTACGTGTCTCAGAACCCCAGGTTCACCGGGCCTGGGGGTTGGGGGGCATCGGGGAGGGTGAGAACCGAGTGGCCACGGTGCTGCTGTCACCCCTGTATGGGGCCCTCCCTTCCCTGCCAGGCGACAGCCCAGACCCCCCGACTTCCAAACAGCGGGGGCGCCCAGGTTTTGATGTGAAGTCTCGCGATGGTTAACGGCGGGCGGCCCGCTCTGTCCCACAGACGCTGCAGGAGTGGAGCAGAATAAACCCAGGGGAAGCTCCTGGTTCCTCTTACCTTCCCAGCCTCACACCCTGTGCCGCCACCTGTCCGCTCACCTGTCCAGGTGGACAGGTCAGGGACACGATGCAGAACCGGCCCTCAGGGCCAGGCCAGGAGCCACCCCGTCCACAGCCGCCTGGGTCCTGAGCCGACCTCGTGAGACCCCTCTCCAGGGCCTCTCGCTCTGGGACAGGGGTGGGGGCAGGCCCCGCCTCAGGCCTCACGGGTACGGTGACCCGACTCTGTGACTCTGTCTGTAAGTCGGGAAGTGACTGCGGTTTCGGGACTGCTTTACAACCAACAGCACAGAGCAGCGATGACCACGGTGTTGCGTCCAGGAGCTCGCTAACATGCCCGCCTCGGCCCTGTCCCTGCCTTGCTGTCCTCCATCTGGGGCTGAGCTCCCAGGACCCAGGCTCAGGTGATGACTGTCCCCGCCCAGTGGCAGCAGGGTGGGCAGGAAGGAAAGGGCAGTCTGGGCTCACCGCCCTCCTCTCTGCCTGGACACCACCCTCCCAGCCCCCTCCCCTCCCCTCCCCTCGGTGGAGCCCTACACCTCCCCCACTTCCGGATCCTTCCTCCAGGAAGCCCCCTCAGCCTCTCCATGCTCGGGGCGACTCTCCTCGACTCAACACCCAGCTCGGGCCACCGGGTCCTGGGTTCTCCCTCCAGGCGAGCAGGAGCCCCCTGGGAGGGCAGGAGAGAGAAGTGTGAATGCAGGTGCGCATGCTCCCTAAAGCTGCTAGCTCCCCTGTGTCCCAGGAGCTATGACTACAGCTTTTGTGCAGGTCAGGAAACTGGGGCTTTATAGGGACTATACGGTTTAGCTTCTACGACACGGTCACACTGGGATCTTCACTATGTCGCGGGGCAGAGGCGGGTGAGACGCCGCGATGTGGCTCAGAGGGGCCCTTTCCACGGCTCCCACCCTGAATCTGTGGCCTCCAAAGGCAGGTGCCACACATGTACCTGCCCGGCACGGAGCGTGTGGGTGAAAGTGCACCGAGGGCCCAGGAAAAGGCAGGTGGGGTGGGGAGGAGTGGGGAGGGAAGAATCTCAGAAGACGTGCGGTGTCTCTTGATGCAAACCCGCTTCTCTGCTGACCACGCCAGTCCCCTCTCTGCGGGGGCTTGTGACCCTGATACGTGGAACGTGTCCTAAGTGAGCTGCGTGGGATCGAATACAGATACAGGTCTGCCCGGCACTTCCCAGCGTCTGGGTGGTGGTCAGGACACTGGGACGATGCCAGGGAGAACCCCACTGCCCTTCAGGGGTGGGGAGGCATTCATGCAGCCAAGGCCCGCTGCTCTGGACAACTGTGCCCAAATAACCTCCACCAAAGCACCTTTAGACACCGCCATGGTTTGCTTGGCACAATGATCAGGGCACTGAGATACTGACACTAACAGTCCTGCTCACGTTCCGGCCGTGTTTTCACAACTAACTGTATTTCCGTGTAAAAGTTGGCCTTGAGTCTGAAGCCCCCCAAGCAAATCCTCTGTCGAGTGAAGAGTCAGCTGACGTGAATCGGGTCTCCAGACGTTAGAAGCCGGTGTGACCCACATCGCGTCCTGTCCCCGCTGCAAGGAAAACTGACGTAGATGGACAGTCTGGGTGCAGATCCGGCCCTTGGTCCTTGGCCCAGGGTGGCAGGGGAGAGTGCTGCCACGGGCCCTGCACATATGTGTGCCTCCTGCCTCCGGGTCCTGTTAGCCCCCCCTGGGAAGCATCTTTCCCCAGCCCCAGCTGGTCCAGAGGCCTGCAGCTTGGGGTTCCCCCAAGGCCCCGTCCTGGGGGATGCCCCCCTGAAGGGGGCTCATCCTGAGACAGCCCTGACCCACAGACTGGGGTTTCACATCCACAAACAGGGCCCACGGAGGATCATCCAGGAAGACTTCCAAGCATCCACCTAGACAGCTTTGATCATCACACGCTCATCATCAACACCGTAGAAACAAACATGCCCTCACTCCCATTCCGGGTAAGGGTCCCAGTCAGTGACAGGTGCAGAGAGCCGCCTGGCTGCTGCAAGCTGCCCAGTCCCCTCACACGGGACCCAAGCCTCCTGCTGGAACCGTCTTCCCTTTAACGACAGGAAAACTGAAATCAAGCACGCTCTGAACTGGCTACGAAAACTCCTGAATAAACAGAGTACCGCGAGTCCGTGCACCTCTAAAAACAGCGCAGAAAACTACATATGACACAGAAAGTAGCTACAGTCTCTGGATGAGGCGGGGGCCAGCCAAGATTATGTGGCACGGTTTCATTTTTGCAGGCTTAACAAGAAAGGGTAGAAGGGATACGCGTAGCTCAAAATAGCCAGAGTGGCAATTTGACGTTCTTAATCTTCGTCCACCTTCATTAAAATCTTCTACCAACGTACGCTGTGAAAGTAATGTTTAGAAAGCAATGAACGTTTAAATCCCTTCTTCTGGTCCTATTAGGGGACTGTGCAAAGCGATCA
Organism: Prionailurus viverrinus; assembly: GCF_022837055.1. NCBI lineage: Eukaryota > Metazoa > Chordata > Mammalia > Carnivora > Felidae > Prionailurus > Prionailurus viverrinus. Next base: position 2,370,506 of record NC_062563.1, read on the forward strand.
TTTCTGCAAGACGGGCTGTACATTTGGTGAAAAAACGTCCTCTGTGTCTCGTGACAGGCAGCGCGTGCAAAACAAAGACGACGGGAGGGCCTGGGGGGCAGACAGGGGCACAGGAGAACACGGGCAGCAGAGAATACGTAAGGAGCGGCTTTAATTCCCCCCCCCCCCCCGCCTGGCCGTCCACGTGGCCCTTGCTGCCAGGTCCTGCCCGGAGCGGACAGGGGGCCATGCTGCGGGCCTCCCCAGCCAGCCTTCGCCAGGTTGGTGCCGTGCCCTTGAAGCATCACTGTCCCCGGCCATGGGGCAATGCCACAGTTGACAGACGCACCCCAGTCCCCATCCCCGCGCACCTCCTGGGGACTGTGAGGGCAGTGACACAAGTTAATGTGAACCGGGTTTTTAAACCGGTAGAGAAATCCTTGCGGGCTGAAGACCTATAGCAGTGCCTGAAGCCACGTGACTGCTGCGTCCTCCTGATCAAACTTTAAATGCTTCAGGGCCTTTTGATTTTGTTTTTTGTGTGTGTGCCATTATTGGTATTCCTCCATCGCTAAACTCGAAGATTGGCTTAAGAAAGAAAGACAGAATAGCCTTTTCAGAGCATCAAAAAGAAGTCCTCGGATGTGCAGGCCTATTTGTAGATTCATTGTACGGAGCCGTGCGTCCACGCGCGGAGAAGCTCACCATCACCAGGTTCGACACAATTGCGATTTCTGAGGCTTGGTCTATTTTGGTCATTTCCTGCAGCGGGGCGCGATAACGCAGGCCGCGGAGGCCCTCCTGCGCCTATCAGAGCCCAGAGCTGGCGGAATCAGAGATGCCTTTGTCCGTTTAAAGGCACCCATTATCTCTCCGGAGAACACAATATGTGTTTATTTTACAAAAACCCCCAACACAAATGGAAATTAAAAAAAAACACACACATTATGGAGGAGGTTAGAGGGACCTGCTCCATGGTGTACGATTAACCACATTCCGTCAGGTGTGAGCAGCAAACATCGCTAAACAATCCAACTTTCTAGCATCTTTTTTCTCCATTAATTTCTACATTCTGCTCATAAAACGTTCGCATAATACCTTTCTGGTCTGGCGGAGTGTGGCTTTGCTTAATAAAAATCTCTGATGGAAACTATAAAAAGTCCTTTCAGTCAACAGGAGGTAAAACAAATCACTCAGCACCCACGACTCTGGGGACACCGAAGGATCAGGTGCAGACCTGTCCAGGTGTGGCTGCTAGGGGCCCAGCCAGCTCGTCCCTGCGGCCACTTTTAAGATCCTTCCGGTCCCGGCCCTGAACTGCTCCAGGGGGGACGGGAGGGCCCCAGTGCAGGAAAGGGAGGTCACAGCAGGCCCGCGCAGGGACCTGGGGAGGCCTGGGAGTTCACTCCAGCGGCGGCAGCAAAACCAGGGTGAAGAAAAAGGAAGGGAGAAAGGAATCGGGGACACACAGTGGGAGAGGGTAAGGAGTCCGGGAAGAAGGTGGGTCACAGAGAAAGGCAGTGGGTCACGAAGGGCAAATAAGGGAAACGCATCGGGGGAAAGACAGACGTGGTAACAAAAGCCAGGACGTCTTCGAGTCGGCGGGCACTGCGGATATCTCCGAAAGGCAAAAGAAAAACGAGGAATATGTCTGCAGAGAGAGCGGGGAAGGCAGAAAGCTTCACAAATGGCACGCAAGGAAGTCTTCCAAGTTGGAGAGCAGAACTTCAGTGGGAAGAAGGAAGCGAACAAGAAAACAAACCCCTGAAGATAACAAATTCAGCAAGAAAAAGCAAAGGGTCCATAAATTAGGGGCAAGAAAAGTTCAGCTTCACGGACTAAAAATGTCAACAGCCAACAACAGATTTTCCCCCAACAAGCTGTACTCATCAGCGCAGGTGCGTAAGCGTCTTCCAGTCCCACCTCCACGCCGGGTGACCTCACAGGTCCCCACGGTTCGTGAACATGCCACACGGCGGGGCTTCCGGGAGGGCGGAGGGGCGGTGCATCTACAAGCCTGAGACGTGCCCCGAATCTTCACTCCTGACTGGCCCTGCAGGCAGTGTCAGAAGGTGCCGGGGACACGCGCACACGAACGCCCCCTTCAGAGCCACCTCCTGCGACGAGAAATGGAAACCAGCTGATCTTTCAACATGAGACGTCACAGTTCAACAGTCATCAGCCAGCCCTGTGATGGAACATTTACGTGGCCGTGAATGACGGCCGTGACCGATGACGGAAAAGACTGTACGGGTGAGGGGCATATTCATAGCTTTTGTTCAAAAGCATGGCCACCAATTTGGCTTAAAACTGTTTTCATCGAAGACACGGCTGATTGAAGTGCAACATCTTTTTGGGTTGGAAAGTAACTTCCGTAGGCTGAACAATCAAACATACACTTGTCTAACATTAAAGTCTGTACTCCTACTTGGGGTGATGGGGGGAGGGGAAGTGGGTGATGGGCACTGAGGAGGGCACCTGTTGGGATGAGCACAGGGCACTGTAGGGAAGCGACGAATCACGGGAATCTACCCCCGAAACCGAAAGGCACGCTGTATGCCCTGTATGTTCGCCGACTTGGCAATGAATTATATTAAAAAAATAAATATGTAAGACACCAAAGTAAATTTATGGAAACAAGTTTTGTAGAAAAATAGTTGGCCGTTTGCTCTAAGAAGTGTATGTGAAATGATCATCTTTGGGGGCGCCTGGGTGCCTGAGCTGGCTGAGCGTCTGACTCTTGATTTCACCCTGTTTATCGTGGTTCGTGAGTTTGAGCCCCGTGTCGGACTCTGTGCTAACAGTGCGGGATTCTCTCCCTTTCTCTCTCTGTGCCTCCCTTGTTCTCTCTCTCTCTCAAAATGAATAAACTTAAAATAATATATATGTTTAAACGATCATTAAAAAAATTTTTTTTAACGTTTATTTATTTTTGAAGGAGAGAGAGATAGAGCATGAGTGGCAGAGGGGCAGTGAGAGAGGGAGACACAGAATCCGAAGCAGGCTCCACACTGTCAGGGTAGAGCCCAACTTGATCTCAGGGACCATGAGATCATGACTTGAGCTGAAACCAAGAGAATGTTCGACTATTTTTTTAAGTTCAAAAAATTAAAGCTAAATAATGTTTAGGGAGAAACACGAGGTAATATTTTAAAGCAAGGGAATGCTAAACATTAATTCAGGGTAATGTATATGGGGAGAGCACAAGGTTATTGGTAATCTTCAAACTTTTATTTTATTTATTTATTTTTCATATTTATTTTTGAGAGACAGAGAGAGAGGGGGGCAGAGCATGAATGGGGGAGGGGCAGAGAGAGAGAGGATGACACAGAATCTGAAGCAGGATCCAGGTTCCGAGCTGTCAGCACAGAGTCCCATACGGGGCTTGAACTCACGAACTGTGAGATCATGACCTGAGCCAAAGTCGGACGCTCAACCGACTGAGCCACCCGAGCGCCCCAAATGATCATCTTTGGCCGGTGGCACCGTCTTCTCAGCTAGACCGAAGAAGTCTGGGTTTCGGATAATCTCAGTAAAACTCACCCTTCTGAAGGATCACCCCCACATACCTCCGGTCTTTCTGGGAGTGCTGAACATTGCAAGCTTTGTGTTCTGCAAGCACATATCTGATTAATTGTTTTGCCTATGAAAATTACTTCCCCAGTCTAAAGACCTCTAAATGGTAATCGTCTTTATGTGGGCAAAAAGAGCTTCATCATTAAAAAAGTCTGAGAAGTTGTGAGCTTTCATTTATTACTAGTCTCTTTTTTATAATCCAGAATGCAATGGCAAAACGGCATTAAATGTATCTGCCTCTTTCATATTTTATTTAGGTACATGGAGTTCACTGTTTTTATGTTATTTGCCTATTACCTTCTGTTAAAAGAATTTGAGAAGTAACTGGGAATAACTGACAAATTGTATATATTTAAGGAGTTAACAGTCCTTCTGAGAGCAGACTTATGACCCAGTGTGTTTAAATTAGGTGCCCGAGGTCCTGTCTGGTTTCAGTCCTCCTGCCCCCCTACTGCATCGAGAACGGTCACCGGAGCCCATGGGGACCAGACACGTGACGTCAGGGTTCTTCTGGAGGAGAAAGATGCCAGCATTTGCCCGGACTCCCTCCGCGGGGGACGAGGGGCACGGGGATCCACCCCACCCCCACGCCAAATTGGGAACGTGTGGCTTTAACACTGGACCCAGGGAACGTAAACACTGCAAGGAAAGGAAACATCCTGCAGTTTGCAGGAACTGAATTCTGCAGTATCTCCCCACCCTGATTGGGAGCACAGGAGCCCGGCTAAATATAACAGAACCAGGCGGATTTAAAGCTGGTGACAAAACCACATCTCTACAGCGAAAGGTAACACTGCCATGGTCCCTGAGCCCGCTGACTTGCAGGAGGCGGGGAAGAGGGAACGGAGGGCATTTTCGGCCCTCCTGAATTCCGCCCCTCCTGTTGTTAGCACTTGCTCTGCCTTTTAGGGATCCCTCACTGTGTTCAGTCTTGGCATGGGGCCCACTTTGGGGGACATGCCCCCCCCACCCCCGCCCGGCAGCCGTGCAGAGCTCAACTTGGGCTTGGCCAACCGGACCCTTCCCGCAGAGACAGAGTCTTGCACACTGATGCTGGTCCCCGGTGGGGGCACGACGTGAGGCTCCAGACGGGCCCCCTTGCTTCCCGCCGGTTGTCCGACTGGGTCCTCCAACTCCATCGATACACGGGGCCTCCCTGATGGGCTTTGCACATACGTTCCTGTGTGTCAGGGATGGCCGGAGTTGGGCTGTGACTGTCGCAGTCAGGAGCAGAGAAGGGACAGCGGGACGACAGTGGCAAGAAGCGTTCCCGATGCCTTCCGCACGCGCGCACGCACGCACACGCGGCCCAGTCCTGCCGCCAGCCCGCGATATAAATGAAATGAGTTGTAGCCTTCAGATCCGTTCATTTTAATAACTTAGCCGGCAGTCTTGTCTGGAAATGAATATCTGCTCCAACGGCTTCCAGCTTTCCTTGTAAAAATAATGGCAGTTAATAGGGAAAGGCTGTCATGTGCTCCGACTCCAGGTACCGCCGGCATGACAGCTGTGTGATCAGACGGAAGGTACGCGGAGACAAAAGGAATAATTAAAATGAGCCACCAGAACCAGCCCTGGATTTAAATGTTTAAATGTTTTAATTTAAAAGAACAATGGCACCGGGAAAGTCTCCTCGCATCCGGTACTGACAACCTGCCATTTATTAATCAGTGTTAAATACCAGCAGCTCTGGGTTTGACACCAAACAGCAGATGATGTGTGACGATCCCTAAAATAGCAGCCGTGTCTCAAAGCTGATTTCCCAATGACTCTGGCGTAACAAGAAGGCTCTGGAATATTTACTGTACCAATTAAAAAGCATTAACCACCCCTGCGGCAAACTGAGAGTCCCGGGCACCGATACTAAACGCGCAGAGCCCTCCGGGCAAACCGAGGTGCTTTTGCATGTGGCTCACGGTGTCAAGTCCGCTCAAAAAAAGCAAAAAGCCTATTACGAGGGCAGTGGCTGTCCACCAGGGGCCCCTTGGTCTGCGGGAGACATTTGGCAATGTCTGCAGACACGTCTGATGTTCATAACTGACACTCAGGGAGGCGGGTGCTATTGGCATCTCGTGGGCGTGGTCACGGCTGCTGCCCGACATCCTCGCGCACAGGACGTGCCCCCCCTCCCCCCCCAGAACGATCTGGCCCCGACGTCAACAGCACCGAGCTTTAGGGACCCTCGGAGTAAAAACATCTACTTCTGGGGAAGCAGGGCTCAAGTTGAAGAAATGTGTACTCACACACGTACGTTGCTTTTCAATCAGCAAACAGAGGGTCAAAGATCTGCTTTGTTACTTATTTTATACAAGGAGCTGCATCTCAGGAGTCCGGGAGCCTTCCCGACTGGCTGACTTGACTTCCGTCTGGAGCCGAGGCCCCACCAAACGCGGGTGTCTAGCCTGTTGTATCTTACTCCCCAGAATGCAAACTCCCGCTCGGGACCGCGGGCGCAAGACACAGAGTCTGACGTGTGACCCCCCCAGGGCAGCCCCGACACACCCCAGCGGGCCGGTCAGAAACCCCACGTCTACTTAAAACGGTGGTTAGCTCTGCGTTTTCTTGGGAGTTCCCCACACCCGCTATTATTTCTTTAACCACAAACATTTTCACAGCAGGATGATAACCATAGAGATGGTTCACTTCGATCCGACAATGCTGATGCTGGTTTAAAACTACGTCCTGAAGGTGATGTGCTCAAAGGTCCCCCTCTCGGGGAGACCCGGCCCCACCCCACACACTGGCTTTCAACCCCAGCCCAGCCAGCGTTCCGGGTGTCAGAGCGCCCCGACCTGCCTTTAGTGCCTCTGGGATGAACGCTCGCGAACTCGCTCGGCTCAGCAGAGCCTGAGGAAAGCCGTCCTGCCGACTGTGGGCAGCGAAGACGACATTAACAGTCCTGGAAGGCGGCTTGGGGCTCTTTGGTCGGATTCAGGCTGGTTACCGTCACCAGGAGGACGCGCAGGTACACAAACGTGGTTTCTGAAACCCTGCGGGACTTTCTGCCTCGGCAGGGCCTGAGCCCCGTTAGTCAAGAGAGGCGCCTGGGGGGGGGGGCCCTCGAACAAACACGCCCTGCAAAGCGAGTCCTCAGTGCCACCTGCCTCTTCCTTCTCGTGGACCAGACGGTGGTGCACGGCAGTGGTAAGAGGGTGTGGCTGGTGCCAGCGACTGGAGTCCCAGCTGCAGCCGGCAGTGTGGCCCGGCTGGCTCTGTCCCGGTGCCCACTCTCGGGTCAAGAGGCTGGTGAGTGTGTGTGTGTGTGTGGGGGGGGGCGTCCCTTCCTTCAAAAACCCCCCTTTCTAACGCTTAGTCCTGTCTCCTTTCGGTTGTCCCAGAGAATGGGCCCTTAGGCTCCCGTGGTGGGCAGGACACCGGCGGGGCTGAAGCTTCGACGCGGCATCACAAGTCTGAGACCGCGGGAGAGCCCCGCGGAAGCTGGCACAAAGCCTGCCAACTCCAAGTCGCTCCCGACTCGGAAACGTGTGAAGAACTGTGTCTTTGTCACCCTGAGAATGAAGCCAGAGAGGGGAGATGTCTTTGAAGTTCTATCTGAACTCAGCGGAAACTTCTACCTCAGACCCGGGTCTCAGTGCTGATCGTTCTGACGCCTTTGCCCGCGGGCAGCCTGCCTGCAGATGTGCTCCTGGGGCCTCCCGGTGACTATGTCCCTGTGAGCAGCCGCGCTCAGGCTCCTGACACGGATACCAGGCCTCTTCCGCTCCTCCCCCCGTGTCAGCACAGCACCGTGGCGAGCAGGGGTGCCGGGACACCTGCTGGAGGGCGCCCGTGTGAGGGCGTGCTCCCCGAGCTTGACAGGCGAGTGGGAAGCTGCACTCTCAACCCCAAGCACCTGCGTTTACACCTCAGGAGATCCTTGTCAAAGCAGGTGATCCAAACTCTCGGACAGACACAGAGTACAGCCGCCGAACGCCGGAGCGAATGACGCGAGTGAAATACTTGATTAGCGCTGTATGTCGGGAAACAAAACCAGAACTTACTGAAGATACGTTTATTTTTCCTAGTGTTTAATAAAGTTTCGGTTCTAACGGCGACTGCGCGCTAGCGTTTAGAGCGAAAGACCGAGTCAAGCAGCCTGTATCTGCACACCATCTTGCGAACCAAACCCCCTGCAGCCCCGATAGGATGTTCCTTTTACAGGCGACTTTAGAGCCCTTTTGTACGCAGTGATTTTTATAAAACATAGTCTAGAATTCCATGGATTCTCAGAAGGTGTTCTCTTAACTATCGGGCGTCTTAATAGTTCTCTCGGGTGAACGTACATTATCATCAGGGAAACGCTGATTTCTGCCTCTTTGATGGCTGTCTGCCTGAGCCCCGCCCTGCTCTGCATCTGTCAGGACGCCTGGGCGGGATTCCTGCCATCGTCCAGCAAGGTGCTCATCGTCTGCACGGAATCCTGTATTTGTGCACTATTTGCACCTCCACTTTGCAATCATTTGACACGGCATTCGGGGTTTACCGCGGGCCCGCGGCAACACTGGACGATCCGCAGAGTGAGCCAAAGAGGCGCGGTGTGCTGGGCTGAGATGCGCCAAGCAGTGAGCAGAGAGGCAGGGGCCACTGGGAACTCCGTATATGGGTCGTCTGTGCACAGCCACGTAGTGGGGGTGATACAGAGTCACAGTGTGAGGAGCCACCCCTGGGGCTGTGGTGGGGGAGGGTGTCTCCAACAATGGTGTCACTGATTCCTTCCTTCTCTGTACTTACAGGCTCCTCTTCCCACTAGAGGGAGATGCCAATGCCCTCCCCGTGAGTGTGGACTGGCTGATGACCACACTGACCGCAGTGGACAGATGTTCTGGGACTTCTACCGATGGGTCACACGACCCTCTGGCTTCCATCTGGGCCCTTGGAATGCTCTCTTTCGGGAGAGGCATGTGTTTTGGGACACATGCCTCAGAACTGGTCCCCAAGCTCTGGGAAGCCCAAACCATGTCTAGTCTGCAGTCTCGGCCAACCTCCCAGCTGATGGCCGCCATCCACTGCCAGCCATGACGTGCGCCATCTTGGATGTCCAGGCTGCTCATGGCCTGGGATGACTCCAACTCCAACCACTACCAGACCACAGGTGCATGGAAACCCCAAGACGAACCACCCAGCTGAGCCCATCTGTGTTTCCACAGAACCTAGCAGAAGTATCATACCAGTGTCCTACTCCTCTGAGTATTGGGGTTTGTCATACAGCGACAGGCAAGTGAAACATGTATGCCAACACCCTTCTTGGGGGCTGGTTTTTAAAAGACAGGCCCACATCTTCCAATAACACAACTTCCAACGCCGAGATTGTTTTGACCATTTTGACAAAAAGTCAAACTATTTTCCAGTTAAGAGACAAGTCTTTTAAAAATTAAAAATACAATCAGTCAGAACAGTCAACAGAGAAGACATATGCCTCTTGGAGAGGAAAAATACAGGAAGTGATGACAAGCCACACCCGGTGATTTCAAGGCATACACGTAACAATGGGACTTCGCCGTTTTGATGTTTTTAAGTGAGTTGAACCTTTTCACTAAGTTTTTACTATTTGGGATGCTGAAAACGCATTGGGCTTTTTCTCAAGGACTTCTGGGGATGTTATAGATTTAATAAGATGGCAAGACTTGGTTTCTGTCAAGGATCTATTTCAGGACACTCTGGGGGGTGCTTTCTGTGGGTAGAATCCTATCAATACAGCGTTGCAAAGTTTTTGCAGAAGTTTTTTGAAGCATATATATGCTTCTTTTTCATATATAATGTCTTCAGGGAAGCTTTTCCCCACCGTATCCACTTAAATAAAGTTCTGACATGCAAATAAATTTTGCATAAGCAGAGATATACGACACCCACAGTTAAGGACTATGGCCAACCAATTATACCCATGTGTCATTTTCGCTTTTACAAACCCCTGATAAAAGAGAAAATCTTAAAGAAAGTACTTCACACGTAAAATATTTCTTTTATAGCAAAATGTGTCCAATTGATTTATGAGGTCCTCTCAAGGAGAACAAAACACACACTATAAAACTGAAGCTCGCGGAAAGGTTTCTTGGCTTCTCTAGAAGAAACGCTCAAGTTGTACGGGGTACGGATTTTCATACTTCCTAATGCGAATTCTTCACGGAAGCCGCGGGGCCCTACTGGTGGGTGTGTTATTTTTATGATAGTAGACGTTTTTAAAAACAGTAGAGCTTCTCAAGCACTGGGCCTTTCATTCAGGGCACAATTGGTCAAATTTGGTCCATGGGTTAGGGAGACGTGGGGTACAGCCTGCCTGGTTGAGGACTTTGAACCAAGACCGTCGAAGGGGATGAGGTCGGTGTTGGCACACTGGTGCCCACTGGCCAGGTGTGGCCCCGCCGTGGAGAGATGTCGTCGGGGTCCAGACGGCTCATCATGGCGGCTCTCCTGCTGTGAAGGCAGGGCCATATGGGTGCAATGGAAGGATGGAGCACAAAGCCGAGGACATTCGGCGTCTGGCCCTCAACAGAGCCAGTGCGGTCACTTCAGGATTGGCTGAAAATGGCCAGTCCCTTTGGGATGATCAGTGTGGTTTTGCAGGTCACCGAAGATGGCCGCTTTGGCATGAAGGTTATTCTCAGCGGAAGGCAGCTGAGACCCTGCGGGCTCAGAAGGAACGTCTGCTCCTCCCTTAACTCCATCAAAGAATCTAAATTGCAGGTTTTTCCCAAAAGAAAGGTTACTGGCAGAGATGCATTTTATCTGGGCGACCCATCTGTGTGGCAGGACCGTGGACGTCTAGTTCCCTGCTCTGCTCTTATTGAAAGGGCGGGCCTGAGCTCGAGCTAGCTCGAATAAAGGCTCTTTGCTTTTGCATCGGACTCGGCTCCCTAGTGGTCTTTGGGGATCACGAATTCTGGGCATAACATTATCTCCGTGTGCAGGGCACTCCTTCCCTCTCAAGTCCCAGACCCCGTCCCCCTAGTTCAGGTCACGTATGCCTCATTTTGCCTGACTGTCTTTGGAGTTTCTGTCTGCGTGGATTCCCGGTACACACGCCATTAAGTGTGATTTTCTCCTGTTACTCTGCCTCGTGTCAATTCGGTTCTTACTCCAACTAGAACAACCTTTGAAGGGGACCAGAGTCCTTGGTCCCTGATGGCTTCTGCTAAGGAGACGGGTGCAGGGCTGGTGGACCCCCTACTGGCCTCGTGGGGCCATCAACCCTGCACCTGTCCCTACAGGATCCCGGTGACCCCCCGCCTCTTAAATGCAGCGCAAAGGACCTGAGTTACACGGCAGAAGCCGCCAGGCAGTGACGCTCAGGAGCGACAGGAAATCCTTCATTTCCTTGCAGCCTGAGTGAGCGCGTGGATGGCCCGCTTGTAAGGGCACCGTGGGGCCACGGCACGGGCTGTGCGGGAGGAAGGAACCCGAGAGCCCGGCTCTGCCATCGGCACCCGCACCCCCGCTGGCTGAGAACGCCAGGCTTCCAGCTTCCGGAAGGAAGCGAGCGGCCACCTGACCGGCTAAGTGCCACGGTTTGACACACGTTCCACAGGAGACAGGGATCTGACCGGAGAGAGTAACACACACGGAGGGGGAGAAGCACATCAAGGTCAAGAGATTCCTCCCGCGAGCCCGGGATGTGCCGTGAGAGCCATGGCTGCGGAAGCCGGCGGACGGAGCCAGGGTCAGAGCGGGGCTGGGAAAGGCGTGGGGCCCCTGCTCCTCACACGCACAGACGGGCCGGGGCCCGGCTCTCCTCCAGCCTCCTCCGAGCCCAGCCTCGCTCACACGACTCCCTCCTCCAAGCATGGCTACTGCGGGAGCCCCCACCCCGAGTTCCAGGCACGGTGCTGGGTGCTGGGTGTTGGGCAGGCGGGCCCCCCCCAGGCGGGCCGGGAACAACCTCACTGTACCATGAGAATCAGGTCTTTGTCCCTGGCCCCCGACACCGAGCATCTAACAACCCTCAGGGTTTCCTGAATGTGGGGAGTTTCTGTCATGCTCGTGAGGCCCCTCGTTTCGGGGGGGGCGGCTGTCACTTGAAGCCTCAACTGCACACCTGGAGAGTTGGGGATTGACCCAGCCTGACCTCCAGGGGCCAGGGACAGGAGGGGCGGTGACACAGCCAGTGCCCAAACCAGCCGTGCCTAGTGATGGGCGCTCAGGGAAAACAGCACGCAGAAGCACAGTGGGGCGTCCCAATGCCACTCTGCTGCACCCGGGGACAGGAGCTCCACCCTGCTGCCCAGGCCTCTAGGGACACTAATCAGAACTGTGGCCTTTTGGGGCCCTGTGGGTCCTTCTCCCAAAGTATCGAATCTGAGGGGGGTCACGGGAAATCTGGAGCCTGTAACCCGTTGGTCAGAAGTACGGCGGTAGTTTGGAGGAATTTGCCTGTAGCCTGTGGGGCCTGAGCTAACACTGGGCAGCCAGTGTCCGAGTGGAACAGCAGAAGCCTCGGCTGGTGTGGGACGGGGTTGAGGGGAAGTGGAATCCACGGGGACCTGTGTGAAGGGCACGTTGCCTATCACCGTGTTTAACAGAGGGACGGGGTAGGTCAAGGCTGACGCCAGGAGGGCCTGATGCGGCCGGGGAGGTCAGGGGCGGCTTCCTTGAGGATCTAACCAGGCCACAAAAGGCTGAGGAACAGCACGTGCAAAGGCCCCGTGGTGAGACCAAGTGTGGCCAGAGAACAGAGAGCTCGGGGAGGCCTTATCACAGTGGCTTCGTGGTCACGGAGGACCTGTGGTCCAAAGCCCTGGGAGCCCCCTTACCAGCACCACGGGCCCAGAAGGCCCCTCCTGACATGACGGCGGCTGGGGCTCTCATCCCCACCATTAGAGCCTGCAGCCGGTCCCTGGGACTCATCAGAGAGCACAGGGCTCTGCCAGCCCCTCCTGGGCACACCTGCAAGGGCTGCCGGGGGTTGTGAACACATCCCTGGGGTGGAAGCCTCTAGAACCAAAGTGGCTGATCCATTTAAATGACTGGGCTCAGCATCTAAGGCCCTGCTAGGGGTGAGGAAGCCATCAGTCACCGGGATAACAGAACGGCTAGTTCAGAGCAAGACGGACAGAGGCCAGGCGCGGCCTAGGCAGCGGATGCCCCCGTGTCCTGTGGGTTGGTTGAGCCGCAGGAGGTCGCCTGGGCAGCGTCAGGCTCCACACCCAGCAGCTGGGTCTCCCGGGCGTAAGAGGGCCCAGGGGCCATGTATGGTGAGGGCTCGGCCCTGCGTCAGCTGCACACAACTCGGGGCACCCCTCCTCGCGGCGCCTGGTCCCGGGTCCCTCGGTCTCCCCTCCCCTGCCCACTCGGTTGAGAGCTCCGTTCTGGGCTGCACCTTCTGCAGCCTTCCGCGCACCCAGGCGGGGCCGCCAGAAGAGGCTGCGTATCCCCAGCGCCAGTGGGCCCCCAGGGCCTGCTGGGGTCTCCGCCCCAGTGACAGCCTCACAAACAAATTCCCTGGAACAGCTCGGGCAGGACGCAATTGCCACACTTCCGCCGGCCTGTCAAGGGGCAGCCTCGGTTTCCTGTCAATGAGCCCAACGCGGAATCCAAACCCACAGGCATGCTGCAGATTCACAGATCACGCACACGCAGTAAGTCACGGCAACTACGAGGCCGATCGCCGTGAATTTGTGGCTTAACGGTCGCAGAAGGAAAGCCAGGTTTGCCTACACAACCCGGCCTGAGCACAGAGCCAGTGACTTCAGCTTCCTATGCTGAAGTGGGTGGGGCTGGCTAAGGCTGCAGATCTGAGGTCCAGGCGCTAAGAAAGAGAGAGAAAGGAAAACACAAGGGGTTCCCCCCCTTTACGTCACGGTGGGGGTCCGCAAAGGTAGAAGTGACCGGCCCGCACAGCATACGCTGATCCCAAGCTGCCACTGGCCCGGCACTGCCCTCCTGCCCGTCAGTCCGGGGAGACTGTGCTTTCTGGTGGCCTCCGTGTGACAGCGGAGGAGGTGGGGCTGGGCCTGGAAATTAAGCACACTGGGAGGCACTTCAGTCCTTATGAAGTTCCCTGATGCACCTACAGGAGCAAGAAGCAGGCGCTTACTCCCAGGACCACTGCGACAGAAGCAATTTCCCTGTGGCTTCTCATACTTAGCACTCAGTAAAACTTGCGTTCTCTCCCCAAAGGAGAGCCAGATTAGGTAGGGAAGAGCCTGACGTCTCTAATGCAACCTGATCTGGCCTCGCCGTGCGCAGGGAACGTGCAATCTATCTCATAAATGCATCGCAATGTTCCACAAATCACCCACGTTTATCCCCCGAGACGTCTTTAACTCGGGGCTTAGAGTTACAAATGAATTCTCCTATGGATCTATTATTCTCTCAAATAGCAGAGAGAGAGGGGATGGGGTTGCACAGCGCTTTCACAGAGCTGGGCTAAATTAGATCATGCAAAACCTAACGAGGATCATTCAGAAAAACGATGGAACTAGGGCAGCCATGAACTGCAAGCCGACTCCTAATTGGGCACTTAGTCAAGGATCAGATGTCACTGGTGTGTCCGCTCCATGGGCCACATGCCGATCTGATCCCCGACACTCGGAGGCGGAAGTCACCGAAGAATGGTCGTGTGGCATCAGCCCCTACTTGGAAGTGGCTGGCGAGTGCCATGTTCCAGCGGGTACAACCTCCTTTCCAGAAGACACCTCACCTCCCACAGGGTGGGACAGCCACGGCCGGGGCAGGAGAAACACCCACTCGGACAGGTGGGTGGGTGGGTCAACAGCCGGGCGGAGATTTAAACCCACCGGCACTGCGGCCCACGTGCTAGGTGCCATGGTTTGTTCCAACCCCTCAACAATCAACAGCTCTTTCTACACGTATCAAAGTTGACGAGGCCGCCGACAACGTTGTGCTACCTGCCCCGCAGGAGCATCCCGGACCCCCTCCATCCACGGCTCACTCCTGGCCAGCTACAGCCGTGGACAGAGGTGTGCATGGCCGTGGCCGGTGTCGAGATTTCCTGCAAGGGCACGGGCATCAGGGCACGGTGTGCAGGCAGAGGGACAGAATCTGACAAACAGAACCACACACAGGGGCTCAACGAGTATTTGACAAAACGGAGCGATTTAACAGGAAACGGAAAGGCTTTCCAAGAAACGATGCCGGAATAACTGGACCCCCGTGTGGAAAACACACTGATCCCTACCTCACTCCACATACAGAGCTTAACTCAAAACCGCGCACAGATCTGAATACAGAAATGAAACTCTAAAACATGCCAAAGACCCAGGGGAAACTACTGCTGGGGCTCCGGACTAAGAAGAGATTTTGGAGACAGAACGTAAAAAGCGTGACCTGTAAAAGGAAACATCGACAAACTAGCTTCTTGCTCTTTGAATGATATTCGCACGAAAACAAGGCAAAAGCCACCGGATGGCAGAGAACGTTTTCATTATAGCCATCTGACGAAAACCTGCATGCAGAATATACCAAGATCGCTTGCAACTCAACAATAAGATAAACAACAACAATATCCCAGAATCAGTAAAAGATTTAAACAGCGGCTGTGCAAAGGAAGACACACCAATGAGCAAGGAGAGTGTCCGATGCCATCAGCCTGTAGGGAATGGATATGAAACCACAGTGAGGTTTACACACTCACCCAGGGGCCACAGTTCCAAGCACTGGGCACACCACCTGCAGGAAAGGAAGCGGGGTTCTCACACGGCTGGTTTGGAAAGCTGTCCGGCAATGTCCAGCAACTTAAGCACCTGCGTCCCAGCCGCTCACGCCAGACAGCTGACACATGAAGGACGCGGGCACAAACGTTACGGCAGCTTATTCACAGCAGCAAAAACCTAGAGAAGATCCAGAATGCCCACCAGCGGGGGCACAGAATGCATGTCTCCGTTCAGGGGAATACCAGCAGGCAACAGTATGGCGACACAGACACAATAACGCGGACGATCTCTGAAACGTTCAACAGGGCAACCGAAGAGTATGTGCCCCTTGACCCCGTTTCTTCAGAGCTGCAGAAAATGCCAAAGTGATCCACGGTGACGGTAGCCTGATCACTGGTGCCAGGGGTCAGCAGGAGGAGGGTCCACTGCACAGAAGCAGAGAAAGCTTTCCAGGGGAGACGGGATACTCGGAATCTTGCCCTGGTGCAGGTTTCATGAGCATATGTATCTGTCGAAACTCACGGAGGGGCGTCAGGGTGGCTCAGTTGGTTCAGCCTCTGACAATTGGTTTTAGCTCAGGTCATGGTCTCACGGTTCGGGGGCCTGAGCCCCAAGTCGGGTTCTGTGCTGACAGTGCAGAGCCTGCTTGGGATTCTCTCTCTCTCTCTCTCTCTCTCTCTCTCTGCCCCTCCCTGACTTGTGCTCTCTCCTGCTCAAAATAAATAAACATTACAAAATACTTTAAGAGCTCATGGAAGTATACACTTTAAAGGGGGTACAGCGTATTGTACCTAAATTTTACCTGATAAACTTGATTTAAAAAAACAAACAGTGATCTTGACCAAGCGAGATTTTCTCCTACATGGGAACTTCAGAAGCCAAGATTCGTTGAACCGATCTTCCCCATAGAATGTTTATGATTTGAAATGCGGGGAGTTTTGTTTGCTTGGGTAAAAGAAATGATTTCAGCGACGCTTTAAATCCAAGGTCCCCTCTATCCCTCACTGACGCGCTGCCCCTGGGTCGGTGGGGCCCAGCACGTGTCCAACACAGCCTTGGTCCACGGAGGCAGCGCACTCCGGCCGAGCAGGGAAACCCACCCCAGAGCACCGCTCGATCCACGCCGAGGGCAGCGCCTCTTCAGGAGGTGGCGTCTCGGGTGCCGTGGAGCGTGGGCAGCCCACATCACCCAGCTGCCAAGGCGGCTTAAAACCCGGTTCCGCAGGGGGGGCTGGGGCCGGGGGCCGTAAGCACAAATGAATACCCGGGCTTCCTTCTCTGTCTCTCGGTCAGTAGGAAATAAAGAATACACCTTCAGCTAAATGAGAGCTGAAGTGTACTGGAGGAATGCTATAAATTATATGCAGGCCACCAAATAAAATTCAATTTTCAGGTAATGTGAAGGTGTAATGCGTCTGGAGAAGCTGTTTTGCATATCACACCAGACAGCAGGTAATAAGGAGGGAGGCAGGGTTTGCGACTGATCTGTCACAGGGCCGCCGCGATTGTCCCAGTCCCTCCCTCCTCTAATCACACCATTGCAGTGTTGATTCAGAACACCGCGGCCCATGAAAAATGTCACCGTTCTGTCGATGGCGCGGATCTGCTGGCAATTCCGGCGAGCAGCCGCTGCACATGAAGGTGATAAGGCGCTCTATCCTGCCATGCTCAGCAGGTTTCTCGTTTCCTCCTGCAATTACACATCAAACTGTTTTAGCTTCACACGCTCTGGCACTATAAATGGCCTCGAGGCAGAAGGCCGCCTGGCGCACTGAGGAGAGGGCTTCAAAGCCGAGTGCAGACTCCCGATCCGGGGAGGCTCTCCACACCCTCTCGGCCCCTTCCCTGCGTGCACACACCCACCCTGCAGAGCCCTGAAGACATGCCCCAGAAATCATCCTCTCATTATCTCTGTGTAGTCCAATTAACAGAGGGCTCGGGGAAACATTATTAAGTGTCAGTGCAGGAGACACGGCCCCAATGGAACTGGAGCGCACTTCACGCCCTGGCCTCTCCAGCGTGGTCCACGGTCTAGCAGAGCAGCACGTCCTGGGAGCCTGTTAGAAATCCAGTGTCCCAAGATCCTTCAGGGACCTGCTGACTCATAATCTCTAGAGGTGGGGCCAGGAATCTATATTGATGGGGCATCTCCAGGTACGAAGCCCAGCCCCAAGCTATAATCATTCAAGCCTGCCTGTATCCCTGGTGCTTTTCTCAGGAATCACTTACCTGGTCTCTGATCAGACACCAGACAGGCTCAGAGGGGGTCTTCATAGGGCATACTTTTTGGAAATTCTATTCATCTACCCACCCATTCATCCATCCATCCATCCAGACATCCACTCGCCCATCAATTCACGCATCTATCTATCCATCCATCCATCCATCCACCCACCCACCCACCCATCCAAACAAACATCCATCCATCCATCCATCCATCCATCCATCCATCCATCCATCCACCCACCCACCCACCCACCCATCCATTCACCCAACCATTCACCCAGCCATTCATCCATCCACACATCCATCCATCCATCCATCCATCCATCCATCCATCCACCCACCCATCCACCCATCCATCCACCCACCCACCCATCCAAACATCCATCCATCCATCCATCCACCCATCCATTCACCCAATCATTCATCCATCCACACATCCATCCATCCATCCATCCATCCATCCATCCATCCATCCACCCATCCATCCATCCATCCATCCATCCATCCATCCATCCATCCATCCAACAAACAGATACTGGGCACTGCCTCATACTGGAAACACAGGGATGAGAAGCTGTCCTGGGTGCTGAGCTCTGTATGTATCAAGCACATAGCTGGCCTTAAACAAACTGACACCTTCATCACTAGGAGAGGCAAGAGAGCCTGACGGCTGGAGTACATGTGGTTGCTAGAGGCTGGGAATGCTGCTTCTGCCCCTGACCAGCTGTGTGACTCTGGGAAGCAGGATAGTCTCTCCGAGGCTCAACTGTGTTGGATCTGTGAGATGGAGATAATAATGGTCTCTGCCTTGAGGGCTGTTTGTAAAGATTAAATGAGTTAATAAATGGAGACCAGCATCTGGAAAGAGGAGTCAAACATAAGTGGCCACTATTATCATCATGTTATTGTCACCCCCGAGAACAAGGAACCCACAATCTGGAAAATGCAAACAAGTACATTATAATTTCTTTCAAAAGGATAGAAAAATACGGACTGAGAACAGGGGAAGAATAGACCCGTCTATGTAGGACTGTCCCCAGGACATAGTAAACAATCTTCCTCATTCATTCACTCTCTGTCTCTCTCTCTCTGTCCCCACCTACCCTCCTGCCCATCCATCATCCACCTACTCAGCTAAGGTTAATATTACGGTATACATATGGCAACACGTACAAATCACAAGTGCACAGCTTGATGGGTTTTCAAAGTGAGCACCCCCAGCATGTGGCCAGTGTCCAGACTGGACTGAGAACATCGCCAGGACCAGAGAAGCCGCTCTCATGCCCCAACCCAGCGCCCACCTCCAAAGGCGACCACTCCTCTGCCTTCAGTCGACATCCGATCTGTGATGGTCGCCTTTGGTGTGCATTCTTCAGGAGGCTGGATAGTATTCCGTTGTACAGATACCTCATGATCTACTTACATATTCTATTATCGATGTCTCGATGGTTTCTAGTTTGGGGGACACAACAGGTGACGTGGCTAAGATATTCCTGCGTTTGTCTCCTGGTGCCCATCTGTGTGCGTCCCGTTAGGGATCTGTCTCATGGTAGAGCTACCGGGACACAGGACACGCCCACATTCAGCTTTGGCGGGAACTGCTGACAGTTTTCCCAGCGGTCGGGCCAGTGTCCATCCCGCCACCAGCATCCCAGGAGCTGCTCCATGGCTCCCCTTCAGGTGACTTGGAATAGCCTGTCTTCTTAGCGTTGAGAATCAACGCACCACAGGCCTTCCCACTCCGTGCCCGTTCTCAGCCCCCGCAGGTGCTTTCTGCCCAGTGTCTCCTCTCGCCCGAGTGTCTCCTCCATCGCAGCCCGGATGTCAGCACCCACTCCAGCGACTGTGCCCCCCCCGTGAGACACCGGCCTCTGTGCCCTGTAGGTCTCTTTTCTCTGGGATTTTGGCCTCTCAAGTCCTAGCTGCCTGGGGTGTTTTCTGGGGTTTTCGAGTCTTTCCTTCTTCCTCTGTTTTTCCCTTGTCCCTCCCCCCTCCCTCCTATCTACGCAGGGCAGCCATTGGTTCCAGACCAGTCTGAAACCACCCACTCTGCCCCACTGAAACTAGAGGTTCCGGTCGGCATGTGTTGACGGATAGATGGCCTGGCGGGGCCGTCCTGGCGGGGGACAGCTGCTGGCAGAGACGTGAATAATGACCGTCATGAAAATTGGGGGTCTGGAGGTGGCATTGTGGGCAGAAGACAGAGCAGGGGCTGCAGGCCCCCGGGGCTCCAAGTACGTGCTCCTGCTCAGGAAACGGGAAGAAGGCGCTTTGTTGTGGTGGAGAATGAATGATGTGCAGAGGAGGAAAGGGTGGGGGAAGGTGACACGGCCAGAACGACCTCGGCTGGGGGACAGTTCTGACGAACCCAGGGTGGCAGGAGGCGGAGACTCAGAGAAGATGGCGTTCTGGTTTCTCGAAACAGAACCTGAAGCCCCTGCAGGAAAACGACTCACACTCCTGGCCTTGGACGTGTCTGTGCTGGAACTGAAACACAGCCTCCACCCTGGCCCACCGAGAAACGGGCCGCTGAGCCCCATCCGCGTGCGACAGGGCCCCGCCGATCAGGGTCAGCCGTCCGCGCGCAGGACGGCGCCCCTCACACGCTCAGAGCCCGTGGTCTCTGCAGCGCTGGGGACACGGAGCCACAAGGAAGGGCTCAGCAAACACGCGTGCGTCAGCCTCCGTGTTTAAACACGCAGCGGGGGAGGGAGGGGAGGGCGGGGGAGGGGCATTGAGGAGGGCACCTTTTGGGATGAGCACTGGGTGTTGTATGGAAACCAGTTTGACAATAAATTTCATATATTGAAAAAAGAAATAAAAAAATAAATAAACACGCAGCAGGGAGCCACGCTCTTGGCTTCAAGGTTGTTTTTAATTAGCTGCTTGTTCCAAAGACGCCAGCCTGCGAATCACTTTCTGACTCTTCTCCTCCCTCTAGACCCTGAGTTGCTGTCCTACACACGCTGCTCACTTGAGTGGTAAGTGAGTGACACAAACATTGCGAAAGAAAACACCACCTACCGGGAACACGATACACGATTACAGAAAAATTAGCAACAATTAGCCCGGACTCCGCACTGGTTTTCATAAAAGGTCACAAGCAAGAAGTTCGTTTAGAAGAACATCCTGAGCGTCCAAATGGAGCCCATACACCCCGTGCTCCTGAGACAACCTGCGAAGACAGCACAGAGGGAAACACGGCTTTGGCCTCAAGGGTCTCCGGGAGTTGCCGTGACCGGTGCCCTCCGCCACGTGCACTGGCGCCCACGGCCCAGGTCCCCTTGACCACGAGGCACCGCCGTGGTCTCAGTGTCCAGGACCCTCCTGCCCCGCACGCCCACGCCACGGCACCACCAGCATTTCTACAGCAATCACGACTGGGGGCTATGAGTCACACACACACAGACCGGGGACGCACGGGAGGGGGCGACGGGGGCGGCCAGAAGGCCAACGATTCCTGCAGCCTTTGACGCTCAGAGCCGAGAACCTGACCCGAGATTCCGCCGTTTTCCACGTAGAAGAGTGGACTCCACCCTGCCCCCCATCCTACCAACGCCGTGTGAACGTGCGCTCCCTGAACTTGGTCACATGACAACGTGCGTGTGGGTCCCAGATAACACGCTACAGCATGTTAACACCACTCGCTGTAACTTTCCTGTGTTTCTCATCTTTCATATACGAAGCCAGGGTATTTTCCAAGCAAAACTGCTATCGTAATCAGCCCGATTAAAACACCTGCTGTCAAAAACGGAGATTATTCCTTCACCTGCCAGATTAAAAAAAAAAAACCAAAACGAGCCATCTCCACTAAATACATTATGCATTCCTCTGTCCTATTTATTTCATTGCTTTTCCCCCCGTAACACGAACACCTCTTCATCACTTTTTAAACAGCAAAGACTGCAGAGTAAACCCCGCAGGGTGTCTCTCCAGATGGACCGTTGCTAATTGCGGTGTGGTTTCGCCGCATTAGCGGAGAGCGGATGTGCACAGGCTTTGGTTCTAGGGATGGCCCAAGGCCACCGATGACGTCAGCGGCTGACGTCTCCCCCTGGGCAGTGCCCCTGCGCTGGAACAGGGAGGCTTCCTGAGGCTCGTTGGATGGCCTTTCTTCTGGAAGGCATGGACCCCCACCTCACCTCCCAGCAATCACCGCAGCGTCGACCCTGGTCAGCCGGTCCCTCCTCCCTGGCTTGGCCTCGAGGACCACGTCCCACTCAGGTGCCGGCTGCAGACCTGGATTCTGCTTCCTGCCCTGTGTTCACCCGGGAGCCCCCATCCCCTGTCCTGAGGCTCCCTGAGCTGCTCCCTGCCCCGTCCTGGGTGTTCCACCCAGGCCCTCACTGACCCTCCCTCGGCAGACCCCCCCGAGTGCCCGAAGCGGGCTGCTCGGGGTTCAGCGCGGGCTGTTTTCCCAGCCGCCCTCCTCCAGCCCCTCACCTGCCCGCAGTGAGCGTGGCGCTCAAGGGACAGGTGTGCCGCCCGTCCGCGGGGGCTGGCGCGAGCTCCGCTCTGCGGTCCAGGCGTTGCAGACCTCACTGTAAGATGGGGCTGCCTGCAGGACCACAGGGGCGGCTGAGGGTCCGGCTGAACCGTGTGCTGGGTGTCCCCTCCCAGCCAGCCCTCCGGAAAAGCAAGACAGCAACGGCTCCCATCGCGGGAGACCGCTTCTGAGCTCCGGACGATGGGAAGACGGGGCTGTACTCTTGCTGGTGGCGGCTCTCGGGGATGCTGTGCTCACATCCGTCCAACCTCGGGCTGGGGCAGCACAATCGCCCTTCATCCTTGCTGTATGCACACCTCGCGTGTGTGAGCGTGCCCTGATTCGTTTCCCCATCCCACTGCGGATGGACATCCGGGTCGTTCCCAACTCTGGACCGCCGCGAACCTTCTAGAACATGGCTTTGAGGCACACCGTGCCCTTCTGTAGGGTGTAATCCCAGGGAATGCATGAGCAGCTCTAAAAGACCTGCCGTGTGGTCTCCTGAAATGATTGGGGCTGTTTATTTTATCTTTGGTGCCCCCCCCCCCGCAAAAATCACTGTAAACAGAAGTAGCAGTGAGACTTTCATCGTCTCATCATGTCCCACGCGGGGCCGGCTGCCCTGCACTCTGGTGCTGTCGGGACAGAGGTGACCCCTCTCCCTGCTGAGACCTCTCATTCCACAGTTCTGGCGATGACGTCATGCCTCCAGAGTGAGGGGGCACCTGCACACAGTCACGGCCTCCCCTCTGGCTCTCACCCCCTTTCAGCTCCAGCCCCACCAGGCCTGGTCCTGACCCTGCCCTGCTGCCCCACAAGGTCTCCATGCAGGGGGAGGGGCTGACTGCAGAGGGAGGCTTTTTCTCAGAGACCGGGATTCCCGTGGCCGCCCGCACTCCTGTGACCCGCGCTGGCCGAGGCTGGTGCTCCTGGACTGGGCGTCAGACACTCCTGGGTTAGTGCCCGGAACCTCCTCTCCAGCAGTGGGTCTGGACAACTCTTCACCCGTCTACACTCTCTGGTAAAATGCGGCCCACCGACACCCCCTCGGAGGGCCATGGTTAGAATGTGAGAACACACAGGCTTTGCAAACAGCCTTCAGCCCGTACCTCGTGCACGGGTGCCTGTCGTGGAGCTGTGGACAGTCATGTCCTCACCACGGGGACGGGGGACACCGTGGCCGTGTAATTCAGAGCCCGACGACGGCACGTGTGTGGAGAACACACAGGAGGGCATTGGTCAGGCACAGGGTGCTGGGCAGACCTCCACAGGGTGACCCTTCAGCTGAATCAGCCAGAAAAGGGAAAGCACCCATGCATAGAAGGAACAGGATGGCAAGGGCCCAGAGGGGTGAGCCTTGGCACGGGAGGAGAGGGACAGCCAGGACGGCCCAAGTGAAGCAGAAGCAAGGACAGCAGGAGGGGAGCCCAGGGGTCAGCAGGGCCACACGTGTGTGGCTGGGAACCGTCGATATCCCTGGGCTGAGCGCGCCCCTCCCTTAGCGCTGTGCTGGGCCCGGTGAACAGCCATCCGCCGACGCGCAGTCTGGGACGCCTCCTTCATCTCAATGGCCCCCGGGTCTTCACGTCCCCCGGGTTTGGGCTCCAAGACACCGCTGACCAGTCTAGGTTGTACCAGTTATGAGGCAGGAGGCCCTAAGGGCCCCAGCGAGGACCGTCGGGGAGGCCGTCATCAGGGCACAAGATAAATCAGAAGTCGACAGGTGAGGGCAAGAACCGACCCACAGGTGCTGCCCTCTGGGCACAAGGTGGCCTCGGCTGTACCTGCCACGGGGGACGGTGGTCCAAGCTCAAGGCACTTCTGTACTGAGCCCTCGCTGTGGCCAGCAGCCCCGCCAAGCTGCGTGCGAGGTCCTTCTCCGGCGACAAAGTGTGGATCCACTGCGGGGGACTGAATGGTGCTCCCCCCAAAACACAGGTCCGCTGGGACTGTGAGCGTGACCTCGTTCGTTAAAAGGGTCTTGGCAGATGTAATTAAGGATATGGGCCCTTGATGAAATAGGGCCCTGGATCCAGGGACAGGAGAAGAGACAGGGAGGAGGCACACACGACCCACAGAGAGGCCACGTGATGGCTGAGCAGAGACGGGGCGTTAGGACACCGAGGGTGCTGGCGGGGCAGAGAGCAGAGCACGGCCTCTCCCTCGCCACCCGCACGAGGAGCCAGCCCGCCGACACCACGACCCCAGCCTCCCGGCTCCCAGACCGTGGGGAACCACATTTGGTTGCTCTGAGCCCCCGGCGGCCCATCCTTACATCAACGGGGACAGTGACGCACACATACATGGTCTCACTTGGCTGTCACACGCGTGCTGCTCTTGGCCCACTTTACAGACGGGAAACCAGAGGGTCAGGGAACCTGACCGGGGTCATCTAATAACCTCTCCTAGTTAAAAAAGAAAAAAAAAACCCAGGGGGCACCTGGGGGGCTCAGTCGTTGAGCGTCTGACTTTGGTTCAGGTCATGATCTCACGGTTCTTGAGTTCAAGCCCCACGTCGGGCTCTGTGCCGACAGCTCGGAGCCTAGAGTCTGTTTCAGATTCTGTGTCTCCCTCTCTCTCTGCCTCTCCCCTGCTTGCACTCTGCCTCTCTCTCTCTCTCTCAATAAACGTTAAAAAATTTTTAAATGCCAGGGTTTAAACTTGAATCACGATGTTCACTTCTATCTGATGCCTACGACATGCCTCGAGACCAAACGGTCAGTAAGAAGCCAACGGCATCTTCATTTTCCTGATCGGCATTTACTATTTCACAGCAAAACAGCAGAAGCAGGTGAGTTCTCCGTGTGCTCTGTGAGCGGATGCGGCTCCCTTCTGCACACGTCTCGAGGGCCAAGTACAGCCCCGTGAATAGACAGACGTGTGCGGACAGGAAACCTAATGGATGGATCGACAGCATTCTTTCCCCACACGTTTTGACTGTGAAGATGGCCTGGCTGCCAGGCTGCTGACCAGAAGCTCTGTGCACATGAAGGTAACACACCCGACCTGGGTCTGGCCTCTGGGGCCCAGTCAGCTGGATGCTGGTGCCACTGTCCTGCCCCTGCCCTCCCTGTGCAGCTCTGGTTGTTTACTGGGGTCTGCAGATCGGTCATTCTGAGCCACAAACAGCTAGAGAGTTCTCCCAAATCTCCGCGCTACTTATCAATATATAAACACACTCCAGCCGGAGATGGGCTGGGGTGTGTTGACAGTTGTTGATGATAATCAACTCAGGAGGGAAAATGTTCTGCTGGCCTGACTCCTTGCACCGGAAGGTGCTATGCACACTGGCGATATTTTTAGAGGTAGCACCTGGCACTTCGACGTGGGGCCCACACCCCACAGCTGGCTCAAGGTGGAAGAAACAACCTCAGCAGATTTGCAGGTACAGAGACAGGGAGGGAGGGAGGGAGGGAGGGAGGGAGGGAGGGGGGAGAGGTAGAGACAGAGAGGGAGGGAGAGAGGGAGGAGAAAGGGGAGGTGTAGGAGTAGAGGGGATGGGGAGAGAAATAGAGAGGGAGGGGGAGTGAGGGAGGGGAGAGGAGGAGGGGGGAAGAAGGGGGAGAGATAGGGAGAGAGATAAAGGGGGAGGGGAGAGGGAGGGAAGAGCAAGACAGGGGAAGGGGAGGGGTGAAAGGGAGGGAGATAGAGGGAGGGGGAGGCAGGGGAGGAGGTGGAGAGAGAACACAGGAGACTTAGTGTCTTTGGATACCTGGATGGTGTGGCCCCTGACAGAGGGCTTTTCCTATAAAGGAGACAGGCCACAGGATCTGGGTCTCATCTGAAAGGCCCCTGGTCAGCTCCGAGGGCCACGCTGTTTACCGAGAACTAAGGTCAGGCCGGTCCTGCTGTATTCTGAGTGAGTGTTTGCACACACCTCCCCAGAGCAGCCCCTCCTTGGGTCCATGGTCATGTCCATCCAACACCTGGGCCAACCACCCCCCACATGCACCCCTATGATTGTGTACAGACATCCAACGCTTCCCAAGGGCAGGGAGTCAGGAAAACACTGTCCAAAGACTTTATCGCTTCAAAAAGACTGCCTTTTATTAAAAAGCATAAGCCCCCAGTCCCCAAAATGGCACTCGGTAAACTTTCCGTCCAACATCCATTCATGATAAAAACCCTCCACGAAGTGGGTGTAGACAGGATGCACTTCAGCACAATAGAGGCCACAGCCACCATCACGCTCGCTGCTGGCAGACGGGGAGCTCTCCCCGAAGATCAGGAATGAGACAAGGTGCCCACTCCCCCCATTCCCCTCCACACAGCGCCCCAAGTCCTCGCCCGAGCAAGCAGGCAAGAGAAAGAAATAACAGGCATCCAAAGCGGGAAAGAGGATGTAAAACTGTCTCTGTTAGCACATGACATGAAATTATACCTGGAAACACTAAAGGCTCCATGAGAAAACTTCGAATAAATGAGTCCAGTCAAGTTGCAGAATACAAAATCAATACGCAAAAATATCTGTTGTGTTTCTACATACGGATAACGAACCATCGGAAAGAGAAAATAAGGAAACTATCCCATTCACGATTGCCTCAAAATGAATAAAACAGCTGCTAATAAAAAAAACGCCAAAAATCACGAGGTATCTGTGAAACAAATGGAAGGCGACACACACGAATGGAGAGACGCTCCATGTTCCTGGACTGGAAGAATAAAGACCGTTACAATGTCCATCTGGCCCAAAGCAATCCACAGGTCAGTACAATCCTTCTCAAAGCCCAATGACATTTTTCACAGAACTAGAAAAAGCAATCCTAAAGTTTGTATGAAACCAAAAAGGACCCCAAACGCATGGTGTGGACAAGTCTGGACGGCCTCATGCAAGAGAATGAAACTGGTCCCCTCCCTTACACCACCCACAAAGATCAACTCAAAAGAGATTACAGACTTGAGCATAAGACTTGAAAACATGAAACTCCTAGAAGTCAACACAGACGGTAAGCTCTCTGACATCAGTTTTAGCAATAAATTTTTTGATTTGTCAGCAAAAGCGAAAATGAACAAGTGGGGGGCTCAGTCGGTTAAGTGTCCAACCCTTGATTTCGGCTCAGGTCATGATCTCCCTGTACATGGGATCAAGCCCCGCATCGGGCTCTGTGCTGACGGCACAGAGCCTGCTTCGGGTTCTCTCTCTCTATCCCTCTCTTCCTGCCCCTTTCCCCAATAAATAAACAAATAAGCAAGTGGGAGCACATCAAACTAAAAAGCTTCTGCACAGCAAAGGAAACCATTAACAACATGAAAAGACAACGTGCAGAATAGGAGAAAATATCTGCAAACCATCTGATAAGGGGCTAAGATCCAAAATATGTAAAGAACTCCTACAACTCAATAGCAGAAAACCACAAACAATCCAATTTTAAAATGGGCAGAGGAAGGGGGCGCCTGGGTGGCTCAGTTGGTTAAGCATCTGACTCCGGGTTTTGGCTCAGCTCATGACCTCACAGGTCATGGCTTCAAGCCCCACATCAGGCTGTGCACTGGCAGTGCAGAGCCTGCTTGAGATTCTCTTGCTCTTCCTGTCTCTCTGCCCCTCCCCTGCTCATGCTCACTTTCTCTTCCTTTCAAAATAAGTAAATAAACTTAAAAAAAAAATTAAAAGGCGGGCAGAGGGTCTGAATCGATGTTTTTCTAAGGAAGATATGTAGGTGGCTAACAGGTATATGAAAATATGCTCCACACCGCCCCTCATCAGAAATGCAAATCACAACCACGACGAGATCCCGCCTCACCCCTGTCACAAGGACCATCAAGAAGAAGCGTTCCCGCTGGTGGGAATGCAAGTTGTTGTAGCCACGACAGAGAGCAGGACAGCAGTTCCTTAAAATATTAAAATGGAACGACCATATGATCCAGCAATCCCACTTCTTGGTATACATCCAAAAGAATGAAAACAGAATCTCAGAGCAATACCTGCTCTCCCATGTTCGGTGCGGCCTTATTCACAACAGCCTGGCGCCCCGCATCACATAAATGGGTCTGACCATGCGTAGAGTAAGATTCAGCCTGAAAAAGGAAGGGCGTGCTGACAGCTGCTACCACGGGGGTGAACCCTGAGGACACTACTCTGAGGGAAGTGAGCCAGTCCCGAAAGAATACTGCGCGAGCCTGCTTACACAAGGGACCTAGAGCCGTCACATTCACAGGGACAGAAGGTCGGATGGTGGCTGCCAGTGGGGGTGGGGGAGGGAGGGAGAAGTGGTGTTTCGTGGGGACAGAATTTCATCTTGGGAAGATGAAGAGGTTCTGGAGATGGACGGTGGGACGGCTGCCCAAGAGTGTGAATGTTCTCCATGCCACAGAGCCTACACTGAAAAATGGTTAAGATGGAAAATTCTATGTCATGTGCATTGACCGCATTAAAAATCATCCTCAACTTTTTCTTTATACCTTTTTTAATGTGTTTTTTTTTAAATTTATTTAAGAGAGACAGAGACAGCACGAGGGGGGGAGGAGCAGAGAGAGAAGTAGAGAGAGAGAACCCCAAGCAGGCTCCACACTGTCAGCGCAGAGCCCGACGTGGGGCTTGAACCCATGAAGCCATGAGATCACGACCTCAGCTGAAACCAAGAGTCAGACACTCAACTGACCGAGCCGCCCAGGCGCCCCTCGCCTGATCGGACAGTTCTGCAGGCCTACGTGACGCACACCTCTGTGCCCCGGGGGTTCTGATTCAGCAGGTCTGGGGGTGGGCTGACCGTGTGTCTCCAACACTTTCTGGGGAGATGTGGATGCCACTGGCCTGGGGATTTGGGGGCCTGGAGTAGCCCCCACTTCCAGACGGAAGTCCTGAAACTTGTGGATGGCAGAGGGCCCAGCCTCTCCCTGGCTAAGCTGGCAGAGCTCGAGGAGGGACACAGGACATCAGTCCCCACCTGGTCTCGGCTGCTGGAAGACACCTGAGCACTGGGTGCAGGTGCAATGGGTGTGGTCTCTCGCTGGGAGACCTTCGCTGATGGGGCGTTGGGTCCAGCCCAGCCGCCCAGCCTCATTTCCACAAGGAGGTGAGTGGACTTCGGCAGGAGGCCAGCAACCGGCTTTCCGAAGGGCTTCAAATTCCTCTCCCGCTGGGGAAACCACCTGACTGCGGCTCTGGTCGGAATTCCGATCCTGGGAACCGACACTCCCTTCTGCCGCTCGCTCCCGCGCTTGCAAGGGGACCGTCATCAACAGCGCTGCCAGGAGGACCACAAAGAAGCACAAGGATGCCGTAGGGCTCCGTTCGCTACAGCCTGCTGGCCCCGCGGCAGGACCGGCCTCTGCAGGAGCGCGGGCTACACAGGCAGCTGCAGGCTGGCCGCCCTCCGGAGACGGCCTGGCCCGAGCAGCCTGCGCCGACCGAGGGCGGGGGAGGCGCACCGGCCCTGCCTCTGGCGTGCCCACGGCCCGCTGGCATCAGGGCCTGCCCCGGGCCTGCCCCCCCCACCCCCGCCACCCGGGGCGCGGTGCCTTCACGCGCAGGTGACATGTCTGCATTAAGCCGGCCGCTGGGGAGCGTCATGTCAGACTTCTGGCCCCAGGACCTCAGGATGTGGCTGTACGTGGAGATGGCATCTTTTGAGAGGTGAGTACATTTAACGAGGTCACCCGATCTGACAGGCACCTTCACAAGAGATTAGGACAGAGACGGAGGGACAAACACATGAAGATACCGTCCACAAGCCAAGGAGAGAGGCCCCAGGAGAAGGCCTGCCCCCACCTTGACCTCTGACCACGAGAAATCTCCCAGCTGGAGCCCAGCAGCACAGGAAGGGCTCCCGGGAAGACCCACTTGGACCTGGGGCGCTCACATGGACATGGGGACCAGGGACAACACCTGTCACAAATGAGGGACCTCAGTGAGAACCTGTGGCAGACAGGCCCTGGCGCCGGGGACGTGCTCAATCAGTGACGACTGGAGCACTGACTGTGCCGGCCATGATCGCACGAGAGCCGCAACATCACGGCAGTGACAGCCACGATGGGGGCTCTGCTGTGACGCGGGCGTGGGGCAGCCTCCATCCGATCCCTGCCGTGGTGCTCTTATGTCCCCAAACTCCAGGTGAGGACACAGCTTGCCCACAGACCCAGGTTGCTGAGAAAGTGAGGAGAGGCCAGCCCCCTCCCAGCCCAGGTGCTCCCCACCCCGGGGCACGGAGGTCAGGTGCTGTGCTCCCTCTCTTGCTCACCCCCTCGCCCCAGGACCACGGCCTGCGCTAGCAGCTGAGGGGCAGGTTGAACAACTTCGCAGTCACCTGCAGCCTGGCAGAAGGGAGGCAGGGGGGAGGATGCTGTCAGTGGGGGTGCAGGGCAGGTGGGAGGGGCAGGGGGTCAGCTGCAAAGGAAGGAGGGGGAAGGCGCTTGAGAATGATGGCTTAAAACCATGGTCGACACAGAGGGCACCCTGCATGGAAGTCACGTACAGACAAACAGCCAGGAGCACCGAACTGAGAAGGGGTGGGTTCAACGCAGTCATTCTTAGAGGCAGAGGGGCACTGCCAGCACGCATGCCCTGTCCTTGGGGATCAGGCCCCAGCGTCCCTCTGCCCTGGCTCCCGAGGTTTGGGGGGGCTGCCTCTGCCCCTCCAGCTCAAAGGATGTCACAGGGCCCAGGCCTGACCAACCAGAATGTTCTATTTATTTTCTTCTCTTTTCTTTTTATTTTTCTTAAGAGAGAGAGTACGTGAGCGGCCAGGAGGGGCAGAGGGAGAGAGAGAGTATCCAAAGCAGGTTCCATGCCCAGTGTGGAGCCTGATGTGGGACTTGATCCCACAACGCCAGGATCATGACCTGAGCTGAAATCAAGAGTCAGATGCTTAACCAACTGAGCCACCCAGGTGTCCCACAGAACATTCCATTTAGAGCCACTGCTTCAAGGGGAAAAGAAGAGGTAGATTAAGCCAACCAGATGCAACCCAAAGCTCTTGCTAGAGCTCCTAGCTAAGAAAAGCTGTTTTGCTGGGTTTGCTGATTCCGTGGACACTGTCGGAGCTGATAAAGCGGCGGGAGAGGGAGCCAGCCTAGTTCAAGGACACAGTCCTCAGTCCCTGGACGTATCTCTACCAAGACATGCCATGGAAACTTCAGTTATATGAGCCAGTCAATCCCCGCCCCAGCCTTCTCTCTTGTTCTGAAGCCACTTTGAGCTGAGTTGGGAAAACAGGAGGGGCCTCGAATGCCATGCTAAGGAATCTAGACTTCAGGATTCCAAGCCAGTGGGGCGCCGGTAAACGCTGAAAACCGGCTCTCTGGGAAGGACACTAATCTGTAGCATTTGCCAAGTTCCAAGGCCACTCTCAAGCCCCCACACGCCAAGACTGATGGTGCCACTGGGGGCAGACCACTCAGTTGGCTCGGGCAGCAGTCAGGAGCCAGTTCCAGCCATCCTGGGTCACGCCGGGGGGCCCAGATCTTAGCAACATTCACTGAGATTCCCCTTGGTTTGTCTCGGTGTAGATTAGACTGAGACAGACATTCATCTACCTACCAGGATTCAGTAATGAACCAGACACGGGGCAGTCCCAGAGGAGGCCATGGCTGCTGCCTGCAGGGGACAGCAGATTGTATCAGTGGCCAAAAGGCATCCTTCATCACTCTCAAGGGCCTGCCATAGCCAGGCACCCCTGCTTTAAGGGTGGGGAGACTGCATTCACCTCTTTCTAGAGGAGGCAGCTCAGTACTCACGGTCCCGCACTGAGACGTGGCGTGGCCCCCATCGTGGCCCCCCTACAGGACCACGCTGAGGAGTGAGCATGGTGACAGGCGCACGTCCTGCAGGCACCAGCAGATGCCTGGCCTGAGGCTTTTCTGTCCAGCCTGTCCACACCAGCGGGCCGCCTGCCACGCTCTGCCCACGGTGCCGACACATCTCCACCCCCACGCATCCCCCAACACACACATAGTCCTTCCTTTCTGGCTCACATTTGCTCCCTTTATTTTTATTTTTTTGAGCTCCAAACTTGCTCTGTATCAGACAGAGCTCAATGAAATGAGCTGTTCAATGTAGCTGCTGAGTATATGGTGGGCCACATCTAAGGCATGACTGTGGTGGCGTCTTTGAAGTGGGTGACACAGTGCAGTCCAGCTGGTGGCTGAGCCTCCATGTTGATGCTCGGCTGTCTGGCCCTGTGGGACGCTGCCCACTTGAAAACTAATACAAGAAAGACAAGGAAGTCTTACTTGAGTTTGTGCCAGCCAATCATCCAGGCGCCGTCTCTGCTGAGGTTGTTACATTGAGAACGCAGCTTTTCCTTGTATGAGGGAGTGATTAATGCAGTTCTGAAATCAGATCCCCTAGACGGGCCCCAAGGCGGATGCTTGGGGTGGGGAACTCCTGAGGACACAACATGGTTCCCCATTTTGATGACAGTGTGGGACGGTGAAGAAGAATATCTGATCCATGAAAGCAGGGACCTCATCAGCTTCATTGGTCATGGAATCCCCAATATCTAGGAAGGAGGGATGCATGCATGGGTAGGTAGGTGGACATATGGATGAGTGGGTGAATGAACAGGTGAGTGCATGCATGTGTGAATGGGTAGGTGAATGGATGGGTGGCTGACAGATGGACGGACAGGTGGATGGATGAACAGGTGGATGGATGAATGAATGGATGGATGGATGGATAGATGAGTGGAAGGACAGATGGATGGACGGATGGATGGATGAGTGGGTGGGTGGATGGATGGATGAGTGGATGGACAGAGGGATGGATGGATGGATGGACAGATGAGTGGATAGACGGATGGATGGATGGATGGGTGGATTGATGGACAGATGAGTGGATGGACAGAGGGATGGACAGATGGATGGATGGATGGATGGATGGATGGATGGATGGATGGACGGATGGATGGACAGATGAGTGGATGGACAGAGGGACGGATGGATGGATGGATGGATGGATGGACGGACGGATGAGTGGATGGACAGAGGGATGGATGGATGAGTGGATGGATGGATGAAAAATGGATGGACAAGTGGATGGACGGGTGAGTGGGTGGGTGGGTGGGTGGATGGATGGATGGATGGACGGATGAGTGGATGGACAGAGGGATGGATGGATGAGTGGATGGATGGATGAAAAATGGATGGACAAGTGGATGGACGGGTGAGTGGGTGGGTGGGTGGGTGGGTGGATGGATGGATGGATGGACGGATGAGTGGATGGACAGAGGGATGGATGGATGAGTGGATGGATGGATGAAAAATGGATGGACAAGTGGATGGACGGGTGAGTGGGTGGATGGATGGATGGACGGATGAGTGGATGGACAGATGGATGGATGGATGGATGGACGGACGGATGGATGGACGGACGGATGGATGGATGGATGGATGGATGGAAAGATGAGTGGATGGACAGAGGGATGGATGGATGAGTGGATGGATGGATGAAAAATGGATGGACAAGTGGATGGACGGGTGAGTGGGTGGATGGATGGATGGATGGATGAGTGGATGGACAGATGGATGGATGGATGGATGGATGGATGGATGGATGGATGGACGGATGGATGGATGGATGGAAAGATGAGTGGATGGACAGAGGGATGGATGGATGAGTGGATGGATGGATGAAAAATGGATGGACAAGTGGATGGATGGGTGAGTGGATACAGGATCACAAGATATTCTTCTTTTCCTTAATAACTTACAGGAAAGGCATTAAAGTGTCACTGGACTTTCCCACAGCTCCAGCCTGTCCGGTCTCAGTATAAAAGCCAACACTCCTGAGGTGCAGCTGGCTGTTCTCAGGACTTTGACTGGTTTGGATCCCTGCTGAACCCTGAGCTGTGCGCCCTCGGGCAAGTCCCTTCCCTCCCCTGAGCTCATTAGCTCTCATCTGGGAAAAGAAGTGAAACTACATTCACTATCGGGTCTGGTCCAGGGTGCCCCGTGGCGCTGCAGGCCCCCCGACGTTAAGTATGACGATCAGATTTCTAAAACTTTGAGTATTCTCAGCCACCAAACGGTATATTGTTAGTAGCTGTGACTGAGCCTCTTTCAAAGTTTCCACGCTGGGAATATTAAAAAATGAGTGACATTTCAGGGCGACAGTGAGGATGCAGGGTTAAAGGCTTGCCCACATCTTCCTGGAATGATCCTGGGGACTGACTTCTCTCACTCACAGCAGCTTCCACCTGCTTAAGATATGCTTAGTAGTTCTTATGCTATTTCCTCTTTAAAATAATTCTAAACCACACAAAGTGAGACAACAGTACGGAGTCAGATTCCCTGCCTGTTGGTAGGGACTGTGGGCCCGATTTCCAACCATGCACCAGCTCTAAAGAGCATCCAAGCCGCTCCTGGCGGCCCCAGTGAACCCTCGCGTTTTGATGTTTAATTTTCAATTTGCATCTTTAAAAAGGTAACATTTGATCCAGATGAGTTGGTCTGGTCTGAAATGTTTATCTATGAAGAACACATTTTAGTTCCTTCTGGAGAGGGAGGAAACCCCTTTTCACGTTGTAGTTATTTAAAGAGTGTTAGGGAGGCGTAGTGTGTCTGTCTCCGAGGCCCAGCTGTGTTGATGCGTCTTTGGCGGTTCTGATTCTGGTACCAAATGAGGGAGAAGCTCAAGGTCAGGGACGCCGCCTTGCTGGCCGTGAGCCCTCACCACTGCTCCAGGGGTTAGGAGGCAATTCCGAGCCCAGGAACGGGGGCGGGGTTGGGGGGGGTGCTGAGCAGGCCTCTGTATCTGTGCCAGCCCACGCGGGGCCTTGGAAGGCAAGAGCATCTTGAAAATGTTGCTGCTTTCCTTTTGGCAAGATTACCGGCAGCTTCCCGAACTGCTCAGTTTCCAGAACCTTCAAGTGAATAAGCCTACAAGAGCCAGGCACACGCTGACAGCACCCGAGGACAGAGCGACCTGGGGCCACAGCAAGGAGTGTGGGCGCCCCCAGAAACCGGGAACAGCCAGGAGACAGATTCTCCCCCAGAGCCCCCCGAGGGACACGACCCTGCTGAGAATACACCTACGCTGTTTAGGCCACTGAGTGTGTGCTGATTTGCCACAGCGGCCGTAAGAAACCGGTGTTCGTCTGGCCTGTTTGCAAACCTCACAGAAACGCAAACGAAGAAATGGAATGATGCGGCGTGCAGCCTTTCCAGTCCGGCTTCTCGTGCTCAACAGAACGTGTGTGACCGTCATCTACGTCGTGCTGGCTCCTTCCCACTGTCACCATGTGTCACCCTGCAGGGCCGAGCTGCGGCCCTCTTCACCCATCTTCCCGGGCGTGTGGGCTCAGGAAGCTGCCTTGTGGAGCAGGTCAGCATGAAGCTTCTAGGAAGAACATTCCTGAACTTTTTTTTTGTTATTTTTATTGTGACATGTGTCTTGGGAATATACCCAGGGGCAGAGTTTCCGGAGAAACGTCAGAAAGAAGTTTCTGTCTAGCTTTGTGAAGAGACAGAAAGTTGTGCAAAGCGGTGAAGTGCAGCCCACCGCTGTCCACGAGCCACGAAGACGAGATCAGTGGCTCCCCACCTTCCCCGTGGGCTCCCCGTGCTTCGGTTACAATTCTACCGCCAGCCCCCTGAAAACGGTGTATCTGAACAGTGGCCAACTGCTGGGGTCCGGGTGCTGGGATTCGGGGCCTTCGCGGGTCCGCCGGCCACCAGGTGAAAGGGCCCCGCCACACAGGCCACCAATGGTGAGCACAGGAAGCTGTGCACGTGGGGAGGGGACGTGCGTTCCCATCACAGGGTCGCAACAGGGGGTGGCCTCTCGAGGGAGCTGCCGTTATGGTGGAGTACTGAATAGTGGAACGGGGCCAGCTGTGTGAGGCAAGGGGGGAAGAACCTTCTAGAAGGAGGGAGAAGTAACTGGTGATGGCAACTACTTTTTGTTGTAGGTGTGTTCACGAGGGTCTTGGGGAGCCGGGGAGGGGCGCCCCTCTGGGAGTGAGCACCGTGGACGGTGTATCCAGGCAGAGGGCAGGGGCCCTGGGATGAAGCTGGATATTACTGGGGAACCGGGGCCGGGGGAGCGGGGACATCTGACCCTGGAGGCTGAGGACAGAACCGCCCTGCTGAACCCCAGTGATGGCAACGCAGGTGGGGCCTCTGGGAGATGATTAGTAGTAGACGAGGTCATGGGGACCAGGCCCCATGATGGGATTCGCGCCCTTAAGAACAGAGGAAGACCCTACCTTCCCCCATGTGAGAACGCAGCCAGGGCAGGGAGGGGGCAGGGCGGGGCAGGGACAGGTGCTCACCAGGAACCAAAGCTGCCAGCTCCCTCACCTGGCACTTCCAGCCCCTGTAAACGTCTGATGCTCGACCGCATCTTCGTACAGCAGCTGGAGTGAACACTGCCTTCAACACGCCTTCCCACCCCTTTGCTGGAATATTCCGTCGCTGTCTCTTCCAGGCTGGCTCCTGGATGCTGTCCAGCCTCAGCTCAAATTTCTCCCGGTCAGAGAGGCTGGCGGTGGCCCCTCAACATACAGTGACACCCCCTCCTGTCAACGTCCCCAGGCCCCCCCCCAATACATCGCCTTCTGACAGCAAAGGGTGTGTTCCCCCAGATCAGCCCCGGCACGAATCCACAAGCCAACCGTCTCCTGTGCTCTCCACACTGCCAAACACCAAACCACCTAAGATCCTCCCCGAGAACTTGGAGCCCTGGAGGCAAAGTGCACTGTGTTTTCCCCAGATGAGGATTTGGGAGATTTGCTGCAAGCCCGGGGGGGCGGTTTAAGTGATGAGGGACAAGTGCTCGCAGTGCAACCTCATGTTCGTCACAGAGAAGATCTGTTGGAGAGACCCTTGGATTAAATCCACGTCTCAGCCTCGGCTTTATTCCCCCTCGGTGCAGATGTGAGGATACTGACCAGTTAAACAACGTGAACGCGGGGGATTGGGGCCGTGGCTGAACCGTGTGTGGTCCTGCCACACGGACTCCGTGAGCGGCTCTCGCTTCCTGTTCTTCACCAGCATGGGGGAGTCCCGGCCCCGAGGTCGGATGTGGGCACCAGGGTCCGTCTCATAGACCAGGGGCTGCCCCCACACCTGAAGCATCGGTGCCAAGGGGAAGAGCAGTTTCTAGAGTGTCTCCCAGCACAGGCACAGTGTGGACGTGGCATGGTGTCTCATGGGGAATTGCCAGCCCCCGGCGGGCGGGGAGGAGGCCGGCTGTGGCTTCCGAGGGGTGGGAAGGCTGAGGCGAGACGACAGGGTGATGGACAGCTTTCAGTGTAATCTCGAGGCCCCCCCAAAGTCAGCAAGGTGATGACACTGACATCAGCCAAAAGAACACACGGTCTTCTTAACAATGTTCGTCCTACAAAGAACCAAACAGCCATCTCACCTCCAAATCCCGGGAGCCCCTGGGAAATTGGCATCGTCCCCAAGAAATGACTCCGATTCAGGGGAGGTGTGACTGAAAGAAAACGGTGCCGTGCCCCCTTGCCGGCCCTGCCGTGCGGTCCCCGTCCCACCAGCTGAGCCACGCCGGGGACACCACGCCCCCTCGGCCTTCACCATCCCAGTTAAGTCCTGCAGCCCCGGGTCTGAGCCAGGTGCGTGGGCCGCTTTCAATGCCACGGGCAGTTTCAGGGAAGGCGAGAAGCATGAAATCTACCTGACGCTCTGACGCGAAAGCACTCCACCGCGGGGAGCAGAGTGAAAGGTGTAAAATTAGACAAATTAACCCAACTTCCCAGAGAAGCGCGGTGTTCAGGACTGGAGCAGCTGTTGCCGCTGTTCTGGAAATTCAAACAAAGACAAGGAAGCCGAGGGATGTGCCGAGGGGCCTCCTTTCCCTGGCAGGAGGGGCACTGTGCGCGAACAGGTGGCAGCTGGCAGGGGGCGGGGAACGGCTGCCCACCCGCCTGCCCACCCCCCCCCTCCCAATGCCGTGCCTTCCCGGTGCCAGCCCCTGGGACGCCCGGCCACCCCGTCTGATCAGTAGCACGTGAAAAGACACGGTCTTCTCGTTATCACTTAACTGAGGTTGTCAGTCTCCTAATTGCTTCAATAAAATATAATTAATTAAGAATAACACGTGGAGATACTTACATGAGCTGGAGATTGCACACGGCAATTTCTAGATTTTTCCTGATACTCTGAGTCCTGCTGCTGCGTTCAGACAAAGGGGAAGCTCTCCAAGATCAGAGACGGTGCTTTCCCGTTTGCCCTTTGGGTTTAGGAATAAAGGCAACTGAAACAGCATCCCATGAGGCACGGGGAGTGTGAGCTCGAGTTGCTGGTAGGAAGATGCAGACACGGGAAGGTGTCAACTCGGCCCAAGTGGCTGCACGGCCACCAGCAGAATAGCTCAGAAGACGACACACCCTGAGGTGCAGGCGGAACCGAGTGATGTGCACGGGGACCCCTCTGGGTCCAACTTACACGTTTCCCGTGAGATGCAGTGTTTGGAGCCACTGCCCCCACGTGGAAGTAGGGGTACAAAGTGGTCACTTTCCAGAGTGTCCTGACTTCTAGGGAGGTAGCCACACACCTCAGAGTATGACAGCAGCCGATGAGTGAGGCCACGCCTGGGGGCACCCCCTCCCCCCAACACACACACTCCTCATGTCTCTGGTCTGTGTACCTGTGGCTTCTACCTCCAAGGTCACCTCGTGGACCCAAGGTAGCTGCCGGACCTCCAGCCATCACTTCTGTGTTCCACATAGGAAAAAGGAGGAAGGAAGAAAGCCGAGGGGGAGGCAGAAGGGAAAGTTTGCAAAAAGAAAAAAAAATTTCCAGAAGTCCCCCCAAATAATTCCATGTATTTGCACTGGGTCACAACTTAGTCATGTGGTAACACCTAGCAGCAAAGGAGCCCGGGAAACAAGCCTTTTGTTGAGGAGATTACTTATCCTGAATAAACGTGTGGATCTGTGAAGAAGGAAGAAAGGGGGGAACAGGACTTTCTCCAACAGATTCCACTGTGGTGACCAGTGGGAACGTCGCTAACCCTTCCGTTTTCTCATCTGTAAATTGGTCTAACACTTCCGGTCAGACACGCATGTGCTTTAAGAGTAAAGCTCCATGCAAATATTCATTAGGATGAAAATCCATTCTGCGCTAAAGAGCTAAACAACTGGGCAGATGTTAGGGCAGGTTTCCAGCCGTGCAGGCGAGCAGGGCCCCCAGCTAACCCTCGCTCCACCCCTCACGCGTGGAAGGCCGACGAGGAGCCACGTGAGAACCACGGGCTCAGGGGACGCTGGGTGCACTCGCTGCTCCCGCACCCTGGGCGACACCGGGTGAGCCTGGCCCCCAGCCCCTGCCTGGAAGGTCCACGCACCCTGGAGGGCAGGGTCAGTCTCTCCAAGACAACAGCACGCACGTAAGACCAGCTAAAACATCAGCTTACGAGCTGGCGATGCTTAGGGACGATGTCAGATGTGAGCCAGGGGCACGCTGGCCTGTGCCAGTGCCCACAGCGATGCCCCCCAGAAAATGACGACCAGTCTGATGCCCTGTGCTGCTTCTACAAGGAAGACAGGCTGTTTTGGGGACAGATGCAAAGAACCCATGTTGGTGGATAGAAGCTGGTGGGGGGAGATCTGGAGGGGTTGGGATTCAAAAGTTCTCTCTACTTTTGAATATGTTTGGCATTTTCCATTAATAATCTATTTTTTTTAAAAAAGGTTTATTTATTTATTTTGAGAGAGAGAATGAATGAATGAATGAATGAGTGGGAGAGGAGTAGAGAGAATCCCAAGCAGGCTCTGCACGGTTAGCGCAGAGCCTGATGCAGGGCTCAAACTCAGGAACCGTGAGATCAGGGCCTGAGCCGAGATCGAGAGGCGGACACTTCACTGACTGAGCCACCCAGGAGCCCCAAACTTCCATTTTTTAAAAAAGATCATTAATGAGGGTGCCTGGGTGGCTCAGTCGGTGAAGTGTCCTCCTCTCGATCTCGGTTCAGGTCATGATCTCCCGGTTCCTGAGTTTGAGCCCCGCGTTGGGTCCAGACTGACATCACCAGAGCCTCCTTGGGGTTCTCTCTCTCTGCTCCTCCCCTGCTCACGCTCTCTGTCTCTCTTCCTCAAAATAAATAAACATAAAAAAACCGCAACAAACTCTGTTTTGCTTTTAAATAATTGAAGATACTGTTTGAAGAGTCTGGTGTTTGAAGAGGTTAGTGTGCATAAATATTTGGGGTTCAGTTTACAGCAAACTCAGCCCAGCCAAGCCCAGTGTGATGCCCTCACAAGAGGCCGCACAAGCTAGAAATGCCAGCTCCCTGGAGGCAGCCTCACCAGGCCGGGCCCTGCTCGGTCACAGTGTGAGGGCTGCTCTGTTGTGGGGTCTGCAGGCGCGTGTTCCAATCTGGACGCTCTGCTTACAATTGTGGGCTTGACTGAAGGGACACCCAATGGTTGGCTGATGCAAGCCGATTACTTTTCCCAGACACGAGGAAGTCATGGAGTGGAGGGGAAGGTTTCCCCCGTTAGCCCGACTGAGATACAAACATGGCCCCTCTTCCCTGTTCAGAAAAAAGGCCGGTGGGTGGGGGGGAAGGGGAAGGGGAAGGGGTTGGGGCTCAAAGTCCAACAGTGGACCCCGTTTTCCTGCAGCTCCTGGTTCGGGGTGAGGGGGCGGGGAGGGGGGACAGCCGAGCTGAGGCGGTCTGGTTAGGACCCAGAGTGAGTGACAAACCATCTCGAACGCCCTCGCCGTGTGACTCAGAGGACCTGACTTCACCACCCAAACCCATCGCGCTCGGGAACCACGGCCGCCGATCCAGGGCTCACTCGCAAACACAAGTGTGTGCAACAAGTTCATGACAAGAGAACCAAACAAGGAAATGGACGGCTTCCAAGCCTGTCCAAGAGCGGGACGTCACACGGCAGGAATGGTCATCAGGAACATGTCCAAACCCAGTGTTTTTCTGGAACCTGTGTCTGAGTTCATCGGGACAGAATGTACGATGCCCAAGAAATACGTCAAAATAAATCCCCACTCAGCTGGGTTCCACTGGCCCAAGGCACGGTGCCCAGCCCGCGTGGGGCATGTCTCTCCTGTGTGCGTCACCGGGGTCACCGCTTGGGGGCATGGTGACACTCCTTGGTGCCAACCCTCCTTTGGGAGGCTCAGAGTGCATGAGTCCCAAGAGGAAGCAGGGCAGAGGAGGAAGGACATGCGCACGTTTCTAATTTCTTGCTTACTCCCCACGGAGAAACTACGGGGCGGACAGTAACAAATGGCGAGTGCCGCTCTCCCGACCCAGCGGGTAAGATTCATTCCACTAAATCTAGTCACAGTGGCTCACATAGAACACCACTGCCTGCTTCTCTCAAGAGGGAGGTGGTTCCCCCAATGGTGCCCATCAGCGAAGCCATGGAATGACCCCACGGAGCCCACGGGACCCAGATACTTGCTCAAATACCAACCTACAGGTGCCTAAAGGCCCTTGAGTGATAAAGTTGGTATTTAAATGAGTAGACTTTCAGTAAAGGAGATCGCCTTTCAGGATGCGGTGGGCCTCGCCTAATCACTTGAAGTCACAGCAGAAAAAAGTCCGAGATGCCCCGAAGGAGAGGAGATTCTGCCAGCAGGCTTTCTTCCTACTCTACTGCGATATCCACTCCTCCCCGAGCCTCCAGCCGGCCGCCCGCCCTGCAGATTTCAGACATGCCAGCCGCACAAAGTGTGGGGGCCTGTTCCTTCCGGTGCATCGGTCTCTGTATGCACACAACCTATGGGTTCTGTTTCTCCGGACAGCCAGGGCCAACACAAGGTCCCTCCCGCTCCCCTTCCCCTTATAGGCGATAAG
Source organism: Prionailurus viverrinus (assembly GCF_022837055.1). Lineage (NCBI taxonomy): Eukaryota > Metazoa > Chordata > Mammalia > Carnivora > Felidae > Prionailurus > Prionailurus viverrinus. The sequence goes on from NC_062563.1 coordinate 2,412,102, forward strand.
TCTCAAATAGCGTTATTCTGTTCTTGTTCTTATTCTTTTGTGTGCAAGCATCACTCCTAAGAACCTCATCTCTTGACTACATAAGTTGTAGAGACCCAGAGTGCAAACCTATCCTAATGCAAAATCAGGCCTCCGTAAATATTTAACGCTCAAAATCTTTCAAGCTACATCATCAATGCCAAGATAAAGAACCAGGACTGATAATACTTCAATGTTCACTCAACGCTAACGTGAGAACGTAAGTGAACGAACGCAGAAGGGGAGTCCCCCAGAAATACGGTCAGCTCGTGCCCCGACGACCTTCCTTCCGCTCTGCAGTAAGCAGCATACACAGCTCGCCATGTGCTCCCCGCGCTCGCTGCTCAGCGTCTGGGTCTCTAGCACACAAGAGAGCCCTGCCCCCCGGCAAATGTCCATCCTGTGGACGGGGCGTGCTTAAGAGACAGTCATGCAGAGCAAGCAGGTATTTCAGGCCAAGTCGCAGAAACGCTGGTGGTTCCTGGACGCGTGGGGAGAATCACATCTGTTCACCTGTTCACTCCACAGGCCCTTCCCCTCCCCACGTACAGGTGCTTTGCTAGGAGTGGGCACCCCAGACACCAGTAAGAAGTGGGGTCCCTACCCAAGTGGGAATTGTTTATTTTTCTAACAAAAACTCTGACATAACTCAAATGTTTATATCTCATTTGCCAACACTTTATTTTGAATTTATTTCTAATGTTTATTTTTGAGAGAGAGAGAGAGAGAGAGAGAGAGCATAAGCGGGGGAGGGGCAGAGAGAGAGGGAGACACAGGATCCAAACAGGCTCCAGGCTCCGAGCTGTCAGCACGGAGCCCGACGTAGGACTTGAACCCACCAACCGCGAGATCATGACCTGAGCCGAAGTCAGAGGCTCAACCGACCGAGCCGCCCGGGAGCCCCAGCAACGTGACTGTGTCATTCTGAAGAAAACGACAGGGTTTACGAAAGTACCGATGCACACACAGCAGGGGCCTCCCCCAGGAACTGGACACAGGTTTCAAGTTCCATGTTGTCAGCTTTTCAAGGTGACTCTGGGTCACCTGGGTCCACCCTCAAAAGCCGACGCTTAAAAATATACGTGTTTAGGGAATCCTACAATCCCCGCAGAAAAGCTGAGAAGCCACAGGCATACAGGCTGCTGGATTTTCACGAGGCGAACCCCCCCCCCCCCCCCCCCCCCCGTAAACCTCCACCTGGACGGAGGAAAGGACGCAGACAGCCTCCTGGGACCACTCCTCCTTCTCCTCCCTCTTCCCAAAGCAAACACCCCGGGAGAGGCCTCGTTTTCACAGACTTCTTCGTTGTTCCCTATTTGAGCAAGTATTTTTATCAAAATAATTTTCCCGTAAGGATTTAAGTAGAACTAAAAAGTATATCACAAAACCCACCAGACTTCGGTCACACCTTCCCTCTCTGTAGGAGCGTCCCGTCTGCTCCCAGGGCTGACACAGGGTTACAGGTGCCTCCGTGTGGACCTCAGGGCTCTGAGCCTGGACAACTGGGAAGGGCCGGGGCTCAGGTGTCAGAGGAGTGAGAAGGCAGGCCGTTCCAAGTGGGTGGTGTGGACGCTCGGGCCTCGGCCGCAAAGGTCTGAGTGCACACTGGCCACTGCCACGGTCAGCGGGATCCACCACGAGACCAGAGCATTTTCTAGATTCGTCCTAAACCTGCTCTTGGCCATCACAGTGACCCAAGGAGCTCATTAAAATACAGACTGGGTCCCTGCCTGCCATATTTCCAAAGGAGGACTTAGCCTCTGGATCCTCAAAAAAGTCCCCTGGTGGTTCTGGGATGGGGCGTCCTGTGTTTGAGAACCATTACTTTTTCTAGAAAGGCCCAGTTGATGGATATTTTAGGCTTTGAGGGCCCCACGGTTTCTGTGTCAACTACTCAACGCTGCTTTTATATGAAAGCGGCCACAAAGGATACCTAAGGATCAGGTAAGGAACAGGTGTGGCCGTGTGAGGATAAAATCCTATTTACAAAACAAGCAGAAGGCCAGACAGGGAGGCCCCGCCTCTCGTCCTAATCCAAACGGTCTGTCAGACACATTATGAGATTAAACACCACAGGGGCCCTAAGTCGCTCCGATGAAATCATCCAGCGCATCTGATGTCACTGAGGCTACGCGAAATGTGGGTCTGTCCACACTCTCACTAGTGAAGGAGCTCATTCTACGTGATCGCCGTATCTTGAGATCGCAGCACAGTGAGAGAGAGTTAGCGAGGCCTTTAAGAATTAAGTGTTTATGGGGCGCCTGGGTGGCGCAGTCGGCTAAGCGTCCGACTTCAGCCAGGTCACGATCTCGCGGTCCGTGAGTTCGAGCCCCGCGTCGGGCTCTGGGCTGATGGCTCAGGGCCTGGAGCCTGTTTCCGATTCTGTGTCTCCCTCTCTCTCTGCCCCTCCCCCGTTCATGCTCTGTCTCTCTCTGTCCCAAAAATAAATAAACGTTGGAAAAAAAAAAATTAAAAAAAAAAAAAAAGAATTAAGTGTTTAGGGTTTGAAGAACGTTATTAATAACGCCAGATGTGTATTAGTAATGCCACATATATGAGCACGAAAGCTCTTTTACTGCTAATAAATTAAGTAAACATTTATTTGTTTCACCTCCTAACACACCCACGTGTGTTCACTGTGTGTCCTCACTCAGTCACAGCAAGACGGGAGCCCCTGTGCATAATTTAAAGGATAACAAATGTCCGCCTTCTGGGATGAAGCGGTCAAATCTTTTTTCTCTGGGGTTTGGAACCACGGATGGAGGGATGGGGTCCCCAGAAACTTCTCTCCTCTCACAAAGCCTGGAGATTTCCAGCCTCGGAAGGGGTGAGGGCCTGAGAAGCGGAAGGAGGACGCCAGGGCCCCCCAAAGGCCTGGCCTCCCGAGAGGAGAGCCAGCGTGCGATCAGGGGCTGCCGCGCCTAGCGCTCTGGGGTGTCTGCCCCCCGGCCTTGGGGCCCATGGCAGGTGGCTCGGGCCTGGTGGCAGATCTTCGTGCCGGGCACGGAAGCTTCTAGAACATGGTGGGCGTGCAGGAAGGCCGGACATGGGCGTGCGGGCACTCACGGTCTGATGGCTGTGGAGACGTCCTAACTGCACATGTGCCTGATTTGGCCTACGTGCCGGCTGAGGAGCTCTCTTTGTGTTTTAACAGGACGCTTCTGACGTGTAAAAATGGAGAGATTTCACATAAAAGTCTGGGTTTGACTCCTTTTGGGAAGTTGGCAGGTGTGGCCTCTCTGGCTCAACAGGCCGAGGGCCGGGCGCGGCCTGACTGCTGTGGGGGGAGCACGGTCACCACTTTGCCGCGTCCTCGCCCCTCCCCGCTGCCCAGCACCCGACCCCTCCTCACGGCAGCGTCCGGAGGGACCTCCTCCCTCCTCCCTCCGCATCTCCATCAAGGTGCGGGCACGGAGAATATGCTCTTCCTTATGGAGGTGACGTAGTTCCCAGAACAGGGCTTTGTCCCTCCCCGTCCTGAGAGACGATGGGGGCGGGACGGCCTTCGGGGGGGTGGGGGGAGAAAACGCTGGAGCGGAGACTTACCACGGGGAAGCCGTCAGGGAGGAAGGACACGTCTGAGATGGAGGGGGACGGAGGTCAAGGGCAGGGGTGGGTGGGGGGCCCAGAGGAGGGAACACCCTCCAGGAAGCGTGGCTCCTCCTGAGACGCAAAGCCGAGGTGACCGGGGTGTCCCTCGGGCGAGACGACCCTCGTCCTCTCCCCCGTGAAACAACAGCCAGCACTGTCCTCCCAGGCGGCCGGCACGATGACAGTGCAGTACCTGCAGGAGGGCTTCACGTAACGCGTGTGAGGGACAAGGGCCACCAGCTCACACGGACACAGTCCAACAGGTGCAACCGCTGTTGCCGGCGAGGACGCCGATGACGACGGACCCATTTTCCGGGAGAGGTGAGCTCCGTGAGGCTTGGCAGCTACGGTGGAAGCCGCGGGCACTGCGGCACGACGGATCTCGGCACAATCCACAGGTTTAGACAGGCTGGTTTTGAATCCCAGCGCGGCTGCCCCTTAGCCGTGGAACCCCTGGGCAAGTCACTTAGCTTCTCCGGGCCCAACGTTCTCTGTTACAGGTACCGTGCGAGTACCTACGATGCTCTGGACGCTGTACGTGCTGATACCAGAGAAGCGTTGCTTGGATCCCTGCCTGGCACGTGCAAGGATTTAATAAACCTTGGCATTTGCCGTTGGTGGCGGGGATGATGATTATTAATTATCGAGCACTTATCCCTGCCATGACGCTCAGCTCAATACGTGCGGTATCTCATTTAATCCTCAAAAGAACGCAGCAAGCTGCACACTCTTATTCCCCTGATACCACGAAGGAGTTTGAGGCCTGGAGTGATCGGGCACACGGCCAGGAAGTCCCCTGAAATCCACGCCGGCACGGTGATGCCGTGGGTCTCTGCTGCTCGCAGCTGGACGGCCGAGCCCTGACACGGGGCTCGGCGGTGGGAGCAGCAAACGTCTGCTAAGTGACAGAGGGGCTCGACAAAGACTTCCGGGCCGGGCAGTAACGCAGAATGACTTTCGCGAGAACAGCTTGTTTCAGGATGTTCCTCGACCCTGCCAATTACAGCGTCCCGGTTCGATTGTGCCAACGCCTGGGGGTCCTCAACATCAGAGGGCTGGTGGCCGTTTATCTGTGCATCAGACACTCAGGAAGGAAGGCTTCTCACAGGCCCCCCACAGTGATGGAAGACCGAAGGCTTGCCCCGTGTTTCTGGAAAGAAACACGGGGTCCACCATCGGACCTCTTCGTGGTGAAGGGAAGACAGGGCTCCACCCCCGCCCAGGCCAGCCTGCGTGAAGACCCATTAACAGCACGGTCACTGCCACCAGGACTGTGCTGCAGAATCCGGCAAAGGCCCTCAGTCAAATCAGGTGACAGAAAGGATATTCCCATAGAAGGAAATGAGAAGTGGAAAAGAAACAGCTTTGATCACAGACCGGGCCAGCAGGTGGCACACGGGCCGCTGTCCCCACGCTCCCTGCCTGGTGGGTCCTGTGCCAGGGGGCCTGGGAGCGTGGGGCCCCCCACAGGCTCCTGCTGCACTGGGGAGCCTTTGTGTGGGTCAGCTGGTTATTAGAAGTCAGGTGACACGGGAAAACAGCGTGGGGAGAAAGGAGGGCTAATGCATTTGACATTTCTAGAGAACCGTGGGGGGCAAGCGTTCCTCCCCCAGGAAATAAATGTGCCGTACTGGGCTTCTGGCAAATGCTGCGAACAACGGTCCGAGGTCCTTTGAAAATGTCAAATTTAACAGCACGGGAAAATGTCTTTTGATTCGGAAGATGAGAACTCAGGGGAGTTGAATTAACAACGGAGCAAACATTTTACCAAGTAATAGGGCCTTAGTGCCCTGGCACGGGGCACCGCGAGGGGCAGCCTTTAATCTCTGGAGTTTAATGAACTTTGAAAACTACTCAGTAAATACTCCAGGCCTGGCAAGCGCCCTGGCAAGATAATGCCAGCCCCACTTCAACGGCCTGTGTCATTTTTGTTATTAAAGAAGGTTAATTTTCATATGCAAGGAACTCAGTTCCCTGGAAAGGAACGTCAGGGCGGCACGTTCCGTCCCAGAGGCCCCTGTGCTGCCTGTGCCTCGCGGAACCGGGTTCTAGAGACAGTTCTGGGTGAGCACCTGCCTGCACGCGGGGTGGACCCGGGAGCAGCAGCCACGTTCCGCAGAGGCAGTGGCCCCGGCTCACTGGGCCCGCCAACCGCAGGGGGCACGCCCGGCCCGTCCTGGGGGCGTCAGACTCCCCTCCGAACACAGGGAAGGGGGCCTTGGAGACACGGCGCTGTTCTCATCCGGCAGCCCCGCCCCCCACCGCGTCCACGTCCTGCAGCACGACCTGGTCACCACCCGGAGCAAACGGGCATTTGTCAAAGCCCAGCACGAGTTTACTGCGGCGCTCGCCCGAGCCTCGCACCGGGCTCCGGCGCACGAGAGAAGTTCGCACGACAGCCTCCTCGCCAGCCAGGCGGCTCGCCCCGATCTCGTCCCCGCCCCGGTCACCGAGAGCTGCTGCCCTCCACACGCTCGTCACTAGCTCTCTGCTCGGCGCCGGGAGGGGAAGGGTGCCCGACAGACCCGATGCGGCGGCCGATGCCCTCCTCCCGCACCGCCAGGGCCGTGCACCCACGGGCGTGCCTTAGGAGCACTGCCCAGCGAGGGCAGACTGGAGGCACGGCCATAATTAGGGACAGACGGCGTCCTCAGAGGACAACGTGCCAATGCAAAAATACGCTTTGCCTAGTTTTTTGTTTTTTTTCTTTTTCCTAAGGGTCATTCTGCTTCTACTCCCCGAGGCAGAGAGGAAGAAAGTCGGACCGACCACTCTCACGGCCCAAGCACAGGCACGCCGGACCCAGGGAGCGTCCCCGGAAGGAACACGGGCGGGAATAAACACACCTCTTTGCTGCTCAGGAATGAGCCTCTGCTCAGGTAACCCCAGAACCCTCACGCCAAATGCGGATTCCCCCAAAAGGTGGTGGGAATGGCGTTCGGAGGGACAGGGGCACAGGTGCGGTCCGGACGGCGTTCCTCTGCCCATAAAGCGCTTCAGCGGGGTGCATGGGCCACGACAGGAACCGCTGACGGGACACCAGTGAAACGCGGCTGTCCTAGACCTCTGTCCGCTGTCAGGGTCACGTCTAGGGTGACCCCAGGCCCGACCCAGTCCCAGCCAACGGCTTCCAGTCCCCCCGACACAGCAACACGGCGGCTCAGCCCCCCTGTCCCTAAATGACGCTGAGTCTGTCCGTTTGGGTAAATTGTTCCTTTCCTGGGCTCACCTACCTGGCAGATCACAGAGTGGACACATCCCAGGGGTGTTTTCTAGAACACCCCCTGAGCTTCCGAGGATTCTGAGGCCCGAGGGCACGTGCAGCTACCCAAGCCGGCACCAGAAGTTTCCCCAGGGACAAAAGCTAGCAGGGAGGAACGGCGTGCTGTGGCCACGCCACTCCCACGAGCCACACTGCCTCTCCATCCCCAGTCTGCGCTAATTAAAAACACCTCTTTAACCAGCGATTTTTAATTACAAAGTTACATCAGAGAATTTGCAAAACTGATACAGGGAAAAGGAAGGATCTCCCGAACGCGACCAGGGTTTCTCACACTTGGCACTCCCAATGGGAGGACCATTCTCGGCCGCGGGGGCCGTCCTGCGTCTTGCAGGGTTGTTCGGCAGGGTCCCTGGCCCCCAGCAGATGCCAATAGCACCCCCCCCCCCCGACACCAACCTGTGGGAAACCAGAATGTCTCCAGACGCCGCTGAGTGTCCCCTGAGCCCAGGTGAGAAGTCCGGACCACAACCCCACGCGGACACTCTGCCCACGCTCTTTCTACACACGCATCAAGTCAGGTATTTATCCCACGGGTACTTGCGAGGCACCTACTATGCGCCGGGCATCGGGATGAGGGGAGACGGATGTTGTGGTGAATGAGAATGGCAAGGTCACATTGTTAAGGGAACAAACAGATGCTTACAAGTTGTGCAAAGCCCTCAGCGCTCATCCGACAGAGACGGGGCCACGTGATCACGAGGGGCTGGGACGGGCCAGCCTGGTGACCGGATGGAGAAGCCCAGCACTGAGGGAACGAGGCTTGCACCTCCACCGTCCCACCGAACGCCACCCTCGCACGCCACGGCGTGTGCGTGGGACCTGGGGCTGACCGCTCTGCCCTCCTCCGAATGATCTCCGTGGCTGTTCTCTTCCTGAGGAAACGAAACAAACGTGGGGGGAGACGGGAGCACGCCGTTTTCGCACGTTAGTCCTTCCCTCCGAAAACTAAAAATTCTCGCTAAGTGGATGTTTTCGTTTATCGTAAACTGCTGGGTTGAGTGCGATGGGCTAATTATTTCCGCACGGTCTAAAAGAGGCCCAGAATAATTGTCTACAATTTTCTGCATTTGCTTTCTCCCAAAGAACGTATTCTTCTTCCTTAAATCTCAGAGCCTGAGTTCCTGATTGGGCCCTGGTGATCTCATCTGTGAAATCAGGAGACGCCCCAATCAAACGTCAATCAGAAAATGTCCCAGCGATCCTTCAGGGCACAAGCTGGCGGCCTCTCGGACAGACGGACCAGGGAGGGCGCCGGCCTCCGACACCTCAGCCGGCCCTGGCGTGAGCAGGGCTCTCGCCTCCCTTCCCCCCAAATCTGAGATGCCGCCTGCCGAGTCCCACCTAAGCCTCCCCTCGCAAAGTACCCTTCTGAGTCCCCATCTGCTGCGCTCCGATGGTGACTGTGTCACCCGGTGCGGCTTGTGGTTTTCAAGAACTCGCGAGATTGTGAAGGATGACCCTCCAGCGTTTCCACCGCATCCGCGTTTGCGCCCGTCTTTCCCTCAATTGAGCGTCTTGCGCTCAATTCTGAGGTCACAGGGCCCAGATGCCGCAGGTCTTTGCAGAACCCCCACCTTTCCCCTTGCCAAGGCAGCAGTAGGCCCCACACCCCCTTCTCTCACCGCTAAAAATCTCCAAGTCGTAATAACCATGCGGGCTGCCCATATTGAGCCACTTAACAGTTCATATGGTCTTTAAAATGCATATCGTGTGACAGGCGATCTGGATTTGTGAATGACGGCTTTTTATTAGAACTGCCTTGCATCCTCAGGAAAGATATTATCTTCCTGTCTTTGCAACTTGCCAACAACATCTTGAAGGATTCAGGGAGGGGCACAAAAGGGGGGGTGGGGAGGGGAGAGGAGGCTTTGCAGGCTCCCGCGGTTGTGGGCGGGAGAAGGGGAGGGCGGCCAAGAGGGCTCCAGCCGAATTGCTGGAGGTTGTGCGAAACGGGACGCGCACCTGTCCACAGATTCCCCATCGGGGGCGGTGATGGCGACGCTACCGAGAGGTGACCCGGGACCGGGACGAAACGGAGACAGGTGCGATCAAAGCACGCACGGTGTCCAATCCACCACGGAGGCGGTAACAAAGGCATTAATTTAGCTGCAAACATTAAACGTGTACAGTAAGATGGATTTTCTTAACAGTTCAGCGTGGCATAACCTTAACGCAGTACATTAAAATCATTCATTACAATGAATAACTAGCTTAATGAGACTGGAGGATCGAGCCGTCTCCGTGTAAGCGGGTGATGAAGTAAAGCAGGTGATAGCTGTCACCGAGCATAAATTATGCAAAAATAATACCCTTAATATCATCTCTCCAGCGCATTGTTGCTTTTGCTGAATATTCAAAGGGACGGCTTCCCAGGACAATATCAAATTAGTCTGTGTAATTAAAAAAAAATAATAATAAAGTCTGCAACAAAATTATTTACCCAGCCCGCATCACACTCCACCTCCAACACCGGCCAATTACCGTCTGATGTTCTCTGAACGATCTGTCCGGGCTCCACGCATACCACCCAACTCCGAGTGAGTTTCTTTTTGTTTCAAATTCCTGAAGTTAACGTTTCCCTTCTGAAACTTGCAACGGGAATTTAAACAAAGAACGTTCAGGCACAGAGGTGGTTCGGCAGCGGGAACGGGAGGAAACGGCACCATGATTTCTCACTTGCCCTTCAAAGGGTTCTTACTCGACTCGGTGCCTTTACAGGACACATTCCAATGGCCCCCCTCTCTTCCATTCTAGGTTACAAAATGTGACAGCCATCCCGTAAAACGGAGGCGGCGGGGTCGACACGAAATACCGGTACTCACAGCACTACCACTGCTCTCAATCAGGAGGATGAGGTTCCAAATTTCCTCAGTGACCCGTGCAGGATTTTGCTACCCAGGCCCCCAGGCTGAATGATCTTCCATGACTATAAAAGCCACGGCCCTAACCATTCCCTCCTGTTTGGCGCTGGTGGTGAGGAGCGCAGCGTGACTTTGCACGGCTGACTGCCGACGAAGGCCGCTGCATGCTGTGGGCTCACCCATCGGTGCCCGAGCGCACAGCGCTCCGCCCGGACCCCACCGAGACCCGCCAAGCGGCTCACTCCAAACCCTCTGCGTGTTCCGCGTCTGATCTCCAGACCCTTCCCAGGAGCGGATCCAGCAGCTTATCCTGTGCCCGAGCCCCAGCTTGAATCTATCGAAAGGAGCAGCGCTCACCACGCGGGGGGAACGCACCCGGTGCTCCAAGCAGTCACTGTCGCGGCCACCATGTCTGTGGTTCTCAAGCTTCCCTTTCCGTGGTGGAAGGCGGAACCCTGGGCGGATGGTGAAATCCGGCCTGAATCAAACGGCTTTGAAGGGGGCCTGTGCTGTATACACACCTCTCCGACTTGAAATCAGACCCTCAAAAGACAATTATGCCTAAAATCTGTGGACTGTATCGAGGTCAGTTTGCTGGGGGTAACTTCTGGGAGTTAGACCAGGAGGGCATGGGGCCGGGGGGCCTTTCTGTACTATGTTGCAACTTCTTTGTAAATCTGTGTTTCAAACTAAAAAGTTCGTAAATTATGCTAAACCATACAGCACCGTGCAAGGAGGGTTGAATGGTGACCCCCCAAAAAGAGAAGTTCACGTCAAACCCCCGGAACCTGTGTGCGTCACTCTATTTGGAAAAAGGATGTTTGCAGAAGTAACCGGGTGGAGATCTTGAGATAAAGAGATCGATCATCCTGTTGGATTATCTGCTGGGTCCCTAAATCCAGTGACCAGGGTCCCTAGAAGATGGGTCCCTAAATCCAGTGACCAGGGTCCCTAGAAGATGGGTCCCTAAATCCAGTGACCAGGGTCCCTAGAAGAAAAGGAGAGAACCGCGGGAGAAGGGCAGGTGATGTGTAAGTGGGACAGAGACGAGTGACGTGGCCCCCAGCCAGGGAGCACCCACAGTGTCAGGACCGGGAGGAGGCCGAAGGGTCCTCTCGCTAGAGCGTCCAGAGTGAGCGCAGCCCTGCCCACACTTTGATCTCAGACCGAGCTGTTAAAGCAGCCACAAGATCCCAATATGCTATCCTTTCAAACTTTTCAAGGAACAAAACCTGTATCCCAAGGAAACCATTAGAACTGCTTTTCCGGAATATGTTTATCAGATGAAGCAAAATCAACACCACGTTAAAAAATCTAAAAGGACAAAGTGGTCACGTTATTCCTTATAACTGGGGGACGTGAGAAGATGCTGGGACTGCCCACCCGCTCATCACAGGGGCCTCGTCGGTCTACTATTCAGCCCGTCACAGGAGTTGACCTTTCAAGGTCCAAAAAGCCTACGACTTCAACACGGGGGAAGATGGGGAGCCCCTCACCTGGCGCTGAGGCCCATCCCATCACTTTGAACTGTGGTTCTGATGTTGTAGCGGCCCGGGACAGCCTGGTTCTGAAGGGGACTTGACCTGAGCCTAACGCTGACGTTCTCCCTGGGAATCCAGTTCACGCCCTTCGACCACGTTGAAGACGCGGAGGCCGCCTCCCCGCTAACGTGGTTGGTGGACTTCAGAAAGCCACGGTACAGGGGGTTTGTGTTTCACATCTGAGAGGCAGAAGACCCGCTTCCCTCCGTTCCCAACTGAAGGGTTCAGACGCTCTCAGAATCTGCGGGATGTCAGGTTTTCCCAAACCGTCACGGGGCCTCGGGGCTCTCGGATGCGGATGGAGTCGGTCCCCGCACGTGCTGGAGGACCAGAACGACAGGCTCTCTGGGCAGGGCATGGAGTGCACGGCCCGCGGTGTGGACGGGCCGGCTCGGAGCTGGGAAGGGGCCCCCGGGCCGCATACCAGCTCAGCGTCCCCAAACCCCCCCAGTCTCAGTGACACTCGAAGGTCACCTAACAACCACTTCTCGTGCGGGCCGTGCGCGGCAGGCCTGGCCCCCAGAGGGTTTTGCACTCAGGCCAGGGACAGGAGTGGAAAAGAGAGGGTGGCAGAGTGGAGCCCAGGAGGGGAGGCCCCACAGAAACCCTCAGCCACGCAGCCACACAACTCCTCGGCCACCGGCTGATGCTCACATGTGGCACACGATCCTCTGGATCTGTCACGGGCCGGGAGCCCCCAGAGTGGCATTTTCCAAGGGGACCAGAGCTCCTCGCCCGTCACGCCATGAGACGCGGCCACATTCCCTGGAGCCCCTCAAGCTCCCGACCTCCGTCGTTCTAGACTGAGCCACAAAGTCTTCCGTGATTGCAGAGTACTGCTGGCAAAATGTGTCACTGGGCGGTCCCTTCCGAGTCCCCCGTTACCGTGGCAACGCAGACATGCAGGACAGCCTCCCATCACGTTTCGGTGGTGGGAGCGCATTCGTAGTTTGATCCTCCTGCAGTTCCCAGCTCGCCTCACCGGTGCTCACGGCCTGGGATGAGAGAGGTGTCCCCGACGGCGCACGGAGTGGGCTTTCGCCCCAAGAGATACGCCCATCCTATCGGAACTAAGAAAGACTGTCAACGGGATCTTGGCCCAGGGAACTTCCAGCGAGGAGAGGCGGTGTGAACGGGGCCTCACACTGCGTGGGATCCTGGACGCCCTCACCTGGGAGGCTCCAAGCGGTCCCGCCACAACCCTAAGCCCATGTCCTTCACCCGTGAAACGGAAATATGAGTGTCCCTCCCAGGACTTCCCTGTGGGTCTGTGCTGAGACACATGGTAGGAAGGGCAACAGTCCTAGAAGAGGCCAGAAGGAGGGGCTCATGCCAGCCACACGCCATGGGGAAGAACACAGAGGAAGTGGCAGGTTCCAAGGCTGGCCTTCGCCCCACTCCCCGCTGATCTAACCTCTGCTCTGGGTATGGCTCTTCCAGGACCAGAATGTTCCACGTGCAAGCGTCCACTCGAACCCCACGTTCTCGCTCCGTGCCCTTCCCCAGGTTCCTCCTGCCTCCACTGCTGTGAAGTTGCCATTTCTCCAACCTGGGAAAGCTGGCCCGAGGCTGGCTTCCTCCAAAAGGGTCCCAGCTACCCACGAGCTCCCTCTCCTGAGATCTTTGCCAGTAGCACTCACATTCCACACCATAGCATTCTGGGGTGATTCACTCCGTGGCCACTTTCTCACGTCACACGGTCCATGCTCATGTTGCCGACACCAATGGGGCCCAGGTGACAGACATCATCACCACCCTCTCTGCTGTCAATGTTGGAGGTATCACTGCTGATACCACCGTCACCATCACCATCATCACTACCTTTTCCATCACCACCTCCATCACCACCATCTCACCATCACCATCATCACCACCATCTCCATCACCACCATCACCGTCATCGTCACCATCACCACCATCATCATCACCATCATCTCACCATCACCACCATCTCACCATCACCATCATCACCATCATCATCACCAACATCTCACCATCACCACTACCACCTCCATCACCACCATCTCACCATCACCATCATCACCATCATCTCACCATCATCACCATCATCACCATCATCACCGTCACCACCATCATCACTACCTTTTCCATCACTACCATCATTACCACTACCTTTTCCATCACCACCTCCATCACCACCACCTCACCATCACCATCATCATCACCATCACCACCATCTCACCATCACCATCATCACCATCATCACCACCATCTCACCATCGCCATCATCACCACCATCTCCATCACCACCATCACCGTCATCGTCACCATCACCACCATCATCATCACCATCATCATCACCATCATCACCGTCACCACCATCATCACTACCTTTTCCATCACTACCATCATTACCACTACCTTTTCCATCACCACCTCCATCACCACCACCTCACCATCACCATCATCATCACCATCACCACCATCTCACCATCACCACCACCTCTAACACCATCTGATCATCTCCATCACCACTATCACCATCACCATCATCACCATCATCACCATCACCACCACCTCTAACACCATCTGATCATCTCCATCACCACTATCACCATCACCATCATCACCATCACCATCATCACCACCACCACCACCATCACCATCTAACTGTACTGAGCACCTAGTGGGTGCCAAGCACTCTTCTAAGCACCAGCCTTAAAAAGCCCCTCTGAGCTAGGCACTACCGTTATCCCGCTTTACAGCTGAGACAACTGAGGCCCAGACAACATAAGCAATTTGTCCGAGGCCACAGGGAAAGCGCACAGAGGAGCCAGCACCCGAGCCCAGGCAGTGTGACTCGAGTCGGCTCTCCTAACCACAGCCCAGACTGTCCCCCGACCCTTCTCAGGACCCCCTGGGAACTCTGTAGGCACACCACACATGCCATACATGAAGGGATGCCCCAGTTGACCTCCTCTCTCACCCCCTCCCTACCCTGGCCATCTCTTCCTCTGTGCAGCCTTCCTGGATTCTGTGTAGGGGTGGGTGGGGGTGGGGGGGTCCCAGGGTCCCGCATCCCCACCACGTCACACGCACCGCGCTCACGTTCCCACATCTCTGTCCCCTATGAACACGGGATCCCCTAAGGAGCGACCACGTTTCACTGCTGTCGCCCCACCAGCACCAAGCTCCGTGCCTGATCCCTGACGGCTGTTTGACAAGCGTTTAAAAACTCAGAGTAGCTGATCTGCCAAAGCTTGTTGACTCACTACCGTCAAGGAGCCCGCGCCCTCTGTAGCCGTAAACTCTCCCCGAGCCGCACGTGAGCCACCTCCCGCACCCCGGCCACCCTCCTGCTCCGTGTGCGGCAGCTTCCGCGCCACTCTGCGTCATTTCTGAAGAGGACGGAGCGTCCCAGACGCTAAAGGTGAGCGAGTCCAGAGTTCACGCGGCCACGCACGTGTTTCCGTTTTCACATCACCACACACCCGAACGAGTCACACTTCGCGTTTATGCGACCCTCAGCGCTTTCGGGTCACTTTACGGCGTGTTCAACAGCTGATCCAACCGCGTCCAGAAGCAAAGCATGAGCACAGCGAGGTCACAGTTCACAAAACGGCCCAGCGCCCGCACCCGCCGGGCCGCGGTGGCAGGACGATTCGGGGTAGATCTGGTACCGGGTTTCAGGGTTTTTCGGGGCGGGGGGTCAGACACAGCGAGGGACGTCTACAGCTCTCCTTGCTGCTCTCCCTCCGCTAAGCCCCAGCGTCCTGAGAGGCCCCGGACGGCATTCGTCACAAGAAATGCAGCGGGAGAGCGCGCGTCACGTTATCTGCAATGAACACAGAAGATGATCGCTGGTTTCGGAATAAAATGCGCCTTGAGCGAGGCGCCGGGCACCGAGAGCGAGCAGTCAGAAGGCACAGCCCACTGCACTCGGGTCTTGCGGGACCGCAAAACCTGCCTCCCGCTCGCGGACCTGAGCGGCTGTGGGGCCGGGAGCTCGGAACTGTCTTGGGCCCCGGCGGGGCTGCTGATGGCGGCCACGTGCAGGAAGGCACGCGATTTTCTCTCGGGCTTCGGGGCCAGACGGGAAAGACGGCTGCAGGGTGCCCGGCCAGAAGGAATGGGCTCCGGGCAGCCAGAGCCTTCGGTTTGTTAGGAATCAAGGCGGAAATCGCAATTTTTAGGCAAGATAGGAGCGAGCACTGACACGTAAAGAAGACAGAAGTGGGAAGCATCGTGTGGGATGGATAAGAGACGTGTGGCCGGCGTCTGGGCTGCAGGCTGGTTTATGACGGCCCCCGCGGCTGCAGGTTCGACGCCGTTAACCCCACTCCCCGGCATCACCAGCACGCACGTCCGGCCTTCCCGTGGATGTGGAATCAAACTTTCCGATCCGGTGAACACGTTCTGTCACCACCGAGGTGGCCGTCCTTCCACCTGGGTGAGCGTGACCGTCACCTGGCTGGCTCATGGGTGGGGAGGGGGGGGGCGGGGCGGTCTGGCCGGGGCTCCCCAGGGGTGGTCGCCGCCCCCCCCCCCCCCACTGCCACCCGGGTGTGTGAGAGCGCCGGCGAGGCTTGGGAGCTGCTCCTGGTGCCGCTTCGTCATTGACGAGGATACCTCGGCGCACCTGCAAACAGGTGTCCACAGCTAAGGCAGCACCACGGAGCCCTGCAGCCCAGCACGGACGCGCTGGGTGGGAGCGACGGGCAAGCGTGCGCTCAGAGACGGTGCCTCGCTGGTTTTCTCTGGTCGTCACACCGGGTGGGAAGGGCTGGGGTACCGCTCCTCACGCCGCCGCCCCCGTGTCTGCGTGTGACACGGGCCGCGGCACCACCGCGTGACTTCAGGACCAGCGGCCGGGTCGCACGTGCGGGGCAGGCCAGGGACGGTCGGGCACCCGAGGTGGTCACGTGCTTACTCCGGGGCCAAGACGGCCGCCCGGCAAGAGGGGGCAGAGGGCGAGACGGGGTCCCGGACGTGGAACAGACGTGTCGAATTCAAACAGGATTCACTTCAGCGGTATTTCCTGGAACCCGAAATGGGCAGTGTCTGCAAACACAAGCTGCCCGCCTGTCGTGCGACCAAACCCCACTTCTGAGTCATCCTCACGAGGCCGGGCTTGGTATGAGCTCCCCAGACGACAACAACACATGTCTGGCCGGGGCGAGGGGCGGAGGGGTGCGGGGGCGAGGGGCGCAGGGGGGCCAGGAGGAGCAGATGACAGATCCGCCCTGCGGAAGGGCCCGCCCCCTGCTCTCCCGGCTCTTCAGCCAGGCTCGGCTCAGGGCTGCCCTGGGCAGGACCGGGGGGTCCCACGGGAACGCAGCAGGCCCTCTCCTGGGCCAAACGCAGCGACAGAGCTGGACCCAAGGGGCGACGAAGGTCTGCCCGGCCCTCTGGTGGTGGGGGCAGGGGGCGAGGGGGTGTTGTTGTTTAAGGGCAGCATGAGCCGGGGGGCTGGGAGCCCCAGGGAGAAAAGTGTGGTTTGGAGAACACCAGATGGGCCTGCCCACACGACCACCAGCTTGACGGCCTTTCCCGCCTGGCCCAGAGGCGACAGGATGAATGCACATCCACGGGGTCTCCCAGTTCCTGGGTGGAAGGGAACAGCCTTTACTGAGTGCCTCCTGGACACAGGGGCCATTCCAGGAGGAGGCCCCGCGTCTCCAGCTGCCCCCAGGACCACAGGGCCCTAACGCGGTCTGCCTGGAAGACGCTGCGGGACCACAGACGACGGCCATGACCTCACGCCCAGAGTGGAGGCCCACCAGTGCCCAGGGCGCCGGCCTCCTCTCCCACTTTCCCACCCTCTGCTGCCTCACTTCTGCCAAGCCCTGTGCAGCCCGGGGCCAAACCAATCAGGGCAGCTCCAGAGGCTTCTGCGGGGCTCAGAGCACAGGCTGCAATCAGATTACACGCTCCAGCGCCCAGCCCTGCTCGCTCCCAGCAGAACGGAGCCATTCATCAACACTAAGGCCAATTAAAAAGTAGGCAGGCTCCCAGATAAAACCGTCCCCAAGCTGTGCGTTCCCACCACCCCAAGAATCCCACGGGGTGACCACTGCCCGTGCAGCTTGTGCCCTCGAGGGATGGACCGGACACAGGACAGGGAGGAAGGACCGAGGCGACACTGGCTTCCCACCCTGCCAAGAGGGCCGTCCCTGGGGGGCTGGAGCCCCTCGACTTGAACACAGCGCTGAGCCCACCGCAGCCTGCTCCACATTTTGTGTGCTTTCCATGGAGTCATTTTGTGTACTTCCATTAAAGACCTTAATATCCAAGTGACAGGGGGGAAGAAAAACCCAGCCTTCTCATTATAGTCTCTGTAAAAACAATATTGTAAAAATTTACCACTGAGTTATTTACAAAGCAAGAGATGTAATCAGTATTCAAGCACCCGCTGGAACGATGGCTCTTTCGCTGAGAGTCGCAAGCCCTGGCTGGCAGCGAGTGTTTGAATCCTTTTCCGGGACCTAGAACCGAGCGATGGTCTGTCCTTTGAGGCGGACACATGCCTGTTCGTGGCGGAAACCACGACCCACACGAGGCCCTGGCTTTGGAGAAGGCCTCTGCGTATGCCACGGGCATCACCATGCGTACTTCTCTCAGAGCCAGGGGCCCCCTGGGGGCACGGAGAGGTGTCCGGCCTGGCCCTCCACCCGCCTGAATCCGGTGACACCACAGCCACCCAGGTGCTCAAGGTGGAAGAACCGGGCCACCTTTGAGCTCCCCAGGTCCCGCCAGGTCCGCCACTCCCCTCCATGCCCTCGTCCCTGCTGGAGGCTGTCTCCACGGACGGAAGGGTACCTCTAGCTGTACAGTGGCAATGGCCTCGGCTAAGGGGGCGCCTCCAGCCCTGCCTCATCAGCAGCGGGGAGGTGACGGACCAGCACACAGAGCTGGCCGCGGGCCGTGCTGCTCGGGAACCTTCCCACAGGCTCCCGACACCTAGAATGGCATCCACGCCCTCGCTGCCCTGCAAGTCCCCGGTGTCCCGTCCCTGCCCCCTTCCCACCGCTCCCCCCGCTCCTGCGTGCGGCCCCACGACGCTGAAGGCTTCCTGCTGTGGCACCTGCACCTCTGCTCTCACCGACCCCACTGTGCGCGGCCAGCTCCTTCTCTTCCTCCACGTCTCAACTCAAGTGACATCTCTGCAGGGGTCTTCTCTGACCACCTGATCTCAGCAAAGTGCTCCCTGGACTCCCACCTCTTTGGGCTTGCATTGCTCACTCGTTCTGTAATTCTTGTTTTAATAGCCTCTCAGACTCACAGAGAAGTTGCAAGACCATGCATGACCAGTCATGCCTGCAGGTGGATTTCCTCGACCCCACGTGCTTGACTGCTAACACATCCCCCAATATGTATGTCCTAAAGCCAAGGACATCCTCCTCCGTATCCCAGCTCAAACATCAAGATCAGGGTGGGAACAACTGACACAATGCTACGATCTCATCTACAGACCTTTCCCAGATTTTTCTAACCACCCCAGGAACGTCTTTTAGCAAAAGAAATTCCCAGATCAGGCACGGAACTCCGCTGTCCCCACTCAGGTTTTCTTTCGTCAGGTTTGTGACCTGCGCATTATTTCTTAAGTTTATTTATTTATTTTGAGAAAGAGAGAGCAGGATAGGAGCAGAGAGAGAGGCAGAGAGAAAGAATCCCAAGCAGGACCCACATTATTAGCACAGAGCCCGACGTGGGGCTCGAACCCAAGACCCGTGAGATCGTGACCTGAGCTGAGATCAAGAGTGGGACGCTGAACTGACTGAGCCTCCCCCCCCTTTTCTATACAGTTTATTTATTTCGTGACTTGGGCATCTTTGAGGAGTGCACTTTGAGGAGTGCAGACTGTTCCTCGGTCTGGGTTTGTCTGAGGTCTCTCGGGAACAGATCCGGGATCCCTGGGGATC
This sequence comes from Prionailurus viverrinus, assembly GCF_022837055.1. Lineage (NCBI taxonomy): Eukaryota > Metazoa > Chordata > Mammalia > Carnivora > Felidae > Prionailurus > Prionailurus viverrinus. Next base: position 2,431,279 of record NC_062563.1, read on the forward strand.
AAGGGCTGTGTGCCAGCAGGCACGCAGTTTCCACGTGTCCCGCTACCACAGGTGCCGTGGCTTTGACGGCTTCACAAGGACGCATCTGCCCCACGCCCCACGTGGAAACTCACCTTTATTTTCCCCTTTATAACTGTTAGGAATCTTTAGGAAGATGTTTTGGGTCCGTCTGCCTCTCTACCCTCCTTAACTCTCGCCGACCAGACTCACCACCTACGGACGCTTCTCGCCTGCATCACCTGCCGTCAGCGCTGCGTCGAACGGCGCATTCCTGGTTCCGTCGGTCACGCCTCACGTGCCGGCTGCCTTTCTTTCTGCTGCAAGGATGCCCCGCCCCTTCCTCACCCCCAGTCTTTTCTGTTTTCTGTCGACGTGGACTCACACATTCTTGCTCTACTCCCCAGGCTACGAGCCCCGCCGTCTTACTTATTTCTGACTCTCGCACTTCCCCAGATCGGGCTGGTGGGGGCCAGTCAGGCTGCTCCCTGGGTCTCTCTGCCATGTCCCCACCGTGGCTCGGCACTCCCTTTCCACACTGTTCTTCTCCTCACCGTCTTCACTCCGAACTCGCTCAAATTCTGAGGCTTCCTCGTGCGTCGGTCTCATTCACTCACCCCTGTCCTGCTGTCGGCCTCATCACTGCTGTCGGCCTCATCACTGCGGTCTCTTCAGCTCCAGAACGCGTCTGGCACAGGGCAAGCCCTTAGCCAGAGACAAACACCAGACGTGTCAGGACACGGTGAGCCCGGGGGAGCAGGTGTCCGAAGGAACCCAGTGGACACGTTGGTGCCCTGCCCACGGTCCCTCGGCCCCCGGTGGGGCTGGCGTCTTTGATGGCCAGTTCCCGCCTATGTGGCTCTCCCGGCCACGAGCAGTTACCAGCCGGCCCCGGGCAGTGAGAGGCGGGCACTGATGGGTGAATGCCTGCCTCCTCCTTCCTCGCGGTGGGTTCCCCGTGGTCTTGCCGGGGGTCCCCAGAGGGACTGAGCTACACTTGCCCGAGGCCGTGACCTCCTTCACAGGCCCTTTTCTGGTTTTCCTCCTTAGACTGTCTCCCCTCGTCAGCTTTCCTGGCATCATTCTCTCAACGAGCTGCTTGCAGCCCTTCCTGGCAGGGTCAACTGTTAGGGCACTCGGAGCTAAGACAGGAACCTCATCCTGGGATGAGCCCCCAGGGCTGCAGAGGCCAGCTGGAGGCGAACTAAATGCAGGAGCTCAGGAACATCTCTTTGGAGGTTCAGCCTTCAAACCTGGAGGAGTGCAAAATGCAGACACAGGCATTTCCCCAGCAAAGCCCGTGCTCCAGTTCCGACAATCTGTCCCCACAGGGAGCCCACACTCGCCCTCCACGCTGAGACGCCAGGGAAGCCGGGAACGGCGAGAGACCCTCTTGTCTGGGTCTCTGACGCCCGGGCTCGTGCCCGCGTGCCCACCCGAATCCTGCACGAAGGCAGCTTGCTGGTTTCGGTTTTATCGCAGCTCATGTCTGAGTGGTCGTTAGAAAATAGCATCTAATCCCTCCCGGCTCAGTAGAATTCGGTCTCATTTACTTATTTGGGGTCTGCCTTGGATCTGTTAAATAAAAATTATGCTGGCACTTGTTACAGATGGTAAGGAAGACGTCATTAAAGGGGGACCACTGGAGTGGGGCTCTGCAGGGGGAGGGAAGGGGCTCAAATCTCTGAATGCAAGGACAAGCGGGTACCTGTAGCCAAGGGGCAGGGATATGTTGCCTGCAAATCCCCAGGGCTCAGTTCTGATCTGATGGCTCTCAAAAGTCACCTGCAGGCGCCTGACAACTGTCTTTCCAAAAGCGGATGCAGGCACGCCCTCAACGCAGCACGGTCGATGAGCCTCAGTCTCCCTGACGCTCTCCACATCGCTGCGTCAGGTTGAGTTCATCTTCAAAGACACACAGGCCTCGATGGGGTCCAGGCGCTGCTTTCGTCCCAGCTACGGCCCCTTCTTGCTCCCCCGCCCCTAGCCCACCCTCCAGACTCAGCTCTGCCCCTTCCCCCCGACTCCAGCCAGGAAGACTTTCCACTCATCGGACCAAGGGGGTGCGGTCTCTACGACCCCGCGGCCCTTACGCTCCTCCAGAGCGTGGAGCTCATCGCCATCTGCCTCTTGTCGAACAGGGGCGGCTCGTGAGCAGGGGCTGTCCGCTTCCTGGCAGGCCCCGCCACCGCCCCGCACTTGACGGCTTCCTAGCAGGTGCCTGCAAGTTCCAGAGAGACGCTGAGCCCTGGAAAAGACCCTGTTGGGATGACGATTATTTGCAAGAACTGACAGAAAAGTTGGGAATCCTACCCAAAGGACACAGAGACGAAGAGACAGTCCCCAGACTGGAGGACACGCCGTTGTGCAGAGGCTATCAGCGTGAACGAGGACAGACGCACAGCCCCCAGTGGAAGCTGTGACAACCGCCGTCACCAAGTTCCCCAGGCGGCCCCAGACGCTCCCCGACTTCTCACTGGCCACGCTGTCCTGGAAGCACCCCCGGAGGTGGGGACGGTACTCAGACTTGGAGACCACACGTGGCCATGCCAGGACTGGAGCCCAGGGACACTGCTGCCTTTCAGGACACCAGGGGACCCGCCTAGGGGCTTACCACAGTCACAGTGAGCTAGAACTCAGGAAAGGGACTTGCCAGCTGGAGGGGCGGGACAGGGTGTCTAAGCAGGGAGAACAAAAGGATCCTGGGGCACTTGCTCACAAGCCACATCCAGGGCCGGGCCGAGCTGGGACCTCGAGCTTCTGGGGCTGCTGGCAGATCTGAGGGAGACGCTCAGCAGAACAAGTGCCTCTGAGGCATTCCTTGGTCATTCCAAGACGCTCACTGAGCCAGAGTGAGCGAGCCAGTGAGTCACGTTTCGGCACTGGTACACTCTGGTGGGGAAGATAAAGGAATGAAATCCCGATCGACTGGGACGGTGCTCGGCCAGAAACCAGCAAAACCCAAAAGTGGAGACCCTAGTGGCGGGGGCGGGGGAACCTCCCACGAGTAGGTGCTCAGTGCAGGTCTGTCTGAAGAAGTGACGTTTTTACCATAGCTGAGGGACGAGAAGGTCTTGGCATGCAAATAGAGGACAATGTCGTGGGCGGCCAAAACTACGCGCAAAGGTCCTGGGGCAGGAAAGCGGTCCACGGATTTAAAAGTTAAAGGCTGTGAAGCTGAGGCTTAGTGGACACTGTGATTAGCAGAGGCCAGGCCCTCCTCTAGCCTGGGTTTCAGAAGAAAGATCTCAAGCAATCGTGACCTGGTTTGTATTTTCTCACATCCCTCAGGCTGGTGAGTGAGCAAGGGAGAGTCTGGGATCATTAAGAGGTGACTGCAATCGTCGAGGTCTAATTGCTTATTATCTGGGGCTCAGCACAGCGGATTTACCTAAGTTGCTGGGAAAAAAAGTCACAATCAAGGAGACTTTAGCTCTAACAAGGTGGATGAGAATATCTTCCTGGATCATCACAGGGTTTAACAACAACAACAACAACAACAACAACAACAACAACAACAACAACAACAGGAAACCCACGCTTGCCCACAGCCCACAAGTGAGTTGCCCGTCGTATACTGCTCATCCTGGAAGATTTAGTTCCGCATAGTTCCTGAGCAGCAGCTCCCTGCGTGGTCACGTACGCATCCGAGACAAGGTGAATGCCTCACAAACGAAGACTGTTTCTGCGTGGAGCGCAGGGCTTGCCATCACAAACCACAAATGTCACCCAAGAAGTGGGATGTTCAGGGAAAGAAATCCCCGTCGTATAGATGACCTTATAAAAAGTAAAGATTTCTCTTTTATTTTTTTAATATAATTTATGGTCAAACTGGCTTATATACAACACCCAGTGCTCAGCCCAACAAGTGCCCTCCTCAATGCCCATCCCCCATTTTCCCCTCCTCCCACCCCCCCATCCACCCTCAGTTTGTTCTCTGTATTTAAGAGTCTTCTGTGGTTTGCCTCCCTCCCTCCCTGTTTGTAACTCTTTTCCCCCTCCCCCTCCCCCATGGTCTTCCGTTCAGTTTCTCAAGATCCACATATGAGTGAAAACATACGATATCTGTCCTCTGACTGACTTCACTCAGCTTTTAAAAAGTACGTAAATAACCAAAATCAACTTGGTAATAAGTAGGACACCCTACGGTTCTCTAATCATCTAAGAAAACAGTGTACTTAATGTTCATACATACAGGCACACACGTGAGTGCACACAGGTGTGCGTGCGTGCATGCGCACACACACACACACACACACACACACACACACACACGGCCTGGGAGATGTACAGGTAAGTTCCACCCAACAGTCAACAGAAGATTTTCATTTTGTACAATTTCTCCCAGAGATTAGAACAAGAAGGGCTAACCCCCGTCCCCACTTGGTTTTATGAAGCTAGTGTAACCTCAATGCCAAAATCAAGCCAGAAAAGTACAAGGAAAAATTATAGGTAATCTTACTTTGGAAGATATAAAAATTACTAATTATAAAAATCAGTAAAATAAATCCAGCAAGGCATACTAAGGTTGTGTCTCATGACCCAGCAAAGTTTATCTCAACAACGCAAGTTTGTTTATTAATGCAATTTCCTATGTGAACAGATTAAAGAGAAAAATTATGAGACTGTCTCAATAGAAGAAAAAAACTGCAAAACAAAGTCATGGTAAACTAAGAATGAAAGAGAACTTTCTAAACCTCATAAAGAATATCTTTTAAATCTACAGCAAACATTGTACTTAATGACGAATTATTAGAGCCACTGCCTTTTAAATCAGGAACAAGACAAAGTTATCTGATATTAGCATCTCTATTTAACACTGACTAATTAGCAAGAAAAAAGAATCCAAGGTACAAAGAAATAATTAAAAATAGCATTATTCATAGATGACAGGATTATCTACATGCTAGAACCCCAAAGAATCTATAATTTATTAGAAATCAGAAACTGAACAGATTGCTAGATACAAGATAAATTTACGAATGTGCATGGCACTTCGATACTCTAGAATGTGTGGAACATGTAATTTAATAAAAGATGGCATTACTGACCATGCACGAAATATCAAGTACTGTAAGTAACTCTAACAAGAAGTGTGGAAAAATTTATGGAGAAAATTGTGTATTACATCATCCATTTGTGCAATGGAGAAATAAATCTTTAGAGGTAAATATATCAGGTTCTCTCCCCATTGGGCAATAGGTTGAAAAGAATTCTAATGAAAATTCCAGAATATTTTTGTGTTTTCTGGAAGGCGTTTCCAAATTTCTATGGAGGAACAAAGGATAAAGGACAGGCAAGGAAGTCTTGGTGAGAACCAGGTGGGAAACGGCCCCGTCTACACCCCAGGCTTAGAACAAGGCCGAATCAGCACAGGGTACTCCTACAGGTTTTGACAACAAATCCAGAAACACACTTGCACGTGTGAGAAATTTCTATATGAAGGACTTAACTGGAAATCAGCAGAGACTAGAAGGGTTACCTGAGGCACCATCTCAAACAGTCAGCCTTCCACACGGAATGAAGTGAAGCTGTATTTGTGTCCCACTCCATTTACAAAATCAGCTCCCAGAGGTTGGAGGACTCAAATGTGAACTTTTAGAAACATCTGAGAAGCAAATGTACCAGAGTGCGCTTATGGAGGCACTTCCTAATGCACACGAACAATCCATAGTTGCAGGAAACAAGCGGTAAGCTCCCAGCACTCAGAAACTAGTGTTTACCAACGACGGCACAAAGAAAGCTGAAAGAAAAGATGCTAATTGGGAGAAGATATCTGCTCCCTTCAAATCTAATAAGGAATTCACAGCTAAGGTACCTAAGTAACTTTTACAGATCAGTAAGAAATGACAACTTAACAGAAAACTGAGTGAAAGGCCCAAGCTGAAGTTTAACAATAGAAAACCAAAAAAAAAAAAAAAAAAGAATGTCAAACACATGAAAAGATGTTCCGCGTCATTAAGAATTTTGGAAACGGACGTAAAATCATATCCGCAAGCCAAAAGTTTTTTTGTTTGTTTCTTGTTTTTTTTTTTTTTTTTAATCTGCTCCAAACCTTTGAAAAGCATTTGAAGCCATAGAAATTCTCAGACGTCGCTCACAGGAAGGTCAACTTTTCCAAGCACTTAGAGGAGCACGAGATGTTTCCCCTTAAAAGGTGAAACAGTCCTATTCCACCGGGCAGCAACTGCACGTGGACCTGTGCACTGGGGACACCCTTGCACATGGAATCAAGTTCGCAGAGGTCGCATCCGTAACAGGAGAAAACTGGAAACAAGTCCACGTCCATCCGTGGCAGGTGCATAAATTCTGCTACGTCCCTCCGACAGAACCGTGTGCGCCAGGGAAGGAACACACGGCAGCCACGGGGCAGCCCCACGAACGGAGCCCAGAAACAACCATTTGTGAATGTGAGAGACTGCGCGCCCAGCCAGAGGCACAGCACTGTCCCCGACACCGCGGAAACTCACTAGGGAAGGAGGCCGTACAGGCGAGGAAGCTCGGGCACAGAGGGTTTCACGGGCTCGCTCCGGACCGCGGGCTCAGGGCCGGGTCTCAAACCCGACAGCCGGCTCGGGGATCGACATCGCTAGCCCTGTCGGTGCCGGTTCTCGGTTCAGAGGGCGCATCGTAGGACTTCCCGTTTCCAAAAAGCTCAGTCAACACACAGACACCAAATGGCGCGTTGGACGAAATGACGGAGACAGGTTCAGCGGAGCGCCTGCCTCTGGCGGGGGCGGGGTAGCCGGGGCTTCCCCTGCCTGGATGGGGAAGGTGCGGTCTTTGTGTTGGGAGCTCCTTTTCTTAGGCCTTAACACATAACTGTTTGTGTTAATATTTTACCTATTGTTTAGAAACTATCGCAGGGAAGATAAAAAAAACCTAAAGTAAAAACACAAACCACAACAAATCGAAGGAGAGAAGACCCCCCCAGCCGGCTCCCTGATCTACGTGGACTGCAGCCCAGCCGAGGCGGAGGACGTGGCAGGTCTGGTGCCAGGGGTCATGTGGCTCCTTGCCTTACTGGGCATCAGGAACCCCCGGAGGGCTAGTAAAGACACCACCTCTGGTGTCTGTACCCCAAGAGTTCCGGATTCAGCAGGTCTACCCAAGAATCTGAGTTTCCAACGGGCGGTGCTGATGACAGTGGTCTGGGGCCACGCTCTGAGAACCACTGGGGATCACAGAAGCCCCTGCGCCTCATGATCTCCATGGAAACAGGCTCACTGTGGCCTGGGGTTGAATGGGAGATGCGTCCCTCATTCAAAGTCACTCAACTGGAAGCAAGACAGAGGCTACGTCTTCATCCGGGGATTCTAGAAAAGCAACTTTTTTTAAACTTATTTTTTTAATTTTAAAAACAGCGGCGGGGGGGGGGGGGGACAGAAAGAGAGAGAGAGAGGGAGGGAGAGAGAGAATCCCAAGCAGGTTCCACACTGTCAGCACAGAGCCTGACATGGGGTTTGATTCCACGACCCTGACAGCACGACCTGAGCCAAAATCAGAAGTCGGACACGTAACCGACTGAGCCACTGAGGCGTCCCAACAAGTCCCACTCTGGGGCCCGAGCACGTGTTCACGGTGGGCATGTGCGCCACGTGGATGTGCACACGGGCCTGGAAGCCGGGGAGAGGGTGGGCCCCAAGCCCCCCCGGGAGCCCCTTCTGAGTGTAGAACACAGTCGTGCGAGCTCGGGCTGAGCTCCGCACGGGCAGCGGCCCCGCAGAAACAGCCACGTGAGCCTCCCGGAGGCCAGGCCACGAGGCGCCTGGAGCTTCAGTGGCCTGTGAACGAAGTCACACACCTTGGGGAAGGTGGGGGGGGGGCCCACCGCCGCTGGCTGGGTCCACGGGAGCTGCTGCGTGGCGTCCTGGGATGCACCACTCGGGGGTGCCCGCCACCAACAGAAAGCCCCCGCGAACCAGGCGGAAGAGGTACAGTCAGAACCCTTCTTTCCCAGGCCCTGCTCCGGGGGGTAATTCACGGTGAGTGTGGAAGGTCACGTGGAAAGGCCGGCCACGGGCAACTCAGAAGTCACGGTTTCAGATGTGGTTGTTCTGATTCATTCACCCGAGAAACATTCACATTCTGAGCTCCGGCCACGTGGTCCCCATGCGGCTCAGGAGCTGCCTCGGGCACCAGCAAGGAGCTGCTCTGCCCTCGCACCCCGCCTGGCCACCGGCTTGGCCACGAACCCCCAAATTACCCGCCTGTGGGCCCGGGATCTCTTCATTACATTTGTCAGGATTTTACTTCTGCGGCTGCGTGTGTGCGTGGGCACGTGTGGGTGAGCACGCAGCGAGAGGGGGTCTCTGATGCTTCTTGAAAGACTGAAGCCCCACAGGCGGAGGGGCCGTCTGTCCCTGGCCAGCGCGTCCCCGTCACCCAGCTCAGCACTTGGCAAACGCCAGACGCTGGGCGAGACATGTCTCATGCACGAATGAATGAGCGAGCTAATGAACGTGCGAGCGGGTCGGGGGAGTGAGGAAACGCAGGTCACACCGGCTGGAGCAGTGGGCGCCCGGAGCCCCAGGGACCCCAGGAAGGAATTGCGGGCCCCGCACCCCCTCACTTCATGGATGAGACCATCAGAGCCCCCAGCCACTCCTGCACTCAGGCAGGCCACGTATCCAATGCATGACCAGCAAAGGGACACGTGAGGCAGGTCAAAAGGCTTCCTGATCAGTTTTGAAAACTTCCTGGCGAGGCCCTTCCAGTCTGTTCCGTCGGCCAGTCGCGCACAGTCTCGGTAACTTCCTCCTGCTTGACGGCATCTTGAGCCAGCACAACCTCGTGATCCCGCCCCTCCTGCCCCAGAGCTGTCCCGGGCACCCCTCGGGGTGGGCCCCACACCCAGCCGGGCTCCACCGTCCAGACCCACGCTGAGCCCACGGACCAGGGTCCCCTTCCCCACCGGCAGCTTTCCTCGCTCCAGCCCATGGCCCACGTACCCAGCGCATCCCTGCCAGGCCTGTCCTCGACCTGGACGCTCCCCTCCCGACACACTGCCTGCCTGGCTCCTTCCTGCCTCTCAGGACTCGGCCCAAATGGCTCCTCTTCGCGGACCCTGCTTCCCTAGCACCCGCCCTACTGGGCTCCGAGCTGCTCCTACTGGTCAGAGGAGCCTACTGGTCAGAGCACTGTAACCCTCACTGCTTGCTGCTGGTGCCCTCACCGGCCCCTGCAGACTGCGCCCGTGCTGTGCGGGAATCCCCCGTGCCCGGGCCATGACGGGCAGCCGGATGCTGGGTTGACCTCGCTGAGGGTAGATGCCACCAGGGACACGTCACGGTGTCCCTCCGGGTGCCCCGGGCACATGGACGAGTGGACGGACGGAAGCCCCTGCCCCCTGACCTCACGCCTGCTCCGCTCCCCGGTCCTGGACGTTGGCTCCCTGTCCCCGCACCCTGTGCTGTGTGGGCTCGTCACTGCTGTTTAGCAGATGTCCGTTCGAGGAAGGAATCGGAGCGAGCCCCCCGCACACACGATCGTCAGAAACCAAATCACAAGGGGAGCCTTCTCCTTCTCGGAGCGACAGACGCCGCGCGGATTAGAAGGAGGTCCAAGCGGCGTGTCCGACTCACGTGCTGTGCTCGCGGCAGCTGCGTGGCCTGCCCCCAGAAAACCACAAACACTCCCAAGGACTCAGCAGCTCCGATCACCTGCGCTTGTCCCCGGGCTCGCTTTTCTCTTTTTGACACGCATTGTCACGAAAGCTAAGGAGTGATTTTTCTCCTCCTTTGCCCCGACCCACCAAGGTCACATGAGCACGTGTCTTGGCAAAGGGAGGCGTCCCCTGTTGTGGCTGGAAGAGTCTAGAAGGTCTAGAAGGGTCTCCAGAGCCCAGGCGGGCCCCACGCTGCACACAGATGGAGATGTAAACTCTCAGTGGCCTCCTGTCTGTAATTTGTCAGCAGGACAAACACCCCGCGAGCTCCTGGACAGAGCTTCTCCACTGCTACCTCCTGAACTCTGACGCTGGCCGCTCCCCAGCCTGTGTTCTCGGAGCAGCCAGCCCACAACGGTGGAGCAGAGGTCCTGTTCCCGGGATCCGAGTTCCCTGTGTCTTTCCCCAAACTCCTCCTGCTGCATTTTTAAAAATTATTTTTATTTTTTGAGAGAGAGAAAAGAGAATGCAGTGGAGAGACAAAGGAGGGGGGAAGGGAGAGAGAGGGAGAGAGGGAGGGAGGGAGAGAGAGGGAGAGAGAGAGAGAGAGAGAGAGAGAGAGAGAGAGAGAGAGGGAGAGGGAGGGAATCTCAAGCAGTCTCCATGCACAGTGCAGAGCCGGACATGGGGCTCGATCCCACGACCCTGGGATCATGACCTGAGCCAAAATCAAGAGAGGGACGCTCAACCGAGGCGCCCCCTGCTGCACTGTCCTGCTGTGCCTTTGCCCAGCCTTCTGCCGAGATGGGAGGAGCCAGGCTGCACTCTGCTTGGGCGCAGGCTTGGAGCCTCAGTTCATGTGTCCACAGCCCTTACCGATCAAAACCATCTTCCCAAAGTTGGGGTTTACATGCCTCTGAGTATTCTGGCCGTTTGTCAACAGATTCTGTAAAGTGGTGGTGGTGGTGGTGGTGGGTTGTTTTTTTTTTTTTTTTTCTATTTCGTGCTAAGTGTAGAAACCCTCATGATTCCCAGGACCCGATATCTGGTCCAGAACTGAGCCCTAAGGTCTATCTTTGTGCCCTGACTTCCCTCTTCCTGGAAACCCTCCCCAGGTGGCCTCTTTCTGCCCCAGTGACATCCCGCCTGGACCTTCCTCACTGTGGTCACCATCCCCTGCATTTGAATCACGGCACCCTTGACCGTGAGCTCCTGGGCAGGGCCCTGTGCCTGGCTCACGGTGAACAGGAATAAACGGCAACCACTGGGAATGAGTGGCTGGAGGAAGGACTCATAACTGAGACGCAGCCCTGAGCTCCCCCCAGCCCCAGTGGCATCTTCTGCTTCCTGTTTCTGCCTCCCACCCGGCACCCTTCTCTCTGAAAGCCCCTCAAGGGTAAGGAGCTCACTCGTTCCCCAGAGCACAGCCCCGGGGGCGCCCGGCAGCACACTCGGGGTACACGTGAGCATCGTCCGCTCTTCCCGAGCCCAGAGCCCATCCGCCTGGCTGTGGCCGCTTCTGCAAGGTACTGACATACAGAGACGGCCTCACAGGCAGCCTGGCTCGGGCTTTAACGACGCCGGTTATAATGTGGGTTCAACGAGAAGAGAAAGCTGTGTGTGGCAATTACTTCCCTTTAGAACCAGGATCTTGCCAAGAGTCCCAGATTTCAGCTTGTGGATGTTATTTGTTATTCCTTCCAGAAAGTCATCGTCTCTGTTCACTTTCCTTCCGAGGATTTGTTTGATCTGTTGTCTTATCTGAGCTTATTATGGCTAATTACTCAATAAAGAACTTCCTTCCTAGGCCTTTCCCTTTAAAGTGTCATCTCGTGGGGGCGAAGTCACTGTCTGCCTCTTTTGATTTCGCTCCATCAGAACCCGGCTTTCATCAAGACGCTCCACAGACTCTGATGGGAGCAGTTAGTGCAAAACGCAGCCTTTAGATTCCTCCTTCCCTCTCGCCTCTCTCCCTAACGCTGAGAGATGAAACGTGGGAACGGAGAGGGTGGCTCTAAATCCCCCCCCCCCCCCCACTGACGGCACCGAGGGCCTGCACTGCTGGGGACGCATGCCTCATTGACTACTTTGTGGGACAGAACAAAGACCCCAGCCCAGCCCCCTGGAGCCCTTCGAACTCCCCGCGCTGGGGCGGCGAGAACAAATCAGCCTCCGTTCACGGGCCATCCGTGCGCCGGGAACCAGGCACTCTCAAGGCAGATGTTTCTAGAGCGAACGTGGCCTGCGTGCATTTAACTGCAGAATTTCCCAGGAAAGGGAAGGGGGGAGCGTGTGCACACGGACCCTCAGACACACGTAAACACGGACGCACGCACGGAACACAGGATTCGGGGGGCAGGTGCGGAAGTGACCCTCGCGACGAGCCTCCTCTCATCCCACAGAAAGGGCGCATAAGACACAGAGTAAGGAACTCACCGGGCTTAAGAGGGCCCTTCCCAGGGTGGTGATGTGTAAGTTCATTGTTTCTTTATGAAAAGAAAGCCAAGATGAGAAGTCACTGACCCAGAAACTTCCCTTGGAATTAATGAACTCAGGCTGCCAGCACGTGAAATACGGCAGGTCTCCTTGCTGGCTGATTTCTGGGCACCTTTGCCTTGCGGCCTCCACATCCCGACTTCCCCTCCTGACCTTGACGGGTTTAAGGACGTCCATGTGGTGAACACTCTGATTAGAAACGCCCCCCCCCCACAACGTTTCCATGTGGGGTGTCCCGCAGCCCAGGGCTGGGTGCACCACAGAGGAAACGTTCTCCCTCCCGCCGACCCGGGCGGAGATTTATGGGGAGCACTTGGTGGCAGAACTCCCTGCCGGGCAAATGGTTTTATGTGGTTTCATGTGTCTTCCTCTCCTTCAGCTCCCGCATTAATGGGATTGTTCCCTCTGGTAAGAATTACTGTCTTCGGCCCCAGGCCAGGCTCGCTGTTGCCTTAAGCCTCCAGCACCCGGCCCTCCAAACCCCCAGCGAAAGTGTTCTCAAGGCAAAGTCTGCACAAGCGAGGCTTCCAAGGGGAAACAGAGTCTGACCCTCTCCCAGGGGAACACTGGGGCATCTGTTCACAAGGGACTGGACGGACTTCAGATCTCGCTAATTGACAGTATAATGCTGCGGATTGAGAATGCCCTCGCTCGGGCGGTGGAGAAACGGGAAGGGAGCTGTTGAGAAAGCCACAGTTGGCTCTGCCTTCATTCACGGAGTGTTCATGGGGCGCCTGCTCTGAACGGCCCTTCGGGTGGCCTTAGAGCAGGGAAATCGCGGGTTCCCGCTGCCCTCCTGGAGGGCACAGTGAACAGGAAACAGCTGTGGGCTGTGGGGACAGCCTGACCGGTGTCCTGGTGCGGCGGGTGCAGGCCTGGGGCTGCGGGGACAAAAAGGCGGCAGGATCGAGTCCCCGGGAGCCCTGTTTGGTAGGTTGTGAAGATGGAAACAGACACCCCTTATCGTCCCAGCTGATCGTCCAAGGACAGACTTTAGCCGTGGTTTTGAGGCCTTCGCGCGGGAAACACTGGCCCTGGCTTGGCTCATGGCCCATCTGTCACCCCGGCGGAAGACAAGAGGACAATTCCCAGGCATTGACATTAGCACGTCTTATTGTAACTGGCAGTTAGAGCACATACGTTTGGGAAAAACCAAGCACGAGGTAGAACTGTTCTAAATTTTGAACCTGACAAAAACAAACACCCTTTTTCTTTCCAAAAAAAAAAGATTCATAAGCAACTACCAAGTGGCCAGTTATGTCCGTGTTGTAGGGGGGTTCCAGGGAACAAAAACTCGAAACAAGGAGTCCTAGGTCCTGCCCTTGGGGACCATAAGATCAAGGTTGGAAATGACTCAGTGGCTTGTAGTCCTCGTTGGTTGTGGGAGAGGGATCTGCGCGGCAGGGCCCGCGCTGCGTGTCGGCAAAACATTTTAATTAGCTGCCGATATTTGAAAACGGGAGACTGCACATTTCATTCCGGCTTCCTGGCTTCTTGTGGAAAATCTGAAGGTCTGGCCGCACTGGGCCTTCATTCTGAGCTGCCGTGAGCTCGCGCTGGTCCTCTACTCTGGGTCACGAGCTGCCCGCTTTGTCTGGTTCCTCCCAGGGGACTGTCCGGCCCCTGTACGGATGGGAACACGGGGCCATGACAAGTGGGTAAGAAGAGACGTGAAGAGATCATCACCACCGGGGTGGAGAGGAACCCACACGGGAGGCCCCGCGGAGGGGAGGGACGGCTGGGGGGATCGGAGAAGCCGAGGGGTTTCCTGACCGTCCACCTGTGTGGTGGCAACATGGCAAAGACGTAGCTTTAGACCTTAGCCGGCCACCTCCCGTCCTCCTGTCTCACTCAAGCTCTCGGACAAAGCCACGAGAGACGCTCAATGTCCAAGGGGAGGCACGACGTGAGGGGATGAGGCGAGCGGGCAGGTCACAGCTCAGCACAGGGAGGATTTCTAACGGAGCGGCCCAACATGGCGGTCTCGGCCGTGCCTCCAGCCGCTGGGGGTGCGCAACCTGGGGATGAGGGCCACGTGCTGAAAAGGCACCCCAGCATCTCCCCGGGCGGAGAGCCCTTCGCCTCTATGGAGGGTCCTAAGTCAAGACACCTTGAGGAATCTGGACCTGCCAGCAACCTCCTTCCTTTCTTAGAAACACGTGGTCCTGTCAGAACTGTCTCTCCCTTCCAAGCAGCTGCCAAAGGGAAGAGTGAAAACCCGAACAACCTCTTTGAACTAAATTTCACATTTTTCAAATGTGTACAGTTAATCCCAACCGAGATCCAATCTGCTGACTTTAAAGAAGTATCCCAAACTGGCTGATTTTCAGTTGGTTTGGCTTGATTTTTTTTTTTTAAGGGATATTTTCTAATAGATGAAAAAAAAAATTCCTTTTCATGCTTCACTAATGCAAAAACAGCTGAACCAATTTAGCTCAAAGTTTCTCAATAGCTTGTTACAATCCTAATTAAAATATTCACATACGGCACAAGCTTTGGGGAACATAAGATTGCACTGTCAGTCAAATTCTGGCTGAATATTTACAACCAGCCGAACAGAAGCAACTGCTTGGATTTTACTCTTTGTTACCTCTTGAAGAAAATGCAGCCAGACAATTAATGGTGAGGGGATTAAAGCGAGTGAGGGGCACTGCATTTCTCCGCTTGGCCGGACTCGTAAACAATTGGGTATAAAGACTCTCAGGGCTCTTGGCGGAGCTGGGGTGGGGTCAATGCCAAAGACCTCATTTCCCCAAGTCTCCTGGGAGACGGTGGCTCTCAGCTCAGGGAATGGCCGTGAGGGTAGGCGGGAGGGTGTAAGTGCCCGAAGAGAACAGAACAGAACACATTAGCACCCAGATGTACCACCTTCCAGCTGCAGGACCCCAGGCAAAATGCTAAACCCTCTACCTAGATAGGTTCCCCATCAATTCAGCGGGAAGGACGATACCCCCAGGGCGAGAACGCATGCAGAAGTCTTAGCTCACCATTGGGCACACAAGGGATGCTCTATAAATGCCGTTGCTATATTTTATCAATCTGCCTCAGCAGCGCGCCCAGGCAAAGACAAATTCTTCAAGTACAAAATTCTGAGGAAAAAAAAAAAAAAAGGTATAGCCATCCTGGAAACAAACTTTTAGCAAGTGCATGATAAACTTCATTCCTTCCGAAACACCAGGATGCTCTCCTCACAACCCGATCATTTCCAGAACAATCCATCAACGTCTTATCCCATAGACGTCAATGTCCTTTTGGGCTGTGAAGAACACAGGGGATTTCCCAAACTCCCTAACACTTTCCAGTTCTTATGAATGCTGTGTATGTGTGTGTCTGTGTATGTATGGATGCATACGTGGATGGATGGATGGATGGATGGATGGATGGATGGATGGATAGATGTGTAGATGACACACAGATGCATGGATGGATGCATAGATGCATAGATGGATGGATGGATGGACCGACAGAGGTGGAAGACGATACATACATATACACATACGTATACACGTACGTCTACACATACATGTACACATACATATACATACACATACACATATACATATACACATACATATACACGTACACACACACATACATAACACACATGGGTAGATGGGTAGATAGAAGACACATGTGCAGACCATGTGTGTGCTCACACACATATGTACATGTCTAGGGGATTTTTCCCCATCTTAGCTATCAGCTACTACTCCTCGGTGTCCTCTGTAGGCCTGTCTCCATCAGTCCCCATGTTTCTTCTCTTAAACCAGAGCAGATGGCTGACGTGTGTGCAAGACAACAGTCTTGAGAAGGCCCGTGCAAGAGCTCAGGCTGGACTCTGACATTCCCACTCTGGAGGCACCTGTTCTTTTGCTTCGCTCTTTGTGTTTGTCTTAGATCCAGAAGCCTCCACAAGAGGAACACTATGTGCACCCTGCCCCACCCGCCTTGGTCCTGCCGGGGTCACTGCTGAGCCCCGAGGGTAAGGAAAGCCCCCAGAATGGCTGAATGTACCTCGGTTCCATCCAAACACCCACTTTTCATGTTGGCAAAGGCAGAACGGAGTCCAGCCCCCACTCCAGCCTTCCGAACTTCCCCTGTGTTGGCCATCTCCTGACTCAGGGCTCCGTTCAGGGCCTTCAGTCCTCCAGGGAAGGTTTATTCACTCTTTATTGCCTGGACATTAAAGGATTTGGGGGTCTCTCCTCAAAGAACTGAAATGGAGCGTTTTCCTCGCTACTCGATGATACGGCAACATTTGGGGAATTTTATCCTCACAGTGGCTGCGTCAGATGTGCTGAGCGTGAAGCCCAAACCCCAAAGCCAGCAAGAATTACGTTGGCCTTGCTTTTCTTTATGAGAAAATGGCCTATAAAATGTTAACGTGCGACTCCCGATGTGGCCAACGACGCCTAATTAACAGGGCCTCCGTAGGTAAGGGAGCCAGGCACGGACAGCCAGTGGGGGACAGAGGCTCTGTTGTCCCCACAAAGGCCCGTCCTCACCTCCGTGGCGTACTTCTGGCCAGCTTCACGGAGACTAGGGGCGGGGTGGTCAAGTGGGGACAATGGGTTGACGGAGGCCGGAAAAGCCTGGCGCTGGCGGGAGTCAAGGTCAGCTGTCCCGGCTGCCCCCGCTTGTAGCCAGGCCAGAAAGGAGGGTCTAGCAGAGGGCAGACGGGGATGAGCAGCAGGCTGGGGTAGACGATGTGTCACATCTGGGCCCCGGGGCAGGCAGAGGTCGGAAAGCCGCCCTCGCTTCTCCCTGAATTCTGATCTTTGACTTATGTCAACAACAGCAGCGTTGGCAACTGCCTCCTGGGCCCTGGCCACTTGCAGGCGTCTGCCGAACTCAACCACGCATTCTGATGACGTTCGCAAAGACCCAGCTTGGTGGGTACTCCTCTCCAGCTGGGGTACCAGGGAGCAGGCTCAGGTGCTGATGTGACGGAGGCTTGGAACTCAAGCGACAAGGGCGTGGCCCCCTGGAGCCCCTTCCGGCCAAGCTCGTGCTCTCCCCCGCCCACCACTATCTGGAGAACACCCCAGTTCCATGGAGCAGCGGGGTGCCCACGCCCCGTCCTGCTGACCTCGGGGCCTCGGCTGGGGGGTGGGGGACTTCCCCAGCCCTGGAAAATGTTCACCAGCACCCCTGGCCCGTGTGCACTTGATGCTGGTGATGACAGCCAAAAATGTCCCCAGACATGGCCAAACGTCCCTCGAGGGCACGATCACCCCCGGGCAGAAACCAGCGTCACAGAATCTTCGGTTACCACCGTCGCCGTGAATTCTTTACTCCCCACACCCAAAAGCAGGAAGACAAAGTCTTCCAACAGTAAAACTGAAAATGAGCCCCCTAAACACACGGCGGGGCTGACATCACTGTTCTCTACCGTCCTCAAAGAGAAGCTCCCCGAAAGCAGCTGAGCTAAGTCGCAACCTCCTTTTCAGATGTTTCTGAAGTGGCCCATCCCACGCCCCGGTCTGCAGGGCCGCCCGTCCAGCGGGAGGCGAATCAGGACACAGCGTCAGCTTTTACAGGCCAATCAAAAGTTCTTTTAAGAAATGAGAAGAAGAAGAAGGTGGAACCACCCTGAATGCAAAGCCAGACGGCAGGAGGAGTGGCAGGTGGGAACGGCGTCCACGTTCACCCCCGGGGAACAGCATCCAGCTTCATGCGAAGACTAGTCCGTGAGGCCCCAGCGTACGGAATTAATTTTACCGGAGGGAGTGACGCTCGCTTCAGGGAGAGAGCCAGTGGCTGCGTGGTCCAGGCCTGGGTGCCTTCAAACCCCCAGGGGCCACACCCCAACTGTGAGCAAGCCCCTCCCACCAGCTGACCAGGCTTTGCTTCCACTCTTAGAGAAGCAGGTTTGTCATTTACGGGCTGGAGAAACCCACCAAGAATGAGGGCAAAGTCCAGACGTAGAGCTCGGTGGGGCAGAAAACCAGAGAGACCCAAGCAGGTTAAGAAGCAGGGGAGCTCCAAACGTCTGGCCCTTCATTTACTCGGAGTTGGGTGAGAAAAGGCAGTGCTCTGTCCCAGAAGCAGTGGGAGAGCATGAAAACACAGTCGGGGTCCCCAGGGGCCCGAGTCGAGCCTGAGCACCTGGCAGTCCAGCAGGACACAGGGAGACAACTCAACTCCTTGGCAGGTTGCTCTGTGAAGTTTCGAGGTTTCCAGGGTCCTCCGACCTGTGTGTCTCAGTGGAAAATAGGCCCCGTTTCTTGCCCTCAGCATTTCACACATTCATAGGGTGTCAGGTTACTTGCTGAGCTGTTCAGAAGAACGGAGAAGACCAGAAAAAAGCCAGGCAACAGACTGCCAGAAAACAAACATAACATGTGTAACAAATAAGGAATCAACGTCTAGCATATATAAAGAGCTCCTACGAATCAATAAGAAAAAGCCAAACCGCCCCAAGGAATATATTCACCTATGCAGAATTACAAATGGGCCCTACAAAATGTGACATGTTCAAACCTACTAGTTATCAGGGAACCAGAAATTTTAAATGATATAATGCTCTAGTTACCAGATGGTCAGAAACGAAAAGGGCTGAAAGTACCAAGTACTGGAGAGGCTTCCCAGAATGAACACACTCATGTATTCTTAGTGGACGTTTAAATGAGTGAAGTCATTTTTAAGGGCAATTTAGCACGTGTCTCCCCTTTTTAGAGGAGTTCACCACAACGGAGAAAGACATCAGTCTAATAAGGAACAAGGAAGGCAACAGCCTTCCTATCGATGTCCTCAATACTAGTTAAATAAATTAGCAGGATGCTCAACCTATGGGATACCCTGCAATTTTTAAAAGAAAGTAAACCCGTATGTTCTGATAACGCATGTTCTCCAAGGAGATTTAAAAAGCGGCTTGCAGAAACGCACGTGTAACAAATTCCATTTGCGCTAAAATATTTACCTAGGGTGATGTACCTGTGGAAATACCCTGGAAAGGTGCCAAGGGGAGCCGATGGGGGACACGGGGAGCCCTTAGGATCTGCCTGACTGCATGTCTGACAATGACGATTCAGTCTCCTACTACTCGTGGGGTGCACCAGCGAGAGAACAGAATTATTCCATATCCTACAGGTCAAACCCCCGTGGGGGGGGTCACATGTCTTCATCCTGGGACAGGAACCCCCTGAAAGGACACGTACCGTGCCCGGACACCGGCCAGGGACGTGTCACCGAACTGAGGCCACAATCGGCCGATCTACACCCTTCTCAGGTCTCATTTCAACTGCGTGCTGTTTCTTTGTTTTTAAAGAAGCTGTAGTCACACTTTGGATAAAGTGGGGGAGACGTCACTTCTCACAATGTCCAGAAACTCCCAGACAGGCCTGCTCCACATCTGTCTGCTTCTTCAGAGTTTAGCGACTGTGCGTGGTTTTGCAGCAAGCCTTCGAGAGGCGGCTGTTCAGCCCACGGCCCTGAGGACGACCAGAAGGCTGAGCCCACGCCGGCGACCCAGGTGGCGGGCAGACAGGGCAGCTCGAGCCCAGATTCCACCCATGTGTGGCCTGGCCCCTCCTGTGTCTGAAACGGACGTGACCACAGTCCCTGCCGTGGGGCTGCCGGGGGACGGAGGGGACGGGAGGCGGCAGGCTTACTCGTGTCGGACCCCCAGAGCCCCTCCACCAGCAGGGCCATCACCAGGGCCACCACGGCCACCACGGCAGGCCCGGCCCAGGTGTACCGATGTCTCTCGAGGGAACAGGGTCTATGCAGGGACCACCTCAGGCTTGAAGCATGTTCTCTGCCTTCTGTGACTCACTCCCCGGTTCGAACAGAGTTTCCTGTCAAAGTTACTTCTAGAAAATACAGAAGACCAACAGGCAGGTTCCCAACGTCACATCTCCTATGAGGACCACAGGTTTGTGCACTCGAGACAGGGCCTCTCCTGAGGCCACATGAAGGGAGCCCCTCAGCAGAGGGCGAGGGCAGTGGCCTGGGGCAGGGCTCCGCTGACCTCGGGTGGAGACAGCACGGGGCGCGGCTGTCCCAGCTCAGAGGTCCCCATCTCCTCTCTTAGACGATGGTCCCCAGACAGGGCAGACAGGTGGTCAGGTCGACTCCCAGCACGGGGGGCGTCCCACGCAGGGCCGGGTGAGGGCTCTGCCGGGCTGTGTGTGCTGCGTCCCTCTGCAAAGTGCCCTGATGCGGTGGCCCTGTCCTTAGCACGTGCTTCATTTTGTTTTTCCCAGTTCCAAAGGGAACGTTTATTAGAACAACAGGCTCAAGAGTAACGGTCAAGCCGATCTTTCTCAAGCTTAGCACGCATAAATTACTACGACGAGGTATCAGCCACATACTAACAGAACTCACTAGAACAAGTTCTGATGTAGGCAAGTCCGCCACCTGGGACGCATCTGCTGTTTGCTCTGTTATACAGGATACTCGTCAACTACCGTGTTACCAACACGCGTCTCTAAGTTTCAGTTCTCACCTGCATTCCAGAACAATGATAAAATAATGCCGTTACTTCAATTACAAACATTAAGAAGCACGTTTATCGACGGTCACCACTTGTGAAGATCAGAATGCGCTTCGCCGACAAAGAAAAGGAGAAGAAAGTCCAGACAGGCGACGATGGGGAAACCGACTCTACTGTTGGGCAGCGGGAGCGAGAGGCCAAACAAGTCACCAGGTTCCGTGATGTCAGTCAGGTAAAGGGGAGGCAGACCTCCGTTTACTGCCTGAAGTAGAATTACATCACAGAAGAGGTGACCCGAAGAGGCCTCCTACGCTGGCTTTTATTCCAGCACGTGCTTCATGCTGGAGGGTCTCACCGCGCAGTCCGGTCGGCAAGGCTGCCCCCACTGAGCCGTGCACGAACGTGACTGCGGTGCTCCCCCCGACGGGGCTCCCCGTCGTGGAGCTCGGAGAGCCCCAGCTCCTCGCCCCGCACCCCACCCCCGGCGGAGGTGTCCGCCAGCCAGCCCAGCACCCAGCCAACACCGTGGCTCCCCACGGCCAACGGAGAGGTGCGACGGCCTGGAGGGATCTGTCCTCACCCACTGTGCAAATTAACTGGCTCACACCTCAAGAGGGTGTCTCGTCCCTGCGACTCAGTTCACAGCAACCACGAGCCAGCACTCAAGATGGTGCTACCTCGGGACACGGGACACGGTACGTCCCACGCGTGGCGGGAGCCCGCGAGGCGCTGCTCTGAAGACAGGCAGGATGGGTGCGTGCTTAGTTCTTTGTCCCCAGAGCCACCAACTGCACCCGTCACTGTCTGCGATGACGACACTTTGTCCCTTTGGGCCCAGGCGGCTTCCAGAGAGGTGGTGCATGTTCCGTGCAAGAGGCACCCTGCCCCGTGACACAGTATGACTTTTTATGCACAAAATCCTGGAAATCCTGGATCCTGGATGCCAGGGTTACACCACACGAACGAAATATGCAACGGAAAGACTGTGATAAAGTGTGGCCCTCCTCCTGCCCTCCTCATTCACGGAAGGGCCTGGGCAGCCAGGCCCTGTCGTCCCAGGGAGGCGTGGGCCCCACATCTCTGTGCCTTTTCTCCAAAAATGCCGCTTGAAAACAAAAAGTAAAAACAGAAACAGGAGATTTTAGGACCCTGTGTCAATTATATGAAAAAATCCAAACGGTTTGCCCTTCCGCACCAGAAACGAGAGGCAGTTACTAGCTGTCGTCCGCCGGCTTATTTGAAAGCTGGGACTGTCACCTCTGAAATGACACGTCCTTCTCTATTTCCTGAAGTCTCACCCCACACTCGTCCACCCTGCCCCGGGGGAGTCAGTCTCCAACCAAAAAACAAAAACAAAAACAAAACCAAAAAAACAAAAACCACCATGAGGTGCAAACGGATTCTGGATTATTTAAATACAGGAGGTAAAAGGAAACAAAAGAGAACCAAAACGATGCTGTTACTGGAAGGTCTGTTAGAGAAAGTCTGGGCAGAATTCAATCTTCCTACATTTGGCACGAGGGGACAGTTGTTAGTAACTCCTCTGTGGTGAGGACAACCAGCTTCCTGCTGTCTCCGGACTCAGTCGCTTCAGATGCACAAATATTTAGCATTAAGGTGGAAAAATGGGGCAGTGGGAGGTCACCACACCAGAGGGTCAGCCGTACACGGAGGAAGGTTCTCCACAATAAGCACGTACGTGGGCGTCCAGACTCCTCTTTAACCATGTGAGGGGTGACCTCTAGTTACGGGATAGCCGCGGGATAATCCGATGACCGTGTGCACAACGTGAACACCCGTGCCCACACGCCGCAGATACCTAGGTCCCAGCTCCCAATCGGCCAAGTCAGCCGCAGCGGAGGAGACCGACAGCTTCTTCCCAAACCAAAAGGCTTTCTTGGGTCCCAGGGCTACACGGCATAAAGCAAATACCTAACAGAAAGACTGTGATAAGGCATGAGCCCTCCCTTCTCCCCAAGAGACTTTCTCAGTTTGGAAAGGGCCCCCATTCGCCTGTGTTTGCACAGCATATACAACTGTGCTAAGACAAAGCGAGGTGAGCAGATGCTTCACGGACACCCAAGCAGGGTTCGCTTTGCCCTGTGAGCACCTGTGAGTCTCAACTTGGACGAGCGGCGGACTGGCAGGTGTATGACCGGTGGGAGCAACCTCGGAGCTCATACTGCAGGAGACTGGAAAGCTCTAGTTCATCTTAAATAACACTGACAGCTGCCATTGACACTCCCCTCTGAGATTTCTCATCATCCTGAGTCACCACAGGAAAAATCGTGGGAGTAGATATCCTGTTACATTTTTCTCCTCTTTGGTAAAGTATGGAAAAGGAAAAATGTGTTGATAGTTTGCGTGTTTTTCTTCTTTTAAGCAAAATCCAAGTAAGAACATTTAGAACAATCTGAAAAAGGCGGCTGCTCACCTGATCACACGTATACTGCTAAAAACAGGTAAGCTATCACACACGGCCCCCGCCGGCACCGCTGAGGTGGGCCCACGGAGCTGCGAGGTCACGACTGGTTTGCCAAAGGGATCTTCCACACTAAAGAGAGGGTGCTGGGGCCACGCAGGGGATGAAGCTTTGGGGTTGGCCCCAATAAGGTCGGGGTCCAATAACCAGAGTCAGTGAGTCAGGGGTGCTGTGGGTTCCTACCACGAGGCCAGGACGGAACGGGGTCCTGGAGATGAAATGTTAGGTAAACAACCATGTGATACGTGGGTTTTTACATGCGTGTGCCGTGCCCATCTTCGGGGCAACAAGAAAAGCTGGTGAATTACTCCGTCTGGCATGTGTGGTGGAGAGGAGGGGGGCAGGCTGGCCAGCCACCTGGCTGTGGAATGAACAGGACAGGACTTACGTCCTCTCCCAATGCAGTCACCATGCCTCCCACCTGCACGAGACTCTGCTGGGGAGCCTGGCTCCCTGCTCCACTTCCGCTCCTACAACCCAAGTCTCTGCAGGCAGTGGAGGCATTGACATGCCTCCCAACTAAGCGTGGACCCCAAACTCCTTGTCGGTCTCTCTATCTGCGAACAGCCTCCTTCCTCTGACTCACTGTGCCCAGCCGCTGGGACCGCCTTGTCCCTCTAGGACTTCTGGTGCACCCTCTGCCTCTGTTCCCTCCTCCAGAAACGCTCAGCCCCGAGGCGTGACCCTGCCCCCCTGTCCGGACCTCAGGTCCTGTCCAGACCTGTCCGGAGCTCAGTCCTTGGCAGCAAAGCAGTCCCCATCACACCGTCCCGCTTTATTTTCTGCATAGCGCTCTCCTACATGAAATCATCTTGCCTGTGTATTTACTTGAGGGCTTTTGCCTCTCCTTCCGGAAGGTGACTCCACGAGCAAAGGAAAATACAAGCAGAAAAGCCTAGGGAAGTCCTGGGTCCAAAGCAGGAGCTCAGTAAACTTTTGCTGGATGGAAGCTCAAAGCTTGCTGAACGGTGACCCTGAAGAAACAAGGACCTTGGAGAGCACCTCGCTCAGTTCCCAGGTCTTTCCTCCCAGCCTGGAGCCCACCCTTCCCTACACCCAGAGCTGACTCAGAGGGCAGGGGCCCCTCCTCCAGAAGGAGACGCCAATGCTTGAGGCTCTGGCGGCCGTCTTTCTCGCTCTCCAGTTAACTCCCAAGCATACGGATGACTACTCGAACCCTTCAGGTAATTGCAGTGCAAGCTGAAAGTAAACCGGGCAGAGTGGGCTCTCGGTCGAATGAGACGTGTGAATCACCAGCAGTGTCCCAGTGAGGATGCCTTACGCTGCTGTTACAGATCTGACACCTGGGGACTCCATCAGTAACGGCTTCTTCGACGATGCAGACAGTACTACATTAAGCTGAGTAAAAATTAAACGCTGCCCGTTCAGTGACACTTTATATTCCCAAGGAAACATGGCTAGTGAATTGTAGGGGCTAACACTGTGTTTAAAAACTGGAGACTTCGGGTTTCACTATGTTAGAAATCACAAGGTGGTGTCACTGGCGGTGTTAAAGCTAGAAACAAAAGAAGGAAATGATGCACCTGTCGCCCACTGTCTGTTTCACTGGGGTAGAAATGCCACCTGGATGGGCGAATGCATCCACTAATGTGTCAACAAGAAGGGGAACAAATTAGGACCGGTACAAAATGCACACACAAATCTACTTATGTTTCTCATCAGGAGAATGTTAATTCTTAGAAGAATTTGATTGTTCACCAAGACGTGGGTAGGAATCAGAAAGGACAGAGAAAGCATTTCTGCTCCCAGCATCACTAAGCCAAAGGTGTTCTAGCCTCGACCCTTAGTCCAGTCTTTCTCGTTACCCAGCAGAATCTTACACTGACTCATGCTGGGTCCCTGTTCTACCCGTAAATTAGTAGTGATTACTACCAGTGATTAAGTGTCCCATAATTCCCCTGATTTTGTCCCTGACTTCGTATTACCAATTTTAAACTTACAAAAAGCCTTATTCTGAGCGTGTGTCTATGAATTTGTGTTAGCACTGTAGACATAACCAAGAAATTAAAATATTAAAATTGAACACAAGACGCTAGGAAGCAAGGACTCAGCCCAAAACGACAATGAAAACCTAACACGAGAAATGTCAGGACATATAAAACTTTATAAATTAATGAGCCACAGGAGAAGCAACCCCTTCCTTCTTCATGAATTGGCAGAGTGGCCCCTGGCTACCTTGTCACCGGGAAAAATGGCAAACCGAAAACCAAGAACACTGGAGGACATTCACAAGAAAGGAAGAGACACAGAATTTCCCTGAGTTGTGTCTTCTCTCTCTTTCTCTCTCTCCATTTTAACAACCTCAACATATATCTGTGTTTTACAGCAAATTACATCAAATCCTTTTGGAATGTGGACAGAAGAATGACAAACAAATATGGAAACCCGACAGACTAGCTAAGCAATTCCCAAAGCAGGACAGACGTGCACATTGAGAGCGTAATCAGTTGGGCTCTCCCTCGCTGTGATCCTGGGGAGGGGGAGGGGACCCTGAGAGCAGGACCCTTCAAAGAAGAGCACAAAACACGGACAAAGAGCAAGGCACCATTTGGCGGGTGCACCCCCTGTCCTACGAGGCCAGCATGATCTCCTCTCCCTCTGTCGGGCCCTCCCTCTGCCTCCCATTTCTGCTCTCACAGAACTTTGGGGAAGTCCTCGGCACCGCTAAGGTCTGTCATGCGTCCATGGCTTCGCCCAGAGTCGTTCCTCCTCCTGGACTCTGCTGTCTTCACTCTCCACACAGACACACTGCTTTACATCTGAGTCGAGTCTGTGTCTCAGGGAGCCTCTCGCCGTTGGGGTATTTTTCATCTCCGCCCCTACAGAGTCTAGCCTTGGGCACTCTTCCAGCCAGTGTGACTGTCACGGCAGTGATGGGCACTCTGCCACGTGACGTGGACACAATGGCACATGCCATCTTGGGTCATAAAGCCTAGGGATCATGCATCCAAAGTCAGTCCTCGGCAAGTCATAGTTACAAGAAGAACAACAAACAACTTCGGCCAGGATGCCACAGTGGAGACGACACGAAGCGGACCCACAACAAGTCTGCGAGCAAGACAGACACCTTCTCCTCGGGACCGAGTGGGGTCACGTGGTGGTCAGCCCCAACTCAGTGACGCCGAGCGATACGGGAGCGATCGAAGGTTTTTATGCTGGAAGGGGGCGCAGGGGGCAGGGAGACTGGGGAATAATTATGCAAGCTCCTGCCGCAGGGTCTTACACGCACGTACTAGCTCCCTGAACATGTCCCACCTGTTGGATGCGATCAGTCTAGGTTCTCACACGGACACACGGCATCCGCACGCGCACACCTGCACACGCGTTTTCCCACAGAACCGTTCAAGAGTTCTAGTTAAATATTGCTCTTCTCATGTTCTTGGCTCCCAGCCAAGCTCTTGATACAATCTGAATGAAGATTCGTTTTTGGCAAGGACGGCTAACCTGAAGTTTCTTTTACCTTAATTCATAACCATTTTGGGTCTCACGTTCCAGCCTAGACCAGACACTCAGCTACTTTTCCACGTTACACTTGCCGACCGAAAACACTCCTCGAGAGCACCGTGCCTTCCAAACAAGCACAGTCCGCCCCCGCCCCCCAGCAGAGCCCTACGATGACACCACACCCCAGTCTGTGTGCCCCCCAAGGAAGCAGGCAGGGCAGCACTCCCCTTTTCTGAGGGGTCAGTGAGGTCCTCTGTGAGGGCCAGAGAAAACGCAAATCTGACAGCGTTGGGTCAAGGAGGGAGGATTTCAAATATTCAGGATCCTTAAATTCCTTTAAAAAAAAAAAAAGGTTGGGGCGCCTGGGTGGCGCAGTCGGTTAAGCGTCCGACTTCAGCCAGGTCACGATCTCGCGGTCCGGGAGTTCACGATCTCGCGAGATCTCGAGTGATCTCGCGTGAGTTCGAGCCCCCCCCCCCCCCCCCCCCCCCCCCCCGTCGGCTCTGGGCTGACGGCTCGGAGCCTGGAGCCTGTTTCCGATTCTGTGTCTCCCTCTCTCTCTGCCCCTCCCCCGTCCATGCTCTGTCTCTCTCTGTCCCAAAAATAAATAAACGTTGAAAAAAAAAAATTTTTTTTAAAAATTAAAAAAAAAAAAAAGGCTAACTGTACAGTTGGGTAAATTTCACTTTACATCTGGCCAGGAATGCCAGGCAGAATTTATCCACCCGGGAATTTATCCGCTGCTCCTAACCGGGCGCCCACAGGCCCCGTGGTTGTGAGGGAAGTGCTTTCAAGTTCAGGGATGACCAGAGGGGTGGTCGTGCGGGGCCGTCCTCCCTCCCCGTCCATCTTTCCACCACGGCAGAGCAAACAGTCTGAACCGTACCGCCCGATGGTTACAATCCGCGTTCTCCCGGGAAGCTGAGGCTCGCCGTCCTTCAGACCCGAGGCGCCTAGCTGGTAGTAATCTGTAATCCTACACAACGTCACCACTGCCAGCAGGCCTCACAGACGGCGGCCTTATGCATTTTGAAGAGTTTTATGAATTCCAGATCCTTGGATTAAGCAATCAGGCTTCAGTGTGCACCCTGCCATCCACCAGCGCCCCAGGCAGGAAAAGGCACCGCTCGTCCCTAGAAAATACTTACCCCGGAGCCTGCTCGGATGAGGCTGGCGTGTCCAAGCCTTGCACACTCGGTCTCCGGTCCATCGCTATGCAGCCTTCTCCCTCTCGCCTTGAAGACGCCGTGCATGAAAAATGGCCCTGAACACGCAAGCAACGTACGGGTTTACGAGACCTCTGCCAGCCACTTCTGATTACTCAGCCTCCTGTTAATAGCACACAGCCATCAGCCCACAACCGTGTTCACCATCGTAGAAGAAAGCGCGTTGGCTGTGGAATGATATATTTGCCAGCGGACTCATCAGCCAGTGTCCAAGACGGCTGAGGGTCCCGATCTCCTTCCTTAACCTAAGTTTACGTTCGATAAGATACATCGCACCCAAGCGTGTGCAGCCTTCTCCTGGCAGGTCAGCACACAGCAGTGAGGCCATGTTTTGGCTGTTCCCCAGCTCTCTGATTTGGTCAGTATTTCGCCGGAAGGTCGTTTTCTTGGTCACCGGGGTCATGGATGTCTCCAGTTATACAGCTGAAGTTAAAGCTCAATAAAAACAGTGACAATGACTGACATTTATGGGGCAAAGCGATGTGCCCCATTTCGTGCTGAGCACTGCCCCCCATCGATCAATCACTGCCAACGGCAGCACCTCCACCAGCGAGGTCCTTCCTCGGAAACGTGGGAACTTGCACGGAGGCGCCCGTAATACCAGCCACTCAACGGGGAGCGTCCGCCTGGTGCTTCCCCCGCATCAGCCTGAGCACAGACGCGTGTCAAGGGATCCTGCCTTTCTGGAGAAGGGGGCGGACAGACCCGGGGTTTACCCCACTCCCCTTCACGGGACCACCTCAGGCTGCTGCCGCCCGATGGGAAACTGTCTGGTCCCATGGAAGACACAAGAAGCATCTCAGAGTTCACAGTCTAAACCCGATCACGCAGCTTTGGCCAGTGCAGCCCTCACAGGGCCACGCACTAGACAGGATGATTTGTACCCAGTGTGCAGGGCTTTATAAGGAAACGGCAGCAAACATAACCATAAAGGGCAAGGAACCATGGTTTCCTTGATGGCATATTCTAAATTCCTGGCCCAGCAGTTACCGAAGGATGAGTAACTTCAATACACAAGTCTGCGTAGAATCAGTTCTAGAAAATCCAAAATGCCATCCCGCGGACAGACCCCTCTCACGATATCCCCAACAGACGGGCGCCCGGCCTTGGCTCACTAGCCCAAGTGAGTCCCTCAGTTCCTTGTGCGGTCGACTGGAGCGTTGGCGTGTGGCCCACACCGGAAGGCTCCGGTGTGAGTGACTTCTCTGTACGTTCGTGGAAAACCATCTCCTGGACGTCGACTGCTGGCTTCCGTGACCTCGGGGCCAGAATGGGTCTGTGCCAACCTCCCACCCTCCTCCACAAGCGGCTGGCCTCCCTCCCTCGCTCACTCTTCCTCCCTGCCCCTGGACCCTCTCGTTGGGATTACTCGTATTGTACAGTCACATAGTATTTTCCAGTCTCCCATTCAATTTCAGGTTTTAATGATGGGATTACACTTACCTGGGATTTTAAATTATGTCAAAGAGGCTTTCTGGGAATTATGATTTCTTAATTAACTCATCTTCTTAAACTCGGTTAATACTCTTTATATTCATAAAATGAACTCGGAAGCAATGAGATGGCATTTAAAATCGGCAAGCAAATAACTCTTTAAAGGTTGTGACTAATTCAGAGGGCTTTTCCCCTCAAACATCCTGCACTGGTTGCCCTAGATTCACTGCTCTGATCCAGCCTGGGGAGGGGCCCTTCTCAAATCCTGCATCAGATGATAAATCCCCGAGCCATACGATGCCCAGCTATGCCTGGCAGGGAAGGGGTCTGAGCTCGAGGAAGCCCCAGGGTGTCCACGTAACAGGTGCGGGGAGAGGCAAGGACCCGCAACGCGTGTGTCCCAATCTGCTTTGGGATCCTTTGCGAGTTCCCACAGTCTGTCTCGCGGAGTCCAACGTGAGCCAGTTTTTATCTAGACCACTTCTTCTGAGAGGGCCTCTTGTTCAAGACCAATTACATAAAATCTCTTCAAGTCCGTATCGTTTAATGACGAAACACTTCAAAACCAAAAAAAAAAAAGTGTAAGAAATAATCACACACACGCACACACACTCACCCCACCTAATTGAACAAATGAGGGCACACGCCATATGCACTTCAGATCTCCAGGAACGATCACACATCCCAGTGGGAGCTCCCTGGGCCCACCCTCCTCCGTCCTGGCCTCTTCTGGCAAGGCAGAAACCACCACTTGGAAATTGGTTTGTGTCTCCTCTCTTCATTCCCATGCTTTTGTTCCGCATGGACATATAATCTGAATATATTTGATCGAATATTCGATCAAATATATTTGAGGGTATTTCAAAACATCATCTAAATGGTACCATTTAGTCAATATCATTCTGCAATTTTTGCACACCATTATGTTAGACATTTATCCACGGGGACACGGATACACAGTTTATCACAGAGTCACACTGTTTGAATGTATCACAGTTTACATATTTATTCTCCTATCATCAGACATTTTGGTTTTCTTCTGTTTGCTTTTGTTCCCCCCCCCCCCCATTTTGAACAATACAGCAGTAAATACCCTGTGTGTTCTCCGTGGGGATGTGTTCAAGAATGTCTCCAGGGGATACACCTGGAAGCAGCGAATTCGCTTTAGGACTTCCATGCACATAAAACGAAGGATGAGATTTCCTCTAAGATGCTCAGTCTTCCGATGCTGTTATTTTGGCCCTAAGGATAGTTTAATGATTAAAGAACAAACACTTTCTGGAGAACCATCAGTATAATTAAAAAGTCTCCCTCCAATTTCAACTAAAATCTCTGGTGTTGTGCAACTCTTGAAATGATTCTTAAAAATGAACAGTAATGGTCAGTGAGTGTGGAGAGGCACAGATGACTCAGCAATGGGCAGACACGCCGGGGTCTGCGGGGGAGGGGCAAATGAAACCGGAAGAGCCCAGCCCTGAAGCCCTGTGGTGGCCTGGCCAATTCTCCGGTCCCCATTCTTCAGGACGACACGAGTTCACGGTGAGAAGACCCACCATACTCGTCCTCCTACCTTATTTCTTGCCCGAGTCTTACAACCATTCCATCCGTCAGGACGGAATGTTCTCCTCTGAGGTCCTAGGTGCACAAACAGACTTTTCTGGTTCTAAGCCTCTGATTTTCTTCTCCTCCTCCACCTTTCCCCAACATCTCTCCTTAAAGTATCTCGAAGGCTTGAACTTTTGAATGAGTTTCGAAGCAAAGTGCATGGAAAGGCAAAGGCTGAACCACTGCTCTACAAAATGGCTGATGTTCTTCTCCTTGGTCAAACCAAAAGGGTGAACCTAGCCCCATGGCGTTCTTGGGGACAGCCAGAGGTGATCCCAACGATCAAATCTCTCCTTGTCCGTGGCTGCCCTGCAAGCCCGCCACCCTCTCGCCCAGCCCTGTGACCAAAACCTTGCAGAAGACCCCAACGAGGAATAGGAGTCCTTGGATATTTGCCCAGTTAATAAGAAAACTATAATGGTATTATGGGATAACCAAACTAATTAACCCCCTGCAGTTTGAGAAAACTAAAAAGTCCGGGGCAGAAACTCACACACACACTGCAAAATTACCAGAGGAAGGAAGGAAGAAGGAAGTGCCATTCCTACCCTCACAGCAGCGCAAGTCGTCGATGCAGCATGGGTTGAGAGAGTAGGAGAAAGCACACACAGGAAGGGAAAACTCACAGCTCAAAGAAACAAATATCCAAGATGACAGAAGTCACGGAATGGGACGTCAGGCCTTCCAAACGGGGAGCACGTGGTGTGAAAGAGGGGAAGGGACACCCTTCTATCTATACACTGTCATCCCCACCCCCACCCCCATCCCCACCCCCACCCCCACCGTTATCATTAGCATCTTCTTTATCACTGTTACCATTATTCTCTTCGTCACCCTCCTCATTATCATCTTCCTTCTCATCCTCACCTATATCATCATCACCATCACCACCCCCACCACCACCCGGCAAAGCAGTGCGCCAGCCACAGCCAGGAAACGACGCATCAGCCTCTCAGGCATCCCTGGGAGGCATTTTCCTGGACCACCCCCCCTCACAGTGGAGCCCTGGCCGCTCAGAGAGCAACGGTGGCTCGCCCAGGGCAAGGAGAGTGGAGCCGGGATCCCACCCCTCACCCGTTTTCTCAAGCTGTCAGCCTCAGAGACCGAAGGGGCGTGGCTGTTTCCCATCGGCCCGACGGAGGCCAGAATCTCCGTGCCCCCCAGACCGCTTGCCCTCAACTCCACGTGTGAGTGGATTCACCGCTACAGGGTTTTGTTGCCATGGGAGGAAGGGAAGAGGGACCTTTACCTACAAGGTCTCACAGTGAACACAGGGCAATCAGGCCCTGGGACCTCAGACTCAGCTGAGTGTCAGTGACTCGGGGCCACCTGCCCTCTGCAGGAAGGAGTGGAGATTCCACACCGACAGCCTCCCCTGGTTCCTGTTAAAAAAGAAGCCGGTCTCCGCATGGACAGAATCCCAGGAGGCACCCCCTCCTCCCCCGCAATACTCAGTGAGGACCTACCAGGCACGCAGGATGGGCACGACCAAGGGAGACGGGAAGAGGCCCGTGCAAAGGCCTTCCTGGAAGGGGACCAAGAAGGGACCGAAGAAAGACCACGTGCTGTGCTGGGGAACAGGTGCCAGGAGGTAACAGACCCCCGAAGGAGACAGGGTGGAGCACTCGGATTTCGCCACACCACTGCTGATGCTGGAGGAGGTAGGGGAGGAAGCACACCTACTGTGTGCCGGGCACGGTGCCACGTGTGATGCACACGTCACCACACCGCATCCGCAAGCTGACCAGTGAGTGAGGCGGGTCCTGCTCTAACCCCCACCGGAGACAGAAGACAAGGCTCGGTGAGCTGACACGATCCTCTGGACCTCACAGCCGGGAAGTGGGTCCGTTTGGGTCCCGTGGGATTGAGGCAGGCGGCGACGGGGGGAGGTGCCCCGAAAAGGAGATGCCCCCAGTGGGGGTGATCGACAGAGCAGGACCTCCTCCCAGGACGGCATCAGAAGTGGGCCAGATAACGAGGAAAAGGCAGCCATCCTCACTGGCAGGTAAGTCGCTCGGGGGTGACTGTGCCAGGGGCGGGACAGAGTGGCTGCTTTTATCAGAAGACAGACTGACAGACTGAGTCGGGGCCGTCTGTCCACAGACACCTGCATCTACCTCAAGGACTCTAACCAGATCGGAGAGGTAGAGACAGAGTCACCAGCAGGGAGAGACAGTGGTCGGTGGCCAGCCACTACCAAGGTCACCCTTTAAGGAACCAGACTCAAGAGCACTTTACAGCTTACCCCAAACGCTGCCAGGAGCAAACCGTGAGCCCCTGGCTCCGGGCCCGGGAGGAGGCACAGGTGAGACTCACTGTGCCCTCCAGGAACCACGCCTTGTACATCACAGAGAAACTGCGATTAAAATTTCTCAATATCAAACCAATCGATTCGTCTGGAATCTTAAAGAGCTTCGTACGCGCCTTACTCCTAAGTTTTCGAACAAAGCGAACGTAATTACCTTCGATCTCCCTTGGACCAGATAGCGGCAACTCAACCGCCACGGGGACCACAGACAAAATTGCTGACCCGGCCCTGCTCGTCTTGGCACGCTGGCTGGGCCGCTAGGGGGAGAATCGATAGAAATACGTCGACATCTGTCCACAGCCACGCGGCCTCTGCTCTCGGCCCTCGCGGAGGTGTCACCCCCACGCGAGAGGGCATCTTCAGATATGCTTGATCTCATCAGCTTCCCGCGGCAGCACTGTCGCGGCCACCGTGCTTATCAAGAAGACGCGGAACGCCTCTCGCCTCTGTTGACAGGTCTTTGAGACTTAACGGCGACTGAAGGCTCGGGCAGCCCCTGAGCGGACTTCACGCGGGGAGGGCGGTCTGGGGGACCCTCCTCCTTGTCCTCCGGGAGTGTTTCCTGGACGCCGTGCGGTCTTTCGCCCTGCACCAGGAAGGCACGTCTCCTGTCCACACCCCAAGGTGCACGCCCCGTGGGCAGCCTCAGAATCCTGTCCGAGGCAAGACAGGCACGTCCAATGCTGCCACTCGATGCCCATTCATCCAGCGCGGTTTGGGTACCTGCTGTGCGCCAGGCGCTGGGTGCGGAGCCACGAGCCAACAGATGCCTGTCTGCTACAGAGTGTCCCCTCCCGTGGAGGGCAGCGGACAGCAAACACGTCAACGAAGGGGGCACTTTCAGAGGCTATCTGTGCAGGGAGCAGAGCACAGTGACCGCTTCAGACAACTGATACCCGGAGAGGTGGCTCCTGAGCTGAGACCCGAGAGGACGCCAGCTTGGCGGGGGTGGGGGCCAAGGGGGAGGGCACACAGGCACCATGCAGAATGACCGGGCAGGGCGCCAGGGGAGCAGAGCAGGGGCGAGACGGGCAGGGGTGTGAATGTGAAGGGGCCTGGGGGTCCCCTCCTCATAGAGTGGGAGCTGGGGGCCTGGACACCAGGCTTTCTTCCCAATAGCTTAATCGAAATATAATTTATATACCAGACAGCCCATCCATTGCAAGCATAAGCCACGACGGTTTTTAGTTCATTTTTAGAGCTATGCCACTATCACCGCCACCTAATTCCAGAACATTCCACCATCAGAGTCACTCGACATCTCCCCACACCCCAGCGCTGGTGACCACTGAGCTGCCTTCTGTCTCTACATGTCGCCTGTTCCGGACCTTTCGCAGGAACGGGACCCTGAACTGCTGTGACGGCCGCCCGCACTGAGCCTAGTGTTCTCAACTACAGCCGTGCCGGGGCGTCTATCGGGACTCATCCTTTTTATGACCAAATCACATCCTCCTGTATGGACTTGCCACCTGTTGTCCACCCGTTCACCTGCTGACAGGCGTCTGGGTGGTTTGCACTTGAGCTGATGTGACCACCGTGCCCAAGTCTTTGCCCGCCCTTGGGCCTCCTCCCCTCAGGAGCACACAGGGGTCACAGGGGCTCCGGATCTGCCCTTACAAAGCCACGTTGGAACAGGAGCTCTGGCTGCTGGGTGGAGACCGGCTGTGGGCAGTGCACGGGGGGTGGGGGCAGAGCCCTGCTCAGCGGCCACGAGGGTGTGGCTCTCAAAAGCATTCTGGGTGTGATGCAGTTTGCCGGGGGGCGGGGGGGGGATTAGGGAGAGTGAGGGCATCGGGACCGTCCTCATGTGTGAGCCAGCGGGTCCTGGAGGCTGTCCCACCTCCTGCTTCTCTAGTCCAGATGGGCAATTCCAGGGGGCATCCAGGGTGCACGTGTGTGTGCACACACATACACGCGCACGTTTATACACACACATGATGGGCACGTGCACACACTTATACACACATGTGCATATACACAAATACACAGCACATAACACACATACACATAGATATCCACGTACACATATACACGTGCACACACACGTTTACACACACACGATGGACATGTGCACACACATGCACACACAACCATACACACATATACACACGTATGTGCATATACACACATACACACAGATACCCATATACACATGTACACATACACACAGGCACACACACACACAGACACATAAAGATGTACATACCCACAAGCACACGCACACAAACACACACGTGCACACACACACCCAGATCCATCCCTAAAAATCTCGGACCCGGAGGCTGTGTGAGCATCCTGAAGTGCACGCCGTTGGCTTGTGAAGCCCAGCCCCGCATGGGAGTCACGTGCCATCTCTCAGGTAAGGACACTGATGCTGACGCTCTGGGGCCATGGGACGTCCCCAGACCGCCCCCGTCCCTGTGATGTGCTAGGTGAACGGGCTGTGCAGTCAGCTGAGCCTTTCCCTAACGAGCCCACAGCCTTTAGGACATTACAGCTGGCAGCTTGGCCACAGAGCCAGGCAGGGTGAGCACACGGCGTGTCATCGGGCAGGGGGTGTGTAGAGGCACGGGGGCATCCCGAGGAGAGGAGGGGGAAACTGAGGGAGACGGCAGCGAAGGGGGCTCCCGCCGGGCTCATCTGCCCGAGGCTCTGGGAGAGAGGTCACCCCCGCAGCCACGCGAGGCAGGCCTCCCGGTCACGGGACACACGGTCACACTCACGAATGGAGCCGCCGGCCCCCGGCCCATCAGGCGGGAGCAGCCGGCCGGGGGCTCTGTCAGCAGAGAGCGCAAGCCTTGAGCGCAATCTTAAACGCGTTCGCGGCAGTCAAAAAATACTGAAACTCAAGAGGTAGGACTGATTTTACTCGAGTGTTTTATTTAGCCCAACGCAGCCAACGTGGTATCGTTCACACACGTCCTGCATACAGTGCTGTTAGCAGAGGCCCTTCCCTCTCTCCTGCTGCGTCTCAGACGCCAGCCTGCACGGCGCTGACCCGGTGCTCCGGAAGCGTCCCTGGAGGCTGGGCCCCCTGGTCCGGGAAGACGAAGGTTTCGAGCTCGGGTGCAGAAGACTCCACCGTAAAGCGAACGAGGGAGGGGAGAGTAGCCCTTCTCGGCAAATCTGAGCGTTATCGGTCCCAGTGCCTCCCCGGAGCTGCAGGAAGGGGGCTGAGGTCGCGAAACGCGAACGCCAATGCCCGTTACCAGCCGTAAGGAGCGCACGCGTCATGCTTTGCCCGAGCAAGGGCAGGAACGTGCCACTGTGTGACCTCGCCTGGGGATTTGACCCTCGGAGCCTGAACGTCACCTGCAAAGTAGGGATGACAGCCGTGCCCACCTCTCAGGGTGGCAAGGCTCACGTAAGATTACCTGTGACACAGCCAGGGCCAGACGGGCTTTGATAATGAGCAGGACGCGGTTTCAGGAAGGGAGGGCAACAGGAGGGAGGCTGGGCTAACTGGACAAAGGCTCGGGGCGGGGGGTGGCCCCGAAGGGCGCAGTCCAGAGCACGTCTTGGGGTCAGGCCCATCCTGGGGGAGTTTTGCCTCCCCTGCCCGTACCTTCCCTCTGGAGCCCACCTGTGCCCTGAGCTGTGGCCGGAGCCCCACCCCCAACCCAGGCTGCCCACCCCCTGGCCAGGTCGGGCAGGCGGAGTCCTCCAGAAGGGGCACGTCCAGGGGCAGCGGCAAGGAGGCTGCCCTCCCACCTAGCAAGGGGCCCCGCATCCAGCCACTCATTCCCAAACGGCAACGCTGCAGCCTCGAGACTCTGAGACCACCCCCAGACACAGCAGGCAAGGTGCCTGCCCCCGGCACTTACCATCCAGGGGAAGAGGACCCCAGAGAGGAAACGGTGACCACAGCAACTGCTCTAGGGCCGAGGACGGTGCCCTGCCTGCAGGTGCCAGTGTCTGGGGATGAGGGGGGCCAGCCGGAGGGCACGGCTGCGGGCGGCATTCCAGAAGAAGGGAACAGGGAATAGAGCAGGTGCAACGGCAGCAAAGGCGGGAACGTTCCACCTGCAAGGGAGGGGTGGGAGGCCCGCCCCCTCGCAACGCTCCCCCAAACGCAACCCGAGGGCCTATGCAAGGGCAAGGGCCCCCGAGCTGGGCGCAGTGAACCCAAGCCCCGTTCGGTCTCTTCAGGTCTCAGGGGCCGCACGTGCTGAGCGGTGGTTCAGGAGCCGCGTGGAGTTATGCTTGTTTTCGCAGCAGGCCGTCCAGACAGCACAGACCTTAATTCTGAGCCACTCCGACTCAGGGGCAATAAACCACGTTATTACACGCCTCGCCTGAAATGTCAACGCAGGGCTTTGGCAGACACACCAGGCATCTGAGCCACGGAAGGTGGCTCCGCTCACTGCAGTGCCACGCAGTGGCCCCCTTCCCGTCCCACCACGGGCCCCGGACGCCCCAGGCCGCCTCCACCCACACACGGGCCCACGTACACGGGCAGGGCCACTTTGGGCCACGCTGATCTCCTCCCCAACCGGCCGCAAGCGGCCTGGCCCGGCTGTCTGGCCGCCTGTGCAGTAAAAAAAGCCACTGCTGGGGTCTCCTGAAGCCAGAGTCTCAGGAGCGCCCCTTACGGCCGCACCCCTGCAACGCCCACCCTGGGGGACCGCGACTTTGACTCTGCGAACGTTCAGTGTGTGAACGCAAGTGGTGGCCACGCCTGTGCCCGTTTCTCTTCATCAGAGGTGTGCGACGCCCCTAAAAATAACCCCCGCTCTCGGAGGGCCGGCCAGCAGTCTCTGCCCCGGGAGGCTCGTGGGAGTGAAGCACCAACACCCTTTACAAGTACATGTCCGGCCTGGGCCAAAAATAGAGACACCCCAGCGCGCAGAGGGAGAGGCCGAGGCTTTGTTTCAGGATAACGCTGGGCAGGATCGAGGCCTGGGAAGGGAAGAAAATCTCAGATCTGTGTGGCAAAGAGCACTGAGATCGCAGGCTCGTCCCGAAGTAGCTGGACATCTGAGAGCACGGGGGAGGGGGGGCCCAGGAGGGCTGGGGCCACCGGGGGAGGGGGAGGGACAGCCCCCGAGACAGGGCATCTCTCACGGCAAGATGCACAAGAGCAGAGCCCAGAGCATGCAAGAGGCACGCGGGGGCGACAGGTCAGAGTGCCCAAGTTAGCCACAGACGGAGCCTGTGCGGGTGAAGAGCCTCTGGGGGCGACCCCACCCGGCGGCCTGAGGGTACGCAGCCTGGGCAGACAACGCAGAGACACACGGACCACTGGTGGCCCAAGGGACCCACCAGGAATCGCCCCGTTGCTGGCGAGACGGGAAGGAGACCCAGGGGTGGTGCCCCCCTCATGGCTCAGGGAGGTGCGCCGTGCTGCGGCCACGACGGGGACATCTGACCCCCACGCAGGTGCTCTGGGTACTCTGCTGTCTTCCCCGCCCAGGGCACAGGAGGGAGCACCTGGCATCGGGAACCCCGCCTGGCGGGCCAGCATCGCGGGAGGGGTCTCGGATCCTGTGCGGACACAGCTGGACCTGATGGCTCCCAAGCCACCACCACGGTGGAAACCTGGCGCCGCCCTGCAAACACGGGGTCCCCCTCGGCCACCAGACGTGCATTTCCCAGGCTTCTCGCCAGAGAAGCCCTAAGACAAGCCCACCTTCCGTCGGGCTCTGCTGTGATGAGAAGTTACGGAAACAGGGCCGGTGGAGGGGGATGCGGTCGGAAAGGGCTGGTGCCTGCTCAGCACATGTCCATCTTACCAGCCACGACTGGCCCCTGCCACCGGTCACGAGCTTCTCGGGGCCGGCCCACGCCCGGGCCTGGCCTTGGTGCTGCAGATGCATGGCAGGGAAGCGGACAGATAGCAGCACCTTCCCACGTGGGGCTTCTAGTCTCACTTCTCTCTGAAGAGTCTCTTCGGGCCCTCCACAAATGCTTACCAAGGGCTCCTGGAGCCGGGCACCATTCAGCGCCAAGGACGACAGCCAGGGCTCACGGTCCAGGGGGATGAGAGAAATAATTAAGCCAGACGGTTTCTGGCAGGGATTACTGTCAGAAATGAAACCACGTGGCGAGCCAACGCCTGCTGTCATCGGGGGCTGGGGCGTCGGCCGGGATACGAACAACAAGGACCACCCGTGGCCAGAGTTGGGGGGGCATTCCAGTTCTTGAGGAC
This sequence comes from Prionailurus viverrinus, assembly GCF_022837055.1. NCBI lineage: Eukaryota > Metazoa > Chordata > Mammalia > Carnivora > Felidae > Prionailurus > Prionailurus viverrinus. Next base: position 2,470,484 of record NC_062563.1, read on the forward strand.
AAGCTGGACAAGTGTGGGGAACAGACAGGACCAGGTGGCGGGCACGCAGCGGCTGCGGGGAAATGTGCCAGGGCCGGGCCAGGTGGCAAATGTGTGCACGTGTTTGCCAAGCACGGTGGGGTTGGGCAGGGCAGGAACAGGATGGGATTCAGGCTTTTTAAATGACCCCTCAGACCAGTGTGGGCAATGGATTCGGGGGGCAAGACGGGATGTGCTGAGGGGCGTGTGGTCGTCCCAGGGGAGGGGAAGCAGAGACGGTGTAGAAGTGGCCACGGCAGGATGCAGCCTCCCAGCGGTAAGCTGGGAGGGACGGGGGCACAGATCTCTCCTGCAGCGAGCCTCTGGAGGCTGCGGGGAGATCGGCCCTTACACACATGTTGCTGACAGCGTAAACCACACAGTACGGCCATGGACAACATCCACCCAGAAGTAAAAGGCACAGGCCCTGGGACTCAGCTGTTCCAATTCTGGGAAGTGATTCTGTGAGATGTTCCTGGATGCGCAGGATTATTTCTACTAGGAAACTGGTAATAAACGACTCCCTGGCTGGCAGGAGCCGCCTCAGGCACGGGCAGAGCACCTGCAAGACCGGATGCCAGGCAGCTACTGAAGAGAACGAGGCGAAGGGGCGCCTGGCGGGGCTCAGTCGGTTGTCAGATCAGCTCAGGTCACGATCTCGCGATCTGTGAGTTCGAGCCCCGCGTCGGGCTCTGTGCTGACAGCTGGAAGCCTGGAGCCTGCTTCCGATTCTCTGTCTCCCTCCCTCTGTGCCCCTCCCCCACTCGCGTGCGCACGCGCACTCTCTCTCAAAAATAAATAAATTTTTAAAAATTAAAAAAAGAAAGAACGAGGCATAACTCTACGAATGGCCATGAAACTCTGATCAATAACTCATCTTAAGTGAAAACGGCAAATTCACAAGATGACGCATGTCATGACCCCGACTGTGGGGACGGGGGGTGGGGGGGGGGTGTTCTGCCGGAGGGTGTTTGTCCCGTCCACACAGGGGTTTGTCCAGGCAGCACCACGCGGCTACAGCATAACCACGGGACCCCACCCCAGGGAGGCAGGCTGGACTGAGCGATCGGGCATTCTTCCTGCTCTGGTGACAAATGGTCACAAGTGACAGTCCGGGGTGCGTGGAGTGTGAGTGGATGATTTCCAGGAGGTTCTGACACCTCAGGAAGAGCTGCCATTGGAAGAGGGACAGTGGGTGCAGGGGACAGAGGGGTCTCACTGTCCCCTACACGGGGGCCGCGCATGCACGGGGTGCCAGGAAGCACTGTGACCACTCACTCCACAAGCTCTAGGCCACGGAGGGCGTTTGGGAGCAGCACGCTGTGACACACGTGGGCGCACTGGCAGCAGAACACACGAGGTACGCGGAGACTTTTATTGCGTACAAAGTATAACAGGACTTCTGTTCGTTTGCACCCGACAGAAAAGGCTAACTTCCCCTTTAAGCAAACTGTTGTTTAAATTAGCAATTTTATTAAAAAGCAATTTAAGGCCATCACAGATATCTCGTGACAAGAAGTAAAAACCCCGCCTCACACTGCTCCCCGCCCCCAAGCCAGAGGCAATGTCACCTTTCCCCACATCCCCCTAAAAATGCTCTATGAGGGGTGCCTGGGGGCTCAGTCGGTTAGGCGTCCAACTTCGGCTCAGGTCATGATCTCACGGTTCGTGGGTTCGAGCCCCACGTCGGGCTCTGTGCTGACAGCTCGGAGCCTGCTTTGGACTCTGTGCCTCCCTTTCTGTCTCTGTCCCTGCCCCATTCCCCCCCCCCCCTCTCTCTCTCTCAAAAATAAACATAAAATTTTTTTTAAACGTTCTATGAATATATATAAGCACAAATATTACCTAACATAGAGTCCCCAACAGATATGTTATCTCGCAAATTTGCTTTTTCACCTAAGAGTAGCTATTACTCAAAATTCCGTGGCCATTCGTAGAATTATACCTCATGCTTTGTAAAGGCTGCCTGGCTTCCTGTTCTGCACTTGGCTGAGACAGTTCTCGGCCGATCGGCAGCGGTGGCGCCTCATTATAAATAACCGTCCGGTGAGTGCACGTGTGCACCGGGAGCAAACACCAGAGTGAGTTTCTAGAGATGGAAATGCTGGACGGAGGGGTGAGTGGACGTTGTCAAATGACCGTCCAGAATGTCGGCTATAAATCCCACCCCCCACCCCCACCCCCGCCGGCCACATGCACGAGCGTGGATTTCGCCGCACATCCCAACCCCGAGCGTCACACCTCTTCACACCTGCCAACGTGATTAATAAGAAAGTTTTATTTTCCATCGAAGTGAGTGTGAGCACCTTGAAATGCCTCTCCGGCACCTAAAATCCTCCTCCTGTCAACTGCGTGTTCACCGAACGCGGCCACGGTTTCTTCACACCCCCCGCCATCCACGCCAATTTGAGCTCCTCTCGTTGATTTCCAAAAACTCTTTACTTATTAAAAGAACTGTCAAATGTAATAAAAACGTTTTCCCCAGGTCTCTATTTTTTCTGTGAAGTTTAAACCGTCCGCTTTTGACAGGAACTTTAATTGTTACACCCTCAGACATAAATAATTGTCTTTCCTACGTGGCTTTCGGGCACACGAATTTCTCGGATAAAACAGGAGGCTTCCCGGGGACCATGCCAGGCGGCACCCACAGAACCGCTCAGGGAGAGGGGAGGGGCACGGCAGCCCCCCCTCGCCTGGCCGAAACGAGCCCTACACCTTCCGGCCAATAAAAATGCACCCGACCGGCCAGCTGTTTGGAAGTGACCCCCAGGAAGGCAATGCCAGAAACGGTTATGTCGTGCGCCTCAAGACACCGCGAGGCCGGGCCCGTCTCGGTCCTTCAGATGCTCTCGGATGACCAAGATGAAAAGTCCTAAGAAGCAGCACATCTTGCACTTAGGGCTGCCTTCTCACCGCCGGAAGTCAAGTAAAAGTTTCCTCTTTGGCTGCCAGCTGACAGAAAAGGCTGTCCTGTGGATCCTCGCCCTGAAGTGCACCCAGGAAGCCCGTCCGCCCACCCCACAGGCGGCAACCCCTGCCCCCCTGCGCCGGAGGCTTCCAGAATGCCCATGAGGCCTCGGGATCAGAAACTTCACTTTATACGGTGCAACCTGAACACGAGTTCTGCTTTCTCATACGGAACCTTAGAAAGATGGTCACTGATGGGTCAGGACATGCTTGTGCCCCCCCCCCCCTCCCGGAGCAGCTGAAACCCCACACCCTCCGGGCTGGCCACACAACAAACACACCTACATTTCCGCGGACTTCCGAAGCCACACAGCACATGAGAGAGGTAAGTGTGTATTTCACAAGAATAACCCTTTTTCTCCCTCAGCCGGCTTCCTCTTATGCGAGGAATTTCGTACGAGTGAGCCGAAATAGCTCAAAACCTGCCACTCACTCACTCATTCAGTATGTATTCATGGAAGCTTCCATGAGCTCAACTTTGGGCTAAGCCCTTTCTAAAACAAGTCACGTAAGTGAGGCGTCTGGAAGGGGACTACTAATTACCTGCCTAAGTAGAGACTCCTACAAAGAAACGCTAAGGGGAAACACCACAGAAACACTATATTTGTCACCTAAAGTTAGTGTCTGGAGACAGAAGGGAACAGGAGGGGACAGCTTAATTATGGCAAGTTTCCTCCAACTCCTTCTCTCTCCAGGATCTGTCCACTCGGAACGGCAGCCTCTACTTTCCTGATGGGTTTGCAATGGCGTCACCGGCACAGGGGGAGTGGGACGTGTGGGGACCGGCACTGCGTTTGAGGCCAACCCGCTGGAAGAGGAGACCCGGCCCATTCGATTAAGCAGCCGCCACAGCGGCACAGATCTTGTCCGGGTTTTCCGATAACCCCCTGACCAAGACGGCTGACGTTCTGGGAGGCAGCTGGGCACGGAACGCTCTCCGGAAGGAACCGCGCGGACAAGAGAAGACCAGCACCTATGACACCCTGCGGGCACCAATGACACCCGCCTTCCTGGCCACGCACCCCTCCCCCAGCCCGAGCCAGCCGGCCTGGGCGTCTGCCTTTACTGCACGGAGCACAGACTCCGTCCATAACTGCCTCTTCTCTCCCAGCCCCAGCTGGTGTGAAAGGCTGCGTCCCACCTGCAGCGTCCTCTCCCTCCCAAAATACACGCCTCCCCGGGGTGCCTGGGTGGCTCAGTCGGTTAAGCGTCCAATTCCTGATTTTGGCTCAGGTCGTGGGATCGAGCCCCGCGACGGGCTCTGAGCTGACGGTGCGGAGCCTGCTTGGGATTCTCTGTCTCCCTCTCTCTCTGCCCCTCCCCCGCTCAGTCTGTCTCTCAAAAATAAATAAATATTTTTTAAAAACACACACCTCCCATGCTGACACAGCTCAGGAAAGACACACGTGCTAGTTTTCTTCCACCTTTTGTTGGAAAAATGAGAAATTTCGAGGCCCTGCTCTCTACAGATAAGGGAACATTAGCGGAATTTAAAATAGCAAATTCACACCTGAAGGGGAGGATACCTTGGGGACCTAAGATTTCTATCTAAGGCGAACGCTTACTTACGACCCACGCAGGACAGCAGGGTCCTGCTACCCTCTCTTTGCTGACAGTTGACTCTGGGCCAGGCACCAGGCGAAGCCCCGGCCAAGAACGACTCCTTTAACAGCGGGGGTGGGGGACAGTGCTCCTGCGGCTGCGCCCCTGCCCTGTACCGCGTGAGCAGGTGGGGGGAGCCAGCACTCACCACTGTGACCCCAGGGACTTCCTCCAAGTTTAAGAGAAAAGCTCCACGATGCTCCTGCCTGCCTGTGCCCACCTGCTGGCTTCCGGAGAGTTTTCCGCCCCAGAGCTCTGCCCGCAGGAGCAGCCTCGACAGCGAATGCGTAGACCCCGTCTGGGCGCGAGCCCCGCTCCCTCCGCCCCTCTTCTGCCTGCCCCGAGGATCAGGGCACAGGGTTAACAAAACCCCCCTAAGTTCACGTCTGCCTGGAAACTCAGGACGTCTCTCGTCTGTAAACACAGCCTTTGGAGACGTCATAAGTGACGATGAGGCCACACCAGATCAGGGTGAGCCTGAATCTGGAGACAGAGGGAGATGTGGACGCAGGGTCCCCTCAGACACACAGGGAGGAGGCCGTGTGATGAGGGAGGCGGGGACTGGAGTCGTGGTCACCAGCCCAGGGTCTCCTCCGGCAGCACAGGAAGCCAGAAGAGGCAGGGAGGACCCTCCCCCGCAGCTCCGGGAGTGTGGCCCTGCACACACCTTGATTTCGGATGTCTGGCCTCCAGAGCCCTGAGACAGAACACGTCGGTCGTCGGAAGCTACCCAATTCGTAGGGATTTGTTATGGCAGCCCGAGGACACTCACGTGATCAGTTCCAATTTAGCACCCAGACTCCTCCAGGAAGGCCTCCTGGGTCGACAGCACAGACAGAGCCCCCATCAGGTTCCCGGCAAGGCTCGGTGCACAACCGCCCCTCCGTATCCATCCCCCGGGACTGGCACCTGGAGGTCAGGGTCACGTGGGGACATCCTAGAGCCTCGCACGGTCTCACAGGTATGGATTTCCATGCAAAGGTAAATGGAACCGCTTCCAGGTCAAGTCCCAGAGTCCCGGAAATGACCTCTGTGATCTCCCCTCAATGCGCTGACATCAGAGCAAATACTGTCCTGTAATCTCAGGAACGAGGGCCTCGTCTGGGGGCAAGTCACACCCTAACCTCCTCTCTCTGCCTCAACATCACAGAGCCTTGAGTTCATCATTTCCCCAGCAAGGAGGAATTAATTCCAACAAGCCTCTTCGATGCTCCGAAGATCTACAACAGCCACAGTGTGCGTGTAGCAAAGGTCACCATGTCTCGTTACCACGTGACAGGCAGACCGCGCCTTCCCGCCAGAGCCCCTTTCTGGGACGGGGACCCCACGACCTCACCGTATCAAGTCAGCCATCCAGACGTGCTCGGATCGCTTCCTGGAGTTGGCAGCTTGGCCCGCCTGCACACCGGCTACTTCAGCAAAGTACCACCCGAGGCGCGGGGGGCGTCGGGGCCCCGGGAGGTGGGACCGATGTCGACGGGAGCCAAGCACCGCTGGCCCGCACCCGGAAACGTTGCAGTATTGTGCCTTCCAGGTGTCATCTTCCCCGCGTGGGCTCGGATGGCTGGACAGACCTCTCCTGGCCGAGTCCGCAAGAGCAGAGGGTGTGGGTATCACGGCTGTCGCTGCGCGAGGAGCCCCCGTGGTGTCAGGCTGACGAGTTCAAGCGGAGGCCAAGCTGAGGAGGGGGGCTGACCTTGCCGTCCGCTCGGGTCCCCAGACCTGTGGCCAGGGATCCCGCAGGAGACCCGGGGATCGCAGTCTAACCTCAGACAACCCAGCGTTGCCAGGAACCTTCGCCCAGTCCTGGCACCTGCTTCCACTGCCGACTGTTGTTGACATTTGAATTCGGGGAGGCGAGGGGCACACCGGGCGGCGGGCGGGGGCAGACGAGCTGGGCTCCACGACACGGCTTCCAACCCCACCCGCACTCGCAGGATGGCCACGAGGGCCCCAAACGCCGGAGCTCCGTCCCCCGCTCTGTGAGCCGAACAACATGAGGAGACCTCCCGGCAGCCCGGGGGGTGCAGAGGGGGTGACGTCCACTTCCCGGTGCGTGGAGCACACTCAGGAAACACTCTGAGCGTCTACAAGCCTCACCGTCACGCCTGCCAACGGCCTTCCCAGCCTCCTGTGGGCACGTGCACTGGGAGCTCACCGGGGCAACCCCCCTGCTCGTGCTGTCCTGTCTCTCTCTGCAGGTGAGTGCTCTGTTCCAGGACCCTACCCTGGGTAGCTGCGGGGGCAAAGGCAGCATCCTGTGTGGCTGGCACACCGCCACGTCTGGAAGGGATGTGGGGACTCTGGGGACCAAAGCCACTCCGTGCACAGCTCCGTGCTGCCTCAGCACACACCAGCATCTTACCTACTGCAGGGACACGCGGTGGGGAGCCAGGTGTGCAGCGGGGGGGGGGGCAGCATGCACCCCAGGACTCACCCTGAGGCTGCAAAGGAGAGGAGGGAACCCCCCCTTTCCCATCCAAGCAAAGAAGGGAGAGAAGGGAGGGGAAGGGAGAAGGGGTAGGTGGGCAGGGGGAGAAAGGAAGGAGAGGAGGGGGAGGAGAGAGAGGAGAAGTGGGAGAGGAGGAGGGAGGGGAGGGCAAGGGGGAGGGGAAAAGGGAGGGGAAGGGGGAGGAGGAGGGGGAGAAAGGAAAGGGAGGAGGTGGAGGAGGAAGGAGGCAGAGGAGGGGAAGGGGGAGGGGGAAGAGGGGAAGAGGGGAAGGGAAAGCAGGTGAAATGTCCCACGTGTGGTAAACATCCGGCCTTTCTCTGTCCTGTGTGTCGTTGCAGTCCGTGGAGGTGAGGCCCGGACCCGGAGAGCAGGAACACAGCAGGTGTCGACCCTGGGAGGACCACACGCCGTCCCGTACCTGAGGGAGTTCAAGGACCCAGAGGAGGTCCTGGCTCGACCTCTGACTAGCCAGGAACCTCAGGCCAGTGACTTGCTTCTCTGTGCCTCGGTTTCCCCATCTGTAAAGTGGGGGGACTGCTGCTGCTGCTGACAGACCCCCACCAGGTCACAGAGAGGACTGGGTGAGTACCACGGGGGAGCCTCCCTGCCGGTACAGACCGCTGTAACCGAGGTCATGGCAAGTCCCCGGCACATCGAGTCACCAGGGCGTATTGCACGCGGACCAGCATTTGCCAGGGGCCACCAGGGAGGGGGCTCTGCCATCAGACAGTGGCGACGGCTGGACGCAGCAGAGCCAGGGGGCCCCAGCTCGCAGCTCCGTAAATGCCCAGGAGGGAGATGACGTCACGCACGGTCTCCAGAATCTACTCGCCCTTGGGTGGAAATCCCTACATTCACAGACACACACGCACACACACACACACGCTCACACCTGCACGCACGCACACACACGTGCACACACACTCAGACACACGCATGCACACACACACACATACAACTATTCGTGTTTTTAAAGCATTAGCAGTCCAAAGCCCCCATCTTAGAAGACGTCGGAAACAGCCACAAAAGCAGCGACGATCGTGGAGCTTCTGGGTCAAAAGGTGCCCTCACCTTCAGAATTCACAATATCGGCTTTGCTTCCTCTCCGCGCTCCTCGGGGAAGGCGCGGTTCCCTAGATCGACGAGCAGACTGTATTCATTTCCCAGGGAACTAACTGGTCTAATTTGCAGAGTTAACTAAATATTGGAGCTCTCTGGCCTCGATCAACTGCTAATGAGACCACAGAGCCCCCCCACCCCCACTCCTCTCTCTTTCTCGGAAAATATGTAGGGTGGCTAGTTTTATTTTTTTGACCACTGGCCAAAGGTGAGACCAGCCGGGTCACACTGCCCTGTGGAGAGCCTTAGTGTCAGATTATTTTGGAGGACCCAGTGGTCAGAAAGCTCGAGGCACACAAGACGAGCACGCTGGGCAGACCACAGGCCACGTCCCCAAAGGCAGGCAGTAACAAGGCCCCCACCCCCGTGCCTTTCTCAAACCACAGTCTGCCCACCCCTCCAGCCACCTGGCCATTTCTCCTGTTCCCGTTCAGCCACGTTCCCCTGACCACAGGACCTTTGCACAGGTTGTTCCCTTTTCCAAGATACTTGCTTCCTTCTTCACTTGGTTGGCTCCACTCATCTCTTGGATCTCAGCTAAAGCCAGGCTTTCTGAACCCCATGAACACTTTGTGCTGGATAATTCTGTGTTGAGGGGCATCCCGGCGCTGCAGGATGTCAACCAGCAACCCTGGCTTCCACCCACAAGATGCTCACAGCCACCCTCCCCCGCTTTGACAAACAAATGTCTCTAGGTGTTGCCAAGTGTCCCCGGGGGCAGGCCAGGCCCTGAGCCCCTGGAAGAGGCCATACCCTCCAGGTCCACTCTTCCTCCCATCTGTTCCAGCCCCAAGGTCTCCATGGTCCACTCGCCAAGCTCAAATCTACCTTGAGCTGGTGGTAGGTGATCAGTGCTCACCCAGCCTCTGGGCTGTGAGCTCCCAGGACAAGAGCCACCCAGTTAGTCCCTGCGCCGAGCACAGTCTGACTCGTAGGAGCTCAGAAATGCTGGCTGAATGAATACATGAACGACCACAAAACAGAACAAAACAACAACACAAAATACAGGGAACCAGAAGGACACCTGTGCCGGCCCCCGAGAGGCTCAGGAGCTGTCTCAGGGCCCCTTCTGGAGCCCTCCGGTGCTGCCCTATCAGCTACACAGGGGTCCCAACTCAATCCAGGGATTCCCCTTGCCCCATCCCGGGTCGCCCCCAAATCACCCCAAAACATTCAGCACGAGGTCTACTCCCTCACCGGTTTGTAAGCGGATAACAGTGCTGAGCACAGGCACAACGTGTGCGGCAGAGTTCCGGAGTATCACCGTCCTGCGCAACTGTGCTCTCTACCTGCGGACAAGGGCTCTGCACCTGTGGACAGGAGCTCGTCACTTCGCCTCTCTCCCGCCCCTGCGAGCACCTATCATATGATCCAGCAACCCCACGTCTGGGTATGCGTCCCAAAGAACTGAAGTCGGGATCTCAAAAGACATCCACACTCCCAACGTCCCCTGCTGCCCTATTCACAACAGCCAAGACCTGAGAACCACCCAAGTCTGGCCCTGGCTGGATGGCGAGGGCAATTTGAAGGCTGCCGCTGTGACACTAATATTGAGGTTGCAATCTAGCCCTACCTCCCGGCCGGCATGGGGAGAAACCTGTAACGGCAGAGCTCCCCGACTCGGATCATCCTGTCGACCCTACGCATGTGTCCATATGTGCATGCAGATCCAGCTGTGGCTAAATGAATGACCGTGACCTGGAAGGGGTCTCTTGCTCTGCCCTCCGCCTTACTGCCCGCGTCCAGGGGCAGGCACACGGACGTGTGCCCACCAGTAGTTGAGGGTCTAGAGGAAAACAGGTCGGACACGTTTCTGGACCTTAGGGGGCTCACAGGCTCCTGATCAGGGGCTACACACTGAGTAGCACCCTAACTCAGTCAGCACGGATCCCAATTCCCCCCGGGGCTCGGGAAAAGTCTCCTGCCACACCCGTCCACACCCGCTGCCCGACTCACCATCCATAAAGCTTCGAGGACAGGACTGATTCCTCAGGAGAGAGCCGACATTAATTCTAAGAGAGAAAAAAAATGGGCAAAGAGGAAGGAAGGAAGAGCGTCTGTCTGGGGAATCTTCACACACCTAGGTTTTTTACGGTTCACAGCAGGAAATCGGACAGAATCGGACTCGGGGCAAGGCTGCTTCCCGCTGCGGTCACTGCTGGTCACTTCAGAGCTGAGTCCTGGAGCTTCACCCCGACGAGCGGGACAAAGTCCGAGGCCGACGGAGAACCACTGTCTGAACAGCAGCTGGTGTTTTCACCTTCATTAGGGCATCAGGTGCTGGTTTCTAGGGCGGGCAGAGGAGCCCTCAGCCCACACTCAAGGTTTCGACAAAAACTGCAGCGAAGAGGACGAGGGTCCTCCTGCGGGGCAGCCCCAGGCCTCTCAGACTCGTGGGGAACAAACCAACCGGCAAGGTGCCCCCCGCACGACCCCCAAGGGTGCCAGAGCGGCCTACTTTTTCCCAAACGCCACGGGGCATTCCACTTCTCCCCGCCTTCTGACGGGTTCCCTTGCAGAAGAACCACGCAAATTCACCCTTGCAGCTGGACAGACAGACACCCACAAGCAGACACGGAAAGCGCCCTCCATGACCGGCCGTTGGAGGAGGTCACCCAGCCCACCGGCCAAGGGGAGGAATCGGCGGCTCCTGACCCCTCCCTTGTCCCTGGGAGGTGGCTCTGCCCACCCTTCCCCCACGGGGAGCCCTTCCAAGGAGTCAACCTCGAGAGGGCGCGAGGCCCAGAGGCCATGGGGGCCGAGCAGTGATGGAGACCGGTTGCGGCCTCTCTGTCAACGCGAGGTCCCACCGGCAGGGGCAGGATCTCCTCAACTCCCGGCCGCCCCAGTGGCCTCACAGGGAGGTCCCCTTGCTTATGAACCCTGCCACCTACCCAACCACAGGGGCCTGCACCTGCCATCTTCCCTTACTTTGCACAGATGGGGCCAGTTTCCGAACCAGCACTGGTCCTGCATCTAGAGCTGCGGTTCCCGACCAGGGGGAATTTCCTGCCCCCCAGCGGACCCGGGGCGACGTCTGGAGGCATTTCTGGTTGTCACACCGGGGGAGGGACTGCCACGGGCACGGGCGGGAGGAGGCCAGGGATGCTGCTGGGCGTCCTACAGAGGCACACCCACAACAAGCACCATCCCGGGGCCGCCGGGTGGACAAGCCCGGTCTAGAGCAAAGACAGGGGCCTGGGCCGCGGGGTGGGCTAGTGGGGATACACTGGGGCCGCAGCCTCCCCCTGCAGGTCAAGCACGAGTTGACAGGATCCACAGGGCAGACGCCTGGACACTCGGCCGCGTGGCCACCTCCTTCTAGAAGAACGGGCTCCCCGAGACACTTACAGCTGTGAAGGTGCAGGGGAGGCTCCGTGCCCGCCGGAGGGAGGCCCGAGGACCCGCATCCAGGCCCCGTGGGCGTGGCGGCCGTGACCTTCCCGCTCAACATTGGCCGTGGGAGACGCGGGCGGCGGTGCCCGGGCCCAGCAGCAGCTCAGAGAGCCGCCCGCGTGTGGAGTGGAGCCAGGGCGCTCCAGCGACAGCGGCTCTCCCATCCCCTTCCACGCGGTCGGTGCCCGCTCGGCTCCCACCAGCCCATCTGTCTGATCAAGCCCCACTCCCGGCAGGCAGCCACGTTTGTGGCCTACTAAATTAATTGCACTGAAAAGCATCCACTCTCCCTCTAACAGACAAAGCGATCCCGCTCAGAGGACGCGGCATAGGGCAGACGGGCAAGGGCGAGGGGCGGAAACCCGATAAGGCGGTGCTGACGGCTCTACTCCCCCTCGAAGCCCAAGGTTCATCCTGCCCCCTGGAACAGCACGTGTGCTTCGCTGCCTGAACCTGATTTAGGGGGACAAGTGGACTTTTTCAAACTCCTCCGAGCCTCCAAATTATAAACTTGGTGAAGCACGGGCTCCATCTGCAAGGGGCAAGGTCTTTTCCATCGCCGATGTTCTAGAAAATTAGATTTTCCCGTTCTTAACCTCTCCCGATGGAATGGATTTTGAAAAACGCACATGCGTCAAAAAGCCTATCTGAAAACACCTTCCATTTGGAAGCTGAGCCCCATTTCGTTTCACGGCTTTCCTGAAACCCGCCAGCCCCCACCCACCAAAACCCGCTGGCGGGAGGGAGAGGGCGTGAGGACGGGAGCGGCGTGGCCTTCGCCGCCTCCGATAACCCCCCCGCTGTCTGTGGCCTCTCTCCTGAAAGCGTCCCGCCTCTCCCAAGCACTGACGACAGCGAACTAGGAACAGGCCCAGCACGCAGCTCCCTCGGCCGGACCCCCGCCGCCTGGCCCCCCGGGAAGCTGTGGGCATCCTTCGCTGTCCACCCCCTGGTGTCTGTTTCTGCAGCAGGAACGGAGAAACCAGACTCCGGCTAGCTTCGCGGGGCCGGTGTGCTTCTGCGAGCCCGGAGTCAGGCTGCTTCCGTCTGAGGTGGCCACCTGTCCCCAGGGCCAGCTTTCTCTGTCAGCTTGAGCTCTGTGCTCCCCGAAAGCACCTGTTCCCGGGGCTTCTCTCCTGCCTGGCGTCCGGCAAGAGCTTCTTACCCAGGAATCCGGAAGCTGGAGCCCCTCGACGGTCCTGTCCCATCACAGGCCCACCCCCACACCACCCCGTGGCCCCAGGGAGACAGACACTGCCGCACGCGGGCGCATCCCATTGGCGCCGTGAGCACCCGAGCTGGGGGACCCTCCACAGAGCACATGGGCCGGGCCTGGGGGCTTCCCTCACACACAAGCTGAGGCTCTGTGACCAAAGACTGGCAAACAGGCCAGGGACAAACAAACCAGGTCCCCCCGGTCCCCAAGGAGCACTCAAATTCCTTGGGGTCCAAGAGCTAAGTTCATTGCCCTCCACGGAGCACGGCCGCTACAGCCAGGGCATCGGTACCTCCTGGCTCCCTCCCTCTGCGGTCTTTCCGGAGAAAACCAGGGACTGTTGGGTTTTCAAGAGCGTCCTCTGGGGCCCCCAGAATAAACGCCCTCCTCCCACACACAAGCGGTCAGCTGGCACTCATCACCTGTTGTGTCTGGAAGGAAGAGACTCGTCTACTTAAACACCACCTCCCAGACCTGCCACGGCCCGACCCGGGGTGGGGGGGCGGGAATCTCACGTGGCTGCAACGGTCCTCCCTCGATTTGCATGTGGAATTAACAGCTCCCTCTGTCTGGTTCTAAAAACATGATTACATCGAGGTTTATGCCGTGACAAGTGACTGGTGGCGGCCCGGCAGGGTCTGTCTGTACGAAGCACGGCGTGCCGGGGGCAATCCGGCAGCAAGCTAACAAATCCGAGCGAAGGGTGCCCCTCGATGAAGGCGCTCAGGCGGCTGTGCAACCACCTGGGACTGTCCCTTCAACCCCCTCCCCAGCCCAGCCCCCAGCCTCCGGGCCCTGAGCCCTCGCTGGTGCCCCGGGTGGTGGGGGCCGAGTCACCACCAGGCACCAGGAACGGGGATGCCTTAGCAGGCCTCTTAACTGACCCTCGGGCTGAGCCAGGCCCCATGCAGGACATGGGATTAAGAAGGATGAAATGAACAGACTTTAGCCACGACCAGGCCTCGATAGGCCACAACACGAAAGGCATCCTGGGCAGGGCCAAGCCTGGAACGTGGATTTCCTCCTCACGTGATTAGGGTCCCGTCCCTTGAGCGCGGGCCCTGTGTTCCATCCTCCCCAGGTCTCAGTGCGGCTGGAGGGGAGACAGAAGAACAGACGTAGAACGCAGGGGACCCAAAGGAACACCAGGCATCCCTCGGGCCACGCTGGGGTAGGGTCAGGTGCAGGAGAGGCCGCAGTGAGCACAGAAGGCCTGCGCCGTGCAGTGCCTACTCCCCTGCCTGGTGGGCGGGGTGGGGAGGCGCATCCTACCCACACCCCCGATGTCTCTCTTTAGGACTGACTAGATCCGGAGTCGCCGAGTAAAAGCGCATGACCATTTCTCCGGAGCTTGACGGATTCTGTCACTTTCCTTTGTATCTCAATTTAACATCTCTCGCGACCATGTAAAAAGGCCAACTCAACAGGTGATTGGCTGGTTTTAGGTAACACCGCTCTAAAGGGGAAGGAAGAGTTTATTTAATTGGTAGGACAAAAGTGGAAAATTCCCATGTTCGGGTCATTTCCTTGGTTACCAGTAGGAACGCACGTTTTCCCCGCGTTAGTCGATATGGGCTGCTTACGCTCAACGCTTTGCCACCAACCTGCATCACCTCTTTGTATTTAAAGGTGAGAAATTCTCCATCACATGTATCACAATTCCTTCTCTCAATCTGTTTGCCTTTCCACGTGAAAACATTTCGTTAATAAAAGGATTTTTTTAATCTTTTTTTTTTTTTTTTTTTTTTTTTTCTGACCCAAGCCTCTTTTCCTTTCTGGTTCCATCCCGGGCTTTTCTGTTCAGCAGGGATATTTCCCACCCTATTCAGACAAACACGCGTCCCTCCTATTTCCTGGGTGTTGGTTTTTTCAGGGGCCAACTTGAAGTGTCTAACGGTCCGTCTACAACTCAAATAAATATTCATCTGATCCGGGGCATCATCTGGCCCTGAGGCCCCGCAAAGCTGCTTCGCCGTGAGTCTGACGGACACAGGACAGGGGCCCAGACCCCGGCTGGGAAGTCGAGACACTCTCTCCCATCCCTGTCGGGCGGTAGGTACCTCGGGAGAGCCATCGCGAGCTGAACCGTCCTTCCCCCTGAAAAACTGAAGCGCTCCCCCTCAGCACCTACGACTGTCTTTGCGTGTAGAACCTTTAGAAAGTAACATAGGTAAAGTGAGGCCCTGGAAATGGCCTTCATGCAACGATGGCCGGTGTCCTTGTAAAGAAGAGATCGGGACACAGACACGCACAGAGGGAGGACACGGGGAGAAGACGGCTGTCTACACACCAAGGGGAGAGGCTTGGAAGAAACCAGCCTGCCCACACCGTGGTTTTCAACTCCTAGCCTCCGGACTGCGAGAGAAAAGGTTTCTGTCGTGTGAGCCCCCGGCCTGTGGTCCTTCGTGGTGGCCGCCGAGCAGACTCCCCACCTGGCTTGCAGGACGTGAACCCGGCTCCCTAGCGAAGAGCCCGGACTGCCGGCAGGCTCCGGGCTACCCCACCGCTCTGGGCCCCGCTGGTTCAAGGACGGGGCCGTCCTGCAGGCTGAGCTCCATGAACAGTCGGGGTTCGGAGGCGGGTAGGTGGCCTAAGCCATCCGGCTGGCATGAGCCTTAGGGTCTTTGCACAGCTGGTCCCGGACAGTGACCCCGGCCTCTCAGCCACACTGAGACGGCCCCTCAGGGGACCTCCCTTAGGTCAGCCCCACTCTTCTCTCCAGGAGACACCGAAAAGCTGGTCTGTAGTCACCACACTCAACCCCAGGATTGCTACGTGGAGTACTTGTCATGGGCAAATACCAGAGATCTTTCTTGGATTTGTTTTTTGTTTTTAACGTTTACTTATTTTTGAGACAGAGAGAGAGAGAGAGAGAGAGGCAGGCGCAGAGAGAGAGGGGGACACAGAATCCAAAGCAGGCTCCAGGCTCCAAGCCGTCAGCACAGAACCCGACGCGGGGCTCGAACCCACGAACCGCGAGATCGTGACCTGCGCTGAAGTCAGACGCTCAACCGACTGAGCCACCCTGGCACCCCCTCTGTGTATTTAAACAGTAAAGACTACAGGCTTTTGCCCTAAATGCACTTCAGGAGAGTCGGACGCTTAATTGACCGAGCCACCCAGGGGTCCTGAAGCTCTTCCTCATTTTCTAACCAGGGACCCCAAGTTTGTGACCAGGCCCACAGATGTGCAGCCAATCCTGGGCCAGCAAGGGCTGTCAGAAGGGGGCAGTCTGGGCGTCCGCTCACCCACCGGAATCCAGATCCAGCAGGCATCGGTCCTCCTGCCATCGGTGGGCTGCAAGCCGGCTCCCGTGGCCCGCTCCTGTGGCCCGCTCCCGTGGCCCAGCCTCTGGCCGGGTTCTGAGCAGCTTCCGACGTACAGAGGGCCTATTTCAGGCCTGGGGACAGGAGTCTGGCAGCGAAGTCTCACCTCCACACGTCGGAGGGCCGGCCTCTCCTCCACCAGCAATCATCAAATTCACTTTCAAGTCAAGACCCCGGGGAGCTGCCTGACCTGGTCCCCGTTAGGCAGTGACAACCAGGCACTGGGTAACTGTCCGCCTCGCGCCACGCGGAGAGCCCCGGCCCTCCCCGCTGCCGCCTGCCCGCCCCCCCCCCCCCGCCCCGGCAATTATTCCAGTGAACAAAAGCGGCAGCCGCTTCCCCAGAAAAATCTCGGAGGCTGCTGGCGTGTCTGGCTTTTGCCAGGATGTGCAGGTGGACAAAGATCAGCCGTGCAGCTTTCCTGCAAAACGGGGCGGGAAAGGGGGTGTCAGGGACGCCACCGCTCCCCGCCCCCTCCTCCCCACAAGGACACTGGATCCCACTAGCTCAGCCCTCACAAGACCAGTTCCGCCCACCCACCCCTGCGGCTCAGAGCGGTTCTGTGACAGCTTTGCTCGAGCGTGTGCACACATAGGAGGGTTGAACATTAAAGAACCCGTCTGCAGCGTCCTTGAACGTCACACGCCCCTGGCGGGGTCCGCACCTGTGGAAAACACGCTGCGTACACTTAAAACCAAGAGGCTCGTGTAACACCAGCTGAAAGGTGCAGAAGACGTTGGCATTTCGTTTCCCCCCGGGCACCGAAGTTCAACCCCGACACACTCCACTGTCTCAACCCGTATCGTGCTCCCAGAATTCCGGTCATCCCACCAGCACAAGGGACGTGTTCCCAAAGGCCGAAGGCCACCGCAGAGACGCGGCACGAGCCGTTCAGGGGGCACCAGCAGTGTAGACAGGGCGCGAGCACCTGCAGGGAGCAGGCTGCCTGTCGACAGGAAGGAAATCAGAGCGCACACGGATGACCATCCGAATGACTCCGAGGTGGACCAGAGAAGCAGATCCAAGAGCTTAGAGGCCACGGGTTTCCACTGACCTGAAGGTCACCATCAGGCAAAACGGGGGTGGGGCAGACGCCTGCTGGAGCCGTTATCCTAGCAGAGGGCCTAGAGGAGGCTTCTCACTCTGCCCCTCCGTAAGCTGGTTCTATGGCAGGGCCCATTTGGGAGGCTTCGTCGTTTGCACACACTCAGGACTCACGTCCCTTGTTTTCGTTTTTTTTTTTTTTTTACCTTGCACATAGTTACACGGCAAACGTTTTAAAAGAGTAATGGCGTCACGGCAACAGAGCAAATGAAACCCTTCCTGTAAACTGCAGTTTTGAAGGAACCTAGTATTCTACAGCATTCTACGGCAACTTGCTTCGTCCAGATGCACAATAATCATCCTTCCCGATAACTCTGAAAGACTCTTAACATCAACAGGTGGAAGGAAACCTAAGCAATGAAGGAAAGACCAGAAGCTTTCAGACTCTGAAAGAGTGACAGCCAGGGACGAACAGACACACAGCCGCCCGCCTTGGGCCTGGAGTCGTATCAGAGTGGTGGCTGTGTCACAAAACCATCAAATGGCTAGAGAAACAGAACGGGCGCCGTTAGATACGGCTCAGCGGTAATTACAGGCGGGTCTATTTCTTGCCCCGTGGGACCGGTCTGTGGCCCCAGTTTCCACACCTGAGGCCAGACGTAGACGCACATCTTCAGCTCTGGTCTCCAGGCATCTCCCTGCTGGAACGTTTGCCAAACCCACGTGGGATGTGGACGCACCCTTCATTCGTTTGTTTCCGTCTTCCTGACAAGCGGAAATGACGACGCCAGACCGTAGCGGCTTGTTCCAATCCTGACGTGACATCAGCCACACCGTTGGTTCTGAGCAATCCGACGGCCATTCAAAGCGGGTGCCAACGCATGCCCACCAACACCCTGAGACGCTCACCGGCCAAAGGGAAGAGAAAAACTGGTGAACAGGAGGCAGGAGAATTGGAGGGAACCGAAGGGTTTAGTCACGAGCTCCTAGAAACAGCCGTGGGGGCTTGGGATGACACTAGGAGGTTCGCGTGCGGGACCCCTGCTCCACACAGTGTGGTCCTGAGTCTGGTAGCTACAGCGTGGGGGCCTGCAAACCCTCGGGCCCCAGCCAAGACCCTCGCGATCAGAATCAACACATCACACAGGATTCTCATGTGATCCGTGGGCACACGACCTCCGAGAAGCCTGAAGAAAGTACGGTTGTGGCACTGGATGTCCACACTCAACAAGGGTCACGGATACAATGCTCCTCTCCCCCCAGGACGAAGGGGAAGCCTCGCGAATGAAAAGACAAGTTCACGTGCAAAACGCGCAACGCATACTCATGGGCGGTCAGGCTCAAAGGCACACATTGCTGGAAAACACACACGTACGAACCACGCCCATTTAACACGCGCACCCCTGCGCACACACACAGATCTCCTCCTGCCCTCCAGGGGCTCGTGGTTCAGAGGGGAGACAGGCAGTAAAAAGACCTAAATCTAAGGTAATAAAGTGTCACAGGCTCAGTTCCAGAGTGATTTAAGGGGAAGGAGGAGACTGCACAGGTCACAGTCATGACCTGGGGAAGCTGTCACACAAGCACCCTCGCTGAAGGCAGACTGAGCTGTGTGCTCGACTCCATCCCAAATCCCGGCTTGTAAGAGATGGGGTTGCAGGCTTCCCGGGGAAAGTTAAAGGAAGGACGGGGCTGACCGGATAGTTCCCGACCTGCAGCTGACTCGTTTCTGGAGAGACGCGCGTTCCCTGAGTGGCTCCCATGACGGGGGTGGGGGTGGGGGTGGGGGGGCAGCACCCTGCTCGGAAACAGAGCAGGGCCCTGGCTGAAGGCCTCCAGGACCAGCGGGGAGCCAGGGTTCTCTTAAAGTTCTGGAAGGGCAGCCAATCAGCTCGGTGCCAGAGCGGCCTCTTTGTTACTGAAGGCGGATGAACAGCCGCCCAGGTTAACGGAACAGAAACGGCAGCGCGTCCATCTGAACTCGCGAGATCGGGACCTCCTCCTCCAGGCAGGTGCCCTGAACACCCGCGTCGCACCGTGCCACTCCCGAGAACCTCCGCCCGGCCCCTCGACACCCCCGTAGGCAGCCGCGGAGCCAGGGTCAGGGGGACGGGGGACAGACGGAACTGGCGAGGGAAAGGAGGCGTCAGGTGGCCGCTGCCTGGCACAGCTGGCTCGCCGTCCCCGCCGCTGCCCAGGCGCTGGGAAGGAGCCCGAGCCCCTCTCATGGGACAGCTGGCCGGGCTCTCGTCCTGCCCGGGTGTCCCGCCAGGCATTCTCCCCCCCCCCCCCCCCTTCCCAGAACGCAGGAAGAAGCAGCAGGGTGAGGACTCGGGCAGAGGGAGGAGGGAAGGGTGCGGCCAGAGACGCGGAGAGACGTGAGCCTGAGCAGAGATGCCTCCCCTGGATCCCCCGGGGGCCCTGCGGTGGCTCGCAGGGAAGGGGCCTGCATCAGCTCAGCGGACCCTCCTCCCCCGCGCCCATTTCACAGGCGAGGACACGGGTCTCAGAGAGGCACAGCGGCTTGCTCGAGGCCACACAGCTGCCCGGCTCCCCGTGACTGCGTCACACACACTGTGGCCGTAGGCGACATGCACAAACTACCCTGTCCATCGCGGCTCCCGGGGAGATGCTGTTCCTGGCCTCTTCCAGCCTCTGGAGGCGCCTGCACCCCGCCTCCATCACCTCGACCTCTGCTGTGGGCGCCTACCCCCCACCGCGGACACCGCCTCCCTCAGCGTCTCACCTCCGCGTTCTTGACCGAGTCCCATCTGTCAAGTCCCTTCCGCCCTGTGGGTGGAGAAGCAGGTGTGTCCCACATGGAGCCCAAATTGTAGGCTGATCCCTCAGGGTGCACAGGGCACGACACGGGGGCGCGTTAGTAACGCAGATGCCCGGTCCCTGCCCCACGCTCGGTCAGACCCTCCCAATGGGGACGGAGGGATCCTCCCACGCTTGGGGGAAGAACAGGGCTGGGGACGCCCCCGGATCAAGGGAACACAGGCACGTGAACATCCTGCCCCCGTCGTGCCTAATCTGAAGTCGTACCTGAAGCTGCCTCATCACTCTGGCCGGCTTAGTTTCAGAAAGGCCTGCTCGCAAAGTCGGGGAAATGCGTAATGAACCGACAGGCCGCAGCCACATCCACATGTGACGATCAGCCGTGAGCCGCACGTGCACTTACAAGTCGCCAGAGCAAGCCGTGTGCTCCTTAACTGAACCTGTCCCGTGGCCGAGGGTCCCCGGGCTGGGGGGCGCCCAGCCAGCGGCCCCCTCTGCACCCCTCCCTCCCCCCCCGAAAGGTGCGCTGACTTTGGTGGGCTCTACTTCTGTCAATTGGATCCGACGGGAAAAACGAACCGCATCTTCTCTTCCCTCTGCGTTATCCTCCAAGTACTTAAGTTTTAATTATACCTAAATCTACCTGAAGACGTTCGGTGAAACTTCCAATCCTGGGCATCAGCAGTGGAACGCGGTGTAAAAGCACATGTAATTTCCAAACCCCTCGTTGTTAATGAAATCCCAAACATTCAGATTTTAATTGAACTAGATAAAGATTAAGCAGCTTAGCCCAGCTGGCATCACGAGTTAGTTCTCAGCAGAGTTTTATGTTGTACGCTAAATCATTGCTTTTGTAATCGTCCTAAATTGTCCTTTATCTTGCTAATGCAGATATGATTCTCAGGGAGCATCAGGCTTCCCTGTGTCCCCGCCGCCTGAAATATTTTGATGTGTAAAGTCTTAATAGTAATTTTAATAATATTGTGATCTATACGTGTGATGTATATTCAATAAATTCTTACACTAATTAGAAAAATACTCGAGCCTTTTATGTGACCTATTTTTAGAGAGGAGGTTTATTGTCTGAGAATAATCCCTGGAAAGAAGGGGCCAGAACTCTCGGGGCGGGGGGGGGGGGGGTCGCGTGTCCAAGGTGAGGGGCGCGTCCGGAGCCGCAGGGATCAGCCGCCAGGTCTGCCCCCGGTGTCAGCATCGTGCACACCCTTGGGCAGAGGGCACCCGCGGTCCCACCTGAACTAAGCTGGCAGGTGTTTCTGGACGTCGCTGCTATTCCCGCACGTGGCCCGGTCAGCGCACTGCGGGCGCGCGGACGCTGTAAAGGCGCCACTTTCTCCCCATTCCCACGTACCCATGACCCGAAGCACTTGCAGGATCATCGACAGAGACGGGCAGGCTCGGTGTTGTTCTGTCACAGTCTAGCGGTCACAGAACCCCGTCCGTAAAGTGGGCTGGGGGCGGTGGGCTTGGGACCCTCCAGTGACACACCACAAGTGTCGCCCTGGGGGCCACGGCCACGATGAGGCCACGGTGGCCGGCTGCCGTCATCTTCCTCCTCCCCGTGGAAACCTTCCAGGGAGGTTAGCGGGGTTAAGAGCTGCAGGAAGTCCGTGGCTTCCCAGTGGCTTATGTGTGCAGGTGGGAGCGCCCTGCCATCAGTCAGCCAGAAAATGTTCTAGAAAGAAGGGCACAAAGAGAGGGGGTTGCTTCCCTGGGGAACCCGCCTTCCCGGAGGTCCTGCCAGAAAACCAGGGCTTTTCCGCCTGAACGAAATGGTACGTAGGCACCGGAGGACGGCCTGCCTCACCCCTGCAGGGGTCCGTGGGTCTTGGGGGAAAGAGGCAGGGGCCCTGAACCAGGCCAAGAGCTGGGCATTCTCCCCATCCAGGTAGGCACTGCTGCAGAGAGAACCCACGGGGCCGGAACCCAGGCGTGGCCCATTCAGCCAAGGCCCCTGCTCTTAGGCACCGAGGGCTCTTGGCTGCGGACTGAGGGAGAGCTGGGTCTGGGGCAGAGAAGGCCTTTGGCTCAGCGCTCCCCACCTGCATGGGTCCACCATAAGAGGCTCTCTGCCTGTCCCCTCTCCTCTTGTAACTCCTTTTGTCCTGACCACTTGGGGCTTCCTTCTGTTCCTGGAGCATGCCCAGCTCAGGCCTGCCTCAGGGCCTTTGCACGTGCAACTCTCTCTGCCCAGGACACTCTCCCCTTAGATCCTCATGTGGCTGGCTCCTCTCCTCCTCATCACTCAGTTGCCCCCCCCCCACCTTTTTTTAATGTTTATTTTTTTGAGAGACAGAGAGAAAGAGACAGAGAATGAGTGGGGGAGGGGCAGAGAGAGAGGGAGACACAGAATCTGAAGCAGGCTCCAGGCTCTGAGCCGTCAGCACAGAGCCAGACGCAGGGCTCGAACCCATGAACCGTGAGATCATGACCTGAGCTGAAGTCGGACACTTAACCGAATGAGCCACCTAGGTGCCCCTCAGTTGTCCCCTTAATGTCACTTCCTCTGACAGGTGCCCCCTACCTCCAACCTCCCCGGTTGTCTGGCTTTGGAGCACCAGACTCTCTCCCTGAAGCTTTTTTTTTTTTTCTTTCTTCCATATTGAGATGTTATTATTAGGGCAAGTGTGTCCATGGTCTGTAACTGATTTCACCCACCAGCATGACTTCCCTCTCACGGATTCGTGTCATTGTCAGCCCTGCCTTTCTGCACTCCGTGTGTGCTCCGAGCAGGCAGGAACAGAACATCCTCGTCACCAACTGTCCGCGCCTGGACCCGCCCACACTTGTTTGGTGCTTGAATACACACGCGTTTCCCTAAAACAAATGATTTTTAGTAACGTCCCTTTGTAAGAACCAGTCCCAAACCCGGTCATCCTTCTCAAACTTCATCTCGAACATTCACACGGATGCTCGCTACAAGCCAAGCCCCAGGGGGACGATGCTGGCCGACGTACTGCTGATTTCCAAAGGGCCCCTGACACTTTCCATAGGCTGTTTTTGTCTTTGCCCCTCGCTCCTAGAGCACGGTTTACGAGCCTCCCGCAAGGCAGGGTAAGAAGGTACAAAGCTGAGGAGGGCAGGGTGGGGTGCTGTGGGTGTCTGAGGGGCTTTGGGGAATAACCTGCATCTCGTTGGGACGCCGGGAAAACCCCACGCAGGTCCTGGACGGTAACCCTGCGGCTCTGGGCTGGGCAACCGCTGCGTCCTCACGGGAGCTGGTGACAGAACAGTCACCCAGGGTCGCTGTGGGACTTGCTGAGGAGGCAAGTCAGCAGTGCACGTTGGGACCAACACCCTTGTTCTTGGCTTTCCCCAACTGCCACGTTCCTCAGCGTCTCGGCGCCCTGGCACCGTGTAACCAAATACCACCGCGAACACGGCGGCTTCAAACAGCCGAAAGCCACCCTCTCCCAGCTCCGGAGGCCCGAAGCCCGTATCCGGCCACGTCCCCTCTGACGCCCGGAGCGCGGTCCCTCCTGCCCCTGCTGGGGCTCCCGGGGTTCCCTGGTTTGCGGACGCCTTACTCTGGTCTCAGCGTCCACTTCGACCTGCCCTTCCCCTGTGGGTCTCTTCCAACCAGACTGCGCGTCCCCTTCCCCTCTCACTGGGGCACCACTCACAGATCCAGGGCCCATCCGAACCCAGTAGGACTTCATCTTAACTTGAATAAGTTTGAAAGATCCTTCTCCCCCCAGATAAACCCGCTCACAGGGGGTTAAGACTGACACAGCTTTCTGGAAGCCTGGGTTCGACCCACCGTCCTCAGGGACGCTCATTCAAATTCCCGCCAGCACGACTAAGATTCTGCTGTTGTCAGAACCAACTCTGTCCTTCCCGAGCATTTTTAGTCCCAGAATTTCAGCAGGCTGTCATGTTAGCACATGCTCTTTCTGTCGTTACCATGAACACAGGGGACTCTCACCACCTATAATCTCAGACTCCTTTGCAGCTTGACTCGTTAACAATTTTCTTTAGTGCAGGTTCTTGTAAATGTGTTTAAAAACAATTTTTTTTAGCATTTATTTATTTTTGAGAGAGGGAGAGAGACAGAGTGTGAGCAGGGGAGGGGCAGAGAGAGAGAGGGAGACACAGAATCCAAAGCAGGTTCTAGGCTCTGAGATGTCAGCACAGAGCCAGACGCGGGGCTCGAACCTACGAACTGTGAGATCGTGACCTGAGCCAAAGTCGGACGCTCAAACAACTGAGCCACCCAGGTGCTCCATAAATGTTTTTTTAATTAATACTTTTTGTTTTGTGTTTTGGCAAGAGACAAGGACGATGTTTACTGCAGGATTTGAGGGCTCACGGTGTCTGTCGTAAGTAACGTGATTTTTCAAAGAAGTGATGAACACCAGAACCTGACCCCCAGACGGTCTGCAGCAGGCAGGCCTGTAAGGCTCGTGAGGGCAGAGAGGGACCTGCTGGATGACAGTGTTCCAGAAACACAGTCCGGGGGTGGGGGGGGTGGCAAGGAAGGGGCGAGTCCAGGGAAGGGGAGGGTGGTGGGGAAGGGGCGAGTCCAGGGAAGGGGCGAGTCCAGGGAAGGGGAGGGTGGTGGGGAAAGGGGCGAGTCCAGGGAAAGGGCGGGCGGCAGGGAAGGGGCGAGGGAGGGAGGCGAGCCAGGCCTCGGGCTGGGCCGCGGATCCATGGTTCTCAGGGGGAGAGCTGACTGTCTAGGGCAACTGATCAATGAAGCCACGGGCTTCAGTCTAATCCTTGTAACTCACACACAGTCAACTTAATTGATCTCGCTGCCCAATCAGGGCCGGCAGCGGGGAGGCCTGCGGTGGCCCGGGGCTGAGATGCCGCTGTGCTGCTGTCCCAGGCCAGGCCGCCGCCCGGCACGGGCCGGGAGCGCGGCTCTCGGACAGACCGCCCTGCTCCAGGCCGCCTTCTTCCACTTCTCCGAGCTCCAGCGAGGACCGGAGTTCCTGGCCTCACCTCGGGAAAGCCAAAGCCGTCGGGGATTCCCGCACGGGCATCTCTGTGCCCCCGGCGCTGGCCTGACACCCCAAGCCCAGAAAACCCAGAAGGAGGCGGGGCACTCTGCCAGAGCCAAGACCCTCACAGCCACGAGTAGCACCTCCTGATTGTCATTCCAAGCGCAGCACCGCAAAACCCTCCCCCGGTCTCCCCACAGACTCATCAAAGTCCAGCCGGGGGCGCGCACTTACTGGATTAAAGGAACATTCTAAAACAAGAGGAGAGCCCTGGCAAAGGGTCTGACGTGCACTAACGTCTCCATCACACGCGAGAAGGAGGGAAGGGAGCACGTACCGGAGGGCTTCCGGAATCTAGCCTTCACAGGGGGGCAGGGAAGACACGTTCCTTCACCGGATGGACAAATACTCAAGTGTATGCTGGGCGCCAGGCGCTGACCTTGGCACCGGGAATATCAGCCACCAAGGCTGACAAACCCCTGTCCTCAGGGGCTGGCCTGCCCGTGGGATGCCACGCATCTGCCCAGTGACCCAACCTGATCACTGAAGATCACCTTCTAAGTGACGCTTTACGGTGAGCAAGGCCTCCGTCCACAGGGCTATTTGTTCGACATGCACACAGGACACCCTCCACGGTACAAGGTCAGTGCTTCTCTGCGTTTTTAAAGAGAAGGACCCCCGTCAGGAGCCCCACAGCGCACCGCACGTGAACAGAGAGGAAGATGCTTCAGCTGACGCTCGGGGGGCTTTCTGGTCCTGCCCACCTGACTCAGTACCCCAACGTGCCATCCCAGCAGCTCCAGAAAAATCTGAATAACCATCAGGAAGAAGCTCAAATTAATCCATCCCACCCTCCCTTCCTCTACCCATCCCTCCACCTCCTCACCCATCTATCCATCCATGCATGTACCCATCCATCTACCCACCTGTCCCCCTTCCTTCCTTCCTTCCTTCCTTCCTTCCTTCCTTCCTTCCCTCCCTCCTTCCTTCCATCCTTCCTACCCACCCACTCACCCTTCCCTCCATCCATTCATTCATTCATCCATCCTTCCTCCCTCCCACCTATACCCACTCATCCACCCATCCACCTGCCCATCCCCCCACCCACCCACCATCCATTCATTTCATCCACTTGTCCTTCCACGTGGCTTAGCCTGAAACATCCTTCCGCGTGGAGTGGCCCAGGGAGAAGGAAGCATCTGGAGCGTGTGCACATAGGTCCAGCCCCAAAGCAGACTTAGTCCTTCCTGAGCTGGGGGACCTCGGGCAAGGTTCTAGTGCCTCCCCAGACCACCTTACTCACTCACAGAAGGAGTGCAGCTGGCAGGGGAGGGGTATAAGGGCAGCGATTTCCCCCTGGAGCCCTTGGAAAGATGCGCCAAGCGGGCTGTGGAGGGTACAGGGCCGTGCGGGACTCTGCTGGCTACGGGGATATCCCAGTGCCACCTCTGGTCTCACAGGACATCACCAAGCAAGTCTCAGACGTCTGTTAAGGCAAACGCCGAGAACGCACAGGTCCCTCTCCAGGCACCCTCAGCCCCCCAGCGCCACCCCCGCACCCCAAAGCGCTGCTAGCTGGCGAGACCCTTGTGCTCTGTGCTGTAGGCGTGCACGGGCAAAGCCACAGGCAGAAGAGGCTGAGAATCAGCCTGCCCCCGAGGAGAGGGAGGCCTGCGGGGGGTGCAGAGCTCAGCCAGAGTCACCCCAGGGACTGGAGTCCCCACCCCCAGCGCCCTGAGCTGCGTGGAGGAAACGAGAAGGCAGCCCTGGGCACGCTCACGGCTCAGTATGTTCCAGACCCCACTGGGACCAGCCGCTGCTAGGACTGGAAAAGGCTGGGCAGGCAGGACAGGGTGCAGGGGGTCACCCCTCCTCCTCCCTTCCCCCCATCACCCCAACACTGCTGGGGCCTCCGTGAATTCTCCATTTGGCCTGGGAGCAACCCCCCCCCCCAAGAAAGGGGCTGTCCATAAACCCCGATCCCACTACAATGTCTGGGAGAAAGGAGTTCCCTGCTTTTAAAATGTTTTTTGTCCTTTCCTAATAGGATCTGGATAAGCCATTTTCCTTTTAAGCCCAGTTTGCTTGCAAGGAGCCAGAGTCTGTGACTTTCGCCGCAGAACCTGATGATTTTATTATCGCCTGAAGACCGTGAATCTTCACCGGCCCCTTGAACGGCCGACACAGATAAAAGCCGTGTGTTGTGGGGGCCGCGCTGCGTCCCGCGAGGGGCAGCCCCTAATGTCAGCGCCAGGCGGGCGTGCTCCAGTCGTCAGCGCCTTCACCCGCGGTGGCCGCCGAGTCCTGCTTCCGTGTCACCTGTCCCTGCCGCCCGGGCCCGCGGTAGCCACAGCTGCACCTGTCGCCGGGCCGCGGGCAGCAGGGGGTTGCTGGACCAGCGGGATCATTAATTAGGAGCCGCTAGGCGCCCACCCCCTTTTGCAGGGGCTCCTGGCCGCTCTGGGCGGATGATGTGATCAGCGGGCAGCTCGCCTCCCCCCCCGCCAGGCCCCTGTGAGACCCGCCTAAGTGCCTGAGGGTCACCCAGGTCACCCCACAGTGCATGGCCACAACCTCCGACACCGGTGGGCAAGAGAATTAGGCTGTCAGTCAAGGGGGACAAATGTGATTTTTTCCGCTAAAAGAGGTTACCCAGTTCAACTCTGGGGGCCTGAACCAAAGATCAGGAAAATCCCATTTTCACGGATCAGCTAGGGACTGTGGCCACTCCACGCAAGGGGGTTTTTGTGGGAACACGTAACCAGAGAACTCCACCGAGGAACGCATTCTATTTGGGAAAAACAAAATCACGAGAATAAAAATATGCCCGAGGCTTCTCTCAACAAATGGATTTGGATAAATAGATTTTTTTTTTTTTAAGGCTGATCACTGTCCTTCCAAATCCTATTGGCTGCGATTTTCTTTCATCCTGTGAAACCCGATCTCATTGAAAACATGTGGCGCCCAAATGGTGTTTCACCATGGCTGGAGGAGCAAATGTGTACTTGTTTCCGGACAGACACGGCTCAGTGCCAAGTCACCTGCCCGTCCGGGCACCCGGGCATCTCAGCACAGCTCAGCTGCTGGACCATCTTTCCGAGCAGGTCGGGAAACCAAGGTCTGTCCTACGGTCATGCTTTCCTTGTGGGCTGCTAGGGGGGGGGGGGGGGGGGGGGCGGGGGTTTACCCAGTAAGCCTCACCCGCCGGGGCAGGGGCGTGCCGGACGCAAGGACAGACACGCAGGCCCAGAGGCACGCCCGGGTACCCAACGCACAGTTCTGGAAGCCGCCCCAGCGAGCGTGGGGAGGATGTGCAGGGAAGGCAGCTTCTCAAGCAACCTGGGAACCAAGCCCGTGGCGTCCACCCAACTGCAGGCTCTGACACGCACCAGATGCCCCGCAAGGGGGGGATCGCGCCGGGCGTCCCCGAGACTGCAGGCTGCTGTGGGAAACGAACACAGCTCACAACCCCCATCAGTCCCCTCAAGTGTCTTCGTTTTCACGGGCTACCGGGGGCTGAGCGACGACCATCCACCAGCAGGTGCGTGGCGAGGGCACACATTTCACTTCTGGACACCGAGGCCACCATGGCTCTCCCCCCAGGGTGCAGCTGAGAAGGCAGACTCCCAGAGGGTACACGGCATCAGGGCCACGGAGCGGGGGGGGGCGGAGAACCCCGGCATCCACGGCACGTGTGGAGATTCTGTGTCCCCTCTGAAGTGGCCGTCTTACCACACATCCAGTGTTCCGAGAGGCACCGTGGAGAAGTCGGACGTCAGCCGTGTTTAAAATGACGGGGCTGAACTTTTCCATCCTCCCAACTGGGCTGGCGGACGGTAAGCCTCGGGCAGATGTCAGTCACAGGGTGCAAGAAAACAAGCCCAGAGGACGTCTGAGTGTTCGCAAAGCAGTAACAGATGCAGTTCTGAAACTTGCCCGTAAACCAGTGAGAATGAACCCGTCAGATCCTTCCCTGCAAGCTGGCACACACATCCTTTCTCATTGTTTTATTTTAGGGTTTCAGTGTCTTGTGAACCAGACCAATATGCAGGGCTGTTAAGAAGCGTTTATACTGTCATATGTTTGTTTTCACAAAGTTGCCGAGCAGAAGTGTTTGCTCATAATTTCCCTCCTTGAGGAAAAGCATTAGCTACCAACCGCTCTTGGCTTGTGAACTGTAACCAGCAGCCCCTCCCACCTCAAGTGGGAAGGTTCTATCCGATCCGGAAGGTTCTATCAAGTCGTGCGCAGAATGGCTGGAAAGGCTGGCCTCGTAAAGTACCGCCGTGGGATGTCCAAGCGTCATTGGCCGCTGCACCCCTGCAGCAGGGCTCGAGGCCTGGGGGGAGCGCGCCCTCCCCGAGGGGCCCTGGGGCCACAGAACCCAGGCGGCTCCCACCCCCTGCTCTCCACGCAAAAGCCCTGGGAAGGAGACCACGGGCCACACGCACACAATCTGGTCAACATGCCATCAACCTGAACACCGGTCTCTAATCTCTCAGCGCCCTGCCGGGATGGTGGGCGGGTAAGGCGTCCACATCACTGCCGGGAACGGCTCCCTCGGGCTCTGTACGGCCGCCCCACTCTGCCCCCGGGCCCGTGCGACCCCACCGGCCGGGATGCACTAGTTGTGCCAGTTCACGGCCTTGGGAAGAGGAGCCGACAGAAGGGGTGAGGAGGGCGCGGGAGGGGAGCAGGCTTCCAGCCCCGGGACGCCCTCCCCGTGAGGGTGCACAGGGCCCTACGAGCACCTCCCGAGCAGGTGAGCTGAACAACAGCACCCCAGCCGTGCAGGCTTTCAGGGGAGTCGCGCCCGTTTCTCTAATGAGGCAGAACATTGACATTTGGATTCCACGTCTCTGGAGTAATCCTGTCCTTTCCTTATCTGGGATGAACAGAGCAAAAAGGAAGTGGGAAATTGGTTCATTCTTAACCCTAGATTTGCAGTTACAGGTCATTAAATTGGAAACTGAATACACTATCCATCAGCGGTTAATAATGTTTCATTTCCTTTATCTTTCGCCGTTACGGCCGTCGTTACGGCCGTCATTATCATCTGCCCAGCAGCGAGCGCTGGGCGGCGGGGCTGAGGGGGCAGGCCGGGCTCTCCACAGCTGCATCCCCGTGTCCTCTGCGTCCTCTCCAGCCGCTCGGGCCTTGGGGGCTGTGGCTTGCAGGCACGCGCCCCAGCCTCTGGCCCCAACGCCGGACCCACGCCGAGCTGCACTTACGCGGGCAGCCGTGCATTCAGCGTGACCTTGGCGACGCCGTCTCCGCTTGTTGGCCTCGGTTTCCTCATCTGTCCAATGGGCGGACAACACCACGGGTCATGTGCTTGCACGAACGCTACGCACCGATGCATTGGGAGCAAGAGGCCTCACCCAGGGCCCGTTCTCTCCCGCACGTTACAGAGAAGAGCAAAGCGGAAGCGGGGGGATCTGGCAGAGGAGTAGAAGGTGGGGCTGTGTGCCGCGTGGAATCCGGCCCACAGCCTGGAGTTGGGGCACACAGCACCCCTCTGCCCGCCAACTGTCCGTGGCTGCTTTTGTGCGACAAGGGCAGAGTCCGGCGCGCCCCGCCGTCCTCTGCCGACGCAGCCTCGATGACGACTGTGTCAGGCCCTCTACAGGTGGACGCCCTGGCTCCCCAAGCCGTTTAAACCCTGGACTCCAGGCCTTAGAAAGTTCCGCTGACTTTCAAAGAACCCGTGTGGGGGCTTCAGCCAATTTGGATGGGTTTTGCGCGCTCATTAATACAAACAAATGGCCCCTGGACAGACCGCATTCCAGCACCCGGGCAGGGCACACCTTAGGGACACCTTAGCACCTGCTACGCACTTAGGGATGACGATCACCGGGCACCTGCTAAGCACTTAGGGATGCTGGGAGGAAGTGATGAATCACGGGATTCGGCTCTGCTGTATGCTAACGAACTAGAATTTAAATAAGAATTTAAAAAAAAAAAAAGAATGCACCAAAACTACCTGAAAAAAATCACAAAACTCCCCAGAGGGGCGTCAGCAGCAACTGGGCTCGCAGAAGTGCACGGCCCTGTCGGCTGAAGACAGATGTCGGATTTCCCTGATGAATCTGCAGTTTGCGTAGACCACACCTATCGCCCCTGCTAGGAATGCTAACAGGCTCCGACGTGCAGTTTGCAAGAGAAAAAGAGGAGGGAAAGGCATATTTTTTGAGCACCCAGCCTCTCGACAGATGACGCCGGTCACCCCGGAACATGGCTTTAAAGGAACGGCCGCGGAAGGGCCCCTGGGCGTGAGGCGCAGGGACACGCGCATCCCCAGCATCCTCGCCGGGATGCAAATCAGCGTCACCTCCTAAACAAGCGGATCCTGAGCCGCACAAGGAACACGGCCTCTGAATAAGCAGTTCTGAGTTCCGCCCCTAGGGATTCGTCGTGAGGAAGTAACGAGAGACGGTCCGTAAGCTGGGTTTACAAAGACTCACCACGGCACAGATTCCAGCAGCAAAGATCCAGGGAAGTCCTGTCCCAGCACACGCACGTCACGTCCACACGTGTGCAAACACATGAGCACACCACACAACCACATGCTTGGGCACCTGCACACGGACACGTCACACGTGGACACCCACTTACACACCCACACAAAGCACGTGTGTGCACATACGAACACAAGCTACAGGTCTGCGTTAGATCGCACCCACGTGTGTGGCTGTGCACACACACCGGAGTCCCATGCACACTCACACACACTGCATGCATGCACATGCCTCTGGTATAAACAAAAACCTTTTAAAGGTCACGTAAAGTCAAGAGTAAGTATATCTAGGGGTGCCTGGGGGTTCAGTCGGTTAAGCCTCTGACTTCGGCTCAGGTCATGATCTCACCGTTCATGGGTTCGAGCCCCATGTCGGGCTCTGTGCTGACAGCTCGGAGCCTGGAGCCTGCTTCGGATTCTGTGTCTCCCTTTCTCTCTCTCTGCCCCTCCCCTGCTCAAGCTCTGTCTCTGTCTCTGTCTCTCTCTCTCTCTCTCTCTCAAAATAAACAATAAAAAAATAAAAAAGAAACCACCTTGTCTAAAGTGTGTTTGCAGAGGTGAATCCTTGCTCTGTTTCATCACTAATTATGCTCCCAAGTGGCCTCCACGCCAACCGTCTCGACTCCTCTGAAGCCTCTCTGCAGAGCAGCTGAGATTCTCGAAGGAACAAACACCAGAAGCGTGGCCGGAACCTGCTCAATCAACAGATGCAGCACGTCTGTCGCGTTTATCGTGTCGGCAGTCCACCTGGCGGAGCTGACGGGGGGGGGGGGGGGCAGGGGGGCCCGTGGCGGGTGCACAGGTCCGGGGTCAGTTCCCTTACGTGGGCTCCAAGCACACGGCCCCTTCGGCTTCGGCGCTGGCTGCATGGACGCCCCTCCCCCACGCGATTTATGGGGCCCACTTCCCGGAGGGGGTGACCGGGCACCCGAGGCTGCACACCGCTGCCTGGAACCCGGGGCATGAGGGAGAGCCCTGCCCGCCACAAACCCGGAGCAGGGAGGCCGACGGCTCGGAGCCACGTGTCCGAGGGGTGAGGACAGCGTGTGTCCTGGGTCTGCCCCATCTGCAGACCCTCGGGACCGTCGTTGCTTTTCTTGAAAACTCATGACTTGAGCGGGAAACGTTTCATCAGCACGGGACAGGCAGCCAGTGGCACTTACCGTCCAGAGCGATGGAACCACAGCCG
The DNA here is from genome assembly GCF_022837055.1 of Prionailurus viverrinus. Classification (NCBI taxonomy): domain Eukaryota; kingdom Metazoa; phylum Chordata; class Mammalia; order Carnivora; family Felidae; genus Prionailurus; species Prionailurus viverrinus. The sequence goes on from NC_062563.1 coordinate 2,503,072, forward strand.
CGTGAGACGGGGCCCGGACGCCGCTGCCCCCCACCCCTCGCTCAGGGGAAGGGAGAGGAGGTGGCACACTCGGGAAGGTCGTCCAGGCCCCCGGCCGCAGCCAGAGCGACGGGCGCACGCCTCACGCACGGACGCCACGCGCTGTGGTCTCCCCTCGGCCCCCTCGCGAGTCAGACCTCCGCTTCTGTTTTAATGGGCTCCTTGATTTTACGGAAGCACGTGTACTTAACAGGCCAATTTATATCAATGCCCAACATGGCGCTTATAAATAAGCACAGTAAAAACGAAGCAACGCCACTAAATCTCTGCTTCATACCTGCTGCTTGCTTTCTCGGTGAAAAATCGAGATCTGCAAGAACTGGGGCGTCCTGGTTCCGTCCTGAGGCCTGGGAGACAGCATGACAGGGTCTCTGTCGCTGCAGGACCCCCGGCCCAAACGCCGCGTGGGCCCTGGGAACCCCGACGTCCTCCAGACCTACCGCAGACGCCCCACCGCAGGAGACCATGCGGGGCCTGACTCCCTGGTCCTCAGGCACCGACAGCCCGCGTTTGGACAAAGTGCCGTTAAAACCCACTTGCCCACCTTCGTGGGCATTCCGCCTCCAAGTAAGGTTCCTTCTGCCCTGCTCACCTGCACCTTCCTGCACCTTCCCCCCACACCCCCTTTTCGAACCCAGCCCCAGGGAACGGCCACCCCACCCCACCCAGCCCCAGCCGTCAAGGCTCATGGCCAGTGGGAGGGTGGGGCCGTCGCCAGACCTGCCTCGCCAGTGGCTACCGATAGGCGTGGAGGTCTATTCTTTCACACCAGGCCCAGCCTTGACCTCCTGGAGTTTCGTCCTTGCAGCCACGGGCCCTAAGATGCCCCCCTTCCTTCCAACTACCTGTCTGCAAGGAGTGTCTGAACCTCCTGTTAGCGTGGGCCTCCACACAGCCGCCCTGTTACTGGAAACGGCATTAACCCGCCATCAAGCTCGGAGTCCGGCCTGGCAACCGGGGTGCTGGAGTCACAGAAGGTCACAAGACTGGAGGTTTTCACATCAGGGTTTGCACTGCTCACGTTTCTCGGGCACTAGCGGTGCAGCCCGAGTCTGTGTCCCCACAGGGCTTAGGCGAAGGCACCGCCCTCGAGGGACGCAGGCTCCCCGGTTCTCAGACCCCTCCCACAGTCTCCCTCCACCATCAGGGCGCCCCAGTCTAGTCTCAGGGGCAGGCTCTTTCTTCCACCCAGGAATCCAGCAACAGTGGGTGCCTGGCCCCTGCAGGTGCACGGGGAGGAGGGGAGGAGATCCAGCCGCTGACCTTCCCAGGCTGAGTCCCAAGGCAGCCCCATGGCAGCCGAAGCACCCTCCCCACGGGCAAGCGATCCTAGCCTCCAGTGGGGGCTCTGGAGAAGACCAGCCACCAGGGGTGAGGGGAGGTGGGAACCACTCAGGGAAGGAAAGCAGGGAAGAGGGATGAAGGGCCGAGCAGTGCTGGCCGAGAGGGAGGGAGGGAGTCAGGGAAGGTGGGACGGTCACACAGGCCCCACTGGGCAGGACACGCCCCATCACCTGCTCGGCGGCCAGCCCCAACTGGTCCCTCTGGGCCCAGCCTGCTCCAGGCCTGGGGGCACAGCAAGAGGCAGGTCTGGGAGCCCACGGGGCGGTGGAGGGCGGGCGACAGGCAAGAAAACACTGCCATCGGCTCTGGACAGCAGGGGAGAAGCAGAGGGGCTGGAGCACAGCTGGCCGCGGAGGCAGGGTGCCCAGCCCAGGAGGCGGCCCCGCAGAGGCCCCAGCACAACGGGAAGCGGGAGGCACGGGGCGCTCGCTTTTGCAGAGTCTCGGGCAGGGCAGGGCGAGGAGTGCTCGGGGCTTTGTGGCAGCCGCGGAGCACTGGGCCCTCCAGCTCGGCTTCCGAAGCTGGTTGTGGTGTTTCAGCAAAGGGTGCGTTTGAGAGCGACAGCTGAGAGGCAACAAGGCCCTGGGAGGCCACGCCCACCCGTGCCAGCCCCTGCCCACCTCCCGGAACGTTCCCGGACCTGCTCCTGGCCACAGTGTCTTAACTTTGGAGGGACAGCTCTTGGGAACAGCAGTCACGGCCTCGTGACTTCTCACCCTAGATGTAAAGGAACATGGGGCGGTCCTCCGAGGGAGGCAGGGGGCCAGAAAAGAGATCCCTGCCCGGGCCTCGACCCCGGGCTTTTGCAAGTCGCGGCATATCCACCGGCCTCGGCTGCTCCCAGGAAAGCTGCCAGTCGATCTTGAACCTCCACCAGGAAGGGTCCCTGCCGCCAGGATCTGAAGCCAACCCCCACTTGGGAAGTGAAATTCATCCCATCAGCACCTCCTTGATCACTGACCATGAGACTCTGGGGTACCGCTCTTTCCCGGAGGCCTCTGGCTCCCCACAGGCCCATCATCAGAGACCCCGCAAAGCCTCAACTCCATGCTTCTGAAGAACACAGAACATGCTTCGCAGCCCGTCCCCACTCCCTCCCAAATTCCCTTCCAAACTGCCTCCGTCTCTGATTCTGAACTCCTCCTCTGGAAACAATGATTCCGCCTTGCATGTTTCCCTGAGGGCTGGGCATCCCCTGCCCAGGAGCCGCCACCCACGAGTAACTGCAGGAGGTGATAACACTCACATCCCTGGCCCACGAGGAACACATCGTATCATTTCAACATCTACAGCGAGAACCTCCACAGCCCCAAAATACCGAAGCATCACCACCTCACCTGGGGAGGCCTCAGCTCGCCAAGACCGGGAGAAGAGTTGAATCAATAAAATGTTATCAGCCAAGCAGCTTGACTCCTGCACGTTGAGGCACGCAGACACCTCCAGATCGCCATTCCCTGAGGTCAACATAACTCTACAGACCTACCCAAAGCTCAGCAGCGGAAGGATCCTGGCAGACAGGGCGCCCTGGTGAAGGGTGGTGGTGGCAGGGAGGGAGACAAAGTCAAGTAATTTAAAAAATGAAGCCCCCTGGCCCCCAGGTGAGAGACCACCGCGTGCCTTGCCCATGCCGGGACCAGCCAAACAAACCGGGACTTAAAATTTACCAAAGGGCAGAGCCCATGTGCCTTTCTGCCGGGTTGTAACACAGGCCCTGAGTCAGAGAGGGGCACCAGGGGCTGAAATGTGCGGACCAGAGCTGGAGGAGTCATTCACCCCTGCCCCTCGTCCGCCAAGACTCTCGTGAGCCGTGCTGTGCACACAGCGCACAAAGAGAGAGGCTGTCCGGCCCTAATGCTCCCGGTGCAATCACCACCACCGTCACCCAATTATGCTCCGGACACCTGAAGCTAACGCGGTCCACAGAGGGCCGATTTCATTAGACTAAGACCCACTTGCCTTACTTTGCTTTGATAACGCCTTAATAAATACACCAAGCGAGCTCCAATACAGAGGTGCAGAATGAAAATACTTTGACTCTTCCATTTTATGTCTGTTCTTCTCTGGTCTTCATGCTTTCAAATTCTCATGCTTGTCAGTTCCAGCCTCTGCCCTTCCAAGAGGTGGGAGAAAGCTCACCTCCTTTCCCTGCAAAGATTCCTTCCCGGGAGGGGGGCTTCGCGGGTGACCCGCACGTCGGCCTCGCCCTCCAGCTCCCTAGCACACATGCTCCCCCACCTCTAGCTGTAACGCCATGCACACGCACACGCACACAGTGCAACCACACTCGGGCAGACGTGGAGGAGAGAACAGTAAACACTACATCATCACACACTTTAATAAAGCGGTGAGACAATGGAAGCAATTAATCTCACTTAGCTCAGGCGAAGCGATGGGAGTAGGCAGCAGAAGGGGGCTCCACAAAGAAACCGCACTTGAGGCGGGAGGCCCTGGAAGGTTCCCACCGATCACAGGGCAGCTGGAGGGGCAGCCAAAACAGAGGGGCAGAGGGAGGAAGGAAGGGCTGGCGAGTAACACTCGTTTCGGCATGTGGCTCAGTGCCCGCCCGAGGAAGGGGTGGGTGTGGCATGGGGAACAGGGGAAAGAGCACTGGAAACGTGCCACGGAGGGCTTAAGACCCTCTGGGATCCGTGGCCGACGGGCCAAAGAGGGCCGCAGCCGCTCTGGTATCCAGGAATCCGAAGATTCACAAGCGCTTCCGAAGCGAGACGTCCCCACCAAGCGCTAACCAGTTAACGGGGTGTCTTAACGCAGCGTGGCGTCTGGCTGGACCCCACGACTTTCTCTGTCCGACAGCCCCTGACCCCACTGCCGTCTCTGAGACGCTGTGACAGAGTATTAGCCCCAGTCTCCGTTATCCAGCATCCTGGGCCTCCGCGGACGCCCACCCCATCAAAACAGACGTGGCCGCAAGGGAAACAGCAGTGAGCGAGAGGGCCGGCGTGGACACCAGCCCCGTCACTGTCCGGCTGGCGAGAGGAAGATGGCCGGATTATGGGATCGCTCCGATCCACGGCGCAAGCGTGGCCTCTGGTTCTCCCTCCCTCAGTTCCCAGGCAGGACACCAGGATTAGCGCCTGGATCAGGAAAGCTCCCTACAGAGGAAGCTACCTACGCCGAGTCTAACCAAACACGTGCAATCTCAAAATCTGAGATCCCTGAAAAGCAAAAGGCAGAAGCACCTTGTCGGTACAGAGCGTCTGGAAATACGTTTAGTGCCCAACTGCACACACGCACCTGTGCCCCACGGTCCGGCCTAAGAGTTCAAACAGAAACCAGGCTTTGATTCACGCTCAGGAAAATAAAAAATACGTTAAGAGGAGGCGAGTCCAGCCGCTGGGAGAGGTTGGCTCTTCTGTGCCAAAAGACAGACACTGCGAGTTTCCCTAAACAGGTTATCATTTTAACATTGTAAAGCACTAGACTTCGTTTTTAAATAGCAGAACCACAATTATCTCCGCACGCCCGTATCGCCGCTCTGCAGAGCTCCTGTGTAACGAAGCAACTGTCAGCGATACGGGCAGGACGCACATGTCTGTGCCACGCTAGACGGCCAGCCTTATCAAAACCCAACTGCATTAATCCTTTCCTTACATCAAAAATCAAATAACTTTCTGGAGAGAGGCTCCCGTCTCACGAAGAGCGGTTCCACTGGGAGACGGTGAGCGGAGATTAACCGCACAATACGGTCGGAAATACATAGATAAGCGCCTGCCTCCTCCCCAGCCCCTGCTGAACACTCGGAACCCGGGACTCTTTCAGAAAGACACACACAAGTGTCCGCAGCCACACGCGGCCTCCCCGTCCCATCTGTCCTCCTCGAGACCGACCAAGAACTCTGGCAATAAACGAGACACGCGTCCGTGGCGCCATTTCCAACAACAGCAGTTTTAACCCGCGTGGCATTTAAGCAAGAAGGAAATAATGTTATTTCAAAACTGATAAGGGAGAAACGCAATAAAACAGTTCCTAGATAACCGCGGGGAGGGGATGCCTCCCTGATAAAATACCTTTCAGAGTGAGGGAACAATGTGCTTTTCTGCCTGCGCAGAGGGCACACTTCTGTCCTCCTCATCTTGGGAGTCGCCCCTGCTCCCCTGTGCTCACAGGAAGTGATTAATTAGAGCCTCCTTGAAGCGGCAACCTTAGAAAGCCACTGGGGAACTTCATCTGCACGTCACAGGATGCCATCCTCCCAGAATCCTCCTTTTGGAGCCCGACAACGGGGCCTATCTGCGGCAGTCCTGGGCACCCGCTCCAGGGCTCCCGGAGGACAGAGGCCTGGCTTAGAAAGGCCTCTCCTCTCGGCGCCTCTTCCCTAAAGGGAGGAGATGCCACCCGTGACCCAATTCCAAGCACGAGTGTGGTGTCCTGCTCCCAAGTCCCGTGCTCTCAGGCCGCTGCCGCCTTCCGCCCGCCCCCGGCCGTCAGCTCGCGCAAAGAAACCCAGGAGGGTCGGTCCCACAGTCCCCACCTGCCTCGGCCCAAACCCTGGCTTGTCGGTGTGAGACCCCAGCTCCCCTCACACCGTGACAGAGCCGCCCAGCTCGCATGGCACCTTCGCTCAGGCCCCTGGGGGGCGCGGGGAGCGGACGACCTCCGGGCCGAGGGTGCCGGGAAGTCACATCCCTATTTTAGGTTCGCGTGGCCTCACGCACCGGACGAGGGGGACAGGTGAGAGGCACTGATGCAACATCGGGTGAGCAGGGGAGACTTTCAGAATCCACACGCAGGCACGTGAGCCTCTTTGCTGCGGCCCGTTGTTATGAGATGCCAGAGCCAAGCCCGCGGCCCCGTGCCAGCCCCAAGGGGAATTTAATCCTGCTCACCAAGAAATTAGGAAGGCGGCCCGCTGGCCCCTCCATCACACTGATTCAGCGCAGCCGGACGTAAGGACTGTCTTCTGTCACTTAGGAGGAAGGGGTGCCCTTGTCAAGGGGCTCGACTTAACACAGAAGGTGCAGAGGATCCAAAGGGCACGGGGACAGTAACACACCAGGAGCGCTTCCTTCCCAGGCCGGCCCTACGGGTTTCCTCTAACTGCTCGGTCACCTGCTCTGCACACTCAGACTCGCGTCCAAGGAAGGCAAGCAGGACGGGAGAGGCGGGCAGACTAACCTGGGGAGGCCCTTGTTTTCCAGTCCCCCAATTTATCCCTGCGGAGCTCTAGAAAGCTCCCGAGTCTCTGTGCCCTGGAATTCCTACCTAAAAAGCGGAGACAGGCCCATTCTAGTTTTAGGGGCTGCCACAAAAGGCTGCCACTGTCACCGTGTTTAAAACCCAGAGACTCATAGGCAATACCACACTTACAGCATTTTCCAATGCAAGTCCCCAGAGCAGGGCCGGCTCAATGACCCACAAACACAGGGCAGGCTTAGCGAGGACTGAACGACCGCAGTAAAAATTCACCTGCAGTTTCCGGGACTAGGAGTCCGGGGCATTTATTTGTTCAACGTTTGAGCCAAAAATACCCGGGAGAAAGACTCCCCCTCTCTGGAGAAGCTTGTACCTGGCTTCTCCATCGCTCAACCACCAAGGAAAACACTTGAAGCTCCCACTACACTCCCCCCCCACCCCCATTTTCAAAGGATCCGAGACTTTAAATGGATTTCAAAGGCCCCTGTAATTCTGCCAGCATGACATTTTATGTCTTATAAGGTACTTTTATTAGCCAGGATTGTAGAAAATTGTCGTTTACCAGCCATTAACCTTTCAAGCATGTAACTATTTTTTTTTCCCCACGTGGAAGTCTAGCTCACACTTCTCTGCAGATCAATCCTGAAGCTGTCCAGCTCCTTTAAGGAAAAAAAAAATTCATTGAAAAGCCTCCCTGTTCTGAAGAAAACATTAAGTTCTGCAATTTCACAGACGTCTGATCGCAATTTTATCACCTTCAGCCCTTCCTGGCATTCTGTTTTTTATCTTAAGATATTAAGAGCTAGTTAAGACAAGTGATCTAACCCCTCCTTTGTACTGAGGGAACAGAGGGACAACTGGCACCACGGCCACACTCGAGTTAGCCTCTGACCCCGCGGGCGCGTCCCTGCTCCAGCGTCAAATACGACCTGACACGATCTGATCACCCCACAGCCCTGTTCCTAAACAACCACGGCGAATAACTCACATTCTCACTTGCCTCTCCAGGAGCCCAGAGCTCTCCAGAGCTTGAAGGAAGCCACGCCTTTGCTGACTGCATCTGAAACACACGCCCTCTGCCAACAGGTCTCTGGCCACACGTGAGAACGTCAAGAAGTCCCCACACAAAACCGCAGAAGCCCACCGGATGGAGCTGCCACCTCACAGAAAAGCTCCCGCCTCGAAGGCCGGCTGCCCGCATCTCGGGGCTCGACGCTCAAGGGGAGCGTCCGAGGTCCTCCGCCGCCGACCGAGGCGCCTGGAGAAGACAGGTGCCCGCGGCCCCAGGCGCCCCACCCCGCCCCCCGCTCATGCATCGGGAATGAGTCCGCTTCCTGCTGGGGCCTGGACGTGGGCTGCACCCCCCCAGCTTGGGGAAGGGAGAGAAGCAGGGCAGGGGGGCATACCGCGGGGCTGAGCAGGGCCAGCTGCACTGGCTGAGGCAGCAGCACCCGTGACCCGGGGCAGCTCAGCCGTGCCCTCAACAAGCCGCACCCTCAACAGGCCAGGTCTGCCTCCCGCTCGTTGTAGGTCCGCCTGCAGGGCCACCCAGACTCCCCCGCGAGCCCAGGGCTCCCATTCGTCTCCTCCCACGGCCAGTGCGACAGAGGGTCACGCAGGTCACAACATGCACCTGGGGTCACACAGCCGCCGACGGGGCACTGGGTCTGGACACCCCGAAGCCGAACAGTCCCGGCCCTCCCACCCGGAAAATCCGGGACCGCGGTGATGGTCGGGGCAGGGGGACGGCGTCAGGCGCCAGTGGGGGAGCGTGGACGCGGGACACCGAAGTGTCATGCGTCAGCAGGGGGGCTAGTGACGCGCCTGCCTCCCGGGGTCGGTTGCACAGATGCACGCGGTTGGCCCCGGGGAGGCGCCCAGCACAGAGCCCAGCTCAGAAGAGCCGCGGTCACCACACGAGAACGACCGTCCCACCGTGACGTGCCGGTGCTCGCCGAAGGGGGCTGCATGCGTGGCCCATCCTGTTCACGGCGCTCAGTAATCAAGCGCCCGCGGGCGTCCCTCCGACAGGCCAGCCCAGGCCCGCTCTCAGTACCTCGCTGAAGAATAAAAAAGAAAGGAAGAAGGGGGTCTTTCTCCCGGAAATCCCCTCCGAGTACAAAGCAGCCCGAGCGTCAGGACCGAGCCACCAAGTGGCTTACCCAGCAGCTCCGGCCACCAGAGGCAAACTCGGCCCCAGGGCCCAGCTGGGGCGCGACTTGGGGACCCCAGGCATCCTGCGTCCTCCCCTGGCGGGAACAGGCTGCCCACCCAGGCCCTGGAGGAGTCAGGACGGCCGGGCTGTGGGACCTGTGGCAGCAGACTCCCCGCGAGGTACCCGGGGCTCCCCGGCAACCGCTCAGGGTACCCTGCGACCATCCCCAGGGACACGGAGGCTGCCTCCAACGCAGCTGCAAAGGAGCAACAGCGACAGGGGCTGGGCCCTTGCAAACCGCCGAGCGGCTGCTCCAGGGCAAGCCGGCTCCCTCTGCTTTCGGAGGCGGCGAGCAGCCGGGCGGGAACACCCTCGGAACACGAGGAACGAGACACTCGGAGACGGAACTCACGCCTTTTTGCACCGGCTCGGCAAAGCAGCCCTGCGGGGAGGAGAGGCGCCTCGTACCCACGCCTCCCTGCCCGGGAGCAGGGGGAGCGAGCGGAGACATGCGCCATTCCCAAACGCACACCTGGAGAGTAACACGGTATTTACGACGCATCTACGCAATATCACCTGAGCTATCACCCTTGTTAAGATGGCATCTGACAAGGAAAGATGACGGGAGGAGAGCCAATGTCCCACATACATTTTAATTCCGATGGAACCCTCTGTGTCACGCTCTGGAACACGGAATGCTGTGTCACCGTGCTGAGGGGCCTCGTCTGCCGTCCTGGAGACACGGATGCTCACGGCCTTGTTCCAACCACCCCACCCCCCGAGGCACGCCTTCCGATGCGGGCTACCCCCCCCCCCCACCCACACACCCTCAGGGAGAACACAGTTCCTCACGAGGGATGCTGACCCCTGGGGTCCTGAACCCTCGAGACCCAAGGCCCTCAGGCTTTAATGAACATCAGCTTCCCCACAAGACACATCAAACAGGCAGAGGCCCAGGCCGCATCCCCAGGATTTCTGATGCGGTGGGTGTGGCAGTGTCCCAGGGCACCTGTAACAAATGATCACCAACTTGGTGGCTTCAAGCGACAAAAATGTATTCTCTTGGAGTTCTAGAAGCTAGAGTCCAAAGTCAAGGTGTGGGAAGGGCCCTTCCTGCCTCCCCTCCTGTGGCTTCTCCCCTGTGTCTCCTCTTCTAAGGACGCCTGTCACTGCATATAGCCCCCCCTCCCCCCGGATCATCCAGGATAATCTCATCTCAAGATCCTTACTTAATTATACCTGCGAGAGCCTTTCTCCAAACAAAATCAGCCACAGGTTCCAGGGAGATGTAGCTTGTGGGCCCCCACCATTCAACCCAGGCCGGAGGGTCTGGGAGGGGACCCGGGGCCTGCCAGGTTTCACAAGTGCCCCCCAGGCAGGTGGTTCCTCGGCCACAGGTGGACGTGCTAGCTCTCTGCTCTCCAGGTAAGGAAACTGAGGCCCAGGGAAGGGAGGGCACCCCAGCTCGGCCCCCCTCCCAAGAATGCCCCTGACTCTGAGCCTGTGCTCTTCTATGAGCCCTGCTATAAGCAGGAGCCCGGGGCCATGTGTTCGGCAAACAAGGGGTCCCCCCTCAGCTTTCCAGGCAGGTCGGTGTCAACAGTGTTCAAACTCACACTTGGGTGGAAAAACCAAAGCAAGACAAAAAACCCGACTTTCTTCCGAGTCAGGTGCACAGGCACACGCACGCGGTCCTGAGGAAAGACCCAGAAGGTAAGCCTCTCTCTGTCTGGTTCGGAGACAGACAGAGAAGGATCCTTCCCGGCAGACACAGATCTGCACACGCCCCACCCCAGGGCTGGAACTCAACTGCACTGTATCCAGACCAGGCCAGGAACGCCTCCCTCCGCACCCGTGGCTCCTGCTGGTCCCCTCCCATCCTCCGGGAGGACCGTCCTCCTAGAGACAAGGCGGGGACTGGCACTCTTCCGCCCGTGGATGTTTATCTGTCGCTGAAGGCTTACCTTAATCCTTCCCAAATCCCCACACACTGTCAGCGAGAAAACAGTGAAACCAAACAAGGCAACGTTGGCAGCAGCCAGACCGGAAGCTGCTCTGGGCTTGGGAGCCTCCGCTCACCCTTCACACCCTCGAGTGGCAAATCACATCTCAGGACCCACGAGGAAGCTGCCAAACAGGGTCCCAACTACGGACACAGCTACGGCAGGTGGGGGCCCCTGCCAAGAGGCAGGACTGGATGAGGGCTGCGTGGGGCGTCCAAGAGCCGGACCTCTTCACCCTGCCGCGTACCGGGTTTCCTCGGTCACCCTGGGCCCCCGCTTCCCCCGCGGTGAACTGCTGAGGACCCCTCGGAACCGCGCGAAGGAACATGAGGAGGGGATACACGTGGGAGCAGGAAACGACCGTGTGTCCCTCCTTCGTAACGCCTGCGGGAGGCCCCAGGGATGCCTGGAGTGTCGCCTCACATGCACACGGGTCTGTGCAGAAGCAACCTGGGGATGATTATGGATCTCGGGTCATTTTCCGGGTGAGCCCAAAGCCGTCACACGGGTCCTCCTAAGCAGAGGCGGGAGGCAGCCAGGTCAGAGGTGGTGATGGGAGCACAGGAGAAGGTACGGGCAGAGGTACCAGGGTGGCCGTGAGGTCAGAGCCTCCAGAAGGAATCAGCCCTGCCCGACCACCCCCCTGCAGACTGAAGCCCAGAGGACCGGCCCCTGTTGGAGTTCTGGTGTCCAGAACAGCGAGAAGATAAATTTGTGTCCGTGAAGCCACCAAATATGCGGATCAGTGGGCTACACTAAACTAACACGGTCCACGACCTAAGCGGACTCCTCCCTGGAGAAGTCGTGCGGGGGATGGAAAGTCACAGAGACCCCTGCACAGAACCTGGTGGGCCGGGGCGTGACCTACCAACACCCTGAGCCGGCAGGTGTCTCGAGGGCATTAAGTGAGAGGGCAGGTTAGCACGCGGGGGGAACACCCGGTTGAGGATAATCAACTAGGTTTGCTTTGTTTTGTCTTCTTTCCTGTAAGAAAGGAAGTCAGGGAGCCAACCTGAAACAGTGCCAGAGGCCACCAGGAGAGGGCAGCCTAGAGCGCGGGCAAAAAGTCACCCAAATTCTGAGCCTTCTGACAAAAGGAAAGGATTGCACCACCCCCGCTTGCAACAGGCCAGGCCCCCCTCTGAGGACGAAAACTCAGAGGCAAGCGCCCTGAGGTTTCACAAGAACACACGCGGGAGAACTTCGGACTCTCGACGCAAACAAACTCACATTAGGGCATTTTTTTTTTTTATGGTGAAATCCATTTTAAGTAAAGATTGTTCCTTCAGAAAGTCAGAATAATCAGGACATTCTCTGGAAAGACGAATGCTTGCTTGTTCACTTGTTCTCAAGTTCTCAAGTCATGATTAGTTCTGGCATCTGCTTCAGTATGCTGCAAAGAAAGGTGGGGGAGGAGGAGGAGAGGGGGGAGGGGAAGGGGGAGGGAGAAGGAGGGGAGGGGGAGGGGAAGGGGGAGGGAGAAGGAGGGGAGGGGGAGAGAGGGAAGAGGAGAGAGGGGAGGGGAAGGGGGAGAGAAGAGAAGAGGTGAGGGGGAGGTGAGGGAGAGAGAGGGGAAGGGGATGGGATAGGGGGAGGGGGGAGGGGGGAGGGGGGAGGGGAGGGGATAGGCCTGGAAACCTAAAATGGGAGGCCCCTGCAAACACCTGGGACCCCAGACCCAGGGTAGAAAGGACCACGGCAGATGGAAGGCACACACATCCGGCCAGGAGAAAGTGCCAGAAACCTCCTTCAAGCCATGGTCTGTGGCCCCCCTGGCGGTCCACGATCGTAGGCCTCCTCACTGTCCCCAGTGCCCGCGTCACCCATGTCCAGCTTCCAGGCTGCAGGCCTCGCCTGGGGGGTCTCTCCCGGCCTCCCCCAGTGCTGGCAGGGCTCAGAGCCCCCTGAGCATATGCCCTGGGTCGTCTGCTACGTGCCCAGAATTGAAGACTCCTGTTGGCCTCACGGAATCCTGGCTCTGCTGATCCTGGGGCCGGTTCTGCAAACCCAAGGTGTCCACAGAGTTTGGACCCACTTCAGATGAGCCCTCACACATCAGTGACGCCCGCCCAGCACCTCCTGATACACTGGGCTTCTGTTTGTTGCAAACGTCCAAAACGGGAAACAATTAGCACGTCTGAATGCTTGATAATTACTAATTTTCTGACGGTGCCCGGAACATCTGGGCTTTGCTATGTGCACGTGACCTTAGCGCTCCGGAACCATCTTTGCGCACGGTACGTGAGAGATGTAAATGAGCTACAAGTGTGGGTCTGGACAGACAGGGAAGGCACAGCAGATCAGCGCTTTCTAGCCAAGCTCCCGACTTGGGTCTTTGGCTTCTGATCCACGAAACGGGACCAGTGCTACTCATGGGCAGAGCTTTCGTGAGGATCACAAGGGCGGTGTCCGCGGAGGCTGGCAGGCAGCGTGGCCCGAACTCCGTGTTGTTACGGGACAATCACACAAGGCCTCCCGTTTCCTCATCTCGAGAGGCCGCTAGAATACGCGGTTCTGAACCTCAAAACCTTCACCTTTAAGCCACAGCTTCCATGAGTGCATCATCCTCACGTCTAACTGGTGTGTGAGCTCTCAGCACTGAGGGTTTTGATTTGGTGACAGGTGATTATACACACGGGGCAGAAGTCAGAAGACAGGAACTCCTGACACACTGCCTCAGGGACCCGGTGCGCAGCACCCAGTCGGGCCACGAGAGCCGCGCCCACGGGGGCGGAGCTCACCGTCGGGGCGCAGTCCTGCTCTGCGCCTACTCACCTCCACCTAGTGGAGACCAAGGTTCCCCAGAGCCGGTCGATACTGCGGACAGAGACGAAGTCCCAATGCCCGCTCTCCTGGATGAGGACGGCTAAGAGAGCCCACGGAGACTGTGCACTCCACGATGGGAGGGGCAGACACGTAAGGACTCATCCACATCCTGGCCACGGACTCGAACGTGGGGCCCGTTCATTTCATCTGGCCAGCAAATACTTACTGAGTGCCCACGGCATGCTCTCGGCTAGGCATGGGTACTAGCCAGGCCACTAAAGAGAGACGGAAATCAGGGCCCAAGGAACAAAAACTGAGCAGAAGGACCCCAAAACCTGGGCACAAGTCAGAGGATGAAATGTACTCCAAGCTTCCAGAGACAAGGACAGGCACTAGCTAGGGTGCACTGTTTCCCTAAATTAGGAACTGCGTTCGGTCACGTACGGCAAGAAACTCAACTGCGGTGTGTTAGCCTCATTCTTCTCATCTCTTGGGGGGCAACGAGCCCACGGGTTATCTGGATGCCCTTCAAGGACGCCACCTAGGATCCAGTTCCTGCTCTGCCGTCCTCACAGTCACAAGATGGTTGCTCTGCCTCAGACATCGCATCTGTCTTCCAGGCAGGAGAAGGAGGTAAAAAGCAAAAGGCAGAAGGAGTGGCCAGCCGAATCTGTTCCTCTTTACCAGGAAGAAAAGCGAACAGAGCCACACAAAACCCCCTTCCCAGAAGCATCACCTAGCAGCATACCCTAATGAGGCCCCACGGCTTGAACCGCCACCTTGGTGTGAGGGCGTCCACCGGCTGTGTGAGCATCTTATTTTTTTAAAAAAAATTTTTTTTTAGCGTTTATTTATTTCTGAGACAGAGAGAGACAGAGCATGAACGGGGGAGGGTCACAGAGAGAGGGAGACACAGAATCTGAAACAGGCTCCAGGCTCTGAGCTGTCAGCACAGAGCCCGACGCAGGGCTCGAACCCACGGACCATGAGATCGTGACCTGAGCCGAAGTCGGACGCTTAACCGACCGAGCCACCCAGGCGCCCCTATGTGAGCATCTTAAACAGGACTCCGCGTACGCCAGGCAGGTGGGTACAGAAGGGGCGTCGCCGAGGAAGAGGGTGAGGCGGTGCTGGCCGGGCAGCCGCTCCTGCCGCTTCGAAGCGCATGTGGCTGGGGGGTCACCAGCGCCATTTACCCGCTCGCTCACGGCAGCTCCCGCCCCCCGCGACTTAACCAGGGCGCCCCAGACGTGCCAGGGCGTCGGCGCTCTCGGGCTCCTTTGTTACTTCTTCATCCGAGACGAAAGCCCGCACGCGGCCCACACGCACGCCGGGCACGAAGCTGGGGGCTGGGTAGGCGGGAGGGCTCGCTTACCTTCTCACGCGCGCCTGGGGCTGCCTTCTGCCCCGGCAGGAGCGACCTGTCCACACGGAGGGCACAGGGCGGCTATTTTCCACGTCCTCGTCCAGAGGAGATAAGGGTACGCGTGGCCGCACCGATCACATCGTGGCAAATGCTCGCTTGCTGACCGCAAACGCCTGCACTTGGACAGTCTGGGACCGTCCCGCCCTCTCCCGCCTGGTTTGCAAAGGAGTCGCTCATCCCACGACGCGGCAGGTAGGGCGCCGGCAGCGGATGTCGCTGCTTGTCTCCCTGCGTCCACCCCTCCCTTCCTCCTTCCGAAAACAGAATCCCACTCACTCCGAGGTCACGGCTCTACCAGGTGGGGGATTGTAACAGCGCTAACCCAGATACGGCGACACAGCCCTCTCCTTCCCAGTGTCCCCACCCCTCGCGGCTGGGAGCGGCGGGTGACCAAGCTCCAGCGGACCAGAACAGCGAGCCACCTGACAAAGTGCTTGCTTTCCCGGTACAGGGAAGGGATGCAGACGGTGCTACCCCCTCCTCGCTTCATCCTGCTCCAAACTCACGTGCGATGCCCGGAGCCGCAGCAGCCAGTTTACAACGATGAGGCAATAAACCGAACTGACAAAGTAAAGACGGCAGGGTTAAACCAGGCAAGTGATGACGCCGCTGATAAGCCGCCGCCCCAGCCCTCGACCATCTCTCTCCTCCTTCTGAACATCCTGAAATGATCTAAAATAGTAAACCGGAGTGACAGGCTGCGGCCCTCATGAAATTTCCGGTTTAGGTTAAGAGAGATGACCGAGCAGAGAACGGAAGTCCTCCGATGAGGGAGCAGAGTGTGGCCCGGGGTGCACACGACGGCCCCACGCTCACGCAGGAGGGGAACACAACGGCTCGTCATCGAAGCAGGCTCCTCTTTGCCGTGTCACTTGAGCCCGCTTCCCCTAGGTAAGGCCCAGACCCCTCTGAAGGTTTCTACTCACACACCGCCTCTTTTCCAGCACCCGGAGGAGACAGGACCCGTGCGTCGTGGGTCCCTGCCACACATCCTGTCACCCTCCCATCCTCGGGCGGAGCCGCTCTGGGTTTTCCAGAACTCTGCCCGCCACAACAGAGCAATGCAGGTCACTGCATCAGCTGCGGCCTCCTCAGCAGGGCTGACCGTTAATTATTAACAAAGCAGAGAAAAAGACACCGGCTCGGCAACCGGCCCCCGCTCAACCAGGGCTCCCAGAACGTTCCATCTGGGCCCAGGGAGAAACCGCTCAACCAACCTACTGTGGGTATTAGCATGCACCGGTGATGGCGGCCGTAGTGAACTACCTTGAAAACAAAACCTCAGCTAAGAGCCCATGTGACCACCCACACGTGCTTGCCGGAAAAAGCAGAAACAGGAGACAGAACTCGGAGGGGATCTAGGGATCTAGGAACCAGCAGGGCACTCGTCCCACAGAACGTTCTGCTGGTCCAAAGGTCCACAGTACCATAGTATTTGCTATCCTATTGGGGAAAACTATTTTAAGCCTAATTAGCATCAAATTTTTAGAACGGAAATGCTTTTCATTTAGACATAAAACAAAATGCCACGACATTTCTTCCATCCACTTATCATAAATAAGTTAATTGCCATGTAACAAATCGCTCCTTCTGGAATCTGGAGGTTCGGGGCTGCTGGTAAGCTGACTCAGGCGGAGAAGGAGCCACCGAGCAGTCGTTAATGGCTTACGGCGTACTTACAATACAATGGGGACGCCGTGAGGCTTTGCTCGTCAAATGAAGGTTAAGCTCTCTCTCCGTTGGAGTAACTCAATTATAAGGAGTCATTATCGGCTTAACCTGATTCCTACCAGAATAACAGAAGTGTTGTGCCATTATCTTATCTTGGACCCACACATCTTCACTGCAGTCTTGTCACTTGCAAAGTTTGTACACAGAGACATTTTTATCTGTCCTGGTTTGAATGTATGTCAGCGTTGGCTTTTGCTTCCGTATCTGCAACAATTATTTCTGAGACAGAAAACATCTCTCTGTCCCTGAGAACGGCGTGGTGGAGGGGGACGGAGGCAGGTGCAGGAGAACCAGGGCAGCTCCAGCCTACCCCCGAGGAGGGGAGGAGCAGGCCCCGGTGACTGGGACACAGCCCCCCTCCACCTGGGCTGCGCTGGGCCACATCTCAGGTACGAGGAAGGGCCCAGAAAATGAGTCCCGCATCCACAAAGCCTGTCTGCTGGCCCCAGGTCGCCTACCATGGTGGGCTCTTCGCCCCACGCTGGGTAAAAACCATCTGGGCTCACGGGCCAGGCCAACATTCAGCCAGCGATCGTGACTTCCCCACCACGCGGGCCAAGAGCGGAGGGGCCAGCTCTCCACCAGGGGGGAGACCAGACGCCTGTTAGAAATCCCACGTTTCATCACAAGAGGTCTGAGATTCTGCCACTCTTCTGCGGTAGGTAGTACTTATTACTAACACAGAGGCCTTCTTTCTGAAATTCCTGGGTCAAAGTGAAACTCCAAGATCCCATCAGGTGTGGCTCCTTGCCCAGAGAGGCACAAGAAGCCAGCTTCCAGATCAGCACACGGGGGCACCACAGCGTCCCTGTTGTGTGCAACAGGACAATGCACTGAGGAAGAACGTTCCAGGCCTTCCCTGAGGGCACACAGGGACGCTCGGGAGACCAATCCATCCTGAAAGAGGGTCTACCCTCTCGAATTCTGAAATGACACGCGCGGCACGTTCACAGAGCACCTCCTAAGGCTCTCACCACATATGCCTACTCATGTAACACGCCCATTCTGCTTCAGGGCAACTGGCGCGGATTTTGGGGGGGAGGGAGGCTGGGTAATCCACGGAAAGGCTCCACAGATGATGCCCTTAGCAGGTCAACGCAGATGACAACAAACAGGTGAGGGAAGCTGCCCTCAGCCCCAGATAAAAATCCCGTTCACGTAACCGAGAACAAACAAGATAAGTGACCGAGCTCTGTCCCCGAGGAAGAGAATCCGAAAAACCCCCACCACCGCCCCCCTAAGGAGCTGCTGTCAGCTCTTGAGAATCTGAGATTCCCTGAAACCCAAAGCTGGGGAGAAAGTCAGCGCTATGAGGATTATTTAGTCGTGAGTGCTGAAATTTAGCTCTGAAGCCTTATCCAAAGTTTGCTCCCTCCGTCACTCCGAAACCGGCTAAAAGCTGCTGCTTCTGGGAAGGCGCTCAGCCACGGTGTTCGCGGTAGGACTTGGAAACCTCACAAGGAAGGCCTGATTGATCTCCCCTCCCGTACACATGGGAAGTTTAATTAGTTTGTCTCGAAAGGGAAACGGATCAACATACAGAATGATCTCCTGTCTCTTGACTTTTGAAGCTGCCTCTGACGTTCCCATCACAAACGTGGATATAATCCTACAATTACGATAAAGCTAATTGGTAGTTCCCTCCTGCATGTGTGTTTTCGTGTTATCAGTGGGGTAGTAATGAAAATGAATACCACATTTGTGAACAGAACGTCTGTGGGTTTATTTACCGCATTTCCAACAACATCGTCTGCTTTATCATGCATTTCAAAGCAGGGATAATTTAAGAATCCAGAATTTCATACATAAAAATACTTAGCAAGAAAGTCTCTCTCTCTGCACATTATTTGGGTGACGTTACATCCGAATTCCAATTTGTTGCCCAGGAAATGATTCACCTCACTCAAAAATGACAGGCATTCTGAATCATTCACCTGGGATGCAAAATGCCTTTGAGGTCCACGGAGGGACACCTCATGGACCTCACAACCATCATTTGGCAGACAGCCTGCCTCAAAGACAGCCCCGACCCGCCTTTTCCACGGAAAGGTCTCCCCAGTCCAGAACACAGCGTGCGATTTCTTCCCACCCTCCACGCCCCCCCTACCTTTGAGAAGCTTCTCTCCTTCCAGAATATTCTCCGAGATTAGTGCCGTGTAGTCTTCTTCGGAGAATCCAGCCTTGCAGGTCTCCCGGGCTGTAAGATCCCCATTATGGGCCTGAGAACAGAAAGAAAAGAGGTCAGGACAAATGTGAAGTTGGCAGAAATTTAATCCAACCCCTTGTTTCTCAGTGGCTGCCGCAGGCAGGGTCTGGCCTCTGGCTATGACAGAACCACCTGAGCCACAGCCTTCCCCCCAAGCTCCCCTGCTTCCGTGCTCTCAGGGACTCACCTGGTCCAACAGCACCCTCCTGGGGGGATTCCGTCCCAGACCCCACGGAAGCCCGGAACCGCCCAGCACCCAACCCCATATAAACTCGGTATAAACCGCTTTTTCCTCGACACACACCCCCCAGTCGAGCGCGGTTTATAAACCGGGCGCAGTGGGAGATTATCAATAACGATGTTTGAAACAGAGCACTTGTGACGTGTCCTGTGACTGTGGTCTCTCTCCGGGGCACCTTCCTGTCCTGGGCTCACCCTCCTCGTGCCCAGGTGACGGGAGGAGATGCCCTGCGCCATGGGATGGACGTCACGTGAAGGACGCGGCGTGATGCAGCGCCAGGCTGCACCTGACCTTCTGACCTCGAGTCAAGGGGAGGGTCCTCTGCTTCCCGCGCGGAAGCTGGCGGGAGCCCAGCGCTGGTGAGGGGGTAACTGCTGGATGGGCCTGGGCACAGGGGTGCAGGCGGGGAGGAGGGCCAGCGGATGGCAGGGCTGCGGGCCTCGGAGGGCCTCTCTGTCCCCGCAGAAAGCAACGTCTGAGGAGTGTCCGAAGGCAGCCGAGGAAGCCACAGAGAGGAGGGAGGTGCAGCCAGCGGAGGCCCTCTCGGCCACCGCCCCTCGGGGCCCCAGAGCTGGGCTTCTGTCTTCTCTGTGGGTCCCCAGAGAGGGAGGCGGCGGCAGAGCAAGAGAGGAGGTCCTCCCAGAGGCGGCTCAGCGCTGGGCAAGGAGGGAGGCTCCCGACGACGCGGCTCCACCCTCCAGCCCTGGCACCTCCACTGGGCTGGACACTTGTCCGCCCGTGGAGCCCCCATCTCTGGCCCAAACGGGCGAGACAGCTGCCCTGACTGACCTGAAAGGGTGGGTGTCCTCGGGTCTTGCCCAGCGGGAGGGGCTGGGGGGCGGGCGGGGAGTCCCCCGGCCAGGCTGCGGGGGACAGCAGCTACAGGTCAGCCTCGAGCGGAGGGGAACCGTCGAAGAGACGGCGCGCGCGGCAGGACGCTGGGCCCAGACGTCGGAGCGCCGCGGCCCCGCTCCCCCGGCCAGCGCTCGCCGGCAGCAGGGGCGCAGCCCGCGGTCGTGGCTTCGCGGGGCCGCCGAGCGGAACGCGCCTCCCGCCGCGGCGCCCGCTCCAGCCCCGCGCGCCGCCGCCGCCCGCCCGCCGGGCTCCGGCACCGCGCCGCCGGCCCGGACGCGGACGCCCTCCCCACAAAGCGCCGAGGGGAGAGCGAGGGGCGCGGGCTCGTTCCTTGGGAAAGCTCCAAGCCGCGGCTCCGCTCCTCGGGAACCGAGCTCCACAGAGGACCGGAACCCCGGGGGCGAACTCGCCCGGGAAAGTTTCGCCCCGCCCGGACGAGTGGCGAGCGCAGCCGGAGCGCCCCGCAGCCTCCGAGCGGGCCTGGGGGCGCCGCACTTGTTTATTTCGGAGGCTGCAACCGCGCTGCCCGGAGGAGCAGCGAGGCCGATCGGCCACGAGAGGGGGTTCCTGCAACTCCCGCGGCCCCGCCGCCTCCCCAGGGGCGCCACCCGGCGCAGCCCCGCACGCCGCCCCCGGGGCCTGCACCCGCCGCGCACAGCCGGTCTGGGGGCCGAGCTCGCGGACTCGGAGGGAAGGAGGCGGGCGCCCGGACCGCGCTCCCGGGCACGCTCACCCCGCGCCCGCCTGACTTCCCGGCCCCGCTCCGAGCGGCGAGGGCCCCGCCGGACACCGGCTCCAGCCGCGCCTGGGGGACTCCGCGGCGAAGGTGCCCCGCGGTCCACATCCGCCGCCCACCCGCAGCCGCGGTCTGGGTCAGCACCCGGAAGCCCAGCACGGAGGAGGCGCCGCGCCGCGAGACCCCGGCCCCCGGCACGGGGCGGCGAGACCGGGTGTCCCCAGCACCCTGGTTCTTCGCCTGCTGCCGCCGGCTCCCCCGCCCGCAGTCCCGGCCCGGGCTGGGCTCGCCAACTCCGGAGGCGCGCGGCTCCCGGGCGATGGAGGGCGCGCCGGCTCCGCCAGCGGGCAGCCTGCCCAGGCGCGGGAGAGCCGAGCTCCGAGCGGCGGCCGCGGACCTGGGGCGGCCGAGGGATGCTTGGCGGGTCCCGCTTCGGGCAGAGCTCTCTGGGCCCTCCACCCACCCGCACCGCACCCCGCTCCGCACCACGGCTCGCCTCTGCCCCGGCGGCTCCCCGCTCCTGCCGGCCGCGGGCGGCTTCGCGGAGCGCGGGAGCCTCTGGATGCAGCGGTGCGCGCGGCGGGGGCGCCCGGGAGAGCCCCTCCGGGCGAGTGCGCGCCCCGCCGGCTCCGGGGGCGGCCCCGCGGTGCCCGGGGCTTCCGAGCGGCCGGGACGCCAGGCGGCAACTTACCCGGAGCGCGCCGGAGAGCGAGAGCAGCACGAGGAGCACGCCGGAGCCCGCGGTCATCTTCCCGCCGCGCCGCGCCCCGGCGCCCGCCCGGAGCCCGGCGCCCGGAGCCCGCTCCCGGCCGCCGCCGCCGCCGCTGCCGCCGCCCCGATCGCGCAGCTCCGATGGCCGCCGCCGCCGCCGCCGCCGCCGCCGCCGCTCGATCGGGCCCCGCGCCTCCAGCCCGGCCGCGCCGCCGCGATCGCCGCCCGGCTCCGGGAGCCAGGCCAAGTCGGCCGGCGGCGCGCTCCCTCGGGCCGGTGCGTCCGCCGGCCTCGCAGCCGCCCGCGCCTCTGTTCCGCGCGCTCCGAACTGCAGGTGAAGCCGCGCGGCCGCCCCGCCGAGGCCCCGCCCCGAGCCCGGCCCCTGCGCTCGCTCGGCCTGACGCGGGCCTTAAAGGCGCCGCGCCCCCCGCGCCGCGCCCGCGCCCGGCGCCTCCTCCCCGCGCCCCCGCCCCCCACGGCGGGGCGTCCGAGCCCGGGTCGGGGGAGGGGAGGAGGGCGGGGACCTGAGGACTGAAGGAGGCACAGAGTCTCCCCTCGCCCCACCCCCACATACCCTGGGCGCCCCCTCTGGATGGGGAGCCCCTGCTGCTCAGGCCAACTTCCTGCCCGGCCCACGGTGGGAGGGCGCTCCCCTTCTGTTCTCCACGTTTAGGGTGTCTTCGCACCGACTCCCGCGGCCCGGGCCCACCTCACGAGGGGCCTTGCACCCACGCTCGGCGGGCAGGAGTCAGCCCCGAGAGACCAGGCGGGCCTTAGCGAGGGCGCAGCGCGGACGGGCTGTGGTTCCGCCTGCAGGCTGTGCTGCCCCTCCAGCGCAGTGCAGAGCCCTGGCCGCGCTGCGCCCCTAAGGACTGGGGACGGGACTGATTCCTGGTCGTGCATCAAAACACACTGCTAGGCCTGAGAAGCCGGGAAAGAAATGAGAGGCCCCGGGAAAGAAAAGGAAGAAATTTTCCGACAGGAGAGCTGTGTCAGGAATGTCCGCGCCGCCTGTCCAGGCCGGCTGCGTTTGCTCTGCTTGGGTGATCTGCGAACCGGGGGGACACTTCTTTCAGGGATCCTCGAGTGAAAATATGTGCGGCTTGGAAAGTGAGTAAATGCTTCTTGCACGTTTCCTTTTGGCTTGGAGATTGAGAGAAAGTGGTTTTGTTTGCTCAGATATTTGAAATTTCTTTGTCTTGGTTTGGAGAAGCTCTGTGTCCAGAATACATTAGTTCTGGTTTAAGAAATGCGCCGCAAAGGAGGGAGAAGAGGACTGAGTGCAAGTGTGGAGCCCCAAGGTCAGAGCCAACTTGGGCAGGTGCGCAAAGAGCCGCAGAACCGCCTTTTCTTCTCCCGCAGGGGCCCTCCCACCTGGGCAGGGCGGTCTGTTGGTTAGTGCGCTGCACGCTTCAGACCCCAGGTGATCGGAGAAGCCAGGAGGAGCCGGGTTAGGCGTAGATGCCGCCCCACAAGGTGACGTGCATTTTCTCACCCTGCAAGCGTGTGCAGCTAGTAAAGGGGACGGCACATGTGTACCAGCCTGCCACTGAACCTCGCCCTGCATCTGGGCACATTCCTAACCTGATGGGGAACTAACATCCCCGAACGTGCCTGGCTTATCAGGGTCACGCTTGCACAGAGGTCCTGCGTCACCAGTGAGGTTTCAGGGATAAATGTACCGGAAATCCACACTGGGGGGGGGGGGGATTGCATTCCTCGGCCATGTGCTCACACCTCTGAAAGACCCCTGCTCCTGCCCCCCCTCTTAATGTACCCCGTCACTGCCTAGAGAGCCCACACAGGCCGTCCTGAAATGTGCATCCCGGGCCCTGCCTTTGTCTCCGGAAGACCAGAGCTTGATATCAAGTGTTCCTCAAGGGACGAGTTCCAGAGCAGAGCATTTGCTCTCCTGGCTCTGTAACCCGCTGGACTGCAAACAGTCATGGCCACTTGAACTGCAAAAACGGGGGTGTTGGGTGGGGGTCCCGAGGCCCAAACACTGGAGGACACGCTGGCTGCTGAGCGCCTGGGAGTCATGAGCCACCAGAGCTGCCTCCAGTTGCAGACGGGGTACGTGCATCCTGAGAATACCCGCCTTGAGTCAGGCACAGACGGACGAGCTTCGTGGCAATTAACTCCTGGGGTTGTCCTCACTCTGTAACTGGGCTCTGTTCACACCCCCATCCCATGGCGGGGCGAGGGGACTTAGAGAGATGCTTCTGGCTAGCCCAGGCCCCGCGACCCCCACAGCGCTTCCCCAACTCGTTTGATGGAGGCAGCCCTTTCACACGGCGTCTGATGTCTTGTGGGAACTCACATTTTCAGGAAGACGGCTTCAGAGGCCCTGCAGTAGCTGGTGTGAGTCCAGTAGAGAGCATTGGTTTATCAGGCTTGCCGCGAACGAAGCAGTGAGGATACGTTATGAGAGGAAGGAAAACTGTGATCTAAGATACACGGCAGTGGAGTGACTCTAAAGGATGGTCTCCAGCCAGGTCGCTGGAAGTGTGACCCCAGACCAGCAGCACCAACAGCCCTTGGGAGCTCGTTTGAAATGCAGAACCTTGGGCCCACCACCTAGGGATCCGCGTGGTAACCACCTCCCCTTCCTCTCTGCCTCGGCCCTCAGATCATCTGCTTCGGAATCCGAGAGAGGCTCGTGAGAAGCTCAGCTCCTGGGCCCCACCTCCCAGCTGGGGCTTTGGGGATCGGGGCCTGGGACCCGGCCCCTTGCCAGCCTCTTGGGTCAGTGTTCATGTACCCTAGCATTTGAGAACCACCGGCCGATCCCACAGGTAAATAAGCTTGTCCTGGGAGCCTCATAAAAATGCTGCCTCCTGGGCCCTGCCTTGGATCTACTGAAGCCGGACAGCTGGGGGGCAGAGCCTGGGAATCAGCAGGAGGAAGTTGGCCAAACCCTGTCCCAGGGGCCCTGCGGGAGGACTGCAGCCAGCCCTGCTCCGCCTGACCTCCCTCCTTCCTCCGGGGGCTCCAGCCCACCTGCGGGAGAAACTGTGCTCTCTACCTGCCAGATAAAGAACCCTAGAGAAAAGTGGGCTTTTGTTTCCAAGAGAGATTAGGAAAACTCATTTGGGGGGGTAGCATGTGAGTGACTGTTTCCTCTCGACACCTGTACACTGTTGACCGTAATTGGTCCACAGATGTTTGCTGAGCACCCTTGCTGAGGTGGGTCTGGGAAGGGGCTCGTCTTTAGAAGCAAATCAGATGCTTGTGTCAGGGCCGCGTTTCCCTGCGTTTTTGTCTGCTGCTGATTTGCTTTTCCTCAGTTACTATTATTTTTTAGGCACGTCAGTGTTAGGTAAAAGCTGTTTTGTAAAGAAAGCAGGGAGATGCTAGTAAAAGGTGTGTTCCTAGCATAGAACGGAATCCTTGTGGGCAGCTGAAGGTATGCAAGGCACGGTAGAAGTGAATGAAACAATCCCGACACCCAGCCCGAGAAACCCTTCCTGCATGGAGCAGAGAACAGTCCTGAGGGAAAAAGCAGACGAGAGACGGGCTGGGACACAAAGCTCTGTGCTTCAGTTCCAGTGACGCTCAGCCACGAAGCCCATTGCCTGTCCCTGTTGTCACCAACATCATCATGGCTCCCTTTTAACATTTTCTGATATTTACTGTGTACCAGACCTTGCCCCAAAGGTTTTGAATCATCCTCTCACGTCCAAAAGAGGCAGCGGTTCCCGCGGACGGAAGGCGGGCCTGAGCTGGCGTGTGGCCAGGCTGTGAGGCTGCACTGGGCGGCGTGACTGAGAACCTGGGGGCCACCTCCAGACTCTGCTGCAGAAGCCTAGGAGGAAAGCTACAACTGCCCCTGCCCAGCCCGCACCCACCTCCTTCCTTTTCCAGGCTTCCCCAGGTCAGGCCGGCCCACCCCCCGCCCCACCCAGGAGCCTGACCTCCGACCCCACCAGGCTGGCGCATCCCTCCCGGCCCCCATGTGTCTGCCCTCCTGCCCTCTGCCAGGACACAGTCAGCCTTGGGGGAGGTGGCGCTGCTCTGTCACTCACATCTCCCTCTCTTCAAGGTCAGCACCTGGCTTTGGCTGCTCTGGGACTTCCTGCACACGTCCGTCTTCTCACTGTCACACCGCCCTGGCACTGTTCTCTGCACGCCTTCCCTGGGACACTCGGAGAGCCTTGCGGGCAGCGGTGTAGTATTCACCCCCCTCCACGGAGCCCGGTGTCCAGTGGGCGGACGGGCAGGGCCACGGCAACAGTGGTGGCCGCCAGGGCAGATCTCATGACCGTCTGGGCTGCACCCCGCACTCCTCCCGGACCCAGGGCAGAACACTGAGGAGCCTGACCCAGAACCCGGGGCTGCCTGAGTCCGGACCCACACCCTCGCCTGAGCCAGTGCCCCGAAGCACGGGTCCCGCCTCCTGTATTTGGAGGAACACGCGGCCCCGTTGGGTACGGCTCTCAGGGCCACTGCTCCTCTGGGGCTGGGGTTGGGGACAGGGGCTTTGCCACTTAGGAGACTTCGGTAAAGTAGGAGAGTAGCTGGGAAGGGAAAAGGATCAGGACAGCGCAGTGTAAGGGCGCAGCTGTCCGCGGCCTGGGACCTGCTGGAGGAAGAGGTGCGTCCCGGCCACGGGAGGGGAAGGGCTGCCTCGGGACCCCAGCAGTTCTTTTCTGTGCTCATTTGTTTCCTGTCTGCTGTAGGAAGAGGGGGAGCTCCGGTGCTGGGAGCAGGGACACATGTCACCAGTAACAGAGTGCTCACTCACGACCTTGCACGGTGTCGACTTGTCAGCTGGGTTTTAGAAGCAGCTGACAAAGGAGGAAGGGAGGTCAGGTGACCTCGGCTGACGCGGGCAGGCTGGTGAATGTCAGCGACAGAGCCGCTGCGCACCCGTCCGCGCGTCCCCGGGATGCCCGGGAACATGGGTGCCCCGCGCCCCTGCTCCCGGGCACCTCCTAAGCTGGGACGGAGCTGTGCCCGTCCGTCTCTTGGGTGCCCTGCATCCCCGGGTGGGATCAGGGAAGTGAGTGCATTTTTTATCCTTTTACTTTCTTCCTTGTCTGGTGGTCCTTCTCCCGAATCGTATTGCACGTGTGTCTTCTCCCCTCTACCCGGGGACTGAGGCCTGTCACCTCTCACCCCTACAGCCACCTCCTCCCCTCTGCTCTCCCTGCAAACCAGGCCCTGCAGGGCCCCCGCTGGAAACGTGAATCCGAGAATGTCACATCACGCCCCTGCTTCAAGCCCTCAGGTTGGACCCTCGATGATGTGTCTGTGGCTCACCAGGACCTATGCTGTCTGGTCCCCGGCCCGACTCCACTCCTCAGAGCTGCTTCTTGCATCCAGGTCTCTGTGCTTTCTGTTTGGAACATTCTACCCCCGCGCCTCTGCATGGCTGACTTCCGCTCAGGGGAGAGGCCGTGCAGACCCCTGCCCCCCACGGGCCTGCTCACGCACCTCCTGCTCAGCCAGGACACCTCGCTCCTGTCACTCTGATTCTCGGCTTGTCTGAGGTGTGTGTGCAGTGGGACAGGGGCAGCCCACTGTGCCCCTGCTGTCTCCCAGTGCCAGGGACAGTGCGTGCCCCGCCCAGCACTGAGCAGACGAACAAGAAAGGTGGGGATAAGGCGGGTCTCCTGAAACAACCTTGGAAGAGTGAAGAGGGCCCCTCGATGCTGCACCCACCTGAACCCTTGCCTACACCTGGAAGAGGCTTTTCTTGTCTCTTCTGGAAAACTCCAGGACAGAAGCACAAGAACTGGGGCCAGAGGAGGCAGCTTGAGCAGAACAAGCTGACGACAGGAGGTTCCAGAAGGCAGGGGCTGGGGGGGGGGGGGGTTGGAAATCTGAGCAGACCAAGAGCGGTGATAAAACACAACAGAGACCAGGAACACGGAAAGCAGGTGAGCGCAGGCTTTAGGTGTCAAGTCAGCGCCCAGGCTGTGACACTGCGCTGGGATGACACCCCGTGGCTTCAGCGCCCCGCCGCCCCCACGCCTGGCGTCCCCGGGGCCACGGCTGCCACCTGCTGAGTGGCTGGCTGGATCCTTTCAGGTTACAGTCACCCGGGTTTTGTTATCCAGCTTTGGGGGATTAGTGCCCATCAACTCCCCCAGGGCACAGGACGCAGGCCCCGGGGCTGAGGGGAGGTGGCTGGACTCCTTGGGCAGTGGCAGGAGATCCCAGCCCCGTCCACTCTGCTCGGGTACAGCTGTGGAACGGGCAGCGAAAGCCTGAGTGTGGCACTGTGCTGAGTGTGGGGGCCAGAGACGCGCGTCCTTCAAGAAGCAAACCCTCATGTTGCCTTCCGAGCAGGGCCTCTGTCTCCTTCCCCTTTCTGGGTCTGTGGTTGAACGAAGCTTTACCCGGAACAAGCCTCAGAGGCAGATGGGGGAAGCCTCCTCCCTAAAAACATGACCCCCCACCCGTTAGAGATTCACTTCTTTGGATAAGGATGCTTGGACCCCAGCCCAGCCCTGTAGATTCAGGTGCAGCGAATATCAGTTAGTGCCTGATCAGTCTGTTCTCAGGGTTTCCTGGGTGACTCAGAATGCACACCAGTGGCTAAGGCATTAAGTCACCTCCAAACCCTTCCATCTTGAATGTCCTGTTGTGGCTTAATGTTTGATACTCCTCCAGTAAGCGGGCTGCCTTGGGTTGAGCGAACAAATTCCTTGTTTGACGGGCGAAACCGTGGCAGGTGGCCAGAGTGGCGGGGATATCCCGTGTCCCGGTGGAGCATGAGGGTGGGATTCTCGGGACCGCTGGCAGGGCCCTCGAGGCTGCTGGGTGCTGTGTGTGGGAAGGAGAGCCTTGTAGGAAGGAAGCAGGGAGGAGACGTGGTTGTCCGGTCTGCTCGACAGGCCATCCAGCTCTCACTTGTGGAATTGATGATTCCTACGAACAGGAATCCGCCCCCCACACACACACACAGCAAATGGCCTAGACCTGGGTCTCCAGCTGCAGAAGAGGTGAGTCCGGGTGAACAAGTAGAAGCAGGCGTTGGGGCATCAAGAAGGAGGCAGGAGGGCGCGAAATAACCCAGTGGGTGCAGAGCCCTCTGCCCCCAAGGCTGCAGAAAGGATCGCCCCGGGGCCCCCACGGAACGTCTCCAGCCAAGGCTGGGTGCTGTAGAGCAGCTTTGAGCTGCTTGCTGGGGGCACCGCGTGGACGCTCGGGCAGCACCCTTGTCTCCCGAGCAGGGTCTCGGGCAGCACCCCATCCGCTTGCTGCAGCCCCGTTTCACTGGGGCTCCGGGAGGGACGTGGCTTGCTTCACATTGTGAAGCTCACCCAGAACAGAACAGGGAGGTGAGCACAGGTCTGTCCACAGGTCCTGGGGCCTCTCTGGGGGGTACTTTAATTAAAAAAAAGTTTTTTTAGTGTTTATTTTTGAGAGAGAGAGAGAGAGAGAGAGAGAGAGACAGAGCATGAACGGGGGAGGGGCAGAGAGAGAGGGAGACACAGAATCCGAAGCAGGCTCCAGGCTCTGAGCTGTCAGCACAGAGCCCAATGCGGGGCTCGAACTCCCGGACCGCGAGATCGTGACCTGGCTGAAGTCGGACGCTTAACCAACTGTGCCACCCAGGCGGCCCTCTCTGGGGGGCATTTTAGCCCCATAGCTACAGCACAGAAAGCAGCTCCTTCCGGAGCGTTCCCAAACTGAGGAAGAAGAAGAGAGACAGCGGGAGGTCTAATCCTGATCACACCTGTTTCCGGGAGACCGTGTGGGTGGTGCTCCCGGACCGCAGGTGGCCGCCCCCTGAGACAGGGGTGAGGAAGGCCTGTTCGCTCCAGAAGCCGGGGTCCTCGCTTAACGAGCTTGGGCTCGAGCGCACGGACTCCCTGACCGATTCGGGTTGAACAGGTACTGTGCTGCGTCCCAGGAGACTCGCCCCTGTCCCCGAGGGTCTCACCGTCCCACGGGGAGGTTAGGTCTCACACCAGGGCCGGGCCAAGGCCGGGGGGCTCCGTGAGGCGCGCACAGCAGCAGTGCCTCACCCCTGTACACCTGCTCTTCCAGCTCGTCCTGGCCGCCTCCCTGCTCCGGAAGTGGGACTGGCGGCATCGGCCATCATTTACAGGTGAGAAAACGCAAACGCTTCCCTGAGGTTAGGACACAGGTGCCATCCTCCTCCCGGAGCCCCTGTATTCGGGGTTCTGGGGGCTGTTGTTCCAGGACGGAGCCAGCTGGGGCTTGTCGTGCCAAATGCATCCGCCGTCACACATCGTACGAGGCCTCGCGCTGCCCTCAAATCCCCCCGTGCCCTGCCTGCCTGTCCTCGGCTCCCCAAGCCCCTGGCAGCCACCGGTCTTTGAGTCTCCATAGTTTTGCCTTTTCCAGAACATCATACAGTTGGAACCGTGTAGTGTGAAGTCTGTTCAGACCGGCTTCTCAGCAGCGCACACTGAAGATTCCCATGTCTGTTTAGCACCGAATGACGTTCCATCGTCTGGATGGACCACGGTGTATTTGTCCATCCACCTATTTAAGGACTTCCTGTTTGCTTCCAATATGCCTGTTTTATTTATGTTTACTTATTTTTAATTATTTTTAATTTTTTCAATGTTTTTGAGAGAGAGAGAGAGAGAGAGCGCGCGCGAGCACTTGGGGGAGGGGCAGAGAGAGAGAGGGAGACACAGAAGGGAAGCAGGCTCCAGGCTCTGAGCTGTCAGCACAGACCCCGACACAGGGCTCGAACTCACGAACTGTGAGATCATGACCTGAGCCGGAGTCGGACGCTTAACCGACTGAGCCCCCCAGGCGCCCCCTGTGCCTGTGTTTTTAAACAGTAAAGACTACAGGCTCTTGCCCTAAATGAATTTCAGGTAAGTTGATGGCCTCTCTCCTGACTTCCATGGTTCTTCTTCTTCTTAATAGAATTTATTGTCAGGTTGGCTAAATACAGCGTATACAGTGTGCTCTAGGTTTCGGGAGTAGATTCCTGTGATTCATGACTTACGTACAACACTCAGTGCTCATCCCAACAGGTGCCCTCCTCAATGCCCATCCCCCATTTTCCCCTCTCCCCCGCCCCTCCATCCACTCTCAGTTTGTTCTCTGTATGTAAGAGTCTCTTATGGTTCGCCTCCCTCCCTCTCTGTTTGAAACTATTTTTTCCCCTTCCCCTCCCCCATGGTCTTCTGTTAAGTTTCTCAAGATGCACATATGAGTGAGAACATACGATATCTGTCCTTCTCTGACTGACTTATTTCACTCAGCATAATACCCTCCAGTTCCATCCACGTTGCTGCAAATGGCCGGATTTCATTCGTGCTCACTACCAAGTGGCCCGGGATCCTAATCTCGGAGCCTCCGACCCAGGCCCCGTCAGGTGGGTTGGGTTAGTGCCCCAGCCTCTGGCTGTGAGGCACTGCTCGGGGCGTCTCCCCCCCCCACCAGTGCCACCTCCGTGCCGACGGCCACCCCCCTCCTCGCCGTCCTGGAGCCGAGCTGGCCGCCTTCCTGGCCTCTTCTGAGTCCTGGGGAACACCTTCCACAACAGGATTGTTAGATGCCAATTAACCATGTTGCCCTCACTCTCTCCCACTTAGGTACTCAGGATTCTGGAATTGGCAAGGATGAAGCACTCTGCATTTATAAATAGTCTCCTGCTTTTTGGGATTTCAATGACTATTATGATTGTTCTCCCTCATTTATAAATTATTGCTGGGAAAGGCACATTCTCAAATGCTCGCTGCTCTTAAGAGATAATGATCTGTGCTGAGCGCCACAGCCTTCCCCGTGCAGGAGCCGCTTTATTGCACTCGAGAGTCAGCGTTGAGAGGAATGTGGTGGAAGGTGCCCGAGAGATACGGCAGCTGGAAGAGGGCGGGCTGGCGTCGCCGGGTGGCTCTGGCCCACGTGCTCCGGAAGCGCCTCTCCAGGTTGAACAAGGGAGACCCTTCCCCACTGACCTGTTCAAGGGACGGAGACGCAGCTTTGGGGCGTGATCCCACTTTATTCGCAGGCCCGTGCTCAAAAGTGGGGCCCATTACTATCGCCGTCGGCTCAGGAAGAATCGAGACTTGGGCAAGAGGTAGCAGCCGGGCCCGCGGCAGAGGAAGGGTGGCCGAAGACCCTTTGTGCCTCTTCCCGCAGGGCGCTGAGGCTCCTTGTCCTCTCGGAGTCCAGGCTGGCCTCAGCCACTTGCTTGGCCAAATGTGACAGAAATGACGTTTGGGGAGACATACCAGGTCACAGGAGGCCGTGCAGCCCCCAGGGGGTGCCTCCTCTCGCAGCATACTCACCGGACCCCTGAGTGGCCAGGTGCACAGTCTCACCACGCTGAGGCCACCATGCGGGAGTGGCCGGGCGCAGGGTGCCTTCCGCTGTCATCGTGCACGTCCACCTTGAGAGTGAAGGTCTCCAGGACCCTCCAGACCACTGAGTCGCCTTCACTGGCATCTGTGGAACAGAAGAATCACCCGGCTGAGTCCTGTCCAAATTCCTGAGCCACAAAACTGTGAGATACAATTGGAAGTGGATGTTTTAGACACCAGGCTGTGGGACAGTCTGTACACAGATAACTGTTACCTTGCCCGGCTTAGGAGGCAAGAGCAGACTCAGACCCGCACGACTGTCTCTGCAGCCTGCTCGCGTAGCTAGTCACGGCTAAGACACAGGACGGAAACCCCTTCTCACTTCCATGGTTCCTTTGATACTGACGAGCTGTTCTGGGCAGCCCCGGTTTTGCAGGGGTGAGAGGAGGTGTGTTCCCGCAGGTGCCCCCGGGGAACCAGCCGACCCCCCGGCAGCTGGCTTGGCCCAACATCTAGTTGATTTCAGCCCTAAACACAGAGCTTGGGGCTGGAAATCCCAACCGTGTCCTGATAGGTTTGCCTCTCACGCAGCTGGAAGGCAGGGGCGTCCCCAGGAGGCCCCGGCTCAGCGTGCAAGGCCCTTCCACGCCCTCCCTTCACACACGGAATGCATTATTCTGCTCACACTCCCAGTTCGCAGGGGAAAGCAAGACAGGAATCGGGCATCTCAACTCCTGTTTTCTCCAACGCCAGAAGGAGGCAGGGGGGAGGGAAAGACAGAACAAAACCAGAAGAGTGCAATAATGCATCTCCGGGGACGTCCTTCCTCGGGCTGCGTGGCCTGGGCTGCCGCGGGAGGGCTCCTGGCAGACGCGGTCGGCTGCGCGTGCGTTAGGTTCACCGCCGTCACGCGAAGGGATGGTGCCTGGCGCCGCGCATGCGTACACGGAGCTCCGCAGGGGGAGTCGGCGGGGAAAGGGAGGGGAACTGAGGCCAGACACGATGACGCCGGCCCCGGGCCTCCGCCGAGTGACACTGCATTGCAGGGGTGGCCTCTGCGAGGCTTGCTCCTGGATGGTCCAGATGTACACGGAGAGCCCTCTCCCCCAACCCTCCCCCCCCCCCCCCCCCGCAAGGGGGGTGAGGACGGAACAAAAGAACAAACCTTCCAAGTCTTCTTGGTGGAGGGGACTTGCCGCCCTCACCCCCCAGCAGGAAGCTTCCCGGTCTGGCCCTGCTCCACAAGCTCATCTTGCAAATGGTTTGGGATGTGCGATTTGCTAAACGCAGCCCCAGAGCCCGGAGGAGTAGCTGAGGCACCTCTCCAGCCCAGGCCAGGGCCCCCTGGTGGCCCCAGGGCGGGTTCTGCTCTGAGGTTGTGGCTCCCGCTGGGT
The DNA here is from genome assembly GCF_022837055.1 of Prionailurus viverrinus. Taxonomy (NCBI): domain Eukaryota; kingdom Metazoa; phylum Chordata; class Mammalia; order Carnivora; family Felidae; genus Prionailurus; species Prionailurus viverrinus. The sequence goes on from NC_062563.1 coordinate 2,536,074, forward strand.
CACGTCTCCAGCAGGCACTGAGCACCCAGGTGGCTGCCTGCATCAAGCCCTGGAGGTCCCTCCTTCTGCCTGCAGGGCATCCTCCACCCCTGCACAGGCTGAACCCAAAGCACATGTGTGCGTGTGCGCAGGGAGGGAGGTCAGGGTGCGGATCTCGCCTGGGGTCAGCCTGCCTCCGGTGGTGGGTGGGAGTTAGCGGGTTAGTACCCCGGCTCCTCTGGTAAAGCCAATTTCTCAGGTTGTCAGAGTGCAAAAGTTTCCGCTTGTATGGCAGAAATCTGTCGTTTAAAAGCGAACGGAGGGCGGCACCCCTTCGTTTTCTGGGCCGAACCCCAGGTGCCCTGAGGTCAGTAACCAGCTGGTAAGTCACCCTCCACCCTCCCTGTCTCCCACCTCCTGAGCGCATCTGTACGGTTTTATGAGTGAGAATGCCTTCATTCATTTATTCTTTTACTCTGGTAAGAACGGTTGACATGAGATCTGCCCGCGTCACAAAGCTATGGGCTCTAAGCGGTACGGCACATCTCTAGAACTTACCAAACTTTACCCCCGTTGAAGGACAGCTCCCCATCCCCCCCCCCCGCAGCCCTCGGAAACCACCACTCTGCTCCCGTTTCTAACTCTATTTTAGCTACCTCACATAGCAGGGATTACACATTTTTCATCCTTCTGTGTCTGGCTTGTTCGCTCAGCACAACGTCCTTCAGGTTCATCCCTGTCGTTGCAAATGGCAGTTTTTCCTCCTTAAAGCTGAACAGTGTCATGTTGCTTACATACACCACGCTCTCTCCGTCCACCACCAATGGGCGTTGAGATGTTTTCCCGCCTCTTGGCTCTTGGGAATGACACAGCAACGGGAGGGGACTGTGTGTGCCTTGTTCTGAAGCACATGGGCTGTTCCTCAAGACAGATCCCATCTTGGGTGACAGAACTACTCTTAGCACCTTTAAGAAGAGTTCAGATTGTATCGAGTATCTTTTCCCATCACAACCAAAAGGAACCACAAGTAAAATAGCAGAAAGAATGGGAGAAAATTCACAAATACGTGGAAATTAACCCCCTCTTGCACAACCAACAGGTCAAAAGAGGAACCAAAAGGGATTTTAGAAAATGTCTTGAGACAAACGAACTAAAAACACACTATAAAGTTTGCAGGATGCAGCCAAGGCAGTTCATAGCGATGCAGCCAAGAGGGAGGTTTATAGTGATAAGACGCCTACGTCAGGAAGGAAGAAAGATCGCAAACAAACGACCTGATGTTACACCTCCAGGAACTAGAAGAACAAACTAAACTCGAAGTTAGCGGAAGTCTCGAAGTTAGCGGAGGGAAGGCTTGGAGTTAGCAGAAGGAAGGAAATAGTAATGGTTAGAGCAGAAATAAATGAAGTAGAGAATTCAAAAAAATAGGAAAAAAATCAACAAAACTGAGCGGATTTTCTGAAATATAAAAAGATTGACACGACTTTAGATAGACTAAGAAAAATCTAAGAAAAAGAGACTCGAATCAGAAAGAGAAGACGTTACAACTGATTCCACAGAAAACAAAGGATGTTAAGAGGCTGTGGACAATTTTATGCCAACAAATTGGACACCCCCCAAAAATGAATAAATTCCTAGAAACACACAACCCACTGAGACTGAATCATGAGCAAAGAGAAAATATGGACGGACCAATCATGACTAAGGAGAGTGATCAATCAAAATCCCTCCCAAGGAAGAATATTCCAGGACCAGATGGCTTCCCTGGCGAATTCTACCAAAACTTAAAGGAAAATCGGCACACCCGTCCTTCTCAAACCTTTCCAAAAAATTGAAGAGATCAGAACCCTCCCAAACTCATTTTATGAGGCCAGCGTTACCTTGACACCAAAACCAGAGAAAGACACAGGAAAATTACCTTCACCGGGTGATATCCCTGATGAACGTGGATTAGCAGACTGAACGCGACACCACGACCAGGTGGGGTTTATCCCTGGGAGGCAAGGTGGTTCAGCAAACACACATCAAGGAGTGTGACGCCACATTAACAGAACAGAGGGTAAGAAGTCGTAGGATCATCTCAATAGATTTGGAAAGAGCATTTGACAAAATTCAAGTGTCTTCATCAGATAACACTCTCAACAGGCTCGAAATAGAAAGAAACACACCTCAACACGACAGAGACCACACAGGACAAGCGTCCAGCTCACATCACACTCAGTGGTGGACGGCTGAGGGCTTTTCCGTTAAGATCAGGAACAAGATGGGGATGACCGCTGTTGCTGCTCCTACTCAACGTAGCACTGGGAGTCAAAGTCAGAGCGACTGGGCAAAACACAAAAAGATAAAGTCATCCAAATTGGAAGAAAAGAAGTAAATTATCTCCCTGTGCATATGATCTCCTATGAAGAAAGCCCCAAGGACTTCACACACACACACACACACACACACACACACACACACGTAAAGGTTGCAGGATAAAAAAAAATCCACATGCAGAAATCAGTTGAGATATCCTTAAATACACTGTCACACCCAAGGCCCTGTCTCATGCTCTACTTTCAGGAAGTCCATCTGAGACCAGAGGACCCGTGGATTTTCAGACGGGACCTCCTCCCAGAAGCACGCCTGCATCAGGAGAGACGGGCCGGGGTCTTGCACAACCACGTGGAGGGGCTCCGGAAAACCATGTGCGCGGGCTGCCCCGGGAATCACTGGAACACGGCACCGGGGCAGGAGGCAGACAGAAAGTTTTAGCCACATTTATATACAATCAGAAACCAAGTCCTGGCTTCAGACCTTGCCGCTGACACTGGGCTTTTCCCTTCCAGCATCGTCCGAATCGAGGAAAGGTCCCGTGCAAAGGGGAGTCCCGGGGTCTCCAGCCCAGACAGTGTTTTCCACTGTGAGCAGAAATCCAAGGATCTTCAGAGCGTTGGCTGTTTTCCCAAGGTCTAGAACAAAGTCAGGGCTCGGGTCACCCGCGTTACACGATTCAGTGGGGTCCGGCCACATCGAGGGGGACAGGTTTGCATAGCCTTCTCGATAATTGTGTGTATTCGTTTACATAGATTTTCCTGTTGCGTTCAAAATGCCATTGACTCCAGCTGTGCAAAATAAAGTAACGTTAATAGTTCAACGTAAGTCAAGTGCATGCACACATGTTACTCAGGGCCACTGGGAGAGGGGGCCTGTGGCAGCCCAGCTGGGAAGAGGGCTCAGCCATCTGCCCCATGTCTGAATCCAGGGGCGGGAGTCGGAATAGCTGGGACTAACGGCTGCCTGGAAGCCGGAGGAATCTCTGGCTGCCTCTAAAGCAGTAAAAATGTGGGCCGGGGGCACCACAAATGCTGGAGCGGGCGACACGCAGTTTCAAAGAAAAGACCTTGGAGAAAACCCGCCTTTCCGTTTTCATTTTAAAATGATACATTTCCTCCGTACAATCGGATCACTTCGCACTCTGACAACCTGAGAGATTGCTTTTACAAAGGATAGCACTTGAAGGAATTCAAAGACTACTATTAACTTAGAATCCGACTCTTGTGGTTGCAAGGAAAGGCGAACAATTGCAGAAAGCGATGGGGAGACTGGCTCTTAGTATTTGGGGTCTAAGTTGTATTATCAGGATATTGTTTTCCACTTAGAAGAGGGTGAATTCCAAGTCGTACTGGCTTATGTTAAAAAAAAATAGAATGCTGTATATTGGCTCAGGTAACCCCAAAGCCGGGACCTACGTTGGCTTCAGGCATGGCTGGCCCCAGGTGCTGAACAGATTTCTTTTGACCGCTGGCCTCGGTCCCCTTCTGTATTGCCCATGTTAGCTTCGTCCTGAAGTAGCTTTCCCCTTTTACTAGTGAGATGGCCGCTAGCAGCACTTTTAGACCTGCCTTGTCAGTAACACAAGTGATAGGAGACTTGACCTTACTGGTCATCCGAGTAGAAGGCCTGGAAGGAGCCTCATCGGGCCAACCTGGTCCCCGCAGCCTTCTGAACTAGTGGCTGTGCCGGGATGATTCAGGGCTCCGATTGGCCATGCCTGGGTCGCATGACCACACAGGCATGGAGTCCATGAACTTGCGTCTCACTGAGGAGGGAGTGGAATCCCCCAGTGAGAACTGAGGGTCTGTTACCAGGAGAAGGGGCTGGGATGTGTTCCGGGAAGGCGGAAGCCACAGAGATCCATGAAACGGGTAACGCTGAGCCTAGCACTGCAGCCTGGGCCTGGGGTCTTTCCCTCAGAGGCGGGGCACTCCTTCCCTTGAACGGATGTCATCGCTGAGTGCAATGTCATCTCCCTTGAACGGATGTCATCGCAGGTACACCTGCAGGGTCATCTTCGGGAAACGGTGCCGTTGTCAAAGGGTCGGTGTATTTGTAATGTTCCTGGGTTCCGCTTTCCCTTCTTTAGAGGCAGCCTTAAAGAGAAATAAAAGGTTTGCTCTATGCGAGCAGCTTGCCTCTTTAGTTATCCAGACTGTCATGACCCCAGGTCACCTTGGGGCGCAGCGTGGGAGTGGGGTGCCTCCTGTCCGGGGCTGCCGCCGGGCCCCCTCCGGGGGTAGCCCTGCCTCTGTTGACTCACCTTGCGCGGGGTGAAGCGGGTCCTCCCCACGTCGCCGAGTGGGACCCCACAGGAGCCAGAGGCTTACAGGCGACGCTTCTAAATCAATGTGACAATGACGCGGTGACATTTCACCTTCACGCGGCGCGGCTCCAACAGAGCCGGCTTTGAGCAGTAAGATTGAAACTAAATGGAATTTCAGGGGTGATGGTGGCAGGGGCCGGGGGTGGCGAGGCTGTCTTTGTGGCGTAAATTCATATGCATTCTAAAAAATATTGCCCGAATCGAAAGAACTCGGCACGGGTCCAGGAGACGAGCAGACAGCAGATTCGTGTTTACCCAGCATGCTTCAGTAAACTTCCAATCTATTTACAGGTATGCATGACAAAGTGCCTTGAATGTATGAGTTATTGGTTCTGCTATAAATGAAATTAATAATACGAGGTGATGGAACGGTAGTAATAACACATCACTGAAGCCGGCTAAGCTCGGAGACCAGAGATCAGCTTTCAAGTGAGAGGGGCCTCCAGCCAACTGTGGTGCATCGACAATTGACCTGGACACCCGTGGGTTATCTAAGCGGGACGAAAAGGCACTGTCTCGCACAGGTGATTAGCTAGTAAATAAATCCGGGAGGACGGGGGGGGGGGGGGGAGGGGGGTGGGAGTGGGGGTGGGGGGGGGGGCGGGGGGGAGGTTGTAAAACAAAATCACATCCCTCCATCGCGGTGCCGTCGGAGGTCCCCCATGCCCCGTCCTCTTGCCAAGGGGGCTCTCGCAAAGCCAGGAGGTCGCCCGTGATTTACAGACAGACAGTCACAGAGACGCTGGCGGTGGGACGCGGGCCCGCCCGGTCTTGCTCCGTATTGCAGATCGTCTCCCGGCCGCGCCACCGTCGGGGCTTGGTCCGAGACTGAGCGCACGGCGAATCGTGGTCTGGCCAGCCCTTGAGAGCGGGCAGATCTCCGCCCCCCACGCTCGGGGCAGTCGGTGTTATCATGACTGTTACTGACACTGATGATACGGATGAGGCTCGGAGAGATGGGCAGGTGTCTCCCGGGGAGCTGGGTCCCGCCACCCGGCGCTCCGCCCCGCACACGGAAGGCCCGCAGGAGATGCTGTACAGGAAGTCCAAGTGGGGATTAGCAAAGGGGATGTGTGTTTTCCTGAAACACAAACACGCACACGTAGTCCTGTGTTCTCCACAGGCATTTTCTCCCCATTCATCAAAACGCGAAACCTGAATAATTCACCCCAAACTCACATCCAATAATGTAAAACCTCACCGAGATTGACGGGGCTGGAGCGTGAGTAACAGCCTGCCAGCCTCTGGGTTTCCCATCGCTCTGGGCAAACACAAATTAGGAAGAGCAGAACCCACCAGGGAGGGCGAGGCCCGGCTCTGATGCCATTCTCTTTCCCGGCTCTGTCGGCACGTGGGAAGGCTTTCCGTTCATCTGTCAGAGGCCAGGGAGCTTTATAATCATTGGAATAGAGCCGTGGTTTGAAAGTGATGGGGAGTAGCGAGGCCTTGGCCTCACCACCTGCTGTTAGCCGAGCTGCGTGCGTCCCGGGCACGGCTTTCGTCCGGGAGGCTCCTGGGTGCCGGAACGGGCTTGTGTGCTTCTCACGAGCCTCCAGAGGCCCCGGGACAGGAGAGGGCTGGGCCGAAGCTGCAGCTCGTGTGTCTGGACATCAGCAACCCACTTCCCAGACGGCAGCGTGGCCGACGCCCCGGCAGGGTGCGCTGAACCAGGTGTGGCCGGATGTGGCCTGGGCTGGTCTGGGGTGACCTGGGCTGGCCTGGCTTTGACTGCTCGCCCTGGCCTAGCCTCCCTCGACAAGGTGGCTCGGAGGATGAGCCAGGGACCGGCCAGGGGGCCACACACCCTTCTCTGGACACACCTTGAAAAGCTTTTTGGGTGTGCATGGGAGACGTTGGGGGGTCAAGCACGGCCACTGGCATAAATATGAATCTGGGGGCTGTAGGGGCAAGGCTCAGAGTGAGGGCTGGGACCAGCTGGGGCACAGGAGGTGCCCCGGGGAGGCGTGGGGGGAGGGGAGGGGGCACCCAGGGCGCACACGTGGAGCGGCCTCACTCTCGAGCCTGGACAAGCAGGGGCTTGGCCCTGAGCGGGTCAAGAGCACCCTTAGGTGCCTGGCCTGCCTCACCCTCTTCTCGGGCCACCCAACGCCTGCCTCACAACTCATGAGAAATGACGATCGGTATGGCCGTGCGGCAACCCTCCCCTCCCCTCTGCAAATCTTCGATTACTCCAGAAGGAGATTCTAGGTGGAGCCGAGCCAGGCTCGAAGCCCCTCACCAGCGACCCACATGCTCGCCTGCTCGCCTGCTGACCTGGGTCAGCGTCACGGCTTCTCTCAGCATCAGGGTCCCTTCCCATCTGCACTTGGACACGTCCTGACTGGGTGTGGGTCCTCCCAGTTCCTGCGGTCGAGACACTGACGGCTTCAGTGACAGTGCTGTCCACAGGAGGGGAGGCACGTATTTGTCCTTCTGGAGACTTCCAGACAGGCTAAGGCATGAGTTCAGTTTTCTGCCCCTTGGCTTACTGGCTGTGTGACCTTGAGCAAGTGTGTTAACCTCTCTGAGCTCAGCTTCCCGTTCTGTAAAGAGATAACCACGGCCCCCCTCGCGGGCAGATGGTGAGGAATGGAGAATTTGATACATAGGAGGCAGTGGTGAGTGTGCCCCGGGGGACATTTGGCGAAGTCGGGGGCTATTTCTGTGGCCGCAACTGTGGTGAGGGTGGGGACAGGTGGGGACGCTACTGGTATCTTGTGACTAGAGGCCAGAGGTATTGCCGGACATCCCACGGTCCCCAGGACGCGGCCCCACCGGAGACGCTGGCTGGGCTCCAAACGCCAAAGCGTCAAAGCGCAGGGGTTGGGAACCGCGGCTGAACAGCACGCGTGTGGGCGTCACCCACGCGGGCAGAGGTGATTGGAGCTGGAATAGCTGTGTCACCGCCGGCTAAGGGCCCAGGGTGATGGGACGTGCCCAGCCCGGAAGGGAGCGGTCCCGCAGCCACTGGACAGTGGGGACTACGCTAAGAGCCCCCTTTCCCCAGCTCAACACAGGCCACTTAGGCCTGCGATGTATCTGGCGTGGAGGGAGACAGCAGATAAGGCCCGGGGGGCTCACTCGGAGCGCCGTTCCAGGGAGGATGCGGCGCGGGCAGGGGCACGCGCGCCTGGCGATTTCCTAGTCGGAGCGCCCGCGGAGTGCGGAGAGGAGGGACCGCGGGCGCAGATGGGAAAGGAGGAGACTCGGAGCGTCTCGGGCCCAAGGGGCGCCCAGGGCCAAGGCCCGCACGGACCGCGCGAGGAGATGGGAGCCCGCTCCCCTGACCACGTGACCCGCAGGCGCACTCCCATTGGCCGGGAGCAGCCGTCGCTGTCCTGCCAGGGGCTGGAATGAGACCGGCCTCGGCGGCTGGAGGCCCGCAGGGCACGTGACGGGCATGGGCCGGAGATCTGTCCCGTCTGGACCAGGGGTGAGCAGGGAGGAAGCAGACGCGAGCCAGCGGAGAGAGCAGGGGCCTGACGCTGAAGAGAGAGGAGGAGCGTGGCTGTGACGGTCGAATCCGGGGCTGGAGACAAGACAGCGGTCTGGCGCCTCGTGAGAGAGGGATGGCTGCCGGCGGCCCGCCGTTCACAGCCAACCGCCTCCAGGCCCCCCGGACCACCTGCCTGGGAAGAGGTGAGTCTCTGACCCCACGGCCCGGGGACGGTCCCCACCCCCACCCTTGCTAATGCCTCGGGTGGTCTCCGGACACTGAGGCTCTCCACACTCACTCTGCCAAAGCGTCCCAAATGGAAAATTCCCGCAGCTGGACTCTGAATGTGATACACACTCTGGGATAAGTTCAAGGGGGTGAGGTTTTACTTTCTCTCAAATACGTGATCGGTGTTTCTGTGAAGCGTGTGCATGTGTGAATACGGACAGGGACGGACAGGCAGATGATAGACCATAGCTAGGTGGACAGAAGATAGACAGGTGATGCCACACGGATCTTACTTCCGCCCCCAGGTCCCCATGCACGGATATTAGGTTGAACACCAGACCATTTCATCCCGTCATATGGCTCCGTTGAATGCATCGATACGCGTACGCATCCCTTAATTCACTCACAGATTGCTGCTTTCTGCAAATTCCAACAGAGCTCTCAGATCCAGAGAGCTCTCGGGACAAAGCGGAAACGTGACTCCTGTAAAACCCCATTTTTTCCTTGTCACCCAAACTCCTGCGGACTCCCAGCAGGGCGCGCCTGTGGCTCACGGCCACTAAGTGGCGCTGTGTGGCAGCTTGGCTTCCGTCCCGCGGGGATCAGAGGGGCCACCACGCCCGCCCTCAGGGGGATGACAGGTCCAGTGGGCAGCGGTCCATCCGGCCCTTCCCCAGGCCAGGCCAGCAAGGAGCAGGGGGCATGCCCTCCAAAAGGAAACCGAGACACCACGAGATGCGCACGGGCAGCGGACGGCCCGGAATCTGAAGAGGCAGGAATTTTCTTTGCACAAACAGTGAAGGCTAAATCAAGTATTGAGATGGTGCGGCGTGAATACAAAGCCTTTGGTTTCCTCCCTGGGAAGGAAGAAGGAAATGGAACAGTTCACATTTCAGAAGGCTCGGGCGTGTGGGAGTGAAACCTCTTTCCGGCGGGGGTGACAGAAGAATGCCACCGTTCCCAGCACCGTCAAGGGACGGCACGGGGCGAAGCGGGACCCGAGGTCCAGGACTGTCTTGTCATTTGGTTGCTCCCTACACTCAGCTTCTCCTCCGTCAGCAGAGCCCCTGCCAGCGTGACCTGCGTGCCACTCGCCAAGATGCCTCCCCGGGGTCCAAGCCGGTGCAGCCTCCGGGGCTCACGAGGCTGACAGAGCTATGGGGTCACGAAGAAGGGGCACGTGGAAACCATCCGGTCCACTTGCAAGCAGACGCTCTAACCTGCAGGCGGTAACTCTGGCGAATACTCTGTAGTAAAGCCTTCCGCCTGCACGGCCACGCTTTGTGTCCTCGCCGCCCTCGTGGATTCTCCATTGTGCATTGCGTGGCACATGGCCCCTTCCTTCCTCTCATCCAACCATGGCTCACGCACGCCGGGTACCGGCAAGGAGCCGGTATTTCTCTGTGCAGGACCTCATTTAACCCCTAAAGCAATGGTGTGGAGCAGACTCACCGGTGCCCCCGGCCGCAGGGCTCGGGGAGTAGGCGTGGGGGGCAGCGGGGACTCCAGAATGGTCTGCGCTTCCTGCGGCCGCTGTAGCAAATCAGCACAGACTTGTGGCTTAACACAAGCGTACCCCCTCACAGTTCTGGAGGTCAGAAGTCTGAATCGGGTCTCACCGGGCTCCCCGCGGCCGTGTTCCCTTTGGAGGCCGCAGGGGAGAACGCCTTTCGCGCCCTTCCCGGCGTCTGGAGGTGCCACACTGCTCGATTCAAAGCCAGCGACAGCGGGTGAGGCCTTTCTCGCCTCCGTCTCTCTGACATGCCCTCCAACTTTCCGTGCCTCTTTGTGACCACAGCTGGGGAAGGCTCTCTGCTTGTAAGGACTCATGGGATCAAAGTGGCCTGACCCAGACGATCAAGGGAGACCTCTCCTCTCAAGGTGCTAACCGTAGTCACAGCTGCAAAGTCGCTTTTGCCGCGGAAGGTCGTGTGTTCCGAGGTTTGGGGCACTGGGAGGTGGAGGTCCCGGGGGCGTTATTTTATCGACCACAGGCGCCCACAGCCGCCCTGCCTTGTCTGCGCAAGCCCTGCCACCATCATTTCCGGTGGCAATGTCCCTTCCTTTCCTCTTTGCCCAGTGTGCCCCTCACCCCCTCCCACCGGCATCCGAGTGTCTTCTAACTTCTGGCTACAAAACAGATGCCTCCAAACACTGTGCACATTTTTCACATTCTGAACAGACAGCATCCTAAACCCATCGGCTCGTTCAGTCTCTTGCCGGTCTTGAACCGCTTTGGTGAGCGGCTCGTCTCTATCACGAACTGAAATCCAGAGCGATAAGGTGAGTGGGACTTCTCAGGGCCAGTTCTGAAAAGACAGCCCAGGGGCCACCGGCTTCCTCGGTGATCTGACCCAGACGACAGGTTACGTGTGGCTGAGCCAGTTAGCGTGGCTGCTTGAAGCAGGAATTTACTTACGATGTTAACTCCCTTTAAGGCAATTTCTGCTTGATCTGATTTAATTTGCTCTGAGTATGCGCGAGATAGATTTTTAACAGAAACTGCCGCATGGATCCTGAACGCGTTCTGAGCGGTAGACGGCACGGCCTGGGAGTGGCGGGCAGGGGCCCATGGTGACGTGGAAAGGGACCCGCCTCTGCTAGGACCTGGTACTCCCCTCTGAAGGTGGATGCTGAAATGAGAGGTTGTCTGAAACGCTGCCCCAGGGGATCGGGACAGACGTCGTCGTTGTGGGCAGGAAAGAGCTTGGGCTGGATTCTGTCTGCAGGCAGTTCTGGCAGAATGTACCAGCAGGTCAGCGTGTCCCTAAGAGGGAGCCTTTGTTAGGGATGCGGATTCCTGGGCCTCTCCCTCCAGGGGCGTGGCTTCCAGCTGGGTGGCGCCCAGCTGGTTCTGATGAGCGGGAGACCAGATGGCCTTCACCTCCTGGTCAGGCTCATGCTCAATGCTTTCAGCCAACCTACAACGACGCTGAATTCTGCAGGCGGCTGCCCAGTGCCCGATCTGCCAGGAGCACTGGGTTCTGGGGGTATGAAGGTTCTGGGTATGATGGCCGCAGGAAAGGCTGGTCCTGCAGAGAGGGATACAAAAAAGATACGGAGGATCGTCCTCTCTCTTTCCCCCACGGACACACACACACACACACACACACACAGTAATGAATCCTTTCTCCCCTGAACACCAACACATGTGCACACACAGACACAGTCTCATGAATGAATTGTTTTGGCTTTAAGAGCGTAACATCTTGCAGAAGAAAAAAAGGAAAAAGGTAGTTCCTTGCAATAATGAAAGTGATCGGACTTACTGTTTCCACATATTTATTTAGCGTTTGTCCAGTTGTGAGACCTTGTGTCAGAATGAAGGATGCGTCAGTAATCAAAATGGACACGTCTGCTCACCTCCTGGCACCTTGCGAGTTCATTAATTTAATTAACCCTCCCAGGCAGCCTGCGATGTGCAAACCTCCCCATCTCCTAGGTGAGATTCCTCTGCACTGAGACAACAGGTGTGTAAATAGGCCTAGAACCCAGGCCAGCTGGACTCGTCTCTCCCCTCCCCCAGAAGCTCATCACTGAGCAGCGTGCACATGAATTGCCCCACAACCTACCCTGACCTTGGCTGTACCCAAGTTCTTGTGGCGAAGCCACAAGTTCTAACAGTGAACGAGGTCACCCACCAACTTCAAGAGACAGAGGAGCCCGGGTGGGAACGGCCGCTGTCCTGGCCACAGCCCTGGGGAGATGGGCGGATGCTCTGGGATGCTCCGGGACGCACCCGCCCTCCTGGGCTCCTGGTGTCTTGGGCGGGGCTTGGCTATGGCACACCTTCTATAAACAACGATTGAATGAACGAGATTTGTGGTTTCCCGGTGATGGAGAGACTCAAATTGGGACTCTGGCAAGGGGCGGCTGCAGCCTTTATTTCTTTCCGTCTTTCATGCCCACCTCTTCCGCGCCAGGAAGGATCGCGAAGCAGCAGTGATGACCGGCACCGGACGGTGTGCCAGTCCCCGGGCTCAGTCCTTGTGGACGCGGACTGTCCCATCATACCACAGTCCCGGGAAGAGGTCCCACAACACCACAGTCCCAAGAAGTGCTCCCATGGCACCACGGTCCCAGGAAGTGCTTACCTTCCCATTTAAAGGTGAGCCAAGCGAGGCCCAGAGGAATTAAGTGACCTGTCTCGGGATACATGGCTGGCATGTGGTCAAAGCAGGCTGGACCCCAGACTGAGACCCGATCCCACCTCTCAACCCTGTGCCCCTGCGCCTACCTTGCACGCATCGTCCACATTTCAGACCAGCTCCGTCCAATCAAAATGTAACGAGAGCCACGTGTGAAATTTAAGCTTCGCTGACAGACGCATTAAAAACAACAGGTGAGCACTGACGTGGTATATAAGTGATGAATCACTAAATTCTACACCTGAAACCAATTTTTACCATATATGTTGACTAGAATTTAGATAAAAACTTGAAGTCAAAAAATACATAATTATTTATAAATTTAAAAAGGTGAAATTGACTTTAATGATATATAAGCAAAACATTATCATTTCGGGGCACCTGGGTGGCTCAGTCAGCTAAGCATCTCACTCTCGATAATCGGCTTGCGGTTCATGAGTTCAAGCTCAGCGTCAGGCTCTGTGGTGACAGTGTGGAGCCTGCTTGGGCTCTCTCTCCCTTTCTCTCTGCCCCTGCCCTGCTCTCTCTCTCTCTCTCTCTCTCTCTCTCTCCCTCCCCCTCCCTCTCTCTCTCCAAATAAATAACCTTGTAAAAACATCCTCATTTCAACGTATTATCGATACAAATACCATCCAGTAGGCATTTCTGTGCCTTTTCTGACACAAAGTCTGTGAACTGGTGTGTGTTGTGCCCTTGAGGCCCAGCTGGGCTCGGACCTGCCACGCTTCAGGGGCTCCCCAGCTCTGTGTGGCCCGAGTCTGTGCAGGATGGGCACAGGTATTTTCCTGGTCTGCACAGGCGATGACACGGGCCACCCAGAGATGCATCTCTCTTTTCCCAAAAGGCCAAGGAAGGGCTTTGAAGCGGAGCAGAGTAAGCGAACGCTTTTTGTTATCACCAAGGCTACCAAAACATCAGGCTGCCAGGCACAGACAAAGGTCCTGTGGTCTCTGAGCCCCGGGAGACATAATTTTGTCTGCAGAGCATCTCCCCTTGTGCCCGGCCCACATCTGGGGCTTTTTCTCCTGGTCCCACACAGGGGTTTCCTCTGGGAAGTCAGTCCACGCCCAATCCCGGGTAATGTGGGGCCGAGGACACCCTGATTCTGGGAAAGCACATGCCAGGTCAGCCCTGTGACCACCAGGGAAGTGTCAGTGACACTCAGGGCCTTGGGGCCGAGGGGAACACAGGATCCTATAGATAGTCATGTAAAGTGTGCTTGATCTGTTTTTTTTTTAATTAAAAATAATTTTAATGTTTATTTATTTATGAGAGAGAAAGAGAGAGAGTGTGTGAGCTGGGGAGGGGCAGAGAGAGAGGGGACACAGAATCCGAAGCAGCCTCCAGGCTCAAGCTGTCATCACAGAGCCCGATGCAGGGCTCAAACTCACAAATAGCGAGATCATGACCTGAGCCGAAGTCAGACGCTCAACCGACTGAGCCACCCAGGGGCCCTACCTGGTCTGTTTTCTTATCTCCAGCTCTGGAAAACCGGCAGGTAGCCCCTGCCAGATGCTCCTCTTAGGAAAACATTCCGTCCACACGTGTGGACATACCACACGTGTGCATCCGTGGAAGGACAAACACGGACATGGCTACGCCCTGGAAACACCACAAAAACATGATGCTGAGTGAGGGAAGGCAGACGCAAAGGCCAGGCGTGGAGGTTTCCCTTGACAGGAAGCGTCCAGGGCAGGCCAATCCTCAGAGACAGAAGCAGACTAGTGGTGGCTGGGGGCTGGGGGCTGGGGGCCGGGGCGCAGGGGGTGGGCCCACTGGGTGTGGGATTTCCCTCTGGGTGACCCACACATTTTGGGACTAGGTGGAGGTGCTGTTGCAGAGCATCCTATATGCCGAATGCCACTGAGATGCATTTTTAAAAATGATGAAAACGGTAATGAGAAAAGAACCCATGGTGGGGAGACTGGCTTTGTGGTTATAAAACATACTTTGGAAAAAGTGAAGTATATCTTCTCCTGCATTCAAAGAGGTTGCATATTTTTTCTAACCCGTAGACTTTCGACTAATATCCATTATTTTCGTTCTGTAGCACACACCTGTCGCTCGCCAGAGAAGACAGCGGTTCGGGTCATTCTGGGTCCTTCCTCCGGCTTCCTTCCAGGGAACCCGCCTGGCCTCGCGTGGAGCAGTGGCTGGAGGGAGCGTCAGCGCCTGTCTCCTTCGAGAAGTTGGGCAGAGGAGGGCAGCTCCCCCCTCCCTGCCCCGCTCCTCCGTACCGCCAGCCCACTCTCTGGGAATTCTGACCTTCCAGCCTGTGGCTTGAAGGTGGCAGAGACCGGGCGTCTCTTCATCCCCTCGGACAGAACTGGCTGTGGACCATCCTCACGGCTCTCAGGGGCTCCCTTGTCTAAGCTGCTTCCCCAGCCACCTCCGACAGGGAACTTTCTAGACCCACAGTCATTGGTGTCCAGCCCTCGTACCTGAAACCCGTAACCTCACACCCAGAAAGTATCAGATAATTGAATCTGTGCTCCAGGTGGTGGAATTTTTTTTTTTTTTTTTTTAAAGCACAGTGTGGGGCTTGAACTCATGACCCTGAGGTCAAGACCTGAGCTGAGATCAAAAGTTGAATGCTCAGGGCATCTGGGTGGCTCATTCTGCTAAGTGTCTGACTTCAGCTAAGGTCATGATCTCAGGGTTCGTGAGTTCGAGCCCCGCGTCAGGCTCTGTGCTAACAGCTCGGAGCCTGGAGCCTGTTCGGATTCTGTGTCTCCCTCTCTCTCTGCCCCTCCCCCGCACATTTTCACTCTCTCTATCCTCAAAAATAAATAAACATTAAAAATTTTTAAATAATAATAAAAGGGCATAAGATTTGAATAGTTAACCACACCACAGAAAATATATGAATGAGGGGCACCTGGGTGGCTCAGTCAGTTAAGCATCCGACCTTGGCTCAGGTCATAAGCTCACGGTCCGTGAGTTCAAGTCCCACATCGGGCTCTGTGCTGACAGCCCAGAGCCTGGAGCCTGCTTCGGATTCTGTGTCTCCCCCTCACTCTGCCCCTCCCCTGCTCACGTTCTCTCTGTCTCTCTCTCTCTCTCTCTCAAAAGTAAACAAACAAAAAAAAAGAGTTGGATGCTCAACTGACTGAGCCACCCTGGCGCCTCCGGGCACTGGGATTTTTGAAAAATTTCCACGGTGTTTCTAATATACAGCCAGGGTTGAGACTACTCCAAAAAACTTCTCCCCCACCCCCTCCTTTTTTTTTTTTTTTTTTTAAATGTCATTGGAATCAGCGTCTGTTGACTTGTGAACGAAGAACCATCGGGCTTGGAGCAGTGTGCCCAGGAGCACACAGTGGGAACCCTCGTTGTAGCTAAACGTGTGCACCTTGGAAAGCACGGATTCCTCCTTGTTTCTTTGTTTTCCCTTGGGAGTGATCAGTGTTGACTTACTCATGCCCGTAATTCACAGCGAGTGGCCTCCCGTGCCTGTGCAGAGGCCCCTGGTTGCCTTCCGCAGTCTCGGGGAGCCCGCGTGACGGGCCGCAGTGTTTGCTCTGTGCCCTTTAACTGGCTTTAAGAGCAGAGGCGGCTTTAGCCGAACAAATATTTAAGAGCTGCGTATGCTGCATGTGCAGGGGCTCGCTTTGAGAGATCACGTTTCACCAGGACCTCCAATCCCCAGTGATCGATAAAATAACTTCCTAGCAAGTACGCGGACGGGCATAGGAGCTCTCGAGGAGAAAAGGCGATATTCTCCTATGAGTTCGGGAAGTTAATTTCGGCGATCCCGTAGCTGGGACAGGATCCCGCCGGCTGTCATTTTCCCAGGAAGCCCAATCAGCCAGCATTCCTACAGAACACTTGTCAAATGTACAGTGTACAGTTCTTAGAATGAGGATCAAAATGCTGAAACTGGCAAGTTAATCTATAAATCTTGTTTTCCTCGTTTAAAAATGTCACTCAATCTGGATTATGGTCTGGGAGTTCTGAGGCGTCTGGAGGTATCTGTGACTGCTGAAGGGAAGTTGGAAAATGTGCGTCTCGAATGGTCTTTATCGGGCCCAAACGGCAGGGCTACGAGGATCTTTCGTCAACGGATTCTGAGAGTGGGCTGTGAGGACCAGTCCTCCCGGAGCACCAGTCCGGACAGCAACACCCAGGACCGTCCTTCCTCAGCAAGACATGTGTCTACGTGTGGTTTTGTTAACTCCAAAAAGTTCAAGGGCATTGTTTTTATTGTGCACTATATTTTTCATTGGTGGCTACAATGAGCCCCTTTATTAATTTTGCATGTGCAATAAAAAAGCACCAAGAGCGGGCCACCCCAGGGCATGCACTTCGGTTGAGGGACAGCGTGTAACTTAAATTGACAGGTACAGTAACCAAAGAAATAGATACAAGACATGCAGACTAGAGGTCTTTTTCAGAAATGGCAGGATGATGGATGAGCGAGCATGGCTTTTCAGGGAAGGATTGTATTTCTAGATTCTGGAGGCTGGGATGCGCCTGTCCACAAGGCTGCCCATTCCAAAGCCAGTGGCTGCCAGAGTGTCATAGACACACGGACACGTTCACAAATGTGTCTTCAGTTCCCTACCATCCGAGACAAGAGCCACTAGCCAGATGAGAGTATTTAAATTTCTTGAAATGAACTAGACGTAGATATTTAGTGGCCCAGTTGCACGAGCCACATTACACGTGCCCGGTAGCTGCCTGTCCCTAGAGGCGGCCGTATTGCACAGGGCAGATACAGGGTCCTTCCCGCAGCACAGAAAGTTCTACCGGATGGTGAGAGCTAACTGCCCCCTCCGTGCCATCGTGCCCTTTTATCTTCCCTTTGAATCTTTGTACTTTTATCTTCCCCCAGGGTAATAAAATGGGCAACCGCCGACACAGGGGAGAATTTCTCATAGGTACATACCACTGTTTTGGGTACGCTCAAGACCCGACCGAAGACTCCTGGAGAGCTAGGAGCCGTGGGCCACTGGGTAATGAGTGGGTGGCACGGTCGTTTGCACCGGAAAGGCTGCTTTAACAGCCGAGACCCCCTCTCAGCTTTACCACATTGGTAACTCTTTGCGACCATGAGCCTGGCAAAGTGATACAGAGGCCTCGTGTTTATTCTTCTGTCCCAGAGATGGATTTTTGATATAAATTCCAGATCTCCTTTGTAAGAGCCGTTAACAGGGATGGTGCGAGAAGCAAACCACAAGTCGAGATGGATGCTCGCCACACAGAAGGCTGGTCTTCAGTCGCTTTGCAGCTTGACTGGCAATCCGGGACTCCTGGGACTGCGGGACAGTGGGCAGAATGTGGCTTTGGGTTCGCACCCTGCTCTCGACGGCCCTCACGAGGAAGGGCTCTGAGCCTGCATTTAACCCGCTAACTACCCATTTTCTCAGCTCTAAAGTCAGGCAAAACCTTCCTCAAAATCAAGCCGGGGCGAGGAGAGAGAGATGGTCTGTGAGAGGGCCCAGGAACATGCCCTGCACCTACAGTGTTGGCCTCTGCTCCTGACTCTTTTTCTCTGACACGGACCTCCCCCTTCTGCCTCCTCCTTCCACTTCCCAGATCACGGTGATGACACCAGGGCAAGCTCCTTATCTTAGGGTCAGCGATTAGCCACCTCTGTGCCACCTGTGACCTTAGTTTCCAGGGCCACGTGGCCTCATCTTCATGGGCTCGGGGGACCTGGGTGGCCATGTTTTAGGAGAGCGTAACCCCACCGATCACCACTGAGAACAGCATAGCGAAAGTCAGGCAACAGTTGCACCTTTTCCCTTTACGGTGCTGCAGCTTTGACTGCTAACGTGGAGCGTCCTGACAGGGAAAGGGAGAATCGTCGAGATACTCCCTTGCGTTTTCCATGGTTTCCTATGACGAGGGAGGAAGGACGACTGGTAAACCTCCCTTCCCCCTTCTCTCCCCAACAGCACATCAGGGTAATGCCTCTCCCAGAGTTCACGTCCCTCCCCCTGCCTGAAGGACCCAAGGTGGGTGCTTACGGGTGTCCCCTCTTTCTGCTTTCGTTGGCTTCTGAATTCTCTCTCCTGAGGAATCTTCCAGACCTGTTCACTCTCGACTTTGCACCCCTTAGGGGCACCGTATATGTGGCGCCTTGTTTATCAATTAATTCCTTCTGCGACAATTACATCATGGCCGATGACAAACCACATTTGTTTAATGATCGTTTTCCAGTATGATAGTTAAGGAGATGATTTAATGAGGCTGAAGTCAATGGTACTTACCATTGCATTACTTACCATAACATTACAGCGTTATTTAATAAAACAAATTTTAAAACGATGCTGGGGAATTAGGTGCATAACTCTCATTATTGTTAATGGTTGTTGCATACCTAATTCCCTGCTCGGTGCGCTAAAATCTTGGCTTCGGCTCCTCCTCCTATGGAAATGAGCTGACGAGCATCTGCACAGAACATACCGGCCCCAGGTATAAATAACCGCGGTGATGTTTCTTGGTGTGTGCAGAAATTAGCCCTGACCCCAATAGAGGCAGAGCCCGCATATGGATTCAGTTCAACAATCAGTGCCATGGAAGGGTCATTACCAAGGAAATGAGGTAAACATCTAATTAGTTTTTATTGACTTACACACTCAGAATGTAAATCTTGGGAATAGGTAGGACTCACTGCCTTCTGGGGGTCTTAGTACTGGCATTTATGCATTTTAACAAGACGGTTTGTTCGTTGAGTGGGCAGCTGGAGAATGGGCAGGCCCGTGGGTGGTGCCGGGGGACGGTGGAAGTGGGCAGGGGCCCGGGGGAAACGTGGCCGGGTTCTCTCTGACAGACCAAGGGCGTGGCCGTGTGCCCTGCCCTCTGAAGAGACAGTTACGGAGGCCGCCCGAAGAGCTGGCTCGTTGGGATTCAGACCTTAGGCAGGAGCACGTCAAGATCAGAGTACAGCTTTGTGAACATTCCCCCAGACCGGGCAGCACAGGATGGCCGTGGCGGGCTGAATTTGACCATTAAAATCATCCCTGTGGGAACAGGGGGCATGCTTACCTTGTCTGTGCTGGGGCTCTGTGCTGGCTCTACGGCCGGAATATAGCAAGTGCTCAATAAATAACCGTCAAACTTCTGTCCAGGACAGTTTTCCAAAGATTGAAGTTGAGGGGGTCCTGGGTGGCTCAGTAGGTTGAGCGTCCGACTCTTGATCTCGGCTCAGCTCATGACCTCGCGGTTGGTGAGTTTGAGCCCCACGTCGCACTCTGTGCTGACAGCACGCGGAGCCTGCTTGGGATTCCTCCTCTCCTTCTCCCTGCCCCTCTCTCCCTCAAAAATAAATAAATGATCTTTGAAAATAAAGATTGAAATTTAAATGTGAAAGTAGGTGTTCAGACCCCTTTTGTTGGCAAGTGGCAGAGAGATACAACCAAAACCGGGTTGAGCAAAAACAGTGTGCATTGGTTCACGTACAACTGTGGAGGCCCTCAGACTTCAGGCACGGCAGTTTAGGTATTCAAGTTACTTTTCGGGATTCGCTTCCTCTTTCTTTCTTTCTTTCCTTTCTTTCCTTCATGATGGCTTACCAAAGTGGAACTGCCCCAAACAGAGTTCTCTTTCCCAGTGATTAATTTCCAGCCAAAGTCCTGTGGTCGTGTCTCATGGGTCTTAGGTGTGCAAAGGAGCTACTACGGCCAGAGTCTCCCTGCCGGGGTCTGGCAGGGACCCAGGATGGGGCGAAGTACCTTCCCAAAGGAAAAGCGTGTCCCAGTGAAGCAGGCACGAGTTGCCTTCTTCTGTGGGAAGGGTCGCCTATCCCACAGCAAAGCCATGGACACGGGTAAAGTCAAAGCCTTTATTTATTTATTTTTTATTTTTTTTTTAACGTTTATTTATTTTTGAGACAGGGAGAGACAGAGCATGAACGGGGGAGGGTCAGAGAGAGAGAGGGAGACACAGAATCTGAAACAGGCTCCAGGTTCTGAGCTGTCAGCACAGAGCCCGACGCGGGGCTCGAACTCACGAACCGGGAGATTGTGACCTGAGCTGAAGTCGGATGCTTAACCGACTGAGCCACCCAGGCGCCCCCCCCCCCAAACATTTAATTCTTATGCACGATGAGCCTTTGTCTCCTTTCTTGTCCTAGTGTCCAAGAAGGTATGGTCTGTACATCTGGACGCTGTCTGCAGTGCTGGCCCCCAGGGCCCAGAGAATCCGCAAAGCCATTACCCCAAAAGGGAGCAGAGAGAGGGCCGCTGCAAGAGACGGGCCCAAGGGATGAGTCACTTTCCAAATGAAAAGGTCAAGGGGACATGAACTAAATGTATTTAGTCAGGAAGCAAATGGAGAGGAGGGAGAAAGGAGAGTTTGTTTTCAAAATCCCAATCCCCAAATTCCGGAGGTATTTTTGTGCAATCTCAAGAAAATTGTCTTAGATTAAATAAAGGAAGTATGATTTTATGCAATTGGAGTTAGACGTGTGGAAGCCATTTCTTAAGGGCCCCAAACACACATATGTGCGCGAAGAATATTTATCGAGTGCTTCAGGCGTATCCCTGTGTGGCTGGACCCGGGGAGGTAGACGCTTCCTGGCCTGTTGAGGACGCCACTGAGTTCCAGGTAAGGAGGAAGCTGTGGAATGCCAGGGACATGAGCCAAGTGCCGATGCTGTCTGAGACCCGTGAGGACCGAGATTACATCTACACCTGTCTGCACCTTCACCTCCACCTCCACCTGCACCTGTACCTGATCTGCACTGACACCCATACCCACACCCACACACACCTGTACCACTTCTACTTCTGCACTTATATCTACGGTGACATCTACGTCCACACCTACACCTATACCTACACTACTTTACGGCACGCCTTCTTTATGCACATAAATAGATATCAAAGCATAAAGACCCTAAAGAGAGAACTTCTGACGAATACATGCTTGCAACCGTTATCTGTACAGATGCAGAACATGATCGGCACCCAGAAGCCTGTCCTCTCTTAGGAGGACAATTGACTTACAGATCGAAGCATTGGTCGAAATTGACCACTAAAGATGCATCAAAAAGGGCACGCTTGGTGAAGGAAACAATGAATCTTTGAGCAATTATGTAAGTTGATGAAGGCCTTGCAGCTAATTCTAAGGGCAGCTGGAGGCTCATCCCCACGGGGATGTGCTGTGTGTTGTCAGGGGCTAGGGGTGGCTGCTGATAAGAGAAATACCCTCCCCCTACCCAGAAGCAGTGGTTCCAAAGGGGTCAAAGTCGGAATCTCCCAGGTAGAAGCCTGGAGGGAGGCATCCGGGGTGTGGTAGAAAATAGTTCCATAGGGTCGTCTGGGATTCTGGCTCCCATCTTTCCGCCCATCAACCCAGCCCAGGGTTTTCATCTCCCAGATCAGCTCCTGGTCCAGAATGATGCTGGAGCAGCCACTGCCAGACCGAGCTGGAGGCTGGAGGAAAGGGAAGGCCCTCGGGGCACCGGCTGTCATCAAAGTCCCACATCACACCTTTGTTCCTCTCATTAGTGAGAACACAGCCAGGTGCGGGTTGGGGGGGTTGCTGACAGCCATCAGGTTTTCCCCAGGAAGGAGGTGGGCAATGGCCACCTCGTCCTCTTGGGGGAGTAATTCTGGCATAAGAAGTCGGCGGGTGGGAAGAATCGTGGAGTGGGAGACAGCTCAGCGAGAGTGGACGTTCACACAGCAGGGAGGGCGAAGGGAAGAATGCAGTGTATAAGGCATCTCTGGGGTCGACTGGGCAGATTCCGGTGACCAGAGACACTGGGTGACCGAGAAAGCAGGTGGCACGTTCGAGTCTGGCAAGCGGGTGGCACTGACGTCTTCAAGTAAAAAAGGGTGGATGCCCCACGTCCGCAGGGCTGGGAGGGTGGCAGTGTCTCCAGGCGTCAGCGGCCGGGCCGGAGCTCGGGAGACAGGCTAGCATGGGAGGTTCTGGCGTGGAACTGAGAGTAGGGATGATCACTGGAGCCTTGGGAGCGGGTGAAGTCATCCATGGGGACACTGGAGGAGAATTGCGTTGGCGTCCCGGGCAGGACCAACATCAAGGGACGCATTCAACACAAGCTCAGAGGCAGGAGCAGAGCTGGGGGAAGTGGCGGGAAGTCAAGGGGGCAGAGTGTTTCAGAGAGTGAGGGCAGGCTCCAGATCGCATCCTGGTAAGTGGAACCGGCCCGTGGGACCCCGTGGACCGGAGGGCTGGGCCAGAAGGAGGAGCTGGAAACCTCCTCCTCGTGTGTCCACACTTAGCATCTTTGCTGAGACGGAGCCAAAGAGCCCTGTGGCTTGAGGGCACCACTGGCCAGGCCCAGGGAAACCTTAGCATCAAGGTGAAAACGAAAGGGACGGGTTACAGCACATCAAGCATAAGAACCCATGAATCCCCACTTCCATAAATGACAGAATGAATGATGGTTTCAAAGGTTAGGGTACACGAGAAAGCTATTCTTTACAGAAAAAATGTCAATTACTCAATGTAGAGAAATAAAATGGGGAAATCATCACTTTACAGCCTCTGTAGTAATGACTGATTCAGGCGGGAACCATCAACGGGCACTAACATCACTGGATAAAAGGCCGTTGGTAAAGAGGGTGTCCACATTGTCTCAAAGTCTAGGATCGCTTACGAATCGCTGTGGGCACATGATAGCTTAACGAGACAGAAACCGGCAGACACATCTCAAGCAAAAGCTCAAACCTAACAAAGTGAAGGGTGGGGAAAAGCGACTCCGTGTAAACCCCCCAATGTGATGCACCCGGAAGGAAACATTTCCTCCGGGGTGGTTTGGCCAGAAGGGATTATCCTAAACCAAATCAGGAGGGAATGATCAGATAAACACATCGGAGAGATTCTCTGCGAAATAGCTGCCCAGCATTCATCGGAAGATCCACGCCATGAAAGACAAAAATAAAAATAAAGTCAGGGGAACTGTTCCAGATTAAGAAGGGATTAAGGGAATTTTAGGAAACGCACACTGATACGTTTAGTGATGAAGCGTCCTGACGGCTGCATGATTCACACGGTTCAGTCAGTACATACTGTAAATATATAGATCACTGTCCCTTGGTGTGTGTGTGTGTGTGTGTGTGTGTGTGTGTGTGTGTGTCTGAGGGCACACGATCACCTTACTAGTTTGCAACTATTTATTTTCCAAAATAAAAAGTCGGGAGGAAAAAGAAGGGGCAAATGTCCCCACTATGAGACTTGGCAGGTGTGTTTGTGAATCCAACTGCCTGCGTGTCTATAAACACACACACACACGCACGTGAACACAGCCGTTCTGATATTTTGAACCCATGCTGCAGAAATGAGAGCGCGCTCATAAAGATGCACACTTAAGGAGTCTTTCTACACCAGAAACAAACAAAAACATTCAGAAACTGACTATCCATCCATTAATGATTTAAACGTGGGACATTTATAATGTGGGATTTTATGCAACTATTAAAAAGAATGCCTTCTGGCAGAGTGGTACGATGGATATACAAACTCCCCCAGTGACACAAAAAATGCGGGATTAAAAAAAAAGCTTTAAAATGCATGATGTGCTGGCAAGAAAGCAAATTCTCCTTGGAGGCCAGCAATTGATTATTGCTGGGAGCCCCGAGAGGTGATAGAGCAGGGAAGCGGGTCCTCCCTTGAGGGTGCCTGACCGCCACGCGTGTCTGAGCTTCAGTGTTACGGCCTGCCGATGCAGGGACCCAAAGCCAAGCTCACGATCCGTCCAAGGAGCCAAGCCTGCTACTGCTCCCCCTCTTAAAGCTGGGCCCGTGCTCCCCGATATAAGGGGGAAGGAACAGATCCCCCCCGAGGGGCTGCACGGACACTGTCCTCTCAAACCTTGAGGCAGATTTGAGACCTGAAACTGATACCCCGAGAGTTCAGAGTCGTGGCCTGAGTTTCCATCAGCCTGCAAAACCCGAAGCCGAGTTGAAGGCAGTCCTCGCTGGTCATGTTCTTGGAAGCCTGCCGAAGCAGAAGAAATAGTCTCCCCTTCAACAAAGGCTGAAAAGAATTTCAAAGATGAAGTTCCAAGTAGACAGAAGTTTCATTCAAAAATCATAAACTCATTGGGGTTCCTGGGGGGGGGGCTCCGTCGGTTAAGTGTCCGACTTTGGCTCAGGTCATGATCTCACGGTTGGTGGGTTCGAGCCCCGCATCGGGCTCTGTGCTGACAGCTCGGAGCCTGGAGCCTGCGTCTCCCTCTCTCTCTGCCCCTCCCCCGCTCACGCTCTGTCCCTCTCTCTCTCAAAAATAAACACTAAAAAAAAAAAAAAAGATGTAAACTCACAAGGACACATGTGTCCAAAGGCTAGAATTTTCCAGAACCGATGAAAGACTCCAGTTCATGGATTCAGAAAGTGCAGTTAATCTTAAGCAGAATAAAAATAAATCCATACATAATACATACCACCCTCCTCCCCCAACGAACTCACACATCTATACACATTTTGGTGAAACTACAGAAACTAAAAATAAGACACAGTCCTCAAGCAGGAGAAGAGGGGCAGCTCGCAAGTTTATGACAATTAGATAAGCGATTAATTGGCTTATCAATAGTGACGCCACGGTCTCCTCCACAATTTCCTACGTCTACAGAAGGAAGTGCCTCACACATTTATCTCTGTAACCCACATTGAGGGTTGTTGCGAATGATGTGAGTTACACAGGTAATTCTTTTTTCCTGCCGGAAAACCGGGTTGCCCGTCACCGTTTACTGAGAACTGCACCTGTCTCCCCTGGTCCGCTCTGCCGTGCCAGCTTGGTGGCAGATGAAGTGTCCACGGACATCCGGTTCTGGGTGTCTCCCCTTTCACTGGTCTATTGGGTGATTCTCGGGCCCTGAATTACTGCAGGAAGAGCTCTCCCTCCTCACATCTTCTTCCCCGTGTAGATGAAGACGTCCGTGTCCTTGTGCGCGGCTGTTTACCTGGTGCAGGATCTTACCAGGTCACCCGCACACGTTGCTACATCGGGGTCTTGGCTGTAACTGCCGTAGCGGCACGGACTCTCCACGTCGGTTTGGAGAGAATCGACGTATTTAATTATATTGAAGCTTCGGATCCATTGATATTGTGTATCTTTTTATTTACTTGAGTTTTCTTCGCGCATCAGTGAAATTTAATAATCCTGCGTCATATAGGTGTTGCAGAGCTCTTGTTAGATTATCCCTGGGTCTCAGCATTTGGGTGCCTTTGTAATTAACGTGCACTCGACTTTCATTTCTGTTTGCGGCTTATATGGCAATAGGAAATTAATTTCGTGGAGGTATATATTTTTTCCGGATCTCTGAATAAACTGTCTTATTATTTCAAATAATTTACCCGGGAATTCTATTCACAATTGTGGGTAGCTTTTTGTTGTTGTTGTTTTCAAACTTCTCATATGTACTATTTCTTCTCGTTTTAATACTTTCTGTTACATGATAGCATCCCTTTTTATTTATTTCATTAATTTCTGTTCTGACATGTATTATCTCTTCCTTCCTTCTCCTGAATTTCAATTGAGCCTGTAATCTTTTGATAATGTGCCTGATAGCTTATTTATTTTCAGCCTTCCTTCCCTGCTAGTGTGACAATTTAAGGCTAATGTAGCCTTGCTGCCTCCATCTTTTTGAGGTAGGATTTTTGTTCCTATTCAGTTCTAAGTGGTTTTTAATTTTAAGGTTTAAAACTTTTGCTTTTTAATTTTTATCATGTCAAAGAAAGAATGAAAGTTTGTCAGCGAATTACATTCAAAATATTATACATTCAAAAATATATAGGCATATGACATTTTAGTTATCTTTCAAAATTGCCCATTTCTATTTTAATTGCAGATAATTTGATGTGTGCAATACCCATCCGTTGAAATACATTAAGGATGTACCCTCAATGTATTTCATATCGCACCATGAAGTGTCCTCAGCGGAGCTATGGCTCAGTGTGTGGTCACTTCGTATAAATGTTCTTTGTGTCTCTGGAAAGACTACGTGTCCGTGACAGTTGCACACGGTGTGCCCAGGGAGGCACGAGGACATCTGGTTGATACGACATCCCCCGTGGATGGCGATGTGGACAGTGATGGGAAACCCAATCGTACCAAACCGCCCCAAACAGCCTCAAAAGTGGGACACAGAATTCGCAACACATCAAACTGAAAGGTTCAGTGTTTAAGATATATAAATAACTCCCACGACACACTTTTCAATAAAATAAAGATAATCCAACACGACCTGAAAAGACATTACAGGAGAGGAATTGTGAATGGCCAATAACTACAAGGTAAGTGTTGGGAGCTGTGAACCACAACCCACCAGACCGACCAGCGTTCCAGCCGCGACAAAGCCTCTGACGAGAGTGCAGCCCTGTGTGGGTGTGGACCCGTGGGTGACCCGGGAATCCGATGGAGGCAGCATGAGCGGACACTAACACTCTGGGAAAGTACTTGGTGTTACTCAGTAACTTCGGAGATGCACGTAGCCACGGGCCCAAAACTCCCCTCCCAGCCCCTCAGCCCAGAGAAGCTCCGGGCCCACGGCAACAGGACGGGCCAGCACGTTCACAGCGGCGTTGTGTGTGATACAGAACAATGGTGGCAACAACCCAAATCCACCGAGGGTGGAACAGAATCAACGTGCGGGGTGCTCCCGGAATGGAACATCACGCGACACTGGAAAGGATGACTTAGAACTGCACACGGTCAGACCGATAAAGCCCGGGAGTAGACTGTTCAGTGGAAAGACAGGTGAGAGGAAAATACATATGGTGTGTTTGGTTTAAAACGTGGAAAACTCAAAACACGGGAAAGCTGAGGGTATATTGGTGGAGACGCAAACATTTACGCAGGAGCGGGAGAGCACAAATTAGGGGTGACTTCCGAGGGGAAGGGTTGGGGGGGCAGGCTGGCGGGACACCTCCAGTGTCTTCAAAGTTCATGGGTTTTTTGGGAGGGGGGATGGGCTAAATGGGTAAGGGGCATTAAGGAATCTACTCCTGAAAGCATTGTTGTACTAGCTGCTAACTAATTTGGATGTAAATTAAAAGAAAATTAAAAAGAAAAGTTCATGGCTTTTTTTTCTTAGTCTGTTGCTGGGATCTGGAATAGTGGTTTTGCAATCTTCACGTCTTGTAATCACATTGCAAATAACCTTCGGTAGGTGCCTGCAGACTCTCTCTTCCAAATCCATTCTCCAACAGCATCCAGAAAGTTCTTGCCAACATGAAGATTTGATCAGAACGTGCCTGTGAAGGTTAATTTTATGTGTCAACTTGATGGGCCGCAGGCACCCAGCTATTTGGTCAAACATTTTTCTGGGTGCTTCTGTGAAGGGGGTTTTGGAAGAGGCTACCATTTTAATTGGTAGGGTAGAGGAGATTGTTCTCCCCAATGTGGGTGGGGCTCACCCAATCAGTTGAAGGCCTACAAAGAACAGAAAGACTCCCGCTCTCCCAAGCAAGAGAAAATTTCTCCAGCAGGCGGCCTGCAGCCCTCCCCCAGTGCCTCTCGTGGGTCTGGAGCCCACCTGCTCTTAGAAGAATCTCTTTCCGTGTGTATACACACCCTATTGGTCCTGTTTCTCTGGAAAATCCTAAAACAACCCCTTTTAAGAAAATCTTCCTTTGGTACCACTTTATCTCCGGATCACTGTCGGTCCCCGACACGTCCCACAGGTGCTTAGGTAGACTCATCTCTGCCACCTCTTGCTAGGACCCGGGCTCTACTCTGAGCTACGGCCCTGCCAAGGCCCAACACTGATCTGATCTGATCTTTCTGCTTGAAGGATATGTCCCCCGTCCCCAAGACTCCGTCCTCAAGATTCACCTCCAATGTGTCGCCTTTGTGAAACCTTCCTCTCTCCTCCAGGCCACACAATGTATTTCTCATACCTTGTCAGTTATACTATCATATCATGTTTTACTTCCGTAAAGACCTGTGCACGATAATGTCTTGGGAGCCAGACAGACCAAGACTCGAACCTTAGCCTTGCATCTTCCAACTTTGTGAGTCTGGCAGCCAGTAGGAGCCTGAGGGAACCAGACAGACATTATTGAATTGGAGAAAGACACCACTGTTGGGGCATCTGGGTGACTCAGTCGGTTCAAAGTCCGGCTTCAGCTCAGGTCATGATCTCACGGTTTGTGGGTTCGGGCCCCGCATCGGGCTCTGTGCCGACAGCTCAGAGCCTGGAGCTGCTTCAGATTCTGCGTCTCCCTCTCTCTCTGCCCCTCCCCTGTTCATGCTCTGTCTCTCTCTGTCTCAAAAATAAATAAAAATATTTTAAAAAATTTTTAAAAAATATTGGCTCCTAGATGGCTCAGTTGGTTAAGCATCTGACTCTTGGTTTCAGCTCAGGTCACAATCTCATGGTTCATGAGATGGAGCCCTGCGTCGGGCTCTGTGCCGACAGCTCGGAGCCTGGAGCTGCTTAGGATTCTGCGTCTCCCTCTCTCTCTGCCCCTCCCCTGTTCACACTCTGTCTCTCTCTGTCTCTTAAAAAGAAATAAATATTAAAAACATTTAAACAGAACAAAGGAGAAAGACCCTACTGTCCTCTCAGGCTGGAGCCGGACGGCCACATGTCAAAGGGACACATCAACAGAACCAACCGATACTGAGCCGTGGCTTTATCCACAGTAGTGGAAGGACTGGATGAAACCACTGTCGTTTAACAGCCACGCCTGTGGCACCAGAATTAGCGCCCGTGTGTGCCTTCTGATGTTGGCCGAAACCCGGGAATGAGGATGTGCCATGGCCTTTCCCAAGCGGTCTGACTTCACGGGTGTGGGTGGGCCCAGCACTGGGGTGTTTTCAGAGCTCCACACCGAGGACCCCCTCTAGGTACCCACCCGTGCCCGTAATTTTGCATGCGTAGACGATCGTGACAGAAGCTAGCTCAGTTTAGACAACTCCCCAGGTATCACCCGTTTTACATCCTGCAGCAAGTGTCACTTCAGTGTCTGCTGGTGACAGCCCCGAGTCCCCCCAGGTGCTCAGCAGGGTGAGGGAATGAGCTCTCCAGCAAGAAGCGAACAGAGATGGCATCTGTGGGGTTTTCCAAAGCCTGGAATTTTCTCAGTGTGCATGCCTTACAGAACCAGAGCCCCGTCACTGCCCACTTTTCTCCAGAACCTGGGGTTTGCTTTTCTGCTTCATTCTGCTGTGGTTGGGGACTGTCATTTTGCTAACTTTTCTCTTATGACGTGTCGGGGGGCTGTGTGGGGGGGATTCCTATAGGCCACGAGTCCCCGTCCCTCCTAAAGGAGGCCCACTAAAGTGGCACCTTGGCCAATGAATTCGTAACTAGAGTGTTCTGTGGCTTCCTGGAGGTAAAGGAGAGGCTCTTCCAAGGCTGGGAGACTTTGGGGGTGTGTTAGGCTTTTGTGAGAACACTGCCTCTCAGCTCAAGTCCCGAGGGTAGCTTTCAAAAATAGACTCACGTGCGGGCCTGTCCCTGGAGATTCGGGTTTGGTTATTCCATGTGGTATTTCCACAAGCTTCCAGGTCGCTTTTACATCGTCCACCCCTCTACCTCATGTTTTGAACACACGAAACATAGTTAACTAACTATATTCATGTCTTTTTCTGGTACTTACTGAATTGCTTTTTATGTGTATTCTTGTGGTTGAACTGAATCGTAGGCTCGGCAAACAGGCACGCACTGATTTTCGCCCCCTCTCCAAAATGTGATGCTGCCTTGAAATCAACAGGTGCTTATTACGGCGTCTGTGGTTCTTGACCAAGGGAGAAATGTGACATCAGAACATAGGGACACATGGAGTCTCTTCCTAGCTTTTGATTTTCTTTTTCTTTCTTTCTTTTTTAATGTTTATTTATTTTTGACAGAGAGAGAGAGAGAGCGTGAGAAAGAGAGAGAGAGAGAGCGTGCATGAGCAGGGGAGGGGCAGAGAGAGAGGGAGACACAAAATCTGAAGCAGGCTCTAGGCTCTGAGCTGTCAGCACAGAGCCTGACGCGGGGCTCAAACTAATGAACCGCAAGATTATGACCAGAGCTGAAGTCGGACACTCAACCGACTGAGCCACCCAGGTGCCCCCCCTAGCTTTTAAATTTCAATCGCTTAGATTCCTGGGCAAACAAAAGATCTGGGAATAGTCTGTAGACTTGGGAGGAAGCCAAGGGCAGACTCTGTTACCCTTGAACGAGGCAGGCATCCTTGGGCGGATGAGGAGTGGGTGGTGGATGGTCTGAGGGCCTAGTCACTAGCGGGCATTGTGGAAATGGGCCCTGCCTCCTGAACTAAGCACCAGGGAAGGAAGCCAAGCCCAGAGAGGCATGTTGGGTCCCAGAATACAGAGAAATGATGCCTTTCTTCTGGGGATAACTTAGAAAGAATGTGGCTGTTCTAGGGAGTGGGGAAGTTCCGAGAGAACCCTACAGCATGTCTGTGGTCCTAGCCCATGGCAGGAACTAAAGAACATCCCCACGTGATGGGCCTGGTGGTGCAAAGGAGGGTGTCTCCAGGGTGGCCCCTGGGGCCAGGACGAGGGACGTCTCAGTATCAGGCTGTCGGCCCGGCGTCGAGAAGCATTGAGTCCTTGCCTTCTCTCTGTCTTCCCACTTGGTAGACTTGTAGGACTTGCATCCACGGGGCGAAGGAGGTGTTCAGAGTTACGCAGGCTGAGACTGAATTTCGCCCACCTCTGTGGAATGGAGCTTGGGCCATGTGAGACCACGAAATCTCAGCTGCATGTACAATAAGCATTGGTTTCTCGTGCGTCTGTGTGTGGACCGGGGCAGGGGGGGCGGTTCGTGGACCCTCGTGGGCTTGGCTTGGCGGCTGGAAGTTTCCGTCCACGGCCTGACACCAGCAACCCTGTCCCTCCTGCCCACATTGCATCGGCCGGAAGGAGTGTCCCGCCCACACAGCAGCCCGTCGCCTCTCTGTTAGTGAGAGGAGCTGACGAGCTACTGGGCACGGGCACAGATTTGGGACAGGTGGGAAGGAGGCCAATTTGCCCACCGGCCACGGAGGTCCACGGGCAGAGAGAAGTCCATGCACACAGAAGTCTGGAAAGACATTCACACAGTCGAACCAGACTGGACATTGAGGAAAGAACAGAGAGAGCTGCACGGAATGGCGTCCCGCGTGAGGGGGTGGCCCCGACAAAGTGTCGGCGTGAGACACCTCGAAGCCACGCGTGAGCAGCAGCGACTGTGGCTGCACCCTTGTTGTTCTGGAAGTGATGGGCAGAACCTGAGCTCTGTGGACCCAATGGCAATTGACACTTTTCCATCAGGACGGACGAAAATGGCTGCTTGATCTTTAAGCGAATATAATTTTCCAGAGCCCATAAGGTATTATTGGTTAAACAGAATAAAGGAGCAGTAAATTTCCCAGCAGGAAGCACTACGCTTCTTCTTTTCGGTGGGAAATAAATACCAGTCCTAAGTGGTATTTTCGGATGCATCCCTTGAGAAGCTAAGTCAGCTATCCCCCCCTCCACTGTGTCTCGTGTGGCTGATAGACAAGCGCTGGGTGACCGCGTGCCACGGGTCGTTTGGCCACCCACAGCCTCGCTCTGCTGGTTTAGCATTGGGAAATCTGCACACTTCTGCAAATGACTTAGAATCTTGGCGTGCGTGTCTCGGCCCCTTGAACACTGTGGAGGTCGTGGAAAGAAATCTTTGTTAAAACTGAGCTTCTGAGGAGCCCTGAGCGAGGAGCTCCAGAGCAAAGGGAAGACACGCCAAGTAACCAGCGCAGAAAACTAGCGCGGGCCTGGTCGTCCGGGTGCAGCCAGTCTGGCATCGCACAGCTGGACGCAGGTCTGGAGATAATGACGTCATGCCCTCGCTCCCTCGTAGCAGACAGCACTGCGTCATCATTGGGGTCTGTGATGCCACCATCTCCGCCAATGGTTCCAATGCAAGTCCAGCGGAATTCATGGCAATGTGACCAAGATAGGGACAGATGCCACTGGTCCTGCACACTGTTCCATTCCAAATGACTCATGACCTTGTGCCAGCCGGTTTAGGGTTTGAGAAGTGAGGTAACAGCCTGAGAACTGGCCAAGGAGGCCTGGAAAGGGACGCACTGAGAATTCTGAGGCTGAGATCCCAGACGCGTCCCTCAAGAACGTTACAGAATGGGAAACCTGCCTGGAAGGTAGCCGAGACAAAAGGAAGGAAGACCCAATGACCAACAGCGTCCCCTCCTGTGCAGTCCTGCCCCGGACCACAATGGCTGCCCCTCCCCCCCCCCCCCCCCAGCTGGTTTCCTCTCTCTGTGGGTAAAGCCAACTGGAGATGCAGCTCCATATTTGCTAAAGGCACAGGCAATCCAGCTCCCTTAGGCAGATTTTGGTCATGGTTCCAGGAGACGGAGGTTCTCGGAGTTTGCTCACTGACCAGGAAGGTGGGAGGATGACCTTTCTCCGGAGTCCCCAGTCATGTATTGGGCTCTTTGGTTACTTGCTGAGTCTTAACCTGATTCACATGAAAAATCAACTCAAACTGGGTTAAACAATAAAGGAAATATGTCAGCTCATAACTGAGAAGCCTGAATGAGGCGCTGACTTCTGGGAGAGGGTGATCCTCCCATGACATTCTCTCCTAATAACCAGCAATCGTCTGGGGGGTCACAACATGGCACCACCAGTCTTCCACACCTCATCAATCTTTCACAGAAGGCTTTGAAGACTTCCGCCATTTTGAGGGTCATTCTGGGTCAGTGGTTTTCCGTTGAATTGGCTGGTTCCCTTTACCTATAATGATCACTTTCTCGGTGATGGTTACCTTGTCAGTGTCTACCAACACCCCCTTTGGTTAGCTTTCAGTTTTTGTCCTTTTAATACTATTATCAAACTTTTAAAGAAAGGATTCTTGCTTTCTGGCAACAAGATGTTCCAGGATCAGCTATACTTTGCCCTTCCCTGGACATCAAATCAATTGCTCTGTGAGGAGCTAAGATTCCTTGTAGGGGAGACTGGTTTTCAGAATCAAAACCTAGATGCCAGGATGCCTCACATGAATCCCCAGGGCTCCTTTGCTGACATGGGGAAAGTACTTACTGTTTAAAACATAAGTTCACAATTTAATAATCCCATCTATTAAACACATTATATTCTAATGTGGAAAAGGGTGGGTGTTTTTGCTGACATATGCCCTATAACTGTTACTTATAATTCTTATGTGGGCCATCGGCCCCCGTGCTGTGGTCACCTTGTTGACCTGGTCTGCTCCTTTCTCATTGGCCCAAAGCTCGCTCATTGTTTCTTCTGGAAGCCCTTTGTTGCAGGCATAGAGCTACATCCTGGGAACAAACACTGAACAAGACAGACACAGGCTGGACGTTGCAGAGTTTATGATTCAGAGGGGGACGCACAAAAAAGTGCTTACGGAGAACCACGAGTAGCACAGTGACGTGTGGCTGTATCCTGGCTCTGAGCAGAAGTAGGAAGTCAGGAAACAGAGCCATTCCTCAGGCTCCCTGAGACCCCACTGTCACCCACACAGGTACTGCTTTCTGAACCCCCGGTTCCGTCACCTATGGTGAGTGTGAGGTCCAGCGTTATGTGGGTGGCCCTTCAGGGCTGAACGGAGACAGGTTCTCTAAGACAGGACTGTGGTGGCTGAGGAGCCGATGGCTTGTGCGTCCACCATGACCCCGCCAGGGGTGCCGTGGTCTGCAGTCACAGGTGCTCGGGAAGATCACCCGTGTTTTTCCGTCTGCCGCCCATTCACGCCCCAGCCCGATTGAGGCCTCCTGGTTGTGTTAGGACAGTGCTCTGACCTCACACAGGGGACCCTTCTTTAAGAGGGGTCCATTCCCCCACAAAGACGGTTAGAAGCTGGGGGACCTCGAGGAAAGCCCCAGGAATCAGGTGAGATGATAGAAATGTCCCTAGACATTTTCAAGAGGGCAATAGCTACCTCCCAGACACTTTTAGTGATGGACTAAATATGTATAAGAGTATGAAATGTAGCCCCTGGAGTCCATGGAACTGATTGACGCATGGCTCCAGAGCTTTAAAAATTTTTTTTAAATGTTTATTTATTTTTGAGACAGAGCGAGACAGAGCATGAACGGGGGAGGGGCAGAGAGAGGGGGAGACACAGAATCCGAAGCAGGCTCCAAGCCGTCAGCACAGAGCCCGATGCGGGGCTCGAACTCACAGACCGTGAGATCATGACCTGAGCCGAAGTCGGACGCTTAACCGACGGAGCCACCCAGGCGCCCCGACATGGCTCCACGGCTTTTAAAGGTGGTCTTCAAACATTTGAGACAGATTGGCTTCTCTCTGAAACACAGGCTTTGTCAGTTAATGGACTCATGTCAATTTTTCAGGATGTTTTATTGACATATTAAATTTTAAAATAAGCTTAAGACAAAACTTTCTTACACTATTTGTCAGGAATACAATAAAGCAAAAAATAACTCCCCCCCAAAAATCTTAAAGCGCACACCCCCCCCCCCAAACTGAGGGAACCAAACAACACAGAACCACAATAAAAGGAGAGAAAGAAGTCAAGCCATAAATATGCCAGGCAGTAGATGGTCTTCTAACAACTGGGTAGCTACAGCTGCAGAGAGGAAGAAACAAGATGTTTGTCAGGAACAATTACCCTTCAAGCAACTTGATTCTGGAGGATTTGCTCAAAGAGAGTCAATCAGAAAGGAAACAGCTGCTTTCAACGGCGGGGGGAGGGCGTCGTTGCCTCGTGGAATAAGTCATGTAGCGGGAGGGGACCAGAGCGGGGACCAGAGGAGACCAGAAGGAGCCGGGATGCTCAGTGAGGCGCGGGGCCCCGGGCGGCCCGACCACACTCCAGGGAAGCAGCTGGCAAGCTCCCCACCTTCTGATGCGACAACAGACTCCGGATAATGTATTTTCCGGAAGGTATTAAGTCTAAGCGTACACACGGAAAGCTTTCCCATGAGTACCCTTGACTTTCCTTCAGAAGCTCCTGCTAGGAACAGGATTCCAGAGAGTTTGTATTATCTGGGGCATTTCTTTTTTTTTCCCCTTCTTTCCTTTTTTTTTTTTTTTTTTTTTTTTGAGGGGGGGAGGACAAGAAGGACAGAGAGAGAATCTTTTTTTTTTTTTTAGTTCATTTATTTATTTTGAGAGAGAAAGTGCATGAGTGGGGGAGGAGCAGAGAGAGGGGGAGAGAGAGAATCCCAAGCAGGCTCTGTGCTGCAGCAGAGAGCCCAACATGGGGCTCATACTCACGAACGGTGAGATCATGACCTGAGCCGAAATCAAGAGTCAGGTAGATGCTCAACCGACTGAGCCCCCCGGGGGCCCCATGCTGGGGCGTTTCTTAATTTGGCAATGGGAAGCTGAATCCCATTGAATACATACTATTTTGATTGAAGGTGACCTATTAATTTCTGCTTCATTCCAGAAAGGCCTGACTGTTTGATGGGATCTGAGCATCTAAGCACCAAATGTCACCGCAGGAGCCACATCCTTGATTTTCAGCGAGCGCCGATGTGTCGGGCACTTTGCTAATCTCATTTTATCTTCAACCCCAGGAGGGAGCCATCCACGTTGCAGGGGTGAGGAGATCAGAGCTCAGGAAGGTTACAAAACCCGTTAGGATTCAGAGCAAGTCAGCGGCAGAGGAGGGATGGAGTGAGAGGGTCTGATCCGGAGCCACTTCCCAACCGGGGGGCTCCCAGGCTGTCTGAACCCCTCCCCCGGAGTGTGAGTGTTTGCTCACACTGGCCAACGTCTCTGAATTCGCGGCTGCTCCCTGTAGGGCAGTTAACTTGCTCAGCGCGCTGGATTTTTTCCTCCGGGTAAAAACAGTCCGTGCCAAAATCTCCGGAGAATTGAGTCTCCTTACCTGTGGGTGCCGCATCCTGGCCTGTTTGCCGGAGCGCACACATCCCCAGTAGGACCCGCAGAGTCCGTTCAGCGGCTTCTGGAATGGGGGCGGGACTGTGGTGCTTCGCAGCCCCCACACCCAGGGGTTTGACGGCAGGGGGGTCCCATTTCCGTCCAGGAGACGTGGCGTGCGGGCTACGTGACGCGGGGTCCCTGGCGTTTCCTCACCTGGTCAATGACCTGCTTCTTCAGACGGTGCACTTGCCAAGTTCTGATATTAACTATGCGCACGTTCCTTTCGGGCCACAGGGTAATTTTATCTGTTTAGAATTTATCACCATTGTTTCCACGATGCTCGTCTCCCGTTAAGTGTTTTGCCTTGAGCACAAAGAAGCTAAACAATGAATTTCAAAATGTTGGCAAGAGGCCCCCGGCTAAGAACATATGATACGAAAACCATAATGTCTGCGTGCGCGGTGCTCACGCGCGGTGCTCCGTCTCACGGCACTTGGAGGGAGTTGTCTGTCTGTCAGGTCCCATGCCAGGTGGCAGTGATGGAGGTCGGGGAACCGGCCCTCCCACCCCACCCCTCCTCAGAGCGCCTGCGTTCCGGTTCAGGGGCTGAGCCCCTATGCTGTGCCAGGCTCCGTGCCGGGTGCTGGGAACCCGCAGGTGACAGAGACCACCCCCCCCCCCCACAAGAGCTGGGACTACGTGGCGGTCCGGGGACGCGGGCGAGCGAATGAGTGGACAAGGCCCCATGTGACCACAGGCACGGATGCCGGGAAAACCTGAGCCGGAGGTGGGGGTGGTGATGGAGGGCGTGAGCGGGTGTGGGTGCACGTGTGTGTGTGCAGGAACAGGTGTGATTTCGTGCACCGGTGCGTGGCTGGGGAATGCTGCCCTTGGAGCTTGGCCTTGGTGAGGGACAGCGGGAGGCCGGGAGCGGCCGGAGGGCCGGGTGCAGGGGAGGGACCTCACATCAGCCCCGCGGCCTGCGAGCTGCGACCGTGGACGTGGGAGGAAGGGGTCCTGCCTCCTGCAGGACGCAGCATGGGGCTGCTGGGGGTGGTGACACGCGTCCTTGCCTTGTCCCCAGGCTTAGGGGGTAGCACCAAGCGTGTCCCTGTCACCGCGGGGTTGGTGGGAAGTCCCGTTCGGCGTAGATAGATGTCTTCCGTCCGTCAGAGATGTCCCTTCTATTTCCTGGTTTGCCAAGACCTTTCACCATGAATCGGGGCTGAGTTTCATCTGACTGACTTTTCGGCGTCTATTACAGTAGCCTTATCTTTTTCTTGTTTATACCATTAATACGGTGAATGATATTATTTTACTTGGACGGTTGAGCCAGACTCGCATCCCTTGGATAAACCCCGTCTAATCATGATGGACGAGCTGCCTCACACACTGCTGGGTTCACACTGCATCATTTTGTCGAGAAGTTTTGCAGTGATGTTTATAAGGCATAGTGGTCCGTTTCTTCCTTTCTTTTCTTCCTTTTTCTCTTTCTTTCTCTCTGTCTTTCGGTCTCTTTCTCTCTCCCTCTCTCTTTCTCTTTCTGTTTCTCCGTCTCTCTCTCTCTTTCTTTCTCTCTGTCTTTCTGTCTCTGTTTCTCTCTCCCTCTCTCTTTCTCTCTTTCTCTCTCTCTCCTCTCCCCTCCTTCTCTCTCCCCCCCCCCTTTCTCTCTCTCTTTCTTTCTTGTAATGTCTTTATTTGGTAGTAGTATTAAAATAAACCTGGCCTCTACATAAATTGAGAAGCATTGTCTTTTCCCATATTCCCTAGAGGATATTGTGAACATTTGAATGCTTCTTTCTTACATGTTTCATACAATTTGCCAGTGAAGTTACCTGGGCTGGGAAGTTTCTCTTCTGGAAGGTTTTTAACTAATAACCTCTTTAACATATGTGACACCATTCAGGTTACCTACCCAGAGTACGTTTCAGGGGCTTGTGCCTTCCAAGGAGTTGGTGCAGCTCATTTATGTTGTTGCATTTATCAGCATGGCGTCGTTCGTAAAATCTCCTTATTGTCCTCGATATTTGGGGGTACCAGAAGTGATGACACAGTCATCGTTGATGCTGGTAAACTGTGATTCACTCTTTTTTCTGGATCTGCCTGGCTACAGCTTTATGAATTTTACTGATCTTCTGTAAGAACCAGATTTTGGTTTCTTTGGGTTTCTTTGGGTTTGTCTACTATTTTTCTGTTTCCAATTTTATTGATTTTCTATCCTCAACTTTATTATTTCCTCCCTTCTGGAGGGAGGATTGGGATTGCCTTGGGATGAAGTGACTTCCCTGCTTTAATTCCTCAGGGTGGAATTTTATTCTGTTTATTATTATTATTAGCATGTCATATTACAGATTGTCCTATAAACTGCTTTATCTGCATTCCACACATTTTGATACGTTGTACTTTTATTGTCGTTGAGCTCAGAATCATTTTAATTTCCTCAGAAAATTCCTTTCTATCCATGCCTAATGGAGAAGTATATTATTTAATTCCCAAATATGTGGAGGTTTTCCGGATATTTTTATTATCTGGATAGGTATCTGGATAAACATCCCTCTTTATCTCTGGTGATATTCTTTGTTCCAAATTCTGCTCTGCCTAAAGTTGATATATTTCTTGCAGCTTTCTATCATTTGTGTTTGCGTGGTGTGGAGCATTCACTAGCTTCCTACCTTCATTGCATGTGTGTCTTTGTGTTTAAAATCGATATCCCCTGGACCACATGTAGCTGTCTTCCTTTCTCTGAACCCAACCTGACAATCTCTGCTTTTTAACTGTTGTATTGAGACCATCCACATTTAAAATGATTATTGATGTAACTGGATTAAAACACATCATTTTGTGCGGCACCTGGGTGGCTCAGTCGGCTAAGCGTCCGACTTCGTCTCAGTGCGTGATCTCTTGGTTTGTGAGTTCGAGCCCCGCGTCGGGCTCCATGCTGACAGCTCAGAGCCTGGAGCCTGCCTGGGATTCCGTGTCTCCCTCTCTCTCTGCCCCTCCCCTGCTCACGCTTTGTCTCCCTTTCTCTCAAAAATAAACATTAAAAAAAATGATACATTAAAAAATTAATTAATTAAAAATCCTGCCATCATTTTGTTACTTGTTTTCTAGTTTCTAAAAACTCCCCTCTTTCTGCCGTGCCTTCTCTAGGTACGAGGGACCACTGTGTGATTCTACTTTACTTCTTCTATTACTTATTCCTCTTGATTTTGTGCGTGTTTTTCCTCGCGTGTACCACGCACATTTGAAAAAAGCTACGTTCACCTTCAGATGGCATTGGCCCACCTCGATGCAGGGTAAGGGACTTACAAGTATGTCCCTGATTCCCTCCCATCCTTTATGCCACGGTTGACGTGCATCCCAGCAGCACATGTGATACACACAACACCTGGTGTGTTTGACGAGGACGCACCCCCCACCTGGGGGGTAGTAGCCCCCATGCACTTGACTCTCCGGTTGCCCTTGTTTGGCCTTTGTTAACCAGTTAACAGTTTACAGATGAGAT
The DNA here is from genome assembly GCF_022837055.1 of Prionailurus viverrinus. Taxonomy (NCBI): domain Eukaryota; kingdom Metazoa; phylum Chordata; class Mammalia; order Carnivora; family Felidae; genus Prionailurus; species Prionailurus viverrinus. The sequence continues at coordinate 2,575,754 of NC_062563.1, forward strand.
TCCTACCTGTGCCAGTGGAATCAGGCAACATCTGCCCTGTGTCAGCGAACGCTTGGGTTTTCTTCTTCCCTGCAAGCATCTGTTTCTCCCCAGGTTTGGGTGCTTTTTTTTTGCCTGCTCTGCAGCCTTGGTTCTTCGGTGGGTTCAGAAAAAGCCCGTGGCTTGCAGTTTGTCCAATTCTTCACTCGCGGTAAAGGCGGAAGCAATGATCTGTCCAGGACTCTCCGACACGACACGGAAGGAACGTGTCAAGTGTCTGACTCCACTTTGCTTAAACTGTATCTCAGCCTCTCGCAAAGCACAAAGTTCCATTATAGAAACTTGATCGTATCTGCCTATCTGGCTGGTGCATCTTCTACCAACGTGTCCACGTGTCTGCCAAGGCTTGTGGACACCTGCCCGTTGTATCTCACGCTGGAAATCTGCCAGGTGTTATCTCACGTTTTCATCACTTGCAACATTTCTTTCTTTCAATCTCCACAGAAGAGCTCTCAGGGAATCTTGCAAGGTGCCCTTCGAGTGGCAAAAACACCTGGAACTGGGCAGACCTGGGTTCGAATTCATGTTCCAACACTTCTGGTTGCACCAAAAAGGCGACTTTCTCAATCTCTCTAGGTCATCTCTTTTTTTTAAGTTGATTTATTTGTTTTGAGAGAGAGAGAGAACACAAGGAGGGGAGGGGCAGAGAGGGAGAAAGAGAATCCCAAGCAGCCTCTGCACTATCAGCACAGAGCCTGATATGGACTCGAACCCACGAACCGTGAGATCGTGACCTGAACCGAAACCAAGAGTCGGACGCTGAACTGACTGAGCCACCCAGGTGCCCGGTCCAAAACTTACCTTCCTGTCTCCTGAGTTACTGCCCTTCCTTCCAAAACTTCCATCATCCGTTTGTTGGGAATATGCTCCACCTGGGAACCGCTGCCTCCTGCTCTCTTCTACTCCGCTGCTGAACACTGTTTCTGGAACGGAGTCCTGGCTCACCGCGGCCCCAAGCCATTGCTGGTTCTCCTGGGGGTGGTTCTCTTGGTGAGCGCTCCACGCCGTCTGCACCTCCACATCGCCCCTCTCTGCTCCCCGACTCAAGCCTGCTCCGTTCACTGCAACTAGCTGAGGTCCTGCCATGGGCTTAGAGCCGCACGCAGTAAATATTGGTCCCAGAGATGAATAAATGGAGTTGTATATTGTGAAAAAGCAGGGGTGGGGCGTCTGGATGGCTCAGTCGGTTAAGCATCGGACTTCGGCTCAGGTCATGATCTCACGGTTCATGGGTTTGAGCCCCACCTCGGGCTCTGTGCTGACGGCTCGGAGCCTGGAGCCTGCTTCAGATTCTGGGTCTCCCCCTGTCTCTGCCCCTCCCCAGCTCACACTCTGTCTCTGTCTCTGTCTCTGTCTCTCTGAAAAATAAATAAATATTAAAAAAATTATATTCTGGAAAAGGGCATCAAACTTGAGAGAGAAATTATACAGTCCCCATGGCCATGTGATCAGCAGTTTCCAACAGTGATTTCATACATGCCAAGCCCACAGGAGTACTGAGGTGCAGAGATGCACACAGGGTATTCCATTGTACAGATGCCCCCAAATCAAACACATCCCTCCAGGTAAGTATTAGGTTCATGACTCCCCACTGTGTGTCTTTGTTCATTTGTGCTGTTATTTTTACAGATAGAATTAGAAATGAAATTGGGTCAATGGTCATGCACATTTTAATTTCTTTTTTTTTTAATTTTTTTTCAACATTTATTTATTTTTTTTGGGAGAGAAAGAGACAGAGCATGAACAGGGGAGGGGCAGAGAGAGAGGGAGACACAGAATCGGAAACAGGCTCCAGGCTCTGAGCCATCCACCCAGAGCCTGACGCGGGGCTCGAACTCGGACCGCGAGATCGTGACCTGGCTGAAGTCGGACGCCTAACCGACTGTGCCACCCAGGCGCCCCTGCACATTTTAATTTCTAAATGATACTGTGCAACTGCCCTCCAAAATTAAAAAAAAAAAATCAAACAAAACGAACAAGAAACGACGTAAAGATGTTCGTAGATAGGCTCTCTCATCAGCAGCGGGCGGGGGGGGGGGTCATTTTCCCACACCTTCGGCAAACACTGCAGTCAGATGACGGGGCTGACGCCCTCTAGATCTGCGAGGATGACGGGATGGCTGACCCATCATCCTAAGAAGACAAGCTGCCGTGTGGACAGGTCCTGGGGGATCCATGCAGAGAAGGGGAGGGTGGCGACATCGTGCATTTAAAAAGTAGCTCGATTTATAAAGGCACAAGTGGGAATTACCACCGTCAAGGAGGGTCTATTTGCAGATCGATGCGCACACGGTCGGGCAGGGGGCCCGCGTCTGCTCCAAAGCTGCACACGCCAGGGTGCTGAGAGTCAGAGGCGACGGTGGCCCAAGATGCTGGGCTGCGTGACTCTGTGGCCATACCTGCCCTTTGACTCAAACTCCTGAGATGTAAATTTGTAGACGCAGCCGCTCACGCTTGGATTACAGCTCATCAGACAAAGACCCAGCTCGTCCCCATTGGTAGCCAGGTCTCTTCCTCCCTCTCTCCCTCCCCCCTTCTCTCTCTGCCTCTCTGTTCTCTCTCTCCCCTCTCCTCTCTCACCTGCACACACCCCCACAACAAAACCCAGGCTCCTCTCCCTTCCGCTGTCCACCAAGCCCTTTGGTTCTGCTCTTCAAGGCAAAACCCAAGGCAAAGGGTGAAGCTGGCCGCCGTGCTCGCGGGCGGAGTAAGTCAGGCCTTGCGAGGCCCCGGGGTCAACAGCTGCGAACGCTCGCGATGCGAGGTTTCTTATGTGTTTACATCCCTCTTCTACATGTTTACATTTTGCCATTATTCTTATTTTAGAAAATGATTTTCAGGCAGATATTCTAGAATCTTGCTTATGTTTCGAATCGGAATTTTTTAAAGTTTATTTATCTTGAGAGAGAGAGGGGGAGTCCACGTGCGGGTGCGAGTGGGGGGAGGGGTGGAGAGAGAGAGAGAGGGAGGGAGAGAATCCCAAGCAGCCTCGGGGTGTTGTCAGCGCAGAGCCTGACGTGAGGCTCGAATTCACAACCCCGAGACCATGACCTGAGCCGCAATCAAGAGCCAGGCACTTAGCCGACTGAGCCACCCAGGCGCCCCTTGAATGGAAGTTTTTAAGCCTGCAGGGAGGTCTTCTGTCAAATGTCCGAGTTGGGTGTGCGGGCTCTTGAAATCTTCTTCATTAGGCGGTAGGGTGGGCATTTCCAAATCCTGGCAAAGACTTCCGAGAGCAACAGAGGCTCCTGAGCACTTGGGAGAGAGACTCTTTTCTGTCCTTCTCGCGGGGTCTGGCAGCTGGAGATGGGACCCGTCTTCCACGGAAGGAGGGAAGAAGGACAAAGCTGTCAGGCAAGCCCGCAGGGTCAGGCAGCAGCCCGGCCTTCTTCAGAAGCCCACCCTTCCCCAAGTTCACTCTGGGGACATCACGCTGGTGGCTCGCACTCGGCTACGGTGAGTGTTTACCCCGTGGAAATTGGCAGGTTCTATATACACCAGGACCTTCCCGCCCTTTTCTCCTGAAAGCTGGTTGCTAACCACTTGCCAACCTGTCCCCAGCTCCTCTGCCCCTGATGGATGGAGCTGCTGGCTGACGGTGGTCTGGCTTTCCAGTTGAGACCAGGCGGGTGGTCCCCCTACGTGTCTACACGTGCCCCGGCAGCTGGGTGTCATCCACGGCCACCTTCTCAGGGAGCACAGGGCTCCCACCGACCCCTCCGGGCAGAGCTAGCGGAGGAAGCCGGGGTGGGGGGCGGGAACGAGGACACCTGCAGAGAGGGGCCCATCCGGGCTGTTCTCAGGCGGGCGCTTGCCTGGGCTACACGGCCCGTGGCACCGGAGAGAGACGTGTCTGCTCTGCCTCCAGAGCAGCCCCAGGAAAGAAACAGACACCCAGACAACGAAGGAGGTTTGGTCCAAGTACTGGGGGAGAGGAGTCCAATGTCTCCCGGGTACATAGTGATGGGGGAGGGGATTTGAAAAATCTTAACGGATGGAATGAAAGGAGAATAAGGGAAGAATATGGAAGTTAATGAACACGAAGTAACTTGGAGTCAAAGAAGCACTGGCTTATGGGAAGAATAAGAAAAACAGCTTGACTAAAACGTTATTTATTTTTAGGCTCGCGGAGTTTGCAAAGTAAGACATCGATTGATTGATTCACTCATTCATTCAATCAGAAGCTTAGGGAGAAGCATACTGTGTGCTGGGCAAAAACGTGTGCGGGGGTTTGATATGAACAGATGAGGTAAGGCGGCTGACTGACTGCCTATCTGGAGACACACGTTAATCCAGCGATGACTTAAATAATTAGATAATTAGAAAGGATGGCGTGTGTGAGTGTGAGGGTTATAGAGTGCAGCATGTGCAAAGGTCCTGAGGTGTAAGTGGGACTGGAAATCAAGGCGTGCCAAGGAGGCATGTCGTGCGGAGGCCCGCCGGCCCTCACCTTGTTGCTGTCGGTGCTGATGACAGAGCGACAGGCGGGCCCTGAAGGTGTAAAGCCAGGCAGGTGTGTGCTCGGATGTGCCGTGTTAAGGCCCACTCGCCAGAACGCCGTATGGAGGACAGACTGGCCGGCGGCAGGGCCTCTCGGGAAGGAACGGAAGTGTGGCTGTGGGCACGAGGCTTGTCCTGTCCCCGCACTTCCTGATTCTGCAACTCCGGGTTTCCCACGGCTTAGGATGGAGACACAATGGCACCTGTTTCCCGTGCTTACTTTTTGATTTTCATAAATGCAAATTAAAATACTTATCTGCTCTGTAAAGACTTGACATGTTTAAATAACCATTATCCCTTCAATGTATTCCAGGCCTGTCGGAGTCATTATTCTCAGGATAGAATAGGCATTAAACCCACAGGGGAGTCATTAAAACATGGCTCTCTCTCTCCGTTTGACCGAAACGGCAGTTGTAATGTATTTATTCAGGATTTAGAAAATGGAATTCAATTAGCACTGAAACGGGGTTAAATTAAGTAATTCCTATTGTATTTGTCTGACAGACAGGGGTGGCCTGACCTGGGAGGGAAGGGACCCCTCCCACGGCCCCGGGTTCCCTTGTGCTGGGAGACAGATGTCACTAACGGGGTGGATCCCGCTTAACCCCTTAATCGCCCACTTAGCTCTGTTGGTGACATCGGAGAACCAGGCAGGTCTGCGGGTCCGACGTGATACCTTAACAGGAACCCTCCTTATTCGTGGTGACTGGTAAGGGCTTCGCTTCTGCAGTCTCAGCGTCAGGTACCAGTCATGTGGCCTGATCGTGCTCCCTTTAAGTAACAAGGCATAATGAGAGTGTAAACCAGATGGAAAGGAATATGCCTGTTACTTTGTATTTCACTTTTTTGCGGTGATAGAGTTTGAGATTTCGATGACAAGGAGACTTCAAGCTGTCTGGGAAGGAGCTGCTCTGACACTTGCCTGGTTGCAGCAAGATTCTCGATTGCTTCTACCCGCGAGGGAGGACTTCAGACGATTATTATGGACCCGAAGACAGAACTTTCTAGCTGGCGGAGAAGCAAAGTGAGAAAGAATAATGATCGGACAAAGAACAAAACGCCCCAAGAGAGAAAGACAACCCACGGATCTTAGGTTTGAAACCGAGTGACTGTCTCACGTTGCTATTCGGTCGCCCCCCTCGGCCGCACGAGCCCCGGCTGACGTGCATCTCTGGACACCGCCCTGGGGCAGACCGCCGGGGTGGGAGCTGCATGACAATCACGCGTGCAAATGCATTTTCGGAAGACGCAAAGGGCATCGTGGAGAGCAGACCGCCTTTTGAGGTTATAGCCACAAGGGCTGCGGTAAACGTCCCCCGGCAAAAATCGTGCCCCGTCCCCCCCGGTTGCACAATCCTTGCTCGAGACCCAGAGCCAATGCGGCGACAGCTTTTCTGCTCTTACAAAGTACACGCCGGACCGTTCGGCTTGGGGAAGAAAGGGAAGGAGGACGCGGGGCTTAAAGCAACAGCGACTGTAGGTTTCCGAGACGGGTGTTGGAATTCAAGCATGAATTGAGACAAATCGGGGGGAATTCTTTGCGTCTCTTGACGAGCAGCAGCGTCAGTGAATTTTTCGCACCTGCGGAATGAGGAAGGTAGAGGTGGCAACTTGCGAGGAACTTGCCCTCACGGAAGTGGCTAACGTGATAAACAGCCCAGAGGACATGGGCTGTCCCTCTGGACTGTCTCGAAGCAGGCGCTGTGTCTTTGTGGGAATGAGGAAAAGTCATGAAGGGGCTTAGGCGGGGGGCCGGGGGGGGGGCGGCCTCGGAGGTTCCGCTCAGCAGGATGCTCTTTACCCAGAAGCCCGACGCCAACTCTGCTGATCAGGAGAAAAATTCTGGAGTTCAAACGAAAGGTCACTTCTCAAATCCACCGAGGAAGCAATAACTCATGACATGAACTTTTGTTGCTCTAACATACACGTTCTCACTTTCCACTTCAGGCAACTTCCAGAAAAGCTCAGAGCAGTTAGCGTTCACTCTGGAGGAATGAAGTCATCAGCTGGAAAATCGGATCAAAACCTCACTGTGCCGAACAACCGGAGGAAGCCTCGGCGCTTGTGGATGAGACGGAGAACAGCAAGGACAGAACTCAGCGTCCGGCGCGCCCGGCTTGGGTGGGTGGCCGTTCGCCTGGACGCGCGTGAGTGCCGAGTCCCGCGGGGTTGACTGCGTGCGATGCGTTCAGAATACACAGCCGGGCGCTCAGCGGAGTATCTCATTTCATAAGAGACGGACCTCGGCTTCCTGAGGGATGCTGTATGCCTTGAATCCCAAACAGAAAGCCACAGCTCCCTCCCCTCTCCGGAGTCACCTGCGAGCCCCCATGCACGTCCCTCCACGGCTTGGCGTCCCTGGAGCTCCCCCGACTTTATGACCATTCGGTGCACTTGATATCCCTGTTCGTGGCCTGTGGTCTGTTCCAAAGAAAACCCCAATAGCTCCAGCTGTCCTTGCTCTGAATCGCGGGCCTGCCCGAAATGGGGTGCAAGTTCACGACCGCGTGGTCAAGCAGGTGCAAGGACTCCAGGCTGCAGCACTGTGGATCTCGATGGGAAATACCAAGAACACGCACGCCTTAATTGTGTCCTCGCAGCATTATCTCCAAGGGGCTTTCTTAACTTGGCTAAATCTGCGTGACTCTCCTCAAGAGTGAGGATGATGACAACTAGCCAAGTCTACGCATGAACCATGGAACACGTCACTTCACCGGCCAGAAGCAAAGGGCGCTTGTGGCAAGAGCGTGCGATAAGCCATTTGTCCTCTGGAATCATGGCAGGCGCACCTTGGGACGAGGACTGGGCTTCGTGTTCCTGTTGCCAGCACACCGAGTGGACACTCGGAAGCAGCCGATGCAGGGGGCAGACAGTGGATGCTTCGCAGGACGTTTCTGAATCACTGCTTGAGAAATGTTGTTCTCAGTCATCGGTGCAAGTTCCAGTAGCTGTCCAGTTCATCTGGCCTCGTCCGATCAGTTCCTGAAATACGGGTCCTAGCAAAGCATAGGTGCTACAGAATAGTATCTAATAATGCGTTTGTTTGCCTCGAGCTGTATTTTCAATGTCGCCTTGTGGAGTTCGTACAAAGTAGGAGCTACTATTCTACCTTCAGAGATGAAGCCTAGCAGCCAGATAACTTCCCCAGACAGCAAAGGGGGACCCCACTTTGTGGGGGGGGACACCGGGGTTCGGGCTCCCCCCACCCCTTAACTGTCAGCGTATACGCCAGCCTCTCAGCCCCCGTAGCCAGTATGCGTGCATCATTTGCTCCGCGGGCACCGTGTTGAGCACGTTGTGTGCGTCGCCACCGCACCCGAATGTTCGGCATGACCTGGCTGTGTTGTGCCCGTCGCACATGAACGACCTAGAGTGACCATGGCGGCAAGGTGGTTTCTGAAGCCCGTCTTGTCCTGGATGTGGGCGAACCTTGAGGGGGGCTCTTTGCAGCAGACACGGGCTCCAGGCTACCGTGGGATGCTGTCCTCGGCTTCCAGCGTAAGGACTTTGCACCTCTCGCCCAGGAACACCTTCCGTATTCTGCCCTAGGTCTATACCCGGGGGGGACAGAAGGCTTGTTTCCATGACCTTGGCAAGCCCAAGGTCACTCATTCCCTTCTCTGTTGCTCTACCTGCCCTGCGATGAGACAGTCAGACTCAGGAGCAAATGCTGGGTCGGCTGTACTTTTCAAGGAAAATAAATGGAAAAAAAAAAAATCACATCTTCCCAGTCGCTAGGCTTCAATCTTTCACCAGTGATTTAAATTTTAAAATGTCTCTATTATAAAGCCGGAAGCGTGGTTTCTGCAAGGTTCATCGTGAAGTCGCCCTGTAACAATCCCATCCCTGGAAAAAAATCAGTCAAACTTAGGTAATAATAGGAGAGTTGAAATAGAATGGTAAAGTCTTTTTCTAACACCTCCCCCCTCCCCCCCGCATCCAAGGGGGATGACAATTCTGTTTACTCGGTTCTGGTAAATTCCAGTCGCATCGTGAGCTTTTTAGGAGAATGAGAAATTGATTTTCTCCCCGGACAGCACGGAGCACAGACTCTTATCATCTTTACATGATCTTTGCGGCGATCTATGAAGAAGGCCATCGCCGAACTCGGACCCAGGTGGGCCAGGGCGGCCTGCGCTTCCCAGCTCCCGGACCGAGTGAGACCGGACGTCCAACGGGTCTGTTAGGGGAGGGGACCTGGCTCACACTCGCGTGGCCGGGGCGTGGGTCACGTGGCAGGTGCGTGGCAGGGGTGCGTGGGTGCGTGTGACACCGGTGTGCACAGTGGGGAGAGGGGTTCCTCCCTCCCTGTAGCTAGAGCGCTTTCCGTCCCACGGGAAAGTGGCCGCGGTGCGGTCGGGTCTCGATTTTCCATGAAAAGCCGGGAATCAGACTTTTTATGTGAAATTTCCCAAGCCTGACATATCGGCGGTCGTTCCAAAGGCAAAGTGAAAAGCACCACAAAAGCCAAAGGAAACAAACCCGCAGCCCGCGCACACCGGCCAAGGGCAGCCTGGCCGTGGCCTCGGTCCCAAGGGCAGGTCGGGTCCACGCGCTGCGGTGAGCTGCGCCCCTGACAGGTTAATTACTCTGAGCGCCTGTTCTGGACATCACGGCTTTTACGTCGACGCATTTTCCCCATGTTTCTATTAATACGTCTAATTACGCAGTTTATGGCTTTTCCTCGGGGTCCATTGTCACTCGCACATTTCTATCAGCAGCCTGATTGCACAGGTTCCCTCAGTTTAGAGCCCACGTTACCATTCCGCTCAATTTTTTTTTTTTCTGTTTCCTGTTTTGCTCTGCTTTACACATCCATGAAGACATATTGGGAGCTTCAAACGCATTCAGCACCGACCGGTTTATTTAATAGAGTGATTGCTTAGTGCCCGTTGCAACAATTGCATTTAAAATGTATCGTTCTTTTATTTACTGGCCTGGTCGGTCCTCTCTACTTGACGCCTAACATTACTTGACTTCTCTCTCAATCAATAATGCCAGAGAGCAATTGGTTTCCCCGAGCGCCTTCACAAATGTCCTTAATTACCTGGCTGTAATTCCCAGAGTCGTGTGTATTAACTCCCGTGTCCAGTGGGGTTGCAGCTCTGTGGCATCCCACGGTGGTTGAGGGGGACCCGTTCGAAACGCTAGCGATGATCCAAGCCTGGGTTTTTCCAGTAGGTCTGTGGCTCCTTCTCCTTCTGCCTTTCATTTTTAATCCTTTAGCACACGTTATCTAATTTATGCACCCTAAAGTAACCTCATTTTAAATTCACATGGGTTGTCACTTAAAAAAAATAATCAAGTCACATAGGTATCTAAATGTATGATAAACACCCGTGCTACATAGGCTATGGAGAAATTTAGAAACTATTTCCTATAAATTTTCCATGAAGATTCGTGCTGGAGCTGGAAACACAGGATGCCAGTGGCAATCGCTTTTTCTAGCAATTTGCTTTTACAAATAAAAGATGTGCTCTCGAAATTGGATATTAACAGTGGTACACTGGAAATTGACATGAGCAATGTTTTCGCAGTGTTGTTAGGCATCTCTGTGCCAGAGAGAAGTTGGCTCAGGGAAAATCGATGATTTTATTAATATATACAGGACCCAGATCCTCATCCTGCTTACAGGCTTTTTAATGAGGTCGATGCTGCAAACATGGGGTTTTGAAAAAAGTTGGGAAAAATGGTATGTCAGTTCTGTTAAGTCACGGCTGGTTATGTGTTTTTTCTCAAACGTAGCGGGCTATATGACCACAGCGCGTGGACGCCGTGTGGTCTTGTTAAAACCGGCTGCTGGCTCCCAAATTAAGTCGCAGAAACAAGGCAGAGGCAAAGCTGTATCCCGAAACCATGCGAGTGTCTGGATCCCCAGTCCCTGCCGAGACCCTTGTCTCCATCACTCCCAAGATCACAGAGCTCATTAGTGTCACAATTGGTGTGATATTAATTTTCAGAGCTACTGAAGATCTAATTAAATGGAATGACTGATTTTTAAACACTTCAGGCTGTGGATGACACTCACTTCACAAAATATTATCAAGCTTCCCCATGATCGGGCCTGGGCCTAGTGGGTTGGAAGACAGAGTGCCATCCTGTCTTCCCGAGTGGGAGCAACGCTCACCGCTAAGGGTCCGGGTGCATATCGGTGTCGTAAAAGGTGAGCTCACGTATAGTTCCTCAGGCAATGCTACTTAGTTGCCAAGTCTTAACATTTTTTTTTAAATGTTTATTCATTTTTGAGAGACAGAGAGAGAGAGACAGAACCCGAGCGGGGGAGGGGCGGAGGAGAGAGAGAGACACGGAATCCGAAGCCGGCTCCAGGCTCCGAGCCGTCGGCACAGAGCCCGACGCGGGGCTCAGACTCACTGACCGCGAGATCGTGACCTGAGCCGAAGTCGGATGCTCAACCGACCGAGCCACCCGGGGGGGCCCCAGTTGCCAAGTCCTAATTGGAATATTTTGTTCCTTAGAGGAGGAAGAATCATCTACCTTTTGGGAAATCCAGCTTTAATCCCCTTCTCTCTCTACTTCTAACTGGATTTTTTTTTTCTGAATATGAAATTTATTGTCAGATTGGTGTCCATACAACACCCGGGGCTCATGCCAACAGGTGCCGTCCTCGATGCCCATCCCCCACCCTCCCCTCCCTCCAAGCCCTCCTAACTGGATATTTCAAAGGCAAGGCGTGTCACACTGTTCACAAAGGCGGCGAGGTGGGAAGGAACGTGGTTTAGCGTCTTCCTTAAAACTGCAGCCACGCCCGAGGAGAGCGCTCTGTCTCCGGCAGAGACGGTGCCGTGGGCGGGGCTTCGGTGTGGCTGGGAACCCGCGACCTCCGGCGTGCACTGGTTATTAAGATTTCATAAGTGTTACAGTACATTGTCACAATATTATGTCACCTCCTCCCAAAGTATCGAGGAAACGCTGGCAACATGTGGCTTGTCAAGCAATGATCCGTTGAGGCTGATTCCTTCAGACAGCCTGTGGGGATATTTCAGGTAAATGCTGGCGCCGGGAGGAGAAGCAGGAGGGCATTCTGTGCTGGTTCCCTCGGAAGAATTTAGGCAGAGAGAAGAGAACACTTTGTTTCTCCCACGGTAGATTTTCCCACGTTCCTTCTTATCCCGTGGCCATTCCTCACCTTCCGGGATCGGTTCCATTCTGCAGAAGCAGCAGCGTGAGTGCGCAACGTTGTATTAAAAAGAAGGTTCAGCGCAGCGTGCTTGGTGCTAGGCAATCATTGGGAGTCACCTTCTGCACGTGTGCGGGGGTGGCGACACCATTCAGTCCGCTGTGGCGCATTCGGGGGCGGAGGAGGACGCGGCCCTGGGAACAAGGTGGTTCATCTGTGCTGACGTGGGAAAGGCCAGAGTATAGTAAGTGCAGAACACAGATTGTAGAATCCCGATTTTGTTAGCAAACAGTACGAAAACTGAAATTTCTACGTGAGTGTGTGTGTGTGTGCCTCTCTCTGTGTGCAAGTGCGTGTTTGTGCACACGTGTGTTTCTCTGCGTGCGCACGTGTGCGTTTATGTTTGTGCACCTCTGTATGTGTGCACACACGTACGCATGCTTGTGCGTGTGTCTCTGTGTGTACGTAGGACCGTGTGCACTCACGTGTGTATGTGTGCACACACGTCGCAGAACGTAACATACCCAGAAGACCACACGTGCGTCAGTTTTCCGCTCCTGCTTCTTTAGACAGTATTCCCTGCAGGTGAGTTTTCCTTTCCATATGTCTATTGTATCTATTGTATCTCCTTCATCGCAGCTGACGTGGGCTACTTTGTATTAACTCCAAACGACGGAGAGCCTACAGCAGGAAAAAGAAACGGTCGTCTGGACTGGACGCAAACTCTACACGACCCGGGCCAGGAGGGAAAGCCAGCAACCTGGGAGTGACTGTGACATCCAGTTCCGTCATGAAGTGTGCCCGGAGGAAGTGGAGGGGTCTTTCTGGAAGGCAGTGACAGTGTTCTGCAGGACTCCCTTGGGCGATGACCCTCCTACACGCGTAGTGGTCCACAGGCGCAGAAACCAAAGGAGGACACAGGCGGGGCACGACTCCTGCAGAAATGCCCCCTTCCCTTAAGGTTGCAAAGCAGAGGATGGCAATTCAGACTCTGTAATGCAAGTAATAACGACGATGATTGTCTTAACAACAGTCGTGGGTCTTTTCTAAGTACTCCCCAAGTAGTATCTCATTCAATCTTCAAAGCAACGGTTTGAGGGAGATATTATTATTAGGAATCTGTGGATGAGAACAGCAAACTCAGCAGCACGGACCAGTTCATGAAAACTAGTTTATTTGTAGGTAATTTCGGGGGAGGGGACACCTGCCGGTCTCCCTCTGCCCTTTGGAAGGAGTTTAGTGGCAGGATAAAGCTGGCCTAGGGCCCGGCCCACCCCCCCCCCCCCCCGGGGATTTGGTCTTGTCTCATAAACACCCAGCTTTGTTTCCTGCCCTGTTGAGTGGGGACAATGACACTGGCCTCACGGGGCTCTGGGCAGCCTTGAGGAGCGGAGAATCGAGTGGAGACGCTGGGTGCAGTGAAAGACTGTGTCCCCCGTGGCTGCTGACTACTCCCTGAGAGTCCCGGAGATGAGCACAGAGCTGGGCCTGCTCACAGCTTTCCTACTTGTAACAGCCTCAGGGGAGGGATCTGGGCCCTGGAGCCCCTGGCTCTCTACGCTCCCTGTGCTGTCCCATGCGCGTCACAGCTGTCTGCGGAGAAGTTCCCAGGCTCCGGCTTGCACCGGGGACCGGGTGGGTTGGAAGCCGGGAGCCCAGGAGCCCAGACACGTAGCTTGTTTGCAGGGGCAGAGGTGTCCTCCCCGGGGGAGAGGGGGCCAGGCTGGGCAGAGCAGAAAGGGACTCTCCACCTGAGCCTCCCAGGACGAATGGCTGACTTAGCCTGCGCCCCCCTCCGATGAGGCTGTGGCCTGCTGGCCCAGGGCACGAGGTCGGATGAGTTCCAGCCCGAGAGGGGTTTCTACGAAGCGTTCATGTTCTGCTGGGACATCCATCTGTCATTCCGGCCCTGTGTTGAACTGGTGGGGAAACTGGACCTGACACCTGGCCCCAGGTCGGGGGAATCAGAGTGAATCGTTACCCTGGGGGACAGGGAGCACGCGGGGCTGAGTCCCTGCAGCCCCCAAGGGCATCCCAACGTGCGGTGACAATGCCCTGTGCTGTCCCCACACACAAGGATGTCCCCTTCCTGAGAGAAGGAAGGGGGGGGGTGGGCTCTGCAGGACTGTCCTGAGCTCTCAGAACCATCTGTGTCACTTGCCTGCTGCTCTGGGCCACATTTCCCTTGGGTGGGAAAGGTTTGTCGGGGCGAGGGTGGGGTCTTACGGCACATTCAGAGACAGACAGAGCCTCTCAAGCACAGGAGAATCATTATGATGTGAGTTGGGGGTATGGGAAACATAATCCTTTCTTTGGTATTATTGGTGAAAATTGTCTTGAATTTCACAAGTAACTACATGCTTATTTAAAAAAAAAAATTCAAGGGGCGCCTGGGTAGCTCAGTTGGTTGAATGTCTGACATCGGCATGGGTCATGATCCCGCCGCAGTTTGTGGGTTCGAGCCCCACACTGGGCTCACGGCTGTCAGTGTAGAGCCTGCTTCGGATCTTCTGTTCCCCTCTCTCTCTGTCCCTCCCCCACTCCCGCTCGTGCTCTCTCTCAAAAATAAATACAACATAAAAAAATAAAATAAAAATAAGAAAATGAAAACGAAAGATGAGGCAGAGTTCCTTGGACTCTCAGCCAAACCCACTTCAGAGGTAACAGCCGTCGATGGCTTTGCGTCTGTCCAGACTTCTCTGTGCTCACAAGCAGATACACACGTAAAGAAATCGTGGTTTCAGGGTATGCGGGTGGCTCAGTCGGCTAAGCGTCTGATCTTGGTTTCAGCTCAGGTCGTGATCTTGTGTTTCATGGGACTGACCCTGGGTCGGGCTCTGTGCTGACAGCCGGGAACCTACTTGGGATTCTCTCTCCCTCTCCCTCTGCTCCTCCCCCAATTGTGTTCTCTCTCTCTCTCTCTCAAAACAAACAAACAAACAAAAAAGATACACTTTTTTTTAAGGTTTGTTTCTTCATTTTGAGAGAGAAAGAACAAGTGGGGGAAGGGCAGAGAGAGAGAAGGGGGCGGAGCGTCAGAAGCTGGCTCCACGCCCACAGCACAGAGCCTGAGGTGAGCCTCAAACCTATGAACCGTGAGATCATGACCTGAGCCAAAGTTGGAGGCTTAACCGACTGAGCCACCCAGGTGCCTGTCACCTTCTTTTAAAATTTTTTTTTTAATATTTATTTATTTTTGGGAGAGACAGAAAGAGACAGTGCGCGAGCAGGGCGGGGAGCAGACAGAGAGGGAGACAGAATCCGAAGCAGGCTCCAGGCTCTGAGCTGTCAGCACATGGCCGACACGGGGCTCGAACTCACAAACCTCAAGAGTATGACCTGAGCCAAAGTCAGACGCTTAACCGACTGAGCCACCCAGATGCCCAGAAACACATGGTTTTGTTTCTCCATAAACATAATCATACCACACTATCTCGCTTTGCAAATTGTTTCTATTGTAACACATTTTGAAATCTCTCAGTGCTAATAAAAATAAAATAAAAGTAGTTATTTCCTTGTAAAATACGTAATGTTTATGTCCGTAGCAAAGACCGGAGGTTCAGCAACCTGCAGCCCAGAGGCCGAATTTGGCCCGCGGCCCGTTTTGCACAGCCTGTAAGCTGAGAATGGTGTTTACAATTCATGTGGTTGTAACAGAAAAAAAAAAAAAAAATACAAGAGGAACAGGAGACCAAGACTGAACGGCCCACGAAACCTCATGCGTGTTACCCGACCCTCCACAGAAAGTGCCTGCTGACTCTGGTCCAGACGCACTGGAACTTAGCAACAGATTCCCTCCTGGTAGACTTTCTGGGCAGTTCGAGCACCTTTTGTTTATTGTGTTAAATGCATAACGCAAAGCTTGCCATGGTCACCAACTCAAGTGCACATTTCAGGGGGTTAAGCACACTCACAGAGTGGGGTGACCATCCCACTGTTTCCAGAACGTTCTCATCTTCCCAGGCATAGGCTCTGTGCCCTAGAAACCGTGACTCCCCGTGGTGCCCCCATCCCCGCCCTGTAGGCTCTCTTCCACTCGCTTCCTGTCTCAGAATTTCCTCATTCCAGGCACTTCCTGTAAGCCAGTCCCACGGTGTTTGTACCTTGTGTCTGGTTTCTGTCTCTCAGCACGTCCTAGGTCCCTCCGCGGTAGCAGGTGTCGGGGCGCCGTTGCCTTCAATGGCTGAACGACATCACACTGTACGGATAGACCCCGTTTTGTTTATCCGCTCGCCTGTCGATGGACACTGGGGCTGTTTCCGTGGTTTGGCAGTTGTGACGAAGGCTGCAGGAACATTCGTGTGCGACGTCTGGGTTCGGGTTTTCGATTCTTTGGGGCACATACCCCCCAGAGGGCCCTGACCCCGTGCCCTGCGGCATGTGGGTTCTGCAGGCCCCCACGCGGCTAACAGAGCTGGGGCAGGTGTCTGTGTGGTCCGGAAGCTTCCGCTGGGCGTCGAGATGCCGGGGCTGTGGCGGCTCAAACTCCTGAAGGCAGGGGTGGAGGAAACTGACGGTTGAAATCCGTGCAGAGTTGCTGTGGACGTCCTTTGACTTTTCCAAAGGTGTTGTAGCCCTGGAGGCCTCTCCGGGGAGGCGGCGCCTCTGAGGTCCCAGGGAGCCCCGACGGGTCAGCGCACCCCCTTCCAAGGGTCCGGGTCTGTTGTGCGACCACCTCTGAGTTGGGAGGCGCTTCTGCTGACGGGGAGTCCGTGTCTATTGCGGCGTTAACACAAGGCGCCGTGACCATCCTTACCCCCATCCCCGACTTCCTCCTGAGCCCCGGCCCAGCAGCTGGGAGGAGGGGCGGGAGGACGGCCCACGCGGCTCCCGCGGGATCCCTGGTTCTGGCACACACCGCGGAGGCCCAGATGTTGCGACTCCCCGGCCCCTCCCGGCTGTTCCTTCGTCCTGCAGCGTCAGCACGTTTGTGAGGGAAGCAGAAGTGGCCTCTGGGTGTGCAGCTGGGCATCCGATCCGCTCTTCTGGTTCCGGGGCCTGCCCGGAGGAGCCTGGCTCATCCATCAAGGCCTCTGGGGGCGCTGGGGGAGTGCAGTGGGGCTGCCTCTGCCTCCCCTGGTGTGGAGAGAACACACTCCACCCGAGACCTTCGGTCCCAGAAGGGGGGGGGCCTGTCTCCGCTCCAGCCCTGCGCTGAGCAGCTGCTTACAAGGAGGCCCGCCTGCCCGCGGGCCTCCGCCCTGCCTCTCGGTTTAAAGGAGAGCACGCCACCCCAGGGCCCTGCACGCACAGAGCCGGGGTGGGGACCGCAGGGGTGCCGACAGCCTGTGATCCTGCCTCTCCCAGCCATGCTGACCGGTGCAGGGTGAGCCCCTGACTCAGGAGCATCCAGTCCTTGGCGGGGTCTGGGACAAACCCCATGTGGTCCGGGCTGAGACATAAACAGAGCCAGCAAGGCTCCTGATTACACATTTGAATCAGAGACACGGACGGATCTGCCGGTGTAGGCGCTGTGGCAGAAACCAGGGGCCCGTCTGCACCTGCTTCTGGGGCTGCGTGTGGGGATGAGCCCTCCGGATGCAAGGCTAACCTCCCTGAGCCTTGCACCTCGGTCTCCCTGGGATTCCTCCTGTGGCTTTCTGTGCAATTTCCCTACCAGGACCCTATGCCCAGAGCGGCCGGGGCGGAGTCTCTGATCTTCCCACCGAAAAACTAGACTAAAACAGGATGCTTTTAAGTGCCTGGTCGTAGTAACGGGTGGCCATGATCTGAGTGCTTAGTAGTGATAACGGGGTGGCCCTGAGCTCTGATAGGGCGCTGAGCACTCCACTCAAACCTTCACTCGAATCAACTCACTGAGGACACCGTCCTGGGCACATCACGCGTTTGGGCACCAAGTGCAGGCGCGACGACCTCCTGGGCACGGGGGAGCCTGGCCTGGGCAGCGTGCAGCACAGGGTGAGCACGCGGGTAAAGCAAGAATCTTTGGAACCCGTGGCTGTGACCTTATTGGGAAGAGGGTCTTGGCAGCTGCGACTGAGTTAAGGAGCCTGAGATGAGGGGTCATCCTGGATGACCCGGGTGGGCCCTGACCCCACACCAAGTGCCCTGTGGGAGGGAAGCGGAGAGGTCCGATGGACGCGGGAGGGGGGGGGTGGGACCTCAGCGGTTAGACATGGGAGTGCCAGAGGGCCCCAGAGCTGCACGGGCAGGCCAGGACGGATTCCTCCAGAGCCTCCGGAGGGAACGAAGCTGCCAACACCTCCATTCGGATCTCTAGCATCTACACCGTGAGAGAGGAAGACACAGAGAGGGAGAAAGGGAATGCGGTTTCCCAAAGGAAGTCCGGGCACCGCCATCCCCAGAGGGACACAGGTGGAGAATGACCTTGGGGCCCTTTCAGCTCGGCAGCTTGCCCCCTGGATGGACCCACTCTCGGCTCCCAAAGGCACGTGCTATGCAGGAACTTGAGACCCCAGGGCCGGTTTCTTTCCGCCCCCAAACATGGTGGCCTCCCCAGGCACCTGCGGTGGGGAGCTGGCTCACTCCCTCCGCCCCCGCCCCCTGCCCGACGGTAGTGCGAGGACACCTCTGTCACCGATATGCAGGGTGTTTAAGACACTTTGGACGTTGGTCCAGCCAAAGCGCACACTTTAATTAGGATCCCTTTTTGTGAATCATGCTAATCATTGTCCCTGTGGTGATTTATCGGCCGTTCAGGGCCTTGCCTCCGCAAGGTGCTCAGACCTGCTCCGACAGCCGGAGCAGGGCCTGCCAGACAGCCGGGACACTGTTTCATTTTAATTACGGAGGAAAACAATGTTTACGAAGGAGACAGCTTCATTTCCTCCCTCGGTAGATGAACAGGTTCTGTGCTCAGACCAAGAGCGTCCCGTGCAGAAGCTGGGAATTAGGTGTCGGCTTAAGGAGGGCAAATCGGTTTTAATGTCCCCAGCGCAGGGCTGGATCTGCCCAAGCTCTGGCCTGGAGTCTGTGCTTGTGGCCAACGGGGAAAATGTGTATCCCAGCCACCTGCAGCCTGGCCCCTGGCCCCGAGCTTGGTTGAAGGGGGCAGTGGCTTGGGAGGAAGTGTGTTTTTAGGAGTGGCCTGGTTCCCTTTTATTGCATCCTGCTCAAAAACTCCACCCCCAACAGTGTTGCACGTAAGCTGAGCTGGCTTTTCGCAGAAACGCCATCGGGCAGGTATTTCCTTGTGCAGATGGATGCGTTCAAAGCATCCTCAGGCTCACGGCCGCTGAGCACTGCTCAGAGGGGGCCCAGGCTTCGGGATGTCCTGGTGGGGGCACGGCAATGAGTTAGGACACCCAGAGTCTCTTTGGGGAACACTTCGTCTTGTGAAACCGCGACCCTGTGCGCACGCTGGGAAGGACCACCCCGAAGTCACTTCTGGGGATCCCAGTTACTGAAAGGCCCGAGGCCCGTCTCCTGCAAGGACAGGAAAGCAGAGGAGGCAGAAGGACGAAACCGGTGGCCACTCCGTTGCAGCGTGTCACGGGGACCCGGGGAAGGAGCGGCTGCCACTCAGGACTTGTGACCAAACCGCTCTGGGAGCAAGTGTGGGTGACGGACCGTCCGTGTTGTGGGGGCCTGGGTCGCGGGCGGGGCTGCCTTTCATGGGTTGGACACATGAGGAGAAGGGCTGAAGACCCTGGGGGCTCAGCGTCCGTGACAGTAGGGGCCCCTGGGCCCCAGATCCACGCAGGTGGCTGGCGCCGTGGTCCCCGTAGACACTGGCGGCAAGAACAGACCCCACCGTTTCTTGCAATTGTCTGGAGCTCTGACCGTGGACCAGGGCCTGCTCTTTGGGAGGCAGGGCTTCAGTCCAGAGGCCTCGTGGACACCTTGTCTTCCCACTCCACTCGAGTCCTGTGAGCCCACGCCGGGCCCCGGGGGTTCTAGATGCATCGGGGTGGGACCCCGGGGCTGCAGGGAGGAGAGATGGGACGCCAGCATCCGGACTTGGCAGAGCTCCTGGCGGGATCGAGGGGACACGGGAAGGGGACAGGACACCGGGCCCACTGTCATTAGCTCCCAGGGAAACAGGCATTTCTGCTTTTGTTCAACTCGCCTGGTGCTAGGAGTGTGTCTATTACTGAACAGTCACTGAATAAATGAAAGATTTCATAAGTGGTGGGTGGACATGATCCCACACAGCTCCCTGGGCCCGTCCTTCCTAGACCCACTCCGGGGCCCTGCAGAGAGCATCTGAAAATGAAAGAGAAGCCTCTGGCCATTCATCAGGCTGGCTCAGCGCCCTGCCGCTAATGGTCATCAACAGAGAGTGATCCAGAACTCCGGCAGGCAGCTCCGACCCACTCCACAAGCAGCCTTGTGTTATGCTTACGATTCTTACAAAGAGCAAATGATCTAGCATCAGAATTTTATCTAGCTGGGGGCTAAACACTCCCACAGCATCCTGGGCCTGGTGGTTCGCAAAGCGCAAGGCTGTTTTTGTGACTGCTGTCTTCTCGCACAGGAAGGCGGGTCCCAGGGAGTGGATCGTACAAGGGACAGCCTGGAGGAGGAGGGGGCAGGCACACGCAGGAGGGAGGAGGGGCGCAGATCCCGCATTTGGTGACGTGCGAGGAAGCTGGCCGCTGCTCCCCTACACCCGCTCGCTGCTGTGAAAGGGCTCATCCTCCTTTGCAAATGAAGGCGGGTGAGATACAGCACTTCCTTTACTGGACACAGGAGATTATTGATGGGCTCTGTGCTGGTTCATCTTATGTGTCAACTTGACGGGCCACGGAATGCCCAGAGGTCTGGTGAAAACGTGATTCTGGGTGTGTCCCTGAGGATGTTTCTGTGTGAGATGGACCTTGGTGGACGGGGGAAGGCAGGTGATCTCCCCAGTGGGGGTGGGCCTTGTCTAAGCAGTTGAAGGCCTGAATGAACAGAAGGGCTGAGTTGAAGGCATGCTCCTGCCTGACCGTGGACCTGGGACCCTGGTTTATCCTGCTTCCAGATTTGAACCGAAACATCGGCTCTTCTGGGTCTCCAGCTTGCCAGCTGTCGATCTTGGGACTTTTCAGCCTCCCTTATCATGTGAGTCAACTCCCTGTAATAAATCTCTCTCTATCCTACTGGGTCCGTTTCTCGGGGGAACCATGAGGAACACAAGCCCCCGTGGTGGGAAACTCGGTGGTGTCACTGCAGAGGCTCCCCCTCTATGCTGAGTCACTGCTCAGGCGTGAGTGCGGTGGGGGGCCTACAGTGCCCGACCTGGCGCTGCCTCCTGACCTTGGCCTCCATCAGTCACTGTGGAGGCACCCTTGTCTGGGGGCCACGGTCCCTGGAACGGAGGCTCTCTGAACTCCCACCCCAAGCTCAGGTGCACGCATGCCAGCTCATGAGCTCCGTGGCTCCCGTGACGTCGCTAAGATGCGGGAGGGCTCCGTGGCACAGCACGGTCTGGTGGACCACGGCCCCCGATCCCAAGTTCTGAATTAGTGAATACTTATTGTAAGGCAGCCGTATTACTCCCAAGTTGACCTCAGTTTGAGTTCAGCCAACAGGAAAGTGCCCATTGGAACCTACTTATTAAAAACAGGTGTGGACAGTGGCAAGGCATGTTCACCATCCGAGAAGCACAACAAGAGAACATTTCATGTTTTATTTTATATACTTTGGAGCCAGTTTCCTATTGTAAGAAGCCATATTATTTCATAATAAGAATTAAGCACAGGTTAATATGGTTTGTAATTAGCATATAATAAGAGTTCACAGGGAAACAAAGGTCCCAAGCCTCTTAGAAGCAGCACATGCTCATAAGCATGGTGGGCATGTCCCTGGTAATTGTATTTACATGAAGGCTTGTCTACTAAATAGATTTTTTCCCCATAAAGATTATAGAGAGATTTAAACACATTTTTAATGTTTATTTTATTTTTGAGAGAGAGACAGAGTGTGAGTGGGAGGAGGGGCAGAGAGAGAGGGAGACACAGAACCGGAAGCGGGCTCCAGGCTCCGAGCCGTCAGCCCAGAGCCTGACGTGGGGCTCGAACCCACAAACCGCGAGATCGTGACCCGAGCCGAAGTCGGACGCTTAACCGACTGAACCACCCAGCTGCTTCTATAAGGATGCTTTTCAAGCAGAGCCTTCCTGCATCACGAGTTCTAAAGTAGCAGAGTCCAAACTCATGAAATTTCCTACAATCAGCGTTGTTACCGGTCAACCAACCAGTCACGATTGCTGGCTG
Source organism: Prionailurus viverrinus (assembly GCF_022837055.1). Taxonomy (NCBI): domain Eukaryota; kingdom Metazoa; phylum Chordata; class Mammalia; order Carnivora; family Felidae; genus Prionailurus; species Prionailurus viverrinus. The sequence goes on from NC_062563.1 coordinate 2,597,612, forward strand.
TGTCCTGTGTGTTGCAAATAGGGGAACGTTCTTGTTGCCGAATACGCGGGTACAATGCTTCGTGAGCACTGACTTCTATTTTCCCTTAGGCTTATAATATCCTGTTCTGCGTCTATGCAGAAAGGAAAAAAACACATTTTTGTCTTTTGATTCATAATTCATACGCTTGGTACATAGGTCTGCTTATGATCTCAATTGTTAATGTTTTCCCTTTGTAAGACAGGGTTGGAGCAAAGTCAATATTTTAGTGTTGACAGTTCATGCTTGCTTGACGTTATTTGTGTATTGCTTTCTTTAGAAACCGAAAAGTGAAGAAAACACCCCTCCCGGAATAAAGTTTTCGGGCACGAACCAGACTGCCACATTCAACATTCAGAACCCGTGTATCTTAGGATTTTTAAAGAAATATTAGCAATATTCTCGGCGGCAAGATATCCCTAGAGCAGTCCACAAGATAAATTAGAAACGGGGGCATCTTGCTTTTGATTTATTACACAGAAAATGTAAATGCGATCCTATGAATATTACTCACAGAGAGAAAAATGCCAAGGGTGGTTTATCGTGATCCTTCGATGCTGGAATCCCGTCCAGCTGTTCTATCAGCAGACCCGTTGCTAGGGACTGGAGTCTGTGTGACATCCTTCTGGGGAAGAGTGCTGGACGCTATCCCTTCTCTCTGGCAGCGGTGAGGGGCCAGGGCTCTATGCCTACGCGCTCGACTGCCAACAGGAGGCTAAGATTTCTTGGCTGCGTGGCTTTGCGAGGCAAGCGACTGCCACGGCGGCACAGATTATGAGAAAATGTTGGGCGCCTCACCCAAGCTCAGTCCTCACCGTGATGGTGTTTACCTGGGCGGTGAGCTTTGTTATGCTGCTATTTATTGCTCGATGCACGTAGGCCTCCCCCCTCCCCCCGCCGCGGACTCGCGCTCCCCTTGTCGAACGTGAGGCTTGGGCTCCAGGACACTCACTCTGTCAGCAATTATCACGAGATTGGCTGGAGAGGCCAACCGGAGTGAGTGCCTTGTGTGCAAAAGTAAAGATTTTACAAGAAAGGTCAGGGCGCCAGTGCCTGCTCGGCGGTGGGTCGTGAAATCCCTCACCGCCTGCACCACAGAGGCTCATCACGTCCACAGGCTGCCGACGACTCACGATGTGTCACTGCGGGCGAGGGCGCCCCAGCCCTGCTCCTCAATGCTCCCAGAAATGTCTGGCAGGGAGAACCTGAGGTTTAAAAGCTTGGAACCACTGGTCTGACGTCACAGCTCCAAAGTCAGGGGCTAGAACAGGTGCAGAGTGGAGGACCAGGTACACATCAATGATGCACCTGCAGTGTTCTGGGCGGGTGTAAACACGGGTGAAATCCATCGGGTCCTGAGTTCCGCTTCTGAGATGTAATTATCATCAGCTCCATGTTAGGACATGGAATCTGAGGACCCGGGAGGTGGCCCACTTGTCCACGGTGCCACCCACTTGTCCACGGTGCCATAGCTGCTGAGGCAGATGCCCACACCGCCCCCGAGCCTTGGAGGGGGGTGGCTTTCCCAGCTGTGTCACAGCAGGAGGCACGGCTTGGGTCACTCCATCCTGGCCAGTCACCCTAGACTGTAAATGTTCCTTCACAAGGAAGCAGCTGGTGAGTCTGCCCCTTTCTGAAGCCCGTCACGTTCTCGCTAATTCCTAAAACGAGCTTCACCTGCGTGCCCGTGGCCCTCGGCTGGCTGCGTGACCAGCCCATGGCTCTGACCTGTCCTCTCCAGCTGGCCTGGGTCCCTTGGCTTTTCTTTCTCGGCTGCCTTAGGAGGCCATGATGAAATACCGAGAAGCAGCAAGGAAGAGCCCTGATCTGACACGAGAGAGAACGGCACCCAGTCCAGCAGCGTTGAGTCGGCAGCCTTTGAAAACAGACCAAGAAAGATAAATAAGGATACACATCTCCTGAAGCCATAAAGAAAACTTCGACATTTTAGAGCCAATCTGGTATCAGAAATATATTTTTTATCTCTATTTTTCATGTGCCCTTTAGTCTATAGATCACAATTCGGTAAAGCAAATAAAAGGACTGATGTTACTGGCTCCGTTTTTTTTTACGCATGATGGAGACATCACGGTAAAGCCTCCTCTTATACGTCGGTAAATCAAAGAATACTATTACAAGGGGTAATCAAAGAAATAAGAAATATAATCACCATTGAGGAAACAGACTGCCACTCTGGGCATTCTCTCAGGAAAGAATAGATATCAGCACAGGATGAATTTATATTTTCCTCTCCCTGGTTTGTTATGTCTCTTGCTGACATAAATAGAAACCCAGTGCTCTGTGTCCATGGGACCGAGTGCAGCACAAATCACAGAACACAGCGTGGTTTCTGTTCCGCTGTTGCATAATAAAAATGCCGACTCCTGGGACTGTCAGCCAGAGCTCCCTCTCGGGCTTTCGGAGCGTCCAGGGACAGGTGATGACCAGCACCTAGCGGGAGAGAACGTCAGGGCCGAGACTTGCGGAAGCAGAGCGGGGGGTGGGGGGGAGAGGGGAGTGACGAAGGCAGATGTGCATTCGTGGCGACCTACTTAGTGAAATGAATCCATGTTGGATGAACACTAGCAGGAAGCACCTGTTCGGCCTCCACTCCAGGGTGGCGGCTGGATCCTTGGTTTCTAGAGCACTCCTCACACGTACCTCCTTGGCCACCTCCCTGCGCACGATGGCCTAGATACATCAGGGAGCTGCTCTTTGCTTCTTTTCTGGTAACCCACGATTACCCTCCCACTTCATCCATCCCCCAGATTAATCCACCCGGTGCAGTTCAAAGGGGCACGTCATCGTCTTGTGCTGTTACCCTTTGGGGGCCGAAATTCTGGGGGACTCAGGACCTGTTCGGATCCAGCCTCACGTGGAAAAGAGGCTGAGCTGCCGTGGCCTCCCACTTCCTTTTTCTGAAATGTACACTGGGTTCTCCTTGGCTGTTGGAATCCAGCCTCTGGCAAAATGGAATTCAGAATGGCAGGATATAGACACCGTGATTTGGTGACAATTAAGAGACCAACACAGGAGCAGCGGACGTTCAAGGAGTCACCCCTCAGAGAAGGGCTTGCTTCTTGCCAGGTGCGGAAGCCTGGGTTTAAGATGAGCGTTTGGGACGCCGCCCCTTCCCCTCGCGGCTCCGTCCGTGACGGTCTGCGTTCCGGCTCGTTCTGTCGGGTAGGTGGCCTGGTGGTTTTGCCGCAGCTTTCCTAAATCTCAATATGTTGTGCAGAAGTAAAGGCTGGCATAATTTATCACAGTTGAACATGTGCTTTGTTCAATGACAGGGTAATTAGACATTCTTTCAGCAGACACATTAAATATATACTTATGCATTAAAGCTCTGTGTCTCAGATCAGCTCTGTTGATTTATTCTTTATGCTTGGATCTTTGCCTGTTGATAGCCATATAAAACTAAACTTCCATGCCAAAAAATAAAAGTGGCAGGAAAAAAGAAATGGCTTCCATATGCTCACTCAGTCAAGTGGGGGGTGGGAGGTGGTGGGGGGGGGACGGGGAAATGCACGCACGCACACGCGTGCACACACACAAGTATATACACGCACGCGCTTAGCGCTCCGGGACAGGCCGGGGCTCGATTCTCCGTTCCCTAGCCCGGTGAACATTAATTATGCAGTGATGACAATAATTTTGCATGCATAATGCTGACCTCTTTCACTAGAGGGCAACAGAAGCCCAGCTTAAGGAACCTCCACCTTCTGCTGCCAGTGACAAGAAACGTTAATAAGATGCCGCGTGGATTTTATAATGAACACCCTATTAATTTTACATAAGAGTAACGTTACTTTTGAAAATCCAGTTATGCTCCTGAATATACATGATCCAGCCTTCTCAACAGGTGGCACGGAGCGGTCTGCGAGTTCCTGTCACTGCCGCGCAGGGTGCCGCCGGGCTTTCATGTGGGTGGCGTCTTTGTGAGGGTGGAGGTTCTCCAAGCAGGTACGCTTAGAATCACTCCGGAGCTGAGCGCCACCTGGGCAGGAAACAACTCTGCGGACTGACCTGCAGACCCAACAGCCCCTGCAGGGCGGCCACGTGTCGTGAGCGTCTCTTGGTCCCCAGACAAGGCTTGCTTCCGGAGCATGTGCCTGGCTTCCGGAGGCATCCTCCCCTCCCTCCTGGCTGAGGAGGGATGTTGGGGTGGGGGCTGCAGGTCACCAGGGGCATCCGTCTCTGGGTCTCTTTCACGAGGCTCGGAGCTTGAGCTGCGAGGAGTGGGGCCGATTTTCATCTCTGCCCCCAAATGTTGAATGTAACTCGCCCACCACCAGAGCCTGTATCCTCTGTGCTGGTTTAATGTTTTAAAGCCCACTCGCTTTAACAAACGGGGTTCCTGGGTCTTCTTTCCACCTTGTGAGTGGGAAGGACCCCCTGGATGCCGTGCTCTGTTGCTGAGGAGGGAGAATCTTTAAACAGCCCGAGAAATTGATGGCACAGATTCGGCCAATTGAAAGCTAATTACATAAATCTGTCGTTTGTTCCTAACTATGTTGAAAATATCAGGAATCATTAGGGAAATGCAACGAAGCTTCAAGTTTCGAGAGTCTCTGGACCAATTATCGCGTATGAAAGCAACACTGAACTTCTACGAGAAGCGTTTCAGGCCAAGATGTATAATGAGGGACCGCCTTCCCTCTGGAGGGGAAGCATGACATTCTATAAACACCCTGACTCAGCATTTACAGGTTTTGCTTCCAAAAATAACCATGGCCTTTTCTTTGAAATGAGGTCTTTGAAATCGGTGCTCGGCCGGCTCTCCCGAGTGGCCTAATTTCCACAGCAGGGTGGACGTGCGTGTTGTGCAGGCTGGGGGGCGAGGAGGGGCAGAAACATAGAAATCTGTTTTTCACCGTATAGCTGACAGCCCTTTGGGAACCAGGGGGTGGGGGCGGGGAGATGTAGCCAAGAACTGCTCAGAGCATCCAGGGTGTTTTCATGGTGAACTTGGCATCCTGCGTTCCAAGTCCTTAATCCTGGGTGGCAGGGGCTGAAAGTCTTTTCCAGAAGCCTCCTTGGTGCCCTTCACGTTGTCCCATCTGGTGGGGAAGCTCTGCTGTGGTCCAGCCAAGCCTGGGGCTGGGAGGGAAGTCACTGGCGTGGTGCCTCGATCTCCCATTTGCCGGGCTCCGACGCGGCTCGGCCGTGCCGCAGTGTTCCACAATTTCCTTTGAAATGTAACTCATTATACAAAAGCAGAACTAAATAAAAAATACTCCAGAGAGGGAACAGATTGTTAGCTATAGATTAGAAGAGCAGCCTAATCCTTCACAAGCATTAAATATTTAACATAATCACACCACAGGTGCCAAGAAGATGTCGGCGTTGTTTAATTAGACTTAATTAAACATAAGGAAAAACCTAATACTAATTCAGGTCGGGTTTTTTAATCGATTACAACCCCCACTCCCCCTTAGAGGTCCCCATGTATTAGCTGTATCGTTCCTTACCTTCTTATTAACCAGAAACCTCACCTGGGTAAGAGTTGAAAAGTCGTGCAGAAAGGAAGGAGGTGCTGTCTATGAGCAACCAGACTGTATAAATGGATCACGGAAGAGAATATTTCTGTGGTCAAGAAATGGCACGGACACGTGGTCACTTCCAACATCTGTAAGGTGGGCACGGGACTTTTATCTGACCCACGTTGCTTTATTGATGTGAAATGTCTTAGCCGGGAACGCGTCCACTCGAAGCTTTAATCCGTTCATATATACGTGCGCGCGCGCGCGTGTGTGTGTGTGTGTGTGTGTGTGTGTACAGGATAGCCTTCAGACTGTAATGTCCACAACAGAAAGCAAACACAAAATGTGACAGATTATTCCTTGACCACGTGTTTGCAATACAAACTCCAAGACCCATTAAAGCACAGGCAAATACATTTGCTGCACATGCGAAATGTTTGAACATTTCGTTTTTATCATTGAAATAATAACCTTTCTTGATACTGACACTGGGTGTGAAATTGCTGTTTCAGTTTCTTGTACTCTGGGTCTCCAAAATGAAGACAGAACACAGGCGCCGGCACGTAGCCGTGAGAGACACTGTGTTTAACAAATCAACATTTAAAAAAACTTTTACTGCTGCTCATAGAATTATAAATGTGCACTCTTCACGGGCACGTATGTTGGCTACAGGAACGCTGGGGGCCATGTCCCGGTTAATGACGCAAGGTGTGCGACACAGAACAAAAGAACACTTGGGTTTTTGTAACACCGTGGGCCCAGACACTGAGAATTTTATCTTAGAGAAACTATCACAGATGTGCCCAACAATTTAACGATATAACGAGACAGATGTTCATTGCAGTGTTGACTAAAATAACAGCAACAACAGAGAAAATAGAAATGACCTAAATGTTGCATCTGCTGGAGGAAGTTAGGGAAATTTACATTGTAGAGAAACCTAGCTCTTTCAACTGCTGTCTGGTCTTTTACGCCGGTGGAGGACCTTACATGGAATCCTGAGCAGGGGAACGGCAGGGGTGCGGAGAGGCGAGAGGCTCCTTCCCCATCCTGGCTGAGCGAGCCAGCCCCGCATGGGGGGAAAGCCAGGGAGAGTGGACTCCAGGCAGAGACAGTGATGGCACGGGGTCTGTTACAGGGGGTCTGGGGCAGCTCCCAGGAGGGACAGAGGCTCCTGAAGTGAGGGTCCTGGGGCGCCAGTTCTGGTGCTGGGTTCGGGGCACTTGTGTGGCCAGGCCTTGTCTGCGCAGAGGCTGGTTCTGCAGAACGCCAGGCGACTCTGTGAGCCCTTTTGGGAGACGCCCGTGTTAGTTTTCTGTCTTGCTGTAACAAACCATCACAACCTAGTGCCTTAATGTAACATAAACATGTTATTGCAGAGTTCTGGGGGTCAGAAGTCCAAAATGGGTTTCACGGGCTAAAGCCAAGGTGTTCGCAGGGCTGGTTTCTTTGGGACATCCTGGGGTGCGGTGGCGGGGGGTCTAATCTCCTGGCCTTTCCAGCTTCAAGGCCCATGTGCATTCCTTGGCCCGACCCCTGCCTCTTTTGTTGCCTCTGGCCTCCTGCCTCCCTCCTATAGGACCTTTGTTTTTTTTTTCAACGTTTATTTATTTTTGGGACAGAGAGAGACAGAGCATGAGCGGGGGAGGGGCAGAGAGAGAGGGAGACACAGAATCGGAAACAGGCTCCAGGCTCTGAGCCATCAGCGCAGAGCCTGACGCGGGGCTCGAACTCACGGACCGCGAGATCGTGACCTGGCTGAAGTCGGACGCTTAACCGACTGCGCCACCCAGGCGCCCCAAGGACCTTTGTGATGATATCGCAGATCATCTCCCATCTGAAAATCCCTAACGTGATCCTGTCCGTTTGCCGTGTAAAGTGACACACTCGTAGGTTATGGGCATTAGAACGGGGGCGTCCTCGGGGGCAAGGATCCCGTCATCCACAATGCCTTTCCTGCTAAGGTTAGCTTTTTGTGACCAAGCATCGTGACGAGCTGGTTGGTTTTCCGGTTATGGTGCTCACAATGGTCCCCTTCGTGGGCATGGGGGCATAAATACTCCATCCTTGTGTGTGAGTGTGTGACTCTGAGTGTGTGCACGTAAGTATTAACAGAGACACAACACTGGAATTGGAAATGTTGGAAACTGAACGTGGTTATGCTGGCTGAGAGATTACCAGTGACTTAATTTTCTTTTTCCTTTGAGAGAGAGAGAGAGTGAGAAAGAGGGCGCCTGTGTGGGCAAGAGAAGCAGAGAAAGGGGGGGGAGGAGAGAGCACAAGGGAGGGGCAGAGAGAGAGGGAGAGCGAGAGAATCCCAAGTAGGCTCCACACTCACCACGACCCTGGGATTGTGACCTGAGCTGAAATCAAGAGTCAGACACTCACCTGCTGAGCCCCCAGGTGCCCCCTAGTGACCTAATTTTCTTTGTTCACGTCTACTTTCCACGCTTCCTACTTTTGTGTATGTTTACATTTTGTGTCACTTGCGTCACAAATTTTAAAATCCTATCAACCTCAAAGTCAAGTACAAGAACAGGATTAACCTGTTCGTCTCCGCAGGAAACTGCCCGATGTGGAAATGAACGTGACATTCATCTCTGGCCAAATGCTCTAGAACTTTCAACTTAATTACCAAAAGTCAAAACATTTTCCTGTCTACAATGTCATTAGATACTTCTCCCTACGCTGGCAGTATTACTTGCAAAAACTGCAGAAATTGTGGTTTTCTCTAAAAGCTAAGAGGGCTATTTTTTGGAAAGTTAAACTTCCTCTGACAGCTTCTCGACCCTGTCGAACACCAGAATCTCTTGTCCAAGCATTAGAAGTTCCATCTCCCCCTGCCCCACTGTCACCTTTTCTGGGAGAGAGGCCTGGATATTATGGTTAAAAACAGTCCCGGGGTGATTGCAGGGTGGACACTTCACTTTTTGTCTTTGGACAATGGTTTGGAAGGCACTGCTCTCGTCTGTAGAGATGATGCTTCCATTTGTGGCCGGCCCAGCAGGATCCACATCTGCCCAAGGCCACAGACCAGCCCGGAAATGGCGTCTGTGTTCACGCCGTGCTGGTAGGAGAAGCTAACAAGCATGCTTTTTCCTGGACGCACTTCCCACTGCTTACTTTAGCCGTCTGTCCCCACTCTTGTTCAGTGGCCTCAGGATTGGCTCTTTTTTTTTTTTTAATGTTTATTTATTTATTTTGAGAGAGCGAGCGAGCAGGGGAGGGGCAGAGAGAGGGAGGGAGAGCATCCCAAGCACGCTCCATGATGTCAGCCCAGAGCCCGATATGGGGATCAATCCCACGAACGAAGAGACCATGACCAGACCCGAAATCAAGAGTCAGGCACTTAACTGACTGAGCTGCCCAGGCGCCCCTGGATCAGCTTTTACAGCAGTAACGTGGAGAACAAGGAAGGGGGGAAACCGGATGGTTGAGCTTCAGGGCAGACCTTGGAAACCCACGACAGAGCTCACAGGCTGCTGGAAAAGTCATCTTGAACCCAAGAATAGACACTCTGGCTTGACAAATAGGCACAGAGAAACGCATCGTCAACTGGGTGGAACTGTTTTCCCCAATTGCCCAGACTAGACAAGCCCTCCCCATGCTTGGAGGTGGGAGAGAGTCTAAGAGGGAAGCTATATGATGCTGGATGGCCCCCCTCAAGAGTGGTCCTGCGCTCTGCCTGCTGTTGAGCCCCGGTGGAATGCTCCAGCAGCTTGGGGATGGAGACGGAAGGGCGGTCTCCTCCTTCCCACCCAGAGCTCTGGGAGGCAACAGGGTCCCATCGAGTTGCTGTTAGCCAGCAGGGCGTGTTAAGGGAGGCAGGATGCAGGCCAGGCACCTGAATTCCTCTCAGTTGCAGACTTCGGTGGAGGAGTGTGGAGCCTGGGTAATCCCAGGATGCACAGCGACCAGTAGAGGCCGATGGCCAGAGGAGGAGCCAGAGCCATGCTCACCTGGGTGTGCGTGGAAGAAGGGACCAGAAACCAGCCCGTGTGCCATGGAGGGAGATGTCAGTGACTCCTGCCGCATCATGTCCCCCGCCCTCCCCCCCAAGGCTGTGGCACTGGGTTCCCTAAAAGCCAGTGGCAGCTCCTGGGAGAAACAGGGAGGGAGAACCCTGTACCCTTTGAGACAAAGATGGGTGGGTGAGCCCTGGAGCGAGTGACGTGGTCATTTACCAGGAGTTTAAATGTCTCAGGGGGGCCACAGGGCACAGGCCAGCTCCCATTAGTTCTTCATTCATTAAGCTGAGAGATTACCAGCCAGGTCCTCCCATCACCCAATTATTTGGATTCACCTAAACGTTTCGCACACTTAGAAAAATTAAACAAAACACAGATTAAGACCCTCCTGAAACCTATGAGGGCATTAGTCTCTACCCCTAGCTCAGAGGGTCACCTCCAGGATGTGGTTCATTTTCCTCTTTCTGTCCCCTGCCTGGGGTTGTGGCCCCACCTGCCCTCTGAGGGGGGGGGTAGAAGAGCCGTCCTGGGGGTCTGGGGTCTGGGGTCTCAGCACGTGATCCTCTGATAAAAGACAACTGGCCTTCCTGAGGTGACCGCGGCCCAGGCTGGCCAGTGATAGGCTGGGTGTCCCCCTGGCCATTCCAGTGGGATGTCCCATGGGCTTGGTCAGTCTCACACATCTTCCTTTCTTGCTACACTGTGTTACCTTCTGAGAATCACTGTGCCTTCCGTTCTTGTTTTCACGGCTTTACATGACTTTACACAACTCTTCACCCCTTATACCTACCAGTCTGGTCTTTTAGGTGTAACTTTTAAATCTGATGTTATGGAATCTGTCCACTATTTTCTAGGGCTCTACCAACCGCCTAGAGTTGTCAGTGGTGGTGTAGGTTCTGGGAGATAAGTCCCCTTCCTTGACACCTGCCTGGGGGTATTGGGAGGTGTGCCCTCAGTGATGCTGCCCTTTTACTGGGCACCTTGCACAAAGATGAGGTCTTGTATGCAGTGGTCCCCTGCAGTGTATTCACCCACTTCGAGTGTCTCCAGGTTATCGGCGGGGAAACTGAGGTCACTCAGCTGGTGAGAGGTGAATTCAAGAACTGACCTGTCTCTGACCAAGTCTGTCTTCTCTTGGCGTCCTTATCCGCTTTCATTCAGGAGCCCAGCCCATGCACCTCTCTTTGTGCCCGCCCCCCCATGCCTTCTCTCCCTCCACCTGCTGGCCACCCGCCCAGCTTCCTGGCTCCTGGGGCAGGCCTCCCATCAGCACCCTGGAGAGCTCCACTCACCCTCCCCGGGCAACGCCAGATTCTCAGCCTTCACATCACTTCCTTCCCCTAACATCCGCCCACAGAGCTTCCCTGGCTGCAGGATGAAATCCTAACACCTACTGTGGGATGGAAACTTCAAAACCCAACGCAGCCCAAGCCAGCGAGAATCAGCTTCTGTATTCATCCTCTGGATCATCAAGCATCCCAGCAGCGTCTGCCCAGAAGAGATCAGCCTCATTTTCATCTCCGAGCCTTTCCCGTCATGTTCCTCTTCCCGGAGACACTGATCTTTCTCTCTGTCTGCGTCCTTTATAACAGGCCCAGGCTGTTCCCCTTCACGGAAGACGTTCCTGCCCTGTCTTGTCCACACTGGTTGCCCCCTCTCTGAGGTCCTGCCCCAGGGCAGTTCTCTGCGAACCACTCACTTGTATGCCATCTACCCCGGTCAAGACCTATTTCCCTGAGTATCTGGTCCTCCCCCACTAGGCTGAAGTTCCTGCTGGGCCAAGGCTAATTTACATCCTTGCATCCCCCACCCCCACATGCTAGCACAGCACCTTGAAATACAGCAACTGACAGACATTTGTGGGGTTAACAAACTTGCTACAAACCCAATACTATGACACTGACACCAATTGTAGCTCCTAGGATGGGATCCTAAGAGAAACAGACAAAGTCGAAATAAGTCACACAGCCAGGCATAGGGAAACATACAAACATAACACGCACAACAAGACGATGTTCTCCACTGCCCTTGACATGGATTTGCTTGTCGCTGGGGTGTGATGGTGTGGGAGAGAGACACAGACGAACAGCCAGAGGGAAGCGTGGCTTTGCGGGTCGGGGCTCAGGCTCCAACTCTGGCCCCACAGTCTGTGCACTGGCTGACCCACGTCTGGACGTGCGCTGTCCCCTCCGTGGTTCTCATCTACTCCTCCCACCTCACAAAGTCTCTGCAGCCAAATTAAGGTAAAACTCAAGAAGCAGCTTTGGGATTATTTAAGGATCTCTCCAACGTGTTAATGAAACATGTTGAAGTGATGCTCTTTCCGGTACATTCCTTAGGATTGATTCAAAGATCCACACTTTTTTATGTTTTCCCGAAATTGGGCTGAGTCATAAAAGTAAAAATGTACATTAAGCACAGTGCCCCTCCCCCGAGGTTGGTTTGAATTTACAATTTCTTGTTTGCAGTTCTTGGTGGCAGAGGGCCGAGGAGGTACCAAGCAGTTATGGCCACTTCAATGTTTAGCACGATAGTGGGAAAGCATCCTGTGACTCTGGACAGCCCAGGTGTGGCACACGGTGCCGTCTGCAGTCATCCCAGTGACGGCTTCCAGGGGAAGGCAGGAAACAATCGTGTTCTCCCTCTTTCTAATGAGGACAGGCACCCCCAAGAGAGGGGAGTATGAATAGCCAGCCTCAGGGGGATCTGGCTGCAAAGGTTGGGGTTCCGTCCCCTGGCCTGTGGGACGTGCCAGAGCCCCCGACATAGGGGGTTCCATTAGCCGTCTCGTTTCTGCTTTCTATCAAGGGTGTGGGCTCATCTCCCAAGTAAATTTCTTCGGCTTTTCCGGAAATACAGATGTTAGCCGCAATTGCAGGAAATAGCCTAATAGTAAGGACAAGGAGGCTGTCGGAAGGGACGCTGTCTGGCAAGACTCACTTCTCAGAGCCAGGGGGGCCTCCTGTTCATGGGTGCACTTGAAGGAGGCACAGGGTGTGGCCACCTCCAGCATCACTGGGGTCGCTGAGGACTGGCAGCCTTCAGCGGCCGCGGGGGTGGGGAGGGTAGTGGAGCAGGGTGGTTGTGGGACGTGAGGATGTGCTCAGCTGCCAGAGCTGGTGACCTGTCCCTGCCGGCCGCCTCCCCACAGCCCAGAGGCCCACTCTGCCCGGCCCGGCCGCTGGCTCACCAGCCTCGGATTCGGGACAGGGCCTCTCTGATGGAGCTCTGTGACCAGAGAAGTGCCTTTCGTTCATATTAAGAATGTCCTGCCCTCCTCCAGTCGCTTCCGGTCTTGCCCACCCGTGAGCATGGATTCGAAGAAGCTCGCGGGACCTGGGATGTCGCAGGAGACAACGCTGTCAGAACCACCTGCGTCTTAACTCCCGATTCATGCAGGTCTGGCACCATGAGCCGCTCTCCAGGGCTGGGAAAATTGCTGAATTTCTGAGTCCCGGCCTGTCATCTGTGAAACGTGCAGGGACGCCCTAGTGCTCCGAAGTCACCGTCTGCATGTATCTCTTAGGAGCTTAAGAGGCTGGTCGGTATTCCCGGCTCAACAATCCTGGGTTCAAAACCCTGCTCTGCCCAAATAGCTGGATGGCGTGAGGCAAATGTTCAAACTCTGATACTTAGTATTCTCGTGAAAGGCAGGCAATCACATCTATCTTGCAGGTTGTTTTGAAGATTAAATTAAATGAGACTTTGTAGATGAAGACTTTGGCATCATGCCTAAGCAAACTATCAACGATAGATCTTAGGATGGTTATTTTATATGCTCCCCAAACCCCAAATGAGTTATTTTTAACATCATTTTTAAAGATGGAGAAACTGATTTGACACATTAATTTTTATAGAAGCCTCGAGAAAACTGCCAGCTGTCCCCACCGCAGCCTAGAGGGTGAAGTTTCTAAGTGTTAAATCTGATCACGGCAGCTGGTGTTGGATTCCCACCACCTCTGGAAGAGAGTCCAAGAGCTTTAACCCGAGAAACACGTGGCCACAGGACCAGGGCTCAGCACTCCTCCAGCTGCAGGACATCTCGGGGTTTCCCCCTCTGGCCACACTGTGCACCCTGACCGCTGAGCCCTGACAGGCACACATGTCTGTTCCTTGTGGAACGTCCTCACCTCCATCACCCTGTCTGCTCAAGGATCTGCACCACCACGTCCGCATCAGCTCACGTAATCAAGATGTGTGTGACCTGATTGCCCCCAGCACACCCCCTGTTCTCCGGGTCTTCCGGACGCAGCCAGACCACCTGGCATCTAGTGAGTGCCCAGGACCCGTGGCCCCGGTGTGCTCACCATCACCACCACAGCCTGGCCGAGCCCAGTTCTGGCACATGTGAGGGATTGTGCTCTGAGATGCTCCTAGTGCGGTAGGAAGGGGTGCAAGCCCCAGGAAGCATTTCCAGTCTTGTGGTCTGTGGGTTTCCATCCTGCGAGGGAGGCTGTCCCCCTCTATAGGTGCTGAGGATTAAGAGTGCAGCAGGCTCTAGGCTGGCAGCTTAGAATCACAAAGGACACCACCCACAGAGGGGGGATGTGACCCCCGGGGCCACTGACCAAGGCTGTGGGATCTTGGCAACCCCAGGTTCCCTCCCCAGGAGAGGATGCCACAGCCCAGGACTTCCTGGAACCTTCTCAGAAAAGGCACTTGGGAAGACTGGCCTTGTTCATCATGATAGAAGACTCTTAAAATGTAGGTAACACACACACACACACACACACGCACACGTGCACACACATGCACACACTTAATAAGGAAGAACCACAATCCACGGGCCGCAGAGACGCAGGCACTGGTGGCCTCCTGTTCTGGAGACAGTAACTTTCCACAGCGAAGAGCTGTGTCCGTGAGATCCCCTTGAACTTGTCACACAGGCCACGTGGGGAAACGCACTTACCCTGCGGTGGCTGATGTACTCTGGAGGTGACGTTGTTGAAGAAGTCTTCTTTATGTGCCAACACTTTAGCGTTTCCTTGAGCCATTAGTGAGGCCAGCGGATGCCTGGCGAGTGAGACATCATGACGGGCCACGTGGCGTGGGGCGGAGCCACGGCGGGAGCCACCTGGGGAGCCTGGGTCCTCAGGTGCTCACCGTCATCTCCTTTATCTTTCTACCCACTGATGTGCTTTTGGTTAAAAAAAATGTTTTCTGGGGCGCTTGGGTGGATCAGTCGGTTGAGCGTCTGACTTTGGCTCAGCTCATGATCTCATGGTCTGTGAGTTCAAGCTCCACGTCGGGTTCGGTGCTGACAGCTCAGAGCCTGGAGCCTACTTCCGATTCTGTGCCTCCCTCTCTCTGTCCATGCCCCGCTTGTGCTCTGTCTCTGTCTCTGTCTCTCTCTCTCTCTCTCAAAAATAAATAAACATTAAAAAAAATGCTTAAAAGAGAAGGTAGATTCTGTTCCGGCAGCTCTAGCTAAATACCCAGGCTGAGTCGCTCAAGAAGCAGACAGCCCCACGCCGAGCGGGCAGGTGCAGGGAGCCAGGCCCCGGGACACCCCGGGGTGGGCAAACCGCCCTCCCCGTCCACGCACCGAGTTCTCCCCTCTCAGCCCTGTTGCTTTTGTGCAGGTTTCTGCTCCTTTTATGGGGGACGGTCCCACCTGGTCAACCGGGCACCTCAGGGAGAGGCTGGGCTGTGCTCCCCGATCATAACCGTGCTTTGGGGAATTGATACGAAGTCATAATTTCTTTACCTTTTTTCTTTTCTTTCTTTTTTTTTTTCCACAGCATTGGTATTATACATAATACAGACTGCTGTTATACTTCGTAGCCTGTGGCTCATTCATCAAAGTCTCGTCCTATTAGGAAATGCTCTCTGAAATTGTGTTTTTAAATGGCTGGATGCTATTCTATCATATCAATGCACCGCACTTAACTAAATTTTAATATTTAAATTATTTAAAGTATTTTGCAACCATAGGTAGTGGTGTGATGGATTTCCTTAGAAACAAATTTTTGTATGACTCTCTGATCATTTCTCGTGAATAAATTCCCAGAAGAGCTTCAGAAGTTCTAACTGGTTTTAAGTATTTACATCCACGTTGACAAATTCCCTCGAGAAATCTTCACCAATTTACATTCTTTTTTTTTTTTAAATTTTTTTTTCAACGTTTATTTATTTTTTGGGGGGGACAGAGAGAGACAGAGCATGAACGGGGGAGGGGCAGAGAGAGAGGGAGACACAGAATCGGAAACAGGCTCCAGGCTCTGAGCCATCAGCCCAGAGCCCGACGCGGGGCTCGAACTCATAGACCGCGAGATCGTGACCTGGCTGAAGTTGGACGCTTAACCGACTGCGCCACCCAGGCGCCCCTTTAATGTTTATTTTTGAGAGAGAGAGAGAGAGAGAGAGACAGAGCATGAACGGGGGAGGGGCAGAGAGAGAGGGAGACACAGAATCGGAAACAGGCTCCAGGCTCCCAGCCATCTGCCCAGAGCCTGACGCGGGGCTCGAACTCACGGACCGCGAGATCGTGACCTGGCTGAAGTCGGACGCTTAACCGACTGCGCCACCCAGGCGCCCCGACATTCTTGATACTAGTGTCAGAAAATATCCATTTCTCTTGTTTCCTCCTGAACCGATATGATCGATTATTGGATATTTGCCAATGTGTCAGGCAAGGAAACGGAGAGGATCTCATTGTCATTTAAATCTAATTGGTTATTGGTGACATTAAATACCTATACAGTTTTCCTTTGAGTATCCGTTGGGCCCCATCTCTCCTTTGTTTAGAATATTTTAGATGTTTAAACCCATTGCTCTTGAACTGAAATCTGGGAGACTCCCTGTGATCTCTGATGCCCTGGGGGACCCAGCCCTGCCTCCTGTTTTCAGCCGCACCTGATGCCGCCCTCCGCTCCCCAGCTCCTCGGCCCCTCCTGTCCTGGGAGCAGCTGTCACCCAGCCCTGTCTAGCAGAGCCTCCGGGACCATGTGAAGCTCCCTCCTTATCTCCGCAGAATATCTCTGCCACCTGCAATTCTCTTATTGATTTAATTTTCTTCTTCCCGAAATGGGTACTTCTTGACCCCGGGGCTCATGGGACGGTTCCCAGAGGACGGCAGATGCCCTCACACGAGGGGTGCTCCACATAGTTGTTGATTGGACACGTACCGGCCAGAGTGGAAGGTGATGGATTTGGGAAGCACGTGGATCGCAGTGGTAACGCCCACTCAAGGCCACAGCATTTCGGAACTGGCCGGAACCAGCTGTGCTCCCAGGAGAACCGGGAGTTTTCCTAGCTTTGTGCCAAGTCCCCATAAAGGACGCCCCAGGTCGGGTGGATTGGGGCGCATCTGTGGACGCAGTGGGAGTATGGAGGGTGCTGCCTGGTAGAGCTGCAGGGGGAGGCGGCCAAGCCCGTGGAGGCGCTGACACTGCCTGTCCCTCCTTTCCAGGTGAACAACTGTGGCCTCGGGGAGAAGTAGATCCGGCTCTCAAGGAGGTGGTGGCCCGGGGAGGACCACCGGTGTCTGTGCCCAGTCGGTGCTCACCGATTCCCACAGGACTTCTCCCTGTTCTTTCTACAATTTTCTTGTTTTAAAACACACGTTTGAAAATTAACAAAGAATGCCAAATTATAGGTAAATTTAACGTGATTTGGGGGGTCATTCTTCCTTGTACAATTTGCCACTTGTTTAATGGACTATGTACTTAAAAAAAATTGTTTTAAATGTTTTATTTATTTTTGAGACAGAGACAGAGCACAAGCAGGGGAGGGGCAGAGAGAGAGGGAGACACATAATCAGAAGCAGGCTCCAGGCTCCGAGCCGTCAGCACAGAGCCTGACCCGGGGCTCGAACTTACGAGGCGTGAGATCATGACCTGAGCCAAGGTCTGACGCTCAACTGACAGCCACCCAGGCGCCCTGCTGTTTACTTACTTTTGAGAGAGAAAGAGAGAAAGAGAGAGAGAGACACAGAGTGTGAGTGGGGGAGGGGCAGAGAGAGAAGGAGACACAGAATCTGAAGCAGGCTCCAGGCTCTGAGCTGTCGGCACAGAGCCTGACGCGGGGCTCGAACTCACGAACCGTGAGATCATGACCTGAGCTGAAGCTGGATGCTCAACCGACTGAGCCACCCAGGTGCCCCTAATGGGCTATGTACTTTTTTAAAAATTCAGGCAAATGCACATAAAATTACCCGTTTTTTAAGTACATTTTTCATGCTGTGCAACCACCACCTCCATCCTGGTCTAGAACATTTTCATCACCTAAAAGGAGGCTTCATATCCAACAAAGAGCTTCTGTCTGTCCACCCCCCCCCCCCTCAGCTTCCGACCAACCACCAGTCTGTTTTCTTTCCTATGGATTTGCTGTTTGGGGCATTCTGTATAAATGGAATCATGCGATATGTGGTCTTTGATGTCCAGCTTCTCTCATTTAGCATATGGTGTGTTTGAGGTTCGTCCATATCAGAACCTCTTTCTTTTTCACGGCCAAGTAATAGTCCATCACATATATACATACGTATATATATATCTCCTCCATCCATCTGTTGGGGACGTTTGGGTTGTTTCTACTTTTTGACTACCACGAACAGTGCTGTTATGATTAGGCCTGTTCATGTATTTGAGTCCTTGTTTTCAATTCTTTGGGGTATGTATCTAGGAGCGGCATTTCTGGATCATACAGTAACTGTGTATGTAACTTCTTTTAGGAACCACCAAACTGTTTTCCACACTGACCGAACCACTTTCCATTCCCACCAGCAATGCACAAAGGTTCTGATTTCTTAATATCCTTGTCAACACTAACAAGTGTTTTAAAATTTTCCAATTTTTAAAAATTATAGCCATCCCAGTGGGTGTGAAGTGGCCTCTCATTGTGTTTTGATTTGCATTTGCCTCAAGACCAATGATTCTGAGTACCTTTCACGTCTTCTACACATACACGTCTATTCAAGTCCCTTGCGCATTCTCTGATTGGGTTGTTTGGGTTGTTGTTGTTACATTGTAGGAACTCTTTGTCTATTCTAGGGAGAAGACTCACATCAGATAGATGATGTACAAATATTTTCCCTCATTCTGTGGGCTGCCATTTCACATCCTTGCTACTGTCCTTCGATACACAAAATTATTAATTTTGATTAAATCCAATTTATCTATTTTTTCCTTTGTTGCTCATTTTTGGTGTCATAGTAAAGATACCAGTGCTAAATCCTAGGGTTTTAAGATTTATCCCTATGTTTTCTTCAAAGAGATTTATGAGTTTTAGCTCTTTTATTTAGATCTTTGATTCATTTTTTAGTCAATCATTGTATATGGTGTGAGGTAGGGGTTCAACTTTACTCTTTTGCACATAGACATCCAGTCTTCCCAACACCATTTGTTGAAGGTGTGCTATGCACTTTTGCACCAATATTTATTTGTCTCTGCAATTAAGCAGTCATTTGCTGGGCAGTGGACAAGGTAAAACAACCCAATCCAGTTTCCAATGGGGTAGGACCCTTGTGTCACCAAATACCCTGTCTGAGTGTGGACGTCTTCCTATACACACATCTCATTGATGTCAGCAATCCGGGTACATGTCTGGCTGTCATGAAAGTTGAGCTCATATGCAGCTTTCTTATATGTACACATATCCTTAAATAAAAAGGAAGAGTTTTACAGTGGTCAAATTTTCTATAGGGATGGTGTCAGTGGGTGATGGAAAACAGGAAGAAAAGTTTTAGATGATTCTAGTTATGTTTTCTAAAGACTCAACGAAACACACACACACACATTGCAGATCACCTGGTTCTGTACCAGCTTTCAAAAGGAGTTTCAAGCCTCTGCCCGTCCACACACACTTCTTTACTAAGTACAAAATGATCATGTGTATCCACCGATCAAGCCTGTGGTGACCATGTGTACCTGCCGATCAGGCATGAGATGACCCCATGTACCCTCTCCCTATCAGGCACGAGGTGACCCTGTGTACACCTCAATAAGGCATGAGGTGACCACATGTACCCACCAATATTGCACAAGGTGACCCTGTGTACGTGTCCCCCCACCCCAACAAGCATGAGGTGACCCCATGTACCTGCTGGTCAGGTACAAGGTGACCACGGTGATCAATCAAGTCTCCTAGGTTTCATATACATCTGTATTCCCTTAACATCCATCAGTCTGGGCGCTGTAGTCATGAAAGTGGTCACGGCTGTAGTGGGACACCCTCACTGTGATCACATCCAGTGCGCCTGTGTTCTCTCATGGCAGCTGTGAACCCCAGCTTCAGACTCAGGGTCACTCACAGCTGAGCCTGTTCTAAACGGACAGTGTTTCACTTTTGCTTTTCTTGCAGTTTGGTGACCTCTCCGAGCCTCAGTGTGACGCATCTGTAACTCCTCCCTCGTGGGGCTACCAAGAGGCATGGGGTGCACGTGGTCATGGGTTCATGGGAAGTGCTGTGCACAGTCCTGGTCCTCAGTTTGAGCCCAACAGGTAAGCCCAAGCTGTCCCTTCTCAGTCACCATTTGGAAATTGGATTATGTGAGGGGATGAGAGCGGGTTTTCAGAGGAAACGTTCTTACTGAGTCTGAAGGATATAAGTCTGTCTGCCAACCCGTACTGCTCAGAACTGGGAATTGTATTTAGGGACGATTGAGTGTGCGGTCCCATAAACACCTTCCAAGTGTCATCAGATGCACGGACAGAAGGTCTGAGTGTCACTCTGTTGGAGGTATGGTGTCTTCCTAACTTTCTTTTATTTTTAAGTAGGCTTCATGCCTAATGCATAGCCTAATGTGGGGGTTAAACTCACGACCCTGAGGTCAAGACCTGAGCTGAGATCAACAGTCAGATGCTTAACTGACTGAGCCACCCAGGCGCCCTGTGTCTTCCTAACTTTGAAATAAAAGATAGGAGAAACTAAGTGGAAAAAAATCAATTACAAGTTAAAAGTTCACATTCGATAAGAAACAACTGAAACAGAAGTTAAAGGAACATTCTGGAAAACGTTTCAGACCCATGTGAAGGGCCGTGGCACTGACAGCATTTGTAAAGTGACCAAGACCAGCGTCGAGGGGTGACACTTGGTTGCCTACCTGGGACCTGGGACAGCATCTGGTACATGGAAAATCTGCCATAGATACTCTCTTAGGTGGGGTTGGCAAATGAAATACAGGAAGCCCAGTGAAATTTGAGTTCCTGAAGGACAACAAATAGCTCTTTAGTATAAGTATGTCCCAAATATTGCACAGGACATACTAATCTAAAAATTTATGTGCTGTTTATGTGAAATCCCAATTTAACTGGGTGCCTGGTATTATCACATGCAACACTGGACAGCTCTCTTGTATTTATTTATTTTAATTTTTTAAATTTTCTTTATTTATTTTGGGAGAGAAAGAGAGGGGGAAAGAGAAAATCCCAAGCAGGCTCTGCTCTGTCTGCCCTGAGCCCCACATGGGGCTCGAATCCATGAACCAGATCATGTCCTGAGCCAAAGTTGGAGGCTTAATCGATTCAACCACCCAGGTGCCCCAATTTTTTTTTAGAGAAAGAGCACACGAGCAGGGGGGATGGGAAGAGGAAGAGAGAGAAAGAATCTTTTTTTAAATTAAAGTTGATTTATTTATTTTGAGAGACACACAGAGAGAGTAGGGAGAGGTGGAGAGAGAGAGAGAGAGATAGAGAGAGAGAGAGAGAGAGAGAGAGAATCCCAAGCAGGCTCTAAGCTGTCAGCATAGAGCCCCATGCAGGGCTCTATCCCATGAACTGTGAGATCATGACCTGAGCCAAAATCAAGAGTTGGATGCTTCACCAACTGAGCCACCCAGGTGCCCCAAGAGAGAGAGTATCTTAAGCAGGCTCCATGCTGAGCATGGCTCCAATGCAAGGCTCGATCCCACACCCCTGGGATCGTGACCTGAGCTGAAATCAAGAGTGAGACACTCATCCGACTGAGGCACTGGTGCGTCCTTGGACAATCCTCTTTTAAATAAGTGAACTGATGATAGTTCAAGGAATTGGAGAAGAATTGTGAATGGCTGGGTGACACAATACCGTAATGTGGGTAAGGATGGGAAAATGTTCAGTCTCCCGAATGTCGAGCAAAATAATAACGAGGAGCAGTACTGAAGTCTGGTCAATTAACATAGTAAGGAAACCATGATCGTTAGCGCTGTTGGGTGTCCTGTGTGTCGCCATCACAAGTTGCTGAGGGCAGCACGGCTTGGAATAATCGGACTGCATGTAAAAATAGCCGTACAAATGTAAACAGCCTCAGACACGATGAATGTCGCTCCCCAGAATCTACCCCGAGGAAGAAGCTGCATCACTAACAGAAATTAGGAGTGACCCGCTGTCTGTTGTCTACACGGCGGCAGGAAGACCGAGTTGTAACAGGATCCCCACAGAGCCCGTGCTGCTTCCCAGATAAAGGCGGGAGCAGGGAATGACAGAGTCAGGGGAGGGAACGGAACACGAACTCCTACCTGAGCCAGCAATGTGCCTGAGTGTCGTTATTTATCCTCACAAATCAGGGTCAAAAGGAAACCCCAAAAAGGGGGTAGTAGTCGTGAAATTGTCAGCGATCAAAAATGAAAAGAACAAGTTAATGTTGTCCTGTCGTTAATTTTGTTTGAAGTGTAGGTTTAAAAAGTAAGTAATGGGAGAGGAAACAGGCCTTCAAGCAAACAGAAACAATAACCGACCCGGACAGGGCCTCCCAAGGAAGCTCTGGGTGGCAGGGTTATTGTGAACCAAAGCCCCTCCAGAGCTGCATTGGCGCCCCCTAAGACATTTGAACAGGGGTGCCTGGGGGGCTCAGTCGGTCAAGCGTCCGGCTCTTGATTTCGGCTCAGGTCATGATCTCACCGTGTCATGAGTTCGAGCCCCACATCGGGCTCTGCACCGACAGCGTGCAGCCTGCTTAGGATTCTCTCTCCCTGCCCATCTGCCCCTCCCCCCTTCTCTTTCTCTCAAAATGAGTGAACTTTAAAAATAAAATAAAATATTTGAACAGATTCTATTCCTCCCAGCGGCCGCCTCACGCTGGGCTCTCAGCTGCCCAGTCCCGTCCGGAGGTCGGTGGGCTCGTGCTCAGCTGGGTCTGAGGCTTTCCTCCCTCCTCAGCCTCACCGCTGCCGTGTCGCCAGCCGCGAGCACTGACTCTTCCAAAGCATTTCACTGTTGGGATTCTTTGAGCCCAAAAGGTATCACATGGACCCAAATTGCTTTCTTCCCGTTTTATAAAACGTCTTCTGATTTCCCCGTCACTCCACTCTGAAGGGAACACAATGAACGCATTCAGGCCCTCTCCACCTGGACTCCCGCGTAAATATATCGTAAACGGTGTGCTTTGTTCGAAAGAGTTGACAGCTATCTTATGGGGAACGTAACCGGGAGAGATTCATGCTGACTGAATATCCCCTAAGTCAGGCTTCAAGGAGCCGATCCTTTCAAAGGCAGACAAGCATCCGATCCTTTTGTGAGAGCCCTGGTCTAATAGCTGCTGCACTTATTATGGGCATTTAACTATTGCGTTTAAGAATTACGCACCGCTTGGGTTTTCACTTGAATTCTGCCTCCCGGCTTCCTTTGACTGTGGAAGAAGAGGAGTGAAATGGGGAAACACAGCCACTGAATCTCTGATTCTGCTTCCACGTTCCGCACCAACACTCATGAGCTTCGTAAAACGCCCTCCGACGCCCAATAAAAGACTGGAATTGCCAAGAGCCCAGAATAAGGCGGCTAATAAAAACCAACCCTCCTGGTAGCCTGAGTTCTGAGCGAAGTCTTTAGAGACACGAGGACAGTTCATTAATTTGCCGTCCCTGAGAACAAGCTTGGAATCAAGTTCTGATTTTTTTTTTTTGTAAGCGGATTCAAAGAAGTCAGCCAGAGAAAGCTGCCTTTGAAATTCCTTTTCATCCACGGCAAGCTGAATTACACCTTTGATGGCACGGCTGTGTTAATCACAGGGTTCAGGGTGAGCGCCAGCACCGCACTTTTTGTGGGGCTCTATTATTGGGCGTGAGTGTCCAGGCAGTAACGAAAGCAGCCATAGGCTTGTTCCTAAGGTGGGTAACAGAGCCCCCGAGGGGCGTCACGGGGCCCTCAGGTAAGGCGGGGATCTCAGAGACAAAGGGACCGTGCGCGGCCTCCCGGGGACAAGTCAGAAGCCATCTTCATGGCTCAGCCACACGTGGACTGCTGTGCAGGCCAGGGATGCCTGGGTTTTCACTTCCTTGGTGAGGACAGGCTCTGGGACCAACGGCCACGGTTCACGTCCGGCGTGACTGTGTCCCTCGTGGATAAGTGGCTTCCGGTGTCCGTGTGTGAGCCATCAGCTATGGATTGCCCAGTGGTGACTCGAAGGTTGATGGAGCCCTCGTCCACACTCGCAGTGACATAACCGTGTGCATGCACTGGCCTCAGGTGAAGTTAGAGAGGGGGGGAAGGGCAGGGGGACAGAAAACGGGCCCCAGGAATTGAAACGTGGCAAAAAGATGTTGAGATCGTTTCCCCGATGATCCAGAGCCAAGCGGCAGAGCCCGTGCAGAGCCCACCGAGGCCACGTTGCCACCTCCAAGCCTGGGGGCACAGCCAGGGTGCACCCCGTTCAACACAAGGGGGGAGCCCTCTCCCTGCACAGGCTGGCGCGGGTCCTTATGTTCTCGAATAGCATGTCTTTGGAAACAAAAGCCTTACAATAGGTGCCCAGGTCCTGAAAAGAGTGGGAAACACTGGATCTTGTCACACGGCCCCCCGAGTGCCCCGAGCAGGAGCTGGCAGGGTGCCCGGGAGACAAGGGGATGACCGCAAAGGGAGGCCGACCTTGGAACCCATGAGGTGCTTGAGAAACAAAGCAGGTACCTGGGGGCATCACAAGACATTTACGGCAGCCAGTCAGCTGTGTCACTGAGGAGAAAACGCTCACCCTGAGGAGAATCAGTGACAAGAGGTGAAGTGACACTCCTGTCCTGGAGATGTGTGTGGGGTGAGTTCCAGATCATACGGGGAGCCAGAAACAGCCAGGCAGCGGAGGGCATCTGGAGAGCGGGGTTGTGGGCACCGTTAGCCGAGGACTCAGTCGCTGGGACCGAGGTGGGCTACCCTGGGTGGGCTCCTCGGGGGCTGACCTCTCTTCCGCGGGCTCCCCTCCTGAACTCAAGATTGCTGCCACAGCACCAGCCATTCTCCTGGTCCCCCCGGGGCAGGGCCTGAAGGACCGATCCTGGGGATCCTCTGGCCTGTGAAGCCCCGTCTGGCTGGAACACTGCACCCGTCCTGGGTCTTTGACCCCCAAGGCCTCCAGGCCATGAGCCCCAACTCTGATGGGTCAAGGGGCAGGCACACGGAGTGAGGCTTGTGGGTTCAGGCCACTTGAGACCGGGGCGAGGCCCGCATCCTTCCCGGGTCACAAGGCGCCATGAGTCTCCCTGTCGGGAGGCTGAAGGATATGGAGAGCAAGGATGTGGCCCATGAGCCCCGGGGAAGGCACCGTGAGGCTGTCCTACACCTCTGTCCTGACAGTAGGGCTGGCAGAACTGGGTCAGTGGGAGGTTCGTCTCAGCCATGACTGAGGATGGTTCCAGAAGTCATGGCCAGGCTCCCATAGTCCTCTTAGTGATTTCACAGGCTCTTAAATCGTCCTCTACAAATTACTTTGCTTGGTGACCATTTCCGCCATTCCCACAAATAGAAGGGTACCAGGAGCACCCCCACACCCGTCCCCCAGAGTCAATGACCACGGTCACCGGCCCCTCTTCTTGCCCCCTCCTCCAGCAGCCCTCCCTCCTCGGATCCACTAGGAGGAATGTCGGATGCTGGGTTCTGTCTTGACTTTTTTAAATACCAACATTTTAGCCTCTGAGAATTAGTGGATATTATTTTCCCTCTGGCCTGTGAACTTTCAAATTCTATGTGCTAACGTTGTGGTTTATAGCTTCTATGTAAGCTTATTAATGGGCACTGGTTTATTCTCTCTCTGGGCAGCCCTGCCTACCTGCTCTGTAGGGAGAGAAACCTGGTGTGAGGGAGGCAGGGTTTGTCTGTGACACCCATACATTTAGACCGAGTGCCCCCTGGATCAGTCAGCCGTCCCCTCCTCACCACGCAGCTGCTCTCCATCTGGCAGCACGGAGGTCCCCACTCGTGTCTCGCGTCCTCTGACGGGCGTAGCGGGGCGGCTTCCCGAGCAAGGCCTGAGATGCTGTCAGCCTCCAAGGGCGGCGGAAGCCAGGTGAACACGGGGCCTCTGTGCCCGGTGTGATGAGCCAAAGCTACCAGGGCCCAGCCTGCTCCAGGCCCAGAGGGAAAGGTGCTGTGTGCTCGGTCCAGTCCCGGGGCGGGGAAGCGAGGTGACCGTGGAGCACGCGGTTTCCATTGGCAGCTGTGTGGGCTCCCAGCACCTCCCCCTGCTCCGTGGCTCCGGAGGGATGTGTCTGCTGTGGCATTACGTCTCGCCACTACGGCCGGGCCCTGAGCTGCAGAACGGGGAGTGACCTCCGACCGGTGGCCCAGCACAGACGGTGGGCCTGGGGCCCCGAGTGGCAGCTGGCCAGCCTCCCTCACTTTGAGGCAGGGCTCTCCCCCCACCTGAAGCCCCATTTTGCTGGCCAAGTCTTCTTGTTTGGACCAGAGACGGAATTATCCCAATGACTGTTCTCTTCTGGGTAAATGTTTTCTTTGTATTTCCAGTCTATGGGGACCTGCTGAAGTCTCAAGGAACAGAAAGGGATATTTAAAAAAAAAATTTTTTTAATGTTTATTCATTTTTGAGAGACAGAGAGAGATAGAGCATGAGCAGGGAAGGGGCAGGGAGAGGGAGACACAGAACCCAAAGCAGGCTCCAGGCTCCGAGTTGTCAGCACAAAGCCCGACGCTGCGCTCGAACTCACGAGCTATGAGATCATGACCTGACTCAAAGTCAGATGCTCAACCGACTGAGCCACCCAGGCGCCCCATACAAAGGGATATTTAAAGGGGGGGATGTGGCTATTGGAGAGAAGCAGCCACGGAGAAGGAACGTGGCTTGGAATCTGGCTGTGCAGAGCGCTGCCCGGGTCCGTCACTCAGATGCTTTCCCAGCACAGAGGAGGCCCACGGAAGGCGTCTGAATCATTTCCAGCCTTCCACGGATCCCCACGGGGGTTTGGCAGAGAGTGCTGGGGGCTGATGGCAGGGAAGCGGGCACAGGGAGACGGATTTGCTTTTGCCGATTTCCCTTTGCCCGGCCATCGGAGAGGCTTCCCTCCCGTTCTGGAGCGTGTGAACGGGTGGGCATGGATGCACACTCGGGACTCCGTAGCCACTCAGAGGACAGTTGTCCCAGGGACTCAGCTTTGCAGAAGCCCAGAGAGGACGGGGCGCCCCACACGCCCTCACGCTCCCGGGACAAATCCGTGCAGCCGTGGGGTTGGGCCTTGCACACGTCTCACTGCTCTATTTCCGCTGCAGGCCGCTCTCAGGGCCACGTCCCCGGGGCTCATGCCTGAGGGAGGCTGGTTGACAATGAGTTGCGAGTTCCTTCTCTCCCGGCTTACAGCTGTATGACCCCCTGTCCTCTTTTGGAAAGATTGGGTGGCCACAAATGTGCTCATTCCAGAACGTTCTCTAAAGCAGCTGTTTATTAAAGTGCCAACAGCAGTGATTAATCTCTGGTGCTCTGCAGGACATCTGTTTGCGGCCTGACACGCCCCGCTCGAGCTGGAGCCCGGGTTCCCCCGGAGCCCCCACCCACGCTGCTCCCGAAGATGCATTTGTTTCATTCAAGGAAGGCCTGTCCATAAGCCCAGTGTCCACGTATTTGGTGCCAGTGTTTGGCATCTTCACAGACAACTGGCACCTTCTTAAAAAACAAACCGAAAAACAGCCCAAGAGGGGTGGGGGTTAACAGTCTGCATTAGAATCTCTAAAGAGGACATCTGTTAGCTAGAATTCCGAAAGTGGTGATGGATTCACGATGCCCTAAATCGCATCTGTATGGGCACAGAGGGTGGATGGGCTGTGAACTCTGGCGGAAAACAGCTGTCAGCAGCCAAATGCCGATCCGAGTTTACGCAGCGCGGCATGAAAAACCACGTCTGAGGGCGAGTCTCAGGGGTGTGAGGTGGGGGAGGGCAGAGCAGCAGGCTTCACGTCTCATCGGGCTCCTCGACCACATCTTTCTCGACCCTGGCACGCTGGCAACAGTGTTTCGCAGTGGTTCACGCGGCCAGCCCCTGGATCCGTCAAGTCGAAGCAGTGAGATGAGGTTCAGAAGAGAACGCTGCGTGTCTGCAGACAGCAGAAGGCAAGCTCCTTGCAGAAGGTACTCTCGAGAGCGTCTACGGCTGAGCGGGGGGTAAGCTCTGGCCCTAAAAGCTTGGTTGGCAGAGCTAACTCGTGGCCGCTCAGTTCACCAGATGAACGCTTGGCTGCGGGATGAAATGCCTGAGATCTAACACAGTGCCACCCGCTGCAATCAATTTGCAAACGTGTCGACTGGGTGAACGACGTAGGCGCTAAAAACGTGCTTCTACTAACTGCTAATGAAACGCGTACAATTCCAGTCTCTAGCCTTTGAGGATGTTGCCAAAAGATCGCGGAGAACGGCAACACGCCGAGCATTTTGGGTGTCCGGCGTGGTGCGTGCCAGGAACGCACACACTGTGAGTGTTGGGAGGATCCCCCTCCCCGTGCGTTTTCCCTTGGACTTTGGTCTTAATTTGCGGATTTGATTCTCGGAAGGGAAGAGAAAGTTTCACAGCACTGGAAGGGCAGCCTGGGAAAATGCTACACATTCGGAAGGCCGGTGCATATTTCGTTGGATTATCCTGGGAATCAGGAGGGACCGTGTGCCAGAGGGCCCAGCATACAGTGGGAGCTCGGTCAGCGTCCGCGCATTCCTACTTCAGCGGGGTGTTCAGCAACACCGTCCAAGGTCTCCTGGCTTCGCTACCAACATTGTCCTGAATTTTCCGTGCTCTGCATTTGGCCTTCACGGGGCATTCCAGGCCTGCTGTTTATCACTTGCCGGAAGCCACGCGCCCTCTCTTTGAAATATGATCGGGGCACCCCGGGGGCCCAGTTGGTTGAGCATCCGACTCTCGGTTTTGGCTCAGGTTATGATCTCACGGTTCGTGAGATCAAGCCCCGAGCTGGGCTCCTCGCCGACGGCACAAAGCCTGCTTAGGGTTCTCTCCTCTCTCTCCTCTTCCCCTGTGCACACATTCACGTGCTCTTTCTCTCTCTCAGAATAAATAAACATGCAAAAGCAAGACAAAAAATAAAATAATGAAGATCGCAGGAATCAGACTGGAGAGCAGGCCAGACTTTGACCCCCCGGGCCTCGGTCTCTGGGTCAGCATACGCTTAGGGGGGCCTTGGGGATCCGAAGCCTGCTCTGGAGCACTGAATCAACCACGGCTGATGCTGGGCCATGGGGAACAGGACCAGGGCTCTCCCTGGAAGGTGCACAGTTCCCCAGGACACCCCGTCTCCTGTATCGAGTCCCCAGCAGCGTTGTGGCACTCGTGTGCTCATCTGTGTGCACTCATCCCGTGCGCATCCACGGAGCTCTCTGTGCGCGTTAGCGCTGCGCCGGGAGGAGGGGGCAGGAGAGACACTTCGTGGTTGCTCCCCGTGTGGACCCAATGTCGCCGTGTTGGTGAGCCGTCCAGATGGACAACACACACACCAGCCAACAGAGGAGTCTCTTCCAAATCAGCGTGAGGGACAAAAGAGAAACAACGACACCACGCAGAGTCCAGTGCCCCTGGCTCTGAGAGTCAGGTGGCTGCTGTGGCGAGGCGCTCCGTGAGACATCCCTGGGACACTGGCCTTGGGGTGCGTCCCAGCTGACGGGAGCCCAGCCACGCAAAACCGCCGTGGGACAGAAAGAAGTGATGCCGAGGAGGCTGTGATGCGTGGCAAGGTCGACCCTGCAGGGCCTTTGAGACAAGCATTTTAATCGTATCTTAAGGCAAGATTTGTGTGTGGACACAACGGGAGCTAGCTCAAAGCCTGTCCCCTGCCTGGCATGCATCTGCTTCTCAGGGGGCACTTCACGTCGGCCAGCCTGCCCCTGGCAGCTCCCTGAGACTGGGGCCAAGATCTAGTGAGTACGGAGGGAAGCGGGGACAGTGCCCACGGGGTAGGAGGCACGGGGTTTGGAGACACTCCCGTCCAGGGCCGACCTCAAGGACCCTGCTCTTCCCCAGAGGGCCAGCTGTGAGTGATGGCATTGGCTTCGAACAATCCTATGAGCTGGTTTCCTCGATGGCTCCTTGTCGTCCTCCACGGGTGTTTTCTTCAGACGCGGTGTGGTTATCCTTAGACGCGGTGTGGTTATCCGAAGAGCATCCTGTGGCATCCACAAACAAACCCACGGATGCGGTAACTAGCTGGAAGATGTGTCTCTGTTTAGGGAAAGTCTCCCTCCAGCACCTGGCTGTCTTCCACGGCTGCACGTAGTTTAGATGAACACTTTTTTGAAGATAAAACGAGCACACAGTAGACTTTACATCAGTAATCTGCACATTCGCCTGGGCAGCTACGCGTTCGCAGGGGGTCACCGGGAAAACTGTGAGTGGTTAGAATATGGAAGTTCCTACTGGAGGGAACATTCCAGGTCCCAGCTGGGGTATCGGCCAGGCGAGAACTGAGCATTTATCTCCCTGATGCGGAGTGTGGTGGGGGGTGTCCCTGGAGAACACTTTGTGGTCTGTATCATCTAAGCCATTCGGCTAATATCACTGCAGGGAGAGGAGTTGGTGTCATTTAAAGATGTCCTTGGGTGGCTTTAAGTTTCACGCTGTTTTTATTGCTTCACTAGGAGAGTGTCTTACGATGCCATCAGAAGGTGACACGGGCAGAGCTGAGAAATGCCAGCGAGCTCCCTTCCTGCCGCCGTAGTTTCAATGTGCAAATTGGGCTTCCGAGATAATTAGACTGGCTGGTTTGGGATCTGCCTACACCGTCCCCAGGCCACCGTTGGTCCTGTAGGGCCGGACCTCGGGGTGCGGGGGCTTTGGGTTGGGAGGCACTGGTGGGGTAGGGAACGCATGCCTGGGGTTGCTTTCCTTTTGCAAATTTAGTGTAAGCTATCAGCTTCTGCTAAACCGTGAAGGTCGCGGAAAGGCTGCTCTTCGGGGCTGTGTTCCTGGTCGGGGTTTGTGCGGTGGCTAACACGTGGCCCCATTTTCACATATGTATTTCTAAAAATGTAGGGCTCATCACTGACAGCCGTGTATGAATTCCTCAGGTCACCACGACGTTCTCAGGGTCCGGAGGAAGGACCAAGCACAGGTGGATTCCTGCCTGTGGCCTGGGATTGTGGCGGGTGCTGATTCTGCCACCTCCGAGCGCACAAAGGCCGCCTTCAAGGGCCCCGGCCCACGCGTCTGTGCGAGGTCACCTGCTGAGGTACGCATGTGTGATGGGGGCGCTCCAGCGCTTGGGGCTGCTGACTGCCTGTCCCCATCAGGAGCCCCATCCCAGAGGGCCCTCAGGGGCCTGAATCAGCCCTGCTGTGTTCACAACGCGGACCCAGAGCCTGGCCCAACGTGTGACATTGAATGTGGCCCCCAAGAGGTTCTGAATGATTGCATGAATACAGGATTTAGGAATGAACGTGTATGTGCAAGCAGAGGCCCGCCATCTAACTCAGCCTGGGTCGTGGTGTCCGCACGGAGGCCTCAGGATGCCTGGGAATGTGGCTCTGGTCAGTCTCGCGTGTCTTCTGCAACAAAGCACCGGAAATTGGAGGCTTGTATCAGGGATGCACTCACTCTCAGTTCTGGAACCGGAAGTCTGGGAACCAGGGGTCGCTCCAGGGGAAGGTCCTTCCTGCCTCTCCCAGATTCTGGGGGCTCCACTTGTTTGTGGGCTCGTGGCCTCGTCCCTCCACCCTCTGCCTCCCCCTTCATGTGGCCTCTCCCTGCCCGTGTCTCTCTGTTCTTTTTTTAGGGTCACCCTAAACCCAGGATGATCTTTCTTTGAGATCTTTGATTGGATCACAACGGCAAAGACGCTATTTTCACATAAAGTCACATCCACAGGCTCTGGGGTTAGGATTTGGACATACTTTCCGGGGTGCACTCTCGGCCCCTAACCTGGGAGGGGGCTGCCGGCCATGGGATGTGCACTCAGGGGGTGCACGGTGCCAGGACCTGCCGCGGAGGAGTCCGGGAAGGAGGTGGGTCAGCGTCCTGGGCACGTGGGGCCAGCACGTGGGGCTGACCCTACTTGGCAGAGCGTGTCCTCTCACTGGGGACTGGTGTCCGGGAAGGTCGGAACCGGGAAGGTCGAGTGGTCTTAATAAGCGTGATTTCTCGTTACCTCATCTACTGCACACGGATGACCGATTGGCAAGGAGTTAGAATAAAATACACTTAACACTAATGCTATTTTAAACTTAATTACAATTAAGTTCCTCGTGAATATCAATTATCACCGTGTTGTATGATCGCTAGTTAATAGGGAGTTCCGAACAGTAAAATGCCAGATTAAGCGACTTCACTGCACGCGGGGCTGGGCCACACTGAAAGGCCTGCTACCCCTTGTTTTTACCTGAAGGTCGCTGGACAAAGATCCACGAGTGGCTTCCAGCTGAGGGCTGGCCACAAACTCTGCTTGGGGGCCTCAGGGCAAGCCTCCGCCTACCCCCGGGCCTCCGTTTCTTCATCTGGAACCCAGGGAAGTGGTGACAGCCACGCCAGACAAGGCGGAGGTCACGATCAAACATTACGTGGCAACATTAGCTAATGCTCACATAGCGCTTCCCGTGGGCCGGCCCACGATGCGTTCGTCCTGTTCCCAATTTATAGGTGCAGCATCTCTGAGTTGTCAGGAGGTGGGGGCCCCAGGGTGCAGCAGAAGCCAGCTCTCATGCACGGCCTGGGGCGGGGGCGGGCGGCCCCGTGTCCCCAGCTGTCTGTGGTGTTTCTCTAGCTGGAGGCGCACGTGGGGCCCCACCTCCACGCCTGCCCAGGGCACAGACCTTCGAGGTGTGAGCAAAGCGTCCTGCACAACATGCACAACACTGGATCTCCACCTGCTGGCTCCTCGCTCAGGGGACCCGGCCCTCACAGGCGGCCCCTCAACCCCAGCCCCCCCACCCCCGGGGACATCACCTGGGCCCGTCACCGGTGAAGACCGGGAGGCCACAGGGAGCTCGCCGGCTGCCTCACCTGCCTGCTGTTTCCACCGTTTCCACGGCCAAGGCCCTGAGTCGTGAGCTGAGAACCTTTATTTCAGAGGTCCTGCTTTCTGCTTTTTATGCTTGTATCTTTTTGATTTTGTTCTTAAGAAACAAACATTTTGTGATTTTATGGAACAAGCTGACTTTTGAAATTCTATCTCAATATTTCTTCTAGGGTTGGGGCGGGGCCCAAGGACATCGCTGGGGACCCAGGACCCTGAGGACGGACCCGGCTGTGTCAGGGGAGGGCCAGTGGGGCGGCCAAGTGGGATCCCGCGCGGGGAGGGGGAGGGACGTGCAGAGTGTGGATGCCCCCTCCCAACATAAGGGAGATCTCACCGGTCAGCTCTGAGTCACACTTTTCTATTTTATTATTTCTCTTCTTTTTCAGTCACTGCTTCCTCCACATCTTTTGGGTTTAGGTGTTGTGCTGGGGAGGGGTCCTGGGGCAAGGTTGTGGACACAGGCCTGGACGCGCAGCTGGGGGGCCCTGGCACCCTCACTCAGGCCGAGGGGCCCTGGGCAGGTCACCTGTGACCCCGAGCCGGGCTCCCCGTGGCTACAAATGAGGGTGACGAGCCCCCGAGTCCAAGCAGTCACTGTGAAGTCTGCAGGAAACAACGCCTGGCAGGGAGTGAGAGCATTTTAGGCCTGATTTTTTTTTAGTTGAAAGCTTAATTCTTTGCTTTTTTTTTTTTTTAAAAGTACTTTATATTTTAGATCAGTTTTAGGTTCACAACAACGTGGAGGGGGGGCACAGAGGTTCCCCGCAGCCCCCGCCCCTGCACACGCACAGCCTCCTGATGTCCACATCGCTCACCAGAACAGTGTGTATCATACCCAGGATGAGCCTCCACGGACGCGTCATCACCACCGAGTCCACGCGCGCCTTGGGGTCACTCTCGGCGTCGCGCGTTCTGCGGGTCTGGACAAACGTGCGGTGACGTGCCCCTGCCTTCACAGCATCGCACGCTCTAGTTCCACGGCCCTGAGACCCCCCGAGCTGCGCGTGTTCATCTCCCCGCTGCCGTCACCCCCACCTGCCACCACCCCGACGGCCACTGACTCTTTACGTGTCCACGGCTGTGCCTTTCCAGGAAGTCGTGTGGCCGGACTCACGTGTGGGGGCTCCTCAGATCGGCCTCCTGCCTTAGTGACGAGCGTCGGAGCCTCCTCCCTGCGTTTTCGCGGCCGAGAGCTCGTTTCTTGTGAGCACGGAGTCATGGTCCACGTTGTGGATCTGCCACAGTTTATCCGTCACCTTCTGAAGGACGCCGTGGTCGCTTCCAAGTTTTGGCAGCCGTGAGCACAGCCGCTGTAAAAATCCGTGGGCAGGTTTTCGTGTGGACACGAGTTTCCGACTCGTGTAGATAAATCGCAAGGAACACGATTGCCGGCTCGTCCGGTGAGACTACGACTCGTTTTGTAGCAAAACACCAGACTCGCCTCCAAAGCGGCCGCCCCATCGTGCGTTCCCGCCGGCAACGGCCGAGCGCTCCTGCCGCTCCGCGCCCTCGCCAGCGTCTGGGGTCGTCAGGGTCGTGGGTTTGGGCCCCGGTGACAGGCGTGCGTGGTGCCTCGCTGTTGTGATTTGCGTCTCCCTGACGACCTGTGATGCGGAGCGTCGGTCCCCGCGCCCGTCTGCATCTGTGCGTCTTCTCCGGTGAGGGGCCTGCTCGGGTCTCCGGCCCGTTTCTAATTGGGTTGTTTTCTTACTGTGGAGTTTTAAGAGCTCTTCGTATATTTAGGATGACTGTCTTTTATCAAATGTCGTTTGTACCTATTTTCTCCAAGTCTGTGGCTCCTGACAGTCTTTCCGAGAGCAGACGTCTTTAATTCTACCGCAGTCCAGCTTGCCAGCTTTCCTTCTCGGATCCTGTCTGGGTGTTGTGTCTGAAAGCTCATCGCCATCCCCAGGGTCACCGAGACTTTCTCCCGGGTTGTCATCGAGGAGATCAGGGTTCGCATTTTACTTTAAGTCTGTGACCCACTTTGAGTGAATTTTCGTGAAGGGGGTAAGGTCCGTGTCTGGATGCGTTTTTCTGCAGGCGGATGGCGGGCGGGTTCGGCCCCGGTTGTTGAAGAGACGGTCTCTGCTCCGTCGTGTCGCCTCCGCTCCCTTGTCAGACGTCCGTCGACTGGGTTTCTGGGGCCCGTTTCTGGGCTCCGTTCTGTCCCACGGTCTGTGCCTTCTTCCGCCGGGACACGGCGGCGTGATTGCTGTGGCTTCGCGGGGGGCTTGACGTCGGGCAGTCCCCCTCCAGCTCTTGCGTTGGCTCCTCTGGGTCCGTGGCCTCCCGTCCGTTGTCAATATCCATAAAGTGACTTCCTGAGATTTGAGTGGGATTGCAGTGAAGCTACCGACCAAGCTGGCAAGAACTGACATCCCGACGATATCGAGTCAACTAATTTAGGTCCACTTTTTAATAACACTATCCTGCTTCACGGGCAGTGTGGGTACCTCCTAATAACAAAATGATCCTAATTCTTCCCTCCTATCCCTGTGTCTCCTGCCTGTCTGTCTCCAGTCTTGGGGGCCGTAACTTGCCCTGGGTGCCCCTCTCCCATGAAGCCGAGAAGAGTTGCTGAGTCTTTCAGTCTGTTCAGCTTTCACTTGTTAGGTACGTGCGGCAACTTCCAAAGTCCTTACATGTGGAGTCAGAAAATGACAAGCTCTTTGGTTTTACATTTTTTTCCCCCCTGATAAATGCATGTGAAGCTGTGTCCTTGACCCTGGGCACCATGTAGACAAATCCATGGGTCCTGGTGGGGCCACGCTCCCTTTGTTGTTTCCTGTGTGTTGTGAGTAGCTGCTGTCCTCAGTCTCTGGCCCTCCAGAGGCTCCCTCTGTCTCTACACTGTATAAAACATGTAGAGTCATCCGTGAGCGAACTACTGTGTTCTCACTTTCCAGAGGAGCAAACTGAGCCTCAGAGAAGCTTCTGGACTCGTCAAGGTCACCTGGAGCTCACACCAGGCTGTGCACAAGTTCACAGCTTGAACAATGACCCTGAGCCCTGACTGACCCCCTTCCTGCAGCAGCCACCTGGTGTGGTGTAGGGGACGCCCAGCTGCCCGGGGCCAGCGAAGCTGACCTGCCTGCAAACATCGAGGTATTTCTAATGTGGCATTTCATCATCTAATCTATGAAGGGCTGCGTACGCAAGTTTCCAGAGTAACAGTTTAGATGTCTTGTTTGGAATTAATATCTTGCAGCTCTTAAAGCCCTGGAAAAATGGAATATTAGTCAGGTATTTAGTTGCTAAGAAACCAGTATGGAAGCAGGCGGCCCCATTTAGAGCCGACCGCGGAGCCTGAAAAGCTTGATTTGTGGAAAGCATAGCTCCTCCCACACCCGGTTTCCTGTTTAAACAAAGCAGATGTCTACAAATTCTTACCGCGGTCCCCTTATGTCTAAACCCAGTCCCTGGAAAAATGAAAACCAAGCCCAGACTTTCTCGTGTTGGCCCACGGGGAGGAAGGCTCTCTGGGGAGTCTTTGCTCATGGCACGCGTCCCTCCACCCACCCTTCCCGGGTACCCAGGCTGGCCCCAGATCCATACCGCGTGACCTTGCTTCTGGCCACAGCTGGATGCACCATGATGTGGACCCTTGCACTGAGATGGGCAGTCAGAGTATGTGTTTTGGGAATTTGGACCCTGGAGATTCTTTTTTTTTTATTATTATTTTTTTTTACTCCGCACCCAGCACAAAGTCCAAAGTGGCACTTGAACCCACGACGCTGAGATCAAGAGCTGAGCCGAGATCAAGAGTCAGACACTTAACTGGCTGAGCCACACAGGTGTCCCTGGACCTGGGAGGGTTTGGGGTGAGTGTCTCCAATGCAAGAAGACATAAACTGGGGCCCAGGGGTGACTGTGTGCACTGCCATTGGTGGGGGCAGCAGGAGGTATGCAGAAACCGAGAGCACTTGGGGGTGTTGCTGTTCTGGCCTCAGCCCTGCATGGGCCTGCCTGCCCCTCGGCCCGGGCCTCGGGAGACCTGGGATTCTCAGCCAGTCCTTTCTCTTCTGGCTTATGTGAGATCAGGTTCCTCTCCATTTCTTGCCACCAAAAAAATCCTAATTAATCCCCTTCCGCTGTTGGACCACATTCAGAACCACATTTACATCTCCCGAGCTCTCCCTGAGGACTTTGATATTTGCAGTCTTTGTTTTCAACCATTTTCTGAGTCTTAAGTCTTGGACACGCGGCCTCGACGCTGCTGGGCTGCAGGGCTCCCGAATCCAGGGCGATCCCCCGGCTTCTCCAGTCACCTGGCACCCCTGTCCCGGCCACCCCGCAAAGCGTGAAGGTGGGGTGCACTGTCCTCACCCCACCAAAGACGGGACGCACCTGCTGTTCTCCACGCATGCGGGGTGACTATAACCCCGTGTTCTGATGTTAAGGGGAGTCGAGTGAGAGTTTAAGAATGTGTTGGTGACGAGCTGGCTGGGCCTGAGTCCCGGTTCCCTGTTTACAAGGCCTGTGGCCTTGGGCAGATTATTTAAGCCTTTTAAGCCTCATTTGCAACATTTGTAGGTTGGAGAAACTGATGCTATGTGGTTTTGAGAATCAAATAAGATTTTGTTCATTATCTTCCGAAGTTGAATTGTGTCCCCCACCCATTTCGTACATTGGAGTCCTGCCCCCTAGTACCAAGAATGTGACCTTATTTGAAGATGGGTCGTCGTTACAGAGGAGATGATGCTAAAATACGGCTCACAACGTGGCGGGGGGGGGGTGGGGGGGTGGGGGGGTGGGGCCCTGATCCAGTATGTCCTGGTCCAAAAGGGGGACCTGGACACAGAGGGGCATGCAGCGAGAACGGCACGTGGAGTGGAGGCAGAGAGCAGGATGCGACCCACGAGTCCCGGCCCAGCGAAGATGCCCCCGGAACCCAGTGGGAGAGGCTGGGGCAGATTCTGCCTCTGGGTCCTCAGAAGGCACCAGACCTGCTGACACGTCCATCTCGGACGTCCAGCCTCCAGACTGGAGACGGCCCGTTTCTGTTGTTGAGGCCCTGGGTCCCAGTTGCAGCCATCTGGGCAGACCCGGGCCTGGGGGGGAAGCGCCCTGCAGGGAGGCACGGAGCCAGGCCCACCGTGTGCTCCTGGCTGTCATTCATTCCCTGGTTTCCACGGGCCGCGAAGGCCGCCTTCTCAGTCAGATCCCTGCGGCTGATCTGGGTTCCTGCCAGGAACTGGTCTTTCCTTCCTGGGGAAGTGATTCATGGAGCCCGCAAGCCCCGGGGCCAGGAGACACCCCTCATTTAGCTCAGGGGCACTGAGCTCTCTGCACCTGCAAACACAGAATTACCAGATCCCTGGGGCACCTGGGGGGCTCGGTCGGTTGGGCGTCCGACTTGGGATCGGGTCACGATCTCATGGTTTGTGAGTTCAAGCCCCGCGTCGGGCTCTGTGCTGACAGCTCAGAGCCTGGAGCCTGCTTTGGATTCTGTGTCTCCCTCTCTCTCTGCCCCTCCCCTGTGCGCGATCTTTCTCTCTCAAAAATAAAAAAGAATTACCAAATCCTCAAATAAGGCTGTCAGAGGACAGTCTGGGCCAGAGACCAAAAGAATAAGAGGTCACCTCTGGAGGCCGCAGGACGTAGGACGACAGGGGAGAAATCCGGCCCCCTGACAGCCTGGTGACCCAAGAGAAACAGACAAGTGACAAAACCACCCTCTGGACACCGGGTCTGCTCATCTGGGCCCGAGACTCACTCCTGCTTTGCCCGCCAATGGATCAACCTTTTCAGCCTTTCCGGTCTGGGTGGCCACAGGGAGGCTTGCTGGGGGGAAGCCTGTCCCCAGCTCACATGGGACTTCGAGAGTCCACCGGGAGAGGTCAGGGAGGAGGAGCAGACAGCTCCCGGTGGGACGCATGCCCCCTGTGGCCTGCCGTGGGGGCAGGACCACGGGGCACCCTTGCGGGTCTGAGGTCCGAATCACACAGTCTCCTGGGTCAAATGCATCTTGGCTCAAGTCTCCCTGCTGAGCAGCAAGGGACACGAGGCTCAGCATTGCAGGGCCTGCAAACGGTCTCTGCCCCCGGGTTAGGGAGAGTCAGCCCAGTGTCCTCCACACTGGCCTTGACCCGTCACCTGAGCTCTCGGGGGCTCCTGAGGTCTCTGCGTTATCAGGTGCACCCCAGATGGCCTGCTCTACACCCACTGAAGACAGATGTCGCTGCGGCCGGTGATGGCCGCTCTGGTGAAGGCGGAGGGAGCTGGCGGCACACGTGCCCCCTTGGCCCATTGGGCCTGGACCGGTTCTTCTTTTCAAAACGTGTCACTTGGGCCACGTGGGTGCAGTGACATGACGGACTGAAGAGCCCCCTGGGGGCCCGTCCAGTCCCTCCTTCCCCTTCCCAGCCAGCTCCCAGCCGCTCGTTTCCAGCAGAGAAAGCCGTGGCCCCTGCACCCGCCTCCCTGCTTCCCTTCTCTCCATCCCTGCGCCCAGCAGCTGCTGTTTCCCCCTCTCGCCACACACGGAGTTGCGAACAGGTTAAGATGCTTTGTGAAAATGTTTCCCATTCCCGAGAGTCAACACCGCGGCGCTCAGGCTGTTCCCATGGAGACGGCATAAACAAGGTGGGCTCTCCAGGTGATCAGTGTTGATCAATGATGCACGCAGAGTGAACTCGCACACATCCTCCCCCCTCGACCCGTGCGGGTGGCCCTTGTCTAAGCAATCTGTTTCAGAAACCTTCCTGGAGACAGGACTCTAGAAAGTTCTAAACCCAAAAGGATTCACCGGCTTCAAAAAGAGCAAAACTGAGTGCCACCGCGTCAAAGGACCCAGTCTCCCTGCTGTGAAAACAAGCAGATCATGAGCCATTGCGTTTTTTTTTTTTTTTAACTTTTTAGCAAGATGAACAACAAAACCCCCGAATAATGTGTTTCTTCCTGCCACGGGGTGGGGGGGAGGGGCAGAAGCGTGTGCACGTCATGATATTTGCAGATGTGAAATCTCAGTTAACTGGAGAGGACCCTCTTTGCTGTGTGGTTGGCTGAGCCACGGCCCCCCGAAGACGCCCACATCCTCACCCCCGGAACCGGGCCTCGGTCACCTCCTAGAGGGATTCCACAGGTGGAACGTCAGGGTCCTTGAGGGGGGGTGTTCCCCGGGTCGGCGGGCAGACCAGAGGGTCATGAGGGGCAGGCAGGGGGGGGTCGGAGTCACAGGGACATGGGAAGGCGCTCTGAATGGCTCTGAAGACAGGGCGGTCCCTGGAAGCTGGAGGAAGTGACTCTCCCCTGGAGCCTCCAACCGCACGCACCCGTGTGCACCCCCACTTTGGGCTTCTGGTCACCAGAGCCAGGAGAGCAGGAGTTCGTGTTGATCTCAGGCACGAGGTTTGTGATCGTTGCTTGTGGGGCCCCGGGAGGCGGTGTCCTCCCCAGTCCTCCTGTCCCTCACGCCCCCTAGAACGCCCTGGGGCAGACTTAGGGCTGCAGGCGAGGGGGCAGATGGCGGGAAGCAGAGCCAGGCCAGGTGACCAGGCATTTGTGCTGGGCTTTCCGGAAGCACGCAAGCTCTGTGAGAGCAGAGGCTCGGTCTGTTTGCTGCAGAACGCACCCCTGCCCGGCCCGGCCCTGCCCTGTGCACTCCTGCCGAGAACATAGCAATCGCTCGGTAAATATTTGTCGATGAGGACACAGCATCTGGCAAGTCTCCAAGGAGAGCCAGACTCCTGGCCGTGTCAGGTCAGCAGTTTCGTTTGCATCTCGATCAAAGAGAAATAAAACGAATGGGAGTAAAACACCTCCTGTGCCCGCCCCTCCCCCCACCCCCACCCCCAGGACGCCAGACTCCCGCCCACCCCCTCTCGCCCGTGTTTTCCTTCTGCAGCCCCCGCACAGTGGGACCTGCTGTCCTGCGGGTGCCCAGGCTGAACCCCACAACCCGAACATTTTCATCAAGGGCATTGGCTTAGCTACTCATTATCACCCCCGGTAGCAAGTGCAGGGTTTCTCTGGCGTGAATTGCTGTGGTTAGCTCCCGGGATCTCCACGGCCTTGAGCACAGTTCAAATCATTTCGGGCACTGGGAGAGGCCTGGGCCTCCGGAGTCCCCCAGGGCTGTCAGTCAGCATGAGCCGGTGGGCCTGGGCCTTGATCGGAGACACAGCAGCCTGCCCGGGGTGGGGCTCGTGGTGTTGCCGTTCAATAGAAGCGGCTTATAGACCCTCCCTGGCGACAGTGTAGACCGTGGTGGTGGCCGTTCTAAATCCCCACAAGCAATGGTCTGGATTTAGCCAAAACGTGATCAGGAAAATGTTGAGAAGGTGTGTTGATGCTCAGCCCGTGCTGGGTCTAACTGGCTCCACCTCTGGTTCAAGAGTAGGCGTTGAGAAGCACACTCCATCCCCACGGACACAAGAACAGTTAGAAAATTCACATGCCAGGATGTGAGGTCCACAGCTACGCGGTCTGAGTGGGCTGGGGTCATTCTGTTGCCACCAGGGAATGCCAGCTGGGGGGTATACCCAGTGCACAGGTGGCCATGAGCTGGGGGACGCCAGAACCAGAGGCAGAGCCCCGGGGGTGTCCTTTGTGTCCTGGATCAAACCGGACCTGAAAGCGGCCCCACCCCTGTGAGCCAAGACCTTGCCTTTGTTTCACCTAGCACAAAGGATCTAAACTGATGTGACACTTCCAGCATCAAACTTTCTCCGCTACTCCGTGAGGAGATGGAAACTGAGGCAGGTCGCATGTGTTCCCCCCATTCCAGCTAGCTGCCGTAAGCTGCCTCGACCCCGCAGGCTGAGGCTTCAAGGTTTCAGCTCTAGCTATGCCTTTTCCTCCTACGTGTCACCAGAGAGTTTATAGATGTAAACTCAACACAGAGAAAAGCTTGCCTCAGATGCGGCAGCATGCCCTGTTGGGTAGTGAGTTCCAGGTCTGTAGAGGCATTCAAGTGGGGGGTGGACGAAATGCCTTTGTCAGTAAGCAGATGCCCTGCACCCTGGAGCAGGTGTTTTGATTTCGGGCTGTCGGAGTCAATGACATGATCTGAAATAGCAAAGGAGTGTCTTACGGAAAAACTGTGGTGTAGACTGAGCCCAGTTTCAGGGCCCCCCACCTACTCTCCTGCTTCTCCCAATCTCCCCACGTGTGCACAGGGCCTTCATTAAACACCGCGGCCCTCACCGTCTCCTTGACTCCCGTGGCGGCTCTGAGACGTGGCAGAACGGACGACACTTCTCTGTCTCTGCACTCAGGGGAGGACACTGAGGCTCAGGAGCGCCCGGGAGTTGCACAGACGGCAAGTGGTGGTGTAGGAACCACAACGGAACTGGTGCTGTCTGGGCGCAAAGCCCTGAGAAGGCGGCTGCCCCGCGCGGTCCTGCTCACATTCCGTGATCGCACAGCCAGCTGAGCACGTGGTCCTGGGCACCCACGGCCGTGCGTCCGGCGGGCTTTCTCTCCTTCCCCTGGGCAGAACGGTGTCGTTCTGTGACAAGCCGGCTGTGGCCCCTCTGTCCTTCAGAACCAGGCCCTGTCATGTGGGGCCTTCCAGGAGCACCTGAGAGGGGCTGCGGGGGAGGCTGGGAAGGCTCTGCTCTCAGACGTGCGTCCCCGGAAATGCCCCCGGTGAGCCCGGGGTCCTCGATGGACACCTGCACCCTCAGTGACCGAGTGCACTCTCCGTCATGTAGCCGGAGGCCCTCGAGGTGCCGGGAAGATGCTGAGGATGTGTTACGAAAGGTGCATTTTGATTGGAAGAGGAGGCCGGGTTTTTGGAGGAAATGTGGACAGCCTGGCCGTCTGTCCTCACGCCTGTGTCCCCTTGGCTGAGCTGGGGACGTGGGTCAGTCCTCGGGAAGCAGAGGGGCCGGGGCTCTCTCCAGGGCAGCTCTGCCCAGTGGGATGGTGTTGGGGCCCCGGCAGGAGCGCACTGGCCCTTTCTACTGAAAGTCTCCGGGGGCTGCCCGGTGGTGGGCTAACCCCTCCCCGATGGTCCCCGGGACTAGGCTCCGGCCTCCCTCTTCCAGGAGCACAGAATTCGGCCCTCGTGGCCAAGCCTGTGTCCTCTGGGAGAAGTCCTTCCCACCTCCCCACCAGAACAGCACAGTTACCAGGGATCAGAATCATTTCCAAAGTGCTCTCTCCCCAGCTCTGGGGAGAGGGCACCAGAGGGATTCGGGCTGACAGCTCGTCCTTCTAGATCGTTCACCGGTATCTGAGGGTCCCAGTGGTCGGGGCTCCAGGCGGTCGGGCTGGGCCACATCCACCGGAGCAGGTGTGTGCGGGGCCGCTCTCTGGAGACCCCGGGGCCTTCAGCAGCCTGGCTTGCACAGCAGTGCTCCGGGACCAGCTGCAGTGGCTGTGCCTGCAGAGGCCGGGATGCAGAGGGGCCTTTGGCAGAGTCAGAAAGGTGGAGATCCGAGCACAGTGTGGCTGACGGTGGGAAACAGCAGTGGAAGGTTGGCAGCCTGGGTGAAAATACTTCTGGAAAGTCGTGTCCCGGTCTGGAAGAGCCCACGGAGCTGGAACGGTCTGCATTAAGTCGCGCAGGATGATGGAGAGCGGGCGCCCGTTCCTTCATCAGGCAGGTATTTCTTGAGCACCGTGCGGTGCTGGGGCCCATGACACCCTGGGAGCAACAAGAGAAATTCATGTGCCTAAACGGGACTTGGGGACAATGAGTGGAGTGGATAATAGAATAGAGATCACGTCAGGGGCCCCATGGACGACAGTCTCCTGCGAGAAGGAAAGCCTCAGCGGATCCTTGGGCAGCTCCCCCTTATCTACGGACACGGGGGTGCGGGGACAGTGCTGGGGACCGCCGTGAGGTCAGCAGGATGGCAAACACTCGGCCAGTGCCTGGCACACGGCGGATGCTCACACTCTACCCCAGCCGGTTATCACCCACCCGTGTTTCGTCCCTGCCACCTTCGCGGCACACACATAGACCATGCGTTTTGCGCTGGGTGTTGGCAAAGTAATAAAGCACGGTGTTTGTTTCTCAGCAGAGGGGACAAGCGCACCCCTTGACCAATTTCCGTGCTTCTGCATCTGTGAGTAGCATCTGGCGAGCCGTTCTAAATATATCCCACCTTTCCACGTTGACTGCAGAGAGGGGACCCTGCGTCATTCCGAAGCTCCGGGCGGGGGTGACGTGTCTCAGGCTCCTCTTATACTGGGGGGCGGGGGTCTGCCCCATATTCCGAAGATGCCGGCCCACGTCTAACACCGTTCGTGTGCGCTGAGGATGGGGAGATACGCGGTTACTTTTGAAAATGGGAAATCAGACGGGGTGGTTTCATAATTATCCAATTAGTGTTCCCCCATCCCCAGCAAACTGCATGTATAACTCCAAAATTAAAGCAGGAATGTAAAACAAGGAAATACATTATTTTGCTCCCTTAAGCACCCACTGCCATATGTACATGTTTGCAAAGATTTTGCTTCACCGCGCTTTCCTGGCAACCCATCATTTCTCGGATCCTGTGGGTTCCCCAGAGGAGCCCTTGGGGGTCGCTGTTTAAATGAGGAGAAAATTGGTTATAAATCAAGTTAATTCTCAAAGATATTAATCCAAGGAGAACCCGATTTTGTGTGAGACGGTGGCTCCATTAAGGGGTACCAGAACTCGTAAGAAAAAGAAAGAAATGTGTCTCTTCAGTCGGAGTCAGAGAAACATTTTAAATCGTGGCGATATTACATTTTTAAAAGTGTCTTCCCCAAACCCACTCCCTTCTAGGTTTTCATTTATTATATCAGCTTGGCATCCCAAAGTATCGCACCCTGGAGGAATATGGCAGAAGCAGCCTTTATGTGTCACCCAAACCTTGAATGTCTCTGATCCTCTGCCCCCTCCATCCACCGGGGGAGGCCGCCGTCCCCAGGGTGGGCTCTCGGGCAGAAGGCACGTGACGGGTCACGGTCACCCTGAGTGGGGTCCCGCACTGTCCTGGAGGCACCTTTACCACCTGACCTCGCCTCGTGGTGGGGACTCTGAGGCCCCCAGGTTCCTC
Organism: Prionailurus viverrinus; assembly: GCF_022837055.1. Classification (NCBI taxonomy): domain Eukaryota; kingdom Metazoa; phylum Chordata; class Mammalia; order Carnivora; family Felidae; genus Prionailurus; species Prionailurus viverrinus. Next base: position 2,642,197 of record NC_062563.1, read on the forward strand.
CCCCAGGGAGCTGTGGGGTGGCCACCTGGGCCCCCCTCCTGATGGACGAGCCCCGTCCTGGGTGGGGGGGCAGGGGGCCATGCTCAGCGGGACAGTGAGAAGCATGTTGGGGGCATGACCTCTGGTCCGAGGTTTTATTTGAGTCTGAAATTTGCTATTTATGCACACGGCTTTCCAAGATGTGGTTTCGGTGTCTGCTCTGAGCTCTTCATGGCAACCCCAAGGCAAGCCCCAATGTCTGGGTAGCCTGGCCTTTCCTATTGTTTAATTTACTTGTAAGAATATGACCTTTCTTCTAATTACAAAAGAAATTCACCCTTGTGCAGACATTTTGGGAAATGCAGGAAGTTCTTTGGAAGAAAATTAAAGTCTCTGACGATCCCAGCCTTCCCGCACGCCTCCTTTCAGCGACGCCCACCAGGCGTTGGGTCACTCGTATGTGTCTGTGAGTGTGCGACACAACCCTTTACTCACGAATTTCTGTCTGGCTCTTCCCCTTGTGTTCACACAGCACGAGCATTTCCTGCATCCTCAAAATATTTGTTGAGAACGAAGTCGCTAATTGTTTCATATTTCATCATGCGGTTGCTATAGTCGTGGCTTACAACTGGCGTCTTGCGGTAGAACATGTCGGCTGCATGGAACTTTCCACCGTAATTAACCCGTGTTGTAATGCATATCCTTGCACGTCCACCCCTGGCCATGTCCTTTGGGTCAATCCACTGACGCTTCAGAAGGAGGGACATTGGCTGTGACTCCGGGCTCAGGGGCTGGGCTCTGGCAGACGCTGTCCGAACTCTCCGCTTTGGCAGATGTCACCCCCCTCTGAGTGGGGTCTCACTCCCGGCAGAAGGTGGGCGCCGTGGCTTAGCCCACGAATGAGGCTGGGTGGAGAGAGGGGGGATTTCTGAAAGGGTCCCGGTGGCCTTTGGTTTCAGACAGTCCAAGCAGGAGGAGCGCAGTGCTGGCTTCCAGGTCAACAGAAGTGTTCTCAGAGACGTAACACCAGACAGAACAGGTTGGGAAGGGCACCGTCCACTCTTAACCGAAAGGGGAGAAAATGATCCAGGATAGTATGTATATCATTCAAAACGCTAGTTTTCTCTTCCGGCTTCGTGCTGTGTCCGAGTGTTTGGACCGAGAGATTTCGGGACAGAGGGTCGGGAAAGTCTCATTAAAATCACTTAAAATCCATCATGAGAGGCAAAGGCCCCAGTGTGGCCAAGCCTCAAGCCCGGCGGGGCACCTGGCTCAGCGATGTGTGATGGGAGGGTGGGATCCTAGCCCCTCCAGACCCGCCCGAGGAACACCGGCCGTTCAGGGGCGGACGAGGCAAATAGTCGGGCAGAACGGACCCTGCAGCTAAGGGCAGAGCATCTTGGTTAGCAGGGGTGGGCATTTCTGGAAAGTGTGCTTCCCGGGACTGAATTTTGAAAGAGCGCTTTCCCGGGACCCACGGCTAGCGTCACAAGGACGGGTCTCTGAGGTTGGGGTCTGATGTGTGCCAACAGCTCAGGAAAGAAGGTTGAATTCGTGATAGGGACCCAAGGAGACACGATGAATCCCAAAATTGGCAGTGCTAGTGTCTCGTGGGGGTGAAGCCAGGAGTGGGGCTCACGGGGCGGGGCCCCAAGCTTCTACCCCTCCTTCCCTCTCTCCGATGTCCGATGCTTTGCTCCTCCCGTGTGTGGGGCCAATACGGCTCCCTCCAAGTTCTTCTCACTATCTGCCATCAGATTAAGCCACTGGCAGGGATGAACTTCCTTTGTCTCAGTTACAGGTTCTGCAGAGGGACACGACACAAGCTCAGAGGGCTGAGCTTGGAAGGGGATCACCCGTGCTCCCGTGTCCTGTGGCCAGGACCACGGACCCAAACCCTGCCGCTCCTCTGTGTCTCTCGAGACCTGCTCACCCCACAGTTCTCATCTGCAGGATGCATGGGAGTAACCGAGACGCCTGCTGGCCTGGTGGCCTTGGTCTCCGCTTCCCGTGTGCCTTCCCCTCCCCCAGTGCCCGGCAGCCAGAGCGGAAAATGAGGACTGTAGGAGGCTTTGGAATTCACAGGGCCCACTTGAAGCATCGGCCGTGACAGTTACCTGCCCTCTTCGTTCCGGCTCTAACCTCAAGAGACGATGCTGCTTTTCTTGGAAACTTGCCTGACGATATGGCCCCTTGGCCCCTCCACCCCCTCCCCGCCTGTGTCCCTCCACCTGTGATGGCCTCTTTGAACACGTTGGCCTCGCTGGGTGTGAGTTGCACAAAAGGTGTCATTAAGTGTGCCTGAAAATCAAACTGCTATTTCATTAATGGACCATTATCAGGAAATACAGTGGCGTTCGAATTCCCGCATGCTGGTACCACGCACACTCCTTTTCCTTCGCGCACTTCAAGACAAATAGTCTGCTCGGTGCTCCCTGGGCCTTGTGCACTGGTGAGTGTTCTCTGATAGACGTAATTATCCCGGGTGTGCTGGATGATCTTTATTTGAATTCTTTGAATTGATGAAACATGCTGTAAATGCAGATTGTCGGAGGGAAAAAAAGAACAGTGCAATTCATATCCTACCAGGTAATATTATTCCTTGAAAATTAAAATCAACTGTACATTATCCGTCCCTGATTCACAGAGGTGGCACTGTGTCATGAGGAAGGAGCTCCACAGAGAGGCTGGACTCGCTTCCCTGAAAATGCCAGGGGTCGAGACACCCTGGGACGGGCGGGCGGTGCCCTGGGAGTAACCAGGGCGGTGCAGGCACAGAACGAGGCCGAATGCACGATGGGGAACAAAATGCCCCAAACGAGAAGCTGAAGGTACAGAGCTGGACTAATGTAAAATATTTATGGAATAAATTACTTCTTAATGTTCTCTCTTTCCAAGTCTGCAGAAAAGAAGCCAAGTCAGGCCCAGAAATGTAGATGAGGAGGTCCCGCCGTGATGGGACACAAAGGCAATTATCCACAAAGCCTGTCCCCAGAGTTCCACCTCTGACTGAGTTGTGTGGAACTGGGGGCTCTGCTCTCTCACACTGGCGGGGAATACTGGGCCGGCCAAAGGGAGAGAAAGTGGGGGCAGTGTCCTTCTCCCTATCGAGTTTTAAAGTCAAAGTTGCACGTCCACAGAGGAGCTTGTTCCGTGGCTCACGCGGACCCCACAGGCGGCCGGTGGTTCTAACGGGAGGCGAGGAGGACCCTCTGCGGGCCGGTGGCAATGGTGGTCCCCTGACAATGGTGTACCAGGAGTGACCTCTGAACTGGGCACACAGAATATGGTGCTAATGGCTTGGTGTCCCCCCACCCCGCCCCCATGCCCACCAGAGAGCAGGTGGGATGACTCGAACTCACATTAAATGTATTCTGATGACCTGAAGTTTAGCATAAATAACGAGGAGGTCAGCAACCAGCCGATGTGTTGGCCTCCCCGAGTAGAGAACTTGGATATTTTACTTCTGACAGCTTTGGGGCCCCCAGTCGTGGGCTGTGATGCCCAGGCTCCAGTCTGTGAAAATGGGGGGAAGACACAGAACCTTTGAACTGCCCCCGGGACAGCGTTATGTGGAGGGAGTGGGGTGACAGCTAACGGGAGGGACCCCAGGAAATGTGGACACCAGTACAATTCCTGAAGTCTCAAGAACCTGCTGAAACGGGAACTCTTTTCTAATGTTTATTTATTTTTGAGAGAGAGAGAGAGAGAGGGAGCACAAGCAGGGGAGGGGCAGAGAGAGAGGGAGACCCAGAATTCCAAGCAGGCTCCAGGCTCTGAGCTGTCAGCACAGAGACAGACGCAAGGCTCGAAACCACGAGATGTGAGATCATGACCTGAGCCGAAGTCACTCAACCGACTAAGCCCCCCAGGTGCCCCCGAAGTGGGAACTTTTGCAGCTTGTTTTGGGACTGGCGGCTTCTCTTCTGCTCTGGGTTCAGGACGGCCTGGCGATGGCCTCAAGTCCGCCGTGCCAGGGGCCCCGACAGCTCTGTGATTGGCGAAGGCTGCAAATGAGAGCTTGTTCCCGACGGCCCAGAGCTGCTGCCATTGACCCTTCACCGGCACACCGCTGACCGTGGGGACCGAGCGACGTCTGAAACTACTCTTCTGGGGAGTGAGTGCTCTACAGGCAGGCACTGTGCTTGCTTTTCACAAACTGCTCCCCTTAATCCCGACGCTGGCTGCAGTCCGAGAGGCACGTGTGAGCGTCTCCACGTGTCGGGTGAGGAAGCTGAGGCTCGGAGGAGGCGGGTCAGCTGTGTGGGCTGCGGCCGGGAGGATTCAGGGTCGGAACGAAGGCCTGGTGGTGAGCCTGGGCAAGGGGACCCTCCGCTGCAGCCTGAGGGCTCTTTCCAGGGGTTCCCCCTTTCACTGCTACTTCGGGGGTCCTCGCTGTCTCCCCACCGGCTCACGGTTGTGCCTGGACGTTAGCTTCAACGCAATAGCTTCTTCCGTTCTCAGTGTTCTTTGCCGATCTATCAATGTTCACCTGCGGCCGACTTTCCCCCTAAAGGACCAGATAGCACATGTTTTCAGATTTGAGGCCCAGAGGCCCGTGTTGCAACGAGTCCACCCCATCCCAGCGTGAGAGCAGCCATCGCCGTAAACAAACACGTGCCCAAAAAACTTACAGTTTGCGAAACCGCAGGGCAGCTGAATTTCACTTGCAGGCCCTGAATCGCCAAATCCTCTTTTCGTCAAAAATGTAGGCTACCAGGGGCGCCTGGGTGGTGCAGTCGGTTAAGCGTCCGACTTCAGCCAGGTCACGATCTCACGGTCCGTGAGTTCAAGCCCCGCATCGGGCTCTGGCCTGATGGCTCAGAGCCTGGAGCCTGCTTCCGATTCTGTGTCTCCCTCTCTCTGCCCCTCCCCCGTTCATGCTCTGTCTCTCTCTGTCCCAAAAATAAATAAACGTTGAAAAAAAAATTAAAAAAAAAATGTAGGCTACCAAAACTTGAAAGTATACATTGAGTGCATGGAGTTCAGTAAAGTTTCTAATTTTTTTTTTTTTTCATTTTGAATGAAAGCAGGGGACGGGTGAATCATTTTTTTCTTGAAATTTCTTCCCCTTCCCGTCAAATGCCGAAATCAATGATGCTGAAAGTGATGTCTCCTCTAATGTATACAGTCGATTGGGACTTTTTCAATCATTTATTCAGCAAACATGGGCTCAGGGCCCATGCTGTGCTAGGCTCTGTGCTGGGCCCGGAGGACAAGGGCGCAAACAGGACTCAGAGCAGAGGCTGGGATGGGGTGCAGGTGCCATCTGGTGACCCTGGGAGACGCCCGTGCAGGCTAATTCTCTCTGTGGGTGTGAATACCCAGCGTCCCCCCCACACGGGCTGCAGAAACACAGGGATGCCCCGGGTTCCAGCTCTAGACCCTAGCTCTGCCCGGGTTTCTGTTCTGGGACCTGAGTGTTGGCTTTTCTCCTCCGTCACTCTCGGAGCGAGCACACAGCCTCTTGGTCCATTCCATCCGTCTTCCCATATTTTTGGATGACAGCAGGCAGCTTTTACTTCCATGGTTTGCATGACCACCAACCAGGGAGCCCCACGCTGAACGAGGGACCGCCTTCTAGATCCTTCATTCCAGCTGCACTGAGCACGTTAAGACCCGCTCGCCCAATTCTTCTGCAGTGACTGAAGGTTATTAACTAAGGATTTTCAGGAGCAGGAGAAAATCATCAAAGTGACGCACCAACCCCTGGCTCCCTGGCTACTGCGCGCGGTGCTGTTGCCTTTTTATCGTGTCTCCCAGTACAAAACGAGTGCCGCGGTGTGGCTTCCGTGGTAGGCGGGCCGGTGGCATCTCAGGGGTGGCCGGCCAGGAGGGGCCGGGAGGGGCATCAGCTCACACCCCTGGTAAACTGCCGGCTTCTCTGGTGTGGGGGAGCACGTGGGGGTGTTTCTCTGATAGATGCAGGGATGGGAACGAAAACAGGCCGTTGGCCCACTTCCCGAAGCCCTGGAGGTTGAACTTCGGCGGCGGAGAAGGGGGAAGAGAATGACACCATGTTCGGAACAGAGCTGCTAGGCTGGATCCTGCTCCAACTGTCATTTTAAAAATAAAGTTGGTGTCTGGGAGGTGAGTTTGGCTGAGATCGAGCTGGCAGCTGCCTTTGAGAGTCAGAGAACACGCGGGGAAGGCGGATTAGCAGCTAAGCCTCGGCGTCAGATGGCTGTTTTTTAAGGAAGGTGTGGAAGTGGAGTTTTCGGTCTCGTCTGTGGCGTCAGCTCTGTCCTCCTCTTACAGAGCGGCCTGGGTCCCCAGCGGGCAGGTGCCCAGCTGCACGGCCAGGCCCGTCACACTGGCTGGCCCCGCCCTTCTCCCTCACTTTCCCAAACGGTGCCGGGATCCCGTCTTTTCAGCCTCAGCTAACGCCTACAGCTCAGAAAACGATACCGCCAATGGATTTGACTGATCTTCCCCCCAAAGTCACCAGTGCCCGGCAGCCCTCAGCCCCCCATTGCCCGGTCGTCTCCAGAGCTCTCGCCACAGCCACCTACCCGCCTCCTTGACTCCACGCTGCCCCTCACACAACACCCAGAGGGTGCTTCCAAGCACCAAATTGACCGTATCGCTCTTTCTTAAAATTCCTCCCCAGCACCCCCTGTTGGTTGTGCCCCCCCTCCCCCATGTCGGGACCCCGGCACTCTGGTCTGCTTCATCTCCCTCTCTGCCGTGGCCCTGGGGAGACCCCACTTCCTGTGGGCTCGTGAGGCCACCCCTGTCTATATTCCTCCTGGGCCCATGCAACGCAGCCCTCCTCCGTGGACAGCACTGACCCACTTTCCAGGCTCAGCCCAGACATCCCTTCCCTTCACTAGGAAACCTCCTGGCTCTGCCCCGATGGTGCCCCAACTCCTGGCCACCCTTGGAGACCGGAGTGGATATTGTTGGTGCTGCACCCACATCTCCTCCTTGCCTGCACCAGCACCTGTAGCCCTTTGTCCAGGCCCTTCTCTGGCCGCACAGCCCCCACCTCTGGGCCCAGCAGACCCAAAGTGCCGGAGAATTAGAGCTGCCCAGGACAGCACCCCATCAGTCGGTCTTGGGAGACCGTTCAGGAATACTCCCTCAGGCGGGAATGCTCCGAGGGGCACCCTCTCTGCTGGCTCTTGGGGGTCCCCTTGTGGGATTAGCTCCAGTGTCCCATAGTGGCAGCTGGCTTAATGACTCACTTTGTCTTCCTTCCCCTCCCTCTCTCACTTCTCCACTCTCTTGCTGGGCTTTCTTGGGCTTCCCTCCTAACTAAATCTCTTATGCTGAATCCTTGCTTCAGGCTCTGCGTCTGGGGAAACTAACCGAAGGCAGAGTCCCTTGTCCTAGCATTGTGGTTCCCGTGCTAATCCTCACCAGGCGGGCGGGCTCCGCCCGGGCTCTGCCAGGCTCTCGCCTACCAAGTTAACGGTTGCGTCCTCGAGTGTGCTGCCTGGCACGCGGCAAGCTCCGGTAACAACGCGGTGAACGGGAGGAAGGCAGGCACGCTCACCCACATCATTGTTCAGCCAACCAGAGTGTGGAAAGGTGTCGGTTGTCCTCTGGGGGCCCCAACGCGCTTGATGGTTTGACTCTCGGGGAAACAGCAGCCACTGCGGAGGTGGCTGTATCGTCTTCTCTTCCCTCAGGACTGTGTGTGATGCGCTGAGCCGTTCACAGGACTTACAAACGATAGAAGGTGGACGGGGCAAAACACACTTGCTTTGTCTTGAAAACACACGGCTGACCTTTCCCCTCCTCTGCTAGAGAAATTCGCAAGCTCCTTGGCATTTGGGACTGCTGCTGGTAATATAGCCTTGTTGTATATTCCTCCTGACTTTAATTAAATAGGGAATGATATCTCACCTGCAAGATAAAAGAGAGAGAGAGAGGAAGAGAGAGAGAGACTATGAGATGCTCTTTACTTGTTTCTTTCTGCTTTAGATCTCTATTGTGAGCACTTTTTTTAAAAAAAGAAAAAAAAATTAAGGCTCTTTCTTGCCTGAAATCCATAGCACAACTTTCTTCCTTTATCAATAATTACTTTTATTACTATAGAAACGGTACCCAAACAAACAGAAATTACCCACAATTTTCTGCTGTCCAAGTTCACTCATAAGATTGGGCAGTTGAAGTGAGTCCCCAGGAATTCTCGAAAAATTATATAATTATGTACAAAGTGTACTAATGATGCTGAAGCAAATGGCTTTTCATTTGTCTTGCCATCCCCTTGACCTCTTCGCACAAATGATTCCAGAGAGGGAGGCAGCGGCCACTCTCTCACTAATGGGTGGGGGTCGCTGCTGTGAGGTCCGAGGCTATTTCGGGCAAGTCCAGATAATTAATTTCTTGCAACAGAAGAGAGTGGCACCACGCAGAAGGAGGGTGGGCGGAAAAACTGTAGCAGACAGACAATGGCTGCCGTCTCCATGCAGCTGAGGGAGGAACATTGATCGGGGCGGGCGCAAGGGCCCCCCGTGCAGGGGTGCCTCCTTTTTCTTCCCGGGGAAGCTGGCTGGAGGTGTAGCGGCCGATGGCAGGTTCTGGGAGGGGACTCTGCCTGGAAGGCTGTGTGACTGGGTGGGACCCAGAAAGTGCCAGCAACCGGAGGCCACCCTCAGCGAGCACAGTTTGGGGAGAAATGAGTTCAGTGGAGCATAATGGGAGAATTCGTGCACACTGAAGACAGAAAAGGAAAGAAAAAGACAACGTTCTCCATTGATAAATCTGTATTGAGGAACACCTCCCCACTCACAACTCCATCTGTAACTCATGCTGAGTTAAGTGATCTCCATGGTCAGCTGGGTGATTACGAAGTTCCAGAAGCTGGAAGTTAATGGGTATCATTTCAGGTTGTTAGTAATGGTGATGGGGGTGATAACAATCGCCTTCGACGTGGGCCCATCCAGCCCGCGAGGCACCCCTGTGTGCTCTGGCACCCCGCTGTCAGTGAGGAAGCTCATTCTAGAGGCGACGAGGGGAATAATGGCCTGAAGATAATTCAGCCTTTAATCTATTGTCATCAATCAAAACTCGATACTCTATTATTCATAGCTAGGAAGTCTCTTTTCACATCACACGACGTTCTTACTAATTTCATACACCAATTTTGGATCATTTTCAAATTTGGGAAGTATTTTATCAAGCTGATTTCATATATGAACTCTACGATTCAGAGGAACTTTCCACAGACCCGCTCCCGGCTCCTTGAAGCTCCCCACCATTGGCGCTAGGCTTCTGATGTCCAGTGCCAGAGCGGCTGTTTATATCACAGTCCAACTTCTGGACGTGCTGTGTTGTGTCCCAGTGTCGGATGCCTTGATGTGGGGGAGGACGGAAGTGTTCCTGAAAGACAACCTACGCTAGAATGGCTGGCGGTAACTGTGGGGTGCCTGGGTGGCTCAGTCGGTGAAGCGTCTGACTTTGGCTCACGTCATCATGTCGAGGTTCACAAGTTCGAGGCCCGCGTCGGGCTCTGTGCTGACAGCTGGAGCCTGGAGCCCGCTTCAGATTCTGCATCTCCCTCTCTCTCTGCCCCTCCCCTGCTTATGCTCTGTCTGTCTGTCTGTCTCTCTCTCTCTCTCTCTCAAAAAAAAAATGGCTTGCAGTAACTTAATGGGAGGGGAAGACTGTCAAACTATATTATTTTTGCCACTTCTACAGAATTGTTTGAGTGTCCAGACATATTGCTAGGGTTCCTCGTGGGGCTCTGGAAGTGGCCTGTGCGAGTGAGGGTCCTCAGCCCCCCACCGCCAGACCCACGGACACCCCCTTCTCCGGGGATGGTCGTGGTTCCGGAAAGGAGAAGGGGAGGCAGGCCTGGCCTGCAGCCAAGCGAGGCATATTGTTCCTTCTTGAGTGCAGGTAGGTGGATTTGAAGGAAAACAGATCATTATTGCCCCTTGCCTAAGAAACGGCAGCAATTTTGGGCTGCGCATAAGAAACCAGGTGCAATCTGCTGTCCCTCAAGGACGTACATATGAACTGTGATTTTTCCATTTCAAGAATTTGAGGAGATGTCTGGGTCTGGGGGTGGAAATGCGGAATAATTACAAAAGGACTCACGGGCTCTTTCTGGAGGAGGATGGAAATGCTCGAAAGCTGGTTTGGATGGATGTTCGCACAACTCCGTGTGTTCGGTCGAAGTCACGCAGTCAGACATTTAACACGGGTGAGCCGTATGGTGAATCTCACCCCAATAAAGCAGTTCCAAACAATCTGAGGGAAGATAACGCTGGACATTCCAACCCCTCGTCATTTCTCCAAGTTTGCAGGGACCCCCAGGGTGTTCTGCCTCTGTGTCCTGCCCCCGCCCTGGCTTGCTGAGCAGAGGTGTGGAGCCAGGCTCTGGGTGGTTTCCCACTGCCTGAGACCATACGGGTTTGCACCAACGTGTGCTGGCTGGCTCTGCTCCCGTCAGTCGGCCCAGGTGGCTGCAACCCACAGCCGATGCCAAGTCCCCCACCCAGCTTTGTCACCTGTCATCTCTCCAGCCTTGTCACCTGTTACCTCTCCAGCTCTGGGGCAGGAGGGGCTCCTTCTGAAGGCCACCTGCGCTTGGACCATCTTGTGAGCACCTCCACAAGCTTTGGGCATTGGGCACCATCTGTATACGGCCCGAGGACGACTCCCCGTGCCTGTCCCTACTCCTCAAGTCCTAGAAGACGCTGCTCTTAACTGGATGCTTCTTTGGCAACTTGGACCCCAAATCAAGGAATTGTTGTATTTTAACAGACGTTGCCAATTTCCTGGGAGAAACATATTCCTTTCAAAGTGAGCCAAGAGGAGGAGAGAGCACCAGTGGGAGGGTTTCGGGACTTTCCTGCAGACACACGGGGCCGCAAACCCCTGCCGAGCGGCCCAGGTTGGTTGTGATGGGCTGGACACCTTACAGTAAACAGCTCGGACAAGTCGGAGAGGAAGCTCGCTTCTCCTGCTGCTGGAGCGCTGTGCCAGCCTGGGGGCTCCTTTTCTCTCACCCCCCCGGGAAGCGGGAGGGGGCAGAAGCAGGAGGCCTTCATGAGGGCCCCGCCGCGGGGGTGGTCTTCTGCGCCCAGAGGGATGGAAGGAGTCCATGTGGCGGGGCACCTTCTTGCCACGTACCCCGCAGCCATTCTATGTGGCAGATGGCTCTGTTTTATCTCCCATTTCTCTGCTGGCTCGAAATTCTGGGTGCTTAGTGGGTGAGTGAGATTTTGCGGGGCGTTAGGTACAAGAGGGAAATGAGGTGGGACACGGGGAGGTGGGGCGCAGCGGGCGTTTCTCCGTCTGGGGTCTCGGGCAGCTGCTGGGACGAAGCTGCTGGCCTCTGGGGCCAAGGGGACGTAGGATGGGCTCGGGATGGCCTCGGAGCTGGTCGGAGCAGGCATCCGGGCACCCGGCCTCCCTCGGGCCCCTCCGTGCTCTGGTTCCGCCTTCAGATAACCCTGGACATTAGCGGCAGTGTGGCTCAGCTTGTTATTTCCTCTCCTGATAAACAAGGAGAGGTTGCCCCGGGGCTTTGTGAGCACGAGTCAGAAGAAACTCCCAACGCCCTGAGCCTGGTGCTGGCCCAAGGGCGGTGCAGGATGCAAGATCTGGATCATGACTACTGCTTGTGTTATTATTACTATGATTATTACCAGTGCATTCTAGTTCTTAACAGGTAGTGAGCCCTCCGTCAATGTCGGATGTTAGCGTTCTCGCTAATTAGCATTTCCCTGCGGTCAGGCACGCAGGAGCTGTGGGAGGCGGGTGAGGCCAGCGCTGCAGGAACGGGGCTGGTCCTGGGGGAGCGAGCGCACAGAAGACACAATGCAGGCCTCGCTGCTCTCACCCTTACCTGGACTCAAACCCCCCTCTGTCTCCAGGAGGCAGAGCAGCCTTTAATACGCTCCTCAGTGGTTCTCCAAGTGTGGGCTGGCATTGCCAGTGACTTCTTAGAAATGCAAGTCATCAGACCCCACTCCAGACCCCGTGGATCAGAAACTCTGGAAACCCTCCTGGGGATTCGGGTGTTCGCTGAGGCTGGGACCCTGCGCTCTGTGTCCACCTGGGCCCCTGATAAGCACACGTCTGGGGGATCGTCTCCGAGACGACCCGGGGAGGGAGGACAGGAGGACAGGAGGACGAAGACGCCTTCGCATCGCAGGTGGTGACTTCAGTCACATAAAGAGTAGTTAGATCTTCCAGGAGATGGTGAGAATGAGAAAAGGAGCAGAAAGGCCCCCGCCCAGTGTCGATGACTCACGAATCGATGGCAGGTCCGTGCTGCTGTGCCGGGAGGCAGCACGGGCATCGCAGGAGGTGACGCGGGGAGGCCGAGTTTGCCCAGCGAGCGTCGGACTCCAGGTGGGAGAGCGTGACTTCCTCCTCGCCTTTTCTTCTCCTTTCTTTTGTTCATTTTTTTCTTTCTTTATTCCTCAAAAAAAAAAAAAATCTCTGATGGTTTGTTTACTTTTCTTTTTGCCATGTGAAAGAGTGGGGAACCAGCCTGTAAGCATGGCAGAAACGGATTTCTTCGATTTTCAGCCTCGGATCTTTGTCAATTAACCCAGCCTCGAACACAAATACTGAGTTATGGGAGAAAAAAAGCCCAAAGCAGTCACTAGACACACTTCTGCCATTTGTCAAGTATACGTTTCTTGGGGCTTGGGGGAGGGGTGCAGGCCAGCAGAACCCTCCCCCCTCCCCCCCCCTTCCCCCTCCCCCCCCAAGGCGATCTTATCAGTATTCAGAGATCAGTGAAAAATCAGGACACTGTACTACACTAGAATTTAGGGAGATACCACGTCAGCAAAAAAAAAAAAAAAAAAAAAAAAAAAAAGATCACCATTTCATACCAATCACACTTGCAAAAAGCAAAGAAAAAGTCTGAATGCTTCGCATGATGCCAAGGATGTGAGGAGGCAGGAAGTCACACAGCGGGCGGGGCGTTTACCCCTTGGAGAGAATTTGCAATTTGAGCACCTAAGAAAGCTGGAGAAACAAATCTGTTCCCAGCGGCTCTGCACCTAACACCTACCCTACTGGGGAGTTTATGCCTCTCCCCCTGGCGTGTGGCCAAGGCTTCCTGCCCACGGCTGCCTGGTCAGCGGGAGGGAGATGGTGGGAAAATGAAGTATCCTCACAAGCGGAGGGAACAGAGTCTGGTCTCACACGAGCGGAGGGAACAGAGTCTGGTCTACCAGACAACCCTTGACGCGGGTGAGGCAGTGTGCGTAGCTCTACAAACTGCATAGTGTACTGACTCAAGATACAGACAGATTCCCGCGGTACAACGCACTTGGTGCGAATCTCAGCACGCCCCATAGAAGGCATGGGCCTCAGCATAGTTCTACAGTCTTGCTGGGTGCAGTTGGAGCCAAAGAGAAGCCTGGAAATGGGGTGGGGGATTTTTAATATCAAACTGGGATGCCCCCATCTTTCTGCAAGTTTGAATCTGTCACCAAAACATCCTGTTTTATAGGTTGAAATTAATCAGACTTATGACCCACCTTTGCATGGGAACCAGCCGGTCATGAGCAGAGGGGGCATTTACTGAGAATGCTTTATGGGCAGAAGACTTCCCAGGGCTTCATGAAGAGGGAATAAGCCCCCACTGTTGCTGCCCCGGGGGAGTTGTGACTAGCTGAGGATGGTCATGTGCGGACCGGCCCATCAGCATGTTAGCAGGTGCTGGCTGGTAGCTAGCCCACGGGGGCAGGTGCCGGGCGAGGCAGGCGGGGCTGCGGTCCCTCCTTGGGGCTGCGGTCCCTCCTTGGGGCTGTGGTCTCTCTGTGTGTGTGGGATGGCTGCCTCCCGCTCACCACCAGCTCTGAAGCCGAGGGCAAGTCCAAAGCCAGTTGGAAGGGAGCTGCTGTCCTCGGTGGCTGCCGTCCCTTCTGCGAAGATGCTCGGGGGTGCTGGGTGTGGAGCCGTGCTGGGTGGAGCGGGAAACCCGCTTAAGGAACAATAAAACTACTGACTGAATGGGAGGCTCGCGTGTGTTGGTGTCTGAGATGAAAGCAGTGGTCTGGCTTCCCTGTAATTGCTGTCAGGTTTTAAGCGCTCCTCTGTTCAGAACTCTCCTTTTAACGCAGCCGTGAAAATTGTTACCAGGCAACGGAGCGGTCCGAGCGCCGAGAATCCAGGAGTAGCTGGTGCGGGGAAGGAGTGGCTGGTGCGGGGAGCCCCCAGCCGGAGCTGCGGCCACTGGGTCCCCAAAGCCTGTGTGGGCTCGCCTGCGCCACTGGCCAGCAGCCGGAGTGGTGTGAGGGCCGGGGGAGCCTGCGGGGTCAAGCATAAAGAGGTGGACAGATGTGTCCGGGTGCCACGGCGCCCCGTGGGGCTCACCTGCTGCAGGGCGAGGGCCTGGGAGGCTGTGTGTGTGCTCCGCTGGGAGAGATGTGAGTGCGCCAGCCTCGCCACCAGGAAGAAGTCCTGTCCTGGGGCTCCCCAGACTCATTCACCCACGGTGGACCCAAACCTCCAATTCAAGCCCAGCAGAGAACCCACCGCTGGGGACCTTGGCCCAGCTAAACCGCCCTTAACCGTCCCTGCAAAGTCAGTCAGCTGGTCAGGTTTCCTCACATCAGCTTGTCGTCTCTCAGCTCCGTGGTTCTGACTTGAACATCTCTGCACCTTTAAGGTCCTAGCAGGTGCGATTTACCTCCTGGACAGCACTGGTGTCTGTCTGGGGGAGTTTATGGACCCCTTCTTGGTCTCAGTCAGTCTCATATGTATATACATATATATATGTAAAATTTTAATGACTGTGTTTTATATATAAAATGCATCATATATGTAAGATATTTTAAAGACTGTCAATATATGATTTAGATTATGATATGTATCTATATACGCAAAAATTTTAACAACTGTTTTATAAATAGATACATAGATAAGTAGATGATAGTTATATAGACAGATCAATGGACGGAAGGAAGGAAGGATGGATGGATGGATATATAGACAGGTAGGTCAGTAGATTAGATGATGATAGATAGATAGATAGATAGATAACGTTTATGTATTTAGTTACAGAGAGAGAGGGAGAGAGAGACAGCAAGGGAGGGTCAGAGACAGAGGGAGAAAGAGAATCCCAAGCAGGCTCTCAGCCCAGAGCCCGACCCAGGGCTTGATTTCACAATTGTGAAATTGTGACTGAGCTGAAATCAGAAGTTGGCCACTTAACCAACTGAACCACCCAGGCACCCCAAGATAGATAGGTGATACAGATAATCAATGAATGGATGGATAGATAGGTAGGTAGGTAGATAGAGATAGATAGATAGATAGAGATAAGTGATATAAATAGATCGATGACTGGATGGATGGATGGATGGATGGATGGATAGATGATACAGATAGATGAGTGGATGGGTAGATAGATAGATACATACATACATGCATGATACAGGTACATTAATGAATGGATGGATGGATCAAAGAATGGGTGGTTGGATGCATAGTTAGCAAGCTAGCTAGCTAAAATTGAAGAAAGGCCCCTAGAGGCACACACGATTGATTAGAGCCCATGACAGACCTGCATCTCTGACTGCAATTGACCTGGCCAAGGGTGATGGGGGCCTGGGACTAGGAAGTGACGGAACAAGTGGGGAGAGGGCTCGGATTCCCCATATATTTTGCAGACAGCGCTGGCCAGTTTGGAGGTGAATGTGGAGAAAGGACTGCCAGTGCTGACTTCCAGAGCTTTGCTGGGCAGTGGGGACCTATTCCTTTTCATCCAGCATCATGTGCCTCAGAGATTCCAAGCCCGCTGGACACAGCTGTCCCCAGACAGACAGAGAGAAAGAGAGAGAGAGAGAGAGAGAGAGAGAGAGCTCCTGGAGACCAGAACGAGCAGACAGGCAGGCGAGCTCAGGGCGAGGGAGGCCGTCTCACGTTTCTAAGGGGAGCTGTCACAATTCAAGCTGCCCCTTGGGGATAGAGATCATGCCCCCTGGATGCCGCCAATGTGTAAAGGTGGCCCTTTTGACACCGGTTCTCTGCAGCAGCTGCAGGGAGGAGGGGGTGGGGGGGCCCGTTCTGAGGCGGGGGTTGTCTTTCCCGGCATCAGCTTCTCGGGAGCATTGACACCAGGGCGCTGCTTGCAGAGAGCCTTGATTGAGATCAAAGTGCGTGTGTGCATCATGTTATCGGGGCCTGTTTCCCTCCTGCCACTTTGAACGAGATTCCTGGCTGTTCCGGGCACCTTCAGAGGAAGCATCCCTCTCGCTCTGGCTGCCTTGTTCGGAGCAGCTCAAAGAGAAGTTACTTAAAAAGCCTTCTCGCCTGTGCACTGCTTCTGTGAGTGCATCTTGCTTCCCTGGGCTCCTGGCTCTGGCCTGCGACTCTCTGATGCGTCTCGTTCCCAAGCCCTTTGTGGAGACTTCCAGCAGCCAGCTCGAACAGGAGCAATTAGCTCCGACGGGTAATTAGGCTTGTTTGCTTGTGCTGGGCTTGGGCTCTGGGGCGTGACCGGCTTTTATTTCAAGTCCACTCTGCATTGCCCCCTCCGAGCGTGAGGCAGACGAGATGGCAAGGTGTTTAGAAAACACAATTATGTTCCACTGGCTTCCAAAATGTCCACGGCGTGTTCCGACGCGGCTTATTGCCATTTGCTTTCAAGATGACTCTCTTTCCCATCTTTGGTATTCAACATTTGCCTGGTTGTAAGAAAAAAAAAATGTCTCCGGGCCTACCTGTCTCCCAGCACAGGTGGGCTGCAAGGTGACATCTTTAGTAGCTTGTGTGTGTGCGTCTACAGTGCAGGTGAGGAAAATTATCCCCCAAAGTCTGCTCCACCGGTGATCACTGGGACTGCACTGCAAGCGGTCCTAGGGGTCAAGGAAGAGGAGTGTGGAAGGATCTCATGACATCAGTACCAAGATTCCGCCTCCTGGAGAGGTCACGGCAGCCCCCTCCTGAACCGTCAGGGGGTCCAGACCCCCCTCCTCCCCCGGCCACCTCCAGAGACAGGGGCCCTGCCAGTTTTAGAGGAGGGACTTTGCCGAGCGCTTGAAGACCGCCTCCTGTCTCCCAGACGCTTTGCAATGATTGCTCCTACCTCTGGTCTCTACGACTCTCGGACTAGGAGTGAGCTCTCGGCCAGAGCCAGTGTTTGGGCTCATGATCCTCACTTGATCCTGACCTTCCGTGACCTTGGGAAGCCTTCTTGTTGCCAGTCGTACACCCTCAGGACCCCCCAAAGGACCCAGTTCACGCCCGCATCCCCAGCTTGGACAGGGCTGCCCCTGGCTGAGACAGTCAGTGCCTTGGTGCCAAGTAGAGGAAAGCATCCGCCTGGACGAATGCAGTTGGAGGAAGTCACTTCCTCCGGGAGAGCACAGACCCAGGAGTCTCAGGCTGAGCTAACGGATGACATTTGTGTGCAAAGAAAGAAGGGAAGCGAGGGAGCGTGGGGATCTTTCAACCCCCATTCTCCCCACGGGTCAGGGTCTTTGGACGGTCCCTGATCTGGCCAGTAATAGGCACTCACGTTTTGGAAACTGGCAGATGGATGAGCTGGTTGTCAGGGTTTTTTTACCCACTGGGCAGAGCATTCGAGCGCCGTGGGAGAGGATTTGAGAGAACGGTCTAGTGGACATTTTCACCTTGCAGTTTGTGTTTGTAGAAAGCGGACGCTTCGAGAGTGCTGGAATTCAGCAAGTCACAAGCACAGGAAATCGTAGGAAAAAGCCATCACACGGAAGGAAGGACTAAAGCTGGTGCAGAGTCTGGATGGAGTCCTGGCTCCGCCCCTGGGACACCGCCTGGGTCTCAGCTTCCCCGTCTGTAAGATGTGACAGGTTGGGGGCGTACCTGCCTCAGAGAGTTGCTGTGAGGTGTGAAGGAAATTATTTCCGTGGCGTAGGTTGCTACACCGCAAGGCCCCGTACGTGCTTGAGGTAGGATTATGTCGTCTAACTCGTGTTTGGCCAAGATGCAAAGAATCTTGAATTCGCACGCAGCAGAAGCATGCGGGCACACGGCAAGAAAACTGAAGGACTTTCTTCTCTTTCCAGGAAACGATCCAGATGCCGGGTGGATCTGTGAGGGCTCAGTGCAGGAAACAGAAACCCCTCAAAGTGGCAAAAGCGGAAAGTGACCTCATACGGGGAATGGGATCTGGCGAAAGCTCTGGGTGGGCAGGAGCCGTGGGCGCTGGAGAGTCGCAGACGGGCCAGCCTGCACAGACGACATGGTCTGCAGCAATGGCCCGCCAGGCAGAGGCCACTTCGACCCTCGAGGAGGTGGGAAGTCAGGAGACCACCACAGAACTGTTGATCCCAACGACATGTGGAGACTGTGATCCTTTGGTTGGGCATTGGGGCTCAAGAACGTGCTGCCTCCGTCATAACTAAGACACTCAGACTATGTCCTGACCGCCCGTGTTGTCGCAACCACAAGCTGGCTATCTGACACGGGCCCCTGCTGACACCAGCCGAGGGAAGCCTGCAGACGGCCCCCCTCCTGTCTTCCCCCTCTCGACGAGAACATCTAATTGGGAACTCTGGGTGCGAGGTGAATTCGTTCTCCGTCGCTGCTTAACAAATTACCACGTGGTTCCTGTGGGGCAACGGTCCGTTCCAGGTGGGTGTGGCTTGGCTCCCGACTAGGGCGGGGTCTCAGGGACAGGCTCACCTGTGGAAGGACCTGCTTCCAAACGTACTTAATCGCCGGTGGAATTCATTCCCCCAGGCGGTTGGGCTGAGGTCCTGGTTCCTCGCAGACTTTCACACCCTCAAGGGGGTCACTGGAGGCCACTTAGCATCAACTCACTGCGCAACAGATTCCAGAAAATGTAGTTTTCAGCTTGTCAACCTTGGCAGGACAGGAGGCACTCAAGGAGGAATGGATAGAGGCTAAGTGCCAGTTGACCACATCCAGGGGTCGAGAGGAAATTAAAGACACGTGGTGTCTCGAGAAAGACCCTGGATGTGGTAAAGGCCGTGATGGTCTGTCCACGTGTGTCTGCTGACAGGCAGGCCTTTGTGGGCTGGGAGACAGCTCAGACGATACTTTCTACAAATGCCACCAAAGAGGAGCCATCGATAGTGAGCAGGTTATGAAGTGACAGACTGTCAACCTCGGAGCCATAGCATCCTATAGCGGGAAGGGTTTTCGGCTTTCGGACGGAGGCAGAATGATGGAGTCATGAACAATCCTTCGGGCCTGGAAGTCTCCACTGGCACATTGCATAGATCACTTCTCTGACCCCAGTGCCCTAATCTGATAAACGGGGTAATGATAGTCCTTACCTTCTAGCATTGTGAGGGGTTGATAATTGCTTTTATCCATGAAATGCTTTCCAAATAACCACTCACGTGGCATGTTGCTCAAAGACGTGGGATGTTTGCAGCCCCATACCTTCTTTTCCCAGATGGCTAATGTGACACAGATTTTCAACGACCCAACGGTCCTGTAAGAAGTTCGTGGCAACGGTGGGCCTAGAAGCTGGGTCCCTCGGCACCTAATCGAGAAAGAGGAAGAGATTTCCAGTAAAACAGACAATCCTTTCTCCTATTTAGGCTGAAACGTGAAATTGCTGTTTTGTGGTTTAAAATGGCTGCTTGTCGACTGGTTCCGTGGCGGAGCCGGGCCCCCGCCCCGAAGGCGGATTTGCCTGGGCACAGGTGGGGTCGGCCACCCCGGGTCCACAGATGCCTGTGGCCTCTTGGCCGGGGATACAGCTGTGCATCTAGCTCAGGCCAAGTGTCCGCTGATTTCACATTATGAGTCTGCACTAGCCACCGGTTCTGGTTTCCTGATTTACATGAAGTTCATGCTTCAAAGCAGGGTTTGGCTTGGCCTCTCTACCCTGCCTGCTGCTGTTTGTCTGACAGACGAAAGCTGGCATGACTTGCATGCTTCATTAACCGGGCTGGAAGGGGCAGCGTTCACGGTCTACGCACTGTCAGAGGCTGATACGTCCCGCCGGCTGAGGCTCTGCTCCGAGACCAACAGTCCTGCGAGCTTGCTGAGGCCGGCCGGGCTGGGTCGGTGGCCCTTGTGTTTGGGGTCTGCAAGCCAGCTCTGTGAGGTGTGATTTGGGGTCAGTGAGAACCCAAGTCAAGGTGTGACCTGCTGGGGAATGCGCTCCGGCTGAGAGGTGGGTTTGGAACCCCCTCCTCGAGCCCGGCTCACCTGTCGCCCGAAAGTCGTTATGTGTGGGAACAGCTGCGGGGAAGATGAGATTCAGCTCAGTGGTTGGCAGGTGTGGATCGGGGTTCACTTCTACTCACAGGACGTTGCTGGATCCTCTTGTGGGGACACCATACAAGACCTCCCCGGGGAGATGACATCACACCACGAGTGTCAGGAAAGAGCTGGCTGAAACTCCCTGTTTAACCTGAAATCATAGGACGGGGCGCCTGTGTGGCTCAGTCGGTTAAGAGCATCCGACTTCAGCTCAGGTCATGATCTCGCAGTTCGTGAGTTCGAGCCCCACGTCGGGCTCTGTGCTGACGGCTCAGAGCCTGGAGCCTGCTTCCGATTCTGGGTCTCTCTCTCTGCGCCCCCCCCCCCCCCCGCTCTGTCTGTCTGTCTCTCTCTCAAAAATAAAATAAACATTAAAAAAAGTTTTTTTTAACTGAAATCATAGGGGAAGGGATGTCAATTCTAGTTGCACATTCAGTTCACCCAGACCTCATCCTGGATGATGGTCCTGGATGGGGACTGGTCATGTGTGTTTTTCTGAACACCCTGGATGATTCCAATGTGCAGCCGAAGTGAGGAAGCACTGATATATGCAAATACGTGCATGCCTGGAAAATCTCCCTGCACGGACATGTTTTTATTCATTCATCAACCCATATTCACTTACCGTATTTGTCACCATGCCTGATGTGGTGACAGGGAACACTGCCCAGCCTCTGGCCCTGGCGTGGGTGGCTTCCAGGCCATTGTCACGCTGGGAAACATGTCCTTCCTCAGCTCAAAGTGGCCGGACTCTGCCTGGGAAGCTGTTTTGAACCAAAGGAACTGGGTGAACCTGACCCATCAGAGGCACACTGTGGACTCCACAAGGCGGGTGATCTCAGCTTGGAGACTTGCAGTGGAGGGTGACAGCCACTCCCCCACAGTCGGGGATCCTGTAATCCCCAAGGATGCGCGGGGGGTGGAATTTGGTATCTGATGCGTGGGGTTGTTTGGAGAGATCCCATCACATGGTGGAAGATGAGCCAAGATGATGAAACATGGGCGGGCGGCTACAAATAGCTTAGCCCGTGTGTCTGCTTTTAGACACTCAAAGTGCATTTTGTTCATAGAGCATTTCCAGGGAATGTTTCCAGGGCGTGACGTGGTGATAGTTTGGAGGCATGGCTCGGAGTCTGTGGAGTTGAATGGGTAGGGATTGGCCGGCCTGCGTGTGCTCAGAGTGAGTGCCTGTCTGTGTGGAGGCCGGTGGCTGGGGAGGAGGGACTTTGGCGACAGACTCTGCTCTGGGTTCACACCTAGCTTCCCCTATTTGTGGGCTCTACCGTGCAAGGCACACACCCTCGTCCATGAAAATAGGGGCAATGACACCTGCATCTTGGCATTCCTGGGAAGACCAGAGTTGAGCCAGTAAAGAACCAGGCACCACTCTGACACACGACAGGTGCCTAAGGAGCGGTCACCGTGTTGGGTTTGTATCGGCTGCAACCTTGACACTGGGCAACAGACCAGCCCAACGCCTAAGGGCTGGAGGGAAGTAATGTGAGTCATGAGTGTGGGCTGTGGGGCTGTTACGCTGATCCCAGGCAGGCTCAGCTGTCTCCAGTGGGGGTTCCTGTCTGCAGCCAGCTGAGGGGCGTCCACTCTCCTCTAGGGGTCGCTCACATGGTTTCCCTGGTAGGCAACTCTGCATATCTGTGCAAGGCGCTGGTAGGGGTCACAGAGTGAAGGGAAATGCTCGACACTCTTCAAGTTTTGGCTGGGGTCACAGTTGCTGACATCCTGCCGGCCGACGCAAGTGACCTGGCTGAGCCCCGAGTCAGGCGGTGGGACCACCAAATTGTGGGCAGAGGATGGGAAGGGGCACCAGGAGGCCACCAAGGGGGCTATCAGGGCAACCACGTTACCACGCATTCTCGGGAAAAAGGACTCCGAACTGGAAGATATTCTGCAAATCCCGCTTGTCATTTCTCGTCCAGCTTTGCTGCCTGACTTGGTGACGGTGGACCGTGGGGCAGGACCTCACTGCACTGGTGATAAAGCAGCTGCTCGGACCAGATGGGCGGGACCTATGGGGAGGGTCTACAGGGGCAGAAACGAAAATGAGACACCACCTCCAGTGGGTTGCAAGGATGAACAAACAGCATGATGGGACGTGCCTTCGATGGCGGAATGGCGGAGAAGCCTCATGTTTATAAGACTTTTCAGAATGTGTCTGTTGACTGCACGCTTTCACTTGCAGATTTCGCAACAGTAAACACTGAAATAATTGAACGTTTGCTGTTCAGAGATGCCCTTTGTGTGAACTAATAAATGTCTTCCAGCCTCACATTTGGGGAGAAGTTAAATAAAAATGGTCACGCGTGGTTGATTCTGCCCACTGCCAAGACGTTAACTGCCTCTCTCTCTCCCATTTCAGAGTCTGAACAACGGGTCCTCGTGAGCAGCGCCTCCCTCGCTGGGGAGAGTGGTGGATGAGGGAATGCGTGGGGCGGAGGGGCATGTGCTTGGAGGGGAGGACCCTCCACTGGAGATTGGGATCCTGAGGAGGGGGGCCCTCCAGCTCATCCGGACCCCCAAGCCTCCCTCCATCTGGAGACACTCCCAGGCGTCTCTAACCTGCAGGCCATTTTTGGGGGGCAATGCGTTTTCTGTTCCCCATAAATCAGCCCCACTGATCACTTCGGGCATCGTTAGGCTTTATTGTGACGCGTTGCCACCTTTGGGGGAATAATTGCCCAGTTTGGCCAACATGGGACCTGCGTCCTTTATCTTTATTTCCTCTCTGGGGATGCCCTAATTAGTATTTACTTTCACTTAAAAGAGGGAAATTTCTTCTGATGAAATCAACAGTTTCCTCTGCGTGCCAAGCTTGTTTTATGATATTAAGCATTTAAATAAAAAATTATAAACGTAGCATGAAATGCTGATGGGGGTGATTAATTTATTTTTATTTTGCATATTTTAAGGCAATGGGGATTGCTGTTTTGACGCAGACCCAATTACAGTCTTTGAGTTCCGCGTAGACGCGAGAGAATTAGCCCCCGACAGCGGCTGTGAGTGGGCGGCTGGGCGTCCCGCGCAGGCGGGGCCCACAGGCTGAGCCGCTGTGGCCCCTAGAAATAGCAAAGAAAGACATTGGGGACAGAAGGAGATTTTCAGTGCAAGCGGGGTGCTGGGCGGAAGGGAATCACCTTCCCTGTTCCCTCCCTCTTCTTCAGTCAATGAGCCTCCCAGGACCGGCCACTTCCTTCCAACCCCCACCTGCACCATCGTCAGGGTCAGCTGATGCTGTGGCCACTCTGAGTCAGGAGGCCTGGGTCTGAGCTGTTACCCTGCTGCTCCTGGTCGCTTCTAGCTGAGTGATGCGGAGCTTCATGCAAACTCCGTGAGCCTCAGTTTCAGCATCTGTGAAACGGACAGCTCCCCTGCCTAACCCACTGGGGATGCTTGGAAGACCAGACAGTGACCCCGAGAACGTGAGGGTGTCTGTGGACTCCGTGAGCACTTAACACCCATCAGCGTGGGCCCATGCCAACTTCCCTGCCTGGGGCCCCCTTCGCCGGTCTTCCGAATATGCTGAGTGGTTCCATGACAACACTAAAGGAGCAAGAATTCCTTTACGGTGGCCAAAGCTGAGGCTCTTGTCAGTGAAGCCCCTTGTCAAAGGTCAAAGGGAGAAGTTGAAAGCGAGCTGGTCAAGGCCGGATTTAGGGCTTGTGTGCAGACTTTTAGCCCACGTGGTGGTCCGCTGAGCCTGGCTGGGCTTACCCTTGAAGTAGGCCAGTGGGCCCATCGTTTCTTCCCCGGATGTTGACAGATCACCCACCCAGCCCGCCAGCCACCTGAGAAATGCCAACCTGTGGTTTAAACGACAGCTCCTCACGTGCGGGGAGGGTGGACGACACAACAAAACGCAGGTGAACACAACCCAAAACAGTCTGTTTTGCTTCGTGTGTGATGCTGTAGACCAGTATCAGGTTCGGGCTTCACCACGATGTTCCCCGACGCCTGGCTCTCAGCCCGGAAGGCCATCCCGCGGTCCCCCGGCACCCCTTCCCCGCGATGTGGGCAGCGGGGCCGACATGGGCGCCAGGACTCGCGTGGTGGGTGAAAGATGCAGAGCTGGGTCCTGGAAGTCATATTTCTGTTTGGTTGCTGTGAGATGAGTGTGTTCTCAGAGGATTATCACTTTGTGTGAGGAACGGACCCAAAGACCAGCCCATCCTCGGAGTAATAGGAGACCTTGTTCATAAACAATCATTCTGAAAAATTAAAACAAAACATAAGAAGTAACATATTAGCCGACAAATGTGTGACACTATAGATTCTTTTATTCCAAACAACATGGTTTTCAGGTTTTTCAGTTCAAAGCTTGTGTTAGGGGGAAAAAAATGAAAGCCATCGTAACAAAAGAACAAAAAGGGGAAATTTAATGAGAAACATGACAGAAGAGCTGAGAAAACACAAAAGTTGAAATATAGCAGATAACAGAGCAGAAAAACATTAAATGGCTTTTAATGAAAGGATTACCCTGGAAAAATCGCAAGTGTGGAGCAAAAAGTATTTTAATGATTGTATTACAAGGAGAAAGCAGATTAGCTGTCACCCCTAAACAAAATTAATCCGTACAATAAACTCAATTTGGAAAGAAAAGTTTTCAGTGGAGACTGCCTTGGACAGAAGCGCCGTGGGTGCGAGCCGATTTGCAGGAAAGAAAGTTGAATATTCCTCACCGACCGTATCAGATTCTTAAGGGATGTGAATGATCTAACCTCAGTTAAGCATCTGGTATAAACAAAAGCCTTTTAAAGGTCATGTAAAGTCAAGAGTAAGTATATCTAGGGACGCTTGGGGGGCTCAGTCGGTTGAGCGTCTGACTTCGGCTCAGGTCATGATCTCACGGTTCATGAGTTCGAGCCCTGTGTCGGGTTCTGTGCTGACAGCTTGGACCTTGGAGCTGCTTCGGATTCTGTGTCTCCCTCTCTCTCTCTGCCCCTCCCTGCTCATGCTCTCTCTCTCTCTCTCTCTCTCTCTCTCTCAAAGATAAATAAAAAAGATTAAAAACAAACAAAAAGAACAACTTCATCATAGAGCTATTCTGATTATTACATGAAAAAATATATATATATAAGGAACAGTCTCTGGGGCGCTCAGGTGGCTCAGTCGGTTAAGCATCTGACTTCCGCTCAGGTCACGGTCTCACAGTTCATGGGTTCCAGTCCTGAGTCAGGCTCTGTACTGACCGCTGGGAGCCTGGAGCCTGCTTCAGATCTGTGTCTCCCTTTCTCTCGGTCCCTACCCCACTCATGCTCTGTCTCTCTCTTTCTCTTAGAAATAAATAACAAACATTAAAAAAATAAAAAAAAGAACAAGCATATTTGCATTCGCTCTGGTGTCATGTGCCGTGTGGGAGACTCTATTTCATCTTTAATGCCTTCTCAAATTTGAAGGTCTCTAAGTGTTTTTGTAAATTTTTTTTAATGTTTATCTATTTTTGAGAGAGACAGAGACAGAATGTGAGTGGGTTAGGGGCAGAGAGAGAGGGAGACACAGAATCTGAAGCAGCTCCAGGCTCTGAGCTGTCAGCACAGAGCCCGACACGGGGCTCTAACCCATGAATTGCGAGATCCTGAGCCGAAGTCAGATGCTCAACCAACTGAGCCCCCAGGTGCCCCAGTGAATGTCTCTTTAAACTGTAAAGAGCTGGCTTGAGTATTGGTTTCTAGTTGGCCTTGAGCCGTCTATTGGGGATTTCCCGTCACGCTCTCTTTCTGGATCGGACAGCATCCTTCCATTCACCGCACTCTCGAGGAATATTCCATATTTGTTAACCCTCCGAGCTGAGACCTGTCTGTGCCAGTCAGCTGCTGCTGGAATAATGCTGATTAACAAACTGCCCTCAAACCCAGAGCCTTGGGACAAAAAGACTTTCTTTCCTGAGTCAGCAGATCAGCCTCTGCTTATGTCCCTTCAACCTAAACGAGCAACATGCTCAAGCTTCAGCAGGGCCCAGGTGCGACCTGGCCCCAAGGGGCACAGGGGTGGGGGGATGTCTGTGGAACTGCCACCCGCTGTTTGGTGCCATCTGACCCCGAGGTTGTCCGAGTGCCTCGAGCCCCTCAGGAGGCAGCAGCTCCGAAGAGCCTGGATGGCAAGTAATGGGATTTAAGCTCTGCGTTCGCTGCTTGTCAGCCGTGGGCCCTGGGCGGGCACGAGCCTCGGCCCCCTGGTTCCTGAGTGGCTCCAGTGGGAAGGAGCAGAGCCTGGGAGCCACACAGATGTGGGTCATGTGTTACTTGTCTGGATGAAAACAGCAAAAAGAACTGTTATAGGACACCTGGAGGAACCCCCTCCCCGATTTCATCTTCCCTCGCCACTTCAGGAAAGAAGGGGTGACGGGCTCCTGGGGGGCTCAGTCAGGTGAGCATTTGACTCTTGATTTCGGCTCAGGTCATGATCCCAGGGTCGTGGGTTCGAGCCCCGTGTCAGGCTCTGTGCTGAGTGTGGAACCTGCTTAAGATTCTCCCCACCTCTCTCTCTCTCTGTCTCTCTCTCTCTGTCTCTCTCTCTCTGTCTCTTCTCCCCCACTCTCACTCGGTCTTCTCTCAAAATAAAGAAATAAGTATTTTTTAAAAAGGAAAAAAAAAGAAACACAGGGCTAGGTGGAAAGTCACCTTTGCTTGACCCTGGGCAGGTGAGACATACATGAAAGTCCCACTGACTTCTGACCACAGCAGGCTGTGGTGGGGGTTACTCTCACCCTCGTGTTCTTGGTGCCAGAATGGAGGCTCCAAGAGGCTCTGCACCTTGTCAGAGTTCACCAGACTACCAGGTGTTGCTTGCAGAGAATTCTGTCTCTTCCAGGCAGGTGTCTGGGCTGCTCAGGGTAAGGTACCACCCAAGAGATGCTCAGCTGGCAAGAGATTCTCAGGGGCACTTGGCCCCTATGGCCAGTGGCAGGGCGGTGAGGGGGACTCGCTTTGACAAACCCAAGCTGGTATCTTGCTGACCAACCACTTTTTCAACTCAGCCACAGGTTGCTCATGAACGCCAAACAGAAGGGAAGGATATGATCACACAGCACCTGTCTTCTCCAAGTGGTGGCTCCCCTGTGGCTCCCCTGTGGCTCCTCTGTGGCTTCCCTGTGGCTCTCCTGTGGCTCCCGTGACTTCTCTGTGGCTTCCCTGTGGCTCCCCTGTGGCTCCTCTGTGGCTCCTCTGTGGCTTCCCTGTGACTCCTCTGTGGCTCCCCTGTGGCTTCCCTGTGACTCCTCTGTGACTCCCCTGTGGCTCCCCTGTGGCTTCCCTGTGACTCCTCTGTGGCTTCCCTGTGACTCCTCTGTGGCTCCCCTGTGGCTTCCCTGTGGCTCCCCTGTGGCTCCTCTGTGGCTTCCCTGTGACTCCTCTGTGGCTCCCCTGTGGCTTCCCTGTGACTCCTCTGTGGCTTCCCTGTGACTCCTCTGTGGCTCCCCTGTGGCTTCCCTGTGGCTCCCCTGTGGCTCCCCTGTGACTCCTCTGTGGATTCCCTGTGACTCCCCTGTGGCTTCCCTGTGACTCCCCTGTGGCTTCCCTGTGACTCCTCTGTGGCTCCCCTGTGGCTTCCCTGTGGCTCCCCTGTGGCTCCTCTGTGGCTCCCCTGTGACTCCTCTGTGGCTCCCCTGTGACTCCCCTGTTGCTCCTCTGTGGCTCTTCTGTGGCTCCTCTGTGGCTCCTCTGTGGCTTCCCTGTGACTCCTCTGTGTCTCCCCTTGTGGCTTCCCTATGACTCCTCTGTGGCTCTTCTGTGGCTCCCCTGTGGCTCCTCTGTGGCTTCCCTGTGGCTCCTCTGTGGCTCCCCTGTGGCTCCTCTGTGGCTTCCCTGTGACTCCTCTGTGGCTCCCCTGTGGCTCCCCTGTGGCTTCCCTGTGACTCCTCTGTGGCTCCCCTGTGGCTCCCCTTGTGGCTTCCCTGTGACTCCTCTGTGGCTCCCCTTGTGGCTTCCCTGTGACTCCTCTGTGGCTCCCCTGTGGCTCCTCTGTGGCTTCCCTGTGACTCCTCTGTGACTCCCCTGTGGCTCCCCTGTGGCTTCCCTGTGACTCCTCTGTGGCTTCCCTGTGACTCCTCTGTGGCTCCCCTGTGGCTCTCCTGTGGCTCCCCTGTGGCTCCTCTGTGGCTTCCCTGTGACTCCTCTGTGGCTCCTCTGTGGCTTCCCTGTGGCTCCCCTGTGGCTCCTCTGTGGCTCCCCTGTGACTCCTCTGTGGATTCCCTGTGACTCCTCTGTGGCTTCCCTGTGGCTCTCCTGTGGCTCCCCTGTGACTCCTCTGTGGCTCCCCTGTGACTCCCCTGTGGCTCCTCTGTGGCTCTTCTGTGGCTCCTCTGTGGCTCCTCTGTGGCTTCCCTGTGACTCCTCTGTGGCTCTTCTGTGGCTCCCCTGTGGCTCCTCTGTGGCTTCCCTGTGACTCCTCTGTGGCTCCCCTGTGGCTCCTCTGTGGCTTCCCTGTGACTCCTCTGTGGCTCCCCTGTGGCTCCCCTTGTGGCTTCCCTGTGACTCCTCTGTGGCTCCCCTTGTGGCTTCCCTGTGACTCCTCTGTGGCTCTTCTGTGGCTCCCCTGTGGCTCCTCTGTGGCTTCCCTGTGGCTCCTCTATGGCTCCCCTGTGGCTCCTCTGTGGCTTCCCTGTGACTCCTCTGTGGCTCCTCTGTGGCTCCCCTGTGGCTTCCCTGTGACTCCTCTGTGGCTTCCCTTGTGGCTCTCCTGTGGCTCTTCTGTGGCTCCTCTGTGGCTCCTCTGTGGTCCCAGCGTCTTCAGTAGGAAGCTGTGTCACATGAAGTTGCAAGTACAGAGGCCTCTTTACTAGGGTGCCCTCCATGCTAGCCCAACATATATCGGCCTCAGAGCCATGCTTTCACACCCAGACAGAGTCAGACGTCAACAGGACTTGCCACTTAAGCCACAGACTGTCCCTGTATTTGGCGTCGTGGGGCTACATGTGGAGGCAGGCTCCTGTCCCAAACCCAAGTTGTTGAGGACTTCCCAGTTTCAAAGGGATATTGGAAAAGTCAAACATTTAGCCTGGCCGGGCTGCCCTTTCCAGGGCCCGTGGACCTGGCATCACAAACAACAGGAGTGTGCTTCTCACGCTCTGGAGGCAAGGTCAGGGTCCCTTTCCAGACAATCCTCCAGAACACGTCCTCTGCTTCCTGGGCTCCCGGGGATCTACAGGATTGCATCTGGGACAACCGCTGTGGTCTGAGGCCTGGGGTTTGCCGCCAGGCTCACCCGGCCAAGGCTGCCCAAGGAGCTCAGAGTGCGGCTGTGACAGGCTGCTTTCCCGGGGAAGCATGGGTAGTGCGGCTGGGGAACGGGGAAGGTTGCTGAAGAGAAAGCAGCCCACACATCACGCTCTGCGGGAGACAAGCGAGCGAAGGCACAGGGGAGCAGGGTCTGAGCACATGAGCTCTAAGTGTCCTTCCGACGCCACAGTGATTACATGGTAATTATTTATGAAGGCTCGACTGTAATTCGGGGACAGGGATGGGGTGCCGTGAGCCTTTTGGCACAAACCATTCTGTGCTGTGGGTGCTCGTGGAATCTCAGAGAGGTTTAGGAACTTGCCTCAGGTCACACAGCAAAGCGAGCAGGAGAACCCAGGAACAGAACCCTGATCTTTCTGATGCTCTTAACCACCGTCCCGTGCTGTCAGGCTGCTAGGGGGACAGACGGAGAGGAATGGGCCATCCTGTCACTCCCAGTGGTTGTCATCGTGACGGCTTCCCAAAGATGCTCACGTCCCAGTGCCGGAACAGTGACCCTCCTACGTTACAGTCACGAAGGCGAAGGGGAAGGCTGGAGGCGGAGCAGAGGCTGCTGGTCAGCTGACCTTGAGATGGAGAGGTGGTCCTGGAGCCTACAGGCAGGCGGGCAGACTCATCAGCTCCCTCGGAAGCCAGGAGGGCGGCAGGAGGGTCGGCGTGAGGGGCGTCGGGGACACGTGCCCATGGAGAACGGCACCGTGAGATCGACCAGCACTTCAGCTTCAATGACGATGACGGCCTCCGAGCTGAGAGGGGTCCCCCCTCGCCAGACCCTCCAGATGGAACCTGACCTCTGTGAGGGGACAGGGCAGACTTCTGACCCCCCTGCACTGTGGGGTCACAAATCTGCGCTGTTGGCACTCAGGCTTGTGGTTATTTGTCAAGGATGCCACGGGAGGGATTCAGCCCCGGCCCCTGTCCACAGATGGCTCATGTCTGCCAGCGAGAGAGACACATGGGACCGCGGACTTTGGGAGGCGGGATGGGCACACGCCTGCCCCAGGGGCTCCCTGCCTGGAAACGCTGGAAGGTCACACACAGACCTGGCGTATCCTCTCTCTCTCTGGACCTCCAGAACCCCCTTTTGCAGTTCCCTGGGCCGCCTCCCGCCGCCTGAGGGTTCCAGACCTGCTGTGGGGTTTCTGAACCAGCGACCTGGAGTGTGGCCCGGGAATATGTGTCTCTAGCTGCTGCTCGCCCTCAAGAACCAGTTATCAGAACTTCTCTTTGCGGCTTGAATGCATCCCTACTCCGTTGGCTGGGGTCATCTGTGGGCCCGTCTTCCTTAAGTAACTCAACATTTATTGAGCACGTATTCTGGTGGCAAGGTGCTGGACTGGGCTTTTCATGTGCGAGATGATCTCCTGGAGTCGACACAACCACGAGAGCCACAGAATGGCCCTTTCCCCATCTCACAGAAGAAACTGAGGCTCAGATGCCGGGTCCAGATGCAAGGACAGTGAGTTGCCTTCGAGAAGGTTCCGTATCCACTGTCTTATCCGTTGAACGGCTCCCCTGGGATCTTCCCCAGCTCCAGCCCCTGCGGCCCCTCCTGCCTCTCTGTGCATACAGCAGGCGCTTACTGAGCACTTACGGAAAGAGTAAATCCTACCTGAGTTTCAGTGGATCTCCCCATTTTGTTTCCAAGGAGTATTCCTACAACATAAGACGGAGCTACATCCAAGGGACGTGTAACCCAGGAGGCACAGCTGAAGCAGCAATGCTTGGGGAAGGTCTGGTGCCTCGAAGCACAGGCCTCCCTCCTCCTCTGCCTACCCTGCCATTGAGATTTGACTCTGGTCCTTCCTCTGGGGTCCAGGAAACCCGCTCCCACGAACAGGCAGTCCTATACAAGACCTTTCCTTCTTGGCTGAGGCCACCCGAGTGCAGGAGGCCCGTCTAGAAAGCGGCCTCCGAGATCACCACGGTAGAGCTCTCCCTCCGTGCGTCAGATTCCAGGGGAAGGCCACGGCGGATCCCGGTTCCTCTTCGGGAGCCCGAGGTCTCTGCATTAGCAGGGAGGCCTGTGGCCCAGCCTGCTGAGATCTGGTGCTGAAGCAACACCCCCCTCTCAACCCCCCCCAGAGGAGATCTACTCAGGTGCACCGTGAAAGTCATTTTGTTCATCGTCTAATCGACTGTAATTAACTGAGGACGAGAAACGGGCCCAGAGGAAGAAGGGACACAAGGGACACAAAGACGGATTGTCAGGCGGAGCGCTGCGGGAGGCCATGCGGACATCCCATTTCCCTTTTCTAAGGACCTTCGTTAGCGTGCAGCGATCACTCACGCCATCACCGGCATTTTTAGCTCGCCAGCTTATCGATACGGGGTGGTTCCGTGTCGATGGGCTGACGTGTTCCCAATACAGCCTGGAGAGGGGACGGTGGATATTCGTCTCTGCATGCCTGTGACTGTGACGGCAGATCGATGTGTGTCCGCACACCCCCGTCCTCTGCGAAACCACACTCTGATGACAGTAATTAAGCTGTGAGAGGTGGTCTGGCTGAACCCAGCACCGCTCTGCTACAAACGTTGCTCACTGATCAAACATATTCTATTTTTAATATCCACGGATTAGCCACACTCTCAAAACACTGCATTGCCACGGGCATGTGAACTGCGCCCTCGCCGCGATCCCAGGACTGTGCTCCTTCGGATCTGCCGCTGGACCGGGAGGGAGGGAGGGGTCCCGTGCAGGAAGGACTGCAGGCCGGAGGGGCCCCGCGTGTGGAGGTGCAGCCCTGAGACACAAGAGGGGCTTGGCCGGGGGCACGGGGGGCTCCCAGCTGTGGTCCCGACCCCGCCCTCTCCTGTGAGAGCCAGACCCGGGGTGGAGGAAGGCCGCTTCCGCGTGGGGACCGTGTGGCGACACCCGAGAGGCTCTGCACTGTCTTCCACTCACACCTGCTCCATCCACACGGACCCGTCAGTCTCTGGAGCAGAGCATCTGAGTAGTGATGAGAGGGGGGTGGGTGCCCTGGGGTCTCTGCCCCCTGCACCCCTTCCTCTTCTGGAGCAGGGGACCAGGACAGCCCTTGGATGCTGCGACGGCTCAGGATGATGATGGGACCTCACCCTCACAGCTTTGCTTGGATCCTGGAAAGAGGGGAACTCGCTTTGAGCTTTGTAGGCTTTCATAGGTGGGTTCACCTGGGGCAGGTGACTCTGGAGCTGCAGACCCCAGGTGTGCCCCAGGCCCATTGGCATCTCTGGGGCCCCGGACCCAACTCGCGGAGCCCAGCCGGCCAGCGGGCCCCCAGAGCCCCTCGGTGACCAGGGCCGGCGGCCCCCACCCACCCTCCTGTTTCCCCGTGAGCTGGTGTTGGGTTCTCTTGCCACAGGCAGTGGAGCCACCCCTGGACCGCGATGCCCACCAGGCTCTGCGCTGAGAGGAGGGACTGGGAGGCTGTCCCGGGCCCTGAGGTCCAGATTTTCATGCGTGATAAACGAGAGTCACCCTGGTGACTGCGGGGTTTGAGGCCCGTGGAGCCTGGTGTCAGGACTGGACTTGCCTGTGTGCCCGCTGGTGTGGCCGGAGGAGCTGGGCACTGGGGGTTCCGTGGCTGGCCAGCCACGAGCTCTGGGTCTGGCTGGATCCGTGAAAATATGTCAGAGCGTTCTGGAATGGCAGGATGTGGGGTCGGGGGGAGGGGATTTTGGCAAACTGTCCCCGTCATTCCCGAGGAATGCCACTATGTGCTTCTTGTCACTTTCTTTTTAAAAAGGTTTATCATTTATTTTGAGAGAGAGAGAGCACAAGCAGGGAGCAGGGGAGAGGCAGAGAGAGAGGGAGAGACAGAATCTGAAGCAGGCTCCAGGCTCTGAACTGTCAGCACAGAGCCCGACACGGGGCTCAAAACCAGGAACTGTGAGATCGTGACCTGAGCTGAAGTCGGACACTCAACCAACTGAGCCATCCAGGCACCCCCATAACACAAATTTTTTTAACAGTTCTATGGATTTTTTGTAAAGAACAATTAAAACATTTTTTTTTTTACTTATTTGACAGAGAGAGAAAGCATGAGTGGGTGGAGGGCAGAGAGAGAGGGAGAGAGAGAATCCCAAGCAGGCTCTGAGCTGTCAGCACAGAGCCTGATGCAGAACTCAAACTCAGGAGCCGTGAGATATTAACCTGAGCCGAAGCCTGGGATTTAACCGACTGAGTCACCCAGGCACCCCTGTTGATTGATTGATTGATTTTGAGAGAGAGAGAGTGAGCACAAGCAGGGGAGGGCAGAAAGGGGGGGAAGAGAATCCCAGGCAAGCTCCACACTCTCAGCACAAAGCCTGACATGGGGCTCAAACCCACAAACCGTGAGATCCTGCCTGAGTGGAAATCAGGAGTCAGAGGTTTAACTGACTGAGCCACCCAGGCGCCCACTTCTTGCCATTTTCTGAGATATTTGTGCCATTAGGTGTGATGTCCTGTGTCACTGTGATGGAGTCACCATTACCCTCATCCTTGGGGAGCAGCTGGCCGGGCAGGGGTGCATCCCGAGGCCAGGGTGCCGACTCCACAGAAGTCTGCGTGTCCTTGCAGGGTGAGGACAGAAAGGCCCCCCCGCCCCCCAGTGGCTCTGAGGCTGTCTGTCCCCAGGGGCCCCAGCTCCAGCCCTGGTCACCACATCAACCCCGGGGTACCTGATGGGGTCCCTTAAAAACATGTCTGCTCTCCGAACACTACGGCTCGGGGCTGCCCTGTCGGGAGATTTCAAACCGCATTCTTGCCTGCGGAGATTAGAAACGTGTACCTTTGTATATCTTACTTGCTGAGAACTGCCTGGTCATCTAACACTGAGATTGATTTCCAAAATCTCAGTTGGAAAAATTAGAGAGATTATTTCTTGAGGAAATAACACAAATTACAATGTGAGAGCATTTTACTTCAAAGGAGTGCTTCTTTCTCATTTGCTCTGCCTTTAAAGTACACCCCCCGACACATCTGGGATCGTGCCCGACAAGTCTCATCAGTTCGGTCTCCGCCAGCCACGTACGCTGTCAGGAACCATAAATCACTGCGCGTCTGCAAGACGCGGCCGGCTGCAGGGGGACACGCCCCCTTTTCCCTCGAACGAAAGCGTGGCATTGGGGTGTGGCCGTGGATGTGCAGGGGGCGTGTGCGTGTGTGCAAATGTGTGTATGTCTTTTTTTTTTTTTTACCGTTTATTTATTACTGAGAGACAGAGAGAGACAGAGCACGAGCAGGGGAGGGGCAGAGAGAGAGGGAGACACGGGCTCCAGGCTCCGAGCCGTCAGCACGGAGCCCGACGCGGGGCTCGAACTCACGAGCGTGAGAGCATGACCTGAGCCGAAGCCGGACGCTCAACCGACTGAGCCACCCAGGCGCCCCAATGTGTGTATGTCTTCACGTGTGCACACGCGTGTGAGTTTGTGTGCGCGTGCACGCCTGTGTGTGCAGGGGGGGGCAGTGCGCTCGGGGCAAAATGTCTTTGGCTCCAGGACAAATGCAGGAACACTTGGCCCCCCAGCTCCTTCCTCTGAGCCCCTGGCCCCCTCCGCTGTGCCACCCAGTGTCGTCCTGGCACCACAAAAAGAACGAAGAACGTGGAGCCACCAGGCACCTGACGTGGTGTCCTGGCGCAGCCCCTCCCGTCTGCGAGGTGGACAAGGGCCCTCGGTCGTCACTTGTGACGTGGCGCTCAGGTCCTGTGCTGCAGGGGGGCGTGTAAGGGCTTCAGGAAGGGCCCGAACGCAAGCGTCTACAGTGATGGTAAGGAGGTGCTGTCCGGAGCGGCTCTGAGTCGTTACTCATTCACACAAGAGGCCTGTTTGGGAGAAGCTAGTGTCCCCTGGAGGGGCCTGGGGGTGTGGAGAGGACAAGGCTGGTCCAGGGACTCTGAGGGCATAGCGCCACTGGGAACGGGCCCACTGCCGTGGTGATGTGGCCAAGCCCCTGCCCTCTGCAGCCGCCCTCTGCCTCCATGCCCAGGACACGCTCTAGCCTCCCACCCGCCTCCCGCCTGCCGGGCAGTCCCGGATCGTGGCGGACTCCTAACCCGGGCTGGCCAGCAGTCACATCCTGTCCGCACCTCTGCTCACGTCTAAACCCCGTCCCCTGCGCTCCGGCCCCAACGGCCTGTTACCACCACACTGTCCCCCCGAGCTCGTGCACAGGCCGCTCACGCCTGTTCTCGAAACACCATAACCAGAGCCTGGTCACTGTGGTCAGTTTGGGACCCCGCGGCCCTCAGCGTGGCCCAGGGAATCGGCGCACTGCGGTCCGGCCGCCACACGTCCCGGCCTCGACTCCACCCCGATGCGTTCACCACCCGCTCTCCCTGCAGCCCAATCTGGCCTGTGCTGTCGGGCTCCTGCCCGTCAAGACCCTTCTCCCACCTTCACTTTCTCTTGGGCTCTGGGACACACACACACATTGTCAGCGGCCAAGAGGCCTCAACCTTGACGGCCTCTCGGGCTCAACCTGACTTCATGTGTCTCAGCCTCTCCATGGAGATGGTTCTGGGGCCTCTCCTTCCACAGCTAAAAGGTCCATTTACAACACATCCTAAATTAAAAAAAAAATCTACAGTGGAGATTAATTCATCCGCTTTCTAAAATGAATAAGCAGATGTAATCAGCTTTATTATTTTTTTGAAATTGCATTTTTCCCCACCGTGCAGGGAATAAGCGTTCCTCGAGCCAAAGCGATTTGGCAAAAGCTTACGAGGGTTGAAAAAAACAAAACAACAAAGCTTCTCCCACAGCAACCTTATCACAGCGGCCTCCCAGGGCCGGCTTCCCACTGCTGTGACAACCTCAATCCCTTATTCCACGACCGGCGGTGGGCGAGGCAGCCCGTGGAACCCACTCCCCCAAACTGGGGATGTTTGCCTGTGCCGGTGTCTGGGGTCACCAGCGATCTCGTCCTCCCCTGTGTTCTCTCGGTTCTTGCCATTTACAGCACCTACTATCGCAGTGGAGACATTTCCAGAGATCTCTTCTGCTGAGCCAGGGTTTGTCACTGAGCTCTGCATGTGTCATCCCTGGCAGCCAACTGTCGAACAGAGGCATGGAAAACTTACAGGCATCCTGCCTAAGCCCTTGGTTAAAACCTGAGCCTGAGCGCCAGGTCCCAGAGAATTCCGATCTCCAGCAGGGACTCTAGTTCCAGGCGGGGGAACGAAGGGCGTTCGAGGACGACGAGAGGGTTGACGTTACTGCATGGCCATTTGAACAGACACGCCAGGAAAGATCATAGAAGGTGAGAGCACACGACAAGATGCTTGGTATCACAAACCAGGAGGGAAAAGCAAATCAGGGCTGTGATTGCATGCCGTTAAAACCATCTATTGGAGTGGAGAAAATGCAAAAGACCGGTCACACCAAGCGTTGGTGAGGATGTGCGGCACCCGGGACGCCCACTTGTTGCTATGGGAGGGCAGAACGGTGCAGCCAGTCTGGAAAGCAGCTCGAAGCTTTCGTAAAAACGTTACCCAGACAATTACCACGGGATCCAGGGTTCCTACTTCTTGGCATTGCCTGAGACAAATAAACACTCACGTTCACTGAAAAGCTGCACATGAATGTTTGTGGCAGTATCGTTCATGATCACGCCAGACTAGAAAAAGCCCACATACTCTCCGGGGAGCGCCGACTGGACGAACGCATACGAGCAGCAGAAAGGCTCCACTCCTGATGCACGCGACGGCGTGAGTGAATCTCAGACGTGTCGTGGGGAGTGAAGGCAGCCAGACACAAAAGGCTCCATAGCCTATCAGCCACCTATGTGGCGTTCTTGGCAACGCAGGACTTTAGGAAGGAAACGTAGGCAGTGGTCGCCATAGAACGAGTGCCCCCGAGTGTGGAGGGGGCTGAGGTTGCCCCACACCCAGACTGTGGGGGTGGCTATGAGCGGCCCACCGAAGTGCACACCTAAAAATGTGGATTTTACTGTATGTAAATTTAAAATTTCTTACGGTTTGTTTCTTACCGTTTGTCCAACTCCTTCCGCTTAAGCAGCATGACCAGTAGAGAATTCCACACTTGGGCACGAGCCTGCTCGTGGGTGGGCGTAACCATCCTGCTAGGTTGTTGAGCGGACACAGATTGTTCAGAGGATTGTGGTCAGCAAAGAGTGACGACTCATGATGAAAGCAGAGGTCCGGGCAGACAGACGTCCTTGCACAGGGTCGAGGCGTGAGCTTCTAACACGGACCTCTCAGCGTGGGGGTTCTAGGGATGAGAAAACAGTGTGTGGGTTCCTGCGGGTTAGGAATCAGGGCTGCAACATTCCCCTATAAAATGAAACAGATGTTAAAAATATAAGAGAAAATGATGATTCACTAGGACCAGGCTACATAGAATGTCTAATTAACCAGACTGTGTCTTTCCTCTCTATTTTCTGCTGTCCCCTCCTTGGAGACCAGAAAGTGGTAAAGAGTTTTACAAATCAGTTAAGGTTTCAGCCCCAAGTCGCGGAACGACTGACCTAACAACCTGAAACAAAATGGAACATTTCAGAGGTTTCAGGATGACTGATCTAGCGATCAGTGACGCACTTAAGACTCTCACATTTTCTGTTCCCCCATCCTGTTGGCGTTAGTTCCCTCATGGTCACAAGGTGGTTGCGACAGCACCGAACATCTCACTCTTAGACGTCATCCCAGGGCAGAGAGAGACGACAGTCTTGTGTCTCCTTTTAAGAGGTAGGAAGCCTTCTCCAGGAGCCCCTCAGCAGACTGTCCATGCCTCAGTCCCGATTTGTGTGGTCCACATGCCAATTGTTTTAGGAACACCTAAACTGATCACTGTCCAGAGGACTGGGTTCAACTAATCAAGATTTCTTGCCCTCCTGCGGCTGGCGAGTGGCCCCAGCTCCTCTAAATTACATGGTTACTTGATGCGTGGACGAAATAGGTGTTTGTTCTCTAAGCAAGGAGGAGGGGGGGGGGCGTGTTTGCATCCACGGTACCTGCCAGCTTCTTTTGGGGGTTTCTTACAAAGTCAATTCCATAGACTTGTTTTGGTCTTTAGTGTGGCACCCGGCTCTACATTGTCACAGAGCTTCGGATTCAAGTGGGGAAGTGACTGTTGATTTACACATAGGATGAAAAGTGTCTGACAGCCGTACGATGTTTAGGAGACGATTGCAGGAGGTGGGTGCCCATGACATTGGGGTGGGGGGGGCAGGGCAGCCTGGAGAGCCACCTGTCAGGAGAAATCAAGATCATATAACGATCTCTAACCAACAAGAAGTCCGGTTATGTTCGTTGTATGACGGTTCCTAAGACAGATGGGCACTTCTATATTTAGCAATATGTTCGACAATAGGGATTTTCAGAGCAACGAGAAAAATGTTTGCTGATTACTCTTCAGTTAACTTTAATCATTCATTCATTTGGTTAACTAGAACATCTTGGCCAAGCCCAGCCGTTAATTGAGACTTTCCGCCGTGGTTCTTGCAAAGCCAGTAAAGAAAATGAGAGACAGGATGGGAAAGAGGGAGTCCACGCAGCCCGAGAGGCTCAGACTGAACCGATTACAGGGCGGGGGCCATGCCCGCAGGGATAGCTACTCAGTGGCTCCGATTCATTCTTTCAACAAATGGTTTTGAATTTCTCCTTTGCTTAGGGCTGTGTGCTGGGTACTTCTGGGAGATAGAAAGAAAAATCTAACCTAGGGGCGCCTGGGTGTCTCAGTCAGTTGAGCCTCGAGTCTCGGTTTCGGCTCAAGAAGCGATCTCACGGTGTTGTGAGTTCGAGCCCCGCGTCAGGCTCTGCGCCGACAACACGGAGCCTGCTCGGGATGCTCTCTCTCCCTCTCTCTCTGCCCTTCCCCTGCTCAGGCTGTTTCTGTCTTTCCCAAAATAAAAACAAATAAACTTAAAAAATTTTAAAAATCGAATCTAGCTGGAGGCCTAATAGAAGCACGCGCAAAATTGTGATGCACGGTATTTGTGCTATGCGGCTGAAAAGGTTGGGAAAGCACAACTGGCAGGTTCAAAGAACTGAGGACACGTCCCTGCTGGGGCTGGGGCTCCGGGGTCAGCTCGGTGCACACCTCTCTGACTGACGCCCCACGGCTGATGTGTGAGTTTCTGGACATTTCCCGGATGGAGGGAATGGAGACACAAGTTTACAGCAAGAAGCAAGACGTGAACCGTTTGTGGCCTCATAATTCAGGCTGGGTTCTATAATGACACAGGCCGTTCACAAATTTGATGGCCAACCGGTGACCAGCCGAGCATCACGGTGCACTGCGCCCGCTCTAGCTCGCCTGGGGTTGCTCTTCCCCAGGAAGCAGAGGTGGCTTAACAGACTGCGATGGTGACGTGTGTGGGCTTTGCCATCACAAACCAGGAAAGATCGAGGTCAAGCCTGAAGGTTGAGGGGGTGTCATCCAGCGGGAATACTTTCTGCTTTTCTGGAAAATTCTTTAGCTAGTAGGCCATCACAACTGACATGTGGCTTGACCCCACACCTGGGAACGAGCTGGTCCAGATCAACCCAGGATTGGCCGGTGGGAGGGGGGGCCCACGTACTCACCTTGTCTCGTCTTCCGTGCTCCTGATTGCTTTCGACTAGCTGGCCACATAAAACTCTCACATTCTTGCATTTCACTTTGGGTTTAATTAAAAACACCAAGGTCATTCACCGACTATTCCAGCTTGTTCTGATGTCTGTTCAATTTTTATGGAATCCCATTAAAGTTCACTGCAGACATGTTAAAAACGTTAAGTGTTCTACAGAAAGTTTTAAACCACTTTATAATGACTTTTGCCTGAGGAACAAAGGGCATCGGAACCTTCCTCTGTGACCCAAACTGAAGAGGGAACAGCGAGTCTGGGGTGGGGTCCCAGGTCACTTGCATGAGGTAGGCAATTCCTACGGGAGACCCAGCCGCTCGGGCCCCTGTAGCCACAGCCCCACGCTCAGCCTGTGTGCCTTTCCTTGAAGGCAGGTGGGGTCCAGGGTGCTGTGCCCACCTGTGCTGCCTAGATGGTGGCCAACGGTCACGGGTGACCACGGAAGTGGCACATTTGGGTTGAGAGATGCTATAAGTATAAAGCACACACCAGATTTTGAAGGCTTAGCCCAGAAAAGAGCATGCAAAGTATCTCATTAATAGTTTTGCATTGATTACGTGTGGAAGTACTTTAGCATTTGGATATAGCTGGCTAGATACAATACATTATTAAAATTAATGTTGCCTGTTTCTTTTTCCTGTTATATTTTTAAAAATTTTTTAATGTTTATTCATTTTTGAGAGACAGAGAGATACAGAATGTGAGCAGGGGGAGGGCAGAGAGAGAGACACACACAGAATCCGAAGCAGGCTCCAGGCTCTGAGCTGTCAGCCCAGAGCCCGACAGGGGGCTCGAACTCACGGACCGTGAGGCCATGACCTGAGCTGAGCTCGACCAACTGAGCCCCCCAGGGGCCCCTCTTTTTCCTGTTTTAATGTGGCCACTGGAAAATTAATCTCACGTGGCGTTGCTGTTCTGTGGGTGGGGGGTGGGGTCTCACCTTCTCCCACGACCCCCTGTCTCCCTTCCTCTCTCCAGCCCAGACTCTCCTGGTTGGAATGGGCTGGAAGGTGCTTCTCTGGGACTCCTCTGTGCCCCTCTGTGGGGGCCTCGGGAAACAATGGGACAGAAGCTCCCAGCCCCACATGTTTGTGTCTCCCCATGGATGGTGCCCTTAGCTCCTTCAAGCGGACAGTGGGCCTGGCCCTTCCAAGCAGGGCGAGGTCTGCCTCCACCCTGCCACACTGCTCCATCAGCATCATTAATTCCCCCGCACAGATGACCAGGGGCACAGACACAGGAGATGAGACCGTCAGCCCAATGTCTCAGAGTCTGACCCCAAGCCCATCTCTTGAGTGTTAGGAAGACGGTATTAGAGACCGCCTCACTGATGAGCCCGGTTAGTTGTGTTTTCCTTGCGTTCCCGATGAATTCCCAGCCCCTGGGACAGGGGCCGAGCTGGTGGCCTCCTCTGAGCACCAGGCCCCGTGGGGAATGACAGCAGCCCCTTATTCGCGTCCCCTGTTGCTCTTCGCCCCTTCTTTCCTTTTCTGTCCTTTTCAAGATGACAAATGACAGCTGCACATCAGTGCCCCCCAAATCTCTAGGGGTTCATGTCTCCCAGGCCCTCTCAGGCTCTCTTCTGTCCCTGCCCTGCTTCTGTGCGTGGGCTTGGGGCAGCCGTGCTCACGGCTGGTGGCCTCCGCTCCTGCCCGCAGCCCAGCACCTGCTGGCCCAGCAGGCCCTTCCGCAGCACTTTCCGGACGGAGCCGCACAGCTGGGTCCCTCGGTGCCGCTCCTCGTGACCGGGTAGTGGTGCTGCTTCCGGGCGGGTGGAGAAGGAGGCCGTGCACCAGGGGGAAGCACACACCACCAGGCGAGGGCCTGATGACAGAGCAGGTGGGTCTGGGACTCAGCTCCCATTTCCGGCATCTGGCTCCCTGTGCCGTGAGCTGGCCACCTGGGCGGGGAGGGGGGAGGGGGGGTTGGTTGATCCAGCAACCCTCTGCGGCCGCCACGTTCTGGTGGCTCCTAGTCTCCTGCTCTGCAGAGTCCAGGCCTGGCTGGAGCCCCTGAAGCGTGGCCCTTGCTTGGGACGCCCCGACCACAGTCCGCCGAGGGCCCTCCTGTTCTGGCAAGGTGGCCATCGGCCAGGCCCCTGAGGGTCCTGAGTGCGAAGCACGTCTTCCTGGCTCTGCGGGGCTTGGGGTCCGTTCTGCTGGTGGCTGTGCCCCAGGGGTGAGCTCGGCTGGGGAAGGGTCCCGATGTGGGTTCAGCGCCTGTCCCTGCCGCCGCGTCCCCGGCTCTAAAACCGCTCCACTGTGCTGACCAATGACTGATGCTCCCAGCCCCAGCCGTGCTCTGGGTATTTTTGGAGATGGCCCACAGTGGGCATCTGAGGACCTGAGAAGCCGGGGTGGGAGGCGTGAAAAGCCACGGGGAGGGAGCATGAAGCTGGGGTGGGGGGCGTCGGAAGCCAGGGTGTGTGTGTGTGAGAGAAGCCAGGGAGAGGGTGTGAGAAGCCGGTTGGGGGGGGCGGTGTGAGAAGCCGGTGGGGGGGTGGGCAATGCTTTAGCTCTGCTCTGGTTCTCCATCTGAGATGTGGGAGGGACCAGTCTCTTCCAGGTTTGTGCAGGGATCCAGGGATGGACAGCTGAGCCTGCGGGCTTCCGATGTGCACAGAGGTTCAAGTTCCAGGTGCTCAGCCCTAGTACCTGCCTGATCCCGGACAAGCGGTGGGGCCACACTAGGCCTCAGTTTCCACTGTGAGGTGGTGACTGTCCTCACCCCAGAGGGACATCCAGAGGGGTAGATGAGTAGTGAGAGCAGGGTCCACACTAAGCCGGGGTGGGTGTGGAACTCACGGCAGAGCTCACGGACAGTGTCACAGCCCCGTGTCACAACCTCATAACAACAATATGCAGTGGGGTTCCCGAGAACAGCCACCTAAGGTCTTGACTGCCCCCTGTGTTCCAGAACATCGCTCCCCAAACCTTTCCAGTCGTGCTGTGGACAGACCGTGAAAACCCTTCTTTGGCTCACTTAATTGAAAGGCTGAGTCTGCTGGGAGCCGTCACGATCGGCCGGGGAGCTCCAACCTCCCAGCCCTGGCTGGCCCCCCGGGGGCCCAGGAGCTCGGTGGGTCAGCCACCGTCACCCGCTGGGGCTCCACCTCTCCCCATCTTGGCACATTTGGCATGGGGGAGAGGGCTGTCCTGCCCGTGCCTGTAGGTGGTTTCGCAGCAACCCCAGCCTCTGCCCAGCTGTGACAACCACGTGAATACAGCTACATGTGCCCTGGGGGGCAAACCACCCCCATGAGGAGTGCCCGTCAGGCTGGTTCGTGGGTATCATCCTTTCTCAGTCCGGAACAATCAGCCGCGGGGCGGGGAGGGCCCACTCACTCTACACTTCCGACTGGGTCCCAGCAAGGCGACCAGGGCCGCTGAGCTCAGGCCACCCCTGGGGGGCCGTGGCCTCACCCCGCCCCGTGCCTCCCTCCGGGCAGGTGTCTGCAAAGACCTCCGCTGTCTCTCCTGTCCCCCGCACGATGTCCCGGATCCCACCGCGGGAGATAAACCTCATCATCTCCCAATAAATGACCCAAGATCCCTGTTATCGATGTGAGAGATGGCCAGGTGCAGCCGGGGGCACCAGGCAGGAGCGGGGGGAGGCGCCAGCCAGTGCCATCCACGGCACAGCCTCTCCCGTTCCCGTCCCATCTGGATTTGCTTTTAACTCCATTGCAGTCTGGGGGCCAAAGGAAAACATCTTGCTTCCCTAAAAATAACTAAGGCTTGGTAATCCTGAAAAGAGCCATTTGCATGTTTACTGTTGAGACCACATGGAAATTAAAGTTCTATCAATTATAACATAGAGACTCTCCTTCAATGTAAACACCCACATGCAATTTACTCTGTCTGGGCGTGTGTGCCCACAACGGGTACCAAACAGTATTAAACGATCATTAGCGACAGAACGCCAGGGCTTTCAGGCTGGGGCCTCTTCTTCAGGCTGAGCCGTCAAAATACCTGGCACCGAGTTCCACGCCCGCTCACGCTGCGTCTGGATCCGCGTGGCTGGCCGGAAGTGAGTTGGAGTGACCGGCCGGCAGAGGAGGCCCTGGTCAGCCTGACGGGAAGCGCCCTGGCCACACCCGGCGGAGCCCCGGGACTGTTCCCCGCAGACCCGAAGCTCCCGCCTCCTGGAGCACCAGGCTCCCTCCCCCACCTGTCTGGCCGCCTCTCAAACCCTGAGCGCCTCCAAGGCTGGGGTTCCCCTGCACCCCGCCCCTGTGATCTCAATCAGACCCTGACCTTCCCCTTTGTCACGTGCACCTTAGTTCTAGACTTGGACATTTTCCTGTAGCCACGTCCCCAGCGTGTGGTCTGACACAGGGTTTCCATCGCTCGTCCATTCGTTCATTCATTCATTCATTCAACAAGTGCTGCCAATACACCCATCATTGGCCTGCCAGCTTCCGTCACTCATTAAAACTGAACTGAGTGGGGGAGGTAGACAGGGAACAAGGGAAAATGAAAGCGTCTGTGAAAAGCAGCACGAATAGAGGAGCGGGGGTCGTGGTGTGGGTTCGGGCTCAGGGATGGGCCTGGCTACTTCCCAGGCTGGTCAGCGAAGGCCCGTCTGAGCAGTGGATGGGGCGGGGCTTCGGGAGGCTGGGCGAGGGCTCCGGGGCCTGCTGAGACCCCCCAGGGACGCAGGCTCTCGACTGCTCACGTCCAAGCGTGCGTTTCTGCGCCTCCTTCTCTGTCTGGGGAGCCCTGCCGGCCTGGCTGCAGGGAGGCCGCCAGTGCTGGTGGAGGCAGGTGAACCACTTGAGATGGCCCAGTCCTGCCGTCCATGCTC
The DNA here is from genome assembly GCF_022837055.1 of Prionailurus viverrinus. Lineage (NCBI taxonomy): Eukaryota > Metazoa > Chordata > Mammalia > Carnivora > Felidae > Prionailurus > Prionailurus viverrinus. The sequence continues at coordinate 2,686,930 of NC_062563.1, forward strand.
GGGGCGGGCTCAGGGCTCGGCCCGGTTTCTTCGTCAAAATGGCCCCATGCACGATGGCCTGGGTGAAGAAATAGTGTCCCTACTGCCCACAGCAAGGGGTGAGGGAGGTGTCCCCGGGGGGACACGGGGTCTCAGGTTTTTCGGGTCAGATGCGTGTCATGCTATCACTCCAAGAATTTTCTATGAAAACTTGGTGAAATGATGATAACGTGGAGCCTCCGGAAATGCAACCAAAGACAGAGTCCAGGATGGCTGCTTAGGAAAGTGCACACCTGTTTTGGTTTTTTTAATCATTTATTTAATATTGAGAAACAGAGAGAGACAGAGTGTGAGTGGGGGAGGGGCAGAGAGAGGAGGAGACACAGAATCCGAGGCAGGCTCCAGGCTCTGAGCTGTCAGCACAGGGCCTGACGCGGGGCTCGAACCCATGAACCGTGAGATTATGCTGAGCTGAAGTCAGTCACTCAAGCGACTGAGCCACACAGGCACCCCTTTAATGTTTATTTTTGAGAGAGAGAGACAGAGCACAAGCGGGGGAGGGGCAGAGAGCGAGGGAGACACAGAACCCGAAGCAGGCTCCAGGCTCCGAGCTGTCAGCACAGAGCCTGATGCGGGGCTTGAACCCACAGACCGCGAGACCATGACCTGAGCCGAAGTCGGACGCCCAACCGACTGAGCTCCCCAGGCACCCCTACCTGTTTGGTTTTTGAAGCATCAGGGCGGGGTGGGGGGGGGAAGAAGGGTGCAGGCTCCCAGCTGCTGCACGTCCACGGGCCGACGTGCGCCTCCCAGTGGCTGTGGCCCGCACCCCCGTGGAGCAGGAGAAGGCCCTGTGGTTGTCACTCCCTCCCTGCAGGCTGGCGGGTGGAGGGGACGCACCCATCTTTTATATTTTAATTTGAGGGAGCCGTATCCACTTCCGTGCCTTCCCCGACCTGCCTCCTAGGGGGTCATCATTCTTTTCTTGAGCATTATTTTGATAAACAAACAAAAACAATAAAAAAGGCCATTCCAGACAAGCAATTCCCCCTTTTATTGATTTGCCCTGTCAGGTCCTTTTATGCAGACATACATTTTATGATAAAACTTCAGTCTTGCCTTTTATGACAATAAATAATGCATTGCCTTTTGAGCGTTCCTGTGTCCACGTGAGTTCTGCGCCGGCCCGCGGCCTGGCGTCCCCTGCAGGCCCCAATCCTTTATGTCACCTGCTTCCACGGTTACTGTCAGCTTTCTCTTCCTGAAAGACGGTATCCAGACGGCCAGCTGGAAACCACCATCTCTAATTGCCAATTAAATTCCACCGGGTGCTGTTTGTATCGTCTCCTCTCTCGGTTTAAGGAGCCCCTCGTCCTTGGGGTAGAGCAGCCGACGCCTTGACCGGAAGGTTGCACACGCTCTCCAGCTCGGAATGCCCTTCCTCCCACCTCCAATGGCCCTCAGACGGGAGGCGATGGTCCCTGCAAGGGCAGGTCATGCCCCTCGAGCTTCCCGGAGGGAGAAACTACGACAGAGCAGAGGACACACAGGCACAGCGCACTCCGCCGTCTGCGTCCCCGTGAGGCGCTGGGGTTCTGGAACAGACGGTTCTTTTCCTGCCCGGCCCAGCAGCACTGCCTCCGGCAGAGCCGGATGCCTGTGTGTCTCCCATCGTGAGGTGTGGAGAACCCACACGTGGGTCCCTTGGGGAGGAAGGCGGGAGGGGGTGGCTGCGGGCCGGGCCTACCCAGCGTCCTGTGCAGGGTCCATGCACACAGGGGCGGGCGGGAGAGGGGCGGCGGGAGGGACACGCATAACTGGGCGGGACAGCCTTTCTCTCCCGGGCCACCGCCTCCCTCCAGAAGGCGTTCACATTGACCACGAGGGACTACAAAGCCCAAATCAGTCTACACTGCCGCGTAGCAGTGACCCTATTAAAGCTAATGATGACTCCCTGGAGAAGCTGGTCCCACCCCAAGGCCAGGGAAGATAGGATCGGGTCTTGGCCCCTTGGCGGACTAGGCATGGGGCTGGGGGTCACCGCTGCGGGGATGGCTAAGCAGCCGCTGAGAACCCTCTTGGCCGAGAGCGAGTTCTTTGTCAATGGTCACGACCCGGGTGGCTCCCTGGACGGACTGATCACTTGCTGTGGTAGTAAAATGAATAGTTCATCGTAGATTATTTGAAGGCAAATTACTTTAAGTGTAAGAAATAAAAGGACAAATTGGCAGTTGGGTTTTGTGTGAGGACTTAAGTGCATAATTGGCATTGGCCAGAGCGTTAGGAAGGCAGCGTCCTGGGGGAGAAAACGATGAAGTGGGGCTGGGCGGACACACTCATCTGGGGGCCTCTAAGCTTAACCCCAGAAGACCCCGGGCCAGAGATCTGGGCTCCTTTGCCGAGCGGTTTGCCAGAGAGAATGACCGGGTTTCCTAACCGGATTAGCCTGGGAAGGACCCGAAAAGCATTGTCAACAACGCAACTGATTTTTAGGCTACACTTTTTAATGGGACAAATATTGATGTTGTCCGGAATAAGTCTTTCTTGGATTGTATCCAGGTCCCCAGAGCTCCCTCGATGGAGACCGTGGCTCTATTAGTTCCAATTTTGCAGGGTGAGCCCAAGAAGCAATTGCTTCTTGAAATTGTCAAGGTCTCCTGGGACAGGACGTGCACGCCAGAGCTGTGTTGGAAAACATTCACGGATAGCCAGCCCCATCCACAGCGGGGGACGCTCCGCTATGATACTCCACTGTACGGAAAAGAGGCTCTGGGAACCGGGGATGGAGCTGCTCCCTTGTCTCCCCATTCTTTCTTCAACACACATTTTCTTAATTTTACACTCAGCTTGGTGCTGGAGGGTTAGCTACATTCACCAGCCTTGTGCGGTTTATGGTTGAGCAGGAGACGTATGCTTACTGGATGTGCGCATCTGGAGGGAGGGTTGAGATGGGGAGACGCTGGATGTGAGGACGGCTAGGAGGTGACGGGCTGGTCATGCTCAGTCCCTGCAAACACTGCATTCCATGGGGCGCCTGGGGGACTCAGTTGGTTAAGCGTCCGACTTCGGCTCAGGTCATGATCTCACGGTTTGTGGGTTCAGGTCCCACGTCGGGCTCTGTGCTGTCAGTTCAGAGCCTGGAGCCTGCTTCGGATTCTGTGTCTCCCTCTCTCTCTCTGCCCGTCCCCCACTCGTGCTTTGACTCTCAAAAATAAATAAACATTAAAAGAAACGCTGCGTCGCAAATGGATATTGCAATCACCAGTGCTTTGAGATGGAAAGAGAGAGTCCATCTTTTTTAAAAAAAAAAGTGTTTTGGTCAAATATATTTGGGAGCGTAAACTGAGGAAGGCAGGTGTGTTGATCGCAGGACTTTCCAGAGCCTTTCTCAAGGTGCTAATCTTCCAGGGCGGGCACAGGAGGTAGTGTTTCCCAGGGATGTCACTTACCAGGAAGCCCATTTTTCACGCACATTCACGAACACCTGCAGTAGTCGATCTGTGACGCACAAACACAAATGCACGAGCGCACACACCCCTCTTCTGATGCTCCCTGGTGGCCCCCACCTCTGGTGACAGGGCACACACCATTTGCCAATGTCACCCAGGGCCAAACGCTTTCCATGCTTCCCTCTCTGTACATCACGCTACACACCGTCCCCCTGAAGCTTCGTGCACCCAGCCCCGCCTGCCTCCTGCCTCCTGAAGAGCTGTCCTACTTTTTCTGCAGAATCTCTCTTGCAGAGCACAGGCACTTTCTTTTCCCGCCCTCACATCACATGGCCCAAGTCCCCACGATGCCCCAGTCATGCCAGTTAGGACACTGGCCAGCTCGTTGCACCATCACGGGGATCATCCCACACGGACATTTGCCGAGTGTTCTAGGGGGATTTAGCAAGCACTCCGCACCACTGGCCCATCATCTCCAGCTCGCCCAAGCTTATGCTTCTGTTAATGCGGCCCAACATCCATTAAATACTTTTCTGGCATCTGTGTCATGTTGGTGACTTGAATAAAACTCAGAAGGTGCTTCTCAAACGCCGATCCTTGGCCACAAATTCTTGTGTCTGCTCTTGGCTGGCCGGGATTTCTCAGGCTCGGACTCAGGCTCTTCCAGTCTATTTCTGTTCGTCACTGACCTGCAAGGATGATGTGGTTGTTGTGGTCCCGAGCTGCCATGCCGCTCACCCATGCTTTGCTCGCAAACTTGACAGGCGCTCTTTCGGAGTCCACGCCCAGGCAAGCGACAGGGAACGGGACGGGCTGGTGGAGCCTCGGAGCGTGTTCTAGAGACACAGCCTTTGGCGAGTAGGAAGGCCACGGAGGCCCCACAGCTGCTGTCATCCAGGAGCATCAAGGTGAGTGTAGGCACCTCGCCTGTCCCCACCTGCCATACACGACCTGCAGCCGGTTACAGCTCCAGCGCTGAGGCCCCGCCCAGAGAAGACTGACCGCCAGCCTGTGCGTGACACCACCTGTGGTCCTCACCTTGCCCACGAGGCTACCTGGGGCATCCCTGCAATCCCGGGGTGGGACCCCGGTCCCACACAAAGAGGGTATTTACCGCGGGCGCCTCCGGGCCAAGCACTGGGCTGGGAGCCTGGCGATGTGCACGGCCCTCCCTGGGAGGTGCGACAGGAAAACCCTTTCTGAGAGGGGACAGGTTTGAGCTCTGACAGGTCTGAACGGAAGTTCAGTTAACGGCATTCCAAGACACGCCCATTCATGTTTTCCAACCCGTCGCTGCTCGGGTGTAGTGTGTCAGCTGCCCCTGGGGGTGGGGGCGGGGGGCTGGGGACGCAGAGGCGCCCTGTGCCCAAGGAGCGCACAACCGGACAGCCAAGTCTCAGGACCTCTGTCCCCCAGGCCCCCGGCAGAGCTGGAATGACTCTGCTAAGCGAGCCGGCATCTCCGGATGGCCTCTCAGATCCAGAGTGCTGACGTGAGGCTGCAGGGTGTCGAGGTCGAGGCTGGCAGGCCAGAGACTGGGGTCGAGAAGACTCTCCACGAACAGAAGATGGTGCGTCCTTCATTCATTCACGCTGCATTTGCCAGGTGCCCAGAGCCCTCACGGCACCTCCCCTCCCTGGTGCCACATCTCTGTCTTCAGGTCTTCCTGCCACAACAAATTTTGGAGAACGTGACATAGCGCCTGCCCCTGCTGACAGCGGAGATGATGAGGAATCTGGGGGAAGAGATCTGCCTTGTGACACAAAAGTGGGTGCTTACGCGTGGAATAAAAAAACCAGAAAACAGCTCATAGTCTTTGTGTCAGAAGTGGGCTGGGCTGCTCGCAGACCCGGAATCTGTTCAGACACCGGGGGCCCAGGGGTTCACAGGGTCTTGACCCGGTTCCAGGTCTCCCGCTGGGGCCTCCCCGGCTCGGGCTCGACTCTCCAGCAGACTCTCCACTCAGTTTGGGCAAGATGTCTGGACAGGTCGCGGGTCCCAGCCAGCCCGCTCTTCAGGTCTCCCTGGGACCTCAGACGGGCCACCGTGGTCCAGGCGCCTGCCCCGGCCCCAACCCAGGACAGGTCAGCCCCTCAGCAGCACGGACGTGGTGTGTGGGGCTGGGGGGGCAGGTTTCTCAGTGAAAAACTGGGCTGTTGTCACCGGGTTGGGGGCAACAGGCACCGGGCAGTGGAGGAGCCACCGTCCGCTGAGATGGGCGAGTGAACAGCACCAGGCCACACCGGCTGACCACCCCCCCCCCGCCCCCGCCCCGGGCTATCCCATCGAGTCCTCAGACTGCCCCTGCGGGTCGAAGGCACAGTGTTACCCCTTGGCGATGAGCAGTCAGAGCCAGTCGATGCCCAGACCCAGCCGGCCCGCGGGGTGGGGCAGGTGGGGCACAGGCTGCCGTCCTTTGCGTCGGGCGTTCTTGGGGAGCCACCCCAACAGCTGCATTTCATTAGGGAGCATGGTCCTCGCCGAGACCCGAGGGTGAAGCAGAGGGACGACCGGGTTATTCAGAGATTCCCACGCAGGCGTGACCTCGGCGATCCACCTGAGACACACAGACCGTGACATCTCTGTGATCCCTCGGGGCTCCAGTGAGGGGCACACGTCGCCAGGCTGGGGACAGTGCTGGGCCAGCCCACGTGACAGCGGAGTGAGTCAGGGGCCTCTGTGCCTGTCACAGAGGCAATGGGAAGCAGCACGTGGCAGCCCAGCGGGTGCTGTCTCCTGGCCCCTTAGTCTCACTTAGGACAAAAGACCACAGTCTGCGGTCTACGGACGGAGTTGATCCACGCAGAACACAACTGTGGTGTCGCCTGCGGTCATGCTGGCTGGTGCTGGGCCCTTTAACATAGATTCACTCCAAGAAATATTTTCCAGAGACCTTGTAGGTGGCAGGAGTTGCCCGTGGGTGGGACGACAGGGGAGCAGCTGAAATTCGTTTCCTGAGGAGCCAGGGGACCGTCTCATTGACGGCAAATCCAGGGGCGTCCCTCCCCCAGGCAGGCTGTGTGCTGGGCCCTGCCCCCCACCCCCGGGGGGCTCTGCTGTATCCAGCCTGGCCCCACCCCATGTCGGCAACAGCCCCGCTTCGGTGCCGAGGCTCTGAGAGCCTCTTCCTTCTCTCCGCCCGCCCCCTCCTCCCGGAGTTCACCTGTGAGCCTTTTCGAGATGCACATACAGATGGTCCCCATGCGTGTCTGGACGTCTTCTGTCCCCAAGTCCCCACGTGTGTCTGGATGTCTTCTGTCCCCAACACCTAACAGCATGTGCTTTAGAAAAGGCATCCTGATGGATCGTCACGTAGTGCCGTGGTTCCCACTATCACAACTGGGTCCCCGGGGGACATCTGGACATGTCAGGAGACATTTTTAGTTGTCACAACCGAGGGGTGTGGCAGGTCTGCAGTGGGGGCCGGGGTGCCGCTAAGCATTGGATAGTGTCCAGGGCAGCCCCACGATGAACTCCTGTCCCCCAACGCCGCAGAGTGGAGGTGAAGGAAGTCGGCTGCCCTGACCTGTGGGCGCATCTGCGTCTGCGAGACCCCATCAGTGCGGCTGAACAGCAGGGAGCTGGGGCAGTGAAGGGAGAGGGGAGGCTGCAGGGGACCAGGGCAGGGGGCAGCACTGGGGGCGGGGCAGAGCCAGTCAAAGGCGAGGCTCTGGGGCGGGAGCACGAGGTGCAAACGAGTGGGTGCGGGCGAGTGGGCCGATCCAGGGAGGCCTGGCTGCTGGGGGGCCTCGGGGGCTTGGGCAGCGGCTTCTACCCCCTTGTAGGACGGTGGGTGCTGGCTGTCCATCCGTCCAGGCAGCAGCCGGAGGGCGCAGGGGCTCCTGGTACTCTGCCGTCCGTGCACACCTGCCTGCACCTGCCACGATCCCCTCCCGGCAGTCAGGGCTGCCTTCCACCTCCTTTGAGATGCCTGGGAGTCCGGGGCTGAGCAGTGCGGCCCCTCGGGACGGGCAGGGGTCTTTTCCAATCGTGCCAAGGGATTTGAACGAGCAGAGAAGCGGTACTCGGGGCGCGCGTGCGCGGCAGCTCTTGCGAGGCTGGGGGCCAGCCCGTGCCTGCAGCGGGTGGCGGCTGCTCCTGCGTCCCCTGGCTGGTTTTCCTTCCATCAGGCACTGGGGGCTTTGATGGTTCTGGGCCCTCGCCGCCCTCCCGGCCCCCACGTCACCACCCGCCACTTCACAGGCTTTTCAGGAGCAAGTTTTTGATCAGATCTTGTGCAAGCTTCACACAGAAGCGAGGACGGACCCTGCTGGGCCCCCCAGACCTTGGTGCTGGTGCCACGGACAGAGCAGGCGATTCGCTGTCTCTGTGATCCGCAGCCAGGGAGAAAGGCTTTGAATCTCTGTTGGTCTCAGGCGGCCCTGCAGCGAAAGCCCCAAAAAAGAAGTGGCCGGGTCCCAGGCACCGTGCTCATTAGGGGAGGGGAGCGAGCGAGCGGTCTCCCCAGCTGACATCTGCCCGGCGCGTATGCAACCCGCTTCTTATCACAGCCCTACAGCCAAGTTCAAACCTGCCCCTGCCCGCCATCCCCGGAGTCCCCGGTGGGGTTGGTTCCTCCAGGTTTCCTGATCCGCAGCGAACTTGCGGGGGCTCCCGCAGCCCCGACCTCCCCAGCACAGGCCTCCCCGTGCCCCACTGTGACTCCCTCCTTCCTCGGTCTGCACTGAGCTCCAGGAGGGTGGCCGACGTCCGTCCCGATGAGGCTGCATTTCCTGCTTCAAGTCCGGCCGGTCGGAGGAGGCCATCCGCACAAGTGCAGAGAACTCGAGCAGCTAACGCCCTAACGGTGCTGGCGGCCGGCCCCTCCTCCCCGCACGTGGGCCGTCTGGGCGAGGCCTCGGTTGTGGTGACTCTGTAAGCTGGGTGCTCACCGCCACCCCTGACCCAGCCCCCGCAGCCACAGGCATGATTCGTGTGCGATCTACACTCCCCATCAGCTCCTATAAAGGCCTTGAGTGGGTGACAGCTGGACCCAGTGCGAGAAGAGAGGAGACAGGGCCGAGCACAGGGAAGGAGGCAGTAATGGCCGCGGGCCGGCCCCTGAGCTGATCGGAGGACACGGGAGAGCACAGGCTGCCTAGTTTCTGGCAGCTACAGCACATAGTTTTTGTTTTCAGACAAGAGAAAACACTTGTGGAGGCAAAGTGCTCCCAGGCCTCAGCTCCTGCAAGAGGGGCTCCTCCTGTCTGCAAGGGATCGGGGCCCCACGGGAAAACCAGCGCCCTGGCAGGTGCATGTCCAGCTGCAGAGCTGGGCCAGTGGGGCTTGTCCATTTTGTGAGCAGGGGGTCCTTTTCACTCAGCAGCAGGTGTCCTGGGCCCCGGAGCACCTCGAGGCACTGGCTAGGTGCTCAGCAAACATCTCCTGAGTGAATAACATGAAAAACGCTAGCCCTGACTTCGAGAACCGACCATATGACTCTGTCCACAGAGGATAGTTGGTGAATGTGGAAGGACGCCAGCAGCCATGGCCGGTTGTGTGATGTTCGGCTGTGGAACCTGGTGCCTGTGCCGCCTCTGGCCGCGGTGACACAGAGGGGGCAGGGTCAGCAGCAGACGCCCATCTCTCCTGGTCTGGAGGCCGGAAGTCCGCGATCAAGGTGTCGGCCGAGTTACTTCTCCCGAGGGCTCTCTCCTTGGTGCGTAGATGGCCGTCTTCTCCCCATGTCTTCGTGTGGTCGTCCTTCTGCGCATGTCTGGGTCCTGAGCTCCTCTTCTTGTAAGGGTACCTGTCACATCAGGTCGAGACCCACACTAGTGACCTCATCTGACTTAATCACCTCTCTGAAGACCATCTCCACATCCGGCCCAGCCCTATGGCACAGGAGGCTAGCATTGCCACGTGTGGATTTGGGGGCACACGTCGGCTCACAGCTGTGCTCTGTGGGAACCATCACATCCAGTCCTCCAGCCACGGCTCCGTGGCAGGCCCTGCTATGGCTGATGGAATTAATGTGTGTCGTGTCACGGTGTCAGATTGAGGCTCAGACTCAAATGTGCATAGCTCGGGTGTGCCACACACGCAGTGAAGACTCGGCCAGTGGACCAGCCCACTCTCCAGCCATAGGACCCCCTCCTCCCTCTTTGCGTCCCTGCATCCTGACCTTTGGGACAGACGATGTGCTGAGCCAGGGGTGGGCTATGCCCCTCGGGAGGGTGGCCACTCTTCCCCAGACTCCAGCCGACCGGACCTGCTGCTGAATTGTGGGTTTGGGCTCCTGGGGGTCCCGCAGGGGAGGCTGTAGACTGGCCGGGTGACTGTGAGGACAGACAAGATTCCTTTCAGGATGTGCAAAGCCTGCGTCCCCACTGGGCACTGAGCTAGGCTTCGCAGGGTGTCTGAAACACTGACACACGGGGGCCAGCTCATCTGCCCATGTCGGGTGAGCTGGGCTGAACCAAGCAGAGGCAGATGCTCTGCTTTCCTCCATATAATGCGTGCATGCAGACACTTTCTCCTTTCAGACTCTGCGTTTGCTTTATTGACCTGGAGCTTGCCCAGCCGGGAGGAATGTGTACATATATATGTGCTGCTCGATGCAGTCTCTTATTATCGAGGAATAAATCAACTCTGATTTGGCTGTTTTCCCAACCGGGTTTAAACAAATAACCACATAGTTCAACCCCAGTGTTTTCGACCGATGACTCCAAACTGATGCTGGGGGCGCTGGCTCACCTGGGCGTCATGCTGTCCCCAAGGAGCTCAGGTCCCCATCGGACAACAGTGCTCGAGGGTGGACTTGTCCTGTCACTGCTGGGAAGGGTGGCCGGCCCACCACACCCGGGGAAATGGAGGTGCCTCCCTTGGGGGAGTTTGTGGCCCTGTAAGCCCGTGCTGGAAAAGAAGGAAGATTGGAAATCAATCAGACGTTTCCATCTTAAGAAACGAGACCAAAAGAGCAATTTAAGCTTAAAGCAAGCAGGAGAAAGCAAATAATAGCTAGAGTAGATATTAATACAATTTAAAACAGAAAAACAATCGAGAAAATCAAGGAAACCCAAAGCTGTTTCTTTGGAAGCATTACTAAAGCAGATGAGTCTGTAACCAGCCTGCCCTGGTGGACGTAAACTCACAAATGACCGACCTCAGGGAGAAGTGAGGGGCCATCATTCCTGAGCCTACGGCCAATGAGCAAATACTACAAACAGCTCTGTCCACAAATTTGATAGTCCAGATGAAATGGACCAGTTTCTCAGGACACACAACCACCCAAACTCACCCAAGGAGGGAGAGATAATATGCATAGGCCTACATTTATAAAAGAAAGTGAATCGATAATTAGCTTTCCAAGGAAACAAGCACCGAGGTGGGTTCATTAGTGCACGCTACCGAATATTTACGGAAGAAATGGTACCAATTCTCCCCAATCTCTTGTGGAAGCAGAGAGAACAGTTCCTAACTCATTCGGTGTGGCCAGCATTATCCTAATACCAAAACCAGATAAAGACATTACACAAAAGGAAAACTCTAGGCCAATATCTGTCGTGAACATAGACACAACAATTCTCAGCAAAATATTAGCAAACAGAATCCAACAATGTATCGAAAGAACCCTACACCACGACCAAGTGGGATTTATCTCAGGTATGCAGGAGGTCAGCATTCAGAACCAATTAATGGAAGCCATCCCATCAACAGGCTAAAGAAGAAACAATGCAGAAAAAAACATTTGACAAAATCCTGCATCCATTGGTGTAAATAGAAATTTTTTTTTTCAACGTTTATTTATTTTTGGGACAGAGACAGACAGAGCATGAACGGGGGAGGGGCAGAGAGAGAGGGAGACACAGAATTGGAAACAGGCTCCAGGCTCCGAGCCATTAGCCCAGAGCCCGACGCGGGGCTCGAACTCACGGACCGCGAGATCGTGACCTGGCTGAAGTCGGACGCTCAACCGACTGCGCCACCCAGGTGCCCCCCATTGGTGTAAATAAAGCCAGGCCTAGAGTAATCCATCGCCCAAAGGCCATTTAAAGTTGTGATTTTAAATGTATAGTACATGGCCTTCTATTTTAAAAGTCCACTGAGAATCTACCCGGTTAATACTCCGGTGGGTTTAAAATTCCGCTCAGTGATGCGTAGACCGCTTCCCACAGTCCCACAGAGCTCGCTGTCACTCCTGGACCCACCTGTGCACACTGGGGTGGGGTGGGTCTGGGGGTGAGTGCATGGGCGTCAGGGCCCGGGCGAGTCTCATGATCAGCCCCAGTTGGGACGCACAAGAACGCAGAGGGAATGAAGTCCGGATCAAAACCACGTCAAGAACAAAGGTGCAAAGAGGCATCCAGATAAAGGTGTACGGATGTGAGACAGAAAAGCAAAAGCAAAAGCAGTTTCTCAGCACTCATCCACCGTCACCTGTAATGATGGGTCTGGGGCACATTCGCGTTGTAATTGTCACATGGGTAAAGCAGCAGGGGAACACCACAGGTGAATCCGTTGTCCTGACACCAAAGACCTTCCCTGTTTCCAGTCATTCTGAAACTCCCACTCCTTGAGCGTCCGTTGAGTGCCGTTGGTGTCCGCGGTGCCCACTCGGAGAGGGCAGGGGAACACCACAGGTGAATCCGTTGTCCTGACACCAAAGACCTTCCCTGTTTCCAGTCATTCTGAAACTCCCACTCCTTGAGCGTCCGTTGAGTGCCGTTGGTGTCCGCGGTGCCCACTCGGAGAGGGCAGGGGAACACCACAGGTGAATCCGTTGTCCTGACACCAAAGACCTTCCCTGTTTCCAGTCATTCTGAAACTCCCACTCCTTGAGCGTCCGTTGAGTGCCGTTGGTGTCCGCGGTGCCCACTCGGAGAGGGCAGGGGAACACCACAGGTGAATCCGTTGTCCTGACACCAAAGACCTTCCCTGTTTCCAGTCATTCTGAAACTCCCACTCCTTGAGCATCCGTTGAGTGCCGTTGGTGTCCGCGGTGCCCACTCGGAGAGGGCAGGGGAACACCACAGGTGAATCCGTTGTCCTGACACCAAAGACCTTCCCTGTTTCCAGTCATTCTGAAACTCCCACTCCTTGAGCGTCCGTTGAGTGCCGTTGGTGTCCGCGGTGCCCACTCGGAGAGGGCAGGGGAACACCACAGGTGAATCCGTTGTCCTGACACCAAAGACCTTCCCTGTTTCCAGTCATTCTGAAACTCCCACTCCTTGAGCATCCGTTGAGTGCCGTTGGTGTCCGCGGTGCCCACTCGGAGAGGGGACAAAAACAAGGATGCCAGCCTGCGCTGGCCAGGTTCTCACGGCAGTGACGATATACTATTACACGGATTGCAACAGTTACGACTGTCCGTCCCGGCGGCGGAAGTATGGCAAGAGACTGTCTCTCTGATTAGACGGACAAGCACAGGCCTGGTTTGGAATTTCCCTGGGCACTTTTGACTTTGTTTCCCCCCGAGTAGAATGGGTGCCCTGGGCCCAAGGGGGTGCGGCATGCGCTCTGCAGGGTCTCCGTGGACGCCTGTGCTCCCCTGGCCGCATCTGAGTCTGTGGACGGTCCCGGCCCTCCCGGAGGGGCTGCGGGGCCATCGTTGATGCCGAGCACACATCTCCCCTCGCTTCCAATGGCAGATTAATGATCCGAAGTCGGAGGAAGCTTCCTCCCCTGGGCTCACATCTAGTTGATCTCGTCGTTCAAAACGACTTTCTCTGTCTCTGTCCCTGTCTTCCCTCCCCCTGCACCTCCTTCTTCCTCCCTCCCTCCTCCCTATATTTGTGCCTACACGTCTATACATGATTTTGTCTTTCTGTTCATCTTTCTCAGGCCTTATTGGCATTTTCGAAGAAAGGTCCAGAAAAAGAGAGTCAGGCAGAGGTTGCCATTGTGGATCCCTGGCCCACGGCTGGCCTCGCTGCCCATGGTCGCTGCTGCAGGATAGCCGGGTCCTGGGTCCCCGACGTTCCATTCTGAAGGTGGTGCTGGCAGTGCAGGAGCCGGGGTCCTGCCCGGGCCCACGCTCAACCTGTGGGGGTGAAGGACTGAGACCACGGGGCTTGGGCAGACCCGGACGCTCATGGGAGACCCCCAGTGCTCCCCACTCTCAGGCTCCCAGGAGCCTTGTCCTTTATAGGTAACGAGCTGCTTTCTTTTCCTGCTCTGGAACATTCTGCTGCGTAAAAACAAGTATGGGGACTTAACAGGACCACTGCTCACTCATCCTCAACAGACGAAGCGGTTAATAGAGTAGACGCGTCAGGAAATCTCAGTGAGATGTTAATGTGTATTTTAGTTTTTGAAAATTTCCTTCTTGCATCTGAAAAAGGAAAACAGCAGCTGCTGAGGTCCCGGGGCTGATCTGACCTCAATGTTATGACAAACTGTTGCGATGCTCACAGAGAAGCCGCGTTGCTCTCTGTCGACCATGAACATAAACAACCTGGGGCCAGGTCCACGGCCCACGCAGGCGCTGTGCATCCACAAGCAGGCCCCCCCAGGCGCTGCCTTGCTGGCGAAGCTCTATCCCCCTCCTCTCCTTCCCGCCCACGGACATGACTGCCGGCTGCCCCCAGACAGAGAACCGCCCCCCTTTCCGACCACACCCAGGCCTGAGCAAGACTCCTTCCTCAGGCCCCCCTCGAGCCCCCAGCCCCACAGTGGTTCTTTCTGTCCCCTTCTCATGGAGGTGTCCTGACTCCCCAGGGTGGCCGTGTCCCTCGCAACCTGCTCGCAACCTTGCTTGTCTGGGTCCTTGGCTGGTTGGACGCGGACATCACCTGGACATCACGTGGACGGGGCCAAGGACAGAGCTGGGCCCATGTGTCTCCTTCCCCAGCGACCCCTGCAGGGCTGGGGCAAATAGAGATAGTCTGAGGATGATTTTGTTTCTGATTCAGCATCAAAGTCTCAGCAGCTTATCAGCTTCTGTGGTGGTGACCCAGAAAGAAGGGGACAGAGAGACCATCTGAGGGGAGAGGGGAAGGGAGACAGAGAGAAGGGAGGGAGAGACAAGGAGATAGGAGAGAGAAAGACACAGAGGCAGGGAAGAAGGGTTGCAGGCCTGGGGTCCTGGGCCATAGCTCCTGGACAGCAGAGGCACTGGGGCCTCTAGGGGACGTGGGAGCTCCCTGGCTTGGTGGCTCCCATCCTGGGCCAACGTACCGTGCGTCCATGTGGCCCAGAGGCAGTGGTGCCCAGGATTTGATTTACCTGCTTAGATAGAGAGCACACCAGCTGTGGGTGGCAAATCCTGAAGACCAGGGGGGGTGTCTCTGCTATTTGTTTTGCTTTTCCTAAGATTCCCCGTGTTCTTTGCAGGACCCCGGGGATTGGAGAGAGACCCGGAAAAGGCTGGGCTTTAACTTGATTACATGTCACACACATCCGAGTTTGCAAGTACACGGCGTTTACTGCTGCCCACGGCTGGGCCTTGCGAGCAGCTTCAGCGGGAGAGGGACCCCGTCATCCCCACGGCTAGCGTCTTGCAGGATAGAAACCCTGGCTGTCCATTGCAGAGTGGGGAAGACTGACTCTTCCTGACTTGTGGAAGCTGTTTTGACTCGATCATTAAATCTCACAATGAGCGCATCTTCTGAGCAAACATTTTGTGCCAGCTGCAAATTGTCTGTTGCTGGGAGCGAGAAGCCTATGGCTGCGGCGTGGCCAGCGGTGGTACTCTTCATCGGTTGTTCAACAAGCCTTCCCTGTCAGCGAGAGCCCTGCCTTGTTAAAAAGAGGCACACAGCTGGCTCTCATACCCCCAAACCCTTTGAAAGCTGCAAATTCATAAATAAAGCCCAAAATAGAATTTGAACATGAACTGCCTTACCCAAGGTGTGAAACACTTAGCACTAAACAAATCCGCTCTCTCCTAACTGTTGCATAAACAATGGGATTAAATATAAGACCGGATACATCGGGCCCCGGGAAACAGTTGTGGGGATTTGTTAATGCAAAGCACTTACGGTTCCTGCTCAACCACTCGTGTCCTCGGACAATCACCTTCGTATTTCGGGTGTGAGTTTTCTCCTCTCTGCCTGAATTTACAAAGCAGCGATGGCAAATGTAATTTGATGGGTGGATTTAGGGGGATCCAGTCTAAGCTCGCGGTGCCTTCAGCGCGAGCGGGAAAGGGGGCAACAGGATCCGAGCGTGGCTCAGGGAGTTCGAGAGATACACCGCACGCCCCCGGAGGTGCTGTCGGCGACCGACAGCGGCAGGCGGCCTGGAAGGTCTCTGTCCCCAGCAAAACGGACTAACAAGAGCCCTTGTAAATCATTCCACTATACAGCTATACGTAGAATCAAATCCTGAAAAGCACAAGCATGTTTATTATTTTGGGGGGATGGAGGGAGAGGGAGAGGGAGAGAGAGAGAGAGAAGAAGGGGCGTCAGCTGAGTCCCAAAGGCCTGACTTAGATTAGAATTCCCTTAGTTCCCCATAAATAACTTACATGCAAGTCACATTTTTTTTTTTTTTTTTTTATAGCAAAGGAATAAATTTACAGCTCGGCTTTCGGGTTCTCCCTGGAAATTCATCTCCATAAAAAGAGTAAGCATGTGTATAATATTAAACATGTCGTTAAAAGGTATTTAGAATTGCCATTTTGAATCCAAAGGCTTGCCAGAACATTTTGCCCATGCTCGCCCTCACCGGGAGCCTGAAAAGCAGGCGTCCCTTTATCTCTCCCACCCCCGCCCCTGCGGCGGCGCGCCCGGCCCATTGAGGATTTTATCACACGCCAAGTTAGAAAGCACAATTTGCTAACATTCGGTTCTTTTGTGTTGCGTCCAACTTTGCACCTCAGAAAAGCATTACTGGGTTTATGTGTCTGGAAGTGTTTTTCATTATTCATATTTAAATTATGTCCCTTTGAGAAGGAGATAAAGGCTGGAAATTTTTATCAAGAGACAAATGATGTAGGTAGGGAAGGATCTCAGCCTTTTATTGTCGACAGCATAAAGCGTTCCAAGAGTAACCAAAATACTTGAATAACTTGAGGTCTGAGTAAAACACATTTAATGATGGAAGTAAGTGCAGGGTTAGCTGGAAGAAGCCTGTTCTTTTAAAACTTTCTTACTTCATCAGGTGGACCAGATGGCCGGCTCTGACTCGGGAAGCGTCTGGCTCTAGGTCTTTTGGGGAAATTCTCAGGTGCACCTGTCTCTTAGGCACAGGGTGGGCCTCACCCGCCTGAAGGTCGCCCCAACCCAGAGCACACACATCAGAGACAGTGTGGCTTTTTTACACGGAAAAATTTCCCCTGGGGAAGGGAAAGATAGTTCCAGCTAATGCATCCATTACTGACTAGGCACTTTCAACTCAGAAAGGATTTAATAAGGAACAAAAGCAAATAAACATATCTTTTTAATCCTTATAAAAGTCATAACTCAGAATAAGCTCTTCTTTTTTTATTAAAAGCTTTTTTAAAAAAGTTTATTTATTTTTGAGAGAGAGAGAGAGAAAGCGGGGGGGGGGGGCGCAGAGAGAGTGAGAGACAGAGAATCCCAAGCGGGCTCTGCACTGAGTAGAGCCCAATGAGGGGCTCGAACTCACACACTGCGAGATCATGACCTGAGTGAAACCAAGAGTCAGACGCTTAACCGACTGAGCCACACAGGTGCCTCCAGAATAAGCGCTTCCTTAAGAGAAGTTTTAAAAGTAGTTGAGTTTGTTCTCCCCCCAAAAAATGACAGCCGTAGAAGAATCCATCCGGTAGCTCTGTGTGGGGATGGTGGCTTCATCGATTTGCTTTGGTTAAGTGGCGAATCTCCAGGATGACTAGAATCCTTTATGGAAGTGTCATGGGACAGAAGCCAGTGGTTTGAGTGTTCACTAGGTGCCTGGCCCGCTGTTCCCACATGTTGGGGTGCATCAGAGCCACCTGGCGCCTTGTTAACATGGGGGTCCTGGGGGCGCCTGGGTGGCTCAGTCGTAAACGACTGAGTCGTAAACGAGCGTCCGACTTCGCCTCAGGTCATGATCTCAGAGTTCATGAGTTCGAGCCCCGCGTCGGGCTCTGTGCTGACAGCTCGATGCCTAGAGCCGCTTCGGATTCTGGGTCTCCCTCTCTCTCTGCCCCTCCCCTGCTTGCACTCTGTCTCTGTCGCTCTCTCTCAAAAATAAATAAACGTTTTTAAAAAATGGGGGTTCTGATTCGGCACGTCTGGAGCTGGTTGAAGGCTGTCTTCCTACCAGGCTCCCAGCTGAGGCAGAACCTCCTTGTCTTCCAACCACACCCTGGAGAACGACGTTCTAAGGCTTTACAAGCAAGATCTCTTACAGACTTTGGTAGACTCCGTGAGGAGAGCAACGTTACTGCTTCCACTTTCAAAATGCAGAAACTGAGTCTCAGAGAGGTGAAGAAGCCTTCTGCTGGGGGTGATGGCACCCCTCCCCAAAAAGATAGTTTCTCCTGGAAAAATAAGTCTTTGTGTATGTGATTTTTAAAAACATTAAAAAAAATTTTTATAACGTTTATTTATTTTTGAGAGAGAGAGAGAGCGAGCGTTGAGCGGGGGAGGGGCACAGAGAGAGGGAGACACAGAATCCGAATCGGGCTCCGGGCTCCGAGCTGTCAGCACAGAGCCTGACGCAGGGCTCGAACCCGTGAACGATGGAGATCATGAGGTCATGACCTGAGCCAAAATCAGACGCTTAACCGACTGAGCCACCAGGGAGCCCCAATGTATGTGATTACATTAAAGATCTCAAGGTGAGACTATCCTGGACTAACCAGGTGGACCCTAAGTCCAATAGCTGGTGACCTTGGAAAGACAGAAGAGGAGAGACACGTGGGGAAAAGCCACGTGGAGACAGAGGCAGGGGTGGGAGCTGAGAAACCCCAAGCCAACGAGCACTGCAGCCGCCAGAAGCCGGAGGAGGCAGGAAGGAGCCTCCCCTGAAGCCTTTGGGGGGAAGCAGCTCTGTGACACCCTGATTTCTGACTTCTGCTCTCTATGCCGTGAAAGAATCCATTTCTACTCCTTTAAGCCACCTCGTCTCTGGTACTTTGGGTTGGCAGCTCCGGGAGACCAGCAAACCCCAGAGGTGCCAGCTTAGCAAACGATGTCCCGGGTCCTGCCCTCCTGCCTGTGGGGGTGGGGCCCTCCTGGCCATCCCGGGTCCCGCAGGACCCCTCCCTGTGCTTCACAGGCACCCACGGCCTCACCGCGCGCCCCTTCTGCAGGCAGCCCCCCCCCACCTGCCACCTCCAGGCTCTCCCCAGCTGCCAGCCCTCCCTGCTCCCCTCCTGCAAGTCTGCTGGGCGGGGAGCGGAAAGGTGATGGTTCATCTCTGCACTGGGAGTGAGGTCGTTGCCTCCTCTGATTGCTGAGATCTTGCTGTCTTCCTTCTAAAAGGCGATGCTCCTCGGGTTTGAATCACCTGGGAGATCAGATAGGTGGAAGTGGGGAACGGTACAAAAGAGAGGTTCAGCCAACTCCACGCCTTATCTGGCAGTCCCAGCTGAGGCTGTGACAGCGTGAGGCGGGGACGGAGGAAGGGCTCGTCCCTTCTCAGAGGCCTGCTGGTGGCTCTGGGCTGCAGAGCCCCCTCGACCAACCATCCCAGGCTTCCAGCCCGGAGCCCGCAAAACGCCCAGAATTTCGGAGCGCACTCCCACCTTCTCTCTGGCGGTGAGGATCTTCCTTCTGTGGGGGGACGCCGCTGCATCCTGTGAAGCATGCGGGGAGCTCGCGGGACTCCTCAACCCGGGACTTTGCTATTTTCCAATCCCACTGCCCTGCAAAGCTGCGATGCCAACGGAAGGGCCGTGTCTGAGCGCCCGGTGACTCCTGTCGCATTCCGGCCACATCGCAGTCAGCCGCACGACGCAGATGCTGTCCTATCACCCATTTCATAGATGCAGACACAGAGGCCCAGGGAGGTGAAGTCTGTCCTCCAAGTATTTCCCAGCCGGCATGAGGAAGCCTCCAGATACGCACCACGCTGGCCGACCGCTGAGCCCGTGGTCGGCCCCACATGACTCCCTCCGGGGCTTGATTCCAAACAGGAACTCGGGGGTTATTTACCGGTGATCGTTCAGGAACTGCAGGTGAAGAAAGAATTCTTCAGTGACATAAACAGACCAGACGTGTGTCTGTCAGAGGGGTTCAGGCCAGAGCCACTCGAGGGGACTCGCTGATGAACCAACCGCCTGGATCAGCCAGATGCCTGGGGAGCTGGCCAACAGTGTCGCTTCTGGCATCACCCCAGACTCGCTTGGGCAACGCGCCCCGTCTGCGGACAGGACCCAGTGACTGCCGTTTTGCCTGGGTCCCGGGACGCTGAGCCCACTGCCTCGTCTCCGTCATTGCCTGGAGGTAGGGGCCCCGCGTCCCTCCGGGAAAGAAGTTACATCCCAGGTACGCCAACGTTGGAGGACAGAAGGTATGAGAAGCCCAGAAAATGAGTAAAACCTCTGGAGATAAAATGTGAAAAGCCAACATTTTTATGAAATAGCACTTAGCGGCAGCGTGAAAGGTAAAATGCAAATTGTACGGGGGATGGGGTGGGGGCCGGGCTCCTTCTAGAAGGTACAGGCAGTTCCAGGTTGGCCTCCTTAGACCCTTCTCCCCTGAGAGAAGCCTCCAGCAGATAAATAACCCCTCCAAGGTAACGGATCAAAAGCACTTGAGTGCAGATAAAAGCACGAAATACACCTGCCATTCTTTGTTACGGGATTTTGCAGGGAGACTAAGAGCCCAAGGTTAAATTATTTGAAAAGAGCCAAAGGAGAGAAAAAGAAATAGATGATGGAAGCCCAGCGGTAAATAAAACTGTGGCCTCTGAGAACAGGCACTGTCGTGTGATGCGGTTTCTTTCTGATTTTTACAACAACGCCTAGAACGGCGTTCAGGGTCACCGCAGGCGGTTTGACTTCTCCATCAGCCGAGACGTGACATTGCCCGGAGCCTCCCACGTTGCCCACGTGAAAGCATGTGCCACCAGAGAGCGGTGGGCACCCAGGGCTGCCCGGGAACGCCCGCAGGCGAGGGGATGTCGCGGCCGCTGCACTAGTGCCCGGAGAGAGGTGCCATTGGAAATCGAATCTTGTTCCTTGTTGGGAGATGATCAACTTCACCTTGATGCCACTGTCTGCCCCCCTCCCCCGCCCCAGCCACGTGGCTCACCATCCACCAAGATGGCCAGTGAGATGAGCGTCTCCGAGCTCTGCGTTTGAGCCTCTCCTCCGTGGGTTTGCCGGCTGGTTCTGTCGATTCAGGGACTCATGCCAAGGGGAGCTTCACGTCAGCTTAGGGCCACTGGCTCTTGCGAATCTGGCCTGCCTCAACAACAGAGGAAATTCTCACGCGCCCAGACTTTTCCTCTCTGCTGGGAGAGCTCCCAATTTTGTTGCCTCACATCCTTTATTTCCCACTGGCTGGGCAGGTGCACGTGGGATCCAGAAAAGCTGTCCCCATGAAGACAGATGGCCCAGGCTGTCCACTGTCCTCCAAGTGAACTGTTTTACTTGTCATGAATCTTTTCTCCAAGTCCTTTTTCTGCCTATTTCTGTCTGTAAACAAGGGTGGAAATGGAACTTGTTTGAGAATTAAATGGGATCAGTCAAGTTAAGGTTCAAGGATAAGGTACAGGTCCAGCAAGTCTGATAGTGGAGGAGATTTTCTGTGTGTGCACCTGTGTCTGTGTTTCCAACCATCTGGATGTAGATTCCTCGTTCATAATCTGTCCTGGATAGATCATAGAAGGAGGCAATCAGTTGCTCTCAAACACATCCTATTTTAATTTTAATTTCATTTAAAAAATCAGTTCACTGAAATAAAGCCTGAAATAAAGATTATGTGAATGAGTAAGCAAGTCTTAAATTATGAAACATTTTATATTTTCTATGGGAACCATAGTAAGACAACTTTGAAGTTAGATGAGGGCGGTGCCCCTTAGTCCTTCCAACCCTTTCTGCCTTCCCTTCCCTTCCGTCCCCTCCCTTGGTCACTTGGTCTTCATGGAGCATGGGGAAAGACACCCTGGCCTCCGGGTGACCATCTGTCTCTGGGCTCCGGCACCAGAGTGAGTGAGAAAGGGCATCGGTGGGTTTCCCTGTTCCCCGGGGCTGGATGTGAAGCCAAGGACTCTGTCCTGCATTTTGTGCTAATTCTATGTTTTGTTTTCTACCGTGTCTACCTCTCCAGAGCCTCCAAATAGATATGGGAAAGTGGACAAAGACAGCACCCACTTGAGGCCCATCCATCAGAGGGGTCGCCAGTCAATGAGCACATCAACAAAACTGGCTTTGTGAGTGTTTACAACACATGAGTAACGAAAAACCACTTGTCTCCCCCCTGAAAGGAAGCAGCCCAGACTCCCCACGGAGCAGTCCGTTCTCAACCCTCTACCGACATGCCGTCCTCTTTATATTAAACTTTGATTCTTTGGAATGCACTACTCATCGAAGACAAGCACATGTCAGAAGTGAACCAGTGGCTTCATCTGAAGGGAGGCATCATGGATGTGCTGGCAGGTGGATCCACTGGGATGTTCATCCCAACACCGCTTATAATGGAGACAAAGGGAACAACGTGAATAAGGTAATCAGAGGATGCTCTGACCCCATGATTCCAAAATAGTGTGTGCAATGTCTCATTTTATTTTTTTTTCAATATTCATCCTTCTATCTGAGAGAGGGGAGGGAAGCATGCAAGGTACCAACAATGAAAATCTTCTGGGTGATGGCTCATCACCCATTTTCACTTGACCCTATTTTGAAATCATCGTAGATTCAGGTATAGTACAGGATCCCGTGGGCCCTTCACCTAAATTCCCCAACGGGAACATCTTGCAAAATGAGGTCACACCAGGATGTTGACGTTAAGCGATCCTTATTCAGATTTCACCACTTTTGCACGTGCTGTGTGAGCACGTGCGTGCTCACTTTTCTGCAATTTTATCACACATGAATCCCTTTGACCACAGTCAAGAAACAGAACCATCCATCACAGGGATCCCTGGTGCTGTTTGTTTATAGCCACACCTCCCTCCCTCTCACCCTCTTCCATAATCTCTAGCAACCACTAATCTGTTCTCCACCCCATACTCTTGTGATTTCAAGAAAGCTTCATAGACAGAATCGACATTAGCTAACCTTTGGGGACTGGCATTTTTTCCTTAGCGCAATTCCCTTGAGCCCCATCCAAGTTGGTGACTGCATCAAGATTCCACGCCTTTTGATTGTTGAGTCACGTTCCACGGTGTGGATCTCTGTGCTTACGGTTTGCTCAACCGTGTGCTCATGAAGGACCTTGAGGTGGTTTCAGCTTGGGGACGTCGCATCCAAAATTCCTTTGGCAATTGATGTGTGGATTTTGGTGTGAGCTTAAATTTCCATTTCTCTGGGATAAATGCCTAAGAGTGCCATTGTTGGGTCATATGTTAGAGCACATGGTTAGTTCTAGAAAACAAACAGCAAAAACCCCACAAACTTTTCCAGAGAGGCTGTACCATTTCACGTTTCCACCAGCAATAGGTAAGGGAGCCAGCTTCTCCACGTCCTAACCGCCCTCGGCTTATCATCATTATTAGTTGTAGATCAGCCCTTCCGATAGGAACCTACTCCTCCCTCCCTGTGGCTGTCTTCAGCATCTCCTTGATGGCCAGCCGTGCTGAACATGGTTCTGAGCGCCCTTCCCCATCTGAATGTCCTCTTCAGAGACAGCTTCTTCATGTCTTTCGCTCACCTTCTAGCTGGTTTGTGTGTGAGGGTGTGTTCCACTGTTGAATTTCGAGTTACTCGTGCATTCTAGGCGGGAGTCCTCTTCCAGCTGTGTGGCTGGCACGTGGGGCTTTCCACCCTGCAGCCTGTCACTCTGTCCTCTTCCCGGGGACTTTCTTAGAGCAAATTTTAATGTGAGGAGGTCCAATTTACAGTCTATCCCCTTGTGGAACGTGCTTTTGGTGTCAAGTCTAACCTCAGGTCCGACTTTCTCTCGCGCTGTTGCTTTCTTTTAGCTCATGTTGTGCCCTGATGTTCCACACCGACATCCACGACCCATTTGAGCTGAGTTGTGCACACGGTGGGGCTTCGGTCACGCTTGCGTGTCTGCCTGTGGCACCCACTTGTCCAGCTGCTGAAGCACCATTTGCTGGAAAGGTCATCCTCCCGCCATCGAATTATGTCTGTACGTTTTCCCAAAATCCGTTTGGGCATATTTATGTGGCTCTACTCTGGGCTTCCCTTTTCTGTTCTCTTGATCTGCGTGCGTCTGTTCCCCGGCCGAATCCACAAGTCCTGGTCACCACAGCTCCGTAGTGGGTCTTAGTGAGTAGGGTGATTCCTCCCACTTTGTGCTTCTCTTATGAGATTGTTTTTAGCTCTTTTAGGTTCTGCATTTCATGTTTCTTAAGTGGTGAAAAGCTTTTGCTAGCATGAACCAGGTGTTATGGAAAAAAAAAATCAAAGAAAGTATTCTATATCCAAAAAAACCTCTTCAGTGTATAATGGTATTAGCTGGAACATGAAGGGTTGCTAGAAAGTCTGACAACAAATTAATCCTGAGAAGTAAGTGAGCCCCAAGCTGGTGTTTCCTCTAGGATTACACCTCCTGCTGAGGCCCAGAGCCCTGATGGAGAGTCCCCGGCAAAGGGGACAGGTGCCAATCTTGACCCCCCCCCCCCCTCCCAGAGTGGACATGTCAGCTGGGGGACTCAGCCTAACATCAGACTCTGGAGGGC
Organism: Prionailurus viverrinus; assembly: GCF_022837055.1. Classification (NCBI taxonomy): domain Eukaryota; kingdom Metazoa; phylum Chordata; class Mammalia; order Carnivora; family Felidae; genus Prionailurus; species Prionailurus viverrinus. The sequence continues at coordinate 2,711,004 of NC_062563.1, forward strand.
AACCAGAGGAGATGAGGCAAGGACTCGCTTCATCCAGGGAGACACCTGTCCCGGCCTCAGCTCTGAGCAGAGCTCTGAGCCTCAGCTCTGAGCAGCAGCTCTGAGCAGCTCTGAGCCCTTTCTGCAAGGAAAGGGCCACCAAGAATCCTGGCCACACTCCATCCGTGGGTGCTCTCGGGGCTCAGCCGTGGCGCAAGGGGTCACTGCACTGCTTTCGTACTGTCTTTTCAATCTGCGTTGTGCTTCTTGCTCCGTCTCTTGGTTAGCTAATTAATGTTAATGTTGTTAATGATCTCACTGTGGCCCCTTGTTCTTCATCAATCTTGCTGTCTTTCATACAGCAAATTTCTTTTTATCTTTTCGAAATTCTAAAGATCAGAAAAATGCCCGGGAAAAGGATCTATTACTAAAAAATAACTCAAAAAGAAATGCAAAACGAGACTATAGAGAAATCCTATTTCGCATCCTGTTCCCCAATTGTCGCTGGCCGTGACAGGTCATTTTGGCCAGGCTATGTGGCAGCCTGTGTCCTCACATACAGCTGGCGGGCGTGTGAACAGAAACGACCCCTTTGGAAACAAGTCAGTGCTACCTGGTCAGGTAGAAGCACCCACGCGTGACCCTGTGCTTCCACTCCCACGTGAGCACCTGGTGAAACACTCGTTCACGCATGGCGGGAGAGGTACGACCCCCCTTGATAACCGTGCGGTGCGGAGAGCAGAAATCTGGGCACAACCCAGACGTTCAGCAGCGTCCGAATGGACATTTAAATCGTGGGGGTCACGGTGCAAACGAGCGAACACACCGGTCCCTGAGCCACAGCTGACCGTCAGAAAGACACCGTTGAGGGCAACAAGTTACCCAGGAGATGACGATGTTTTCTCAATAGATTGTTCAATGATGCACAAGACGAAATCAACATGGACAGATGCACATAGTTGTAGTAAAGCCAAAAAGTGGACCGTGTTTTATATTTTATTTATTTTTATATTATATTATTTTTTTTTGTTCTTATTGTTACTATTATTTATGTATTATTATTTACTGTTATTTATTATTGTTATTATTTATTACATTCTTTCACATTAAGAGGAAGTGGAGCCTTGCCTGTGTTTGGCGGAGACACTAGGAGGAGGTAAGGCAGCTACGGTTCCCATGGACTCTCTCCACTTGCACGGGGTTCCCTGTGCCTTGACTCTGGGACAACTGCAGCTGGGACACACTGTCCCTGAAGAAGTCTTTGTTGTCCACTTGAAATTCAGATTTAACTGGGTGCCTTGTATTTTCGTTTGCTCATCCGGCAGGCTTAGTGCCAAGGCGGGTTCATGGTGCCCCAACAAGCAGCTGGCGGGGGGGGGGGCACTCTTACCGCTTTCTCCAAAAGATAGACCCTCTCCCCCCCACCCGCTGCCCCAGCCTGACACCCCCCGCCCCCGCCTGACATCGCGCAGAGGGCAGGAGACCACCCTCAAGACGAAATATCCGGCTATGAACAGGTTACCCCCTCCGTGAAAGTCGGGCTGACGTGGGACAATCTGGGCTGGTTTTGGAGCTGTCGGGTGGCCGCTACTCAGTCTGTTCCGACCGAGTTATATCTTGCAACAAATCTTTGAGGGGCGGCGTCTGCCACCGAACTGTGGGCATGGGGGTGGCAGACGGGTCTGTGGGGATCTGCAGGGAGGCTGTCAGGACTGTAAAATGTTTAAAAGGCAGGTGCGATTCAAGGTTATCTCTCTGATAAGGAACATAGCTCATGGAAGACACAAATCACGAAGCCCTCGTAAAAATGACTCGGCCGGCGGGGGTGGGGGGGGGCGCTTTTGCCTTCTTGCTCAGCTGACCCTGGGGAAGCATGGTGTGCCCGGCTTCCAGAAAGCACCCCTGGCTGGCAAAGCCAGGCCGCACAGAGCTGGGAAGTGATCGCTGGGGCTGCAGGAAGCTCTCAGCTTGGTGCCGAGTGGGGAGAAACCCAGGACAGGTGCCGGGGTCGCCCCTCCAAAGGTGTGCGTGATAGAGAAGGCTCCTTGGCTTTCTGGGGATCAGCTTCCAAGGCTGTGCCAGCTGGGGGGGGGGGGCAGACGCCCGCACGCGTCCTACGGAAAGGTAAGCATGTTCCGCAGCAATGTTTGCAAGACCGTCCTCCTCGCTGCCTGCCCGCCATTCTTACCTGATTTTGCACAGAAGGTCGTTAACACCCGGTGCTAGGGTGACTGGGACTGGCACTGGCAGTGTTTTGCAAGGCTGGCCGGGCAGCTTGTGAGGGTGCGTGTTCTTCCCAGAGAACGGAGCTGGTGCGCAAGTGTGCTTCGGATACAGGCAAGTGGACTCACCACGTGATTCGAGAGCTGGTTTATCATATTTCCAGAACATACATAGACTCATTAGTCAGTTATCACCTTAAAAGACAAAAGACAAGATTGAGAAAAAAAAATGGCACAGTAAAGTGGGAATATGTTTCTAAAAGATAAACGTATTTGTCCTCAGCAGGGACCAGCATTGCCTTGTGGGTCCCACCCGGGGGTGGCACTCAGTCACTGGAGGGTGTTTGCAAATATCTTCGCGGTGGCTGGGGGGTGCTCTCTTTGACAGCAAGGAGGCTCGGCATTCCAGCCTGTAACCGAGAGAGAAACACCCTACCACAAAGCCCATAGGGCCCCCGCCGCAGAGCCCGGGAGGGCAGGGCAGAAATCTGCACACACACTCTGTGTGGCTTTGCTGCCACCAGCCCCAGCAAGCTCTCTAACAAAAGCTGTAGCCCTGACCACAGGCAGCCAGTCGGTTAAAGTATGTTTGTGATTCTGATGTGTATTTTCCATTGGTTGATCCCACATTTCACAATTGAGAGGCAGACGCTCTGGAGAGGGCGGGAAATCTCATGTAAATAGTCAGAAGCTAGAAACCCAGGTGTAGAGGGGAAGGGCGTTTGCTAATTAGACTTTCCTGCAGGGCTGACTGGGGACAAGGTGCCGTCCCAGCCGTGACTTTGGGGGACAATTCCCTGGTTCTTAGCCCAGCAGGTTTGAACGACTTCTCCCCCAGCGCATCGGTCGGCCACCTGTGCGGTCGATCATGGAAGCTCTCAAGGGCTAATTAGAGAAGAAGCGAGAAGCCGTGAACCAGTCAAGGAGGTCCATAACCACAAGGGAGGAGTGGAGCAGAGATTCCAAAGCAGCGCACTGATCTCTCCTAATCAAAGGGATTTTGGAAGGAGAAGGAAAACTCAAAATCTAGTGGGGGATGCCAGTATCTCCCTGGTAGTAATATACAAGAATAATGACAATCATAGCAAAAACTGCCATTTATGGGGCACCTGTTATGTGTGCAACATGATAGTGTTTTTTTTTTAAATGAAGGCAACATCAGTTTTTCATTACACCAATCCACCCAACTCAGAATACATATCCTCATTTTAAGATAAAGAAACTGAGGCTCAGAGAGGTCCATACACTTACCCAAGGCCACACACTGCAAAGTGTGGAAGCAGGGATTCTAACCCAGAACCTCGGGAAGGCATAGCTCTTGTCTCATCCACACTCTTCACTGCCACCGTCCTGATGTGTTTGTGCTTCATGAGAGAGCTCAGGCGCAGAGGCCCCAGGCTGCCAGGGTCAGAGTGTCTGGTGCCCCCCTTTATAGGAATCGCAGGGTCTACAGCCTGGTTTATCATTTTCGCATTGTCAGCCATCAATGCGTCAAAAACAAAAAAGTGATCAGAGACAGCACAGCACTCCATCACCCTCCAAAGCCTCATCTGGTTTGACTACAGGGCTGGGGGGAACCTGGTGTGAGCTCTCCTTCCAGCAGATGGACGGGGAAGTCTCATTTCCTGTAATGTCTACCCATGAAGACGAGCGTCTGTCTCCACGGCAGCAGGCATAAACACACTTATCTTCATGGTAGAAGGGGCTTCACTGTGGCTGGCGTTTAGACATAGTAGAAGTGGGACGTACCGTTTACGCTCCTCGGCAGGGGGTCACGGCATGGAGAAAAGTCGTAGATGTCTCCTCTCAAGTGGAAAAAAAAAAACAGAGCATTTGGAATGTTTGCAATATTTCTTTTTCATTTTTGTGCTCTAGAAACACAAGCTATCAAAGCTCCTAGTTGATAGATAACAAACATTAAACCCTCTGAGGGTGTTAACTGACAACTAGATAATTTGAATAGCATTTCATATCAGACCAAGATAACCTTAAGGTCGTTTATCCAGCACACATACTTTGAGTGTTTACTGTGGCTAGGCTTTGATCTAGGCTCTAGAGATATAATGATGAGCCAAAATTGGCATGGTTCCTGTGCTTCTGAGGCTTTCAGCCTTGTGATCAATTATTAATCAGATAGCCACACAGATGAACGTTGGACACTTTCCCTCTGTGATTGGGAACGAGGGTATGGTGTGCTGCCCTTACCACTTCTATTAACACTGGTCTGGAAGCCCTAGCCAGTGTTATAAGGCAAGAAAAAGAAATGCAAGGCACACAGAATGGAAACAAAGAAGCAAAGCTGTTGCTATTTGCAGCGGACATGATTGTGTACATACAAAACAGTACAACGTGTGCAAAAATAGCCATTAGAACTAATATGTGGTTTAATGAGGCTCAAGATACAAGGCCAACATGGGGACTTGTTCTTGCTGTGAGATGGGGACGCTATCAATGTCTTTCCTTCCGCATTGGTCCCGCTGAGAGGAAAGTCTATTGATCCCCATCCTTGAATCTAGGTTGGCCTTAGTGCTTAACTTGGCCAATAAAGTGTGGAAGTGACATCCTAGAGCTGGGTCATAAGAAGAGCCCTTTCTCTGGGGGTGCGGGGGGTGTCCAACCACCATAGAAAGGCCAGACACCCTGAGACCGCTGTGCTATGAGAAGACTATACCACATGCGAAAGCACCAGAAGATGACACAGAGAAAGAGACAGAAGGGATGTCAAAGAGCCCCCAAATGCCATGCGAGTGAGGAGGCCCAAACTGGGCCCAGGTGGATCAGAGCTGAGTCACCCAGGTAAGCCCTTCTTGAATTTGTGGTATACAAAACCAGGAGTAGACTGTAGCGGTTGTGTTAAGCCACTAAATTTGGAGCCCTACCTGTGGCTACTGGCTGCCATGTTGGATAGCACAGCTCTAGAGAACACAGAGGAAAAAATCTCCAGGACGCCGTCAGGCAAAGATTCTTTAAGCAGGACACAAGCAGCATTGGCCATAAAAGAAAAACTTGATTGTTAAAAAATTTCATCAAAGTGAGAAAAAAAAATGCCCACTGAAAGAGACCCTTAAGATGATAAATAGGTCACAAACAGAGAAAAAAACATTTGTAACATATACACTTGACAAAGGACGATTATCCGGGCTATACATAGAACTTTTATAGATCGACAACCACAAGGAGAACAGCTCAACACCAAAAGGGCATAACAGCGTCCAAGCAACTTCATGACAAAGGCTGCATAGATGGCCAATAAGCACAGAAGGAGGGGTGTTCAGTGTCATCAGCCATCGGGAAAATGCAAATTAAAACCACAGTGAGATGTCATTTCACATTCATTGGAAGGGTTAAACACCAAGCCAAGCCAAACCCTGATCTGGTGAATACGAATCAGACGGAAGTCTGCTGGTGGGAGAGCAAAATAACACAACCCTTTGGAGAATGGTTTGGCAGTTTCTTGAAAGTTAAATACACGTCAGCCCTATGACCCAGCCATTTCACTTGTAGGCATTTGCCCACAAGGAATGAAATCATATGTCCGGAAAATGACTTGGACAGCAATTCTCAGAACTGTGCTGTTCCTGGTGGCCAGGGGCGAGGAACAAGGAACACCCCCGTTGGAGGACGGGTGCAGGGGTCCCGCTGCGCTCCTCTCGTGGGCCACCCCTCACGCACTCGCGAGGAGAAGCTGCTAGGACCTGCGGCAGCACGGGGACGGGTCCACGAGTCAGAATGCGTGCTGCGTGGTTCCGTGGAATTCGAGCGAGAGTAGGTAAAACTGATCCGTGGTGATAGAAATCAAGAAGGTAACTGCTGTTGGGCAGGGGTGGGGCCTGTCTTTCAGAAAGAGGGAACTTTCTGGCGGATAAAGTCATTCCAAAGCTTGTTTGGGGGGTGGTGGCTTTATGGGTTCGTGCAATGATCAAAAGTTAGTGAAGGAAACACACTTTATACCTTGATTAAAAAGAGAGTCACGTGGGGAGCCTGGGTGGCTCAGTCGGTTGAGTGTCCGACTTTGGCTCAGGTCCTAATCTCATGGTTCGTGAGTTCGAGTCCACGTTGGGCTCTGTGCTGACAGCTCGGAGCCTGGAGCCTGCTTCAGATTCTGTGTCTCCCTCTCTCTCTGCCCCTCCCCTGCTCATGCTCTGTCTGTCTCTCTCTCAATTTTTTTTTTTTTTTTAAAGAGTCATGTAAACGAATGGACCTGGCAGCACTGGGAAGGGAAGGAATGTGTTTCTGGAAGCCTACAGTGGGGAATCGGCCAGTGTTCCCTGAGCAGCAACCTGGTGCTGAGATGTCAGAAGGTCTGGGCAGCAGCTCAGACAGGTGCCCGGGGGAGGGTTTGCTGGGGGGGGGGGGGGGGTTTGCTGCCCGGGGAGGGGTAACACGTCTAAAGTCCTGCACAGGGGAGCTTGGTATGTTTGGTGGTGAGAATAGATGGCACAGGGCTGCCTTTGACCGTCCAGGGTTTTGGTGAAGATTCTGTTCCTAAGAGTACGGGAAGGCAATGCTTCTGGTGCAGAGGGGCTGTGGCCAGCTTTATATTTTTAAAAGATCATCCTGGCTGCTGACAGCAGACCAAGCTTGGGAGACTCGTCCAGGGAGGAGGACGTTCCTGCAGCAGGCAGGGTGGGAGGTGATGGATGCTTCTGGATGGAGAGAGGCAGAAGCGGACCCGTGTAAGGGATGCACACAGGCAAGGGTATGAAAGATTTCTCCGGGATTTGTAATGGGGATTGAATGAGGGAGACAGAGGGATGACCTTGGCTTTCTGGTGTGGGAAGGAAGATGTCGCCTTTCTGAAGGAGGGAGCAAGCACAGAGGACCAGGTTTGGAAGAAATATACAAGGACTAAATCCTTTTTAGAATGTGTGGCCATCTGACTTGTTAATCCGAGGGAAAAAAATGCATTTCCCCCAAAGTATTAGAATTATTATTAGTTTTATCTTGTCAAAGAGTTGATATTTTGCCAAAAAAATGTACACTGCTTCATACATACATTTTTAAATGTGTTCAGATGCAGAGTAAGAAATAACACCAAGATGAGGTGTCTGGATGGCTCAGTCGGTTGAGCGTCTGACTTCGGCTCAGGTCATGATCTCATGGCTTGTGGGGGTTTGAGCTCCGCGTCGGGCTCTGACAGCTTGGAGCCTGGAGCCTGCTTGGGATTCTGTGTCTCCCTCTCTCTCTGCCTGCCCTCCTCCCCTGCTCATGCTCTCTCTCTCTCAAAAATAAATAAACATTAAGAAAAAAATAATAACACCAAAAGATCCCCTATGTCCTCACTCGGTTTCCCCCATGGTACCATTTTGCACAATCATAGGACAAGATCGCAAGCAAGATGTCAGTGTGGATGTGATTCACCCATCTTTCCCCATTCCCCCTGAGCTTACTCGCTCATTTTTGTGTGTATGTGTGTGTGTGTGTATTTGATCTATACAATTTTCTTCTTTATGCTTTTAAATGTTCTGTCTCTATTTGAATTTTCCTCTTTTCCTAATAATTTTACAAATTAAAGGAGAGGGATCGACAAAGAAATTGCAAGTGCATATAGGCCATCCCGTTAAATTAATGATGTGGTACCCACCCATCGATCTATTGTAAAACTTGAAATTTCTTAATTGAAATGGGGACTAGGGGAAAAAATATAAAATTCCACCGTAAAAGCTAATGGTATAAATGGATTTCTAACGTCCAAATTATTTACGGCTGTAATTAAATGAACTCTGGAAGGATGAACTTTGCTGTCGCAAATGCAAAGCCGCCACGAAAATGGCTTCCCCTGACGCAGAGGATCAGCACCCAAATTCCCTGTCTTAGCAAAGCCATTCATGTGGGCGATGCCTCCAGGGCTGGGAGGCTGGAGGGGGAGCCAGCACCTTATTTCAAGAACAACATGTCTTCTCTGGAGACACAATCCTAAGGTACGATATTTTCTCAGGAATAAAATTTCAACGGTGATATTGATGAAGATGTTTGACAATCTCCCTTTTTAGGGCCCCACTGAGCACTCTGTGCTCACATAAGGAATCTTCTGTCTCATCCAAACAACCTTACCATGAAGAAAGCCAAGGCCAGTGAGGGGTAGTATTTCTCAGAGTACCCGGTTGGGAACAGACAACGTCACATTTTAAACCCAAGTCCACTGAACTCTTGGGTCCGACTTTTTAGTTAAAATGGCATTTACCTCTATTGTGTTAACGTAACTAATACCCAAATTAATTCAAGACTGTTTGGCCGCTGACGGCGTGGCTAACTGATGTCGAAATAATACCCCAAGTCTGAAGGTGGGTAAGTTCCCATGCCTGCATGAAATTTCCACGGAAAAATGTAAATCAAGAGGTGTTTGTTCTTTCTCTCACACTGACTTTTAAAAAAATTAAAAAAAATTTTTTTTTTCAACGTTTATTTATTTTTGGGACAGAGAGAGACAGAGCATGAACGGGGGAGGGGCAGAGAGAGAGGGAGACACAGAATCGGAAACAGGCTCCAGGCTCTGAGCCATCAGCCCAGAGCCCGACGCGGGGCTCGAACTCACAGACCGCGAGATCGTGACCTGGCTGAAGTCGGACGCTTAACCGACTGCGCCACCCAGGCGCCCCTAAAAAAATTTTTAAAGTTTATTTATTTTGAGAGAGAGAACACGCGTGCCAGTGGGAGAGGGGCCGAGAGAGAGGGAGGGAGGGAAAGAATCCCAAGCAGGTCCCACGCTCAGCACAGAACCTGATGCGGAGCTCGATCCCGTGACCCTGGGATCATGACCTGAGCTGAAATCAAGAGTTGCACGCTTAACTGATGGAGCCACCCAGGCGCCTCTCTCTCACACTGATTTTCAATCCATAAATATATTGTGACAGGCATGGAACTGACTACTGTTTCCACCCACACTGCTGCAGAGACCCCTGGACTGGTCAGTGGCGTCCACATTGTCCCTGTGTCTGCTCTCCGCAGCTGGCACGGGGAGGCTCCCGAAGGCAGTCCACACACCCCTGCTCTCCAGACCCTGTGGCGGCACCACCCCACTCAGAGTCAGAACTGGAGTCCTGGCCAGAGAGCACAAGGCCCTGAAGGGTCTGGCCTCCTCCCTGTGCCCTTGGCTGCCCCCTTCCCTCCTTCACGAAGCATCCGGCCTCTTGGCTCTTTCCCACACAGGCAGGCACAAGGCTCTCCCAGGGCACTGGAGTCTGCCCTTCCCTCCGCTGGGAGCACTCCTTTCCAGACCCCCCCCCTCAGGGCTCACCCTCTCACCTGTCCTGGGTTTCTACTTTGATATCACCTCCTGGACCTCAGAGAACACCCCTCCCGGGCCGCTACCTCCCCACTCAGGCGGGTGCATTGGCTTCTGGACACCTTATCTTTCCACCCTATGGCACTGCCCACTGGCTTTCAGGAGTCTGTTTCCTGGAGGCAAGCTGGGTTTTCTGTGGTGGTGGGGGTGTCACTCCTGCCCTCAGCATCTCAGCGTCCGGGGAGACCAGCTTGGAGAAGCAGGCGAAGCAGGCTGATTCATGTTCTTTTTGACCAGGGTCATCAGTACTGTCAGGCCTTCGTCACTGAGGTGCAGAAAGTCCCCTCAGAGAGGGCGGTGGTGATCAGCACAACTTTGCCTGCCAGGGTCCAGGGGCTGATACTGATAGAACATTCCAGTGGGACACGGGGATGCTGTGGACAGGCTTGCAGATGGCCTCCTCCCACTGTTACTTTTCAGTAAAATTCAGAAAAAATGCAGGCCGTCAGAGGAATCCTGACTCAACCTCTTGAGCTCCCAAATTTATGGCCGACTGCTCCCACCCTCCTCTCCTCTTCTGCTTCCCAGGATTCACATGGGTCTTCCTGTCCAGGGTCAGGTCCCTGCCTTTGTGTGAAGAGCCTGGTTCCCTCCAAGGACCAGGGTTACCCTGTCTGCAAACCCCATCTCTACTGACTCTGTCTCAGCCAGAAACTGTGTCCCCCGCCCCACCGTGTGTGTGTGTGTGTGTGTGCATATGCAGGTGACACGTGTATGTGTGTGCACCTGTGGGTGTGTGGGGGTGTGCATATGTGTGCATGGGTGTGAGGCTAGGCATTGAAGCAGGTTCGACATCCCTAATTCTTAACCCATCTGCTGCATTGCACAGAGTCTCTTAAAAAGGTTAATTCTGCCCCAAACCCTCCCCTAGGAGACCACCCAGCGGTGGACACGGCCATGATTTCCTCCAAATTCTAAGATGACTGGGCTCCTGTTTAAAGTCTTCTGGGGGTGCCTGGGTGGCTCGATTGGTTAAGCATCTGACTCTCGATCTCAGCTCAGGTCTTGATCTCAGGGTCTTGAATCAAGCCCCAAGTTGGGCTCCACACTGGGTGGGAAGCCTTCTTAAAAAATAAAAAACGAAAACTAACTAACTAAGTAAATATAACCTTCTGATATTCCATGTAGCACAAAGCTCTGGTCCCAACATTTCTGTCTCAAGATCCAGCTACACTCTTGGGAATTATTTAAGACCCAGAGAGATTTTGTTTATATGGGTTATATCTTTTTCTCAGTTTATGTGGACTCTGTATGTTGGTATTTATCATATTAGAAGTTAAAGCTGTGGCATTAATATTTATTTATTTAAAAATAAAAGTAAGAATCCCAGTACAGTTTAACACAACGTTTGTTTGTTTTCATGAAGACAAAAGCCTAAGTTCTAAGACAAAACATAATGAGGATGTGTACTCAAGGGTTGAGGTTTAATAAAAGTAACATTTTTTTTCCGGCTACATCAAGGGCATTTCAAAGTGAAATTGGCATTTCTTTGCGAGTACGGGTGCTCACCTGCAGGGTTCGTCCAGGCCGCCTCCACACATACCACTGGTGTCTGGAAAGGCAAGTAAACACTTTTGCAGTAACTGTGCAAATAGCCTTGACTTCGGGGTCCAGGTTTCACATTTGGGGAACCATATTTGGAGACCGCTGGCCCAGAACGATAGCACCTAAGCCATCATGGTATTTCTGGCCCGTGGCCGCGCCCCTGCCAGATTCTGCCACCCCGTGGCCGGCAGGGTGACGTGGTGCTGAGGTCTTACGCACTTCCTGCCGTGGCTTCCTGCACGTGGCTGTTCCTACCCCAGCAGCCCCCCAAGCCCTCCCTGTGCCTGGCTACCACTCCCCGTCTTCATCATCACCTCATTTGCCAGTCGCCCATTGCTGTGAAGCAAACCACCCGTATCTTAGGGGCTTTAGGTGACACCAGTCATTTACTGTGTACATGAACTTTCTATGTGGGAGGACGCGGAGGGGACAGTTTGTCTCTGCTGCACGTGGCATCAGCAGAGGTGGCTTGGCCCGGGCTGGAGGACTCACTTCTAAGATGGCTTCTCATGTGGCAGGTGAGCGGGGCTGGCTGATGCCCCCTCACCCCAGCGTCTCCACGGGGCGACCTGGGTGCCTTCCCCACATGGCGGCCGGGTGCCGAGAGGGGGCATCTCCAGAGACCTGTGTGGAGGCGGCCTCACGTTCTGGGGCCTGTCTCTGGAGTCATCCCTTCCTTGGCTGTCACCAGTCTGAGCAGATTCAGAGGGAGGAAACTAGACCCTCCTCCTTGCTGGAAGAAGCTTGGAAGTCACCTTATAAGAAGAGCCTGTGGAGTATAGTTGCAGCCAATTCTGGAAAGTGCCATCTGCCACATTCCTCCGTGAAGCCTCACCCACCTCCACAGCCAGATGACTGCGCCTTCTCGGGGCTCCCGGGAGACCCAGCGCGTCTCCGGAGGACACCCACCACATGCCAATGAGATCCTCTCCACAGGTCAGCGCCTCACGCCCCAGCCTGCCCGCCCCCACCTGTGACCAGCCCTGCCTGGCGGGACAGGTAAGCCACATGGTTTCTATCAGCGAGTGAGTACTTGAGTAAGTGAGTGGCATACATCTTCTCTGTCTTCTTTTCTATTTGCCTCGTTTTGAGCAGGTTGTTCAATGGCTTTGGTTGGCAGCTTCCTCATATTATGCGCGAGAGTGATGAAGGAAGTGCCCAAGTCATGGGTGTGGTGAGGAGCCAACGCCATGACCAACGGAAAGGCAGGTGGAACAGAGCAGAGACTCGATGGATGCGTCTGAACTTGAGGAGGTGGCGATGGGCGGAGAGTTTACTTGATGACAAAGAGGTCCAAAGAGCTGGATGAGGCACCGAAGGAGCCCCGTGGGGCTCCCTGGGAGCGACACCTGGCCTTGCACCTTGGCCGGAAGAAAATGACGGGAGCTTTGTAGACAAGAATCACTTAGAAAGGGCAGGAGCTACTTTATTTGAGATCTGAATACGCTTCCCATAATTAGTTCTCCGCTTAGCTCAATAATTCCCCTGTAAGCATGTAATTCATTATAAATAAATATTACCATGGAGATGCAATGATTATAATAATTTTAGAGTGTTTACTCTATATGAATGCTTTGTAACCATATGCACTTACCATTGTGGAGTAAAGCTCTGAGCCTTCTAATGAGCTGGCCGTTTAATGTTTGTATTCTGACTATTTTCTTCATAAGCAAAGTCGTGCAGACCGGGGTGGAGTGCGGCATTGGGATCGTGGGGACATCTGGGACAATGGTCCAGCTGATTCTTTGATTTCCATCTAGGCCACGGATTCTCAGGATCGGTGAGGACAAACTTACTTTCACAACAAAACCAAAGGTCATCTACCTTTCTCTCATGTTTTAAATGAGTGCACAGTGGAGTTTTCTGGAGACCTCGTCGGCTCGTATGACATCATCACTCCGACGCTTAAGGGCAGGTGTGCTTGCAATTCTCTCAAGTTTTAAACTTTTCTCCCCTTTAATGTGGTAAATGTTGACAGACAAAAACAGAAGCTCTTTGGGGTTCTCCCTAATTGTGAGAGTGAAAACAGGTCCTGAGAACATGAGCCAAGTTGTATCTGCTGCGCTCTTGCCCAGATACCACCCATTCTCTCCCTGGAGGGGCAGTCGCAGACCAGGGCCTCCTTGGCTGGATTTAGGACACTGTGTGGAGAGATAGAGACAGAGACAGAGACAGAGAATCAGAGATGAAGAAGGAGGAGATCGGGGGCTGTTATGGGGTCTTCCCTAGCTAACCCTTCCTGTATAACAAACCATTCCCACACTTCATGGCTTAAAACAACCACCTCAGACAATTGAAAAATGGGCAGAAGACACGAACAGACACTTCTCCAAAGAAGACATCCAGGTGGCCGACAGACACATGAAAAGAAGTTCAACATCACTCATCATCAGGGAAATGCAAATCAAAAATACAATGAGATACCACATCACACCTGTCAGGATGGCTACACTCGACAACACAGGAAGCAACAGGTGCTGGCGAGGATGTGGGGGAAAAGGGAACCCACATGCATCGTTGGCAAGAATGCAAACTGGTGCAGCCACTCTGGAGAACAGCAAGGAGGCTCCTCAAAAAGTTAAAAATAGAAACACCCAGGTGCCAGTAATTCCACTACTGGGTATTTACCCAAAGAATCTGAAGACACTAATTCAAAAAGATACATGAACCCCCATGTTTATAGCAGCATTAGCTACAACAGCCACGTTATGGAAACAGCCCAAGGGTCCATTGACTGATGAATGGGGAAGGACAGTGTGGTGGATATATTCACTGGAATACTGCTCAGCCACCAAAAGGAATGAGATTTTGCCACTCATAACAACACGGATGGATGCAGTGGGTATAATGCTAAGTGAAATAAATAAGACAAAGGCAATTACCGTATGATCTCACACATGTTTGGAATATAGGAAACAAAACAAAAGAACAAAGAAGAAAGAGACAAACAAAGGAACCCAGCCTCTTAAATACAGAGGACAAATTGGTGGTTGCCAGAGGGGAGGTGAGTAGGGGTTGGATGAAATTATTTTTTTTCTTAAAGACAAAAGAAATAGTTGCCTCAGATGCTTAAAAACGATTTATCTAACTCTTGATTCTGAGGCTTGGTGGTTGAACTTAGCTGGGTGGCTCGTGTCGTCACAGCCGGGCTGTCTTCCCTTTGAGGTCCACCACCGGGACCTCGGCAGCTCTGTCCTCAGGGGTTGGCTGGCATTGGCCACGTACCTCGGCTCTCCTCCTCCAGCAGGGCAGCCAGGCTTACTCCCATGGACAGCGCTGGGGTCCAGGAGAGTGAGCAGAGTCTCTCAAGGCTCTTAAGGCTTCGGAGTCGCCCCAGCCAGTCACGAGTCCAGTCCACTGTCAAGGGCTGAGGGTGTAGACTCCACCTGACATGGCGGGGCTGCAAGTTCACACAGCAAAGAGCATCTTTATAGCACCCAGTGAAGCCATCTTTGCAGACTGTCCGCCTCCCTCTGAGCCACTGTCACACAGGCCCCTCTGTTTGTCACTCAGGTCTCACACCTGTCCTCCACCCAAGAAGCACAGACCGGCGATCATCACCACTGATGGCCGTTTTCTGAGTAGAGCAATTGTTTTAGGCAAACATCAGACTTCATCTGCACAACATGAACTCTGTACTTCTCACTTAAGTGGTGTTATTTGTTAAGAAGCAGATGTTTGGAATTATAACCTATTTTTCTCGGAATCAAGGACAATTCAGGTTCTTTAGATTGCTCTCTGAGACGTGCATCGTGCTGACAGAATTTGAACATTTCCCATATGTTCCAATTCATAACATTCTGCAGGAGGGTCCACAGGGTCCCAGCAGTGTTAAGTTTGACTGGCACTAGTCAGCTTCAAATAATTTTTGATACATGGATGCACCTGTAAAAATGGTTAAGGAAAGGTAAAAGCTTTGAAAAGGGAGACAGCTCTTTTCTCAGTGACAAAGTGGGCATTTAACAGTAATGTCCATGTGACCAGCTGCGTTTGTTCTAAACTAGATTGTTCTAAACTAGATTTGTAAAACCCACAGTGCCGTGGTGATACCGTAGGCAGGGAATATAGAATCTTGAGGAGAGAAAAGGCACTGATTTAATGGTCATTATTTTCATACATTCTTTTTGGAAATTGGAACGTTTGAGTTTAACATAAATGTTAGCGTCTGTAAAGGTACCATATTGTCAGCT
Source organism: Prionailurus viverrinus (assembly GCF_022837055.1). NCBI lineage: Eukaryota > Metazoa > Chordata > Mammalia > Carnivora > Felidae > Prionailurus > Prionailurus viverrinus. Next base: position 2,726,225 of record NC_062563.1, read on the forward strand.
CTCACTAAACTGCTTTCCCCAATTCCAGAATTTCTGAGAGTCTAAATCTCAGAGCCACTCTGCATTCATTCAGTTAGCTCTGACACACACCCAGTGTGCCAATGATAGCAACCTCGATGCCAATCGCTGGAGTATCATTAGAAGAGTCCACACAAATATCCTGGAGATGAACCACTTCTCAAATCCGGGAGTCAAGGAAAATTCCCCAAAGGATGTTAGTGCCCAGAAATTACAAGTCTGTTCAAAAAGAGCATCATCATACCTGTGCTTTCCAGAAGGCTCTCCCGGACCCGTGAGTTATGCTGAGGTTAAGACAGATTAGCTGCATCAAGCTGGAAGTGGAATGAAATACGCTTTTGCACCTTCAGGAACCATCCATTTGACTTACCACTTGTCCGATCCATGGCTGTGGGTGAATTTATCACACCAGCATGGAATCCAGCAGGAGCCTGTCTCCCACTACCTGGCTTGTAATCAACAACCCACTCTTGGAGATTTTGGGCTGCCTCACCTGGTTATGCCAATAAATCTGGGTGTATAGCTCCTTGATTTGTTATTGATTTCCCCACGGACGAATCTGAGGCTGCATTTTCAGTGATAGGTCTTCAGACCGGGAATGCGGTGCAAAGGAACCACTCTGCTAATATCGGGAGGCTCACGGGGTGACCTCCTCTTTGTGATCGAAGCTCAGCATTGGGGCTGAGCGAATGCTGTGGGTGCAACTCGCTGGCACTTAAGCGGAAGGACGGTGTGGAGCAGGCGGGCCAGAACGTGGTCATGCTTGACCATGGCGTTGGGAGCCTCCGGACACCAGTCAAAGACGGCGTCCATAAATCTTTTTCTGTATTATTCACGACTGTTATTGATTTTGCTTAAAAATACTCCATTGCATTCCAAAGACCCGTTGGTGAAAATTTTCAACACGTAAACACTCTGTACGGTGTGAATTGAAAGGCTAGAATGTAAAGGGTTGAGTCAGCTTTTCTGGGATCCTGGCTTTGAGAAACACTCTGGTTGGAATTCTCAGACTGTTGTCAGGGGGTATTAGTCTTTAGATCCTGTTTGGAAATGGGTCGTGTTGTAAAATTGGAGGAGAATGAAACAGATCTGCCAACCGTAATAGAGACTCAGCGTCCTGCCAGCGGGTGCGTGGGCACAACATCATCAGTCAAAGTGAAACTCCCTCCTTCCAGGGAAAAACCAACCTGCCCACTCTGGCGGGTTTTGCTCAGCAAACCTTTCCACTCCCAATCATTGCTGTTTATCCGACTCGCACTGGCTTCCAACACAGTTTTCTCTGTCTCCTCTATTTTTATTAAACAGATTCTCATGCCGTCTCCTAGTTCATACGTATAAAAGCAAATGTTCATTGGAAGAAGTTTGAACATGTGAACAGAGGGCTGAAGAATTGTTTAAAAAAAAAATCCTTTGAGCAGGGAGGTGTTGGAATTTCATGCCGAGTTTCTGAGGCCGCCTTAGACTGCGTTGTTTATGGAGTGCACATGACCGGCCTCAGATTTCTGAGGCTCCCAGAGCGTGTGTGCTCCTCTGTGGTGCACATGTCCTCTGCCTGCTTCCTCTGCCCAGAGGTCCTCCTGGAAAACTCCTCTTATGGGTGATCTCGCCGAGTGCACTCTAAGAGCCCACTAGATCTAAAAGGAAACATTCGTGTAGTTGGAATATTTCAGATCTACTATTAGATACCCACGGGGTATTCTGGGAACATATAGTTAAAAAAAATCACTGCTCAGACATCAGGGTTTCAGAGGTGAGCTCCTAAGTTCTGGCAACGTGGAAGAAATGGGAATTTGAAGCTCGGTGGCCCCCTTGGCGAGTGCCCACGGAGGCAGCCTGTAACCCTTCTCAGCGCTAAGGAGTTTTTAGCAGCCAGCACGCGCTTCTAGAGGAAGTGCTCTACAAACCTCTCTCTCTGCAGAGCAACCTCACCAAAAGAACCTGCAGGAAGGAAGAGCCTGGTAAACCTTAATTCACCTGGTGTCCATTTCCAGGATTTCCCCCATATTATTAAGGAGCTCTCCAGCACAGGCCCTGGGAAGGAGAGCAGGGGAGGGGTGCGGAACCCACATTTGCATATCAAAGGAGCCACAGGAAGCTCAGTCATTTTTGCAAATCGCTTATTAGATGTTCTGTTTGTAAATAGTGAAGCCGGTCTGGTCTTTGATTTGGGTTGCTCCAGTAGTCTGAACACCCCTATTCTTTTGAAGATAAAACCCAGAGTTTTCTTTACTTATGTGCTAGATAATGTCTGCCTGGCCCAGAGCAGCGTGAAATTATCACTCCCTGCCCCTCACGTACCATCCTCTCCCGTCCCCTTGCCAATCCTCTTTCTTTTGCAGAAATAAGCAAGCTCGGTCAAAATGTGTGGAAAGCCAGGACTGAAGGTGGTTTTTAAAGTGTAAAGAAAAAGTTGTAGTGTCCACTACTCCCTTCACACGGACACAATGGCAGAAAGAGTGTGGTTTTGAGAAGAAAACAAATCTCGTTTTGAAAGCCAACGATTCTGTGACCATCGGCAGCTGCTTCGAGCCCTGTGAGAGATGGGAGCCTGGGTTTTCTAGCCGGTTCTCTCGCGAGAGAGGACTGGGACTACACTGCAGGGCCACTGTGCAGGTTACGATGAGACCTGTCCTCCCAACGAGCCAGTGACACAGAGAGAAAGGCATGCACTTTTCTCGAGTAAGAGACACTCAAGTGACCTGACGAACAGATGTGACTCGTGCGTGTTGTCTGACTTGGATGTGGACAGACCAGTGACAAGAAGACATTTTGGTGGGGGTGGGGGAAATTTGGACATGGATGTGCTTTGGATGAGATGAAGGAAGGATGTTGATTTTGTTAAGTCTAATAATAGCGTTGTGGTTTACGAGCAAACGTCTGTTTCTGTAAGGGATGTGCCCTGAAGGCTTCAAGTACAGCCAAAATGTCATCCTGTCAGTAATTCATTTCTTTAATCTAAATTTTAGTTAGTTAACGTAAGTGCAATATTGGAGAATTTAAGTGATTGATCGCTTACATATGACACCCAGTGCTCATCCCAACAAGCGTCCTCCTCAATGCCCATCCCCCATTTAGCCCATCCCCCACCCCTCCCTCCATCAACCCTGAGTTTGTTCTCTGCAGTTAAGAGTCTCTTATGGTTTGTTTCCCTTTCTTCTCTTTTGTCCTCCCCTTCCCATGTGTTCATCTGTTTTGTTTCTTAAATTACACATATGAGAGAAACCATATGGTATTTGTCTTTCTCTGACTGACTTAGTTTGCCTAGCATAATACATTCTAGCTCTATCCATGTAGTTGCAGATGGCAAGATTTCATTCTTTTTCATAGCTTATTAATATTCTGTTGTGTGTATGTATGTATGTGTGTGTGTGTGTGTGTGTGTATATATACATATATATATATATATATATATATATAGTTTAGCTATTGGTGATAGTGCTGTTATATACACGGGTGCATGTACCCCTTTGAGTCTGTAATTTTGATCTTTTGGGTAAATACCTAATAGTGCAATTGCTAGATTGTAGGGTAGTTCTACTTTTAGTTTTCTGAAGAACCTCCATACTGTGTTCCAGAGTGGCTGCCCCAGTTTACATTTCCACCATCATTGCACGAGGGTCCCCACCAACACCAGTTGTTTCTTGCGTTGTTAATTGTAGCCATTCTGACAGGTGTGAGGTGGTATCTCAATGTGGTTTTGATTTGCATTTCCCTGATGATGAGTGATGTGGAGCATCTTTTCATATGTCTGTTGGCCATCTGGATGTCTTCTTTGGAGAAGTGCCTGTTCATTTCTTCTGCCCATTTCTTAACGGGCTTGTTTATTTTTTTTTGCTGTCGTGTTTGGTAAGTTCTTTACAGATTTTGGATACTAACCTTTTATCTATATGTCGTTCGCAGATATCTTCTCCCTTTCCGTCAGTGGCCTTTTAGTTTAGTTGATTGTTTCCTTCGCTGTGCAGAAGTTTTTTATCTTGATGAGGTCCCAATATGAGGCAGGAAACCATCAAACTCCTAGAGGAGAACACAGGCAGCAACCTCGTTGACCTTGGCCAGAGCGGCTCTTACTGGACACGTCACCGAGGGCAAGGGAAACCAAAGCAAAAATGTCAATAAGTCATTTTTAAAATGCTTAAGCAAAAAGCAGTTGAGGAAACATGGCTGAATAGTAATACTCAATCCGAGTGGCATATGGAGGTTCATCGTGGTACCCTCTCTTCTTTAGTGTTTGTTACCATCTTCACTGCGAACGTTGACATCATCCCAAAGGCCCTAGCGTGGGCCTAGGACGTGACAGGTACTTGGGGTGCGGCATCCACCCGTTCTTCTGACAATCAGTGGGTACATCTTGCCCTCTCTTCCCCTTGCTGAACAGAGGAAAATGGGCAGGATGGGCAGGCCTGCGCCCTCCAGGACTTAGCTCCTGTGTGGAAGGCAGGCATCCGTGCTGGAGTTGACAAATGGGATGGGGAGCCATGCCCCTTGGCTAAATTCTCTGCAGTTTTCCCAAGAGCGAAGTGTATGTGGGTCTAATCAAACAAGATGCAGGTTTGAAGTGAGTACAGGTTTTACCGAGCCTCCCTGCGCATCAAGGGCGGACAGAGTGGCTCCCGACTCCCGGTCCCTGCCGTGGCCTGACTCCCCACCTTGGACGGGTCACTTCACAGTGCCCGGCCCGGACTCAGATCCAGAGAGTGAGCCCAAAGCACGTGGAAGCTGGGACAGGCACGTTGGGGGGGGGGGGCGGGCCTGCTGCGGATGGAGAGGCGTGGGGCGGACTTCAGCCGCCTGCTGCTCCAGGCTGAAGCCGGCCCAATGGCCGGCCCAGTGGCCGGCAGACACCCAGCTCCAACCCACGCCTGAGTGTCTAGGCGGCCATTCCCGGCAGGTGGCTGGGGCTGGGAGGCCGTGGGTTCTGCTTCTTCCTACGAGTAACTTCACTACCTTCGTAACACACACATCCATGAAGGTACTAGAGACAAAGAATCTCACAAGCCAACGAAAGGATGAGGATTTTACAGGCCGGGAGGCCTGGGGGAACTCTCCCCTAGGGCCTCCTGCTTGCTTTGGCCAGGGTGGTCTGAACGCCCCGGTGTCTGCGTGTAGCGGGGGCTCCCTCCTGGAGGCGGGTGAGCGAAAGGCCCGCGCAGGGGCCGTCTGTCCCACTGGTCCATCGCGAACAGTTTGGCTGAGCTTCAAGGACGGTTTCACCTGCACAGGATTTTCAGCCTCGCAACCACCGCAAGTCAGAAGACCCCACCCCCGGCACACGAGACGGGGAGTGGGGCTGAGTCCTCTCCAAGGGGAACGTGACCGAGAGGAAACGGCCAGAGGCAGGGTCCCCTCCGGGCTGCACCTCTGCAGCGGTTATAGCTGAGCTGGTACCTCCTTGCTGAAAGTGAAGCCTCGCTCGGGGACAAGTGGCCTGAGCTCACGGGGGACAAGGTGCCCCAGGTCTGTGCACCCCCCTTGGAACGCGAGTCCTCACGGGAGGCCTGCTGGAGCGGGCGCTGTGGGGTGGAAATGTGTTGTGAGGGCCATTCCAGCGGCCCCTGTCCTGTCCCTTTGGTGACAGTATCCACGTGTCCCAAGAAAGAGCCCCTGTCCCCATTCTCCGTGTGGGTTGAAAGGGGGCATATCCTCGCCCTGACCCCAGAGTCGTCACAGCACAGGAATGGGTGTGGCATGGGGACCTGGCCCTCGTCGGCCTGACTGAAGCCCGGGAAGACCCGGCGCCCGCTGGCCTCTCGGAGGAAAGCAGAGCCGCTCAGGCCCCCTCTGTCCTGGTGGCCGCCTTGCCCAAGCCAGGCAGGTGGTGTGGGGAGACCAGAGGGAGGACGGCTGTCAGGGACCGGGCCTCTGCCGCACCCCCTGTGTCTCAGAGGCCCCGGCCACGGTGTCTGTGCTGTGGTGTCTGTCACCAGCCCCTGGCTGCATTTGGACCCACCCTGAGGTTTTCCTTCTCCGGGGTGCAAATGGCAGGACTTCTGCTGCCTCAGAGACCAGCAGGGGTGTGGAGCTCAGACCAAGACAGCATCCTATGTCCCTCAGCTACCCGCACGCACCAGCCAGCCAGCGCTGCGGCCGAGGGGCCCCTCGACATCCCTCCGTGTGTCTTAGAGCTCTGCCGGGTGGGGCAGTCTCGTCGCCTCATCCCTGCAAAGACAACGTCTGAGGCCCGCTGGAGAGTCAGAGGCCGAACCTCCTTCCACGGCTGTGTGGTCTGGGCAAACCCACGTGCCCCAGGCTCTGGTTTCTTTGTATTCTCTGTCATTTATTCCTTCACCTACCCCCAACTTCCTGAGGGATGACACATCCTGGGCCCAGATGTGTGAGCAGACTCACCCTCTTGGTGGCTCCCGAGCAGCTCACAGCCTGGGGACAAGCGAGCAGATCAGTGCATGCAAGGGGGGGGCCGTAGGGGGTGGGGTAAGAACCAGGGCTGGGGGCTGTTTCTGGACGGGCCTAGAAGAGGGAGGTCTCCGGTGTGTGGCTTGCTCGGGGCAGCAGGGCCGGGCAGAGGTACAGGCCCTCTCTGGGAGCATTGGAGGAACCAGGGACCAGGGTGGCTGGAAGGCCCTGAGCAGGTGGGAGCAAGGTCCACCTGAGGGCAAGAGGTAGGCGGGGCTGGACCCAACAGGGCCTCACGAGTGAGGATTGGATTTCTGCTAAGTGCTCCAGGAAGCCTCTGGAAGCTGGTAAGAAGTGAAGCGTGTGTGCACTTGCGTGAGTGTGCACACATGTGCACAGGTGTGTGAGTGTGTGCACTGTGTGTGTGTGCACGTGCGTGCCAGCACCTAGTGTTCCTGGGGCCTCTCTCGGCTCCACAATTCCACAGTCTCCATGAAAGCATTCGCCACGTCACTGGGCTCCGTCCGCGTCCCCTGGCTTTTTGCAAAGGGGGGACGTGGGCAGCAGAGAGGGGTGTCTGAAGGCGCCGGGGTGTGGATGGGTCTGTGTGTGCGTGGCTATGACTCCACAGAAGTAATTATTACACTTCCTGGATGTTAGTTCCATGCCGGGGCAATACTTTACATGGCTTTTGCCATCCAGCCACCCAAGATGGCCCTGAAGTTGTCACCTGCCGATTTTACAAATGGGGAAACTGAGGTTCCAAGATACGGAGAAGCCTCCTCCAGGCTGCGTGCACAGTGAGCCGTGGCGCCTGCGGTGGATCGTGGCCGCCATCTGCTCTTCCCGTTACTGTGCCTCCCGATTGGGGCCTTAAGTCTTCAGCCACTAAATGACTTAAATCAGCTTTGCACTCCTGGAGAACCTGACGAAGGGGCTTTGTCACCGTGTGCAGGGTAGCTGTGGAGGCCGCCGGAGACGCGAGGAGACCCGTCGCCTGTACCCCGCTCTGCGCCCCACGCCATGGGGAGGCCTCACGCCCAGAGGGTCACCTGGGAGCCCGCGTAGGTGGGAGGAAGGCCCTATGTTCTGCGTGGAGTTGCAATTGTGTATGCCGGTGAGGAAAGGCCACTTTCCTCCTTTCAAACCCTCCCTGAGGGGGTGGAGGCCACAGCTCATAGAAAGAGAAGGGGAACGAGACCCCCAGAACCTCCAGCCGCAGAGTCGCTGGGACACCCGACACTTGGCTGCACGGTCCCCCCATGAGCCCCGGTCCCCGGGTGCCGGCCCTGTGCCCCAGGGCGTCGGCTGGAAGGTGAAGAGGGAGAATCAAGTGACCCCAAGGCCGGAGGAGTAGGACTTCCTGGAGATGGCATTTTCTTCATGTAGAAGAGAAGGTGAATGCTGGCGTCTGAATGCTCCGAGCTTCTGGCTGGAGCTGGAGACACGAAGAGCCGGAGGGATCTCCGAGTTTCTCAGATCTTGAGCTTACAAGAGCATTTTTATTACGAAAAATTTCACACATACGGAAGAGAAGAGAGGATAGTGTCGCGAACCGCAGCACACGGGCCCCCATGTCCCCTGCCCCCGCCCCCTCCCCTGCTCCCTCCCTGTGGTTATCGAGGTGTGCCACAGACACCTCGGCGTTTTCTCTTTAAATGCTGCTGAAGTACAGGATGCTTCTACAATAAATGCAGTAACGTGTTCAGTCTACGGACCTACGGCCGCGTGAGGGCCGCTGGGTGACTAACACATCGCTTCCAGGGCCCCCGGCTGGACCCACCGAACCCGGGTTTCTGTCGCCACAGTCCTGGAATGTACATTGAACGCGTCGCCCCCAGAATCTGGGGCACCTTCTAGTTCAAGACCCCCGGAACCCCTCGCTCTCAGCCCCCGAGGGAGGAGCCCCCGTTCCCAGGACCTGCAGCCGTGTGTGGCTGGAAGCTGCTCGTCGCTTTGGAGCCTGAGAGATGGAGCTTGCAGCCGGGTGGTGGGACATTCGTGGCTGCGGTCGTGCCAAGCCCTAATGACCCTGCGTGTCGTTAGTTAACATGTTTCCAAGCCTTGCCTGGGCCTGGGCTGCTCTCCTGGGAGGGGGTGAGGACGGCAGCCGGTGTCTCCCACCGCCCCGTGATCAGCAGGTGTCTTCAAGGAAGCCGGACCGAGCCACGGAGGCGGATGTGGGGAGAAGCAGCCTGCCGGACAGCGGGGAGCGGCCCGGAGAGCCCGTCTCCGCTTTGTGTGCTTCTCCAGCAGCAGCCGGCACCTCCGGGGAGCATCACGGGGCCGCGGACAAGCGGCGGACGGCAGACCAGCTTGCAGCAGCCGCCGGGAGCCACAGACCTCAGGCTGAGACTCGTAACGTCCTCCGCGGTCAACTGTTACCACTAATGAGGGAAGAGGCTTGCGTGAGGCGAGCGCGAGTTAGTGTTTACTTAGTGCTTAATGAATGCCACACACAGAACTCTGCTCCTTACATGCTGTCTGTCGTTTAATCCTTCCAACAGCCCCGAGGGGTAGGACATTATAATTTCCGATTTCCAGATGAAGAAACTCAAGTTCAGAAAGGTTCGGTAAATCTCTCAGAATCAGCCGGCCGGGAGGCGGGGAGGTACGGGTGCCCTGTCTGTAACCATTAGCAGGGAGCGTCCGCCGATGGGGCAGAGGGGGGTGATTTTCGGCCTACGATTATTTTCCTTTTCTAAAAAAACCGTACATCGTGCGCACGGCAGAGCCGCCGACTTCAGAAAGCCGGCATCAGCTTCTGCAGCACAAGGTACAAAAATTTAAATCAGATTAGGAAGCACGGTTGCTATGGTACCAGGAAGGTACACTTTCATGCAAAGCAATTTAATGGATGTGGAAATGTGTACCTTCTAACAGGAACACTATACTTTAGAGATAAAATCCTCCAGCGGGCAGAGGGCTGATAGGCAGGCCTCTCCCTCGTCGGAGGCCCGGGCCTCGCCTGCCATCCCGGCTCCTGCCAGGGAGGGGCCCGGGGTCGACGGGAACGCCTTCCCGGGGCGCCTCCGTCTGCTTCCCAACAGGAGTCAAGAAAAAAGATGCCAGGCTCACCCTGCCCATCTGCGTTGTGTGTTTAGACTGGTGTCAGTCCGGCTCTCTGGGGCCCGAGGAACGAGCCATTCAACTGTGGAATCTTAACCACCTCCCTGCTGCCCTTTCCCCCACTGCCCTGCCTGCACGGCCGCCTCGGGGGCTCTGAGAAGGAGCGTCACCTCTCACTTCTCCGTCCCCGGCGGCATCGATGCCCGGGCATGTGGAATTGGGGCACCCAGTCTGTGATGGGGGCTTTCACTTGTGCCCAGAGTCGGCTACGTTCCGTCTGTGAAAACTTGGACGGGACACTCACCTTGGGTCTCCGTTCCCTCGTCTGTAAAATAAGTCCAATAACTAACGTGCCTTTCCCCCCGGTTTCGTTGGGATGTAATTGACATATAGAGTATAATTAATAGTTCTAGGTGCACGCCACGGGGGTTCGATATTTGTATGTATTTCAAAACGATTGCCGCAGTAAGTTTAGTTGATCCAAGATCTATCACCTCGTGTACATAGTTACATTTCTTTTCCCTTGTGATGAAAAGTTTCAGGATGTAATCTGTAAGCACTTCAAGTCGCCGTGCGGTGCCTGAATCTGCTGGTAAGACGGTTGAAAGACACCAAACTCTGGCCTCGGTTCCGGGCGTGTGGGACGGACTCACTGAAGGGCGAGGTCGCAGTTTCGGTGCCCCGGGTGTGTTCGATGTTTGAGGAATAAAGGCGGCCACGCGTCCTCTCTGCCGCCCCCCTCTGCTTGCCCAGCGCCATCTCTCTGGCTCTGTGGTTACTCCACGACACGCCGGCACAAGCCCGCCCACCCACCAGCTGTGTCCCCTGCCCAGAACCTCCCCCACCCCAGATGCCCACGTGCCCGTCTCCCTCTCCTCCAGATGTTTGCTCCCCCGCTGCCACCTTTTCGAAGAGGCCTCCTGGCCCCACCCACCGCCCATCCCGGACCCTCTCTGCCCCTCGCCCTGCCCTCCGTCTACCACGTGGGTCTCCTTGCATTTCAGGGAGGCTTCTGACTGTGTCTATGGCTTTCTGTCTGTCCACACGGGAACTGTCTGCCCAGGCTGTGAGAGTCAGACATCTTTGCTTCGTTGGATCTTAAGTACCCAAAACAAAGCAGATACGCAAGAAGTGTTCCACTGAATGAATATCCAGCAGTTTGAATACATTTCCTTCTCCAATAGCCTGAATGTGACTCGTGCTGGAAATCGCCCTATGTAGGGAAGAAATCCCAGTGAACACACACTCACCTTCACAGGGAGGCCCTCCCTCCCCACCCAGCCCACCTGCTCGAGCTCCTACCTTGGACTTCCTGCCATCCTGGGGGCCGTGTATTTCACTTACGTGTTGAGTTTCTTGATGCGTCCCCTGAAACCATGATTTTCAAGAGAACAGGCCTTTTTATGGGGTTTGTTGTCATCTGTATCTCCAGGGCCTAACACGTAGTCAGAGCACAGTAAATACTTGCCCGAGGAATGAGCTCCCGAGTGAAGGGCTGGGCCAGCCTGGCAGTCGTGCCCACAGCCATGTGGGAAAGCTGAAGCCAGAGAAGGTGTCACTTCAGAAGCCACGTGAAGCTGCACATTCCTGTTCAAGGTGCTCACTGTGACCCCAGGTCCACACGTGTCCCAGACACTCACTCATCTGCACGTTCATTGGTGGGGAACACCTGACGGTTACCTTTTCTGGAATTATATATTCCATGCACGCCTTTGCAAGACCACAGGCTGGAATGATCAGGGAATTCGGAGGGATGACCCAGGCCGATGGGAGGAAACTGAAGGAGCAAACAGTGTGTGCAGTGAATGGTCTAGGTCACTAGACCATTGCTCCAGAAGGAAGCTCCCCTTCTAGCCACGGCCTTAGTCAGCCCCTCCTTTACTCCTGCCACAGAGCCTTTGAATAAGTGTTCCCTCAAGGAAATGTTCCTTCTTTTCTTCACCTGTTCAGGCCTACCAACTCTTCAAATGTCAACTCAAATGCCACTTCCTCCAGGAAGCCCTCCCTGACCTCCCTGACTAGGTCAAGTCCCCATTAAGTGTCCTCAGGGCTCGATGTCCCTCTCCTTGGTAGCTCTTGTCACAGTCATTGTGTCTTTTGCTTGTTAGACTCATGTTTGTGTTCCCCATCTAACTTGTCTGCTCTGTGAGTGCACAGTTTGAGTCTGGTGTTTCTTCACATTTTATCTGCATCTCCTTGCAGAGTTGAGCACAACAGACACCCATGACTATTGCCGAATGGGTGGTTGGATGGTGGGATGGATGGATGGATGGATGGACAGATAGAAGGAAAGCTGAATATAAGGTGAGGACTGTGTTTATCATGGTTCTCCAGAGAAACAGAGTCAATAGAATCTACTGATCTATCTATCTATCTATCTATCTATATTTTCTATCTATCTATCTATCTATCTATCTATCATCTATCAATCATCTATCTATCATCTAAGAGATTTATTATGAGGCATTGGCTCACATCACTGTGGGGGCTGGGAAGTCCCCACGGGCTGCTGTCTGTAAGCTGGGGCCCCAGGAGAGCCAGGGGATCGGGTTCAGCCTGGGGGCAGCTCATGGTCAGACCGAAGGGATGGACCCCACCCCCCGCCGCCTCCTGTCCTACCCAGGCCCTCAGCTGAGTGGACGGGGCCCACTCACACAGGGGAGGGTCAGCTACTCTCCTGAGTCCACCAGTTGCAGGGCTAACCTCTGTGGGAGACACCCTCACAGACTCCCAGTACATTTAATCTGGGCACCCCTGGCCAGTCAGGTGACATACATATGAGATCAGCCGTCCAAGATATAGATTGCAAAGTGCTCTGCTGGTCCTCGAGGTCGTGAGCATGAACAATATCAAACATGTGGACCTGAGCGTAGACAGCCAGTGTGGAGAATGTGTCCACTGTGAGTGGACGTGTCCCCGAGAGGCGATGGGCTGGCGGCCTCTCTGCGGAAATCTGCCATTTCTGCTGAGCTCCTGCCCCTCACGTGCCTTTTCCAGGAATCAGGCTGCCGACTGTCCCTCTGACCTCGGGCTCCAGGGGCTCGTGAGGGAGGCCAGCTCATCCGGGCTCATCCAGGAGGGAGGTAACACCTGTTCTGGCTGGTGGACAGATTCAGGACGGAAGCGCGATGTGCTTTCTCCCCTGGCTCTGACTGTCCCTGCGGGAGGCCTCGCAAACCCCCTGAAGAGGGCAGAGAGTAGGGTGAGGCTCCTCTCCCGCCCTGGAGGGATCAGTTAATTCTGCTTCGGTCCGTGGGAGTCTGTGTGACGGGGATACAAAATGAGTTGGGTCACGCAAGGTCAGCCAGCACCCCCAGGCCCAGATGGCTCATCTCTGACGGGAAAGCCACCCGTGCACGGCTTCCAGAGCTCAGGACCCCGGCTCTGTGTGTAACGGCCTCTCTTATGGAGCAGACTCCACGGAGGCACCTGTCACTCAGGCGCTCTCTCTCACCAGGTAAACACGCCTCGGAAAGGGTCAGCCCCGAATATGCTCCACGCAAGGGACAGGAAGATAATAAAACAACAAGGACTAATGTCGTGTAAGCGTGTGCTCTGTGCCTGGCGATGCATGCTTTACCTTTTAATTTTTATCACAGCAATTTTTACCCACATCAGAAGGGTGGTTTCTCCAGCTTCTTCCATTTCATAGATAAGGAAATGGAGTTTCAGAGGGATGCTGTTCCTAGCCCAAGGTCACCTATCTCAGACATGTGACTGTGATGTCCCCAGGGCTCCCGATGGATACGATCAGTCATGATGGGTCTGCAAGAGAATGAAGAACTACCAATGATGGGAGCTGCAGGCCGTCCTGAGCAGGCCTATGGTCGTAGGCTGAACGCGGAGGAGAGAAGCAAAGGGCACAGGGGGGACGGAGCCTGGCTTCTCTGGGGTGGGGTAGGGCGGGAGGCCACAGGCAGGGCCTTTCTGGCCAGGCCAGACCTGCCTCTGCCTTCCCCCAACCCCACCAGGGGGCCGGCTCCTGCTACCGTGAAGCCGGGCATTGCTCTGCGTGGTGACTGGGGCAGGGACTGTCACCGTGTCCAGCATTGCAGAGCATGGGACATAGAGTATGTACATTGGGGGGTGGAGGGATGGACGGATGGACAGCAAGGGTGAAGTGTGGGGGGATCTGGAGGCCATGGGAGGAGTGTGGACTTGGGGGTCAGTTCAGTGTCCTCCCAGGGAACCGGGGTTGAAAGAGCAGTGGGAATCCAAGAAGGCTGGGGTTCAAAGTCGGGGTAACTGGGGGTGGAGCGGGTGGGTTTTTGTTGGCTCCTGGCAGGTCTCCAAATCTTTCCAGCCTATTTCACCGCCCCCCCCCCAACTCGCCCAAACCCCAGTTCCTCCCCATCTGCTTCCCAGAGTGATCATGTCACTCTTTCCTCCCTCCCTCGGGCCTGCCGGCCACCCCCCCTCCTCCACTCTCATCCACTGCCTCCCCCCTGCACAGGCACCTGCGGGATGTCCGTGGTCCCCCTGCTCCGTGCAGAGCCCACGAGGGCCTGGGTGGCCTCAGTTGTCCGTGAGGTGCCCCCAGCAGCACGCTGGCTCTCGTGGGAAGGGAAGAAAGCTGTACCGAATGAGCAGACGTTGGTGATGGTGTGAGAGGCGCCCTGCTCCCATTCTGCGGTCTGGCTCTTTAAAGGGGTGACCACGAGCCTAACCCCTGATCCAAAGTTCCTGGTGCAAACCTGAGCTCCCCACTCACCACTCAGTTTCAATTTTCTCTCTATAAAAGGGGATCCTAATAATAACATTGACCCGAGGGCCCGACCCGAGGAATACCGCGGCTCTGGCACAAAGAGACCTTCCAGGGAGCGTGGGTTCGGCAAAAGGACGGACAAGACAACGGTGGGAAGTGATGAGCGGTTCCCACGGAGGTGGGGTACTGCTTATGCTTTAAGTGAAATTATTAAAAACAATTTTTTTAATGTTTATTCATTTTTGAGACAAAAGCATGAGCAGCTGGGAGTCAGAGAGAGAGGGAGACACACAGAATCTGAAGCAGGCTCCAGGCTCTGAGCTGTCAGGACAGAGCCCGACGTGGGGCTTGAACCCAGGAACCACGAGATCATGACCCAAGCCGAAGTCGGACGCTTAACCAACAGAGTCACCAGGCGCCCCATAAGCGAAATTAATTTCAGCATGAAATCACCATTTCTGATTGAATACACACGTATTGTGTGCTGCCTTTTGGTCTGTCCCATGTAGTATTTATCTCATGTGTGCTCTTTTAATTAAGATTAGAAAACAATCTAGGTGAAAAACTTGTAACATAAATACTTTCCGGCAAAAGCTAACATTTCCCGTCTAGCAGGAGTGAGAAGGCCGGCCAGCTGGTGGGTCTTTGGAATGTTTGCAGGATTCCGGATGATAGAAAGGTCCACACGTGTCTGTGAGGCCTGTAGGCTGCGGGCTGGGACGGCTGGACCGTGATGCTGTGTGGCTTTGGGCAGATTCTTCAACCTCTGGGCCTTGGCATCTTCATCTGTAAGATGGGAATGATACCAGCCCGTGTCTCAGTGTTGTAGGGTGACCATGAATGCAGTCCTTCCAATAGTTTTGTTTTTGTTTTTCCCGTCATTGCTGAGAAATGAGAAGTTTCTGATCTATTTGGGGCCGAAAACACATTTCTGTGTGTCTAAGAGTTCAGGGTTGAGGGTCCAAGAAAGCTTCTCGATTCAATGTTCCCATTTATCAGTTCTTCCCCTCCACTCTCTGTGGGTCAGCCCCATCAAGTGGATCTGGAATGTGAAATTATAAGATCTAAGTGTATTGGTTTTATATGAAGTATTGTTTTTGACACTAGATAGAGGTTGCAATTCAGTTACATAGAATTAAAAAAAAAAAAAAAGGAGAGAAAGCCAGGCATTCTCTGGCAGGAGACAGAAAAGCGGGAGAAACGGCAGCACACAGAAGAAACAGGGTTTCTTGGGCTTGTGTCATCGAGGTTGCAAGACGGGTGTCAGCACAGGGGGTAAGCCACACAAAGTGACAGGTGACAACAGGCAAAGGGGTCCTGCTGGAGGAACTGGGGGTGACTCTGGAGCCCCGGGGCCGCAGGTGGAGCGAGGGTTGTGGAGTGTCGAGGGATGAGCGTGGGCGGGGCCCCAGGACGCACGTGTTGGGGGGAGACTGGACCCCTGCTCCGTGATGAGCAAAGCAGGACCGTGAGCTCTTACCTGGAGGGTGAAGTCAGGCCCTTCTGCTGCCCCAGCAGGCCGCTTACTTGCACGTGGAGCTCCATAGAAGGTTCTACAGGGTGAGGACGCAGGTGTGGTCGCTGACCCAAACCACCCCCCACACCCCCCCCCCCCCCCGCCCCGGTGCAGCTGGTTCTCGTGACGGGCTCGTGTCCTGGGTGCTTGCTGTGGGGTCAGGTGCTGGGCACTAGGACACGTTCATCCACATTCTCTCCACAGGGAGCCCGAGCCAGGGGCCCTGTTATCACCCCATCTGACAGATGGGGACTCTGAGGTCCAGAAGGCTTATAGGACTGGCTTGAGTGGAGACTTGCCTGGAAGTGACCCAGCCAGGGCTCAGACTGAGAATGTGTGCTCAGAACTTCGCACACTGTATGGACGTATGGGGCAAAGACACAAGCCACTGAGTTTGTATGACCCACTCAGCAGCTCCAGTCCTTGGTACCTGCTCAAGAGAAACAAAAACGAGCCCATCTATGCAAAGACTTGCTTACAAACCTACAGTAACCCCACACTGGAAACAACTGAGGTGGCCATCAACTGGTGAACGGGTAGACAAAATGTAGCATGTCCACGCCAGGGAACATGGTTCTTTCATAAACAGGGATGAAATTCTTTTTAAAAATTTTTTATTATTGTTTTTTTAACATTTACTTACTTTTGAGAAACAGAGAGAGACAGAGCACGAGTGGAGGGGGGGCAGAGAGACAGGGAGACACAGAATCCAAAGCAGGCTCCAAGCTCCGAGCTGTCAGCACAGAGCCCGACGCGGGCTCGAACCCACGAACTGTGAGATCATGACCTGAGCTGAAGTCAGATGCTTAACCGACTGAGCCACCTGAGCACCCCCCTTTCTTATTTTAGAGAGAGAGAGAGAGAGAGAGAGAGAGAGAGAGAACAAGCATGAGTGGGGGAGAGGCAGAGAGAGAGGGAGGGAGAGAATCCCAAGCAGTTTCCATGCTTGGCATGGAGCTCGATCCCATGACCCTGGAATCATGACCTGAGCCAAAATCAAGAGTCAGATGCTTAACCAACTGAGTCACTCAGGCACCCCCAGGAACCAAGTTCAAATACATGGGTGGACCCTCAAAAGTTGGGGTGGATGAAAGAAGCCAGACACCAGGACCACACATCGTACGATTCTGTTGATAGGACGTGTCCAGAGAGGGCAAATCTACAGAGACACAAAGCACATTGTTGGCTGCCTGGAGGGTGGGGTTGACCACGAGGGTCTTCTGTGGATGGACACATCTGAAACTGATTCGGGGTGACGGTCCCACCACTTGCTAACATCACAGCCAATCACTGAATTGTACCCTTGAATGTTACAGTATGTGAGATTCAGCTCAACAACATCGTGTCGGGAAAATAAAAGCAACCCTGTGTGTTGCATTGGACGATTCTCTCCCTTCATTCAAAAAAAGAGGTGCACTGGCTACTGGCACATCCCCGATGTTTCAGAGAATGTTCCAGAAAATGAATAAAACATAGCGTTCCCTTCACATGGTGTTCTCGGATGACATTTCCTGGGAAGCAGAGCGCCAGAGACCCACGCGACAAGACAGCCTGCAGAAGGAAGTGTGGCGTGGGTGCGGGCGGGCGCGAGGGGGTTCCCGCCGCTCCGTGTTCACGCTCGCTGCCGTCAGGAGCCGCGACTCCAGCTTCAGGCGGGTCGGCCCCGTAGCTGGACGCACAGGCGTCGCGTTGGCCTGGTCTGAGTTTGTGTTCTCCGGACTGGCCCGCGGCCTGTTTATAGAGTGAGGGTGGCACTCGACTCCCGGCAGGTCTGGCTAACCACCATCTAGGTGTCGCTGGGCCTGTAGGCGGTCGCCTGAAATAGTCAGAGAGGCACAAATAAGGGAGCGCTCCAGCCACATTTGGCTGAAATGGGTCAGCAGCTGCCTTCCTGAGCCCTCCTACCCCCACCTGGCTCTCTGCCACGCCCACGGCCCTGGCAGGGGGGACGGAGGAGGGCTGTGGGGTCCCCCGGGGCCGTGGGCATTGCCGGGGGTGCCGCTGCTCTGTCGACATGATGCCGTCCCTCTGCAGGAAATGTCCAGACCGTGGACGTCACGTCCTCTCTTCTGCTCAGCAGACAGCTGGCAGGTCGCCGTGGTGACACCATTTACCGCAAACCTGTCGGACAGCCAGGCCCGAAGACGGCCGTGTCCCCACTGATCGGACCAGACAGGGCTCTTTCAGTTGTGAGTGACAGTGGAGACCAGGAGACAATCACAGGAATTTGTAGACTCACATAACTGAGAAATCCAAACTGAAAAGCCCCCGGCCACAAGGTACCTGGGGGCTCCAAGATGTCACAGTGCCTCTAAGCTCTGTTTCCTGTTGGTGGACTTCGTCCTCAGTCACGCTGTCCCCCTGGGGCCACAGGCCGATGCACGATGCCAGGGCACGTGGAAAGGTGGGGAATCTTCTCTCGGAGACCGATGTCTGGTGCGGGTCGCAGGAGGCCCCTCTCTGGAGCCAGGGGGGCTGCAGGCCCCAGAGGGCCAGGCCCAGAAGAGGGGAACAGGGTGTTCAGGTCCACCAGAATCAGCAGAGGTTGGGGCGCCTGGGTGGCGCAGTCGGTTAAGCGTCCGACTTCAGCCAGGTCACGATCTCGCGGTCCGGGAGTTCGAGCCCCGCGTCGGGCTCTGGGCTGATGGCTCAGAGCCTGGAGCCTGTTTCCGATTCTGTGTCTCCCTCTCTCTCTCTGCCCCTCCCCCGTTCATGCTGTCTCCCTCTGTCCCAAAAATAAATAAAAAACGTTGAAAAAAAAAATTAAAAACAGAATCAGCAGAGGCCACGAGAGCAAGCAGGGCAGTTCCTGCCGGGACCTTCCAGAAAGAAAGTGGAAAGAGTACTAGGTAGTGAAATACCACTAAGCCCACAGGGGGCCATCTTCCACGGATGGGCACGAGTCTCACGTGGCACCACATGCAATGTCTTGGCGGGACCTCCTTTGGCCGAGTGTGGGTCCCTGGCCCTCCTGGGATCCGCCGTGGCCTGGGGGTCAGGACCCGTGTTTGTCAGGGAGGCGAGCTGATGGGCAGTGAGCCTCAGTCCTCCAGGAAGCACAGCACCTGGGGTGACCCCAGCACTTGGACATACCTCGATGGGGGTCAAGCTGACGGTCGCCATCCCGAAGCAGAAAGCACTCTGTTATGTGGCACACGCTGAGTCTCTGTCCCCGTCCGCACGTCCCCACCCCTCCCACCCACTCCCGGATCGAAATACCCTCACATTGGCTGGCAAGAGGCCTCTGCTGTGAGCCCTTCACGTGCCCACACCCCACTCTGCTGCCCTCGTTCCCTCCGGACCCACAGTCCCTTGGGATCCACAGCTAAGTGCCCAGATTCGATGCTGTTCTGGGTTCTAACAGGTGTTCCGTGTGACCTGCATTCGACCTCCATTCCAGACACGAGCATGTGCGGTCCCTGCCCCACTGTCCCTGGATGCCATGCACAGCCTCCACTCACGGCTGGTCTTCCCACTGATGCCCTTTCCACACGCAGGATGCCCTCCCTGGAAAACACAGACCCATGAGAGTGCATCTCAATCACGAAGCAGAAGGTAAATCAAAACTCAGGTTGAGCTGATGTGAAGACAGACACGGGGGGTGCAGGGGGGGGCCTCTCACCGGCTGGTGGGTCTGAGCGCCATTTCTGACCTTGACAAGGAGGTCGGGCTGGAGGGAGATTTTTCAGGGTGTTTGTTTCAACCAGAAACCGATTTGGCAGCTAGCTCCTTATTGTGTGTGGGTAGGGGGTGGTTTTTGTTTTTGTCTCGCTTTGCTTTTCCCTTTAAAAGATCTGGTAATGCTACCATTTGGTTCCAAGGGTGCCACAGACATTTGGAAACATTTGGAGACCCGTCTTTCTGTTCTG
This sequence comes from Prionailurus viverrinus, assembly GCF_022837055.1. NCBI lineage: Eukaryota > Metazoa > Chordata > Mammalia > Carnivora > Felidae > Prionailurus > Prionailurus viverrinus. The sequence continues at coordinate 2,745,753 of NC_062563.1, forward strand.
CCTGTATCTCCAGCCCAAACAGCTGTTCTAGACTTCAATTACCTCTTGAAAAGCTATAAATCAAAGATGCAAACAATGATATGCTGAAGGTCTTTTGCTCAGACGGCCGCCCTGGGCCTTGGGGCGCTCCACTCACTGGACATCTGTGCCCTTGTTACACGTAATCATTACATTTTGAGGGCGAGTGGGGTCTCTGAAGTCGCCTGTGACATAGCCCTGTTTATTAGCTGAGGAAATCCGACTGAACGTGTACTTCTAGCTGGCACAATGTAACCAGCCCTCACTGGGTAGATCTCTCGCAGGGTGGCATTGCTGTGTTCAACCAACCGTGTCACAAAGGCTGCGACCAGGTTCTGTTTGGGGGTCACTGAGGAGCAAGAAGAAATTGTTCTTTGGCTATTTGTCTGCAACACTGAAAAGGATGTCCTAGCTCATCGAGAACTAACGGGCTTTCCTGGAGCCCTGGGCTACAGACTGGGGGATGGAAGGCGCAGAGGTAGAGGGGGACGCGGCCCCCGTGTCCTGGGGCTCTTGGTTTTGAGTGGAGAACAGTTCTGTGAGCGTGGGTCAGGAAAGCAAAGTTGACTGGAGCTTAGACAGGCAAGACTCTGCCCTCTCTGTTCCGAGTGCGTTCAGTTCATTGAGGACCCGGTCCCCCAGCCCCTGAGGACTGGACCCAGCTGCAGGCGGTGGCCTCTGTGGTGTGCTCTGAGGTCACTGGATGGAGTCACACGGCCATGCCCGGGTGTGCCTGGGGGGCAGCCATGCCTACCCATTTACAGTTGTCTGTGGCTGCTTTCAGAGTGAGCAGTCGTGACAGAGGTCCACAAAGATGAAAATATTCACTTCCTGGCCCTCGACACAAAAATGTTGTCAACTTCCACTTTTTTTTTTAATGTTTATTTTTTGAGAGAGACAGCGCGCACGAGAGAGAGAGAGGGAGAGAATGTGAGTGGGAGAAGGGCAGAGAGAGAGAGAGGGAGTCACAGAATCCAAAGCAGGCTCCGGGCTCTGAGCTGTCAGCATGGAGCCCGACGCGGGGCTTGAACTCACGGACCGTGAGATCATGACCTGAGCCCAAGTCGGACGCTCAATGGACTAAACCACCCAGGCGCCCCTGCCAACCTGCATTCTAAATGAGCCCGCTCTCGCCCCTTCCTCCGGCCTCACATCATGTTACTCTCAGCTTGCCTGAGAGCTCAGTAAACCACACGGAGATGCCGATGTCTTGAGACAAGGGATGCAACTCTCTGGACAAGGATGTTTAATCCGGAAGGAGCATTTGCCTATTAGGTAAATGTAATTGCTCTGTGCTCTTGGCTTATGAGAAAGTAAAGCGTCTGTCAAGCAAAGACAAGACAAGAGTTATGACATCCATGTTTCAGAGAACTTCCAATTTACGGCCTGCACGTCAATTTGGTTCTAGCTTACTTAACACCCGTGGGTTGTCATTACTATTAATGTGAAAAGTCGAGTCCCAGGTTGTGATTGCCATAGGTCTTCCCAGTGGAAATACCGAGCAACAGCAGACAGCATCTGGATGGAGAGAATACAGAGTCTTGAATGGGAAGTCCACACAGACTAACAGACCATTTCTCTTGCTGTCTCTACGTCTCGGTAGTGTCTCCCGTGGAAACCCCATCGTCATCACCACCCAGACGCTGGGCATCCTGGCCGCAGCCGCCTCCCAGCCGCCGCCTGGAGCTGCGTGGGGGGCTGCTCCTCCCCAGCAGAGCCAAGATGTGAGTCTACTTGCAGAGTCATACGGGCTTTCGGAGAGCAAGCGGGGGAGGGTTCGCACGTCATTCGCCCTGTCTCCCTCAATGTGCATGCAGCTGGAGGCGCACAGAATGGTTTTAGGGAGTCCGTGAACACACAGTTGGGCTCTTTTCTCCCAATGATCAAATAATGACTCCTTAAATGTATCTTTAAAAAAGTTTTTTTAACATTTATTTATTTTTGAGAGACAGAACATGAGCGGGGGAAGGGCAGAGAGAGAGAGGGAGACGCAGAATCCGAAGCGGGCTCCGGGCCCCGAGCCGTCAGCACAGAGCCCGACACAGGGCTTGAACCCACGAACCGTGAGATCATGACCTGAGCCGAAGTCAGAAGCTCAACTGACTGAGCCGGCCAGGCGCCCCCTCCTTAAATGTATCTTAGAAAAAACTGCTAATGAACAAATCAAACCCTTAATTTGATTCATATTACAATTTAGGATGAGGCTATATATATTCGAGTTAAAAAACACAAGTTGATTTAAAGGAAAATATTCAGCAAATAATAAAATATGTGCAGTGTGGACAAGGCAAAAATGGAGAAAGAGGTCCACAAAGAGTTGCAATTTGACCTCATTTGGCAGGTGGGGAAAAAGAGTCAAGGCACATAGCTTTCCTAAGCCTGCTCGATGGGCCATTAGCAGAATTGAGGGTAGAGCCCTGGTCACCTGGCCCCAAGTTCATCGCTGTCCCTTTGAATCCTGGTGATGTGCTGTTAGAACATCAGCCTTCCGAAGGCCAACGGGGGAAGGGCACACAGACCACAGAATGTGCTTGCTCCCTGCTGAGGGTACTTTACATGTATCAACACTTTGAATCCTTCAAACAACCGTCTGTGAAGCAGGGATTTGCCATCATGCCCACTTTACAGATGAGGAAACTGGGGCAGGAGAACATTGAGTGACTTATCCATAGTTGCCAAGCTGATGAATGGTAAAGCCAGGGAAAGAACCCAGGCTCCCGAGTTCAAATCTTTAACGACTAGGAAATACCACGTCTTACTTGTAACGAACGTTTGCCTTGAAATGGTTATACTTTCATCAACTTTATTGAGGTGTAATTTACGTTCCAAAAAAGACACAGATTTCAAGTGAGCAGTTGTATGAGTTTCGGCAAACATACATACCCCGAACAAGACCCAGAACATTTCCATCCATGCGGAATTTTCCCTCATGCTCCTTGGCTGGCAGTCCCTGTCCCCCAGGCCCATAAGAAGTCAGGTCTGCTTCTGATTGTCCCGGCCCGGTGGTGTTCCTTCCAGACTCTCACACACACGGAATCAGATGGAAGGTACTTCTTTGCGCCTGGCATCTTTCACACAGCTTGGTGCTGATTACTTCCTTTTGCTACAGGTACCAGAGGATGGGTCCCTTCTGCTGACGCGTCATATTCCATGGGTGGTACATTCACCTGTTGATGTTGGGGTTGTTTCCAGTTTTTGGCGATGGATAAAACAAGTCTGTTTGGGGGTATATTTTATTTTCAGTTCTCTTGGGTAAAACGGAAGAGTTGGGTGAGGGGATAGCTTTTTTTAGACCTGCACAAAACCACCAATCTGTGTTTCAGGAGGTTTTGTCATTTTGTATTTCCATCCGCAGTGCAGGCAGTTCTGGTGACTCCATCCGTGGCCACCACGGAAGAGCCACTCCAGTGGGGGGAACAGGCTTTTCTGTGTAGACCAGATGTGTTTTTCCCTGATCACTGACTACACTGAGCACCACCTCGTGTACTTCTTAGCTATTTGTACACGTCCTTTTGTGAAATGCCTAGTCAGGTCTTTACCTATAAAAGTTGCACTGTTTGTCTTTTTATGATTGATTTAGAGAAGATTTTTTTTTTTTAAATCTGTACAGGCTTTTTCTCAGGTATGTGTGCTGTGAATATTTCCAAAGCAGTCTTTGGCTCATCTTTTCACTTTCTCAACAATCTCTTTTAAAGAGCAGACGTTTTTCACCCCGAGGAGGTCTGATTTATTAATTATTGTAGCTTTCAGATGATGTTGAGGCAATCGACACTTCTCCCCAGCTCACGAAGCCGATCTCTGCTGTTTTCCTCTACAAGATTTATAGTTTTAGCGTTTATGATAGCGTATAATCTGTCTTGTGTGTATTTTTGTGTATGGTGTGAGGCAGGGGTTGAGATCGTGGTGCCGATGATGATGGTGATGATGACGATGTCTCTACATTCAGTTATTCTGGCCCTGGCAGTGGAAGAGAATTTTTCCCCAAGGAATTATCTTGACACTTGTGAGAAAAATAACCCATTCTCTCTACATGGGTGGGCCTCCTTCTGGTCTCTGTTCTCTTGCATCAACCAGTTTATCTCTTTATGCGCATATCACACGGTCTTGGTTATTACAGGATAATAAATGATGAAGGGGGATAGACTGAGATCGCCAACATTTTCTCTCTCTTCTTCCTCTCCTCCTCCTCCTCCTCCTCCTTTTCCGCCTGTTCTATTTCTTTGGCTATTCCAAGTTCTTTGCATTTCCATATATATTTTAGAATCAGCTTCTCAGTTTCTACAAAATGGACGGCTAGGGTTTTATAAAGATTTCATGGGCTGTAATCAATCTAGGGGGACCTGTGGTCTTCACGGAATTGATCACAGCATATTTTCCCATTTACTTCAGGCTACCGTAGTCTCTCTGTAATGTTTTCTAGTTTGGGGGGGGAGAGTTCTTGCACCTTAATTAAATTTATGCCTAAGCATTTCTGAAGCTATTATAAATGGTATTTTTAAAATATTTTGTCACGCCTGATTTGTTGCTCAGGCGTGGAAACGCCATTGATTTCTGCATATCGACAGCAGCGGGTACGGCGGTGCACCACCCAGACCCTCCCCCGTGAATTAGGAGTAGAAGCACTGATCCCCTGGGTGCTGGAGCGTTTGCACCGAGAGCTCTCAGCCGGGTCTCTTGCCTTCACCTCCTTCTTCCCTCACCCAGAGGCCCAGCGTGGGTTCAGTCTGCTCGCGTTCGTGTGGGAGAGCCTTGGGAGCTGCGTGTCCAGCTGCTCCGATCTCAGTGCACATCCGCCCCTCCCTGGCCATGTCACTTGGAGGCAGAGCACGCCCCCTCGCTTTTCCTCAGCTGGAGAAGGGGTGAAGGACCTTCAGATGACTAAATGCAACCATCTGAAGAAAGCTGTGAACCAAGTACCTGGCAAACAGTGAGCCCGAGGTGAACAGCATTATTAACAGAAAGAGTCTCCCATGCAAAGAGACCCTGCACTTGACCCTGAAGAATGGGAGGAAGCAGAGGAGGGTCTGGGCCCCAGAGCCCTTGGTGCCCAAGGCCCGACAGAGAATAGGCTTCCATGGGGAGCTCCCAGCCGCACCTTGGGAAAGGTCGTTTGTCTGGTTTGTCCTTTGGTGTCTTCTCTTTACCCTGCACGCATGGGGCTCAGAGGAAGCACCCATCCTTGATTGGAGGCACCGTGCTGGAAACTTCCTGTCCAAGAAGGAATGCGGGTCACTGTCTCTATGCCTTGGACCACATTCTGCTTTTGAATCTCTGCTTAACTCCTTTTTTCCCCCTGCTTAACTCTTTTGAATGTAAAGGCCCTTTAAAGCTATTTTTGAATCTAATTTTATATTAATCTTTAATGGGATCCAATTTAATCACAAGTCTTAAATCTCTCACACTGAATGTGCAAGTGTCCATCAAATTCTGCTCTGAAACGTCGTTAGGTGAGTTTAAAGAGACGTGCGTCTTTGTGCTCTGAGAGCTGACCTTGTCAACCAGCTCCGGCCGTCAAGTCACTCTCTGCCTGGCACCGAGCGGCTCGCACCCCGGCCAGCAACCGCCTCTGCGGAAAGGGGGAGCCTGCACCCTGACGCCACTGTGAAGGTGAGCAGGGGGACTGAGTGAGCCACACCGTCCACTCTCCTGGGTCTCTGCACACAGGTGCTGAGAAGCCTTCCTGACCCGGAGCTGGGAAGTGTCCAGAGCAGTATCCGTGGTGTCCCCGCTCGTCTCTAATGGCACATACGGCCCATTGTCCCCATTAAGCTGTGGCAAAATCAGAAGCCAGTCCTGCGTGGTTCGAGGTGCTCCCTTCTTAGCACTCGGTCCCACCTCCGCAGGGAGAGGTCTGTCTCTCAGGGGACACCTGTCAGTGCTGGTTGTCAAAACGGGGTGGGGGGACACCTAGCAGGGAGGCCAGGGATGCTGCTCAACACTCCACAGATCACAAGACACCCCACAACCGAGGGTCCTCTGCCCCGGAGTGTCACTGGTGCCACAGTGGAGGAGTTCTGACTTACGTAAGTCACTGATTTTGATTTTCATTTTGAGTTTTGAAAGAGAGTGAGAGTGAGAGTGGGGGAGGGGGCAGAGAGAGAGGGAGACATAGAATCCGAAGCAGGCTCCAGGCTCTGAGCTGACAGCACAGAGCCTGACATGGGGCTTGAAGCCACAAGCCCTGAGATTAGGCTGAAGTTGGACATTTAACCGACTGAGTCACCCAGGCACCCCAAGTTGCATAGACTTCCATAGCAGGAAGATTTTCGCTCCCATGGATACAGTCTGTGACTATAATGTTACGTGTTGGGACGGTTGAGCTGATGTGTCAACTTGACTGAGTCACAGGGTGCCCAGATATTTGTCGAACGTGTCACCAGTTGTGTCTGTAAGGGGACTTCAGATAAGACTGACCTTTGAAGTGGTTGACTGACTGAAGCAGATTGCCCTCCCCGTGTGGGTGGGCCTTGCCCAATCAGCTGAAGAGCTGGATGAGCAGAGCGCAGCTGAACTTCCCTTAGAAAGAGGTGGCTCCTGTCTTGCCTGACTCCTTTCAGACTCGGACACCATTCTTCTGGCCTTCGGTCTCAAACAGAATTGCCAGTTCTCCCTGGGCATCACGCCGGCTGGCTCTCGGACTGGAGCCACACCGTCCACTCTCCTGGGCCTCCAGCTTGCTGACTACAACCGTGGGACTTCGGCTTTTATAACCGTGGGAGCCAATTCCTTGTAATAGATCTCTTTCCGTATGTATTCGTGTCCTGTAGGGTCTGTTTCTCTGTAGAACCCCGACTAATACACATGCATTGATTTTTTGAATCCACATTTATTTCTGAACACGCTTCTATTTTTTTCACGGCATTTTCTCTCTGACTACGTGTAGTAGGCGTGGCTTCCAGGGTTTGTTGTTGTTGTTTTGACAACCAGGATTCCGTCTGTGGGGGACCCAACCCCGTCCACTCTCCGTGGCTTGGGGAGGGGGCTCGATCATTTCCCACCCACATCTCATCTGGGTCATGCCATGGCGATTAGTCAAGGGTATATGTTACTCCCCAAATGAAATACTAGAACCTACCTACACACATAATTTAATAAGAAATCAATTTTATGCCCTCGCTGTACCATAAAGGTCAACAGGAAGGAAAGTTATTTATAATAAAATACGTATTTTAAAATGTAAATGTTCGGGAACAGCCACCCGGGAACACTCAGAGAACACTCAGGGTCCTTCCCAGGGCAGACCCCAGGCAGAACGGATGCAGACTGGTTACCTGGGAACCCAAACCCGCCAGCCCTGCTGCTGCTGGAGATGCGAGTCCAACACAGCGACGCCCCGGTGAAGCCCCACCGCCACGGAACATTGCAGTCTTTCCCACATTCACCCAGAGGTTATGTTCCCGGAAAATTCTGCGTGTATCACAGATGTTCTGTGTTATCTGAAAACCGGCATCAGGACACGAGGCTCAGACAATCATTAGCAAGCTGCTTCCTACACGATTGTCCGGCTGGATGTGTGAATGAGGCAGAAGGGTGCAGGGCTTGTGCTGGGCACCCCTGCACAGGGCCGGACAGCAGGTGTCCATGAGTCCCCCACTCCTCTAGCCGATGTCAGAAGCACCTGCTGGTTATTGTGATGCAAGAGATTGGAAATGCCTCCAAGGGTCCAGACACCCTGCTGAAAACCACAGAGTGGGTACCTTCCCTCAGCTGGAAGTGGAGGTTGCATTTCCTGCTGGGGCCATAAGCGGGAGGCTGCAGGGCTTGGGCTGCTGTCGCTTACTTTGTCCCGCACGTTGGAAGTCTGAAAGCCTGCAGGGGTAACGACAGCAAGCTGAGACCTGAGCTGAGACACGCAGAGAGGAGAGCATACCAATATAGCAGCCCCTGGATCCAGCTGTACCTGAAGCTGGACCCATCCCTACACCTAGAGCTTTACGAGCCAAATGATTCCTTCCACTTCTGTCAGTGCAGCCAAAGGAGTTAACCAGCAGCAGCGTGACAATGACATTCCTACCAACATAAAGAATATTAAGACATACGCGTTTAGACCCTGGAACCAAAGCTTCCTCCTCTGAACCCCCCATTGCGCACTCACACCCCCCACACGCACACGTTTCAGATACAACTACCTGGCCACACTGAAAACTCCCATTTTGATCTTAGTGATTTGTTGTCATGCTTTCCCGGGGCCGCATTTCCATCCCCAACACCAATTAGTCTTAACAGTTATTTTCACAAAACCTTCACGCATAAATCCAGGGGTAGGTGTGATCTAGGATCAGGCGGTTAGTTTTGAAGTCAGAAGGAATACCCATTTCATTCCAGAATGTAGACATCATCAACCCTTCCTTCGGAGGATGTGCATTAATCTTTCAACGTGCAGAGGAGACACAGGGTCTGTGGTCTCTGCCTTGGGGTGGAAACATCCCCACGAGCAAATGGGCTCTGCAGCCGCGACAGCTGTTTGCAGGATGAAGAGGCGTCCGAGGGCCGAGGCAGCGGGGCGGCGGGCGTGCACCGTCACCGTGTCTGTTGGCACAGCGCTTGTGTTTGTTTCTCAGGAAGATTATTCTAAATCCCCAATACTCCCCTGCATCTCTGCATCGGAAAAAAAAAAGGCGAATTCCTCTTTAAAGAAAATCAGCATTCTCGGTTTAACCTTCTAGCGTGATGTGCGTGCAGAAGCCACATCTGTCCCTCCCGAAAGAAGGCCGCGTTCTTCCCCATAACGCGGTAATGAGAGGTCGTGCCACAGAGTCACTGGAAGCTGCAGGAGGGAAGGCTACATTTTCTATTCCTGCCACCAGAACCAGGCAAGAGATGATGAGGATTTTCTCCAGGTTGTCTCTGCTGATAATTAACCACGGCACAGAAAACTGGAGGCAAGTGAGCATTTTGTAATTTTTGTTTGAAGTGAAATGCAATTTTCAAAACTCCTCATAAGAAATTGGAGTCGTTAGTGTCCACGCATCATTTTGTACATACAATCAGCATCAGGAAGGAACAATACAATCAGACCACTCGATTGTGTGTGCGTGTGTGTGTGTGTTTGAACTGGATTGACAAGAGCTGCCTTTTCTTAGGAAATGTTCTAACATTTAAAAATCATAACAGCAAACCTCCCACGTACACAGGCAGACCGTAAGGTACCTGGAAATCACACAACCCGTTTTCAGCAATGTAAATAGCACTTATGAATCTGTGTGCGTTGCTTAACAAGAAAAATACAGTGGGTATATTTTAATTCTGTAATAAACGTCTCCATAAGAGAAGGGTTCTCGATAAAGAATAATTCTCTCTCTCTTCCCAGGACCAGAATCCAAACACATCGCCAGAACCGGGTAGGAAATTTTAATGCTGTCAACAAACTTGCAGGGAGACAATTTGCAGCTGAGAAAACGGCTCCGAGTTTTCCCAGAAAAGTTTAAACGGAAGCATTTGAATCAGGCGTTTTGTCACTTTCCAGAGGACAGTTTGGATGTGCTCCTTACGAATAAGTTGAATCCGGTATTTTTCCAGATGTCTCCATACCTGTTTGCTTACAGCAGAGCCCCTGCTTGACTTCTTGTTTTAAGGGTGTGTTTCGTTGGGTTTATCATGAACCAGTGGCTTTTCTCAACACTCCCACTTTCCGGCCCGTCGTGGTATCTAAAAATATTTGAAGCTCCTTACTGTATCTGTCTTGAATACGTCTTTTTTTATACTGAGTCACTGGGTGCATTGCAGGGACAGGAGAGCCTAGGAAAACCTTTTTTTTTTTTTTCCTTGTTACTGGCTTTTAGGAAATGATGGTATCTGTGGAGAATTTGAGACCAAGGGAGGAAAAAGTCTTCTCCGGCCTTAAATTAGATCCTTTATCTTAACAAGTTACACAGAACTTGCTGACGCCTCAGTTTGGGGCCACGCAGTAACCCCCCAGCCGCCGTGGCGTTAACTGACTTCGGTCCTCATCTTGCAAGTGAGTTACTTTCCCCAAATCTCATGTCTGCCCTTCCTTTGGAGAGCCCTCCTCAAACCTGCTCCAGAGAACCTCTTTATTATGAAAATCACCAGCTTCATTATGGAGGCTCCGTCCATCTCCGGAGCCGGGTGAGAGCCAGGCTGTGGTTGATACGGAGGAGAGGCTGGTTTGGGGGCTGCTGCCGTTTCCACCCGGCTGCCCCTGGAAGGAGCCTCAGGCTCCCTCCCCACCCCCACCCCCCCGGCCCAAGGGAGGAACACCACTGGGATTCTGCACCCAGGCTCCTGGATGTGGAAGGAGGAGGTCGTCTGCTCCCGGGAGGATGCGAGCAGCCCGGAGAGTGAGAGAAATGTTGGCGGGGGCCCCCCAAGCCGCACAGGGTTGGCTGGATGGGAAGGACGTTTGCCGGGGAATCTCCTCGTCAGGTGAGGACTGGGAGCCCGGCCACTGTCCTTCCTGAGTTACAGCCCTCCATCCATGTAGATGACAAGGGGGCTGGACCGGGGCATGTGGAAGCCACTCTTCCCTGCATGCACTTTGTAATCCTGGATGAACTGACTGGACCGGGTTTGAGCCCCTGCTTGCACACACCTGCTGGGGAGCCCCAACACGTTTCCTGATGTCCCCGGTCCTCAGTTTGCTCATCTGAGAAATGGGGATGACAAATACCGTCAGCTGCCGAGAGAGTGCCAGCGGTTTTTTTTCTCCTGTTGCCATCCACTCCCGTGGTTTCCTCTGATGCATCTCATGCCCTCTACTCTCTGTCCACATGGGTCTTGGTGAGCACCTGTCCTTACTCTAGCCAGTTGACCAATGAATGGCCCTGAGCACCTGGATCCAGCTGAGCCTGAAGCCAGACTCTCTCTGCATTTTTCTATTAGTCACACCGATGGACTCCCCATTGTGTGCCTAAGCAGGTATGGGTTTGGTTCTCATCACTTGCACTTTAGAGAGTGGTTCTCACACTTGAGCACGCCTCAGTGTCACCTGCAGGGTTTGCTAAAATACAGATTGCAGGCCCCAGATCCGGTGGTTCTGATTCAGCAGGTCTGGGGTGGGGCCTGCAAATTGTCATCTCGCAAAAGTTCCCTGGTGCTGCCGCTGTGGGTGGCCTGGGGACCACACTTTGATAACCACTGCATCGATCCAAGCTGTCTTGTGTGGCTGCTGGAAGGGTTAGATGACTGGGCTAGTTCTCCCGGACCCTTGAGGGCAGGGCTGACACGCTGGGTGTCACCTTGGGGTCCTCCGTCTGCTCTCGGTCGGCTCATAACAGCAGCGGGCGATAGGCGTCACCAGTAGCAATCAGGTTGGCTGCAAAATCGTTCTAAGGCTTTGCTATTTGGGGAAGGGGGTCCAGCACAGAGAGCAGGGGACCCTGTAGGGCACCCCCACCTTCTCACAGGTGCACCTGAGGAGCGCGGTGGTGGGTGGCCGGGGGTGCCACAGCCACAAGGCTCTCCGGAGGAACAGAACCGATAGGATACATATGTATATGTGTACTTTACGTGCAAATATATTTTAACACAAGTTTTTATGTAAGAGATTTACCTACAAGACACACACATATATATATATACATATACATATAGGAGATTTGTATCTAAAGGGATTTGTATATAAAGGGGTTTATCAGGAGAAACTGGCTCATGTGATTATGGAAGCAGAAAAGCTGATTCTGTCTTCTACGAGCTGGAGACCCAGGAGAGGCAGGGGGTCCTTCAGTCTGAGTCTGAAGGCCTGGGGCCTGGGGGAGCTGACGGGGTGCATCTCAGTCCTGGGGCAGGAGATGACCAACATCCCCGCTCAAGTCACACAGGGAGGTGACCTTCCCCTCCCCCCACCCTTTTGTTCTATCTGGGCCGCAAAGGGCTGGGGGAGGCGGCTCCACACTGGGGAAGGCTCATCTGCTTTACTCAGCCTCAGATTCAAATGCTGAAATAACTTTTAACCAGATACCTGGGTGCCTGGGAGCCCCGCCAAGTTGGCAGGCGAGCTGCACCTTCACACCTGCGGGTGAGGAGCCGGGTTGCCTCGTACGGAGACCAGGGACGCCCCTGCTGGAGGGGGGTCAGAGGTGTGGGCGCGGGGCCGGGGGCGGGGGCACCAGAGCAGTGGCTGAAGCCCGGTCCACGTGCCCGGATCGGGACGAGGATGGTGTTCTAGGGGATGCAGAACAAAAGGCCAGTTTTTCAAATCATTCCTCACTTGAGGCCAAGTGTGAATGCTTGATAATAAGTGCATGAGGTGAGAAAGTAAGAGTCAAACGCAGTCCTCCACTTCTCTCTCTGTCCTTCCGTTTCTACGCAAGCAAGGTCCCAGAAATTATTGATCATGTAACAAGCCGGGAACATTTCCAGTCCCCCGCGTGGTTTCTGAGGCCACAGGAACGAACTTGTCCGATTGCACTTTTTTCTTCCTCTCCTTCTTAGGCGGCGATTTGCTAAAAAGCTCAGAGGTCGTTACTTCTCCCCCAGCGGAGCTAGCGACTAAAAGGTGGTCCCCCTCTGGGGGACACACTCCGTGTGCAGACGCGCATGACTGTGGCCCCCGGGTTCCAAGCGGCCTCTTCAGCTGGAGGAGCCTGAGCGTGAGCAGGCTTAGTTCCGTTCACGTTTGCAGATCAGAACGTCCACTCACATTCGGTGCCATTGTTCTTGGCCTTTCAAACCAGGTTGGAGACTCTAAGTGACCTAGAACCTTCCTGGTGAGCCGACCTAAGGAAACCCCTCACAGGGACGTGGCGTTGCCAGCTTTCCCGACGGCCTGGCTTTCCCTCTAAATGTTATTCTTCTTGTTCAAGTTCACGAGCTGCTACATATGAGTGGGGCTGTGTTCTGTGATTCTGTATCCATCCACTCTCTATCCAGCTAACCTAGGCTATCACCAACGTGGCTATCCAATTCATAAAGCACTTTGTTACAATATGAAGATCTCCTTGGTGGGAAATTTGATTCAACCCCTTGCCTCATGTTGTTCAAAAATGACCACTTCTGGGCCATGAGCCCTTTCTCCCTTTACCCTCAACAATGATGTGAATTTGTTTAAACTATTATGTCCTACAACTAAAGTCTTTTCTTCTTTGCTGTACATTGTATCTCTCTTCAAAGTACTTGGCGCCCTCTGTGTCTACTTATCCAGCTGAGTGACCCAGGAAGGACAGTGAATAAATGCATTCTATTTTTGTGTCATGAAAGTAATCCAACTTCAGGGATGGGACCGCAAGCCTACTGCCCCCATTCTCTTATTTTCTCCTTGACACTCTCAGTGGAAAGGACGGGCTAAGAGTGTAGATGTTGGTTCTGGGAGGACCCGGTTTTGAACCTTGGCTGGTGACGGAGGAAAGTCCCTTTCTCTCTCTGGGACTCCCTCATCGCTTGGATGGAGTTGAAAGCAGTCCCTTACTGGTGGGGAACGTGAGTGACTGTTGGCCTTCAGGGTACTGCTCACGACAGCCGGTGCGCTGGGAGCCTGATGCTGCTGGAGAAGCGGCCTCCTTGACTGACACAGCTGCACACTGGTGGTTGCCGCCCCGACTCAGGAAACTCCACTCTTGTTCCAGTGGTGACACGTCCAGGACGTGCCCCTGATCAACCAAGCCTCCCCATCTTCCTACCACGGTTCCCCTTTGCCACGTGTTGGCTTTTTGGAGGGCATGAAATGACTTGCAGCTGACAGCACACAATGAGGAGAGAGATTCCAGGGAAGGTTGAAAGGGGTCTGCTCCCTGGTGGAGAAAGACTGAGACGCTGCACCCTGCTCCTCCCCATCTAAGCATGGTTGCAAGGGGATGGGTCACTCGAAGCTGTGAAAACACAGAGCAGCACAGCAGGACCAGCTGCCGACCCGCAGAACACGGCAGAGAAAGAGCAGAGGAAGAGGCTGCGTCCTTGGTGGACCACTGCACCACACCCCGGACTCTCCTCACAAACTTCTTGGTACAGGAGATGGTTACACGTCTTTTGTGTTTTGACGACCTCTTAGCTGGCGATTCCACTTCCCGCAACTGAATACATATCCCTAATGGATAGAACTACACAACCAGACTTTCATTCTCTAACCAGCCAGCCTCTTTTCCTTTCTGCCCTCTCTCTCCCAGAATTACTTGTATGCTAAGAGCCTGACAGGCATGACTGAGACTCCTCCAGAGCGGGTCCCTCTCCATCCGCAGCGACAGGGCTTGGGAACACGAAAGAGTGAGTCAAGGGTGACAGAGTAAATTAAGAAGAGCTTGGCCATCCAGCTCCCTCAGGCAAGTTCTTCTCCTGCTGAGCTCCCTGCGTTCTTTTCATTTTCCCTTGGTTCTTAATGAAGTACTTACTTGGGCAAACTGCCTAGAAACTTCAGTTGGAAACTTGACCCTGGAAAATTCCTTAATTAGAAATAATGTGATTAATGACGGGGCTTGTGTTTGCTAATAAATAAACTCCGGCTTCAGATACAACTTTTGGATTCAGGGGAAAGGGTTAATGGCTTTGCTTGCCTGGGAAGGTCGGACACTCCCCTCCCTTCGGTCTGAAGAGGAAGAGACTAAACGTAAGCGGTCCAGGGGTTAGCTCCTGGGGGTGGGGGTGCTTAGTAAAGGTTTCAGGGATTAGTAAATAACAAGGCAGACGACTTTCCACAATATGAAGCAACTAATAAAACACAGAAATGGAGGAGGACGGTAGGGTTTCCTGACTTGGGAGCCTGGGAGGTGGGATTGGCTCCTCTGGTGTGGACTCAGGGCTCAGAACAGGAAAGCAGTGGACATGGGGGCAGCTGGGGCCGAGCCGGGAGAGGGGGGGCAGCAGGAATGTGGGGGGACAGAAGGCAGGTGGCCTGAGGCCTCTCCCACAGAGTCGGGAGTCAGGTGAACCTGGCTGGGAGGAAGTGAAGTGTTCACCTTGTAGCAATGGTTCTCCGCGGGCGCCCCGCGGGCCTCTAAGGGACCCCTGGTCTCTTTTGAGGGGTCCCTGAGGTCAACACTGTTTTCATAATCCTACTGACACACGACTGGTCTTTCTCACGGGGCCGACCCGGGCGCCAATGGGCGGAAGCCTCCACGCTGACCCCACCAGAGCTTTCACGCGGATCCGGGTGGCGGTGCCGTGCTGGCGGCCGCTGCATTCTTCACGGTTGTGCGCGTGAGTGAAGCTAAAGCATGCCAAGTGCACTTAGGACTTCCCTTGCTGAAGGTGGTAAAACATGCTAATTTCATTAAGTCTTGACCTTTGCGTGCTCTTGAACAAACATTTTGAGCAGTGATACAGGAAACAGGCACAGAGCACTTCGACCTACCGCAGGGCGTCTGTCTCCAGGAAGACTCGGTGGGGTTGTTCGAGTTGTGAGCCAAATCGTCCTGTTTCCAAACAGCACTTCTACGTTTAGAGGTGTCTGACAGGTAAACTATGGTTATTTAGACCTGGGTATTTTGCAGCGATCTTCCCCCACATGAACTAAGTCAAATCTCTTGTGCAGAAGAATTGTAAACTACATACGCAGACACCTGAGCCTCAAGAAGGCAGAACCTAACGCCTTGTGAGGTGTGGACCGTGTAGGGAGTTTCTTCCCAAGGACACAGTGTGGATGGAGGCAGAACACAGGGAAGGGGCTTGACAGTGAAGCTGACAAGACAAGTGCTCCTTCTGTCAGGTGATCAGAGTCAAGGCCCACAGGCAACACTCCGGACCCAGGATGTGATGCACTTGAGACAGGAATGTACCTCTGTGGTCTTCCTTCCAAACCCCCAGTCTGATCACGAGAAAAAAATACCAGACAGATACCGGCAGGAAGACCTTCCATGAAGCACCTGACCGGTGCTCCTCACACCGTCAAGGTCACCAAAAACAAGGAGAATCTGAGCATCAAGCAGACAGTACTGAAGGCTGGCAAGAGTGTGGCCTGTGAAGTGGAAAATGCCTCTGCAGACAACAGCTGGGAGTTTCTTGTGAGTTTCTCATAAGCCTATGGAGACAAGACAGCTAAATGCCATGTGGTATTCTGGGACAGCAAGAAGGGACATTAGGTAAAAATTAAGGGCATTCAATAAAGCATAAGGACTTCAGTTAATAATAATGAGTCAATACCTGTCCATGACGTATAACAAAGTTACCACACTCATGTAACGTATTAACAACAGGAGAGCTGGGCGCAGGGTACAGGGGGACTCTGCACTCTAATTTTTCAGTCAATCTAAAACTCTTCTAAAATAAAAAGTTTACTTACATATATGAACTAAGGAGCCTGCCACTTCAAGGAAAATAACTGATGGTCTTTGTTCCAATGATAAAATGTGAGCTCTTCCAAGTTCAGATTAGAGTTTTGGAAAACTTGTATGGATGCCCCTAAATGGCTCCCTCCCAGAAACCTAACTTCTGATGAGATCTGATGATATTCACAAGTGAAACTTTTAAGAATGTTTAATTTTAATTTAATTTAATTTTTAAATATAATTGATTGTCAAATTGGCTTCCATACAACACCCAGTGCTCACCCCAACAGGTGCCCTCCTCAAGGCCCATCACCCACTTTCCCCTCCCCCACCCCCCATCAACCCTCAGTGTGTTCTCAGTACCCAAGAGTCTCTTATGGTTTGCCTCCCTCCCTCTCTGCAATTTTTCCCCTCCCCCATGGTCTTCTGTTAAGTTTCTCAAGTTTCACATATGAGTGAGAACATACGATATCTGTGTTTCTCTGACTGACTTATTTCACTCAGCATAATGCCCTCCAGTTCCATCCATGCTGCTGAAAATGGCAGAAATTCATCCTTCCTCATTGCCAAGTATTATTTGTCAGTTGATGGACATTTAGGCTCTTTCCATAATTTGGCTATTGCTGTAAGTGCTGTTATAAACATAGGGGTACATGTGCCCCTATGAATCAGCACTCCTGTATCCCTTGGGTAAATTCCTAGCAGTGCTTTTGCTGGGTCGCAGAGTAAAAAAATAAATAAATAAAATAATGTTTTATAATGAAAAACCTGCATAACATTTGGAAGTATTGCTTCCCCAAAGACTGATGGGGTGTTACCAAATCACTCATTGGTAAGAGATTCACTGAAAGTCCAAGGTAGATGAGTGGATTTTTCTCTCTTTTTTTAAAAATTTTTTAAAATGTTTATTTATTTATTTATTTATTTTTAATTTTTTTTTTTTCAACGTTTATTTATTTTTGGGACAGAGAGAGACAGAGCATGAACGGGGGAGGGGCAGAGAGAGAGGGAGACACAGAATCGGAAACAGGCTCCAGGCTCTGAGCCGTCAGCCCAGAGCCCGACGCGGGGCTCGAACTCACGGACTGTGAGATCGTGACCTGGCCGAAGTCGGACGCTTAACCGACTGCGCCACCCAGGCGCCCCTAAAATGTTTATTTTTGAGAGAGGCAGACAGAGTGTGAGTGCAGGAGGAACAGAGAGAGAGGAAGACACAGAATCTGAAGCAGGCTCCAGGCTCTGAGCTGTCAGCACAGAGCCCCATGTGGGGCTTGGACCCACGAACTGTGAGATCATGACCTGGGCTGAGTCAGACACTCAACTGACTGAGCCCCCAGGCGCCCTGACAGGTGGATTTTTCTAGAGTGTGAAAAGCTCTCTGATGTACCTTCAGATTTGCACCGTGTCTGACCTGTAAGGAACTACTGTGTGATGTCTTTGGTGTAATACCAAAAAAGAATGCTCACGATTTTCTGGAAAGACCATTCAACACAGCTCCCTCTTCCAAATGAATATCTACGTGGGGCTACATTTGTTTCATATGCTTCCCACAAAGTAACATCTCACAACAAACAGAGTGCGGAGGCGATGGGAGAACCCAGGTTTCCTCTCTTATAAAGCTGGATTCCCCCCTCCCTGGCCTTTGAGTTGGGCCATCTTGGCTACGGGGGGTCTCCTTCTGGTAAGAGCTCTTTGGAAACCAGGAACGGAGGTGGAGGCCTCCCAACACATGATCTTTCCTACACAGTCACCTCAGGCTTAATTGTTTTACAAGAGATACTCTCAGATTTGCAAAGTGTCAGGTGGACTGAGTAACAGTGTGTCACCTGTCCAGTTTGCACCTGGGATTGCAAAATTCAACGCTTCCAACTACGATGACTTAGATAAGCTCACCTTTGGGAGTCATTTGATTTCAAAGTAAAATTTCAGAATGGGGGCACTGGGGTGGCTCAGTCGGTTGAGCCTCTGACTTCGGCTCGGGTTCGTGAATTCAAGCCCCACGTCGGGCTCTCTGCTGCTGGCACAGAGCCCACTTCAGATCCTCTGTTCCCCTCTCTCTGCCCCTCCCCCACTTGCTCTCTCTCAAAAATAAATACATGAAAGAAAAAACTTTTCAGGATGGATTTAGGATCTATGCACATTTTCATAGCAATTTATGTGCCTGTCTTCAATGCAGGGAGGTGACTCGTATTTCTGGCTCTGGAATAAGACAGCTAGAGTTCAATTTTGAGGCATTCGGTTATGTGCTCTCTCAGTTACGTGCTGCTCAAGTTACTTTACTTGGCCTCTCCGTGCCTCAGTCTCCTCTAAAAGGCGGCGGTGGTGGGACTGACCACAAAGTCCCGTTGCGTGGTTTCCGTGCCATGAAACTTGCAAATATTGGATGCATTTCTCTCTGTATAAATAATATATGTGTAAATATATGTATAAACATAGGCAAATATTTACACAGGTTACATCTATTTGTGTGTTTATGCACAGACTCGTGCGTGTGTTAGGTGTGTATGTGCACATGTTACACACTTACATTTCTATCTTTGGTATTACAATTTCTACACCATTTCCCTGCGAGGTTCTGGGAGGTGAGGCCATGTCTTAGCTGTCCGGCACGGGGTCTGGCCTCAAGTGAGTCTTCAGTAAATGTTCATTCACTTGGATTGCTGTGGGAGGAGAGTTTCATTATGAACACTGGAAATCTATGCTCAGAACAAACCCCTTTCCCTTCCTACAGGAATAGCTGCTGTTTCCACTGCCTTTCTGCGATCGTGGCTGCCAGTGCAGTGCCGGATGAGGGCCGCCCAGATGGTAGCGGCCGTGGGGAGGGAGCAGGACTCCCCAGGAAGGCGAGGTCCGAGAGCGGCAGCTCTCTGCAGGGCCTGGCGATTTTGTGCATGGCCGAGCACATCCACGGCTGTGGCCTCCCGATTAATTTCCATTTTGATCTGTCAGCTTAGCTATCGTGGGATGTGAAGAAAGCCAACGCTGCTGCTCCTCAGACCGACCAGGACAGACAGGCATATGTGCCTATGCACGTTCTCATGCGTGTGTGTGTGTGTGTGTATACGTGTGAGGCTGTGTGGACGCGGGGAGTGTCCGCATCAGCAGGAGAGCGCAGGACCCGCCGTGGCGGCCCCAAGAGGCAGGGGTGCTCTGCAAAGATCACAAAAGTGAGAGTCAGATCTGGCCTGGAACGCGCCACTTAGGACGATGCAGACTGGGGACAATCACTTCATGTCCCCCGGAACGGAGTTACTCACAACCAAATAAAGAGATTGGACCTGGGGTGCCTGGGTGGTTCAGTCGGTTGAGCGTCCGACTTCAGCCCAGGTCAGGATCTCGCTGTCCGTGGGTTCAGGCCCCGTGTCGGGCTCTGTGCTGACAGCTCGGAGCCTGGAGTCTGCTTCAGATTCTGTGTCTCCCTTTCTCTCTGCCCCTCCCCCACTCACGCTTTGTCTCACTCTGTTTCTCAAAAATAAATAAATGTAAAAAGAAAAAGAGACTGGACCTATGACCTCTGATCACCTCTGAGCACCCTTATAGCTCAGTGGTGTCAGGGGCCTTGCTTTCTCCCTGTGCCTCTGTCTCCTCTGCTCAACAAAAACAAATCCGGACTTCAGTTAGGACAGATTTTATTTGAAAAGACGGTTGCAGTGCAGGGAGGGGGCTGACGTCCCAGACCAGTTCAGCTAGTCCTTCAAGCGGCCAAGGAATCTGGAAGGTGCGTATCTGAGCTGGTCACAGGCATACAGGGGGCACCCGTGAGCCTTGACTAAGTCGTATTGCAGGAAGCCGTGTCCCGGGACATGAAAGCCGGGGGTTTCTTTTACTGCTGCTGTTTTCCAGGAACACGGGGCTCAGGTACAACTGAACGTTTTCTCCTCAAAGCCAAATCCGCTTTGAACTCGGTGGTGTGCGGTGACCCACCAGCTGCCCTGAGCACAGAAGGTTCCTGCGGGAATTGGATGCTGATGCTGGTTTACAGGGTGAATATGAGTGCCTGTGGCCGAACGAACCTTCTGCTCTGGAGGCCAGATCTGGGAGCTGCATCTCGGATCTCTCTCCACTGTCAGTAGGGGGAAGTTCTACCTCAATGTCTTAATTGAGTGAAGGTTTGCTTCTCTCATGTTGAGCTGGAAGGCCGTGGGCTGGTGGGCCGATGACATAAAGGACCAGGGCCCCTCCTGTCTTCCTACTTCTCCTTCCTGGTGTGTGATTTTCATCTTCACGGTAGAAAGACGGTTGTTACTCTTGTGGGCATCATTCTGCATTCTGGGCAGGATAGGGCTTTGCCGTTTTATTCAAAAAGTGATATCCTTTTTTATGGACCTCTGGGCAAAGCTCCCTGGGAGAATTATGTCATATGGTCATGCCCAGCTCCATGCATTTGTGGAAAGTTAAATATAGTGTGAAAATGCCCCATCTCGTGGCGAAATTCCTTGAATATGGAAGCTTTGTCTTAAAATATCTAGTGAATTTACTCTACAAGTCTATATTTGTCTTAATATAAAAATAATATTTTAAGTATTTATCAGTTCAATAAGCCTTCCCCCCCCCCCCTCCGTCCCATACTGGACCAAATTTGAGGACAGGCCTTATCTACTTGGTGACCTTGAGCACAACAGGACACAAGCCAGCCCCCTTGGAGCAGTGCTCACTTGGGCCCTCCCAGGATGGCCAGCTAATTATCACTTTATGAACTCACAGTTAATTGGACTTTGTAGCCTTGAAAACATGGAACCCAGGAGGTCTGAATTCAGAAATTATGGATTTTCAGTCCAGAGAAAACACGTGTTTAGAGAAAACAGGTTAAGATTAGTCATGGCTGAAGCTGCCCTAAAGAGAGATATTGATTATCATTTGATGCATCAAATAATAACAAAATTGCCAGGTATCTCAGGATTTTCCAAAACAAAAGCCATGATTGAACAGCATTGGTTTCTGAATCCCTGTCTGTGGCCTGGAGAACCGGCTCAGGCTTGGAAGCCTGGTGGAGAATCCGTGGTCTCCTTTGTGGGAGAGAATTGCTCCTTCCGTATGAAGGTAACACAGCCGGCCCTCCGATGTCCAGGTTGTGGGACAGAATTGCTCTGACGTCACAGAGTGTCTTGTCTCTTTCATGTTGGTGCATTCACTTAAAATGGAATCGCTGAGCCCCATCCACACGTCAGACGCTCTCCTAGGACTGGGGATATGAGGCATACAGCCCCCGTCCTCAGACAAGTGCACAAGTAACTCTTACAGAGGGACACGCACCAACATTAAATAAAATCTGGTGATGATTACATCAGAGAGTGATTCTGGGGGTCAACCTCAGCCAGGGTGGTCAGGGAAGACTATCCCCAGCCAACGATATTCAAACCGGATCCAGCTCTAGCAAAGAAGAGGCATTTCTATGCAGGCCGTGGCGACTTTGGATTTTAGCTTGGACTTTGCATCCGTCCCTCTATGATATTTTTATCAATTACTCCGAGTTATGTTATCTGACATCACACAGAACTATTCTCTCCAACCTTACTGCTTTCAAGTAAATGAACACCTGTCCCTGTCAACGGCCTTCCTAATCACCCATTCAACAGTCCCTGCCTGTGTTTGGAGCTTCTCCAACCCTGATGGCTCCCTTCCAACTGGGGACCCTGTGCCCAGAACCGGCACCACAGCTTTGGCCATGAGGCCCCAGGAACTGTGTGGATGTGCCCGCTGCCCCCCCACCCCGGGCCTTGCTGGTTACTCCCCAGCACGTGGCTCCGTCCCGCCTCGCTCACGCACACTCACCGAACTCTTCCAGAGATGCCCGTGTGTTGAGGACAAGCCTGTGCCTTTGAGCAGAGGCTCCAAGAATGCCTCAGGCTTTGTTCAGGCCGAACATTCAGATTTGCGCAGTTATTCTCATCCTTTGTAATTCGACCCAATTCAAAAAAGAACAAAACTCATAAAAAGCATTGTAATAAAAAAAAAAGTGAAGGAAAATAATATGTTGCTACACTGAGCCACAGAGAGCTCGGCTTTAGTGAGATTTCCGTCTGGGAAAGGTTCAGGTATAGGTCAATCTTTGCTTTTCTCTTTCTTGCTTAACCAGCCGCTTGCTGGCTCATGGCTTCTCCAGGTGCCTGTAATGAGAAATGTGTCCCAGTGTAATTACAGAGATAAAGGCTCCGTGAGCATGGGCCCGGAGAGCAGGCATTAGGAGGGACCGTGTGCTCAGGGGCTGGTCCCACTGCTCAGCTCCAAGAGCCCGAACCGAAGGTATGGAGTATCTCATGGGCAGCTGGTCTCGAACCTCTTTGCCAGGGAAGCCAAGGATGGCCTTTCCTCCCGTAAAGAGGAAGCCCTGTCTGGGAAGTCAAGTGAATTTGCATTTGTGGTGGTGACTGGCCACAGGACACCTTTGAGGCATTTTAGCTGGAAGATAAAAGCTTTGGGTGAACAGCATTTGCCTCCTTCTGACTAGGCTGTCAGTGCTGCCATTAGCCCATCCATCAACCTATCCACCCATTCATCTATTAATCCATTCCCCCTCCCCTTCAGTCATCCAGCCACCCACCTCTCCAATCCATCCGTCCATCTACCCACCGACCCGCCATCCGTCCATCCGTATGTCCATCCGACCACACATGTAGGCCCACCAGCCTCCCTTTGCCCACTTGTCACCTTCCCTAAAGTGCCTTTTCCAGGGTCCCTTCCCCCTCTCATCTGGGGGTCTAAGGTGCTCTCTGTGTTGGGGAAGGTAGGCGAGGTGTGCAGCCCACCTCAGCTGGGGCGGGGCCCGCGGTTCCGATGACCCCAGTGGACACTGGTATATTGTCATCATAGCTATGCTTGACTCAGTGCTGTCCACGGGGCTGGACTCCCATCATGTGGAATTGATTTGACACATTTACGAGGTAGGCGCTGCAATCCACACTTTACTGAGACCAGCTTGGAGGACTTAAGTGCTTGCCCAGCGTCCCACAGCCACGAATGGGGGAGCCCGCAGTCAGACCCACGCAGTGTGGCTCTGAGGCCTGGGGTCTCTGGACCACCGCCGCTCTAATCTCTTCCCTCCAGGAATGAGTGAGGTCGCAGCTCATTCCGCTTCAGGGACCGCCTACCCACCCACCCAGACCCCATCACAAGCTCTCCAATTAGCCGGCGCTCGGGAATAAGCCACGGCCACGGCCACGGCTCGCCACCTGGCCGACGGTGTACAAGGTGCTGAAGGCCTTTGCACACCGTTACCATGGATGCTGCTCCCCTCCTCAGGTAGGGATATTGCCGTGCGCCGCCTGGAAAACAGAGATTCAGCCACACCAGCGGATGACTTTAAAGACAAAGCTTTCTTTGCTAGAGAGAAAAGAAAAAATAAAATAAAATAAAATAAACCATCACAAATTCTGAGGTATCATATTCATTTGGCTTTTGGTTTTGTGCTTAGGATTCATTTTTGTGTTGAGCTGGTGCTATTGTGGAGTAAGATATCTGAGCTCTGACTTCCAGAGACAGTGCAGCACCGGGGTGACATCTGTCATTATGGGTAGCCGCGGCCTCCTGGACAGGAAGCGGGATGAACTCAGTCACGTCCTTCCCTTCAGATTGGTGGCTGGCGGTGGTCCAGAGTTCATCTGTGCTGGGATCGCGTCCTGCAAAGCACCGGGCCCTGGCTGCCGAGTTGGCTTCTGGACATTCTATGTGCAAGCGGGTTTTCAGAGGTTCTGTGCCAGCCACCTGCTGGGAGGGTCCCAGACATGACTGGCAGCTGGGGATCAAGGAGGAGCCAGGTGAGGGTCCGGCTTGTGGAATCCAAGCCGTGTCTGAGGGACCCCACCTTCCTTGGCAGTGGCTCGAACCTGCCTGGAGCAGCTCAGGGACACCTGGGAGGGACAGATCCCAAACCCGGCTGAAATCAGAGCTGCTGGCTTAAATTAGTTTTTAAGTTATTATTTAGATTCAGTGAGGTTGTATCTTTCTAGTATGTAGTTCTGTAAGTTTTGGCAAATGCATTCAGTCATGTAACCACAGCTACAGTAAAGTTACAGAATGTTCCTTGCCCCCCTCCCCAGCTCCTGGCAACCACTGATCTATTTCCTGTCCTTAGAGTTTTGACTTTTGGGAACGTCCTACAAACCGAATCATACAGTATGTGATGTTTAGAGTCTGGTTTCTTCCAAGGAGCATGATGCGTTTTTGATTTATCCAAATTGTTGAGAGTAGGAGGAGTTCCTTCTTTTTATAACTGATCGTTTTCCATCAGTTTGTCTATCTACCCATTCCCCAATTAAGAGACATGTGCATTGTTTCCTTTTTTTTTTTTTTTGGTGAATTTTAAAATGAAGCTGCCATCAATATTTGAATACAGTTGTGTGACAAAGATTTTTTTTTTTTTAATTTTTACTCCGATAAGTTCCTAAGTCTAGGATTGCTGGTTGTTAGGTAAAGTTAAACTTGTAGGAAACTCCCAACTGTTGTCCATAGTGGCTGTGTCATTTTCCATTTCGCTGGTAGTGAATGGGAATCCCCATACACCACACTCCTGCCAGCATTCAGTTCTGTCTGCTTGGTCGTGTTTAACTGGGCCGTTCTTGTAGGGTGTGGCGAAATGCTGTTGTGGTTGTAGTCTGCATTTCCCTAATGACTGCAGATGTCGAGTGTCTATCAGATGCCTATTTCCCGTCTGTACACCTTTGTGAGGGAAGTGTCCATTTACACTCTTATTTTGTTGCTTTCAGTTGTGTATGTATTGAAGTGGAGAGAAAAGAGAGAGTACAAGAGAAATTACACAGCCTGGGGGAGCCTGGGTGGCTCAGTCGGTTGAGCGTCTGACTTGGGCTCAGGTCATGATCTCACGGTTCGTGGGTTCGAGCCCCGCGTCGGGCTCTGTGCTGACAGCTCAGAGCCTGGGGCCTGCTCGGATTCTGTGTCTCCCTCTCTCTCTGCCCCTCCTCTGCTCATGCTCTGTCTTTCCCAATCTCTCAAAAATAAATAAGTGCTAAAAACAAGTTTTAGAAATTGCACAGCCTGATAAAAGCAGTTGGGAGTGCAAGTAGAAATGTGGCCTTCCAATGCTGCATCTGGTACTTTGTCCAAAATTCCAGGTGAAGGTCTACATCCGGTTTATTTTAGGATAATAACAACGGTGTGGCAGGCACCTCCCCAAACAAAGACCCTGTTCGTGGCCACTCTCAACTCCATCCTCCGCGTTATGTTTAGAGCAAGCCGTCAGTATCTGATCATTGCTATCGGTGTGCAAGACAGATGATAGAGCTTTAATTATACCAATAGATTTCATATTATTTACACTGCCGGATAATGACCAGCTCATGTTGGTTACTCAGTAAACACTCGTGGAATACTTATAAAATCCGGTCCCTGCCACCTTGGACTGTGTATTTGGTTTGAAAAGCCAACACTGAAGTCATCAGAGAGAGAATTAAAGACATAATTGGTGACACTAACTGTTGAAAATGGGCACCAGTAAGAAGGAGGGTGAGTTTTATGCAGTTAGGAGGGTCCACTTGGGAGAAATGGGGCTTGTGTTGGGTGTGGAAGGGAGACAGGCAGAGAAGATGGCGAAAGAGAATCCACCTGAAAAGGGCAGGTGTGAGCAAGGTATGATGGAGACGTTGGGGGGGATGGGATGATGGGAGATGGGATGATGGGAGGATGGGAAGATGGGGGCTGGGGCCATAGGGGGTGGGGGACCCAGGCCACCTAGAGCTGAAGGCTCACACCAAAAGCAGCACATGGTTGTGGGGTGGGGGACGTGGAGGCTAAAGCTACAGAGGCCAAATGTAGCCTCATCCTCCCACCTCCCACCCCCATCCCCCATCCACCCTGATGTCTGTGTTGGATCAGGACTTACACTGTCCAAGTCTTCCATCCACTTTGGCCACAGACTAGCTGCATCACTGAACTCACCCAGGCGAACACACCTGCTGAGTGAAATGCCACCCTGTTGGATTTCTACTAGCAGGGAGACATCACTCCAACAGGAAATGTCTAAAATTTAATCATATAAATCAGCTCAAACCAAGAGCTGTGTGACGCCAGGCAAGAAAAGAAGAAAAATCCTTAGGCTTCACCAGAGAAGAGGCTCAACATGGAGCTCTCATTCACCGAGATGACTACTGTAGAATTCCTCCTTAATCACGCGCCTCAAGACCTGTGCACCCGCGGGCTGCGGTAAATCACATTTGCCGCACAGTTCTGGCCATTTCTCTGGCCCCTTAAATATCGCCTCCTTGGTTGCTTTTATTGAACCAACAATCCATATGTACATTGATTAGATTGCAACAGGGACAGTGCTTTGTTCAGCTGATCGTGGAAACAAAATCTATTTGTCAAGACTAAGTCCGCGGTCTAGACGATGACCAGATCTCCCAGGAGCACCCCAGTGAGGGGTGGCGTGGATGCGTCCACGACTGGGCTTCTGACCCTCAAGGGCAAATGAGGCTGGGTATCGAGCTCCACTGGCCAAAGGGCTGGTTCCCCACCCCCCAGCCCTGGTTCATGCAATCCCTCAGGGGTCCCACCCCATGCTCACAACAATATGCTCCTTCTGCCTCAATTGCTCCTTCAGGATTGCTGGGCTCCTGGCCTCTGTGTACCTGTTCTGATGTCACCATGAAAGCTTTGCTTGCTGAGACCTGTAGAGGCACGAGGAGTAGATAGACCTTGATGGCTCACAAGGATGGGCCTGTGGTGAAATAATCGCTTCATGTCCCAGAAAATAAAAGATAAAAAAAAATCAGCAGACACACGGGAGGCCCACAGCGCTGCACAGCCACAGAGTGATGGTGCCAGGGATACGTCCGCACCTCCTGAGACTCACCTTCCAGGGGAACACCCGACATCCACACCTCCACGGAACTCTCCCCGTAACCGATGCGTCAGCACCCTGTGGCCCTCCTGTACTTTGCAACGGTTCCTTCAGAGCTGCTGGTCGACCCCATGTGCAGCCCTCACAAGGTGGCCTTTGTCTCAGACACCAGCCTGGGTAGCGACTCCCTCACCTAGCCCCCAGATCCACTGGTGTTGCCTTTGGGATGCATTTTTTTTCAGTTTGACTCCACATCCCCCCGGCGAATGTGGTCAAGGGTTTCTAAAACACTCTTCTAACGCTGATGCTCTTGAGATCAGATCTACCCAACACCTGTTTTTGTAAACAGAGTTTTATTAAAACACTCGTGTGTGTGTGTATTACCTGTGGCTGCAGCACAGACATCTGGCCAGCAAAGCCTACAGTGTTGACTCCCTGGCCCTTTGCAGTACTAGCTTGCCGATTCTGGGTTTGATAGTTGTGAGCGTCTCACGGTAAGTGTTCAACAGCTCTACCCTCAGGAACGCCTTCGGTGCTCAGTAAATGCCCGAGGTGGGGTGGGGGGAGAGCCGGAGGGCCAATTTGCAGGGGCTCCAAGAACAGGGCAGGGTCCCGCTCTCATCTCCAAGAAGCCTCTTGACTCCTAAATGCACTTCAGTGATTTCTCCCGTTGCAGACGTTTGCTTGGTGGAGGTGATGGCTGAGGGCCTTTGGCGTGTTCCCTGTGGTTTGAAGGA
This sequence comes from Prionailurus viverrinus, assembly GCF_022837055.1. Classification (NCBI taxonomy): domain Eukaryota; kingdom Metazoa; phylum Chordata; class Mammalia; order Carnivora; family Felidae; genus Prionailurus; species Prionailurus viverrinus. The sequence continues at coordinate 2,773,454 of NC_062563.1, forward strand.
GCTTAGGAAGAACCAGAGACCTCTTGGCCCTCTGATGCCCTCCCCCAGAACTCACCCCCTAGGCTCCTGGCTTTCTCTTTATTTGCATCCTTGTGAGATTCATAATTGTGTGAAATTGCATGAAATGTGCACTGCATTTGATTAGCTCTGCCTGCGGCTATCGGCAGGTACAGTATATGTATATACAGTGATTTTGAATTTAATGATTTTTGCAGTTAAGCCCGCTAGAGCTGGAGGGGATGTATAGTCACCAAGGTGAAGGCAGCAATTTACGGGGCAGCCTCTCCTCCTCCTCGCGCCTGGTGATCCAGCAGCCTCCACGTACGGTTGCTTAATTGGGAAAGAAAGGGAAGGTTTTGAGCAACTCGTTTCTATTCCTGAAGCAGCCCTCTATTCCTTCACCACTTCCCCTCCTCTGTCCATCGAGGTGAGTGAGGGGGCATGAGTGGGGAAGGCTTGGACCGCCCTGCTCGCAGGCACTTTCTGGGCACAGAACACAGGCTCCCAGTGGTTTCGAGCTCTGAAGGGCCAGGCCCGCCTACCCCGAACTTGCCTTATCGCGAGGCACCTTATTGCCGGCCCCTCTCTGGTGATTCTGATTCAGTGGCTCTGGGGTGGGGTCTAGAGCCTGCATTTGTTTGGGCATTTCTGGAAATCCTTGGCAGGTCTGGGGGACAATTGGATTTGTCCGTAAGCAGAGGATAACGCCAGCTGACATCTTTTCTGTGCTTCCCTCGTTCGTCTGTCCCTCTTCTCCTGAGCAGGTGGCTGTACCCCCGTGTCAGAGGGGAGCGAGTGGGGGCCGCTGAGTGGGTCACCTGTGTAAGGGTGGGCCTTCTGTGTCCCTGGAGCTCTCCTGGGGCTCACGGGAGGCATGACGGGTGTCCCGTGTGTCTATGGGGCCTCAGAGAACAAGGGTGCAGAGAAGCCCCACGGAAGGCACCCTGGATGTGATAAATGGGGCATCAGGGAGGATTCTCTTCCTGAGTATAGGCTCAGGAAGAGGACTGCTGCCACGATGAAGTGCCCGCAAGGGGCAGGCTGGATCAAAGGCCTTGCAGAGATCAGCATCACGAATGCCCGGGGACAAGGCGTGTGCCGGGGCCTCTCAGGCTCGGAGCTCAGACGGGGATGTTCACAGCCCGGCAGGACACTTCTGGCTGTCGGCAAGGTCTTTGCAGAAGAGCCGGAAACGGACCGATTCCTGGCCTGCCCGCTGGGGTCGTCGACTTTTCTCCAGCCCGGCCACGTCGTGAGATGCTTCCGCTCACTGGGGCCGGGCCGGGGCCACATTCTCCCTTCATCGTGGGTGGCTTCCAGCAAGTGCAAAATTACGCATCTGGGTGGGTTTGGAGACCACGTGTGAATTTAGGCTCATTCGCCTGGCGGGTATGTGACCCAGCAGCAGATCATCTGCACAACAGGTGTCATCGAATCCACAATCCAGGGTGACGAGAATGCAGCACAGGGCCCTTAGTGAAAACGTAGTGGCCCAGGATGATGGCAATGTGGACGCTGTTGGAGGTAGGAGGGGAGGGGAGGAGCCGTGACCCCGGGGCCCGTTTGGCTCACTCAGAAGCTAACTGCCAAGCCCAGGAGTCTGTCTGTGGGCCCGTTAGAGTCCTGGGTTTTTTTTCTTTTTAATTTTTTTAACGTTTATTTAGTTTTGAGAGAGAGAGAGAGACAGAGAGTGAGCAGGGGAGAGGAAGAGAGAAAGGGAGGCACAGAATCAGAGCAAGGCTCCAGGCTCTGAGCTGTCAGCACAGAGCCCGACGCGGGGCTCGAACTCACGGCCTGTGAGATCATGACCTGAGCTGAAGCCAGATGCTTAACCGACTGAGCCACCCAGGCGCCCTGAGTCCTGTTCTTAACGAACCAAGTTAGGACCAGACCTGACAGACACAAGAAATCAGCCCTACGTGCCAGGGAGTCTGCAAGGGGGCACAGGAGTCCTGACGGTCTCTTCCTTGGCCTCTTTTCAAAAGTTGGCTTCTTGGATAATTACCCAAATTTGGATCTCTTTGCTTTAAGGTTTTTTCGTTGTGTTTTTTTTTCAGGGTTTCAGGGAGCTCAGGAGAGAAGCAAGTGCCATAGACGTTTCTGTCATCACAAAGCTGATGGTTTATATAATCTTGGGCGCTCCTGTGCGAGAGCACATGGAGGTGAGCTCTCAGGCGAGGAGGCGGGTACCTCAGGGGAGGGAAACGCAGAGAACACGGCCCCCTTCAGTCCTCTGCACCCTGGAAGGTTTCTTGAAGACATCATTGTCATGGTTTGCATTCTTGCCTCTGTTCCTGTTATATGTGTTCAAAATATTATGCCAATACCCCTGATGGTCGTAGGCTTTCGTGTATTGTGGTTTCTTGGCGATGGTGACACTCCCAGCCACCCTGCAGGTGGGAGGGGCGGGAGGTGGGAAGGGCGGCAGGTGGGAGGCGCCCTGAGCTTGGAGTCGGGAGTTCAATTAGGGAGTTTGGTCCCTTGCTCCGCAGGTGACTGGCCTGCGCTCACGTGGCCTCTCCATCTTTGCAGGCTGGACACCCGCTTGCTCACCCCTCGGGGTTGTTGTGAGCCAGGATGTGTGCGGACAGTTTGGCGATTGGCTCTGAGATGTCCAGCTTCCCAGGCCTGTTTGTCTCTGACCCTGTTCTGCAGACAGGTGTGAGAGACAGATGTGAGAGAAAGGTGTGGGGAAGCAGGGGTGCGGGAGAGAGCACTGAGCACGGGAGTGGTCCCAGCTGAGACGGTCAGCCTGATCCCCACCGGAGCCCGGAAGCAAGACACGTGCCACAGCGCTGGCCCCACCGTGAGGTGTGGGTGTTTGTCAAGGGCCACTGTTGGGAGGCACAGAGGCCATCCTGAGAGCTGCTGCTTTGTCCAGAAAGGGGGCCTCTGGGGCCATTGGCCGCCAACGGCTCCAAGACCTAGGCGTCTGCACCCAGGGCACTGATGGGTCCAGCTGGGCACCAACGGCATCTCCTGTGCCCCTGGATGAGTTGTCACCACAACACACAACCTAAACGTGAATTTCGTACAGTTTACAGTAATACTGAGTGCAATGTATCATAATCCTTGTGCCAAAAAATAATTCACAGCGAGGGGAAAGATGACACCCTTTTTCCTGTTTGCTCATCGCTCCTTGATTGAAATCCATTAATAAACTCCACGGAGAGTAGAGTGTGGGACCGTATCTGGCTCCTTCCATACCCCGCCCCCCACATCAATCCTTAAGGTCCTGCAGTCCGATGATCTCTGGAGACCAGGGGGCCTCCTGACCTCTGCCTCGTGTGCAGGGCCCCCCAGATGGTCAAGGTCAGCTGACTTGCTGAGTCTGCTTCCTAGTGCAGAGTGCCTGGCAGACGGGAGCCCTGAGGTGGGCGCTCCCTCTGAGTGTGACCGGCACGTGGACATGTGAAGCCAGAGCCGCTGTCTACAGCTGCACTCCTACGTCCACCCCATTTCACAGATGAGCAAAGTGAGGCAGAGAGAGGTTCTGTCACCTCCCAAGGTGGCCCACTCAGCAGCCTGTCTGCCCTTGTCCCAGATGGAGTCCAACCTACCTGTGCCCATTGCCTCACTTCCCCACGTTTCTAGCCATTTCTTTAAATTTTTTTTTTAACATTTATTTGTTTTGTGAGAGACAGAGAGAGAGAATGTGAGGGGGGCGGGCAGAGAGAGAGAGAGAGACACAGAATCCGAAGCAGGCTCCAGGCTCCGAGCTGTCAGCACAGAGCCCAACGCGGGCTTGAACCCATGAACCGTGAGATCATGACCTGAGCCGAAGTCAGACATTTAACTGACTGAGCCACCCAGGTGCCCCAATTCTAGCCATTTCTCACCTGGATCACCACACGTGCCTCCTACTCCCCCCTGCCTTGATTTCCCCCATAAAACCCTCTCTCCTTAAGGTCGCCAGATGGAGAATTCTAGAGTGTATCTCATGCTGTGCTTCTGTGCACGAAGTCCTTCAAGGGCCCCCTTCTGAGTTTCTCAGTGCGGGCGGCCATCCCAAAGTGCTGCAGATGGCAGGCTTAAACAACACGTTTCCCACACTTCTGGAGGCTGGGAACCCAAGGCCAAGGTGTCGGTGGGGCTGGTTCTGCTGACGCCTCTTGTCCTGGCTTGCAGATGATGTCTTCTCACTGGTCCACATGTGGTTGTCCCTCTGTGCACACATCTCTACTTCTCCTCTTCTTTAGCGGACTCCAGTCCTCTGACTGGGGCCCCACCAACGTGACCTGGTTGAACCTTGGTTACCTCTTTGAAGGCCCATCTCCAGTCATGGCGGGGGTAAGGGTGCCTCTTTGGGAATTGGGCGAAGATAATCCAGTGTAAACACCTGATATGGGGGCAGTGTCTGCTTATTTCTCCAAATGGCGCTCTCCTGGCCCTTGACCACCCCCGCTTGTACCCCATGCCCAGCCATGCGAGGGTAGTTCAGACCCTAAAGTTTTCTCAACCTCACCAACTGTGCTTTTGCACAAGTGACCTACAGCCCATGACCCCCCACCCCCATCCCGACCTGTTTTACTCTTGCCCCAGGCTCAGGGCTGTCACTCGGCATCGTCCGCTCCTGGTCCCAGGATGGCATCCACACCCTTTCCTTTTGGGCCCACATCACGGTCACCAGTGGGCAGTCTCTTCCTCAGAGGCCATAACAATCCAGAGGCAGGAGTCTGGCTTGTTCCTCTTGTATCTTCAGATGCCAACCCTACAGCCCTGTGCCTGGGGTCTGGGGGACTCGGCAGAAAGTAACTGGGAAGTGCTGATGACTGGTGCTTCTGACCCCTCACTCCACACACTCATTCTCGGCCCTGCAGGCTGCTTGGGGCCGTCGGCATCCACCACCGCCTGTGAGGTATGAGGTTCACTCTGCTTCACAGACAAGCAGTCTGACACTCGAGGATGTTACAGGGCTTTGCCGTGGCCACGCAGCTGGGGGGCGGCAGAACGGGGGTGCCATCCAGGGCCACCAAGGATGAGAAAATCTACTGAATGACGGGAGGCTGTGCCAGGGTGTGACCAGTGTGGACAGTGCACGGGTGGGGTCACGGGTGGGTGAAACTTCAGCAGGGAAAGCAGAGGTAAGTTGCAAGTGTCAGGGAAGGCAGTCACCACCTCCTTTCCGCCCATCCTCTATCAGGGGCTGGACACTGTGCCTGGGCTGGAGGAAGTCACTAGTAGCATCTGGGCAGTGGGCAGTGGCCCCAAAGCCATTCTAGAAACTGCTCTGTTCCTTGCTACGAAAGCAACTTTGCGGGTTTAGCCAGTAGCATTTGAAGGTATCACTTCCCGTCCGTCCTTGTCTGTGCAATGTCGGCAAAGCACGTTCTCCCGCGTTCCTCACTCTGCACTGAGAGCAACAGTCAAGTGTTAGAGCCACGTGGCCAACGCAAACAATTCTGCTACACACCCGTTGAGTCAGAGCCTCCGAAGGCGGCGTCAGGGCACGACTGGGAACCTCTGCTGGCCAGCTCTGCAAGGTGTTTCCTGGGTTGCATGGTAGGACTCCGGGTTCAAGGATAAACTAAACTATTATTCCTAGGAGTTGCTCATGGGAGGTTAATGAATTGGACCTCATGTAAGGGTACAGAAGTGAGCACCAGGTAGCAGGGAATGGTCACCAACAGCTAAGAACATCCTCCTAGCACCTACTACTTCCTCCTTCCTTTGACTTCTCTGACTTGGTTGTTAGAACTCCTTCATTCTCTGTTTTCCTGCTTTGTATCAACACTGAAGGATTGTTCTGTTCCATCAGAAAGCTCATGATTCACAATCCTTTTGAGAATATGGGCGAGAAGTACAATCTGATTAAAGAGAAACCCAAAGCAACATCTTGTTCAAGCAGGTGGCCCCAAATATGTGCAGGTATATGGAGAAGACCACCCCCAGTGCTCTGCCCCACATCCTTGCATATCTTATCTGGCAAGATTTAGGAGTCCAAAGAAGAAGAAAAGGGGGTTTGTGTAGGAGAAAAGAAAATTGTCTAATTATGATTTGCTTTATGAGCGACACTTAGCACCTTCACCTGATGCACTTCCGGTGCCTTCCATCAGGACGGGAGTTGGATGACCTAGCCTCTACCTCGCTCTAGATGCCCCGGGCCTCCTCCCCTCTGTGGGAGGGTCTGATGGGGCTGCCGGGAGTCTCACTGCCTCGGCTCGGCTTTGTCTCAGTGCATTGGGTGGGGATGAGAGCCACTGCGAGGTTTCCTCATGGCACCATTTTGGAGTGGGTGATGTGTAGACCCCGGAGCTGGGTTCCTTGTGCTCAGGAAAATGGTAATGGCAAACACACACTGCATGTCAGAAACTATTTTAAGTTGTATTTAAGTTCAATCTCCTGACTCTCCTACAACCTTTGTGAAGTAGGAATCACCGTGACCCCCAAACTGCACGCATGGGGAAACCGAAGACTGAGTCATGGCTGGTGAGCGGCAAAGCTGAATTAGGGCCGGGGCCATCGGCCCCAGGGGCCGTGCCTGCAATCACTGTGCTACACTTAGCAGGAAATGGAAAGAGAGGGTTCCTAGAGCAGCACTGCTTTCCTAAAGGGAACAGAAACAGGAGGCATTTTCAGGCTCCTGGAAGGAAGCAAGTTACTCATCTGCCTCCAATGTTGTATTTAGCCTCCTGAGCCTGGTGAGTCCCTCCTGCTTTTCGAGGAAAGAGAGCAGCGGAGACACAGTCAGGACAGGGGGGCAGGACCCGCAGACAGAGGAGGGACTCAAAGCTGAGTAGGCCTCAGGAGGCTGACCACCGGCTGCACGGAGAGGCTTGAGGGAAGGGCTGGCTTGTGAGGAGGGGCTCAGCCCACCCCCAGCCCTTCTCCCTCTGCCTTCATTCCGGTGGCCTTCTGCACCTTCCTCTTGCTCATTTTCCTGCTGCACCAGACAGGCCCAGGCTAGCCTCTCCCACAGTCGTCAGGTTGGCCAAGGTGGGGCCCCTCCCCATGGAGACCTTGGCACCCTCCGGGCAGGGCCATGGTCAGAATGGCTCCTTTCCTTCCTGCAGGGCACAGCATGCTCTCACTCAAGGCTGCCCCTGTGGGGACCCTCTTACTGGTCCTATGCCCTCTCTCCCTTTGGGGTCTGGCTAAGTCTACCTGGAGCCTGAGCCCCTATAAGAGCTCCTTCTCTGGAAGCACTCATCAAATGTGCCATTACTCATTTGATTCTGTTCCCCTACAAGCTTGTCAGCAGCAAGAATGCAGGGCTGCACCGTTCGCTGGAATCTGCCCTGTCAGTCTTCGTGTCTGCATGCAACAGGTGCTCAGTAAATGATGCAGACTTTGCACAGGAGGATGAATTAGTGAGGGAAGGGCCTAGGGAAAAACGCCAGCCAGACCACACATCTTCTCCCAGTCCTGCAGACCTGGGGGACAGAGATTCTCCTGTGTAGCCCCAGTTATGGGCCCCAAGAAGGTGGAAGCTCCCTCTGCCTGAGTCCTCAATGTTCCAGCTCTTGCATGAAGCCCTCCCTGCCTCTTCATTGTCCCCCTGGCCCCTTGGCCTTGAAATGGGCCTTCTTTATTTCTGTTGCTTTCCTAAGTGTTCTGACTTAGCTGGTCTGAAGTGCACCCACACAGGGAATCTCTTCAAGCCCCGAGGCTAAGACCACCTGCTGAGTTCCTTGAGCCTAGAAGGGAAGGGGTGTCCGGTATCTCCACTTCCACCCCTCCTCCTCACCCACTCCCACAGTCCCCGTGGAAGAGGATGGGCTTGTCCTTCTCTGTCTCCTTTGGTTTTCTCCACAGCCATTCTACAAGAAAGTACCTAGTGCCTCACATTTGCCAGGTCGTCTGAGCCCCGAGTGTGCGGGATGAAGGAGACAGCCCCTTCCTGGCTCCCTCTCAGCCAGCAGGCTAGCAAAGACCTGCTCCTCTGGGACTGGCCAACAGGCTGGTGTGCAACTCCCAGCGGCTTCTGCCAAGTTGCCCAAGTGCATAAGAAAGTCTCCTTGCCGGAGAACCCTCACCATAGAGAGTCCCTGCCTTCCAATGTCTTACAACCTTTCTAATATGAGGGAAATTTCAAGTGAACGTTGGCAGTAAATTCCACAATGGACAGAACCCTCCATTTATGCCTGTGTCTTCCACTCAGCTGGGAACATGATGAATAGACCTGCTGCAGGGGAATCTGAAAGGAAACTGAATTTAGTAGCCACACGGTTCATTATTGGAAGTGAGAGCTCTGAAGAGAGGAGAGGAAGGGGGTTAACTTCTCCCTTCTCTGATACCATTCCCCTGAACAGTCCTTGGAACCTGCCCTTGATAAGAACTTACCCCTTCACCACCAAGAGTGTTCAAGGTCAAGTCAACCCCAGATGCTGACTCTCAAAAGATGCCTCCAGCTTCCACACTTGAACCCATGAAGTCATGATGGGATTACAACATAGCCCAAACTACTACAAACTATTGCAAACTATAAGGAATCCAGTGTTGGTGCGTCCAACTTTGGAACCAGGCACAGTTGAAGGTTGGTGATCTACGCAGCATGCTAAAAGTTCTCTAGAAAGGACATTGTGTGACGGACAGTAGATTATTCAAAGTTGTCCTATAAGTATGGATTGAATCATATATTGCTTTTAATATTTGGTAGATCATCATGAATCACATTTTCACAAACCACAATGGAAGTTTAGTAAAGGCTTTCCGAATGTGTTGGGTTATTATTTTTTTCTGCACCAAAATCTCCCATTAAATAAAGCATGGAATCAGTTGTATTTTATTCTACTATATATATAAAAAAATCAAATGTCATCGAGCACTGATGCTGCTGGATTTAGTCCAATGTACAAAGGACAACTTTAATTCATATATTACCAGAAGAACTCAAATCCTGTCCCATAAGAATCAAGTGCACATGCTCCTTCCCTCTTGATTTATTTTGTGATTTTAAAGAAAATTGGTTTGAAGGTTGATAATAAAATATGATATGACACAAGAAGAAGGTTTATATAGCAGAGTGCTCAAGGACCAGAATGGAAAATGGCTTGATGTCCTGTATATCAGGTCACATGCTTCCCTATCCATTAGCTTCCAGCCAACACAGGCATATTTTCAGCTGATCAAGTGTGTGTAGTTGGGTCATGAGCTCCCAAAATATGTATGAATTTGAACCTTGTAATGCAACTTCAAGTCAGATTAGTGAGTCTACGTTTAGATTGATGAGTCAGATAGACACAAAGGAAGAAAACAAGGTAGAAAACAGAATGACCAACCTGAGGAGCTCGTAATTTTTTTTAAGTTCAATTTAATTTAATTAAAAATGTTTATATATAATTTATTGTCAAGTTAGCTAACATACAGAGCATACAGTGTGGTCTTGGCTGTGGGGGTAGATTCCCATGGTTCATCACTTACATACAAAGTGTATGCTCATCCCAACAAGTGCCCTCCTCAACGCCCATCATCCATTTTCCCTCAGCCTCCCATCAACCCTCAGTTTATTCTCTGTATTTAAGAGTCTCTTATGGCTTGCCTCCCTCTCTGTTTGTAACTATTTTTTCCCTTCCCTCCCCCCATGGTCTTCTGTTAAGTTTCTTAAATTCTGCATATGAGTGAGAACATATGATATTTGTCTTTCTTTGACCGACTTATTTCACATGAGAGTCAAGATTAAATGGCACATGCACAATCTAAACAGAGATTCCAACAATTCCTGCCACTGAGGCTACTGTTCACCCACTAGGAGACCCACTGATTCCAGTAAGCTCAAAGACAATCTCAGAATTTTCTACATAGTTCCTTGCACTGGATCAGAATTTCATCCCTAAATTAGAGGATTGTTGAGTACCAAGACTTTCGGTGCTGAATGGGCTCAGTAGAAGCTTGGAGGACAAGAATCACTGGGGAGGTTAGGCAAGGCTGCAGCTGAGCCTGGAGGAAAAGCAGGTGTCGTTGGGGGATGGGGAGGGAAGGGGGAGGGGCACTAAGCTGTGCAGTCACCGAGGGAGGAAGGAGAAAGGCACGTGGGAGCTAGCAGATAGAAGTCCAGATGTGCCCCGGATTGCGTAGTTCAAGGAGATGGCCTGTGAATTTGGATGTGATGAGGGACAACCTGGGAGCTCAGCAGAAGAATCAAGATGCAGTGAGGATGTCAGGAGCCACTTGCGGGTAACTCAGTATGGGGCTGATGCCAGTGGTATTCTGAAGGACTAATGTCCAAGGGAAGAAAGTGCATCATTGAAGGATGTGTCTGTGAAGCTGTAGCATGACCAAGTGACAGCCAAAGAGCCAACTGCACCCAAGGGAACCTGGCTCCCCTCCAAAGCCCTGCTCCAACCAGCCTGCAAAGGCAGAGTGGGCCAAGAATGGAAGGGGGTCTAGAAATTACCCCAAGCCTGCAGATACATGGTCTTAAGATGGGCTTGGGGCTGGCCATTCTGAAACCGCTGCGCATGTTCCCTGGAATTGCAGAAGTACCCACACGGATGGCAGATGGTGAAGCCAGGTTGCTCACTGTTGCGCTGGGAGGTTATAGGTAAGCAAGGGAAGGAGGCTAGAATGATCCTTGTGGCGATGGATTACAGCAGAGATACCAGTGTGAGCACACATTGAGTTCATATAGATGAAGATGTGCACTTAGAGAAATACAGATGTGTGAATACACATCGATTCGTATACACACAAAAATCTCCTTGTGCTGTCAGCTGACTGAACCTAGATGCAGTGACACCTCAGTAACAAGGGACACCTCTGGCACCTGCTACTGGTTCCTACTACCATTCTCTAGCCAAAAGAACTGGGATTCCTCAAGAGAAACGGTTGGTTCCAGGATCAGGACACGGATTATTCAAGATGAGCCTGGAACATCTTGAGGTGCTAGAAAGTAAGAAAGTGCTCAAAAAAACTCCCCACATTAATGGGGATATGTCACAGGGACACAGGCACCAACTGGAAGAGTTTGAGCCAGAAAACATGACTTTGAGACAAAGTTGGTAGCTTTGTTTACCAACTTTGGTTGGAAGGGTTAGGTGAGCAGAGGTTTGGGGACCTTGCAGCGTGCACCATGAGCAAGTTGAAGACAGATGAAGTTAGAAAGATTAAGAGTGGGTCAGAAAGAGAGGATCTGGGGGAGTGGCTTTGGGGGACAGAGGACCAGGCTTGTGGATCATTTCGCAGGTCAAGGAAGATTTCAGAGGGAAAGAAAGACTCGCTTAGTCTGAGGAATATGGCACTTCCACCCCGAAATTTCTCATTTTTCTGAGGATTAAAGTTTGCTTCCATTTTTCTTTCACAATCGTCACTTGACATTTTCCGGGGAACGAGGCTGTTCTCCCCGCCGCAACCATGTTCCCTAAAGAGTGGAAGGGTGCCCTTTTAACCACGGTCATGCTGCAATTTGCTCCAAAACAAGCCAGCCGGTTGTGCCCATGTAAGACATCAGTGTGACTGACACCGCACCTGCTCTCCACGCTGTATGTGCCTGTTGGGAAGCCAAGTGATAATTAGTGTGGGAAGTCCTGCTTGAGCCATAAACATGCCAAGTGGCCCCAGGACAGGGAGCCATCTCCCGGGGCAGTGCCCCGACGCTGAAAGTCTCCCCCTCCCCAAGCCCCGAGCTGGGTGGGAGGGCCAGTTGTCTGCTATAGGGCACAAGAGTTCTTGCAAATTCCTGGGAGAAAGCTGAACATTATCATGACAATAAAGTTTCCATAAGACACAAACCTAGATGCAGCTTGGGTCACCTTTTCTCTGCGTGCGCTGCTTAAAAAGAAACAAAGACGCCTATCTTCAGAAAATTCTTCCTGGTGGAGACTTCAGAAACAGCAGGGCCGTTCCATAAGTGGGAAGGGAGGGGAGCGATCACAGAGGAGCCTGGACTCCTCCAGGTGAACAGGTGTCGAGAGGCTGAGCCCCATCCGTGAGCCTGCCACTCAGGGACAAGTCTTCTCTCCCAGCCCACATGAGGGGCAGGTTGCAGGTGCTGGGCAGCCCCAGCCACGGACACATGTGACTGGAGAGAAATCCCCGGCCCCTCAGGTGTGAGGTCATCCTGAGGTGTGCTCACTGCTGCATCCTGGAGTTTGCAGTGGGATTGAGTCTCAGCTGCTCACACATTTCTTTTTAAGTAAGCTCATTTTGTGATAGAATTATATTTACAGAAAAGTGACAAAGATACTTGGATGTTCCCATATATCCCATGCATTGTTAACATCTTACCTGTGCAGGTTACCTTTGTCACAACCAATGGACTGATATTGATGTATTATTATTAACTAAAGCCCATATTTCATCTGGGTTTTCTTCTTTTTTAACAAATGTCCTTTCTTCTGCCTCAGGATCCCATCCAGGGTAACACCTTACATTTAGCCATCGTGTGCTTTTTAAACTCCATTGGACAGATTGTTTCTCAGACTCTTCTGGATTCTGATTGACTTGACCGCGTTGAGAGGTACTGGTCGGTTACTTCACAGGATGTCCTCCAACTTGGGTCTGTCTGCTGGTTTTGTTTTCACAGGGTTACAATGGGGTCGTGGTTTTTGGAAGGAAGACCAACAGAGGTAAATTGCGATTCTTTTCCCATCACATCAAGCGTACATGCTATCAACCTGACTGATCGCCGTCTGTGTTAACCTTGATCACCTGGCTGGGGTGGTGTTTGTCAGGTTTCCGTAGATTGCTTTTCCCCCAGGCTTTCATGGTCTTGGGAAGAGAGTCATTCTGCACAGTTCACATCTAAGTGGTGGGGAGTTACGTTTTACCTGCTTGAGGGTGGAGTATCTACATATATATTTAAACATTAAAAAATATATTTAAAAAATTCTTCTACACAGGACATTTGTCCTTCCTTCCTTCCTTTTCTTAGTAACTCACTAATTTACACTTCTTTATTTTGTAAAAATTGACAAACTGATTTTAAAGCTTATATGGAAAGCAAATGACTTAGAAGAGCCAACATGAAACTGAAGAAAAACAAAGCAGGTGGCCTGACACTAGGCAACTTCAAGACTTACCATAAAGCTACAGTAATCGAGACAGAATAGATGACAGTAATCAAGACAGAATAAAAGAGTAGATGTATGGACCAATGGGATAGAATAAAGAGCCAAGAAATAGATCCACAGAAATATGGTCAACTGACCCTTGGCAAAAATCAAGGCAATTTAATGGAGAAAGGATGGTCTTTTTCCAACAAATGGTGTTGGAACAGTTGGGTGCCCACATGTGAGAAATCAATCAATCAATCAATCAGTCAATCAGTGCAGACACAGACCTTACAGTTTTTGCAAAAAAGTTAATCCAAGATGGATCATCGGTCTAAAATTAAAGTGGATTAAAAATAAAAATGAAACAAATTGCTATAAAACTTACAAAAGTGGAAGAAAACGTAGGAGAAAATCCAGGTGCTATTGGGTTTGGCAATGAGTTTTTGACATGGCAACAACTTTCTTTAAAATCACGCGCTTGGAGCGCCTGGGTGGCACAGTCAGTTAAGCGTCCGACTTCAGCCAGGTCACGATCTCACGGTCCGTGAGTTTGAGCCCCGCTTCAGGCTCTGGGCTGATGGCTCAGAGCCTGGAACCTGTTTCCGATTCTGTGTCTTCCTCTCCCTCTGCCCCTCCCCCATTCATGCTCTGTCTCTATCTGTCCCAAAAATAAATAAAACGTTGAAAAAATAAAATAAAATAAAATAAAATAAAATAAAATAAAATAAAATCACACGCTCTGTGAAACCAGCTATGTAGAAAATGAACAGACAAGGCGCATCTTGGGAGAGATACTTGCAAACCATGTATCTGATAACGATATCTCTAAAATATGTACCCAGAATGTATAAAAATCTTAGAACAATAAGACAATAGCCCAATCAAAAATGGGCAAAAGATTGTAACAGATACTTCACAAGTAAAGACACCCAGATGGCAAATAAGCATATAAAAAGATCATGCTCAGTGTCATTCTTCACCAGGGCATTTCCACACGCCTGTTAAGATGGCCAGACTCCAAAGATGTAACTGACACCAACCACGTGATAAGGGTGCAGAGCCACTCATCCCTGGTGGGAATGCAAAATGTACAGTCACCTGGAGGACCCTGGGGCAGCCAGAGGAAGTCTTACTACACAACTCAGCAATCACACTCCTAGGTATTTACCTGATTGTTGGGAAACTGTGTTCAGGAGGAAACCTGTGCATAAATGTTTGCAGCAGCCTCATGCATAGTCATCGAAAACTGGACGCAACCCAGATGTCCCTCAGCAGGGGAATGGATAAACAAACTGTGGCATCCAGTGGAATATTATTCAGTAATAAAAAGAAATGAGGTGTCAAGCCATGGAAAGTCACAGAGGAAGCTTAAATGCAAAAGCTAAGTGAAAGGAGCCAGTCGGGAAAGGTTGCATACTGTATGATTCCAATTACATGACATTTTGAAAAAAGGCAAAATGCACATATCAACAGTCTATCCACCAGCGGTTGCCAGGGGTTAAAGAGGAGGGGGCAGGAAGAAATGACGTCAGGGTATTTTAGGGGAATATAACTGTAATGTTGAATACATGACATTATAAATTTGTCAAAGCCCATAAAAACTCAACAGAACAAGACCTTAATAGGTAACTGTTTAAAAATCATGTAAGTGGTTGAAAGATCCTGGGAAGGAATAAACTGTCCCAAGAGAAACTGCCTGTGTTACAATGGTGTGGAATGACCTCACTGGGGGGGATGGGCCAAGGTGCTGAGCTCAGTAACCAGAGTCTGTAGGACTAAAGGCAGAGGATTTGGACATGATCTCTGTTCTCTAGTGGATTAAGTTGCCTCCCACGGGGGGTTAGGATCATACTCCCGATACCACTATACATCTACACTGAAATTTAACAATGTAAATAAATGGGTGTCAGATGGAAGGATCCAGGTTCTCACTGCCAGGGTGGAGACTACCAAGAAGCAGGTTTCCGTGACCCATGTGGTTACGGATCAGGGTTGGAGACACAGTGTGAACTCATGTCTGGCTTCACAGAGAGGCAGAGGTGGGCATTTAGAAATATTTGCAGATTGTGTGCAGACACACCACTTAGCATACAGACATCTATTTCTTTCTTGGTCTGTCAGCTGAGAAGACCTGGAAGCAATTCACCCTGATAGAGACGGGCAAGCCTAGCCTCCAGATCTTAAGTTTCCAGTACAGTTCTCCCTGGGAAAATGGCTTATTCCAGGAATGTGCCTGGAGCATCTAGGGGAGCCAGAAAGAAAGCAAGTGCTCAAGCAAACACACACAAAAAAACAATACGTTGACGGACTATGTTGAAGGTCATAAGAACCAACAGAAAGGCTGCCAATGGCCAAAGCCGGAATGATATGAGCAACAAAACACATGAGGGAATATCAGATTATAACACAAGTTATAAAATAAATACCCTTTAGTCCATATTGATATAAACTAATGATTAAATAAATAAAGGAGAAGAGACAAGTCCCCTGTGCAAATTCTCTGCCCCCATGACCAGGAGCACAACTCCCTACTCCTTAACTGGCAGCTGCACAAAGGACTTCCTTCCAAATAGCACAGTACAGAAAGGGGGAGAAAGAGTAGCTTTTCAGCAGAGAACCCTGACAAACATGGCCTCAGCAGGTGGTCAAGGTCAACACAGGTAGGGATAAGTCATGCTGACATATCAGACCCTTCATAGGATGTGATAGGAACAGAACTGAACTTCTGTGATCTTCCAAAAACCCATAACCCCAGTAAAACCAAGAGGAAAACATCACACAAATTCCAAGACAAGGCATCTTACAATATGCCTGCCCAATACTCCTCAAAACTGCCAAGGGCATTGAAAACAAGGGAAGTTGGAGATGCTCTCACAGCCAAGTGGAGCCTCAGGAGGCGAGATAAATAAATTCGGGTTTCTGGGATCTTGGAACAGAAAAAAAAAGGATATTAGGTGAAAACTGGGGGGATATGAATAAAGCATAGACTTTAGGTAATGATGTATCAACATTGGTTCATTGATCAGGACAAATGTACTATAGTAATGTCAGATGTTCATAATAAAGAAAACTGGATGAGAGGCATATGGGAACTCTGGTACTGTCTTCCCCATGTCTCTGTAAATATGAAACTATTCTAATAAATAAAGACTATCATGTAAAAAAAAAGTGTTCTCTATTTGAAGTAGTCAAGACAGACATTGCTCAATTCCAGGTAGGAATTTTCCTGATAGGTGTAAATTTTGATTATTTTTCACATAATTAGAATTTATTGAATACCTATGAACACACACACACACACACACACACACACACTTTGCCCAGCTCTGAGAACAGAGCAGAGAACAATGACACAAGTTTCTCACAATAGTTGTGGTCTGTCCTTTGGGACTGCCCTCCTGGTACATTAAAAAAAATTTTTTTTGAGTGTTTATTTATTTTTGAGAGAGAGAGACATACAGACAGAGCATGAGCAGGGGAGGGGCAGAGAGAGAAGGAGACACAGAATCTGAAGCAGGCTCCAGGCTCTGAGTTGTCAGCACAGAGCCCAACACGGGGCTCGAACTCACAAGCTGTGAGATCATGACCTGAGCTGAAGTTGGACGCTCAACCGACTGAGCCACCCAGGTGCCCCAAGGTACATTTATATATATATATATAATATATATATATACATATATATATATATATATATATATATATATATATAATTTATCGTCATGTTAGCTAACACACAGTGTATACAGTGTGCTCTTGGTTTCAGGGGGTAGATCCCATGATTCATCAGTTACCTATAACACCCAGTGCTCATCTCAACAAGTGTCCTCCTCAATGCCCATCACCCATTTCCCCTCTTCCCCACCCTTCCCCATCAACCCTCAGTTTATTCTCTATATTTAAGAGTCTCTTATGGTTCACCTCCCTCCTTCTCTGTTTGAAACTATTTTTTCTCCTTCCATTCCCCCATGGTCTTCTGTTAAGTTTCTCAAGTTCCACATATGAGTGAAAACATATGGTCTCTGTCTTTCTCTGACTGACTTACTTCACTCAGCATAACATCCTCCAGTTCCATCCACATTGCTACTAATGGCAGGATTTCATTCTTTCTCATTGCCAAGTAGTATTCCATTGCATATATAAACTACATCTTCTTTATCCATCAGTTGATGGACATTTAGGCTTTTTTCCACAATTTGGCTATTGTTGAAAGTGCTGCTATAAACTTGGGGTACAAGAGCCCCTATGCATCAGCACACCTATATCCCTTGGGTAAATTCCTAACAGTGCTATTGCTGGGTCAGAGGGTTGTTCTATTTTTAATGTTTTGAGGAACCTCCACACTGTTTTCCAGAGAGGCTGCACCAGTTTGCGTTCCCACCAGCAGCGCAAGAGAGTTTTCTCTACATCCGTGCAAGCTTCTGTCATTGCCTGAGTTGTTAATTTTAGCCACTCTGACTGGTGTGAGGTGGTATCTCAGTGTGGTTTTGATTTGTATTTCCCTGATGATGAGTACATTTTTGAGTGACACTCAGGTTGTTCACTTGCACATGTGTTTCTTTTGCCCTCTCCTACAAATGCACTACCCATTTTAAGGACTTCAACTGGCCAGACTCCAATGTGCCAATGCCCAGTGAAGTGCCTGGCAGAGAACATGTACTTAATAAATTCCACTTTGCATTTCTCAAATGTTTTTTTAACATCTGTTCTGTGCTGGGCACTATACTAGGCCAGAGGTATAGCCAAAAAATATTATGTAGACAGCCTCTAATTCCTCCCTGTGGGACCATACGCATATACCCAGACAAGCCATGAATTGATCACAACCAATGTGTGGCTTGTGCCAAGTGCCTCGGGAAACGACACTTATGCAGATGGTTTCCACGCAGGGAGAATTAGGCATTCGGTACATGCTATGCCCCTGAATGTAGTGAATTGTTTGGAGAATGACTTTGTTATATATAACTTGCACTAATAAGAGAAAAGAAGGAACTAAATTATTGAAGATGCTCAGGGAGGCAGGAAGGGAAGGAGAGATACCACAAATTAACCTTTTTTTTTTTTCATGTTCCTCCTGGTCAAGAAAGGGCCATATCTGAATGGGAAGAACTGTAGGATTAGGAAAGTTTTATTCCTGTACAATGCCTTTCCCAATTTTCCCCATTAATCAGCTGCCATGCCTTGATTTTGTGACTGATCTGTTTACCAGAAATCATTTGGGTTTCAATGTATATTCACATAATTCACACCTTTTACTTCCTCATTTGGTAACTATTTATTGTGGTGGACCATGAGAGAATTGTCCTTGCTTTCATGGATACTCCAGTCTCCTGGGAAAGATAGACAATGAACCAATAAGCAAATAAATGAGTATTTTTTAAGGGGCGCCTGGGTGGCTCAGTCGGTTAAGTGGCCGACTTCAGCTCAGGTCATGATCTTGCGGTCCGTGAGTTCGAGCCCCGCGTCGGACTCTGTGCTGACAGCTCAGAGCCTGGAGCCTGTTTCAGATTCTATCTCTCCCTCTCTCTCTGACCCTCCCCCATTCATGCTCTGTCTCTCTCTGTCTCAAAAATAAATAAACGTTAAAAAAAATTTTTTTTAAATGAGTATTTTTAAGATAGTTCTATGTGTTGGGATGCCTGGGTGGCTCAGTCAGTTGAGTGTTGACTCTTGATTTCGGCTCAGGTCATGCACTGAGTGTGGAGCCTATTTAAGATTCTCTCTCTCTCCCTCTGCCCCTCTCCCCTGCTCACACACTATTTCTCTCCCCAAAAAATAAATAAATAAAAAATACAGGGCACCTGGGTGGCTCAGTTAAGTGTCCAGCTTCAGCTCAGGTCATGATCTCACGGTTCGTGGGTTCGAGCCCTGCGTTGAGCTCTTGCTGACAGCTCGGAGCCTGGAGCCTGCTTCATATTCTGTGTCTCCCTCTCTCTCTCTGCCCCTCCCCTGCTCCCACTCTCTCTCTCTCTCTCTCTCTCTCTCTCTCTCTCTCTCAAGAATAAACAAGCATTAAAAAAATAAAACAAAATAGTTCTACATGTGAATAGTAATATTTCTTCCTGTGACCACTAACTTTGCACCTTTGATGAAGTAATTGCTCCTTCTTTTTTTGTATACATTCCCTTGCATGGATAATCATTGTATGTCGCTGGCTCTCTACCACCCTCATGGCCTCCCCTCCTCCTGCCCACAGAGGCTGACCCACCACGGCTCCTTCTCAACCTGACATGCCATGCTGCCTCTCCCACACCACAGCATCCTCAGCAGTGGAGTTCACTGTGCCTGGAATCACCTTCAATGCCCTGTCTCCTTCTCACCATTTTGGTGTTGTGATAGACATTGCTTCTTTGGTGAAGGCTTCTCTGATAATCTCTGTGTAGGCATTGACTCCTCCTGGCTTTGGAGGTGAGAAATCTGGGTTTCAGCCTTGAGTTGGGTACACTTGTGGGTGCAGCTCTGAGACATTTCCAGCTATATTAGAACTGTTCTGTGAATTAATTATCTGTACCAACTTCTGTGAGATTTGCATTTTATTTGAAGCTTGAATATGGGCCTGAGTTGGGACCAGAAAACCGGTGTATGGAGAGCAAGTCTCAGCTGGGATGAGAGCCGGGTAGATAGCCAGACCCAGACTGTGGTTTATATGATCAGCCAGGACCAGGTGGAGCAGAGGCAGGAGAAGGGAACTGCATTTGTGCAGGTGAAGCCAGAAGGGCAAGGTTCAGGGCAAGTGGAACCTCCGCAAGAGCCACTGTTCTCACCACCATGGAAATCCACTTAGCACCTTGGACAGCTCCTGGGGGCCAAGAGCCCGGACAGATGGGAAAGGACAGCTCCCTCCACTTCTAAAGGAGCAGAGTCCACTCGTGGGATAAAATGCAGGCTCATTGCAGCCCACGCTGAGCTCTCAGTTTCTGACACAGGGAACAATTAATCATTCACTTTGCTGCATGTTGTTTGAGAGCCGGCCAATGTGCTAAGGACCCTCTCGCATGATGCAGGGCTCCATGGGACGCTAATGTCTGCGGTGGAATATGGGGCATCCTGCCTGAGATATCACCTCATGGTGGGAGAAGCTTCTGGAGCCGGGGGCTTGGCCTCATCTCCCAGCTCTCCCACCCACAAGCTGTATGGCTTTGAGACAGAAATAAAATAATAATTAATAAAAGCACAGTTAAAAGCGACTCCTCCGGTTTCAAGCTTGTCATCCATCTGTAATGCTGGTTGTGGAAAGGACACGTAATGATGTTTGTGAAGGATCTGGCACCTGAGTGTCAGCCATTAAGTGTGCTTGTGAGAACTGGGGAGGGGGTTTCAGCTTCCCAAACCCTCCAGCCCATCTTGCCAAAACCACAACATACGTCATCTTGATGGTGCAACGCACAAAAGGAGGACGTAGGTTTGATTTTATTGCATGGGGTGCAACCACAGGCTCTGTCTGCCTCCAAACACAAAAACAAGCCCCCATCGTCTCCTGGCCTGCTGCACAGCACTCAGCACGGCCCCTATGTGGGAATGACAGATCCAGCTGGCCTCCTTTATCAACATCACATAATTAATACACAGAACCCATCTCACAACATTGCCTTCCCAGGGCTCTGTCCATCTTTGTAAAACAAGGTTGGCAGCTTCCCCGTGTGAAGCCCTGGGAGGTGTTCACCATGGTGGTTATTCCACCTTCACCCACCGTCCACGGGGACCAGGAGGCTGCATTCTACGGAGCCGCTGCTCTGTTCCCTGTCATTTGCCTGTCACTGCTGAGTGTGTGTGAGGGCTATGGTGAAGAGCTCTAATTGTTTCCCGAAACAGGAGGGTTGCCTTAGAAAGCTAAAAGCCCCACCAGGTCCTCATTGAGAACACTTGTGGCTCATTCCCCTTAAAATATGTAAATATGTCACAGCCTCTGTGTAGAATGCACAGCCTGGAGCTCTCCAGGCTGAGTGTTCAGATTTGAGGATTTTCTGACAGTTTGAGCACTAGAAACGGTATGTGAGAGAGAGGCAGAGGGGGGGAGAAGAGCAGGAGAGAGAGAGAGAGGTAGTGGGGGGGCAGACAGCACAGAGCATTGTATTTCTCTTCCTTAAAAGAGGCACCAAAGTTGACAGAACCATCCTTTTATTTCCGTATTAGGATCTCCAGAGCATTCTTATTTAGGTAGCAATCTTTCAGAAAAGATACCATTTTCAGCAAAACACACAAACACCTAATTCACTGGGGTGATATTTGCCATGGCGATTTTGTAGATGAAGAGCTATTTTGTAGTGTTTTGTGAACAAGCTATTTTTAATAGTGGTAGGCTGATTCTTTCTTGGAGGAAACAATCCCATGGCTCCTGGCAGATTCCTGAGCTTTTGTCCCTACTCCCCTGTAGAGCACGGGGCCCAGAACTCCTCCCTTAAATCCTAAATGGGGAGGTGTTGGGGCAGGGTGGTTAAATCCTTTTGGATATCTGACTTTCCTGAAATAGGTGCCCTGCCTGAAATGTCACGGGCTTGGGAAGTCCTGTCTCGGTGGGACCCAGGTCAGGTGTATATCAACAGAGCAAGAAGATACGACAGTTATAAACATCTACATACCCAACAACAGACCAGCAAAACTCATGAGGTGAAGACTTACAGAATGGAAGGGGGACGTGGGTCTATAATAATAGTTGGAGGTGTGAGCCCCCCAGTCTCAGGAATGGATGGAACAAGCAGACATGTGTGGAACATGCCTCTCGACAGCGAGAGCACACGTTTTTCCCAGTACACATGACACTCTGCGCCACAGGTCACAGGTGAGGCCACAAGTGGAGTTTAAATATATTGTAACGGATACATCTCATACAAAGTCTCTCCTCTGACCACAGCGTGATGAAGTTAGAAATCACCCACAGGAAGAAAGCTGGGAAACTGGCAGATTTGTGGAAATAAAGCAATGGACTCTTAAACAGCCAATCAATCAAAGAAGAAATACGGGGGAGATCAGAAAATGCCTAGAAACATGTGAAAATGAAAACACAACATGCAGAAACTCATGGGAGGCAGCAAAGCAGTGTTAAGAGGGAAATTTATAGCTATAAATGCTTGCACTAAAAGTAGCAGAGATCTCAAATCAACAACCTAACTTGATGCGAGGACCTGGAAAAAGAAGTGCAAACTAAACCCAGAGCCAGCAGAAGAAAGGAAATAATGAAGATCCGATGAGACATCAATGAAACAGAGAAGAAAAACAATGGAGAAAATCAATGCAACTGAAGGTTGGTTCTTTGTAAAGATCAACAAAATTGGCAAACTTTTGGACTAGACAAAAAGAAGAAAAGATCCAAATTGCTGCAATCAGAGATGGAAATGAAGATGTTGCTACCAATTCTACAGAAATAAAGACTATTGTAAGAGATACTATGAATAACGGTATGCCAGCCAATTGGATACCCTATGTGAAATGAGCAATTCTTGGAAACACAAGACTCTCCCCCGCCCAGGACTAAACCATGAAGAAATAGAAAATCTGAATAGATCTACAACTCATTAGGAAGATTGAATCAATAATCAAAAATATCCCAACCAGAAATTTAAGAAATAAACAAGCAAACAAAAGAGACAAATGAAAAGCAGACTCTGAATACAGGGAGCACATTTGTGGTTGCTGGAGGGGAGGTGGGAGGGCGTTTGGGGAAAATAGGAGATGGGGATGAAGAGTACATCTACGGTGATGAGCAAGCACTGAGTCAGGTATGGAAGCGGTGACTCGCTGTGTGCAACACCTGAAATTCACAGCACGCTGTATGTTAATTACACTTCACTTAAAAAAAGAAAGAAAAGCTTTTGACCAGATGGTGAATTCTACCAAATATTTAAAGCACTACTTACCCATCCTTCTCAAAGTTTCCCAAAAGGTTGAAGAGGAGGGAACACTTTCTAACTCATTTTACGAGATCAGAAAAGACACTAACAGGAAAAGAAAACTCCAGACCAATGCCCCTTATGGACGTTGATGCAAAAACACCCCACAAAACCCTGTCAAACCTAATTTGGCAGCACAGTAGAAGCATTATACACCACGACAAGGTGGGATTTATTCCTGGGTTGCAAGGATGCTTCTACGTATGAAAGTCAATGAGATTAATACACCACATTAAAAGAACAAATAAAAAAAATTCCACATGGTCATCAGAATTGATGCGGAAAAAGATTTTGACAAAAATTCAACATCGTTTCATGATTAAAAAAAAAAACATCAAGAAACTATGAACAGAAAGAAACAGACTCAACATAATAAAAGCCATGTGTGAAAACCCACGGGGAGCATGTTCAAGACTGAGGGCTCTCCCTCCAGGATCTCTGATCTAACTTAAAGGACAATTAGAAAAAAAAGCAACAATTATACAACTATATTGTTGGGTATGATATATGAAAATGTAATTTGTGTGGCAATAACAGAAGAAGAAGGAGGGGAAAGAAAAGAAAGTTGGCCTAGAGCAGTTTCAGACTACCATTGAAAGTAACTTGCTATTGGGACGCCTGGGTGGCTCAGTCGGTTGAGGGTCCGACTTTAGCTCAGGTCACGATCTCACGGTCCATGAGTTCGAGCTCTGCGTCAGGCTCTGGGCTGATGGCTCAGAGCCTGGAGCCTGCTTCCAATTCTGTGTCTCCCTCTCTCTCTGCCTCTCCCCCATTCATACTCTGTCTCTCTCTGTCTCAAAAATAAATAAATGTTAAAAAAAATTAAAAAAAAAGAAAGTAACTTGCTATTAATTCAAAGGAGATTATTTCAAGTTAGGATGCCAATTTTAATTCCCAGGGAAACCACTAAGAAAATAATTTAAATGAAATAATAGGGGAATTAAAATATTACACTAGGAAATATATATTTAGCTTTAAAGAAGGCCATAATGACAGAAGAGAGGCATAAAAAGACATAAGACGTACAGAAAACAAATAGCAAAATAGCAGATGTAAATTCTACCTTATCAGTAGTTAGATTAAATCTAAGTAAATTGAACACTCCAAATCAAAAGGCAGAATAGAGCAAATCTGGTCCAGTATACGCTGTCTACAAGAGAGGCTTATGATTCAAAGACATAAACAGAATGAGAGCGACAAGATGGCAAATTATTAACATGCAAACAGTAATCAGAAGAGAGCTGGGGTGGCTAGACTAACATCAGACACAATTCACCCTAATGCAGAAGAAAACTGTTACTAGAGACAGAGGTATATTTTATAATGCTGAAAGAGTCAGTCCACCAGAAGGACATAATGATAGTACACATATATCCACTTAACAACGGAGTCTCAAAATACACCAAGGGCAGTGAGAATTGATGCAAGAAATGGACGATTCGACAATAGCTGCAGACTTTCAATAACAGATAGCCCGCATCAGCAGAAGACCTGTAAGGAAACAGAAGACTTCTTAACGCTATAAACCATCCAGACCTTGTATAAATCTGCACAGCACATTCCAGAGAGAGAAGCAGAACACACATCCTTGTAAAGGCCACATGGAGCCTTCTCCAGGATAGACCATGTCATTGACCAGAAACCAGGATTTAATAATTTTAAAAGGTTCAAAATCATTCGAAGTAGGTTTTCTGACCAGAACGGAGATAACCAAAATTAATAACAAAAGGAAATTTGGGAAATTCAGTAGTATATGGAAATTAAAACACATTCCCCCGTATAACCAGTGGGTCAAAGAGGAAATTTCAAGGAAGATTAGAAAGTACTTTCAAATGAACAAAAGCAGGACACAGCAAACACCACACGTCAAAGCTATGGGATCTGGCTAACGCAGTTCTGAGATGTTTTTAAGAAAAAGATCCTCAATTAACAACGTAACCTTCTACCTTAAGAAGCTAGAAAAGGCAAAGCAAACCAACTCCAAAGCAAGTGGGGGAAGGGCATAGTAGAGATTAGACTGGAAATAAATGGAACAGAGAGTGGAAAAGTGGTGAGGAAGGTCACTCTGAAATTCCCACAGGAACAGCGGGGTGTGAGGTATAGGTTTGTTCCATGGAAATCACTCGGAGAATGTGGTGGGAGAGGATGTGTGTGCACAGGGAGGCTCTCAGGAATTCAAAGGAAATCACTACAGAAGGAAGCCCCAAAGGGGTTCTTTGCGTCTCTTCTTTTTTTTTTTTTTAATTTTTTTTTAATTTTTTTTTCAACATTTATTTATTTTTTGGGACAGAGAGAGACAGAGCATGAACGGGGGAGGGGCAGAGAGAGAGGGAGACACAGAATGGGAAGCAGGTTCCAGGCTCTGAGCCATCATCCCAGAGCCTGACGCGGGGCTTGAACTCCCGGATCGCGAGATCGTGACCTGGCTGAAGTCGGACGCTTAACCGACTGCGCCACCCAGGCGCCCCTCTTTGCGTCTCTTCTTGTGCACATGTTGGAGACAAGCCTGTGTGTGTGGCGACAAGCACATACAGGAAGAGGAATTTTCTACGGGCAAAGCAGTCGTCAGGGCCTGGAGAACCTTCGGATCAAAACACAGCATGTTCTTTCAGATTGCTTCCACTCATTACTCTTACCTTCCATGTAGTTTTGGCCCCGTGATGGCCATGGATAGGGAAATGATGTAAATCAATGCGGGTTTTTAAACGTTGGTAACATTTGACAAAACTACATTCAAGGAAAGTTGCCGGCTTATTTTTATTCATTGTTAATTTTTCCAATCTGATGAGGGGAAGAAGGTTTCCTCTTTTGCTTGAAGTCACATTTTCTTGATTAATTCAGATCAGAGGATTAAATTTATTTCCTCTTTTGTCAAACAGATGTTTGAGATCATTGCCCATGTTTCTATTGGACAACATATGTTAAGGTTATTTCAGTGCTAAGGATATTATCCTGTTGTCATAAGTTCTGAATTTGCCTTTTAACTTGAAACCTTTAAAAAAAGTTTTAATGCTTATTTATTTTAGAGAGAGAGAGAGAGAGAGAAAGGGAGAGAGAGCGTGCACAAGTGGAGGTGGGACAGAGAGAGAGGGAGACAGAGAATCCAAAGCAGGTTCCAGGCTCCAAGCTGTTGGCACAGAGCCCAACGTGAGGCTCGAACCCACAAAGTGTGAGATCATGACCTGAGCTGAAGTCGAACACTTAACCAACTGAGCCAGCCGGGTGTCCCAACTTGAAATCTTTATAATGCATGTGTGTGTGATACAGCACTTTGATTTTGTCAAATCTATCAGTACTTTTTATGTAGGATTGCTATTGTCATGCTTGGGGTCTTCCGGCAAGATGCTTACTCTACAACTCAATGTTCTTCCAGCACTTTGAGAGTTCTTTTTTACATTGACCTTTAAATGTATCTGAAATTACTCAATTGTCGTAAGGAATGGAATTTTGAAATGATTTTGTTTTTTTTCTCGAAAGATTGATTAATCCCATCATCATTTATGTGTTGATGCCTCCCGCGTTAACATGGCTGCCGAGTCATACACTAAATCCTTTCAATGTGTCAGAAGGGGGTCGTGTTCCATACTTTGCCACAATTTTGTTTTTGTTGTGGCAAAACTCACACAATACCACCTTCACCATCTTCAAACATATAGTTGACTGGCATTAAGTACGTCACGATGAAGTACCGTCGTTATCACCAGGCATCTCCAGACTCTTCATTGGCAGAATCTTTCCTACACTTTCATGTTAGAATGCATCTGATAAGACACTTGTATTATTTTTCTCTTTCAGCATTTCCATTTCTGATGTTTCTTCTTCCCAATGAAACTTGAAAATATTTTATTAGATGTTCCCTCAAAAAAACCTATCTTAGGAATTTGGCTGGAAACGGATTATTTCAAAAACAGTTGGCGTTCCCATTTCAAGACGTGGTATCCTACTATGTTCAGTGCCAGTTCACTGGTAACGTTTGTTGTGGATACTTTTTTATTATTGTCTGCACTTGCTGAAAGGTCCCAGAGATGCTGGACACATCCATGTTGTTCTTTTTTGCATTTATAGTACTTGATGCTGGCTGGCACGTCATAGGAACTCAGTAGGCACCTAATACGTTAATGAATGATAGATGACATATTGTTATGTGTGATTTGTGCTTCTTATTTTATTTAATGGATATTTGGTGACCGGTGTTACTGCCATGAATGAAGCATGATTTACTGGAGACTATACTCCACTAGATTTGTCAATGTTCTGAAAGGCCATCTGTTACAGATGGAATTCTGTCTCCCTGAAATTCATATGTTGGAATCCTAGCCCCTAGTACCTTGGAATATGGCATTATTTGGGAACAAGGTAGTTGCAGATGTAATTAGTTAGGATGAGGCCATCCTGGACCAGAGTGAGCCCCAATTCCAGTATGACTGGTGTCCTTATGAAAAGGGGAATTTGGACACAGGCATGCATGCAGAGAGAAAGCCATGTGATGCTGGAGGCAGGGATCCAGGAGGCATGTCTACACAACAAGGAACACTGAAGATCGCCAGAATGCTGGGGGCAGTCATAGAATAGATTCTTTCTCAAGCCCTCGGAAAGAATCCTCCCAGCCCACACCTTGATCTTGATGTCCAGCCTCTAGAACTCTGAGGCAATAGAGCCTTGGGGTCTGGTATTTTGTTATGGGAGTCTTATCACACATATTCAGGTTTGGTAGCTTTGGTTTCTCCTGAGACATGTCTCCTTGCCTTGCAGATGGCCACCTTCCTGCTGCACTGTCATGTGTCACATGCCTTCTCTCTGTGCACATGTGTCCTTGGTATCTGCCTCTTTCCTTATAAAGACATCAGTCCCACTGGATTCGGGCCCCACTCTTATGGCCTCGTTTAACCTTAATTATCTCCATAAAAGTCCTGTCTCCAAATACAGTCACATTGGTGGGTTGGGCTACAACATATGAATCTGGGTGGGAGCGGAGTACAGGTACACAATTCAGTTCAGAACATACATCATCCTTCAGAATCTAAGTATGTGTCTGAAAGCATCCTGGATTAGGCAGTGATGTTTTAGCTATTGCTTTCACCTACAAGGATCTTAGAGAATTGAAAATTGGAAATGTTCCTTTGGAATGGATATGGAGGTGAGAGCAGAGCTGGGAGGAGAGGCTCAGAGACAGTGGGCTCTGTTTGTGGTGACAGAGGCATTACGAAACCTGTTTCCATTTTCTCTGTTTTACTCAAGGCCAGCTTGCTGGCTGGTTTCTCTTCTCTGGATGCTGGTTTCTCTCCTAAAATGTGTCTGGTCATCTCACAGAGGTACCCAAGTGACTAAGCCACATCACATACTTGAAAGGGCAGGATGCCTCCTTCCTGCTTGTAAAGAGGAACCAGTTTACAGAAAAGGAGCATTTTCTAACAAATTTCTCTTGGCTACAGGTTTGGCACTTAACAAATTAATTATACAAGCAAAAGATGCATAAATTCTCTTGAGAGAAAGAGAGAGAGAGAGAGAGAGAGAGAGAGAGAGAGAGAGAGAGACTTCCAAATAAAAGTCTCTCTGTGTTTTTCTAAGCTTTAAAAATATTTTTGGGGTGCCTGGGTGGCTCAGTCAGCTAAGCGTCCAACTTCAGCTCAGGTCACGATCTCATGGTCTGTGAGTTCAAGCCCCGCGTCAGGCTTTGCGCTGACAGCTGGGAGCCTGGACCCTGCTTCGGATTCTGTGTCTCCCTCTCTCTCTGCCTCTCCCCCGCTCACACTCTGTCTCTCTCTGTCTCAAAAATAAATAAAACATTAAAATTTTTTTTAAATAAATAAAAAATAAAAATATTTTTATAAACATTTATGTATTTGCGTAGAAAAATACATACTTTAGTCAATCTGAATCGATCTGAAAATCCTCCCTGTGCTCCATGTGTTGTTTAGAGATCCATCATGCTAATGGAAAAATGTTTTTTCATTTTGAAGTGTGTATGGTCTTCCATTGAAAAAACTTTGGCTAATCTTAATTCGGCCACTTTGCTGTCGACAAAGTCTCTCCCGCTCTTTTCCCTTTCCAAACCATGATGTGTGTGTCCTGAGAATATCTTGCCTTTAATGGGATTACGTAGTTGCAATACATATTAGCCTCATTTTGCTGTAGACTTTAGGTGAGAGTTTGGTTTTGTTTTAATGTTTTGATCTTAGAGTAATTTCTATACGATTTCTTTATTATTCACTTCTATAAAATAACTGCATTACGTTTTTAATCCCAAAGTGTACTTGGTTGGGACAAAAATGAGTTCCAAAACAGCCCCACCCATGTTGTCTAACACCTGTGTTTCTAGGAAGATCATTTGGGCAGGGTCCTGTGTGGCAGGGAAACCTAAATGTGCCCCTGCCTGGGAAGGAAGGCTTGCTGTGAGGTGACTTCTGTGACAAAGGAGAACGAATTACCTTCAATAAATCAAAGCCAAGATGTACGCAAGGAGCCAAACCAATAAGTCAAGCTCAACAGCTCTGGAGAGAAGCTTCAGGCTTACCCTTCCTCCTCCGAGGCTCCGGCCGTGGCTTTTCTCCATGCTGGCCGCAGCAAGGACACCAACTGGAGATAGGTGGAGATGAGAGCTCAGGTTTGATGGTGTCCAACTGGCCAACCGAGTGCACGGTGGTCTCTATCCTTGAGAATCACAAGCTCCAGGGGTGCCTGGGTGGCTCAGTCAGTTGAGTGTCTGACTGTTGACTTTGGCTCAGTCAGTTGAGTGTCTGACTCTTGACTTTGGTTCATGGGTTCGAGCCCCACATCGGGCTCTGTGCTGACAGTGCAGAGCTTGCTTGGGATTCTCTCTCCCTCTCTCTCTCTCTCTCTCTCTCTCTCAAAATAAATAAATTCACATTAAAAACCATTACACGCTCCAGCCATACCACCCAAGCACGGGTGTAGTACAAATATGTAAGGGTGCAGACTGTTCTCTCTACCTTGAGTGATGCCCTTCTTCCCTCTCTCCGCCTGGTGTGCTCTACCTGGCCTTCCCGGGCAAGGCCACCTGCTGCTTCTTCCTTGATGCAGGTGATGGAATCATTCTGGTTACACAGCACTTTGGACTGAGTAGAGACAATCACCATCATCATCGCCACCATCGTCCTCAGGGCCATCACAACTGCAACCAACCCCCATCACCACGCTTGTCATCACGTCTTTCCCACTGATGGCCACCCTGTCAGCTCGGGTTCTTACTCTGAATGAGACATTCTGCTCAGAGCTTACCTGGGTCATGTCATTTAGATCTCACACTCGTGGCACAAGGTAAATGCTATTATAGTCTCCATTTTGTACATGAAGAAACTGAGGCACAGAATGGTGAAGGAACTTGTTCAAGGTTATATGAGGATCTCAGCCTCTTGATTCATATTACAGTAAATCCATTGGATAAGGATGAATTTGTTTCTTGCTAACTTAATTTGAATATACTCATCTCATTTGGACTCAGTTTTCATGGAAAGCTCAGCTATAATAATATGATCTCTGCTCTTGACTCTTAAAGTGTAGTTCCTGAACAGCAACATCAGCATTATCTGAGGTCTTAGTGTAAATGCTGGTTCTCAGGCCCCACTCCAGACCTACGGAATCAGAATCTTCATTTTTAACAAGACACCCAGGTGATCTGAGAGCCCACTGACATTTGAGAAGCATTTCACAAATACAGCCCCCCCCCCCCCCCCCCCCCCCCCGTCCTTGTGCAGACATAGATCCGAAACAGGTCTATGGCTTGGTCCTACAGAGGTCGGGGGCACCTGCCAGCCTGGTCCTCCATTGTCCCAATCTCATAGGCAATATTCAGAATGTACTGGGAGGGTGTTACCAATTACTTGCATTTGCAAAACAAAGGAACATGTAGCCAGTGTCTCCAGGGCAGCAGGGAGGACTAGAGGGTGAAAATTCTCCTTGGAATTGGAGTAGGGGATGAGATGCCTGCTAGACCTAACCATAACCTCACCCAGTGAAAGACTCATTCACAGCTGGCTCCCTGCACGGACGCAAGCCTGCTGACCCGCCTCCTGCTGTATGCCATGCTGTCCATACCGATACTGAGCCTTTTGCCGACATCAAAGGAAAGTGGTCACGGGTCCTGTTTGTCTGGCTCTTTGGGGCCTTGGATTCTTCACACATAGGTTGGGATAATAGAACGGCATTTGCCTTCATGACAGGATCGTGGCAAAGGCCAAGAACCAGTCAGAGTTCACGTAAGAGTGGGGACACCTGAATAGAATAAGGTCTGTAATGTAGTTAATAGTATCGCCCTAGTATCAAGTTTTGGCTTTGACGTGGTGCCACAATGATATAAGATGCTGCCACTGGGGGAAGCCTTCAGGAGACTCCCTGTGCTAAAGTCTGGACTCACACACAGGCAGTGGCATCATGTAGAGACTTGGCTTGTCAACCACACATCTCACTCAGGCTGAATTGAGCCAGGAGGGAAATCTTTGGGAGGATGTGGAGGAGCTTATGAGAGCCAAGGAAAAATCAGACCGCACAGGGCGACAGGGAAGGATGCCGGCCTGCGCTCCAGAGAGCCTTGCTGGCAGAAGCTAGTTAATAGTCCTGTCTGGGAGACCCTGCTAGAAAGCATGTGCCTTGCCCATTCCTTCCGTTCTTTCCTCTGTTTGTAGCTAGCCTGGAAGCATACGAGTGGCCCAGCACTGGCTTCCTGCTGGACCTGTGGCCAGGGAGAGCAAGATACCCTGGCTGAGATCAGGAGGGTCTTCAAAAGGATCTGGACGTATCGTCACCAGAATTTCATAGGCATCCAGACACGTACCCAGACCATTATGTGCCTATGGAATTGCTATCAATGACAGCTGAGCTTCTGTGTGGGGAGGGCCTTTCATGACCCCACCTGTCCCGGGCACAAGGACGTCCTGATGCAGGGATACAGGAGATTTGGTCCCCATAGTTGGGATCCACAGACGTCTGTTTATATGCGCCTGTGTTTACATTCTTACCACAAATTTTAGTATGCATGGATTGACCTTTTACCCACTAAATGTTTATTTCTTTATTTTGAGAGAGAGAGAGAGAGAGAGAGAGAGAGAGAGAAAGTCTCAGGCAGGCTCCATGCTGTCAGCACAGAGCCTGACACAGGGCTTGATCCCACAACCGTGAGATCATGACCCGAGCTGATATCAAGAGTCAGAGGCTCAACTGACAGAACCCCCCACATGGCCCTGGATTGACTTTTTTTAAAGAGGAAGAACCAACAGCTATAATCCCTCCCTGCTCATATTAACACAGTTGTGTTTATATCCTCCTAGCTCTTTTTTATGCGCTAATATTTTCTCAAGCGTTTAAAGCAGACACGGGGAATTAGAACCTGCAAGTGCCTTCCCCGTCGATCACTTTATTTTGATTTTTAAATTCCCGATGGAAGCGACGTCGCTGTAATTTTCCAGCCCAGCATCCCCAGGGTGGACCTGGAAGGACCCCTCTGTCAATTTACATCCGCACAATGACAGCTTTCAGAAAACTCAGATGCTTGTCTCATAAATAAAGTCTAATAATCATGTGACACGTGGTCTCCTGGTGTCGGGAGTGACTGGAGCATCTCATTTTTGAAGAGTTGCAAGAAAACAAAATCTTTAGGAAGCATCCAGAGTTCTCACCCCTTGCCCCTGCCAACATGGTGATACCTATTACTGATGACAGCTGGGGCCCTTTGGAGACGGGGGATGCTAATGCAGGGGTGACGCAGCATCATTATGAGGTTCATAAGAGCTAAGCCAATTGTCCGGGGGGCGAAGTAGCCAGGGACCCAGCATGGGCTGTGATTCCCCCACTCCGTTCCGGAGCACAGGTGTTGAGTTCTGGGAAGAAATAAGCACTTGGTCAGCATTCCACTCTCGGGGAACCTGGGCTTCGGTTCTCAAAACAGCAGCCCCTGCCAGGTGACTTTCTGGGAACACCGCTCCAGGGCTGTGATGCCAGCGGAGAGCAGTGTTGCTGCTCCTGCACATTCCCTCGGGGCCTGGCCTTTGGGTGGGCAATGCTGGCTACATCACTCAGAGGGGGCATCGGCACACCCACTGCTGCCAACCGTGGGGGAGTGGTCAGGAGCCAGACTGGACGAGCACACGTCCTCGCCCTGCCCTGGATCCCTGTCTGCAGAATGACCACCTTGCAGGGCTGTCCTGAGGACTCAAGGAGCCAGTGCAGGCTAAGCACACACAGGCACCCGATGGAATGAGGGAAGGAGCTACTGTGGTTGTTGGGCCCCGTTGAGCCATCGTGGGGGCCGGAATACAGGCCCGTAGCTTCCGACTGGTCATGCGTGTGTGAGTGTGTGTGGATGCCACTAGGATGTGTCCCACCACTCCCTCCTGCCTGCCGTCACCTCCCACCTCTCCTGGCTCACTCTGCCACTCGTCCTGGACTCCCCTTTCTCTGGTCCTCAGTTCCTTTACCCTTGGTCGTCCTTCTCCCTCTTCAAGTTCAGCAGCTCATTCTTACCATTCAGGTCCCAGCCCCTTCCCTTCCCTGCCCCTGGGTCCCTGCCCCACCCAGAGATTCTCTATTGTGTTCATGTATAAAGGATTAAAGCACCTACTATCATCTGAAGTAATCTCAGTCATTCGTTTCCTTGCGGACAGCTTTTCTCCTCCACGTGGACCATACACTCCATGAAGCTGGTGTTTCTGTCTGTTTTGTTCATTCGTTGTGCCTCTAACGCTGAGACAGAATCTGGCCCCCAGTGGAGAGTCCAGGTATATTTGTTAAATGAATGTGTGACTCTGAGATGCAGCTTCCTCATCTGCAAAGCAGAATGAACAACGGTACTTGTAGCTTGGAGGTTTCACGAGCACCGAATTGTGCAGGGTGTGGAGGCGTAGCAGCCAGACCAGAGCATGGTCATCCAGACCACCCAGCCTCCTGACTGTATCATTAATAACGTGGGCAAGAGACACGCACAATTAACCATGATATATGGCAAAATGAGGAAAGTGACAAAGAAGGACGCAGTACAATTGGGGCTCAGAGAAGAGGAGAGACCAAGAGGGCAGGAGAGTGTGGGCACAGGATGGAGAGGCCCAGCGGGAATGGGGTGGAGCTTCAGCTGCCTGGGAAGACACAGAGAAAAGGAGTGGTCGCGCTGGTGGGAATATGGAGGGCGTCTGTGTTTCAAAGTCTCCCTTTGGTGACTCCCAGAGACCAGACAGCAGAATGGGGCCTGGGGGCAGGGTGTGAGCGCCAGAGAAGTCTGAGAACCCAGAACAGCCTCTCTCTTGGGGGTCAGACGCTCAAGACAACCACCAGGAAACAAACACAGCTCCCCGCTGTGGGAAGCTGGAAAGGCCATAGACATCCGGCATTTCTCCGCACTGAAAGGTCTGGCAGATGAAGGGACACAACGCAGCGCGAGGAACTTCATGAACGAGCTTCCCACGCACTCTGTCCTCGGAGTGGCTCCCCGCTCCAACAGGAATCACCGGCTAGTGCAGAGCAGTGTGATTTAAAGGGCTGTCTCTGGACTCGAGGTTTGCACCTGTGGATTCCGCGCACGGGGCGAGCTGCAGGTGCGTAGACATAATTGCATGTCAGACGCTGGTGCCTGGTGGGCCATCCATCTTCCTTTTGGATGAAAACGCCTCATCACATAATGCGCGGAAGGGCTGCTCCCCTCCTCCCACGCACACCTCCTTCCCACTTTCCCTCCAGTTAGTGCAGGTGTGCATTGGAAGGCCACCTTTGGAACAACTGAGGCTCAGTGATGTATTTCCAGCATGAAATCTGGGAAGGGATCCCCTGGGAGGTGAGTAAGAAATAACACAGACCTCAGGAAAGCTAGAGACGGGCAGCGTTGAGGCTCTTGACAAGGACAGAGGTGGTAGGGGAGAGTGGGGGCACCCGAGCCTGCAAGTGCCTCCCTTCCTGGTTTCCAGAGGAACAGAGCCGAGAGCTGTCTAGCAGCAGATGCCGTCTCATAAAGCAGATCTGGATTGCAGCCGCCTTGGCCACGGCCTACTCTCGATCCCGCTGCGAAACCACAGCAGCTCCTACATAATCCATTTTTCAGCAAGTTACGGAGCGGGGGGAGCAGTCGCTCCTGGAGGCCTGGCCATGTGGTTCCCCGGGACTCGCTTTGCTAAAACCGTTATGACTGCCACGCTTTGTGTAGCCTCAGTAAATTTACCGCGGCCTCGCCATAAATCAGGAGCATTTTAATGACCTCACTGTGAGAGCTGTTTGCAAGGGAGGAGAAAGGTGCTGGCTGGGGGTCTGTCGGGTGCCCCTAGGAGGGGCCGCCTGTACTTCTGGCCCTCATGCTCATGGGCCTTCCTTGTCTCCGGCTCCCTGCCTTTGTCTGGGACATGAGAGCAGAAAGTGCTTTCTCTCCCCCTCTCCAGGTCACATGACCAACTGGAGAAATCCCAGTCCCCTGGGCTGATGGCTGAATGGGCTTCTCCCTGGCAGAGCGCCATTCTCCAGCCAGAAAAGGAAAGTGCAGCTTGCAGTGCAAAAGTTTCAATAATTTGTGAAGAAATGGGGCACAGAAACTAATGTTCATATGCCTTAAGATGCAATGTGAAACTTGATGTGTGTGTGTGTGTGTGTGTGTGTGCACGTGTTTGAAAGTAGAGTTGTTCTTAAATCCATTAGGGCACTTACATCCTTATAGCTAAGTTTATTTGAATCACTCTTTGGGTAACTTTTTTTTACAATGGAAAATTTTAAATATACATAAATTAGAGAAAATAGTTTAGTGATCCCCATGTGCCCATCATCCTGCTCCCATGCTGGCCCTTGGGCCCTTTGTAAAGTCCTTAATTTTAGAGTTCTCAGTCTGCCTTCTAACCTCGGGTCAAACGGCACTGTGGACTGTTCCCTTCTGTGGAGGCTTCTGTGACTCCCTTAAATACAAGCTCACACCACAGTCTAAAGCCTCAGTCACCTGAGCTCACCTAAAAATCTTCTGCTTGGTTCTAAAGCTGAAACCCAGAGGGGAAATCGTCACCCCAGACCGCTGCGTGGCATCTGCTTGGAGAACGGCCAGCACGTTGACGGGATGGAGGCCGGATCAGGAGAGCAGAGTCCCGGGTGCCTCTGGCTCCCGGTGGCCGCCAGATCTCGCCCGCTGTGCGTCATGGGGAGTTCGGGAGACACACTGTGGCAGGCGAGTGGGAACCGAGGAATGCAGTCACCTGGACTGCGGTTTCACCGGCCAAAGTGTGACCTCGGCAAGCCATGTGGCCCTCTGTCTGCAGACAGGCAGGCCCCGCTTGACTCAGCGTTGTGGAACTTTTGCCTCAAGAGCACGACGTGTCTCCTGAGACCTGCAGACAGGATCAAATGGAAGGAGAGGCTTCAACAGGTAGAGGAACATCACGGGAGGTAAACTGAGGAAGAGCCGGAGCCCCCTTACCGTGCCTTGAATTGAAGGGATGTGCTGAAGACACGGGCCAGCCAGGAAGGACGGGGACTGACCAGCGTGGCGTCCTCCCTCATTGTACAGAAGCAGCGAGCCCGCACCTGGTGGTGGGGCCGGAAGGGGGGGCCCTGGAGGCAGCCTTCCGCTGACACATGTTTGTCATAAGGACAGGATGGGACAAAGGTTCCGAGTGCGCGTGTCAGGTGGCTCATCGGCGCTTTACTTACAAAAACAAAAAAACTTGGGAACCTCTTAAGCTTCCCAAATAAGCAATTGATTAATATAAATTAGACTTTGTTCATACAATGTCACATCATGTTATCATTCAGGAAGGGTCATGAAGGTCTACACTTAGTGATTAGAGACTATTTTCATGGGATATTGTTCAGATAAAAAGTAAATTGCTGAGAAGCACAGCACAAAATGCAATTTTGTGATCTGTGCGCGTCCCTATCTAGGTATCTATTTGTACACAGAAAACAGGAAAAAGGGTATGAAAAAAGGAAGGGTTTACGTGGTTATAGCTAGGTTTCAGGGTTTGGGGACCTATCTACTTTCTTTTTTATAACTTTCTATATTCTCTGAGTAAACACACACTTGTGACAATAAACACCTAGGTTTTACACAGAAGTAGCATTTATTTTAAGTGAAAATAAATCTCCCAATCTTACTAGAAAGACTGAAGGCAACAAGACACCCTGATGGGCATTTTAGCAGAAGACAGAGCAAGCGAGCATTCTGGGAGCCCCGTTCCTCGCAGGTCACATCGTGTCTGTCTTCTCCAGTACTGAAGTCGTTTTCCACAAAGCTGCTTATCCGATCGAGGTATGTTTTCCACAAGCATGTCTGCCATTTTTTAACACCTGTCAACTCAGATAGAAGCATCGAAACACGCGTGTCTCAGTGTCTCTGCGTTTACTGCCGACTACTCCAAGAATGATCTTTCCCCTTTGCCTGTGGAGTTAGTGGTAAGAGAAGCCTGGAAAAGTGGAGAGAGTGTAGCCTTCTTGGCCCAGCTTCCTCTTTCCCAGAGAATGGTGAGGGATTTCTGCCTAACACCTCCCCTCTCTCATTTAACCTGCGGATCTGAAGCCATCACAGGTGGCTGGTGTTCGCTCCATGTATCTGCCTCATCTCATGAAGAGTCAGCTCAGACATCAGGGGCATTATTTGGGGATCAGCGATATCTGTTTAAGGGGGAGCCTCTGTCTTTCTGTGGCATGGGAAGAAGTTCAAATCCTGAGGGAGCAGATTCTGAAGCAAAGGAAACTATTACCTAAATTAAGCCCTTTAAGACCATTTTTAATGGTGATAAATTAGGCAAGTTGCTAAATTGGACTGAGACCATAATTCATGTTGGATGGTATGAAGAAGAATTTAATTTAGCTTTATCTTCTTAGAAAAATCCCAGAAAAAAATACCCCACAAACTGAAAATAGTAGTTCTTAGAACGAGTTTCAGAATCAGCGCATTAGCTGCCTGAGACAATGGTGAGCACTGAAGCTCTCCCCAAAATCACGGCAATAAATCACTTAAAGCAAAGCAAAATTTTCTCCAGTGGGCCTACTTACCAAGTGACAAACTTAAAAGGCCATATCGTGGTCTGTGCAAGAAGCTTGAAGATGTTTATTTGTTAGGGAGGATTGAACTGGCTTAATTCTGCTCAAATGTATGTAATGTTGAATCTTTACACTTTTTATCAGTGTACTTCCCAACACCTCCAGATCAAATATAATCCTCACTTAATAGACTAGAGGCTTAGAGATGCGTAAAGCTGTCTTAAAACCATGTCTGGTTTCGGAAGACCTGTATATGGACCCCGTGAAGTGTTTATCAATGACTTGCCTACAGACCACCTGTCTAGGAGCCTGATCGTAAGGAGTCCCTTAAGTGGCTTACAAGTGTGCTGAGTTGAGGAACAGGGGACCAGTGAATACGTGGAGTTAACCTTTCTTCCTCTGCAACAGAAGTTGCCTTACTCCTTTTGCGAAGAGTCAAATAGTAAATATTTTAGGCTTTGCAAGGCATACAGTCTCTATTGCAATTACTTGGCTGTTGCAGTGTGAAGGCAGAGAAAAACAATACATAAAAAAACACGGGCATGACTGTGTGCCAATAAAACTTTATTTGCAAAACAAGAAGGGAGCCAGATTTGGCCCACCGGCCATCGTTTGCCAAAACCCATTCTGTAGACAGGTTCTCATGGACTTTGGCTTCATATCTTCGTCAGCATCATTACAACATCATTGCCATCATCTTTATTGTCAACACCATCATTGTCATCAACAGCTTCATCACCACTATCACCGTCATCACCCCCATCATCACCATCACCATCATCACCATCATCATCGTCTACAATTATCATCAGTGTTCAGTGATAGCCCCAGCAGCAAACGGAGATAGCATGTTCTCAGGGCTCAGTGCTACTGTTCTTGCTTGGGATACTTCTCTAGGTCCTTTAGAATGTCATCTTCTTTTTATGACATTTAAATTATCCGCCCTCCATTGCTAATTGCAGCCAGCCACTCTGAGTAGATGAGAAGACCCCCTTCAA
The DNA here is from genome assembly GCF_022837055.1 of Prionailurus viverrinus. NCBI lineage: Eukaryota > Metazoa > Chordata > Mammalia > Carnivora > Felidae > Prionailurus > Prionailurus viverrinus. The sequence goes on from NC_062563.1 coordinate 2,812,220, forward strand.
GGCCATGAGATTCAACCAGGAAAAATAGATTGGTCTGACACAAAAATCTTAAGGAAATTATATTCATCATTATGTGGGGTATGCTCTGAGCCTACATGTCAAATTCCTTCTAACTCTGTTGTTTGCTGGGGCTCCCTAAGTGTGATCTTCTTGTCTCCCATTTATGAACCCTCAGCTTCAGCCCCCATCCCATGCCAGGAGTTATTCTGACCTTTCTTTGAACGAACAAATAAACATTTAATTCAAATAGCAAATTAGGCATTTCTCAGTGGATCAACCCCCCCCCCCCCCGCCCCTATCCCCATCACAAACAGCACATCTGAGCACTTTCAGATCTCCCGCCAGCCCATGGCCAGAGAAGATCCTCCTTCAGCTGAGATGATACAAAATCTGAGTTAAAGGTTTTCAAAGGGTTTCCTCTCAGGGATAATTCTTGAGGGCTAGAAGCTTTTGGTATCTTCAGTTGAAGGAAATGAAATCTTAAAACCCCACTAAAGTAGTCAACAAGCACTAACTGGGATCCTCGCCACAATATAACAATGCCTCACACGGTCTACACCAGCACTGAGCATTGGACTGAAAGCCCTTTGGCATTTTGCTGTTTTAACAGAATTAGTAACTTGCCTGACTGTGCACTTTTACATACTCATCAGGCAGTTTTCCACATTCCATCTTTCTTTGGTGCCTGCTTAACGGTTCTCTTGCCATTGATTACCTTTTGCTCACAGCAATTTGAGCATCACTATGCACATATAACCCAACCCTTCAGCTCAATATTGCTCAATGGATATTGCTCCAAAAAGGTGCATCTGGTTAATTTTACAGACTCACCAAAGTTTGCTCGTGCATCTGTGGAGAGGACCATGGGACTCTCGGTTGCCATGACAACTGGAGGAGAATCAAGGATCTGGGGATTATTGGATCTCTGTTCCCCTGAGGTTTTCCCCATCACCCATGCCCGATTTCAGGATTCAGAGCTAGATGCTTTGTAATGGATACAGATCCCTTAACATTCAATGCAAAACGTAAATGACAGTAATTAGATTCTTTGGAAGCCAACAGGAGAAAAGAAACCGATGTTTCTTGACTACCCACTGTGCCCGAAATTGTGTGGAGTATTTTCACAAATTTTGTCATGAGATGCACCTGTCTTCTATTGTTGTTCCCATTTTGTTGAGGCTGCACGAGGTTCCCCCAGCCAAGGAATAGGATGCAGTGGGGACCTTTAGCCAGAGCCCATGCCTTACCGCTGTGATGCCCATGGTTCCTTTCTTCACCAGCTCCTGGGACTCCAGCACACAGAAGGGACTGGACTGTTGAGCTCTAAGACCCCCTTGAGTTTTACCCTGACGCTATCCCCAATGTTAGTGAAACAATTACTGAGTCTTCTCCTCTAATATGACTCTTTGCCAGGCAAGAAAAAATCTAAGAGACAGAAGACACTGGATAAAAAAAGAGGAGGGAGGAAAAGTTGATAGATACAGACCACCGTTACCATCTTCATCTACCATGTCCACAGTAGACGTTTCTAGAGAGTTCTTGGCTCCTTGGGCTCCACATTAGTCCTTTGAACCAGGGAGGGTGCACACCAGAGACGAAAGGCCCAGCCCAAGGGGTTCCCAGATCCCGCTCCAGCTGGGGCACGGGGTCTCCTAACCCCAACCTGGAGATCCACTGGAGCCTGGCGTGGGCACAGAGCTGCAGGGCAGAGGTTAGGATGGGGTTTGGGGGAGAGGCCAACTTCGCGGTGAACGCTGGTTCTGCCGGGTGGCCATGAGGCCGTTCTCCTGCCCTTCTGAGTTCCGTTCCTCGGCTGTGCAGTGGGAGAGCCAGCGGTTTTTCACTGAGAGGGTTACCTGCAATCAGGAAGCTCTGAGGGTGGCACTCAGCACGGTGCCAGGCCTGAGGAGAGCAGTGGCATCGATACATTTATTGATTGAGGATTGCAATTTCCTGTATGTTTGGGGGGCGGGAGGGAATACATTCATTTTGGGGGCTACACACCAGGGGTGGCTTAAGACAGCAGAAATTTCTTCTCTCACAGGCCAGAAGTCTAAAACCAAGATGGGAGCAGGGCCGCGCTCCCTCTGCAGGTGCTGGAGGAGGGTCCCTCCTGCCTCTTCCAGCCTCTAGTGGTTGCGGGTGTTCTCTGGTTTGGGCTCGCTTCACCTCCACCCTCTACCTCTGTCTTCTCCTCTGTGTGTCTGGCTTATAAGGACACACGGGATTGCATCCAGGGTCCCCCCAGATGATCCAGGACAATCTCCTTCTCTCTACGCCCTTGACTCTTTTGCCATAGGAATAGATGTTCACAGGCTCCAGGGCTTAGGACGTGGGCATACGTATTTGCGGGCTGACATTCAACCCGCTGCAGGGGGCAGGGAAAAGAGAGGGAGGGAAGCCAGAGGGCACACTTTGCCAAAGACCGAAGAGAACTCAAAACAAGGAGCTGCAGGTCTCTGGAGTAAGCCTGCTGGGTCTCCCCCTGCCCCTGGGTGGGTTCTGCAGAGATTCATGGGAAGACAAGTGCGCCCCGAAGTCCTGGGCTCAGAGACCACAGGGAGACCACGCCCGCGAAGCCAGCACATACGAATCGCTTCCTACGAGCCCTCGTCTTCTGTCAGCAAGCTTCCCTTTCTCTCCATAGGCCCCTGTGGGCCCCAGCATTTGAGTGGGTGTAAATTGCACGGTCTCTTCTGGGGGTTGAGCTGGAGAATGAGGACAATGATAGATCTTCTGAGGTTGGTCGATTTTGCTGACGGAAGCGTGTTTCCTACCTGAGGCATACCGGGGGTCCCCCGAGAACTATCAGTTACTTCTTAGGCCAGAAGACGTATTTATGGCTGTGGAAACGGCCCCGCATCATCAGAGGATCCTCCCTGCTGACTCCCCGGGTGCTCATTAGTTCGGTATATCAGAAACTCCCCCACCCTTTGCAGAAATGAACAGTTCAGCATAAAACAAACTCATTTAATTCAAATTTAATTAAAGTTGGAGCAAATGTTTTTTTATTCTTCAGTCCTAATTAGAAGAATGCCATCGCACATGGTAACACTGAAAAACACGGGGGTTTCCAAGGAGGAAGAGTGTCTGGGACGGTGCTGGCTGATGCCGGAAGAATGAAGAAGAAGGAGGCTCATTTTCCAAGCCTCAGAAAGTTCTGGTAATCAAGGGTTTTCTAACAAAGCACCTGTGAAACACGGCAACAACAGATACCAAGGAATGAAGTTAACAAAAGAGTACGTGTGAAGGAAAACAAAGTTATAAAGCAGCACAAAGGAGCATCAAAGAACGAGTAGTCCTACTGAAGGCCGACTGTGTTCCCTAGTAAATCTCAGTGTCCTAACCCCATGAAAGTTACTTCTTACCCCGCAGGTAAGGTAACTCAGGAGTCCAAGATTGTTCCTTATCGGGACGACACCTGTTGCAGGGTCCAGGTTGGACGACCACAGCCTGAGAGCTGAGCCCCACACACGGTGCGTCTGCAGAAGGCATGTTGTGCGGGAACCAGTCACACACATCCAGGTGCGTCCAGATGCATCCAGGTGTGTCCAGCGGCCTTCGAGGGAGCCTGGACACCAATTCTACCTGCTCACCCCAGCTTCTGGGGAGAGAGGAGGGGAGGGGAGACAGGCAGGGAGGGGGGTGGAGTAGAGGGGAAGAAGGGTAGAGAAGTCTGTGGGTCATCGGTGGTTGAGTGACTTGTGGGTGGCCTCCCGGGGCCCGGGGAGGAAGCAGCCCTGCTCCCCACAACAGCCTTGTCTGCCACGGGGATGAAAGATAGCGGGCTTTGCCCCGAGGGCCCAGAGACCCAGCATTTCCCCCGTGTTACCTTCACACAGGACACAGACCCTCGGGACCAGGAGCCAAGTTCAAGCTAGCTGACTACAGATGCTGAGAAGCAAGTTCTAGACCGTTCTCCACCACCCACTGGCCCTGGCTGCTTCCCGGCCACCCCTCCTTGACTGCCTGGCCTTCTCCTCACTCTCAGATACCAGGATGCTTTCCAGTGTGTTGTGTAGGAGTCAGGCCTTCAACTTCAAGTGCAGGCTCTAGCCCCTACTAGCTGCGTGACGTTGGGCCAATTACTTACTTTTTCCAGCTTTGCCTCGTCTTTGGCAGAATAGTGATAGGAAGGATTAAATACGAAAATTGCGTTTAGGGCACAGTGTTGGACACCCAGTAATGGCTCTGCAAGTGTTAACGATTTTTATTCTTCTCAGAAAACCACACCAGTGGGTTGCCTCGGCCGGGAAGGGCAGGGGACTCAGGACTCAGGACACCTCAGCCATTTTGGGCTTCTTGTTTCCTGACCCTAACAAGCTGGTTCCACCTCAGGGCCTTTGCACTTGCCGTTTTCTCTGCCTGAATCCACTTTCTCCCCTGCTTTGGCAAGTGTGGGTTCCTATCATCTGTGAAGCTCTAGTTCAGCTGTTTCTCACTAACAGAGGATGTGCCTGACCACCTGATCACAAACGTCTTCACTGACTTCTCGCTTCTTTTCTCCCAGCCGCTGCCGCAGGTCACACAGCCTCCTTCATTCTCCTATGGCATTATTACTGACGATGATCATCTCCTTCGCCAGTTAGTTCGGTTCGCCTTTGTGTCTCACCCTCCCCAGAGGTAAACGCAAGAGAAGAGCCCACGAAGTCTGCTGGATCCCCGAAGCCGTGAGCTGGCCCAAACACAGAGCGGAGACCCAGAGAGTCTTCGCGGAAGAGCTCGGGAAGTCATGAGTGGGTCGGCCGGGCCGCGGTGGGGCAGTCACGGAGGGCTGGAGTGAAGGAAAGAGCTTGAATGAAGACCACAAGGCACTGGCATGGGGATCGTGAATGAAGGACTCGGCCGTGGCTTGTCCACTCCCGGCTGGAGAAGAGAGTACTTGTGGGCTGCGTGCTGCTGGCCAGGCCCCCTCCCCCCCCCCACGCCCCCGGCCCTTTCCTCGCAAAACCGATTCAGTGCCTGTTCTCATGAGTTCCCTCCTCAGCCACCCGAGCTGTTTGGAGCAGAAATGTTCTCGTGGCCGGCGGAGCTGCGTGGCGAGTGACCCATCGGGCAGTTTCAAGAGGACATTTAAGAAGAAGACATCGCATGGAAGGGGTTGCAGTGAATGTCCCAAGGTCAAAAGAATCGAGGAAATGACTTCATGATTTTTCTTTTATAAAAGCAACACAAATAATCAAATAACAGATGTGTGAAGCCCGAGCCCCTTTTCTGCTCTGTGTATTTTATGCAGCCTAAAAAACATGTCTTTGGGGGCGCCAGGGTGGCTCAGTCGGTTAAGCGTCTGTCTTGACCCAGGTCATGATCTCACAGTTCACGAGTTTGAGCCCCACGTTGAGCCTGGAGGCTGCTTCGAATTCTGTGTCTCCCCCTCTCTCTGCTCCTCCCCCACTCATGCTCTGTCTCTCTCTCCTTCAAAAATAAATTTAAAAAAAATTTTAAAAAAACCCATGACTTTGGAGCTCCCTTTGAGTGATTTAAAAACCAGATGGAAGGCAGCAGACACATTGCATCGGCCCCAGTAATGCGGCCATTTATTTCCTGGGTAAGTGAGTAGAAATGGCGTCCGTGTGCTTCTCACCGAGCGCCAAGCATTTGGCCTCCAGCGGAAGCCCGAATAATTTCCGTGCATGATGAATCCTTCCAATAACGAGGCCCTGCAAAGGCAGGATCCAATCATAGTCATTAGCTCCTGGAGCTCTTTTCAGACGGATGCCTCAGAGTCTTTGCAGCGAGCACCCCGACAGAAGTTGAGGGGCTACTTGCAATTTCGTCTGGCATTTACTACTCTTTCTTGTTCTTTGGGAAACGTGACAGGGTAAGTGGAAACGTCAAGCGCGATTGTTGAGAGAGGCAGAAGGATGTCAACTGAGCAGAATTCATCACCCAGGAGCAGGTGACGGGCCGGGACACCCCACCTCGTCACCCGAGCACGTGGGCTGCCACAGCCAGAGGCGACAGATGCACTTCCAATATTGATCCCCTCCGCTGATCCTTAGATACGCAGGACGGGATTGATGACACTCCTCTGCGTGTGACACAGCGGTGCCGTCACACAAGGACCAGCTTCCGCCTTTCCTCCTTTATCTTCTGCCCTCAATCCCAGATTCCCTCCCAAGGGGCCCCGTCGCTCGTGTGTTCAGATGCCGTTGGACACACTCCACCATGCACTTCTCTCTGCTTCCCCTGTGCTCGCGAGTGCGTCTTTGACCCTCGCTCCACAAGCATTCCTTCTCCCTGGCACGGAGCATCTGTCCGTCCTCTCCCGACGGCCACCGAGACAGCCTGAACCCGTCCCCACACTCACTGCGAGTGACATCCCTGGGGCTGTTTGTTGTCATCTGTGAAAGCAGACATAGCAGTGCAAGACTGGCCGAAGGAAGGGACACCCTCAGTGTCCCCGGCTGTGGCTGTGCCTCAGTTGCTCTCCACAAAAGGGACAACCAGCTTCACCCCCGCGCAGCTGAAAGGGCTCTTCCCCGTAAGCCCTGGTCACACGACTTCTCATTTCTGCCCGCTGGGTCTACGCGGGACCTTGTGCTGCCCTGACATTCCTTCCGTGAGTCACGCACGTGCAGCCCTTGTTAGCTAGGACGCAGGCTTCACTGAAGAGTCTTCCCCAACGTTTGTTTCTTTATTGGTCTTCCTCCCTTTTGCTTGCTGATCTGCTAGTTTCCTCTGCATTCTAGATCCTAATACTGTGTCAGCTATTTACATTGTAAATTCCGGTGTCAAGTATTTATCCATCGAAAGATGAGATAAAAATAACTTGTAGGCGAAGCTTGAAGTTCAGGTACCTGTTGTGGCATCTTCTGAGTGTGGGACATAGGACAAACCCTCTGAACACCTTTCCTTCAGTGAGCAAACTGGATGAGTAGAAGAATACACGGAGAAGCAGAGTGGGCTCACGGGGAAAGCAGGAAGCAAAATGGACCTTTTTAAAATAAATCACCTCTAGCTCGGCCACTGCCTGGCCATGTGACCCAGGGGAGGGTCCTCACCTATGTTGACCTCAGATTTCACTTTTGCCTCCCAGGGGGGGGCGTAGGCTGGGGATACCCAGGGAGCAAAGAGCCAATATGCCACATGTGTAAGGACTTCTACACAGAAGGTGGGGCTTTTGTCTGTCTTTACCTCCAGCATGAGATGGAATATAATCGATATTTAAAATAAACCCTGGAGCCTGAACAAATTTCGATAGATGATATATAGAAAGAGAGATGATAGAAATAGACATATAGATGACAGATAAATGAATAGACAGAGGATAGATAGATAGTGGATAGATAGATAGATAGATAGATAATACAGATCAATGGATGGATGGATAGATAGATAGATGGATGAATGCATAGATAGATAGATAGAGCAAATGAACCACTCCCTAATTCCTCATTTATTTTTTGTATTTCCCTTATAGAAATGGAAGTGAACTTAGCCATTAAGTGAAAATCAACATTTAACGGCATTTTAATAGGATGAACATAGCATATGACTTATGGTTTCATTTTGCTATACAGCAAATACACAATGGTAAAACCATATCTATATCTGTGGATGTGCGCACGTGTGTGTGTGTGTGTGTGTGTGCGTGTGTGCATTAGCCTTCCCTCCATCCCATGCTAAATGAAACATGCAAAACCGATAATAGCATTGACTTTTAAGTGTTAGGATTATAATTCAATTGTATTTTTTCCTTCTGCTAAACATTTTCCTATTTTCTCTAGAGTTAATATGCAATTACGTGCAAAATAATAAAAAGATAGCATGTACTAAAATAATATTTATGGAGCATATAACATCTTAGAAAATGCTTGCAATAGGTTAATGAAAGAAACCTGTTGCAAAGTCGTATATCCCACGGTTATTAGACCAAACCAAACAAAATCCAGACGGGTAGGGAAAACACCCAAATGCTGGGAGCCCTTCTAGCTGCATGCTGCTAGTTTTGCGTTTCTCTTTCCATTGTTTCTCTCTCTCTTTTGTTCTTTTCTCTTCTCCTACCTTCTTGTCTTCTTCCATTTTTGTCCTTCTGAAATGTGTTCATTAACCATGTTATGCCCAGAATTCGTGGTCCCCAAAGACCACCAGGGAGCCGAGTCCGATGCAAAAGCAAAGAGCCTTTATTCGAGCTAGCTCGAGCTCAATCCCCTACCTGCACCAATGCAGCGGTGAGATACCAGGGAAAGAGAGCGAGTTTCAAAAGGACAAAGGTTTTATTGAGGCCTGGGGGCAGTTGGTGAGGTAATGGCTATGGCCTCAGCCGATTGGCTGGGGAGGGGTCCTGGGGAAGGGTCTGGCAGGTGAGGGAGGGTTTACTCAAGGGGAGGAGGTGTGGTCAAGGTGAAGGACACAGAACAAGATGGAGTCGGCTGGCGTAGGCCCGCCCTTTCAACCATATGTTACTTTACCTTGTTTAAACCACCATAAAAGCCTGTGAAACTTTCAATAGTATGATGACCATGATTTCAAAGGGAATTCTTTAACCAGCAAATCCCATATCCCATTCCTCAAACTCCAGTTTTTGCAGGATATTAAAATAAAATTTTCTGACCTTTTCCAAAGCTGGAGGCCCTGTAAAGCTCGAGCAGGGCCCCATTTGGGGAGCCACTCGTGTGTGGGCTAGGTCAGGAGACACATGCACATCGTGTGCACACACCAGTGCTTCCTCTGGTTCAAGCCACGTGGGCACCACTGTGTCACCTGGAGAACTGCCCAGGCAAACACCCCACTTTGTTCTGTCGGCCTTGGTCAGCACTGTGACCAGGCAAGATGGCTGCCATTGTTATGGACGCTCCCCCCTTTTCCCCTGTTCCTCCCAGTGGCTTCACCTGCCATTCCACTCTTAGACGGTCTGGCTCATCCCCTGGGCTATGGCGTGAGCTCTGTAATCTCCTTAGGGGCAAAGGGACTGGACCCCCAGAGGTGCAGGGAGCAGACAGCCACTACCCTGGACCTCCAGGATGCCTACTGCCTGTGAAGCCACAGAGCCTGTGTGGTCTCTGCCTAACCCTAAAGCAGAGCAACACTGATCTGGGAGCAGGGCCTTGTGGGAAAAGCGAGTCAGCTTGGGCTTTATCAGGAAAGCCACTTGCGGGAGCAGTGGGACGGAACAGCCTCCTTTCCATCCAGCAGCACTTGCCAGTCCTGCCCTGTTTAGCCCACGGTGTTCTTTGAGAGGCAGACATCACGGACCCCAGGTCCTTACTGCCAGGTGTGTGCTCTCCAAGTCCGGACCCTGTCTTCACCAGTTGGAAAAGTTCCTCTCAGGACCAGCCATTGTTTCATCCTTGTACCTTTTATCGTGATTTTTTTACATTGAGATATAACGGACACATAACATTGTGTAAGTTTAAGGTGTATCGTGTGTTGACTGGATACGTTTATATATCACAGTACAATTACCGCCACAGTGTGAGCTAACATCCCTATCACATCACGTAATTATCATCTCTTTTTTTGTGGTGAGAACAATTACAATTAAGGTCTAGTCTCTTAGCAACTTTGAAGTTTATGATACAGTATTTTTGACAGTGATCATCAGGCTGTACGTTGGATGTCTGGGTCCGTCTTCTTGTTCCAAGCTGTACCCTTAAACATCTTCCCGATTCCTCCGCCTACCACTCCCTGATAACCCCCACTCTGCAATCTGTTTCTATGAGTTACGAGTCCAGTTTTATGGATTTCACGTCTAAGTGATTCCATACAATATTTGTCTTTCTTCGTCTAACTCATCTCACTCAGCATGGTGTCCTCAAGTTCCATCCACATTGTCCAAAACGGCAGGATTTCCTTTTCTCATGGCTGAACAATATTCCACTGCATATATACACCACATTGTATATGAATTTACCCATTCATCCATGATGGACACTTGGGCTGTTCCCATGTCATGGCTGCTGTGAATAGCATTGCAGTTAATATGGGAGAACAGGTGTCTTCAATGTCCTGTATTAATTTCCTCTGGATGTATACCCAGAAGCGAAATTGCTAGATCATGTAGTCTATTTTTAAGTTTTAGAGGAACCTCCATACTGTTTTCCATAGTATCTGAACTGATTTATATTTCCATCAAAAGTGCACAAGTGTTCCCTTTTCTACACATCTTCTCCAACATTTGTTATATTATCTGTGTGTGTATGTGTGTGTGTGTATAATGTTTATTTACTTTATTTTTGAGAGAGAGCATGAGTCAGGGAGGGTCAAAGAGAGGAAGAGAGAGAGAGAATCCCAAGCAGGCTCTGCACTCTCAGTGCAGGGCCCAATGCGGGGCTTGAAGTCACCAACTGTGAGATCTTGACCTGAGCTGAAATCAAGAGTCAGACACTTAACTGACTGGGCCACCCAGGTGCCTATATCTTTTGTCTTCTTGATGACAGCCATTCTGACAGTTATAAGATGATATCTCCTTGTGGTTTTGATTTGTGTTTCCCTGATAACTACTGATGTTGAGCACCTGTTTATGTACCTATTAGCCACTTGGATGTCTTCTTTGGAAAAATGTCTATTAAGATCCTCTGCCCGTTTTAAAAATTGGATCATACAGTTTTTTGCTGTTGGGTTGTATGAGTTCCTTATGTATTTTGGATAATAAGCCCTTATCCAATGTCCGGTTTGCAAATATTGTCTCCCATTTTCTAGGTCGCCTTTCTGTTCTATTGACTGTTTCTTTTGTTGTGCAGAAACTTTTCAGTTTGATGTGGTCCCACTTATCAATTTTGTTCTTTTGTTGTCTGTGCTTTTGACGTCCTTTCCAAAAAATTATTGCCAAGGTCAATGTGAAAACACTCCTTCCCTATGTTTTTTTCTATCAGGGTGTTTTAAGTTTATTTTTTCTCCTGTCACTTGTTAGTGTATATTCAGATTATGAGATGGAATGTAGCACACCATTTGAACCAAGGATTGGAGCTGGACAGCCTCGGCGAGAATGCCTGCTCTGCCATTCACCAGTGTGCAAATGTGGCACGCTGTTGGAGCTCCGTGTCTCAGTTTCTTCATTTCTAATTGGGAGCAAATACAGGTCGCTATGAGGACTGAATGAGTGATTACCTTCAAAGTGCTTAGAATGGGGCCCAACACAAAGTAAGTGCTTCATAGATATTAGCTACAACCGTCATCATTATCATTGCCACTATCAACATCGCCATCACCATTGCCATCATCACCATCATCATCACCATCATCATCCACCATCACCATAATCAGCACTCCCATCATCATCACCATCACCATCAGCAGCACCATCATCATCATCACCATCATCACCATCATCACCATCACCATCATCATCATTACCACCATCACCATCACCATGACCATCATCACCATCGTCATCACCACCATCATCACCATCACCATCAGCAGCAGCACCACCACCATCATCACCATCACCATCACCATCATCATCACCATCACCATCATCATCACCATCACCATCACCATCATCATCACCATCATCACCATCTTCACCATCACCATCATCAGTACCACCATCATCATCACCATCATTACCATCACCAGCAGCAGCATCACTATCATCACCATTACTGCCATTGTCCTCAGCGGAGCACCATTTTCATCACTGTCACTGTCATCACCATCGTACTGATGATAGTGTGGTTAAGAGTTAGGGCTTCAAACTCTGACACATTCTGGTTTAAATCTCAGGTTCACTACACAGTAGTTATGAGATCCGAGGCAAGTTTTTCCATGAAAATAGCACTTAACACCCTCCTGATGGGGGTTGTTATAATGATTAATGACCCTTATGTTCTGATCATAATACCAGGTACATGGCAAGTGCTTAGTAAATGATATATAACAGTAATGTACAATTACATGTAGTTATATTAATGATGTTAATATTATATTCATACATTAACACATAATATGTATTAGTAAGTTTACATTTGTGTATGTAAAATATATTTTATATGTTGAGTTTATATAATTATATCTATGTATTATATATAAGTTTATATATTGTGTATATAGATGCTATATATTAATATGTTACTACTTAACATACTATAATAATATTTTATTATTGACATGTAATTATTTGATAATTATGTTTATTCTGTATTATTTATTAATTACATTAATACTATATATTACATATCAACTCAATACATATCTCACGTATACACACAAACACATATTCATCTATACACAAACACATGTGTGTGTGTATGTCTTGATCAGCTTTTCCTGTCATGCTTTAACACTGTGAAGTCTCATAATCATAAGCTGTTATTTTGCTGTTATTACTGTGTTTTGAAAACCCCTCCCCCCCTTTTCTCATGGGCTCCCCTCCTGCGTGATTAGTTCCAGACAGTCTGTGAGCTGTCTGTTGGAGGACGCAGGCTTCGTGGCTTTGGAGGACCAGCCTCTGGTGGAGGCGATATGACCACGTAAGTACAGCTTCAGGGCGTCCGAGACTTGGTGGCACAGTATCCCACTCTCAGCAGGAGCGAGGCCCTCTGGACCTTGGCTGGTATTTGTTCCTGGTACCTGGAGCCATCACACAGGCTCTGCCATTTTATCATGAGTCACTTACATTTCATTGTTTTTTTCTGCTAAGAATTCTGGGAGCCTTCTTGAAAGCACAGAATACCTCACTTGTTTTTAATTTTGAATGCTTGTTATTCTTTTCTTCTGCCTTGACGCATCTGCAAGTCACTTAACCATTTGGAGCTACAGTTTCCTCTGGAGAGCGCAGGCGTAGGGGTGAACTGGCTAAGCATCCCTGGAGAGCCACCCATTAACGCATGCATTTACTGTTCACTGGTCATCTATGGTGTCCCGGGTGCAGTGGGAGCTGCTGTGCTTGGACAAGTGAGAGGGATGGCTCCCGTCTGGAGGACACTCATTTTAATGGGAAATGTCACCTAAGTGGTAACATACCCAGTAAGTACAGAGACAGTTCTGTATCTCAGGAGCACGGAGGAGGCGTGAACCAAGTACAATTAATAGGAATGTACGGAATACAGATAGAAAATAGTGTGAAGATTAAAACACAGAGTGATACATATGGAGAAATATAAATAGATCCATGCTGCTGGACCGTAAATTGCGATTCATTAATTAATTCATTAAACAAGTATCTGTCAGAACACCTGTTATGTGTGGGAATACGGGGAGGAGTGAGAGATGTCGCAGAGAAGCAGACCTGGGACTGGGGACCCTGTGCTTTCATGGGTCACCTCCTCCATCCTGTTGTTCCTCAAAAGGCATGGTGATGAAATTACCTGGGGCAGGGTAAAAACAAAACAAAACAAAAATCAGATTTCCAGACACCTTCCCTGGAGATTCCGATTCAGTAGATCTATGTTGAGACCAAAGACTCAGCACGGTTAATGAGCACCCCAGGGGATTTTCATTACCTAGAAGGTTTGGAAGCATTTTCAGCTGGCAGCGACAAAGGTCATACATTCTTAGCTAATGTGACACGGGGCCTCAGGGGCTGGACGGGGGGCCTGGGGGGCACCCAAGAAGTAGGGCATGTCGGGGAATCCAGAAGGGACAGTGGATCTGAGAAAGGGGCAGAGGCCGTGTTGGGTGGAAAGTGGTGGGCAACAATGGTGGGGGTGGGGCACACGTTCCAGCTTCTCTGATGGTGACGGTCAGCTCGGCACCGTCTGCTGAGAGAGAAATCAGGAGGAGGAGCAGGCTATACAAGACCCTAGTGAGTGCATTTGTGGACATTTGGATTTTCAGTTGAGTTCTGGGTTCTACTCAAAACCAGGAATGACCCCTACTCTGTCCTGTAGACCATTCTCTAGTTATTTTAAACACAACATACAAATGCTATCAGGAATTAAAAATGCATAAAGACATCCTACTCTATCTGACTCCCTTTAAAATTTTTTTTAATGTTTATGTATTTGTTTATTTATTTATTTAGAGACAGAGAGAGAGAGAGAGAGAGAGAACATGAGCAGGGGAGGGGCAGAGAGAGAGGGAGACACAGAATCCGAAGCAGGCTCCAGGCTCTGAGCTGTCAGCACAGAGCCCGACACGGGGCTCGAACTCACGAGCCGTGAGATCATGACCTGAGCAGAAGTTAGGTGCTTAACTGACTGAGCCACCCAGGTGCTCTTACTTGACTCCTTTTTAAATGAACACCTGAGAATATTTAGATTCTGCCCACAGGGCCTCAGCCCTCTGTCCGGAGGTGGAAACTTCAGTTCCATGAGTGGTCTCATCTGCGTGAGGGGTTACCTGCAGAGGGTGTGAGGTCTTTCTTTCCCAGCTGATCGCCTTTCCCGCTCCTCATCCCTTCCACGTATTTCCAACGACAGTGCTGGAGACAAAATTAACTCACAACTTCCTCAGAGTTCCCTTCTATTAGGAAAATGGCTGTCAGCCCTCCCTATCCCTTGGTCACCTGAGAAACTTCTAAGCACACGGATGCTCAGAGGTTGCCTGCAGTTGTTCTGGAATGAGTCCTTGGCATGCAAACCACACTAGTTGCCAGGTCATTTTAACGTGCAGCCAGGCTTGAGAGCCTCCACAGTAGCCTGTACCCTGCCAATGTCTTTCCGGAGGCATATCCTATTAGCCCTCCACTGGGAGACAGTACCCTCTTTAAATAAATCTGATTTCCAGGCTGAACTGGAAAGATTCCCCAACAAAAGCAAGGGCCTTCCACGCATGATGCTTTTTCCTTCGTGCAGACATGGCTTCACTTCAAAAGGGCGCAGTGACCTCTGGCGTACTTTCCTTGGAAACTAAAGACATACACGCATTTTGCGTATTTCTTGTCATTTATAGCATTATCATTAGGACTTAACTCTTAGTTGCTGTTCAGTAGAAACAAGATTGGTTCATCCTTTGCCCCTTGTAGGTCTATATGTTCGTTGAGTCTAGAGAGGATTTTCTAACGCTGAACAACGGTGCGGCTACCTTGAGAGGGGCTAAGGATGGTCTGCGGATGGAGGGTGTGTTCTCGCACACATGCGTACACCATCCGTCCAGCACGTCGTCACTGGGCAGCTACCTGCACTGGGCAAGGCGTGGTCCAGTCCTCACGGGCCCTGGGTTAGCGGGCCCGAACTCTGCAGTGACTCTAGCCTGCCTCAGGGAAACCACTATGGGGGAAGCATGATTATGACATGGTTTCTACAGCGCCACAGAACCTTCCTTATCTTCGTCCTGGGTTGGGTCCACTCATGGAAATAAACCTGAGCCCCCCTCCTCCACGTTGGAGTCCCCGCTTCAAACACACACAGCTCCAGGAAGCCGCACCACTGGCGTGAGACTGTATCCGTCACTGCAGGCAGTGTACGGATTCCACAGGACACAGGTCCTGACGTCTGTCCTCTCTAGCCCCAAACAGGGCAGGGCAGGGCGCGGCCCCATTACCAGCTTAGTGCACACAGGACGGAAGGGATGTCCTCCAGGAGGCCATCGGAGCCGGTTAGGGCAGGGGCCGCTGAGTCGGGAGGTGCTGGCCTCTGTCTTGTTCATTTGCACCATCTCAAGGAAACAGGCTAACTGCTCTCTCACCCTAAAATCTTTGAAGATTTTGCATGTGGGGAATATTGGCCAGGAGTGGGGAGTAATCAACCCAAGTTGTTCCTACAGTCAAAGACACCAACTGGGTCAGTAAAGACGCAGTAATGAAGACAGTGTTTTACATCAGTCCTAGTAGATGGCGCTTTTGCTTGTAACCTGTTCCTTCTCTGAGAAAAGTTCCAAGTCATTGGCCAAGGCTCCATGTGACAGTCAGAAGCCATAGACCGCCGACGGTCTTGGTTGATTCTATGTGGGTCTATAGAACTCAGGAGAGCTCAGTGTGAGCATCCTGATGCTGTGACAATTCCCTCCAAGACACTAAAGAAGGCCATTCGAGTTCTTCCCTTTACGGCATAGCATTGACATAGAAAAACTCCACAACGGTGTTTGCAAGTCCCCAAAACATGTCGCCAGGCTGGGAATACTTGTCACCTTTTCTCTTTCCCGATAGCTCCATTTAATATTTCTGTTCCTCGTGCTAATGCTTTGTGCGCTTTGTTTATAAGCCAGAGAATCCAAATGAAATAAGGAGAAGGGGGTGATGTTCCTCAGGGAGACCAGCAGCTGCTCCCACAGAGTCAGATTTGTGCTGATTCCCTTTAACACTCGAGCCAGAAAGCATTCACCACCACTGAAATGAGAAAGAACTTAAAATTCATAAACTGTTGTTGAAAATACTTGCATCTAAGCTCATCCCGTGGTTCTTAGAAGACTTCCCCGAGCCACTACCCACTACTGCAGTTGTAGGTAAGATGATACCTTTGGTCAGGGCTGTTGGCCAATCTCTTCCTCCAACTGGGTTGTTCTCCAGTGGATGGGTTGCCATGTTGGAAAGCACTTTGAGGCCAAAGTAGCTTGTAAACATCATTTATCTTAATGGTGGCAAGGCCCATAGCCATCGTGTGAGCTGCCAGAAAATACCACCTTCTGCTTCCCTGTGTCCACAAAGTCTGCTCTGGACCGGAGACTAGACCTCTCAAACCCAGGCGGACGGCCAGCTGGGCCTGAATGGAAGCTTTTTATCTTGAGCTCTGAACTTGTGCTCTGAGGTTCCGCTTTAACCCAGATTCTCACATGTTGGGGAATCAATCATTTGAAAAGAACAGTTGTCAGAATCAGTGTGATTCCTAGAGAAAGGAGACTCAGCACCTCCAACGGCCCCCTCCCCCTCCCAGCAGGTGCTTGCCACTTATTTTCCGGGAAATCTGGTCTGAAAGAAGAATCGCTTTGATCCTTATCCCGAAAATGTTGTGTCGGTTTCCCTGGGGGGAATCCCTCACTCCTCGGTTGCCCTCGAACTTTCAAATACCTCAGGCCCAGGGCTTTGAAAATTTGCCGATCTAGGTGGGTTTGTGGGTATGAATTTTACGCAGAGTCAAAAACTTCATGGGACATGGGTGTGCAAAAGTGTAACTTTATTACCTTTTCCGTAACACAATTTGAGTCTATCATAGGCTCACAGTTTCCTAATAACAGAAAATTAATGGAGTCACTTGTAAGTGGGTTCTAGCCAATAATGTATGTGTCGGTTAATTCAGGTTTAAAACCAGTCAAGATTCCTGGCACCCCCTTGGGTTTTTCTCTCTTCCTCACCTCAGGGCTAATTTTTCTCCCCCCGGGGAACTCTGGAACATTCCCCCCAGGGATTCCAGTGGCTTCTTGCGCTCGATCTGTCTTTGCCCTCTGTGCCTTCCCACTTCAGGTGTAGTTCAGCCTGCCATGGCTCTCAGTGTCCCTGTGCCCCACTGCATGTGGCTCCTGCCAGGTTGCCCTGTGTCTTCCACATGCAAACTTTAAGCTCCATGGGCTCAGTCGGCATCCCCAGACAATCTGAGACCCTCTATGGGCGATGGAAAGCCTTGTCTCTTCCCTTGAGTCTTTCCCGGTGTTCCTACCTGGAGGTTGCCCAGGCTGGAGGTGGCTTCTGGAGATGGAAATGGAGGTATTTGCATGAGCCCCCAAGAACACAAGGCTCTGAGCTGACATCAGGCTGCACGGATATGTCCCTAAGGCTCTGTTATGTCACTTTCTTCAGAGGTGTCAGACCACCTGGGACCAAGATCAGGGGTTACCTGGGCCTAAGGAAGGGGGCGGTGCATTGTAAGAAAACAAAGGCGAGGGGGTACCTTGGACCTGGGGGTGGGTAGCTGCTCACGGGCATTGGCTGGAAGGGAGGCACGTGGGTTGAACACCATGGAACTGGTCTGCCAGGCTGCCTTCAAGCTGGGCCCGAGCGTCGAGTCCATAACAAGTACAGACGCAGGACCAGGGGAGGCCGTCCCTGATGGTGTGGGGAAAGGATCAACCTCCAAAGCCCTGCTCTGTGAAGGAGCCCTTTGCTCCCAGAACGCGGGTCAGCAGGCATGTTCTTGGCCCAGGCCAGTCCCCACCATTGTCCTCAATGTCATGGTCAAAATACATAAACCAGCTTTTTAAATGTATTCCTGGAATTTGGAGACTGGCTTTCAGAAACGGGGAAAATGTGCACAAGAGGCAGGGGGGAGAACAATGTCTGTTTGAGAAAAGTGATTTTGAGCCTCATAGCCCCGCATCTCTGTGTGCACAGACCCACTGCTGGAACTTGGCTGGGGACCGGGGATCTCTCGGCCTCCAGCCCGGCTGCCTGGAGTCCCACCGCGCAGACGTCCCGTTGGACACGCCAGTGATGGCAGAATCTCCCCACGCCCGGGGTGCCCACACCGGAGCCGTGGCCCCTGATGTCCAACGGTGGTGAGGTTCAGACTGGACCAGCTGGAGGCTAATTGCGTATCAGAATTCCTATCGTTAAAGCATTATTTAAAATGCATATTTTAATAAAATTATGCAAATGATGTTGGTTGATTGGGATTTGTATTGAATCAGCAATATTTCTAGCAGCATTTCACTGAGGGACTTACAGGAATCTACGTCCTGGTAAAATGCTTTGTATGATCATCCCAAAGGAAGGAGACCTTCTCCTCTCCTTTCCTGGTCTCACAACGAAACATCTGAATTTCTATGGGTCCTCGAGGGCTCGGGGATGTTGACAAACTCCATTCTGACGATTTAAGTGTGGATTTTCTAACAACGATGGTCTTTATTTAATCCCTGCTCAATCACAACAATGTGTTCCTATAAAGAAAAAGAAAAGTTTTAAAAGGAACAAGGGCCGGAAATTATTTTATCACTGTTTGCCTCAGTCCACAATGATCTAAACAATCATTCTAACTAGAAACATTTAAGGATATGCTTAAGTATAAAAACGATGAAACACTCAAAACAATTATGGCGAATGAGCAGAAAAGAAGCTCTTTAAATCACAGGAAGCGTCAGAGATATTAAAAGAAGAGACGTTCGGCGGATCAGGAGCGAAGTTGCCACGCACGCCTACAGAGCAGAGACTGTCGTGGAAACCCATTTCCGCCGCAGCAGGTACAACTTCTGGTTCTAGACGTTATTCAGTGTTTGTTGAGTGAATACGTGGCAGATCCTGAGGAAGCAAAGAGCTTGGGAGAATTGGGTCAGTGCATCAGCAACCAAAGGGAGCAGAGAGAGTCCTAGACGCTGCCGTCTGCCTCCAGGATATAGGGCTCAGTTTGGGAAGCTCTCAGGGGCCGGCTGTGTCCTGAAGTCTTGGTGTCATCATTGAACAGAGCGCTGCCCATGCGAACACCTTCCTTCTGCCTCCCTCCGTTTGTCTCTCTGGACCAATTCTATCTTCTGGCCTTATTAGCTCCTGCTAAATGTCAGGGTGTTTTTCAGGAGAAGCAGAATGGCCCCTTGTGCCCTGGCTGTATTCTCCAAGTGGCCCCAAGGGACAGGAGTCTCTGGCACTTGTCTCTGAGACCAGGAGGCACGCTGGCCTCAGATGGTGCACTCACAACACAGGTGCATCCCCTAGGTAGGTGTGGGGCAAGTTCTCACCTCTCCCCTCCCAGCTTACCCATCCCCAGGATGAACAATAGTGGAGTCTTTGGCAAAATTAACTGGCAATTCAAGTCTGCAAATGCAGACTTCACACGAGATTCGAAGCTCATGCCGTCTGCTGACCTCTGAGCTCTTCGCTATGGAGAGGAAGCCCTATCGAGCTAACAGGAAGTGGGTCAGGGTCTTCCAAATTGTTGGCCCAATGTCATGATTCAGGACATAAAATTGTTCTTAATGTCCAGCCCCAGAAGACCAACTGAATCCAAGATTATATAAATTCTAGTAAGAAATAAGCCTAAGGTGAAGAATGTTATCTCTGTCTCACTATCACTCACACATACACACACGCACGCACGCACCTCTAAAATACTCTCTGGTACAAGGATAAGGGGCTCCCCATGATGCCCACACCCTAACGCACAGAACCTGTGAGTATGTTAGCCTACCTGGCAATAGGGACCTTGCAGATTGCAGGTGGGATTCAGTTAAAGACCTTGAGGTGGGACACTGCCCTGGATCATCCAGGTGGGTCCAGGGTCACACGAGCATCCTTATAGGAGGGAGGCAGAGGAAGAGGTCAAAGTGAGGCAGTGTGGGAAGGGTTCGATCCATGTTGGCTTTGAAGATGGGGGACGGGCCTCGAGCCGGAGAGCGTGTGGGCACCTCCAGGAACTGGAAAAGCAAGGAAACCTCATTGACCTCTAGGGCTTCCGGGAAAACACCTTGATGGGAGCCCACAGATACCCATTTCAGACTTCTGACCGCCAGAACTGTAAGAGAACACATTTGTGTTGTTGAAGCCACTATGTTTGTGGTCATTTCTTTCAGCAGCCACAGGAAATGAGCATGTGCCCTGAGAAAGGTAGCCAAAGGGCAGTGAGACTTTCTTTTCGTCCTCAACTGGGCTCTTGTAAATTCAGAATAGCCCTTGGGTAAAAGCCCGGATTTGTTTCCTTTGGAAGAATAAGCTCCAGAGACAAAAGCGCATGATAAGTGACAGAGGGCAACAAGGCTTGGGGCTAGAGGGCAGGGCACAGGAAGGCTACTTCAAGGACACCTGCATTCTCCCCCAGGGCACCCTGAGGACAGTTGAGTACCTGGCTTTGTCATTCTAAGAGGTCTAACTGATCTTATTAACCAACAGGGCGTAAACCAGATTCCTTCTGTGGGACATTTGTAATTTTATGGCGAAGACTTTAAGACCAGACTGTCTTCAAGGCTCAACAGAATAAAGCTATCACAGGGGCGCCTGGGTGGCTTAGCTGGTTGAACATCCGACTCTTGATTTCAGCTTAGGTCGTGATCCCAGGGTCATGATCTCCAGGGAGCCCTCGGTGAGCATGGAGTCTGTTTACGATCCTCTTTCTCTCTCCCTCTGCCCCCCTCCCTGACTTGGTGTCTCTAAAATAATAATTAAAAAGAAGGATAAAGCTATCATAATGGAGTGGCAGGCAGATAGGCTCACATTTCTGAAAAAGAGTCTCTGAGACTCTAAATGACACACAGCCCTGCTGGTCTCTGCTGTTAGCACTGAGCCTCTTGGAGTAAGGAATGACCCGTCTAAGGCACAGTTTTATCTTGACCATATCTTCTGAACCAAACATGAGAACACCTGGTTCAACAACGGCCAGGGACATTTTACTCAGGCTGCCTTATGCAATCTGTAACTCACAGTTACTTTGTTTTTTTGTTTTTTGTTTTTTAATTTTTTTTTTCAACGTTTATTTATTTTTGGGACAGAGAGAGACAGAGCATGAACGGGGGAGGGGCAGAGACAGAGGGAGACACAGAATCGGAAACAGGCTCCAGGCTCCGAGCCATCAGCCCAGAGCCCGACGCAGGGCTCGAACTCACGGACCGCGAGATCGTGACCTGGCTGAAGTCGGACGCTTAACCGACTGCGCCACCCAGGCGCCCCATACTTTGAATGAACTTGAGGCTGATAAAAAAATTTTCTTAAATGCTCCCCACTGTGTATTCTCTGCTTGCTTTCAGGGGCACACTGCGTGCGACCCTGGGCTCCAATGTCCAGGGCACTGGGCTCAGACTCCGTGGCTATGGCTGCGGCCAAGGTAGGGAATCTCCTGAAGCCTCAGTTTCCTGGTGTAGACAATGCAGGTGATAACAGCACTGGCACATGTAAGTGTGTGAATCAGGGAAGTTAGTAAATGCCACGCCTCGGCACAGTGCCGGCTGCTGGACACACAAGGACCCGGTGCCTTTCCAGACAGTTCTCTCCCACCGAGTGCCCAGTGAGTATGAGATGCTGGTCTCCAGGCTAGCTACCCTCTGTCCAGGACACTCCTGTCCTCTACAACAGCTCCTGACAAGTTCACCTGTCCTGGGAGAGCCCTATTTTCTGTTAACCTGGCCATAAACTGGGGGTGTTAGGTTTTCATGTGGTGCGGGCGGTAAGGACGGGGTAAAGCTCAGAGGGAGCCCTAGGTCCTCGGACAGACCCGAGGGGACACTCTGAGGCGGGTGGAACCACCTGGAGGTCTTGTGACCCTCTCCATCAGACCGACTCATTCACCTTTGTCTCTGGAAGCTGTCCTTAAGGAAACAAATCTGGGCTTTTACCCAAGGGCTATTCTGAACATACGAGAGCCCTGTTGAGGAGAAAAAAAATTAAGCGACTCTCCATGCTGTGAAAATCCTTCAGACTTCCTTTTCCCTGAGGTTTCCATAGCGACCCCTCTAGAGAAAATGAGCCCCTGGCCGTGGGCCGGGGTGGGCGAAACACACAGCAGGATGGGGGGACAGAGAGGCAGGTTAACCGCCAGGACCCTTCTGTTTTGTACGGAGATCAGAGGCTCGAGTGGCAGTGGCGGCCAGCTGTGGCACCCCAGCCTTCCGGGAGCTGTCCCCATGGTGCAGGCGTCAGGAATGACGGTCCAGGGGCACGCTGGCCCCCCCGGGCAGCCCCCTGGGGCAGCGGCCGTGTTTCTCCCACTCGAGCACGGGCCAGAGGACAGTTGAGCCCGAGGACCACAGGCCTCATTCGAGGGTCCCGAGTCTGTGTCCACCTACTGTCAAAGCCGTGGTGTTTATAGAAGAGAATCACCAAAGTGAGGGCCGGGACAACAATTTCCAATCCCTAGGAGGCCAGATGTGGGCAGCAGGCTCCGGAGGTGGGTGCCGGTGCGTCCCAGGGGGCACCCGGGATCCGAGGGCGGATTGTGTATCCAGGGGTCAGCGAGGGAGCGGCCAAGTCCTTAGAAGACACGGCGGCCCGCGGCGGTGCCCTCGGGGAAGGTACCTGCTTCTGGGGAAAAGAGGCCCTGGGCGAGGGGCTGACGGCAGGTGCCGCAGGGGAGTGCCAGAGACGCTGGGGGTGGATGTGGGGCAGGACACCTTCCAGCTAAGAGCTGCTGGGGGGCTGCCTTCGCCCGCAGCAGGTGCAGCGCGGCGGCTCCGGGACTGACCTGGCCTCTGCACATGGCCTGCGGTGGGGTCGCGGGAGCTCCTCTTCTCCCTCTGCGCCCCCACCCTCACGGCGCAGCAGTCGCCCGGCCGGTGTAGACCGTGTGGACGCCCTCCCAGTCGTGGCCAGCAGCGCTCACCCTGCAGAGGGCCTGGAAGCCGGTCCCACGGGAATCTATTCTGGAGAAGGTCTGTGCCCCCGTGGCCCTCCAGCCAGGGCCAGACCGCCTCATCATGGTTAACACAGCGTCTCTCCTCTTGGGAGGATTGGGTGCTCCCGTTTTGAATGACACTCGTGGGCTCCCGAGCCCACACTTTCAGGGCACCCCGATCTGACTCCCTAGCAAGTACCCCCAGAGACGCTCATGCCGACGTGAAGCCTCCGTCTTGGCCACGATTCCTGCTCCGGAGGAGTGGGGTGGGGGGGGGGGTGGGGGGGCGGTTCGCTGGCCTGCCAGGAAGGGCTCACCTGGCCTGACACTCGGAGGAGGCTCAGAATACATTAGCTGAATCGGAATCAAAGTTTGCTTGTCGACACAGGGCTCTCTGCCACCTGCTCCTCCAGATCAGGGCTCTGTCAGCCGGGTGTCAATCAGCCCGAGGTGGCAGCCTCGGGCGAGTGATTCAGGACAAATGCGGTGAGCTCCCACGCAGCACAGAATCCCTCTCAGAGGCCGAGAGAAGAAACTGAATAATTTACCTCCAATTTTGTCACCTTCTGTTCTGTGTTACCGAAGGGGACGATTCCTGGGAACACGGCACGTTGCAGACTTCCTTTTCGATGCACTCTGAGGTCCAGAGTCACCGGTGTGAAGGCACATTAACGGAGGCAACCCCTTCTGCTGTCTTCTCTTGCCCTGCCACGTGGGTGACCGTCACAGGTGACTTGAGATGCAGGGCAAGCCTGAGGCTTGGGGGCGTCTGAAGTCACAGGACATGACGTGGCCAAAGGGAGGGCTCAGGCCCCGCAGAAGGAGGGCAGTGGGAGTCATAGTCTAGTGGGGGAGAGACTCAGGAGGGGGGCCTGGGAGGCCCAGTCTCTCAGGACACCTCCACCTGGGAATGAGCTGGCGCACCTGTGACCAGGACCAGACCAGGCCTCCAAGAAAGCCCTGCTTCCAAAGAGTTGATGCCTGCTTCTCCCCCACCCCCCATGCACTGTCCCTGAGGGGCCACACCGCTGGCTTCCTCACCACCTCCCTTGGTCTCTGAACCTCGTCTCGCTAATCAGAGTTCTGGAAGCTAGGACGTAGACCGTGTATATTAGAACACGGTCAGGTGTCCGTCCCCCAAACCCAGAGGGTCGTGGACAAGCCTGGCTTCTCGGCTTCGTGGCATGGGTCCAGCGGTGGGTGCAGACTGACTTCTCCAGACTGCCCTGACTTGCTCCTCAAGGTCGATGGTGGGTCCTCTCCGACCTGTTCTGCCGCCCGCAGAGGACTGGCTGTCCTTACAGCTCAGACACACCCCTACCTGCATGGAACGGCCATCACACTGTGACTCGTTTTTTGTTTTTTGTTTTTTTCTTTCAGAGGGATAGAGAGAGAGGGTGGGGGAGAGGTGCAGAGAGAGAGAGAGGGAGAGAAAGAGAAAGAGAATCTTAAGCAGGCTTCACGCTCAGCACACAGCCCGACACAGGGCTTGATCCCATGACCCTGGGATCAAGAGCCAGACGCTCAGCTGACTGAGCCACCCAGGCGCCCCCCACGGTGACTTTTGAAGCTCTTTCTCTGTATACCACAAGACCCATAAGGGTGCACGCTGAATTATGACACTCTGCCTGGCATGTTGGAACCAATGAATTAACAAAACCAAGCGTGTACATATGTTTACTTGCTGGACCCAGAGTCAGCGTCAATGCTGTCGGCTGGCCGGCTCTTCTCTGACAAGGGGCTTTAATTCTACCAGCTTCCTCTGCCCAGTGCTCTAGGCTTGCCCCCCACCCCCAACCCCCCATGCAGAAGGAGACCATCACTCTTGAATTCTGGCCCTGGGCCCTCATCTTCCAGGAATAAAGGAAAATAACGTGTCCCTCATGAGCCCCTGGCAGGTGCAGAGCACTGGCCTGGAGTCCAAAAGTTCTAAAACGTGGGTGATTATATCCATTCCCCAACGCAAGGCGGCTGGAAATATGGGAACCGGCCAGGTGTAAAACATGTGTCAGACTTACTGGAAAGGTGGCAGGTGTACACACGGCATTTCAAAGACGGCTTGTGGATTTAGGTAAATGGCTGGAAGCCTGGTATTTGTTCTCTAAGAACCGTTTTCTTCTCGTTTGTAGCATGCATCAGAGTAGGACTTTTATTTTGATTTATGTGATTATCTGATGATGTTTATATTCCCTGCTAGTCTGTATGATCCTCTAGGGCATGACTATCTGCTTTTATTCAACCCGTATACCTGCTGCCCGTAAGAGGCAGGCACAGCACAGATGCTAGTTTATTTATTGAAAGAATGTCTATTATAAAAATCTTTATCAGCAGAACTATCTTATTCACCATACACGTCTACACTGGTAGTCTCCAGATTCACATTTGTTGTCTAATCGTAGGACAGTGATAAGAAATGTCGTTCTATACGCAAGGCTGTTTGAAATTTGTTTTTAGAATTCCTTTCTCTAAAAAGAAGTTGGGATGGTTGCATTTTTCTTTCAGGGTATGAGACAGTTTTTTTCCCAAGGAAAGCCTATGAATCATCAAAATAATTTTTAAAGTTTGCTTTCCCTTAATCAAGTCTCTTTAAAAATATTTCTGTTTTTTTTCAGACTATTGATGCCATATTATTGTAAAACTTAGGAAAAGAGAAACACAGGAGAGTTTAAAAAAGGCAAAACAGGGGCGCCTGGGTGGCGCAGTCGGTTAAGCGTCCGACTTCAGCCAGGTCACGATCTCGCGGTCCGTGAGTTCGAGCCCCGCGTCGGGCTCTGGGCTGACGGCTCGGAGCCTGGAGCCTGTTTCCGATTCTGTGTCTCCCTCTCTTTCTGCCCCTCCCCCGTTCATGCTCTGTCTCTCTCTGTCCCAAAAATAAATAAATAAACATTGAAAAAAAAAAAAAAGGCAAAACAAAGACAGATTACCTCTGAGTCTCTCACTTGGACATTGTGGTGTTTTTTCAACGTAGGAATTCTCCCACATGGTTAAACCTTCTTCCCACCACTGTTTCTAACAGAAGGTTATATCCCATCATATATACACACTTGTATATATATACATATATATATACACACATGTATACATATATGTGTACACATATATGTATATATACACATATATGTATATACATGTATACGCATGTATATATGTATATATACATATACATGTGTATACATATATGTATACACATATATGTGTATACATGTGTATATATATGTGTGTGTGTAGATATAGATATGGATAGATAGATAGATACACACATACATATCAGCACTTAATAATAGTCAAGTGCAGGGACATCTAAGTTACTTCCCAGTTTTCCTATGTTATTTGATGTTGAAATAGTTACCTGTTTGTAAAAGCCTGGTGAGGACCTTGGATTGTGTCTCCATGATGGTTGCCTGGTAACACAACACAGGGAGGGGTCTCTTACTTTGTCCTTCCTTCCTTTTCTTCTTTGCTTCTGAAGTCTATTCTTAACATATAAACTAACAAATATTCCCCCATAATTTCTGCGGTGAACGTTTCAATGGAAGTTAACTGTGCATGCGGTGAAATGTGCCACCTTTGTATTCAGCGCCTGGTGAATTTGTTCAAATGAACACGTGGGTAGCCACCGCTCACATGGGAATATACGACATTGCTGTCGCCACAAAAGCCTACCTTGTGCCCCCGCTGACTGACCGCCCCTCAGATGTGCCCTCCTCCTCCTTCCACCACGAATGTGCGCCGCCTGCTTTGAACTTCACATAGCGGACTCATGCACATCATTTCCCGAATCTGGCCTTTCTCACGGAAGACCATGTCTGTCTGATTTACCTGCACCGTTGTATGTAACGTTTTGCCATTTTCTATTACGCTGTAGCAGGTTTGGCAAACTATGGCCCAGGGGCCAAATCTGGCCCATCACCTGCTTCTGGCTGGCCCACAAACTAAGAATGTTTTCATATTATTAAGTGATTCTTTTAGTAGCTATGTTATTCTTGGTTTTGCTTACTGGCTCGCCAAACCTGACATTTGGTCATTTATGTTAGAAGGCTGTTCACCCTGCACTATACTATTCCATAGTGCGCATATGAACGTCTCTACTGACGACAATTCTTCAGATGGTTCCCAGCTTTTTATCATAATAAATAGTACTGACTTCAGCATTCTTATAAGTACCTATTGTTACAAACAGGTGTGTATGTTGGTCAGGACCCCAGACCATTGTGCCATTTTCAGCTTCAGTAGATACTTCCAGTTTTCAAAGTGGTTGTACCAATCTATGCCCTCACTTTAATACACCACGGGTAAGGTGAATAATAATCACATTAATTAGTATTGCTAGCTTGTTCCTGATTTGGGTATTTCACCACCAAATATGATTATGTTATATAGTTTTTTTAAAAAAGATACTTTTTTAAAAATCAGATTTAGGAAGTTCCCCTCTTTCCAGTTTACCGAAATGTTCATTATGAGTGGGTGGGGATACTTTGGGGACAATTTCTTTGTCTTAATGTTTATTTATTTACTCTGAGGTGGGGCGGGGAGAGGGAGAGAGAGAGCAGAGGAGGGGCAGAGATAGAGGGAGACAGAGAATCCCAAGCTGGCTCCATGCTGCCAGCACAGAGCCTGGTGAAGAGCTCGATCTCACCAACGGTAAGATCATGACCTGAGCTGAAGTCAAATGCTTAACCGACTGAGCCACCCAGGTGCCCCTTGAATACTTTCTTGATATCTGTTGAGATGATGATGTAGTTTCCCTCTCCCCCAGTTTTGGCTGCTGATAATTGAATTTTGAATGGGAAACCAAACTTTCTATTCCTGAAATAAATCCTGGATTTTATTAATGATTTCTTTAGAATGTTCATGAGAGTAACTCATCTGTGATTTTCTTTTGTTGCAACGTCCTTGTCAAGTTTTGTATGAAGTCTGCGCCAGCCCATAATGAATTATCAAGAGCTTTTTATGAGTGATGTGATCTTTTCCTTAAATATTTGGGAAAATAAACCAGTGAATATGTTTGGTTCTAGAGTTTTCTTTTACAGATGGTTTTAAATTATAGATTGTATTTGTTTAATATATTAAGGATTATTCAGATTTTCTATTTCTTCTTGTGTCAATTTTAGTTAAGTTGTGATCTCTAAGGACTTTTTTCATATACATTTTCAAATTTATCATCCAGAAGTTGTTCAAACAATCTTGCCATCTTTATTAGCGTCTGTAGGCACTCTGATAATGTCTCTCTTTTCAATTCTGGATTATTCTGTTTTTTTCTTGAACTGCTTGGGTAATGATATATCACTTTTATTAATCTTTTCAATTAATCAAATTTGACTTCATCAAGATTTTCTCTAACTTGATATTGACTCCTATTTTCACTTTTTCTTTTTTATCTTATGTTAAATTGGTGTTTTTTCTAGCTTCTGTATATAGAAACTTAAATTCTTAATTTTCAGCCTTTCTTATTTTTTTAAAGTTTATTTATTTATTTATTTATTTTGAGAGAGAGAGAGAGAGAGAGAGAGAGAACAGGTGGGGAAGGAACAGAGAGAGGGGGGGACAGAGGATCCAAAGTAGGCTCTGTGCTGCCAGCAGCAAGCCCTATGTGGGGCTTGAACTCACGAACTGTGAGATCATGACCTGAGCCAAAGTAGGGAATTTAACTGACTGAGCCACCAAGGTGTCTCTGACTTTCTTCTTTTCTAAGACATATATCTAGCGTTATAAATTATCCTCTATGCATTTGCACATGCAATTGGATTCAATTGCATTTCAGATGTGGTGTGCATATTTTCATCATGATTCAGGTCAAAATATCTTACAGTTTCTATTGTGATATCTTTGTGAGCAAAACACTTATTGAGTTTATTTGTAATTGCTTTTTCACCAAATATTTGGTCATTTTCTATTGATCTCCTTGTTATTGGTTTGCAGCTGACTCTTCATCAACATCGGGATGTCCCACACCTTTACTGCAGTCTTCTGGCCCCTCCTCTCTTGGTGGCATCCAGATTCACAAGGGGGATGGAGACCATGGGGACCGGCACTATTGGCTAACCCTCCTTTTGCCATCTCCATAAGCAATAAGTAGTCTAAATGTACAGGTGGGTGGTTGTATTTTCACCAGGCAGATTAGTCAGGCTCCAGTCTGTCTGTATCTGTGTGTGTGTATGTGTGTGTGTGTGTGTGTGTGTGTACATACACGCATATATTGTATCATATCCATATAGGCACATTGCATATGTGTCTTTGTGTGTGCTTGGCACAGTTTAGCAGGGTCTGCAAACCATAGTGGACCCTGAATTTCCACCTCTTTTTCCCAGAGCTGTGGGACCGTCAGAAACTCTGCCTGGCTTGTTAGCCTCTGAACTGCTGCTTTCTGACTGGCTTCCAGGTGGATCAGCTCCTGCTTCCAGAAGGAATTGGTAAACATCTTGAAGGAAACTTGCAGGCAGAGTCCTCTAGTCTCAGTCTCTGTGGTCCCCTGCCCTGCAGAGTCCGTGGCTGGCAAAGGCTGGAGGAAGCAGCAGAGGCTGGTGCTGGGCTCCCTGCGGTGCGCGTCCAGCTATCTTTGTGTTTTGAGTTCTGGTATTTTCCCTTGCTGTCAAAGCCTTTTCTGTCCTCTCCTCCCTCCCTCCTTCCCTTCCTTCCTCCTTCCTTCTGTTTAAAAACTTCTATGCAGCATTTCCAGTTGCTTCCAGCGACACGGTTAGTCTGCTCGGAGCATCCTGCTAAGGCTCAAAGGGATGTGCGCGCCTCACGGTTTCTACTGCTGGGTCGTGGTTTTCTGCCTTTACTTTGAACTCCTCCTGGACCGTCTTTGGTGAAAATGAGGATGTGCTGCATGTTGTTCCCTACAATTAGTCTTCTGTTCCAAACACCCTCTTCTGTACAGATTAGCAGTTATACTCTTATCAAATAAAATAGTTTGTGTAGACTGGGGTTTATACCTAAGTTATTTCTATTTTACATTATTCTCCTAATGCCAGTACCAACCCTTGTAATCATTGTGTTTTTTATAACATGTAATCTAATCGTATCTGTTCATTCATCAGGTACTTATCGAGGGCCAGGCATTCTACTAGGTGCTTTTCATGGATTCTATTTTCAGTCTTCACATCAGGCTGATATTGTCTTTTTTTTTTTTTTTTTTTTTTTTTTAATTACAAAACGGAGGCAGAGAAAGGTTTGCTAAGGTCACCTGGCTGGTAAGTCACAGAACTGGCATCCACCCATACTTGTGGCTGACTCCTTGGGTGAGGTCCATGCAGGAGACGGGGTCTGAGGCCAGGGATCCAACCAGAGGTGCAGAGCGTGGGCATTTGGGCT
The DNA here is from genome assembly GCF_022837055.1 of Prionailurus viverrinus. NCBI lineage: Eukaryota > Metazoa > Chordata > Mammalia > Carnivora > Felidae > Prionailurus > Prionailurus viverrinus. The sequence goes on from NC_062563.1 coordinate 2,842,537, forward strand.
GTTGACTCGGTTCTCAGACTTAGATGTGCCCTGTGATGACGCAGCACGCTCCCCGCAAGGAGCAGTCTCGAGCGCCCTTCCAGAGGCCAGGTTCAGGAGGTCACACCAGGGGATTCCTACTCAGGCCGGCGCGAGGACGCTCCTCTCAGCAGCCCCACTTCTCATGTCTGTTCAGCCGAGAGGTGGCACTCTGGAAGTAGGTGAGAGCCCCTGGAGACCAGTCGGAAGGCAGGTTAACAGCGTGTATTCCAAACAAAACACCACACTCGGGGGCTTCAGTGATGGAAATGTACTGCTGCTCCCCGTCCTGGAGGCTGACAGTCCCGGATCTAGGTGTGGGCCGGTCTGGTTTCTTCTGGAGTCTCTGTGCTTGGCTTGCAGACGACCGCCTCCCCGATGTGTCCTCAGCGGCCTTTGCCACCCCAGCGTCTGTGTCCGAAGCATCTCTTCGTGTAAGGCCAGCAGTCAGACCCGATGGGGGCCCACCTGACGGCCTCATTTCAACGTAACCCCCCTTTTAAAGACCTCATCTCCAAACACACGCCCATTCTGAGGTACTGGGGACTAGGGCTTCCACATATGAATCTGGCGGGGGGGACACAATCAGCCAACAGAAAAGGGCCAGGCTGAGGCACAGAATGGCCAGGCAGCAACTTGCTATTCACAGTCTCTTACTGGCCCCAAAGATGTGCTGGGTGTGGCGGTGCCCAGAGCGACGGGGCCCCCAGTGCCGACTGTGCGGTTGGAGGGCTGATTCGGGTCACCTGGAAAAATCCGAGATGGGACACGTCTGGCAGCAGCCAGTCTGGCGGAGCGGGCACGGCAGGTCTGGGTTCTTCCCGCTCCAGCCTGCGTGGCGAGGACCGTCCGTGGAGACTCGGCGGTGAGTCTGCCCTTCGTTAACCGATCGGCAGCTGACCCCTCTGTCCTTCTCTCTGTCGACACGGGACGGGGCCCCACCTGGATGCCCACAGACGGCGGCCCACACTCCAGTTGTCCAGACCCTTCCCCTTCCTCCAGCAAAAGCGCCTGCTCCGCAAGCTCCCCTGAGTTTGTTCTCAAATCACTTTATGCAACGGGGCGTCTTATCGCGATTATGTAATCTGACTAAATACCGTGTGAGCCAATGAAACGACAACGCAGAGAGAGGGTTGTTCCTATGAAAACTAAGGTAAATGTTTTGGAGAGCGAGTCGCCCAAGGGAAGCAAAAGCTGTCAAAGATTGGGGGACGTGCATTAGAAAGAAGGACGTGCCCTCTGGTTGATTTGCAAGTGATTTTAAGTAATGGACCCTGCCAGAAGGAGGCCGCATTGCACAGCATCATCCAGCCATTACGCTGTTGGTTAGAGGCTTATGGACGACGAGCACTAAATACAGTCAAAGGGACTTAAAGAAAAGGCTTTGGTCTTAATGTCGAAATATTGGCTAGAAAAACACGCGCTCGCGTGTTGCAAGTTAAAATAAATATTTTTAGATTGTGTGATGTTTAACGAGCTCTCATTTTAACTGACATTTCTAATTAACCTACACGCAACTGTTCGGATTGGAGTCAGCTAAGAGGGCGAGCGCCGGGTGGGAAGGGAATCATATAAGGTGATGGACAACGAGCCCTGAGCCCAGCTGGTCAAGGCGAGTTCCTTCAACACCTTCCTGAAAAGGACGGGGCTTCCTGGGGGCTGAGTCCCTGGGGCAGGTTCTTGCCTCCTTAGTAAGTAAGAGCATCATCCACGATTGATTTTCTTCCTAGTAGTGGGTTCAAGGGGGCTTTGTGAACATTCTGCTTATAACCAAACTCACGTGCGAAGTAAGCCAAAAGCTTAACACCAAATAAAAGCTGAAACCTAAGTAGGAGAAGAGGAGAAAAAGGCCAACACTGGATGGAATTAAGTGACCAATTGTGTGGCATGCACTGTGAGTTTTCGGAGGGGAGGCTGGATTTTCTTTCCCCAGGAAATTTTGTTTTTGTGCACTTTCTTCCTAGAAACAAAGAAGCAGATGCCAGTCTGAGTTTCCTATGGGGCCCATGGGGAGCACATGGGGGCACACAGCTTGCACCTTCCCTGTGCTACGTAAAGTCACCCAACGGCTGCTGCCCAGCCCTCCATGACTGGTTCCATGTCACTTGGCCGGACGCTGGAATTCTCTCTGAAAGGGAGCTGGTTAGCCTTCCTGTTTCCATGGAACCGAGCTGAGCGTTCAGGGTTCTGGCTTCACAGGAGAATAAGAAGGCGTCGCTCTTCAAACCTCGATCTGTCACCTACAGACAGCTGGGACTCTCCGCTCCTGGAAATGCTTCCTCCCGTGCCCTCCCAGCCTCTTCTTCAGAGAGACCCCCGGCCCGCAGCCTTAACTCTGCAGATGAAAACACACATCCCTGAATAGCACTGATAGATGCGGGTACGTTAGAAAAAAATGATAGCGTTCTTCGCAATATTTCACTCTTAAGCTTTACCAGAATAAATCCGAAAACACACGCACACACACACACCCGATCTCTCATAACAATATTACAGAAAACCCAAAGTGTTTCATTTCATGGTTAATTTATTTTGTAATTATAGATCTGTTGGTAAACAGTACAATAATATTTTTTTCATTTTGCTTACTTATGCCATTTATGCTCTAAATGTTTCCACTATGGTGTGATAGTTGTTTGTGAAAGAAGCTTCTAACTACATTAATTCAAATAAAATTATCTGCACTTCACATGTACGCACAGACACTGTTTATGCATAATCTGAACTCCTAGGAAGGCTCTCAATTTTTTTTTTTGGAGGGAAGACAATGCGTATAATCCATTTTTTATTTTAAATTAAAAATACAAGTTAAAAAGCAATATTAAATCCGCAATGCCCAATTAAAAAAAAATTACATTAGCACAAATATTTTCATTTCCAATCCTGGGATTTATAAGCCTGCATATTTTACAAGATAAATAGCACAAGATAAATAGCTATCAGATTTTTCTCACTGCAGTTTACTTTTTTTTTTTAATATTTTTTTATAATCATGGGCTTGATTCCGAGATAATTAAACAGAGAAAAGAACACACACACACAGAGGAGGAAGAAAGAAGGGTGCCCACAACCCCATGTTAACAAGCCTCGTCTCTGGGACATAGGACAGCGGCCGTGACTGTATGTGTGTGTGTGCATTTTTCTTACAAGAGGGGTGTGCACACGATTTTTCGGCCTGTTTTATTTCACCAGTGCTACGCGCTGAAACTGTTCTGCAATCAATATTGTTCTTTTATTCTTACCGGGTGCCTAGCCACCCATCCACCTGATGGATGGACACCTTGTTTCCAACTCTGCATACGGCAAATGCATTCTTTTCCGAGCTGAAGTCAGCACAAGCCTATGCTGTCCTGCATTTCTGCCTTTTTATAGTTTTTATACTGGTCGTGTTAACGGACAGGGTACATTCTCTCATTATGGTGGATGTAGGTATTAACCCTAAAAAAACCCTCTGTTTATAATTTTTTACCTTTAATGACAATGCTGCAGTGAATAATGTTGTGTCAATATACCTTTTTGTTCTTTGAATTATTTATTGTGTGTAATTTTTGAGGAGTGGCATTTCTGCCTCAAGGTTCTGATCGTCTTGAGGGTTGGTGGTTTGGGGAGCTCTTTCCTTTCCAAAAGGGCTCATTCTATGTTTGCCACGAGGGAGTAAACTCATCTCACTGCAGCCTTCCCAGCGTTGGGGAGTGACCATTTTATTATTTTTTTTTCATATAAGCTGTTTTCATGCAGTTGACTCTAAATTCAGGTCTTCAGAATTCAAATGACTTCCACACAGACGTTGGGATTAAACGCTTTCCCTGTGCCGTGAGCTACATGGCCCTACTCAGGGTTCAGGGCTCTCAAATGTGAAATGAAGGCTCACCTGGCTGTTTTTCCATAGTCTGAAGTTCTGTCGGCAAAATGTTATTTTAAAACTTTTTCTAGTCTGAGGACAGGGACTTGCTCTGAGGCTAACAGGAAAGGGTAGTGTAGGTTGTGCTGGGCTGGCCCTTCAGGCCAAGGCCAGGTGAGCGGGTTTCTCTTCTGGTGGATGATGCCCTGGGGGCCTGGGGGCTCCAGAAGACAGCGCAGGGCAGCTCAGGGGGTCTGGGGAAGGCAGCTCAGGTCTGGACTCTGGGAGTCTGGAAGCCTGGGGATGAGGAGGTCAGGGGGCGTGGTGGGGGTGGGGGAGGACAAACTCTAACAGTTTAGAATGTGCTGCCTCCCAATCACGGCAGTAAACAAAGTCGCCTCTAGAAGCGGCAAAACCACGAGGGGAGGTTTTATTTGTTCTGTTACAATGTAAACATCCTGACTTTTCATCCCAACAGACACTAAAAACAAAGGTGAACTCTGGCTCCTGTCATGTGTCCTGTGGTCTCCCTGCATCTAGGATATGGATTGCTAACTGTCCATCTTTTCGGTTTTTATTTTTCTGGTTTTTGTTGCAAGGGAGAGGTGGCACACGAGAAAACAATTTTTCATGAAGAGTTATGTGCCACTCACAATGTGTATTAGAAAAAATGTTTTACCGGGAGCCTGAGTGGCTCAGCTGGTTAAGAGTCTGACTTCGGCTCAGGTCATGATCTCGTGGTTCATGGGTTCAAGCCCTGCGTCTGGCTCTGTGCTGACGGCTCGGAGCCTGGAGCCTGCTTTGGATTCTGTGTCTCCCTCTCTCTTCACCTCTCCCCTGCTCATGCTCTGTCTCTGTCTCTCTCTCAAAAATAAATAAAAACATTAAAAAAAAAACTTTTTTAAAATGTTTTACCTATTACTACCAAATTCACCATTTTATGTCTATCATTTATCGAGACAAGGGTATTTTTAAAAACATCTTCAAAGAGTAAATATCCTTAAAAGAGCGAATGTAAGGTTGACTTAAGGAAAAGGCTTCCGTAGCTGAGAATTTGTGGGGCATGCTGGCGTGGGGAGAACATGAGGGCAGGCATGCCCTTGGGGAGACTTTGGTGACCGAGCCCTGACGCGTCCTGGCGGGCGCTGCCCACGTGTGCACTGAGGTAGCCTGCGGTCGGCGATCAGCGGTCAGGTTCCGGAAGGGAAGCTGACCAATGTGTAGGTCATCATAAGCAGACCCACCCTGGAAAGCCGGGTGAAATGCTGAGTCATCTTGGGCCTTGGAGTCTTTGACTCCGAACCAAGGGGACCAAGCATCCACTTGTACCTTGTCTGTACCTCTCCGGTGTCCTCCTTCCGTGCCGTCTGCCGCTCCCACCAAGGCCAGCCCGCCCTGCAACGCTGCACGCCTTCAGCTGCCTCGGCTCCCTCCCGGACTCACGTTTCCCATCTGCCCTCCCTGCCGCCCATCTGTGCATCTCCTCGCCACCGAGCCCCCCCGCCCCCACCCCTGCCCTCCCTACCTGACGAGTAGCTCGAAGCTGGTCCAGCAGGAGAGATGCAGGCACTGAGAAGCCCCCCACGCTGCACACTCCTCTCTGCCCCCGCTGCGCTCCCACCGGGGACCAGCCCCCTTCCTGCTGGTGGAACAGGACCCTGTTTCCCGCCCCCCCCCCCCCCCGCCTGTCCCTCTCCAGCAGGACTGGTGTGAGGTTGGGAGAATGCAGAGGGAGCCGTGGGGAGCTGTTTAGGTCAAGGGGGCTGCATTCCTCTTAAGCCTACACAGGGTGGGCCCGGGGGATGCCAAGGTCCCGAGGGATTCTCCTGCCCCAAAATGCTCAGAGCCTTGGCTCAGAGCCCCCTTGGTGGTTCCATGGCGCTGTTCCAGCCTCACTCCCCTTGTTAGCACCCACCCTTCATGTTCTCCCCTCTGTCCCCCAGTGACACCTACCATTCTCCCTCCTCTCTGTGCATTAGGCACAATCTCCCCCTTTTTCTCTGATTTAGTTACTTGGGCTCCCCAGCTCCCCCGCCCCTCCCTCCTGGAGGAATATTGCCTCCTTTTGGTATTCATTCATACCTTCTTTGTGACATGCTGATGTTCTTGTTATGTTTACTTGTCTTCCTCCCCCCCCCCCCCCAAACAAACAAACAAACAACTTTGTATATTTGCTGAAGTTAAAGACTGTGTCATAAATGTCTGTGGTTTCCTGTGCCTGCTCCGGAGCCTGGCACCTGTAACAAACCAAGTGTCTTTGTGTGAAAGATTTAACAACTGCAGTCACCACAATGGGAAGAAGGATGTGGTGCTGGGATGAGGTGGCCACCGTTCGTATTTTCCTGGGAAGCGCCCTCACTTAATCTCCACGTGACTGTAAGGGGTGGGCTCCGCTCCGAATTTGTAATCTGGATGACCTTCCAGAAAATCATGGATGCAAATTCAGGCTTTGCTGAAATTTCTCTTTGTGCCCTTGGGCGAAATGTCCGATCTTCTTGGTTGGCAAGATAAGCGAGACACCACAAAGTTGTCTGACCAGCAGGAGCCATGCCAGCGAGCATACGTATTCCCCAGCTCTTCAACTGCTGCGGTTTGGGTGTCTCCTTCCTCTGAGGACGGAGCCCAGGGCCACTGCACCCCTGGTGCCCTCCCCTCCCCCCCCCCCCCCCAAGTCACCTGCCCTCCCATCCAGGCCCCTCTTTGGGGCTGGTACAAGTCAGAGGGAACAGTGCCATCTGCTGGGACTCTGGCTGAAGTTTGCCCTTTCACTTGGGAACTTTCTGGAAAACCCATTTAGGGCACAGGGGAAGGATGTGTCATAGGGCAGGGACAGGGCCCCCTCCCACAGGAGCCATCATGAACTTCCCTACCTCAGAGAACTAATTCTCAGCCACCAGTCCAAGAACGGGATGGAAGGCACTTGCCACCTGCTCGCCCCTCCCCCACTACCGGAAGCCTCTTTATAAAGAAAGAGGACGCCGGGAGAGTCTTTCAGGCGCCAGTTTGCATGGAAGGAGGAGGTTGCCTCTCGCCTTGTAACAAAGTATATTCTTTATGAGCTGTTCATTTGTTACATGTTTCATTAATGGCTGTGCACTTGGAGTTTATACGAGCAAATGATTGGCGCATTGAGTCGTGTATCCAGTCCTTCCCATTAAAATAGCAAATGGCCTTTCACCAACTTTCGTCTCTCTCGCCTTGTCCAAGCAAAACGGTAACAAAAAAAAAAAAAAAAAGAGCATGCCGTAATTACTGACTTGGGAGCTTCTCAGTAAGCAATTGGACTTCGACTCTTCATATAACGAGTCATTGTTAGGGACAGAGACTGGACCTCTGACCCAGCCATGGCTTCGGGTCACCCTGTCACATCCGGGAGAAAAGAAAGACAAGCTAACGCTCTCAATTTCATGCAGAGACCAGGCGACCTGAGCCCGGAGAACATGCTGATTGCAGGACGGGGAGTGGAACGGGCGGTGTCTGTGCTGAGAAGGGACGGGCACCTGAGAGCCGTGTCCCCACCCGCAGGGACGCAAGGGAGCCGCCGGAGGAATCAGGTCACTTCTGTTCTGCCCGAGCCTCCTGTGGACAGACACCGGGTCTGCCCTGGTCATTGTGGTAAAACCAGCTGGGTCTGGTTCCCCAAATAGAGGAAAACACCAAACTTGCACTTTTTAGTAAGCAGCCATCCTTTCCGGGCTGTGGGGTGTGGTTATCTGTCGTGTTTTGGCCGGCATCTTTCCCAGGCCTGGAAGCTCTTTCTTCTGTGAAGTCCTCGTAAGCACATTGATGACGACCCGAAGAAGCGTCTGCATTTGGTGCGAGTCTGTCCCGTGAGGCTGGTCTCTTCCTCCTGGTTCGCCTTCCTTTCCTCTGTGTCCGGACTGGGCTGGGACCGCAGGCGTGGGATGGCCTGACTTCTCACGTCACACTTCCTACATCCGGAAAGGTCCTGCTACAGAAAGAGCTTACCGCACCCTGACTTGTCCCACCGATATTACGAGATGATGAATTTCTGTCCTGACGCTGTCCCTTCAGTTAAATCGCTGCATTTTACCGAGCTTGACTTTAAAACCCTTGGGGCGCCTGGGTGGCTCAGTCGGTTAAGCGTCCGACTTGGCTCAGGTCGTGATCTCACAGTTCATAGGTTCGTGCCCCGCGTCCAGCTCTGTGCTGACAGTTCAGGGCTTGGAGCCTGCTTCGGTTTCTGTGTCTCCTCTCTCTCTGCTCCTCCCCCACTTATGCTCTGTCTCTCTCTCAAAAATAAATAAACATTAAAAAAATGTTAAAAAAAAATAAAACCCTTGATTCAGGTCATGGTGATGACCATCGGTTATTGGACACCTACCTACCTTACGCTAAGCACTGTGTTCAGCATTGTATTTCTAAAGCTCTCAGCAACCCTACAAAATCAATATTTTAGTTAAGGCAGCTAACTGGATGTTGCATTGTTCTGCCTGAGTTGTTGAATCCAACTTTCCTTTGGTCAAATCACTGACACAACATCACACGGGGGCTAAGAGCAGGGGCTTCATTTAACAGCAGACGCAATTTGGGTTTTGGCTCCAGTCCAATCTCGAGCCTTGACTTTCTCCTCTGTGTATTGGGCACATGAATATCTAATGCTCAGAGTTAGTGAGGAATGGAAATAACTTGATGTATGGAGTCCTGGGAAACTCTGTGCTCGGTAGATGGTAACGTTCATGATAATGTCATTCCCATTTTATGGATAAAAAAAATGTCTTTGGCTCAGAAAGGGAAGGCAGCCTCTTTAACATCATGTAACTAAATTAGAAGGAGGGCCGGGATTTGAGCCAGGGCTGGTCTGACTCTGACTTCTCGCACCTTTGGGGCCCCTGTGCCACCTCCTATGATGCCACATGGCTCTTTGCCACGACCCAAGGTGCATCCCCGAGGGCTGGCTCATCATCTCTCTCTCACCTGCTTTCATGGCCCTCCATATACCGACGATTCTCAGATTTGTACTAGACTATTCATCTGTTGACAAGGCTCAAGTGTCTCGAGCTTAGTGTTCCCGCGTCAAGCGTAAAGCCAGCTCCCCCAGTCCTCCCCTCGCCCACAGTCCCACCATTCCTGCTCACTTATGCTGAAGCCAGAAATCTGGAAATCATCTTGGATGTGAATAGTGCCGGGCACTGAGTGAGTGCTCAGGAGGAATTAACTGTGGACGAGGAGGAGGACGCACTGGCGACGATGATTTTACGGTCTTGCCATTGCCCTTGGGCTGTCTCCGGGACAGACCCTTTCCCTACACCTTGTCCCCATGCCACTCCTGCCCAGCCCCCCAACATCCTAACATTTTGTGAATGGATGCAAGGGCTTCTGCACCGGCTTTCATGCATTTATCGCCATTTCTAGAAATCCTTTCTGCATATTTTGAGCACAATCATTGTTCTGAAATACATATCTGATCACATAACTCCTTTCGCTCAGACTCTTCCTGGGCCCCACCGACATCCCGACAGAACCCACAGTCTTTCTCTGGTCCCAGGGCCCGTGTCCTCGCCTGCATTTCCAAATGCATATCCCGGTGGAGTCTCCAGGCTATCTTCCCTCGTGTATTTTGGTTCCTCCCAAAGTCTTCACTTCCTTACACATCAAGCCATTTGCCTGGAACATTTCCCGTTGACTCCCAGCATTGCCCTCGAAGCCTCAGATGAGGCACCAAACTGCAGATGCTGAAACACAGATGACAGGCTCTGTCTTGCACCTGTTATCAAAACAGAAAGCACCCAGGTAAACAGTGAGCCATAAAATCCCGAGACAAACTCCACACTCCTGTGTGAAGGAGGAGCCTGGGAGCATTTTCAGGCTGAAGACTTTCAAGCTTTTTCCGCAGGCTGAATGAAAAATGTTCCAAGTGGTTTTGCAGGAGGACTTTGGAGGGACACTAATGTAATGGCTGAGAGCAGGTATGAGGGTCTCAGCTGCTGCAGTTCAACTGCCCTCGGGTGCATCCTGTTTGTAAATGAGCACATTTCTTTAAACATCTGCAGGCCACCTCTGGGTGAGAAACAGCGTTTACTCTCCTCTCTTTTCTCATCTTTCACACTTTCTTCAATTCATGACTTGTTGTTTAGATAGCCCTTTGGAGAAAAATCATTCTTGGTGGATTGTGAACATGGGTTTGGACCGCCAACTGAATTTTAGCAGAATCTAATAAGTATCGGTGCTCATTGAGATTCTTTTGAGGGTGTTTCACGAGAGCTGGAGAAGGCAGAGGTCAGTGTAAAGTCAGTATGTTTTTAAAAAATTTTTTTAAATGTTTATTTATTTTGAGAGAGAGAGAGGGAGACAAAAGATCTGAAGCGGGCTCTGTGCTGACAGCAGAGAGACCCATGAGGGGCTCGAACTCACGCACGGTGAGATCGTGACCTGAGCCAAAGTCGAACGCTTAACTGACTGAGCCCCCCAGGTGCCCCAAGTCATTGTGTTTATTACACTTGGCGACAGCATCCTGAGCATATTTCTGGCGTTGAACAGGGGGAGGCAACTCAGCTTTGAGCAGGCGGGCACTGTCCCTGAGCACGAAGCTGTCAATGAGGAGAATCCATACTGCTCAGGTGTATGGAAAAGCCATCAGGAGGGTTCAGGGCCCTGGAGAGCTCAGGGCAAGGGGTTCTAAGTGCCCCAGAGAAGACCTGCCTCCCCCAGGAGGTGAGATTATGCTGGGATCCCAAGGATGAGCGGGAACGAAGGTTGTCACGAAAGGAACGCGTTCATGGCTTTACTGGAGGAACTGGAAAAAGTGTCCAGTGTGCCCAGACAGACAGGTGGACAGGCAGGCCTGTGTGCCTGGGCGAGGACTTTAAACTTTGGAAATTGTTAAGGGGAGTTCATGGGAGGATCGCTTCCTCGGGTTGACATGGTTGAGGTTGGAGGGAGGCAGGGCTGCCTGGGTGGCGGCCTCGCAGCACCAGGGAAGGAGGTGGAAAAGAAGGAACATTCAAGAGGGTAAAAGTCACGTGTGTGATGGGACGAGACCACAGAGGGGCACTCAAAGCCTTAGGGGAGGCGTGTCCACAGAGAGGAACCAGCAGAAGAGTGATGCCTCCACTGAGGTTTCAATGCCTTTACTGGGGAATTCACTTCCATGGAAACTGAAAATTCCGAGTGTCAGAGAAATCCCTTCAAAGTTCTCTGGAGTGGAAAATAACCAAGTCGGTGCACATCCGCACGTCACGTTTCAGAGGTCTGGAGCATCTATATTGTCTGAGGATGAGTTTTCCTTGGTTTGAAGTAAAAGAAAAACGCTCTGAATTTGGGTTTCCGAAGGAAGTCCATGAAACGAAATCCACACCAACGGGTGTGTCTTCTGTACAGGAAGGGACTGACTTTGCTCCAGGCGGGACTCACCCTGCACCACGCCAGCCGAACCCGGGCTAAGCCTTCCGTGGTCTATTGTAAGGGTAAACGGTAAGAGGGCTAAGCTTTCCATGGTCTATTATAAAGGTAAACGGTAAGAGTGATTTTTTTTTAATGTTTATTTCTGAGACAGAGAGAGACAGAGCATGAGCGGGGGAGGGGCAGAGAGAGACAGAGACCCAGAATCCGAAGTGGGCTCCAGGCTCCGAGCTGTCAGCACAGAGCCCGACGCGGGGCTCGAACCCACGAACCGTGAGATCGTGACCTGAGCCGAAGTCAGACGCTCCACCGACTGAGCCACCCAAGCCCCCCTCTGATTTGAATAAAACAAAATGTACTACCAAACAAACAAACAAACAAACAAAAACCAAACCACATTTGTTACGATTGGCAATCCTAAAAGACACTCGAACACAGGTTCCAGTCACCAAACCCAAAGAATATACATATTACTGGTCCTGAGTTTATTCAAGATGATGAATTTAAAGCTGTCTCCTTCCCCTCTATGCTTTCAGGAACAAGACTTTGGGCTGGATAGGCAAATACCACCCGGTACGAGGCATGATCCTGCAACATACAATTCATTATCGGTGCCACCAAATACCAGTGCCGAGAGAAAACAAATGACGGGCCCCTCCTGCTGCAGCCATGAGAAAATGATCAATATTTCATTATATGGTGCTCTTCAGACATTTGAATGGCTCATCTGTCCTATTTATGCCAGTTAAAATGAATTCAACCTATCAGGGCCAAATGCATTTTTAATGTGTCTTGTTACCTTGCAGGGAAGTGGCAGCAAAAAGCCATCTCCCTGTTGGCCTTATCTTTCCTTCCATTATTCGCTGTACATAAACTGTTTGCGTGCAAGTGACCTTTCTTTTATTGGAAACAAAGCTTGTGTATGTTAAAAGAATAAACACATAAAAGGACCTGGGGTGGTCGCTTTGGTGAGCATGAAAATGGTGTGTCTTTTTTTGAGGGCTCGCGTGGGAATAGAAGGCAGTCTTTCCTGGAGAGAGAAAAGTCCTCCCCAAAGCCTGACGGGCTCTTGCACGTGGAGAAGTGGCAACGAGCATCAGGCATGACAGCTGACGCTTGGAGAGGACGCACCGAGTGCCAGGAACTGGGTGGTGGAGTTTTTTGTGCATTTGTTAACTTACCCCGGGAGGTGATAGGCTAAGCGGACACAGTCTTGAATTTTGCCAAGAGGTTACATAACATCCCCGCTTTCCCTACCAGGTGCCACAGAGACAGGAAACGGATGTAACGTTCAGGCTGCAGGGCTCCCTGATTGGCCATCAGTCCCTTTGAATGATGATTATTTGTAGAGTGATTAATTCCTACGGGGGATGGCAGTTTCCCCGGGGACAAGCTTTCTCAGAGAGGATTTTGTCTTAATCAGAGTGATCCAAAGGAAGGGAGAGATGGGGATCAGCAGCCGGGGGCTGTTTGTTGCTCTGCCTTCCTTGCAGCTCTGGGCCGGGGAGAGCAGAGCCACAGCATCCTTCAGGAGCCCCCTTTGCCACGACGCTTACTCCTCGGCCACACATACCCGCGTCTGGTCCTGTGTTTCCATCTGATAGCACGACACCCTTCCCTTACTTGTGACACTCACGTTTCCCTGACAGCGTGCGCTCTAATGTCTCTGATAGCTTGCGCAATAAGTGAATTTTGAAGGCTTCAGAACTTTGTGTACAGATTGCAGAAACATATTTATTAACGTTTTTCCTTCCCCGTTAATGGAAAAGGGACGCGCAAATGCAGGTGGGAAGTGAGGAGAAGGGTGGTTATCTTGCACGGAAAGTTTTTCTCTCTTCCTCGGAGCTAAATATACAGATTTAATGGCCCTGCTGTTTCCCCATTCATATTTGAGAGAGATTTCATTCTCCACTAGCTGCGGGAAATTAAGGCTTTACATCACACTTCATTGTCCAGGTGTGCCCTTATTTATTTTGAAGGCTGATTATAGTTTGTCAATAGGAAGAGACGATTTGGCACACAACTTAAAATTATTGCGTATCATGCTCAAAATAAATCTCAGATTATTCACCTTCTCAGCAAACATCTGAAAGGCAGTTATTCTGAAGACTAAGGAGTAGCAAAATATTTCTTTAGCATGCACATAAAAGTGTGATAACAAATATGTCACCTTTAATAGAGCATTTGCTGGAACCTTGAAACACGCGGCACGTGATCGATCCCAGAAGAGTCCTGGTTACCGTGCGCCACAGTGTTTGGTTACAGGGAGTGGAATTCTTACTGTGAGGGCCAGGGGACGTTGGAGGCCAACACGTGCGCGTCGGTGAAGTCACCAGTGACTCTGTTTTAGGCCCGGTGGAATGGGCGGGGCTGCGGACGCGTAATCTTGAGAAGGAACAGACCTCACCCTCTCCAGGTTTTACCCAACTCTAAACAGCACTGGGTTGAAATACATGGAGTCTTTAGAATTATTTGGGTGTCTTATGACACACCACAGCTCAGGACAACAGCATTCGGGGCCAGGCCACACGTCGATTCTCTTAACACTAATGAGAGGAAGCTTCAGAGCCCAAGACCCGTCGGAGATGATGTCGGCCCTTTGTTTCCCGTCCACACTAAACAGCACTCGGTATCGCCTCCCCGTCTCCTTGACTGTCTACCAAAGTGGGATTCTGAGCCAGGGTGGCTCTTAGTTCTAGGACAGACAGAGGGCTTTCCTGTCCCCCAATGCCAAGTCCCACAGACATGGACCAGAGACAGCCAGGAGGGAAACTGTCCTCGCTTTATGAGTACAGAGATAGGAGCTCCCAGTGATGTATCAGGATTTCTTATGTGCTGGACACAAGCAAAGTTTGGCTTATTTGTCCTGTTCTGATAAGAGAGGCAGATCATGTGATCCCTGAAGGGGTTCATGGATTTGGTCACAGTAAGTCCCTGGCTTATGATGGTTTGACTTATGATCTTATGACTCCATGATGGTGCAAAAGTGTCCTTCATTCAGTAGACAATGTACTTTGAATTTTGAGTTTGGATCTCTTCTCCGGGTTAGTGATATGCAGCCCAATCCTCTCCTGATGCTGGCCAGCAGCAGCCCCAGTCAGCCACGCGACCACGAGGGCCAATAACCCGTATGCTGACAACCACCCTGCACCCAGACATCCCTTCTGTCTGCCACTTTTAGGACAGTCTCCAACGAATTCCAGGAAGCAGTTAATATTCTGTTAGCAAACGGGCTTTGCGTGATATGGTCCTGCCCAGCCGTGGGCTCACAGGAGTTCTCTGAGCATGTGTAAGTCAGGCCGGGCTAGGCTGTGACATGTGGTAGGTCAGGTGTATTCACGCATTCAAACTTACGACATTTTCAACCTAGGATAGGTTTATTGGGAGGCAATCCCATCATAAGTGAAGAAAGATCTGTATTATTTCTTGGATTTCTGAGAAGAGGGCGGCCACAGACTGAGATGTCAGAAAGCCATCACCATTTGCAAATCCCACCATTTGCATGAGAAAGTAAAAAAGATGATGAAATAGTGAACATCAGGGGACCTTTAGGCCCATCAATGGGGCTGGACGGATGGTCACAGAAGGGTGACCTGAAAGTAAAAGCCAGCAGATACGAAAATGTAAGGCTTAGCACTCTCAAGTGAACCCTCACCAGGAACCCAAACCATAGCGTTCCTCCGGACCGTTCTCTCTCTCTTCCAACTTCCAACAGGGCCCCATGCTCAGAGTTGATGACCTAGCTGCTTCTTCAAGGCAAAAATAGGAACAGGCAGAAGAGAAGTGATTTATCCCCACCGCTGGCCTGCCGCCCTGTGTCCAGGCACTCAAAGCCCCATGTGGGCGCCCTCGACCTCCCAACCGCTTAACAATGTTGTTTCTGTAATTATGTGCTTCTTTCCTGTCTCTTCATTTGTGTGCATGTCTGGGAACATCAGTAAACACCTTCCATTTCATCTCCTGCCTGAGAAACAAAATCCTCACCATCAGTCCTAAGCTGGATGCAAAATATAAATCAATAGTCTGGAAACTGACATGCATATTTACAGAAATGGGACAGACGGGAAGGTGGGGATAGCGGTCAGAGGAAAAGAGGCCATGCAGCAGGGGGTAGGGGGCAGCCGGTTGTGCATAGGAGCAGAAGCTGGGTCAGAATATCCTGACCTCACATCCCTGCAAAAAGGAGCTGCAGGGGGATTGAAGACCTAACTCTTGGGAAGAAACTTGAAGTATTAGAGGAAGATATAGGAAAGTATCTTTTTGACACTGGGGGTAAGGAAATAGTTCTTAAACAATATGATAAAAATCAGATTCCATAGCTAAAAGATGGATAAATGAAAACATAAAACTTGAGGCCCTTGGGTGGCTCAGTCGGTTAAGCATCCAACTCTTGGTTTTGGCTCAGGTCGTGCTCTCACAGTTCATGAATTCAAGGCCAGCTTCAGGCTCCATGTTGCCAGTGCAGAGCCTTCTTGAGATTCTCTGTCTACCTCTCTCTCTCTCTCTCTCTGCCCCTCCTCTGTTTGTGCTCTGTCTCTTTCTCTGAAATAAATAAATAAAAATAAACTTAAAAAATAAAATGTGTGCAAAAAAGGCAAAACAATCATAATTAACAATAATGATAAGCAAAATAGTACACAAGCCAAAATTGAAAGAAAAACATTTCAATGAGCATACTAAAAAAAAGATTAATACCCAGAATATGTAAAACAAACCAATATGAAATAGATCAAAGCGCATCAATTTCCCAAAAGGCCAATAGAAGTGTAGAAAAGATGCTCAAATTCTTCAGCCGTCAGTTTAATTGTTTATTTAAAATAATGAAAAGATCACATTTCATTTCTACCAGATCGGTGCAGAAAAATGATTGGGTCTGATGATGCCCGATTCCGGTGAGATTAAAGAGTAAGAAAGCCTCTCTGCTCCGGCGGCACTGAAGCGTGTGCCCCCAGCTTGGAGGGCTGTTCCTCACATCCGCCCGAGGCAAGCTCGCATACACCTGTGCCTCGGCAGCTCCGCTCCTAGACTCCCTCCTAGACGCTCCTAGACGCCCAATGGGAACATTCTGCACGTGCAAACGAGATGGTAACAGGGCGTTCACTGTGCCTTCTTTGTGATCGCGAATATTGGGAGGCAAGTCCATCAACTGGAAGATGGGACCACGCTGTGGCATGTACTCGTACTATGGAAGACTAAGGCGCAAGGAAAATGAGCCCAGACTTAGTCCACATTAGCAACAGAGATGGTCCTTAAGAACATCATGATGAGTAAGGAGGGCAAGAAAGGGCGGAATATGCAGCGTGCTACCTACCGTCTATACACAAATTCAGGGTGCACGGAGCGATCCTATGGACTCCATAGAGACAGGTATCTGTAGGCGTAAATATAAAACCTGTGGCAGGAAAAGACAACTTCCGGTCAAGGCAGGAGAGTGGCTCCTTGCCGCTTTCCCCCTTCTGATTGGGGGAAGCTGCAGACCGCGCAGAGGTCATGGACCTGGGGGGCTGGGAGGCGGGGCTAGTGTACCAGCGAGGAGAAGCAGCAGACGGACGGAAGTGGTGGGTGTTTTGGGCAACGATGTTTTTCTCTGCGCAGGCAAACGCTAACAGTGATCAGGCTGAAGGTCAGCACTGCCTCTCTGTCTTTGCTTCTCCCAGTCACACCCACCGGAACTTAGCACGACCTAGCTGGAGGCGTGGGTCCGGCTCACACCTGAGAACCTCTTCTCTTTCATAACCAAGATTGCAGTGGTTCTCTCTCTCCCTGGTTATTTAGTTTCACAGTACTAATCCCCTATCTCCTGCTTCCCTTTTCTCATTTCCTCAGTTATCTCTTTTTTCTAACACAATCTAGCTTCAATGACACAGCAAAAACAAGAATAACCAAACAGTGGGTGCTGACTCAGTGCTGGGAGTTTCTCGTGCACCTTCCCATTGAATTTCCACCAGAGTCTCATTTATCCCAGAAGAAACTCTGGATTCACAAACTCAAAATGGAACAACAGTATTGACAACAAGAACCAAGGAGGAAGGAGAGGGATGTGTTGGTTCGGGTACCTGGGACGTCTCCGAGCCCTGAGCTGTGTCTCCCATTGCCCCGGACTCCTCCTACCTTTGTTGACTTCATTCTGCAGAGAGCTTCAGGCTCACACTGTCCAGTCTGCTCAGATTCCAGAGAAGGAGAGAGGACTTCTCTTTCCCAGATTCCAGCATAATGTTGGGGATGGTGATGATTTGACCACATTCTATCACATGCCTGCTCCCGAATCCCAGGTGACTAAGAGGGGAATTATCTCACCACCAGCCTGGAACATGCACATCACCTTGAGGCCAGGGGTGGTGGCTCAGAATCCTGATCGACAGCCAAGTAGGACCATGTGGAATTGGGGCAGCAGTTTCTTAACCAGAAGGCTATGTTCTTTACAGAGGAAGAACAGGATACTAGGCGCACGGAAATCAGCTCCACGTTATTTAATGGCAGGGAAACGGGCTTATGAAAGGACACTTGCTAACAGGCACACACGCTCATCCATTGAGGAGGCAGAACTTGGACCTGGGTGTATCAGAGCCCAAAGAACTTGTTACAAAACTTGCAGTATACTTTCTTTATAATTGTGGGGAAAAACACACAACATTAAATTTACCACCTTAACTGTGTTTAAGTATACAGGTCAGGGATGTTAACTACCTTCCCGCTGTGGCACGAGAGATCTACAGAACCTTCCGTCTGTAACACTGAGACTCTCTCCCCATTAGACGTTAGTCCACTGCCCTGCCCCCAGCCTTTGCCAACCACCACTCTACCTTCGGTCCGTATGATTTTGACTACTTTGGATACTTCATATGAGTAGAATCAGTGCTTGTCTTTTCGTGTCTGGCTTATTTTACTGAGCACGATATCCTCGAGGCTCGTCCGTGATGTTGTGTGTTCAGGATTTCCTCTTTTTTAAGGCTGCATGATATTCCACTGTATGGACGGACCACATTTTCCTTATCCATGCATCTGTCTGTGGACATTTGGGCTGTCTATTGGCTGTTACAACAATGTTTCTGCGAACATGAGTGTGTAGGCATCTCTTCAAAAGTTTGCTTTCTCTCTTTTGGGGGTTTATACCCAGAGGTGGCATCACCAAACCATATGGTAATTCTGTTTTTAATGTTTTGAGGAACCCCCTCCCTTTTTGTTTTCCTCAATGGTGGCGCCATTTTCCATTCCCACCAACAGTGCACAAGATTTCTAATTTCTCCACATTCTCATCAAAACTTATTGTCTCTTTTTCTGACAGTGGTCATCCCTGATGGGTGTGAGGTGTGCAGTGGACTTCTTGGGGGACTTGGGGTTTATCTTATTTGACAATGGGTCAGATGAGGCTGAGGTGCAGAGAGGTAGCTGTTCCCAGCACAGCCAGAGCGTCCGAAGAAACGGTAGCTTCTGATCACGTGTGCGGGGTCCTGGAGCAGGGCTCAGATGAAAGCTTTTGGATCAAAGCCCCTGTGCCAATCCCAGGCTTCAGAATGCAGGGGACCAAGGTCGTTTACCAGGCCTGGCAATGAGTGGGCTTACCTCTCTTCCCTGTCCGTCTCTATCAGTTGGGATGTCAGTCTTTCTTCAGGCTTGGGGATCTTCCTAAAGGTTTTCTTTTCTCTTGGCTAAATATCCTTTTTTTTTTTTTTGCCACAGAAAACTACTTCATGGGGTGCCTTGGTGGCTCAGTCAGTTAAATGTCCAACTCTTGGTTTCAGCTCAGGTCATGATCTCATGGTTTCGTGGGTTTGAGCCCTGCATCAGGCTCTGTGCTGGTAGTGTGGAGCCTGCTTGGGATTCTCTCTCTCCCCCTCTCTCCGTCCCTCCCCCACTGGCACTGTCTCTGTCTCTCTCAAAATAAATAAACGAAACAAATTTTAAAAAGGAAAGAAAAGAACTACTACAATGCCCTTGTCATATCTCTCTAATGCTCTAATGACGTAACTAACAATCCTCAGCGTGGAGAAGGAGAAGGTGGATAGATTGCCAAGCCACACGGAGAAGGGAATCCATTTCCGGAGCTGCTGGATAAATTGCTCTCCGGTTCACACCCATAACATCCCGCGTTGGGGACGTCATAAAGAATGATTCCTGACATGTCTGCCAGAGTGCAGGGCACAGAGGAGCCGTGAGCAGAAACCTGTCACAATACATGTTTCTTCTCATAAACCAAGAGCGGACAAAATGCGAAGGGTGTGTGCCGTCGTCATGTTTAATCACGAGTTGAGAAACACACACACATTACGAATTGGAGGCAACCAGGAAAATGAAGTCAGGACACAGGTCAAGGAAGGAAGATCTTTGAGGCGTGTTTTGTCTTTTTCCTCCTCGACTTTCTCTCCAGATCACATTTCTTTTGTGTTCTGTTCCTTGTTTCTTTTAGAATCCCGAGCCCTCGGAAGGGCCACCGCAGCCATGGGACACACCAACTCCGGGAGGTCCCCTTCTTAACCACAGTCTGGGCTGACTTATGTTCTCTGAATATTAAATGCCTGTGTTATGAATAATTAATTGACAATTTCATTTGCAGTTCAAACTTCCAAATGGTTCGAGTCCAATGAGGCTTTATTGGACGCATTGAATTTGCAAACCAGCGGAGCCCCCTGGAACGTGGGATTCTCCGCAGCTCAGGGACATCAAAAGAACGTGGCCCCGGCCCCAGTGCGACAGACGCCGCTATCAGTTGCTCTCGCATTTGGTCTAACAAACTTGTCAGAGGCAATGCCTGGGGAGTAAGTAGAAGGAGACATTTCTGAGGGAAATTCCTGAATTTAAGCATTTTATTTAGTTATTAGACCTGTCTTCAACATATGCACTTTCTTTCATGTCTGATTTTCACATCTTAGAGCCAAGGTCTTCACGTTCCTTGTGGAAAAGGAAAGCTGCCTTCGCATGCATCAGTTGGCGCATGCCGGATCATTCCATTTTGCTCTTTCACAGGTGGCGGGTTTCAAGCCAGGCCAGAAAGTGCAAGTTCACTTTGGACACTTTTCCCGTCTGCCGCCACCGTCGGTGTTGCTCGAGGGTGCGTGTTACGGGGCCTGGCTCAGGGCTGCCCTCGCTGCAGGTGACGCTGAGGCTGGCCGTTCTCCAGTCTGATGAGCCTCAATATACCTCGTCACACAAAGGAAGGAAGGAGTATTTCCTCCCCCTTGGGTAGTTCCAGACTTCTTCTCTGTCCAGAGTACGAGTGCCTCCTTCCTGCAACAGGTAAAGTCTGCCCGAGGCTCTCTGCCCAGTGATGTAAGCCTCCGTGCTCTGGAGCCGGGCAGAGGCCACCGCGTTCTGTTTTATTTATTTAAGGTGCGTTGCCGGGGAGCATTCTCTGCCTCCTTGATTGTCTTCCCGTCTCTGTTTTCGAGGTTAGCCAGACTGAAGGGAGACCCACCTTTATTCTTTGGGGTTTACAGATGATGTGACCCCCCCACCAAGCTGTGCTGTTCAGAAACATGCTCCTGCTTCCCCAGGGGGACGGCCCCTGCTTCACTCACACTTGCTTCACATTCACATCAAAGCCACAAGCGAACGTGGGGGGAGCCTGAAGTTCACCCACAAGCTCTCGCAGCGGAAGATGAATCTGAACTAATTGCCAAACGAACCCACATTAGGCAGGGGGTAGAAAAGTGGGGAGGATGCTTGAGTCCAAGGAATGGGGACTCCAGGGGGCGGCCAGGTGAGACACAGGCTGAAGGGGAGGTCCCACACCTCCTCCAATGAGGCCTTCGCCCTCCTTTCTCTGGGTCTGAGTCTTTTTGTTTTTTAATGTTAACTTATTTTTGAGAGAGAGAGAGAGAGGTCATGAGTAGGGGAGGGGCAGAGAGAGACAGAGACACAGAATCTGAAGTAGGCTCCAGGTTCCGAGCTGTCGGCACAGAGCCCGACACGGGGCTCAAACCCACAAACCGTGAGATCATGACCTGAGCCGAAGTCGGACGCTTAACGGACTGAGCCACCCAGGTGCTCCTATTTGACTCCCTTTTACATGAACATCTGAGAATATTTAGATTGTCTCCACAGGGCCTCAGCCCTCTGTCTGGAAGTGGAAACTTCAGTTCCATGAGTGGTTTCATCTGCGTGAGGGGTTACCTGCGGAGGATGTGAGGTCTTTCTTTCCCAGCTGATCGCCCTTCCCGCCCCTCATCCCTTCCACGTATTCCCAAGGGCAGTGCTGGAGACAAAATTAACTTACAACTTCCTCAGAGTTCCCTTCTATTAGGACAACAGCTGTCGGCCCTCCCTATCCCTTGGTAGAATATACAGTGTATATACACTGTATATATACACTGATATATACAGTGTATATACACATCTCAAACACAGGAAGACTCTGGAAAGTGGAGAGCGGAGGCAGACCACCAGGGGACCTCCAATAACAATATGGTCATAAATGACTCTCTCGATCTTCTCTGGGCCTCATCTATCCCAAACCGAGCACCTGAGAACAAGTGCACACAAAAACATTCCCACCAGAATGCATTCTCTCTATCTGGAGGGCCAGGAAAGCAGAGACCTAGCATGACAGAAAACCTAGAAGACAAGTACTCAAGCACTGGGTGTCGTAGGTAAGCAATGAATCATGGGACTCTACTCCCGAAGCCAAGAGCACACTGTATACACTGTATGTTAGCTAACTCGACAATAAATTATATTAAAAACTGAAATAGAACCATTAACAAATAAATGACCGATAAAAAATTTTAAAAGAGATTAAAAGAAAGGAGACAAGTGCTCGACTGCAGACCACAGAAAACCCTTAGCAGTACCCCCCCCACACACACCAGCAAAGGCTGCAGGGAAGTCTGGACTTTTGTCCCCAACAGGCAGTAATGAGGCAGCCCAAGACTGCTTTGTGATCTGAAAATCACTCACTGATCCACGCTATTGACAGGCTATAGGAGGAAAAACCACTAACCATTGAAGAGAAAAGGCATTTGGCAAAACTCAACACCCAGCCATGGGGAAGAAAGGAGAAAGAAGCCCCTAAAAATAGGAATAGAGGGGAATTTCTCAACATGAAAAAGATAATGTACCAAAAAAACACCCCAACTATGGCCAACACGGTAGTTGATGGTAAAAAAATGCGTGTTTTCTACCTAATATTTGGAACAAGGCAAACATATCTACTCTCACCGCTTTTATTGAGCATATTGCTAGAAGTTGCGCCCAATGCGATAAGGCAAAAAAATGAAATACATACGCATAGGAAACAAAGAAATCAAACTGCCTCTCTTTGCAAAGGACATGACTGTTCACTGAGCAAATCTGAAAAGAATCTACAAAAAAATCTCCTAAAATGAATAAGTGAGTTCACGGAGGCTGTAGCATATGTGATAAGCATTCAAAAATCAGTTTAATTTCTATGTATAATACCAGTTACAATGCCAACAACACACACATATGGGCATCAAAATTAAAGTACAATACCATTTGCAGCTGCTAAAATACGCAGGTCGGGATGTAACAACACATGTATGAGACTCGTATGCTGAAAAGTATAAACACTGTTTATAAAATAAATAAATCAAAGAAGATCTAAATAAATGGAGAGACATAGCGTGTTCATGGATGGGAAGACTCACCCTCACCAATAGGCAGGTCTAACACAATTCTTATTAAAATCATACCAAGATTTTTGTAGATATAGACCAGATCATTCCAAAAGGCGTATGGAGAGGCAAAGGGAATAGAATAAGTAAAACAATTTTGAAAAAAATAAAGTGGGAGGAATCAGCCTACCTGGTTTCAAGATGTATTTGTAAAGCTGAAAACCAACAGAGCAGAACAGAGAACTCAGAAATAGACCCTGACAAATCTGCTTCTTGACACAGATGCAAAAGCTACTGAAAGAAGACAGCTAGACTTCCTTAAAAGAGAGAGAGAGGGAGAGAGAGAGAACCTAAAGAAACAAACAACTTTTGCTCTGAAAAGACCCTTTAAAGAGCATGAAAAGTTGAGAGTAGGGGCAATATTTTCCAACCACATCTCGGGACAAAGGCGAGTATCCGGAATATAGAATGAACTCTCAAAACTCAACTAGGAGACACAAAAGATCCCATTAGAAAATGGGAAAACGACCGGCAGAGACATCTAGGCCAAGGGCACACACGGCGCAGGACAAAGGTTCTTCCCGTCATAAACCCATTAGGAAAAGGCAGGTTGAAGGCACCATGAGATCAGCATGAAGAGACATCACCCCACATCTGTTAGAACCACTACATTAAATGCAGTGATGACAGCAGATGTGGAGGGACTGGCTCCCTTGGTGTTGCTCCTGGGGACTGAAGACGGTACAGATGCTCTTGGAAGAGTTGGCCGGGTTTTTCTTAATAAAACTAAACATGCAATTAGCATATGACCCAACAGTTGCTGTCTTGGGCACTTATCCCAGGGAAATATAAACTTATGTTCGCACAAATCCTATATGTGAATGGGCATCATGGCTTTATTCACAGGAACCAAACTGGAAGAAAAAAACCCCACATGTACTTTCAAGGGTGGGTGTGAAACGAACTTCGGTGCCTCCATACTGTTACAAAACAAAATTCAACTGAGTCTATTTGAAGATCTAATTGGTTTTATTAAGTGATTTATGAGTCAGACAGCACCCCATCTAGCAAGTCGAGGGGGCTCCAAGGAGCTGGACAAAAATGGAAGGATTTCACGGGCAGAAACAGGTCGGGAGAGCTAACAGAAGGAAAGAAAGGATTCTTTCAGGAAAAGTCATCTTCCCTCAGGGAGAAACCGTGGGTCTTACGATGCAGATGAGCTCATCTTCCTCTGGGGGGATGGAAAGAACCCCTTGCAACAAGTCGCCCCATGGGTGTAGACCAGAAAATTCCTGACTGACCTGTTAACACCACAGTCGGGTTGGGTATTAAGCCCTAGTTTGGTGAATTGGCTTTCACCATGTTGGGCCTGTGGTTTTCTTTTTAACAAGACTATGGAGGGGCGCCCGGGTGGCTCAGTTGGTTAAGCGTCCCCCTTCAGCTCAGGTCATGATCTTACAGTTCGTTGGTTCAAGCCATGCGTCGGGCTCTGTGCTGACAGCTCGGAGCCTGGAGCCTGCTTCATTTTCTCTCTCAAAAAATAAATAAACATTTAAAAAAACAGTTAAAAAACCAAGACTATGGAACACTATTCAGCAATAAAAATAAAATAATGAGCTATTGAACACTTAATAACATAGATGAATCTCCAGAGATTCCTGCTGAATAAGAGCTCTCCAAAGTTAGGTACTAGGTTATACCACCTACACAAGCTTCTTGAAATGACAAAAAAATTTACAGAAGTGGAGAATAGATTCGTGGTGGCCAGGGGCTGAGGAGGGGTCGGGGTAGGTGGACAGGTGGTACAGCTCTGAAGGGCAACATGAGGGATTCTTGCCACCATGGAAACGCTCTGCATCGTCACTGCATCAATGTCAGTATCCCGGGTGTGAGATTTACTGCAGTTCAGCGAGATGCTGCGTTTGAGGGCAAGTCGGCAAAGAACACAGTGAACTTCTCTGCATTATTTCTTTTAACCTGGTGTCACCCCACCATTATGTCAAAATAGAACACTTAAGTTTGTAAAAAATCACTGATATGATGGGTTTTTATACGGCTGATATAAAAATCATTTCTGAACCCCAACCTCACTCGCATTAAGTGTAGGCAGAGGGTTTTCAGTGACAGAACTCAAGAAGAACTAAAACATGGTTTTTACATGGGACTAGCCAATATTCAAAATGTGCACTCCTGGTGAGGCTAAAATATGTCTTCAGGGAACCAGAAAAATGAAAATTCTGGTTTGTTTGTTTTTTAATTGTCTGGAGACCTAACCAGGAAAAAAAGAAAAAAAAAAAAAAGGTCCAAGAAATTAGAAAGGGCCATCTACCAAGTGAACATAAAAGCTAAGAGCTCTTCCTTTCCCTTTCTTTCTTTCTTTCTTTCCTTTCTTTCTTTCTTTCTCTCTTTTTCTTTCTCTTTCTTTTTTTCCTTTCTTTCTCTTCCTTCCTTCCTTCTTTCCTTTTCTCCTTCTCCTCATTCTAATTCTCATTCTTGTTCTTGTTCTGATTCTATTTTTTTTTTAATTTTTTTTTCAACGTTTTTATTTATTTTTGGGACAGAGAGAGACAGAGCATGAATGGGGGAGGGGCAGAGAGAGAGGGAGACACAGAATCGGAAACAGGCTCCAGGCTCTGAGCCATCAGCCCAGAGCCCGACGCGGGGCTCGAACTCACGGACCGCGAGATCGTGACCTGGCTGAAGTCGGACGCTTAACCGACTGCGACACCCAGGCGCCCCTGATTCTATTTTAGAAAGACAGAGCATGTGAATAGGTGGGTAGGGGCAGAAGAAGAGAGAGAGAGAGAATTTTAACCATGTTCCACACTGAGCATGGATCCATCCCATGACTCTGAGATCATGACCTGAGCTGACATCAAGAGTTGGACACTCAACCAGCTGAGCCACCTAGTCACCACTGGAGAGTTCTTTCCAATGTGTTGACCTGGATGCATTTGATAAGAATAATCCAAACTTGTCTGGCTCACATGGAGAACGTTTCACTTAAAACATGGTTCGTTTCATCTGGATCAAAGTTCTCTCAATTATGTAGAAATGGCAGTGAATAATTGGATAAAAGCTTCTCCGTTTTATTGACTGAGACATCCTGGTGTTTAAGTATTTGGGGGAGAAATCAGGGTTCTGTAATCAGTCAAGGAGGAACTGCTGTAATAGGATTGGCTCTGTGACTTTTCCTAAATGTGCTCACTCCACACGCATGTAACGCGTGAGCCGTCTGTCCTCATGGGGCTCCTAGTTCGTGGGGCAGCGTGCCTCGTTTCCTTTCCATAACAGGCAGCTACTCTGATTATCTTGCTTTTAGACTGTCAGTGATTCTGTCCTTCTGGGCACAAGGGGTGATGTCTGGAGACATTCGTGGTTGTCCTGACTATGGAGATGTTACTAATACCTGATGGTGACCAGGGATGTTGCAGACCCCCCACCATGCACAGAGTAGCCCCATGACAGGGAGTGACCCAGCCCTCCATGTCACTAGTGCCACAACAGAGGAACCCTGTCACAGTAGAAGAAACAGCTACTGGTAAGTCAAACCTTTTTCCAGAAGTGAGCCAGCTGGTCTGAGACCGAGCACAGGTTTGAAGCCAGGTCTGTCCTGCTCTCTCGCTGTGTTCTCTCATGTGGGACTCAAAGCATCAGCAACCTTGATGGCCCTGCACAAAAAGCTTAACAGCTGGCCACCTGCACAGTGCGTGGATATCAGAGGGGCAGGTCCAGATGTTGCAAAGTGCACCAGGATCCCAGGTGAGTGCACGGAGAAACTCTTGCAGGGTGACCTGCTGTTGACCTTTTCCTAGACTTTTACCACCTTCAGACATTGACTTCCTGCTGGTCAATGACCCCTTGCTGTGATTTTTAAGTCCGGCTTCCGCTTTTTGGGACACCTTGAGGGACAGAAGTGAGTTTGATATCATTCTAGCCCCCAGAAGGGAGTGGCTTGCCCACAAGATAGGTTATTTTTCTCCCTTCTCAAGTGGACCCCATCATCTTATATATATATTTTTTCCCTGAGTCTGAGCACAAAGATGGGACAGACGGAACAAATTTAAAACTAATCTAATCATGAAAAACAGAGGTCACCACTACCTCTGCCCAGAGCAAACAGCACTTTATTACTCTTGTGTGTGTCTGCCATTGAACCTTAAACAGTTCAAAGGAAATAGAGGGCGCTTTCCTGTTTCTCTCTCCCTCGCTTAAACAAATAGTAGCATTCTCAGAAGAGAACTTGTACCACAGTGAATTACATTATTTTCAATAAATTCTAACAGTGCTGCTATAGTAACTGTCTTAACCGTGATTAATGGAAGAAACATTAGGAAAGCGTGTTATTATTATTCTAAATTAGGTTGTGCTTGAATTAATTTTTATGCATGGTTACTAAGATGTAAAGGAGTTTCTGAATTGCTAATTGTAACACTCCTTCTTTGGAGATAAGATGAGATGGGGTACACAAGGGCTCCCCGCTGAAGGATTTTTACTTTGAATATTTGCCTAAGGGCCAACATATTATTTAGTCAGAGGCAGGCTAAGGAACTATAGCTTGACACCCATGGAGCCTTTAGTTCAAGATTTTCTCTTAGCATCGCCCACCTGAATCTACTGGCTGGAAAATGCACAATGGTTATTAATATCATATCATTTCCACAGTGTGTGTGTGTGGGGGGGGGGTAGAGAGGGAGGGAGGCAGCCCCTGTAGAGCCAACGGTACTCTCTCTGCTCTCTGCTCTCTTTTCAAGCCTCCTTCTCACCAGTGGTGATGGGGAGGTAAAAACAGTAACATGAAGAAGCGGGGACTGAGTGTTCACTATGCTCCAGACACACACGTGTTTCCCTCCCACTCACTTCCTGAAGGCCAACTGTCCCCCTGTGCTGGACAGGGGGTTGCTGCTGATGGGTGGGAGCACACTGGCCTCTGTCCTCAGGGGATTTACATTTTAGGGGGACTGACATCAGGTGTGGGCAAGGGAGAATGTGCTTGGAGGTGAATCAGAGACAGGTAAGTATGTGGTCAGACATTGTAGGGCCTTGCGGGATGCTGGGGCATGAGTTCTTTCCAGGGCCACAGAAGGGACTTTGATAAACTTTCACACAGTTTTGTAAAATTTGCAAAAGGAACATATTTTAACCATAATTAATCAGTTAAGAGACCGGTTTCTTCCCATTTTGACTTTCTTTGCTCGGCCACACTTGCCATCTTGTTGGTGATATCTGAGCAAGGTCGCGGGCCATCTGGGGATCTAGCTTCAGGGAGTTTGACGGGGGACACACGTATCTAGAATTTAGTGGAAAATAGTTGTAGGACCGAGCCACTTGCGTGGGGTTTCCAGGTACGCTGCCTTCCCATCATGCCCACTCACACAGCGACCGTCCAAGGGAGAGCACCAGAGGCCATCCTTAATGAGAACCTGTCCTGTGGTACCCAGCACCAAAGGTGGTGACAGAATAACCATCGAACATCTGGAAAGGGAAGCTGCACAGAATGTCTTTGTAATATTCAGAAGCAAGCACGGAGCTCAGAGGCCGTGCGTGCACGGAAGCTTAATGTACAATGAAGATGACAATGCAAATCGGTGGGGAATGCTTTGTTTAGTAGATGGGGTGAACGAAGCAGCTCGCATTCTGGAGAACACTAACATAATGATAATAAAAAAAGATCCCTATCTAACATCGCATTAAAAGGTTGACGCCAGATGGATTAAAACCCAAAGTGTGAAAAATAAACTATAAAGTTATAGAAAGAATGCTGGTTAATATCTTTGTGACT
Source organism: Prionailurus viverrinus (assembly GCF_022837055.1). Classification (NCBI taxonomy): domain Eukaryota; kingdom Metazoa; phylum Chordata; class Mammalia; order Carnivora; family Felidae; genus Prionailurus; species Prionailurus viverrinus. The sequence continues at coordinate 2,871,110 of NC_062563.1, forward strand.
TTAGGGAAAGAAAAGTGCTTTTTCAACCACAGTGAAAACCACAGTCTGTAAGACAAACAAAGAGAAGAGGATTGTGGCATAAAGTTGAAGAAAAAAGGGGCTTGTCCGTGGACTGAAGGCCCCACGTGATAGAAAGGGATGGGAAGTGTTGTGATGTGTAGTGAGAGATTTCCGTGCAGAACAGAAAGAGACGCCTGCAAAACAACTTGAACTGAAAAGCAGCTCTATTCGAAAAGTGGACAAAGGTTTGGAGAAGGTGACACACCGAAGTCCCTGTCACGCAAGCAACTAGCAAGTCGAGAGACAGGAAGTCCCATGAGGTAGCTGTGTGTTAGGAGGGGTCCCGCCCATGAGGACAAGGATGTGGGGACCCCACTGGAACATCATCGGGAACCGTGGACGCAACAATCCTGATGGGCAGGTGACAGAGACTCATCAAGCTAATTACGTGAATACGCTCAGAACCAGCCATCCCGCTCATGGCCGTGGATGACAGCAAACTCCTCACGTGGGCTCGCAGCAGGATACAGGATGAAAGGCAGGATGTGGTGGGCACACACCACAGAGGACAGAGGACCAGACCTCGTTCAAGATTAGATGCACATGGGTGCCTGGGTGGCTCAGTCAGTTGAGCGTCAGGCTCTAGATCTTGACTGTCAGGTCATGCTCTCATGGTTTCATGGGATCGAGCCCCACATCAGGCTCTGCGCTGACAGCGTGGAGACTACTTGGGATCCTCTCTCTCTTCCTCTCTGCCCCTCCCTTTGCTCATGTTGTCTCTGTCTCTATCAAAATAAATAAATAAACTTAAAAATATTTAAGAAAGAGAGAGATTAGATGCGTACCTCATGACATGGGAAGGTCTGTAAACGTAGGGCCAAGCCAAGTATGTCAGGAGGCAGACACGACCCAGGGACAGGTGTGAGCCACAATGCACCTCCACAGACTGACCCAAGACTCTTCACACAAATAGTTTGAAAAGTTTTCTCCTACTTTTAAGATTCTATGTGGTCTGGGACTTTGTCACTGGAAAGCTGGAAACAAGAATGTGAAGTCCTTAATAGCTCGGCCATGGCTGCCCGGGGGCTGCTGTAGCGTGGAAGCCAGAAAAGTGCCTGGAAGACAGAAGTTACTCAGTCGACATTTGAAAACAGCGATTAATATAAATGCATGAGAAAAGTAAGCATTTTCCTCATGGATGTGTCCTTAAAATCCCCAGATGGTTCTCCAAGCATTTTTGGCCTTTGGCCTTACTACATGCATGGGTACTGGCTTCCCCGCCATGAGCGATACTCTGTACTTAGAATGTTCCCTCTTCCCCTTGTTCTGGATAATGTCCACACTCCTGCTAGTCCTGGGAGGTACTTGCTTCTTCCAGGAAGCCTTCCCTGACCTCTGACCTCCAAACCAGGTTAAGTTCCCTGTTATGTTTCCTGTTCCCATCGCCCATTTTTTTTTGCTGGTGACTTCTCACTACTATAATTAGGGAAGTTGTCTCCAGTTAGTTTTCAATATCTGTCTCTCCTGTTAGATCCCGGAGCCCAGAGATTCTCTCTGATGTTATTGGATCCCTGTACCAGACACCTCATATGCAATTTATAAATTGTATTGCTGGAATAATGAACTGTTTGAATAAAAAAAAATGAGAAGTGGATCATTTTTCTTCTTTTGAGCCGTGTAAGTAAAAGGCTTTAAAAGGGCAGAGCGCTGAAATGGGAGAGCTGTCTTTCTGTGGATTTCGATTCATAGGCCAGTCCTTGACCCTCGTTAGTACCTTCAAGGGCAAGCTTGTTAGTGGGCCCTCTGAGCTGGCCCAGAAAAGCACTTTTCTCCCCCGAAGTCTTCCAATATCTAGATGAGGAGGGCAGACAAGTCTCTGTTTCAGATATTAGGGTCTATTTCCTTAAAGCCCACATAAAATTCTTGATCGTGTGCCTCATTTAAAATAGAACAGTTTGATAAGTACAAATTTAAACTCTCAGAAGGAAGAATATGATTTATTTTTTTTATTAAGTGACAGCTTATTTTTAATGTTTGCTGTGCAGTGAGGATCTAAACAGTGGTGGGGTGTGTGTGTGTGCACATCGCACGTGTGCGCGTTATGTTTGTATTTTTCTAGTGTCCCAAGGAATTATTTAAATTCACTAGTCACTTGGCCTCCAGAGCACAGCCATTGTCCCGGCTTTCCCGGGTCTAGGGAGCCTACGCCTACGATGAATGGCGAACCCCCAGGAGCCAGAGAAGCTCAAGTCTTCTGGTTCTAGATTTGCTGAGGTCCGCTCTGTTCCCCCATCCACTTGTTCCAGCCTTAGCTCTGAGACGAGGGCCACAAGACATTGGCTTATTTGTCTCTGCTAATTAATTGCTTTCTATTATGTGCTGAATGGAATAATTATGTGTGCAATCCACTAAATTCTGCTTTTATTATTAACACTTTATCTCAAAATGGTTTTCATTGAATGGGTTTTAGGAGTGACTGGTGTGTGCATGTGCACGTGTGCAGCTTTATCTAGCAGTAATTGATCTGTGGCCAAAAATTAAGCATCATAAATTTGGGGATTGGGAACATCCGGTTTTCTAGTCCTGAACCCAATGGCTTTCATTACCCTTCCAGATCTACTCTGTTTTCTTATATGTTTCTGTCAGCTTTTACATGGCCTTCGGGCAATTTTGTCACTTTGAAAACATACTTTAAATTGAATGCTATTTTGGCAGTATACAAGCTATGTCTTCAATGTTAAGTGTGTATCCTCTCTTCAATACATGTTATATCGAGAGCTCGCTTGAATGTCTAGTGACCGGGTATCATCCTTGAAGACAAATTTAAGAATGGATAGTTCCCTTTGCTTTTCTAAGCAGACATGATCTGGATGTTAGCCTTCCTCAGAAAAGACTGATCCAGCTAATGGCGCTTCTACACTGTTTTCAGTTTATAAAAAAAACACGCAGCTGTCACTCAAGTGCATTTATCAAATTTTCTTTATCATTTTTTAACCTTGCAAGTGGGTCACTGGTATAATAATGGTGTAGATTGTGGGGTATTGAAATAACTCTGGTTGGGGCACCTGGGTGACTCAGTCAGTTGAGCATCTGACTCTTGATTTCATCTCAGGTCATGGTCCTGGGGTTGTGGGATCAAGCCCTGTGTCAGACTCCATGCTGGGGTATGGAACCTACTTAAGATTCTCTCTCTCTCTCTCTCTCTCTCTCTCTCTCTCCATCTTCCCCTCTCCCTGCTTGCTCTTTCTCTCTCTAAAAAATAAAAAATAAAACAAAATAAAATAAACCTGTGTTCTATTAGTTAGGAAGGAAGGAGTTTCACAAAGTAAACCTAATACAGTCCCCATCCCCCACAGCTTTAATTTAAAACTCTAGGAAAAAAGCGTAAATAGCAGCCATCAGAGGATTTGGAGAAGTAACCGACAGCAGGCAGATTGGTAGGGGAGAGTCGAGGCTGCATAAGATCCCGTTGTATGCATACAGCACATTGTCTTAATCTGTTCACCTGTTGATGGGCACTGAGACTGTTTCACAGGTTGGTTATTGTGAATAATGCAGCGCTGAGCATGGGAGAGCAGATATCTCTTTGAGATCCTGATTTCAACTCTCTAAAGTAAATATCCAGAAGTGGGATTTGGGGGTCATAGGGTTGTTCTACTTTTTTTTTAAGTTTTTTTTTTTTAACGTTTATTTATTTTTGAGACAGAGAGAGACACAGCATGAACGGGGGAGGGGCAGAGAGGGAGACACAGAATCGGAAGCAGGCTCCAGGCTCTGAGCCATCGGCCCAGAGCCCGACGCGGGGCTCGAACCCACGGACCGTGAGATCGTGACCTGAGCTGAAGTCAGACGTTTAACCGACTGAGCCACCCAGGCGCCCCAGGGTAGTTCTATTTTTAATTTTTGCAGATCCTCCATACTGCTTTCCAAAGCAGCTGCACCATTTTGCATTCCCACCAACAGTGCATGAGGGTTCCAGATTCTGCACATCTTCACCAACATTCGTTTCCTTTTGTTCTGTTTTTTTTTTCTTTGATAGTAGCTGTCCCAACAGGTGTGTGGTGGTACCTCACTGTGGTTTTGATTTCCATTTTCCTGCTGATGAGTGATGTTGAGCATCTTTTCATGTACCCAGTCTCCATTTGGATGTCTTCTTTGGAAAAATCTCTATACAAAACTTCAGTGTATTATTATTATTGTTGTTGTTGCTATTGAGTTGTAGACATCCCTTATGTATTTTGGAAATGAAGCCCTTTTCTGATACATGGTTTGCAAATATTTTCTCGCATGCTGTAGGATGCCTTTTCACTCTCTTGATTATTTGCTGAACAGAAGCTTTTTAGTTTGATGTAGTCCCATTTAATATTCTTGCTTTTGTTGCCTCTGAACAATATGATCGGTATCATATCCATGGGATTGTTGCCAAGACCAACACTGTGGAGCTCCTCACTTTTTAATGATCCCAGTTATCCAAAGGATGTGGCAAACACAATGTGGGGAAGGGGTCTTATGGAAGCAGCAAGCTATGGAGGCAGAAGTGGGGAATGGTCAGTCTATGGAAGCCACGGGTGCTCTGAGCCCCGTTTCCATTTGTTCTTGAGGTCTCTGTGAAAGAAAGTTGGTGCATCAATGGAGAGCCCCCATCTGCCTAATCTGGAGTGGAGGACAGCCTGGACCAGGGGCAGAACCGGGGGACCATACATCTAGTACCTGTCTTGCTGATACAGACTGAGGGGCCATCAGGGGAGATCAATGTTGGAATACGGCCTGATTCTCAACCCTCCCGAGCGGTCCATGAATTTAAAAAATGAAAATCTTGCCATCACAAGCAATCAGAAGTGAGTTCACTCACTTTTATCATACCGAGGGGAGAGATCAAATTTGGTGATGTCCTTGGCATGTGGTGCTTTTAAAAACAGACCTCTATGGCAAATAGATTTGAATGAGTGTTTAATCTTCTGTCTCCCGCTGTGGGCCTGGGAGCCAGGGCGGGGTCCAGAAAGGAATAGGCTATTTCTAACCAGGGCGAGCTCGAGCACAAGACACTTGCTCCACTTGGACGCCACTCAGCAAACATCCTGGATGCTTTGCACTGACAAGGGCCTTTCTCCGTAAATAGCAGAAAGGTCTGGGCAGCCTCAGAAGGAACAAGCGTGTTTTCACCCAACAGAAAAGCCAGAGGAAGAGAAAGGAAAGGCGACGAAATACTGGGATGAGATTTCTGTTCAAAGTGCCGTGGTTGTTTTTAGTTCTTGTTTTTAGTTTAGTTTTTAGTTCTGTTTCCCTGAATTACCTGGCGATGTTAGTAATTGCTGTTTCAAAGGAAACCTTACTGGAGCAAAGTGCTACATCACTTGAGCTAGCCTAGCTTTTACGCTTTCCAGAAAGTGACTTTTATCTGGAAAAAGCTAACGGAACGGCAAATACCTGGGACGCACGGCAGGGAGGAGATCTGCCGGGCAGCTGCGGTGTGCAGATCGAAGCCCACGGAGAAGTTCAGTCCAAACCCCTACGTGGCCAATATCTGTAACGCCCATAATTGCTGCTAAAAGTTCAGGGTGGCATTTTGCTGATGTGCCTAAAATAGTCTTCTTGGGGCCGTTGGATGCCGTTTGACACTACTTAAGTCATAAGGGGCAGTGATCCAGCTGAAATCTTGTCCAGTCATTTTGAGAAGTGAACTGCCATTGCAAAACCTCCTTAATTGCTCCCACATTCTTCAATAGTTCCGTTTAGCAGGGTCCTTTAAAAGGTCATTAATCAATCACTAAAGAAGTGAAGGCTTTACATTTTGCTTGCTTAACAAAACACAGCCCTAACAAAATATCTCCCAACTAATTTCAGATTAGCTGATACCAGGGTGCCTCTAATAATAAGCCGTCAATCTCTTTAATTGTGCATTGGAGAATGTATCTGTTTAGCTCTGGGTCGATGGACAGAGGACCCGGGGTTTAAGGGCTGGGAACGAAGCAGGTCTTTTATAAGGGCACTGGAGGGATCAGAAGGTGAATATCTAGACTTTAGGATGTGAGGTCATTTGATCTTAAGTTTGATGAGGAAAAAATCTTATGCACACCTGGAGAGACCAATAAGTCTGGACAATGTGACTTACACACAGCATAGAGGTATATTTGCAACTTGGTTCTGTTATGTTGTGGCAATGTCCAATGACCTCCTTCCAGAAATAAGCCAACAACTAAGTTCAATCTTAACGTCATTGACCTGTTGGACTGGATAACTCTCTGTCATGCGGGGGCTGTTCAGGGCATTCATTGTAGGATGTTTAACCACATCCCTGTCCTCTCCCTCAACCCATCATGACAACCAAAAATGTCTGCAGACATTGGCGAATGTCTCCTGAGGGCAAATCTGGTCCTAATGTTGAAAGCCATTGGTCCAGATCACAGAAACATTCTTTGTCCATGTGTTCCTGGAAACAGTTAATTTATCAAGATAAAAATATAAAGTGTATTTCAATGTGGACTGTGTCTCCTGCACGTTGGTGAACTCTTTAGAAGTTCCCTTTAGAACCAGCACAGATTTTTTTAAATTTATTTATTTTTTTATTTTATCTTTGAGAGAGAGCGTGAGCAGGGAAGGGGCAGAGAGAGAGGGGGAGACAGAATCTGAAGCAGGTTCCAGGGTCTGAGCCGTCAGCACAGAGCCTGACACAGGGCTTGGACCCACAAACTGTGAGATCATGACCTGAGCCGAAGTCGGACGCTTATCCGATGAGTCACCCAGGCTCCCCTACATACATCACAGGTATGTTTAAATGTGTGTGTTTTCACATCTATGTACCAAAACCAACCTGTCTCTTGGTAGGCTCTTTATCAACTTTTCTTTGGGGAAGAAAAAAAAAGAACAGAGTAATTCATGCGGCTAACAGAGATGAAAACACAAGTTGGAATGGTGACGCAGCAAAGTATCCAGGGCAGAAGTCCAGCCCGAAGTGTGTGCTCTCAAATTAGGCAGATCAGGTTTCAAGAGCTGGCTTCCCCACCTGGCGACCCGGTGGCCTTGGGAAGGCCTCTTAAGCGACCTGCCCTTGGTGTTCTCTTCTTTGCAAGGGGGGCGGTCACAGTCCTGCCTCTGGGGATGTTGTCGGTCCCAGGTGGGGTGACACAGGTGGGGCTCTTGGGAGTGGGCATGGCTTGGAAGATGTGCCCAGGCACGCTGGTTGCTGTCACTATGGTCATCTTCACGGCTGCCGCCTGAAGGCTCTGTGTTTCCATCCGTTTACTCATCTGCCTTCCGTATCCACCTGCGAGTCTCAGGAGAGCAAGGTCCATGGGTTACCTGTCGCTGTCTGTCCAAAGCCTCACTCAATGCCTGGCCCGGGAGGCTCTCGATACGTGCTGATGCAGCAAATGCAGATGGACAGACGGACAAGGAGAAGGAACAGGCGATGGAGAGTGAGGCACAGTTTGAGCAAGAGACAGTTGCTGGGCGAACGCAAGATGCTCCCATAACTGCCGGAGCCCAGGTGACACCACTCAGGTTCCAAACAAGGGACGGCTCAGGTCACCCAGCACAGCTAGGCTCCCCCCGTCGCCCCCCTCCCCACTCTTGCCAGCCACACACTCCCTGGGCAGGAACAGCCTGGGAAGGACATAATCAGCCACCTAGGGTGTCCACCTGCTTATAGCACATAGTTCTCCTTGGAGAGCCACAATGCCTGGAAACATATGGGAAACTTCCGCGACTTGCTTTAAAAATAACAAATAGTAGGTTGATCTTCCAGGGGACATTAGGAAACTGAAGTCCTTTCAGATTAACAAGCAGATAGGGAGCACAGTAAATATTTTTCTGAGAACGCATTTGTTTTAAAGGCAGAGATAGGCTTCAGAGTGATTTTGCAGTATGTTTCCTTTTGTTCCCCTCACAAGTGGAAATTATAGTCATGGAGGTTTTGCATGCACTATTCTGTAGCTTGTAAAATTGTGAAGAACCGGGGAAAACCACGAGATACAGCAGGTTTTGCTCTGTTCTCCCGGAATCCGACACAAAACAGAATTTTCAATGTTAAAGCTTCAGCAAGGAGGGCGGCAAGAGGTAGGACAGGAAGGACGTTGCCTTAAGTAGAAGCAGGAAAAGAAAGCTCCTTTGTAGCACTGGTCCACGCAGAGAGCACTAATCACGGGGCCCCTCTCCTCCGAAGTCTGCCCGTTGTTTTCCTTTCCTGAAGAGGAGACGGAAGGTGGGTCACGTCCTAGGGTTTTCAAGAGTCCTGAGGTTATCTCTAACAATATAAATATTCCAGCAAGATCACGCACCTTCCTTTCTCCGGCTTTCATTCCAGCTCACTGCCACGGAGAGCAAACGCCCAGTGGTGTATATCGGGGTCCCTGCGATTCTTGAAAACAAGCAATTGTTTGGGAGAGAGACTCCCTTACCTGATGTTTGATCATGAATAAATGAAAAGTCTCAGGATCACAGAGGAATAAGAGAGTGGTTTCTGTTTGGAAAATGGGAGAGGGTTTGAAGCCTTTATCTGCCCTTTGTGTGCGTGCGTGCCTGTGTGCCTGTGTGTGCCCGCGCGTGTGTGTGCGTGCGTGCGTGTGTATGTGGCGAAGGTTGCTGGTTAATAATGCATTCGCTTCTCTGCTTTCAGTTCCAGATCCATTATTATCCAGAATCAGGTTCTGATTTAAGTGCAGGTAAATTGACGTTGACAAGCACTGTTGATAGCAGGCTATTTCTAAAACTTAAGAGTGAAACAGGTAGTCCCATTTGCAAACAGATGCAGAGGCGGTAAACCAGAGACCGGAGATCACGACTGCGGGGGCTCCAAGATCGTCAGGACCCTTGGCCGCAGGCCCAGGTGGCCTCCAGGTGACACTGAAGCCCCAAGTCCATTTTCAGGAATACGTGTTAGAAATCTTTTGTGCTGTTGCCTCATGTGGACCAGAGATGAACATTTTAGGGTCCACAGAGTAGCACGGATTTTGTTACTCACATCTTTACTATGAACGTGGTCAGTCTGAGAACATAATGAATCCAGAAGCATATTTTCATTCTAAGTGAAACAGTACCGAGCGTAGGTTGGGCCCACATATTAAACATCGCTCTGTACTTACGTAACAAAAACTCAGAACAATGAAGTGAGTTGCTTCAGCCCGAACAGCTGTTTAGAGATAGAGCCAGGCCCAGGATGCAGGTCTCCGGAGACCATGTCTAATTATCTTTCTCTTGATCAAGAGGAGAATTTTATATCCACAAAAATAGAAGAAAAGCAGAAATTATGTCACTGTTTTGTTTTTATTTTTGTTTTCCACATTACCCCCACGTAGTAACAGCTTCACATACAGAGAAAAATGGCACACGTTTGAAACACACACACACACACACGTTTAAAATAAACGTGCCGTTTCTTTTGTTAAAGTGTCCGCGTTCTCATGGCTCTCACTGGCTGCAGTGCATTTCTGTGTTTTCTGGGGACCCTCTCGTACTTGGACCTCTCTCCGGAGCTATGGGAGCTAACGGAAGAGAAGAACATTTTCATACAGGCCAAGAGCGCGAGATCAGATAATTTGATCATCGGGGGCCACCAGGCTCCTTCCCTGCAAGCTTTGAGGAAAAATGACATGAATAAGCCAGAATGTGATTTTCTTAATCACGCCCTGAAGGATGAACCTGGATGCCTCGGTGCTTTATTGCATGCCCTGAGGTACATTAAAAATGAGTTTATCTTTCTCTAGTTGGATCCCTGACGTACGGACAGAAGCAGGCCCGTGTCTCTCACTGCACGCTGGGGGTGCACAGGCTACGGGCAGTGTCGGGGGGAGCCCGCAGCAGCCGATCCAGGACAAGGAGTGGCACGGGCGTCAGAGGGTCGCAGTAAATGCCGGGAGGGTTTGGATTGCTACCCGCAAATCAGATGGGGCGGCCCGGGCATCACGGGATGCCGGGTACAGCTCAAGTCCGCATTATTGCATGAGTAGCCACCGATTTGCCTGAACTGGGCTGTTTCCCTGTCTTGGTCTTCTGTTCCGCTCCAGGAGGAAAAATCGGAAAGATCACCGATCTTTCAGCGAGAGTGTTTCTCTCTCTGGCAGGTCGTATACCCTCGCCACGTAGCTAAATTGAGGAATTCGGTGTTCAGTTACTCATTTATGTGTCTGAACGGAGCTGTTCTGAGCCTGGGGCTGGGCCACGCCTGGAACCGGCTCGGGGTGGGGAGACTCGGACGGTGGGTAGAAAGTGGGCTGCAGGACCCTGAGCTGGGGCGCTGCGGTGGGGCAGGAGAAGGACACCCGGGAGGAGGTGCCAAACCCCGGGGGCTGGCGGGCGAGGCAGATGCACCATCTGTGCTGGGTGTCCACTTGCCCGCAGGTCTCCCTGCTAAGCTCCCTTCAGGAGGACAGGAGGCTGCAGGGGTGCGGGAGGGGGATTTCAGGGGCTGTAACATCAAGGGAGCCTCTGAGGACATCACTTGGTGTTTGTTGTTTTTATCCCTATGGTCACCTTGTTATTACAAATGGTAATGATTTTTAATTCATATGCATTTTTCTTTTAAAACAAATGTTACAAGTGATACAGGCATTTCAGTTAGAAAGTGAAGGGCTCACTAGTGGCTGGTTTGTGGATGTGATGAGCGCGTATAGGACGCGGAGGCCCTCACCCCTTGTCTCCTGACTCCGGGGAGGTCCCAAGAGCAGGGGACACAGGTGTCCGGGCAGGGCCCAGGGGGCAGGGTGGGGACGCGAGGGTGACGCCGTCCGCAGGGAATGCGGGGCCGGGCAGCGATGCCAGCTAGTGCCGCGTCCCGCCAGAGAGCTCGGCAGGGGAAGGAGCAAATGCAGGGGCCAAGGGAAGGCCGTGGGTTTCCTGGTGCGAATGTTCTCGCAGGGCCACAAGTCCAGGATGTGGGCAGCCACTTACTGCTTAGTGGCACTTTCCACACTAAAAAGCAAATCCTCTGAAACACCCCATTAGTAATATAAACATCAGCTCTTGTCTTCTCATTTGAAAGACAAATATCAAAATGTCAAACGCTGCATTGTTTTCTAAATTCAAAATCCACACACAACTCTCTCTGGGGGTAGAAAGGAAGGGGGGGGGGGCTCAGGGAGAGGCAGGGGCCAGAGAGAAGGAGGAAGGCGCGAGGACAGGAGGGCCTCTGGGAGAGGGTCTGGGCTGGGGACACCCTGGGAGGCACAGTCCTCCTGGAGCAGGACCTCAGGGTGCTTCAGCCCCACGGTGCACGACCTTCCAAACTCGCAGACCCACTGGCCTCCTCGCGCACGCGGCTGGGGTGCATGTGGAACACGCTCCGGATCTGGGGACAACTCGGGGCATCATAAATCACAGCTTCTAAAACATTCCAGCCATTTGACACCACGTTTCCATTTCTAGCAACTTTTCCCTTGGGAAATACTCAAGGAAGTACAGAAAGGCGTATGCGGGAAGAGACTCCTCAGTGTTTTCATGACCGAAAAACAGGAAACGGAGACTCCTGATGAGGACATGGTAAATAAGTTACATTTCTGTATTTTAAACGGGGCCATGGAGCGCTTGGGCGGCTCAGTCGGTTGAGCGTCCGACTTCGGCTCAGGTCGTGATTTCAGGGTTCACGGGTTCGAGCCCCGCGTCGGGCTCTGTGCTGACGGCTCGGAGCCTGGAGCCTGTTTCGGACTCTGCGTCTCTCTCTCTCTCTCTCTGCCCCTCCCCTGCTCGTGCTCTGTCTGTCTCTCTCTCAAAAATAAATAAACATTAAAAAAATTAATAATAATAGTTGTAAACTTTGGCCATTGGAGGCGCTATTTTGTTTCAAGTATTTTTGTGGAATCTGAAAACCTCCCCAGTTATTTACTTAGGATTTTTTTTTCTTTAAATCTCTTTATTTTAACTTAAGTAGTGCTTAGATTTAATCCTAAAAATAATTCTATGCAATTATTGGCTTGATATGTACTTCTATAATTTTTCAAGCCAAATTAAAATACATAACGATTAAAATAAAGACATTTTTATCCGCATACTACTGAAGATCACTCGGAAATTACCAGCAGTTAAAATATCCCATTTGGGGAAGCAATTAGGCTTCACCCCGTGTGTCACTTTGCAGCCATTGACACAATGCTGTAGTTAATTGATGGGGACAAGCTTATCCCACAGCTATTACTGAGGGGTTGTTACATGGTGGCATGTTTTGTCCTGGAAACAGAGTGAAATTTCTGAAAGATTCCTGATGGAATAAAAACAACAGATTACAAAACAATGTACCATTATTTCATTGTTGTAAGAAACATGCTGTCTCTTTCTACACACACACACGCACATAGATGCCCACACATATGCACACACGTATGCGCACACGTACACGTATGCACAGACATGCACACATGCACACACACATGCACACATATACACATAGATGCACAGACAGGTGCACAAATACACACATGCACACACATACACACTTACGCACACATATGTACACACATATGCACACACATGCACACACACATGCATAAGCACAACCAAAGGCCTTGAAGGAGAGACCCCAGTGTTTAAGTGTGGTTTGCTGTGCACATCACAGGTGATGCTCTTCGTATGTGAAGATGTTCCACTTTACCTACGACAGATGACTACTCACAATAAAATGTGAAACACTAAACACAGTGAAATAGACGGATGCCTCTCTTCTCCCTGGCTTCCAGGAAAACCCTCCGCTTCCGAGTTCCTGTCACATTCAGTTGATGGCATGTGTGGGACCCTCCATGGTGACAGCTGGTTTCTGCCACTGACTCTGATCCTAGTTGGTGCTCTCTGTGTCTACAGTCCCCAGTTACCAGAATGCCTCTACTTGGGGGGTACATGGGGGCAACACTTTATTTTTATTTTTTTTGAATTTTTTTATTACATTTATTTATTTTTGATAGACAGAGACAGAGCACAAGTGGGCGAGGGGCAGAGAGAGAAGGAGACACAGAATCTGAAGCAGGCTCCAGGCTCCGAGCTGTCAGCACAGAGCCCGACACGGGGCTTGAACTCATGAACCGTGAGATCATGACCTGAGCCAAAGTCAGACACTCAACCGACTGAGCCACCCAGGCCACATGGGATTCTTGTAGGTCAAGTTCCGGGTTGCCACAAACTTCAGCGTCCATGCTGCCTCACTCTGTTAGTGAGGAGAAAGGTCGGGGCTGGGAAGGTTCCAAGTTCTGGCCAATATTAGATTGAAGGCAGCTTCCCCATTTCACCGACCACCACATGAAACTATCCAGAGCACCCTTATGTCACTTTCTTTGCTTCCTAGTGCCAATTGGAGAACAGAGAATCCCAGTAAGACCTCCTCCTAGACTCTCAGCAGAACATCTAAAATCTGTCAAGGGCTTCTGTTATGTATTCTGCATTTAAAAAGTAAAAAAACAAAATACAAAGGGAATTCTAGGAGCCAAAGAACCTGGGAAGAACATGATCATGAATTTTCCTCTTGTCCTAAACAGCCACCTTTGCCTTCCCAAGTGCACTTCGGCCCATTAACAACCGGGGGTTCTCATGAAGAGGAAAACAGGGCTGTGATGGAGGCCCCATTTGCTGTACCTTGGGCACGAATCACTGCGGTCCTGGGCCTTGGGCGATCACTGTGCCGTTGGCATTTTCTTTCAAGAAATGAATATTTATGCTTTTAGCAATAATCTTAGATGCTGGTGGTGCTTAGGCGGCGGGTGTTAGGGAAATTACAAGAGGACTCGAAAGATTCCACCCTGGTGCCTGGGTCCTGAGAAATGCCTTACTTTGAGTGGCAGTGGGACCTGTTTAATATGATAGGGGAATGCCACTCTCGTGATTAGGTTATGTTACCTGGCCAAGACGAGGGAGTTATGTAGGTGATAGAGTCAAGGGTCCTAATCAAGTGACTTTGAGTTAATAAAAGGTGGCTTATCCTGGTGGGTCTAATATAATTAGATGAACTTTTTAAACATGGATCCAGAGGTCAGAGATGGAAGAAACCGAAGAGATTTGAAGGACCAGACACACTCTCCCGCTGCCCTTGGAGAAGCAAGACACCATGACGTCTACCGCTGGAACCATCCATCATCTGAGCTTAGGAGTGGACCCTGAGCCTCAGGTGAGAGTCCAGCATGAAAACATCTTGATTTCGGCCAGATGAGACCTCAATAGAAGCCCCAGCTAAGCAGAGCTTGAACCACTGAGCCAAGAAACTGTGGTAACGAGTTAGTATCAGTGTGAGTGCTGCCGGCATCCGCCATGTTCACGGACAGCTCACACAAGGTGCTCACTTCCTCCCTGAGGCAGCGGTGTGCCAACAAAGGCCTTTCCATCCCAGCGGGATGGATGGGAATTTATCCCTCCCTCACTGGGCTCTGGGATCCCAGCTGTGGTGGGGGGGTCTCCGCTCTGGGCTTGCCTGGATCCGGGGCCTGGAACTGTCCCCTGGAACCCACGTGGCAGGTTCCCAGTATAAGAAGAACTGAGTGTTCAGATGCTGTTGAAGGACCTACCTGCCTAGGCTATTCCTGTTGGCCAACCATCAATTCCCCTTCTCTGCCTTTTGGTAGTTGGAGGCATTAATGCGCGGAAAGTCATTCTTACCATGGATCAGAAGCTCGCCTATTTCTGTGCTGTTCCTCTCCCGGCTTGGGAGGGTTCTCCCTCCTGGGTGCCTCTTCCCGCCTCAAGGCTGACACGTCTTCTTTCTTTTTGTCTTTCTGGTCTCCTTTCTCAACTCTAAACTTTTGTTTCAAAATGAGCAAACAACAGCAAAACAAAGATGATGAACTACCTTTGGTTGTCGGAAAGTCTCCAACAGCGCCTGTGTCACGGGGCAGCGATTCATACCAGGAGGCTCTCCTCCGCTGGCCCTTCGCCTCCCTCAGCCACGCCTGGGCTCTCTTTCCCCTGATTGCACCAGAAGGAGAGAAGAAGGGAAGAGCTTCATGTCCTTATAAAGTAGCTACCCCGAAGCACGCTCTAGCCATTTTCCCCAACAGCACTCCATTTGACAGCTTCTCCCTCGGGCTTGGCTGACCTCTGTGTGGCAGGGCCTGTGCCCAGCCCTCTGTGGTGTCTGTTTGTGGCACAGTACCCGTACTAGATTCTGGTAAGTCACCCGGAGACCTCAAGACCCAGGCACGAAAGTCTGCCTGCGGGGAGGATGCAAGTTTCCAAGTAAGGAGTCGGGGAAAGTGGGAGCCGAAATATGAATATCAGGGCTTTGGGGATTACTTTTAGGGTCTGTACTTTTTAAGTGGAAACAACTATTTCAATACAAAGGTGTTGTTAGAATGTCTTCACACTGAAAGGCTAAGACCCGTCTCTTATCTTAGGAGTCAATGGACTTATTTTTAAACCACCGCATCTCACCTTTCTCTGGAATCACACTTCTGAGTTCACGGCGTAACTGTGTTTGGGGATGTGAATTAAATGTTCCTTTAGGGCCTCATTTAGGGCTAATGGGAAAGACTCAGATAGAACCTCCCTGGAGAATCCAGCGCCAACCCCTGTGATTAGCTGAATTAATTTAACTGAACACGTCAGGGGAAAGCTATGCCTCTAGGCGAAGTTTGTGTGCAAGCCATTCCCCCAGGAGCTGGGAGGATCTACAAGGACAGACTGGGCCCCTTCGACATGAAAGTTCTTGCTGTGACAGTGTCCTCAGAAGAGGCGTTGAATGTGGACAATGTGCCATGTTACGTGTCGGTTCACAGAGACTGAGCCAGCCAGTGTAGCACAATGACCACTAACCTTTATGACAATGTGCAAACTACAGCCTCTGGTGGCCCTGACAGCTGCCAGGACGCTGGACACTCAGTTTCTCCCCCGAATGTTCACATTCCAGAGGACCGTGTGAGACATAACCAAGTGGAAGGCTACAGAGAGGGCCAGAAGCCCGGGGTGGGAGTGGAGGTGGGGTGGGGCTGGGTTTCAGAGCATTGTAGACCTACACCTCATTCCTGCCTCCACCAGCTCTCAACCAGACCCCTCAGTGGGTCTCATCTGTGTCCGGGGCTAATGAAAGCACCTGCCTCCTCTTAAAACTATGAGTGGGAATTAGCCAAAATGTTCTGTGGCCTGACAGCTGCAAGTGGAAGTTTCCCCAGAGTGGAATCACAGCTTGGGTTCGACCCCCATTCTCCAATCGTTTCCACCATCAGTCTCCAAGGATCCTTGGAGAGAAGTGGCTGATTCTGGGACTGGGGCAGAAATACACAAGATGAGCCTGGAGCTTTGTGTAAGGCAGAAAGTGAGAAAGTACTAAAAAAAAAGAAAAAGGAAAAGAAAAAGGAAAAACAGAAAGCAACCAAAGTTGAAATAAACTTTCAATGATGGGGGTGTGTCAGAGACACACAGGAGCCATTGGAAGGATCACCCGGTGGCCAATGCTGAGCAAGTGTGAACAGCTACATAAAGGGGTATGGGAGTGTAACACGAATAAGGACGCACAAGTCCATGCCGATGTGATACATGCTGTGTAAATAAGTGAGAGAGGGAAGACAAATCTCTTGTGCGGAAGAATTCCAAACACGTGGATTCAGAAACTCCATTCAAGGAAACGGAGCATAACCCCCGACCCTTTATGTCTGGGGAAAGTACGGCGTGGAGGGGAGAAGGGTGACCACAGTGGAAAAGCCCGGCAGGCATGACCCTAGGCTAGGTCATCGAGGTCAACATCAACATGGTAAGTCATGCCCACAGCACACACCCTTGATGCGTATGATGTGATGAAAGGAACTTCTTCTCAAAACCAACGCCCTACCGGATGACCCAGCAATTACACTACTAGGCATTTATCCAAAGGGCACAAAAATGCTGATTCAAAGGGACACATGCACCCCAATGTTTATAGCAATACTACTGACAACAGCCAAATAATGGAAAGAACCCACATGTCCATCAACTGATGAATGGATAAAGAAGTGGTGTGTGTGTGTGTGTGTGTGTATACACACACACACACACACATATATATATATATATATATATATATATATGTATATAGGCTTTTTCCAAATCTTGCCATTTGGAATGATGTGAATAGAACTGGAGGGCATTATGCTAAGTGAAATAAGCCAGTCAGAGAAAGACAAATATCATATGATTTCACTCATATGTGGAATTTAAGAAACAAAACAGATGAACATAAGGGAAGGGAAGGAAAAATAAGATAAAAACAGAGAGGGAGCCAAACCATAAGAGACTCTTAAATACAGAGAACAAGCTGAGGGTTGCTGGAGGGGAGGTGTGGGGGGGAGGGCTAAATGGGTGATGGGTACTAAGGAGGGCACTTGTTGGGGTGAACACTGGGTGTCATACATAAGAGTTGAATCACCCGGTTCTACTCCTGAAAGCAATACTACACTGTATGTTAACTAACTTGAATTTGAATAAAAAACTCAATACCCTTAGCCTAACCATGACCAAAACATCAGACAGACCCCATTTGAGGGATGTTCCACAAAATCTCAAACTGGTGCTTCTCCAAACCTTTAAAGTCATCAAAAGCAAGGGAAACTCACAGCCAAGAGACATCTAAGGAGACATGATACGTACATGTAATGTGGTGTCCCAGACCTGGTTGTGGAGGGGAAAAAAATAAGATATTAGGTAAACATTAAGGAAACCTAAGTGTGGGATTCGGTTAATAATGATGCGTCAGCACTGGTGGAGGGACCCACGCGCCATGCTAACATTAAGACGTTTATGACAGAGGAAACTATGTGTGTGTGGTACATGGGAGCCCTGTGTACTGTTTTCACAGGATGTCCATGAACCTAAAACGATTCTAGAAATAAAAAGCCTATGTTAAAAAAAAAGCACAATGTGAGTTGAGCTATTATTATATTGTACACCTGAAACTAATAGACAACTATTAATTATACTTCAATAAGAAAAGCAAAAGAATCAGGGAAATTTGTTGTAAAAATTTCAATTCATTCCAAACATAATATATTGTACTTTTCCCCATAAAATTCAGATTCAAAAACTAATCTGGAAAATAAACATCGGTGTTTCTTGAAGGCACATTTTCGGTAAAAACAAAACCACAAAGACAAAAGAACCATGGTGAGGATTGTTTGGGACAATGTCCTGAGATTATCTTAATAGAAATATATTTCAAATATAATGACTGCCTTTTATTTTGGGATCATGGCCGGGTTGCCAGAGGGCGGGTCTGGGAGGAAGGCCTTTATGGGCTGTTGAGGACAGTTCTCGACAGCCTTCCTTCCTGAAAGTTTTCATTGTGATGATCTCTAAGTGACGGATGACAAGACTGAGGCTTACAAAGGTCGAGTGCAAAGTTCAAGGCCACCCTCACACTGTGAGGAAACAGCTCCATTCTGCTTGCACTGTTGGCTACAAGATCATTTGGATGAAAATAATTATCTTTTAAAAAAATTTTTTTAATGTTTTATTTTTGAGAGAGAGACAGAGTGCAAGCAGGGGAGGGGCAGAGAGAGAGGGAGACACAGAATCCGAAGCAGGCTCCAGGCTCCGAGCTGACGCGGGGCTCGAACTCATGGGCTGTGAGATCCTGACCCGAGCCAGAGTCAGATGCCCAGCCTACCAAGCCACCCAGACGCCCCGAAAATAATGATCTCTTCAATGAAGATGCTGAAGAGAGGAATTATTTAAACAGGAAATGAAAACACTTCCTTCTTTTGAAACATGTTCTCGTCTTGGCGGTGGGGCGCTCTCTCTGCCCCTTCAACCTCAGCGGGTAAGATTGGGAAATCACTCTTGGTTGTGTAGTGGTGAATCCATTACGGAGCGTGCTGAAACCCACTGTATGGCTTTATGGGATTGAACATTGTTCTTTACGTCCTGTCTTACTGAGCTATTAAAAACTAAATACCCGGGATGATAGTATTGAACAATTACCGAAGTTGCCGCGTACAAGGCCATCACAACGGTGTGCGTGCGGGAAGGCTCCTTGGAGCCGCGCACCCAAGCATATCACGGGGCGTCGTAACAGATGACCGCACTTCCCCGCCGCTGTTGCCGGTGGCTGTGTGGGGACAGGTGCGATCACCCCTGCCTTTTCTTGAGCCAACACCCACACGGAACTCAGCGGCACGTCTCACTGCGTTTTCAGCCCAGAGACGTCTTGTGGTGTCTGCAGCTTTGCCCACTGAGAAATGAGCCATCAGACTTGATATTATCTGACTTTCTGCAAAGCAAATTTGCAGTTCCGAGTGCTGTGGGGAATGTTAATGTCCAATGATATATGGTGGATGATTCAACCTGGGATAAGTTTTGGAATGTTAACTTAGGTTCCCCCCAGAGATGGTTTATTAATACATGCTCTAGTCTATGGGATCAGGATTATAAATCAGACTCTATTTAACTTGGTTTAAATTGTGCTACTGTGTCTGATCCTATCTTTGCACAGTTTCTAAATCTGCCGAGAAACTTCTTGAAAAATATAGAGAAAATGAAGTTTCTATGGCAAAGTAATTTGTTTTACCCCCGGAAAACTGGGAAAGAAAGAAACCATCCTGGCCAGCCTCTGTCTGTACAGGTTCTCCTCCCGCACAGGGCTTTGACTCTGCTCAGTGCACAATGGTGGGAGGGGTGTGGGCAGCTCCATGAACCAAGGATGGAATCCAGGCAGTACTTAGTAGAAAGAACAGACATGGTGCTCATTTTCCAGAATACATGACAACTCATCAGAGTCATACAAGTCATACAGAGCTACAAATTCCCATTGTCCATATTCCATTCAGTACGTTGGCACCCACCCCCCCCCCCACGACACCATATTTCCCAATGTTGGAGAAACACCAATGATACACGTGTAGGTTCAGTCAGTGAAAGTTAGGTAATTCTGAGGCTTCATTCTCAACACCAGCCTTCCATCTCACGTGACCTGAAAGGAGACTGTGGCCAAATCCAAGAGAACCTACTTTCAAATCTGAATATCCACACTGTCCTCAGAATGAGACAAAAATGCCAAAGGGAGGGAGACGCTGCCCTTTTTTTTTTTATTAATACTGTTGACATTCGAGATTTCAGGGGGAGCGTTTTGCAATGTGACAGTGGGGTCCAGGTTTTCAAGAACAAAACAAAATTTTAGGTCCAAGGGTGCAAAGCAATAAATTCTACCAGACAGAATTTGAAGAATTTGATGCTGTCTGCTCCCATCAGCCTTCGGGGGGTGGGGGGGGTGGGGATGGCACAGAGCTTGGAGTTTTACCTTCTCTGTGCCTACTCCTCCTCCAATTGTCACATGAACTCACCCGAGGAATATGCCCCTGTCCCCAGGAATCTTTGATCTTTAGCTGTTTGTCCTGACCAGGCTGGGGTGAAGGCATCTCTACCCAATGACTCCAAGGTGTGGCTGAGAAGTGGCCAGATACACAGCTGGAGCTCAGCTCGGGGACAAGCAGAGCTCAGAAGTCTCAGAGCATCTCTGGCTCTCTGTCCTGTGCCCTCCACTGACTGGGAAACCTGATTTGGGGGCACTGCTGCATGGAAGGGTGACCCCTCTTCTTCCCTGGCCCACAGGATGGACCCTCAGAAGCTGCAGAGGGTTGGATCAGTGGAGATACCTAAACTCAGCCTGGGGAATCACATTCCTGCCCTTCAGGAATCTGGAATGGTAGGGTGGGAGAAAAGGAGCTGTCTTTGGGCCTGAAGGAAATAATGACGTAGTAGGTAGAACCATTGTGTTGGACCAGAAGGAAGTTTCTGTGTATTGAGCAGCAAGGGTGAGGAAGGCCCTCCCAGAGCTGGTCCTGACTGTCCGGAGGCCCCACTCTGCTGTTTTCAGGCACCTGGGATTCACAAGACAAGACAAGCCCTCATAGTTGGTCCATCTTTCCACTGCTTGCAACAAGGTCTGTGCTCCCAGGGTTCCATACTCTGCCTCTTAAAGCAAATATCTGTTTTGGGGCTTCGAGTCAGCAACCACCAAGCCCCCAGCGCAAGAGTGGGGGGCCATCTCCCAAGGCAGGTTCACTGGCTATTGTCCTGAGAGGAGGCGTGAACGAAGGTGGGGCCAGCCCGCAGCGGGCTGGAAGGCTTGGAGCCCGGAGTTTCCCTGGTGGCTCTTTCACCAGCCACCTGTCCCACCTGGTCTTGGTTCAGGGTCTCGGAAAGATGCGGGAGGCCAGGAAGCTGTGGCCAGACCGTGCTTCAAACAGGCAGATATGTGACCCGGGAACGGTGTGTCCCCTGCCTTCTGTGCCCTCCCTCAGTGCCACCACGTCCACTACCAGCATGGCCACACCCATGCCACGCGCTCTGCACAAGCCACTCCCTCTGTCCAGCAAACATCCTCTCCCCAACAAGTAGTTACCGAGTACCCAGTGCGATCAGCGTCCCGTGACTTCACTCATGCCTCCGTGACACCGGCATCATCTTAGCCAAGGGTTTTGTGCCCTTACTAGATGTCAGCCACTGCTCTAAGCCTTTGTAAGAATTAACTTGTTCGGAGCTCTCAGTGGCTCAGTCAGTTGAGCGTCCGACTTCGGCTCAGGTCATGATCTCTCGGTTCACCAGTCAAGCCTTGCGTCGAGCTGCCTGCTGTCAGCATGCAGCCTGCTTCAGATCCTCAGTCCTCCTCTCTCTCCCCCACTCTCTCTCTCTCTCTCTTTCTAAAATAAATAATTAAAACATTAAAATAAATTAAAAAAAAAGAATTAACTTGTTCAAGGGACCCTGGATAGCTCAGTGGGTAAAGCATCCAACTCCTGGTTTTGGCTCAGGTTATGATCTCATAGTTCGTGAGTTCAAGCCCCACACTGGCTCTGCACTGACAGTGCAAAGCCCTGCTTGGGATTCTCTCTCTCCCTCGATCTCTCTGTCCCTCCCCAGCTCTCTCTCTCTCTCTCTCTCTCTCTCAAAAAATAAATAAATAAACATAAGCAAAAAGAATTAACTCATTCAATCCTCAAGAACACTTTGTGTGATTCCCATTGTTACCTATCTACATTCTGAGGACCAGAGACACTCAGTGAGCAGCCTGACTGTGAACAAATCACAACAAGAGTGAGCATAGGGCCCCCGAGCGGGAGTGGCTGGTTTCTAGAGTAATCCGTGAGACCCCAGGGTAACTTTGATGGCGAAGGCCCACATCTTGTCCTGGGCTTACTGTCGCCAGCCGTGCCTCCCTACCCACGCCAAGCTCCAACATTCGGATTCAAAACACGTAATAATCACCAAGCATCGCATAGACATCTGGTTTCGGCATACACTACAGGATCACCCAACTGTGTCTTCCACCATGCCGGACAGATTATGTTGCCTTTCCCCTGGCAGCCTGAGCTGAAATTTGCCACTGAAAATGTAATAACTTCAGTTCTCAATAAAGGTAAAAAGGGGGGCGCCTGGTGGCGCAGTCGGTTAAGCGTCCGACTTCAGCCAGGTCACGATCTCGCGGTCCGTGAGTTCGAGCCCCGCGTCGGGCTCTGGGCTGATGGCTCGGAGCCTGGAGCCTGTTTCCGATTCTGTGTCTCCCTCTCTCTCTGCCCCTCCCCCGTTCATGCTCTGTCTCTCTCTGTCCCAAAAATAAATAAACATTGAAAAAAAAAAAAAAAGGTAAAAAGGAAATGGAGAACACCCCCATGCTCCTTATAGTTATTTGGGTGCCTGACGGCAGACAGAGGAAGAGAGAAGAGACCGCAAGCTATTTCGAATCCTCAGCCTTATTGGATCAATTAATACCGTCGATCTGCACCAAAAACCATCATTCATTCATTTATTCACCCCTCCATCCACCAAGCGTTTATCAAGGTTCTATGGCGTAGAAAGCAGTATTCCAGATTTTCTGAAGATAAATGATTCAAGATTGCATTGAAGACCTGTTCTCAAGAAGATCACTGTTCAACGGGGAAGAAAAAAATGCATCTGTGTGGACACACACACACACACACACACACACAAGGCACAGCAGAGCTCTGCCACTGGACGTGGAGAGAAATGCCTGTAGAATGTGGGGCCTGCTTCACCTGGGAGCTGGGGAGGTGTGTGTCACAGAGCCAGGCGACACAGGCTTTTTTTTTTTTATATCAAGTTAGTTAATATACAGTGTAGTCTTGGCTTCAGGAGTAGAACACAGTGATTCATCTCTTACATAAGACACCCAGTGCTCATCCCGAAAAGTGCCCTCCTTAATGCCCATCATCCATTTAACTCACCCCCACCCAGCCACCCCCTCCAGCATTCTCCACAGAGCTAAAACAAGCAATCCTAAAATTTGTATGGAACCACAAAAGACTCCAAATAGCCAAAGTAATGTTGGAAAAGAAAACTAAAGCTGGAGGCATCAGAATCCTGGACTTTAAGCTGTGTTACAAAGCTGTAATCATCAAGACAGCATGGTATTGGCACAAAAACAGACACACAGATCAATGGAACAGAATAGAGAACCCAGAAATGGACCCACCAAGGTACGGCCAACAAATCTTTGACAAATCAGGAAAGAGTATCCAATGGAAAAAGACAGTCTCTTCAGCAGGTGGTGTTGGGAAAACTGGACAGCAACATGCAGGAGAATGAACCTGGACCACTTTCTTACACCAGACACAAAAATAAACTCAAAATGGATGAAGGACCTAAACATAAGACAGGAGACCATCAAAATCCTCGAGGAGAGAGCAGGCAAAAACCTCTTTGATCTTAGCCGCAGCAACTTCTTACTCAGCACATCTCTGGAGGCAAGGGAAACAAAAGCAAAAGTGAACTCCTGGGACCTCATCCAAATAAAAAGCTTCTGCACAGCAAAGAAGACAATCAGCAAAACTAAAAGGCAACCGACAGAATGGGAGAAGATATTTGGAAATGACATATCAGATAAAGGGTTAGTATCCAAAATCTATAAAGAACTTATTAAACTCAACACCCAAAAAACCAAATATTCCAGTGAAGAAATGGGCAAAAGACATGAATAGACACTTCTCCAAAGACGACATGCAAATGGCCAACCGACACATGAGAAAATGCTCAACATCACTCATCATCAGGGAAATACAAATCAAAACCACGGTGAGATACCTAACCTCACACCTGTCAGGGCGGCTAAAGTTAACTCAGGAAACAGATGTTGGTGACGATGTGGAGAAACTGGAACCCTCCTGCACTGGTGGTGGGAATGCAGACTGGTGAAGCTTCTCTGGAAAACAGTGTGGAGGTTCCTCAAAAAACTAAAGTAGAGTTACCTTACAACCCAGCAATTGCACTACTAGGACTTTATCTAAAGGATACAGGAGTGCTGATTCGAAGGGGCACATGCACCCCAATGTTTATCGCAGCACTTTCAACAATAGTCACGGGCATGTTTGAGTGCAGGAGCAGCAGGAGGATGGCTAATGGGTCAAGAAGAACAGGACTTGTTCATGTGGATGAAGGGCATTTTCCTTCTGTGGGATCACACACGTGAAGGCAGGTTTAATTCGTTCCTAGAAGGCTTACCAGGCTAAGGAGGTTATATTGTATTCAGTAGCTTTACAAGTTTTTGGATTTTTTTGGCGACAATAACTTGAGTGTTTCCTTAGATTAATTTATCATATAATTATTCAGAAACTTAATATGGTAAAATGGAGTAGAACAATAGTGGCCAGCTAGAAGTCCTTTCTGTAGACTAGGAGGGCTGAAACAGACTTCTGTTTCATTGCCATTGCTTAAGCAAAGAAGGTAGTTTATTGAATAATTTGGTTGGGAATGCTGAAAACAGGGTTTATTTCAAGCATGGTTGGATCCAGGAGCTGAATACTGTCAGGCATTGGTCTCTCCCTGTCTTGGTCCTGCTTCCTTCTCTGTTGGCTTCATTCTCCAATAGACTATTTCAAAATGGAAGCAAAGATGAACCCTGGCTGCTCTGGTAGAAGTAGTGATGTTTCCCTTTCCAGGATCCACATCAGTCTCCCAACCAGACTAGACCTGCTTCAGCAGGATGGACCCCGTTTATCATGCATTCATCCCTGGACCAGCCAGAGTCCAACGGGGGAGGGGGCTCTGGCTGGCTGGGGTGGAGGGTGTGCTGACCCTCACAGGGGAAGAAGCAGGGCCTCAGAGGAATTACATGAAGCCAGCCAGAGACATTCCTCAGCTCAGCAGTTAGAGGCTGGCTTCTTGCCCTTTAAGGCTAATGTCTCCATTTTCCACATTCCTATACACTTTGTGAATTGCCCAGCTTTTCCAGTTTCATGATGGTTAATTGTGTGCCCATGTGTTTGCCCAGCTAGACTGTGACGTCCCTGAGGGCAGCACATTTTCTTGCTGACCCTAGGTCTCTAATGAGCAAAGTGCCTGCATCCCATTAGATAAAATGCACACTCTTCTTGAAATCCAGGAGGGCTTAGGGGCAGGAGCACTGGAGGAAAGTCTAAAGGAAGGATACAAATGGAATAGATTGGGTGTTCTAGGAAATTCGAGCCTCAGATTCTAAGAGTTGAAGAGGTCCCTGAAGGCATCATGAACAGGAGACCTGGGGATGGCCTTCTGAAGGCAAGAACTGGACACCGCAGCAGAGTGAGTACCAGAACCTCTGTTTCTGACCAGCAGCAACACAGAGAAGACGAAGGTTCTGAGTCTGGCAAAGATGCCGTATCAGCGATCCGTGTGGCCCGTGGGGAACAGCCCGAGACAGTCTTTCCTGGGGGCAGTTCCCACGTGTCTGGCTGCGGATGCTCCGGGACATCCTGAGACAAGGGTTTTCATGCCATCAGCGCCGTCTCCTTAGAGGAGTGAGTATCTGGATGTGCCAAACGGGGCAGGATTTGCCCAAATGGGCTTGTCTGAGGTTTATTTAGCTCTGTTAGCCCGCGGGCCCACGACTCCTCTTACGTCTTTATTCATAGCTCAGCAACAAACCTATGTGTTTTTTTTAATTTTTTTTAATGTTTATTTATTTTTGAGACAGAGAGAGATAGAGCATGAACGGGGTGGGTCAGAGAGAGAGGGAGACACAGAATCTGAAACAGGCTCTAGGCTCTGAGCTGTCAGCACAGAGCCCGACGTGGGGCTCGAACTCACAGACTGTAAGATCATGACCTGAGCCGAAGTCGTCGGTCGCTTAACCAACTGAGCCACCCAGGCGCCCCACAAACCTATGTTTTAATGAACACTTTAACCTTAGGATGGTTTTAAAGTTGCAGAAAAAAAATTAAGCAGATCGTGCAGAGAGTTCCTATACATTTCAGGCAGCCTCCCCCATGATTAACGTCCTACATGAAATATGGTCCATTTGTCCCAATCAATAATCAATACTGAGAGATGATTATTAATGGAAATCCATACTTTTTCAGATTTCCCTAGTTCTTGTTTAACGTTCTGTTTCTTCTCCCAGGACACCAGCCGGTGCACACATTACTTTCAGATGATCTATTTATCAGCCTGAGACCTTGGAGCAAATGCCACCGGCTGGGTGGCTGGAGGAACAGACACTTACATCTCAATGTTCTGGCGGCTGAAGCTCCGAGGTCAGGGCCCAGCACGGCTGATTTCTGGTGAAGCCTCTCTTCCCTTCTCGCAGTGTCCTCACACGTTGGAGAGAGGGCGAGCTCTCTGACGTCAGGGCCCCCCCAGTTATGATCTCATTGAAACTTAATGATTTCCAAAAGGTCTCGTCTCCAAAGACAGTCACACTGGATGCTGGGATTTCCACGTAGGGCCCTGGCAGGACCGTGACTCAACCTGTAGCAGATGTCCTGTCTCCTGAGTCTCTTCCTGGCCGTACACATGTGGCAGTCTTTCCTTGTTTTGGGTGACCTTGACAGTTTTGGGGAGTATGGGTCAGGTTCTTCGGAAATGTCCCTCAGCTGAGATTTGTCTCATGTTCTTCTCATGGTTACACTGGAGTGATGGGTTTTGGAAGGAAGGTCTTGCAGGGAAAATGCCATTTTCAATACATCTCGCGCTAATCTGTCAAGGGCACAGGATCGAGATGACTTGTTGATGACCTTGGTCGCTGACTGAGGTCATGTTGGCTAGGTTTCCGCGCCGTAAAGTTATACGTTTCCTTCTTCACGTTCTGTGCTTTCTGGAAGGAAGAAGCTATGTGCAGGGCACGCTGAAGGAGGAGGGAGTTTTTCTCCACTTCCTCGGGGACGAGCGTCTACAGAAACTAGGTGGGACTCTTTTGCACAAGAGATCGGCCTGTTCTTTTCACTCATTCATTCAATCTTTTTGTTGGAGAATGGTTATTAGAACAAGACCTACTACTAGGTTTGCTTGTGCCTACTGGGTATTATCGTTTCTCGGTGGCAGAACAAGGAAATGGAAGGTGTAAACTGATCCTGTGTATACACATACCTGCAACTATTATCGTTGTGTGTAACCATCTTCATTTCAATTATCCTGAATATGAGTTTATACTGATATCTCCAGCTCAGATGCATCCCTATTTTAGACCCCGCCCCGGGCTTTCCTGTAACTTTCCACCGCAACAGCGAGAACCTGGCTCCCAGCATCTACCGTCCAGTTACTCAACTGTCCAGCATCCACGGAGAGCTGCATCAGAATCACGAATTCGAGGGGACGTGCTTCAACCCATAACAGGCAGTATCCTTGGCAGACACCAGTGGCTCCTGGGTTGGCCGAGGGAGACATTTAGACTCGGGGCTGGAAAGGACACGCTACATAATGTATGGGGCTCACTGCAAAATGAAGAAGGGGGACACTTGTCTAAAACTCATCAAGAGTTTCAAGAACGTGACAACAACGTGTCGAGTCAAACCCAGGGTCCAGTGGGACTGCCCAGGCTTCACACTCATGATCCAGCCGGGTCTACAGAAGCAGGCAGATAAGCTCTGTGAAGAAGAACCACATGGAAGGAGAAAAAGTGGAGGACAAGTTCCAAGTGGACCCTTTATTCAACACCACTTAACTTCTCCTTAGCATTATCACAAACACAGTCACAGAGAGTCTGCAAACGCAGGGTGTTGTTTCAGGGTGGGTTAGGTGTGGATACAGAGGTACTTGCTGTATTGTTCTCCATACTCTTGTGTCTTAAACATCTGAGGACGGATTCTCAGAGACGTCCTACCCAGAGTGGCTCTTACGCCCTTCCTCATGCTCTGTCTCCCTGTGTGACTGCCCAGCCCCTGGTGAAGCCCCCTGAAGTGGACACACATGAGGTCTTTGTCTTTTTCCATCCTTGGCCTTCGAGGTTTCCCACTTGGAAGTGTGTGTGCATCTTGCCTCGTTCACCTCAGCAGTGTGCTCTCCCAGGTATCTTACCATAAATAAGCCTTGTTCCCCCCTTTCTCTGAACAGAGATTGTCCCGCCCTGGATGTTCCTTCCCTCCAGGGGTTGGGGGAGCTTGTAACTCTACCGTTTTGTGGGGAAAGCTTTCAGTAACTGGGCAGACCACTTCCTCCCCCAGGAACTTGGACAGGTAACATAGGATGAGACGGTCATCTCGGAGCTGAACCACGACACTAGGAACAAAGCTGAACAAAGCTAACGAGTTACCAGAAATTGCCCCAGCAGGGCGTGGTTTGCACTCTATGTTCCCGAGATTGTGGCTGCATTCTCCTTCATAGTCAGCTGCTCATTAGCACCAACCCCCAGCAACTGTCGGCAGGTGGTAATGAGGAAAATTGGACAGCATTTGGGTTATGTATGGTGTTTAAATTAATTCCATCACACATCGATGCATGCGAGCGGCCTCTCTTCTTTAATTGATAATTGTACTCCAATTAACTTACTTCTGAGGGTCATTCTTGACTTCCAGCCACGTTCCCATCACATCCCTGGAGATCCAAATTCATTGCAGATTTGCTAAACCCTGCTCTTGTCCCTGCTGGGACTCTCAGGCAGTTATTCTACAAGGAGCTTCACCACCAGTGAAACGCTGGCGACTTGGACGTGTGTCCCCCACCCCCACCCCCGTCCAGAGTCCCTGGCGGGTATATGCAATTATTCCTGGGTTTCCGTGGACATCTCCTGCTAGCTGTGTCCAAAGCTGAATGCATTATCTTCCCAAGAACGTTCACCCCGTTCTCTCCAAACTGGTGGACACCCAGCCCCCCGCAAGCTAACCAGTCGGAAACACACTTGCTGTATCCCTCCAGCCTGCGCTCCGGTCAGTCACCAGGTCCCGGGACCTCCTGCCCCTCCTGGTTCTTCCATGGGCTACACCGCCATCCAGCATCCTTCTCTTTGCCAAGTCCTCACCATTTCTCCTTCATGACATGTTGTAACCTCCCCACTGTACCATCTGCCCCCAGGTTCTCCCCCCACCAACTCTTTCCTCACACTGCAGCCAGAAAACTACAGAAATATCGTCTCGTGCCCCAGCGTGCCTGACTCCAGGAAGGAGGCTAGTTTCTTATGACGCTGAACACGCATCTACCCAATGATTGAGGCATTCCACTCCTAGGTCCTCACCCAACAGAAAGAAAAACGTGCATCCATGTAAAGACCTATACATACTTGCCCCTTGCAGCCTTATTCTCTGTAGCCCCCAAACAGGAAAACTCCATATGCCCACAAACGAGAGTATGGATAAAAAGCCGTGGCCTGTCCACACCGTGGACACTGCTCAGCAGTGAAAGGGAATGAATGTGTACCATGATATGATGCACGTGAGTTATGACATTGAGGGAAGGCAGCCCGTCACAGAAGCATGCATGAATTCCGTGTTTGCAGTTCCAGAATAAAACCAATCTGATCTGCAGAGACAGAAGCAGATCAGTGGTTTCCTGGGTGGGGAAAGGGATGAAGTCAGATGGAGATTCTGGGGACAACGAAAATGTCTTGTGTGCTATATGTTTGTGGAGGGGGGGTCACACGGGTGTAGACATGTGTCAAAATGTAGTGAAATGCACAATTCAAATGGGTGATTTTGTTGTGCATGAATAAAAATCTACCTCTGAGACTAGAACCAGATTAAAATTTTTTTTGTTTATTTTTGAGAGAGACAGAGCACTAGCAGGGGAGGGGCAGAGAGAGAGGGAGACACAGAATCGGAAGCAGGCTCCAGGCTCCAGCTGTCAGCACAGAGCCTGATGCGGGGCTCAAACCCATGGACCACGACATCATGACCCGAGCCGAAGTCGGACACTCAACTGACTGAGCCACGCAGGCACCCCAGAAACAGATTTTTTAATATGTCTACACAGCACCATGACCCTGTCCCTGCCCTGATATCGGGGTGCTTCTCTTGAGTTTTTTCCTGCAAACACAGAAAGTTCTAGAACACACATGCTGCTTTCCATCTTGGCCTTTGCACACGTTTCCCTCCTCCTGGATCTGTCTGTTGTGTGCTCTCTCTCCGGCTGTCTCCCATTTGTTCTCAGGCCTGTGCTCAGATGTCACCTCCTCCAGGAAGCTGCCTCCCCTCGGAGCCCCCATGACCGAGCCAGAAAATGCTGCAGCACCAATCCCACTGTCACTCTGGACACAAGACTCCAAATCATTGCCCGATGGACTCAGAGCCTTGATAGCACGGTGGTGTCCTTCAGTGGTCACGTGCCCGGAACCTGGCCCAGCACACCATCCAAAGTCATGGTCAGGGGTTCTTTGTCCAGGGAATGTATCAGTGAAACATCCGTGAGTCTGTTAGACAAGGGAGAAGCTGTACTTACGTTCTGTGGTTTCAGATGTCCTGCCCCAGTCCCCTCCACCATCCTTGGTGTGATGACCGTTATTCCGAAGGCCTGTGTTGGGTTTCCTCACCCGGGATACCGTGTGCTGCTCCCCAGTCTCCGAGAACATATCTCAAATACCACCTGCTAAAACCTTATTGGTTGGCTGTCAGGTTCACCTCCTCTGGCCTTGTGACTTCAAGGCCACCAGCTCCAAGGTGAGGGTCCCAGCAACATGGCGTCCACCGAGAGAGGTTCTGTGAGTCCAACAGCTTGGGGGATGGGTGAGCACACGAAGACAGTGGCTTTCTGGGGGTGAGATCAGAAATCGTTCCTTCTGGTGACCTCTGTGACGGAAGCATGCCTGGCAGCTCCCCCCCCCCCCCCCCCCCGCCTGTCACGGAGCTCGGGAGGGTCGGGGCCCAGCGGTCCAGCCTGTGGGCAGCGTCCCTCACAGGGGGAAGGGAGCAGTGTGTCCCCTCTCACGTGCCCTCCTGCAGAGACAAATGCTGCCGATAACGTCTGGCTTCTCAAGACAGGACAGCGTTGTTCTTTAATCTGAAATCTCTCTAATGCGACCCCTAGTACAAAGATTTTTAATTTTTTATGAAGAAAAACATAAAAATTTTAAATTTCAACTATTTGGAGTGACCCTCTGATAAACAAACACCTGGACCCGCCAGGCCCCACTCAGGGGCTTGCACGCCTCCCCTCCGATGGCCCGGGGTCAGCTGGCCAGGAGCAGTTTCGGCTCCAATTAGGGCTGAAGCGGCTTTGGGGGGTGGGCTCTGGAAGCACTGAGAGGCAGGTGTCAGGGCGTGCTGGCATCCTGAATGCTCACTTTGGGTTGTATTAGCTTGAATTTTTTATGTTTGCCCTCATGAAAAATTCAACCAGAACGTTCTTACCCTTTAGCGATGCTCTTTATCATCAGGATTGATAAAGAAAGTGAGTTCCAAGGAGCTGAGAAGCACTTATAATGTGCTCACGATGTGTGGGGCGCTGAAGGCAAGAGGAAGCTGGGTCCCTTGTGCCCGGCTTCCCCGTCCACTCCCGCCAAAGAGTGCCCGACTGATGTCAGGCAAGGCCAGCAGCCTGCGGCGGAGACCGTCCACGGATGGACAGGGGCCATGGGAGTCATGCAGTCTGTGAGCCTCGGCGCTCCTCGAACAACGCAGCAAGGAAGGTCACGATTCTTTCCCAGCGTGGGGTTTCCCTCTTCATTCATGTCCGCGTGATGATGCCAGATCAGCCCGAGCTGCTTTCTACCCCAACACAGCAACGGGGTGGCCATTTCCCTGACAGAGGGCAAAAATCCCCACCGCAGCAGAGTGATGGCCCTCGAAAGATGTCCACACCCTAATCCCCATAACCTGTGCATGTGCCACTTTCCGTGGACGGGGGAATTTGCAAGTGTGATTGTTACACGTTTTTTGAGATGCGGGTCATCTGGTGGGTCCTTGGAAGGGAGGCATGAGTGTCAGAGGCAGAGTGACGCAGCGGGAAAGAGACTTGGCAGGTTGCTGCCAGCTTTGAGTTGGAAGGGAGCTGTGATCCAAGATACGGGGGCAGCCTCCCGAAGCCAGGAGAGGCAAAGAACGGGATTCCTTCTAGAACCTCCGTGTGCTGGTCAGGGTCCCTGGCGAAAACGAACCAATAGGATTCATAGAGATATCAATACACACACACACACACACACACACACACACATATGAATGAATACATATAGTGAATACATATAATGAATATGTATTTTATAGATACAGGATTTGGTATAGGAATGGGCTCATGTGATTATGGAGGCTGGGAGTATGTAAGATGAAGCCCCAGGAGAACCAGTAATCTAACAGTGAGTCCAGAGGCCCCGAGAATCAGGAGGCTGATGGCACACATCAGAGGGGAGTCCGAAAGCATAAGAACCATGAGCTCTGAAGTCCGAGGGCAGGAGCAGAGTCACATCTCGGCCACAAAGAATAGAGCAGACCTGCCCTCCCTGCACCCTCCCTTTCTATTCGGCCACATGACCTCCGCACCTGTCAGGCATCTTCTCTGTGGATTCACATCCTAGTCTCTTCCAGAAACACCATCCCAGGTGCAGCCAGAGTGAACCATTCCCCAACTAGCTGGGCCTCCCTTCCCCTGTCCCGGCAAGCTGACCCCAAACTGAGGATCACACCCCAGAAGGGCAGCAGGCCTGTCGCCCCAGAAGGGCCCCAGAAGGGCCTGGGTCCGTGCCGCCAGACCCAGTCCAGACTTCTGAACCACGAGGTAGCAAACCCGTGTCGTTTAAAGCCACTGAGTTGGGGGTAATTTGTTACAGCGGCCACAGAAGCAAACATGCGCACTTACCTCATATATGTGTGACCTGACGACGTGCGGAACGTGGGAAGCCCTCCTCCTGCTCGGAATTTGTGGCTGCTGGGCAGGCCGGGCAGGGGCTCCGGCCCGAGTTCTCTCTGCTGAGGGGCCTGTGGTCCTGGGCACATGGGCTCAACTAAGTACATTACCACTTTCTCAATAAATACTCGCTGAATGAAGGGACGAGTTGTGGGAGACTGTTATATGTACCGTATCCGTTGCATGTAACAGCTCTGAAGGACGAGGGTCTCCCCACACGTGCCAATAACTGAAGGTCAGTTAGATGAGTCCGGGGTAACAGAGCAGTGATGATGGTCTGTGCACTGTGCCAACTGTGTCCCCAGCACCCTTGCTCCTTGGCGGCCCACTGTGTACTTTGTTACTGTCTCACACTTGTCAGGTGTGTGCAATCCGCTCCCCAATCTGTAAAGTGGGCATGACAGTGGTGCACACGTCCCAGGATCAGGGAGGCACCGTTGCTGAGATGGTGAATGGAAGACACTTAGGCTTGTCTCCTGCAGGGGAGGCGCCCACTAAATTTCACTGCCCCTTGCGGTAACTTCCCTGGGCCAGAGGTCACGTCTTTACTTCCCACTGACCCAGACTGGCACATGGAAGGATTCCATGTGCATTAAAAAAATACACACCATTATAATGAATTCCAAGGCCTATCATCCCACTAGAATTGATATACAGAAGAGAAGGTCGAGGAGGTCTGGAAATCTTACCAGAGAATGTGAGTTCCTTCCTAGAAAAGACACCTCCAGAAGGACATCTCTGCCCCTAGGGATGCGCAGGCTTCTCCCTGAGGCATCTGGGTGAAATCGTGAAGGTGAGGGGTTTGAACATGAAGAACAGACGGCATCGTGTTGGATCTGATGTGTCAATCTTAACACATTGAAGTGCGCTGTCACTAACACAGCTGAGGTTGGAGTGAGATCTGTGCTTTTCCCGGAAAGATGGGATCTCCTGGGCTTTGGGATAGATGATGGTTAGACAAACCACCAAAAATGCACTCTTATTTTTTAATGTGGAGGAAAGAAGAAGCTAAAAGGAAGAGAAAACACAAACGAAGGAGAGTAGGTAAAAGCTCGTTAATTCTGAGGCTGCTAACCTGAAATTCGTGAGCACGACAACGTGGGTCAGAAGGAAGCTTCCTCTTCCCTTGTTAAAAATTGATCAGCAGATGAATTG
The DNA here is from genome assembly GCF_022837055.1 of Prionailurus viverrinus. Lineage (NCBI taxonomy): Eukaryota > Metazoa > Chordata > Mammalia > Carnivora > Felidae > Prionailurus > Prionailurus viverrinus. The sequence continues at coordinate 2,905,163 of NC_062563.1, forward strand.
TGAACAGAGACGGTTGCAGAAGGTATATGTTGACATCTGTAGAGAACAAATTGTCTTCGAGGTTATTGTGGTCACAAACGGACAGATCAGAAGAGAACAAATAGGAATTCTATTTTGAGTTTCTCTCCTTAGCAGCAAGTTTCTTGACATGTTTCCTCAAAAAGCATAAAATAACATATATCTAGGGGCGTTTTCTGATCCGCAGCTCTCACTAATTAACACTGATCTTCTAATGTGGCGAGATTATATTGCGCGCCCGCTTTTCTTCAGAGGATTCTGTAGGTTTATGTAGGCGTGCGTGGCAGCCTGAGTCTGGAGAAAATGATACGTGTGGTGAGGACGTGAAGCTGCCTCTCTGGGAGTTTTAGGGAGGAAGATGAGGAGAAGGGAAGAAACACGTGAGGAGGGTTGCCAGTAAGGTCTTGGGGGTCAGGCAGAACTGATGGGGTCTGGGCTGCATTGCCGAACCCAAGTGTGAGCTGGTCAAGCGTCCTGACCGCAGTCATGGATCAAGTTCTGGAGAAGAGGATGCTGGGATGGGGTTCGGTGTGCGGTGGGATGATTAGAGAGTGTGTCCTTAGGATCCACCCCTGTGCGGGATTGGGGAGAGGGAGGGGGAAGGAGGGGAAATGGGAGGACAAGGGGGGGAAGAAGAAGGGGAGAGGGAGGAGGGGGAGGGGGGAAGGGGAGGAGGAGGAGGAAGGGAAGATGGGGGATGAGGAAGGGAAGGGGAGGAGGGAGGGGGAGGAGGAAGAGAGGGGGAAGAGGAAGGGAGGGGGAAGGGGCAGGAGGGGCGGGAGGGGTGGGGAGGAGGATTAGGAGAGGAGGTGGGAGGGGGAGGAGGAAGAGGAGGGGAAGAGGGTGTTGTGCTGTGATGGGCTCGTGGTCAGCAGCCCTGGCCGGCCGACCATTAGGCAGCTCTGGAGCTAAAGCAGCCCGTTAGAGAGCCCCTCACAGGGCTGGGTGGCCGGGCCTTTGCACGTCCGCATCCACCAATCATCAGACTTCGCTGTGTGGGGAGGGGTCTGACTTCGGGGAGGAAGCTCCCTGGCCGTGAGGTGGCCCCTGAGGGGCCCATGGCCAAAGATCCCCGCCCGCAGCCCAGCGGCTGTCGGAGAGGGTGGTCTGGATGGCTCCCCAGCTCCCCGCGTGCCCGCCCAGACTCGCGTAGCTCCCACTTCTCCTCTCCGAGCCTGGGATACTGTTTCTGCCTCTCTGGGGTCCCGTGGGGTCTCAAGCGGGAGGCCAGACACAGAGCCTGGTGCAGCGGCTGCTGTGGACCGAATGCTTGTGTCTCCCCGGAATTTGTACCGTGAAAGGGAGCCTCCGTGTGATGGCATCTGGGGATGGGGCCTTTGGGAGGTCGTGAGGGCGGGGCCCCCACGGATGGGATCGGCGCCCTTGTAGGAAGAGACCAGAGAGCTGGGCCTTGGTCTTTGCACCAGCTGAGGATAAACGCAGAGAAGGTGCCGCCCGCCCGGCGGAGAGCTCTCGCCCGGACCTGCCCTTGCAGGTGCCCTGAGCTCACACCTCCAGCCTCCGCACGGTGAGGAGTCAATGTCTGCTGTTCGAAAGCCTCTGAGGTTCCGTAATTTGATAAGGCAGCCTGAGCTGACCGAGGCCCTGTGATGACCTGTCGGCAATGACTTGACAGTGATTCCTTGCTGCTCAAGGTCACAGTGGCCACGCCCCTGCTGTTACCATGGTTCACAAGGCTTCACGGCTGCTGAGGCGCAGGCTCTCTCATAGCTCAGCCCGTCACCTGTGACGTCCACGGTCCAGGCAGGGGGGCAAGGCCGAGCAACAACGCCGGGGGCGGTGACCCTGGAAGCCGGGAGAGAGGATCACAAGTCTGCTTTGACATTTTCGCGTCGCTCATGTTGTGTAGGCGTGGAGATGGTTTTGTGCGGCTTCCTGGTTCGCGCTGACTTTTCTGGTCCCGCTGGAAGGGTGAGCCGAGGCAGGTGCCTTGAACCTCCGTGACGCCGTTTCTAATAGACTGGAGAAAAGACCCGTCCTTCCCCTGGAAGTCACCCTCAGAGGTCGTGAACTCCCTCGGCACCCCGAGGGACCCGCCCCGGCAGCGGGAGTGTGGTGCACGCTGTCCCCGCGCGCGGAGGGCATGGCAGCGCGTGATCGTCTAGAAATTCAGCCACGCTCCAGCTGCAGCACAGAAGGAACAGCGTGTCGGTGGGTGCTTTTTATCCTCACGGTACCCGCATTAGAAGCACATACATAATTTAAAAACTATATATTTTCAATTATTGTGAGTTTCCCAAACAAGAGACGTTTTATCGTGTGACCGTTAAATGCAACCAGGTGATCATTAAAATCTTGCTTGTGTTGACATTTCCTTCAGCTCTGAAACGAAGTTAAATTTTCTTAGTAAATGAGACCTCTCGGGAAAAGTGTTTCACACACACAAAAAAAGATTTAAGCAGTTTTCTGGCAAAGGAAAAAGAAATCGAGAATGGAGGGGGGGGTGGGAAATAGGTTTCAATTTTACCACTTGTTTTGGAATCAGAGTCAGAGCCAATATCCCACTGAGATGAAAATTGTTCCAGGCTGGAAGAACGAGGCTGGGAACGTGTGTTTCTGTGAAATGTATTGACATTATGATCTTACTAACGCATGTTAATAGCCCGCCAACACCAACCATATAACCAGAAGCACTGGGCAGCGCCATCTGAAATATCAGATATATATTCTGATATGATCTCATTATTACAAAATTAATTCAGATCCTTGTAGGATGTTTTGAAATGCCTTCCAGAAGTAACAAAATTGACAGGCTGATAAATCACATCTCAGTGGCACCTTCGTGAAAAGTCAGAAGAAATCAGCTTGATCTCCTTAGATGAATAGTTCAAGGCTCAGACTCCTTCCGGCCCTCAGATTTTACGTCTGTAAAAATATCACATAACAATCAGTGCGGCTGAGGCATGTCAGGCCTCACATTACTCCTGATTAGAATAGTTGATTCCTCATTTAACTCCTATACATACAGGTTTGGTTTCTTTCGAGTCAAATTTCATCCCCCGCACCTGACTTTCCAAAACTCTTCTTAAAATGTCTGTAAAACAGAAATTTTAATTCATTTTCAACTTAGAAAGCAAAGAACCACCTTAAACTTGACAAATGATACCTAACGGCACGTGCTAATGTCTCCTGCTGATGTTCTCGGGTGCTTGGCCTGAGTGCTTGGACTCCCAGCTGTTTCCGGAGACAGGTGAGGAAACGGGCCGAGGCGAATGTCTCCTGTCTCTGTGGAGCCTGATGGCCACGCACATCTGTGCGCACGCAGGTGTTGTGATAAACATCGATGTTGCGCCCAGATGGCAGGGTCCCTTTACAGTTTTCCTTGTCACCCAGGTGTTTTGGCAGTAAAAACAAACAAACAAACAAAAAACAAAACAAAACAACAACAACAAAAGCTACCTAGCTTTCTCCAAGCAACTCTTCTACTCTAGACATATTCCACCTAACAGTCTTTGCTGCATTCTGGATGTCTCTGGTGTATTTTACTGCATCACAGCTGTCTTGGCTAGAATTTCGTGTCTGTGTCTTACTAACCGTGGGATGCAGGAGGAATCATGGAAACTTCCAGTCCTGTCATCTCCTCCCCTGTAAGGTGCAATTATCAACAGAATTGACCTGGTGGGTTTTTATCAAAATAAAATGAACGAAGAGTGACAAAAGGCTCAGAGCTGTGCCTGGCACGGAGCACACACTCAGTGTGACAGCTATTTATAGGTATTGCAATCAGTGCGATGTAGGGCTTTCATCCGTGGTTTTGGTTTATTTCTTTGAAGATTCTGTGACTCTCTCCAGGTGGATGGGCAAGAGAAGCATTTTGTCACCTCTGATAAAATGATCCTACCTGATCACATTTTCATCTCTCTCTCCCAAGAATCACACCTGATTTTTTAATCCTCAGGCTTTGATACAAAGTTCCACATCTGGAGGGAGGGAGATTATTCTAGCAATAAACTCTCATTCCTTTCCAATTACACAGAGGGGCATCGAGTGCAGTATAATGGTTGTCGAAGAAAGAGGCAGCACGAAGACGGGGAGCTTTGAAATTAGGATTGGGACTTTTCGTTAAAGCTTGGCCTTTTTTGCCTTTACGGCCATGTGGATCCCTAATCATGTCTTCTAATTTGTTCTATGTGCTGCTTAAATATCCCAGCACAATGTTGAGCAGAACTGGTCCATGCATAAATGTGTCTCTTCTAGTCGTGGGTCCCAGGGTGCTGGCAGACCTCCACGTGTCGCTGGATGTTGTGTGGCCTGCGCTCTGGGCCCGGTGAAGCAGCAGGAGAGGAGGGGTGACTATGAGAGGAGCTGCTGGGCCAGAGAGGGGGCAGGTCCCCCAGGCCCACAGCCAGAGGGCTGGGGTATGTAGGCTGTGGTGGTGGTGGGGTGGGGGGGACAGGTGGAAAAGGTGCTTAGGAAACACTCTGAACGGAAGCATCTCAACTGAAATGTAATGATGGACCGGGGACTTTCAGCTGCAGATCTGGGAAGTGAGGCCCAGCCCGAGAGGCCACAAGTGCAGGGTGCTGGAATGCGTGTGTGTGTGTGTGTGTGTGTGTGTGTGTGTGAATGATGGGTAAAGAGAAACAGACACAAACCACGGTGGATGGACTGAAGGACCCATTTCCCGCCCTCCCTCCGCTCCTGTCCCACGGGTAAGGCCAGCTCGGTGCCTGTGAGGTCTTGGCTTGGGGCCCAGCCTCCTGGTGTCAGGTCCCAGGACATGCATGCACTCGTGCAGACACATGCTCAGTACATGCCCACCTTCCTAAATTCTCCCCTAACGATTATATTACAGTTGATTTTCTAGTGAAGTAAACTTACCTACACATCTATAATATTTATGTGTCTGACATGTTTCTTTTTTCATTTATTTTGAGAGGAGACAGAGAGAGAGAGAGCACACAGGCTGGGAAGAGGCAGAGAGAGAGAATCCTAAGCAGGCTCCATGCTGTCTGTGCGGAGCCCAGCATGGGGCTCGAACCCCACGAACTGTGAGATCATGACCTGAACCAAAACCAAGAGTCAGGCACTAAGCCACACAGGCTCCTGTTTCCTTTTTTAAGGCATTAGCTTGCATCACCAGGAAAAGGTGATACAGTAATGTTGACTTAGGGGCTCTGGGCTTTTCCAGCATGAGTCACTCTGTCTCAAAGGTAGGCATCATCCCAGATGATGTTTTGAGATAGCTGTTGACACATTAAAGAAGCTCACGTCCACTGCCGTTTTCCTAACACAGCATCTCCCTCCACATAATGTCATCAGGCCCTTCTTGGCACCTGTCACAGCTACACCTCTGCTGTCCTCGAGCCCGTTAATATGATTGACATCATATGGTTGTCGTAGATACCTTGTGGCTATCATTTCATTTCTGGAATGGAGTCTATGGGTCAGTGTGTATCTTAGACTCTTTTTTTTTTAACATTTTTATTTATTTTCGAGAGGCTGAGAGAGACAGAGCACAGGCGGAGGGGCAGAGAGAGAGTCACACACAGAATCCAAAGCAGGCCGTCAGCACAGAGTCCAGCGCGAGGCGCAAATCCACGAACCTCGAGATCACCACCTGAGTGGAAGACGGGTGCTTCACCGACTGAGCCACCCAGGCGCCGTGATATTTTAATGCTTAATGGAACTAATGGATATTTTATGAATATGTTTTGCATCTTCCTTCATAAGTGACAGCTAACTTTTCCTTTCTCTGCTCCATCCTTATCTTGTTTTGGTTTCAGGGTTATTCTAATCTTGTAAAAATTAATTGGGAATATTTTTCATCTGTTTTATATTCTCAAAAAGAAGGAAATCATGTCCTTTTTTAAAATAAACTGAGGGGTGCTGGAGGGGAGGTGGGTGGGGATGGGCTAGATGGGTGATGGGCATTAAGGAGGGCACTTGTTGGGATGAGCGCTGGGTGTTGTATGTAAGCGAGGAACCACTGGGTTCTGGTCCTGAAGCCAATACGACACTGTATTTTAACTAACTTGAATTTAAATTAAAAAAGACACTTGAGAAATGTTCTTGGATGGGAAGACTTTCTCCTTAAATTCATCTGCACATCCAGGGCAATCTTAATACAAATTTCAACCAGATATTTAAAAAGAAGAAGGAGGAAGGAGGAGGAGGAGGAGGAGGAGAAGAAGAAATCATCTTCTTCTTGAAAGTTTGCTAACAGTTGCTTGCAAGTCTACTCGGGCTCGGGGAAGGGTTAGGAACCGGGAACGGCATAACGTTGAGATTTTGTGGCTCTGAGAGATGTCAGTGGATCCGGGAACATTTCTATTTGCTTTTCCTTGTGTGTGAACAGTCTCTGGTTCTGTCTGTCTCGGGGGCGGGGGGGAAGCCGCGGTCCTGGGCCCGCCACCCACAGCACGTTGCTCAGCTCCCGTCTCAGCTCAAGCCGCTGTCACCAAGTGCCGCACAATGAGCGACCTCAACGACAGACACTTATTTTGCGCAGTTCTGGAGGCTGGGAGCCTGAGGTCAAGGTGCCGGCAGATTCGGCTCCGGGTGGGGCCTTCTCACTGCACCCTCCTCGGAGAGAGGGAAAGGCAGCAGATCCACTCCTTCTAAGGACACGAATCCCGTCACGGGGGCCCCACCCTCATGACCTCACCTCCCAATCCCATCCCCCTGGGGTTCGAGCTTCAGCATGTGACTTTGGGGGGCCCGGGCATCCAGTCCAAGACACCACCTGCTGTGACGCGTCATCTGAAGACAGGGTGATGGAGGAGGCCCAGGTCTGCCCTGGAGAAGCCAATGGTCCGCAGGGAACTTAACTTAAAAGGGAGAGAGCAAGAAATGGGGCATCACCTCGTTTGGGGCCACGGGACTGGTTTCCGTGGCGGCTTCTGAAGGTGACACCCTCTGGGAGAAGAGAGCAGTGGCTTCCTTTGCATTGCTGATTCCCGGTTGTTCTGGGGCCGAGTATGGGTGTCACTCTCTGGGTCCCTCCTGCCAACCCTGATTACCCCGTCCTGCAAGCCCTGAGCAAATGCCCCTGAAGACAGGGAGAGGCCTTTGCAGGAAGTTCCCCCGGAGACCTTGAGTGACAACCTGTTCATCTGGAAATGGCGGTCCAGAGACTCAGGAGGCCTCCCCACGGCCAGGCCAGCTGGAAGCAGAGGGGTCTGAATCTCCACCTTTCCCCCTAGAAACTTACAACGGATGATTTAAAATCAGACTCTTGGGGCGCCTGGGTGGCGCAGTCGGTTAAGCGTCCGACTTCAGCCAGGTCACGATCTCGCGGTCCGTGAGTTCGAGCCTCGCGTCAGGCTCTGGGCTGACGGCTCAGAGCCTGGAGCCTGTTTCCAATTCTGCGTCTCCCTCTCTCTCTGCCCCTCCCCCATTCATGCTCTGTCTCTCTCTGTCTCAAAAATAAATAAAACGTTGAAAAAAAATTAAAAAAAAATAAAATCAGACTCTTTTCTTTCGCTTGTTTTCATCTTGTTGTGTTTTGCATTGAAGAAGCTTTTAACTTGAGAAATTAAATGCTTTTGCAGAACAACAGAATATTTTCCCCCAACGATTTTCCCGACTGTCGTATTTACTAATACTTTTTAAAAAGTTTATTAATTTATTTTGAAAGAGGGAGAGAGAGGGAGAGGGAGAGAATGAGCAGGAGAGGGGCAGAGAGAGGGGGCCACAGAGCATACAAAGCGGGATCCAGGCTCTGTGCTGACAGCCGAGAGCCGGATGTGGGGCTTGAACTCACAAACGGCAAGGCCGTGACCTGAGCTGAAGCCAGACGCTTAACGGACTGAGCCCCCCAGGCGCCCCATGATGTGTTTACTAATATTTTTGCCTGCTGACCTCTCGGCCGGTTTTCCCAGCATGTGGGCGATAACTGGGGCCGCTTACCCTCGAGCCCGGGTCTTTTCTCCCTTGGAGCTCGGAGGCTCGCACAAATGTCCCCCGCGTTTCTGGTTCTTGCTGTCACTCCCCATAGCAGCCGCCTCTGACGCGAAGAGGGAATAAATCGCATAAGAGCAGTACACACTTCATTTCTTCAGCTACACGATGAACACATGTAACCCTTCTCATTATGAAATGTTAAACATGGCAGGGGCAGGCCGAGTGAAAGGTTAAAACCCTTTTGAACATGATGCTCTCCTCCCGGGCTGATCTCTAACCTGGAAGAGGCAGACATGCCTGTCTCCAAGGCGTGTGGCCACAGACACAGGCTCACAGACCTACACGTCCCTTTTTGCCGAATGTCAGGAGTTAAGACAACCTCCCCCTCTGGTCCGATAATCCTACTTGGTACCGTAGGGATCAGTGATTCTCATCCGGGAGTATTTTGCCTCCACCCCCCTCCCATGACAGGGAGCATTTGGTGATGTCCGGGGACATTTTCGGTTGCCGTGATGCCGGGGGATGCTGCTGGCATATAGTGGAGGTCAAGGATGCGGCTAAAAGTCCTCCAGGGCCCAGGACGGCCCCACGAAGGAGCGTCATCCAGACACCAGTGTCAGGTGCCCCGTGTGTGGATGCGAGTTGGCCGGGCTCTGGTGGTGTTCTGGTTCACCGCACAGGTGGTAGATGTGGTGGGCATGCGGGAACACGTTCTCGGAGACACGAGAGGCACAGTCTTGGGCCAGATCCAGCTCCCTGCTGAACCGACCATGCTGTCACACGCTCCCCACTGTGCCTTCTGTTCCTTGGGACTCTGTCCCCCTTCTCGGTTGTCCAGAACATTCCTGCTCTTCTCCAAGCCTTACCTCCTTCAAGACCTCGCTCTCTCGGACCCTCCTAAGATCCAGACGCCCGTTCCTTCCCCCTGCGGTGCTGTCGGGTCAGCCTGCAGCCTCCCGGAGGCGGGACCCACGTCGGGCTGCCCACTGCACCGCTCCCTGCACGGGGCACACAGCTGGGCACTGCGGCAGGTGCTAGAGATGCCCATCCAGTGAGTGAACATGGGTCAGCATCTGTGGCACAGAATGCAATTGTTTACGCGTGTCCCTGTCAGCTTCTTTGGGCCACGCCTTCCTCGGGGGGCAGGGGCGGTGTTCACGCTTGTGTCCTGAGGGGCATAAACACAGGAGTGAGTGTGGCCGGCTCACAATGAGGGAGTGAGTGAGTGAAGGGTGTCGCCCTCTCTGATCTGTGCTCATCCAGGATACTTCTTCTCATCTCCAGCTTTGATCCCAACCTCTGGATCATTCAGACACCCTTGCACACACTCTGTTCTCACCTCACGGTCTTCTCATGTGCCCAGAACACTCCCCGTGTTCCTGTGCCCGCTGGGCTGTTCTCACGATCTCAGCCCCAGCTCCTGTGCGCCTTCTCTGCTAGACCATCCCCGGCCTGCCTGTGTGATGCACGCTCTTCACCATTCACCCCCAGAGAGCCTCTAGAAAGCTTAACCAACTCCTAGAAGGTGCTCCGCAAGAGGCTCTTGTCTGTCTTACAGAATCCCCAAAGGCAGAGGCTCCCGGGTCCTGTTTGCTACCTCCTCATTTTTAGAACACCGCCTGGTACCCATTGGGTACCCATAAATATTTAAGGAGTGAACGCATTGTCTCCCTGCGTGCTATGAATTATGTGAGTCTAGGACATCAGTCTCATTCATCCTACCTTTGCGTTACCCAGAAAGCCTGGTAAAACCTTTCCGTCAGAAGACTCTCCATAAATATCTATCGTTTGAGGGGATCGCGTGAACGGATGGGTTTGCGCAGGCTGCGTTTGGTTCATAGTAGTTGCTCAATGCAGAAAAGATAGGGTCTGAGAAGAACTCTGATTTTATACTTTCGGTGTCTCCCCGTGCTCGCTATATATTATTCTCTTTCATGACTTTCCATATCTGCATACTGCTAGCACCATCCTTTCTGTAACATATTGTTTAAAATAACTCAGTTTTAAATCTGTATCAATTTATTTAGCAATAAAACCTTTATTATTATGGCAAATGGAAAACCGGTTTCATTTGTTACAAATAGAACTAACCTTTCAAGTGTAATAAAATACAATACTTACTAAATCTTAGCCACGCAACGGAGGGCTCTGAGCGTGCGCCCGGTGCTCTCTCTGTGTTGTCAGAGGAGATCGGGTATTGAATTTGCACTACGGTTTCCATGATGCTGCCGTCGGGGGAAACCAGGTGAGGAGGACACGGGGTCTCTCGGCATCATCTCTCACAACCGCCCGTGAATCTGTAGGTACCTCTATACAAAGTGAGAGTTTAAAAAAGAGATGAGCAGGGTTAGGAAGAGGTGTGTGTGATCCCACCGTGTTTCATGCCCTTCCTGTACGCCAGGCAAGATCATGTCGGCAAAGGCCAGTTGCGCGTGGCCCACGCCTTGGGAGGCGCTGGCGTCGGAGGATGCACAGGTGCAGGCGGAGGGCGGTAAGTGTGACGTCCTCGGCAGGGGCCTCGGGCTCTGACCCTGTGCGATCCGGTCCAACAGCCCCCGGAGCCGGGCGCATGGGCACCCAGCCTCTGGCGAGGAACCCTGCGGGTCCCGGGAACCCTCACTGCTAGGGCTGTGAGGCACGACAATCTCTGGGGGAGCCGGGCTGGCGGGGTCTCATGCTTGGCCTCAGCATTTCAGTTTCCAGATACGCACTCAAGAGACAAAAATATATAACCATACAAAGACTTGTACGTAAATATTTATCTGTAATAGTCAAAAACTATAAAAAAAAAAAAGGTCCAACAGCAGGTGTTAGATGAATGCATCGTGTGCTTTCATCCAATAGAAGCCTCCTTGGCAGTGAGATAAGGAGCCGCTGATCCCTCAAGGGCTCAGATGGAAACCACAAGCACTGCGCTGAGTGTAAGAAACAGGACGCACAAAACACGTTCTGTAGGATTCCCGGCGTATAAAGTTCCCAGACGGGTAAAGCTGATCTATGGTGGTAAAAGCAGATAGATGCTTGTGTGGGGCAGCCGTTCACTGCGAGGGGCCATGGGGGAATATTCCAGAGGGCCGGGCCTCTCTTCATCCTGACTGGAGCCGTGATTTCACTGGTACCTACTTTGTCAAACTCATTAAACTGCACTCTTAAGATCCGTGCGTTTTATTGGATGCACGGGTATATCAATAAAGTTGTTGGAAGTAATCCCATCAGGCCACACTTCAGCCCAGACTGTGTGGCGTCTTCTCTCCACACTCAACGTGCGATCCACCAGGACCCAAGGGCCCCAGAGTCAACTCCTCAGGGCTCTACAGCGTGTCTACCTTCTCTCCATGCACCTGCCCCCTCCGGCCTTCCCAGTTCATAGGTCCCCTCAGCCGAAGGTCCTTCCCCGGACACACAGACTAAGGCAGCCACCCTGACTCTGCCTTCCAATTGCCTGATTTAAATGCTCCAGCCAGAACCCACAACTCTCTGAGGCTCCTGTGTCTTTGTAAGTCTTATTTGCGGCTCCTTGTGTGTTTCACACCCCTAACCTCCGTGTCCCCAACACCTGCACATCTAGAGTGTCCTTCCATATGTAGTTGTTGAATCAACCGGCGAGATGACTCGGGCCGCGTAGGGTGCGTTATTAGCCAGAATCAGGCTTTCTACCTCCAGATAATGGAGAAAACCCATCTGGGATTAGGAGGAGAAAGATGGAGAAGGAGTCAGAAAAGAGACCCTGACCCTGGGCTGAGGATGACAGAAATCACAGAACCATTCTAGGGATGAGATGCAGAAACCCCGCACCAACGTTAGGTGCAACCTAGGAAATTGGCGAGCCCAGAGGATCCCCCACTTACCTGGGTGGCCCCAACGTGGCCTTCGACGCTGACGAGGCCAGCGTGTTCCAGGCAGTCCGTTGGGTTCTAGACCATTTTCCTAGGCTTCTGAGGGTGACACACCCCGAGTGGACTCCATATTGGGGTCTCAACGTGCCATGACATGGTGCCCCTGAGGGGTGAGGGAGCAGAGCCTTGGAGCTCAGCAGATGGTTCCATGTGAGATGCAAACCAGACACAGGTCGGGGAGAATGGGCACCCTGAGCCAACTGGCATACACTCTCCACCTCCTGTAAAAATGGGAGATTGACGTGGAAATTGAGTTACTCTAAAGTAAGTCAAGGTCTTTCCTGTACATCTGAGTTTTGTGGACAGGAATTCAACGTGAAGCTTGCTTATTTGACTGAAGCTGATGAGAAGAAAGAGACCAAGGAACCCACCTGGGAAAGCTCTTGAATCATGAAAGGAAGGGTCAGTTGGACTCATCCATTAATGCCTGTGGTCATTCTTCATTCATTCGTCAAACAAGCACTGCGCACCTAGCATTCTCAAGACACCGGGATCCTTCCTGGGGTTACAAAGATGAACAAAAACCAGGCCAGGCTGGGGTCACAGGAAGATTCTGGACACCAGCAGGCACTCTCTGAGACCTCACTGAACACCAGGCAATGTCAGTCATCCCTTCTTTCCAGACGATGCAAAATACATGATTGATAAAAACGAAGTTCTTTTCTAAACAGCTCCTGAAACGACTCAGCTCAGTTTAAACCTGTTCTTTCAGGAGAAAAGACATTTCTGAGAGTGTTGGTATGCTTTGGAGGCAACACCTGTCAAAGAGAAGGCCGTGTGTGCGAACGGAGAGCAGTCCGTAAGGGTGAAGGGTAGGGCTAGCGTCTGCAGGAGATGGGGCAGGGGAGAAGGCACCCACCCCATTGAGACCCCCTTTGCTTTGCTTGCTTGCGAGCTCTCGTGCCTTCTAAGCACCAAGCCCCAGGCTAGGTGCTGTGCAGGGTACCGGGACGCAGGAAATAAAACACCTGTTTGCAAATAATTTACTGAGCAGGCAGTAACTATGGCCACCGTGGTACTGCAGGTGACGCGGAGGCTAGTGAGCATATGACCTCCAGGTCCCGCAGGGCAGAAGGTGGTGCAGCTGTGACCGTGGTCGATGCCCTGTGTTTGGCCCCTAGTGCCGCAGGGGCAGGGAGGGGTCCCGGCAGCGTGTGTTAGCACAGCTTCCACGTGGCTGAGTCGTGGCCAGGTGGCACTGGCCTGGCTGCTTGGTGTCAGGCTGGATTTCCTGCCTCCCCGGACATGCTTTCCCCTGCCCGGTCCTACAATGAGTTCATTTCCACTTGAACTGGCTCAGCCAGATTCTGTTGCCTACAAGTAAGAACTCTGTCTGATGGAGTGGCCAGAAACAGAGGTTTGGCTGGACCACCCAAGCCCCGTGAAGGTGGCCTCACCGAGAAGAGCCAAGTGCTGTCCCGTCAGCCTTAAGGCTGCCTGGGCCGGTTCGTTCGTTTCGTCGCTTGTCTGGTTTCCGTCTGCACCTGGGCTGGCCTCTGGCCTGAAACCTCTTGGGCACACGGCATCCACCCCACGGTGGTCACCAGAACCTCTACACACCTGACCACCTCTCTCTCCGCCTCGTTTGTCTTTCCTGAGTGCTCTCTCAGTGATATAATAAAGTACTAAAAAAAAAAAAAAAAAGGTACATTTCCCCTTATGTTTCAAATGCACAAAAGCAAGCAAGAAAATTAAATAGGTAGGGTAAAAAGGAAGATTGATTAGAAATTTCAAAATAGAAATAGACCTTTTCTCCTGATGAGAAATGCCAGCTTCTAGTTGTGGGCTATTAATATGCCATCTGTACACTGGAAGAAGATCACGTTGGCAGAAATTAATCCATCGTCTCTCTACGTGGTGACCAACACTGTCAGCTTCACAGCCGCCAAAAACCTGATGATGTGGAGTCAAGGCAAACAGCAGCGTAAATAGAGAGATACACGGTGATTCTTCAGATGCCTAAGTAGATTAACCTCAGTATCGATTAGCTGGCTCATAAATTAATGAGTTATCTGCATTAATTATGTGTGTGTCTTCATAAACGTCCTCGGAATCTCTGGTGATAAAGTGAGCTAAGAAAAAATGCATCGGGGACGGCACAAGACCACAGAGCCAGTTCTGTGGACATCTTCTCCCGGGTGACACGATCACTTTTCTGTCTGTCCCCACACCCACGGGGCATCCATTCCCCTGGATTGTCAATCCACCTCCAAACTGCACTTCTTCTGACAGCTGGCCCTAAAGGTGATGAGTATCTAAATAACCCCGACATCTTTCCTTCCGCTCGCCATCCCCAAGACCTTGGAAATGCAGCGGGTTCCTAGGGTAGCCCATCACGGCGGCAGTTTCTTGGAAAGTAATCAGGCTGTAAGTTTTTGGAGAGTAGAGTCTGTGGCAGTTGCTCCTTGAGGTCCAGACAGGGCAAGACGCGTGGTGGGAACCTCACTGTTACATGATGAACCATGTTTCCATCATCAAAAGTCCTTGGTATGGGCCAACCCTAGGACTGGCCTTTGGGATCATGCTACTTTGGGATCATGCCGGGATGATCCTGGCAGTGAGGGCTTCCTGCTCCTAGAACACCACTTCTTTGTCTATAAGCTGCAGAGTGGAGAGGAGACAGGTCACTGGGACCCTGCTGGCTATGAAACTCTTACTGGTTTGCTTCCTCACACCCAACCTCAGCCCCCAGGGCCTCCCGCCTATGCTGAGCATCTGTACTTCTGGCTCCCGCACTGGTCCCATTTCTTACTACCCCCCCCCCCAGGCATTTCCATCTCTTTTCATGATTCACCCAGATGACCTAGTCCTTTCTGTCCTCTGTCTTACGTGAACTCTTTGACATTTCAGGTAAGTGGATTATACCCTTCTCTGATGTAAGTATGTCCCTACTTTTAAAGTATATTTTTGAATATTGTCATGAAAATCTGGGAAACGAAGAAAGGTTAAGAGTTGGTGATGAGCATCCATCATGCAATGGGAATCTTGGCCAGGAAGTACTTTGTAAATTCAACTACACTGGGTCAAGCACGGAGAACCAGAGATGATGACGAGTTTACCTTCAGGTTGGCACACATTCCCACTGCTTGAAAGCTCAGTTCCCTTGGCTGAGCTCCCAAAGCTTGCATTTGCTTTTTTCACCACACTGATTTGGCCTGGTTGGCATGGGCGGGGGTGGCATGAATCTGTGGTGGCACAGATACTGTCTGCGGCGCTTGGTGGAGAGTGGGGAGGAGAGAAAGAACAGAGTCTCTGGCTGCGATCTCAGCCCTGCCTTGGACCACACCTCCCTCCGTCTTGGAGACTCAGCTGCTTTTTCCTCCAGAGTGGAAGAGTGTAGACAGCACCGTCAACAGGGGCCCTGCCAGCTAGGAAATTCTGTAATTCTGTGGGGCTCTAATGAGAGAGCTGCTGCAGGGGTGGATTTCTACACACGCTCTGGAATGCGCAAGGGCAAATGCACGCTTTGGCTGTCCTTTGGAAATGGGTTTCAGGAGGGCATCGCTGAGAATAGAGTGTGAACAGGACGGAGCGCTGCCTAGCTGAACAGCCTCTTCTCTGTGCCTGGGGGCTGCTGCTGTATTGATGAGGGCCATTCATCTTTTATCTTGCCTCTGTGAACAGGCATGGAGATCCAGAAAAGACAGCATCATTTGCTGTATTCAAACTCAGAAGGCATCACCAAAAACAAACAAACGAACAAAAAACCAGGGGAGTGGGTTCCTGACTTTTTTTTTTTACTATATATGTTTTTAAACTTTCATTTTGACTTGAAATTGACCTAGTTTTGTTTTCCTGCTATGGATACGGAGGCATCAGATAGGGAGAGTCGACAACTAATAACTCAGTCATCTTAGGTGAGGCAAATTCTCTGAAAACACAGTAAGGGGGCCGGTTATGACAGGCCGAAGGAGCACACTAAATGTTTGGTGAGTAGAAAAGCGGACCAGTGCACGTAAAAAACTAGGGGTCCTCTAAAATTGTGATTTCTGGGAGCCCCTGGGGGGCTCAGTTGGTTGAACCTCTGACTCTTGGTTTTGGCTCAGGTCGTGATCTCACGGTTCGTGGGTTCGAGCCCTGCGTCGGGCTCTGTGCGGACAGTGGGGAGCCTGCTTGGCATTCTCTCTCTCTGCCCCTCCCCTGCACTTCCTCTCTCTCTCTCTCTCTCGCAAAATAACAAATAAATAAACCTAACAAAATAACAACAAAAATTGTGAATTCTGGATTTTCCGGCTGTCTGATCAAACAACCAAGTGATGATCTGGCATGTTTAACCCCTGATGAGACCATGTGGTTTCCGCAGTGCTGATGCTGGCTGGCAGCCAACTTGGTGACCAAACAGTGGCCCAGAGAAGGACAGATGTGCCCCAGCTGTGCTTATCACCTGATGTGCTCGTAAAACATGAAGACGCCCAGCCCCCTCCCGTGTAGATTCTGTTTGAGCGAGTCTGGGATGGGACCTCGGGTCTATACACCGCGGTTCTCTATCTCGGCCACACTCCGGTATCACCTGGCAAGTTGTAACAACCATGGGCACCCAGCCCCCGACACCAGGCTGTGGAATCAGAGACCCCATGGATGGGGTCCTGTGGTTCGTGTCTAATAAGCCTGTGGGTGATCAGGAAGCACGTTGGAGTCACCGTGCTACTAATTCTGCACGGAAGGGGATGGCTGTGCTCGGCACGGAGCCCTGGGGACCGACCACCTGGCAGGGACGTACGAACGAACCAGCCAATGACACCAGAGAGGAAAGCAGGAGAGGTAATAGGAAGATGGAAGTTCTCCCCAGATGAATGCACAGATTCAGTGTAATCCCAAACAAAATCTCGCAAGTTAACAGGGCTTGATGGTTGATTCTCAAAGCCACATAACAGAGGGTGAGGAAGAAGCCAGCAGGGCTGACCCCGTGGAAATCACGGGGGCTGGAAGACACGTCTGTTTGACGAGAGCATCATCTCACACTGACGGGGGCTGATGGGCCGTAATGACTGGTGTGGAGACAATTGGACGGACATATGGAAAGGATATATTTAGATCCGTACATAACACCATATACAGAAATATATTCCAGATGGATTAAAGGCCTAAATGTGAAAAGTGAATGTTTAAAAAGGAAATATAGAATAATATCTTTATCTCACTGGGATAGTTAAAAAAAAATTCTGAGGAGAAAAGATTGATAAATTTGACTACAGCAAAATTTAAAATATTTGAGTGATGAAAGCCGATCGATCGCACAAACTGGGAGAGAGTATTTGCAACACGCACCAGAGCGAAGTGTGATACCCAGAATATTCAGCATAAGAAAATAATAACATTTTTTTGAAACGCTGGGGGTGGGGGGTGGGGAGAGGCCGGGCCAAATATTTTCACAAGAGACCCATGGAAGAGGAAAGCAAAATGTCCGATAAACCCCAGCATGCTTGGCTGGTAAGCATGGAGGGGATGTGACGGGAAACGTTACGGTGCCAGTTTGCGCCAGCCGGGCAGAAAAGGAGCGGGGGGCACCAGCACGCCGCATTCACCCCTGGCAGCTGCCGTGAGACTCCCATCCATTCACTAGCCTGAGACAGCAGCACTTTCTGAGCTCACAGTCCTGGTCAGCGGTCGGGAGTCACTCTCCCCGGGTTACAGCGAAGGCGTCAGAAGGTCTGGCCCCTCCTTTGGCTCCTGGGCAGTTCCTGCCCTTGCCTCTTCCGGCCCCCGGAACTGCATTCCGACACCCTGGGCTCCTGGTCCTCCCTCCACGCCAAAGCCAGCCGGGCGACATCTTCGAGTCTCCCGGCTTCTGTCACATCACCTCCTACCTCTCTGATCTCCTGCTTCTGTCTTACAAGGACCCCCCCGTGATTACATCAGACCCGTCTGGATAATCCGGAATAATCTCCCCATACTGAGATCCTCAATCACGTCCGCAAAGTTCCCTTTGCCATGTAAGGTGACATGCACGTGCAAGATTCCAGGAGGTACGCGGGGGTCCCCGATCACCCGGCCTCTCCCCTGCATCCCCCCTGTGCAGAACCCCTCTGGGGCGCACCCGCACACCCTGCACCATGGCTTACTGCTGCCCTGCACGAGCTACCCGCAGGCTTCAGGGAGCCCCGAGCAGGTGTGGCCCAAGCATCCTGGCCTGGTTCCCGCCCTGTGCCTTGGTCCCATGCCTGTACTGCTTTGCTTCCTGCTCCGGGGTTTCTTAACTGTCCGGGATGCCTGTGGAGACCTGGGCACTCATCCACGTGTGGTGGAAAGACCGGGGGGTCAACACCTGTGAGGCCGGCCCTGACCAGCGGGAGCCGGGAGCTCGGCAACGAGGGCTCCCCATTCTGGCTGGGGAGCAAACAGCCACGAGATGCATTGAGTTCAGCGCTGAAGAAGGCCCCCCGGGAGGGAGCCCCCGTCACGGCAGCGTGTGGCCAGCTTGCACCCACGTCCCTGCTGCCATCCCCGTCCCTCAGCCCTACTGTCGGTGGCCAAGTTCCTGGCGGGCAAGGCTTTGCCTCAGCCTCTGCTTCTGGGGGACCCCGGGTCCCAACACTCACTTCTGTTTTATTTTACTGTGGAAGCTCTCACGCAGGTACAACGGGAGAGAGAATCCAGAGCGCCCTCCTGTCACCATCACCCAGCGGCAACACGGCACGTGGCCAGCCTCGTGTCAACCCACCCCCCCCACTGGGTTTGCCCCGGACGAACCCCGCGCACCCTTACGCTTCACCCTTAAACCCTCCATCCATACCCCCGAAGACTCAGTCTCTTCTTTAACGGAACCTAACGATGACATCACAGCCAGAAGTGCGGACAGCTTCCTGATGCCATGAAATAGTTAAGGACTGATCGACTTTCTCGGGGTTTCATAAACAAATGTTTATATTTAATTTGTTCCCATCAGGATGCCCAACAAATGTCCACCCTGCTCTCGTCTCTTGGATGCCCCCCCTCCACCCCGTCCCCACCGCCCACCCCCGCAACCGCTGACACACATTCCTGGAAGGAGCTGAGGCTTTCGACCTGTGCGATTCCCCGCATTCTGTATCTTGTGGAGGAAACCTTCACGGTGGCACTTAGCACGGCCTCTCTGTCGCCTGTATTTCCTGCAAACTCGTGAACTGAGAATTAGGTCTGGAAGCTTGACTGCATTCTGGTACGTGTGTGAGGGATGTGTGTGTGTGTGTGTGTGTGTGCCCGTGTCTCTGTGTAGTGAGTGTATGTGCATGTGTGGTGTGTGTGTGAGTGTGTGCGTGTGCACGTGGTGTGTGTGTGTGTGTGTGTGTGCGAGGAACACTTCACCCCCACCCCAGTGCTGTGTTCACCCTGTGGTGCGTCCCTCGACATTGTCTGGGGAAAATCAAGATCAAGACCAGTGTCCCCAGGGACGGAGCAGAGCAGGAGTCGCCCTGAAGCTGAGAGCCTGCCATGTGGGGGCTGAGCCTTCCTGGGCCTGAGGGGGTGGCCCTGCTGGATTCGGAGAATGTTCCGGCAGGGGAGGGAAGTCAGCCCCGGTCAGGAGTCCCCCACCCCACCCCACCGCCCACCATTGCTTCTGCAGGGATCCTGGAAGCAAGGGCTGAACTCTGAGGGCTCCCATCAGAGGGAGGACAGAGGGAGGACGGGAGGAAGACAGAGGAGCCGCTCCGTGCTCAGCGGGGGCAGGGCAGCGGTACCGGGATCCCTCCGGCAGAGACTCTCCATCGCATCCTTCGTGATGGCCCGACGTCCGCCGCTCATCTAAATAGCTTCCCTTGCAGGCTTTAAATGAGGTTGTGTGAAATACCAACGTGTACACACCATTACGGGTGTAATTTGCTTCTGAGCATAGTGATGTGCGCGCACACGTCCTCAGAAATAGCCTTTTCATTAATTGCACTTTGTAGCTGGCTTATTTTGAATAAATTGGCTTCCAGTGTATTGTCATGTTTTGGCAGGAAATTTGAAATAGCGGGGGGTGGTTCTGCTACACGGTACGAAATTCATTAATCAGAACTCACTTTTAATGGGTTCTTCGGAGGGGTCTGGATCAGAAATCGGGCTATAAATAAACACGGGCTCCGGGGAGCCGCAGGCCTGCCTTCCGCGGCATCTGGTGGCTGCTGAGGGGACGGAGGGGCCCGGCACCCGGGGGCTGTGGCCTCACGCACCCTCCCGGGGCAGGCGGGACCCACACGCTCACGGCCCTGAACCGCCAGCGTGAGGATACAGATGGCAACAGGCCAACGGGGTGCGGAGCCTGTGCTCAGGGCCTTCACGTGCAGTCCAGGCCAGCACCACAGACATCCACGCACGTCCATCCTGCGGGGACACAGGAGAGATACGGGGTGTCCCCGCTTGCTGTCCGCCAGGAGGTGCAGAGAGGGTCAGTGTCGCTCACGCACCCCCTCCCCGATGCCTGCCACCTGCCATGCTCCAGAGGGGGTCGGGGGACACAGGCACTCAGGCGCCGGTCTCTTGGCTGGGCAGGGCTGCAGGAGTGGGGCTCGCCAGGGAACGGGCCTTGAGAGTTCTCACCCCTTCCTGGTCTTGAACCCATTTCTCTCTCAGGCTCTGGACTGCAGCTGCTGGGAATTGTCCCCGTGGCCTGGGGCAGAGGGAGCCCCTCTCCATCCGGTGGGCTCCTGTTTCTAGAACTTGGCCTGTTTTGAGAAAATCTAACATGGGGCACCTGAGTGGCTCCGTCAGTTGAGCATCTGACTTCGGATCGGGTCATGATCTCACGGTTCATGAATTTGAGCCCCGCGTCCGGCTCTGTGCTGACAGCTCGGGGCCTGGAGCCTGCTTTGGATTCTGTGTCTCCCTATCTGCCCCTCCCCTGCTCATGCTCTGTCTCTCTCTCTCTCAAAAATAAATAAAGATTAAAAAAAAACTTAAAAAAAAAAAAAGAAAATCTAACATGACTCCATGGTCTAAGTTTGCCTCCCCTCCCCCGAGTCCACACGGCCTGCACCTGTCCTCTACCCACAGCAGCAGCTTGGTAAGCAGCTGACTCGGTTCTCCTTGCAGAGGGAAAACGTCAAACAGACTTGGGGTCTTGTCCGCTGTGGTGTCCCCATGGCCTGCACATGGCCCGAAGACCAGGAGGCCCCCAGTAAGTATTTGACATGTGAGTAAAGGACTGCATAGGGGCGCCTGGGGGCTCAGTCGGTTAAGGTTCAACCCTTGATTTCGGCTCAGGTCACGATCTCACAGTCTGGGAGTTCGAGCCCTGTGTCTGGCTCTGTGTGGAGCCTGCTTGGGATTCTCTCTCTCCTGCGCTCTCTGCCCCTCCTCCACTCATGCTCTGTCTCTCATAAAATAAACTTAAAAAAAGGAATGCAAGAATGAATGAATAAACAAATGATATTGTTGTGCCCTTAGGTTTCTAGTGTAGAACATGCATAAAAAATAGCAAAGGAGACAGTGTGGATTAACTAATAAGTTGGCTAGTGTAGTAGAAAATGTTCATTGGCTGATAAAACAGTCACCTCCAGGCCCTTTCTCCCTCGATAGCATGAACATGAGAAAACTAAATATTTATTTTCTTACCTCACCACATCAAGGGCTGGCCATGAGACAGACTTCTGGCAAGTAAGAAGTAAGTGGAAGTATGTTAGGAGGTTTTCAGGAGAGTTCTCTACTTTCTTGTAAGAGACGCAAGTACGTTTTCGGTGCTGCCCTCTTTCCCAAGGAGCTTGGATGTGATGGGCGGGGTGATGGCAGCCATCTTGGGACCATGTGTAACAGATGTGACCAAAGTGCATACACAAGGGAGGGTGGTACCAGAGCAGTAGGACAGAATAAGCCTGGGTGTTCGATAGCTCTGGTAAAGCCAGTAAGGTATAACCAACAGCCAACTACCTCTTGAACAACTTAGAATGTGAGAAAACAAACTCTTGATTGGTTTAGCCACCTTTCACTGGGATCTCCCATTAGTCACTGCTAAACACATTTCTAAGTGATACTGAGGACTGACTGGGTGATGTACCTGGCACTTGCTTTATGTTTATTTGTGGACCATACTATGGGTTAATACTGTGCTGGGGTGCCAAGCAGAAATGGGGAAGGACTGGGGTATGGTAATCCTTGATGGACTGACCACAGGCATGACAGCATCCCTCCGATCACCCTGGGGGGGGGGGTTATGGACACCACGGTAATTGCTGTAACCAATGACTTGTTCTCTGGTTCTGCCGCCTTGCCTCCTAACAACCTTGCCTTGGGAAAGATTACAGTTCTCATTAGGTTCCGGGAAAACTCAGGACCTTGAAGACGCTCTCCAGGCTCTGTGAATGTCTGTGCCTGGGGGAAAGCCCCTCACCTCCCCCTCACGGTCAGGGAGTTTCTGTGACAAGAACTCATCCTGATCCACAAGTGCCCACGCCCATGGGCTCTCCCTGCCACTCATTCAAGGATCCCCCATGCCTTGATCCTACGACACCTGCTCTGGCTGACCAACCACAGATGGAATGAGCCACGGTCACACCAGAGCCGCCCATGCACCATGCGCACGGACCCCAGGCTGCAGTCTCCCTTGTGCAGCCGTGAAGTCAGTCTTGTTTGAAAACACATCCCGTGATCCCCAAGTCAGAATGGTTGCACTGGCTCCCACAGAAGTCCCCAGAACCTACAGCTCTGTGTGTCGAAGAATCCCTGCTGTCAGCAGGCACGTACCGAGCCTGTGCAATGGGTCCAGGCGCAGTGCCCACGGTGGGGGCCGGGGGGACACCGCAGTGCCCAGCCCCCCGGAACCGGCTGGGGAGGTGGATGCCAATCACATATCCTCAAATGTGAGCGGAGAATTACAACCACAGTTAGTGCCACGAGAAGTGAGTTTGGGGAGTATTAACAGACCACTTGCTGGGCAGAAAGGTCAGAAACAGTTGCTGGGAGGAAGAGATATTGGGACGAGGTCTAAATCAAGGCTCCCCCGGTTCGGCATTACTGGCATTGGGGCTGGGTCCCTCTTATGGGGGCGTCCTGTGTGCACTGTTCAAGGTGGGGCAGCCCAGGGGATGTTGTACAGCATTCCCAGCCTCCACTCCGAGGAGGCCAAGAACATCCACTGCCTGGTCATGACCATCCAAAGCATCTCCAGACATTGCCAAATGTCTCCTGAGGGCAAGCTCAACCTTGGTTGAGAACTGCTGGTCTAGTCCTTCCCTAGCTGTTTGCTAGCCATTAACCAGGGGAAATGGGGTGGGGAGGGGGGAAGATGTCCCAGACAAAGAAGGCTGGGGGACCAAGGCCCCCGTGGCACCAGGTGTGGGCAGGAGTGAGGTGCACGCACGTGAGGTGGGCAGGAGGTCTTGGGGGTCTAACAGGCCACATGGCAAGGCCTGGTCTTCATCCTGAAAGCAGGGGGGAGACGCTGATGGGTAGTCACCTCCCTATACCCTTGGCCTCATCCTTTGACCTGTCAGTGGACACATCCTCAGGGCACAGCACGTTCAAAGTCACCCTGACCAAGCACCTTCGCATTCAAAGCCCAACCAGGCCAAGGGCTCACATCTCCGGGGTCGCTTTTCCCGAATGCTTGGCCCATTTACTATCTCCCCCACTGTCCCTAACAGACATACCCTCAGACGCCAGGCCACGGTGCTCGGGGCTGAAGCACTACCACAGCTAAGGCCTACATCCTTCCCCACACCCTGGCGCCCTTCGGCCTTTGTGGATTACCACCCTCCTTTGTGGTCTCTGGGTCTCTCCCCTCTCCAAACACACAGATGGAAATTGACAACCAGCACGGAGGGAAGCCGTGGTCCTTGAATGGACCCTGGCGGTTACGTGGCCAACGAGGGGCAAATTCCATCCTGGTCAGTGATGGGCAAAGCACCATAAGAAGGTCGAGGTCTTTCACAAAGACATCGACTGGGTGGTCACAACGCAGATAACACTGAGACGGATTGGGGCCTGAGCAGCCACGACCGTGTATGCACGGATGCGGAAGGTGATAGGAAGTTCACCTCCTGGCCTCCGTGAGGCTACCGGAGAAGCAGCGTGGAATCCTAAGTCCATCTCTCGGAACGGCCGAGGGGGTTTTCTGTGAGGTGTCCCCCGGCAAACACCAGCCCCTCTCAGCTGTGCCGAGGGCTACAGGACAGGCTTATTTTCCATGCTTGGACCACATGACGAGGAACGGAAGAGTGGGTCTGGAGGCAGATCCACTGTCCTCAGCCCAGAACTAAAATATACACTTTTTAATATGTAGGTTTGATTAATTCTATAATATAGAAATAATATAAAGAACTAATATACAGTTAATATACATTACATATTATTTTATGCTTGAACAAAATGTCACAGGCTGGGGGCTTTAATGGCTTAATGACAGAATTTCCTCCTCACAGTTCTGGAGGCTGGAAATCCATGAGCAGTGTGCCTGCGTGGGTAGGTGTCGCCATTTCCCACTGAGTCCTCAAGGGGTGGGGAGGGGGGAGCTCCGGGGTCTCATATAAGGGCACTGACCTCATCACGGGGCTCTGCCCTCAGGGCCTACTCACCTCCCGAAGGCCCTACTGCTCACACCATCACCTTGAAGGGTAAGATTGCAACGTGAACGTCGGGGGCGCACAAGCGTGCAGACCACAGCAACATCCCAGGAAGGCTTTGAACCACAGACACGTCCTCAGGTCACGACGCCCAGCAGGCCAAGTGCAGAGCCAGTCAAAGGTGGAGGTTCCTGAGGGCCAGCACGTTGGCTGGTCGCTTTCCTAGAAGCTGGTTTATTCACAACTTGAGGAATTACCGAAAACATAATAAAACCAACCAAAAACAAATACAAGGGAAGAAGAAAACCCGGGGGGGGGGGGAGAGCTACTTTTTCTAGAAGCAGGAAGACTCAACATCTCGCCAAGTGGGGCTGACGTTCATCTACCTTCTCGAAGGTTGGACTCTCTTGGGTTTCCCCACAATGTCTTCTCCATCTCCTCCGCCCTGGCCCACCAAAGAAGGTTCAAGGATACAAACAATAATGAGGTAAGAGGCGGCCGGGACGGAGTTCGGTGATCAGAGCCCTGCAGTTCCACAACACAATTCATTTCCTTAATTACACCGAAAATCGTTTGCTCTGCGTGTTAACACGTTTCTGAATGGTGGGGTGTGCAGAAAGCCTGTGGAGCTTAATGAATTATGCAGCATAATTTCACCAGGATTAGTGTTTATGGACAAGTTTCCTAAACAAACAAAACACGTTATTTTTAGAATGCGGGGTGGGAACTGTCTGTGGAAACTGACCTTGTCTTTGAGGATGACTTCTTTATTCAATTATCTTTCATCAAGATGCTGAAAATTGATCTTGGGATGAACTTCCTTTAGCCAATGTCTTTTTAACGTTCCCCTTTTCAAAACGTGAATGTCCCAGTGTGCTCACTGCAGGGCTGTGATGGCTCTGAAATGAAGCCAGAGAAAGAGAACAGTGAAACGCCACAGCCTTTGTAGCCATGTGGGGAGGGAGAAGCCACCACAGGGAGGACACAGGACAAAGGCCACCTGAGGGCCCAGGCGGGAGGTTCTGGAGGAGACAATCAGTTGGGCGTTACGGGGAAAGGCCATGCAACGATCTCTCGGGAAACCGTAAAGTACATGTTATGATGTGAATGAAGGGCGCAGAATCTGTCCAGGGTTTAATCCTTCCTCAAATCCACACACAATTAAAAACTGTGTCTCTAATAAAGATTAATTTCTGTGGTCTTTTGTAAGACCATTATTCTTGGGCTCTGGGGCAAACAGCAATTAGGGCTGGGATGAAGGAATCTCCTCCTCACGGCACCCGCTGGTGCCCCACTGTGGGGGCTCCCAGGAGAGTCCAGAGTGCTGGTTCTTTCACCCCAAAAGGGCGGCTTTCACGCAGCACACAGCTCTGTCCCCCGCCCTCCAGTTGCTGGCTGGTTTGGCAGTATTTCTGCGATCCTTAGAATCCTCACACGTGGGGACTGAAAAGCACACTGATGGTGAGCCGGCCCAGGTTCCTATAACATCCTGTCTTTCATTAAAAGTGTCCATCTGGGGGTGTCAGGGTGGCTCAGTCAGTTAAGTGTCCAACTCTCGATTTCCGCTCAGGTCATGATCTCACAGTTGGTGGGGTCAAGACCTGTGTCAGGCTCTGTGCTGACAGCATGGAACCTGCTTGGGATTCTCTCTCTCTCTTCCTGCTTGTGTGTTCTCTCTCTCTCTCTCTCTCCCTCTCTCTGTCTCTCTCTCAAAATCAACCAATCAATCAATCAATCAAAAAAAAGTGCCCATCTGTCCATTCATTCTGTGCACATCTCTCTCTGTCTCTCTCTCAAAATCAATCAAGAAAAAAGTGTCCATTGTCCATTCATTCTGTGCACATCTCTCTCTCTCTGTCTCTCTCTCAAAACCAATCAATCAGCCAATCAATCAATCAAGAAAAAAGTGTCCATCTGTCCACTCGTTCTGTGCACATCTACCCCACGTATTTGCCACGAGTTGCTGTAATCCATATCACAGTGCTGGGAAGACACTGTATGCTAATAGACTTTTCAAGAAAACCAGAATGTGCTGGAAATGGGGGGGCAGGGGGTAGCCGGCCTGAGGACCCAGGCGGACAGGTGAGGGAGGCAGGCATGTCCTGGGGAGAATGGAGCCCCATGAGCCTGAGAGACATGGGCAGGACACAGACTGGGACCTCCTGGGTTGGGGCTGCCGGGCCAGACAGCAGGAGGAGGGCTCAGCGTCGGGGTGTGTGAGGACGACAGGGGTCCTTGGAGGCCAGTCGGGGGCAGAGGAGGAGGAGGTGGGCCATTGTACACTCAGCACTTGCTTTCTCCAGAAGCGCTCAGTAAAAGAGAAGCAGGAGGAGGGAGGGGCCCGGGGGACATGCCAGCCCTGCCTGGACCACCCAGGCTGGCCACCGCCTTCCCTGAAGGCCACATACCGTGCGGGAGTGAAACAAGTGGCCGGTCCCTGCTTGTGGGTTTCCCATGTCTGCACCACAAGACAAGACAGACGAGATAGGAGCAGGGCCCCCACGAAATGCCACGCGCGCGTGCCAGGACTGATGTCGGCGATGATGATAAAGCTCCATTCACTGCATGGTCACCCCGTGACAGGGACCACGAGCCATCTCGAGTTACCCCATCCAACCCCATGAGGTCAATCCTGTTATTGACTCTGTTTGACTGTGTCACAGGACAACTGTATGCATTTCCCATGGCTGCTGCAATGGATGACCACGATCTTCGTGGCTGAAACAGCGCAGAATGATTATCTTACGGAAGGGAGGTCCTACACGGGTCTTACGGGCCGTCAGGTGTCAGCAGGGCTGTGCTCCTTCCGGGGGCTCCGGGGGCCAATCGGTCCCCTTGCTTCTCCGGGTGGCAGAGACTACCTGCCTCCCTTCCCCCGTCTCCCAAGGGTCTGGCCCTCCTTACACCAGTCTGCCTCTTTTTTCTCTCTCTTCTACTTTCCAGGGCCTGTGATTACATTGGGGCCGCCCGGATAATCCAGGAAAACCTTCGTATTTTAAGGTCATGGATTAGCAACCTTATTTTCATCTAGTGCAGTAATCCCTCTGTGCCAAGAAACCCAACACAGCTTCTGGGGAGTCACGTGTGGGTACCTGTGGGCGGGCCATTGTTCCCCTGACCCCAGCAACTCAGTAGAAGTATCAAGAAGCATCAAGCTAGACCTGGGCCATCTGCCTCCAGTGAGCACAAAATTGGGGAGCACAAGAATCACCCAGTGAGCTTCATGCAAACAGGGTTTCCAAACTGGTACAATGGCTAAGCATAACAATTTGGGGATACCTAGTCATATCCATCATGCACAGCACCTCCAACAACAGATGAGATAAAATACCGAGAGTGCATCCCGGAGAAGCATCTGGAGCCACTTTTCCTTAGGATGGACCAGCCTGTGGCTGTTTGTTAAACTGCTCCTCATGCAGGGTGCCTGGGTGGTGGAGCATCCGACTTCGGCTCAGGTCATGACCTCATGGTTCTTGGGTTCGAGCCCCACATTGGGCTCTGTGCTGACAGCTCAGAGCCTGGAGCCCGCTTCACATTCTGTGTCTCCCTCTCCTTCTGCCCCTCCCCCTTTGACCCGTGTGTGTGTGTGTGTGTGTGTGTGTGTGTCTCAAAAATAAATAAACATTTAAAAAATTGCTCCTCATGCTTTAAAAAAAATATTTATTTATTTAGAGGTCGGGAAGGGCAGAAAGAGAGAGAGAGAGAGAGAGAGAGAGAGAGAGAACCCAAGCAGGCTACGCCCTGTCAGCAAATAGCCCGACGCAGGGCTCAAACTCACAAACCTCAAGATCATGACCTGAGCTGAAATCAAGCGTCGGATGCCTAACCAACTGAGCCACCCAGGCGCCCTTTATGTATGTTTTGAATGGTTCATAATGTTTTCTAATAAAAAATTATAGGCTTTCTGGCCTGATAATTCTGGATTGCTAGTAAGAAGACAAAGTTTCTATGAGAGGGAACCTGTGAGCCAGGCTCCTTGTTCTCATCTACACAATAAAACAAACTGGGGGGCGCCTAGTGGCCTGCTCACCTGTCCAGGCCCCAGCCGGGACAGCCGAGCTCCCATCTGTCTGCACGTCCACACCCGCCACTCGGAACTAGGCACTGCCCAGGTGAGCTGCGGCCAGGCCCGTGAACCACTGTGTTTCTGATTCAATGACCAAACGTATCGACCTCGGAGACGGACCCGGAAAGGGTGCACTGTCTTCACATCTTCCGCCGCGTTCCATCAGCCTTTTCTTCCAAAACGCTCGAGTCAATACAAGCCCATTGACACAAAGATCTTGCACTAAGCTTAACAGTTCGCAAATTATGTGGGTTTTCATTTTCAGTATCAACGGGCTGCTAGGGTCCAGAGCGACAGCAATCCAGGCCGGTGTGACTTTGAGAAATGTCGGTGTGACTGCTTCGAATTGCTCCTTCTTCCTCATTATTGAGCAGAGATGTCAGTTCCCACTGGAACTCAGGAAACCTCAGAAACCCTCAGCCCAGGGGCTCCTGGCCCTCCAGGGAGGCCCAGTGGCGTGTCTGCACTCAGAGGCTGTGCCCACGCTGCAGGAAAACACGGACCCCGCAAACCCGCACCCTTGAAAATGAGAAGCTAACACCCTGCTCCAAAAGAACCCTCCTCTCTGAAGTGTGAACAGGTGCCATTTGCACGTGGGGATGTCCGGGTTAAGAGATCTGAGCCTCACGGGGGGTCAGCGAGCTGGTGGATGTCCCCCCCAAGGGTATGGTAGCTGTCTGCCCAAGGGGTGACAGGGAGGGGTTGGGGGTGGCTGAAGACCCTTCCAGCAATAAATGCCCTTTTCCATTGGTCCATTTCCACTGGTCTCGAGGCAGAAGGCACACCAGAGCGGGCTTTGGAGGGCCATGGGCCAGGACGAAATGTCAAGTCGTCTCCCGGAGCAGAAAGCTCTGGTCTGGGGTCTGCATCAGGGACCAGGAGCCTGGAAGCCCCAAGGCCAAGGATACTTCCTTTAAGTCCCTGCACAGAGCTCGGGCTGTGACTTGTGAGCAGGACACTCCAGTCCATTGGATGGGGCCCCGGGTGGACTTCCTGCTCACGGAGGGGATACTGCTTTGATATTAAGTCTCTTCCTGACACAATTACGTTTAGACTATGCAGGCGATTTGTTTAAAGGAGGCAACATTAGATGAGTGGCAGACTTGGGAGAAACACTGTAGGGACTGTTTTCACTTTTCCTTCCGTTTGGAAAAATGTGAACAGAATGCAAAATGTAAGGGAAGGTCCCCACCTTTTTATCACCAAAAGGATTCTTTTGAAAATACACCCTTTTCTCTTGGCCTGGGGGCTGGGGCGACAAAGAACTCCAGGCCCACAGGGAGAGGCTCTGAATAAGGGAACGAGGGTGCTTGGGCTGTTTGCTCAATGCATCTGTGGTCAAGAAATGAATGCTATCCAGACTAAGAAATTAAGTGGCTGTGGAAATAGAATAAAAGCCCAGAGGCACCTGGGCGGCTCAGTTGGCTAAGCATCCAACTTCGGCTCAGGTCACGATCTTGCGGTTTGTGGGTTCAAGCCCCGTGTTGGGCTCTGTGCTGACAGCTCAGGGCCTGCTTGGGATTCTTCCTCTGCCCCTCCCCCTCTCACTCTCTGTCTCTCTCTGTCTCTCTCTCTCTCTCTCTCTGAAAAATAAATTAAAAAAAAAATTTTTAAAGCCCAAAGAGAAAAAGTCCCATGAGTAGAACTATACAACATTTAAAACTAAAAGCCAAAGGCCAGGGAGGGATGTTCTGGATAAACAGTGAGCGTTGGGGGACCTCTGGCCAAGAAGCAGGGAGGCAGGAGCTCAGACTTTCACAGATGTTCCCACGGCTTTTCTCTCTCTTCAAATTTAGCACAACACACAAGACCCCGCACTCATCACGAGAGAGCGGGCCGGCCTTTAAGCTAAGGGAGGAGGCATGGCATTCAAGGGGTATGATGAGTAGTTTGCGATGAGGCCTCCTTCCTTCCCTGCTGTTAAATATTATTTTAAAAATATTTTGTTCCATGTACGCTCACCAGCCATCTGCTCACTCAAGTCACCACGAGCTCGGAGAAACAATCGCAGGCCAGCAGCCCCCGGCCGTGCGGTGGAGCAGTGAGGGTCCTGGCAGAGCATCCCCCAGAGTCTGAAGACGCTGTGATCAGCGTTCTGCAAACTCACAGATGCTTCTGGCAAGGTTGTCTCTTCCTTCTCTCTGTCCCCTGTGGCTGGGGGTTTTCAAATGGAGAGGACTCTCATGTCCTTGCCACCACTGGATCCTTCTCTTTGGGGACACCTTCTCTGGCACAGGTGCCCGGTGAAACGGCCAAACACATGCCCGGGACCCCAATCCAGAGCGTCCTGCTTCCACGCTGGTCACCTGCATCCTCCCGGACCGGTCCAGCAGGGGCCTTTTCCTGGAGCTTCTGTCCTGCCCCAGCCCTCACACCTGCATGCACCCCGCAGGGACGGGACGGGACGGCAAAGCGAGACGTGCGCACGGATGCCCGGAGGCAGCACAGCCAGGCAGCAGAGTGGGCTCACACTCGGGCCTGGAGGAAGTCCCTTTGGTGGCAGGAATGGGAAGTGTCCAGCTTGTCCCCGGCGCTCCCCCTCCGCACTTCCAGCCCTGGGCCCCAGTGAGATATTCCTGCCTCCCTACAACAAGTCCACCCTGTGTCCCTGCAGCTACTTTGAGGGGCCTCCTTTACCTCTGTCTGAAACAGCTTAGCCTCTGTCAACGGACCCACCGATGGGGGCCACCCACCAGCCTGTGATGTAAGCCCAGAGTCCCGCCCACGGCCTTTCAGAGGGTTCTAGATGCACTGCTTCCATATCTGAGTCCCCACTTGTGTCCCCAGAGCTTGGGTGGACTTCTCAGGCCCAGAACACACCCCACAGGCCTCGCTCCAGACTCGTTCACTCCCAAAGCTGGGCCCTTTGCGACCCACATTCACTTCCTGAGACCAAGCAGGGAGGGTTCACCTGGGTCTTACCCGGGAGAGAGAGCTGACAAGTGTCCAGAGAAGATCCCACAGGGGTCTGGGCTCTGTCGAGTAGCAAGTCGGGTTCAAATGACCCTGTAGCTTGCACAAGTGGGGCTCACTTTGGAATTGCTGGCATGTTGCATTGACTTCTTTAAAGGGCTCACTCAGCCAGCCTTGTGCCCTTCCTCCCAGTTCTGTCTCTCGTGCTGTGTCTTCTGGGTGATGTTCTGTCCCGACAGTTTCTTGTAAGGCCTCCGAGTCTGCTGAGCCCTCCCTGCTGGCCCGGCCCCCATGCGAGCTCGCCCAGCGCCTCCCGCTGCAGATGACGGTGCTGCCCGCTCCCACCCCCCCTGCTCAGGCCATGCCGGGGTGTCCCCACAGACCCTCTGGAGCGCTGCCTGCCTCCGACCTGCTGGCACATCCCGGATTTGCCCACGCCTCTACTCCACGGTCGCTGTCTTGGTCATACGGGCATCAACTGCCTCCGGGGCGGCTGTGACGGCCTCTTTAAGGGTCTCCTCCGTGCCTCCTGTTCTACAATCCCCGACGCCCCGAAACACACCCCCTGCTAAAAACCCTCCAATGACTCCACGTAGCGCTGGGAACAAATCCCAGCCTGCTCAGCGTGGCCCACCCCCCACATCTGCTACCCCTCTCTGGCCACGACAGGTCCTCCTTCAGGCACCCTAGACGTGTCCCCGCTCAGCCCTCTGGACTTGCCTGTCGTCATTACTTCTGGCTCTCTGTCCTCCAGGTTTTGCCCAGGTATCTCCTGCTCACTCAGGCTCTGCTCAAATATCACCTCCTCCAAGAAGCCCTCCTTGCCCACTCGAGTTAAAGAAGCTCTCCACTCACTCTGTCATCCTCTCTGACACCCTGACTTATTGCCTTAATGCACGTCACTGGCCTGTCTCACTTAGATATTTATCAAATTGTCTCTCCCCACTCGGATGGGCAGCCCAGCACAGCAGGGACAATGTCTGCCCTGCTCACCACGTATCCTGGATCACACCCAGCACGAGTGATCTGCTCAACACACAGTTTGAATTCACGATTACCTACCCTCCTTATCCCTTCTCTTTGCTTAGTTCGTCCAGCTAGAGGTTTGTCAATTTTATTGAGCTTTTCAAAGAACCAGCTTCTGGGTCCATTGCTTCACTCCACTGATTCCCTGTTTTCAATTCCACTGATTTCTGTGTGAGTCCGGATTATTCCTTTTCTTCTGCTTCCTTGGGATTTAATTTGCCTTTCCTGTTCTGGTTTCCTAAGATGGGAACTTCAATGGTTGACTTCAGGTCTTTCTTCTTTGCTAATCCGTGCACTCAGTGCTATGAATTTCCCTCTAAACTCTGCCTTCACCACATCCCCCACGTCTTTGATAACTTGTGTTTCGATTTTCAGTTAGTTCAGACTGTTTTTATATTTCCTTTGAGATTTTTCCTTTGGTCTGTGAGTTTTTTTTAGAAGTCTGTTTTTTTTCCTCAACATATTTTGGGATTGAAAATTTTTATTTCTCGTATTGACTTCTAGTTTTGATTGCATTGTGGTCTGAGAACAGACATTATTTGATTTCTATTCTTTAATTTTTTTTAATTTAAATTCAAGTTAGTTAGCATACAGTGTAGTCTTGGCTTCAGAAATAGACCCCAGTGATTCATCGCTTACAGGCAATACTCAGTGCTCATCCCAACAAGCACCCTCCTCAATGCCCATCCCCCATCTAGCCCAACCCCCACCCACCTCCCCTCCAGCAACCTCCACTTTGTTCTCTGTCTTTAAGAGTCTTTTATGGTTTGCCTCCCTCTCTGTTTTTGTCTTACTTTCTCTTCCCTTCCCCTATGTTCATCTGTTGTGTTTCTCAAATTCCACATATGAGTGAAATCAGATGGTATCTGTCTTTCTCTGGCTGACTTATTTATGGCCCAGAATGTGGCGTATCTTGGTGAATGTCCCACATGAGCCAGAGAACAATGTATACCCTGCTCCTGTTGGGTGAGGTAGTCTATGGGTGTCACTTATACACAGTTGGTCGACTGTGCTGTGGAGTTCAACCATGTCCTTGCTGATTTTCCGTTCCTGGATCTGTTCTGAGAGGTATGTCAGAATCTCAGTTATGATCCTGTGTTCGTCTATGCCTCCTTATGTTTCTGTTTCTGTCTCACGTAGTTTGACATGCTGTTGTTGGGCATGTAGTTGTTAAGAATTGCCATGTGATCTTTGAGAACTGACCCCTTTATCATGTGGAATGCCCTTCCTATCCCTGACAGCCTTTCTTGCTGTGAGGTCTGCTCTGTCTGAAACTCCTGCTTCCTGTCGGTTAGGGTTAGCATGGCATATTTCTCTCCAGCCATTACTCTTAATCTCGACGTGTCTTTATATTTAAGTGCATTGCTGGTAGATGACATATAGTTGGGTTGTATTTTTTGACCCACTCTGATGATCTCTGCCTTTTAATTGGTACATTTAGGCCACTGGCATTCAAAGTGATTTGTGATAGCTCTGGACTAGTATCTACAATATTTATCACTGTTTTCTGTGTGTTGCCCTGGTTGGTTGTTTCATTTTTGTCTTCTACTCTCTTTTTTGCCTTTTGTCACTTTAACTGAGCATTTAATGTTATTTCACTTTTAAATAACCACTTCACAGGTAGCATGAATACCTTAGAATAACAAAATAATCCTGATTCCTTCCTCTTTCTCTTGTATCATGGCTGTTAGTCATTTCACTGATACATAAGTCTACATAAGCTTATACACACACACACACACACACACACACACTGTCCAGATGACAATGGGTGTGCTGTTTACCCCATGCCTGGGTCGTGACTGGTGTGCTGTGAGAGTTTACTCCTGCTGCTGGGGTGCTTCTGAGAAAATGCTTCATCATGAAAATGCTGTATGGCTCTGGAGTGTTGATAAATTCCATGGTGAGGATATAGGGTCTCATCCATATTCTGAGGTAAAGCACACATTCCGTGGTTATAAAGACACAACGGGGGGTTCCTTCTGACAGTTTTGATATTTCCCTATCCATCTGTCTTATTTTCTACTTCCTCAGAGGCTATTGCTTATTATTATTTTTATAAATACATCCCCAGTGAAGATAAAATTAAATATG
The DNA here is from genome assembly GCF_022837055.1 of Prionailurus viverrinus. Lineage (NCBI taxonomy): Eukaryota > Metazoa > Chordata > Mammalia > Carnivora > Felidae > Prionailurus > Prionailurus viverrinus. Next base: position 2,939,497 of record NC_062563.1, read on the forward strand.
CATGCGTTTCAAAATTAAGCATGCATAACAGAGTTCTAAAAAATGCTTTAATGGAATCAGTCAGCCAATATTTCATGAATATTGTAATTTTGGGGTGGCCCAGTTCAGGTAACTTATATAATGGTACTTGTGTTCTTAATTAAAAAGAAGTTAAGGGCTGGGGCGGAGATTGAGAGTGTTATGCATACGTATATACGTGTTCAGGTGACATCTAGCTGCCATTCATGCCCCTGAGTGAGATGAAAGCCACAGGACTGTAAATGACCTTGGACCATTCAGGGGTTTTAGAGAAGTCATCCTCCTCTTTTCAAATTCCCCCGAATTAACTTCTTCCTGAAACAAACCCTGGCCAGTGGTTCTGAGATCTGGTGTATGTTAGAATCACTTGGGGAAGTGTTAGAAAACACCAGTGCCTGGACATCGCCCCCAGAGTTTCTGACTGTGTTGCTCTTGGGTAGAGCCTGGACACCTGCAATTTGCAAAGCACTGTGAGTGGCTGTGATGGAGCATGAGTTCACGTGCATAGGACTCCACCTGGGCCCCAGCAGACATCGTGGGAGAGAAGGAGCCACGGTGCTCAAACGCCTGCATTATGGAAGTCCCTTGATGAAAGAAGAGCTCCATTAGTACATCCTCCCCCCTGCAATACCACCTTAGAAAAAGTGACAAGTTTTGCTATGAACAAATACCTTTTGTGTTGATGCGGAAGAAGCCAGACCCTGACCTCCAACATGCACTCACCTGCTCGCTGGGAGACACCGAGCTTTGCTCTCAGGGCTGCCCACAGCAGTGTGCTGTCCAATACCTACTGTTCCAAGAGCCCCATGGGGACCTTGGTGTCGCATGGACTCTGAGTCAGCAGCCTAGGGGGCAGCCTGGGATTGTGCCTTTCTGACAAGCTTGTGGGCGATGCTGACGCTTGGTCCACAGACCACAGGCTGAGTCCACGGAGCACTTCAAGGCAGCTGTTTGGGACTCCAGCCCAAACTCCACAGCACTGCAGCATGATGACTGCCCTCTCCTCCAAACCGTCACCTTTCAAGAGCTACTCCTGGTTGGGGTAGAACTTGGGTGCCAGAAAAAGTCATCAGAGTTGTGTCCCTTGTCCCTTGCTTTCTTGGGGAAGTGGAAACACCTTTCTCTTCTGCCTTCTGCTCCCAAGAAATAACAAGTGGGTGCATTGAGTTACCTGCTTCGAGCAGGTGACATGGGTTGTCACTGCTCTTGTGGCCAGTGGGAGGGGCCCCACATGGCAAGACTGCAATGGGTTCCATCTTCAATAGACTTGCAGAGTCAATAGTTTGCGAGACGAGGAAGAGAGAGACAAGGAATCCAGTGATGTTCCCCTGAGCGTTTCTGAGTTGCATAAAAGGTTATTTTCACCAAATAAAATAACTATAATTATATTTAATAAATAATGGCTGTTTTAATAAGATACACACTCCAATATTTTCTTTATTCGTAAATATGTGTTTCCTTTACACACTTTCTTACGTCTACGTGAAAAATGAGCGTGACGTTTGAAGGTCTTACAACAAATGGAAATATTTCTCACTGAAACAAATGGTACTAGCTTCTTTATGCAGGTCTCTTTCTCTCCTAGCTGGAGCAAATTAAGTTGGAAATGGGTGTGTGTGCGTGCGTAATGTTTTGTCCAACAGTGAGATTGTTGGAAGACAGGGCAGTGGACTACAATCCACCCTCATTATTCATGATTCTACACTTGTGAATCTGCCTGCTCGCCAAAATTAATTTGTAACACCCCAAATCAGCACACAGCATGCTAGCAACCATCCGCAGACGTGTGCGGGGCGGTAAAATTGGAAGCCATCAGAGGGCACATTCCCAGCTGGGGTAGAGCAAGGGAGACCCCCACGGAGATGACCAGAGGACGGAGACAGGAAGGGGGCAGCGTGACTAATGCAAAAGGGCCCAACCCTGGGGCCAGGGGGATCAGGGTTTGAATCCCGACTCTGGCACCTGTTAGTGGGTTGGCCTCAGGCAAGTCACTTAATACATCTGAACTTTGTTTTCTCGTTTACAAAATAAAGAAAATAGAATGTACCAGGTGGGTTGTTTTTAAGATTTAAGGTGATTATCTCTATGTGTGACGTGTAAAATATATTTCATACAGATAGAATATTCTACCTGTATATAATCACCTAGTAACAACTGCTCAGCGTTCACTGGTTCAGTGCTTGGAAGGAATTGTAGCATAGCCACCGCGAATAATGAGCCTTGACTGTATAATCTTCCGCTTTTCTTGCAGCAACATTTCCCCAAAGTGTAGTCCACGTTGGTACCACAAGATGCCTCACGAACAAGAAACCGTCCAAGTGAAACACGCTCGGCGAGTTCTGAAGAATACATCTCCTTAAAGATTCACAGCCCACGTTAGTATATTAAAGGCTCTGAGAAGTCTTGCAGGGACATCCATATTTGGCAGTGTTCAGATATATTCGAATACCCCATAGATCTTCTTAAAGGAAGTTCTGTGACCTGCACTAAGTCCAAGGGACACTTTGGGGGAGTGCTGACGACTTCGCCCGCAAAACAATGGAAATGACAAATTTCCCATAGTTATGGTTGTTTCCGGAGAGGTAGGAGGACTCCTTGCTGGGAAATCTTGATCATTCAGGCACCGGCTCTGAGGTTGTCCTCGCGGAGTTTTTCCACGAGACGCTATTTTCCACAGGATGCTATTTTATGGCGGTGAAGAGGAAAGGGCTCAAGTCAGATCTCTGTCTCTTTCCAACGGAGAGGGCCAAGGTGAATTATTTAACCTGCCAGGCTTGAGTTCACTCATCTTCAGACTGAGTATAATAAAGCAATCCGCCCTCTCAGGCGACAAGGAAGGCTGTCAGAGGCAAAGAGCGTGTGGCACCATGACTGGCAGCCGCACGGCGGGTGGAAACCACGGGTGTTTCTATTTAGACGTGGTCTCTGTGCTCTGGGTGTCTGTGATTCTGGTAGTGCTCTCCACAGTCACGGAGGCTCAAGTGGAAAAGTCCGAGTTGTCAACGGGGAAGACTTCTTCACCAAGGGGGAAGAAAATCACTCTGAAATTCTAGAAGTTGTGGTCTCTGGGCCTTGAGAAATACAAGCTATTCCTCACTGCTGTTGTTACCTACCCGGGTGGGGGAAGGGACTCCTTTGTGCAGCCTTGGCCGTCTAAGGCTATTTTGTGTATTGCAGCCATTCACGTCAAGGTGCAGCCAAAGACAAACAGTTGAAGTGGAAGAGAGGACGGGGAGCAAAGCTGAATTGCAGTGCATCTGAGAGCCGGGAGATCCCACCCCACGAAAATGGATTTAAACGGCCCTCCTAAGCAGCAGAATAAAAACGCATGGTCCTTATTATGGGGCAGTGCGGGGACATGTAATACAAGCATGAACAGAGCCGTCAATGAAAACAGATAAAGGGATTAACATATGTATCGACCCCAAGCCCAGGCGCGAGCTTACGCTACCAAAATTAGATCGGATGGAGACAGCAGTTAAGGATTTATTTTACTATTGTCCTCCAGGAAGCAAATTAGTCTTCCAGCCACGATATCTGGAGCAAACTCCCGCCTTGCTCCGTCACGGAGTATAAAATAGGGATATGATATGCCAATATGGTCCCAGTCAAACAGGAGGGTCTAGGTTCATCTGCGTCGATGGGGTTCTGTGGGGAGACAAAACCCCATTCACCTGCAAAGAACTGTCAGAAGCTGAGCTGTGTGTCCTCTGTCCCCTGTGATAAGAGGCACAGCCAGACACAGAGCAAACATCAGAGACAAGCAGCTGAGGACTCTGCCCACAGTCGGTCTTCCGTTTCATTCCTGTGGCCCTGAGTCTCGTCCTGCAGAAAAATGTCTCTTGGGTCGTTTGACATGCTCCTCTCCAACCAGACAGAAACCTTTTCAGGACAAAACTTGGATTTAAGGCTCCATATCCCTTAAAGTAGCAGGGATCATATTCCAGAAATCAGCATCAGAAAATATGCTCCTGTATGTATGAAGTTACTGAAATGGGCAATGAGACAGAGTGAAATGAGAACGGTTTCAGAAAATCCCAAGAGCAACAGAGGTCCATATGTAATAAATATTTATTCAATGGCCTTAAAAATTGCATGAATTCATCCCTCAAATCACATCTGTTTGAGCGTGATTTTACTCTTCTGGTTAATATGCCTTTTCAAATCCTGCTTCCAATTTAGGACAGGAAGAGAAAGAAACATATTTTCAGTTCTGTTTAGGGACCAATTCCAGCTCAGCAGAAAGCTCCTAATCCCACAGATCTAATTTAGAAGAGGTAAGAGTGGCTTCTAGGGTTTCCAGATACACCACCTTATTCTGTCAGGCACTTGTGTATTCAATATGGCCATTCGTCAGCCTGCCTTCCAAGTGGGGTCCAAAAACACGCTGAGGCTCTGACGCTCCTCCAGTAGGGGAAGAGGCAGTTTTGAAGACTGGCCAGTTTAGGGGAATGGAATAAAATCCCCAGGGGCCTATGGACAGCACAGAAATACACTTCTCAAGAATGCCAGTCAGAGGAAGCCATTCTCCTCTTGACACGCAGTCTTCTGTGTGGCACACGTGGGCTGACACTGGTCTCGGGGGGGGGGGGAGTGGGTAAGTCCTGGGTCCTTGTCCGGTGCCCACGCTGAGCCAGCCTCCATTTCCCAACCCGTGAGGTGAGAGAGCCAACCTACAGATCCTTGCCCATGCAACGTTTTGATCAGCAAATCCAGCCTTCAAGAATGAGAGGTTCTTCTCCTGTTCTTTTTCCAGTCTCGAGACAAAGCAAATTTGATTTCTCTTCATTACTCAAATTCCTGCCTAGATGAAGCATGGACAGCCCTATGTTTATAAACCCAGTGCCTTCAGACTAAATGCATTCAACCAGGAACAGAGCAGTGCCACTGTGGCCTGGCAGAGCAAACATAATTGTTGGCACAGGTAGAATGTCTTGTCCCAGCCGTCTCTCAGACACTCCTTGCATGGCAGGAAACAAGGAAGAGGAGACAATGCTATAGATGTAAGTAAAATGTCCCAAGATTATTGCAGGGAACCAAGGTCCTAAGGAGAGTTACAGCCAGTCTGATGTAACCGGCTCCTCTGCCAGCCGTCCTCCTCCTCACTCTTCTATGGGGGACATTTGTCTGCATAAAGCCACAGTCCTAACAGAATACCATTGCCTTGTTGAGACCCAATCTCCATGCATCTTTAGAATGTTTTCTAGAATAGCTTCCATGGCTGTGGTGATGGTTAATTTTATATGTCACCTTGACTGGGCTAAGAGATGCCCACATAGCTGGTGAAACATCATTTCTCTGTGTGTGTGCGTGTGTGTTTGTGTGTGTGTGTGAGGTGTTTCTGGAAGAGACTGGCTTGTGAATCAGTAGGTTGGATGAGAAGATGCTCTCACCAGTGCAGGTGGGCATCACCCAATCCACTGGGGACCTACAGAGAACAAGAAGGCAGAGGAAGCATGAATTCACTCTCTCTGCTTGTGCTGGAGCAACCATCTTTTCTTGTCCTTGGACTGGAGCTCCCAGGTGTTTAGACCTGGACAGAGACTTACATCACTGTGTGCCCCACCCCAATTCTTGGGCCTTTGGACTTGGACTGAATTACACCATTGGCCTTCCTACATCTCCAGCTTGCCGATGGCAAATTGTGAGATAGCTCAGCCTCCATAATGGTATACACCAATTCCAAGAATAAATCTGCTCATGTCTGTCTATCTATCTATCTATCTATCTATCATCACCTATGTATTATCTGTCTATATATCTATGTATTATCTATCTATCTATTTATCTATCATCTATCTATCACCTATCATCTCCTATTGGTTCTCTAGGGAACCCTGACTAATACAAGAGATCAACCAGAATTTCTTAGAATATTGGCCGTAACTTCACCATGCATCCAGCCAATGGTCATATCATTCTATTGTAACCCTAAAATAAGTAATGATGATGAAATTTGTCTTATTATAACCTAGACATTTGCACACTCCTTTAATCTAGCACTTACACAGAACAAATGCACTTGTTTCCAAATGGCACCATTCAGAAAGTTGATGACAGTCTTTGAATTAGCCTGAGCATCTTCTTTGAGAGAAAAATAAGCTATTTTTTCTAATCTCTTGTCTACATGGGCTGATCAGATCTACTGTTGTAATTGGGATGACAGGGGATTCAGTAACTATTTGGCTTTAATCCCAGAGCTGGTTGGGCTGATATGTTCTATTCCGTTATTTTGCATAAAAATAAGAGCCTCTATTTGGATAGACATTCCTCAGGCCTGGTCCTCATAGACTGGTTTCCTTTCCAGGAGTGGACTCTCCCTGGGTGGTTCCTGGGCTGATGGAGCAGGGAGGGCTGGAACAGCACCAGTCCCCCAGTTGGCAGATGCAGAGACGGATCGGTTTTGTGTGACAGAGCATATTCAACACATAGATGTTCACTTCAGTCAGACTCAGGAGGGAATCATTAGCCCCTGCTGAGGCACATGGTATGTTCTTCATGATATGAGGGACAGAAATGTAGAAAAACCAACTAACAGCTCATGGTTCCCTTGCTCTCAGCACTGGAACTAACCACAATAACACCCAGCTCCTTCGCTGCCAAATGACATTACTGATGCACACACACAGTGTGATTGTGAGGTCATGCACACAGATTGCACCACACAGAGCCCGGCACATAGGAAGGGCTCAAAAAACCGTTTAAATAGTCAAATGGTTTCTGTCCATGTGAAGATATGCCATGCAAATATGGCTAAAGTCATTCTCACAAAATTTCAGAGGTGTACTTGGAACAGTCCGGGTTAAATTATATGCCATGTGATACATAAAGACCAACATAGAAGCCTCTGGGATAGCACCTAAATGAGGTAGAACAGGGATCTGAAAACTGCAACCAGGGGACCAAATGTAGCCTAATGTCTGTTTTTACAAATAAAGTTTTATTACAACACAGGCACACTTGTTTGCTGGCACATTGTCTATGGCTGCTTTTGAGCTACACTGCAGAATTGAGGACTTATGGCGGGATGGCCATACGGTACTCATGGCCCCTAACAGACAGCTTGCTGACCCACACTTTGGTACAAGTGAGACTGGAGTGGAGTGAAAAGCAGGGTCGCTGCTGACCTGGGAAATTCCCCACAGGCTAAACCTCGATGAACAGAAATGTAAATGGGAGTCATAATGTAGGAGTCCCAGACCTTCCTGTCTGTACGTGGTGAGGCCCCTGGAGCACAGGGCCTCCCCAGCTGGTCAGCTCCCCACACAGTGTGTTTCACGAAGGGTGAAAAGCAGAAAGGATTTAGTAATTTAACGATAGTCGATGCATGCTTTCATGGATCCTGTTGTCCTTGAAATATTGAGCACCTGGGAAGTGCTAGTTTCTGGGAATAAGCAGGGAGTAAAATCAAGTTTCTCCTCCCACGGAATTCACATTCCGCAAGGGTGGGAGTTGCAAATGTGCACCCTAAGAGCCAGAAGCATATACGAATATGTTTCAGTGTAAGGAAGAATTCATCAGGGACAGTGTGTTAAGACATGGAGGTTCTATTTAAGGAAGACTTCTCTGCAGAGAGGACATTTGAGACAAGAGGAAATGAGCCTTGCAAATGGGGTGGCGAGTTGTTCCAGACAGGAGGAGCAGCAGGTTCAAACGCATGAATTGAGAAGCTATTTATTATATCTGAGAAATGAGATCAGTGCCATTTTAGTGCATTGAGCAAAAGGGGGAACATGGTAAAGGGATACAGATTTGCATTGACCAAAGAATTAAGTATGGGGCTTATGCTTTGTTTCAAGAAAAATGGAAGCCTTGGGAGTATTTGTGTTTCAAAAGGATCACCTTTGGCTAAGTTTAGAGACTAGACCATATGATTCAACATAACCTACCCTCAGGAATAATGGGAGACTCTTGAATCATGAGTTGAATTCATGAGTTATTCCTGAGGACTGTATATGTGCAAAGCACACTTCTAACTGTGGCTTAATATACTCTGTGGCTCTTACAGCTCTCACCTAGGATAGAGACAGCTGGAAAGAACATTGCTTCCACTCATAAGAATAAAAAAGGGGATGCCTGGGTGGCTCAGTCAGTCAAACAGCTGACTCTTGATTTTGGCTCAGGTCACAATCATCTCACAGTTCATGAGATTAAGCCCCGTGTCGGGCTCTGTGCTGACAACACAGAGCCTGCTTGGGATTCTCTCTTTCCCTCTCTCTGCCCCTATCCCACTTGTGCTCTCTCACTCTCTCTCAAAATAAATAAATGAACTTTAAAAAATTAAAAAAAAAACTATCTACAAAGTCATAACTCCACTTGAATCCATCACAGAATTGAGATTGGAGGGCAACCAAGAAGATTAAAATCCAACAGATGAAAAAGCAAATCCAAGGAAGATGGCTTCTGAGCACTGATTTACCTGGAACACACCACAGGAATAAGATGGGTTGCCACACGAGTAGGCAAGTAGAACTGAGTTAAAAATGTTCAGTGAATTCGGGGCACCTGGGTGGCTCAGTTGGTTAAGCATCTGACTTCGGCTCAGGTCATGATCTCACAGTCCGTGAGTTCGAGCCACACGTTGGACTCTGTGCTGACAGCTTGGAACCTGGAGCCTGCTTCGGATTCTGTGTCTCCATCTCTCTCTGCCCCTCCCCTGTTCATGCTCTGTCTCTCTGTGTCTCAAAAATAAGTAAACATTAAAAAAAATGTTCAGTGAATTCATCCAAGAAACAAATAACCCAGTTAAGAAATGGGCAGAAGACATAAGTAGACACTTTTCCAAAGAAGACATCCAGATGGTCCACAGACACATGAAAAGATGCTCAACATCACTCATCATCAGGGAAATACAAATCAAAACCATGCTCACACCTGTCAGAATCGCTAAAATTAACAACACATGAAACAATAGGTGTTGACAAGGATGCGAAGAAAAGGGAAACTTCTTTCATTATTGGTGGGAATGCCAACTGGTGAGGCCACTCTGGAGAATGGTATGGATGTTCCTCAAAAAACTAAAAACAGAACTACCCTATGATCCAGTAATTGCATTATTATGTATTTACTCAAAAGATACAAAAATACAGATTTGAACGGGTACATGCACCCCAGTGTTTATAGCAGCATTATCCACAATAGCCAAACTATGGAAAGAGCCCAAGTGTCAACGACTGTTGAATGGATAAAGAAGATGTGGTACGTATACACAATGGGCTATTACTCAGCCATCAAAAAGCCATCAAAAAGAATGGAATCTTGCCATTTGCAATGACATGGTCGGAGATAGGAGGTATTATGCCAAGTGAAATAAGTCCAACAGAGAAAGATAAATACCATATGATTTCACTCATGTGTGGAATTTAAGAAACAAAACAGATGAATATATGGGAAGAGGGAGAGAGAAGAGAGAAACAAACCACAAGTGACTCTTAGTGTTAGAGAACAAACTGAGGGTTGGTGGAGGGAGGTGCATGGGGGATGGGCTAAATGTGGGATGGGTATTAAGGAAGGTACTTGTTGCGATGAGCACTAGGTGTTGTGTGTAAATGATGAATCACTGAATTCTACTCTTGAAACCAATATTGCACTGTATGTTGGCTGACTAAAATAAAGAAAATATGTTTAGTGACTTGCTAAAGCCAAGTGTGGAATAGTCCGAGTACAGATCCCCTAGGGGCTGCGGATGTAAGGGGAGGGCATCCACTTGCAAACTCTCTTCCACTGACTTCCACCTGGAGCTCAGGAGAAAGAGTGAGGGGAAGAGGCTGAAGAGAAACTCTCTTAGTGCAGTGGTCTGCAGAAGTGGGATGGACAGCATGGGTAGGGGGGGCAGCACCTAATCCTGTCTGAACTCTCCTCCCCAAAGAACAAAAGTCTTAAAACGCTGGGGGAGGAGAAGCAAACCCTGGTAATGCTTGGGTATAGATGGAGACTCACTGTGGTTGGGGGGAAGGAAAAGAATACTCTGTCCCTGGAGAAGTGGCAGGAATCCATCACAGGGACAGATCATAATGGGTTTCCTGATGCTAAGATAGAGGCAGGACTTCTGAGGAAGCCCCATCCCCCAAACCCAGGGACACAGTGCCTTTCTAAGACTGTTGTTGGACCATAATGTCACAGAGCTGCCTCTTACCCCCAGAATAACAAGCACAGAGGAATAAGCAACAGCAATCCTCAGTGTGGCCCAGGGGAAAGGAATAGAGACTCTTTTGGAGGCACTGACATCCAGGGAAGTCCTACAGCAGAGAGTACAGCAGTATCACTAAGAAAAGCTCTGACAAACCAGCCCCCACCTGAAATACAAGATAATACAGAGAAATTTTAAGCCAATAACCATAGCAATAACAAAACCCAAACCAACTCAATTTCTAGCTAGATTGGCTAAGTACCACCACACTAACAGCCCAGCAGAGGAAGGAGCCAGCCACATCCAAACATAAGTACTAATTACCTGGATCTCTACCATCTTACATATGGCATTCAGGGGTAACTAGAATGCATGCACAAGCCAGAAATTATGAGACAAACAGAAACTCTGCCAAGAGACAAAATAATCAATATAAGTAGGCTCAGGAGTGGCTCAGATGTTGGAAATATACATGATTTAAAACAGCCATGATGGATAGCCCAGAAGCCCCCTACATTGCCTAGCCATGGTCGACCCCACCACGTTCTTTGACATCACCACAGAGGGTGAGTACTTGGGCCATGTCTCCTTTGAACTGTTTGCAGATAAAGTTCCAAAGACAGCAGAAAACCTTCATGCTCTGAGCACTAGGGAGAAAGGATCTGGTGATAAAGATTCCTGCTTTCACAGGACTGTTCCAGGATTTATGTGCCAGGGTACTGACTGGCAGCAAGTCCATCTATGGGCAGAAGTTTGATGATGAGAATTTCATCCTGAAGCACATGGGTCCTGGCATCTTGTCCTTAGGGAATGCTGGACCCGACACAAGAAGGTCCCAGCTTTTTGTCTGCACTGCCAAGACTGAGTGGTTGGAGGGCAAGCATGTGGTCTTTGGCAAGGTTAAAGGGGATAGATATTGTGGAAGCCATGGGGCACTTTGGGTCTAGGAATGGCAAGGCCAGCAAGAAGGCTACCACTGCCAAATGGACAAAACGAATACATTCGATTTGTGTTGTATCTCAACTGCCAGACCATTCCTTCTGTAGCTCGGGAGAGCACCCCTCCGCCCTCACCTGCTCAAGATCCCCTGTAATCTTTGTGTTCTCACTGCACTTATGTGGGTTCCATGTTTTCCCTTATTACCCTCCAAGTCTAGCTGGATTGCAGAGTTCAGCTTACAATTATGGAATTAAAACTGAACACCACCACCACCAAATAGCCATGATGGATGTGTCAAAAGTTTTGGAAGAGAAGAAAGACAGAATTCAGGGACAGTTGGGGGATTTCAGTAGAGAGATTATAAATAAAAGTCATGGTAATGGAGATAAAGACTTCCTTGAATGATGTACATGGTGCACAGGCAGATTATGATCCCTGGCTGCTGAAATTTGCGGCCAATGAGAGAAACGTTGGTGTGATCCCAGACTAGGACAGGTAAGAAGAGGGCTTGGCTATCTCACTCAAGAATTTTGACATTCTGGGGAACCATAAAGGTCTTTGATCTCGGATATGAAAAGATGTGATCAGTGCGTTTGAAAAATAGTGCCATGACTATTGCCGACAAGGAGCTCTTCTGGAAGCCAGTGTGAAAGAGGCTGAGTGGTGGGTGAGGGAGGGGGCAGGTGGAAGGGAACTGACTCCCAAGACGCAGGGTGAGGGACAGGGAGGCCTCACCCTCTCTCTGAGGGTTCCAGCTGCACAGGCTGCTGATGCTGTGGTCCCACTTGGGATCTCAGAACCTTTGTGGAGGAGGAGAGAACGTGAAGTGAGTTTCCACAGATGCTCCGGAGGTTCCCGTGGGAGAAGTGGACACACGTGGTCAGTTAGGGAAAGAGTGTTAATGGTGGAGAAGCGCCAGTACCCCTGAACAGAAGAAGGTGGACTCAGCAATGCGGAGGTGTCTGTCCCGGCTACAAGATCAGAGGAGACGCCCAGGGAGAGACGGGTAGGAAAAGGGTGAAGACTATTTCTTGCCCTTCCATATTTTCCCCTAAACTGGAAATAACTTGATTTCTTACTTTCCCTCTAACCTGTGGTACTTTATCTTCTCTTGCTTTTTATTTATTTTTTACTTAATTTTTAAGGTTTCCTTATTTGTTTAGAGAGAGATAGTGAGAGAGTGTGGGAGGGCCAGAGAGAGAGGAGACAGAGAATCCCAAGTGGGCTTCGCGCTGTCAGTACAGAGCCCACGAACCATGAGACCATGACCTGAGCCAAAATCAAGAGTCAGATGCTTAACTTATGAGCCACCTTTTCTTGCTTTCTCAATAAGCATGTCACAGGGAAAATACACAAACATGTCCACGTGTAATTAAATATTCCCCAAAGAAAGGCGGGCTGCTCTTTTGTATCGACAGTTCCCTTTCTGCTGGTTGCTGTGCTCGGCCTCCTTCTTTTAAATATTGTTCAGACTGTATCTAGCACAGTGTCAGCTCCTCCGTGGTGCCCGATGATATTGGATGATGGTAATTATATGCGTCACTGGAACAGCACTGCTGTAAAACCAGCAGCCATCCCAACCCATAATGTCAGAGTTTAAAAAAAAAAAACAACAACCTTATTCTTCCTTTATATTATAGCACTGGATCAGAATCACGGGTTTCAAACCGAATAATAAAAGTAATTTCCTATGATGAAGATAGGGAGAAAAATAGTATTCATTAGACAACCTCCTATCTAACTTGGATTGTGTTAAACAGATAGATAAATGCCATAACGTAGTATAGAGATATAAAATATAGGGGTGCCTGGGTGGCTCAGTCGGTTAAGCATCCGACTTCGGCTCAGGACATGATCTCGCAGTTCGTGAGTTGGAGCCCCGCGTCGGGCTCTGTGCTGACAGCTCAGAGCCTGGAGCCTGCTTCTGATTCTGTCTCCCTCTCTCTCTGCCCCTCCCCTGCTCAAGCGTGAGCGCTCTCTCTCTTTCCTCTCTCTCTCAAAAATAAATAAACATTAAAAGAAAATTTTTAAAAAATTCACCACAGTGTCAGGTGACTCAATGGTGGCATGAGAAGTGTTTAGCCCTTTCATTTGCTAAACTGCATTTCCTTTTTAAAATATTTTAAATGAACACAATTACCTTTAAAATGCATTTAAAATCTCTTTCTCCCTCTCATTACAAGAGGATCTACTCGAATTTCCCCATCAGCTTACTCTAGCACATTCCACATCCCAGATTTGTTCTGGAAACATCCTGGGAATTGAGGTACTTATGCTGTTCTCTGCCGTCTTGTGACGCACAGGTATGACCTGTTTGGTCTTCTCTAAGATGTTTCCTTGATGGGGCTGTTTGTCTGAAAGGATATTTAACCCAAATCCTAGGTTGTTTTTCATTTCTTTCATTTTTAAAACATTTTGCTACTATGCATATGACACAAACAGAAAAGAGTAAAAATTTTAAAAGCACATCTGAATGATCGGTTACAAAATGCAATTGACTCGGCCATCCAGACCAAAACAGAATAGTTCTGCATTCCAGAAGCCTGCCTCCTGTGCCACCGAATGCCCTCTCCCCACTTCCCCTTCCACATCTTTAAATCCTCTCTCTGCCTTCTTCTTTCTAGTTTAATCACACAAATATACAGCTCTATATATTACAGTTTAGTTTTTTTAAATATTAGATAAAAGGGATGACAGTCTGACTTCCCTTGTGTGATGAGAGCAACTGTAGCATCTCCTTCGGTGCTGGCATGGTGACGACAGAATCGCTCAGCTTATACCGGAGCATGTAGTCACTGTCTCCATGTTACAACGGGTTCTTGTTTTGCTGGGTATAGAATTACAGGTTGGTGCTTACTGTCTGTTAGTCCTTCTCACTGTCTTCGGGCTTGTATGTCTCCTGTTGAGAAGAGGGTTGTAAGCATCAGTTCATATTGTCGTTTTGAAGAAACCTTGCCTCTTTCTTCCAGCTATTTTTTAATTTTTTTTAACGTTTATTTATTTTTGAGACAGAGAGAGACAGAGCATGAACGGGGGAGGGGCAGAGAGAGAGGGAGACACAGAATCGGAAGCAGGCTCCAGGCTCTGAGCCATCAGCCCAGAGCCTGACTCGGGGCTTGAACTCATGGACCGTGAGATCGTGACCTGAGCTGAAGACGGAGGCTTAACCGACTGAGCCACCCAGGCGCCCCTCTTCCAGCTATTTTTAAGAATTTAAAAAATTCCCTTTGCCTCTAGTGTCCAGAAGCTTTACTGTAACGTACCCTCATGTGTAATTTTTAGAATTTACTGTTTGGATCTGCAAAGCTTCTTGGATCTGTGATTTTTGTTTTTTCATTAGCTTTATAAAGTTCTCAGCCGATATAATATCACTTCTGCCCAGTTTTCACTCTTCACTCTCTGGTATTCCAATTCCACACGCTGGCACTCCCTCAGTACCCTTGGGGTGTCTTCAACCTTATCCTGTACTTTCCATAATTTGTTATTCTGTGATAGCCTCTTGACTTTGACATTTGACCTATCTCCCACTTCACTAATTATTTCCATGTCCAATCTATATTAAATCCTCCAACTTAATTCTAAATGTTTATGTATTTTTCTATTCCATAATTTTCAATTAATTCTTTTTTTTAAAGAATTTTGTAGGTTCTTTTGTAAGAGTTCCCAAAGGCTCTGTTTCCTTGAATATGATCATCAGGTTCTTTAAAGTCCAACAACTCTGGGGTGCCTGGGTGGCTCAGTTGGTTGAACGTCTGACTCTTGGTTTCAGCTCAGGTCAGGATCTCACAGGTTGTGAGTGTAAGCCTTCATCGGGCTCTGAGCTGGTGGTGTGGAGCCTGCTTGGGATTCTCTCTCTCTCTCTCACTCTCTCTCTCTCTCTCCCTCTCTCTCTCTCTCTCTCCCTCTCTGCCCCTCCCCTGCTCTCTCTCTCACAAATAAATAAACTCAAAAAAAAATATGGTTCTCCAACTCCAATCTCTGGATCCACTGTGAGTCTGTTTCTGTTGCCTGTATTTGCTGCTGATTTCTGCACATGTTGTCCTGCCATGTCAAGGTGCCCAGTTATTTCATGCAGTGTGCCAGAAGCTTTACTTTTTACAGAGCTTTGCAGAAATTATTCAGGTCCCCGTTGACGGATTTATGTTTGCTATAGCAATCCTAGAGCAATCCCATTTGAGAGATCACTAGAAGCTAAGGTGCAGAGGCTGTGGTGATCTGTTGACTCCTAGCCTGCCCCAACGACCTTAGAAGAGAAGCATCTCCTGATGTCAGCTTTCACTCCCACATCTTACACCCGCCATCCTTCATTCTCTTACTTTCTGTCGCAATCTCGCAGAGTTTTTAATATGTTGTATGATTGGTCTCATCCCCTTAGTCTACCATTTTTAAAAAAGGTTCTTTACCGGGGCGCCTGGGTGGCTCAGTCGGTTAAGCGTCCGACTTCGGCTTAGGTCATGATCTCCTGGTCTGTGAGTTCGAGCCCCTTGTCAGGCTCTGTGCTGATGGCTCAGAACCTGGAGCCTGTTTGAGATTCTGTGTCTCCCTCTCTTTCTGCCCCTCCCCTGCTCACGATCTCTCTGTCTCTGAAAAAAAAATAAACCTTTAAAAATTTAAAAAAAATAAAAATAAGAAAGGTTCTTTTTCGATCCATTAAATAAATATCTGTTGAGTCCTAGTCTGTGCCAGACTGTGTGTTGCATGCTGGATGTTCACTGGGGAGCCAGGGAGAGAAACACCACCCACGCGGCATTCATAGTCTAGTGTTTTAAGATTTAATTACTTGACCTCTGGTCCTATAGGACCTTATAAGGGCAGATTTGAAATGAATCCAGAAAGTACCATCACGGTCCACAGAAATGGCTGATCTCACAGGGTGAGCAGAGTCCTGGAACGATGTTGAGGGATCTTGCTGAAATACACAGAGGAGAGTCCCGGTCATGTGACGACACGTATTTGTTGGGGCAGGAAGTCCAACGTGCTCTCCTGCCCTTCCACCAGCACTGCCACCGGCAGACCATGGTGATGGTGACTTCTGCGATCCTGACCTGGCCCGCTGATGGTCTGGTTGTGGTAAGAGGACAGAAGGGGAGGAGTTGAAAGAACTTACTTAAGAGCCATTTAAAATTTAAACAGTGTTCATAGCCATCAAAGCCTCGAGGTGTTCTAAAGCAACACTACTCCCTCAGAACACTATTCCCTCATGTTTACACGATCTCTTCAAAGGCCCATTAGATCTAAACTTTTGATGTGTGACCGACTCCTTCAGTGGTGGCTTTTTGTCAGCTCAAATTTAAATCCAGTGGGGAAACGGACAAATTGGCTCTTTTATCCACCACTTTCAGTATCAACTCACAATGAACCGGGATATTTTCCCCACTTAAAAGCTACATGATGAGTTTATGAGCAGGACAAAGCGAATAAATATTCTGCCCAGGAGCTCCACCGGAACACAGAGTCAGACTTTCGGGACCGGAGCCGTGCACGCCACTCTCCTCCAGCTGAGCCTGTCTGATTCCATCTCTTCCTTGGGAGCACAAGCACAGCGTGTGGAGAAGCCACCGCCTCCGGCCAGTGTTGGGAAGGGTCCTGTGGATGCCGTGGCCCTGGGCTAATGCAGGTGTGCTGCTAAACTGAGGAGCAAGGGTCCTTCCGTAAAGGCCAGGGGACGATCGTTGCTGGAAGTGAGCTTGTGACATAGAACTGAATCAACCCATCTCCAGCCCCCTTTGTTCTCTTAGACCAAACCGCAAGCTCACTGTAGATGCTGCACACACCTTTCTTTCTCCAGACGTCAGTGCTCGCTTTGGAAGGGGCGACCCAGGTGTGATGAGCGGGTTTGCACTGGGGACATCCAGTCACCTGCCCAGTGCTGGCGTCTCCTCTCCCGGCACTTCCTTGAGAAGACGTAGCATCCCTGTGAAAGCTAGTTTACCCACTGAAGAGGGTGTGGAAGAGAAGACACACGTAGAAAAATCTAACGATGAAATCATTCACACGTCTAGAGGATACATGGAAAGCTTTGCTTTTCAAAAAGTCCTCTTATGGGAAATCCTTTTATATTAGTGAGCTCAGGCTGTCATAACAAGAGACCCCGGACTGGGGGGCTTAAACGCAGAAATCTATCTCCTCACCATTCTGGAAGCTAGAAGCCCAAGATCAAGATGCCAGCAGGCTTGGTTTCTTCTGAGGACCAGGAGACTCTCTCCTTGGCTTGTACACAGTCGTCTTGCTGTGTCCTCACACATCTTTGCTCTGCATCTGTGTCTCCACCCCCTCTGCTCTTGAGGAAGGACACCAGTCATGTTGAATAAGGACCCATCTGTAGGATCTGCTTTTACCCTCAGTGACTCTGCAAAGGCTCTATCTCCAAATACAGTCACAATCCGGGGAATTGGGGGTGAGGACTTCTACATACGAATTTGAAAAGAATACAATTCAGCCCATGACACCTTTCTAAAGATGATGCGGAACCCTAAAATAGATTCCCAACTTCAACTAAATGAAATCAATTTTTAAAATTCTGCAGCATAAAAATCACTGTAACAAAAGTAAAAAGGCAGATGAGAAACAGTGAAACACATTTGCTATTTATGTCACAAAGGTCTAATTTTTAAAAATACAGATGGATCAATAGATAAAGCCAGTTGGGAATAACCTAAGTCCTGTAGGAAAATGGGCACAAAGTCTAGAGCGTTCACAGAAAAGGAAATAAAAGCTGTTTTTAAATGATGGCCAAAATGAAATGCAACTATAAACAATCTTGAAATCACATTTTTTCCCCACTGATCACAATGACAAAGGTTTGATAACCCAAACTTGACCAGAGTGGAATGAATGATCTCGTATATATTGTAAGTTGATAGGACCTTCAGGTCAGACATTTGGCAAAGTCTATCACCACTGCAATTATACAAAACCTTTGACTGGCACTTCTCGGTCCCACAAACAATGGGCCTTCATACGTGTGAAGTGACCTACGTGCCAGAACACTTGCGGCAGGGCCGTACGGGATGGCAAAAGATTGAGCACCTCTAAGCAGGAGTCAGTAGGTCTGTTCCCAGTGAATACTTCACAGCGGTCAAGGGATGTGGGACTGCTCCGTATGTACTGATACGGGACCATCGGCAGTCTGTAGTAAGGGCGGTCAGTGTTTGTGAATGCTATCATCTGGGACAAAATGTTCACCCGGATGGATTTGAATGTTTCTGAGAGCACACACAGCCAACCTGGATGCCCCTAGGGGAGAGTACGTGGCACCCGGGAGGCGGAATAGACAGGACGCTGAACACCTGTCCCTTCTGGGACTAAACACCACGCAAACATTTCAGCACAGAGCCCCGAAGCAAATATGACAAAATGTTAATATCTGTTCCAAGGTGGGTGCGTGGATGATCTGTTCTATTATCTCCTGTCGTTTCGTGCTCATTTGAAATGTTTCATAATTAAAATTTAAAAATAAAAAATCACATCTTTTTGCCTATTACATTTTAAAAAATGATTCCCACACATACGCACCTAAATTTGTCCATACTTTTCACTGTTCCTTCTATCTTAACCTCTCATAATTGCAAGGGAAAGAAACACACGCCAACAGGCTTCAGACAAACAGAGAATTTAGTGGCTCCTATTTCTGGAAAGGCCTGGGTGTCGCCTTCAGGTCCAATTGGATCTAGGAGCCCAAATGATGCCGTCCCTCGTGTCTTTCTCTTCCTCGGGCAGGTGATGCTGTTTACTTCTTACTGGTTTTTGTCAGGAAGCAGGGAAGAGAACGTTGCTCACCAATGGTCGTGAGGACTCTCACCACGTGGTCACAGTTGCGACTTCAAGATCCAGCCATGCGAATGCGTATTCCTCCTTCGCAAATAGCAAGCACGGTGTCGGCGTGTACTTTGGAACCGAACAAAATCCTTTCCCAACAAGCTCCTTCATGGCTGTCGGCATCTGGCAGGTCCTCACCCGGATCGGTTATTTCACTGGGGATTGTCAAGGGGTGATTTCCTAATTGTGTCGTCCCTTCCTCATTTATCACCTGCTACTTTTCCGCAAAGAGTTTTCCTTATTAACAGAGGATAAACTGGTTCTGAGCAAATGCTTGATTTTTTCCCATTGGTGATCAATTTTTCAGGGTAAGAAGTTCATTATAATTGTCCCTCGCAATGGTGGCAATCTTATTTTTCCCTTTTTCCATATCACAGCTAGGGTTCTCCACAATCTAACGTGGAGTTGGAGTTTGGGGTGCGGGATGTTTATTGGAGAGAAGCACCTGTAAAGGGGAGGGAGCACAGGGAGACACTGGAGAGTGCTGTAGGCAGATGAAACCCTCCCCCCGACCCCCAGGGCAGAGGGCAGCTCCCGGGTGGGCAATGCCCTTCGGAACCAGGCAGCTGCCCATGGGTCCGAAGCTGGGCGGAAGTGCTGGGCCTTAACGCCCCTCCCCACTCGGCACTCCCACCACCCAAAGAACATCACCTTGAGCCGCAGTTCCCTGAACTTGAGGCAGGTCCTAAAGGAACCACGGCGGATGCCGATACCCTCTGCTGACCTGCATTCATGGTACCAAGTACTTGTAGGGCACATCTGGAGAGCATGTCCTCACCTGCCACTCTCTCCATCTGTGTGGTTTTTTTGGAATGTGTATTTATTTTTGAGATAGTGGGGAGGGGCAGAGAGAGAGAGAGAGGGAGACACAGAATCTGAAACAGGCTCCAGGCTCCAAGCTGTCAACACAGAGCCCAACGTGGGGCTCGAACTCACGCACCGTGAGATCATGACCTGGGCTGAAGTCAGACGCTCAACCAACAGGGCCACCCAGGCACCCCTCTGTGTATGTTTTTACTTTCGCGTTTGGTTCCGCTTTGCTTTATATTTTAATGACATTATGGGCTCATGTATTTTATGTTCTATATCTTACAATAAAAATGTTTGATTTTGATGTTCAAACAATCTCACATTTAACCAGTGGAATTTCCTATGACACACCATTATGTCTTTGAGCCCTATTTCCTTCTAATGGGAAACGATATGTATAAATTCAGATTTGAGCTTATGTGCTACTGCCCCGAGGTGCTATTGCTTCTAAACTCTCCATGGAGCGAGTGAGGATATGAGTGTGTGCGTGTTAAGTCATGAGTCTTTATTACTATTTTCTATTCAAATTCAGCATGACAAAGTTTATTTTCTTGCCTGTTTTGACTCTCTGTCTATATATTCCCTAATAATA
The DNA here is from genome assembly GCF_022837055.1 of Prionailurus viverrinus. Taxonomy (NCBI): domain Eukaryota; kingdom Metazoa; phylum Chordata; class Mammalia; order Carnivora; family Felidae; genus Prionailurus; species Prionailurus viverrinus. Next base: position 2,959,803 of record NC_062563.1, read on the forward strand.
TTAATACTGTTATTTATTCTAAAAGATACATAAAAATGGCATCAAAATTATGATGCCAAAACCACCACTAACAATAAAACCGCTGAGTGAATTTTAAGATTCATCTGGAGTTCTTTTTATCCTTAGAGTATAATCATCAAGGATGCGGAGTCAGGGTGCTGTTTTCAGAGATTACTCGGAATACTGTTTCTCTGTGTTACTATGTCACCACTTTGATACAAAATTAGGCCCGTTTGTTTCTGCTTACTTCCAGCCTGGGGGTTTGGGGTGTTTCGTGTTTTTTTTTTTTTCTCCTTTTTTTTTTTTTTTTGGATTTGCTTTTTGAATGCGTAAAGCATCTACAAGCTTCAAATCATTCAGAATACTTTGACATTTTTTTCCCCCACTGAGATTCCTTTTTTCTTCCTTAGTTTGGGGGCTTCTAAAATTGGCATATTTTCAAATTTCCCTGAATGTGAATTATGAAACACAGCATTCGTGAGATGCTTCTCGAACAACAAGTTTGAGAAACTCTGTGGACCCCCCCCCCCCCACACACACACACTAGATTCACCTAACGCAGTAACATAGAATGGGCACCAAGAGTGTCTTCAGTAAGGAAGGATGCTCGATTTCCTCCACCACCAATTGCCACGGATGTTTGATCCCGGAATGCCCGTTGTATCACGCGCCGACAGCCCGCGGAATCAGTGCTGGTTCGTCCTAACTTAAATGCAACTCGTTCTAAGCAAAGACGAGGGACTCACGCCTTCTCATCACATCTTTGTTATGACTCCCAGGCCTTAAAATACTGGCGCAGAAAAACCCATTATTTGGGTGTCTCTCAAGAAACGGCTAATGCCTCATAAGCACATACGTGGAATAGAAGCTCTGTCAGAGGAAGTTGGGTTTTTTGTTTTTGTTTTTGTTTTTTTGTGCCTCTGCTGACCTAGCGCACTAAGGACTACATTTGGGTGGCACGCCTCAGGCCCTTGAGGCCACGTGGTGCATGAAAGAATGAGTGAACTGTCACTTTCTTAAGGAACGAGCCTTCACATACGCCGACAAGGTAAAGACAGCATCATATGTTTACTTCGCCACCTACGTTTTGAAAAATCCATAACTAAAAAATATACAAATAAGAGGCTTAGTGAACATGTAAGATCTCCTGGAAAACCGTTTTTTTAACAAATATTTTTAACCTATTATGTGCAAACAAATATTTTTAACTTATTATGTGCAAAAAAACAGTATATATAGACGCATATACACACACGCTAACAAAATCTGGAAAAAAGATCATGTAAATGGGTGGATAAACACATTGCACATTCCATATTCTTCCCCAATGCATATTCCAGAAACACGGAGACTCAGGTAATGCTCACAAGTGTCCTTAAACGGCTTCAAAGTCAAATGCGTTCAGGAATCTTCTTTTGGACAAATTTGAGCTAGTTTCTTTACTGCGAAACTCTAAAATGATTTCAAATTCAATAAATCCTCAGTGTACTAATATTTATTGTGGATCTCTAATCGGGAATGGATATTTTGTGTCACTTGCAAATAAAGTGTTTTATTTTTCTAGGTGAGTCATTTTGCAGGACTGATGTCTCCTTCCTCACTTCCGGAAACCTTGGTCAAGTTAAAGCACCAGGCACAGGACCGCTGACAAAGCTTCCCTCAACTGAGTCAGACGTGAGCCTAGCCCCAGAGTGACTGCACGTGAACGTGCCACAGCCGTGATTAGCACGTTGCGGACTCTCGTGGAAACCGTAGGCAACTCGCAAGAATGCACAGGGTGGGGAGTGAGCATTGAGGTGGAGACTCTGAGACAGACTCAGAAGGAAATGACCGGACATAAGAACATCGCATCCGAAATGTAGAGCATCCGTGATGGGCTCTGGGGAGATGGGGAGGAGGGAAGAGCCAATGGGTGTGGAGACGGGTCAACAGAAGCTCGAGTGGAATGACTGGGGAAAAATAAGGAGAAGAAAGCAAGAACTGATCAGGAGAAATTTAAAAAAAAATTTTTTTTTTCAACGTTTATTTTTATTTTTGGGACAGAGAGAGACAGAGCATGAACGGGGGAGGGGCAGAGAGCGAGGGAGACACAGAATCGGAAACAGGCTCCAGGCTCCGAGCCATCAGCCCAGAGCCCGACTCGGGGCTCGAACTCACGGACCGCGAGATCGCGACCTGGCTGAAGTCGGACGCTTAACCGACTGCGCCACCCAGGCGCCCCAGATCAGGAGAAATTTTGAGGGGTGCCTGGGTCGCTCAGTCGGTTGAGCCTCTGACTTTTGGTTTCAGCTCAAGTCATGATCCCAGGGTTGTGGAATCGAGCACCACACCAGGCTCTGGGATGAGTGTGGAGCCTGCTTGGGATTCTCGATCTCTCTCTCTCTCTTCCCCTCTCCCCTGCCTGCACTCACTCCAGCTCTCTCTAAAATAAAAAAAAAAAAAAAAGAAACTTTAAAGTAATAACAGTTGAAAATTTTCCAAAATGAATGACACCAAAACACAGATCCAGAGAGCTCAGCTCACACCACACATAATAATTATTGATAAATCTACACCTGGAAATAACACATTCAAACTACACAGAAACAAAGGCAAAAAAAATCAGAAGAAACTAGGGGAAAAGGCTTTGCTGCATAGAGAAACTTGGATACACTTTACCTAGTGCTTCCTGTCAGACACAGCGAGAAGAAAGGTAGGAGTGAAATAGAGTGTTGACAGGAAGTTATCCTTAAAAGGGAAGGAAGGGCACCTGGGTGGCTCCGTTGGTTGAGCCTCCGACTTAGGCACAGTTCATGGTCTCACAGTTTGTGAGTTCGAGCCCCACATTGGTCTCCCTGCTGTCAGCACAGAGCCTACTTCGGATCCTCTGTCCCCTTCTCAGTATGCTTGTCTCTCTCTCTCTCTCTCTCTCTCTCTCTCTCAAAATAGTCAAATAAACTTTTTTTTTTAATGGAAGGAGAGCTATTTTCTCAGGAAACAAAACTAAGGGAATCCGTTGCCAGCAGACCTTCCCTACAGGGAATGGCAAAAGAAGTCCTTCAAGAAAAAGAAAGTGCTATGTAGGTCTGAAACTCAGGTCTACATGCAGAAAGGAAGAGCTTCAGAGAAAAATATAAATGAAAATAAAACATAACACTTTGTTTCTTATTCTCAACTGATCTAAAAGATAACTGTGTTTAAATTAAATGCTACATCTGCATTAGCAACAAAAATACTGGGTGATTAGAGCATATGAGGAAGTGAAATAAAGAACACACCGCCGTGTTGGGAGACACATACGGGAGGGACCGAAGGTGCCGTGTTCCAAGATGACGGCAGGTGTACATTGAAGGTGGAGGTAGATGGGTCATGCCTGTTGCAAATCCTTTCAGCATCTTCCAGCACATATTTAAAAGAGGTTAAGTTATATCCTAAGAGAGGAGATAAACTGCAACTGTATAAATGCTTCCACTGAACCAGAGAAGAAAGAAGTGTGGGGGTGCATGGGTAAAGAAAGCACAATGGTAACCAAAAGAAAACACATAAATTTGTGGAGGATATTGATCCGACCATATCAATCGCTTCAGATGCGAATGTTCTAAACACACCAACTGAAAGAAAAGGATTGGTCGAGCCTGTTAAAAACAAACACCTGACTATATTTGTCTGGAAGACGCCCAGTGTAAACACACGTGCAAACACTCAGGTGCGTTCAAAGTAAAGCCGTGGGGAAACATCCGCCATGCTAACGCATTAATAGAGGACACCTGTAGTAGCTGTATTAATTTCAGACAGCACAGGGTTCAGAGTCAAGAAGGTTATATTGGATAAGAGTGGTGTTACCTAATGATAAGGCGATCGATTCTTTAAGGAGAAACGTAGTTGAACCTTGAAACGTTATGCTAAATGAAAGAAGACGGTGACAGAACCCAAACATCGTGTGGTCCAACTGATACGAAATGTCCGAAGCAGATAAATGGATGGTGACGGCAGGTAAGTGGTTGGCTGCCCGGGGTTGAGCGATGTGGGGGCAACAGCGAGTGGCTGACGGGAGGCACAGGCTTTCTTTCTGGAGTAACAAAAATGTCTAATATTGATTGTGGTGACGGCTGCACAATTCTGAATACTCTAAAAACCATCAGGTCATATGTCTTATATGGATGGATGTGACAGTATGTAAGTTACCTCTCAGCAGAGTTGTTAAAGATAATAGAGGGAATTGGGTGTGGGGTTTATGGGAGTTCTGTGTACTGCCTTCACATCTTCTCTCTAATCCCAGAAGTCTCCGAGTAAAATAAAACATGGATTTAAAGAAGCAAGTCACACCCGAGCTGATCCCCTGCTCTGTGGTCTCTACTGCCTGGCAACTGGATGGCAGTGATGGGAGGCAGGTTCTTCACTAAGGGAAGCTGCCTTCTCCCTCGGTCTGCACTTCTCTCCCTGAACAGAAGCTTCTTCCTCGGCAATAACTACTCTGCATTCAGATGGCAGAAATGTCATTGGGTGTCACACTGGGTCTCTGAGAAGACACCCGCGGGCAGTCTCCAAAAGTCGGTAGTTAAGTGAATACATCTCTCTATTAATTATGCATCTGCATGAGATTTAGAAGAGCCAACTGTGCAAAAATACATCATTTGGAAAAAAAAAAAAACTTTATCTGCACCTAATTTTCCAATTATACTTGTGCATGGAATCACATACCATTTGCTAGCTGTAATTGTTCCTCTAGTTAATAGCCCTCCACTACATCAACGAAACTGTACCAAAACATAATTCTATTGTACTTAAGCTAAAAAATCAAAAGTAAGTGTTAATGTATACATTTTTTTCAGCTTGATGTTTTAATTTAATTGACTTCTCCAAACCAAGCAAATGATGCATGAATATGTGTCTAGATTCAACGTTCAAATGCTTCAGTAAAAAGGGAGAGTAGGTGGGAAGGTGGTTCCAGATGAATCCTACCAAGATCGAAGAATTACAGATTCTGTCTAATATTACCACGGATTTTCTCCCACTTCATACCGAATTGCTAAACCTTATCAAATGGCAGCATAATTAAGCCAGCCTAAGGGAATCATAAGCACGTCGCCAGGAACGCCCCTCGTCAGGTCCACATACAGCTGTCAGCAATTTTGAATCTCAGACTGTTACACTTGCTTCCTTGGCAAACTCTAATCGATGAGCCAGCCACAGAGGATCAAGGGAGCTGGGAGGAAGTGCCACATCATCAAGTAATTGGCTTCATGGATCTGCCCAAATGAGTCATAAAACTATTCATCAATAGCCTGGGTTGTGTGGTCCTGAGCTGTTATGTGCGTAACCCAGGGGATCCTCAGATCAGAAAAGCTTACTGTACGATTCCTTTGGCAACCCATTCATCATCCCCACCTTAGACTAGAAGGCGGCGGGGAAGAAACTAAGGCCACGGTCACTGTTCAACCAGGGCTCCAAGGCGCCAACTTCCCTGCCAATGTGGACATAAAATCTGAATACACTTACAATGCCATCCTGTAGAGGTTTTCTGCTTTGAAATTTTGCATTTCTCCCAACCCTCGTAATTACTGTTGGCCATAAAGACCCTCGCGCATATTCAGAACTGTGGCCATGCTTGTCCTCGTGGTCTGTGATGTTAGTTTTCCATCGGGTAATGTGGTCTGTGACAGAAATTTTACTCGGGTAAATTCCTGAGCTATAAAACAGTGCCGAAGTGTATTCTGAATGAAGGGAAGACAACTGTGGGGGGAAACGCGTGGGTGTCACTGAAGATTCTGCTGGTAGATGGGGTGTCCCCTCTGATGGGCAAAGACAACTGCCCAAACTCCACAGAGAGAGCACTTCTTTCCACTTGTTTCGAGAGACTCTGAAAGAGTAGACAAGTGAATATAGTTTTTGAGGATTTTAAAGTGAGAGCTAGTCATCAATATGTTTTGCTTCAGAGGAAGAGTACTCGAATTGGCACAACATCTTCGATATTTTAAAACACGTGTGAATTCCACGGTCTACAACATGTATTGACAACTTAAATTTAACTTTGGAGTTGAAGCACAGTAAGGAGGCTTCTCTGTATCACATAAGTAGTTCACTCCCTTCGCTTCTTCTTCCCTAACGCCTTCGTTTAGTCACGCCATGAGGCCGAAGAGAAGGGAAATCCAGCACTGCTCAGGGTGGGGGGGAGGGGAGACAGAGGGTGATGGTTTTGCCCCAAGCTGTCTGCTGCTCCAGGAACTGAAGTGTATGCTTTAGGTCGGGATTCTGGAAACAGAGCCTGAGATGGGGATTCTCATTCAAGTGGTTTGTTGGAAAGTGCTCTTAGGAGGAGGAGGAGAGAGAGGGATGTGGGAGGGGGCAGGGGAAATGGCTCAGCTCGAATGCAGGCTCCCTGGGCAGCTCTGGAGTATCACTGAAACAGGTTCTCACCTTGAGGCTAGGGGCATCCGGGGAGGTTGTGGGAGAATCACTTGTCTCCCCGGGGAATTGGCAGTAGGTTGGAGGGGGAGGGAGGGAAGAAGGGTGGGCCACAGGCAGGTAGCATCCCGGAATGAAGAGCTCCCATCCAGGTGAGGGAAAGTCTCTGCTGTGAGCTGGCCCCTCTGCAGCCCGCACCCAGCAGCTGCTGTGGGGCAGGTCCACCTGCCGGGGAAGGGGATCTGGGTGGGCACCTACTGCATCTTCTATAGCGGCTGTTCCCAAGCCCAAGTCAGCCCCAGAATCATCCGGAGAGCTTCTTAAAGCCCACCTCCAGAATGTCCCACTCAGCAGCTATGGGGGAGTACCCAAGAACCTGCATTTCTACCCAGTTTCTCTGTGATGCTGATGTGCTGATTTTAAGACCACGTTTTGAGACCGTGGATCTACAAAATGGATCCATCCAGGAAGCGACCGGATCTTGTGCAAGACCTAAATTGCTCTTTGTGTATGTGGCTCCCTTTGGACTGAAACATCCCCCAACCCTCTTAGCCACATTAACCATTACTTTCAGGGGTCACATTCAGGGCCACCTTCTGAGGGGTCTTCCCCAACCTCCCACGCACAGCACATCTCCCTATTACACATCTCAGCACCTTGAAGCTCGCTCTCTAAGGCTAACTGCAACGAACATTGCACATTTGCTCTGTGTTATTTGGTCAAAGACTCTCTTGCTGGGCCAGAAGTGACATGGGGAGAGGTTTCGTGACGCTTTGCTTGACATGATACACCCAGGAGTGTGCACTCGTGGTGAGGAGCCCGGAATCTGGGTGGGCTGGTTCCACAAATGCCCCCTCTACATACTTAGAGCAAAGTATTTTGGTGTTCATTTTATTGCAAATTGTTCAATTGCAAATAAACTCTAATCAGGTAAAATTTTTTCATCATGTCAAGGTCTCAGTGCCTCACCTACAAAATGGGAAGGAGAGACCACGTCATTGGGTGGTGGCGGGTGTTCAGTGAGGTAGCAGGCCCTGCCCGCTACGCAGTAAGTGGAGGCTATGTGCTCGCCACCATTATCGCCCAGCCCTGTTCCTGGGATGCAGTGAAGCACTTATTAAATATTTGTTGATAAATGAATGGGTAACATGAATATAAAAGTTGTACTCCCAGCGAAGTACCTGTCAAACAATTTTTGAAAACTTCTTCCTTAAATCATGTCAATTACACAAAATTTCCCAGCTGGAGCTCTGAGTCCTGTCCTTGGGACATCTCTACTCCTTCAGGCCTAAAACTATCAGTTTCTCACTGGGAACCTTCAAACCAATCCAGAAAAGTAACATTAGAAAACAGAAAAGATTCAATTTACCAAACAAGAAGTGAGTATCCAAGTGCCTTGTTGTCAATAAAAGTGAGGAGACGGGGTATCTGCCCTGAGACCCCATTGGGTCTGACGCTAATGCCACTCCTCCCCACACCTCCCCCTCATTATGGAAACCAGGCTGTCCTCCCTCCTTCCTGAGATTTGTGCAGATTCCTTCCAACAAATGGTGTCCCATCGCCTTCTTCAAGGCCGGCAGCAGAAAGAGTCTCCTGTCTCTACCAGGTTGTCCAGCATTTGGACTCACTTTAACATGAAACCCTGTGGCCGCTGGCTGGTTTCAGGATCTCCCTCTGGCTGCTCACAGGTGACTTGAACGCCTTCCATGGCTTCTGGATCTCACAGGGAGTTTCTCTCTGCTAACACCTTCCTTTAGCAGAGGTTGAGCCACTTTTCCATCCTGTTGGACTTTCCTGCCCCCCATGTCCATCCTGAAGAGTGTCTGTGCAGACTGAGCATTGCAGGTGTCCTTTGTTCTAGAAGCCGCACTAATGGTAAATCCCTTGGGGCTACTCGAGCCTGTGTGGGAGCCCCTTTCACAAGACTGTATTACCTTTGCTTCAAAGTTACCGAGTTTCTTATTAGTCATCCCAGGATTGTAGATTGTAGTGTTTTGATGTTGTTGCTACGGCTCATGATCTGTCAACAAAAATTGTCACTGCTCTTCCTGGCTTCGCATCCCCCACAGGTGGCAGGATGGAACGGGGTGGGAGCCCTACTAGTGGCCCCACCTGTGGCCCACCCTGTGGCCTCCAAAACAAACTGCAACAGACTTGGAGGCTTCAAACAACAAAACTCCTCCTCTCATGGCTCCGGAAGGCAGAAGTCCTGAATCAAGGTCTCAGCAGGGCTGTGTCCTTCTGGAGGCTCTCAGGGGCAGTGGGCGGGGGGGTGGGGGGGCATCTTTGCTGCTTCCAGCCACTGGGGATCATGGGATCCTTGGTTTGTTGCCACCTCGGCCCAGCCACTGTCTGTGTCTTCATGTGGCTTCTCCCCTTCTCCCAGTGCCCATGACTTCTTCTCTTTCATCTTTTATAGAGACACCTGTCCTAGGATTTCAGCCCCACCCAGACAATCCAGGATAATCTCATCTTAACTTAAGATCCTTAAGTTAACTTAAGGATCCTTAACTATGCCTCAAAGACTGTTTTTCCAAATAAGGCCACATTGACGGGTACCAGGGGCTACAAGGAGGATATGTTCCCACCTGCAGTGGTACAGCCTCAGTCCTGAGTCTTCTCACAGGAAAGAATCTAGCCAAGAGACCAAAAGGCATGAGCAAGCAGAGTTTATTGAGTATCACAAGGTGATGAGTGGGAAGCTGGAGACAGGCTCAAGTGCCCAGAACAGAATTGGTCCCATGGCTTTTAGTGGTTAATGGGGGATGGGGAGGTGGGGGTGGAATATTCATTACTTGGATGCAGGAAGAAATTGGAAGTTCTTCCAGCTCATGCCATCCACCATCTTGGGCCTGTCTGTTTTGATCTGGCTTCTTGTGGAGGGTGGCCAGGACAGGGCTCTGACCTCCCCATGGCCATTGAGGAAGGCTTCTCCCTCCTGGTGGTGTGCCTGAGTGAAGGTCTTTTGTCTTAGTACCTAGCATCCCCTAAGAAAGCCCACGGTGGGGAAGGGAGGGGGCTGGCCAAACCATAATGCTCATTGTAGATTTTTAAACTTCTTTGCGCACGTGCATCCTGTGGCTTCTGTGTTGGAATTCTCCTTGGCCATCTGGGCAGGATGTGGGGTCTGGGGTGTCTCCCACCCAACATCCGCCGCTGGCCCCGCTTTCCTGTGGGACCCATGCCTCCCACAACTGTCTAACTGCCTATCACAGGTCAGTTCTGTCTTTTGGGGGCCATCAGCCAACCAACCACAGGGCCCAAGACAAGACTGGCATCCCTATCACACCGAAGTAGAGACTGCTATAGATAAGGGCTACACCTAAGATTTCAAGAAGATTTAATTTTTCCTAGAAATGTTTTAATTCCCCTTTGGTCGCTTTCTTAGTTGGCTCCCAGGCATAGGATGTAATTATAAAGAAACGGAATGAGTGTTTTCTTTTTTAAGAAGTCCCTGCCAAAATTCACACATAAATGAGTAATATCAGCCTAAAAGATGTTAGCTTGGGATGTTTCCCAACTATTCCAAATCACAGTTATCCTCTGAACCGCTTAATAAATGATGTTAGACAAATCAGACTTATTACCTCAGAGCCTCACTTTGTATCCAAATTATTCAGACTCTGAGCTTCTTTCTGCTTCTAATTTCACTATGTCTCTTATTGTATCCGAGAGATTAGCAGCTTAAATACAGTTAATGCACTGTTTGCGAAGCCCTTCCCCCTCTCCCAAATGACCAAGGGTAAGAAATCGCTGAGAACGTTCGCGATCTCCACGAGGCTATCTGGTCTTGGGACAAGATCTGCTGAGATCACCTTTTCTTCTGGATCTTTTGAACTGATACGAGCTGTGATTTCGAATGATATCTTAACAGGTGTCACCAGGGATAAATTTTTTTCTTTGTATGGTGTTTGGAAATTCTGCCTAAAGGTCTGAATCTGCAATGTAATCCCTGCCTGCTTGCCGTGGACAACGCATTTAATCTTGAGCTTCAGGAAGGACGTCAGCCTCCCTCTGGGCCGCTGGTCAGTTCTAGTGGGGTTGAAGAACATAGGTGGAATGCATCAGGCCATTCTTAGCAGAAATGGTGCCCAGCGCAGACTTACCCCTGCATCAAGGGAGCCCTCCCACTCAGCCTGTGTTGGGCGACACCCCCCGCCCCAAGTGGCCCACCTCAGCTCAACAGCATACCGAACCCTCATCATGTCTGCTGAGGTGAAAGCAACAACAAAAATGAGGGCAGAAATCAGCCTCAGGAAAACCTCACTGTATTTCTACTTAAATATCATAACCTCTTTCAAAGGAAATTTTCTGATCGGTTGCATTACCCACGGCCCATCCCATCAATTTTGTAACACAAAAGCATCAGCAGTAAAAGACAGCTATTTATAGCATCGGCCAGAGGTACGTTCTCTCACTTTTGAGCGTAGACAGAGAATCTCAATTAAATATCAGCAAGCTGAACGCCGGTACGTGTGTGTGCAGGTACACACACATGCACACACAAGCACAGGCACGCGCACAATGAAATCATCCGACAGACGTTCACTCACCATCTGTTAATTGAATATCAAGAAATCTGTGAATGTAATTAAACTTACAAATTAGAGGACAGTCGTTTTAACAGATGAACAAAATGATGTAATAGGATTCAACAGTCAAATAGGATTTTTAAAAACTTCGGGCAAATTAGGAATAAAAGGGAACTTTCTTAATACAATAAAAGCACAAGCAAACGTCAGCCTTAGTTTTGAGATGGTTGCAGTCAATATCAAAGAAAAATAGCCTGCATATCATTTATTATGTACGAATAAAGACCCATGGAGAATCAGCTCAGGCACAAGAAAACCAGCCACTGAACACAGCAGGGAGCCCAGAAACGTGGGGCCCCAAGAGGGGGGCAGGGGTGCCCTGTGAGGCAGGTGGGAAATTAGGGGCATTCCACAGATGGTACCCGCACACCTGTGCTCCTCACCGAAATGCACATCCTTTTCTTACTTCTCATGACATCCCAGAGTAAATTCAAAGTTGGCTACAAACTGAAATTTGAAAAACGTGAAATTATTTCAAACATAACAAAAAAACCTCCTCAAGTAAATTATGACAGACTTTGCTGACTTTGAATGGAGACAAGGTTCTTGAATGCAACCAAAAGGTACAAACCAAAAAGGGAATGACTGAGGCTCCGTTAATGACAATGAACTTTAAAACATCTACACAGCACAAGATGCCTTGAACAAAGCCAACGACAGCTACAGCCTGGCCTTAACGCACGACCGCATGCATGATGGGGAAGGAGGGTGTCCAGGGCGTATAGAGCAAGGTCCTACAAAGTAACTAAAAAAACAAAACAGACAACTGATAGGAAACAAATACAGACAGACAGTTCATAGAAGGGGGACCCGAATGTGCACTGGACATTCAGTGAGATGCTCAAACTTACTGGTAACTGAGGAAACGCAAGTCAAGATCACAAAGAGACAGCCTTCCTCTTCCGTTCATCAGATGACAAAAGATTTACTTGTCGGGTGCTAAGCACGGCTGAACATTTAAAACTAGCTTCCACGCTCTGTCGGCAGCAATGTGATGGAGGTGGGGGTTTGGCAACATCTGGTAAAAGATGCCAGGACACGAGTGTACTTCATCTCATAAACCCAAGCCCGGACACACATCTGGAAGAAGAGTGTTTGTTCCTAAGGTTAAGAAGACATATGTACCTTCCGGCCTTATTTGTAACGACAATAAAGTGGAAACAACATAATAGTCCATGGGTAGAGAGGTAAATAAGTGGCGATTTATTCACACAGTAGAGGAGAGCGTACTGTTAATATGGTCTGCAGTTACACGTGCCAGCATGAATAAATATAAAAAAAGTGAGTTAAGCATAAGAGAAAGTTGCTGGATCTTATCAGCGACAGGGAGGTGTTTGCGTAGTATTTTAGAGTTACAGAAAATGTGATGCTATGCATTGCTACGAGCACGTACCTTTATGGAAAATACACTTAAAGGAACTCCTGGGTGGCTGGTTGGTTAAGCGTCTGACTTCGGCTTAGGTCATGATCTCATGGTCCGTGAGTTCCAGCCCCATGTCCGGCTCTGTGCTGACAGCTCAGAGCCTATAGCCTGCTCCAGATTCTCTGTCTCCCTCTCTCTGCCCTTTCCCTGCTCACACTCTGCTTCTCTCTCTCTCTCAAAAAAGTAAATAAACATTAAAAATTTTTTAGAAATGAAAATATACTTAAAACCATGAATGGATGAGATGGTCCAACTCACAATAGCCATGACCTCCGGAGACAGCGGGGAAAGAAGGAAGGCAAGACAGAGGGAGGTGGAAACAGGTGGCTCCAAATGGGGATGAAAGGAGGTAAAATCGGGGTACTGGGTGGATGGGTGTGGTTGTGGGGGCTCTTAAACAGTCCTTGGGGCTGCCTGTGTGGTCTGATAGAGAGGGCAAACTTGGGGTGAATTCCTCCCTCTTATGGGCTTAGGCAGAGAGAATGTTTGAGTGTGGGCCTAGAATCCGAAGGGCCCCCATCCTTCCGGCTTGGAGTGTCACGTTTGGACTCTGACTGCTAACACATAGTCATGAGATAGAAAGACACACGCCGTTGACCACTAACCCAGTGGCCATTCCCAACTCCCTCTCCTTGTACACCTTCCCTTAGGGAGACCATAAAGCTTCCCCAGCCTGCTTTGCAGCTAGAGAAGTCTGGAGGATTCAGAACTGGCCAAGGAGGAACGCTGTTGGAAAGGCAGGAGAAGAAAGAAGTATTTTCTCCCTGGCTCCTCGCCAAACTCTGGATGTGATTCTGGAGCCTCAGCAACCCTCTTGTGACTTACAGGGAAGGCTATCGGAATTAGCAACTGCACAGGGCTGCCAACCAACTCTGGATCTCCCTCCCATCCATCTTAAGTAGGAGGATCGAACCTCTCTATTGATTTTTTTCTCTGATGATAAAGCATCTTAATGAATGCACTCACTTTAGGTAAGAAGTAATCTGCTCACAAGTTGCCACGGTGCCCGTAGCATGTAAGTAACATGGAGTGGCTGGAGACCTGTGCACGGAAGCAAACGGGCGCTATACCAATCACGTGTCCAGTCCCTCCCTCCAGCTCTCGTCCTCAGCAGAGATTCTGGGGACGAAGGACCCGCCCTGGCGTCATGTTGCCAACAGCGATCTACAACAGCGAGAGTGCCTGGGTCACTTCGCACAACTCTGACCACCGGAGACTTTGGTTCAGGGGGTCAGTTGAAGAGAAGAGAGCCTGGGGGCACCCTGAGAGATGTCCACTGCACATCACACTCTGCGGCTTTTGTTTGGAGCACCGCGCAGGGCTTCGTACATTTCCTGTTCCCTGTCGTTCCCCCAACTCCTCCAGGGCCCACCTGTGACGTTCAGCACGAGAGTCAGAGCAGGGATCGCCAGCCTGGAGCGCGGAACCGGTTGTTATGAATTACAAGTAAACCAACTATAAACGATTGGGGTGCACAAGGTTATATTTTACACTGATATAATCTACTTCCAAAATCCACCTTAATTAAACAGCAATATTTTTGCTCTACTTTCAACGGTAAATACGTCCCCCCTTATCTGTACCCTCGGCATCATTAATGCCGCTCCAGGAATCTATTTTTAAAATCTCACTGTGACATCTTCAGCAGAAAAATGACCTGACCGTCTTACAGGGCGCCACAGCCGTTTGGCAGGATACAACAATTCTTTTTTCCTCCCCCGATAAATCAACGTTCAGAAAATGCTCGCTTCGAACTCTTCAATTCAATCGTACGAGTGGGGCCAGCACGTCCAGTCCCACAAAACGAAGGAGGACTAATCGCAAACGACGTCCGTGCCCGTGCTTCTCAGGCACTACCTTTCACCTTGATCACGCGCCACGTTTCACCGCCAAGGTGGGCCGAAGTCTCCCCCGGGGTCAGAGTCGCGTCCCAGGAGCGCAGGAAAGCGGGAGGTTCCGCGAGCTAACGAATGCAGTGTGAAAGCTGCCAGCACGCCACTGCAGGTGTAAATCAGACTTCCCCCCAAAGCATCTGTCTTTCCGGGGTCCTGTCCTCCTCGTGGCTCTCAAATCACCTACGTGGAGTGTGTTGAGCATCTTGCCTGCATCAGAAAACCACACCTGCTCGCCCTGGACCCATCCTTCCCACGGCGGTGGGAGTCACGGGGGCGAGGTGGTCTGTGCACCAGCCGCCGTGCGTTCAGGGCTGAATTCTTGCAGGCACCGTGCCGGTCCCCTGGCTCACATCATTTCCCTAAAGCCTCACAAGAACCAGGTGAGGTCTACTCCTCCTCATCTTATTGTTATTGTCATTATTATTATTGCCTCCACTGGATAAACACGAAAAGGAGGCACAGACACGGATGTACATGTGAATGAGCTCTGTCTCAGCGTGCAGGATCTCGAACGCTGACTTTCACCTACAGCAGGGTTCAGAAAGTCATTACCTTTCAGTCCTAAGTTAACATTCCTCATGTGAGGCAGGTACCGAGGTACCCGACGGGGGCTGCTCCTTTGGAGAAGGGTCCTGCCAGGGGGAGGCAGGTAAGAGCAGCGTGGCCACTGTTAGGGAAGCAAAGCAGACTTCCAATTTCTCATAAAAAGCACGGTTATAGAGGTCATGCTAAGCACTGTCTTTCCCCCACACTCGGCATTAAGTCCGTGTTTGCCGTCTGAGGCAGACTGAGCGTTCCGACCCTAGACCCTGTGAGAGGCAGCGTGGGTGCCTGTGCATTCAGCACCAGCCCTGCCACCCTGGAACCCACTAGGAGACCAAGCACAGAACAAATCCCAGCAGGTGCATAAGGGCCAATCTGGACGGTCAAGATTCCACTCCACGTCCACAGGACGTCCAAGATTCCAGGACTTTCCATCTGTGATGCAATACGGGCTGCGGTCTCCCTCTCATCTTCAGACCACCCTTCCCCTCTTCCTGAACCAGCGAGGGCGGACGTCTGTCTTGACCACATCAGCAATCTCAGAAGATCCACTACAGATGTGCTGCTCAGGATACGAATTTTTAAAGTCAAACCCATTTAACTTTTCCTTTCTTCCTCAGTGACCCCCCTAACGTTTGTTGGCAAGGGTCCACTCTAAGATCAACACCACACTGGACACCAGCGGGAGAAGCACGGTAAGGGGACACTCCCAGCGTCAGACCAGCAGTCAGGTGGGGGAGGCTGACGGACAGACAGACGAGCTAACACAGGGCCGGACAGGGCAGTGCATCCGTGAGCTGGGTGGGCCGAGGTGACGGGGACCTTCCGGCGTGGAAGCCAGCCCAAGGGACAAGTCCAACCGCACTGGGAAGGCGAGTCTGATGGCTCCTGAATACAGAAACAGATACCATCTAACACTCCCCGAAATATAAAGGAAACTCTTTACAATTCAGGGTAGGCACTTGCTGAGCAGGAAGAACCAAGAGCTGATGCCTGGCAGTGTTGTGATAAAGCGTTTGTCCCCTCACATCACAGCCCGAACTCTACCCTGGTCCCTTCACTTTTTGTCAGGTCTCTGCTTAAATGTCGCCTCATCAAAGAGTCACTTCCTGCAGGCCTCTGACCAGGACGCCCCCCTCCCCACACACATTCGCTCCCTTGCCCTCTGCTCCCGGTATTTTTCTCCATGGCATCTGTCACCCGGCACACTGCTCGGAGTCCCTGCCCCAGAATGCGAGCCCCTGGAGAATCTGACTTCCTTGCACCGTGTCACTCCACCCACGGCACCTTAGGACTGTGCCTGGTGCCCAGTAAGCTTTCAACAAACGCCTATGGAGTCCATAAATGACCCTTAAAGAAAATGCGATTCGCAAGCCCACCAACGAAACCCCAGAGACAAGCAGGGAACCTCAACACTCCAGCAGAGCCAATGGCAAACACGAGACGTAGCCTGGAGCGACGTGACTCGCCCCCGTCACTGTGTGTGGTCCTCAGGACAGCCCAGCGGGCAGGCACTGGCGTCCCAACTCCCAGGCGAGCACACGGAGGCTCGTCGGGAGCATGTGACTTGCTCGAGACGTGGCCAGACCACACAATCCACAGCGGAAACAAGACTGAGGTCTAGATCCTTCCAAAGTATGACCTCTTAGCTCTTCCCCTCTGCACCCAGGGAGGGAAGATTTGAAGCGGGGTTAACACCTTCTCGTGATTTCTGGAATACTTTCCAAGGGCTTACGTTGCTTTTGTATCTCCAGCCCATCCTGCGAAAAGGCCACAAGGTCCCAGGTGTTCTGAGGCTCTGGGGACACGTGCCCCAGTGTCCCCGATGACTGCCCCACCAGCGTGTCCAGGGAGAGGCACATTCAGTTCTGAAACTCCAGGTCCCGGGTGGGAACCCTGCTTGTTTCTGTGGGAAATGGATTCGACAGAGGAATCATCTCACGTGTGTGGTTGTTTTAAAGTGCACTGAATTCTGTGTGAAGATTTCATTTGACTGACAGTTTTGCAGGAAGGACGGTTCCCAGATCCAGCACATGAGACCCACGTGTCGCCTACGCCAGATCTCCCGAAACCTTCACAGCAAAAAACCCCAAAGACCTAAAGATACAGGAACTGTTATTAAAGTCTTTCCCCCTTGACGCTAGCTTGTCAGGTTCCTAGTTTCTCTCTTTAAAAAAAAAAAAAAGAAAAAGCCTCATCTATTATGATTTCAAATAGTTTTTTTGGTTTTTTTTAAATGTAATTTCGGAGAAAGGTTTGTGCTTTGGTTTAGTTTTTGCCTTGAGGAACATGGAGCAGGGAGGTCTGATTCCCAGCCATGGTCCCCATGAGAGTCTCAAGGTAGATTAACGGTCCCTCCACCCCCCCGCGCCTGCCTCCTTCGCCTTCCTACCCACTCCTCCTGGAGCCTCCAGATGAGGCGCGAGGGAGCCTCACGGGGACCCCGGCCCCAGTCTACCAGTCTCAGAAATTTCCAGGCTTTAATAGTTCCCTACTTCTCAGTACTCAATTAACCTTTTATGAGTTAACATTTTCTCACCCAATATTCCAGATTTGCTTTTCTCCCTAGAGAGCACGAACGCACAATGATACTAATGATATGACCATATGCTCAAAACAAATAGCTTATTAAAAGCATTGTTGCCTGAGAGACTTAGGCCAGCATGTTTTTCCACTTGATGATACTTTTCCACAAATACTTCAGCTTGGTTTTCTCCTAGGCTTAATTACAAAATAACCATCCAACTTGCCCTATGCATTGTCAGAGTCAAAACAGTAGAATATATTTGTTTTCCATATTTTGAGCTGTCACCTGAAGACAGATAGATCCCCAGGCTACGTGAAGTTTTAAAATCCTTTAATATACATCGGCACACAAATATTGTTTGTAGGGATATAAAGTGGTACACCACCCTGGAAAATATTTGGTGATTTCTCATAAAACTGACCATTCAACTGCCATTCACCCCAGCGATTGTGCTCTGTGACGTTTATCCGGGAAAAGTGAAAATATATATTCACATAACATCCTGTACGTGAATGTTCCCAACTGGCTTATTTCTAATAGCCAAAGAGCGCAAACAGCCTAGAGGTCACTCGGTAGATGGATGGCCGATCGGTCCATCCAAGCCACGGGGCATCAACGCGTGCCGCAGCGTCGGTGAAGCTTGAGGGCATTGTGTGCGGTGAAAAAAAGCCAATGCCAAAAAAATAACAGACTCCCTATTTCCATTTATATAATGTTTCCAACATGACAATGTCGAGAAGCAGAGAACAGATTAGTGGTTTCCGGGGAGAGGAAACCGTGGCTATGACAGGACCGCAGTCAAGTCCTGTGCTGATGGAAATGCTCGGCATCCGGACTGCACCCACGTCAATAAACGGATTGCGATGCTGCGCTGTGGTTTCACAAGACGTTACTGAAGGGTAGCCGAGTGGCCACCACAAAGTATGCTACTTGGCAAAGATTATTTTGAAAAAAAAAAAAAATTCTTTTTAACATTTATTTTTGAGACAGAGAGAGACAGAGCATGAATGGGGGAAGGGCAGGGAAAGAGGGAGACACAGAATCGGAAGCAGGCTCCAGGCTCCGAGCCGGCAGCCCAGAGCCTGACGAGGGGCTCGAACTCACAGACCGAGAGATCATGACCCCGGGTGAAGTCGGACGCTTAACCAACTGAGCCACCCAGGCGCCCCGGCAAAGGGTTATTTTGAACCGAAGGCAGAGACACGATAAAGATTCTCTGTCCTCCTTCTATTTGCCCTGAAGCAGGACATAAGTTTGTGAAGGTGTCCCCTGTCACCTGACTACCAGGAAAGACAGAGGATGACCACCAGAGGCAGGTCTAGTCATCACCCAGAGTGGCCCCAGAGGACTCTACACAACAAACTTGACCATGCAGCCCTTCTCTTCCATCAGTGCCCCCTTCTGCTCACCTTCCCACAGTTTTCTGCCCCTGGAATCTCAAACTCTTTTTTTTGTGTCTGGTCACTTCTTTACAGGGTGCAAGGTACTTCTGTTAAGAGGCTATAGAAGCTCACATTCTAATCACCTTTCGAGTTGCTAGCACCCCTGGGTAGTGTGATGGACATGCCATAAGCTTCGTTAATCTGTCTTTTGTGAGTCTAATTTGCAGCACGCCAGCCAATGAACCTCGGGCGGGTGGCAGAAAAGACGTGTTGTCTACCCTATGTTACCATTGGGGAAAACTGGGCACAAGAGTATGTAGGCTGTCTCTGTATTGTTTCTTACAACTGTATGTTGATCCACAGTTGTCTCAAACAAACAAACAAACAAACACTGACAAATTGTTTTCTAAAAGGAAATAGCCAATGTTCCTACCAGACAACAATTGACAAGCCAAGCTTCAGGACTAAGTCAAAGAACTGAGTCTTCAAGGAATTACATCTACATTCATCTCTGGAAGAGCCTTCTAAAACACGTCCTTAAAAGTAATAACAAGTTTTAACCAGAGATATAAAATTCCTTCTTGATAGTCCCACTGCTTCCTAACTCTGCTCGGGGGCCAAGCAACTGCTAAAATTAATTCAAATTAGGTGTTAATGTTTGATCTGAAATAAAGTGTTACCTCTCCCAGGTACCATTTGCATTTCATTGCAAAGTTTCAAGTTAACCCAGAGGAGAGTTTTAGTGGAACCACAGGCAGATGGAAACACCGCCTTTAATGCCTTTCAACCCCACTAGGTGACGACCCACCTCGGCGTTGGCCTGTCTGAACCCAGTATTGGGTAGGACCCACCCCTCCCACCCCCCCAGGGCTGACTAGAGACCCAGCCACCCAAGGGAGGCAGGCAGTGTGATCTGTCCTCTGTGGTCCACCCTGAAGCCTGCAACACAGTTTCTCTCCTGGTGGGGACTCTTCATTGTGGCCTCCTTCGCAGGGTGTTCCATATTGAGGATGGGGTTGGAAGCTGATGCTTTGATTGTCTTTGATGTTTTCAAAGGCAGGAAAGGCTGTCATCTTTTCGAGTGGCACTCAGCTCTAGGTAAAGAATGTTTCTGATTTCTAGAGTGTCTATCAGAGGCAATTATACCGTGATTGACCTGTTTGGCATTAAAATGTCTCCTAACACTTTGCTCCCATCTTGGGAGATGAAGATATTATTTCTAATCTTCTCAAGTCTGTCTGCTTTGAGAGTTCACCGGAGTTCTAAACTTTGGGGATGAAAAGCACCAGATGGTTGGTGTATATTTTTTCCTGCACAGCTGACATCTTCAAAATCAATATTGTAAGCCCAGCATGGAGGGTGCAGAATCTTGACTTTATTTCCATGTATGTACGGTAAATAGCCAATTTGTCCCAGGTACAGTGGCAGGTGCCACAGGCACAGAGGTAGAAGAAGGCAGGGGTCTTGCCCACAAAGAGTTTCTAGTCTGGCGTGTGTGGTTGGGGGTGGGTGGGGACACGTGGAGAGGAATGTTACAATACGCAGTGCTATCCACGGATGTTGCCAGTCTCCTAGCCCCATAGCCCTGATGCTTCATGGCGATCCACGCAGGGGCATTCCCCTCCTCTTAAACATTAACTTGTCCTCTGTTTTTATTCAGGATACACTTTTCTCCCAAATTTGTATGCAAAAGCTCACATCTTTAACCTGTTTTTCATATTGGGGCATTTCCACTTTCATTACTGCTTTATTTTGTGATTTTGTGATTCTAAATCATGGAGTAGCTCAAATGTACAAAGACACAGAGTTTTCACAAAGGGCAGGTTTGGATTTGAGAGGACACTAAATGTTGGTGAATGTGCTAGTAACATTCCCACCCTTACCCAGTGAACCCCTTTCCTTCTCTCTGCAGAAGTTACCAGAACTCCGAAATGCGTAGATGTTTTCCTCTTTATGCTTCTTGCTCTGAGTTTTTACATGCGTATGTATCCCTGACATATAGTGTCATTTTATATGGTTTACTCATAATTGAAATAAAGCGGATCTGATGGTACAGATCCTTTGAAACCTCTTTTTATCCCACACCTGCATTATAATTTGGTTATTTTCCAGATGTATTTGCACGGATGCATTTTAAGTGCTCTGAAACAGGGGTTGTCAAACTTTCTCTTCAAGGGATAGAGAGGAAATATTTTAGGTTTTCTGCACCATTGAGAGTTTGCTGAGAGTTTTACAATATTCCATTGTATCCCATAATTTGTATCCATTTCCTAAGTGATCTTTTAGTTGGTCTCTATTTTCTGTTATAACAATGCAATGATAAACATAAGTGTGCACCGTCTCCTTGTGCATGCGTGAGAATTTTTAGGGTATAAATCTAGAAATTACTCATTTGAGTTCTTCTTCTGTGCACCGAGACAGCAGCCCCTCCCCCATAGAAGACTTTTCATGAGCAAGAAAATTAATATTTTTGGTGTATACCAGCCAGTGCATCAGGGCAAGGAGAAGGGACATTTGTTTGCCTTTTTTTTTTAATCCACTGAGATGTCAGAGGTAATTTGTAACCATAGCAATATGGAGATGATGCTGGAGAATCCATTCCCTTAGTCAATTCCTCCAGTGATCATCTGTAAATGTGAAACACTTAATTGCCTTAGGTCTGAAAGGTTCTTTACCCAACCCACTCTCGGACGGCAACGCAGGTGGCTATCAATTGTAGAAACTTAGCATTTAGCAATCTGGAGTTTTCATTCCCTTTTATTCTAGCTTCTCTTGTGCTTGATGAAAAAGAAATCTGGTAACTAATTGTTATTTCTTTTAATAATCCTCCCCACCCCCACCATGATTGCTTTTGAGATTTCCTCAGTTTCTTTGGTATCCCGCCATTTCAGCCCAGTAAGGTTAATTGGGATTTATATTATTTATGCTCTTCAGAGCTTTGGGTGCTTGTTAACTGTATAGATTCTTGTTCTTTGACTCCGGAAATTTCTGAAGCATTACCTCTCTGATTATTGCTTCCCCTGCATTCTCTCTATTTTCATACCTGAAAATCCTACTAGATCTATTTCTGAACCCTTCTGGCCTCATAACTCCTGCTTCTTATTTTTCATCTCCATAAACCTCTCTGGTGCATTCTGGGAAAATGTCTAATTTGGGTGGCTTATCAAGAAACTGGAAATTAAAAACCAGTAACCAGAACGTGGAAGGTTGAAGAGGAGTGATCAGAGTTAAGGAGTTCTGACGTCTACATGTTCTTTGAAAAGAGAGTATACAGAGGGATGAATTTTTGACTTTGAAAGTTAAATACCTACTGTTAGAATGTTAAAGGTTACCATTGAAGGAATGTAAATAAAAGGCAAAACTTCCAAATCTGATAAAAGGCTACAGGGGGGAAAAGAAAACTCCTCAGTCTAAGCACCACAGGAGGCAGACATGACATTAAGACAGTATGATTGTACAAGCAAATCCAAATAGTTTTTAAAAACCACAATAACTGAAAAAAGACTATACTATTCAGTTAAAAGCAAGAAATATTTAGATTTTTTTTTCTTAATTTGTTTTAATGTTTATTTATTTTTGAGAAACAGAGCAGGAGCAGGGGAGGGACAGAGAGAGAGGGAGACACAGAATCCGAAGCCGGCTCCAGGCTCCGAGCTGTCAGCACAGAGCCTGACGCGGGGCTTGAACTCACAAACTGCGAGATCACGTCCTGAGCTGAAGTCGGATGCTTAACCAACTGAGCCACCCAGGTGCCCCCAGATTATTTCTTCAATCCAATCATATGCTATTTCCAGAATATTTCCAAGATGAACGGAAGGTCCAATGGAATGTCCAAAAAGATGGGACATTATGGGGTTCAAAGCGCACCCTCCACAAATCATAAGCAGAGATAGCGAAGGCAGCTGTGTGGTCAGCCCCGGGAGGCGTTAGGATGAAGGAGACACGGAAGGGTATGAAGTCACTACCTTGTGGAAAGTGAAGCAATTCACCAGAAATGGCGGAAAATTCTGGACTTGCGTGCACCAGGCAGCTTCCAGTGAATAAGTAAGTGTTGACAGAAAACCAAGAAGATGACAGGTCTGCTGTGCTCGTGAGGAAAGCGATACACATTCCAGCACAGGGCAGATAACGCAAGTGGCGTGGACGGAGAGGCTCTGACAAGGAAGAGTTACAATCAGTGGAAGCCATTGGCCACTTGAGTCAGCCACTGAAAAATGTAGACTTCTTTCCACGTACCCCGAGAGTGTTCAAGCTAGTCTTCGCAACTGCCAAATAATGAAGTGCCCACCCGGAGAGGTCAAATACGTTGGTGTAAGTGTCCACAGCTGGGCGGAAGTAGAAGTCACTGAAATGAAGCAGGGAAGATGTTGAGCACGTTGCCTGATGTGGGAGGTTGAGTGGGAATTGAACTAGCCCCATCTTACTGGATCTTCGTTAGCTCTCTTCAGCTCTTAGCTGACTTCCTCGGCTTTTCAGAAGAGGCAAATCGGTTGATCGATTGATTATTGCATGAGCTGGAATTTACACAACGGTATGAAGAGAACAGTATTAAAAACTCAGGCACAAGTTTAAGGCATCAAGTTTACACTTGGCGGTGTAATAAGACACCATCAGGTAAGTGGTGTTCTCTTCAGATCAGGGATATTTTCCCCACACCGTGTGGACAGCTGAATTTCTTCACATTTTGTTCACTCCCCCGCTGGACTGTGTGGGAGCTCTCCTTCCTGACCGTGTGCTACAGTGATCCAGAAGCAGGGGTGGAGCGGGGATGGGCAACACAACCAGAAGATTGGGTGCAGTAACTCCTCTGGGTTTTCTGATGATGTTCTTTCGGAGCTGGCTTTTCCTGTCCTGTCTTCCGTCTAGAAGATCTTCAATCCTGGTCCATTGGTGTGCATTCAGCCTTCTTCTTGGAGCATCACCTACAGAGTCAGGGAGGATCATGCTCTTCCCTCCTTCGAATCTGGTGGTTGACCTCCACCCGCTGAGGCGCCTCCTTCTGGGTATCTGCAGCCACCCTAGAACTTTCCGCCGGAGTGGCCTCTCTCCTGGGCACCCTTGTTTCCTTTGGCCAAACTGCTGCCTCTCACATGAGTTCATCAGGGGCTCCTCTTTCCTTTCCCCATGGCTCCATGCCATCCTCTCTCGACACTGGGCTGTGGTCTGACCCTCGGTATTCCTTCGAGGTTGTCTCACGTGCACCACATCCAGCAGCGAGCCCTCGATTTTGTGGCATGTACACACCCTTTTCTTTTTTGATGCTATTGTACGATTTCCTGCCTTTAGCGTCCTTTGCTGCTTTCAATAGGAACTTGGTTAGTGGGACAGGATATCTATAATCAATGCTCCGTTTTATTAAGATGCCTCTCCTATTTTGCGATTAGACGTGTAACTGGATCTTAAAACCAGACAAGGGAAACAAATCCAAGATGATCCTTGTACCCGTCATTTCGGTATTTTTGGTTTGAATAATGTAAACATCATGTAGCTAAAAAGTAATCAACAAAGGTCCCTGAGTACCATGGAGATGGTTTCTGGCAGCAGAAAAACACATTAGTTTTCCATCTCTATAAACTGAATGCTCATTTAGAAGAAACATGAAGTCTTTACTCTGAAACTACATATCATTAGGCAGATATTTTTGGACATTTGAATCTGAAATACATTTGTAAAAATTCTGCGCCCAGACACAAACCCATATGGCACAATGGTTATTTGCTTTCGGCGTGCCAGTTCTGCAAAAGTTTCCCATTTTTCTTTTCCCTTGTAATTTGTAGTGACGCTTAAGCGATTGCAAGGAAGTTCTCAACTTTCCATTAAACAATAAGGCAAGTAATTAAATGGTGAAAATAGTAAGGTATAATCATAAGTTGTATTCTTAAGAGATAAGGCAATGCTTTTTTTTTTAAGTTTAATTATTTAGAGAGATAGCGTGCGAGCAGGGGAAGAGTGGCGGGGGGGTGGGAGGAGAGATTCCCAAACAGGCTCTGTGCTGTCAGAAGGCTTGATCTCAGGAACTGTGAGATCGTGACCTGAGCCGAAACCAAGAGTCAGGAACTTAACCGACGGAGCCACCCGGGTGCCCCAAGGCAATAGTTTTTAAACCAGGGGTGATCTTGTCACATACAGGACACGCGGACACATTTGGTTGTCGCAGGACAGTGGGGATACTACTGGCATCCATGTGTGGGGACCAGGATGCTGCTAGAAATTCCACCCACGCAGAGTAGCTCTGTGCACAGCAAAGCGGCATCCGGCCCCAAATCGGCCAATTATGAGCAGTGTCCAGGTTGAGGAATCCTGGAATAAGAAAGGTCTGATCTGATTTGGTTTTCAGAGATGCCAAGAAATACAATTCGAGAGAAATTATGTGCTCCCTTCCCCGAAGGCAGGCATATGCCTTTTCATTCTTACCTGTCCCTCCAAGATAGTCCCCACCAAGAAGCATCAGGTTAAAATCTTGCAGAGCAAGTACTGGCTGGTCTGGCATTTGGAAAGCAGCCACGAGTCTTTCTTTGTTTTAATGTTTATTTATTTTTGAGAGAGACAGAGACAGAGACGGAGCATGAACAGGGGAGGGACAGACAGAGAGGGAGACCCAGAATCCAAAGCAGGCTCCAGGCTCCGAGCCGTCAGCACAGAGCCCGACACGGGGCTCAGACTCACAAACAGCGAGAAAATGACCTGAGTCGAAGGCGGACACTTAACTGACTGAGCTACCCAGGCACCCCTGCAGCCGTGAGTCTTAGAAAGGAAATTGGGTTTAGGTAAAAGCGTCCAGGGTCCAGCCAGGACTGTCACCTGGCCGTGGAGGAAATGATTTCACCCCTTCCAGTTACAGATCTGTCATCTAAGAGAGAGCTAATGACACTGAACAGACAGAATCATTTAGAGGAAAAATCAGATCACACAGTAAGAGCATCGTACACACTGGAAATGGTACGCACACTCAAGGGAAGATTTTGAGTTTATAATATTTCATATACTTTCTAGCTAGCCGTAGGTGTTTGAGCCTTCAAATTCATTTTTTAAATGCAACCTTTTTTTTTCTTATGGTGTATTGAAATAAAAAAGCACAATATAAATAACTTATATTCTCTCTTGGGTACTTTTACTCTACCTTAATTTTCCCGTATTTGTTTTTCCTTGTCCTTTCATCCAATCCACCTGTTGCTGGTGTGGACCAATTGAAATCCGGGCAGAGGAGAATCGCTCACCAACCTGCCCGCCGCTGTAATCAAACCCCACGAATGGCTCCATCATTCATACAAAACCCAGGAGCGCACTCAGCACAGTCAAGAAAGCGAGTGAAGTTACAGCAGGGAGTTGCCATTGAAATCATGGAAACTGTAACAGTCTTTCTTCTTGGTAAGTAAAAGCTAGAACTAATATTTTAAGCGGTAAATAGGGGGAAATGATGGAGTAACAACGAGAATGGACATTTACCACTTTAAGGGGGGAATTCTTCCTTAAAGCCTTCCCCAGAAATGGAAATTAGAAAGAGAGGAACATCGGCCAAGGTGCTAACACAGCAGGATTTCTGTCTCACTCCCCTGTCCCCCAGATGGCAAGGGGACATTACCTTGGCAACAAGGAAGGAGGAAGATGCTTGAGGAGAACAGTGTGGGGACGCTTGGGAGTACTTCACTCTTGCAATTCTCCAGTGGCACTGAAGGGTAGACTCCTTGTCCCCATTTCACAGATGAGGAAGCCGAGGCTTAGGGGATGGGCCCCGCTCAGGCTTTCCCCCATCTGAGAACGTGGAACCCACGTTTGTCCAACTCTATGACATGTAACGCTTCAGCCGAGCCGTGGCCTTGTCGCCAGAACCAAGGGTTTCTTGTGCCCACAGCACGTACTGCTGTGGAAATAATGGGCCACGTCAGCTCAAAGTGCCGTTTTCTCTAACGCCATGTTATACTATTAAATTCTTAGGCATGATAATGCAACAGACCTTGGTTTCATTATACTGAGACCTTTGTGAAGCCCTCAATTCCCCCAGACATCACTTTTGTAGACTACCTTGCTTTGATTTCATCTTTCATCCATAGTTTTAGCACCCGCCTACCTCCTTGAGGGTAGCTTTCATAAGCAAAGTCTTGAAGGCAGTTTGATTACAATGACACAAGCACAAATCCAGGAATGCCCACCCATGGGCCAGACCCACCTTACTCCATGTTCAGGCCGTATGCGCTCCTCCTCGCCCGTGCCAATGGTCAAGGCTCGGAGCGGTGGGGCCAATGGCTCTGAACTAGTGGTCAGACCCTGGTGGCCTCACCCCAGATCGGTATGCTCGTCAAGTCTCCCAGGTGACCTCTGGCTTCAGAGAGATGTCTCTATGGATGTCACACAGGCAACCAGCAGGTGGGTGGGAAGGTGTCCGTGGATGGCCTGGAACGGAGCTCCGGTTCCGACCCCATGGAGTCTCACTCAGTGCCCTGCTCGGCAGAATCCCAGACTCGGAGATGCAAACCGCTGTGCTCCCACCACAGCAACTGCGCGGGTCGTCAGCCCCGCAGCCCCAAAGAGGAAATGACATCAGTCAGCACTTGGTTTTCTTAGTCTCTGTCCTTTAAAGGAAGTCCTTTTATTATTTTTTTCTTTTTTTAATTAGGGGAGAAGAGTGGAATTCAGGAGAGTTGGGATCAGGAAATGGGTGGGGCCCCATGGGACCCTCTTATGCAGATGTGACCAGAAAGCCACATGAGGCCCCAAGCTGAGGCCATGCCTGGTGCACGGAGGAAGTGGCCGTGAGGCTGTCACTCATCGACAGAGCTAGTAGAGGTCTGCAGCGGCTATCAAGGTGCAGGATGCTTATTTTGCCTTAATTGTAATTATTCTCTTGGTGAACCTAGGCTTCTGGGCTACAATTGCCGGCAGTAAGTACCTTGTTAAAACATAAATCCTGGAGTGGAAAACTGACCATCGTCCCCAGACAGAAGTGACCGTGCCTGGCCCGCCAGCCTCGGCTTCTGTTTACATATTTTCTCCCTCTTTTTTTGGTGCCGTGGCGCGCACGGTCAGAGTCCGTTTCAGAGATGGAGAAACGACGGACTGGCCGGAAGCTTTCTGATCAGCTTCCCGAGCCCTCGGGATGGTTAGTCACCTGTTCTGTCTGCCATTACTGCATTTTTTTCCCCTGGAGTATTTAGATAAAACCCTACATGCTAGTTAACGGGAAAAATTCAAGAAATTAGGCTGTTTCGGTCGCCCTGCTACTCTGTGCTGGCTAGGAATTCACCACGTACGGAGAAAGGGTCTTGGCGGCCGGACAGCAGGCCCTGGTTTTCCCAACTGTGGTCGAACTAAGAGGCTGAAGAATTGTACTTCAGGTGTGAAATGGCGGCTGTGCTGTTGAACTCCATCGCGGGGAAACCCGCGGAAATGCACTGGGGAGGCAGCGTGGGGTGCGTCTGTACACTCTGGGAGGAAGCCGGGTGACGTCCTGGAGGAGGAGACTGAGCAGGTACCCCGAGGGTCCGAGCTGACTGTGCTAAATTCTGCCCGCTTGGCTGCACACCTGGATTTCGCACACTGGTCCTCGGCACCTTGAGGCTCTGTGTGGCCAGCGTCGTGGGACCCCTGGATCAGAAACCGTGGCGGTGGGGACACCCTTCCTGTGCACGTGCCGTGTGCCGGGCTCCGGGCTGAGCATGGCACGGAGGTCATCCTCACTTTCAAACTGATGAGGGGCAAGCTGAGACATCAACTGCCCTCCAACGTCACCCGTGCACTTGAAAGTGGCTGCGGTGTTGGGCCTCGTCTGGGGCACCTGCTTCCCGGGATCACTGGCTGTGCCATCAGGCAGTCCGGGAACAAAGCCTGGTGTCGGCACTAACGGGTGACAGGGGCTTGGACACCTGCTTGGCCTCTCTGCACCTCAGCCTTCTTGCCCACAGGTGATGCCACAGGGGTTCCGTTGTGATGGAAACAGAGACGGTGTGAGTCTGTGGGCTCTAAGGGGTCCTTTTTCTTCTCTGCACCCCCACCCCCTTCCTGGGTGTCTTGGCCCTTAAGGAGATCAGGAAGAAATGGAAAGTTTTTGCCGTGGGATTTGATGGCTTAACAGGGCAGGATTCAGAGACTCGGGAGTTTGGCCCTGAGTTTGGCCACGTGCCGACCAAGGAGTGCAGGCCACCTTTCGAGGTTCTGCCTCTCCATGCCACCCTGACCGCGGTGTGAAATCCAAGAACAGGCACAAAGTCATTATCAGGGCTTTCAAAATAAGATCTTCAAGGAAGTAAATAAGACCAGGTCTCCGAACAGAAGAACCCCATCCCCTTCTCCACAGCCTTTGGGGTCTTAACGGCCAGATAAAGGGGTTTGCCTTCGGGCAAGCTTGACCTCCCGCGGCCCAGGGACCGTCCAAGTGGCACAACCACACAGCGTGGAGTCCCTTACCGCCCCTGACACGCCACACTGGGTGCCCCTGCTGGCCCTGCTCCTGCCTGACCTCTGCATTCTCAGACGCTCGAAGACGAGGGACGGTGCCGGCCGCTAAGAGGACAGAGCGTTTCCTCTGTGCACTGGACACAGGAGGCCAGGCACATGCTCCAGCCTCAGCTTTGCCACTAACCATCTGGTCGACCTCCGTGAGTCCTGTTCCCCAGCAAGACAGCTTCCCCGCCCCAGAACTGAGCCATCTGATCGTGGTCAGAGCACCCAAAGCACTCAGCCCTCGTCGGGCGGTCACGGCCACACTGCCCGCAGCCACACATGTGCTGCATCCAAGGTGCCACGTGCATTCGCTCACTTCCTCCCGTGACGAGGGTGATACCGCTCAACAAATGTTTTATCTTTTCTATTTGCAATAATGTCGCTCGCATGCATGACAGAATGATTTGGGGCAGCTTCATTGCTTAAAGGAAAATGTTCAGTGATTTTTGGTCCGATGGGTGAAAACACAGGTACTTAAATGTTAAATGTTCCTCGTCAGGTCCTACCTACGTTTTGAGTTAGCCTAGCAAGTGGCTTTCTTACACTGTATAAAAATATACCTGCTGGACCCCCATGGTCCCTTCTTATAGGGTCCTCAACCTCGGCACTGCTGATGGTGGGGGCCAGACGGTCTCTCTTGGGTGGGGGGAGGTCATCTGGTATGCTGTGTGACATTTAGCAGTGTCCCTAGCCTCCACCTGCTACGTGCCAATGGCAACAACCAAAAGTGTCTCCAAACATTGTCAGATGTCCCCCGGGGTGAGTGGGAAATTCACTGCCCATTGAGAACCGCTCCCCTGCACCAACTCCCCCAAATGTAGATGGAGTGAAGCACGATTGCTATGATAGAGATTTTGGTTGTTTCAGTTTTTAATTAAAAATTCTCACCTCAACAAAGAGATGCCATCAGAATGTCGAAAAACTGACTTCTTCAAAACTTTTGCTTTCCTCCCATTTAATTTATCTCCTTTGACTGTGATTCTCTGACGTTTACAAGCATTTGGTCAGCATGGATGGGGGTAATTAACTGCGAACCTCAAGCCCTCCGTGATCGGGAGAGGATACCTTTGCTTACAGGGTGGTGCTGAGCAAGGCTGTCTCATCTTGGGTAGACGGACGTTGCCCTTGATTACATTTGAAGAAGCAAGGACACCTGTGATTTGATTATCTGGACGGAGCGGGTGTACCATAGGTGATCTTATTCTCTCAAATCAAGGACTTGTTGCAATAAGTAAAAAGGAGAGTAACGTTTGGCTGAAGGCAGTGTAGGTGATGGAAATTAATGGCCCTGCCCGAGTAGATGGCCGGGTACATCTTTCTCTGGCTGCTGTGTTTTCTTAGGCATGCATTTGTGGTAACCTGCGTGACCCTGACTGCTCCGTGGAGCCCTCATCCCTGCCCTCTGAAATAGATTTAGCACATGAATGAGATGGAAATTCAGGCGCTCCTATGTGCTAGGTGTTGGCCACTGAAAACTCACCTATGCTGACAGAGGGCTTAAAAAAGATTGCAGAAGAGAACAATAAAGTCCTGAATCTGCCGCTCCTGTATTGCTCAAACCCCAGGAATGGCCAAGATCCCGAAGCACTGGGAAAGCCGGAGGAGGGGAACGCATCCGTGGTTCAGCAGAACGCCCGCATGACTGTATCTGGCTCATTTTCTCCCACTGACCTGGTCTGTGAGACATTCGCTCTGTGGACACATCCGGAGCCCAAGAAAGACAATTTGGAGTGTCCTGTCTCTTGCAGGAACTCGCGGGAGAAGGCTCGGTGTGGGCAGGAAGGACTCAGCTCAACCTGGAGGAGTGAGTCTAAGCTGTTCCCTGCAGACGAGAAAAGTGCTACCGAAAATTTGTCACCTAGATCACAGCCGCCCCAGGCGCCATCCGGGGGACACGGATTAATGCTGGGGGCATGAATGAATGCATGGGCGAGGCGGTGAGGAAATCAGTAAATCGCCTGTGGTGTTCATTTCAGTGAAATCCACCCTGGAAAAATGAAGGCGATGGTAACAATAGCCAAAGAAGAGCCGCAAAGGCATGCAAGTTACTACGGGCTAAGCACCATTTTCAGGGCTTTCCACACGGTAACTCATTTAAGCCTGGCCAGCGCCCTATGCGCCAAGCACTAGCAATATCACATTCTGAAGACGGAAACAGCGAGGCACAGAGAGGCTGCGTCACTAGCCCAAGGTCACAGAGCTGGGGAATAGCAGTACAGGATTGAGAATCCCATGGTGTCCCGCCCCCAGAGGCTGCGCTCTAACCCTGTTCCGTATTTCCTCTCTATTAACGTGATATGGGGGCACCCGGGTGGCTCAGTCGGTTGAGCGTCCGACTTCAGCTCAGGTCATGATCTCACGGTTCGTGAGTTCAAGCCCCGCGTCGGGCTCTGTGCCGACAGCTCGGAGCCTGGCGCCTGCTTCCGATTCTGTGTCTCCCTCTCTCTGACCCATCCCCACTCACACTCTGTCTCTCTCTGTCTAAAAAATAAATAGAAACATTTAAAAAAATTTAAAGCGATACGGCATTATTTGCTGTACCTAAACTAGCCTGGGTTCTGCACAAACACGGATTGATTTGTTTACTTGAGTCGTGAGCTCTCCTCTTGGTGGTTTATCACAATTAGCTGGGAAGTGTCTGAAGCAGAGCCAGTGTATGTTCCCTCAGCCCCCTCTGGAAACTCATTCGGGAAAGCAAAACCGAAGGGTACGGACGGGCAAGCGGGGTTCGGTGTGCGGGCGTCTGCATATCCCTGCGGAACATGACGAATGCATTTCCCACGGAGGGTACCGCCTGGATTCGGAAGCCTTGTTTGGAGCACGTAACAAGCCGGGTCAAGAAGAAAAACGGCTTCCAGGGCAAGATATGCCGTGGCCTCCGGGCCCTCAGCAGCAGTTGCTATAGAAATGCCCCGGCACATGTTCTGGTGAGCACGATGGGAGTGAGATTAGTCACGATCTTTACTACCGGTTTAGGGCTCCAGTCAAAACCGTGTCTCCATAGAAAGGAAACCAACCGTCTCCATGAAAGTTAATCCATGATTGGGGGGAGGGGGGGCGGCGAGTATATTTATAATTATCTGAGAATCAGGAATGAAACATAGAGGCCTTCTGTATTTAGCTCTTTCTGCTTAAATAATGCAGCAATGGGAGAGATTTTTGTGGGAAGTGTAATTTAGTATCATTGAGTGGGGGAATTGGAACGTTTCACCCGCTCTGCTATTGAATGACACGCTCTCAGGCCGGCAGCGGACTTGTGTCAGGGCCGAGCTGAGGTCTCCCCGGGAGCCCAGTGGGGAAACGGAGGCACAGTGAAGGTTGGACACAAAGGGCAGGAACGAGGACGGTTTTGTAAATCCGAGCCCGAGGCACGCGCCCGGCGGCATGAGTGGGAAGGTCTTCCGGCTGAGGGCAGGGGTGAGACGCACCTGTGTAGACAGTCCTTCCACACTCCGGGGTCCCTCCTCGGCGGTCAGCATGGGGCCAACCCTTTGCTGACACTGTCCGGCCCCACAGCCGGGGTTTGACTCTCATAGTAGAAGACTTTTCATTTTAGGTAGAGGATTCCCAGCCCCCATCAAATCTCCCCAAACCCCGTGAGTTTCCTATCGTCGCTCCTGCACAAACTACTGTAAACATCGCACTTTGGAACACCACTCATAGTCGCCACACGCCTGAGCGTCGGGGTCCAGGCAGGCCCTTCCTGTGGTCGGGGTTTCCCACGGCTGCAGCCAAGGAGCAGCTGGGCCGCCCAGCTCCTAGGGAGCCCAGCTCCAAAATGTGTTCACTTGCTTGTGGCCCCGGCTCCTGGCAGATGGCCCTCCCTGTGGGCCATTCACAGCCTGGCTGTTTGCTTCTTCGGAGCCAGCACAAGCCTATTGTTCTACTGGGAGTCTCTGATGTCAGAGAAGGATGAGATCCTCTTATAAAGGACTTTCCGTCACCGGGTTAGGTCAGGCCCACCCAGGTCGATCTCTATTTAATTATAGCCAATGAAATAGGGACCTTAACTGCATCCACCATCCCTTCACCGTTGTCATATGATATGATGTGCTCATGACAGTGACCTCCCATCCCCTTTGCCCTATTCTCCTGGTCAGAAGCAAGTCCCTGGTCTGCCTGCTCTGGAGGGGAGGGGATTTGTACAAGGGTGTGACTCATCACAGGTCACCTTCGGGTAGGTAGGTCTGCCACACCCTCTCAGCCCCGGCTCCAGATCCTTTCAGGGCACAGCGATTGGAGGAGGCCCGGGAAGTTGGAAGTGTGTGCGTTTTGTTCAGCTCTGGGATTCCCAGCACCCAGGCCCTGGGGTCCCAGATGGTCCTTAAGCCTCGTTCCACTTTGCTTCCCTGCTTAGGTGCTCCAAGGAAGCAGGGGCTACATGTCCCATAGAGGGGGCCCTGGACCACTCCCCCCACCCATTCATCCATCCGTCCGGGTGTCATGGCTGACTGTGTGCCTACAGGGTCTCCGTCCCTACCCTGGCCCGGAACGCCACACTGGCCCCCAAGTCTTAGTTTCTGTTGGCATTACCCATGTCTCCTGGCTCACAGAAAAGAGCAGTCTATTGGTTGTCATAGCTCGGAAGTTGAGGGATGGCCTGTCTTCAGGCACAGCTGGGTCCAGGGCTCTCAGTCTTGAAAAATACGCAATCAATAAAGTTCTTTTCTGTCCTGTTCTGCTCTTCTGGTGGGTAGGCTGAGCCTCCTCTGCTGTGGGCTCTTAGCAAACACCACACAGCATCTACAAACACCCCTGACAGCTTGTGATGTCCTCACGCACAGACTAAGTTCACACACTCCTCAGCAGGGGACAGTGATTCACATCACCCCCCCTTGTCACCTCGTTTCAGCCAAGGCCTCGCTTTGTACCCTGTCACTTGCCGCCCTCCACTTGAAGGTGCCAAGTCAGTTTTAGGGACAGAAAGCCAACTCAATGCATTAGCTCTGTGACCAGAAATACAAGCTGCAGGCATGGCTGGATCCAGGAGCTCTCATGATATCACTGGGGCTCTAGCTCTCTCTGTGTCTTTGCGCCGTTTCCCTCTCCTTCCCCAGGTAGGCTGTCTCTCCGTGGAAAGGAAAGTTGGCTGTGAGAGACGATGGCCCTGAGGCACCAGGACCAGGGCAGGGCAAATTTGCACAGATTCAAGGAGACGCTCACTCTCAGGGTCATGCCTGAGAGCTACGTCCCCCCTTACACTTTGTGCCCCGGCGACCCCCCTCCTTCGCCCTAGAGCCAGCCCTGTGCACACTTCAGCAGTTGGGCAGAAAGAGCTCTTGGTTCAAGCAGTTTCCATAGATGATAAGGAAACTCTGGTAACAGTTTGACTGGCCCTGCCTGGGCACACGATCCCACTTGGAGTACCGCTGACCAGACAGGACCCCTGGGCCCCTGGGAGCCGGGTCTTCTGCATCACGGTCCCTTGGGAACCACAAGTACCAGAGGGTCAGCCCCCAAAGCACAAGCTGGACGGGCAAATGTAACACGTGGTCTCTGGGGTTCCACCCGAACCCGCGAGCACCTAAGTGCACCCTAGCTTTTATTACCTGGTACCGCTTCGTGCTTACAGATCTCAGCCCTTCAGTCAAACTCGGAATCCGTGAGGATGAGTGCGGTGCCTTACGCCCCCACAGCGCTGAACACAGAGCCTCGTGCCTCCAGGCGCCCGCAGAACCTTCCTACTATGACTTGATTCCGCACTGGGGCTGCTGAGGAAGTAGACTCGTACGCTGCCTGGTGGGAAAGCTTGACAGCCCCCCCGACTGGCTAGGCTAATCCGCATCAGGGATGGGATGACACTGTTTCCACGGGTGGCCTCTTATGGGTCACATGTGCATGCGAAATGCGGCCTCCTCGCAGAGCTGCGAGAACCCGACTCACTCTCTCTCTCTCTCTCTCTCTCTCTCTGTGATCCCTGCTTCGGAGAGCTCGTCCTGGTGGGGGAAACGCTGGATTCTACCTTTGTGCTTTGGGAACACCAAAACCGGGCCTCATACATCCCGGAGACACCTGCTCCTTCTAGCCAATGGGAAAACTGGGCGAATGGCAGCGTGGCGGGCCTCTGGGCCTCCGATCCAGAGCGCCTGGATCAATGAGGAAATAGCACTGGCTGCCTTTGCTCTCGCTGAGCAGCTCGGGGTCTCGGCTGGGTCCCAGGGAAGGCTCTCCTTCCTAAGGACACCAGGGTCGCAGCTTAACAAAGGACGGGTCTTGTCGGTGGGAAGCAAGACCAGAAGACAGCATGGCGGGGAGCTTGGCAGATGCGTCCGAGCTCCGCCTTTTACGCGTCGGGTCGGGGAAGCTTCTTTGAGGAAAGACTGGAGTCAGAAAGAGTAGAGGTCTCCTCCAGGTACCAAAGGGTATGAGCTCCCGGCGGGCAGGGCTCCCTGCGACACGCACACAGGCCTACTGAGGCCCTACTGTCAAAACGCCCGACGGCTGAGAAGCAGTGCTCTTCTGACGGCTCCTCAGAATAAGTGGGATGATGCCCAGACTGGGTGGGCCTGGTTCCCAGATTGGCAGGAGCGGAGTCAGACGGGCACCGTGTACAACTGAGGGGCTTGTTACAGGAAACAGGGAGCATCGAAAAGCAAGGGGGAATCTAAAGCCGACAGAGGGGGCTCCACGGCTGACAGATTTCCTGCCCTGCGTCCTAAGGGAAGGATGGACTGATGCCGTCTGGCGGTCGATACCTGAGGCTTTTTTTCTGTCTCAAAATCTCAGCTCAGACGCACCCTCTCTCTTTTCAATTGTTTTAAAGCTGAACAAAGTTTTCATTTGCTCTGACTTTCTCGTTGATGGTCTCTGCACACGATGGAGCGTCTCTTCTGTAGGACGAGGCCTCCCCAAACTCTGTTTGCTGCCACATAGTCCCAAGTGGTGTCTTAGGTGTTGTGTTTGTTTTTTCACCAAAGACGTGCCTTGTCTGAAAGGTCCAGGAAAAGTGGGTTAAATGAAGCAAAACCAGGGTCGCTCTTGCAGGACTTGTCAGGACCTTTACTATATCGCTGTGCCCCGTGAACCTTGGAGAAGGGAGGAGTATTCTGTATCTGCTTTCCATGGATGCATTTGACTACAGAACGCGTCTTTCACGGAACATACCGAGACTTGCCAAATGTTGTTAAGCTTTTCCAAGCAAATGGCTGAGACGCCACATCTGAGTGGCGTCCATGGGGACCCCAGGGCACAGAGACCAATGTAGGTGATGAATGAGGACAGACCAGAATGTTGGGATCCCTGAAGTTCATAGATTTTTTATTTTCTGTGCAGACTTAGCATCATCCAACTTCCAACTGAGAGCCTCGTCTCTCCATCACTAAGTTCATCGCCATTTGGTCAAATACAAATATCTGAGATTTTCCCAGTATTTAAAACAATTTTTCTGGCATCCTCTAAAGTTCAAGAACTTGAGGTCACATTGTTTTCTGCGTATAAGTAAAAATAACGCCAATCCCTTTCGAAAGATCCTCTCAGAAAGGACGTTTCCTGCTTCTCCTCTTGGGGGGGAGGGGCGGGACCACACCCTCCCTCTAAAAGAGGCCAAGTCCTCATTTTGCAGAAAAGAGCATGGGTATTTCTTCTGTCAGTTTCTAGACGGAGACAGAATGTGCTGCGTGGCCCTGATGCGTGGCAGCAGGAGGGAGCAGACGGGGGCAGACTGCAGCCGCCGTGCCCCCCCCCCCCCCCGCCATCCAGGACCCACCCCACTCACCCAGTGTTCACGAAGCTGCCTCGAAGGCCGGGCGCCCCCGCGATCCTTTTCCGTCCCATTAACACTGTCAGGAGTCCAGCAGGGCTTAGGTCCCCACGTGGGCCCCGTTCGGATTTGACAAAGGCGCCCCCACCGGATGCCCCGGGTTGAGGCGCTGGCAGGGGGCACCTGCCCGACTCTGGCGCAGTTTCCAAGTCACTCCTTCAATGAGCAGTCCTGGAGTATCCGACCTGTGCCCGGCCCAGGGCTCAACCCTGGCTGCAGTGTGGACACAGAAGTGGTCTCGGTGTCTTGGGACTCACAGGCCAGCAGGGAAGACGTTCGGTGGCGGAGGGTAATGTGTGTTGACTGTCCTGCTGGGGAACAGTGTGATAAGGAGGCTGAGGGCAGGGGTGCCCGGGGCTGAACCAGACTCGCGGGGAGGGGCCCCGCAGGCCACCACATCGGAGCAGGGATGGGACTGCCAGACCCTGACGGGTCAGTGAAGGCACGGTCCTGAGCCAGGACAAACAGGTCCTGCCGTGGTTGCCACCCACCTGGCCCTCTCCAGTGGCAGCTGTTGGGGGCAGGGCTGGGCTGTCCATCCTGAAGTCAGGCCCCCGCTGAGCTGTGCCCAGCTGCCCTCACCCCATTTCTTAGGAGACACTCACACCCAAGGATGGCTGTCCCTCGCCCTCCCCCAAGCTCGTTGGAGGACAAACGCCCCGTGTGCCCACTGATTCAGTCCCTCTCTCTCCTGTCCGTTAAAGCATCTCAGGGCCACAGGTCAGAAAGCAACACAGCTGATGCCTGCACAGTTTGGGGCAGTCATCCCTCCCCTCATTTACAGACCCCGTCACATGGAGCAGGGGTCGTGTGGCTCTGAGCCCCCGGCTCTCACACCGCACCGCTCGCTCCTGAGCAAGTCTTCACCGAATCGTGGTTAGGATTACAACCCCAGCCAGAGCAGAGCCCGCCTGGGCAGCCTGCTGCTTCCGTGGCGAGGACGTGTCTTCACCTCGTGGATGGCCCTCTATGCCCGGCCTGGCCCTCTCCACCGGAGTGTCACAAGGTGAATGCCTACGGGGGCCCCGCAGGGAAGTTCAGGGGCAGAGCAGACACCCCACTGGTAAGGTGATGAAGAGCCACGGACATGGGACCTTTGAGTCTGGGACGCGCCAGGCAGCGTGAGGAGGGAGATCGGCTGGGAAAGGAGACACACGGACCTGTCTTCCAAGCAGAGGTGGGACCCCAGGGATCCCACATCTTCCTGTTTTCCAGATAAACTAGAAATCCAGATTCCATGTAAAATATCTCATTTAAACACACACACACACACACACACACACACACACAAAACATTACAAATAAATTTGAAACTCAGTCTGGCATCACCTGGGCCAGAGAAATCAGATCGATGGGCTTACTTTGGCCGAGACGGCCCCTTGGTGACACTTTCTTCCACCTTCTCACGTCAAGCCCCTGGCAAGGGGCCGCACTCCCTCACCACCCAGGGCCAACGGTGGTGGAAACACGATCCAGGAAAGAAGCCTTCTGACTCTGACCTACTCCAGAAGGCCAGTGGGAGCTGCCTATTTTCAGATCGCTACTTTGTCTCTGTGCTGAGTGCAGGCGAGCAGATGTGAAGGCAGAAGGGATGTGCCCTGCAGGCTGCGGGGACATCAGCTCGGCGAGTCCCGGCCCTGGCGGGTTCGCGTCTGCCCACCTGCCCCGGCCTGGGACCTGCCTGCCAGAGACCCCACGTCCCTCCCCCTCCCTGGCACAGCCTCTCCGTGTTCCGGGCCCTCTTCTCTCCTCTGTAACGGAAAAGCAACAGTGGGCTGCCTGTAATCTAAGCTTGTTTTGTTTCCAGGCTGTTTATGATTTAACCTGCGCCCACGGGGAGGGAAACCGATGCCCTACCACGGCCGACACCGGCTAAACCCGCCAAAGAGCAGGCAGACGGTGCTGAGGTTCTAGGTCAGGGTTTGCTCAGGCCGGAAGATTTAATTTGCCTGACTGCGGGGCCTGTCAAAAGTTTCCACAGTAACCACTGGGGTCCTCATAAAGCAGAAACTGCAGAGGAGGAAAATGAAATCCTGGGTCAATGTCTCTGTTTGGAAACATTAACTTATGTTCAGTTGCAGAGAGAGAGGGAGAGAAGGAAAGAAGGGAGGGGGGGGAGGGAGGGAGGGAGGGAGGGAGGGAGGGAGGGAAAGAGCGAAAGATCTGGGATTGTTGCAGCAGATTGGCCAAGGAAATCAACACACCCGATGGTGACATTCATAAGGAAACACTGGGAACCCAGGGTTACTCTTCGTAACTCTGAGGCCCCCACCTGCAGGGAATGGGGTGACGCAGGCCAGCTGAAGGAAGGTGAGGTGCCCTGGGCAGGAAGCTGCAAGGCCAAGGGCCCCAGGCCTAGGGAGCCCCCCACCCCTTGGTGTGAATGGCTATGCATGCCTGGGGGGTCAGGAGAGGGCACCCAAGAGCCTGGGGGTCACTGTGTCCGCCCTGGCTGTTCTGATGGTTGTCCCCCCTCGTCTGTGATTCTGACTTCTCTGCTGAAGGACCCAGGCCGTGTGCCTGCTGGGGCATGGCCCTTGATCTCCACGGGGTGTCGGGACCAAGTAATGCTTTTGGGAATGGGAAGGAAAGGTTAACCTGGGGTCGGGCGGAGCGGGGGCTGGGAGGGCAAAACAGCGAGGAAGGGGTGGGGGGGACTGGACAGATGTGCAGTTTCCAGGACTGAGGCAGACAGTCACTCGAGTTTACAGATGGGAGAATTTTCCCGTTCCATGTGCTCCATTCCAAGCGGAAGCAGAAATGGATTTGC
Source organism: Prionailurus viverrinus (assembly GCF_022837055.1). NCBI lineage: Eukaryota > Metazoa > Chordata > Mammalia > Carnivora > Felidae > Prionailurus > Prionailurus viverrinus. The sequence goes on from NC_062563.1 coordinate 2,999,515, forward strand.
ATTGCTCCCCAAATACTTAATATTTACAAAGTAAGTTCCCAGGGGACAATCTGGCACATACACACCAGCCTTCGGGCAAGTCGAAAATCCCCAGTGATACAACTGGCATCACACAGCCCAGGGTGACCCTCGGGCAGGGGCACACCTCCCAGGGACACGGAGCCTCAGTCTGATCACGAGCGGACGTCGGAGAAACCAAACTCAGGGCTTTTCTACAAAATAACTGACCAATGTCTTCCCGCCTGTCGAGGTCACCAAAGATAAGGAGAGACAGGACGGCCCCACATTGCAAGAGACGAGGAAGGCACGATGCCCAGACACAGTTCGGGATTCCAGAACGGGTCCCGGGACAGCACAAAAGCATCAGTGGGAACACGGAGAGATTCAAATAAGTCTCATACCCTGTTTAGTAGTGTTGCGGCAAAAATGTAATTTCTCAGTTTTGGTAAAAACTGTGTGTGGTTATTAACATAAGGGGGTCTGGGTGAAGGGAGTATGGGTACCCTTTGTATTATGTTTGCGACTTTTCCATTGGTCTAAAATTCCCTCCAAATAAAAATAATAAAAATGACCCTTTGGAAAAAGAAACACTTCTCAGAGGTCCTCCCTACATCACATCCAAGAGTGTTTAATATCCCTCATCCACAGACTCCTGACCTTTCTCTTTGATTCCTTATTCACACTTGAATCATGCATGATGAAGTCATCGGTGTGCCTCAGGACACATGACAGAGGGCACTGCTGAAATCTCATAAATAAATTACCAAATAGATGCTGGGGGAGGACGGTTTCACCTCCCTGCAGTTTAGGGAGCATTGTGTCTCCTTTGATGTAAAGGGGGAACCATGTCCTTGGTGCAGGTCGTGTCTGAATGGCTGTGGAAGACTGAAGGCCCGTGCAGGTCACTGTGGTTGTCCCTAGAGATAGATGTGGGGACAGACAGATGCTCACCATTCCAGGGTTGACAGCTCTGGGCTGCTTGCAAAGAAGTGAGCTCAGAATCCTGTTGTGCAGATACGAAAGGCAATCTGAAAAAGGCATAAACGCTGATGTCCTGTCACTTGCCCCATGGGGCTGGGTCTGAAAAGTTGGAACACGGCTCCGTAACAGGGCTGGGGTTCGTGCTCTGCGGGGCGCACTGTTACGTGAAGGTTCTCAGTGTGGGGAGATCCCCGCCTCCGAGAAGACGCTGATCCCTTGCTCCACACAGGAGGACACAAAGAGTGTATTTGTCAGCTGTTGCCACAATGATGCTGCATAGTAAGCTATCCCATAACCTTAGGGCTTACGACAGCCAGCCTCCATTCCTCGCTCGTGGGTCTGTGGGTCACCCACAGGCTGGCTCATCTGACTGGGCTGCGGTCCAGGCTGGGAGTTCAGTCCGAGTCTGACGCAGGTGTGGACGTTGTGGGAACACAGAGAGTGTGGGCTGGGAGCGATGGTATAGACCACCTGTGATACCTCCTCCAACTCTTCATGTTCTGTTGGCTTTGCTGTCTGTCTCATGGGAGTGGCAACTCCTTGATTCCCATCTGGGGAAATACCCCTGCCCACGGTGCACGATCCCGGGCGGCTTGGTCAGCCAGGTGCTCTGCCTCGGCCTGGCCATGGAGGGGGTCTTCTGACTGTGCACGGGCAGTCAGGAGACCCTTTCCCCTGACCATCAGGGTGAGTCCAGGGGAGGGTACGTATTGGAGCTAGACAAACTGACTTCCTCTCGAGGTCAGTGACCACGCTGGCTCTTGCTATGGTGGCTACCAAGCAGGGAGGCCACAGTCTGAGACAGCGATCCACCTCCCTGGCCACCCGTGGTAGGACAGGATGAGAGCAATGTGGACAGAAGCCGCATGTTGGGGAGCGAGGCCCTAACAACGTCACAGAGCCCCCGGGTTCCCTGGGCCTGATGCTCCAAGGTCTAAGCGATAAAAACCCTTCTCATAAAAATGAGTTTTGCTCTTTTTTTTTTTCTAAGACACATTCAACATCCAATTTTTACGAACTCACAACCATTATACGTGGAGAAGGAAGCAGACTTTTCAGTAATTCATCTTTTAAAAATTTTTTTTTCAACGTTTGTTTATTTTTGGGACAGAGAGAGACAGAGCACGAATGGGGGAGGGGCAGAGACAGAGGGAGACACAGAATCGGAAACAGGCTCCAGGCTCTGAGCCATCAGCCCAGAGCCTGACGCGGGGCTCGAACTCCCGGACCACGAGATCGTGACCTGGCTGAAGTCGGACGCCTAACCGACTGCGCCACCCAGGCGCCCCAGTAATTCATCTTTTTAAAACATAGTCATTCAGGGGCATCCCGGTGGCTCAGTCGGTTAAGTGTCTGACTCTAGATTTCGGCTCAGGTCGTGATCTCAGGGTTTGTGAGTTCGAGCCCCGCATCAGCCTCTGTGCTGACAGTGCTTGGGATTCTTCCTCTCCCTCTCTCTCTGCCCCTCCCCTGCTCACTCTCTTTGTCTTTCTCGAAATGAATAAGTAACCTTAAAATAATTTTAAAAAACATAGCTATTGATATAGAACTTACACATGGACGCTTACCCATTTAAAGCATGTGGTTACATAGTATTAAGTAAATTCACAGAGCTGTGCACCACCCCTGACAGGCACACGGAGACCATCTCAGCAATGAACTGTTCAACTGTCTCGTCCCTCCAGAGGAACGGGTGAGACTTGATGCCCCGTGTCTCTTGTCCCTCTTCCCACACGGGTCCTCTCTGGAAGTATTGCTTTTCCCCATCAACACTGAACCTGGGCCTGACCTGCTGTGTCTGCACGAGGTTATGCCAATGGGAGCCTCCTAGGACTATGCGGTCCAGAAGGTTCCTATTATTTACCAATCCAGGATATGTTAAAATGCTGGAATCTCTGAGAGGGAGAAGAAATTGTATTTTCGGTTTAACACTCCGCCCCCCGCCCCGGGAATCAGCTCATGGGAGATGCGATCCTAGGACCTGAGATTCCGGGACCTGAGGCCACACTTGGCTGCATTATTCGGGCTCATTGCATGAACCCCCGGTGAGCTATGTTGGGGAATCTGGTTGGATGCAATCTGAAGTGAATTTTGTTGGGCGATATCCGGGGACATTTCCGGTCATCACAGCTCGGGGCGGGGCGGGGGGGGGGGGGGGGGGCGCCATCACCCAGCGAGAGAGGCCAGAGACGCTGCCCAACATCCTACCGTGCTCGGCACAGAATGGTGTGCCTCACACTGTCAGCAGCACCAGGGCTGAGAAGCCTCGCACAGAAAGCTGAATTCTTTACCCCGACGAAACACACACATTTTCAAAAGGTATTTTTAAGGGTGAGAGCAGAGTATGCTGTGAGTGGATATTTTTTTTTTTTCTGGTGCCGACAGACCTATAATTTGTCCCGACACCTGATGGTAATAGGCTCTTCTCCACCATGTGAGGAAAAAAAAGACTTTACAGCTCCTTTAAGATGTCAGAGGGGAGCCCTGATGTCTGCAGAGGTCTCAGGAAAAGGAGCTCGCCCAGGAATCCGTTCTTCCCTTATCACCCTGCAACGTGTCTTGTCTTTCTCTGTCCTGCACAGAGGATGTTGGTTCATTCCAGCAGCCTGGTGAGAAACTAACATCTGACCCATGTGACTTTGGATCCTGGGCATAAATAAGAGGGAAGGCATTTTGCTGGTGGTGAAGGCGAGCTTTGAGATGCCTGACAGCTCGTTGTTGACCTCTGGGCAAAATGCAACTGAACTGAGTAATCCAGGTGGAGGTCCTTCGTAGAATCGTTGAGCTCGGGTTTCGTGGTCAGTTCTGAACTTGCTGGAGAACGCCATTGCCAGGGAGACCCCACATCATCAAAGGGTAGACCACACCAAAACCGATGAGCTGGATGTGTTCGCTGGGCTCTCGGATATCAGTTCTCTTTTTTTTTAATTTTTAAAAAATGTTTTATTGTTTATTTACTTTTGAGAGAGAGAGAGACAGAGTGCAAGCAGGGGAGGGGCAGAGAGAGAGACACACACACGCACAGAATCCGAAGCAGGCTCCAGGCTCTGAGCTGTCAGCAGAGAGCCTGATGTGGGGCTCAAACCCATGAACCGTGAGATCACGACCTGAGCCAAAGTCAGACGCTTAACCAACTGAACCACCTGGGGGCCCCTATCATTTCTCTTTTGCAGGTAAGGAATTTAAGGCTCAGTGCACAGTGATTTTTGCTGCCCAGTAAGTGGCAGAGCAGTGATTTAAATCGAGGAGAAAATTCAAACACTCCTCTCTTAGTCTATTTCAGAAAACCCAGAAGACTTAACAAATAATGGAAAACTTACACATAAAATCCAAGTATTCTGGTAACAACAAGGATTTCTGGGGGTCTTCTCTTGATTCTCTTTGAATCTTACCTTTTTCTTGCCTTGGCTTGGCCACCTTCTAACCTGACTTCTTTATGCCCTGGGTATCTTACATTGTCTCCCCCCCGCCGTGATGCATGGCCACGGGCATACCGCCCCCCCCCCCCCGCAAGCCACTCCAGAATGGGCTGACAATCCTAGAAGCTGGGTGATGGCCCTGTACAGAGTATTTATTCAGTGCCTCTCAAAATATGTTCCGTAGATCATGAGACTGTTACAAGCGGCTTGTTTTGGAATTCTTTATTACTAGGGAAATACAGTTGAATGCCTACTCTGAACGCAGCGTCCCTCGTGATGGTAGGTAATGGAGCTAGTTGGATAAATGTGTGGGCATACGCAGCCCCAGATGTCAGGCTTATGGGGAGAGAACGGTCTTTATGGATCTCCAGGATGCTGTGAAATGACGGCCCCACGTGGTTGCCTAATAACTTGGAGGGTTTTCTTCTTGCGCTCCTTCGGAGGGTGGAAAGAACACTGGGGGGGGGGGGAGTAGAGGTGCTCAAGCGGGGGTCTTCGGCTTCCTCCTGCCGCTGGATACTGTGGCTGTGGCAGGCTTCCCTGGGAGCCCTCTGCCTGCAGAGCTCAGCAGAAGGGGAGAAACTGCTTCTAAACCAGCAAATGACAAATTTCCTTCACTTACGCGGGTGCCGGAGGAGCGGGTCAATGTGTGCTGCTGTTTAGATTAATCACAGTAAACACCGCTCCTGCGTCGACCTGTCACAGACCAACAACGGCTAAACTAGGTGTTATTTAATCATGTAACTCTGAACACCGGCCACCCTCTCTGCCCACAGAAACATGACTATCTGGTTCTTTAACAAATATCTGAAGGTTTCAGCTGCCAACGGATATTGATCGATCTCGGAGCTTCTCCCCAAAATCAATACGAGCATGTAGTCAGGCCTTCAGGCTTTGGGACGCAGGGAGCTGATGGTCTGAACTTCCCCCAGCAGCCGGAGATCTGGGCACCTGGGCGGAAAGACACGCCCGCCCTGCCCCCGCCTCGGCCGCTGGTCTTGCAAGAACGCTGTTTGCTTGGGGAAATCAGAGACGCCCCCGGAGGAGTCGCGATTTACCGACCGAAGGAACTTCCACGGGGCTGGTCCTCATCTTCCTCTCTTATCACCTAAGCGATTTTAGTGGATGATATTTAACGAGATCCACATCGTTCAGACAGACTTCAAGCTGTGGCCCAGCAAGGCAATACCAATTTACTAAACATCCCTTCCAATTTTTTTTTTAAACTGCTTCGTGCCACATAAGTTGCACTGCCATTGAGATAATTGGATCCTTGTGGCTCTTGATTTTTCACAGGTACACTATTTTGAAAATAAATCATGAACCATCATCTTTGAATGTTAAAGTTAATTTGCACGGACTACGCCTTTCCACCTCGAGGCATGCCTGGGTCTGCCTCTCAGCACAGGTGACCGACGACATCGGATCCTCCTTCGTTGCCATCCGAACCGCCAGGTAAGATCAGCCCGAAGTGGCCACAGTCCTTCTGACTTCTGGTCAACCATCTTGTCAGAAGCGAGTAGGTCCAAATACTCAGCAACTTTGCCATCGGTTGAAACGATGGTTTCCAAACGGCATCGTGTTTTCCTGGGTGTTGCCGGAGGACCTTCTGCATCCATGCGGAGAGCGTGTGAGTTGTGAGCAGACAGGACATCTCAACGACCGTTTGGTACAAAGGAATAGGCCTCTCTGATACTTGAAGAACTCCACCACATCTTTCGATAGAGAATAGTATAGGACTTCCTTTTCCTTTTTTTAAAAAAATTTTTAATGTTTATTTTAGTTTTGAGAGAGAGAGAGCAGCGGAGGGGCAGACGGAGAGGGAGACACAGAATCGGAAGCAGGCGCCAGGCTCCGAGCTGTCGGCACAGAGCCCGACGTGGGCTTGAACCCACGAGCCACGAGATCGTGACCCGAGCCGAAGTCAGACGCTTCACCGACTGAACCCCCCAGGCGCCCTGGGATTTCCTTTTTCCAAACGATCTCTCTTTCTCCTTCTCTCTCTCTCTCTCTGCCTGCAGGTAACATAAACAGAAGCACAAAGCAAACAGCTGAATGGGCCCTTGTACAGCCTTTGATTTCAAAATGCTAATGCACTCCCCTCCCTAAGTTGCCCCACACCCTGAACCGTCAAATAGAAAGTGTCAAAATTATGGGCAGTTCTCAGTGACCGGCTAACCAGGTGCACGTCAGGACCGTAAAGTACCACAACGTACACACATCTCCCCCACATTCATTTCCTCTGCTTCCCGCGACCACGGCACCTCCATCATCCTTCAGCAGAAAGACAGGAAGGAGGGAGAAGCATCCAGTAAATAAAAGTGCGAGTGCATTTTGCAGTCACGAAATGTTAAATAAAACGCTACTTACTGCAAGGCAGGGGCAAGGAGGCAGTGGGGTGGAGACGTAGCCCAGCAAAGCAGAATGAGAGCAGGTTCTCCCAAAGCCTCCCGATGGCCCCTCTGCTGACCTTAAACTTTCTTAGAGGAGCTCTTTGGGGAGGATGCCAGTGCGCGGATGGAGAATAAGGAAGTTGATGTGAGCCCCCCACGCGACCGCCTGGAGGCAGCGTTCTCGGCCCTGGCTCGCCAGCCACGGGCCTGTGTGCGCTTCTAACTCACTGGCTCGAGGGGCGTGGAGCTCGGGTGTCCAGCTGGTGAGGAGGGGCTAGCTGACGGGGAATGACGTGGTGGGGACCGGAAGCCACAAGTGGCGGGCTCCTCTTCGCTTCTGTCAAGCAGCACCACGGCAGCACCTTGCAAAATTTAAGGAGCCCGCGCGTCACCCAGGGATCGTGACAAAATGCAGGTGAAGCTTTGTGGGTGTGGGTGGGGCCAGGGTCCTGCAATTCCTCACAAGCTCTCTGGAGACTCTGTGCTGCTGCCCCATCCCCCATCCCAGAGCCACGCCTGCAGGAGCGAAGCCCCATGGGGGGAAATGCTTCTGGGTCTAGAAACATGGACGCCTGTAGAGAAACGACTTATCTTAGATCACAGGTTTTCATCTGTGGGTTCGTCACACATTTCGTGAGGCTTCTAGCGAAAAGTTGGCACCACCAATCAAGTAGCAAAATTGCAAATGACACCAGGAAGGATATAAGTTAGAGGTAAATCGACACCATCACCTCCTACCTATGTTTGATTTATCGATTGCAAAACGAGAAGGTGGATTTATAGCCACGGGGGATAACAGTCCCAAGAAAGGGCCTCGCAGGCAGTTCATCATTCGATTGTGCATTCAGACTTTCTTACAAAGCACCTACTATGGGCCAGATGTGCTCATGATTCTGTAGCTCTGTCTGGGACTTGCTGTTACGGATGGTCGATTAATCACTGTGGTAAGGCAAAATACGAAATACTCATGTCCTTGCAGAAGTATCTGGGGCTTTGTCAAGACCCGATCCCATCCAAGGGAGGCCTCTGCCTACACACTACAGATCTGGGTGGTAAGAGGAGCAAAAATCACCCTCTGCCCTTATGTTGATGTTATGGCCATCTCCTTGCCCTCCCTTTCATCATCATCATCATCATTATTATTGCCCTGTATTTCTCTCTTCTTCCCTTGAGACTGACTTAGCGACACGAACGCTCAAAATACAAATAGTACCAGGAAAGAACAGCAGGGGTTAGCTGAGCACTCCTGGGCATGGTTCTGTTGCATCCTGCCCACTGGGAGCTGTTACTTGCGGGATGGGACCATGTGCAGTCGACTGGATTCCATGCCCTCCCCACGGAGTGTCGCCTATTGCCACCATTCTTTCTTGGTTCCCTGTCCTAGCGACCCTCTGAAACCTCAGCCCACCGTCGCAGAGGGTCGACCTGATGTTTGGGCCAGAATTTTTGCTGCCAGTGATGGAGAAGAAGGATGAATCGCTTGCTCCACTGCGGCTGCTAACTGCTCTGCCCTGCGCTGAATCCAGTGTCGGGATTCAAATCATTATTCTTCTGCCTTTTTTTCCCCCCCCGCTGAAGATCTCCCTTCTCCAAGATCTCCCCACGCCTGACCTCCGCTAGACCTCCAGTTAAAAGGGAGATCCGTTTTCAATGATGGGGACTTGCTGACACTCTTTTGCCACATGTATCAAATTTGCTTTTCAAACGCGCAGCTGATGGTCTTGATGTGTTTTCCTATCGCTTGTGCCACTCAGTGGTGTCTAGTTCAGCCTGGAAACATTTTCTTTGACTCTCTGTGATGTTTTCAAAGTTAGGAACAAACCCCACGCTTTTTCTTCTATTTTTTAGCCTTCCGCACAGCGGCAGGTCAAGCTGTGATCGCTGGTGGGAGCAGAGATGAGAAGCAGAGGTCCCCTGACCTTCGTGTACACTTGCTTTCCCAGAGACCGCATGAGACGCTCTGCAACGCAGAAGTGCAGCCCTGAGCCCATCCTCATTTAGGACGCAAGCCTGTGTAGCAACATGTCGGCTGGGTAGGTTAGAAGCATCAAATGGGGGCTCTCACACTGACCCTCGGAGATGAGCTCCACTGAGCTCACAGACAGTTCACTTCATTAGCCGGCTGGGTGACCTTTCGCAATTTCCTCCTCCCCACGCCAGATGAGGACCCCCGTCCGCCCCACTGGGCACTGCGGGAAGGAGCCTTTGATGTCAGCGTGGGGAACACTCTGGAATCTCGGAAGGGTGGTGGGAGAGCCAAGCGCTGAAGTAGACGGGGGGGGGGGGGGGGGGGGGACGCAGGGAAGGTGAGGAAGGGGCAGAGGGCAAGGGAACCCGAGGCTGCCCAGCGCTTCTGGGGCCAGAACGAGGGCTCCGGGAGGCTGTGGGTGCTCAGCGGCCCTGGGACGATGTCCAGCCAGCAGGGTGGGAACGGGGCCACAGACCTGGACCTCCAGGTTATCCAGAGAGGAAAATCCCTCCAGCTACAGAAATCTTCCAGTTGCCCGTGGGCTCCAACCTGCTGGGGTGCCCAGCCGGCTTGGCTCTTAATAAGCATGCACACCTGAGAGCAAAGACAGGCAGACTCAGCCCCTGTTGGGGATTTTGTCCATGTGCCGGATGGTGTGAGCTTCTTCCTTGAAAGATGCCGTGAAGTGGGCGGGTCAGTAAGTAGGAGACAGCACATTTTCTGGCACCTGCAGTGATCTCAAGTAAGACCGAGAGATCTGGCTCGGGTTTGCAGCGGCGAGATCCCGAACCTGACTCTGAAGCAGGCCGCCTCCCTGTTTCCTCCCCTTCCCTCTCCCAAAGGAGCTCTGGAGCTGAATAGCCTTCACGGCTCTGGTCTCCATGCGGATTATTCCTTTACTGCACAGCAGGTGCCTGGCATCATCCTCAGCACCTTACAAATAGACGTCCACAGTGCTCCCACTTTGCAGAGGGGGATACTGAGGCACAGGGGAGTGAGTGATTTCACAACCGAGATCACAGAGCTGGGGCCGCATGGCGGCATCCCACGGTGTCACCCGGACTCCAGGCCCTCCGCCATCGGCAGTGGCCGTGTGCTGTTCCTTTGAAGGAAGGGCTTGCACAGCAGGAGCGCTGAGCCAGCGGCTGGAAGCCTGGTCCCAGGGGAGGGGCCTCCACGGGACAAACCATGATTCCCACTGCCTTGGAGATGGAGAAAAATGGACAATCCCCAAGCAGTATATAAATCCATATACAATGAGTTATTGACCATATAATTGGAGAAAATGCTCACCACGGGACTAGAAATTGTAATTAGGTCTCTGATCCCTGCGAGTCCCACAGAGAACAGTGATGTGATGCCAAGAGCGAGGCTTTAGGCTGGGACTTGGTTTCTGCTGACCATCTGCACGGGGGCATCAGAGGGACCTCCACTCTCTCACCTTTCCCGTGGGCTTCTCGGCTGTCTTTACGGAAGCAGGTCGAGCCCTGGGCAGACCGAATGAGAATCCTGCAAGCAGTAAGTGAAGTGAAGCAGATCTTGGCAAGTGGGTGCTGGTTAATGCCTTCTCGTCACTTGACGCGCAGCCCGATGACGAAGCCGCCACGGATCACCGTCGACCAGGCCCTAGGCGGCCACGTGGGAAGAAGGCTGGGCGGCATTACAATCTATTAGCAGACACTGCATGGAATCAATATGATACCTCTTGGTTTTTCTCCCACTCGAAGGTCCCGTCCAGCCGTTTCGGACACCAGTTCATCATTAGCACGAGCTCTCGAAGCCGGGGAGGGCAGTGAGCACACAGTGGGCGCTCAATACGTGTTTGCCAAATGAATTGTGCTTATTAGACTGTTCAAAGGGAGGCTTTTATCGATCGCTCTGTCTTCAGGAAGCAGGGCGGGTGAGCAGCTTCCTAACGGTAGCACGATATCTGAAGAAATTTCTGTCTCCCCTTAGGCCTGGTTTTCAAAGTTTTCACTGCAAATAATACAGCTATTTAAACCAACAGCAAGTTGGAACAGTGGCTTCTCCCAGCGTGGTGGAAGCCAAAAGCTCTTGCGCGCGCAGACTCTCAGCTTGTTTAGAAGTCTGCGGTGTTGTTGTATTTCCAAACTAGGTCTAGGGGCACCGGGGGGGCTCAGCTGGTTGAGCCTCTGACTCCTGGTTCGGCTCAGGTCATGATCTCACAGTTCGTGGGATCGAGCCCCGCGTCGGGCTCTGCGCTGACAGTGAAAAGCCTGCCTAGGATTCTCTCTCTCTCTCTCTGCCCCTTCTCCACTCACTCTCTCACAAAAATAAATGAGGAAACTTTAAAAATAAATAAGTAAGTAAATTAGGTCTTGAATAAACAACCTGAAGAATCGGAATCCTGCACGTCCTAAAGCTTCCGCCTGGGTGTTCTGTGCCCAGAGCCTCCCTTCGGGTCCCCAGCACGCCACCTGCCCCCACTGCCCACGTGGCCTCCCACATCGTGTCTGCCCCGTTCCCCGGCTGTATGCACACAGCTGTAAGCTTTTCTTCAGGCTTGTCTATGGGCTGCTGTTGCCGACGTATCGTGGGCCAAGCCCATCCCGCCGCCTGATTTCGTACGACCTATAAGCTAAGAATGTTTTTAACACTTTTTTAGACCTTAATTTTTCATATACTTCTGGATTTATAGAATAATCGAGCAGAGAGTATGTCGAGTTCTATACACCGGCTTCCCCACCCCCTTGGCCCCGGTACACACTTTGCCCTACTAACGTCTTTTGTTAGTGTGGTATGTTTTCCACGACCATGACCCCATCTTGATACGATATTATTAACCAAAGTCCGGTGCTTACGTGGGGGTTCACTCTCTGTGTTGTATAGTCGTGGAAGTTTGGACCCAATACATGGCATGGATCCACCATTAGAGCTTTAAACGGAAGTGGTTCACAGCCCCCCAAGTCTCCTCGTGCCTCACTTGCTCAAGAAACCCAAAGGAACATCACACTTCATGACATGTGAAAAGTAGGTGAAATTCAAATCACAGTGTACCTAAAGTTTTATTGGGACCCAGCCACACCTGTTGGTTTACATGTGGTCAGTGGCTTCTCTCCTGTCACAGCAGACTTGAGTCGTTACAATAGAGACCATGTGATCTGCCAAGCCAAAAATATTCCCAGCAGGACCAGTTTGCTGACCTCTGGTCTAGACCATCATTTCTGGAAAGTCCGAGGTGTTGGGTCTCAGCACTTAGTGAAAGGATTTGATCGTAGGAGACTTTATATCTTGACTGAATTAAGGCACGGAAGTCCCCTCCAGAATGTTAGCAGTCGTTTCCAAAGCCAGCTGTCTCCCAGAGCACTAGAGTCCTTTCTACCACTTTGCTAGTGGTGTTCGTCTGTTTTGTTGCAGGGATCAACTGACCTACAGAAGGTTATCGGTTTGATGGTTTGTTGAAATGTGAGGTTAACAGAACTAAGAACAGTCCTGCTTAGTGGCAGAATGATTCCAGCATCATCTCTCCCACTGATGTCAAGGTGAAGACCATGCTCCCTTGGTCATCACAGTCCTATGACCAAACACCACCTGTCTGTTGTCTACACTGCAAAACGGAGAGTCTCTGACTTTCCTCAAATTGTTTTATGTTTGTCTTTGATGTTTGGAGGTAGATATTACCACCTGCATTTCAGATACGAGGGAGCTGGGGCTAAGAGGCGTTCGAAGCCTGCCCTGAACCTCAAAGTAGCAGACAGCTGAGTCAGAGAGGTCCAGAGCTAGGCAGGCGCAAGCCCGTTTTGTTTGTTTGTTTGCTTGGTTTTGCAGCGACAAATTAACTTCCAAAGTTTGTAGGAGTCTCTTGGATAAAAAGTCACTTTCAGTCTTTTATTAAGGATTTTGACCAAGCGAGACACAGAAGAAAAGTTTGAGAAGATTTGGAAGTTCCCATCTGAAGAGGCTTGTAAGAGCAAGATAAAAATACAGGGTTTTCTGTTCCAATTAGAACTGAATGTTAGAATGAATTGCTATCAGGTCACTGTGACCCATAAAACTTGGCTCTTCTCTCTATGGGAAGCCTTTTCTTGTTGTTTTCGCTGAAAGGGCTTTTTCTTTTAAAAACCCGGAAAATGCAAAGCAGAAGAGAGGCTGGAAAGCTCGCCCAGTATCCTGTAAGGCAGCTGCAGTTGACTTCACATTCTGGTGCATCTTGCCTCCTTTGGATGAGAGATAGCAAATGATGATCAAATTATCTGATTTCAAGAACTGTTCATTGGCCATTAGCATTGTTCTCTTGGCCTGGCTGGGAGAGTCAGGGACTCTGGAGGTGGGCAAGCTCCCAGGCGACCTCAGCGTTGAGAACCGTCCCGCCACACTCAGCCGTGTGCCCAACTGGGCATGGGGTGTTTATATAATGAAAATCTTCAAGTCTGATGATGAATTGTTAAATTTATCTCTTATTGAGGCTGAAGTAGACGTTTTTGTAACACTTGCCAGAAAACCTATCTGGGTGGTATATTTCATGAGCACATGGATGTTACAGACTGAGAACCCCCACCAACGCAGGGAAGCCCCTAGTTAAGGGGATTTTCCCCTTTTTTTCATAAATGCAGCTGCTGCGATATTTCCTTCTGGCAGGAGCGTGGCAGGAGACCAATCTGAGACCACACAAATTTGTGTTTGTTTTTATGCAACCATATTTTCTCCTTCCAAAAATGGTCTCTGCATTTATCTTTAGTTTATCGTTTTAAATGCTTGTTAAAATGTGTCTCAATTTGGCCATATTTAACTGATTTTCCTTGGAATATGGGCACATTTGCCGCCTGTATTCAGAGATCTTTATTATGTTTCCAGCGATTTTTCTCTAGTTATGTCATTGATGATTAGTTTTGTTTTGGTAGCTCTGGTATTTCCCAGAGCAATGTCTATAATTCTTAGTCCTGGTTTCTTATCTATAATTATCCACTTTGTCCTATCTTCTCAACTTTTCCACCAGCGTTGTAAAAGGGCATCTCAAATTCTCGAATTTTCCCTGTGTCTGTGTGAAAATCTTAATGGGAACTTGAGAGAACCTGTTGTTTTTTTTTAATGTTTATTTATTTTTGAGAGAGAGACACAGAACACGAGCAGGGGAAGGGGCAGAGAAAGAGGGAGCCCCAGAATCAGAAGCAGGCTCCAGACTCTGAGCTGTCAGCACAGAGCCCGATGATAGAGCCCGGTGTGGGGCTCGAACTCACAAACCATGAGATTATGACCTGAGCTGAAGTCGGACGCTTAACCAATTGAGCCACCCAGGGGCCCTGAGAAAACCTGTTTTAAAGAAAGAATGCTGACCTGCCACCATTTTAAACCCCTACTGTGTGTGTGGCCTGGTTAAAAACCTTGGGAGAGTCCTAAACAATCCTAACTGGACATACATTAAAAAAAAAATCTTAGCCACCAAATGGCAATTAAAACCCAGGCTTAACGTTATAATAGAGAGATCCTTTCCCTTAAAGTGTAATAATCATAGGACACTTTTCTAGTTCTTGGGATAGAGAACAAAACCCAAATCCCTGATGTCCTGAGGGAGACATCTGATCAACAAAACAACTAAGCAAATTATCGAATGCATTAAAAGGTGCTAAGTACTTAGGAACAAAATAAAGATGGAAAAGTAACTAAGGCACTTGGGGGCGGGTGCGTACAAGACGTTTCTGAGTATATGCTTGTGTTCTTTGTGTTACAGCTCTGGTCCCTGACACTCAGGAGCCAACACGAATACCTGTTTGCCCAAGTTCCGTGCACAAATGACACAATTCGTGCACACTAGCCACTGCGGGAACTTTCTAGTTCAAGCCCCTGCCCCATCAACACCTTTAGGACAAAGGAACGGAGCTGAGAGACATTGCTCCTTCCCCGGCTGACGGACTCGCCCGGAAGCCAGCTTCCTGACTCCCGCCACATGGTAATTCACCTCTGCAGACTAACTGATGCGACAGAAACAGAATCCACCTTCTGCTCGGATCCCCTCCACGGGCAGCAAGAGGGATGGGAGCGGCCCTGCAGCTGCTGAGGGCCACAGTCCCCCTTCAGGGTTGACCAAGAGTGGGCTGGGGGCCGAAGTGGACAGTGAGCACCAAGTAGGTTTCAAGCCTCCCAGAAGCAACAGCTGTTTCCCCCAGAGTCTGAGACGCAGCGATATCGTGCACCTTGTCCCCATGGGAAGTGGGGGGAAGAATCCCCTCCCCCCGAAAATGTCCGCATCCTAATCCCGGCAACCAGTTTAGCTAACGAGGCAAGAGACCCTGCAGACATGATTTCGTGAAGAGTCTGGAGATCCTGGATTATCCGGATGGGCATAGTTGAAGCAGGGGATGTGAGGACAGAGGCTGGCGTGGCAGTGACACCATCGCTGGCTGTGAAGTGGGAGGAAGGGCCACGAGCTGACGACTGCAGAAGCCTCTAGAAGCTGGAACCGGCCAGGAAACAGCCAGGAGGAAACAGATTCCCCCCTGGAGCCTCCAGAAGGACCCAGCGCTGCCGACAGCCTGATCTTGCCCCACGAGAGCCACACCTGACTTCTAACCCCCAGAACTGGGAGTTGTGCTGTCTAGCTGTCCACTGGCTGGCATTTGTTGCTGCAGCCACAGGACAGCCACGGAGGGAGTTTGTTTGGGCTTCTCCTCCAGCCAAGCCGGGCCAGCGGAGCAGACACGTGGAGCCCCAAGCCACCGTCGCTCTGGCTTGTGGTCTCAGCTGAGGGCTGTGGGCTCCATGGGGCAGGGATTTGGGTCTGTCTTGTTTGCTGCTGTAACCCCATTACCCGTAATGGTGTCAGGGACACACCCCAATATTCGAACAAGCATAGTCCTACAGAAGCACTGTGTTAAAGAAAGGGGTTGGAACAGGCTGCTTTCACACCTGACTTTATGGCCTGTTCAGAGATAAAGCCTGAAGTCTAAGCTTCTTTAGCTCAAGGGGGACCCACCACTGCCTGGAAATATGCATTTTGACAAGTGGCCTGGAGCCCTGGGAGATTGGGCTCCTAAGTGCACACACAGGCCTCTGTGACTGGTCTCCACCTGTCTTCCACGAGAGACGTAAGTCCCACGCATCAGAAGGGAGCCACCGCTCCACAGTCCCGCCTTTTTCCTTCTGAGCAGCTGAACCAGGAATTAGTGGAGAGCAAGGGGGCTAATGAAGGTGAGGGTTCCTCTGGAGGCCGCTTCTGCAACACACAGCCGTGGTATTTACATGAAAGATACAGCGTTTCCTGCCTGACGGTCTCCTCGGTTCTAGAGCCGGGACCGTGGCGGCTGTGAGACCCCACCGTTAAAAAAAAAAAAAACAACGGTGCTTCTGGGCATTACTTTTGGGTGAAAACTGTAGAAAGGATGGGTGCATTGTCCAGACTCTCAGACGCTCCGTGACGCCGTGGCAGAACCGAGATGCTCTCGCCACTGACCCGCTATATAACCAGATGTCCTTTCCTTTAAAGAGATGACCTTTTGCGACAAGGGAGTAACACACCAGCTGTACTGGGGGGATTAAATCTTTGTGCTAGAAGAATGATTTATGCTCCAATAAAGCCAAACAAAACCTAATTGGGTAGGATGAGACCACCAAAAATTATGTTCACAATGAAAAACAGAACGAGAACTAATTACCCCAGTGCAGTGTTCCATTTAGCTATAATTCTACAGTCAATTAGTATTCTGTTTAATTGTACAATTAATGAACATATAAATTAAATTCATAGTTTATTTCTACCACTAAATTACTTATTTGAATTGCCTCTCTTTGGAAAAAAAAAAAAAAGCGACCCAGTGCACACATTATTGAAATGACTCCGTAATGTACATTCTGGGCACGCCTTAATTGTAAAGCAATTACTCCACTATTATGGCTGTGATGGGTGCTTGTGTTATTGGGAGCTGAATAATTTAATTTTCTCCTAGCAAATGAACAGGTAATAGTGTCACTGACTGACATACAATTCTCCTGGCAGATTTCAACTTCCATGAGTAGGTGCCATACCGCCCAGGGAGCGCCTGGGAAGGTGGTGAGCAGGGCAGCGGTTCCCATTCAGGATTCGTGTGGGTGTATCGCACTCGTGGTGGGTGACAGAACTTGCCGATAAGGAGATAGCAGGGCTGCTTCCCCAGCCCTGGCTAGCTGGTGAACACAGAAGGAAAGACAGTGATGATAAACACTGGGTGCCAATGGCTGCCCTACCCTCTCAGCTCCCTGGGAAGCCCCTCTTCAAGAGAACCTGCATGTCCCCAGGTGGGTGGACACTCATTCATGCACACGAGTAAGACTCCTGCCACCAGATTCTGTTGCTGGTGTGTGTTTGCCTCCGTGGCACCTCTCCCCTGGACACTGGGTATGTGGACAGCGCGGGTTCTCTCCCAACCCCTGGTTAACGGGTGTCCTGTCTTGAGAAGGAAGATGGCCCTGTCTCCTTGGCGTTGCACGGCACAAGGGGCCTGAAGTCTTGCAGAATTAAGTGGGAAAGCCGGGCTCATTGGCCCTGCTGTAACAAATCCCATGCCAACTCCCCAGTCAACACCTGCCTGTCCTGGACACACGCAGCACCCAGCCCCTCCATCCTTGCTTCTGCCAGGAGGGTGGCCCCTCCCCCACGGTGGTCCATCAAGAAATTGGTCTCTGGTCCAGGTGCCCTGCCAGCTCTCATGTTTGCTCCCACGTTAAGCCCACGCTGGGATCCCCACTGCACCAAAGCAAACGCTTGCTACATTTCACTATGAAATCAGTAGACTTGGGTGCAGAGGACGTGGCTTCCAGTGCCACCTCTGGCACTGCCCATGCAGGTGACCTTGGGCGAGACGCTCGTCTTTCTGAGCCTGGCTTCCTCATCAGTGAAATGGAGATGAGGGTGTTTTCCCCGGGGGGCCTGCAAGATTAAAGGAGCAAGTGTGTGGAAATGGAGAAGAACGCTCCAAAGTGCTCCTGTTTTTATGATGCAATTAGACTCGGCCCATATTATTGCCTAAATGGTGTCAAAAAGCAAAAATCCTATCAAACCAAATGACTAAGGTGACAAATGCCAACCAGAAGCTTCGGAGCCGGAATTAGATGCGTGGGAAGAAAGTGATCTGGGAACCAAATGCCCCGCGAGCCCGTTCTTTCGAGATTTGCTAGGCCCAGTCGTATGATTGATTTGGTCCGTTTTTCACGCTTGAACACAGTCGGAACAATCTGATACAAACAGAAGGAACAGGCCGGCACCCCCAGGCGCACAGCAGCGCTGCCCAGGGCTCGTGAGAGCAGTGATCCGGGCGGGAGTCGGTGGCTCCTGTGACACCTGCAGACATGTGTCAGAGGAAGGGCTGCAGCAAAGTGGGCAGGCGAGCGAGACCATACCTGGACCATTGCAGTGGGAGCAGAGTCCCGAAGCCCAAGGTGAGAGAGTGTGTGAGCACTGGGGCGACCTCATGAAGTTGGGGGGTGTCAGTGGGAGAAGACTGGTGAGATGCATAGAGCAGGCTGAGTTACTCCTGAGCCTACGGCTGTGTTTCTCTGCGATCCGCTGTCTGTTTGCTAATCGGCACCCGTGAGGGTTAGGCTCCTCTTCCCGCCGGGACTGGGACACAAGGGTGCCGTCTCCTTCATTATTTCCTTTCAAAGAGGCAACTTCCAGGCCCTTGAGAAAGGTTATTTCCTGGGCTGTAAAACAGCAAGAGGCTGGGGAGAAATTTTCGTGCATTTCAAAGGGGCAGAGAATGAACTGCAAGTTTCCTAAAGTAAATGCTGGAGGGACATGAAAGCTGGAAACCTACAGTCGAGAAGAATGTGTCTGTGTCTATGCTCTCGCCAAGCTGAGGGCATTGTTCAGGCTGTCTTGCTTACGTGGGCGTGGGTTGTGGGCTGCAGGCTGGTGGCCTGGGGACACTGCTGGCCGCCTCTCCTCCTGTGGGCTGTTCCGTGGCACCAAGGATGAAATTTATCTCTCAAGCAATCAATCCCCCTGCCCTAAATGCCTGAGTCCTAAATTCTCAGCAATAATATACAACGTGTGCTGGTTCAGTCTGTGTTATTAGCTGTCTCTTAATAACCTTTGGGTCAGGGGTGTTATTGATGCTTGAGTTTAATTCAAATTATAATGGGATAAATCATCTGCCGTCTACAATCCCTGTTTATTGAATTTCGTATGATCCATTTAATTTAGGCCCTCCCAACTCCGAAGGTTGAAGCCTATTGAAAATCCGTCTCTTTATCCTCTCATGACCTAATTTATGTTTTCCCCTCTAACACCCCCACCTACTTTATTGCTGCCACAGCCTCGAAGACTCCGTGAGGCAGAAGGCGGGGCTCAGAAGGTGAACATTTTTATTGCTTTATTTGGTATCCGATCAAAGCCAACCAGATGAAAAACGACATTCTGGGATCTTCTGCAGCCCCCTCCCCAGGGCTTCTGGCTCTGTCCCGCCATATATGACCCAATTAACATTTCTAGAGCATCCACTCTGCGTTTAAAATATCTTTGAAAACACAGAGCGCTTTAGAAAACAGTGTGGCAACCACAGACAGGAAGCGAGCACAGATATCGGCCTTCCAGGAGCACAGCACCCAGTTTCCGATGTCCCTGGGAAAGAGTGAGTTAGTGTTGGAACGGAAGGAAACGCGCACAGAGAGAACACCAAGAGGCGTTGGGTGGGTGGGTGGGTGGGGGGGGGTCTCCCCCGGGGTAGGACTGGGAGCGGGGAGAGCCCCCCCAAGCCTGGGCTGGATTTGGATAAGAGGGGGTCAGGGGACAGGAGAGAAGCGGCATTGAGAACGGATTTCTTGGAAAGGTGCCAACCGTAGGCTCGGGACGGAAACGAGACACAGCAGGGGCTCCGACAGACACACCTCCCACAGCCGGCAACCGGGAACCTGGGTGCGCCTGGGGTGCTGAGAGGGAGGACATTCAAGAGAGAAACGGGAGCTTTCAGCATCAGAAGGTGTCTGACTCTGGCCGTACCTAGTCTGCCCCTGGGGCTGTCCTTACTAATACCAATAACTGAAGTCCCCAGCCACACCTTGGAGGCATGGAACGCAAAGGAAGGATGTTGGGTGCTTCCTCTGGCACATGATGTGGTGATGGCGACAGAGCCCAGTGCTTGTCGTTTGGGACAGCAGGGGGTTCGCATCGGTGCTGATGGGAGATATGTGTGAATGGACATCGGGACCACTTGTCCCCCACGGGCGAGGCTCTCGATCCCCGATTCTGAGTTCCCAGTCGATGGGGCCAGGCCCGTCACTGGGCACAGTCACCGCCCTGCTGACTCATGCCATTTAATCACAGGCAATTAGTGTGACTGACAGCCCTAATTAAGCCCTTACCTGAACAGGCTTCTTCCAGATGCATCATTGCAGACAGCAGCCTGACCTAGCCCTGATCTCTTTGATTTCCTGCTTTCTCATTGGGGCTGTTGGAGGTCTCATCTGAATTTCCTCATCACCTTTAGTGAACATTTTTATCCCATTTCTCCGAACGATTTTGAGATGCTGGTGCGTGGTGTTCACTTAAAAAGAAAAGAGAAAAAGAAAGAAAAAAGAAAAAGAAACCGTTTCTGTATTGTCAGTCAAGAGAACTCATCAGTACAGAGAGGGATTTTGCCTCAAAATTGCTAGATGCTTGGAACGGCCTTCAATACATCAGGGTTTTTTTCCAGATACGATAATATTGCTGTTCAGCTGCAGACACTTCTGAGGCAATCCTTCCCTTTCTACATTTAAAAAAAATCACACCTTCTATTTTTATGAGACTTTGAAATCCTTATACAAATTAGAGTCTTTGGAAAGGATTAATGGAAGAAAAAAATTACTTTGTATTTCAACATATTGGAGGTTTTACTGACTTCTAAGACCAAATGCATTTAATAAAAAAAAAAAAAAACAGATGGAAAATTAAATCTTCCCTAATCTCATTTTGACTATGATTTTTACGATTGACCCCAGCTCAGTGCTGTGAGGTTCGCAGCAAACTACACAGCCATCTTGAGGGTTTTCCTCCCTTCATTCTGCAGAGGACGCGTATGCTCTTTATTGACAGACGGTTTTGGGAGAAGCAAGGGCTCTTGTATGTGTCCACTTTTAGGACAAAACAAATACGTAAAAATACATTCTTCTCGATCACCGCACATTTCCCAGAGTTGAGGGTCCTTCTCCTTGTAGACCATCCTGCCTCCTCGACATTTCTCCTGCTCCTGTCTCGTTGTCCTGGACCAGCTTCGCACCTCCGGCCATGTTTACTGAACAGCCTCCTAACCTGTCTGACTCTTGCCTGGCCCCCTGCCCCGGCCCGAAAGACGAAGGCCGAGCTCTTAACCCTGCAGGCAGAGGCCTTGTTAAACCGCTTCCTTCTACTGTCCAGCCTCCCCCATCTCGTCTGCTCAGACGCTGCCTCAGTGTCCCCGACTTTGCCCGTCCCTCTCTGGAGCCCAGCCTCACGCCCCCTTCCCACCACCTCGCGGTGTCCTGTGGGGCGTGTCGAACGCCCCGAAGACCTGCAGCCCCAGCGGGCTCCCTGCTTCTGCCTGGAAGCAGCTGGGAACGGAATAATGATCTTCCCGCTCTGAGGACCCGGTGCTGGGGGCTGCACTGGCTGGGCATCGTCCCCCGCGATCTGTGCTGTGGCCCGCACGCTAAGAGCTGAGTACTTCTCAAGGGAGGACCTTCCACTCAGGCCCAGTGGATCAACTCGCCCAAAGTCAAAGCCACCGGTGAAGGTTTCCTAGTGCTGGTGACCGAGGGCCGGAGTCACCTCCCTGAAGTGCTAACCTGCCGAGTGCATCCAGGTAGCATGATGACATTGCACATGTTCTGCGTTGACCGGTCATGTAACACTTCCGCCTAAACGGTGGGCTGACTACGCGTTTGGACCGAGCATTCCAGAAGGTAAGGGAGTGCCTTTGCCGTAATGAGGGCTTTCCAGATGGTGAATGAGTGATTTATTGGCTACGGAAAAAAATCAAGAGGAAAGCAGCATGTGGAAAATGGGCTTGCAGCCTGTGTTCCCCTCACAGAAAGAGCCATATAAACAGCCGTCCACACAGGAGAACACCTCCATGAGAGCTCTGGTCCCAGGGCAGAGGCCACAGCACCAGGGTGGGTGGGGGGCAGAGAATGCAAATAAGAAAACATGCCTTGAAGAGGCAGGGCCCAGGGTGACCTCTGCCTGGGTTCAGCCCCGGGAACGGCGTGAAGTGAACATCCGTCTTGGCCGCAGGTACAGGCTAGGCTCACCCTGTTAGAACACGGACAAATGACCCGAATGACGTTTCTCCAGAGAGACACGCAAGCGGCTAGTAGGTCTATTAGAAGGTGCTCAACATCCCTGACTCTCAGGGAAGTGCAAATCCAAACTGAAGTGGGATCTCACCTCATCTGTCAGGGCGGCTGGTTTTAAGAAACACAAAAGGTAACGAGTGTTGGTGGGGATGTGCACAAAGGGATCCTTGCTGCACCGCTGGTGGGAATGCAACTGGTGCAGCTGTCATGAAAACCCGTAGGAAGACGGGTCCAATTAAATATGGAGCTACCATGTAATCCAGCCATCCCACTTCTGGGTGCTTATCCACAAGAATTGAAATCGGGATCTCAGAGCGACACCTGCTCTCCACGTTCACTGCTGCATCATTCACAACAGTCAAGACACGGGACCAGCCTAACTGTCCACTGATGGGTGAACGGACAAAGAAGAGAATATATCCACACACTGCAATGTTATTCAGCCTCTAAAGAGAAGGAGAGCCTACCATTTGCCCCAACACACGGATGGACCTCGAGGACATTATGCGAAGTGAAATAAACCAATTGCACAAGATGAATACTGTGTGATCTCACTCACGAGTGAAATCTAATATGCTCAGACTCATAGCAGCAAACCCACAGTGGTTACGGGGGTGGAGGGTGGGACTGGGGGACGTTTGCCCAAGAGGTATGAAGTTTCAGTTATGCGTAGGAACGTTCTGGAGAGGTGCCCCACAGCACACCGCCTGTAGCTAACGATACTGTGTTGGATACTTGAAACTTTCCAAGAGGGTAGATCTTATATTAAGTATTCTTACCACAAAAGTGAAAGCAATAATAATAATAAAGGGAGTGGGGGGAAACTTTGGGAGGTGACAGTGGTTTCATCCCTCAACTCAACAAGTTTATACATTTACCATGTACGACTTTTTATATGTCAATCATACCTCTGTAATGTGGTTTTGAAATTTTTTTAAATGTTTGTTTTGGAGAGAGAGAGAAGGAGACAGAGCACGAGTGGGGGAGGAGCAGAGAGAGAGACACACACAGAAGCCAAAGCAGGCTCCAGGCTCCGAGCCGTCAGCACAGAGGCCGATTCAGGGCTTCAACTCACGAACCGCGAGATCATGACGTGAGCCGAAATCGGACACTTAACCGACTGAGCCACCCAGGCACCCCTGTAATGTGGTTTTTAATAACGATCAATTAATGAATGTGCAGTTTAGAACTCAGCCGAGCACATAGGCTGTTGACTCCGGTAGCTGCCGGGATTCCAATGGAAAAGAAGAAAAACGGCCACGTTGGGGCAACATCTGAAACACAGCTGGCCTGGTCTGTTTGCTCAGACGTGGCTTCCATGTGGAGCCACACGGAACTGCAGTTTCTGTGACGGTGAACCTGTTCCACGTGTCCCTGTTCTTCAGAACACAGCCCCAGTCCGAGTCTCCGCTGTGGGACACCTTTCAGCCACGTCTGTGTTGCCAACACAACAACTGTGACAGTAGCCTTTGCTCTGTGCTCTCAGTGGCGCTGTCCAGGTGGGCCGGTGGTGGGGGGAGGCTGTACCCCAACTCCCCACGCTGAGCCAGCGGAGTGAGGACGCACTGCCATCCCAGCAGCCTCGTGGGTGAGTCAAAGCCACCTTCACGGAGCACAGGCCAGGGACCTTGATGGAGGGTTTCCAGAAATCTTCAGAAGTGAACACCTGGGGGCCCCACCAGGAAACCCCTCCCTTACTGGATTAGCCTCGTATCACCTTGAGAACTGTATTTGCCACACTCTGGCTTGACCTGGGCTTCGTAGGAATCGTGACACACGTTTATTGAGCACTTACTGCATGCCCGGCTGGCACATGTGATGGCACTAAGCCCTCGCAATAACCTCACGAAGGGTTTACGGCTCTCACTCGTCGAGGATGGGAAACCTGGAGCCCTGAGCAGGAAATCACTCGCCTAAAGCCTCGGGCCCCGAGCAGCAAGGCCACAGTGGGAACCGAGGTGGGCGGGCTCCGGAGCCCGTATTCGCAGCAAAGACGCTGTGTGGCCTCCCCGTCTGCAGACTTGGCTTTGGAAACCTCCCGTCCAGAGGCTGTTGAATTCTTCACAGGTAGTCTTGCCACAGTCGGGACGTGCCGACCCGCGCTGCTCTGTGGCATGTGTTCCGACTCCCGGACACTTTTACCAAAACGAAAATAATAGCTGGCTTGGCCTTCCTCTCTTTTTAAAAATGGAAATTGCTGTTGCCTACACACGTTCATCCTAAACACACACTCATTGCTACACGCATATTCGAGAAAATTCGAATGATGACGAAAAGCACAAGGTAAGATGCCCTCTGGAACCCCGGCATTAAGCCGCAACTGCTCTCGGTGGTTCGGCGACACGTTCAGCGGCCACACAGCCGCCACACGCAGACATGCGTGCGCATTCACGCGTGAGCTCCTCCGCGTCGGCGTGGTCGGGACTGCAGGCCCGGCATGCGATTCGGAGTCTGGGCTTTCACTTAGTGATGTGCCAGAGGGCTTTGTCCGCGTCGTGTGGACACAGCCACACGCCACAGAGCAGCACACAGCATTCACACGTGCAGTCCCACCGTAGGGCAGCCCTCGCCCATGGACACACACGATGTTCCTAGCTGTTATCCGATCTGATCAAGAACCTTCTACAAGCATTTTCAGCATTTGTCTTCTTGTCTCTTAAAACATGTTCCCACGTACTGACATTTCCAGAACACGGATGTGCTCTTTTGTATAATGACGGAGCCATCTCGACCCGGGTGTGGGGCTGGGGAGGGCTGCAGTGAGTGTAGCTTCCAACCTGGCAAGAAAAGAGCCGGAAAACCCGCAAGTGCATGACTTTCTTGAGTCCAGCATCAGAGCGGTGAGGTCGCAAAGTAAATAACCAATCCCAGGCCTGGCGAGAGCCGGGCGCATGCCGGGGGAGAGAGGCCTGAGCGTTTGCTTACCTGGGCAGATGCCATGCAAATTGGTAGGGACATTGAATGAGAACGTTTTAAACAAGTTGCTGAAGGACAGGAGTGGGTCAGCTGAGGGGGGAGAGGCCCTGGTCTGCAGGCCGGGGGGAGTCCCACCCTCCCGCTGGCTTTTCCTCTAGGAACCCACCACCTGTGCACAGAGCAGCTGGGAGAGTGGAGGGATGAAGGGGACGTGGCAGCTGAGATGCGGCGGGAATCCCGGGCTGCGCCCAAGACGTGGAGCGTGGACTTCAGTCGGCAGTGATACACCAGGAAAGCTCTTGGTCTTGACAGACGTACCATGGCTGTGCATGGCGTGGTCATCGGTACCATGGCTGTGCACAATGTGGACGTCGGTCCCGTGGCTGTGGACGGCGTGGACGTTGGGGAAAGCTGCGTGAACGGCATGCAAGAACCCTGTGTTCTACCTTTGCAATTTTTCTGTGAAGGTAAAATTATTTCAGAATAAAGATGTTATGAAAAAAAAAGAATAGTTCTCGTTTTATTGGGAAGAAAAATGTTATTATAAACTAGTTAATTAGTAAGGGATACAAATAACTGGATATAATGTGGTAACTCTCTTGGCCCCCTATATCAATGGCCTTTATTTTGAAATTCAGCATTCTTTTATTTTTAACGTTTATTTATTTTTAAGAGAGAGAAACAGACCGCAAGAGGGGGAGGGGC
Source organism: Prionailurus viverrinus (assembly GCF_022837055.1). NCBI lineage: Eukaryota > Metazoa > Chordata > Mammalia > Carnivora > Felidae > Prionailurus > Prionailurus viverrinus. The sequence continues at coordinate 3,025,140 of NC_062563.1, forward strand.
AGAGAGAGGGAGACACAGAATCCGAAGAAGGCTCCAGGCTCTGAGCTGTCCGCACAGAGCCCCACGCGGGGCTCGAACTCACAAACTTTAAGATCATGACCTGAGCCGAAGTCAGATGCTTAACCGACTGAGCCACCCAGGCGCCCCTGAAATTCAGCATCCATAATATGTGAGTTTGGGGGGTTGGAAGGGACCCACAAAGTTTCCCAGTTTTAACTTTTCCTTTGTGACTCACTGTGCAAATCATGGTACAGACTCCAGAATGATTCCTAAATCTGATGTCAGCTTTGGATCCTTGGGATTCCAATTTCTTCCCTTATTGGGGTGAGTTCACCCTGCAAATGAAACCACCCATTTTGTCTGAACAGACCCAGTGGAAGCTGTCCTGTCCTGCTTCAGCGGGTAGGCTGGTGGCTGAGAGCCGGACACTGGTCGCCCAGCCTGCCTGCATTAGGGTAATGGTGCCATTCCTTACGACCTGGCCACTAGGGGTGAGGGGCTCTTGGGCCCAGCCATTTCTCCTCTCCAACCAGGAGAATAAGAGAGTTGCAGTGAGAAGCAAATGAGCCAGTACAAGAAACACACTTGAAACAGCACCTGAAGCAATTAAAATTAGTTTTATTATTATATTAGTTTTCTTTCAGCGATGCCGTGGTAACAGATTACTCCAGCATCTGAGGGGCTGGCAATGATAAGGCTTTGATCTTGCCCAGGTTCCCGGGGTGGCCGCAACTCTGCCCCACACTTTCTCCGCCTTTGATGGTGGGGTGGGCGTGGGGGTCCCAGAGCCTCCTGTGGGACTTGGGCATAATTGTGGACTCTCCTCCATGATTATGAGGATGGAACTCACGATTTGCCACGCACTTTATTGACCAAAGAAGTTCCGGTGACCAAGCCTGGTGTTAAGGGGGGCAGGGAAGTAGACTCATGTTATGGGGGGGGCAGTGGAAAATCGGGAGCAGTCCATCAACCCTCCACAACTACTACAATTACGTTATCACACCCAACGGTGCAAGTCTCCACAGCTGAGGCTGTGCGCAAAGATCTCAATAATTCTCTTTACTTTGAAGACAGCCCTCCTTCCCTTAAGTCTTATTAGTGAGACTTACAGTTTGCATAAAACAACATTTCTCTTCTGCGTGGACTTATCCATCCAGCTGCTAGAGAAAACACACATTTCTGAACCGATTTTGCAAAGAATCCGCATCGCGGAGACAAAATGTTAGAAAAGATCCTTGCGACGTGGTCTCGTGACAAGGTGTCCTGGCGCTCACTGCCAAGGGAGGCGGCTGCAGGGAGCCCACCGTGAGCCTTGACCCAACAAATGTTTCTTTGACCCATTTTGTCCAGCTGAACGAAGAAAAGCCAAGCAGAGCAGGTCTGAAATATTGGGGGCATTCCGATCACTTGTGCACAGAGAGAACTCCCAGCTCTCTCCCCTCCTGACTCCCAGCCACACCCCTACTGAGCCAGACCCTTGATCTGCACAGAGGCCACAAAGGTAAGCTGGGCCTCAGTCCTGCTGGGGAAGAAGCTTAAGGGAGCTGGAGAGGGGTACATGAGTATGTGATGATTGAGCATCGCAGATCTAAGACTAAAAGCCACCGGAGAGGTGAACTTGGGGAGAAATCATTTCTCCTGAAAGTGTAAATTCAAAGCAACAGATAATCAAGAATTGGTTCGCCAATGTCTCAAGGGTGTCATCAAGGATTTTACGTCCTGATTCACTGACAATGACATAATAATAATTCCTGGTTCTCAGGTTGGCCCTGATGAGGGTTTGGAGCACCAGTGTTTCTGAAAGCTGATAAGGAAGCAGCCATTCCGTAGGCTTAACTGAATTCTGTGTAGGACTCCCGAAGGCATTGATACTCATTCTTAGTGGCTAGCAACCTGACCCCTACCAAGTAGCCCAGACTTACGGGAGACCATTAGAGTTGAGCGGCAACTTGCGCTCATCCTGTCTGAAAATTGTGTTACTCGGGAGCTGCTGAAGGCTCACCAACTTACGCCCTGAGACTGCGTGTTTGGGGTAGGACCTCATATCTGCCTGTTCATCTAACAGTTGGGAAGACGCAGTGACCATTAGCCACTTAGACACAATTTATTGGCTCCATACATGTATATATACATAAATACGCACCCACACGTGTAAAGTGAAAGGTACACACATCCACACCCTTGTGGCACCTCCACCTGCCATTTTCTCAGGACCCTGCACCTGCTCCTTGAGCAAGACAAGACGGATGGGGGCCAGGCTTAGAGACATTTCACCACACCCCATACAGGGGGCAAGACCATCAAGACCCCAGGGAGTGTAAGACCCAGAAGAGGGGGAATAATCAAATGTGTAGAACATAAAGGCACGAGGATGTACTAACTTCCTTCCGAGCACATAGCCGTGCACTTGCGCACACAAAAGATAACGACTTAACTCTTAAACCATTACAGTCCTTTGAAGCAGACATTGTTTGCACTCTATCGACGAGATAATGAAGCTCGGAGACGTACATTTGGGGGCGTATGTGATCCTTGCATAACTTCTCACACTGTGGGAAACTGTACCGTGTGTGGACACACATCTCCACACCCACACTTCTTACCCGGCCCCGGGGAACGGAGTTCTTACTAACGACGAGGTATTCATTTCGTCGTTAAAGCAAACTCGCTCACGGCTTTCTGGGATGCACGAGGTTTGCTTCCTCCTGGGCTCACCTGAGCAAGTCCCCTGTGGTCAGCTCTAAGTCTTTACTTGCTCCTGCACCCCCACACCGAAAGCAGCTGGGGAGAAGCACCTCAAGCCAGCACTCCGCGCAGCCTGGCGGGTTTCCACAGCTCCCCACCCCCGTCCAGCGGTTCTCAGAGTGGGGTCCCCGGCCAGCAGCATCGGCATCACCCACCGAATCAGACACTGGGGTGGAGACTCGGCAGCCTCGGTTCGGACTTCTCCCCTCCTTCCCCTCCCAAAGGACGACACCCTCCCTCCCACCCTCCCTGTGCTTACCTGGGCTGCCCATGCTCTGTTCCAAGGCCGTCCCCTCCGACCTGGCACCGGGTCTCTCTCCTCTGAGATGCTCCAGGACATGGCTGCAGCCATTCGCCCATTTTTCTCGGGCCTTTGGATCATAGTTACAGTGTTAAATCTATGAGTGGTGTGATTCCCGTCAAAACCCAAGAAACAGACCAACGTGCAGATTCTCTGGATCCCGTAGCCCCTTCAGCCCACTTTACGTTGTTCCCCGCATACTGGTTTTCTCTGAAGAGGTGTCTACTCCTGTAGCAAGTTCCTCTCTTCCCCTTCTCTGCTGATCCCACGTCATCAAGCCTGCGTATCCCCTCCTCACCATACAGCTCTGTGAAGGACTCCCACCACCCTCCACAGCTGGGCCTCCGGGTCCCTTCTCATCTTGTCTGTCTGCGGCCTCTGGCACCGCTGCTCATATTCTCTTCTCTCCACCTGGCCTCTGCGACAACGGACTTTCTTGGTCGCACGCTCTCCTCACTGACATTTCTCATCTCCTGTACTGGTTACTCCTCATTTCTTTAACCTCGAAATGTTGGACCTCCTGGAGCCCAGGGCTCAGTTCTGTTCACTTCTTCAGATATTTCTACCAGGTCCCTTGGGTAGTTCTTCTCAACCTGGGCCGCTCATGGGAACCACCTGGGGCGTTGAAAACTCTCAGTGCATCCTAGATCAATCCCATCAGAATCTCTTGGGTGGAACAGAAGCATCAGTATGTTTTCCAAGCTTCACAGGTGATTGCCACGTGCAGTCAAGTTTGAAAACCACCTTCCTGAGGGATCTCATCCCGTTTACGGCCAAATCATCTATATGCTAGTGGCCCGATTCTGGAGTCCCCAAACCCCTTTCCCGTATGATCCAGACTCCCACTCAGCACCTGCCATGAGGTGCCTAAGATACGACTCACACTTAAAATGTTCCAACTGAACTTTTGGTCCAGCACCCAAAATTCAACCATGGACTTCTTCTATCTTAGCAGGTAGAAAGTGCATCTCTCCAGGTTCTCAGGCCAGAGATGTCAACTCCCCCTCTCCCTGTCCCACACCCACACCCAAGTGTAGTAAGTCCTACACCTCAGAGTATGTCCACCGTCTAACCACCCCCCACCATCCACACTGCTGCCACCGTGGGCCAAGCTGTCACTCTCTCCTGCTGGATGCTTCCAGCAAGTTCCCTCATGCTTCCAATCTCCCTTCCACTTTCTCTTTCAACATGGCCAGAACAATCCTTTCAAAAGTAAGTCAGTGCTTATCTGTCCTGTACGGAAACGCTCCCCTGGCTTCTGATGCCGCCAAGGGTAAAACCCAAGGGCGCCATTTCTTCTTTAGGGACATTTTTAAACCAAATTTGGATCTAGAGCCCATCCTGTGCCACTGTGGATCAGAGATTATCAAAACAGATGGTGGAACTGTTCCCAGCTACAAAAACTGTTCTCTCTCTTCTACATGACAAGAAAACATTTTTAGATAGTTCTAGATCAGCATTTTCTAAACTTACTGGACCATGAAACATTTTTAAATTATAATATATTGATGGGACACCAAGAGGAGTTTATGAAACATAAATGTAGGCTTAGATTAAAGCAGACAGCATCAAAAAAGTTCTCAAAGGTGAACTAATAGCTTAAAGAAATGATAAAAATTTGACTCATATTCACTTTGCTTTAACACAGCACAGAACACAAATTGGGGGAAACTGCTTATGTGTGAGTTAATGAGAATAAAATATATGAACATAAAGTAATTTTTTACACCGTGCGTTTTTGTTATGAAGGAAGACGTGGTCTTGAATAGTGATTTGGGGGGGTCGGTTCTAAATCACACAGCTGCTTAAAATTAGGGATGTTGCAGCTGAGTGTCTTCCCGTATGAAGTCCAAGATCAGGTCTAGTTCCACATTTTGTTTAATCAGAGTGAGATACAAGCATTCTGCTTCTCTGGGCATGATGTGCACAGACTACAAAAATGGGAACTCTTCTCCTGGCGGTATGGGGACCAACTGAACCTGGTTGCTCCAAGACTCATTCCCCTTGGATTTTGTCTCTTCATCGATCCGCTCGAGGAATTTTCCAAACTGAATCTGGGTGTGCCGCACTTAGGAGCTCTCACTTGAAAAGTTTCGGAGAGTTCAAGAACCTCACGAGTTTTTGTGTTCGTTACCATTGCGGTTGTTTTGATAAAACTGCCTCCCTCCAGCCACGGGTCTGTGGGGAACCAATTTGCGCGGTATAAATATTTCAGACTCCATAAATGTTGAATAATGCCACAAATACACGTTGAAATATTCAGGCGAAATGCACAACACAGAGCAGTGGCCCATCCGCTGAAGGGACACTGGCAAGTGCTGCCGGGCTCCTCGAGGCGGCGCCTTGGGCGGATGGGAGGGGTGGGGTGTGGCGGCTCTCAGCCAGGAGGCCCGGGGCCACATCCTGGTTCTGGGACTTGGCGGCTGCCTCCCAGGGTACATCTCTGTACCTCAGCTATTTTATCTGCAAAATGGGCACAGTAGTCCTGAAGGCTTAAAGATTAAATGTCTGAAGCATTAGAGGACTCACACGTTCGTGAGCATTAGATTATCTTTCTAAGATAGATTCTCGGGGAGTGATAGGAACAATGATGTTTGGTGTCTTCATACAAATGTCTACCAAATGCATTTAAAAAAAAAAAAAGAAAGTTAAAGTACGACCCTCCCTTCCTCAAAAAGTTAAAAATAGAACTACCCTGCAATCCAGCAATCACACTACTGGGAATGTACCCAAAGTGTACAAAACCACTGATTCAGAGGGACACGTGCACCTGATGTTTAATTTTTTTTTAATTTTTATTTTTGAGAGAGAGTGGGGGAGGGGCAGAAAGAGGGATCCAAAGTGGGCTCTCTGTTGACAGCAGTGAGCCTGACAGGGGTTCGAACTCACGAACCACGAGATCATGAGCTGAGCCGAAGTCGGACATTCAACTGACTAAGCCACCCAGGTGCCCCTGTACCCTCATATTTATGACATCATTATCTATAATCGCCAAATATGGAAACAGCCCAAGCGTCCATTGATTGATGTGCGGATAAAGAGGATGTGGTGTATAGGTATGTGTGTGTGTATGTAGACTTATACAGATACACAATGAAATATTACTCAGCCGTGAAAAAGAATGAAGTCTTGCTACCTGCAACAGCACGCACGGAACCAGAGGGCATAATGCTAAGCAAAGTAAGTCACTCAGAGAAAGTCACATAGCACATGATTTCAGTCATATGTGGAATTTAAGAAACGAAACAAAGGAACAAAAGAAAAAAAGAGACTAACCAAGAACCAGACTCTCAACTGCAGAGATCACATCACACCGACGGTCGCCAGAGGGGAGGGGGGTCGGAGGACGGGGGAAATGAGTGACGGGGACGAAGGAGCACACCTGTCGTGATGAGCACCGGGGGACGTGTGGGAGGGCCGGATCCCTACGCTGTACACCTGAAACTGATATCACGCTGTGTGTTCGCTAACTGGAATTTAAATAAAAGCTTAAGAAAAGGAAGCAGGACCCCCTCCCACTGCTCCAAAGCAACAGTTATGGGTATGTATCCTGGATCATATCTGGGGAACTACTGTCTTGAAGCGGCTGCTATAGTGAGACCTTTTTCTTATCCTCAGGCACGTGTTAAGCCGTCCACTGGACATGTCTCTGGAGATAATGATAATAGTAAGTACCATTTGTTGAACACTTTCGGTCCGATCACTATGCCAGTGGGTTGGGGTGTTGGCTTCTAATTCCTAACCCGGTCCTGCAAAGCAGCCATCACATCTCCATCTTCTGAGTGAGGAAATGTGCAGCAAGGGCAATAAATGACTTGCTTGCACCCCTTGGGGGTGCTGGGCCGGGAGCCTGGAAGAAGCCCAGACCGTCCTGCCCTAACCTGATACCTCCCCTCTGCCCCGCACCCTTGGGGATTTAGAAGACTGTAAACAACAAGGCATGAGGCGCACGGAGAAGAAATATGGACAGAGAGGGTGCTCGTTTGGGAAGGACCGAAGTTGCGTCCAAGAAGAGTGTCCGTCACGGTGGGGGGCGGAGGGGGGTGAGGTCCGGGGCACCCCTGGGGCTCCCGCTTGCCTTGATCCACCCCATACTCAGCCCGGGGCTCCCGCTCCTCATGGTGAAGGAACAGCACCACCTGTGGACCGAGAGAAGGGAGAAGATTCCAGGCTGCAGGGAACTTGCCAAGGGTCCCCCGGTGGGAAGTCCCAAGTGCCAGATGCCACCTTGGGGACGGTGGACCCCGAGACCCTCGATAGATGCTTTATCCTGGCTGCTCCTGACTCCGTGCATCCGTGAAACCCCAGAGGCTGTGAATCTTGACTCTCTTCCCCTCCAGCCCGCAACTAATTCACTGACCTGCTTTTAGCACATCAAACTTTTAGACACGTCAGGATTAAAAACCACAGAATGTGCCTGTGGTTCCCACTCCCAAATAACACCCACATTCACGCTTCGAAAGAGGACAAAGCCAGCTCCGGCTGACTCAGAAGTTTAGTCACCTTGTCTCAGTGCCTCCCCCACCCCACCCCCTGGCTCAGTTCCTGGGGCAAACAGGCAAGAGAAGCCAGAGGTATCACCTCCCCAGGGAGAAGTTTGACGAGGGAGAAGGTGGATTCGTGCCTGACATGAACACCTCCACATTTGTTTTAATTTTCTTCCCTCAGGGACACAAATATTTAGGTACGCAGACGCCGAAAAGTAAAATATAAAGCCACACATAATCTCATCTCTTGTAGATCACTATGGACCTTCAGGCTGGTATGGAGCAGCCTGTAAGTACAGTTCCAAAATCTTTAAAAAACAAAACAAAACACCATGTGCATTTTCAGTGTGATAGTCCTTATACTACGCTTTCTCGTGAGCTGCCGTAGAGTAGATAATATGATGCCAGAATGTAGTTCACTAACTTCTGCGTAAAAGGCGTTCACACGCTTTCCACGTGTTTACATTATAAACAACAATGCACTGAACATCTTTTAATGCAAAGATTTGCACCTATGTTATATTTTTATAATTATTTCTTAGTCTCTAATCTTACAAGTCTAGTTTCTGGGTTGAAAGGTATGGATATTTTCAAAGATTTTAATTTGCGTTTCTAAGCACCTCGGCAGGAATGTTGTACCAATTTAATTTTTACAAATAATTGTTAAGTGTGCCTCTTCTGAGGCCAACTTCTTAAGCTTACACTTTACTTTTTAATCTTAGGACAACAATATTTTTAAAAACGTTTTTAGGGGCGCCTGGGTGGCTCAGTCGGTTAAGCGTCCGACTTCACCCGGGTCACGATCTCGCGGTCCGTGAGTTCGAGCCCCGCGTCAGGCTCTGGGCTGATGGCTCAGAGCCTGGAGCCTGCTTCCGATTCTGTGTCTCCCTCTTTCCCTGCCCTCCCCCCGTTCATGCTCTGTCTCTCTTTGTCTCAAAAATAAATAAACGTTAAAAAAATTAAAAAAAAAAGGTTTTAAATTCTGTTTTTGAAAGTTCATTATTTTTGAAAGAGAAAGCATGAGCAGGGGAGGGGCAGAGAGAGAGGGGAACGGAGGTTCTGAAGCCGGCTCTGTACTGTGAGCCCGGTGCAGGGCTTGAACTCAAGAACGGATAGATCATGACCTGAGCTGAAGTCGGATGCTCAACCGACCGAGCCACCCAGGTGCCCCAGGACAATAATGTTTCTAAACATATTAGTTTATAATATTTTATATATTTTTAAATAGCGGGGTTGCAGATTACTTTTGTATGTTTGAGAAACACACTGACACTTTTTTTCTGAGTTATTAGTAACAGCCCATCGGCCAGCTCTCCATGAGTATATTTATTTTTCAATTTATACAATAATACCTTAATGCTCAGCATGGAAAATCTAAACAACAGGAAACTTACAGAATAAGATGCATTGTTTTTGCACCTCCTGCTCTCATCTGCTTTTCACTCCCGGCAAGGAAATGCTATTAGAAGACAAGTTCGTGGTCTTCTGCGGGGGGGTTTCCAGTGACCGGGTGGCTGGGTTCGGGCACGTGCAGGGAATGCTCTGAGACGTGTTAGTAAATTGTCCCTCAAACGTGCACCAGTTTAACTTGTCACGAAGGTGCTGGACACTGCCTTTCCTTCAGACTCTGACTGGCACCAGATGGCTTCGATCTTTATTTTGCATTTGCAACACGACGATCCCAACTTACTGTTTAGATCTGTGAGTCCCCGATTAATTCTACAGGGCGTCAACCATGTCTCCACATTTACGGAACATTCAATTTCTTCTCTGAATGTCCTTTCCAGATCCTATACCCACGTGAGGCGTAAGCAGAAACCGTGGGGGAGAAGGCAAGCAGGTGGACAGTTATTTTAATGAAAAAAGTCAGATGGAAATGAATACTAGAAGGGGGTAGTGCGTGTGTGAGTGTGTGTTCCCCACATTCCATCCCTACTTCCCACTCACATATGCGTGATTCAATATAAAATATTAAATTATTTAACACGTAATAACAAATCATCTTATATATTTTCTAAGTTTATTTATTTATTTTGAGAGAGTGAGAGGGCAGGCAAGCAGGGGACGGACAGTGAAAGGGAGAGGATCCCAAGCAGACTCAGAGCTGTCAGCACAGAACCTGATGTGGGGTTTGAACTCATAAACTGTGAGATCATGACCCAAGCTGAAGCCAAGAGTCAGGTGTTTAATGGACTGAGCTACCCAGGTGCCCCTTATATATAAGTTAGTGGATCATAAAGAATGTAATAAATATACATATATTTAAACGTGTATTTACTTATTTACTTTGGGGGGTGGGGAGGGAGAATGTGAGTGGGGGAGGGGTAGAGCAACAGGGAGAGAGAGAATCCCAAGCAGGCTCTGTGCTGCAGCACAGAGCCCAACACGGGGCTCAAATTCATGAACTGTGAGATTGTGATCTGAGCCGAAATCAAGAGTCAGATGCTTCACTGAGCCACCCAGGTGCCTAGAACATACATACATATATTGAATTTAATTTCTTCCATTACAATAATTTAAATGAGAAACAGACGTATAGATTATATAATATCGCACCTCTAATGTGTGTAAGTGTGTGTATATATGTACGTATATGATGTCTGTTTCTTTGAATGGAATGGGCCATCTTGCCCAGCGGCCAGGGGTGAGGGAGAGCTGGAGGAAGGGCCTCAAGAGCCTGGCCTTTCGCATGAACCACGCTGACTCTGGATATTCTCGAGCATCCACTACATGCCCAATCCTGCGCTGGGCGCTGGGGTACCACCGCGAGGAGCCCCATCCAGTGTCCCTACTAAGCACTGGGGACTTCAAGATATATTAACCACAACGTTGCAGGAGACCTTTGGCTACCCGTGTGACAAGAAAACACCCAGAGACGGGCAGTGAGCGAAGGAACACGGGCGCCTCTGTGACCTGGAGAAGACTCCGTTCTCCTTTCCTCTCCGAGTGGCACACGGAGCTCTCGGAACACGGAAAAGCCCAAATGCTGAGCAGAGGCTCATTTGCTCTGGCTACTTTCACATGTGTGCTCTGTGTGGACTTGGGGACAGCCAACGTGAGTCCTGACGCCATGACAGGCTATTAAAGGACATGGGTCGGCCTGGTTCTTCACTGGGGATAGTTCTGTGCCCCGGGGCCATCTGGCCATATCTGGGGACATTTTTCGTGGTCACAACTGCCAGGCAGGTGCTACTGGCAACCTGTAGGCTGTGGCCAGGGATGCTGCTGAACATCCCACAGCGTTGAGGACAGCCCTCTGCAACAAAGACTTACTGACTGAAATGCCAGCAGCATCAAGGTTGAGAGTCCCTGGCCTGGGCCAAGAGAATCTGTCATGCTCTGGGCTCAGATGTCAGCTGTCAGCTTACATGGCCCCAGCTTACATCATCTCCGTTGAGGAAGTCCGTGCTAGGATAGCGCACAAGCCACACTTGGGGAGGACGAAACAGGTGCTTTCTGGGTGCTTCGTCTAGAATCCTCTTACCACAGACTTTGTTGTACAACTCCGGGCACATTCGTTCACACAGATCATGAAAAATGGCGCCATTCACTTCATCCAGCCTTTTCTCAAAATACTTAGGATCGCAAATCTGATGGTAACTGAATTGCTATATGAATTCAGCTCAGCCCGACTGATGTCATTACAATACTGAGGTGACTTCTCGGACCTTTAATCAACAAGAGGTGCCATAATCCCACCACGTAGGAAGAATTCCTTCCGTGACAATAAACAATGTCAGCAATCTATAAATAATCGGTGCTTCTGTTCCACGCTGAGGGCCTAGCTGCCAATCCATAAGGCGATGATGGTGCCACATGCAGTGGGATCCATATTTACCGAAGTATTCTTAGCACTGAGTTCCTTCTTTGCCTTTTTTCCCCTCCCAGGCTGTAACGAATGAACGCTTGTCATTGGCACTGAGTAGAGGGATTCATTCTGTGTCAAGGAAGCACGTACGTTTCCTGATGAGACACCAGCATATCCCACTTCTGCGAAGACGCGGTTACGTAAAACATAATGAAAAACTTTCATTACATTTGCGAAATACACTCGCGTGAAAATCTTGGTGAAATGTTGACCAAACAAGATGAAGAAGCATGATAAGAAAATTCAAAGCATCCATTTCTTGCCTTGTTCATTCAGCACATACAGTTATTATGCACTTTCCATGTGTGTTTAGGAACCTGCATTTTATATATTACAAGGTGTGTGTTTTTATAACAATTGCATTTATCACTTTCCAAAATCATCACCGTGGAGATTATTTACAAGCGATTCCTTGTTCCAGCATAGCCCATTTTAAACGCTTTTTAGCTACAGATTCCACGTACACATGTTTTCAGGGTTGCGGAGATAGAGCGTTTGGGTTAAAAGGTGCATCCCAGATGGGCACTGTGGTGGCAGGGCTGAGTCACCCCTGGGGAGCCACATGCAGAAATCAGAACTCAATGGATGAGAGAAACAACGTGTAGCAAGCAAGATTCTTAGCCCCAGAGTTCAGGTGCACAAGAAAGACAAACACTTTGTTTAGTATTTACTTTGTTTTCAGCCACTCTGTGCTGCCTTCTCCCTCCTGGCGGTCATCACGCGGCTCAGTCATCACTCTGGAGTGTGGGGTGTCCACTGCCTGCCCCACACCGCCCACACTGCAGCACAGAAAGGTCCACTACGCTCACCATCCAAGCACTCATTGTTCAAGGACACAAAGTCCTTGGATGAAGAACAACAGTGCAGACAAGACACCATTGCTTGAGTTGAATGTCAGGCTTCAGACCCTCCCTCAACCAATTACTAGTTGTGCGATCTATAAAGTGGAGATTAAACAATAGTAAATTCCTGTAAAAACTGTTGTCACGATTAAATCAAGGGCTGCATAGGAAGCGTACCGCCACGTTGTCGGGGCTCAAACGTACACAGAGGCATGTGTCTCTAGTCCAGAGTTGGAGTTTTTCGTGTCACATCTGGGCCGGAGCAGAGAGACACTGCACCTAAATCCCAACCTCCCTGGGCCTGTGGAAAACCCTGCCCCCTCACGTGGCCCCCTCCCCCAAAAGAGCAAGGGTCTGGCTTCAGCCCAAGCTGGATCCAGAGACTCCAATGCCTGTGTCAGGATTTGCTCTTGTTTTCCCCACCCCCGGGCTCTTTCATAAAGGGCTAGTTGACTCTCCAACAGGCAGATGCAGTCCACGGAGAACAAGGGGAGCCACACCCACAACCTCGGAGTCTGTCTCATTGCTCGCTGCACCTGAGCAGACGACGGGAGAGGACGGTCAGATGTTCTCGGGGTGCAGCGTCAGGCAGAACGTTCCAGAACAAAACCCTCACCATGGAACCGTTCTGTCATCGCTTGCAGGAGGAGGGAAATGGGAGCAGCAGGTGTCTGGCGGGTAGAAGACCTGCCTGCAGACCAGACTCCATCCCTCGTGAGAGCAGCCTCCTCCTACTGAGTCTCAGGGACACCCACCCTCTGTCACCCTCACAACCATCCTGCTCATGAGGTGCTATCACCACCCTTTAGCACTAAGGAGACTGAGGCTTGAGAGGAGGGAAACCAGAAGCTTGCCAAGGGTTACTGCTACTGGGTGACTTTGTGGTAGCCCAAGTTGTGCAGAGGGTGACAGGAGAGTTTGAGCAACGTTTGGCAGCGACAGTAACACCCACGAACTGCTTCCCAGGCCTGGTGCCTTGCAACGCTTCCTCCCGCACCGCTCACGGCTCGGCCCGATAAGGACCATGCTGTGTGCAGCAGCAGGTGGCTGCCGTGACGGTCCTTTACCCTGCCATTTCTAAAATGCTCTGTTCTCGGGTCTAACGGCCCCCAGCGGGCCGTGGTTTGTAATTCATTAGCGCCTTGCTTCTCTATTCCAGCCTTCCTTGCCCTCCGTCACCCCGACATCAGGAACAAAGGCCTGGAGTGCAAGCAGTGAGGGGAGGAGGGCAACGGGACACTGTCACTGGCGGGCAGCCATTGTCCAGCCCCCCGGTGCCTCCCTCCCCTGAGCTGCTCCTCCACACCCACCCTCCCCCAGCCCCTTGGTCCCGCCCTGAACGTCCCTGTCCTTCCAACTTTTTCTTCCTCCCAGCTCCTACCCACGGCCATGGGGGATCGGTTTAGAAGTGGGTGTCGGACACCAGCTGAGATAACCAGGGTCCTTCCCGTGGCTCTTGAACCGGAGAAGAGGCCATCTCCCTTCTGTGATGGAGTGTCAGGCACATTAACACCTGAGATCGGCTGGTGGCCATGTTCCCTCCCATTTGGGCTGGAAAATAATGAAGCCAAAGGCAGAGAGAAACCATGAAGGGGCATGCGTCCTGCCTCTGAATCTTCGCTTCCACCTGCTTCTGAAATCCAACTATTCCCCTCCTTCCCCTGTCCCCATCCCTGCCTGCGTGGACTGTGAACCAGCACGTGGTCCTTTTCGGTTAGCTGGTTGGAGCCGAGTTACTGTTACTTGCAACTGAAAAGTCTTAGCCAACACAGAGCACTTTCCATAGCTACCCATCTTCTAGATGTCTGTTCCCTGTCTACGCTATCTGTTTGTGAGCCCCACATTTACAAATCGCCTTTCTTTCTTTTTAAAAGTTTTTTAATGTTTATTAATTTGAGAGAGGGGCAGAGAGAGAGGGAGACACAGAGTCCGAAGCAGGCTCCAGGCTCCGAGCTGTCAGCACCGACGCGGGGCTCGAACCCACGGACCGTGAGCTCACGACCGGAGCCGAAGTTGGACGCTTAACCCGCTGAGTCGCCCAGGCGCCCCCATGAATTGCATTTCTATACGTAGACATAATTGCACGTCTGAGTGGAACAGACTGAAGCATCAGTCTGCAGTCCAGGGACAAAGCAGCCGTTCGTACCTCTGTAATCTCAACTCTCAGAGATCAAGCCGGCTCATTCACCCACTCATCCACGCTTTCATTTAAAAAATTCTTATTCAGTGCTTTCTGCCAGCAAAGCTCCTGTCATGACTATAGAGACGACAGAGAGAGACCAGGGCAGGACTGACCCTGAAGGAGCTAACGATAAGACACGAAGGAGCACAACCGTGCCCCAGGAGAAGTGGACAGGTGTCACAGCGGAGGTACAGAGGAGGCACCCCGGGAGCTCAGAGGTAGCAGGTAGCTGGTATTACTCCAGACTCGGGGAAGATGTCATGGGTAAGATTTAACGTTGTCTGGCTGACAGCTAAGCTAAGAGAAGGGTCCGAGGGCGTGAATTCCAGGTGGGGGGAGAGCACTCTTCTCACCTGAGTCACACGCCAACAAAGAGCTAGACAGAGGCCTGACAGCTGCAGAGAAAAAAGGCCGCCTTTCTCCCAGAAGCCTGGCAAGCCTGTTACTGCCCAGCCCTGAATTAAGCAGACGTGCCGTCTGGTCACAGGCACGGCCGGACCCCCGCAGCCCCCTTCAGAGGGAGAGACGATTTTAGCGCATGGCAAAGATCCAGGGTGACCGCCGGGTCGCAAGGCGGACAGTGAGAGCGAAGAAAGGTGCTATTAATGATCACTGTGGAACAGCAATCGAAAATCAAGACTGCTCTGGGCAAACGGAGTAGGCCAGAACCTTCTTGCTGCAGACAGGGAGCCCAGCTCCAAAGGGAGAAGGAGGCTGGCCGAGCCTGCTCAGATCCTTCCCCCCCGCTCTTTAGCCAGAAAGCCCGCTCCCCTGAGGACACGTGGTGGAGAGAGACCCAGGGGTCTAGAGAGTTCTGTCCTCGGTAAGCATCCAGATCGTAGACTATGTGGTCTACTAGGCATGATTTTTCAGAAGGGGACGGCGTATTTACAGTCACACACAGTGAACGGCTACGGCGGGCAAGGAGATTAGGACCAGGCGGGAGGCATCCCACGTGCCCAAACACACAGGTGCCACCACGGATCGCTCACTTACCCCGTGGCATTCCACTGGAGAACAGCCTCACGTGACTTCGTGCATTCATTTAATGCCGTGAACAACCCCGCCAGCTGGGGTCCCCGTCACTGCCGCTGACAGATAAGGAAACTGAGGCTCCGAGATATGGGTGACTTGGCTCAGGATGACAGAGCTGCCGAGCAGACGGAGCTGGATTTGAACCCAGGACTTTAGCCTCCGTAATCCACGTGCCGCCCACCTCCTCCACCGAGCCCGGCTCCCCCGAGGCTGCCCTCACTGCGGCGTGATGAGAACGTCCAGAAGGGAAAGCGGGCCGGGAGCCCTGGGCAGCTGTTTGAGAGAGAGCCACG
The DNA here is from genome assembly GCF_022837055.1 of Prionailurus viverrinus. Classification (NCBI taxonomy): domain Eukaryota; kingdom Metazoa; phylum Chordata; class Mammalia; order Carnivora; family Felidae; genus Prionailurus; species Prionailurus viverrinus. The sequence continues at coordinate 3,040,893 of NC_062563.1, forward strand.
CACGTCTGTGTGCTACTCAGGACGTCGCTTGGCTTCAGAGGGAGGCAGAACAGAATGCAGTCCCACACACCGCGCGGGGCAGTGCTCGCCTGGGCTTAATTACAGGTAGTCAGCATGGACTCAGCAAAGGAAAACCACGCTTGGTCGATCTGATAGAATTTTTCAAGGAAACAGCACAAAGAGTCAACAGGAGAAAGCCTGGCTATAATTTACTTGGACTTCAAGAAAGCGTTTGATATAGTGGCTCACAAAAGACTAATATTCTAGGTCAGCAAGTATGCAATGGCGAGGGAGCTGCCTGAATGGGTAAGGAACTTGTCAAGATGTTCGAGATAGAGAGGATAAGAGTCGGTGCAAACAGCTCAGGGAAGGGAAGACGTGACAACCGGAATTCTGCAGACAGCAGCGCTCTGGCGGGCTTTGTTCATTTCCTGACTGTTCTGTTAGCGATGGTGGAGTTAAGAGAAGGCCAGTTGGCTTTTTCCGAGGGCCTCGAGCCTTAACTTTAAATTCTTTAGTCCGGGAGATAGTCCAGAGGTACGCACAGGTCAGGAAGAAGTTTTATTTGGCAGCTGGAGCTGAAACAGCAATTTTCACTGAAGTTGCTAGAGTGAATTGAGATTCTTCTGAGGATTTAAAATGGTCTGAGCCTTAGAATGTTGGAGCTTGGGTTTTTGCCCCCAGCATTTCTCTGCCCTCCTGGCAACCGCTTTGCAACTTCTCTCTCTAAGGATGTGTGCCCTCTCCACCCTCAGCGCACACCCACGGGAGGTTTTCATACTCACCCTTAAACGTGGGGTGCAGAACCCCAGCCCGATCGGCTCACCTGCTGCCCCCCAAGGGCACAGAGCTCGGATCAAGGGGCACACGCCTCTCGAGACGGCCCAGTCAGAGTGGACCTTGACCCAGCTTGGAGACGGCTGTGATGGACCCCTCCTGCGGGGAAGCCCCCAGGACACCGGCAGTCTTCATCCGAAGACGTCAGTCTGCGGGCTCCGTGCAGCGGGGAGGCAGGCTGGGCTGCGGCCTCTCTCAGGAAAAGACAGCGCACAGGGACCCAGGTCCAGGTGCAATCACAGCCGTCAATATTTCCTTCACGTTGAAGCTGCTTTGGGTCGGATTTTCTGTTGCAGCACGAAGAATTCTGAGTGAAGCAAACACCCCCACCCCCTAAATCCCACAGTTTATGTATTACCGTCAGGTCTCCAGACACGGACCCTTTGTTCCAGAGCTTAACCTAGAAACCATAGAATGGGAGCAGCTCTGAATCCATCAGCAGTGATGGCCTCTGATGGTCCCGGGCCGCAAACCTCGCCAGCCCTAATGGGGTGCAAAGACCACACCCCAAGTTCTTCCAGGGAGACTCTGGAAGCCTGCCCAGACCCACACGCCCGTTTCGTATTAGAGGAAATGGAAGCTAACAGCGGGTCCTCTCCACGATCCCGTAAGATCCGGTTTCGGGGCAATAACTTGACTTGATTATCTGGTATAAATCGGGTTTTGTCCCAAACATACTATGCGCCTGATCAATTTGTCATCATCACTCTCACCATTGTCACCAACAGCCATGCCCTCACGGCATGCTGGACAGGGTGCCGCCCGTCTCACCAGTGTTGCCATGTGGCTTCTTTGTGAAGTCATCTTAAACGTTAGCTGCTGTCATCAGCCTGGTTTATATATGGGCAGTAATTATATACTCACTTGGTCAACAGACATTGTTTCTGTGCCTATAATATGGCTGTGCCTGTGCTAAAGCACTGAGGAAGCAGTGTCAGAAAACACAGTGCTCTCCTTCCTCTGTGGAGGGTGGGGGCCAGTGTGGCCAGGACGGGGCTTCTGGCTGCTGCTGGGGAGATAGGCAAGGGAAAGCCTATCCAGGGTCCTGAATGAGGCTGTTAGGAACTTCATTCTCTGTCTCATGGGCCACGGAGGATCATTTATGGATTTTCTTCAGGAGGAAGAGGTGATGAGTCTTGCATTTTAAAAGAACCATTTGGAATAGTGTGGGGTTACAGACATTAGAAGCAACAGACAGAGTTGGGAAATACTTGGAGGTAAAACTCAACGATGTAGGAGGCATGGATTAAGGAGGAGGAAGAAGAGGGTTGCCGGGGATGATGGCTGGCGCTTGAATTAACGCACAGGGGGAGCATGGTACTAGGAACCAAGACAGGACCACAGACAGAGACCCAGCAGCAAAGACCAGTGGTTCAGTTCAGGTTACACTGAATTTGAGAAGCATTTGAAATGTAGCACTGTTGAGTGTTAGATTGGGCTGGGCGATCATCTGGGAGTCTTTGGTTTATAGACAGCGATTTGAAGCACTGAAGTGGATGAGACCCTCTAGGGAAGAATAAAGAGTAAGAGTCGGACAAATAAAAATAAAGACAAATAAAGAATAAAGAGTAAGGACAGAGCCTTGAGAATGCCCGCATTGGAAAGCCAGGTAGGCAAGAACAAGGAAGGCAGATCCGAGAGGGGGTGTCGATGCTGGGTGGGGTGGGAGACGTGGGGACACAGGCAGAAAGTGGCATGCCAGTCAAGACCCGGTCAGCAGCGAGTTAAGGCAACTCAAGCTTGAATGCACAATGGTGGCGGGAATGAGGGTGTGGCTGGCGTGGGCAGGGGTGTGGTGAAAGGGAGTTCGGGGGTCAGTTGATAAAGATAGAAGAGCAGCATGTTTACGAGCTGGAAGGGAGGGTGGCCATAGAAACACTGAGGTTATGGGAGGGAAGAGAGTGTAATTTAGAACCTAAGTGTCACATGCCAACATGGGATTCAGAACCCAAATGAAAGAGTAGACCTCCATCCAAGGAGGATGAGCTCCCTCGCCAGACCAGGAGGAGACAGGAGAAGGGCAGTGTTGGTGGGTTCAAGGACAAGCCTTCGTGACCGGCCGGCCCACAGGTGCAGAGGCTAGCCTCACTCTCTGGTTGGCATCTTACCACATCACGCTCTCTTAATCACCCTGATTATCACTTGTTTCAACAGCTCCATGACATTGAGTGCAAACAGTCCTCAACAACATAATGCAGGTGACCTTTGTGGGAATATCTGCTGGTTAGCTGGGGTCTTGGGTACCTGACCCATTTTAATACAACACATTCAGGTAGTAGCCCCACGAACGTTGGTTGGGGTCTCCATGGAGATGCTCTTAAAGATTTGGATTTCCAGGCCCCAAACTCGGGGGGGGGGGGTGGCAGGGGACTGGTGATGCAAGAGGTAAACAGGTGTGCCAAGGGAAGCCGACTTCTATACAATCGCCGTGTTTTGTATGGTGTTTGGTCAGGTTTGGGAACGACGGAGTTAAGACATTATTGATGATAGGTGGTGTTTGATGTGGGTTCCTGGGCAGCCCGGTCTATACAAATAGAATAACTGACGGTCTCCATCATAGGCCCAGGATTCCCAGGTGTCTACAGACATTGATTTGTCACAGAGTCCTGGGCTGATTGTTAGCTGCTGGGACTCAGCCTTCGCTGCACACTAGACTCACTGTGGGGGAGGGAGGGTTTCAGCAGCTGAAACTCCACTGAGCTGAATTTGACCAGTGGAATTTGAGTGTCTAGGTGCGGGATTCACTAGTTTTCAACAGCTTTACTGGGACGTAATTACATACCACATAGCTCATCTGCTTTGAGTATACAATTTAGTGGTTTTAGTGTATTTACATAATTACATTTTCAACATCTCAAGAAGTCTCCTAGCTAATTCTAGCGCATGACCAGACTTGAGACCTGCAGTAAAGGAATCATTCACTGAGATGTGCTTAAACCAACCATATGCTGCAAGCATGGTGGTCAACAGTTAAGGTCCAATGGATCCAGTTCTGAACCAGATCTGAACGTATCTGAAGCCGTGGCTGCCTGAAAAGGACTGATAGAAGGTTATATGTAAATTACAAGGTCTATTTCCAAGTGCCTATGTCACTACATCCATCCATTCATTCATTCAAATGATATGTAACCAATAGATACTGATCACCCGCTATGTACCAACCATTGCAATAGGTGCCAATTGCAATAGCAGCCTGTGGCTGCTGAGTCTGGGAATGGAAATCTGTGAACCCACAGTTTAGCAAATGGCTAAACCGGGATAGGTCGGAAGCGGGAGCAGACAGTGGTGCTGTGTGGCTTGCAATTTTCTTCACAAACTCCTTTTGAACTTGAAGGAGGAGCATGTGTCTGGGCCGTGAGGGGAAGCTGAGGGGCTGGAGGGCTCTGCAGGTAAGGACTGCACCCGAACTGTCAGGTGCAGGGATATACACTGTGAGTCGCTCCAGCCCTGACGGGCAGCTTCTGTCGTGGGGAGCCCCGCCAGGCTGGTTGTGTGTGATGCCTGCTGAGGTGCCCTTCCTGGGCCACGGGGAAGACTTGGCTTATGCGTGCAGGAGGACGGGGACATAGGCCAGCTCTCTGATTTTAGACACCTTGAAGCTGTTCCCCAGTAATAAAAGACCCTGTTCTGTCCTCAAGACGGAATGGTCCTGTAAAACCGTCTCCTACCCCCACTGGAGTCCTATAACCCAGTTGAGAACATTTGTCATCAAAAAGACCAAGTCATTCCCTCCAGCCCCAGCCTGTCTCCGCCGACACCTTCCCTACCCCACGGCGCCTGTCATGCTCAGGGAACAGCAGGGCAGATGGGGGCGGGGGCGGAGGAGGATCCAGCCCAGGTGGAGAACAACAGGCTTGTTATCTTCTCCCTCATTGTCTCCTGGAAGAAATGACCGCAGCTGCGCGGTCGGTGCGGCAAGGACTCCAGAAATGATTCATGTGTTGCTATGTTAATTAGGAGCGATCATTTTTCCGCAGAGCAACCCAACAAATACGATGACCAAATAAATCTGTGTGCTTCAATGCCAACAGCAGCATTTAATCTGGAGAGGCACGGCTCCGTGCAGGAACCACCCGGGGAGAAGGCAGGTTCTGATTTCAAGGGAAACAGCACACCCCTGCCTGCCTCCTGAGCCGGGGAGGGGAGGCCCTGCCGGTGGAGTCTCTGAGTCTCTGCCTGGTTCTCCGGGTCGTGGCGCTGGAATCAACTGGGGGCAACAGCGACACGAATAACATGCATTCCTATATGCCAGAAGCTCTGACTAAGAACGTGACAGGCATGATCTCATGAGACATTCTGATCGTGTTTTAGACTCATCGTGATTTTCCAGAGAGGTGCTGAGGCTCAGAGAGGTGAAGGGATTTACCCCAAGATCCTCAGTAAGTGGCAGGGCTAGAACGCAAATGAGCTCAGAACTGTCAGGCACCCCCTCTAAGCTGCTAGCGGCACTAGGAAGGAGCGGGGTTCTAGGCTGCCGGAGACGGGTCGCCGCAGGTGCCTGGTAGACTTCCTCCGCAGGACGTCCCTCTCCTTGCTGAGAACTCATGCCCTCTTTGCAAGGACTTCTCTACCCCATGCCCCAGACTAGGTGAGCTGGGCTACAGCAGAGGGACGAGGTCTGGGGAACCCAAGCCTGTGGCCTTGAGAAGGAGCAGAAGGCCAGGGGTCAGAGAGGGGGGAGGCCAAGGCTGAGTCCAAAAAAGCAGACGGGTGATGGTCAGGGGCCCAGGGGCCCAGGGGCAAAGCCCTGCTGGAAGCAGAAACAAGGACAGGTGCCCAGGAGCCGTCACGCAGACACGGGGTATGCGCTGTGCCAGTGGATACGGGTGGCATCCGGCAGCGGGGCTGAACCAAGGCCTCTTCTCCCTTTTAGAGGAGACAGAGCGGTGCCTCCAAGGACACCTGCTTCCTTCCGAGCCCAGAGGCCCCACAAGTGCCACCTTACTTACAACGCTAGTCTCGAGTGATACATCCTCCCCCACAAAGATTTTCTGTTAAAAACACTTGAGAAATGCTGCGTATTCTACCCCCTTGAACAATCCAATTGCCATTGTTATGCTAACGGATCTAGGCAGTCGTCCTGCACAAAAATTATTTAACTTCACATAATGCACAATTTACTCAATATATTTGGTCCTGATTTTTTTGTTTAAGAACCACGGACACCACCCTAGGGTTCCACACCGGGGAAGGCTTTGCTACCCTTGGGAACTTTGTGCGCCCTGGGTCAGGGGCACGGAGATGTTCCAGTGGGGTGGCAGAGAACATTCCAGAGCCTGGCCCAAGGTTGGCTGGAAGTCAAAACTTACCCTGGCCTGTATTTCTCTGCTTTCGCTCCTGCAACTCGAGACCCCACGAATCCCCTAATGTGCCGCCTTCTTTTATATGGAAGCAAACAGCATTGCCTTTGGGCTTAGAGCAGATTTACTTTTGATATCTCCCTCTTTAATATGCAAATTGTACATAAGGTGGAAACATTTCTTGTTTCTGATGCTGAACCCTGGGAAGATCGCGCGAGCCTCCGTGGTGACAAGGGTTTGAGAACTTTCCGCGCCTCTGAGATTTGGGGAAGGTCATTTTCGGAACAGTTTCTGTGACATTTGAAATGGTGTCCATACTCCTGCAAGGGCACAGTGGGTCTGACAAGCGGAGAACCCCAAGGATGGATAAATAAAAAGTAATAAAAGACTGCTGCCCATTGCGGGATGGTTGCCTCCCCCCACCGCCCCCCCCCCCCAGCCTTCCAAGTAGCACCTTCACATATGAAAGCCTGGCTCTTGTGCAGTGGGCTTTGGGCTCGGTGTGGCTGTGCCCAGTGACACCTAGAGCAGAATCCGGGGAAGAAGCTGGGTTCTTCTGCATGGGAACACCGGTGCGCATTCCTGCAACTTGATTTCTCAGTTCCACCAAACACGGATGACAGACAGCACACCGTGTGCACTAAGGGCCTCAAGTGACTTTGTTCTGGGGGGATGAGAAGTAGGGCTCCATGCAGGGTGGTGGACCAGCTCACTCCCCGAGGTACGGACGCCCCCATGCAGACCTGTGAGCTTGTCAGGCCACGGGGGTCTGGGAAGCATCTGAACCCCCAGCGGGCACAGGGCTTGAGTGACAGGGACATGTGTGTGGAGGTCAATCCCCAGGGGTGGGGGGGTTGCCTGCTGGACTCGGCTTGGAGGGGACCTCCCTCTGCTGCCCCTTCCTGACACCCACTGTAGGAGAGGTGATGTTCCCTTCAGGAGATAGGAGGACATTTGTGGAAATGCTGGAATGGACGGGCTTTAAAAGAAAACTTTCTCAAAGTATTCCGTTTCGAGCTGGGCTCAAAATGCGGCGCTGCCCAGGTTGAGGTGGGGAAAAATCTAGGAGAGTGGGAAGCCGGCAGGACACCAGGTTCTCCTACTGGCTCCACCGAAATGTAAGTCACTTCCGTCGTCATCATTTGGGGCCCCAGTCCCAGCCCACGAGGCCTTACTGTGTCCTTGACCTCGGCGATGCCAACACGGTACTCCGGTGTTTAAAACCACAACCAGCCCCGTCCAGTCACCTCGCGATGGAAGCTCCAGGAATGTCACTGAACATGGAAAATAGGCTAAATTTTAGGAAAATCCAGGATTGCAAATCCCACCGCTACCGGAACCAACAAAAGTGTACTTGGAGGCGGTCGGAACTTCAAAGGCAGGAAAGACCCTCCGCTCTTGAAGGCACTGTTCTCAGCTACATCCCCTTGCAGGGAGCAGTAGCACGGAGACCCCAGAGTGAAGTTGCTTCGAGAATACTTAATATTTTGAATCCCTACTTTATTATACACAGAAACTGCACTATGTAGATAACTTCAGTCGGATCCAAATTCCAATTTGAAAACCTAGCGTAAAATGCACTCCCAAGAATACATAATTAGACAATGTTTATTGCAGCGGCCCTGGCGCTCAGAGTGTTGAATACGGGTTAATCTTGGATAGATTTAAAACACCACCTGTTCACTTCTGTTAAAAAATATATTATAATTGTAATTTCTGTTTCACTGAAGTACTTAATCCTCACGTATTCGGTTTCATCTTTTGAATATGTAGTCGGTTTCAGAATACCTCCCATCAGTCAGAGAGCCAGCGGGCGGCCCCTGTGTTGAAGATGCGGGTGTGTCTGTCTCTACGGGGTGGCGGCCAGACGGACCCACCGTTCACAGGCCTCCCAGCCCAGAAAGCCACCGCTGGGTGGTCACCAAGTCCTCTTCAGAACGGGGGGTAGGGGGGAGTCCCTTAAGCCCTTCAAGGAACTGAGCGTTTGCGAATGGGGCTGACTACTTCTGCGTTCTATGGCCTATCTCCATGAAAGGCACAGGTGAAGGACCCCTTAAACACGTGAACTTGCTTCTCCAGGACAGAGAAGTTCCATGAGAGCTTTGCCTTTGACTTTCTCGGGTCAGTGTTTCCCAGATGGAAATAATCAAAACAAAGCACAAAGGTGCTTATAGCTAATTTTGCATTTGCCCTGCCCTTTCTATAAGGTTATATGCTTCCTGAATAAAGGCATATGGACTAGAAGGCATGAAGGGCTAGAAAGTGGCTTAAGGTACTTAGTTCAGCCCCTTGTCACTAAACCCAGAATCTTGGGATCATCTCCAGGGTTCCATGGGACGTATTGCCAGTAAAAGCCCAGGCTTTGGGCACAAATTAGCCCGGTGACTCTCCAGTGCAGGCCACACTGCCTCCTGGAAGAAATGTGTCAGTGCCTGGAGATATTCTGGTGGTCGTAACGGGGGAGGTGTTGTTACTGGATCGTGAGGGCAGAGGTCACGGGTACTGCTAAACATCCAATTCACACGACGGCCCCACCACAGAGACTTCTCTGGCCCCAAATGGCAACACAGTGCCAGGACTAGAAAAGCCTATGTTAGGACAGGATATTGTGTCCCTCCCCAATCCACATGCTGAACCAAAAGCGTCATGGTATTTGGTGGTAGGGCTTTGGGGAGGAAATTAGGGTTAGATGAGGTCACAAGGGTGGGCCCCTATGAGGGGACCAGTGCCCTCGCAAGATCAGTACCCTGACCAGAGAGTTTGCACTCCATCTCTCCCCACAACGTGAGGACACACCAAGAGGCCGCCATCTATAAGCAAGAAAAGGGTCATGGCCAGGAAACTAACTGACCATCACCCTATCTTGAACTTCCCAGCTGCTAGGACTGTGAGAAATTTCTGTGGTTTTTTTCTTACGGAAGCCCAGAAGGACGGATACAGCTTTTGGTAGCCAGCTGACCTAATGGACTTAGATATTTATTCGGGCCTCAGCTTCCTTGTATGTGAAAAGGAATGACAGTGATACCCCTCATTACCCAGGGGCTGGCAGGACTATCTGACGTGACAAACGGGAAGGCTGGGATGTTTGATGACGCTCCTTCCTTTTTCCATTCCCCGTTCAAACAGCCACCCTCATAAATAGTGCTCAGATCACTAGTGGCTTAGACTGGACTGTAAGCCTCCATGATTAAGACCTTCTCAGGTCACACCTAGACCGGGGTGAGTGTCCAGAAAACAAGTCTCAGGGTCTCTCTTCGTTGTGTTCTACAGTATTCCCCAAGAGGGTCAAGTCAGCTCACAGCAGGCCCCTCCTCCCCTCGGGAACCGAGAGGAACCGTGGAGAAGCTTGGAAACAACAGACAACAGCCATCTCTTCAGACTCTGGCTCTACGGCCAGCTGGGGGTGCTGTTCAAACCACCACGCCAGGCTTTGCCCCCTTTACCCATCACAACGGTGCCCACCCCACAGGGTTGACTCACGAGGCCTCCGACACAGCCATCTCTGAAAAAGGGCATAGAGCTGTGCCTGGCACAGAATTAGCACCATTTGCTTTTTGGCAATAATGGCCACTGCCACTGATGTCTTGGGCGCAGTAAGATAGGAAATGTGGCCAAAACCAAGCCAACAAGATCAGGAACCTCTCGGAAGCAACCATGAGGTAGTCAGAGCGAGCACACTGGGAGCCACCAGCCCCAATCCCGAGCGACCCCTGAGATGCCCCTGGAAAGAGGAGCTGGTGGGGAAGAACAGAGTGGTCACCCCAGGGCTGCCTCAGCAGTTTTAAACCTGAACGACTTTGTTTTCCCCCCTAGAGACTACAAAATCCTGTGTTGCAGGAAAAGGAATCAGAATTGAAGAGAAATGGAAGAAGTGTAAGGTAGATTTAGGATATTATCTTTATAGGCTGGCCTTGTAGCCACAGGATTAGAGAAGGTTTTGGGGGAAAGCAAAAATCGTAATTTTAGTTTCCTCAAATAGACCAATTTATTTATAAATGGAAAAATCCCTCAAAATGGAATATTCTATAATGACATATTTAAAATATTTCTAAAGGCAGCCATTTTATACGGAGTTTATCTTGGCTTTCTGTTAAGCATATATATCCCAAGGTTAGTTCATGCATTTTAAGAGGTTAGCCTATAGATCACAATGCGGAAGGAGGAAAGGAGCTGAGGGAAGTTTTCTCCTGGGACACACAAGGGGAGCGAGCCGGGAAAGGAAACACACACTTCCAGCACCACGAGAACAATCTGAAAATGATTACTTCTAGTCCCAGATCTGCCCACTATAACAAGGGGGAAGTAGTCCCTTTTGTGAAAGGTCTGAGTGCAGTGCTGTAACCTGAAATATAAAATGGATTTGATTCGCGTCTAACATTTAAGCATAACTAAGTAGCTTTTAGTGCCGGGTAGGAATTTGTTTACGGAAAGGTCAGGAGCAGGATTTTCGAGACGGCTGTAACACTCTCTGGGGAGTGGAGCATGCAGAAGTGTATTTCTCCTCGCCATACCCTAAGCTTTCAGATGTTTGTTCTCAATTCTGAAATGTCTGTAAGATATTCCAGGTGTCCAGAGAAAGAGACATCAATCAAGTTGGATATCCTAGCCAACTGTTCATGTGCGCGGATGAACTGAAGGATAAAGGCCACTCTGAGTTGCTGGCGTTACCTGGGCGCCCAGAAGGAGAGGAGCACGGTCTTAGTGGCTGGTGTGTGATGGGGACCAACCAATACCCACATGGAGCTTCCCTGCCTGGAGAAGACAGCCAATCAGTAATAGATGAGGAAAAGAAGCACATTGCACAGTAATACGTCAGGAAGTGATAAGGACCATTAAAATTATATAGAGCAGGGCAAGGAGGACCAGGTGGGCAGGGAACAGGTTAGGCGGAGGGTGCTACCATTTTAAATAACATGGTGTCCACAGAGCCCATGGAAAAGGTGGAGATCTGTCAAGCAGTTGGCAAAGATGAGGAAGTGCGTTATGCGGCTTGTGCCAGAAAAATGTCCCCAGCAGAGGGAACATCCGGTGTCCGCAGAAATGCAGGGAGAGAAAAAAAGAAAGGAAAAAATTGCTCTTCATGTTGAGTGGGGAGTTCTCAATAATTAATTTTTGCGGACAGTTGTAGAGCAACCCAGTTTCAGCCACTCTGAAGAGGGCGCCCGAGTTGCTAAATCTTCCCCGCAGATACAGATTTCTATGCAGAGCTTTGGTTCTAGAACGCTCAAACGTGAGGACTATCAAAAAGAAAAACTAAACACCCAACGATTTGGGTGTTAATTGAGCTAATTGGTGGTTTAGATTTGGCGCTCTCAAGATGTGTAAAATATTTATAAGAGAGTGAAGAAATGCCACACGCAGGCAGTGTTGAATAATAAATCTTTTAAATATGGAGATGGAAGTGTCATTTAGCATTTTCGTCATTTGCTTTCGTGCGAGCGTGTCAGATATTGTAGGCCGGCAAGATGGCGGACTGAATTCAGTGCGGGCGGAAGAGAGGGGAGCTGTTGTTAGCAGCAGCGAGGCGCACGGGAGGGTGCGCACACATAATTATGTGAGCTCCTTGGTTCGGTTCCACATTTGGTTTCCAAATTTGTGTTAAGGTAGAATAAGCGTGTGAGTTACCTTTGATGTAAAGCCTTTGCTGTAAGGTTTAAATGCTTCTATCCCCCATTAGTCAGATTCCTAAAACCCAGGTGATGAATCGCTGAGCGCCTAATACCTCGCAGTGGAAATTGTGATAAGCAGTCATCAGTCACCTGTGGAGGCCGAGGTTTGACTCTGATATTTTTCACTAACACCCAATGATTCACACCTCTTTCATAGCACACAGAATATTTATATTCTAAAAGCAGTCATAGATTTGAGATATTTGAACTAAGTTTTGTCTTTTGCTGAGGCAAATAAATTTATGGGAAATAGAATTACGTACAACCTGGTTGCGTACCACAGTAAATATCAGTGCTGAAAAAGCTTGAGAGAGATCGCCAATTGTCCAAAGAATTGTCTGTGGTATATGTATTTTTAGAGGCAACCAAGTTCACTGTACTTATGAAACTGAACAATTTTAAAACCATTTATGGGCGATTATGAAACATTCTAAGAAGCCTCGCGGGTTTGTTTTCTAGTAGAAGATCCAGATGCCTCCAGCCAGCGATGAGCAAAGCTTAGCTACAACTCATAGGCTGAATTGCCAATGAGTCACTGATGTCTACGTTCCCTTTTAATAATCCACCCCCAAGGACCCCATCGTGTCTTCTCCGAGGAATCATTTACCACAGTCGTTGCTCCGAGGAAAGGTTCAATGTATTGCCTAGAGTCCCTAAATCCTACAGACAGATTAATATAAGCTCAGAAAGGCTGGTATTCTATGTACATTCTGTGTACAGGTTCACATGCCCATGCACGTACACTCCAGGTACCCATGCGTTGGAATAACTCATGTTGCTTAGGTTGTGGATGGAATACCTGTGCCAACCACAGTGTATTTGAAGAGAGATGCCCGATGGCAGAGACCACAGTTCACCTGCGGAGCTTCTAGGACCACACACACCTGGTGTGAGGCAGGCTCACAGGCGTGCTTGTTGAAGCAAACAGACAACCCCAGCCTGCTAGTCAATTCTTCAACAAAATGCCAATTAGGCATAGCGCCAATACATGGACGCCTATTTTCATGACGGTAGGCTAAAATTCTCACTTTTCAGTGGCACATCTTGACTGCACGCAGGGAATACTGGGTTAGAAAAATGATCTAAATGTCCACCTGCTCACAGACATGTGGCTCAGCCTGTGTATAAAATGTGCCATATGTCCACGGTCTTCTCCCCGTGACCATTTACTTTCCCGACTGGAGCACCCTGACCAGGTGCCAAGCCCTGGCAAGCAGCACATTCCTCTGCTGTTGCATCCTGGTTCTGCCCTTAGGACCATTACTAGCCTCACTCTTACACGTGGGCAGTGTCGTCGCATTGAAGGTCCTGTGTAGAAAGCCGGCTACTTCACCCACTCTGCAGGTAGTACAAAGACCACCCCGTGAAATCCAGGAGCACTCATCTCCTGGATGACTATTCTCAACTACAGTAATGAGGATTTTCCTACTGTTGCTGTTGCAAATTCAGATTTTCATCTAAACTGCTTGCTTGTGAATTAACATTTCTGAATACTAAAAGAGATGCCGAATTTTATTATCTTTGAGCTACAGGTGCTGGAAAATGTAATTGAAGTTGGCAAGTTCTGCACAGACTCCTCCCTACTCCCTATTTTCTTATCTATAATCTGTATAAACGCTCTAATACGCACACACACACACACACACACACACACACACACACACACACACACACACTGTTTTTAGGGATGTGTTTAGTTCCCACTGATGCTTACACTGTCCTTCAGATGCTCTGCCTTCTTCAAGACTGACATGCAGGGGGTGCCTGGGTGGCTCAGTCTGTTAAGTGTCTGACTTCAGCTCAGGTCATGATCTCAATGTCCATGGGTTCAAGCCCTGCTGTCCATGGGTTTGAGCCCTGCGTGGGGCTCTGTGCTGACAGCTCGGAGCCTGGAGCCTGCTTCGGATTCCGTGTCTCCCTCTCTCTCTGCCCCTCCCCCACTCACACTCTGTCTCTCCCTTCTCTCTCAAAAATAAATAAACCTTAAAAAAAGACTGACGTGCAGTTTTTTGCACTTCAATAGACATTCATAGGCATGGTCATTGATTCATTCACTTATTCTTTCAGTAGACTATTATTGATTGAGCAATTACTAAGTGCTAAAAACTGTGTAGGGGCTAAATAGACATCTGGAACAAAACCATTTTCATAGCACTTACAATCTACAGGTGATAGACAACACACAAATAAAGCTATAAATAATCATATAATTACAAAGTATGCTAAAGTCTATCAAGGAAAATGAAAACCAAGTGTAACCTGTAATGTTACGGATTATAGGTTCTTCTTGGACAGGCTGGTCTGGGAAGGGGATCTCTAAAGAGGCAGCATTTAAACCAAGATTAGGATGAGGGGTCAGCCCCATGGAGAGACAGGGCACTGCCCCAAATGGACGAATCCACAAGAGGTTAGCCATGATGCTGGAAAGACTTGAATGCCTAAGAGGTGTTAGGTATTTAGAAAAACCCTTCAAGGAAGCATTCTGTAAGTATGAACTTAGTCTATTTGGATTTGCTGAGGGCCATAGAATTGTCTTTCCCAATTGCCTGGCCCCCTGTGATAAAATGTGTGCATTCATGTTTTCAGCCATGTTGAAATAAGAATGCTTTGGGTCACTGGAGAGAGGGAAGAAAACCAGGGGCCTGGATTGTACGCCCTTCCTGGGGCGGCTGTGGGCAGTCATGTGCATGTATGATGCACCCTGCCGAAGCCATAGCCAAAGCACCCAAACGACGTCTGCAAGCCACGGTGCACTTTTGGAGCACCATGGGATACCAGGGTTTAAAGAAGTGTGAGATGGATGCAGTGGTGGTTTGAAAACATCCGTAAATTCTTTGATAATCATTCCTTGAAAGGTGGAGCCTGACTCTCCTCCCCTTGATAACAGCTGGCTTACTGACTCATTCTATAAGTACAATGAGGTAGACGTGACGGTGTTTGACTTTGGGGACCAGATGATAAGCTCTTGCCTCCCTGGTCTCTCTCATATCACTCTCTAGGTGATGGCAGATGCCATCCCACGAGACACTCAGGCAGCCCTTGGAAGAAGCCCATGCAGTGAGGAAGTGGGGCCTCCAGCGCACATCCAGGTGTGGGCTCCATCTTGGAAGTGGGTTCTCCAGCCCCAGTCAAGCCTTCAGATGATGCAGCCCCCCTGACAGCTGGAGTGCAGCCTTTTGAGAGAACCCTCAGCCAGAATCCACTAGCTGAACTGCTTCTGGATTCCTGACCTCCAGAGAATGTCGGATGATAAATGCTTACTGTTTTAACCTTCTAGGTTTAGGGGTAACTTGTTTCACAGTGAGACAGAGCTAATACAGATGCCAACGTAATAGTCTCCTTTCTAAGATGGCAGTTTGAGCTTTATTATTTCTTGAAACTATGACTGTTTTTAAAAACTTTGTCTATATTTTTGGGCACCTGGTGGCTGACTTCAGCCGGGTAATGATGTATCTCACCATTCATGAGCTTGAGACTCACATCGGGCTCTCTGCTATCAGCACAGAACCTGCTTCAGATCCTCTGTCCCCCTGTCTTTGCTCCTCCCTAGCTCTCTCTCTCTCCCTCTCTTAAAAAATAAACATTAAAAAAATCCATCATATTTAATGCACCAGTATAATCAATATAGAAAGACAATCTGAATATCCGTCTTTACATGTATACATTCAATAAACACATACGTGCACATTGAATTAGTTACAACTTAATTTGAAGATAATAAGTCAAACTATACATTAAAATTAAGATAGACTTCTTTACATAGGGCAGGTGACATAATTTCTCTGACTTGCCCTGAGCTGTAAAATTCGGCTAAACTAGAGCCAACCTTGGTTCACCTGGATGGCTTGGTCAGTTAAGCCATCCCGCTTCGCCTCAGCTCACGATCTCACCATTTGTGGGTTCAGGCCCTGAGTTGGGATCTGTGCTGACAGCACGAAGCCTTCTTGGGATTCTCTCTCTCCCTCTCTCTCTGTCCCTCTCTTGTCTGCCTCTCTCAAAGTAAATAAATAAACCTAAAACAAAAGTTTAGGGGCGCCTGTGTGGCTCAGTCGGTCAAGTGTCTGACTTCCACTCAGGTCATGATTTCAAGGCTTGTGAGTTCAAGCCCCGCGTCGTGCTCTGTGTTAACAGTTGGGAGCCTGGAGCCTGTTTTGGATTCTGTGTCTCCCTCTCTTTCTGCTCACCCCCCCCCCAACTCCTGCTCTGTCTCTCTCTCAAAAATAAATAAACATTAAACTACAGCCAGTCTCAAGGCATTATAATCTGCTAATCACCATGTCTGACACATAAATAGTCATGTGTCGCCTGTTAGTGGTGCATTTTGAAGTATCTGGAGCAGCATTTTGGCTCAGCAGTCAGGCACCTACTTCCTCCATCTCATCGACTACCACAGGCTCAGGGTTATAGGAACAATAATGGTCAGTAATGTTTGAGGCTTAACTACACAGTGTTTACTGTTCAGATGGTACAAGAGTATTAGCACAAGAGGTAGAAGCTACTATTTTCATTACCTGCAATTTGTAGGTGAGGAAACTGAAGCCTTACTAACGTAAGTCATTGGGCCAAGTTCTCATAGGTCATATGTGGCCCAGATTCCAATACAGGCAATTAGGAATCTGATTCCAAGATCTTTTCTACTAAACCAGGTTGCCTCAGTGTAGGGAATATGATTCCCCCTCGGCGTCCTAGGAGAAAATCTTTACAGATGTCCCTTGCCCCAGTGGAGGTGACCACATCCAATGTAAGTCGTCGGAGAGGCAGAAAGAGGACTAAGTTTCCCCCTGGGGTCTTAGTTAGTCCCAGGGGATATTCAGAAGTGACTTTGCATCACTTGAGAGATGCAAAGTGAATCTCTAAGTCAAGGATTGGACATGAGCAACATCCAGACCCAAAGGAGCCAGTGAGGGAACCAAGAAGGACAGAGGGAAGGATTTCTAGGCTCGGGGGAGCTAAGAGAAGACAGACTATGAGTGACTTAGCTGTGTCTTCAGCAGCCACAGAAGCCAGTGACGACTGGACAGTGGCCTGGCCAGAACAGGAAACAGCACCTCCACGAAGGCCAGCCAAGACCCAGGGTCCACGAGCCACGCAGAAGTTCCCCATCCACCCTGATGCCATCTTGGAGAGGGAAAGAGGAAGGAAGCCGAACTCTCAAAACCTGAGCATCTGCATGGAAGGGAACGATCTAAGAGGAAGGGCAGCTGGCGAAATTGCAGAGAGCAGAGAATGGTAAGTGCAAAGCCCGTTTCCTGCTGGGCTGAGCCTGGGGCGGATACTCGTGAGCAAGGTGAAATAATGTGTGCACCAGTTTAAAAGGCTACCTGTTCTTCGCACTTCTTGGAGTGGTGTGAGCACATGGCTGACCCCGCCACTCAGAAGGTCCCGCCTCGTTGTCCACGGCAGATGTTACAAAAGTGACAAGGCGTGAGGAGCTAAATGGGCAGAAAGCAACGAGGCTGGTGCTGCCCAATCCACACGTCCTTGCTCAGTGGGTTCGGGGACGAGGGATGATGTTATGGAGGTTTTCTCCAGGACAGTGAAACGAGAATCCTTCTGATGCCTGTTTCAGCCCCGACACAGCCGCCATCCGGGCGCCCTCTCCCCTTCGCACTCCAGCACCCCTTCTGCTCCATCTCTGGGTTAAAACACTCCTTTCGATGCCGGGCACGGAGACACCTTGATGAGAGTTTTCTCATGTGCCCGCAATCGGCGATGCCATGGAAAGTCACTGTGGTAATGGTTAGGCTTCTATCTACCATGCAACTTTTGATGCCCGGAATTGTTCCTCCTAAAGAAAAAGTTCTTAGGGAAAAAGCAAGTTTTGCTGTCTTATCTGAAAATTGTGTGATCTCAACACGATTCAGGAAATCGGGAAAACTTCGGGGAATGTGGCTTTTTTGAGAGAGCAGCTGCAAACGCTTTTCGCGCAGCCGAAACCCCCTTTATCTTTTCAGATATAATTTGAAGCATATTACGCCGATTTTAAAGAAGAGGTTCCCCGAATTATAAGCACATCATATAATGAATGCACTGTTTACTGTAGACAGGGGGCTTTAAGGTAAATTTGCTAAATATGGACTACGGGAAATGGCACATTTGTTTATTCACAATTGAGTTAGACAGTAAGAACTGATGAGTGTTAGGAAGCGTTAACGCAAGACATTTCCAGGTCTGGACTATCTTAGAGCAGCCCTCTCTGATAAGCAGCGTGTTCTTTCTCCCACACGGCCAGCTTTTGAGACATAATGGAAAAGAACCGTAAGGTACGAGTCTAAGGGAATGTTCTCTTACCGTGTGGGAATAAAATGAGGCTGTCCAGGTATGGCTTCATACCGCTTTCTTTGAATTTGGAAATTCATCTGTGTCTGACTTTACCTTTTTTCTCCAGTTAATCACTAGAAAAAAAAAATGCATTCGGCAAAGTGAACTATACACTCGCAGTGTAGAGTTGGTAGCCAAGTCTCCCGCGACGAGTCTACAGAGTCTATAGGCTTCTCTATCGGAAGGTCGCACTGTTTGTGTGAAACTAACACTGCTGATATTAAGCTCCGCCTTCATTCAGGAGGGTGGCTTCTTCCTGGAAAAAGGCGTGGGGCCCCCTTGCGAATAAATCTCTTTTCTTACACCAACCTGCCTTCACTACCCAAAGGATAACAAGCAGGCCCATCTTTTTCTTTGTTGCTGAATTTGGTATTTCTGTTGAGGGCTAAGTGAACATTCTAGAGGAAATTATACTGATATTATTCTTTGTGATTTTGAACTGAAAAGCAACATGCGTCTTTGGTTTTACATGGTGTATTTCCATATATTCTATGTGCATATAAACACCTATATCTTCTACATGACTTCTGGTATCACTGGAAGGATTTCAGTGAATTTTTATTGTTTAAGTGGAGAGCTGTTTGCGAGCCTGGCTTTCAAGTCAATGTTTTCATGTGGGAACAGAAGGTGTAAAAGTGAAAATATGTCTCACTCTTTCCTTAAAATGGGACCTAAAAACGTTTTCTAAGAATGCATCATGTAGATTTGCATGTGATTTCTTTGGATTATCTCAGGAGGCATAGAGCAGAAAGCAAAATAGTATCTGAAAAAACACCAGAGGGTATGGTCATGGTGGGTGTATATTGATCAAGTCTTAGTGGCCATAGGGAAAAACAGGTCATGTTTTCAGAGCTTCTTTATTCGCGTTCTTCGCCCCAAGAAAAATAAATATGAATCTCTATTGCCGAATCAGAGGCAAAAAAAAAAAGCAATCAATTTAAGAAGTGTGGGGTCAGTAAAAGTGGAGGTGGCCCAACACTGCCTGGAGAATTCCAAACACGGTTTGTTTGCTTTTATCCATTCGAGCGATATGCATCCTAGTTTAGCATGTAAGGATTCAACGAAACCTAGTTCTCTGCAAAGAGCAACATGGTCAGCATCAGACCTTCATTGGATACGGAGCGCTCGTGAGGATTAGCTGGAGTGCAATCCACTCTCACAGTTCCACAAGAAGGGGGTCATTAGCCCAGCCATCTGGGGCGTGATACTTCACACGAAGATACCAGCTGCCCCTCACGTCTTGGGAGGCCAGGGTCTGTGTGTGTGGTTGTGCGTTTTTAGAATTCCCCCTTGCATGGTGATTATGAACTTCCAGCAATTTCCAGCGGATCTTGCACATGACATTTGGGGAGGTTCGTAGGAGGGAGATGGGTCCAAGTAGGGCAGCAGAGCTGTCTACTACTATCCGGGCGAATGCTGGCACATTCTCTCACAATGGAAGCTGGTAACATGTGGATATGTCACCTCTGTCTTTTCCAGCCTCCTTGGACCAGGTCACCCAAGAAACCCTGGACTCCTGAGTCTCTGGGGCTTCTGGGGGTGGCACTTCTCTATGGCCAGATCTCACCATGCTGCCACAGTTGAATTTCTCTTCTGTCTTGGAATTCAAAATGAAGTTTCAATGCAGGTAGCTTGAATTATTCCATAGCTACACATAAAGAGTTCTCTCCTAAGCACAGCGAAGCATTACTCTGCTAGGGCCGCCATAACAAAGGACCACAGGTTGAGTGGCTTTGGCCACAGAAATTTATTTTCTCCTGGTACTATAGGCTGGAAGTCCAAGGTCCAGAGGTGAGTAGGCTTGGTTCCTTGTGAGGCCTCTCTCTGGGGCTTGCAGGTGGCTGCCTTCTCCTCATGTCATCCCTCTGTGTGGGTCCGTGTCCTAATCTCCTCTTCATATAAGGACACCATTCACACTGGATTAAGATCCACCCTCAATGGTCTCTTTAAAGCCCCATGTCCAAATACAGTGACGTTCTGACATCCTGGAGGTGGGGGCTTTAAGGTTTGAATTTTGGGGAGAACACAATTCAGCCCATGACGGTTTCTGTGTTCTGGCTCACTGATGAATGGAAGCGAAAGTTGAACATGGACATTCAGTCGATTAAGAAATAATCACTGAGCACCAGGGAAGAAGTGAGCTGGAGAAGGTGTTAGGGTGTGGCGTGTATGGGTCCAGCCCTCAGAGAGCTTACTGGTTGGCAGACGGCAGGCGTCTCAAAGAAGGGAAATTGAGAGATGAAGTCTGGATGAAGATCACCCTGAAATAAAGGTTCTAATTTTCATGGAAGTTTTCTCCTGGAACATCTTCCCTTCTGTCCATTAGAAAAAGGCATTATTTTCTTCCCTTTTAGAGGCAACACGCAGGAGAAAGCAAGAACAAAATCTAACCCTGACACCAGCCACCTTGCCTTTGTGTGTTTGAGTTTGAAGTGCTGTTGTTTCTGGTTGAAATATTCAAAATGGATGAAAATGGGTAACAAAGACCGTGAATAACACTATCAAGATGGACCAGGATCCCGGCAGTCCCCTTCTGTTCAAATGTGATGAGGGTCTCCGATGTTATGAGAAATGAGTTTCTATTAAAGCCCAGTTTTTGTTACTTTCTCTTTCCTGGTGTTTGGCTTTCTACCATATAATGGGAAATTAGTAGAAACACATTGAAAACATCATTGTGAACAGGTGCGTGATTCAAGCAGCCGATGTTTAAGTGGCAGCTGAAGCATGAAAGCGACTACTAGCAGATAAATGTGTGTGTAATTTTAGAGTTAATAATTATGTTGCATAATTTTCTTTGGAAGAAGAGTTTATAATAACATTTTCTAAAAGTGCCAAGCAAAGTAATTACACACTTGGCAAGCCATAAAAACTCAACAATTTGGCAAATGCCTCATTAACCAAGTTCTCGGGTCAATACAAGGTTTTATTTTGTTTAAAGCAGGAGATTAATTTTTTAAAAAACAGGGCTTACTTATTTTATGGTTTCGTCATTTTTCTTGTAATTATGATTTTACTTGCTAATATAATGTTTTAAAATGTGATTCTTTCTCACAAGTCAATATGGTAAAAATAAGACGGACATTTCATTCACGGACCTCAAATGGAGTTGATTCTAACAAGTGCAAGAAACTTCCACTTCAGTTCCCGTCCCCAAAGAGCCACAGTCATCAGCCCCACCTTCCCACCCTATCATTGAGGCGGGACTTCGACATTTTAGTAGAACAGTGTTTTGGCGGGCATTTAGCTACCGTCTCCGGAAATCATTCTGAGGCCAAGGACATAATTTTGTGAGTTCGTCCACATTTTTGGAAAGTACTTCAAGTAGTCTTGCTTTCTGAGTTGTGTTGCTGGAAGGTCCTGAGAATGCGGAAGTTTAAACACTTCTTCCTACCAATTCTATGGATTCAACCAGTCCTCTTCCAGGAAGCTTCCATTTATACTGGTACACTTGCTAATCAGCGCCAGCTGGTAGCCAATTAAGTTGCAAGCCTGGGAGCACATCCCGGAAGGACGAGGGTGTGAGTCAGATGGGCCTGACTGCCCTTCATTCATTGGTTTGGTTGGTTACTTACCAGAAGGGCTCACACGCATTTAAAACTATTGCTAAATAAATTCTACACATTTGTTTTAATTTTCTTACAAATGCAAAAGAAAGTAAAACCATAGGTAATGCTATCAGAGGATGTGAAACAACGAATCAGTCACAACCACACCTAGTAACTCCCCTTCTGCAGGTGGTAACTCTAAGTTTGACCCACAACTTATTTTCCACAATCCTTAGGCTTTATGTGCTCTGGTCTATTCTTTCAAAAAATGTAAGTATACTGTGCATGCTGGATCATAACTTGTTTATATCACTTAACGCTGTAACTTAGCAAATTGACACATCAATCCATAATGATTCTTCTTAACGGATCCCAGGATTTTGTTCTATGCACATACCATAACTTATTTACATATACCCTATTGATGAACATCTATGATCCATTTGGTTTAGGCACCTAATACTGCAAAAAATCCCCTGGGTATAAACCTTTCTCTGCTAAATTTTTATTTCTGTAACTTAGACATCAAAAGTAGGATTCCTCAATGCTCATCAGGAGAGTATCTGTTGGGATGAGCATTGGATGTTGTATGGAAGCCAAGGTGACAATAAAGTATATTTAAAAAAATTGGGGCGCCTGGGTGGCACAGTCGGTTAGGCGTCCGACTTCAGCCAGGTCACGATCTCGCGGTCCGTGAGTTCGAGCCCCGCGTCGGGCTCTGGGCTGATGGCTCGGAGCCTGGAGCCTGTTTCCGATTCTGTGTCTCCCTCTCTCTCTGCCCCTCCCCCGTTCATGCTCTGTCTCTCTCTGTCCCAAAAATAAATAAACGTTGAAAAAATAAATAAATAAAAATAAAAAAATATATAAATAAACAAAAGAAAGAAAGAGAAAGAAAGAACGAAAGAGTAAGAAAGGATTCCTTAGTCAAAGGGTTGCATGCATTTTAAATTTTGATATATGTATCCAGATCACTCTTCAGAAAGATTGAGCCAATTTACATTCCTGCCAACAGTGTATGCGAGCACCTAAGTCTCCACCACCCCTGTGTCTCTACACGTTATCAATCTTCTGGTTTGCTCTTCCATAAGCAACAAAGGTGTTCCACTGACGTCGTATTTTGCATTTAATTACTGGTGATGTGTTGGATCTTTCCATGGTTTTATTGAGTTTGGCTCTGTTTCCTGGCCCAAATAAATGGATCAACAGATTTTCCTAAGATTCAAATGATCATTATTAATACTATATTGATTATGATCATTATCGACACAATAACTCGCTAACAGTTAATGAGTGCGTGTACTTGTTATCCCTGAATTTTCATGACTATACTTCTTCATTTGTGCATCCACTAAGCATTTATTAAGCACCTACTCTGCGCCATGCTGTGCTATGAACATGAAATGGTCAGCGATTAAACAGGCCCACGGGCCTCATGGGAGCAGGCGCCTACCACCTTCCCGACAGAGGAGAATAAACTGTAGCCTTCAGGTTCAATGGCACACACCTAGCAAGTCGGAAAGTCAGATATTAGAACCCAAGGTTTTAACATCCACACTGTAGAACAGATATGAAGAAGAACCTCTTTTACTTTTCCACGGCGAAGACTATTTTTATTCACTATGGAGCACCCCAGTCAGAATTAAATTAAAACTAATTCAGCCTCAAATTCATATGTGGGAAGGGGTGATCTCTCGCTAAAGTAACTTTCGCTTTTATGGTACAATTTATCTCACCACTACCTTATCTGTGCCTTGGTTCCTGAATGTCCAGTATGAATTATGGCATCTTCCTATTATGAGAGCAAAAAAACGTCAACAGGTGACCTCTGAAAATCATGTTTGGAAACAGATAAGTGCATTTAAGTATAATTGATTGCACAAGTAATAACGCCCAAAGTGATTACACAGTCTAGTACTTACAAAAGTAATTACACTTCAGAAAATCAAAATTAATTTGTACACTTCTGATGCACTTTTAAGGCTGTTGACATTTTATTGTAGTGCTTCTAATGAAATGAAAATTATTAATAATTGTTCCTGCTTGAGTGTGACAAATGTCATTTGGCTGGAAAGGCAGAAGCACCACTGAGCACTGCCAAATTATAATGTTGTTCAAAGTTGGGGGTGGATATTAATATTCAAAATGGTATCAGGCATCTGCATAGGCGGCAGCAGCTGATACACCATATATCCTGAAATGGACGGGGATGGATGTCTACATAATTTTCTCCTCCTCTTTAATGGTCTGGCGATTAGATTGGCAAAGGACCACACGAAGCGTGAGCATGAATCACGCAGACACACACCTGTGGAACAAGGGAGGTCACTAAGCAGATGGACACAACACGAGACAACCTTTTTTATCTGCGACCATCACCAGGGATCCCACTGGCTCTTCCGCAAGATATATTCAGGGAACGATTGTTACGCTCACAGGCACCCAGCGACAAATGGAGGCTCATCAGCATTCATTGTGCACTTACAAAATCTGAAATTAGTCATTTCCAAAGAAAAAGAAGCCAGAGGTTCACAGATGGGTTTTAATGTAAACCAATAAAATAAAAAAATTAAACTGAGCAAGCCACTCAGTTTGGAGGGACCTATGAAATAGCCTTGTATGTGTATACTCAGGTTGCCCTGGACCTTAAGCCGATACTCTTCTTCTTTCCACTGTGGCAAAATACACAGAACATAAAACTTACATGGGTGACACTTAGTACTTAGTCCCTTTGTTGTACAACCCTCCCTCTATCCAGTTCCAGAGCATTTTCATCACCCTAAAAAGGAACCCTGCTTCCGTTAAGCAGTCAGCCCTTAAACCCCCTCCACATCAGCTCCAGGCAACTACTCGTCTACTTTCTGCCTTTAAGCATTTGGCTTCTCTGGACGTTTCCTATAAAAGGAATCATACAACAGATGGGCTTTTGCACCTGGCTTATTTCACTCAGCACACTGTCTCTGAGATTTGTCCTCCCTGTTGCAGGAAGCAGCGTGTCGTCCCTTTTTATGGCTGAATAGTATTCCACTGTGTGCATATACCAGTGTGTTAACTTTTCCATCAGTTGATGGACATTTGGGTTGTTTCCACCTTTCGGCTGCTGTGAACCTGTATGCACAAGGTTTTGTCTGAACAGCACGGTCAATCCTGACACTCTTCAGGAAAAGTCTTCACGGAGACCAGGGAGTGCAGAACGTTCCAGCCTCCCCAACCTTTGCCTGTGACGTGGAAGAAAAGTGGCCTTTGGAGGGAAGCTCCATGTCACCTGCCCCAAATCTCCCCGGAGACTTTTCCAGCCTCAGCAGAGCACAGATGGTTTGTTCTCCTTATCTTCCCAGCTTCCCAAACAGACACGGAAAAGCCTAATGTGGCAAATATGTGAGACTTGTTTCCTGTCTTGGTTACTTCCTGATTCGGTCATGAGAAAGGGTCAGTCTGCGTAAAGGGGCTTGGACTTCGGATTAGGGGAAGGGGGCGTCACGCCTTGCTGCTTCTGAGGCCTGGCAGGCTGCCCGCCCACCAAGGACTTCAGTTTCACCCCAGCGACGTGAGCAAAGGCATCGAGATGAAGACCCAGCAAGGTGTCAGGACCCAATGTCAGACAAGGACGCGGAACCACATACATCACGTCCGGCTGGGTTACGCAGCTGTGATGGAAGCCGGCTTGCCGAGTAAAGAGCCGCTGCGCCCAGTGCTTCCCCAATGTCCGAGTCCGGGCTTCCCAGTGGTGTGGGAGCTTCTGTCCCCTTGCAGAGGAATGGACTGCGTGTCAGGAATGCAAAGCTGGAACGGCCCAGGGTGGCCGAGCTGGGATCCAAACCCAGGCTCCGAACCTGCATTACCTTCGTGTTGCATGACCCTCAACCCCACGGGGTTCCCCGCTCGGCTGGCTCAGGAGGACAGCCCTGTTCCGGTGAGTCCTCGGCTATCGGCTCCCTCACCCCGTGGGCTCATTCCTGCCACGCAGCACTGCTGTATCCACCCCTGCCACCCCAGCCCGCCACACGCTGGGGACGCGAGGGTGGCCCACCCCTCTGTGGACAGACCCTTTCTACTAATGATGACTGAGGGGCCAGGGGCAGCTGGCAGCTCATGAAGGACCTGCTCAAGGCTCTACTAGATCCTCCCGCGTCCCCACCTCCTTGAGGACAAAAGCTCAAGCCCTTACCTGTCCCTACAACATCTACCCCCTCACTGGATTTCTTTCAGTTTCTCATGCACACGTCGCCTTTGTGAACAAATTCCTTTGTAAGTCTGTAGGCCCCTATTCACCGCTGAGAGGCCAGCTACGGAAGAATAGGAATATGCCTATATGTACAGTTTCTAGTACACAGCAGGTGCTTAATAATTGCTGTTGACTGAATACACATGACGGATAAGTGGGATGCTCCAGGGTTTGGAGGGAAGGGGTTCCCAGGACATGATATTCTCAGTCTCAAAGCCAGGACACTTCCAGGAAAACCAAAGCACATTTCCTGAGCACAGAATTTGCAGTGTTGAAAGCAGGAGAGCGCTGGGCTTTGACCCGCCCACATACAAGGATCTCCAAGATCTCGCTTCTGCTAATCTTCACTCCTGATCTTGCACTGTTTCTTCCCTTCCCCGGTTGTATCAGCCACCAGACCTCCAACAGCTCCCGGCCTCGCCTCTGTGTCCCAGCTCCGAATGCCTTCCCCTCTAACAGAAAAACTGCTACCTGTCCTTCAACACTCAGGCCGGGGTCACCTCTTCAGTGGCAGTGCTCACTTCCGACGCAACATGGACGAGCGTAATGTGCCTCACTCTTCCCTTCGCGCCTGACTCCTCCTTTGGCCCCAGCGTCTGTGCGGCACGGCCCCAGGCACAGAATGTGCACCTGTAACCTGGTGTCCCCTTTACACCCTGTGCTCCAGGAGAGCGCGGGCCGTGTCCTGCCCGTCCACTGCCATCTCCGCCGTGCCTACTGCAGGCCTGGGGGCCCAGCTGGGCTCGGGAAGTGGATGGTGTCCCAGATGGCAGCGGTGGGGCTGCGTGGCGAATTCTGACTCCGCACTGCACTCACACACAATCACCTGCAGCCTTAGTCACGGGCCTGTGAGGTCAGGATCCCCGTCTGTGTTAGGATTCTCCAGGGAAACAGAACCAACAGGATGTGTGCGTAGAGAGGGTTCAGGGGAGAGGGAGAGAAACAGAGGCACATTTTAAGGAACGGACCCGTGATTATGGAGCCTCGGTGAGTCCAAAATCTGCAGTGCAAACCAGCAGGCTGGGAGTAGGGAAGAGGCCGTTCAGGCCCAGAGGCGGTCAGCTGGCAGGATTCCTTCGTGCTCAGAAGAGCTCACACCTGCTCTGTCAAGGCCCTCCACTGATTGGATGAGGCCCACCCACATTATGGACTGTAATCTGCTTTACTCAAAATCCACCAATTTACATGTCAATCTCATTCAAAAACACCCTTATAGAAATACCCAGAATGATGTTTAAGCAAATATCAGGGCGCTGATCCAAGTCGACACATAAAAACAGACCATCACACATTCTGTTTCCAAATTAATACGTTCTTACACTTCAGGATCAGGAACTCAACTCAGAAAGGCAAGCAACTTTGCACCTTTTATCTGGAACCTATCAACAGAAGTGGCCACATCAGTGATGCTCTGTGGAATCACTCACACGTGGGCTAGCCCACAATAGTGGACATTCTAGAGCCACGTATGACCTTCTGCAGACTTGCCCAAACAAACTCTTCCCAGGAACGCTTGGAGTCTCCTGACAGTTTCTCAGGGATGTGTAAGGATTATTCCCAGTTACTCAAGGAATTCATCAAGAGTTCTGTCTTGCTATGATTCTCTTGGGAAGAAGCATGTCCATCAGCTGTTTTCCTATTGTTTATTTTGTCCTGAGCAACAGTCATGGCAATAAACTAATTATCTAGAGAAAATCAATGCAGATCTGTGTTGACACGAGCAGATAAGAACACCTTTAAAAGTCTGGAACATCTCTCCAAGTAGGTGTTCTCAGGCCGGCTATAGAAGGGTTGTGTTTATCGGCATTTGAATTAAGCACTGTTAAAATAATGCAGTGTTAAATAATTAGTAAGGTCTTGACTTAGGCACAGACTTTTAAAAGTTGGCAGTTGCTTCTAATGAAAAATTAACCAAGAGTCACATAATTTTGAAGCCACAGAACCCAGTAAGGAGCCCCTGTGTTTGCATGGTCACTGTGGGGAGCTCCGCTCTAGCTGGGAACCAGGAGGCCCTGACAGCTCTCGGCAGGATGCATCTTGAACTAGGTAATTCAGGTGAAAAGCAGGACACCCTGTGTTATTAAGAGACCAGTTATGAACTCAAATGTATGGACTCAGAGGACCAGGGAGCCCCAAAATCTCCCCATCATCTCCTAAGAAAGACCTTAGGGTCTTTCTCACTGGTGCGCCCAGCCCAAGAGACAGAGCTTCCAGAACACTGCTGGATCTACTAAGCGTCCTGCTGACCAAGGTCATTAGGTAAACCATCCTCCTGCTGAGACACACCTGTGCACACACTCACACTCATTTGCTGGCTATTGACGGATGAAGGGCCTCTGCCAGTCGACTTCACCTAGGCACGCAGGCACACCTTTCACATTCCACTGCATGGAGCTTTCTGTCTTCACGGAGACAGAGGTCCCTATCCTTGGTGGCCTCGCCATTGGGGGGGGGGGGGGGCACGTAGCAAGCAGAGTGTCTCCCTGGGCTGGGTTCTGACCAAAATCAGGCCCGGAACCTTCTGTGCTGGGGGAGTACATGGAAGGCAGGTGCCAATCACACTTTCTCCCTTCTTCTCAGTTTGCCAACCAACCCCCACCCCCGGGAGCAACCAGGGCGTACCGCAACCCTGTAGGCCCCCATGCGGCCTCAGCTGGGACACTGAATTTTCATAAAAAGACAAATTCTGCATGTCTGCCTGACACTAAACTTTGAGGTTTCTTTCAGGAACTTGTTCTTCAATGAGTTTATTTGCAAATAAACCTGTTCCTGTGGCTGTTGCTTTATTCTGTGGAAAATCTATAACTGTACAAAAGCACGGACATCGTTATGGCTAGGCATGTGACTTTGTGCCCACGAGGACACAGACCTCATCCCACCGGTGTTCTGTGATCGGGAGGCTGACGGCTGTCCTAAATGGCTTCAGTCCAGGCCTTGGACGAAGGACACCTCCCCAGGTTACAGGCCAAGCACTCATGGCTGCCGACTCCCTACAGCACCTCCTCGCCATCCTGCTCCCTGAGAAACTCCCATACGGTCGGGGACAGAATTGTATCAAGCCCCCACGACCAGGAAGAAAAAGAAAGTCACAGATGTGCTGCCCTGATGGGGCTGAACTGCGGACACAGTAAAAGCAATTGCCTGGAAAGCAAACAAGCAGACAGACGCCATTTGTTTAAACCATTACGATCGGTCTCTGTTACTTGCACTTGAGTCCGGAGAGCCTTTGGCCAAAACCAAAAGAGATTAGAACACATCCGGCGACTATGGACCCAGAAAAGCTAGATTTTCCAAGGATTTCCTTTACGACCCAGGAGAACTCCCCAACACTCTAAGCTTCCCTTTCTTTTTCTGCAACACGGGCATTTTAGTACCTGCTTGACGAAGGGTTCGGGGTTGAGGGGTGGGAGTGACCCACATGAGAGCGTCCGTGACTGCCCAGCATTTGCCGTCACCGCGTGGCTCCCTGCACAGACTCAACTTAAATGTGGTTTTTCCAACTAGGAAGGGAAGGGGCCACCTGAACCCTCTCCCCCTTCCTGTGTCTCCTCCTCCTATCCTCCCTCCCTCTGAAAACAAACACCAGGCAGTGAACATCCTCGCTTCCCTGGGAGGAACCCGGGGACTGGCGCCCCTGTCCTTCATCTACCGCATCCCACGCCTGGTGATTCCTGGTTCTGGGAGCCAGCGAACCAATGAGGAGGGGGGACAGGTTACCATGAGGCAGCCGCAGATACTGTCACCCTTTCTACTTTTGCTCCTGGTTTGAGACAGAGTTGTTCCTTTTTATGCAGATAATTTAAGAGGTTAATAACGGTGGCTTTCGGGCATGAAGAATAATCCATTACCAGCACAACAATACTACAGTAACGTCCTACGGTGATCTTCTGTAGTAATACAGAATATTTCTACGGCAATAGATATCCTATAGACTGTTTTCTGCAGTAACATTTTGAGTTTCTTTTCGCCCAAGTTAGGAACAAAGTGGCATGTTCTTCAGAAATTCAAAAGCACCAGTCGGCCAGTGGGTGCATCAGGTCCCGTTCTGGTTCCGGGATGGACACAGCCGACATCTGTGTCCCTGTTATCCAACTAACAATGAAATACCTCTCACTGGTTATTATTAAGCCATCGTGTTAATCTCCATTTAGACCCAAATAAATCTGACTCAAATTGTTTAAAAATTTTTAAGTGGAAAAAAAAAAAAACACTGTCAGGGACTGAATTGTCTCTAACACACATGACTGTTCCTAGATGTGAAGGTTTGGTGGTAAAATACCATCTACATTATTTCCCTGCTAACCTGTCATCCCAAAAGAAGAGCTCATTTAAATAAGAATGCAGCCTCTGCAGAGAAGAGTTGTCTTGCTACAAGAGCTGCCTCCTGGGTCCTGGGGCCAGACCAAGGCACAAGTGCAAGGTCGGGAGGCACCTCCAAGGAAGAAACAACCCTCTGGGGGACAGCCTCTTTGGGGACGGGCGGATGCGGGGCTTTCCCGGGGCCAGCGCGCAGCCTCCTGCTATTTTAAAGAAAGTGTTGCTGGAATGTAGCCACACCACGTGATTACGTGTTGCCTGTGTTCACTTTGGCACAATAACCACGACGGATGAGCGGTTTCAACAGAGACCACATAGCCCACAAAATCATGGCAGAGCGAAATAGACACTCATGACATCATTACATTCTAAAGCTTCCAAAGCTAACATTCAAACTCATTTGTTAGTCTCTGTCTTAAGAATAAACAGATCTGGCCCATCACACACACACACACACACACACACACACACACACACACACACACACACACACCAGACTTACAGTGTCCATTTAGTAACAGAAATACAATACTGCAGATTACTTCTCCTCAGTTTAATCTTTTTCTGTGACAGCAGCAATGTGTGGGCTGCACCACCTGTGGCTGAGGATTTCTCACGTCAGCGTGCATTTCTGTTTATTGGCTCATTTTATCATACAAAACGGACACAGCCTTCTTATTAATCTGTCTCCAAAGGATCAAAACGCTTTAATAAATATGTTAGTTCCTTTAGGTCTGGGAAGAAACGAAACGCTTAGTTAAATGTGCTGTGACGTTGAATGAAGGAAGCCTCAGGTTCCATTTAACTCTAGCACCGGCTAGATCAATCCAGGGGACCGATAAAGTAGGCAACAGCACACTTTCTTAATGGCCAATTAGGGCCCACTTCCCTAAAGCAAATACAGACGAAAGATCTGGAGTGGAATACGGGGGTTTCGTTAGATGGCTGAATTCTCAACGGGCGTGTGTACCCCGTGTGTGGTTACGGCAGAAACCCATCGCGGGAGGAAAATGTAATGGGAGGAGCAGGGAGAGGGGGACAAAATCAGCTCCGTTTTCCTGGGAAAGGGCCTTTCATCTGGAACCAGAATCATCTGGGGAGCTCATTAAAATGTGCCTTCCTGGATGGACCTGGGAGAGTCCGGCCCTCTCCTGCCGACACAGCATTCTTTGACTCGGCTCCCTTTGCGCACAATACCTTGACAGGTAGTTCGCTCCATCAGGCAGGCTGCTGGGTCCCCCCTCTTGCTCTCCAGCCCCTCCAGCATCATACTAATGGCCGTAATTGAAGGGGGCCCTTCCCGCTGTTCAGGAGCCCTGGCCCCAGCCTTCCAGATGACACGCGGGGGTCTCCACAAAAGGCCAGTGGCAGTCAGAAGGTTCTGGCACCTGTGCCCATCGCTACTCCAGGAACAAGGTGGTGATGGAGGAACCAGCGGGAGCCACGACCTGGCAAGGCCGCGACAGCTCTCTGAGCATCCGGATCCGTCTCCAGCACTGCCTGGTACGTCCCCTCTCGGTGCCCACCCACCGCTCGTCCTGGCTTGGGCTCAGTCTGCCTGCCACCCCGGCCCCCTTCTCGTTTTGTCATTGAAAGTGACACAGCTGTGCACACACCTTCTTCCTGCCCTCCCAGGGGTCCCGGAGACACTTGCTCCACTGTGAGCAGACGCCCGTGGGGCCGGGCCCTCATCCCCCTCCGTGTGTACAGCCTCCCAGGGGACAGAGCTCCCCAGTCACTTACTCCCAGGCCCCATCTCCGGTGAGATCACGCTGCTGTTTGGTAGCCACACAAAATGAACTAAGGAAGAGGTTCCCCGGAGAAATGATACAGGAGAGGCACGTCGGGCCATACTTGGGACTTTCATGATTCAGAAACGATGGCCAAGTAACTGGACTGCGGGATGGCTCTGTTACCAGGCATCCTATTTATCTGCCCCCGTTTTTCATGTACTAGAAAGTTCTATAGCTTGCTCTTCCCTACCTCTGTAATCACAACATGAAACACATCTTAGGAGTTTCTTACTCATCCAGAGTCATGAGGTGGTTTCCCTCTTTAGATTTTGCAGCTTGAAACATGAATCTCCCTGTTCAGAAACTCCCACCAGGGACAGAATTCAGGGAGCCTCCGCATGCATTGTAGCCACTGCAAGGGTGGTTCCTGCCTGAGCGCGGGGCCTCCGCAAAGCAGACTATGAGGTGGAGGGTGGCCCCAGCAGGTCCCCAGGGAGCAAACCTGACTGTGAGGGAAGGAGGAGGGGCAGGGGTTTCATGCAGCTGCACACAGGAGGCCTCACCAAGCCGGCAGGGGATGCTGGAGCTGGAAGGGCCCTTCTGAGTCACCCAGAAGGCTGTCCCTTTGTGCCCTGAGTAGACGGCCACTGGCTGCAGGCTGCCTGGGAAGGGGTGAGGCCCTGGGGAGTTGCTCTTTGGGCAGAGGCAGTGTCCACCTGCAGACGGAGGGCCGGGGTGGGGGGAACAAGGCCTCCATCCTGACCAGAGGGTTTGGGCCACGCTCTGCGGTATCTACATGTTTACCTTTCAGGTTACAGATGCACTGCTTTCCTTTTTGTCGCAAAGCTCAGACTCTACGGAAACAAAGACATGGTCTTTCCTCCCCCTTGAAGTTAGATTTATTCCCAAAAGCCAACCGTGTCCAACGCTTTCTCCCCACCTTAGTCTGAGCCACATGATCTGCCCTGGACAGGCTTTCCCCTGAGCTGTGCCCACGTTCTGTATTATGGCCCGTTCGCCACTCAGCGGTCAGACCGATGTCACCCTCCTCTTGGGACACTCCAAGGTCCGTCATCTCACCACTGAGCTCTGAAGTCGGAGCCACGGCCCCGGGCCGAGGGACCCCACCGCCCACCAGGATTTGAACTTCTGAGCTCGACTGTTTCGCACTACAGCATCTGATGACGAGGCCACGTCATGCAAGTGGCAGCTCCAAGGACGATGACGACAAGGGGACAGTGAAGACAACTCTAATGGTGACAAGTGGCTCAGCCCTGGCCTGCAGCCCATCTCTATCCTGCTCTGGCTTCAGCTCTCAGTCTCGGTCGAGAGCCACACTGCCAGCCTGATTTCTGGGGAGGAGCCAGCATCACTCTGCACAGATCATGGGACTCTCCCAGACTCCAGGCAGCTTTGACCCCAGAAAGAGGAAGAGGGGTCACACACGTCCCTCCACTGCAGAGGGGCTTCCCTGGGGACAGCCAGGCTAGTTTGCATTGGGATGAACTCGGTAGTTGGAGACAGTGGCAACGGTGAGGGATGAGGGCCGTTTCGCGGAAGAAGCCGTGCACATTATCTTTAGATGGGCCTGGGTGTCTGTGTGCTTCCCGGCCATGGGACATCGGGAGGAGAGGGCTTAGCTGCTATGGGTCTGACATGGCCTGCTGAGTGCCAGATCCACGCACCTGTTGGGGTGGATCCCTTTGCAAGGAAT
This sequence comes from Prionailurus viverrinus, assembly GCF_022837055.1. Classification (NCBI taxonomy): domain Eukaryota; kingdom Metazoa; phylum Chordata; class Mammalia; order Carnivora; family Felidae; genus Prionailurus; species Prionailurus viverrinus. Next base: position 3,074,551 of record NC_062563.1, read on the forward strand.
GGGGAGTTGTCCCAGGAGTATGAAGTTCCAGAAGGCAAGGTCAGTAAGTTCTAGACATCTGTTTTACAAAGTTGCGTCTTGACGACACGGTGTTGTGCACTTAGAAACGTGTTAGAAAGTAATCTCGTGTTGAGTGTTGTTACTACTGAATAAATAAATAGATAAACAAGACTTTTGGAGGTTACGGATATGGCTACTACCTTGACTGAGAGAATGGCATCACGCATGCTTACATGTGTCCGCACTCACCAAATTGTGGACGTTAAACATGTGGGGGTTCCTGCATAGCAATTACACCTCAAGAAAGCTGTTTAAAAAAATGTTTTCAACATCTCCTTAAATGGGATCCACCATCCACAGGCAGTCTAAAGTGGGTTTGGATCTCTGACAAACTTATCAGTGTAAAAAATGCCAGATTATTTGTTTTAAGTAAAATTAAGCCCAATTCTGGGAGACTGCCCAAGGCGATGCCTACCCTGAGGTACCTGCAAGGCAACACCATTTGGAAGGTGTGCAAGAGTTTAGGACTTAACTCACAAAGCATGAGCCCTCCAGGAAATGCTCCTCGTCAGGCCAGCACCTGGCCAGTGATGCAATTGAGGTCTAGGGAAGGAAGAGAATTGGGCTTTGTGAAGCGTAAGTATGTGCACGGGCCACACATCACCCCAAGTCCTCACTGTGGGGCCAGTGCACCAGCCTCACATCACACAGACCAGAGCAGCAAGTTTGACTACGCCGAGGAACCTGTCCCTGGTCTCCTTTGGCTGAACGTGACCAGGATCTACAGACCCCACAGCCTTCCCCCAGCAGCCCCCACATCTCCCCTGCCCTCGAACCAGCTCTTCTGGAGATGGCCCAGTCATTTGTCGACTTAGTCAATAATTACCCATCGGAATCCCAGCCAGCTCCGGATTTTCCCTGATGAAACTGCCCGGCTCCAGAAGCAGCCCTGACTCCTACGTGTAGAGGCCGTGAGTTTCCCCATAGCCTCGAACTGACAGATTCCTGATCTGCTCAGAGAGCTGCTTGTGGCAGGGTAATTTATTGAGATATTAATTTGTGTTTGGTTTCTACATCTTTCCCTCTCCTCGTTCCAAGATGGTAGCCAGATCATTGTATTTCACCCATGGGAATCTCATGATTTCAGGCCAGAAGCAAAGTTATCCCCACATCCTATCTCTGCCGATTATGAACACCCAAGCATTGTTTATAAACCCCAGGGCTGGTGAAGGCCAGCTTTCTCTGGAGGGCCGTCTCTGTTTTAAGGCAGCGCTGGCAAATTCTTCATCCTACCTGGCACGCGCCGCTGTTACTGGTTTACGTCTTATGGTCCGTTCATTCATTCCTCTGTCAAATATTCATTGAATGCCTACCTTTAGCCAGACACCACTCTCTTCAGGACTAGAGGAAGGGACAGCGGCCCCTGAACCAGCTTCTCACCTGCCGAAAGCTCTAAAATCTCTAAGACCTGAACTCTACAGGAAACATCCATTCGGTGTGACATGCCCACACTTTGTTTGGGACTGGGGATAGTTTTTGATTCTGTAAAAATCACAAACAGACATACACACAAACAGTATTTTCGAATGGGGATAACACATTTAGAAAACCAAATGTATAATATATTAAAAGTAGTTACCTTTGAATGCTGGCGCAATCGGTGACTTTTTTCCTATTTATTTTTTGCACTATAAATCCTTACCACGAAAAGTCTTGATGTTTTAGCAACACAACACTGCACGCGTTGACTGGGTTTGCAGTTTGTGACGACTCATTTCTCACCACATCTGATCCATGAGGTGCAAGGATTGCCAACTACATTTCTTTTTGTTTCCAAGAAGAAGCACGAATAAATACTGATATGTGTCGATTTACTTAGTGTATCTACATAATATAGTTCTGCAACACTGAAAGGTAGGTGCAGCGTCGAAGCCAGGCTACCCAAACAGAGAGAAAAAAGCTGTCCATCAGGTCCTGTGTGGTTGGGGAGTGGTTATTGGTAACACAAAAATAAGGCAGAATGGCTCTTAGAAGGGCTAAAACTTCTTGAAACTCTCTACTGGAAGAAAAATAGAGAAGAAATCCCAAATAGAGGGTGCAAAGAAACCCAAAACTTCTCAAAAGAGCCTAGAGCATTCCATAACAAATAAAACTGGCCTTGTGTCATCCAGTAACTGAGCATCTGGGGTTAGGGTGAGTTGGACCACTTGAGCTCTCCCTGCCCAACGGGGGGCACTGCGTTCAGGGTCTGGGCTTTGACCACGCAGGATGCAGCCCCACCCACCTCCTGAAGTCCCGCAGACTGCCAGAGCCCCACTTCTGGGCACGCCAACTGTCTGCAGGATAAAGGGGGCCCCAGTGCACACGCCAATGGCTGCAGCCTGTGGTGGTTCATTTTATGAGTCCTATGACAGGCCAAGGGGTGCCCAGATCCTTGTTCTTTCTGCCAGCATTTGTGAGGATGTTAATGGAACAGATTTGCATTTGAATCCACGGACTCTAAAGTGGATGGCCCTCCCCAGGGTGGAAGGCAGACCCAATAGGTTGTAGAACCAAAGAAGGAATATGCCCCTTTTTCTTCCTGCCTGCCTGCTTGAGTTGGGACGTGTCAGCTCACCTCCAGCCCTGGCTCCCCAGTTGGGATTTAAACCTTTGGACCCCATGGTCTCTGGCCCTCAAACTTGGACTGAATTATACCACCAGCTTTCCGGGGTCTCCAGCTTACAGACGGAGGAACCAACACATGAGAAACTGAGTCACAGAGGTTGAAGCGGACTGCTCTGTTCCCAAAGCTGGTGGGTACAGAAGGGACCAGGGTTAGAAACCAGGGGGTCTCACCTCAGAGCTCACACTCCTGAGCTCCAACAGTTTATCTCAGACACTTGAAGTCTTTCCTGGACCAAGACACCTTCTCTGAAAACAGGACTTTTAGTGACTACCGAAGGTTTGATCTCCTGGCTACACAATGATGTCATTTAACCAAAGTCATCCTTTTATATTCAGATTATTTTCTGTATGTAAGTATTGTAAATGAAATTGAAATAATAGGTCCACAGTTAAGTCCTGATGCACAGCCAGTCAGGGCCGTTCTTGACCCTAAGCTCCAGACCTCGGCTGATTGGCACTGGAGCTGGAAGAATGAGAATAAGAATTCCAGAGATGAAAAGACAAGATAGGAATTCCCATTATCACCATATGGCATGGCCTCATTCAGAGAACCCAGCCCATGCAATAAAATAAGAAAAAAATCAATATGGCAAAATTATTAGCAAATAGAGGATTGAAATTTTTTGCCAGTGACATTGTCCATCTTGAACGGCCGATAAAAATCAACCCAAGTACAGAAATAATGAATATCCCCTAATGTGCTGACTTACAAAAAAAGATAAAGATCAATAATTATATTAGCCAAACAAGCCAGGAAACAGAACTGATGAAAGGTCACATTCACAGCAGACGGGGGACTGTAACATGGGAGAAATCAGTTTAAGCAGAAATTTATAGGATCAAATTGAAGGTTATCATGAAATTAATTCTGAGGCTACATAAATAAATAATGCTACATCCTCTATGGCTGGGAAGGATCCCAATTTACCCTGACGATCTATCAATTATAATAACAGGCAAATAAGATCTTTTTCTTTTGCTAGACAAAGCATCTCATACTTTATGTTCAAGAAGGAGTAGATGCTACTGGCTATTAAAATTTTTTAAGTTAAGGGGCGCCTGGGTGGCGCAGTCGGTTAAGCGTCAGACTTCAGCCAGGTCACGATCTCGCGATCCGTGAGTTCGAGCCCCGCGTCAGGCTCTGGGCTGATGGCTCAGAGCCTGGAGCCTGTTTCCGATTCTGTGTCTCCCTCTCTCTCTGCCCCTCCCCCGTTCATGCTCTGTCTCTCTCTGTCCCAAAAATAAAAATAAAAAACGTTGAAAAGAATAAAAAAAAAATTTTTAAGTTAAGACACGAGAAAATATCGTTTGTAAAATTATAAAATTAGAGATGTCAAGCCATGCAGCGAGTTGGCAATGATGAGGGCAACGAATCGGGTGAGAGGAGAAGGTGGAGACTGCCCAGCACTTTTTAACAAGGCAACAGATCACCATGTGGAATCCTGAGAGATGTCCCGACCTCTCAGCTTACCTGCACGAAAAGGGAAAGCAAACAACACCAAAACCAAGACAAGAGAACATGTCAACATCTAACTTGATTGCAAGTAATGCATTAAACTGAAAAGAATTGCATGTGTCCCCAGATATTCTGCATTTTAAGGAAATCCTAAGTAGTAAAGCAACAACCAACAGTCACAATATCATAAAGTTCATATTTAGTTGTAGAAAAAACAAAATGCTCTCGATATAAAACACACTATGAAAATTGAGAGGTCTACCATATAACTGGCAAAAAAAAATGCCTTACAAGACAGAAAATGTTAATCTCTTTTTTTTTTTTTTTTTTTAATTTTTTTTTCAACGTTTTTATTTATTTTTGGGACAGAGAGAGACAGAGCATGAACGGGGGAGGGGCAGAGAGAGAGAGGGAGACACAGAATCGGAAACAGGCTCCAGGCTCCGAGCCATCAGCCCAGAGCCCGACGCGGGGCTCGAACTCACGCGAGATCACTCGAGATCTCGCGAGATCGTGAACTCCCGGACCGCGAGATCGTGACCTGGCTGAAGTCGGACGCTTAACCGACTGCGCCACCCAGGCGCCCCTTAATCTCTTTACATATAGTTAATTTACTAATCTTCACAAAAACAAGATAATGAGCAATTCACAAAAATAAGCACAGACAAGAATCACGACTAGCTAATAAATATATGACGCGATGTTCAAACTCAGTAACGATCAAAGGAATCTAAGTTTAAACAGCCACGAATATCATTTAAGTTGCCACGATGGAAATATGTGCATTAAAAAAAACATATTTTCAAGTCTTAGTGAAACGACAGCAAGAAAAGTACTTGAACGCATTACTAGTGAATTCTTGAATTGGCCAAATGTTCCTGGACGACAATTTGATAACAGGTCTACCAAACTCTTAAAATACTGCCTTTCTTGATCCAGCAGTCATGCACAGGTTCGCCTGTCTGCTCATTTGACTGTTTAGGCAAACATTTATTACATTTGCCTATTTTATTTATTTATTTATTTGTTAGTTTATTTATTTATTTATTTATTTATTTAGAAAGCAAGGAAGTGAACAAGGAAGGAGCAGAGAGAGGGAGAGAGAGAATCCTAAGCAGGCTCTGTGTTGTCAGCACAGAGCCCTGATGCAGGGTTCAGTCCCAAGAACCATGAGATCGTGACTTGAGCTGAGATCAAGAGTTAGACGCTTAACTGACTGAGCCACCCAGGCACCCCAAAAGTTGCCCTATTTTAAATTCTTTACTGGGATTATTTCACTTAACCTTCACAAAGCCCTGGGAAGTAGGGCTCATTGCCATCTTGCAGATGTGGACAGTGGGGTCCTAGGGGATAAGCCAGTCCTGGTAGAGCTGGCCTCCAAACACTCAGACCCTCCGGAAGCCCGGGCACATGAGTGGCTCATCTCCGCCCTCCTGCCACGCACATGACAAGTGCACAGACATGTCCACTGCTTCACTGTTTATAATGGAAAAGAAAAGAGAAAAATCACTACCGAGCTAGAGAACGGAAAATCACACAATGTGACAGCAGACTTACAGTTATAGAGCTTTTGAATTATATATTTTCAAGTAAAACAGTAACTGTTTAGTCTTCTGAAAAGTACCAAAAAAAAAAAAAAAAGATGTAGAAGCAGAAGAAGAAGAAAAACCATACAAACATCGATCACATTGTCCTCTACGTGGACAGTAAGGGTAACTTTTATTTGTGCTTTTTTTGGGGGGGGATCCAGATTTTTTTAATGAACATGTAATGCCTGCGAAACCGCATACACATATGTAAGCACATGCAAACACATACCAAGTGATGCCCAACAGAGCCTCAGTGCGATGTCACATCGTGTACCGCAGGTCTGGGGAGGGGCGCATACTTAGGGACACTTTTCCCACCAGACCCCGCCCAGGACTTGCGTCTTCTTTATGGCCCTCTGTAGTTACAGACCCCTTTCTTAACCAGCCTTGGTCCATGTGGCCAGGCAGCCGCTCGTTCCTGTGCACGTGGCGGAAGCAAACCCCAGAGGGGCTCTGTTACGGTCCTGCTGCGTTAGGTGAACTCTCAACTCCTCGTCAGCCACTACAACCTCTTGTTGCCCCTCATAAAGACATCTTGGAGCCTCTTTCCCATCAAACCCTTGGTGCTCCAAGGGCTCTAGCTGAACCAGTTTGCAAACTCTCATGACCACCTAGGCACAGCTGTGCCAAGAGAGCCCCAGGGTCATTTCTCATGCGATACCCCAGGAAGGTCCTCCAGGACTCTCCCATTCCCTATGGCGTAGGGTTCACATCTTTAGCAACAGATTTTTTTAATGTTTATCTATTTTTGAGAGAGAGCAAGAGAGACAGAGAGGGAGCAAGGGAGGGGTAGAGAGAGAGGGAGACACAGATTTTGAAACTAAATACTGCATCCAATCTTGATACCTGAAACCGACCAGGGTAGATCTGTTCGCGTCCCTCCGTCTGCCCTAAATTGAGCCGAGAAACCAACCGCGGGCTCTGCAGACAGTGCGGGGAAAGCACTGCCCACAGGAAAACTGGACACACCCACCAGCTTGTTCGGGCAGAATCAGGGGCGGGAGGAATATATATTTTTTCTTTGGGGGAGGTGTGGTAGTACCTATAGTTTATGAGGGTATGGAATCGGGAGGGAAGAAGAAATTAAAAAGTGGTTTTGAAGGGTTTAAAATGCACTAGACAAGAGAACTGAGTTGTTTTGAAATTAGTTTGAGGCACACGCAGCCACGTCACGATGTCCTGCTGCAAGAATTAAGGCTCTGCACGCACACGCTTGCAGCGACTTGGACGATGTCTCCCATGACCTCTCTGCTGCCGTGGTACCTGTTTCCACACGGAGCAGGACACTCACGTGGACTGAGGCCAGTAATAGCAGGTGCCAACTCTACTCACATTCCACGGAGATGTTCTAGAACCCTGACCAGGGCTTGGCAAAGGATGGTCTCTGGAAGAGCTGGCACGTGCTTTTGTAAATAAAGTTTTATTGCAACAGAGTCACATCCATTTGTGTACCTATTACCTTTGGCCACGTTCCCGCTGCTCCAAGAGGGTTGAGTTGCTGCAACAGAGACCATCTGGCAAACAAAGGCTAAAATATTTACTATCTGAGGCTTTCCAGAAAATGTTTACTGGAGCCTCATCTAGGGCATCAGGCCAGGACTTGCCAAGGAAGGAGTCAACACTTGATTTGGCACCTTTAGCTATCAGATCTGTAACAGAGGCTGGGGAGTGGAGAGGATGCTGAGTCCCGACACCTGGGAAGAAGATCTCGTGGACTGAGGACCGATTCTGGCAGAACAGGAGGAGACAGACCCATGTCCCCTGGAGCCTGAGGGGCTCGGTGTCCTCAGGCTTGAGAGCTAAAGGGAGGGAGGCTAGATGGGGTTTTAGGGGACACAGCAACAGTGCAGAGGGGGCCGGCTCCCACGGCACGTGTGCCACGGACCAGATGCAGGCAGAGAGGGACAGCGCACCCCGGCTGTTCTCTCAGTGCCACCTGGGAAGGAGGGCACATGAGCCGAGGACAGCTGGCAGTGCCCTGCAGGAAGCCGGGGTTGCAGGAAGAGTCGAATCCGCCTGCCAGACGCATATGCCTTCGTTTCATGAAGGTGAACCAGGAAGCAAGCTCAGCGATGGTCTCGGGTGGTCTCTGAACCACCCGCAGCCGCCCCGCAGCAGGTGAGAGCAGCTTATGGGCATCGCTGGGGTAAGTTTTCTGCCCCCTCCCTCCTGCTCTCCATTATCTTCCTCAGTGCCCTGAGCCCAGGGGTCAGAGGCCACACTTGAAAGATGCAGGGAGACCGGTGGGAGGCGCTGGCCCAGCCACTTTCCCACCACCTGCCTCCCGTGCCCCTGGGCGGGGAGGGGGGAAGCTTTACCTCTTAGGGAAGCGCAGGGTTCTGAGTATTATCTGCACGATATGTTCTAGTGACGAGGGGGCTCTTCTCTTACTTGAAAAGAATTCTCCTTATCTGAGAATGTGAGAAATATCCCAGGGCCTGCCCTCGTGTTTGTCCAACAGTTGGAGGAAAGCTGGGCCACGTCGAGCTTATTTGAACCAACAGAGGAAAAAAGAACATCGTCTACCCTCAGGAGGAAGAAAAGTCAGTGCAAGAGGAATGAGCAGGCGTGGCTAGCACGAGGGCTCCCTTGGGGCATAATAGGGAGGGGTGGGGACTGCGGCAAATCCAGCCGGGGAGACCCTCTAAGGAGACAGGCCTCTGGCTAACTGACACTTCCTGGAGATTCAAACGCAATCTGCCAAATGCGCTCATTCTTTAGGAGAACCTAGAAATCTGAAATTTTATGCAAAATATACACTCTTAGCCTATTTTCCGTTTTCTCAAAACAGGTCGCGGCCAACAGGGGGAGCACCAGACAAACTCACCCATCGATCAGACGCTGTGGCACTTCTGGGAAATGGAACAGAATCGGCACCAATATGCCACATTTGATGCGAGTGAGTGCCTTTCCTTCGGGTTTGTCTTTATCTTTTTTTTTTTTTTTTTTTTGCATGAACATTTTACATACTACAGACATTCTGCTTTGGATTTTAGCAATGACAAACAATCGAGAAATCTTAAAGCTTATGACAAATAATAGAAAGGAAACCACAAGATAATCAATGCTGTGTGCATTTATTTCTTCTTGCCTTTGCTTGTTAATTCACTTACTTTTCCAAATTTAAAAACAGGTATTTTCGTGGCATCGACAGAAGAATCCAGCTTACTTCCCCTGTGACTCAGGAAGAAGAAACGGGGTGGAAAACATTCCACCCGACATCTATCTGGAAACAAACTCAGTGACTATACCAGGATATGATATTATTCAAATAACATTATTCTTCCGTGGACTGCAGACTCTATTAACGGCTGTTCTATAAACAATAAAACCTAGTCACCCATGAAATTCATTTCTGTGAACGTGCTCATTATGGAGACATTAAAATAAAGGAAACGTATGTTGGAATTTGATTGATATAACACTGCATATTATAAGGAAATACTCCTTGTCAAAAGAACAAATATTAGCAGAAAATAAAGCCCAATTCGAATGCAAAGCTGAGATTAGGTGCTAAGTATATCACCCGAGCTAGATTTTCTCTGGGTCTGTTCACTTTCAAGTGATAGACGCAAATATGGAACTTCGCATTCGTTTCCACACTGTTCCGCTCTGCAGACCCCCCTAGTGTGTTTCCGGAGTGACTTGCAGGGTCCCGTGGGCCCCAGAGGCAGACCCCGCCTGTCTACACCGCCCTGTGCGGGATGACGCGGAAACGCGTTGGTTTGCTCCATGTGAAATGGTGCACACAGGTGACCTTTTCATTGGGAAGTGCGGAAATAGAAATATGACTGTCGACAACTCTTTTACTTCACACGTTCCATTTTATTCCTGGCTGGAATCAAAGTTTGCTGTGTTCTCAGAAGGCCCGGCCTGCCGAGCCCTGGGCGTTTGAAACGAAACTCCCCCGACAGGCAAGCACACAAATGCTGCCCTTTGTCCTCAGATGCTCCCGCCACTTACACGAGGGATGGGAGCTCCCAGGTTGGGCCAACCTTCCTTTTCAAAACCAGAATGGAGCGGGGAGAGGGCGCACCGTGCTCCCCCAGGGTCTCTTTGCAGAGGGTTTCCACCGCTTTCTGTCGGTGCCACACGAGAGCTCTACGCCGCGGCGAGTGCCTGGCCCTGTCTGGTGCCAGACGGGCGACAGCACCCTCGGAGCCGCCTCCTCGTAAAGAATTAAAGGAACGCGACGGGGAGGAAGGCGTGACAGCAGAGACCGTCAGGAAGCTCCAGCATGCACGTGGTTGCCATCCTTCGCTGTACAAAATGGACTCACCTGAGGGGACCCGAGTCTGACCTGATGCGCTGAGGTGGTCTCAGAAGAAAACAGAGAGCTTCCCTTTCAAGTGGACTATGCAGTTTATGAAACTACTTATGGACGGGTTAAGGGATGTCACTAAAACAGGGGTGCCTGTGTGGCTCAGTTGGCTGAGCGTCCGACTCCTGCTTTCGGCTCAGGTCATGATCCCAGGGTCGTGGGATCAAGCCCGGTGTTGGGCTCTGCGCCCAGTGCGGAACCTGCATGGCATTCTCTCTCTCTCTCTCTTTCTCTCTCTCTCTCTCTCTCTGTCTCTCTCTCTCTCTCAACCCCTCCCCACTGCCCAAGCATCTTCTCTCTCTCTCTAAAATATAAATAAATAAATAAATAAATAAATAAATAAATAAATAAATAAATAAAAGCAAATGAATGAATAAATACAGAATGTCACTAGAACAGACTCCCGTATGCCCACAACCCGGGTACACCTCCCCGTCTGCTCTGCTTCCCTCTCCGTCTACCCAAGAGAATCACTATCCTAAATTTTATGTCGACCGTACTGTTTTTCTTCTAATTACATCCCCCCAGGTAGGTGTCTCTGAACGGTGTGAATATGCCTGTCTACTGATGAGATTATCTTCCCATGACTTTGGGCTTCACTGCCTGGTTTTGAGATCCACCCCTGCCCACAGCTGCTGCTGCACAGTGGCCCCTTTTTCTAGTACATGAAGCCATATGCCCACCCTACCGGCCATAGGTATTTACAACAGGCTTATCAAAGCACAGTTAACAGAGTTACAGACCTGGCACCATTACCTAATTCCAGAAAATTATAGATCACCAAAACTTCCCTGAAATCACCAAAGACATGCCCATCAGAAGTCTCTCCCCTCCCCTGCTTCCCTAAATAGCCTTGGAAACCATGACTCGACTTTCTGTCTCCACGGATTTTCCCGTTCTGGACATTTCCTGTAAGGTATAGATGCAATCACACAGTATAAGGCCATGACGACCGGTTTCTCTCGATTATAGCACATATCAGGGTTTCATCCCTTTTGGGGGCTAAATGACATTTCACCATAGGGATCTAGGACGTCTGTTTATTCCTCGGTTGATGGCCATTTGCGTCGTTTCTACTTTTGGCTACTACAAATAGTGGTGCTATAGTGGTTTTGCGCAGATGTATGTTTTCATTTCTCCCCGGTATCCAGCTCAGGGTGGAATCGTTGCATCAGATGATAACTCTATGCTTTGCATTTTGAAGAAACGCCAAGCTGTTTTGCAAAGCGACCGCATCATCCCATCAGCATCAGGGTTCAGATTTCTCCACACCCTCGCCCGGTGCACCTTGTTGAGTTTAGTCTTGCTAGCAGGTATAAACTGATGTCTCATTGTGGTTTTGACCTGCATTTCCCTGCGAGTAATGGCGAACATATTTTTATTTGAATATCTTCTTTGTAGAAACTTTTGTTCGCACCTTGTCTTTATTTTTAGAACAGTTCTAGACGTACAGATTACGGAAAAATTGAAGTTCCTATAGACCTCATGCCCAATTATAACACATTACATTAGTGTGGAACATTTGTTACGGTCTATGAACCGACACTGATACACCATTACTAAATACAATCCACGGTTTATTCTCATTTCCTTACTTTATGTCTAATGTCCTTTTTAGGTGTAATATCAAATTACACCTAGTTGTCATGTCTTCTTTTTTTTTTAATTTTTAAATGTTTATTCAGTTTTGAGAGAGAGGGAGACACAGAATCCAGAGCAGGCTCCAGGCTCCGAGCTGTCAGGCGCGAACCCACGAACCGGGAGATCATGTCCTGAGCCAAAGTCCAGCGCTTGACAGACTGAGCCAGCCAGGTGCCCCTAGTTGTCATGTCTTCTTAGGCCCCTTGTGGCTGTGACCATTTCTCAGCTTTTCCCTCTACAGTCCTGAGGAGCCGGCCAGGCGCACACTCAGGAAGCCCTTCTGCCGAAATCTGTCTGACTGTTGATACTGGCCTTGATCCTCAGAGGTAAGCCATGTGTATCAGATTTCTCCACAACAAAGTCACTCGCCCCACTCCTTTTCCAAAACATACCTACGGTGGATTGAACTGTGACTCCCCAAAATATATGTCCTCCCAGAATCTCAGGTCTCGAGACGAGATCATTCTGGGCTAGAGGGGGCCCGAAATCCAACGGAAAGTGACAGAAAAATTGAGGCAGAGACCGGAGTCTTTAGTTCACAAGCCAAGGGACCAGAAAGACTGTGGACAGCCACCCCAAGTCGGGAGAGACCTGGGGCCTTCTCCCCAGCAGCTTCCAGAGGAAACCAACCGGCAACAGCCTATGACACAGAAGAAAGTGACAGAAAAATTGAGGCAGAGACCGGAGTCTTTAGTTCACAAGCCAAGGGACCAGAAAGACTGTGGACAGCCACCCCAAGTCGGGAGAGACCTGGGGCCTTCTCCCCAGCAGCTTCCAGAGGAAACCAACCGGCAACAGCCTATGTTCAGACTCGGGCCCCCAAAAACGTGAGACGATGAACATCTGCTGCCTTAAGCCGCCAAGCTCTGTGCACCAGGCGTGCTCACTGCACTGGGCATCCTTTCCTTCAGTGCTCGGCAGACAGAGCACAGAGACACCCGTGTGTGTGCTGACCCCTGCAGACATGCACGTCTCTGAGTATTTCTGCACACGCTGCCTGCATCTGCACTACGTAAACTCGAGCTCTCCCAGAAGCCCCACCCCTAACTCATCCCCACATGGGTCATCCTAGCCTCGCCCTGTTGCATCTCAGGAAAGACCCACGCCGAAGCGGGAAGCCCAGCTCCCCTCCCGCACCGTCCACCTGCTCAGTGGTTGTGGAATACGTGTGCAGCGACATCAGACCTCCCCCCTCACACTGTGAAGCCCTCCTCCCCCGGGAAGCAAGCTGACCAACCAGAGCGCGGGGCAGACGTGCATTTCCTGTGGTCCACGATTTCCAAACTACTCCAGTGGGCACCTCTTCCACGTGCACTTGACTGGGGTTGTCTCATGCCCGTTAACACAGTCAGATTCTCTCTTCAAGGTCTGCCTTCCTTCTTCGGATTCCCCAAACTCCTAAATTTTGTTTCTAAAATTGCATAAATTAAGTTTTACTGCTTGTGCTATAAATGTTTATGGGTTGTGACAAATATATGCCATCGCGTATCCCCCACGACGGTATCACACAGAACGGTTTCACTGCCTTAAAAACCCCAGTGTTTACCTAGTTGCCTTCCCTTTCCGCCCTGAGCTTGTGACGATCCACCCAGAGGGTCCCTGTGGAGACTCAATGGGAGGACCCTCCTGCCTCTTCCAGCTTCTGGTGGCTCCAGGTGTCCTTCGGCTTGTGGCCACGTCCCTCCAGTCTCTGCCTCTGTTGTCACATGGTCTTCTCCCCATGCATGTCAAACTTCCCTCTGCCTTTCTCCTATAAGGACATTGTCACTGGATTTCACAGCACGCCCGGAAAATCTAGAATGTTCTCTTCTCAAGATCCTTAACTCAATCACATCTGCAAAGATCCCTTTCCAAATAAGGTCACCTTTACAGTTTCCAGGGGTTGGGATGTGGACGGATCTTTCGGAGAGTCTCCACTCCGCTCACGACGGTGACTTCTCTGGTCATGGGAGAGTAATAATCTTCTCACCGTGGATGTTCCGTCTCTGCCATCATAGAGGAGGCAGTGGAAGGAGAAAATTAAACTTCCTAGAAAATTGAGAGGCCCAGGCAGAGGTCAGGGTGCCTCAGGGTCACACGGGACAAGAACCGTGGTCACCCTGACAAGGAAACCTTCACACTTTGGTCCACATCACATGGTCTCAGATGAACCAGATTCCCCACATGGCCTGAGATCAGGGTCTCAGTTTCTATTCCTCAAAATGATCACACATTCAGCCTCAAGTGTCTTTTAATCATTCATTAAGAAATGATGCGTTGACTAACTGAAGTTTATAAATAGAAATGCACAAAATATGTCCAAACCAATATAAATGGTGTATTTTAGAGAGGGTACATATTTATTGCTGCAAATTCACACACACACACACACACACACACACACACACACGCACACATTTTCAAAGCACTCCCTCCTGGTGGATAGAAGTTCGTGTCGACTGTGTTTGGTTTTCTTTTTGTGAAACTTCTGTACAGTAACCCAAAGAGATGGCTCTGCCTTTGGAGTGGGAACACCAAAGGGGCCGAGCATGAGAGGAGCCTTTGAGACATGAAAAGCATAGACTGAAGTTCAGGATGGGGGATTTATCCTTTCTATTCTATAGAAAATGTCCAAGCAATGTATTTGTGGGCTCCACCCCCTGAGCCTGAGCCTGAGCCGTGAGAACGTTGTGTTCTGTTCATTCCCCTTGAGATGTTTGACCAGTATAAGTTGAAACGGAGCCCAGGCCAACAGCGTCCAACTTCTGCAGTCAACTTCTCTTGTCTCGTCTTTAAGAAGACAAAGCCCCGAGTAATCCGTCCTGCTACCCAACATACAGCACAAGTGACATTTTCAGTGAGAATACATTGTCAGCTGTTTTGTCTTGCTCATTCATCGTAGTTTTGTTAGATCCTTTGTTTCTTTGATGCTCAGAATATGGCACCATTTGGCTCTAAAATCTACATTAGAAGAGCATTAATTAAAGGCAGACACATTGCAATGGAGACAGTGTTAAAATTATGCTTGAAGGTACAATGTAATTAATTTTGTACAAGAGAAACATAAAAGAGAGAATGAAACTGGAGGAAATAGCATCACAACCCACAAAATGATAATGAGAACTACAATTGTAGATCAGCCAAAATATGGAAAGACATATGGAGTAATTAGACCTGAGGGGGGGACAGGGAATCACAACAAAGGGTCACCTGCTAAGTGCTCAGGAGTCCGACGGAGAACATGTGTCTCCTGTCACCACGCACGTTTTCCTGTGGACAGGAGGGCTTGCACTAAGCCTCTGGCAGGTGGATGAAGAAAAGGGTTATGATGCGAATTTGCTAACAGCCTGGACAATGGCATTGGAGATGACTTGACTTAGAAGCAGTCCTCCTAATGAAATTATGAAGCACAGAAGACGAACACAGATGAAGTCTGCCTTCCGCCCAAGATGCGGCTGGGGCTCCTGTAATGCAATGGGGCTCATTATGCCCAGAGACGTCAACACTACAAGGATGGTTATTAGGGCAAACTCGATTTACACAGTCCAGAATGGTTCATTTGAATTTACTGCATCTGTATTTCAGTGGTGCCCTAGAGTATTGTGACTGAAAGTTACAGAAACCTCATGAAATGGAGTCTAGTAAAAAAGAGAATGAATTTATACAAAACACTCCTCCTGTGGGAATTCATCCCGTGACCCTAAATCACCATGATCATGACAACGAATCACTTGATAAGATAGCTAACAGGGACCAAAGGAGCCAAGACAGCCCCCTTTGGAACAAATGTGGACCAGCTGGCTTTTGCTTTTTGTCATATGGTTTTACTGAGCTACCATCCATGTTAGACTCTCTCATGGTTCATCTTCCACGGGGAAAGGAAAACTAAAGATATGCACTAACTGAGTTGCAAGACCACTAACGTTGGCAATCCTCACCATGCTGCATGGCACGCAGTGTCTCCTTTGGTGGAGGAGGGAAGAAGCCTGGGATGTGGCGGGCACAGGGTGGCAGCACCAGGGACCTGACCATTTTGGGGAGACAGCAGTGCTCACCTGTGTGAGTGCCTTATGGTTGTGTTAGCAGATCTCCACAGGCTGATCATGCTTAAGACAGCACCCACCGATTACATCACACTCTCCGTGGGTCTGGGGTCCAGGCACAGCTTGGCTCAGCTGGTCTCTGCTCAGGTCTCACAAGGTGGAAACCAAGGCGTGGGCTGGGCTCTCACCTGGAGGCCCAGGTGCAGTCAGATAGCGGCTGGAACCCAGCTCTGCTCACACCCCTGCATGGTGAGGGCCTGGGGAGTCCTTGTGACGCAGATCTCCCCCACCTTCCAGGGCCACGCCCCTCACTTCATTCTGAGCCCCCAGCACTGTCACCCCCGTACTCCCACCAGCGATGCACACACAATGACGTAAGCATTTTCTAAGATGATTTAGGACTTCTCCAACCATATGCTCTCAAAACTCTTCCTTCTACACAGCTGAACTCGAAAAGATCAACTTAAAAAGCAGAACACGTGACCCTTGGGCCTACAGGGGCTGATACTCTCCCCTTTGCTGAGCAAGGAGTGGGTGCGGAAGACTGGAAGGGGAAGGATGCGCAGCCCCTGCCCTCGGGAAGACCGGCTCCCCATGACGGAGAGGAAGAGAAACAAGGGGCCAAGATGTGATTGGGCAGAATACATGACAGGGAAGATTCAGGGGATCCCGGGACCTTGAAAATGGCCACCTGACCCAGGCAGGTGGGTGGAGGGGTGGGTGGGGAAAGCCCAGGGAAAGGAGGTGACATAGAAACCAAGACCTGAGAATCAAGATTCAGGTGAGGGGAAGGGATGGGGGAAGACAGGGTGCACACACAGTGGAAGGAAGGGCCCAGCAGCAGGTGACCAGGGAAGATAACCAGGTGGGATGGACTCTGGAGAAGGGGAGAGTGGATGACAGACAGCTCAGAGAGTTCAGGGGAATCTGTACCATCTGGGGCCCTGTTGGGCACCCTGAACAGGTGGGCCTTGATTCTGAAGGTCATGGACAATAGTTGAAACATAGGAATGGGAAGATTTGTGTGGAAATATAAAATAAAACCCACCAGTCTTCTCTCTCCCCTTGTCCCAGTAGCAAACCACTTTGGGGTTGCTTGGGCCCCTTCTCCAAAGCTCCAGCCAACCAAAGACGTGCCCGCTGCCCACCAGGGGGCTGGGAGGTTGAGGGGTGCCCATCCTAGAGCCCTGCAGCTGCACATACGACAGGAGTGTAGCCTCCCTGACCCTCCACCCAAGTGCCGCTTTGGCCGTCCCAAAAAGTATTCAGCGGAGACTCCAGGGCAGGAGCACAAGTCTTGTCTCTCTAGTCAAGGTTACGGTTTCGTTCTGGGCCCTGTTTCCTGTCTCATCATCACTGTTTGCTGCCAGACTAAGGGATGTTCCCACTGACCTTGTTCAGGAGGACTTCTCTTGCTTGGAACCTCCTGCCTGACAAGTGGGCAAATGTCAGACTGGTCCCCTGGGACTTTCGTGAATTCGCCTTGCCAGAGTCCATTCAAGCCACCATAGGATTTCTCAACAGTCATGTTAATTTGAAATGTAAGCAGTCCTCTTCTTTGAAGCCAATCTTTTGTCAGAGCAGAAGATCCGCGATAAAAAATGATGGGAGTGGCTTTATATGTGATGTGTGTGGGTGTGGGGTTCACTTAATTTTTTTTTCCCAGCTGGAATCTCTCAGCTACTTCCATGCATTGAAATCTACTTCTGGATGTTTGGTCTGTCATTCCTGCAAACAGAGCAGGTACCGAGCTGAAGAATCAATTCGGAAATTAAGATCTGGGCGCTGGATGTCATTGTGCTGGCCCTATATCAAAGTTCTCCTTCTTCTGCAATGAATTTCTAACGCTGAGCTAGAAGTTGCTGAAGGTCTGCAAATGGCATTCTTTAGCTTTTAACTTTCACATAAAACAGAATAAAAGATTATCGCATGTCCAAAAAAAAGATCTGGCTACTGCTTGTAATAAATTCCTGTGCTTGCTCCAGATGCAGAATTGGACGGCATGTTGTCAACTCATTCATTCTTCATGGAGCCCGTTTCTATCCGGGCTGCAGGCATTAAAAAAAGATGTCAGATATGTATACATCATATTTCTCTCTATTTATACATATGCACACCCCCAGATACATCTAAATACACTCCCACAGACACACACGTACACATACACGTATTTTCTCCATCCCAACCAACTCCTCTCTCAGTGATATCTATCCTACCGCAGACGTTGCCAGTGAAATATTTCCAGGTATGATCCGGAGTGAATCTTTTGGGTCATCTTATCTCTTTCATCTGGTCCTGAATAATTTCTTTAATAGGGAATCCATTGTCTCCTGAGACAGACCATTTGATTGTTAGTGATCTCTGTTAGAAATTCCTTTCTTACTTTGAGAAAATGTCTGTTTTTCTCTAATTTCCGCCTGTAAAAGGGTGCGTGGAACAAGGATGCCTATCTAACTGGCAATTATATGTAAGAGACTGAATGACAGAGTTCTGAAATGAGGGTAAACATTTGAACGTCATCGGCTTATCCGCAAAAATTCTAACTTTAAGAGAAAAAAGAGTCACAAAGAGTATCCTGTGCAGTGTGAAAGACAGAAGATGAAACACTAGAAAAGATCTGCCTCTGAGGGTCCACTGAAGAAAGTGGAATAAGCCAAGTAGACTGTCCCACTGAAACAAGATGGCACACTCAATGGGACAGCTGAAGAGAGTTGGCGAAGGGACTATTTATAAAGATGTGGGCAAGTGAAGGGGAGGCCTCAAGAGATGGGGAATCACCACAGGGAAGTTGGCAAACAGTGGGGGACATGTCCTGGGACAAGGCAGAGGTAGGGATGGAGAAGACTCTGCCCAGCAAGAGCCTTTGTCTTTGATCATGAAAGACACTACTGTGGCCTGGACTGAAGGGAACCAGAGGGATAATATCCACTCTCTGACCTACTCATCCCCCACTGGCTATACCCACCAGGAAGCAAGGAAGCCCGGTTGCTACAGCCCAGGGGAGTCAGCACCTGAGGTACTAGCAGGGTGGAAGAGAGATCACGTAAGAGCTGGGGTAGGAGCAGACCAAGGAAAACACAGACACATGATCATAAAGGGATTGATGGAGAAAATACTTTAAGGTAAATGCCCATGTGAAGAAATACACAGAATATTCTAGAATATTCTAGATTTACTGAGATCTCTGGGAGTCAGCCACAATTTGATAAGGAAGTCACTTTAGAAACTAATATTTTTAAGTGCCCACTATGTGCCAGTTACTTTGGGGATATGGCAGTGATAAAGAGGTGTGCGTTCCCACAGTGGGTGTCAGCCACAAATTAATGCCCTAAACCAACAAGTATGATGACAGATGGCAGAGGCCACCGGAGAAAACAGCTGGGGACACAGAGCTCCATTACACAAAGCCCAGTTTGGCTTTATTTGTAGGCTATTAAAACCAGTATCTGGAAACCAGCACTCAATGATCACACAACACAGCATTCAAGGAAGAGAGAAGAGCTAATACAAAGACTCCTGTAAGTAAATAATCTCGGGACATCTGGGAGCAAGAAAAATATCAGTGCATTCACCACTGTGTGGACATCAGGCAGAACATTAAGTTATGGGATGGGAAAGGTGAGTAGGAACAGATTAGGTAGGACTCTGGACACCAGACAAGGGACCTAGGTCCTCCCTACTCTGAGTAACCAGGGGAGGGCTTCAGGCAGCAGAGTGTCATGATTTGACACAAGTTTTTAAAAGATCATTCTATGGGTGCGTGGGTGGCTCACTCAGTTGAGAATCCAACTCTTGATCTCAGCTCAGGTCACGATCTCACATTTCATGAGTCAGAGCCCCACATGGGGCTCTGAGCTGGTGGTATGGAACCTGCTTGGGATCCTCTCTCTCCCTCTCTCTCTCTCTGCCCCTCCCCTGCTCATGCGCTCTCTCTCTCAAAATAAAAAAAAAAAAAAGGTACAAAAAAAAGATCATTCTAGCTGGCATGTGGACAAATCAGAAAGCAAGGAGATGGTTGATAAGGCTATTTCAAGAACTGAGCAAAAGATTATGGTAGCCTGGGGTCCCAGTCCTCTGGGTGGTGAAGACAGACAAGGTGTGGGTTGAGATGAGTCTGGGGAGTGATGCCAGTATGGATCGTTGATGAAATGTGGGCACTGTTAGGTTAGCGTAAGGCCGTCTGTAGAAATATGATGTGAGCGCTGTATGTAGATTTGTAAATGTAAATATCTAATACCTTGTAATAATTTATTTAGCCCACCATAGCCAAAATATTACCAGTCTAATATAAATATGCAACCAATATAAAAACTACTAATGAAATATTTTACATCCTTATCTTTTTGAAATGAAGTCTTTGAAATTCAGTGAGCATTTTAAGTTTACAGTGAAATGTGGGTCAGATTAGCTACCTTGCAAGGGCTGAGGCCACACATGGCCAGTGGCTGCTCTATGGGATGGCTCAGGGCTTGAGCGAGTGAGTGAATGCAGGTGCCGATTGCCAAGATGATAAAGACCAGGGTGGGGGTGAGCTGTGAAACCCCTCAGAAACACAAAGGGAGATGCCAAGCACAGAGTGGGGTGCACGAACCCAACGGTCCAGGGGAGACCCAGCCAACAGTTGTCCGAGTGTGGATGATACATAAAGCCATGAGACTGGACAGAAGGTACAAGAACGTACCCGGAGGAGAACACGTAGGATTGAGCTCTGGGAAAGTTCGACATTAAAAGCAGGGTTTTCACCCCCTTCCTCGGCGCCGTTGTTATTTGGGCTGAATATGTATTTGTGTGGCGGTGGGGGGGGAGGGGCAGTCCTGTGCCCTGCAGGATGTTTGCCACCATCCCTGGCCTCTCCGTCCCCAACGACAGGCCTCTCCATGACTTCCACTCCAAGATGTGACAACCAAATCAAATATGTCCCAGGCCTTGCTAAGTGCCCCCTGGGGGAAATCTGCCCCTGGTTTAGCAACTTACACGTGGACAGAGGAGAAGCCAGTGAGGTGGGAAGGGTGGGTAGGAGGGCTGGCACAGAGAGGGGACCATGTGTGTAGGGAAGGCGGTGTGCATGATGCCCTTAGGGAGGGGGGCAGTTTAGCTTCCAGATGTGACTATGAAACAGGCAAAATTAACTTGAATGATGCATTTTATTTAACCCAGTATGCAGGGATGCCGGGCATCGGGCGATGAGTCTGATAATCCCTTGGAGGACACTGGGCTGCGAGGTCAGTGAACGACTCTTTGATAAAAGAGGAATAAAATGGAGCAGAAATGTCTCCAGGGGTGAGGACGTGCCCGCACGGTTCTCTGCTCATGCGCCTCTGTCCTCGGGGGGCAAAGAGGCACCAGAGAAAAACATTCCTGATCAAAAACCTCAAATTACAGAAACACATAGAGAAGGGATTAATATTTTTTTGAAAACACGATGTCATATTTATTCCACTTTCTGTGACTTATTAAACCCCCTGCTACAGTAATTATAGCCATGTATTGTTAGAGAGGTACAAACACTGGAGGAACGCATTACTGTCGGAGATGATTATTAAAACTACGAAACTTTGCCTACAGACGAACACAGGCAGAGAAGAAAATTATTAAAACTCATTTCCAGGAGCCTGCGTGTGTCCTTGGGCTGGGTTCCAAGACAGAGCAGGAAACTGATACTCTGATAATTTTCATTTACAGCACTTTTATTAACAGCATATCTTGTCTCCACCAATTAATCGTTGCAAGGTTTTACTCCTTCTTCTGAATGCGGATTGGGTTTTGATTGTCCGCTTCTTGTGACACTTGCAACGAACGCACGGACATGTTTCTTAATCAGTTCTGCATGGCGTGTCCCTCCACAGAAACGGACTGAACTCCGAAGAGGGCAAAACAGTCCACCACACAAACTAAGGGTTGGGAGAGAAAATGCATTATTCCCACAGTAATAATGCAGTAACATGGCAGTCCCTCCCTCCGTCTGTCTCCTTGTCTCTCTGTCTCTGTCTCTTTCCTCCTCGTCTCTCTCTCTCTGTCTCTTTCCTCTCAATGAAGACTGTCTCCTTGTCTCTCTCTCTCTGTCTCTTTCCTCCTCGTCTCTCTCTCTCTATCTCTTTCCTCTCAATGAAGACTGTCTCCTTGTCTCTCTCTCTCTGTCTCTTTCCTCTCAATGAAGACTGTCTCCTTGTCTCTCTCTCTCTGTCTCTTTCCTCCTCGTCTCTCTCTCTCTGACCCTTCCTCTCAATGAAGACATTTCTAGGGAACGTCTAGGGACCTCTTACAAGCCCTTAGCAACCAACACCCTCTTTCCAGATCTGCTTATCCCACCAGGAAGAGGGACTGATGGCCACAGAGATGCGGACTTCCACCAGCACTGGGTTGGCCAGGGAGAAAGAGTCCTACTTTCAGGAAATCGAAGTGTCTGCAAGCTGAGCATCTCAGACCAGTGCATTCATCCAGGACAAGAGGGAGAAATTAAAAAAATGCTTTGCTTAATAAATGCAGTCTTTGGCCAAGTGAGACCTATCTTCTAGCCCAGAAAATTCCTGAGCCAAGAGTTAGGATTTTGCTGACTGCTCACCAAAAGGCAGAGACTTCGTCTGGATTACTCATTTGTGCATTTTGGGTGCAGGTGGAATCTTGCTGAAGTTCCTGCCCACTTAAGAGTGAGTTCCTAAAACAATGGTACTTGAAATACGCACAGGGAAATCTGGGAAGATCTGTTAAATGTGCAGTTTCTCTGGTCCAGCCAGAGCCTTACTGAGCAGGAAGCGGGGAAGGAGGGGCTGGGAGTCAGGCAGGAGCATCAGGTTCCTGCGACCACACAGATCTGAAGCACACCGGGGCAGGTCAGAAATCTAGTAATATTCAAAGCTGATGACAACATTTCTGGCTAAGAGTAGTCTTGGTTATTTCAAGCAAAGATTTTGCATCCCTCAATGCGAAGCCAGGCCTTTTAGGTAAATTCTCTATGAAAAGAGGCTGGGCACACCTATTTGAAAATACGTTAATCACTACTTTTAACATGCAGTGCCAGCCAGAACCAGGAGCCACTGGGGCGTGATTTTGCTCCCAGGACAGGAAATAAGTTGGCAGCCCCAACCCCATTTATTCAGTGGATTTAAAATGCCAGACAAGGGCTCCCTGCTTCAAATAAGAAACGTTAATACAACTGGCTCATCCCTCCATCTGGACTGTTTACAGAAAGCTGATTTTGAAGAATGGTTCCTGTTTGAAGGACTTTTCTAGGGAATGGCTGTTGTCCCAAGAATTATATTTCCAAATTAAAGACAGGTTTTTTTTTCGCCTCCTCTGCCTCATTTCTGGACAGCTGAGAGACATGGAGAAGCTAGAGATTATCATGCTCTATCAGCTTAACAGCCAAAATAATACTTTACTTATGTGGTTGTACATCAGGCTTTTAAATACGATGGCACGTCTAATAGAAATGAATAATGAATGATGTGTTTGCTTTAGTGCTGTTGATCAATTTATTTTCTGGGTTAATGGCTCGATGATTGGTAGGGAAAGAAAATGTTAGGAGGCTGGAAGGCAGCTATTTAGATGGGTAAAGTGAGGCACATGTACCTGTGGACAGTGGCCGAGGAAACTCTCCACCTATCCCCATGACTTTAGTCCCAGAAACAAACAAACAAAAAAGAATACTGAAGTGAAAGAGAGTTTGTATAATACACATAAATAACTGTTTGGGAGTCTCAGAAAATAGAATGCTTTTTAAAAAAATTCTTTTTCTTTTTACTTAGAAATTAAAAAGTACCTTTTTCTTTAGGCAATTTAATTCTAATATTGTGATAAATTATTGCGTGTTTTAGGGGTGATTTAATCTGTATATATCGAATTACTGTACACATGTCAATAAGTTATTTTGTAAGGGCTACCTGTAAATTAGAAATACATGTGTGTATGGGGCACCTGGGTGGCTCAGTTGGTTGAGCGTCTGACATTGGCTCAGGTCACGGTCTCGAAGTTTGTGAGTTTGAGCCCTGCGTTGGGCTCTGGGCTGACAGCTCGGAGTCTGGAGCCTGCTTTAGATTCTGTGTCTCCCTCTCTCTCTGCCCCTAACCCACTCGCCTTCTGTCTCTGTCTCTCTCAAAAATAAATAAACATTAAAAAAAATTTAGAAATACATGTGTGTGCGTGTGTGTGTGTGTGTGTGTGTGTGTGTGTGTGTGTGTGTGTGTAGGCATACGGATTTGGAGATCTATGCCCATTTATTCAACTTAACTCGAATTTCAGGACTAAGATTCATGCTCAGGCAACATACTCATGGAAAGACAACACATTTTTTAAGACATAAAATTCTTCTTGAATTAAAGATTTTTTTTTTAACAAGGACAAATAGAAGCAAAAAGATTATTGTAACTAGAACTTCGATTCACTAATTTTCCAATCACTGTTTTCCCAATGAACATTATCTCCCTTTGCTAGTAGCCAAAACCACCTTCCATTTCTGGAAAATCAAGGCAAAAGTACATGATAGGCTACATTTGGAGACACAAGAAAATGTCTCCTAATTTTAACAATCAAAAAGGGAAGAAGGACTTCCACTATGGTCCAGATAGAATCATAGGCACTGGACTTCCCTTCCCTTCCTGAACAGCTAGCAACAAGATAAGACACAGGACACAACACTGGTCTGCCTCTGGCCACCGGGAGGTACAGGACAGTGACCTCTAGAAACCAGCAGGTTCCCATCTCACTGCCTGGGAAGATTTTCCACCACAGCAAAAGAAGGGCAGTTAAACAGAACCTAGCGGTCTCACTGGATTGAGGCTACTGACCTCAGGGTTTACAGATGTAATGGGGTCGAAATTTGTGGGGCAAAGTTCTGGAAAGAGAGGGGAAAAGAGAGACAGCGCGTACATGAGCTCACACACTCTGGGGACTCTTGGAGGATGCCCTCAAGACTCAGTCCTGTGGTGTGGTATGTGAGGAGGTTGCTGGTGCCCCAGGAAGCACCCCCAGAAAGGTGTGACAGTCGCTGGAGCTCACTCACGGCCAGAAATAGTTTGTCTCCCCTCACACAGTGCGGAGGAATCTCCTGATCATGCCCGAGCAGTGGCAGAGATTATCCCTGGGCTTCAGTTTGCTCTGCCCTCGCCAGAGCAACACCTAAAACAAGGGGTTTGATGCTGATTCCAAGTGAGTTAACTTTGTGCCACAGGAAAGCCAGATAATATTTAAAGAAATACAGAAAATACTTTACAGCCAAAAAAATATACAGTCCACCATGTCTGGCATTCAATCAAAAATTATCAAGCATATAAAGAAACAGGAAAATATGCCCATGAGAAAGAAAGAATGAGGGAGAAGAAGGAAGGAAGGGAGGAAGGAAGGAAGGAGAAAAAGAAAGGAAGGAAGGAAGGAAGGGGGGAAGGGGGGAAGGAAGGAAGAGGGAAGGAAGGAAGGAGAAAAAGAAAGGAAGGAAGGAAGGGGGAAGGAGGGAAGGGAGAAGGGAGGAGGAAGGAAAGGGGGGAAGGGGGGAAGGGAAGGAAGGGGGAAGGGGGGAAGGAAGGAAGGAAGGAAGGAAGGAAGGAAGGAAGGAAGGAGTAGGGGGGATGGAAGGGAGGAAGGAAGGAAGGAAGTCAGGAAGGAAGGGGGGAAGGGGGAAGGGGGAAGGAAGGAAGGGGGTAAGGGGGGAAGGAAGGAAGGAAGGAAGGAAGGAAGGGAGGAAAGAAAGGAGGGGAGGGAGGAAGGAAGGAGACAAAGTAATCAACAGAAACAGACTGAGGAGGGACAGAGGTGACAGGTTGGTAGACAAGGATCCAACAAAAGCTAGGGGGATGCAAAGCAAAGACACCAGAGTCACAAGACATGTTAAAGAAATCCTCACGTGGGAGTAAAACGAGACCAGGTGGCAATGTTGGTGTAGACAAAGGAATGAAAAGCGCCTTGTGTGAGCAAATGTCATCGACTTTATATTATCATTTAATCTCTTTAAAAGATATATGTTTAACTGAACATAATAACAGCGCCATCTAGGATTTAAACACACGTAAAACGAAAGAGTTTCAAGAGCGGCAGGAAGGCTGGCGGGGGGACTGGGACACACAGCAGAATCATGTCACTGTTTCACACCTGGGATGGTCCAACTGCTGTGTAAACGCAGATGATGGTCAGTTCACAACTGTGTACTATGAGCCCTAGAGAAGTCATTGTTTAGAAAACACACATAGAGCATAAGCTAATTAAGAAGATAAAGCTGAATCATAAAACCAATCAGTTAACACAAAATAAGGCAGGAAAAGAAGGAAAACAGAAGATAAAGTTGATGGAGTTTTTCAACAAACAGCCCTGGAAGAAAAGAAAACAGAAAAAGAATCCCAAACTTGACCTCACGCCACACATAAAATTTAACGCAGAATAAAGCACAGATTGAAATAGATGAGCTAAAACGATAAGACTTAGAGATGAAAAAGAATACATAGAAGAAAAGTGTACTTACCTTGGCTGATGCAAAGATTTTCTTCAACTGGACACACAAAAAGCACACAATATAAAATAAATACTTGATAATTTGGACCTCAACAAAATTTAAAACTTTTGCTCCCTACAAGCCACTGTGAAAAAAAATCAAAATGCAAGCTGGAGACCAGAAAAAAGAAATTGAAATGACTTGTGTCCGGAATATATAAAGAATACTTAAAATGGAATAATGACAGCCCACTTTTTTTTTAATGAGCAAAAGCTTGGCCACACAGTTCAACAAAGACAGTGGCGAATGAGCGCATGGAGACAACGTGACATCATTAGTCGTCAGGGAACGGCAGCCTAAAACCGCCACATACCATCGCCCCAGAAGGGTGGAAATGGAAAGCACTGGAAGGAGGAACAGGAACTGCTGGGGGGAAGTCAAATGGACAACCGGTGTGGAGAGCATTCTGACCGCTTCTTACAAACAAGCCCGTACCCTGCGATCCAACACTTCTACTTACGGTGACTTATTGGAGAAATGGAGCCATGCCCGCAAGCAAAGGCTTGTGTGCAAATGTTCATAGAGATTTCCGGTAAGAGCCCCAAGTGGGCGGTGAATGGATTAACAAACTGAGGTCCCACCGTACAACTGGCTACTTCTCAGGGACAAAACAGAACCTGCACTACTGAGATCAGAGCGTCGTGGATGAATCTGAAAACGCTGAGTGGAAGTAGCCAGGCATAAAGGGTTATACACTATTTGATTCTTTTCATGTGAAATCCTTGGAACAGGCAATGCTACAGTGATAAAAACGGATCTGTGGCTGCCAGGGACCAAGGGGGCCGAGGAAAGGCTTGTCAGGGAGCCTCCGGAGGTGACATGACCTGTGGCGTGACCATGGCAATGGTTACTCGGCTGTACTCATGTTAAACTCATTGAATTGTAGCTTACACTTGGTGCATTTCCCTGTATGTAAATAATAGCTCTATAAAGCTGACTACGGTAAATGTGGCAGGGAGGAAGGCAATGGAGGAAAGGTAATGACAGCAGGAGACTGAAGTCATGGCTGCCTTCGTTGTCAGAGAGGCAAACTCTGATTAGGAGCACAGAAGCTTCATTATGTTTCCAGCACTTGAGCGAAGCCAGCCCATTAGTCCGTGCTCTCTGTGAGCTGAAGAATGGTTGAAAATGGCCTTAATGATCGTGGAAGAGATAAGAGTCGATGTCCTGCACCCTGCCCGCTCAGTAAATGCTATGGATGATGGAAGAAAGCGAGGAAGGAAGGAAGACAAGAGGACGTACTTAGCGCTCACGATTGTCAGTGTTTACTCTGGGCTCCCCTCCACAAGGCTTTGAGGGGACGGCAGAGATCAAGACACATGCCCCGAAGAGGAGTCTGGTGCAGGAAACCAACTCTCTACGGATAATCCTCCAAATAATTTTTAGAATTCCAACTGTGTCAATTGTACTGGAAAAGGGAATCACGTTGTAAGGGCTTTCGGGGACGTGGATCGTTTATGACAACGCTTGAAGACTCAGGTGAAAACAAGGAGGGAAATTATCCAAAGCAAAGGGAACAGCAGGTGCAAAGTCCCTGAGACAGGAATGACCACAAGGTTCTCGAGAATCCCAAGAGTCCGGGGTGCCTGGAGCTGAGAGAGCAACGGGGCAGATGGTGAGAAATTAGGATAGACCTGTAGTTCTCAATTTCTGCTGCATGCACCAATCACACAAGCAGCTTTTCAAACAATATTTAAGCCTGGGCCCCGTTTCAGCTAAAGAATCAGAATCTCCTTATTTAAAATAAAAGGCAAGAAAAAAGGAAAGAAAAGAAATCCTTTTCGATCGCCTCTAATTAGCAACCAGGGCTGAGAACATCTAATTATGGTAGTAGATGGGCAGTTGAAGGACGGATGATACGCAGACAGAAACACCTGAGCCAGTTCACGCCTTGAGTCAACGTCTCCACACGCGGATCTGAATAAAGATTCAGAAATGTACTTCGAATCGTTGCTCTGCATCAATCCCAAACAATTCCCCAAAGGTTGGGAGGAATGTGTCACAGAAATGAAAGCCAGGAGCATAAATCCTTCCAGAAGGGCTAGGAGGGAAGGCTCCAGCTGGGCGCAAATGTGTTGCCTTAGAGAATTTGTCTTTTCCGTTTCATCACAGATGATCTTTCTCCAACTCCAACTCCAGAGGCTTCTTTCTGGTCACATTCACCCCCTTGTGAACGTCTGTGCTAAGGGCAGGTGCAGACATGTGGAGACTGCCCTGGTCTGCCCCACCGAGCCAGCAGGAGTGACAACGGACACATCCATCCTTTATCAAGACGCACAAGAGTAGGGTCGGGGCCATGCACCCATCAAGTGCCCACCTGTAAAACAAACTTCTGTCCTCTCACTGAACCCTACTGATAGGTTGCTTGCTTATGCTTGAACGGATGCCTTTCATTTCAACCTACTGAGCCCCCGACACACACACACACACACACACACACACACAGAATGGAGCAGAGGGCTCTCTTTCTCAGACTGAACTCGCTCAAGGAAGGGCAGGCTTTGCCAAGCTGCCCTGCAGGTAAGCTCTTAGGTCACATTTCCCAGCTAAGGCCAGGAATGGTGCTTCAAAGAAAATCAGAAGGTAAACATCATTAACAAGTTTGTAGCGTATTTGAAATCACAAAGATGGCCAGGCCACCTGTCTTCAACCTGCCAGCTCCTATTAAACCATCAAAGGCTTATTTGTGTTTCTTTGATGTGGGTTGCAAGCAAAATCCTACAAATGATGGTAGATTAAATGTTATGAATGGACCCAAAAGGCACAGCTGGAAACGTACCAATTCTCCATCTTGGGATCAAACTCTGTCTCCAATTAAATATCAGCTGCTTACAGTTTTAGCTAAGGCACAGATACTCTATAAATCGGGCAACCTATTTGAAGGACAATGAGCAATATTTTTATGTTTATCAAAATTTATAGTACACATGCCTAGGTTTCTGCTTCGGGCCACAGTGGAGTAACTTGTAGCAGACAATAGCACCACTGAGAACAAGAAAGAGACATGGAGAAAACAACCCAAGAATCCTGTTTGGAAGCATTAAGTGCTGCCATGGCATCGAGTGGGGCCACCCCCACCAAGCTGGTATTAGTATTTCCAGTCCCCTGCTGTGTGGACAGGGTGGGGAGGGCACAGGGGAGGGAGCAGGATCTGCCGGGAGGCAGTGACATCGGCCAGCACACCTTCCTGCCACCTCATCCAACTGAGGAGATGAAGATTGTAGTGTGGGGCTGCCCGGAGACGAGGGGCTGAGAGCCTCTGGCTAAGGGGGACACTGAGAGGCGAACCCGACTTCCTGTGGGTCCGTCCTTGAAGCGTGCAGGATAACGGGCTAAGAAGCCACAGGAGGGCAGAAAAAGCAGGGCATGGTTTTCAGTGAGCTCTAGGGCTAAGAAGAGAAAAAAATTATATGAATTCAGCATCTGTGAAGGAGGAGGACAGTTGGTGAACACCGAGGTTCTCCTCCGGGACCTGCGTGGGGCAGGGCACACAGCAGCACGGGCAAACAGCTAGACCCATGGCGGAAGCCCACCCACACGGATGCGGTCACGGTGTCACAGCAAGAGTGACCGAGCACGGAGAAGAGGCGACACGCTGCACCTCGTATGCACGTGGGAAGCGCCATGTGCCCTGGCTTCTAACACACACCAATCACAAACCAAAACCAGGCAGGCTGCAGGTCTGAATGTGAGATGCACAGCAGCAAACGTTTTAGAAGGAAGCCTGGCACGTCCTCACTTCTGAGGCAGGACTAATGGTAGCACCTAGAGCAGAGAGTGATTAATTACTTACCCTTAAAATTGACAAAAGACACGTGACGAGAGGGCACAGACAAGACACCAGGAGGGAAAGGTATCTGCAGTACATGTGCCCGGCAAAGGCCTTTGAGCCTGTGTATATGAAGAACTCTCGTAAATCCGTAAGAAAAAGCCAGATGTCCCAACGGGGTGGGGGGGGGCAGGAAGGAAAAAGAAAAAAGAGAGAGAGACAGAGAGAGAGAGAGAGAGAGAGAAAGAAAGAGAGAGAAAGAAAGAGAAAACTGAATAGTCCTTTGTCACCAAATGGCCGTTACACTCATGAGAAGGTAATCAGTGACATTAATCATGATAAAATGCAAATTCAGCCCAAAATGTGCTGTCACTATGTACTTAGCCAGAGTGGTTGAATTAAATAGACAGAAAACACCAAACACCGGTGAGGATGTGTAGCAACCTCTTGCGGGCTGCTCGTGGGACAGTGACTGTCACAAGCACTCCAGAAGTCTCTTTGGGCGTGTCTACTGAGGCTGAACATGCTGATGATCTACGACCCACCGACTCCTGGGGACCCACCCCAGGGACACGCTCACAGAAGTGTAAGTCACCAGGCTCTGGCAATATGTCAAGAAGGTTTATAGCATTATTTGCAACAGACAAAATACAGACGGAACCCAAATATTCATCAGCAGTGGAATGGATAAACTCTAGTACTATTTATATCTTCAGGAGAACGTACAAGCACTGTCTGTCACACACACACACACACACACACACACACAGAGGGACAGGTGCCACAAACATAATGTACAGGAGACCACCTGCTGGGTGCTTCCGTCACAGAGTTCATAAACAAGGGAAAGGGGGCTGTGGGGACAGAGGCTAGGGAGGTGGGCCTCGGGGGGCTTACGTCTGGTGCCACACCTGGGGACACCTGCTGTTTTAGTTGTGTGCTCACCTTGTACTGGGTGATAGTCACACGGGTGTGCTCTCTTTGTGTAAAGCCACTGATTTGTACACTCCTTTCTGATTTATACAGTTTCTGTAGGATCGTTCCACTTCCATAAAAATCTTATTATAAAAAACACACGTAGTCTGTGGCCCCAAATTCCACTTCTTAGAATTTATCCTGTAGATATACTTACATGGAGTAAAGATACACACATAAGCTGCTGTTTGGGGTTTTTTTTTTACAGCCTTGTTTATTATAGCCAACAACTGAAGACAGCTTAATGTGGTTCCATTTAAATAAATTAAGGTGCATCTATACAGTGCAGGATTCTGTGGCTGTGGACAAAATGCAGTTCTATACGGGTCAGTATAAAACAATCACCAAATATGGATTAAATGCAAGAAGCAAGGTGCAAAACAGTGGGCACTCCCATAATGGCTAAATACAAGAGACAGAGGGAGAGCTCTACATATATCTGAAGAACCACAATAAGCTGCAAAAAATGGTACATTCCAGACTGAGAGACAAGGCACTCTGGTCTGAACTCACAGAGAGGTGAATCTCTTTATATTTTTTGTTATTTTTGACTTTTCAAAGGGGCATACATGGTTCTCCAGTCCCACTCCCGAGGGACACACACACACACACACACACACACACACACACACACAAAACCTAATGCAGAGAAAGGACACTGTGAGGAATTCATGATCATACCCTTTGTGCCTTTTGCACTGATGAATTCAAGGCATTTCTCACATTTTAAATTAATTCATGGGCATTAAACATGGTGACGTTGTGCTATTTACTGTTAGCAACTGCGTAGTCACAGAAGCCTCCAAAAGCAGCCTGGGAGGAGGCGGGGAGGGAGGCTGCTGGGAACGGAGCTCAGGAGTACAGAGTCACTTACAGACTGGGATCCAGGCAGCTCCTTACAGCCCTGCAGGGATCAATGACCACATTCACAGGGGAAGGTGTGGGCTGTGCTTGCAAACACTCATGTGTCTGTGTGTGTGCAACCTCAGGGTCCTTTACCAATCGGATCCCACTCTTTGGTGCCATAGGGAATAAATTCAATTGCTTGAGGAGGAGTATCGTCGGCAAAGAAGAATTTTGCCTTAAGCCAGTTTGATAATTCGGTTGAAAAACTAAAGGCCAAACACAATACATATATAGCTTATAATGTTTTTAACCTATTTCACAAAACGAACCTAAGCTGGAAAGGAACAGGGAATAAATCGAAGCATAACGTGAACTTGAAAGGCAGCAGTGGAAAGGACTTGTGAGTGCAGGCAGGCTAGGAGGGACAAGGGACCCGGGGACAGAAATGAAAACGAAAGTGGTTCTCCACAGGCCGGAGCTGGAATAGTCTGAGATCTATTTTACACAGGGCAGCACAGGTAAAAGCCACTGGCATCTAACGCG
Organism: Prionailurus viverrinus; assembly: GCF_022837055.1. Lineage (NCBI taxonomy): Eukaryota > Metazoa > Chordata > Mammalia > Carnivora > Felidae > Prionailurus > Prionailurus viverrinus. Next base: position 3,106,857 of record NC_062563.1, read on the forward strand.
GTACGTACTAGGTGCTCAGGAAAGATTCACTGAATCTGCATCTGTGTGAAATGCCCAGGAATGGTGCTACTCTGCTATACCCAAGGGCTGCTTCAAACACTGGATCAAAACTGAGATCGGGTCACAGATACAGAGAAGTGTTCGCGTGTGTATGATTCATATATGGTGTGTAATGTTAATACTGCATAAATGTACATAATATATATACCTGTGTGTGTGTATATATATACAATGCATGTAATGTAGGATTTATATAATGTTACATATATTTGTATGTATTTATACGTAAAGAGACTCAGAACTGGACAGAAGTTAAAGCAGAAAAGAGAGGTTTTCTTCAAAAAAAAAATATTGCAACAAAGGAAGAGAGACATCAACACAGAGCTGGGTTCAACTCTGAACACAACCAGAACAATTGGGGATTCATAGCCAAGGGGCAAGCTGGGGAAGGGGGCATGCGGGCACCGGTGGGTGGACAGTTCCTAGGAGGAGAAATCAAGGGTGAGACGGATTCCGGCCAAGCCCACCTGACGGGATTCTCGCTGAAAGCAGGCCGGGGTGAGGGGCAGATATCCCTGGGGTGAGAGTGGAAATGAGGAGCTTGTCAGGTATCGCGGGTGGGAGATTTTCACCTCACTGACTCACCAATCCGTGCCGACACTGGATTCTACACGGATGGGCCTTTTGGGGGAGTGGGGTCAGGGAAATCTGACGAAAATGTGATCAGGCAAAGAATGTTAGTTTCAAGGATATCCTTTGCAGCATTGCTTATAATAAAAACACTTTCCAACAATCCACCAGGGGATGGACCCAGAAAACAACTGCACTTGTGACTGTGTCCATGCTACAGGGTACAAAGCAGCTGCTGTCAAAAATAAGCCCATTCTGGGGGCGCCTGGGTGGCTCAGTCGATTGGGCGTCCGACTTCAGCTCAGGTCATGATCTCACGATTCGTGAGTTTGAGCCCCGCATCGGGCTCTGTGCTGTCAGTTCAGAGCCTGGAGCCCACTTTGGATTCTGTGTCTCCCTCTCTCTCTGCCTCTCCCCTGCTCATGCTCTGTCTCTCTCTGTCTCAAAAATAAATAAACATTAAGAAAAAAAATAAGCCAGTTCTACACACTGAGGTGGAAAGATTTCTGAGATACAGTCACCGAGCTGCAGACCTATTGATATTTAACACACACACACACACACACACACACACACACACACACACACACACAAAGACTGTACTTCTACAAGCCCATGTTTATTTTATGAATGCATACAGAAAGGTCTGGAAGGATCAGTAAGTCAGCAGCAATGAGGGAGCAGGGAGCAGGTCTGTCTGTGATGATCAAGGGGGACTTTATTCTTTTGTGTGAGGTCTGATAGTTTTAACAAAGAGAACCTGTTTATGCGATACTTATATATATGTTTTTTATTTAGTGAAGCAATTGATAAGAGACCACCTTGAAAATTATACTGTAGTATTTAAATACGATGATAGCATTAGGTGCATGGATCAGTCATTATGTCAGGGAGCACCGTGCGTCTAGAGCTATGTGATCCACGGTGATTTATGAGCATCTGGAATGATGTTCATTCATTCACTCATTCATTCATTCATCCATTCATTCTACAAATATTCTTCGCACCAGGCAATATGGCGGCTTGAGACACAAAATTTACAGGCTGTTGGGGAGAAAAGCAAGACACAGGAAATGAAATTAATAGCTGGGCTTTCTGAGTGTGTAAACGTACAGTGTTCCTGGTGCTTTACGGGGTACCACTCAGTCCTCCCGGTATCCCCGAGGATTCCCACAGTGCAGGTGGGGGCACAGAGGTGGAGAGACTCACGCTGGATGACCAGGCAAGGGCCAAAGCCAAGAAATGAAACCAGGGACTCTGATGTCAGAGCCTGCTTCCCCCCAGGGTCCAGAAATGATGGAAAACAACAGCACTTTACAAAGTGGAAGGCACACTCCCCGAGACTGTGGAAAGAAGCAAGTGGGAAGAGGCTGTGGGGGCTTTAAATTTCATGAACTGGCAAAAAGGATGGAGTGAAAAATCCATACTGGGGAGCGGGCATCTGCAGAAAGTGTAGAAACAGGGAGCTATGTGACACTGAGCCATCTAACCAGGAGAGAATGTTCTTGTACAGAAACAGTAGGACCTTCATGTCTCCACTTTTGTGTATTCATCCTACAAATATTTGCTGAGTGACTGCTATGCTTTGTCCACTGGGTAGGAACTGAGTATTCGGTCAAGAGAAAAAAGGCATTGCCCCTATCTTCACAGAGCATCTGTGGGTGGGAATGTCAATGCACAAACTAAGTAAAAGTTGTAGTTACAGGGTTCTGGTTCCAGCACCAGAGAGGATATCCGAAATGTCTCTGCTATTGTTGTTTAGAAATGTTGATAAAACTAATAAGCATTATTTTCAAGACACAGCCCAGAGAGCTGGAAAGAACAAATGCCTTTGGGATTGAGACCTTCACAAAACGTGGACCCTCTACGAGCTCATCTGTTTCTGCCTGGACCCCGCCTTGGAAGGAAAAATTAAAGGTCTCCCTTGAGAATTGACCATCACAGCCTGAGTCTTAAATGGCTTTGGTGTTTAAAATTTAACTCTCAGATTACCCCCAAGTCTCCAAGCCAAGGATATCATGAAAAAATTGGTCTAAAGCCAACAACAACCCTACACATCCAGCAGAGACAAGCACAAAATTGCTTTGGGGGAAACACACTCCCAATCAAGACACATAGGCTCCTCCAGCTAAACCCCAGTAAACATGGATTCGCAATTCAAGTTAAGAGACTCATGAAAGAAAACCCTCCACCTCCGTGAGCATGAGCGGACCCGACAAACAGCAAGACTTGAGCCCAAGCACTGCAAATAATAGAAGAATTCTATTACAAATTGAGTGTGTTCAACGTGACAGGAGGCACAGAGGAGGCAGCAAAGCCGTGAGAACAGAATAAGACGTGGGACAGCAGCGAGGGTAGGTTCCAAAGAGGGCGGGTCATGGCGCAGAGTCAGGGAACTGAAGATTCAACCCCCAAGGTTGATGCTGAAGGAATCGGGGCACTGGCCGTGGAACCAGTGTCCTGTCCAGAAAGCAGCACAGCGGGGAGAGGAGCTGGAAGAAGTTGAGACTCGGGGATGCACAAAATAGGAAAAACTGGCCCAACGTACATTTGCCAAGAATTCCAGAAGGGGAGAAGAGGGGTCCGGGGTGGAGAGCAATATCCCAAAACAATATCCATCAACAATGCACTGCTGATGAAATATAAAGATGGGCACCGAACAGGGTAAGTTTGAAAAATCACATTAACAGCAACTAGAGAAAACAGACCGAACTGGGAACAGGATTCCCAACAGGCAAGGGAGGCCAGAGTGCTGAGAGGTAACCTCCAGCCATCCGTCTTGGATGCCTGAAGGAAAAGAGAGAAAGTCTGCCCAGGAATTTTTCATCGGAGCCTGCATCCCACACGGTCTGAGATCAGACAAAACACAGAAGAGCCTGGGAATAAAGAACCACAGAGAGAGAGAGGACCGAGGGTGCGATGTGATGGGTTGAAGAAGTGGAGAAGGGATGTGATTGAGTCACAGGACAAAATGTGGCCCATCAAGACGAGGTTGTCGGTTGTTGTGTTAGGCTCCTTTGAAAATGAAAAGAACAAGAAAAACCCCCATGGAGGACCACAGCGGCGCCTGAGGGCTTCCTTCTGCAAAGGACCATGACCTCTACACCCATTATGCATTTAAGGCTCTAATTATCTTGCTGAGCAGAGGAGGCGACTGAAGTTTAAGAAAGTTTAAACACTTAATCCAGCTACGGATGGATTTTCACTGGGGCCAGTTGACTCCAGGGCCACTCCGTAATGGTTACGATTCCACCTCCAGAAAGCAGCCCTCCACCTGCAGGGCTCCAAAGGAGAGGAGAAAAATCAGCAGGGGCTGCGCGGGCTCCCTCTGCCCACGGTCCTGGGCCCGGACAGCCAAGGGTCCTCAGCTCCTCGGGGAGCTAAGGACCTAACACAGCTGTGGTCCTCAACACAACTCCGTTGGCCAGGGCGTAGACAAGTACCAGGAAGGAAACACAGATAGGTTGTGCTGGGAGTAAAACCCGGCAGCAGGAACCACAACGCTCAAGGCTCAGTGTCCTTGTTCAGCAATTCTGATCCGCAGATGACAATTAGCAGTGACACATGGGAAAGATCAGGTTTTACCAGGACAGAGTTTAATTGGACCTTAAATAAAGGGTATTTTCACTGTAAGAGAGCAAAACAGGAAATCTACATGTTAAGCAAAGTCCTTATCAGGGGATGCTGGTCAGCGTTATCCGTGGAGGCCGTGAAGTCATTACTGTGGGCAAAGTGGCTCAGGTCAGCACAGGCTTGCTTGGCCAGGACAGGGAAGGCCTGGGAGCACGGGCCCAGCCTGAGGGTAATATTCCACATTTGTCCAAGGGCAGAAAATCAGCTGAGAATCTTTGTGTTACAAATCCCAGAAAGACTGCTTCAAACTAGTGAAAACAGTTTCAGAAATTGTTTGATTATGGTTAAAAACAAACGAAATAGCAGGAATTTGGGGATTTGGGGATTTAAACATTCTATATCTATTTTTAAAACGTATCTTCTTGGTTGAAACCTGCTTTGAAGTCCTTAAGGAACAGGCAGGAAATAAATGTGGGAAAAACAAACAAACAAACATGCCCGTCTTGGTGATCTGTCACATCCAGCAGGAGCTGCCCTTGAGAAGGAGAGTTAGCTGGTGTGGGGGGCTGGGTTCCATCCACGCTACCAGCTCTCCCGCGGAGGACTCCTCTCCGTGGGTGTATAACAGCCACATCTGCTTTCCGCAGCCTCCGTTGGCCCCCAGCTTCTCACGCCCGTCCCATGCACCACCCAGTGGGAATTTCAGCAGAATTTCTGTAGTTCCCAAGTCAAAGGGCCACACAATCTGGGAAGGCGTTTAGCCGTGTGTGGTGACAAAATGTCCCCAAGAATGTGCTGCTTGGCTTGCTTCAGTAAAAGCCACGTGGAGAACACACAGGCTCACTAAAGTCGATGTCATGGTGTGTCGTAAAGAGAAAGGGTTTGGAGTCAGACACCCAGTAAAGAAGGTTGCCCAGTCTTGTTCTCCTCACCCACCAAAATGGGGGCTGGTGAATTTTTCAGGGAAGGCTCAGATAGGTCCTGTGGGCCGAACGGTCTCTGTCATAATGACTCAGCTCTGCCATAGAAAGTGGTCACAGACAACATGTAAGTGAACAGCGTGGCTCTGTTCCCACAAAACCCTTACCAACGGGCAGTGCGATATGAATTTCATGTCATTTTCACACGTCACCAATTAGGGTTCTTGTTTTGAATTTCCCCATCCATTAAAAAGTCTAAAAACCCTTCTTAGCTTAAAGATCGCACAGAGGGCGGTGGCTGTGACCCATGGGCCACAGTTTGCCGACCCTTGAGCTAAAATGTGCTCTATGTGCCCGTGGGTCCGTCTTTCTGTACGGCGGCCCTGTCCACAAGCAGGGGCACATAGTAGCTGCTCAGTGAATATTTATTGGCTGGCCCAGTGAGAGAGGGGGAAGAGAATACACCGCAGAGATTGAGGCATGTGCCAGGAAGCAAAGCACAGGGAAGCACAGGTCACCCGTGGAGAGGCAGGGCGAACTCTCTCTTGCCGACGCGGGCTCAGGCGACTCCAGGCTTTACAGCATTGTGCCTGCCCTCCCCCAGCTGGATTTTAAAATGACAGCTCCACCATATACTTATTTTTAGGCCTCCAAATTTCATCAGCCACGTTTGAAAATGCCATCTCTCTTCCTGTCATTAAGCCAAGGCATTATCTATGGATGGCCTACTATGTTCTTGGTGTATTTCCTCAGCACCTATCTGCAGAAGGGGTACACCCGTCAGCCGCCCCGAGTGGGGAGGGAGGGTAAACAAAGTCCCAATAATGTTCTGACCTACATGTGAATGCAGTTTAAGCCTCTCATAAAATGGGCATTATGAAGCTTATGCGGGAAGCACTGAGCAATCTCCTGGTGGGTGCGCCTCCTTCCCGTCCCCCGATTTTCTGTGACTTCAAGGACATTTAGGTAGTTTGATGCAGGAGGATAAACTGGGACTGGAGCCTTGGAGAGAGATGTAGCACCGAGGCTGCAGAAAGCTGTTGCCACTGACATCATAGAGAGCACGCTTTAGGCGGTAACTTCGTGTGAGGAATCCCGCAGTGTATACATGTCCCACCCCGCGCACGGAAACACGGTCATCAGACCCAGGAGATGGAATTGGGAGTCTTCCTCTCTACAGAACACTTTCCAAGGGGCACCTGTTTGTTTTTATAGCGGGAAGGGGTGCTAAAGAACAATCCAGAAGGCCTCAGCATAAATGGCAGGTGCTTGTGGGCAACCCTGGAAATGATCCAAATAACAGTCCAGATGTCCCCTTCCGTGTAAGAAGAAGTTGAGAAGTTTCCCCAGAGTGAACCAGTTCACATTTGGAGCCTAACGTCAGGTTGTCGGCTGCCTGGCGATTGCACCTGCTGGGGATTTCAAACAGGAGCAATCCATGCCGGTTTAAGTCATAAAGGGCTAAGCGGCGAAGTGAAGGGTGTGCTTTGAGTAAGAGAGACAAGGTCATGGGACTACAGGGGGTTCCTCTGAAAGGGGTACGAGATGTCAACGTGATTTTTATACAAAATATAACGTACATACTTTGTGTACCCTGTCGTGTGCTACCTTTGAACACAGCGTCGCCTGACTCCACAGAGGAAGCAGAAACAAAGGGAGGGAGAGAAGATCTCAGACCCCATGGATCGGCATCTGTGGGAGCCGAGACAATCTTCCTTCCATCTCCAACAGTGAATCCCGCAACTGCTTGAACAGAGGTGGCGTGCTGGCAGGTGGTTTGGAAATAAGAGCTTGGCAAAAATAGTAGGAAGCGCGCTGGCAGGAGAATGAGAAGTAGCCGTGGTTCAGACGTGTGATGGTGAGGAGGACACCTCAACATTCCACCGTCCTCCAAGGTCACCGACTTCTATCCCGAACTTGCATCGCTTACCAGTCAAAACAAGCTTTTGCCAACAGCCCCACTAACTCAATCACATCTGAGAATCAAGTCCTGTCCGGCCGGCAAGAAGGACGCCAGGGTCAGCCTCTCCTTGGCTCCTGGGCTGCGGGTGTGCGGGCCACAGGAGACTCGGGTGTTTTCCCTTTTCTTCTTATCCCAGCTTTCTCTCCAGGAGATGCTCTAGCAATGGAGCCCTTTTTAGTGTTCATGCCTCCAGATGGAGAGGTGTGCTAGGAGCAGCTCATGATTGGATAGATTGGCATTTTGGAGCCGCTAAATATTTGATTTCTCTTTTTGGGAATGACACTTTAAAGTCCAGATGACGTTCTGAGGACCTGCCCTCAAGCTCACCCTAACACCCGTGGTCCTTCTGCATGTGGAGTGATCCTGGAGCATCGATCTTTCCTAATGCCCTCCCTCTTCCGCTCCCTCCCTCCTCCCCCGCTTCCTCTGTCCTTCTGCCTTTCTTCTTCTCCTCTCCATTTCTTTTTCTTTCTTTCTTACTACCCTCGCCAAAAATGGCCGGACTAAGGCACTGATTGCCAAAACAAGGATGGATGGACCCTTGAGCCGGCCAGCAAGCACTGGGTGGACGAGTGCAAGAGCGCTGGGCGGTGGACGCCTCCCACGCGAGACAGAGACCCACAGGCCAATCCAGTCCTGTATCTGAAGAAGCAGAAAGCTAGTTTGTGGAGGCCCAACACGTCACCCAAAGTGCCCCATAGTTTCTACATAACAGGATTCTCAACTTCATAAAAGTGGCATTTGAAGCCGCCAACAATTAAAAACACCAGCTCTAAAGCCGAGAACGATCGTGACTCACTGTGCCACGGTGGAGTGGGTCTGGAGAAAAAACAGGAAGTAGAATGGAATTATCGCGGTGTTTTGTGCCATCAGGGTAGATGCCATCCACCTTCTTCACGGAATGTGGTTATCCCGGGAAGCGGTACGCGATCCCAACGGTGCCCTTACCATCTCCGTGAGCCAGTGCGAGCTCCCGCAGGTGGATTACGCGGACAGGACACGGCAGCCCCTTCCTCCCCTAGCTGTGCATTTACCCTTGTCCCTCACACACAACTTCAGATCCCAGCAGATACCAAATGGAATGCCAACATTCCTCAGCAGCTTGTTTGGGGAAAGCCTAGGACTTTTCATCATATTGTCAAAACCCAAATAAGCCAATGTATCAAGTTGTGTCTCCACAGTGTGGCCTAATTACCCGAGAATCATCCCCACCACAAAAAATAATAGCTTGAAAAAGCACTTTTCTTAATCACATCAAACCCAGTTGGTAGGCTTGCCTTGCTCATTAGAAACCAACAGTTAATAAGAAGAGGTCCCCAGATGATTTAGGGGAGAAAAAGAAATCTTTCACCGACTTGTTTAAGGTAAAGCTAAGGAAGGCCACTGGAAATCTGGGACCAGGGCTGTGGGAGGAACCATCATTTGTAGTGGCTGCTAAGGACAGTCAGAGCCGACCCACCGTGGACGGTTCTCCTGTTCTCCCAGCCCCATTAGGAACAAGCAGGACAATCGACTGTTTCTCCCACACGGTTCTGCTTCTAGCTCCAATATCTGTACACAGGTTTTCTGAGCATTAAATGTAACTGAACTTCACCTAAGACAGGTTTGGGAAAGTCATACGAGTGAATGTGTTTTAAAAATATTTCATAATGAGGAAATGTTGGGGCACCTGGGTGGCTCAGTTGGTTGAGCGTCCGACTTCGGCTCAGGTCACAATCTCGCGGTCCGTGAGTTCGAGCCCCGCGTCTGGCTCTGTGCTGACAGCTCGGAGCCTGGAGCCTGCTTCGGATTCTGTGTCTCCCTCTCTCTCTGCCCCTATCCTGCTCATGCTCTCTCTTCGTCTCTCTCTCAAAAATAAATAAACATTAAAAAAAAAATTAAATAGAAATATTTCATAATGGGGAGACATATATGGTAAGTTAAATTAAAAAGCAGATTGTAGAGACTGCCCATCAGTGGCATAAAAAAATACATTCTTACCCCACAATTTCCTCCAAACCTACTGGAAACAAAAAGAAAATAAAAAAAATAATAGTAAGAGAAAAACAACTACATTATCAATGAAAAAGGAAATGGACCAAAACAAAAACATGACACTTAGCTGCCAAATACTTTGAAACTGGACAGAGGCAGGGAAGACAGAGAAAGCTCACAGACTTCCTAAGACGGGGGTCCCCGTGAGGGGGGGGGGGTGTGGAAATCATCCACCAAAGCCCGCCAGCAAAGATAAGCCATCCAGGTAAAACTTGAATCTCAGATAAAAAACAGAAAAACAAAAAACAATGAATATCTTTTTGTATAAATATGTACCAGATATTGTCTGGGACATATTTTTCACTAAAAATTGTCTGTTGCTCACTTGACATTCTTGAACTGGTGTCCTAAATGGTGTCAGAACAGCAAAAGAAATCTGGCTGACCCATCAGTGAGTTTCGTTTGCTTTGCACGGTGTTTTCAATTTTCTAACTTACCCTCAATATATGTAAGTAAGGAGATTTCAGTTAAAAATTTAGGTCTTTGTGGGGGGCGCCTGAGCAGCTCAGTCGGTTCAGTGCCCGACTCTTGGTTTGGGCTCAGGTCACCGTCTCACAGTTTGTGAGTTCGAGACGGAATCAGCCTTTCTGCTGACAGTACGGGGGCTGCTTGGGATTCTCTCTCCCTCTCTCTCCCTCCCCAACTCAATCACCACCCCCCTCAAAATAAATAAAATAAACATTACAAAAAAATTTTAAAAACATTTAGATTTTTGGTTCCTCCTGACAAATCTGATGATATGCCCACATGGACCCCAATTCCCATCCGGCAAGACTAGGCTGGGGGTTTTCACTGTCCGCTCTGGATGCTCAGGTTTATTTGTTTGCTCTTATCCCACATAAGCCACTTAATTCACTGATATCACTGCTTAGGTCTTGGAAGCTTTGCTTTGTTTGGTGTTTGTGTTTGTTCATCTTTCCCTAGCACCTGAAGAGGCGGGTTGGCGGTACATGTGAGAATGTCCCTTTAGTGACTGCCTAGACAGCCGAGGGTCACCGTGGCCACGGGCTGAACACTTCCCAGTACCCGGCCATTGTTGTGTCTGGGCTTGAGCCACCAGACTTAGAGAATCTGCTGGAAGTCAGGAAAAGCAGGATGTGCGGCCGAGGGCCTTACACGGAGCCCTGTTGCTGCCTTGGAAGACGAGATGAGCTGAGATGTCTCAGCACAAAGAAGAGAAAGCCAGGGGAGAGAATGGGCGGAATCTCTTAAAAGAGCCGGTGTGGCCCCTGGAAACAGTTTCCAGTAGCCCCACAATCCTTCAGCCTTGTGTTTTGTCCTTCAGGTTTGTTTATTGCCTTACATGAAATTACAAAAAAAAATTACCATTTTTGCATTAAAATAGCCTACAATCATCCATTTTTTTGCAGAAGGTAATTGTTCTCTCTCTGAGAGAGCACATAATTAGCCCATAAGCTGAAGGAAGATGCAGGATGGTTAACTTCCCTGGGTGAGAGTTCAGGGGCAAGTTTTGTTTTTTGAAGTTTACTTATTTATTTTGAGATGGGGGTGGCCAGGATCAGGGACGGGGCAGAGAGATGGAGAGACAGAATCCCAAGCAGGATCCGGGCTGGCAGCACAGAGCCCATCGCAGGGCTCGAACTCATGAAGCCGCGAGATCATGACCCGAGGCGAAACCAAGAGTTGAATGATCAACCCACCGAGCCACCCCGGTGCCCCCAGGTGAAAGTTTTTAAAACCTTTCTTTGCATTTTTCTGTATGGCTTGAATTTTATATAATAGGTTGTATCGTTTTTACCAAAATATTAAAGCCATTATTCTTAAGTGAACAGAATAATTTACAACTACCCAAACATATAATGTATGTACCTAGAAAAACTTAAAAACCTAGTTACCCTAAAATGTTAATGGCTGTCTCTGGGTGACAGGATTATGGATCGGTTTTGGTATCGTTTCGCGTTTTTTGGTGAGTGTTCCATACTGTCTGCAATTAGCATGCATTACACTTACGTTTAAAACGCAAAAATGGTATTTCTTCACAAGAGACTGAGAACTGTTGCCACACTGAGATTCAGGCACAGCCTCTGGGGCTGACCTGGCTGTAAAAGGTGGTGAGCAGGGAAAACTTCTCGGTTCTTTGTTTCCTTTAATGATCCTGCTGATGGCTAAGACGCCCAAGTCGCCCTAAGAACCCATTACCCATTCTAAATGGCCCCACATAGATCAATAAATATGTCCTTTTTACGAAATTACTTCAGCTTTCTTCCCACCTACCCTCATTTTATTTGGAGAGACCAGAAAGCTTCTGAAGCCGTCCGCCCTCTTGAAGTTAATGTATTCATTAGTTATAATTGCCTTCGAAACGTGCTCACTAATCTTAGTCTCCTAGTTACTTAATGGTTTTGATTGGCTGGAGAACACTTTTATCTGGGTTAATTTACTATTCATAGTACAATGATGGAGTATTCATTTTGCTACCCAGATTACAGCGGTAAATGGAGTTATATATCATCCACAGGAAAGCTACATGGGAGGTTAGTGTTAAAACGCCTTTCAGGCATCTTAAAGTAGAAAACAACATTCCTGCCAAAACTTTGTCACGCGCCGCATTTCCTGCCCGAACTTGAAGCTGTCCGTGGCCCTTCTGTGAATGGATGTGCTTCTCAACACCCGGGAAGTACTCACCCTGACCCCTTAGAGCGGCCCTCTCTGATTCCAGCAGGTGTGGGATCACAGGGAAAGCGTGTCCCGAAGGAGGCAAAGACGGGAGCAGCCAGAACTCCTGGGAATGTCCAGGTTTTCTTCAACATAACCTGCCCTTGGAATTTCCTGCAACCCTTGCTCAGAACCTGACCCCCTGCCTACCAGGCTGTCCAGAGTCTGGACCCCCATCCCAGTCCAAAATCTCGTTCCTACCTTCCTGACTTCTGATGTGCAGGCTCTATCTAGGGATTCCATTCTGCCAGGACTTAAGACCTGTCCTGGCCGTATCTAAATGTCACTTTCCCCCCAAACCCCAAAGGACTTGGCCCCTCCTGCCTGTGCTCTGAAATCAGAATCCTCTACCTAAAATTCTTTAGAAGAATGGAGACAGACGGTGTGCATAATTTAACCGGTTGAAACCGGCTTTCTCCAATCCCCACCGGAACTCCTAATACTTCCATTGGAGGCCCCACCATGAAATTATGACCCCCTTCTGCCTGCCGGCTATGTCAATGTCTGGACACAGGAACCCTGCCTCCTCCTGGCCCTGGAAGGCTATCTGCTTGATGTTGTGAAGCTAAATAGGAATGGGGAGAGGTCTACTTGCAGAGGTAAACAGAGGCTGGGCATCCAGGAGGGACCTAGACACACTTCTACGGACTGTCCTCCAACATAGAGAGTCAGTCACTCATTCCTGGGGACCTCAGCAAACCGCGAGAGGTACGGCTGATACGGGCTGGGGAGCCAAGAGTAAATGGGATGGGAGCTGAGAGCCTCGCACATCTGAGAAGATGACCCCAGGCCTCAGGTGTCTTCTGTGCAATGGGAACAAACTCTCGTACAGGACAAGGTGGCAGTGGAGCTGAAAACAGCATTTGCTTTCCCCAGAGATAGTCTCTGCAAACAACCACTTGCGTTCCTTATCAGTGCCTAGAAGCCAGAGTTCTCTAGGAGTTAAAGACTGAGCTGGTGCATGCGGATAGGTACGTACATCAAGTACATTGTAGCACTGCTGCCTGGCCAGTAAAACCCCCCACCCCCCAAAACAAAAAGAACTAGAAACTAAGTGGATGTTCGTCACTGGGGCAAAGGTTGCTAAGTTACTATATAGCCACACAGCAACGAGTGTGCAACAATTTTTATAAAGGGTCTTGACTTGGAGAGACTCCTAAATGAATACGCTGTCCAGCCCATCCCTCAAAGAAACGGTGGAGAGAAGTGGAAAGAAATAATAAGTCGAAGGATTTGAATAAAAACGTCGAGTCACCATTTGCCATGGGTTAGACCAGGCCAACGGGGACTCAGGAGACTTTTACTTTCTCCGTGTTATTTTTGTGGGCTCTTATGACTTTTAAATAATGAACACGAATTATTTGTTATAAACAGAGGACAGCCACTGAGGGTGTGGGAGTAAACACAAGATGTTATCTAACAAGAGGGCAGAGAGGAGCCCGCGGACGGGGTCTTACGCCCCTCAGGCTGGGCCCCCAGAGCTGTGTTGTAGACACAGGTGCATAACCTGCCTGTCGGGGGCTAGGGGGTGGGGGACTCTTCCAGAGTGAAGCTCCCCAGGATTCTGAATATTCAAGAGACAGAGATAAAGGACCAGAGGCCCATCACGAGAATACAGAATGTTCGCTGACGGCAGAATGACCATTTTCCCATCCAACCTCTTGCCCTGAGCCGTCAGCCTCTCTACCAACGATCTGGGTATTTGGGGGACCTAACATCTCGCACAAACTGAAGTACAGTCTTCATTTTGTAAACGAGAAAGCCCGATTCCCTTCGGAATAGCAATCGGAAGCAAACAGAAACATCTGTTTGAATAATGAGCTGTGTTGTTGGCATGTTCAGGAGGCAGGAGGCAGGAGGCAGGAGGCAGGAGGCAGGAGGCAGCTGGCGATCAGATTCGGACATCCCGGACCCTGGCTCGGCCGCCGCAGGCAGTATGGGACGGCAGTGGGTGGGGGTCGGGGGTGTGGACTGGGGTCTGGGAAGCCGTCACACATCTCCCCGAGGCCTTCCAAGGTCCCACGCCATCTCGGGGCCAAGATTAGCTCACCGTGGTGAGAATGATGGCGCTTTCTTGATTTTCAAGAAACCACCCCATCAGACCCGACTTGTCCACGGTCCCCTAAGTCAGCCCTCCCACCTTCGGGGAGCGATTATGGGTCTGAAGATGCATCTCAGTGGATGTTAACTGAGACAAATGTTCCGCTCTGTGCATTTTCCAATTTTAATTGAAGGAAAGTAACTAATTATCTCGGAGAAGCAGCCATTATACACTGGCTGCAGGCTGACCTTTAGCAGGAGATGCCTTAGGGCTTGTGGGGGCAGTCGATATGTTAACCAGTCATTAAAGCTCGAGATTTCCAAGGGGAGCAGAACATCTCCAACCCAGGATGGGCCCCAGCACTGGCTGCAGCTGGAGGGGAAGAACGAGCCTGTCATATTCCCGGGGAAATTGATCGGACGCGGTATTGATAGGTAATGACGTACAGCATCTCCCGGGGCCCCCATACCCGGGGGAAGCGGGGAGCGTGTGTCTGCGCACCGTGGGCAGAGTGGCATGTCAGCTCATTTGCACAGCGGCCTTCGTTGGCCCAAATCAGACAGGTGTGGGGGTATATGGAGAACAAGGCACAGTGTAAACAGATGTCTCTGGCACTTGGAGAGGCTGTGATACTGCGTGTGTGTGGAATACTGGACGCGCACATACATTTGTGACGCAGGTGAAGGGCCAGGCCCTCCTGCCGGGCCCATCAAACACAAGTGAGCTCACACAGCCTGGAAACACACCCCCAGGCCAAAATACAGAGTCACTTCTAACACTCACGAGACCAGTCTTACCTAAAATGATTTCCAAAGCAGAATTCCATGATCGCAGCAAAGGACAGAATTAACAACAATAAAAACCGAGGGACTGAGCATCAGCAGGGCTCGTGTGTCCCCTTGAGTGATGCAACCCCTCAAAGGAGGTGACAAGGGGTGGGGAATGAAGCAGAGCAGTGCCCGGGCCTGGCTGGTTTGGCAACGGGCGACAAGTTCAAAGGGCACTCTTGCCTGGACATGGGACCTACCCAGTGACCAGAGCCACCCACCCCATAGTCAGCAACTCCAAGGGAGGGTCCCCAGGCTTGGCGCTTTCTTCTGAATGAGGTGAAATGTTTCCCCATCCTCCACACAGGTAGTCCAGGTGAGACCTTCCATCAGAATCACCTGCTCCTGAACCAAACCAGCCAATCAGAATCACCAGAACCCCTCCCCTCCCCCCAGGTCCCTGATCACGTGGCCCAAATCAACCAATTAGAATCGTGGGAACGTCTTTCCCGTCTCTTAGAGAAGCGATTATATTTTCTCCCTCTTTGCTGTCTGGACAAAAGCCAGTCTCCTTTCGCAGAGAGGGAGACGCACAGGGTAGGGGGAGTGGAGGGGGTAGATATAAACCCTTATGGAGGGAGGCACCACACAGGAGCCACAGCCCCTCAGCCCAGCTCCATCTGTAACTGCTGGGGCCGCTGCTCTGCTTTCTGGAGCCAGATGTCCCTGATCCCTGAGCGACAGGACTGGGTCCTGTCTCTTACATCCAAACCGACCCCAAGATGCTGAAAGAGAGTGGAATGTCGTCAGGTTTGTCCTCATCACTCGCCTGCGCTGGGCAAACCCTATCCAGGAGTTTTAATCCAGCCTTTCTTTTCTTTTCTTTTCTTTTCTTTTCTTTTTTCTTTTCTTTTCTTTTCTTTTCTCTTTTCTTTATTGATTTTAAGAGAGAGAGAGCAGGGGAGGGGCAGAGAAAGAGGGAGAGAGAATCCCAAGCAGGCTCCATACTGTCCGCACTGAGCCCAACGCAGGGCCTGAACTCAAGAACCCGGAGATCATGACCTGACCCAAAACCAAGAGTCGGCCATTTAACGGACCGAGCCACCCAGGCGCCCCTAATCCAGCCTTTCTTGTCCCTGACAGAGCCTCCAGGCCTTACTGTGTTCGCCCCACAAATGAGACCTCCCTCCGGGATGGGAAATAAAACACAGGAAATAAAAGACAGCTAGTAGCTGTGGGAAGGGAGAAGGTAAGTGTTTCAACACTGTGGGACCACAGAGGGCCTCCTGCCCTGGGGGCTCTGTCAGGTCAGGTGCCAGAACCCCCTGGTTGTGCCATGGGATGCGGGCCACTAGACCTCTCTGCTGGCTGGTTTTCTCCACTGCTCTGAGGGGACTGGACCTTCCTGCTTAGGGCAGGTGCCCGGCTTTCCCAAGACAAGTTCTACCATGATGTGGATTCTCAAGTCCCAGGAGTTCACGTGGTCTCATTTTTCTCACCGACCGTTTTACTGAGACAGGCTGTGTATGCCACCCCGCCCCTCACCCTGCAGGGGACGGGCAGGTTCGTCATCCCCGTCACACCAGAGGGGAAGCAGGCTGGCCCGTGCTGTTGCAGCACTCGGTGTCTTTCCTGGTCACGATGCAGAAACGGTGGTCCCCGCTCTGGCCACTGTCCTGGCCAGATCGGCACCAGCAGGTGTGGCCCCTGCACGCAGCGGCCAGAGATTGGAGTCAAGATCCTGTATCTGACATAACGTTATCTCCCCCAAATTAAATCTGTGCATAGCATGCTTGCCCTGGTTGCAAAACTGTTTCTACAAGCGTGCATTCGAATCATGTCTTCCCCTTGCAAAATCAAGAGCAGGCTTTCTCTTTCATCAGTAACTAACACTTGTGACCTTAAGCGGTGCACAGTACTTGATTAGCTAACTGATGAGGAAATGAACAATAGTAATATCTGACCTTTAAAGGGCATCGGATGCCTCATAAAAAACATTCAGCAAGAAAATACAGCACAAAACAGTCTGCCTACAACTTCACCACTTTGTCTGTCTTTCACTGTCTCCTTCATTTGGAACGCAAAACAACACAAAATATTTTCTCGGGTGTGGAAATCTGCCAACAGTCTTCCAGATCGGATGTGTTCTGCTGCCTAGGGATGGGCCGGCTGGGGAGACGGGGGCCCGAGGGGTGTGGGCTCCAGGCCGGACGCTGCAGGACTCAGGGACTGTGGTGTATATGTCCCCGGGACAACTGTGGGTTCCTACCCTGTATGGTGATGAGGACCCGGGTGCTTGTGGCCGAGCAGCGTCATTTGCAGAGTGAAATGAGGCCGTGCAGAGTCTGGCCCCCTGAAAACATGGAAGCCACGTGGGCTCCGTGACATTCAGACCCCAAACACCCAGGGGAGGGCCCGGGACTCCCAGCTGGAGAGCCAGAGCCCAATCCGTGACTCTCAGCCCATGGGCTTGGGAAGCAGCTGGGGATCTTATGAAAATGCAGATTTTGAATCAGAGGCCAGGGCTGGACCACAGTGGGATTTCTCATGGCTCCCAGGCGAGGCGGGAGCTGCCCGGCCGCTGGCCAGACTGGGAGCAGCTAGGCTGGAGACAAGTTGAAGCAGGTCCTCGTCCGTCTCAGGGACACAGGCTGGGCTGCACGGTCCTTGCGCTGGAGCTGAGCCGGGGACGCCATGCCCGAGTGAGCCTCAAACACACTGCCTCCCCCGCCCCCCCCTGCAGTGCGCCTCCCCCTACTTGCTGTCCTATTTCTGTTCCCTTCCTTCCCCTCCGCTCCTCACCTCCCAGTCCCAGTCAGGTCTGGGGGCCTCTCACACTGCCAGCACCAGTGAAGCTCTGCAGAAGGTTCTGGATGGCACAACGGTAGGCTCAGGTGGTAACGTTCACCTTGACCCCAGAGCCCCACGTCCCCAGGTGGCTGTTCTCACTGGGATGCCACCACACCATCTGGATCCAAGGTCACAGATGCGGCTTCGCAGGGTCACTCTGGTGTGGCTCCCGGGGCCCCGGGTATGCAGCGAGAAACGTGGGACTAGGGTCTCCTAAACGTGGGGACCACCACCGACCCAGCCACTGCCCCGCAGTGCACGCTGTCCCGTTCCAGCCACCCCATCTCCCCATTCCCCTGCCCCCCAACCCCGCCACCAGCAGGGCCGGCCAGAAATGCCAAGCAAGGAGGGCACCTGGATCACGCCCCCGCCAGGGATGAGTGGGCATCAGGGGCTGTGCACCCCTGCCCCCTCGCCCCCGGGGGAGCTCGGAGGTGTTTCACAAGGATCCCCGAGTCTGGTAACAAACACACCCTTCGCTGGCCCCTGCCAACCCCCTATGATTCTTCTGGAATCTCCTTGTAAGTGAACTCTTGGACCCAACTCCTTGTCTGAAGGCCCGCGTCCGAGGGCCCCACTCGCAGAGCCCCTGGGGCACCTGTCAGCCCCCGAGCTGCAGTGATGCTGTGTCCTGGGTCCCTCACTGGCAGGTGCTTCTTTCTGGCAAAGGTTCTTAGAGAAACGCCTTCGGGCGCCTGCTTCGGGCTCATGGAGTCCTCATGTCTCCCAGGGGTGGGGGGGCTTCCCTGTAGGCTGATGCAGTCTTCGGGCCCCAGAGCAGCGTGCCGAGATGCAGACAAGAGCAGATTTTGCATAGAAATCCCCTAATTTCCTCACCGAGGACATGCTGCCCAAACCAATAAATCCATTTGCTTCTTCAACGTATTGTCACGTACGCGGGGCTGGCTGCGGGTTTCAGAGGAAGTGTGTTAAGTCCACGTTTGCAGAGCATGAAAGGGATGTGGAGGCTCCGTGGCAATCAATTTTTCATAAATAATACACACGTGCAGCCTCATCACATATTCAAAGCAGCAGTCAAGTGGTCGGGGAGAATGATCATTTATTCTGTTGAATTTCTTCAGAATGAATTCTGGGACAGATCAAACAAAAAAGTTATAAAATAGGAATTATAGGTAATGAATGCCTGCTTGTTGCAAGAGAATCTGAGCACCTCGTGCATAATTAAAGCAGGTGAGGTCAGGGGCAAGCTCGAGGCGGCTTTACGAGGAATCCCTCTGCATTCGTTCATGGGGCAGCAGTGACGTCCGTTTACGGTACAAGGCTTCATCATTTGAAGTGACCGGAATTCAAAAGCATCGTATTAATGTGTTGTGACGAGCACATCGTCAGCACAGGACGGCCGACTGGTGGCCGCTGTCTTCGTGTTTGGATTCCCTGAAGTTTTTCCTCTCTGCCCTCTTCCAGCTCAGGCAGATGGGGCTGCCCCGTGTTCTAAGGTCACCCCTCCCCTGGGGGCAATGACAGAGACTTGCCAGTGTTTGAATGGCATCTGTCTCGTCAGCAGGCAGGGTAAGGACGAGGTGGGAGAGAGCTGGAGATTCGCGAGGCTTCTTGGATGAACGGTTGGTTCTAACCTACCAGGTAAGTCAGACCCTTCAGCCTCTCACCGTCACTTTCTCTACATGAGCAAACTGTCACGGAGACGTGGGTCTAGGTGCACGTCAGTAATGGGTGAGAGTCCAGGCAGGTCTGGCATTCAGACTCAGCTGGGTCCAAATATTTTTTTAATTTTTTTTAACGTTTGTTTTTGAGAAACAGAGAATAAGCGGGATGGGGGGGCAGAGAGAGAGGGTGACACAGAATCCGAAGCAGGCTCCAGGCTCCGAGCTGTCAGCACAGAGCCTGATGCAGGGCTCAAACGCACGAACCGTGAGATCGTGACCTGAGGTGAAGTCAGTTGCTTAACCGACTGAGCCCCCCAGGTGCCCCTGGGTCCAAATCTTGAGCCCACACTCTTCAAGCTGTGTCATCTTGGACAGTTACTGAACCTCTCTGATCTCTGCCTTCACTTATAAAATGGAGCTAATAGGTCGGTGGGAGGAATAAGTTAGAAGGTGGGGGAAGGACTTAGCACTCTGGTGGCACATGAAGAAATGCCTTACCGAAAAGAAGTTCTCCCTGCAATTCTTGTCATCATCTGGCCAGGTGTCTCCCAAAGCACTAGGTCCTTCCTGGGTGCCCTGCACTCTGCTCACCACAGAAACACCAATTCAGTAGAATTTTAAACTGCCTGTAACATGGGAAGCCTGCGTGGCGAAGTCGGGTAAGCGTCCGACTCTTGATTTCGGCTCAGGTCATGATCTCTCAGTTTGTGGGTTCGAGCCCCACATCGGGTTCTGTGCTGACAGCATGGAGCCTGCTTGGGATTCTCTCTTCTTCTCTAGCTGCCCCTCCCCTGCTCCCACTCGCATGTGCAGGCTCCCCCCAGCCTCTCACCCAAACCTAACTAAATAAACACAAAAACAAATAGCCCGTAACACTGAAGAAGCCGCTGAGCACTGACACAATTCCCATCCCACGACCTTCCAAACTCGGCCGTGCCTGTGGCCGGAGCTGCCGCATCGAGCTCCCCGGCCTCCAGCACTTCTGCCCACGCTCAGCTGGCGGGGGGCGCAGGACAGCCCGTCGGGAGAGCGGCAGGAGGGCTGTGCAGCTGGGGACGCTCTGCCACTGAAGACCTGGGACCCTCACTCGTACAGGCAGAGCCCAGGGGTCCACGCCAGGGTGGTCTGGGCCGTGCAGGGGCACGAGAAGCAGTGGTGGGCGGTGCAGGGCGTCTGGCACATGGAAAGCCTCCATCACGCAGCCTCCCTGAGGCCTCCAGGGAATGCAGTGGCCTCTGTGCTCCCACTCTGCTGCCTTGCTGGGGTGGACAGGGGCGCGAGGCCCTTCTCCTGGCAGGACGGGGAGAATGATGCCATGCCTGGGCGGCTCCTGCTCCGGGAGCACGAGAAACTTCCACCCAAGGGCCTCCGAAGTCAACAGCGACTGAGCAGGCCACCTTGGGATCGCCTGGATCCCAGATACGTAGTATGAACAGCTCTCAGCTTCCAGGGACTCTCTTGTCTGTGAATAAAGAGGCCACCACTCCAATGGCAGCCATACAGAGGGAGTCACCAGGCCCATCTTCCTGCACACCTGGCTTCGGAGCACCCTTCACCTGTCCCCCGGGTTGGCCTCCACCAGCAAGTGGCTGCAGCATGTCGCCGCCCGACACACAGCAGAATCCCAAAGCCTAGGCTGGGTGTGAATGCTGGTGGCAGAACCCAGGAGGCCTCGTGTCTCCAGGACCCCCGTGCACACGTGCAGGCATGTGCCTGGCCCCCCAGGTGCGGCCGGCGCCCCTGGAGCCACGTGGACCTCCAGGCGGAGGGGCGGACGCGGGTGGAGACTCTGCGGGGAGAGAGAGAGAAGGGGAGGTGAACGTGGGACAGGTGGTCAGCAGTGCCCAACGGCCCCTTTTCACACTCGGCTGTCGGCGTCTGTGTTTGGATTGCGGGCGGTTCAAAGCGAGTGCCTGCTTTCCCTCCACTAAGTCATTTGAAATTAAGTCCACAAAGTGAGTATCAATCTTTGACTTCATCGTGACAGGCTGTCCGTAAATTTAAGGCGTAAACGTGATGGTGATTTCTTTTTGTTGTTGTCGTTCTCGTAGATTTTTTTGGCACCCCCTCACAGAAGCATAAAGGATTCTCTTTGTACTGGCCCCAGAAGAGCCTTTTCTTCCAAGAGAAATAGAATATCTGGAGGCACCCAGGATTTCCAGTCCCTAGCAAAACCCGCCCCAGCGTCCTCACAGCACGTCAGAGACAGCCAGCCGTGCTCATGGCCGTGACTCTCAGCCACGTGTTGAAGAAGAGCAACAATGAAGGACCGCACAGCACTGTGGGGACACTCGTAACCTGTCGCCCAGCAAACCACACCGACCTGCCACTATCGCTCATCACACCCTCCTCTTACTCCATGAACTTGTATTAAAGCTCCTAAGAGCCATGGTCTGGGAACAAGAGACAGAGAGATGGGCCGGGTTTAGGAGTTCCCTAGAACTATTTATAGGGGTCACGACTTCCTTGAGAGGAGTATTGGCTTTTCAGGAGAAACTCAGACAAACGTTCAGAGAGAGGGAAAACAGGAAACACCGAGGGCAGAGGGTGCACCTTTGTGCCACACAGGTGGTGTCAGTGACACATCTGTAGCCCGATTCCATGTCCAGCAAATTGAGTCCCTACCGCTGCTGGTCCCCTCTTTGCAGAAACAGTGTCAGGACCCTAGCCATTCTTTCTTTAAGTTTTTATTTATTTTTGAGAGAGAGAAAGCATGAGCACACGTACGTGAGCAGGGAGGGGGCAGAGAGAGAGGGAGAGAGAGAAACTCAAGCGGGATACGTGTGCTGTCAGCACAGAGCCCAATGGGGGTCTCCAACCCACGAAGCTGAGACCATGACCTGAGCCAAAGTCAGATGCTTAACTGGCGGAGCCACCCAGGTGCCCCGACCCTGGCCACGTTGTTAAGGGAAGGAGATAACACTCTTTATTGATGTTGTGAGCTTGTCACCTAACAGGACACTCTGCAGACCCACGGTCCCCAAAGCTGGGGTCTGAAAGAGCAGGGGGTCTCCTCACAATCCCGCATCCTGCTCAGCACCAACGCGGCATTCCAAATCGTGCCCACCCTCTGGCACCACTCCCCACCTCCTCCGGGTGGCCACCTTCCCGGGCTCCTTCCTGCCTGTCCCGCCAGAGAGGCCCTCTCCTGCCCCAGTGTGCATCCTCTAGACCTACGTCCTCCTGGGAGGTCATAGTTGAGATGTATTTGTCCACTAACCGGCCCAGCATCAGCCCCAAGTTTTGGACCAATACATGTTTATAGAATCCTGTCTTCCTTATGCCCAAACCTATCAGCGCAATTCCACGCTTTCAAAATGCATTTTCAGCTCAAGTCTTTCTTGCTCTTAGTAAATCCCTTCCCACCCCCACCTTGTGAACTTGAATTTGCGTTTACATTCTAGCAAGGTGCAAATTAATCCATTTCACAGACTGAGTTCCAGCAAATTTGAACCCTGGGTCAGTTTCCACCATTTGGTGGGATAACACATCCTCATGAAAACCACTGTAGGTTTGAGCAAATCACAGACGGGGTGCCCACTGGGAGGGGCTGGGGATGGAAGGAATGTCACACAGTTTCCATAAATAAGACCATCGGGGAGACTGGGTGGCTCAGTCAGTTGAGCATCTGACTTTGGCTCAGATCATGATCTTGCTTTCGTGGGTTCGAGCCCCACATTGGGCTCTGTGCTGACAGTTCAGAGCCTGGAGCCTGCTTCGGATTGTCTCCATCCCTCTCTGCTCCTACCCTGCTCAAGCTCTGTCAATCTCTCTCTCAAAATAAATAAAGATTGGAGAAAAATTAAAAAAAAAACAATCTTTGGTGTTGTCTTGCCCATGTTCTGGCCCCACTCCCCATTACCATGGCGAATTGAAAGTCTTTGGAAAGGGTGGGCACTGATGTCATGCAGTTTTGTTCCTTTCCTGGAGAAGCATCATGTCAGGCACATTGTGGGGTGCTCCCCGAGTCTGCAGCAGAGGGTCACGTTTTAGTTTGTGGGGGGATGAGTGTATTGTACATCCCACAGATGTGTAAGAAGACTATTGTTTACAGGTGCATTTTCTCCTACATATGTTGAAATCAATGGGCCCCACATCTGCACATGGGGCTCGAGGGCACCTGCCGGGAAGATTCATTGACGAGGGGACCATGCTTGGGTTCTCAGGGAATTCTGAGGTGGAACCAACCCACAGGGGACCATCTTATTCTACAGGTTAATATTTATCAAATAGAAGCACCCAGCTCTATCTGGATCAAAACTAATGGGTCTTGATTTTTTTTGCATCTTTGTTGCTATGAGAAAAGGCAAGTTAGTTTCAATCTGGGAAACACCCCAGGGTGACAATTTTAGGTGCCTTCAACCACCAAGCTCACCCTCCTACCCATTGTTTCCAAAATGGGGCAGGATTAAGCAGAGTGCTCCCCAGTGGCTCAATGCCAGCCCCTGTGTCCTCCCTGTGGGTTGGATACCGCCTTTGTGCTAACCAGCAGACCTCCCTGGCTTCGCTCCGATAGGTACACGCCATCTGTCAGGGCAGGGGCCCTCCCATGTAAGGATCTCAGCCACAACAGGCCTGGAGATGTGTGGCCACGGACCTTCGTGGTGAGGGCACTATGATCCGGGATCATGTATTACATCCATAGCCACTGCTGTTTCCAGAGAGAAAGATAATATTGCCCAGGGCTGGCAAAGCTTCACAGGCACGATTGGACGTAAATTTCCCCCAAACGTCCATATCCTCTGAATGATAGCACCACTAATGTTGCCTTAAAAAAAAAAAAAAAAAGATGTTCCGAATGCAATGTTCCCAGATTAAAATATAGTATCTATCTTTATTCACAGGATAGTTTATCTCAAAAAAAAAAAAAATCTCCAAGCTACATTTTGGGAAGCAGACTCAATGGCAGCCCACAAAATGTATCTCTTAGGAGAAAGACAATGAAAATACAAATAGAAGTTGTCACCATCAGCACAGAGGAGGAGGGCTTCACAGAAGTGCGGCCTTCACCGGCTTTGAAGTCTGGGCTCCTCCAGGCACCCTGGATGGCTCTCGCCCTGCACGGCTGCACTTGGCGGACAGAACTGCACCGAACAAACATTCCTTGACTCTCCGCTATGCTCACCTCGCGCCAGGCACTTGGCCGCGTGCGTCATTGCCCATTACCTAACACAGAAACGACGGAAGCGTGAAGCGCGCGGGATCGAGAATAGAAACGGCCACGCTGCCTTAAGCGGAGGCACAAAGCAGCCGGAGGCCACTGTGTCGCTGTCTCTGCTGTGTGCCGTCTGCAGATCTCTGTGAGGACTGATGCTTTGAATCTTCAAAGCCTCTATGGCATGCGCACCACGACTGTCCCCATTCTGCAGGTGAGAAGCTGAAGCACAGGAAGGTTGAGAAACTTGTCTGAGGTCACACAGTGGGAGACAGAAATAGGGTTGAGATATTGGGCCAGTGCTCTTCTCACTCCGCTAGCATGTCTGGCAGACCCGCACGAGGGTATGAGTGCACCCCCAACACACACACACACACACACACACACACACACACACACACACATACGGCAGCAATTTGCATCTCAAGGCCCAGCTCTGGTACCATCTCTCCCCCTGTGGTCTCTAATCAATCCCTGAATCTTCTTTTAAACAGTGTTGCCAAAGCCAGTGGGGACCACCTGACACTGCTCTAAGAATCTGATGAAACAATTAAGGATCCTTTCCCCCCAAAATGCACACACGAGCTGGCTTGGAATCCCACGTCCAGGACCACACGGACCCCGTAATGCTGAGCTGTGAGGCCCCAGCTAAGAACCTCTACCCTAAAGGACGCCCTTGTCCGACCTCGCTGGTAAAGGCGTGAAGCCTTTATTGGTTTGATTTAGCTTGCCTTATGCCAGTTCATCTTAAATTACCCCGAGATCCGCCATGGCGAAATTCTATTGATTGCTATTAGATTTGTTCTGTTTTCATCCTGATTCATATTCAAAACTGAATTAAGTTCTGTGGAAAACACCCATCAAATGCTTCTCAAGGAGTAGAAAGCCATTACTATGGCCCTGAGATTCCACCCTATTTTTCTCCACCCCCCCCCCCCCCCCAGCCCACTCGGCTGGAGAAGGGAACATTAACTAATTGGATAATCAGCATGCAAATGAAGGAGACCTGGATTCAAGCAGCCAGCAGGGCTGAGTTTGCACTGGACCCAGGCCGGGGGCGGGACTCTGGTGACCTCACATCTCCCAGAATCTGAGGGAGCAGGGAGCTCACTCCACCGCTCGACCTATGGCTTAAATTGCCATCTTGAGAAATTGCCCTCCTGGTTGCATTACATCCAGATGAGACGTCTGATGTGCTCACAAGCCCAGAAGGGGGACGCACGCCCCACGCTGTGAGCCTTCCAGAGAGAATAAACGAGATGACTGCCCGCGGCGGCAGGAGGAAGTGTGTGCAAGCCTAACTCACCCCTGATGCAACCCCAATCACTCTGGGAGCAAATTCCTGCTTGGCTTCTGTTCAGGAGCTGAGCTGCTCTCTCCCTCTTTTTAATCTTTATTTTTTCATTTTTTAATTTATCATCACCGTGTGATCGCTGCCTTGCTGCTAAATTTGTAGTGAGGTGCTGCAGACTTGTGGCCTGTGTCTGAATGGGCTGGTCCCGGCACACCCCCCTGCCCCGCCCCCCCCCCCCCCCCCCCCCCCCCCCCCCCCGCACACCCGGAGCCCAGAGAGGAGCCTGGCTGTGCATCCCGAGAGGTCCCGCAGCAGCTCGCGTTCTCTCCCCTGAACAGACACGGTGCACTCACCGTCTAAGGATCTGCCTTCCCTAATCTCAAATAAGAAATGAACAGTGGTTGAAATTCAGCTTTGAATCTCTCTGGTTCGAGTCAGCTGAGCCACTTCAAAAGGCTGTGAGTGCAAAGGAGGTGTGCGAGTCGGGGGAAGCTTTGCAACGTTTCAGACTTTGAACTGAAACACTTCTCCAGCGGGCCTCATTAGCCCCCCTCTCCCCACGCCACCAGCCAAGGCACCCCTTAGCCACGGGGGAGCAGGGAACAGGAGGACTGGGGGAAGGTCCCCTGTCCCTAAAGCACCACCCCTCTAAGATTTCTAATGAGGACACCCTTGGGGCTCAGGCTGAGGCTGTGAGAAGGAAACTGGCTTCCTAAAGGGGGGCATGTGCCGGCAGAGGCGCCATGGTGTGGAAGTCCCCGGAGACAGGCACCTCCCTGGGAAGGCAGGGCATCGTCCATGTCCCCAGTGTAGAAGGGGCATCAGGCCACAGCCAGAGGGGGCCGTGCCTCCCTCGCCTACAGTCTCCCTCTGTCCTCTGCCACCAGCAGGCCACAAGCTGTGCCTCTACACCCACCCAGCCTCAACCCTGCAGAGGGACAGAGGAATGTGACCCAAGTCTGAATCTTTACATGAAGAGACCAAACATCCTAAACTGAATTCAGTAAATCCTTGGTGTGCTAGCGTAATTCGTTCCAGAAACACGCTTGGAATCCACAGCACTCGTATATCAAGGTGAATTTCAAGAACCATCGGCTCAGTTGTGATCATGGGACGTTCAGTGCCACGTGCGACTCCTATGGCAAGACATCGCTCGTTTATCAAGCTAAAATTTATGAGAAGTGTTTGCTCATCTTGCAGAAGACTCACAGCACAAGTTACTTGCAATCCAAGGTTTTACCGGATGTAAATTATTTCTTCAGACCGAGCTCACTGGGCTGGGCTGAAGCTTCCCCCCCACTTGCTATATGGCAAATGGGGGACCCCCGAGGACACTGGAGCAGCTGCTTGCAAAAACAGAGCAACCACATGGTGTGTGCACATCTGAGTGAGGTGTGAGCGAGCCTGTGACCCAATGCCCACACACCGACCGGGAGCAGGGCCAGCGGGGACCCCCTCACCGGGAGGGCACAGGCCGGTGGGCATCTGTCCCGGCATGCATGGCTATGCTCGTGTCCCTGGTAACAGTGGAGACAGGGGGCATTGAAGGGGTTGTAGGGTATTTCTCCCCTCTGCCTACGGGGACTTGAGCTTTCTTGGTGCACAATGCACTCTCCCAACTGGAATAGAAAAAGGGAAGAAAGAAATTCATTGAAATCTACATGTTTAGGAGGAATACATTCATCTTGGCTTTTAGGTTATAGTTAAATTGTAGTAACTTGTAGTAATTTGTGTCCCCCCAGAGTTCCTAGATTGGAGCCCTAATCCCAAATGTCACTGTGTTTGAAGGTAGGGCCTTCAAGGAGGTAATCAAGGTTAGATGAGGTCACAAGGGTGGGGTTCTAATCCAACAAGACTGTGCCAGGAGCACACGCACAGAGCACAGAGCAGGGGCTCTGGGAGGACACCGGGAGCTGATGGGTAGCCACAAGCCAGGAAGGGACTTTCACGGAGACCTACTCTGCAGGCACCTTGACCTTGGACTTCCAGCCTCCAAAACCGTGAGATACAGATTCCCTTTGTCTGAGTGTCCCGTCTGTGGTATTTGGTTCTGGCATTCGGAACCGAGACAACGGGCTTTCCTGAAACTTTCTCCTACTCTTTTCTAAAATGAGTTAGAAGCTTCCTTTGGTGCTTGGTATTCACCATCACCCTGAAGGAGCACCCCACCTCAAGGTGGAGCCCCCAAATACATTTGTTAGTTTTGCAGCAGAAACACCACCTGCTCTAGACAGAAGAGAGGCAGGGGACAGAACAGGAGGACAGAATGGCGGCCCCAGAGGCCGGGTGTTCGGCATTTTGACTGCAAATGAGCAATCGATGTGCTAAGTACATGCACGTAACAGCCAATCAGTACCAAACCTTTCTGGAAGAAATGTCTACACCCTTTTGCAGAGTGGAGGGGCTGAGTGGGGACTGAGGCTAGGGGCTTCCTGCACGTGTAGGATAGAAGTCATGGAAAGAAAGCTGGATTTATGTGTGTGTGTATATATATATATATATACATATATATATATATATATACACACACACACACACACGTATATATATGTATATATATATAATATATGTGTATATATGTATATATATGTATATGTATATATACATATATATGTGTATATATATTTATATATATTATATATATAATATATACATATTTATTATATATATTATATATATAATATATATTAGTAACAGACCTTAAAACCCCAAAACAACATTTTCATCTTTTGTATCTGAGCAACCAGGAAGCTGAGTGTGCATGCGGGTGCCCATGCGTGCACGTGCACACGCACGCACACACACACACACACACACACTTTCTAACTTGTTATTGTGAAACAACAAGCCCCCCCAGGGCTCCAGGTGGAGGAGGAGGGGTTGCTCGGTCACATTTGTAAGGAAGCGGCTGTCGTTTTCACCGGGCTGTGGTTTCCCCGGACGTGCACTGTGCCCACCCACCCCAGTCGCCAGCTCAGTGCCAGCAGGGAGACTGCCAGGTGCCTTCCGATTTCCAACCTGCAAAGGCCAACGCCGGTGAGGGCGAGGAGGAGAAGTGGGGGGTCAGATCCTGAGAGAGAAGAAACCCAGGCATCTGGGGGGTAAATGGATCAGGATAAGCTTCATCTCGAGAGCTTTACACCAAGAAATAGCAGTTATGGGGAATAAGAGAAAAGAGCTTCCCAGGGCTTTCCAGCAGGGCCAGAAGCAGCCATGTGCCAAAGTAAGTTGGTCTCCGGGGGCCACAGAGCCAGGCTGCTGGGGAGACGGGGAGGGACAGGCGGGGAGCTCAAACGGAAAGAGAGGGCGCTTTCTGTTTTCTCACTATCTTTAGTTAGTTTGCAAAGAATGTATCAGATACCACCACTTTTCCCAGCACAGGTTTGAAGGAGTCAATGTTACTGCTGCATCAGACAGCCATGGTTGGGGTCCTGTCTCCTCTGCTTCTGTTCAACTCAGGGCAAGCATCTTGGCCTCTCTGAGCCTGAGTCTCAGCTGTCAAACAGGCACAATAATGACACAGTACTGGCCTCCTAGGGCTGCTTTGAAGATGAAAGGGACAGTGCCCATTATGGCCACTATAGCACATGGCCTCATAGGCCGGGAGTGCTAATCGGATGTTAGCCCTTGGTACCGACGCCCTTTGCATGGAGTTTCCTTGCCTCTTATGTTAGCTTTTGCTTCAAGTTTGCTAAACGGTGTCTCTTTGCTCTGGGGAAGTGTTTGGTCTGAAGCCCAGGCAACGAACGAACAGCCCTCTGTCACCTAGGCTGTCAGGGGACATGTCACTGTCTCCCAGAGCTGCATCCTGCCAGCCCTGCCACGCACTTCTCCAGGGTCCCCGGCACACGGGCCTCCTACGAGGCCAGCTGTCGACACACACTGTAGAACATTCACTCAGCTCTCAGAAAGGCCTCCCGAGTGGGCTTCTCGGCAAAGGTTCCACTCTGTAAATTCCGGAGCAGATCGAGAGAGCCCTCGTCCTTCAGCCAAGGGTTGGAGGCCATGGAGGCAAACTCATCTGATGCTGTGAATCAGAGACTCGCTCGTCCACAAGCACTCTGGATGCAGAAGCAGTCTCTTGGCTGCTTCCAGCCCTGGGCCCATCTGCTACTCCGTGGCCAGGTTCCCGACCGTGAGGGTGGAGGTGCCAAGCCAAGGGCAGCAAGCGTCCCCAGCCAACCCAAAGCCCTCTTCCCCCTAACTTTCTCTGTGGTGACCACAGTGCGGTAAGCAGGTGCACCTCTCCTTATGCCTCATCACACGTCTGGACTTCCGGGAGACACTCTCTTGCAAAGAAGAAAGATCGAGGCCTGGGTCTAGTGGTCACCAAGAGAGCATTCGAGCACCCACAGCTGTAAAATACTGAGCTCGATTCCAAGAAGTTGTCTGTACCTTTGCCAGATGTGAATGGACTGCTGCCTGGACAATCGTTTCCTTTTGTAAGAAGGGGAGAGCCTTCTGGAATCCTGGAATTCAATCTCTACAAGGAGCCTCAGACCTGGAGAAGGTCCAGTCTCTAAGCTGGCAAAAGACACCATTCAGGACCCCGGGCAGTCACAGGGCTTCCTGAAGCAGTGCTGTTTTACATTTTCCATCTGGCCGCACAGCAAGTAAAGGGATGAAGGGGAAAATTCTGGAGCAGACATCTGAGGCGCGTGCTCTCTCTCTCTCTCTCTCTCTCTCTCTCTCTCTATTTTCTCCCTCTGTCTCTCTCACTTCCCACCATGTGCCCATGTGACAGGCAAGTGCCTCATGCTCCTGCTGAAGTTGAACGGGAGCACGTGTCCAGAGGGCAGGAAGCATAACCCAGCATTAGCTCCAGGAAGGATTGCGTTTTATAAAAATCCCACCTTCCCTGTCTTTCACCAGCTTCCTAGAACGTGCAGGAGAGAGAGGAATCTCCCAGAAGTTTCCAGGGCACAAAGCTATGAGGAGCACATTCACTATGAATTTGTTAATTGCATCAGAGATCAAGGCCAACAAGACGAACTGCATCAGTGTTAGAATACTCCCGACAGCATCCCCTAGACTCTGCTGTTTGCTCAACTAGACACAGACGTGGGCTGAATGGTCTGGCCTGACCTTGCTGACTCACCTAGCCCTCTGCTGACACCATCCATCTGTGCTGCTATGTTGGGAAAAAAGGCTCTCAAACCAGCAGTGGAAAGTTTCTGTGGGTGGTGATGCTTCCACCGGGAGTCAAGAGGTGCCGGTGGGAGAAATCCAAGAGCAAAGAAAAGACTTTGTGAGTTCAAGCTGTGGTGATTTGGAGTGACCCAGGATCATTGCACCCCAATCACTCAGTGTCATTTCCTTCCTTCTGGTTAACCTTACCTGGCTCTGATGTGTTTATAAGATGCTCTTTGTTGAGTGTCTGTGGTCTGGTAAGGAAAGAGGGGACACGGTGTCCCCACAGACAGATGCATGCTTGAACTAGTAGCCTTTTTCTGGCAAAGGTAAACCTCTCCCTGAACAAGGAAATTGGTGAAAGAAAAAAAGGGGGGAGCCAGGATCACTGAGGTTCTAGATCATGCCCCTCCCTGCAAAGGGTGAGCACTGTAAGTCTTTTCTAAGTCCTACCTTGGGGAGGCCTCACCTGCCAGTGGCTCTCCTCTTGTTACCTTTGACAACTGCATAAGAAGCAAATGCCCTTGGCCAGGCACTCAGAAGAAGGCCTTTTGAAGAGAGTGATCTGGACTTAGGGCTTTTGATCTTACAGCACAGACTTACCTACTCATTCTGGAAAGCTCATCAGATTTTTCAAGACATACCGGGCCATACTAGAAATTCCTCTGTAGCCAGCACAAGCCATGAGAACACATTTTATAAATCTGTGAATGACCTTACAATGTCTTCCCTTGGAAAGAAGCCAAAAAGGTTCACTGAAATAAGCGTCCAGGCTTTGTACTGGCCTTGATTTGAAGTAAGACCACTGGGAATTCATACCAAATGAAGCTTCTCTGACTGTTCACAAGCAAGACTTCCTTCTAGATTTAATTTCCAAAGGAAGGAAATGCATCCTGAAGACACATTTGTTAGTGGAGAACATAAGATTATATAGGTGATGGTCTTGAAACAGTATTCCTCATCCCCTGCCTCCAATGACATGCAAATCTAAATTCAGGTGGATAAGAGAGCAAAATGGAAGGGGGATGTCATATAAGCCTAGGAATAAAATACAAAGAAATATTAAAAACTAATACTAATTACTGGGGAGGGCAAGCCTTGCTAAATTAAGTCATAAAGTACAGAAACAAGGAAGGAAAGAAAGACGTGTTTAGTTACATGAGATTCTTAAATTTCTGTATACTATGCACATAGTTTGACAGCAAAAGATGTGGAAATAACCTGAAACATACACAACAGAAAAATAATTGGTGCCTGAGATAGAAAATTTTCTATAACTCAGTAAGAAAAATCCATTCAACACAATAGAAAAAAATAGTCTAGGAATGATTCTTCATAAAACCAATCTAACTTGGACTTCAAACCTCAGCTTAAGACCAGGCAAGGTGGCCTCCTGTGCCCTCTACCAAACCCAACTAAGCCAATGGGGGGTGTTATTGAGAAGCCACCCTATTGTGGAAAATGCCTCCATGACAGTGAGAGTGCATCACTCTAATTGGAAAGCCTCCGTCCCACGAGGGACACCCCAGGAAACACATACAACTGCTTGGATAATCCTCCAACATCCAGACTATGTGTCACATTTCGTGTAGACCTCAAGGAACACAGTTATTTCTACCTTGATGTGACTCATTTGGGTTTAAAGACATCATCAGAGAATATCCTGAAGTCTCTCACGCTGATGGGCAGTTGTAATGAAAGCGTCAAGAACGATTTCTCCTGCCTGGCCCCCGTGCCTCCAGAAACACAAAGGGAGGCTCAGCACAGCAAGACCGAATGACTGGATGTTCTCGTTCTGTGAACTGTGGGGAAGAGAAAGTGCTGTTTGACTATGAGAGACACATTCACCGCAACCCGTTCTCTACTTAGTCTCTTCTCTGTCAAGGCATTATCCATTTTGCATGATGGAACTGTCATCAACAGATTCAATAGAACCTATTTTGTGGTCTGCCATATCTATTTTTCAGGGAAACAAAACCATTCAGGATAGAGTTTTGATGCCTTGGGCACTATTTTACACCTGGCTCGTTTCCCCCTCCTACCACCCATCCACTATTTCCATCTTTTAGATTCCTGAATGGCAAATCCAAAGCCCCTGCAATACCCAAATCCAGCTGGAAAGTGAAAAATTAACTCTGTTTTCAAAATGTTGAATGGTTTTTGTGTGCCATGTGCTTAAGGCTTGCAGCTATAAAGCTTGGGAAAGAAATAACTTGGACACAATAATGTCTATAGTGTATTCCAACTCTAAAATGTTAGGATCCATCCAACAATAGAAATTGGCTAAATAAATTATGTTACAACCATAAGATGGAATGCTATCTGGCCATTTAATGTGATGTGGGAGAACATGAAATGACAATAGGAAAATGCTCATGATATAGCAAGAGGGAAAGCAGATTATAAAGCACTATGCACTGCATAATAACAGTTTTGTTAAAAATGAAAATAACAACCATGATTGTGTGCACACACCCCTATACCCATGATAAAAAAGCCTGGAAGGATTGACATTAAAAACTCACTGTGGCTACTTGTTAGTAGTGGGAACACGGGTATGTTTTATTTTTCCCATAGTGCTTCTGTGTGTCTGAAACCTTACTAGTAAACAAATATTGTTTTTCTAATCAGAAAAAAAATAGGCATTTAAAATATAAAATTGCCAAGATGCATAATAAAAAAAATGATTTTATTGCTTCGGAGAAACTGGCCATAATAGCTAAGCTTTTTACTGTGGAAAATACACAAAACATAAAGTTTATCATTTTAACCACTTCAGGGTGTACGACACAGTGGCAGCTAAGTACTTCCACACTCTTGTGCAGCCACCACCACCATCCAGCTCCAGAACATTTTCATCACCCCAAGAGGAAATCCCGTACACATTGAGTTCCCACCCCACTATACACCTGTCCCCTAAAATCTACAAATCTGCTGTCTATGGATTTGCCTATTCTGTATGTTTAATGTAAGTGGAATAACACAATATGTGGCTTCTGTGTCTTTGTTCACTTAACACAAAGTTTTCAAGATTCATCTGTATTACAGCATGTATCTGTACGCCATCCCCTTTTATATCAGAATGCTATTCTGTTGTATGGCTATACTACACTTTATTTATCTGTTCATCCCTTGATGGACATTTGAGTTGTTTCCACCTTTTTGCTACTGTATTTAGTACTGCAATACACATTTGCATAAAAGTTTTTGGTTGAACACCTGTTTTCGATTATTTTGGATATATACCTAGGAGTGGAAATGCTGGGTCATGTGGCAATTCTAGGTTTAACCTACTGAGGATCATCCAAAGTGTTCTACAGAGTGGCTCCATCACTTGAAATTCTGATCAGCAATGCACAGTGTTCTAATTTCTCCACATTCTCACAAACACTTATTTCCTATTGATTATGATTATGATTATAGCTATCCTAGTGGGTGTGAAGTGGCATTATCTCATTGTGGTTTTATTTGCATTCCTCAAATGACTGTTCATGTTGCTATCCCATGCATTAATTGGGCTTTTAGTCTTTTTGTTGTTGAATTGTAAGTGTTCTTTGTATATACTGGATACTAGACCCTTTTCAGATATATCATTTGTAAATTCTTCCTCATTCTGTGAGTTCTTTTTTTCACTCTGAATAGTGCCCTTTGATACAGGAAAGAGTTTTGAGATAAAAAAGTATAAGTCCTCCAACTTTGTTCTTCTATTTCAAGATAGAGTTGACTATTCTATGTGCCTTGAATTTTCTTATGAATGTATGCCCAGCTTTACTACTTTTACAAAAAGCCATTGAGATTTTGATAGCTATTAAAAGGAATCCATAGATTGTCTGGGGGAGTACTACAATCTCAACAATATTGTCTTCTATCACATGAACACAGGGTGTCTTTATATTTAGCTGCCTTCATTTTTTCAGCAATATTTTGTAGTTTTCATTGTACAAGACTTGTACCTCCTCAAATTATTCCTAAGTACTTTATTCTTTTTGATACTGTTGTAAATGGAATTGATTTCTTAATTTCTGTTTCAGACAGTTCATTACAGAAATACAACTGATTGTATCATCTATGAATAGAGACAACTTTCCTTTTTCCTTTCCAATGTTGGTGTCTTTTTATTTCTTTTTCTTGCCTAATTGCTCTGGCTAGGACTTCAAGTACAATGCTGAAAAGATAGTGAGAGTGTGAATTCTTGTTTCATTCAAGTGTGATATTAGCTGTGGATTTTACATAAATGTTGTTTATTATATTGGGGAAGTTCCCTTTATTCCTTGTTTAGTTTAGTTTTTGTTTGTTTTTACCTTGAAAGGGCACTAGATTTCACCAGATGCTTGTTTTTTTTAAATCTGCATTTATTGAAATGATTATGTGATTTCTTTTCTTTCTTCATTCTATCAATGTGAGGTATTACACTGATTGATTTTGGTATGTTGAACTACTCTTGCATTCTTGGAGTGAATCCCACTTGCTCATGGTGCATATTGCTACTATTGCTACTGGCTTTGGTTTGCTAATGTATTGTTGAGGATTTTTGTGTTTTATTCATGGGCACATTAGTCTTTTTTTTTATGTCTTTCTCTGACTTTGGTATCAGGGTAATGCTGGCCCTATAGAATAAGTTAGGAAGTATTCCTTTCTCTTCCATTTTTTGGAAGAGGTTGAGAAAGATTGGTCTGATTGTTTAGATGTCTGTTAGAGTTCATTAGTAGTCACATGGTCCTGGGCATTTTTTGTGTGTTTGTTTGTTTGTAGGTTTTTGGTTAATGATTCAAATAGTTCAGCTTTTAAAAGAACCGTATTAAAACATAAATTGAAGATTTTCCTTCAAATGTTCAATTCAGTCACTTTTAACTTTGGCCATGATATTAAGCCCATGTGATTTTGCAATTTGGATGAAGAACTTCTTCATTTAACCAAACAAATTGCTTCCAAGTTCATGCATATTCCCATTGACAATTAGTTCATAAAATCTTGGAAATGTAGGTTACCTCTGACTTTTCATTGCACATTCAAGTCCTCTTCTATCTGTGGACCCGTTTTAGGGTTAACGACTTATTTAGTACAAAAGAGACAAATAAAATATGAATAGCTTATAACGTCAAAGTATGGAAGGTAAGTGAATAAAAATGTAATTCCAACTTTTAGACATTAATAGCTATCAGAAGGCCAAAGTCACACTGTAAACATCACTCCATCCATTCATTACAGAATATAGTATTTATTCTATGGAATACCATGAGTGCTCCACTTAAATGCCTCTGCTGTTCATAACCCCATGTGAAGATTATATGTCCCTGGCCTCTGGGGTCCTTGCCACCCATCAGATTTCTTACCCATAAGAGCACTCTTCATGGGGATGATCTATTAAAATGCCTTTCAGCTTTGCTCACGTTTATTGTTGCTGTTGTTTTGTCATTGAAATTGTTTGGTTGCAGTGATTTTTACCCATCCATCCCATGTAGTTCCTGACTTCAGAAAATTCTTTCTCAGTCAAATTGTTGGGTTCACACTTTTGTTTAGTCCAAATATAACAATTCTGAAAATATATCTTATACCTTGGCTACAATGGAATTTATGGGAAATTCAGTTTCATTACAGAAGCCGGACTTCCTACAAAACTAACCATTCACCTAGACACCTAGACAGTTGCTCAGAGAGAAGATATGCTTTGCATAAAAATAAAATGCAACTGAAGACACAATTCCCAAATAAGCAAATGAGCTAGTTCATTTGGAGGCTCATCGGTTAAAGAAGTGAGCTCCCAAAGGTCTGCTTCCTAGACGTGGGGGTCACGACCAAACCAAACTTTCCCAGACTCTGTTTATTTCTCTGTAAGATGGATATGACACTAGTTCCTACCATGCTGGATTGTTGTGAGGATTGAATGAGAGAAACCAGCTAAATCCATTAGCACTATCTGTGGCAGGTAGTGAATAGTCAATACACGCTAACTGGTTAGAAGTAGCATCAGCACAAACAGAATCAAGAACATCAATGTTCTGCATTTTTCTGCATATCAGATCCTCTGCAAAGGTAAGCCAGTTACCTCTAGTGCCTTCGTGCTGAGCTTCTCGGCCAGCATACTCACGTTCATTCATTCATTCAACAAATGTCCAGAAAATAAATGCCTGTCGGTGCTAGCCCAAGTACTGATGACAGAATAGTACCAGGTCTCTGACCTAATTGTTTACAGCAAGGGTCAGCAAACTTATTCCGCTACTGGCCAGATAGCAAATATTTTAGGATTTTTGAGCCATACACCTCTGATGGAAGAGGCATTCATTTCAGCCATCATACTGCAAGAGCAGCCATGTGTCAAAATGAATGGGCATGGCCGTGTGCCAATACAACTTTGTTTACAAAAACAGGCAGTGAGCAGCATTTGGCTTGAAGTAGACGATTTAGAGATTTTCAGTATAGAGTCTAACAAAGGAAATAGTTAAATAAATACAGTCAAGTATGAGAAATACTCCGATGGTCTCAAAGAAGGCCAAGGAAGTCTCCCCAGAAGAAGCAATACTTAATCTAGTACCAAATGGATGCACAGAAGACAGTCAGGCAAGGAGAGAGAGAACAGCATTGTAGGCAGAAGCATGGTGTGTGCAGGGTTGGGAGAAGAAAGAGAAGTCAAGAGACAAAGACGCAGAAACAGAGACGGATGGACAGGGATGAAGTTAGAGGAGCACCCCAAACTGAACAGGGCTTGAGTGCTGGGGCCGTTGGGATGAAGCTATAGAGGGGTGAGGACCGGGTTGTGAATGGTTCTGGCACTGGGACTCGTCACCCCTCACCACCTGGCGCACATGTCTGATGAGAGCCGCATAGGGCTGACATCTCTCCATCTGCAGCCGTTCTCGGGGCCAGGCACCTTCATGACGGACCCCAGTAAACAACTGTCTATAATACCCCAACTTCTGAGTATCCCGAACATGCCAGTGAAATCTAAAAAGAGATCAATTAAAAGAAGGGCTAAACATTCAAGGACGTTGACTTCGTTTTCAACAGAAGAAAAATTTTTGACAGTGAGATAATTGTATGCCATAATCTTTCAGTTTTTCAGGATCATGGACTAAAAAAAAGTCACTTCATGCTCATTAAGGATAAGAAAATAGATTTGCAAGATTAGCATCCTCTACATTCAGATGCACAATTTCCATGTTCATTATTGGCCAACACAACAGTCCGTTCCCAAGGAAGAGTAATGGTTTGCTTTACTTGACATTTTGAGCTCCCACATCTGAGGGCCAGATCCCAGGGGACACACATTGCCCCGTCACTTGGAAACAGACCAGTCTGTCCCCTCAGTCGGTCACCCCATGAGGCATCTCAGCACTGAGGTGGGCTCACACTACAGTGCTCTTCATCCTTTCCATGGGGTCTGGAAAGTGAGGACGTGGGTGTAGGAACATGAAGAAGACAGAGAATTCAAGAGCAGATAGTCACACTTGGCTTGAAAATAGTCCAGTGGTGGCCGGCCCTGCCTCATAATAAGTAAACAGTCAGGAAAACCAACGTAGACCTCTGTATATAGACCCATATGAGCAGAAACGAGGAAAAATTCTAGCACAGAAAGCTGGCTTTTCTCCAAACCATCAAAATCTGAACATGTTCTCAAATAAATATGGTAACCTATTCTCCTCCTTATTCTACAATTACCTTACATTTTAGCCTGAATTTAATTCTTAGCTCAGGATGGCTTATGAACTCATACATGCTCGTAAACAAATGTTCGAAGGAGAAGGCACAGCAGAGATGGTTTCAGCTGTTAAAATTCTACATATAAAGAGCTATTAGTGCATCGAACCTACCCTAACATTTCATTCTCTTAATGGAATTCATGCTGAATTTTGATAGCAAGAAGTAAGAGATTTTATTTTCATGAAAGCCCATTTCTGTTGCATGACATTAATACATGGCTAAATAAACACAGCATCACCAGGAAATAAATCCCAACTTGAAGTCTGAAAGGGCACTCCTATTTCTTGAATATTCTGAATGTCAACTTTTTGATGGAAAAAATAATACATAGCAGTGACTGTACACATAGGTCTATACTGGGTATCTTTGCCGTGTGTCCCGAGGTTCATTTGTTGAATCGCTATGTTTTCTGTTCCAGAGCGTCTCGTGGCATTTATTATGTTCTCCTAAAACTGCAGCTCATGAAGGCGTTGGAAAGGTCACTGTTTCCTGGTTATGTTTTTTAAAAGAGTTTAAGTTAATATATATGTTCTCCAATAAAAGATGATCTTTCATGTGCATTTGTTTCTGAAATTGAGGCGTATCTGTTCCTGTTCTCCGGGAGCCATTGTTCAGTTTCTGAGTGTTTCCTGAAGTTTCCCTACAGCAGGGGGCTCCCCTGCACATCTGTAATGAGGGCAACTTTGTTCCCACCTTTGTCTGTGGACAGGGGCACAGCAGCGAGGCTCAGACAGCACAGGGCTCTCAGGAGACTCTCTTCTGAAGACAATGGTACAAAGACCTTGCCATGGAGAAAGACAGAAGGTCATAAAAATTAGTGGCCTTAACACCCTTAGTTAAAAATATAAAAGAAATCATTTATCTTCCCTTAACTTAAAGTTTTATACTAGTCCGCCTGTTCTAAAAAAAGAGAACTCTAACACTGAGCTTTGCAGCGACCAGGAAATGTCGCTATTTATTTTATATTTTGGAATTCTGGTAAGATGGTATTTTTACATACTGGTCATTTCAATTTTAATTGTTGGTGAGATTTTTTTTTTCTCATCGTGGAGGACGATGACCATCTGTCCTCTGGTTTCACTGAAAATGGAGCAAGAAAAGAAGGGCTTAATTTCTACAGGCTGGCTTTCTTCTAAAAAGGGAAAGTTCTCCAAAGTTTTGCGCTGCCACTTGGGCAAGAGAAGGCAGGGAAGTGCTGGCAGACACAGGGCAGGGGCCTGGCAGGCTCTGCTATCAAGCAGGGGGACCAGCAGGCCCATACTAGGAACCTGGTGAGAACAGAAATGCCCAGGGGAGCTGAGGGTCAGGGAAGTGTGCAGGAGGTGGGTAAGGGGAGCGGGACTAGGAAATCAAGACCAGGGAACAAGGTGAGGAAGACCGAACAAAGGCTCGGTCACAGAAAGGACACAGAAGAGCTTAGAGAGTCTGACCAGGGAGGAGCAGGAGCAGGTGGGAGGCCAGGTGGGGATGCTGAGAGGGCATGAGATTCAGAATCAGACGGCTCAGGGTCAAATGTGCTGCAGGGCATCTTACGGGAGACTCCTGGAGCCCCCACCGCATATCAGCACAACGCAGACTTCCATGAAGCCTTTCCAGCTTTCCTGACGTTCTTGGTCTCTTGCTCTGAGCTGTGACAGTCCTTTACTCTGCAAAACTGTCCCACAGGCTCACCCATCGCCACCTGGTTTCTTCTTCATTATCCCAAAGCTCTTTGATCCCCAGGTGCTACTTTCTTCATGACTTCTTGAGCCCAGGGACTGGTCAGGCGCATGTGTAACCGGATCTTCAGTATGGAAGACAGAGGCAAGAAAGCAACACAGTTCCCCCAGGCCAGGACCCAACTCTGTTTTTACACTTTTATTCACTGAAATTGAAAACACACAGGGTACCACTTGACGAATTTTCTCAAATTGAATACATTCATATAATCAGTACGCAGATGAAGAAACAGAATGTGATCAGCACCCCCCAGAAGCTCCCCTTAGGCCGTCCCTTTATGCTGTCACAAGGGCGACTACTGCCCCAGTTCGGGAAGGCTTTGAGCTGAACCTACAGACATACTCATAGTGCACTGCTCCCAGAACCACAGCTGAACATCCAGGGGACGCTGGGGCTGAGATGCCAACCAGCGAGGATCAAGGTGAGCATCAACCCCAAGCCCTGAATCAGGCCTCGAGTGGCATCCTCCTTTCATTACGAGGCTCTGGCTCAAAAGGCAGCTATGCGAGACCGAGCTTCTCAAGTGCAGGGAAGGACATCGGGGCATTCGGTCTTGCTCAGCGGATAAAGCCAGGGGGCTGGAGAGTGACTCTTTCTTAGGGCTTCCAATTGCTCAAGACACAGCTTACTACAGCTCTTCCTGAGCCAGCAAACACATTCTACCAAGTCTCCTGCATATGACTGTGAGTAGGTTGTTTCTTGGTGAATTAGCCCCTTGGTGTTCACACTGAACAGAGAAGGAAAATGTTCCTTTTTTTCCCCCCCAAGCAAAAGGATGCAGAAAGCATCCTCAAGGGCTTGCGCTTAATATCTTCAAGGCAGAGAACAACAGGTGTACTGCCTTCCAAATGTCAAGGAGCCCTGGACGAGCCGTGGGGCCCCATTGTGCAGCATTCTTTGGTCCAAGGGATGCTTCAGAAATTCTGAAAACAACACCACATTGCAAATAAACACTCTGCACTTGGAGACGGGTGCTTTGTTCTCCAGGTCAAGGCAGCTCGCACCAGCCCCTTTGTCCTTCAGGGAGGGGATCGTCATTGCCACGGTTCCTACAAGCTGCCGTGTGTGATTATCTCAAGGGCACTTGACAATCTCACCGCCTGTGTGTCCCCAAGGACTTTGTGTGCATGAACACGGGCTCCTGTGTTTCCGCAGCCTGTGGATGTAGTCCACTGGAATCAATTGAACAAAATCAAACCTGTGATAGGGGCCCATGATCTGAGCTAGAGTCAACCAGGTGCCAGGGAGGCAGAGGGCCCTGGTGAGGGAGGTCATGTGCAGAGCCACTTGGGAAGGCTGATTCATTCGGCTCGGTGGGCTCTAGGGAACCAGGGCACGTCCAGCCCTCACCTTACCAACAATACTGCTGTGCCATGAGCGATGTGATTCTGTAACGGAGCCCAGCAGCTCACCACAACTGTGTCAGGCCCTGGAACGCTGTCTCCTTAACCTCCACAACATCCCTACGAGGAAGATACTACTGACCCCATAACATATGGGGAAAGTGAGGCTTTGAGGGATCACACAGCAGGGAAAGGCCTCAGCGGGATCCACACTGGACTCGTCTGCCTCCAGAGCCCGGGCTCGTCACAGCTGTGCTGTCCTTGGGGTGGTGACACCAACGCTGATCCTTGCACCCATGTTGGAAGGACCCACTTTCGTGGACCAGTGTCTGCTCTCAGGCTCCAAGTCACACCTGGCAGTGCCACCACCTGGCCGTGGTGCAACGTCACAGGCGGGAACCTTGGGTGGTAGGAAAACAATACAGCTCTTGGCGAGAAGCGTCCTCTGTTGCTCCTGGTGTGTCAGGCTGGTCAGGGGCCTGCTTTTTCGATCTCCATTTACTCTTTTCTATTGAGGTGACATTCACGTAACTTAAAACCAACCCTGTTGAAGTGTCTAACTCAGCGGCATTTAGTACACTCATAGTGCTGTGCAACCACCACTCCTATCCAGTTCTAGAACATTCTCACCCCAAAAGGAACCCTGACCTATCACACAGCCACACCATTCTCTCCTCACACAGCCCCTGCCAACCACTCATTCTTCTGTCTCTGTCGATTTCCTATCAGTGGGATCACAGAGCATGTGACCTTGGGTCTGACCCCTTTCACTCAGTACGACATTTTCAAGGTCCATCCACGTTGTAGCATGTCGATACTGTCTCTTTTATGGCTGAATAATATTCCATTAGATCGTCCCTCTTAAAAGCGAAGTAAGAGGTAATGTGGTCTCAAAGAAAGAGCATTGACTCAAGAATCTGTGAAACTCTCATTCTTCTCACGGGATTATGGTTATCCTTCTGCATCAGACAGACCGACCTGGGTGCACACGTCACCTCCTCCGCCATGTGGCCTTACTTGAGACACCTAATTACTGTGAGGACCAGCATCCCTGCCCATTGGATAAGCGTAAGTGACCATCCCTAACTCACAGAGCTATAGTGGTAGCAAAAGAGGAAAACACATATGCAAAGATTGTCAAATTGCCTAACGTGCCATCATGATACCTAAGATGATACATAGTTTCTCCTCTTATTTGTGGGAAAACTGTCCCACTTACATTTATAAGTTGGGAACTCACCTGTACACAGCAGATGTGTGCCTGAGTTGCCATATTCACTAAGCAAAGGAACTCTTTTTTTTTAATGTGTATTTATTTTTGAGAGACACAGAGAGAGAGAGAGAGCATGCATGGGCAGGAGAGGGGCAGAGAGAGGGGGAGACACAGAATCTGAAGCAGGCTCCAGGCTCCGAGCTGTCAACACAGAGCCCGACTTGGGGCTCGAACTCACAAAATGCAAGATCATGACCTGAGCCGAAGTTGGCGTTTAACCGATGGAGCCACCCAGGTGCCCCAAAGCAAAGGAATTCTTAGGTGGACAAAACCTATTACTGAAGAAAATCTGCTCTAAGTTCCGTGGGTGGGTTAGCCACCTTTTAAATCAACGTTTTCATCCCAGAGTCCAGCACAGTTCTTGGCTCAGAATAGGCACCCAGCATAAGTGTTTGTGTAGGCATCGGCAAAGAAGGAAGAGGTCTTACACCTGACATATTTCGAGGAACGTTCTCCAAAACCCCTGGTTCTCAGACAAATGGTAACTGGCAGCCAAGTTACAGGCATAAGTATCCTTGTAGTCAATCCAACAAAAATCCCTCTGGGGATGGGCAGTACTGTGGCTTCTGGCTGCAAAGTCATCATCTCGCAGGAGCAGAGCTGGTAATAGGTAGGCAACGGCTCAGATCACAAACTCAGAC
Source organism: Prionailurus viverrinus (assembly GCF_022837055.1). Taxonomy (NCBI): domain Eukaryota; kingdom Metazoa; phylum Chordata; class Mammalia; order Carnivora; family Felidae; genus Prionailurus; species Prionailurus viverrinus. Next base: position 3,150,189 of record NC_062563.1, read on the forward strand.
ATGGTGAATGAGGGCTGAGCAGCGTGTACAATGAGGTGAGCCCAGCCATGGGGCTCACTTGGGCACAGTCCACCCATGTTCTCTCTTCTGTCACTGGAATACTTAACAACAACAACAAAAAAAACCCAAAACCCCGTCAAACTTAGTCATTTCTCAGGCATGAAGGATCCAGAGCAGAGACAGAGTCTCAATTAGAGGTGACTTTCAAAGAGCCCTTGGGTTCTAAACCATGGATCTACCGGGACACCTTCTGCCACCACCCAACGCTGCAAAAACACATTAAAGAATGCTTGAGGCGGTTCTGGAAGATAAGTGGCCTGTATTTCATTCACTCACAGAGCAATCTGATCTGCGGAATTTACACCAGTGATAATCCATGCACAGTGTCGCGTTCCCTCCAATCCCAGCACCGTAATCCCAGCAAGCAGCGACCGGGTCCCCTTATGGCAGAGCTCAGACGCATAATAAAGGGAAACAGGAATAAGGAAAAGTATCAGTAACTGAAAAGTAAGGAACAGTGTACCTGGAGGTGCAAAACACACAAAGTAGAACAGGAAAAAAGACTTTCTGCAAGCCTACTGCAACAGGAGACAGGTCAGAACTCACCGGAGTGCTGAGGGCAAGAAGTGGAGGGGCTGTTAGTGCCAGGGGCTGATGGGAAGTCCTGGGGGATGGGTGAGGGCTTGCTGATGGACGGGAGGTGTCCGGCACGCTGAGTCCTTCCTGAGTTCACACATGTCTTCTTGTGTGACTGGGCCATCTGTGTTTGCCACCTGGAGCCCATCTGCGTTAGGTCCCCACTCTCTCCAGAAGATTCCATTGCAAAGGTCCTCCAGCAATTATTCTCCTGGGTTGGAAAGACATCCATCTCTGTGGGATAGGGAAAGCATTTACAACGATGACCTGTCTGAAGTAAACTCTCTAAGAGAGGTCCGATGGCTAGCGCCATGAAGAAGCCTGTCCCCGGTTCAGTTGAGGTGAACATTACGGCCACATTGGTCAAGGGCTTCTGAAACCCTGTTCCCGATGCCAGGACCCTCTCAGAAAAGGTCCTTCTGACACTTTTCGGCATGGGCAAAAGTGCTGCGGTCCGGAAGGCCCCAACAAAATTTCTGAATTTTGAATTAAATTTTTGAAAGCAAAACATCACTTTACCAAACTGTTTACCTCTCTGACGCCCCCCTGAGAGACTGAGCGGAGACACAGTTTCTTCATTTCCTGAGATTTAATAAATGCTACAAGCCCGGGCTAAAGAAAGATATCAAGATACTGACACCAGTGGACACACTGCATCTCTCAGATATTTCAAAATATTTCTAAAGGCTGGTGAACTATATTAGGCAAAATGAATAAATAAGCATCGCCTTTGCGGCTGAGAGCCAGCTCCTGAAAGCCTTCCAGCATCATCAGTATTTAGCATTGATGGTCTTTGGTGGGGCTTTCCGGACAGCAATTAGCAATTCTGGAAAGCGAGACACACTGCCCCCTAGCCACACAGCGGACACCACAGCTCTGCCAACAGCCACGCGACAGAAATCCTCCGAAGTCACCAGATGGCAGGAGAAGCAGCGAGTGCCGAGGAAAAAAGGCAGGTTTGGGCCAGGCCGCGTGTCTTCTGCTGTCTGGACTCCGTGCTGAAGGAGCACCAATGGGGCTAATTCTCTGAGGAGCTGCACGTACCCATTGCCATTTGGCTTGGCCACCTCAATGTTCTCAAAATCAGGAGATTTTGCGTAGAAATCTGGGTTTCCAGGTTCTCGTGGAACAGCACAGGGATCAGAGGGGGTGCACGCCTCGTGGCCTCACGGTCTCTGCACACCTCTGTTTCCCACACCTGGTCTCCCGTATGCACAGGCTGGATGTTTGCACAATAATCCAGCCCTAACTTGGTGGCGTTACAGGACACCAACGATTCACTGCTGTTATTAATTCTCACAGTTCTGGGGATCAGCTGGAACCAGCTGGGTGGTTCTCACTTGGGGTTCCTTAGGCGGCGACGGTCCCACAGTGGCGGGCAGTGGAGAGAAGCTTCCTCACTTACATGTCACGATGGGCAGCCATCCTCCGCTGGAATCTCAGCAAGGGCTCTTTGTGGGAAGGTCCGCACTTGGGTTCTGCAAAGCCAGGCTTGCAGGAAAGCCACTTGGTTCTAAGAGTGAGTAACCTGATAGACGGCAGGGATGCTCTATTCACTTTCCTAACCGGGCCTCAGTGTCAACCTTGGCTGTATTCCATTAACGACCAGCAAGGTCCTCGGCCACCCACGTGAAAAGGAAAGGGGTGTCAGACCCCTCCACTAATGGGAAAAATGAAGAATTTGGGGCCTTGTCTCAAAACCCCTGTGGTTGTTCCTCAGGTCACAAATTACATATATTCCTCCCACACGCCAAATCCACGCACTGTCCCCCATACCTGTCGAAAGCTGTTATCATGCATTAGGCTCAAGCTGGAGGTCAGGATCCTGACCTCAAATTGGGTCCAGCTTTGGATGAGGCTGCTCTTGGATCACTCCTCTGGTCCAGCTCTCTTCGCAAAGACCCCTGATCTGCAACAAGTCATCTGCCCCCACAGGAGGCACGGGGCCACCACCCCCTCTGCGACGTTCCTGTTAATAGGGTGATGTGGCAGGCCATGGAGGCAGGCTGCCCAGTCCCGCTGCCTTCAGTGGCTGTCCCCGGTCCCCGGCTCTGCCCGTGGGCTCCCAGTTCAGCCCTCCCAACTGTCCCTCCCTTGTCATGAATATATAGCTCACATCTACAGTAGCTGGTTTCTCTGTTTGCTTCCTGAGCCAACATGTTTGGGAATCAAAGCCTTCTTTTCTTTTTTTTCACTGTGTCTTTTCCCGTTAGTCCTGGCGGGCAGCATTTCTGTGCACAGAATGCTCTTCAATACCCTGCACATCTTTTGTGAAACTTATTGGAGTGCATGCCATTTGACAGAAGCCATGCCTGCAAATCTGAGCTGAGGCAGCCTGGTTACGATGACCTGGGGGTGGCTGGGGACACGACGGTCCAACAGGGAGGGCCTGGGAGGCCGTGGTCTGTGCAAAGGCTCTTCAATCTTTCTGCATCCCCAAGGAAATTTTAAAGTCAGATCCATGGCTGTTTCCTTACGCCATGATTTTTACGAACAGACTCCCGGGTTTGGGTTTCCCTGGAAGCTATAGCATGAGTTGAGATTTGTGGGCTCTCTGAGAAGGGCTGGGATGAGAAAGCACTGAATCTGGGACCCACCGTGTCCCGATTCCTCTCCATCTGATAAATTATTTTTAAAGCTCATCTCTTCCTTCGCTCCTCTGACTACAGTCAGCTGGGAAAAAAACATGAGGGTTCCTGTGAACACATGGCCTGAAAGCTCACTTGGTAAAGAACTGCACTAACCATTTTCTGTTTTCTATGAGCTACGATGCTGGCCACGCTTTCTGGGACAACATGGTAAGGGCCTTCTGCCTGCTTCCAACCTCCCTTTATGCCCCCCTGACAGTCTCCTCTAGGCCCTCTGCCTCCCTTGTGCCACACCAGGCTGTTATATTGAAATACATACTGTACCTAATTTTTAAGGGGTACACTGTGTTGGTTTAATGCAGGATATATTGTGAAATGATCACCATAGCCAAGTTGGTTAAAAACCCCAACATCTCACGGTTAGGATCACGTGTGTGAGGCGAGGACACTTAAGACCTACTCTCTTAGCAAATTTCAAGTGTACAGTATAGTATCGTTAACTGTAATCACTACGTTGTTCGTTAGATTCCTAGAATTTATGCATCTTTTTATTTCATTTTTTTTAATTTATTTTTGAGAGACAGAGTGCAAGTGGGAGAAGGTGCAGAGAGAGAGGGAGACACAGAATTCGAAGCAGGTTCATACAAGGAAGGTAACTGTGGTGAAGAGGAAGGTACTTCGGTCTAGAAACAATGACACTTTTATGGAGCCCCTGGGTGGCTCAGTTGGTTAAGCGTCAGACTTCAGCTCAGGTCATGATCTCAAAGTTTGTGAGTTTGACAGGCTTTGTGCTGACAGCTCAGAGCCTGGAGCCTGCTTTGGTTTCTGTCTCTCTCTCTCTCTCTCTCTCTCTCTCTCTCTCTCTAAATACTAAAGAAACATTAAAAAAAAACAAGCAATAATACTTTTTGCCACATTCATTATTACAGTATTACAAAGAAACCTTCTCTCTGTCTTAGAGGAACCCGTTGGCTGATTTATTAAGGGGGAACATACGCTTTCAAAGTTAAATGTTCTGTATTCAGAAGATTACAGGGGAAGGAAGAAAGGAAACTCACATCAAAAATGGGCAAGAGAATTGGGTCTCCTTGACCAGACTTTGGATTTCATGAAAACAGGGTCAACATGTGACACACGTGTGGGTGGCAGAGTAGATGTCACAGAAGAAAAAAATCAGTGACCTAGAAGACACAGTGATACAAGCTCTGAAGAATGAAACACAGGGAATAAAAAGATTCAAAACATAAAATGGAGTATTTAGCTACATAATAATTTTAAGAGCCCTAGAATAAGAAGCAGTTCGAAGAGAAAAATATTTGAAGAAATGATGGTGAAAAATTTCTAAATTGGATGAAAACTATTAACTCCCAGATGTGAGAATCTCAATGGCCCTGAAGCACAAGAAACATGAAAGCCACACAAAGGTACAGCATAACTGATTTCTTCAAAACCAGTGATGGAGAGAAAAATCTTAAAAGCAATCAGAGATTCCAGACTAAAAATAGCTCACAGGTTCATCATCTAAGTTGTAGTTAACAAAGAGCACAGGTTCAGAGATGGGGATGTTATCTAGGAATGAAAAAGAGAAAACTGCTGATAAATGTACAGATTGTGGCAGAATCTTTAAAAACATACCCAGTTGATGGGACACCTGGGTGGCTCAGTTGGTTGAGCATCCGACTTCAGCTCAGGTCACGATCTCACCATTTGGGAAATCAAGCCCCGTGTCAGGCTCTGTGCCGACAGCTTGGAGCCTGGAGTCTGCTTCCAATTCTGTGTCTCCCTCTCTCTCTGCCCCTCCCCTGCTCACGCTCTGTCTCTGTCTCTCTCATAAATAAATAAACATTTAAAACCTTAAAAAATAAATAAATAAAAACATACTAAGTTGAGAAAAAGACACAAGATATTTTAAAAAGCAGCCAGGGAAGAAAGAAACATTCCATAAACAGGAACAAAGGTAAGTCTAAAGACCCCAGGGGAGAAGACGGCGGAGAGCATCTCCACTGAGGGAAAACAAACACAAGCCCGTCCACTTAGGATACTAATCAGAACAAAAGTATATTTCAAAAGTGAAGCTGGAATAAAGACACTTTATGTGTAAAAGGAAGGCTGAAAGGATTCATGATGAGCAGACCTGGTACAAGAAATATTAAAGGAAGTTCTTCGGGAACGAGGGAAATGATAATAGATGGAAACAGGGATTTATGTGAAAACCAATGAAGACCACAAGTGGGGAACAAGTGAGAAAATATATATTTACTCATTATTTAAGTCTCTTTAAGAGACTTTTAGCTGCTTAGAGAAGAATAACAACACTGAGGCATGGTGTTTGTAACACACGCGGAGGAAAATACACAACAATAATAGCACAGAACCTGAAACTCCACCTGAGTCACATCACTTACACAGAAATGAATAAAAATGAATCGTGGGTAGAAAATATAAAGCACAAAACTAAAACTTGAAAAACTATAATAGGGGAGAAACACTTGGGGATTTAGGGTTAAGCAAAGATCTTGACACCAGCATAATTTGTTGGACTTCATCCAAATTAACCACTTTGCTATTCAAAAGGCCCTGTCAAGATAACAAAATGACAAATTAGAGACTGGGACACATATTTGCAAATTATATTTCCAACAAAAGCCTTATTTTAAACTACATACAGAATCTGTGAAAGTCAACATTTAAAAAATCCAATTAAAAACTGAGCAAAAGATAGGAACAGACATTTCACTAAATAGGATACAAAGATGTCAAATCAGCCCATGAAAAAATGTTCAACCTCTTTTCCACTAGGGAAATGGAAATTAAAAGCATACTGAAATATCACTACACACCATCAACGCAACAGAAATTTTAAAAATAGTGATTACACCAAAAGCTAGTAAAGATTTGGAGAAACTGAATTGTTCCTACATTGCTGGTGGGAATTTAAAATGGTGGAGTTACTCTGGAAAATAATTAGAAAGTTTCTTTTAAAATTAGTGATGGAATTATCAAAGATCAAGCAACAATACTCCCGGGAAATAATTCTAAACTTATGTTCATGTAGAAACTTATGGACACAATTCATAGCTTTATTAGCAGTAGTCAAAAATGGGAAGTTACCTAAATATCCTTCAGTGGGTTAATTGTTACACTAACTGTGGTATATCCATACCATGGAATATTACTGGGAAATAAAAAAAGGAATACTAGCAACTACTTGGGATTAATCTCAAGGGATTTACTCTGAGTGCAATAAAGCTCATCTCAAAATAGTTACATACTGTATTATTCCATTTATGTAAGAGTCTCAAAATAACAAACTTATAGAAATAGAGAACAAATTGGTGGTTTCCAGGGTTAAGTTAAGCAGGTAGAGGTAGAAAAAGAAAAGTGCCTGTAGCTACATCAGGGCAACATGAGGGATCCTTGTGGATGTAAATGTTCTGTACCTTGGTTATACCAATGTCAATATCTTGGTGTTTATATTGAAGTATATTTTTGCAAAGTGTTGCCTTTGGTGGAAACTCAGTAAAGGGTACATGGGACTTCTCTGTATTATTTCTGACAACTGTGTTATTTCTTACAATCTCAATGTACATGTATCTCAAATACAAATTTTAATTTAAAAAGATATATTGGACTTTATCAAAATTAAGAACACTGCTTTCATAAGACACTATTAGGAAAATAAAATGTAAGCCAAGCCACAGAGTAGGAGGAAGTAGTTTCAAAACATTTACCTGACAAATTACTTGTTTCCAGAATATGTAAAGAATACTTACAATTCAATAATAACAAGATTAAACAAGCAATAAAGGACACAAACAGGTAATTCACCAAAGAACATGTATATTGTTAAAGACACAGGTAAAAGAACATTCAACAGAATTAATCATTAGAGATAGTAAAAATTAAAACCACAATGAGATACCAGTGCACAACTAACATAATAGCACAAAACAAAAAGACTGAGAATTTTGAATTTTGTAGAGTGTTGGAATAAATAAAATTCATATGTTGCCAGTGGAATGGAAAACATTTCAGCTATGTTAGAAAATTCCTTGTCAACTTAGTATAAGCATGCATTGAACCAATGACCCAACAATTCCATTTCTAGGTTTTTAAGAAAAATGAAACTATATGTCCACATAAAGACTTCTACATAAATGCTTTATTCCTTAGAGTCAAAACTGTAAGCAACCCAAATAGATGAATGAATTGTGGTTTATGTACACAATGAAAAACTACTCAGCAATAGGAAACTATTGACACGTGCAACACAGGAAGAATTTCAAATGCATATCATTAAGTAAAAGAATCTAATTTCAAAATGCTATATAGTGAATTATTCCATTTATATAATTTTTAAATATATAAATTTCAAAAGAATTAAATCATATAGTGTATGTTCTCTAACCACACTGGAATTAGGTTAGAAATTAATGTCAATCATGGATAAAGATGTGGTTTATATATACAATGGAATACTACTTGGCAATGAGAAAGAATGAAATCCTGCCATTTGCAGCAACGTGGATGGAACTGGAGGGTATTATGCTGAGTGAAATAAGTCAGTCACAGAAAGCAGCATATGTTTTCACTCATGTGTGGAACTTGAGAAACTTAACAGAAAACCATGGGGGAGGGAAAGGGAAAAATAATTTCAAACAGAGGGAGGCAAACCATAAGAGACTCTTAAATACAGAGAACAAACTGAGGGTTGCTGGGGAGTGGGGAGAAAGGGAAAAATGGGTGATGAGCATTGAGGAGGGCACTTGTTGGGATGAGCACTGGGTGTTGTAGGTAAGCAACGAATCATGGGCATCTACTCCCGAAGCCAAGAGCACACTGTATATACACTGTATGTTAGCTAAATTGACAATAAATTATATTAAAAAAATAAATTAATGTCAATCAATAACCTGATAAAAACTCTAAAGTCTTATAAATTGGAGAACACACTTTGAAACAAGCCAGAGATCAAGGAATAAATCACAAGTGAAACAGAGTATTTTGACTGATATAACACTCTATACCCACTAGGATGGTAAAATAAAAAAGACAACATAACAAGTTTGGGCAAGGATATGGCAAAATTGGAACGATCAGACTTTGCTATGTGATTGTAAAATGAAACCGCTGCCATTTTGGAAAACCTTTTGACATTTTTCTCAAAATGTTAAACATAGAGTTCCTAATGACACAAGCAATTGCACTCCAAAGCATGTCTAAGAAAACTGAAAACATATTTCCACACAAAAACTTGTACACAAATTTTCCTAGGAGCATTACTCATGATGGCCAAAAAGTGGAAACAATCTGAGATGTCCATCAACATACCAGAAGATAAAGTGTGATTTCCATACAGTGGAACATAAAAAGAAATGAAGGGCTAATGAAGGAATGCAGGGCTACAACAACATGGATGGACCCTGAAAAAATTATGTAAAAGAAAAGGCCACAGTTTGTATGACAATCATATGAAATGTCCAGAATAAGAAAATCCACAGAAACAGAAAGTAGATTGATTAGTGGTTGCCAAGGGCTGGTGGGAGGCGACCAATGGGGAGTAATTAAGGAAATCAATTGACTTACCTTAGGAAATTATAAATAGGACAGCAATAATTAGTAAAATAGGAAATAGACAAAAGTAGAAAGAATTTTAACAAATTCAAAAGTTTTTTCTTTGGAAAGAGTAATAAAATTGCTAGACCCCCCTAATAATACTGTATTAATTTAATTTAATTTAACTTTTATTTATTTATTTTTTAATTTTAGAGAGAGAAACAGAGCATGAGTGGAGGAGGGGGGAGAGGAGAGAGAAAGAAAATCTTAAGCAGGCTCCAGGCTCAGTGTGGAGCTCAATACAGGTCTTGATCCCACAACCCTGGGATCATGACCCAGGCCAAAATCAAGACTCGGATGCTCACCGACTTACCCACCCAAGTGCCCAATACTGTGTTAATTTTAAAAAGAGAGAAAGAGAACATAAGTTATTGACATAAGGAATAAAAACATGTACATCCTTACAGACCCTACAGACATTGAAAGGACAAGGAAAGAGTCCAAATATCCATCGATGGATGAATGGATAAAGAAGAAGTGGTATATATACACAATGGAGTATTACTCAGTCAAAAAGAACGAAATCTTGTCATTTGCAACTATGTGGATGGAACTGGAGGATATTATGCTAAGGGAAATTAGTCAGAGAAAGACAAAAGTCATATGACTTCAATCATATGAGGACTTTAAGAGACAAAAGAGATGAACATAAGGGAAGGGAAACAAAAACAATATAAAAACAGGGAGGGGAACAAAACCGAAGAGATTCATAAATATGGAGAACAAACTGAGGGTTACTGGAGGGGCTGTGGGAGGGGGGATGGGCTAAATAGGTAAGGGGTACTAAGGAATCTACTCCTGAAATCGTTGCACTATATGCTAACTAATTTGGATATAAATTTTAAAAAAATAAAAAAATAAAACAAGTTAATAAATAAATAAATGGACAAGGAAATATTTAAATGGTTTTATGCCAATACATTTGACAACTTAGATGAAAAAGAAAACACAACCTACCAAAACTGACACAAGTAGAAACAGAACATCTGAATAGTCCTGCTGTTGTCTCTCTGGGATGGTGAAAAAGTTCCTATATTGATTGGATCACTGTACTTGTGTCAAAACTCATATAATTACACACTTCAGATTTATGCCATTTCATGGTATGTAAACTTTGCTTTGATCACTAAAAAATAAAGGAGTAGAGCCCAAACACTTAGAACCTATCACACTCTCACAGCTCTGTGAGTAAATAGCCCTTGCTATGATTATCAAAGCATGGGGCACAGAAGAAAAGCTCAGAGACTTGTCTAGAACCTTGGGACAGTGGTAAATTTCAGCAAATATGTATGACATGGGCAAATGCAGTTTGCAACGGCAACAGCTGCACAGTTTTCAATTAAAAACCGGTTTTCTAGGGCACAGATCCAACAAGTGAAGAAGGAACGGTCTATCAAATAGATACAGAGACTTCCACAGAAGTACTTTCCTGATGATGGATTCCCTGCAAAGGACCAAGTTCACACAGGTCTTGGCACAGATAAAGGCTCCCTAGCTTCCAGCATTTTGCTAAGGAGGTGCACCCAGCAGGCATCAACAGGGCATTAAGAGGAAGTTAAGAGGAAGAGGCACCTTTACCTGGAAGTTTGCAGCCAGGAAGAAATGCCCCAAGGGGCCCTCCACCTGTCTGAGACTCCACATTTTATCTCCTTGCTGCGTGTGATGCACAGATGACACTTAGCAACTTAACCAGACACATCGGAGCTCATTCAGCTTAAGCTGTACGTAGCATGAATGCTATGGGACGCCTTTCTCTAACATCATGGGTATCTGAGCATATTCAACTTCACCTTCTGGACACCTGCTCTTCTGCAATTCCACATGTCCTACAGAGATCCCCAATTGGCTGGTAGCCCAAAGAAGGATGTCAATAAATTTTGACTTCACGCTCCACTCCAAAGAAAATGTACATGCAGTGAAATGCACAGATCTTACGTGTGGAAGGCTCTGCATGTGATTATATGTGCATAAGGTCAGCGTGAGATCACAAGTCCCTTTAAAGTCCTATAGATCTGTGGCTTTGGGCAATGTTGCACCAAATGTGCAAGTGTGGTCGCCTGGGGCATCTGGTTTTTTTCTCCAGCTACTGCAGTATGAAAGGAGACTCGGAGAAGCCACTGTCCAGCAGGACAGCAGTGCTACTTTTCCATCCAGAGGACCTGTGATTCCTCCCGTTGAAGGTTCCTACCCAGCAGTGTTCTCAGAGCTGTGCATTTGAATATCCTGGGAAGCTTTCGAAGATACCGATTGTGCGTCTCACCCTTAAAGATTCTGATGCAATTGAGCAGACTGGGCCCAGACATGGCAATTTTTAAAACATTTCCAAGGTAATTCTCACGTGCAGCCAGGGTTCAGAACTCAAGTGTACAAAAACTGCCATCTTCTAAACAGTTCTGGGTCCCGGCCCGGCTCTGCCACTAATCACCTGTGATACTGACAACCTCCATTTCCCTGTTCCCCCGGTTTCTCTTCTGCATAAAACAAGGGAGGTGGATTCCATCAGTTTACAAAGTTGTTTGTGCAGTGAGACTTGAAAACATCATGCCCAGGGGACCCTATCGTGGAGGGAGATAAATTAAGAGTGTCTGTGATTGAGCAGAAACAGCCAGGAACACCTGTCCTCCCCCAGTGCTCCCTGGAGGCACTTCTGCAGAGTTCTGGGGCCTTGGGCAAGTCACGGGCTTCGTGCCTCTGACGTGCCCTGTAGCCGGACAGTAAGTCTCCACCCACCGATGGGGTCGACTTTGTGGAATGCGCAGGCGCCTCCAGCGCCCCCCACACTGCCGTCTGCACCTGTCCACAGTGAGACCTTCTGATGCCTCCTTGTAGCTACTTAACTGACGGTCAAAGGGGGTTGTTCTCTTTTTCTTCCAGCGGCGCCCACAAGCCATGCTCAGAGGGTGCTTTTATTTTTTTTATTTTTTTAACGTTTTATTTATTTTTTGAGACAGGGAGAGACAGAGCACGAACGGGAGGGTCAGAGAGAGGGAGACACAGAATCCGAAACAGGCTCCAGGCTCTGAGCTGTCAGCACAGAGCCCGACGCAGGGCTCGAACTCACGGACCACGAGATCATGACCTGAGCTGAAGCCGGACACTCAACCGACGGAGCCACCCAGGCGCCCCTCAGAGGGTGCTTTTAAAAAAAAAGTTGTTGGGGCGCCTGGGTGGCTCCGTCGGTTAGGCGTCCGACTTCAACTCAGGTCGCGATCTCACGGTCCGTGAGTTCGAGCCCCGTGTCAGGCTCTGGGCTGATGGCTCAGGGCCTGGAGTTTGCTTTCAATTCTGTGTCTCCCTCTCTCTCTGCCCCTCCCCCGTTCATGCTCTGTCTCTCTCTGTCTCAAAAATAAACGTTACCAAAAAAAATTAAAAAAAAAAAGTTGTTGAGGGGCCCCCGGGTGGCACAGTCAGTCAGGCATCCAACTTTGGCTCAGGTCATGATCTCCAGGTTTGTGGGTTCGAGCCCTGTGTCCGGCTCTGTGCCAACAGCTGGGAGCCTGGAGCCTGCTTCAGATTCTGTGTCTCCTTCTCTCTCTGCCCCTCCCCCACTTCCTCTCTCTCTCTCTCTCTCTCTCTCTCTCTCTCTTTCTCTCAAAAATAAATAAACATTAAAAAATTTTAAAGATAGATAAAATAAATGGTTCACTAGAAAGTCCTGGAAGAACAAGACGATGAGGTTTCAGTCCAGCGGGGAAAGTTGGTTTGGCTCTGGCCAGCAGGGGTCAGGACGAGATGTTCCACGGGGGCCCAGTGAGGCTCCTCGTTAAGTCCTGTCTGCTTCTGCTGCATTTGGAGAAAGTGCAGGCTCTGAGTCAGCAGCTCGGTGTCCAGTCATCTGTCATGCGAAACGCTCACACGAGTGTGCAAAAGACAGAGACGCGGGGATGCTCACGGCAGAGTCTGCCGGTATGTCCCTCCCATCACCATCACCCACACGGACCGTGATCTTTCCCACCCTCGGCCTCCAGTGGTTCTTGGCTGGAGAGCTCTTCTCATTCCTCATCCAGAGAGCATGTGTCACTTCCTCCAGGAAGCCCTCCCTGATATCCCCGACGAGGCCACATCCACAGCCACATCTAGCCTACAGACAATAGTGGAAGCATTAATATGCAATCCCCTTCTGGGTAGACGATTAGGAAGGATGCTGCCTCTGGCCAAACACAGCCCTGGAGACTTAAGGCTTGGGGAGGGATGGTGGTGCCCCCAGCAGGTGGATACAGCCCTACATTAGGGCGCAGGGTTTGGTCAGCAAAGTGCGGGCTAGATTTCAGTCCCCTCTCATTATACCCTCTTGAGAAAGCCCTTGGTCAGTACACAGACCACACAACCGTGCAGGTGGCCCCCTTCAGAGCTTCCGTGACTCATTCCCATAGCACGCTTTTTGCGTGTGCTAATAACACCTATTTGCAGCGCCTACCACATTGTATTTGTGAGGTCCTTTGAAAACATGGACTATGAAGGCAAAGACATGTTTAATTTTGCTCATGTTCTATTCCTAGCCTAGTTCTTGATTCAGAGTAAGTGATCAAAGATGTACACTGGACAATCAGCAGACAGAAGGAGATTTGGAACACGAGGCATGTGGTAGTCTTGTCTGAATGAGCCTCTAACTTGTGGAGGCTGAATGATTTTCAAACCCAAAGGACAGGCTGTGTCCCAGAGGGAAGCCTCATAAAGGAGAGCCTTTTCCCTCAAATATGCAGACAGGCAAGAATCTACTCCATTTTGCTTCCAAAGCCTGCATAGCTCCTACTTGCAAAAAATACCGACAGAAAGAGCTTCCGGGGAATCTCCTCACTGAGCGTGCACATGGCTTCACATCAGCCCCAACCATCCCCACGATCTCTGCCATCGGAGAGGTGACTTTAAATTACCTAAGAAAACTGGACGTTCTTACGTTATTACAAGAAAGTAGTGAAAATTTGGAGGGGGTGGCTGGCTTCGTCAGCTAAGCATCTGACTTTGGCTCAGGCCACGATCTCACGGTCCGTGGGTTTGAGCCCCACGTCAGGCTCTGTGCTGACAGCTCAGAACCTGGAGCCTGCCTCGGATTCCGTGTCTCCCTCCCTCTCTGCCCCCTCCCACTCGCACTCTGTCTCTCTCTCTCACAAAAAGAAGTAAATAATAACAATTTTTTTAAAGCAGTGAAAATTTAAACAAAAGGATGCGTACCCCCAGCAGCTTTTCAAACATGCAATCGTCCCTTGTTTTCTTTCACAAAGTGATGGGGCTTGCTGATATTCCTGTATTGGCGTAAATGCTTTTGCCTCAACACTGAGAGCTTACTTATTTGTACTTATTCATTTCCTTTGACCTGGACTTGCCCAATCTCCTGTGCATCGGGGGGCATGGTGGTGGCTATTACAACCGTGCTATGATAAACATCGTTGACTACCCATCTTCGCATACATACGTAAGTATCTCTTTAGGACACATGACCAGAAGTAGAATTTCTGCATCTAACTGTGCAGATACCTTTACATTTGAAGCAATAGTAGGCCAGATCTACGGCTTTAAAGCACTAGCTTGATGCATACAATTAGGCCGTGTGTGTCTGTGTGTGTGCACACGTGCTCACGCATCTACCTATTTATACACACAGTCTCCTTCCTCCTCCCCATCACAGGGCCCGATGCAGGCACCCGACCCCAGCACACTAACGATAGACACTGCCTCTCAGAAACGGGGATGGTGGCCTCTTTCCCTGGGCTCAGGGGACCCATTTCCGCCTTCCTAAATGGTCGTAGGCAGCATCCTTCTGCCTCCTCACTCTCCACGGCCTCAATGTCTTCAAAAGTCACCCTCATTCTTCACAGACATTCTTGATCTTCAGCTCTCCTGCCCATCTTTACTCAACAGGGTTCACGCTCCAAAGGAGAACAATGTCTCTGTGGGAGAAATGCTATAAGCAGTTCAGGAGGGAGCAGGTGGAGAGGAGAGGGAAGCCCCAGGGGGCGTCCACTTCAGAGAGCAGGAAAGGAGGAAAAGGGGGCTGGCCGAGAGGCACAGCCAGGGCAGGGCTGGGCTTCCAGCACAGGGGAAGGCTGAGCCATTCAAGGCAGAGGGGAGGACACAGGAGGAGGGGGCTCTGACCCACCGGTGCAGGGGACACGCAGGCACACCTGGGCACGGCTCCCAGGCCGATTTCGGTCTTCCCTCAGGAAAGAGCTCAACTCCGCTCTCCTGGGAAGGCCCCTTGACTCCCTTGGCTGGAACCTGCAAGCTCTGGTTAAACTTTGTGCATTCGTTCACTCATTCACTCCTTCACTCCTCCACTCATCCTACAAATGCCCACTGAGCACCTCCTGTTTTCTGGGTGTCGACATCATAGATTGAAAACAGAAGTGTATAAATGTGAGGGATTCTTACTCCAGCTGCACCTTCTAGAAGGGAAGGAGGGCAGGGGTGGAGCGGGCAGTGGGAGGAGCCAGGGATTGGGAATCACAAAGAACGGTGTCTCCCTTGCTCGTTCCTCAGACACTAAGCAGCACCCACTCACTGCCAGGCACGGTCTGGACACTGAGGACCCGGACGTGAACAAGCAATTTGCCCTTCCCCACCCCGCATGGTGTTCCAGTAGCTGACATGTGCAAAACCAAGAAAGGCTGTGTACCTGCAAGGACAGATACAGCCAAAGGTTAACAGAGCCGGAGAGTGATGGAGTGAGGGGGTCCCACGGAAAATAATAAGCAGGGAGGGCTTCCATGAGGGGTGGCTTCTGAGGTGAGACCAGAATGACTAGAGAGAAAATAACATCTGGGAAAAACATGCTAGTTAGAGAGAAGAGCCAGCGCAAAGGCCCTGGGGCAGGAGGAAGCCCCAGAACACAATGCTCAAGGAGCTGAGTGGAGGGGAGGAGAGGGCTGGGCAGCAGTGAGACAGGGGAGAGAGCAGAGAGGTAGAGGATGGGGAGGGGGGGAAGGAGGAGGAGCTGGTAGGGAAGGGGACAACGTGGGCCCTGCAGGCTGGCATAAGAATGTGGTTTTTGCTCTGAGTGTTATCCAGCAGCCAGTGGTTTTAAGCACACAAGTGACGTGGTCCAACCCATTCTGAAGGACACTCAGGCTGCTATGTTGAAATCAGATCACAGGGCAGGTCAAGGAGGTACCAAGTTCCTGCCTCCAGGGTGTTCTCAGGCTATGCATGGTGTTGGGTGGTTCCTTACGTCCCCCCTTCCAGACAGGGACTTCCAACAGCCCCGTTTGTCTCAGGCTCCTGGCCCTCTGCACAGTGTTGGGCGAATCCGGGGTAAGTTTTGCTGAGGGAGCAGGGGAGGAGGGAAGGAAGGAGGCGACAGTTCCGCAGTCAGAAGGGGGCTGAGTCCATAGCATCACATTTATTTCCTAGATTCTGTTTGGATCTGCCTCCTGGTTTATCTTGCTTATTTTGCACATGACAAGCTGATAGCCATTTAGCAAATACTCGGCTCTATTTTGGGTGAGACCAGCATATGGCAGCAGGAACGACTGTGCCCAGAACCAGCTCCTGGAAGCCAAGCTCTGGCAAGCTCGTGGAGACTCAGTTCCACAAAGAGCCATGTGCTGAGAAACCACGGCTAAGAGCAGACGCAGTCATGGCCCTTTCCGTCAAAGCTCAAGGCTCCATGGCGGGGGATCGGGGAAATGCAGCTGCTACAACTCTCTCAGAGCGTCGACCCACGTCCACCGGCCGGACACACCAGTGGTGCGAACTTCAGGACAGAGAGCATGTCTTCTGTTAGACAGTCATGGTTGTGGGGGGTCACTTACTTACCTACTGTTTTTGATATGAGTGTGTTTGGATGGGGGACAGAGGGACAGTCAGTGGGAATTCATCAGGGATTCTGAAAGGATCTGAAAGAGTTTTTGACTCTCCATTTATATATATATATATATATATATATATATATATATATAATACTCTCCATTAATATATATATGTATATATATATAATACTCTCCATTAATACACACACACACACACACACACACACACACACACACACATATATATATGTATATATATAACGAACACAGAGCTTGCATAAAAATTCAGAAAGTTCCTGAAGCCCTTGCATGAATCTCTGGAGAAGAAGTCAGGCCTTCAGGACACCATCCAAGGTGGAAACCCGCGGCAGTCAACAGAATCCATGGTGCAAGATGCGGGAATGCAGTGTTTTCCAGCGGGAGCTGGGAGAACGTATATGCCTTCGCTAAACCGATCGGCAAAATATCAAGTGTGGCTTTGGCTTTATCGCTGCTTTGGAGGGCTGACCTCTTTGTTTAATGAAGAAATCCTCCCGCTCCCCACTGGACAGGCTAGAGCACACACCTTACCAGCAGGGTGGAGGTCCCCGGGCGCAGCTATCTAAATTTCAGCTGCTAAGCTGCGGGCAGGTGAGTACTGTGTGCACACTCTGACGGGCAGATTGAATGGTCCGCAGTGTAAATGGTCAGCAAAGGGAAAGTTCACAGCTCAGATCTGCTGGGGCCAACTTTAAAGGATGGGGAGGCTCAATTTCCATACTGCACACCTGGAAAGATGAGAGGATTTATTTCTGATTCGCACGAGGACGGAGTCTGGAGAGCACGGAAGGACCAAGAGACAGATCTCTACAAGGAAGTCCCTCCATGTCTGGGTCCTTTGTTCTCGTTAGGACGTCCACAAGAGCCCTTTTGATAACCCTCATGTTAAAAGGTGGGGGTAATTCCTGTCTCCTTAAGCATGGGGTGTACTTAGTGGCTTGCTTGTAATGAACAGAATGTGCTAGAATGCGGATCATCCTGGAGCTGGCTGTGTGGTGAGGACTGGAGATGTTCGACTATCTGGAATCTCCTCCTTCATGAGACACAGGATCAGCAAACATTCACTGAGTATTGACCGTGTTCCAGGGACGTGCTCTAGGGACACAGAATCATGTAAGGCGAGGTCCCCACAAGATGGGCACTGAGACATGAGACAGATGCTGTCACTGGGCTAACCCCTCTGGGTCTACTGGGGTTGCATTAGTAGGTGAAACTCCCCTGCTTGTTCCCCCTTTTCCAGGAGCAACACACAAGGATAGCCCAGAAGCAAACACTGGGCACAAAGGGGACTTTCCCCTCAGGAGCTGGGGGACAACTCCGCGTTAGGACCACTTATCAAGTAACAAGTCCCCTGGTTCTTGCTTGGGGAAAGGCCCATCCTGCCACACAGAAGGCGGCCAACTCCTAATGTCCCAACTGGAAAAGACACTCCACTTGATAGGAGAAGATCCCCACCTGAGCATTTGAGGCAGAACAGCCCCAAGGGGGAACTTTCCAGCATCCACAGACACACAAGCAGAGGCCAGGTGACTGCCTGGCAGAGAAGACTTGATGACATTCTTGCGGGGAAGAGGGAACAACTCTATAGTTGTCCTTTATGGGACACGACGGGATCCACGGCCGCTGACCTTGAGGAGTAGAGCACTGAAAAACGTCATGGCAACTGGTGACCTGGAGTTCTTTTGAGCCCCAACATTCTATTGAGATAACGTGGACCTGTGAGTCCACACGTGACTGGAGGTGTGCGGGGTGGCTTTGTGCAGAGCACAGGAAGCAAGAGGAAGGAGGAACACAGGGTCAGTGCATGGGGACGGGGAGGGAAGGGAGGTGCACTTCGAGCAGGGACGGAGGGCCATCTGGGGAGGCATGGACTCTGTCTAGGACATGACGTATAGGGATGAGACTGCGCCGTGTGTCCCCAGCACGCCTCTGCAGTGCCCCACCTCCCCCAACACGGCACTGCTCTAGGGGATTTTCTCAGTGAGCCCTCCACACACTAGTCCGTGTAGCCACTGTAACCAAAGTGCTGAAGCCCAAAACCTGGACGTCACGCTTGCCAGCTCTTCCCGCAGCCTCTAAACCCATCAAACGCTGAGTCCAAGGATTCTGACTCCCAGAAGTCTGGGAAATGTGCCTCTTCTCACCGCCCGCCCCACCACGGCCACCTTCCAATCCAGAGGACCATCACGTCCTCCCCAACGGCACCCAACTTGTCCCTAGCTTCAATCTAGCCCCTGTGAAGCACCCACGAACTTTTCAGTCATGGGTTTGGTCATGTCCCTCTGCTGCAGAAACTCCACTGTGCCCTTGTTTGTGGGATCCGAAGAGTGCCAGCTGTGGGAGGAAGGGATTAGTGGGGTAGGACAACTAGTCTACATGGGGCTCTCCTCTGATGGAGAAAACCCTGGTCCATCGTATCCTGGATGGAGATGCTCGTCAGTGGCCTTGGCAGCCGGCAACCCAGTGGGGCATTCTGCTCTCCCCAGCCTCACCCCCCACACAGCGGTCTCCTCCCCTGACTCCTCCAGGTCTCCTGGCCAATCCCCTTCATGGCCACGCACTCAGGCCAGGCCCCCATGAGCTCGCTGCATCAGACCATAGTCACCTGCACCTATAGCACCTGCCCTTCTCCATAGCACTTGGTCCAATTATCATTTTTTACATGTATTTGTGTGATTTCCTCAAAATTAATCCTTTCCCCTGCTCTGGACTGTATACATCAGAAAGGTGGGATCTGGGTCTAATTTGCAACTGGATCCCTGGGCCCCAAACGGACTGGACAAGGGTCTGGAACGTCACAGAGGGTCTGGGTTGAGCTTTGGAGCCCTGACATACCCACACACCTGCAGAAGGCTGAGGTTACATGGATGCTATAGGAACAACAGTCAGGGGAACGGAGGGTGGGGGGGAAGGGGCTCAGTCACGAGGTCCCTTCTCTTTCTCTCTCCCAGCAGGAGGCCAGCTCAGACCTAGAGGAGAAGGCTGTGTGTCTGGGGCTGGGGGGCAGCCCCCTGGGCTCTGAAGACAAAGTGTGACAGCACAGTCATTAACCAAATGGTTGATCTCAGAGGTGTGCACATAAAAGAATCTGAGGCGTGGCCTGGAGCAGTGATCATGGCAGGCATCCAGAGGAGGCACCCAGGACCCCAGTGGGGGGAGACACTGATAATCCTTATCTCTAACCTGGGCCTCCTTCAGGCCCAGAGCCATTCCAAAGGCCAATAAACCTTTTACATTCTCACTTAAACTCCAATGTGGGGGCGTGCTCCTTTTGTTTGGCTTTTCAAAGGGAGAAGGACAAGGCTTAAGATAAGGCTTTGGAAGCTGTGAACTTCCTCCAGGGTTAGCAATGACCAGCAGTATTTACTGAGCACTTACTAGGAGCCCACCCAGGAGTTACTTTCAGCTCTTGTGGCCACACAGGCATTGCTATTTTCCCAAGGAGGAAAGGGAGGGGTGAGAGTTTAAGCTTTCGGGGTGCATGCATGGCTGGTAGGCGGCAGGACAGAAGCTGGAGCTGCCCGGCGGCTCCCACAGAACCTGCAGACGTGTGATTGGCCGCTTCCGTGTTACCTGCCGTGCCATCCACGAGGATCTTGCTGTCCAGTGAGGGACACAAGAGAAGAAGGGTCACTGACATTTCACACCAGATGATTCTCTGTCCTGGGGGATGGGGGCGGGGCGGGGGGAGACTGTCACCATCCTGGGCACTACAGGGTGGTTATCAGCATCCCTGGTCTTTACCCACTAGATGCCAGGACCACCTCCCCTCCAGTTATGACCATGGAAAGTGTCTCTAGACATTGTCACACATCCCCTGGGGCAGGGGCAGAGTCACACCCCGCTGACAGCCCCTGACACTGGGGACATGTGAGTTTTGCAAAGTAGAGACAAACTTCTAGAATGTTCTGCAAAGGAAGGCCCTGCCTTCTTATAATGGTGTGCAACAGCACACATTTTAAGAACCCTGAAACCTGAGCTCTCCACGCCGTCCTGGAAATTGACATGAGGGAACAGGATTTGGGGTAAAGAGAGTTTTTGAAAACGCAGATTAGTTTTCTCTCTCTGCAACCACATTCCTAGGGAAGACTCCACGCCCTAAATAACTCAAGGTGTGCCCTCCATCTGTTCCTTGGGGCCTCTTCCCATAATATGACTCCCATATTTAGGTGCCCATGTGTATTTCTTATCAATCCTGGGATGATGTATGCACGCAGGTACCTGTGGGCTTAATGTCTGTCTCTTCTCTCAAATGGAAAATCCATTGGCAAGAGCCCTGTGTCAAATCCTTCGTGGCCCAGGGTCAAGCCTTGCACTGATCAGCTCCTCAGTAATATTGTTGAGTAGATCTCTGGGCATTGATTCTTTCAAATTCTTCCCCAAATCATCAGGATAAGTTATAAATATCCAAGTGTACACACTCACAAGTCACAACGTGGTATTTACAGAGAAGGGGGTAAGAACCTCACAAATGTGAAACCTGGGTAAATTTAGCTCCAACCTAATGGCCGTGTCATTGATTTCTGTCACACTTCACATCTTCTATTTTAGAAATAATAGTCATCAGCTCCTGTAATCAGAAGTCTCCCTGTAAACTTACTGATTTGGGGGGTACTTGTTGTTTTTGAAATAACACCTGCAGAACAATCATTAGAACCTTGATTAATTCTGTGCGACACAAGGAAAAAAATGAAATACATCTTTTAAAAAGCTGCAGGGTTTTTGGTGTGAATAATTTTCATAGAGTATTCTAATAAGGGAATATACTGCTAAATAGGAAACAGTACAAATATTAGAAGAGGTTGTCATGTGCTTGTGTGGGGGGTGCTGTGCGTATATAGTGTGTAAATGTATGTGTTTACAAAAAAGTAGATAAACTATTGCGGAGAAAAATCAGAAAACTCTTGGTATCTTGCAGAAGATGATCAGGTTGACGTTGGTTTAAAAATTCTCCCAATTCAACAATATGGTGGAGGAAAAACAAGAATGCCCAGGCGTTATGTTTAGATATGACAGAGAAGGTGAATTTACTTTGTTCCTTCCAGCTTCTTAAGAAATACCCCAAAGCTAGGAATTAAAGTCATAAGGAGACTCTGTGTACAAAAGAAATAGAGTCTTGAGTGATGGCTCCATTGGGGAAGCCAGACCATCCCCTGCATGACCACTGGTGAAGGGGCCTCCCGGAGAGCCCCCCACACGGAGGGAGAGCCACAGATGACCAGGAAGACCCCCTCTCCCTCAGCAGGCTACCCGGAGTGGGGGCTGTCAGTGATGCCCCAGATGCGTGTGGAGAGCACTCCTGGTGAGGTGGGAGCACTTCACACTACATGCTCCTGCTGGACACACACACACACACACACACACACACACACACACACACACGCCTTTACTTTGGGTCTATTTTGGCCACTGTAATATTAACAAACTGACAAACGGGGAGGGAAAACCAGACACTGATTTCTCAGGGGCTCTCTTCCACTGAAGCCCTCCCAACCCCTTTCACGATGTGCCGGGGATTTCATCAAAGTTAATGAAGAAGCAGCATGAAGGGCCAGCTGGCTTCCGGACTCGGCTTCCACTCCTACCCAAGGAGCTTCAGCCTCTTCAGATCTGAAGGGAATCCTGTTTGGAGCGTCCGAGGGGCTGTGGGGCTGCACAGAGATTCGTCTTAATTAAGCCAAATTCAGGTTCAATCACAACACCCCTTCTTTACCCATTTCACACACTTTAGAAAAGAAGCTTCTTTTCTAATCACCAGAGGAAGGCTGCACACAACCAGGGCATGCCCGAAGCATAGAACCTGCTCCCATCTCAGGTGCGACTAGGAGATTTGGGCAACAATGGGGCAGATTCAACACAAGGAGAGCATGTGGCCACCCTGGAGAGAGGTCATGTGTTTACTTACCTGCAATGAGTTTACACCCCAGACTGAGCAAGTGGGCTCACCCCCACTCGGGGACTCAGACTGTTATCCCCTCGTCAGGCAGATTCCCAGGGTCTGGGCCTCTTAGGTGGGAACAACGGACACTTTTGTCGTCTGTCCGGTAAGTTAATATTCCACAAAATGAGCGTGGGAAATTAGGCCATCTCGCGGGTATTTTAGAAACCTGCCGTGCCGTGGCTCCGCGCTCTTTCCAGTTCGTTCTGGTGCTAACTCAGGGTTTCCCTGCCCCGGAGGGAACGCGTGCGTCACAGTGACAGCGCCGCTAGCTGTGTCCTCTCACTCTGCAAGCCTCAGGGTGCTTCTGCTACCCACGGACCGTCCCCCCCTCACCACCCCACACTTGCTCACAGTGTCGTGTTCCCCAACTCACCCTCGGAGGCCATCCAGGCCGACAAACGATGTCAGACGTGGGGATGGCTGCTCCCAAGCTACAGGGATTCGAGTCCCTGATGCTCAAGGACCTCTCCTCCTCCTCCTCCTCCTCCTCTTCCTTCTTTTTAAGAATCCACATGTAAGTGATACCATGCAGTATCCATCTTTCTTTTTCTGGCTTATTTCACTGATCATAATGCCTCCAGGTTCATCCATGTGGTCACACACGGCAGGATTTCCTTCCCTGTTATGGCTCCGCGAGATTCCATTGTGCATAATGGAATATTACATATGTCATATACAGAGAAATATTATATATCTGGAGATGCCCATTCATTCAACAGACACAGGTGGTTCCCTAGCATCCCAACCGCTGTGCATACTTATTATCACAGAAACAGAGGTAGACTGGTGGATACAAGGGACCAGGGTGAGGGCGTTGGGGAGAGGCCGGACAAAGGGCGCAGAGGAGTAAGTTCCGGGGTCGACTGCAGTTAACAATACCATATCCTATACCTGACACTTGTTAACAGAGTAGACCATAAGCATCCCCATAAAGACAATGCTATGTGAGGGAGGTGATGGATGTGTTCGTTCACACAATAGGTTGTGGTGAATGTTTCTCAGGACGGAGCACGGTCATGATGTTAAGAAAGGGCCATCCCCTCCCTGGAAGAAACAACTGCAATGGGAAAGAAAGTCGTGTCCCCCTGCCCTTGCCCTCTGTCGCCTACCTCTCTTCTCTCTTCTTCGATATAAGCCTGGGTGCATGAAGCTCTTCCTGGAGTAGGCACAGGGTGCCTGCTGCTAACTGACTAATCTGAATCAGCTACTCCACGAGAGGAAAACAGTGGGTCAGCACCCCCAGCGGTGGCGCGGGGACCAGCGGCTGCAGGGCAAGCCCCTGTGCACAGACCCTGCTCCTGAACCTGTCCCTTCCAAGGCTGGATGAGACCCTGATCCAAAAGAAGCAATGGGCCAGAAACGGCCAACTGTGAGTGCAAACAGCACGAAGATCAGAGCTGGATGCAGGGCTTCAACCCATGAACCGTGAGCCGAAGTCAGATGCTTAACTGACTAAGCCACCCAGGTGCCCCAGGCATTGGCTCATTTTTAAGCACATGACATCAGAGTCCAGAATGCTACTAAAGACAACTGCACAGTGAAAGTTCCAAAGCAGAAGAAACTTCTAGAGCCAGGTCTGGTGAGGAGGGCCCTGTTACAGATGAGAAGCCGGAGCGAGCCACTCTTCCTGGTATGTGTGGGCACAGTTCATCTGCACGTTCAGCCAGCAGATGCTCACTGACACGCCCCACCGGGCTAAGTCCTCGGCTCTGTGCAGTGGGAGGTACAAAAGTGAATGTGATTTAGTGCCAGCCTTAAGATGCCCCCCATCTAACTCGGCAGACACATCATCAGGGTTCATGAAACCCTTGCATTAAACTACTCTTTTCTGTGGAGAACGATTTAAATGCTTACTCTATGTGTGGGTGGTGTCCCTGTCCACTGGCTGTCATCTGAAGGGCTCACCTTTCTAGAAGAGCCCACTGTGAAGAGTAAGGTGGGTGGGTCTCATTATTCCTATTACATCCCCCCCAACTCCCCCTCCACCAACAGAATTGTGTTCTGGACACTGATGCTTGGAGAAGCATGACTTTGACACGGCCTGCCCACCAATGTGCAATCAATCCCCATGTTTCCAAGAGACTGGACAGCGGGCCTGGGGTGGAGCTGTGGCAGGGGGCTACCTTGAGCTACTTCATTGTTTTTTTAAATATATCGTCAAGTTAGCTGACATACAGCGTATACAGTGTGCTTTTGGTTTGGGGGGTAGCTTCCCATGATTCATCGCTTACATACAACACCCAGTGCTTATCCCAACAAGCGCCGTCCTCAATGCCCATCGCCCATTTCCCCTCTCCCCCGCCCTCCCTTCAAACTTCAATACCACCTCCCACCAGTCAGAGTGGCCAAAATGAACAAATCAGGAGACTCTAGATGCTGGAGAGGAAAGTGAAGAAACGGCAACCCTCCTGCACTGCTGGTGGGAATGCAAACTGGATCACCCACTCTGGAAAACAGTGTGGAGGTTCCTCAAAAAATTAGAAATAGAATCACCCTACGACCTAGTAATAGCAGTACTAGGAATTTACCCAAGGGATACAGGAGTGCTGATGCACGGGGGCACATGTACCCCAAAGTTTAGAGCAGCACTTTCAACAACAGCCAAATTATGGGAAGAGCCCAAATGTCCATCAACTGATGAGTGGATAAAGAAGATGTGGTTTATATATACAATGGAATACTACTACTTGGCAACGAGGAAGAAAGAGCTACTTTAAACAAAGCCTGGTCTTCAGTGTGTGTGAGTGGTTCTCTGGGACAGGAGGTGTGTAAACGTGGCCTCTGGCCAGACTCCAGCCACGAGGCAATGAACACCCTCTAGGGTTCCCAAAAGCCCACCAGGCTGTCACAAATGGCTACAGAAAATTAAGCGGTTCCTTGTGGGTACACAAGAGAAATCAAGTGAAGATAATATGGGTTTTTTTTCCAGAGCTACGTCATTAGTAGAAATATTTCCTAAATTTTATCTTTTAACTTGAATAGTTATTTCATGGCCATCAAAGGCTTCTTTTGTCTCAGAACGGAATTTCATGCCCCATTATCTTGCAATGATTGTAACTTTTACATGATCATTATTCACTTTTTTTTTAAATGGGGGCATTGGGGCACAGGCAGCATTGTGAAAACACTAAGTTGTTTGCCTTACAGATGGGTTCAGAGTTGAGTGCTTCTGAAGGTGCACCTATCCTGTTTCCAATGCTGGTAATGAGAATACTGTTAAATAAAGGTAGAAATTAAAAATTCAGAATATATTTTACATAATTAGTATTTTAAACTTATGTGATTTACGCACCATTTTAAAGAATGCTTTGGCATACTGTAATTCCCACCATAAATCTCGCCCGTAATATATACATTAAAGCACTCTGAGATTGCTCTAGAATGTGAATTACTAAGTGCTGATGAATAATTTTGAATAATGTGACTGCTTTCACCATTGAGTGGAAAATTAAGATTGTGGCATTGCTCTATTTAGAAATGATTGGTTTGCAAGAGTGAAACTCACAGCTGTTGGCCTCCTCTGAACGATGGTACTTCCAGAACAGAGCAGAAACTAAGACTCGTTTGCAGGGTTTATCACGCTAAAATGTTCCTACGGCAAAATAATGTTTGCTTCTAGGTGCCCAGACGACCAGTAAATCTTGGACATCTCCAGGGGAAGGCTGGAGAGCCCTTGTCATGGTGTATGAGGGTGTGAGGGGGGGTGCATCCATGCGTGCCTGGCCACATGAACTCCATGATGATTCTGTCTGGTTTGTGACGACAGGAGGTGGGCACTAAGGCGAGGGCATGGCCTCGCATGGCCCAGGGCTCCACTCTGGTCCAATGGAGTGCTTTCCCAGGACAGAGAGCTTTCCTGGGACCCCAGACTTTCAGTGCTAAAACCAGAGAAGAGTCTGGGCCCAGCGGGGACTTCTGCTCACCCTAGATGACGATGATGATGTTGGTGACAAAGAACAGCACAATGATGGTTTTAATAATACTAGTGACAGCAACTGCTAACACATGCACAGCTCTGGCTATGGGCTGGCCCTGTTCTAAACATTTCAAAATGTTAACCTCTTCGACCCTCACAACGATCTCATGCAACACGTATGACTGTTTCTCACTTTACCAATGAGGACAGTGGGGTTCAGGTAAATTAGGTAACTTCTCTAAAGTTACACTTAATAAATAAAGGGGAGTTGGTGCAAACCCTGATGGTCTGGGTCTAATGTCCAGGCTCTTGATCACTTTGCTGATATATATTTTTTTAATTTTTTAATGTTTATTTTTGAGAGAGAGAGAGTGAGAAAGAGAGAGAAAGAGACAGAGGGAGATATAGAATCTAAAGCAGGCTCCAGGCTCTGAGCTGTCAGCACAGAGCCTGACGCAGAGCTCAAATTCACAAAGCAGTGAGATCATGACCTGAGCCAAAGTCAGATGCTCAACCAACTGAGTCACCCAGGTGCCCCTCCCTTTGCTAATATTAAACCAGCAAGAACAACCACCAGTTCTTGACTGTTTAATATGAATCAGGTTCTTTGCTGGATATTTGATATACTTTGCATGCTTAATGTTCACAAATGTTGTGCAAGGTGCAAATTTATGTCCCGGCATAGAAAGATGTGCCCAAGGTCACACTATTGATGAGTGAGGCCAAGACTGGACCCACATCTCATGGACTCTAACCACGAGGTGATCTGATGCAGCAGGGGCCCCTCCTGATTGCATTGCCAGCAATCACTCCACACTGCCACACACTCACCATTCAATGGCACACACAGCTGGTGTCTCTTGAAAATGTTCTTGAAAAAGCAGTAGAGATTATTAGTTTGGGGGTATATTAATTTTATGATATCTCAAAACTTGACTACATACCCTTTTGCTGCCCATGTGACAGAAAGTACTTCTGGAACACATCTGCAGCAATGGCAGCTGTCTAAGAAAATACATTTGTGTGATTGTGTGAGTTGCTAACTAAACCGATGCCTTTTTGGAGACCACTATTCTTACTTGAAAAACAAAAACATGACTGAGAGACAAATTGTGGTGTTTCAGACCTAGGTCTATGGAACCGGTATCAGAATTAGAATGTGGAACACGTCGGGCGCCTGGGTAGCTCAGTTGGTTAAGCGACCATCTTCGGCTCAGGTCATGATCTCGCGGTTCATGAGTTCAAGCCCTGCATCAGGCTCTGTGCTGACAGCTTAGAGCCCGGAGCCTTCTTCGGATTCTGTGTCTCCCTCTCTCTCTGCCTCTCCTCTACTCACATTCTGTTTCTTTCTCTCAAAAATAAATAAAAATTTAAAAATGAAAAAAAGAAGAATTTGGGAAACTTCCATTTTTCTCCATGAACTTTACAGCTTCCCAATACTTAATGATTTTTCTGAATAAGTCAGTGGTGATATTGATGAACATGAGATTTTGATATTGTATAATGGTCTATGTCCACATTTGGGAGATCTGCCCCAAGACTCACCAGCACTAATGCACACAGAGTCCGACAGACATCAGCATGTTTAAATACACCAGGGTACACTTGTGGGTTCATTACAACACCCGAGGTCATCAGTGCACAGTTTGGGAATTACAAAACCATCCAAATACATAAATGAATACTAGAAGATACGAGCAGCATTAGCAAACACCTTGACTTCATGGATCTTATAGAACACCACACTCAACAACCACAGAAGGCATGTTCTTTACAAGGGCATGCAGTGAGCTCCACGAGACAGACCCCACACTGGGCCACAGATTAAGTATCAGTTAACTTAAAAGTACTGAGATATACTGAGTATGTTCTCTGACTCCAACGGAATTAAATTAAAAATCAATAACAAGATTCCTAGAAAACACAATTCCGTATTTGGAAATTAAACAACACACCTCTAATTAATCCATGGGTCAAGGGAAAAATTAGGAAGTATTTCAAAATCAAATGGAAACAAACATGCAACCTATCAGATAAGGTGGTACTTGAGAGAAATGGATAGCCTTAAATGTTTATATTAGAAAAGAAGAAAGGTCTAAAATTGATGACCTAAATTTTCCACCTGTGGATACCCAGAAAACAGAGTGCTGAGTAAATACAGGAATTATAAAGATAACGATAAAAATCCAGGACGCAGGAACCAGATGAGCAACAGAGACATTTAATAGTGCCCAAACTTGGTTCTTTGAAAAGGTGAACAAAACTGGTCTTACCTGAACTGGTCCACAGAGAAAGAGAGAGACACACACTCCCGATACCAGAGATAAAGGGAGTGCCATCCTCACTTGTATTCTACAAGTGTACACGGGAAATACGGAATACTGGAAGTAACATCGCATGAATGAAATCTGAAAGCTTAGACGAATTGGACAAAGTCCCTGAAAATGCAAATTTAGCACAATTGAGACAAGATGCAGCAGAAACTCTGGATAGATCTCTGTCTTTTAAAAGGAACTGAATTTGTTAGCAAAACCATGTGTAAAAAGAAAACCTCAAGACCACATGGTTTCACTGGTGAATTTTATCAAATATTTAAAGAAGAGGGGTGCCCGGGTGGCTCAGTCAGTTAAGTATCTGAATTCAGCTCAGGTCATGATCTCACGGTTCGTGAGTTCGAGCCCCGTGTCGGGCTCTGTGCTGACAGTTCGGAGCCTGGAGCCTGCTTTGGATTCTGTGTCTCCCTCTCTCTCTGCCCCTCCCCTGCTCGCACTCTGTGTATGTGTGTGTCTGTCTCTCTCAAAAAAAAAATAAACATTAAAAAAAGGTTAAGGGAGAAATAGCACAATTTGTACATAATTTTTATAGAAAATAATAATGTGAGGATAATAATTTCCAAATAATGTTATGAGGATAGCACAGCCCTGACATCAAAAATTGACAAAGATGATATAAAAAGGGAAAATTACAGACCGATATCCCTCATGAACGTAACACTCCTTGGCCAACATGAACACCCTGAATGCAGAAATACACAAACTGGGAGGCATGTCACAACTAAATGTGGTTTATCCCTGGATCACAAATACATCTTCACATTCCAAAGTCAACATAATTTACCCTATCAGTACGATAAAGAAGAAAACATTTGACAAAATTCAATGCTTATTTATGATTCAGAACTGTCAGCAACCTGTCAGAAACAGAAAGGAGCCTCCTTGATCTACTGAAGAGCATCTCAGAAACCCTACTGCTAACGTCATACCTGTGAGCTATGAAACGCTAGCGCACCTGAGATCAGGAGCAAGGCAGACATACCCACTTCCGCCACCTCTGCTCTACATGAGATGACAGTGTTGGGCCAGTGAGTGGGACAAAGACTGCTTCAGAGACAATTCCTAAGGAATCTATAAAAAAAAAACCCATTAGACCTAATAAGACAATTTAGCAGAATCACAGGATACAAGCTCACTACAAAAAAAAAAAAAAAATCAATTGTACTTAGCAAACAAGTAGAATATTAAGTTTAAAACTTTAAATAACAAACTCACAATATTCCATTTACAATAGAAACATGGTTAGAAATAAATTTGATGAAATGCACATGACATATACACTGATAGCTTTCAAATATAGCTGACAGAAATTAAATAAGTCCTAAATAAATGAAAACATATAGCATGCACATGTACTTGGAAGACTTGATAATGTTAAGATATCAATTCTTTCTAAACTGATCTATAAATTCAACAAGATTTCAAGCATATCTTAGAAGAATTTTCTGAGAAACTGACCAGCTTATTTAAAAATGTCTGTGCAGATGTGAATAATTTAGAATCACCAAAGCAATCTCAAAAAATAAGAACAAAATTGAAAGTCACCTGACTTCAAGACTTACTATAATGAAAAACACAAGAAATAAGGTGCTGGTGAAGATGTGGAGAAAAGAGAGCTTCGTGCACTATTGGTGGGAATGCAAACTGGTGCAGCCACTGTGGCGAACAGCATGGAGGTTCCTTGAACAATTAAAAATAGAACTACCGTGGGGTACCTGGGTGGCTCAGTCGGTTGAGTGTCTGACTGGCTCAGGTTTGTGAGTTCGAGCCCCACATCGGGCTCTGTGAGGACAGCGCGGAGCCTGAAGGCTACTTCGGATTCTGTGTCTCCCCCTCTCTCTGCCCCTCCCCTGCTCACACTCTGTCTCTCTCTCTCTTTCTCTGTCTCTCTAAAGAATAAATAAACATTAAAAAAAAATAAAAATAAAATAGAACTACCATATGATCTAGTAATTTCTACTGCTGGATATTTACCCAAAGAAAATAAAAAAGATACATGTCTATTGCAGCATTTACAATAGCCAAGATACGGAAGCGGCCCAAGTGTCCATCAATAGATGAGTGGATACAGAAGACGTGGTCTATGTACATATATGTATACATGTATATATGTGTATATGCTATATATACATATACATAGAATGGAACTTTACTCAGCCATAAAAAAGAATGAAATCTTGCCATTTGCAACAACATGGATGGAGCTAGAAAGTATAATGCTAAGTGAACTAAGTCAGTCAGAGAAAGACAAATACCATATGATTTCACTCATGTGGAGTTTAAGAAACAAACGAACAAAGAAAAAAAGAGACAAACAAAAAACCAGACTCTTAACTTTAGACAACAAACTGACGGTCACCAGAGAGGACGCGGGTAATGGGATTGGTGAGACAGGGATGGGGATGGAGAGTATACTTATGATGAGCACGGAGTCATGTACAGAGAAGTGAGTCACTCACTCTATGGTACACCTGAAACTCCAATGAGAAACGACCACACCCTCTCAAAATGACTACCACTGAAAAGAATGGCAACATTAAATGTCGATGGGTGTGTCGACGGACTGGGGCTCTCACACGTTGTTGGTCAGTGTTTCATCCATCTATATTATATATGTGTATGTATATATATATATAAAGTTTATTTACTTATTTTGAGAGAGAGAGAGAGAGCACATGAGCAGGGGAGGGACAGAGAAATATGGAGACAGAGGACCCAAAGTGGGCTATGCACTGAACAGCAGAGAGCCCGACGCGGGGCTCAAACTCAAGAACTGAGAGATCATGACTTGAGCCCAAGTCAGATGCCTCACCGACTGAGCCCCCAGGTGCCCCAACTGTTGGTCAGTGTTTCTAATGAACCTACATATGTACAGCGTGACCTGGCAATTCTGCGGCCCAGGCGTTTTCCCAAGAAAAAAGAAAAACAGGTGTCCACAAAAGACTTACACACCCCATAGCTTTATTCGCCGGAGCCAAAAACTAAAAATAATCTTGACATCAGTGAATGGGAGAATGGATAAACACTCCGTGTGTCTATCTACACAATGACTGGGGCTCAGTAACTTAATCGAACAGAGTAGGTACATAACTTGACTGAATCCTGAAAATCATTATGCCAAGTGAAACAAGTCTACAGAAAACAGCACGCAGTATGGTACCATTTATCCAAAGTTCTAGAACAGGCAAAAACAATCTACGGTGGAAAATAACCAGCAAGCGGCTGCTTCCGGGGAGTGGGCAGGGAGCGGGAGGTGATGGGAGATGGGCAGAAGGGAACTTTCTGTGGCGAGGGGGATGTTCAGCATCTCGCCAGGAGTCTGGGTTACTTACACACGTGCATTTGTCAGAGCGAAATGGGATGATTCACTTAAAATGTGTGCGTTTAGTTTTATGCAAATTTTACCTCAAAAGAAAAAATCTAAATCAATACTAGACTCTAGTTTATGACACGTATGTTGAAGAATCCAGGGAAATGTGCACTGACTTCCACAAGTGACTCTGAAATACATAAAAAGCATATGATGGTTTGATGCTCGGAGGGGATAGAGAGATGGACGAAGCTGTGATAAAACAAGAATAGTAAAAGCTACAGGGAGGAATCTCGTGCAGGCATGCACTGGAAAATTCCGTCAGCTCTTCTGTACGTGTGAAGTTTGTACGGTGGAACGTTGGAGGGGAAACAAAGTAGTGGTTGAGCGCACACTGGGCTCAGGCACTTGTGTCCCGCTCTGCTGGATGCAGCCGGCTCTGCAGACGGTGGCCCTGAGCCCTGAGCCCACCAGAGATGCCCTGTGGCCAGGCGACCTGCTCGGTGCTCCCTGGTCGTCGTCCTCCCTCAGAGGGGTGCACAGCCACGGCGGGCAGGTGGGGTCCAGCACGGACGCCAAGTCATGAGAACACGGGCTCTGAAATCTGATCTCCGGGGTGGGGACTTAGTTCCGTTTCTGATGAGCTGTTCAATCTCAAGCTGGTGATGTAAACCCTCTGGGCCAGAGTTTCACTGTCCGCAACGTGTGGGTGACACAGTGCCCTCCTCCTCAGGTTGTCACGAAAAATGTACCAAACCAATGCATTTAAGTGACTAAGGACAGTGAGTAGCACCATCGTCATTGTCACTGTGGCTCTGTGACTCTCATATCCTCTCCGTTCACCTCCGACACAAGGACACACAAGCACTCCCCAACTCCTTCGGCCAACATCCTAATTCCCCATAAAAGTAACCTCAGAAAATGGATGCCTGTCCCAGCAGCCAGCCCACCTCTGCCCTCAACATGCTCAAATCCCAGCATTGATGCGGACACTGGGTGCAGCTCCTGGCTTCTCTCTTCCAGTAACCTCACCCTCCATGCTTCAGCCACCCATCCCCACGGCTCTCTCCCGACCCTGTGGCTGGGGAAGCCACACCACCTCCATACGACCACATGGAGCACAGCATTCTGCAAACACCACAGGTATCTAGACACGTATCAGAGCGACTCACCCGCTCTGGTCATTTTATAGCCAAACCCCAGCCATTTCTGAGAGTCTCTGAGACGCAGATCCGGGGCCTGTGTGCTGTCCCTCGCCTTCCTTCCTCATGCAGCTTGATCCCTCCGAGCAGTCAACCCCCTTGGCCTCTGCCCACGCGGCCTATGTCCCCAGAAGACCCCTGCCCTGATTAACCCAAATGCTCTGCCTACGCGTGCCTGCACCCACCCAGCTGACCGTGGCAGTAGGCCAGCACAGGCATGTGTCCAGGTCGCTCTGGGACTCAAGGCCGCCCATCTTGCAAGGGCCGGGGGGCTGCTGGCCTCCCCTCTCCCCATGACGGCCTTCCCTCCCAGATCACCAAGGGAGACAGAAGCAACCAGAAAGAGACACAGGTCCTCCCAGCCATCGCTCGCCTGGCACCGGTGTCCCCATGTCTCCTCCGCCTGCTCACTCCTGCAAACACACACCCGTGTGCCCTGCGGAGGCTGGGGACCCTGTGTGGACACCAGAGCCCTGGGCCTCTCACAGCTTCAAGGCCACCTCTCAACCACGGTCATCCTGTCCTTCGTTACCAACTTTCTCCTCTCTACAGAATTCCTTCTGGCCACAGATGTGCCAAAATGCCTCCCACCTTGAACAAACCACGTAAGCTCCCTTCTCCCACAGCAGGTACCTCACTCTCTTCTCCCCTTTATGGAAAAGGTCTCCGAGGCTGTGACCATACTCAATGTCATCACCTCTGTTCCTCCCATTTTCCCTGAAACCTTCCCACAGAAGGGCGTTCACACCCCCTACTCCCATCACCTCCTCCAGCAAGACCCGAGGAATCCCGTCACCAAATCTCACAGTCAGACTGTCACCAGAGGGGCAACCTGCATGTTCTTTCCTCCGCCCCCCGGGGCTCACGCTCACCTGGGACACCTCCCACCCTGACAATCACTGTTCCGTCCTCTTCTTGCACCCCTGCTCATTCCCGGGTGAGCTCGCTCAGGCTACCGGCACCAGCTATGTGTCCATCTCTGTCCTATGGCTCTACCCGCAGCCCGCATCACGGACGCAGTCAGACAAACATCGGGGGCACACTTGGCTGTCCCATTTTTATTCCTCCTTTCAACTATACAACACAGACTGATTTAGTACCTACCACGTGCCCCACGTTCTTCTGCACGCTAGACGTGTAGCAGAGAATAAAACAAACACAACTCCCCACTAATATTCTAGCAGGGGATTCTGTTTTGCTATGAAAGACAATTAACAGCGCAAATGACTAGATTACACGATATGTTAGCGGATAACAAGTAGTACTGAAAACATACCGTGGCCACGGGGCAGGGAGCTGGGGGAGAGGGCAGGAGGATGTAGTGCTTTAGAGGATGGTTCAAGGAGCCCTCGGCAGAAGGTTACGCTTTATTTTTATTTTTATTAATTTAATGTTTATTTATTTTTGAGAGAGAGAGAGAGAGAGCGGGAGCAGGGGAGGGGCAGAGAGAGAGGGAGACACAGAATCCAAAGCAGGCTCCAGGCTCTGAGCTGTCAGCCCAGGGCCCGACGTGGGGCTCGAACCCACCAGCCGTGAGATCATGAATGACCTGAGTTAAAGTTGGACACTTAACCCACTGAGCCACCCAGGTGCCCCATTCTACATTTTAGAAGAGACTAGGGAGCTGGCAGGAAGCTGGCTGGAGAGGAGTGTCGGGGGCAGCTGGAGGCTGCTGGGCAGGGAGGGGTATGGTGCAGAGGTCCAGGAGATTCATGGTCAGGACGTGGAGAGGATTGTAGGGACCCTGACTTCTGCTTGGGGTGACATGAGAGTCCACGGGCGGGCTCTGGGCTGAGATACAATGTGGCCCTCGCTGCTCTGCAGGCTGATGGGACATGAACTTGGGTACAGGGGGCGCAGTGAGGATGGCTGGCTGCCATAACCCAGGCAGGAGGGATGTTGGTGGCCCAGGCTAGAGAGGTGGAGCTGTGTGGGGACAGCACGGGGTTCTGGTCCAACCAGAGGCGTTGAAGAATCAGCCATGGGAACCTCAGGGGCGTGTTTATTCTCAGCGTCCCGGTCAGCATCCTCCATCGCCCCCGATTGGCCCATATTATCTCCAATCCAAATATCCACCTTTATCCATCAATCTAGATTGATTTCACAAAAATATTCTACCCCCAAAAAAGAAAACTGCAGAACAACAGAGGATTCCATTTGTGTAAAAGAAAATATTGACTTTTGGGGGGGGGGGTGTATGCATATGTGATGAATTATAAGAAAAGCAAAGAAATAATTATAGCATTTGGGGTAACAGGAGAAGGGGTACAGTTGATGGGTGTTCATGGGCTTCCTTGTGTTGCCTGAGTAGGGTAGAGAACCCACTCATTGTCATTCTTTAAGGAATGCACCCAGTATATGTACTCTTCTGTACATATGAAATATTCAAGATCGGATAAGGAAAAAGGTGCATGTAGAATGGGAAACGTTCATCTAAATCAGGCTTCTCAAATGTGCATATGTATACATATGGAGATGCCTTATAAGTACCATAGAGATGTATTATATAAATGACATTGTGGTAAATGCATATATTTCTTTTGGTTTTTGTTTTGTTTTGTTTTAATTTTTTTTCAACGTTTTTTATTTATTTTGGGACAGAGAGAGACAGAGCATGAACAGGGGAGGGGCAGAGAGAGAGGGAGACACAGAATCGGAAACAGGCTCCAGGCTCCGAGCCATCAGCCCAGAGCCCGACGAGGGGCTCGAACTCACGGACCGTGAGATCGTGACCTGGCTGAAGTCGGACGCTTAACCGACTGCACCACCCAGGCGCCCCTGCATATATTTCTATAAAGGTACATAAGAAATGAAATAGCTAAAAGCTAAAAATACTACTTCTAGAAAATAAGCATACATTGCTTCTCAGCCTTTTGGCTAAGATCAAGTGTAGAAAATGAGCACACAGTGGAAGGGGTGGAGAGAACCCCAACTTACACTTCTGCATCCACCCCGTCTTTGAGATCCTACTTAGAACGGTAGAAACCACACCTGTGTGTAGCATCTGTCTTCTAACTTCTTCTCTACATTTGACTTTGTAAAAGTCATATATTGTATATACTACCTTTATAATATTATTAAATAGTGGTTAAAAAATGCCACACTAGGGCACCTGGGGAGCTCAGTCAGTTAAGCGTCCAACTTCGGCTCAGGTCACGATCTCACGGTTTGTGAGTTGGAGCCCCACGTCTGGCTCTGTGCTGACAGCTCGGAGCCTGGAGCCTGCTTCAGATTCTGTGTCTCCCTCTCTCTCTGCCCCTCCCCCACTTGCACTCTGTCTCTCTCTCAAAAATAAATAAACAGTAAAGAATTTTTTTTTAAATGCTACACTCAGCAACGTTAAGATTCTGCATCAATAATCACAATGAAAGTAAAGGTATTTGAAATTCCTTGGCCCCAAACCCTGCCAAAACCAAGAATCATCTCGTCAATACCCCAGTGCTGGAGTAGAGCCTGTGGAGCTGTCCCCTCTCATCACCTCCCATTGTGTGGGAGGGACAGCCTGTGGTCACTGCATCCCCAGACATAAAGTGTCAGGAGGCGTGTTCAGGCAGCTGTCCGTGGTGCTGCACTGCTGGCCCCTTCCCAGGCCGGAGATCAGGGCTGTCAGGGTCTCTTTATGTCTAATGTGCTATAAAGGCCAATGCTGAGACGGAACTTGGCATCCGGGTCACATTTGGCAAAACAAACAAGACCTTGGGCCAGAAGCAATTGACTCCACTAATTTGTTGCAAAGAGGAGTGGGGACACATGAAAATGGCCATTTCAGATCACGAGTGTCATGAATACAAATGAAAAATAAACTCACAGTGTCTGCAGGTCGTGAAGCCTGTCATGCTTGGCAACTAGGAAGCGGGACTGAATTTAAAACCATAATCAGACCTGCTAATTGTTCACTCACTGCCAACCGTCTGAGAAAACAAACATATTAATATGGCTTTGACTTTTGACAAGTACTTGTGCGCATTGCCAGATGGGAGTGTACACAGAGATGAGAACACGGGAGGAGAGGAGTAAGGCAGTTTGGAAAACATCAGATAATGTATTGTTTTTGTACGTAACGTTTCCTACCTCTCAAAAAGGGCTGCTGGACTTTCACAGAGATTCCCAAATTCTTCATTAGAAAAACTTTTCGGGGGGGGGGGCCTGGGTGGCTCAGTCAGTTAAGCATCTGACTCTTGATTTTGGCTCAGTTCATGATCTCAGGGTTCGTGAGTTCAAGCCCCAAGTAGGGCTCTGTGCTGACAGTGCAGAACCTGCTTGGGATTTTCTCTTCCTCTCTCTCTGCACCTCTCCTGCTCTCTCTCTCTCAAAATAAACATTAAAAAAAAAAAAAAAGAAAAACGGGGCACCGGGGTGGCTCTGTCGGCTGAATGTCCGACTTTGGCTCAGGTCATGATCTCATGGTCCATGAATTCCAGCCCCACATTGGGCTCTGTGCTGACAGCTCAGAGCCTAGAGCCTGCTTCAGATTCTGTGTCTCCCTCTTTCTCTGCCCCTTCCCCACTCACAGTCTCTCTCTCTCTCTCTCTCTCAAAAAAAAAAAAAAGTTAAAAAAATTGTTTTTAAAGTAAAACTTTTCTTAACACCTTCTGGCCTATCAAGAAGAGTGAATAATACAAATATTTTTAAGGATGCTGAACTTTTTTACAAAGCTTAATTTTTTAATTATTGGCCGCTTTGAGGAGCCTTCATAGGGCATATCAATTGGATCAGTAATTGTATAGCACCCTGAAAAAGTCGTTGCCTCAGAGT
Organism: Prionailurus viverrinus; assembly: GCF_022837055.1. NCBI lineage: Eukaryota > Metazoa > Chordata > Mammalia > Carnivora > Felidae > Prionailurus > Prionailurus viverrinus. The sequence continues at coordinate 3,188,270 of NC_062563.1, forward strand.
ACTAGTGTCAGAACAAATGATTTCCAACTCATTAGAACTCAACAGAGACCAGAAGAGTGTAAGAATGAACTCTCAGGAGCTGTGAGGCATTTACATACAGCACACCCAGTCTTAGACAACCCCACAGGTGGATTTCTCAGGGCATATTTCCAGATGAAGGAGTCGGGGAAGTCAGCCAAGTTCTTGGAATATCTCAACTAGTAAGTGCCCAACTTGGATTCAAACTCAGGTCAACCTGTGCCCATCCCAGAAGTCCACACTTCCTTTCAAGCACAGTCTTCAAACATCTTTTTTCTCTTTATGAAACATTCCAGAATTGATGCAGATTCCTTTTGTCCCACGGGTCAGTCAGTGCCAGCCCACAGAGTGATGGATTTCCTTAAGACACTAGAGCCCAAGATTCATCTTCTGGTTCAAAAAATAAAGTTTATGTGCTTCTAAAGTCCGGTGTGTATACTGGTAAGTGAGCTAGGTTGAACAGCCTTGACTCTGACCCTCATCTTCCTCGTCCTTCAGTTCATGGCACCCCTGCCCGCCCATCCCACGCCTGGACCAGTTCGGGACCCTTGTGCCGCCACCTCTGAACCGTATCCACAGTGTTCACTTTAAACGTAAACCAGATGTGCGGGCAGAACAGTGCTCCCCACAAAGATGGCTCGTCTGTGGACCGCAGGATGTGGAGAGTACCCTGGGTCACCCAAGTGGGTCAGCCCTGAAGGTGGGAAAGGGAGCAGAGAAAGACTGGCGGGTGCACCGTCATGGGCCTTAACCACCGAGGAGGCGGACTCCAGCCCACGCAGGCCACTAGGGGCTGGAAGAGGCCAGGAGGTGGGAGTCTCCCCGGGAGCCTCTAAGAGGAATGCGGCGTGCGGGCATCGTGACTTCAGCCCCGTGAGACCACAGGTGAGCCCCGGAGCTGGGAAGAACAGTGTTGCTTGAAGCCACTGTGTTTGCCGTCATGTACATCAGCTGATGCCACTCCCTGCTTACCAGGCCACAGCACTTTCTCACTGCTGTTCCAAAAATCTCAGCTCCTTGCTGAGCTCAGTGGCCCCAGTTGGGGGGACCTACCTGACACCAAATCCCCTGTGTGTTACGTCCCTCCTCCCCTCTCACTGGACACCAGTCTCAGGGCCCCTGGTGTTATGATCGGGTTGTCCCTGCCTCGGGGTCTTTGCCCTCGATGCCCCTCCCTGAACCACTCTGCCCCCTTCCTCTCCTCCAGGCCTCAATTTCCACGTCCCCTCCTCAGAGTGTCCTATGCACTGGCAGCAGCAGCTCCAGGGATTGCTGCAAATGCACATTCTCAAGCCCCGTGGCACGCCTGCCTGATCAGAGACTCTGGGGATGGTGGGTCCCAGGTGTACTAGTTGACTGAGCCTCCTTTCCTCCCCTGGTTCCCCAGGGGGTGGCGGCCTCACCTATCTCCATCTCTGGTACCTAGAACGAGGCAAGCCGCACAGCAGGAGCTCAGTAAATATTTGTGGGATGGATTACTGAATGTATTTTCTAGAAGCCGCCAAGCAGGCACCACGCTATGTATAAAAAGATCAAAACAGCATGGCTCTGCCCTGCAGAGCTTACAGTGGAGTGGAAAAGGTCTTTTCTGATACAGCGTGGTGCACACCATGACAAATGCCTGTGACAGCCCGAATGAGGGCCCCTGAACCCATGTGACGCCTGGCTTGTGCCAAGCACAGGACAGATCGTGTGTGATGCATGTCCTCATCCATGAAACGCATACTGTCTCCCCTGCTTAGAACATGAGCTCCCCATACGGCTCGTTCAGAGCCACACCTATACCTGGTGCCTCCCATCCAGAGGAAGTCATCAAAAATGGGTTGGATGTGGGGTGCCTGGGTGGCTCAGTCGGTTGGGAGTCCAGCTCTTGATATTGGCTCAGGTTGTGATCTCACGGTTCATGAGTTCGAGCTCTGTGTGGGCTTTGCACTGACAGCGTGGAGCCTGCTTGGGGTTCCCCCTCTCTACCTCATCCCCACTCATGTGCACTCTGCTTGCTCGCTCTCGCTCTCTCCCTCTCTCTCAAAATAAATAAATAAACTTTAAAAAAATGTGTCAGAGCACCTGGGTGGCTCAATCGGTTGTCTGACTTCAGGTTAGGTCATAATCTCATGGTTTGTGAGTTCGAGCCCCGCGTCGGGCTCTGTGCTGACAGCTCAGAGCCTAGAGCCTGCTTCTGATTCTGTGTCTCCCTCTCTCTCCGCCCCTCCCTGCTAGTGCTCTCTCTCTCTCTCTCAAAAATAAATAAACGTTATAAGTATATAAATGAATGAATGAATGAATGTGTCAAATGAATGAATGGTCATAGATTCAGAAGACAGAAAAATCTTAGAGGAATGTGGACAAGGCAACCAGGCTTGGGGTGTCCCAGCTAAAAGGTGCAGCCAGAGCAAAAGCCCTGAGGGGTGGGCAGCTTGAAGAAAGGCCAGAGGGGTGGCGGCGGGGGTGCCTCCGGTGACCGTGGGGTCGGCAAAGCTGTGGTCCCAGCTGAGGCACGCTGACCCACACCAGGCAGAAGCCTGCGGGGGGAGGGGGGTGCTTTACCACAACCCCCACGGAGAGTATTCCTGTCCAGGATTCTCCACACAGGTGAGGGGTCCCCAGTACAGGATGGGGTCCTACAGCGGGGGAGTCACTGGCCGACCCAGCCCCGGGGGCAGACGGACTGTCTTCCCCTCCCAGCAGCTGAAGACGCTGCTGGAAGGGGAGAAGAGACTCAGCCCAGAAGGTAAGTGGAAACTTCCCACCTGAACTCTGAAAATAAGGAATGGGTGGTTTGAACTCTGCTTGAAACCATGCATTGGGAGACATTTAGTCCTTTCAAGGCCATGGGCTAAATAATCTGAGGCTTTTTCAAAGAGCAGTGACTCATCTGAGATAGATTCACCACCTCACCTCACAGCTGGCCTTGTGGGGACAAATTTGATGACGTATCTCCCTTCAGTGAATTTCCAATAAAGGGTTTTGTGCACCTCTATTTATTTAAGATGAAAAATACAATAAAGCTCTTTATTATCAAACCTATCCTGATTCAGTCGAAGCCCCACAGGTAAAATCTTCACGTGCCCATGTGTGTAAACAAACACGGGCACTGTGCACAGGGACAGGCACTTCTGCACACACGTGACACTGAGCACGCAAGGCCATCATATATAAAATTACACCAAAACCCAGGGTACGTTTTTTCTCCTTATCAAAAACGCACTGGGCCATAGCTCTGTGAATATACTTGGTGATCTAAGCTATTCATTAAAGGTAATAGAACAGAAAAATAACTTTTGATACACAGCCATTCCAACATGTTATGTTTTAGAGTCTTTGCTAAATCACATTGTCCGAGTTCACTTTATTTTACTATTGAGTCAATGTGAAAGAATGAACCCTCTCTCTCAGAAATGTCTCTCCTTAATGCTCAGGACCTGCTCTGCTAAGTTTAATACAGTGACAGTTCCAGGCTTAATTTACTCCTTAGAACAAGCCATTAAGTATGCATTGCAGCTTTGTGCCTGCTCTGTGAACTGTCCCCTTTTCTTAAATACACAGCCACATAGTAAAGGTCCCCCAGGAAGGGATTTGAGCTAGGTTTGGTAGTTAGCAGAAAATCAGGCATAATGTGCACGCATCCAGAATCTTTCATGTGACATCAGGAATTTTGCAATCATCACCAAGAATCATAAAATACTTAGGAATAAACCTAACCAAAGATGTAAAAGATCTGTATGCTAAAAACTATAGAAAGCTTATGAAGGAAATTGAAAAAAATAAAAAGAAATGGAAAAACATTCCATGCTCATGGATTGGAAGAATAAGTATTGTTAAAATGTCAATATTACCCAAATCAATCTACACATTCAATGCAATCCCAATCAAAATTGCACCAGCATTCTTCTCGAAGCTAGAACAATCAATCCTAAAATTTGTATGGAACCACAAAAGACTCCGAATAGCCAAAGTAATATTGAAGAAGAAGACCAAAGCAGGAGGCATCACAATCCCAGACTTTGGCCTCTACTACAAAGTTGTAATCGTCAAGACAGCATAGTATTGGCACAAAAACAGACACATAGACCAATGGAATAGAATAGAGACTCCAGAATTGGACCCACAAAAGTACGGCCAACTAATCTTTGACAAAGCAGGAAAGAATATCCAAAGGAAAAAAGACGGTCTCTTTAACAAATGGTGCTGGGAGAACTGGACAGCAACATGCAGAAGAATGAAACTAGACCACTTTCTTACACCATTCACAAAAATAAACTCAAAATGGATAAAGGACCTGAATGTGAGACAGGAAATCATCAAAACCCTAGAGGAGAAAGCAGGAAAAAACCTCTCTGACCTCAGCTGCAGCAATTTCTTACTTGACACATCTCCAAAAGCAAGGGAATTAAAAGCAAAAATGAACTATTGGGACCTCATCAAGATAAAAAGCTTCTGCACTGCAAAGGAAACAATCAACAAAACTAAAAGGCAACCGACAGAATGGGAAAAGATATTTGCAAATGACATATCGGACAAAGGGCTAGTATCCAAAATCTATAAAGAACTCACCAAACTCCACACCCCAAAAACAAATAATCGAGTGAAGAAATGGGAAGAAGACATGAATAGACACTTTCCTAAAGAATGGCCAGACGGCCAGAATCCAGGTGGCCAACGGGCACATGAAAAGATGCTCAGTGTCACTCCTCATCAGGGAAGTACAAATCAAAACCACACTGATATACCACCTCACACTGGTCAAAGTGGCTAAAATGAACAAATCAGGAGACTCTAGATACTGGCGAGGATGTGGAGAAACGGGAACCCTCTCGCACTGCTGGTGGGAATGCAAACTGGTGCAGCCGCTCTGGAAAACAGTGTGGAGGCTCCTCGAAAAACTAAAAATATATCTACCCTATGACCCAGCAATAGCACTGCTAGGAATTTACCCAAGGGATACAGGAGTGCTGATGCATAGGGGTCCTTGTATCCCCATGTTTATAGCAGCACTTTCAACAGTAGCCAAATTATGGAAAGAGCCTAAATGTCCATTGACTGATGAATGGATAAAGAAACTGTGGTTTATATACACAATGGAATACTACTTGGCAATGAGAAATCTGGCCATTTGTAGCAACGTGGATGGAACTGGAGGGTATTATGCTAAGTGAAATAAGTCAGGCAGAGAAAGACAAATATCATATGTTTTCACTCATATGTGGATCCTGAGAAACTTAACAGAAGACCATGGGGGAGGGGAAGGAAAAAAAAAAAGAGGGAGAGAACCAAACCATAAGAGACTCTTAAAAACTTAGAATAAACTGAGGGTTGATGGGGGTGGGGGGGAGGGGAAGGTGGGTGATGGGCATTGAGGAGGACACCTGTTGGGATGAGCACTGGGTATTGTACGGAAACCAATTTGACAATAAATTTCATAAAATAAAAAAAAAAGGAATTTTGCAATCATTAAAAAGTCAACTGCATGGGGGCGCCTGGGTGGCTCGCTTGATTAAAGCGTCCGACTTCAGCTCAGGTCATGATCTCACGGTTTGTGGGTTTGAGCCCCCTGTCAGGCTCTGTGCTGACAGCTCAGAGCCTGGGGCCTGCTTCTATTCTGTGTTTCCCTCTTAGCGCCCCCCCCCCCCACTTATGCTCTGTCTCTGTCTCTGTCTCTCTCTAAAAATAAATAAACATTAAAATTTTTTTTAAAGTCAACCATATGGCTGTTCAGATGATATTTTCTCCTGCATAGATGGACTGAGAATTAATAAAAGTGACTACATTATTTAACAGACGCAGTAAAGAGATCATCACCAGGTGAGGACCATCACTGCCACCGACAGCTTCCCCGGCCAGATATGGGGACATGTGGGGCCTTCTGAGAATGTGCAAACGCAGAGTATACTGTGCATACTGGGGCATACTGGGGCACACTGGGGGCAGGCGCGGGCTGGCAATTCCCATTCACCTTTGCAAACAACGAACCGCTGCGTTCTACTCCAGGAATGCCTGGAATACAGACTGGCTCTAATTAACAACCGAGAGAAACGCTGTGGTATAAAATCGATAGAAGAAATGCAAAACTGAACAAATAAATAATGATCAAATGGAAAAGGTATCTGTAACTCCCAGTAAATTATATTTTATGGCATCAAAAACATGCAGTTTGTTGTTTTTTTCCCCCAGAAGAAAGGATCTAGAATTTCCAAGGTAAGGAAATTTGGCATAAAATACGAGAGGAAGAGGTATTGAATTTAGAAGCATGTCAGGCCCAACAGGCACAGAAGCTAAACCAAACAGTCAGGAAAGGCCTCAAATCCCAAATCAGAGCACCCCCTCCAGCATGCTAAGGGCAGAGGCGCAACAGCGTGAGCTCCGGCCACCCGGCCAGCTTTCCTTCCTTCCTTCTTTCTTTCCCCAAATGCCCCTACGTCAGGACCTGTGACGGACGGCAGGATTCTGTCCTGAGGACGTAAGAGGCAGCCTCTATGCCCACGTCGCTCACAGGCCAGCGGGATCGTGGCTCAAAGACAAAGTAACACCCCACCTCAGAGCGGTTTCCCCAACTCAAAACGCAGCCAGATGTCGGCAGTGCCCGTGGGGTGAGATCCCGGGTCCCCAGCCCTCCTGTCTGGCACTCCCCCACCTGCCCCACCCCCGATCTTCCTTCTGGGCTCCCAACCAGCTTCACTCCAGCCTCAGGGCCTGCACCTGTCCGCTCCACCTGAAATGCTCTTGTGCTCCGTCACTGAGTGGCCGGCTCTCCGTCCGTCACCTGCCCCTGCTTGACTTCACGCCGGGTGAGCTCCCGTCGAGGCAAACAGACAGCCTCGCAGACAGAGGCGTCCAAGCAACCGCTGGACACGTGTGGTGAGGGCAGTGCTCTGAGGAGGAGGTTTCGGCGAGCCCCGGCTCTGTTCACCCCTTGGGCGGCACTGCTGGTGCTCAAGGTCACCCAGAGCTGCAGAGCAGGGGCGACACGGGGAAAGCCAGAATTCTCACCGTTCTTAACAACATGCAACTGCTTTTCCTCGAAACAACAACGAAAAACCAGAACACAGAAAAACCCGTGTTCCTGGAAGACTTTGCTTAATGTCTAGAGTTGTGGAAAAGCTTCTTCGGACCATTTCTGCCATCTTTTCTTAGTGGGAGAGTGACATTCAGAGGTCGTTACTCTGTTGTGTCCCTTCTCTCACTCTCTCTCTCTCTCTCTCTCTCTCTCTCGCTCTCTCTCTCGCTCTCTCGCATTTAAACTCCCCTCTTGGCTGCATCAACCTGTAGGCAGCTTCAGTACTTCCCTTTGAAGAGTCCTCCCACTTCTCTCGAGTGCTCCCCCAGCTACAGCCTCTGGAGGCATCTGACGGCGCCAGACCAGCTTCTCAGGCGCATCCGCTGCTGCGTCCGCTCCACATCACTCCTGCCCCTCGGCTGGCCCGGGACCCTCCCCAGGGTCTCCAGAGGCCTCCACCCGCCCACACCCGACCGCCATCCTCCAGACCCTTGCCGGACCTCCCAGTGCCCACTTCCTTCCAGAAACACTCCTCCCCTGGCTACAGTCTCCAGTGTCCTGCCCGCCGCTCCTCGGCCTCCTGGTAAGGCAGAGTCTCTTCTACCCAGCTGGCAGCCGTGGCATTCATCAGAGACAGAGGAGGGGAGAGAGAGGAGAGACAGAGGGAGACAAAAGAGAGAGAGACAGAGAGACAGAAGACAGAGACATGGAGAGACGGGGGGGGTGGAGACAGAGAGAGAGAAGAGTGGAGGGAGAGACAGGGAGACGGTGGGCCTCACTCCCTCACGGGTGACGTCCTCACTGTCGCCCTGGAACCTCACCCAGGCCCTGGCCTCAGCCGCCCAGGAAGGTGTGATTCTCACCCGTTTCTCTCCAGCCCAGCCCCCTCCTCTGATCTGCAGCTGGCGTCTCCCACTGTGCCCTCGACCCGTCCTCTAAACACAGGACCAGGGGGTCCCCCAGTAAGTACTGACCTCCTGAAAGCACTGACACGTGACCTGGGCTGACGACCGTGCACTCAGGCCCTGAGACCCTCTGGGACTGCTAGTCCCTACCACCTTTTCCAAAGCCCCTGTAACTGGTGGCCTCACAGGCCTTTTCCCTGTACCTGTTCCCCCTGGAGTGTGTCTGTGAGCAGTTCCAACGTCCATCCCATTTGGAAGACAGGACCCCAGCAAGAATCCCCGGGACGCTGCTCACCTGCACTGTCCTCACCGGGCCCTTGCGACATGCTACCTGCTGACCATCCTGGCAGGGGACCTGCTCACACCAGCTCCCTGGAGCTGGCTGGGCACAATTCGTCTGAATCTGCTGTCAGTGAAGTCAGCCTGTAGCTTGAAATGAGCAAATACTACAACCACTGTTGTTACACCTGAGAAGAGGCAGCTGGCACTTCCCAGTTGCCATCACCCCATGAGCACCTTCAAATGTGAAGATGCTTCCTTGCGCTGACATCGCCATGCTGAGCACCTGCCTGGTTTCAAGTCCGGAAGTCACTCAGGAGAACCTCCCCTCTCTCTTCTCTGGAAGTCGGTCAGGAGAACTTCCCCGCTCTGGTTGAGAGGTCAGTCTGGAGAACCTCCCCTCCCTCTTGCCTGCAAGTCAGTCAGGAGAATCACCACTCTCTCTCCTGCAGGAGAACCTCCACTCTGTGGTCCAGAAGTCACTCAGGAGAACCTCCAGTCTCTCATCCGGAAGCCAGTCACCAGAACCTCCACTCTCTCGTCCAGAAGTCAGTCAGGAGAACATACCCTCTCTCTTCTTCATGTCCCTCCCCTCTCTGGTCCAGAAGTCATTCAGGAGAACCTCCTTTCTCTCTCGACCAAAAGTCAGTCAGGAGAATCTCCCCTCTCTCATCCGGAAGTCGGTCAGCAGAACCTCCACTCTCTGGTTCAGAAGTCAGTCAAGAGAGCTTCCCCTCTCTCACCCGGAAGTCATTCAGGACTACCTCCCCTCTCTCTTGCTCAAGAACCTCCCCTCTCTGGTATAGAGGTCAGTGTGGAGAACGTCCTCTCTCTCTCGCCCAAAGTTAAGACAGGGGAACCTGCCCTATCTGCTCTGGAAACCAGTCAGGAGAACCTCCCCCCTCTCTCATCCAGAAGTCGGTCCAGAGAACCACCACTCTCTGGTCCAGAAGACAGTGAGGAGAACCTCCCATCTCTCATCTGGAAGTCAGTCAGAAGAACCTCCTCTCTCTCTCATGAGCCCCCACACTGAAGCCAGAGTGTCTTAACCAAGAACAAATCAGACCATAGCCTGTCCCTGATCTGAATTCCCACTAACTTGCAAAAACGTCTCCATATTGGCCACTGGATTCCCACATGGGTCCTTTCATTCTCGCAGTTCCAAGGGGACAGGTGTTTGGAAAAGGAGGAATGGCCAACATCGTTAATTGTGGTAAAGGCATCTCGTGCGGTGAGTACTAGAATGTGTGGACTGAATTCACAGGATGGAAGCCCTCTGCATCCTGGAGCAGAACAAGTTCAGCAGCTGTCCCCTCCTAGGAAGGGAGGAAATGATCTGTTCACTGATCTCCTCTCAGCACCCACGTCACATATGGCATGCAGCTGGTGCCCAATAGGTGCATCAAGTGAATGACTGAATGTCAGGTGTGACGGGCACCATCCCAGAGAGGACGGCAGCTGCCCGGCAGGACCCTTCCCTCCGCGCCCTCTGTGGGCAAGGATGACACCACGCAGAGCATCCCACGTCTACGTACGTTGTGTGAGTCAATTCAGAGAGTGTGTGATGTGTCTGCAGCTCTCCGTGAACGGCCCGTTTGCCTCTTGGTTGGCCTCACGCTCACAGGTCTTGCGGTGCCTTGATGTGGAGGACTGTGCCACAGGCTTCACCGTAAGCTCTTGATACTTCGGAGGCTTCGCTGTGAGTCTGCTCCCGGGGCGGGAGGCGGGACACTGCCCTCATGACACACAGTTTGTTCCGGGTCTTTTGATGCAACAGTGAAACAGTACTCGTTTATTCTTCTTTTTAAAAATTCCCGGGTGATAAATTAAGAAATGAGTCCTGGGATCAGGAGTAGGCTCCTGCGTGAGGTCTTGCGATTCTTCCACACTCACCTTCCACGGTTCAGGATGAACACAGCCAATCCCGGCGCGGAATGGGAGAGTAGTGGAGGGTGTCCAACCGCTGTAGGGAGTGGAAGCTGTGATTCTGAAATCATTGTTCCAGGGCTTACTGCAACAAAGGGTCAATCAGCAATCTCCAAAAGCGACCAGAGGTGAGCTGGGGAGCCCCTCGCCGCCGGCAGACTGGGTCTCAGCTTCCTGCTGAGACAGGGGCCCCGCCCTCAGCGCCCTGCCACCTGGGCTCCCTGGGGCAGCGGGGTGTTCTTCAACACAGCCCACAAGGGACAGCCTCCTCGCCAGACAGGTGTCACAATCTTTTGTAGGGCAATACCAGAAACGACATTCCAATCTTCGCCACATTCGGTGGCTGAAAGCAAGCCACGGATCACGTCCACGCTATGGGGAAGGGAATTCCAGGGACATGAGTTCCGGGAGGTCATCTAACTCTGCCTGCCACGCCTCTAGACCCCAGTCCCCAGCAAAGGGTCTGAGGAAGAAGAACCCACAGTCCTCACAGTAAAACACGCATTCCCTTGCACCTTGCACGCCAACGTCAGTTTTAGGAAGACACGGCGAGGCAAACGTTGTTAGCCAGCGCCTAAATCATCCAGGTGTTTTTAGCCAAGTGCAAAGCTACTTATTTACCGAGTAAGAAAAAAACAATCCCGGGCCTTGTTAAGTCTTGAGCTCAGTGCCAAGCAGCATGCTTCAGTGTAGCGATGAGAACATTAAATAACAGAAACACAAAACAGCAGCAACAGCCATTTTTTTAAAAGGAATTTTGTAAATTTGAAGTCCAATATAGACGCTAATAATTGTTGTATTTACTCTGAATAACTCATCATAATGCCAAAGGTCTGGCTCATTTTTCCTGTCTGTTCGGTAAAGCATGTGTTTATAAATACATGTTGAGGTTCCCAGAGAGCAGTGTGCTCCATTCTTCATTCTGAGAGACAATTGATTAGCAGTACCTTGAAGTCATTTTTCAAGGAATAACCATCAATATTAACAGCTGCCAGCCTTTCCCATTTATAATCAGCTAAAAACAGTTCTTCCCCATGGGGAAAATGTTTACATTTCCAACCTGGGATTAGTTTCTAACTCCCAGGGTAGGAATCAGGCATTATGTTGTGGTTCCTTAGAGATTCAGCTGTCCAAACAGCAGCTGACACGGAGAGCTGTGTGCACATTTGGAAGGGGGCTGATTAGCGTGTGCACCTGCAGAGCACATACACTCCCTGCAACCTTGTGCTCCAGCACCAGCATTCTGCACGGGGCTGGACACGAGTGGGGCAGGGCAGAAGACACCCACCACTCGGGGTTGGAAAGACCTGAGTTTGAATTCCTGCCCCCCCCCAACTTACTCATGTCCCCAGGCAATTGTTTCAACTCTGAGTCTCAGGCTCCCCGGGGCAAACCGTCGAGGGCCCACCACCATTTTGTGGGGTGTTGCAAGGGGAATGTGTGTGAAGTCCCGTGGCATTAGATACCATTACTTATGCTATTAGAATTTGGCAGGTGGAACTCTGCGGGTTTTGGCACTGTTTTTGAAAACTTTGTTTTATGAAAAATTCCAACCGTAGACAGAAATAGAGAGAACAGAATAATGAGCCCCATGCATCCATCAACGGGGATCGACAATTACTAACTCATGCCAATTTGATTCGTTCCACACCCACAAATACTCCTCCTTCAAATTATTTCAAAACAGAACTCAAACATCATTTCATCTATAGATATGTCAAAATGTATCTCTAAAAGATAGAGGCTCCTTTACATGCAATCTCAATACTATACTGCACTGAAAGTAATAATCTCTTAATGCCACAAAACATCCAGTTGGGAGTTGATTTCCTGATCATCTTATGTATTCTATTTTTTAATGCTTATTTATTTATTCTTGAGAGAGAGAAAGAGAGAGAGAGGGAGGGAGGGAGAGAATGTTGGGGAGAAACAGAGAGAAAAAGAGACAGAGAATCCCAAGCAGGATCCCATCTGTCAGCACAGAGCCTGACGTGGGGCTCAATCCCAGGAACTGTGAGATCATAACCTGAGCCGAAACCAAGAGACGGACACTTAGCCAACTGAGTCCCCCAGGTGCCCCACTCGCCCCTTCAACTTTAAACTCAGGCCAGGACTTTCCAACCCTTGAAGTGTTGACATGTGGGGCCGGGTAACACTTTGCTGTGGGGCGTCCTGTGCATGGGAGGGTGTTCAGCCGCCTCCCTGAGCTCCGCCCACGTGATGCCAGGAAGACCCCCTCCCCTCAGTGGTGACCACCAAAAACGTCTCCAGATGTTACCAACCGTCTCCTGGTTGAAGAGGAGGCCTCACCTCCTGTGGAGAATCGCAGATTTGGAAGATGAGAGGCACTGCATCAGAAACAGTAAGAGATTGCCGGTCTTTTCTAGCAGGGCGACAAAGCCCCCAGCCCCTCAGTTTCATAGTCATTTGATAGGGACTGAGCTTGAACCGCACACTCCCTGAAAACCATAGAGTACAGTGGTGGTTTGCAAGGTAACTGGCAACTCTGGGCCACGGTCCCTGTACTAGATTCAGTTCTTTAAAAGTACTGGATACAAGGTTTTGCAACAGAAAAATAGGCTTGTATGTTGTGTTTCACTGGAGGAAAGAGAATTGTTTTCTCTTAGCTGCCCCCCCCCCCCCCCCCGCCCAGCTAGTCTGGTGACAGCCGAGACAAACGAGTGAAGCAGGGGCCCACACGACCTCACCTGTGGGAAGAGCATCCTCGTGGCAGCCCCGGGGAGACGACAACCAAGAGAGGAGCTCACTGCCATGTGCTCTCCCCATCCCCACCCCCGCCCCCATCCCCAGCCACCAGCAGGAAGGTGGCAGCTCACTGTGGGGGCGGGAGCCACGCTGGCCGAAGGTGACACTCTGTGTTCAGAACACTTGTGTGATGGTCACACCCGCCTCTTTGGGGCTCCACAAACATGCCACCAGCCATCATCAAGACCGTCCTCCATCCGGCCTGCGTGTCCTGAAACTGGACAGCCTTCATTGAGGATCAAGATCTGGAGACTGGTGGGGACGATGGCAGGACCACTTAGTCTTCCGGGGCCCAGATTTGAATGGTATGTGAGAGTCAGCCCAAGGCAGGCTTCTCTGTCCCCTGAGTAGGAGTTCATCCGTCTACGGGAGGCTCGTGAGAACATCCCGGCGTGTGTGTGTGCACACACACTCACACACACCTCTCGGGGATACTACAACGCTGTCAGCTCTGAGCATGCGATGCATGAACTCTACACAAATGTGTTTAACAAACTGCAGGATTTTGAGGGGGGAAAAAGGATACTGATGCTATCTCTGCCTCAAACTGGTTTAAGATCACCAGTAAAGGTAAGAAGGAGTGGTCTCAAACACCAACCACCCCTGGAATACTGAGAGATTTGCCAAACTCATAGTGAACGAGAAACACAAGAGCAGAGACTAACACAGAGACATTCCTGATGTACCGAGAACCCGGAACGGCACTCTGTGCCCCTCATCCTTCATCATGGCCCTGAATCTCCACAACCATTTCAGGAACTAAGCATCAGCACTGCCCCCTTCTCAGAGATGAGAAAACAAAGGCTTGAAATCTTCCAGCCATGTTTCCTTGGTCTGACAGCTAAGAAGGAGCATGATGGGCGCTGAGTTCTCCAATTCCACTTCCCCAATCTTATTTAATAGTGAGGACTGCTTCTGGAACATGCACAAGAAAGTAGCCAGCAGGCCTTTCATGATAGACGGTGCTTGTAAGATAAACATCGATTTGGTTGGAATGACGCCCTCCACCTCCCCCCCCTCCCCCCCCGTAGATATATAGCTTTTTGCTTTTAGCATTTCCTCTCCTTTACCTGGAAAAAAAACACACATTGGCATATCATTTGAAAAGCTTACAAATGACTCTTGCAAGTATAATAACACCACTGATCAGTAGACTTGGAGATGAGGCACGCGCTGGGATAAAATTATTTTTCTCCCAAAGGGACAACACACTTAGTGATAAAGTGCCCATCAGCAGATCCTGCCCAGCAGTGAAAACACAGGCTATGGACACATAACTAGGGAGGGTGTGCGCAGTGCTCTCAGCTGGAATGCAGAATTATTTTATTTATGAAAAAGCACTTGTGAAATTTTGCTGAGAGAGGGGCTTACTTGGGAAGGAGAGTGCTTTCCGCTCAGATTTCTTTATTGCTACGCCACAGAACTCCAAGCGCTGCCCAAAAAACTGTCATCGTCAAGTCTGCGTTTCGGGGATCAGGAGCGAGCCATAAAAACTGACTCCCGGCAGGCTGCAACTTGATAACCATCCTCTAAATGAATAACCAGCTTCTTCTGTCACTCCTCGTGGTAGCTTAGAAATTAACACTCTTTAGAGTCCCAGATGTTCAAGAGAAGCCAGTGCAGTGTCACGGTGACGGAGGGAGGGTGGCCAGAGGTGGGAGACGCTTCTGTGGATTATGACAGCAGTGCCTTGTTTCCATATAGTTCCTCCTTTCAGACTGAACAGATGGAACCTTCACTCCCTACACAGTACGAGATATTCCTCCCCAAATGATCATCCTTGGTGCCATGTCCCAGGCCAGCTTTGGGCCATCGCTGTTACCCACAAGCCTGTGCCATGAAGTCTCGGGGAGGGGGAGTGAGAAGAGAGGTGCTTCTTTCTAATGCACCCTGACCTTCCTCAAGCCACACAATCCCCAGTGTCAGAGGACAAGTCCTGATGGGCCCGAGTCTTTCGTTTTCAAAGTGTGGTCCTCAGACCCCCAGGGCACCACATCTTCAGAACCACTGGGTTTTCCACCTAGAATTAAGGATTTGGGGGTACAGCACGGAGCCCCAGGGAGTCTGGATGCGGCTTATTTGCAACACTAAAGAATGAGCTCCAACCACTCAGGATAAGCTGTGAAGACTTGTGGTATCTCTCTACTGATGCTTCTCCATGCTTCTCCCCACCCATCCCACACCCTGTGGGGGCAGGCAGTATGGCAGGGACTAAGTTGACGGAGGGATCATGGGGATTTACATGGTTTTGGAACTTATAAAACTTGCTCAGAGTTTTGCCTCCTGGCTCAGGCCGGGTCCAGGACATGGCTCGGTCCCCACATGGCCATAAAACCAGCTCTGAGGCCACAGGCCAAATGGTTTCCATCTTTTTTTTTTTTAACGGTTATTTATTTTTGAGACAGAGAGAGACAGAGCATGAATGGGCGAGGGTCAGAGAGAGAGGGAGACAGAATCTGAAACAGGCTCCAGGCTCCGAGCTGTCAGCACAGAGCCGGACACGGAGCTCGAACTCAAGGACCGCGAGATTATGACTTGAGCCGAAGTCGGATGCTTAACCGACTGCGCCACCCAGGCCCTCCCAAACAGTTTCCATCTTAATTCACCCAGCTCCGGGCCCACCGCTGCAGCTGTGGAGGCGACTGCATCCCACACCCTGGCTTCCTCCTTGCACTTTGCTTCATGAGGCCCCAGAACACAGGAACTGGACTGTTCTCCAGTTCCCTGCTGGCAAAGTGAGCTCTTCTCCACTCCTCAGTCGTTGCATTGAAATCGTGGTGAGGCAGGGGACCCCGGCACCCTGTTCTGGCCCCCAGGCCTGTCTGTTGACAAGAATGTGAATTAGGAACCGGTTTTCCTGCCCAGCAGAGGGGTTTGTTTTCCTACTGCATAAAACGAAGACTCTTGTTCAGGCTCGTCCATCCCTAACACACTGTTCCAGCAAGGCACAGTAAGTATTTCATCCTGTTAGACATCGGATGGGCCCGTTACATGGACACAGTGTAGCAACGGGGCTCGTCCTGTCCTCCGGGAGATAAAACAGTTCTCCCATGAATTCACTAACACACTCATTGAGCATTCACTATGTAAACGGCCAAATGGGGTTCACTGAGAAGCCAGAGGTGGGACCCTTGTCCTCACAGCTGACAAGTAGCTGTGGACAGTACCGCTGAGCTCCGAGAGACGGCAGGCAAGGACCCGGCTTCGCGTAGCACTAGGTGACCCGTCCAGACAGGGAAGGCCACTCACATGCAGGGGAAGACACTTCTCCAGGTGGGGGAGGGCTCAAAGGAGGAGGTCCAGGAGAAGAAGGGGGACATGAGCAGGGTTGGGCGGGGGCCCAGGTGGGGAACTGCAGCTGGAGTCACGAGACAGGCTGCATCTGCCCCCTCACGGCACAAGGAGGAGGCTTGGTGGCCCCGGCATTTGGTGACGTGAAGGCGTGGGTCGGGTAGGGAGGCAGTTTGTCCACATCGCTCTGCCCTATGTGTCCGGCCCATGTTGACTCTCCCAGACCCCCAACCAAAGACGGCTCAGTGGCCTCCACCTCCCGTCAGCCGGTGAATTATGACGGAGGTGGTGGGCATGGGGCCCGGGGGACGTCCCTCTGTAGGAGGAAAGGAAGGAGACAGATGTGCCGTCAATGCTGGGCAGCAAATTATCCAGGAGGCGACGGTGGGCCTGGAAAATTCACATTTGTGCATATTCACGGAGCCTTGCACACAACATGGAAACACAAGACTCTAGCAGAGAGGAATATGTTCCTTAAAGGGGAAGTTATTCATTCGCGGAGGAAAAGCTTCACAGTTGGTAGAAAGAAAGTGGACTAAGTCGTAGATTCAGAGGAACAGGACGGGCCAGTGGAAACTTAAAGAGAAACCAGCCAGACAAGGAGGGGCTGGCACAGACTTGCAGAAATGTCTTGAAGACCAAAGCGGGGAGGAGGGCAAAGGATACTCAGCTGGGGCCAGACTTCCTTCACTCTCAGTTACCTGGCGACCAACCCCCTCAGGATGGAAATGATTTAACGGTGAGCAAACCCACACGTTCATGGGTGAAAATACCAGCTAGGCAGGACCACCCTGGAGGCCCTTGAGGGAGGCATTTAGAGAGGGCTGTTCACCAGGCAGGGCAGCCTGGTGGCCCGCACTGGGTTAAGTCGGGGGCCACCCACAGGCAGACCTGTTCTGCGTAACTATAACAACTTCCTGCACAGGCTGTCCGCACACTCTCATCTTTGTGTTTGCTGGACCCGGCACTGGAGACCGGCAGGACCCGCTCACCCGGTGCCCGCTTCATGTTGTGGGATTGCACTAGCAAGCCCCCCTACTTCTCTGACCTCCCCGAGGGTCCCATCAGCAGCAGGATGTGATGGTCACAGGGGAAGGGAGGCCCGCCGGCAGTCATGATGACTCTGCGTGACACATCTTTAACTGTCTGCGGTTTCAGGCCAGTGCTGGCAAAGGTACTCCGGGGTGAACTCGATCTTCCCCTGTGAGCCTCCCTCCCGCACCTGGAGGGAGGGCCCCTCGGCACAGTCTACATCCCCTGTGACGTTAGACTCTCCCCATGTCCACCTCTAAGCCGGGACCTGGGGAACAGAAGAGGATACACTCTGTAGCCACGAGCCACCCAGCAACCCGGGAAGGGCAGTATGGCACATGCTCCCGAAATCATTAATAGTCTTGGAACAATCCCAACTTCTAATCCCACCGATGAGGCCCTAGCCCCGGAAACAGCCGGATGTGCGCAGAAAGACAGAGGTAAATCAGTGCACTTGGTGGCGCGACGACACATTTTGCGTTGGCACTGCTGGGGGCGGGACGCTGCTGGCATCTGCTGGGTGGTGGCCAGGGATGCTGGCAGATACCCTGCAGCGGCCGGAACAGCTCCCGTGGCAAAAAGTAATCGTGCCCAAAGTATCAACGGTGCTGTTGCGAGAAACCCTGATGCAAAATTGTGTTCATCGCAACGATTTCATAGTAGAGACAGACAAAAAAAAAAAAAAAAGGAAACGGCCTAACTTTTCCAACATAGAGACTTGGTTAAAATGCGTTTAATAACTGGAGAATATCAAATTAAAATACCTTTTAAAAAGTTCACTTTTTAGGAAAATTTAATGGCATGAGAAAATGTTCCTGGTATATTGCCGAGTAAACTGGTCAGTGCTTCCCAAGGATTCTGGAGGAAAGACTGACAGGCGGGCCTCAAGGGAAATACTCCAAGCGACACTGTAATGGTGGACGGACGTCACTGCACGTCTGTGGAAGTCCGCGGAGTGTACAACACTGAGAATGAACCCTAAGGCCAAGTGCAAGCTTTACGGTTAATGACAGAGGATCCCCACTGACCCAGCGCCCATACCTCCTGCACCCTCCCAGGCAAGCTGCCAACGGGAGGAATGGGGGAGCAGGAGGGAGAACATACAGGGGGAGCCTTGGCACTCCCCACGTGTTTCTCTGTGAAACTAAAACTGCTCGATGAGTCCATTACTTAAAATATTGATAAAGGAGGCTACGGATATCACGCTGTCCGTTCCACTGTCGCCTTGATGACATCAAGACTCCTCACTCAACCCCCCACCAACCCCACCTTCCAGGAGGATGACCGAGGACTGAGGACAGACACGCTGCCGGAAATTTGGGAGCAATCACCTAAGTGCAGGGATGACAGCCGGGTGTCTCTTCAGATGGGGAACTCACAGCACTGGCTCGCCTCTGTGTCTTCCACTGCCAAGGTGAGAAACGTGCATCTCTCTCTCCCTCTGAGCGCTCAACCTCTGGGGAGGGGTGGTGCTGGGCCTCCCGCCCCGCCAGGAGGACGCGGGGCTCTGCCACACGCATACTGCCTGGCCAGAGGCCAGGCCGCCATCGGCCTCCTCAGACCGTGGGGGCCCGGGTTATTCGAGGAGGAGCTGGGCATTCCAGGGGACCTGCACGAAGGGGAGACTCTGTCGCCCTCCCGTGCCAGCTCACCGGGGCTCTGCGCCCGGACTTCTGGCCAAGAGTGCCTGGGCTCAGGGAGGGTCTGGGCAGCCCAGGGTCCTGTGTGCAAACCACATCTTAATCCCTGAACCACCTCCCCAGGCTAACAGAGACTCCCGACGCATTTTGCAAGCACGTGCCTGGACACATGTGCCTGCAGCTGCAAGGAAAGAACCACAGACTGAAACATTAACGGGACTCATGCAGTGTTTAGTTTGGGAAGGTGGAATTGTGGTTCACTTTCTCCCCAACATTTTGTTTAAAAAATTTCAAGCCTAGGGGCGCCTGGGTGGCTCAGTCGGTTGAGCATCCGACTTCGGCTCAGGTCATGATCTCACGGTCTGTGAGTTCGAGCCCCGCGTCGGGCTCTGTGCTGACAGCTCAGAGCCTGGAGCCTGCTTGGATTCTGTGTCTCCCTCTCTCTCTCTGCCCCTCCCCTGCTCATGCTCTGTCTCTCTCTCTCTCTCTCTCAAAAATTAATAAAAACATTAAAAAATTTTTTTTTTAATTTCAAGCCTATAGAAGAGTGAAAAGTACAACACTCACTTGCATCATTCGTGTGTGTTTTATATATTTACGTGGATATACAGATATGGGATATTTATAAGTATGTATATAGAAACACACAAATATTATATATGAATATACATGAATTATATAAATGTAATATATGTTTATAAAATAATTACGTAGGGAATTTTAACAGAAGAATCACGTGTGTATATACATAAATGCACTTTTCTTCTTTTTGGCTGAAGTGTTAGAAAGCTCCTTTCAGACACCACGTCCTCTACCCCTGTTACTTAAGCATTGAGCACCTTCCGAGACCCAGGGCATTCTCCAGTGACATCCCTGGCCTTGGTGTTGACAGGTCTGGTCCCTTGCACTGGGGGCCCACCTGTGGGGTCAGGAGGGCACTGCGCTCCCCAGGGTTCCTCTTCCCTCCCTTCCCACCCCAGCCCCCTCCCCCCCGCTCCTGCCAGTCTCCCCAGGATCACTTTCCTACTGAAGCACCTGCTCACGGATCCTCTGCTCAGAGTGTTCTTCCGGACACCCTGACCCAAGATGCAGCATCATCAAGAGAGAGGTCACCCCACAAATGAGCCCTTGCAAATGCAAGACATGCTTTTCTTTCGGGTCTTCTATTTCCTTCTTATGTTGTTATCTAGGTTGAATTTATGAAAGGAAAACACACCCAGGGCTTCTCAGGGCAAATAAGAAACATTGCCAATGCCCTCAGATATTTGAAGGCAGCTCAGGAAACATGGAGTTCAGCGCCAACAGCTTCTGGAGGCAGCTAGGCTCGTCGCTGAGGAAGTCACACAGGGAGAACGTGTCGCTATTTCATGCTCGCGGCTCAGAGACTTGCCCCTGGAGACCACACAGGGCAAGCCCCCATCTGAGGCGTGAGTACGTCTGCAGTAATCCACGGGGGCCCCTGCCTCTGGAGACAGCCTACCGTTTGCTGAGCTCCTGCCGACTGCTGGAGATGCTTTTCTCCCTCCCGGCTGAACTCTTCGGTGCCAACTGCACCCAGGGACCCCAGCTCTGGCTTCCTTTTTTTTTTCTTTTTAATGTTTGTTTTTTATTTTTGAGAGCGGGGGAGAGGGACAGAGAGAGAGGGAGACACAGAATCCGAAGCAGCTCCAGGCTCCGAGCTGTCAGCACAGAGCCTGACACGGGGCTTGAACCCATGAACCGTGAGATCACGACCTGAGCCACAGTCGACACTCAACCGACTGAGCCAGCTAGATGCCCCAACTCCAGCTCTGGTGTCTAAAGCCACAAGGGGAACAAATAATCCCTCCTTTCACACGCGAGGCTTTCAGAGGTGGCAGAAAGCTAGCTCTCCGGCTCCACCTTGTCCCCATGCTGGGTGTATGTGGTCTCGACCACACACTGTTTATTCCCTCATCCAGCAAATGCTTCAAGTGCCCACCACGCATCAGGTGCCGCGGTCGGTGCTGGAGACAGAGTGGCAAACCAGACAGGCAACCTGAAGCTTATGAACCAGCATGTAGACAATGAGTGTCTATTCCTCATACCGCGGGGTCCAGTCCCACAAAGTCACCCCGCAGAACTTCCAAGCCGAGGGCAGGGAGAAGACTCTTGCACCTTTCTCCTTAAAACGTTCCCCAGGAGTCTTCTGCAGAACACAAGATCCCAAGAGATGCTCCCCAAACAGAGGTCCTAGGAGTACGGGAGATTAGCAAAGGCCGTCACATTCACTTCTGGAGTCACAGCACGCAGTGTGTTAGAAATTCAGCATCTTCCTGTTGTGCAACATCTATTTGACTTCTTTTAAAAAAAATTTTTAACGTTTATTTGTTACTGAGAGACAGAGCAT
Source organism: Prionailurus viverrinus (assembly GCF_022837055.1). Classification (NCBI taxonomy): domain Eukaryota; kingdom Metazoa; phylum Chordata; class Mammalia; order Carnivora; family Felidae; genus Prionailurus; species Prionailurus viverrinus. Next base: position 3,209,489 of record NC_062563.1, read on the forward strand.
GAGCAGGGGAGGGGCAGAAAGATGAGGAGACACGGAATCCAAAGCAGGTTCCAGGCTCTGAGCTTTCAGCACAGAGCCCGACGCGGGGCTCGAACTAACAAACCGTGAGATCATGACCTGACCCAAAGTCGGACGCTTAACCAACTGAGCCACCCAGGCGCCCCTATTTGACTTCTTTTAAACCAGTGTCTCCCCAACCTATTGGAACCATACAACTCAGTCTTTTTTTGGAAGAGGAGTTTTCCTGTTTTATCTCTTGCAACTAGAATGCCTTGAAGCCCTATCCTTAAAACTGGAGACAAAGTAAAACCTGGGCAGGCACTTTCCCTGCCCCCTCCCCACCTTAGGGGAGGAGACAGGAAGTTGTGTGCTGGAGCCAGGGTCTGCAAGATCAGCAGGAAATGAACAGCAGGCCCTCCGGGCACATCTTGAAGGCCTCCAAGCAGGGGTCCCTGTGTCCTCAGGAAGCGACAGGAGATGGGGCAGACAGATTGGTCTATCCTAGGCTCAGGGTTTTGGCTCAGAGGGGGCCGGTACCATCATCCACTGAGACAAACCAACCACCTGTGTGTGACGGTCCCCAGTGATGCGTTTGGCATCGAGAGTCGCTTGGCCTGACTGTCACTGGAATCAGGCCCTGCAGGAATGCCGATCACCTCCTGCCGATACCACTGCCAGCTCAGAGCTCCTGGCCAAACATCCCAGCCATTTGCGTAACCAGGATGGGGAGGGGGCCGCCCCAGCATTACCAGGACCCTTCTGGTTGTAAGTGACAGAAACTAAATACAGGCGGGTTTATTAAAAACAAGAACATTATTGGTTCCCATGACACGGTGACTCAGCACCAGGCCGGCTGCAGAGGGGGCCAACCTCTGCCGTCAGGTTTATGTTCACCTCCATGGATCACACTCTGGGGAAGCTCCCCTGGTGGTGACACAGCACACTGGCTCCTGTCCAGGTGAAGAGAGAAGCCTTTCCTGGGTGCTGAGCACAAGTCCCAGGGCCCACTCAACAGGCCGATGAGTGGAAGAAGCTGACTGGCTAGGCCTGGGCTGCGTGGGCTCTCTGTGGCCGGGGTGGAGTCAGCCCCACCCAAACCACGCAGACAAAGAGTGGGCACAGAGTGGGCCCCCAAAGGAAATTGTGAGTACCCTCACCCCAACACCCAGGAGCGGCTGTCCACTGTAGGGGAAGGACATACCTGCCCGCTGAGCCAACCATGTCAAAGACACTGGAGGACAAATCAGATCTTTACTGTCGTTCCCAGACCTTGGCTTCTTCCTCAATACCAAGTCCCATCTCGCCCTGCTTCCCCCAGTCGCCTAATGATTACCTTACAGAGAAGAAAGATGGGCCCAGGACTATGCATGCTTAACAATCACTTCGATGGTGTCCAATTCAGGGCGGGAGCAGACCTCCTCCTGGAGGGGACACCTCAACATGCCCAGAACCGGGGCCCCAACTCTGCAGGAGGTCCGCAGGACAAGGCGGGAATCTGAGTGTGCGGCCAACGTCCCACATAATGCTCACGCACGTGGTCCTCGAACGACGCTTTGAAAAAGCCAGCCTGAATCCATGGAGAAGTGACCAGGGCCTGGGAAATTGTTTCATAGCTTTAGAAGAACAAAACAGCCCGAGGATATACATGTAATGCACAGAATCAGAGGAAAAGAAGGGCGCGAGGCAAGATGAAGGAGGGCTCTGTTACTGAGGAGAAATGAAGACGTCTGAAATACCTCCTATGCCATGCGCCGAGATAAAACAATGGAAAACCCCCATCACTGGGAGAAACTGAGAAATGATGGAAATGGTTAGGTGGGCCGTTCGGTCCTCTCTAGGGAGTCAGAAGATCTACTTTGGGGCCCAAGCAGCTCTGTTCCTCAGCGCAGAGACCTTCAGTGCGTGAAGACCTTGCCTTGGGCTCAGACGTGCCCGCTTGTTAGGGTTGGAAGACCAGGAAGTAGAAGCACTGAGCGTGACGGTAGAGTCCGGCATATAGACACACAGGCGTGTTTCCCTGCCTCATATGGTGTGTGTACACACACACACACACACACACACACGCACGCACGCACGCACACGCACGCATGCACACACCCTGGAAGAGTTCCACTAATTGCTGTGATACGAGAATTTTAATGTTGTGCTTGATTTTTATATAAATAAAAAACACAATAAAACTGCAAGTCAGGACGGACCAGGCCGTTAACGACATGTCATAGTAACAAACGGTCTCCTGATCACAGGGGCTTAAAACAGCAAAGGTTTGTGTCTGAGGAAGCAACACGCTGTCTGCGGGTGGGTGGGAGCTCTGCTCTGCTCCCCAGTGGGACCCCGTTCCGGCACCTGCTGCTCAAGGCAGTGGAGGGAGGGAGGGAGGGCCTCGTGGATGTCACACCAGCAGTGGAAGTGACACGTGCCGACTCCACTCACAACTCCCGGGCCACAGGCGATCACCTGACCCCTCACCCCCCACAACGGGGGACATGCCAGGAAACATAACTCTACCAGATACATAGACAGGGACCATATTCGTAGATGTATTTCTACCATCTACAGAGAAATGAGTATTGCTTCGTACTAACAACTAGTACGCTCATAAACAATAATAATATGTAGTATATGTACGCATATCACATTGCCTGTGGATACAGATAATGTTACATGTACATATACTTACGTGCACAGGTGTAGTGCACACACACACTCCCCTCTATGCATACGTGTGGTGTGTGTGCACATGTACGTGGGAGTAGGAGTCAATTCACATGGCTTAGCCCACAATAAGCACTTTAAAAAACTAAAAATGAATTATGATCCCAAGCCACGGGTCCCTCTGCAGACCTTGGGCAGTGTCTAACCTCCCCCACTGCCCCCTCCACACTCACTTCCTTGAAGAGGGGGTGGGTGGCGGGACATCCTGCCCCTGGGTCAGCTAGAGAACCGCTCCACGGGCTACGCACACATTAGCGGGCCTGGCGCCGTGCCAGGTACCAGACGTGGGGCTGTGGCAATGTGAGCTAGCCCCCGCCTTCTCGAAGTTTACGTCGCACTGGGGGGACCGATAATGTGTGAACAAACCGTCAGGTAAGACACTCTCCAATGGTGATAAATGCTCTGAAGAAAATCAACCAGGTACTGGGGGAGGGGGAAGCAGTGAGGGGGGGTGGTGGCAGCAGGTTCTTTACGTGGACGGGCAAGAGGGCTCTCTGAGGAGCTGGTGCACGAAGGAGGTGCCATCGCAAAGAGGCGTGAAGGGGCGCTTGGGGCCCTGCATCGCTCACCGGGCAGTGGATCCCGGAGGATGTGCTCGCAGGCCGGGCTGGGGGCAGGCGAGCTGCCAGAAGCCGTCTACCAGGTAATTCTGCCCAAGTGGGGCTGCGAGCACTCCCTGGCCATCTTCGTCTCCCACCCCCCCCCTTGCTCCTTTAGACTCCTGCCCAAACATGTGCGGGACCGTGCAGTTGGCCAGGAAGGATCTTCACTAAACGGCTCCCACCACCCTGAGTGATTGCTTTCCATTTGAGACAAATAACCACACAGTTCAGCTCTTTCCCAGGCAGCTCCCCGTTCCGAAGAGCCGCCTGCACATTAAAGCTTTCGATGCATGGCGCCCAGCCTGCTTAGGCCTTCTTTATGGCCTCATCAGCAGTAACCGGACGATTACAAAGGCTTCTTCTGTTTTTAAAAACAATGATTTATTGGACCCCTTCAACTCTTCTTTCCCGAGTCTGGGTATTATATGGGCATGTTTTGCTATAATTAAATTCCTAGATTACTGTCAAGCCAATTGTTTTACCCATCCAATCTGTAACAATGCGTTTTTATTGTCTCTTATTTTTTAATTAAGATGGAAATAGATGTATTCTATGAGATCCAGGAAAGAAATAAAAACAGCCCTCTTCTCTAGTCAATCCACTCCAATCAGAGGGACCCTGGAGGAGGGAGGTAGGAATCTTCAGTGAGCTCTACTTAGCGTGGAAGAAGCCAGACATTCTGGGTTTGTCCACCCCACACTCAACAGGTATTTACTGAGCAACTACTAAATGCTGGCCACTGAGAAGGACACAGTGGTGAACAGGACAGGATGAGACTATCCTCAAATGCTTACATTCTGCTGGGACTGACATAACAAAGAAGTAAGTTTAAAACAGTAAGATGACAGTGTCCTTTATAAAGACAAGCCAACGGCATGCCTGATAGGAAGTGACAGTGACTGAAGGCTATGAAAATCAAGTGACCACGGAAGCCCTTTGGAAAATTATATTGAGATGAGATCAGAATTAGGAGGACAGAGCTAAACCAAGGAAAACAGCACTGATGACAGAAAGAAATAGCAGGTTCAAAGGCTCCGGGGCAGGGAAGACCTCAGCAGGTGTTAGAAGTGGCAGAGAGCAGGGAGAATACAAGATGAGGTCGAGAAGCTTAAATGGAGTTGAATTTGCAGGAAAAAGGAAAAGAAGTGTCTTCCGGGAGCAGAAAGACAGGGAGGAGGGGACTAGGGGGGCTCTGGAAGCAGCCCCAGCCTTGGCTGTATCTTAGGGGCACACCTGTGCAGTACACCTGTTTCACACCCCAGACCTCTTGGCCAAAGACTCTTGCGGTCCAGGACGGGCATAAAACAGCATGGACCTTCATGCTGGGACACAGGCACTCTGGCCTGGTGACCAGTGGCCAGAGCAGTTTCCTCCACGCCTGGCTACGGCCTCCAACAAGGGAAGTTCTGTAAAACCCTGACAGAAGCTGACCCCCAAGAACAAGCGTGGCTGAATTTTCCTCTCACCAGGAAGGATGAAGGCTCAGCTTGGTCATTCCTTTGATGTACAGAAAGTAAGGGTATTAGGTATTCCGTGCACTTCACAGTTGGGAACCTGATGAATCCCTGCTGCATTTGTAGCCTTGATACGAGAATGGTACCCGGTGTATCTAGGTGCTCAATAAATGATTAAAAGAAAGACTTGCCTGGATTGAAGACTTGGCCCCTTCTCCCACCCCCTCAAGGTGGCCGCATGCATCCAACGTTCCTTCTCACGTCCACCCTGCACCCACGGCTCGCCCACATTCGAGCACACCCACTGCCCCTCCCTGGGTCCCTACAGAGATGGCGACCACACACTTGGTACCTGGGCAGCACGAAGCCTGATCACCTTCCTCCCTCCAAAGCCCCTTTCTCTGGCCCTCCTGCCCCTTGCTCCTCACTGCGCCCTTGGAAGTGAGCCGCATTCTCTGACCTTGGCCCAAGGCAGGGTCTGTAAGTCTTGCCAGGCTGCTCAGAGATTTGGTCCCGGCCTCAGTATTTGACCTATTTCCTACTTGCAACTTTTCTTCTTTGAAGGTATGCTACGAACAAAAGTAGCACCCTGACATCCTGTCATTTAAGTCAGGGTCCACCTAGCGTGTTTAATCAAACATATGGAAGCACCGTGTCAGCAAAGGCAGGTTCCAGCTGTGGCTCCGAGGCCTGGGGTCTGGGAGGCCAGAGCTCATCAAGCTAGGAAACAGGGCCACGGCCAGCACCCCCTGGGGCCACCCTCCACGTGATCCCCGTCTTCTGTTTCGGTCTCTGCGTCTGTTACTGGATAGGAGGCCAGGGAAGTGAGTGGCTTCAGAATCCAAAGGCCCCAGGGTGATGAGGGTTCAGGCAGAACATCTCAAAGTCCGTGGATCTCACGCTCACCCTCTTCCCAAAGACTGTCTGTCTCCCTCCCTTCCATCACCTTCCAGCAACATAGCTTGAGTAAGTGCCAGCTTCCAGAGGGTGCAGGAAAGAAGCCTGTCCATTCTACATGTGTGCACCTCAGGTGTCCAGTCCTTCTGGTTTGCCCAGACCGAGGGATGTCCCAGGACACAGGACTTCCAGTGCCAACACTGGCTTGAGTCGGCCATCCTAATATGCTTATACGCCTGTGTGTGTGCGCGTGTGCGTGTATTTACACACGTTGGTCAAAGCTGCCGGTGGACTTCCCACGCCTCCAGGACGCACAGTACAGGTGGAAGTCAGTCAGCGCTTTCTGGACTAGGCAGCCCTTGGTCCCTTTCCCCCGGGAAAAGTGGAAGACAGACGCTAGATGGTCCACGAGGAGAAGGAACTGAAAAGCTTCTCACAAACTCGCTACAACAGACCTTCTCAAACATTCCAAAGAAGAACTGTAGAGCTTCAGAAATCCTTTCTCTCATGTTCTTAGCCAGAAAATAAAGCACAGAGAGGTGTGTGCTTGGTGCTCGTGCGTGTGTGTGTTTTCAAAAAGGTATCTGGAGCTGAACCTTCATGCCCATGTATTAACAATAGCAGGGAGTGGGAAGAGTTTTTCTGCTGTAAGTCAACTCTCATTTCTATTTAGGAACCATTTTTGTTTGTAGACATGGGCCCTTTAAAGGATCCATCAGGTTTTTTGTCAAAGCAAAGGCACCTTCTTGCTTGCCTACTTTTTCTTCTGATGTAGAAAGTTCCTGGATCTTGAGCCAGATTTTCTGACTGAACCAACCCTGCTCTTAGAGTTGAGAGTCTCAGGAACCAGGAAAGAGAGGCTCTTATGAGCACAAACGCTGGCCTGCCTGACAAAGAAGGAACAGGGTGAAATGAGGAAAGAAGCGGCCAGGCATCTGGAAAATTCCACAGATGGTCAGTGAAACTGAAGTCGCAGCTGGCTGAGCAGGGTCCAGGTCCTCAGGTGGGGGCTGGGTCTGGGGAGGCTCAGGTCCCCTGGGCCTGAGGACCGATGGGGCACCTCTCAGAGCAAGCAGCCAGCCACACGGCCACACGTGCTGGTGGCCGACGGGGCCGTCTGTGTCTCCTGTGTTTAAGTAAAACGGGTGCGCACAGGGGAAGGAGGCTGAACCCGCAGCAACAAGGGGCAAAGTTTCGAGGGATGTTGAAGAGTCCGTCATTCTTCAACACGGAGGCACGGAGACACTACAGTAAAGGGGGGCATTATCGAAATAAAGAGATGCGAGTATTCACTATGCAGGTGGATCCAGAGAAAACAAGAAGCTGAAGCTTCTCACCTTTGGACTTGACTAAAGCACGGAGACCTTGGCCAGGCCCATGGATGCTCTTCAAAAACCTCTAAGTCCCTTTTGGAAAGCACTTGGTGAAAGCAAACAAGGGAATATTCTTAAACGTCACGCTCAGTTGAATCGGGGGCGAGTGAGGGAGGAGGGCAGGCTCCATCCTTTACCGACTCCCCGACCGCCAGGCACCCAACCACACCAGGGAGTCAACCGCCTGACTCAGGGCTCCCAGACGCCCGTCTGTGGGACCCCACTCGCCTCTCAAGGTCTGTTTTCTCATGTGCACAATGAAAATAATGGTACCACCTTCTTAAAGTGGTTGCTGTACAAAACAGAAGACAAAGCCCTAGTGCCTGACACAGCTCAAGATTTCACCATTGGCACCGGCACGTTAGTTTCCATCGTCGGCCCTTTTGACGGGATGGATAGATTTTCCCCCAACGCGGTAATTATCCGGTTTATGCTTTTATCTCGTGGCTCATTTACAGAAACTTTTCTGGTGATCAGAAAAGAGATGTATAGGATCCTCAGGTTGTGTCTCTCTCCGTGTCTTAGGGCACGGAGCCAGCACGATTTTCACCCTCAGTAACAGGTGGGTGATAACCCCCCAGGCCCAGCGTGGGCTGGTCACAGCCCCGGGCAGGTCCCCGCTGAAGCAGGAAGAGAAGCTAACAAGAAATGTTCTTTAGTCTTGCAGATACAAAACAAACCCCATGCTTTACAAACAGAAAAGAAATATAGGTTAGCTGACAGGTATACTTTATTATACGTTGTCTTGATTAGTTTCTGGAAAAATCTTCAGATGTTTTATGTTATTTTAATTATAGAGACTCATTCCAAAGTCTTCAAATATTATTTTCTCATTCCCTGCCATATATCTTTGTAGACTATTTCTCTCACATATATCTTTATAGACAATTCAAGCTCTTGATATATTTCTATTCCCCAAGTCTTCAAAGCCACGGTTTCTTCTTATTTTTTTCATGACTCGTACCCTTCAGCACGCTGAGCTTTTGATGTCAGGTATCAATTTTTAACTTTTAATTTTGTCTCCAGAAAGTAATGTAAAGAGAAATATAAAGGTTAAAATAATACTCCTCATAAGTGTAGAGCTGCAAATTTCATGGCTAAAAATGGAAAATTAATAGTACCTTTTCCTTTTAACTCTTAATGCAGTAACCAGTTCTTGATTTCAGCAGCTCAGTGAGGGCCTTTTACAAAAGGATTTTACTGTGGTTTTATGGGTTCCACATACAGGACAGGAGCCCTTCTTAGCTGGGACATAATAAGGCTACGTGGAAAATTGCCACTTTTAATGCAGCACTTTCAAATGGACTCCAACATCTCGGGTTTTTATCCTTTAAAGATTTCAAATTATCTGTGGGACCAACAGGTGCCACCTGGGACAGGAGAAGAGAAGTGTGTAAGAGAATTTCTCAGGGTGTATTTTTTGGAGATACTGTGTCAAAGACCCTCAGATGAGAGGAGGAAGGAGTCAGGAGAAGGTTCTTGCTGCTCTCGTCTCGGAGCCCATCGTGTTCCTGGAGGAGCAGAAACTCCACTGTAGACACAGGCCCAGGGCCCGACGGGAAAGAGAGGAGGGGGCTGGGGGAGAGAGAGTGTGGGCACAGAGACTCAGGCTTGAGGAGAGTGTGGGCATAAGGCTTGCGGGTTGGGGAGGGGGAGGGAGAGAGAGAGAGGGTGTGGGCACAGAGCCCCAAGGCCAGGGGAGAGAGAGTGCAGTCATGGAGCCCAGCTCCCTGGCTCTCTGGGCCCCAACAGCACAGACCCCTCATGAGTGGGGCGAGTGTGTTTGTGGGTGTGAATCATAGGGAAAGGCCCAGAGCCAGGGTTAGGTCAGAGGAGACAGAAAACACAAGAGAGGTCAGGGAAGGTGCGCTCAGACCAGCAAAGGGTTGTGTGGACAGTTCCTGGGTATGCAGAAACCAAGGGCCCACCGCCACCGGGTGCCAGCTGACACCCAGGTCATCCTGGGAACCCTGCTTAGCGGGGAAGCCATCTTCTGCCACTGGGGAAGCGCCGCAACAGCGGCCAGCAAGTGAAAGGGGGCAGAACCAGGATCTTGGCTCACATCTGCTGGACTCAGTGTATGAAGGTAAAAGTCACGAGGGTAATAAGCATCGTCAGTGGGACTAAACATGGATGTGTCCTTTCAGGGCACAGCTCTTGAGGCAGAACTAGGAGGCCTCCCACTTCACCAACAGGAATATTGAGGCTCAGAGAATTCAGAAATGGCCTGAGCCACGCAGCAGATAGAGCCTGGGCGAGGATCCGAACCCGCATCCATGGGACTCCAGGGTGTTTGCTCTGTCTTCACCTCCGCGCTTGATCTGGATGCAGATTGGAAGTTCTTTCCAGATTAACGGATGAAGATGTGAGAAGAGTGTCCTGAGTAACTTGTTAACATCGTGCATTTGATTAACGCAGGCCACCGTCACCACTGGGGGTCAGATAAAAAGTACAAACAGCATCCTGATATAAATATCACCTGCCAGCTTTGACAGGTGTTCAAAATTGTTCTCAGGGTGCCTGGACATGGTGGGAGATGCCCAAGAAAATCAGCAGAAAGCTTTCTGAGCCAGCCTTTGCTCTCAGCAGGCCCTGATCTCAGGTCCCCCTATGCATGCTTTGGTGGAAGGGCGCCTGCAGGATTAATGCAGAACAGAAGCTCCCGGCACACCACCTGCGTAATTTCCAACGAACACATTTGATGCTTGTCTTTGTCGTAGACCACAGGTTGTGCTGGGGATCATTACTTCTTCCCCTAACTACAGAAGGAATATTTATCCAGTTTTCGGGCTACTTGTCCCTGCACGTAATAATTTAGTGGGGAAAATAAGGGCAGAGGGGTAAATGAGTGGGGGAAACCTGTTTGGTTTTTAATAGATTTTTTAACAATCCAGAAACCCAGCAACTGAGAGTGAAGAGCGCTCACCCTTTCGAGTCAGAAAGCCTGGGTTTGAGCCATTCTCTAGGCAAGAAATCCCAAGTTGAACATCCTTACCCCTCGGTTTGGTTTCCTACATCTGGATCTGCAGCCCAGCCCTCCCGTGCACATCACTTAGCATGAAGACCCCTGAGTAACAATACAGTCCAGGCTCAGCCAGCAGAACCAGTAAGAGTGCTGGAGGATGGGGGGGCGTGTCCTAGAAAGGGAGCTTCCAATAGGAGTGCTGGAGGATGGGGGCGTGTCTTAGAGGAGGAACTTCCAATAGGAGTGCTGGAGGATGGGGGCGTGTCTTAGAGGAGGAGCTTCAAGTAAGCCCCTGACCCACCTGCAAATCCGTGCCCTCTCTATGCCCTCTGTCTAGATCTAGGACGCTGCTATCCTCTTAGCTACTCAAACCAAAACGTGTGGGGGTCTCCAATGCCTCCTTGCTGGCCTCTTCAATCGACCTCCCTGCCTGAGGTCCCTTCTGCTAACCAGTGCCAGACTGCAGCCGGACTGTGCACACGGCTTCCTGACTCCACGTTCAGTGACATCACCCAGGCAGCTTGTAATCAGCCAGCGGTGAAGTTGTTTACATCATGGAATTGTAACACTCATCGTGTTTGTTTTTAAGACTGCTGGCTTACCAACGCACCACTTCTACATCCCAAATTAGTTTGTCTCTCCCCATCCCCACCACGACCACCTGACTTCAAGTTATCACCTCTCACTTCAAAAACGGCCTTCTCCCATTCCTGCTCCTTCCAGCACACTCTCTTCACTGCAGCTAAAAAGGAATTTTAAACCTAGATTGGGCTGTCATATCCAATCCTTGCTTAACTTCCTACTAAACTTATAAGAAAAGTCTGAGCTCCTACCTGTGCCACAAGGCCTGAGGGATCCAATCCTGTTTCTCTCTCCCCCACCCCCTGTGGTCCCTGGGCTTGCACCACACTGGCCTCCATTCTGTGCTGGACCATACTGACTACCCCCTTATCTCAGGGCCTTTGCACATGTCCTATCTCTGTCTAGAACGTGCTCACCAGCACTTTGCCTGCATGGCTTAAATGCTACATCTTCACAAGGTACTTCCTGGACCAGGTTTCTACCGGATGGCCACACACATCCAATGCCAATTCACTCTATTACTGTTGATTTGGGTTTGTTTATGGCACCTTCACCAGTTATAACTCTTTATTTGCTTATTTATTTTGCCTATAGTCTGGAAACTCCCTCAAAATTATAAGCCCTCAAAGGATAGGAACTATGTCTATTCTGCTAGGTATCACTATAGCCTGTTACCTAATAGACACCCAAAACAACATTTATTGGATGGATGGATGGATGGATGGATGGATGGATGGATGAACATGTCCTCAGAGCAGCTGAGAGACTAGGGGATCTGAACCTGGAGGCCAAGTTGAGGCTTTAAGAAGGCTAGAGCCCTTCTGAAATCATGGAAAATCTTACGTATCTGTAGATTTTCTTTCTCAGACCCTTCCAACTGTGATCCAAAAACAGCATCCTGTATTGAAAATCATGGGAGGAGAGAGCTTTCCCTGGACAATGATCACCTTAGAATCGGTCTCTGCCTTACACTTAGCTGCTCGCTGGACCTGGGCTCAGTATCATGAATAGAAAGTCAACAACTCTCCAACAAAGAGTGCTCACCAGAGAGTTCTTTGGCTGTCTACTGGCACCTATGGCTGTGCACAAAGAGCAGGGACCCAGGAGAAACTTCTGAAATGGTTAGAGGCAGGCTCGTGCCCTTGCTGAAAGCATCACAGCCTCCCAGTGCGCTCAGCAGAACCCCGAGCTGGGGAGGATCAGACGCTGCCACTGTGCGGCCTCTACAGGAGGCAGGCTGGAGGTCCTGGCGTCTTGGGGAGGAATCGGGAGTCGGGGCAGGGGGGGCACTGTATTGACATGGTAGCAGCTGGAGGTCTCTACCACGGATTGCCCCCACTTGTAGATCAATACTTAATGCCCATATTGATCTCAATTGGTTTCCTCACTGACAATCAGCAGTTCCAGAGGAAGTGGTAAACATTCCCCAAATAAAAGAGACAATAAGGAAATCTGAGCAGAGGCACATTAAAAAAAAAAAGAAGAGGAAAGATTTTCTCTAAAATCATAAAATGTTTGTAACGATAACAGATAGTGGAGTAGCATTATCTTCAGAATGCAAAGGTAGCAATTAAATCTCTGTTGGGCAAAATGTCCCCTACTGCCAGAGATGCACGCCCAACCTCAGAACAAAATCTCCTCTGTTGTTTTGATCCCCTACCTCTGTGATTATGGAAGCTGCAAGGACTTGGCTGGGGGTGGCAGAGAACTCATCTATTAGAAACCTTAAAAGCAAAAGAAAAGAAAAGAAAACATGAGAACAGGACTCAGGAGGGACCGATTACAACGTAGCTCCAGATGTGGGTAGAGGAAAAGAGAATGCATTTTGCCAAACTGACAGAGCTCCTGACCTGTAGCTCCCTGAGGTCCAGCTATGATTCCCTATGGATAGGGAAAATTGTGGTGTCTCTCTAGAATTTTCCCCCTTGACACATGGCAGGTCAATTTTTCCCAGCAGAAAGCAGATTTTTGCAATAAAGCATTTTGATTTTAATTTATCCTTGTGTAAATTGGATACTCTGAGTCTAGACCCTCATATTTTTTAATACTTGATGGGTGGGAGTGGGAACATGCTGCTATTTTAAATCTCTCAGCAATTTTCTGAACCATCTTTGGGAGGGAAGACTGCTCTTTTATTTCCAAAAAACAAAACAAAACAAAGCATTTCAATGAGCCCTTTGATTTTACAAAGGAGAAGCCAAACCCCTATTTGGGAATGGAGAGGTTCTAAATAAGGAGATGTGAAATAGCCTTGCATGATAATGTGAAGTGTGTCACTGCTGTGCATGGAACTCACCTCTGAGCTGGGAGTGTAATGTAGGAGATGAGTCTAGGACTTTGTGTGGGGGGCTAGGGGGAAGCAGGCAGCATTCTTTCTGCTGGTTCCAAAATGCTGCTGTTGATGGCAGGCAAGAGGTGGGTCCTGGGACTGGTGCACTGGATGCAGAAACATGGTATCAGGTTAAGGGTTAAAGAGAAGCACATCTAGCAGGGACCAGTGGCTATGGTGGACCTGGCTTCAGATCACAGCCTTCTTTCAACTTTGGTCCCTCCAAGCTTTCCATGAAGTTTTGATAAACATGAAAGGAGCCTGATTTAATCCCACTTTAAGGAAACAGAGGAGGACCTTAACCCTTCCGGAGAATGTAACCGCAAAATGCTGGTGATGTGTGGAGGGCAGACCATTGGTCTGTCTGAGAAGAACAAGTACAGTGGATGTCAATGGATATAATCCTCCTCGGTTCCCTTCCCTGTCTTCATTCTCCTGGCATTAGAACTTCTCTTTCTAGCCTGAAGCCCTTTGCACACCAGACTTAGCCAATCAGAATGTTGTCTCCTACTGGCTCAATCCTGGCCAATGCAAAGCTTCCCTGGGACTTTCACTGGAACCATCAGATGCTGGCTGAGAAAGTTGCTGGGGAGGTGCTGCTGTAAGTATAGAGGGGCTGGTAGCTGGCTTTGGTCCATGTAAGGGAGAGCCCAGCTGAAGAGGAAGAATGGTTGAGTTATTTATTCCTCTGGTTTCCTCTCTGCTCCACTGTTGCAAGCTGTCTTCATCCTCCTTCTGAAGCTCTCACTTCTGCCGTGGCTCCCTACAGCTCTCCTCCCTGGAGCCCTGTAACTGCCCCTCCCCCACTCCTTCAGGTCCTGGGATGGAAATGGTTCTCCCATTATCACTAGCCCAGGGGTTCCTCGATGTGCCGCTCTCTGGATGATGTCTCTGCTGATTCTTCTGCTTTGCCAGTTGGTGGTCTATTTCCTTCCTGAACCCTGATCTAGTAAAGATTGGGCCTCTGTGGTCAAACAAGAAACAGGCCCTTCTATTGTCAGCTGGACAAGAATGGGAGTTAGCAAGCCCTAAAGAATGGAGCAGTTAGGAGCCACTTGTGTTAAATTCATGATAAACACAAGTTATGAAGCCTGGTCTTCGCTCACAGAACCTCCTGAATTCTGGGAAGTAACCACATCTATCTGAAGTTGCCTCTAAACTTCCCTTAGCATGCTCATCTAGGGCTTGCCAGTGCTGATTCTTAAAAACCAGGGCTGAGAGAATGACATCAGCAAGATGGTAGCACAGGAGGTCCCCTGTTCATATCCCCCCTCCCCCCTCCCCCCCCCCCCCCCCCCCCGCTCAGCAATAATAACCTGGCATCTATCCACAGACAAGAGTGCTTTTCTGGGAGCTTTGGGATCCAGGTAGGAAATTCTGAAACCCTATGCAGTCCAAGCGCTATTTTGAGAATGCAGCCCCATAGCCAGGTGGCTGACTCACTGACTACAGTCTCAACTATACTCCCAGAAACAGGTCCATGCCCCTGCAGGCTCAGCTATAGCGCCGTCTGCCATCTCTCCTGTCACCAGCCCCATATGTCAAGGGCTCTGGGAGAAGTTATACCCATATCTGCACTGGCTAAGAGGCCCGTAGACCTCAGTCCCAGCTGTGTACCTTGAAATGGCCAGCCCTTCTCAGCCATACACCAAGATCAAGTGGGTATTATCCCTGGGAGACAAGGATGGTTCAATATGTACAAATCGACAAAGGTGTTACACTATATTAACAGAATAAAGGATAAAAGCCATATGCTCATCTCAACAGACACAGATTAAGCATTTGACAGGATTCAACATCCCTTCCTGATAAAAACTCTCAACAAATTAGATTTGGAGGGAATGAACTTCAACAAAATAAAAGCCATATATGATAAACCCACATCTAACATCATACAATGGTGAAAAGCTGAAAGCTTTTCCCTAAGATCAGGAACAAGACAAAGATGCTTACATTAAACATAGTACTGAAATCCTAGCCAGAGCAATTAGTCAAGAAAAAGAAATAAAATGTATATAAATCAGAAGTTAGTTTGTCTCTGCAGATAACATCATCTTACCTATAGGAAACCCTGAAGACTCCATCAAAAATCTCTTCAAACTAAATTCAGTAAAGTTGAAGGATACGAAATTGACACACAAATATGAATTACATTTTTATACACTAAAAACAATCTGTCTGAAAAAGAAAATAATCCCATTTATAACAGGATCAAACACAATAAAGTACTTAGCAATAAATTTAACCAAAGAGGTGAAAGATCTGTGTACTGAAAATTATAAGATATTGATGAAAGAAACTGAAGAAAACATGAAGAAATGGAAAGATAGCCCATGTTCATGGATGGGAAGAATATTGTTAGTGTCCACAGTACTTAAAACAATGTGCAGATTCAGTGATATTCCTATCAAAATTCCAATGACATTTTTCACAGAAATAGAGAAAACAATCATAATTCACATAGAATCACAAACACCCAGAAAGCCAAAGCAATCTTGAGAAAGAAAAAAAAAAAAAAAATGGAGGCATCACACTTCCTTATTTCAAACTGTTACAAAGCTATAGTAATCAAAACGGTATCATACTGGCAAAACGAAAACAAAACAAAATCAGACACATAGACCAACAGAACAGAACTGAGAGCCCATGGGGTGCCTGAGTGGCTCAGTCAGTTAAGCGCCTGACTCTTGGTTTCAGCTTGGGTCATGGTTGGCTCGGGTTTTGTAAGTTTGAGCCACGCACTGGGCTCTGCACTGACAGTGTTGTGGGGGCTCCTTGGGATTCTCCCTCACTCTCCCTCTCTCTCTGCCCCTCCCCAATTCGTGCTTCTCTGTCTCAAAATAAATAAATAACCTTAAAGAAAAAAAAAAGAATTGAGAGTCTGTGAATAGACAGACCCATGCATATACTGTCAACTAATAATATGTGACAAGGGAGCAAAGAATACTCAATGGAGAAAGATAGCGTCTTCAATAAATGGTGTTGAGAAAACCGGATATTTTCATGCAAAAGAATGAAGTTAGGATTCCTATCTTATCCCATTCACAAAAAGTAGCTGGAAGCAGATTACAAAGATTTCAGTGTAAGATCTGAAACCATAAACTCCTAGAAGAAAACATAAGAGAAAAGCTCCTTGACATTGGTCTTGGCAAGGCTATTTTGCATGCGACACCAAAAGCATAAGCAACAAAAGCAAAAATTTAAAAAGTGGCACCAAATCAAACTAAAAAGTTTCTGCACAGCAATAGAAATGATCAACAAAATGAAAAGGCAACATACAGAATGGGAGAAAATAGTTGCAAACCATGTCCCAAATAAGGGGTTAATATCCAAAATATTTAAGAAACTCATACAACCCAATAGCAAAATCATCATCATCCTCATCATCAACGTCCACTTTAAAAATGGGCAAAGGACCTGAATGGATATTTTTACAAAGACCTGCAAATAACCAACAGATGCATAAAAACGTGGTCAATACCACTAAACATCGGGGAAATGCACATCGTGGAAAACCACAATGAGATATCACCTCACACTGAGTAGACTGACCATCATCAAAATTACAAGAGATAACGAGTGTTGGCGAAGGTGTAGAGAAGTGGGAATAACCCTCGTGCACTACTGGTGGAAATATAGATTGGTACAGCCATTATGGAAAACGTACAACATGGAATTTCCTCAAAAAGTTAAAAATAGTATTTCCACATGATCCAGAAATTCAATTTCTGGGTATATACCCAAAGGAAACAGAATCACTATCTGGAAGAGATAACTGCACCCCATATTCGCTGCAGCATTATTCACAATAGTCAAGACATGGAAGCAATCTAAGTGCCTATAAATGCATGAGTAGATGAAGAAAATATGCTCCACAGGCAGACACACATTCTCTCTCTCTCTCATTACACACACACACACATACACACACACACACACACACACACACACACACACACACACACACTCAAAGTGGAATATTATTCGGCCACGAAAAGGAAGAAAACCTTGCCAGTTGCAACAACATGGATGAACATTGAGGGCATCATCCCAAGTAAAATAAGTTGCATGGACAAAAGCAGATGCTGTGTGATCTCACTTATATGTGGAATCTGAAAAATCCAAACTCCTAGAAACAAAGTAGGCTGGCAGTTGCCAGGAGCTAGGGGCTGGTTACATGGGAAGATGCTGGTCAAAGAGTATAAATTTCCAGGTGTTCGATGAATAAGTTCTGGGGATCTAACATACAGCATGGTGACTACGGTTAACAACACTACGTTGTACACCGAAAAGTTGCCAAGGGAACAAATCTTAGGTGTTCTCACCATAACAAACAAGGGAAGTCTGTGAAGTGATGGATGTGTTAACTAACTTTATTGTGGTTATCATTCCACAATATGTAGGCATATCAAATTATCACAGTGTACACCTTAAGTCTGCACAATTTCATAGGCCAGTTATATCTCAACAAACGTGAGGAAAAAAAGAAAAATAAAACCAGACCTGCCTGCTGAGCTCTCATTTATTAGCAAACAGTAGCTGATGGGTAGGAAAGCTGCTTCATCCCTCAAAGCTGAAACAACGGCAAACACGTGCAGACTCTTGTCGTGCACACGCACTGACTCAGCTCATCCCCTTCACCCCCATCCTACCGATGAGCAAACTGAGAGACTGAACCACTGCGCATGCGGACTCAGCGGGTGCCGAACAGAGGCAGGATGCGCTGAGCCTGGCGCTCACCAGCATGCTGGTGGTCTCCCCTGCCTGTGTGGACATCCCTGTTTTTCTACAAGGAACCAGCTGGCCTAAGATGCTGGCAGGTGGCTGAAAGAGTTCATTCCCAATGCCTCTTGAACACCTTCATTTTAACTAGATTTGGGACCGGGAACAGTTTGCAAACTGGGTCCAACACCCGAATTTTTTTTTCATTCATTCATTGAAGTGAAAGTCACAAAATGTACAATTAATCATTGTAAAAATGAGCAATTCAGTGGCATTTAGTACATTCATAATGTTGTGCAATCAGCACTCCATCTAGTTCCAAATATTTCTGTCAACTCCAGGGTAAAACCTGTACCGTTTAAGCAGCGTCTCTCCATTCCCCTGCTGGTCTTTGTCAATAAAGTTTTATTGGAACACAGCCACACTTACTGGCTTACTTGGCATCTACCACCATTCTTGTGCTACAATAGCAGAGATGAGAAGATAACAGTAGAGACCTAATGGCCCACCAAGCCGAAAATATTACTGTCTGGTCCTTTACAGGAAACGTGTGACAACTCCGAGCAGTGACTCAGAGCACTAGCTTTGATGTGGGTTGGCACCCTCACTTGTCGCTTTGCCGTATGACTTTGGGTGCCTCCTTCGCACTCTGTGCCCCACTGTGCTCCTACACAAACCAGGCAGCCAATCTATGCTCTGTGCTCTGCATGGAAAGCACTTAGCACAGAGCCCGGCATTAGGCAGGCAATCAATGGTGGTCAATACTATTATCTTGACATTTGTGCCCTTATTTGATGTTCCAAATTACCCTGGGAGCCCAGAAAGGAGATATCTTTGTCTCCATTGTACTGATGGGGAATGAGGGCTTGAAACGGATCGGAACTTGCTCAGGTCACGAACCAGTGACAGCCACAGCCACAGCCACAGCCACAGCCACAGCAAGGGCCTTGGGCTCATTCTCCCACCGCCTACACCCACCGGTCACCATGTGCAGGGGCAGGAAGCAGAGAGAAAGAGCATCAAACCCAAAGATCCAAGTGCGATGTGTCCCAGCCCTGCCCAGCTCTGGGAGTGGCGTGTGCCAGTTTGGGCATCTCAAGAACGTGCTGTGCACCCGAGAGTGGCTTCACCTCATTTCCCAAGTTCACGGATGTTGCTGACAGAGCGCCCACCTTGCAGAACCCCTGGCTGCCTCGATGTGGAGGAGATGAAAGAAAACAACGTGTTTCTATTTCATCAGTGCCCTGCTCTCCTGAGCCTTCCTTCCTCTGGTCACATTTGCAAATTAAAATTAAACCCCACCAGGAAAGGGCTCCTCTCCCCGGCTTCGTGCTGAGCTGGCTCTCGTCTCTTTGAGGTTTTCAAAGCTGCTCTTAAGCAAATTCTTTAAATCCTCTTCCAGAGCCTTGATGTGTTCACAGGGCAACTGCTCCCGGCTCTGGGGTGAATCCAGCACTTTGTAAAGTTCGGGGGTGGGGGGTGGGGGGGGGATGACAGTTCAGCTGGCCCAGCAAAAAGCCATTTTACAAGCAGTCAGCACAGCCCTGCAGCCAGAGACCTGCTTCCTCACCAGCCAACAGAGGGAGGAACTGGGAATCGGCCAGCTGATAGATGGCAATGCTCATTTCCTGGCACTTGAGCTATGGCGAGGGCTGGAGGGGACACTGGGGAATCTGCCCTAAGAGGAGAGCAAACAGCGAAATTCAGTCTTGCCTCTAACCCCTGCCTGGGGGTGTTTGCACAAAGGCAGGCAGGAGTGGTAATACTTTTAAAAGTTTGCCTGAAACCAGAGGTGCTGGGTTTGATTTAAACTCCACGAGCCTCTTACTTAGCAAGTGATTTCTCATCCCCCCAAACACGCGTGCACCTCCTTGTCCGGGAGCCACACGTAAGTGGCCAGCCGGCTCGCGCTTGGAGTGGATTCAAGCGCTTTTGTCGTGCCAGTTATAAAAACCGTAATTTTGATTCTCTGACTAAGAGAAGCACACAGACTCCAGGTTACTCTAAATTTCCCTCTGGAGACCCCCGCAGAGGCTTTGCTGACACGATTTGTCTTTCTCCAGTGCCACGCAGGCAGGCCCAGAATCACAAATCACCGCTTGTCTCTCGTACACACAGGGGAGGCCAAAGCCCTGTGCCTTGTGCGACGAAAGGCAACGTGATGGCTTGGTTGGGGTCAGCGGCATGGGACAGGCCAGCTGAGCCACTCCAGGCCTACAGACAGACAACTCAGCATTCAGGTGGTAGCACCCTCTCTTCAGCTTTGGCTGCTCCCAAATTACTGCCAATGAGACGGCTGAGAACAACAGACACTTACTGTCTCACCGCCCTGAGGTCCAGAAGTCCAGGATCAAGGGCTGAGTGTGGCTGGTTCCCTCTAGAGGCTCCGACGGGGAACCAATCCCTTGCCTTTCTCCCAGCTGCCGGTGGCTACCACATTCCTTGCAGTCCCCAGCCTGTAGAAGCGTGACTCCAGCCTCCGCCTCCGTCTTCACACGGCCGTCTTGCCTCTGTGTCTGTGTCTCAAACTTCCCCCTCCCTTCTTTTATGGGGACCCCAGTCATTGGACTCAGGGCCCACCCTAAATCTAGGATGTTCTCACCCCGAGGTCCTTACCTTCATTACATCCGTAAGACCCCATTTCCAAATGAAGTCACATTCGCAGGTACAAGGATTACCACCTGGATCTATCATTTTGGGAAACAACATCCAACTCAAGACCATAGCCAAAGGGATATGTTAGCCCCAATGCCTGTCCACAAGCTGACTTTCTGTCCTCAGAAAAGGGACAGTGAGCAGGACAGAAAAGCAAAGAACTGGGCCAGGACCGGGGTGCTGCTGAGTCCTCCCAGCCCCACAGCTTTCTCATTGTGTGACCTCTGGCTGACGACCAGTGGCTTGGTTTGCATGGTTCACATAAGAACAGACACCAGCCAATTGGTTTGCCAAGAGATCAGAGAATCCAGGGAGGCGTCTGGCAGCTCATGTGTTCAGTGACTGCCGCTGCTTCCCTGACGACGGTGAGGTTGACGGAAAGGACAACGGGGTCATCTCTAAACCATGCTGTTCATAAGCAATGAGGTCTTCGATTCTATTTGTGACCTGACTTAGTCATTTATTCATGAGCGTTTGGGAATTAGACACCGACTAATCGAAAGTTCATCGGAAGAACGGGTTCCACACTTCCTGTTACAAGGGGGCTGGAAGGTGTCCCACGGCCAATGGCGAGTGGAGAGGGGACGGGTTTCCTCCTCAGAAATGGGCGAGGCAGGAACAGTGACACTTAGGTCCGGGCCTCTTCATGCAGAAGTTAGCTCCCCACCCGGAGGGCCTCTCTCAGAAGCCTCCCCTGGTTAACTGTTCCTACCTTCCTCGTCTACAGGGGTCGGGCTCAAAGTATGTGAGGATGAACATTCAGAATGCATAAGTCCTGCCAGATAAAATCAAGGCACACAGTTAAATCTGAATTTCAGAAAAACAACTATTTTTTAGCCTAAGTATATCCTAAATGTTGCATGGACGTAAGTTACCTGAAGAGTCATTGTTTATCTGAAATCCTAATTTAACTAGACATTCTGTGTTTTTATTTGCTAAACCTGGCAACCCTGGGATGGAGGTCGTCTGGAAACAACCGGTACATCCTGGCTGAGGGCCGGCCATGCTGGGATCCTAACAGAGCGTGGCAGGTTGCTTTGCCGAGGCTGGTGCCTCACCTCTCCTACCCTGCATGCATCACTCCCTCATTAGAGATGGGCTCTGACACCTGTCCCCGTGAGGCGATGGTTGGGGGGCTTGTGCCCTGCTTATAACCAGCGGCAGAAACATCACGGTGTGATATTGGGGGCAACGCAGATGCCGTGTCGTGGCTGGGACACTGGCTTCTGGAGCCCTGAGCCACCATGTATGAAATTCAAATATCCTGAGGCAGCCATACTGTCAGGAAGCCTGGGTCCGCAGACAGGCCACCTACAGGTGATCCGGCCGAGATCCAGGGAATTTCCAGCACCAACGGTCATCCACACGAGGAAAGAGGCCTTCGGATGACACCAGCCCCCTGCCACTGAGCCAACCCCAGTTTTTTAGTCTTCCTAATGAGATAGCACGGGGCAGAGACATGCTGTCCCTGACGTGGCCTGGAAGGATGTCTGGGAGCGTCATGGAACGGCTTTTGCATACCCCCGAGCTCTGGCGTGTCTGCTGCACAGCGGAACCAGGGGTCAAGCAGGCCTTCAGTCACGTCCCGCTTTGCTCCAGCTCTAGTTACTTTTCTCCCGTCCCCACTTAGTTCGGGACGAGGCCATGGTGGGCAGAACCACGGGCCCCCAGAGATGCCCTGAAACCCAGAACCAGTGCCTTTGTCAGCTTGTGTGGAAGGAGGGTTACAGAAGGACTGAGGACTGTTCAGCTGATACATAAATTCAGTGAGGCCACACGACACAAAAATCAATGTACAGAAACCTGTTGCATTTCTATACACTAATAATGAAATAGCAGAAGGAGAAATCAAGAAAACAATTCCATTTACAACTGCACCAAAAATAATAAAACCCCTAGGAATAAACCATCCAAAGAGGTGAAAGACCTATACTCTGAAAACACTGAGGAAAGAAACTGAGGACGACACAAAGAAATGGGAAAATATTCCATGCTCATGGGTAAAATGTCTATACTACCCAAAGCAATCTGCACATTTAGGGCAATCCCTGTCAAATACCACCAGAATTTTTCACAGAACTGGAACAAACAATTGTAAAACTTGTACAGAACCACAAAACACCCTGGATAGCCAAAGTAACCTTGAAAAAGTAAACCAAAGTTAGAGGCATTACAATTCTGGTCTTCAAGATACAGTACAAAGCTGCAGTCATCAAAACAGTATGACACCAGCACAAAAATAGGCACAGAGATCAAAGGAACAGAACAGAAAACCCAGAAACAAACCCAGAATTATGCGGCTAATTAGTGCTGGGCACGGGAGGAAAGAATATCCAATGGGAAAGGACAGTCTCTTCAACAAATGGTGCTGGGAACATGGACAGCGACATGCAAAAGAATGAATGGACCACTCTCTCCCACCATACACAATCAGCTCAAAATGGATGAAAGCCCTAAATGTGAGACCTGAAACCATAAAAATCCCAGGAGACAACACAAGCAGTAAACCTCCTTGACACGGACCGCAGCCACCCTTTCCCAGACACGTCACCAGAGGCAAGGGAAACAAAAGCAAAAATGAACTACTGGGACCTCATCAAAATAAGAAGCTTCTGCACAGTGAAGGAAACAGTTATCAACAAAAAGGAAACCAACAGAACAAAAAGATATTTGCAAATGACACATCCGATAAAGGGTTAGTATCCAAAATGTGTTTCTATATTTATACACTCCAACACCCAAAAAACAAATAATACAATTAAAAATGGGCAGAAGTCATGAACACATATTTCTCCAAAGAAGACATCCAGATGGCCAACAGACACATGAAAAGACGTTCATCATTACTCATCATCAGGGAAATGCAAATCAAAACCACAATGAGCTATCACATCACACCTGTCAGGTTGGCTAAAATCAACAACAAAAGAAACAACAGGTGCTGGCGAGGATGTGGAGAAAAAGGACCCCGTGTACATTACTGGTGGGAGCGCAAACGGGTGCAGCTACCCTCGAAAACCGTATGGAGGTTCTTCATAAAGTTAAAAACAGAACTACCCTAGGCTCCAGCAATCACACTACTAAGTATTTACCTGGAGGAGACAAAAGCACTAATTTAAAGGGCTACATGCACATCTGTGTTTATATAGCGACAGCATCTACAAGAGCCAAATTATAGAAACGGCCCCAGTGTCGCCTGATTGATGAATGGATAAGGAAGACGTGGGATATATACACACTGGAATACTATTCAGCCACAAAAAAAGAATGAAATCTTGCCCTTTGCAACAACATGAATGGAGCTAGAGAGTATTATGTTAGGTGAAGTAAGTCGATCCAAGAAAAACTAGTAATACCATATGATTTCACTCATAGGTGGAATTTTTTTTTTTTTTTTTTTTTTTTATTTTTGGGACAGAGAGAGACAGAGCATGAACGGGGGAGGGGCAGAGAGAGAGGGAGACACAGAATCGGAAACAGGCTCCAGGCTCTGAGCCATCAGCCCAGAGCCTGACGCGGGGCTCGAACCCACGGACCGCGAGATCGTGACCTGGCTGAAGTCGGACGCTTAACCGACTGCGCCACCCAGGCGCCCCTCATAGGTGGAATTTAAGAAACAAAACAAACAAGGAGCTAAGAAAAAAAGAGACAGACAAGAATACCAGACTCTTAACTACAGAGAACACTCTGACGGTCACCAGAGGGGGGGCAGTGAGAGGATGGGGGTGAAGGAGGGCACTTGTCCTGACGAGCACCAGGTGATGCACGGAGGTGCCGAAGCACTGTATCGCACAGCTGAAACTAACACCGTATGTTAACCAACTGGAATTAAAATAAAACTTTTTAAAAAGGTCATTAAGCTGATTGTGAGATGGGGAGATTATCTGGGTAGCCTCACGAAATCGCAAGGATAAGGAGCCGAAGCGGAAAAGTAAGAACTCTAGAGATGGCAGCACAGGAGGGACTCTGACCGGTGCCGTGGCCTTGACGAAGGAGGAAGAGGCCACGAGCTGACGAGGGCAGGCGTCTCTTGAAGCTGGAAAGGGCCAGGAAACGGACTGCCCCTAGAGCCTCCAGAAGGAACCAGCGCCCTCCCCACACCTTGACGTTAGCCCATCGGGGCCCATGCCAGACTTCTCTCTAGAACAGTGAGATACTAAATTTGTGTTCGAAGCCACTGAGTTTGTGCATCTCCGTTATAGCAGCCATGGGAAATGAATAAAGGTTCGATGCCTTAGAATTTCTGATGAACAATGAAACTTCTAACTATAAAGATGCCCGCAGGAGATCGGCCCTTCCCACCCCTCCTTCCCTGAGGCCTGGGCTCGCCTCCTCCCCACCAGCCAGGATCCACCCCACCCCCAGCCTGTAGACCTTTCCGGCCCAGTCTGTCCACCAGACATCGAGGCCTGCCCCCACACTCGCTCTCAGTTCTGCCTCCCCAAAGCTTCCCGCCTTAGTGGGCAAGGGGTCGACCACCTGCTTGTCACGCCAGTGCCACTCACCTGTCACCGACACTTGCAGGCTACCTGCCTGGCTCCTCCCACGGCTCGCTCCTGCTCCTCCACCCTTCCCAGTACCTTCCACGCCAACCACATGAGTCTTCTGTATTTTCTCCTCAAGTTCCGAGAGCCCCTGTCCCGACCACTTCCCTCAGCTCTTCCTCTGACAAGTTAAGGGCAAAAAGTTCCATCTCATGAAGAGAAATTGTCTGAATCCTGATGGTATTTTGAATGTGGCTTAGACGTCTGTCCTGTTGCAAACTAGAGCCCACTCACAGAAAAATAAAGCAGGGCACCCAAGAACGTGCCAGAACAGCTTAGTTGGTCAAGAGACATCAGAGACCCAAACTGTACCAGGCACGCCCACCAGTAAGACACCTGTGAAAATCATTTACCCCAAAATGTGTAGGTTGGACACATATGGGCTCCATTCTCTGATTTCAAGTTTAAATGGGGGAGAAAAAGCTATTTCAGACGAATGGTCCATTTGCTGCGAACTTGCTCTTAATTCAGTCTATAAAAATGTAAAGGGATGAAATAATTTACAAATTCATCTGCTTACACTCAGCAATAATTTACAGAAATGTACAGGATGAGGCCTCACAAGTGACTTGTTTCCCAATCTTCTTTCCATTTCCTCATGCCTTTTGAAAATAGACATTAAAGGTCAGTTTCAAAAAAAAAAACTGTAAATATATCACCCAGACTGAATATTACCAAAGATTCCTGTAAGGACTTGTCTTATATTATTTAACATTTTAAGCACAGTTGCTGGGGTTAATTAGATTTCCGACCCTGAAAAATTTTAAGTGCCTCTGATGACTTACTTCCAACTGATAATTTTGTGTGAGAAACAGAAAAAGAATAACAAATAGACAGTGAATAAATACATTCTTCATATTCCTTCTTATGAGTAGAGAGAATATATTTCTGAAATTTAATTAAATATCAAGATGTCCACAAGATCTATAATAAACCACTTTGCAAGACCTCTAAATGTCAAGGAAAAGCACATTTTACATGCAACACCCCGCCCCCCCCCCCCCCCGGTAAATCTATGAAGATTCAAGACTTTTTTTTTAAACCTGCAGAACCCACAAGTACATATTTTATCTCAGAAGTACTTTTTCAAAGACTTGGGAGTAGCTTCTTGTTTGCAGTATGACAGAGTGGAAAGTATCTTAATTTATCACACAGCGGTTTGTGCCATTAGTTTTAGAGATATGCCAGAAGGCTTTAAAATAATGCAAGAGCTGAGGAGTTAAAGTTTAACGTGGCAGAGCTTGAGGAGAGGGCGATAAAGAATCTCTCTGGCCGTTTTTCCGCCGTCCCCGTGCAGACACGCTAGGTCCCCGGCGATACTCAAACCGTGCGGGAAAGCAGGTGGCACTTGGGGAGGAGAAAAATGTAAAACAAAACCAAAACTAAAGCCATTTGTCAGCCCCGATGGCTTTATCACCTTAATAAGTAATGATGTCTCTGTGCCGCGGTCCCCACGTGTGGCCACATCTCCCCGGCGGCAGCAAGAGGTGAGGGGCGACAGGAACGCGACACAGAAGGCCACTGAACCACACGGGGTGGGAGCTTCACCTTTTTTGGTGGTCTCTTATCCCCTCTCCCTACACGCAGGACAAAGTCTCGTTTCACTGCCAACACGTCTCAGATGTTCGCCGATGTCCTTCACCACAAAAAGGGACAACCGGCCCGGAGCCCCTGGCAGGCCACCGACTCCGGGTAGCATTCTGCAATATGGTCCACTCTGCCCTGTTCTCTTCAGAGCTCCTTCCCTTCAGGGCAAGTGCTGCTGATTTTCCGGGCAGTTGTGCTGTAAGGCTGTGGCCCAGGACCAGGTGCAGTGATTCACCTGCTCATTAACATTTGAGAAGCACCTGTCTAAAGGAGGAGCCGGCACATTTTCCGCCAAGGGCCTGGGAGTCAACACTCAGCCTCTGCGGGCCATCTGGCTTCTGTCCCAGCTGCTCAGCTCTGTCCCTGTGGTCTGAAAACAGCCACGGACAGTACGTGCATGGCTGAGCTCCCACAAAAGTTTATTCCTAAGAACAGACAATGGGCCAGCTTTGTTCTGCAGGCTCTAGTTTGCTGACCTCTGGTCTGAAGTTGTCTCTGCAAAATCAACTTATTTTTGTTTTTTGTTTTTTTAATGTGTATTTCTTAGAAGAAAATGTGAAGCAAACAGTATCCCAGGAATACTCTGCTGTCCAGTGGTGTGCTGGTAAATGTTTAACAACTGGCGGTCCAGACATTTAAAAAGCCCCACTTGTAGCAACTACAGATTCCCTGGGGATAAATGTTCCCACCATGGCCAATTTCCAGCTATTCACATATATCACTGAACACTAATCTATTAGGGCTCTCCAGACAAGCACACCGGTATTTATACATAAAATTTATTTATCCCATTATACCTTTACACTTATCCTATTATTTATCCTACTTAAGAGATTTAGGAGAAATTGGCTCATGTGGTTATGGAGGCTGAGAATCCCCACAACCTGCCACCTGCAAGCCGGTGACCCAGGCAAGCCCGTGGGGTGGTTCCATTCTGAGTCTGAAGGTCTGAGAACCAGGAGATCCAAAGGCGTAACTTCCAGTCCAAGGGGAGAAGAGCCAAAGACTCCCCAGCTCAGTCAGGCAGAGAAGTCCACCCTCCACCTTTTTGTCCTACCCAGACCCTCCAAAAACTGCGCGATGCCCATCCAAATGGAGGTGGCCACCTGCTACATTCAGTCTAAGGATCCACATGCTAATCTCTTCTGGAAACACTCTCCCAGACACACCTGGAAGTATGAGACAGTTATCCGGGCCCCTGAGGCCCAGTCAGGCAGATATAAATGCACCATCATGGCAGAATCGGGAAGGGACGTGCACAATCAGCTCCCTCCAGCAGTGCAAAAACCTTGAAGGTGCATCTACTGGGTGGAGTGTGTCCAGCACATCTCGTCCACCTGGAGCCTCAGAATTGACCTCATTTGGAAACAGGGTCTTTGCAGATGTAACCAGGTGACGGTGAGGTCATAGTGATTTGAGGTGGGGGCTAATCCAAAGCCTGGTGTCCTCCTGAGAAGGGTAAAGTTTGGACACCAAGGCACACAGAAGGAAGATGTGAGGACGGTGAGCGTTGTCTGCCCAGTAAGCGGTAACTGCATACTCACGCGGCAGGACTCGGGTGTGCAGATATGGCGGAGTCTGGGAAACACAGTGCCAGGTCACACGGGCAGTCAGTGTCATGATGGGCATTTGAGCTCAGACGTGCCCCTTACGAGAGCCCACATCCTTAGCTCTTTGACTATGTGGCTTCTCAGAGGGGAATGCAAAGGGTGATGCTATTAATCCAGCCTTGCAGGTGCACCACACGCGAACGTTCGTGAGTCCTCTCTCAGTCAGTCCGGGACATCGGGGCAAGTCCAATGGCACAGATGAGCCCATCGCGGCAGTGCCCACGGACCTCACCTCCAAGTTCAGGGGAACCTCGGGATTTCCCACATCGAGCTTCCATCCAGAACTTCCACGTCTCGGCTGCTGGACAACAGCAGACCCGAAGCTGAGCAGAGCCACCACTGAAACTGTGTCCGCTCCGGCAGGAACTGCTCCCAGGAGTTGTGCCTCCCACCACCTCCCCTCCTTGGACTTCATTTTAAAAATTCTCTGCGAATCTATTTAAAAAAAAAAACAACAACAACAACAAAACACAGATATGGCTCTTCCTTTTCTCTCTTCCTCCCCCATTTATTCCAGGAGGTTTGGCCCTGGTGGTTGTTACTCTATTTGGAAGGCAAGAGGAGGTTAATTAGCTTTTGTGACCTGAGAACTCTCAGGGAAGATGTCAACCGATTCACTAATAGCTCCTCAAAGCTGGATGCGGTTGGAGGGGCAAGGTCCAGGAAGCACGATGCTCGGCCGGTTCGGTTGTGAACTCCACCCGGCAGGGCGGGGCAGGGGCTTGCAGGATGGTGTTCCCTGAGCAGTCCAGGTAAAGATTCATCCCTCGCATGGGTCCTGTCCCCTGGCGGCCCCCAGTCCTCCAAGCCATGATGGATTCTGGGGCCAAATGTCACACTCCATCATAGAAACCATCCCTCAAACCCACATGTGTCACATTTGGGCTCCCGAGCATCTAAAACCATGGTACACGGTAAACCAAGGCAGAGGACCAGTGATGTGCCAGCCACAGCCTTCTAGGTTACTGCACCTGCAGACTGCCGTGTGAGAACGGGCCACTCCAGCGTCACCTGGGAGCCTGCTGGGAATGCAGAATCCCTGACCCACTCCAGACCTGCTGAGTGGGAGTCTCTGGGCATGGGGGCCCCACAGTGTGCATCTCCACACACTCTCTGTGTCATGTGGACAAAGTCCGAGTTGTGCAGCTCAGGCCCAAGCCCCTTCTGGCCATCTGAAACCAGCACAGAAATCACCATCTGCCCCAGACAATCTGTCAATCAAGATGCAAGCTGGTGACTGTAATGGAAAGCAAGGTCTCCATTAGATTATTTTTTGTAAATTGAGATTTCTTGGCAATTTCCTTCAGCACGTCCTGAAATCACCGAGCAGGTGGAGGTCTCCTTCCTGACCCCTGGCAGCACATTTTCCTTGACCGGCCTTCTGTCTAGAATATTGCGGTTGCCGTAATTACAAACGTACTGTGGCAGTCACACGTGTGTCCTGTGTCATTTCTCCATGCTTGGCACAGAGCCCTTTCTCCCCCAGTGCCTGCCAAGTGCTGCATAACCACCTGGCCACCATGACCCCCTTAGAGGACTCCTCTCTCTGGCCCATGAAAGCATCCTGAGCCCCTGCTCGTTTCCTGCAGAGAATTCTGCTCACCATACATGTTTGTCTTCACTGGGGCTGTGAGAGCCGCGTTCTATTCATAATGACACAGAGTCCCCCAAACACAGGTTCTGGGATGGCCCCTGTGGCCACTCCGCCATGGATGTCACAGAGTCAGCAGCAACAGCAAGTGAGGCGATGGCCTGTTTCGGTTGAAAGTCCAGCTGGGTCCACATTTTCTCCACATGTGATGAGAAGTAACTCCTTCCATGCAGTGTTTTGAGTGGAGATGCTGTCAGAGTCTAGGCTTGAAGAGTCACAAGAGGAAGGGGGTCCGATTCAGGTCAGTTTGTCGGGGGCAGGACAGCCCAAGGATGTAGGAGCTTCCTGGGTGAGGGGCTGGGGTGGGACCGCAGATGAACAGGACAGAGGCAGGTTGGCCCTGGAGCCCCTCACTTCCGGGACCTCGGGAGAGCCCCAGTAATGCGTTTATGCTCACACGCTCTGCAAAACCTGCAAGGGGGAGACACTTCAACTTCAGTCGGTTCAGACCACGGTCTCGTTCTCCGACTCCCCTCCGTCACGTCTCCCTCACACTAGATGGTGATAACGGGGCTTGGCACGCCTGGGACACGCTTATTAGGGTTTAGTGGCAGCTTCGTACGAATTCACCTCCACGAAGAGCTCCATGATGCCAGCCAGCCCGGAGCGGCAAGGCCAAGCCTCCCACGTCCTCGCTGGTGGGGCCCAGGGCCAGATGCCGCTTCACAACACAGGCGCTCAGAACCACGAGTACACCACAGAAGAGAAACAAGGCTTGGGACGTGTGGAGCCAGGAGCCAGGGGGCAGGAAATCCTGACCACAGGAAAGTCACTGTGAGGACAGAACCCAGTTCTCATCAGCTGTCAGCAGCAACTAGTCAAAATGAGCGTTGTCTCCTGCAAGGGGTAATGCATAACGCATAGATACGAGCATCGACACACCATTTATTTTTTTGATGGGCTGAAACGGAATTCATCAGAATTCTTGTGTCCGTAGGGCAAAAACTTGTCTGATGTGACAGTGAGCGTGTCCGTGAGTCGATCTGCATGTTGTGTGCAGTCCACTATCCATAATAATACTAATTACAACACTTTTGGGCTGCCTGGGTGGCTCAGTCGGTTAAGCATCTGACTCTTGGTTTCAGCTCAGGTCATGATGTCACAGTTCATGGGATCGGGCCCCCTGCTTGGAATTGTCTGTCTCCTCTCTCTCTGCCCCTCCCCCACTCATGCTTACTCCCTCTCTCAAAATAAATACATAAGGTAAAAAACAAAACAAAACGCTTTCACCCAACCACACTACAAGGCACACGGAATTGGCTTTCTATTCTCTCTGTTGAAACAATACCACACAATCTTTGTCACATGAGGAGGCAACAAGTGTGCAAGAGAAAAACGTAGGAGGAAAATCCATTACATAATCAGGCAACCAAGTAACTTAAAAATTCAATAGTTTTCTAGAATTTGTGGTTTTTTTAAAGACAGCAGCTTTTTAGAATTTAAATAAACCCCTTTCCTAACCCATTTTGAAGGTAATTTTGTATTGGTTTTTAATGTTTATTTGGGGGGGGGGGGATCAAGAGAGAGGGAAAGAGAGAGAATCCCAAGCAGGCTCCATGTTCTCAGTGCAGAGCCTGATGTGGGCTCGATCCCATAAACGGTGAGATCATGACCTGAGCCGAAGCCAAGAGTCAGACTCTTAACTGACCGAGCCACCCAGATGCCCACATATTGTTTTTTAATTTTAATTTTGAGCCCAGAGCACCTGTATCTGAAAGGACTGACTCGTCCATGCATTTGCTCAGTAGGGAGCACCGGTTCCACTGCGGGTGCCATGAGGCACAGCAGCCAAAAAGAGCAGCAGGCCCTCCTCTCTCGGAGAACGTGTTCCCACGGAGGGCTCAGATAGTCAATGTGGAGACAGATAAATATAGGACTGTGGGGGGTGGGGGAACAAATGGAACTGGCCAGGGTGACCATCACGGAGCCCCGTGAGGGCGTGATGTTTAAGCAGAGACGAGAATGGGGAGGGACCAACAGGCAAAGCTGGGGAAGAGCAGTCCAGGCAGTGGAGTCGCACGTGCAAGTGTCCTGAGGTTACAGGGCGGGAGGGAGTTATCATGTTCTGGGAAGAGGAAGAAGGCCAGCAGGGTTGCAAGGACGGCAGGGAGGGGTGGGTGCTGGGGAGAGACGGGCTACGTCTGCCATGTGTTAGCACTCCGTGTGCACAGCCACCGTCACATACACACGTGACCTTGAGTAGGACTGATACAGACCCCCGTGTTCTCCCTCCGGCAAGTTTCCGAACTCGCCCTCAGCCCGCTCTGGTTACATGCAAAAGCCTTCTTGACCAGGCATCCCAGAGTTCATGTGCAAGCGTGGCTCTGAGTGACAAGCCTTGCCAACGTGGGCAGAGAGCCCTTCAACTCAGGATCTTTCATGTGACACGTCAGCCCGCTGGGTCGGCCTAAGGGCAGCCAGGCAGAGACACGGCACCATCTGGACACCTTCTCCAGATGCCAAAGCTGAATGGATTCTTTCACAACCTGGAGACCACGACCCTTCCCCAAACACCACCAGCCAATTAAAACCCCGATTTCCCTCCTCCAGAGACTTAATGCAGAACCAGTCCCTGGGTGCATGCTCGGGAGTCTGCATTCTGGTTCCTCTTTGGAAATGGTGACTCCAGCCCTGTGCTGCTCTCGGAGGGCTGTTCTTATTGGAAGGGAGGCGGTCCGGAGGGACCAAGAGAAGATGATGTGCGCAAGATCCCTGTTTCCCAGCAGCCTGCAGTGGAAGCAGGAACACCGACGTGGCCGTCCAGGGAGCCTGACACACGGCACCTGTAGATTCCACTCCAGGCACCAGGAGAGACGCTCCCCGTGACGAGGACACAAGCTGGGGAGGAGCCCTTTGTGCCACAGCTGGGTCCTTCCCTACGAGGTGGTTGTGATTACAGTGGCTGCCACAAAAGAAAACATGGGGAGGACCACCCATCCCAGCTGCAGTGAGCGGCCACCTCTGCCCTCCGTGGGACGCCGTAGGCACATCTGCAGATACGGCTTCAGGGTCCCTGGTCTTCACAGCCTTGTCTCCCGCAGGCCTCAAACCCCCAGAAGGTGGGAGCCATGTGGTTTCAAGCAGCCCCAGCACGTGGCAGGAGCCCGGAACAGCTGAGGGAATGCAGTGAGTCAGGACCTGGCTCGAAGACACAGAGATGCCGTGGGTCAAAGGTGAAGCCGCAGCGCCTATAAAACCTGGAGCATCTGCTGGCCTGCGCCCACCTGACAGCTGTCTCCATGAGCACATAAACGCACCTCTGGGCCACCGCTGCTGCCCTGTATCTCTGAGCACACACTAAGGCATCAACACAGATGTCAAATGACCATGCCGACCGCCAGTCTTATCTGGGCAGATGTCCATGAGAAATCCAACATTTGGGGAGGGAAACCGTGATCATCCAAGTGGGAAGCCCACCGGACAGAGAAGGCAACATGGGCAGGCGTGGGCAGGCGTGGCCCTACGAGACACCGTCCCACGGCACTGGGGTTGGCTGCCACCCGCAAGTGTCCACGTGCAGGCAGAGTGCCCTCCACCTCTCTGTGTGGTGTCCTGCCATTCGTCGGTGTGGCCACTACATCACAACTGACCAGGAACAAAGCGTGGATATTCCCATTAGCAAAGCCGCTGCCTGGGCTGTGGGTTGGGATAGGCTTTGCGGATAGAAAACCGGAAGATCGTACGTGAGGATCAGCGTGTTTTCTACAGAGGCACAGGCACAGGCGAGACCTCCAGTGCCAGCCCCACGCCTGCCAGATGGGCCTTCTTCCAGTCAGTGCATCTTTTACCGGGTTCCCAACCCTGGGCCCAGCACTCTGCTTGGCAATGGGGGGCCTGCAGGCCTCTTTCAGCGTGGTGGTTAGTTCTGGTGAGGACGACCAACCAGAGTGACCAGCCAGAGCAGGCGTGTGAAGTGGCTGCACTCGTGATCAGTGCCACACGGGACGCCACATAGGACGCCACATGGGAGGCCACACAGGACAGAGCAACAGAATCAAAGGGAAGGCCAAATTAGGGGTGGGGTGAGGGGCATGAGGGCCTCTCAGGGGAGATAAAACCAAGCTGAGACCAGAGAGAAGGTGCAGCCGGGCGAATAGAATAGGACCTTCTGTAAGCAGGCGCAGCATGACCAAAGGCCCTGTGGTGTGTGTGTTGCGGGGATAGACCCTGATCTGCAAGGGACCTGGAGGGCAACCAGTGTGGCCGCAGCATGGGGTGGGGGATGATCTAAGGGGGGACACCACAGTGGGGGGATCATTGTGACCGAGGGCCTATGGGTGGGACACGGAGATACCATTCAGCGAGGGCCCAGCTTTGACAGGAGGCCTGGGGAGTGAAAGGGGAAGGCACGTGAGATGCTTTTCACGCTGTCCACAAAAATCACGTTTGCGAAGGTCCTGCGGTATGTGCATCCGAGCCTGGCTGGCTGTGTGCTGTGTTGGGCATGGCCTCCTCAGCGGTCCTCAGGCAGGGCTCTGTTTTTCCTGAGCTGCTGCCCATCAGCATGAACTCCCCACTCCAGCTTGCTCCACCTGATCTGTTCCCACTTTCCCCAAGTCACCGGAGCTGGGGCTGGAAACGGAGGACAGGAGAGAGAACCACCTGGTGTGGAAGAAAGTTCCAGAACTGCCTGTGGATTAGTTTCCCCTTTCCAGGTTTTGTACCTTAGAAATTCATCATTCCCTTCTTCCCCTTTCGGGTGACAGACAGTTCTCTCATGTGCTGCTGAGAAGATAATTCGGAATTCTGTTTATTCTAATGCGGTTCAAAATGTCTGTGACTAGCATTTGAAAATAGCTCTGGGTGTTAAATAGTGGCAGCCAGAAAGCTTCCAGAGCCGGTGTCTCATCCTCTCCTGGTCTGCCAGCCGCTCCATCAGTCTGTCTGTCTGCATCTGCATGAACAGCGGGCTCCTTCTGCAGCAGCTTGTGGGGCGGGGCCCTTGGGGTGGTTTGGGATGCAGGGGGCAGGTGCGCGGGGCGCTCTCACTGGGTCACGTGCACGCTGCATGCCCGTGTGCTAAGCACCACGCTGGGCACCAGGTTGACAGCAGGGAAGGGGCCTGGCCAGGCCCTGTGCTCTAGAAGCTCAGTCTGACGGGAACGCATGTTAGGGAGGGTCGCTCACAGTCCCCATGGTGAGGGGCTCCCGTCCCAGCCTCACTCAGGGAAGCCGCGAAAGATCTGGACTGAAAGTGGCTCAAAGCCCAGTGTGAGTGAACAGCAACAAGGAAGGGGAGGCAGGGAGGTGGAGAGGCCGCTGGTACGAAGTCTGAAGTCGGAAAGCCCGAGGCCCAGAGTGATGCAGCATCCGTGGGCGAGCGCCTGGGGCAGATATGGGGAGGAGGGCAGCAAGCCAGCGGTGGGATCTCAGAGACATGAAGGCCCGGTCGGGTGGACAAAGCTAGGGTACGGAGGGGAGACCCGGGGAGCACCAGTCACGAGATCAATATCCACACCCGCCTCCTCGGTACAGCTTGGACAGGTGGGCAGGTGAGCAGCTGGACAGATGAGTCTGAAGTCCTGTACCAAACACAAGGCTCAGAATGCTATGGCCTAGCCCCCCACTTCAGCTTCTTTTAATTGCTATTTCCGCTTCCTCTGTGACTCCCAGCCATGAGGACTGGCTTCTGGTTAGTTGAATTCTAAACTCCCGCCTGCCCCAGGACCTTTGCTCATGACTTTCCCTCTACCCACAACAATGGTTCTTTCTCTCCCTCTGAGCGGTCATCACCGCCCCCAGGGAGGCTTCCCTGCCCTCTCCCTCTCAAGACTAACTCAAATCCTCCTATCATTCACTCTTGCAGCCTTCAAACTTTACGTGAAATTATATTCTTAAAACCCGTTACCTGTCTTCTCTACTAAATTTCATCTCTCTGAAGAGAGACAAGGGTCACATCTAGTTTTGCTCAACGTGCAATCTACAGAACAGGAATGAAATCAGCACTATTTAGTAGGCAAATGTGTCGACCAGTGATGCTCTGACAACCCAGCCCACAGGGGAGAGTGAGGTACCCACCCTGTAGTGGGCGTGTTTCCTCTGGACCCTGGTGGGTGGCGGGGGGAGGCAAAACTGCCTGCAATCACCAGAAAAAGTCACCACAGCCCCCTTCTCTGGCGTCCAGGCCTCCGCTGATCTCTTCCCATCCCCTGGACTAGAACCATTTTGCTGAATTTGGAAAAACTAAGTCACACGGTTTGGCATTTTCTCCATAAACCAACAGGAGATGAAATATTTGGACTGAACATGTCTTGTTAACAGCTTTCAATGTGAAAACCCAACATCAAAATGCAGAGACTACCGGCTCCCCCCAGCTCCTCGGGCACGGGCTTCCTCGTCACATTCGGGGAACATCTCCACCGGTGCCAGGGGCTGGGACACTCGAACCACAGCCACCGCAGAGCACATCTGTCCCTCCACGGCTGACGTCTTTATTCCACCCATCCTTGGCCAACCGCACAGGGGGCAGCCCCGAGAAAGGGCTCTTCAGCCAGTGTCCACCCCTGCTCCAAAGGGAACCTCCAGGATTTGGACTGAACATCGGGAACCAGACTACCTGGTCCAGGTCTGCTGTAAGCCTGGAGTCACCCGTGTCTCCAAAGTTCAAGCCAAAGGAGTTCCGCTGCACTGCCAAGGCCTGCCAAGCGTTTGTCCCGGAGCCTGGCCCGGTGTGCGAACCTGCCTGGTGCGTGTCTGGGCATCGCGATGTGCCGGTGACAGGAAGAGCAGTGGAAATACCCAGAACGAGGAACAGTTGAATGCAGGATGCTCCAGCCAGGGACTGCCCGGCCACTTCTGAGACTCATGCCCCCAGAGGGCAAAAAGGGGAGGCACAGGGGCTTAGAGACACGGCCCAGCCCCCTGGCCCACTCTCCGCCCTCCCGCCCTCCACTCAGCTCAGGAGGGCCTCCACCAGGCTTGGCTGCACAGGGAGCTCGCGGGGCAAGGGTGGACACCAATGGGTCTAATCCAGAATGCCCTCAATGGCCGAGACGCATTCATTCCCCCAAAGAAACTGGGGGTGCCACTGTCCAGACTGTCCAGAGAAGAGGGCTCAGTGCCGAAAGGGTAAGAAGCAAATATCCACCATGAAAATCAAGTCAAAGTTCTCTCACAACACGGGTTTCCCAGCAATTCTCAATAGGATCTTGACACAGGGCTATAAAATAATATCGAGGCAACAATTTTACACCTTCCGTATTTCTCCTATTTCAGATCTAATTGACGTTTCAGAAAAGACAAGGCTCTTTTAAGGGGTGGTGTCGGGCAGGTGCTTTCCCAGGAGAAACAGAGGAAACTCCACCAGGCTCTAGGTGCAGGGACACATCCCTGGTCAAGACGGGAGACTCAGATGCTGCACAGACAGCAGTCACACTTGGCAGCATAAAAACTGAGAAATTTCACATGGAAAATACCTTTGCAAACACATCAACAGGTAAATGAAAGCCTTGTGGGTTTTTTTTGTTTTAATTTTTTTTAATATTTATTTTTTTTGAGAGAGAGAGAGACAGAGTGCGAGCAGGGGAGGGGCAGAGAAAGGGGGAAGACACAGAATGTGAAGCAGGCTCCAGGCTCTGAGCTGTCAGCACAGAGCACGACGCGGGGCTCAAACCCACCAGCCGTGAGATCATGCATGGCCTGAGCCCCCCAGGTGCCCCTAAATGAAGTCTTTGTAAAAAAATAAATACAGACCTTCCTGGACTCACGATGGGGTTGTATCCCTATCAACCCATCCTTAGTTGAAAACATCATTGACTCTAAAATGCATGCATACGCCTGGCCTCCCACACCTCAGAGCTCAGCCCAGCCTGCCTTCCACGTGCAAGAACAGTCGTGTGAGCCCACGGCTGGGCAGGACCGTTCACCCCAAAGCCTATTGGATCACGGAGTGCTGACTGCCTCGTGGAATGTACCAAATACTGTCCTGAAGTGGGAGCCAGAGGGACGCCTGGGTGCAGAGTGGCCACCAGCGTACGGGTTGGTGACACTCATGGTCATGTGGCTAACGGGAGCCCGCGCTGCCCCACATCACAGGAGAGGATCGGACCACAAATCACTAACCCAGGAAGAGATCCAAACTCGCAATCCCAAAGACGCTTTCCACTGAGCGTATGTTGCCTTCACGCCACGGAAAAGACGAAAGATGGTGAGGTCAAACCATCGGCAGTCAGGAGCCGTCCGCATTTGCAGCAGATAAGAAGCAATGGGTTAGCAGCTCCAACACACACAGACCTCTGACAGAAAGGACAAGAAGAAACAACCCAGCCATTTGTCAATGAACAAAAGGATGTGCACAGTCAGTAAATCTCAAGAGCATCGCCAACCGATCGACAAATGTGAAAAAAATTCTCAAACTCACTCGTCTTCAGGAAATGCTGATTAAAGCCACAGGAGTCGTCACTGTACCCTCATCACACCGGCAATGATTTAGCGGAGTAGCCGCACCCAGAGCCGATGGAGATCCAGGCGGAAAGATCGCCAAGGGCTCCGCGGGGCTGGGGGAAGGTGCGCCCCGGTCCCTGCAAGACCCCTGCGGCTATTGGCTCCACAAGACGAACGTGACAGTGGAAGCCGCCCTTCCCACCGCCCCGCCAGCAACACGGACCGCTCATCTCTTAACCTCTCGTTCGGGAGAGCCTTCTTCGGCATATTTTGGGCACTCGCGCAAACCTGTCGAACGACACACATGGCATGTCAGAGGCTACAAGCTGCTCGGTGACACCGAGGAAGGTTCCAGAAGAAAGTCATCCCCACTCGCCGCTGATGCCACCACGCTCCCCATCTTGTAAGCAGCCGCGCAGGAGCACTGGATGGTTGCTCAGGGCCTCCCCCTGACTTAAGGAACCTGGGAGTCTAGCCAAAGACGGGCCCCCAAGGTCCTCCCAGGAACACTTACCTCCTCGCCAACTCTGCCAGCAGGACACAAGGAGATGAAAGATGTGTTGTGATCGAGGCACCTGGAGGTCTCAGTTGGTTGAGCGTCTGACTCTTGGCTTCGGCTCCGGTCATGATCCCAGGGTCATGCGATCCAACCCTATTATCGGGCTCCATGAGCCTGCTTAAGATTCTCGCCTTCTGTCTGCCCTCTTCCCCACTTAAGCTCTCTAAAAATAAAAAAAGGAATTAAAAAATAAAAAAAAATGACGTGTTGCAGGCTCTCTTTCTCTCCACTGGCTGTTCCTCATCCACTTGGAATACGGTGATTTCAATCCCCGAGCTTCTAACCCTGCTTTGTCCTCACGACCTTCGGCTTCTCCTCACCTTCAAATTTCTCAAAGACACAGCACCAGCTTACTGGGTGAGTTCTTTCTATTCACACGTCCACCACTCTTGGTGCCCCGGCTTCCTCTCTCAGTAAACTCAGCGAGGCTCCCTGGACGACTGCCAGCACGTCCCTGTGGGCCACAGCCAATGCTATCCCTGGTTGGTTTCTTTGACCTTCAAAGCACCTGATCTAATAGGGAGGGTTCTTTGTCACACATCACACCTGGAGCTCGGTGGGTGCCAGACCCGTGTCTGTGGGCCAGATGAACAACTGAACAGAGCAGTAAGTATGTAGATGGGAAGGAGTCGGGAAGTCCCCCAATAAGGCCCTAGCTGTATTTCCTTGATTTAAGGCAGAACAGAGGGGAACATGTGGAGTCTCTCTTTTTTAAAATTGACGTTAAAAAAAATCCTTACAATTCTTCCCATGGGTCCCCAAAAGGGGGGAAAGGGGAGAACTGTGAGCTCAGCTTTACAGAAAGTAAATGTGTCCCTGTTACACACCACTGCAGATTTCACAACTAGGTTTGAGCACATTTGTTCTGACTACCATTCACTGGAAGAAAAGCTGCTCCAGGAGAAGCCAGAAAGACCGAGTGGATGGCGAGGACCCTGCAGCCCGACTGGACCCATGCACGCCTCCCCCTCCAGACACCGTAAGCTGGCCGTGTGATCTAGCCTGCACAAGACGTCCATGCGGCACGTGGCCACCTGTCAGCCATGCAAGAAACATGTGTCCGGGACTCACAAGGTGCCCGGCACTGGGAACCAGACAATGAGCTCTCCCGCCCAGACCCCAATGGGCAGAACCACACGACGGACGAAAGAATGAAGTACAACGTACGACTGGATGGTGGCAGCAGCCAGAAGGAGGAGTCAGCAGGGAAGGGGGTGGGGTGGGCATATGCAATGGTAGACCAGGTGCCCAGACCCGAAGGGGGAAAGGAAGAGGGCAGAGGGGAGGCCCCAGCCCCGCTGGTGACAGGCCTGCGCTCTCTTCTTGCTCCCTCAGGTTCAGAGATGTTGTACCTGGTGTGCTGGTGGCACCTGGGCTTTGGTCCACACCAGTGTAATCACCCCCTCTCCTCCCATGTCATGCTGTCTTGATGACCGCGGCATCTCTGTGCAGCTCTCCAGTTTCCATGGGAACTATTGCCTGGCCTGAAGCTCAGACAGTGCCTGGGACCTGTCAACCTGCCAGGTGCTTGCCAACTCCTTCCTCCGGGTGACCGACCCTGCCACTCTGTGTTCCACAGAGGGCAGACCGACCACGAGGGATCGTGACACAGACCATTTGACTCTGGTCTCTATTGCTTCCAGAACCTTCTCAGACAAGAGAGCCAGGCCCCCTGGGCCATGTCCATGTAGACACTTTACTCCCCATGGCTCAGTTCTGCACACGGGGCTTAGATGCAGTGGGTCCCATTTCTATCTTCCCACACACACAACCCCAAAAAGGGGAGGAAAGAGGCCTCAAGTGCCCCAGTCCTGACCTCCCTGTAACCATGCATACTTTCCTCAAATATAGAAATACCCAGTCGTCACAGCCGCAGCCTGGAAGGTAAGCTTCCAGAGGGGACGCAGGGGAGGGAGAGAGCCTGCCCCCCAGTGTGCACGGGTGGGAAGTGTGGGTGCAGACAGCCCGCACTCCAGGTCTACGCTCTGCTCTTAGCCAAGGTGCCCGGTGGCCTAATAGAAACAGAAACCAGGGCCGTGTAGCCCTCCCGAGTGGCAGAACGCCTGGCATGCTATCAACAGGTGTCGAGCGGAAGGAGGGAGGACGCAGAACAAGGAGCCGGAGGAGTGTCAATCTTCCTGCTGACAACAGCCGACCCAGAAAACCAGGACAGACACTCGCGGGTCTGCCAACGCGTTAGTCAGATGCATAACTCAGACATAACTTATCCTCGGGTCATAAAAGTTGGGGGGCCGCTCCTTCCATGTCTGAATCTCATGTATAAAATTTGCGTGCATAATAACCCCTGCCAGATGCTCACAGGTGAGGGACTTCCAGCACCCACCTTCCTGGAGACAGCAGGTCACTTCCCCAGGTCACTGGTAAGAAAGTCCTCCCACCGCCTGGGCACGCATGCCGCTCACTCTGCTATATCCTTTGCTGCTGAGAAATTTAAAAGGAACCCCGGGGCTGCGGAGAGCCTCTCTGAGAAACCAAGTCCCGGTGTGGGGCCCAATCTTTCCAGGTGTCGGGCATTAATGGGGCAGAGCCCCCAGGCTGGGGAGCTCTGCGCTGTGGGGAAAGGTCACCCCGCGTCACTTCCTGATTGCCCCCGAGACACATGACGAAGAAGAGCGCTTAGAAAGGTTAGAGCCCTTCCCAGAGGATCCAACCCATCCCAGCTGCGGAGGAGGGTCCACTCACACAGAAGCCCGTCTGCACTCTGGGTCAGAGAGTCAACCCAAAGGCGAGGAAGACGACCAGCCTGGCCCCAGAGGGGGGCTGCCTCGAGCCCTCCAGGACCGACGCACTCCTTGGGGGCAGCCCTCCCTGCGAGTCCGCCGCCGGGGGCCAGGAGCCTTGAGACGGAACCGCCCCCTCTCCCCAACGCGAGGAATGCGATGTTCGTGAGCATGAGACCTGAGGGCCAGGACGCCGGGTTCAGGTCCTGGCTCCACTGCCTCGCCGAGCCTCAATTTCCCCTCTCTAAACTGGGAATAGTAACATCTGCTCCAGCATAAAACCAAATCAGAGAATAAGGAAGAGTGTGAACCCACCACCGTCGTACTGGTATCGACCAAGCGGACACACGCAGCAGAGGCTCTTCCGATAAAGAGGAAAGCCTCAGTTCCATGGTGCTCTAGCCTTGACACCTCACATACACTCACGTATCTTTTCAATAAAGAAAACAGATCTGGGGCTCTGACCCTTTGTTAATTGATGATCTCTAGCCAAAACATATTCGCTTTTTATTGTATTCATCCCATCATCCCCTGTTAATATAAATGATACTAGTTTTCCATGCGTGGTACTGATTCCCTTTAAAATAAATTCATTTCAGTTTAACAAGTTACCTAAGGAAACGTAAGTGTGTATTACCACGTGAGAGAAGCCAATCTGACTCCAATCTATGATGTTCTGGAAAAGGCGACACTAGAGAGACAGTAAACAGATCGGTGGTTTCCAGGGATTTGCGAGGCGGATGACCAGGGGGAGCACGGAGGACTTTCAGGACCGAGAAACCACAGTGTGTGGCACTATGTTGGCGGGCCGTGCCACCGCACATCAGTCCAGACCCACAGAATGCACAGAGCGCCAAGAGTGAACCCTCAGGTGAACGATGGACTTTGGGTGATAATGACTCGCCCACACGGTTCATGGACTGTAACAAATCCCGTGGGCACACTGACGACAAGGGAGGCCGCGTCAGTGAGGAGCGGGCGGCATATGGAAACGTTTTTGGACCTTCCTCTTGCTCTCGATTTTGCTGTGGACCTAAAACTGCTCTAAAAAATAAAGTCTATTTTTTAAAAAGGCAACTAAGAGGAGACAATGACTAAATAATAAAAAAGGAAATATTTCAAAGTGGAAAACCGTGAAGATGGGCCGTGGTGGCAGGAGACATGGCCGAACCACGGAGTAAGGAAGTAAATGACTGAGGTTGGGAAAACATTGCCATTGGCACCTGACACGTGGGACCCAGTGCTGCCCATGTGCGCGTGAAGGGTGGGAGGGAGGAGAGAAGGACCTTGAACCACAACCAGGGCACCGCACTGGGTGGAGGCAGCCTCCTGCAGGGCCTCCTGACACTGTACGCATGCACAAAGCCCCCCTAGTGGACCCCTAGAAGGTTCTGGGTGCAGCGTGGCTGGAGGCTGGGTGGGGATGGCAGCACAGTCACCCCTGGCTGCTGGGCCATGTCCATTTTCCCAAGGGCAGCAGGTCAAGGAGGTGCTGGTTTCTACTCGGCAACCATCCAACCTCCAGGAACCTGTCTGGGGTGTTAAGAGGCAGTGGGGTGGTGGCCTCAGAAGCAACGCCAGGGACTATCTCCTGCTGGATGACAGCTAAGGGAGGGGCTTCCTATGGGCACAACGTCCAGGGGTGGCTTCTCAGCCTGAGCTCTGGAGCCTTCCAGGCCACGGTGGTTGGCGCTGGCCGGGCAGGCAGCCGTGCGGTGCTCGGGGAGATGTCCCCCAGTGTGAGCATCTAGGATCCCAGCCTTGACACTCCTCCCACCTCAACCAGCAGAGGGGCTCAGTCT
This sequence comes from Prionailurus viverrinus, assembly GCF_022837055.1. Classification (NCBI taxonomy): domain Eukaryota; kingdom Metazoa; phylum Chordata; class Mammalia; order Carnivora; family Felidae; genus Prionailurus; species Prionailurus viverrinus. Next base: position 3,252,659 of record NC_062563.1, read on the forward strand.
GGTCCTTGAATCCTCAGGGGCACAGCCTACCCCCCAGCCTTGGGCATGATGGGCAGACGCAAAAACGGCACTGTTGCATGATGCATCTGTTCAGGGCAAGGAGCGCTGGGCGACTGACGACACCTGACCTGTCCTTCCTCTGCCCCTCGGGAGCTCCCTGCGTACGTTCTCTTAGCCTTGCCAGATATGCCCTCCAGGCAAACCCATGCCCATAAAACCCCCAGGGGCCTTGTCCTCAACCACACGCTTGTCCAGGTAAGATGGCACCATCTGTGTTCTCCCGCCAGCCCTGTGGGTGGAGTGGAGGAGACCAAGGGAGCCACTGGACCTCCCCTCGCAATCCCTGTCCTGCCCTCTGCACTTCCCTAAGAAACTGTAAGGCCCCTCTCACCAATTCAAGGGTGAAACTGTTTTCACACCGAAAAGACATGGATAGACACGGTTTCCATAGGAGAGAGAGAGGGAGAGAGAAATGAGCCTGGATTGCGAAGAGCCAATCGGAATTTAATTTTTTTAACGCTATCAGGATAACCCTAGCTCTCCCCATCTCCACTCCACTCTGATTAACTTTTCTGGGACAAATACACAGAAAGAGCCCACCCCAGGCCCCGCGCAGCCGATCCATTTTCCTGCAGCCACTGAGGTGCTGGCTTCACAGGTCAGGTGCATAATTGTGTCTCCTAAGCCGGGGCCTCTGCTGCTGCTGCAGATGCATTTGTCAAGCGACTCGATGTTACTTATTTCAACTGCCATTTGTCTCTCGCTGCAATTTTCATCGGGAACAAGCGCCTGATTGTCCACTTTGGTGGGGAACTCAATACAGAGTCAATTACTGGAAAGAAGGAAAATGAGGAGCCTCGTGCATCTCCAGGCCATTTCTTCGAGAACACACTTCCAGGCTCCTGGTGCCACGTGGAGGGCTGGCGGGCCCCAGCAGTGCCTCCAGCCAGGGGGCAGCCCACAGGGGCTGCCAGAACCTGCATACCCTGTGCTCCTCGGAGACCCACACAGGACGGGACAAGCGGCAAGAACCTGAATGGCTCCTCCTCAGACTCCCACCGTTAAGACCCTGGAGCAACTTTATTATTCTATTCTGGTCTAGTCTAGTCTACTCTAGTCTATTTTAGTCTAGTCTAGTCTAGTCTATTCTATTCTAGTCCATTCTATTCTAGTCTAGTCTAGTCTGTTCTAATCTAGTCTACTCTATTCTAGCCTAGTTTATTTTAGTCTATTCTATTCTATTCTATTCTATTCTATTCTATTCTATTCTATTCTATTCTATTCCATTCTATTCCATTCCGTTCTATTCCATTCCATTCCATTCCATTCCATTCCATTCCATTCTATTTTATCAGTCTATTTGTTCCTTCTCTTCACACTCTGGGGACCACAGGGGCAGAGAAACACAGCTATTAGTTTTCAACATAATTGGACCCGGTTACGGTATGTGCGTAATACCCTCCTCCCCAGCTCTGGGAGGTTTATCTCGAGCCGACCACTGTCTGGTGGAGCCACTGGGAGCTATGTAAATACATTTTCTCTCCGGAGAAGCAGCATACTTTTGAAGGGCTTAATAACAGATACAAAAGGCTGGGCAATCTAGGAAGGAGGCGGTCACGGATTGGCTCAGCCTTCCTTCCACTTCTTCTGGATAATGTGACGGGTTTAAATAGTGCTGGGAAGTCCGCGTTGCTCAAGTTGTCATTTTAAGGCAGCTTCTTCAGGTAGCAAGCAATTATCCAATCAAAAGGGACTTAATTGTTCTCCATATTTGTCACATAAAAATGGAACTGTGCAGATACCAGGACTGAAAGACGGTCCCTGTATTTTTTGTTGCTCTGACTGGATATCCCTGATGCTTTAATGCCTCCCCACATAAATCCCCGATGCCCTGTGTAAACATACAACAGAGATGTGGTGTGCGTGGGGGCAGCTGCACAGGGGAGCCTTCCAGACATCCTTGTGCAAGATGGCTCCACGACAGGGTCCTCCAGGAGCCCTGGTGCTGGGAGACTCTTGGTTCGCTTCACGGTCTCGCGGGGCTCACCACCCCCAGTGGCTGACCCAGTGCCTGGCATACAACAGGTGCTCAATGAATGTGTGTGAATGAATGAAGCAGTCAACAATCCATCACCTGGGCCCCTGGTTTCATTCCAGACGAGGGCCTTAAATGCCACACGTAAGTCTGACTGGACGACACACAGAGAAACCAGACTCGGTCTGCAGAGCATCATGTGATGACAGTGAGCTCTCCTGGCTGATGTCGGCCAGTTCAGACCCTCTTGGGGACTTTAGACAGGTTTTCCAGACTGTATACTCTGTGAGAGCAGGGACGTCCCTCTCCTGGAGCACTCTCCTGGGGAAGCACTACGGTTGTGGCACAAAGAACGATCACACGGGGTCATACCCGGGCTTTGGTTATTCCAGCCACTCTGTATTATCATCTCTGCCTCCTCCTCCTTCTCCTCCTCCTCCTCCTCCCCCTCTTCCTCCCCCTTCTCCCACCCCTCCTCCTCCTTCCCCTCTTCCTCCTCCTCCTTCCTCTCCCTCTTTCTCCTTCTCTCCTCCTCCTTCTTCTTTTTATTAAAAAATTTTAACATTTATTCAGTTTTGAGAGACAGGGAGAGCATGTGCAGGGGAGGGGCAGAGAGAGGGGGAGACACAGAATCCAAAGCAGATTCCAGGCTCCGAGCTATCAGCACAGAGCCCGACGTGGGGCCTGAACTCATGAACTGTGAGATCATGACCTGAGCCGAACTTGGTTGCTTAAGTGACGGAGCCACCCAGGCACCTCTTTCCCCTTCCCCTCCTCCTCCTCCTCTCCCTTCTCCTCCCCCTCCTCCTTTTTTGAGACAGTGAGAGCAAGCAGGAAAGGGACAGAGAGAGGGAGAGAGAGAATCCCAAGCAGCCTCCTCATCAATGCAGAGACTGACACAGGGTTCGATCCATGAACTGTGAGATCACGACCTAAGCTGAATTCAAGAGTCAAGACGGTCAACTGACTGAGACACATGGGTGCCCCACTCGCTATCTTTGAGGTGTTAGATTACTTCCCTAAACCAGAATGGACTCGTAGACATTTCATCCGTCTGCTATTCTCTCCCTCCTGGCAACCCTCCTTCACATCCACCAAGGTCCTACCCTAGGAGGCCTTCCCCAGTGACGATGACGTGATACAAGGAAGTGCCTGCTCTGGCATCAGAGGGATGGGGCCAGAACACTAAGAACCTGCTTTGGCCGTGGGGCTCGCTCCCTCTGTGATGGTGCCCGCTCGCATTCACCGCCCCCAGCTCTCAGTGTCTCCAGCTGCAGGAGCCCGTGGCACCACACGGCGGACCGGCCCCTCGCTCACACAGTCACATGACCGGCCGAGGGCGAAAAGAGCCATCAGAGGATTGGAAGCAGGGTGACATCGCCCTACTGGCCATTAGCAGGCTCCCACTGGCCGCCGTGTAGACACCAAAATGGGGTAAGGATGGGCAGGAGTGGAAGTTCAGCAGCCAGGGCAGTTCCACAGGCACCCACGAGGTGTCGGCTAGAAGCTACCTATCTACGTCGGCTGGATTCTGGATGTATTTGGAAGGTGTTGCTGAAAGGCACGGCGATGGATTACATGTGAGATGTAGGAAAGAGGAGCCGGGATGACACGGTGATCCGGCTGGAGCACCTGGACGGACACTGTTGAAATCCGCGAGGATGGGAAAGACTTCACAAAGAAAGCTTCGGAGGCGGGAGCTGAGCTCCCCACGCATCAAGTGTGAGATGGGCTCCTGACGTCCAAGTAGAGACACACCAATGGCACTCAACTCTCGAGCGAGGGAGTGAGTGCAGAGAGAGGAGGTCCTCAGGCTTAGCACAAGGCCCTCCCCACCCGATGCTCAGGGACGCGGACGCCTGACCATCTGAAAGGCCCTGTGGCTCCTTCCCTGAACTCAGCCACTCTCACAAAGGCGCCGCAAAGTCACCCAAAGGAGAGGAAACAAGCAACTTGAAAATGCGTCCCTTCCTCTGCTGCCACATCTCTAAATTAAATTTCAAGGACTCGCCAGGAAAATGTGCTCCTTTATGTGTTTCCATAAATCGCTCATTTCGATGCTGTATGTTTCTTTTTTTATTATAGAAGGAGCTAAAAAAAGTTAAATAATCTACATGAGCAATATTTTACCTTTTAAAAGATATTGCCTTCTAACTAGATGGAGTGCAACGAGCTTTGCAAGCAAAGCGTCCCCACACTTGGCGTGTGAGCATCCAGGTGGCCGCTGTGTGAGACACGGCGTCTTCGTGTTGAGGGGCCAGCTGACAGCTCTCCAGGACCCTAAGGAGACCTGACCGGCAGGTAACTGCTGCTTACGCCTCAGTTTCTGTCTACACTTCTTTTTCTCTCTTGGAAGTGAGTTCCCATGTTTTCAGGATTATTTTGTGTAAGTTGACCGAACAGAAAGTCACATTTAGAGTTACCGTCTTTGGAACAGAGAGAGAAATACACACGCGTGTGCATATGTGTGACAAAAGTAAGCCTTCTTTTGGACACATCCTCCACTGAACAGTAACAACAGAACTGGAGTGTTTCCACCTGAGGATGTGTCAGGCGCTGTGGAGACTCTGACACGCCACCCCATGGGTAACACTGCTCTGGGATCTCTGGTCTGGGGATGACATCCTGGATGTTGGAGAGACCCGGGTCCCTGTGAGCTCCCGCCATCACAATGCCTCCCAGAAGACTCCCTCTCAAACGGGACCAAAAACGTCTTATGAAGTGGACCATCTTTTTTTTTTTTAATTTGGAAAGAGGGAGCATGAGCAGAAGAGGGGCGGAGGGGGAAGGCAGAGAGAGAGAGAGACAGGGAGAGAGAGGAGGGAGAGAAAGAGAGAGGGAGAGAGAGAGAGAGGGAGGGAGAGGGAGAGGAGAGGGAGAGAGAGAAAGAGAGATAGAAAGAGAGAGAGAGGGAGGGAGGGAGGGAGGGAGGGAGGGAGGGAGGGAGAGAGAGGGAGGGAGGGAGAAAGAGAGATAGAAAGAGAGAGAGGGAGAGAGAGAGAGAGGGAGAGAGGGAGGGAGGGAGGGAGGGAGGGAGAAAGTGAGATAGAAAGAGAGAGAGGGAAAGAGAGAGAGAGGGAGAGAGGGAGGGAGAGAGAGAGAGAGAGAGAGAGAGAATCCCAAGCAGGCTCCACACTAAGGGCAGAGCCCGATGCAGGGCTCGATTTCACCATCCTGGGATCATGACCTGAACCAAAGTCAAGAAGAGTCAGATGCTAAACCGACTGAGCCACACAGGCTCAGTCTTGTGAAGTGGACAGTCATTACCACCGACGATGCCTTAAACATCTCAACACAAAACGCTTAGACATATGCTCACTTACTGTCTGCTCACCTCTGGGAAAACACCCCCCCCCCCGCCCTCTGGTTTCTGGCTCGCAGCTACCATGCCCGCAGCGCACTTCCCACCCACCAAACGTGCTGTGAGGACGCAGGCAATTTGAAGCGTCCGCAGGTATCGCCATCAGTCAGAATTGTGACTCCTTCCTTCAATCCTTTATTGCAGATTCATGGAAACTTAATTTGAAAGAAAAATTTTACTACCTTGCCCATTTTAAGTCTTTCCAAAAATTCAACTGTTTTTATAGAAACAAACACCTTCTTCCTGTTCGCACTGAAATGTCATTGTTTTGTGTAATATTTAGTTACGTGATGTAATGACACGAACTGGTGCAATCGACATAAACAGATGTGGGAACAGACGTAATTGGCTCTTAGCGCACACACAAGGCCAGAGCCGGAGACGCACCTGAGGACCGCAGGGGGAGGTGGCCTGCAGCCTGCAGGTGGTCAGCGGTCACCGCCTGGACAGAATCTGTTCATCCCACAAATCGGTAAATGGGGGCAGACACAGACAGATGGCTTTTCTCCGGCCAGTGCTCCCTGCAAGGCTGCGGCGTCCACCCAGCGCAGCACCTGGCGTAAAGTGGGCCCGTGATCCCCAGAAGGCAAGAGAACAGGGAAGGGCATGAGTGCCTGCGGGCCACCCATGGGATCGGTGAGGTCAGGCGGGGGTGAGGGGGCCGCTGCGCAGGACTCGGGACAGAGACCTGTCTGAGAGCCCCAGCCGCAAGCAAGGAGCTTTGAGCTCCTCAGTCCTGGTGCTCTGGCGGCCGAACGTCCCAGGTCAGGTGCATGGGTTCATCCCCTGGGAAGAGAGGAAGATTCTGCTGCTTCCTCCAGTCTGGCATCCGAGCAGCTCCACTGAGGCCGCAGATGATAGAGGAGGCCAGTGGTGCGTTCGTCCCCTGGTACAATCCTCCTGGGCTCCGCCCACCTCTCTGGTGACAGCAGGTGACGGCTAGCTCTGAGACTCGGGGCTGCAGGAGCACGCTGGCCAGGGGCAGGACAGCCGAGCCTCTCCAGAGGGAAAGCATACTCTACCCGGAAAACTTCTGCTCCAGAGAAACCCACAATGCAGATGCCAAGAGAAAAGTTCAACCCAGGCTGAGGGGGCCGAGGCAGGGAGCCCCGTGTTCGCTTGGCAGGCCCGGCGGCAGTGCCCCCGGCCCCTTCTCGCCTGCCCCGTCATGAAGACTCTCCCTCCCATGTGTTCTGTTTTAACCAAAGGGCCAGAGGGCTTCCCAAACCCTCTCCCGGGAAACAATAGTTACCGATATAGGAACAGATAATATTCTTCAACCACTCAGTGGTGCCAGGCATTGTGCTGAGAGCTTTGACTGAAGGCTCTCTGCAGAGGGTGAACGGTGCCCCCTCGCCCCCAATTACATCTGCATCCTGGAAGCTGGGAATGTCACCTCCTCTGGAAAAGGGTCTTTGCGGATGGAGTTATGTGATGGGTCTCGAGAGGAGCTCATGCCAGACGTGACACAGTGGTGTCCTTATAAAAGACCAAAGAGGAGACGACGTACAGCGGAGGTGACGTGAAGAGGAGGCAGAGGTCAGAGTGACGCCACAAGCCAAGGATGGCTGGAGCCACTGGAAGTGGGAGAGGCAAAAGGATGCTCCACTAGAGCCTCTGGAGGGAGCCCAGCCATGCCCACAGCCTGATTGCGGATGCCTGGGCTCCAGAACTTCCAGAGAGAGAGGGAGAGAGAGAGTGAGTTTCTGCTTCTGAAGCCATCAAACACGTATCTGTTACTTCGGCTACAGGAAACGGCTACAATTCCATCTGGCTCTTTCTTTTTTTTTTTTTTTTTTTTTTTAATTTTTTTTTTCAACATTTATTTATTTTTTGGGACAGAGAGAGACAGAGCATGAACGGGGGAGGGGCAGAGAGAGAGGGAGACACAGAATCGGAAACAGGCTCCAGGCTCTGAGCCATCAGCCCAGAGCCCGACGCGGGGCTCGAACTCACGGACCACGAGATCGTGACCTGAGCTGAAGTCGGACGCTCAACCGACTGCGCCACCCAGGCGCCCCTCATCTGGCTCTTTCTATGGAAGTGAATAAGAAACAGCATCTTCCAACCCTCTTACAAATGCGCTCTCCTCACGTTAGTCCCAAACACCTACACGCTGCTTTCTCCAAGTCTGGTCACCAGGCAAACTCGAGTGTCTTCAAGCAGCAGAGCCAAGTATCCGTCTGAGACGGGGCGACTATAACAGAAGACCACAGACTAGGGGCTGAGGAACCACAGTTTCTTACAGTTCTCGCGGCGCCCGCAGATCCGGGGTTTGGTGGGACCCGCTTCCCAGTTCACGGTGGCTGTCTCTTCACCGGGTCCCCACATGGTGGAGGGGAGCTCTCTGGCTCTCTTCTTTGGGGCACGGATCCCGTCCGTGAGGCTTCACCCCCATGACCTGATCTCCTCCCAAAGGCCCCACCTCCCAATACCATCCCCCTGGGGATCAGGTTTCAACATTTAAATTTGGGGGACACAGTCTATGGCAGTATCTTAAGAGAATGGACATTTTAAATTGTGTTTACAGTGGAATAAACGCCACATGTGACCAGTCAGGAGCGGCTGACTCAGCAGGTGCTCTGCCCCGTGCGCTAAGTGGACAGAGCATCTGGGTGGTTTCGCCTCTAGCTTCCTGATACCCGCTACTGGCGTCACCTCTCTTCTCCACGTGGCCTGGGAAGAGCATAGTCAAGGCAGGAATGTGGACCGTAATCCCACAGGCTGAGATCCAGACCTGGATTCGAGACCCGCCTCCACTGCCTTCCATCCCCGTGACTCTGGACAAGCTCCTTTGCACCCCAGCCCCCCATCCCTTGTCCGGGACGGAGCAGTTTACAGGCCTGAGTGCGGGGTCACGGTTACCATCATGTCGCCAGGCTCGCTGTGTCTGCCGCGAGCCCCGCACAGCGGACACACAAACCAGGTGATGCCCCTCCGCATCCTGGATTCTGCCCACCGAGAGCTGTTCCACAGGAACCTGCTTTCCGGCCCCAGCAGGTACAGTCGGGATGGAAGTGTGTTACATTTCACCATTTGTAGCCTCATTAATTTCTGGTTTTACACATCATAATTAAATAATTAATCACAGCACCGCTACAAGTATGACGAATAAGCATAAGAAATGGGCCATGCGATGCCCTTGGAAGGTTGGCCTGGGACTCCCTGTATTTATTCCACCCCAAACAGGAAGGCTCTGAGCCCCAAATTCTCTCCTGTGAAAGGCTGGTTCCCCCCAAGCGGGCAGCGGGCACCCCCGCAAGCCTCCCCCAGGCCCACGCACTCCGTCTCTCTCTGGTCAGGCTGTGAGGTCACGCTTGCTGCCCACCGTCCACTCACCTGCACCCTGGCCTTTCCCTGGGGTGGGGTGCTGGTGGGGAAGGGGTGCGCGGCTGTAGCGTGAGGCTCTTCAAACTTCAAAGAAATAGCCGATATCAAATGCCCTTTGCCGTATCTGGAGCACTCGCTGTTCGCCATAAGCATCGTTCCATTTGGCACCACGCTTCCTCTCAAACGCCCAGTTTTAAAGAATGTAAACTCAGGCCCAAACATCACCTTCCCCTTTTAACCTTAGCTGGAGGCAGCCTGTGTGTGTGTGTGTGTGTGTGTGTGTGTGTGTGTGTGTGTGTGTGTGTGTGATTTCCAAGTATAAGACGGAGGTGAGCTGGAGGAGGCTCTCCTTCCTGTGCAAGAGAGGCTAAGTGGCTACAAGTCTGCACTCCAGAGTCAGTCCGTGGACGCGGCCACTGTACAAAAGCCAGCTCGTCAGCTTACCCCTCGGCCTACAATCCTTCAGGGACTTCTTGCTTCGGTCAAGGTAAAACCCAGCACCCTCGCCACAGCCTACCAGCCCCTGCCTGCATGGCTGCCCTCCCCAGCTCTTCCAGCCCTGTCTCTGCACGGACTCACTCTCCAAATGTGGACATTCTCCTTGTCCACCCGCCCTACCCAAGAAGCCCCTCGCTGCCTCAGGGCCTCGGCACATGCCAGACCCTCTTCCCAGAATACTCTCTCCTACCACTCCCCCCCCCCCCATATCACTTCCTTTTCATTTGTCTTATCTCATGTAAAATGTCATCCCCTTAGGGGAAATGTTCCCTTACCAGCCGCCACCCCCATCTAGGCCAGCCCAGGCTTACCTCTTCACGCTCCCATTATGCACGGTACCCTCTCGTCTGCAGCCCACACACGGTGACAATTTCACAGACTGGCCTGTTTCACTTGCTTCTGCCCTGGAGACTGCTCAGCGTTACATCACGGCACCCAGCAAAGTGCCTGGTACACAGGAGACACTCCCAGCTCCTTGCGAACCCACCAACAAACAAGATCTCCTTGTGACCTGTGTGGAGTCCACACACTAGTGAGTGTACTCACTACTCACTTGTTGGCTACTGACACAGCTGGTCCGAACTGAGGCTGCATTTGAGAACTCTAGCGACAAAGTTAACAGAAGCGATCATTGTAAGCGTAACTGAGGCGTTTTAAAACCAGGTAGCAGTGTGGCATTGGGTGCCAGGCACTGAACTTTGCAGAGGGACGTTCCCTCAACTGGAGGTGCTTTGAAAACAACTGAAATGTTGAGGAGACTCACAGCCAGGCCAGGGGAAGAACACGTGAGGGACGTGGCAGGTACTACAGGGAATACTGCGGGTTCGGGGCGCCACGTCTGGCCGCCTAACGGTCTGTCCTCTGGGGTAGGGCCGGCATTTGCACAGTGCTTCCGAGTGAGGGGCCTGGATCGTGGTGAAAGTTTCCAAAAGAAGATCCCAACCCAACAGAAGGAGGGACAGAAAATTCCAGAGGCCGGAAGGCTAACCCACATCACCTGTGCTGTGTGGAACACTGGAGCCCCACTGGGCCTCATTTCCACATCTGTAAAATGGGGTGATGGTGTTTTCGATCTTATAAATTATTATGAAGATAACATTAGAAGTGATGCTGTCTTGGGCACGTGGGTGGCTCAGTCAGTTGAGCGTCCGACTTCAGCTCAGGTCATGATCTCGCAGTTCATGAGTTCAAGCCCCGTGTCAGGCTCTGTGCTGACAGCTTGGAGCCTGGAGCTTGCTTCGGATTCTGTGTCTCCCTCTCTCTCTCTCTGTCCCTCCCCTGCCCTCTCTCTCTCTCTCTCTCTCTCTCTCTCTCTCTCTCTCTCTCAAAAATAAGTAAACATGAAAAAAAAAAAAGAAGTGATGCTGTCTTAGTCCATTTGGGCTGCTGTAACAAAAAATACCATAGACTAGACAGCTTACAAACAACAGAAAGTGTATCTCTCACAGTTCTGGACACTGGGAAGCTCAGATCATAGTACCAGTGTACTGTTTGGGGAAGTCTTCCTGGTTCCAAGAATCTTCTACTGTGTCTTCACATGGCAGAGGGGGTGAAGGAACTCTCTGAGCTCTCTTTTATAAGGAAGCTCACCTTCTTTTTTTTTAAATTATTATTTTTTTATGTTTATTTTTGAGAGAGAGACAGAGACAGAGACAGAGACAGAGAATGAGCAGGGGAGGGGCAGAGAGAGAGGGAGACACAGAATCCGAAGCAGGCCCCAGGCTATGAGCTGTCAGCACAGAGCCCGATGAGGGGCTCAAACCCACAAACCATGAGATCATGACCTGAGCCGAAGTTGGATGCTTAACCGACTGAGCCACCCAGGTGCCCGTCACCTTCTTTTTAGATTTTTTTTAATATTTATTTATTTTGGGGAGAGACAGAAAGAGACAAAACACAAGCAGGGGAGGGGCAGACAGAGAGGGAGACAGAATCTGAAACAGGCTCCAGGCTCTGAGCTGTCAGCACACAGCCTGATGCGGGGCTCGAACTCACAAACCTCAAGAACGTGACCTGAGCTGAAGTCGGACACTTAACTGAGCCACCCAGGTGCCCCCCAAAGGCTCACCTTCTAAGACCATCACATTGGGAATTAGGTTTCAACGCATGAATTTTAGCGATAGTACATCCAGACCGTCGCAGAGGCAAACAGAATCACTCTGCAGAGCACCTTGTGCAGGAAGGGCTCACAGCTAGGGTCTTACCATCACTTGTCTCCCATCAGGGACCTCAGCTGCTTCTGAGACCCAGGCCTGGCCCTTGCTCATTGGGGATCAAAGATGCATCAGGAATAGTGGGATAATGCCCAGCACTGGGGTTGGGGACAGGTGGTGAGCCAAACGCCCACCAATCACCAAACCTCTGAGTGCTTTCTCTTTGCTTATTAGTTTTCGGACTTTTCTTTCCATAACGACTGAATCAAGCTCAGTCAACAGTTATGCTTTTTCGGGATATTTATCTTAAAACAGCCAGAGAGAAAAGGCACGGGGTCTGCACCGCACGCTTAGGTCTTTGCACAGATGGCGGGGGCTCCAGTCTGAGCCGCTGTCATGCTGCCTCCATTTCTTTCTCAGCAAATTTGCTTCCGGGGGAGTAGGTGTGAGCGCCAGGGGTCCCACTCCGAGCGAAATGTCCCTAAGTGTGCTCTTTGCTCTCAGCTCGTGTTCACAGCCACCTGTTGTTCCCACGTGAATATTCAAGGTCACGCACCCCCCTCTGCATTTTTGGTGGATGTGTGACAACAGCTGAAAGCCTCCTGATGGCTGCAGGAATGAACGGCAGGTCTGTTGACTGCAAAGATGCATCTTTTTGCGAAACCAGGTCTCTGGTTCTTTTAAGGCCGTTACTGAACGGAGATGTGTTTGCCGTTCACTAGGGTGTCAGACGCAGAACGTGCGACAGCAATCAGTTAACATGGTTATCTCACTTGAGAGTACACAAAAGAATTAAGAACGGCAATTTTTTCAGGAGGAACAAATGGCATTAGTGCTCCTAAATACAATGACAAGGGTGGCACTGGGTGGCTCAACAGGCTAAGCGTCTGACTCTTGATTTTGGCTCAGGTCGTGGTCTCGTGGTTGTGACACGGAGTCCGTGTGGGGTTTTGTGCTGAACGTGAATCCTGCCTGGGATTCCCTCTCTGTCTCTGCCCCTGCCCTGCTCACATGCCTGTGCGCTCTCTCTCCCTCTCTCAAATAAATAAATAAATAAATAAATAAATAAATAAATAAATAAATAAAGTAAAATAAAATAATTAAGTAAAATAAAATAATAAAATAAAAATAAAATAAAAACTACAGTAATAACAGTAACAACACCTGGGGTACACTGAGTCCTCGGTTGGTGCCGGGCGCTGTGCACACAGCCCCTCAGCTCCTCTTGTGAAACCACAGTCCAGGCAGTCGCTGTATCTGTCCGAGCCGCCTGCTCATAGACATGGCCTCGGTCCACGGGCCCAGCTTGGGCTGACCCGTGGCCAACTCTCCCATGCCTTCCGCACAATCTGGCTGTTTTTCAGATATGGTCAACTGTGATCGAACAGAACACCCTACATAAATACTTAGTCATGGGGCTTTAAGTTCAATTTTTGTTGGTGATTTTCCCCTGCTCTATGCATTTTTCAGTATTTTGCCCTTAGACAAGTGTACGCCTTGCTGTTGAGCAATTAAATGCGCTTACGAATTTATGACTCCTCGCAGGAACATGTGTTGAGAGCCGTGTGTGTGCGTGCTATTTCTAGAGGGTGAGCGCAGCATGCCAAACCCGCGTGCTTCTCTCCTACGAGATTCTTGTGATCAAAGTCCAGAAACTCAGACGCAGGACAGCACAGCCAGAGAGGAATCCCATCGGGCCAGCATGCTGGCCCCAGGGCTCTCCTCTGTGCCTGAGCCCGGCACGGCCTTCCCACAGCTCAGGAAAGAGCCCGCTGGGGTAACAGGAGGAACATGCTCATGGGCTCACTGAGCTCCCCCTGCGCACCTCTCCCTGGGAGGGCTCTGGGGGCATGAACAGCTCCTGAGTCACAGCCCCTTCCGCAGAGGGCACACACAGCAGCTGAGGGGTAAGACGCAGACACAGGGTGGGGCTGAGCCATGCGGGGCTAGGAGATCAATGACACAAAGACCTGTTAGCCTCCAATTGTTTGCTGCGTGATGAGCCCCGCACCCCATGTCACCTCCCTTTATCTCACTTTGATCGCAGAACAGCCCCGTTAGGAGGTGATTAGTTGTGCCCCTTTCACAGCGGAGGACGCGAGGCTTAGAGAGCTAAGCAACCTGCTCCAGATCTGCCATCCAGCTTCCATGGGGCACAGCCGAATTCAGACCCGGGCCTGAGCAAAGGGGCCACATACGGCCCACACACGCCATGCAGCCAAGGGGTCACACGGCCACGCGGGGCAGTGCAGAGAGACGCGGTCCCTCTGGGTCTGGCAGAGCATCTCAGCAAGTACCAGAGAAGATGGGGTGAGTGACCCCGAGCGACAATACCACACACCCGTCCTCTCCCCACTCACGGTCCGTCTAGCCCTTGCCTTGCGGCTGCCCTCAAAGTCCTTCATCATTTCTCTGTCAACCGGCAACCCCAAATAACGCCATAATCCTCCCTAGGCCTGGTGCCCAGCTCCCCCCTGGATCTCTCTGACTCTAGTTCTCCAAGAGCAAACCTTCCCCAAGCCTGCTTTTCAACCACGTGGCTTATGCAGGCCTTTCTGGGTCCTTCTAGGCCTTTCCGCCCACCATCCTGGTTCCCACACCCAGGCTGGGGCCCAAGCAGGCAGAGGTCACCCCCTGAAGCCTGAGCAGGGTCCTGTCAGGTCCACAAACAGATTTCTAGCAAGGGGTCCAGCAGAAAATGGGTGTCAAACTCAGCACCCGCCTTCCCTTTCTTCCTGTCCCGTCCTGAGCACAGAGCTGGAAGCAGCGGACGAGGGGCCTGAAGGGCGGTGGTGGCCAGAGGCGCAATCACTCCAGCCCAGGGCCAGCCCTGGATGCTTCCCAGAGGAGGGAACCTGGAGTTCACGTGCACAGGGTGGGCAGCATTTAGGTGCGAATAATAAATAAACGCAGCAAGGCAGGGAGCCAGGGAACTGGCTGGCACACTGCACTCCGCCTTTAACTAGCCGGGGTCCGGCCAATGAGATTTTCATCACTGACTCGAGCCTGGAGAGAACTTACTGGTGAGACTGCGTTGGCGTTTCCATCAGAGGCTGCTGTTGTTATCAGAAGCACCTATTACCCATCGTGAAACAGCAAGCTCAAATTGGATGGGAAAATGAGTTTCTACTTCATAAATACATAATGTGAGCAGTTTCTTTTTTTTTTTTTTCAAATTGACTTATCTCAGCAAATTTTGTCTCCTTTCATGTTAAAAACCTATAGGCTGATTCTAATTTAATTATTACAAGTTCTTATTAGAATTATTGACAGAATTCATGAGCAGAATGTGAAACACCTGTTTAATCCTGCATGGGGTGTGGAACCAGGGGCCACATCTGTCACCAGACGAGCCTTTCGTCCCCACGCGCACGCGGTTTACCGTAATCGCGGGCGGCGGATGACTGCGGGTGACGCACGGACAGGAGGCTGCCTGCTGACTCCAGGTGCTAAGAAATGTTACTGCCTCCACCAAAATGTCTCATTTCTAGGGACCCGGAGGCCAGGGCTGTGGCAGAGAAGCCGGCCCCTGGAGGACGGCGCAGGTGACCGCAAGCCGCCGGGACAGGAGCACCAGGTCCTGCCAGCAGCGAGGTCAGGACGAGACCAGCAGGGGAACCCAGGACCCAAGCTGCTGAAACATATTAAGGTTCAAGGACTGGATAAAAAGTAGAACTGTCATATCCGGGCCAGAAGCAGGGGCCAGGCTGGGGGCCACAGATGCAGGAAGTCAGAGACAGCACAGGGGAGACAGAGGTGGTGAGAGGTGGGGACACGGCGGGCTTGAGGAAGACCGAGGTCAGCCAAGCAGCCAGCGCCCAGGAAGGTGGGCGAGCGGCCACCACAGCCCATCACACAGTGGCAGCCATGCATGCTTCCTTTTCCTCTCTCCCTCCACCCCTCCTCTTCCCTCCTCCTCCTTCCCTCCCTTCTCCCCCTCCCTCCCCTCCTCCTTCTTCCTCTGTCTGTCCTCCTACCCCTCCCTCCTTCTCAAGGAGACCCCTCATGGGGCCCCCATGCCTCACCCCACACCCCCGCCCTGTGACTTCCCCCATTCCCTCAGCACCTGAAAGTGCCTGTCTGTTCGCTGACCTGCCTCTGTCTCCCCACCGCCACATGCGGACCCTGGAGAGCAGGACCCGTGTCTTGACCAGCCCTGCTTCCCCAACGCTGAGCTCAGTATCACAGATGCTCAGAAAAAGAGGGTAAGAAAGACAAGGAGTGTGTCCTACCGCTGCCCCACACTGGAACAGAACAAGACACCTATACATCAAGTTCATGTCTATTTTGAAAATCCAGGCTTTTTCCACCTGGTATCCTGCTTGGAATTCTTTCTCACAGGAAGGTGCCCAGGACCCTGAGTTGGGCACAGCTGACCTGACACTGTCCCAGGCAGCTTACCAGGGTGGCTGGAGCTCAAAATGCCTGTGGTTCTGGGGCGCTTGGGTGGCTCAATCGGTTAAGCACCGGACTTTGGCTCAGGTCATGATCTCACAGTTTGTGGGTTCGAGCCCCGCGTCGGGCTCTGTGCTGACAGCTCGGAGCCTGGAGCCTGCCTTTGTTTCTGTGTCTCCCTCTCTCTCTGCCCCTCCTCTCTCTCTCTCTCTCTCTCTCTCTCTCTCAAAAATAAACGTTAAAATTTTTTTTTTTTTTTTAATGCCTGTGGTTCTGCCACAGTGAAGCTGGTCGACTGACTGGGTCCGCAGTTAGGTCAAACAGACGTTAAATGCAATGTGCCCACAATAACATATTCTGGGTAAAATGCACACCCCATTTAACGTCCTCACACGTGCCTCCTCATGTCCTCTCATCACCTGAACAAACCAGGAAACGTGCCTTCGCTGTCCTCCCCACGAAGGGTGAAACATGGCCCCACAGCGCCTGTGCTTCCTGTGGCTGATTTTCTGTTCCTGCCATGTCACCTTGACTCTTCTGGCACTTGTGATTTAGAAGCGTGTGCTCGGCTCAGCACAAACGAATTTTCAAGGCAGACGCAGTCTTCTGTGCTATGAGGGCCAGATGGGGTTTTTATTGACTTGTGCCACCGTTGAGCATAATTAGGCACAGGCAAGAAACAACAGCCACCAAGGAGGCCAGGCTGGCGTTGTGGCGGCCGGGGCTGGCCCGCCCCAGAGAGAGGGCCTCATGGATGCCCTGAGCTGAGGCCGGGCAAGTCTGCACACCCACATGTGCCCTCAGTTGCAGGGGGGCAGCGAGCGAAGGCAGGAAAGCCCAACGGCCGCTCTGTTAGGGCCGCTCCCAGACACTGCGCTGAAGCTGAACCAAGAGCCCCCAGCTGTTCCCTCCTTGGTGACCGTCACCCAGGCATCCGGGCGGGCGGGGGGGGGGATGTGGGGAGGGGAGTCCAGCGATGGGTAGCTCCTGAACCTCCAGCTACTCGGGCTGCAGAATCCCTCCCGGTGTGGTCGTCCGTGGAACAGCCGTCACGGGAGAAGCCACGCAAAGCATCTGCGTGTCCTTGCTCAACAGCCCATGCTGCTCTCCGGGTGGTCCTGCCGCCGGAGCTGTGACCACTTAGCCCCCTAGGTCTCTTCCCAGCACCCTCGAAGCCCCACTGCCTCCCTTGCCTCCAATCCAGATTTGTTTGCATTAATTTCAAATACAGGGAAACATACAGAATAATAATATGAACGTCCAAAAATCATCATCGGTAATTAACAAATGTTCTCAGTTTGTCATTTTGGCTTTCTCATCCTGACCCTGGAAGCAGGTTGGTTAAGAAACTGGTGTGTATCTATCCAGTTCCAAACTATAATGCTTTGCATATAAATAGAAATGAGTAAGTATACATATTTATACATAAACCATATACATTTACCTATGCACTTCACACGCATGAAAATATGGGTTATATGTGTGTGTGCATATATGTTAATAAACAACATATGGCATCGTTTTATTCTTTCTAAAATTGGCATCAATGGTGTCACGCTGTATATCATTGTATGGAACTTGTTTCTTTCTCTCGACCTTGTGTTTCTAAGGCTTGTCCAGGCTGAAGCACATTGCAGAGGGATTGGCCATGCTCCAGGAGAGGGCACAGCCCTCCAGACTGCCAAGTAGGCCCAAGACTTCAGATGCCAGCCACACACTCGGGCTCCCCAGGGCCACCATCACGTCTGACCACCTGGCTGCAAATCCTGGGGTCTCCAAGATTCCCTCAGGTTTGATAATTCACTAGAACACCTCTCAGAATGCAGGAAACACTGTATTTACAATTACAGATTTATCATAAGTACAAGGACAATACAAGTAAGAGCCGACCACAGGACAGAGGCAAAGTCTGGGAGGGTCCACGTAGGAACTTCCAACCGCCCCCCGTGGAGTCCTGGACAGTATTACTTCCTCCCAGCTTCCGTGTGTGACAGCACTGCAGAGCGTGGCTCATCCGGGAAGCTCACCCAAGCCTTTGTTTTCCAGAATCTTAACTGGGGCTTGACCACGTCCTGCCCACTTGGCTGAGATCAGAACTGATCAGAACTGATATGATGGGTCCTAAAGACCCCGTCATAAATCACACTGCTGGACTGTCAAGTGGCCAAAGCTCCCATCAAACGAGGATGCTCCTGCCGGGTAGAACCTTCCAGGGGCCTCAAGATGACATCCCTGAGGCTGAGGGTGGAGACTGGACCTGCCTGGGTACAGCTGATTCCTCACACGCACGTAGAGACCCAGCCCCTTCGCTCTACCTTCCACGTGGAGCTCCATCACCCACGCCTCCTCTTGATGCTGGATCGAATCGCCCCCCCGGAACACCTCTCCAGGCCTCAGCGTGATGGCGACATCCAAATGTCCCCAGTTCAGATTCCTGGCCCTACTCCAGCCCTCTGGGAGATGATGACCAAAAATCTGTGTTTCTTTCCGTTCTTTTTTTTTTAATGTTTTTTCTTTTGAGAGATAGAAAGAACACAAGCTGGGGAGGGGCAGAGAGAGGGAGAGAGAGAATCCCAAGCAGGCTCTGCTCTCAGCGCAGAACCCAACACGGGGCTCGATCCCACAACTCCAGCATCATGACCTGAGCTGAAATCAAGAGTGGGACACTTAACTGACTGAGCCACCCAGGCGGCCCCCAAAATCTATCTTTTTAATAAACTCCACCGACCATTCCGATGTTTACGAAACACTGAAAATTACTGTTATAAGCACACTCCAAGGTTTGCCGACTTAATCAGAACTATGTACGTGACCTGTGGATGTACCACGCACAGGTGTTAACGACGGGCAGTTCTCTCCCCCTCCCCCAATACTTCCCAACCTCGAGCCTCGTTCCAAGGTCCAAAAGCAAAATCAACAATATATGTGCCCAGATACATGGTGCTG
Source organism: Prionailurus viverrinus (assembly GCF_022837055.1). Classification (NCBI taxonomy): domain Eukaryota; kingdom Metazoa; phylum Chordata; class Mammalia; order Carnivora; family Felidae; genus Prionailurus; species Prionailurus viverrinus. Next base: position 3,271,377 of record NC_062563.1, read on the forward strand.
TTTTTCCAGTAAGAGGTAATCCCAAAGTAGATTCTGACCAAACTGAATGAAAAAAAACTCCTTGAATAAGATGAAGAAGTCCAATGTCTATTAATAATATTTAGGTTATTAACTTAAGCATACACATTTTTATCCCATAGAAAGTATCAACGTGGAAACATTAATTTCTCCATCTCGCGTCTGATGAGATGACTTCATTCAGACCCCGCGCACGTCTCTCCCATCAGCGTCTCTGCCATCTCCAGGGCGCCCATCTGAATCATCTAGCACACTTTTCCAAGTACCTCATTTTTCCTTTCATCTCAGATGTTTGCAATTAAGCACTTTTTGATTCCACACATGAATGTGTTTCTGGAAATTGCTTCCTAGTCCAAGTGCGTATTTGTGTGACACAGGACGGTTTGCTTTTCTTTTTTCTTTTTCTGATACGTGTAAATCACATGAGCTCCAGAGTAACTACTCCTGTGCTGCTTTTTAAAGTGGTTCTTGACAGACCTGTGTCCAATAACACACAAGGCTTGGAGACTCGAGGTCCCACCTCATGGGATAATTTCCAAATCTGTGCTAAGTCGTCTTTATTGCTTTGAAAAAAAAACCCTCCGCTACCAATCCTGACATGTGCTCCCTCGATAAGCACCCAAGCTGGGACTGAATGAGGCTCTTTCAGCCTCAAGTGTCTTCCTGAGTCAAAACTGTGTTATTCAAAATAGGGAGAGAGCGGCATGAGATGAAAGGCATTTGAAAACCTGAAACACAAAGTCACTCCCATCTTCTGAGGAATGATTTAAAAAAGACAGTTCTTAAAGTGAGGCATATGTGATAAATATCATCTCGTAGTTGAAATCTGATCATCAGGATACACAGTGAGAACATGCCACAAAAATTCGAATTCAGATTTTTAACTATGCTCTGGAGGAAAGAAACAAAAAGAAGGTAACACCGCCACACTGCAGTAGCACCCCCCCAGGCCTTGAAAATAATTTAGACCTTTTTTCTAATGCTCCCAATACTATATGAACGCGGCAAGAGAAATAGTCTATTTTCCTCTATTAGAGTCCCCCCCCCAAAGAGATCTGCTGCCTCAGCAGTCACCAGGGAGAGCTTGAGAAGTCTGGAGAAGGAAGAGAGACTGCCCCTCCTCTCGGCAAGAGGGAGACCAGGCAGCACGGAGGCGGGGGACATCACGGTAAGCCCAACCGTTCCCACTGATGTGCGTCCCCGCCAGCCACTCCAATGACCAGGAGCGACACCAGAGCATCAACATCCTTCCTTACGGATGCCGGCACATCTCCCATCAAGAAACACGCTCCAAAAATACAACCGCTGAAGAGAAATCACAGGGAAGAGTTGCATTCTTCAGAGAAGGGCTGCGGAAGGGCTGTATTTCCAAGATGAGCTCTGTCAGCACAGCCGAGTCAGGGTGCGGCCAACAGAAGCATGTCCGGTGTCCCCAAGTCCAGGGACTACCTGCAGGGCATTCCCCCTCCGTCGGGAAATGGAGGGCATTGCTGGGCCACAGGTGCCTTTACACAAGGAGAGGAGGGCCATCTTGGCGGGCTCTCCCAGCAAGTGACATCCTGTGCCTCGTACGTCTGCCAAGAGCATGGGAGTGTTCAGAGGTCACTCTGATCTAGGTTTTATTTTGCCAACCACTGGGGAGCCCCACCACTGCAAGCTTCTTAAATCTCTGTTCTAGTTAGATGTGAACTAACTGCTCCCATGCACACCCGGGCTTGGAGAAGGGGGTCGGCCACAGGACCAGACCCTGGCATTCCTCTCCAAGAAGCACTATTTTTTAGTTATTGCATACAATCTCGAGATATGACACCGTTCCGTCCATTTTTAACAGAGGTGATTAAGCAGGTGGGACCCAACGTGCCGGGCCACCGCCACAGAGTCCGTTAATGAACGGGAGGGGGAGGAACTGTTTGGACTTCCTCATCCTGAAGCCTGAGTACCTGCACACCAACACATTAAAACCCTCCCAGCAAATGCTACCTGTTCAAGAGCTACGCTCTGAAAAAGAACGGACTACAGAGCCTGCTTCCAAAGTGTCTAAAAGTGCTGTTTCCAGACTGAGAAAATGAAGGTTATTCTGGAAGCACATGCATTTAAAGGGCCAATGTCAAAAGCGAGCGTTTAATCGACAAATACCTCTCATTAAAAAGCAGTAAGTGCGAAAATACATGCCAAGGACGTGTGCGCGAACATTCCTTCTTTCCGTTCATTCTTGTCCTTCTGCAGCATTCATCTAGCCTGTGCTGGTGTTCCCCAAGGAAGCATCCTAGCAGAAGCAGGAAGGTGAGACCAACAGGGACAAAGGTGTTCCGAATGCCCTCCGTGATTGAAACTCTGCTGTTAGATTCTTGGCCGTGACTCCCCCACCACCCGGTCACAGGTGCCTGTATTTGAATTTCCATAGTTACCCTCATCCCAAACTTAAAATTATAGACTTTTTCCCAGCTGCTTTTTAAATGCGACATTATAATTTTGAGGAAGCATCATACGTAATTACATTTAATAGACAGAGAATTGATGGAAACACTTAGCCAGAACAAAAAGCCCGGACCTAGTTCTGCAAACATGCTATTGTACAGTAACCCCCAATGAGTTTGTTCTTAAACCTCCTAATTAATTTTTAATTAAAAAGCTCAAAGATGCTATTATACTTGTTGTTTTAAATGGCGGTCTCAGGCAAGTGGAAACGACTGCGTGCTGGAGACAGATATCTCCCATTAAAATCTGTGTTAATGAGAACGGCTGTGTTCAGGGTTTCCGAGATGGAAACAGACGCAGACGCCACCATTTAAGGGAGCCATTGGATGAAGGCTTCCTTCCCTCAGCTCATAGAGATATGTGTACATGGAGGGTGATGGGTTTTGGTATACAACTGTCCAGACTTTTATTTAAACATATCCTTTTCCTACCCTTTCCAAAACCACGCTAAATATAGCTTGCCTGTTCCATGGAGAATTGTATGTCACACTTTTGCAAGCCAAAGGCGGCTTCTGCTTCCGGAGATGCTCAGTCTCTCTCCTGTCCCAACGCCTTCCTGATGGGCAATGAAACCAGTCCCCTCTTCGCTGCCCAGGCAGACACTTCCAGCCTCCCCACCTCACCATCTCCATCCCTCCTCCCGATCCAGCAGGAGCTCTGTGGTGATGCAGTCACGGAAACCTCGTTTCTCTGGCCACATGGGTGATGTCACCAGGGGAGAATTATTAATAGCACCACAAACAGCAAGGGTCTCTTTTCAACAACGCAATCTCTTTATAACAGAAGGGAAAGTGTTTCAGAAAGACCAACGCGCTGCTTGCCTTTGACTCAACCACGGTCAGGACGCCATCAGAGGGGTGCCCTCTGCCGGCCTGGCTGCGCAGGGAATGAGCCACTTGGAGGGGACTGTAACTCAGAAGTCGTGGTGCCATGCTCACCGGCTGTACTCTTTAATTAAAAGGGGAAGTTTCCGTGGCTGCCACCGCCATTGCTGTTTCTAAAATGCCCGTGTATCACTGTGCGTGTGACAGGTTTCCCCTCTTCCAGTTTTCCAAGGAAAGTTCCCAGTGCTAGCTAGCCACAAATTCTGGGCCAGGGTCCCTCATTAGGACGAACTGTTATCTCACGTTTATGCTGTGTTCCCCCCTATGACCCAGGAGTTCTCTTCCCTGGCCTTCCTGACATTTGGGGTGGACAGCTCTCTGCTGTGGGGCCGTTCTGTGCACCGTAGCAATGTTAAGCAGCATCCTTCGCGTCTCCCTACTACATTGCCAGTAGCGAGCCCCCAACGTTGAGACAAGCAAAAATGTCTCCAAACATCGCCAGGTGTCTTCGGGGGAGGGGCAAAATCACCGCCAGCCAGCCGGAAACGACTACTCCAGATTTAACAAAGGTGGACTCTCGGTTAAGGAAACCATCCAGAGAGAAGCGAGAGGATGAATACTGATGTGGCAGGGACGATTATTGACACAACGATTCACCATAAGGCTCTCGGATTTGCTCAGGCAATTAGGAGGAAGGCTTCGTGTTTGTTTGTTTACCTGAAGCAAGCCTGTGCGTGCATGTGTGTGTACGGAGGTACACCAGCGCATGTTTGTAGATAGACTGGCAGGAAGTAACGGGTGTTGGGCAGCAAGAGATCCCTTCAGCTAAACGTGGAGAGCTCATTTATGCCCAGCCTGCCAGGAGCACCCCCATCTGTCTGGTTTTCTCAGAGAGCTGCTGAAATCCAGGACGAGAGCTGAGAGACCACATTAGAGTTCACCAGTGAGGCAACGCGGGATGCATGCGGGCGTGTCGTGTGGGACGGCGTGTGCCTGCACCTGCTGCGGGGGGCACGGGCCGCAAACCACACAGACCGACCTGTGAACCCACACAGGCGCCCTCGAGTAGTTAAAAGGCTGAGGGCACATTCAGGAATTCCCCGAGAGGCGTGAGTTCTGTTCTCTTGTGCCTCACTCTACCAAACGGACGTGCTCTGAAAAGCTATGCCACGTTTTTTGCAAATCGAAGGACAATTCGCAACATTTTTTTTAATGTAAAGAAAGGACAAATTCTTTCGAGAAGGGGAGAAAATCTTTCTGTTAAGTGGAACATCTCTCTCAATTTACCTTTTTTTTTTTTCTAAATTCGGACGTTGGAGGTTTCGCCAACAAGGACCATGGAAGACACAGTGTAGTGTTTCCGCAGCACGTGGAAAACAGAAATCGATTATACACGAGAGGAACAAGTTTTCAGGCATTCGACAGTTAGGAGAGGCGGGTTTGAGTTCTGGCTCAACCAGACAGCCACATCATGCCTTCCTTCTTGATCTTTGCAGGGCAATAAAACCTGTCCTCTTTACCTCCCAGGGTGCGTGGGGGCCACACGTGCAGGAAGGGCTGGGAAAAACAGTCATTATTTGCAAATGTTGGTGACTTTTTAGCAAGAAAACATTTCTTCCGGTGGAAGTTAGAGAAATAGCAGTGTAGATAACTGAAGACCTCTGTAGAATTAACTTCTTGGAAATTCCTCGCAGGTTCCCAGCTGCCTCAGCCCACAGCAAAGCTTATCTCCCTAGGTTTTGAGGTCACCTCCAGCCCTTAGCTTTCCCAGTTGATGACTTCTCTCTCTCTAAAAGTCCCTATTTTTAGCTGTTTTCACAGGGGCACCCAGAGGCAAATATTATACAGAAACCGCCACATTCGGACTGTGATAATCCCTACCTGCCAGTTGGGAAGTTAACCTCTGTGTAAAGAAAGGAACTGGCTAAGGAATATGGCATGTGCAATTTGGGCAAAGCAATGCTAAGTCAACTGAAAGCCTTTTTCAAGCATCCTCAAGCATTCCAGAAGCCCCTGACAATATGTTAATTACAAACCATTCTTATCTATTCAGAAAACCAGGGAGACTCCTTGGCTTGAGGAAAGGCACTGTGTTGGGAGAAATAGAGCCACTTTCCTTCCCAACATCCTGTCCCTCAGTGTGCTCCCATTCCTAAACAGAGGGCCCCAACCTCATTCACAATTCCCAAGTGATGACTGTATTTCATTTCTTCTGTGACAAATAAAGTCACCAGGAAACGGGCAAGTGATACCTTGATCTCCGGCCCCTTCCAAAGCCAACTTCTAGCATACGTCAGATCTCTTCGATGATAAATCTCAGTCACTCACATTTTCACCCACCTCCATCGCCAATTCTCCCACGTTCTGGAATTCTCCACCCTTTGGGACTGCCTTGCAGCTATGTGAACCCAGCAGCCCTGTGATCGTGGGCCACGAGCCACGGCTTTGCAATTGGAGTAGGACGTCAGTGAATCTCTGCAGAGTCCCTGCCACCAAGCAGGACTGAGCATTGGACGAGTTTCCCCCAAGACCGGCTGGGCCTCTGCGATGCCTCGCATCGCACGCGGCTAGGATCTCGGGTCTTGAGGAAGGGGTGTTTGAGTTTGTTTTTGTTTCCAAACTTCACTGTGCACCAGCCTTTTCCCTTCCAGGGGAGACAGACTGGTTCTGCACATCATTACCAGACTCAAGGGGCATTCTGGAACCTCTCTGAGAGGAGGTTCCCTACCGGGGCTGTTATCAAATCCAGCATCCTAGATTCTAATAAACCACCATGTTTATGAGCAGATCACCAAGACTGCAAACGTCTACAACATTCACTCACTCTTCACCCTCTGGACTCTGCCCATGAAAGAAGTTGGATCGGGGTAGATTAAGAATTTCTAAGCCGTACTGTCTCCCTAGGGCAAGCGCCCACACATGAAGAGGACCCCACTTTACGCAAATGGGCTATTCCTGAAGAGCTGGGGGCCTCGCGAGATGAGATCCATAGGTGTGCCTCATCATTGGAGGTATAATGAACATTCATTTTTAGTGTCTATCATCAATGGTAAGGTTCTTTTTTTTTAACATTTATTCATTTTTTGAGAGAGACAGAAACAGAGTGAGAGCAGGGGAGGGGCAGAGAGAGAGGGAGACACAGAATCCAAGCAGGCTCCAGGCTCAGCTGTCAGCACAGAGCCCGACGCGGGGCTTGAACCCACAGACTGCGAGATCATGACCTGTGCTGAAATCAGATGCTTAAACACCTGAGCCCCCCAGGCCCCCAACATGGTAAGGTTCTTGAAATATTAATGGTTTTTTTCCCTCTTCTGTCAAGATTGCAATTCCATATTTCAGTCCATGAGCTATGAAAAATAAAGGCTGGCATTTCTGACTGTGTGCCATGCACTCGCTGCACAGCTTACATGCGTTAAATTCCCGGCTCTCACAGCAAGTCCAAGAGTTAGACAGTATCGTCACTTCATTCACAGATGAGAAACAGAGACAGGGAGTCAGCAACTTTCCCCGGTGCTGCGAGCCGAATGTTTGTGTCCCCCCAAATGACCCCCACAAATGCAACAGAAATGCTAATGCGTAAGGTGACAGTGTTAGGAGGTGGGGACTCCGGGAGGTGGTTAGGTCAGGGGGGTGGGGCCCTCATGAATGGGCCCAGTGCCATTATAAAAGAGACCCCAGAGAGGTCTCTGACACCCTCCACCGTGTGAGACACAGCAAGAAGACAGCCATCTAGGAACCAGGAAGCAGGTCCTCATCAAACACCAAACCCACTGGTGCCACGATCTCGGACCTCACAAGTTCCACAACTGTTCAGAGTGTCTGCTTTTTATCTGTAACTCATCCTGTGGCATTTGGTTAGAGCAGACAGAATGTACGGAGACACCAAGTCACTCCTAGTGAGAAACAGAGGCAGACAAGACCCCAGCCGGTCTGAGCGGGGCCCCTGTGTTCCTCGGCACGCGGTCCACCTACTACGACACCCAAGCACCTCCACCGCTCTTCCTAAGACACGCCCCCCACTACGTGCTTAATCTGTGCCTGACACAACACTCAGCCTGGATAAATGCCTGAGACTTCCATTCACACACCGAGACAACTGGGAGTAACAGGAGACACACCCAGCATTGAGGGGCCCCAGAAGGATTAGACTAAAAACAAGACCCGTGGGTCAGGCCAGCCCAGTCGTGGCCAGGCCCCCCGGCTCTTGCCTGTACCTATGAGTGGAGCTCCAATGTGCTCCCCACTATGACCTAGGAGAGGTGCCCTTGGCTGGCCAGTCTCTGACGTCTTTCATCAGCAGTCATGAGACTTCAGGCAAATCACAAGCAGTGGCTGCCTGGAAAAGGTTGGAGGCTGTCGTCCAGCAAGGAGTCTGTGAGGATGCAAACACGCAGAGCTAATGAACCAAGGAGAGACGCATCGGATTTGCTTTCTTCGGCTCCGTCTACAGTGACCTCCAAGCATTTTCATCGCTCCGGGGATAATTGATTTGTGAGCTCTTTGATTGGAAACACACCATTTTCACCAGGCGGAGGCAGCGCTCTATGGGGGGAGAAGAACATGTTTTCTCATGGGCTCTGCAGAGCCGTGCTGGAATAAATAAGACACCGCTGAGTAATGAGGTAATGACAGATTGTGCCTTAGTCTTGAAGGGCGTCATTATGTAGGAAGGACTCGTGGCTTGGGACTGTCCGCTATGGGATGCTCGACTGGCAAGCTCCAAGAAACAAGACCACAGAAGCCTGTGTGTGCCTCACTCCATCTACTTAGGTTCCTGAAATTCTGAGAGATTACGGATTGTCACCTACTCAACAAGGGGCTTAACTAGCTTGACTTTTGTTTAGTTCGTCAGAAAGACGGCTCCTGCCCCCAAGACCAAAGCTTGTGGGGGGACTCAATACACTCTGACCCTAAAACACTGACTCAAGTTACATCAAGATGTAGCCACACACATATGAGTAGTGAAGTCTCTTTGCTACAGAGGCAAAGCCTCTCTTTGCCTGCAATCCACGGATAAAACACCCTCCTGTCTGTTGCTGAAAAGGAATGAATTACACGAGGAATTGGCAATGAAAGTGCGTTTTCATTAGCATCTATTGGGTGCTAGGGAATTACCAATCAGAAGGAAAGCTCTCTCAGAGCAGCACTAAAGAAATGCATTTTCCTTCAGTTAACAGGCTGAGCACTGAGGGCTAGCAACAGGCACCTTTGGTTCCCCCGGATGTCTCAGAAGGTGGTGGTCTTCACGACAGACGTGAAGGACACTTGCGCCCATCCACAGCCAGCTGCCGCTTGTCCGGCAGGGGAGCAGGAAACTACCGGTTTGTCTCCCCAGAGCCTGGGGGGCGACTCCCGTCTTGAAACCCAACGTCCGCTCCGTGCCAGGGACTGGGCACCTGTTGTCAGTGGTCAGTTACAGGAACTCTCCCACTAGCATGGGTGAAATGGAAATAAACTTCACATACACCCAGAAATCTCTCAGATTCCAGCTCATGGAAGGCTATGTGCTCTAAGAATTGCCCAAGGGTGCAGCCTCCCTCCTGGGATGGAGAGTGACTGATCACTCACGGGGAGACAGGACCACCCGGTCAGGTGTGCATCCCGGAGCCGAAGTGAGTGGCCCTGGTCACCTATGTGTTTCCCTGAGCTGATTGTCTAGTCTGGGTCATCTGAGTTACCCTGTGCTGATCTGGTCAGACCTGGTCACGTATGCTTGCCTCCCTGAGCTGACTGATTAGTCCTGGCTGCGTGTGTGTGTGTATGTGTGTACATATGTGTGTGCATGTGTGCGTGTGCGTGTGTGTGTGTTTCCAAGATGATTGGTTAGTCTAGGTCATGTGAGCATCCTGAGCTTGGCTTGGCCAAGGTGCCCATCCCCAAAGGGAGGTGGAGAGATTGATCCAAATGAAATGCACTCTGCACAGGAAAGGGGGGGTCCTACTAGCAGAGATGGAAGCAATACTGGGCAGGCAAGACCCAGCCTCAGCCACGTGGCTTGCATTCTAAGAGCCATGTGCAATACTGATATTATCTGCATCTTACAGGTGGAAACACTGGTCCAGTGAAGGGAAATGCTTGGCCCGGCCACAGAGCTGGTGAATGGTGGTCCAGGATTCCAACCAGGGCTGTGAAAGCCCAAAGTCTGCAGCATTTTCTGTAGCCTGCTCCACACTTCAACTCTTAGCTCTGGACTTCAAACCCTGCTAATGCCATTAACACACGACCCTCAAGAACAGGGTGCAGATACCGAGGGGTCACCCAGGGAAGGCACGTTATGAGCCTGTTTACAATCCCACATGGACAAACTATCTTCTAAAAATGCCCCGTCCCGGCCAACGGAGAGCAGGAGAGCAGGATGTGGCTCATACAACCACGACAGGGCAGGTGGGCACACAGCGCAGGTGCAGGGATCCGAATGGCACTAAAGGTCAGCTAAAGAGCAAGGAAGTGCAGGGCAGGGAAATCGGTGGGGCAGGTTCCTGGGGCAGCTCAGAGGCTGAGGCGTCAGGAGGCAGGAAATGAACAACAAATGTGGACATCCCTATCAAAGCTGAGATCCCTACAGGTAGGTTGCTGGGACTCATCTTGCACTAGGGATGACAGGGCTCTTTCTAGCAACCCACATAATAAATGGTCCCACGGAGGAGCTCGGGTCGGATGCAAACAGAGCCCCGTGCCTGCGGCCACGTTCTGTGTCCCTTACCACTTCCCACAGACTCTCATGCACAGCCGCCATTTTTCCAACTTCGTTCTCCTCCTGCCAGCCCACCAGGTCTGGCAACAGCCACTGCTGCTCCTTGTGACCGTGGTCCAGGCCCTTGCACAGCAGGTGCTCAACCCAGGGCCGGGGAATAATGTCCACACATACTGAGCAGGGAACGGCTCCAAGGACCCAACCACATTTTTATTATTTGTGGTCTTCAGAGTCCTGGCTACAGAGACCACTGGCCTGTAGAATCCAAGAAGAATACCATTGACCCGGAAGGTGTCACCATGCTGCCCTGGTCCCAGCCTGAATCAAGGGGAACCCTCAGGAAGGCATTACGATGCCACATCCCGCTGCCTTTCCCCGTTCCCTCCTTCTCCATGGGCAGAAGGAGAACCTCCCATCCACTCATGCCAGGAACTCACTAAATAGTTCCTGAGCGCCTACTGGGTGCCAGAGGCTCAGCTACGTCCTTTGGCTACACCGATGACTGAACAGGATACACAGACCTGCCTCCATGGCAGAGCTCGCAGAGAATACGAGTGGACAGATCAACAAGGTATTTTAAGATGGCGACAATGTCATAACCAGAACCAGAGTGACTGAAAAAAGGCGCCTTTCTATAAGATGCTCAGGTAAGCCTGTGACGGGAGGTGACAAGTGAGCGGAGACCGAGTAGCTGCTGGAATGCACCAGAGCAAGAGGGTCCTGAGGACAGTCAGAGGGCAGGGGCAGAGGCATCTGAGACCTGTCCACTGGGCCGAATGGAAGCCCTCTGCACGAAGGAAAGGACTCTCTACAAGTATATGGCCTTTGACTCTCACTCTAAGTACCAGATAATAGAGGCAGCTTTTCTGCCCCCAAGTTCATTTCCAAGTATGAGGCAATATTAGACATTCGAGGGTCATTAATATCATTTAACAAGGTGCCCCTTAAATCCCCCTGATGTGTCTTTCCACCAGATGAGAAGCCTCTGCCTTGGGGAAGACTCAGAAGAAGGGAAGAGGGACCCTCATGCTCCCCGCACACCCCTACGTCCTGTTCCCTAGACCCTCGAGCACGGATGTGAGAAGGGCAGGCCCCGTCCCAGTGCCCGGGTCAGGCTTAGTGGGCTCTCTCTCAGGAGAGGGATGAGCAGATGGCCTCTGGCTCTGCACGCTGAACCCCTTCCCACACCAGCCCCCCTCCCCCGTCCCGACCGCGGTGGAGAGGCGGGCCTGGGTGAGGGAGGTCCTGAGGAACATGGCCACGTCCCTGGGGACGCGAGACAGAGGCACACACTCAAGGAAGGGCCCAAACAGCGGAGCGCCGGGGCAGATGCTGGCAGTGCGGGCCGGGCTGGGGGAGCCCCGCCAGGGGGCACTGTACAGTCCTGGTGTGAAGCAGGGTAGCGCAAGGAGCCAAGCAACGGCCTTGAGCAGATGAAGAACAGGAGACCAGCCCTCGAGAGAGGTTAGGGTGTGGGGCTTGGGTTTCACGAAGCCCAGGAAAATCAACAACAGCACCCGGGACTTGCGTGTTTCCACGTGCCAGGAATAACTCTGCCAAGCACTTTATAAACATGACTTCATTTAGTCCCTGCGGAAGCACGCAAGGTAAGAGCTGTAGGGGTCTGTTTTCTGGCCGAGGTCATATTGCCAGGAGAAGGCAAACCCTGACCACCGCTGTGTTACGACCTAGGGTTCCTCTGCCTCGGCACGACAGACTTCCAGCCTGAGTGATTCTCTGTGATGGGGGCTGTGCACCGTGGGATGGTCAGCAGCCTCCCTGGCCCCCACCCCCTAGATGCCTGCAGACATCCCCAGGTGTCCCGTGGGGAGGGGACAGCCCCCTGGTCGAGAACCACTGGTCTCAACCAGTGCTCTGTGTTCGTCGGCCCCGGAGAGAGAGTCTGGGCCAGGGTGAATGAAGAGCTGAGACCATACTTACTTGAAGGCTCGTGGAGGCTGGGGAGGAAATTAATTCGGCAGGGAGCAGATTCCACAATTCAGGTGGGTTGAGGCGTCTACAGCACTGTCAAAGATCTCTGGAGGCTGCGGGAGGCTTGCGTCCGCGCTGATGTGACAGGCTCTAAAACAAAAAGATGTCAAGGGAGTGAGCGGTGACCCTGAAGATCGGGATGCAAATGAAGTCTGCCGGCCGCAAGGAAAGGAGAGAAGGACGTGACGTGTCAGAAGACACTACGTCAGAGACCGAGAGAAGGAAAGGTTGGGAAGACACTGATGTCCAACCACAGACGGAGAGAAGCGTGGTGCTGTGCCGCCAACGGGAAGGGCAGGAACCTGTGCGAACGGCTGACTGAATGTGACCGCGAAGCCAGAACGAAGGTAGAGCTGACTTCCACAGGTACTTACTTAAGAGACACACGTGCTTATAAACACCTGTGGCCATGTGGCCTCAGACGGAGCTCTCAGGATGAGAAGTGTGGTGTCCCAAACTTACCTGCGGCCACCCAGGGCTGATGGCAAGCAGGAGCTCAGCACCTCACCTTGACCGGAGAGGGGCCCAGAGGAGCAGGTGGCCAGGACTCCCCACGAGCCGACACCCTTGACCCGCCACCCGGCCCTGCGCCACCCACCCCGCCCACACACCCGGACCAGCGGCTCTGCCCTCCGAAAGCACCAGCTTCTTGCCCGCTGGGAGCCCCGTGCTCAGCCGCCTGCCCAGCCCTCAAGTTCAGCCAGCGCCGGGCTTCCTGAGGAACAGCGGGCAAGCCCAGCACCCCGGCATCAGCCGCTCTCCCTGAATGTTTTCTTTCAGCGTAAAAGAGAAAGCGACTCCTTGTCTTCCGGTGAATTTTCCAGGAAAGAGTCACCGTTTTCCTGGCTCCTCTCTCCTCTGTGGAAGCCTGGGAGCTCTTTACCTTTCTTGGCGGAACCAGTGCTATTTATTCCTTCCAAGCAAGTGTTACACAAACAGTTCCCTCCAGCTGTTATTTACTGTGCTCACAAGCCGTTGCTTGGACTGGGGAAATCTGAACCTGTGAATTCGTTTTGCAAAGCAGACGGATGTAATAGTTACAATGTTCCTGCCTCCGACGGAAATGTTTAGCTTAAATAAGAGAATGAGGCTGGCAGAGTTTCCACGTGAATGGACCGGGACCACCACCTGGTTTGTGGTGGAAAAGAAGCCACCGCTGGTAAGAGCTGGTGTCGCCAGGGCAGGGTGCCATGTTTGAGTTAAGAGGGACAGATGTCGGAGGAAATCTTCCAGGGGGAGAAAGAGCTGTGACTTGGGCCCTTCTCTGCAGTCCCTACAAGGCCACACTTCATTCTGCCGTGACCGCACCACTGACTCAGGGCAGACACGACCCAATGAGCATGGTGCAATCGTACCCCTATTATTTTTCTGTATCTCCAATTTATTCAGGGAGCAGGAGAGATATTTAACAATTACTTAGCAGCCTTCTGTACAAAACGAGAGGATGAATACAGATAACGCTGGAAAAGATTATTGAGAGCAGAATATTGAATTATCTGCGGATGGGAGCGAGTGCATGAATAATGCATTCTCCGCACCTCAGGTATCAGGGGCATCAGCCCCTCGCGGGTGTTCGAGGCCAGGCTGCTGGGCGGAGCATGGGCGGGGGGACGGCAGGGCAAAATGCTGACATCTCGCCTCTCCCCGTTTTGCAAAGAGCGCAGAGCTGCACACGGAACGTGCCGCGCAGAAGCGGTTGCACGTCAACCTCTGCGCTTCTCTGCAGAGCATATTTAATTTCTGCATGGCTGTGGACAGTAATCAGTAATGAAGTCATTAAATGCAAGAGGGGTGGAGAGAGAACTGTCTTCCAACCTTCTCCATTAAATTCAGGTACTTTGGCACATCTCTAATTAAGATCGGGAGGCTTGAGTTCCAATTGACAAAGCACTCCATCCCCATGATACGCAGTCAAGAGTGCTCGAGGGCAGAGCTAATACAGTGAGCGGGTAATGGCTTGGGTAATTCCAATAAAGATTTCCAGTTACACTAGATTCTGGAGGTTAACCGGCACTACCCAGAGAAGGAGCCCGTTTCTGGGTGTGTGGCCCAGACTTCATGGCTCAGAAAGCTGCCCGGAACCCGAGGACACCGCCCTAGAACCCTTGCGCTCAGGACCCCCTCTTTCCAAAGGAGCAGTGTCTCTCCTCGGAGCTCCGAGATCCGCAGCATAAACTATTCCCAACTGGATTCACTCAGGGGAACAGAAAATAGTCTCGTCAAATCTGTGGGAAAACAGTGGCCAGGTAATTCCTGAGGGAGGGGGATTACATTGTTTTATTTTCCATTCATTTAGAAATTTGGAGAAAACATTTTGACATTTGCTGATTATCCCACTTTTCCCCTGAGGAACTGAGCTCGAGAGCATTAATTTTAGATCCGTATCTAAGAAACACATCTGACATGTGAGTGGGGGAGCAGGGGGTGGGGACGAGGCAGAGGACGTGGGGTGTTTGGCTATTGTAGCTTCAAGAAAGCACTTCTATTTGGGACCAGGAGAGGCACAGAGACCTGGAGAATGGGGGGTGGGGAGGCCTGTGAACGCAGGAAGGCTCCTCCGCCACCAGGGGTCGCTCTCCACACCCGTTGGCTTCCACCCATAGGTGCCCTGCCTGGCAAGGCCAGCAAGCCAACTTACCTGCCCACCTGCAAGAGACAGACACCTGTCCAGGTGGGAAACTAACTCATGGTGGGCACCAAATCAATCCTGCCCTGACAGTCCTTTTTCAAAAGACCAGGCACCATGTAAGTCACAAAAAGCCAGGTTTTCATAAATTGTCCTTCCAGATGGTTTCTGGTGATGGCCAACATGGAAGTCATTTGCTGGCATTAAGTCTCGCTCCACAGTGTGAACACGGCTTATCTCTGCACCTTTGGATACTCCAACAGAACCCAGATAGATTCCCACTTGGGCTGTAAACTGCAGTTAGGCCAAGTGGCCTCAAAAATCTCCATGAAAGCATATTCCTGAATTCTGTGCAGCTTTGGTAGCCACATTATTTTCACTGGAGGGATTGCCATCTGTCAATTTTTTAATGTGGAGTTCTAGAAGTTTATTTCACAAAAGACTGGTTACATTTCTATATCTGCCGACCGCTTTTAAGATAAATTTATAAGAAAATTTAAAAATTAACATTACCACGTCCAGAAGTCTTCCTTCACTGCTTCAAGCAATTCAGTGAAATAGTCTGTGATGAGTATAAATAACGAAAACCATGCACAAACGTTTAGAGCAAACAGGTGAGAGCCTTCCCTGACCCATGTCCCAGGCCGGCCCTGTCCCACCCCCCAGGGCGGGGGGGAGGGGCAGGAAGCGTCTGGTTTGCAAATTTTTTCCAGCCAAGTTTAAAAGTTACACTTTTGTCATGAGAAAAGAAGTGGTTTTAATAAGACATTTTAGAATTTAATAAAGTAACCAAGAAAGCAAGTAATAAAAGCAAGAGAGAGAAAATCTTGATAAAATTATCCCAATGAACATGACCACAGCAGGAATTAATCTCAAACCTACAAAGGAGGCACCAAAGCCACAGCACACAGCCCCTCTCCGGCAAAGACTAATGAATCCCCACTCCAAGGAACAATAGACGGCGGTTTCTGCGAGAAGCATCGGTATGTTAAATAGACAGTCAGATGAAAATCTTATCACATGGGGGAGAAAAGATTATGGGGATAGAAGAAAATGCAAAATGAACAAGAAGCAAATAAAAATGGATCGGCGGCTGGTTCTGCCATTCTGGAAAACCGAGTCCTCTCTGCTTTCAGTGGCGGCTGAATTTACAAGGAATTGCCTCCTTTAGGCATAATTTCCCAAGAAGGTTCTGGGGGAAACACCAGGCACATTCTTTGTCTGACGGCAAAAATGGATGCTGCTGGGCCCTCCTCGGGACACACCTGCTGTGTGTGAGGATCCTGGCTCACGCCGAGACGGACGCGGAGCCCAGGCCTCCAGCCCCCGCACCTCAGCGCTGCTCTGCAACCTGGCACTGGTCATGACACAGAACTGGAGGTCAGCCAGATTTGGGTTCAAATCCCAGCTATTCCTCACAGAAGCTACAACACTCGGCAACATACTTAAAGTCTATGACACATGATTTACACACACACACACACACACACACACACACTCAGGATTAAGTACGGCATTCTGGGGAAAGAGCCTAGAATAAATACCCAACAACTAGTAGATAATGTAGTTAATGAAGAAGACTGAGGTATGAAAATATGGCAGAACAGAGATTCTTAAAAGAAAAGCCCAAACGCTATTCTCCCCTGTCCCTATGCACTGGCTAAGCACTAAGGAACAGTCTGGCTTTATGGTTTAGCAATTGATTCACCAGTTGATTGCTAATGAGCGTGGTGATGCCACCCTAACAGCCAAGCATTAACTGAGCACTTGCTGTGAGCTAGACTGCGTCCTCGACACCTGACAAGCATTATCTCCAACCCAATGGGACAGGCACCTTCATCAATCCTACCTCCTGACAAGAAAGCCAAGGGTAAGAGAGGTCAATTCACCCAAGTTAAGCTGCTTCTGGGATTCTAGGGTCCAAATGCTTCCCCTTGACCCCAAACCACCCCATGTACATACCAACTTTATCCAAGGATCGCCATGAGCTTGAGCCAGGCACACGGGCCTTGATCCTGGCAATGCGGATATCAGAGCCGGCATATGTGGCTGTGGCCAGATGGCAGGAGGGGCCACAGGTGAGCTTAGCTGGCACCACCGCAGGGAGGCGCCCTGGACCCCGTCTGGAGAAGGCCCATCACTACCTCCGTTTTTTTCCCTTCCAGCAAAATTACTGTGATGTTTCTGTTCCCCTGGTTTGGCCCATCTTTCCCACGAGCCCACACCTACCCCTGCCCCCGGTGCTCCCACCCTGTGGCACACTGCCGGTCTCCACTGATGACCATGAGACAGACCAGTAGCTGCCTGAGCCCCTTCTCAGTCCATGGCTCTGCCCTGCTCCTCAGCCCCGGTCTTAGGTCCTCACCTCACGCTGGATTTGCGGGGCCATGCATCTGTCCTAGCTGCAGGACGTGTGACCTGGGCCCCATCCATGGCAGTAGCATGGCCCACAGTAGCTGGGGCAGGGGGCATTGCCAGGCCTGGGTGGGCTCCTGTATGCATGGCCTGTGATCACAAGTCTCGGACTGTCCCAGGGGATTCTGTGAGCTCACCAGAGTCCTTCAACGGGCTCATGGTCATTGAAATGAGCCACGAGCTAGAGAGGGGTCTGTTGTTTGCAACCAAGAACCATGAGCAAGACAGGGAAGTAAAGGAGATGTTTCTTAAAGATAACAGGGAACTAGTTGGGGTGGAGAGGGAGGAAGGGAGGGGAAAGTTGCCAGTCTTTGTCAGACAAAATCTAGTTGTTAAACCTTTCCTGTGATCCTGTGTGTGTGTTTCCTTTCACCAAAGCCTCACATCTTTCCTGGTATATTTTCATAGGAGGCTGCTATCCAGCCTTAACCCTGATTTTTGTCCTCTACAAAAACAGCAGTTTACAATGCACGCATGGACTTTCGTGGCAATAAGAATTCTTGGCAATGGCAAGAAAGAGGTTTTATTTTTCCCCTGGGCTGTGCTTGGCCACGTAGGAAGGGAAGCAGGTGGGTCTCCCAGGGAGACTGAGCAAGGAAAACGGATGATTTCAGGGTCACTGGAGGGTGCCCTCTGACCCCACACCACATAATGCACCTGCCACTCTGGCTTAGTGGGTCCCGGCCTTCCCGCTCCAGGGACAGAATCTGTTGGAATCAAGTTGCCCTATTTAAGGAAATGGTGTTTGACTACAGAGACCTCCAGGTGACAAAGAGGTGGCTGTGGCGGGGCCTCTTCAGGCAGGGGCGAGGGCAAGGGCTGAAGCAGATGAGGGGGATAAGGAGGGCACAGAGGCCGACACCCCTTCCAGGGCGGCCCTTCCGACCCAGCCTTGGGAAAGGTGAGAGGTCAAACCTCCCACACAGCCTGCTGGTGGCACAAGGAAGCTGTCACTCCAAAGGTGAGGCTGTGTCCCACCGACCTTCCAGAATCACAGCAAGAACAGAGACTCCTGCCCTCAGAACTGAAGAGTAATTTGTTAATGGAGCACCACGCAGGGGGTCTGCCCTCTGGACGGGTGCACGCAATTAGTTACTGTGCAGGTAGCAACTATCAAACTCTTATTAAAATGCGGCTCTGCACCACCCCCTGCCCCAAGCGCCCCCGCCTCCACGTGCCCAGCAGGCCAGCTCTCAGGGACACCCCAGCTCATTTATCCTCCAAGTCCAAGCAGCAGGTGGGGGCAGGAGGCAGGATGAGCTGGGGCATCGCAATTGTGGGCCGGGGAGACCACACTGGACGTGGTAAAAATACATTCGTTCCAGGTTTCATTTTTGTCACTGCAGAAAATCTTCATTAGCCTCTTGTCCAAGGTCCTGGTGGTTTCCAGAAGGATCCTGAGGTGGGGAGGGTTTCTCCTTCGGTTTCTCCTCTAAGGCAGGAGGAGGAGTGTATGTTGAGTGGCTGAAAATCCCAACAATGAGCCCTGGGGTCCACACTTGGCTCTTTACACTGTAACCTGCCCACGTGCACCACAGACTCATGGCAACAAGGTCTTGCCTCTGAGCCTCTGATGTGGGTGAGGCCGATGCCCAGATACCCGGGATCAGCGCCTTCTGCAGGAAAGACTGCTGCGCACAGACCCACGGTTTCCCTCCACACCCTGAGCTTGCCCCGCACACCAGGGGCCATGCCAGGCCCTCCTCTGCCCCTCAGCACACAGCACCAGGCCTGCAGCACAGAAGGGCCCACCCACGGCCAGCTCACAGCCAGGCTGAGGAGCACGTCCAGAGGCCTCTACCCAGAGGGCAGGGCATGGTGGCCACAGGGAAAAGGGTGGGTGGTGGGTACAGAAAGGGCTCTGGAGACCAGGCGCTTGGAGGCCAGACCTGCCAGCAATATTCAGCTGAGGGCAAGAGAGGGGACGGGAGCAGCCAAGAGTAGCCCTGGAAGGCGGGCAGGTGAGCAGGGCAGTGACAAGATCCAGGGGGCCCTGCACTGATGTACTTACTGTACATGGGGCTCTTTTAATAGACCACACGCTCATGGAGGGCAGGCCTTGTAGAATTCATTTAAATGAATAGCTCCCATGCCTGGAGCAGGGCCTGCCCAGCTCAGTGAGAAAGCTGAACTTGAAAAACTAGCAGGGGTCCCCACGAGCCATCTGTATACTCCTAATGAATGCTGTCTTGTCCCCACCGTCCCCATCAGCCCATCCACCAATGGCCCCGAGCATTAGGGAAGTGGGTGAGAGACACTGAGAAGCAGGTCTCCTGGGACATCTGGGTGGCTCAGTCCATTAAGCCACAGACTCTTGATTTCGGCTTAGGTCATCATCTCACGGTTTGAGCCCCACGTCAGGCGCTCTGCTCACAACTCGGAGCCTGCTTGGGATTCTGTCTCTTTCTCTGCCTCTCTCTCTCTCTCTCTCTCTCTCTCTCCAAATAAGTAAACTTAAAAAAAATAAATAAAAGAAGCAGGTCTCCGGGAAGTTGATGCCATTCAGAGCCCACCTACCCACTGCTCTGGCTCAGGCTGGTTCAGAACCTGTAGGCCCAAGGGAATCACAGCTGAGGGGATGATACGAACAGGAGCCCCTGGGGCAGCCGGCGGGAGGGGCAGGGAGAGGGTGTGATTAGGAACCATGCGCATGGATCTCACATTTGGGTCCTCCAGTGCCCCTGCTGAGGCGTCCCCTGGGATCGCCATCAAGGCGCTGAGGAAGTCCCCAGGGCAAGCGTGCACACAGGCCCGCCATAGACATCCGTCACAGTGGATCCATAGGAACAGCAATTGAATCAGATGCCCCACCGTCCTCTCGCCGTGGTGGGTAATCAGGCCCCCCTGCCCTGCCATGTAGTGGGTCCAGGAACCTCCCTAAGGGGTGGGGGCCTCCTAAGAAAGGGACCTGAGGCTGACGGGCACTCGTCAGCACACTTTACAAACCCAAGACTCAGGGCGGGCGGCACTGGTAATATAACCCCTCATTCCCATGTACAGATTGTAAAACTTGGCTGCCCAATCTCGGTCTCCTTGACTCCAACATCAAGACATCGGTAACTCCCGGCTTGCCAGTGTCCGATGAGTGCTGGGCAGTGGTGTTAATGTTCTGGATGATTTCCGAGGGACTGAACAAATCAAGGGGGTCACCAGGGAATGTCTAGGGCAAAAGCAAACTGGCAGCAGCACCCAGAGAACTTTCAAGTCAAAATAAAGAGGTTTCTTCGCTCTCCAGTCACCTGCTGAGTACCCCTTACCTGCCTGGTCCCCGCACAGTGTCCTGCATCAGCTAAAACACAAACTGCAGGGTCAGACCCAGGTTTGAATCCCAGCTCCACCACTAACCAGCTGTGTCACTTGGGAAATGGCTCACCATCCCCAGTGTCAGTTTCCCCAATTATAAAAAGGGAACCACATTCTTAATAGGATTCCTATAAAGATTAAATGAAGCAAAGAACATGCCATGTTTAGTTGGGGTCTAGAGTCGGCAATGGGGACATCTGGGGCCAGAAGAGCCTGTTTGGGGCATCTGACCTGGGCACTGAGGGATGTTGGGAACATCCTTGGCCTGTACCCAGTAGATGCCAGGAGTGCACACACGTGCACACGCACACACGCATACACACACGCGCAGGCACATGTGCACACACACATAGTGGTGACAACCACAAATGTCCCCAGACATTGTCGAGTGTCAGCTGGGGGGCAGAATCACCTCTGGTTGAGAAGCATGGCCTCCTTCAGCATTATTTCCTGCCGGTCCTCATGCAGCGACCAATCAGAAGCACAGATGAGGGGCACAGACACTCGGGCCACAGCTCCCTCGGGAGGGTAACACAGAAGCTGAAGTCGGTGGGAGTTACTCTGAGCCCCTGGATGACCGTGGTACGTATCATTCTCCTAGCCCCAAAACCCGCTTCTCACATCAGTGTGGCTACCGCCGAGCCCCTGCCCGTGTTGCCAAGCGGTGCTCCCCCTGCTGCCTCCAACATCCAGGCCTGTCCTTGTCACTCCTGCCCCGTCCCCCAACGGCCCTCCACTCCTCCCCAGAGATGCCTCACAACCATGGCCGCAGCCCTGCCGTCTGCCGGGAGCTTGCAGGACACAGGGCTGGTCCCTACTTCCTTCTGGGCTCTGCTCACCCCACGCCCTTCCAGGAAGACCTTTCTGACCTAATCTAGAGCCCCTCTCTCCAGCCCTAGGCTTCTTTATTTTTACAGCATGAATCCTGCTGGATGGACCTCAGGATTCTGCTTACTGTTCTCCTGTCGTCTCGGACCTGGAACAGGGGCCCCCGTGGGCTGCCGTTTTATTTGTAGCTCCAGCCCGACTGCCTGGCTCTTAAAAAGCAGCTCAACAACATTTGTTGAACAGATCGAGGACTAAGATTGGCCAGAGTCCACTGGGGCCAGAGAAGGGAGTGTGGGCCACCCAGACACACTTACAGGATTGATCTGATTCTGTAGACAGTGAGTGGCTCATTGTCGATTTGCCCAAAGCCAGTGAATGAGGTGGAAGAGGCTGCGACCCCCCTGCAAGGAGAGGACCCCGAGCTGGCCTCCCCAAAGCACAGCCTTTCCCGACATGGAGAAAAGACCTGACTTCACAAATCAAAAGGAACAGTAGAAATCCAAAACCCTAGCATAGAGTGGCCATACCCTGCTCACCCTCCCCTAGTGCTCTTGAGATACTTTTACATCAATCCACTTAAGTGCAGCACCTACCCGACCTTCCCCACAAAGACCTTCCCTGCAGCCTGAGAAGCTCCCCACTGGCGGGCCTTGGAGAGGACCCCAAGGGGCGGGCCCCATCAGCTTGTTTATGGATCCCTAAGAGTCTTCATTCTGCTTTTATTTTCTGTGTCTCTAGCTGCCTTTCACCTCCTATCGACCTCCTGTGGCCACACGGAAGCACCCCCTTCCCCCTTCCGCCCCTTCCCCCTTCCCCCAATTCCCGGGGGCTGCGGGCTCCCCACCCCACACAAACCCAGCTTCCAATGGGACCCAGCCCCTCCCTGACCACAGCCTCAAAGGGACACTAAGAAAGGAAGTTTCCAGCATGATGTGGTCACAACGGACAGGACGCTTTGCTCCCGGTACAGTTCTACCTCCTGTCATTTCTGACACGGGCCTGTCGGTGGCACCACAATCCCTGGGTGAACGCCTGGCCCACGCCTACCCACCTCCCCCCCACAATGAAAGCAGCAGCCAGGTGGCCCTCTCCTCCCATAGCACACCTTCCCAAGGGTCTGGGAGCACACCACCCTCCCCCTGCCTGGCCCGCTCAGTCGACCCAGAAAATGAAGTGTGTGCCACGGCATCATGCAAAAGGGCTGGACAGACCAGATCCGGACAATACGCCTGGGAAGATATGGCTTAAAAGAGGGCAGGGCGGGACCCTCCTGATCTGTCTGGGGACCCTGGGGGTGCACCAAGGGTCGGCGTTGGCACAGCTAGCGGAAAACAAGGCCGTGTGAATGAAGAGGAAACAAACAGCTGTGCATGGTTCCAAGCATGAGTCCCAAGGGGGTGGAGCGCAAGGCGGGTGTTGGAGACTGAGCTTCTTGGACAATCTAAGGACTCTGCCAGGAGGGGGTGGGGCAGCAGACTGGGCAGGAGGGGTGGGGGAGCTGGTCTCCCATGGGATGCAGGGGACACTGTGTGTGTGTGTTCCCGGGCCTCACTAACTGGTCACTAACTTCCTTTTCCTTTTATCTTGCAATCACCGTCGAAGCTACAAAAGACTGCGAGAATAGTAAAGGAACCCCCATATACCTTTTACCCCGTTTCACTAACACTTCACTTGGCCAGGTTTTACGTATGTGCATACGTATGCGCGTGCACTCGTACGTAAAGTAAAACCTTGGTTTTCGAGCATAACTCATTCCAGAAACACGCTTGTAATCCAAAACACTCATGTATCAAAGGAAATTTCAAGAACCACTGGCTCAGTTGTGACCACGTGACGTTCGGCATCACGTACGACTCATACTGCAAGACATCGCTCCTTCATCAAGTTAAAGTTTATTAGAAATGTTTGCTCGTCTCATGGAACACTTGCAGAGCAAATCACTCACAATCCAAGGTTTTACTGTATTTCTAAATCATTTCAAAGTGGGTTGCACATACCATGCCCCTTTGTCAGTTATGCTCAGGGTCTACACCCTGAGGACAAAACCATCCTCTCACATATTCACAAGTCAGTGACCAGCCTCAGGAAATTGAACACCAGTACAACACCATAATCTAAACCATGGGTCATATTCCAATGTCATCAACTGTCCCAAAAATGTCCTTATTAAACTCTGTTCCTGCACAGGATGTATTCCAAGATCACTAACTGTATTCTGTGGTCACCTCTCTTTATTTACCTTCTATTCTGGAACGTTCCTCGGCCTTGGTCATTCATGCCACAGAAGTTTTGAGGAACAGAGGCCTGTTTGTTACTTTCAGGCTGCGCATCAATCAGTTTGGGTTTCCCTGTTGTTCCTTCATGTTCATATGATGGTGCATAGACACCCCTCCAGTGGCCTTAGTGACAGAGTCAAAACCCCCAAAAACACCCAGGCATTTCTGAATCTCAAAAGGGCTTCTTCCCGTGTGCCCGTCTACCACGTCCTGCCACTGCTGGTCTTCCGTCCGTCTTGGATCCCACCTGACCATGCTGGTGGCCTAGGAATCCACTTGGAGAAGCCACAAAGGGCTGCCATGGCCCCTGAGAGGATGCAGAGCCCTGCTCTCTTCCATCAGCCTCTTTGGGGAGGCTCGGCTCCTGACAGAGGTGAGGAGGTGAGGGGAGAGTCTTGCCCTTGCCAGTGTCTGGGCCTGAAGCTCCGACACTTGGGCTGAACAGAGGGTAGGCTGGCTCCCCCGGGGTTGATCCCACCGGCTGCTCCCACAGAGGCTCCTACCTGGTCTGAGGGCTGGGGCCAGCTCCTCACAGACAGAGCCCTCTTCTTCCCTCCCCTGCTCTCCCAGGCGGTCAACTTTTATAGGACACTCTCATACTCCTCCTCCAGGGCTCCTGTTAGTGGGCGCAGACATTCCACTATCAACACTACGGTCAGGACTTCTGGTCCCCAAGTTGCAGGGAGGCCGGGAAGCGAGGCAGGAGCAGCCCACAGGGTGCCCCACCCACACCCCCTCCTGCCAAGGCTGCTGCCTGCAAGGCATCTCTGCCCCAGCATCAACCATGGAGGGTGGGCTCAGTGCACGCACATGACCCTGTCCTCTGCCCCCACCAGGCAACGCTGAGGCGTTTCCTACACTGTCCCCACACTGTCCCCACGGTCTCTCAGAGGAGCCGCACACCCTTTATTGGCCCCCATCCTGCCCTGCTCCCTTACGAGCATTGACATCACTCAAGTCTTGTCTCAGGACAAGTCCCAAACTCAGAGCCCCTGCCTCCCGAGAAAGGTCCCTCAGGGTCTTCGGTGGCCATGCCTGACGTGGCCTGAGCCTCAGAGAGACACCGGCTGAGCCTTCTTGCGCAGACTGCTAGACAACAAAAAGGCAACCGAGCAGATTTTAAAGATCTGATTGGCTTTAGGACTCACGAATTGGGTAGCACCCCAAGCAGCAAGCAGAAGGGGCTCCAAGGAGCTGGACAAAAAGGAAGGTCCATCTAGAAGGAGGGCTGGGTAAGAAAGTTACTAGCAACAGAGACGGGCTGTTGCAGGGAGGCTGCTGTCCAGGGGGCAAGCAAGGGGTCCCTGGATCCAGAAGCCCTCTTCTTTCTTTGGGGGGTGGAGAGGCCGCTGTGGCAGAGTCACTGGCACTGACGGAACATTCCTGGCTGTTCAGACTACGTCTCTGAGGGGGGCTGAAATGCAGTTGGATTAGGCATTAAGCCCCAGTTTGGGAACTTCAGCGAAGTGACACTATTTGGGGCCTGTGGTTTTCTTTCTAACAACACCCACAGCACCCCCACCCCCACCCCGCCACCCTGCTCACCTCCAGCTCACTGACCTTGGGGCTGACTCCGCCCTTCAGAAGGGAGGTAGTGTCAGGTCAAACAAAACTTTCAGGCAGGTCTGAGATGCCTGAGAATTATCAGAGGCCACAGGACAGGAGGGAGGGGGCAGTTCAGGGGTCAAACTGAAACTGAGAAGGGTGTCATCAAGGACACCCACACCTTGGATGGGCTCAGAGGAGGGGCCCCTGAAGCCACGTCAGTCCCCCAGATGCTCCTGCTGTACTGCTGTACGTGGATGGCCCAGGGCTCGTCGGAGTGGATGGCAAGCATCCCTCATGAGTTATTAACAGCATCGGTAATGGTGAGACAAGACAATCACTGGAACACTGGGAGGCGCCTCGAATTGTGATTCAATCGGAATAATCATTGTTATTGTAACAGTGAGTTAGAAAATGATTTTATGTTAAGAAACCAACGAGCGGAGACCGATTCTATGGGCACACACACGATCCTGGCCCGGGTGAGTGATCGGAGGTTGAGGGTTTGTCCTGGATGTTCAGCGTGTGGGGAGGAGGGCGGGACAGGGTGGAGGGAGACGGATATTTTCAATGCACACGCTTCTAGCACAACAGCAGCAAATCAAGGGGCAGTGCACCCAGGTGTCAGAACGTAAAGGACGGGCTGGTAAGAACCTGGGTCCTTGAACTTTCATTAACCTAGGAGACGCCGAGATTGAAAAACACCAGCGTGGGCCAGACACCAGGCTCTCAGGACTGCTGTGGAGCCAGTGTAGACAAGAAGAGTAGGGGCATTTACTCTGCTAAGTGCATTTCCAGAAACCTCTGTGCACCCTGCAGCAACCCCATCGGTCAAGTGGCTAGCCAGGCTCGGGGACACAGCCCTGAGCAGCCCTGTACGTGGTGGAGCAGGGGCTCAAACCCCAGACTCCAAGCTTCCCTGTCCTTCCAGAGAGACAGGGCAAGAATAAACGAGTGGGGGAAAGAACTGGGTGGGTGGGAGGGCAAAACAGTGCAGAGGAGAAGCACACAGCTGAGCCCTATAAGGTGAACCTTTTAATTCAGAAACAATCCAGGGCTAACGGGCTTGGCTATCCACTTGCTGCCACACCGTAACCAAGGCACGGGCCTCTGACTGCTATTTCAAATGTCACGGAATGGATGCATTCGG
Organism: Prionailurus viverrinus; assembly: GCF_022837055.1. Lineage (NCBI taxonomy): Eukaryota > Metazoa > Chordata > Mammalia > Carnivora > Felidae > Prionailurus > Prionailurus viverrinus. The sequence goes on from NC_062563.1 coordinate 3,297,526, forward strand.
AGTGGAATTTTAAACTGATGTGTTCCTTTTTCCCCCCCTTGCATCCCTCTTCTGTCCAGAAAAAGGAGGTGTGGCCTGATGCATTACCTTCTGATGAAATTTCAACATATTTTCAGTACACTACAATTTTAGAGAGGTGAAAACATAAAAGCTCTCAAAACACTTCAAAATGGAATTAGCCCGAAACATCTATTCAGGCTGTATTTCTTTGTGACCTAGTTTGTCTACTTAAGAAAGGACGGAGAATCTCAAAGTACGTATGGGGATGTCTCTCCCTCTCCTGGGTTCACCTGCATCAATCGAGCAGTTACTGAGCACGGAGTCGGGTAGGTGCTCTGCTAACCGCCGGAAAAGAACAATCTTAACCAACGAGCACAGGCCCCGCGAGGCGCGGGCACTTTTCCTTCTACATGAAAGGCCGGGAGCGGAGCCTCTGGGAGGCCAGGTCCCTGAGCGGCTGGCGCGCACGGAGCCAGTCTGCAGGGTGCCGCCTCTGTCCTGATTTGATACCAATGTGGGTCTTTTTCTACACTAATTTTCTGTTGCTACTGCAACAAGTTATCGCAAACGGTGGCTTAGACGACCTCAGTGGATTCTGGAGGTCAGAAGTGGCTGACGCCAAGTGCGGGCAGGGTGCGCCCCCCGGGGGCCCTGGGGGGTGGGGCCTCTCCTGTTCCATCACGCTGTGGGCACAGCGCACCGCTGGCCGGCTGGCCGCTGAGGCCCGTCCTGGCTGCAGGGTCCCCTGCATTCCACGACTCCGCACCCTTCCTGCATCTTCAAGGTGCACTGGGTCCTTCTCGCCCCTCCCACCCCCTCTTTCCCTTTGGCCTCATCTCTCCCACCTCTCTTGTGCCCCCTTCTTCCACGTTGAAGGGTTCATGAGGCAACGGTGCGCCTGTCCAGACAGTCCAGGAGGGCCTCCCGTCCCCAGGCCCTTATTTAATGCATGCTCGGTGCTCCGTGGGCCACAGCAGAGGACGCGTCTACAGGCCCGACGGGTTACAGTGGACAACTTTGGGGGCCATTTCTCCGCCTCCCACAGGCTTCTCGGAGGCCTGTTCTTCACCACCCTTTCAACTCCTTTTCCGAAACACCCAAGCTGCTGGGATAACGCTGAAGCCCATTCCTCTCTTCTCTGATGATCCGTCCACCCCTTGCTACACTGCCCGGCCCTCGCTTTACAACAGGAGTCCGCAGAAAACACTTCCCGTTGGAAGTAACAACTGTTTCCTGGCTTTCCTGCATGTTTTTCAAGCTCTCTCCTTTTATTCCTGGTAACAGGTCCGCCTCCCCCCACACCAGCACTACTGAGACGGGCTCACGCCCAAGGTCTGCTCCTTCAGAACCTCCAGACTGGTTCCTGTCTGTTGGAGGTTTGCAGGAAGACCGTCTCTCCCCATGACACGGGATGGGGCACGGCATGAACCTTATGGTTCTGACCTCCAAGGAGGAGACCTGGTCACCACCCACCCCAATGACCTCACAGAAAGTCTCCTGGTCTGGTCACATGGGCAGTTGGGGGTCACGTGCCCAGCAGGAAACAAGTCACTGTGGCCACACACCCCACCCCGCCCCGTGGTAAGGGAAGGGGGCAGTTAGCCTCACCTCAAACCCACAAATGGCTTTCTAACAGAACTGGGGAGATAACGGTAAAGAAAAGAAACCTGACATGTGTCACATTTTTCAGCACATGAGTCCATCACTACGACGTCACTGCTATCATCACTGCTACTCATTCTCAGTACTAAATGGAACCGGAAATCTCTGATGAGGAAAATGTCTTTTGGGGAGGGATGGAAGGACAACAGTCTTTTGCAGAGGCGTGTCAATGAATAAAAGCTCATGCCTGAGGTGAGAACTGGACAAAAATACAGAAAAAAAACCACGGCATCTGGAGGACTTTTCCCCAGGGGCTGAGGACCTTGGTTAAGCCCACACCAAAACACAGTGACGAGGCCAATAACATTTGTAGTCATTTTAAAAAATAATAAATGATAAATCAACAAAAGGGCCCAAGCAACAGAGAAGGAGCTTCCTTTCCCCTCCTCCTCCTGGGAGAAGGCAGATGTGCAGGTAAAGACTGGAGTGTGTGTGTTGTGTGTGTGTGTGTGTGTGTGTGTGTGTGTGTGCACGTTCACACACATATTGGTTACTCTGTCCCCAAACACTGTGACTCAAAATTCCGAGAATCTGAATTCTTGTGTTCTATGTCCTGCTCATCCCCATAAATGTGTTCTGAGAAGAAAAACACTTAAAACTCATCAATGTATCTTAAACTGAGATCACTTCCCTAGAAAAATAGTCTGGGGAAATTAGTGTCAAAAAATAATAGTTTATGGTTCAGTGCCTTATTTTCTTCAAAGGGGCGGAGTTCAACCCCAAGCTCACTGCAAGCAGTCGGGGTAAAAGAAAGGAGTTTGTTCGAAACCCATTCTGCATTCAAATACGAACTGTCCGAAATGTGAGCAACTCGGTGGAAGGCCGAAACGTGTCTCTTCCTAAGTGGCGCTGGGCTATTTTTTCCAGGAAGCCATGTTCTGCAGGAGCTTCGTGGCCGGCTGCTTGTATCTAACATCAGCCCTGAGGCTGATGTGCAAGAATTTGGAGTACGGCCCCTCCTCCTACTCGAGAACGTTTCCGGCATTGCTCCTTTGTACCTCCCCTTTACTACTACCATTTCCGGCAGTAATGGAGTGGGTTTGCCCCTAAGAGAACTGACTTCTTCTTCACAGGTGCCGAATGGAGTGGATGTTCTTCCCACCTCCGTTCTATAGACAACCAAGATGGGACTCAGGAAGACGGCCGTATTGAGTGTTCCGATGCCCACCTCTCCAGCATCTCCTACCTGACTCTGGTGCCAATCTCAGCAACCTCCCAAGATCACGTGGCGAGTAGGTGGGAGAGGACCAGGTCTGGCTGGCTCTAGAGCACACATTCCACTCCACCGAGGAATCTGGGGTACGTAACGGTCAACATTTTGCAACCGATATGGCAGCTACTATTTGTCGCTGGAGCACACGTGGACCTTTTGTTACCCTTTTCTCCGCTGCAAGAAGAGAGCCGGCTTCTAGTCTGCCTAGCATCCCATCCTGGCTTTCTGGCCTCGTCACCAATACAGCCAACATGCACCCCACCAGATTCCTCCAACTCTCCGCACCTGACAGGGTGCCGCACGTACTAACGGGATCTGTGAGTGTGTCCCCTTCACGGATCCCATCGCGCTATCTGAAAAAACAGTGGGAAATCTACCAGACTCTTCGCAAGAAAAGTGAAACGTGGTTCACCGTTGGCTGTTTCCTGCAGGTCAGGCCCATCCACATGTGACTCTGGAGCGGACGGGAGGTGGAGGCGGCCCCTTGTTTCCTGCCCACCCACCCTCACCACCTCAGGCGTGGCTCAGAATTACTCCCCTCCGTGTGTCTTCCACCACAGCGGAGACGCTGCTAAGACACCGCCTTGTCCAGAACAGCACGTCCTTCGTCAGCCCCTGTGACCTGCTGGGCCGGCACCTTGCCCCTGCTGGGACCCCATCACATCAGCTCTCCTCTCCCAGTCCAAACTCTCCTCCACACCAGGGACAAACCTCAACAACGCACGTCGGGTGCATTCTGTGGCTCCCCCTTTCATCCCGAATGAAGTCCCAGCTCCACGGCTCTGGCCCTCACTTCAGCCGCATCTCACCCGACCTCTCCTTTACACAACCGGACCGTTTTCCAAACGGCACACCTGACACTTTCCCCCACGGACACCATTCTGCCTCACTTCCAGTGTCACTGTGAGGACGCCACTTAACTTTCTGGATGGTAGCTTCAAACGAGAAAAAAATGGAGATCTGCTCAACTCCCTCACAAGATTGCTTCACATTATACATGTGGTGCAGACCTCGAAATACGTGCTACTTGGAGATGTTAACAACGAGGAGCCCAGGGCAGCTGGTGACTGGGTAAGATGGGGCCAGTTATGTGACCCCCCCCCCCAGTGCCTCCTCCCCCTGCCTGAAACACAGGAACAAGAGTAGGACCTACGTCACAGCGTTGCAGTGAGAACTGAGTGGTTTAGACCCTTCGCCGAGCACCTGATGCGTGACGGACGAGGGAGCGTTAGCCGCCATCGTCATCCCTGACCAGGAGAACGAAGGCAAAAGACAGGAAGGTAAAATTAAAGTTCCTTAGAACTTGCAACCTCCTTGAGGCAGGCAGAGCACAGGAACTCACGACCGCATGAAGCATAACGCATAAAGCATTAACGTTAATGCTCTGCTAGAGGCAAAAAGCCACCCTAGCTTGACAACAGCCAGACCTCCAGGATCCCGCAAGACCTCTTCAACATGCAAACATCATCATTTTGGAAACTTCCTTTATTTCTACCTGCCCCCAACTTAAAAGTATACGAACAACTGCTGCTCACAATCCCAGTGCAGCTAGCTCTTCCTGCCCAGGGGTCCTGTCCCTGTGCCTTTAATAAAACCACTTTTTGGCACTGAAAATGTCTCAACAATTCTCTCTTGACTGCTCACTCCGAGCCCATATCACGTCACGTCACATCCCATCACCCACCACCACCAGCACCATCATCAAGATCATCTCTGGTGCACCAGGGGGACATCTGACCCCGTCAAAGCTCCCTGGGCTCAGCCTCATGAGCACCCGCATCAGCGCTTGTCCGATCTGTGTTCCGGCACATCTCTGTACAAAACCAGTAAGTAACTGTGGGGGCTAGTTTTAGGACTCCCCGTGAACCAAGCACCGCCCTGTGACTCTGGCACACACAAAGCAGACTAATCTCTCCCCCCAGGCAAGTAGGAGACTTGGAGCCGCCTCATCTCATCCCAGACAGCGGCAAAGCCTTTCTGTTCTCGGCATCGCCAAGCAGCTACCTCCATCCCGGAGCGTGGCGGCGTCTACAGGAGGTGGGCTGGAAGGAGGTCTGGGCAGAGTCCCAGAAACGGATGAGTGTCCTTCCAGCTGGATGACCAGCGGTCAACCTCCTGACCCCAGCTGAGAGGCAGTTCCCACCACAGAGAAACAAGTTATTGGTGCTACAGTTCCTACTGCTCCCTAATAACTAACCCTGAGACTTAGCTCTTCACAGACAGTAACACCTATTATCCCTGTTTTGGGGTGGGGGAGTCATGGGAAGGGGACTCGGGAGCAGCTGTGCCTGGCAGTTCTCGCTCAGGGTCTCTCGCAAGACTGTAGTCAGATGGCGGCTGCCATAAGAGTCGCCTTCCCTCAACGCCTGGAGTCTGCACTGGGGGGACTCAGAGACAGCTGGGGCTTCGGCAACGTCTCCTTTCCTATGCACCTCCCCCAGCATAGTGACTTCATGCTCCCTGGCGTGGCAGCTCTGAGCCCCAAAAGGGGTATGTTCAGCGAGAGACAGAACCAAGAAGACACTGCCTCTTGGACACCTTTTCCAAACGAGTCCCAGAAGCCATGCATCATCACTTCTGCCATATTCCCCACCCGGCTGTCACAGAGGCCGACCCAATTTCAAAAGGAAGGGACAGGAGACTGACTTTCTTTTTTTTCTTTTAAAGTCTACTTATTTTAGGGGTAACCCGGGTGGCTCAGTCAGTTGAGCATCTGACTTTGGCTCAGGTCATGAGCTCACAGTTTGTGAGTTCGAGCCCTGCGTTGGGCTCCGTGTTGACAGCTGGGAGCCTGGAGCCTGCTTTGGATTCTGTGTCTCTCTCTCTCTCTGCCCATCCCCCACTCATCTCTCTCAGGTTTATTTATTTTTGAGAGAGAGCTTGAGTGAGGGAAGGGAAGGGAAGGGAAAGGAAGGGAAGAGAGAGAGAGAGAGAGAGAGAGAGAGAGAGAGAGAGAATCCCAAGCAGGCTCTGTGTTATCAGCACAGAGCCTGACATGGGGCTCAAACCCACGAACCATGAGATCATGACCTGAGCTGAAATCAAGAGTTGGACGCTTAACCGACCGAGCCCCCCAGGAGCCCCAAGACTTACTTTCAGTGAGGCAGGGGCAGAGTTCTGTAAGAACACATGGGACAGGGAATATCAGTGTGGCCATCTGTGGAATACGCAATCTGCCATAATCTGGCTCCCAGGCTGCCTCCTGAACCTCATTCCCAAGAAGCCTCACATCACTTCCCCTCTGTCTTGCCTGACTTTGAGATACATCCATTCCTCCGTTCCCGCTCAAGATTTGATCCGGTTTCTGGCAGTAAACTCACTCTGCGAACAGTCATCCACATCTCTCATTTACACTTAGGCCAACAGCTTCCGAACATTATTTGCCCACATGTGAAAACAGTGGTTTTCTTTCCCTGGAATGTACGTCAGATCTGTCTGGCTGGGTGGGGTGGTGGGGAGGGGAGCCCTCTGGGTTAAATGAAGAATGGGTTGCGTGTCCAAGAGCAATTGAAAATGCTCCCCCCACACACACACTCGACCCTCACTATAAACATGCTCCCATTTTAAGGTTTACTCTGTGGTCATAGAGCTAAGAGATAGAGGCGGTGAATCTGGGGTTTGAACCCAGGCAATCTGAGCCCAAACAATGTTTTAACCCCCATCCAACTGTGACCCTACCAAGGAAGTGGCCTCTGCATCTTTAAAGCCCTCATCAATCACCACGATGACGAGCATGTTAACACAGGTTGCTGGTCCCAGACACTCAGGTCCAGGCAGGGGATAAGAATGTGCATTTCTTATGTTTTTAAAAAGATTTCATTTTGGGGGTGCCGGTGGCTCAGTCGGTTCAGTCTCTGACTTCAGCTCGGGTCATGATCTCACCATTTATGAGTTCAAGCCCCACGTTGGGCTCTGTGCTGACAGCTCAGGGCCTGGAGCCTGTTTTGGGTTCTGTGTCTTCCTCTCTCTCTGCGCCTCCCCTGCTCGCTCGTACTCTGTCTCTCTCTCTCTCTCAAAAATAAACAAACATTAAAAAAAAGATTCTATTTTTCAGTAATGTCTACATCCAACATGTTGTTGAGATCAAGAGTCACGTGCTCTACCTACTGAGCCCCAGCCAGGCACCCCATGAATCTTCATTTCCAGTGAGCTTCCAAGTGCCTGCCTAGGTAAGCTGGTCCACAGGCCTCGCTGACAACAGTCCTGAACTCTTATACCTGAACAGCAACGCTGCCCCAAAGATCAAATAAGAGAATTAAAAAAGAAAATGTGTTTCTTTTTACTCTGAATGCAGCAGGAAATAACTGCAGGAAGAATGAGTATAAGAAACCCACACCTTTGTTAAAACTTAAAAATACGGATGTTTTTGTATGCCTATGTTTTAAGTGCATATATTTTTCAGTTCACAAAATTAGTTTCCCTTTTAATAAAAATTGCATGCGATTTTAAATAATCCAAGGATGTAGACTATGATTCTGAAAAGTAATCAGCTTTATGAAAAAGTAAAAGATGAATCATCCCTGTTATTAACATCACATCACCTTAGCGGTCTGGCCAGCGGCCGTCTTCTCTCGAAGTGGGCCAGGGTCCCTGCACAACAAGCTGGAGACCAAAGTGATGGAATCCCAGGCCACATCTTTCTGGGAGCCCTGTTCTCGCCATTATTATTGTAATAAGAAATGCTAACTGGCGTCAAAAGGAAATCACGTGAACTGTCTGTGCAAAAGGACTACAGAAAAACTTTTATTATTGTTATTTCAATTTCTAGATATTTCATTGTAATGAGAGAAATCACAGGCCTGGCTGAGACTTAATCTGGTATTTTGTGGTGCCGAGAGGAATATTTTTCCCTCCTAATCTCCGCTTAAAGTGTAAGTAAGAGTGCCTCTATCCACCGCCGTGAACAAAAAGCACAAAAGGATTCAGAAAGTAATAACAAAGATAAATAACTTTGCAATAAAATTTCAGCTCCAGTAATTTCCCATTTATGTTTTCTCACTGAATCATGTAGTCCTGAGCTCTGCACTTTGCACGTGCGTGCTGCACTGTGCAGCCGTTTCATATCGGACGCTTCCCAGTGAGCCCAGTCGACACCTGCTCGGTGTGCCCATGCAGTCGCGGAGTTCGACAGTCACCCCATAACAGGCCTTCCTGTGCGATTTCCTGGTCTTTCTCAGGCAATCAATCTCAGCGTCTGAGACAGAATGAGTTGTCAGTCAACCTCTTCCAGCAAAGGGGGCCTCAGATGTGATTACTTAAGGCAGCTCACCCTTGGAAGCAAATGCTGAATGTGGTTTTCCCAGCTGAAACCACTGACGTGGTTTTCAGCCAGCGAGTGTGGGCCTCACCAGCAGAGCGACCGCCAAGTGCATCCGGGCACCTCAGGGAACGTTCCAGAGACAGAAAGGAGGTAGAAGGAGGGAGGGTGGGGGGCAGGAGCAGGAGGAGAGGGCTCCTCAGGTGGAGTATAGGAACAGCACTTCTGTTCTGTTGAAACAATGCCCTCAAACCCAAGATAGATTTCACCATGTATTATCACATCATATCACTTACAATTCCCATTCATAAGTTGATGGACATTGGAGGTATGTCCACTTCTACGCAACGCTGCTCTGAACATTCTACGGGTTAAGTTTAATCAGCCTTGGAGAAGGGCGGGGGGCTGTGGAAAACAAACCTCCCAGGACAGAAGGGCAGCATGGATGCACCACGGCCTTCAGCAGAACCCCAGGGCTGAAGGAGCCCGGCCCGGCCTGAACGAGACCACTGTGCACCGAGCTCTCTGCACGGACGACCCCACTCACTCCCCTCCACAACTTGTGACGATTTCCTCATTTCACAGATGGAAAAGTTGAGGCTTTGCCCAAGGTCACATGCTAGGACTCAAATCCAAGCTGTTCCAGCCACAAAGACTAGGTTTTCAGCTAGGATGCTATGGAGATCCCAGGGTGGCTCGTGGGGGCAGGGGGGGCGGGGTGGTGTGGACCCCTCAGTGCTCGTCTCTAGCTAGCCACCCTCTGTGGGATCACCCGCCCAGTGGCTCTGTCCCCCGACACCCACCATCCAGTGTAGCCCAAATACCCAACACCAGCTGCCGAGTCCCCTGTCACCAAGCCCCAGCCAGCTCTTCAAACTGCCTTCCAAGGCAGAGTTTTAATTCCCCCACACGATCTCCCTGAACCAAATCTCATTAATAAAAGACGAGAACTAAGTTTTAACAAAGGTCTTGCCGAGATGCCTCTGCAGCAGCAGACGCTGTCAAAAACGTCCCCCTGCTCCTTGAGCAAGAAGGATTTTTCTCCACAGGGCAAAGCAATCTCCCTTCCTTCCAGCAGGTCCTTGGATCGCCAGCCCAAAAGCAGCCTGAGTGTAAACTCATATTTGTACGTGTGCTGTCACTTCGTCCCTTGTTGAAAAATACAAATCTCCCTGGTGTACTTAAAATATGCCATTAATTACCGAACATTGTCTGGGCTTGGAAAGAAAAGAAAAAAAAAAAGAGAGTACATAATTGGAGACTCCCTTTCACTCTGAAGATGTTCTGGGCAACATGGAAGGAAGTCACTGGAGTGTGACTGGCTGTCACCCGGAGCCGGCTGGTGACAGTGGCTGCGAGTGCCACACGGCAGAAAGCTGCAGCCTTGGGAGGCGTAGCTCCCAAGCCTTGGAAGCCTTGGGAGGGCAGAGACACTGTCCCTGCTCAAGGAGACCTTGGCTGGGCACTGAGGAAGCGGCTTTGTTTGACCGCATGGTCTGAAAACCTGCAGGGCCCAGCCCACGCTGCACGTGTCCAGCAGGGGACACAGGAGTCTGCTCTGGCAGAAGAGGCACCAAGACAACTCCCTCTAAGCCAAACCTTCCAAGAGGCGCCTGGTGTCCTCCCGCTCAGAGGTCTGCAAGGGGCCTGCCTTGCGCACGTCCTCCCTGTAGAGTCTCCTGCTTTCCGTTCAAGTTTACTTTTGCTTGTTCCCCACGTCGTCGTGCTCAACAGACGGGAAGGGCGGCTGGGAGCCCTCCAGCCCCGGATCAGAGACGGCAGAACAGGAAGGCATGTGTTCTCGCTGCACCGCGTGGGCCAGCGGTTTCAAAGGCCAGGGACGGTGCCGGGGCCCCAGCCACGCACGGCAGGTAGTCGCAGGCTGCTTCTCGCCCTCTCTACCTCCTTTGTCTTTTGCATCTCAGGAGCCTGAGTTCCGTGCGGTGCCCTGCAAAGCTGGGCTTAGAGACAGCCCCGGGAGCGCTCAAGAAGAGAGGGAAGCGGGGGAAAGAGAACCCGCGGGCTCCCTGCCAGCAGCTCTGAACAATGGCGTGGAGCAGCGTGGGCCCCACACGGCTTGGATCAAGTAGAAGCCGTGTTCTTTTTCCTCCTCCATCAAGACAGCAGCCTGCGCGTCCCTGGCTGTCAGGCTTTGACTCTGGGCCGAGTGACCATCCTCCAGGAACGGCGTGCTATGGCCACGGGGCAGATGCTGTGGGCAGAGGTCATGTTCAGGCCACCAACGGGAGCAGTGGAAACCCGAGAAAAGGGAGAAGGGCCCACAGTGGCCATTCCCCACTGCCTGGCTGAACACAAACAGGCCCATCGGGCGACCCGCCTCAAAACAGCCGTGAGCCCTGCCTGCTCACCTTCCCCCTGGAAGACAGTCCTGCACCTCCACTGCATGGCAGACGGCCTCTCCCTCCCCCGCTGTCCTGACCCAAGACACCAATAAACTTCTGTCTCCTTTTTTCTGCCTCTGGTGAATCTGTCACCACCCGCACCGCTGACCCCCATCTGATTGGGTCGCCCCACACTTGGTGACCACCCCATCCGACTGGGAGACCCCACGCTACAAACTGAGGATGTAGGACTGGGGGGAGCCACCCTCCAGCTTCCTCGCCAGGCCCAGGGGTCTCCCTCGGCAGCTTGATTTCGCAGAGGACATTCCACGAGGTTGTCATTAAGGTGCCAACTTGTCCCCGTTTGCCCAAGACTCTCGGTTTTAGCACTGAGAGAACATACCTGGGAAACCCCTGGTCTCAGGCAAAGAGGGACAGTGGGTCACCCCAACACTTCCTGGACATTCCCACCACACTTTTACTCATTTGTTTAATAATCACTCAGCTTTTCAGTGAGCACCTACTATGTGCCAGGCACGGTTCCAACGGTGAACACAGCTGTGAACAGGAGACAGACAACACGCAACTAAAGTTGTCTACGGACTACGATGCAGGAGCACACGACATGGTAGTAAGTAAGTGCTGGGGCCACAGATAACCCGGGTAGGGGAGAGAGCGCGCTGGCGGTGAGGCAGCATCTGTTAAACATCAGTGAAGGCACCACCAGTGTGAGGTTTGAGGCAGGAGCTGGAGGCCGCCAGGCAGCGCCCTGGGGAGTTGGTAGATGTACAGGGGAGCACGTTAGATGGCCCGTCTCTTCCTGAGACAGCTTTATCAAGCACTGAAGAGGCAGGGTGACCGCCTCTGCCAATCAGGCTTCCCATCCCCTACTGGGCACAATCCACCAGACCAGCTCACCCAAGTCAGACTGTCCTTAACCAGCTGTCCAAGCGGATCTGCTAGGTGACCCCCTGTGCATCCAAGACACCCACGTGTGGACATCGAGGTCGGGCTCCGTCGGCTGGGAGACCGTGAGCACGGCACACAACAGGGCATCCTGCCTGGTGTACACACGCCTGAACAAAGCGCACCGAGAAGAACCCGATCCCCTGCCATGGCGCTCGAGCAAGCAGAGCCGGGCAGGATGGGATCCGTGCGGAGCTCACGTTTCCATTCTGTCAAACCAACACGGAGCTGAAGACTCAGCAAGAGGAAGACCCGCACCAAGGTGAAAGCGACCGTTTGCAGTTAGTGCTCGAAGCCTTTCCACATAACGCCTAACCTTCGCAGAAATCCTACGATCTACCGAGCCGATGGAATACGTGAACTCACAACAATGTGTTAACTGCTGACCGAGGCTCAACCAGAATACTCAGGGGCCCCGGGGCACCCGGGGGGCTCAGTCGTTGAAGCGTCCAACTTCAGCTCAGGTCATTATTATCCCACAGTCGTGAGTTCAAGCTCCAAAGAAGGCTCTGTGCTGACAGCTCGGAGCCCGGAGCCTGCTTCAGATGCTGTGTCTGCCTCTCTCTCTGCCCCTTCCCTGCTTGCATTCTCTCTCTCAAAAATAAAATAAAAACACTAAAAAAAATTTAAGGAAAAAAAAGAACACGATGTATCCCAAGTCACACCCCGCAGCTCGGCTGGGAGACCCAGGACTTGAACCCAGCTGGTCTGACCTCCGAGTTCCTTCGAGAGTGCCACATGGATGCATTAATCCCATATGTTTTTATAAGTCTCAATTGACTAGTGACAATTTACGTGGTGACTAGGTATGCAATTACATCAACTTTGCAGCATAAACAAGTGTAAACATGCCAGACTTGGCAGAGAAGCACCAAGCCTTCAACAAAGCCTGTTCATCGGGCATGTGCCCTGAGGAACGTGGGATGCGGGCTCCGTCCTCGCCCTGCCATTACCTGGTCCTTCGAGTCTGTTAAACCAGAAATGCTTCACAGCCATAAACGGGTTAACGAGGAGACAGACCAATAGGTCTAAGCACAAAAGCATTATAATATCAGAGAGCAAACCAGCAGAGACAGGTAACTGTTTATTCCTGACAGTGTCGTATGTGTTTTTCTATTAAAGGAACTTTTCTCATAGATAATTCAAAACATTATTTGAAAGAAAACGTACTTTGTTATTACTTGGAATTTAAAAAAAGGCAATAATGTTGGAATCAAATGCAGATTAAAAATAAGGTCATGGAATAAATGATATAAAATCTGGCAATTTAAGTAGAGCCACACAAAGGTAGGTGATTCATGAATTGGCTGAGAAAGAGTGTCCAATTGATGTTTTTTTAATCACCTACTATGTCCTAGGAAAATTTTAAATTGTACCCTATTTTAACTGATGGTTTAAATGCTATGTTACAATCTGTGGAAGAAAATATTCATTCTGGGGGAAAGTCCCCAGAGGTGGCACTATGATGGGAGAAAAGACAAGTGTGTTAATTCCTCTGAGGCTGATACCCCTTCTTCCTTGCCACCCACACTACCTGAGCAGGAAAGACGCTCACCTCTGAGCATCCTCTGTGTCTGTAGGAAGGGACATGAGCCAGAGACTGGCCAGTGAGATGTTAAGCAAAGTCTCCTAAGAGTTGGAACTCCTGAGACAGAATCAGCTGGCACAGACCTTCCCTTATTCCTACTACCTTGAATGTCAATATGATGACTGGAGCTGCAGCAGCCATTTTATTACTATGAGGAAGAAAATGGCAGAGAAGTTACCTCTGCTATTGTTGAGCTACTGAACCAATGCTGACAGCTATCTGTCTCCAGACTTCTTGTCGTTTAAGAACAATAAGCTTCAGGCACCTGGGTGGCTCGATTGGTTAAGCGTCCAACTCTTGATTTCAGCTCAGGTCATGACCCCATGGTTCGTGGGTTCGAGCCCCTACATTGGGCTCTGCACTGATAGTGTGGAGCCTGTTTGGGATTCTCCCTCTGCCTCTCTCTCTCTCTCTCTCTCTCTCTTTCTCAAAAATAAATAAATAAAATTTAAAAAGAAAAGGAACAATGAGTTTAGTTATTCAAGCCACAGTGAACAAGCTTCTGTTTCTCTAAGCTGAAAATTTTCTTCTCTGGTATATTCCCTGCATTGTGTAAAGGGGATACAATGGCTACTTACTGTTCTTGATACTGATCACTACAGCAACAGAAGTTTACGTGCTTAAAAGTAACTATTACCGTCCATAAAAAATAGGACACACAGGTTCTAGGAAAAACGATCAAAGGCAATATAATCCATATAGCAAAGAAAACAAGGAAGTGTAAATACAGAAATAGGATGACAAAATGAAGGCCAAGTGTATCAGACCCATTATGACAAAAGAGTAAATGGGTTAAACCTTCTCTTAAATGACACCATATCTCCCATTGGCGCAAACGTATCCCAGTAGGTGTACGCAGAGACACCGACATTAAGTGACACAGGAAAGTTACGGGCAGGACACAAGTACTTACGTATTTAGAAGAAAGTATCTCATGAGAGGTTAAACGAGAAAATCTCACCATCACGACACACGCATGTAAGGACGGAAAGGCATCTGACGAAGTTCAACACTCATTTCTCACAAAATTTCTTAGTAAAATCACATCAGAAGGAAGTCTGTTGTCATGGTAAAAAATAACGACCTTCATAAAATGCTACAAAGAGGAGTAAAACGCTTAAAGTAATTCATTCATGTCTGCAAAAAGGTAAGAATCCCTACCATGTTTATCATTGTTCTATTAAAAATAATTAAACATCTTAAAATGATCTACTGAAAAAATAAGAACTAAGATTATTGTTTCCATGCAAAAAAAAAAAAAAAAAAAAAAAAACCAGTCTAACTGGAAAACAAAAGAGAAAAAGTTACTTAGGTACTGAAGACAGTCCAGTAAATGAACTGCTAATAAATCAGTGAGTTCCTTTATGCAAAATAACCAGCTAGAAAAATGTAATAAAGATTCCATGTATAACAGCCACGAAAATATAACATACCTCAGGATAATCTTAACAGGAAATGTATAGGACTTCATGAAAAATATTATAAAACGTTGCTGAGAAATATAAAAGATGATAAAGGAATTGAAAGATACATCACATTCTTAAATGAGAAGGTATGACGTAGTAAGATATCAAACATTTTAAGATTAAACTATAAATTTAATGAAATTCCAATTGAAGTGCTAACATGAGGTTTTCCGAAGCTTGACAACATGATTCTGAAGTTATCAAGAAGAATAAATGTATAAGATCGGCCTAAAAGATACAAAAGGGAATGAGAGGGAGATGTTAGGGGAGGGAGGAGGAGAGGGTGGGAGGAAGGGGAGCAGAGGGAGCTGGAGAGAGACAGAGGGGGATGGAAGGAAATGGAGGGGGGTGGAGAGGATGAGGGGATAAAGGTTGGATGGAAAGAGGTGTAGGGGAGGGAGGAATATGGGGGGAGAAGAAAGGAAGGAGAGGAGGAGAGAAGCAGAAAGGAGGGTAATGGCCCATGTTTGGATTATCTCAACAAAACATCAACACTAAATTAAAACAGACTGCTACCATCCAGAAACAATCATAGAGATCACCACGACAGAACCAAAATTTAGAAACAAACCCAGATGTACTTGTGTGGTAGGAGTGATACTTAAAACCAATAGTAGGGGCACCTGGGTGGCTCAGTCGGTCAAGCGTCCGACTTCGGCTCAGGTCGTGATCCCACAGTCCATGAGTTCAAGCCCCGCATCGGGCTCTGCGCTGACAGCTCAGAGCCTGGAGCCTGCCTCAGATTCTGTGTCTCCCTCTCTCTCTGCCCCTCCCCCATTCACACTCTGTCTCTCAAAAATAAACAAATGTTAAAAAACATTTTAAATCAACAGTATACAAATGAATAATTCAATAGATGTGACAACAAGCTGATTATTTCAGAATGAAGCAAAGTTGTATTCCTGCTTCACGACTTATACAAAAGTAAATTCCTTGTGGATTAATGACCACAGAGTTACAAGGGAAGTAATAACTTGTAGCAAATATTTGTATCATATATGTACTATATTAACACAGAAAGAGATCTCCTGAATAAGAAAATGAAAAAACACTGATAAAAACTGATCAAAAGATATAAATAGGTAATCACAAAAGAAAAGGCAAATGTTCAATCTCATGAGACATGAAATGAATCCCAAAACAATAAAACATTTCTCACCTACAAGACTGGGAAATATTTTAAAGCTATAATACTTCTTGGTGGTCAAGTAAAGGGGAAATGGAAAATGTATAGGGCTGGGGAGTAGAAACTAGGAGGTATCACTCTGGAGACTATTTGATGCTCTCAAACTTGTAGGAAAATATTCTAAGAAATAATCGCAGACAAAGAAAAAGAAATTAAGAACGAAGATGTCAGAGATGTGATCGTTACATTGGTGAATGTTGACAAAAAAACGTAAAGGCCCAAGAACACAAAAATGATCATCTAAATTATGACATGCTGTGCGGCCGTGAAAATGTTCGAAGAATACTGAATGGCTTAGGGGAAGAGATGGGCATACAAAGTTCACTGCATGCGTAATCACCACGTTGCTCGACTGGATGGTCGCTACGTGTCCACAGATGCATGTCTGTATTCAAGGATCCACTCCTTTCTTCATTTGCTGCCCAAGCTTCGTGCTGCACACACAACACGAGTTGTGTCAGAGACATCAAGACAGAAATAAACAATGGCCTCTCCCACCACTGTGAGTACCTAGGCAGCAGGTGCTAGCCCAGCTTGGAGTCTCAGTAGGTGGAGGGCAGGCAGGACCGCGCCCCTCCCCCGGGGGCACTCACCAGAATTCCCTTCTCTTCCACTGGGACCTGGTCCCCAGGGTGGGAAGCCTGAGTAGAACCACAGAGTTACAATGTCTGGACAGAAAGCTCAAACGAGGGGCTCTTCTCAGAAAGGTGTGCTTTTTTTCCAGCTTAAAGACCAAGGCTATCCAGCATGCCAGCGCGTGTATCTGAGGCAACTCACTTCACTGAGGTTGCATATCTGTTCAGATCCGTCAACGGCAGTAACTCACACCCCGCTGCCATTTCCTCCCCAGTTCAGGGATGTGGAGATAAATTTTCAGAGCAATGACAGGACTCCAGAGGCGGAGTACTCTCCCTAATGTGGCCAATCTGTCCCTCTGTGAGGGTCCACAGGAGCTGAAGTCCTCCAGGGTCAAGCCACATCCATGGCAGGGAAATGGGCTGCCTGCTTCTTGAACTCAAGTTTTGACTTGAGAGAAGTCAATGATATTTAGGGGAAATATTTTTTTAACAATATATTTTATTTATTTTTGTTTGTTTTTTAATATGAAATTTATTGTCAAATTGGTTTCCATACAACTCCCAGTGCTCATCCCAACAGGTGCCCTCCTCAATGCCCAGCATCCACCCTCTCCTCCCTCCCACCCCCCATCAACCCTCAGTTTATTCTCAATTTTTAAGAGTCTCTTATGCTTTGGTTCTCTCCCTCTCTCTTTTTTTTTTTCCCCTCCCCTCCCCCATGGTCTTCTGTTAAGTTTCTCAGGATCCACATAAGAGTGAAAATATATGGTATCTGTCTTTCTCTGTAGGACTTATTTCACTTAGCAGAACACTCTCCAGTTCCATCCACGTTGCTACAAAAGGCCATATTTCATTCTTTCTCATTGCCACATAGTATTCCATTGTATACATAGACCACAATTTCTTTATCCATTCATCAGTTGATGGACATTTAGACTCTTTCCATAATTTGGCTATTGTTGAAAGTGCTGCTATAAACATTGGGATACAAGGGCCCCTATGGATCAGCACTCCTGTATCCCTTGGGTAAATTCCTAGCAGTGCTATTGCTGGGTCATAAGGTAGATCTATTTTTAATTTTTTGAGGAACCTCCACACTGTTTTCCAGAGTGGCTGCACCAGTTTGCATTTCCACCAACAGTGCGAGAGGGTTCCCTTTTCTCCACATCCTCGCCAGCATCTAGAGTCTCCTGATTTGTTCATTTTGGCCACTCTGACCAGCGTGAGGTGGTACCTCGGTGTGGTTTTGATTTGTATTTCCCTGATAAGGAGTGACGTTGACCATCTTTTCATGTGCCTGTTGACCATCTGGATGTCTTCTTTAGAGAAGTGTCTATTCGTGTCTTCTGCCCATTTCTTCACTGGATTATTTGTTTTTCAGGTGTGGAGTTTGGTGAGTTCTTTATAGATTTTGGATTTCTCCCTTTAGGAGAAATACTTTTTAAAGAAGAGACACAAATCATTTGGGCACACTAGACATTGTGTACCAGCCCAGGATGTGCATGTTATCTTGGCCAAAAACAAACAGGGAGTCACTCATACAAATCTCCTCTGCTCTTTTGATTCTTGAAAAGCCCATGCTTTATTCCATTTGCCATTTTGCAACATCTATTTCTACATTCCGGGCACTGGACAAGGAGAGGCCAAGAGAGACAAGTCAAGAAACCCAAGACACAATCCCTGCTCTTAAGCATCCCATAGCCTCCTTGGAAAAACAAATAAGTAAGTAAGCAGGGCTCTGTGAGTACAGTCAAAGATGGGGGAGTGGTGCTCTCCCTGCCCCCAGGGAGGCGAGAAAATACGCCGCAGAGAAGTGACATCTCAACTGTTAATAAGAGTTTTCAAAAGAGGCAGATGCAATTCCCTTGAGAGACACAACATGTAAAAAAGGCGAACCTGGGAGGAAGCAAGGAACCTGGGACGTGCCCGTCCTCTGACCACCTGGGTGAGTTTACATGATTTCCGGCATCCTTTGACATGACCACTAACGTCCAGTTTAGCACAGGCTGCTGTTTTTAACCAAGGATTCCTGGGGCCCAGGGGTTCTCAAAAGGCTCAGGGGACCCTGAAGCCCCTGAAATCAGCTATAAAACCAGGTATGTTTTCCTAGACTGCAGATTTCATCAGATTCTTAGGGGGTCGTCACTCTCAAAGGCTCCGGGATCATGGAGGTGTGGTTAAATGCTTTATTTATCTTTGTATTTTTAATTCCAATATAATTAACATACAGGTACAGAGTACAGGAATTCAACAACTGTACACATTACTCTGTACTCATCACAATAAGTCTGCTCTTATTCTCCTTCACCTATTTTACCCACCCTCACCACCCCCTCCAGTAACCATTGGTTTGTTCGCTGTAGTTAGGAAGTCTGTTTTTTGGTTTGTCTCTTTTTTTCTTGGTTCATTTGTATCTTAAATTCCACATATAAGTGAAATCATATGGTGTTTATCTTTCTCTATTTCACTTAGCATTATACCCTCTAGATCCAGCCCTAGTGTTGCAAATGGCAAGGTTTCGTTCTTTTTGATGGCTAATATTCTATTGTATATGTACACCACGTCTTCTTTATCCACTCATCAGTTAACAGACATTCGGGTTGTTTCCATATCTTGGCTATTGTAAATAATGCCACCATAAACATAGGGAGGCATATACCTTTCCAAATTAGTGTTTTCTTTGGGTAACCAATAGTGGAATTCCTGGATCACATGGTAATTCTATTTTTAATTTTTTGAGGAACCTCCATATTGCTTTCCACAGTGGCTACACCAGTTTGCATTCCCAGCAACAGTGTACAAGGGTTCTTTTTTCTCCATATGCTCACCAACACTTTTTTTTGTGTTTTTGATTTTATGCATTCTGATAGGGGTGAAGTGATATCTCATTGTGGTTTTGATTTGCATTTCTCTGGTGATGAATGATGTTGAGCACCTTTTCATGTGTCCATTGGCCATATGGATGTCTTCTTTGGAGAAATATCCATTCATGTCTTCTGCCCATTTTTACTTGGATTATTTGGGGTTTTTTTTTGGATATTGAGTTGTATATTCTTTATATATACTGGATACTAAGCCCTTATCAGATATGTCATTTGCAAACATCTTCTCCCCTTCAGTAGGTTTTCTTTTTGCTTTGTTGATGTTTTCCTTTGCTCTGCAGAAGTTTTCTATTTTGCTGGGTCTGAATAGTTTATTTTTGCTTTGTGTCCCCTGCCTTAGGTGACACATCTAGCTCTTGCTTTGCTGGGTTGTGCCTTATGACAGCACATGAGGAAGAGAGAGCCACAGTATTTCCCCAAGATCTGCCTACGCTTTGGTGGAGTTGGGGCCTTTGTGGAAGGCCATACATCATCTTCTTTCACAAACGCCCTTCCACTCTCCCACCTCAGCTCTCAGTTCCAGGTGGTAAAAGGAAGCTTACCAAGATGAAGCCCTAACCATGGCGCCTCCAATGCTGAGCCCTTGGGAAGAGCTGGGGGCAGGTGTACAGAAGCTGCAGCCAGGTGTGAGAACTCATTCACCCTCTGCCATCACCGGTGTCAGCGCTCCCGGCCTCAGATCCTCACCTGCCAACCACAGCCCCCCTGGCACCTGTTGCGGGGTATAGTCAGGCAGTAGAAATGTGAAAGCACTGGGGAAAATACCAGGTAGTGAATGTGAACACAGGAGGAGGCCTCCCCACAGGTGCATGCATGGGTGACTCTGAGAATGGAGTGCTGGCTGGATTTGAGTGTCCCCCACCCCCTGTGCAGTGAGCACCCAGTCACAGAGCCCCAGTCCCCTTGCTAAGGGTGGGGGCTGCTTGGACAGCAGGCAGTGATAATAACATCTTTGTCTAATGTTCTATACTATTCAAAGTGTATCCACGGGTATTTTGCTCAATTAATCTAATTAATCTTCATAGTCCCAATTATAGATCATTAGACAGAAAGTATAATATGTTCATCTAAGCAAAGAAAATGAGTGGTTGCTTTGCAAAAGAAGAAATACAGGTAACTAATAAATTCAAATTAAAACAAGATACTATTTTTCATCTGTCATATTGGAAAGAATTATTTTTAAAAGCTAATGCTTCACATTTTGTAAAACTTACTGAGTGACTACCACGCACCAGCTATGGGAAATCAAACAGCTATATCCTGGTTAAGGAGATTATAGGGAATGCCTTACAGTGCCTTCTGGCCCTGCTGAAAGCAGCTGACCAGTATCTAGTTAATGCACACTTGGGGGTTGGGTCCTGCCTGTGCTCCTGAATTCCTTAGACCATGTTCTCTATGGAACATCTAACCTTGTTCTCCACCCTGCTTTCAGCATCTGCTCTTTTGTGGTATTGGGAACACTTTGGTTTTTTGCACGTTTTCTATGCTTTCTATATGTTCTTAGTGGCAAGTAGCCAGGGACATATTGTGCAATGTTTTTCCTATCACTTGTGCCTAATAAATACGGGAGCTTGCGAGCAGCTCAGGGGGACTTCCCTTAGCCTCCCTCCCACCTCTCTTGACTTGTGGAGTCTTGAGTAACCCTTTCTGCCATCCCCGGCTCTGCTGGACGAAGCCAAAAGCCGAGCCCATAATTGGTGACCCTGACGTGATAAGCTGAACCCGCACCAGGCAGTAGGAGAGACAGGAAGGATATACAGACCTGAACCAGTCCAGTCCAGTCCTTGCCCTCAAGAGGCTTTGGTCTAGAGCAGAGCTCCTCAGCCTCTGCACAACTGGCAGTACAGGCTGGGTCGCCCTCTGTTGGGGGGACAGATGCTCAGCATCAGCACAGCCTCCACACACCAGATTCCAGTAGCACCCTACCCCCAGTTGGGATGACCAAAACTGTCTCCAGACATTGCAAAACGTCTCCTGGGCAGCAACACTGCCCCCAGTTGAAAACCACTGGTCTAGAGCTAAGAAAACCGGGAAACTGCATTCATGAGCTGTCGGTGGGAGGAGTATTTTAATTGAGGGCGACGTGACAATGCGTCTTGAACTTCCTCAGACACCTTGCTCCAGTACCTTCACTTCCAGTAGCCAGGGAAACAGCAGGAGAGCTTTAGCGGAGCTTGGCTCCAAATGCAGAAAGCAAGCCTTGCTAGAAATTCTAACCTGAGTCTACACCACCCAGGATGTAGAGTTCAAGCTTACACTTCATCTAAGGTGCAGGAGTCCCACGCCAAAATAAGCATCACATGTGAATCCAGGCTGACAAAACCCCTCTGCAGGGACGCTTTTACAACCAAGGCCCCCACAAAACTATTGCAGTCCACAGCCACGCCAGCTGGACATAGAATCAGAATTAAAGCTATAAACACACAGGGAAAAAACTGAACTGTTAACAGAGGGCCAGCACACACAACGAGGAGAACTGGTCTTTCCTAGAACTTGGAAAAACCACAGAATCTCAAAGGGATAAAAATTTAAGATAAGCCATTACGAAAGAACAAAATATTATTAACGAAAAGAATGGTGGACTCAGTAAGAAGAACCTAACAGAACTGCGGGACATGAAAAACACAGCCGGTAACACCCGGAACTCAGAAGGGGGTACACCAGTGAGTAGACATAACTGCAGAACAGAGCCCAGTGAATCGCTGACCATGCGACCACGCAACTGAGAAAGTGGAAGTAACGACAAGAGATTACGGGGCACGGACAGCAGATTAAGAAGGTGCCATGCGTATTTAAAACAAGTTACAGGAGAAGGTGACAGAGATGGAGGGAGGCAATGTTTTTTTCCCAAAACTAAGATACACAGAAATTCTATACAGAAAACATGTGAAATGTACCCATTCCCAGATGCAACACGGTAACATGAAGATTGCCCCGAGAAAAAGAGAAAACTGTAAAAGCAGCCACAGGGGCAAGGGATTCTCTGCAAAGAAACAATAATCGGAACAGCAAACAACTTCTCCTCAGCAGTAATAAAAGTCATATGGGAATGGAACGAGGCCTTTATGGCCATGAAAAAAAAAAAGCAAAAATTCTACATTACCATAAACTATTGTTCAAGAGTGAAGACAAAATTAAGACATTTTCAGACACATAAAGATGGAAACAAATTGCCGGTCACAGACTCAGCATGAAATAATTCTTAAAAGAAGCTGCTGACCAGTAAGAAGTGAACGACAGAAAATGAGAATCAAGAGGCCGTGATCAAAATACTGATAAACATATGGAAAACTGGCCGTTAGTGATAAAAATAATCAGGATTACCAATTTAGGGAGGTTAAAAAATAAGGCAAAAGTAAAATACTGAAAACAATACGTTGGAAAACAAGAGTGAGTGATCAAACCAAGAGGTTTAAGTATCTTCACACAACCTGCAGGGAGGGCAGAGACAGGCCTGAAGTTCAGAGTTCCCTGAAGCAAGAGTGCGTGTTAAAGCATAAGGTAGCTGTTAAAAGGACTTCACCTGGGGCGCCTGGGTGCCGCAGTCGGTTAGGCGTCCGACTTCAGCCAGGTCACGATCTCGCGGTCCGGGAGTCCGAGCCCCGCGTCAGGCTCTGGGCTGATGGCTCAGAGCCTGGAGCCTGTTTCCGATTCTGTGTCTCCCTCTCTCTCTGCCCCTCCCCCGTTCATGCTCTGTCTCTCTCTGTCCCAAAAATAAATAAACGTTGGAAAAAAAAAAATTTAAAAAAAAAAAAAAAGGACTTCACCTGCATGTGGAAGGTCCAAACAAGTACCAGAAGTAAAGGGAACAAAGGAATTTTGATCAGTTATTCAGTCAGTCCTAGAAGACTCTTCTGAAAAGAAGGAAAAAAATTGTCAAAGAAAACTACAATAAAGAGAGAATACAAAATACCATTGTTGGAACTAGGTCTAAATTCATCAGTGGTCACAGTAAATGTAAATGGATAAAATACTACAGTTAAAAGGCAGATTTTGAGATAGGATTTCTACCTAGATGCCACTTAGAAGAGCTAAAATAACATCAAAAAAGATGGGAAAAGACTGGAAGAAGAAGGATGTCAGAAACGTGGCTGAACAAGACAAAAACCCAGTGGTCAGACTGGGGCCGGGCCAAAAAAGAACCCAGTTGACAACTGGGCATTGTCGGCAAAGCCACATACAGCCTGGCCTGTGAGGAAGTCCCCAACACGGACCCAGCATGGTCCAAAACTGCAGATGGTCGTTGAGAAGCCAAAGTTTTAAAATTCCTTGTCTAAAGTGAACTTCAGGAACTGTTGGAAAGGATCAACCAGGCTGGCCTCAAAACACAGCCTCAGTACCTACACCAGGAACACCCAAGCGCCAGTGTAGATGCATGAAAAGGTTTCCTAAACTGAATGTCTTCAAAATCAAAACCTCACTAAACAAACAGGAAAAAAAGCCAGGAAAATATTCTCACGGGAGTTGTGGTGTGTCATGGAGAAAAGGTACTGTGGTCACATGTCAGTCTTGGGCTCCTCATGGAACTTAATCCGCTGCTCCTGAAATCCACATGGGTAAATAAAGGCAAAAGTGGCCAGGACAATTTTGAAGAACGTAGAAGAGGTGCTGACCTCTTTCTTCTCACTGGTTAAGACCACACTAAATTAAATACACATTATTGTCCTACGGGTAGAAAACTAGAACCTTGGAACAGGAAAACACAGAAATGACTACCTAAGAAGCTATCATGTAAGGTAAGTAGCATTAAGATCTCCCGGTGAAAAGACGGATCCGTTAATGACTGATGCTGAGACGGCAAGCTAGCCATACAGACGTTATCTCTATAGATCCTTCTGCACTCAGAAACAAACTCCACATGGACTTAAGACATGGATGTTAAAAGAAAAAGCAAAACTTCTTGGACAACAACAATCACCTAACATTTCCTGAGTGACTTTCAGGCACTGGGCAATTTTTCAAGGACATTACATGAGTTAATTACACTAAGTCTGAAAACAATTCCATGAAGCCGATGCTATTACCCCCATTTTATAAATGAGAAAGCGGGGTCCCAAGGGAGGTCTCTCCCGCGTCACAGAGCTACTAAGTATGGTGGCCTGCCAGCACAGCCCTGGGCTACAACACGGGGGAATCTCTACAGAAAGGGAGTGCGTACATACTTCGTAAATGAGACGCCTGAGGCACAAACCGTAAGAGAAAAGACAGGTAAGTGAGACCAGGTTAAACCTCAAAATCTCAGGGCACCTGGATGGCTCAGTCTGTTGAGCATCCGACTTTGGCTCAGGTCACGATCTCACAGTTCGTGGGTTCGACCCCCACGTCGGGTTCCGTGCTGACAGCTCAGGGCCTGGAGCCTGCTTCGATTCTGTGTCTCCCTCTCTCTCTGCCCCTCCCCTTCTCATGCTGTCTCTCTCTCTGTCTCTCTCTCTCTCTCAAAAATAAATGTTAAAAAAAAATTTTTAATAAAGAAATTTAAAAAATAAAAAAAATAAACTTCAAAATCTTTGACATAAGACACCATAAGCCACATAAAAGACAAGATCTAGTTTGAAAAAAAGTCTTTGGATTGCATCACGGCTGACAAAGATATAGCATCTACATAAAGAACTAAAAATTAAAGAGGAAAACGCACCCAGGCCAACAGGAACACTGGGGGACAGAAGGGCAAAGGGCAGAGCTCTGCTTGTGTTTCTGAGCCACTCGGGAATGCAAACGAAGCAGAAGCAACGAGACCTGCCTTCCACACATTCACACATTCAGATCAGTAAAGTGTGTCTTTTGACAACACCTTGCTGGAAAAGCTGTGAGCAAAGGGCAGTTTCACACCGTGTTGGGGGGTGTGAGCAGGACAGACACACCCCAGCAGCTGTGTGTCTTGGGGGGAGCCGCCGGGAGCTCACGGGCACCCCGCCTCCTCTCCCCATCTCCGTGTAGATGGTTTCTGCACACTTTGCCGTCAAAAAGCCTTCTATCTCTCCCTGCGTCTGCAGGCATCACTCGGTCCATCGGCACTCCACGGAAACTCCCACGCAGAACATAATGAGCCATTAAACACGACTTCGAAGACAAATGTTTAACCACAGGGGAAAACATTCCCAGTATATTGTTAAAGAAGGGTTCAAAACATTACGTACAATAATATCCAAATTCTAAGTAAAAAATAATACAGGAAAGAGACAATATGCAAAAACTATATAATAAATATTCACCATGTTTACTTCTAACTAGCTTTATATGTACTCTTTTCCTAGTTGTAGGCCCTATTTCAAAAATTTAAATCTTCATTTCTAACAATATAATTTCTGTGATTAAAAATGGTTTTTAACAGGCTCCTGGGTGGCTCAGACAATTAAGCATCTGACTTTGGCTGAGGTCATGATCTCGCAGTCTGTGAGTTTGAGCCCCACCTTGGGCTCTGTGCTGACAGCTCAGAGCCTGGAGCCTGCTTCGGATTCTGTCTCCCTCTCTCTCTGCCCCTCTCCCACTCATACTCTGTCTCTCTCTCCCTCTCTCTCTCTCTCAAAAATAGATACACATTTAAAATATATTTTAAAGAAATGGTTTTGAAGTCCATGCTTCCAACAATCTACTGCTTTGCGTATTTGTTATACATATCACTTATTTAAGTTCTAAATACCCAGGTGTTTATATAGGCACACGTATATGTGAATATGCATTATTAAATACTTCTGTTTTTCCTATTCTGGGCTCTGTGTTCAGTGCTTCACCCGTACAGCCTAAGACCAAGGAGCATCCCGGAACTTGCAGGATGAGTTGCCAGGTCTGGCTGACCCCAACGCCTGCATACTGTCTCCTCATCACGCAGTCACTAGCCTGGGGAGGGGCACGGAGAGAGCTCTGACAGTCCATCTCCAGATGGGACCTGTGGATCCCGCGTGCTCGTATAGGCCTGCGGCTCCCAGTCTCCTGTGACAGTGAGAAAGGGGGCTTCTGGGCTACTCCCTCGAATCTCAGCTGGGTCCAGACCAATGTTCCAGGCCCACAGAGTGGAGACTCCCAACCACATTATGACCACACACGTGTTTCCCACAAACAGGCCCACACAATGCTGCCTTTACAAAGTCCCAGGCGTGTCATACACACGGGACCTACCGAGAACCGTCCCCCCCACTCTGACACAACAGCAGGCCTGCAGACCCTGGCATGTAGACCCCACGTCCTCAACCACCGCAGCCCGCGTCCTCACAGCCAGCCTCGTGAGCCACGTAACCGGGAGGTCATCTGGAGACCTGGGACCACTGAGCCCATTTCACCACTTCCTCCAGCTCCTTCCCTTGCCCTTATTTATCACTAAAACACAGAATGAAAGACACCAGAACTTCTGACACCAAATGGCCAGGGTGCCACTTACCTTTTTCATGGCAGTATAAGGAAGGTGACAGGTGAAAGGTAATGACCAAATGTGATTGTGGATCATTCATGGTCCATCTGTGGCTGCCTCCGCTCAGCAGCAGACTCTGCCCCGGTGGGTGACCTTCCCCCAGGGGTCACAGTCCACAGACCCACGATGACAGAGTCGACAGACCAGGCAACCCACTTCACTTAAGCCTCCTCACGCGAGGTACAGCAGGAATGCCGTGCACAAGCCTGGGTGGGCCATCAGGGACATGACCGTAAGTGCTTTGCACAGTGTCTGGCACAAAATAAACGCTCAGCCATTGTTTTCTGTCATCACTGTCGGAAGCAGAATTTTCTAAGACCTGGGGGCAGCCACCGTGTCAGGTCGTGGTCATGGGATTCCATGGGGTCATTTCTGGTCCAGCTCAAACATCCATCCCATGGCAACCGTACGTTCTCTAGGTCTCAATTCAATTCGGCAGGTGTATTCCCGGGGCCCACTGCATGCCCAGCACCACGCTAGCAAGCACCAGCAACGAAGCGGCCCCAACCTCGAGGAGGAGACAGATTAATTCACAGATGGGCAGCGGCAGCGCGGTGGACAGAGAGACAGAGGCTCAAGTCCCAGGGGCGCCTTTCGGCAGCATGGCCGCCTTGGCCACGTTCCTGAAACCTCTCCAGACCTCAGCCTCCGAGCCCTGCGGTGCAGTGTGATGACAACCCCTCCCTTGTTAGGGCGGGCCCAGCGAAGCAACAGTGCTTTCAAAGCTCTTTAAACAGTGTTTGGCAGAGAGTGAGCACTTAGTAAATGCTGGTGATTATGCATGGGCAAAGCACAAAGGGAGATGATGCGAGGCAAGGCAAGGAAATCTGGAGGCGGGGAAGGGGGAGGCATGGGGATGGCTTGGTCAAGGCGAGGTCTGCAGAAAAGGCAGGAGCGAGGAGTGGGCATTCCAGCGGGCAGACCCCTGGGAAGGGGGGAAGGCACAGCGTCTGGGCACCACCGGTACCCTGTGACGAAGGAAGTTTCATCTATTGGAGAACACAGAGGCTGAAGAACAGGGAGGTGTTTCTAGGGGCAGAGCAGCCCTCAAGCCCAAGCTGTGATTTTTCCATCTCGTTTCAGGACAAAGGAGCTCCCTCTGGGACTCTCTGAGCGTGAGGGTCTCTGGATGAAACAGCCACTCCTGTTCCAAAGCCCGTTTCTCCAGAAGAAAACTGTCCTAAATCTTTTGTGACTGGTGGTTTATCCTCTCTAATAACCATGCAAATTTGAGCACCGCTTTAGCGTTTACAAGAGCTATACGTGACCCTGAAAGCAACCTCACCTTAAACTCCAGCCCTACTGGGTGGAAACCAGCTGGGGGGTAAGGACCGGGTGGGCCTTGCAGCTGGTGAGGGACAGGCTGGGGCTTCTCCCCGACCCCGTGACCCCGGATCCAACTGCGTCAGTGGCACGGAGCACAGGCTGCCAAGTCCAACACGTAAATTCCAACCACGCTTCCCTCCGGCGACAGGTGCAGCGGTTCGGCTAATCAGGTAGTTCCCATGAGCCTCTGCTTTCTGATGTAGGTGATGAGCAACCGCCTTACGGGGCTGTTTCAAATGCTACATATGAGACTGTGAGCACAATGCCCAGCACATAGCAGGTAACCAGCATGAACCGGTTGCCGCAGTAATAATAACAACGGCATTTGTTACGATTACCGCATCTGAACTTTTAGAATAGATCTTAAATCCACGCACTTCCTGTCCTCTGCCGTCACCTTTGTCCAGGCCACCCCCACTACCAGCCTCTCACACGTGCTGCACTTCCAGTATAGTCGTGACAGGGCCGTAAGAGGAATGAGCCCATACATTACTCCCTCCCTTGCTTAAAGCCCTGCAATGATCTCCCACTGTCCTTCCAAAACCCCTCCCGTTGAGTTCGCAGCCCTGCACGATCTGGCTCCTGTCCAGACTTCTCCCAGACCACTACGCTTCAACCACGTTCAGCCCATTTCTTTCACTTCCTGGAAAATAGGAGGCCCGGGCCTGCCTCAGGGCCTTTGCACAGGTTGTTCCCTCTACTTGGCATTGCTCCCGTGTGTCCACCATCTTGGAATGGTTGTCTCCTCCTCGCCCCTTTGGCTTTCTCAGAGACGCTTTGTCCATAACCACCACCTGCAAAGCATCCTGCCTCAGACACCCTTTCTGTGTCACTCACTGCACTAGACGATAAAATTATTGTTTAATCATTTGCTTTTACACTGCATTAACTCCAGTCTTGGGTACATACCAGCAGAAATCATTACGCATATTCACCAAAAGACATGTGCAAAATGTTCACAGTGTAATTTTGATCCCCAACCCAGAGGCTCCCCGAAGGCCCACGGCCAGTGAAACGGGTGTAAGCAAGCTGCTGCGTGTTCAGGTAACATCGGGCCATCCAACGAGAGGGAAAAGCTACAAGTGCACACACAACATGAGCGTGCCCCACAAACACGACAGACGGGGAAAGAAGCCCGTCGCAGAAGCAGCGCATCCCTTAACACTCTGTTACGTGAAGTTCAAGAAGCCAGGCAACACGAACCTATGATGTTTGGAGTCGGGACAGTGGTGAATTTGGGGTGCGGAGGGGTGCCGCTCCTGTTTCGAACCTGCTGCTTGACTGGGGCACTGGTCACATTCACAGGGGTCGTCGCCCTGTGAAAATCCACTGAGCCACGAACTTCTCATCAGTACACTACACTTGGATGAAAATGTAAAAACCACAAGGCTTGGTGACGACGACGTGTTTGCTCCAGGTTGTCTGTGTGGCCTCTTTCAGAAGGAATCCACACATTGGCTTCCGGGGTGGAGAGTGAGGGCCCACTGGGAACGATCAGCAGCTACAAGAACCAGATGCAAGGGTGTGACATACACTGAACTATCTCCTCTCTACTTGCCACTAAAGCATCTCAAGTACAGCAAGGCCATCAGCCAGGGGCCACTCTGCCCTCACTCCAGGGACATCTTCAGGTGTCTGGGGACATTTCTGGCTGTCACACTGGGGGTGGCTACTGGCACTAGGGGGCAGAGGCCAGGGATGCCACTCCCCAACACACAACAAAGAGCCACACTACTCTTGTTTCACCAGCAGAGAACGGGCAGGACACTGGTGCCCAACGCCCTGAGGCTGACGAGCTATGGACGCCACATGGGGGCCAGCGGTCCTGACTCCCGGCCTGGCCTGTAGCCTCAACCGAGTTTTCAGAGTCAAGCTGTCTAAAGATGAGCTTCAACACAGCCCACCCACTGCTCCCCTGCAGATCATGTTCAACTAAGGAAATTCTACCCGATTCAAGACATCAGCTGTGAGAACATCTTCAGGAGCGAAGAAAAGCCCTATCTGCCTTGTTACTGCTTTCGTGTTTAGCGAGAACTTGGGAGAAAAATATGATCAGCCACAAAGCCTCTCGAGAAACTCGTGGCGTTAACGTACTGTGCCAGGTTGACATGGGTTGAATAAAATGCTCGAGGAGGGGAACACTTCACGGGAGGTATAGACAGATCCTGAGTCGTTTTTCTTCATCATCCGGTGATGCTTTCCAGCGGCAGGAAGGGAGCGACACGTCTCTCTGAAGCCATTAATCTTCTTGCACCCAGAAGATCATGTTTTGTAGCTATGAAGCCTACACACGCCGTTAACAAAATTTCAGCAAGAAGCTTTCTGGAAATAGTAGTCAGAGCATTGAGTAATCTACACATTCAAATAGAATAGAGCCGCCAGTATGGAATATTCTTATCCAAACAGTCACCGCAGATGAATTCATACACCAGCTAGACATGTCCCGGATCGCAATGAAGTTCCAACCTGTTGTTTCCCCCAGACCTCTGCCTTCTCAGCTTAAAAGGCTGGCATATAAACGCATGCAGAATTCTGTCATTATTAAAATGCATCAAGCCCAGACTACTGGCTCTGCCGGGCAGGGTGCTGGGCGTGGAGGGCCGGAGGGAGGACAGAGAGAGACAGAGAAGACACAGGCAGGAACTGAGGCTCCCTGCCCCAGAGAACCTGGAAGACAGAGAAGAAAAAGGAAGGCACCACCTAGCGGAAGAGGACATAAGAACACAGTAAGAAATGTGTCAGAGTAGCAGGGTCCCAGCAACTCTCAAAGACCCAGTGTCTCGTGAATGGACCTGTGTCGCTTTGCAGACACTCCACATCCATCACAGACCACTCCCTCCTCTGTAACTGCAACGGAGCATCCTCGGGGGCCTTGCCTCTGTCCTGATGTGCTCATCTTTGCCGACCAAAGTGCCCGTCAGTCCCCAGGTGACAGGGGAGACACACGATCCAAGTTAGACCAGGCAGACTCTCTCCTGGCCGTAGGAAATGGAGCAGCGTACCTAAAGAACAGCTAGAACTTAGTTATTTGTTCAACAACTATTCACTGGCCACCTGCTGTGTGTCAGGTGTATTCTGGGTGCCCGGGGCGCACAGGGAAGGAGACAGGTGGACGCCTGTCCCCAGGGGCTGGGTATCTCCACACAGCAGGCAGGAAACAAATGCAATGACACACATGTGCCCTCAAGCAACAGTAGACACAGCGACACAAGGAAGCAGCAGCAGCAGACGGAAGAGGTGACACAAAGCGGTGGGCGCCAGTCAGGAGCACTTAGGGCCTCGACAGGAGGGGGCACTGAGCTCGGGCCTGGTCTTCCTTCCTCCTTATCATTTCTTGTTGAGGCTCGGGGTGGCTTCCGCCCCCCAGGTCAGGGGCAGTGAACCTGTGTCAGTGCAGGGCCGGATGATAAACATTTTCAGCTCTGGGGGGCATGCGCCTCTGTCCTGACTCTGCCCTCGTGGAAGCTCCCAGAGCCCCGCATCTCCCTTCCAGCGATACCTTATTTAGTGACAGACGGCAGCCTGCATCTGGCCTGCAGGCCACAGTTTGTGCACCCCTGCCCTTGTCACCAAGTCTGTGCTGGCTCTGTCCCCCCACTGTAGCCCCTGCTAACTTAGTGGGGTCCCTGCTACTCTTCAAATCAAATACTTTCCCGCCTAACCTGGAAAGGCAGATTTCTCTTGTTTATAGCCAAGTGAACCTACTGGATCTAGAAGGCACTTCTCAAAGGAAGGAAAGCAGCACTACTTGTGAGTTATCTTACAAATGGCAGAAATCATGTAGGATTTGGTGGTGTCTTCAGGTCCCCACCCCACATTTTCTAGGTTGAGAGGGAAGGAAAGCTGTCCAAGGCCACTCAGCAAATCTAAAGTAACCAGGGCAAGGCCCCAAACCTATTGCTTTCTAGTTCAGTGCCCACATCGTAGGTCCCTTTCGGTTGGAAATAGCAGAAAGCCTATTCAACGTTGATAAGACGAGGTTAGTTTTTCCCACACGTCAAGAAGTCGGAGAAGGTGGCTGCTGATATCATTCCAGAAGTCTAAGGATATCAGGGCTGGGGTCTCCGCAATTTCCCTCGGTCTTCCTTCGTAAGTGCAAAATGGTTTCCACAGCTCCAGATATCACAGAGATGTTCAAGGCCAAAGAGGAAATGAAAGGCAAGTATTCAAATCAGTCCTTCCTCTCCCAAAAGCCAAGGCTTTCCCACAACTGCCCAAAACATTTGCGTTTATACGTGACCACTCCTAAATGCTTAGGACTCTGAGGAAGTACACATTCCCTTTCCAGCCTCTGAAGCAGAGACGCAAAAGGGAGAGGGGGCTTAGGAATGATTTCAGGTTTGTCAATTCAGCGCATCAGGCTCAGTTTTCCTTCCACAGACACAAGACTGCAAAAGCTGCCACTGCAAGAGCGGCTGTGATTCCAAACCCGTCAGGTAACCCTCTCTCTATGTAAGTTTTTTAATGTTAATTTATTTTTGAGAGAGAGAGAAAGAGAGAAAGAGAGAAAGAGACAGAGTGCGAGTGGGGAAGCGGCAGAGAGAGAGGGAGACACAGAATCCGAAGCGGGCTCCAGGCTCCGAACTGTCAGCACAGAGCCCGACGCGGGGCTCGAGTTCGTGAGCTGTGAGATCATGACCTGAGCCAAAGTCGGACGCTGAACCGACTGAGCCCCCCAGGCACCCCGTGTAATCCTTATCACTAAAGCAGGGGTTCCAGAATCCAGTAGGCCATACACTTCACTCAGGGAACTTTATAAAAAACATATTCCCAGATTCCACTTGAAAACTATAGGGTAAGAATTCTGGAAACAGGGCCCAGGAATCTGGGTTCAAAGATGAACTCTTTGTTATAAATTTCGAGCTGTTAAAGTCGCCCCTCCAATCCCAATCCCAGCCCCCTATTCCCTTTCCACGGACCCCTCTGTGGCAGTGCCATGTGGATCCTTCCAGAAAGAGTCTGAGCACATATGAGCATGCACCTGTATCTCCCCACTATTCTCCACAAGCAGAAACCACCTACACACTGACCAGCACTCTGCTTCCTCACCTAGGTGCACACCTGGAAATCGTTCCGCGTGAGCCCACAGACATGCACCTCCACCCTCTTCGTGGCTACGTGGCGGAGAGTCTGTGCCTTGTCCGAGCTCCGCGAGTAACTGAGAATCAGCCCGCGGTGGGGCTGCCGGGGTGCCGGGCACTAGTCGCCACTTACCCAGCAGCAAGGACGCCTGTCTGGAGATTTACTCACACGACCCTTTCCGTGAGCCCAGAAGGGAGGATCACGGTCCAAGTCCATCTTACAGATGAGGATGTTGTGGCACACACCCAACACCGCACAGACAGGATTCGCCCTGCGGTCTGGACTCAAAGTCACACCTTCCCCTTGGTCAGCATGATGTGAAACCCCACCCAGCAGCCCCACAGAATGGCAACTTTTCCTGTGCACTTGAAGCAAGATCAAGGTCTGTTCACCCAGGATTCCTCCCCATCATCATCTCTTGAGCTCTGCCCTTCTCTCCCTGTGTCAACTGCGCACCCCATCCAATCTCCCCCAGGCTATCTCTCCTCAGCAGCTACAGAATTCACTCACCAGGATCCAGCCATCAGTTCACTTCGTGAAAAATCAGTGGAAGCTTTTGCACAGATGCCTGGCATGCAAATTCATCCAATGCCTCGGGAACGATGACCCTTGAGCACAGACTAGACAGAAGCACTCGCTTTCCTTTCTAGGCTATGACCTTCCGAGGGTAGGGATGATGTGACATTCACCTGGTGCACCCCAGGGTCTAGCCCACAGTAGGTGTTCAATAAATGTATGTGATATTGATTTAATTCCCCAAGAAAACAGTATTCCCCCAAATGCACCTCAAAATCATGGCTGCAATGATAGAGTTAAGTTTGTCATCGATTCAGAAATTGCATGTGGTCTGGTCTGCACCATGGCAGGCCCGGAGACAGATGAAAAGCACATGGTCCTTGTTTTCAAAGAACTTTCTCTCCTATGATAAGAACAGATGTGCACAGCGTTAAGTATGGGGTAAGGCAGAATGTGGTAAATTCTGGAGCAAACATACAGGCGGGTGTAAGAGCACAGAACCGAGTAACTGCCCACTGCTGTGACTTCTTCCTGAGAGCCTGCC
This sequence comes from Prionailurus viverrinus, assembly GCF_022837055.1. Taxonomy (NCBI): domain Eukaryota; kingdom Metazoa; phylum Chordata; class Mammalia; order Carnivora; family Felidae; genus Prionailurus; species Prionailurus viverrinus. The sequence continues at coordinate 3,331,539 of NC_062563.1, forward strand.
TCCCCTTGGACTCCGAGACCGGTGCGCATCTGACCCCCCCCAATCCAAGGAAGCTGCCAAGTGAATGAATGATAGTGACCACTGGGTGGCTGCCCAAACCATTCTCCGTGCTACATTTCAGGAAGAAGACAGCATAGCTCCATCAACCTGAGCCTCAGTCTGTGTCCATAAAACGGGCACAGTAATATGCCTTCCTTGGGATTCAACAGCTAATCGTGGAAGGTGTGTCACCAAAGGAGTGAAAACAGCGAATGCTCGATCTGTGTCGGCCATGACTGCACTGCCTCCTTCACTCTGTGTACGAGCAAGTCCGACCTGTTTAGGGGGGATCCGGCTCTCACAGCACATCACCTGGGGTCTAGCCCACGCCTGTTTCCATGGCGCCATGCTGCCCTGGCACCACATCTCCCTGGAACCCTGAGACCAGGCGAGGTACTGGTTCTCGTCCCCCAACACACAGAGTCTCATCACCGAAGAAGAGGGGAAGCCATCACAGAGAGGGCGCCAGGTACGTGCTTGCTAACCACAGACGAGCTGACGCACAAGAAGTGCGGCATCTGCCTGGAAGTTCGCTTCTCCTCAGTTGAATTCCTCCTCTCTTTTCAGTTCGATTTCTTTCCCCGTGCTCTCTCCTAGAGGCTAGGCCAGGTAAAGGACTCGCGTTATACAGTGAAATATGAACCCCATGTAATCATGCCATCTTGTGCTGATTTTAAAGCAGGTATAAGGGATGAAGATTTCTAAAACTCAATACTCACTTTTGAATATTAATTATGTGCTGGGTACTGGGGATATGCAATTTATAAAACATCCTCTGCTCTCAGAGACTCACAGAAACAATGGGGAGGGGTGGTGGGCAGTCATAAGATAGTGAAGGGAGGGCCAAGAGATAGACAAAGCATTACGGCAGCAGCCGGGATAAAACATTCAGTGGGGTCAGGTGAAGGCTCCAAGGAGTGACTTGGCAGAACAGAGTCTCGAAGGGCAATTAAGAGTTCAGCAGGTGATCCAAGGGGAAAAGTATCGCATGAAATGGAAGGAACATTTGCCAAACTCAGACTTACAATAGCACGCAGCATGTTCAAGCGACCCCAAGCGGTCAGAGAGACCAGGACGGACCGGCCGACCTCTACCCGCCATGCCCGTGTCCCTGGCAGGCACTGCCGATCAATCTTGGCTCCGAGAGCTCTGATCCAGGATTCCTCCACATGGGGCTCCGGGTAGCCTCCCCCACAAGAGCTGGAACGAGGACAGGAAGCAAGGTCACACTGTAGGGCAAAGGGGAAGTCACTGCTACTTCTCAGCAGAGGAGCATTTTGCTTTGTCGGTGCTCTGGAAGCTCTGATGCCAAAGGAGAGGATGCGTTAGAGCAAGAAGGAGAGGGTCAGACAGGGGGCAGGGTGGACAGGGAGGGCAGGCAGACAGCAGCTCCTATGAGCCAGATCATCCCAAGAGCAGTGAGACGCTGCAGGGACAGAGGCTGAGGTCAGGGGACACTGGAGGAAGAAGAGGGAGGATCTGGTGTGACTGGAGCTGGAGACTCAGAAGCCCGGAAAGCCCTTAACTGGAACTGGGACTGGGACTGGGAGGAGGAGATGGGAGCCCCCACCAGGTACCAGTCTTAGGGGCAGAACCGCACGGCCACGGCTGGGGGTCTGGCCCCCACGGAGTCTGGCAGCCTGGATGCCAGTCCTGTCCCACTAAGTCCTAGCAGCACAAACTCGGGCAGAATCAGTACCATTCAAGGGCACAGGCTCTGGAGTCGAGGTGCTTGGGTTCCCACTGTGGCCTGGCTGTGAGACCCGGTCGAGGCTGCCTGACTCCCCAGCACTGAGCTCAGTACATGGGGAAAACATGTGAGGCACAGAGACCATGTGGCCGGGGAGCAGTGAGCAGTGGTGTGGATTCCCCCTACCCTTTCCCTCCTCTGACCTGGCCAATGGCTGCCCCCAGTGTCTTACCGCCTGGCTCCACCCCCTACTTTCCTGCTTTGCTGACGCCCTACCTCCCAATCCTGGAGTCTGCTTCCGATGGAGACTCAACACTGAAGATCATCCTTCGCCTTGAACTCCAGGCCCCTAAAAACACTACTCTACTGCTGACCTCCGGCCGCACTCAGCCATGACCTCCAGCTGTCCACTCCCGGACACCAGCCCAGGGTCCTCGCCTGGGGCCAGCCCTGCTCCCCACCTCGCCTCACATTCTAGGTGATGCTCTGAGATGCGTCCACCTTTGCCGTCTATTGCCTTGGGCTGAAATGGGGTCTGAAATGAGACACAGTTCCACCCTGGACACATACATAGGGTCCTGCTCAGCACCTCGCAGCCGTTGTCAGTCCTGGGAGCACCAGTCGCTCTCGACCACCCTTTAAGATCCATCCGATTTTCTTCGGGTTTCTGTTCAGGGAAGGCACAGGTATCGAGCATCATGCTTGCATGGCACTGAGCAGCTGACTTTGCGCGTGTGCACACTCAGGCTACACCAACCACCGAGGACCCCATTTCAGTGGAATAAGAGACTTGCACAAAGAAACAGGCTGACTTTTAACAACGCCGACAAAGCAGAGCTCTCCGCCGGTGCACACTCCACCCACCAGTCGACAGTACTCCTGAACTTGCAGACCAGAGAGGCTGCAAAGACCGGGAGAAGTTACCATCGCCTATTTAGAGACACAGGGAACAACGGCAACATGACAGGGGCTCGCTTTGTGGCGGGGTTTCCTTACCCCTGAACAACTCAGAATCTTCACTGGGACTCCCCAAGGTAGCCGCATCCCAGAACCTTCTGTGCTGAGAGGAGGGTGTGGATGCACTTCGCCTCTGAAAGGATTCGCGGAATAAAAACCTCTAAGGGCAAAGCCTCCTCTGCTGATCGCTCCCTGCTGGGCCTCTCTCTCCTTCCAGAGCAAGTCAGGGCTCACGGTGCTCTGAAGCCCGAATGTGCCACAGAGCCCAGTGCTTTGCTGCGAGCTGGGAGGGGGGGCAACCCGAGGCACAGCAGGTCCGCAGCGCATCGTACGCATTACCTTCGCTTTTTGCCGGCCGCTGCCACCAAGCACGGAGGAGCAGGGCCCAGGTCGGGACACCTGACTGTGCACGGCTCCTCTCCACTTCACCCCCCCAACGAACCCAGTTTCTGCCCAGGAAGAGAGGTTCTCTGGCTCATTGCCAACTTGGATCTGTCTCCCCGCACCCTGGAGGAGACACACCCCAAAGCAAGGGAGTGACACTCCCTCCCTTCCCAGACTCAGGGAACACCCCGCACTCCCATCATCGCTTGGCATTAACCTGGAAATTAAGCACCAATCTGCACAGGACCACAGAGGCCATTGCCCCCTGGAAGGCTTAATTCTGCAAAATTATCATAGAGCTTTCCATTTGTTCTCTTTGGATCAAGAGGGGTTTTTTTTTTCTTTTTTCCTTTTTAAAAGTTTTTTTTTTTTAGAAGTTAGAGATGGAAAAAAAAAAAAACAACTAAGCTGAAACCTAAATTATTTCTTCTCTCCTGAAATACACTGACTGGATGCACACTGTTGGAAATTCTCAAAGACTTATTTTCAAAGGATGCAATTCTAAAGATTTCAAAAAAGATGGTCAAATATAATCTTTTCTTTTTTCTTCTGAAGAATAGTGGATCACAAAGTTATCTGAGTTTTACAGCCGGGAAGGTAAGGCATAGTCGATCTGGGTTGCCTCAGGAACCAGAGCAATTTACTTTCCTTTTGTTTTAGAATTAAGATGCTTCTCTGGGCGGGAGCGGCAGGAGCGCCACCTGCAGGCCAAACCTCACAGCCTGGGTCAGGGCAGCCCGGGGGGGGGGGGGGGGGGGGGGGCTTGAGGGGACTCCAGCACCTGCACCCCTCCCCTCTCGGCCCAGGGGGCAGATGCAGGGCTCAGCGCTCAGTCACCTACAGGATAAGTGGTGACAATAGTACCAGGATTGGTGGGGGGGCATGGGGGGATAGCCATCGAGGTCCAGCAGAGTTAGCTGCCTGCCCCTGTTTATCCTGTAGGGATACTCAAAGTCCAAGAAATGTTCACCACGGTACTCATTTCCTGGTGAAATATAAAATCTGAACACTAAACAAATAGGGACTGTTTAAATAAATTAGGGCTCTCCAATGCACAGGAGCCTAGGCAGACTTTACAAAGAACAAGGAACTTGGTAGTCAGGGAGTAGGGTGCTCCCTACTCCCACAGCAAAAGGTCGTTATGCAATCTCGCCACTGTTTTACAGAATGCAGCCTTTCTATAAAGACGCAGGTTCACAAACGTTAACACCTGTAAGTGACTGGGTCTTTGAGCGCCTGGGTGGCTCAGTGGGTGAAGCGTCCGACTTCAGCTCAGGTCATGATCTCCCAGTTCATGAGTTCGAGCCCCGTGTCGGGCTCTGTGCTGACAGCTCGGAGTCTGGAGCTGCTTTGGATTCTGTCTCCCTCTCTCTCTGCCTCTGCCCCACTCAAGCTCTGTCTCTCTTAGAAGAGGACAATGAAGGAGTTTCTCTTCTCCACTTGGCACATTTCTATCATTATCTGAATTGTGTTGCAAACCTATGCTAATTTTGGACTGCTTATATGCATTGCTTGAGGACATAGCCAAGCAACTCTCAGAGCATCTCTGGTCCCGGCATATGTGAAATGCCTCCATTGTGCCCTCACCCCAACGCTACTGCATTGGAGGACTTATGATGCTACATGCAAATGCCCTTTTCCCTGGGGACTGGAAGGCCACTCTTCCACGGGCTCCCGGCACCGCACTCAGGCGATGAGAGGCCGTGTGCCAGTCTGAATTTTGCCACTTAGCAGGAAACATCATTTTTGCTTCTGGGCTTTTGGTTGTCCTTCTCCCCCTGGTTTCCAGAAGTCCCACGGGTGTCTTGGGGGCCATCCGGACCTTCCCCTGCCACCTGTGCAGCAGGCCCTCTCGAGAGCCCTGGGCATTTCCATGGATTTCTTTTCTTGTCTTTTTCCATTTCATCCTCTACTTTGCCTCTTTTCCATCCTTCCAGAATTTTCTGTCTGGATGCCAACCTTGTGGACCCTCCCCTCCCCCTCCGCCCTGCCCCCCCTCCCCCTCTGCTGCACACTGGAACCCCTCAGGGTCTTCTGCCCACATCCTAAGCTTTCTAGTCCAGATCCCCACTTCTGACTTCCCGGACCTCTGGCTGGTGCTCACATCAGATGCTGCATCTCCCCGAACCCCTCCATGAGTCCAGTTAGGTTCATTCTGGGTTTTACTCTGCGAGTGACCCATCTCGTCAACAGTTTTTCTACCCTTTGCCTTCGGAGACACACGTGCCTCATGTCGACTCTCCTCAAGTGTTTGCTGATATGTGAATATTTACCTATCTTTCTGTCAATCCCTGGTTTGCTGCCTGTTCCATTTATTGACTCCTAGCTCCTGCTGGGCAGGCTGGAGACGCTGCCTCGGGCGGGGCTCCCTGTCCCTCCCCAGGCCTGAGCTCCCTGGCCTGAGCCCTCCCCAACCGCCCTGGCCTCAGGGAATGCCATTCCTACCTAACACAATGGGAAAGGGGGAGAGCTGCCCCACCTGATTTATTAATTAAGACCCTCAGTGAATCCCGGGAACCCCCCCCCCCCACTTTGCATCTCCAGGACCTTTGGCCCATTTCTTACCTTCTCAGCTCCCGCCCCCCAAGTACTGGCTCTAGTTTTGTTTCCCTGGAAGTCTGATTCTCTTTACTTTCTATATTTCAAGACTTTCTGGCCCTTTGATGTTTATCTTGTTTGGGTTTTTAAAATATCTTTTTGGGCTTTCCACAGGAGATAGGATGGGATTTAACATGTAAAAACTAAATAAATAAATAACATCCCTGTGGTTATACAGCCTCCTCAACGTGAAGGAGGTAAGAAAATGCACGAGGTCATCATTACAGACTTTACAGGGTGGGGATCTGTGCTTGGCAGCCCCCAGTGGGGTTACAGGGCATCCCATAGAGTTACCCAGCTTAATTCTGCTTCCTGGCATTATTGAATTTGGAGAAGTTACTCTAAATAAATCCAAATGATAAATGTCAGGTCATAACATCTTATTTTATATCAAATTCGGCAATAACTCTTCAGTTGTCAAAAGAAACATATACTCGAAATGAGCCAATTAATCTTTTTGCTCCTTTTCTCTCGTCCCCTCTTTCAGCAATAAATTGTAGCGAAGACCATCTGGGCCCTAAGTTTATAAAACCTTGTGAAATAAACAACAAAGTTATTTAAAAGCCTAAGGTTTTTTTCTTTCCTATTAGGACCCAAGGTGGTCTTTCTCTTCAACCTAAAAGTTGGGTTTGGTCGCCAGGCCGTGGAGGTCTGCAGGGCGAGCCTTTCAGATTTCTCACTGAGTTCCTCGTTCACATCCAGTTCTCTCCAGACAGCGTAAGAGAAGCTCACAGAAAGAAAGCCCGGTAACATCTCACAGGCTACTTTTCCCGGGTCACAGCTTAGAAAGGAGCATCCTGACCCAGCCTTCCATCTTCAGTGTCTTCGGGCAAGGAGCAGACACCAGCTGTTGAGACGACGAAGACAACGTTGATGCCATTTTCTCTTCATCTGGCCATTTGTGCATAATCACGGCGATGCACCGGGCGATGATCTTGACAAGCAATTGGAAGTGCAAGGTGAACGCTCCAAACAGCCCTTCTAATGCAGACGCTGAAAGAGGGTCATTTCTTTGAAAGCAACCTCAGTGTCAACTCAAAGTGCCATTCCCAACATGCTCTTCATGCTCTTGCCACGTGAGCCCGGAAGAACTGCCTTGTCGCGGGTACTGAGACTGTAGATCAGTCTCCTGGCTTCCCCTCTTGGTCCTCTTGTGGCCATTCCCCACCCAACAAGCAGAAGGACCCTCTCAAAACCTGAGCCAGGTCTCGCCACACCCAGCCCCAAACCTGTTGATGGCTTTCCATCCTGCAAACGATACTCAAAGTTCTCAACATGGCTGACGAGGCCCTCTGTGACCCAGCCCCCGGTCCCCTCCAGCACCCACCCCGTGTCATCTTCACGTGGCTGCAGCCACCCTGGCCTGCCTGATGCTCCTCAGACGTCCTCCCAGGATGGCTTCCAAGCATCCACACTCGCTGTTCCTTCCCCTATTCCTGAAGCTTCACCCCAGGGGGATTTGATGTTCCAACGTCACACCCACAGGGACCCTGCAACCACCTGTCAGGGGCCACAGGGACTCTGTGTCCCCCCACCCACCAGCTCCCTCCTGTTTTCCTCACAGGGCATTCTGACTCTGACCTCATCTACTGCTTTCCTCGCTTCCAGTTTCCACAGGAGAATGGGTGTTCCATGAGAACAAGGACAACATTTGGCTGTCTAGCCATTTCTACCGCCCTGCTGGCAACGAGGACACGCCCCATGAAAATGAGTGTGTGAAGGAAGGAAAAAACACTGCTAGTTATCTAATGAACTAAATTAGGGAGTCCCTCTCACAACGGATAGGCAGATTCAATTCCCCAGTAAATCCTTTGGCACAAAAACATGGCAAAAGCACTCCCCGGGAAGTTAAACATAGAATTACCACATGACCCAGCAAAGTCTACTCCTAGTATGTACCCAAGGAGCTCAAGGCTGGGGCTCAAATACCTACCTGCCCGCGACGTTCGCGGCTGCCTCAGTGACCATGGCCAAAAGGCAGAAACAGCTCAAATATCCATCAACAGATGAATGGATAAGGAAAATATGGTATACGCATATACCGGAATAATACTGAGCCCCCCAAAAAGCATGAAGTTCTCACCCTGCTACAACAGGGACAGACCTCGAAGACATGCTAAGTGGAGTGAGACACGAAAAGGCACTGTGTGGTTCCCCTCATACGAGGCATGGAGAGCAGGGAAATCCATGCGGACAAAAGGTAGCAAGAGGGTCCTGGGGGCAAGGGGGATGGGCACAAAACTTCCGTTTGGGAAGATGAAAAATGCTGAGAATGGGAGCAGTGACGGCTGCATGCTGTGGTGAATGTGCCTCATGTGATGTGCTCCACGGACGTGTGAACAGAAATACGCTTATAAATGTACACGCACACAGTGGTTATTCTATTTACCTTGATCTTGTGAAATTACATTCGTTTGTCCTCCGATTCTCATTAGACGAATCAGCACAAGAAAGAGTCTCTTACCATCTGCTTAACTTAAAATCTTAAAAAAAAAAAATCCTGATTTAACATCAGTTATTGGTTTTACAAAAATGAGTTCTGATAATTATGTACATAAGCCACTGATGCCTGATTTATTATGCAAGCAAGAGAAAATACGTCAGATGCTGAATCACTCTTCCCAATGTCATTTGTGAATATTACTCAAAGTTTTTATCCATATATTACTTCTGTTCCCTCAAGATAAAAAATAAAAATCGCTTCTACAAATGTTTGTCAAAATTGGGAGCACTTTAGCAAATACCTTTCAATAGACCACCTTCTAACATGTCATTAAGTATTCTCCTTTGAATACAATTTAGACCTTTTCAGTTACATCAGGAAATTCTCTAATATATTTCCATAAATTACAATAAATAATGTCCTTTTAAACTTCTGGGGGTTTTCAACTAATGTGTGATGTGAGTAATTCAAGTTAAGCTCTTTATTCTCACTGGGGGGTCCCCGGTTCTTCACACCAGCCACACTCATTAGGGACAGAAGCAGGTCCCGGCGGGGTATTTCAAAGGACTCCAGACCCGTGTGTGGTCATCCATCCTGGGTGGAAAGGAGATGGGGAAGGGAGGTTTGAAAGCCTGATTTAATGCTACTCTGGGACCAGGTCACCTTTGTAAAACCCCAGAGCAATTACAAAAGCATTTGCATCCGTAGGCACACAATAAATATTATTTGACTGGATACCCAGGGTTTCCTCAAGCCTGCTACCCGCCACCTCAGGAAAGAGAGGGATTCTAGGCGCCAGAAGAACAAACACTTATTTAATTGTCATACATTTTTTTTAAATGAATTATGGCAAGATTTTCCACTGAACATGATGATGTAAACTGTTCTTTAAAAATAAATACATCAAAACTTAGAACGGTTATATTTAAGGAAATCAATACATAATTGCCCTAAGGTATAGGATTTGGAGAAAATCCACGGGGTGGTCCACACATGACTGGATTGGGGGCCATGCTAAACTAGTCAATGTTCCTTGTTCGCCATCAAACCTAGAAGCTGGGAAGGTAGAGAAGGGGTGCTGCCCAGCCCAGCTGGTGCAGGGACCTCTCAGGGGCACCAGGGGGCTGGTTCTGGGTCACGGCAGAGAGGAGACTTGGTGCCTCGGTGCTGTGGGCTGGAACACAGGTGGCAAGGAGAATGTCCCCCTCTCCTCCAGTTCTGCAATGTCCTGCTGTTGGGACCCCAAGGAAGCCAGCTGACAGAGGAGAGACGGAGCTCACAGCGCCCCATGGCAGGACAAAGCCAAGTACAGATGGTGGGCAAGGAGCCCAGAGGGGCTGGCTGACACTCCCTGCTCTTGGAGGGAAATGGCCTCAGGCTGTCCTCCTGTCCTTCCGACGCCCAACCATACACATCCGCACCAACGCAAATCCTTACTCCTTAATGGAATATCTCATTCCAGCTCTTCTACAGATTCCTCTTATACCTGGAGCTGGGAACCACCAGCTCAGCACTGTTCCAGATCCGCAGGATGGGCACTAACTTGCCAACAGAAGTCTCGGCTCCCTTGCCTAGGATGGCCTTCCGCTCGCTCTAGTCGGCCAGGCCACCAAGCAAAGCTGCAGACCTGGAGGAAACCATCTTGCAGGAAGCTTACAAGCTGGCATAATGCAAACTAGAGCCCATCCACCTTGCGGGATATAGACAACAGTTTTACGGCATCAGGATCAATTCCCCATCACAGCAAGGGTTCTCAGAGAACTTGGCACCCAGCTGCACATCCATCCAGCTGTCAACGTTGGCTAACTTACTGGTCCTCGGGTGCTTCGCTTCCCACATCTGTAAAATGGGTTTAACAGTGGTGTCTACCTGGTGTTAGGTTTTGAGGGGGTTACACGAGATCATCTAGGTGAAAGGCAGAGCACTACGCTGGCTCACAGCAAGTGCCCCCTAAACGCCAGCCAATTAGGAAAGGAATTGGGGTTCAAAACTGAAATTGCAATCATGAGAAGGAAAGACAGATAAATCCTAGCTGTGGCACGGTCTACAAAAGTCCTGGCTGGTTCTCTGCAATTGCCACAGTCATCAAAAACAAAGAGAATCTGAGAAACCGTCACTGCGTAAGGCGCCTAAGGAAACATGATGAATGTCACGTGGTGTCCTGGGTGGGATCCCAGACCAGAAAAAGGATCTGAGGGAAAATCTAGTAGAGTCTGAGCAAAGCATGGACTCTAATTAATAATAATGCATCAGTACTGAGTTGTTAACTGTGACAAATGTATCACACCGATGCAGGACGTTAATAATAGGAGACACTGGATTTGGAGTACAGGAGAACGCTTTGTAGTAACAGCAGTCTGTCTGCAAATCAAAAACTATTGTAAAATAAAAGTTTTGCCAAAAAAAAAAAAGAAAAAAAATTAAGCCTATCTCTTCCCGAGACACACAGCTGGCACCAAACAGAGCTAGTTTGGCCCCACGTGTGAGTGATGTGGGGGCCCAGCCTCCACCCTTTCTGGGCCGTGTCTAGTGTCGTTATTTGAGACAAGTGCAGACCTGGGAGACCAGAAGCTGGACAGAGAGCCCCCCAGTGAGGAGGACTCAGGTCTGCAGAATCACATACATGGCAGCACAGTGATGGAGAGGGGACCTATGGAAACAGCACCCCGCAGGTGAAAAGCAGAGTGTGGGAGACCCAGAACCTGTCTGCGTGGAGGTCACTTAGGAAAAATGCCTTATGTGTGCAGAGCAAGTGACGTCACCGCAGCAGCCAAGGCCCTGGCTTGGGAAAGGCTCTAGGGCAGGGCAGGCTCACAGGCTCGTCAGGACGGCAGTCGTCTGCCCAGAACAACTGTGAGCCTTGGAGGGACCCTCCTGCCAACGGAGTCATCTCCTCCGTGCTCAGGGCTCTCCACGTGCCCCAGGAGCCATGTCTACACAGGGGCCCTTCTTCCCCTGGCACTCGGAAGGCAAAGGTGGGATCCGTCTGGGGTTCCCGCGCTGGACTGTGGCAGATCTCGTGGGAACTGTCCCTACTCTGTCCGGAACCTGGCACCTGGTCTCTCCCAGGAGCTCAAGTGTCAAAGCATGCAGTGAGGTGGGAGGCGGCCCACATCTGTGCACCTTGCCTGAGAGCCCACGGTTCGCCCTCAGCTGTTCCTAGAATCATTCTGGCATCTAACACATTCCACAAGGACTCAGGAGTGTGGCCCAACGACACCCCACCTGGACAGCAGTAGGGAGAACCCAATTTTGGTCACCGCTTCTCTTACTACCCGGACCCATGTCTGTCCTCCACTGCTCAGTGTTCGGGGAGCGGACAGATAATGTCTGCCCACTGATAAGCAAGCACGCCCCTTCTTCTGGCTGTGCCCTCATTTTGTTTTCAGAGCCCACCTATTCCCCACTGTCAGGCCTGACCCACACCCCGTTTCTAGAGATGGGTCCCCTGTCCCACATTCAATCACAGAATTTAGACCAGAGGTAGACACATAACCAAATCCAGTTAAATAGCCTCACCCTCTAAGAGTTCGCCGGACTTATGCGCTGTTTCTAGTCTGGTGCTGGGCTGGTCGGATGTGCGCCCCGGGCTGCTAGTGGCGCCTCTGCTGGGACCTCGAGAGACCCCCCTGAGTATGAGGCCTCCTAGAAATGAAACCAGCATCGTGGCAGAGACAGAAAAGCAGGATAGCACCTGGGTTGGCCAGGCCTGTGGACAATTACTTCCCCTTGTCTTTGCCTAATCCTGTTTAAGCTGGATTTTGTGTGTTTTGCTAAAAAGTCCTGCCAAATGCACTCACTTTGGTGTATTGTCAAAACCGAAGCAACGGAGGTACAGTGACGTGTGTTACACCACGTGTCACACCACCTTGTTTGAAACCCGATGAGCTGGCCGACCCTCTGTCTTCAGGAAGCTCGGTGCCTGTGGGACTATGTCCTTCCCACAACGTGGTGAAGTCTCCGCACTTTCCTGGCTTTAAGAAGATGGTGACTTAAAGGAGAAAAATCTGATTCAGAAAGCCTAATGCCACAGGCATCAGCACTTAGCTCTTTTCTTTAGATGGGGGGACCAAACCGGTCCTTCAAAACCCAGGAAAGGAGCACCTCCAAAACATACCATCCTTGGAACAAAGGGAATGTGTCTCCAACACGTTCAAAAAACACTGGGTTTCAGAAAGTTGACTGTGTTCTGTGCATGGTTTCTGAGAGCCCTGCGTGTACCAACACAGACAACTCTCCAGGGGGCGGAGGTCGGCTCTCTCATCGAACTCAGAACAATTCTTTCTGTTTTAATAAAGTATTACGCGGGACTGTTTTTGTTTTTCCTGGAAACCAATGTACTAAAAGTTCTTTTTACAAGACTTCCTTGAAGTCTCCACATCACAATTCCAACTCAGTCGCTGGAGGTTCTCACCTCCAACAGATCCTGCTGGAACTCCCTGTGGGGGTAGGGAGAGTGTGGGGGACAGGGAAGTCCCCAGCTCATCCTCTTTGGGAACTTTACTTTGAGAACACCTCCCCTGCAAATTCCAGACATTCCATGTTGAGGAAAAACATCCCGTTTCTGGTGATTTCAAAGCCTTTATAAAAATTAAAAGCAGCTGCTCCCAATGAAGTATCTGGTCTTGCCTCCGGTGGGTATAAACACGCAAAATGACTTCATCTCTCCTTAAATGGGAACATTTCACCTCCACACAGTGGAGTCTGGGGACAAGTGCCTCCTGCAGACTGTTCCCCACAAACAACCTTTTCTTAGGACTCAAAGGAATCTTTCAGATACTTCTCATTTGAAGTTCTATCCTTTTGAAGTATCTCTGAACGGTTTCATCTCCTTTTGCCTTTCTTTTTGACAAACCTGCACCTTCTTAAACTTCCAGAGACATCCCAGTTTTTAGGGTAAACTCTTGGGCAATTTCTAAGGCAATTTGAAGGGACTTCGTCTAATCTGACACACCCAGTAAGGATCTACTCATTTTCACTGGGCTTCTTTAATAGATTTTACTTGCTTTGAAAACAAATGGTGGCATGGAAATTGAAAGTAAAGAAGAGGAAATAAATGATTGATTTTTTTTCACTTAAAAAAAAAGTTTTTTAATGTTTATCTATTTTTTTTTTTTTTTTGAGAGACAGATCATGAGCAGGGGAGGGGCAGAGAAAGAGAATCCCAAGCAGGCTCCTCCCTGTCAGTGCAGAGCCTGACGTGGGGCTTGATCTCATGAACCCTGAGATCATAACCTGAGCGAGCTCTCTCTGCCCCTCCCCTGCTCATGCATTCTTGCTCTCTCGCTCTCTCAAAATAAATAAACATTAAAAAAATAATAAAGTCAAGTTAACATACCCAGAGTTTGGTAAAATGCTTTCACTGTTTCCCCATTATCTATGGAAAACTGAGCTCTCCTGGAGGCTGTGAGCCTTCTTTAAAGAGGTGAGAACTTTTACCAGAGGAGCTTGCAGCATCGTGGGCTACTTCTGCCTTCCTGCAGCCTCTGCCCAAGCTACTCGCCTCTCCGGTCTCATCGACCGTGGTGGCTGCGGGTCCCACACAACCAGGAGACCGAGGCTCCCCACCCTCCACTGCCCTCCCCTGAGCACTGGGGGAGCCACCTCTCCCACTGCGTGCAGTCATGGGCAGGCAGGAAGTCAAGGTGCCAGGCCACTGCTTAGCAGGGTGTAGTGGGGGGACTGGAAGTCAAACTGGCACAGTCTCCATGAGCTCTCTCCACATATGTTGACTATTAACCAGAATGAAACAAGATGGGACAAAGGCTGACCTGATTTGCACCAGGTGCACTGAGCTGAGGGGCAGGATGGGGGGGGCGGTCCCCTGCACCCCGGACTCTGGCTCTGCCCTGATGGTGCCCCTTCCCCAGCCTGATCTCCAGCCTCCCCACAGAGAACGGAAGCCCATAGAACACGGCTCCCACTGGATCCTTCTCCTGCAGGACCAGAGCCTGTGGCCAGATTAAATGATTCCTTCCCACCTGGGAAGAGGCAGCTGAAGTCCTCGTGTGAGGTGGGAAACAAGGGCAAATGGAAAATCTCCCTACTCTCTGCAGCCCATGGACAAGTCCTTGGGACCTGCAGGGTGACCCTCCTCCAGGAGCTCCAATGTCCTGACAATGACACTTTGCTAGGGGCAAAAAGGAATCTCAGCCTGACCCCCCAGGATCCTGTAAGTCTACTTTAACACATAAAAATTCCTTCGGAAACTTCCTTTATCTCCACCCCCCAAGATGTGTGTTGGCAATCATCCTCCAAGCTTATGGCCCCTGATATGCATCTGAAGGGTCTCATGACTGAGTTTTTACTAAATAGTAATAATGACCTTTTCCTAACCCCTTTTAGCACCTCAAGGTCCTGGAAACCTCACTTCCAAAATTCCTTAGAGACATACACTATCCCTAACCCTCTCTGAACCCAAAGGGATATAACGAGTCACTGATCACAACCCCAGTCCAGCTCTTTCTGCTGCCGGGTCCCATCCCTGTACTTTAATGAAATCACCTTTTTGCACCAAAGATGTCTCCAGAATTCTTTCTTGGTCATCAGCTCCGGACCCCACCACCACTCCAAAACTGCATCACGCAATACCTCAAGGCATCTCATCTCGCCCCCGCCACTAGCAGAAGAGGCTGCCCAGAAGAGCCCCCAACTCAGAGATGCTCCAGAGCCACCCGGCTGTGAAGAGGACGGCACAGCTCAAGTGGGAAGTGTGTGTGCCCTGCACGAGGCAGGCCAGTTTGAACCCCAGCTCTGTTACCGCTGTGTGACCAGGGGTGGGCTACCTAACCCCTCTGTGCCTCAGTTCCCTCCTCTATAAAATGCATGATCTCAAAGGCATGTTTTAAGGATTAATGACTTAACAGACATAAAGCACGGCATAGTGCTGGCCCAGTTCTCACTCCGTAAGTATCAGCAGGGTTACCCTTACTCTTAACACTGCTGTTACTGCCATCATTATTCCCACGGCCCCCTTTAGCCTGCAAAGTCACTCTCGTTCAGGCTGTGGCCCTTGGTTTACAGATCGAAGACTGATTCCACCAGCTCCTGTGAGCTGATCCCTCTCACATGGACAGACTCACAGAAGCCAAGCTTCTCCAGCTGAAGTGCAAGACCCAGATGCCAACATTTTGGCTGTGGCACCTCAGCTCTGTGGCTCTGCGGTTAACAACCCAAACGTGAAGTCAAACCACCCAGGTTCAAATCCCAACTCTGTCACTTGCTAGCTGTGGACGGAGGGGGTGACGCCACCTCTCTAAATGTGCCCTGGATTCTCACATCCGGGTAACGTAAGGATCAGCACAAGGCAATGCAAACAGAAGGTTTCACGGGGAGCCCGGCACCTAGTAAGTGTTCAATAAGTGGCAGCAAAATGTCCTGTAATTATCACGAAATTAGAAAATGTTGCCTCTGCAGGACCAAGCCTTCTTTCACCACAGACACAGACGCCAAATCGTATTCGGAATATCACTTGTTAACAATGAAAAGTAACTCTGACAGAGAAGGGAAGGCTTACAGCCCCTATGACTTCTGCGTTACTCCCGGTGGACACACCAATGCGAGCCATCACAAACCATCAGCAGTCGCCTGGGGATCCTGGAATAGAAGCAGCAAGAGTTGGGGTACCGAAGAGTCAATGTCAACAGGCTGAGAAGATGCATGGGCCTCACACGACAGTCTCTGACACTCAGGGCAGAAGTGTCTCCAAAGCCTAAGCTCTCTCTACCCGTCAGAGAGGCTCTGAATGAAACTTCTAGTGTTTGCCAGTGGGATTCCTACCTGGTTCTGCTTCCCTGATGGAGCAAACTTTCTCCCAATGGCACAAACTCACTTTACATATGTTAATAGATTCAATCAGGCCCTAGTCTCTCGTCTGCCTCCTCACCTGGCTTTACCTCTCCGTTCTAGGGTGTTCCATGCTATTCTATTCCTGAGGCCAACTTATGTCAGTATTTTTAAATTCTGGGAGATGAGAAGGGTACCTCAATTCAGCCTCCAAACACTGTTCATACCTAAACACTTGGGACACATTAAGTGTGCCTGGGGTCACTTCAACCTCTAAAGCTGCATGTGTAATTGAACTCAAGTTTAAACAACTACATCATGTTTCTGCATAGAGAAACAGCACCAGCTCCCATGATGGGGTGTCCTGCTATGTGGCAGTCACTGCGGAGGGAAGTTTACATATATCTTATTCAATCTTAAACGTAAACCCATGGGCAACACCACTAAGCACTATAAAGGAAGAAACTATTAATGTGTGCACAACCTTGCAGAGGATTCAAGGGAATTATGCCGAGTGATACAAATCAGCCTCAAAAGACTGCACAGGGTATGGCTCCATTCATAGAACATTCTTGAAAGGACAAGATTATAGACACAAAACTGGGTAGCGGTTGCCAGGGGCAGGTGGAGGGTGAGAGGTGTCTGCGGTTATAAGAGAAGCATGGAGCATGAGAGGTCCTTGTGATGGAAGTTCTCTGTCTCGACCTTGCTGGGGTCCACAGGAATCTACACGTGGCGTGAAATCACAGAGGACGACGTGTGCATACACACACACAAATGGGTTAAGGAGAAATAAAGCTGGTTGACTGTATCAATGTCAGCATCTTTGACTTGATGCAGCAATATATGGCTTTTCAAGATGTTATCACTGGGGGAAACTGAACGAAGGGTGAGGGTTTCTGCACGTTATTTCTACTCCTGCATGGGGATCCATATAAGGACTAGGGAATGGCAGTACACAGTAGTGTTTCAGAGTATTTCCGGGCCAGAGAGCTTTGGTCTAAATGCCCACTCTGCGATGTAGGATCTGTGCCATCTGTTACTTAACATTCCAGAACCTCAGACCTTCAGGTGCACAATGAAGGTGAGGGTAGTGCCTATCCGAGAGGGTAGTTTTTGTCTTGATCTCCTTAAGTTAACCAGGGTCAGTTTCCATTTCTTACTCAAAAAAACAAAAAACAAACAGACGAAAAACCTTTTGAGGGATGCATAGGCTATTTATATAGGATTATTTATATAGGATTTATATAGGATTTATAACAGGAAATCCAGTGACTGAGACGGTAGATGTTGTCATCTGGTTCAAGGTATAAATGACTAGTCTGCAGCAAGAAAATTCTTTCCCTGTAGATGCAGAAAAACCATATAAAATACATACAGAGAAAAGCTAAATTTTCCATAAATAAGCTTTGTTTTTCCAGGATTAGAGAGAGAACTACCACGGATGGATGGCCCTGGGTCCCAGAGGAAAGGAAACCACATTTCAAGGAGGCTGGTATTTTACGATGCTTTCGCCCCGAGGTTGTTGCTAGTGCACAAGGAGTGTGGACAAGAGGCCGGGATCGTGGGCAGAAAGCCTGGAGAAACCAGGAGCTGGGCGGGCTCTGGGCAGAGGTGCAGGGCTGGGGACCAGCTGGTGCTGGAGGACGCCAGGACTCCAGGGACAGGGACAGAAGGGAAGCACGAACACAGTTCAAGACTCTGTTCCGATTCTTCCCTGGAGACACCTGCTCGTTGGTAACTAGGGATCGCAAACATCTAAGACCAGCAGAAAATCGGCCCCGTGTCAGGGAAATGGTAATGCTTCCAGCCCGTGAGGTGCTGTGATGAATCCGGAGCACGGGCCACTCCTGGAAAAGGGCAAATGGGAAGGCAAGGCCCTGTCTGGAAATGGTAAAAGGAATTCTGATTCCCCTAACACAACTGCCCACGACAAGCTATAACAAAATTAATATTCTTTTCCAGAAGAATATGGTAACTTACAGAGGCTCTACTCCACTAATTAATCACAATTGTTTTTAAAACAGCAAACCCGCTGTGTGTAAGACACAAAGAAAACACAGACAATGGAAACAGAGCCACAGATGATATATATATATGTATATATATACATATATATACATATATATATACTGTAATCATAATGCATGGATTTAAAAATAACTATAACACATTCATGAAAATAAATCACAAAATAAAGAATTTTAGTGGAGAATTACCATCTATAAAATGTTGGAAAATGGGCATTCTAGAGCTCAAAAAGGCAATAACTGAAAGTACATTTTTTTAAAGTTTATTTACTTACTTTTGAGAGAGACAGAGACAGCGTGAGTGGGGGAGGGGCAGCGAGCGAGCGAGAGAATCCCAAGCAGGCTTTGCGCTGTCAGAGCAGAGCCCGCTGTGGGGCTCAAGTTCACAAAACTGTGAGATCATGATCTGAGATGAAGCCAAGAGTGGGGCGCTTAAATGACTGAGCCACCCAGGCGCCCTGAAAGTACATTTTCAATAGATGAGTCTGACTGCAGATTCAACACAAGCGAGAAGAGAGTAGGCAGCTGGGGCAGAGTAGAATGTGCCCAAACCGAAGAACAGGAAACAGGCAGGAATTGCACACGGGATGGTAAGACTCAGCACACGTATAACTAGAGGCTCGAAGGGATGAGGTGGAGAATTGGAGACAAACCCCAATTTGATGAAATCACGGCAAGAACTGATACAAAATATAAAATCTTATGCCAAAAACTTTATGAACCTTAAGAATGTGAATTTCTAAACAGCCACAGCTAGGGACATCTTAACGAAAGCATTAAAAATCTAGGACAAAGAGGAAAACTTAAAAGCAACCAGACAAAATAAACCACCTTATCTCACAGAAGTAACAGTAAGACTGACAAGCGAGATCAAGAAAAAGAAAGCCACACCTCAGTTCTCAAAACAAAGAGAAAGGCTGCCAAGAATTAAGAGGCGTTACCTTTACTGCAGTCAACAGTAAGAGTGATGGCTGACTTGGCAACAGAAACAGCAGAATCCAGACAACAAGGAAGGACACCTTCAAAGTGGTTAAAAAAGCTAACATCCAACCGAGAATTCTACGCCCAGGAAAACTGTCATTTGAAGGCGAGGACTAGATACTTTTCCAAACAAACAAAAATCAGTGAACTAACTAAAATTTGCAAGAGGTGTCTATAGGCAGAATAAAACCAAGCCCGTACAGCAGTGCAGATTCAGGAGAAGTGAAAAACAAAACATAAGTGTGTAAGTACATGGGTCAATCTCAAGAGCTCTTTAGATTACCTCTATGCCATCAGCATCATCACCACCCGGTTTTGTGGCATTGAAAATATGTTTAGATACAAAACAGAAATAACACAGAAGGTGATAAAGGTTAAACGGACTGTGTTCTACGGTCATTAAGTCACTCAGGAAGTGGTAAAAGTGCTAATTATGTCAGGCAGACACACGGCAATGCCTCCAGGATACATGTTGTAATATCTAGTTGGACCATTAGAATATAGCAACATAATGCTTAATAAGCTAAAAAGGGAGAACATAAAATCACAAAATTACATTGATTGACATAAAAACAAGTAAGAGAGGAAAGAAAATGGAACACAGAAAGGTAAAACATGGAAGAGAAAACAAGTAGTAAAACTACAGATATAAACTCAAATATATCAGTACTTATAGAAAATATACATGGACTAAATACTCCAGTTAAAGAAAACAATGTCTGATTGGGTTTTGTACGTCTATGCTGTAAAAGAAACCCGCTTTCTGCATACAGACACAGGCAAGCTGAACATCAAAGCATGGAAAAAGACTCACACAAGTCAATCAAGAGAATGTCAGGATACTATATGGACACTGGTCAAAGTCGTTTTAAAGAGAGATGTGTTACTAGAAATACGCAGGGATATCTTGGATAGTGAAAGAATCTACTGGGAAGATGGGACCATGTGAAATGTACGTGCACCTAATTAACATCTATTCAAAATATGTACAGCATAATTTATAGAAATAAAAGAGGAAACAAAAAATCTACAATTGCTTTGATAGGTTTTAACATGCCTCTCTCAGGAAATAACAGAACAGCGGACAAAATGCCAAAGAGGATACAGACGCTCTCTGCACCATGATTAACAAACCTGACCTAATTTACACGAACACTGCACTCCACAACTGCAGAATTTGCATATTTTTCAAATATATATGAGACACGTAACATATACACATGTCAAAATGAAAATGTGTGCCATGCAGCTAAGCCATGTTTAAGAGAAAATTTATGGTGTAAATGTACATGTGAGAAAGAAAAACACTGAAACATCAATGGTCTGACCATCAATCTCAAGAAATTATATTTGAAAAACCAGAAAATCCCAAGCAGAAGGGAAGGGCTACAAAGGAAAAAGCTGAACATAATCAAATAGGAAATGCATGTATAATAGGGGAAACCAACAAACCAAAGGTTAGCATCTCAAGAAGACTAATAAAATTGGGAAATTCATACAAAGATTGATTTAAAAAAAGATAAAGAGGGGCGCCTGGGTGGCGCAGTCGGTTAAGCGTCCGACTTCAGCCAGGTCACGATCTCGCGGTCCGGGAGTTCACGATCTCGCGAGATCTCGAGTGATCTCGCGTGAGTTCGAGCCCCCCGTCGGCTCTGGGCTGACGGCTCGGAGCCTGGAGCCTGTTTCCCATTCTGTGTCTCCCTCTCTCTCTGCCCCTCCCCCGTTCATGCTCTGTCTCTCTCTGTCCCAAAAATAAATAAAAAAAAAAGTTGAAAAAAAAAAATTAAAAAAAAAAAAGATAAAGAAGAAACAAATTACCAATATGAATAATGTAAGAGATGACGTCTTTAGAGAACCTGCAGACACTAAAAAATTAATCAGAGAACATTATGAATAACTTTACCCTATAAGTATGGAAATTTACATGAAATTGGTAATTTTCTTAAAGCCCAAACTTCCCAAAACTGATAAAATAAGAAACAGAAACACGTTTCTTATAGAAACACTCTTATAGAGCCCACATCTCTTATAGAGCACTTTAGGTCCAGAAAGTTTTACTGGTAAAAATGTTCCAAAAGGTTAAGGAAGAAAGTGTCAGTCTTACACAAGGTCTTTTAGAAAATAGGAAAAGATCACTTCCTAACACTTGTGCATAAGGCCAGAAAAACCTCAACACCAAAACCTAACACGGACATTATAGGAAAGGAAAATTCAGGCCAATCCCTGTCACGAACATACACGTACAATCCTTATCACATATTAATAAATCTTTTCAGTGACATATATAAAGGATAACAAAAATAATGCATTGTGGCCAAGCTGGATTTATTTTAGAAACACAAAGTTGGTTTAAAACTGGGGGGAAAAATCCATATAATTCATTCTGCAATGACTTCTGGTACCAACTACCCAGAGGGGGCCAAACCTCACAAGTCTTCCGCCAGACTGCTCTTACTAAGACCACAGCTTCGTGTCCTGGACTTTCTTTACTTCTGACCAGCAGGAATACAAAGTCAGGAGTTCCCACAACCAGCTTAAATCGATAATTCACTGGGATGACTCTCAGAACTCAGGGGAGTGCTGCACTTACAATTACAGTCTTATTATATAGCAAAAGCACACAAATCAGAAGCAGCCAAAAGGAAGGACACATCAAGTGGAGATTTGGAGGGTCGAAATGCAAAGCTTCCGATCTTCCCACGGAGTCCTAGACAGCATTATGCACTTCAGGCTCTCACGTGCGACAGCACTCCAGAGTGTAGCCCACCCGGGAAGCTCACCCAAGCCTTCGTGTTCAGAGTCCTAACCGGGGCTTGACCATGTCCCGATGACCCAGATGGGTCCTAAAGACCCCATCATACATCACACTGCTGGACTATCCAGTGGCCAAGGCCCCATCAAACAAGGACACTCCTGCCAGGCAGGACGTTCCTGGGGCCACAGCACCTCCCCAAAACCAAGGGCAAACCTCTCTCTGTGTCAGATTAATTCTTCACTACTCAACCCCATCAACAGAATGATGGGGAGAAACATCATATGATCATCTCAAGGTATATTTGCTGAAATTCCACAACGTTCATGACCTAGAAAAGATCTGAGAAACCTATGATTTCTGATTCCATATTTAAAGAGCTTGGAGTCACCACTCCACTCTAACAAGTAGTAAAGAGCTGACCAGATGGAAACGTGAACACCTCTCCTTGGCTCTGAAAGAGAAGGGAAGACACAGGGCACACCGTTGCCCCCACGACTGGAATGGAGACAGACAGGTGACCACAGGGAGTCATGGCTTCCAGAGCAGAGACCGGTGAGCTCTGAAGCAGGAAAACCTAAACTGTACGGAAGGAATTGCTGTTGGTGTGGAGTGGACAAAAACCCCAGGGAGACCCAGTGGCAGGGAGACCCAATCATGGCCGGCTCAAATTTTTTACTTCCAGGAGCTCAGCCAGGTCCTCACAGTAAATGCTGGAGACAAAATGCATTCCTGCCTCCAGACGGAGGAGTAGAAAGGACGCATTCTGAAACACCTCGGAGCTCTCTGCCCTTCTTCAACAAGGCCTGCCCTCAGAGGACACTAGTTAACCAGGGCCTGCCCTGCTCAGGTTTTACCACAGCCTACGCGACCAGGCGAAGGAAGATACTCAGCTCCAGCTTACTCTAGCCATCCTGGCCCACTGAAGAGGGGAGAAGAAAATCCGAGAAACTCTTGGCAAGTTCCCAGTTCAGATGTACAGGCTCCCTGAGAGACTGGGGCCTAACGAGCAGAATGTGGACTGCTTCCCTTCCCCCTACACCTCACCACCATGCCACTAAAGGCTGTTTACGGCAGGCCCTTTCACCCTTTTCATGTCCAGCTATCAAGAAAAAAAATTACAAGGCACACTCAAAGGCAAAAATCACACTGTGAGGAGACAGACAAGCATAGAGTGAGACACGGCAGGAATGTTGGAACTATCAGACCAGAAATTGAAACAACTCTGATTAATATGTTAAGGACGCTAGGGGTGCCTGGGTGGCTCAGTCGGTTGAGTGACTTTGGCTCAGGTCATGATCTCATGCTTCATGAGTTCAAGCCCCACGTCAGGCTCTGTGCCAACAGCTCAGAGCCTGGAGTTTTGGATTCTGTGTCTCCCTCTCTCTACTCCTCCCCTGCTCGCTTGCGCACGTGCTCTCTCTCTTTCTCTCTCTCTCAAAATTAAACATTTAAAAACATTTAAATAAACATAAAACATTTTTTAAAAATATGTTAAGGACGCTAATGGACCAAGTAGACAGCGCGTAAGAACAGAAGGGCAATGTGCACAGGGCTGGAAATCCCAAGAAGCAGCAAAGAGAAAGGCTAGAGACAACAAATACTGTGCCTTTGGCAAGCTGATGAGTAGAGTGGACACAGCTAAGGAAAGAACCTCTGAGCTTGAGGACATTGCAATGGAAGCCTCCCAGTCTGAAAAGCAAAGAAAATAAAGACTGAAAGAAACAAAACAAAATAAAACAAAAACAGAACATCCAAGGACTGAGGGACAACTACAAAAGGTGTAACATATTTGTAATGGGAATTCTAGAAGAAGAAAGAAAGAAACAGAAGAAATATTTGAAACCGCAATGACTGAGAGTTTCCCCAAAATCAGTGTCAGACGCAAAACCACACATCCAGGAAGCTCAGAAACCACTGAGCAGTATAAATGCAAAAAACAAAAACAAAAACAAAAACAAAACCCTCGACCTCAGCATGTCCTTTTCAAACTACAGAAAATAAAAGATACAGGGGCACCTGGCTGGCTCAGTCAGTTAAGTGTCTGACTTCGGCTCAGGTCATGATCTCACAGTTTGTGAGTTTGAGCCCCCATGTCGGGCTCCGTGCTGCCAGCTCAGAGCCTGGAACCTGCTTCAGATTCTGTGTCTCCCTCTCTCTCTCTGCCCCTCCTCTGCTCACGCTCTGTCTCTCTCTGTCTCTCAATAATAAATAAACTTTAAAAAAATTTAAAA
Organism: Prionailurus viverrinus; assembly: GCF_022837055.1. Classification (NCBI taxonomy): domain Eukaryota; kingdom Metazoa; phylum Chordata; class Mammalia; order Carnivora; family Felidae; genus Prionailurus; species Prionailurus viverrinus. The sequence continues at coordinate 3,355,432 of NC_062563.1, forward strand.
AAAAAGAAAAGATACGGAAAAAATCCTTAAAAAAAAAGCCATAGAGGGAAAAAAAACAAAAACAAAAACACTTTACCTACAGAGAAGCAAAGATAAGAATTACATCCAACTTTTGCAAAACTGTGCAAACAAGGAGAGTAGACTGAAATATTTCAAGTGTTGAGAGAGAAAAAAACCACCAACCTAGAGTTTTGCATTCTGTGCAATTTTCCTTCAAAAGGGAAGGAGAAACAAAGACCCTCTGAGGCAAACAAAATTGAGGGGACTTGTTGCCAGCAGACATGCCTTCAAGAGACGTGAAAAGTTCTTTAGAGAGAAAGAAAGTAATCCAGGTCAGAGACTCAGACCTGCATCAAGTAAGGAAGAGCACTGAAGAAGGAATAAGTGAAAGTAAAATGAAAACTTTTATCTTATTCTCAATTGATCTGGTAACAGTTTGTGCAAAGTAACAACGTACTTGATTACGTGTGCTATGCGTACTTCCTGCATTCTACGTATACAGGCATCTGCATGGTCTGTGAAGTACATGTACTGTTACTGGAAAAGGGACCTGAATCGTCCTAAGTATATACTGCAAATTCCTGTGCAACCACTAACAAAAGTAAAAAAAGAAAGTATAACTGGGGCGCCCGAGTGGCTCAGTCAGTTAAGGGTCCAACTTCAGCTCAGGTCATGATCTTACAGTTCGTGGGTTCGAGTCCCACATCGGGCTGTGTGCTGACAACTCAGACCCTAGAGCCTGCTTCAGATTCTGTGTCTCCCTCTCTCTCTGCTCCTTCCCCACTCATGCTCTGTCTCTCTCTGTCTCAAAAATAAACAAAAAAACACTTAAGAAAAAGAAAGTATAACTAATATTTTAAGGAGAAAAAAATGGAATCACATAAAATGCTCAGTTAAAACCAGAAAATGCAGAAAAATAGTGAAAGACAAAAATGGGAACAAAAAACACGGGTAATAAACAGAGTGCAGTAAGAAACATGGTAGCTATTAACCCAATACCAACAACCAATTCGAACCCCAATGGCCTGAATACACCAGGTAAGAGGCAGACTGTTGGAGTGGATCAGAACGTAAGACTTAACCTCTATGTTGTCTGAAGAAACCCACTTTAAAAATGAAGACACACAGAGATGAAAATTAAAAGGGATGGAGACAAATACACCATGCTACTACTCATCAAAAGAGAACAAGAGAAGCTGTGCTAATTTCAGACACAGCAGACTCCAAAGTAAGAAAAGTCACCAGGGAGAAGTTAATGGTAGAACCCTGAAAACTTTCTGCCACGATTGGAAACAAGCTGAAGGTGGTCAATCACTATCCAAAAGTGTGCTGGAGGTCCTAACCCACACAGTAAGTGGTAAGTAAATAAATACAGCAAAACAATTGGAAAGGAAAAAGTAAAGCTCTCATATTTGATACAAATATGTAGAAAATTAAGAAAAAATACACAAGCTAATAGAATCACTAGGAGAATCCAGCCTCACCATTATATGCATGCCGATATACAAACACAACCACATTTTCCACACCAGTGACATGTAACTAGAAATTAAAATGGAAAGAACTGATGATATTTACAGTATCAGTAGGACTATCCAATGTCTAGGAATAAATCTAACAAAAGCTTTGCAAGACACCTATAGAAAAAAATATAAAAAATTACAAGAAATTTATAAGTGCTAGGTAAACGGAAGGATGTATCATGTTCATGGATTTTAAGACTTGTTTTTGAAAAGACATAAACTTCCTCAAACTTATGGGCATGTTAGAGATTCTATTCAATCTCACCAAAATCCCAGCAGATTTTTGTTCCGGGGTAGAGGGGTTGTGTAGACTGGCAAGCCAGTTCCAAACTGTATGTGGAAAAACAGAAGCAAAAGAAGGGCCATGGTAGGCTTGGAAAGATGCAGAAAACTGTAGGATCACAAGACCAAAAGTAATGACCCTGTGAAGCTAAGAGGTTAACACAGTGGCACCGGTGCAGGGTAGCAGGTCCCCCCACCTGGGCACTGCTGACACTGGAGACGGACGACTCTCCCCTGGGGCTGTCCCGTGTGCTGCAGGATGGTCAGCACCATCCCTGGTGTCTACCTGTTAGATGCCTACAGTACACACACACACACACACACACACACACACACATTCTTTCTCTCTCTCTCTCTCTCTCTCTCTCTCTCTCTCTCATGACAACTAAAAAACGTCTCCAAAAATTGTAAAATGTTCCCCAGACGGGGCAAAAATTACCCCCAGGGAGCAACCACTAGAATAGATCAATAGATCCCAAAAAACTACATGGAAAATGAGGAACAGACCACACATTCCTTGATTCATGACAAAAGCAACAACGTCTCACACTATAGACAAAACTCCATTCCAAATGACTCAGAGATCCGAATGTTAAAGGTGACAATTAAAACAAAGTCTCTGGGCGACAATATACGAGAACACCTTCGTGGCCTCAGGCCAAAGATTTCTTAAATAGGACACACACTAGCACCAACCACAGAGCGGAAAGATGACATACTTTATTAAAAGTTAGAATTTCTGTTTAGCAAATGACACATTATGGAGGAAAAAGCCAAACCACTATGCTGGAGAAGATATTTCTAACATAAATATCTGACAGGAACTGCTAACCAGAATAAAGAACGCACACAGTAAGAAAAGGCACACAACCCAACAGAAAAACTGGCCCAAGACTTGAGACACATCTCGAAAGAGAATATCCACGTGGCAAGAAACACAAGAAAGGGGCTCAGCCTCGTTAGTCATCAGGGAAATGCAAATTACAGTTAGGATGAGATACTACTGTGATTCTATCTGATGGCTGGAGCGGAAAAGTCAGATGATGTCTAGCGGTACTGCGGGTGTGGAACTGAAACACTCCTGAGTTGCTGGCGGATGTGTGTATTGGCAGCACCCGCCACAGCTGAGCATACACCCTCCACGGGCTGGGAGAGTAGCTGCGGCTGGTGACCGCCCAGATCCCTGTAGAGGCCAGTACCAATCGCCCAGCTTCTGTGTTTGCCGACTGATGAAGGCTCGCACCTTTTCCAGAGAATGACTTCGTCAACGGGAGCCATCTCATCCGGAAATGCCCACAGCGTGATGTGCACCCCTCGGGGCGGGCCCATGGCCAATGCCTGGCTGATTACAGGTTACGAAAGTCCTCCAGGGCTGACTGCGGTGTCATTCACCTGGAGTCAGGCTCAGGTGGACGCCAACCAGATAGACAGTTTGGCTTGGCTTCTTGCCCTGGCTTTCCTCCTCTCTCTCTTCCTTTACAGGTTCCTCCAGAGAACAACATTTCCATAAACCACCTGCAAAGGCAATACCCTCTCAGGTTCCACTTCTGGACCCTGTGACCTAAAACAATCAGCAACTCCTCTCCTAAGTGGAATCCACTCAACACAAGCATGTGTGCATGTGCACCCAAAACACAAACAAGGATGTTCACAGCACTGCTCATCATAATAGGCATCCTGGCTGTCCAACAATAGCATAATGGATAAATCACCATCTCTTCTCACAGTGCAAACACACTACAACCACACACAACATGCATGCCTCCCCCTAGACATAATGATGAGTAAAAGGCATCAGGCACAAAAGAAAGCATACTCCCTGATTACATTTACATAAAGCCCCAAACAATCAGAATGAACCCTAATGATATAACTTCAAGAGTGCTTGCCATCTGAGGTAGTATTGTGGGGGGCGGGGGGGGGGGGTGCGGGAGAGAGTAAATGTTCATTAACTCTATGAGTATCATTTATATACACCTGTGTATGTGTGTCATATTGTAATAAAATGCATTTTTTAAAAAAGGTCTTAAAATAAATAAATGTTGAAAAAAAATTTTTAAAAAAAAAAGGGGCGCCTGGGTGGCGCAGTCAGTTAAGCGTCCGACTTCAGCCAGGTCACGATCTCACGGTCCCGTGAGTTTGAGCCCCGCGTCAGGCTCTGGGCTGATGGCTCAGAGCCTGGAGCCTGCTTCCGATTCTGTGTCTCCCTCTCTCTGCCCCTCCCCCGTTCATGCTCTGTCTCTCTCTGTCCCAAAAATAAATAAATGTTGAAAAAAAAAAATTTTAAAAAAGGTCTTATTCTGTATTCAGTAATAGCTTCTACCAATGTACCACCTACAGCAAGTTTACTGATAACACTTTTTTTTTTAATTTTTTAATGTTTATTTTTGAGAGAGAGAGAGACAGACAGAGCATGAGTGGGGGGAGGGGCAGAGAGAGAGGGACACACAGAATCTGCAGCAGGCTCCAGGCTCCACACTGTCAGCACAGAGCCCAATGCGGGGCTCAAACCCACGAACTGTGAGATCATAACCTGAGCCAAAGTCAGATGCTCAACCGACTGAGCCACCCAGGCGCCCCTACTGATAATTCTTTACAAGGGTTTCTTTCTAGTATTTTGTTATCCCTCAGGCCACTTCCCACTGAAAAGGGTCACTGGGTCTCAGGCAGGTTTTCTACATAAAAGTTAGCTACCACAGTCCAGAAAGACCTGTATCCAGGTTATTCCTAAACCCCCCGACTTCCCGACTGAGTCAACCCTGGTGCTTTTCGGACCTGCTCATGCCTCCGGCAGATGTCCATTACATGCCCACTAGGCACCAGGCTGTTCAGGGCTCTGGGATGAAGCAGTAAAGAAGATAGGCATGGCCGTTGCTCTGGAACAGCTCACAGCCCAGACAGGGATCATACCCACAAACTATCCTTCACTGGCCGCCAGGGAGGCCTTTGGGGGCACGGTGGGATATGTTCCTTCAGAATCCTTTGCGAAAGCACATTCCTTTGTGGTGACAGCTTGTCGAGAAAGGACAAAGAGGAGCTGCTGGAAAGCTGCCTTTCTGGTTTTGTCTTCCAAGGATAATACGCAGCTGAGCACGAGACTACTGGCACTGAGCACACAGACCAGGGAGAAAAGGCTGCCTCAGATTTCACCTAAACCTGCAGCAGCTTTGTGCCCCCAAAGGGGAGTAAAGGGGTCTCCAAAGTGTCTGTGATTGAATTTCCTTCCAGCCCACCCGAACACTGCCCCAGGCTCACATTTAATTCCACTTAAAGAAAATTTTTGAGTATGACATTTCTCAGGTGCCTACACGTGTGTACACAAATCCCGTCTACACTCCAGCGTGACAACACCCGTAACAGAGAGTGAACACACAGGGGGGTGCCACCGCCCTGTCAGATGACACCCAAGACACAGTGAGGGAAACTGGGAATAAATGTGGGCACGTCACATGTTCCACAAAGTATCAGCTGAATCTTATGGAAGTGCTGGTCCAACCCTTTTTTTGACCTACAAAAATGGTGGCTACACGGGGTTCTACCTAACGTTCACTAAGCACATTCTCTCATTGGTCAGCGGAAAGCTCAGTGGATCTCCTTAGCCAACCACCTTTGCCACATCGATCCTGAGGAGACTTCCCGTTCAGAAACACCTCAACTACCTGCACAAACTGGGCTCCGGGGGCCAGCGGGATTGAGGCGGGCCCCGTCTCCTTCCCTGTATTCCCCATAGCCACCTCTCCATAAACCAGCGGAGTGACCTTCCAAATAATCAAAGGCTGCGAAAGTGAATGAACTACGTAGTGAGAAATGTCCCATTGCAGACATGGCTCTGATCCTATCTGAAAGGCATCTCGGTGCAGCCTCACCCAGAACACACAATCCCAGCGCCCACACCATGGTGTATTTTCATGCCTGGCTTCCCAGGAGAAGGCATTTCTGTCACGGGTTAGAAAATGCAAGCATTTCCACCTCCCTCTTAACGATTATAACAGTGTGTGTGTGTGTGTGTGTGTGTGTGTGTGTGTGTGTGTGTGTATAGATTAGAATGGGAATCAGTAGGCAGAGTAAAGAAGATGCCCTCACCAATGCAGGTGGATACCATCCGATCCACTGAGAGCCCGAATAGAAGAAAAAGCGCAGGAGGAGAGTAAATTCAGTCTGTCTGCTTGTAGTGAGGCATCCATCTTCTCATGCCCACGGACACTGGTGCTCCGGCGCTCAGGCCTTCAGACCTGGGCTGAACTATACCGCTTTCCTGGTTCTCCACCTTGTTGATGGCAGATTGTGGGACATTTTAGTCACATGAGTCAATGCCTACAGTAAATCTTTATGCACACAGAGACACAGATATACACAAAGATATATATAAGTATATATGCATATGCATGCATGTACGTATATACGCATATACGTATATATGCGTGTATGTATATATGCACATGCGTATATTTGTATATATATATACAAGTACACATATATATGTGTATATATGTATATACACACACATATATATACATCTGTATCTCCTATTGGTTCTTTTTCTCTAGAGAAACAGAATAGCCCTGTAATGACCCTGACTAATATACTAGGCTATTAATTAGGAAGATCTAAATAAATCCTCTGCCCTACTTCCCTTGTAGTTGAAAAGTCAAAATGTATATTCATTAGAATTAGGTTCTTAGAGTGTCCCCTGCTGTGTTGATGTCAGGGGGATTTATCTATACTTCCTGATGCTTGAATAAAATCATTCTAACCATGGGTTTTGCATATCGCTCTCAAGGAAGACCTTAATGCTCATGCAATTCAAATCGCCATTCAGCTGTCTGTAATTTCAGTGACAACTGTCCCCTTCACACATATGTACACCACTAATCAAAGACACAGCATGAGTCTAAAGGGTAGGGAGATGATCCTCCGGTGGCAAATTTAGGGATTCTCTACAGCAGTAGACTTCAAACTGAATACAAGAGGATCTTGTTAACTGAGTATACATTAACCCAATCCCCAGTTACAAGGTTGTGGAGCAGAGGGTGAGCGTAACATAAAGACAGTCACCTACAGGTGACTGTGCGAATATTAGCCCCTTTCAAACATCCCAGCCCACTTCCAGCTCCTGCCCCTGCCCACTGCACCAAGGCTTTATCAGCCAGTTCCTTCCTTCAGAGGCAGATGTTGGCAGCATCTAAGAGGATAAGGCAAATCGGTTTCAAAGGAAATGTGAAAATCTTGCAAATGATGCCGGATTTTATGAAGTAGATAACGGTGATTTCCCAGAAAACACAGAATCTCATCTGGAAGCCCTCACATATGAAGAAGACATGGCGGAGTCAAGAACTGAAAAGCATATGTACAACAACGACAACGCAGACATTTTGAAAGAAAAATTATCTGAATTGAGACATGTTCTTGGCAGAGTGGTCATGGCAACTTCATGAGGGGCGATTAAAACACCCACATGTCTGTAAGAGGAGGATGGGTAACCAAAACAAAGCTCAAAAGTAACTCTGATGTTGAGGCGGACATAAGGTACAAATGCTCGCTGGAGCCTCTGTGGCCGGCGTGTGGAGCTGCCCTGCAACCCCGTCACCCCTTGCGGTGGGGGATCCCGAGGTTCACCTGTGGCCTGGCCCCACGCGCAGTCTTGGAGGAGGTCACCGAGAGGACTAGCCTGCCGGCCAAGGGGAGGAATCGGCGGCTCCTGACCCCTCCCTTGTCCCTGGGAGATGGATCTGTCCCCCCTTCCCCCACGGGGAGCCCTTCCAAGGAGTCAACCTTGAGAGGGCGCGAGGCCCTGAGACCATGGGGGCCGAGCAGTGATGGAGACCAGTTGCGGCCTCTCTGTCAACGCGAGGTTCCACAGGCAGGGGCAGGATCTCCTCAATTCCCGGCCTCCCCAGCAGCCTCACAGGGAGGTCCCCTTGCTTATGAACCCTGCCACCTACCTAACCACAGCGTCCTGCGGCTTCGGCTCTCCTTGTCCTCGCCAAGCACCTGTCTGCAGTTTCCTCGCGAGAAGTCCCGAAGGCGCAGGCCCCACAAGCTCCGCCCCAGCCTGGGAGGGATGGAGCGCAGATGAGCCAATCAGCTGGGCCGGTTTCTGGACACGTGGCCCAGCCCCAGCGCAGCCTGAGCCACTCTCCGCGCTCGCACTTGGCGCCGTCACCTGGGCTGGCGGGATGGCTACCGCTACAAAGAGAGAAGTGGCGGCCTTCGCCTTCCCGAGGCAAGCGCGGGGGCACCCGAGACCCGGACTGGCTGTCGACCGGCTGGGTGCCTCAGGACTCGCCCCCGCCGCGGCCGGCCGCCGCCCCAGGGCCTCCCGGTGCCTTCCTGGGACCCGCGGACCCAGAGCGAGGCGTGCAGCTGGTGGATACGTGCTTCCGGATGCTGAAGACAAAACTAAGGTAAAATGTCTCATTAGGTTTTGTTCCTATTGATTACATGTGCAGGTGGTAATAGTTTGGACATCATCAATATTAAGCTCAGCTGTTTGGTTTTTGGGTGTGACGGGGCTGCTGGAATCTCGAACGTTGCGCGGGTGGCACTTCTTGTAGACAAAGCGGGAGTACAAGGTGGGTGAAGCGAACGCGTACGGTGGCCGGGCGGTACTTTTGTCTAGCCCAGACCGCGTGGGCGCGCGGCGGGTGTAAACCCCGCGCTCGCCACGCTCTCTGAAGATATACCCGAAACAAAGGATGACTCAAGCTGCTCCTTGGGGATGCGTGCCAGGGAAAGGGGGCGCCTTTTTGCCGTCTGGATCCAGATGGACCGGCTGCAGGGTCTCCGCGCGGGTTTTGCAGAGAAGGGTTTGGAGTTCCAGGACAAATGAGGAAGGGGCGAGAAATCAGGCGAGTGTCAGAGGCACCCCCGCTGGAGAAGGGTGGGTGGCGACAGTGGTTATACTGAGAGCAGGATGACCTTCTGTTCCACCGGAAGTTATTTTTAATTCTTCACCTGATTTCAAGGCAGAGGTTTTCCCCTTTCTCCCCACTCTCGAGTCTAGTACAAAAAAACCCAAGTTTGCTATATTCGCATATGTTGTATGTGAATAGGGTCAGTGTATGGAACTGGTAAAGAAGTTTGGTTCTTTTTTTTTCTGGATCCACATGGAGCAAAACAGCCCGCATTCAGCGAAACCGCTAGCCAGGAGGCGGCGAAGGCGCCAGGATAGGGTCCGCACTGCTCTTCCCCGCCCCACTCACCACTCTCTTCCACCTGCTGGAGACACAAGAAGGTTCCCCCGCCCCGCAGAGCATGTGATGGCGGCCAGGACTGACCTTGCTTACATCTCCGAGGACTGGGAGGTCCCAGCCAACATCAGGAACATAATAGTAAAAGCCTAGCAATAATGACAAAAAATAATACCCTGAGAATTATTTCGTAATTTCGAACTACAATAGCTCTTCCTTCAGAAATGCTTGAGATTGGCATCTATTTTGCTCTAGAGAGAACATTCCTTATTAGGGCAAAGTGAAAAGGAAAGCAACAATACCCCAAAAGAGGCAGAAAATGAAAAGCCACAAGCTTCTACCGGCGTAGAGAATGCAATTTCTCTTTGCTCATTCAAGAGCAACTGGAATATACCGACTACTCCATAAACAGCCGCTGTGGACTCACATGCTTTATCCCCGTCATTACCACATCAGTGTGTGCTGCCGAAAATGGCCAATTCTATAGCAAAGAATCATTCCCCAGGGAAACATCTGGGCCTCGTTGCTGTAGAAAATGCTTTGGAAACAGCATTGGGTCTCCTCCCAGATTCCTTAGGCTTCTGCCCAAGATGTGACCCGAGTTGTTTCTTTCAGAGTCCGTATAAAGGACGTTTTTACCTAATCTAGTCCAAATTCCTACTGCTTGTTCAAAAGGTGTGTCCCTGAAGAGTTAAATATGCCCCATCTCCTCCTGTCAGCTCACCTGGTAACCCACTGTTTAAAACGAGCCATCAAGCCCAGTAACAGCGTCCACGGAACCCACGTTGTACTCGGGCTGTGCCGTGCCGTTCGCGAGCAGCTTCCGTTTTACCTTCGCACCACCCCCAGGTAGGTGTTTGTTATTGTCCTCATCTTACACTTGAGGAGAAGCGGAGAAGTGGGGGAACCCCCTTTCCAGAATGGAGGAGCAGGCAGGAAGAAAGCTGGGTCCGCCAGCGGGGTGCTTGTCACCCACACCGTGCCCCTTGCCGATACACATGGCTTGTGGCGATCACCTGTGAGCCCATTTGGACTACTCGTGTGTCACCCTGGGTTAGCGGCTTCCAGCTTCCAGGTGTGTAACAGAGATAAGTCAAGTCAGGCCCCTGATTTTAAGAAATCCGCCATCTGCCTGAGAATTATTTTGAAATGCAAAGGATCAAACCCTCATTGACTTGTTTTTTGAATTTGAAATGCCTTTTTGTACTGGTTTCCTGTAGTAGGGCTTGGGGTTTTGTTTGTTTTCTCTGAGCTTGGAGGCAGGTAGGCCTGCAATCACAGACTGTACCTTTTTCATTGTCTCATTTTCTATTATATTTTGAAGTGAGAACCACCCTTTCTGCGAACCGTTCCATTTGCACCTGTCTGCTGCACACACACAAGCCCCAAACGATGGGGAAGTAAAAGTTTTGTCAAACCAGTTCTGTGACATTGGTGCGTTTTACTGATTTCTGACTTGTGTTAGTGTGTGTGTAGCCGGGTCTAAAGAGGCAGTGCAGGCTAGAATCAACTTTATTTCACTTGTACAGTGTCTTAATTCTAATTGAATCAATGGTTTAAAATTAGGAGATTTTCTGTAAAAACGCAGAGTTCTGGTTCCTTTTGAAAAACCAGAAGCTCTGGGTGGCTCAGTCGGTTAAGCGTCCGACCTCAGCCAGGTCACGATCTCGCGGTCCGGGAGTTCGAGCCCCGCGTCAGGCTCTGGGCTGATGGCTCAGAGCCAGGAGCCTGTTTCCGATTCTGTGTCTCCCTCTCTCTCTGCCCCTCCCCCGTTCATACTGTGTCTCTCTCTGTCCCAAAAATAAATAAACGTTGAAAAAAAAAATTTTTTTTTTTTAAAAAAGAAAAATCGGAAGCTCTAGTAACACAGCACTGAGCCCACATGGCGACAAGGGCCAGAGCTGAATAGTAGCCATCCTTTTTGGGAGAGTCGGCTACTTCCATTCCTCTGTCCCTGCCACCCCCTCAGGGTTTCCCCGGCACCGAGAGCATGCAGGCAGTGGTCATCGTGCATCCCGCCAGTACTCTTTTCTCCTGGTATGAGAATATTCCTGTACCTGTGTCTTTATCCACAGGTGAAAACTAAAACTCGATCTTCGTGAAATAATCTTCGTGATTACTTTTTGTATCTAGCCTGCCTTGCTCATTCACTTTGCCCGATCCCCCCACATGGGTTCTGACTTGTGAGGGAGATAAATTGTATTCCGCAACAGACCAGTGGGAGCATGTGTCAGCAGGTCCTCCGTGGAGCATAAAAGCATGTGACTAAAAGCTCCATGTTTCCCACATGGACAAGTTATCTCTTGCTGTGCAACAAAACCTTCTCAAACTCAGTGGCTTAAAACAGCCATCTGTTGGCTTGTGATTCTGTGGGTCAGCAGGTTGGGTTGGACTCAGCTAGGCAGCTGTTGTACTGGTCTCACCTGGGCTCAGTCACGCATCTGATCACCTGGGGGTCAACCACCCGCCTCTCGTGCCTGCAGGTCGGCTGGATGTAGGTTGAGGCAATAAAAGTCACTACCTTTTGTGTCTTTCATCATCTAGAAGAGTAGCCCTGGCTTATTCCTGTCATGGCTCTTGTGGGGTTCCTGCATTAGTTTCCCCAGTTTGCCATAGCAGAATACCACAGACTGGGTGACTTCAACAACAGAAACACTCTCTCATGTTCAAAGGCTGGAAGTCCAAGAGCAAGGTTCTGGGAAGGTTGCTTTCTGGTGAGACCTTGAGTCCTGGCTTTCAGACAGCTGCCTTCTTACTGTGTTCTCTCATGGACTTGTCTGTTTGCACACACACAATGTGCTCTCTGTGGCATTTCCTCTTCTTCTAAAGACACCAGCCCTATTGGATCTGGACCCCGCTCTTACGACCTCATTTACCTTAAGTAGTTTTTTAAGGGCCCCACCCCTAAGTATATTCACATTGGGGGTTAGGGCTTCAAACTATGAATTTGGGGAGGACAAAGTTTAGCCCGGAACAGTTCCCGAGAGCAACCAGAAGCCAAGCCCCTGTGTAGCATTCACTCTTTTCTCATTGATCAAAATAAGTTCTGTAGCCAAGCTCTGAGTCAGTGTGGGAGGGAACTACCCACATGCATGGGTACAAGGAAGCATGAGCAAATGGAGAGCCATGATAGCAACAACCCACCAGACCCCAGGCCAATTCTCTTGAACAACCTTATACTTTAAATTGTTTTATTTAAAAAAAATTTTTTTAATGTTTATTTGTTTTTGAGAGAGACAGAGACAGAAGACGAGTGGTTAGGGGCAGAGAGAGAGGGAGACACAGAATCCGAAGCAGGTTCCAGGCTCTGAGCTGTCAGCGCAGAGCCCGACGCAGGGCTCGAACTTGCAAGCTGTGAGATCATGACCTGAGGCGAAGTCAGTCACTCAACCAACTGAGCCACCCAGGCGCCCCTAAATTGTTTTGTTTTAAATCAATGCAGTGAAGAGTTACTGTGGCTCACTATCTAACATTCCCTTGTGATCTTCCGATGTTCTAGGCAGATCTTGGACACCCCTTCCTCTTCCCATGGCTGGTTGAGGGACGGACATGGACCCAGTGCTAGACAAAACAAATGTTTGCTGGGGGTATCTGTAGGGAAGCTTTTCATGCTCCCAAGGGAAAGGAGAAGAGAAAGTCCCGTCTTCTTTCAGACATTGTTGTGTCTGGGTATGATGATGCCTGAGTAGCTATAGCCACATCACTGTCCACTTAAGGATGAAGTCCACACCCAGAGGGAAAGGGAGCCCAGATAAATGCAGATAAAGGCTCCTGATGTCCATGCCTGGATCCCACTTTGCCTCTGGATTTCTTCTGCCCGGCATCATATTTGTCCTTATTTAGATTGGCCTGAGTCACTGTGTTCAGTCACTTGCTGCCTAATGCATGGATAGTAATTGGTTTGGCCAACCCATGAGGAGCCATGGAGAGCACACAGGCTTCCTGAGGAGCCTGGGACCCTGTCCTCACACTGGCCTTGGGCAGGCTTCTGTCTCCACTTCCTTCTCTGAGAAATCAGAAAATGCCTATTCTATAAGCCCCAAGCGTACCTTTATGATCAGATGAGATAATGCATGTGAAAACATTTCAAAATGTATAAATTGTCAAATCAATGTAAAGAAAAGAGAAAACAGCCTCTTTAAGATGAAAGGACTGACAGCTAATAGCTAGAATTATGTCATATCAGCAATCCATCCATTAAGTCAGTAAGAGGACTTGTCAAATGTGTTTACTGCTACAGAGAATGAAATAACCACATACTATATAACAGACCTCTGCCTATAATTAACTTTTCAATTAAATAAAGACAGTGTTAGCATTGTGTGTGAGCAAAGTGGTTAAAGGGTGGGGGCAGTGAGCAGAACGAGTCTGTGTCAAGTTAGGATAATTTCAGCCTCAAGAAGCCAACACCCAACTTCCCCTGACTTAGGAAATAAAAGAATCTATTGGCTAAACTGTAAAGAGTCAGCAACAGGGCAACTACCAGACTTCCAGGGAAGTGTGATTCCGTGGCTCAGGGAGAGATTCAAGCACCCCACTTCCCTCTCTCTGTGCCTCTGCCTCTCATGGTGTCAGCCCCACATTCACAAATGTCCAGTCAGTAATTGCTGGATGCATGATCAAGGAAATCGTATGTGTAGTCATTGCACTTTGCTGTGGAGGGAAAAAAAAAAAAAAGCATGGTTCGATGCAAATCTTTAAAGTATATCCCAATTTTTATAATCTTGACTCAAGGTTCTGTTATTTTTCAATATTTTGGGAGCTTCAAGAACTGGATAAGACCCAAGACTTGCTTGATCATGGAAACATCCTGTGGTACTAATGCAGCCAACGGTTAGTTCAGAAACCACTTGCTTGGAAACTCTCGTCCTGGAGTGCAGCTTGTCTTAGTTTTGGTAAACACGCATTTGCAAACCTGTATTAGCCGAGATGAGTTGAAATGCCCCAGCATCAGATCCCCACCTCCACCTCACACATAAAGAAATCTGTAGCTGATGTGATAGCAACTGAGACCAATTCTAAAATCTCCCACTGAGATTTAAGGGAGTTTATAAAAAGAAGGAAGATCTTGTTTACATTAATTTGTTATCATCCGCAGTGGTTAGAATGCTCATTAGAACGGCATTTATGAAGGATTTTAAATTGGCTCAGGTCTTCTGATCCATTACATGAGTGATTTCCCTACACCAGCCAGAGATGTTAAGACAATGGTCTTTATACCCATGTAAATATTTTCATGCTGATTTCTATGTTGAAGGTTGACAGTGAGCTTGGTGTATAGGAACCAGAGACAGCTAAGTGCTAACAAGCATAAGCCACATCCCCAGGGTTTTGAACAACCATGGTCTGGTCTTTCTCAGCCCAATTGAATATGTATTTCTGTACATAAGCCAAATACCAAATGGAAATCATATTAGCTATGCAGAAATATCAGCAAACCTCGGTATCCAGTCAAGCAGAAAGAAACCGCTATCAATTAAAGACTATCCTGATGCCACATAACGTCAGACAAAATAAACTCACCCATTTCAGAGATTTACACCTATGCTTCCTAGTACTAAGGCGCATTGGGACAAAAGTCTTAAAATCAAATACTATTTTTATCCTATTCACTCTGTCAGTAGATCTAGAATAAATCTCCCATTTGTTTAAACACAAAAAGTTTCCCTTTATTTGAATTATTCTTTTGAGTCACTTGATAGAAGCAGGTCATAAGACACCAGGAGCCATATATTTGTATCCCCAGTTATCTGGATGTTCTGAGACCAATTTCCAGTGTCATTGTTGGGGGGTTTCCCCCAACACACCCCTAAGCAATCCTTCAGGACTCCAGTTTGGTGGGTGTCCTATAATTCAGCTCAATTCTGACAGTGTCTGCTGGGACGCAGCATCAGATTCCATGGGTGAAGGGCTCAGTCCTGTGTGACACCCTCCCCTTCCCCACTTCAGATGCCAGTCACAAGCCCAGATTGTTAACCTGACCAACCTAGATGGGGTACCAATAGGAGGTTCCGACAACACCTTCCTTGGGCTCAAATGATTTGCTAGAGCAGCTCACAAAATTCAGAAACATTTTACTTAATTACTGGTTCATTGCAAAGGATATTAGAGGTTATGAGTCAACAGCCAGATGGAAGTGCTGCACAGTGCGAGGTATATGGGAAGGGGCACGGAGCTTCGGTGCTGCCACCAAGCACACCACTCTCCCCAGCTCCACATGTTCACCTGCCCAGAAGATCTCCAAGCCCATCCTTTGGGTTTTTATGGAGGCTTCATTCGATTGGAAGGATCCATTAACTCTTTGGCCAATGGTGATTGATTCAACCTCCACTCCCTTTCCCCACCCCTGAGAGCAGAGGGTGGGACTGAACATTCCAGCCCTCTCCTCACAGGGTTGGTTCCCCTGGCAGCCAGCCCCCATTCTTGGATGCAGCCCAAAAGTCACCTCATTAAAATAACAAAAGACATCTGTAGCTCTCAACTCTCAGAAATTCCAAGGGTTTTAGGAGCTCTGGGGGAGAAAAGGGGACAAAGTCCAAATATATATATATATATATATATGTATTATTAATCTCTGTATTACACCAGTGCACATTCATATATTTCTGTTTGTATCCCCAGTGCACGGCAAATCATCTAGCATACAGTAGGGCTCAACACATGTGAGCTAATGTTTTATTAGTTAAAACTACCCACCTGTACAAACACTTGACTGAACATCTTCTCCAAATACCACCTTTCCGAGGTGGCTGACCACATCTTTACGGGTGTGTCATAGGCATTGTTTGACCAGGTAGACAGTTCTAGGGCAGCATTTTTCATGTTCTCCAATAAAGTCATTCCATCATGTACAACCTTTGACAGTGCTAAAGCGAGAATAAATAAGCAGCTGTTAAATGCTGCCCCTCAGGGAAGATATCTGGTGGGGATTTACTTTACCATTCCTAAATTCTCACAGAACAAAAGGTTTTGTTTTGTTTTGTTTTGTTTTGTTTTGTTTTTTTCATAAACCTTTAAAAAAACACTAAAGATCTACCAGAAAAGGTACATCTGACAAAGACTGGCTTTGTATCCTCCTCAGAAAAAACAAAACAGATCAGGAGTTTGGCATCTGTTTTCTCATCAAACTTCTCCTCCTTCTACCCCTAAATACAGAGCACCAAAGCTTCCAAGTCAGCCCTGCTACCACTCCCTTAACCTACAAATGACCAGGCTGGGCCACACCATGTATACTGACTTTGTATCGCTAAAACTACTTAAAATTCTGCAGTAGATGCCTGATATTTCATTTGCCTGCCTGGCATACATTTCCCCTTTCCAAGTAGCAGGCTATGAGTTTCTGTCAAAGAACCACCCTCCATCATTTATGGGTTGAATCCATAATATATGTTCCACAGGTATGCAGAGGACCCAAGCTTGACCAAGGGACAGCATGCTCCTGGCCAAGCGATGTATTTGGGGACACAAATGTGACACAAGCAAGGCAGACACAAAGCCGGTGCGCCTCCCCTGTGGCCGAAGCTACTGGGGACCTTTCTACCAGGTGGAAAGAGCTTGCCAGGAACTGAAGTTGGCACAGAAAACAGAGCCAAGAGACAGGAGGGACATATTCCTGGAGACATCACTGTGCATCTGGTCAACCATACCTAAGAAGCTAGCCTCTGGTTTTTCCATCCAATGAGAAAGTATATTCCTTCTTAAACAGAAAATGAGCCTATTTTTTTGAGCTGGATTTCAGTAACAGGTACCTGGAAGACTTTAGAACAACAATATCTGTAGGGAAGTCCGCAGAAAGACCTTTTAGGGAAAATAAATCAATTAAGTTTTGTAAACAAGCTAATTAGATGAGGGATAGGTTAGGGCTGTTTGAGCACAATCCTTTTTCACAAACTTAATCTAATGTCTTACAGTTATAGACATTGTGGAGGTATTTATCTTGTAGTGTTCTGAAACCATCATTTTTATTCTAAAATTAGCCTAGTCCTATATCATACATTTAGGTACACATAGGGAGTTGTGTCTTTATTAACCTCTAGTTCTTTCAAATTCCCATTCTAAAGGACTCTTAGTATTTCCCCGTAATGACAGATGAAAGTGATGAGAACATTACAGCACAATTAGTAGTTGGCCCAAGAAAACAGAATTATTCTTTGCTGCCTTTGTATAATTGTTTCAAATGCTTAGTATTCCCAGTGATTCTGAAGCTCTTTGCTCACACTACTTCTCTGTAGCATAAGACGTAATCGTTGTCATTTTTTCATGTTTGAAGAGTCTTTTCCATTGTAGAATCATGTAGCTGATACACCAGCTAGTAGCTGGCATATCCCCTATTAGATAGAAGTTGCTTTGGATCAACTTCACTTAATTCAGAGTAATTCAATTATTCTGAAGTGATGAATTTAGAGAAGAAAAGAGAAATATAGAGTCAGGTTAGGTTACCTTATATACCCAAGGGAATTATGAAATTCTAAAATGGAATAATGCACATATGGCAAGGATCAATAAAATAATAGACCATTTCTGAGCACTGAAAATATATGTCTCTTGTTGAGTCTTCAAAATGAAAGGGTCCCAAGGACCTAAAAAAATTAGTGAAAGTGCAAAAAATCCTACATCTGTCGGGCATTCTGGTAAGCTCATTTTTTCCAGAAATAGCTCAGCGTATATCTCCAGAAGATAAACAATTTTAAAAATAATCATAACACCATCATCACATATAACGGATAACAATAACTTATTAATATCTTTAAATACCTAGTGAATATTAAAATTTCTCAGACGGCCTCTTTTTCTTTTTTTACATCGCCTTGCTTTTTCTCAAATTAGGATCCAAACAAACCCACACCTTGCAGTTAGCTAATATCTCCTAAATCTCTTTGTCTATAGGTCCTCAGCCTCTCTTTAACTTCTTTGCCATTAGTTTCGCTGATTGCATCCCTGTGGTGCCAGGTACAGTATTTTGGCAAGAAAACCCCGTAAGTGGTGTCATCTGTTTCCATCAAGAGGTAAAGGATGTCTGGTGGCTTCCCTCTTTGTGATGCCAGTAGTCATTGGGAGCGATGGCATGGTTCAATGATTTCACTTGAGGTTGAAAAATTGGGACGTTCTGATTCTGTCATTCCGTCATCATTATTGAGTGGGACTTCTTCAACATAAAGAGAAATCTTCTCAGGTAAACCATTTGGTTACTCTGAGGTACAGTGCAAAATGAAGGCAGGAAAAATGCTGGATTCTTTCCCGTTATTTGCTAGTTTTCAGAATTACAGGCTGATTCTCTTCCATCCTTCAGAAGAAACCAGTTACTGTTGTCCTTACATCTTCTATGCATGGTTTTATCAGACCTGATGTGTTCCAATCCACTGTGTCATTCTTATTGGTGCTCCCAGTGAGCCATCTCTGGCTGGGGAGTCAATTTAAGCAGGCTGTCAAGCCCTCTTACCCAGGAGCCTTTTTTCTCATTTCCTTTCGTAAGATAAGATGATCCAGTATCTTCACGTACATTTCCAGCCCCTGTTCTGGAATCAGCCATTTCTCTAAGGAGCTCTGGTCTGTTTCTGTGGAAAATCTCATTTAGTGATCCCAGTATGGATGCTAGGAGCATCTGTCGCTGCTAGATTGCTCCTGGTTTCTGGGCTTGTTCAGTGGACAGAGGTAGGAAATATGTGTTGTAAGAGAAAATGCATCAGGAAGCTATACTGATATTTCCAGCTCAAATTTAAGGTCGCTGGTTTTTATTTAAATTCTATTTTTCACTCTTAAGCTGAATATCTTATTCACTGATGACATTAACATAATTCCTTGTTTCATCCTATAATTTACTTAAGTAGCTTCTAAATAGAAACACCAATATAATAATTAACAATATAATTACTGAAAAGGAAAGAAAATTTATTTGGTGTTCTCTTTGTCCTTAACATATATCCAACTAAGATACATAGCCAAATGGTTTTTGTTTTGTTTTTATTAAGTATTTATTTATTGTTGAGAGAGCGTACTTGCACATTTGAGCAGGAGAGGGGCAGAGAGAGAGGGAGACAGAATCCTAAGTGGGCTCTGCGTGGAGAGCCCCACATGGCACTTGAACTCATAAATGGCAAGATCATGACCTGAGCCAAACCAAGAGTTGGACACTCAACCCACTGAGCCACGCAGGTGCCCCAAATGACTGTTTTTTATATTCACTTAAATTAATGCCTCCCTGTGTGGCTTAAACCATTCACTCAGTGCATAGGTTCATTTCTTTTCGTTTTGTGTTCGATTGTGAGGAAAGATTACATTAAAAGCAAAAGCTCACCAAACCACAGGTAATAATTTCTTTAACATTTAACATACGTGATTCTTGTCATTTCTATACATAAATGTTATTACAAAAAATGGAATCCTGGTTGCATAAGGCTTTATTTTTGCTTTATTCCCTCCAAAGTAGATCATAAGCCTCTTCCCAGGTCATGAAAACATTTCTAAATCACTGTTTTAGCAGCTTCATAGTATTCTATCGATTAGGTGAGTTGTAGCTCTCTGAGCTAACCTTCTGTTGTTGACCGTTAAAGTGCTTATGATTTTTCACAATTTTAAACAACACTGTGATGAATATCTTTGGAACCAAATGTGTTCACACATTCCCAGATTACTACTTTAGCATAAATTACCACAAATTTATTCACCGAGCCAAAAAAATAAAAAATAAAATAATCATTTTGAGACTTTGGCGTCATGCTGTTGAATTGTTCTCCTAAAGTGTTTGGAACATCTCACATCCCTAAATTCTACCAACACTAGAGGTTATAATTCATTTTTTTAATTTAGAAGGTAATTTAGCATATAATTGTTGATTATGTAGACATTTCTTTAAATGGATGACTGTAGGTATTCATCTATTCACCTTGCAACCAAAATGTAATTTAGCTTTTACCACCTGCCACGCCCTCCTGGACACAGCTCTGTCCACTACAGACACACCCCTCCCCTTGTGGGGCCCAGAGTCCAGGGGAAAGAAGCTTGAGTAAGTAAGGTCGGAAGGAGAAATGCAGGGCATCGTGAAAGTGCACGATAGGGAGACCAGGCTAGTCAGGGCTGGTGGGGGGGGGGGGGGGGGGGAGGAGCAGGAAGGATGTGGAGATTTACACTGAGGCCCAACCCACAAGTGAGCTGTAACTTGGGACAAGCAGGTGATGGGAAGGAAGAACACCCCAAAGGGAGACAACAGCACCTGCAAAGATCCTGAGGTAAGACTCTTGTCTTTCCCTAATATGCAAAGACCTCAATCATGAGACAGAATACGGGCCTGTTGTAAGCAGGACCCAGTTTGTAGGAAACAGAGATGCACTCAGAAAGGGGAAAAAGGAAAAAAGAGCAGCTTCAGCACCTTGTCTCAGACTCCGCCCCCCTCCCCGCCTCTGCTTCCAGTGTCCATCCTCTTCTCCAACAAAAGCAGCAAGAGCCTCTCCGTCACCCCTCACGTCACCCCTAACGTTCTCCCCGCCAAACCATGGGATCGAGGTGATTCACAGCAGCTGTGCATCCTGAGCAGATTAGAAAGAGAAATCTTTATAATTACACGGGCTTGCTGTTATTTAAATATTTACCAACATTAAACACCAAAGGGCTGCAAATGATCCAGGGATTCATATTGTTCTAAGCTAATATTCTTTGTACAGTATTATGCAAATTGCATAAACTTTATTTTCTTGTTGTTGCTGCAAGCAGTGTATCCCAAGGCAGCCATTCACTAAGTTGAAACAGATAAAGTTTTAATAATAAATAGTGATGATGAATAAGTCACAAAGTTTGTGCAATGCTAATGTACTCGCTCACCCTAGGGTAGTTTATTAGATAAACAAGTAACATTTCCTGATTTGCTTTTGCTCAAGTGGCATCGTTTTCCTGGAAATGTTTGCACAATAAATTATTTCAACCCATTAGGTGTTAACGGACAAATCATAGTCACTTGCAATCTGTCGTGAATTGCTGAGAATTGAGATTTAAACACTGAAATTATACATTAATTTTGCTTTACAAAAACAAAGCCGGTTAAGAGAAATTAAACTTGGTTGAAATGGGAACAAAACAGTATGTTTGATGCTGAATATTTTAAGCCTGCAAAGGAGGCTGTGAATGGTTTCATTAATATTCAGAACACTTGGGCATTCATGGCAAGGAGAAAATGCAAATGCCGGCACCCTGCCTTGGGAATACCCAAGAGCAGCAATGCAGCCTTGCAGGCGGTGTGTTTGCCCGCATGATGCCTGTGCAAGTTCAGGATGGGTCAGGGCCCTGCTCACCTGCGTGGTGATCTGAAACAGGCCGACCTGCCTGGTGGTGTCTCCAGGGCAGAAGTGATTCTGTGCAACAAGGTATCCTCTGTGTTCATAACAACCCGCTTCAGTGTAGAAGGGTGATTAGAAAGTATCTTGGAAAATAACATCCGATAGCAAGTAGCTAGGAACAACCTCGTTGTGCGTCAGAGGGACAGGGATGAGAAGAAAGTGCACCTGTACAGAACAGGTCTCCACAGGTAAGAAAGAGAAGGAAGTCAATCCATGTGGTCTGAATTCAATTTCCAAAATAAGGTGTTTTTTTTTTTAACTTGCAGTATGAATTTTATTTGATAAAATCATACAGCAATGTGCACAAAACCATAAGTGGTGATGAATTTGCACAAAGTGCACACACAGTGGTACCCAACATCCATATCAAGTGTCAGAGTATTACAATACACCAGAGCCCCCTCCCGCTCTCTCTGTCTCCCTCACACCCAGGGTGACCACCATCCTGACTTCTGACATCAGAGATTAGAGCTGGAAGCACCTGCCCTTTCATGTTTGGATTCTTTCCATCAGAGGTATGTCTAGGAGAGTTGTCCACATTGTTATTTACAGCTATAGTTTGTGAATGCTCATTAGTGGAAAATAATTCTGTTGTATAAATATGCTACAATTTATGTACTCATTCTCCTACTGATAGATACCTGGGTTCTTTCCAATTTTTTGGCTATTACAAATAGTGCTGCTTTAAATATTCTTGAACATATCTCCGGTGACTGTGAAAGTGTGTGTTTTTAAAGTAAACATAGCCAGGTACAGATCAGAGTGTTTGGGTACATCCACATTGGTATGGGGGGGGTGTACATAAAAGGGACTGGGCCTGGGTGGCTCAGTCCGTTAAGCGTTCGGCTCTTAATTTTGGCTCAGGTCATGAGCTCATGGTTCGTGAGTTCGAGCGCCACTCTGGGCTCTGTGCTGACAGTATGAAGCCTATCTGGGATTCTCGGTCTCCCTCTCTCTCTGCCCTTACCCCATGCATATTCATATTCTCTCTCTCTCTCTCTCTCTCTCTCTCTCTCTCTCAAAATAAATAAATAAAGGACTGGATGTGAGTTCATACACACAAACACACAAGCACACAACACTACATTTACTGGCGATGTGCAATCTGAGGTTGACAGAGTGCCTTTGGGAAGAATGTGTAAGGAGGACCCAGGGGAGCCTTAATTTTCACTGTTGATATTTTTGTACTAATCTCAATTTTTCCCAAGTGTCTGGATTAGCTTTTGGTATAAAACTAGACAATCCAAGGTGGAGGGATGTAATGAATCCAGGGTCATTTGGTTTCTAACTGATCATGTCATTACTACAACATTAAAATGGATTGTCCTGGGGTGCCTGGGTGGTTCAGTCTTTTGAGCGTCCAGCTCTTTCCAACTCTTGATTTTGGCTCAGATCATGATCCTAGGTAGGATCGAGCCCCACATTGGGCTCCATGCTGAGTGTGACACCTGCTTGGGATTCATTCTCTCTCTCTCTCCCTCCCCCTCCCCCTCTCCCTCTCCCCCCTGCCCCTCTCCCCCACTCCTGCTCTCTCTCTCTCTAAAATAAAAAAGTAATGGGGCGCCTGGGTGGCGCAGTCGGTTAAGCGTCCGACTTCAGCCAGGTCACGATCTCGCGGTCCGTGAGTTCGAGCCCCGCGTCGGGCTCTGGGCTGATGGCTCAGAGCCTGGAGCCTGTTTCCGATCCTGTGTCTCCCTCTCTCTCTGCCCCTCCCCCGTTCATGCTCTGTCTCTCTCTGTCCCAGAAATGAATAAACGTTGAAAAAAAAATTAAAAATAAAAAAGTAAAATGTATTTTCCTTCAGCTGTGTGTCTCAGTGCTTTTCCAAAGTGTATTTCATTCAGTTCTCACCATGAGAGTGAAGAGAGCATTTGCGACCGTCTGTAGACCGTATGTGTGGCCTGATTTCACGTAATCACTGGAATCAACCTCTGAAGTAAACTTTATGATACAACCCAACTCACTAATGAGGTGGTTGGAGATCAAGAGGTGGGGTGGTAGCCTAGGGTCACATAGGTTGTGGCCCCTCAGTCCAGTGCTCTTTCCAGTCACGAATGCCCAGAAAAGCTTGAAACACACTGGCATCAAAATGAGGAGAGACCAGGAGCGCCTAGATGGCTCAGTCAATTAAGCATCCAACTTCGGCTCAGGTCATGGTCTCGCGGTCTGTGAGTTCGAGCCCCACATCAGGCTCCGTGCTAACCCCTCGGAGCCTGGAACCTGCTTCCGATTCTGTGTCTCCCTCTCTCTCTGCCCCTCCCCCACTCAACACATACACTCTCTCTCTCTCTTTCTCTTTCTCAAATAAACATTAAAAATTTTTTTTAAATGAGGAGAGACAAAAGAAGATGAGGGAAAGAGAAACTTGGAGGTTAGCCCCCCAAGGGATAGAGGGGCCATCCTGGGATAGCCATAGGGCCTTCTGCCCCCTCTCATTTCCCTGGTGCAGGTCATATCCTTAATGATCCCTAGTTGTCAGTGCTCTCTGCCTTAGATGCTCTAGACGAGGGTCAGCCAGCATTTTCCATAAAGGGCCAGAGAGTAGATAGTTTATGCTTTGTGGGCTGTCTGGTGTCAGACTTCTCAACTCTGTCTCATTGGAGCATAAAGTACCATTGACAGTACAGAAGTGGATGGCCATGGTTGTGTGCCAGCCACTAGAACTTTATTTGGGACACTGAAATCTGAATTTTATACAATTTTTACATCATGAATATTCTCCTTTATTTTTCAACCATTTAAAAATGCAGTAACCATTTTTTTAATTTAAATATCTGTTTATTTTTGAGAGAGAGAGAGGGAGACAGAGCATGAGCAGGGGAGCGGCAGAGAGAGAGGAAGACACAGAATCGGAAGGAGGCTCCAGACTCCAGTTGTCAGCACAGAGCCCGATATAGGACTCGAACTCACACACCGTGAGATTATGACCTGAGCTGAAGTTGGACACTTAACTGACTGAGCCACCCCGGTGTCCTTAAAATGCAGTGACCATTATTATTCTTAGCTCCTGGGGTTCCCAGAACGGTGATCCAGATTCAGCACGTTGGTTTCAGTTAGCCAACTACTGCTTTAAACAGATGCAAAAAAACCCAAAAAAAACAAAAAAACAAAAAAAAAAAAACAAAACAGGTTAACACAGTCACTGAGCAGAAGCTTATCAATTTTAGTCAAAATCCTTTCAGTTGTTAAATGGAAACCAAACTGAAAGTGGAGGAAACAAACTAGAGAATTCATGAATTTGTAAACGGGAAGCCCAGAGGGGTTGGTGTTCAGACATGGCTGGTTTTCTCTCTGCCTCCTTCCTTCCATCTTCTTCTCCTCTTCTCTCTCCTCCTCCCCACATCCCCCTTCTTGTCTTCTCTTGGATTCACTTAGTCTCGCTAAGACTGTGTGCTCTTCAGTGCGTGTGATGTCAGCAGCATCTGATTCCTCGGACTAGACAAACACTCTCCCTCTTCAGCAGCAGGCAAAACCCTGTCCAATTTATCCTCAGACATCACCACCTGCTTCTTCCGTTTGACCGCCCCCCCCCCAGACATCTATTGAGTTTCTTGCTGTGTCAGATGAGAAGAAAAAAAATGGATAAATACAGACCCACCTTCGGGAACTTGAGTCTCATGGGAGAGACAGCAAAGGGAACAGGATGTGACAAGGATACACACGGTCCCCAGATGTCTCCCACATCCTCCGAGGTCCTCATCTCCCCGGTGATACCAGAGCAGGGAGTGGACAGAAGCCTGATGACTCATTCTAGTGTCCCTGGTGCCTAGCATTCAGTAATAACTTGATTTCTTCCTTCATATGCTTATTGGGACCTTACGGCGTGCCAGACATTGCATTAGGCATGGCGTACAGGGAGTTAGAATGGAACCAGCGCCCTCAGTGCCCACATGAAGTATGTGGTCTAATGGATAGCACATTAATGCTAATGTGGACCTGCCACAGGGTCTCACTGTCTTCCTCTGTAAATTAGAATTCTTCTGAATTCAGGCAAAGCCTACCTCCACTGTGTGCTACTAGCTTTGTAAACTTCAGAAAGTCACTTACCCTGTAGAAGTCTCTAAGCCTATAAGGCAGGCATAAGGGCGGTCCCTATCTCATGGGGTTGTGGTGAAGGTCCGTTGAGATAATGCACATATAACATTTAGCAAAGTTCCTGAGGAAACCACTGGTGTTCAGTAACCATGATCTTATATTACTTTGTTCTGAGCCAGAGTCTGAAATGTAGTAGATGCTCAGTAAATGCCTTGTGAATGGATTTCACCCCTTAGATACTCTTAGAACAAAGCCCAGTCTCATAGCCACCTCAGTTACCCCCAACCTATTGTCTCGTACCCCTGAAATCCATACGACCTGCATGTGGCTTCCTATTTAATCCTCACATACCAGAAGCTGCCATGGGTCCCTCGCTGTGCCCTGAGACTCTTCGCCAGAACCTCAGTTCACTTGAAGCTTCACTGGATGGTTGTTTGGACCTTACTGTGTGACTCACAGCTGGCCTCAAAACTACTCAGGTTGACAGCAGAGTGATAGATATGGCTTCCTCATGTTGAGTGTAAATTTTTGAGTAGATATGGAAACCAGCTGGCATCCAACAGTCCCTGCCATAAATTTTTACCTTGTTCAGTAAGAAATAATCAGCACGATACTGCACACAGCCCTCAAGTTCCAAGCCCCGTCCCCACAATTCTCTCGGAGAAACGCAGCCTATTCATGTATTTATGTTACAGCTTAATTGCTTAACATTGATGAAAAACACTGTTGCGATTGATAAAATCTTCACTATAATAATAAAGATAATAGAAAATACTGGCATACATATGTAGGAAGTCACAAGAGACTGTTGATAGCGTATAAACAATGAGAACAAGATAGATGTCCCACAGCATCACAGTTCTTAAAGATCCACGAGAGAGGGGAGAATAAATGAAACCTAACTGAACAAATGTCCCTAATGTGAGGAACCCTCTCAGAGCCCTGACCCAGTCCCACCACAAATTAGCCTATCCTGCCCCCACACCAGCATCCTGACAAAAAAAGAGATTGAAGGGACAAATACTGTTTATTTGGTGTTAACTGTTCTTTTACATATGATAGCTGGCGCATGAATAAAAACTATGAGACCTAGAAAAAGGAGGAAAAGAGGACCCATTAACAAAAGAAAACAGTCATTGGATTGGATGCGATAGATGGCCTGCTGTTGCATAGCAGACAAGGACTTTAATACAGCTCTGACAAGTGAGCTCAAAAATCTAGCATAAAATGGGGGTGCCTGGCTGGCTTGGTCAGTGGAGCGTGAGACTCTTGATCCTCAGGGTCATGAGTTCAAAACCCACCTTGGGCATAGAGATCACTTAAAAAATATTTTAAACAAAATCTAGCATAAGGTGGACAACATGTTAAAAAAATGGACAGCATGCAAATAGGAAATTTTTGCAGAAAAAGGAAAACCTTAAATAACAGAAATGCAATAACTGAAAAACATCATATAAGATATTAATAGTTCATTCCACAGGCTTAAAAGGACGGGGCACAGCAGAAGAAAAGACCAGTGAGAGGATATTATGAACTCTACACACTGAAACACAAAATGGAAAAAAGAGCAATTTTTAAAAATGGAGGAGAATGCCATAGAACTATGGGTGAATACAAAATAGGCTGATAGAAAAGTGTTTGAAATCAGAGTTGGCAGTTACTAAAAAGTGGTGAAGGACATCAACTGGGAGATTCAAGAATCTCAGCTAATACGGAGCGGTGTGGATAGGAAGGAAACTACATCCAGGCACACCATAATCCAACTGCTGAACTCAAAGGTAGAGAGTCTTAAAAGTATTCACAGGGTAGAAGATATTATATACAGTTAAACACTGACAAGCATGGAGGCTGACATCTCAACAGAAGCCATGGAGGGCCGCAGTTCAAAATCAAGAAATATGGAAGCTCTTTTCAGATAAAAGCTGAAATAATCCATATCTAGCAAAAATGCACTGCCAAAAATAATAGTCTAGGGGACATTATTTAGGATTATAGGAAATTATACCAGATTCTTTACTGTTTAAAGCACAGGTAATACAGTATTGAAAAGCTGGTAACATACACCGAAGTAAAATAAAATGATAATGAAAGCACAGAGCATGATGGGAAATAGATGGAATTATATGGCTATGTTTACATTGTTCGTGAAGTGATAAAATATTACTGGAGACAGTCTGTGATGGCTTAAAGATGAATATTGTAACATGTAGAGCACCGCTAAAATAAATACGAAAGATATAACTAAAAAGGGTTGGGGAGGAATACTACAATATTCAGTTAACCCAACAAAAGAAAGAAAACAACAAAGAATGCATGCAACAAGTAGAAAAAAATGACAAAATGGGAGGCTTATTAAATCCAAGTATACTGACAGCTATATTAAAAGTTAGTAGACAGAATATTGCATTAGAAGACAGATTGTCAGATTTTAGGGGGTGCGGTGGAAATCAAGACCCAACTGTGTGTTGTTGACCAGAAATCTAAATGCAGACCTACAGGTTGAAAGTAAATGGGTGGAAAAAGATGCGTCAGGCAAAAAGTAAGCATAACAAAATCACACAGAAAAAAATATTTTAAGACAAGTCGTGTTACTAGAGACCAAGAAGGCAGTTTCATAATTATTCAAGGGTCAGTTTATGGAGAAGATACAGTAATCTTGAGCGTTATGCAAATAACAAGAGGTTGAGAAAATGTACGTAAAAATTGGCAGAGAGATGAGAAAAACAGATGAATCCAGTCTTAGTTTGAGATTTTAACATTTCTTAGTACTTACTAGAACAAAAACACAAATGTATAAGGACGTAAAACATTTGCTCAGCACTACCAATAAACATGAGTATTCTAATACACATTGAACATTCACCAAGATAGGAAAAAAATGACAGGTCGTAAAAACAAATCTCTGCAGACATCAAAAGACCTGAAATGTACAGACTATGCCTCTGACCAAAATAGTGTGAACTAATAAAACAATGACATCTAAAAACAATAATAACAATAAATCTCAAAATGGCTGGAAATTAAGCAAAATACAACCAAATGATGCATGTGTCAAAGAATATATCACAAGGAAATATAAAAAGTAGTTCAACTGAATAATAAGGAAAACAAGTATTAAAATGACGTGAATAGAATGCACATCAAGGGAGCAGAACGAAAGGTCCTGAAGAAGACCACTACATTGATTTTTTGAGAGCGGCATGAAGTCAATTCAATGGGGAAAGAAAAATGTGTTAAGTAAATGTGAAACGACTGTATAGCTGTTTGGGGGGAAGGAATGAATTTTTGACTCCATGTTGCTCCATACCAGATAATGATAATGATGGATTATAGACCTAAATGTAAAAGCTAGAACCATATATCTTCTAGAAGAAAACAGGGTATTCTCACAACCTTATGGTAGGCCAAGATTTTTCAGACAAAATGTGTAAAAAGCAAACAAGGAAAATAAAGATTAAATGGGATTCATAAAAAAAAAACTCTGCTCTTTAAAAGACACCATTAGAGAAATAAATACACAACCACAGAAAGGGAGAAACTATTCACAACACTTTTATCTAAGAAAGGACTTGTATACAGAATGGTTAAATAATTCCAACAAGTCAATAATAAAAAGACAAATGCCCCAATTAAAATGGGAAATGACTTGAACAGGCACTTCACAAGAGGATAAATAAATTGCTTTATTAATTAGACATTTATCATTTCATGTTAAACGTGAAAGGGAGTTTACCACCATTAGTTATTAGAGAAATTCATATTAGAACTGAATACCGCTTCACAAGCGTTGGAAAGACTGAAGTCAAAATTCCTGACAATGCTTAGTGCTGGCAAGGATGTGGAGTGTCTCATACACTGTAGAATAGTACTTTGGATGACTGGTAGTTCTGTATCAAGTTAAATTAACTCCTCTGTAACCCAGCAATTCCACCCCTAGGTATTTACCCAAGAAAAATGAAAGTATGTGTCCGCAAAAAGACTTGTACGAGAAGGTTCATAATGACCTTCGTTATAATAGCCCATAACTGGAAATAATCCAGATGTCTATAATAAGAATCCAAATGTCAACAGGTGAATGGATGAACGAATTGAGGTATGTTCATAAAGTGAAATGCTACCTGTTGATAAAAAGGTATAAACTGTTGCTAAAACACAATAACCCATGGATGGATTACAAAAAAAGATACAAACAAATGTGTTCTATATGATGCCACTGATATGAGATCTAAGAGTAAAGCTATAGTGACAGAAATCACAAAGTGCTTGCCTTTTCAAGGGGATCAGCTGGAAAGAGGACTAGGGAAGTTTTAGGGGATGATAAATTGGCCCCCATCTTGTTCTGGGTGATGATTACATGAGTGTGTACAGTGGACAAACCTCATTGAATTAAATGCTTAAGCTTTGTGCATGTTATTTTTTACTAAGTAATCCTTGATGATAAAAAAAAAAAGTGTTTAAGCGTCTACCCTCCACATGCTGAGCAGGTACAACTTAAGAGACCAGTGGCAGAATCAATGGGACATGATGAGGTAGGAGACTCTACAGTGGTCCAGATCACTCAACAAACTCTCCAGGACATCCGGCGTTCACAACTCCTAACTCTTTGGGATGAGCTCAGCCTCCTCGATGAAAGCAAAGGAAAGGAAGCCAGCCGCTGCTGGAAAAGCCACCCTTCCAAAAACGAGGTCTGCCACTCCTCAGCCCCTTGCCACACCACGGTGCTGTGAGAGTGGCCATATCCTGCCCTTCGTTCCTATTGCGTCGCAACTCAACATAATGTGTAAATTTCCCACCTCCATTTCAGAGTCAGAGGCAGCAGTGGTGAGGTCCCTGCCTCTGGGGGGTTTTAAGCAGAGTGGACAATGATATGTCTAAGGAGTTAACATCAAGGGAGCGAGCCACTTGGTGGGACTAGACCAGCCAACAGGGTCCTGACAACATACACCTTCTACAATTTTATGACAAGTGCTCAGTATATGTTCATACGGTCTACTAAATCAAAACTGTGGGTTAATTCACACTTAATTTAATTAGCTAAATTTAATTCTATCCTGTATGCATTTTGTTGGACTAGAGGATAGAATTTCATGCGTATTCATTCTGGCAAGAAATTCTGAAATTTTCTTTGATCATCTGCTAATTTTGCTGCTGTAACAATTAGCCGTTGCTCAGCTGCCCTAGCTTCCAGGCAGAACCTGATGCTGATTTTAATTACTTAACCTAAGACCAAGGCAAAGTGAAATACCCACTGAGTCCTGTTCCGATTGCACTGCATTTAATGTGCAATCTATGGCTTGCAGGCTTGGACTTTGCTCTCTGAATTAAGCGTCACACGTTGTGGGGCGTTTAAATATTAGTTTCCTCGTTTCTTCACTTCTTTACTGATGACCTTTCACAGTCATCGTTATTAATTAGCCCAACAGTCAGCGTGCTGCCTCTGTCCCTGTGGTCCCTGTGACCCTCCCCCGTGGTCCTCTCGGGGAGCCATGCCGCCTCCAGTGCAGGTTTCTAAGGATAGTTCCTTTTAACCCTCAGAACAAAGAGGTCCGGGGCTTGGGGCGCTACCTTGTCAAGACATCCTTGTGACCGTTCTCGCCTTAAATCTTTTCCCCTTAGGTCCACTTCTATCACCACTGGAAGGATTGTTTTTAAACTTACCCGGTAATTGAGATTAATGTAGGCAGAAAGGAGGAGTAGCCAGACTTTATTTTACTTTTCACGCTAACCACAACCAGACCTGATGACCAGAGTTGGATGGTCTTGACTGGAGTTCAGTAATGATCTGGCTTAATGGATTTCTTGCGTTGACTTCACTTTTAAATTCAAGCTCTAGTTTAAGAAGCAAAAAGTTTAAATGGCTTGTCGCCACTCACTTGGAGCATCTTTCCAATCCTGTCAGCAGGCAGGGGCTGTTTATGCCTGGGTTTCCTTCCCACTGGCCACGCCTACATTATGTCAATGGCAGCCCATCATCAGACCCATTTCCTGAACACACTATGGCACAGAATAGGCAGCACAGAGAATTTGCAGAGATATTCTGTTTTTGGATAACTTGCAAATATGCCCAAAGAAAGAGAAATCAAATTCTCTTCATTTTTTAAAGCAAAAAGAATTGGGAACACACGTGGGTGATCTCATAAACAGTGTCCTAGTTTAGAAATACAGATGTCCTCCTGATTGGTATCAGAAGGGCCACCTTGCTGTCCATTATCCAGATCACGGATTCCCTCCCAAAAGCCTACTTTTCGGCTGTGTGGGCTTTATAAGAGTATTACTCTGGAAAGGCAAGCTGAGGGAAGAAAAGGGGTTTCAACTAGTCACAAGGAGAAGTCTCTGTGCGGTGAGGGTGTGCCTGCATCCACTGAGTACTAAACATTCAGGGAAGCTGTCTGAGCTCCATGATTTGGCTCATTGTCTGATGAGGCCAGATAAAAAGTTATTTCCCAGGAATGGAGAAAGAGAGTGAGACTCATGAAGTGGGTGTGCAAATGTGAGGATGTCCTGAAGCTCACACGTGCGTGCACACACACACACACACACAGATGCTGAATGTGTTCAGTCCATGAGGAGCCTGGATGAATGAACCCAAGCAGTCTCCGCTCCCAGATACAGTAGATCATCTGATCTGCAATATCTTCTTCCCTGCAGTTGGCCACTATCCTAAGAGAAAGAGCCATTTAATGCAGACTCATTGTGGTCATGAAGTATGTGCAGTCCAACCTTTTCCTTTGTCCCTGCATCAGGGCTTCAGGTAGGCATTCTAGACATTAAGTGCTAACGAGATACTCAGCCCATGCAGACGGTGTGACTCAGGCCATAGTCCTCAGGCCATTGTTTCACCATAGAGTTGACAGCTGTGGAGACAGATGGCTATCGGGGATTGTATTCTAGTCTGAGGCCTGAAGTACCCTGTTCTGAAAGGGCCAGTCCCCCGCTCGCTCACACTGTTGGTTCCGAACTTCCCACCGTGCTGCCACAAATGCCCTCATCGCCTGTCCCGTGGTCTCTGCATCTCTGCCGGTTTCTGTCATTATTCTGTGTGTTCTACCTTGCTTGTTTTCGTATCTTTCTCCTTTTCTTTTGCTGTTTGTACCTTTGCCTGTTTCTCTCTCTCTCCTTGTTTGTCTATTATTTATGAAACAGATCCTCAAAGCTCCCTCTTCACGCAGAAAACTGAGTTTGAAGTGCTTTGAATGTTCTCCCTCTGAAATGAGACATCACTCTCTAGATGCCCTCATGCCCTGCCTACCGTTTCACAGAGTTTTTGGAAGGATCTGCTCAGACCATGCAGGTGCTTGGAATATTGTTCAGCCGTATGCAAATATAGGAAGTATTAATATCATCTAAACAGGACTGACAGCCTCAAATTATTTCTGTTGAGTAAGTGTGGCTTGCTCACCTATCTGGTGCTGCTGTACAGAAGCAGGGAAGGAGCAAGAGAGATGAATGATGTGGGAAAGAGCCCCTGTGCCCGCCCGCCCTCAGCAGACTGTGCAGAGGGCTCACAGATGGTGAGCAGTGCCATAAAGGGCAGATGCCAGGTGCCATGATGGGGAAGGGAGCAGGTCTGCTTCATCTCAGGTCTTTGTTGGCTCAGGATGCCATAGCAAAATACCACAAACTGGTTGGCTTAAACAACAGGTATTTATTTTCTCACAGTTCTAGAGGATGGAGGTCTAAGATCAGGGTACCAGTATGATGAGCGTCTTGACAGGGTCCTTTTTCCTGGCTTCCAGACGTCTGCCTTCTCCCGTGTGCTCACATGGCCTTTCCTCGGTTCATGCACGTGGAGAGAAGGAGAGATCTATCTCTGTCTTCCTATAAGGCCACCAATCCTATCTGATTAGGACCTCATCCTTATGACCTCATTTATCCATAATTACTGTAGTGGTCAGGGTTCTCCAGAGAAACAGAATCAATAGGATGGATGGATGGATGGATGGATGGATGGGTAGGTAGGTAGATAGATAGATGATGGATGGATGATAGATATCCTAGGAGATGTATATGTATGTTGTGTATATGTAATAGATACAGATACAGAATAGATGTAGAATATAAAGATACATAAAAATAGATAATAAGCGTCTTTATTTATGTAAAGAAACTGGCTTATGTGATAATGGATACTGAGATGTCCCATGATATGCCATCTGCAATCTGGAGACCCAGGAAATCTGGTCATAGAGTTCCAGTCCAAGTATGAAGACCTGAGACTCCAGGAAGCCCACGGTTTAATTCCTAATCTGAGTCTAAAAGCAGGAGAAGACCCATCCCCAGATCACACAGAGAGAATAAATTTCCCTTTGGACACAAGCATCCATAGCAGATGGTCAAGAAAAGACTCTGTGAGCTTTGGAGATACAGAGGAGCCCTGTCCTTTGAAACTCTGGGGAAAAGCCACTGCAGAGAGAGAAACAGAGAAAATGTTGGTGACATTAGTCGTAGGGGCCAGCATCCAGCCTTCATGTCTGATTTGAGGCTCATGTGATATCCAAATGGGTGCATCAATTCAGCATTTGAATAAAAGAGTGGAAAATTCAGTAATAATTCAGATCACTTATTTCCTCCCACAGCACATTTGTCAGAGATCTCCAAGATAAAAATCTGTGTGGCTTTCTATGTATGGCTGCCCTGTCTGAATCATTGCTGGAATCACCTGGCTAGTGTACCCATTTTGGTGCTGGGGGGAACACGGAGAATCAGTTGGCAAGCCTACGGGCAGATTGGCTTCAGGTGTGCCCTAGGGAACCAGGTGGAATGATGTGCACCAAGATTCTGGATTTTTTCGAGGTAATACGCTTCATGTGACTTACCAGCGGAAGTGTGTTTGGCATGCCATTAGAGATTATGATCAGTCAGAACAAATTCTTCCTGTCTGGAAGCTGCGGGGTCCTAATGAATTCCTCATGGACATCCACACTGGCCAATTGCGAATCAGAAAACACTGCTGTTGGGGCACCTGGGTGGCTCAGTCACTTAAGTGTCTGATTCTTGGTTTCGGCTACATAACATGTATGGTGATGTTGACGTTCATGGGATTGAGCCCATATTGGGCTCCTCAGTCACAGTGTGGAGCTGGTGTCCCACCACTGCTTGGGATTCTCTCTCTTCCTCTCTCTCTCTGCCCCTGCTCTGTGTGTGCGCGCGCTCTCAAAATAAATAAATAAGCATTTTTAAAAAAAGAAAGTGCTGCTGTCACTGAGTCCATTTCCTCAAATCCACCACACGTGAAGTTGCCTCCTTTTTTTCCCCCCGAAACATCCAGGTTCTTCATATCCTGTGATCCACAGTCTTTGACCTGCTACTTCACACAGTTGTTTAGATAAATCAGTTGAAGACTTCTTCCCACAGAACACATGATGTACAGAGAAGGGGGTCGGGGGGAACCTTCCAAACTCCGTTAAAGGTCTGACCCCTCACCAGGAGTAGAGGTTTCCGGAAGGACCCTGCCCCTTTCTCCTCTCTGTTGGACAGACAGAGCCTTTCACTTTGAGGATGCATCCAAGAAGTTGCATTAAATCAAATATGTAGATAGAACACATCCCAATTTTAATTGCTTTGTTCTTCTCCACCAAACAAAACATGTAGAAGCCTTAGCAGGCTGATAAGGGCCTCCAGGCGCCGTTTTAACAACTTGCATGTAATTTGCAGATTGCAAGCATTGGCAGAAGGGCTCTGGTATAGATCCTAGGGTGGGGTTGCCGCAGGGGAAGAAGGAGGAAGGAGGAAAATCTTTAGTACGTGCTTGATAATGTATCTTAATCTCAGTGTTGCGGAAGTACAACAGTTTTCAAACGGGTTTGCGTTGATCTGTTTTAATACAGCATCTCTGGGAGGATGGAAACTAGCCGCTAGAAACAATTCAGTTAGATAATATGAAAATAACTGGGACTGATTTGAGTACATTGTTTCAAATATGTGACCCAGCGAGAAGTGATTCCAACTTCCTGTGGTCTTTGCCCCTTAATTCTCCCCCAATTGAGTGCTGTTCTGAATCCACTCTCTCTCTGTCAGTGTGCAAGCTAAATGCGGTGTTTCCTAGGAGAAAACCATGAGTCTCTAGCTCATTCGGAAATGCCAAAAATTGGGTTTCTCTGAGCCCATGAATTATCATCTGAAGGAGATGATGGGTGATATATTTTGAGACATTCATGAAAGTGGGAATTGGCCCTTTTAATTATAGAGAAGAGACTTCTCTTTTCAAGTTTTTGCATATAAAAAGCCTGGACATCATCTCCCAACACCAGTAAGAAAAAGCTGCATGGACTGAAAATCACTGACTTTCCTCGGAGTCATTGGGGAACTGAGTTTCCAGAGTAAATCGACTGCCAATGGGGTTCAGGGCACGCTGCCCCAAAATCCAGCCCCTCATTCAATCTGGCAGATGGAATATTTTAAGCTGAAGGAATCAGAGAAAATGTCAGAAACAGGAAGTCCTTCTGACCTTTCTGTCTCATCTAAGGTACAAAAAAACGGTCCTCGGGGGGAAAAGCTGCGGCCGGAAGAAACAGAGGGCAGGGAAAGCCCTGCCACTGGAGAATCCTTCGCAAAGGTCACAGGCTGTCCTCGCGGCCTACGGAAAGACAGGTTTACCCAGAAGGTCACAGAACACTCCCGTCGCCCCCATCCCTCTCCAGCACACCAGTGGGACTGCAGTGTGACAGCCAGGTTACAGCCCAAAGAGCCCCAAGACACAGGCTGTCTGGGGGGGAGGGGGGGGGTTGGGGGAAGTTGAGGCTCAAGGGAGCCCACAAAAACAAGGACACCAGAGGAATTTGAAGTCTCTCGCCTACAGCCATGGCACACATCGGACAGCCCAGCTCGGAGCCCGATGACCTGTATCCTCACCCTAAGGCCTGTTTGCCTCTGTTCCTTCTACCGGCTCCTACTACCTACCCTAAATCATCAGACCAGGAGTTTAAAACCACTCTGGCTAATACACTGAGCACTCTAACAGAAAAAGTAGAGCACGTGCAAGAACAGATGGTAATATAAACAGAGATGGAAACACGTAGAAGGAATCAAAAGGAAGCATAGAAACCACAAACACTGTAAAGGAAATGAGAATGCCTTTGCTGGGCTCATCAAGAGACTGGACAAAGCTGAGGAAAGAACCTGTGCACTTGAACAGATGTTAATGTAAACCTCCCAAGCTGAAATGCAAGAAGAAAACACACACACACATACACACAGGGAACATGGCACCCAGAACTGTGGGATAATGTGAGAAGGTTTAACGTATGTTACTGGAATACAAGGAGAAGCAACAGAGCAGGTGTATTTGAAATAATAATGGCCAAGACCTTTCCAGAATTAATGACAGACACCAAACCCGAGATCCAGAGAATCGAGAAACACCCTAAAAAACGCACTTGGGTGTATCATATTCAAACAACAGAAAAACAAAGACAAAGACAAATTGAACAAGACAAAGCGAGACAGGAGGGAGGGGGAAGAAAACAAACAAAAAACAAAAACCTCACCTACAGAGGATGAAGAATATGAGTCACAGTGAAGTTATTGGAAACCAGGCTAGCATAAAGAGAAGGAAAATTAAACATTTAAGGTAAGAGAAAAACACTTTCTATATCCAGAACAATTGTCTTCCAGAAATAAAGGAGCAGTAACATCTCAGACGAATAAAATGTGAGGGAATCTATTGCCATGGACCTGCCCTGCAAGAAATGTTAAAAGTTCTCCAGGCAGAAGGATAATGGGAGAGGTCAGAAACACGAATCTACACGAAGAAAGGAAGAATGTCAATGAAAGAAAACTAAAGTCTTGTATTTTTCTTACTGATTTGTGGAAGATGCGTGTTTAATGCAGTAACAGCAAGAAGGGACCGGAAACAGAAACTGGGAACACTGGTAGAGACCACCTCCGCTGTGTGTGGAGAGGAAGGCTGGTGGGTGAGTGAGGGCAGACTCGGGCGCAGTCATCACCTAGGACAGGGGTTCCTGCTGAGGCAAAGCAGCTTGGTGTCCACAGGGGATGGACAGCCCAGAGCTCGGGTTTAGAGCCAGAGACCAGAGCCGGGCCAGACCCAGCCCTGCCACCCATCAGCCGCGTCAGCTGAACTATGTCGTCAACCTGTCTTGTCCTCAGTCCTCCTCTCAGAAGTTCAGAAGTCCACAGTTCCTTGATAAGGTTGCTCTGGAAATGGAGACAGCGGGAGTAAGTAGTTAGCAGCACACCTGGCGAATGGTCAAGTTTCTATGTAAAGAAGCAGCAGTTCTCAAGTTGTCCCTGAGCCAGTAGCATCAGTGTCCCCTGAGAACGTGTGAGAAATGCACAGTCTCTGTCCTCACCCACACCTGCTGAATGAGAAACTCGGGGCGGGGGGGGGGAGCACTTTGTGTTATTAACGGGTCTTTGCAGGTGACTGATTCTCAATAGCGATTGATCAACTAGTTCTGAAAACGGTATTTTTAACATCCCTATTCTGGTCATTTCTGATCATCCTTTATCTTCACTCGCAGATGCAGCTCCCTACTGGCACAGAGTAAAATTCCTAAAAAAAAAAAAAAATCCTGTTTAATGAATGAATTAATAAACCTGATGGACCCTGCATAGGCATCCTCAAGGACCATGGCTTCCTCCCCCTCCTTTCTGACCCACGAGGAAGGCAGGGGTGCAGACACATCCTATTTAAACCTACACCTGGGAGGCCAGGAGGGACAGGATCATCGGTTTGAATCCCCAAAGCAGGGTGAATGGGGCTTTGATCCCGTCACCTGCTTCAAATGAGCCAGGCCAGAAAGGCCACATGATTCACTTCATTCATGAATCAGAGATAGAAGAAAACCAGAACCAGGATCTCCGTGTTCTCATTCTTGGTTCCACGCATGAGCTTTCAGATGTTGAGGCCTCATGGTGGAAGGACTTTCTCAATGCATTACTCATTTTTAGTTTAGTCGTAAGGTTGGATTAGGCCTCTGGTGCATGCACGGTGCCGTGCCGGCCAGTGTAGACGATTACAAAACATCTCCCCAGAGATGGTCCTGTGCTGCAGATAGCCTTATGATGAAGCACTGTGGCACCCACATGATGACAGAGGCACACCCACGATGCCAGGGGTGTTTGACACATGGGAAGCCTGTCCCAACAGATCAGAGCTGGCCTCAGGCAGGAGCTAGAGAACAGAGGAGCTGCCACTGGGGGTCTCCTTGGAGATGTAATGCTCTGCCCTCCAGAGAAGACTGGAATGTTCCACCTGACTGTCACACAAAAAGATGGAGTTAACACAGGCAGCAGGTCCCTTTTGCATATTGCATTAAAATGCCTCTAGTGGAAATACCTAGTGCTGGCAATGGTATAATGAAATTAGCATTGTCATATATTTCTGGAAGCGTCTGGTAAACCAGCAAATGGGAACAATAAGCTTTAGGATAGAGTCAGTCAGTACACGTGAAGAGCTATTATAAATTTTTGTTCCGTTGGGCCCAGTGATCAGACATGTGGAAATCTGACCTAACGGATGTTGTTTTAAATAGAAAAGGGCGATGACAGTCTCCACCGCGCTCATTTCTAAACAAATGGAAGCGATGCAGAGGACAGAGAATGGTTATGTAAATCGCTGCTAACCACGCAGTAGTTAGTGGCCATTAAAATAATTTTGCTGAGGAAATTCAGCCACCTGCAAATAGAATTTTAAGGTAAGTTAAAAATCACGAGTCACAATTTTACCGACTATGATTGCAAATATCGAATCGATAATAAACATTGCAGGAAAATACTGGAAGGAATTACAACAAAATAACAATGCTGTCATTCAGATGGTGGAGTGTGACTTTTTATTGTTTATTTGCTCTCCTTTCCAAATGCTCGAAGATGTTACAACACGTAATACACGTCTTCCTGCTTTCTGCAAGCTCCCGCCCTACCACTCCACTTTTACAAGAGACCTACATCAGCGGCTGTTTTCACTAACCGAAAAAAATCCAAAGAGGACTTTTGCTTTAAAAAAAAAAAAAGAAGTGAAAAACTAAGATATCCTTCAGCGTTGGCTTTGCAGCAAGCCCTACAGAGGCAGCTGCGCACCCCCAGCGCTCGGCACCCCCAGCCTCGAGAGCGGCGCCCCCAACCCCTTTCCCGGAAACACACTCAGCACCCACTCCAGAGCCGTGAGCGCCCGCGCTTCCTCTCGCCGCACTTCGTGACCTTGTTAGCAAGATGTGTTCTATGGGATCAGAAAAGCCCAAGAGGAGTTATGAGGGAACAATTTTCCCACGGAAATTCGTGCTGATGGCTTCACTCTCCACCACGTGGGCTCGGTTAGGAAAGGTTTCCGGGAACGCCCTACTTTCAGAGCAGGGGAAGGCTGGCTTACAGGAGAACTGCCAGGGAGAAGGGAAATGGGAGACTGCCTCCTTCTGGTTGAAGGGGGTAACAACAGTCACAGGCCTCTGATTGCCAGCAGCGTAAGCCACCAGGAGGCTTTATTTTCCTTCTTTGGGCTGAAAGTGGCCTCCGAGGGAGCTGATGGCTCAGGGGGACTGCTTGACCAGAAGGCGGTAAACCGGCACCTGATCGGGACCTATTTCAGAAGCCGCAGCCGCCAGCTTCCTTGGGGGCCCGTGCACCCCAGCAACAGCTTAACCCCGTTGAAGTCCTTCATCTGGGGGTGAGCCTGGGAGGGTCTGACTACAGGAAAGGGGTCCACCGGGGATGCGGAGGCAGAAGTTTGCGCATGTGGCCGACTGGTGACACAGCCGTGCAGGCGCCGGGCTGGGTGGCAGGGAAACACCCTGCTGGGGCTCCTCCGGCGGCTCTCTGTGGAGCCCTGGACGCCTGGCCCGAGGTGGAAAGGCTGCCCCAGCCCATTTCCACTTGAGACAGAAAAGCGCCTTTTATTTTCGGTGCTCGTGGTTTTGGCCTCCTCACATAATTTTGGATGCACAGAGCTTAAAGATACTTGAAAACCTCTACTTCATTTTATAACTAAACATAATGTTATTTCTCATTTGAGAACTATTTAATATTTATCTTCCATGTATTTCATGACTATTGTAGTAAAAATTATAGCTTTGAGATAGATAAAGCAGCTTTTCTGTTAACTAACATTGCGTCATTTAAGATTGTTTCTCCCCGCAGATTGTAAGATCTAAGCACCAGCCTGTGAGCTCCACACAGGCTGCCAAGGCCTCCCTCTGCCCTGGGCCCTGCTGTCTGCCCAGAATGCCCAGCACTTAGTAGGTGTTGAGGGAAGTATTTTTAAATGAGTGGATGCTGCCCCCTGGTGGCAGCATACCCAAGTTTCATGCTTAGCACTTTGACCTACTTAATGAAATTCTTGGGAATTTAATCGGAAAACCTAAGACGTGAATCTTGGTGAGAGTAATCTCACTCTCCTCATTTAGCTATTTTGTTTCCCTCCTCAGCAGTTTGGAGACATCTGAGTTCACTCTGTCCCACATGTACATGCACCTGTCCTTGTGGCGCACGGTTGCTGCTGTTGTGTGGTAACAGGGCTTGCCCCTCTGGAGGATAGAATCTTTGCTTCTCACCTTAGAACTTCCCATAGAGTGCTGCACTCGGCAAATCCTGGTCTCACCTTTCCTCGGGGCACTGGAAAGGTTATGTTCAAGACCATCGACTCGTCAGCCGACACCTGGCCTCCTCCAGAAGGAGGAGTTGTTATTTTTTGTTTTTTGTTTTTTGTTTTAATTAAGTTTATTTTGAGAGAGAGCATCAGCTTGAGCTTGGGGAAAGGTAGGTAGAGGGAGAGAATCCCAAACAGGCTCCACATTGTCAGTGCAGAGCCTGACGTGGGGCTCGAACCCACAAACCATGAGATCATGACCTGAGCCGAAATCAAGAGTCGGACGCTCAACCAGCTGAGCCATCCAGGCGCCCCATGGATAGAGAAGCTTTAAATTATTTAAGGCAAAGCAATAAAGAATGTGGTCTGACCCTCTGACGTGCTAACTGGTAGATTCGTATGACTTCGCACTGGGTTATGATGCCACGTTATTCTGATTGGTAATATTATGCTATCTTAATTCGGTTTATCTAATTATTTAAGTTTAATTTTTTAGGACTGCTATCAAATATTAACATTGTATTAGGTAAAGGACATAACTAATTGGGGCATACGTGCCCACACACACCGAGGGGCCTAATTGCTAGCACAGTGCAGGGCAATTATCTTAATGAGAGCAAAGCCAGCCGATGTCTGGCGTGTACATATGACTCTGTCCCCGCGAAGTCCGTTACAGTGACAGTTCCTGGGCTCTGAGCTCCTCAAGGGTATGGCCATGTCTCCTTCACAGACATGACTCATCGGCAGTGCTCAGTCAGCATGGTTGACCTGACTTGAAGCAGGACAAGGACAGAGAAAGGTCATGTGGTCCTGGAAAAGTCTAGGGTCTGAGAGATGATGTTGCCAGGGTCTAGCTGTTTCATTGCCCGACGTCCACCGGGAAGCAGGCAGGAGCCCTGCACTGAGACCACTCAGACCACGCTTATGCATCGTGGAGAAGGTGTCTGCCCCACTGTGAGCACCGGCATTGCCTGCCTCCCAGATCTCTCCAGGCTCAGCGCCATGGCTGCTAAGGTCCCTCTATTAACATTCAGACCTCTGGCCGCTGGGTCTTTAGTAGTTGTCCTGATACAGCCACAAGTGTGATCTCTCCGAGTCTCCACTCGGCACCTGTATGATGGGCTGTAGGGTCTGCTCCCCTGGAGTGTGAGGCAATGGAGAGTAAGACATGTGAAGTGCCTGATGCGGAAACTTCCACCCAGCAGGGCATTGTTCTCATCATTGTTCGTCACTTTGCTGAGAGCCAGTCCTCGCGGATACAAACCCCACCCCACGTGCTAGACCAAGGGTTCCGTTCATGTGAGCCACGGAGACTCAATGTCCGTTCACGTGATCCACACACCCGCATGCCTCATTGAGCATCGGCCTCGAGGATCTACACATCACTAGCCTCTTACCCCCAGTGATGCCCACCCTGCCTGGGAAGGTTTAATCACCCATCCGTGCATTCGTCCATTCAGCAAACACAGACCAGCGCCTACTGTAAACCGGGCACAGCAATCTAAAGAGAGAGGAAATACATGTGCAAATTAAGGCACATTCTAGATCCCTGAAAAGAGGGTTAAATTACATGCTAAGAGTTCAGTATGGGGGACAGCCATCCATCCAAGCTCCTGGGTCACACTGTGTGTTAAGGGGGGAGAGCCAGACCCTGACCCCA
The DNA here is from genome assembly GCF_022837055.1 of Prionailurus viverrinus. Taxonomy (NCBI): domain Eukaryota; kingdom Metazoa; phylum Chordata; class Mammalia; order Carnivora; family Felidae; genus Prionailurus; species Prionailurus viverrinus. The sequence continues at coordinate 3,397,992 of NC_062563.1, forward strand.
AAGTCTCTGATTCAGATGATGTGAGGACCAGGGTAAGACAGTGCGTTCCTTAAGAGCTGAAGTCTGACCGATTTTGTCATAGCGCAGAGCAGGTGCTTAGCGTTTGATTTGTGAGGTGGAGTGAAGCACTATGAAATCCTGGAAGGTCGGGACAGCTTCTGGAAGAGGACTGAGGGCAGGGTCAGGAGCAGGGAGGAAGCCCCCGGGGAAGGCGTTCCTCTTAGAGTCGTAGGGCCTGGATTCCTGCCAGAGAAGCAACTGTCTCTGGGATGAAGGGTCCTTCAAAGGGGGCCAGGATTCTCACGTTCTCATTACTAAGTTGGAACTTCCCAAGCAATAATCCCCGCGCGGCCCGTGGGGAGAAGGAGGACTACAGCTAGCAGTTGTTATTGCGTATTAAATATTAAACGAGATTTCCTCTTGGGCAATCATTTGTGGTCATTAGCCTGCTCTGTCTACCATGTCACAAAAACCCTCAAGCAAAGGAGAAACGTGGGTCTGGGAGACAGCTGCTCAAGTTCAGTTCAAGGACACCCCCGCCACCAGTGGCCAGGCCCAGATGAAGCTAGGTCCCCTATGTGTCTTCCGTGGCCTCAAGTGTCCTCCCCGATTATCCCTGAGACCAGGTCCAGGGGAAGAGAAGTGGAGACCAGGAGTGCTGTTGTCCCACTTTGCCTTCGGCCGCACCCTGACATATCTTCCTGCCTGGGGAGGGCGGGCTGGCTGCTGATTCCTGCCAGTGCTGGTGCCCCCCAAGCCCCTCCCCCCCTCAGCAGGCACACACGCAGACCCCTGCCCACCTGGCCCGGCCGCAGGTCCTTCCCATCTGGACGAAGGAAGGGGCCTCCCTCGTGTCAGGTGTGACCACCCCCCAGGCCCCCACCCTCACTCGCCCGCCTTGCCCATAGCTGTGCTCTGCCAGTGGTTTGCCCTTGGCAGTGCCACCGGGTTCGGTGTCTCCCGTCCATCACAGGGAATTCATTTTAGGTTTTGTATTGTCTTTGCTATGCTCTGTACAGTGCTATTTGAGGGCAGAGCTCTGAAGCCAGCATTTAGAAATTACTGGGATAGAACTCAGACTTCCTAGCCTGGCATTCAGACCCCTGCACAGCCTCACCACCCCCCCCCACCCGTGTCTGCACGAATCGCCCTTCAGGCCCAGCTGGTCCACCACTGCTGCCCAGAACACCAACAGCACACCTCTCCTCTCTTCCTGCAGGTCCCCCACTCACGTTAGCTGTTCCTTTGGCCCAAGCGACCTCTTTAAAGGACGTCATGGTTTAAAGGATGTCAGTTCCCATTGTAACTCCCTCGTTCTTTGACCACCTGACCAAGTTTCAAGTTTCACCTTATTAGTGGTAAGTCATGTTCATAGCATATGCCACCTCTTAGGTTTTCTCCCCCAAAACTCATAACCCCAGTCTAACCATGAGAAAATCACCGGACAAATCCCACGAAACACCAGCACTGCTCCCCAGAACTGCCAAGGTCACCACAAGGAAGAGTCTCAGGCACAGCCCAGAGGAGCCTCAGGCAACATGGCAACTGAGTGCAACGTGGGGTCCCTGGATCAGAAGGACACTGATGCAAAGATGTTGAAGTGTGCGGTTAGACTGACGGCAATGTCAGTTTCTTAGTTATGACAAGTTACCATAGCACTGCAGGATGTTAACTATGGGCAGAACTGGGAAAGGAGTATCAAGGCACTCTTCTGTAAACCTAGAATTTTCCAAAATTAAAAGTTCTCTGAAAAACCCTCCAATAGCCTCCTGTAGCCCCTGGAACAACATCTCTCTCTCCATGTGTCCGTCAAAGCCCACACTGCCAAACCCTGCGGCATTCGTCATCCCTCCTCCCGTCGGGGCCTTCTGTGTCCTCTCTGTCTCACCACTCTAGAATTCGCTCTTCTCGAGCAAGTGGCTGCTTCCAGCCATCCCAGGCCTGGCTGTGACTCAGGGCAGGCTGAGTGTGACTGTCTCCTTTCCTACCGTGCCCCCACATTCTGTTTCATGACTCTGATAATTGTCACATGCTTCCGTCTACTGCTGACCTCTTTATTCCCCACCTGCCCCCACTCGAAGCCAGGACTGTGGCCCCTCCCCCGCCCCTCCCCAGTCCATAGCCGCTTCTGCAGCGCAAAGAACGGTGTCCAGCATAAGACAGGCAGACAAAACTGTTGCCTCAGTTAACAAAGTCGGTTTCTTTGCTCGACAAATATTTTGGAGTGACAGATGCTGGCCAGGTACAGGGGACCCAGAAGTGAACGGAGGAGTGCTCCCTCCCCTCAAAGAGCTCACAGTCAAGTCCTTCCTCTTGGCCTAGTTAATGTCCAGCTCTCAGGAACACCCCCAGCCCTGTCTTTTCAAGGGCACCCCCCTGACCACTCAGGCCTGACACTTTCTGCCAGGTATTGGCATCATGGCTCATTCTGCACTCAGAACTAAGCTGTCTTTCTTAATCAGATCTGAAATAAATGGTGCTGTTTTTATGCAGATCTTTCCATGCAATAAATCTATTAAAAATGGAAACTATAAATGATAAAATAAAATTTCTGAGAATGTGATCACCCAGGAGACTTTATAATTTTTACATATATAAGTAACCGTTACAGAAAATAATTACAAATGCCCAAAGGGATAATTTTTTTTTTAAGCCTCATTAGCCAAAATCTCCCACACAGATTAGCACAGTTAAGGTTTGGGTCTTTTTTCTCCCAGATGATGCCCCGTTTGTAAGCTTACATAAACGCACACACACAGCCTCGGTATTTTACAAGCAAGTATGGATTCATGCAGCACACTAGTGTGAAACCCAGTGATGTCAACCTAATTTGTGTGAAACAGTTTCTCGCTGTAGTAAATATAGAAGCACAGCATTGTTTTTGAATGGCTGGGTCCTTTCCAGCTCCTTCACATCATGCTGCCCCACGAGGCCTAAACAGTCTTTTTCTGCTTGTTTTGGACATTCTGCTTGTTTCTGTTGGTTGCCTGTTCTGAACAATGCGTTAGTTAGTAACTTTACACAGACATCTTTTCGCACTTGTCAAGTTATTTTCTTAGGATAAATTCATAAAAGTTGGAGGCTGGACTACAGTTGTGTTGTTTTAATTTTTTGTAGTTCTGTTTTTGAGTTATGTTGTCACATTAACTCCCAGGAAAATTATATACATTTGTATTGCCACCAGGCACACTATTACTTTCTTTTTATTTTTTTAATGTTTATTTATTTTTGAGACAGAGAGACAGAGTGCAAGCTGGGAAGAGGTAGAGAGAGAAAGAGGCAGAGAATCTGAAGCAGGCCCCAGGCTCCAAGCTGTCAGCACAGAGCCCAACGTGGGGCTCAAACTCATGCACTGTGAGATCATGACCTGAGCCAGAGTTGGACGCTTAACTGACTGAGCCACCCAGGCATCCCCCACACTATTATTTTCATATAAAGTTTTTTTTTCATTTTAAAAAACTCCAAGTAAGACATGTAAGCAATAAGTTAACGCATTAAGGTAGCAGGATAGAAAACTATCATATAGTAATCACAAAATTGTCACATAACATGATAAAATTACCGTGCAACATCGAACAATAAGGTAAAGCATTAAGTAGCAGAATATACAGTTACCACACAGTAACTTCTCAGATACACATTAATTACCTGTAATCTTTTATAAATATTGTTATTCACTTCAGACAGCACTCGAGGTACAGCACACCAGCCCTCAGAGTGGCAGCCGGACTCTGGGCGAGGTGATGTGAGTGCGCCGTGATCATCCATTCATACAGCAGACAGATACCTACTCAAACAGTGGTTCTCCCCGAGAACCTCATTTTAGAGCAGAGGAAGCAAGTCACTGGAGCCACTCTGGAAGTTTACCATTCTTTCCTGCTGCCTCACCACCTTTTTCTCGTTTTTAATTTTGAGATAGATTTACGTGCTTTTGTAAGAAATAATGCAGACAGGCCCCCCGTAGCCTTCATCCATTTCTTCCACTGGTAAATCTTGCAAAACCAGAGTGCAGTATCACAGCCAGGAAGCCCACATTGACACAGTTCACCTGTCTTGTTCAGATTTTAGCAGTTGACTTGTACTCGTGTATGTCTGTGTGTGTGCGTTCCTGCGTTTAGCCCTATGCACTTTTATCCCACCTGCCGGTTCACGTATGCACACCACAGTCAGGATAGAGAGTAGATCTATTCCAGGGATCCTCAGGCTACTCTTTTAAATATTTGTTAATGTTTATTTATTTTTGAGAGAGACAGAGAGAGAGAGACAGAGTAAGAGCAGGGGAGAGGCAGAGAGAGAGGGAGACCCAGAATCCAAACCAGGCTGCAGGCTCTGAGCTGTCAGCACAAAGCCCGATGTGGGGCTCAAACTCACAAACTGCGAGTTCATGACCTGAGACGAAGTTGGATGCTTAACCGACCGAGCCACCCAGGCGCCCCCTCAGACTTCTCTTTTATAACCAAATCCAAGTCTTACCCCCAGCCCCTCACTAATGCCTGGCAACTACTCATCTTTTCTCTCTTTCTTTAACTTCATTATTCCAAAAATGCTATATAAACGGACTCATACCTACAAAAGTATATAGCCTTTGGGGATGGGCTTTATTCCACTCACGATTCCCTTGGTATTTATCCAAGTAAGTGTACATCCATGGTCCATCCCTCCTGATTACCCGTAGGCTCTCCTGGCTTGGTGACCCACAGTCTGCTTGACCACTAACCCACCAAAGGCCATAAGAGTTGTTTCCAGCTTGGGGTTATTATGAAGAAAGCTGCTTTATTTATGAATGAACATTCACGTACAGGTTTTTATGTGAACATAAGTTTTCATTTCTCTGGGCTAGATGCCCACAAGAGCAATGATCAAGTTGTATGGTAATTATACATTGAGTTTTATGAGAAACCGCGAAACTGCTTTCCAGAACGGCTGTACCATTTTACGTTCCCACAAGTGACACAAATGACCCAGTTTCTCCACATCCTTGCCAGCGTTTCGTGTTATCGCTTTTTTTTTTTTTAATTTTAGCTGTTGTGATAGGTATGTAGTGGTATCTCATTGTGGTTGGGATTTGCGTTTTCATCACAGTTAATGACGTTGGCTATTGTTTTGTCGGCTTAGTTGCCATCTGTATGTCCTTTCTGTGAAATCTGTCTTTTGTCTGTTTTCTAATTAGACTGTTTAAGGATTTTTACTGTTCGGTTGTAAGAATTCTTTATATATCCTAGATACTAATCCTTTATCAGATATATAGTCCATAAATATTCCTTCTAGTCTGTAACTTGCCTTTTCGTCCTCTTCACGTGGACTTTCGCAAAGCAAAAGGTTTCTTATTTTGATGAGGCCGATGTATTTTTTTTGTCTTTGTGGCTCGTGTTTTGGGCATCAAGTGTAAGAACTATTCACCTAGCCCTGGACCCCAAAGATTTTGTTCTGGTTTTTTTCCCTACATGTTGTGTGGTTTCAGTTTTATGTTAAATCCATGATCCATTGTGAGTGAATTTGAGAATCAGGTGTGAGGTTGAGGTGAAACATTTGTTCCCATGAGTGTCGACCTCTCCACCACTGTTTGCTGAAAGGCTCTCCCTCCTCCACTGAATTGCTTTCGCCCCTTTGTACAGCTCAGTGGGGCGTATTTGAGTGGGTCTAACCGTTGAGCCCTCTGTTCTTTTCCATTGCTCTGTCTGTCCCCCCCCCCCCCCCCCCCAGCACCACAGGGACTGAATTCCTGTAGCTATGTGGTAAGTCTTCTTCTCAGGCAGAATGGGGAATGGCTTTTTGAAGAGGCAGTTTTGGTGCTGGCGGGAGATGCCACCTTGCCAACGTGTGGTGTGCACAAGACTGCGGTTTAAGCTCTGGACCAGTGGCCGGGGTGTGCTGCTGTGCCCCCCCCAGCCGGCGTACATGGACCTGGGAACTAAGGAGGAGGTGGCTTCTGTCACTAACACACCCAACAGCCCACACACGGGGTGTTTAACCCCCATCCCTGCAACCTTTGGTGGATTTAGAGGTTTTGGTTTCTAAGGGAGAAATGCTGGAGGTTGAGGCTACAGCATGACCATCGAGAGCCTCTCCTTCCTCCAGAGTGAAGGGCAGGGCCTCCTGTGCTGGCTAAGGTCACCAGGCGTGCTTCTGTTAGAGGAACGTGGCGGGGCAGGGACAGGACACCTGAAGTGCAGGCCCTCCGGGGCCCCTCTTACGACTTCCAGAAGCAAACCCCAAACAGGCCAGATGGCTGAGGGCGCAGTCGCTTGGGATTGAGGCTTTAGTAAAAGCACACTAGCTGGGGGGATGGCTGAGAACAGCAGTAACAGAGACTGGCAGGTGGCGAGGAAGGAATTTATAAACACCAAGGAGGCCTTGCGACCAGTTGCAGAAGTGAGGACTCGAGTACCTACAGATATTTTCCCGTTTGCTTTACTCCATACATTTTATCTCCTTAACCACCGTCTCGGTCCCCGGTCCCCGGTCCCCCTATCCCCTGCTGCTTCATGGAAGGCATATTGATGATGGCGAACCTAATAATTCAGACTCTAGGCCACAGTCTATGTAAGGGTGACTTTTACTGAACAATGTGACTAACGTGTCTCTTTTCTGGATGGGGGAGAACATTTCTCATTTCGTACGAAGAAATATGGTGATGGTTCTGTGATTTGCCTCTTGGAAATTAAACACAGTGGAACGTGGGTGTGGACGCTGAGTAGCCACGAGTGGACTGTGCCGGCTGTGGTCTGTGGACGTTCACGCCACCCATTCCCTGCAACAACGGGGCCACATTATCTCGGGGCCGGACCCTGGGAATTAATTACCTTTTCCGGAATCCCTTTCCAGCAGGAGCCTGGTTTGGATTCTGCCTCTGAGAGGCGCTCATGGGAAATGCAGAAGGCAGGAGATAAGCCACTGCCTGTACTTCTGCAGCACCAGCAGCAGCAAAGGCAGGGCCTTCCTGAATGTTCCAGCCCTACCCCCCTCCGGCCCGCCCACTGTCGGCCTCCCGCACAGGCTGCGGCAGTGGCTTCCTCAGCAGATTCCAGCAGCTTCCTCCGTTGCCTGGTTTCGGGGCAGCTGTCCCACCCCGCAGCTTCCAGACGTCTCCACTCCAGCAGCTGTTCCTTCCTGCTTGAAGTGTCTTGACCGCTGCGTGCCAAATACACAGGTCTGAGTGGAGTGGGAGGGACAGTTTCCAGAAAGTTCTTCTCCTCTTGGAATACCTGCTCCCAGGCGGACGCCTGCAGGAGGCGAGGCTGGCATCTGCCTCAGGACACAACCCACGGCTTCTGTGTGCTCTGCACAGACCCAGGCCGTGGATATTCCGGATGGGCCCAGGGCCAGGTGCTGGTCGGCACACGTTCTCTAAAGGTGCAACGAAGCAGACCGTGCCGGAATGCTCTCAGAAGCTGCGACAGACGGTTTTCAGAAGCAGCCTCTCCCTCTGTCACACCTCTCCTGGCGGCCCTCCACGTGGCACAGGAACAGAATCTGTTGATGTTGTGAAGCCAACAAACCTAGCCTCACCTGTGCCAGGATGCCCCCTGTTCATCTCCTGCCCACCGTTTTCTCTTCTTCTTTTTGTTAAAGGTGACACAAAGAAGCGGAAAATATTTAAGCTGCTGCTACACCATTTGTGATTTTAATTTGACAAGAAAACTTGTGCAGTTGCATGGAACATTTGTCTTATTTCTGCAGAATTTCGCTTTCTACTATGAATAACAAGCAGGTGCTGACGGCAGAATTACCGCCACCCCCAGTCCCCAGAATCGAGCGCTGCCTCCTCTCTGCAAGACCCTCACTGCATCTGCGTCCACGGTTGCCCCGCGCACCACCAGGGACCCCTCCGCCAGCACACGGCAGGCACTGTGCACGCTCCGAACCGGCAGTCAGTGCACAGCCAGAGCCCTGTGCCCAGAACACAGATGAATGGAAAGACATACTCAAAATGCAGGGAGAACGGGGCCACGTGACTCAGGAAACAGCATGCACACACATTTAGACAAGTGAGCCTCCCTCTTCAAGAGAGAAATGCATATGAGCATGTGCACAGACCTGCTGATGCCTCCCCTGCCCTGCTGTTGCCCACGCCATGCTTGGGACTGAAGTGACTTTAGTCCCCACCCCTCTTGTCTAAGGAATGCCACCCATCCTCGAGTTCTTCTGCAAATCACAACTTCTCTAGGCCGTAATTCTCCAGATACTTTTGTCCATCCGCATTCATCGGTCACCCTCGTGCGCAGCACACGACAGCAACAATGACAGCAGGGTGATTCAGGACCTGCTTCGGGCTGGGCGCAGTGCAGGCTGTCCCTTGCATTATCTCATTCAGTCCTTACAGCGACACTGTGAATGCAACACTGTTGTAATCCCCATCTGACAGATGAAGAAACTGAAGCATCCCGCGGTCAGTGATGTGACGGGCTTTTAGGGAACTGAACTAGCATTTGAACCCGTGACTTCAGAGTTCAGCCTTCTTGCACTGAGCTAGAAAGTGCGTAGTAAGAGACATAATGAACAACATAAATAAGCACCAAGTCTATGCACTGAACTATAGAATATTTAAAATAAATGAAATGTATTGTTTAAGTCAGCAAGTGGGGTAAAGCATTCACGTTATTCCAGGTTCAACCTGCATCCTGATGAAATGGGCAATGAAAGAAAAGCATCCAATTAGATTTATAGCAGGTTGAGCAGTGCCCAGAATCAGTTTCTCCCTTCCCCACACTCTGACTTTGGAATTTCCAGCGCAGGCCTTTCTACACCATAAATATTAAATGTGGGTTCTTAAGTTCCATCTGAAAGAGTTCTCAAATTCTCATCATTATTCTTCCAAATAACAACCAATGAACAAGAACATTAACTGGAGGGAATTTTATTTAGGCTCATTGAGAATGTGACCCATGTTATACAGCCATGCAAAATCTTAAGGAGAAGTGTTTTACTGCCCATTTTTCCTTATTGATGCTTATCTAAGAAAGAATAAGAAGATAAAACCCTTCCAATGGTAAAACAACCATACTATGAATTATTACTTCAACATAATTTACCTTCTACTCGTTGTGGTTAAACAATACTGAAAACTGAAAGAGGCAGTCACTCACTGCTGAAAACTCAGACAATAGATTTATCTAGAGGTGGCAAGACAGAGAAGGAAGCTATTGGGAATATGTTACAACAACTCAATTTTTATCTAGGTAAAGCTTTACAATAAACTTGCAACTCTTTAAATTGTACCAACCCCACTGACAGTTAGAAGTCTAAGAAATAAGCCCTCTATGACCCGCAGCCAGCCACGTGTTACCTCACACGGTGACAGCGTGCCTGCAGAGAGGCTGATCTTAGAAGTCAAAAACCCAGCTCAGCAGGGGATGCCGTGACGCCAAGCTTGAAGAATGTCTAGAACGTGAGAGTCCGTCTCAGAGAGCATGAAGGTGTCCCAGCCGAGTTGAGTGGATCCCGTTGTGTCTGAATTTAGCATGTGGCATCGGCTCAGTAAATATCTGCTAAGCAAACGGCACAAAGGAGAGCTAGGATGAACGCCAGGCGCCTCCCGTTACTGACTGTGGAATGGCGTCACCACTCAAGCCTCGGTTTCCATGTGTGTAAAATGATGGCACCAGAGTAACCTCCTGGGGTGACTGAGCTGAAAAACGGGTGGTGTGCAACGTGGTCTACCGTCTCCGTGCTCCCTAGCAGGGAAGTGCTCCGAGCCCCCAGCTCATCAGGAAACAAAGCAGTGTGTGTTGCATGCCAGGCAGGTTTTACTGGGAAACCATATAGTTTTCCACTCTTGTTGTCCTTTGTTGATTTATATAGTAATATAACTTCCTACCGGAGGTGCCCAGACATGATAACACATTACCCTTAAGGGGTCCAATAACTCCAATTCGTTTATACTCAGCCAGTATTTTGAGTGTCTCGCATGTATCCGGCCGGATGCCGTGCAAAGTAAGGCAGTGACACGAGAGGAAATGCCATAGCTGTGGAGCCGACCCCCGAGTTCAGTCCCACTGCATCTTGGAGCTGTGTCTCCCTGTCTTCTCAGCCACCGGAGAGTGATGCGCCTCCTTTAGAGGGAGGACACAGTGAATGAGATGATGTCTAGGAAGCGCCGTGACAAGACCTATGAGAAGATGCCCGGACAGAGAGAGAACTTTGTTACCAGAAGCAGTGGTGCCGTGGATGGTGATGACTGTCCCATTCTGGAGAAGACTGCTCTGGAGGAAAAGTAGGCACTCAGCCAGTGGCATTCCAGGCCGGGCAGGTGGCCTAAGAGAAGTGAAGATCAGTGTTGAGTGCTCTGGTGAAGGAGAGATGACATCAGGGCGGAGAGCCAGGACAAAACCCATGGGGTCGGCAGGTACTAGAGTGAGACTGGAAGGCAGGGCAAGAGCTTGAGGGGAGAGGGCAAGACCTGTCCAGCAGGGAAGGCCAGCAGCTGGGGTCCACCCGTTAGTCTCTTGCTGCGTCATAACCCCATGAAAACTCGGGACTCCTGGGCTGATTAGGGGGCTTGGCCAGAGCTGGGTTTAGCCAGGACGCCGTGACTTCTCTTCACATGGCGTTTCATTCTAGACATTTCACATCCCAGGAAGAGGTGTGAAGCATCGGGGCCTCTCGAGGCTCCAGTTCGGAGTCACTCTCACTGCATTACATGGGCCACAACAAGCCAGGAGGGCAGTCTGCATTCAAGGGAGTAGATGAACGGAGAGGACTGTGGCGTCACAGCACAGAGGCATGAGCCTCCACAGGAGGAGTGTGTGACCGTATTCTGCAGTGTATCACGTAAGAAGTATCTGGAAGGTTTATTCTGTGCCACAAGTGGGGGGCGCTTTGGGAGTTGCTGAGTGGAGCTGAGCTGGGCTTCCTACAGATGTGCTCTGCGGCATGGGGAATGCAGGCTGGGGTAGATCAAGGCAAACCTGGTTTCAGGCTCCTGCTAGAGTCTGAGCAAAGACTGGAGGGAACTCAGAATCCCACTCTCGGGTAGATACCCAGTGGAAACGCATTATGCGCATCCACCAGAAGCGATTTGTAAGGATATTCGTACGTAGAAGTAGTGTTCAGAATAGCCAAAGTCTGGGACCAGTCCAATTGCCCGTCAGGAGTAAGATGGATATATTGGTTTGGTATTTGCATGTGGAGGAATACTATACAGAGATTACAAGGGGGAAATGCCACTACAAGCAATGGAAGGGTGGACCTCACAAACAGAAGCCATACACAAAAAGCAAGCTTACTGTATGGTTTCCTTTATACACAGTTCAGAGAAGGCAAGACTAATGTGGCACATTCAGCATTGAATGGAGGTTATCTTTGGGGATGAGGGCACTAGTACCTGGGAGGGGGCACAAGGGGGCTGGCAGCGTGTTATCTCCAGACTTGGGTGTAATCCCATGGGTATGTTTGCTTTGTGAAAACTTATCAAGCTGTACATTTATGATTTATTTTTCTGTGTGTATGTTATACTTCAATTAAAAACCAAAATAAATCCACTGAAGAGTCAAGACTCTGTGACTTAGCATCTGTCAGTCGAGGCTGGGAGCGGGAGGAAATCATATAGGACACTAAGGCTCCCAGGAGTTGTGGAAGAGGTGGCCAGACCAGACATACACGTAGGAAAGTCTCAAAGTGACCAGGTCTTGTGAAGGTGGAAGAAAGTGAGTTAAGAGAAGTGAGTGATGCCAGGAGCATGCTGCCCTTAAGTTCCAGTAAGATTTGCAGGGGTGGACATGGGCGAGCAGAAGAGACATTCTCCGCCTTCAATGCGTGCGTGCCTGCCTACACCTAGGCATGTACGCACACACGCTCACACAGACACACCTGCCACCCACACAGCAAAGCACGCTTGCACGCACGACCATGTGTGCACATGTTCATACATTTACACGTACACACTCACGCATACATACAGACACATACATGCCGTTCAATACCCAGTCACGTGTACGTGAAGGCACACGTATGCACATATGCACACACTTAAACGTATACACTTGAGCACACATGCTCACACACGCAAGTGTGAACACACGGACAGGCACAGGATCAGGTGCACACATACACACTTGATCATGCACACACAGACGGACAGACACACACACACTCAGCTCATGCAAACATGCATATGCATACCCTTACACACACACACACACACACACACACACACACACACACTCTCACACACAGACACAAGGAGAGCTTGGCCACTTGCCGTCTGAGACCCTGTTGTGACGGGTGTATGTGCTCTGTGTGTTAGAGAGTAAAATTTTGAAAGTAGGAAATGACTCCATCCCAGAAATCAAATACAAGGAGACAGCGCATTGCCCAGGTCAGCTCAGAGCGCTCCCCCTGCGGGCCTCCTCCTTATGTCCTGCCTTCCTGGAATCTCCCTCCTGGCCGCACTGGATGCCCTCATGGAAGCTCAGGGAACTTGCCTCACTCTGCGGCCCCCCAGGCCCCTCAGCAGCCTGCCCCCACCCGCGTGCCTGGGAAGCCGAGGCCTGAGCTGCCTCCGTGGGCACCTCCCTGCGACAAGAAACAAAGGAAGCCGTCAGCAGTCCGCCCACTATTGAGATGGCAGCATCCCTCCGGTGGGGCTCCATAAAGACTCCCTGGGCTAATGAATAAACCCTCAAAGCTACCAGCAGAGCATTTAAGGGAGAAACGAGGGGCCCCAGAACCTACTCAGCTGTCCCCAGGCTGCTGCTTTGGGCCGGTTTATCGGGCATCTCCGTGCGTTCCCAAGAACCCGTTGGAGCTGGTCATCAGCCAGTTACTTCTGTGTGTCAGACCCTCTTGGAGAAGGAAAGCCACCTCGCTCTGTAAGCCGAGCTCCTTTCTCCAGCAGCAGCCAGAGTAGAGTCTCTGCCGGCATGCAGAATGTAACCATGAATTATCCATGGGCTTCAGAGCCGTTTGACAGGGAACGCGAGAACCGCCAAAGACAGGTTGCAGGCAGTGGGGACTTGGGGTGCTAATTACTTCTCACTGTCACTTAGCGATACCCGCGCATCTGCTGGGGGAGAGAGGGGCCTTTGCCTGTCGTGCTCGCAGAAGAAAAGAATGTATTCAAACAAACAAACCAGGATTCCACAAAGCATACAGAGTAGCAGAGCTGAGCTAGCGGAGCTGTTTAATCGTAGGGAGGAAGCGGTTTTGGCCAAAAGGTTCTTCTAACAAAATGGCTAGAAGGACATTTGGCCGAAGTGGAGAGGCAGGGGAGTGGGTGCAGGGCAGGTGGATTTTGTGTGAGCCCAACTGGCATTGCACAGCTGGCCATCAGCGCCCTTTAGCGGCTGATTTCCGCTCTCTAGCCTCAGTGTGCTCATCTGTGACGGGGGGAGAAGGACGGGGCCGCACGCACGTGGCTGAGAGCCTGCGAGCCCTCAGAGAGCGCACCCAGCCTTCTGCACTGTGGCTTTTAGTTTGCATTGCCTGCTGCACAGGACACTGGGTGCTCCACCCAGACCCCCGGCCCCACCCCCGGCCCTTTCACCATTTCTGAGCCAGGCCCCCACTCCCTCTGGCTTCTGTGCGCTTTTACTTCTAGCCTCTTGTTACTGCGCCTGTTTCCAGGGAGGGCCCAGAGGCTCCCGGATCCCCTTGTCTGCACTGGCTGGGAGATGCCTGACGGCTGTCCCTAAGACAGTAACTAACCACTGTGGATATGTGCGAGCCTCAGTCTGAGAAACCCCTCCTGGTGGCCCTGGAGGGCCCTGCTGACGCCACCTCCGTGGAACCCTGGCCTGGCTTCTCTCTACCTTTCGCATCCTGTGGCCCTCCTCCCTCCCCAGCTTTCCTAGTAACTCAGCCTGTGCACAAAGCCTGTTCCCAGGACTGGTTCGCATTGGCATTTGGTAAACATTTGTTGCAAGCCCGAAGCGTTCCCTGTCACCCCTCCCACTTCGGAGGACGGTGAGGACCAGCCTCACTGGATAGCCCCACGCATAACAGTTCTGGCTTGTTTTCCAGATCTTCCAAAGCACATCTTCAAAATGCACAATTTTTCCAATTACAAAGGCTGAGATTAGTTGTGAGCCCTCTTTGGGGGGATGACTTGACCTTTATTACTATTCTGAATCTTTGCTCACCTTTCTCTGCTGTTCTGTAATCCAGCAGGGAAAAGATAGACCTATTCCAGCCTTTTCTTTCAAATATATGGCAGAATTTTCCTTCTTCTTATGAGCTAGAGAGAGGAAGGGGGTTTGCTGTTTCTTTCCAAATAGTGTCCCAAGATTTCAAGGGAAGGGTTTCGGAAATGACACTTGAGTTAAAAGAAACTGTTTTAAGGTTTTTATGAAAGCAAAGAGACGCATTCAAATTTTTCTGCTTTTCTTTCCATATGAGGAATTTATAAAGTACCTCTCCCAACAACTTTGAAAGAGGGGAATGTGTTTGCAGTAGCACTGACCGCTGACGTGTCTGGGGACTGAAACGGGCAGGGTGTGTCTTCCTCCCTAAAACACCCGCTTGAGAATAGCCCTCAGACAAGCTTTCTAAGTGTCTGAAGCCATCAGATCATCTCCAACTGGGTCTGTGTGGACCCAGGAACACCGAGTCTTAGGGGGAATCAGCCATCTATGTATTAACTTGGGACCGGGGCCGTTTACAGGTTCTTTGGTCAGAGGTGTTAGGCTGTTACTTCTGAACACTCAGTAAGCTTGGGAGTGGACCTTGGTCTGCTCTCTCAGAGGTTTAAAACTCTAAAGAGAAAAGAACACAGGCAAACATACACCCCTGGAAACAGCACCCGGGTAAACACCTTGGAAAAGCCGCTGTGCTCCCACAGCGCAAGCTCTCCCTAGAGAATTTATTTACAACCAAAAAAGAAAAAAAAAATGCTCCTTTATCCCTGAAACTGCATCCTTCAAGTCTGGGAGAACTGAAGATAAAGCTATTTTCCTAAGAGCATTGGAGCAAAACGGAAGACAAGTGTAACATAACTAGTGACATTTTCCCAGGAGGTGTCTGCTTTGAGTGTGTTTCCATTTTAATGTCATTTGAAAGATCTTTATCAAAATTAGTGGCACAAACACTCTTTTTAAATACATGTGCATTATTTTACGTTTCTTTAAGAAGGGGGAAGCTCCTTTCTGGGCTTGGCTGCCTCTGGCTTTGCTCATTTGCCATTTGGTCATATCTTACCCTCCTAGTCACCTCCCCACCGCCCTTTCCAAGACTATCATCCACGCAGAAGGCTTTCCGACAGGCCCTTCAAGCCACTTACTTTCATTCACTCCTTGTCTCCTTTAAAAGCATAATGTTGCTTTACAATTCACCTCCTGCCTATCAAAGGTGATGTTTACCTGAAGGCCTCTGAATGCGTTTTGCTGGGATCAAAAGTAATTACTTTGCAAAGTTCATTTCCGACTTCCGTGTCTTCTCTGCCACTGAATAAATATTTCATAAGTCTGAAATTCAGAGGCTGTTTGTTTCTCTTAGTTTTGCAGGGTTTTTTTCTTAATTAGCCAATATGCCTGTATTTTTTTCCCCTAGATTTCTTCATATAACGTTACAGAATAAGATACTTTTGAAATAGATCTACAGAGTTTTCCCGCAGAATACTAAAGATGTCAGCACACAGGGGAACAAACGGGGAGCCGGGCATTTGCATGAGCTAACACACGCTGATAATTTATTCAGCATTCATTCAGACCCGCACGTAGAGGGCCTGCCTGCAAAGGGCGTTGGGAATGAACGTTGGCCCACGGTATTTCTGGGGACTCTGGTTCTTAAGTAACTTGGAAACTTTTGAGATCTAAGACCAAGTTTTGGAGTGCATCATTAGAAAGGTTCTAAAACTCCCTAAGACAGTAGTGTATGCCACTTGCTGCCTGCCTGCCTGGTGACAGGAATATTTATGGTGGCAGCCAATGCTTCTGCAAAATCCTGACTTCAGATAAACAAGCTGGGGCAGCTGACTTGGAACTGACAGTCCCTTCTTATCCAGCTGGCAGAGGTTGGTGACTACAGTGAAAAGCCCGCAAGAGGAGGGCAGCGTTGAGCCACAGGGTGGGCAGGAACCACAGGCCATGTGGGGCTTGTGGCATTTAGCATTTTGGCTGCCGGCATCTGGATTTACTTGGGGACATCACTGCCCACGCCATGGTGAGGCTTAGGGCCTCTCAACAAGTGCACTTTACCCTCCCGTAAGGAACGGGCTGGTCACCCAAAGCTGGAGGGACTTGGGTCAGGAAAACACCGAGGCCATCAACTTGCCTCCAGCAGTAATGCCCACCAAAACTCAGCTCTGCACTTGGAAGGCGGCTTCCCTGGTTTCCTTCCTGCTCCTGGGCCTAATTCTTCTGCATCTGTCTCCACTCTGTCTACATACCAGCCATCCGACAGCCATCTGGTAAGTTCCTTCATGGCTCTGAAGAGCCTGAGATTGTTTCTGTTGCTTGCTACCCAAGAAGTCTAAATGATTCAGGGCCTAACAAGGTCAACAGGAACCCAAGGTGGGGGACCAAGACCTCCATTCACTTGCCGTCCATCCCCCCACCTCCTCTGTGCATTTACGCAGGGCTGCTCTCCAGACCCTCCCCTGCAGCAGCCCCAGTGAGCTCTGGAGACTCAGCAGGGTTAAGGTCGCAGACTGGTGAATGGGCATTTAGATCTGACCAAATCTGTTTGACAACAAGGTCCACTCTCCAAGCTTCCTCTGCCTCCAAGAGTACACAAGTTGATTTTCTCTTTTTAAATAGTTCACTCCAACTTCTCACGAACAGACCCTCCTTCTTTGAATTAATAAGAGTCGTTTTGTGTTTTTCTCTACCAAAATCTATTTGGAATCTCAAGTTACCAAAGCAGACAGGAGAGGGGAGGTGAGGGCCGGCACCCACGTGATGCCTCCACCCTGCGGAAGAGGTCACCATAGCCCCTCCAGACCTAGCAGCCAGACGTGTGGCGCAGAAACTAGCACTCTGAGCAATTTGGCTTTTTCGTTGATTCAAATAGGACCATGCTTTCTGACCTCAGTCTGTTTCTAATCACAGGGTCTCATGAAGCTTAGAGATGCCAGAAACTTCATGGAGCCACTCTCTGTATTTCTCTCCTGTGTCAGCTCAAATATTCAATTTCAAGCTCCTATCTGACCCGTGTTCCTTAACTGAGAGCCGTTCATCTTCTTCATGTTTAGGAAACTGCAAACTCAGTATAAATGTGCCACCCTCTAGTGTCTCTTAAATTCGGTCTGGAAGAATGCCACGGGGAAAAGGGTTTAGCATATCTCCTTAGGCGTTTGGGGGCTCAGGATTCGGATGGAGATTAATGCCTATGCTGTAAATCATCGCGAGGAGAACTATAAATAGAGGGGCCTCTTTCCACACGGCTGAGGATTTTCGGGTCTAACCACAGTACTTTATAACCCAGATCCCCACACAAGGGCAAGCATGAAAATGACTGTGCTCTGGGAGTGGATATTTTATGCACGAACTGGTTTCATTTCTGGAATCTGTAAGCTTTTAAGATGTAAGAGTCATGGAATATTCCACACTCCATCCACGTCAGACCTAGAGGTTCATCCAGAGCGCCTATTAGCATAGTTTGGGCTCATAAATCCTGAGGGCCTTTGGAACGCTACTCCAAAGGCACGGGGTGATTTTTCCTCAAAAGATGTGCCTCCTATTTGAAAATGAAGCCACTGCTTCGAAGGTGCCTCTCTTTCAACAGAAAACTGAAGCAGATCGTGGGGGCTTTTTTCCTCCTTCCCCCACCTGGCTGCCTATTTTGTTCTCCTATTTCCCCTCTCCGAAAATCACCACGTGCTTTCCCAGGAGCCGGTGGCCCCGTGACCTTGCCCGGTGATTTCTCGTACAGCAGGCTTATCATTTTCAAGGACTGAGCAAAAACATGATTTGGGTGGAAAGACAAAGGACCCTTAGGCAGGACCTTGAAAAGTCAGGGATTTGTCACTGCAGAAGTTCAGTGGCATCAGCACTTCTCAGCTGTGGTGACTGTCACCATTCGGGGCTGGATCCTTCCCTGTGGTGGGGCTGTCCTGCGCATCACAGGATGGGTGGCCGCGTCTCTGGCTCCCACCCAGGAGGTGCCTGCTACCCTCCTTCAAGATGTGACAACCAGAACCTGTCTCCAGACAGCCGTCCCCGGGCAAGGGGATCGCTCCCAGCAGAGAACCCCTGAGCGAGGTGTCTATGTGGTGTCTGTATGACTGTTACGAAAGTAACCTTTCCTGAGCTGAGTTCGGAGACCTTCTGAGAACCGGAAACAATCCTGCCAGTGTGTCTGACTCCCTCTGAGATTTCTTCAGCTCTCACAGCTGTTGCCCAGACCCAAAGCTCATGTCCAGTGACATCTCAACCCCTTTCCACCCGGCAATCCCACTTCTGGGTATTCATCCAAAAGAACTGAAATCAGGATCTGAAGAGACAGGTGCCCCTCCGTGTTCACTGAAGCCTTGTTCTCGGTTGTCAAGACGTGAAACAGCCCACATGTCTGTCAGTGGACAAACGGGTACAGAAAGTGCGGTTTGTGTATGCGGTGGAATGTTATTGAGCCACCTGCAACTATACGGGGGGACGTGGAAGATCCTATGCTAAGTGAAATGAGCCGGACAAACACTCCAGGATTCCACTTGTAGGAGGACTTTAACATGGCCATGCTCGTAGAATTAGAGGACGGAATGAATGGTGGTTGTCCTGGACTAGAGCAGGAGGGAGATGAGTCTCTGCTCAGTGGATATGAAGTTTCAGTCATGCCAGATGAATGCATTCCAGAGGTCCGCTTTGTCTCCAGAGTTGTGCCCATAGTTAACGGCAGGGTGTTGTGCACGGGAAGATGCATTCAGAGGGTAGAGCTCATGTTACGTCTCTTACCACAGTGCAAAATAAATGCGTGCATAGATCATTAGATGGGAGAAGAAGGAGGGAGGGTAGGGCTCCTGTTCCTGAGTTCTGAGTTCTAGATGGAGAACTTGGCAGTAAAAACGAAGCCTCGGGGATCACCAACAGTCACGACCTCTGGTCCCCTCCACCTCCCTGCCCTACCATTTCTAAACGCACAGTCAGCTGTCCGGCCCGAAATAAAAGGTTTATGTCAAGTTGTCACATGGATTCTTATGGCAATAACATTTGGAGCCTTTTACTGGGACATAAACTATAAGCTAAAATGTCACCAGATTTTATTAGACAATCTAAACTTAATTGCAAATAAGTTGATGTACTCATAAAAGATGATGTAAGACCGCCATCTCAGCAGGCACACAGGGACCAGCCAGGAGCACGAGGCAGTGACTCAGTGCTGACTTGTCCTCCACTCCAAAAGGCACCGCTTGCTTCCTGAAGTACAAAGAGGGAAGAGTGATGTCGGCAGGAAGCGACATTATTACTTAATAATCACAACACAGAGAGCCAGAAGTTAAAAGAGGTCGGTGTGAACCATGTTCCAAGACCATTTTCTCTGGAATAAAATTTTCGTAAAGAGCTCTACGTCTTTTTTATGGCCAGCGAGAACGTCATTGGGAAATTAATGATGGATCTGAATGATAAATCTGCCTTCATATAGAAGGGTCGGCTTTATGAAAATATGCTTTGATGCCTCGAAGGCTGTAAATGAGAGCAAGACAAGAATACATCCAGAAGGATCATTATTCCAAGTCAGGCAACCTGTCCTGCTGCCCGATCCCGTCAACTTTATTGGAAATAAAAATACACATTGGCAAAAACCTACTTGTCATGCAAAGGTCCGTAGTTTTCTTTTTCTTTTAAGATAAAATATGCTTAATATTGTGAAGACCCCATGGCTTGGGTCAGAATCTTGTGTTTTCACCATATGGCTTCCGGAGGATTCACCCAGAGTAACACTTTGCGAGAAAGAAATCTTAGGGATGTCAAAATGCTCACCAGTGTGCTGCAGAAGGCCATTTTTCTTAATCGTTAATTCACCTATTGATCGGTTTTCAGTAAGTGGTTGTACACGTGTGTTGCAGCTGCTGTAACAAAGCACCACAAACCCGGTGGCTGAAAACAACAGACATTGGATCTCTCACGGACCTGGAAGCCGCCAGTCTGAATTCAAGGTGTCGGCAGTCCCGCCGTGCTTCCTCCAAGCCGCTGGGAGCAGGTCCTTCCCGCTGCTAGGGGCAGCTGGCCATCTTGAGCATGGTGTGGCTGGCAGGCACGTCACTGCACCTTCTGCCTTTTGTTGTCACGTGACCTTCTTCCCTTGCCTGTCTATGCATCCAGATCTCCCTCTGACGAGGACACCCGTCATTGGGCTAAGATTCACCCTACTCCAGCAGCAACTTCGTCTTAACTCATCACATAATGCAAAGACCCTATTTCCAAATAAGGTCGCACCCTGAGCTTCCCAGTAGACATGACTTGGGGGGAGAGGAGAGAGGACACTATTGGACCCGGTAGAATGCTAACTAGACTATCCATGGTCGCTGTCACAAACTCTCTTTCTCTGGATCCCAGGTTCAGGGCACTGCCAGATCGTCTTTGTAGCATGCTGTGGCTGTGGCCGTGGTGTCCCACCCTGCACCCCTCCCCCCCACCCCCAGCCTGGCCCTCTCTCTAGGCCATCTGTTAGTTAACATTAATTAATTAGCTTTCTGGTTTTTTTTTAATGGGCTCACTTTTTTTTTTTAACTTAACGCATTCTTAGGAGAAACTTGACATCACCACCTTAAAGAAACATGAACCTCCTTTGCCTGCGATACCAGATGAGCTGGGGGATCCGTTCACAGAACCCAGTGATGTGATGCGTCCAGCCGGTGCTCTGTCTGCAAGGCTGCTATCTTTGTGCAGAAGGAAGATTGGCAAGTGGAAGAGAGGCGCCCGAGACAACATCACACCTACAGGTGTCCTTTTGCTTTCTGTGCTCAGGACCGATGGTTGGAAAGGCCAGTACTCACCTGTCTTATGGGAGTGTCACTTGGTGCCATGTCCCTGGGCCACCACAAAGCATCTTCCAAACACATCCACATACTTGGGAAATCACTGTCAGAATGACCACAGCCACTCTGTGAAGGCAGGCAGACCTGGGTCGACTTGAGCAAACTTGACCTTCAGATTCCCCTTGGTAAATAGGATTTACTGCTACAGATCCAGCAGTCCGGAAAGAGTGTCCCCTCAGTCTCCATTCTCCCCTTAACGCTGTCTTCTCTTTGCTGCAGTTTGACTCAGACCCACCAGTCACCACGACAGCCTCTGGTTCAGGCTGATAGCCATGCTTCTGACCCTTCTTGGCCACAGAGCGACGGTGACTCGGTTGACAGAGCCCTTGGCTGGCTCTGCCTTTGCAGCTGGGCCCCAGCCCTCCTGGACTCTGTCCTGCTTCTGGGAGCCGCTGCTCCCCTCCTGGAGGGCACGTCTTCCTCAGCCCCTTGTGCATGTTGCCTCTCTGTCCATGGCCTCTCTCTGTTCACCACACACATTCTCAGGGCAGTCCCGCCTTCCAAGGCCGCTGTCCCTACCTGCACACCTGTGCCTCCAGTTCCAGGCCTCTGGCCCTGGCTCGCCAGGCTCCAGCATCACTAGCCAGTCACTCGGCAACCGGTTCACCTGGCTGGTCCCCGCTGGACTCGACTTCCCACCCAGCCCCCCCCCCCCACCGTCAGCTCGCTTCCTGGGACTGCTTGCGGACCCTGCACTTCCCACGGGAGGACCCCACCAGCTCTTATGATCTCCCGTTTCCCCTGTGCCAGGTCCCTGCAGGGTGCTGGCTGTTTCCAGGCAGGTGGAGTGTGCGTCCTCACACAGCGGGAGCTCTACGTGGCTGCTGCTCGTTATTCATTCATCCATTTATCGAGAAAACCAGTGTGATGAGTACCGACCATGTGCCGGACACTGAATCAGATGCTAGGGATCCACAGTGAACAAAACGAGTGGTCACCCTCTCCCCTGGCTCCAGTGGCATTTGCAGTCGTGGGAAGGGAGACTGTAAATGAATACATATCAAGTATGTCACCAACAGGTGACAAGCTCCAGGACACGAGACCATGCCGGGCAGGGTGAGGGGTGACGGGCCTGGGCGTCCTCTTCAGAGGTGGTGAGGAGAGGAGAGGAGCTGGCAGACGGGTCTCCGTGGAGGGAGGGAGCAGCCGTGCAGCCATGTGGTTACTGGGGGCCGGGGGCACTCAGGTGCTGGAAAGGAAGGGTCAAGGCGCCGACAGAGCTGGAGCAGTAAGCAAAAGCGAGAGCAGCAGGTGAGGGTAACAGGGAAGGAGGGCCCGTCTCGTAGCACCCTCTGTGGCCACAGTCATGGGTCATTACCTTGCAGTTGCCTCAGCTGGGCTCCTGAATGAGGGGCTTGAGCTCCATCCACCCGCTGCCAGTGAAGGCGTGACGGGTCAGGTAAGCAAGGTTCTAAGGCTGGCGGGGTGCCTTCCAGGCCCCAGCTCCACACTGCGCACACCGGCAGCCCTCCCCGGCCTCCCAGACCCCGGTGCCAGGTCAGCCAAGAGCCCGCCCAACTCCGAGCAGAGGAGCGCTCCTGAGAAGGAGCCACTGCCAGACTCCATGCCAAGTGGTGCAGCGAATCAAAGCCCGGCTGCGTCCGTGGCCCACGGTGTGTGCTTTGCATTTGCAAGAAGGCGAGTTCAAGAAATAGAGGGGGACAAGTTCAGAAGCTGGTGATGGCTTGCTGGTGTGGAGAAGTTCCTCACTTCCTAGCCTCCAGGTAAAATAAATTGCTTCTTTTAAAAGGTCTTTTTTCAGGCAGGTGAGGATTTTTGTCCGGTGGTCGTCCTCAGCATAAATTACTGGTTTCTTTCCACATGGTTTATTTACTTAGCAAGTAAATTGGGTTAGATCATCACTAAATTTCGCCATTTGGCACATATGATATTTATGCACTTAATAGCTTCATTAAGGAGGTTTCCGGGAGTATATTACTGAGCAAGCCTATAGATCATCGGGCAATAAATCTAGAGGACTCTCCTTAGCATGTATCTAATTTGGCCATGGCTTTAATTAAGTGTTTCAGCTAATGATTCCCATTTATGTTTAATAAAATTTATTGTGTAAAAATAAGTTATCAAACCCCAATTTATTCAAGTTCATCCAACTGATGTGCGGCCGAGAGCAGCATGTGCTAATGGGTGGCAATTCACATTTAGAGTCTCGCCAGCTCTGCCAGAGGCATCGGCAATGGTGTCCAGCCGGCGCATCGCCTTAAAAGCCATTTGCCTTGAGGGAGAGAAAGCTGTGCTTAAGTTAACCGTGTCTGGGCGGCAGAACTAACAGAGTATAAGCGGTTGTGAAAAAGGGCCGCGCTTGGAGATGGCTACAAAAATGCAGGTGCGGCCCTCGCTGAAGATGGCCAAGGCTTTGGCCTGGGGTTCTCTTGACAACGTCTCCTCCCTTTGAAATCAAGCGATGCATGGTCTTCTCGCTGGACCACCTCCAAGCCCGTGACCCCTAGAGGCCATCTCACATGCTGCCTCTAGGACGTGTGGCCCCCGAGGGTCCTTGGGGCTCTGCGTCATGACCCCACCTCTCTCTCCATCCCTAGGCTGCCCCGGGTGTGGCTGGTGGCCCCAGCCGAGTGCCCACCCTGGTGCCTCTGCCTCCTCAACCCCCCTGGGATTGCTGAAGACCACCGCTTAGGGCAGCCCACATTCAGCGACCGATTGATCTGAGTGCAAACACCCAGCCCCATGGCCCCAGCTCAGAACAACTCTGAAGAGCTGTTTCTGCTCCAGGGCTTACCCCCAAGCATGGGAGTGACTGGGGCCTTGGTACAACTTCATCACATCCAGGGTCCCCCCATCCAGTCCACTCCCACTGCCTCTGGACCCCAGAGGTATGGATCGCTCCCCACTCAACCGTCTCAGAGCCCCCTTAGCAGGGACCCCCAAAGTGCCATATCCTATGGCCTCCTAACAGTTTTGGGGGATCCATGCTGACCAGATACATTGTCATCAAAGTTGTGTACAGCGATGTCCACATCGCTGATTGTGTGAAATACTGAAAACCATAAATCAACTGAAAGGCCCAGGGAGGCTGTATAAGATGTGGAACACTTCTGTGGCACCAACGCCTGCTGTTAAAAGGGCTTGGTGGGTCTGCATATGATTACACAGAAAACCCACCAAGCTATGTTGAGTTTGAAAAAGTGACAAGAGGGGTGCCTGGGAGGCTCAGTCGGTCAAACGTCCAGCTCTTGGTTTCGGCTCAGGGCATGACCTCACAGTTCGTGAGTTCAAGCCCTGCATAGGGCTCTGCACTGACAGGTGGGGGGTGGGGAGCCTGCCTGAGATTCTCTCTCTTTCCCTCCCTCTCTGCTTCTCCCCTGACTCATGTGCACTCGCTTGCTCTCTCTCTCTCGAAATAAATAAACATCAAAAAACTGAAAAGAAGCAAATATGATGATGCCCTTTAGCTCAAAACAGTGTTTTCGATATTTTCTGTGGGTATCCACATGCAGATAGATGATAGCTATCTAAATGCATAGAACATTCTAGAAGGAGATGCAGACGTGCTGACAGTGGTTTTATCTGAGAAGGGGGCAAGGCTGAGAATGAGTGGTCAGAGAGTGGGTCAGGAAGGACTCTAAGCTTACCTGGAATTCTTCCACTTTCTTCTCTTTTTTACTTTTTATCAGAGTATTTATGTATTGATAGCTAAATTAAATATCAATTGCTTTTTTGGAAGCTGGACCATATAGTTTTTGCTGAAATCTGTGTGGACGGGACCATGTATAAGGATGGAAAGGAAGCACATTAGAAATACTTAGATGCCAGTTAAGTGTCTGCTTTTCTCCTCAATTAGAGAACAATAATTAGGTTACTTTTATTTCTTTAAGACTGTATTTTTTAAGTAATCTCTATGCCCAACGTGGAGCTCGAACTCATAACCCCAAGAACAAGAGTATCATGCTCTACTAGCTGAGCCAGCCGGGCACCCCCGTTACTGGGTTACTTTTAAAAAGAAAGCAGACTAAGAAAATATGTCTAATCCACTACACCAAGCTGTTACCCATTTACAAGGATCTTTTTTTTTTCATGTTTATTTATTTTGAGAGAGAGAATGAGCACGTGCATGAGTGGGGGAGGGACAGAGAGAGAGGGAGAGAGAGAATCCCAAGGAGGCTCTGTCAGCACACACCCTGACACGGGGCTGGAACTCTTGAACCGTGACGTGATGACCCGAGCTGAAATCGAGTCGGACGCCTAACCAATGAGCCACCCAGGCACCCCTCAAGAATCTTTAAAAAGCACTGCCCTAAACCTTAGGATTTTCCTGTTGGAAATTCCCCATAACTAGGTGGTCACTAAGACCTAAGTAAGGCTGGGCCCCACCAATTCAGTTTTCCATTCTGGTAACGGAAGTTTTTCTTTTTCTTTAATTTTTTTTTTTCAACGTTTATTTATTTTTGGGACAGAGCAGAGAGAGACAGAGCATGAACGGGGGAGGGGCAGAGAGAGAGGGAGACACAGAATCGGAAACAGGCTCCAGGCTCTGAGCCATCAGCCCAGAGCCCGACGCGGGGCTCGAACTCGCGGACCGCGAGATCGTGACTTGGCTGAAGTCGGACGCCCAACCGACTGCGCCACCCAGGCGCCCCTCTTTTTCTTTAAATTCAGTCACTTTTTAATACCGGTACAGTTGAGACAACTTATATTTGCAAATATCATCATGTCCATAAACTTGGTACAAGGTACAGATGAATTTTCACAGCCTCAACGGAGGCAGACCTCATTAGGAGGAGAACATCAGAGCAGTAACACCATTGAAGACCACGTCACCCAGTCCCATCATTGTATATACAGGGCACGGGATTAGAGACGGCAGGTGACAAAACTGTTCAAGGGGAAAGTCAGCCTGAATCATATCAGTTAGCACAGGCCACTGCAGCGAACCCTTGTGTGCTGTTGACTTGGCTGTATTCCCCCTTTTCCTAGAAACACTCCAGTTCCCATCTATGACTGGCTGCATGGTTTGCAGAGCCCAAAGCCAAATGGAAGCACATGGGGCTCCTTATTCAACAATTGTTAGGAATGTCCAGATGGTGACAGCAGAGCATTAAACTGCACACGGGACCCTTCTGACCGTGGGCGCAGACCCCAGCTGCACACCTGTGAAGCCACACTCGGCCGAGTGTGAGCAGAGGCCACGGGCGGCCACGGGGCCAGAACGTGTGGCCCCAGTGCCAAGCCACCACTGTGTCACACTGCCCCAACCACACCAAGTGGTTCGGGGGGAGCCTATCAATTGGTTGGGGGGGGGGGGGCATGTGAGCCAAATCAGAGCGGGCGGCCTGGGCTTAAGTGATTCCCGGGCTTGTGCCCAGAAGTTCTTCTCCCCTGCTGTGGACCGGGGAGAGACCAGCCTGAAAATAGGGCACATGCACGGCAGACAGCAGGGCTGAGCCAGGACCCGGACACAACCAGACTCCAAGAACACCTGTGACGTCCCTCCAGCAGACTTTCCCTTCACACAAGCCCTTTCGTTTTTATCCGTTTCCGCCATTTCAAGTGGGGTGTTCTGTCACTTCCACCCAAAAGCATCCTCTCTGCTCTAAGTTCTCACTGATTGTTAAGAGTATACATTTTTCACAGCCTTTCTGTGGATGGCAATTTGGCAATGTCAATTAATATTTAAAATGTTCGCACCACTTGCCCCTTGGATTCTATTTCTAGGAAGGAATTTATCCTACGGAAACCATCACCCAATTATGCAAGAACTTTTTTTTTTAATGGTCTCTGCAGCATGGTTTGTAATAGTGAAAAATTGGAAACGACGAGATCTCCATCAACACGGGACTGATTAATTAAACTATGGCCGTTTCGTCGTTTGCAACGGAGAGAGAAGTTAGCGAGGCTGAGATGTACTTCCCTAGAAAGCCAGCCACGACCGGTTAAGTACAAAAAGCAAGTGTACAAAAATGGTTTTGTTTGCTCTCATCGTCGTAAAGTAAGTTAATAAGATGCTAGCATGTATCCACAGAGACAATAAGTTGCTGGAGAATTTGGGGGGTGAACTGGAGGGGCTTTCGCTTTGACAAAACACATAGAAATGCAGACGGTGTGAGATTTCAAAGATTCCAAAGAAAAGCCACGTAACTCCCAACAGTGTGACCTGCCGTGAGGTGTTTGGCCCCAAGTGGCCCTATGATGCTAATGTTGAAGAGACACTGTACGACCCTGTCTACCACTGCTAACCCCAGCTTCTCATGCACATTCTGTCCTGGGTGAGGACCACTCCAGAAAGCTCAAGAGTGCGTGTGAGGGCCATTCGGGGCACGCAGGATTCACATTCAGTGCCAATGTTAACGCTCATTTCCTGTCTCGCCCACCCCCCCCTGAGTTGGGGGCCTGTCTTCACATGATCATCATAATCTGTTTCGAATGTGCCATTGATACGGGAGTTGCATGTTTCTAAGACACGGTGGGTGCCCTATCTTTCTAGCTCTCAAGCCTTTATTTCTCCATGAAGAAGTGACTATTTATTGAGCAGCTATTATGTGCCCCACACGGAGGTGGAGCTGAATATGTCAGTCATGGTTGTGTCCCCCTGGAGACCCGTGGGGACGACAGACATTGGGAGTGCTGGAGAGAGACGTGGAGCATCTTGGCCATGTGTGCCAGGCCGGTGTAGCTCTGGGGCCACAGAGGCCTCCAGAAGGGGTAAGAGTCCACCAGGGTGCGTATCCACCTGCCAGAGACACTCGCATATGTGAAGGCCTTTGAGGGAAAAGGGAAAGGAAGCAGAGAAACTGCAAGGCACCCAGTGTGTCTGAACGTGGCGAGTTAGCAGGAGAGGCAGACACTTGGAGGGGAAGCGCAGGGGGCCAGGCCTTGCAGACGGTGGTAAACATTCGGTCACTTCTCTCAAGAAAAGATGAAGCACTAGAAGTAAAGCAAGGAAGTCGCAACGGTGTTGGCACCAAGGAGACCCTCCAGCCACAGCGTCGGTGGTGGGTGGCAGAGGGACTGATTTGTTTGGGGCGGGTGGGGGGGGGGCGGCATAGAAGCTGTTGAGCAAAGACAGTGGAGGCTGCGGGGCGCCTGGGGGGCTCAGTCAGTTGAGCGTCCGACCTCGGCTCAGGTCACGATCTCGCGGTCCGTGGGTTCGAGCCCCGCATCGGGCTCTGTGCTGACGGCTCAGAGCCTGGAGCCTGCTTCACATTCTGTGTCTCTCTCTCTCTCTCTGCCCCTCCCCTGCTGGCTCTCTGTCTCTCTCTGTCTTTCAAAAATGAATAAACATTAAAAAAAAATTAAAAAAAAAAAGACAATGGAGGCTGGGAGGGAGGTTCTGCGGGGGGAGCAGACAAAGCAGTCAGACTCACCCGGGGTCAGGAGGACAGACCGGCTTGGGTTGGTGGGGGAGATGGCCTGGCTCCCCTGGCCTGGCACCCCTGTTGCACTGCCGTCCCCAAGGATGGGCAACCTCTGTAATGCCCCCCTACTTCCATACAGCCAGCTCCATGCTAAAGACCACACCAGGCTTTGCAGGTCCCCCCCACACCCTCCAAAACCCCATTTGATGCGTGATGAAACACAGGGCCCAGTGACCCCACCAGCCAGCGTGCAGGATCAGCCACAGAACTTTCCAGATGTTACTAGTGCAACATGAAAGCATGGGCCCTTACTCCAAAGGTACAGAGGATCTCAAGCGGGACAGCAGTGTTTCCACGGAAGCACAGGGCCCCCGTGAGCATCCTCTGCACGGCCCCCCCAGTGACTCAATGTGCAGGACTCCTGGGTTGTGGTGAGGGGTGGCCCGTGGGCGGACTCCACCACGCTAGAAAGGAGGGACCGTGGGGCACCGTGCACACACGTGGTTTCTCCAAGCACATTAATGGCTTGAAGCAGTCAGGGGCAAGCTTTCTCCCACTTGAAAAGCAAGCCTTATCAATTAAAAAAAAATACTTAAAATCTATACAAATGCCTTCCTTTAATGCAAGCAGTGGCTGCTTAGTGGCTTCAAGAGCCACTTGGCTCTCTGCTGGCCGGGCCACCTGGAGAATTTGCACGTGCACAAGAAGCCACAGCCACATCTCCCTGCCTCAGAACAACAGATTAATATATTCAGGCACACCCTGCGTTCGCTTTTAATTTTCATTTTTAAGACCATCTCTGTTCAGAGTGAATACCCTCCAAGACCTCCATCTCACAGAAGGAGGTGCCCACTGGGAGTTTTAAGCCTTGAGGGATTCTCTGACCATGATCCTAGATCGAATGGGGCTCGTGTTTTCATTGCCATTGCTATCTTTCTGTGAGTGCTTCGGTTCCAAAATTCCATAGGTTTGGAGAAATCCGTCCTGACCCTTTCTTACCCATAGCCCTGTTTTGCTTTTAATTGCTGTTTTGTTTTGTTTGTTTCTTAATGCATGATTTCACACAACAGGAGGGTTTCCGGGACTGTTTGTGGAACATCATAGTAGAAAGTCCTGTGTTTGAACTTCGGGGAACCCCTCAAAGGGGTCAGATGACATCCGCAGGCAGTATCGTCACCCTGTCTGCACAGGTAAGAGCTGGGCTTTCGTCTGTGTTCTTGCTGCCGCCAGTCATGCTCTGCCTGGGTGGCTGTCCCTGTATCAGGGGACTCGGCCAGGAGATGAGAAGACAGGCACAGGCTGAGACAGGCAGGAGAGTGGCCCACTGCAGAGTGTCCACATTGTTCTTTCAGGACCAGCAACTGGAAATAAAATCCACAGAAGATGGGTGGGTGGTGGAGAGAAGGAAAAAGCAACTCCAAGGGTAGGGAAGAGTTTGAGTCTTCAGACATCAAACTTCTGATCCATATAGTAACAGACCCCTGTCACCAAAAAGAACAGATGGATCACCAAAAGCAAATGTCATTTATGTGTGTGTGTGGCTACTGAGTGCCTCACCCCTGAGTCTCTCACCTCCACGCAGCCCTGAAGGCGAGCAGTGAGCTGGCCTCCCCTCTGACTTCCCAGAAGAGGAGGAAGTCTCTTCCTCTGCTCAGAGCTGGCCCCCAGGGCCTCCCCCAGCACCTGGGACACACCAAAGGACAGGAAGCCCTCGGCAAATGTCTGCTCTCTTCGGACACTGATACCGAATACCAGTAAGAGCTCGAGAGCTGTTGTCACCGAGAGCTTATTCTGGGCTAGACACCAAACCGACCGGTCGACTGCAACACCACCCACCTCACCCAGGAGGGCAGTGTGTCTCTGATCCACACCCTAGACATGAGTGGACTAAGACGCAGAGTGACGACGTGGCTTGTCCACGGAGGTGGCAGTGCTGGGGCGGAGACTCGGTCAGATGAACTCACCAGCCCCTGTTCTGACTTTGTCCGTGGAAGTGCAGGTGGACACGCCGATTCCCACCTTGCAAGGTCAAGATCATAGATCCCGGCTTCACTGGCTGCAATCCTGGAAGGAATGCAGGGCCTGAGGTTCCCAGGGAAAAAGGCTTTTACACCTGTTGGCCCCGAGCAGTGTTTCTGCTCAAGACCCACTCCAGTCTCTGTGGACACATATGGCTTTACTCCTGCACCTTCCTCTCTGATGCTCGGCATCGAAATCCTTCTGCCCCCTCCCCCACCATCAAGAGCCAACAGAAGCCACCACCGATTCCAGGGGCTCGCTTTCAGGAGAGTCTCAAGTGCATTAACAAGGAGGTAACAGGAGCCCTTTGATCTCAACAAGGCACGTACTGTTTCATCCCATGGTTTATGAAACAATTTTAGACTAATTATTTCTGACAACTTGCAAATGTTTATAAACTTCTTCAAGGAGGAAAAGGCACAATTAGGTGTTTCTCTGACAAACAGAAGGGTTTCCTTTGTGCCGTGTGGCTGATGTCTTTTCCCCCAGGAGAGTTCTGAAACCTTGATCTTCTAAGATGCTTCGATTTCCACTGAGATACGGAATTAATCAAACCGTCCTCCCAGCCTTTTGAGTTAAATTTAACTGAGCAGGTGAGAAGCGGCTGCGGTCAGGCCCCTTTCCCAGTGGGTTACGTCTTCTGTCAGGTGGTTGTGGCAGTCCTGGCACTGGCCTCGCCGCTCTGACGGCCCTTTGTGCAGTTTCAATGTGTCTCAGCCGATAACTGTATGGCTGGCCATGAACAAGCCTAGCAATTAAATGGAACCTGGATTCTTAATCAACTTCACCATTAAAGAAAATTACCCCACATCATGGCTATTTGCAGTGTGCCTGGAAGTGTGGCTTTCAGAAGCCCCCAGATCCCTGGGTGTTATAAATTCAAAACCACAGAATTCCAGTGAGGCCCAGTGGACCTTGGTACAACAGAAAGATGAGTACTGGGCTGTTCCTCTGTGGCCCAACTCACATTTTAATACCCTTTTGATTATTTACCATTGTTAATTCAAGAATATGCACAGCAGGCAGGTAGGAATATTGCAAAGTCAACCGGCCCTTAATCCCTAGCTAATCCTGGTCAACTAACTATATCCTTCCTTTATTAAAAAAAAAAAAAAAGAAAGAAAGAAAAAAGAAAGAAAGAAAGAAAAAAGAAAAGGCATTCTGAATCTTTTGTTGAAAACAACTTGCCAACGAGAAGAAAGACCTTGCTCTTCTCTTGAGACCCAAGTGTGAACTTGTACAATCTGGCCAATAAAAGAGATTTCTGTCCCCCCTTTTTTCACATACTGTGTCAGGGCACCAACAAAGCTCCCATTATTTCCAACATAAATCTGTTTTGTCATTTTTGAATGAAAAATTCCTTTTCACCCCTCTGACTCTAAGAAGAAATTCTTAATACTCACCATTAGGAGCTGGGCACAAAAGCAGCCATAAAAAAACAGAAGCTTTGCCAAGCCGGTTTCTTTTCAAAATGGGATCAAAGACAAACTCCGAGTTCCAAGTTTTTAAACGTGAACATGAGTGGATGCAACAGTATTTCTAACATTACCTATCGGGTCGCTTCCACCTGGGCAGGCATGACACGTGCCTCAAGGTGGTTTCACATAGAAGGAAAGAAGGCCACTCCAAGTTGCCCAGAAAGGAACTTATTACGAGGAATCTGTCGGAGTCCAAGAAAAACACAGCAGCCAGTCTGGGACAGGACAGGCAGGAAACAGGAGTCCCCTAGGAACTTGGCCACCTCTACCTGGGCACCTGGGTCCCTTCCCACCAGGCCAGAGTCCCCCTGACACAGCAGACAAAGCTTCCCACCCCCATTGCCCCCCAGCTGATTCTGTTCATCCTTCCCAGACACAGTAACGAACATACCAGCACCACAAGCTTTACCCCCATCTGTACATCACCTGTACTACTCAGCTCTAAATCTTCTCCATAAACCTGTAATGAATAAAACAATTTAAAAAAAAACCCATAGCTCTTTGGGAGGCAATGCCCATCAAAATTACAAGTGAACACTCTCTTTGACCCAGCAATACCTAGCAGTGCTGACTCCCAGATAGCTCACACGTATATGGGTTGATGGAAGTCCAAGTTCTTCCCAATTGCACGGTGCCTAATATCAGAAAATCAGAAGCAACTTCACCGTCTGTCTGCTGGGAGTGAATGAGTGAACTAAGGCACACCCACAAAAATGGAATTTCATGCAGCAGCACAGAGAATAGGGAAATTCACAGATAAGGAGAGATCCACCAGGGTACAATATGTAAAGAAAGGATACAGGGCGGTATGTGAAATGTCGGAGGAAAATGCATGCTGATACCAGGTGGTGTTTCATTAACTCTTTGGAAGACTTTGCAGAAGTAGGAGTGATAACATAATGTGGGCGGGAGCTGGGCGGTAAGAGGCAGGGCTGGGAGGTGAGGCAGGATTTTTAATACGCACCCTTCTATACACAGCTGTTTTCCAGCCAGGTGAGGGTCTCACCCAGCCAAAAATAAGCAAGTAGATGATATATTGAAAGGAAGTAAGGAGACGCCTGGGAGGCTCAGTCGGTTAAGTGTCCAACTTCGGCTCAGGTCATGATCTCACAGTTCATGGATTCAAGCCCCGCGTCGGGCTCTATACTAACAGCTTGGAGCCTGCTTCGGATTCTGTGTCTCCTTCTCTCTGCCCCTCTCTCTGTCTCTCTCTCTCTCTCTCAAAAATGAACATTAAAAAAAAACTTTTTAAGGAAGTAAGTTGTACATTCCAAAGAACATTCACTCCTCTAAATGGAAAACTAATACCACTTTCCTTAACTGGTTGTAACCTTAAAAAGGAATGAAACCCACCAGTGTTGCTAACTCTTCAGCCCAGTTACCTGCAGGAGCATCACCCCAAGGCCCCCTCTGTCTGCATCAGAAACAAGGAGGGAAGTGTGGTGGAACTCAAGATATCCGGCATCAGCCGAGACCTCTTATGTGAAGCCATCAGGTCAAGAAAGAGCTGAACCGTGGACAGTGGCAATGTGTGATGTGTTGCCGTCTCATGCCCTGTCTGTGACCCTCCACCCCAAGACGACACTGCGTGCCACACTTCAGGGAACTGACCCAGTCCATGGCCACAGGTTTCTTCCCCTTCCCCTCTCTCCAGAGGTCAAGGTGCCATACGAACCACAGCAGCAACGTGGTGGCAGCAGCTGTGGCCATGCGTCTGTTGTGAACGCTGTAGTGGTCGGACGCGGCCCTAGAACTGCGTGTGTCATGAGTGGCGTGGTAAGTGCACAGCCATCTATTAAGCGTGGCATGGCCCTGGCTCCGCCCTGTACACTCTCCAGGGTGAACACAAAAGATGTCAACAACTGGTTTGCGATGGTGTCTCAGAGCAGTGACAGGTCAATATTTTATTTTTTTAGCGGAAGCTAACAGTCAGTCCATCTAAGCAGGTGCCTCGATCTGCTTTCCACGGACAGCTGCCCCTTGGCCTGTCCATGAGTTCTAAGTGGAGGATAGACAGGAGCCCACACTTGAGGGATCCTGCACCAGGCCCGCCTAGAACCAGAGGCTAGACTTTCAGAGTTCTCCGAGCAGTGCACGGGGAACCCCGTGTGGGAAGCCGAGTGAGGACACTGACTGCCAAGCAGCTCTGTGCCCAGTGACAGCATAGGGCCCCTGATTAGTGGCTCCCTCTGCTTCCTTTGTTATACCCATCAAGGTACTCTTGACAAGCAGCCCAGCGAGCGTGGATTTGGGCTTGTGCATCCTACAAATGGAATATTAAACATGTTTTACAGCAGGCTGCCAGGCCAGGGACACTTGAGTGAGAAAAACAGCTGAAGGATGAATTCTTTCCAGCAGTTTGGTCGGCTTGTGTGTCGGGGGGCATGGGGAGGGTTTGGTCACGGTGTGACCAGCTCCTTGGCTTCCTGGTGACTGCTCTAACCTTTGCCCAGCACCCATGTAACCCACAGGCTGGCCTGCTTGGGGACACAAGGGCTATGGGATCTGGCCCCACGTGAGCACAGAGCACCATCTGGAGGGAGACAGAGCTTTGTCTCCCCAGTGGCCTAGCACAGCCCCAGCTGTCACTCAGGACGCACAGGCGACAGCTTTCCACCTTTGAACAGTCACTGCAGCCTGAGGCTTGTCAGAGCTCCCCCAGGGGTTGGTGGGGCAGAATTCCAAGCCCACGTCCCCTTGTACACACATCACACACACCCTTCATCGTAGAGAAGTACCACTGCACTGGCCATGAGCTTACCATCTTCAGAATCCCACAGCCTGATATCCTCACGGCCTGACCAGGAAGTGGGCATCAGGACAGAGAGAGAGAGAGAGAGGAGTGTGCGAGAATGCTGTTATTCCGGCCTGAGGAATGAGAGGGGCACTCACTCCTAAAGCCCCGAAAGAGTGCAGAAGTCTTTTTTTTTTTTAAGTTTTCCTTATTCTCTCAGCCCCCAAGCAATCAGCAGTGGTACACAGGGTACCATAAAAGCCAAAATTCTGAGAGGAAAGATTCTCCCAGTCAGTGAACTGTGGTCCCCAGAGGTCTGAGAGGGGGTGAATCCCTGTTGCTTTACTTACCTCTCTTTGTCCTCCCCCAACCTGGACCCGGGGTGGGCACAGTCACAGAAGTGCATGGCGGAATGGGGAAACTGAAACCCCAGCGTTCCGGATGGAGGGTGGAAAAGAATATCCCCAAGGAGTCCGACAGGACCAGGGAGGTGGCAGAGAGGGAGGAAACAGGAAAGCAACCCCACAGAGATGCTTATGAATCCAAGTTGCACTCGGGAGGGCCAGGTCCTAATCCACGTACCAACTAATTTGACGACATATCTACTAGTCACTGGTCTCTGGGTATCACACACATAGGACATCTCTGAGAAGCATGTAAAGACTTTGAAAAGTGAGCCAATGATTGAAACTACAGCCCCCAGTTGGATTGGAACTTATGGCCTGAGCCCAACCTGTTCAGTTGCTGGCCAAACCAAGAATGTCCACATTCTCTATGAGTCTCCATAAACAAGACTGAGTGCCTCACAACACAATGGTCAAAGTGTCCAGGATAAAATCCAGAATGACCCAGCATATGAAGAATCAGGAAAATTTTAACTCACATGAGAAAAGATAACCAACGGATGCCAAAATCAAGATGGCACATGTGTTGGAATTTTTGACCAAGACGTTAAAGCAATTATTACAGAAATATCCACCCCCCGCAAAAGCAATCACAAACATGTTTAAGGTGACTAGAAAAAGAAAATAAATAAAAATAAATAGAACATGGAAAGAAGAGCCAAATGGAAATTTTAGAACTGAAAAAAATACAATAACCAGAATAAAACCTCAATGGATGTGCTCAAAATGAGAATAGAGATTACAGAAGGAAAAATCAGTGAACTTGAAGATAAACAAATCCTCCACTCCAAACAACACAGAACAAATGCCTTTAAAAAATGAAAAGAGCTTCAGAGTCCTAAGGGACAATAGCAAAAGTTCTTGCATATAGGTGTTCAGGTTCCCAGAAGGAGAGAGAAAGCCTGCAGGGCTGAAAATTATTTGACAGAATAATGGCTGAAAATTTCCCAAATTTGGCAAATTTTTATACACTTACAGATTTCAGAAGCTGAGCAAACTCCAAATGGGATAAACCCAGGGAAATCCACACTCAGACACATTGAAATCCAACTACTAGAAACTAGAAACAAACAAAAAATCTTGAAATAGCATCTGTTCTCTGTGAAGGAACAATGGTCTGAATGACCTCAGATTCTTCCATAGTGGAAGAAAGTGGCGTGCCATTTATAAGGGACTGAAAGGAAAGAACTCTTAACCCAGAATTGTATATTCAGAGGAAACACCCTTCAGGAATGAGGGCAAAATAAAGATATTCCCAGATGAAGGAAAACTAAGAGAACTCATTGCCAGCACACCTTCACTTATAAGAAATGTTGAAGGAAGTTCTTTAAGCAGAAGGAAACTAACAGCATCACGAATGAAAGAAAAGCGACAGAAGTGGAAACGTTCTGAGTAAATGAGCAATTCTCTTCTGGAGTTTTCTAAAAATGTGTTCAAGGATGGAAAACAACAATTACAACTTTGGATGGGCTTTCAGTGTGCATAAATGTCATCTCTAAGACAGCTGTGACATGGCAGGCTCAGTAAAGGAACCCATACAATTTCTGAATTCTGAGTTTGTCAGTTCACTGGTGGCTCATAACTCACACGGTAAATATATTCTCCTGCAAACACACTGTGCATCATCCTGAGCCCTGTACTGGGCAACAGGAAGAGTTTGACGAACAAAGCAGGTCAGTCTATGAAGGCTCTGAGCTCTAGCTGGGACTTGATGCCCAGATCCTACCAGAGGGAATGAAACCAGGGGCCTCCTGATTCACAGTTTGAAGGAAACCCGAGGAAGCTTTTGCCTCTCAGCTTCTGCTGGCACCTTATCATAAGAGCTCTGAAGATCACAGATAAGGCAGAAGGCTTGGGGACCTTAGCATATTTTCAGTCACTTTGTTTATTTTGCCAGCTGTGTTTTATTTCTACAGACCATCAGTCAGAGAGCTCCCCACCTCACATACATTGATGCACAGACCGTGTACAGATACAGCACCCAAGCGCATGCACACGCGCACACGCACACTCACAGAATGCTGGCCCTCCTTTACTGCTCTCATAAGCTGGTGTTGCTGGTATGCCCGGTCTGGTCCTCAGGAGCCCTGGGACCACAGGGCTACACTCCCAGCCAGAGCCCCTACCCCTTTCCCTGCGGGAATTTTCTCTTCGCTGAGCTAGCAGCAGCAATAAATGATCTGATTTGCGATCTGTCCCTTTGCTCTTGGGACCGTAAATGCAGCCATAGTATATGATGCAAAGGGCTGGGCTGCTCCCAGCCTCCCAAGCAAGCAGCTACCCAAGGCCGTAATTTCACTTTATCTCTCTCCCATTAAAAGGCAATTGAAAGTGAACCGAGGAGAATGAGGGCTGCCTGCAACTTCGGGAACCCTTGAATGGCACTTGCTGAAGGGCATCTGGTGGACCAAAGGCAGCAGATGTAAAGGAACAGGAGAAAAGAGCATTTGCAGAGGAGCAAACAGTTAGTAGTGACAGTAGTAACAACGACAATAACCACAGCTATCCGTGGACTCAAGTCACCTCAGGCTCTGTGCCGAGGGCTGCGGGTATGTGACCCCACCGGTCCTGCGAAACCAATTTGCAGTGGAATCTGAGTGAGGGAGATCCAGTGAGGTCTCAGCCTATAAGTCAGGGAGGCAAGGCATGAATTGGGCTCTGCCTGACTTTGAAGCTCAAAACTCGTGTGCGTCCCTACCTCCAGAACTGGGAGAGTCAGCAGAGCCCCTCTTTGGATCCCCTTCCTAAAACTGTGCCAGAAGGCCCAGTTGATGCTTCTCATCAGCCAGCATTTGGGATTCAGCCAGTGACAAGACCCAGGATTCAGACCCAAGCCCAAATCCCATGTTCTTCCCACTACCTCGTGCTGTCCAGGACTCCATGGATCTCTTGCTCAGGTTCTGCCAATGCAGAATCCACCAAGGAATCCACCACCCCAAATGACCCCCAAACAGGTAATGACCACACAGTGGGAATGCAGGATCCTGGAGACTAGAGAACAGGTGCAGGCATAGACATGGGGAAGGGCACTGGCAGGGAACATTGACATCTGCAGATAAGACTCAGGAAGTGCTAGCGGAATTATCAATATATACAGGTTCAGATAAATCTCATGTTGCAACCACAGGCAGAGGAGAACTTTTTCAAGTCAGTGAAAATCCCCACGGATAGTACAGTGGTTGAGAACACGGGCTCCAGTGTTGGGGCTTATATGCCGGCTCCCCCAGCCTACCGCTCTGTGGTCTTGAGGAAGTTCCCTAGCTGAGACTTTGTGTTCTCATCTATTGAACCGAGGACAAGGATAGTACCCCAGGCACCTTGTTGGATGTTGTGAGGAGTCAAAACATGTATATAAAGTGCTCAAGACAGTAAATGGGAAATAATAATTGGACAATAAATATTAGAGGTAAGTAAGTGCATTCTTGTTAAAAAATAACGGTCCCCTGCCTTTTAGCAGGCTATGGCCACTTCCTCTTCCCTTCTCTTTGGAGCCTGCCTTTTGTCAGATTTTGATGCCAGTCAAGTCTAATGGCTTTTTTGGCAGCCTTTTGCACATTTCCCTGTCGTTCCAACCCCAGGCTTGTGATACATGCTAGTTGTGCTGTCCCCAAGGAAAGCAACCCTAAGTGGATTTGGTTTGTTGTAAGGTATGCATCCCTAGATGCAGCTGGTTCCTGAGTGGCTTCCTTGTAAAGAGGGAGGCTGAGGGAAGAGCCACATGGTGGAGCGTGGGGCATCATGACATCTGGAGCTTTCTTATATTCCTTTTCTTAAATGCTAATCTATTAATTTTGAGGTGGGGGGCAAAGGGAGAGGGGGAGAGAGGATTCCAAGCAGGCTCCATGCTGTCAGCGCAGAGCCCGATGCAGGGCTCGAGCCCACGAACCTTGAGATCATGACCTGAGCCAAAATCAAGAGTGGGATGCTCAACCAACTGAGCCACTCCTGTATTCCTCACGCTGCAGGGCACTTGACTCTCAAAGACAAGAGGTGGAAAGACAGTTCACCTCTCTGCTTACTGGGGAGAGAGCTGAGGCCCCCAGGAGGGAGAGGCTTGTTCAGTGTCAGTTAACAGATTCATGGCGATGTGGGCACAGGACCAGTTTTGACTGGTGCCATCTCGTGTCCTCCTCACCTCATCCTGTTGCCTGTGTGGCTCCCGCTTTGTGTAGGGAGAGACTCCTGTTGTAAGCGATAAAGGCCAATTCACACTGGCTTACGTTTGAGAGAGGAAGTTACTGCTTTAAGCAGACTTTAGGAGCTCTGTCTTCCATCTGGCCTGGCTCAGATGACGCCATTGGGATGCTGTTCTGCAGCAGCTCCTGGCCCCCATTGTCATAGCACCAGGTGAGGAAGAATGTAGTGGCTTGCCCTTAATTGAAGCAAGACTCAGAATTAAGTCTCACGGCTTCGGATTGGCTTCATTACATCACGTGCCCTTCCCTGAATGGGTCATCATTGCTAATGGGCTGGGCCCAAGTGCTTACCAGGTGGATGGTTAGTTAGGGTCCGTTTAGGGAAACAGAAACCAGCCTAGATCTGCCTTGCAACCTGGCTTCTGGGTAGGGTCAGCTGGAGGTGGGAGCCGCTCCCTGCCTTTTCTAGTCTCTGGCTTGTTTCCCCATCCCTCTGGCTCCTCTGATTTTCCATCACAGGCACAATAATCCTAGGACTAAAGAAGAAGTGGCAGGGGTGGCCTTATCAGGACACCAATGCCAAGGGCTGAGGTGGAATCATGGCAGGGGTACGCTGGCTGGAGCTGGGAACAAGGTGGGGTGACTGCCCCTTGGGAACCAGAGCCAGTGCGGAGGCACCTCCCAAGGCCTGTGAGCTGTGAGAGAGCCCAGAAGCCAGGTGGCTTCTCTCTCCCCTCCCTCCTTCCTCTCTTCATCTGTGCCTCCCAGTGGCTGAGGCCAGTTGGTGGGAAAGGTGGTTCTTTGTGACACGGGGGAGCAGAAGGTGGAGAGAAGCAGATCTAAGAGCAAGCAGGGTTGGGGGCCACCCCGACAGAGCAGCGTGTGGCTGGTGAGTCCCCAGAGCAAACTGGGGGGAAACGCTGGGCTCAGCCCCTCCTCAACACACAGACCCCAAGCACATGTCAGACGGTGTCGGGGTAATTTCAAAGCTCATGCTCAAAAGGCAGTTACTGAGATCAACACTACCTTATCCCAGTCAACAGCTGGTATCAGTGAAACTGGCAATGTTGGTCTAGGACAAGGAGGTTTCTGGGGAAACTCATTTCCAAGCGCCACTCGGGAGGGAAGCAGCTTCAACCCCACCCCCAAAGCACATGGTCAGCCCCGGCATCCCTCGCCATGACTTTGTGCTTGTCCCCATTAGGCATCTGAGCCTCCCCCTCTTGTCTCGTTGCCTGAGATAATTGAAAGAATGATAGCAAAGAGGTTTTCAAATTCAGTGATACATCTTGTTGATGAAACAGCACAGTGCTTCATAAATAACACTTTGCTGCTGGCGTGGAGATGCCTGCCATGGGAAGGACTTCAGAGATTTATCCTGTCCCCCTCTAGCCACAGCCAGGGCCCCTCAGAGCCCCATGGCAAGCAGAGCAGGGATGGCAAGCAGGTGAGACTTGCTGGCCACAATTGTTTTCATCACTAGCAGGTAGAGCAGTGGAAACTCCATGGTCCCATGGCCATGTCAACAGAGGGCTCAGGAAACCGGAGCAGTCCCAGTGCATCTGCCCCATCAGTTCCTCACTGCAGGGACCACAGGCACGGAGACAGCACAGTTTTTCCAGGAAATCCTGTTCTGGTCAAGACCCCAAAGAAACAGTTGATTTTCTGAACAACTGACACCCTATCAACACAACTCAGGCTCCGCCCCCCCTCCCTCCCAGACAGACTGTATTTCCCTGACACTAAGCTCTGAAGCCAGCTAACTCTGGGGACAGCCAGCCAGAGGACCTGGAGAGTGAGCTGGGATCCTGAGCCTTGGGGGAGCCTTCCTTAAGTGGCCAGCTGGAAGGTTTTGGAAATAAAATCTTGAAAGAATCTCAAAAGGGCTGGGAATAAACATGGCAGCAGTGGAGCTGAGTGGAGGCCCCTTTGTGGATCCAGACACACCATGAAGAAGTAATGAAGCCAGAAGAGTGGAGACTGGCATGTTAGGAAAATAACCGAGAAATAAGACAAACAGAATTTATACCAAGGAACACATTTGCCGCTCCAGTTGGGCAAGTGGTCTTGGCCAGTGCGGCCCAGACTCCCCTAGTCGGGTGGCCAGGCCCGGAGAGAGAACCAGGGTGAGTGATGTGTTACACGCACGCACGTGCGCATGCACAGAGCCGGCCTCGTGTCTGCCTTGGTGGGGCCTCCCGCAGGTGCTGGGTGACACAGGGGAAATGGCCACAGCCTGGATTCCAGAACCTCCATATGCGGGAGGCCGGATGGCTGCCGTCTCTGTGACTAGACCCTGTTGGACTTCCTGCTGTTTTTGTGTTCACCCAGCCAGCAGGGGTCCAGGGTCCCCACCCTGGTTGTCGGGGAGGCTGAGGGGCTCCTGAGTGGGCACCCGCACCAGATACTGACCCATGTCTGCAGCCAGTTGCCCCCAGGAGGCTGACCACCCAAGCTGCTGCTGGGCCCTGTGGAGTATGGGGGCTCCTGCGTGACCCCAACACACCACCCTGTTGGTCGGCTTCTGGCCCATCCTCTGGTAGGAACCGTGTGTCAGTCACCTGCCAGAGTGACCTTCTCCAGTAGGTGGCCCAGCACGATGAGCCTGGTCTCCTTTCCCTCCTCTTGGCCACCTCCTTCCATGCTCAGTCCTGGAATCACAAACACACCCCCAGGGCCTCACCCCTGCTGTCCCTTCAGTTCTCTGCTCCTCCTGGTCCCCAGGGGCCTCAGAGAAGCCTTCCCTGACCTGCCAGATGCCATCTCCCCCTCCCTCATCTCTGCCACAACATGACACTGCTTATTTGAGGCATCTCCTAAGACTGGGGTTCTTTCTTCTGCTTTTCTATGAAATCCCAAGCAGGGGAGCTGAGGAGAGACGGGTGAACCCAGGGACACGGTGAGGTCAGCGTGTCGTGAGGGGAGCCCCGCTGCCCTGCCGTGTGCCCACCCGCGCCCTATGCCCAACTAGGTTGCACAGGGGCCCCTGGCGAGTGACCAGCAGGTGGAGGGTAGATGCCATCAGCCTGCCGTCACCGGACACGTTCCAATGGCCAAACCAGACGTCCGTGCTGGGCCTCTGTGGGGATGAGCTCCCATCTGGGCAGGCGCCACAGGAGGGCAGGTGAGAGACCACACCAGGGCAAGCTGGGGACTGAGCCTTTGGGACCTGGAGATGTGGAAGGAGGCAGCCTCCCCAGCAGAGGCCTCGCCCGGCCGCTGCTCCTCCTCAGCTTTTCTCCTGAGGAAACCTTCTCCTCCTAACAGCTGAACAGACAGCAAGAGCATCGTGGGATGTGAAACACAACCGTACACAGTGGTGTGAGCACCGGCAACATCTAGAGATGGTGGAAATGGCAAATCGTATGTCATGGGCATCTGGCCACAGTGAAAACAACAAAATGCGAAAGGCCAAAAACATGAACATGTGGCGCCTGGGTGGCTCGGTCAGTTGAGCATCCAACGTCAGCTCAGGTCATGATCTCACGGTTCATGGGTTTGAGCCCCACGTCGGGCTCTGTGCTGACATCTCAGAGCCTAGAGCCTGGAGCCTGCTTCCGATTCTGTGTCTCCCTCTCTCTCTGCCCCTCCCCCCTCTCAAAAATAAATAAACATTAAAAAAAGTTTTAAATATATACATGTACCCAACCTTAAGTGAGACAGAAGGAAAACGTTAAAAAAATATGACAAGCGATTTTATACAATAGTTTTATACAAGAATGTAGTTTCTATTAAAAAAGTACCATTTTAACAGTAGGAGAAAGGTTATAAACACACACTGGTTTTGTACAGTTTCAGAATTCTTGGGGTGCCTGGGTGGCTTGGTCGGTTGAGCGTCCGACTTCAGCTCAGGTCATGATCTCACCGTCCATGAGTTCGAGCCCCGCGTCGGGCTCTGTGCTGACAGCTCAGAGCCTGCAGCCTGTTTCGGATTCTGTGTCTCCCTCTCTCTCTGCCCCTCCCTGTTCATGCTCTGTCTCTCTCTGTCTCAAAAATAAATAAATGTTAAAAAAAAATAAAATTAAATAAATAAATAAAGAATTCTT
The DNA here is from genome assembly GCF_022837055.1 of Prionailurus viverrinus. Taxonomy (NCBI): domain Eukaryota; kingdom Metazoa; phylum Chordata; class Mammalia; order Carnivora; family Felidae; genus Prionailurus; species Prionailurus viverrinus. The sequence goes on from NC_062563.1 coordinate 3,441,042, forward strand.
CACGACATCATTAATAGCAACATTTTATGCAGCAACTATAAATCTTTAGTTGATAATGAAAACCTCTAGAAAAAAAAACTGTTAAGAATCACTGATACTGATTCAGGACTGTTTTCATTCATGCCACGTGGGTTCCCTGAGCTCCTGGGACGAGCTAGTTCTAGAAACAGGGAGACCAGTGACCAAGGGGAGGTGCCAGTCCGCCCTGGGGCCTCCTTCCCACAGACCAGCAAAGCAATGGTAGGAAGTGTTATGCAGAACAAGAATGCAGGTCGAAGGAGTCAGGACAGTCCAGGGATGGGCTGGGGGTGTTATTTTAGATACAGTGCCAGGGACAGGCTCTCCCAAGGGGTGGCATTTGAACTGGGGCCCACGGGAAATGAAGAACCAGCCGTGAGGCTACCTGAGGGTGAGATCCCAGACAGAGGGAACAACACGTGCCAAGATCCTGAGGCAGGAGCCAGATCGCCACTCCAGTTGGGCGAGTGGCCTTGGCCGGTGTGGTCCAAGCCAGATCGCACAGGGTCTTAGAGGCCAAGGCATGGATGTCAGGTTTCATTCTGTGAGGTGGAGGCTGTCAGAACATTTGGGCAAAGGGGTCTCACGACCTCACACATTTTAGAAAGCATAATTCCGGCTGTTGTAAGGCAAGCAGGACAGTGGGCAAGACCGGGCATCACCTTGTTCACCTCACTCTCACCCTCTCAGGGGTCAACCTTGTGCAGCTGGCCCCTGAGCTGCCCGGTCCCAGCCCTACAGCCAGTGGGCACTGAGCTGGGATCTGAGATGAGCCTCGACCGTCACACCCCAGTGCTTACTTAGCAATTCACAGTGGGGGCTCTGGAGACCCAGGTCCAAGTCTCAACTCTGTCACTTCTTATCGAGTGAACTTGGTCAAGTTAGTAGACGGCTCTGGACCTCGGCCTCCTCGGCTGTAAAATGGGTCCAAGAATAGCTGCCACACTGTTTTGAGGCTTCGACTGAGCCGCCATCATACACGAAGAGGCGTGTTCTGGGACCAGACACACAATCACCTGGTGAAGTCCTGAAAGCCACGCGTGGCCTGATTTATTTAATCTCCTCATCAAAGCCCACGTCAGCAGTTATCATGAGCACCTGCTCAGTGCATGTCCCATGCTGGGTGACAGAAGTGACCCTCAGGATGACAGAAATCACTGTCCATACCATCTGCAGCTGGTCACGGCTGATCCCACTTCATGACTCAAAACAAACCTTTTTTCTTTTCTTTTACTTTCTTTTTTTTTTTTGGTTAGAAGTGTTGTGAAAATGCATTATTACCCCTAGGCATCCAATTACATGTATAAGTTGCATGTTCTAATTAAATTTTCCTAATGTCACATCTGCCTTGCCCACTGCTATTAATTATTGAATAAAACTCCTGTAAAGCCAGATTCCCTTGAGCTGGCTCAACCCCCCCCCCCCTCGCCCCCCGGAACAAGCCACTGTTCCTGCCAAGCTCTTGCCTGGCACCCTGGGCCCTCTCAGCATCCTGAGGCTGGATCCCCTGGGAGAGAAGACACTCACTATGGAGGCATCCTCTTGGACCAAGGGGGTGCCTCCACAGGAGAGAAAGCAAGCAGAGCTGAATAAACACGCTCACCGTGGTCACTTACAGTCACTGGAGGACAGCACTCCACAGTGCCAGGGCACTCCCCTGCGGGACCTCCTCTAGGAGCTTCTGGGAGCAAGAAGGCACGGTCCTTCCCACGTGATGCTGTGGTGGGGGGACTAGCACCCAATGAGCACTATGGCGTGGTGGAAGTGAGATCCGCAGTGCGTGGGGTGCAGGTGTATCGTTAGCCATGGTCTTGGCTGAGAGACTCTGTGGTCTGGCAATCAGACCACAGGCTGAAGAGGGCAAGCCTCTTGCATTTGAATCCTGACGATCCTTAGTCTGTGACCTTGGATGAGTCCATTTACCTCTTGGCACCTCAGTTTCCCCATCTGCAAACTGCAGATACCATTTTAGCTATGTCATAGGGTCATTGCGAGGCTTAAGGAAGCTAGCGTGTGCAAAGTGCTTCGGTGACTACCTGGCACATAACAAGGCCTTTATAAGCACCTGCTTTTCCTATTCTTCTGGGAAATCTTCACTGAAGACCCACTTTCAGGCTGAGACCAGGCAGAGAAGCAAGAATTGGCCAGACGAGGGAACAGGGAAGGATGGCAGAGGGGCAGAGGGCACAGCGTGGGTGAAGGCTGTGTGAAGAAGGTGTGCACATTGGAAGAACTGGAGGAAACAAGGAGCCTGGGTTAGGCAGGTGCAGAGCGGGGTGGGGGATGGATGTGAAGAAGTTGGCGAGGACCAGACCTCGAAGAGGCCTTAGGCCATGTGAGGACCTTGAACTTTGACTAAAAGGCCATGGAGGGTTTTAAGTGGGCATTGACACGATGCCATCCCGGCTACCACAGGGAGAACAGTTGACAGGGAACCAATTAGGAGACAGTTATAGCTGCCAGTGTGGGACAGGATGGCCACAAGTCCCCCGGAGTCGCTGGTGGATATGGAGAGAAGACTGCAGATCTAAGAGTTTGGGAGGACACAGAAGAGGTGTGCTTGCTGAATAAGCAGGTAGGTGGAGCAAAGGGAAATGGAAGTCAGAAATGATGCCAGGGTGTCATACCCGCACTGGGAGATTGGGAAATGGTGGTGTCATTACTTGGTCTTCACATGAAGCATCCTTGAGGGGACGTTTTCTGGTCACGCGGCACCCAAAGGTAGAAACTGAGTAGGCAGTTTGGATGGCACAGTTTCTTGAAGGGGCCAACAACACAATGGGTGAGCTGCTGAAACTCTACTCGAATGTTTCTTTATTAAGTTAGGAAATGACCATCACTGTGGCAGCACCTGCTAGGTTCCAGGTCCTATGAAGGGCGCCAGGATTTCAGAGGTGAGTAAAACCGGTGTTGCAGTCTTTCCCAGTCTGCCTTTATGGTGCAGAACATCGGAGGTTCTCGAGGAACTTGTTCACCAGAAGCCCCATGGCTCAAGCCCCGAGCCAGCCCGCACAGTGCTAAGAGACTTTCTCCACTTCCTTATCATGACGGACAGATTCCATTAAAGTACCCACAGCCCCGGAGCTCTGCGGCTCCCCCACTGCCTCCCCCCAAGAGGCAAAGGAGGATGATTATTAAAAATTACAAGTGGGATCCTCCACACTCCATCTCCCAAACTTCATTTCACAATGGCTGCTGACATCAATAATGTCAGACAGGATAATCAAGTTTGCATAATGTAGTAGCCCTCCGGGGCCCCTCTGCACAAACACCCCTCCCAGCATGAACGCCGGGTAACAGACAAGCCTTTGATTCAAGAGAAAAGACCCTGAGACTCTAGGACGTAAGAGTCCTTCACCACGTTCTCCATGTGTGATTTTACAGGCATAAGCCCCATGCAGAAAAGCTGGCTTCTCATTCTAGTTTGACCCTTTATTAGTAGGGTAACCACAGACAAATCATTTGGTCATTCTCTGCCTTCACTATTCCTGCTTTAAAAATGGAGATACCTCAGGGGCGCCTGGGCGACTCAGTCGGTTGAGCATCCGACTTCGGCTCAGGTCATGATCTCACAGCTCATGAGTTCGAGCCCCACGTCGGGCTCTGTGCTGACAGCTCAGAGCCTGGAGCCTGCTCTGGATTCTGTGTCTCCCTCTCTCTGCCCCTAACCTACTCGCATTCTGCCTCTGTCTCTTTCAAAAATAAGTAAACATTAAAAAAAAAAAAAATGGAGATAGCTCTGGAGAGTTCTAGAAGAATCTAGATGTAGGATGTCATACCATATTGTTGAACAAATTAAGGGGATAGTTAAATAAATTATGTCACTGATTTCTCCGTTCACATGCCATCATCTACCATTTATTTGTGCAATAACTAATCTTTAGAAAACCAGAGCAACTCAGAATTTCTGGGCTCTGGTATAGCTTCACGTGGACTCTAGATAAAAACATTAAAAATTCAGAAATCAATGACACACATGGGAAAATTAGGTTTAAAGTATTGCCTTTTGGTGAACTGTTCTTATAAAATGTCATTATTTGCAATTATTGCAGATCCATACGTTGGGCTCTGTGCCGTTGGCATCTGGCTTAAGATACGGAACATAGAATAGTAGGACAGCTAAATGGGTAGATCTCTGTGACTTCTGTGCTTCCCCAGCCAGGCTCTGTTTGGCAACTGGATGTTTTCCACCGAGTTCACCTCTTTCCCCCCGCCTCCTAGCTGTCCTCGCAATGAATTCTCGCTCATCTTTCTGGAGCCTGCAGAACTGCTTCCACCAGAGGCTCTGACCACGTTTGCCTGCCTAACACAGTGCCTGGGGCAGGGTGAATGTTTTTGTGATTCCTTAAGCCAGTGAATACATGAAATGATTGATTCGCTGGTAAAACTTGACATTTAGTGAATGGCCAAAGCTTAACATTTATGACAGGGGACCCAGAATCCTACTCACGCCAGTCGGGTAAAGCACAGCCATAAGGACGCACACATATAAAATCCGCACCGTGCCTTTTTCATAGTGCTTGGGAGAGACTCAAAGGAGAAAATGCTTGCAAAAGCACTCTGTGAACCATAAAACACTGCCTACCCCATGGTGAAATCGCCATCCTCCCAAGGATGTTCCAGAACACCTTTGCAAGATGACCTACTACACACCAGTGCCCCAGGTGGCCCAGTCTCTGCTGGAATCACATTCAAAGAAGCGCATCCCAACAGCCAAAAATGATCAGGAACAAATTGCAGGCTTTTCTTGCTTCTCTCCAAAAGCATCCCTTCTCCAAATGCCTTTTCTTCCCCAATTAGTTCGTACCCTGTAGACTTCTCACCTGTCGAGCCCCCAAGTACACCTCCTAACACCCCACGGTGATCCTCTCTCGCTCTCCTCCTCCTCTGCCTCACCCTCCTCATGTCCCCTCTCCAGCCACTGTGGCACTGGCTTCCCGCGTGTGTCACCTACAGCCCAGATTCTACGGAACACAGGACTGCCTGGAGGCTGGCCGTCCTCGGCGTCCTGATCCTTCGACCCTGGCCCCCGAGTTGTGCGGAGCGGAGTCACGGGCTGGTGAAGGCTAAGTCATCTCTGGTTGGTGCGGGGCACAGTGAGTAGGACATGTGAGAACCTCCCGTGCTGTTGCAGCCCTGCAGCCGTTTGCGGTGGGGAACCTCCGTCCATCATCCTTGTGTCTCCACACCAAACCCAGGAGGTGGTCTTCCCTCTGCCCCCATCGTCTTAATTTTTACCTTTATTGTTTTCCAGGTGAGGAAGCTAAGGCTCAGGGGTACAGGAAAAACCGGACGAGAGTCACAGCAAGGAGGGAACAGAACAGGAGTGGACAGCCCAGCCCCCGGTCCTGTTTCCAGCAGTCCGGCTGGCGCACCGGTAAGCTGCTGCTGCTCATTGCCCACACTTTGCAGATGGGTAAACTGAGGCTAGAAAGGTGACATGACTTGCGTGAGGTCTCACGGCCAAGGATTGACAGATCCCATGCTATCGGGCCAATGTTCTCGACCTCTTTGCCCCCTGTTCCTCTGTTCTTTCCCCGTGACGCGTGTGACCAAACATTGGTGTTAGTTCCTTCACTCCCCTGCTCTCTGCTTCGAGCATAGAGCTCACTGTGGAAATACTAATGAAGTAAAAAATATATGTATGTGCTCTTTGCGATCCTTCTCAGAGCTTCCTTCCATTCATGCGCCCCCGGGACAGCGGCCTCCCCCTCCCTCGGCTCACCTGCCGGCCCCGCTCTGGGGGCCACTGTCACCCAGAGCTTCTCGGTCCGAGCGTGCCACGGTCAGGCTGCCGGGGTCAGACCAGCTGCGGGCAGGTGGAAGCCGTGGGCGCCTCCACCGCCAAAATCACCAGGAGAACTTCAAGACCAGGAGAATTCCCAAAGGGCTTAATTTTATTTGTACAGCCTCAAATGTGTTCTCTAGGTCTTTGGGGACTTTGGTTCGATTAGGGAAGAAGAACAGGCAAGATTGATTCTTCCCCTGACCTTAGCAGCGGGATGGCTTAATGAGGTTAACCTTGGATTGGGGCAGACGCGAGCTCACACCTCTGCTCCGTCCCTCGCGCCCCTCACGACCTCGGGCAGCTGCAGACGCTCCCGCGCTGTGCGTGCCTGTGCAGGGGCATGGAGAAGGAGCAGGGAAGCACGTGAGGGGCCGAGGTGAGCTCCCCGTGCGGTAGGAGAGCCAGCACCCCTGTCCTCACGGGGCGGGGGGCTGAGTAAAACAACAGACTCTTTTCTGTGTGCAGCAAACCACTATACGTCGGCAGCCTGACTCCAGAGACTCCGCACCTGCTCCGCACCTCGGGTCCCCCCCTTCCTTCCACCCCTTCCTCCTTTCCCGACTCCATTGTGCTACCAACGCTCTGAAGTGTCAAGAAAGTCTTTTTTTCCCCAATCAAAAGGGGAGAATTCTAACATCTCAAGTCGGATGCTGCCTGGCGAGGTCACCTGGCACACGCCCTTGGCTTCAGATATGGATGGCCACTTTCAACTGCTCCAGACAACCGGAGCTTTTTCCACACATTTGCTTAAAAAGGACATGCCTTTCTCTTTTTGTGGCTTAGGAAGAAGCTAATTTTAACACATCAGAGGAGATATTTAAAGGACCGAGCAATCTGCAGTCAAATGGGCCGATTACGCCTCGATGCCCTTTGCAGGTAAGTGCATAATGAGTGGGCCGTGCGCACGGGCGACCGTCCGCCGAGTCCTCACACAGCCCGCGAGGGTCAGCCTTTCTTGTTCTGGATTTTGTAAAACAGACGCGCCTACTCTACATGCGCACATAGAGGCCTGAGGGCATGATGAATAAAGTGTGACAGATTACATTGATCTATAGATGATAATTCTGGAAAGAAGCCTGGCCATTGTCTTCCTGATCAGAAGCCCCTCGCCTGGCCAGCCTCCCGAATCGTGAGTGCCACTTACTGTGGAAGACGGCCTAAACCTTCACACGTTTTTATCTCGTTAGTGGGATCTCTCATAAGAAACCAAAGCATAAAGAGAAGAAAATAATACTGGAGTCTCCAGCCGTGGAGGAGAGAAGCTTTCCCCGAGGCCCGGCTCCTGCCTTTCAGGGAGCCCCTCTGACCCCTGAGCCAGGGGCCTCCGGGTGCCCAGAAGAGCGCCGAGCCGTTGAGGCAAGAGAGCACAGGGAAGAAAGATGGGCTGGGTCCACATCCAAGAAGCCGGCTCAGGAAGGAGCCTGCAGGAGACAGCAGCTCAGAGGCCAAGGTGAGTCCTGTGCTGAGCGGCCGAGGGCAGGGCCTGGGCAGAGTGGATGCCTCTGACTGGGGGTGAGCAAGGCCCTAAAAAGGCTGCCTCCTTCACCGGCGTTCTGGAGGCCTCTCTCTGGCCAACCACTGAGACTTTGATCCGCTCCGGCGGTCCGGCCCTGCTCTGCACCTCACTGCCTCTGAACGGGTCTCGACCCAGGGCGTTTTTGATTTCCAGGGACATTTGGCTTTGTCTGCAGGCGTTTCTTGTTGTCATGTCTAATGGGGTGGGGAGCCACTGGCATCCAGTGGGTGAGGTCCAGGGATGCTGCTGAGCACCGTGGGGTGCCCGGGGCAGCCCCACAAAAGAGAACGATCCAGTCGCAAATGTCAATAGGGTCGGGAAAGCCTGAGCCGGAGTCTTTCTTGAGATGCTTACAATGATCATGCTGGCCCTTCAAAGTGCTGAGAAGCCACCACTTTTGGAGAATGAACCTGGGAAGTGGCCCCTTCCCGGGGCCCCTGCCACCATCCCACGTGTCAGAGGGCAGTGGCAGGGAGGGAGGTTGGGTGGGTGGCACCCGCTGGGAATGGACAGAGCGGTGGGGAGACAGAGGGAGATGCCGGAGTCCACACGGCGCAGCAAGGCCAAGGCCACGTGGAGCCAGTGCAGCTGTCGAGCTGGGACAAGATGCTCTCTGAGACGCAGGCCGCGGGGACCGCATTCTGTCTCCCTGTGTTGTTCCTACGAAACGAGATGAAGTTGGCCGATGTGACTGGGGGAGAGTGCGCAGCAGGGCGGGGACGAGGCATGTATCGTCCAGGCAGGCGGCGAGCTCTCTCTCCCAGACACACAAGTGTTTGGTGAAACCGAGTCACCACCGACAGGAGCTGACGGAACCGATTGGCCTGTTCCGGCACAGAAGGCCAGGAAGGTGAGGGCCGGACCGTTCAGGCCTCGAGCAATCGAACGCGCCTCCTCCGGGGCTCAGCTGCCGGCGTCTGCCGCGTCACCAGGGCCTACACCTGTCTGAAACACAGCCTCGGGGCACGGGGTTGCAAAAGCATTTGTGTAAGGAGGAGGGAGGTGCGGGAAGAACATCAATCCACCCGCCTCTGCCAGGCCCGCAGCCCCGGCCTGCTGGCAGCTTTGCGCCAGGCGCCCCGGGAGGACAGCGAGGGAACCAGCCCTGCAGGGATCGGGGTCTCTGCCTGAGGAGTGTGCTGAAGTCTGGACGTCTTGTCTTAAAATCTACGAGCATTTTCATTCTGCCGTGTGATCGAACTGCATCCGACAATAGTGTTCAGAAGCTGAAATTGCTCACCATGTGGGAAACTGGTTCTCCAGGCCGTCACACCAGGCTTTCCGGGTGGCTTTACCCAGCCTCTGACTCTCAGCCTTGCGCCCGCCGAGGCGCGTACCCCCAGCTGGAGCAGGAGGACGCACTCACAACTGACTTGCCTTGTTCCGGCGAGAGGAAGCACGGGTGCACCCCTCTGCCATGAATGATACTATTGTGATCATTATTATTTTCTTTATTTTTTAATTAAATATAATTTATTGTCAAATTGGTTTCCATACAACACCCATTGCTCATCCCAACAGGTGCCCTCCTCAGTGCCCATCACCCACTTTCCCCTCCTCTCACCCCCATCAGCCCTCAGTTTGTTCTCAGTATTTAAGAGTCTCTTATGGTTTATTAATGTTTACTAGTCGCTTAAAAAATGCAGTGAACATTTTATATGCATGCTGTTATCACTTCTGATACTCCTAAGATTAGTATCATTAGTATTTGTTGTGTATTAGTATTGTTATGCCCCCTTTGCAGATGAGGAAACGGAGGCCAAGGGAAGTTAAATGGCTTAATCAGGGTCACATTGCCAGGCCCCCACGTGCACACAGGCGGTGTCGAGTTCGGAGCTCACTGAAGTCTAAGCTCTCAGAGCATCATGGGTTCCTTGGAGGAGGAAGGCCGAGCATGAATCTCCTTCACTCATTCATTCAGCACCATCCCTGAGTGCTGTCCACATGGACGTCTGTGCTAGATGCTGGGAAAATGGAGACACCGAGGCACCGTCCTTGGCCATAAGACAAGCTCTGCAAGTGGGGCTCCAGGGAAGGTCATAGTAAATGCAATAGAAGAGGAAAGGAGGCAAGACCTGTGGGTTGGAGCCTGCACGAGGCTCCAGGCAAAAGTGAGCCTTGAGGGGAATCGGGGAGTTGAGAAGCAGGAGGAACATGTCAGCCCAGCGGTTCTCAAAGTGGGGTGCCAGGACCGGCGTCACCAGGATCTTGTCTGAAATACAGGCTCTGAACCGGAAACCCAAGTGCCCCAGGTGACTCTGATGCACACTCAGGTTTCAGAATCTCTGCTTTAGGAAAATAAATGAAAAGCGTGGAGGAAGTGTGACATTTGGTAGGAAAACAGGGAGGAAGAAGGTTCTGGTGTGTCAGAGCCTGCCGCTTATCGTCTTGGTTTTAGAACTCGTGTGTGTGAGCGCCAGGATGCGCAGGAAGGTGGATGGATCCTGTCTGCTCTAAGCTAGCACCTCCCATTGGTGGTTAAGGAAAAAAAAAAAAAAAGGAAATCAGCTGGGGGCCTCCCAGGAAAATTGTGCAGTTCTGAAGGGTTTGCATAGTAGCCTCTTGAAAGACAGGTCCACAGCCTAATCTCTGGAACCTGTGAGCAGGACCCTATTTGGAAAAACAGGTCTGGTCCTTGCAGATGTAATTAAGCTAAGGATCCTGAGATGAGATCATCCTGGGCTTTCCAGGCCCCAGATTCGATGACAAGCGTCCTTACAAGAGGTGGAAGGGAAGGAGACTCAGCCTCAGAGGAGAGGCCGTGTGAAGACAGGCAGTGGCTGCAATGGCACAGCCACAAGCCAGGGACACCGGAGCCACCAGAGTCCAGAAGAGGTGAGGCAGGACCCGCTAGGGCCCGCAGAAAGAGCACAACCCTGCCATCACCTGAATTACAGACCTCAGGCCTCCGGACTGTGAGAGAGCAGGTTTCTGGTGTTTTAAGTCACCAAGTTTGCCGTGATTTGTTACAGCCCAACAAAACGGAGAGACCCTCTCCCTAGATACCACCCAATGCTCTCACCTCCTTCCTGCCCCACACTGTCGTCCTCAAACATGCCCTCGTTTATTCATTCGTGTGCCGCCGGCCGCCCGTGTTCCTGCCGGACCGTGCGTGCCCCAGCACGGTCACGCTCTGTATCCACTGCACGGTGGGTGCTCTGTAAATGTTTGTTGAGTGAATGCACACCAGAGGTGACCTAGCAAAGGTCCGATCCCATCTCCTGACTTCAAGTCAGTATCTTGTACTGCACACAGTAACAGTTGCAGGACAGAGGGAAGGCCAGTCAGCAGTAGGACAACACCACGCGCCTAGAGCGAGTGTTAAGTGATGTCACATGGACTTGAAGGGGGAGCGCGTGTCATTTCTCCAAGGCCAAGCCAGTTGGGTAAAATGGCTGCACAAAATGGCTCCTTGACTGGGCCGAAAGTGAGGTGCTCAGCTCTGATACCAGTTACACCTGAGCGGGATAATTCTTGATTGGGGTGGGACTGTCCTCTCTGCACATCGTAGGGTGCTTAGCAGCGTTCTGGTCTCCCCACTAGATGCCGGTAGCACAGCTCTCCCCCTGCCAAGCCGGGGTGTGACAACCAGAAATGCCTCCGGACACTGACACATGTCCCCAGAATGCAAAATCACTCCCGGTGGAGAAACGTTGGCCTAAGGAATCCACAAATGGACAAGTAAACTTGGCCTCCTCTGAAATTAGGAGATAAATCTCCCAGATACGAGCAGAAAGAGATCTCAGTGAGAGGACGCCAGGGAACGTGTGTCACTTCAACTCATAAGAAAAATGTGAGGTCTGGGGAGGGGACCACAGGCAGCCAGGGTGAAAGAGAAGCCACCATAGGCTGGCTCGTTCCCACAGGCGGGCCCAGCTGAGGGAGCGGGGATGGGGGAGAAGGCAAACCCCTTATTGTCTCTAACCAGGTGGGGCAGGCCCTGTAGAGTAACCTGGGATCAGCACTGCAAGTGGATGGAGAGGGCAGGTGACATACACAGGGTCCGGCAAGCTCAGGTGTCCATGCCTCAGCTCCTCTTGGGGTGCTACTCTCATGGAAATGGTCACACCCCAAGGTCACAAACCACTGTCAAAGCTTCATACCAAGGCAGGAGGCGCAGAGAATTGAGGGGGATGAGTATAGCGCCAAAGTGGCGATGAGGAGAAGGAGGAAGATGATGTCATCTCACATTTATTAAACACCTACTGTGTGCCGAACCTTGTGTTATCCAATTCAAAATACCCAAAGAGTAACAGCCATCACTATCCAGCATCAATCTCCAGTTCTAAAAAGAGGATAAACAGGAAAAATGACTAGAAACACAATAGGACACTGGAAAATCTTCTCGGTCCTTCGTTGAGAAACCACGTAAAAAATGAATAAAGGCAACAGAGGCTGTAAGACTGTACATAACGTGTGGCTAATATACCAAGTACTCATGTCCCACTGCTCAGCTTCATAAATGTCATGGCTTTTCTGTGTTTGCAGCAGACCTTTGGGACTTAGTGAACAAAATGAAGCCAAGACATTTGAGTGACCATTTCTGTTCCTCTTCCTCCCCGCCCTGCCAGTGCAAACCCAGATTCTTGAAGGTGATGAATATTCTTCCCTTTTGATAATGTATGTGCATCCAAAAATCATATATAGCATTGCTTCCAGTGTTATTTTTACACAGATTGTATCAAAATGGACTTTTTTTTTCATTTTCTTCTCCCTCCTCCAGTATTTTGTTTTTTAGAATTTTCCAGCCCGATATGGGGAGATCTAATTCAGTCGCTTCAACTGCCACAGATTAGTCTTTGCATACATTACCTTATCCCGTCCCCCAATGAAAAGCATTTAGGTCATTTCCAATTTGTTAACCAAAACAAGGCTGCAGTGGAAATCCTGGTAGATATTTCTATGCATATAAGAGTGTTTCTCTAGGGTACAGATACGGTGCGCAGTTGTGGGGCTATAGGGTAGAAATGTTTTAGACTTAACTGGATATTAACAAATTGCTGTCCAAAGTGGTTGAAAGAATTTACACTGTCAATAGTGGGTTAAGAGTTAGTGCTTGCCAGAGTCTTAGTTTCTCGAACCTTCAAGGAACCAATTATTCTTACACTATTTAAACAACTCCAGCACATAGAGAAAGACAAAACTCACTTGACTGTGTTTACGAAGCCAGCATCACCTGGGTGCCAGGGCCTGATGTAGAACACCACAGAAAAGCTACTTAGAGAAAGTTATGCAACAAGCTTGAATAAAGCGTGAGCAAAAAGGAGTGAATAATACATCACGACAATGAGTGATGCACACAGTCCAGGAACTATTCAGCTTAGGAAACTTTTAAAAATGGGAGCACCTGGGTGGCTCAGTCGGTTGAGCATCCGACTTCAGCTCAGGTCTCACAGCTCGTGAGTTCGAGCCCCGCGTCGGACTCTGTGCTGATAGCTTGGGGCCTGGAGCCTGCTTAGGATTCTGTGTCTCTCTCTCTCTCTCCCCCTAACCCACTCACATTCTGTCTCTGTCTCTCTCAAAAATAAATAAACATTAAAAAAAAAAGAAACTTTTAAAAATGTCCTTACCATATTAATAGGACAAAGGGAAAAAAAAATACAACCATTTCTTAAAAACCATTAAAGATATTTCATAAAATCCACTTCTCAAACTTGGAATGGAAATGGTGGATACGTCCTCCTAAAGATTTTTAAAAACATACATTTCAATCCAAAAAATTACCATAATTGAAAAATACTAGAGGCATTCCATTTGTGTTGAAAAAAAGTTCTGAGTGCCCTTTATCACTACGGTTGAGTAACATTGTTCTGGAAGTACTGAACAAAGCAATCAGACAAGAATATAAAAGCAGTTATGATCATGAGAAGAGGCAAAAACAACCATAATTTGTAACTAATGAGGGTATGCTTCTGGGAAAACCTGAAATAATAGAAAAATTATTAAAATAATAAAAACAGAGTAGTATGATCAGTTATAGAACAATCAGTATAATTTGCAATCTCATATGTAAATTATAACAAGTTAGGAAATCTATAATTTAGAAAATCATTTGCAATAGAACCTAAGCCCTAAAACACATTTAACAATAAATGTGCAAGACATATATGAAGCAAAAACTAAGTTTCTAATGAAGATCATTTAAAATATTTCAGTAAATGGAGATTCATATCTTGTTTTATTGACTAAGAAGACATTACAATAAAGACATAATTTTTTTTCCTAAATTAGCCTTTTAAATTCAACATGATTCCAATGTGGGATATATTTTAACTTGGAAAAAAAATAATTCTAAAATTTCTCAGGAAGTATTATAAGATGTTTTGTAAGATAAATTGTAAGATGTTTATCTTATAATAACCAAGAGAAGTCTTTAAAATGTGGCATTGAGGGACTTGTCTTGCCAGATGTTAAAAATGTATCGTATGGTGACGATAAGGAAAGCAGCGTGGTTTGGCCAAGGAATCGTGAGACAGCTCAAAAGAACAGAAATCAAGATCACAGTTATAGTCTCCAGTATGTAGGGGTTTTAATGAGGGGACCACGGTCATTTCTAACAAAGGGGAAGATAGTTGAATAACCATTTGGGAAACATAAAACTGGACCCCAAATTCATTCCTTACTGCAAAGTGAATTCCTAAAAGACAAAGAGTTTAAAGGAAAAGAAAAACAGAAACCAAAACTGCTAGAAGAAAATATGAGAGAATATTTGTATAATCATAAGGTAGGATTGGCCATTCTAAACACACTATAAGATCAGAAACACAAAATAAGACATTTTAAGTTAACAACATAAAAATTTACAACATCTAAGTGGCTTAAAATACCAGAAACAAAACCAAAAACAACAAAAATTTCATAATTTTTATCACAAATTTATCACAAATATACCCCACATACAAAAGAGCTCTTAAAAATGAGAAAACAAATCAATACGTCAATGGAAAATTTGGCAAAGGACTTGAACAGCATGTCATTAAAGAAGAAATACAAAAGACTAATGGGCATGTTCAAGGTCATTATCCATTAAATAAATAAAAATAAAATTCCTGGGGCACCTGGGTGTCTCAGTTGATTAAGCATCTGACTTCGGCTCAGGTCATGATCTCACAGTTTATGAGTTCGAGCCCTGTCCCTGGCTCTGTGCTGACAGCTCAGAGCCTGGAGCCTGCTTTGGATTCTGTGTCTCCCTCTCTCTCTGCCCCTCCCCTGTTTTCTCTCTCTCTCTCTCTCTCTCTCTCTCTCTCTCTCTCTTTCAAATAAATAAACATTAAAAATAATTTAAAAAAATAATAATCCCATTTTTCACCTATCAGATTGGCAAACTACAGTATAGATGAGAACCAGTCATGGCAGAGACTTGGGAGAACGGTCTTGAAGGTCTTGAGTGAAAAGAAGGATCTGGCTTCCAAGGAAGTCTGACAGTATTGTATAAAAATATACAATGCTCACACCTCTGGACCCAACAATCCTATTTCCAGGAACTTATCCTAAGGAGGCTATTTCAGAAGTGAGAAAGGTGCACCCACAGGAAAACTTCCCAAGTGCTGTAAACTGATTACTTGTGTCCCCCGCAAATTCATGTGTTGAAACACCATCGCCAGGCGTGATGGTGTTAGGTGCGGGGCCTGTGGGGGAGACGAGGTCACAAGGGTGGAGCCCCCATGAGTGGGATCGGTGATCCTTACAGAAGGGACCCCACAGAGTCCCCCTTCCCCTTCTGCCATGAGAGGACCCAGCAAGAAGACAGATGTCGTGAACCAGGAAGAGAGCTCTCACCAGACTCTCGATGTGCCAGCTCCTGCTCTTGGTCTCCTCCGTCTCCAGAGCTGTGGGAAATACAGGCCACCAGTCTATGGAATTTCGAGCCTGAACACGCTAGAACGTGGAGTTTCCACCCGCAGGTGACTGGGTAAGTAGACACTCTGTTGTTAAACATGACAACAGGAAGTACATTCACGGACTAGAAATATTATCTTTGACATTGTAATTGAGTAGGAAAGGCAAGTGTCAAAATCCAATATGATATCAAATATGTGACTTATATACACGCGTCTTCATCGTTACTTATAGAGGCCAAAGGGTTTTCACTCCAGATCTGCCCCCAGACCGTCATGTTTCACGCAGCTCATGCCGCCTATCCTTGAGAAGGCTTTCTACGGATATAGGCACCGTGTGGACCTCTGATTTTCTTGGTGGCCACGGTCAGCACCTGAAAGTGCCCATGCGTTTCTTCCTTTTCTTGTTCCCTTGTGTGCTGCCTCTGCCATGAGGAGGTGGGCACCGTGGGAGAGGAGTCTGCCTCCTTCACCCCTGAGCCTCCAGAGCCCCGCATGGAAACAGCCCAGACTTGTAAATTCCTGTAGGCTGAGTGTAGTCTTGTGAGGCCAGCATTTCCCAGGGTCCTATCTCTGGAGAGAAGGCAAACCCACATCGTGGGGAAAGGCTCTCCATGGACAAGTTGGTTTGGGAGACATGACATTGGATCAAGCCAAAGGGTTTATTTACTGCAGAAATTCTCATGCCCTCCAAGATTTCCCAACATGCTGACTCCAGGACCCCTTTCTCCTGAAGCCTCTTTGAAGTGTCCTGCACCTTAAGACTGTCTGGGATGGAACATATCAAGGAGAATATTCAGCAAAGCATCCAACTGAGGGATGGGATTCTGATGGTCCCTAATGTTGTTCAAAATGTTCATAGCAAGTGAACATTTATCATTTTATAAACATGTCGTCACTTGCAAGATAAAATAAGAATAAACGTTTTTAAATGTGCTTATTTGTTGAATCTCAAAACCGACTTTATTTTACAAAACCACGAGTTCAGCCAAAGTTTTGAAAGATTAGAGGCCAGCTCGAACCAAATAGGGACAAGGAAAATAATAGCCGAACCAGATTTTCTATACTCCCAATTCCACCTCCACCATAAACTTGTTCGGAGACTTGGGGAAAAGACCTCACTTCTGAATCTCAGTCAGTAACAGAAGGAGCTTCCTCATAGAGTTGTGAGGGGTTCAGTGCGAGAGCATGCACTGAGCCCCCAGAAGACGTCAGCTGCTTACACTGTTACTAATATTGACGGACCAAAAATAAATGGTAGCATCTAAATATGTTCAAGTTAGGGGTGCCTGGTTGGCTCAGTCACTTAAGCTTTTGACTCTTGATTTTGGCTCAGGTCACGCTTCCACAGTTTGTGACTTTGAGCCCCGCACCTGAGTTTGAGCCCCGCATCTGGCTCTGCACTGACAGTGTGGAGCCTACTTGGGATTCTCTCTCTCTCTCTCTCTCTCTCTCTCTCTTCCCCTCCCCTGCTCACACTATCTCTTAAAAATAGATAAATAAAACATTTAAATAAATGAGTTTGAGTCAAACTTATTTCCACCTGCTCAGGGCATCGTCTGATGCCTGTCCCCCACCAGTCCCAAGTCCCCCACCGAGACCCAAGGCTGCCCCTCATTTGCTGAGAAGCCCACAAAGGTTTCAGGTGGGTCCTGGGTTTTAGTCCCTACCATTCAGCAAGCTGTGTGCCCGGCTCCCTTCCGGTTTTGTGGGCGTGTCTGCATTAGGGGCTGCCCAGAGGGACGCTGCGCAGCAATCAGGACCTCAGCCCAGGAAGAGCCTTTTGGGGGCACACGAATGCTGAGGAGTCAGTTCCTACAGCTGGGTCTTGTGTTTGTTTATGGAGCGGTTATTACAGTAACATCTGGATTCCTTCGACGATACCCGGGAAGAGCAAAGATTATGTTTAGCTGCCTGGTGTATTTTAAGGGATGTCGCTTTTATTCTGCATGATTAAGAAGTAATTAGCAGCTTACACTTGATGCCTTCACTCAGAGTTGATTCCACGGCTCTCCCACTGCGGGACGAGGAAAATGGTGGAATTTCTTTTATTAATAGCTTCCCATTGTCTATCCCAAATCCTTAGTTTCAGCACAGCAGAGCCGTCCGTCCTTCTGTTAAATAATTTACCATTTGAGCTGGCTTCTTCATGGGACCCCGGGATTCTTGGGAAGGTAAAGTCGAAGTAATAAAATACCGGGAAAGTTGCCCAGAGGCCTGGTTCTATAGCCAAAGAGCGTCTCAGCTTCCCTCCACCCAGCAAGAAAGGGAGATACTTGGAGTAAAAAAAGGAAACGGGAAGAAAACCTGAAGGTCAGGAATAGAGAGGGACTGATGGCCTCTCACTCGAGACTGGCCTGATGTGTGCTTGGATCCCATTTCAGAGCCACGCTGCCCTCATCTGCCAAGTCGGGGGAGTCCCGGCGCTGACGGCATCGCGCTGTCTGCAGAGGCCCACGCGAGAGTCCCCGGGGAAGTGTCTTACACCGAGCCGGACACGCTGTCCCCTTGGCTTGTCTCTGCCTTTTCGATGATGATGGCACACAGCGCTTCCTGCCAGCAGGTAAGAAAAGACTCAGCAAGTGACAGGCTCTAGTGAGGGGTGCGACTGGAGGGGGACACCCAGCGGCTGCCCAGGTGAAGGCTGTTAGTTCTTGACCTGAGCGCAGCTCACATCCATTTGCCTCCTGCGTACTCATTACCCTGGGGATCCGCGTGCACCTCTCTCTACAGGCACAACTGTCCAACATTGTTAAAGCTTTAAACATGTTCAGGGGCACCTGGCTGGCTCAGTTGGTTAAGCGTCTGACTCCTGATTTCCACTCAGATCGTGATCTCACGGTTCGTGAGATCGCGGCAGGCTCTGTGCTGACAGCACGCCAACTCACCCAGGTCAGTTTCTTTCCACACGCGTGCGTGCACACACCTGGGCACATGCACGTGCGCACGCACAAGTGCTCAGCACACAATAAGAGGTTAAAACGGCAGCACTGAGTTGGCCGCAGACACCATGGCGCAACACCCGAATGGCGCGTTTGCAGTGCCGTCTGCCGTGCGCACCCAGCACGGGCACATTCCCATCCTTGTAACCAGCCTCCTCTGTGATGGGGTCAAAGTCGGGGGGGTGGCGACCGGCAGGACTCCCGCGAAGACCAGGTGGTGGCGAGCCCACACCCACAGCACATGGACTAGGGCCTCGCCGGTAACACATGCTCAATGAAGGTCGTTACTTGTTACTGGTGTTGTCATTACCAACATTAACCTGGTTTTTGCTTACAGACCAAAGTGTGTCAGACTCTCCCCGTGTCACCCTGTGGAATGTGCATGTCTGCTTTTAGCCAAGAATCAATCTTGCCAAGAAATGCTCTTGCTCCACATTTATAGAAACCCAGCCATGACCTATTCTTGGTTTTGCAGCGTGAGCAAAGCCGGTTCTGCCCAAAAGCCGCTGCGCAGCCCTCCCCGCGAGAAAGCCGCCGGGCCCTCCCCAGGCCACCGCCGGGAAACACAGAGTTTCCTGAGCAACTCCAGATTGTACCTGTGGACTCTCCCGATCTTCTCCAGATAAGAAGGTTTTTAATTTTTTAAACTGAAGCTCATTCATTTAAAACCCTCGGGTGTGATTCGGCATGTTTCCCTGGCATTCTTTTTGAGATCAAGAAAAATATAATTTTCCTTCTCGGGGAAAGTCAACTTACATGTGCACTGACTTTCTCGAGGTAACACGACCTCAGTGCTATAATTAATATCGGTGCCATCCACAGCCTCATAATTAAACATGAGATGCACAGGACTGGGTGGGAGTCACGAGAAGGCAGGAGGTAACTCACTAGGCTGGTTTCTGCCACCCACTTCCTGGGAGCCCACAAGGAGGGAGGGGGAGGCCTCCGGGGAAAGGGAGCACCGGTGGAGGCAGCTGGAGGTCGCCTGTGCCCACCGGATCATTTATTTCCCACGGTGGCCTATTTCCAAGGCGCTTCATGGAGCATTAGGCAGGCGGGACCTGTTAATAGCCGCTGAGTCTCTGTCCACCTCTTAACATATATGCTGCCAGCGGCCAACACAGCCACTCCATCACCCGGGCCGACGCTAATACCGAGGAAATGGGGGATTTGTCCTGAGTCCTTGCCCGCTGTTCAGTGTGGCCATTAGTTTCCAGAAGTCCACACACAGGGAACATCCAGCAGAAGCCACAGACCTTGTTTCTGTGGGGTTCTGGAGGGTTCGGCCCCTCCTGTCCCTCCGGCCCCTCCCACTCTGGGCTCCTGGCCGTGTAGGTCTGCCCTACCGACCCCACCGTCCCCCACGAGTGTTCACACAGCACCCCATGTGCCTCTGTCTCCCAGGCCCCCTGCAGAACGGTGGAGCCACATGACTGTTTGGGGCAAATGGACCATGAACAGAGGCAACACGGGTGGGCTCCAGGCTGTTAAAAGCCACAAGCCTCACTTTTCTCATGACTCCTCCTCTTTGGCAAACCCTACGGGCTACACTGTTCGGATGGGGAGGCTACAAAGGGGCAAGGCCCTTCTTTAGCTGGAGTGTAGAGATCAGAAATCCCCACCCCATCCACACGGGGTGAGTCAGATAATCAAAAAAATAAGCCTTTCTGAGACAAGCCACTGAGGTTTTTAGGGTCAGCTCAGGTGCAGCTAGCAGTAATCCCTCCAGCTAAAATGAGCCCCTACTCTGGGCCAGGCATGGCCTGGAACATTCAGCAGCCAAGTAGAAGAGACAGGAAAACTCAGCAAGTAAATGTATGTTAAGCGTGAGCTGTTCTGTGAAGGGCCTGAATAGAGTGATGTCCTGCGTAATACTAGGGGCAACCTACCTATGTATCTTGCTGAAAGAAGGCCTTTTGGAAGGCTAACAATTAAGGCGAGATCATGAATTTCCAAGAACAAGCCATGGCAAGTGTGGGGCCGCGGGCAGAGCATTGAGGGTAGTGGGACCAGCTTATGCAAAGGCCCTGTGGGAGAAGAGAGTTGGGAACTCTTTGAGGAACAGCAAGCAAGCCAATGTGGCTGCCGACTGGTACAAGGGTGGACCAAGGGAGACCGAGGCACAGGTGGGGACAGATCAGAGGGACTCCTATTTTTCACAGTGCGGTGGGGCCCCATGGGAGGATTAGACACAAGGGAAAGACATGACGCGATGAACTTTTTAACGGATCACCCTGGCTGCTGGGAGGAGGGGGGGCTGCACAGGAGCAAGCGAAGCAGCAGGGAAATGAGAGCAGAATCCGTCACTGTCGCCTGGCGGGAGACGCCGGGACTCGGGGCAGTGGCCGGGAAGAGGAGAGAAAGGGCAGATTTGAGGAAGCTGTCAGAGTGAATTGTTCATGTGCTCTCAGTTCTCCAGACGTTTCTGCCCCACTCCTCCCTGCCTCCACACGTTTACGGCTCCACGAGACCCTACTCCCAGGGCCGAGGTTCCGGCCCCCAGCTCCGGTGCCCCGGGGACCCGGCACGCGTGCATCCCAGCAGAGGACACCGGCGTCTCGGCCCTGCAGAAAGACTCAAGGCCCCGCGAGCCGGGGGAGAGCATATTAGAGGCAAGGAGTCTCTCAAGTGGCCGCCATATCACAGCACGTTTCAGGTGACATGTGGCTTTCAAGCTTCGCCTTTCCGGAGACAGATCTTAACGTGATCTGCCCACCAGCACTTAACTTTCTACCCGCCGTCCCTTTGTTCCCTTTTGTTTGAATGTCGGCAAATGGCCTCCTGCATCTTCCCCGCTTTCAAGCAGATTTTCTCTGCTTGGAACGTGTGCTTGGCTTCGCGAGGAAATGGCTCTCAAATGCGGCCCTGCCTCAGAACCACCTGTCACAGCGGTTTTAAACACGCCCATTTCAGGTTCCTGTGACGGGCTCGCCAAATCAGGCTTGCTCCAGACGGGGCCCAGGCAGCTCTCGTTTCTAGAAGCCCTCAGACAACTCAGGGGGCAGCCAGGTTAGGAAGCCACTGAATGGAAGTGTAGACATGGGAAGACACCCCCCTTCCCTCTTCCCCTGACTGCTCTGAGTGAGGCACTGGGGTGAGTGCCAACAGATGCAGCCCAGTTAGCTCGGACACGGGTTAGGGAGGGTCCTCGGAGGACCCCTCACCTCAGCCGCCAGCCCAGTGGCCACCTGCACTTCTGACCATCTGTCTACGCGTTTTGGGGGGGGGGTGTCCCACAGCCCCACAGGTGCAGTCATTTGCCAGAGGACTCCCGTAACTCAGGGACGTGCTGTGTTGAGGAACAGTGTTATTACAGGGGGTACAAGTGAGGACCAGCCACAGGGCCAGGCCTGGAAAGTCCCAGACTCAGGGCATCTCCCTTCTGGCACATCGCTGAGCGTCACCAGCCAGGAAGCTGTGCCTTGGCGTCCAGGGCTTGCAACGCAAACAGACTGACTGAATTCATCCTCCATCCCGACCCCCGGGGGTCTCATGCCATGTCATGTGGGCCTTCTGTTCACACCCTTGGTCTTTCCAGCAGGACAGCCCCCATCCTGAGTCACCTCCTCAGCATAATCCCAGGTAAGGTCCCAGGGGCCCAGCACGGATGACATCGCTACTCCTACAGCCCAGGAAATTCCAAGGATTTAGAGGCTTTCTCCCAGAAGCCAGGGACAAAGGCCAGAAATCCCTTATTACACAACAGGGACATTTGTGCTGGGCTAATGCTGGTCACTGAAAGACAGCCACGTATGGATTCCGAAGTCTGGCAGAATCAGGAGGGAATGGCTTCCGGGCATCTGAGACCCCCACCTCCTTATCAGTGGCTCAAGATGCCAGGAGTGAAACAAAGACAGTAATGGGTCTGGCCACTTGTCATGGGGTGTTGGTTGCCATGGAGACAGAAGGAGCTGAACTGGGAGAGGATTTGGAGAACCTTCCGGAAGGAGCCTGTAGGAGGTGTATGTGAGTTTCAGGGAAAGCCAGCGTGCCCGGGCGCCCTCCTGGGTTCCTGCAAAGCAGGCCGGGCTCCATGGCCTCCATGCTGCCGCAGGGCTCAGAAGTGAAGGAGTCGAGCCGGGCCGCGTCCAGCACGGGGAGCAGTGTCTGCACTCAAGCCGCAGGCCCAGGCGGTGTTTCCATAGCAACTCCAGGCCCTTGCCCCATCCCAGCCCCACCGCCTTGGGCTTTAAACAGGCAAATGAAGAAGAAAGGATAAAATTTGGTTTTCCATGGACTTAGGGCCATGATCCGGAATTAAGCTGCTGGTGTTGGAGGCAGTGCTCCTCCAGCCCTGTGGGGAGAGGTAATTTCACAAATGGGTCCGAGAGCCCAGAACGAGTTTGCTCCCCGGAAGCAAGCGCCCGGCTCCCTCCTCGGCGAAGGCCTGGGCTTGCAGACCCAAGATGCCTGCCGCTGCCCCAGATTCAGAGCACGCCCCTCCCTCTGGGTCTTTTCAGACCGCTCCAACTCTTCTCAAAGGAGCCAGTTCAGTGTGGCCTGAGATGCGGCCAATTCCAAAGAGCCGTCGGCACTCAGAGCAGCTGCTTGGGCCAGAAAACACGGAGAAGGAGGAATTCTCTGTGTGACTCACGGGTTCCAGATATGGCCACTCCCCACTCACTGCTGCCACGTTGAAGCGACTTTCCAGTGGACCATAGCCACACTCTAGAGAGCTGGACGCAGAGATGGCCAGACAGGCTGAGCTCACAGACTCCTGAGTCAGCAAGTTCCAAAGCAGTTAGTCAGCACTTCTGGAGTCTTCCAAGATCTGGCCCTCTGCTCCCATCCCCCTGCCCCAGGACTGAATCTGGGGCCATAGGTGAGGGGGACCGCCCCAACCGTTGCCAGTGGTAGGCCTCTGTCCCTCCAGGCACCTGGCTGAGTAAATTAAGTCAATCTATTTGAGTTCATCTGAGGTGCACAGGTTTTCCTGGTCGGCCTGACCCCCGTGAGCACCTCCGAAATAAGATTTCTATTAGGGAAAGCGACTTCGGAGTTTTTAACTTCCTTCCTGCCCCCGAGTGCCATGGTTTTAATTAACAGTATCACCAAGTGGCCCTCCCTGGCAGACGGTGGGGATGCATGCCAGAGGAGGACCGAGGAGGAGGGAGCTGAGAAGCCTCTGTTTGCACGGATCCTGCCAGCCCAGAAGCCACATCTCAGGGTAGAGCGACTACAAGATGAGCTTTCGGGCCACGTCGGCTGCCAGGCCCAGCAGGCAGGCCCGGCCCGGCCCGCTCCGTGATGGACAGGCGGGGCCCAGGCGATCCCGGGTTTACTGCAAGAAAGGCTGCAGAGAAATTCCAGCTGCAGCCGGCTCCCCAGCGGCACGTCGGCACAGTAGACCCATCGGGCCTCCGGGCGCCTGGCAAGACGGGCTGGGCTTGAGGAGATCAATCAGCGGTGGTGCTGATTGATTACAAGCTCTGCTCAGCCCACGAGGGACCGGCCCCATGAGGGGCGGAGCCTGCATTCTGCCTGGGTGGGGGCCTCAGTCATGACCAGCCTCCTGCCGCAGAAGGGCTGCAAAGTGCCCTCCCACTCCCACAGAGGGGCTCCTACCTGACAGCTACAGAGGGAGCCCTACGAGAGGATTTCCACCAACCACTCAACCAGCAGGTTCTTTGGGACATTTTTTTCCCGTTAATGACAGAAGAAGGCAGGGATCTCTCAAGTCTGGTGCTGGGTGGCACCTGTTTGCTCCCTACGTGACCTGCCCCATCACGTGAAAATGATGTCCACAGCAGCTGAGAGCAAGCAAAAGGCAGGAACCTCCCATCATCCATGCACTATCAGTTCCTGGAAACGCTTAGAGGAGAATAAATTTGCAGACATCGGAAGCTCAGATCCCATTCTGTGAAATGAGAAGAAAAGATAACACATTCCCCGCCTATCCCAAACCCTCCAACCGACGTTCCAAATAACACTACACCATTCTTTTTATTATTATTTTTGAGAGAGTGCAAAGCATTGGAGGTGCAGAGAGGGGGTGGGCAGACAAAGGATCCAAAGCAGGCTCCGGGCTCTGAGCTGTCACAGAGCCCGACGCGGGGCTCGAACTCACGAACCTCAAGATCATGCCCTGAGTTGAAGTCGGACGCTCAAGTGAGCCACCCAGGTGCCCCAGCACTAACCCTTCTTGAACAGCAAGTGGCAATACACTAAGGTGGTTCGTGTAACGCAAACGTGTGATTCTGATTCGCCCTCACTGCACGGGCTCACGAAGGGGGGTGTTTCTATGCAGATTTTCACAGAGTCAGATTTGAATTCTGTCTCCCACTCCGCAAGGAACACGGCTCCCATGAAGCAGAGGTTAAAGCAGGATCTGAATTGAATCCGGGAGAGAGCCCTCAGCGCCCGGCAGAGGCAGGCAGCAAACTGACCCTGTGCAGCAGCCTTCACCTCTAGGGGCCACCAGGAAGCTTCCTGTTCAAGAGTTCGAGGAGGCTGAGGGCCCCTGAGCCCCCCTGCACAGGACCTGAATTCCTGGGCACCTGCTGTCAATGGTGAACACGGCTCCCAAACATCTAGGTTAAAACTCAGGAACTTTCCCATCGCATTTCCTCATTCACTCTCTGCCTATTCCATTTCCAGGTCCCCACCCTGCCCTCCCCGGGGCCTTGTTCTGCCTCTCCCTGCCCTCAGCTCGTGCTGCGTGGGTTTCTGTTTCACCAGGGGCCCCAGGGAGCCTCTGGCGGCTTCCCAGGTGGCCTCCGATGACACAGGAGGAGCAGATAGTGAAGGGCAGGCTGGCTGAGGAACGAAGCTGCACCAAACAGACGCTGGCGGTGGAACCAGGGGCCGCTGGAAGGACGTGAAATCCCTTCTCACTTAACAGCTTAATAAGGATTTGAACCTGAGTCTGCAAGGAATTGTCACTTTCACTGTTTTCTCAGATGTGAACAACACGTCTCGGCTTTCACGTGCGCCCCGCGGGGACCGTGACAGGCTGGACACGCAGGGACAGAGGCTTGTGTACAGGCTCCACCTGCCCTGAGTGTCCCTGGAAGGCCCCAGGAAACAGCAAGGGGCCTGGGGGACCGGGAGGCCTGGGGGCTGGGGGGCCTGGCTAGGCCTGGGGGTCTGGGGGCCCTGGGGGGCCAGGGGGCCTGGTTAGGCCTGGGGGGCTTGGCTAGGCCTGGGGGGCCGGGGATTCAGGGGGCCTGGTTAGGCCTGGGGGGGCTGGGGGCCTGGGGCCTGGCTAGGCCTGGTGGGTGGGGATGCCAAGGGGCTGGGCAGGGAGCCAGATACAAGGGGAGAGATGGCCAGCTGACCATTGGAGCTCGGTGCTCACGGGAGAAATGATGTCAGTGAGACGCAGTTGCCTTGAAGACATTTCCAGCTGCCCTGGAGAGCGGATCCACCTGGAAGGAGGGGCTGCAGAATTAGGGGGTCTATGCAGCCCATGAACCCAACCCCAGTGACATTGCTCGGCAGTCAGGCTGAACCATGGAAATCTCTGCATCCGGCCATTTGGGCAATCTCACATTTTCTACCGAGCAGCATCCCAACCTCGATCCTGCCTGCAGGTGACCACACCCCTGCCCCCTCCCCTCCCCCTCACACATTCAGCTCAGCCACACAGGCCTCCTTTCTAGGTCTGAAACAGTGGAAGCCCAGCCCCCACCCGGGGTTTGCCCTGGTCTCCCCCTGCCTGGACTGCCCTTCCCAGGCCCAGCTTTCCCTGACCCCCCCCCCCCCGCCCCGTAAAGTCCCTCAGAACCCCCTGGCCGCCTCTTCCCCTATCTGGTTTTCCTTCTGCGCCTGGCTCAGTCCCACAGTATCCTAACTGCTCACCGGTCGTTTTCTGTCTCTCCCGCTGGAACGTGAGCTCCCTGTCAGGCGTGGACCTAATGTGTGCTTTTTCACCCTGTGTCCCCAAACCCCGGAAGGGGGCAGGCATACAGTCCACGTTCCATAAATACCTGCGAAATGACATCCCCAGAACTGGCCTTGTGGACGTGAGTTACAATCAACGACCCCCAGTTTCATGACAGGGACACGCTGTCACCACGCCCGTCCCCAGGCCTTGGCGCACCGGCCAGGAAGGTCTCTGCGGTCAGGGAGCAGAGACGAGTGGCCAGTCCTCTCTGCATGAGGCTGGCGGTGGGAGCCCCTGGGCCCTCGGTCTGTGCCAGCCACAAAGCCAGTGCCGAGTCTGTGTGGAATCCAGCCTCAAATAAAGGAGAGCGCTCACACTGTAGATCTCTTAATACGACCACCAAACACCATGGGATTTTCAGGGCTGCTGCTACAGCCCCGCAGTTGGGGCACCAGCCCCGTTCCCTAGCTCGCTCCTGCCATCTGCTGGCCACTCATTAAAGTGCACCAGAGAAGAGGGGTTTATTTTCCAGTCTCACGGGTGCTTTTGTTCCTTCTGGGAAGAAGTAATTCATCGCCAACTTTATTTCTCTCTGGGCAAAAGCCAGGAGCCTGGCTGACCCATCCCTTGAGTAGGGCAGACTCTGGGCCCCAGGTGGGTGGGGAAAGTCTCCTGGCCCTAGTCCCATGACTTTTCTGCATTTTACATATATTATTAACTCTATTAACAGTATCAAACCTATGATTAAGGAGCACTACTTACAGCTGAGGCTGTTAAGGCTCAGAGAGGTTAAGTAACTTGCCCAAAGCTGCATAGCCAGGTGAGAAAGCCAAGATTTGAACCGAAGCAGTGAGGCACTTGCGGGCAAATTCTACCACTGCACAAGCAAATGGCCCAGTTGTACAGTTGGGGGAGGGGCTTGGGGAGTGGAGGACGGAGGAGAGGAATCCCGCCCTCATGCATTCAGAGGCCCAGAGAAGATGATGTGGAAGACAGCGCTGGACTTCACGGTTTCAGGGTTGCATGCAAGGGTCTCTGGACAGGACAGAGAGGCAGTGTAAGGACTAGAGCACAGGTTCTGTGGTCAGATCCACAGTGCAGACCGACGCTTCTGCTCACAAGCCCTGGGAATGGAAAAGCAGTTGTTTGTGACCTCTAGGCCCCAGCAGCTCCTCTACACCTGCTGATAAAGACAAGTGAGGACAGGTGCAAAGCTTCCAGCCCTGGGATGGCTCCGGGTGAGTGCTTAATAAATGTTACCCATCATTGCAACTCTACTAAAGGCTCTGGGAAGTCCTGCAGGAAGAAATCTAGTCAACTTGGCTCCCCTGTACCAAAGCTGGCCACCTGCAGAGCCACCGGCGGTGTGGGGGGGGGGGCCTGGAAGGTCACCACACAGACCCCTTTTGCCCTTATCAGTTCAAACTGCCTCCTTAGGGAGATGAGAGTGGAACCAGGCAGGAACCAGGGCCCCCGGCTCCCAGCTCTCTGCTCTCGTCCCCACAGCACCTCTCCACCCAGACAGCACTCTCACGCCCAAAAAACAAAAGAACCAGGAGCCATTCTCCTAGGCTTCCAAGACTGCTGCACATTTGGATTCTACGGTGCTTATTTTTCAGCTTTACAGACCAGAGGCAATTAGGAACGCGAGGCCAGGAAGGCTGTTCTTAATAATTCTGTCATTATTCGCAATTTTCAGCACCGCCACACGTGAAAAACCCATTTCTAATTTCTTTAAAGGTGCTAAATGGCTTTTGCACTGCGTTGTGAACATTTACCATTAGCCAAACAGCTGCGAAGCAGGTTTCTAGCCCCTGGGGCCATGATGACAACTGGGTTTAGCTTGACCCACTGGGGGGATGCTCTTTCTCTCAGTGTTTCCTTCCCAGGGCAGGTGACTTGGACACTGTGGACTTCTGCGCATAGTCTGCGTTGCTGGGTGTGGCCATGCACTGGGGTTTCACAAGGTCCAGCAGGGGCCCGGGGCTCAGCAGGAAGTGAACAGGAAACCAAGCTTTCCTGCTCAATTAACACCCCAGAAAATGATGGAGAAACCCAGTGACCAGCCTCGCTGAGGCCAAAAGAGGGAAGTGAGTCAGCATCTGAGGCCCTGCCTGCAGAGACAGCCTGCTAAGGAAAGCAAGAGTACGGGGACCCATCGTGGGGAGAGGGGTACGGTTCCTTGTCAGCTTACTGAAGCTCTTAGAGTCAGAAGCCAGAGTTTTTATGACGGGTGACCATCCTGGATGCAGAAGGCAAGAGAGCCCGCTCTTAAGACCCTAGTAGCAGCATCAGCAGGTGACAGGTAGCACTTACTCTACACCAGCTGCTGTTCTAAGCACTTTGCATATGGTGACTCTTGCCTCCTCGTGAGACCCTGCGAAGTACCCCCATTAACTCGCCCCCATTGTACAAGCGAGGGAACAGATGCAGAGAGACTGGTAACTTGCTAGCCTCAGGACATGGTCCTGGGAGGCTGTAGTGAGCAGGATGAACAGGGTCCCTGCCCTTGTGTTGATTATACTCTGCTGGCAGATGCAAAAATTAAATAAGTCGCGGATGCTCCTTGTGAGACATGGGGTAATACAGAAGTGTCCCGCGTTGAGGAGAGAATGCATTACCTCGCCTGGTTGGTGGGGGACTAAGGGTCTCACTTATACAGAGAGGGGCCTGGAAGCACCTGTGTTTTATACCTAACAGTAGGGTCCACAGACCTTCCCCGGGCAGGTGGAAGACCACAAGGGTGAGTGGAAATCGCCCCTACACACACGCACAGACATTCTTCATGGAGAGCAGCCCAGCTGGTGTGTGTGTGTGTGTGTGTGTGTGTGTGTGTGTGTGTGTGTGTTATGCAGAATGTTTCACTTAGTTAAAGGATCTCCAAGCTCCCTTCCAGCACAGACGCTTCATAATCTGGTACAATGAGTGTGGTATTGGCAAACAATGACCTTTCCATAAACATTCCTCAACAGGTACCAATGAGAAGTAGGTAAGACACCTTGACTGCAGACGACGGCTTCAGGAGACACAGCCAGCCCCCTAACACCCCAAATTCAGATACAAAAAAATCAGGGAAACAAAGATTATTGGTATGAAATGATCAAGGACACTTACCAAGTAGTAGTGGACTCCCTGAGGACACATGTGCTGCTGGGATATGGCGGGGGTGGGGCGGATACTGAAGAAATGGTCCAGCAAATGATGCATGCCTGAAGCAAATTTAATTATTTTTCCTAAGTTTTTGGCTTAGCTAGAAGTAATATATCCTCAGGGCATATTTTACTTTGTTTCTAGTCATCTATCTATGCTCATATAGATATTTTGTTGTTTTCACAAAACTAGGATAATGTTTGAAAAGTATATTCTGATTTTCCTTCAAAATATCATTGTTAGTATTCTATTGTAACAAGAAGTTTTGCCATTTTTAAAAATTTTGTTAATGTTAACTTATTTATTCTGTGTGAGAGAGTGCACATGAGCACACACAAGCAGGGGAGGGGAAGAGAGAGAGGGAGAGAGAAGCCCACGCAGGCTCTGCATCGTTGGTGCAAAGCCCGATGCGGGGCTTGAACCCACGAACTGTGAGATCATACCTGAGCTGAAACCGAGAGTCAGATGCTCAACCAACTGAGCCACTCGGGTGCCCCAACATTTTTAATGATAGTATATTCCACTTACATGGATGTATTACAACGAATATTTTATTGTTGGGTTTAAGTTGCTTCCAATTTTAACATATACAATTTGGAGGAGTGGAGTTCTCCTTCCAGCAGGCTAAGATCTTTGAACCAATCCTCTTACTTAAAATACAGTCAAACCTTGCTTTGCAAGCATAATTTGTTCCAGAAGCATGCTTGTAATCCAAAGCACTTATATAGCAAAGCAGATTTCCCCGTATGAAATAATGTAAACTCATGATTTATTCAACAACCCAAAAGTATTCATATAAAAATGATTACAATACAATATAGAATAAAAAATAATAAATAAAATGCAAAATAAAAGAAAAATAAAGTTAACCTGCACTTACCTTTGAAAACCTTCATGGCTTGTGTGAGAGACAAGAGAGAGGAGGGTTATTGTATAGGACAACTTCCAGTATCACTAATGGAGTCACTGCCATCTATTGGCTCAATAGAATCTTTTTCTGCATGGGGCCATTGTATACACTCACATGGATGTTGACTACAGTATGGTGTTCATAAACTCTTGTCATATACTGTATTCAATGTAACTGGCAATAAGGCAGCAGAGGAAAGGGTCTAGAGCCACAGGAAGCCTGACCTAGAATGAAGCAAAGCATTCCTAAGCTTAAATTTTATATGGAAGGACAAATGACTGTCCACAGGTACTTTGAAGTGACAAAAAATACGCTAGTGCCAGTCGTGGACACCTTCCGGTATCCTGAAAAATCACTGATTTCTGACAAACATATTCCTGCCTGAGACCAAGCATCCAAGCAGGGGAGCTGATCACCCACAGTCCTTCAGAGAGAGAGAGAGAGAGAGAGAGAGAGAGAGAGAGAGAGAGAGAGAATCATTGGCTCAGTTGTGATCCTGTGACATTCAGTAGCATATCTTACTCTTATTGCAAGACATTGCTCATTTATCAAGTTAAAATTTATTAGAAACGTTTACTCATCATGTGGAACATTTGCAGAACAAGTTACTCAAAATCCAAGGTTTACTGTGTAAGAAAATCTGGACAAAAATTTCAAAATATTTGTCTGAAGGCATCAATGAGTTAACAAAGCAGTGAGACTATGTGAGGCAGAATCTGGGAGAGAAAGAAACCATGAGATGGGAACTGAGCATCAGGTATCTCATTTCCCCTAGAGGCAATTGCCAGTTCCAAAATCAACAACTAAAAGGCTAAGAAGTTGAATAGAGTTTACAACATTCTCATAAGGCCAGGGGACAAACATTAAAATTCAAGGACTGCTGAGGAGAAGAAATTTTGAGAAATACTCCTGAATTTGGGACTGGGACCTGGACAGGCTTTACCTTAAGGGTAAGGGTTGACTGGACAACAGTCATGCTCAAGAGAGATGAAAGTCAGCTTCAAATTATATCAAACCATAATCATGTGAGGTACATTCCTCTGGGATAGCGGCTTGCCAAAAATATAATTGATTCCTTTCTGAAGGAAGATAACATCATTCAAAAAAACTGCACAGGAACTCAAGAAATTTTCATTTAACAATGCCTAACACTCAATCAAAAATAACCAGGCATTTTAAATGCCAAACTGTGACCAAAAAAGGGGGGGAGGTTGGGGGAAGCAGACAATAAATCAGATCCTCAGGAAATCCAAATAATGGAGATATTTTAAAATAATATGATCAATATCTGGAAAGAATTAAAAGACAAGATCAATCATAGAACTGGAACCTGTAAAAAAGGAAGTAAATGGAAATTACAGAACTGAAAAGTATAATAAATTAGTTTAAAAGTGCAAGAAATGAGCTTAACAACCAAAGAGGGAATTTGTGAACTGGAATATGTGTCAGAAGAGCTATCCAGACTAAAGAATCAAGGTAAAAAGAAGGAGAAAATAGAAATTGTAAGTGATATATGGGCCATGGCAGAAAAGTAATATAAATGTAATCAAAGTTTTGGTATAAGAGGAAAAAGGCAGAAGATATATTTGAAGAGATAAAACCTGAGGTTTTTATAATTGATGAAATGCATCAAACCGTAAATTCAAGAATCAGTTTGAATCCCATATATATAAGATAAATACAACGAAAACAAAACCAAGGCATGATAGTAATAGTAATACTGTTGAAAGCCACAGACCAAGAGTAAATCTTTAAAACAGCCAGAAGAAAAGTCCTATTACCTTCAAAGAGGCAACAGTAAAAGTACAGATGAACTCAAGGAAAGCTAGGGAAGCCAGAAGACAATAGAATAATACCTCCTGGAAGGAAACAAACGCCAACCTAGAATTCCATACCTAGCCAAAATATCCTTCGAAGGTGAAAGTCAAACCCATACCTTGCTGACAGGATTAAACATCCACTTCATGGCATGGAGATCTCAAAGTAGCCTGATAGCCAGGACCCTCCCCAGGATTGTAGATGGAGACCCAACTGCATATCCTTGGCCCAATACCAAAAGTGGAGGGAATGGATGCAAGAAAGACAAAAAGAATGCATGTGCATTGGGAGTCTTAAGGAGTGTTTGAGCAGAGAAATGAGATGCTGTGGCCAAGACACACACACCACATATCCATTTGCACCCCCACCTCCCCAGCCCCTATTTTGGTAAATACCACACACCACATATCCATTTGTACCCCCACCTCCCCAGCCCCCATTTTGGTTAGCACCGTACGCCTTATTCTGCCTAATAGGCTGCAAGCAAAATTGATGAAGCAAAGCATGGAAGAGTCAAGATGGGAAATGATGCTCCAGGTCTCTCTTCCTTTGTCACGGCAACCAGAGAGACCCCCGTGCCCCAGCTGGTGCAGCTACATGATGGTGACTCCTTCATCAGACCGTGTCTCCAGTTGACTATAGAGTCTCCCTGCATGCATGAATACACGTGTTGTGCTCATTCCATGAGTTAGAAGTAGACTGTGTGCTAAGCCATTATGATTTACAGTTAATGTGCTACCACAGCATGGCCTAGCATCAGCCTGAGTGGAACAGAAGGGTAAAGGGACAAACAGACACAAGAGTCAACACACTTGAGGTTAAAGGGAGACTGGCACAAGAGCATATCCTGAATTCTGGATCACGAGCCACAGTGCAGATTGCCAAGGTTTCTGGTCTGATGCCTCTAATGCACAAAGAGTTTGGCCATCGGCTGCTCATTTGTTGGACCTATTCTGAGCTCAGTCATGAAGAGGGGCATGTGGAGAAGGGATGAGATAGAGTCCTGTCCTCAAGATCTCCACATCCCAGATGGAGAGCAGACAAAGGTACCAGAAAGAGAACAAGGCCAAGAGCATCTCCAAATGGTCTGACAATGGTGCAAGGGAAATTAAGGCACTGAGAAGCTGAGCTGGGGCTGGAGAAGTTTGGGGTGCTGTGGGACAGCTACCTTTAGATAGACCTGGGGAGCTGGATCGAACGGAGGTTTCCCAGGGACATATCATGCCCAAATAATTGGTTGTCAGCCATGGAAAGATGATTCTTTCAATTTTATAGTTACTGTGCTTTCTCTGACTCCACGCTGTTACAGACTTTTGTGCACACCCCTTAGCCCTTTGCCAGGCTGACATCTTTCCCTTGTTCTTCATTTCTCTATCTGTACACATCTCCCAGAGGAAGCCTTCCCGGAATCAGGGCCTTCTCTGTGCCCCCTCCCAGAGTCCTCAGTAAATTGGCACATCTCAGCACCGACACACTGCATGGTTCCTGGTCCACCCTGCCTCCTCTTCACGTAAGTTCCATAAGGCAAGGTCCCTGGCTTCCACATGGCTCTCACTAAACCAGTGAATGAATGAACAGACAAACAGTCTAACGAGGCAGGAGCAAGTGGACTGAACCTGAGGGGCCTTTGGGCCGAACCCTGCTCTGCCTTCTGGAGCATTTGCTGCTCTCCCTGGTGACCCTCCCTCATCCTGTTCTTCTAGAAGCAGTGTGCAGGAAGCAAGTGCTTGTCTGTGCTGGCTGGGTGTGTTTACATTTAGGATGATATAGGTTACTGTATTAGGAAATAGAGTGCAAAGGAGACCCTCTATTGGCCAGATGAAAAAAAACAAAGCAAGGAGAGTGGGGGAGGTTAGGACAGCTTATCCCTGCTCTTAGTCTTAAAGAAATAACCAGCTTCGCTAAGACATGTTTCCCGCTTCAGTCTTGCCCTTCTGCCTACACATGACAGTCTGACCTCAGTCAGCGAGCTTCTGGCCAGGTCTCTGCTGCTCCAGGAATGGCCCACGTGCACCTCCATGTTTGGAGCTAAGCTTGTTGAATGTTACGTGAATTTATTTGACCTTCACAACAAGCCAGATGGTAGGAATCGGTATTGTCTGCATTACTCAGATGGGGAAGCCGATGCCCAGGGAGGAGATGTCTCTTGGTCAAAGTCACACAGCCACAAGGGGCAGAGCCTGGGTTTAAACCACACCCCCCCCCAGCCTAACTCGATAGCCTGTGCCCTTGATCACCAGCCACTCTTCAAAAGCCAACAGGCTGATTTCTAAAGAAATTCCAGCACATTTCTGCCACATTTAACCTACCAGCCATTCCCAGGAATGTATGTGCTGTGGGTTTAATTTAATGAAAACTATTATTGGAAAAGATACGATACAATAATGCATTATTTTTTTTAAGTTTATTTATTTGTTTTGAGAGAGAGGGAGAGAACGTGAACGAGGGAGGGGCAGAGAGAGAGGGAGAGAGAGTTAGAATCCCAGGCAGGCTCCATGCTGTCAGCACGGAACCCGACGCAGGACTCAAACCCATGAACAGTGAGATCATGACCTGAGCCAAAATCAAGAGTCCGATGCTTAACGGACTGAGCCCCCCACGCACCCTGCTAATGCATTATTTAAACAGTGGGGATGAGGTTCCCCTTGTGTCTTGTTGTTTTGAGCTAGGCTTGCCCTGGGAGAGGGGGCACCAGAGAGGGGAGGCCACCCGAAGAGAATTTGCTGAGGGGCATGCCAGTGTGGGGGCTGCACTGGGCCTCGGGGGCGTAGAAGGTGTGCAGGTGTCAAACCTGGAGGGGCTCCGAGACCACCCCAGACAGAGAGCCCCGGGAGCTGGGCTAGACCTTTCTGAGCCCCCCACCCCTGCTCGGAGATGATATGCCCAACCCAGGATGTCTCTCCTGGAGCCAGTGCAGAGAGAGCCAGGGCGAGCCCTTCAGGCTAGGGCTTCTTACTGTGGTGGGACGGAAGGCAGGCCCCTGGCCATGGGCTGGCACCCCCAGTGGGTGCTGTGGGAACCTGCTGCAATTTGGGCCTCTGAGTCTTTGATGACAGCACCCTGATTTCCTTGCAAGGAGTCACCCCTCCTGCACTGCGGGAGGTCCTGCTGCCTGCCATCCAAACAGGGAGCCCACCTTCCCAGGGCACGGGTGCGTGACCTGAGCAGGCCAATCAGACCTGCTTGTCCCCACCCTCGAGCAGACAGACCCCAGGACAGGAGAAAAGGCTGCTGGCCATGCTCTGACTCCTCCCGCCACCAGGGGCTCCTCCTCCTGCTTTTCTAGGCCCATTTCTCTAGCGGCTGCACCAAAGCTTGTGCACCCCGAAGGCCCCAAACCCCTTTCTGCTGCACTGGTCAGAGACACGTCCGCTGCTGGGCTCTCGAGGACCCGGCCACGCGGAGACCACACGACTGATCGCTGACACAACAATGAACTATGCTCCGGAGTGGTTCGTGAGTGTGCTCCCCGCACCAGGAGCCCTGATCCTGCTCCCTGCCAGGGGAGCCCCGGCAAGGGCCCGACACTCAGTGGGCCTCAGTGTCCCCCCTCGGTGTGATGTCAGCCCACAGCACTCCAGGACAGGACCTCCACTCTGAACGTCCTTCATCTCTGAAATGGGCACTGTGTCCAAGTCGAGGGGTAGACGCGAAACAAGACAGACAAAGCACCACATGGGGCATGCAGCTCTGAGCACTGCAGGGGACCTTCTGAGGGGCCACAACAGCGACATGGTAACAAGTGACTCTCTTTTTGCGAAGCCCCGTTCTGTGCCTCTGGCAACAGAAAAGAAGAAAATCTCTGGGCACCTGGGTGGCTCAGTCAGTTGGGCGTCCGACTTCGGCTTAGGTCATGATCTCGCAGTTGGTGAGTTCGAGCCCCGCGTCGGGCGCTGTGCTGACAGCTCAGAGCCTGGAGCCTGCTTCGGATTCTGTGTCCCCCTCTCTCTCTGCCCCTCCCCCCTCCTCAAAAATAAACATTAAAAAAAAGTAAGTCTCACTTTGGTATCTGCATGTCTTTACCGCACCCCCACCACTCACCAAGTCCCCTTGTAACAGATGCAGGGCTCAGCTCGGAGTCCCGGGCAGGCAACGCTATCAACCATCATTCAGTTATATATTATACGTATATTTTTTTCAGTAGACTTTATTTTTTAGAGCAGTTTTCTATTCACAGCAAAACCAAGTGGAAGGTGGAATTGAGTAGATTTGTCACATACCTGTTGTCCCGCCACCCCACGGCCTCCCTGTTATCACCACCCCCACCAGCCAGGGCCACTTGTTGTGACTGACGATCCTAGATTGACGCGTCAAAGTCCAGAGTTTACGTTAGGGCCACGTTGCTGTTGTACCTTCACTGGGCTTGGACAGATATATAATCACGTGTACCTACAACGACTGTACCTACAGGGTAGTTTCTGCCCTAAAAATCCTCTGTACTCTGCCTATTCGTCCCTCCCTCCCCCTAATTCCTGGCAACCACTGATCCTTTCCTGGCTCCATAGTTTTGCCTTTTCCAGAAAGTCACATCGTTGTCATACATACTGACACACAATATGTAGCAAGACTGGCTCCTTTCACGTCTTGCACTTAGTGGTAAGCATTTAAGATTCCTGCATGTCTTTTCATGGCTCGACGGCTCGTTTCCTTTCAGCCCTGAACACTATTCCATTGTTTGGATGGACTGCACTTTATCCATCAACCACCGAAGGACATCCTGGTTGCTTCCAAGTCTGGGCGATTATGAAAAAAGCTGCTATGAACATCACGTGCAGGTGTTTGCGTGAACATAAGTGTTCAACTCCTTTGGGTAAATACCACGGAGAGTGGTTGCTGGATCATATGGCAGGAGTATGTTTAGTTTGGGAGGAAACTGCCAAACTGTCTTCCAAAGAGGCTGCGCCATTTTGCACTCACACCAGCAACGGATGAAGAGCTCCCGAGGCCCCACCCCCGCGCCGGCGTCTGGTGTCGTCAGGGTTCTGGATTTGGGCCGTTTCAATAGATGTGTGATGTGTCTCGTAGACAACATGTAGTTGGGTCAGGTTTCTTGATCCACTCTGATCATCTCTGTCTTTGAATTGGTCCAGTTAGACCATCGATATTTAAAGTGATTACGGATGGAGTTGGCATAACAACTACCATATTTTAACGGCTTCCTGTTTGTTACCCTTGTTCATGGTGCCTGCTTTTGTCTTGTACTCTTTCTGCTTTCGGTGGTTTTAATTAAACGTTTTCTATCCTTCCACATCTCTCTTTTCTTAACATATCAGATATACCCCTTTGTTTTACTATTTTTAGTAGCTTCTCTAGAATTTCCGATACGCATTTACAACTAATTCAAGTTCACTTTCTCCGGGTAGAGCAATACCGCAGAGGCATCTAACCCCTGCCCCCTGTCCCATGTCGTTGCTGCTGTCCTTGTCACTGACACGCAAGTGCGCACAGACACACGATTGAACACAGGGTTGCTGTTACTGGTTTTGAAGAAACTGTTGTCAGTTAGATCAATTAAGAATAAGAAAGAGGAAGGTTTTTATTCTATCTTTGCTTGTCCCTCCTTTCATGCTCTTCCTTCCTTTCCGCAGATCCGAGTCTCTGACCTGTATTACGTTCCCCCTTTCTAAAGAACTTCTTTTCACATCTCTGGAAGGCAGGGCCATGGCAACAGCCTTCCTCAGTTTTTGTGTGACTGAGGGAGCCTTTATTTCTCCTTCCCTTTTGAAGGATAATTTCACGAGGCACAGATTCTGAGGTTGGCGTTTTGATTTTTCTTCTCTCAACACTTCAAGTCCTTCCCTCTCCTGTTTGCGTTGCTTTGAGAACAAGCGGGATATAATTCTACCTTTGCGTCCATGTAGGCATAGTGGTTTTCTCCTGTGGCTTCGTTCAGGATTTTTCCTTTACCTTTGATTTTCTGTGATTGGAAACGGTGTGCCCAGATATTGTCTTCTTAAGGCACTTTATTCGGCTCTGTGTTCTTTGAGCTTTCTGGATCTGGGGTTCTCCGTCTGACACTCATTTGGGGGAAATTCTGAGTCATTACGGTTTCAAATATTTCTTCTGCTCCTTTCTCTCTTCTCCTTCTGGAATTCCTGTTTCGTGTATTTGCAGTTGTGCCTTAGTCTTTGGGTATCCTGTGGGGGTTTCTTTAATCTTTTTTTTTTCTTTGCTTTTAAGTTTGGCTGTTTCTGTTGACATGCACTCAGCTTGGAGGTTCTCTCCTTCGCTGTGTCCACTCTACTCATAAGTCTGTGAAGGGCAGTCTTCGTTTCGGTTACAGTGGGTTTTGTGTCTAGAATTTCTTCTGGGTTCTTTCGTAGAATTTCCGTCTCTGCTCACGTTGCCCATCTGTTCTTGCACACCATCTACCTGGTCCATTAACCAGTGTTGTTTTAAGTTCCTGGTTTTGTAATTCCAACATCCCTGCCACATCTGAGTCTTGTTCTGATGCTTTCTCTGTCTTCTCTAATTGTGTTTTTTTGCCTTCACGTATGTCTTGCAGTTTTTTCTTGATGGCCAGACATGATGCTGAAGACAGTGCAGTGAACAGGCCGTTAGTAATGCTGCTGTCAGGTGTGGGGAAGGAAAGCAACCTATAGCCTGTGATTAGGTCTCCGTCTTTGATGAGCTTCAGCTCCGGACTGTGAACTTCACAAGGGTTCCTCTGGCTTTTTTCTCTCCCTCTAGGTGGGACAGGATGGCTACTGTGGGCTGGAGTCGGGTGTTTCCCTTCCTGTAGGTCAGCTAGACTCTGGTAAACCCCAGCACGTTAGGCTCTGGTTAACTGGTTCCTGCCGAGGGCAGACCTCGTGTAAAAGAACGCGGTGTATTTCAAAATGGTTCTTCTTCCTCTTCCCCCGCCAGAAACAAGGGATATTTCTGATATTCACTGTGACAACCTGGTCACGCTCCTGTAGGTAAGATTCACAAAAGCATCAGGGCCCTGACGACCGGGTTGTCCTGGAGTTTTTCTCTCTCAGGCTCGTCCACACTGAGCCTCCGGCAATTTTGCAATTCAAGTTCAGGTTTCCCAGCCCTGGGTCTGGCCGCTGTGCAGTTGTTGACCGTGGGTTTCTGCTTGGCGGAGGCTGTGTCTCTCTGTTTGGGCCTGTCGGCGTCTCCAGTTTGTGGGGCAGGCACTTTCCTGAAACTTCACTCCTCGGATGGGCCTAAAAAGAGCTATTGATTTTTCAGTCTGCTCTGTGTTGGACTTGTGAGGACACAGCGCCGTCTTTCTTTCAGCTGCTTACATGCCAGACCAAAAACCACTCATCTCTCCATTTTTTACCTCTGACTTCTTATGGTTTTCTCCCATTCACAGCAAGGGCTGCTAGTTTTCCCTTTAGAGGAGATTTGAGAGGTTTACTTTTCAGGTACATTTAACGTGGGGGAAAACATTAGTCGGGTTTAAAAAAAAAAAAAGTGTTACCCAAACATAGCAAGGTGGTATTTGAACGACCGAATCTGGGGAGGCCGGAGATCACGGATGTAACATGGCAGGACCACGGTGAGCGCGCCGTAAACCGGAGATGTGGCCGCTATTATCACGAGGCCTGTTAGCCGTCTGTGGCGAGCGGAGGCCGGCTGTGCCGACTCACTTCCAGCAGCCCCCTTTGGAAGAGATCGGCTGTGAGCGCGGTGGGGATAACTGCTCCGGGGACCCAGGCCACTGTGCCCGGAGACAATTACCTGCTCTCCCCGGAGCTTGCAAACAACCCTGTCGACGGTCGGAACCAAACCCCTCAATTTGTGTCTTCCTTCCAGCCGTGAACTGTGCCCCTCGAGGCCGTGCTTCCCGTGTTTGAGATCCTGGAAATCACTGGGCGTATTCATCCCTGCTCCTCAGATGAACAATACATCAGCCCTGTCAATATTCACAAACTCCTCACTGGCTGATGAGACCGCCTGCTGCTCAGGAGACCCCTGGGGGGCACAGAACATCCTCTGCCTGTGATTGTTCACTGGAGCCCTGGGCTGCCAGACCCAGAGACCCAACAGCAGGCTGTGCTAGTTCTCTGCCCCGTCTCCACGGTGGCAGAGTCCACCCCAGCGGTGAGGTCCTGCAGCCCTCAGCCACGTCAGCCACGAGCAGGAGCTGGAGACCACAGTCAAAACACAGCCGGACGGGGGATACGCACAGGTTGGTCCTCGTGGTACCTGAAAACAAGACTGAGGCAGAAGCCAGCGAAGTGTGGCTTGGACTGGGGCTGAAGGATATCAGCCTCCTGACCCCGGATGCCGACGGCACAGCCC
Source organism: Prionailurus viverrinus (assembly GCF_022837055.1). Taxonomy (NCBI): domain Eukaryota; kingdom Metazoa; phylum Chordata; class Mammalia; order Carnivora; family Felidae; genus Prionailurus; species Prionailurus viverrinus. The sequence continues at coordinate 3,481,103 of NC_062563.1, forward strand.
AGCGCTGTCCTAAGAAAGCTGTGTGCCTGGGAATCTTGAAAGGGGCTTTGGATTATAACTTTTAAATGTCCAGGAATGGAGCACCTGGGTGGTTCAGTTGGTTAATCTGACTCTCAGTCTCAGCTCAGGTCACGGTCTCAAGGTTTGTGAGTTCGAGCCCTGCATCAGGCTCTGTGCCCACAGAGCCTGTTGGGATTCTGTCTCTCCTTCTCTCTGCCTCTCCCCCACTGTGCTCTCTCTCTCTCTCTCTCTCTCTCTCAAAATAAAAAAATAAACTTTAGAAAAACAAAAAATGTCCAGGAGTATCTCCATTACATGAGGGTGCCATCGAAACAGTCAATGGACAGGAAGATGAGGAAAATTTGGGGTGCAGGCGAGCAAGTGAGGAAAGTGGGGACTCCACAGGGGGAGGAGGAAGCGTGGAAGGAAGGGAGGGAAGGCAGTCAAACAGAGGAGGAGGGGAGGAGTAAAGAGAGAGATAATGTTTCAGTCAGGACCCTTTTGACTGGAAGTGGCAAAAACCAAACTGAACTGCATTAACAAGAATTACAGCACTCATGGCTTTGGAATGGAAACACAAAAGGTGTGTGGGCTTCAGGCAAAGCTGGATGCAGAAGTCTAAGCAACGTGATCGGCACGCGACCTCTCTCCATCTCCGGAATCGGCTGCCGTCTGCATCTCCGGTGGGCCCCCATGGAGCAAGGCTGGCCACCACCCGCTCACGGGTCCATCAGCCCAAAGCCCAGGGACCCGGGGAAGGACAGACACCCAGCATCCCTATCAGCCCTCTCCAGAGACTCTCCCTGGCTCGCTCGGGTCACTTGCCAATCCCCAGACCAAGCGCAGGGTAGGGGAGCTGACCAGGTTCGGGCCAATCCGATAACAATCCCACCTGAAACACGGAGAGAGGAGGAGGAAAGTTCTGAAAGTGAACGATAAGTGCTTTGAAATATTTTTTTTCACCAAATTAATCCTCATCTTAATCCTCCCAGGTAGGCATTTTCATCCTGGGGTGCTGATGAGACAATGACAGCAGGTGTGGAACCTCTCCACCTTCAGAGGTGCAGACGCATCAGGCGCTGACACGGGACGGTCGTGGGCGGGTCCCCAGGGTAGTGCTGTTCCTGAGCCCCGTGGGGCGCTGGCTGGTCGGATCCCCGGGTCTGCCAGGGCCCTTCGGTCAGGCGGAACCGGGGCTCGGACGCAGCCCTGGGAATCTGCATGGATTTGTTCCTAAGCCGCTCTCTGCCCACTTCGTCCCTCACCCGCAAAAATCCCCTCTGAGCCCCACCGCACACGAGGCCCTGTGCCCGGGGCTGGAGACGTGTGGGTCAGCACAGACGGCCCCGGTCCTCGGGGAAAGACAGGCAACGCAGAAAATTGGAAACACACATTTGTAAAATTATTCTGAAGAGGCAAATCTGGGGAGGCCTCAGCTGGGAGGAACATGCCATAAATTTAGCTAATCCAAGAAGTCAGCCCTTCTGGAGCGCTAAGGTCTTACCTCTTTAGGAATAAAATCAGGCGGGGAGGACGGGATGCTCTTTGTTAGAGCTTCACCCTTCCAGAGTGGGAATATCTCTTCTGGCAGCACACGCGCTTCGTGGCGGCCTGAGCGGTATGTGCTGCTCACAACTGAAACGTCCTCGGTGGCTCAGCATCGTCATGATCAACGTGGGGGGAACCGAACGGCCTTACAGTTTACCTGGCAGCTCAGGAGCAATTAGTGGGAAGTGTCAAAGGTCCTCCTGTCGGGGGGGGGGGGGGGGGATCTTATAGGCAGACTGAAAAGATGGGGGGATTCTGCAGGGATCTCAAAAGGGGGTGATTTCAGCCCTCGGGGACATTTGACAGCGTTGAGAGACATCCTTGGTTGTCATAACCAGGAGTTGGGGGGACACTACCGGCACCTAGTGGGTAGAGGCCAGGGACACCGCTTAAATACCCTAAAATGCACAGGACGGCCCCCACAACAAGGCGTTCTTCTGTACACCTGAAATTTACACAATGTCAGATAGCACCCATAATATGTCAATAAAGCCAGGGGGGAAAAAAGGAAGATAAATATGCAAGATGGTAAAGTGTTCATGGGATTTTGAGTGCAGAACTTGGTAACAAGTAATCGGTGAGATAAACCAGCTTCGTGGATTTGTACCTGCATATAGGTATACGCAGTAAGAGTTGTTCCAGGACAATTAAGTACGACTGTGTTTGGACAGATCAATGAATCATATGTTGAACCAAGCAGACCATTTTTCCTTAAGGAAAGAAAAGAATTAAACTCTGCCTCAAATGTCAATGGTGCCCATGTTGAAAAACCCATGGAAATTGGTTTGTGGAGAGTCCAGAGATGATCCGTGGAGACCAGCTAACAGGTGCAGGGAATGTAAGGAGCCAGCCGTTAAATGTGTTCAAGGTAATGTGGTGCTACCATCACCATCATTATCATTATCACCACTACCACCAACATCTCACCGTCACCACCACCTCCATCATCATAGTTGTTTTCATTTTCGTTTTTGTTTTTGCTTTTAAGGACACTTTTAACCTTCAAATCTTCATCATAACTACCACCATCACCACTGCCTCCATCATCATAGTTTTTGTTCTGTTTTGTTTTTGTTGTTTTTTTTTTCTTTTTTTGCTTTTTGCTTTTAAGGATACTTCCAGCCTTCAAATTCTATGATTTCCTATATCCTATCTCTGTGCTGTCTTGGCCCTTCCGACCCGCTGGTTGAGCTGGGTTGAACCTACATCACTGTTCCATCTCTGACTCCTAAGGTCCTCTTCAGAAGCCCAAGATTCCCACCTCTAAAATGGGCACCCAAACATCCATCCTCCTCATGATGTCCTTTTGTGATGGAGGCAGGGCTGTGTATACAAGATTTTTGCTGTGAATTGCCTTTAACTTCAAAGTGAAAACCCAGGATATACATTCAAGTAATTGAATTCCCATATTCCTCCGTGGTCATTAGTGTCACTGCTGGGCAAACCACAGCCATGACCTTGACTAACCTTTGGCTGCTGCAGCTCCTCCCCTGCAGCCCTCCAGCCCCTGGAGCCACTCTGTCCCCCACTGCCCGGGACAAAATAACCCACACCTGCACATCACACACTTCCCTCATGCATTGAGTCCTCTCCAGAATATTACTGAGGGTTTTAAGAGATGGGGGGCAGGGGGTGGGTGGAACAGGGCTTATATTTTCCAACAGTGCCCTTCCTCTCCTCCTGCTTTTCTCCCTGACCCCTAGTATCTCATCTCTGTTGTGGCTGGGGTCCACACACTACTCCCTTTTGCCCCAAACATGGACGTGACCTCTTTCCTTCTTTCCCCACCACCTTACTCAGGTTCAGTGACCTCGGTGGGTAGAAAATAGCTTGATGGTCTTGGAGCAGGAGGGAGACACTGAAAGCACATTACAGCCCCGAGCTGAAATAAATAAACAAATAAATAAGCAAATAAATAAATAAATAAACCCAGGCATCAGACGATATCCACACAGTGCATCACCCATGACCCAGCCCAGAGACCCCTAACAGCTCTCTCCCCAACATCCCCCTGCTCTACCAATAGCACCCACATAGCGTCTCATTCTCCTAGAGCCCCCACCCTGCTTCCTTGGTGCCCCATGCCCAGCTTCAAACCATGTATCTGTGGGGCCCCTCCAAAAGAACTGAATTCAGGAGCCACTGCTCAGAGGTGCAGGAAGTGGAAATTACAGTGGGGACTGCGTTCATCCCAGAGAGTGAGAACCATTTTGCCTTGGGACATGGAAGGCTCACATTTATCTCATTATGCAGACTAATGTGACTCTTTGCCAAGATGTCCCCATTCCAGATAATGCCCCATCCGTTGCCTCTCACGACAAATCGGCCCAACAAAGTGTTCTCTTAGGCAAAACGACCGTTTTATCAGGCAGTGCATTTTCCTTCTGCTTCCTAATGCAACCTAATACATAGATTACGTGCAGTTTGGAGCAGGATTTCTCCCGGTCCTGTTACTACTCTCTCTTTCGGAGCGAAGGGCTGTGGCTGTCCCCTTCCATGTTGGGAGCGATTCAGATGACCTCGGGCCGGCCTCTCTTCTGGGAGGCTGCCCAAGAAGCTGCTAATCCCCTCGATCGTGGTCACAAATCCGTCATCCACCAGATTGTCCTCGTTGGCAGATGCTCAAAATGAGCTAAATGTTAAAACCACCTTCCTTTTGGCGTCAATACCTCGTGGGTTTGATAGGGCCTCTTCAGAAATCAGTAGGGGTGGTTTGTTTCCTTTCCCTTCTCTTCAAATACAACTTCGAAGTCTGTGCCTAAAGTGGAGATTAAACTCATTTGTGTATTATGCCCCTGACCCGGGATGATGTGTCTGGGTGGCTGTCCAAACGTATGTCATAGCCTCAAATTAACAGATTGCTGCTGCAGGAAGAGAAAGCTCAAAAGACAAGAATTCCCGGGGTTAAACACAGTATGCCGGGCCCTGCCCCTGAAGGGGGAGGAGCATGGGTTTCCCCAAGTGGCGGTCATGTTCCCATCTCCCTGCAAAGTCAACGTCCGGAAGTACCGTTCCTGATCTCAGAGGAAAGTGCTCAGTTTTTCACCATTGAGTGTGACGTTGGGTGCCATAGGTGTGCAATGGGCCCACGACTCTGCATTTCTTTTTTTTTTTTTTACATTTATTTATTCATTTTTGAGAGACAGAGCACAAGTGGGGGAGGGACAGAGAGAGAAGGAGACACAGAATCCAAAGCAGTTTCCAGGCTCCGAGCTGTCAGCACAGAGACTGATGCGGGGCTCAAACTCACAAACCATGAGATCATGACCTGAGCGGAAGTCGGGCACTTAGCCGACTGAGCCACCCGGGCGCCCCCACGACTCTGCATTTCTAACAAGCTCCTGGGTGATGCCCAGGTGCACAGGACCAGGGACCACACTTTGAGGAGCCAGGTGTCAAAGGGCTCACGAGCTCCACGTGAGACCTCCACGGTCTCTCTTCATTCTAACGGGCAGCATTTGCACCCATTGTGAAAGGCACCCATGTCTGAGGGGGTCTCAGTTCCACTAAAACCCCTCATGAACTTCCATGCCAACCCACGCACAAAGCCACGGTGAGAAAGGCCACAGCTGGCACCGTGGGGGTTGGGGACTGCTACCAGACTGTTCACCTCTGGCAAGGCCTTGTCCATGGTCCCAGGTGGCCCAGCGGCTGCAGACTTGATGCTGTCCTGGGCGGGAAGCAAGTTCAGACAGAGGCCTTGGCGATGTGAACTTCACTCCCCACCACCCACGTACGGTGGGTCAAGGGCTTCAGCCTCTTCCCCTTCCCATCAGATCCAGAACCCACCAGACCGCCATCTGGTCTTGTGATCTGGTCACCCCTGCTCGCCTCTTTGCCCCAGGACCCGACACTGCCCCATACACATAGTAGGTACTCAACAAATACATGCTGAATGGGTGAATGCATTTGCAGTTTGCACAATACTTTCTTTTAAAAAATTTTAAGTGAATTTATTTTGAGAGAGATGGAAACCACGTGAGTGGGGGAGGGGCAGAAAGAGAGAGAGAGAAAATCCCAACCAGGCTCTGCACTCTCAGTGCAAAGCCTGACGCAGGGCTCGAACTCATGAAACCGTGAGATCATGACCTGAGCCAAAGGCAACAGACACTTAGCCAATTGAGCCACCCAGATGCCCCATCACAATATCTTAGGTTGATCTCCCTTGGCTATCCAGACCTTCTAGGGCTCCCTATTACCCTGCCCACTAATTATTTGTCCAAAGACCACAGACCCATAGCACCAAAATACTCAACACAATCTAGATAGAAAAGCGCCTGTCCCTCAAAGCCCATAGGCATGTCTATCCAAGGCAAAGAAGAAAGGGGAGAGGCGGAGGTTAGCAAATCTGTTAAATGCAGATTCCCAGGGTTCGAGCTCAGACCTGCTGAATGAGCTCCTGGAGGTGAGACCCCGGCATCTGCATTTCAACCCGCTCCCCCGGAGATTCTGGCACAGGGGAGCTCAGGTCCCGTCTGTCATTACCGTCTAGCCCTCAGCCTTCCCTCGTTAGTATGAATCAGCAAGGGGCTGATTCACTCATCAGTTGCTTCGAGGACACACACTGATGAAGCACCAACCCCATACCAGGTGCTCCGTTATGTGTGGAGGCCCCCCCAAGAGGCCTTGTCCCCAGGGGGCTTGTGAGAGGGGAGAGCAGACAAGCCAGAAAGGGGATTATGTCCCCAGTGCCACGCGAGGGGCTGGTGTGAGAAGCGGAGCAGGGTGCTGGCCCAGGCCGTGCAGGATGAGAAGGGCACAGCCAAGGAAAAGCCCAGTGTGGCCGGGATACGGGATACGGGATTCCAGGCAGAGCGGGGCAGGGACGGGCTGAGCATCACTCTGGGGACCTGCTTTTCCAGCCAGGAGCGCAGCACCTGAACTTTGCGCTTCAAGGTTGAACCCTGACACAGCAGGTGTGAATTGCCCACATTCCACGAATGAATACAGGGTCAGGTGCCCTGGGAGGCTTTGGAATATCACCTGCACTTTAGAACCTAAGTGAATATCGCCCATCTGAAGATGGTTTGCAAAAAAAAAAAAAAAAATAGTCTTTACGGTAATTGAGCGTTTGCCCCAATCCTGCCAGCCCCCATGCTTGATTTAAAATCCTTCCACCTGGAATTACTAGTTAAGGGCACTTTATCAAAGTAAAGATGGATGACGGTGTAATTAGATTTTGCTGCTGGCATTCCGGAAAATGTGTTATCCCCTCTCCGTTCAGCCAAAGTTCTTTAATCACGGTTGATTGAAGGTTACCAGCCTTGAATTATTCGTTAATGGCATCGCCGCGAAGGCGTGATTCATTGGGCGAGTAAACTTTGCAAACGAACGCAGATCCTGAGTTGCTGGGTATTTCATCCAAAGCTGAAATGTGCATTATTTCGACTATCTGTCTTCACCGTGCAAACAAAATCTGAAGCAGAGGCTAACATGTAGCTGTGATCTCAGCTCTCTCGTGCACTCGAGCTGTTGAGAAGACAGAACCCAAGGCACAGTAGAGTCCCCAAATGTCCTCCTGTGCCCCGGGGGGCTCCCTCGCAGCCGCCTAGCCCCGCGGAATCGCCTTCCCCGCGTGGGTCACCTTCTGGGCGGAAGCGTGCTTTCGGTGGCTGCAGCTCAGTCACCCTTCGCTCAGGACCTGTCCCGAAACACCAGCCCAACCTGGGCGACACCGCTCGCCATCCCTGGGGATCCCAACTCCCACTTCTCCGGTTGTTTGCTCGAGAGCAAATTACGTTGGTTCCAAAGGAAAAGACTGCCCGTTTTGTCACATGCTACATTGGGGGACATGCCCGCCTTTGCCCTCGTTCTGGTTCAGCCTCAGATCCTCTGAAAGGCAAGGTCGGGGGAGGCAGGATCGCTGTGGACGTCCTCATCCTGTGCCCCAGCCTCACGGAGCCTCCTGCTGGGCCACTCAGCCTGTGGTGCTGCCTCCTGGTCACTGCTCCCTCAGCAGCACCGACCCCCAGATGAGGCCAAACCCCCTGTGACACTCTCCAGTCATCACAAACTCCTTTCTGTAGCAAGGACGATAGCTGTGGTTGTGTGTGTGTGTGTGTGTGTGTGTGTGTGGTGGTGGGGGAGGGGTTGGAGAGAGAGAGATTGCTTGATTAATTCTCATCTTTCTCTCAAGTGTCTCTGTTCCAGTAGAACAGAGATCATTGTTTCTGCCCCCTGCCCCCCGATGTCCCGGGTACCCTGTGTTGGGGTTTTAGCGGGTTACTAAGAATCGCCAGGGTTTAGAATTAACTGAGGGAGAAAGAGGCCTGGGGGAGGCAGGCAGGTGGGGAACACTGTGTCAGCTTTACGTCCACGAGGTGGGGGGCTGCCGTGGGGTGCCGCCCAGCAGGTTCACCAGGCCGCCCTGTGCACTATACAATCTGCCAACTAGGCCCTGGGCAGCGCACCCTAGGCAAAACCAGGCTCTGTTTGTCCTGGCTTGCTGCCTCCTGGGTGGAGAGGAGAGAACAGAGAATGTCTGGGACCCCAGGCATTCAGGGAATAGGAAATACAGGTTGACTGCAGCCACAGACAGTCCATGGAGAGGTGCAGGCAAGGTGTGGGCAAGAGGCTAGTAGTTCCAAATTAGTAGTGGTCCCCCTTATGGGAAAGTGAGGAGCTGGGGGAAAGTGCCCTGCAAGATCCAGCACAGGGCCTGGCACAGAGCAAGAGGTCAATGGATAGAGGGATGGATGAATGGAGGGATGGCTAGAAGGATGGATGGATGTGAGGATGGATGGATGGATGGATGGGTAGATGGATAGGTGGGTAGATGGCTGGGCAGATGGATGGACAGATGGGTGGATGGGTATGTAGGTGAGTGAGTGGATAGGTGAGTGGATGGATGGGTAAGTGGGTGGGTGCCTGGGTGAATGGACAGTTGGATGGGAGCATGGGTGGGTGGGTGAATGGGCAAATGGATAGATGGGTGGGTAAATGGATGGGTGGATAGATGGACAGGTGCACAGGTGAGTGTGTGGGTGGGTGGATGAATGGGCAGGCAGATGGGTGAGTGGATGGATGGGTGGATGGACGGACAGGTGGACAAGTGAGTGAGTGAATAACCCAGGAGAGAACCGGAGAGAAAGATGTGGTACTCAGCAGACACAGCACAAAGTCATGGAGGGAGGACAGCCTTTCCTATGCTGGGAATTACGAGCAGCTGCGCAATGACCTTCAAACAAGTCCTGAGGAAGCAGCTAGGGAGGGATCATTCAGGGCCCTATAGGTCACGTCTGAAACTCTGGGCCTATAAAACCTAAATCGTACTGTCACTTCTCTACCTAAAACCTTCAAGTGGTTTTTCATACCCTAAGAATAAGCCCCCAATTCCTGCCCTGAGAAATCAGCCCCCACCAACCTCTCCACCCACTCTCCTCTGGCCCGTGCCCTCCAGCCTTCCCTCCCCTCCTGGTCCCTTGAACCAGTGTAGCCCTTTCAGACCCAAGCCCCACTGCTGCTTCCCTGCCTAGGGGGCTCCTGGCCCCCGCTGGCTCCCATTAATCCCTCAGTCCCAGCTCAGCGTCAACCCTCCACCTGCACACGGCACTCCCACACACAAGCTTGCACATCTGTGTGTATTTGCTGTCTTTGGCCCTTAGACCTTGGCCCCCTGAGTGCAAGAATGTTCTGATCTGGCCAGGGAGCCAGATGGAGCCCCACATCAAGGATGGTCGTCATTGCCGGGTCAACGAATAGGAACCCCAGGACAACAGAGCACCATTGCCCATCAGGAAGATACAGCAAAGTGCCTGCCATGAGGAGAGGGCCCGGAGGATCAGAGCCCACAGGCAACCTGGGGAGGAAGAGGAGACCGTGGACAAGGGCCATAGCGATGGCCGCAGAGGCCAGAGAGTTCCACTGATAGGAAGGGTGACAAGGATCCAGGAGGAGGGAACAGCATGAACAAAGGCCTGGGGGCAGCCAGGGAGGTGTCTGGGGTAACAACATAACTGGGAGTTGCTGGAATTTCTGGCTGGAGGTAGAGATCAGGATCAGGATTTGAAGACCACTGCATGGAAACCCATAGGCACTGGGGAGCCACTGAAGGTTTCTGATACAGAGAGAGAGTGTGGTGGGGATGTTAGTACCCGCTGGGTCAGAGGTCCTGGAAGCAGGGAGACATTTCAGGAGGCGGGAAGGAACATGGCAGTGGGGACACGCTCTGGGGAGGTGATGCTCACATTCTTCACAATGTGAAGAAGGAAACAGAAGGTGACGGTGACCGAGGATAAGAGACGGGCCGTCTCAGTCTCTCCGGCTGCTCTAACAAAATACCGCAGACGGGGTGGCTTATAAACAACAGAGATTTATTTCCACAGTTTTTTTAAATTTATTTTTTAATGTTTATATATTTTTGAGTGAGAGAGACACAGAGAGACAAACAGAGCATAAGCAGGGGAGGGGCAGAGAGAGAGGGAGACACAGAATCCGAAGCAGCTCCAGGCTCCGAGCTGTCAGCACAGAGCCCGACGCGGGGCTCGAACTCATGGACTGCAAGATCATGACCTGAACCAAAGTTGGTAGCTTAACCAACAGAGCCATTCAGGCGCCCCTATTTCTACGGTTCTGGAGGCCGGGAAGGCCAGCATCAAAGCACCAGCAGAGTCAGTGTCTGGTAAAAGTCCCTTCCTGGTTATGAGTTGGCCACCCTCTCACTCGTCCTCGAGTGGCGGAAGGAGCCAGGGGTTCTCTGGGGCCTCTTTTATAAGGGAAGTAATCCCATCCATGAGCCACCACTCTTGCGACCTAATTGCCTCTCAAAGGCCCCAACGTGGAGCTACTATCACACCGGGAATTAGGATTCAACATGTGAATTTGGGAGCAACACAGACATTCAGTCTATAGCGTGGAACATCAATCACATGCAGGTGAAGCATGCGGCCAGTCGGGGTGATGTGTTCTGAGACCAAGTTCCGTTTGCTCAAGCGCAGGCAGCTGGAGAGGTTTCTCCTCGTCCCCTTTTGTCCCCACTCGGAAATCAATGTCCTCCTAAAGCCATAAAGGAAAAGACTGATATATTGGCCACATGATGTTTTAAATTTCCATGTGGAAAAAGATACCAACGAATGACACCTTGGGAAAATATTTGTCACACTTGTGACTGACAGAGATGGGAACCTCACATATAAAGAGCTCTTACAAATAAACAAAAAGGACCGCCAACTCGTTAGAACAAGGGGTAAAGAGAAAAAAGCAGGCAGTTCATAGGAAAATCAGTGGCTCATAAGCATTTTCATATGCTCAACTCACTGCATTTGTAACAAAAGACATGGAAATGAAAAGTACAATTACAAACATTTAAAAAAAATTTACTTAGACTCGTAAAGATTAAAAATTGATGAGAAACAGTATTGGTGGAGTGTGGGAGGACAATTTGCCAATAGGTATTAAAATTTAAACTGTATATTCCCCTTGGTGTAGGCATCTCACTTTGAGGATTTTACCTGAACGATACATCTGTACATGTGTGTAAGGAGACGTGAATCGGAACGCTCTCGGCGGTATTGTTTGTTGTAGCGGGAGGCTGGAAATCACCTGAATATTCTCAGCAGGAAGGCACTTATGTAAATTCCAATGTAATCGCACAAAGGAGTGGTGCGAAACTTCTAAAAAGTTGGATAAAGATGCCCATGTTGATAAGACACAATCCTTGAGGTGGACGTTTAGGTGAACAAATTGAGGTGTGGTGCAGTTGGCACATAATGAAAATATTAAAAAATCTATCTACACGCCTATTCACAAAGACAATGAGTCATGATCACTTCTGGGAAGGAGGGCCAAGGGACTGGGATGTTGGACGGGAAGGAAGTCACCTTTTCACAGATTCTTCTTTCAAACTGTTCAAGTTTGGTCACGTCCTGATTATACCTCCTCTTAGTTGCTGGCGTTCCCCTCTGTCTTGAGTCTTGACCGTGATGCTCAGGACCCCCATCAATCTTTCATACAACTTCCAAACCCACCAGACTTTACTCTCAGCACCCGTGACTTAGAAATACTGCTGAAAAATCTATTTCACACTAAAGTGTTAATGACTCCTGCAAAGATGCTACACTGTGGCAAGAATAACGGCAGCATTTCAGGCACTGGGACCGTGTCAGAGAGAACTGTCGGGGGGTAGAAGGAATCGGTCTACAGTTCCCAAACCTTGCTACCTGCCTAGTTCCTCTACGAGGTAGGACAGCCAGGCAGGTGTTGAGAGCTCCAGCAGACCCATCTATCGGCACTGTTGGGGGCACTCCAGGGAATGGAGGGTGCCCTGGTCGTCTAGAACGGAGCGACTAGAGGTCAGAAGTAGCTGAGCATCTTCCTCAAGAGTCACTTCCTGGCATATGGCTTGGTCGCACACACAGAGACCTCACCCGGGGCCCCAGCCCCACCCTTCCCGTGAGGAATGACTCAGCCCTCGCTGACCCCTGCTTCGACCCTGACTGTGGGAACAGCCATTCTCAGGGGCAGTGGGAAAGGACACGACGGGGACCTGTCATCTCCCTGGGCCATGGTTCTCAGCTTCCCGAGCATCCAGACCCTCAGGGGAGCTTCCTAAGACGGAGTGCTGGTCTCCACCCCCAGCCTCTGATTCTGCAGATCTGGGGCTGCGCCCGAGAACGTGCCCTCCCACAAGCTTCCGGGGATGCTGAGGCTGCCGGTCCAGTGCACCCCACTTTGAGAACTGCTGCTCCAGTTGGTGAGTGCGGTTTCTGCTCCAGGACAAAGGGCACCAGGAGCCCTGGATGGCACCCCACGGGGATCCAAGTGCAGCTGCTATTTCAGCCACAGGATCCTGGCCAAATCCTACCCTCAAAAATAACCCATCCCAGGATCATGACCCGGCCTTTTTAATCATGGCCCAGAGAGCCGTGAACACTCAGTCTACTGAACAAGGGCTATCTCTGTGCACAGCCCCGGGGGGTGAGCCCAGGCAGGTGAGTGGAGTGGCCGAGGAATCCGGGATCAAATCCCTGCTCTCCCCTGACCCGTTGGGTTAGCCTAAGCACCCCACCTAGCCCTGCACCCCTGTGTCCTCGTGAGCAGAACAGGGGCAGTGGCAACCCTGACGGGTGCACTTGCCATAAAGATTACATGAGACGGTGCACGGTGCATGGTGCCCGGCGCATGCTAAGTGCTCAGTGACAGCAGCGGCCGTGAATAGCACTGTTCAAGAGATGCTTGACCCAGTCCTGGTCCCCACAACTGACAGGCCCTTGAGGACACAGGACCCTGCGGGTGGACCGGGGACAGGACAGGCGCAACGGTCTGTGTGGTTTCTCAGAGTCAGGTGCCTTCCTTGCTCATCGCTTTGGCATGGATCAGCCTCCACCCCCCCAGTGCCAGGCTGCCGAGGAGGAAGTTGGGCACGACCTCCGCCCACAGTCCCCTTCCCTAAAGAAGTGATCCGCGTCCCACCCATACCCGTCCCTCCTCGGAACCCACGCAGGAGAGCCTGATGGCACCGGCTTCTGCGGTGATTTGAAGCACAGCGGGCCCAGCGGCGCTGCGGGAACATTTCTCAAGTGCTGGCGGGTTCAAGCCCTGCCTCCGTTCCTGCACACCCAGCCCACGCTTGCGGTTAAGGCGGTAAAGGCAGGGAGGTCTCCGGCTCTGAAGACCTCGTAAGCGAAGGAGCCAAAAGTGGTATTTCACTGGAGCCCGAGCCCTAAGAAGCACTTGGCTGAGGCTCAGATCCGCAGGCCTCCGAAGGGCTGGCTGACCTTTGTGGCCGGGCGGCCTGCCTGGGGCCCGTGTTACCCTCAGCTCTTCCCCGAGGTTGCCTCTGGAAAGCAATTTTCTAAAAGTAATTTTCTAGGCCCGTAACCAAGGTATTTTTAGCCACTCTCTGTGGCTGCCACAGCTCTGAGGCTGTGAGCAGGGACTCCGAGGGCAGGGCCAGAGAACATTCCTGAACCGCGGGCCCCTGCTCTGGGCTGGACCGGTTCCCGAGGCTAATTTAGAACTTGCATGACCCTTCCCCCAGAGAGCACAGCTCTTCCCGAGCGGCCCGAGGACAGAATCTGGCCCTGTGATTGCTGGTATCTGTAGTGCGTTATCTTTCCCTGCTCAAAGCGGCAGAGGGTCACGGTTGCCCCGCTGGGAACAGCACCGCTTTCTGGACATGCGCAGACAGACTTGAAGAGTGGGGCTCCTAGGCTGGGACAGACAGACACGCTCTGGCCCAGGGTTCCCCAATCTCCAGCTCCCCTGGGCTTGCGGTCTTCACCGTGTTTGCAATTCCTCTCGTGCTCTGTGATGTCGTTTACACGGATTCATTTTCTCGACCCGCATCCTAAGAAATACTGTGATTTTCTCGACCCGCATCCTAAGAAATACCGTGAGTGCGACCTCATGAGTTTGATATACCACTTACTCTCTTTCTAACATGCCTTAAAGGAAGTTCTATTAAAATTTGTAGAAGACGGAGAAAAACTCTTCTGTGGGACTTTGATAAGCAGGGACGAAACCGGCCGAGAGAACGTCACACTTCAGGAGTGTCAGGACACGGCAGGCCCCAGCTTGCAGAGGAGATGCTGTTTATTGCCAGGCCTCTGCACGTGTCCTTTCTTCTGCCATGCTCTCTCCTTCCCTCTCTCCTTCTCCCTCCTCCCTCTCTCTCTCTGTGTCTCAGACACACACACACACACACACACACACACACACCCCTTGTCCTCCTAGATAACTGACTTGACCTCCAGGGAGACCTTTCCCAGCCCCTCACCACCCAGCCTCCAAGAATGGACACACGCCCGTCCACACATCCTCTATCCGCTGTGACTCCTGCCTATTGTCCTCTGTCAGCTCTGGGAAAAGACCCCTTTTTGCAAACGGATGTGAAGAGTGTGACCTCTGGACCCGCTTCCCAGCTGTGGCCTGGGGCAGGTCACTCGTGTGCTATCCCCAAGCTCCATGGTCCTCAGGTACAGGATGGGGTGGTGACAGAATGGGAGAATCAGATACAGCGGCCAAAATACCCAACATGGCGCAGCACGCGGTTAAGTGCTCAATAAATACTTGATGCGTGCATGCACGAATGCAGTCTGTATACAAGGCTGAGCTTAAACAATAATGTGTAGCTTATTTAAGAGTCACTGAAAATCTTATTAAAAATATAGGTTTTCAGACCGCAGCCCAATGTCCCAAGCCAAGCCCAGAAACCGTACTGGGACAAGCTCTCCATGTGGTTTGGAAGCCCCATAGCCGACCTCTTTCCCAGGGACAGTGCTCCGCCACAGAACGGCCATAGAGAACCTACAGATGGCTCCACAGAGTCCCCAGGCCCGGGCACAGTATCCCGCTCCCCCCACTCCTCAAGCATCACTGCTTAAACGTGGAGTCGACCTCTCTCAGGAGCCCAGGCCGTGCAGGTGGCGCCTAGCAGAGACCATTCCACGGACCGTGATGCGCAGATGACGGTTAAGCAGTTTAGGACACGACAGAGCCAAGTTTGTTGACATTGCTGCTGCTGACCCTGGTGGCCTTGGTGACGGTGACGGTGAGGGGGACCGCAGTGCTGACGACTTCTCGGAAACCCTGTAAGAGATGCATCGATGTTTTCCTCCTTTCACAGACAAAGCCGCGGAGGCTCCAAGTGCGGACTAGACTTAATGAAGGGCACCCAGGGGGGAAATGATGGAGCGGACGCCCACGTGCATCTTCATAGCTGTGTTTTGATAATCTGTGGAACCCCGGGGCTGAGGCACGGTTCTTGGGTTAGGGCCACATTCAGTTCTCCACAATTCTACCCTCGAAATCAGAATCTCTGCTTGCACTTCTAACAGGCTCAACGGCAGACATCCATCTAGGGCTTGATTACCCACGTGCCCCTCTCCACCTGCCAGCCTCCCGTGAAAGCAGATTGTGGCCGTGGGGCCAGTTCTGATCAGCAGAACTTAAGAGTCACCATGCCCTCTTCATCTATTCCCGGCCACAGCGAACTCGGGGTCCGCTTCGTGCAGTGACTGGACTATCTCTGCACGAGGAACAACCCCTTATTAGTTAAGAGAATTAGTGGATTTCTTGGTGAAAGCTTCTCACGTTAACTTCCTTGACTAATATTAATTCAGGGCTAATTTCTCCAACTTCCATCATCCATTGCAAAGCCCAGGCCTTCATGGTGGCATTTGAATAATTATTGAATCATAATACGGTTACATTATTATTATTATTTTTTTTTTTCTTACGATTCTTAGCCTGCTTGGCCCCTGGAGGAACAACTCAGTTTTGTTCCATATTAAAAACTGACTTTCGGAAGGAGGCAGGTCTTACACTCAGGGTCACCAAGGCTATTAAAGCTAAGAAAGCAGACAGCTCCTATTGGGGTCTTCATTTGCAAATCACACGATACATTAAGTCAAGAGGATTCCAAAATAGGAGGATAAAAGCTTCAAACATCAAATCAGAAAGTGAAAATACAAAGACAGTGGTCACCACGTGGTTCCTGAGAAACAGCGGGCAAAGCCCAAAGTGAGGGCAGCCCTCTCCCGGCATCCTTTGCCCACTCTTTCTGCCTTTCCTACAAAGAACCTTCCATGCCCCATAAAGATGCTCAAAAAAATGCAGCTGAATCGTATCAACTACTGGAAATTACAAACAGAATTTCATGAATATTACACTCCTTTCATGCAAAGAACCTGGAGAAGTTTTTACAAATAATTTAATTCAATTAATCCTTGAGTATTGAATTTCAGATGCTTGAATCTATAATTGAATCTTTTTAAGGAGGAGAAATCCATTACATGCACAAATACACTGACTCAAACCTTTATGGTCATAAAGAACCTTCTGGAAAGGGGGTGCTTGGCTGGAAGCTAGGTCACTCTTGACTTCACCGTCTCCTCACCAGTATCCTGCCGCAGCCCCTGCCCTTCGCTCATCTCAGCAACCCTCCACGCTGCCCATAACTGGTGCCCCCACAGTCCCTGCAAAGCGGCTTCCACAGTCCCTGCGTTTAAGACACGGCCGGCTTCCAACTCCTGGACCTGACCCTCATTGGCTCCGACCCAGTGATGTACTCATCTCTGAGCCAATCATGGTGGGCAAGGGGAGGGGCTAGCTGAGGGGCTTAGACCATTCCGGATCCACGCCTGGAGTGCGCATGGGCTTTCCCAGAAGTCGGTGCAGTCACAGCCGGACAGACAGCTGGAGACCTGCCGTACCAACCCGCCAACGTTCCTGTGCCGCAGTCGATTCTGGATCATCCTGATGTCCCTGGAAACTGAGGCTCTTGAATCTATGACACTTTACAAATAGACTCTGAGGCCCTGACCTGGGACGTCCCCAGCAAGGGAGAGCCCCGCAGGTTCTTGAGCTGGGCCCCTGCTTTGGGCCACGGGTCTGCTTGTGGCCTTGGGCCTGGCACTGGGCTCTGCTAACACGGAAGTTTCCAGGCCCACCTCCTGCTAAACAGAGCACTGAGTGTTAGGAGTTGATTGCGCTGGGCTGAAAGCATTGCACCTGTGAGTTCGTCTGCTCCGGGTTTGTCTGGATCAGGGGCGAGCCGCTCCCGTCTAATTATCTTCTACTCCCAGCCCCCTGGGAGCTCGAGTGCTTCCATAAGGGGACACTGTCAACCCAGAGGAACTGGTTGACAGGCCAGACCAGGGGGGAGAGCGGAGGCCTGGCCCAGCGTGAGTGCCCTGGGCGCAGGGTTCAGTCCGCTGCTGGCTGTTTCCTCCCCCCACCCCCGCCCATCCAGAGCCCTTTGTTGTTTGGATTAAACTGAGGTCATTAGCTTCTTGGCATCGGAAGAGTATTTCAGAGGGGGTCCGTGTGGGTCTATGAACCGGGTGGTTCTCTGGGGTGGGTGTCCTGTGCCCTGCAGAGGTTCAGCAGCACCCCAGCATCCACCCTGCCTGTGCCTGCACACCCACCCCCTGGGTTGTAACAACCAGAAGTGTCTGTAGACATTGCCTGGTGTCCCTGGAGGCACAGCCACTCCCGTTGGAACCACTGACCTGTGAACAGGCTGGTAAAAACAGCCCTGGACAGGCACCTGGGTGGCTCAGTCGGTTAAGCCTCTCTGACTTCAGCTCAGGTCATGATCTCAGTTTGTGAGTTTGAGGCCCAAGTCAGGCTCTGTGCTGACAGCTCAGAGCTTGCAGCCTGCTTTGGATTCTGTGTCTCCCTCACTCTTTGTCCCTCCCCTGCTCATGCGCTCTCTCTCTCTCTCTCTCTCTCTCTGTCTCTCTCAAAAATAAACATTTAAAAGCAAAAAAAATTTTTTTTAATTTAAAAATTAAAGAACAAAAACAAACAAAAAAAACCTTGCAGCTCTCAGTAGATCCCAGCTGAAAACTTCGCCAAACTGGGTTTTTCCCCCAGAGACTGGCGCGTGTGGACCGGTGGAGGTGGCTCATTAATGTAACGTGAATAACCCTAACAACAAAATCATTCTCCTTTCTTTCCCCTCAGGTCACCGGTTAGTTAACACGGACACTGCAGTGTCTGGAAAGGGAACAGTGGCCCCAACGATATGGTTCTGAGAACCTAGGACCTGCTCACCGCCCGGTGCCCAGTGGGGGCCTCCTTCGTGGGTTCAGATTCATGTGTGGATTTTTATGTCTCCAACTGCATGACATAGCAGCCTTGAGAAATTTCCTCTTGGTTAAAGCAAGAGACCCTGGTAACACCACCCCACCAGGTAAGCGTGCTCATTTGGGATCCAGGGGGCCCGACCGAACGTCTCAAGGCACACACTGTAGAATGAAGCTCCTGGTCTTAAAATAGGGCACATCAGGACCTCAGAGGGCCAGCTGGGCACGGTGAGCCCACCCAGCACGGCTGCCCAGGGAGCCCACGGCTCAAACATCTGACGGGTCCCCTTGAGAACTTCCCCGGACCCAGCTCCTTCCCGGTCTGGCCACCTTCACCCCTACTCCCAGCTCTAAACAGAATCACTGACACCCATCACTCACCTGCTTACCCAGCAAGGTCCCGAATGACTTTTGGCAGTTTCCAAAAATCTAATCCAGTGCCAGAAAGATACTATGTAACCTGTGCACTATGTGTCCTTATATTTTAAAGGATCTGCCACGGGATAGTGACAGACATTTTTGTGTGTGTTTATTTATTTATTTTTGAGAGAGAGAGGGAGAGACAGAATCCCAAGCAGGCTCCACAGTGCCAGTGCAGAGCCCGACACGGGGCTCAAACCCACCAACCGTGAGATCGTGACCCGAGCCGAAATCCAGAGTCGGACGCTTAACCGACCCAGGCGCCCCTGTAACAGACATTTTTAAAAAGAATTGTAGAAACATATTAAGGAAAAATGCAGCATGTTATAACTGCAAAACATTAATCGTACAAAAATGTGTTTGAACGTAATGAAAAAATATCTCTTCGGTGGATAAGACGAACTAACAAAGGTAACTTCTCTAAAGCATAACGCACATTAGTAGGCACACAAGGGTTTTTTCTATTTATAGGTTCGTTTCTCAGGTCATATAATTTAGGTGGCTTACTATTCTGCTTGGCTGTAAGTGACAGACAGCACCCCCCCCAAGTAAACAGTGGGCTGTGTTTATTTTCCTCTCCCGTAAAAGTGCGCTGATCTGGCCCCTCGTGGCTGCCGGTGTGAGGGTCTAGGCTCCTCCCAACATGCGCTGCGTGGTGGGTAAAGCTCTACACGTACATTCCAGAACTCGGTTACCTGGTCACATCCAGGTCAGGCAAGTCCGGGAGATGTTTGCATTTGAGGAAGCCATACTCTGGCTAAAACTCAGGGACTTTATTTCTTAGGAGAAGGAAGAAGGCACGGGGTTGTGGGCTGGGTAGCAGTCTCGGCCACCGCCCACCCTGCAGCCACCCGCATATCGGCGCTCGCCCTTCTGCTGCACCCACGACCCACCCCCACCGCACCCCCGGACACAGCGGCAAAGCCCCAGCCGGTCCCCGCATCTGCCTCAAAACGCAGGGTCCCAGGGATAACGTGGAAAACCTCCCCACCAGAAACGGTTCGACAAGCTACGAACCAGGCAGTCCCCGGCTCCCAGTCCACCCAGCATAAGGCGGGTGAGTGGGAAGGAGACGCCGGCACGAAAACCCCCCTCTGGAGCAAAGACTGAGAAGCACAACCTCCCCTGGTCCATCCACGTGCGCCAATCCAAGCGGGAGGAACAGCCAGGACGCCACAGCGCCCCGCTGGGGTCCTCGCCAGGTGCGTCTCTGCCCCCCTGCCCCATGTGGGCATCAGAGGGCGTGTCGTCCTGGGGTCTCTGTGGTGGTGGCTCCAGGGATTGCTCTGGGGCTGGACAGTCCCGGGCTCTTGCAGACCAGGCTGTGGTTTCTTTGGCAGAGTGTTTGTTCCAGAACGTGTGGACCTCTGATCTATCAGTTGCCCATCAGCTCTAGCCGTCAAGGTAGTTTCTAACCCTGAAGTGCCTGGCTGTCTTCACTCACTGGCCTGCACGCGCCCCCCCCCCCCCCCCCCGTCTCCTGGCGCGATGTCCTGGCCACCCTGAGCCTCTGGGGGCCACGGGCTTTGCTGCAAACTTAACACGTCAGTGGGACGGGGCTCGGTTTTCTTTTCTGCTAAGTGTGCTGCTTTGTGGAAAACCATCCCAGTTCCAGATGCCGTGGGAGAGCTTCGCAGTTGCTTTTTCAACCCTGCAAGGCTCCAAATTACCAAGCTCTCGGTCACTTTCGGTGGCAGGCTGCAGGCAGGGAGCATCTCCATCATCACAGGGCGTCCCCTCTTCCCACGCCTACGCCGGCCGCTCTCTCGTAAAGCTTTGCTAACGGCAGCAAGCAGCAGCTACCACGCTTCTGCGTCATGGCTCTCTCCTGTCATTCCCTCCCTCGATCCGAGCTCAGAACACGGGCTGCTTTTCAAAAAACAATAGGGGACAGCTGTTAGCGACTGCTTCATTTCTCCACGCTGTCACCAGGCCTCTGGCCCACAGTGTTTGAGTCCCTGACTCCTGCCAACATCCACGGAGTCAGTGCCACATGTCTCTGTTCTGCTACTCACAGCTCACCTCTCTTGGTCCTTTTTTTTCTATCACTTAAGATTAGATTTGCCCGGAAAATCCAAAGGAGCAGTGGCTTCAACGGGACTTTTAAATCTCCCGCATTCTGAGTCCACAGTAAGGTGGCCCATGGACGGTCCAGTGGGACTCCATGGCGGCAGGAACCTACCCGTCTTCTATCTTGCTGGCGTGCCCTATATCAGCGCTAATGGTGATGCCCAGGATGGCTGCCTCAGCGCCAGCCATCAAATCCTCATTCCAACCCAGTAGAAGAAGAAGAGCGGGAACAGACAGACACATCTGCCCTCATCAGGGACACTTCCGGGAAGTTGCCTTCCGTTGGCCAGAACTTAGTCGCATGGTCATACCTGGCTCAAGGGAGGATGGAAGGGTCACTTCCATTGTGGATGGCAGAAAAGTCAAGTTTCTGTTGAGGAATGAGAGGTGATGGATTTGGGGGCAATTAGGCTCTGCTTATGTGGAAAAGTTCAGTGTCAGTGTCTCTCCTATTCTAGCTCTAGAATTCTCTAGCCTCCTCCTTCTTCAGGACAGATTTATGCCTCTGACATGCACCTTGCAGAAGAGACAATGACCAGACAAGGTGTGCAGTCTTCTGCCCACGCATCATTCTTGAGGATGCTTTTGCTACACCTACTTCACGGGGACATAAAGTGAGGGTCTCCGGGCTACTGTTTCTGGGAGGTTTTAACAGCTAGGAGGGCTTCGGTGCTCAGTGAATCACAGAAGTGACCAAAACAAACACCTCCGATGAGAAGCACCCATAAAACCAACAAGACTATTAATGCAAATGGAAAACCAAAATTGACGAAATGCAAAATATTTACCTTCCCAGACTGCGGCTAGTCTTGGACTACTAAGTCATTTAGAGGCTAATGTTCTTAATAAAATCACATTTTCCCTGAAAATATTTACTATTTCTGTTTCTATTGCCTTCTTCATTGCTATTAATAAGATTTTGACTTAGTTCACGGATATATGTAAATTCAGCATTTTCACCAAAACCTCCTGATGCCAGTGTTTCTAACAGAAACTTCTTATTTTTAAAAAATTTTTTAAGTGTTTATTCATTTTTGAGAGAGAGAGACAGAGTTGGAGCCAGGGAGGGGCAGAGAGAGAGGGAGACAGTATCCGAAGCAGGCTCCAGGCTCTGAGCTGTCAGCGCAGAGCCCGACGTGGGGCTCGAACCCACGAACCGTGACGTCGTGACCTGAGCCGAGGTCAGACGCTTACCTGACTAAGCCAGCCAGGTGCCGCAGAAACTTTTTAAGTCATGTACACAGACTTGAGAAAAACCTTGTGGTGAGAACATCCATGAATCATGTCAGTCGGGGAAAGTGATCATACATAATACAGACCGGCATCCTAAAGGGAGAGGCTGTATGCCTCGTGTGTGTTGCACAAACATCATCTCTGCTGGACACCACGCCCCCCACGCTCGAGACCTATGAAAATGGTCAAGATCTGAAAAAATATTGCCTTCAAAACACACTGAGGGAGCAGCAAAATTAAAATTAATAAATGTCTAATTAAGCATCTACAAAATATAATACTTTGTTCTCCTCATTAATTGTTAAGTTCAGCATTCATGAATTTTTCATCGGTATTTTATTACTTTTGAAAACAATTAGTCGCAGAGTCTCTCATAATGCAAGAATTCACAAGTATACGCAGCTGCCAAGATTTCATAACCAGTAGCAAAGGAAGCAAGCTGCCTGTAGCCAAAAACAAACTTATTTAAAACCTTTCAGAATTTGTACGGCAGTGTGTCTGTTTTTCACACAGGCTGTGGATACATGTTCAAATGTGTGATACGGGTGCGTATCCGCCTTACGCGCCTGGGTGGCTCAGCCGGTTAAGCATCTGACTCTTGATTTTGGCTCAGGTCATGATCTCAGGGTCCGCGAGATCGAGCCCCTGCGTCGGGCTCTGTGCAGACGGTGCGGAGCCCGCTTGGGGTTCTCTCTCTCTGCCCCCTCCCTGCTTGCACACCCTCTCTCTTTCTCTCAAAATAAGAAAATAAAGTGAAAAAAAATTTAAAACATAAAATGCAAATGTTTGATACGATACGGAGTTTCCACTAAAAAATGCCTTCACCAAGGGTTGGCACACGTTAAATATGTTTGGCTTCGTGGGCATACAGCTGTCATAGATGTACATAGACACTGCAAGAACAGAGCTGTGTGCTAATAAAACTTTATTTACAAAGGCAGATGGTGCACCATATCCGCCCCACTGCCCTGGTTTTCTGGCCGTTGCCTCAGATCCAGGAAGGTCTAATGACCACCTACTGATCCTGGCAACAATTCAGTCTCAAAAGGCGTAGTTTTCTTAAAAGTTACTTTTATCCCTAATTACCCAGAAAATGTCCCGGACTCTCTCCTGAATCAGTGAAGCATTCGCACAGCTATTGTACACACTCAGGTGCCACGTCGATGTCCCAGTGTTTCCGAGATGGTTTTTCTTCCCCTTCAGTCACCCAGAGCCCTAGGTGATGAGGGACGTAACCACGTACAGACCCGTGAGATTTCTTTGAAGGAAATACTTCTTCAGAAAGAAGGGGAAGTTGTAACCCTGAGTCAGCTGAAACTGCTTAATGTAATACTTCACTGATTCCACAGCCAACGTGTTTCTCCTGATACTTCCCGGGGCGCGAGAGGGCACGGCAAAAGATGGTGCCCATCAATTATATACTTTTGTTTTTTTAATTTTGGCCCTGGGCTTTTCGATAGCCAATGTATTTATTAAAGTGTCCTGATAGCACTAGCCTTTTGCTGAGCAAAACTACTCACACAAGAAAACTATCTTGTTTTCATTCTGTTACTATCAACATCATCATACTACTGTTACTCTACTGCTTGGCGGTTCGCTTCTCTTGGTCCTTTCTTTTTGTTTTTGTTTTTTTTTGTCTTGTTTTGCTTTTATTTTTTATAATCTTTACTTATTTTTGAGAGAGAGAGACAGAGCGTGAGCAGGGGAGGGGCAGAGAGAGAGGGAGACACAGAATCCGAAGCCGGCTCCAGGCTCCGAGCCGTCAGCACAGAGCCCGAGGCGGGGCTCGAACTCACGGACCGCGAGATCATGACCTGAGCCGAAGTCGGACGCTCAACCGACTGAGCCACCCAGGTGCCCTGCTTCGTCCTTTCTTTTGTATCAGTTAACATTAGATTTGCCCAGGGGTGGCAGAAAATCCGAAAGAGCTGAAGCTTAAACAAGACATATTTAAATCTCCCTCATTTTGAGTCCAGAATAAGGTGGTCCAACGATCGGTCCAGCGGGGGCTTCCTCGTGTGAGGAACATGCATTCGCTTCTGCGCCACACGTACATCTGTTACCCAGACAAGAGAACTCTCTATAGGGCAAATGTCCTACTATTTAAATTTTTTAAAAGAATTTTAAAAGAAACTAGCCTCCCCCCCACACACACACTCACACACACACACTTAAACTAGCAGTAAGTAGACAAGTAAAAACTCAGTTTGGGGGTTTTTGTAATATTTCTTTTTTTTTAAGTTTATTTTATTTATTTTAAGAGAGGGAGAGATAGGGCACGAGGAGTACAGGCAGGGAGAGGGAGAGAGAAGCTTAAGCAGGCTCCATACTTACACAAAGCCCAACTCGGAGCTCGATCCCACGACTCTGGGATCATGACCTGAGCCAAAATCAGAGTCAGGCACTCAACCGAATGAGGCACCCATGTGTCCCAAGTTTGAGTTTTGCTTAAAGATAAAATCTAATTGGAATGTATTCATTCCATGGCTACTAAATTCTGTTACATATGTATATAAATTCTTTCATATGTAATAAATACAAGTTAAATTATACCTATTCATGTTTTAAAGTATGTACAGCTTATAAAGTGATAACCATAATCCTTTGTCTTACGATAACATATTTCTTTACTCAAGAGGTGCAAAGGAACCAGTATTTGTTTTTTGACCATCACTAAAAATACTGCTCACAGATATTCCAAAAACATTTCCCTATTTATCTATTTTTTTTTACTTAAACTGAAGCAGAATTATACTTATAGAAATAATCACTAAAAACTATCTAGTTTACATTTTCCCCCAGTATTAACCTGTTGCCACAAAATTGTTGGCTAATCTATAAATTATCATTTCATTTCCCCTCAGAGCTGGGCTGTTAACAGAAGGAGGGAGTCTCTCTTAAAAAAAAAAAAATCTGACGAGTCACATTTATAAAAAAGCATAACCTGTTGTTTTGCTTTGGCTCAAGATGCCTGGTCTGAAAATATCAGAATCCAGCCTCACAGTTTACCCTTAGTTTAGGACTAGGAGGAGGGTTGGGGAGAAGAAAAGTCCCTTGACTAGCATAGCAGGTGAACTCCCTTGGATACCCTCCACGAATTATCCCAGTTGTCCAAAATGGGCTGTTTTAGGCAGGACCACCTGACTCGGCATACGTTTCTTCAAGCGGAGCAGCCTTTGAAGCCCGAGTCCGGTTCCGAGCAGGCAAGAGAACTGAGGCTTTCCGCTCCTTCGCACTCTCCCTCCTCCGCGTAGATGTGAGGCCGGTGACCAGCGTCACCTGCTAGGGCGTCAACGCCACAGAGCTTCTGGAGAAAAGCCAGGGGAAGAGAAGGTAAGTGCCAGGTTCTTCCACACGCCGTCCGTTTTCTCCAGGGTCCACGGGGGGCCGGGGGGGTTGGGGAGGGGCAGGTGGGGGGGGACTGCCCCAGTGCAGTGTTAATGGCACGCTGTTCTTTGGCCCCGGCTGTCTCAGAAGTTTCTACAGCCTCAGAAACGGCAGCCGAGGGGAAGGAGACCACCCTCCCGCTCCCCAGCTGCTCTCCCGGAGGGAACCGTGGCGAGCTCTCGGTCTGCGCGTCCTGGCTCCCCCCCCAACCCCCGCCTTGACCCCTTGGGTGAGCCTCGCCACCCGCACCCCGATGCCCCCCCTCGTGGCTCCTGCTGTCCCGCCCCCACCTGCCAGCCTCCACTGAGCAAACTCCCGCTCATCCTTCAGGGCCCAAGGCATCTCTCTGCGAAGACTTCTCTGGCTTGTTCTGGCCCGAGAGACTCACTAAATGTTTGCCGGACGGACTCCCACCTGCTTGCTTTCCAGCACCTCGGGGACGGTGCCGTCTGGACCTGAGCCACGTCAGCCCAGGTGGGAGCGGGTTTAGTGGCAGATCCTGAGTGGGCGAGCTCACAGAGGGCACGGGGACGTTCAGAACCAGTGGGCCCAGAGCCCGAGGAGGAGGCGGGAGAAGGCCGGAAAGAGGAATGGAGGGGTCCTGGACACCATCCCTGTCCCCAAGCTCCCCGCTGTACCCAGCTTCCTGGGGCTCACGGGAGCCCCTCCCAGGCTCTGTGTTCAGAGGGAGACGCAGCGTCTCAGCCCCGTGTCCACAGGCGCCCACAGGTAGGCCCCTGTCCGCGCCCGCTCGCTCGGGGACTGTGGTCACCGTCTGGCCATCACCCCGGGGGGCGGGGGGGCGGGGGAGGAAAGGAAGCGCCTCCAGCTGGCGACGTGCACACGCTCTGGCCGAGGCCTCACCAGTCCCCTCACGTCCCCCCAGGGGCGCTGGAGGGATCATGAATGACAACCCGCAGCGGGGTCCGCGCTGTGCAGGCTCAAAACCTCCGAGGCTGACGACGCAGCAGCGCCCCTGGGCCCTGATGCAGCGATTTCAGAAGCCCCGCAAGATCAACAGTTCACCATCAAGCCCCAACTAAGGCAGAAGGCTCATCGGGGAAGGAACCAGGCCTTTCGTCTGCTGTTTTCCTCCACCGATTCCACCGAGCACAGCGCTCCGGGCTCGTACCCAACACAGGCCGCCTTCCTGCCTGGAGGATGGAGGACGACCCGGGCTGGACCTTTGGCCCGTCCCCACGGCCCCCTGGGTGCAGCTGTGTGCCACTGGGGGCTGCCAGATGCCACGTGACCATCCCCAGGTGCCGGTGACTCTATCCGCCGGGTGTGCAGTGAGCCGCTCGCTCGGGTCTCCCTGCAGGCGGGCGGATGGGGGCCCCCTGGACGTTGCTCAAAGCTGGGGGTGGCCATTCAAGGAGAGGGCCCTCGGCGGCCCCCGGTCCAGCCTTGGGTCTGAGCACCCATCACCCGCTCTGTCCTCCATCCATGGCCACCACGTGTCAGGCGTGACGCGGCCCTGTCCCCACAGGGAGAGACGGGCAGACGCTGCGGTCTGGGTGGCCCATTCCCCGTCCTCCCCGCCCACAGCGGGGCCGATGACGCCTCGGGACGCAGCCAGGACCGTGCGGGACACTCGGCCCCCTCCCAAAGGCGCCGGGACCGTGTGCCTTCACTTCCAGACTTGGAGACATAAAGTATTTGTGGTTTTGTCCGTCCGCTGGGCTGGGGAGGGACCACGCTCCCTGTGGCCTCGGGGCCTCACCGAGGTGCGGAGCTCCCACCCCAGGGACTGGCCGGGCCCCAGAGGAACCTGACACAGGGCAGGCCCCAGGCGGTGACTGTGGAGCGCCAAGGTCTGGTTCCTCAAGCCACAGTGGCGCCGCCCTGCCTGCCACCCATCCTCACGGCCAGGGGAGCATCACTCGGCTTCACCAAACAGGGTCCGGGGACCTGGAGTCAGAGGCAGAAGCGGAAGCCACACTGACAAAAGGAAGCCTTTCCCACCTGGCTCAGGGTCTCCGCCATCGTCCCCGCGCTCGCTTCCGGGCATCGTCTGGGCACCACGGCATCCCGGTACACCTGCGAAGCCAACCAGCAGAACCCCAACACCAGTGAGGGGGGCCCTTCACCTTCCTGACCTCCGCTGCCCGGCAGGGACAGGGCCACCTCCCAGCCGGAGGGCCACCCCAGGGACTGGCAGGCCAAGGACTGTGTGCACACATGTCCCCTATTTGAGCGTTGGGAGAGAGGGGAGGCCCGGCAGGTGCCGATGCTGGACCTTTCAATGCAGCGGCTCTGGGGGGCTGGGGAAGGGAGCCCCAGCAGGACCAGCCAGCAGGCTTTAGGTAGGTTTGCAAACTCAGGTTTGGTTCAGGTAGGTTCAGTGAGCAGATGATTCTGGAAGAGCCGGTCCTGGCTCTCAGTGGTGGGCGGGCACCCTTCACTCACTTGGCAAGTGTCTGCGGGTCTGGGGCTTCGGGCCTGGACACGGCTGGGGCACCGCGGTGGGGAAGTGCGCTAAGCCTGCAGCTTGCACAACTGAATCATGGGAGTCGGGGCCGCTTGGGGCCAGGCAGGCAAGGCGCCTGGGGCACGAGAGCAAGGCGGCCTCGCTCCCGTGCTCACACAGGTGCAGGGGAGCACCCGAGGGCGAAGAGGAACAAGAGTGAGGCGCTGGGGAGCAGCGGTGAGGGGGACCCCGCCCAGCCGGGGCCAGGGAGGCCTCTCGGGAGGAGGGGGAGCGGGAGGAAGGAACACCAGGGCCACCGAGGAGGAGGGCCTTCCAGGTGGAAGGCCCAGCAGAGGCCCGCAGTCCAGGGGGAGCACGGAGAGACTGGAGCCCGAGCGGCAGGTGGAGGCCAGGGGTGAGCGGAACGTCCCAGAGGACCCTGGGCCACAAGGCTGCGGGCTGTTTCCCAAGTGCGGCGGGAGGCCGTCGGGAAGTTTTAAACTGGACGCAATTCCATACGATTTGTGTTTTAAGACACTGACGTGACTCCCGGCCATCCCTGAGGGCAGGGGTACTTGTGGCGGTCCAGAGAAGCGTGTGAAAAATGGGAAAGTCTGGGACAATTTCATGTATATATAAAACCTCACATGTCCACATAGGATATAAGTTGTACAAGTTCATGTGTAACACGCACACATGTATACACACACACACACACCCATCTACACACATATCTGCCTACCTGCCACATCACACCGACTGACCTGAACTAAACTCACTTAGCCAGAGAGCAAGTGTGGACGGCTACAAACAGTGCTGAGGACCCGTGGCCCCGACGAGGGCGCTGGCTGGGGATGCTGTGCCAGGTTTGGCTCCTGGAGATAGAGACCTCTCCTGCCACCCGGGCCCTTCACCAGGCGCTCACTGGTCGGACACTGGTCCTTCTCCGTCTCCAGCGAGACTCGGGGCCATTCTGCCCTAGCGCAGACAGCATGTGCCCCCGCCCTCACCAACAGGACAGCTTCCCGGCCTCGCACTGAGTCACTGGCTTCAGCCTGTGTCCCCGGGGCCACGACTCGCCCAGGACACTCCAGCGAGAGTGCTTGAATTTCATTTTAACTATGTGCACGTTATTTGAACATATTATTGAATGCTATTTTTATAATATAATGGAAAATCGTTTACGTCTTTTTGTTTTTCGTTTTTTTTCGTTTACGTCTTTTTAATTGAGTCCTCCCCCAACATGTTCATAAAAGCAAAAGTGTCACAATTTGCTTTCATGAACTTGGATGAAATTTTCATCTCCTGTTTGCTTAATCAAAGGAGATATTGATGCTATAAATCGATCTACCTAGAAACTTAATATTTGAAACTGCCTGTTGGCGTAAATTCAGATTTTCTTGATATTTTAACAACCGATTTACAACAATGTGGGGCAATGAATCAGGTGCTGGGATAACATGATTTTGCATTCTTCACCCACAACGTCTGGCTTGTATTTTTTGTTTTTCAGCAGAACCACTGCTTCCACTGATTGCTCTGGCAATGGGTCTACGTTGTGAGTGTCCGCATACTCAAAGTGGGTATTAATAAGAAGCCTCCCTTATCTGTTTTACTTATAATGGCATTCTTCCCAGGATCTTAGATGAACCAGAAGAATTTTGCTGCTAGTAAGGTCTAGGAACAAAACGAACCAGAGGGCCTCTGGGGCCCTCTTCGCTCAAAACTTCTGTAAGCCTGTGAAGAGGATGGCAAAAGAATATTCGGTCCTTGGCCAAGTTCTTAGCAACTCGGCAGCAAAAGGAATTTGCCAGGGACTGAAAAACTCTGTGCTTCCAAGTCTAGATGTGTGGTTTTTTTACTTATTTCGAATTCATTCTCCACACTCACGCCTCCTTTTCGTTCATTTGGGTGTTGGGCAGAATTTCTCAAATTTCCAATTTTCAGGGCTTTCCACAGCTGTTAGCAAGGTAAGGGGACCCTCTCCCTGGTGACACATCCATCTGTACTTACGGGAGTAGAATATTTGTTCCTCGTGCCTCTTGGCTCGGAAGGCATGTCACAACCCTTAATTTTAAAAAGGATGAAAATACATAAATCAGTAAAGGAAAAGTAACATGGATGGAACGTCTATTGGCTTCATATTAATTTTCCAAGGATGCAAACATGTACCTAGACATTCTTGCAATCACTTCGCTTCTAACTTTTGTACTATAACAATTCCAGTGATGGCAATGTTGTTGTCCATAGCAAAAATCCACAAGCCAGCTACATGGTGCTTTGTGGAGATGGAGGATGAAAACGTGAGATTTTCAAGCCCCATCTTTGGTCTAGGAAGGCCCAAGGAAGGCTCGCTTTGCGCCATGGGCGTAGGCTCAACATCTGCGTATGAGGCACATTCATCCCTGGGACCCAGAACCGGCTACACTTTTTGCAGGGCCCGCTGCAAAATGAAAACGTGGGCCCCTTGTCCAAACGGTAAGACTTTCAAGGTGGTGACAACAGGGCTTTAAACCAGGCACGGGGCCCTTGTGAGCACAGGGCCCCGTGTGACCGGCCAGGTCCAGGCCCACGAAGCCAGCCCTTCCAGGGTTAGAGGGGCACGTTCACAAATACACAAGCCCACTCAAGGGTGGGTCCACGGCATCATCTTTGTGCAAAAAAGAACAGCACGTTTTTATCTTAGCTCAAACACAGCCTGAGAAAAGAGAATGAAATGATAGAGATCATGAATTCTTTTTTAGAAGTTTTCCATCATAGAAATTGTGGCTTTTTGGACCTTGAATACCTCTTTTAGTTGTCGTCAAAACTGTACATTTTTTGTTAAAGTCGTACCTAGTTATGCTGGTGAAGTCCAAATAAGGTCTCTATTTGAGACCCGTATTAGTAGTGTTGTACCGGGGCACGTGGGTGGCTCAGTTGGTTAAGCGTCTGACTCTTGATTTCAGCTCAGGTCATGATCTCATGGTTCCTGAGTTCAAGCCCCACATCGGACTCTGCGCAGTGTGGAGCCTGCTTGGGATTCTCTCTCTCCCTCGCTCTTTGCTCCTCCCCCAGTTGTGCCTGCTCTCTCTCTCTCTCTCTCTCTCTCTCAAAAATAAACATTAAATACAAATTTAAAAACAATAGTGCTGTACCAAAGTCAGTTTTCTGGTTTTGACAAAATGTTATGGTTGTGTTATCTTTGGGGGAAGCTGAGTGAAAGTGTACACAGAAACTCTCTGGTCTATTTTTATAATTTCTTCCAAGCCACATGATTTCAGAAAAACCACTTTTTAAGGCCCCTCGCCCAACATGGGGATCGAACTCGACAACCCTAAGATCAAGAGTCACGTGCTCCACTGACTGAGCCAGCCGGGCTCCCCCCCGCCACCGCCCAAGAAAAATCATTCCAAAAATCAAAGCAATAGTTCTAGAATTTGTACATAGAGGGCATGAAGACACGATGCAGGAGGATGTCAGGGCTCAGTCGGCAGGAGGGCTGAAATGTGATTGGGGCCAAAGCCACGTGTTTGCAATCTCATGGGTTATCTCAGGTACCCTTAGATGGACACAAGAAAATGTATTTCTTTGTGGGTGTTCTAAAAAGAAGCATCATATTTGATCAAAACTATCAAACAACAACTCTTAACAGCCAACAATAACCATAGCTAGTTAGGTAAGTGAGAAGCTTTTCATTGACTGTGTTTGTTCTACCCGCGACACAGAATCTTCTACAAGGGCTGCCTCTCAAGGGAGCCAACTGTCAAACATTAGGGGTTTTTTTTTTTTTTTTTTTTTCAACATTTATTTATTTTTGGGACAGAGAGAGACAGAGCATGAACAGGGGAGGGGCAGAGAGAGAGGGAGACACAGAATCGGAAACAGGCTCCAGACTCTGAGCCATCAGCCCAGAGCCTGACGCGGGGCTCGAACTCACGGACCGCGAGATCGTGACCTGGCTGAAGTCGGACGCTTAACCGACTGCGCCACCCAGGCACCCCAACATTAGGGGTTCTTACCGCAACAGGCAGTGAGCCTCTGTAATGCGCTGAAGTCCCCAAGACAAAGTATTCCTGCTCTGCTGTTCTTGACGCAGGTGCGAGCACGTCGTGTGCATCCTGGGGGGCGGGGGAGGCAGATGTTGATTTACTCGGAAGACGACGCATTTCCCCCCGGCTGCAAGCAGAGCGCGCGTGTGCGTCCTTCCGCACCTTTCCCTCACACTATGCTCATGCGCAGATAGAAGCTAGTGTGAGGAGAAGGGGGGTGGAAGGGGAGAGAAAGGTGGAAAAATGTAAGAGCAGAGCTGGGGACAGAGCAGGTGGCCCACCATGACTGTAGGCAGGGACTGGAACATTCCATCCGTAGTGCAGCAGATGCCCGAAAACCAAGGGTGTGCGTGCACAAGACCTAGCCAGTGACACAGACCAATGAAGCTGGATTCAAGGGTGGGGCTGTCGGCACTTTCTGCTTTGGGTGTCTGTTATTCTGTTAGGCCCTTCGATGGTGAAACAAAATTTCCAAGAGAATAAAGCAGGGTGTGGATCTTAAGGGTGGCTTTAACAAAGCTCATGCTTTGCAGCAGATTTTAACATATCAGGTTACCCAATAAACATACGTGACACCTTGACTGAGGGAAGGTGTGTGAATGGCACTGTATTTAACCCGTCACCACAGGGGAAGTTACTATTTGCAGGACTTACACTTTCTGGGTGAAAGGAACCCAGAGGCACATGGAGAAGCAGAAGCGGCAGGCCTCGATCACCCTCCCCCGGGGGTTCTGGGAAAGAGTCAGCGGGTGGGGCCTGCAGGGTGCATGCCTAGGACACACTCAATGCTTCTGGCCTCTGGAAGCTGACAGGCCCCCCGACGCAGCTCACACGGTATCGGTGTGCAAGGTGTGCAAGAGAGAAGGAGCAGTCCTCCTCCCCCAGGGGCATGGATTGGTGGGCGGGACGCCCGTGGACCGGCCCCTGCTCACCCCCAGCCAAGCACCTGCTCAATAATTTATGGCAGCCCGGATTTAACTCGCTGTCTTTGAAGTCGGATCATCTATCACGTAGAGAAGGGAAGATTTGGCCGGTTTGGGAACACGGGTTTAAATGACGTTGAGTTGCAGGGTGAGACGATGTTTCCCCCTCTGACTCCTCATCCACACTCCTGATGGCATCGGGGGCGGGGGGGGGGGGGGTCTCCACCCAGTGACAGCGTGGCTCTCCCGTCTCTGCCTTCTTCAGAGACCTGAGCCTTTGGCAGGTGGCATTTTCTACCCAGAGTTACGGGGTTCTAGTTCAATTCTATCTATTTTCCACTTCTCGGCTGTTCGTACAGGTAAAACTAGTTTTTTGTTTACCGTTGAAATATAGGATTTCCTGTTTAAAGAAACGTGCTTTATCCGGACAGAAATCCACTGAGAGAAAGAAATATTGTAAAAAGGACACCGGCACGGGTGGCATGTGCGTGTGGCAGAAGGTCGTGAAGGTGGCACCGCTGAGGCTGAAATCTGGGCGTGGGGTCACCGGATGCTGCTGACCTGTTAGGCCGAGTGGAGTCACAGGGCTTTGCGGGTGAGGCAGGGGGCAGGCAGGCACGGAGCGGGCTCACAGAGGGGCGTGAGGGATGTGGGCTGGGGGCTCCATGCCGCAGGAACCCTCCGCAGAGCCACCTTCCGTCTAAACCCAAGCAGCCGATGGGCCGTGCTTACCTGAGCACCGAGCTCAGCCTCCGCCCCCACTGTGTTTAGCAACCAGACTGACATCTGATCCCTGACATCTGACCTTCCCTGTGGGCACACGGAAAGAAATATGACGGGGTTGAAATTACAGACGGCAGAAATAAAGGCAGAGAGCAAGGACTAACATCCCAAACACGGATCAACACCCTCACAGGAAACATCCCGACTCTGGAAAATACACCTATCCCGTAAATCCAGACCACGGCTTCGGAACTGCTGGTCAGGAGGCAGAGTTTCTTGTTCTGTGTCTCACAGGAAATGATGGTGAAAAAGACTGTTGTGATGGGGCCTCAGAGTCCAAAGCTCATTCTCTTCCAAGGCTCGCGGCGACGCTCTCGGGGCCCCCGGGGTTGGGCCGTGCTGTGTGTACTGGAGAGTTTGTACCATACCTCCTGCCTTCTCGACCCCACCCCGGGAGGGCTCAGAGAAGTCCTTTGTGGGCGCACAGGCAGGTGCACCCACACCATGGCCCAAGGCAGTCGCTTCCCTTTCCCTCACGCCAGGAAGGAAGAGCAAATGTGAGAAGAAGCCGAGCGGTCTGGGTCACCGCCAGCTTCTCCAACCACCCATCACTTCTGAGAACATCTCCCTGTTTACTCAAGCACGTGGCCAAAGTGAATTGGACTGTCTTTTCCCAAAGACGGCTCACTTGGCGCGACAAGTCTCTTGTCCCAGGAGAAAGTTGTGGGTGGAGATCTGAGACGAGAGCAAGATGGGGCGTCCCGTGTCCCCCGCGCAGGAAGGGTGGTGCTCCCTCCGCGCGTTTCTTGGCTTTCGGTTTTTAGATCAACCACCACTTCCAGGTGAAGTGAGGCAGGAGAGCTCGCAGCGCCTTCCTTGTGCTGCCCGGCCGACCCCAGCCCAGGGCTGCTGTGACGACACCCAGCAAGGTCAGCGGAGGCGGCAGCAGCTTTGCAAACCCAACAGTCACCTGCCGATCGCCTTGTGTCTTGGGGAGGGTGAGAAGCTTCCACGGGCAGGTCTTGCTTGATCCACAGCCGGTCTCTAAGGTGGACTTGGCCATCCGTGGTGCGCAGGTGAGGACGTGAGGGTGAATGGCGCACTCGCTGTGACGAAGAGAATGAGAAGTCCCTGCCAGGCTGGTGAGCTCGGTGCCCAGCCTCGGCCGGGAGAGGGCTGAGGGCCGGGTTGTGCCTCACCCCTGCCCCAGGCGGTTCACGGGTGAGCCTCACACACTCTCCATGTAGAGAAGCTCCACGCGGCAGACACCGTCTGCCTCTAAGCAAGGCTTCTGCACCTCAGCGCGGCTGGCACCTCGGCCAGCCCCCTCCCTGTCCTGTGCACTGGAGGACATTCGGGAGCCGCCCTGGCCTCCCCCCACCCCCTGGAAGCCAAAACCACGTCTCCCCAGCCCAACCCGTTACGACCATCAGAATCGTCTCCAGACATCGCCACGCGTCCCCCGGTGGGGGGCTGAATTGCCCCTGGTTGACAATGACCGACCTAACGCAAGAAATCGGTGTAGTTGAGCTGGACAATTTTCACGGGATTTTTTTTTTTTTTTTTGCCCATTTTCCACTCACACATGCGTGAGTTTGAAGAGGTGAGAGAAGGCACGATGAATGGGAAGGTGTGCCTTGTGAACTGCGGACGTCACCAGCATGAAACACGGCTCGTGAGGCCCCGTTACCTGGGTCGAGATGGCTTTGCTCTCAACGTTACACACGATCAGCGTCTGCTGGCCTTGGTCACGTGGGACAGACCGTCCGTGCCCCGTGGCTCCGGAGCCACAGCAGCACCGCAGCAGGAACAGCAGAGCCACTACAATGAGACCAGGCAGGGCAATGAGTCGGACGGGGGTTTTGACGGGCTCTGGTTCTGATAACTTGCAACTCGGCCATGAGTGGACACGGCCAAACTGGGCCGCGATCGTCTCTGTAGCTGTAGGCCTAGTGCAGCCTGGGACCCGAGCAGGTGCCAGATCACTATTGGTTGAATCGATTCATACCATGCGATCGATAATATCGTCCTCGTCAGCCTCCTCCCAGCCCAGGAGCCTAGATATCTGTACACTGTGGCCCCCGGCATTACTGCAAAGCATAGCGTTCGTCTACAGGCTCCGTTGCTATCAACAGCCGCCGGCTGAATAGAAGCTGCTCTTGCCAGACAGGCAGCATGTCCGACCAGGTCGGGAAAGTCTGATCTGAGTCCGTGACTCCGATGAGCCTAGGGGTCATTCTCAAGGCATCCCACTGATCTCTGCCATCTTCCGCTCCCCGCCCTGGAGGGAGGACTCCACACTGCCGGCTGACAGGCCGGAGAGAGGAGCCGCATCCCGAGGACAGTTCCGCAGACCACTGACCTGCTAGAGCCACGAACGCTGCAAAGGGAGGGACCAGGGCCCCCACGAGGAGCCCAGCTCCTGTGACCGACGGCTCCGCACATGTGACTCCATCAGGGCAGGAACAGACCCTCACGTGGACGGTCTGCTTCCGGGAAAGTCCCTGTTTGTCTCTGATGAAAAGTGGCACTGAGTAATTCCCAGGCGGGAGGCTTCTCGACATCCAAAGTTCAACTGACCGACCTGCAAAAGGAAACGGACCTTGCGTGCAATTCACTCGTTCATTTGCTTATCTGCTCAGCAGGTATTTACTAAGTGCCTACCATGTGCCAAGGCTCTGTACAAAAGTTAGCCAACTTTGAAGTGAGAGGGAACAGTCACCAAGACCACCCCCACTTGTGACACCTGCTACAAGTCCGTGGCTTCTCAACAAGGCTCAGGTTTGAACATTTTCTCCAAGGACCCGTAGAACTCACTGAAGGCTGTGTGCTCGTAGTTATGGTTTATCACAGCAAGCGGATAGAGATTAAAATCAGTCAGGGCAGGAAGCACATAGGGCAGAGTCCAGAGAAGTATCCGTGGAGTCAGGACGGTGTCACTTTCTGTATCTGTCAGGATGGCGTCACTTCCCGCGTAGGTAAGTGACAACATTCTTGGAGCAAGGCCAACCAGGAAAGCTCACTGAGCCTTGTGTCCAGAATCTTTCTCAAGACTCAGTCATGTAAACCTGGCCGGCCACCCGTACGGCTGACCTCCGGCCCCAGCATTTTTGGAGATGGCCGGATGCCCACAGGACCCATAGCGTCCACCCTAAATCCCAGTGTTCCTCTCCGATTGGCACAAGACCCCAGGTAAGCAGAAACACTCCTTTCAGGCAGGACGTCCCAAGGGCCTAGAGAGTAACTCCCGGAAGCCAAGGGCAAAGGCCAGAGCTCTTGTGGGAAAAAGTTCAGTGTTTCCCTACACACTCTGGGTCTGGGAACCATAAACATGAGCTCACAGTGGCAACTAAAAGACACGCGCCATTCTGCAGATATGCTGCTAGAAGCTCAAAGGAGAATGTTGACAATGGATGCCAGTGGTTCCTCCCGGTAACAGCACCCCCGTTTCCCTTTGGGAGAGCCGCACCTCCGGAACCCTCAGCCCAGGTGGGTCAGGAGGTATAAAGCCCAGATCCCAGCATGGTTCTGCGTGGACTCGGAACCAGCCAGTCCACATATCTGCCCTTCCCAACTCCCAGCAGGCGACCCAGGTCACACAGTGACATACGTCTTCTTGCCAGGTGCTAGGATGGGTCCTAAGGACTCCCGGAAGCCACCCTGCCACCCCAGAGGAGAGCCTGCGTGCAAATGAAGAAACCCGGAGAAAGGCTGAGCCACAGTAAGGACAGACATTGTCCAGGGATGTCCCTTGAGCACCTAGACCCAGTTCTGCTGGAACACAGGCTTACCTGGCATCTTTCTCAGTTACATAAGCCAATAAATTCCTTTTTTGCCTGTGTCTGTGAGAGGCAGGTTGCCTTCAATCCTTTATCCTTTGTGAGTAACAAATACTCACCCCGATTTTCCCCCAATTTCCATGTGTCTTCTGCATTTCCCCACAACTTGTCCAATTCAAACGTGAACGGGTCTGCGAAGGGCTCCAGATCGCCATCCTCCGCTTCCAGGAGGAGCGTCTCGTTCGCCGCAGACTCACAGACCTCCATGTATCGAGAATGCGGATGGAGAGCGGGGGCGTTGTCATTGACGTCGGACAGGAAAAGCATCAGGGTCCCCGTCCCGGTCTGCGGCGGGAGGCCTTGGAACACAGGGATTCCAGACAGGGTTGCTCGTTAATGAAAGAACCTTTTCCACTCGCACAAATCCCGGGAAAATGAGCCCTGCCGCCCTCCGGGGAAGAGAGCCGATCCACAGAAAGACTGACTCCATTTCCCTTTCAAAGTCGTAAGCTTTACAGTAGGTGTTTGACCTGTCTTCCTGCTTTTTGGGAAATTTGGAATCTCTGGGGAGGGTACGTGAACAGAACACTTGCCACCCAAAATCATTTGTAGAACCAGGTGGGATAGAATCATTCGTTTTTCTGGGTGTCGGTCATGCCAGGCATCAAGAAGGGGGTGGGACAGGAGTGAAACCGTGTGAGGTGGTGACGGAGATGGTCTGTATCTTGGCTGAGTCCACATCAGAATCCTGGTTGTCACTACAGTTTTATAGTGTCAGCCACCAGGGGACACCAGATAATGGGTACTCTGGACCCACTACATCATTTCTTCAGATCCCTGGAAGATGGACCCCCTTTCTTTCTCCTCACTTAAGACTGATTGGGGGATGCCCGGGGGCGGGAGAGGGGCTCAGTCAGTTAAGCATCTCTCTCCCGATCTCAGTCCATGATCTCACGGTTTGTGGGATCGAGCCCCACACGAGGCTCTGCACTGACAGTGGGGAGCCTGCTTGGGATTCTCTTTCCACACCCCCTCCCACTCAAAATGAATTAAAAAAAAAAAAAAGGAACACAGATTTAATATCTTCCTAACCTAACCAACATTCTACTCATTAATCGTGCAAATGGGATATACACCTACATTTCCCTTAAAACCTGGGTTTGAATTCACAGATTTCCTTCAAGGCAATTAACTAAAGTTATTTGAAAGTTGTGATTTATTCAACTTTGGTTTCTGCAGGGTTTTTTAAATTTTTTTTAATGCTTTTATTTATTTTTGAGACAGAGAGAGAGCATGATCAGGGGAGGGGCAGAGAGGGAGGGAGACACGGAATCCTGAGCAGGCTCTAGGCTCTGAGCTATCAGCACAGAGCCTGACACAGGGCTCGAACTCACAGAGTGTGAGATCATGACTGAGCTGAAGTCGGACGCTCAACCGACTGAGCCACCCAGGCACCCTGGTTTCAGCAGGTTTAAAAGTTCAGCCATGGGAGATCAGAGACAGTAGTGTTGTAACACGCTCACAGAACTGCCCGGCCAGGTTTATGACAAATTTGTCCCATACGGTCACACTTGTCAGAGCTTATAAGCCATTCCCAGTACAGAGACACTGTGCTAAGTATTTATCACCCACCACCAGCTTTGAGAAAGAGCTAAAGAGCTGCTTTATGTCTAGGTGGAACAGACACTGGGTCCAATGGTGGCTTCCTCATCGACTCAATCATCTTCTGAAGGAATACTGCCCCTCTTCCCATGGCATTTGCCTCTAGTCTGCCATTTCAAACATTATCATCAAAAATAGTTGCCAGTATTAAAAAAAAAAAAAAAAAAAAAAAAAAGGAGGGTGCGCCTGGGTGGCTCAGTTGGTTAAGCGTCCGACTTCAGCTCAGGTGATGATCTCACGGTTCACGAGTTGGAGCCCCGCATCAGGCTCTGTGCTGACAGCTCGGAGCCCGGAGCCTGCTTCCAATTCTGTGTCTCCCTCTCTCTCTTCCCCTCCCCTGCTTACACTCTGTCTCTCTCTCAAAAATAAATAAACATTAAAAAAAAAATAGGTGCCAGTAGCTGCGTAGTGATAAAAAGATTTACAGTTTTCCAGGTTGGGCTGAAAGACTGTCACTAGGATTATTTTCCCTCAGGAAGCCAGGAAACACACCTTCCCGCCTAATTTTGGGTCAACACTTACCATCGTCAATAGCGTGAGCAATGATTATGTAAAAGCTATCATTTACGTAAGGAGATTCTCGGTCAATTTGCTTCCTGGTGGTGACTGTTCCTGAGAGTTCATCTACTGTGACCCAACTTGCCGGGTCACGAACCAGTTTATACCTTGTAGAAGGAAACACACACGATTTTAAAAAGTAAAAAGTTACATCAAAAGGCAAATCAAAATATATCACGGCAGACACAGATTCTATCGCAAGTGATGTGGGAAATTGTAAGTGAGCTCAAATAGAATTTGTCCTTTTGTGTCTGGCATATTCCACAGAGCGTAAGGTCGACAAATTCATTCATCCATGTTGTGGCATATTACAGGATTTCCTTCCTTTTTAAGGCTGAATAACATCCCATTATATATATATATATATATACCCCGTTTTGCTTCTCCACTGACCCGTCAGTGAGCACTTGGGCTTCCTTGGCATTTTAGCTATAGTGAATAATGGAGCTTTGAGTGTGGGTGTACAAATATCTTTCCGAGGTCCTGCTTTGAATTCTGGGAGCACATAGCCAGAAGTGGAATTATGGGTCACATGGTGTTCTACTTTGAATTTTTTGAAGAACCACCGTCCTGTTTTGTGCAGTGGCTGCACCGACTTCTATTGTCACCAACTGTGCACAAAGGTTCCAATTTCTCCACATCTTCGCCAACGCTTGTTTTCTGGCTTTTTGATAGAAGTCATCCTAATGGGCGTGGGGTGGGGTCTCATTGTGGTTCGGAATCGCACTTCTCACATGATTAGCGATGTTGCGTATCTTTTCACGTGCCGACTGGCCATTTGTAGATCTTTTTTGGAGAAATGTCTGTTCAAGTCCTGTCCACTTTGGGACTTGCTTGTTCTTGGTTTTCTGTTGCTGAGTTACAGGAGTTCTCTGTATATTCTGGATATTAATCCCTTATCAGATATAGGACTTGCAAGGACTTTCTCCCATCCTGTGGTCAGTTTTTTACTCCATGAATAGTGTCTTTTAAAGCACAGGATGTTCTGATTTTCATGAAGTCCAATCTGACTCTTTTTTTCCTTTGTTATCTGTGTTTTTGGTGTCACATCCAAAAAATCATTCCCAAATCAAGGTCATGAAGCTTTTCTCCTATGCTTCCTCTAAGAGTGTTTATTGATTTTGGTCTTACATTTAGGTCCTGATCCATTTTGAGTTAATTTTTGTGTATGGTACCAAGTGACCTGTTCGTGTATTTGGATCTTCATGTGAGTTTCCTATAGACGGCATCTAGTGGGACCACATGGTTTTTTTTTTTTAAGTGATTTATTTATTTTGAGAGAGAGAGAGAGAGTGCATGAGCATGATAGCATGTGCAAGTGGGGGAGGGGCAGAGAGAGAGTGAGAGAGAGAATCCCAAGCAGTCTCCATGCTGTCAGCACAGAGCCCAACTTGGGGCTTGATCCCACAACCCTGGGATCATGACCTGAGCCGAAATCAAGAGTCCGACTCTTGATTCAACTGACTGAGCCACCCAGGCGCCCCTGGACCATATGTTTTTATACACGCTGTCGATCTCTGTCTTCTGATTAAAGAGTAGAATCTGTAAATGTGTAAAGTAATTCTTACAGCAAGTCCCTCATCACTTTCTCGTTTCCTGTTACGTTTTCTGTGTCCTTGTTGACATTTCCGTCCTGTTTACACATCGCCTTTGGACTTCCTCCACAGCTTCCTTATCTCTTGGAGCGTTTTTAAGATAGCGGTTTTGAAGTCTTTGTCCCACCCATGTACCATCAGGTATTTTTCGGGAACAGTTTCTGTTGATCTATTTTCTTCCCTTTGAATCGGCCTTAGTTTCCTGTTTGTTTATGTGCCTTGTAATTTTTTTTTTTTTCCTCGAGCACCGGACATTTGCATCTAATAATGTGACGATTCTGGAAATCAAATTCTGCCCCTTCCCAGGGTTTTCTGGTTTTCCTTATTGTTTTTATTTTACTTTATTTTCGTTTGTTTGTCTGACTATCACAGGCTGTCTCTGTGCTGAGGCCCAGCCTCTCAACCTCAGGCCCTCTCACGCCTTTTCCCTGAGCCCTTCCTTGGGTGTGCGTGGTCCCTTTCTAACTTTCCTCCTATCTGCGCTTCATGTGGACTCTCCTGGCCTTTAATGTCTGGCTCCAGAAACAGGAAGAGGCAAAAAACGAAGAGGGGGAAGTAAAGGCATCGGACCTTCAAATCCCCTGAAGGGGGGAAGGGGTTTGTAGCAATGAGAGTGGGGGACCAGAAACAATGGCCACCTGCCTCTTCGTCTGTACCTCTGGGACTGAAAGCAGCAATCAGTGAGCAAAGCACGGATCCCTGACATTTGGAGGCCAGAGGTTTTTGTGCCCACTCGGGCTCTTGCAAGTTGTACACTTGGCTGTTCCAGGAACACGTGCTAAGAGCTATAATTGACCAAAATTAACCTCGGTTTACCACCCAAGCCTTTCCCTGGGCGCTGCAGCCCTTCAATAGAATCCAGAGTTCCAAAACAGGTACATGAGACAGATTCTTCTAGCGCCCTTGTCGGTGGGGAGGCAGATTCCTGCTACTTCTGACGCCGCCATCTTCCTAGGGATTCTGGCAACTTTCTTTGTAAAAGCAAAACACTGAGCAACTCAAGTGCACACCCGCAGATGAACGGATGAGCACAGTGTAGTCTATGCAGACAGGGGAATATTACTTGGCCTTGAAAAGGAAGGAAGGTCCGCAACATGCTACCAGGTGGACGCACCTGGAGGACAGTATGGTCAGCGACAAACACTGTATGATTCCACTTCTGTGAGGTTCCTAGAACAGTCAAACCCGTAGAGATGGAAAGTAGCGTGCTGGTCGCCAGTGTCTGGGAGGGGGGCAGAGAGGGTGGGAGGGAGGTTCTTGTCTCATGGGGACAGAGTCTCAGTTTTATAAGATCAACACGTTCTGGGGACGGACAGCAGGGACAGTTGCACAACAGTGTGAATGTATTTAATGTCAGTGAACTTAAAAATGGTTAAAATGGGGGACACCTAGGTGGCTCAGTCGGTTAAGCATCTAACTCCCCTGATTTTGGCTCAGGTCATGAGCTCAGAGTTCATGAGTTTGAGCCCCAAGTCATACTTATGCTGACAGTGTGGAGCCTGCTTAGGAATCCCTCTCTCTCTCTCTCTCTCTCTCTCAAAAATAAATACATAAACTTTAAAAAGAAAAAAAGAGGCCTCCTGGGTGGCTCAGTTGGTTAAGGTTCTGACTCTTGGTTTCAGCTCAGGTCACGATCTCACAATTTATGGGATTGAGCCCTGCATGGGGCTCCGCGCTGCTTGGAATTCTCTCTCCCTCTCTCTCTGCTCTTCCCCACCTCTCTCTCTCTCTCTCTCAATAAATAAATAATAACCAAACAAAAAAATGGTTAAAATGGTAAACTTTGTGTTAGATATATTTTACCACAATTTAAAAAAACAACCCCTTCTGTTGCCAGTTTACAACCTTTAGTAAAAAGGGAGATCAAGATGCACAACAAATTATTTTAATACGAGAAAACCCGTATGAAAGCGATGTATGCTAAGTGCAAAGGAAAACGAGCAGGTGAACCCCACCTGGGGAGGGGGGCGCAGAGAAAGCTATGGAAGGAAGGTGGCATTGAACCCAGGCCAGCGGGCCTCCGGGTGTCTTGAGTCGACCTCACCAGCTGCCCTCGGTGTGACTACTTCTGTTTAAACGACCACTCTTCCCGGCCCTCTCTTCTCACCTTATCCGGCCGGCGGCTCTGTCCGGATCTGTAGCGTTAAATATTCCCAATTGAATTCCAGGCCCGGCGCCATCGACCTCACTGACGACAAAGCTCCTGGGGTGAAAGGCCGGGGGGTCGTTGACGTCGGTCACCTGCACACTCACAGTGGCGCTCGCCGCTGCCGTCCTGGGCTCCCGGAGCCGGCCCCCCTCACAGGAGAAGAGGGCCTCCTCGTTCTCCACCGTGATGACAAGGCGCCACACGGGGTGAGTTTCATAATCCAAGGGCTGCAAGTCCCAGAGAGAGGATCCCATTAGCACCTGCGGCTGCTTCTCTGGCCGGAGAAAGTTCCATGCCCACTATCACGCACACCCCGAGCGTGTGGCTTTTGAGCTTCATTTATTATTTACACTGCCTCTGGTAGTGATCAAAAGACAGTTGCCAGCTCATTTTCAAGTCATTTATGGAGTTCTTTTTTTTTTTTCCTCCCCCTCTCCTGGTTGAAAAGAGCCACCATCCATCAGAGGGGAATGAAAAATGCAACAAAAACCATAACCTAATGAAACATTAATGTGGCGACTCTGCTAAAAAAGGGGGGGGGAGCTTAAGGAAATACAGATACTAATGATCGCTGTTACTCAGGGCACTCACTGCCTTAAAAGGATTG
Source organism: Prionailurus viverrinus (assembly GCF_022837055.1). Taxonomy (NCBI): domain Eukaryota; kingdom Metazoa; phylum Chordata; class Mammalia; order Carnivora; family Felidae; genus Prionailurus; species Prionailurus viverrinus. The sequence goes on from NC_062563.1 coordinate 3,524,727, forward strand.
AAAAGCCATGAGTATTTGAAATATTCAATCCCAGGCGTCTGAGATAGAGTCCCCCAGAGCCCTGCTATTCACAAGGTGGGAGGGTCCCAGGGGCATCACCCGGGAGCTTGTGCCTCCGATAGACAGAAGCTCAGCCCCCTCCCCCCCAGACCTACCGACTCAGGGCTGTCTGTGAACCTGACCCCCAGGCTGACTCACCTGCCCGGACCCAGAGGCACTGGTCACTCCAGGCTCTAGGTGAGAGTAAGACTAAAAGCAATAAAGTCAGACTGCCTCAGTCGGAACCCCTACGCCAGCTGTGAGACTTTGTGAAACAACCCGACCTCTCTGGGCTTTGGTTTCCTCATCAGTCAAATGAGAAGATAATATACTTTCCTGCAGGGCCAGCTCCTCATTAGGCACAGCAGCAAAGTGCCAGGGGCCCACGATACTTTCAGGGGTCCGTGCAAATATTCTAATGTCTTTTCAACTCAGGAGAAAAAAAAAAAAACAGACTCCCAGGATTAGAGAAAATGTTTTAAATATTTTTAGCATATCAGAAAAAAAAAAAAAAAAAACGTTTTAGGGCCCATATAGATCTATTAAATTTTGTCTCAAACAATAAGAAAATTAAATGTTGAAGTGCTTAACACCGTCTCAAAAAACTAACTTGTAGTATTGATAATATTTTGGTGAGAGGAGCCACGAAGTCCAAAGGGCCGAGGGCCCACGGCAGCAGGGGGTCATGACACAGCCTGCCGTCCTCACTGGGCGCCACGGGGACACACGACATGCCACACCTCATGTGCTCGGCACCCGGCAGGCATCTCGCTATCGGGACTCCCGCGGCCACTGGTAGGTGCACATCCCCTGATGGCTTTACCTTGATAACATTTAAAATCCCTTCATTGGTCTCGGGGTCAGTCAGAATGTCAAAATGTCCTTCTTCGTCGCCTTGCGATATGTTAAACTTTACCCTCCAAGCTGAGGTAAATGGTAAGTCAGCATCTTGGACCAGGAGACGCAACACGCCCCAGCTGGCGCGGCCTTCAGAAATCTGAATCTTATACTGGGAGCGGCCATCGTCATTTCCGTGTCACGGGGACAAAAGCAAGAAAAAGAAAGCAAGGAAAGAAATGCACAACAACGACATGGATATTAAAGATTCTTAGGAAAATAGTGCACTGAGTTTGATTTAACATGGGTATTTATTTCTCTTGCTATTGAACTTAATCTCAAGTGATTTGAAACTCTGCCTGACCCAGCACACCCAGGTCCTTCCTCTGTCCCTTTCCCCGGTGACTTGTGTCTACAGCTGAATGGCTTTTTTTTTTTTTAATTAATTTATTTATTTTTGAGAGAGAGAGAGACAGAGTGCTGGTGGGGAGGGGCACAGAGAGAGGAAGACACAGAATCCGAAGCGGGCTCCAGGCTCCAAGTCAGCACAGAGCCCGAAGCAGGGCTCGAACCCACCAACGGTGAGATCACGATCTGAGCCAAAGTCGGACGCTCAACCGACTGAACCACCCAGACGCCCTGACAGCTGAATGACTTTGAAAGTACTCTTAAATCCAACTCAATGCACTATTTTTCTAAGAATATTTCAAATAGTAATACACATCCTAGTTTGTGCTGCTAAAAAAAAAAAAAAAGTCCTAACTCTTCTCCTAAGATGGAACTCTTACGGTTACTTAGATTAAGGCAATCATTTTTCTAACACATGTAGATCTCGAACTTGTTAGTCAATACTCAGGTGACAAGATAATTTCTCTTTGACAAGTATATCGAAACTGGGTGCATTTTCCCCACCCTTACTTCAGAGCAGAGCTTTTTACTAAACCAGAGAAAGATTTTGAAATACGGTTGAAACATAGTATTTTTTTTCAGTTATTCTATACTGTTTGCTGAGGTGTTTTCATCTGAAAACATTTCAGCTTTGGTCTATTCTATTTCCTTTCAAAGATTTTATTTTTAAGTAATCTCTACACCCAACATGGGGCTTGAACGTACAACCCCAAGATCAAGAGTCTTAGGTTCTACTGACTGAGCAGGCCGGGCTCCTCTTGTCTAGACAATTAAAAAAATTTTTTTTAATAATACTTTCTCAAATAATTGTTTGTAGCATTTATTTATTCAGCAAAGGTTATGATGTGTCAGATTCTATCTTAGGTGCTGTGAACGGGATTGGCAAAACTCCATCCCCAGGGAGCTGATGATTAAGAGTGTGTGTGTGTGTGTGTGTGTGTGTGGGTGTGGGTGGGTGTGTTGGGTTGGGGGGTGGGAGGGAGGGGTGCTGGGTTGGGGATCTCGCTAGGTCTTCCAGAAAGTTCTCACTGAGAGGGGTCAGGAGAAAGAAGTAAAGTGGATATTTTTCTCAGAAAAATTCATATAGAAGAGCACAAAATACAAAATAGGGGACAGCTCCTGAGTGTTTTTAGCAATCTTGCAGATCTCAAATGGCGTGGCATTTCCAAATGGTCTGGAACAGTGGGTTCCAGTGCTTTCTTCAAGCATGGGGATGTGTAGCATGTGAAATCCCATGTCAGTCTATAAATCAGATGAGCTGAGAAAGGCAAAGCCAGAACCCACCTGCTCATCTTCCCTATTCTAGAGCTCTGGATGTTGGTTAAACGCTCAGGTCTAGATTCTCACGAACTTGCCCCCCCGGCCCGGGGAATATTGGACAATGTCTGCAGACATGATTGGGTGTCACAATTGGGAGGTCCATTGGCATCTAGTGGGTAGAGGTTGGAGATGCTACTAAGCATTGGGCAGTGCACTGGGCGGCCTCCCCTGACCCTACAACAACGAATTTGCCATCCCACGTCAACAGTGTGGAATTGAGAAATCTTGTGGACAGTGAGCACGGATTCTCTATCTTCTCTGTGCCTCAGTGTCCTCATCTGTCAAATGGGAATCACGTGCTAGTCCCAGCAATTGAAAATGAAAGCATGCCTGTAAAAGTTCTGAGCACAGGATCTAGCCCAAAATAGTAAAAAAAATAAAAAATAAAAGTAAGCTCCCCAGTCTATTATTGAGGGATTCTGTATCAGCATGGCTGGTGTCTTCTTTCTAGTTTAAGTTATTTTGGAGAATGACATGTATCTTTGGGGGTATGGCCGATCCCCTCAGCAACACTGAGCCTAGCACTTGAGGCTGTTTCTGTACGGACTGGGCATTCAGGGCAAGCCTGGGTGCCTTACGTTCTCCTGGGTAAACGTGGGCATGTGGTTGTTGCCTTCTTCCACGTTGATGTGAACCGTGGCCGTGGATGACAGTGGTGGTTCTCCAAAATCCCTCGCACTGACTAGCAGTGTAAACCGAGGAGCCGTCTGTGTGGGGAGGAAATGAACAGTCAAGCCCTTCAAATGCAGCAAAGGGAAATATTAAAAAAACAATCCACTATAGGGGCGTTTGGGTGGCTCAGTCGGTGAAGCATCTGACTTCGGCTCAGGTCATGATCTCACAGTTCGTGAGTTCAAGCTCCACGTCGAGCTCTGTGCTGACCGCTTGGAGCCTGGAGCCTGCTTCCAATTCTGTGTCTCCCTCTCTCTTTGCCCTTCCCCTGCTCACGCTCTGTCTCTCTCTGTCTCTCAAAAATAAATAAATGTAAAAAAAAAATTAGAAAAAAAAATAATCCATTTTAACGATCTCAATAGCAAGCCTAGCCACAGAGGGTTTTCTGCTGCAAACATAAATCCTAAGTCTGGGGCTCAGAGATAGAGAACACATTTCATTTTTTTAAAAGAATAAAATCCACATAACCTCATAATCTAAGCATCCTGAGAGTTGTATTTCTCCACTGATACGGTCGATATGGAAGCCACTTTCTTTCAGTATTGGCGTTTGAGAAATAAGGAAATAAAGGACTTCAGAATTTGGAGTATTTTCTTGATCCAAATCAACTGTTAACATCCGGAAAATGGGTTGACCTGGAAAGAATTGTTTTAACGGTTACTATTGACCAAAGGCAGCCTATCGACCCAGCAGAATGACGATCCTTTTGCTAAATGGCCTTGAGGCATACACCAGAATGGATTAAATATTTATAAAATCACACTACAGACATACTATAAAAAATAAAGAGGAATATTTAAATAGTCATAAGAACTTTCTCATCACGATTGCAAGCGCAGGAGACAGGAAGGCCTGAATTGATAGATCAGACAGATTTTTAAATGTGTGGCAAAAACAAAAAAAAACTGCAGACAAAACTTAAAAAGAAATGATAAGCCAGGAAAACATATATAGGGCAGACATAAACATTCTTCATATAGAATAAGAAGGTTAAAATCAAGGAGAAAAACGACAGGCACGCCAACAGGAAGTAGACAAAAGGAAGGAACACGTGGACAGGAAACCTATCGACACAAGCAAGCACTCAGTAATCAAAGACGGACAGCAGCCAGGCCCCCTGGGATGTGCTGGGAGGTGACTGGAGCAGAATACTTAAATGTCGTGTGCCGTCGTTCTGTGCATTTATGCCAAGTAAACGACGCTTGAAGGGGATGCAGATTTAGCTCAAAAACATTCATGGAAGCATATTTTGTGAAAATAACATGAAGTGGGGACAAAACATACATGTCTAACAATAGGAGGTTAGTTACTGTAAAAACACATCCATGAACTAAAGTATTACACCATAGGATGCTGTAGGAGGACACAGTTTACAAACAGCAGAATTGCGCTTTTAGAAGAGAAAATTCATAAATCTACCCACGTAAAAAAAATACACCCGTACATTTGTAAATATTTAATATACACCCATTTACATTTTGCACTATGATAAAGGTGAAAAATGTACGTATATATACATATATGCATTTGTGCTTATATATAAAAATCCGGGAATATATACACATAGGTAAATACAACATACAGTGTGTTTACATGCACACATATACAAAATGCAAAGAAAAATACTGAAAAGAATATAAACGAAAACATTAATGATACTTATCTCTAATTAGAAGTATGAAATATGCTTTCTATTTCAGTCTTAATTTCTTGGAATTTTCTGAGTTCTCTAAAGACTATTTTGTGCAGTAAATCATGCTCTTCTGTTATTAAAATAGATGCACACTCTAGTATGAGTGGTTTGGAGTTAAAGACTCACAGAATCTGTGGCTCAGAAACTTTGGATGGCATCTCATTGCCATTTTACAGGTGAGAAAATACAGAGACTACGTGGGAGGGAGCCCGCCGTTCAGCTCGGCATTCTCCCTCGTTGCATTTGGCTTATTTTATTTTATTTTTAATTTTTTTAACGTTTATTTATTTTTGAGACAGAGAGAGAGCGCATGAGCAGGGGAGGGTCAGAGAGAGAGGGAGACACAGAATCCAAAGCAGGCTCCAGGCTCCGAGCTGTCAGCACAGAGCCCGACGCGAGGCTCGAACTCATGGACCGCGAGATCATGACCTGAGCCGAAGTCGGCCGCTCAACCGACTGAGCCACCCAGGCGCCCCTGGCTTATTTCAGACTGGTCTTTACCTATCGGCTTTTCCGACAGACATGATTTCCATATCATTTTATTGCCAATATGAAATGAGGCTTACAAACCTCCAAGCATTTCGCTGGAATCCAGGGCCTGCAACCTTCAGGATGTGAACAGTAAACCGTCTCCCTGAGGATCAAGCACCCCCTCAGAATCAAAGCAGGAAAAACCTTTATGGAGCAGAGCAGAGAGGACGCCCCACTGCACACACCTGCAGCGTGGTTCTCCTTCACGCTGATGTTAAATTCCTTCTGAGGGAACTGGGGTGCGTGATCGTTCACGTCACTGATCCTAATGTTGAAAATCAGGGAACTGTCCATGACTCTTCCTGATAGGCGATCCAGAACATCAAAGTAAACCTAGAAAGCGGAGAACTGTGTTAACCTTGCAGGATCATTTTCTGGATGCTGCTGCTCAAATCACTGTTCGCGTGCTCGTATGTTTTGCCTCCGCTCCTGAACTTGCCGGGAAGTTTCTGAGGGTAGGGATCACGTCGCTGTCCTTCGCCATGTGACCCCAGGGACCGAGCACAGGGCTGGCACAAAGATTGTGGGACAAACCCAGGCACTGACTGGAAAAGTACACCATGAGTTACAATTAGGTTCTAATCTCAGCCTCTCTACCCGGGTAGACGTGGCCAGATTGCATAGAAGCCTCGGCCGTGTCAGCACGGTCATGAAAAATACATACGCTAACCGGTATTGCTGAAATGTCGCCGAGAGCAGACACTTAAAAGTTTTGGGGAAAAGGAGCGTTGAAAGTAATTGGCACCGCCATTGAGCTGCGGTGGGTTCTCAAAAGGCTACTGCTGTTACTTTCGTGCTTGAATAAGGAGGGTGCATCACCCCAAACAGGCAGCAGGAAGTCTTTGCTTTCAAAAGGTCTCGGATTGATACGTTAGGCTTCTCTCCCTTCGGTTTCTTAAGAACCTTGGAAATTAAACTCAAACAGAAAGAAGGAAATGATAAAGATATATCGATAAAGTTCAAAATAGCAACACAGAGCCAAGAGAACCAAAAGCTGGTTTGCCTCCCCATGTAAATTTTGGCACAGCTTGTTGATACGTATGAAAAGTTCTGTTAGTCTTTTGATCAGTCTTGTGCAGAGGTTACAGATACATTTGGAAAGAATTATCCCCTTAATACTCCATCTTTCAATCCATAAACTCAGTCTATCTTTTCATTCAGTTAGACCTCCCTTGATTTCCTTCATCAGTGTTTTATAGTTTTGAGGAAACATATACTGCACAGATTTTAGACGAATACCTAAGCACTTCGTCTGTTTTGGTGATATTATAAATGACATGGTTTTTAAAATATTGATTTCCAACCATTCATCGCCGGGATACAGAAATATAATTGATTTTTATATATTAACTTGATTTCCTGGGACCTTGCTAAAATCGAATTTCAAAGGTTAAAAACAGGCAACGTTTTGAACAGACCCGTTTTCTCCAGAGAAGACGCACAGGTGGCAAAGAATTCTTCATTCCTTTGGTGGTTTCTTACCAAACTAAACATCCTCTTACTGTGCAAACCAGCAATCATGTTCCTTGGCATTTATGCAAAAGAGTTGAAAATTTATGACCACCCCAAAACCTGCACACAGATGTCTATAGCAGCTTAATCATAGTCCTCAAACATCGAAGCAAACAAGATGGCCTTCACTAGGTGATTGGATAAACAGAGACTGTGGTCCCGGCAGACAATGGAATATTACTCAGCACTAAAAAAGCAGGGAGTATGGAGGAATCTTCGGTGGCCGTTGCTAAGTGACAGGAGCCAATCTGAACAGGCTCTCCACTGTGTAATCCCAACTATACGACGTCCTGGAAAAGGCAGAGTATGGAGATCGCAAAAGGATCAGAGGTTGCCGAGGGCTCAGGAAGGAGGGATGGATGGATATGGGGAGCACTGGGGAATTTTAGGGCAGTGAAAATACTCCGTACGATACCGTAACGGTGGATACGTGTCACTACACATTTGTCCAAACCCACAGAAGGTGCAACACCGCAAGTGAGGCCTAACGTGAACTAGAGGCTTCGTTGATAACAACGTATCATATTGGCTCATCCCCTGTCGTAAACTCAGCGCCCATGCACCATGTTAATAAGAGAGGAAGCTGGGTGGGGTGGGGAGGGCGTGAAGGGCGGACAGCCGCTCTAGACTTCCCACTCTACTTTGCTGTAAACCTGAAACCGCTCGAAAAAAAAAAGGTCTACTAATTTTAAAAAGCCCCTACGTATAAAATAAAAAGTGGGCAACCATATATATTATGTGTTATATGTTTCTAAATATGGAACGCTTCACAAATATGCGTGCTATCCTCCATCCTCACACAGGGGCCACGCTAACCTTCTCTGCGTCCTTCCAATTTTAGCCTGTGTGCTGTGAAAGTGAGCACCATATATAGATAGATATAGATATAGGTATAGATACAGATACAGATAGACATAAAAATTATATAACATATATCTATCATAAACGTATATATTTTAAACTAAGTCTAATGAGACTTGCTGCTGCATCTCTGTTGCTCTAGGATAAACAGTGATTTGATCTGTTGAAAGCTGATCGATTGTGGGGGAAGAATCAGCAGTGAGAGAGAAGTTCAGAGTCCCAGGAAAAGGAGTGGGAAGGGGGACATTGCCCGGAGGACCTCTCAAAGCAGACGACCGTCTGCTATGGGAACATTGGTTTCTCAAGGGTTGGCCGGTTGTAGGTGCGGAGCCCGGCTCGGGGACGCCGAGCAAGCATGGGGTTTATTCTGGAAGAAGCAGCTTCAGGGAGGCCTGGGGCTGAGCTCTTACACAGATCACCTCCTTTCTACCTCAGAGAAGCCCTAGAGGGAGGCATCCCCAGCGCTCCACTCTGCAACGCCGAGAGGTTCTGCGGCTGTCCGCTCTCAGCTCGGCCCAGGTTCATTCCAAGAAGGTGTAGACTAGACTACACCACCAGCCAGGTCTTCACCACTCCCCTCCGTGGCTCCCCCAGGGCCCAGAGCAGGCAGCTTCACCATACAGGGGTCTCAGCACTTTGACAGCATCGGGCAATGATCTCTCCACCCCTTTCCCGGAGCCCACGAGGTCTCCGAGGCACGTACCTCCCTGGGCGTCTTTTCTGCAGACACGTTGCTTCCTCATCGGCATCCACCATGGTGGCCCCGCCAGGCGTCCTGCAAAGTGGCCTGGGCGTGGGCTCTCCTGCTTAAATGTCTCCTCTCCCCTACAAGACTACTGAACCAGTCCGCCCCGGGGAATCCAACATACATTTTAAAATTTTTGAGCAAGCAAATTGGCTTTCTCACACACCATTTCCACATGCTCTTCCATAATTTATGACTGCTGGCTGCCGAATCAGGCGGACTTCTGGCTCCGAAACGGCGCCACCTGTAACCCTTCCACTTAAAACTAAGAACCGCGTGTTTGTTTTATGTTTATTATTTTATGTTCCATGTATCATCCTAAAAGCGACTTCTGAGACAGTAAGTTCTGTAAGATGCCTGAGAGGCAAAATAACTGTTTATTCTTTGACAAGATGCTAAGAGTTTCTGGCGCCTCAGAGCTGCAATGGACAGAGGAAGCGTCATGGATATTTTCTGCACTTGGGAAGGGTTTTCAGCCTTTTGTTATGGCCTTAAGATTTCGGGGCGCCTGGGTGGCTCAGTCGGTTAAGCGTCCGACTTCAGCCAGGTCACGATCTCGCGGTCCGTGAGTTCGAGCCCCGCGTCAGGCTCTGGGCTGATGGCTCGGAGCCTGGAGCCTGTTTCCCATTCTGTGTCTCCGTCTCTCTCTGCCCCTCCCCCGTTCATGCTCTGTCTCTCTCTGTCCCAAAAATAAATAAAAAACATTGAAAAAAAATTAAAAAAAAAAAAAAAGATTTAGATCTTGGATGACACACCATAGAGCAGTGACGTGACGGAGGGGTACATGGCTGTTTAAATGGCACGTGCAAGATGCGTACTCTAGTCACTGGTGAGCACGCGGAAATACCTTAAACACCGAACACACAAGACAAAATCACTTACGTGCAGGGGCTCTAAATAGGCAAAGATGGGTGCGTGGAGATCAAGACCCACAAATGACTATTTCAAGGAAATAAAAGAATGATTTTCTTGAGTGTACCTGTAGCCTATGGGATTGCGCATATTTTGATATAAACAGATGAGATTCCTATATAGAAAATATCTGGTTTTTCCCCCCTTTCCAACTGTGTCTTAAATCTTCCAGCAATTCTCAGCCGCAGTTACCGCCCTCTTGTAGGTTTACGGAATTAACAAGAAGATAGCCCCTCAACCTCCCCTCAGCTCCCAGTCACAGGTTTTTAAATGCTCTGGCTGGTTCCAGTGACCCCTCGCTGCCCCCCAAGAACACAGCAGCGCTGCCGGGAATGGGGCTTTGCCACCTCCTCGGGCTGACTGCGTGCCTAACACGCCCCAGCTTTGGGGACAGCCAAGACCCAGAAGTAGGTGGTGGACCTGGAAGGCCCGGCTTGTGTGGTGTTTCGGTGACACTTGCTTGTCCCACTCTTTGCGGCTGGGAACGCTTCTCATTGGCCTGTCTTGTGGCTCCCTAACGAGTAGGTTAACCCCTGCGTGCCAGTCTCCTGCATCCGCTGCAACAACTTACCCCAAACCGGGCGCCTTACGACAAAGTGTGTTCTCTCGCCCTTCTGGTGACCAGAACCACACCCGGGGGCAGCAGGCATGGCTCCCTCCATGGGAGGCTCTTAGGGAAATTCTGTCCCGGGTCTCTCCCCCAGCTTTGGGTGGCTGCCGCCAATCCCGGTGTCCTCGGCCTGCAGGTGCATCACCCCAGGCTCTGTCTCTTGCTTCTCCCCTGTGTCCTTCTTGGTGTCCAAATTCCCCTCCCCTTATAAGGAGGCCAGTCACTGGATGAGGACACGCCCTGATCCAGTATGACCTCGTCTTAACTTGATGACATCTGCAAAGACCCTATATCCAAATAAGGTCATATTCACAGGTACCACGGGGAGGACACGAACCCCTCTCTTTGGAAGACACAGCTCAACCCACAACACCCTCGAAGCAGAGACTGCATGCCACTGTGCTCATTCATTCATCCAACATAGTTAAATGAAAACCTACCAAGTGCAGAGCCCGACTCCTGACCCGGGGGGGAGTGGCACTGGAAAGGATACTCCCTCCTCTTAGAATGTGCCTCCAGTGGGGAGAATGGCCACCCACAGAGAACCAAACACGTGTCAGGTATGCGCTTCAGGCGATGAAAAGTATCAAGGAGACCGTGAACCAAGGGCGTGAGACAGGGAGCCACGGGGTGGGGGCACGCCTCCAAATCCCCACCCTGAGTCTTCCGTCATGCAAGTTCACAGTCAAATGAGGGGCCAGCTAGCAGGCGATCGCAGAACTCAGTGTGAAAGGACGGCCGTGATAGTGCATTGGGGGATCGGGCGGAGCGCGGGCTGGGTCTCCATCTGGCCGGGCAGGTCCAAGCACAGGGCCCGGAAATCCTGATAGAACAGGACCCAGGGGAACACTGCTCAGGTCCCCACGTCTTCCCCGTTTGCTCGAATTGTTCCCTGGGACCTCCCTGTGACGTGCCAAACTATTCCATCTGGACCTCACGTGTCAGGAAACACTCTTATGGATTTGGCTTCAGCATCATCTGCTGCCGACACGAAGTCCCACGTTAAACCTTGTGAAACCCAACCCTCGATAGGTCAGTAAAGACGTTAAAGGCAAACAACAGCAACCAAATCACAACAGCAAGACCAAGAACACAGCACTAAATGTTTTGTTTCCTCCCTGCACGGAGTCGCGCCCACTATTTGTGGGAGCCGCCCCACCCCCCGCCCCCACCGGGCTCAGCGGGTAGAAGCCATGGTCCAAGCTTCCCTCTCCTGGGAGCTTCTTGGAGACACAGAGTCTATGCTCCACGCTGACTTGTGGAAACAAAATCTGCATTTTCCCAAGATCCCTCGGTGACCTGTTTGCTCATTCCAGATTTAACGGTGCTGCCCCACGGTCCCCCTGTGACCACTCTATATTGCTTCTTTTTAACAGACAATGCACGTTCCCTAGATGTGCAAGGGTTTCTATGAATAGTGAAGACCCGGAAAGTCTTCTGTGCAGGACTTTTGGAGTTTGGGGAGAATTTCTGCCTGTTTAAAAATTAGAGACTCAGAGCCTATCAATGAGTTAAGGGCAAATATTCTATTATGTATATAAATGGTTTGAGATCATTGGAGACAAGGTATTTAAATTACGTCTTTCGATGTTCTTTCCCACCCTGAAGGAGTTAATGTGCAGACAAGCTCAGTGTCCAGCAGAAGTCACAACATAACAAAGGCGAAAATGTCCTACTATCCCCGCGAGGTGAGGCCGGTAAAGTAACACACACCATGTGGTTTGGGCATTTTACTTTACAATTTCCTTTCCTGGCTTAGAGCCTGGATTTCAGATTCATAGTAGACCATGGTGTTGGGGTTATGAGATCATAAGAAACACGCGGGCTCACGATGAGAAACTGTCACCAGGTATACAACTGTTCATCCATCAGTCGTTAGATAACTGTGGACTCTGCCTGGAGCTCCTGCCCACATATTTCAACGGTGACTCATCAAAAATCAGATTAGCCCACTTTGTAAACATCCTATAGCCCTATCTCCAAGTGCTTTCGGATATTCTGATCGTGCTGGGAATCCAGTCATTGGAAGGAAGATCCGTAGCAACTCCCATGAATCCTCTGAGTCCAGAACTTTAAAAGAACATTACAAAGTCAGCCTCTCTGCCCACGCATACTTTTAAAGCTCACCGTGGTGTATAATATACGGTCTCCCAGGATGTGACGTGTGGACAGCTTCACTAATGCCTAGCTAATACAATATTCCCACAGCAGCTTCACAATAAACCCAAGCTTAAAATATATCAAGTTTTAGGTACCGTGAAAGATGGCGTTGTCTCTCGATCCACGGGGCGGTGAACGTACACTTGTCCGTTCTTGTGATCTTCTATAGAGAACAGCCCAATCTCTGGATACTCATCCACACCGGGACCACGGATCAAATACATTAATGACGTGTTCTGAGACATGTCATTGAACAGCTGAAAAGGCCAAAAAAAAAAGGGGGGGGGAGAAAAGAAAATGAGAATAAATCACAAGGCGCATTGACTATCAAGGCTAAGATGCCAGGCGCGTTGGGGCCCAGAAGCCTCAGGTCCAGCTTGTCCCACGCTAGGGGCCCAAGCAGGTGCATCGCAGCCTGGGTTCTGAGGCAAGCACCTGACTGAACAACACACATGTCCCTCCCCAGGGAAAGAACCCTTTCACAGGGCACAGGCCCCCAATCTTTCAGGATTTACACGCCCTGCCCCAGGGAGGGGGCTGTGCCTTACTGTTGAACCAGAAAGGCAACTTGCAGAACAATATACGTATGGCAATCCCATTTGTCAATACAGACTCACATTAGTGAGGCTATGGAGAAGAATCTGGAAGCATACGTAACGATGTGTTATCATTGGTGATCCCTTCAGGGAGAGAGGAGAAATACTCATAAACCTAACATTTCGAAAGGCCATAGAGTGAGCCAGGTCACTATATGCCTCACTTGCCCTGGCCTATTTAATCTTGAAAACAACCCCATAATGGAGGTGCCATCATGGCCTGTACTGGGCAGACAGGGAGCAGCGAGTGTATCTAACTCCTATACTAGGGATACGGTACCTCGGGAATAGGAGCCCACTGTGTTCCCCTGACTCTTATGAGGATACAGTTTTAACCACTGAGCCCTGAAAACTTTCTGTATGTTTTTTTAAATATATATAGCATCTACTATCTTTATGAACACTGCAAAAAATACAAATTGTTTTCATTTGTTTCTCGAGAAACCATAGGATGTCAGAGCTGTAGGGACTTAGTGACTCAGTGCATAATGCACAGGTGCATCAGGTCAGGACTGTCACGGGAGGGAATGACACGGGCCAGGCGGAAACGTTCCGGCATTGCGACACCGTCAGGTGACCGCTTTGGCGCGTGGGCTGGCGCTAGTCCTCAGAGTGCGGGAGGCAGCAGGGAGCGGTGGGGACTGGGGGTAACACGAGCCCCACCTCATTGTTGCTCCGTGTGGTCAGATTTTCCAATTTTCAAGACACCTCTAAAATTACACAATTTCTAATACAATCTTCCTATTTTTTCCCATTTTTTTTATTATGGTAAAATACACATAACACACAATTCACAGTCTTAATCACCTCGGAGTGTGCACGCCGGCGGTACTAAGCGCTCCAGGTTGGGAGGCCGCCACCACCACCTGTGTCCACAGTGCTTTTCATGTGACCAGACTGACACCCTGTCCCCATTAGACAGCGAGTCTCTATGAACCTCCTCCCGCCAGCCCTGGCTGCCACCTTTTCACTTTCTATTTATTTATTTTCTAATCTCCCTTTTGTCCCCACTTCCCACCTCCCGTAACCACAATCCCCTTATTTTTAAAGAATACTTTTTTTTTTTTTTTTTTTTTTTTTTTTTTACCGAAGACTTTGCCTGGGCCGAATACAGCAGGCCTGTGGGCTGGAATTAACCAGCCCGCTGCCAGATGTGACCGACGTTCTCAGCACCCACTCACGTGAAGGGACTCGCCCGAAGTCGCCCCGTTAGGTAGAGGCACAGTGGGTTCTAGAACCCAGTCCGGTGTTCCTCCCATCACTGACCTATCCCCCCTAGCACACAGCCTTTCAAGACTTAACCCGCCTGCCAATCAGAGAGGATGGTGGGGGCCTTCCTTACCTCACCAACAAGTTTGGGAAAGGGGCCTGGGTCTTCCTCCTCCAGTTCCAGGGTGGTAATAACCCATCTCCTCTTGGATCGCCGTAGGGGCCGGTGGGTCTCTCCCTGAAATTACAATGACGGCAACAAGGAGGTGATGGCGAGGTGGCAGGCACTACATTTGCATTATCTCCCTTGTCCTCACAACAGCCTCCGATGCTGAGGAGTCCAAAGTGCCTGTTCTGTTCACAGCTGCAGAGTCGTTCCTAGACGGTGGGGCACGGGCCACCCAATGATTTTACATGGATCGTGAGATCGTCTTAAGGGCTGTGCAGACATAACATTGAAGACCGTTGCCTACTATGTGCCAACCCCTGTCCCACGGCAGACACGCAAACAGTCGCTGAATGAACGAGAAGGTTATTTTCCCCATTTGTCTTTCCGTCTTTTGGAAATAGTTGATGAACAAACTGAGGGTTGATGGGGGGCGCGGTGGGGGGAAATGGGTGATGGGCATTGAGGAGGGCACTTGTTGGGATGAGCTGGGTGTTGTATATAAGCGATGAATCGTGGGAATCTACCCCCGAAACCAAGAGCACACTGAACACGCTGTATGTTAGCCACCTTGACAATAAATTATATATAACAAAAGGAAAGAGTTGATGAGAACATCTCCATTCGGTGCTGATAGTGTGGATAGAGCTCTGGGCTGGCACTTCGTCTCTTCCCCTCCCTTTTAACAAAGACAGCAAGAGAGAGAGACTCAGACTCAGGTATCAGGCTCAGAGACTTGTCAGGCAAAACACCACAGATGGAATTTAACCATCTATTTATTATAAGCGAAGCTGCTTTCTAGCCATATTAATTTTTTTGTCCACAAACATGTAAGCTTTTTAAAAAATTACAGTTGATCTTTGAACAATGTGGGGATTAGGGTGGTGCCCCCTAGGGCAGCCAAAAATCCACATGTAACTATTGACCCCCCCCCAAAACTTCACTACTAACAACCCTACCATTGACCAGAGAAGCCTTACTGATTACATGAACAGTCGATGAACACATATTTTGTATGTTTTGTGTATTATATGCTGTACATAGCAAAGACAATGTCATTAAGGAAATTATAAGAAAGAGAAAATACGTTTACAGTACTGTCCTGTAAAAAAAAATCTGCATGTAAATAGACCCATGCACTTTAAACCCATGTTGTTCAAAGGTCAACGGTATTCAATTAGAAAATGAGTTGATCACAAGACAGGAAGGAGATATTCATAAGGTGGCACAAGGTGATTGGGGGGTGTGGCTGCATCCCTGGACTGTCCAAAGCTCACATACCGGAGAATGTTAAGTTCAATATATTTTAATTGCATAAAGAAGAAAATAGCGTGGGTAAAGCTCTGGGCTGGCACTGGATGGCTGATTTCTGATGTTCACAGATTGTTCCTATTCTAGCAGACATAAAAGCACCTTCTGCAATTCTCTGGCAATCCCTGAAGATTCCAAAAGGCCACATGTAGTTACTAATTTATTTTCTGCAAACTGAATATCGACCAGGAACTAAAAACCTTAACATTGCAACGGAGTCCCTGAGTGAAGTGTGGTCTCACGTGGCTTAGGAAGAAAGTGACCTCCGAACCCCACCTTCGTTTGCTGAGCGAGATCATCATTTTCTTGTTGGAAGCTGTTGACGCTGTTGACCTTAAAAATAAAAATGGCATGAATTAGTAGGGGATACACTTATCAGGACCTGCCTGAAGTCACACTGGTCTTCTGGAATGAGAAAAGGAAGAAAAGGAACTTTATTTCATTTTGATAAGTATAATTTCTTTCTCTTGTCATCTCAGTTCAGAATTACCACGTTTCCTCTGCAACCGTAGGGGAACCATGCAGAAGGATTTACACAGAGTATCACTGATACTGGGACGTCTAAAACTGTAACTCGGGAGATCACCCTATTTCGGATGAGCATAGATGTCTTGGTATGTCACACGTAAATACCAAACGTTAATTGGAGAGATCCAACTGGGCCTTTTCTCCTGTTCTTTTTTTCTCCCCCGCCCTTTAATTTTAGACTCTATCTTATAATAATCAATAAGATAATAGAACCTGGTACTTTTTGTTTATATAATGATTTACAATTGAGAATTATTTATTTATAACTTACATCTCAACAAACTCTCCCCCCCCCCACACACACACACACACAAAATAAAAATAAAACCCACACACGTGCAGTGAGGTTGTTGAAATAAGACAGACCCTGTAGAGGATGTCGGGACCAACACTGAACGAGCAAGTGTGTGTTGACATGTATGGCCCTAATCCACTCACTGTCACTACCATATACCGTGTCATTGCCTGAACAGAGACAATTTATTTACTCATTCTTCTGGGGATGGTCATTTAGACTTTTTCGGTTGTTTGTTATTACCAAAAACAACAACAAGAAAAAAACAAAAATGCTGCGGTAGTAAACAGCCATGTGCATAGAGAAGTTTTCTCCAGAGTGGCAGTTTTGAAAGTGCGGTACACCGGGGTCCCTGACCCTGTTACAGGAGGTGGGGGAGACGCTGGTCCCTGTCTCACAGAGTCAAAGAATGGATCTCGCGGACAAGAGAGAGTGAGCGAAGCGTTAGAGCTAATTGAGGGAAGGTACGAAGCTCTCAAGAGTGAGAGGGGTTCCGACTGGGGAGCCTCCGAGGACTTTTGTCACTGACCTTCTATTGGGACCTGATCTGAAAGGTTGTGAGGCTCCATGCATGGCACCGGGCCCAGGCAGGTCTGGCATATGTTTATCCTTTTTTTAATTCCAAACCTCGCGGCTTCTCCTGCCTCCCACTTGCAGCTCTGGTCAGCCTCCCTGAGGTTTCCCTGGTCTCTCCCTGCCTAGCGTCAACCCTTCCCCTCCTCATCGCCATCAGAGCCCACAGGGCCACACACTTCCCTAATAACTCTAGGGTATCATTTGCCTGCTTTACTGTATGACGTTTGCACCGATGGGACAAATCACTGGGGCCTTGGCACCGAGGAAGCCAAGGGCACCAGCATCACCCACGGTATCTTCATCGGTACGCGTGTGCAGGAAGAAAAAGGAAGAAGGTAGAAGCCTGTTGCATTTAAGAATGAATTGGTGAGGGGCGTCTGGGTGGCTCAGTCGGTTAAGTGTCCAACTACAGCTCAGGTCATGATCTTGCGGTCCGTGGATTCAAGCCCCATATCGGACTCTGTGCCGACAGCTTGGAGCCTGGAGCCCGCTTCCGATTCTGTGTCTCCCTCTCTCTCTCTCTGCCCTCCCCGCCCCCCCCATCCCCCGCTGTGTTCTCTCTCTCTCTTTCTCTCTCTCTCAAAAACAAATAAACATTACAAAGAAAAATTAAGAAAGTGTGTGTGTGATCGTTGGAGGTACCAGGTGAACGGGCCACTTTTTTTTTTTTCTCAACGTTTATTTATTTTTGGGACAGAGAGACACAGAGCATGAACGGGGGAGGGGCAGAGAGAGAGGGAGACACAGAATCGGAAGCAGGCTCCAGGCTCCGAGCCATCAGCCCAGAGCCCAACGTGGGGCTCGAACTCACGGACCTCGAGATCATGACCTGAGCTGAAGTCAGACGCTTAACCGACTGTGCCACCCAGGCGCCCCACGGGCCACTTTTTTATAGAAGAGCATTTTACTTGAAAGAATGACGGACAAACCGTGTTGTCCAGGATCGGGCCCTCGATGGACAGCTCTTTGATAGTAAACAAGCCAGCCGATCACTTCAAGGAAAACAGTGGATGGTGTCATGTTGCCAATGATAAAACAAACATAAGCTTTCAAGCAAAAATTAGAATTTTGGAAAACTTCTGTCTGCTACAAGGGGCTTGACAGCTTCCCGATACTTAGAAGAATTTTCTGATGATGTCAGTAGAGCTATTAATGAATGTGATTTTCTGATTTTGTAGAATGAAATATGTCAACATTTGGAAGATCTGCATAACTCAATGAGCCAAAAGGGTTTCCTAATGATTAATGCATGACCTCCAAAATCATGCTCTTGCCAAAAGGCAAGAGAGACATGGTTTTAACGTAACAGAGCAGGGCAAGTTTATTAACATGTGTTCAGATTCCACATGAGAAGCAGTTGTTAAAAAATACCACTTTGTTGGGGTGCCTGGGTGGCGCAGTCGGTTAAGCGTCCGACTTCAGCCAGGTCACGATCTCGAGGCCCGTGAGTTCGAGCCCCGCGTCAGGCTCTGGGCTGATGGCTCGGAGCCTGGAGCCTGTTTCCCATTCTGTGTCTCCCTCTCTCTCTGCCCCTCCCCCGTTCATGCTCTGTCTCTCTCTGTCCCAAAAATAAATAAATGTTGAAAACAAAAAAAAAAAATACCACTTTGTCAAGTTTTGGTGTAATATCAAAGAAGGATATCCATAATGATCCATTGAAGGCTATTCAAATATTCCTCCCTTTCCATGTGCGTACCTGTGCGAGGCCAGAATTTCTTCATTCTTTTAACTAAACAACATTTACAATAGACTGCAGACTCAGAGAGGAGAATCTGGCCGTCTTCTTTTAGGACAAGAGATTTGCAAAAATATAAAACGGTGGGGCGCCTGGGTGGCTCAGTCGGTTCAGCGTCTGACTTCAGCTCAGGTTATGACCTCCCAGTTTGTGAGTTTGAGCCCCGCGTCGGGCTCTGTGCTGACAGCGTGGGGCCTGCTTGGGGTTCTCTTCCTCCCTCTCTGCCCCTCCTCTACTCACACTGTCTCTGTCTCTCTCAAAATAAATAAATAAACTTTTTTAAAAAAGCATTGAAAAAAGATTTACATAATGCTTGTAGAATGCGGGGGGAGAAAACTTCTTAGAGGCTGCTGTCTCTGGCTGCAGTGGCCACCTAATGCTGTGTGGCAGGCAGGCATTTGGCTGCAAGGGCCACGCACAAATCATATGACAGGCAGTGCTGGGCCTGGGGACGTGGAACCAGGACTGTTCAGGCTGGCCTGCATGAGTACCTGGGGCATCACTGGTGGGAAATGATCTGGGTATACAGAGGCTTTGTGTCTGCACGAGGCTACTAAAGAACTAAGAAGACTGCATGGAAATAATTCCTTCCCAAAAATATTTATTTTTGTTAATGTTGATTTCTTTATTTTGAGAGAGAGAGAGAGAGAGAGAGAGAGAGAATATGAGCAGGGCAGGGGCAGAGAGAAAGGGAGAGAGACTCCCAAGCAGGCTCTGCAATGTCAGCACAGAGCCGGACATGGGCTCGATCCCACAAACCGTGAGATCAGGACCCGAGCCAAAATCGAGAGTCTGACATTTAACTGACTGACCCCCGAGGCGCCCTGAATATATTCCATTTGTCGTTGCGAATTTGCATTCAAGGAGAATTTTTTTAATAGAGGTATAATTGGCAAACACCACTGTATTAGCTGCAGGTGTACAACAGAACGATTTGAAATTTGTACGGACTGCAAAATGATCACCACAATGAGTCTCGTTAACATCCGTCACCACACGTAGTTACGGAATTGTTTTCCTTGTTCTGAGAACTTGGAAGATTCACTCCCTTAACGACCTGCAGGTATGCGCTACGGTGTGGGGACTACCCGTGGCGCCATGCTGGACCCTTCTGTGGCTTGGAGCCTTCCCGTTTGGGGCACTTTGCCACGGCAGGCCTAGGAGATTGACACGCTTCCCAAGCGCATCGTCTACACAGAAGCGCAGGTGATCTTTAAAAGTGCAGACTTCACCACGTCACTGGCTTCCCAGCGCTCTGTCCAGCCTGCTCTGTCCCTTTGAGCGCCCAGCTTCAGCCCTGCCACCCTGTCCCTCGCCCTACAACCCACTGACTGTTCATCTTGAATGAAGGGCTTAGCAAATTAATCGGGCAGACCAGTGATGCTGACAATTTTTGAAAGAAAACTCGGTGTAGAATTTCCCAGATTAAAAACCAGCAACCACGACATGACAGACTTTGCTCACGTCCGATTTCCTTCTCTCAGTCCCTCCGTCCTCTGTGATCTGGGGAGCTGGCCACAGTCCAGGCCTGAACACTCCCGAGTCCTTGGGACCAGAAATTACCTAAGAGAAGGGGGCAGGACTCCCCTCCGAGGCTTGTCGCTGAGTCTGGAGCAAAGGTGAAAACCTGCCGGAGGCTCACAACGTCGTCCTCTGCTTTATGCCCCCCAGACAGCGAGGATGTGGGGGTTCACGAGAAAACCGTTGGAGACAGCAGTGCTCCAGCAGTGCGCGTACTGACTTTGCATTTGGAGATCAGAGAGGGGCAGTGGGTACCTGTTTTGGAGGTCAGGGATGGTTGTAAGCCAACCCGGGGGGCGGGGGGACAAGGGGAGGAACGGGAAGGAATTGGGTTACTAATGGCCGATGGCCGGTGACTGAGCACCCGATGGGCGGAAAGCTCTTTGCCCCGTTAAGGGTCCAGAATGGAGATTGCTAACCCCCCCTGGTTCCTACTGCAGCACATTCTTCTTGTCTGTCTCGATCCCCTGGAATCAGCAGAAAGCTGCTTCCAACAAACACTGGATTACTACCCACAGTCCAATCACCGCTGCCCACCCCGACTCAACACGCCCCTGGACGCGAACTAACTTGCTTGGGCTCGGTCAGAAGACGAAAACGCACCTCTGTTTTCTGATGAGACCGGTCAGGGGCAAGGGCAGGGGCAAGGGAAAGACGGAGACAGGGTTTGATGATTAAAACCGGCTATGAACGGGATTCAACAAAGTCTCCTGGAGATAAAAGGAGTACTGTTTGATTAAGAACATTCACAACTGGATGTGGCGACGAGGAACCAAGAAAATCCTCCAACTTCCGCGCCCCTGGTGCCAAACATGATGCTCGCGTCAGGAGCCAGCCGCACTGGAGTGGGCACCACACACGGGGGTTCCGTCCACCCCCCCACCCCCCACCTTGTTCACTCGGCCCAGAGCAAGTATCCAGTACATAGCAGCAGAGCGGGCGCTAGATGCGTGTTACCAACCATTTCCCCGTGGCTAGAAAACCAGAGGGACACAGACATGCGGGCACGCCAGCCAAGCCCATCTCCGCATTCACTCTTGTGACCTCCAGGGCAGGGGAGAGCAACTATTAGCCCCGTTTGCAGGTAAAGAAGACGAGGCTTAAGAAGATCAAGTTAAAGCCATAAGGGCCAGGCCACCCCCCAGATCAGCTCAGGCCGAACCTCTAGGAGAGGTTCCCAGGCCTCGGGAGTTCTGCAGCAACCTAAAAGAGTCCACCTCGAGCCAAGGTGAGGACCGAGGTCTTCAGGCAACCCGATCCAGATGTACAGCTGGCCCATGGCCGGCTCCTAAGGGAAAACTCCGTGGCAGAGTCTCGGGGCTGTCCCTCTCTGTGGCGGAAAGCCACGGAGCAGGGGTAACGACAAGCATACCCAACGGTGAGTCTCCCAGGGTAAGTGCAAATCCAACAAGCCCCTGTGCTTCTAACCTTGAGTCCACTGTTTGTATTTCCACTGGTGCTAGGGGGCAAGCGGTGGGGGGCAGGGGGAATTACGCCCTCCCACCCTCCTCGTCTGCTCAGATCGTCCGCAACACACACAGCTGAGATTTTCTCAGCCTTATACGAGGCGTGAGTAGAAGTGCCCTTAGGAAGCTTGGGTCAACACAAATCTAAATAAAACTGCTGTGTACTATTGAAACCAGTTTTAAGATGAAGTCACACCTTAGCCCATCTCCACCACTGCCCCGAACAGGTTGTGACCCTAAGCCAACCCGTCCCTTGTACACATTCGGGAGCCCTGCTGCCAACGCCCCCCTACGGGTGCGCAGACCCCGGGCTCCCCCGACACCTGCCCTCCTCGCAGGGCTTGGCCAGAGAGCTCTCCTCGGCCCCTCTCCCAGCCTGTCACCGCAGCAGGGGCACGGCCAACTTGAGCCGTGCCTTCAGTCCCACTGTGCATGGATCCCGGCCCGGGTTCCCAGCACCTGCCCAGCTCACCTGCAGCAGCAGAACCAGCAGCAGCACTGGAAGAAGTGGCAGCGAGGGGCGGGTCCCGGAGCCCATGTCCGAGTGAGGGTGCACGCAGGCGACCGCAGGTCCCCCCCCCGAGCCTCTGATCCCCGATCACTTCCTCCTCAGCCTGGTCCTCCGACCGCTCTGGGGGCACTTTGTCCCAGAAACCCTCATCTCCTCTCGCTCCTCCTCTATTTATCACGGCGAGCGGCTGGGCTGAGCCTTAAGCTTTAACCTCATGATGACAATCCAGTTCCCGGGAAGGGAGTGGAGGGGAATAAAACTGCCCTGCCTCACACACATAGCTGCCTGCTGGGTCACGGGCACAGAAGCCCGGCTGGGGCCCGACCCCGGGGGATTAGATCAGCTCGAGGAACATGACACCGGCACCTGTGGTTGGTTTGTTTGACTTTAGTTCCAAGCGGAATGTCCCGTGACCTCTTTCTGAAGCAGGTTATTTCAACGACCGTTTCCTACAGCGCCTGTGCTTTGAAACAGAAGCAGTGCCAAGGGACTCCAAGAAAGAATAACCTTGTGAAGCGGGGAGAAAGACGCAGACAGCGTCCACTTTCCGAAGCACCAACCATCTTCATTTATCCCAACCGTGTCTCCGGGCTCCGCGGCGCGCGGACCTTTTCTACCGAAGTCTCTGCTAGGCTTAGCTGACTCTGTGACTTTAGGATTGGAGGAGGAAGAGATAAAGAGTGGCGCCCTGCGGGCAGGGGCTCTGTGCCAACCTGGGGGTTTTGCACTAAACTACCAGAAAAAAAGCGCAGGCAAGGGTTCTACCCAATCCGCACTTCAGGTTGCAGTGATTGAGTTTTAGATGAACTCGGAGCTCCGTTCACCCGATCACTAGTACTGTGGGTACTAGTAGCTTGGTACCCCAACACCTTTAAAATCGCGAACCGTTCTTTAGCGAGTGGAGAAGGTAGCCTTTCTTCCCGCCCATTCATGGTTCTGTGAGATGCTGCTGAGCGTTATACTGTGAGTAGTTTGTTACCTTAATCCAAATTAGTAGTTTATTATTAAACACAGTAACAAATGCAATTTGAAGGTCGGTAAATACCTCCCGTGCATAAACAGAAACAGAATAATAATTATCGAATTTACGACTTCATGCTTATTTTCAAAGTGGGTATTTTTATTCCGTTTGTTCTACTGAAATTTTGCTTACGTTAGAATCCCTAATTCAGAATTTCTAGACCAGGTAAGCTAAACCATGTGGAACATTTGGGGGAGAAACAGAAGTTGCAAGCTGGGCACCCCTTTGCTGGAATAATGCTGAGGGAGATAATATACAGCCGGAAAGACAGTGTGCTGACCTCCAGGTATCTGGGGAGGGGCTGGGGAATGCTTATGATGGATTCTACTTTCACATTTGTTTTCAGTTGAAAGAAATGGGTATTTTACTGTATTAGAAACAGCCACATTTTCAACATCCTCAAACATTTAAAAATAACTGAGCAAGATGCCAGTTTCCCATAAGGCGTCCCTTCTCTCATTTGGGTTGAGAGACGCTGGGCTTCGCCTGCCACACGTCCCCCGTGAGTCAGAACTAGAAGGTGTCAGTTCCCTTTCCTCGTGAGCATCTGATTGCAGAGAAGACTGTCCAGGGTTCCTGTGCCCTCACAAGTGCACTAATGCTTTGAAGCCACAAGGTGGCAGCTCCCGGATCCACGTACACAGTTGAATGAAATGTGGTTGAAAGATAAATAAATGGTGTGGGAGGGCGAAAAGGAAGGAGAGAGCCACAGCGAATTACCTGGACTTCACGGTCTCACCTTGGGGTGTTCAAGGGGTGCCCAACCCAGCACAAGTTCTCAGCATTTAAAAAAAATATTTTAAATATTTATTTGGGGGAGGGGGTGGGCAGAGAGAGGGACAGAGGATCTGAAGCAGGTTCCGTGAGATCATGACATGAGCCAAAGTCAGACGCTTAGCCGACTGCGCCATCCAGGAGCCCCAGAAGCAGGTTCCGAGCTGTCAGCACAGAGCCTGACTCGGGGCTCGAACCCACGAACCTCGAGATCATGACCTGGGCCAAAGTGGGCCACTTAAACGACTGAGGCACCCAGGCACCCCTCAGCATTCATTATAATGGTAAGCACACCACGAGTGCTGCTAAGGATTAATTTCATCTTGAATTATCCATGTCAGTTAGGGTTCCCGCACCCGCCAGCCTTCATTTTCAGGGTACTTAGCGACGGCAACTTAAATGTATCCCTTCTCCGTCTTTGCAGAGAGAAGCACGTGGCACGGAAGCTGTGTACTTGCCCAGGAACTGGTGAGTAGGATCCCGAACTGAAGACAAGGAAGTGTTACATTCACTACATTCTAAAAAGAGACCCCAACAACTGAGACCAGACGCTTCAGGACTCTAAAAGATGATGGCAGGACTGGTCCTGTGGACATGAGGGGTCACGGGGCAGGGGGTCGGCTGCCTTCCGCTTGCCTCAGCCGGGGAGGGATGGGAAGCTTTCTTTCCATCTCTGGAAATCAGTGGGTGGGGTTTTCCCAGTGAGTGGAGTCACTGGGAATGGGCGGGGGTGACGGTAAGGCCGAGGGCCTGGCGCCCCATCCCGGCTCTGCTCGGACGGGGGTGTGGCTGACCAGGCCTGTGCCCGGCTGAGGAGACCAGAAGTGTGGCTGACATCGGGCCCTAGAGAGGGCACGGGAAAATGCTCTCCATCTGGCGTGCCAGGAGGCGGACTCTCCCACGCGGTCAAGTAAATGTCAACGGAGGAAAACAGTGGGACGGGAGCCTTCTTCCTGCCCCCTGAGGGGGCTGCTGTGCGGACAGGTGGAGACGGGTCTGGTGTGTGACGTGTGGACGCCTTCTGCCCAGAGGCGAACCAGCCTCGGTGAAAGTGTGGAGGGAGGTCTGTGAAAGAGGAAACACGGCTGCTTCTGCCTCAGTGTCCCCTGTCTGTGCTGGAGGATGCAGGGCCTAGGAGAGGGAGGGAGTGGAGGCGGCCCTTCTCTCTATGCCGGAGGGGAGGTTGGAGAAGAGCAGGCCGAGCCCCCACACCCACCCCCGACCGCTCACCTGCTAACCGGGAGGCAGATGACCCCACGCTGGGGAGCCTGGGGAAGAGTGCCCACAGGAGCTGAGGGAGTCAAACAGCCTGCTTTAAAGTCAGATTCAGGGGCACCTGGGGGGCTCAGTCGGTTGAGCATCTGACTCTTGATTTCGGCTCAGGTCATGATCCCAGAGTCCTGGGATCAAGCCTCGAGTCGGGCTCCTCTCTGAGTGTGGAATCTGCTTGGGATTCCCTCTCTCTCTCTCTCTCTCTCTCTCTCTCTCAAAAATAAATAGGTAAAACTCAGATTTAGAACAAATTACATGGCTCCTGGTTAGGCTTTGCCTTGGCTGGGACTTCTCCATGTATGTCCCCTCATATAAAATTTATTTTCCCGTCAAAGGATTCTCAATTCAAGGTCCTGTTTCTCCAAAGTCACGAGTCTTGGAATGGTCTCAAGTAGAGTTAAGGAATGAAATAGAACAGGAACAAAAACCCAAGGGAAAGGCTGTGTCCCCAGTCATGGGAACTGGTTCCCCAGCCCAGGCCTGCCACAAAGAATGACCACCGCTCACCAAAACACAGAACAGTGACGCGGGCGCACTGGCGAGCGACCAGAGGCAGGTGGAAACTGGAGGGCGGCAGGTGCTCGGAGGAGGCAGGTGGGTGGGTGTGGGGCGGGGTGGGGGCACAAGGCAGGGAACGAGCTGTGAGCTGTGGCATCTACACAGTGAGCATTAGGTGTTCGCTGTACGGGTCTTTCGACTTCTCTGTATGTTTGAAGATTTTTATAACACGATGTTGGGGGGAAAATATCAGAAAAGCGAATTTGACTCCCGCATTGAAAAATGCAACTTATGACTAAGCGTACTCTGAGCCTACAGTCTAATACTGTGTATCTAACACTGTACCCCAATACCTGCCGTGTGTGGGAGTGAAGGGTAGACTTCACGTGAGAATAAAATTATTCGTCATTTGTATTTCCTGATTTGCTGTAAGGGACCGAGACATTTTTGTCTGTCCTGTGTTGTTGCTTTCGTAGTCACGTAGGCTGGCTGATGAGAAAGCGTGGTCCTTACGTTTTCGTATTTTGTCAGCCACCAAGAGCTGGCCAGAACATTTCCTTGGAGAAATTTCTTGCCCCTATTTGTTCAACTAGTAATTGGAGATGAAAGGGTGGGGGTGCTTAGAAACACTGCCAAATACAACAGATTGAAGTGCTTCTCGCTTTCTGCAAGTATGTTTTATACTAATTATATTGATAGCAGACGCACTGAGCTTTTTTTTCAGTGATTTATGTATATAAATATTTTTATGCTTTTTCGGGAAAGAAGAGAGAACTTTGGGGCTATTTAATCTCCTCCCACATCAAAACTGTCCTGCTGAGGGAAAAAGACATACTTCCTTTAATTAGAACATCTTCAACTAAACTTGGGAGACCATTCAGCTCATTTATTGTGTGAGACCTATAAGTAAAAAGCATTTCATTCCAGTATTTAGAAAACTGAGCAATGTGGGACAAAAGCAAAGCCTTCCCTTTCCTTCTCCTTACTGTGCTGGGGTGGGAATGTTGCGAGACAGGGTTTCGGAGGAAAAGCTTGGTGACAGGCGGCAGTCAGTCTTGTAAACGTGGCCAGCATGATGAAGGCAGTGGGAAGGCGAGCTGAGGGCACGGTGAGGTTCTCGCTCCTGAGTTTAAATTTTTTTTTTTTTTAACGTTTTATTTATTTTTGAGACAGAGAGAGACACAGCATGAACGGGGGAGGGGCAGAGAGAGAGGGAGGCACAGAATCGGAAGCAGGCTCCAGGCTCCGAGCCATCAGCCCAGAGCCCGACGCGGGGCTCGAACTCACGGACCGCGAGATCGTGACCTGGCTGAAGTCGGACGCTTAACCGACTGCACCACCCAGGCGCCCCTCGCTCCTGAGTTTCAAAGCAGAAGTGTAGGGGCACCTGGGTGGCTTAGTCGGTTGAGCGTCTGTTGACTTCAGCTCAGGTCATGATCTCAGTCGGTGAGTTCGAGCCCCGCAAGGGGCTCTGTGCTGACAGTGCAGAGCCTGCTTGGGATTCTCTCTCTCTCTCTGCTCTTTCTGCCCTCCCCCCCCCCTCTCTCTCTCTCTCTCTCTCTAAATAAAAATAAAATGTTCACACTCTTTAAAATAAATAAATAAAAGTGGAAGTGCCTCAAAGTCGAAGTGTGTTCAAGGTGGACATGTTCTAAGAAACCTCAGTTCCTTGGCACTCGCTTGCCCCACGGGTTATCAGAGGCCATAAATCAAGCCATTTAATGACCTGTTCATGGGCAAAGAGATAGCAGAGGGCTTGTGAGCTCCGGAGAAAATAGGATACAGATAAGCAGACACACTTGTTAGTGTGGCCAGAGTGCAGGGGGTCCGGCCAGGGGCGTGTGGTCAAAACAGTTGTTTCAGACTTTTTTTTTTTTTAATGTTTATTTTTGAAGGAGAGAGAGACAGAGAATGAGCTGGGGAGGGGGAGAGAGAGAGAGGGAGACACAGAATCCGAAGCGGGCTGCACACAGCTGGACACGAGTTCACGGACCGTGAGATCATGACCTGAGCTGAACTCAGACGCTTGACCGACTGAGCCACCCAGGTGCCCCCCAAACTTGCAGACGTTTAAGTGCCACGAATGTGAGTTTTGTCAAACGTTACCTGCCAAGGACCTTGTTCAGATGCAGACTTTGATTCTGTTGGGGAGGTAAAATGTTACCCTTACCTTCACAGGAGACGAAAAATTAGTTTACTTCTACCCATCTAGGTTCTTGACGGAGACCTCTGGACGCGGACGGATTAACAGAGGAACACAAACAGAAGTTTAATAACACGTATGCCTCCTGCATACATGGGAGAGACCCAGGAAACGGAGAGTCCTTGAAATGCCTCGCGTTGTCACCTTCAATGTCACCTCCACCAAAAAACAAAAGATACGAGGGGTGGGGATGGGGGGGGGCGCTTATATGAGGTTACTAGGAAAAGTACAATAAATGGCCGTGGCTGTTTTGCAGATGTAAGTCCAGGCCTTAACGAGATAAGAGTTGATAAGTGTTTCTAGAGATTTCCTCATCCTCTTCCTGGTGCAAAAGGGAGGCGCCCTTACAGATGGAGATCTCCCCCACGTGTCTCTTACAAAAGGGTAACTTCTCAGTTCTCAGAGGTTTTCCTATGTGTACGCTGTTTCTCAAATATAAGGAGCCTAAAATCATCCTTATGTCAAAGAGGCGTATTTTGGGGCTGCAAACACGGCTCCCCTGGTACCCTCTTAGGGTTCTGTTTGGCCGGTCCTGAGAATTAAGTTGACAGAAGACAGATCAGCGGGACAAAAGCATGCAAACTCTAGAATACAAGTTTTCCATGATGCAGACTTCCTAAGGAACAAAGACCCAAAGAAATGGCCACGGTTACCTGCTTTGGTATTAGGTTGGACAGAGGGAGCCATGTGGGGAGACTAAGGAAGAGGAGGGAGCGAGAAAGACAGAGAGACTGAAGGCAAGTGGGGGAGAGCCAGAGAGAGACATCATCCACGAGGCAGGCTCCAGGCTCTGAGTCGTCGCACAGAGCCCGACGTGGGGCTCAAACCCAAGAAACGTGAGATCACGACCTGAGCCGAAGTCAGATGCTCAGCCGACTGAGCCACCCAGGCGCCCCAGATAAGGGTCATTTTAACAAACAAAATGCGGGGCGCCTGGGTGGCGCAGTCGGTTAAGCGTCCGACTTCAGCCAGGTCACGATCTCGCGGTCCGGGAGTTCGAGCCCCGCGTCAGGCTCTGGGCTGATGGCTCAGAGCCTGGAGCCTGTTTCCGATTCTGTGTTTCCCTCTCTCTCTGCCCCTCCCCCGTTCATGCTCTGTCTCTCTCTGTCCCAAAAATAAATAAACGTTGAGGAAAAAAAAAAAAAAAAAAAATTAAAAAAAAAAAAAAAAACAAACAAAATGCGTGTAGAGTCCTCTTGGCCTCAGCCTCTCATCCCTGATGAGAAGCACATTACTTCCTTTCTGGCGCAGGGAGGATGTCTTTCATACAGGAATTTCATCTCCTGCTTTGAAGAAAAAGAAAGGGAAGAGTGTTTTCCTTTGAGTTGCTGTTTCTCAAGTGCCTTTGGCTCAAGGCAGTCAGTTCGCCAGAGTGTCACGTTTTGGGGTGGCGTGTGCTGAACTCCTTCACGTGCAGCAGGTCTGAGGTGGGGCTCACAAGCTTGGGTAGCGCGGCATGAGACGGCTCTGGTTGAATGTAACGTACAGAGAAACGTACACTGGTTTCCTCTAAAGTATCACTCACACGAGGACAACTGTATTCATGACTATTCCATTTTTAAAATCCTACTTACATTTTCCCAGCGTTATCAGAGTTAATTCCTTACGTATCAAACCGCCGAGGACAGGGCTATTTGAGGCCTATTTTTGGAAACAGGGTCTCTAGGAAGATTTTTACAAATTATTCATCCATGTTATTTCATTGAGCATTATTCTACACTTGATATAGTTGTTTTAAGGTGTTAAAGCAATCAAACAGGGAGACGGCAGACTGAGGTTGTTTTAGGTTAGGTCTAGAGGTTAAGTTGCTACCTTGTGGATAATAACACAGCACCATCCAAAAACAATCTGCTATCTTATGTACAAATTTATGACTTAAAACTTCCAACGTGGTTAATTTCCAAACTACCAAAAACTCATTTTTAACCCCCCGGATCACAAGTCTACCGGCCCGTCACCGAACCCAGCTTTACAGTCTTGCCTCTCCCAGAGCAGGATCTTAAACCAGATAGTCAGGAGTCATGTGATCAGCACTAGTGAGGCCATCCGCCTGGTAAGACCTTGGCCACCCCAGAAGTGAAAGTGACCTTGTACAATTTCCTCCTGCCCACTCCCTTCTGCCTATAAAAGTCCTTCCCTTTTGGACGTACCTTGGGGCTCCTTTCCATCTGCTGGATGGGATGCTGCCTGACTCATGCATCATTAAATACAGCCAGTAAGATCGATAAAATTTTCTCAGTTGAATTCTTTTTTTTTTTTTAATTTTTTTTCAACGTTTATTTATTTTTGGGACAGAGAGAGACAGAGCATGAACGGGGGAGGGGCAGAGAGAGAGGGAGACACAGAATCGGAAACAGGCTCCAGGCTCTGAGCCATCAGCCCAGAGCCTGATGCGGGGCTCGAACTCACGGACCGTGAGATCGTGACCTGGCTGAAGTCGGACGCTTAACCGACTGCGCCACCCAGGCGCCCCTCAGTTGAATTCTTAACACCCCCAAAATTATTTTTTAAACCACCACGATTTGGGGGCGACTGGGCGGCTTAGTTGAAGCATCTGACTTCGGCTCAGGTCATGAGTTCAAGCCCCATGTCAGGCTCTGTGCTGACAGCTTGGAGCCTGGAACTTGCTTCGGATTCTGTGTCTCCCCCTCTCTCTGCCCCTCCCCTGCTCACACTCTGTCTCTGTGTCTCAAAAATAAATGTTAAAAATTTTTTTTCTAAATACCACTATTCGGTAGACTCAAAAGAATGCACCTCCTTGCCAGATATGAATTTAGAAGAAGGAGCAAAGAGTTTAGATGAAGGAGCAAAGGGCCTTTCGGCATGTCTGCGACACCCAGGTGCCCTCCTTGGGACAGCAGGCGCTCAGTCCTAGACGTGCAAGCTAAAAGTGAGCCCCTTCTGGCACATGCCATTTTACTTTTACTGAATTTCCATCCCGGAAATTCAGTTCAGCACCTTCTGGGGGTATAAGAGGAAGAGGGACTCAAAAACACACCGGCAGTGGTTCTCAGGTGCATCCAGTCATGTTGTCACATACGTTGCTCAGTATTAAGAAAGGATTGGGGCAGAGTCCCCTCCCCTGTGGTTCTGTGAGGTGATCCGGGAGAAAAGAGACAAACGGGAAGAGAACTGCACGAAAAGCGAAACAAAACCATATCCAAAAAAGGCAGACGATATCTCCTACTGTTTAATTGATCTCAAGGAAAGAAATCCAGACTCACAAAAACTTGCACGCGCTCTGTATTATTATGTACAAAACCAAGCATACGATAATCATAACGGCAAATAACAAACATGCCCCACAGAGTCAGGCCATTTGAAACGGAGCTCTGTACGTGCACGTGAATGCATAATAAATACTGCTTCTCTGTTACCGTGAAATCCACTACCACCTACCCAGGGTTTTATGTTTTTAACTACTCCAGTAGGTGAGCGTAAAGAGGACTTAGGCAATATTTAAAGCATGAAAGGTAAAGATTCTTCCGTTTCTCCGGAAACTAACCTAATAGCTTAAGAACCACTCCAAACCTTCCTCCCTTGAGCCCGTAGCTGCCATGAGATCAACCACGTCCCCCGATCTTTGCTGACACGGGGCACCCACCCTGCCCTCGTAAGTGCCCAGTCACTTACGAACCTTTGGCCAATCGAGCCATTGAAGATTTGAGAAGTAGTCTCAATCTAAATAACTGTACTAATACTGATATATTTTTGCAGTTTGTTTTTGTATGTTTTTACATTTCCCACTGGTTCTGAGCCGGAAGCAATTAATTCTTCTTACATTCTCTACATTTTTTTTACCTTGCATCATTTTAATTGGTTGAAGCATAACATGGATGTAAACAATTCCCCAGAAATGAGAGGCACTTCTCTGAATGCTGAATGAACGACTCATGTCCCCAGACCAGCAGGACACTCGGTGGCTGCGACCGGACCAGCCAGAGGAGGTCCCGACTCCCACTTGCCAGGGCCATCTGCGTGAAAATGGCCACACTCCTGTCTGCAGCGTTTACAAAAGGAGGCTGTGCTGGGGACGTGTACCAGAAATCACAGAATTCAAATTGTGCTTACGTTCTGCAGTGAACCTATGCGGTTCATCAGGAGCCCCGATCCCGTTGCAAGAATACTGGTTAAAATAAAGCATCAACCTGAGGCAAAGAAGTAAACAGGCAAAGTCACTTTCACAGGCTTTTAAAATGGTCTCAACAGGTGACATTATAACTATTCCCCAAATTAGGCAACTGACTTCAAGTCAAAGAGCAAGGAACAAATGGAACATCTCAGGTGCCACCTGTAAATTTCTTAATCATGTTGGCTCCGACACACGCGAGGCAAAGAAGCCGGATAGCCTCACCCTGGGGGGTGTCCAAGAGTACCCAAAGGGAGCATTACCAGAGAAGGCAGCAACGCAGCCTAAACCCCGTAGTATCGGTAACAGGAGTATATATATGTGCGTATAACGTGCTTACAGAGATTTATCGGCCCTGAAATGTTATCAAGAGCTGTGTAAAAATCTGAGTAGAGAAAGGATTGTGCACGAGGCGCAGCACCAGCCGTGTATAAAGGACCAGTCCGTGTGCACTCACGAGCAGCAGGTAGGGTGCAGGATACACGGGGTGCCGCTCAGGAAGCACAGAAAGGTGAAGTAAGATCAGCGCTGTTTTCAAGTTACAATACAGACACCGGGTGTGGAAGTGACAGCATCACCGAGAACTCGGGAAGGGATGCCCGCTGGATGCACGTCTTTGTTCACATCCAAAGGTACAAGATCTTCGCGTGAAGAGCATGCTTTCTCCCAGAGGGTGCTGTGAAAGATAAAGACTCTAACAGGGAATCCGTAAAACTCTAGACATAAACTCTTGGAAGAAAAAAATGACCTTGAAAATGTGTATATGTTGTTTAACGTTATCAAAGTCAGATTTTAAAATGGCACCTTGGGGCGCCTGGGTGGCGCAGTCGGTTAAGCGTCCGACTTCAGCCAGGTCACGATCTCGCGGTCCGTGAGTTCGAGCCCCGCGTCGGGCTCTGGGCTGATGGCTCGGAGCCTGGAGCCTGTTTCCGATTCTGTGTCTCCCTCTCTCTCTGCCCCTCCCCCGTTCATGCTCTGTCTCTCTCTGTCCCCAAAATAAATAAACGTTGAAAAAAAAAATTTTTTTAAATGGTACCTTAATATTGAACTTCTGCCCATGATTAATTTATTTACAAATGCATCTTGTCCTTAGGCTATTAACTTAAAGCATCTTAGATGGCGCTTGGATGGCAGGGTCCTCGGAGCCTGCAGGCCGGT
The DNA here is from genome assembly GCF_022837055.1 of Prionailurus viverrinus. NCBI lineage: Eukaryota > Metazoa > Chordata > Mammalia > Carnivora > Felidae > Prionailurus > Prionailurus viverrinus. Next base: position 3,557,996 of record NC_062563.1, read on the forward strand.
ATGCATTTTCAAATGAAGAGAGCCAAGTTTTTAGTTTGCCCCGAAGGTGAAAAAAATTGAAACCCATGTGTATGAAAACAAAGAGAGTGATCATTTAAAGACATAAAATCAGCTACAGTCATCAAAACATACTGGGTATCCAGCAGTCCACCGAAGGTTTTAAAGATATTCACAGTAGCAACAGAATTGAATCTGTGTGTGACTTGGGTCACAGCACAAGTGTATGGACAAGCAGGCATCACTTAAGGACAGTTAAATAAGCAGCATCTAGGATCTAGGAGAGCCAGGGAGCCAGGGACCAGCTAAGGATGTTAAGAAGACACTCAGTAATCCCTATCATTCCTATCCAATTGCCCCCTCCATCCTGAAATGTGTCCTCACTCCTCTGCCCCGAAGCAAGGTGGTAAAATCCTGCTCTTGCAAAGTAAAACAGATCCTTATACTGATTGCGGACAGCAGGGTATCCAAATCAGTAATGGAATGACTGTGACAGTCACATGTGGCTCTGTGTGTGTCTGATGGTAGGCCTTTCATGTACAAACTCTAAAAAGGTGGTTTTTCTGTGCACCTTCTTCCAGAAGCCATACATGCACTGCATGTATGCACATGCATACAGAAACACTAGGGTGCCAAAAAGTTCATGTTTATCTCCCACCAAACAGCAGCGGTCCTGCCGAGACCCGCTAACTTACAGCCGGACAAAGTCTTGGCACCACTTTAACCGTAAATACAAAGACTCCAAAGGCGGACTTCCCCACCACCTCGACATTTAAAATACTTTAAAGAAAAAACAACAACTGTGAAAGTGCTAGATTCCATGGTCTAGAAAGAGCAAGCAGCTTAGTGATACATAACTTTGCTCAAAAGAGATGCTCCCAAACTTGAGAAAGAGCCGAAGCTTCTCCTCGGGCTGCAGTGGACACAACTTCTGTTTGGACAGCTCATGAGGAGGACACCAAGAACTCGATCTCAGGGGCGCCTGGGTGGCGCAGTCGGTTAAGCATCCGACTTCAGTCAGGTCACAATCTCGCGGTCCGGGAGTTCGAGCCCCGCGTCAGGCTCTGGGCCGATGGCTCAGAGCCTGGAGCCTGTTTCTGATTCTGTGTCTCCCTCTCTCTCTGCCCCTCCCCCGTTCATGCTCTGTCTCTCTCTGTCCCCCAAAAAATAAACGTTGAAAAAAAATTAAAAAAACAAAACAAAACAAAAAAAAAACTTGATTAAAAAAAAAAAAAAAAAAGAACTCGATCTCAAACGTTTCAGATCCCACAGGGGTTCAAAGCAGTACGTATGCGCTACTTTCTACACGCAGGCGCACTGCAAGCGGGGAGCTGAACGTTACCGCCTGCCTTATGTTGTGGGCTGGCTGCTGCTTCCAGTTCAGACCTCTCTTTCCCTGTCATTTTCTTCATATGGCACAGATCTTGGTTAAATGTTCCTCAAAAGGGCTCTCACTTGCTTAAGACAGTCAAAACAAAGAAAGGCTTATTGAAAGACACCTTTGTTTGGAAATAAGCCCAGTGTGGCTGGGGTAAGGGTGGGGATGCACTTAAAGGGCCAGTCAACGACTTACATGTCAGTCATCATAAAACGTCCTAAAATGCACCGTATCGTGACTTGTGCAAGAGCTCTCATGTTTAGGTATCCGCGGGTCTTTGCAATTCATTATTTCAGTTATTATTTGAATCTGTGTGTGCTTGGCTTTACTCCATTGGTTTTGAATTTCTTCTCACTGGATATGGTGGCCTGAGAGCAGGTGCTGGCACTGCCCTTCTTCTTCAGGTTCCCGGGAGCTTGCACTCTGGGGGCTCCGCAGGAGTCCGGGGTGGTCACCGCCTGCGCCGAAGCACCGCCACCGCCGCTGTCCGCGCGGGGGCCGCTGTCACTGCAGGGCAGGTCCCGGCGCTGCGGCCTGGGGCTCTTACTCCATTTCTTTTTCTGCTCCTCTGTCCTGCCCTCCAAGGCTGGCTTCTGCGAACTTGGTCCCCCGCTCCGCGCCACGTGGACAGCTTTGCGGGGGGTGTCAAAGGCGTAATAGGATGGACGGGCTTCCTCGAGGTGCAGGTCTCTCCTTCGGGAAGCGCCTGGCTTGGGAGCCCCCTCTTGGTGAGGCCTGGCGGGAGCGCTGACCACCAGCTTGCTTCTGCCTGGGCTTTTCAGAGCCCCCGCCATGCCGGGGGCGGTGGGAGGCCTGGCCTTGGCGCCCTTCCCCTTCTCACCCTGCACGGTCTGCATCTGCAGCCACTCGAGCTGGAGCAGCCTGTCGATGTACCTGGCGAGCAGCCCCGCAGCGCCGCCCTGAGACGCTGGCCTGGGCTCGGCGCCCGGTGGCACGGCCAGGTCGCGGAGGTCCCAGGAGCTGAACGGGGCCGGGAGGAAGTCCGCGTAGCGGTAGGTGGTCTGCGTGCCCCGCGGGTCCGGGTCCAGGTCCGGGCTGGCGGCATCGATCTCCTCCGCTCGCAGGTGCAGCTCCGGGGGCGCGAGCGCGGAAGGCGGCACCGGGACTCTCTCCGAGTCCGACAAGTCGCTGGCGCTGTCCTCGTCCTCGTCTGCGCCCTCCTTCATGATTTTCATGCACTGAAGGTCGAGAAACAGCTCGTTCCCCGAGGCGCCCCGACACCTGGGGTCCAGGGGGCTCCTTTTGGGTTTGCCTTCCGGGGAAACGCTTTCTCTGAGTCTGTCCACAGGCAGATGGGGGGACACCTGGGGTGCCTGGGATTTACTCTGCCTTTTTCCTGAAGAGTTTTTTGAACGTTGTGCTTTATTCCAAGATGGGCCAGCATTCATATTGCTGTGAGAGATAAAACTGTAATTCTTAGTTCATTGGACAAGACCTGGCCTGCCGGTGATTAAACAGACAACAGGCACCCGCCAGTGGCGTTTCGGTTGTCCCCAGGAAGGCCCGCACGGCCCCTGCCCAGCCGGTGGTGCTCACAGAGCAACTGGGCACACAGGACGCCACTCAAGAAACGTGACAGGACACAGGTGCCCAGAGTGGATGCATGGATTTTGTCTGATACCAGCTCCCTTTAGGAAAAACACTGACAGTTCTTAAAGTGCTTGTAATTTTAGACCAGTCGTGTATATTCCAAAACAAACAAACAAACAAAAAAACCCCACCAGTTTGGAGAAAATCTGTTGTAAACTCTCAATCTGTTCTGTTAATGATGAACAGTGTTTAACAACAGTGACAAGTAAAAGCCACAGCTTTCTTTGACAAGCCTATTTTCAATGAAAAGTAAACAAGGTGTAAAATGCAAGTTGTATAGAACTTCGTCACTGATTGGTGGTGATTCTGAGCCTGAACCACCTAAAATCTTAACATGAAAGGGGCACCTGGGTGGCTCAGGCAGTTGAGCAACCCGCTCTTGATTTCAGCTCAGGTCATGATCCCAGGGTCGTGGGACTGAGCCCTGCAGCGTGGAGTCTGCTGGAGATTCTCTCTCTCTCTCTCTCTCTCTCTCTCTCTCTCTTTGCTCCTCTCCCCGCTTTCACTCTCTCTCTCAAAATGAATAAATAATAAAATCTTTTTAAGAAATGTTTTTAGGGGCGCCTGGGGGGCGCCTGGGGGGCGCAGTCGGTTAAGCGTCCGACTTCAGCCAGGTCATGATCTCGCGGTCCGTGGGTTCGAGCCCCGCGTCAGGCTCTGGGCTGATGGCTCGGAGCCTGGAGCCTGTTTCCGATTCTGTGTCTCCCTCTCTCTGCCCCTCCCCTGTTCATGCTCTGTCTCTCTCTGTCCCAAAAAAAAAAAAAAAAAAAAAAAAACAACAAAAAAAAACGTTGAAAAAAAAAATTTTTTTTAAAAAAAGAAATGTTTTTAGTTATTTTCGAGAGCCAGAGAAAGTGAGTAGGGGAGGGTCAGCAAGGAAGAGGGACAGGATTCAAAGCAGACTGTGTGCTGACAGCAGAGAGCCCGAGAGCCCGATGTAGGGCTCGAACTCACAAACTGTGAGATCCATGACCTGAGCTGAAGTCCGCCGCTCGACTGACCGAGCCACCCAGGTGGGCCCAATAATAAATAAATAAAATCTTAACATGAAAGAGTGTAGCATATATAACCTGTACCTCACATCGAAAGCTTATTCATGTGTTTTCAAATAGGAAGTGCACTGAGAAAAACCGTATTTAAAATGAGAGAGAAAAAAATCATATGGTGCCTTAAAACACCATATGAATGAAAAACATAGGACTCATGCTCCCTTGTGAATGGCAGGAAATGGGAATGACGGATTCTGTGTGCATTACCAGCACGGCTGCAATTCCCCCGGAGGTGATTTATTCCCAGGCAGGATCTCATATCAGAGTGGAAAACACTTTCTTTTCTTTTTACCCAACACACAGCATCTCACTAGGATTCATAATGCTTCTCAGGAACATTAAGTCAGGTAGGGTAAAAGAAAATGGGCAGTAAACAGGCCTTCTGGAAAGCTCAGAGGTCACCTGTCCAGTGGTTTCTGCCACACTAAGCAACTGTTTGAAAATGTGTTACTTTTTTAAATAAATATGGAGGGTGTCGAATCATGTGCAATAGCTAACACGTGCTTAATATATATTGGAAAAATGAATAAAGGAATTGTCATTACTTAGAACTCATAACCAAAACCGTTATAACTTCTGTTTACTCTGTCAGTGTATATCAATAAAAGTTATTATCGATATCCGTTTTATAAAAAAGGAAGCACGCATAGAAGGATGATTAAGGGGCTTACCTAAAATTATAGATTCTGCTAACAGTGGCAGAATTATGGCCTCTGGAATTTTTACTAACTGGTACTGTTTAAAACCACTTTGCCCACTCATTTCTGATGGGTCAAAAACATAAGTACATATTTCGTATCCACAGACATTACTTTTTTTCCAGCCACACATATTCGGTCTGGAGAACTGATATAACGTGCCATTTGCAAGAGAAAGCAATTAAAATTATTTACCTGCTTTTCTGATGACACTGATTCACCCGATTCCCTTTCTTGAAAAAATCACATGGCTGATCATCATCTAGGGTTTGATGGACTGTCTAAAAAACAGACATGCAGTAATAAATACCATGAACACACACACACACACCAAACAAAACAGCAAAACAAATCTAAGTAAGATTTCCCCTCAAAATTTACATCACCTTTTCTGTAGTGCTTGAAATATTCTTGCTCAATCTGTTGGCAGATGATGACAGCTGGGGAAGTGACTTCTTTATTCCTCTTATATTTGGAAAGGACTCTTCCAGGCCACCGGAACTAGAAGTAACAGAACATGGTAGGTAAGTATGGATTGCAAACGGCTCTGCCACCGGTACTGGGCTGGTTTTCACTTGTTTGTTTTGAAATATTTGCATAGTATTGAAATGTTGGTGGGGGGTATTGCCTTCTGTTTATAGTTTCATCTTTTTTGCTTGTTTATTTTTCACGGTGGATATTAGATACAAAATCAGACCACTATAAATGCTGCCAATGGAATCCTTCTCTCTCTCCTCACATACACACAGAGTCTCCTTGGCAATAACACCTTCAGGAAATTTGCAGGGCTAATTAAGGTCAGGTATTACTCCAATCTCCCATGTCCACTCATTCATTCATTCAACAATTACAGGAGAGCCTAGAAAATGCACATATCCCTGCTCTCATAGAACTAAAACTATTAGGGAAGCTCCCCTTTAATCCTCCTGCCTTTTCGATCACATCAATCCCGTAAAAGATTGTCAATCTAGTAATACCCATCACATAATGCTATCTCTGTGCACATAATGCTATCTCTGTTGACTCACATGGAGAATGCTGCTTTCCCTGATTTTCAGTGGGTGGCCTACAAAAAGTGCCCTGATTTCAAAGTGAATATTGTCTTTCATAATATCCCCTGCCTCTGTAAAACAGAAAAAAGGTGGGATTATAGAAGACTCTTTTGTCCTCCTGAAATTCTGCTGTATTTACTTTTCATAAGTATGTGTGCCTTTTCAGGCTCTCACAGTTAATGACTTCTATCACAATCAACAGGCTGGGTTCATCTGAGATGTAGAAGAGGTTCTTCCCTTTACCAGCCCTCCTTCAATAGTTTGGTTTTCCTTCTGCTTTCTCCCTCCGGACAGCGAAAAGGGCCCCTCCACAACGCCTGGTCCCAAACTGCTGTCGGGAACGTGCAATTCCACCTTTTCCCCCGCTTCATTTCACCTGGCATGCTCTGCACCATAAGCGGCAGCGTTTTCTGGGCACGTTACTGAGTGACACAGGAAAGGACCGCTTGTAGGGTCCTAAGATGCAGAAAGCAAGCTCCCGGGTTCCCTGATGGTTCAGGCTTGCATTGGAACAAAGCTACAAGTCTGAGACTGGCTACAAGACTGCTTCCCAAGCGCCAGCGGCTGACTAAGGGCAGCTGCATAATTCATCACAGGGCATTAACTCGCCTTCCCACATCTTCCTCTCAGGCTAGGCGCCAGGAGACGGACAGAGGCAGCACCGCCCCTCCCCACCCTCCAGGGAACTGGCCGGCCGGCCGGCCGTCTGGGCGGCAAAGCATTGTGGGTGATGTGTGGTCAGGTCGCCTGTCCTCTACGCAGCGAGGCTCCCTGGATCTGGACGGGGTTCCAGGTTGCATTGCAGTGCACACGTCCAAAGAGCTGGCTAGCCCAGAGACTTCAAATTGGCCCGGGGACCAGCTGCCGGGGAGGCCACATTTTGCGTTCACCCCCCACCCCACCCCCAGTAACCCAGAAATCCAAGGGCCCGCCGCATGCATCTCCCTCGTCCTCCGCTTGTGCAGACACAGATCTGCGGTCGATAGGCGCAGGGGCCGGGCAGACGCAGACAGAAATGGATCAGACCTGTTCCGCGGTCGCCGAGGACACGTGACGAGGCCGTCCGCCGGCCTTCCCGGCGCCGGGCGCGGAGGTCGGACTGCGGCGCGCTGCGGCAGGGCCGGGAGGCGGCGGCGCGCGGCGCGGCGGGCTCCGGGGCTGCGCCCCACCGGCGGGGCGGGCGCGCGGCGGCGTCACGAGGGGCGGGGCGCAGGCTCGCCGGGAAGTTGCGCCCCGACAAGTTGCAGCCATGTAAGTAACGCAGCGGGCGGGGAAGGCGGGAGGGGCGGCTCCACGGACGCAGCCTTCCCCCCCACCCCCGCCCCCGAGAAGCTCCGAGGCGGCCAAAGGGAGGCGCCACCCCGCGCTCCCGGGGGCGCCCGGAAAAACCTCCTCTCCCCTGGAGAAAAAGCACTCCTGTGTCTGCAGACGAGCTCCTTTCTCGCTGCCGGAGGCGGAAGACCCGCGCCAGGACTCGGGGGGCGCGGTGGCGGGCGAGGGGAGAGCGCAGCCCGCCCCAGACGCTCCCTGCACGCTGCCGTTCCGGCCCGGCGGGGACCCCGAGGTAGGGGGCGCGGGGTCCGGAGGCCGCCCCTCGTTTCCCCCTCCCCGTAGCCCGACGGCTGGCCGGGCCATGTCCGGAGGTCTCGGCCCGGCGACGCCGGTCCCGGGGCCCCGGAAGCCCGCCCCGCGGAGCCTCAGCTGCCTCTCAGACCTGGACGGCGGCACGGCCCGGGAGCCACGGCCCTGCAGGCCCCCCGGGAGCCCGGGCCGCGCGCCGCTGCCACCTCCGGAGCCGTCCGGCTGCGACCCCCCGCTTCGGCCCATCATCCTGCGGCGGGCGCGCTCGCTGCCCAGCTCGCCCGAGCGCCGCCAGAAGGCCGGGGGCGCGCCGGGAGCCGCCTGCCGGCCGGGCTGCAGCCGGCAGCTCCGCGTGCGCTTCGCCGACGCGCTGGGCCTGGAGCTGGCGCAGGTCAAGGTGTTCAACGCGGGCGAAGACCCGTCGGTGCCGCTGCACGTGCTGTCGCGCCTCGCCATCAACTCGGACCTGTGCTGCAGCAGCCAGGACCTGGAGTTCACCCTGCAGTGCCTGGTGCCCGACTTCCCGCCGCCCGTCGAAGCCGCGGACTTCGCCGAGCGCCTGGGGCGGCAGCTCGTCTGTCTGGAGCGCGTCACCTGCTCGGACCTGGGCATCAGCGGCACGGTGCGCGTGCGCAACGTGGCCTTCGAGAAGCAGGTGGCGGTGCGCTACACCTTCTCCGACTGGCGCAGCGCGCACGAGGCGGTGGCCAGGTGGCGCGGGCCCGCGGGCGCAGCGGGCACAGAGGATGTCTTCGCCTTCGGCTTCCCGGTGCCTCCCTTCCTGCTGGAGCTCGGCTCGCGCGTGCACTTCGCGCTCCGCTACCGAGTGGCCGGCGCCGAGTACTGGGACAACAACCACGGCCGAGACTACAGCCTCACGTGCCGCAACCACGCGCTGCACATGCCTCGCGGGGAGTGCGAAGAGAGCTGGATCCACTTCATCTGAGCGAGTCCCCTCTAAGGCCGCCCCGCAGTGGTTCCCACGCTGGGCACTCCGGGCCAGTTGGCGACGCTTCCTCACACGCCACCCCCTGCCTGAGTCTTCTGACCTCCTTTCCCGCTGCAGGGTCCCTGGGAAGTGGCCCTTCCCATCTTCTACTTGAACTGCCTGTGTCGCTAGGTCTCAAAAAGTAGCCTCAGGTGGCCAGAAGGCCGAGTAGTGTCACGCCCGGGGTGGAGGGAGGGTGCTGGGGTGGGGGTGGGGGGGGCAGATGCATGGCAGTGTTGGCCCCTCCTGCGACGGTCCAGGTGGGGTCAGTTGGTTTGTTTTTTGGAAAGGCCTGTGGCTTGTGCATGTGTCCTGATTGGGTCTCTGTAAACGTAGCTGTTATTTATTATCATTGTGATGTTGGAACATTTTACCCTTACTGGATGCCTTCTCAGGAACATTCTGGGTTTAACAAGCTAAAGAATAAGTCAGTCTGGTGTGTTTGTGCCCATTGTAAACAGAACGCATGGTGTGACTCCCACCGTGGTTCCTTGAGGCATTTCTGCCCTGGGACAAGGAAAACCTGAGACTAGGTTTGCTTGCCAAAGCCTGTAGACCTCTAACAGTGGGAAACTATTAATAGGCAAGAAATTTATGCCTCATCAGTCATCATACAACCATTCCTGGGAGTTCAGGCTGCCCTGGTTAGGCCGTGGAAGAGGAAAGGAAGAGCCAAGGAAGAGGGAAAAGCTTAACTTTTAAACTAGCCAAACAGCCCCTTCTCTTGGAGTCTCTCTTCTCTCTTTGTGAGTTTCCCTTCTTCGTGTTTGACAGTTCTGTATCTGCATGTGATCAGGCCATTGTGTTTAGGTTTGAGACTACCTAAACATTTTCAGAAATTCTGCCTTAAGTTATTTCAATTTCCAGGCAGCTCTATAGAGTAATTTCAGGCAACAATGCCCTTTGCAATTACCTTTTTGATGATTAAGGTGACTCTTTTTTATGTCTGCTTAAGTGTCAGAAAATTCCCAGCAGTCATCTTTCAGAAGTCAGGTTACCAAGTGGAACTAGAAGGTGTTTTCATCAATAGCCAGAGCCCTAGAGGAAAAAAGTCACAAACATTTATACTTTTTAATCGTTTTAAGTTGTATTTATATATGCCCAGTTTTATCAGCTATCTGCCAACTTTATTCGGATAGAGTTTCTAACATCCTTGTGCCTTCAGATAGAGTTTCTAACATCCGTCTGGGCTCCCCCCCCCCCCCCCCCCAGTTTTTAAACTGTTAAATGCTTTGTCTTCTTTGTTTTGTTTTGTTTTTTAAATCTCCAAGAAGTCAAGGCCATTGTCCCCTGCTGAATGCCACAATGACTTCAAACACCCAGCAAGGCGCTGATCATTTCTTTTGGTGCTGAGTGGTGGTTTCTGACAGCAGATGCCAGCACTGAGGGTGTGAAAACCCAGCTAATATGAACAGGGTCTCCAGCTTGTGACGTTTGGTTCTGATACGGCTGAAACCGGTGGGGTGAATCTGTGATAGCTGTCACCAATAAGTTCACTCTAAATTTTTGAATACTTACTGACATTTATCAAATCAATATGTAAAAGATGTGTTTTGCCTTTTAACCAACTCGTTTTTATAACTGCAACTTCTGGGTTTCTGAAATTCCAAGAAGAGGGATGGCGTTCTTTGGTACCTTTTGATAATAACAACACTGAATTTTGATTTAAGGTATTGTAATTAAATTGAACAACCTTTGGCTATTAGCACTGTGCACTACATTGATATGCAAGAGAGACAGAAGCCTGGTTCCATTTCCTGCTGTTTAATAAACTGTCCAATTAGGTCAGCAAGCCTGTGAGAGCCTTGGCTGCTGTGTCGTTGGCCCCAGCCCAGAATGCAAGACAATTGTCCAGAGTATTCAGGTGTAAGAGTTAGAGCTGCCAAATGTATTGTTGTGTAAAGGCATGTAAGAATCTTATCCATGTGACAGTCACTTGCCAAAAAGGTTCTGGTCACGGAATATAAAGTAAATGTTTTGTCTTCGATACTAAGAGAACCTCAACGTGCCTTTAAAAAAATCAACATTTAAAAATTTAAAAACTTACATATACCTGCCTAGTTGATTCAGGAGTTGATAAAAGTTCAGCTGAAGGAGAACTTTCAGACCCTAACACAGTTATAGTGCTTCCATGTTAAAATTTTGCAGTGGATTGTGCAATTGTGGGGTTGTCTCCCCAAACATATTTTAATGTCACTTAAGATGATTTCACTCAAGCCTAAATATTAAAGTATGTGCATACATTGTTATCTGATGAGTGTTTTTCTTGTGGTCTAATACAGAAAAAAGACTTGAGAAACTTCTTGTTTGTTTAAATCATTTCATATATGTGTTGTCCTTCCTAAAGCACTATCAAATTTAGGGCCTTACCAAAAAAGAATTGTGATTGTATCTCAGCTTCAGCACAGTTGTGTATGTCTTTGAGAAACTGAGATACAGGTTTTTTTTTTTATTTTTTTAATGTTTATTTCTGAGACAGAGAGAGACAGAGCATGAGTGGGGGAGGGGCAGAGAGAGAGGGAGACACAGAATCCGAAGCAGGCTCCAGGCTCCGAGCTGTCCGCACAGAGCCTGATGGAGCGCGAACTCACAAGCCGTGAGATCATGACCTGAGCCGAAGTCGGTCGCCCAACCGACTGAGCCACCCAGGCGCCCCGTGAGATACAATCTTTATGCCAGGTCGATGCTAACATAGGAAGAAAGCTCTAAGGGAATGTAGGGTATGGGATAGTTACCCTACTGTTCTTTCAGTGCTTACTGAATGCTGTATATGGAGTGATGAGTGTGTATCTGCCTTCCCTCACCCGGTGCAGAGCCTGGCACGTAGGGGAAGGAAACTGTGACATTTATTGTGCACTCACTCATTCTCACTGGCTTGCCCACAGTGATAGCTACTGCATGTATTTGATTTCAGTAGACTCTGAAAATTACCAGGGAGATAATCTCCCTATTTTCTTAGCTGATGAGAATAAAGCTCAGAGAGGCTTAATTCTTCGAAAGACCCACAGCCGGTAAGGAGCAAAGTCAGCATTCAAACCTATACCAGAATCCACCCGCTCTGCCCTGTGATGGGGTGTTCCCAATAAGTGCTTGTTAAATTTAACTGAAAGTCCAATTGTGATTGATTGATGAGGTTTTTCCATCTAACACCACATTCTAAAAACCCATTTAAAAACAATTCAAGTAAGATTAAGTTGATCTGCTTTGATCTTCCATGTGGTATTACTAAACAATCCTTCTGCTTTCCAGACACATGAAACAATAGAAAGGACAATTATTTTTTTCTCTCTACTAAAAAGTGGCAAGATGAGAAATCAGTAGTTTAAATTTTGAAGTGCTTGTCTGCTGTATCCATGTATCCATGCATGTTTTTAAACACCAAGCATCCATTGATCTTATCGTTTAAACTGACACTTCGAACGGAAATGTTCTAAAAGCCTGGAATATATCGTCGATGACTGTGCCCAGTACCGCCCCTAGATGGCCTGGGCCTGGTGCCCCTCAGGAGTCTGGGGTTTGGCTAATGAGGACAGCAGAACCGGCACCTCCTGCTTCTAGGAAATGAAGATGGGGGCGGGGCGCCAGGGGCGTGGTCTTCAGGGCGTGACCTCCGGGGGCGTGGCCGGGTGGAGCAGGTGGCCGCCCCGTAAAGTCAAGCAGCAGGGGCAGTAGGCTAGAGTCAGTGGGGACCCGCCCGCCCTGCCTCTGCGGTCGTCCGCGGGCCACAGTGTGTGTTCCTCCAGGGAGTCGGACCCTCGCCCCCCTCGCGGGTTAGGCTGGTACCCCGGGTCTCGGCGGCTCCGTCCAGCCGTCGACGTCCAGAGTGGTGGTGGATAGCCAGGGAGTCTCCTGGGGCCGACCGGCAGCCTGCAGAGGCAAGTCAGGGCTCCTGGGGCGCGTCCGCGAGGCCGGGGCAGGGGCAGGGCTCGTGGCCTAGGCGCCGCAGTCCACCTACCCAGTAAGGCCGGGAGTCGCGCTCCCCCGCCCCCCCCCACTCAGGCGACCCCGGCGTCGCTGACGGGCACGAGGGGCGGAGCCTGGCCTGCGTGCCGCGCTGATAGGACGGGGTCCCGCACGCAGGCGGCGCCGATTGGGCAGACGCTTCCCGCTCTCCGTCGGCCTCCTGAGGTGAGGTGCTGAGGCCTGAGACGCGGGGCGGGGCGGCGACGGTAACGGCGGCTCCGTGGGCGCGACGCGGAGGCCTTCTCCAGCCGCAGGTTGAGCCGGGGGCCGCGGCGGGCCACCCTGGTGGGCGGGGCTGTGTGGAGAAGGACCGCGGCACCGGGCCGGCCTCTGGCGGCGGGCGGGGGGGGGGGGGGGGACGGCCATCTCCCGACGGTTGAGGCGGAGCCGTTGTGAAAACGACTTGGGCGGCGCGGTGGCGGGATTGCGAGGCGGACCCCGGCCGGGCGGGCCTCGCGCAGATCGCGCAGTGGGCCGGGAGGAGCTGGGCGGGGCAGGGCTGGGCGGGGTCGGGGCCGCGCTGCGCCCCTCGAGGGACGCCGGTGGGGGCGTGCCGGCAGCCCGGGCGTGGGTGTGGCAGGTGTGGGCCGGGAGGAGCTGGGCGGGGCCCCGCCGGGTCCGCGTGCCGCCTGTCGGGGGACGCCGGTGGGGGCGTGCTGGCCGCCGCTGGCGTGGGTGTGGCGGGGTGGTCCGCGCTCCCCGCTGGGGCGCGGGGCTGGGCTGGTAGCGCTTCCCGCTGCGGGCGCCGTTTCCGCGCGCCGGCTAGCCGTGGCCAACGTGCTCCCCTCCCTGGCCTTCCGTGCCCCGTGCGGCCTTCTCCCTGAGCGCCGCCTGCCCTGCTCGGATAAAATGGGAGCGCGTGCTGGCCTCCATGGTAATACCATCACGGGGGTTTGATGACACAGCTGGGGTTAACGTTTCAGAAAGGTGGTGCTCGCTCCTCTCCCGTCCTTTAGCCGCCCCCCCCGGCCCGCCCACCCCGTCACCCCCACCCGGCCCCCCGCGCGCACCCGTCCTCCCGTTTCCCAGACCCCCGGCCCCACCCCCATCCCCTGTCCTCCCGTCTACCCCGTTCCCCACCCCGCATCCCCGGTCTCCGGCACCCCCCCCTCCGTCCTCCTCCCCCTTCCCCCGTCCTCCCTTGTCTCCATCCCGTCGCCCCCGCCCCCGTCCCCCGTTGCGCACCCCCACCCCCTTCCTCCCGTCCCTCGGGCGGGGTCGGCCTCCTCTTTGCATTTGTAAATGTGAGCCGTCGGGCCGGTGCTGGAGGGGACCTTGTGTTGATCCCAGGCTGCTAAGCGTCTGTTCGGCTTTGCGGGGAAAGTACGCGCCCCTCCTGTTTGTCAACCGCCGTCCTCATCCGCCTGCGTGTTCGCATTCATCACCTCACTGGTTCTGTCTTGCCCCTAAGTGGACCGGGGCTCAAAGCCTGCTTGGACACACAGCCCCACACTCTCTGTGAAAAGTGTTCTGCGCCGGGTTTCTTACGTCCTCTTGGTGTTCCGGTTCTGTTGCGTGGTACCTCGGAAGGATATTTTAGGAGGGGGTCACTCGTTCTGGCAGTGGAGTGTATCCCCTTTGTTTCCTTCTAGAGTCGGCCTTAATCGCTCAGCTGCAAATGTCTGGCTTGTTTAACGAACGGTACTCAGTTGCTGGCTCTCTTGAGGCCAGTAGGCATTCGGCCTTGCGACGGAGGGACAGGTCACCGGATTGTTTAGTTTTCTCACTTTCAATCGACCTGCGGAGATACTAATCAGTTTTCCTTGGCTGACATCTTGCAGGAAGGTAGTCTAGGAACTAAACCATCTTGTTAGCATTTTTGAGCCTCTTGGCCATAAGTGATTTTTGCTGTATTTCACGTCTCAAGAGTACTTCGTAAAGTACATTTTAGATTCAAATCCAAATTGTTTTATTTGTGGAGGCAGAAAAGCAATAAGGACGTAGGCATGCCTGCCCCCAAAGTTGCTGGCCCTAGGAAAAGAGTACAAATTGATGTGCCTAAAATATATTTTAAGTATTTAAACTTTTTAACCAAGTTTTCAAATGTTAAATAAAATGTTCTAGTCTTCAGTTTTACAGATATACCTTCATCGCAATAAAATAGACAAATATGTGTAAAGCTATTATTTTTATGATTGAATGTTGGCAAAATATCAAAGATTAACTGAATCTTTGGTGATGGACTGGTGAATTTTGGATAGGTAATAAAATATCGATCTATGTAAGTCAGAAGTTATATATGCCATAATTTTTAATTTTGGATAAATCACCAATGTGTTACAATCAAGACTTTTACTTTTTGTGTTTTATTATGGACGGTATGATTTAAGGATTGAAACAATATGTAATTGCTTTCAAAATCTAATTTGAGAATATTTTCATAAGAACATGACATAGTATAAAAATATTTTCCCTTAAAAATGTTTGAAATATTAAAATTCTCTTAAGATTAAGATAAAATACAAATTATTAATGAACATTAATCTTAAAATTCTTTTAATAATGCTGAAATTATTTTTGAATAATTGAATCTCACTAAATTTTTTATAAGCATAAACTTAGTCATCATTCTAGTGTTTACTTGCCCTTTGCTATGATAGGATCCATATTATGCTCATGCAATTTATGTCTGGATTTACATGTGTACAAATTAAAGAATACTATGAATCGCTTAGAACTACAAGATGTTCCTCAGTCACCATGCGCAGCTGTGCACTGAGTTGCTGGTACTTGTAGAGCCACAAGTTGAAATGCAAAGAGAAGCAAGAAAATGGGCGTTTGGCACTGTTAAGGATCAGTTCTTCATTATGCAAGAATCAGCTGTATTCTTGTTCTGCTAACAGAAGGATTCGACAGTGAATTAATGTCTTTTCTCATACTTGAGCACTTAGGTTTCTCAAATTCTACCTCCATTCTAAAGCAGAAACAAAAGTGTCAGTGTCAGCACAACCTGCAACCTTCTCAGCATTGTTTTAGCCTCCCCCCACGCCTTTAAACTTTTAAAATAGAAGATTCTAACTATATAAAATAAACAGAATAGTGTAATTAACTAAAGTCCCCTTCTTCCAAGGGCGTAGGCAAGGAAAGTGTTTCTCTGGGGCCTGAAGGTGGTGAATTACAAGAATTAATGTGTTCGTGGTTCTAGGACTTGCTGGGCCAGTTCTGGATTCTGAATGAATAGAGATTCCTGTGTGCTCCTTAATAAAATTGTGTGTGTGTGTAAGAGAGAGACAATGATGTACAAAAAGCTCCTATTTTTATGCTTTATACTTTTTGTGTCTTAGATGCCTCTGTATTTCAAGGTCATTGGGATATTCTCCTGTATGTATTCCTTCTAGTAGTTTTTAAACACTTACTACATTGGATAGTTAATTCATCTAGACTTTATTTTTGTGAATGGTGGGAGATAGAGGTCTAATTTGTTTTCACGTGGTAAGTCAGTTTTCCTAATACCAGTTATCAACTAGTTTACCTTTTCCCTCTGATTTATGAAGCGTTATGTATACATGAACTTACAATATATGCATGGGGTGTGCATTTGCATTCTGTTTTGTTTTATTGGTCCATTTGTTTCCTATTCTTAACACTGTTTTTTTTTGTTTGGTAATTGTGACTTTGTAATATGTTTTACCATCAAAAAAGATTATTCTTCCCTTTAATTTTATATTTTATCTTATTTAAAATTTTTTTAAATTCCAGTATAACTAATGTGCAGGGTTGCATTGGTTTCAGGCATAAATATAGGGATTCAACAATTCTCTATGTTACTCAGTGTTCACCACAATATGTGTACTCTTGATCCCCTTTACCTGTTTCACCCATCCCACCACTCTCCTTCCCTCTGGTAACCACTAGTTTGTTCTCCATATTTAAGAGTCTGTTTTTTGTCTCTTTTTTCCTTTGTTTGTTTTGTTCCTTAAATTCCATATATGACTGAAATCATATGGTATTGGTCTTTCTCTGACTTACATCACTTAGCATTATACCCTCTAGATCCATCCATATTGTTGCAAGTGGCAAGATTTCATTTTTTTTATGGCTGAGTAATATTCTACTACATACGTATATATGTATGTACATATATACATACACACATACATACATGTGTATATATACCACATCTTCTGTATCTGTTCATCTATCCATGGTCACTTGGGCTTTTTCCATAATTTTCCTACTATAAATAATCCTGCGGTAAACATAGGAGTACACAGATCTTTTCGAATTAGTGTTTTCGTACTCTGGGTAATTACCCAGCATTGGAATTACTGGATCATATGGTAGTTCTATTTTTTCTTTCTTTCTTCCTTTCTTTTTTCTTAAGGGAGAGAGAGAGTGGGTGAATGGGGGAGAGGGATGGAGAGAGAGAGAAAGAGAAAAAAAGAATTGCAAACAGGCTCCATGCTCAGCGTGGAGCTTAACGTGGGGCTGAATCCCACAACCCTCGGATCATGACCTGAGCTGAAACCAAAAGTTGGGTGTTCAACTGACTGAGCCATCCAGGCACCCTGATTTTTACTTTTTTGAGGAACTGTTTTCCACGCTGGCTGCACCAGTTTGCATTCTGATCAACACTGCAGGAAGGTTCCTTTTTCTCCACATCCTTGCCAAAACTTGTCGTTTCTTGTGTTGTCGATTTTCACCATTCTGACAGGTGTAAGGTTATATCTCATGGTGGTTTTGATTTGCATTTCCCAAAGATGAATGATGTTGAGCATCTTTTCAATGTGTCTGTTGGCGACTTGTAGGTCTTCTTTGGAGAAATGTCTATATTCATGTCTTCTGCTCATTTTTTGACTGGATTGTGTTTTTGATGTTGTATAAGTTCTTTATATATTTTGGATACTACCCCTTATCAGATAATATCATTTGCAAATACCTTTCTCCCGTCCAGTAGGTTATCTTTTTGTTTTGTTGATTGTTTTCTTTGCTGTGCAGGCCTTTTATTTTCATGCGGTCCCAGTAGTTTATTTTTTATTTTGTTTTCCATGGCTTAGGAGACCTATCTGGAAAAATGTTGCTATGGCTAATTTCAGGGAAATTACTGCCTGTGCTCTTTTTAGTATTTTTATGGTTTCATATTTCACATTTAGATCTTTAATCCATTTTTGAATTTATATTTGTGTATGGTATAAGAAAGTGGTCCAGTTTCATTCTTTTGCATGTAGGTGTCCAGTTTTCCCAGAACCATTTGTTGAAGAGCCGGTCTTTTTCACATTGCATATTCTTACCTCCTTTGTCAAAGACTAATTGACCATTTAATTGTAGGTTTATTTCTGGGCTTTTTTTTTTTAATTAATTTTTTTTTTTAGTGGGGAGACAGAGTGCACACAAGCAGGGGAGGGGCAGAGAGAGAAGGAGAGAGAATTGCAAGCAGGCTCCATGCTCAGTGCAAAGCCGGACATGGGGCTTAATCTCACTACTGTGAGATCATGACCTGAGCCAAACAAAACCAATAGTGGGACATTCCACCAACTGAGCCACCCAGGCACCCCTATTTCTGGGTTTTCTGTTTTGTTCTATTGATCCATGTGTCTGTGTGCCAGTACCATACAATTTTGACTTCTCTTTTACAGCTTTGTAGTATGCCTTGAAATCTGGGATTGTGATACCTCCATTTTTCTTCTTTTTCAAGATTGATTTGGGGTGATTATGGTTCAATCACATTTTAGGATTATTTTTTATAGTTCTGTGAAGAGCATTCTTGGTATTTTGACAGGGATTGTATTAAATCTGGAGATGACTTTGAATAGTAAGGACATTTTAATAATATTTGCTCTCCCTATCCCAGTATCATTCCATTTATTTGTGTCTGTCTTCAATTTCTTTCATCAGTGTTTTATAGTTTTCAGAGTACAGGTCTTTTACCTCCTTGTTTAAGTTTATTCCTAGGTGTTTATTATTTTTGGTGCAATTGTAAATGGAATTGTTTTCTAAATTTCTCTCTCGCTACTTTGTTATTAGTGTGTAGAAATGCAACAGAATTCTGTATGTTGATTTTGTATCCTGCGACCTTACTGAATTCATTTATCAGTTCTAGTAGTTTTAGGTTGAGTCTTCAGAGTGTTCTATATATACTACCGTGTCATATGCAAATAATGAGAGTTTTACTTCTTCTTTGCCAATTTGAATGCCTTTTATCCTTTTTCTTGTCTGATTGCTGTGGCTAGGACTTCCAGTACTGTGTTGAATAAAAGTGGTGTGAGTGGACATCCTTGTCTTGCTCCTGACGTTAAGGGAAAAGCTCTCAGTTTTTCACCATCGAGTATGAGGTTAGCTGTGCATTTTCCTTGTAGGAGTCTTTATTATGTTGAGGTATGTTTCCTCTAAACCTCTTCCCTTTAATTTTGAGTAGTATTTTTGCTGGCTGTAGAATTTGTGTTTGTAGTTTCTTCTTTCGGTACTTTGTAATTTCTTGTAGTGTCCTTGTCTGGCTTTGGTATCAAGAGAATGCTAACTCATAATTGGAAGTGTACCTTCCTCTTCTGTTTTTGGGAAGAGGTTGAGAAGGATTGGTGTTAGTTCTTCTCTAAATGTTTGGTAGAATTTGCCAGTGAAGCCCCTTGCCCTGGACTTTCCTTTGTTGGGAGTTGTTTTGTTTTTGGTTTTTTTCCTCAATTTTTTTTTTTAACATTTTGTTTATTTTTGAGAGATAGAACATGAGTGGGGGATGGGCAGAGAGAGAGGGAGACACAGTATCTGAAACAGGCTCCAAGCTCTGAGCTGTCAGCACAGAGCCCAAAGAGGGGCTCAAACCCACAAACCACAAGATCATGACCTGAGCTGGAGTCTGACACTCAACTGACTGAGCCACCCAGGCCCCCCTGTTGGGAGGCTTTTACTTACGGATTCAGTCTCCTTACTAGTGATTGATCTGTTGAGATTTTGAATTTCTTCACAATTCAGTCTTGTATTTTTCTAGATTGTATGTTTCTTCTAGGTTTCATTTCTTCTAGGTTGTCCAATTTATTGACATGTAATTGTTAATGTGTCTTACGATTTTTTTACATTTCTGTGATATCAATTGTAATGTATCTTTCATTTATAATTTTACTTGAGTCCTCTTTTTTTCCCCTTGGGAACTCTAGCTAAAGGTTTGTCTGTTTATCTTTTCAAAAATCCAGCTCTTATTTTCATTGATCTATTGTGTTTTAAGTCTCTGTGTCCTTCATTACCACGCTGATCTTTGTTCTTTCTTTCCTTCTACTATCTTTGGGCTTAGTTTTTTCTCCTTTTTCTAGTTCTTTGAGGTGTAAGTTTAAGTTGTTTATTTAAGATCTTTTTTTCTTTTACTGTAAGTGTTTTTCAGTGTAACCTTATCTTTTAAAACTGTTTTTGCAAACATTTTTAAAAATGGGGCACCTGGGTGGCTCAGTTGATTCTTGATTTTGACTCGGGTCATGATACCAGGGTTGTGGGATTGAGCCCCAGGTCAGGCTTAGAGCCTACTTGAGATTCTCTCTCTCCCTCTCGCTGCCCTCTCCCTCATCTCAAAATAAAGAAATATTTTTAATAATTGTTTTTGCTGTGTTCCATAATTTTTGTTTTGTTGTTTTCCCATTTCATTTGTCTCAAGGTTTTTTTTTTTAATTTCTCCTTTGATTTTGTTGGCTGTTCAGAAACATGTTCAGAAGCATCTCCACATAATTGTGGGTTTGTTTTTTTTTTTTTTTTTTTGTTTTCTTCTCATAATTGACTTTTTTAAATGTTTATTTTTGAGAGAGCGAGAGAGAGAGAGAGACAGGGAGAGACAGAGCATGAGTGGGGGAGAGGCAGAGACAGAGGGAGACACAGAATCCAAAGCAGGCTCCAGGCTCCAGGCTCCAAGCTGTTAGCACAGAGCCTGATGCGGGGCTTGAACCCACGAACCACAAGATCCTGACCTAAGTTGAAGTTGGATGCTCAACTGACTGAGCCACCCAGGCGCCCCTCTTGTAATTGATTTTTAGTTTCATATCATTGTGGTTGGAAAATATGCTTGATATGATTTACATTTTTTAAAATTTCGTAAGACTTGTTTTGTGGCCTAACATATGACTTATGCTGGAGAGTGTTCCATGTGCACTTGAGAAGAATGTGTATCCTGCTGCTGTTGGAAGAAATGTTCTGTATGAATCTGTTAGGTCCATCTGGTCTAATGTGTAGGTTAAGTCTGATCTTTAGACACTTTAAATTTTTTTTTTTGTTTGAGAGAGTGTGAATGAATGGGGGAACGGCCGAGAGAGAGGGGTTCAGAGGATCTGAGGTGGGCTCTTCGCTGATAGCAGCTAGCCCAACGTGGTGGGCTCGAACCCACAAATTGCGAGATCACGATCTGAGCTGAAGTCAGATGCTCAACTGACTGAGCCACCCAGACGCCTCCTAGGCACTTTAAAGAAGATACTGTTCTAAGCCTTCTGGCTTTCATGGTTTCTGTTGGTCGGCTATCAGTCTTATCAGGCTACTTAAAAGTAAGCTGTCTTTTTTTAGTCTCTGGCAGCTTTTAATGTTTTTGTATTTGATTGTTAGCAGGCTTCTGTGGTACACTTGGGTATAGTTTTTCTTTTTCCTTCTGGGGTTCATAGGGCTTTTTGAATCAATAGTGATGTCTTTTATTAGTTTCGGGAAATTCTCAGTCATCATTTTTTAGCTATTGCCTCTGCCCCATTCACTATCTCCCAGGGATTTCATTTACAGATACATAGGGCTTTATTATTTACCCTCTGTGTTGTTCTGTCTTCTAGTCTCCCTCCCCATATTTTTGTGTATCTTTGTTTCTTTGTAGATATTTTTTTCTGATATGGCTCCCATTTCTGTAATTTTCATTCATCTGTGTGTCTTTCTATTTATTTTGTTCTAAATAATTTTGTTATTGACTATTTTGTTGTTTCTAGAATTATGTGGTTCTTGTTCAAATTTTCTGTGGCCTTCCTTACTCCCCACCCCAGTTTCTAGTTCTCTGCCAAAGTTCCCAGTCTTTTTAAATAATCCTTATGTACACAGTACTTATAGTTACTGTAAAGTGTTTAATAACTTTACCATCTGGAGGCCCTGTGGCCCTGTTACTTTAGGCTACTACTGTTTGTCACTTTTCAGTAGATTGGCCCAAGTCTATGAATTTCACTTTAAATATTGCTTTGGTTGAGTCTTACAGTTTTTTGTATACACACATTTTCTCATTCACTAAATACTTATTCATTTCTCTGTTTTTATATCATGAGGACTATTCACATGCACATATTTTAGTTTCTAAATAGATGGGAAGTTTAAAGCTATCTTTGTAGCAGATGTCTAAATTTACTGTATTATGAAAACAGGGTATCATATTATTCTTTTGCATGCTTTTGTTTTTGCTCTTGTGACTTAAGATTTTTTCTTTTATTATTCAGAAATATCCTCACAACGTTTATAGATGTACTTTTAAAAATTTGTCTTCTTTGGGATTCAGTGGACTCCTTAAATTCATGGATGTGTATGTTTATTTTGGGGAAATTCTTGCCTGTTATTCTGTTACCACCCCCACTGTCTTTTTAAGATAATTTTTGGCATTCTTATTGAATAGATACTGGAATATCTACATCTCTCCTTCATATATCAACTTTTTCTTGTATACATTTTATCATTTCATTTCCTTGTGATATTCTGGATCCTATTACCCAAAGAATAGTCCCTTATACAGAGAGCCACCCCCCTAAGCTTTAGGCTTATGATAATAGTGGCAGTAATGGATCCTTAAGGGTCTCTAGCCAGTGCTGTTCCTCATTAACCCCCATTTGGTTGTTGACCTTCAGTACTTATTTTTTACTCCTGTGTTTGAGATAATATTTTTCATGTCTTTCCCCCACTATTTTCTATATATGAAGCAAGTCTGTGTGTGGGGGGGGGGGTGTACTAAAATCTTGGAAGTGTATAGTAAAACTTTCTCTAACAGGACCAACCTAAATTTCTATCTTCTGTGATGGCCTGGGGAGAATTAAAGAGTTAAGCCAAATAGAAAATCGATAAACCCCTTCTTTGGAATTGGGGAAGCAAAGAGTGAGTCCCTGCATTTCCAATATTTTCTGGGTCATATCTCTCTGAGTTAGGCAGAGTGACAAAATGACTACCAGCTACTTAGAGATCTTGGAATCCTTGCTGGTGTATTGGAATTCCCAGCTAGCCGCAGACCTAGAATTGCCCCTTTAGTATACAATAGAGGCCAGAGCAGACAAGCACAACCAGGGGGGACAAAATCACAGCTGGCCCCTGAATAGGTTTGGATGGAGACAGCTAGACTTCCCACCTGCTTAACTATCAAGGCTGGCCTCGGTCATTTTTGTCCCCTCACTATAACCCCACCCGCATTTTACATCTCCCATGTTTTGGATTCCACTTACCTATATTTTGGCAAGAATTTATTGTACTTTTAAAAAGTCACGTAAGCATAAATTACAAGTAAAGCCTGCCTCTGACAAATAGCAAGTTACATTTCTGTGGAACTCACTACTCTTCCTCACCAGTAAGCTAACTTTCCAACTGTCCTGAAATGGTACAGGTATCTATCTCTCTCTCCCTCTCCCTCCACCTCTCTCCCTTTCTCGTTCTCTCCCCCCTACCTCTCCTTCTCTATCTCCCCCTACCACACACACAAATACACACAAACATGTGTGCCAATATGTGTATACTTACACCTAGAGATATAATCATACATAAGACAGTGTTTCTTTTTTTGACATAAATGCCATTACACAGTATGTGTCATTTGGCAACATTGTTTTTTAATTTAACTTAAAATTGACTGCAGATATCTACAATTCTGGTTCATCTGTTACGTTTACAAAATTGATGATCATATACCACATTTTACTTATTCATTCTTCACTCTCCCTCCCATTCCCAACGCCTATCTGGGTACTTTTGAATTGTTGCCACTTACCACAGTGCTGCAAAAACATCATTAGACTTGGCTCCTAATAAACATGGAGCGAATGTTTCTCTGAGGATCAGATATTTCCCCCTAGAGTTAATTTGAAATTATAAGAGATTTTTTACTCATGCCTTTTCCGTGCCTGATATGTGTGCCCTTGTTGGCACTTAAATTTCTCTACTAGCGTGTGCAAGAAAGCAGACTGTGACTAATGCCACTCGTTCTCTTAGGAATACATGGTCCTGTAGTCACCTTGGATTAATTAATTGCCTCTCTATGGTGGATTTCCTGGTGTTTCTGTTGCAGAGCTCTTTAAGTACAGATTATTTTTACATTGTTCCACTTATAATGTCTAGGAAAGATGGTATTTCTTTTCCTTTATAGAGCTGACATCTAAATTACATTTGAAAATGTTAGATGCTTTTGTGAATCAATCAGGGTAACCCGATTGATTCCTGTTTTCCATTCTTCTTTGAAGGGACAATGTTCTTAGGTTTTCTTTTCCTCATTCCCTTCATTCTGTATTTGTCTATTCTCTTATATCCTGTTCTTTGGTAACGTACTGGGATATTCCCCCCTTCTTATGAGAGTATTAGGTTACTAGACTGAATTTCATTTACACATTAATTAAAGATTCGTTTTCCTCTTGTTCCCAAAGTTGAAACACATACAGCAGGAATTGCTCATGAAAGTCCAGGTTTGTATTCTTTCACTAACTAGTTTTGTGACCTTTCGGCAAGACTTTGGACATTTATTTAAGTAATCTACAAAAAGAGAAGGCTTGAATAAATGATCTTCAGGCTTTCTTCCAGAAACTTCTTTAGTCAAATTCAAATGTGTAATTTGATGTTTAGATGGTGAGGAACTTGAAGAAATTATTTATTGCCTTTGGTATAAGCTTATTTATGTGTGTTAAGATTTTTGAACTGTAAATAAACATATATAGAATAGATTATAAGGTATTGAAAGCATATATTTTGTTTTATAGGTGTTTGTTTTGTCTTGCTGTTTTAAAATTACATCAAAATGCCAATAAGACCAGATCTCCAGGTATGTAGTCCTAAACCAAAAGGAAATATTTTAGTTCCTAAAATCATTTTGGTTTATTTACAAGTGTTAAGTGCTATATTTTTAGGAAAGACAAAGCCTACTTCTTTTTATGAAATGGTCAAGAGTAGAATAGTTTAACATTTTTTAACTAAAAAATTTTTTTAATCTTATTTATTTTTGAGAGAGAGGGAGAGCAAGCGCAAGCTGGGGAGGGGCAGAGAGAGAGAGAGGGAGGCACAGAATCTGAAGCAGGCTCCAGGCTCGGAGCTGTCAGTCAGCATAGAGCCCAACGAAGGGCTTTAACCCGTATGAACTGTGAGATCATGACCTGAGCTGAAGTTGGATGCTTAACCGATTGAGCCACCCAGGTGCCCCTCCAGAGTAGAATAATTTAAATGAAATGTTATTCTTTCATTTTTTTTGATAAATTTGTTTTCAAAACCTGTTATAACTTGTGAGGTATGAAAGATGCTGGTTATTTACATATACCTTTTACATTGACAAGAATTACACAGTGATGCATATATAGCCAGTGCCTGGGTGTTTTTATGTTAGGATTTAAAATTGTAAGATACTATCATTTAGGTAAAAAGTTTTAATGTGTAGGTGGTTTACGACCAAGGATGGTGGATTCTGTAAAAGTTAAAAAATGCACAGGATACTAAGTGAATTCTTAAATTGTATTGACTTGTGGTTTCCAAACAGTGCTTTTGTCTGTCTTTACGCATTTTTAAAAAACTAAACCTCATTAAGAAATTTATAGTCAGATGTGTTAGGGTTTTCTCCATGGTGTTAAGTATTAGTTACTATATAGTTTATTTCACTTCTTTTATTAATAGGGTCTTTGTTTTAAACTTAAAAAAATTTTTTTTAATGTTTATTTTTGACAGAGAGACGGAGCAGGAGTGGGGGAGGGACAGAGAGAGAGAGGGAGACACAGAATCTGAAACAGGCTCCAGGCTCCCTCCGAGCTGTCAGCACAGAGCCCGATGCGGGACTTGAACTCACAGACAGCAAGATCATGACCTGAGAGCCGAAGTCGGACGCTCAACTGACTGAGCCACCCGGGCACATCCTAAACTTTTTTTAATGTTTATTTTTTGAGGGGTGGGGGGAGAGGGAAAGAGGGAGAGCGAGTGTGTGAGCGGGGGAGGGGCAGAGAGAGAGGGAGACACAGAATCCAGAGCAGGCTCCAGACTCCCAAGCTGTCAGCACAGAGCCCGACATGGAGCTCAAACTCATAAACTGTGAGATCATGACCTGAACTGAAGTCCGACTCTTAACTGACTGAGCCACCCAGGTGCCCTGGGGTCTTTTTTTTTTTTTTTTTTTTTTTTTTTTTTAATTCATCGTACTGATGACTTTAAAGGATGTGAAATGGAAAATTACTAGAATATATATATTTTATATAGAATCTTGGCTATTATCAAAGAAACTTGATCTCTGTTACTTCAAACTTAATAGTGTACAGGTGTTTTTTTTAATAAGGTGAATTGACATAAGATCTGTTGAGAATTTTCATGTGAAGACTAGACTGCATAAGGTGATAATTTTGGTTTTGATTCAATATGTGTGCCATTAACTATATTTCTCTAGCAGTTGGAAAAATGCATTGATGATGCTTTAAGAAAAAATGATTTCAAACCTTTAAAAACACTTTTACAAATTGGTGTTTGTGAAGATGTAAAGATTAAATGCAGCAAGCAATTTTTACACAAGTTGGATGACCTTGTATGCAGGGTAAGTACTCCTTTTCTTTGAATGATTATTGAAATTATTAGATAGCACTCTACTTTCTAGGAAGAAATATTCCATTGGAAAAAATGAATAAAAAGGCTTTGGCAAATTCGGTTATAGTTATATAAATAAGTGCTCATTTTTTAAAATATTTATTATTGAGAGAGAGAGAGAGAGAGAGAGAGAGAGAGAGAGAGCGAGCGAGCATGCATGGGCAGGAGAGGGGCAGAGAGAGAGGGAGACACAGAATCCGAAGCAGGTTCCAGGCTCTGAGCTGTCAGCACAGAGCCCTATGTGGGGCTTGAACTCATGATCCACGAGATCATGACTTGAGTCAAAGTCAGACACTTAACCGACTGAGCCACCCAGGTGCCCCAGTAAGTGCTCATTAAAAACCAGAAAAAGCCTGAGGAATCCCAAATAACATATCGGTCTGCTGTTTTCTAAATACAACGTACACAAAGCTATGTTTACATAGTGATCCCATAATTATTAACTGTAACCTAAACTGGGGAAAAATAGTCTACCTGTTTGAAGTTTGAGCAACTTTTTAAAAAGCCATCAGCATATTCTTCATGTTATGGGCCAGAGCTTGGTGTTTTCAAAAATAAAACAAATAAACAAAAATTATCTACAACCTTGGACTTGATTTATCATATGTAAGGTATTTTTATACATGAGAAAAAGTGAGTATT
Organism: Prionailurus viverrinus; assembly: GCF_022837055.1. NCBI lineage: Eukaryota > Metazoa > Chordata > Mammalia > Carnivora > Felidae > Prionailurus > Prionailurus viverrinus. Next base: position 3,584,680 of record NC_062563.1, read on the forward strand.
GACAGTCTCCCCCAGTAGGAGATTTGTTATCATGAATCTAAAAATTGAGTAAAAATTTCTTTTATCCATTAGTTACATACATAGAGCTTTGTAGAATGGAAGGTAACTGATGCATTGCATCATAGTCTAAAGTTGCAGGAATTTATACAAATCTGCATTTTTATACTGAGTTTGTCACTCACTGGCCGGGTGTCTTTAGGCCACCCCAGTGCTCTCCTAAACCACACTTTTGTACTTTGCAATATGGACATTATGATAATGGCAAACTTACAGGATTTGTGAGGATTATAAAGCTCCTAGCACGACGCCAATTCTGTACTGTTTTGTGTTTACAGATGTTTACACGTATCCTTTTGTTTCAGGAGCTTAATAAAAAGGACATCCAAACCGTTTCAACCATTTTTGTTTCTTTTGGAAGATGTGGTAAAAATATCAGTATATTGGGGCAAGCCGGACTTTTAACTATGATAAAACAAGGAATAGTCCAGAAGATAAGTACGAAACGTGTGATGTTGATGTGAGGGAGTATGATTAAAGGTGTGTCGTTTAATAAAATTAACAGCTCAAACAGTTGAAAAGAAATTTGAGAACTTTATAAAAACTTTTGGATAAAATAAATGTTTCTATAACCTGTGCTACGTGTTACAAAGATGAAGATCAAAAGGACACTCTGTACATAGGCTCCTTGATAATCATGTGAATTTGAGATCACAAGACTCCCTGAGGCCTTTGCATGCTTTATCTGTTTACTATCTAGCATTATTTGTTTTTCTTTTTATATTATTTTCTACTTCCCATGCTAGAATGTGGGATATTGATTTTTATTTGTGTTGTTCATTTCTGTGTACCTAACACTGAGAACAGTACCTGGGATGTAATATCTACTCAAATATCTGAATTCGTTAAAATAAAATAATTCATTAAAACAAATTCGTTAACGGGCGCCTGGGTGGCTCAGTTAGTTAAGCATCTGATTTTGGCTCAGGTCGTGGTCTCACAGTGCATGAGTTCGAGCCCCGCGTCGGGCTCTGTGCTGACAGCTCAGAGCCTGGAGCCTGCTCTGGATTCTGTGTCTCCCTCTCTCTCTCTGCCCCTCCCCTGCTCACATTCTGTCTCTTTCTGTCTCTGCAAAATGAATAAAATGTTACAAAAATTTTTAAAAATTCAATAAAATAATACTAAAACTTTTCAAATAGTGATAATGCCAAAATAATCTAATATATGATGATAATTTATTTTTATCTGTTAATGAATGTACCTGAACTAGGTATTTGAAGGGGAAAAGAAAGGTGGTCTACCTAGAATTAGGATTAGTTCATCTATTCCCATCTAAACAATGGAAAGATATGGTGAGATACCAAAAAATGAAAACAAGAAAGATGTTTAAAAACATAAACTTATTTTCATATAATACTGGAATTTTTATTTTTGATGTTTCTTTATTCCTAGGTTTACTGTTTATGCAAAGATAAGTACATTCTTAAAATTATTAAAATTGAATTCAAAGTAATTAATATGCACATTTCTTTTTTTACATGGTTGCCTGGTTTGAAAAATCCAAGGAGATTATTCTCAGTCGAGGAAATTCAAAAGATGAGGCAGCTATAAATATGATAGAAGACTTACTTGATCTTTTGATGGTAAAAATCACATCGATTAACTAATCTTACAAGTCTGTTTACTTAAAAAACAATTTGTGTTCTATATGTTCTGAGCCTAAAAGTCACTAACAAATTGGCTAGTGACTTGATTTAATTACTCTATTCAGATTGTTTAAAGCACTTATCCTGATTAATATAATTAAATAGTTAATAAATAAAAGTTAAATAATTACATGGTGAATTCCAATGTGATCTGTTATTTTAATACTATTTTTAATGGCTTATAAGATAGTAAATTACAAACTAAATGTTATTCACTTTTTTTTTTCAGGTCATACATGACATCAATGATGAAGGTATAATAAGCATTTTACTTCTATTAAAACAATAATTTCCTATTAGAGTTTTAGTATAATTTTGCAATCCTCATAGTATTGTGCTAATATTAGGAATCTACTAGTTAATTTGGGGATCAACAACCTTGTTCTGTAAAGGGGCAGATAGTAAACATTATAAGCTTTATATTAGGACCAAGAAAAAGAAAGTGAGAATATTATATAGCCACTTATATAACAAGAAAACAAATATCCACAGATGTTTTATTTATACAATTCAAAATATTATAAAATTGAGTACAATGTTTCTGTAATAGGTCAACTAATGAGAATAGTACTCTTGAGGGGATGACATTTCACTTAATTACGGTTCAGAGTTAGTGTTTGCTGTTATCAGAATTCATTGCAAATGTTCATTTTTTATGCTTATCTGTAATGAGATTTTATGTATATTGCATTAGAAACTGTCTCTTCATGTAGATAATGCCAAATATCAGTTCATGAGCATGATTTTTAATTGAGCGTGTTCATCACTTGGAAAGCATTTGTAGAAGATTAGAGTCCTTTCTTAATATTTGCTTTTTAGAATGTCATTGCATGCAGATGAATGACTGTCAACTGAAGGTTAGGTAGACGCCCCTCAATTGCACATTTAAATGGGTTTTGAAATATGGGAATGTCCTTTGCACTTTGTCAGTGTCCAAAAATGCTGCTCAACCTGTAGCTGGAGTTTGGAAAAAACGTACTCCTGTAAATTTGTGTGAGAATGGAGATGTCACTCCTTGTTTTAATTTTTGACAGCCTGGGAAATGTATAAAACAGTTTAGCATAACTTGTGATTCAGATAACCTTCGTTTCATTGAAATGACTTCAGTGAAGTGTAAGTTTGTCATATCAGCATGATTTTGCCTTGTAATTTTGTGTCAGATTCATTAAGAAACATCAACTCTGCAGCCCATGCTAATTAATTACAGAAACCATTCAGTGGTAACTGATGTTGGCTAAGTTCATGAGAGTAGAATGCAATTCACTTTGCTACTGCTGGTTCAGTGAAACATGATCGAATCAAATATTTCCACAGAGTCACCTGCTGATGAGTAACACAGCCATACAAAATGGGCAGTGGGGTGGATTTGGTTTGTGGGCCATAATTTGCCAACTCTTGATCTAATGGGACAAAATTTTCAAAATAGAGAACACATTACAACTCATCCTCACTTGTGAGTAGCCCTTTTTTTTTGTGCCAAGCAATCAGTCCAAATTATTTTATCTCTGTTGGTTGAGGAAGAATTACCTAGGATTAGTCATTGAGGCTGGTGAATTGTTTGTAAATAAAGGAACAATTTGCCCTCAAAACCAAAACCTTTGAAAAGCTCAATTGCTATTTATTTCAATGGTAGTTGATGCTACCTTTTCATCGATTGCTTTGCAGTTGATTTAACAGTCTAGTCTAAATTCTTAAGTTTTTAGGGAAGAAAACCATCCTAAGGCACCAGTGAGTATGAAGTAATCAAAAAAAATTTTAAGTAAATCATTATATCTTTTTTTTTTAATTTTTTTTTTTTAACATTTATTTATTTTTGAGACAGAGAGAGACAGAGCATGAACGGGGGAGGGTCAGAGAGAGGGAGACACAGAATCCGAAACAGGCTCCAGGCTCTGAGCTGTCAGCACAGAGCCTGATGCGGGGCGCGAACCCACGAACTGTGAGATCATGACCTGAGCCGAAGTCGGCCGCTTAACCGACTGAGCCACCCAGGCGCCCCAATCATTATATCTTTTTATCTCATTGAATGATTTTTTTTTTCCTTGAATGTAGTCACTTTGGAAATTTGTATATTTTCTGTTGCAGTATGGCCATTATTTAAAATTATTTTTTATCTTTGCATTATAAAATAGCATGTGGCAAATTCCTCTGAATATATTTAGTATTGATAAAGCCTGCTCTTTTGAGAATAGGGTTAACTTTTAGAAAAAGCTCAAATATTTAGATCTTTATATCGACAAGAGTTTATGGCCATTATGGAATTTACAGTATACAGTAAAACCTTGGTTTACGAGAATAACTCAGTCCGAAAACATGCTTGTAAATCAAAGCACTTGTATATCGAAGTGAATTTCCCCGTTAGAAATGGAAACTCAGATGATTTGTTCCACAACCCAAAAATATTCATATAAAAATGATTATGATATTGTAATATAGTACAAAATTATAAAATACAAAATACAAAGAAAAATACACAAATGAACCTGCATTTACCTTTGAAAACTTTCGTGGCGTGGATGAAGGAGACAAGAGAGAGGAAGGTAATTGTGTAGGACAGCTTTCGCTATCACTGACTGAATCACTGCTATCTATGGAATCTTCTTCTTTTTGTGCAACTTAATCAAGGAACCTATGCAATGACACTCACTTTTGCCTTCTTTAGAGGATTTTGCAGAAGTGTGACACTGCGTTGTCGTTAAACAGATTCATCGCTTGCGCTGCTACAGCCTTATTCGGGTGGTGATGTTCTACAAAATCTTGTACTTTTCCCCACATTTTACACATCTCCCTCATTTCATTTGAGGTGAGGGATTCCTCCGCCTTTTCTCCTCTTCCTCTTCTCCTCCTCCTCTCCAGACGAGATGCAGACGTAGACTTCTTACAAAATCCTGCAGTTTTGGCCACTGCATACCTCATTCGTACTTCTCGATGGTTTCCTTCTTAACTTCCACCATAATCCTCTCTTCTTCTAGCCACCTTTCTTTTCAGCCTTTTTCTGCTGGGAGCCATTGTACACGCTCGCCCAGATGTTGACTACAGTATCAATAAACTCTTGCCATATACCGTATAATGTCACTGGCAATACGGCAGCAGAGGAAAGGATCTATATCTGTAGGCAGCCTGACCTAGAATGAAGCAAAGCGTCCCTAAGCTCACTCTTGCCTGGAAAAGCAAAGGACTGTCCTTAGGTGCTTCAAAGTGACAACAAATACACTAGCACCAATTGTGGGCACCTTCCAATGTCCTGAATAATCACTGATTTCTGCCAAATACCACGTCCTGAAACTGAGCACGTGAGCATGGGAGATGGTCACCCATGATCCTTCAGAGAGAGAAAGAGAGAGAAGACCCATTGGCTGGTTGTGATCAGGTGACATTCGGCATCACGTATGACTCGTATTGCGTGACCTTGCTCATTTATCAAGTTAAAATTTACTAGAGATGTTTGCTTGTCTTGTGGAATACTCGCAGAACAAGTTACTTTTAATCCAAGGTTTTACTGTATGACTAAATTAATGAGGCCTGTTTTCATAAGAACTTCACTATAGAAATTTCACCTCTTGAACTGTAAGTCAGTACTGCCTTAGGTGCCCAAAAGGAGAAGCTGAATCTGGGGTTTTTCCTTTGCCATCAAGATGAGTCATTCTGTTGAACGGTGTTTCTTCAGAGCCACATGGCTAGTTCATAGAAGAGGTAGGATTGGATTTCATGTTTTCTGATGCCCATCTAGACAGTGGGCCGTGTCTGAACTAGTGCATTCTTTCATTAACTCAAATAAGAAAAGACTGTCATTTAAAATGGTTTAAAATATACATTTATTAATGATTTAACACTTTCAGGTAAAAGGCAAATAGCGGAAAATTTTATACCTCAAATCTGTGTCCTGGTTATTGATTCAAGAGTGAATGTTTGTATTCAGCAAGAGGTAAAGTCATTTGTTAGATTTTCTTTTAAACCCCAAACATGAGAAAGTGAAGAAAATATGGTAGCAATTCATCAAATTGAATAATCATTTTATCTTGGTATTTAATTAATTATGTATTGTATTTCTGCTGTCTTAATGTATTGCCTGAAATGATGAATAAATGTTACCTAAATATTTATTGAATAGTCATAGCCATCTGGGTTTATGTACACATAGCTCAGATGAAAATAAGTTCAACCATCCAGATATTAGGAGTTCTCAGTATTTAAATCCTAAAAATAACCTGTATTATTATATGTATGTGTGTATGTATAGGTAACTGTAAGAACAAATCATAATTTTGCTTTAGTTCTTAAGATAGAGTAGTAGAAAACCTATGTCTTATTGCAAAGAGTAGAACTGGACTCATGGTATATTCTGTTTTTGATAAGTGTAGGTATCATGGTATATTTTATTTTTGATATCCTTGTCATGTTTTTTTGTATTGACTGTTTAGTTTATATTCTTTCCTCCACCCTTCTCTATTCCCTGCATAAAATGCTGTGCTAAATAGGCTTCTAAGTTTGTATACCTAGGATATTTCTTTAAATACTTAAATATACACATGTATATATTTATATAACTGAATATATAAAGTTAATGGATTATCTTTTTTTCTTTTCTAGGCTCTAAAAAAAATGAATGTTATGCTTGACAAAATGCCTCAAGACGCCAGAACGATACTCTCTGACCAAGAAATGTTTATTCTCATGTAATAATTTGTATTACATTGCTTTCATTAGTGGTTCAAGTCAATAATTTAAAGGGTATTTTACAAGGCTATAGGCAACCATGAGTTGCATTAATAATTAAAACTGATAAGCTGTTTTAGATTTGTAATATAATTTATGGCTATATGTCCTGCAGAGATCTGTGATACTAGCCAATTGTAAATTTTAGTGAAAATTCCCCCCCCCCCCCCGCCAAATACATGGGTTTTCTATTTAATTGATACTAGTTTAATATATGATCTGTTATTTTGGTTTACAGGAGTAGTATGGGAGAAAGGATTTTAGATGCTGGAGGTAAGTATGTTCTTTTCAAATGTTCATATTTGAAATTATTCAGGATTTATTAATAGAATATAATATCTTCTTAGTCAAAATAACATTAACATTTTAATGTAGTGAGATTATGTGAGGAAATTATAAACTCTGTACAATTGAGCAATTTTTAATTACTAATAAGAAACGATCTGTATCTATGGGGCTAAAATAATAATTAAGCATGATAATAGGAGTTGTTAAATATAATTTATGCCTGTCGTAGATTTATGAATAATAATTTAATTTTCTAATAGATTTGAATTACTTTTCCTAAGAAATTCCTCAAATAGTGTTTTATATTTGGAATTGGGAGTTTTAATATTTTGGGGACTAATAAGTTTGTTTTTAAACAATGTGTTTATTAGAAGAACCCAAATTTTCTTTTGTAAGTTTCATATGAGAACATTTTGATGTGTAGTGATTTACATATAGAACAGACCACTGGTTAAAGTACTTTGGAATAACTATAAACATAGTACAAAAGTAGAAGGTTCTGTGATTTATAGATTATTGTATGAGTTATTTTGCAATTCACAACTCTAATAATGGAATGGCAGAGCCTTTGAATATTTAGGAGTTTCTTTTAAATATCCTGTTTTGGGGAAAAGTTTTACTCCTTTTTTCTGCTGGTAAACTTATTATTTGGACTGTGTTCATTTTTGCGATGATGGGATAGATCTAATTCTTCTAAAGAAAATGGCAAAAAAAAGAGTGAATTACACTAACGTTTTCTTTCTTTCTCCTGCTTGTTCTAATACCTTATAAATGATGACGTGTGAGCTTCTTTTTCACAATTTCAAATAACATATTAACGATTTTTTTCAAGATTATGATTTACAAGTAGGTATCGTAGAAGCACTATGTAGAATGACTTCAGAAAAACAAAGACAGGAACTTTCATGTCAGTGGTTTTCAATGGATTTTATTGCTAATGCATTTAAAGGAATTAAAGACTCTGAATTTGAAACAGTGAGTAGTATAAAAAAATACCAAATTAACAACAGTTTTTAAAAATCACTCTGCTTTTTAAAAGTCTCTCTTTTTTTTAAAATTAGGATTGCAGAGTATTTCTCAACCTTGTAAATGGCATGCTTGGAGACAAGAGAAGGTAAGCATAATACAGTATTCAGCCATTTACTGACAAAGAACTAGAGCTCAAGAGGGAGTACACAGTGTTGAACCTTTAAAATTTATTTGTTGTGTTGGAATGGAAAATGCACAGAGATACTTAAACCAATATCCTGTTGTAACACTGTGTAATAAGGTACTACATTGGTAGGCTGAAATAATCTTCCACTGGTCTTATTTTACTTCGTACTTTTTAGAGGAAACATGCATTTTTAGTTAATATTAATAACTTTGAGTGTCTGAAATTGATTTACTATAATTTAGAATTCCATTTGCATTATTGTAAAAATCTAGGTATAAATATTACTTGAGCTACCTCCTTTCTCCACGTACTGTAATAAAAATACACGACAAACAAATACATTTTTTTATAATTAACATACACTAAGGCTAACCTTTCTGAGGTTATCTAATCTCGGGAATGGGCATGAATGAAAGGTAATTATCATAATTATCACTTTTGGTAGTAACAGAAGAATAGTATTTGGAGTTCAGTGTCTTGCACTGTATTTTAGATGCTCAGGATACATTTATTGGATGTGTGAGTTCACATTTACTTTAGGAAACAAAAGACAGGCTGAGGGTTAAGTGCAGGGACTCATGCTATTTGGATTTGAATTATAGTTCTCCTCTTCCTATTCTGTTTTTTTAAATTTTTTTTTTCCAACGTTTTTTTTTTTTTTTTTTTTTAATTTATTTTTGGGACAGAGAGAGACAGAGCATGAATGGGGGAGGGGCAGAGAGAGAGGGAGACACAGAATCGGAAACAGGCTCCAGGCTCCGAGCCTTCAGCCCAGAGCCTGACGCGGGGCTCGAACTCCCGGACCGCGAGATCGTGACCTGGCTGAAGTCGGACGCTTAACCGACTGTGCCACCCAGGCGCCCCTCCTCTTCCTATTCTAATGTTGGGCAAAGTACTAAACTTACTTGTCTCAGTTCCTTAGCTGTAAAATTATACTAACACCTACCTCGTACGTTTGTTGTGAAAATTAAGTTAGATGATCATATGCTAAGTGCTCATAATATTATCTGCCCAAGAAAGCGTTCTGTGAATTCAGTCTTTTTTTTTTTTTTTTTTTAAGTTTATTTATTTATTTATTTTTTTGAGAGCCACCATGTGAGCTTTTGTGGGGGAGGGGTGGAGAAAGGGGGAGAGAGAGAATCCCAAGCAGGCTCCACGTTGTCAGTGTGGAGCCCGATGTGGGGCTTGGACCCACTAACTGTGAGATCATGACCTGGGCTGAAATCAAGAGTTGGACACTTAAACAGACTAAGGCGCCCCCTAGGTCATTTTTATCAGCAGTATTATTTATTTCTACTCTTCTTTTCCCACGTAAATCCTATGGGAGCTTCCACTGTACTGAAAGTATCTGCTAAATTAGGAATTTCTACTCTGAGTCGATGGCATGAAAAGTAAATTGGTACACTCACTCGAGTCAGAATGGAAGGTTGAGTAGTAGTATCCTCAAAATAATACACAGAAACAAATTTCCATTAAACTCTTGTTTTAAAATGTAATAAAGAAGGATAAGGGTTGGGCGTCTGCCTTCTGCTCAGGGTCATGGTCTTGCCTCTTGTGGGTTCAAGCCCTGCGTTGTGCTCTGTGCTGACAGCTCAGAGCCTGGAGCCTGCCTTGGATTCTGTGTCTCTCTCTCTCTGCCCCTCTGCCACTCATGTTCTATTTGTCTCTCTCAAAAATAAGTAAACATTAAAAAAAAGTAATAAGAAAGAAAAGATGATTTGATTTCAGTCGTTATGCCTACTTCCTGATTTCCTTCTGATCCTAGATATGCTCTCTATGGCTGGTCAAGATTACACTGTGAAGGCCTATTAATCTTTAGCGCAAACTACTTTTTTATTTCAGGGTCTTTACATTTCCTTGTTTATCAGCATTTCTTGATAAACATGAGGTGAGTTTTGAATTTAACATGTTTTAGTTATTGGATGAATTTTGATACCAGGGTCAAGTCAATTACAGCTTATAAATTGACAAGAACATTAAAAATAGTCATAATTTGATCACAGATACAGCTAGTCTAGTCTAGTATTCTGTGTGTGTGTGTGTGTGTGTGTGTGTGTGTGTGTGTGTGTTTTCTGAAGTGATATATTTATAGCCAAGGATAACTTAAATAAAAGTCTGTGCTTCAGATTTTCTTTCTTTCCCTTAATCAAGCCCACTGATTGATTTATCATTCATTAATATATTCAGACTGATATTGTTAACCTTTATTTACACTTGGAATATTTGTGATTTCTTAGAGCTCATTTCTGTGTAAAATATTAAAGAAGCATTTCTTTTGATTGTTTCTAAATTGGTTTAAATGCTCTACTTGTCTGCCCTTTATCTTCCTCACCTTTCTCTTAAAAACAAACACACAAACAAAACTGAACCATGAACATAACATAGGCCTCATTTTCTGTTGTTGTTTTTAAAATCATGGTCTATAACAGTTTTATATATTTGTTTTATTAGTTGAAAATACCTTCAGATGAAAAACTTGAGGAATTTTGGATAGATTTTAATCTTGGGAGCCAGGCTCTATCATTCTACGTTGCTGGAGATAATGACGTAAGCTTTATTCCATCTACCATTTTATATGTTTGTTTATGTACGTCTACAATGTCTTAATTTAAGAATGTAGATTTTTTTGTATGTTTATTTTTCTAGCTATTTTAATAGATTTTAGTATTAGCCCCATAGTTTTGATGAGCATGGTAACCCTTTAGCAGTTAATTAGAAATGAAAATTATTTCTGATGTTTTATTGCAACAGAAGATGCTAAATTTTAATACTAGTTTTTCAATCTGAGCTTTTCAGAAATAAATTACATGTTAATGATATAACATTTAACATTCATATGAACAAGAGTGAAATTTAGAAAAGACACCAGTTACTCAAATACAGAGGCACTCCCTTAAAAATATTAACAGGTAATGACGAGTGGTCTTATACCTTCTAAAATCTTCTGTTTGAAAATAGAGAGGGATTGATTCTTATGGTGGTATCTGGAAGAGATTTACTTCTTTATGTGCTATATTAATAGCTATGTTTAAACTTTCCAGCCAGATGGTATATTTTCTACTGACTTCTTTTTAACCTGAGCAGAATTCTTGAGTCATTGTTTCCAAATAGCTATCCTGAATATTTGGTCCGTAGGCAAGCTTCTAGTCCTAACCATATAGTCACTTCGTAAACATCCAACTAAGAGTTGATCCGCACTTACTGATCAGATGCGGTTGCGGATGCTTTAATGAGGATTTAGTCATTTTAGTCTGCTCTTGTAAAATACTGCTTTTTTGTTCCAGGTAAACTATGGATAGACCTTAACAAAATGCTCCTGAAGATTTCCACATTGTTTCTTTTTATGTTAGAGTATCTTCATAGAATACTTAATTAAAATTGAGTTCCAGAAACTAGCACTGCTTCTCAGGGTCACTGACAGTTTTTATTAGTGTATTTATTCTTTTAGGGTTTGTAGGAATATTTTTAACTGGCTTTTTAGGAATGGGATTTCATTTTGGAAGAAGATAGAATAGGATTGATATAATCCCTACCTTTACTCAGTTTGATGTTATGGATGATTCCAACAAGAAAATAAGCAATTATAGTATGATACATGGTAGGGATAGTATAAAATGCATTTATAAGTGTTAAATCCTGCTGTGTTCCAGACACTGATCTAGAAATGTAGGGAGATTCTTCTTCCAAAACACATATTCAGAATCCCCTCCTTTCTGGATTTCTGTAGCAATAGTACATTCTCCCTGTATTCTCTCTGACTTTCTTAGAATCCATACTCTGTAGAGTGGCTGCTTAAAACCCATCTTTCATCTCTTTAACATTGTATATGAGGGTCTTTATGATCTGGCCCCTGGCTGTTTCTCTGACATCTCAAGACCATTCTCTATGCTTACTATGTTCCAGCCACATTCATTTTTTTTTTTTTTTCCTATTTCTTTAACAAAGATCATGCCCATTTCGGATCTCTCTACTTGCTGGTTCTTCTGCCTAGAAGGTGCCAGATCTTTGCATCTTAGTTTCTTCCCATTTCGGTTTCAATACAAATATTGCTTCTTTTTTTTTTTTTTTTTTTTTTTTTTTTTTAATTTTTTTTTTCAACGTTTATTTATTTTTGGGACAGAGAGAGACAGAGCATGAACGGGGGAGGGGCAGAGAGAGAGGGAGACACAGAATCGGAAACAGGCTCCAGGCTCTGGGCCATCGGCCCAGAGCCTGACGCGGGGCTCGAACTCACGGACCGCGAGATCGTGACCTGGCTGAAGTCGGATGCTTAACCGACTGCGCCACCCAGGCGCCCCCAAATATTGCTTCTTTATGGAGATATTCTTTGGTAACTCCATCTAATGTCTAAAGTTGCCTCCCAACCACATTATATCACATTGTCTTGTTTTATTTCCCTTACAGTAGTAATTGTTGCTTAAAATCATTTTGTTTGTTGTTTGTTTTCCCCCAACAGAGTATAAGATTTATGAAATCAAGGACTTGTGTCTTCTTATTTATAGCTAATCAAGGACTCAAATTTATTGCAAGAATGAGTGAATAGAAAACTCACAGAACTGAAAGATTTATGGTATGGTTAGTACATAGAGTGGAAAGGAGATTGGAAAGAAATAAAGCAGTGTGGAGCCAAAGAAGGGTTACAAGTAGGAAGTAACATCAATTCAAGGAATATTAAGTAAGAAATTACTATGTGCAAGATTTATGCTAGGCACTGAGGCTCACCTTCTTGTTAAAGATTCTTCTGGGGGACGGGGGGGAGAACAGATTAAAAAGGGACAAGACCAGTGGCAGGAGACCTGTGGTAATGCTGGTGAGAAGTCATGCTGGTGTGATCTTGGAAAGTGACAGTAGAGATGGATGGAAATGAATGGATTCCAGGAAGACTTGAAAAGAGAATTGAGCAGACCTGATTTTTTTCTCTGGCAAAAAGAGAAAGAAGGATTAATAAAGCTTGAGTGGGTGGATAGAGCTGTGTCACAGGAGGATGCGTTCTGTAGGAGAAATAGGGAGTAGAGTTCAGTTTTGCATGTTTGACGTGGAGATCCTTGTGGGACATTCAGCAAAGATGTCTGCTAGGCAGTTGGATATACTGATCTGAAGTTCAAGTGAGGGAAGTGTGCACAGTGGAGATTTAGAAGCCATCTACGTATAGATGATAAACACGATCGTGGGATGTAATGACAGAACTGGGAACCACGGATAGACGCAGCATAGGTAGAAGGAATGCTAGCCCGAAGGACACTTACAGAATCAGCCAAAAGAGAACAAACTGGAAGGGTGTCATGTTATGAAAGTGAAGAGAAGGGTGTTTTTTATGAGGGTGGAAATGGTGAACAGTGTCAAATCAAGTGTTAACTGACATCAGAACTGGTGATCCGTGAGACAGCAGTTCTATGGAAGCCATGCGGTTTGTGCATTCCTGGAATGTTTGCGTGTCTGTGCAAGAAGTCAGGACGCCAAGTCAGGGGAAGGCACAGTAGTCGCTAAAGTGAGATTGGATTCAAAGGAGGGTTTTCGTGAGGTACTTTGTTTTACTTTAAGAATAAGAGCTTTTCCAAACCGACGGCCAGGATGATAGATTAAATAAAAACCAAGGTCGTGGTGCCTGGGTGGCTCAGTCTGTTGAGCGTCCGACTTCGGCTCAGGTCATGGTCTCGCAGTTCGTGGGGTTGAGCCCCGCGTCGGGCTCTGTGCTGACAGCTCAGAGCCTGGAGCCTGCTTCGGGTTCTGTGTCTCTACACCTCTCGGCTCCTCTCCTGCTCATGCTCTGTGTCTCTCTGTCCCTCAATAATAAATAAACGTTAAAAAAAAAAACAAAACCACAAATAAAAACCAAGGTCAAGAGGAAGAGCATACGATAGAGGGAGGGTAGGCAGTGAAGGTGAAGCAAGATGTGTGTGGCGTACCGGGGCCTGTGGAGGCTCGGCGAGGGCAGAGTTGGTTTTGTTATACGAGGACTTGTACTTTTAACCCATATGAAAATGTCCCTAAGATAAAAATTTCTTAAAAAGGAAGGCAGTAAAGCAGGAAGCATCACTTTGGAGTTAGAACCTGAAAATGGCCAGCTGCATATGCCTCACGGGAGCAAGTTTTTTTATACCCAGAGAGACCTGAAACTGCTCGGAGTGTCGGGCAGAAAAGACAAGACCGACCCTTTCCTCCCGGCCCTGAGGTTCTGCGGTATATGGGGCAGCCAGCACCGTAGCCAGCGATGTGGTTGCAGTAGCGGTAGCAGCGGTGGGGCCCTCAGCCTGTGCACCGGTTTCAATCCAGGCCGAGAAGTGGAGGCAGTTAGCAAACAGATGGAGGGTTCAGGTGAATTCCCTGGGATGAATTGTCCCGAACCGCAAAAGGACTGGGTCTGTTTTCCTCACCAGATGAGTGGGAGGTTTTCGGATCCCATCTCTTAGCAGTGGAATCTAATTTTTCCTGTAGCTTTTGTGCATGTGTGAAATCAGTGTTACCCCGTTTTGCAAATTTTCAGCAAAAGCACTGGGAAGGGAGAAGGGGGAAATATTTCAGCTATTATTCACATGCATTCCGTGTTCGAATCTAAGGACAGGCAATGAGTGGGAATTGATGGATGTGCATGATTTCGCACAGTATTTCAAAGGCAAAATAACAGGATTTGGTAACATTCTTAAAAAGGATATTCTCCAATATATATTGATGGTAGTTACTCTTTTTTTTTTTTTTTTTTTTGGTCAAGAATAGAAAACCAGGGAATTACACCATCAAATTTTGTTTTAAAAGTGAACAAGCAGATTAAATGTGGCCTGTAATGTATTTATTACACAATCAATTGATGGAGCAAGAAATAGGTAGTATCAACTGGTTACTTAGTGGTACTTAATAAAAAATAAACTTGATTGTATAACTTAAATAGTGGTGTTTAAAGAGGGTGTAAAGCAGGGGTAAATTATTTATTTATGGTCAAACCTGTTTTTAAATTTAAGGATCATCAATGGGAAGCAGTGACTGTGCCTGAGGAAAGAGTACAAATATACAGCATTGAAGGTATTAAGCTTATTTTCTACTTGATTCTTTTTTTTTTTTTTTTTTTCCCAACGTTTATTTATTTTTGGGACAGAGAGAGACAGAGCATGAACGGGGGAGGGGCAGAGAGAGAGGGAGACACAGAATCGGAAACAGGCTCCAGGCTCTGAGCCATCAGCCCAGAGCCCGATGCGGGGCTCGAACTCACGGACCGCGAGATCGTGACCTGGCTGAAGTCGGACGCTTAACCGACTGCGCCACCCAGGCGCCCCTCTACTTGATTCTTATCACATGGCAGTTATATGCGCTCTGGGGTAAAAAAATACTCATGAAAACAAAGTCAACAGTTTCTTGCATTCATATTAATAACAGAATTCCCTGAACCCACATTTCCCTCACCCCCAATTTCCTAACTCCTTTTGGAACTTATTTTTGTTATCTACTCTAAAACCCATGATCAGTCACTTTATTGTCAATATATTCAAGGCTCTTGCCTTTTTATTCTGTTAGTATGATTAGATCCAGACATCTAGTTCCTGCACTTTTATGACTGGCATTGTATAACATTGCTGGACAAAGTCCTACAACTTGTAAGACTGGCCCCACTACAGATTCACATATCAAGATATATTTTAGTCATTTCAGTAGGGATGTAGTGGTATGTCATGATAGTCTTTTGTTTTTAATTAAAAAAACTTTTTTAATGATTGTTTATTTTTGAGACAGAGAGAGAGACAGAACATGAGCTGGGAGGGGCACAGAGAGAGGGAGACACAAAATCCAAAGCAGGCTCCGGGCTCTGAGCTGTCAGCACAGAGCCCAACGCGGGGCTCAAACTCTTGAACCATAAGCCGAGTTGGACGCTCAACCGACTGAGCCACCTAGGCACCCCAGTCGTGATTGTCATTAATTGCAAATAACTGGTGACCAGAAATGCTAAGCACTTTTATTATTTTTTTAATTCAAATCCAAGTTAGTAAACCTATAGTGTAATAATGGTTTCAGGAGTAGAAATTAGTGATTCATCACTTAAGTGTAACACCCAGTGCTCATCTTTAATGACCATCACCCATTTAGTCCAACACCTCTCCAGCAACACTCAGTTTGTTCTTGGTATTTAGGAGTCTCTTATGGTTTGCCTCCCTGTTTTTATTTTATCTTTCCTTCCCTTCCCCTGTGTTCATCTGTTGTGTTTCTTAAATTCCACATGTGTGAAATCATATGATATTTGTCTTTCTTTGACTGACTTATT
The DNA here is from genome assembly GCF_022837055.1 of Prionailurus viverrinus. Taxonomy (NCBI): domain Eukaryota; kingdom Metazoa; phylum Chordata; class Mammalia; order Carnivora; family Felidae; genus Prionailurus; species Prionailurus viverrinus. Next base: position 3,600,791 of record NC_062563.1, read on the forward strand.
TAGCTTAATGTAATACCCTCCAGTTCCATCCATGTTGTTGCAAATGGCAGGATTTCAATCTTTTTGATCTCTGAGTCGTATTCCACTGTGTGTGTTTGCGCACACATATACATATACACACATAATAACGCGCACACACACACACACACACACATAAACATCACATTTCCTTTATCCATTAATCAGTTGATGGACATGCAGGCTCTTTCCATAATTTGGCTATTGTCAGTAGTGTTGCTGTAAACGTTGGGGTGCATGTGCCCCTTTGAATCAGCATTTTTGTATCCTTTGGATGAATACCTAGTAGTGCAACTGCTGGGTTATAGGGTAGCTCTATTTTCAGTTTTTTGAGGAACCTCCATACTGTTTTCCAGAGTGGCTGCAATAGTTTGCATTCTCACCAGCAGTGCAAAAGGGTTTCCTTTTTGAACACTTTGGGGTGTTCTCTCGCCAACATCTGTTGTTGCCTGAGTTGTTAATTTTAGCCATTCTGAAAGGTGTGAGGTGGTATCTCATTGTGGTTTTGATTTGTATTTCCCTGATGATGAGTGCTGTTGAGTCTCTTTTCATGTGTCTGTTAGCGATCTGTATGTCTTCTTTGGAAAAGTGTCTATTCGTGTATTTTGCTCATTTCTTCACTGGAATATTTGTTTTTTGGGTGTTGAGCTTGAGAAGTCCTTTATACATTTTGGATGCTAAGCCTTTGTCTGATACATCATTTGCAAATATCTTCTCCCATTCTGTCAGTTGCCTTTTAGTTTTGTTGATTGTTTCTTTTACTGTGCAGAAGCTTTTTATCTCGATGAGGTCCCAATAGTTCGTTTTTGCTTTTGTTTCCCTTGCCTCCAGAGACGTGTCTAGTAAGAAGTTGCTGTAGCTAAGGTCAAAGAGTTTGTTGTTTGTTTTCTCCTCTAGAATTTTGATGGTTTCCTGTCTTAAATTTAGGTTTTTTATCCATTTTGAGTTTATTTTTGTGTGTGGTGTAAGAAAGTGGTCCAGGTTCATTCTTCTGCATGTCGCTGTCCAGGGTTCCCAGTACCACTTGCTGAAGAGACTGTCTTTTTCCATTGGATACTCTTTCCTGATTTGTCAAAGATTAGTTGGCCGTACCTTGGTGGGTCCATTTCTGGGTTCTGTATTCTCTTCCGTTGATCTGTGTGTCTGTTTTTGTGCCAGTACCATAGTATCTTGATTACAGTCTTGTAGTATAGCTTGAAGTCTGATACTCTACGTGGAAAACCCAAAAGCCTCCACCAAGAAACTGCTGATACTGATACATGAATTCAGCAGAGTAGCAGGATATGAGATCAATGTGCAGAAAGAAATCAGTTGTATTTCTATATACCACTTACGAAACAGCAGAAAGACAAATCAAGGAATCAGTCCCATTTACAGTTGCACCAAAACCCATAAAACACGTAGGAGTAAACCTAGTTGAAGAGCTAAAAGATCTGTATGCTGAAAACTATAGAAAGCTTGTGAAAGAAATTGAAGAAGACACAAAGAAATGGAAAAACATTCCATGCTCATGGATTGGAAGAACAATCATTGTTAAAATGTCAGTACTACCCAAAGCAATCTACACATTCAGTGAAATCCCTATCAAAATATTACCAGCATTCTTCACAGAGCCGCAACAAACAATTCCAAAATTTGGATGACATTGCAAAAGAGCCCAAATAGCCAAAGTGATGTGGAAAAAGAAAACCAAAGTTGTAGGCATCACAATTCCGGACTTCGAGCGCTTTTACATATGCTTGGTTGTCATTCATATATATTCCTTTGTGATGTATCTGTTTAAATATTTTGTCCTTTTTTTTACTGGGGTGTCTTTTTTTATATTAAGTTTTTGGATTCTTACAAATATTGTGCATACCAATCCTTTGATGGATACATATGTGTATTCTCTCCCCATCTGTGTCTTGCTTTTTAAGTTTGTTAATGGTGTCTTTAATGAGCAGAAGTCTTTAAGTTTACAGTCCACTTTATCACTTTTTTCATTTGTGCTTATAGGTTTATGTAACTTTTGCCTACTACCAAATCATAAAGAACTTTTGTTTTTCTGTCAGAACTTCGTGGTTTTAGCTTTTATGTTTAGGATTATGATCCATTACAAATTAATATTTGGTTCTGGTATGATACAGGAGTTGAGGTTCATTTTTACTTTTCTATGGACATGCAGTTACTTCTAGGACCATTTGATGAAAAGGCTTTCCTTTCCCCACTGGATGTCATTGATTCCCTTCTTGAAAGTCAGATGACTGATAGAAGTTCACATCTTATTTCTTACAGCCGTACTCCATCCCACGGATCTATTTTCCGTCCACGATGCCAGTCCCACACTGTTTTAATTACTGTAGATTTTTGGTTAGTCTTGAAATTGGGTAGTACAAGTCTTCTAAAATTGTGGGTTTTTTTTTTTTTTTTCAGGAAATTCTAGATCTTTTGTATTTCCATATAACTTTTAGAGTTGACCTACTACTTGCTACAAAAAGCCCGCTGGATGTAGCAGTATGTATGATTGCGATTGTAGTTTGAGAGGGGGAGGGGCAACATTGTGACAATAGTACGTATTTCAGTCCACAAACGTGGTATATCTTTACATTTATTCAGGTCCTCAATTTCGCTCCACAGCGCTTTGTAGTTTTCAGTGTAGAAATCTTACACACCCCTTGATGAACTTATTCCTGAGTCTTCAATCTTACCTTGTATGATTGTAAATGGAATGAATCTTTAATTTCATTTTCCAAATATTTTCTATTAGTATATAAAAATATAACTGATTTTGCAATAGTTGCCTCGTATCCTACAATCTTGCCAAAGTCACTATTTAGTTCCAGTGGTTGTAATGTGGATTCCTGAGGTTATTCTGGGTAGTCGGTCATGGTATCTGCAGATAGAGATAGGGTTTTACTTCTTTCTGACTCTAAGGCCCTTCCTTAACTAACTTACTTCCTCCATTCCTCCCTCCCTTTCTTTTCTTATCCGTCTTTTATTCTCCCCTCCCTCCCTTCCTTTATTCCTCCCTTTGCATTATTGCAATGGCTAGAACTTCTAGTACAATATTGAATAGAAGTGGTAAAAGTGGTCATCTTTGCTTTCTTCATCATCTTTGCTTAAGGAAGAATATTGAGTATTTGACCATTAAGCATGACGTTAGCTGAAGGTTTTTGTAGATAAATTTCCATCGGGTTGAGGAAGCTGGTGAGTCTTCACATGTATAAACACACATTGAAACCATTAGGGTATTCAAGTTAGTAAATATATCCAGTCTCCCTAAATGTTCTTTATGCTCCTTTTTTTTTAATTTTTAATTTTTAGGGGCGCCTGGGTGGCTCAGCCGGTTGAGCGTCCGACTTCAGCTCAGGTCACGATCTCGCGGTCTGTGAGTTCGAGCCCCGCATCGGGCTCTGAGCTGATGGCTCGGAGCCTGGAGCCTGCTTCCGATTCTGTGTCTCCCTCTCTCTCTGACCCTCCCCCGTTCACGCTCTATCTCTCTCTGCCTCAAAAATAAATAAACGTTAAAAAAAAAAAGATTTATTAATTTTTAATTTTTAGAGAGAAAACATGAGCACGGGAGAAGGGCAGAGGGAAAGAGAGAATCTCAAGCAGGCTCTACACACAGTGTGGAGCCCAAAACAGGGCTTGATCCCGTGACCCTGGGATCGTGACCTGAGCCAAAATCAAGAGTCAGACACTCAACCCACTGAGCCACCCAGGCACCCCTATGCTCCTTTTGATCTGTTCATCCCATCTCCTACTCTATCCCCAGGAAGTCACTGATGTTTTCTGTACCTTGGATAAGTTTACATTTTCTGCAGTCTCTATAAATAGAATTATATAGCATGTAGCAATTTTTTCTGGCTGCTTTCTTTTAGTAATGCATATGTATATACATACACACTTGTATCAGTATATGATGTATTTATGTATACTGTCTATGTAATGTATAATATACAAAGTATACATGTAGAAGTACATATTCTACATATTTTACGTGACATATATTACACATAATATATACGTTTATATAGGACATATTTTGTATATACATTTGTATTTTTTTTTTATTTAGCCACATCACATGTATCAAGAGTTTAATCCTTTTTATTGCTGAATGGTATTCCAGCGTATGGTTTTACTTCAGTTTGTTCCGCCCATTCCCCTGTTGATGACTATCTGGAGTGTTCCGTTTCCAGCTATTATAAAGTGCCACTGAAAATATTCATGTATAATTATCTTCACGTATGTGTGATTATATATATATGCTTTTATTTCTCCTGGATAAATACCAGGGAGTGTGATCAAAAGCACAGGTATAGGTTTACCTTTTTCAGAAACTTTTAGACTTGTCCAAAGCAGTTTTATCATTTTACATTTTTACCACCAGTGTGTGAGAGTTCCAGTTGTCCACATCCTTGACGACACTCCGTAGGGTCAGTCTTCCCTCCTTGCCGTATTACGCTGCCGGGAACCTTCAGTACCATGTTGAGTAGAAGTGACGGGAGCCTATGTCTTGATCTAGCTTCTGATGTTAAGGGGAAAGCATTTTTTTCGCTATGACCTATTTACGGTGACACTTTTTCATGTGTACCCTCTATCAGACTGAGGAAATTCTCTTTTATTCCTAAGCTGCTGAGAGCCCTCCTTGATAATAAAGAATGTTGGGTTTGGGGAAATGCTTTTCCTGCATGTGTTGATGTAACACATGGTTTCTCTTGTTAGGTTCCTAATAGAAATACGTTGATTTTCCAACGTTAGACTAACTTTGCATTCTAGGGATAAACCCCACTTGGTTTCGGTACGTATTCTCCTTTTCTGTATCATTGGCACTGATTCCCAGAAGTCAGGCAGGAATTTGATGTTCTGTATGCTAGGTCTATGTCTTTCTGTGGCAGAGTGCAGGCAGTGTTACTAGCCTCACGGAATGAATTGGCAAGTTTTCCATAGTCTTCAGGTTTCTTTTTTGTTTTTAAGTTTATTTATTTTGAGAGTGGGCACAAGCAGAGGGGAGCAGAGAGAGGCAGAGAGAGAGAGAGAGAGAGAGAGAGAGAGAGAGAGAGAGAGAGAGAGAATCCCAAGCAGGCTCCATGCTGCTGGCACAGAGCCTGCCCGGTATGGGGCTTGAGCTCACGAACTGCAAGATCATGGCCTGAGCCAAAATCCGGAGCTGGACACTTGACCGACTGAGCCACCCAGGCACTGCGTAGTTTTCAGTTTTCTACAAGAATGTGTGTAAAATTGGTATTGTTTCTTTCTTAACTACTTGCTAGTATTTGCACCTTTCTTTGTTGTGAAGGCTCTTAACCACAAATTCAGTTTATTTAATAACTAAGGGGTTTTTCGTGGTACCTATTTCTTCCTGAGTAAACTGATAATTTGTGTCTCGTAATCTCTCCATTTCATCCATATTATCAGATTTATTGGTGTTAAGTGGTTTATTGTGGCCCCTTCCTGTCTTTACTGTCTGTAGACTACAATGATGGCCTCTCTGTCACTTCTGATGTTCATAACTTGTATCTTTTTTTCCTGATGAGTCTGATGAAAGGAGAGTATCGATTTATTGATACTGTCAAAGAACCAGCCCTTGGTTTTATTGATTTTTCTCTTTTGTTTTCCTGTTTTCAATCTTGCTGACCTCTGCTCTCATGTTTCTTGTTTCTTTATTTTCAGCTTACTTTAGTTTTAATTTGCCTTTCTGTTTCTGGTGTCTCAGGGTGGAAGCTGAAGTCATTGACCTGAGACTGTTTATTCTTCTAGTATAGCCATTTCAGCTTTATTGTATTGTACTTTATGAAGATGCTTTTAAAATTTTTATTTATGTTTTATTTTAGAGAGGAAGGGAGAGGGGCAGAGGAAGAGAGAGAGAGAATCGCAAGCAGGCTCCATGCTCAGTGCAGAGCCTGATGCAGGGGCCCAATGTGGAGCTAGACACAGGGCTCAGTCTCACGACGCTGGGAAGATGACCTGAGCCAAGACCAAGAGTCAGACGCTCAGCCGACTAACTGAGCCAACCAGGTGTCCTGCCATTTACAATTTACAGCTTTAAATTCTCCCCGAGTACTTGCTAGCAGCATCCTGCAAATTACCATATGTTGTATTTCCATTTTCATTAATCTGATTCTTTAAGATTTTTCTTTTGATTTCTTTTTTGACCCATAGTTTTGTTTAGAAATTTTTTATGTAGAGTCCATGTATTTGGGATTTCAGAGATAACTATTTCATTGTTATTAGAGGGCATACTTTGTATGGTTTGAGAATCCTTTTAAAAATCTCGACACTTATTTTATGACCCAGCATGTGGTCTGTAATGATAAATCTTCTGTGTGCACTTGAAAGGAATGGGCATTCTGTTGTTGGGTGGGAGGGTGGGTTGACAGTGTCGTTTGAGTCTTACATATCCTGTTCATCCGCTTGTCCTGTGTTACTGAGAGGGGGGTATGGAAGTCACCATTGTAATTGTGATTTTTTTCCTGTTGAGTTCTATCATTTTTTGCCTCAGGTATTTTCACTCTCTACGATTGGTTGTATAGACATGTAGTAGAATCTTTTCTTGTTAAATTGACCCCTTGATCTTTATGAAATGACCCTGTTCTTCCTCTAGTGAAATTCTTTGCTCTGTAATCTACTTTAATATTAAGATACCTTCTCCAGCTTTCTGTTGGTTAATTATGGCATGGCATATCTTTCTTTATTTTTAACTCATTTTTGTCTATTTAATGTGGGTTACTTGTAGGCATCACACACTAAAGGCATTGTTTTTGAAATGCAATTTGACAATGTCTGCCTTTGAATTACGGTGTGTGATGTGATTTTGAATACGCTTTAACTTTACCAGCTAGCTCTTGTTTTTTCTCCCTACCACTCCTTCTGCCATGTTTGTTTTTCTCTCTTTCTTCTTTGGTATTAACTGATTTTCCCAGTGATTTCATTATGTCTCTTTTGTTGGCTTTATACCCCCTTCAGTGGTTGACTTGGGGTTTATTTTGTGCCTCTTTAGCTCGATAGTGTGTAATGTTACACCCTCTTATGTGTAGCACGGGAACTTCCATTTTTGCGTCCTGGCTTTTGTGCCTTTGCTGTCAGGTGCACAACCAAGTTTTTAGTCTGTCTGTCTGTCGTTGTTGTTTTGCTTTGGCGTGCGCCAGAAACTTTGCAGTATGAGTCAGATCATGACCTGAGCCAAGATCGAGAGTTGCACATTTAATGGACTCAGCCACCCGGGTGCCCCTCACATCTCATGTTTTTATGGTACCCACATTTTTATGATACATATGCTACTGTCTTTTAAGACACAAAACCTACTTGCATCCTCTGTCTTCCTCTAGCCCTCTTACTCTTTCCATTTATAGCCAACTATGAGCGTTTTCACTAAATCTTTTCTCTCCCGCTTTTCAGTCCTGCTCTTACTACATTCTGTTTTCCGTCCCACTCCACCGAATCTTAGATGTCCAAACAATAAACTTTATTATTAGTATCAGTTTGCACACTTGCAGTCCTCGTACTGACCCTTCCCTTACAGTTGACACTGTTGACCACACTTTGAGTTTTGAATCTTTTTTCCTAATTTCTTCACTAAGCTCTAGATAGAGATGTGAGCAATAAACTCTCCCACCTTTACGTTTTTGCAGATGTCTAAAATATCTAAACCCACGTCTAAAACTAAACTCAATTAAAAATAGAACTACCCTAAGACCTAGGAATACACTAGTAGGTATTTATCCAAAGGATACAAAAATGCTGCTCTGAAGAGGCACATGCACCCTGATGTTCGTAGCAGCCCTGTCAACAATAGCCAAATTATGGAAAGAGCCCACATGTCCATTGACCAATGTATGGATAAAGAAAATGTGGTACACACACACACACACACACACACACAATGGAACATTACTCAGCATCAAAAAGAATGAAATCTTGCCATTTGCAACAACATGGATGGAACTAGAATGTATGATGCTAAACAAAATAAGTCAGACAAATAACCCTAACCCTAACTCACTCATATGTGGAATTTAAGAAACGCAGCAGATGAATGTAGGGGAAGGGAAGAAAAACTAAGATAAAAACAGAGACGGGGGCAAGCCACCAGAGGCTCTTTTTTTTTTTCTTTTTTTTTAAATGTTTATTTATTTTTGAGACGATGCAAGAGACAGAGTGCAAGCAGTGGAGGGGCAGACAGAGGGAGACACAGAATCTGAAGCGGGGTCCAGGCTCTGAGCTGTCAGCCCCAGAGCCCGACGCGGGGCTCGAACCCACGAACCGTGAGATCATGACCCGAGCCGAAGTCGGACGCTTAACCGACTGAGCCACCCAGGCGCCCCCAGAGGCTCTTAAATACAGAGAACAAACTGAGGGTTGCTGGAGGGGAAGTAGGTGAGCGGATGGGCTATATGGGGGATGGGCATTAAGGCGGGCACTGTTGTGTTGACCAATTGGTGTTATATGTAAGTGATGAATCACTGAAACCAACGCTACACTGTGTGTTAACTAACTGGAATTTAAATAAACTTAAAATTGATAAAAATAAAACTAAACTCATGATTCTATCCCGCCAAACTCCTTCTTTATTTCCTGTTTTGACAAATGGTAGGATAACCTTCCAGCTCCCCCCGCCCCATACAGAAGCCACTCTTGATCATTTCCTTCCCTTAACTGATCTTTTTCCACATCCATTTTTTACTGTCTCTTAAAATCTTTTCAATTTCTTCTCTCTCCTCTATTTTCACACCAATCACTGCTGCCACTTCTTAATGCGGTTGTGTCTTGCATCTTGCCAAGTGTAGCTGCACATAATTGGGCAAAAAAAAAGTTATTTTCATTGTTTTAATAGCATAACTTGAAGTTGATTTTTAAGATTTTCCGATATAAAACTCATCCTGATTTTACGAGGATACTTTTATAAAAAAAATTAAGTTCTTTATATGTGGATTAAAAGTGTTTGGGGGGGGGGGCTTCCTGATTGGTGAATAAGAATGTATCATTGTGCCAGGAGGGTGGTACAACCTAAAATTCACAGGGATAGGAGCTCCTGTCTCCGGACCCTTCCAGACCTCACGCTACTTATCTCTCCACCTGGCTGTTTGTTTGTATCCTTTAATATCCTTCATAATAATGTGGTAATCTAATGTAACCTGTATGGAGCAGGCAAGACCGAATTTTTACATGAATGGCACCCATAGAAGTAAAAAACAAAAAAACAACAAAAAAAGCAAAACCTGGAGATCAGTTAGTATACTTGCAGACTAGGGGATGAGGAGGCAGCACAATGGGGTGCATGCAGTTAGACCCTTTTGTATATAATATGTAAGAATTTTTATTCATTTAGTCTCCGTGGACGATCTTAAAAATTTTTTAAATGCCTTTGCAGGAGAAAACATATTATATTCATGTACCTGTAGTGTATTGGAATCTCCTCTGGGTATGTAGATAACATAAGGTCCAGATATGTTTATCTGTAAATACTTGGATTCTTTAGCAAGCAATAAAATGACTTTTCTGATATCTCAGTAATATTGCTAATTAAAAACAAGCCATGACATAGTCCACGCAGTCAAAGGAAATATCAGAAGTTTCAACAAAGCTGACAATAAAAGATAACAAATATCAACTAATTCTTATATAGTTACAATATATGTGGAGGATACTTTGCACATAAAGGCACAAAGCATTCAGCAACATTTGAAGTAATTTCTAATACCATGGTTATGTAAGCAGCGAAGTAAATGTTTCATTTACTAGTTCATAGCAAGCTGCAGAAAAAGATCAGAGCGATACAATAACCAGCAAAAATATACATCAGGATTATAAATTTTCTAATATTCATCATCAGCATTCAAAACATTATTGTCTTCAAAGTCACCAAAACTTTCATCTCTAAAGTCTGAATACCTGTTCCTGTTGACACACATGACTTTTTTTCCCCAAAATAAAACCACCGCACTCTTTAAATCAGAGACTGTCACCACTGTCTTCAAGCCATTAATAATTCTTATTACCATGACAGATGTTACTCTGGAAGCTTTCATGACCATATCGTTGCAAAAACAACCCATCTTCTGCTTGAGTAAGCCTCATAGCAATCAGAATTTTATAGCCAATGGAGACCGTTATCCCGTGGGTTAGGTCATGGAGTAGCCGGTAGAGCTTTCCCTGATGTAGAGAAATTTTTCTACGTGGTGTGCTCCATTTCCATCAGGGTGTTTTCCTCCTGCCCCAAAGTGTACACTGGGGGCAGGTGTGACGACTTGCCAGTCAACAGGAGCGCTGGCAGAGTAGGACAGGACCCTGGTGGCCTGTAGTCCATACTACAGGCACTTGGGTTGGATGCCAAGTGATTCCGAAGGGAGCTAAATCCCTCTTACACACTGGCACTAACTGTTTTCACTGGATCAGTGAATTCATGAGGAATTGCACCGTATTCTTCTTCAGTTTCCTGGCACTCGAGTTTTTTGACCGTTGTTGACTGTCAACTTGTTTGTAACAACTGGCTTTAACAGAAATGTTTGAATAGATGCTTTTGCCTAAAAATATACTTATTTATGTATGGAATTGAAGTTATTTTGTTTGCGTCTTTTAAGTTAAGCAAATAGTTCCCTTAGATGTGTTCCAGAAATATTTACTAAGAACCTGTGAGTGTCCAAAACATATTTACGGCTTTAGCTTATGAGTTATTAGTCTGTAACTCATCGATCAGAAGACTCGGAAAAATAAATTGAATTGATTTGTTTGCATAGTTCGTCCCAGAATTAATTAAATATTGTTAGATCCAGAAGTTAATATTATCTCGATTTAATGAATATGCTGCATGACTTTCTTATTTATACTGTACCGATAGAGTGGCAGCATAGAAATGAATGTAAACTAATCAGTATGATTTGTCTATGTGCAGTGAGAGAATCGAAGAAGCTACTGACCATAGTCTTGAAAAATACAGTAAAAATTAGTAAAAGAGAAGGGAAAGAATTGCTTCTGTATTTTGATGCATCATTGGAAATTGCTAGTGTGACACAAAAAATTTTGGGTGCAAATAAATACAGGGTAAGTGTTTTAATTCTTTTTAATACATACTTTCATCAAATTCTTTTAAATAAATATTTATTTTCATAATTCTGGAAACTTTTAGTTATTTGGGGCTATAAGTTTCATTGATTGTTTTTTTTCCCCCTAGAATTCTTAAAATGACATGTAGATTTTAGTTTTTAAAATTTGTAATGTGGAATAGCCATCAGATTGTTAGTTGTATCCTTGAGACGCCTGTTTAGAATCTCAGATCACAAAATAAGCTGCAGTACTCAAAACATCTAACAAAATTCCTGCTAGGTGTTTAAAAAGTGAATTGGGACAAAACCCTGTTTTTACGATAGTAAACATTGTGAGAATTGCAGACTGTACCCCAGAAGAAGTGAATGAGTGGCATAGGGAAAATGGGGTATAGAAGTTGAGGAAAGAGAATGCTCGTTAAGAGACTTAAAGGAAAGGCTTTGGAGACGGGGCTTGAAATGGCTTTGGAAATTGATGGGTGTAATTTAGATAAGGTGCTTTCTAGAATTGTGGAAGACATCATGAGTTCATAAGGTGAAAAGTCATGTTAAGTTTGAGGGAGATATCCCGTTGGCAAGCTTGGGTAATGCATGTCTTAGTCTGTGCAGGCTGCGGTAACAAAAATACCATACACTTGGTGGTTTCAGTGACACACATTGACTTCTCATAGTTCTGGAGGCTAGAAGTCCAAGATCGGGTGCTAGCAGACTTATTTTCTGGTAAGGGCCCACTTGCTGGTTCACAGTGGCTAGCTTCTCGCCGTGTCCTCACATGGCAGAAGGGGATGAAGGAGCTCTTTGGGGTCTCATGAGGGCACTGATCCCATTCATGAGGGCCCTGCCCTGATAACCCACTCAACCTCCCAAAGGCCCCACCTCCTAATACCATCTCTTGGGGATTAGGTTTCAATATGTGAATTTGGGGGGGGGGGGACACATTCAGTTTATAGCTGTGGGAAAGATTTATGATAAAGAAAAAGAGACTATGTTTCTGAGGGACCCTCACCAAAATGGCAGGCTAGGAAGACTGATTAGTGAAGAGACATTATGGTATTCTGAGAAGGGTATTTACGTACGCAAAATAATGATTTGAGATAATACAGCAGTTTTGAAAGGAAACAGGAGATAATTGCATTCAAATAGAAGGAACTGAGAGAAAATGACATCTCTTTGAATTAATTTTAGGAATTTACCAGAAAACAAGGTATTTCCGTTGCCAAAACATCTGTGCATGTAATTTTTGATGCAAGTGGATCACAGGTATGTGTCTGACTTACTTGATTTTTATCACTGGGCTAAGCTGACCCATAAGTAATAGGACAGTATGATGTTGGAGGGTGAGTATCTAAAAGATATCTTGTCTCAGCATAGAGAGTGCCCCAATAAGATGTATGGGATTTTTAAAGTGTGTTATTATTTTAGTACAGAAGATAGTTATTAGTAGTTTTGATAACTTTAAAAATTAGAAGTATATGTCCTGCCTCTAATGCCAAAGTTGGTTTTATGTCTGTTGACATTTGAAACGTGGATGCTTTTTTGTTGGGTCAATCTGTAGGACTAAGTACATGGAAGACAGAAAGAATTGATGCAAGTGTGGGATGAGTAGGCACTTGATTAAGACATCCAGTGATTTTTGAGAACTTTGTGTGGTTTGGAGTTTGAAATACTTTTTTCCACATTCTCCCCAACAGATTCTGGTGCCAGAAAGTCAAATCTCACCCATGGAAGAGGAAATCATTAGTTTGAAGGAAAAACCTAACTCCCAAAAGGACTTCGCTAAACCTCCAAAATGTATCAAGAACAGCAATCAAGGGGACAGAAAGAATAGTCAGCTTGGGGTAAATATGGTGTCAAAATAGTTGTTTGTAAAACGGCATAGATCAAATCATTGCTATATGTAATTATAGAAAAAGGCATCTAGAGTTTACATTAATGGTCGTCATCAATAACATTTCAGAGTATTTTCCCCTGCCTTTTACAAATGCAAACAAAAGCATTGTGCTTTAGCAATTCTGTTTATGTGTAAGGGTAAGAGAGTAACTACCACTTTTTACATTTATCCCCTCTGTTTTGTATTTGCTTTTGGCCTTATGCAGAACACAAATCTATAATGCAGTGTCTCTTTACTCACACAAGGACAGAAAGCAAAGTATTAAGCTCTTCCTCCTCCTCCTCCTCCTCCTCCTCCTCCTCCTCCTCCCCGTCCTCCTCCTCCTCCTGCTCGTTGAGACTCCCTTCTAGGCCACACTCAACAGAACCAGCACTCCACCTTCTTCCCTCGCTGTGACACTTGACATGGCCAACAGCCCTGTCTTTCCTATTGTCCTCTCCTCCTCCGATTTCTGCTAGCATTTTAATTGTCTCCCTACTCTGTCACTACGTTGGAGGTACTTTCCCTCCCTACATTCTGGATGTAGATTCGCTCTAAAAGCGTGGCTCAGCCTCCTGAACACGTCTGTGCCTTCTCGCTTACAGAGCTCCTTCACGTGCCCAGTGTAAACTCTTGAAATGTACCAGACCTCTCTTCAGAGTGCCACAGTGACGCCTCACTCTTCTAATGTTTCCCTTGGTGTGTCCCTCCAAGTCTTTTCCTAAAGTCTAACTTCAAACTCTTTTATCTTTTGTGTCAAATTTGCATCTGTCTGCATACTCCAGTAAGGCTACCGTTAGCGTTTAGATGGCGTCCTGAATCCAGCCTCCTCTCCTGTCACACCTAGGACCGAGGTACCAGCGCTGGTCCTTTCACAGCATCTCTCAAGTCCTTTCCTCCTCACGCCCTTCACTGTTGCTCATCTTCGCATACCTGGCTTAATGCAGCCACCCCCTCACTGTTCTTGGACACGGTTGCTTCATCCTGTGAGCTACCCCTTGTGGTGTCCCATGCTTTTCTTAGTACCGGCATCCTGGTAGCATTCTTCTGCTCAGAAACTTTGTGATCTCTGTGTTTACCTTCCTGCATCTAAACTTGGACTCCATTCTGGGACCTTCTACGTCTCCTTTTTACTCTAAAGACCACTTTATGAGTAAGGTCAGTTGCTTTACTGCCTCTTTCTTATGTCGCACTAATTTTTGTGCCTCTACGTTCATCCGTGTTGTGTGTCCTTTTTTTTCCACTTTTCCCCATTTCTCCCTGGCCCTTATGTTTGCAAGGCTTGATGATTAATTTCACTTCTCTTCATGGACCTTTTCCTGCTGCATTTTTTACTAACTTCTCACCTTTACACAACTGGAACTCTCACAGGCTCCCCCATACACTTCGACGTGTTGGTGTTGCTGTCCTTTCCCGTTAGTCTTGTTTCTTCATTAAGTGAAATGTCAGTTTTCCTTAGACAATTCAGTTATAAAAGCCATTTGCTGTGCCTTTTGGGTTTTTTTTTTAATGTAATATAATTTATAGTCAAATTGGTTTCCATACAACACCCAGTGTTCATCCCAACAGGTGCCCTCCTCGATGCCCATCCCCCATTTTCCCCTCTCCCCCACTCCCCCATCAATCCTCAGCGTGTTCTCAGTATCCAAGAGTCTCTTACGGTTTGCCTCCCTCCCTCTCTGTAACTTTTTTTCCCCTTCCCCCCATGGTCTTCTGTTAAGTTTCTCAAGATCCACATATGGGTGAAAACATATGATATCTTTCTCTAACTGACTTATTTCACTTAGCATAATACCCTCCAGTTCCATCCACGTTGCTACAAATGGCCAGATTTCAAATGAATAAAGAAGATGTGGTTTATATATACAATGGAATACTACTTGGCAGTGCTGTGCCTTTTATATCCAAGTTGTACCTTGAGTAGTTATTTAAAATTCTTAGGACCCCCACCTTAAACTCAGTAAGTCATAAACTCTGGAAAAGATCTCTCTAAAAAACATTGCACCGTTGTGAAATACCCACTGCGTTTTCGTTCAGAATTAACTGTGAAGCGTTTATATGAATAAGTAACTTTCCAGGTCCCATTCACTATGCCGCTAGGAACTATCCTTCTTTGCACAAGAATCCATTGGTTCAGTAGTTTGTTTTCTGGTTGATCTTAGAATTCCCCCTTTTCCTCTCCTTTCCCCCTTTCCTTCTCACCCCATTTACATACCTATTAAAATACCTGCAGTATTTTTTTTTAGTCTCAGGGGCAGGTGCCTTTAAAAAACAACAACAACACAGTTCTCCTCTGCCTCTTTGCAGTTTTTCATCATCTCCTCCTTTAAATGACGCCCCCTGAAACTCCTGTTCCTGCAGCCCTTGCCTCTGCTTGCCTCCCTCTGTTCAGTCACTCTAGAATGAAGTCAGAAAATGTGCATCTTTATCAGAGCCACTAGCTCGTGCGTGTGCTGCTGAGTCTCTGAATTCCTGTAGCTACCTTTACTCCAAAGTCAGTTTGGTCTCCACAGATTATTAACACAATTTTTTTAAAATATGTGAAAGTTTTGAGGAATGCTGAACATTATGAAGGCATTCACAAACAAATTCGCCTAAGTCTGTATCCAAACATCACGCCCTGAAATAGAATAAGAAACTGAGCCATTGGTTGTAAGATACACCCAGTATCAGTAAAATATTTTCAGCTGGTATATAAAGGTGCTGTATTCCATATATCTGGATACTCTATAACTCCTTTTTAAAAATTAGTTCTTAGAGAGCATGCGAGCAGGGGAGGGGCAGAGAGAGAGAGAGAGGGAGAGAGAGAATCCCAAGCAGGCTTTATGCTGTCAGTGTAGAACCTGACATGGGGCTTGAACTCACAAACCGTGAGATCACGACCTGAGCAGAAATCAAGAGTCGGACGCTGAACTGACTGAGGCACCCAGTGTCCCTCTATAAATACTTTTTAAAACAACGTTCCTTGTTTGGGCTACCTATTCAATACCAAATATTTAGGATAGAACCTCTCAAGTCAGCCTAAAACAGAAATTTCTCGATACGATGTCATGTATAAAATACCATATGTCTTTTGGGTGTAGTCAAGGTAAATGTTATGAATACAATTGTAGGACAGTTCATTTCAAAAGAGGATGTGTGTTTACTGTGGCTGCTTCTCATGGTTTCAGATAATTACTCCTAGCAAAAGAAAAATGTCTGAAGCATCAATGATTATTCCTGGTGCAGATAGATACACTGTGAGAAGCCCAAT
The DNA here is from genome assembly GCF_022837055.1 of Prionailurus viverrinus. Lineage (NCBI taxonomy): Eukaryota > Metazoa > Chordata > Mammalia > Carnivora > Felidae > Prionailurus > Prionailurus viverrinus. The sequence continues at coordinate 3,616,956 of NC_062563.1, forward strand.
ACTTTTAATCAACACATGTAAGTTTTATATTCTTGAAAGATTTCTAACATACATATTTATATATATGTCCATATTTTTGTGCATATATATATATATATATATATACACACTTTTTTTTAATGTGTTTATTTTTGAAAGACCACAAGCAGGGGAGGGGCAGAGAGAGGGGGACAGAGGATCTGAAGTGGGCTCTGCGCTGACAGGGTGACAGCAGTGAGCCTGATGTGGAGCTTGAACTCACAAACCACGAGATCATGACCTGAGCTGAAGTCGGACCCTTAACCGATTGAGCCACCCAGGTGCCCCAGACACTATTCTATCTTTAAAGCAGGCATTTTTTAATTCAGAGATATTCTGGGGATTTAATTTACACAGAGGATAAGTTAGAGATATGGAAATTGTTAAGATACAAACCACAAACGTCTTCTAATTGCCAAGAAATTTCAAATTTCGAAGAAAGGTCTGACGGGTATTAACATATAAGCATTATTCAAAATATTAATACCCAGATTAATAACTTGTAATTTAAGCGGGAGTCAGCCATAACATAGCAGCTAAAACATTGTGTCCCTCGGGCTGCTTGGGCTTGTTCCCCTGCTCCCAGGTGTGTACTTTGTACAGATTATCCTCCAGGTGAGTTTAGAACCAGTTTTCTTTAAGTGGAGCTAAAGTGTCTACCTCATCAAGTTGTTTAGAAGACAAAATGAAAATCATTCATTCAATGAGGAATATTGTGAAACATTTAGACAGTGCTGGTACATACTAAGAGCTGAATAAAAATGAAAACATAATGCTACGTACTAGCTGCTATAAAACAGTCATATTTATTATTAGTCTTATGACAATTTAATAGTGACCTTCTGTTCCCAAAATCCAGTTGCCTCCTGGGCAATTGTCTAATATCCAACAGGCTCCTCAATTTTAACAGGTCCCAAATAAATTGATTTTTCCACCCTCCCTGCTAGTTTTTTGTCCATTTTTTTACCTTGGTAAATGGCATCTGTATCCACTTATTCATCTAAACCAGAAGTCTTGGGCCCATCCCAGCACCTCCCTTTTTTACATTCCTCATCTAAAAAGTGCCTCAGTAATAGCATATGTAATTTTAAAAATTTTATTTTGAGAGAGAGAGAGAGTACACACGGGGTAGGGGCAGAGAGAAGGAGAAACAGAATCCCAAGCAGGCTCTGCACCATCAGCACAGAGCCCAGTATGGGGCTCAAACTCATGAACTGTGGATCATGATCTGAGCTGAGACCAAAGAGTCGGACGCCTAATCGACTGCGCCACACAGGTGCCCCGCAATATGTCATGTTTAAAACCCTACAGATAATGCAGTCCTTTGTCCTCCTTTTTAGCAACACCACGAAGAGGAAGAGTTAAACCACCGCTGCACATGATGAGTTCTGCGGAAAAACCTGATATTCCTAAAACATCCGAAAGTGGGGTGGATAATGCTGAATCACTTACATCCAGACCATCTGAAGAAAGAAAGAGCAGAGATAATACAGACAAAGTAATTTTACTTTGACCACATTTTAAAAAATTAATTTTATCAAGTTACTATAGAAATACATATTGAGCTAATTTCTTTTGCAAGTAGTATCTCACTTTGTTGAAAATATTACTATATATATATATACTATATATATAGTATATGTATATAATATATGTAGTATATATATGTATATATACTATACATATATATACGTATATATGTATAGTATATACATATATACTATACATATATATACTATATATATAGTATATACCATATATATACGTGTATATATATACATATATGTGTATATATATATATATATATATATATATATATACACACACACACACACAAGTTAGTGTCTGCTAGAAATGTAAAATACAAGTGGACTCTGTCCTTAAGTATCTCAAAGTCTATTGTGGAAATTAGATAGATTAATAAGATAATTATAATATTGTCTAAATGTTCTCAGACTGCACATAAAGGAAGCAGTAGGGACCTAATGGAGGGGCAGGTGCCTAGCCCCAGAGCTGGAGGCGTGGGTGAAGACCAGGAAATGCTCTTGAAGAACAACAGATAAGAGAATAGGTAAAAGAAAGTTATTTCCTGGGAGATGTAGGAGGTAATGAGAGATGCAGGTAAGTTAAGTTTGTAGATGAGGAGCACCTAACAGGTCTGTTTTCTCTGAAGTGTCAGGTGAGCTTGGTGAATTTCTATTGCATTATGTTGCAGGAGAGGCTCAGAGACCTGTAAAGATTGAAATAGCTACTAAGAGATAATGGAGAGAAGGAAGAGTAAGTAAAGGTGTGAGGCAAAGTGAAGGCCTTCTAAATTTAAGGCTGAATTCTATCACATGTATTAGTTCAGAAATATGTGTAATTTTCTCCAGCAAAGCTTAACAGCCTTGTTACTGCAGTAAAAAAGAATAGGTGGTGGGTTTAGGAAAGATGAAATGGTATGTGGCAGAATGATAAACGGTACTAAGAAAAGAGTCAGAAGGAGTTGTTCCGATTTCCAGGCTAAGTGTTCCTTAATCCGGGCACTGTCATTCATTCAGTGGTGTGGCATGGTCCTGAGTGTTCTAGGCCTGTGGTTTTTCGTCAGGGAGCCCTTCAGTCCTCGTGACAACCAAACGCACCAGCACGTGTTCCCACTGCTCCTCTCGCGACTTAGAGACCCACTGGCCGGATTCAGTAGGGGAGACAGGCAGGACGAGGCACGATGTCCCAGCCTGTAGGGTGTGTTTTTCTGATAGTCATGGCAGGTTTTTATTTGATCTGGGTACATGTGCATCTGTGGCTATGGAAAGAAGGAAGCTTGGTGTAGGCAAGAAGTCGCCTGCCCAATGGCCACAACTTTACCAAATCCTTTAATGTTTCGTAACCTCCCAATCTTTTAGGCATGTTAGTGAAAAGACCAGAATAGGTGCAGGCTGTGAGAGCAGCTGCAGAGCAGTAGATGTGCCGTGGCGATTCTAGAAAGTGTCGGCTACAGGTGGAAGCTGAATTACTGTACTAGCCCTGGATGAGTCCAGAAAATTTGTAGAATCTTCTGCCTTGTCTGCAATGAAAATGGTTTTCTTGTGTTTTAGGATAAGCAATATTCTGGAATGGGCATCATCTTTATGAAACAGTAGAAGTACTATCCAACTTTTAATAGCAAGGCAAATTTATTTTAAAGGTTTTAAACATTAACACGGTGACTTTTAAGGGTTGTTTTCATATAATACCTTGTAAATTAACATTAACATGTCCCCTATGTTTCATAGCATATCAAAACTGCTAAAGCTGTAGAGAAGACGGAAAACAAGGACACTGAATTCCTAAACCAAAATTTTAGTAAGTACTTCTTAAATTTAATTTTACTTTCTCTTTAAAAAATATTTTATTCTTTTTATAATATTATATTATAATATTAGAATATATATTTATAAAATTTATATATTTATGTATATCATATTTATAATATTTATAAAAATATTCTTTTCATATTTTCCTTTAATTCCACTGACTTTCGTTGATTTGAAAAAGAAAGATTCATAATGAATGCATTTGGCTTTATGCATTTAGAAACTTAGAGGTTACAGGAAGATATTCTACAGTCTCTATTTCCAAGAACATCAGTCTCTCCTTCCTAATATGTGAACCTTGATCAAATTGTATACCGACTCCTATTTTACCCTGCCAGCTGCATACAAAACTGAAAATGCCATAATTTTGGTTTTATTTAGATAAACTGCAGGATGCTGTTCCTGATTCACAGACCGTGGGAAAAAAAGATAAACCTGTGTAAGTATCAAAAACCATCAAGTAAGTCAGCATATATGAATGTTGTTTTAGATTAATGTAATAAATAAATTTAAAAGAAAAGGCCCATGTATTCTTAGAAGGTGGTATTGGCTGTAGCTCTGGTCATCACATGTGTTACTATGACTGCACAATGGGGAATAGTCTGCTTTTCCATAGCAGCCAACAGAACTCTTTTTCAGATTGACTCAAAATGAACGGGATTTTTAAAAGAATAAGGTATGAATGTGAAGAAATTTAACCTAGTTTAAATGCACAGTAGTACATGTAAGATACGAGACATGTTAGTAGATATCAAACAGTGGCAATAATAGACCTTTTGTAATAACATTTTTTAATCTCATCAGTTATAGAGTAAATTTTAACTTTCATCATGACTTACCAAAATCTTTTCATACTTGACTATTAACAAATGACCATCGATAAACATGGACTAGATACAAAAAAAATCAAGGTCTCAGGTCAGAGTCCTAGGCTAATGTTTTATGATACGTTAAGCAGGCTATTTTATTTTCCAGGTTATCTGGTGTGTTGGACAACGTCTGTGGAAATAAAATGAACTCCAAATGGTCATGTTGGACCCCTGTAACAAGTGTTAATCTATGTAACAACAAAAGAGCAAGTACTTCATCAGGAGATACATTCAATCAAGGTGAAACATCGTTTTTTCTGTATATAACAGTAGCTCAGGGAAATACTCATTTCTTTAAGTGTCTAATAAATATCTTTGATGTTAACAAATTTATGTGTTACCAGTTTATTAAGTTCACAAAGATAAATGTTTTATTTTTCCACTAGGTATTATTGTCAAAAAACTTACTAAACAGAAATCATCCTCTTCAACATCTGGTGATAACTGTGAAGACACAGAAAAGGTGCCGCATAAGAAAAAAACAACGCAGCATAGCGAAATAGATAAAGTGGAAGTAGGAGTTTGCAAAAGAGACAGTCAGCAACAACTAAATCATCCTAAACGTTCAGAGCTGAAAAACACTGAAAATACCAAGCAGAGTGATTGGCGTATTGAATCTGAAACTACTTTCAAATCCGTTCTCTTAAATAAGACCGTTGAGGAGTCTCTGATCTATAGGAAGAAGTACATATTGTCAAAAGACGTGAATACCGCTATTTGTGATAAAAGCCCTTCTCCTAGAAAAAATGTGAAAAGTCACAGAAGATCAGGGAAAAGATTAACGTCTGACCTTAATTCCTGGGATCTGAAACAAAAACAAATGGTGAGCTTTCAGTGTGTTTGGTTTCTGCATACTTACAATATGCCTACCTAATAACATAGACAGTGAAAGACGCTTTCTTGAGTGCTGCAGATTTAACATTCGTGAGACCTCGTTCTTTAACTCAGGTCTCCAGTGTGCGAGTGAGTACCTCCCGACTCCCTCACCTGTCCCGGCACCAGCCCCCACCGAGCCAGTGTGCCTGCAGGCGCAAGGCAGGTGTGTAAATGGGTGTGGCAAGAAAGCACCCGGCAGCCCCCTGTCTCCTCCCATTGGCTCTCCTTCACTCTGCCCCGCAGGTGCTCTGAGCATGTGTATACAACCGTCTGTGCCTCTCTCACGGTGCTTATCTTTGTTTTAAACACTGGTTGTCTGTGTGTTCTTTTTCCTCCCGCTTTAACCTCTTAGAGTTTAAAGATTGTGTTTTATCCGTTGTTATCCTGAACGGCCTAGCAGTTTTGCACACGGTAGCATCTACATTTCTTGAATTATTGCATCAAAGTTTAGCAAGATTTTTCAAGAAAAGATGTAGGTGGAGTGCAGGAGTCGATCTTCTGTCCTGTTGCTCATCCCCTTTGGAGCCTTTACCTCCTACGTGAGATTAATCCTCTGTAGGACATCTCTAGTAGGAGTTTGAGCGGCGCCATACTTTAGGCTGAAAGTTTACTTTTTGTAGCAGTTACAGGAAATCTTTTTCTTGTCATTGCTGTCAAGCTGCAGATTAAGAAAACTTTGTAATTAGAATACATTTCCACTGCCAGTAATACAGTCTGTTCCTCGCTGCTCCTTAGAAGATCCAGGTTTTACAGGCTTCTATTTTCATTTATCATCCAGAGTGGTATTAATACGTGGATAGCCAAATATCTAGAGCTGATGTAAAATGTTCATGTGTTGGGACATCTCAACATGCAAATGAGATACTTAAGAGATAATTTCCGATTGTTCTTTTATGATTAGACATTATTTCCTTTGTCTCAACCGGCCTTTGTATTTTGTCTTTAATCTGTATTTCACTTTGCCTGCTTTGGCAACTTTCTTCTTTGACCAAATCCTTTTGGGTCACTTTTTCATGTTTCTTAGTATGCTGTTCTTTCTAGTCTTAGCTATTTAGTTCCTTCAGACCCAGGGAAAGTAGGTTCTTTTTGTCTGAGTGTTGAGCTTTTATTTTCAGCTGTTTTCTTTGCAGTTTAGAATCATTCCACAGAATTTCCCTAAGCCGGCTACTCGTTTTTTCCTGGGAGCATGGAAACTGATCATGTCTTTTAAGCTGTGCTCTGATTTTTTAAAATCCACTTTCTGTCTTCGGAAGTTCTCTTCAGTCTCACACAGTGGTGCTCCCTGTGTTATAAGACTTTCTGCCACTCGCATACATGGATGACTCTCTTTTTAAGGTAGGCATCCGATTCTGCTTCTTGTTTACTGGGTTAATCCAGAGAAATAGAACCTCTGTAGCACGATGGTACAGATTTCCCAAGTTGGCTCTAATTATGCTGGAAGTTCTTAAATCACACGCTCGCTATTTTATGGGAAGTTCATTTTTGCTACATTTCGAAGCCAAGTAAAGTAATCTCAAGAACAAGTAAAGTAATCTCAAGGAGAGATAGTAAGTAATACTTACTATCTTTGTTACATATAAAAACATACACTTGGGGGCGCCCGGGGGGCTCAGTTGGTTAAGCATCTGACTCTTGATTTTGAATCGGGTCATGATCTCGCGGTTTGTGAGGTGGAGCCCCGTGTCTGACAGCGTAGGGCCTGCTTGGGGTCCTCTCTCTCTGCCTCCCCCCCCCCCCCAAGTAAACTTTAAAAAACAAAACAAACCCATAAACTTAAAAATGGTTAAAATAGTAAACTTTGTATTTATGTTCATGTTGTATTTTACCATAATTAAAAACAAAACGTATGCCTGGTTCCCTGAGAAAGGTAAAACTACAGTCAAGACAAGAGAACTCATGTCTTTATTACAGGGAGTTTTCTTTCAGCCAAATTACCTAAAATTATGCAGATAATAATTCTTTGTAGTCCTTCCATTTTTAGAGTATTACTCGTTTTTACTTTTTTTTTTAAGTAATCGCTACACCCAGTGTGGGGCTTGAACTCACAACTGCGTGATCAAGAGTCGCACGTTCTACCAACTGAGGCAGCCAGATGCCCCTAAAATAATGGGATTTTTTAGAGCAGTCTCAGGTGTATAAGTATACAGAGTTCCCATATGCCCCTTCACCCACACCCGAGTTTCTCCCGTCGTTGACATCTTACATCAGTGGGTATATGGGTTACAAATTATGTACCAACATCATTACATTATTATTAACTAAAGCCTGTAGTTGAGGTTAGAGTTCATTCATCGTGTTGTATGTTCTATGTGTTTTGACAGATGTATAGCAGCCTGTACCTACTGTTACGTTATCCTACGTAATCATTTTCCTGCCTACACTTCCCCTGTGCTGCCTCCCTCCTAAAACTCGTGTCGATCACTGATCTTGTTGCTGTCTCTGTAGTACTTTTGCCTTTTCCAGAATGTCGTAGAATTGGAACCATATAGTATGCAGTCTTTTCAGATGGCTTCTTTCACTCAGCGACATGCCATGACGTGTCTCTGTGTCTTTTCAGGGCTTGACGGCTGATTTCTTTTTGCTGCTGAGTAACATCCCATTGCATGGTGTACCGAGATTTGTTTACCTGTTCACCTGTGAAAGGACATCTTGGTTGCTTCCGTGGTTTAACACTTAATAAATAAAGCTTCTGTAAACATTCACGTGCAGGTTTTGGGTGGACGTAAGCTTCCAACTCATTTGGGAGAATTGCTAGATCGTGTGTTTAGTTTTGTAAGAGACCGCATGTCTTCCCCAAGTGGAAAAAGTGGCTGTACCATTTTTGCATTCCAAGCAACAGATGAGAGAGTTCCTATTGGTCTACATCCTTGCCAGTATTGGGTGTTGTCAGCGTTTTGGATTTTAGCTGTTGTTGTATGTGCTCAGTGGTATCTTGTTTTAATTTGCAGTTTTCTCATGATCTATGATTTTCAGCATCTTTTTATATTTTTATTTACTCTCTGTATGTCTTCCTTGGTGCATTACGTATTCAGATCTCTTACTCATTTTTTAAGTGAGTTCTTTGTTACTGTTGAGTATCAATAGTTGTTTGTGTAATTTCGATACAGGCACGCCAGACTTTATCGCACTTTGTAGATGTTGCATTTTTTACAAACTGAAGGTTTGTGGCAACCCTGTATTGAGCAAGTGTATTGGCGCCGTTTTTCTAACAGCATTTGCTCACTTTTGTCTCTGTCACATTTTGGTAATATTCATAATATTTCAAAGTTTTTCATTATTATTGTATCAGTTATGGTGATCTGTGATCAGTGTTTTTTGTTCCGATTGTGATTGAAGTGCCACAACCCAACCACACCCCCACACCCAGAGAAGATGGCAGACGTGACAAATGCATTCGTCTCCGCTCCGCTCACTGGCCACTCCCTCGTCTCTCTCCCTCCCCTCAGGCCTCCCTATTCCCTGAGACAGCCATTAGTGAAATTTGGCCAGTTAATAACCCTACCGTGGTCTCTACGTGTTCCTGTGAAAGGAAGAGGCACACGTCTCTCAGTCTCTCACTTGAAGTTGAAAGCTAAAAATAGGATTAAGTTTAATGAGGAAGGCAAGCAGAAAGCTGAGATAAGCAAAAAGCTCAGCCTCTTGTGAAACCATTTTACTGCTGACCTGGAGAAGGTTTTAGTTTAGTGGCCCGGATAGAAGCTCAAACCAACCGCCAAATTCTCTTCCGCCAAAGGCTAATTAAGAGCAAGGCCCTAACTCCCTTCAATTTTATGAAGGCTGCGAGCGGTAAGAAAAGGTTGAACCTGGCAGAGGTTGGTTCATGAAGTTTAAGGGAAGAAGCTGTCTCTAGAACCTAAAAGGGCAAGGTGAGGCAGCAAGTGCTGACGTAGAAGCTGCGGCAAGTTCTCTGGAAGATCCAGCCAGAATAAAATAAGTAATAAGTTTGGCTCCATTAAACAGTGGATTTTCAGTGTAGACAAAATAGCCTTATCTTGGAAGAAGGTACCATTTGGGACTTCGATAGCTAGAGACAAGTCAATGTCTGGCATCAGAGCTTCAAAGGACAGGCTGACTCTTTTGTTAGGAACTGATGCAGCTGGTGATAGGAAGTTGAAGTCAGTGCTCATTTAATGTAAAAAATCCTAGGACCCTTAAGAATCATGCTAAATCCCTTCTGCCTGTGCTTTATAAATGGAACAGCAAAGCCTGGGTGACAGCATATCTGTTTATAGCACAGTTTGCTGAATGTTGTAAGCCTGCTGTTGAGACCCGCTCAGAAAAATATGATTCCTTTAAAAATATTATTACTTCTCAGGGCACTTTTGTGGCTCAGTTAAGTGTGTGACTCTTGGTTTGGGCTCAGGTCATGATCTTGCCATTTGTGAGTTCGATCCCCACATTGGTCTCTGTGCTGACAGCTGTGGAGCCTGCCTGGGATTCTCTGTCTCCCTCTCTGCCTTTCTTCTTCTTCTTCTTCTTCTTCTTCTTCTTCTTCTTCTTCTTCTCTCTCTCTCTCTCTCTCTCTCTCCCCCTCCCTCCCTCCCCCTCTCCCTCTCCCTCTCTCTTTCTCTCTTTCTCAATAAACACTTAAAAAATAAAATATTATTTCTCTCTGACATTATATCTGGTCACTCAGGAGCTTTGATGGAGATACACAACAAAATTAACGTTTTTATGCCTGCTAACACAACATCCATTCTGTAGCCAGTGGATCAAAGAGTAATTTCTACTTTCAAGTCTTACTGTTTAAGAAATACATTTCATATGGCTACAGCTGCTGTAGATAGTGATTCCTGCGATAGATCTGGGTAAACTAAATTGAAAACCTCTGGAAAGGATTCACCATTTGAGATACCATTAAGAACATTTATGATTCGTGGAAAAAGGTCAAACTATCAACATTGACAGGAGTTTGGAAGAGTTGATTCCAATCTACATGGACAACGTTGGGGGATTCAGGACTTGAGTGGAGGAAGGAGGTACCTAAGTAGCTACGGATGTGGTGGAAACAGCAGGAGAACTGGAATTAGAAGTGGAGCCTGAAAAGGGGACTGAATGGCCGCAATCTCACAGTCAACTTGAATGGATGAGGAGTTGCTTCTTATGGAGGAGCAAAGAAAGTGGTTTCTTGAGATGGAATCTACTCTTGGTGAAGATTCTGGGAAGATTGACCACAAAGAATGTAGAATATTACATAAACTTAGCTGAGAAAAGCATAGGCATCGCTTGAGAAAATTGACTTCAATTTTTGAAAGAAGTTCTGCTGTGAGTAAAATACCATGAAGCAGCGTTGCATGCTACATGGGAATCGCCCATGAAAGGGAGAGTCAGTCAGTGCAGCCAACTTCATCTCTGTCTTATTTTAAGAAATGGCAGGGGCGCCTGGGTGGCTTGGTCGGTTGGGCGTCCGACTTCGGCTCAGGTCACGATCTCACGGTCCGTGAGTTCGAGCCCCGCGTCGGGCTCTGTGCTGACAGCTCGGAGCCTGGAGCCTGCTTTGGATTCTGTGTCTCCCTCTCTCTCTGCCCCTCCCCTGTTCATGCTCTGTCTCTCTCTGTCTCAAAAATAAATAAATGTTAAAAAAAAAAAATTAAAAAGAAATGGCCACAGCCACCCTAGTCCTCAACAGCCACCGCCCTATTCAGTCAGCAGCCACCAGTGATCAGGCAGAACCCTCTACCAGCAAAAAGATTACCATTTGCTGAAGACTCGGGTGATTAGCATGTTTTAGCATTAAAGTATTTTTTAATTAAGGTATGTACTTTGTTTTTTTAAGACATAATGGTATTGTGCATTTAATAGGCTGCAGTATAGCGTAAGCATAACTTTTATATGTGCTGGGAAACCAAGTTCCTTGGACTCATTTTAATGCATTACTCGCTTTATCTCAGTGATCTAGAACCAAACCGACGGTATGTTGTGGTATGCCTGTCCAAATCCTTTATCAGATATGTGTTACACAAATATTTTCTGTTTATGGCTTATCTTTTCATTTTCTAAACAGTGTCTTTTACAGAACGGAAGTTTTTAATTTTAGTGACGTTCTACTTACGAACTTTGTGTTTTGTGGATTGTGCTTTTGGTGTTATAGACAAAAAGGCATTGCCAAACCCAAGATCACCTAGATTTTCTTCTATGTTACCTTCTAGGAGTTTTATAGCTTATTTTACATTTAGGTTTATGGTCCTTTTTTTTTTTTTTTTAATGTTTGTTTAGTTTGAGAGAGAGGCAGAGGGAGAGATGGAGAATCCCAAGCAGACACCACGCTCAGAGCAGAGCCCGACGTGGGGCTTGATCTCACAACTGTGAGATGATGACCTAAGCCAAAATCAAGAGTCAGATGCTTAACTGACTGAGCCACCCAGGTGCCCCTGTGGTCCCTTTTAAGTTAATTTTTGTGAAAGGTGTAAGGTCTGTCCGGATTCTGGTTTGTTTGTTTTGTTTTTTTGCATGTGGATGTGTGGATGTCCAGTTATTCCATCGCCGTATGCTGAAAAGACTGTCCTTTCTCCATTGCATTGCCTTTGCTCCTTTGTCAAAGGTCAGATGACTGTGAGGGCTTATTTCTGGGCTCTCTGTTTGCTCTCTGTTTTGTTCTATTATTCTATTTGTTCTCTCATCAATACCACACTATAGTGATTGTTGTATCATTTTAGCAAGTCTTAAGGTAGGGTCGTGTCAATCTGACAACTTTGTTCTTCAACATTATATTGGCTATTCTGGGTCTCTTGCTTCTCCGTGTACATTGTAGAATCATTTTGTTGATATCCACAAAATAACTTATGGGATTTTTGTTGAGATTACATGAACTCTAGATCCAGTTGGGAAGAACTGACATCTTGACAATATTAACCTTCCTATCTGTGAACCTGAAGTTTCTCTCCATTTATTTAGAGTCTTTGATTTTCTTCATTCGTCATATAGTTTTTCTCATATAGAGCTCATACGTGTTTTGTTAGATTTATACTTGAGTATTTCATTTTGGGGGGAGTACTAATGTAAACGGAATGCAATTTCAAATTCTAGTTGTTCATCACTAGTTTATAAGAAAGCAGTCAACTTTTGTATATTAACCTTGTATCCTTCAGCAATGCTATCACAGTTGTATTTTAGTTCCATTTATTTTTACATGGATGGAACTTTTCTTTTGATCTCTACAGAGCACTCTGCATGGTTCTCTGTGTTAAGTTTTATCCTGTGTTATTTAATGCCTAACAAAGCCCAAACTTACTAAATCATTTCTTACCTGCTTTATTTCTCTTTGTAGTTATATATAAAACCAGATTTTTCTTAAACATTCCTTTCAGCCTTTATTTTCCTTTGAAGGTTAACTGGTAGAGTCTTAAAGTAACTTATACATTGTTTCAGAGGGAAAAGTCGAAAGAGAAAGGATTTACCGATGCAACAGAATCCTTGATAAACCAACTCAATAAGAGATATAAACCCAAGGATGACATAAAGTCTACAAGAAAATTCAAAGAGTCTTTGATTGATGGGTATGTACTTAAATTTTAGACATAAATATTTTTTTGACAGATCCAACTAAATTATTTCACAGTTATAAGAAAATTAGTTTTGAACATGTTCAAATAGTATAACTTTCTAGTAGAAAACATCTAGTTACTTTTATAAATAGTAGCTGTTTTAATTATACAGGAAGGGAACTAAATTTGAAATTAGTCATTGTAGTATGTGATTATATTTTATAAAGTATCAAAATACCATATTGATAGAGCATACCTTTTCATAAGTCTTTAGGCTATAGACATTTTCAGATTTTATTTATTGAGCCTAGTAATGAGTAAGACTAAACACATGTACATATGTTGCTTGAGTGGAATAGGAAATCGAAATGAGCTGAGCTGAGTCACTTTCATATAATAAATATGTTATTTTTTGTCTGCAGTCTTTCTGAAAGTTAGGTCTTTTCTTACTAAAAGATGTTTCTTTATAGGTTGTAGGTGGTTAATTCATGTCTAAATTAATTCTGGCCTTATTACAAGGCATGAAACACTCTCATGGCAGAACCATTCATTTCAAATTGCTTGGCACCTTTTGCCGCATGCGTGGTTCATCTTAGAATTAGCAGTCGTGGTTGCTGTTTACGAGGAGGGAGGTTGCAGGATTATGAGACTAGTCTTGTCACACTGCAGTTATTTACAGCGTATCAAATGTAAACTTAGCGATCCAAATGTTTTACCTTATATAACATGGCTTTTACGAAGAACATTCCACTGATGATTGCTTTTTTCATTTTGACAATATCTTTTTTATAGTGGTTTTTCAAACAAATCTGATCTACAGCTCAGTAAGGTAGGTTATTTCACTACACCAAATGTATAGTCAGACTCTGATAACTGTAAACATAAAATGGAAGCCCAGTAGGATGGAGTTCATGTTTTCAGCATGTTGATAAATGGGTTAAACAACCGCAAGTTTAGTGACAAGTACTCAAAAGAGTCCTTTCTGTTCTGCTTTTCAAAATAAAAGTTCCTTTTTCTTAAGTTATTTATTTACTTCTTTTGAGAGAGAAAGAGACCGAGAGAGAAGGGGCAGAGAGAGAGAATCCCAAGCGGGCTCTGCACTGGCAGTGCAGAGCCCAGTGTAGGGCTTGATCTCACCAACTGTGAGATCATGACCTGAGCTGCAGTCAAGAGTTGGACACTTAACTGACCGAGCCACCTAGGTGCCCCCAAAATGTTTCTTTTACATGTGTGAGTGTGATATTTTCACTTTCTGCCTTGTGATTCAATAAATCTTTGTTTTCATTTGTTTTCCTTAGCTAATCTCATCTCTTCTGACAAGAAGATCTTTCTTAACTCTGTATCTCTGTTAAAAAAATTATTTATGCAGGCTTAAAGTACCAATTGCCTTTGAATTATTCCTCACAATTACTTTCTATCCATTTAATTTCAAGTTTTGAGGTTCACCTTCTGTACGTTCCTCTTAAATCACCCTCTGCCGCCTTATGTAGCTCCTTTATCCTAGTTTGGGTTCTAATTTCTAACCCCTGGATTATTGCAGTGGCATTTGTGTAATTTTTTTAATTTTTTTAAACTATTATTTATTTTTGAGACAGAGAGAGACAGAGCATGAACGGGGGAGGGTCAGAGAGAGGGAGACACAGAATCTGAAACAGGCTCCAGGCTGTGAGCTGTCAGCACAGAGCCCGACGCGGGGCTCGAACTCACAGACCGAGAGATCGTGACCTGAGCCGAAGTCGGCCGCTTAACCGACTGAGCCACCCAGGCGCCCCGCTCTTTCTCTTTTTAAACCACACACTTCAGCTGTGCCCTTCTGTTCAGATGACTTCTCTGGTCCCTGTTGCTTACTGAGTGCAGACTTAGGCGGGCTCTCTAGTCCCTTTAAAAGTCTGTCTTTATTTCCTAGTATTAGTTCCCTAGACATGTCTCCTTTAGCTGAAGCATAATAACTTGAGATTCCCCGAAGTGTTTTCCCTAAGTGCCTATTCTCTTTTTCTTCCCCTCTTTATGAAAAACCGAACTGAGTCGGGATGCTCTCACACTCTTTTCTGCTCCTCAGAGCTTGATTTCTCCTTGCGAGTCTTGCTTCAGAGTCCGCCTTCTTTTTGAAAACTTGCAAACCCCACATGGGCAGAATCTACACGCCGGTTTCTTTGTACCATTTTTTGATATTTTACTGAGTCTTGCGGTTCTTTTTTCTCTCTGGTGTCTTCTATTAGTGTGTGTCTGTTTAAATCATCTTTGTATCCTGTGTGACCCTTCTGCTTACTTTTGTATCTCTTTTGATATCTTGGCTTATCTTTGCGTCTTCTGTAATACCTACACACGCTAGCATGCAATAGACGAGTTTAACAGATATATCTAAACACTGGTAAAAATCATATTGGAAAGGATGACTCAGATAAGCGATCAGAGGAGTAATATATTAAGGGGTAAACTTTCTGGAATAATACACATAATTATATACAAGATAGCCAAAGTACATAATAAAATTGAATATAGTTAACAACTAAAATGAATGTTTTGTTTTAATATTTCCAACTTATTAGACTTCTGAGCATCTCTTTTCGGTAAGCAATCATTTAGTGATATTAGTAGTGATTTTCCATAAACCTTAGTCTCTCCCAAAGTTTTTCTGTTGAAGACTTTAAAGCAAACGAGTCTAGAAAAAAAAGAAGCATGTTTGTTCTGTGATTCTGGAATCACTAAGGTTCAGCTTGTTTTGAAACCAGTGAAAAGGTCATTTACCTATGTACAGTGATGGCAGTGCATATTAAAAAGTAAGGATTCTGTGTTTGTATTTAATTTACTTTCAGTCATATTCTTATTTAATACCTAAGTCTTCAAAATTTAGAACAGTATGGATGTTTAATACTTTTATTCAGTTTACATTAAGGCAACAGCTACAGATGGAAAATAGGAGTAGAAACAGGTAGAAAATATATGAAAAATACAATTGCGCATGTTGTTTGCCAAGTATACTAATGTACAAGTTTCAGTGGTTGTATATAAACTTCTTTTGTATTTAGGAAAAAGTTCAGAAAAAAAGTTATAGGCAACTGAAGACTACTTTTGTTAATGTTACTTCTGAATGCCCACTGTAAGTAATTTTTCATGGATCTTGCAGTTTTCTTCATATGCGAAGAATATTTATTATATAATGAAGTTAATATTTCTCTTCATTTTTACAGGAATGATGTTTACAATTTTAACTTGAATGGCGCTGATGAGCCTATTATAAAACTTGGAGTAAGCTAGAAATCAGTATTTTGTATTGGTTATTCAGTATTTATTTTGTATTCACTATATTGTTATTGCAGTGTATGTTTTTTGGTTTCCATTCTCTTGTAGATATGTTTTAAAGTATGTTTAAATACTTTAAAGCTTCTTTTGTACCAACTTAGGTATATTTGGTTTCCTTTAAAACCTTTTGGACTGAAGTAGAGAAAAATGAGTAATTAGGACATGGGAGTGGGGACTCACCCTACTACTTCAAGAACATCACTTTGCTTCTTGATACAAGACATTTTAAAACCATCGCTCTTACTTAGTTTGTTTTTAATATATTTTATAGTATTAATTTTTTATATATAAAAGTATTTTAGTAAGCTTAATTTAATTGATGCGTCTTACGATAGGAAGTGATAGAAACTAGAATTTATATGTTTATTTTTTAAAACGTATGTTTACCTTATTTTGACACTAAGAAAAAATTTTTAATGTTTATTCACAATCTAGATCCAGGAATTTCAAGCTGCAGCTACAGAAGCCTGTGTGGATAATTCAATAAAATTGTAGGTGTTTTTATTATAATCGGATGGATCAGAGTAAAATAAGTTTCTCAGCTGTTCTTTTTCTTCAGTATGTCCTCCCAGTTTGTGTGAGAGGCTCTACCATACTGAGAAGAAGGATGGGGAACGTTGTTGGTGGGACTGCCCCCTGACGTTCCTGACACTTCGGCCTTTACTCCTGAAACTGACATGTGCGTCCTCTGCACTTGTCATGTTAGCTGCGCATGTCCGATGATGAAGCTGGAGGGACTCAGTCCTTCATCCAACCTTGTTATTTTTATAATGAACCGAGGTCAGAGAGGACGAGCAACTTGGCCAGAATTATACAGTGAGCTAGTGAAAGAGTAGGGCTGAAGACCCGTGTCTAGCTGTTCGGTGCATGTTACCTTAAGGAAAAAGTAATTACATTAAAATTAATGCATCTTTTTGTTTAAGGATAGGTTTGAGGAATCATGATGAACTTGAATCTTCTCTCAAAACAAAAGATAAAAAAGTAAGTTACAGTATCCTAATGTGTCCGTTAAGAACTTTATTTTAAAAAATAATTTTCTGGGGCACCTGGGTGGCTCAGTCGGTTGAGTGTCCAGCTCTTCGTTTTGGCTCAGGTCGTGATCTCACGGTTTGAGATCGAGCTCTGCGCGCTGACAGCACAGAGCCTGCTTGGGATTCTCTCTCTACTCCTCCCCCCGCGTATGCACACCCTCTCTCTCAAGATAAATACTTAAACAAAAATTTCCTGTGCCAGAGATGATTACAGATCTAGAAAACAAAAATATTTGGGTTTTTCCCCCAAAGACTGTTCATGTGCCCATTATGACTCTGTTATGGTCTCAGAGCTATTTGTAAGTCATCTACTAACAGAAGATATGATAGCTTTAGTTACTTTCTTTGATGGCATCAGCTCGTGTCTGTGTGGAAGTAAGCAGTTTTAACTTTCAAACAACAACAAAATAGGAATCTCAATCTCTGATCTGGGTTTCTGGGTGATTTGTTTGTCTGGATATGTGTTCTTAATGCCAGGTACATTAGTATGCTAAAAAATTAAGTTAGTTTTTCTGTTGCTTGGGTTGTTTCTGTTTTTTTGTTTTTTAGCTTAACTTAAAAAAATTTTTTTTTACATTTCTTTATTTTTTATTTTTATTTTTTTTTAACGTTTATTTATTTTTGAGACAGAGAGAGACAGAGCATGAACAGGGGAAGGGCAGAGAGAGAGGGAGACACAGAATCTGAAACGGGCTCCAGGCTCTGAGCTGTCAGCACAGAACCCGACGCGGGGCTTGAACTCACGGATCGTGAGATCATGACCTGAGCCAAAGTCAGACACTTAACCGACTGAGCCACCCAGGCGCCCCTACATTTATTTATTTTTGAAAGACAGACAAGCACAGGTGGGTGAGGGGCAGAGAGAGAAAGAGACACAGAATCCGAAGCAGGCCCCAGGCTCTGAGCTGTCAGCACAGAGCCTAATGCGGGGTTCAAGTCCACGAACTGTGAGATCATGAACTGAGCCAAAGTTGGATGCTTATCCAACTGAGCCACCCAGGCGCCCCTAGCTTAACTTACCTTTAATGGTATATGATGAGACACGTTTCTTCATCTATTATATGGATTCTTTTTTTTTTTTAATAGATTGTAGCAAATCATAAAAAGAAAAATCTCTTTAGTGATACTGACACAGAATACAGATGTGATGACAGCAAGACCGATGTTAGCTGGCTGAAGGAACCAAAATCAAAACCACAGCTGATAGACTATAGCAGAAATAAAAATGTGAAGAAACAGAAAAGTGGCAAATCAAGTAAGAAATGACTTCAGAGAAATATTGGAGATGATTTTACCATGTCAACTACTTAAAATGCTTTGTTGGCTGACAAGTATATTTGTACGTTGTTAGTGTTGATAACTATGTAGTCTTATGAATAGAAGAGTAAATACACCACGACACTACAGTGGTTTTGTTTTTTGTTTTATGTTTAGTAATATGGTTGTGTAGAAATTATTTTTTTTTTACTGGAATCTTAAAGACAGAAAATGTGATTGTCATATTCTTTGGTTCATGCATACTCTTCACCATTTGTCCACTCGTGGCCTGCTGTTACACAATTGTTTAGCAATTGTGGATAGTGTGTTATTAAATACTCATGAACCCAACACTCTAAGCAAAAGTCAAATCTTGGACATGCCATTTCCTGTCACAGCTAACACATGTACTTTTTAGGAATGCATATAAAAACATATTATAAGGAAAACCATTTTCTTGCAGAAATATTTTTGCCTAAATCTTCCACAGAATGTCTTCCCAGCATATGGCTTTTGCTTTGTCTAGTGAATCTCTTAGAGCAGTTGGATAAGAGTTTGAGGTATGGGTTTTTGGCTAGACATATGGACCATTTTCCTAGCTTGTTTACTAAAACACAGAGATTTTATATATTCCATTTTTAAAATAAGACCTTTTAAGTTGATATTTAAGAGAACCAGCCTTTACTTTATGTCAGGATAAATATAACCAATAGTAGCCTCTGTGTATGTGGGGGTGGGGTGCATGACGGCGTAAACAGAAGTAAAAACAAAAACCTGGAAATGAAGCTTGGCACGTATTGGTGAATGAGGCTGAATCTTGAAAAGAGACGAGGCCTGTCATCTCCGCCAAGACGAGAAGCAGCAGAATCATCTTAATACGAGAGAGAGAGAGATTGAGAGAGAGAGAGAGAGAAGTCTGAGACAGCAGCATGTGCTGGTGCGGGGAGTGCAGTGGGGGCGGGGGGCGGGGGGAGCGGCCAGAGCCCAGACAGGACCTGTGAGAAGAGGCCGAAAGATGCACTGCACCTGCTCTGGGCAGCGGCGTGGTATCAGCCAGGAGCTGATAAAAGTCACATGCTCTCAGGGAGTTTATACTCATTTGTAACATCTTGAGACATTCAAGGTTAGAATACTGTAATCAGTACAGAGTTTTAAAATTGGACTTCTGAGTGAATGGTTTTGTTTAAACGGCTGCATGTCTGCAAGTCATATGTAGGGACTGGCCTATCGCCAGGATTGGAAGACCTTTCTCCCAGAACTTCATTGCTTCCTTGGCTTGGATAGTCCCATTTCTTAGGCTTCAGAGAATATTCAGAAAGTTGATTGTGCCTGAAAGGCAAAAAAAAGGAATAGGGACTAAAGCTACTCTCAGGAAATATGGATGAATCTTAGAAACAATGAGGGGCGAAAAATAAAGCACACTGTAGAATATTACATAGGAGAGGATACTGTTTTATAAAGTTCATTATATTGTTTAGGGATACATATCTGTGAAGTAAAACTTTATTTTTTTTAAGACCAAATGAATGAGAAACAATTCAGGATAATGAAAATACTCCCTTTTGGCAGAGGGGATATTGAGCCTCAGAGAGAGTACACATAAATAGGTAACATCATTATTCATAATCTAGCTTTTAAATTGATAGATGCATAGGTGTTCACTTTATAACTTACATTCCCTATTCTCACGCATGTTGAAGAAGTTTCATAGTGTAAAGGAGAAAAGAAATTGGTCATTTATATCCTACCAAACACTACAAAGTTATCGATGTCAGTTTCGCCTCAAATCATCTCGAAATTCAAATTTTTGAATGAATTTAAATATGTATTCTTGTTATGATTTTAACTTCTATGCAGAAATATTCTAATAAATTTTAATACCAGTTCTAATCTATTTGAAAAATGTAACTTTATTTTCTTGCATTGCAGGACCATCGTTGGAAAGGGGACAACCAAGATCTAAAATGGTAAAACCAAGAAGTTGGTGTTCAAACATCCCTTGAAAATTATTTTTCTCCTAGCATGTAAAAAACCTCCTTTTTCATGTTATAATTTTATCCTCGTTGTTACTTGTTTCTCCATAATTGTTCTAGCCTTTGCATGCATACTCTTACTTTCTGCCTTTTTGAATCATGTTGGCCTGTTTTAGGTCTATTTTATTTTGTGATTATAATACCTATAGCTGTTTCTCTTTTTTCCTCTCTTTCTCTTTTTTATGTAAGTTAGGTAATATATATACCAGACCCCGCAGAGCTTTAGTGATAGGAATAAAAAAGGTGATGGGGAAGTTATTTGGACGGAAGGATAAAATCCAGTATTTTTTAAATATTAATCAGGAATTTTATAAAATACAAATATTTTATGTATTTTCACAAGGCCAAGTGTATAGCAAATAGCTTGTATTCCTTACATCTCACATATTGACCTACTAATTCAAAAATTTTTATCCTAAAGACACCCAACAAAAACACCACCAAAAAGGTAGAGGAGACCGTTCCAGATGGGAGAACCAGACTTCCACGAAGAGCGGCAAAAACCAAAAAAAATTACAAAGATCTCTCAAATTCAGAATCAGAGAGTGAACAAGAATTTTCACATTCATTTAAAGAGAAATTGCTAGAAAAGGTAAGTAAATAGATATAATTCAGATTAAAAATTTCTAAAAAGCCTGTTAAAATACTAAATAGAGAATATAGTTTTACAAAAATGTCGAGTTTGTCACATTTTTAGATTGAACCTTGTATATGAGAAATGTTATATGCTAAAAATTGATCTTTAGGCAATATGTTAAAATGTGTGATAAGTTGGCATTAGTGTTACAAAACAGATGTTTGACTCTAGTAAAATTAGAACTTTAAGATAACATTTTTGAATTAGAAAAGGGCTTGAATTTTTCCAAATTATACTTCAGAAAAGTGCGGACTGTTGGAAAGCTGTGACTCTTTCTCTTGAATGGAAGCAAAAATACTAGATCTGCGGTTCTTCCCACACACTGCCCACCTGTGTCTATCCTTGACTTCTTTCTGTCTCTTAATGTTACAGACATATCCCCAGCCATCTGTGCTTGAAAGCTTTTTTAACAAAGTGAAAAAAGAAAAAAAGAAAGAAAAACAGTGCTTATAGTTTGCCAGGTGCTATTCTAAGTACTTTATAGATTTAACTTCTTAAAATCTCTTAAGTACCATAGGTGACTAGTACTATTATTGACATCTCATTTTACAAATGAGAACTTGAGGCTCAGAGAGATGAAGGAGCTTGCCCAAGGTCACACAGCTAGGAGGTGGTAAAACAAAGGTTTGAACCCAAAGAGTCTGGCACTGAAGGTAGGTCTGATCATTACACTGTTCTGACTGATTGCACATAATTAAAGTTGTACCTCCCTTTGTTTGTAACCTTGTTATTCTTTACTTGGAAGACTTTAAGGACTTCATAACTTACGTGTGCATTTTCTATCACTTCTTACTTTAATTTACTCTCCATATAGTCAGATGAGTCTTCCCAAGCTCCCTGTCGTCATCTCTCTCTTCAAAGAAAAACGCTGACAGTCTCTATGTGGTCAGTGCAGCAGAATACCTTTGCAAGCTCATTTCCCCTGCTCTCCGGTGTATGCCCAGAGCTGGAACAGCCAGATGGGCTAACCTGGGACTCCCACACGAGACTGTGCGGCTCCAGTCCCTGCACCCTGTCGGGGGGGGTCTCCCCTCGCCATCTTCTCTATGCCTCCCGAGCACGTCAAGTACCATGAAATCCAGGAACTGTTTCTAGTTTCCCTAAACTGGATATAACCTCCTTACAGTGCTTTATTTGCATTTCTTAGGATATTATAGTCCATGTATATTTTCCTATGAATTTGTCATATGCCTTCTACACGCAGAAAGTCCTTCAGCACCCATGTTGAAGCCCCTGTTGTGCTCGTGTATAGTAATAGAAGATATTTAATATTTCAGCATAATTTGTTTTATGCGTCCAAGTATAAATTTCTTGTATTCAAGTATAATTTAAAACTTATCAATACAATTAGGAGGAAAATATCCATTCCAGAAGCAAAACCATAAAGCTGCCAAAGAAACAGAAGAAAGCCTTCTCTGCCGAATCACAGAAGGATATATCAAAAGAATGGAAAAATTCATCTCTACTAAAAGATGCTGTAAGAGATAATAGCCTTGGCTTATCTCCTGTATCTTTATCTGGGAGCCCATCATCTATAGAAGTCATGAGATGTGAGTATCATTTTTTTCTTTTAAATATTCAACAAGTTTCTATTATAACTCTGTGAAAACAGAGTTTGAAGATTAATCTTAAACATGTGCCTCAAAATTATAGGTAGTCAAAACTTCATTTTGTGAACTAGTTAGTGCTAGTAACTTAGTCTTTGCTAAGTAGACATGGGAACGGTGTCGCTACGACACTCAAGTTTTTCACGGGAGGACGTTAAAGACCAAATGGTTCAATATGGAAAATATTTAATGCATATTTACAAATTGTAATGTGAAAGCTTAAATCAACTTTTAGGTTTTTAATCCCCAGATATATTTAATGTGAAAATAATGATGGGGATTTCTACTTTTTCTCTTTTACATTTCATTGACAAAAAAGTCTGCAAGGAATATCCTAGTCATTCTGTGGACCCATAGTGGATTATTTTTGAGGTTTGCTTTTATTGAAAGATAACTCACAAAGAAAAATTCATATTCTTTGAAGCTCTGGTACACACACGCACACACACACACACACACACACACTTTTCTAATATAGTAACTATAAGTTTGCACTTTTTTTCGGTTCTTTTTAAGGATATTTTAAAGCATTTCCAAGTATCCATAAGTTAATATATACTTCCTCCAAAGTAGCTATTTTGTTCTTTACTAGAATATTTTCTCAGCACCCAGGACCACTGACATCTCAGATAACCGCATACTGTAACAGACGCACATGCCCTGATTTTATCTGAAAACTAAGAGTCCATTTATACTAAGACTTATTTCAGCCATGAATTTCCTCACCTATATATGAAGGATTTAGATAAGATGATTTCCCAAGCCATCTCCAACCAGAAAATTCTGTGACTTTATAACAGTTCTGGCTGTGATGTCAAAATACTCAAGATAATGCTTAGGTTGATCATTACAGTGCAGCTCATACTATAGATATTTTTGTTTGAGCTTTTGAAAGTTCTTATAGTTACATCTTAAATGGAGCCATTAATATTTTTCTAAGCCTTACAAATCAAATGATTTTAATATAAATTAAAGTTGATTTATTAGAAGTTTATCTTTTTAAATACAAAGAAGATGAGGATTTGATAAATCATTATAGTCTTAAGAGTTTCATCTTACTATTTCCAAAGCAGACATCAATGATAATACCTGTCATCTGTGTTTTGTGAGGCAATATAGGTATAGAGAAAATAACAGAGAAGGATTTTACTCAGGATTATGACTGTATAACAAAATCCATATCACCTTATCTGAAAACTTCATCACCTGAATCTTTAAACAGTAAATATAGAGTCGGAGGTCCAATAAAGTCACCTAAAAACAGTGACAAAAATGTATATGCACGAGAACGTTGCTCACCAATTCCACGATCCTTCTTGTTGGTAAGAATATACGCTATTTTCCTCCTTTATCAGATCTATCTGAAGTGGGGAAATCATTTCCCTCTAATTTTAATCAAGTACACGTTGCTTGTCCACCTAACTTAGGGTTCTGGGTTTGGTCTGTGGGACAGGAATAACGTCCTGGTAAGTAGAACGGCCTCTGTGAGATTGACAGACTAATTAGCTGTCCAGGAGGAGGGGTGTGGTGGCGTGAGAAGTAGCGAGTGTGTCTCTTCTCAAGGAATGATCACTTCGACAGAGGCACTGCTCACTCGTCTATGCGTCAAAACCACATAGTTCATGAATGAATGAATATTAAGATGAACAGAGTTAGTGATACAGTGGAAAATTCTTCATTCTTCTTCTCTTGTGTATTGTTACGTGTACCATTTCTTCCTAACGTGTAGGTATGTTCAAAGTGTTGTAAAAAGACATTAAAGATAGGAATCAATTATGGTCAAAGTGAGGTTAAAATACTATGCCTACAGAGAAGAGTTTTAAATTGTGGATACTTCGGTACCAGTTTAAAACCCACCCCACTGCCATCCCATTTTGACTTGGGTTGTAATAGATGGCTTAATTTGGAGAATTTTATAGTTCTCTATAGGTCTCTCTATAAAGTTATAGAACTGATTGCCAAGATAGTATAAGTGGGTATAGCTGAAAGAGTTCTGAGTGAGACAGAACTGCATTTAAATACTTGCTAGCTGTGTAACATTTTACAGGCTAATGAAGCCCGCTGCACCTCAGTTTTCTCATCTGTACAGTAGGGTTGTGAAAAATTAGTCTGATTGTACAAGCGGAATACCTGATACGTAGTAAGTACCCAGATACATTATTCTCTTGATATGTGTTGACCTCCATATACGGACATGGAATTAACGAGAGTTCAGTGTACCCACAGCCCAGATAGGAGACCTCTGATAAAAACCAAACTTCTGTCCTATCGCTTTGAACCGAATATTTGTATTTCTGCAGGATTTTAAGGTCCTTTTGTTCTGTTTAGTAGTTTTCACAGAGCATATTTTTCTAACCGAATCTCTTATGAAACCTCCAGTGTGCCAAACAAATAACAGTGGAGCTACGCCATGTAAAGCAGACAGGTCTAAGCCCCCCTCCTGGGTAACTCCCAAAGCACCTTCGCAAGGCTCTCAGTTGCAGAACACCAGTTTTCCACCAGGTCACCATCCCACGGTCCTTTGCTGTACCATCCTTCGTGTCCCTGAATCCTTTAGTCCCTCCAGTGTCCCTCCCGTCTTGCAAATCTCAAAACGTAGGGGATTCCCTGCCCACTTTGCTTTCAGGCTACGCTGTGCTAGTCAGAATTTTAATTGTTACATATTTATTGGCCATTTGTTTCCCGTTTACTGTTGACTCTGAGATATTAGAAATTTGCTATATAAATTAGTTCTGTCAGCTTATGTGATAGTGGCAGTTTTCTCTACGGTTTTAACTGTTACCAGATGTTCTGTTTGTGATCACCAATCTGATGTGTAGTGTATAACTTTGATTTGCATTTTACCGATTAAAAACGTCAGTGAGTTCTTCATGTTTTTTGGCCATTTTGTGAATTGCCTTTTTTTGCTAATTTTTAATTGTTTGACTTTTTTTTTTTTTATAAACTTGTAGTTCTTAAAATAGTCTAGATATTCTAAATTGCTTATGTATGTGCAGTGCAAACATTCTTTTTCCAGTAGCTATAATTTCACTTAAATGAAAAATTTCCATATGACAAAACTTATTGTTATAATGGAATTTACCAGAGTCTTTCTGTGATCAAGAAATCCCTCAGCTATGGTCATATTTTCCTTTCTTGTAAAATGTTAGTTTTAACTTGTAGGTTTTCAGTCTTTCTCGGGCATTAGTGCAGCATCATACATGAAGTGCCCTCCTTTGTCCATCGTTCGTAATGCTAATCTGGGCACAGCCTACGCAACCTGGAGGGCCAACTGCTGGGCAGTGTTCCGTGTGACTGGCCAGTCTGTCTCTGTGCTAATGCCCCATTGCTGTCGTTGGTATAGACTTTAACACTTGCAGGCTGTTTCACCAACCCCGCCCCTCTCATTGTTTTGCTTAAAATCTTCATGGCCCTTGAATCATCCATGTAAATTTTGGAATTACTTTGTTTGAGGGAAGAATGCCATTTCCTAGTATTGATACTGGGTGCTTTCTCACCCATATATTTTTCTTTCTACATTTTGGTGTTATTGCCAAAAAATGATGCCAAATCTTCCACAAAGAAAATTAATTCCCGTATTTTATGGATTTTCTTTTTGCTGTACTAAAAAAAAAAAAAAACCTTACAATTTTTTTCTGGGTTTTTAATGTTTTTGCTTTGTATAGAAACACTATGGATTTTTATATCTCCACCTACCTTCACTAATTTTGTCATAATTCCCTGCCTAGGTTCTCTTGGATTCTGGATATAGACAGTTACTCATGATAACTTGTGCATTTCCCATTCCTGTCCTTATACTTAAGTTTTTTATTGTTAAGGTGACTGTGACCTTTGGGGAAATGTCAAATAAATGCCATACTAGCAGACACACTTACCCATTGTTTTTGGTAGATACTTATCAAATTAATGTTGTAGTTGTCCAAGGACTTTTTCCCTTTTTGTTATAAATGGGTGTCGAGTTTTAGCAGCAAATGAATTATTCCCTCGAAACATAAGTAGTTTTGGTTGAATATTGTTGTGGTTTTGTTTGGGGCTTTAAATAATTTTCTAATTTCCTTTGGGTTTCTGTAGGTCTTGCTCATTCATAGCCCAGGCATACTCCAATTTATAATACTGTTGTGCACAGAAAAAATAATAAGTTCCGTGGTGCTTACATAAGGAA
Organism: Prionailurus viverrinus; assembly: GCF_022837055.1. Lineage (NCBI taxonomy): Eukaryota > Metazoa > Chordata > Mammalia > Carnivora > Felidae > Prionailurus > Prionailurus viverrinus. Next base: position 3,643,565 of record NC_062563.1, read on the forward strand.
CACATAATTTTCCACCAGCTATTCAGATGGAAACACAGTTTGGGAAAAAACAGTATATCAAAGTTGAACTTGCATGTAACAAAGAAGATCACATACAGGAGCAATAGAGGTTTGAAGGACACTATAGCCATCAGACTTAAACTAAGATGGTTCTTATAAGAATCAGACTACTGGCCCTAAATAATCGATATATTTTAATATTTTTCAACGGTTATTACTGGAAAATCTGATGTTTAAAGTATGCAGATCATGGAAAAAAGTTGAAATTTTTGAAATGAGAAGTTGTAAGTTCTCAAATAGTGAAGATATAGTTGCTGAGCCACTGACATGTATTTGTAATGGGGACTTTCTGGTTTCACGATTATTTAGGAATCGGTTGAACTTCGTGCCACTACCGCAGTCTATAGCCCATCAACAAAAATATTTTTAATAATCTGTAAGACACAGAACGGTAAATGCAAAATTTTACAGCTTGGCGGAGGAGGGCTGGGAAGGGACCTAAACAAAAGTATCTGAAAAAAGAATGGACGTTTGCAAATTGACTTGCTTTAGGGTTTGAGAAGGATGATCAAAGGTGAAGCCAAGAGGACTTACAGAATTTTTTCCCCCAATTTCTAATACCTGTTTTAGGGAAATCATTCCACATCTCCACTATCTATGTCTAGTGAAGGAAGAGAGCAAATACGGTGCGACATTCCTTGTGACTCTACTCATGTATCAGGTTTGTAGTCACAGCATTGCTTTAAAAACAATATTGTTGAACTACTATGCAATTTCACTTTCTAAAGGAATTACATTTTAAGTCATACCATTTATTCAATATAGCTAATGTCAAATTGAAAATAAGCTGGAGAGAATTTAATGTACAGCTGCCTAAAACAATGCAAATAAATAACTGAAAGGCTTTTTTAATAAAAGCAAGAAAATTATTAGGTTATTTTTGATCAAGATTGTAGCGCTATTGTTTTTTAACTGTTCCTAAGGCCCCACACAGCATTTTAGTCGCAAACGAATATACATAGAAGAAGATAATCTAAGTAATGCTGATGTAGTAGAAGAGGAGGAGGAAGGGAGAGTATACTTGCTTCCCAAAAAACTATCCAGAACTGAAGACACAGATAATCACACTTATAAAGGTAGGTAGATCAAATGCCTGTGTCAAAATGCAATTAATTGTAGAAGATGGTTTTTGAGATCTTAAATGATACACACACACACACACACACACACACACACACACACACAAAATCCCCTTTGTAAAGAGAACTTTGGATAAGTCTCATAAGGATGATGCTCTATCACCTATCACCAAGTTCACTTTATGTGAATAATATAGTTAGTAAGGGTCTTTGTGCCCTAAATCTTCTTTATAATTCTATTACTGATTACCACGTTTTACTAGAATGTAAATTTACAGATATTGGTATGCCACTAAATATTTGGTTATTAACATGGAAATAGTTAAAAAAATAACCATTCCAAAAAACATTCCATTTCACTGTTAACATTTTTGCCTCAATACCCATGCCAAGAGGATTTTTTAGAAATGAAAATATTTTTAACTACCTTTTATGTCATGTTATTAGATCACACATAGAATCTGAAAATAAGATTTTTGTCCTCAGCCTCATGACAAGTAAGGCTAAATTTGTAATAATGCATATCTTCAGCTGATTGTCTCCATTTTTTAGTATCTGAAAGTATATCTCCGTTATCAACAAATGACTTGTCTCTTCCTGCGGAGAGCTGGGAAAGTGAAATTTCAGGTGTGGGGATGATGTGTGAGAAGCTCAATACAGAATTTAGGAGGAAATTTCATGTAAGTTACCCTTCTTTAAATGACAATTTTATACCCGATAAAATAACATGCCACCTGTCTACTAGGCTAGCAGCTCGTTTGGTCCTTTGGCAACAACACACCCGTTTAGGAACTCGCTTTTCCTCACGGACCGGTGAGGATCGGAGTGATTTGTCTTCTAAGCCTGGTTTCTCTTCTCAAGTCTGTGCATTTTCCATAGTCTTTCTTTTCCTAGATTCTTTATTTTCCTTTTCAGTTTACCGTTTTGACCCTTCCGTGCTTTTTCTTTCGGTCCGAACAATTTTCTTTCCGTGCCTCATGTTTTCATTGCGCGGAGATGACAGCTGGCAAGGTTGCTGCAGTCGAGGAGGAAGCCGGAGGACTCCTCTCGCACTGCTTTACCAGGTTACTGCTCGTGGAGCCTTAGCCACTGAGGCTCCAGCGAGGCGATGTTTGCAAAAAGACTTTCTAAAACAATTAACTCTTGTTTTCTCCACCTACCTCTTTATCTCACATGCCTGTGCTGGGAGTACTCGGCTTCGCCTCCTGTTAACCCGCGTGGAAAAACACCTTGTCTTTTTCCTCCGTCTGAAATAAGATTCTGTATATTTTAATTATCAAAGGGCAACCTATAAACAGAGAAGCCGCCCTGATTTATGTGTATCTGTTCTGTTCTGCATCTGGCTAGATCAAGCAAATATATGTTTTTGTGGAAGACAGTCATTCTGAGTGTGAATTTGGGCTTTGTTCCTGAAGAGAATTATAATCACTAGCATTTTTATAAATAGGGTGTGGTGTCCTTATGGAAACAATGATCAATTCAATCCTTAGAATTTTCTTGATGGAACCAGACACTGCCCTGACTGAGCTTTTTTTTTTAACACTTCAGTTTAAATCACCAAGTTTTTCATTTTTCACTTCTGAGTTTTTCTTAGTCATTTGCATGGTAAAGGCTTTGTTATTAACAGTCTTGGTTAAATTATTATTTTGTGAAGAGTTTTCAAGTTAAAAATGTGTTTTTCAGATCCGCCAAAAAATGATGGATTATTTTGCAAAGCAGTCTTGGAAAACAGCTCAACAACATCTGACCAACATGAACCATCAGATTCAGGAGTACAGGTCTGTACTAAAAGCCTTTTTTGCAGTCTTCTGAATGCTATAGTTTAAAATTTTTTTTCATTTTGTTTCCTTAATAGGATCAAAAAACTCGATAAATTCCAATTCATCATCATAGAGGAGCTGGAGAATTTTGAAAAAGATTCACAGTCTTTAAAAGATTTGGAGAAGGAATTTGTGGTTTGTGCTTTTAAGAATTTTTTTAAAGAGCCACACTCAGGAAAACTTCTGTTAATTTTGTTCTTTAGAAAATTGTTTTAGGGGTGCCTGGGTGGTTCAGTCAGTGAAGCGTCTGACTTTGGCTCAGGTCATGATCTCATGGAGCATGAGTTCGGGCCCCGCACCGGGCTCTGTGCAGGCCTGCTTCGGATTCTGTGTCTCCCATTCACACTCTCTCTCTCTCTCAAAAAATAAACATTAAACATTAAAAACAATAGTTTTAGGTTTCATATACACACACCTATAGACCGAAGCTTATGATGAGTACCTTTGATAATATGGGGAAAACCCTGAGACAGTGTATGACGTCTAGAATATGCTGGGCATCTAGCCAAGTTTATTTAAACTAGGAATAGGAACATAGGAATTCTGCAAGTTTTATTTTTTGTATTTTTAAATGTAGGAATTGGGAGAGAAGATATTTCAGAAGTACAGTGCCTATCAAAAAAGTGAGCTGCAGAGGTTGGTGTGGCATTCTTAATGACTATGACCTATATACACTTTCAATTTTTAAATATAAACGTAATTGCAATATCCTAGCAATTCAAAAGTGACTTCCTCTGCTAGGCTTCACCATTTGAAAGCGTCACTGGACAAAAATGTCTTCTACAACACTGATTACGAAGACGCTATTTTTACATCTGAGGTACAAGCTTTTTTACACTCCTATAATCGGTACAGTTTCGCTGTGAAAATCTGACGGTAAACGTCATGGATGCAATACTGCTTTACAGATGTGCTCGATGAAGGAGGACATGAAGGTGCTGCAGGAACAGCTTCTGAAGGACACGGTGGGTCGGCTGCCCCCTGGGGTTCACGTGCTTCCGTCTCTTGTAGCGGCGACTTCTTCCACAGCCTTTTCTCCTGTGGGGATGGAGAGAGGCTTTCAGCCCAGTGGGTTTAGTTCTTTAAACTGGAATAATGGGAGCAAGTCTAGAGTACAATATTAATGGAGGTGATTTAAATGAGTCCCTCCTAAGGGAGTACCAGTTCGGAAATGTTTACATGAGCTAAAAGAGTAACTTCTTTGTTCTGTACCCGGCAGCAGGCCTGTGCCTTCTGAAGAAGGTGTGCCAGGACAGAGCTACCAGAATCGCTGTCTGCTTGGACAGCAGGACTCCATTAACTTAGATTGCAGGGTGAAAGTAGTGGACTTTGATCAAAGGTCTAGTAGCCCAGCAGCTGCATTCTGGGGGCAAAGACCCTTGGCGGGGAGGGGAGGGGTCCAAAGGCACTGCTCTCAACGATGGCATTTTCCATGTAGACTTGAAGACTTCCTGTACACAGAGCACTAGTGTACTTGCTCCCTTAATAGAACCTCAGCAGACTGTCGTGGCGAAGACGGTTTGGAGGGGAGCAGTCTAGAAAGAAATGTCAACAGCAATTTGGGCTTTAAAAGACCGGATCTCTACACTGAGCGCCTAGAATATCCGTGTTGAGCCCTGAACTCCGGAGACACCTAGGAATAGATCCTGGGGGGCTAGATAGAATGAGCGCTGATACAAAATACCTTTAGGAAAGGGGTTGTTTTGAAAAGAATCCCTAATAACAGCTAGCCTTTTTCTTTCCGTTTGCTGGTTTTATAGTGATCATTTAAAATCTAAGTGTGATTTTCCCCCCCGGCTATAGCAAGAAGAGGAGCTTCTCAACGTACGCAGAGGACTGATGTCATTATTCATGGCTCATGAAAGAAACGTTCATGTGTGATGCCTGGGTGTTAGCGATTAGTTGTAGCCACTTACCCCTTTTTGTGTATACCAGGAAATCCCACAGTAGCTCTACCGAGAGAAAAACAGACGTCACCCAGGCAAGAGTACTTTTGTAGGAGCCTCCAAATCCAAAGAAATTGTTGTCTTATGGATGAGAAAGAACCACTATAACATGACTGCAGCCTCAAAAGACCTTTGTCTGTATAGTACTGTTCTTTTTTTAGGGAAAAATTTTGGGAAAACCAAATAGTGAAAGGAATTTTGCTTGTTTCTGTAGGACTGTTTATGTTGGACAAATCTTACTGAGTTAACTATACTCACAAAACTAGTTTCTTTAATAAACTAAAACTTACCATATAAAATGTACTTTTAAATGAATACAGTTTGGACTAAATATAAGGTATTACTAGTTCGGAGTATACTACATGCAATAAAAACTTGGCCCTGCTGAGAAGGGGGAGAAGCCTCTGATTTCAGATGCTTACCGGAGAGTCGGTACTTCTGGCCCACTGCCGGAGAGTGTATTTATTCAGTTATGGCACCTGTATTAGAAGGCATTAAACAGCCTATAAGAGTTCCTGTATTTTCTAAATATTTTAATTCCAGGTAGCTACCTTAACTCCTAAGCATGCTCTTTTGACAAGTACTTTTTAAGCTCCTACTATTCACTGTAATATTTTGCTGGAATATAAAAATACACTTAATATATTAAAGTTGAAATAAATGCTGTGCCACTTGGATAAGGATTATAAATAAAATGTTGTGAATCATTTCCCCATTTTACGAACATCGGCTCAAACACAACATCCTCGTACAGTCAGACATCTGGAGTATGAAATTCGGCAGCCTCACTCACTATTTTAATGGTAACAGAGAATTTTACTACTACCAGCACTGAAGTAGCATGATAGAAGTGGCTTTTCCCAGTCTGGACAAGCAGAGGAAAACCCTTTCCGTCTTAGCTTTATTCCATTACTGATAGGGTAGCCGGCATTTTATGGCACGAGACAGCGACAGCTGTCTAACAGTAAATAATACTCGGAGGAATTGCAACTCCGTGTTTCCCTGCGAGACGTGAGAGCTGCTCGCATGACGACCCACCTCCCTGCGCACCTCCTCTGCGGCCACACTCACCGTACGTGCACGCCAGCCCGAGTGTGAGCTGTGACCTGGCCAGTGCCAGTAGCTGCTCCCCCTCTGAATCTCCGTTTCCAGCCTTCTTACCGCACTGACCTTTGTCGCGTCTCTCCAGCTTGCTGTCTAGAGTAGCCCTGGGCTGTTCACGCCACCACTGCTCCGCTAAGCCTGTTCCCTTTCTTGTCTGTCTTTCCTTCCTTACCTATTCTCGGCTCTTCAGTCGAAAAGAACTCTCTCCTCTCACTGCATCCGCTAATTCACACCCCTCATTCCACAACCTGAACATCACTGGAGCCAAGTCATATAATCAAGCTTAAACTTAGGACGGCAGATTTCAAATGGCTGCGTGACAATCCTCACTTGCCCCTTACAATTGGCTTTGCCTCTTTTCCGGAGTATCATTGCATCTCAGTACCTCCCTCTGTCCTTAGTTCTTCCCCATGTAGCTGAGGGCCTCACTTCCCACTTGCCCGTCCTTTCTCCCTGAATTCTGACATGTTACCTGTCAATACCGGCATTTCCCAATTTCCCACATGTTCCAGTGGCACATGTGCCTCTTCATTTAAGGACCGTCCCCACCAGTGCTCTGCATCTGACCGTCTCTGGCATCTCGCTGCAGGGTGTGTGGCCCACACTTACTAACACACACACGAAACGAAACAAGGCCTTTAGCACCAAGCTCCCCTCTGACTGCTGCCCGTCCCGTGTAATTCTCTACTCACCTCCACACAGAGCATAGGGAAAGAATTTTCCCCAGTTACTATCTCAGCTTGTACACTTCTTGCATGCGCTTCACCTTCCCTCAGCCCAGCTGCTTTACTTACTATTTCCCCGAAACGACTTTTTATCAAAATCATCAGTGATTGATTTTACCAAGTTTAATCTCTATCTTCTTCTTAACTCAGCTTCTCGGTGCTTTGTCACCCAGACTTGGCCTGGCATATTTTCCATTCCTTGTCTCGCCCCTGGCTTCCCCTTTACCTCTGGATGTGGGGCTCATTCCTCAATCTATGCTTCCTCCTTAGGTAACTGCATCTGGTTCCACGTAATCATCTCTGTGTTGATGACTTCCAGATGTATCCAGGTTCTGACCCTTGCTTTGTACATCAGCATCTCATATACACTCATTATTGACAGTTCTAACAAGCATCTCAGGTCTCAAAACAACCCTTGATTTCTCTCCCTTGGCATTCCTTCTCAACACCAAAGGAAAAATAAACATCGTCTCTCCATCTCAGTAAATGTCGCTTTTAGCCACCCGACTATGCAAGCCAAAACCTAGAAGGAATTTCTGATTTCTCTTTTTCCCTTAACTGAAACTAAGTGGCCACTTAGTTGATCAAATCCTGTGGATTTTACTGCCCAAGTATGTTCCAAATGTGTAATTTCTGTCACTTGCACTGTCACTACTATTGACAGTGTCACTGTTTCTCACACAGACTACCATACCAGCCTCCTGAATGGCTCTCCAGCACTCACACTTGCTCCCACAATACTTTATTTACTTTGCAGCCAATATATTCTTGCTAAGTCATAAATCCTAGCGTGCCACTTCCTTCCTTGAGACTCCAGTGACTGCATCCTCTTAACTAATGGGTCAAAGAATAAATCAAAGGGAGATGAGAATATACTTTGGGACAAACAGAAATGCAGCATCATGGAACTTCTGTGACACAGTGAAATCACTGAGAGGGAAGTTTACAGCTGCAAATTTATAGAAGTTAAAAACAAAGAACTCCAATCAGTAACCCAACTTTAAAAAACTAGGAGAAAGAGTGACACCCAAAGCTGTTAGAAGGAAGGAAATAATAAAATATTGGGGATTTAAGAAAAAAACACAGAATAGAAAAGCAACAGAAAATCAAAACCAAAAGTTGGTAAACCATTATTAGACTGAGATACACAGAAGACTAAAATTTCTAAAATCAGGAATGAAAATTTGGGACATTACCACTGACCTTAAAGAAACAGGATCATGAGAATACTATAAAGAGTCATATGGCAACAAATTAGATAATTCATGTGAAAGTGGTGAATTCCTAGAAACACAAACTACCAAAACTTACTTCAGGAGAAACAAAATCTGGACAGTCCTATAACACGTGAAGAGATTGAATCCGTAATCAACAAAGAATTCTACCAAGTATTTAAATAAGAATTAACACCAGAAGATAGAAGAGAGAACGTTCCTAACTCACTCTATGAGACCAGCATTCCCTTGCTCCCAAAATCAAAGACATCACAAGAAAACTACAGACCAGTATACTTTATGAACGCAAGGTAAAAATCCTCCACAAAATAACAGCAAGCTGGATTCAGCAGCACATTAAAAAGAATGCATTTAATGAAGGAGGTAAAAGATTTGCACATGGAAACCATGAGATGTCAGTAGAAATTCAAGATCTGAGTGAGTGGAAAGACATCTTGTGGTCGAGTGCAAAACTTAATATTGTCAAGATGGCAGTCCTCTGAAGTAATTTACAGATTAAATGCAATCCCTGTCAAAATCCCAATGGCCTTTCTGCAGAAATAAAAAAGCTGATCCTAAAAATCAAATGGAGATGGAAGGGGCCCCACAAAGCAAAACAACCTCAAAAAAATAATACAGTTGGAATACTCACACTTTGTAATGTTAACACTTAACTACAAAGCTACATCAATCAAAAGAGTGTAGTGACTCAATAGGGAAAGATACCTAGGCCAGTGGAATAGAAACGGTGGTCCAGAGGTAAGCCTGCTCGCCTGTGGCCAACCGAGTTTCATCGAGAGTGCTAAGCCATTTGGTGGGGAAACGAACAATCTTTAACACATAGCTCAGGACAGCTGGCTAGCCCCATGCCAAGCAGTGAGGTTGTGCCCTGACCTTACACACACATAAAAGATAAACTGATCCAAAATTCTTAGGAAAAAACATAGGAGTAAGTCTTCATGACCTTGGATTTAGCAGTGGAGTCTTAGATAAGACACCAAAAGCACCAGCAACATAAAACAAATGGGACTTAAAAAAAAAAAAATGAAAACCTTTGTGCAAAAATACTTTAATAAGAGTGGGAAGACAGCCTACAGAATGGGAGAAAATGCTTGCACTTACCTGATTAGGATCTAATATTGAGACTATATAAAGAATTCTTACAACTAAGCAACAGAATAACAAATGACCCAATTAAAACATGGGCGAGGGACTTGCGTGACCATTTCTCCAGGGAAGATGTACACCTGGCCAACCAGCACACGAACATGCACAGAATATCATCAGTCGTTAGGAAACTGCAAGTCAAAACCGTAACGAGATGGCACTTCACACCCACCAGAATGGCTAGAGTCAAGGAACAGAAAATGCGTTGGCAAGCTTGTGCAAGAATTGGAACCCTTGTGTGTTTCTGGGGAAGTAAACTACTACCAGCCGCTGTGAAAACCAGTTTGGTGGTTCCTCAAGAGTTAAATGTGGAATTATCCCATGACTCAGCAATCTCACCCTTTGGTATCTACCGTAAGAATTGAAGACAGTTAACAAATACCTAAGAATGTGTACCAGTCACAAGGGCCAATGTGGACACGACCCAAGTGGGCATTAAATGAATAAACATATGTAGAGTATCTACACATGGACTATTTACTCAGCCACAAAAGGAAGAAATACTGATTCATGTTACAGTGTAGACGAGCTTCAAGAACATTATGCTAAGTGAAAAAATAAACATGAGGTTACACCATAGAAGTGGACTATTATGCAATCTCCAGAATATGTAAATCCACCGAGACAAAGCAGATGAGTGGCTGCCAGGGGCTGGGGGAGGGGGAAGCTGAGGAGAACCTGCTTCAAGGGTACAGAGCCTCTTCGTGATGGAAATGTTTTGGAACTAGATAGAAGCGGCGGTTGTATGGGCTTGTGAGTGTATTAAATGCCACCAAAGTGCACTCAACATGGTTAGCTTTAGGTCGTCTGAATTTCACCTCACTTTACTTAAAAATGAAAAACCACCACCCACAAAACCTCTCCAGAGGTGTCCTTTGCACTTTACAACCCACCTTTATAGCGGGACCTAAAAGTCCCCACGTGAGCTGGCCTCTGTCCCTTTCCTCACCCTTATTTCCTACTCCTCTCGTTCAGACTTCAAGCAACGTGCCTTGAACAATCACATTCCTACCTTAGAGTCTTTGTTCCTGGGAACTTGCTGTCCTTTAGGTCCCATGTAAGTGAGACCTCTTCAGAGAGATCTTCCCTCACAATCCTGTTAATGTTAATATCACTCCAGAAATTTCTTTCTTCTTCCCTTCCATAACCCCACTCCTATAAATCCTACGAGAACAGGAAGCTTGTCTTATTCACTTGTGAACAGTAACTTACACCACTATTTCCAGAACCTAAAAAGTGCCCTAAAAAGCCAGCTTGCAACAATGTGAACAAGTAAGTGAACAAATGTAGCATTTCTAGATAGGACTTTACTGAAACCAGAGAGGGCCAATGTACCCAAAACTCAGACCCTCAAATTTTATGGAGTTGCAGCACTCCCATTAAAATTGATACAAAATATTAGCCAATCAGCCACTTGAGCCTCTGTTAGAGGACACATACTGCGCTCCACTCTAGACACAGATGAGTGAGAGATCAACCCTTTTACTTAAAAATGAAATTCAAGGTAGTGATGCAGAATCCTAGGGACTTCCATTTGCTTGGCCCCTTGGAAGAAATGTGTAGGGGTATCAATTGTGCATAGATGTTATCAAAGAAGAGGTTATATTTTTTTTATGGCTGGGCTTGTAATGTTTAGTTTGGGGAGGTTTTAAAACACATCAGGTCAAAATATCCATGGAAATATTCTAAAATAACATCTAGAGGAAAAGAATTCAGTACATCCCCCCCCCACCCCCACCAGGAATACAGATGTTTATTTTTTAGTGTTTATTTTTGAGAGAGAAGGGGGGGGGGGAAGAGAAAGGGAGACAGAATCAGAAGTAGGCTCCAGGCTCTCAGCTGTCAGCACGGAGCCTGATGGGGGGCTCGAACCCACGAACCAGGAGATCATGGCCTGAGTCAAAGTCAGGCACTTAACCGACTGAGCCACCCAGGCACCCCAGGAATCAGATGTTTTTAATGAGGTTTGTCTGTTGTGCTATCTTGAACTTCAGATACTATAATTTTGGTTTATGCTGCAATAGCATTAATTTTAAATGCAAGGGAGTTGGAGGGGTGAGGGTTTTCACAGTAATGAAATGCCTGCCTTAACATCAATAGGGCCTTTACTATTCACCTAATAAAATGTGCATTTTATGCAAGTCAAGTACTGTCAGTATGAGATTACAATGAATACTGATGTTTGGGACAGATTTCATGTTTAAGCAATTTTAAGCTTATTTAGAAACAATGTAGCTGTTTCGCTTTGTTCTGTGTAGTTGATTTTTAACATTTTCTATTATATATCTATTTAAACTTAAGAAAAATTAGAGCAGCCGTTGGTAAATTATCTAAAAGACCATACAGGAAATGTTTTAGGCTTTGTGGACCAATAGGAAAATTTGAGTGCCGGAAGCTGAGCTATCCAACCGGCCTGATGGCAGGGCCCGGGCGGTGGACGGATCGGGACTGCAGGGCAGCCTGCCAACAGTAAAGCTTCTTGTACTCCAGCTTTTATGTAATCTTGCCTTAACTAAAGTACCTGGGGAATTATGTGTTGGGGAATTGCCCTCGACAGGCCTCCTGGGAAAAGAACCATTGGGAAAGAAAGAGGGTTCCGCAAGGAGACTGTGCGGCCCTACATTTAGCCCTTGCCACCCCCTATAAAGACTCCTCTACCCAAAGGAAGGATAGCCTCATACATTTCCCAGCCAAGGAGGGAGCAAGTGGATTTGAAAGCCCCACTCTGGCAACTAAGGAGCGTATCTATGGGCACAAGTTACTCCAACCCCTAGGCCCACTTGGCCCCCAGGAGGCATTCCAGATGATGACTGAACCTAGTCGGTTAAGGGACAGAATGGTTCATTAGTTCCCAGGTGCATTGTCTCTCTGAGAATGTGTAAGGCGTGGGTTCCTAAGGCCCTCTTGGCCCCCTTCTAGCACCTTGGACCGAGGTGAACACTTTTGTTCCTCAAGCCACAAGTGGTTCAGGGAAACAACTAACAGGTCATGTCCCTGTAACTGTTCCACTTGAGGTGTTGAGAGATAAATGACCTTTCATGAAAACAGCAAGGCAGATGCCTTATAGATTATAGATAAACGTAGATAATGAAAATAATGTAAGAAATTAATAAGCAAAGGGCAGGAGGGAACGTCATGAGAAAATTACATGTTATTCCTTAAAGGGTGATTATACATAGGAACATTTTTAGAATTAGGTAATGCCAGAAAACATAGATGACGCACAGTACAAGGAAATTGCTAACAAATATGCCACGTTTGCCACAATAAAGCGGCCAGTTCAACACACTGCCGTGGTCTGTGTTCATTTTTATTTTTGTTCTATTTTTTTTTTTTTTTTCACTTTTTCGCCGACGCTGTTCATCCTTCGGGAACCCCTGGACCTAATGGAGCAGGACTCTGGCATTTGAGGATATATATAGGTCTTGTATAAACATGTCAAGTTGTAACCGTTTAAAAATGTACGATCCAGGGGCGCCTGGGTGGCGCGGTCGGTTAAGCGTCCGACTTCAGCCAGGTCACGATTTCGCGGTCCGTGAGTTCGAGCCCCACGTCAGGCTCTGGGCTGATGGCTCGGAGCCTGGAGCCTGTTTCTGATTCTGTGTCTCCCTCTCTCTCTGCCCCTCCCCCGTTCATGCTCTGTCTCTCTCTGTCCCAAAAATAAAATAAAACGTTGAAAAAAAAAAAAAAAAAAAAAAATGTACGATCCATTTTTAGCCTGCAGGGCATTAAAAGAAAAAAAAAAGGCAGGCCAGATTTGGTCTGTGGGCTGTCGTGTTTGCAAGACCCCTAGTGTAGAAGAAAACTTTTAAAGGTCAGCGCTCTTCTTTATTATAAATTTCTTTCTTAATTTATCTTACTATTTAACAAAAATAGTGATTTAAGTCAATTTTGCATCAGCAGAGGCTAATGATAATGTTAGTTAACTAACACAGAAGTACGACTTCTTGGTCCTCCTTTTTCAAACATGTTAAAAATAAATGATCATTATAGCCAATAATTTACATTTCTTACCTGGATTGCAACTCAACACCATGTTGGTGTAGGTGTATCGCACTTCCTCAACCAAACCAAGCCGTAAAGTGGTAACTATTCCAGAAGAACATGTGGAAGAAAGAGAAATTTTGCACCATTAGTATAGCCAAGCAGAAACGTAAATCCTTGGCTCTACAGACGTTACGAGAGAGACCCAGATGCCACCACATCCTGATGCCACAGAAGGCGAGCAGACCCTCTGAGCGGTACCCGACTGTGCGGGTTCCGTCCAGGGCTTCATTGCACAGCAAACTGGAGGTCCACGGTGACGAACTCGGCTCCAACCTCCGCACAAGGCGTGAGGCTCCCAGCTGTGGGAGGGAGTTCTTCACCCAGGTGTCAACACCACCTGTTGGCCGGTAACCCACTCACGGTTGGACAGTAACCCACCGTCCACGAACTCCTACTCAGTTCTTTAACAGCGAGTGGAAAGTTCAAGAAAGCAGAGAAGGAATCATAACTCCCATGAGGAAACAACGGAAGTAGAATTCTGATCACAATAACACATTAGGAAATAGTAGCAACAAACAAACGTAAGAGCAAGGTGTGAGGTGTTCCCGAGACCGTCTGTGCCACACCGGGGGTCACCGGTGTCACCCGGTTCTCTGGGTGGAAGGCAGGGAATGGACCATTGTCTCAGGGCACACACCTGCGCTGAAATAACACTTTCAGTATATGTATCTTTGAAAAAGAATAAACTGCATTTAGAAGGCAATAATGCATATATAATAGCATGTTTCTAAGAATTATTAGCGTTATGCCACATCCAGCTTTCTCTCCCATTGCCTATTGTCAAGAAAGTGTGATTTTTAGAATTTCCCTGTTCACCTTCTTTAAAGGAGATTTAACAGTTGAGATGAAAGATTTTAAAGTTATTATTCTAAACATAAAACAAGATTGTTTTTCATAAAGCAGTGGACCTGATAGCCAGTAGCTTTTCCATTGTTCAGTCTAACATCATCTAAATATGAGCTAGTGATCTGTTCCTGAGATCACTATCAATAAGTCCACAGAAAAATTAATTTATGGTAATTCACTGTTTAGAAATATTTTCATATGTTCTGTTGGACTGTCAACATGTTCAGTTTCTTATCAACATCTCAGAGGTTTCTTTCACACGAAAAACTGAAAAAAAATCTCTGGAAAAGAACTTGGGTAAGTGGAGATTAGAAGCATGTGAGACTAATGATATTATCAATAGAATTAGAATTATCCATTACTGGACTTGAATTTGCTATTAAAGAACTGTGGGTATGTAGCTAAAAACTTGGATTTTCATCTCCCAGAATTTAGACTTGTAATTACCACATATTTCCACAAGATGGACTTCTTGATGTTTAGGGTTTTGGGCTCAGGGGGCTTTAGACATTTCAGTTGTCTAAAAATTATTCATGTTGTATAATTTCCAAGCCCCTTTTAATGTTTAAAAGTGTAGTTTTTACAAAGACTTATAACGTACTATTTCTCCTATATTGGGTTAAAACTTGGTATTTCTAAAAGTGACTTAATTTCCCCCATAAAATAATCAATTAATGGTTTTTAAATCTGTTCAACTGCTTAAAAACAGAATTTCTTTAACGACTTCCTGTTGTTACTTTAATAGCTGATCTTATTTTGTAAAAATTAGAACAAATGATTTGTGAAGTCAGTGCATAAAAACCTCATTAATGCCTCCCAGTTGTGGAGAACTGTGATAACTCAGACACTGTATGTGATTGTTATTGAATAAGAAGGCAGATGTGGTTTTTCCCAAGTCTCAAGGCTCTTAAGTACGTACACTTTCTCCTCAAATTTATAGAACACATGTGCGTTTATATACACATCATGTGTATCACCCATTCCGTGAGATTTATACACTGCTTTTTCATTTTGTTCCTCCAGACAGGATAAGAGACCTCCGAGATGGCATACCAGAGCCTTCCTTAGTGCAGGGTGGACACACTCCATTCACAGTTTCAGTTCATCTCTTGACCTCTAGGATAAGGACGTGAACTTCAGAAATACAATTTAAAGGAACAGCGTAGAAGTTAGATACGGTTGCTAAAAATTTTGATTACGATGAAGATGTCTTCTGGTTTTAGGATATCTTAGAGCCCTCGAGCCTGAACCACACCAAACCCTCCATCGGGTATCCTGTATCTTAACTTTTGAATTTACCCATTAGTTACGGAACTGACTGTACTTGGGCAAAACTACCTGAACACGTGTCCCATCTGCCAAGCCACCTCTAACCAGAGGCCTAGTTTAGCCATCTTCTAAACAGGACCGGTCCCTTCTGCTTTGGGGGCCAGGATGGTTTCGAACAGAAGGACCCCTCTCTGTTCCTCATTTCATAGGAAGTAGGTGGATATTTCTATATGAAAGAGATGGAAATCATAGTGTTACACAATCTGGGCCCCAGCTAATACTTTAAACGGAATAAAACAAAGTAGGGAGCTGCTAGCATGTGCTTTAGAACAGGTTGACTGGCCACAAATAATGGCTTATGAATACAGTAAATATAGGATATGCTAAATACACCATATATATATACATACACATAAATGCTCACAAAAGCATAACCAGGCTTCTGGTTAGAAAATGTTTACATATCATCTCGTCTCACAGGCAAAGAAACTGAGGCTCCTAGAAGTGAACCGATTCGCAGGAGGTGACACAGCAAGTTAAGAGGTAGCTGGAGGTTTGCGACCAACAGCGATTGCTTTCAAAGAGTCGAATTCGACCAACTACCACTGTGTTTGCCAGCAGCCAGGATCCAGCACCTGTCCCTTAGGACAGAGCGCTGCCACGAGGGCCGAGCAGCTTCCACGGGCACCCTACCCGCTTCGGTCATAAAGCAGTTGAGCAGGAGGGGTCGTGGGAAGCAGTGAGGCCGTGTGTGCAGGAGGAAGTCATAGGGGACACGCTCCTGCTCCGGGGCTCCCTGGCGGGCCCACCAGCAGGTAACATTCACCGGATGCATACAACGTGTCGGGTGCTGTTCCCGCATTTAGAAATTACAGCCATGTGTTGAGAGAGAGGGAGAGAGAGAGACAGAGAGAGCGAGGATCTTCCTAGAGAGAAAGTCGGAATCTTGGTGCACAGCGCAGAGCTGGGATTTAAGCCACAGGGTCTGCAGGCTTCTCAAGGCGTGCTCCGAGCCCTGGGCTTCCCGCCTCCCCATGTCTCCGGAGGCTCTCGGGTGGGCAGGCGGGCTCTCTTCTGTGAGGACACTTCTCCAAAGGCCAAGTAAAACTACCTTTCGGGGAACGTTAATTTGTATTTATTTCCCCCCCTGGTGCCAACATTCCTTTTTACCTTTGTGCTGGGGTAACTTTCCTCTTTATAATCTCCACTCCATCTCAACCTTTGTCTCTTCTAACGGTTTGCAACAGTGTTTACAAATGCAAACCTGAAGATACCCTTAAAGAGGGCCTCATCTTCATCTCATCTTCATCGTGGTAGAATTTTCCCGCCGAGCTGGTACTTACTTCCAGGGTCATTTCTCTACGATACGTAAACTCAAATTAACTTGACAAAGATAATTCGATTTCCCAAGGCACAAACCACAGACGCTACCAGAATTTACAAAACAAAAGCACACAAAGTTGGAATTCTCTTTTGCGTGTTTGGATTTGATGGCTCAAAAGTAAGAAAACTGGACTTATATCACAGATCTCCGATCTAACACACCGCTCTCATCCCACCTCCAAGGAAACGTAAAACCCAGGTTCATTGCCTGCAATAAGTAGTCATTTAATTAAAGAACAAAATTAACAGGAATCAAAATGTTGCAGCTGTATTTTTTTTGTTAGACATTATATAAAAAAAGAAAAGTATAATACAGTAAATAATTTTGTATAACGTGAACTTAAAGAGTTCTCAAATTAACTGTGATCAGAATAAAAATGTCTTTCCAACAGAATACTGAACGTCACTGTGCCGCACGTCCCGTGTCGGGGGCCCGGAGGGGTGCCGGCGCCTGCCCGTCGCCCGCCCTCCGTCTCACCGCAGGGCTGCGAAACAAGGTTCAAAGGCAAAGGACAGTTTTCTTCTGGGAGAGCGACTCTGGGTCCTAACTGGTCCGACAGTTCCTACCCCTCAGACACCAGAGAGTGAAGGCCGTCCCCTGGTTTCTCCTCGTACAGGTGAGCACAGCCCAGACCACCTGCCCGCGTGATCCTGCTCCTGGCGCTGACACAGCAGGGGGTCTGGAGCTGAACTTCAGGAAAGTTCCCTGACGAATGTTCAGTGTTGGTATCAAAAATTAAAGAAAAATTCTTCTCAGAAGAAAATCTCTATGGCCTGTGGAATCTAGGAATTACGAAAAGAGAAAACAGTTTAAGGCTATCCACTTCTAAGTGAAAACGGCCAAAACCTTCCACTATTAAAAGCTGCTCAGACATCCACCATATAAGACCCAAGGATGGACGTGCTCTGCGTCAAGCAGCGGGGGGCCCAGAGGGCTCCCGGCTCCCAGGCCCACGCTGGGCCCCCAAAGGAATTATAGGCTGAATTCCGAAGACTTCCTAAAACTCCGTTTGAAGGGCTGCCTGCCAAGCCCTTGGTGTGCACAGAAAAGGCCAAGGCTTTGCTACATCGGTAGAAGGAATGAAATGGCGGATGGAACAAACTATTGGAAGTCCTAGTACAGCTGTGGTTTGGTTTTATTCCGGCAGAGCTGGTAACGCGCTTGCGGTGACATTGAACACATTGAAGAAAATCTCATGTGGCTGGTGGTGTTCTTTTAACAGTTTATACCAAGTGCTAGCATGTGGTATATACCACCTTATCACTGTTTCCTGATGTCCAGGTTTGGGGTTAACTCTTAAAATCCCATCATCTAAGAAAGGCATTCAGGCCTTAGAAGAGAAAATAGATCTCTTTGGTAAACAACCCTTAATAATGTGTAATGAGCAAACGTATTAAATGTTAACATCCATAAGGCCATGTCATAATTGATAGCCTTTTTCTTCAACACAGGGTGATCACTAAAAATAGCTTTGGTTTTACTGGGCACGGTTTATTTCCTAAACATTTTTGAATGTTTTGAATAATCAAAACTAAGACGATCTATTCCTGCCAAACATATGCCAGTCAGGGGGGGAGGGAAACCTTAAAGTTTTTTAAACTATTTATTTGTATCACTTTCTCCTGCTTTTGCAACATCAACTTCCTCCCCCAATATATTCGTCCTAAAACTGCCTTGTGGGATAGAGTTCCATCACACCTGCCTCTGCTCCACAGCCGCACTGACCTTACAGACCGAATGTTTTAAAGAACTGCGGGGCCACCTTGGGACAACCAGAAAAGGAAAGGAGTCCCACTATTTTAGTTTAAGGAAGTATCTACACCCAGGATTTCCATTCTCTTTGCATCTGGGGCTGGAGCGCCTTGAGGCCAAGGGAGAAGTGATACGGGAACTGGTTCAGGTGAAGGCTGGTAGCCGCACACCCACACTCGTCAGGATTAAACAGGAGGACTTTCATCGGGCGTTACGACTCGTGGCCATGCAACGAACATGCAGCCAGTGAGCCAGGGCCACTGCGTCACCCAGAGGCCACCGCATGGCATCTTTATGATAACACGAACACGGAGCGCATTCACCTTGAAGTGGAAAGTCTTGGGTATGGATGAAGGCCAGTGTACTCCCACCGGAACAGAGGTTCCCTGCAGAGGGGGCCTCCGTTAGCTAATGCAGGGCTACGTTTTCAGCACCTGTAGATGCACTTGGCACACGGCAGGTGCTCAAATATGTGAGTGATAGGGAAGCATCAGCTCGTGTTAAAGATGTGAACAGAAATTCAAGCCAGGAACAAGTACCTGGGAGTGACTTCACGGCCTCCTGTCAGTATCGAGGAGTGGGGTTCTCTAGTGGGGACGTCTGGCCTTCACAGGAGGCGGAGTCAATGTGCTGGCAGATTACTCACATTACTTTGAGGCTTTTCTTAAAGGTACATTAACTACTGGGCACCTGGGGGGCTCAGCTGGTTAAGCATCTGACTTTGGCTCAGGTCATGATCTCACAGCTCGTGGGTTCTAGCCCTGCGTCGGGCTCTGTGCTGACAGCTCAGAGCCTGGAGGCTGCTTCGGATTCTGTGTCTGCCTCTTTCTGTCCCTCCCTGCTTGCTTTCTTTCTCTCTCTCTCTCTCTCTCTCCCAAAATAAATAAACTTAAGGGGAGCCTGGGTGGCTCAGTAAAAGTTAAGCCTCTGACCTCCGCTCAGGTCATGATCTCACAGTTCATGGGTTTGAGCCCCTTCTCTGGCTCTGTGCTGATAGCTCAGAGCCTGGAGCCTGCTTTGGATTCTGTGTCTCCCTCTCTCTGCCCCTCCCCTGCTCCTGCTCTGTCTGTCTGTCTCTCTCTCTCTCTCTCTCTCAAAAATAAATAAATATTTAAAAAAAAAAAAGTCCTACTGTTTTAGTTTTTTTCTTTTCTTTTTTTTACCTTATAAAACATAACTAAAATATAAATTTAAGGAGGAAGGCACTAAAGGTAAAAACATGGGGCGCCCGGGGGGCTCAGTTGGTGGAGTGTCCGACTTGGGCTCAGGTCATGATCTCGCGGTTCGTGGGTTCGAGCCCCGTGTCGGGCTCTGTGCGGACAGCTCAGGGCTTGGAGCCTGCTTCGGATTCTGTGTCTCCCTCTCTCTCTGCCCCTCCCCTGCTCGCACTCCGGATGGCTCGCTCACTCACTGGTGCGCGCACTCCCTGTCTCTCGCAAAAATAAATGAACGTTAAAAAAAAAAAAAACCGTACATTGACTACTTAAATAAACCCAGGACCCACGGTCTACACGCCACCTTCCCCCAAGCCCACAGGAGCCGTGACCGAGAAGGAGGCGCACTGTCTGTTCAGCGCAGCTCTCGGCAGAAATGCAGGATACGTTTGCCTAATTACATAGATCTCTGTGGCGTTTTATCTTTTCTTTCTAAAGAACACCGTGTTGTAAGTACCATGAAATCCACACGAACATCTAGAAATCTGACCTTGTCAAATGCTTGCTTGATGCATGGACCTCCATCTCGTTACTTTTGTATTCATTGAGCTCTTTGCGAATGGCTGCCTGAAATGTAAACACAGGACAGGAAGAAGCCGACATAGGAAATTAGTACCCTGGCTGCGGCTCAACAACAGTTCGCAATCCTGGTTGAGTTCTGGTGTTTTGTAATGTAGTTCAAACAAAGAAAAAGAAACCACTTGTGGCCCAGCATTCAGCCTCTTAGCACGTGCACGGCCCTGATGCTGGTGTCCGGGAAGAGGTCAGTGAATTGATTTGCTGTGTCGGAGAAGGAAGACAATGCCCACCACATGTGACAGGTGGCCCCGGCACGTGCTTAGGGACTCCATGAAGTAGGGACACCAAATTCATGAAGGAGGTCGGGCTTTTGGTGGACTTACTTGGAATTCTGCAATTAGATCATTGAGAAGCCATTCTAATTTCAGCATGAGGTCAGGCTTGGTGTCACGTGAAAAACAGTATCGTGGCTACATGCGGGTGGGGGGCGCATCGCAGTGTTTCAGGGCGGGTCCTCAGGCTCTTCCAGCCTCCCCCTGCCCCCTGGGACCGTGCACTCCCTCACATAAACCCTCAGGGGCCAGCTGGGGGCAGGGAGAGGCTCTGAGCCAGGGATCCCAGGGAGCACTCCTCCCGCGCTCAAACCCGGGTGCTGCCAGAGACGTGCTCGCTTCTCCCCTCGCCCAGGGAGCCAAGGCTCGGTCTGCCTGCCGGCTGGCTGCACCTGGCCAAGGGGATGCGACACCTGCGTGCATTTACATGTCACTTCACTTATTCACGGTCCGCACGCGGGGAACAAGGAACAATTAGCACGTTCGGCCAACTCACTGGCTGAGCAAATGATTTTGCTCTTCCTAAAAGCTGTAAAATCATGAGCGGCCAGAGGGGATGAGGCTTCAGTCCTGCCCATCCACAGCATGGGACCATGGACAGGAACATACCCTCTGAGCCCGTCCAAATCATCTGTCCGATAGCACCTCCATAGGGGTGATAATGACACATCTCTCACGGGGACTTTCTGAGGATTAAATGAAATAATAATGCCAGACAGGCCGGTTCAGTCCAGGACAGGGCGAGGGTTGGGTGAACGTTCATTCCCTCTGCTCTGTCCCCTAGTGTCTGGGACCCACTGCTTCCTTGCTCTCGTCCTGCACCCAGAGCGTTCAGGTCACACTGCCCTGGAGGCTCCCGGGACCTCACACCGGACCAGTCCTGGACGCATCCAGAGCCTCCTGTGTCTTCACGGCCAGGGTTTTCCTGAGGGCCTCGGCCGACTCCACCCCTCTCTGTCTCACTGTAGCTAAGTCTGTTTAAACCTCTGTCCCCTGCCTCTTTTCCTCCAGCCTTGCCTGCTTTTGGTTCATCCAGACCATAGTTCCTCAACTTCCATACTCTTGACATTCAGGATTGGGGAATTCCCTGTTGTGGGGCCATCCTGTGCATCATGGGCCGTTTAGTGGCGTCCCTGCGTTCCACCCGCTACACTCCAGCAGCACCTGTCACTTGTGACGGCCAGAAATGTCTGCAGACATTGCCCCCTAGTTGGAAACACAGCCGCGACCCCAGATTGGCTTTGTGAGACCAACAACGGGGGTCAAAGCACAGGCTTAATTTCCAGACCTGGTGGCATCCACTTTGGTAGGGTCCCCTCTCTAAGGAAAAAAAAAAACACCTCGGGGCAACCTGGCTATTCACGTATGTGACAACATCCCTCACGACCTTGTAACATGAGACCCCTTAATCAGACTGCATGTTTGTATGTTACCATATATGAGAGACAAAGAAGTAAATATATAAAAAAACTACGCCACATGGGGGCACCTGGGTAGCTCAGCGGGTTAAGCATCCGACTTCGGCTCAGGTCACGATCTCGCGGTTCGCGAGTTCGAGCCCCGTGTCGGGCTCTGTGCTGACAGCTTGGAGCCCGGAGCCTGCTTCAGGATTCTGTGTCTCCCTCCCTCTCTCTCTCTGCACCTCATCTGCTCACTCTGTCTCTGTTTCTGTCTCTCTCTCTCTCTCGCTCTCAAAAATAAACATTAAAAAAACCAACCCTACGTCACGTGGCGTTCGGGGCTCAGTTCTTCGGGTACGAACCCAACTGAGCGGTGCCGGCACGAATAAACTCAGGAGGGAAGAGCCTGGGTGTCAGGACTCTCTGTGCGAGAACCCCGCTACACCACCATCCAGGCACGAACTCCCTGGCATGTCGTGGCCTGCCCTCATCACGTGCTGCCATACCCCACCCTACCCGACCAGCAGACAGGTCTGCTCTGTACCTTGTCGGCCGCTGACAGTCGTGTCCACGGCTTGTCTGCCCGTCTGTCGTAATCCTGAGCTTTCGCCACCTCCACATAGTCACTGAACCGTATCAGAATCTTTCGGTCTCTTAGCTCGTCAACTGTGGGTCTCTGATTAAGCTGAAATACAAGATCGTCACAGTTAGCTATTATCACCTGCCAGACCAGCTTTCTCAGGAAACTCCGAACAAACACGTTTCTATAGGGAAGCGGGAAACTCTGCGACTGTGAAGTAGAATGACCCTAATGCCTACAGTCTCCCACGTGAAGGCTCAGATTACACGCTCTTAAATTGCAGCCCCCCAGCACCTTCCCTCAGAGGGGTCACTCCCAGGAGCCTGGCTGCACCCTGTACACCGCGCAGCCTCAGGGGAAGGGCAGCGAATGAATGGCGAGCAAGCTGTACTCCAGCAGCCGCCTCTTCCACTCTCGTTAGAGGAGCTCTTAACAAAAAGTCCCCGACAGAGGGGACGCTGCCACAGCAGACTCGCAAGTCGAGCTCAGGAAGGATTTTCGATGAACCTGAAGCCCATGGGTCAAGACGTCGTCATCATCACTACGGAGCACAGAGAGCCCCCAGGACGCTCGAGTTCAGACACGGTCGGCACCCCGAACCAGATGGGACTGTGCAGCTGCTACCCAAGCTGGCCGGGGCCAACTTCACCCTGGCCGTGTGCATCCCTGATACACAGCCCGGACGCCAATAAGAAGTTTCTGCCATCAGGAGCTTCTCGACAAACTGAATGTGCCAAAGAGCGTCACGGGGAACCGAACGCTGGCACCCAGGGGTGCGCTTCTCAGGCACCACGTAGAGATCCAGGGGGATGAAGAAAAACGCCTTTAAAAACTTATCCCTGGACATAAGTGGTGACGGCATCGGGCCTGTCCCGCCACACGAGCTGTTCCTGTGCCCGGTAAGGGTCTCACCCGCGGGCACGGAGGGTCACAGCAGGGGTGGCAGGGGCACTGGGGAGTGAATCCGCTGCTGGCCAGGAAGACGTCGTCCAGTGACACAGGGACGCCCCGCCTCACCCACCCCAGCACCGCCCAGGCGGCTCTTCTCCAGCGCGCCTGTCCCTCGAGATTCAGGGCGTAAAAGGCGCTTAAATCACAGTACCTTTCTTGTCAATCTCTGCTTGATTTCTCTTCTTTCTTCCTGCTCTGTCTGATCGTTCCTTTCTGTGAAAGGTCAACACAGAAAAAAATGGGTTTAGACTTTCTTCTTTTTGGTGGAGAAGTGAGCTCACGGCCTCCACTTTCTTGTGGCTGAGGCGGATGTCAAGGACGCCTCACGGGGGACACTTTTTTCCATGTCACAGCTGGCTCTCCACTCTGCCAGCCACGGCTCAGACCGTGGTCTCACTGCCACACAGAGACGCGTGCGCGGGGGTTTGTTCTGCCCCCATCCCAGCCTCCCTCCTGCCCTTCCTTGGGGTCATCGGTCGCTGGCCCCCCTCGGCTGTGCATTTATTTGCAGGAGAAACAGGGAGTTCTTCCCTCATTCAATATCTCATCTCTTTACGTCCAGGAACGTAGACAGCATGCACAGTTTTAGTAGGACAAGTGAGTGTGCACAACAGCTCTACTCACGTATATCATCTATGAATATTATACACGGATACTAACAGAACTGTCCCTGCTTCCTGTTCTCTTCTCCTCCTCCCGAGGTATGCGGACTTTTCGCCAGCCAACATCCGACAAGGAACAACCTCTCCAGACTCTGGGCAACACGGGCTTGCCTGGAATTTATGCTTCCAGGGTGTATTTCAAATCTAAACACAGCACGAACCCAGCCGACTCCCCGTGGCAGAAAAGAGCACGCTTAGCACACTTGACATGCCGTGCCTTTTAAAGGAGCCTCCGTGCCTCACGGAGCTCGGCTCTGCTGCTGAGTTGTTACTATTAACATTCAAGCTGTCCTCATACCTACACCTGGGAGCTAAAAATAGAGAATTGGGAGCTGCGGTGTAAAATGCAGGCTTTGCCCTGGGATACGAGATAATGGATGTCCTATTTCTGGCACTCTCTGTTGCTAAAGAAAGCCTCGGGACCCATTCTGGGAAGGGACGCTCACCTACCAGCACTCACTCCTAGAAACCCGGCTGCTGGGAGGGAGGGGAGGGAGGGGAGGGAGCCCGCTGCCCGCAGGTGACGCAACCCCACGTCGCCTGCCTTTACTTAAGACATTCCGCACGTGTGTGCACTTGCGGGACTGGGTGCGGGCTGTATTGTACATTTCAGTAACTTTTTGGAAAGGGAGATTTATCTCCTGTTTGAATGTTTTAGAAAAGGAAATGAAACCCTGTTATGTTCTTGGTTTTTAATCCAAGTGATAAACCAGAAGAAAACCACAGTTGCAAGGGCTCATCAGGAAGCTGATGATACAGTCAAGAAAAAAATCGTGAAAGTATCCATTCAAGGCCAACCGTGAGGGATTTAAGGGGTGATGTGAAGCGAATTTTTCAGATTTCTTGAAAAACAGGCCACGGGCAAAGTCCAAGCAGTGCAGGGACAGGGACAGAAAACCAGACCTTTGTTTTTCATCATCAGCGATGTCATCACCAAGGTCACGGTGCTTTGGAGCGCTGGTCTTGGAAGGCGGGGTCCCCTCCCCAGCAGGGTCCCCTCTGCGCCAGATGCTCTACTGGGCACTGACCCCAACAAGGCCTTCCTCAAAGCCCGAGCCCCCAGGTTGTCTCTGAGCTCCACCTAGCGATGGCTTTGTGGGCCTTTTGTTCCGAGACCCAGAAAGCCCCCCGAGCCTTACACCCAACAAGGGACCTATGACCATGGTCTCCACACCCACACGTTCCGGAAAGAGTGCCAGCGGCTTGGACAGCCACATTCGAATCTTCCACAAATAATCAGAGATGCATTGCTGCTTCTAAGGCAGGGGCCAGAACCGGCCCGTGGAGCCAGGCAGCCTTCGGCTCTACCTCTTTGCCAAGGAAATGGGACAGCGGTGCAAACCACAGGACTCCGTTGTAACGAGTAAAGCGGAACAGCAGCAAGCCCCGAGCACCGGGCGGGCACAGCGGGCGGCCTAACGCGGGCGGCCTAACGCGGGCGTATCAGGTTTGGTGCCTTCACCTGGAAAGAGGCCACCGTGTCTCATCCAGGAATAACAACCCAGGCCGAGCTCTAAGTGTCCCTGAGACCCGATCACAGTCAGTCACGAGCTCGCCGCTTGGGAGGGGAGCAGATCCGACGTGACAACATGCTGAGAAGTGATTATAGGTAGGAAATACACTGTAGCAGGAACGTTTGGAGCTGGTGTCGGGGGCCTGTGATTATATGTTGTGTGCTGGACCATATATGGTTACCCTATTCTCAGCTCACCAGAACAAAACAAAGCCGACACCCGCCATGAACTAGCAGTGACACCCGCAGATACTCCCACTCAGGGGCCTTGAAAAGCTTCCGCACTGTGGCTGGCTCGATGGCGGAGCAGGGATCGCCATGGCCACGGCGGAGGAAGCCCATCTCTCCCTTCCTCTCACAGAAGGTGAGTGCAGAAAGTTCCACGTATCCACTCACCCCCTCTATTCAAGCACTGGTTCTGTTTTTAAGGCTCTGATGTTTCATTGTGAAGACTGCTACGATCCGAGGTGCTTAATGGCCAGAGGACCTGGTGTCCCCAGCAGCAGGGGAGAGGTCCACACGGAGGCAGAGCCCCCTCAGCTCACTGGGAAGCCCCGCCCCCCGCCCCCCATGGTGGCAGCAGACCCCTCCCAGGGCGGCTCAGCGGAGTCCACACCTTGCCCACCAGCTCCGAGCTGCTTTAAGGACACCTGTGACTTAGCAGCCTTATAAGTAAGTGATGGGATTTTTAACAAACCAGATACTTGGGGGGCGGGGTGGGCACCTGGGTGGCTCAGTCAGTTAAGCATCTGACTCTTGATTTCGGCTCAGGTCACGATCGTGGTTTGTGGGATCGGGCCCCGCATCGGGCCTTGGGCTGACGGCATGGAGCCTGCTTGGGATTCTCTCTCTCTGACCCTCCCCCGCCCTCTCAATATAAATAAACTTTTTAAAAAATTCAAATACGTGATAACTTAAATAGCTTGACTTTCTCATCTGTCTGTGTGATTAGGCAGGTAATCAATGACAAGTTCTTTAAATCCCCAGACGTGACCAAGTCGATACAACACAGAAGACTAGGTCCCCTATCTTAAATTTGACAACAGAAACGTGCAATCCCTTGGCACAGGGTGAAATGTTTCCAACCGTCTATGAAGGAGGGGACCCCCTGGCAGGTGAAGGTGCCCAGGCGGGGACAGGAGACAGGGATCAGCAGGGACTCGGAGCCCAGACCGTCCGGAGGGTCCACCGCCCGTCTCCTGGCACAGAGTCAGCGTGGGCACCTGCCCTAACTTTGTGACAAGATGTTTGCAGAATAAAAAACCAAACTCAGAGGATATCTTAGTGTGCATCATGTCAAGACGAAAAGCAATGAAAGTACTTTCAGGAATCCAGGCCCTAAGAAGACACTTTTTTGCAGAAAATGTTTTGAAAACTAAAGTCTGTGGACCAGTGAACTATCTGAGAAACGCCATCTGAGAAACACTTCCGAAGGGGTTTGACTGCCCAGAACCACCGTGGACTCTAAGGAGCCTGAACAGCATTCCCTCTGTTGCCGAGGCAGTTGGTGGACACCGATGATCACACACCTGGGGACCCCCGTGCGGGTGGAGCCGGGGAGGGGGGACAGGGGATCCCTGAGACAGAGTTGTGACCCCCAGGGCAGGCTTCCCATGACTGCGCTCCTCGGAGGTGTGGGCTTCCTTTCCCCTCCTGTCTCGCCCTGGTGCCACGTCCCCCTCCCTACACTTTCTGACACTGTCCACACCCTGCCCGTGACCTCTGCGGCCGTCAGAACTCCCACCCCAAAGTGCCAGGGAGACCTGCTTGAAACCCACAATGCAAAGAGAGAATCGAGCCATTTCCCTGAGATCTACAGGGCTAATTAAATAACCCTGAAAACAGGAATAGCTTTAATTATGCTGGGAGGCAAGCTTTTTTTTTTTTTCCTCTTAATTTTAAAAGGAGATATTTCCGAGCAAATCAACTTTCCTCTAGGGTTTCCTTTCGCAGCCCGGTGGGACCTCACAGGGCCACGGGGAGCGACAGCCTGCAGAGCTGGGTGCACCTGCCACGGACTCGCCCCCAAGAGGAGCCAGGGGTCACAGCTACTCACGTTTCAAGATATTTCTTCTCTCCAGTTCCTCCACGGCAGGTCTTTGGCTCAGCCGTCTGCGGAAAAACACTAGAATTACATTTTGCACCATGGTGGCCGGCTGCAGATTCCTCCCGGGCTCTGCCGGGGGCAGGGGTGGCCGGCGCGCCCCCGAAGATGGTGAACCCAAAAGCTGGAGGGAGGGAGGGGACCTCTGGCAGCCGCTTCTTGCTGGCGCTGGAGTCGGATCCCCGCACAGGAGGGGGGTCACCGGCTGTCCCCGAGCTCCGGGGCCGACCCCCCGTGCCACCTTGGGACCTGAGAGCGCTGCCGGCCGGCGGGACGCTCCCCCGGAAGGGAGGAGGCCCCTCCTGCCCAGCCGAGCAGCGGTGGCACCTGCTTCGGCCCCAAGCAGCCTCGCCAGCAGCCCGCGCAGGGGGAGTGACAGCGAGCGCCGCCTCCTGAGCCGCGCGGAGCCAGCCGCAGCCCTGGGAGGGGCACCCCCCGGAGGCCACCCGGCGGCCTCCCCCACCCGCGGGGCGCAGGACCGGCCTTTCAGGGGGATTCGCGTCGAAGGAGTCGGCGGTACAGCGAAAACCAAATACATACGGCAAATAAAAGGCTTGTCAGGAGCGGGAGTCATAATTAGCCGGAATGGGCACCAAGCTCCGGTTCTCCCTGTAACTCTGGCGACGCTGTGCTTGGGTCCCAGCCAGGAGCCGCCCCGCTTCCGGACCCTCGCGCCACCCCAGGGCGACGACAGGGCTGAGCCTGCGAGCGCCCAGAATCTGGGGCCACGATACTTTGCCCCAAAGAGGATGCTGCCTCCAGAAATATCGGTCTCCTATTCACACTCCCTGTCCCGGCACAAAGCCGAGGGCGTCCCCAGGGCTCAGCTGCTCCCGCCTCCTGGGAACACCACAGGCGCGGGCTTTGTGTGCGCCCTTCCGGGGGCGGCCGCTTTGACATCTTGTCCTGATGTCTGGTGGGGACCGAACCCGCCCCTCCCCCCCAACAGCTCCCCATCTGCCCCGGGGAAGGGAAACCTGGCTCTCAGGCGGGGCTCCCTCACCGTCCCCCCGAAACCTCCCAAATGCCATTCGTTGGTCAGCAAAGGACTGTGGAGTATCTGCTCTGTGCCAGGCAGTTCCAGCCCCCAGACACAGTGGCAAACAAGCCTCCCCTGTCCTGGAAATCTCACAGTCTAAACGGGGAAGGCAGACAAACAGTAAAAAAAAAAAAAGAACAAAAACCATTGCAGAGAGCGCTAGTGCCCCGGAGCAAATAAAAAGGGGCTGTGACAAATGAGTGACCAGGCAGGGGGAGGAGGAGTTTGGGGAGACCCATCTCCTCCGAGGCTCACCTGAAGAGGTGCCGGCCCTGGGAAGATCACACCCTCCAGCCTCAGTGTCCCCTAACTGCTCACACACTGGGCTTGAAGACGGTGGGGAGGGAGGGGGGGAAGTGATCATGGCAGGCTTCATGGAAGAGGAAACTTTTGGCAGAGCCATGGAGAATCTACAGGGGGCAGAGCCTGGTGCCTAGTGACTGCCGGCTGCTTAGCCAGGATGCCCGCAGGGACACCTGAGCGCTGAGGCTGAAGATTTCCTCAAACCCGAAAAGTATCTCAGATCCACACTGGCAACGTCCCCCCACCCCCGAGCCTTCTCTTGCTGGGGGACCGTCCGCTCTTCCAAAGTGACAACCAAAACAGACTTTCCCAGAGGTGTGAGAGCAGAATGAGCCAATGCACCCAGTGTGTATTAAATGCCTGCTTGGTACATAGTAATGTCTCACGAAACCCAGCCTGTGAGTCCTCAGTCATGGAATGAGTCCCCAGAAAGGCATTTCATCGGATTCCCAGTTCTCTAAAAAGGGTGGACGGCTCGTCACCGAAATCTAAGCCATTGGCCTGAGGGGTGAGGCAGGTCGGGTCCTACCACACACTGCAGGGCTCGTCCCAGAGGTCACCAGGCTGAGCACACAGCTGGCCCCCGGGGTACCTCTCAGCGAGCAGGGGACAGCCCTCTGGGTGGACACAACTCCGCGGGTACAGTCGTGGGCACTAACCGACCCTGCCCCGCAGAGTCAGCCCAGGGCCGGAGCAGAGGACCCCAGCCCCCTCCCTGTGTGGGTCTTTCCAGGAGGCAGGAGCCCAATCACCGAGGACAGGTGCCCCTGGGGGCAGCGCTGCGTGTCCAGAGTTCCCATCCAGACCCGGCCCTACCCAGGAAGGCCAGCGGGCACCCGGGATCCCTCTTCGTGAGACTGTGAACTTCTGCCTTCATCAGATGTTCTGTGCACACTCGTAACATGCCTGGCCCCTGGTGAGAAGTGAGACCCAGCCTGCAGGCTCCCTCGGGGGACAGACCCTCTGCCATCACACAGTACTAGGAGGAAGAACCGAAAGTGATATGAAAGCCGAGTGTAGGCGGGCTGATCTGGGCAGGGCCGGCTCCCTGGAAGGTGACCCCTGAGATGCGAGCCAAAGTGTAAGTGGGGACTGTTAAGCGAAGAGGGGAGGAAAGAGCAGGTGCAAAGGTCTTGAGATCGGGAGGACTTCGGCAAGTGCCCTTTAGACTGAGTGGAGGCGTGTGAGCCTCTGTGGGGCAGGGAGCTGGGTGGGGCACAGCCTGGCGTCTGCGGTGAGGAGTCCGAGAAGGCGGTTTGAGGCAGGCAGGGGTGGGGCGGGGGTGAAGGGATGCCAAGACTGGATCAGGCTTCAGAAGCACTCTCTGGACCCCTCCAGTTTGCTGTCCGAGAAAGGACAGGGCGGAACCAACCACCAGGAGACGCAGGCCTTCCCGGGGCCAGGACCCCCTTCAGACGCTCAGGGCAGGTGCTGTGGACCCACACGTGGCCAAGGGCCCCGTAAAACGTTCAAGACGTGCGGAAGATGTTGGCCCTGGAGGAGGGGCGGTGCTACTCCAAGTTATTTAGTCTAACACCCGTTAGACTAAATACATAAGCCTCACCATTCCGTCCACTTCCTGCCTGGGCAGGATGCGGCTTCCGCTGTCCAGCAGCGACAACAGTCCCACGTGCCGTCCGACGGCAGGAGGCCGGACTATACCCACTTGGCAGAGACGACCACGAAGGCTCAGAGAGGCAAACGTGATCAGGTCTGACGGCCCACGTAGACCCCGGGGCCCGGCACAGGTGGGCAAAAGCAGCGAGACCGAGGGGCAAAGGAGCGCACGGAAACCCCTCTCCCTCTGAGGCGTGCTCCGGCAGAGCCTGGGGGGGTGGGGGGCGGGATGAGGCCGGACCATCTTCACTCGGGAGCCTCAGCCGCGAGGGGCTCTTGGAGGACCCGCAGATCCAGCCCTGGGTTGGGGGGGTGGGGCGAGGCCTCAGGGAGGGGTGCGGTGGGGTCCAGCTCCCGAAGGGTTTCCCCAGCTCCTCCTGGAGGCTGCTCCCTCTCCTGATCCAGAAACACAGCCCTGCCGGGAGGAGTGGTGCGCAGGGGCCACTGGGGAAGCCACGGTCTATTTCTGACTCTTCCCGCTGAGAAAGCTGGGGTGTGGGGAGACTCTTCCTGCTAAGCTGGGGCGTGGGGCAGCACCAGGAAAAGAAACGCCGGGGTAGAGAGAGGCTCCCGCCCGTCTCCCCGCCTGGTCCCCACCTGGGCACACAGGAGAGGTGCGGATGCCAGCGCTGGGCCAGGCCCAGGGATGTGCTGGACGGGCCTTGGGGACTTGAATGGAGCACCCGGCCAGGGGCGGGGCGCCCGGGGGGCCTGTGCGCACCTGTGGGTCTGCGTCCTCAGGGGCCCCCCACTTCCCCGGCACCAGCTCGTGCTCCTGGTCCCCAGGGCCCGCCTGCCCGTCCACTGAATGGATCCGTGAACTTCTGCTCCGCACCGGACCCTGTGCCGAGAACACGGCAAACGGCGGAGCAGGGACGAGACCGCCGAGCAGACGACAGGCGGAGAGGACGGGTGCGTGGCGGGGAGCGGACGCGGGCAGCTGGCCGACCGCGACGCCCGTGTGGGTCGTACGAGAATCAAGGATGCAGCAGCACTGTCCCCGCTCCTCAGGCTCTGCGGAAGGCGGTCCTGTTTCCATCCCCCCAGAACCGGCACCGAGTCTCAAGGGGAGCCTCAGTTCTGCCACCTGCTAACGCCCTCTCCCGCCTGGGCCTCCCGTCCCCGGCCCCACCTGCCCCTGTGACCCACGGGGTACTGAGGGGTGAGAACACAGAAGGCAAGGGGCTGGCACACACACGGAGTGTGTTGTTATTACTGGCATCCGTATAGTTCACCTGGTCCCTCCCGGCCTCAGCCAAGGAGCTGCAATCTCTGTCCTGCCAGCAGCCTCCGTGCCGGCCAGGGTCCCCAGGAAACACTCGTCCATCAGACACTCACTGACCCCTCCCTCCACCAGACGCTCACTCACTCCATCACATACTCACAGACCTCTCTCCCTCAGACACTCACCCCTCCCTCCCCCATCAGACACTCACACAGACCTCCTTCCCTCACTCAGTCTCCTGTCGGACCCTCACTCACACCTCCCTCCATCAGACACTCCCTCCCTCCCTCCCCCATCAGACACTCACACAGACCTCCTTCCCTCACTCAGTCTCCTGTCGGACCCTCACTCACACCTCCCTCCATCAGACACTCCCTCCCTCCCTCCCCCATCAGACACTCACACAGACCTCCTTCCCTCACTCAGTCTCCTGTCGGACCCTCACTCACTCCTTCCTCCATCAGACACTCACTCACTGCTTCCTCCATCGGACACTCACTCACACCTCCCTCCATCAGACACTCACACAGGCCTCCCTCCATCAGACACTCCCTCCCTCCTTCCCCCATCAGACACTCACACAGACCTCCTTCCCATCACTCAGTCTCCTGTCAGACCCTCACTGACTCCTTCCTCCATCAGACACTCAATCCCTCCCCCATCAGACACTCACATAGACTTCCTTCCCTCAGTCTCCAGTCGGACACTCACTCGCTCCTTCCTCCATCAGACACTCACTCACGCCTCCCTCCATCAGACACTCACACAGGCCTCCCTCCATCAGACACTCAGCCCCTCCTCCATCAAACACTCCCTCCCTCCCTCCCCCATCAGACACTCACACAGACTTCCTTCCATCACTCAGCCTCCTGTCACTCACTCCTTCCTCCGTTAGACACTCACACAGGCCTCCCGCCATCAGACACTCAAGGCCTCCCTCCATCACTCGCTCAGTTGCCTCCATCAGACACTTACCCCCTCCTCCGTCGGATTCCTGGTACCCCATCACACTGCCCCGTGACCGTGGGCTCCGGAAGCCGACCTGGGCCAGCAGCGTGGACATGTCCACTGCTCTCCAGGGTCTGGGGTCTCCCTGCATTCGCCAGCCCCCTGCAGCCAGGCAGGGCTGCATGGCCGGTCCGGAGCAGTGACCAGGAGCAGGACAGAGGCTGTGTCTGGGCTGAGCCCTAGAAAAGCCGCGGGACCTTCCATAGGCTCCCTTCCCCTCCACGGCAACCTGGGCCTCGCCCCAGGCGGTGGAGCCTCCAACTGAGCCGCACGGGCCAGCCTCGATGAGAGGACAACTGCCCGGAGGCTCGCCCTGACCACAGTGGGCCGTGTGTGCGAGACATACGCCGGGCTGGGCGAGGCCGCTGAGGTTCAGGGCGTGACCGCAACACCGTCCCGCCTCGCCCACCCTCATACACGGGAGGCACGGCTCGGACACGGGCCGTGGCTGGCCGTGACGCTGGCCCTGCCCACCCCCCACCCTGGGGCACCTCCTCCCACCTCTGCCTGCAGCCGGACCGGCCCGGAGCCTCCTCCAGCACCCGGCCGGGGGCAGGGAGCCCTGGAGCCCAGGCGGGTCCGAGGTGGGCAGGCACTCCTCTGCCTGACCCCATCGGGGTGGGGGGACGGCCTGGCCCCCAGGCCCATCAGTGCTTCATGTCCAAATACAGCAAGCAGCTGCATTTCGGGCTCACACGATACTTTAAAAAATGAGAACATGAAGTGACATTAATCGACTGGACGTTTCACTCTTAAAAATCCATTTTCTGGCTTTCCTTGAAAATGCACAGGAATCGGCTACTTGGATGCGTGCCCCCCACCCCCAGGCAGAGCGGGCACCTCGGTGGCTGGTAGTCCCCACGGCTCGCCTCCCCGTGGCCTCACCCCCATCTCCTGGGCTGTCCGTTCGCCCTGCCTGCAGGGCCCGGCTCCAGAGCGAGCTGGGCCCTGGGTACCACCACCCGCTCCCTGTCCCGAGGACGCCCTTCCTGCCTCCCGGACGCACCTGGGGGGAGGGTGACTTCTCAGCTCGGAGGCCCAGACAGCAGGTGCAGACCTGAGCTGAGGCCAGGAGTGGACGGGCCACCTGGCGAGCAGCCCGTGGGAGCATCTAGCCTCCCAGGAGCTACTCCGCACGCCAGCTCGATTCCGGAGGACCTGGGATCAGACACGGGAGCATCGCTGTGGCCGTGGGTCTGCCATTTGACACCCGTTTCTCTACGGTTGCTCTCCGGGGGACCCTCTCAACTAGGGGCACGCGGAGGCAAGCTCCCAACGCCTTGGGAAGGGGAGAGGAACCAGGTGACAGAGTACTTTGTGCTAAAACTCAGGGACCAGAAGGAAACGGGGTTGCGGAGCACAGCGTGAGGGCTGAGCTCTTCTGTGCATAAAGCCCCCCTCGGACGGCATCACGACGTTCCACTTTTAAACAATAAAAGGTCACACGATAAACAGGCTGCAGCCGCCCCCTGGCTGGCCTGCCGTGTGCCAGTCACAGACTCCGTGGCCCCGCGGGAAGGAGGATCCAGCTGAAGACCAGGCTGCCCGCCACGGGGCCAGACACGGCAGGACGTGGACCACAGGCCCCAGCCAGCAGAGCAGGGGCACCTTCCGGTCCCAGGCCGGGGACAAGCGGCATCTCAGTAGCTGACAACACGGCCTCTTCTTCCAGACACTGGACACTGGGGGTCCTGGTGGGCGAGGGGCTGGGCTGGCTGGTGTGAGTGCTCGCAGGCTCTGAGCCTCCCCGCCCAGGCGACTCCAGGAAAACGGCCATCGTCTCCTGGAGGGACCAAAGCTGTGGCCACCAGGCCTCTCCTCCTTCCGGACCGGTCAGCGGTCCCGCCCAGACCCCGAGCCCAGGGCCCCAGGAGAAGGGGTCGGTCACGATGGGGACCAGAGCCCGCTCGGCAGCCGGGAGGGAGGCTGGTGAGGGTACAGGTGCCGCCTGCGTGCCCACCCCCAGGCCGTGCTCTAGACGGTTCTGTGCACAGGCCACCCGGCTGGCTGCTGGTGGGGGATTCGTGCGAGGGTCCGGTCATAATGCCCAGCCGGTGCCCGGGAACCCTGACTCAGCGACCTGTGCTCACCTCACCACCTCTCATCTGCAGGGAAACTGAGCCACAGGATCTGCCAGGGAAACTGAGTCACAAGAGTCGCAAACTCCAGGTCACCCTGACCCCCGACCATAGTGTCACCATCACCGCGCCCTATAGGTCTTCTTTTCACCTGCAGCCTCCCCTCGAGGCCAGCCGCCGACCGGGCCCTTGGGCAGACGTGGAGGCTTGGCCGTCACAGCCCTGCCCGTCCCCGAGGCCTGGGACTCCCCCAGCCCCTCCCTGGCCCTAGACGCTGTCACCCACTTCTGAGTACCCCTTGCTTTCTAGCAAGGGTTTTTCTAAACCACAGAACCCCCAAACCGAGGTCCTCATGAAACTGCTAACGAGAAGCCAGGGGAGCCTCCGAAACCGTGTTCCGTGGCACCAAGCCGTCCCTCACACCGTGTGCCTGCCTGATTCACCGAGTCAGCGGCTCCTTTCCTGCAGAGCAAGGAGCACCGGGAAGGAGCACCCGGAAAGGGGCACTGCTGGGGCTTGGAGCCCGAGCCCTCGTGTCTCACTGTGCGACCTGCTCAGTCCCTTGAGCCCGGGCCTCCCTTTCCTCGCCTGCCCTGGGGCTTCATGTCAGGGCCCCAGCCGCACACTGGGCTTAGCCTGCACTTCTCGGCCCGGCCCAGCTTGCCCTCACCTGCGATGGCCCCCCGTGCCCCGTGTCACCTTAGGTCTAGGACTTGCACACCTGGGGCACCTTCTGCCAGGTGGTGACGTCCCTGCCTTCGCCGGGGCTCACCCCAGCGTCCCCGCTTCCCTTCCAAGACTCCCGGCCCCTGACGGTACATCCGAGTTGACTCAGTCCTGCCTAGAAAAGTGTTCTCGGGATGCGGCATCTGCTATCAAGGTGAAGGGCACGCATCTCGGCCCAAAAGTCATTCCAGACCTTCAGTCCCGAGCTGCCACCTGGCCACTATGTGACACGGGCAGGTGCCCAGGCCTTCATCTCCCCCCAAAATAGGAGGATGGTGATACCCGCCCCCCGGGGCCGCTGCCTGGTGCCCGGTGCCCGGCACACAGCAGGCCCAGGGCTGTGGCGGCCGCTGAACTGTCCCCGCACTGCTCTCGGGCTGCAGGGAACCGGACCGTCAAAGGGACGCCCGGCTGGGCGGGGGAGGGGGGGCAGGGGTCAGAAGCAGGTGCTCCAGCGGCCCCCTCTGTGCCCGAGCCCCAAACCCCCACTACACCCACGGCTGAGGTCCTGACGAATGACTGAAGTCACCCGGGCGTCAGGCGAGAACGGAGAGCAGATTCCTTCCAAGAGACAGAAGCACAGCTGCACAGCCGACATCCCCACGCCCACGGGCCGCCGGGCTGTTCCCCGCGCTCCTTCCCGGGATCCCGCTGCTGCGCCAGCCTCCAGTCAGCAAGCCACGCTGTGTCCCCGCCTGGGACGGGATTCCCCCCCAGCCCCAGCCCCACCCCCGGCGCGTCTCCACCGCCATTCAGCGGGGATTCCTCCTGCCACACGCAGGCCCGCGCTGGGGAGCCCCACGGCGGTGCTGTTGGGGCAGCAGAACCCCAGGGCCTTGTGGGCTGGCCTGAGAGGGGGGCGGGGAGGCCTCTCTCGGGGATGACCCTAAGACCAGGACGCAGAAAGAGCAGGGACAGGCTGCAGGGTCTGAGGAGGGGCCTTCCACGTTGGGGAAGAGCAGCCCCCCAAACTTGAGCCCCCTTTATCCTCGCAGTCACCCCACATTGGTTCTATCCCTCACTGTCTGTGCCGAGAACTGGGCCCATCCACGGCTGTCTCCTATACCAGGAGACAGGAGCCCGAGGCCCGGTTCTGACACAGCGGCAGGGTGGCCCGGGGTCAGCTACTGGCCAAGCCTGTAAAGGACACGCCCACGACTCCCCCACCTGCTGCACACGCTGGGGATACGGAGGCCGTGCGCGCAAACCCAGGACAACGCGTGGAGTGGCCTTTTCGGGACCCGAGACTCCCGGGGGAGGCGGGGGGTGCTTCGTCCATCTGGCCTCTTCCCCAGCACCCGGCACAGTGCCAGCCACTCAGCCAGGGGTCCCGGGACACCCTAAGCCTCCCGGGGGGCACTGGGCTGTGGGGAAAACCATCATCCCTCACCCACATCCTGCTGCAGTAACACCGAGGGACCACCAGTCGCTGGGTTACCGCAGAAGGGCGGAGAGCCAAAAGGGAGGAAATTCGGTGTTGGCCGGAGCGTAGACGAAGAGTCGCCCCCCATTGGTGGGACCATCGGTGCCGTCTGCCAAGATTATGAACGCCCGTATGCTTTGACCCAACGGTCCCAGTTCAAGGCTGATGTGTTCAGAAGTGCCCTTAGGGGCACAGATGCATTAGAGCAAAATGCAGGGAGAGCCTTTGTGCCCACTTAGGGCCTGGACAAAGAGAGCAGCCGGCCGGCAACAACCCTGTGCAGACATGGGAAAGTACGGGCCGCGTCTACCCTGGCCTTTCTTGGAAGGGTCGCCCAGCCGGACTCCGGAAAGAACGGACAGAAAAGCGGATGCAAAAAAACACAAAATCGCGTTGTGGTTGAAGAATCTGGGTTCCAGACCCGGCCCCGGCCCCGGCCGGGATTCTAACTTCTCCACCGATCAGCTGTGCGACCTCCCACCTGCTCACCAACGTCTCACTGCCTTTGGCTCTGTGACAGTCAGAGGTGTCCATCTGACAGGGTGACAGGCCCAGGTGTTCGTTCACTCATCCAGGTGCTGCGGTGGAGGTACTTAGGAGATGCGAATGACGTCCACTATCAGGTGACTTTACGTAAGGGAGACTGTCCTAGGCGCTCTGGGTGGGCCTGGCCCAATCAGTTGAAAGGTTTTAGGAGCTGGGCTCAGGCTGTCTGGTGCAGAAGCAATTCTGCCTGTGGAGAGCGGCCTCTGCCTACGCCTGAGGGTTCCGGCCCTTCCCAACAGCCATGTCACAGATTCCAGACCTGCCTCGCCAACGCCCACACCTGCAATAAATCCCTTCTTGCAGATAAGGGATTGCACTAAATCCCTTTATTGCAATAAATCCCAGATCCTGCTGGGTCCTTGTCTATCTGAGGATGACAGTACTACGGGGGAGGCTCTGTCCAGTATCCCCACTCCCCGACTCCGGGTGAATCACCGTCCCCATCCTGGAAAACCAGGACCCGATGACCACACTCAGTCCGTAGCCCCTGCCCATCGCCGTCTGTCCTCAACAGCGAGCTCTGTGCCCGTCAGAAACTGGCTCCTCTGTCCCCAAACCTATGTGCCAGGTGTACTTAGTTTTATAATTAGGTAATTTAATCAAATTTTATGCACATCGATTAAATGACTTACTACGGGTGTAAAAGGAAAA
The DNA here is from genome assembly GCF_022837055.1 of Prionailurus viverrinus. NCBI lineage: Eukaryota > Metazoa > Chordata > Mammalia > Carnivora > Felidae > Prionailurus > Prionailurus viverrinus. The sequence continues at coordinate 3,681,869 of NC_062563.1, forward strand.
TGTTATTTCCAGGAGAACGGGGTTGAACGCTTGGAGTCAGCAAAGGCGGGATGCTAAAAATCCTGCTGTTGGCTAGCGTGGGAGAGAGTGCGAAGATGGGGACGGAATCAAACACTCAGGAAGGATCCTGCACTCAGATCCTTCCAAGCACCTCTGAATCCTCAGCGCTCCTCTGGGAAATCGACTCCAGAAATCGTACAAGGTGCGCCCCACGCTTGTGTCACAGAAGAACTCCAATGTCGGTCCTTCCTCAGCGGAACGTTCTCGACTCCGCCTCAGAAAGATGGCCAAGTAAGTGTGCACCTGTGTGACTCAGGGGACAGTAAAGCATTTGGAGCAACACCAGATCGTGTCGGTCCTTTCTTCTTCTAAGCGGCTTTTTGGTTCATTGCCAGCGTCTCTCTCTGTCCCGTCTCCTTCGCGGGCCTGGGGGCTGAAGGCGGGGCTGGCACAGGGCAGGGGCCCGGCGGGGCCACAGGAAACGGGCCCATCCCCGAGACCAGAACACCAAGGCGGACTGAAACGAGAGCTCCACTCGAAGCCGTCCTTGATGGGACGCTACCACCCTACACGCCGGATGACTTCTACAGGACACGGAACTTCGTCACGACCGCGTGGAGCGGCTGGCCCTTGCAGCCCAGAGCGGGGGAAGCTGGTAACCGCGGGGCAGGGGAGGGGGACACAGGAGGACCCGCGCAGCAGCGCCCCTGCACCTGGCCTGCGAGGGGCACTTCCTGTGTCCCACAACCACACGCTGTGTCCCTGCAGCTGTCACACACCGGCTCGGCTCACCTCCCTCCCCCGCTGTCCCTCGTCCCCAAGGCAGTGCCTCCACCCTTCCTCGGTCCCCAGCGCTCAGCGCAGAGGGCGGCACACAGAGGTCGCTCAGGAAGCGTCTGTCCTTGAGCTGAGATGTCGTGGGAGGGGGTCTCCCTGGGGAAGGACAACAGTATCTGTCCATGTCACCCCAGCTTCCCGCCAGCCCCCCGGATCGCCTCAGCCCAGTGCTGGACTGTGCGCGGGGCGCCAATAAACTAACAGGTGTCAATCTCCTGAGCCCCGGGGCTCCACGCAGACTCCTTGGACCAGACCACATTGGAAACCGCTGGTCCCTAAGGCAGACTGTTTTCATTCACTCGTCCGTTTGTTTGCTCGCTCCTTCCCCCTCTCTCTTCGGTCTGTCCACACAACAAAATTAACTTGAACACCCACAGGAGCACAGGCTGCTAGTTTCCTGCCCAATCTCCATTCTCCCTTCCGATGAAGCATCACAAAGCGGATTCTGCTGAAGACAACCTCTTTTTCAGCTCAACATCACCACATGGAGGGGTTCCAACCTTTAAAGGTGTGCTGAGGAGTCTCTGGGAGCCTTTTCAGCTTGGATATGTGTACCCCTGGGACTTAAATATGATGTCCGGTGCTCCTGCAGCCATCTTAGACCACAGAGGATAAATGCCAGTGTGAGCATAACTGAGCACCTGCAATAAATCCCTTACTGGTCTCCTGCTGGGTCTGTTGCCAGTGGAACAAGTGACTGTGGAACAGCATGACAGACCTGATGGTCTGCAATTACTCCACGAAGCAGAGAGCCTCCAGGCCCGGTGTTCAGAGCCAGCCTGTCTGGGTCAGATCTTAGCTCCATGGCATCCTACTTGTGTCACTCTGAACACCTCCCTACCCTCTCTGAGCCACCACTCCCTTAGCCATAAAATACAACTGACAAAGTACTTATGTCTTGGGCTTCAGTGAATACAGGCAAAGCACAGTCCGCGGCACATAACACAAGTTAATGAATGTTACAAGCCACCCGATTCTAGGCAAAGCAGGGCAGAGTTTTGCAGTCTCCGTGAATGCCTTACACACCCATTTCACAGGCGCAGACCAGTAGTGTGATTCGCCTGTGCTCAGTCTGCAAGTCCCAGCCAGGGGACCTTTCAACCACCAGACCACCTGCTCTCCTGGTTTGGGATTCGTGTTTTATTCATCCTGAGGGGAGGGTGGGCTTCGTTTTGCATTTGCTTACAAAACCTGCTGTACTTTCCTTGACAGATTCCCAGGCAACCCAGGAAAACAACAAGCAGCTGGCCCTGGGGCCAACTCAAGGCCATGGGCTCACCACACCGTGGTCCAAACAAGGGAGCCTGGGCCCCGCCTGCAGGGACCGCTGAGCCCCACACATCCGTGACCCCTGCAGACCATGAGCTCCTCCCAAACACCAAGACTGATAGTTATGTTCCCTGAGGATCAGAGGGGCCCAACTTTCCCCGATTTGGAAGCGCAGCATCTCGGTCTAAAAGCAGAATGTCAAGGCCCACGCTTTACAGGCACGGCTTTGAGTGGATCATACCGGCCTTGCCTGCTCCCCAGGCCTGGCAGGACCACCCGACACCCTCCGCCCCCCACCCAGGGCAGAGGGTCAACATCCCACAGAGCCTGCTCACAGCCCTGCCTCTCCAGTTCCTTTTCCATGTTTGCAACAGACCCAAGAAAGTGCCCTCATAGATGCAGGCATTTCTCCTGACTTTGGGGGCCATGTAATACCGGCAGCAGGTCCCTAACCACAGCGGGAGGGGTCGGCGGGTGCTGTCAGGATGGCACCCGAGAGGGTTTAGCAGGACAGAGTAGACCTGACCTCATCGTATCTTGAGTTTCGAAACAGAGAGAGAAGGAAAGTCCCCGGAATGCGCCGGAGCCCCCGGCGGGGGTGGGGATGGGAAGCAAGTCAGGTAAATCGGCCTCACCAAGAAGGAAAAGAAAAGCAGAGAAACTGCTCAACAGAGTCTTTGTTCCTAGGATCTCAAAATCTAAAGACAGTCATAGAGCTGGCCCCACACACCCCAGCCGAGGGGAGCAGAGAGCATCATCCAACCGCAGGGTCTGTGATGTCCCGGCCCTGCCCCACCGCTTCCCGGCCTCCCTTTCGCTGCAGGCAGGGGTCAGCGTGAGGCTCCTGACCCGGCCTCAGATGTGCACTTTCGTCCCCCGAAAGGTGGAGCCCCTGGACGCCAAGGGGCTGAGAGCCAACGTTCCCTAAGTGCTTTCTATGCGGCAGACAGGACACGTCAATGACCATGATGAAGACAGTGAGAAAGATCGAGTCCAGTGAAGACAAAGCTGAAGGAGACCGTGACACTAACACTTGGTGACGTCCAGGCCGGGCCTTTACAAGCAGCCACCCTCCAGCCTTGTGACCACAATCACTGTGCATCCAGTGTCCCCGTGGTGCAGGGACCGTCCTGGGGATCGGGCTAACGGCAGGGCTGTTTCTGGCAGGTAATGGAAATGGTCTGACGTTGATGCTGGGGAACACACAACGCTATGAACACACAAAAACCACTGAATTGCACACTTTGAAAGCATGCGTTGATCGGTACAGAGATTATAACTCAATAAACTGTTGAGACAAAACGCCAACTCCCCATTCTCATGGAACTCTGTTTCTCCCTGGGTGCTTCCTCCCCACCAGGCACTCGTAAGCATTTTAGGGGTCCCGTCTTAGGGCATCCGTTCTGTGGTCCCGTGAGACGGACTCCTCTGTAATCACCCCTTTTACAGAAGAGCAAAGGGAGGTGCGTGTCAGGGGGGCGGCCGCCCACGGTCGCACAGCTGGAAAACAGGGCCGGGACAGGAACCAAGGAGTTCTGGCCACAGCTCACACCTTCACATCGCAAGGGGATGCTGCCCTCGACCGAGGTGAGCCGAGGGTCAGACCCCAGGTCTTTGAGTCGCTGCTCGATGCAGAAGAAGTGAATTCCATAGACCTTGCACGGGGCATCGGCGGTTACACCTGGGGGTTTTGATGCTTCTGCCGTTGACAGCCAGTTTAGATCCTGGTGCATTATTTCCCTATGCAGTCAAAAATCCCCTAATCTCAGGGGCTCCTGGGGGCCTCGGTCAGTTAAGTGTCCGACTTTGGCTCAGGTCATGATCTCATGGTTCACAAGTTCAAGCCCTGCGTCGGGCCCTGTGCTGACAGCTCAGAGCCTGGAGCCTGCTTTGGATTCTGTCTCGCTCGCTCGCTCTCGCTCTCTCTGCCCCTCCCCCATTCATGCTCTGTCTCTCTCTCTCTCTCAAAAATAAACAAACATTTAAAAAATTTTCTTTGATCCTCTAATCTCAGAACAAGAATGAGCTTCTCATAAAACGAGCACATAAGGGACTTTATATCAGAGGTGCAAATAGGTGGCAAATAGGCAAATAGGTGGCCCGCAAATGTGTTTCATGGGGTCCACGCTTTCCTGTTTTTAAAATGTTGAATAGACTCCCAACCTTTAACAGACGGAAATTTCGCATAAACATTTCCGGTTTCTCTTGAGAGATCCCACCGCACCGGTCTGGCGTTCCAGAGGGGACACGCACGCTTGGCCGGACAGCGGCTGCCCCCTCGGCAAGGACACACACTTCCCGCCCGCCACAGGTCCGGCCTGGCCCAAGTCCCTACAGAGCCCCTGGGATGTGACTTCTACTCCGTGAAGTCAGCTGCGGAGACAGTCTGACTCCCCCTCTGGAGAGTCACAGGTTAAGGTGAGTCTTTGTCCCTGCAGGGAAACTCCACTTCCTCCTGAAAATGCTCAGGAAGCTTTTGGAGCAGCCCTGCTGTCCACCAGCTTTCCGGTGACGGTGATGGGGGACCTTGGGGTACTCCCACCACAGGGCCTGAGGCCCTGCAGCCCAGGTGAGGCCCGGCCCGGCCAGCTGGCCACAGAGCAGCTGTGCAACGGGATGTGAGCCCCTGGCCAGGACATACCCCCAGGACAGAACCAAACTCCACGTTGAGGAACGCCCTCTGTGGACCCGAAGGTTCACACCACTCACAGATATGCTTCGGAATATGTTGGTTATATATCAAGCTGGTGAAAGGAATCGTTGCTTCAAGTTACCTGAAGATCCTACTACTTAAAGGAAATCATTCATTCAATACATATTTACTTTGTGGAATTGAATTGTACTGACTTGCATTCTATCCACGGAGCCGGGTGCACCTTGATGTCCATTCACCCAACCATCCATGTACCCAACCACCCATCCACCCCAACCACCCATCCACCCCAACCATCCATCCATCCCAACCATCCATCCATGTACCCAACCATCCATCATCTACCCACCCACATAACTATGCAACCACTTAACTGTCCAGCCATCTCTCCATCTCTCTGTCTACCCACCCACCCACGTAACTACGTGACTATCCAAATCCCTCATCTAGCCATCCAGCTACCCATCCATTCAACAGCTGCCATCTGAGAGCCTGTTATGTTCCAGGCACTATGGTAGGCACTGAGGTCAAGGCATCGAAGAAGTAGGGTCCTCCCTTTCCCTGCCTCGGTGGAGAATCATGAGCAATTCAGCGGTTCTGAACCAGGGATGGCTGGTGGGCATCTTTTAGGGTGCTGTCATGGGGCTACAGGCCGTGGGTGCTGAGGGAGAGGACTCAGCTGGGCAGGCTAAGCTCAGGCCCTCACTCACCACTCACTGACTACTAACAACTTTGAGCCTTGGTGTCCTCACATGCAAAATGCAGCTTGTGACATCTATCACCTGGGGATTAGCTGCCATGACGTCACAAGGTCCCAAGCCCATGTGGACTGCGCCAGACAGGCAGTGGCTACGAAAGCAAAATTCCAGAAATGTTTATAAACTTTAAACATAAGTGTTTACATTTTATGCATAAAGCTTTCATCAAATTTTAAACCCATGACCTCAAAGGTTAATCATCACGGGCATGATCCCCCATTTTGCAAATTGGGGATTCACGGTGAAAAGGAAAGCCCATGATAGGTCCAAATTCATGCTCCACACCACAGCTGCATTTCTTTTTGAAGATGCCCAGCTGTTCATTTTTTGCTCATGAGTTATCCTGGGCACAATGAGTTCTTTGTGATTCTATACACCCACTTTCTTCCCGCCATTCTCTGAAAACCCCTTTGGAAACCGACCCACCGGCAGCTTCTGGGACCGAGCCCATGAACGTGCTCTTGTGCATCAGGGAGCTAAGATCACCCTGTGAGGAGTCTCACCAAGCAGTCAAGCTGGTGCCGGGAGAGCATTCTACGCTCTCCTGGTGGAAGGCTGCTGCCACTCAGGAGCGGTCCTCAAACCGACACCTCTCCTGGCTCTGAGTCCCAGGTCACCCCTGATGTGTCAGGAGAGCCCAGGCCCCACCCTCCTCAGCATCTGAGGATGACTGAAGCCTTCCCCCCGGCCCATCTTATCCAAACGGAAACACTCGGCTCCTAATATGCCCAACCCCAAATCCCAAATTATTCAACAAGGGCCAAGAGCTGGAGCCCTGAAAGCACTTGGAACAAAGAAAAGGGGATTCCAAATCCTCTCTGCTTTCCTTTCATTGCTTTTAATGCTGCCCCATTTCCAGGAGATGGAGAGGCTTATCAACCCTGAGCACAGGGACTTGTTCTGTCCCTGGAGGCCACTGAAAAGCCACTGACCACTCGATCTCTGTGAAAGGAGTGTGAAGTCAGAGGGACGACAGGTGGTAGGAAATGAACCGACATTAACAGGAAACACCCTGTGAAACACCACACCTGTCTCCCAGTGCCCTTGGTCCATCAGTTCAAAAACTGCCAGCAGAGGCTCCCACGTGGTCTGCACACTCCTTTTTTATTTATTTATTTTGAGAGAGAGAGAGAGAGAGAGAGAGAGAGAGAGAGAGAGAGAGAGGCAGAGGGAGAGAGAGAATCCCAAGTAGGTTCCATGCTATCAGCACAGAACGTGACGTGGGACTTGAACCCACGAACTGTGACATCATGACCTGAGCCAAAGTCAAGAGTAGGACACTCAGCTCAGTAGGACTGAGTCACCCAGGCGCCCCAACCACACACCCCTTCCGCAAGCCCCCCACCTGCCCCGCACTCACGGATTAACTGCAGCTAAATGTGAAAGGGACCACCCCCCCCACTCTGCCCAAACCCGGACACAGAACCTCCCTCACACATCCCCCTTCCTCCTTCCTGTGTCCCCTCCCCGGGGGTAGAGCATCCCAACCCACCCGGCAGGGGAGCTCCTCAAGCGCTCACCGCCTACCCCAGTCCTGTACCCCCCCAAGTCCAACCCCCCAGCCCCATCGCCCACATGACAGTGCCCACCTCCCCGGCCAGAGGCACTGCCCCATCCTGCTCCCCAGCCCCCCTCGTGTTAGCAGAGTGGTCTTTCTCAAGACACCCCTCATCCCGCCATGCCCCTCCTTGTGATCCTTCAGGCATCCCTGTTCGCCACTTAGCACCAACTTATCGAGCGCCTACTGAATGCATCGGGGACACATCAGTGAGGAGACAGAATCCAGCCACCTGTGAGAAGACTGACCCTGAAGAGGCAAACCAAGATAAGAGCTAATTTCGGGCAGCACTACAATGAAGAAAAAACCACAGAACGATGTCATGGGGGAGTCGGGGGGGGGGGGGGGGGGGGGGGGCGGGGGTGGTCACAGCAGGTAACCTCCCAGGAGGTGATAAGCTGGGCCCGGGAGGAGCAGAGGCAATCACGTGTGGATCGGGAGCACGGAAGGCCCACACCCGGCACCGGCACCGCTGGGCCCTCTGGCCTTGCACCCGTCATGCCCCGCACAGCCCCGCCCCACGTTGGCCACTGCCCCGCCCCACACCCCTTACAGCCCCGCCCCATGCTCCCCACAGCCACGCCCATTCAGTATTTGGTACTTTTTTTTACTTCTGCTCGCAGCCTAGGACACGTGACACTCCTGCCCGCAGGCTAAGGGACGCCTACTGATCCTTCAGCTCTGCGCTGGGAACAAACCACGCTCTGACACCCTCACCCATCCCTGCCTCCTCCTCTCACTCCCAGGCCCTGCGCCTCTGTGGCTGGTGTAGACATCTGCCTTTGAGTGTGTCTTTTCAAAAAAAAATTTTTTTTACATTTATTTATTTTTGATAGAGACAGACCACAAGTGGGCGAGGGGCAGTGAGAGGGAGACACGGAATCTGAAACAAACTCCAGGCTCCGAGCTGACAGCACGCAGCCCTATGCGGGGCTCAAACTCACAAACCCGGAGATCACGACCTGAGCCAAAGTCCGACGCTTAACCGACTGAGCCACCCAGTCGCCCCAGCCATAGTTAGGGCCCCCAGGCGGTTCTGCACGTCGCAGGAACCTGGCGTTTCTGTACTCGGGGGTGGGCGCCCCGCACATGTCCCAAAGCATTTGGTGTAGCTGGAAAGACAAGGCCCGTCTTCCTGCGGTCCCAACTTCCCCCTGTAAGTGATTTAAACCCTCACCTTCTAACCTCAGCAACCACGGATCAACCGCAAATTTTCTGAGATTTTGTAAGGACACAGCATAACTTATTATGAGGGCAACATACCCCGCTGGCTGTGGCCAGGCCCTGGTCTGGGGGCATGATGTCCACACACATGCTCAGTGACGGCTGCAAGGTGGGACCGGGCGTGATGTTCTAGGGACCAATGCAGAGGCACGTGCACAACGTCTCAGGCCACACGGGACACAGAGCCAAGTCCCAGGGCTGCTGACACTGGAGCAGGCCCACTCAGCCCGGCCGAGACGGCTGTTAACAGCTTCATTAGTACGACACCTACCAGAAGCTGGACCGTATCCCAAGTCATTAGCCTCCTACACTGTGTGCAAGATGAGGGCAAGACACCCTGGCATCGGGTGGGGGCAGGGGCTCTAGAACCTACCGTCTGGCTGCTCGCTAATCCTGAGACGCTGGGACACAATGTGGCCTCTCCGGCCGTTTCCACATCGGCAGAGCGGGGACAATAGGCTCTGCCCGGGACTGTGGTCAGGCTTGGACTGTGGTCAGGTCAGCTCAGCGCCCCACCAGCAGTCAGGGGCCAGTCTGTCCGGGATGCTGCTGCTGTGGTCATGACATCCGAAATTTACCAAAGGACACTTCTGTGGACGTGAGAATCGTGGGCTTCCAGGGTTCAGGTGCAACAAAGAAACAAGGGCCCAGCAAGACCAGGCTCGCCCCCGCCCTCCGCTGGCCCAGGGTGATTCTCCCCCCGGCCAGCCTGAGCGAGGGCTCCTGTGGGCACCACGTCTGCGTGTTAGCACGTTCTGTCCCAGCACCTAACGCAGACCTGCGTCACCTGCATCTGGAAGCCGGAGATTCTCCCGACTCAGCTGTCACACTATGCTCTGCAGGGAGGAGACCACACCTGTGGCGATGCCTTGTCCCCACGAGGCTTTGAATCACAGCAGGTGTGCAGACAATGGAGAAGTGTGAAGACAGCAACCAGGCTCTCAGGCCACATGCGCTGGGGACACCCTGAATCCGTGTCCCCTGCGCAGATGTACAGTTAGGGCCCCCGGGTGGTGAGGGCAACAGGCCGAAGGTTTAACGACCTACCTAGGGCTGCACAGCCCAGTCCAACGCGGGCCAGCCTGACTGTGGGGTCTCTTCCCCGGGGCAGGGCTGGATCCAGACCCCCACGTAGCAGTGGGTAACCTGACCCAAGTCACCAACATTTGCTCAGATCAGGCCGACCTCCTTGCCTTGATGTTCGTGACGGGTCGGAACAGTGTCGCCCCACTGAAGCAGCCGGTGTGTCGGCTGGAGCCGCCACGGTTGCTCACGTCTCGGCAACAGTCCCGAAAGCCAAGGGGCTGGGGAGACCTGGAAAGTCAACCGGCCCATCGTCTGCATCACCTGCTCCCCAGGGGAGCAGAACCTGCTGAAGGTGACGGGTAACCATCACAGCATCCTTCTTCTCCTTCTTTAAACTCCCAGAAGTGGAGGGGCACCTGGGTGGCTCAGTGGGTTGAGTGTCCAACTTCGGCTCAGGTCACGATCTCGCAGTCCACGAGTTCGAGCCCTGCGTCGGGCTCTGGGCTGCCGGCTCAGAGGCTGGAGCCTGCTTCCAGTTCTGTGTCTCCCTCTCTCTCTGCCCCTCCCCTGTTCATGCTCTGTCTCTCTCTGTCTCAACAATAAATAAACGTTAAAAAAAAAAATTAAAAAAAAATAAATAAATAAACTCCCAGAAGTGGTATGTTCGGTTACAACGGGCCAACTGTCACGGAGCTCTCCGTGTGCCCTGCTCAGTTATTTCTGGGCCACACGGCTGCCAGCGGGGTGTGTGTGTGTAAATCACCACCCCACTAGGTCTGAGTAGCGTTCTATAGTTTCATTATTATTATTTCTATTAATACGGATAGTAAAAGGTACGATTTCAAAGTTTTATTGCGGGGGCGCCTGGGTGGCTCAGACGGTTGAGCCTCTGACTTCGGCTCAGGTCGTGATCTCGCGGTTGACGAGTTCGAGCCCCACATCGAGCTCTGTGCTGACAGCTCGGGGCCTGGAGCCTGCTTCCGATTCTGTGTCTCGTTCTCTCTCTGCCTCACCCCTGGCCATGCTTTGTCTCTCTGTGTCTCAAAAATAAATATAAACATTTAAAAATTTTTTTTTGGTTTTATTGTCATTTTAATTGAGGATGAAAGGCTCTTTGTTACTATGAATTTTTACATCTGCATTTCCTAGTGAAGCTGAGAGCTTCCCATGCATTTGTTTACAAGCTTTGCGCCCTTTCTCCTGAGCCCAGGGGTCCAGGCTTTTCCCCACCCGATCTGTTGGGCTCCAGCTGACAAGTGGGCCTTATTCTGGAGTAATGACCTAGTCTAATTCAATGTTCTTTTCCTCCTCCTGCTCTTATGTTTCTTCTCTTCTTCCCGTTTCTTGAAGTGTAGCTCATGAAAATAATCCATAAAGAGGAAGACATTGACGTGTGAAAATGAGCCTTGTAGTTTTGCCTTAAAAGCAAAGATCCCAAGTCTGTGGATTGTTGGGAGGGAAGAGCGAAGCCGGCAGACTTATCTGGTCCTGGGATACGAGACACTATTAAAGATGAGTATTTGTAGGGCGCCTGGGTGGCTCAGTCCGTTAAGCATCGGACTCTTGTTTCGGCTCAGGTCGTGATCTCGCAGTTCATGAGTTTGAGCCCCACATCAGGCTCTGTGCTGTCAGCAAGGAGCCTGCTTGGGATTCTCTCTCCCCCACTCTCTCTACCCCTCTCCTGCTCACACATGCACATGCTCTTTCTCTCAAAATAAGTAAATTTTTAAAAATGAACATCTGAGTACTGTGTCACAGTATGGAAACACTTCTGACGTGACACTACATGGTAAAATCTCATACACCCTAAGAGGGCCCCCGGGCCCTCTTAAAAAATATTTTTTTTTTACAGTTTTGCCATGGGAACCTGCACACTCGACTCTGAGAGTCCCGGCGGCCAAAGCAAAAAGGGAAACGCAACTGATTACAAAGTGTGCATTCTCCTTAAGATACCACCAGGCAGCTGTGGTGCAGAAACACAGCACAGTGTGATCCTGAAACCTCAGAGAACAGTCTTCCAAGAGTCCCGAGGCAGGGATACAGAGCATCGTCAGGCGGTGGGGACACTTGGGGAGGAAGGGCCCGTTGCAATACAGATTCCTACTCAGGAGGTCTGGAGCGGGGTCCGGGAAGCTGTGTGCTCCCAAAGCCCCCTGGTGATCAGATGTGCACGCTGACGTGACCAGGTGACCAGCTACCCGCCCACATTTCCTGCTGTGCGCGCAGGGGCAGGTGACTGCGCTGTTCTGAGGCACTTCTCCTCATCTGAAAAATAGGACCATTAGGAGTAGCTACCCCCAGAGAGTCCCTGTGAGGCTTCGAGGAGATAATGTGTATGAAGCACTCAGCAGGAGGCTGGTACAGAAAAGACACTGAATAAATAAATAACAACCATATTAATAACCACGCTGCTCGCCCAGGATGAGCTGGGTTCCCACGCTGCAGGTTGGGGGGGGGGCACAGAGCGACGGGTCCTCAATCGGCAAATATTTATCAGTGCCCCGCTGCTATCATAAACCCCCACCCCTGCAATGAAGCTTCAACTCTGCCCAAATGAGTGGCTTCCTTTCCAGAAATTAAAAGCCATTTTTTTCTTCCTGGTAAGCCCACAAAAAAGAAAGATTTCTGTGTTTTCCAAATTCTGTGTCCACAGAACTGAGACCCTGCACGGGGTCCCTGCTGCCTGTGAGGCCTCAGTGGACAACAGGACCAAGGCTGATACTCGGGTCCCATAAAGCCGTGCCAGCCTCCACCCCTGTCCTTAAAGGCCTCCAGCCAAGGGGGGGGGGGGCTGGGGGGCTCAGTCAGTTAAGCCTCCAACTTCAGCGCAGGTCATGATCTCACAGTTCACAGGTTCGAGCCCCGTGTCGGGCTCTGTGTTGACAGCTGGGAGCCTGGAGCCTGCTTCAGATTCTGTCTCCCTCTCTCTCTACCCCTCCCCTGCTCATGCTCTGTCTCTCTCTCTCTCTCTCTCTCTCTCTCAAAAATAAATAAACATTAAAAAAATTAAAAAAACAAAACAGCATCCAGCGTCTTCCCTAAAATTCTGCAGGTTTCGAGGCCACCACGGTGGGTGGGGGCAGCTGTGCACGACACTCTTTTTTTCCTGCGAACTTGTTTCCATGGAGGCTGAGTGGTGGCAGCCTGTTCCGGATGCAGAACGAAATGTACAAAGGGACACGACGAGGAGCATTTAACTCCGGTGGTGGCATCCTAAGGACCAAGTCCCGAAGGACATCACCGAGCCTTAATCAGCTGCTCACAACACAGCCCCAGAGCGGAGAACCACCCCCCCCCCCCGCCCCCACGGGACACTTAATAGAAAGTTCGTGCAGCACTGAGGCCCCTCTGTCTCCAGGCGGGTCACACGACAGTCACAAATAAGAACAGACGAGAACAACGATCACATCATCATTAACAAGGATGCGGGGCTGCTCCCCGACCTGTAGAGGCTTCTATGGCCTCCACTCAAGCCTCAGTGCGGCCCGCCGGGTGGCCTCCTCCTCTATGGAGGTGACAGGTGACAAACAACCCAGGTGTGTCCCAGCTAAGCTCCTGCCAGCAGCAGCTCTGTCTCCCTGAGCGCCTCCTGCCAGGGATACACTATTACGTTCTTTTAAGGACTAACCTAGAACCTTCCCAGGAGCCCCAGGGGTGCTGCCGCAGTCTCCATATGCAGGCAGGAGGGAGACCCAGAGGTGGCCCTTGCCCGACTCCCACCGCTGTGACAGCGAGGCAGGGATCGAGCCCGCCTGGCCCTGGTTCCCCAAAGCCTATGTGTGGCTAGGGGGCCATTCTGGACACCTTCACTCACCCCCACTGCTCCGCACCAGGGGACACTTTGCATCATCTCTGCGCCCCCCCTCCCGGACACAGGCAGGAAGGACTGGGAGCCCAGAGGCCTGACGTGTTGGCCGGAGGCCAGAACGCACGGTGATGGGAGACGAGCCAACATTAACCAGTGCAAAGCCCGAAGCGGGTGAGGCGGCGCTTTGGCAGGAGGCCTCCCCTGAGCCCGGGTGTGGTTCCAGGGCGCCCACCCTGCCTCCCGAGTCCCCTAACTTCTTGGAAAGGCTTAGTTTTCTCCTCTGTATAAATGGAAAGAAGACCCGTCTTCCTGGGTTCCTGCGAGATTGAATCAAAAGAGGGAAAGTAAGTGACACTTACTGCCCGGGGCCAGCACTTAAAACTGAAAGCGCGCGGGCGTCCTTAACCGTCGCTCCCGTTACACCGTGCGCACGACAGTCTGCGCCCGTGGGCATCATTTCCAGGACACGCCTACTGTGTGACACGCGAGGGCTGGGGGTCCTTAAATGGGGCGGAGTCACTGACAGGGTCACTCACAGAGGTGAGCTGGGCTCCCGTCTGGAGAGATGCCCCCCACTTCGCGGAGCCCCCCACACCCGGCACCCAGCAGGTGCCTGTGCCGGGGAGCCGGGGACAGCGGCCGCTTCACCCGCGACGGCCCTGGGAGCGCCCGGAAGAGAAACCATTAAAGGTCTGGAAATTAAAGAAAATAAAACAAAACAAAAACACCCATCGCGCTTCAGGCTGCTTCGGCGGAGGGCACGTTGCCATGGCAACCAGGGCTGAATTATTCAGCAAGTGATAGCAGCAAAGACCCTGCAAGGAGGCAAAACAAAGACAAAGGGATCCAATTAAACCGTGTCTGTGGGGAGACAGCAGCTGACCCTCCTCCCGGATGCGGATGCGACTTCTCAGCTGCCTCCCTCTCTGGGTCCTGGGTTGCTTTTCTGTTTGTAAACCTGGTGACAAAAGTCACAGGACCTCCTCCGTTCTAGTCCAAGGTTTAAGATGCGCGACAGACTCAGTGAGTAACGGAGGAAACCCGGTCCAGGACATGTGTTTCGGGTTCCTCGAAACTGGGGGCCTTCCAGGCCCTCAGGCTGGTTTCTGGCACCCGCCTCCTCCCACCTCCCCTCCTGCACCCACAGGCAGGGGTGAGGGGGGGCGGGGGGGGGGGCGGCCTGGACTCCTCTTACACCAGGTGTCCTCGTGATGATTTTGTCCTGGTTTTGAACCACGTATATACCACCACTGTTTACTATTTTTCCTTTAGATCAACTCACGTAACGCTCTATTTTGAAAGAGAACCTGGTCTGTTTATTACATAGAAAACCATTATCATTTGGCAGAACTAGAAGGCAGGTGCAAAAATAGTACAATAAGTGACTCTATTCTTGAGGCACCTGGGGGGCTGTCGGTTAAGCACTGACTTCGGCTCAGGTCACGATCTCGCGGTGTGTGAGTTCGAGGCCCGGGTCGGGCTCTGCGCTGACAGCTCGGAGCCTGGAGCCTGCTTCGGATTCTGTGTCTCCCCCTTTCTCTCTGTCTCTCTCTCAAAAAAATAAATAAACATTTAAAAAAAAAAGGAAGTTTATTCTGTACCTCTGGGTAGGGAGGGATTTTTTAAACATGACACAAACAGCATGAACCATAAAGTGTATTGGAGGTCGGCAAACTCTGTCCCACGGGCCGGGCCGCTATCTACATTTGTAAATACAGTTTTCTCAGCACAACGCCACACGCAATCACTCCACATGGGCTAAGCCCACATTAGTGCTACAGTATCAGAGTCGTGTTGTTGCAACAGACACTGTAGGGTCCACAAAGCGAGAAGCATTGACTTGCTGGCCCCTGACAGAAAAGCCCGCTGATGCCTAAAGAGTACGATTGGGGGGCGCCTGGGGGGCGCAGTTGGTTAAGCGTCCGACTTCAGCCCGGGTCACGATCTCGCGGTCCGTGAGTTCGAGCCCCGCGTCGGGCTCTGGGCTGATGGCTCGGAGCCTGGAGCCTGTTTCCGATCCTGCGTCTCCCTCTCTTTCTGCCCCTCCCCCGTTCATGCTCTGTCTCTCTCTGTCCCAAAAATAAATAAACGTCGGAAAAAAAAAAAAAAAAAAAAGAGTACGATTGGTAATCCAACGACCTTACCGTGAAATACTTCTGCACACGGGAAAGTATGACCTAAATGAAAGCACGAGCCCCAGAGAACGGCTGTGTAACTCACCAAACTGAGGAAGGAGTCGAAGCCACAATTTCCAAAGCAAACTCCTAAAATCATTAACACAAAGAAACCTGCCGGTGAAGTTCATGAAAAGAAGAAACAACCAAGGAGCCAACAAACACTGAAAACATGTTCAATCTCACCAGAAATAAGAGAAACAGAAGACCAACCCTCACGCGAGTGCACATCCCATTGAGGAAACCAGCAGCTACGCAAGCCAAGCTTGATTAATGAGCATATTCCCTCGGCCACCTGATCGGTTCAGCGATGAGCATGTGACCTAAACGTGTCCAGGGAGCGCCTTCCAACCCTTTGGTCAAGGTGATCGCTTCAGGAATGGGCTCCCATACAGAGGGAAGCCTGGAGCTTCCTGGACCAGGATGTGGAGCAAAATAGCCAAAGAATGAAGCCACACGGAGCACAACCAAGTCAAGAAACAGAAGTAGACCAACTCTTATCGACGCCATAGGAGCATCTGGATCCAGCCATGCCTGCAGCATACTCAGGTACAGTAAGCCCCACAGGGCAGAGAGTACCTCCGTCTTGTCTGCTAGGACACCTCACACCCAGCAGCGTGTCTGGCACGTCACAGCTATTCGGCAAATACCTGCTGAGCGCATGACTGCGTGAATGTGGCCGGTGCACCAACGGAAAGGGGAAGTCCGCAAAGACGTGGCGGAGAGAGGGTCAAGACAGGCCGTTCCAGGGGCACCTGGGTGGCTCGGCCGGTTAAGCAGCCAACTCTTCATTTCGGCCCAGGTGATGATCTCACGGTTTGTGAGATCGAGTGCTATGTTGGACTCCGCATTGACGGCTTGGAGCCTGCTTGGGATTCTCTCTCTTCCCCTCTCTCTGCCCCTCCTTTGCCCCACCTTCTCCTCTCAAAATAAATACATAAACTGGGGGGAAAAAAAAGATCATTCCAGCACACCTGCAGGAGACTTTATTCAGGACGCACACCCCCCTCCCCGTGGCTTCTCATTTGAGGCTCAGAACCACCCCCACCGCACCCCCCACCCAGGTGAAGAGTTAGGAACTCTCTTCTCCTTTACTTAAAAAAGAAAAAACTGGGGCGCCTGGGTGGCGCAGTCGGTTGAGCGTCCGACTTCAGCCAGGTCACGATCTCGCGGTCCAGGAGTTCGAGCCCCGCGTCGGGCTCTGGGCTGATGGCTCAGAGCCTGGAGCCTGTTTCCGATTCTGTGTCTCCCTCTCTCTCTGCCCCTCCCCCGTTCATGCTCTGTCTCTCTCTGTCCCAAAAATAAATTTAAAAAAAAGTTGAAAAAAAAGGTCTTAAAATAAATAAATGTTGAAAAAAAAATTTTTTAAAAAAAAAGGGGCGCCTGGGTGGCGCAGTCGGTTAAGCGTCCGACTTCAGCCAGGTCACGATCTCGCGGTCCGGGAGTTCACGATCTCGCGAGATCTCGAGTGATCTCGCGTGAGTTCGAGCCCCGCGTCGGGCTCTGGGCTGATGGCTCGGAGCCTGGAGCCTGTTTCCGATTCTGCGTCTCCCTCTCTTTCTGCCCCTCCCCCGTTCATGCTCTGTCTCTCTCTGTCCCAAAAATAAATAAACGTTGAAAAAAAAAATTAAAAAAAAAAAAAAAAAGAAAAAACACATAATGAGAACACGGGACTCAAGGCTATCACTGATGAGGCTGAGGCCAGGGTGAGTGAAAGGAAACTGAAGGTCGTCAGGCACTCAGGGGGGCCGCAGACCGAGAAGCCCCCTCAACGGTGCCTGCCGTTCGGAAGCACAGACTCTCCCATTCACGTGAAACGCTGGAGCTAGACGTCCACGGCGGCCTGGGGGGTCAGTCAGTGCTGGGACTATAGCCCCGGCGCCCGGGAGCCGGAACCCAGCAGCCTGTGGCCCCACTGCGGGGCCGGGAGCCCGGCCCACAGGCACAGGCAGTCGGGGCTCCGCTGAGGCAACGGCCATCAAAGTCCCCGGGTGGTGGCACCAAGTCCCCAAATCATCCCAGGACGTGGAGACTGTCCCCACTGCCTCCCTGGCCCACGGTCTGACATTTTTTTCCACTGTACCAGCAGCTCCCCAGAGGGGTACAAGAACCTCCCTGCCTGCCGTGGGTGAGGTCTGGACACCCCACGGCCCGCCCACGGCACCTGCAGCACAGCTGAGGCCAGGCATGGCGACACCCCACGTGGCCGTGGACGTGGCTGTGCCCGTGCCCTCAGGTCCCCCTCACTCAAGAGGCCTCTGGCACAGCATGGTGACTACAGCCGCGACCCTGAAAGGGGCCTTGTGACACCCAGGAGGAAAGGCCTCGGGGCCCCACAGCCGGGCCCAAGCTGCACCTCGGACAACCGCTCACACCCGACACCTGCCATCTCTCTCGGAAATGCTGGTCCAGACCCCTCTCCTCAGGGGGCCTCTGGGACACCCCCCGGCAGCAGGGGCAGACCTTGGTCTGGGGCCCTGTGTCCACAGGGGTCCCCTCCGCCGGCCCAGGCCTCCTCCCCGTCTGTGATAGCTGGACCCCTCCCGAGGGGTTCATGCATTTGCTTCCTAGGCTTCCCTCCCCGCTCCCTCCCGCGCATGTTCCTCCGGCATCTGCCCCACACCAAGCAGGGGGACCAAGCACAGGGGCGGGGGGAGGGGGGCGGTTCAGCCACACAGGAAGAGGTCTGAGGCCGTGGCTCTGCAGGAAGGCGCGAGCTGTCAGGAGCGATCTCCGCTGCCCAGGGCCCCTCACACGAGTAAATTAAGTCTTTGACGCGTGACCCAGACTCAACGATAACGGCTTGAGGGGCATCATAGCCTCATTCGATCCGCTAATACGGGCTCACACTGGTGGCTTGCCTCAGCCCACCCCTACCAGGCAACTTGTTAGAATGTTCCGGTCTCGGGTCTGGATGGGGCTCACCAATCTGTATTTTTTTTTTAATTTTTTTCATGTTTATTTATTTTTGACAGAGAGAGAGAGACAGCGTGCGAGCAGGGGAGGGGCAGAGAGAGAGGGAGACACAGAATCCGAACTGGCTCCAGGCTCCGAGCCGTCGGCACAGAGCCTGATGCAGGCCTGAAACCCAAAGACCGAGAGATCGTGACCCGAGCCAAAGTCGGACGCTCAACCGACTGAGCCCCCCAGGCGCCCCATCAATCTGTATTTTAAGAAGCTTCCCCGTGGGGTTCCTGAGCCCCAAGTAGCCACCAGACACCTTGACGGCGGTCTGTGTCACAGGCACCGTTGGCCACAAGGCTTAGAGATGACGCAGGAAGAGGCCCCAGCTCGCAGAGGTCAGCAGCCCAACCTGCCGAGGGGCAGGTGCTGTGTAACACGCCTTCCTTACGGGATCTCCCAGAAACAGACAATGACCTTGGAAGGTCAGCATCCCACCTTAAAGATGAGAAAATAAGACCCGGACAGGGGTAAGGTCACCCCGGACATCAGTGTAGAGTGGAATTTGAACCCAGGTCTGTGTGTGTGACTCCAAGTGTCTAGGACCCCAGCTTGGGGCCCCTGTGCCCTGCTGAGCCGGTCCCTCCTCTGCCATGGGCCTGGCAGCTGCTATCACCCCATTTTACAGGTGAGAAAACCGAGGCACAGAGAATCCTAGCACCTGGGGGCTGCACATTCCCCGCCCTCCCCCCCGACAACATTCAGTGAGGGATTTCAGCGGAAGATGGGCCCACCGGGGCCCACGCTCCCTGGTGCAGAGCGGAACAAGGGCTGAGCCACCCAAAGAGCCCCGTGCCTCAGGCAGAGGAAAGACCCCCGGGAGAAGAAGTCCAAGTTGACCTTCAGATCAGTGCTTCTTGACCGGGACGATTCTGTCCCCCAGGGGACACTCAATGTCTCGAGGCATTTCTGGTTGTCACAGTTGGGTGGGTGGGAGCAAGATAGGAGTAACCCCTCCCCCCCACCGGGTGGAAGCCAGTGTTGCTGCTAAACGTCCTAGCCTGCCCAGGACACCCCACCACAAACTCACCCGGCCCCAAATGTCAAGGCTACCGGGGCTGGAAGACGCTGAGGGTGGCCCACAGACCAGCAGCACTGGCGTCCCCTGGCTTGTCTAAACACAGAACCCCAGGGCCGCTGCAGACCTGCTTCATCGGAACCTGTATGTTCCCGTGGTCCCTGCAGGTGACCTGGGTGCAGGGGTCAGTGAGAAGCGCCAGTCAAGGGCAAATCGAGGGTGAGGCACGGGGACAGCTGGTCCGCCATCGGGATGCCATCCCTTCCTGCTCTGCAGGACCAGCTTCTGAGGGTTAAAGGGGGAACGGGTAGGCTGAGGGAGTCCGGGACCCTGTCCCTCCAAGCCCAGCCCCGCCCAGGCCATACTCCAGAAGGTACAGCAGGGAGGTCAGGGAGATGGCAACAGGTGTGTGCCAGAGCCCCATTAATACGTCCTTTCTGACACCCGCACCCAATCCTGGGGCTACGATCCAGAAGGCTCGAAGGGCCTGATTCCCACAAAAGCCCTGTGGTTCATGTTCAGCTGCTCTGGGCCAGCTTCGTGGCAGGGGCCGCCGGTGAGAGTGGGACTGCCCCGTGTGCTCTGGCCCCCGGTTTTTGGGGAGCAACCTAGAAAGTCCTCCAATGCTGGGCCCACCACGCGGTCACAGCCCATCCCCCTCCTGGTAACAAAGCATCCTGTCCCACGGCGCATCCCTGGACCCCGGCAGATCCCAGCCACAAAGACCCACAGCTCCACGCTGTCCGGGCCCATCACACAGCCAACCCTAGTGACCGCCCTAGGGGACGCCTGGGGGCTGTAAAGCAGAGGGCGCTCACTCGTGGCTCTGGGTCACAGCCAGACAGCAGATGGGCTCAACTTGGTGCACGCACTGTCCCCCCAGTAGATTCCAGCTTTCCTTGAAAAACTTAGGCGATCTGGCAACACGGATGCACATTCCTGCAGGAAGGTGGCCTGGTGGAGGCGAAAACAGAGCCTCTCCCCCAGGTCCGGGACGCCCACAAGGCATGTCCTGCCCACGCTGTCACAGCCCCTCCCAGCCGTGGCCCCTTCACTCCTTCAGGGGGCTCGCTGGCCCTCTACAGACCGGTGCTCTCTGCTGGGGGCGATGTGCCCCCCCCCCCCCACAGGCAGGTGGAGATGTGCGGGGACAGTTCTGACTGTCCCAGGAGGATGTCAGGCATGAAGACAAGGACGGCCCCCAGGACAAAGGACTGTCCGGTCCCCAGCGTGGACGGTGGCGAGGCGAGAAGTCTCGGTCAGAGCCCCGTCTGGGAGCCCTGAGACGGCGCAGGGCAGGGAAGACAGGGCCTCAGCGGGGTGCGGGCTGCGAGGGGGGCCCCCGCCTCTGCCTGAGGCGACAAGCCACTACTTACTTGGAGAGTTTCATCTCAATCTGCTGCCGGATTTCCTGTCTCTCTTCGTCAGTCCTCCTGGGGAAAATGTTCCGGTCTTCCAATTCCTGCTTGCTGGGCCGATTCCGTAGCTTCACCGCCAAGAGCTCCTTCTTGCATTTTCTCGGCAGTGTTCCTGAGAGCCGCCGGAGGGACGGGAGGGAAGGGACAAGGACACAGGTATTAGTCGCGTGCTGGCTTGCCGACCTAGCTGCCCCCCTGCTGCTCGAAGGAATCTGCACCAGGGCAACGGGGATGTGTCTGTCAGCTTGTGGCGCCTTCGGACGGGCAGGGGGGCGATACCGGGAGAGAGTGATGTCACCGCCTGTGGGTCATGTGTTCCACGGGTGGGCGATCCATCACAGAGGACCTCCAGGGGCAGTCCTGCTTGACACCTGTTCCCCCAGGGTGACTATGAATGGCACTCAGGCTTCCTTCTGAGTCTGGGCTATAACCATGGCGGTCCCCTCCCCTCCCCTTTCCCCTCAGGGTCCACTCTCCCCGCTTCCCCAGTCCCGAGAGCAGCCCACCCCGGGGCCGTCGGAGCAGGTCTGCCCCCCACAGGCCACCCGGCTCTGCTGGACCGTCCACAGCCGGCCCTGTCCCCACAGCCAGCCTCCATCCTTCTCAAAGGGGCCCGCGGGGACTCCAATCACCATGACGCCACACCGTGAACTCCCCCTGGATCTGAGCTCTTCCCCGTCCATCAATTTATCGTCTCCTTCACCAGACTTTGAGGTCAACAGCAGTGTACCCTCCGCGGGCCCCGGAACAGCGCTGACGCAGCATGTTACCAGCGAACACGGAGCGAAGGAAAGGGTGGGCTGACTCCGGGTCCTCAGGCTGAGGCTGATCTTTATTTCCACACACGCCCGGGATCAGCCAACATCCGGGTGCGAGTAAGATCTTAGAGGATGGGATGTCTAAATTAAGAGAAGTGGGCTTGGCCGTGTTCACGGGCAGAGAAGGATGGCATGCCAGGAAACGGCGATGTGCGGAGTCGGTGAGTTTCTGAATGAGACACCCCCCTGCCCCCCGCCCCTGGCAGGTAACTGCAGGTGGCGGTTCTGCAGCTTTACCAGGACATGGATTTCAATCTGGGGGTTCAGACCATCCCCCAACACCCCCTGGGTGGAGGCAAAGAAAAATGGCTCCCCGAGAAAGCCGACGCCTAGCGTTGAAGACGGGGGTGCAAAGCCAGAAATGAGTCTCAGAATGTGACATTTCACAGAAGTTGGGGACAAAGTAAGACACAAAAATTGGGGGCTCCGCTGAGGTTTGAATTTCTAATATGAGCTTGTTTGCTATGCTTTATAGAGAAAGAGGAACATAATGACTCCCCAAACCATTCCAGCGAGGGCTCTAGCCTGAATTTGTTTTAATAGCTTTATAAATGGCTAGAGTCCTACATTTATAGGATCACAAAGAGCCTGAAGGAGTCACATGCATTTTTTGGTTAGTCTTTACTGTGTGTTCTGGGGGCAACTGACAGCTTTGGTGGCATTCACGAATTAAGGGCATCGCAAAGGTCTCGGGACAAATCCTTCATGAATGTCAAGGGTCTAATACGCGGCAAGAAGGGATTGCCATTTTCAGAGACCCAGAGTATGCTCAACTATGAAACCACACTGAGTGTGGCTTAATCTTTTAAGCTTTTGATAACGAAAGTCTTTTTAAGCCCATGGCAAATGTCTTGGGCTTATTACAAACTTTAATCGTATTTGTTCTTAACTGAGAAAAAGAACCTTCGTCAGAGATTTCCAGATGGAAATGAGAATTCGCTCCACCTAAAGTCCCGGTGCCGGGAACAAGCAAGCCGTTCTCCCAGCCTCTCTGGGCACGGCACGGGCACACAGTAGGGCCACGACGAAAACTTAGAGCCTGGTATCAGGTCTTCTCTAGCGTGTCAGGAGGTTACTAGGTTTTGTTACTGAGAAGTCAACAAAGGAAATTTCCAAATAGCTTACAAATGAGGCTTTCCACGAATCTGGCCAGCACTCCCACCCAACCTTCAATTGGGTCAATTTGGGTTTTTTGTTGTGGTTTTAATGCTCACTTATTTATTTACTTTTAGTATTTTTTTATTATTTATTTTGCGAAAGATACGGAGAGCAAGTGGGGAGGGGCAGAGAGAGAGGGAGACACAGAATCCGAAGCAGGCTCCAGGCTCCGAGCTGTCAGCACAGAGCCCGACGCGGGGCTTGAACCCACAAACTGTGAGATCATGACCTGAGCCAAAGTCGGACGCTTAGCCAACTGGGCCACCCAGGCGCCCCTAATGTTTATTTATTTTGAGAGAGAGACAAAGACACAAAGAACACAAGCAGGGGAGGGGCAAAGAGAGAGGGAGAGAGAGAATCCCAAGCAGGCTCTGCCCTGTCAGCGCAGAGCCCCACGTGGGGCTCGATCTCACCAACTGTGAGATCGTGACCTGAGGGGAAATCAAAAATCAGACACTCAACTGACTGGGCCACCCAGGCGCCCCCAGAATCTCTCTGAACGAGCACACATCCCAGAGCGGTCCGACTCGGAGAAGATGTGAGGCTGAGGATCCGAGGTCAGGAAACCTTTCTGTCCCGACCGTGGGAGGCAAGCAGTCCTCCCTCCCCAGATGCCCCCAGACGCACCAGTTTCCCTGTTTTGACACAGAAAAGTGGGACAAGCACAGAAAACCAGATACAAGGGTGCTCGTCCAGCGTCATTTATGAAAGCAAGAAATTAAATAAACCAAGATGCCCAGGATGACACCTGTCAGATGATGGCATATCGTATGTACCGTGAGCCTCTGCAGACCCATCGACAATGGTGGCCTGTAGGTCACTGAGTGTCAGAAAGACATTCACAGGATGCTGCTGACGACAGCAGGGTGTATGGATGTGTGTGTGCCATCCCCAGAAACATGTCTGTAGATGTGTAGGTGCCGAAATTTTAAGTACATATGACATTACAATTGGCCTAGGGAGGTCAAGAATTCCTCATTTTCTGTACTAATTTTGCTTTTTGGTATTGTGTTTTTTTATCATAATTTCCTTAAATGAAAATGAACAATTATTTAAAGAGAAAGAACACTGTTGAGCAACATCAGGATAGATGGGAGAGAAACTGTCTCCTCCATAAAAGCAACAACTGGAAAAAATGGTCAGGGTCGCCTTTTCCAGAACTCTGTACATAACCCACGGCCGCAGCCACACAGGGCAAGTTCATCCAAGAGGAGGAGGCTGAGTCTCTGTGAGAGGGTCTCACTCGGTCTACGGTAACATGCTCCTCCCCCCCAGCCCTGCGGTGGTCTTGAACTCTGAGAGTGTGCAGATCTCGGCGGAGACCGGCCGCCTGGCGGTCAGCGGAGGGAAAATACTCGTTTTCTCGCTCCCGGAGAACTGCCACCATCTGACTTGTCTGCTGGCTCCCCCAAAGTCCCCACGGGCAAGGCTGGCTTCTGGATGTGGTCAGAGCTCACCTGCCACAAAATGTCTTTTCCCTGGGTGCATCTGTGGGAACCAACACTGTCTTTCCAAGGGCAAGACTCTCATCTACCTTCGGACCGGTCCCGCCTAACACCCTATGGAGTTCTTTATTGGCAAAAGCTAAAAAAAAAAAAAAAAAAAAAAAAAAAAAAAAAAAAAAAAAAAATCAACGTAGAAGCCAAAAACTTAAGTAAATTAGGAGTCTGATGGTACCAGATCTAGTTCGACTCTGGTGAACGTTGGGGGTGCCTTTCCAATGTGCAGCAGACAGGGGGGGCAGAGGAGGTAGGGTGGGGTGATGCTGCCTGTCCCCTGGTGCCACAGTGGCCGGGACAGCACTGGGTGGCACTGAGAGGGCCCCGGCTCAGCAGGCAGCACCTGCTCATGGGCACACCAGCAGGTATGTAACTGCCAATGTGCCCCAGGCCCCTGTCTCGTCAGCTCCCATTACCTACCCCAGTGGGGCAGAGGGTACCTTTAGAGACCCAGAGGTGGTCGGCACTCCCTTCTTTGTGAAAGGCTCCCTTCCCTTTCCCCATAAGCCACCACTCCGGTCGGCTGTCCTCCCACCTTGATGGCCACGTCTCAGTCTCCTTTGCTGGCTCCTTGATGTCTCCCCACCTCTACATGTCCGTGTGTCCCAGGACCCTCTGTCCACACCCGCTCCCCACATGACCTCCTCTGTCCCATGAGACACTAAGGCCCGACTGCTAACGGCTCGGGATTTCCATACGTGGTCTCACCTCCTCTCCTGTACTCCAGGCTTGCTTTCCAGGCTTCCTTCAGGACGTCCCCCGCCCCCCTCCCCCCGTCCCTATCAGGCACCTCAAACTTCGGCTCAGGTCATGAGCTCATGGTTTGTGAGTTCAAGCCCCATGTCAGGCTCTGCACTGACAGTGAGGAGCCTGCTTGGGATTTCTCTCTCTCTCTCTCTCTTTCTGCCCCTCCCTTGCTTGCTCTCTCTCGCTCTCAAAATAAATAAATAAAGTTAAAAAAACAATTTAAACCTAAGAGTTGCATTCGGCACAAATAGTCTGAATACCCTCCTGGAAGGCAAAAACTCTCCGATGGATAACAAAGCAAGACCCACCTCTATGCTGCCCACAAAACACATACTTTGACTATAAAGACACAAACAGATACGAGGGGAAAGACGCACAGCTCTGAACCCATCGAAGGAAAGCCAAAGGCACTCGTGAACATCACGCAAGGTAGATTTCTGAGCCAAGAACCTTCTCAGGGATCAAGGGCGATCTCAGAGTGAGAAAGGGACGGCTTCATCCGGAGGACGGACCAGTGCTAAAGATTTGTGAACCTGTTGAGAGGTTCAAAACCGAAACGCAACACCTGACAGACTGAGAGAAGAAACAGAGAAGCCTCAAGGCACTGTTGGAGATCTCAAGACCTCTCCTGAGGAAGTGACAGAACAAGGAAGGCGAAGTGGAAGGGAGTGGAAGACACGAGAGCCACTAACCGGCCACGGGACCTGCTTGACATTTAGAAAAACCCTGCCCAGGACAAACGCTCTCTTCCTGCGTGTGCGCACGGCGGCTGCCAGAAAACCACACACACGCTTAGAGGCAGGTCCTCATACGTGTGAAAGTGCTCCCTCCAGTCGCAGAAAACACACTCTCTGATTAGAGTGAAATAAAACTGGGAATTGGTGACAAAAAGCTCTCTAGAAAAGTACCCCCATCTTTGGAAACTAAATTAAAAAAAAATCTTCTGACTAACCCATAGTCCCAAGAAGAAATCAAAAGGGAAATTAGAAAGTATTGTGAAGCAAATAAAAAATACAATATATCAAAATGGTGTTGGGGGAGATTTTACATCATTGAATACCTATCTCCAAAAAGAAGAAAGCCTTCAAATCAGTGCCCTCATGTTCCATCTTAAGACACTAGAGAGAGACGAACAAATTAAACCCAAAGAAGCAGAAGGAATAATAAAGTTCAGAGCAGAAAGCAGTGAAAACTGGGGGCACCTGGGTGGCCCAGTCGGTTAAGCATCTGACTTCGGCCCAGGTCATGATCTCACAGTTCATGGGTTCAAGCCCTGCATCGGGCTCTGTGCTGACAGCCCGGAGCCTGGAGCCTGCTTCGGATTCTGTGTCTCCCTCTCTCTCTGCCCCTAAACCACTCACACTCTGTCTCTCTCTCCTTCAAAAATAAACGTTAAAAAAATAAATTAATTAAAAAAAAGAAAGCAGTGAAAACTGAAAATACAAACACGATGAAGGAAATCCTTGAAACCAAAAGCTGGTTCTTTGAGAGGAGCAACAGAATTGATAGAACTTTAGTCAAACTGATTGGGGGCGGGGGGGGGGGGGCGGAGAGAGAAAGAGGGAGACAGAGAAATTACCAACATCAGGAAGACGAGTGGGCTCTCCATCTGATTCTATACCATCTACCAAGGCTCACTCAAGAAAAAAAAAATACAAAACCGGAATAGACCTTTATCTATTAAAGAAATAAAATTTGTAGTTAAAACGCTTCCCCCCTCCCGCCAGACAAAAACACCTGCAGGCCCAGAGGCATACATTGACAATGAAGCATGCAGTAAGTAATCCAATTCTGCATAAGTTATTTCTGGAAGTTGAAAGACGGAGGAGGAAGGGGGGGGGACTTTAAAACCCCTGCTACGAAACTAGAATTCACAGTGATGTTAAAACCAGAAAAGATATTTGAATCAAAGAAAAATTAAAGACTGACAACCCCACGAACATGGGTGTAAAATTATAAACAATTTTTGCGAATCAAATCCGAGGATTTGTAAAAATGACAACAACACCATGACTGACAGGGGTTCAAGGTGGCTTAACATTTGGAAAGCAATCCAGATAATTCACGACAGCGACACACTTAAAGAAAACCCATCCGATGACCTCAGGGGACCACCCTGCACCTACAGGGAGCTTGCCCCAACTGTCGGAGCCGGAGGGGGCCCACCAGGCCCCAGCCACCCACGAGGGGAGGCACCAGAGGGACCACGAGGCTCACAGACACAGGAGCTGTCCCAGGTCACAGCGGAGAGCAGAGAGCCAGCTGGCTGCCTTCTGGCTCCCACAAGTCTGTTCCCTCAGCTCCAAAAAGAACAGGTACCTGCAGACAGCTTAAGCCTAAAGCAGCGGTAGGGAGGGAGAAGACGCCCTTTCCGCCCACGTCTCCCCTCCAGAAGAAACCACTACTATGTTCTAGGAGCCTTACTTCCACGCCTACTTCTCTACAACCAACCACTTACTCCGACTTCGCTCTTCCGTCTTACAGCAGTGGAATCACACCGCACCTGCCTCGCTCACACATTGGGCTCCGGTTCCAGATCAGGGTGATTCAGTCCGGCTCCTGGCCTTTAAGGGCCACCAACTATCCCAGAGAGTGACGGTCGCGTCACCCCCCGGAACGGACACACAGGTGTTCCTTTTGGTCCTCTGGCCACAGCTGCAGGGACTGTCCCCCCTCTGTCCCCCCAGCACAGGGGTCAACGCTCCCATCCCCCCAGTTCCTGGGAGGGGGATTCCTGAGCCAAAGTGGGGCTGATTGTATCTCTGACAGGTTTTCGTCCCCCCACCCGCCCTGCTTGCCTGGCCTGCGGCTGCCACCAGAGCCACCGTCTCCGTGCCTTCCTGGGAAGGAGGACGACACATAAATGGGGCCGTGGATACATACGAACATATGGCTGAGAGGCTCCGCGGCGACAGACAGACAAGCCAGCCATGAGAAAGCTTTTTCTCAATCAGTCCCACGTTGGAACTGATCCTAAGGCTGTAATTACGGGGACGCACAAGTCTGAGCTCCGAGGATGCACCGCCTCCTGCCGCTAATGCAGCCGCTTCCCAGCCGGAACCGGCCATCCTGGAGCCCGCCGGGCTCGGCCCGCAGGAGCTCGCGTGCGGGAAGCGTTGGCATTTGAGCGGCAGGGGGCGGAAAAGGGGGAGCAAGGAGGGCTGGGTGCCAGGAGAGAAACGAGGATGCCAGGGGTCCCCCGCCCGCCCCAGGTCCTGGTTCACGAGCCCCTGCGTGAGAACGGCCCCCCAGCCTGTCTCGCACGAGAAGCTGACACTGTGGGGCCCTTTTCAATTGGCTGTGAAATTTCCATTTCAGCCACTGTATCTTTTCTGTCTACAATTTGCATTCAGCTCCCTTATAGTTTCTGCTTCTCTGCTACGATTCTCCATCTGTTCCTCCATCTTGTCCTTCAAGACCCTGAACACACTTCTAGCAGCTGCGAATTTATTTTGGTTTTGAACGTGGTCCTTCATGACACGCTCCCTGCTCCTAAGACTCGGTCTCTCTGGACTTTCAAGAGACCATCCGTTGTATTCATCCAAGGCTCTCCGTGGACTGGGCTGGGTCCCCCTGCATCCCCCGACCTGCAGCGTCAACATCCAGGGCTCTCTGTGGACCGGGCCGGGTCCCCCTGCACCCACCGACCTCCAGCGTCAACATCCAGGGCTCTCCGTGGACCGGGCTGGGTCCCCCTGCACCCCCCGACCTGCAGCGTCAACATCCAGGGCTCTCCGTGGACCGGGCTGGGTCCCCCTGCACCCCCCGACCTGCAGCGTCAACATCCAGGGCTCTCCGTGGACCGGGCTGGGTCCCCCTGCACCCCCCGACCTCCAGCGTCAACATCCAGGGCTCTCCGTGGACCGGGCTGGGTCCCCCTGCACCCCCCGACCTGCAGCGTCAACATCCAGGGCTCTCCGTGGACCGGGCCGGGTCCCCCTGCACCCGCCGGCCTCCAGCATCAACATCCAGGAACCAAGGGAGCAGAGAGCCAAGGAAGCAGGGAGGGAGCTGGGGTGGGGGGGGGCACGGGGTCACGCAGAGCGAGTCTGGAGACCGGTGAGCACGGGGACCACACACAGAGGGGGCTGTCTGGATGCCCCTCTCCTCCCGCCTCGGGGCCGCAGGTTAGGAAGTCCGCCACTCTCGTCCACGGGGCCCCTGAATTCCTGCCGTGCCTTCCCAGAAAGCACGCGGTGGAGCAGCCTGCCTTCTAGAACTACTTCCTCCTCCTCCTCCTCCTCTATCCTGTTCAAAAGGAGACGGCACTTCCTAAGATTTCTCAGCCTGATGGGGGAACCCAGAGACCGGCATCCTGGGCTGACGACCTTCCCCAGGAAGAACACGTTTTCCGGTGTGTGCTTCACACGTGAGCTAGTGCTGCAGTCGTGTGGATTCCCGTATTTCCACGTCCCCAGGGCCAAGCCTGGTCTCAGGGAGGAGCACGGGTGCCGGTCACAACGAGGAGCTCGAGGGTGTCCTGCCTTATCTAGCTGTCCACTTCCTGACCCCAGAAACTACGAATACGTGACCCTACCCGGCAAAGCGACTTTGCAGATGTGACAGAGGACCCTTAGATGGGGAGAGAACCCTGGATTAGGCAGCGGCAGCCAATGTAATCAACAGGGTCCTTCTTGGTGGAAGAAGGGGGCAGGAGAGTCAGCATCAGAGTAACGAGACGCGAGAAAGTCACCACTAGCCACTGCTGGCTTTGAAGACGGAGGTGGGACCGCAAGACCCGGAACGTGGCAGCATCAGAAGCTGGGAAGGGCAAGGAAGCAGATCTTCCCCTGGTGTCTTTAGGAGACAGAGCCGGCCGACCTTATGATCTTAACCAAGCGAGACCCTCAGGATTGCGAGATAGTGAATTCCTCTTATTCAAAAACATCAAGGACGGCGATGTGTTACGGCGGCAGGGAGACGAGACTAACGGGTCCCCAAAACTCTCATCTCTGAACTGTATCCTTTCCATGTCTCTGCAGCTCCATCCTCATCTGGGCCCCAAAGGGTCTCGGGTTCTCTAACTGTCCAAGCGAGATACCACGTCCTTCTGAGGGAAACTGAGGCTCTAATGTGACCCCTGAGGCCATGCGCGCCGGGGTCTGAGCGGCCAATGACAGCTGAGAGCCCAGGGCCATCCTGCTGCAGTGGACCAGCCCCCGCTGGGGGATGGGGACGAGGGCTGTGGGGGAGGGGCAGGCGAGACAGGGAATCACCTAGAAGCCTTGATCATCACATGGGAAGGATATTCGGATTTCTGAACCAAATGGAGTTTGGGACTTAGACTGCATGATGCTTGGAGACCCGTATGAGCGAACAGAAAGGTCATGTGCCACTTGGGTTTCACCGGAAGGAGGGGATGAAGAGGGAGTGAGGAAAACAAGACCACGTGGCCCCAAGGATCACCCAGGTGCACACGCTCACTTGTGTCCCCCCCCCCCAGTGGCACTTGGCTTCGCTCACCACGCATGCAGAGGGTGCTTAATAAATGCTCTTGAGGGACTGTGAGGTCCCTGGTTGATGATGAGCCGGGCAAGTCTCCTCCTCTTGTGAGTTCCTAGTGCAGGGGACCCCTCCTCTCCCCTGAATTCTGAGCTAGCGGCCTCCCCCCACCCTCACCCCTACCCCCGCTCTGGCCAACCTATCCTGACTTAGCGCCCCCTGTCCGCCCCCCCGTCCCAGCACTATGGACTGAATGGAGCCCCCCTCAAAATTCACGGCTGAAGCCCTGCCCGGATATGTGCCTGTGTCAGCAGACAGGGCCTCTGGAGGGGATTAAAGTTAAGAGAGTATAAAGGCGGGGCCCCGATCTGATCAGACTGGTGTCCTTAGAGGAGACACAGAAGTTTCCAGGCCCCCCCTTGTGCACACAGAGGAAAGGTCACGGGAGGACACGGTGAGGAGGTGGCTATCTGCAAGCCAGGAGGGGGCCCTCAGCATAAACCACATCTCAGACCTCCAGCCTCCAGAGCTGTGAAGAGAGAAATACGTGATGTCTAAGCCGCCCCGTCTCTGGCATCCCATTACCGCAGCCCGAGCCAACTGGTATACCCTGTTAGCCTCCCTCTGCAGGCCCCCCCCTCGCCGGACCAGGGCCCTCCTCGCGGCCCCTCTCCCACCTTCCTCCCATTGCCCGCATCCTGACACAGCCTGGACGCCTGTCTGAAGCAGGGTCAGGACCAGTGGGTCCACAGTTTTGACGCATTTCCTCCAGGATGGGACGCGCGTCAGAGCATTTTAGGGCACAAGCCGGCCCGAGAGTGGAGGCTTCAGGGAGGAGAAATCGCACACGTCCTTGGCTTGTGCACATCCCGGGACTCATCCCTCAATCCTGAAATTGCATTGAGGGGGTCCTCCCTCGCCTGCCTGCTGTGGGCTGGCTGTAGGCGGGGCCTGGCCGTATCTCCTTGCTCACAGCACAGCGGGAGTTTGCCGATGGATGACAGAGTGACGCTCCCAGCAAGACACGAGAGAGAGCGGTGCTCCAAGTGGCTCCTTCCTTCCCCTCTTTGCCTCCGTCAAAACGGGACAATACCCTCGTGAGGCTGCCATGGGGACCAGGTGGTGACAGCTTGGCAAACCACCCGGCAGGAAGTGACGGCTCTGAGAAAGTACGGCTCGGCTGCTGTGGGCCATCACTGGGTCTGTGAGCCCCTCCCCCACAGCGCTGCTCTGTGCCCAGCAAGGTTCACCCACAGCTGACCCTCCACCACAGAGGCCACCAGGTTGTCCCAAAGGCCTGGCCTCCAGAGCACCTGCCCGAGTTACCATCTGCAGCGCCACCTGGTGTCCGCGGGGGGGAAATGGCCGGTGCCATTCAGGCAGGGAGCAGGCGCTGGCTCTGTGAAAGGGCCTGGCCCCTGGGGAGGACAGGGGAGTCCTAACTCCGCACAGGTGACTTCACAGGATCCATTGCGAGCAGCTTTGCACACGCCCTCTGCTACATTTAAAACAGGATTCAACGAACACACTACATCTCAGCTTTTGCTTTTCACTAAATGTGACCCCCAGGAGAGGGTCCCGGAGCCCGCAGGGCATCACCCCTTCTTCCAGCTCTGCCAGAGCAGGAAGTGCTCACCCTCCCCACTCCCCACACCCAAGTCCACCCAAGCCCCGCCCAGGGTCCTGGGATTTCCCACCCAGACACGCCCCCTTCTCTGACTCCTTCCTTTCTGCTGATAGGCAGCTTTTCAACTTTAGCCAGGAGCCCCCCGGACAGTCTGGTTTATCCTTAAAACGCTTGGCCCAGAGCTGGGACGTATAGTACTTGTTGAATAAACAACAAAAGCATTTGTAAAAGCTTTAAAAAAAAATTCTACTTCTTACACTATTTCACATCAAGGATGAACTCTGGATCAAGTGCATCACAGTCACCCCCCAGCCCTCCCCCAACACGCACACTTGTGTGCTCAGGGACCTGCCAGCTTCTGGGCCTCCCTCCCAGGATTCCATAGGTCAGGCTGCGGGAAGAGACAGAGTGTGAGCAGGGGAGGGGCAGAGAGAGAGGGAGACACGGAATCCGAAGCGGGCTCCAGGCTCCGAGCTGTCAGCACAGAGCCCGACGCGGGGTTCGAACCCACGAACTGCGAGGTCACAACCTGAGCCGAAGTCGGACGCCCAACCGACTGAGCCCCCCAGGCGCCCCTTCCTTACCATTTCTGTGTACATTTTATGACGTTTACAATATACTCACATCATACCACTCATATAGTTTACAAATAACATACATATATCCGGGGTGGACTGTTTTGCCCTCTGCTACTGGGGTGCACCATCAGAAAACTTTATGAACTTCTCTTTACACTGTAGGTTCCAAATGCCAATCTGGTCACGCTCCCACTGAGCAGTGTCTGATAGGCGCCCCATCCTCAGGGGGAAGCCTGGCCCCTGACCGTCACCACCTGTCAGCCCACCACAGCGGTCCTGTCTCGGTTCGAATTATCATCTGGATTCACCAGACCGTCACGGACCCTGTGTCTCCCTCATCTGCTCAGGACAAAGGAGTTCAAGGGGCCAGTCCTGGTAGCAGGTCACAGAGCTCCCAGAACTGTCCCCACCCCCCCAGGTGATGCCGTTCAGGAGGGAGAAGGATCTGGCAGGTGTGGGAGCCGCCCCACAGCCCCTCAGGGATCGCTTCCTCCAATCCCAGCTCCCTGGGGTGAGTTGCCAGGGTCCCCTCAAGACTCACTCCACTTGGGGTCCAGGTGCTGCTGCTTATTTACTGACTTTCCAAAACAGATGCAATTTGACAAATAGGGTCCTTTTTTTTTTTTTTTTTTTTTTTTTTTTTTTTTTGCCATTAGCAATATTGGCTAGTGACCCCATGGCTGGTGTCCTTAGCCTTGTCGGGTTACCCGGGGACTGGGAAAAGTGATAGAGAGTAAGACCCTCCCTCATGCGCACACCTGGGCCCCAGGCAGCCCCACCAGCTTCCAGAATGTGCCCACCTCTGCCGAGTCTCAGAGACACTGCACACTTGGCAACTTCTTCTTTGTTCTTCAAACCCACAGCAAACTCCTCTGCCAACCCTGTGACATCCGCCCCCCACCCATCCTGCTCCTAGCCCTAGGGTCTGCTCCCTGGTTTGGGCTCTGTCAGGCTCAGTTGGCACCTGCTCAGTGTGACTGAGTCCTCAAGGCAGGCAGGGGACCTTTTCAAAAACAGCCTTTGTCTGTTCGCAAATGATAAAAGCAAACGGGCCCATTCTGAAAAGCAGAACAGTAAGAAACTGTAACAACTTCCTCAATCCCTTCCGATTGGGCGGTTTCCCAGCCCTCCTCTCGCCTCCCTCCCCAGGAAAGGGTGCTGAAGGCAGTGGGGGGACTGGGGGCTCCCTGCTCTGCCTGGAGAAGGGAGTTCACACAGCCCTCACCCAGGCTTCCCACCCCCGGTCAACGTGCAAAAGGCACAGGCGTATCGACCTGGCATTTCCTTCCAGGACTTCCTTCTAGAGATGCGCTCACCACACTGCCTGAAACAGGAAACAGACCAGACGTGGTGCTTCAAGCCCGGCGACAGGGATCCAGACGCACCCAGAATTCTCTCTCTCTCGGTCTCTCTCACACACACGCAAACACACAAGCCCTCCCTCTGGGGGCCTGGGCACCTGCGGGAGATGCTCTCACCCACCTGTGCTGGGCCAGGTGGCCACAGCTGCCCTCGCTCCCCGGCCCTGAGCTCGCAGGGGGGAGGCTCTGCCCTCCCGGTTAGTCCTGGACCCTGGCAAACAGCTGTTTCTTTCCAGATCTGCTTAGGAAAGAAGCAAACAGGGAAGAACCACAGTAGCACTGTTCTCCTGAACTTCGTGACAAGTACAAAGTAGGTGCAACCTCTACGGATCCAGGAGAAACTCGGGCACCCCAACACTTTCGAAGATTACTTCCCTTGGCACTTTCTACAAAGTTTAGGATCACAAGGACTAATGTAGTTTTTACTACTCAAAGAACCGGAAAGAAACAACATGGGGAAGGAGCGAGCTCCCACATTGCTTTGGGAAGCACCTCACCTCCTACTCTGCCTTCTAGAACTTGAACTAGACGCCACAGAAGGCGCGCAGCGGGCGTGCTTTCTGCAGGGACCCGGGGCTCCGGTCCCAAGGCTCCCAACGGGGCCCCGGCCCACGACAAAGAGGGGCAAAGAAACGCGCGTTTGTGTGTGTAGGGGTTTTGGCATTCCTGCTTTACGTTGAAATGATTTGTTAAGCACAGGTACACATCATTTTTGTATTTCCAACTTTCAGCAGCTATTTCGCCCAAAACACACTCGGTAAAAAAATGCCTGCTTTCTCTGGTTTACTCTTCCTTACAATATAGAGTATGGCTGTGTGTGTGTGTTGGGGGGGGGGGGTATTTTACACGGGTAACAAAACAACAATCTTCCAATCCTTTCTGTCGCCTGACAACACACTTTGGATGCACTTCGTGTTCCAGAGCTGGAACATTCT
Source organism: Prionailurus viverrinus (assembly GCF_022837055.1). NCBI lineage: Eukaryota > Metazoa > Chordata > Mammalia > Carnivora > Felidae > Prionailurus > Prionailurus viverrinus. The sequence continues at coordinate 3,716,738 of NC_062563.1, forward strand.
GTGAAGTACCTGTGTCCGCTGCAGATATGGGGGAAAGCCTGTTGAACTGGTCCCTGACCGATGCCCAGTGGGAGGGTTTCAGGGCTCCTATCGCAGTGAGGACACAGGGGACGTCCAGATGCACCGGTGTCTCTCCCCCACGGGTAGCCGCCCTCCTCTGTGGACATTCGCCAGCATCTGGAGACATTTCTGGATGTCACGACTGGGGGGCGGGCTGCTTCTGGCTCCGAGGCTGTACAGGCCAGGGATGCTGCTAAATATCCTACAGCACGTAGGACCCCCCCCTGCCCCCCAGCAGGTGACTAGCCGGCCCCAGATGTGACAGTTCCACGGCGGTGAAACGCTCGTGCATATGACCCATTAGGCGTGAGGGCTGGGTTACCGGGGGATAAATTCCTGGAAGCCAAGTTGCCAGAAGAGAGAGCGCGTGCACTGAAAATTCCAACCGCTCTTTCGGGAGGTCACGTCCATTTGCGGCTACACCGAAGGGCACGAGTGCGGACTTCCCGTCCCTGGGTCTCGGCACGCTGTCCTGTGCCGCTCGGGGGTCCGAGGGCCCAGGGGTGCACGCAGAACCCCCCCCCCCCGCCACCTTGGGCTTCTCTTCTGACCTTTACTGCCCACAGAATAGCATTCGGGGCACTCACACCTCACAGATTACTTCACCAGCCTCGGCACAGCCAGGAACAGTCACTTCTTGTCTGTGGTTACTGTCCTCACTGACGACCTGATAAGTGCTCGTCAGTGCTCGCTGCTGATACGGTCAGCGACACAGGCAGCAGGATGTGGGTCCCTTAGAACACAAGCAGACGTGAACGTGGGGTTCGGAGTGGGGAAGACACACACCAGCAGGTAGTACAAGGGCCGAGCTAAGCGGACAAGCTGCTCCCAGGACTGCTCCCGTCCTAAGCGAGGCCCATGGGCCGTGCCTCCCTCCACCTCTCCCCCCCCAGAGGCCCCACCCACTGCCATCGTGTTTGGGGCAGATCTGGTGCCTGGTTGGCACCTGCTATGTGCCAGGGACGTTAAATAAAGGGATCCAGGACACCTGCTGTTACAGGTACATGGGCATCAGGATCTGGGGCTCAGACAAACGTTCCTTGTTCTCAAGCGAGGAAGAGCAAGGAAGACACGTGATGGCGGCCACCACGGGAGCCCTGCAGGTGGTCACAGGTGACGGCTCGTCAGCCTCCCGGCAACCTGACCAGGGAGGCCCAGCCGTCTCCGTGAAGGAGGCTAACGGCCTGGGGATCCTCCCCCCCACCCACCCGGTCGGGGACAGGTGCCACCGGAGGCCTTCTTGTGGCTTTTCTGCCCGGTGCAAACAGCCCTCGGCCTGTCCCGCCAGGGGCCCACCTGGCAACTGTCTATTCTCCGTGTCCTCGTTCCAGACTACAACCACGTCCGATGACACAAATGTTCAATTTCACTTCCCAACAGAGAACAGACATGCCTGCTTGGCTGCAGGGACTTTGACACTCTTTTTAAACTAACGAACTGGTTGAGGGGACGAGGAACAAATCAACTATGGAATATCCACAAAATCGGAAGCGAAATTCATTCAGATCCTGGGCACGGTGGCACTCGGGCCCTCCCCTGTTCCTCTCCGCTCAACGGGCGACGACGGGGACAGGGATGGTTATTTCTGCAACACCATTCACCCAGCATGATGAGCCAGGACTCCACTGGGTGAACTGATCCTTTTAACCATCAGAATAACCCTCTCCTCAACCCCACTTTACAGATGGTGTAGCTGAGGCACAGAGAGGTTAAGGAAATTAGCCAAGGTCACGCAGCTAGAAAGGGATACATTGAGACAGGTGGAGTGATTGCAGAAATCTGTCTGTGCACTCGGTAAACCCCGAGACAAAGGCGCATCTGAACACACAGCCGTCAATCACAAAATTCCCGATGCTTCAGATTGAATGCTTGTGATGGTGTAGGGAGTGGGGCCTTTGGGAGGTGCTTAGATCACGAGGGTACAGCTCCTTATAAAAGAGACACTAGGGGCACCTGGGGGGCTCGGTCGGTTAAGCGTCCGACTTCAGCTCAGGTCAGGATCTCAAAGTTCGTGGGTTCGAGCCCCGTGCTGGGCTCTGTGCTGACAGCTCGGAGCCTGGAACCTGCTTCAGATTCTGTCTCTCCCTCTCTCTCTGCCCCTCCCCTGCTAACTCTCCGTCTCTCTCTCTCAAAAATAAACATAAAAAAAAAATCTTAAAAATAAAAGGCACTAGACTGTTCCCCTCTGTCCCTCCAGCATGTGAGGACACAGCAAGAAGATGGCCACCTGCTAAGCAGGAAGTGGGCCCTCACTGGACTTTAGATCTGCTGGCACCTTGACCTCAGACTCCCAGCCTCCAGAAGGGTGAGAAACACAGGTCCTGCTGCTTCGGCCCCTCAGCCTACGGTATCTCGTCACAGCAGCCTGGACTACGACACCCCACACGGGTGAAGCGGGGGGACCCGCTCCATCAGAACGCGGACCACGGCCAGGATGCACCTGTGTGTCCTGTCTCTGTAGGCTGGCTGTGGTGAGTATCCGGGGCAGAGACCGTGTGCACCAGAGGACACGTGGGTCAGGCCGCGGACAAAGGTCTGGGACCCTCTGCCCTCCCACGCCGGTGACCCTGTCTCCCGCAGCCCCGCTTGCTGGGAAGCCCCTCTGCCCCTTGCTGCCCCTCCCCCCACTCACCGAGCACCTGTCGTGTGTGTGTGTGTCATCCACTGGGCCGGTGCAGGGAGAGTGGCACAAACTAGACAGATGGGGTCCCTGAGTTCAGGCCAGGAGAAAAGAGAAAAAGCAAACTTCTTGGCCGGTTTGAAACTTGAATCTTGGGGTGGCAACAGCGTAAAAACTGTTGCTTGTAGAATTCACATCCAAGCGAGGAAAATCTGCTTTCCGGGTCTGCATAGAAGGAGCCCAGAAGTCACCACCCTGTTCTAACACTGAGTAAAAAGCTGAACAGACTGGAAATTGTTACTTCCTCTTGGATCCACAAGAGAAGGAAGACACGGGAAGTCTCTGCCCCAAGACTGGAGAGGGGTGAACACAGAGCAGAGACTCCCCAGCAGCAGCCTACACAGGAACCAGCGCCAGGGGCGGGAGGAGTGCGGGGAACCCGAACGATGACTGGGGACTTGCTGGGGGCTCAGGTGGACGAGTCGGAGATTAAAAGCTACAGATCCAGTCCTAGAGGCCCCCGCGACGCCGTGCATTTTACCACCGGGAGTTCGACCAGGTTCCCACACTGAATGTCTGCAAAGGAATCCCCTTCTGCTTCCTTCCAGCAGGGGAGGGGGGAGCAACCGTTCCGAAATACCCCCGACCACTCTGTTCTCCTTCACAAGGTCTCCCTCCAGGGAAACCAGTTAACTGCAGTCTAACCTGCTGGGGTATCATCAGAGCCTAACAGACCTGGTGGAAGGGAAACCCCCAACGCCAGCCCCAAGAGCCATCCTGTCCCACCTGAGGTGGAGAATAAGACCGAGAAACACTTGTGAGGGTCACAGCCCAGAGGCATGGCTCCCTGAAATACTGAGAGACCCTGTCACAGGCTACAGACACCTGCCTCAGCCCCACACTATTGAAGCCCAGTATAAGGCAGTTCCTTCCACCCAGGACATCACGTCCAGATATCAGGAAAGTCTTACAAGGCATACCGAAAGGCAAAAAATCACAATTTGGAGAGACAGAACAGCAAAACCAGGGGTTTGGCACGGCAGGGATGTTAGCATCGTCAGACCAGGAATTTAAAACAACCCTGATTAACATGCTGAGGGTGACGACAGAAAAAGTAGACAGTTTTCAAGAACAGATGAGCAGCAAGAGCAGAGATGGAAATCCCAAGAAAGAACCCAGAAGAAATTCTAGAGATCACAAACACCGTGACAGAAACGAAGAACGCCTTTGACGAGCTCATTAGTAGAGTGGACCCAGCGAAGGAAAGAATCACTGAGCTTGAGGACATCTCGACCGAAACTTTAAAAACTGAAAAGCAGAGGAAAAAAAAAAACCCTAAAAGAGAACGAGAGAACAGAATGTCGAAGGATTGAGGAACAACTACGAAGGATGTAGCATTCACGTAATGGGAATATCAGAAGGAAAAGAACAGAAGAAATACTTGAAACGATAATGTCAGAGAATTTCTTCAAATTAATGTCAGACACCATACCACAGATCCAGGAATCTCAGAGAATGGCAAGCAGGATACATGCCAAGAAGAAAAAGAAAAAGAAAAAGAAAAAACCCAACAACTACACTTGGGCATAACATCTTCAAACCACAGAAAATCAAAAATAAAGAAAAAGCATTCTGTAGGAAGCCAGAAGAAAAAACATCTCCAGAAACACAAAGAAAAGAATTACATCTAACTCCCCAGAAGCCACACAAGAAGAAAGCAAAATGAAATATTTAACATGTTTAGAGAAAAAAACCCACCATCCTAGAATTCTGTGCCCTGAGAAATTATTCTTCAAAAATGGAGAAACACACACTTACTAAGATCAAAAAAATGGAGGGAATTTGTTGCCTGCTGACCTGCCTTGCAAGAGATGTTAAAAGAAGGTTTTTTTTTAGAGAAGGAAAACAATGTAGAGTAGAAACTTGGATCTGCATAAAGGGAGCGCATCAAAGAGGAAATAAGTAAAGGTGAAAGAAAAGCTTTTATTTTTCTTATCCTTAATCTATCTAACAGGTAACAGCTTGTTCAAAGTGATAGAAAATGTATTTAATTACTTATGTTTATGTAAATATCATACAAAATATATTCGGTACACTTGTGCATATCTTATGTGTACACGTGGGCTTATATGTGATGAAACAAATGACAGCAATGACACAAAGGATAGAGGAAGGAATCAGGATGATCTCATCACTATGAGGTACTCATGTTACCTGTGAAGTCATCTAGCGTTATTTAAAAGTGAACTTGGCTTATATGTGTATTATATACAATCTATAAACTCAAGGACAACCACGAAAAAAAAGTATAACTGATACATAAAGAAAGGAGAGACAACGAAATTATATCAAATGCTGAATAAAATAAAACCCACAAAAGGTAAGGATCACTGGGAAGATGGCAGAGTAGGAGGACGCTAAGTTTACCTTGTCCCATGGATACGACTAGATAATACTCGGGTCGGCATAAGTAATCCAGAAAGCCCGAAGACTCTGGCAGAACAAACTCCACCACTAAATGTGGAGAAGAGGCCGCATCAATGGAGCTAGGAACTAAATGGACCACAGGACTGTATGTGGGAGGGAGGAACCCACCAGTGTGGAGAAGGGAAGCAGACAATCACGCCAGGGAGCCTGTGTAGGGAAGATGATTCCCCATGATATTTGGCTTTGAAAACCAGAAGGATCGGATTTCTTGAGTTCTTAAAACCAGCAGGACTTAAAACCTGGAATTTTGAAAATCAGCAGGCAAGAGGAAACTGAGTCCCAGCCCTTAAGGAGCACCACAAACAGTCTGCAGAGATACAGTGGGCTGTAGAGGTAGAAGCAGCAGTTTGAAGAGCTCCTGGGTCACAATGGAGGGAGTGTTAGTTACTCATTTCAGAGCATGTTCTGGAAGGACAGAGATTGTAGGGAGACTCCTCTAGGAGCCAAGGAGCTGCCAGGAGCTGTCTCCTTCCCCATCCCCCAGCATAAATACACGGCCACCCGCGGGAGCCAGCACAGTGCTGACACCCACTTCCTCACTTATTTACCCCTGCCCTGCCCCTGCCGTGCTTCAGCGGATCTGCCCCCTCTAGCTAGGCCTGCCTCAGTCCCAGTACTGCAAGTCCCCTCCTGCAGAGGACCAAAGCAAACCTTGCTAACACCACATCTCACCCCACTTGCTTTGTGGATCGTCCCCTCCAACAGGCTCCCGGCTGGAGCCCATCAAGAGGGGTGCCACAAGCCCAGCAGTGTGCAAACAGCCCCCGACAGGGACCAGGGCCACTTGCTGGCCTCAGGAAGAGGGACACCGGTCGGATTGCAGCCCCAGCAGTGGGCAGACATCCGGTCTGATTGCCGGCCCTGCCCACTAACGGAAGCATCTCGGGGGACAACACAGATGCTCCTGCATCTCTGGCAAACCCCTGGTCTGACTCAACTCAAGCTCAAGGAGGCCCCAGGCCCACTAACAACATGGCGACCGAACACCGCCCACAACATGCAAAGAGAATCATTGCAGACAACGGGACGGATGGAAAAAGTGGCTGGGCCACAACAGTAGGGTGCCTGCAACACACATGGGAGACCCCCTGAAGTGCCAGGTTCTGGCGAACAGGGGACACGGCACGGCAGGCCGTGCTTCATAAGGCCTGGGCCTCTGCTTCCTAAGGCCACAACGTTCAAGAGAAGGAGACGATGTGCACCTCATTAGAAGGAGAAATGGAGTTAGACAAAATGAAGACACAGAGGAATTCTCCCAAATGAAAAAACAAGACAAAACCACAGCAAGAGACCAAAGCAAAATGGAGATAAGGGACATGCCTGATAGATTAGTTAAAGTAATGATCATAAAGATACACATTGACCTTGAGAAAAGAGTAGAGGATATGAGACCCTTAACAAAGAGATTTTTTAAAAAAAAGGACCAATCAGAGATGAAGAACACAATAAATAAAATTAAAAATACATTAGATGGAATAAATAGCAGGCTGAGGGAAGCAGAATGACTCAGTGGCCTGGAAGACAGAGTAATGGAAAGTAATCAAGTTGAGTAGGTGAAAGAAAAACAAAATATGCCAAATGAGAACAGACTCTGGAAACTCAAGAACACTATCAATAATAATAACATTCACATTACAGAGATTTCTGAAGAGGAGAGAGAAAAGGGGGCAGAAAATCTATTTGAGGAATAATAGCTGAAAACTTCCAGACTCTGGGGAAGGAAACAGACATCTGGATCTAGGAGGCAAAGAGATCCCCCCAAAAATTCAACCCAAGGAGGACTATGCCAAGACACACAGCAATTAAAATGACAAAAAGTAATGAGAGAGAATTTTTAAGCAACAAGAGAAAAGAAGACAATTACATACAAGGGGAAACTCCACAAGGCTAACAGCGGATTTTTCAGCAGAAACTTTGCAGGCCAGAAGGGAGTGGCATGCTCTATTCAAAATGCAGAAAGGGGGGCACCTGGGTGGCTCAGTCGGTTAAGCGTCTGACTTTGGCTCAGGTCATGATCTCACGGTCTGTGAGTTCAAGCCCCGCATTGGACTCTGTGCTGATGGGTCAGAGCCTGGAGCCTGCTTCGGATTCTGGGTCTCCTCCTGTCTCTGCCCCTCCCATGCTCATGCTCATGCTCTCTCTCTCTCTCTCTCAATAATAAATAAGCATTAAAAAATGCAGAAAGGGAATAATTTGCAGCCATGAATGTCCAGCAAGGCTATCATTCAGAATAGGAGAGGTAAAGTAAAAAACAAAGGTTTAAGGAATTCATCACTACTAAGCCAGCCCTACGAGAAATGTTAAAGGGGACTCTTGGAGTAGAAAAGAAAGACCATAAGTAAGAGTACGTAAAGTAGGAAGCACAATAGTAGTAAAAATGTCTACAAATCAGTCAAGGGACTCATAAAATAAAAGGATGTAAAGTATGATACCATATACTTAAGTCACGGCAGGGAAAGGAGTAAAGAATGGGTTCACATGTAAGTGACCATCAGCTTAGTACAGACTGCTATATGCATAAGATGTTATATACAAACCTAAGGGTAACCGCAAATCAAAAACCAGTAACTGATATGCAAAGAATAAAGAGAAAGGAATCCAAGTACATCACTAAAGAGAGCAAAATAATCACGAGAGAAGACGGCAAGAAAGGAACAGAGAAGAACTATACAAACACTGATAAAACAAGTAACAAAATGGCAATAAATACATCCTATCAATAATTACATTGAATGTAAATGAACTAAATGCTCCAATCAAAAGATATTGAGTGACAGAATGGATTAAAAAAATAAATAAGACCCATGGATATGGTGCCTACAAGACACTCATTTCAGACCTAAAACATATGCATATTGCCAGTAAAGAGATGGAGAAACATTTATCATGCAAATGGATGTGTTAAGAAAGCTGGGATAGCAATACTTACATCAGACAAAACAGACTTTAAAACAAAGACTGTAACAAGAGACAGACACTATCTAATCAAAAAGGGAACAACAGGGGCGCCTGGGTGGCGCAGTCGGTTAAGCGTCCAACTTCAGCCAGGTCACGATCTTGCGGTCCGTGAGTTCAAGCCCCGCGTCGGGCTCTGGGCTGATGGCTCAGAGCCTGGAGCCTGTTTCCGATTCTGTGTCTCCCTCTCTCTCTGCCCCTCCCCCATTCATGCTCTGTCTCTCTCTGTCCCAAAAATAAATAAACATTGAAAAAAAAAAATTTTTTTTTAAAAAGGGAACGTGGGGGGGGGGGGGGGGGGGGCGGGCGGTGCCTGCGGGGCTCAGTCGTTTGAGCATCAGGCTCCGGCTCAGATCGTGATCTCGTGTGGTTTCTGAGTTCGAGCCCCTCGTCAGGCTCTGTGCTGACAGCTCAGAGCCTGGAGCCTGTTTCAGATTCTGTGTCTCCCTCTCTCTCTGTTCCTCCCCCGCTTGTGCTCTGTCTCTCTCAAAAATAAATAAACATTTAAAAAGAAATTTTAAAAAAAGGGAACAACACGACAAGAAGACATAACAATTGTAAATATTTATGCGCCCAGCATAGAAGCACCCAGATACATAAAACAGTTAATAACAAACACAAAGGAAGTAATTGACAGTAACACAATAATAGTATGGGACTTTACTACCCCACTGACATAAATGGACAGATAATCCAAACAGAAAATCAATAAGGAAATAATGACATTGAATAACACTCTGGATCAGTTGGATTTAACAGATACACTCAGAACATTCCATCCTAAAACCATGGGATACACATTATTTTCAAGTGCGCATGGGTCGTTCTCCAGATAGATCATATATTAGGCCAAACAAATTCACAACAAAGTCTCAATAAATTCAAAATGATCAAAGTCATACCACACATCTTTTCTGACCACAACACTATGAAACTAGAAATCAACCACAAGAAAAACTCTGGAAAGGGCACAAATGCATGGAAGGTTAAATAACATGCTGCTAAGCGACAAATAGGTCAACCAAGAAAGCAAAGAGGAAATCAAAAAATACATGGAGACAAATGAAAATGAAAACACAACGTTCCAAAATCTTTGGGATGGAGCAAAAGCTGTTCTAAGAGGAAAGTATATAGCAATACAGGGCTACCTCAAGAAGCAACAAAAATCTCAAGCAACATAATCTTACACCTATCAGAGCTAGGAAGAACAAAACCCCAAACCAGTAAAAGGAAAAAAATAATAAAGATTATAACAGAAATAAATGATATAGAAATTAAAACACACACACACACACACACACACTATAGAACCAATCAGTGAAACCAGGAGCTGGTTCTATGAAAAGATCAATGAAATTGATAAACGTCTAACGAGACTCATAAAAAAAAAGAGAATATTCAAGTTGGACAATCTAGAAGAAATGGATAAATTCCTAGAAGCATATAAGCTCCCAAAACTGAAGCAGGAAGAAAAAGAAAATTTGAACAGACCAATTATCAGCAATGAAATTGAATCAGTAATCAAAAAACCCCCAACAAACAAAAGTCCAGGACCAGATGGCTTCACAGGTGAATTCCAAATGTTTAAAGAAGAGTTAATACCTATTTTTCTCAAACTATTCCAGAAATAGAAGAGGAAGGAAAACTTCCAAATTCATTCTATGAGGCTAGCATTACCCTGATACCAAAACCAGAAAAAGACACTACCAAAAAAGAGATATTGGCACAATATATAGGCCAATATCTCTGATGGACATAGATGCAAAAATTCTCGGGGCGCTTGGGTGGCTCAGTGGGTTAAGTGTCCGACTTCAACTTATGTCATGATCTCACAGTTTGTGGGTTCGAGCCCTGCGTCGGGCCCTGTGCTGACAGCTCGGAGCCTGGAGGCTGCTTCAGAATCTGTGTCTTCCTCTTTCTCTGCCCCTTCCCCACTTACACTCTGTCCCTCTCTCAAAAATAAATAAACACTAAAATAATTTTAAAAATCCTCAACAAAATATTACCAAACAGAAGCCAACAATACTTTAAAAAATCATTCACTACGTCAAGTAGGATTTATTCCAGGGTTGCAGCGGTGGTTCAATATTCACAAATCAACAAATGGGGTACATCACATCAATAAATGATAAAAATGACATGATCATTTCAATAGATGCAGAAAAAGCATTTGACAAAGTACAACATCCTGAGGGAACATACCTCAACGTAACAAAGGCCTCACATGGAAAACCACAATGAACATCATACTCAATGGGGGGAACCTGGGAGATTTGTCCCTAAGGTCAGAAGACAAGGGTGTTCCACTCTCACCACTTTCATTCAACATAGTACTGGAAGTCCACCCACAGCAATCAGACAACAAAAATAAAGACCATCCAAGTTGGTAAGGAAGAAGGAAAACTTTCACTATTTGCAGATAACATGATACTATATAGAGGAAACCCTAAAGACTCCACAAAAAAACCCACTAGAACTGATACGAGAATTCAGTAAGATTGTAGGATGCACAAATCAATGTGGAGAAATCCATTGCATTTCTATACACTGATAATGAAGCGGCAGAAAGAAGTATTAAGGAAACAATCCCATTTACAGTTGCACCAAAGATAACAAAGCACCTAGAAATGAACTTAACCAAGGAGGTGAAAGACCTGTGCTCTGAAAACCATAAAGCACTGATGAAAGAAATTGAGGAGCACACAAATGGAAAGATATTCCATGCTCATGGACCGGAAGACGTATTGTTAATATGTCCATACTACCCAAAGCAATACAAACTTAATGCAATCCCTATCCAAATGCCAGCAGGATTTTTCACAGAACTAGAACAAACGGTCCTAAAACGTGTATGGAACCACAAGACTCCGAATCGCCAAAGCTATCTGGAAAAAGAAAGACAAAGCTGGAGTTACCACGACTCCAGATTGCAAGATATGTGACAAAGCTGTAGGAATCAAAGGAGTATGGTACTAGCACAAAGACAGACACACGCATCAGTAGAACAGAGTAGAAAACCTGGAAATGAACCCGCGATTATATGGTAGAAGGAAGGAATATACAATGCAAAAAAAAGAGTCTCTTCGAATGCTGGGAAAATTGGGCAGCGACAGGCAAAAGAATGAACCGGACCACTTTCCTACACCATACACAAAAAGGAACTTAAAATGGATTAAAGACCTATGGGGCACCTGGCTGGCTCAGTTGGTTGAGCGTCCAGCTTCAGTTCAGGTCATGGTCTCATGGTTCGTGAGTTCCAGCTGTGCTGACAGCTCAGCACCTGGAGCCTTCTTCGGACTCAGTGTCGCCCTCTCTGACCTTCCCCCACTCATGTTCTGTCTCTGTCTCTCAAAAATGAACAAATGTTAAAAAGTAAAAATAAAAAAAAATGGATCAAAGACCTAAACGTGAGACTGAAACCATAAAAATCCTAGAAAAGAACACGGGCAGTAACTTCTTTGACATCAGCCATAGCCACTTCTTACGAGGTAGGTCTCCTGAGGCAAGGGAAACAAAAGCAAAGATAAACTATTGGAACTTCATCAAAATAAAAGCTTCTGCACAGCAAAGGAAACAATCAACAAAAGTAAAAGATGCTACCACATGGGAGAAGATATTTGCAAATGATATATAAAGGATTAGTATCCAAAATGTATTATATACTTATACAACCCAACACCAAAAAAAAAAAAAAAGCCAACCAATTCAATTAAAAAAAATAGATAGAAAGCATAAAAGATATTTCTCCAAAAAAAACCATACAGATGGCAAATGGACACATGAAAAGATGCTCAATAGCAGTCATCATCAGGGAAATGCAAATCAAAATGACAATGAGATATCACTTCGTAACTGTCAGAATGGCTAAAATAAAAAAACCACAAAAGCGGCAATTGTTGGCGAGGATGTGGAGAAAAAGGAACCCTTGGGCACTCTTGGTGGGAATGCAAACTAGTGCAGCCTCTGCGGAAAGCAGTATGGAGGTTCCTCAAAAAATTAAAAATAGAACTACCCTACGACCCAGCAATTGCACTACTGGGCATTTAACCAAAGAATACAAAAACTTCATATTCAAAAGGATAATGCACCAATACGTTTATAGCAGCATTACTGACAATCGCCAAATGATGGAAGCAGCCCAAGTGTCCATTGATAGATGAATGGATAAAGATGATGTGGTGTGTGTGTGTGTGTGTGTGTTTATGCGTGTGTATACACACACAATGACTATTTTTCAGCCATCATAGAGAATGAAATCTTGCCACTTGCAACAATATGGATGGATCTAGAGGGTATAATGCTAAGTGAAATAAGTCAGAGAAAGCCCAATACCATATGATTTCCCTCATAGGTGGAATTTAAGAAACAAAATAAATGAACAAAGGAAAAAAAGAGACAAACCAAGAAACAGACTCTTAACAATAGAGAACAAACTGACGGTTACCAGAGGGGAGGTGGATGGGGGGTGGGGGAAATAAGTGATGGGAATTACAAAGGGCACTTGTGATGAGCACCGGGTGATGCATGGAAGCGTGGAACCACTATGTTGTACAACTGAAACTAACATGTAACACTGTGCGTTAACTATACTGGAATTAAAATGAAATGAAAGCACAAAAGTAGTACAGAAGAACAAAGAACAAGGGCAATAAATAGAAAACAGAAACACGTATGGTAGATATTAACCCAACTTTATCAATAATCACTTTGACTGTCATGGCCTAAATATACCAATTAAAAGACAGAGATTGTTAGAGTGGATCAAAAAATAAGACCCGACTCTATGTTGTCTAAAGAAACTACTTTGGATATAAAGACACATCGAGATTAAGAATAATGGATGGAGGGGCGCCTGGGTGGCGCAGTCGTAAAGCGTCCGACTTCAGCCAGGTCACGATCTCGCGGTCCGTGAGTTCGAGCCCCGCGTCAGGCTCTGGGCGGATGGCTCGGAGCCTGAAGCCTGTTTCCGATTCTGTGTCTCCCTCTCTCTCTGCCCCTCCCCCGTTCATGCTCTGTCTCTCTCTGTCCCAAAAATAAAATTAAAAAAAAAAAAAAGAATAATGGATGGAGAAAAATATGCCATGCTAACCCTAACCTAGAGGAAGCAGGCGTTTCACACAGAGCAGACCTCAAAGCAAGAAAGGCTGTCAGGGATAGGAAGGGCATTCCATATGATAAACGGGTCATTTCTTTTAATACTCTTTTTTTGAAATTTGTTAATGCTTGTTTATTTTTAAGAGAGAGAGAGAGAAACAGAGAGTGAGTAGGGGAGGAGCAGAGAGAGAGAGAGACACAGAATCCGAAGCAGGCTCCAGGCTCCGAGCTGTCAGCACAGAGCCCGACTAGGGGCTCGAACTCACGAACCGCAAGATCATGAGCTGAGCTGAAGTCTGACGCTTAACCGAGTCACACAGGCGCCCCAAAAGGGGTCAATTCTCAACACGTAACAGTTCTTAACAACTACACGCCCAACAACAGCATGTCAAACTTTGTGAGACAAAAACAGAACCGTAAGGAGGCACAGACGAACATATGATCATAACTGAGACTCCAACACCCCTCTCGGAAGCCGGCAGATCCAGGAACGGAAAATCAGCAAGGACATGGTTGAACTCCACAGCACAGTCGACCAACTGCGTATAAGTGACACCCATAGACTACCTCACCCAACAAGAACAGGATATACGTTGTTCTCCAGCTCATGAGGGACATTCACCAAGAAAACACCACATTCTGGCCCATAAAACACACCCTCAACAAATATAAAAGAATACAAATCCTATAATGTCTGCTCTCAGACCACAATGCAGTTAAACCAGGAATTGGTTACAGAAAGGCAACCGGAAAACCTCAGTTCCCATGGAGGTTTAACAGCACACTTTGAAACAACGCATGGGCCAAAGAAGAAATGTCGAGAGTAATTTTAAAATATTTTGAACTAAGTGAAAATGAAAACACAGCTTTTCAAAATTTGTCAGATGGAGTAAAAGCAGCTCTTAGAGGAAAATTTATAGCACTGAATGCATGGATTGGAAATGAAGAAAGAGCTAAAATCGATACCCTAATGTCCACGTTAGGAAACTAGAAAAAGATGAGCAAATTAAATCCAGAGTAAGCAGACGGATAGAAATAAGAATTAGAGCAGAAATCAGTGAGAGTCAAACAGCAAATCAATAGAGAAAAATCAATGAAACCAAAAGCTGGTTCTTTGAAAAGGTCAATGAAATTGATTGGCCTCCAGCCAAGATACCTAAGAAAAAAAGACAGAGGCGACAAAATTGCTAATATCAGAAATGAAAGAAGGGGAAGCTGTACGGACCCCCTGGACATTAGAAGAATAAAATACTATGGACAACTCCATCCCCACCAACTGCATGACCTACATGAAATGGACCAATTCCCGGAAAGACACAATCGGTTCAAAATCACAAGAACAAATAGATGATCTGAACAGTCTTATTTTTATTTTTTTAAAGTTCATGTTTAATTATTTTGAGAAAGAGACAGAGAGCAAGCAGAGGAGGTGCAGAGGAGGAGACAGAATCTCAGGCAGGCTCTATGCTGTCAGCTCAGAGCCCGACACGGGGCTTGAACTCACGAACCGGGAGATCGTGACCTGAGCTGAAGTCAAGAGTCAGACACTTAACCGACTGAGCCAGCCAGGTGCCCCTGCACAGGCTATATTTATTAAAGAAATTGAGTCAATAATTAATAACCTTCCAAACAGAGAGCGCCAGGCCGAGATGGGTTCACTGGTGAATTCTACTGGACTTATAAAGAAGGTATTATGCCAATTCCCTATAATCTCTTGCGGAGAACAGAAGCAGAGGACAGGAGGCTAACTCATTCTATGAGGCCAGCATGACCCTAAAACCAAAACCAGACAAAGATATTACAAGATATTACAAGAGAAAAACCACGATGGACCAAGACGTCTCATGAACACAGGTGCACAAATCCTCAACAACATATTAGGAACAATTATTTAAATTGTTATCTATCAAATATGTTAAATTCAAATGAAACATTAGAATTCTATGTTCATCTTAAATAGCAAATTAGCTAGAATTGGACAGCCCACACAGAAAAATGAATCTCGATACATACCGTGCGACATTCACTAAATGAATCACAGACCTACACGTAGAACTCCAAAGTATAAAACTTGGAGGATAATGTGCGAAAACCTAAGTGAGCTTGAGTATGACGAGGTCTTTTCAGATACGCTGCCCAACACATGATCCATGACAGTTAATGGACAAGCTAGACTCCATTAAAATTAAAAACTTGTGCTCGATGAAAGACAATGTCAAGAGACTAAGACAAGCCACAGACTGGGAGAACATATTTTTTTTTATTTTTTTTTTTTAACATTTATTTATTTTTGAGACAGAGAGAGAGACACAGCATGAACGGGGGAGGGGCAGAGAGAGAGGGAGACACAGAATCGGAAGTAGGCTCCAGGCTCTGAGCCATCAGCCCAGAGCCCGACGTGGGGCTCGAACTCACGGACCGCGAGATCGTGACCTGAGCTGAAGTCGGACGCTTAACCGACTGAGCCACCCAGGCGCCCCGAGAAAATATTTTCAAAGGTTACATCTGAGAAAGGACTGCCATCCAAAATATAAAGAAACCCTTAAAACCCAATAGTAAGAAAAGAAACAACCCGATTAAGAAATGATGGGTCCCAAACCTTGCCACCTCACCTAAGGAGATGCACAGAGAGCAAGTTAAGTGTATGGAAAGTTGCTCCGCAGCACCGGTCATCAGGGAGACGCAAGTCAAAACAATGAGACAGCACGACAACCTCTTAGAGCGGCCCAGATCTGGAACCCTGGCGACACCCGATGCTGTGGTGAAGACGTGATGCAGCCGGACCTCTCGTTCATTGCTGCTGGCAATGCAACGCAACATGGCAAGGCGCCTTGGGAACACAGTTTGGCGGGTTCTTACAAATCGAAACACAGTCTTACCATACTGATCTAGCAACCTCACTCGTGGGTATTCACCCAAAGGAGGTGAAAGCTTATGTCCACACACACAAAATCGCACGTGGACTTTTGTAGCAGCTTAATTCATAATTGCCAAAACTTGGAGGGAACCAAGATGTCCTTCAGTAGGTGAGCGGGTCAACTGGGGCCCCACCCAGACAACAGAATATTACTTAGCACTGAAAAGAAATGAGCTATCAAGCCATGAAGAGACACGGAGGAAACTTGGATGCATGGTACTACGAGAAAGAAGCCAGCCTGAAGAAGCTACACACCACAGGATTCCAACTCTACGACATTCTTGAAAGGTTCAACCACGGAGATAATAAAACGATCAGTGGTTGCGGGGGAGGGGGCGGTGGGGAGAGTGGAACAGGTGGAGCACGGGGGATTTGGGGAGCAGCGAAAATTCTCTGAATGACAGTTTCATGATAGACACCAGTCACTGCACATTTGTCTAAATGCCCAGAGCGCACGACATCGGGAGTGAACACTTAGGGTGACGAGGGGTCAACGTCGGTTTATCTGTTGTAACAAACGTACCAGTCTGGTGAGTGAGGCTGGTCACGGGGAGGCGGGGCGGGGGGGGTGGTGGGGGAGGGGGGTTGGAGGAGGCACACGGAAGTCTCTGTAACTTTCTCCTAAGTTTCTTGTGACCCTAAAACTGCTCTTAAAAAATTAAATCTTAAGAATTCACCTTGGACAAACCGGAGAATGTTCTCGGTGCCCCGTTTTCACCCAGCACCGATTGCGCACAGCTGTGAGGGTGCCCCTGTGTGCACACCGCAGTCTGGCAGGAGGCACGAGGTAGAAACACACGGTCTGTTGCGCCCCTTTCTGTGCTGACCACGACAGTGAAGTTGCCCTGCGCGCAAGTCCAACCGTCAGACTCAGGACAAGAGACGTTTTTCTCTACAGCTCAGTCAAGCAGGACGGTCTTTCCGTCTTCCAGCTGATTCACGAGGCAACCTGCCTTGGGTGGGGTCACCACCAGCTCTGGAAATGAAACTCTGGTGCCACCTTATTAGAGAATTCGGGTTGACCCATCCTGGGACTGTTCACGTGAGACGGGACGATGCCTCCAAGGTTCCGTCAACAGTACGCTAAATAGATAGGTAACATTGCGGGGCTTTTGTGGCCAATAATTGGTGAATCCACTGCTTTGCTGTTTTTCTGCCTCAGCACCACATGGACTGACAAATAACCTACCAGCCTTGGGCGCAGGGCTTGAACCCGGAAGAAGCAAGTAACAGCCACTGCTGTCCTATCGAGCAAAGCAAAATACTTTCATGGGTCTTTCCTACGATAACATTCTCCCTAAAAGTAACATTTCTAGGCTTTGTCTAGAACCGAAATAGGTCCCCCCCCCCCCCCAAGTACTTTGGCTGAGAGGTTCATAACTTTGAGGGAATTACAGACACACGTAAGAATGTGAAAAAGCAAAGAACCCATTCTCCAGACTGGTTCCCAGGCTTCAGGAGCCCTGGACTCTCCTGGAGATGAGCACCCAGAGGCTGAATTTGCAGAAGACCGGGGTCTCCAGATATGCCTGATGGCGCACGCAACAAGCCCAGCACACAACAGGATGTTCTTGGGGTTGAACGTGAGGCCTCGACCATGAGGGGGGAACACGGGTGCCCGCGGAGGAGGGGACAGAGGACAGGGTTGCTCTGCTCAGGGTCTGCAAATGCAGTACGCGCATCATGTTCCCCAGGCAGCTGGGCAGCGAGCCTGTGCACGTTAGCAACAGCAGGGTTTCTGGAGTGAATTCTACCCCCCCTGCTCCCGTCAGACCACAGTCAAGCGCTGCTCGCTTGAGGACACATTTTGAGGCACACGTGACAAGAGGTGCAAGTTTGGCCCATGCCCCAGGAGAAACCCCGGGAGAAACAGCTAACTGTCCATGCGACAGCGCAGCTGAGGACGAGGGCTCCCCAGGCTGGTACCTGTTAATACGTGACAGGCACCCTCCCCCTTGAGCCCCCTGATGGCCTGGGTCCACTGACATCTAGTGTGCACTTTGCACCCCCAGATTGCAGACACAGCACGAGCTACTGGACGAAGCCCTTGACCTCATGGGGTCTATGCTCTGGGAGGGGGGGCGCATAAGCCAAGTCAGGGGGACACGGAGCCGCGGGGAAGGTCAGGTGGAGCGAGGGGCTGGCAGAGCTGTGGTGGGGAGAGGCTCACTTGTGTACCCAGGGCCAGCTTCCAGGAGGAGGTGGGGTTTTGAACCCAGAGGAGCCACACACACAACCCCCGTGCAGAGGCCAGGAGGACGCTGTCGGCAGATGGTCGGTGCGTGTGAAGAACAGCGAGGGCCCGTGGCCGCGTCCAAGGGAGTTCAGGGAGAGGAAGAGCCCAGGGGTGACAGGGATAGGCAGGGACACAGGTCCCGGGGAGGACACGGCCAGACCTGGGGTCTGCTCCAAGGAGGAGTCCAGAGGACCCATGACCACCTGCCTGCTTGGCAGGTGCCACTTCAAGAGAGTGTCAGGGTGGGTCCAGGCCACAGGGAGGGCAGAGGCGCTGTTTTCAGGGATGGGCAACAGGCCAGGTTTGGGGGCCAAGATCAAGAGCTCAGACCTGAAGATCTAAGGCTGGAGACACCCACGAGACCCTCTGGTGGACACACAGAGTCGACACAGCAATATCTCGGACCTCAGGGGACCCAATGGCCTTGCAGAAATTATATAAAGCCATTCATCTATCAGCTGCTCTCTCACTCCTTACGACCAGGCACCGTGTGGACAAGGGCGTACCACTGTGTGATACTGACCCTCCTCCAAGTAGTGGGCACTCAGCACGGCCCCCGGGGCCCGCAGGTGACCCTCCCTGTGCTTACTGGTCCCGGCCTGCACATCCTCTGCCCCATCGGGGCGGCCGCGATGCGCTGCCTCCCTGAGCCTGTGTCCTCAGGGTAAGACACAGCAGTCACTCTGGCTCCAGAGCACGCTGTGAGGACAGACCTGATGCCTGTCATCTCAAGGCCTGTGAACCTGCGTTCCCACACAAGCAGGTGTGGTCACACGTGTGCCACGTCCGGGATGGCCGCTGGGTTCCCCCTCCCCCTTCCACCTCATTTCGCTTTCCTGGTAGCATTTTTTACTATATTTCCAAGCACCGGACCTCCGAGCACCGCCTGTACGACTTTCTGCCGTGTGTTCCCCAGCAGCAACGCTCTCAAAGTTACTTGCTGAGCCTCTTGTATGTGTTTACAAAAACACGAAAATCAATACGCAGTTACCAAAATAACAGAGGCTCGGTCTGCGTCTCCTACTCCCAGCCCAGGGCCTGTCCGCACACACCCCTGCTCATCCTCGGAGGCGTGTCTCCCTTCCTTCGCCCCCACCCCTCCTCCGCGCCAGGGGCAGAAGCGCCTGGTCAGCATGGCCCCGCCGACCCCGCCCTCCCCTCACCAGAGATGATGGAGTCGTTCAGAGCCTCTTCATCCTGATACACCAGCAGGTCGTCCTTGAGTTCGGAATTCACGATCAAGTTCTCCTTGTTCTCCTCCGAGCCCTTGGCTGCCGTCCGCTTGCTCTCCGAGACGCCGTCAAAGCTCCAAGCCTCCTCCCTCTCCTTGCCCCGCTCCATGCTGGCCGTTCTCGACAGGCGGACGTCCACCCGCTTCTTCGGGGACGCTTTACTGTCCCGTCCTGGAAAACTGAAGCGGAAGATAGTTTGGGTTATACGCTGTCCGCTTCGCCCGAGGACCCAGCATATCCACTTGGGGGCTTCCGATAATATTGCGAATTCCCCAAGTACGTGCAGCGCCCAGCTTCTGATCTGAATGCACAGGGCACGCAGCCCCAGATGGCACACAGGCTTTGCGTCCAGGCACATGGCTGTCCTGAACAGCATACGCACGCCCATGATGAAGCCTGCCATGCTTAGTATGGGGCCAGGACTTCCCGAGAACGGACGTGTGCAGTGTTTCTGCCAAACCACACGTGCGTCCCATTCCCTGTCTGCTTTGCCCTCCGTCCACTTCTCCTTCACGGCCTGCCTACAGACACAGGAAATGAAAACTCAACGTGCAAGCTTCAGGAACAGGCTTACCTGTACTCTTGCCTAACGAAACCTCAAAGCCTGCAGAGGCCGGGACGGCTACTCCTCCTCCACGGCACTCCCTAACCTGGATCCTCCCGGGGAAATGCAAGGGCTTTGTGGTCAGGCTCCCACGGTGTCCAGCCCCCGAATGTCCTCTCCTGGAGTGTGGTACCCAAGACCAGAGCCCAGGGCAAAGGGAAAAGGCGGGGCTCTTGTCCCAACCTTAAGAATTTCAAGACAGTGACAGCAGTGCATGGAACTCAGTCCGGGCGCATGACACGAGACTGGCCTGGATGGAAAACTGGGCACACAGGTCTCCCTACCAGGGCGGCTCACCTGTCCTGGCGATGCTTGGTGGCCAGCGCCCTGTGCAGCTCCTCAATGACGCGGCTGGGGGGCAGTGGCCGGTGGACAGTGGCAAGATGTGGAGACCCCGTGGGCGTGGAAAGCTGTCCTCGGAGGGGGGGGTCAGTGTTTTTCCCTCCAGAGCCTTGGAAGAGTGCAGGCTGGCCTGGAGCACGAGAGGGACCGAGAGGAACGTGAGCCCCCGGGAGCAGGGAGGAGGGACTCTGCAGAAAGACATGAGCCCAAGGGCAGAGGACACAGCTCCCCCCACCACCCGGCCAGGTGACCTTGACGCCCTGTTCCAGAAGTTGTGCCAGGTCCCCTGCCCCCAGAGCCAGAGACAGGGCTCACCTCTGTCCGGTTCCATCCACGAGACCCCCCGCCCCCAAGCCTGGGGGATGAGCTCCACAGACATCAGTGCCAACGAGCCCCCCGCAAGGTCTCAGGCACAGAAAACCGGACGCCCCTCTCCTCCCACTTGGAATCAATGACTTCACTGGGTCTGCCCTTCTCACCCGACTTTGTGACTCTGGGCAGGGCCAAGTCTACCTTTCTTACTGCTGTATCCCCAGGCCTGGCACTTAATACATGTGCAATAGACATCCGTTTGTATGAAATGATTTTGAAGACTCAGAATAGACTTGCTCAAACCCTGCCTGAGAAGGTGAGGCTTCTCTTGCTCCTCTAACAGATGCTCCCGGAATGTGCACTCCGAGTCCCACATGGCGTCAGGCGCTGGGGGCAGCAGAAGGCGTGGGTTTGGTCGTTACATGAATGCGGCCTCCAGTCTCAATCTGCTACTTATCAGCTGTCCAAGACTCGAGAAGGCTCAGCCTTCTTATCTATAAAATGGGCCAACAGTTCCCTGGCCGACAGGTTCCCTGGCACCTGTTACATCTTCATACACAGACTCGTTCCCAGAGAGGCTGAGGCGGGCTCCCACTAGACTGATACAAACAGACCAACCCCTTCTTAGCCTCAGCAGGAAGAGAGAGAGAAACAGAGAGACAGACACAGAGACACAGAGATCGAGACCACTCCATAAAAAACAAAGACTTTCTGACGCAATCCTGGAACGTGGATGTCACTAACAGGAAGACAGAAGGAAGGCTGTAGGTCTCATCGGGACACATCATTTAGCGGTCTTTACAAACACCCGTCTTGGTGGGCACGGCCAGGAAACACACACGGCCCAGGCCTTGCCCTCGACGGGCCTCTAGGCCGGCCAGGTGGGGCCAAGAGAGGAAAGGCAGACAGAAAGCCAACTGGAGAAAGAGCTGTGCCAGGCAGGGGGGCTGAGAGCGCCTGGGGTCGGGAGCACGTGGGCTGGGCTACGGAGGTCAGGCGAGGCCTCTCGGCAGAAGGGGACATCTGAGCTGACGCCCAAGGATGAGACGGTGCCAGCCATTCACAATGTGGCCAGACACGGGCAGGGCGGGGGGCGGGCTCCACCCGAGAGTGGCCCCCAGGGCCGTCCCCAATTCTCCACACTCCACCAGCTCATCCCCCACCAACCTCCACCCCTCCTGGGGCGGCCCCTGCTCCTCACAGGGACCGCCTCCCCGGCAGGTGTCGCTCTGCTGCCTGGAATCCTCGCCCACACCTGCTAGGAAGGCATCCCCGGGCCCAGCGTACAGGTGGGGAAACTGAGGTGGCGTGGCTTGTCTGTGCTCCCTCAGCCAGGACCCTCGCAGGGTCGCCACACGCTGGCAATCACGAATACACTGAACGAGCTTCCCCCCATTTCCTGCTCTGCCGAGCGCTGTACCTGGCCCGCCTCGTCCAGCCGCCCAGGGCACCAGTTAGCACTCCCCTTTCTCAGATAAGGAAACCGAGGCTCAGAAGCCAACCCCAAATCGTGCTTCCAGGGTATGACAGGGGCTGGGATTGGAACTCGGTGGCGGGATTCCAAGTGTGGTTGGCAGAGGCCGTGGGACCCCCATACGTGGAAGCGACCGTCATCCAGCTGGACGGGGAAAGCTTCGTCCTGAGGGGGTGAACTCACACGGGTCCAGGGTCCAGGGTCCAGGCAAGTGAGACGCAGGTGAGTCAAGGGACCTCACGCAATTCATACGAACAGGGGGCGAGGGTGTCGGTAAATACAAGAGCACCTGCTCGCCTTAATGGGGCTGCTGTGACTCCGGGGTGGCCAGATATGAAGACTTTTCAAGAAAAGCCAGAAACCTGGATTCTGGGTAAAACTGACATGTTTTACACATGTTAATATTTAATGCTTAAATAGATTTTAATGTTTAAAATGTTGGCGACCCGTTAAAAAAAACTCGACACCATGCTGACCCGGCAAAGCAAGTCTGTGAGTGGGTCTGGGTTGGGGGGAGGGGGAAGACAATGCCCTGACCTCTGGTGGAGGGTCAGTGAGGAGGCCTGCAGGCAAAGACCCCCGTGGGGACTCAGCTTGTGTATGCTGTCCCCCACCCTGGTCCCAGTTAAGCCCAGCTAAGGGGCCTTGCTCCTCCTCTGCTGCCACCTAGCGCCCACACGCTGAAGCAAACACTTCCCCCCAAAGAGAAGAAAAAAGAGAACAGAGGAAATAAGACAGAGTCGCCAAAAGGTGGTCTCAGCTGTCAAAAAGAGATCCAGGCTGAAACCACCCTCCCATGCCCTCCAGCTCCCAGTCTAGTTCCCCAGATTAATCCCCCCGATGTTCTGGAGCTCCTCAAAAGGGAGGGGAGGGTCCCAGAGCACGAGGCCCTCGAAATCCAGAATTTCAGCTGTGCGGACAAGCAGAGGAGTCACGGCAGAGGAACCTCACCGTGCGGCCTTAGGTCTGATCTGTCCAAAGCACAGAGGAGGCAGGACGCCTGTGAGTTATCGAGGGTCCAGAACAAACCGTACGTGAGCCAGAATAAAACATGGTGGACAGTGCCTGATCGGATGGATTTCCGATTGTTTCAAGTCTCAACGGATGGAAAAGAAAACTCTCACAAGATAGCAACAAGTTGCAACAGTGTGATCCTGCCTTGAAACTTTGACTCCTATCCGTGTGGCCACGTCCCCGGAAGACTATAGGCTTAGACTCATCCCAGAGAGGTAGGAACAAGCAGGCGGGGCTCAGATCGTCCGCTTGTTCCTTCAGTCACAGTTGCGCGCACTCGCTAAGCACCTGCTGTATGCCAGCACTAGGACGTGGTAGGGTCCCGGGTTGCGGTCACAAAATCCCACCAACTGGGTAGCTCAGAACAACGGGACGTCATCCTCTCGTAGTCGTAGAGGCCAGAAGTCTGGAATCAAGGTGTCAGCAGCTGGATCCTTCCGACGGCGGAGAGAGAAAGACGCCAGGCGTCCCCCAGCTCCGCCGGCGTGGCGTGACTTGCAGACAGCTCGCTCCAATCTCTGTCTCCACGTCCAGGTCGTCTGGTGGGTGCTTTTGTGTCTCGTATAAGGACACGCTCATTGGATTTAGGGCCCCTCCCTCGCCAGGACGATTTCACGTTGATCCCGATCTAACCATGTCTGCGAAGACCCTCTTCCAAAGAAGACCGCAGTTCTGAGCTTCCAGGTAGATGTGAGTTTTAAGGGCACATTACTCAGCCCACCGGGTGAGGCAGAGCATGTGGTAAGTGCCCCAAGGCCAGGCGCATGCTGCTATGGGGTAAGGTCAGGGACAGCGGCCCTGAAGGAGGGACAGAGACGCATAGGCACTGACCGCGTGACGCTGGGGAAGAAGGTTTTAGCGGGAAGGGCGGTACGGGGGTTACCAGCCTCAGGCCCAGAACTGGGTTCCAGTCTCCGTTAGCCGTGGGACCTGGGAGACGTTGCTGGAGCCCCTGAGCCTCGGTCTCTTCGAGGTGCTGGCCCGTGCGTTAGGGACGGGCGGTGTGTAGCTGGGCCTCCTTGTGGCCCAACAAGAGGGAAGGAATGGCACTGTGAGTGGTGGTCAGGGGCTCACGGACAGCAAGACCGCTCAGGTCCACCATCCACGTTGTCCTCATGCCTGCCGCCTTCAGGCAGCAGGTAAGGATCGACTCTTCAAAACAGTCACCTCGGACTGAAGGGTCTGCTTTTTCCCTGAGACCAGCAGCGTCTCCTATTTTCAGCAGTGAGGGGACAAGAAATACCCAAACTCCGAAAGCAAACGTCTCAGTTTCCAGGGACTATTCAGCCAGTGTGGCCAAAGCTATAGGAGCGGATGCCTTTTGGGGCCTCTGCCCAGCCGTGCTCCCCTCTCTGATCCCCACCCTACAGTCCAGTGTTTATCCCTGCCTCCCTCTGCCTTTCAGGATGGAGCTCACTGGAACGAGGTCATGAGACAGAGCAAGCAGAGACCACGAGAGATAGAGCCATCGGGGAGAAGTGGAGACAGACTGGGGAAGGAAGGGGAGGAGCGGGGGAGGGCGAGAGAACATGAGACAGAGAAGACACCTGAACATACAAAGTCCCCCTCCTGGGGGATGGCTACACCTTGTGCATTCAGGTTCTGGAAGACTCCTTGGACTCCTGCCAATAGACTGCCTCATTTGCTTCAGGGAGCCCAGGGGTCTGCTCCTGACAACCACAGCTCATTGCTAAGAGCAGCCAGGCCTCCTGCCTCCAGTCCGTCTCCCATGGGACTGCCTAGAGCCCGGACGCCAAAAGCAAAGGGTGAGAACCAGCGCGCAGCGGGAGCCCATCAAGACTGGTCGAAGGCACGGATGGGTGAACGGATGGAAGGATGCATGCATGCGGACCCACCTGTGACATTTTTCGTGGTTTTGCAGCCTGCCTTGGGTGGTGGTGTGGGCAACAGTGGGGGGCTGGGGAGCTGGCCCACGGATCTCTCCAGGGGTCTGGGAGGGCTGTCCAGGGAGTCAGACCCGGCTAAGGCTTGAGAGGGTTCATCCGCGGTAGGCGGGAGGCTGCCGGAGGCGTCTGCTTCTTCACCTCTGGATGCTGACGGCATCTTGGCTGGGTTCAAAGGCAAAACAGAGAGTTCACAAGCCATGCTGCTTCTGATGGGGTTGGACATGAGCAAGGACAGTAAAGTGGCTTGGGTGGGGTGGGACTGTTAACAGGACCGGGGTACAGAGGGGCCGCTCAACGTACAGACCTGACTTCCTGTAAGTTTAGAAGTCAATAGAACTGTTGGGGGAGGGGGGAGGGAGAAGAGGAAAGAATTCAGGAGCAGGAGTAATTCTGTTCCTTTTCTCGGTCAACAGGTGGCGCCAAAGCTCCTGTCCCCACCTGACCTGGGGCTGGTCACGCTCAGAAGTTTGGGAATGAGACACACCCAGGCTCCAGTCGGCCCCTGCACTGTCATCCTGGGAAGTGACTCAAACTCCAGTGTCTCCATTGCCCCACATGGGAGATCTGACAAACACCAGAGTCCCTCCCAGGGTTGCTGCAAGGTTTAAACAGGAGGGAACAATGTCGTGTGGGTCTGGCACCTGCAGACCCTCAAATTCAGCAGCCATTGACTTTACATGTGTGGTTTTCAGCAGCCCTGGCCCCTGGTGCATGTAGGTCCCAGGGAGTGGTTCAGGAGGCAAGGAGGTCCAGCTCAGAGGAAGGGTCAGCCCGCCCGGCGCCCCTGTCCCCTCTCCCTCCTGCTGCCCCTTGAGCACCGCCCCCCAAGACTGTCCATCCCTCCTCTGCTTTCTCCCATCCACGAGCACTGTCTTTTCCCTTCCCCCTTCATCTGACTCAAGTCCTACTGACCATCATGCACCACCCATCCCACCCACACCCCCAAGTCCTCTGCCTTCCTTTCATTTGGGCTCACCCTGCTGAGTGCTGCAGAAGATAGTGAGACAGAAACCCCAGTGGTGGCCACCTCAGGACTGCCACGGTCAGGGCCCTCAGCTCTGCCTCCACCCTGCAGTCACGGCCTCAAACCTGCCTCCAGCTCCTCACCTCCCCAGTCCCGTGTGGCCTCACCTCCAGGAGAAACTGAGGCCTTCAGACAGGGGTGGGGGTGCTGTTCTTAGATGCCAGACTCCAACACAACTGTCCCTGAAACCCCATCTTCCTTCCTTCCTCCCTGATACTAGAGAGGTGGACCCCCAGCCCCATCCCCACCTGGGGACCCCAGCACGCCCTGCCCTCTCACAGCAGGTGCCCAGCCTGGTGTAAGATGCCTGCTGCACATGGCCTCGTCTCATTTTTTACAACCGGCCAAGGAGGAAGATACAAACACTCCCCAGAACAGCTTGGCAGAGCTGGGCCCACAGTCACCGCCTGGGGCTCCTCCATCCTTCAGGAAAGGTTCTGGAGGCCCTAAGGGGCGGAGCGCTGGCCGTGGTACTGAAAACACGGCGCAGGCTTGATACCTGCCCTTGGAGAATTTCCACGGAAACTCTGGAAGCAGACACTGTGCATCCCATGGATCCCAGGTTATTACCATTTCTGTGCCTTTATTGTCCGCTGCCAACTCCACGGCCGTGACACTCTTGTGGCACAAGCCTGGGTCCTGCCATGTGCAAACATGGACGGGACAGTTTCTTCCTCTGAGTCCCGGGGGTCTGGACAAGGTGAGCAATGTATGATCTGGACTCCACAGGTTCCCTTAGCCAGGCTGCCAAGAGATGGGTTAACTGGGAGCCTAGGCAGCCCAGGTCAGGGTCCCCATGCCTACATCAGGCGGGGCAGGGCCGCTTGATCTCAGTTGTCCTCAGTCTCCATCACGTTCCTCTTTGGCTCCCAGACACCTGTTCCCCAGTTCCCTCCTGTCACGCTGTCTGCACATGCTCAGCCCCCTGCAGGCTCCATCGGGGCTGCCCAGGAGGACCCAGCCCTCAGCCTTCAGCCTAGGACCCATTCCTCAGTCCACAGCTCCAATTCTCTCATCTAATTTTCCCATCCAGTCCTCCGGCTTCAGAATCCAACCCATCTCTCTGTCGACCCCTGACCTTCCCTCCTAGCTCCAGACTCATACATTATCAGCCACTGTGACATCTCCATCTGGAGGTCAGAAAGGCAAAATGAAACATTCTCAAACCCATCTCTTGATTTCCCAAGGGAAAGCCCTCTCCAGCCTTCCCCTTCCTTCAGATGCATTCACCCATCAACCCATCTTGCAAAGGTCCTTCAACAATTATGGGGTTCGGGCACCCTTCTAGGAGCCGCAGACATGGCACCCAACCAGACAGATCCCCACCCCCACCAGGCTTCCTGCACAGCTCATCAGCCGTGCAGCCAGACTGGACACCCACTACCTTGCCTCCCATATGTCATTCACAGATAAATCCTGTGTGCTCTCCTTCCAAAATACTTCTCAGCAACGTTCACTTGTCCTCCCTATGCAAGCTTCCCTGGCCTCTACCTGGACCTCAGCAATGGCCTCCTGGCTCCTTCCCTTCCTGCCCCAAATCCACTCTCTACCCGAGGGGTTTTGCAAACTTTGTCCACAAAGGGTTTTTTGCAGGTCAGAGTATCTGTTGGTGCAGCAACCTCCAGAGGGCTGGCAGTTCAAACAGCAAAACTTCCCTGCCTGTGCCAGAAGTGGACGCACGCATGCCCAGTGCTGCCCAACAGAAACGTCTGAGATGCTGGAAATGTTTCCTCCCTGTCCATTTCAGTAGCCACCAGCCATGGGTGGTCAATGAGCAACTGACAAGTGGCCAGTGTGAAGCTGAATTTTTTTATTTCATTTAGTTTTAATTAATCTAAATAGCCATGCAGCTAGTGAGTACTGGTGAGGACAGCTCTGGACTTCTGGGAGTCAGTGGTCCCAGCCCCCACCCCTCAACCAGAGATCGCAGGGCAAGCTTCTTCCAGCCCCACAGAGGTCTCCTCTTCCCACTAGCCCAAGGTGGAATGCGGGTCCCCCACCTCTGCTCCGAGAGCCCTGGGACTCAACACACCGGCAGGTCTCACCAAAATCCTCTCCAACATCTTCCCACAAAACTCATCCATGCCGGTCACACACTGACCTCTATGTCCCTGACCTGTCGGGGGCTCCGCAGGCTGAGAAAGTGGGGCTCTGAGATCTTTTAGCCTCTGTCCTCTGCAGCTCATGTGAATGTGTAGCTACCATTACAGTTTGGAATCTTGACATGAACACCCATTAAAGTCTTAATGCTATATCAGAAAAAAGATGTAGAAGACAAGGTCAGTTTCACAGGTTTCCCACATTTGAGATCCTGTCTGGGGCATGGGGTGGGGGTGGGGGGGCACTGTTCCTTTGCTCCCCTGACCAGCAGAGGTCGCTTCTCACCAACCAAACTCTAAGCCAAGGCTCCCATGTCGCTGCACAAACCACAACGTAGGGCTCAGTTGAGGAACAGACACAACCGAAGCTCAACCAAGTGTGCACATCCAGGACTTACCAGCATACTTTAGGAAACGTTCCAGTGACACGCTTCCATGTGGCCTCCACTCACCTTCCTGAGCAGGGGCTGATAAGCTTTTTCATGTACAGGGACAGATAGTAAATATTTTAGGCTTTGCAGGACAAGAGGCCAACTCGAGAATATTATGTAGGTGCTTAGGTAACAAGAGAAAAAGCTCTACCCTGCCCTTTGGTCTGGGAAGTGCCTTCCGGGCGGTGGGCATGCTTTGAGCCCAGTTACCACTCGCTGGAGACCTTCCAAGACCAAGAGTGACCGGTGAGACAGGAAGGTCCCGGTGGGCTGGGGACAGCTGCTGTGAGTAGTTTCATGGCGCCCCAAACACCTGGCATGTCTCAACTGGGACAGATGGCCAAGGGCAAGGCAGCTGGCTGAGTCCCAGATGCAGGCGGGACGAGCCCAGGGTCTGAGCAGTGCTGAAGTGCACCCACCAGTCAGGGAGGGGCAGACTCGGCTTGGTGTCTGGGTTTCCAGGGCCAGCACACTGAGTGTGCCATCCAGACAGGTGGCAGCTGGGTCTCACCTATAGCCTGCCATTCACCATCCCCTCCTCACTTCACAAACAACCCATATTCCAGAGCATTCCAGAAGCACCTCTAGTTTGGATTGTAGAGTATTGTGTTGTTGTTTTTTTAAGTTTATTTTATGTTGAGAGAGAGACAGCCTAAGCAGGGGAGGGGCACAGAGAGAGAGAGAATCCCAAGCAGGCTCTGTGCCGTCAGCAGAGAGCCCGATGTGGGGCTCAAACTCACAGACTGTGAGATCATGACCTGAGCCAAAATCAAGAGTCGGGTGCTTAGCCAACCGAGCCTCCCAGGCGCCCTGTAGAGTATTATGGTTAAAAGCACGTCCGGGGATCAAACCCCAGCTTGCCACTTATGGGCTCCCTGGCCTTAGATAAGCAACAATCTCTCTGGGCCTTTGCTTTCTCATCTGAACAAACAGGGTTGTTAAGAAAATACAGTGAACATAGTACAGGTTTACTGAATGCCACTTTCCTTTTTTAATTCGTGCGTTCTTGAGAATGTCAGAGCACAGCCCTGCCTGGCAACAGAAACGCGGGACAGCCACCTGTCCCATTTAAAGTTAAAACAGATCCTTCTGGGCTTTTTAGGGAATGTTAGGCTACCGGTATAACACCATCCAAATAAAACCAGAAAAACAAAACCACCCCAAATACAAGGGTCCAAAGTCATCCCAAACCCAAATCACCAAACTCGAAGTGAGGGTCAAAAACCAAAAACAATGGTCAGGATCTTTGACAACATCCTTTTCCTAAGAGACCTGTGATTCTGGACATAACCCCCACCCCTCCCCTCCAAACGCACACAGCAGTTAGTGACACATAGGAAGTGACAGCCCCAGCCCAGGTGTTACCACCTGGCCAAGGAGTGACGTCCCCTGAAGCCAGGAGCTTCTCCACGCACATGGACATGTGGCCCCTCCCGCGCCCCCTCCCCCAGCAAAGTTCGAAGGATGTCTGCTTTCTAAGAGAAAGCAGCTAACCTTCCAGGACACCGTGAACACCACACGAGTCCCCAGGGGATCCCATTCTGGGCCCCTGGACGTTTCCATGAACTTCCTGGGGTCAAGAAGAGACCCCAGGTGCAGGCTGGGCAGAACTTCTGACGACGTGTCAGGAGAGGGGGCGTCCGCGTCCAGACCAGTGGCTCACGGCAGGTGACTGAAACCGCAGATCGGGGAGACCACCGTATCCACCACGTGATAACGAGGCCCAGAGCGGATCAGCCCCCGCGGCAGCACAGGGACCAGGCTCCTTATCTTCCCAGAAGGGGCCGGGCAGGAGCGGACAGGGGAGCCCCTTGAAGGGAGTGGCCCATTCGCAGCCCCCAGTGACCCTGGCTGCGTGGCCACGGCAGCCCAGGGGGGCCCCCAACGTGGAAGGTTTTCGCGAAAGCTCCGTATTTTTAAATGCTGACTTTCAATTATTTAAGCGGGGAGTTTAAAGCCTGTTAGACTGTAATCCACTCCCTCACTGCTGCTCAAGGCCAGGCTTCTCCCTACAGACCTGGTGCTCCCGGCGGCAGC
The DNA here is from genome assembly GCF_022837055.1 of Prionailurus viverrinus. Taxonomy (NCBI): domain Eukaryota; kingdom Metazoa; phylum Chordata; class Mammalia; order Carnivora; family Felidae; genus Prionailurus; species Prionailurus viverrinus. The sequence continues at coordinate 3,747,583 of NC_062563.1, forward strand.
AGTGGCCTCACTCAATAGCACAGCGCAGGTGGACACGCCTCCCAAAACACACATGCTGAACGAGGCAGGGGCTCTGGGGCGTCTGCAGGCAGCCGGATCCTGCGTGTTAATGCCTCGCTCCCCAAAAGTTGCTTTTCTGTAGTGACGTCGACAACAATCACCAGGAGCAGACACTTCCGGAGGGCTCAGGGTGTGTCCGGACAGAGTTGGGGATTCCTGCGGATTACCTAAATGCAGCAACCCCGGGATATGGTGAGGCATTATCCTCACGTGTAGTTGAGGACACAGGCTCAGAGAGGTTGAGTGACTTATTCACAGTCACACAGCTTAGTGAGTCGAGGCACGTCTCAGACCCAGGTTGGCGCGGCAAACACGTTGCCCTGAATTCCCTAATTCTATACCCCTGGGCGAGCTACAGACCCCTGTACCTCCGTTTCACCTTGAGGGAAAAGGCAACGACACTAGTGATAAAACCCCAGAGGCATTTCCAGCATAAAACGAGCTAATGCATGTGCTCAGAACAGCGTCCTGCACACAACCGGCATCCTTCAGAAAATCGGGCCTTTTCTCTGTGTTCCTATACTTTGGTTTGCTACGTTTTCTTTCACGTGAACTCACACTTTTCGTCTCAACTTGTTTATTAGAAGAAAACCCGAATCACCACCCGGAGTGAGAAACCTGTTCCACCTGTGCTAATGAAAATAAACTTCGCTGTTAAAACGTTCTCTAGCTATTTGCCACAAGCCACCTCTGGAAACTCCTCTCCCACACCCTGGGGGCACAGGACCCACCCCGAGGGCAGGAACGAAGAGTCCAGCTGAGGGGTGAGGCTGCATCTCTGGGGCCCCACACCGACCAGGGACAATGGTCTCGCTCCCCGGGCCCGCCCTGCAGCCCGGTGCTTCGCCCACAGCGCAAATCTTCTGTGGCCCCACCTCCGTCCCGTGCCCCAGGGCTCCAGCTGCCTTCAGCCCCTCTCTATCTTACCCTGGCGCTGGCCACACGTACAGACCTTTAGCCCTGCACAAGTCCCCTGGTCTGTCCTGCTCCCTGGCCAACCACAGCCCCCAAATCCAGCCTGTGGGCTGCTTCCGTAAATAAGTTTTGCTGGCACCCAGCACATCTTCTGTGGCCGCTTTTGGGCTGCTCTGAAGCGGTGGGCGGTTTCACCGGGAACCTTCTGACCCACAAAGGCAACCGTAGTTAACTGGCTCCGTGCAGAAAAAGTTTGTGGACCCTGTGCTCTGTCTTTGCAGAGGTCCTTCTCCCAGCCGGATGCCCTTTTCCTCACTCTCTGCCCGGCCAATGCTTGTTCATCGCTAGGCTGCCCCAGCCCCCAGACTCAGGGAGGGGCCCCAGTGTGCACGCCCGCTGTCGCGGACTCAGCTCAAGGAGATCCGCAGGTTTGTCCGCCTTCCCCCATCACTCTGGGAGGACGAGACCCGGACACATTCGCCATGAGGACCCCCGACCCGGCAGCACGTCCCGTCCGGGAGAAAGTCCTTCACACGAATCTGTGGCCTCAACAAGCCAACTGTACTCTCGAGACTCCATCCCCAAACCAAGCACACAGGGAAAGAGAGCGCCGGAGGTTAGCAGGGGCGCCGACGGAGCAGGCAGAGCTGAGCAGCAGAAGGAACCTGCCAAGGAGAAGTGCCAGGCGCCAGCAGGGGGCTGGGTGCAGCAGCCTGGCACGCGGGAGGCCGGGCGGCCAAGGGGCAGGGCTCAGGCGGGGTCAGGCCGACCACCACTTTGACGCAAGCCTGATGCCTGGGGCCACCGGGGCACAGGCATATGCTGAGAGGGTCTCTGCAGGAGAGGCCAGGACTGTCCCAAGGGTCAAGCCCTTCAGACCGCAAACTCCTATCACATCTTCAAGCTGGGGTAAGACTGGGAGGCACAGCCACCCCCAGGGAGGGCGGGGCACGGCTCTCAGCAGGTGCCCACTAGTGCCGGCCGGGGCGGCCGGTGGAAAGCGTCGGTGTGAGCCTTGTTTGGCAGAAGAAGGCAGCAGAGAACAGATGCCCACCTGGCTCCAAAGCCACAGAAGCCCCAGCAGGCCTGTCCACACGGCCTGGATTTCCAACCTGCCACGCTTGCGCAGACGGTTCAACTTCCAACCCCCACCCTGTGCCTGGCGTACTTATAGCTTGTAATTTTTATGAGGGGAGAAGTTCCCAGCTTGACGGTGAGTTCCCCCCGAGTATTTCTGCAAAAAAGCTAATGGGTCAGAAGAGATGCAGGTGCTTCAAAGCACCATGGGCTCCTTCGGGGGGCTTGTGTTTTGCCTCCTCTCTGCCTTCCCTTCCTCCCCACCTCACCCACAGCTGGCCCCTGTCTGGTCCAGTCAGTGAAAACCACCACGGCCACGGCCCCCGCCGTCCCCACGGAGGCTCAGAGTGGCGCACACTACCTTCAAATGGCACCGAATGAGAACTACTGTTCTTCCCGCTTAAGAGAGCTGGGAAAAGAGGTTTCAAGCAACACATGCAGCACGCCCTTCGGCGAGGTGGCGAGGACAGCCCTGCGCGAGGAACATGGCATCCGACGCCCCACATGCACCGCACGGCTCTGGGCGCTGTGCACCGGGCACTGAGGTCATGCTCTGTGGAGGACACAGCCACCTGCTGAGGATTTGGGCCACTCGGAAGGTCCCTCTACGCCATCCCGCCCTCCTGTCTTGGGGTCAATGAGGATGCCCCTACAGACACTGGCTCACTCCCCTGGAGAGAATTTTCCTGCTCAGACGTTCCCAGTGGCAAGAGACTGTCCCGGGAAGAGCCAGAGAAAAATGCCCCGGCAGAGTTTAAACTGCACACGGCAAAGTATGGCAGGGCTCGGAGCCCAGAGCAGGCTGTGCCTCCAAGGACAGGATTCTACCAGAGCTATTGTCCGGGCCGTGGCCAGGGACCTCGGCTGCCACCCGGCCGACGGCCATCCCGGCAGTGGCTCAGCCCCGCACGGTTACAGCCGTACCTGCATCGTCAGAATGGGAGTCCGAGGGCAGTGGTGCGTCCAGGGAAGGCTGGTCTGTCCCGGTGGCCAAAGGGCTTCCTGGCTGGGCTTCTTCTGAAGTCAGCATCTCCTGCTTGGGGGTGGACGGTTCGCTCTGTGCCGCTCGGGGGCCCCCGTCAGGATTGCACACTTTGCTCTCAGCATCTGTAAGGAAACGCGGCGGTCAGCGGAGCCCGCGCCTCCCTTCCGACACGCTTGCACTCACGCGGGGTGCCTTCCTGGGAGACGTGCCATCCCAGGCCCTGCTGTGGTGCCCCTTCAGTTCTTCCCCACGCCACCCCCCGGAGTCCCCCTCCACATCCGGTCTTCTTAAGGGGGTCCCAGCACTGCCTCACTCACCCCCCCCCCCCCCCCCGCCGCCATCCCCGGGGCCTCTGTGCACCGCCTGCCTATGGGAGCCTAGGAAAGCCTCCACCCACCTCCGTGGTGCGCGCCCCCCACTCCCACGCTGGCCTCCGCCCTGCGGCTCGCTCGACCAACAGCGCATCCGCAGGTTGGACGCAGCTGTGCCTTTAAAAGTGCTCGCAAGCTCCTGCAGTCAAGCCACCACTGCCCTCGCTGCTGGGACATGCGGGGCCAGCGGGCCGGGGCGAGAGGCAGACGGTGCAAACCTGAGCTGCTCCTGTCCTGGCAGCAGAGGCCAACCCAGACGGGACAACAGACCCTGGCTGCCATATGCCCTGAGGTGCTGCAGGCATCTGCCACAGGACATTGTCACGGCTACTGGTAACCAATCCACGTTTGCACCCACCATTCCACAATCAGGTCCCTGGTACGCAAACCTTCTCAGTCCCCCACTGTGAGTCTGGGACTGGGCCCACCCAGGGAGGCGGGGATGAACAAGTCAGTCCTTGCCGGCAGGGGGCTCACACTCCGAGGCACCCCAAGCCCAGGACTAGGGGCACAGAGCGGGGAGTCCCTCGGTCTAGACAGGTGGCCTTCTCAGGAAAAAATAACCCCAGGCTCACGGTGCCTGAGTGGCTCAGTCCGTTAAGCTTCCGACTCTTGGTTTTGGCTCAGATCACGATCTGGTAGTTCATGGGTTCAAGCCCCACGTCGGGCTCCATGCTGACAGCGCTGAGCTTGCTTGGGATTCTCTCTCTCCCTCTGTCTGCCGCTCTCCCACTCATGCTCCCTCTCGCTCTCAAAAAAAATAAATAAACTTAAAAATATCATTTCAAAAAATGACCCCAGGTTCCTAGTAGGGCTGAAACAAGGATCCAGTGTCTCCCCTTGCTTGGGGGCTCGGCTGCTGGAACTTGGAGGGTGTGGCCTTTGAAAATGAGGGGCTTTGTGCCCAGGTGCATAACCGGCCCAGTCGCATGGCCACCAGAGGGCGGGTCCGGACTGGGACACAGCCAACTGATAACCATCACGCCTTCTGAGACACAGAGCACCGACCCACGCACGGGGCACCTGCACGGCCCCCTCAGGTGTCACGGCCAGTTCGGGGAGGTCACCACGGCACAGAGCAGCAGTGTGACCCACACACGTCCCCCCGTGGGGAGACGGCACGGCGGGGAGGTCAGCCTGGCTCGGGAGAGCTGCTTCCCATCCCCGTGGCGGGGGTGCGGGGATCAGTCTCAGAGTCAGGCCCCTTCCGCCTCCGCCTGTCTCACTCCCTACCTGCTGCCCTCGTGTCCCCCAACAACGTCCCTTTCACCCCCAAAGTTGGACAAGAAGTAGGTCGCCCTACCCATGCCTCCCATCCCACGGCAGACACCTCTGGGCATCCGCTTCCTGGCCTCCGAGACGGGGTAACAACATCGCTACTTGCTTCACGGCCTCCACGTGGGAATTAAATCAGTTCCGCTACACCACGCACCTGGCCAAGAGCAGGCACGCGACATGTGCTTGCAATTATCGTTACTGCCCTTGATGAGGCCTGACGAGGAAGCCTGAGGGCCCGGCCCCTGGGCTGAGCCCGCGCGCCCACGTGAGGGCGACAGGCTCCCTCGGCAGGATCCTCGCCGCACCCGGGACTGGGGCCTGGTGCCCGGCGTGGGACCCCAAAGGGACGGGAGTCGCAGCTGATGCCCACCAAGCCCCCCGCCCCCCCGGCTGCACAGCCCTCTCCCCAGGGAAGGGCAGAGAGGCCGGCCAGCCGGAAGCCTGGAGATTTGGGGCCGGGAAGGGCTCGTCTCTGCAGCCAGGTCAGCTGACCAAAGGTCCTAGACGAGGGGCCGGCAGCCTCTTCCAAAAAACGAGACGGCTGGTATTTCAGACTTTGTGGGCCACACGGCAGGTACTGCGTTCTTTTTTAATTTTCACAAAACCCTTTAAGTTTAAAAACCGTGCCCAACCCGAGGGCCTTGCAAAACCTGCTCCCGGACCAGACCTGCTGCAGACTTGCAGCGATGGTCTGCCAACCCGCCCTGGCGCAGGCAAAGACCCAGATGCCAGCCAAGGGCGCAGACCCAGTGGGCATAGCTGAACGTCACAAAGCTCAAAACTACACTTTCCCGGACGCCGCTCAGGGCTGATTTACGCGGACTCGACATGCAGTCGTGACGGTCTCTGCCACCAGCTTACTTGGTCCTCGGTGGCAGGGCGCAGAGCACAGCTGGCACCGAGGGGCCTGCCTGCCGGGGACACAGCATCGTCTCGGCCGGACCGCACACCTCCGTGAGGGGAGGCTGCTGCCCGCCGCTTACAGAGGCACACCCCTCCTTCGAAAGGACAGGCCGCTGGTGGCCAGGGACGACCACTGTCTGAACCCACGACCCTCCCCTAGTCATCACCAACGACAATCACGTGACCAGAACTCGCCCGTGTGGGGCCCAGAGGCCTGCAGCCCGTGGCCAGCTCAGCCAAGTCTTCGTCCTCCCCAAACACGCGGACTTAGGGGCCCTCCCCTGCGTCCCCGCTCAGCGCACTTGTAGGACCTTTCTGGGCTGTGCTCAGAGCCCCGGTTCATAATCACGTTCAATGAAAAGTTGGCAGTTCCCAAAATAGCCCTGCTGGCAGGGCCGTTGCCTAGAAACGCCGTTGGGGGGGTGGCGAGGAGATGTGGGTGGCTTGTCCCCTGTGCCTCGCCGTTCAGCCAGCCCTCCCTCCCGGCCTGCTCTCCATCGGATGTCCGTCCTCCCCCCGGGGGCTGTGGAGGGGCACACGGTGGACCACCGGTGTCACACAGAGCGGCCACAGCGACAGGAACGTGCCGCAAACACACGCACTGCGCCCGGCCTTCCCGCCATGTAGCAGCCAGATGCACCTGACTCGTCGCCGCCCAACCCCCCCTCCCCGAGGAAGGAAACCACGCGTCTCTCGGGTCACCGAACACAAGTATCTTTTTTACACCCGGTGCTGGAACGGGAGATTCCTCCAGTTACTGAAGCAAATGCCGAGTGGACGCACGCGGGAAGACGGAGCAAAGTCACTGGGGGGAAATGTGCAGGCTCCTGTCCCGTGGGTTAGGATGCGGCGGAGGGGCTGGGACGCTGCTGGCCCTCGCCAGTCACCCAGGAGTCGGCGGAGCCTGGCCAAAGCAGGGAAGGGTCACCTGCCCCCTCCCCGCGCATACCCGGCACATCAGCAGACTTGCAGGAACAAGGGGGGTGGGGGGTCAGACTGCCTCATAAAACCACACGCCCAGAAGGGACACGGGCTCATCTCCCGGGGACCCCGGGGCTCTTCCCTGCAGTCCCCTCCCGGGGACCAGCTCACATCATCAGGCTGCTGACTGCTCTAGGGGTGGGCAAACCCCCAGATGACACACACGGAGACCGTGCATGTGTGCGGCTTCGTCCTGGCCAAAGAAGGGCACGGGTGAGGTCTGGGGCAGCTCTGCAGGGTCTGTGACCCGAGCGCGTGGCGGCCTCTCTGGGCCCCTTGGTCACTGTCACCCACACCCACCACCCAGGCGCCCGCTGGGCATGAAGCCCTGGGTACCGCTTGGCCACAGGGAGGTGCTCCGGCTGCAGACAAGCAGCCTGGCTGGCAGCTGGTGGTGGCCACGGAGTCCTTCCTCCGAACCCCGGAGGCGGGGCTCACCCCCACACCGAGGCTACGCGGAGGCCAGTGGAGGGGAGGAGGCTCAGCTCCGAGCCCAGAGCCGGAAGGGGGCACTCGGCACCCCCACCAAGGATTCCCAGCACCCAGCCGGCCATCCCAATACCAGGACAAATCCGGGGCGCACACGGCCTGACCAGGACTTGACCCCGCCCCCAGTGGGAAAAGGCATTTTCTAAGCAAGTGCTTGGCACAAACCCCAGTGTGGGGCAGGAGGTGCCCCAGGAGCCTGATGCCAAGCACTGTCCTAGATCCTGCTGTCCCTGCAGCCTCAGGAGCTGGAGCACATGGAGGAAAGAGCACGACAAGAGCACGTCCCCCTCCTCCCCCTGGCCCCAGGCCGCCTCCCAGAGGCACCCTGCTTCCCTAGCATGCCAGCCTCAGCGACACGCTGGGCAGGCTCACCGCAGACCCGCTCAGCACGTGCCCCTGTGCTGTCCCGGGCTCCTGCGGCCACTTGGAAGTGCCTTTGTCACCCGGTAGCTTCCGGGGGTGGTGGTGCAGGGAAGATACAAGGCTCTGTCAGACCCAGGGCCCCCTCCACGCTTCCTACCTGCTTGCCCCTCACCCACCTTCTCCCTTCCACCGCGGGCCCTCCAGGGCTGGAAGATATGTCCCACTTCCCCGCTCTCTCTGTTTCTCAGCCTCGGTGGCACCAAAGCCAGAGGCAGCTGGGGAGGTACCGTGAAGTCCAGCCGCGTGGGTCCCGCCCCCAGGGCATTTAATCCAAGAGCTCGCCTGGCGAAGCTAACGCACAGCGCTGCTCGCTCTGAGAACGAGCCTGCTCTCCCGGGGCCCTGGGATCCCCCGCAGACATGACCCCGTGGCCCCCTGCCCAGGTCGGGTCCCGGGGTCTTGTTCTCCGGGTGCTCACCCCACCCCCTCCGTGGTGATCCTGCATCGTGGGACCATCTCCTGTGGCATCACTTAATGAGCACGGTTTCAACCCCTGAGGAAGGAGACCGTGTGTCGGACCCACCTGGTTCCCGGTTCATAATCACTCGGCGAGACAAAGTGTGATCTAAAGGGGGGGGGTGGCAGATGACACTCTGGGGGCCAAAGCCAGACACCGCCTGCTCCATATGGCCCATCAGTCATCAGACAAAACCGTTTAACAAAGGTTCAGAGCTGAGGAAAGGCAGACTGCTCTTCTGGAAGACTCCCCTTCGGTTCTGCACCCACCCCTCTGTTTTCCTGACAGCAATCAAATCCGTCCACTTACTTTTCATGCACCAGCGATAGTATTTTCTATGATAGATGATACACAGGCCTCAAGTCTGTTTTCATTTCCCATCCCCCTTCCCCAAGATCCAAAGGAAGGTTGGCTGGAAACATGCTCAAAATGCAGAATTTGGAGCTGTTTTGTCCCATCCAGACTAACACAGTCCAAGTTCCTATCAGCAACGACATCCCCCCAAACCCGAGAGTCGGAACATTCGGCATCCGAACCCTGAAGGACTGGGTAGCGAGCTGTCCTCTTACACGCAAGTTAGATCATCAGTCGTGAGTCATCTGCTGTGTTGGTTTCCCAGGAAGACGGCGTCCTCAAAATACTTCACTCTGTGGGCACCTGGGTGGCTCGGTCGGTTCAGCGTCCGACTCTCGATCTCAGCTCAGGTCATGATCTCTCGGTTTGTCAGACCGAGCCCCGCATCGGGCTCTGAGCTGACAGCACAGAGCCTGCTTGGGATTCTCTCTCTCCCTCTCTCTCTCTCTCAAAATAAATAAATAAAATTAAAACCAAAAATACTTCACTCTTTGAAGCTGAAGAAGAGACATGAGGACAAAGACCACAGGGGGTTTGAGAACAGACAGGCAGGACGGGGGCGGAGCCTGGTATACATCCGGATGCCCTGACTTCGCAAGGTCCCTTCCCGGCCCTGATTCCTGGGCCAAAAGACAAACACACTAGTGAGATCTAGGACAGGAAGGGGGTAGGGGCGCCACGTGCCCTCACACCCTCTGGGAACTGGCTCCGGGAGGCCAGGACCCTTCAGTCAGGAGGCAAGAGCTTGGTCCGGCTCGAGAGAGAGCTCCCAGCGGCAGTGAGGTGGGGGGGACACCAGAGTCCCAGAGGAGGAGGACCCACAAAAGGTGTGCGTCGGGCCCTGAGTCCCGTGCCTCGTCATCACCCAGAGAGCAGGACGAGGCGGGGAGGCCACGAACGTTACGAATGACCCGCGAGCCACAACAGGTGGTGTTTCTCAAAGACACAGAGGTGGCCACGCAGACATCACAGTGGCGAGGCCTCCAGGGCACAGTGTAAGCGGCATCCGAGCGCTCCCGGGGGGCTGAGGGTGCTGTGAAGGGGTGAGGGTGAGGACGCTCAGCACCCAGAAAGCCGTCCACACGTCACAAGGACCACCAAGGGTACTAGACGGCCGTGCGAGTAAAAACAACTCGCCCGCATCAGGAACAATGACGTCAACAGGAAAAAACCAAAAGCCAATCCTGCCACTTCGTGGGGAACCAGGACCCGGCAGCGGCCTGGCCCGGGCCCAGCTAGGGCAGGAAGCCGCCAGACGTGGCCCCACAGGCGTTAGCTCCGGGCCACTTGCAGAGGTGGCCCTGTAACCTGATGGAGGGACCCGACGGTGAATGGCCTCCTTCGGGTCCAGCCCCTGTATCCCGATACCCGGCTTCCCGGATCACCGTTCTGCCCTTGACCTTTGCCGGGCACCCTGGCCCAGCATCTGCCACCGTGGCGGCCCCACTTACCCCGCTCCATCATCTCCAGGAGACCCTTCTTGATGAGCTCCTCCCGACCTTGCCTGCCGGCCATCTTCTTCTCCAGTGCTGCACAACATACAAATAGGCCGGTGAGTCACGGGCAAGACCACGGGGCTGGGGGCCACCGGGCGGGGAGCGCCGTTGGGGACTTCCAAGCTTTTTTACTACGCAGCCTGATGAGCGTTGCACGTACGCACGGCGGAGGGGAGCACATTGAGCGCACTGTTCAAGGCAGTGATTTCTGTGATTCATCTGCAAAGCAATGCCTCGGCTAACGCTTCCTTACGCTGACTCCTGCACATGCCTACCTTCCGCCAAAGGCTCCCCAACTTACCGGCCCAGGACCGCACCCTCCCTCCACCCCCAACACCCGGGGGCGCTTTTCTGTGGGTCCTGTTATGTTTCCAGACACCCTGGTGGCTCTAGAGCTCTGGTCAGAACATGGTCTTTTGTGACCACTGCCTTCCCAGAAGTTCCTCCGAGAAAACCCCGGGTTTTAAAGCTTTCAGAGAAGTTGCCAGACAGGGAGGGAGGATGGGGGTGGGGCCCGGCCAGGGTGCCAGCTCCCACTCACCCCTACTCGCGAGGCCAGGGGCTCACTCTCCTTGCCGGTCTCCTTTTCCTCATCTGTCCAGAAAACGATCTGCCTACAGTTAGAACTCAATTTCCAAATATGACCCCATGCAATTCCTTGGACCCCCTTCTTTGAAAGATGCAAATTGCTGGCTACTAAGCCTGATCCCAGAGGGCCTATGGGTCACCCGTGTGTGCCAGCACTCTGCCCGGTGAGGGCTGCAGCGGGGAGCACAGACCGGAGCCGGCCTCTCCCCTCGGAGCTTAAAGACTGGCAGCAGAGGACAAACAGGTAAGGACGAGGAAGTTACTTAGCCAAAAATATCTACTGAGCACGCGCTGGGGTGTCCCTGGGAAGCAGAAACAATTCAGGGCTCGAGTGGGAGCCAGCCGGCAGGGATAACAGAGCTGCTCAAATGCTTAGAACTAATAAAGCATTAACTGAGCACCTACGTTGTAAAGGCATGGGGGAGCCAGACAGGCATGGCCTCCGCCTGGAGGCAGCGCTGGGGAAGCTGGATGAGAAGCATCTACACCTGGGGCCGTGGAATGACCCAGAACCAGAGGGACTGGGAGGTAGGGGTCTGGGAAGCCCAGGCTGTGCTGGAATGTCCGGGCCGACCTCCCTCAGGGCGCTCACACCGACAGCTGAAGACGGACAGGGAAAAGCCAAACATACCAGCAGGAAGACGTTTTCCGGCAAAGGGAGCATAATTTCCTTTTTTAGTCCAATTTCCAATCCAATGTCCGGGGACCAGAAGTATGCACGAAACTGAGACACTGAACTCTGACTTTGGGAAGTGTGAGTAGAGGGGCTGCTGTCCAGCCTCACAGACAGGGGTGCGCAGAACGGGGGTGGAGGTCCAAAGAGCCGCGTGATCAGCCAGCCAGCTCGGGTCACGCTCACGGGGGCCCGGCTCACACACAGGACATTGTCTGCTCTGACTCCTGAGCCCTCCCAACACCCCAAAGAGGCAGCTGCGAGGGTCTGCTGTCCCGTCTCAGGGGGCCGCCCCTGTCACCGAGCCAGCCCCCCACAGCAGGTGCCGGCTCGGGGCCACTTCCCCAGCTGCAGCCTCTGGGAGCCGTCCCCATGACGCTGCCCCTCCCGCCCCGCCCAGACCACTGCCGGCTTCGTTAGTGTCTTGAAATCACCTTCAGATTGACTTCCTCTCACGCTAACCAATAGTGCTTGTGAAATGGCGTTTTTGAAAAGCTGAAATAACTACCATCCCACACTTTGCGGGGAAGAATGGTCTGGAATAAGTAAACGAAATGCAGTCCTGCTCCTGAGATGGCCAGATGCCTGATAAAGGGCCTCCAGGTGGGGATCCTGCAGGTATTAACCTGGAGACCTTCCATGCATCTACAAGAACCCCACAGCATCCTGACGAACCTCCAGGCCACTCAGTGGCAGCACAGTGCCGAGGGGGCCTGCACGGCTCAACCCTCCAATCCCACGGCCCAGAGAGCATCAGGGGCTCCCCAGGTCACGGAGGCCACCCTGCTCTGGGCCCTGGTGCCTTCTCCAACTCCATGCCTTTGAGTGAACTGTTCCCTCTGCTGCAATGCTTTGCCCTGCTTTTCTCAAGGGGCCAATCACATCTCAGTTCAACGGTGCCTCCTCACCCGAGCCTTCTCAGATCTGCCCACCCACCGCACCCCTCCGCACTCCTCCCCAGCACCTGCTCAGCTCCCCTGGGGCCCCACCGGAGCCGTGACGTCTCGCATGCTTGCACGCATGCTCACTGGTCTGTCGCCCCACTCCCCGCTGGGCGGAGAGCCCTCAGTGCACAGGGCCTGGGTCCCCCGTCTACTCTGTCCCTGGCACACAGGAGGTGTTTGAGATTCCCGCAGTAACACTGATGTGCTGCCCTTGTGGACAAGGAGAACGGGTCAATCAGCTTCTCAGGGGGTTAAAAATAATTTGTAAAACGTGTAACAGGTGTGAGGGAAAGACCTGTTGGGGTAGCCCTGTCTCTGCACGCCGCACGGCTTCAGGGCTGGGAAGGAGACAGGGGCCCTGGGGACCGTCAGAGACAGCAGCCCGAGACGGGCACTTACCAGGCTGGTCCCCAAGGCCTAGACTAATTCCACATGCGCGTCTCCCTCACTAATTGTTTCCAGCCGTAGCTAACAGGTGCACAGCTCAGCGCGAGGCCCATGGGGTTTGCTTCTCACGGCACCGGCCCCCCTCCCCTTCACCAAGGACACCCTCTCACTCGAGAACCAGACCTTGGCCGCGGGACCGGCTTGCCCTCCCTGAGATGGGCGGGGTCACGGGAACGTGGGTGACGGGAGACGTGGGTGCTCTGAGTGTCTGGTTGGTCACTGCTCGCTATCACTGCCTGCTGTATGGCTGTCACCACGTGTCCGCGTGGTTGTCTCGTGGCCGTAGCTCCTGGCGTGGATTTCGAGGGGGCAGGGGCAACGGTCCAACCCGCCGCAACCCAACTTCCCACAGAGCTGGGACCGGCAGGGTGTGAGGATGGGGCCGCAGGTGAGTGACGGAAGGGGGCTTCTGGACCCGGTGGTGGGAGGGCGTTGGGGGGGCACTGCCTGTGGGCACCCTCCTCGGGAAGAGCTTAGGAGCCCTGGAGCCGGCGGCCCTGGCTTCCAGCAAGAGGAGGAGCCTGCGGGAATTGGGGCCGAGATGAGGGCCCTGGCCCTCTGAATCACCTGGGGGGGCTCCTAGGGACGGCAGGCCCCCGAAGTGCGGGTCCGGGGGTGGGGGCTGGGCGCGTGCTACTGCAGTGTGGTCGGCAAGGACTGCCGTCACCAGCTGGCCTCCCTGCCCCGCAGGGACCCCCAGGTGCGCATGAACAAGGTCCCATCCACCCGTGTGCCCCGTGGGTCTGGGCGGGCAGTGGGCTGCAGGTGTGCCCAGTGCTGGCCCCGCCCCCAGCCAGGTGGGTGGGGCCTGTGCCAGAGGAAGGAAGGGACCCAAAGGCGGAGCAGCCCCTGCTGTGGGAGCCCGCTCCCCCGTGGGGGAGGGGGAGACAACATCAGCATCGAGAAGCTCAGGGACAGTGGCACCGGCTCCCTGTCCCCCATGCTCACCGGATGTGGTCTGCTTCAGTTTTTCGTTTTTCTTCTTCCTCCATTTCCAGGGCTTGAAGATCCTGCCCAGGGTGGCCAGTTTGCTGTTCCTCCTCACGGGGGGGGTTCGGGTCCCTGAGACCAGATACTCGGAGCGCGCTGGGGGGGCTGGGTCCATCTCATCTGCAAGGGGAGCACACCAAGGAGGGGCCAGGTGATCACCAATCCCGCGTGGCTCCCCTCACCCACGGGGCCACCGGTGATTCTCCAAAGTCCGGGGCAGAGAAGACGTCCGTGGGGCCCTCGAGCAACGGGGGACACTTGCTACTGTGGGGCCCGGGAAGAGAAAGACACATGCTTCTCCACAGTCCGCTCTGTAGTTCACGATGTGTTCATTGTTTAAGGAAAAAGATCGGTGAGAACGGAAAACAGTGCAGCGGACAAGACGGTCAAAGTGCAGAGTCACGTGAGCCAGACGGCTGCTGTCTCCACTGCCCGCCCGGACCCCTGTCCCACGGGCACAGCTCAGACCAGAGCTCGGGCCGGCGCCCGGGAGGATGGGGGAAAACCTCAAGATGCCCCAAACCCCTCCTGGGACAGGGCAGTGACGAGGCCCTGGGTGTGCTGAGTTTTAACCTCTCAGTGTCACTCGGGTGGGGGTTCACAGACCAGCCAGTGCTCCCCACCCAGCATGGCTGCCGGCACCGGTGCCCGGACCCCGGCCAGGACACCCCACGTGCACACACACACGCACACACACGTGCCACCCAGAACACATTTAGTCCCACAGCCAGTGGGTTAATTCACTTCACTGCGATGCACAAGCAGGGGCTGGGAGCCTGAGTTTATAAAGAGACAAGAAGCCCCAGAGGGGCCCAAATATGCTGGATGAGCAGGGCTGGAGTGAGGGGGTATCGGGAGGGTCCTCCGTGAGAGGCCACCAGAGGGGCCAGACCTGGCCCGGCGCCCCAGGTGATGGACGCCCCAGAGACGAGCCGCCTGGGCTAGGAGCAGCCAGCCAGGGCTCATGGCACCCAGCCCCTCCGAGCCTCAGTTTCCACACGTGTAAAAGAAAGATAATGATCGTCCCTGACATCCAGCATTCAAAGGAAAACGCAGGGTGGCCCCAGAGGCTGGAAACTTAGGTAAACATATATAACACACAGTTGATTGAGAGCATGTTACAATCCATGTAGAATGATATTAACTACGTTTTAAGACCATACAGACACTCTGGTGTCTAACACCATGCCAGTTCTGGTAGAAATTTTCACAGTAATTTCTATTATATGAGGAACAAAAGAATTATCCTGGAGTAAAAGTCACTGCTTGTTCCTGGCCAGGTACCAACTAACTTTACCCTCACAGTAAATCTATGAGATACAGGACTCCTATCATATCCATTTTACAGATGAGCACACTGAGGCTCAGAGCAGTGAGTCATCTTGTGGACCCACAGAGCGAGAAAACGCCGGAGGTCGGGCATGACCCTGCGGGGCCTGAGCCCGGACCCCTCTCGTATCTGGAAGCTGCCTCTACGGTGACTGTGTGAATTTATCTCCCGGAGCAGGACACAAATGGGTAAGACACCAGCAGAAGGCACAAAGCAGGACTGTCCCAGCCACCCAGGTTGCGCGGCCGCTCTCTCTGGCTGTTATTAATTGAGCGCTAACTACATACCGGAGACTGTCCCCGGTGGTCTACAAAGCAACCCACGTGGAAGAACAAGCTTAGGGGTGTCTTGTTGAGAGACGAGCTTGCTCGAGCTTGTCCCCAGTACCCGGCACCCAGCAGGGGCCCGGTGGCGGGGGGGGGGGAGCCAAGGAAGCCCCAGGGCACCTGTCGCGGATCCCCCCCCACCATCTCCCCAGCACCGTGCTCCAGCCGCGGGATGCAGACAGGCCCTTCTCCTCCCAGAAGCAGCTTCTGTGCCTTACCATCCTCTCCTGCCTACGGGCGCCAGGTTCAAGCGTGTGGGTCAGAGCCACACGACACAAGGAGAGCCGCTGTCCTGCGGAAGAGAACTGGCCAGGTCTCCCCAGGCCTTGGGCTGGAGTGAAAATGAAGATCCCCAGAGATGTGCGGAGGGACAATGGACCATTGTCACCACTCCACAAAAGGTGGCGTCACAGAAACACACATGCCCCACACGAGGAGTGCGGAAATCCAGAGGAGGGCACACACACGGCTCCGAGCTTCCTAGCAGCCAAAGCAAAAACAGAGCAGCACAAAGTAGAACCCGTGACCCTGGTCCAGGCCACCGGCCGCCGGCGGCTCCCCCGCATGCCCCACAAGGCCTTCCAGCCGGTCTCCCCGCGATCCCCGCCCTTACAAATATAACTGATCACATCGCCGTTCCGCACGCTCCCTGACCTTCCCCTTCTCCTGTAGCACAAAGTGCAGGTTGATCACCACGTCTGTGTAGCTCCCCAGAGCTGCTCCTGGTGGCCACCCACTCACCTCCGCCCCCTATTCACAGTCGTCATCCCTGCACGGCGACATTCACGGCACGCAGCATGCTATGGGAGGCAGTAGGGTGCGGTTGTTAAGAAAGCAGGTGCTACAACCAGGCATCTGGGGTTCACATCCTGGCTCTGTCACTCACTAACGGGGCAGGGCGTGCTGGCACCACCCCTCCCTGCACCCTCACGCCTGCCCTGGCCTCGCTGGGGAACCGAGGGCACGGGACTTCCCAAATCCCTGCCCGGGGCTCGGCCACATGGCTTGCTTGAACCCATGGAAGGTGGGCCGAGGGGCAGAGTCTCCCTCCTCGCCATCGCCTTCCTCCCCACCCTCTCCGTCCTCCCCACCATCATCATGTGAGTCCCTGGACTCCCTGCCCCCCCCCCCCCACCTCTGCCCCTAGTGGCTGGAGCAGGTACCGGGCTTCCCAATGCCCCTCTGACACACAGGGTCCTAACGCACAGCCTGGAGCACAGAAAGGGCAGGGGCCCCAAGGGCTCGAACTTGACTTGAAATTCAGCAGGAAGCCATTGAGGGATCTTCATCTCACTAAAAACAGAATAAACTGAGGGCTGATGGGGGGTGGGTGCTGGGCATCGAGGAGGGCACCTGTTGCGATGAGCACTGGGAGTTGTATGGAAGCCAATTTGACAATAAATTTCATATTAAAAAAAAAAAGATCTGATTTGTCCATTTAGCAAATACCCGCCTCGCTTGACCAGGACAGACACGTTCGTCTGAGCAACGCCTCGGGGACCTTCTGTCATCGGGGAGCAAAAGCCCAGGGCAGCAGGCTCCAGAAGGCTGAGGGCTGCACCCCCAGCACCCCCTCCCTCCTCCACCTCCCCCCCGCGGGGCTCAGCCCAGGACCAGGAGCAAGGACAGAAACGTCAGAACAGACGCTGTACCCTCCAGCGAAGGGATCACAAGCACCTCGAGGACAGAGAGGGCACGACTCTCTCCGACTGTGTGCCCGGGGGTCTGTGTGAGCAAGAGGCGGGTGTGTGTCCTCCTGGGCACACCAAGCGTGGGTGTGCACGGGGACACGTGTGTACGCAGGAGTGGCTGTGTTCCCGCACGTGTGTGTCCCGGGGTGGGGGGAGGGGGGGAGGGCGGTTGGCGCCCCTGCCCTCCTCCCTCTACCTCCAGCCCGTGAGTTCACCCAGTGTCTCTCTCGGGCTGCTGGGGAGCCCCCTTCCCCCACCGGGGGCATTTCCGGGGGTGCAGACACATTAGCACATCCCTCCAGCCTCCGAATGACACAGCGGGGCTGTTCCCGGGCCACCTCTGCCACCTGTGAAGCATTAGCAGTTAATTAATGAAACATGTTTCCCCACATCTGCGTGAGGAAGTGAAACTGGCAGCCACAGGGCAGGCGGGAGGCGTCCCGGGTTCCCAAATGATGGATGGGGCAGGTGACACGAGACAGCTCCGCCCCCCCAACACTCCAGCCCTCTCCTGGTCCCCAACCCTGCCTCCCTCCCCCACCGATGGATCCCACAGACCTACGTTGAGGTACCGCTCTAGGACAAGGCCGGGAAGGCCACCATGACTGAGCTCACTGAGCTTACGGGCTCATTTTCATGCCTGGCCCAGGGCCAGCCCCTTCCTTCATGACATCCCGTCCACCCTCGCTCCGATAGCTCTCGGACATCCTCCCGGGACGTACTGTTTACAATTGCCATCTGTCTTTCTCACCTGGACAAACGAAGTCCTGTCCGTGAGAACAGGAGCTGTGGCTGTCTCGTTCACCGTGGGCCCCTGGCATCTTTACACGGGAGGCACTCAAATGAACACCTGCTTGGCCTGTGACTCTGGTGCCTGGATCCGACCCCCGTCCATCGGACTCCAGAGTCCACTCCTTAGTGACCCCGGGCATTTCTGCTTCCCCATCTTCCATCGACTGACCTGTCTCCCTCTTCTAGCACTTGGCCTCTCCCCAAAACACACCACGGAGGGGACCCCCACTCGCTGATGACCCCCACAAGCTGAGTGGCTGGCCTCGCAGGGAAGACAGACAGACGCCCTCTCTATCAGTCAAAATCGGAAAACCGCTTTCTGCTTGCTTCATGCATTCATTCATTCCCAAACTCAGGCAGCAGGCATCAGGTGAGGCCCGCCCGGGGCCAGAGCTGCTCTGCATGGAGGGAGGCGGGCTCTGAGAAGGCTGCTGGGGGGCGGGTGATACTTGATTGCGGCCTTGGAGGTTGAGGAGCTGAATAAAGGGTGCGAATCCATCAAAGCACGACAGGACGTGGTATTTGGGCGATGGGAGATGAGGCAGAAAAGCAAGGTCTGGCGTCCTCATCTCGGAGGTCCAGAAGCCCCGTAAAACTTCCACGTGGGAGACGGACGTGCTCAGAGATGCCAACTTCCTACACTGCCGATTAACGACCAACACACACACGCACACACACGCAAATACACCTGCACGAGACTGTCATGTATTATCACCACGACTGACCATAAATAATAGGCAGAAAATAACCTCACGGTAAGAGAGGACTCTTTTAATTAAAAGTATATTGATAAGTGAATAAGAAACGACGCGGGGGCGCCTGGGTGGCCCAGTTGGTTGAGCGTCCGACTTCGGCTCAGGTCATGATCTCACGGTTGGTGGGTTCCAGCCCTGCGTCAGGCTCTGGGCTGACAGTGTGGAACCCGCTTTAGGTCCTCTGTCCACCCCCCCCCCCCGCCCCCCGCCCCGCTCCTCCCCTGCTTGCTCTCTCTCTCTCGAAAATAAACATTTAAAAATATACATAAATGAATAAAACTGTGTCGTCCTTGGTGTTACCAATTTGCCAGCGTGGGTCTGGGCACTCGAATCTGAGAGCCTTCATCCTGGAGCTCGGGGTTTCTAGAATGGGGAGGGCAGGGGAGGCACAGAGGACCAGCGCTGTGAAGGGGCCTCCCCGAGTGCCGTGTGGATGACGGCTGCAGGGAGCCTGGCTGCAGGCAGGGAGGCTCTCTGAGAGGGGACAGGCAGCATGAGGGTCGCACAGGCCGGCGAAGGGAGGGATCCAGAGATGTTGCTGAGTGAGAGCCCTCATCAGAGCCGGGAGAGCCCTCCACCTGGGGCATTGGTGCACAGGGAAGGATCAGGAACACCCAGGTCTGTTCCAGCAACAGCACATCTACGGAGCACTTGCTGTGTTGTGCGACAAGCCCCGTCCTGAGCACCGAACACGAATCAGCTCCTTTCGTTCCCATCAAGACCCTAGAAGGTGGAGGCGCTTGGGTGGCTCAGCCGGTTGAGTGTCTGAGTCTTGATTTCAGCTCAGGTGGTGATCTCGCAGTTTGTGAGTTTGAGTCCCATGCTGGGCTCTGTGCTGACAGTGGGGAGTCTGCTCGGGATTCTCTCTCTCCCTCTCTCTCTGCCCTCCCCTGCTCATGTGCTCTCTCATTCTCTCTGTTTCTCTCTCTCCAAATAAATAAATAAACTTAAAAAAAAAAAAAAAGACCTCAGCAGGTAGGCAGGTCAGTCTTTTCATCCCCCATGTGACAAGGAGGAAGCCGGAGGCACAAAGGTGTGAGATAACTTTCCCAGGTCACACAGCTAAGGTGACAGGATGCTTACAAGTCAGGATGTCCGCTCCAAAAGCCCTCATCCTAACCCCCTCGCTAGATCACATGGAGCGGGTGAAGACAGCACTGTCGGGGATGAGGGGCGAAAGCCAGGGCTGGAGCAGACCTAAGCATCAAAGCAGCATAGAGCAAAACTGTGGCACTTAGCATCGAAAGACCCACAGCTTGTGGCCAGGCCCCAAAAGATGTGCCCTGACAGCTGTCTACGAAGGAAGTTCTCAGTGTTTTAATTGAACCACCACCAGGATGCATCTGAACCTCCAAACCCAGATTTTCAAAATGGATTTTTAATTTTTTTTTTCAACGTTTATTTATTTTGGGGACAGAGAGAGACAGAGCATGAACGGGGGAGGGGCAGAGAGAGAGGGAGACACAGAATCGGAAACAGGCTCCGGGCTCCGAGCCATCAGCCCAGAGCCTGACGCGGGGCTCGAACTCACGGACCGCGAGATCGTGACCTGGCTGAAGTCGGACGCTTAACCGACTGCGCCACCCAGGCACCCCTCAAAATGGATTTTAAGTCTCCCAGATGTACAAGGACTGTGGTTTGACTGTCCCCATTCCTGGAAAATTCTTGAGTGACGACCTTAGAGCAGGATATCTGGGGAGCACTGATCAATACAGACAGAACCAGGGCCCAGAGCCGAACACCTACGTGAGTCCACTCCACGTAACCGTGGCCGGGAGTGGAGGCGGGGACAGGTCGCTGGGGTGGGGAGGGAGAGGGCAGGGATGCAGGAAGAAGGGTGAACTTACTTAAAAGGGGAGAAGAACTTCTAAGGGCCGATGGCTCTATTCCCAGGACCTCTGCGGGATTTTCCTGCTGCTCTGCGAGCCTGTCCATCAGAACCTGTGGTCCCTTACAGCCCCCGTGCAGATAACCGCGGCCTCACCAGTAAAGGCCACGAGGACCCCAAGAGCAGGCTCCCACTCCTCCTCGGGCGCCCAGCACGGCACCCGGTGTGTGGGATAAATGAATGATGGACTGAGTGAATAAATGAATGAATGAGAGACATTGATCCTGCGGTAGAAAAACTGAAGTGCAATCCAAATGCAGGTCACTGGTTATTAACAGCGACCCGGAGTCGCCTCTGCGCCCCTGGACGGCAGGAGATAATTACAATCCCTAAGCAACTTCCAGGCTTCATGCTGGCCCATCCCCTCCCCCGGCGGCCGCCACGAGCAGCCCTTGACACAGACGGAGGCTTTCTCGGCCCTGCCCGTCAGCCAAAGCGCCCAAGAAACACAGGGAAGGCAACAGGAGACCCTGGCAAGGCGTCGGAGTGAACACGAGCCCCGGGACCCTGCGGATCGAATGGACGCTTCGTCGTAGGAGAACACGGTTTAGAAGGCCGAGGGCAGCCGCCAAATTCATTGGCACGTTCATTCCAAGCAAACGACCCCAGGAGGCAGGGGCTACGTTTCCAGCTCCATTTGCCATTTGGGAAGAGGAGGCTGAGGGGACAGGACCCACGTATGGAGTCACACAGCCGGTAAGTGGCAGGGCTGGCACAGGAGCCCAGGCTTTTGGATGTAGAGCTCGCACTGGGGCAACACCAGTGTTTCCCAAAGCATGTTCCATGGAACCCTAGCTTGGGAGATGCTCTGTGGATAAAGACCGATGGGAAAATGCTGCCTACACTAGAAGCCCTCCCTGAAGGGCTGCCGCGAATGATCACAGTGAACGCTCTGAGAAGTCCTGCAGTAAGCAACCGTCTACGGCCGTTTCACCAGCTCTTCCTAAACAGACAGATTAGGCAACCCCTATTTACACCTCGTTGCCCAGACAACCATAACCATAACCACACACAGGCTGAGGCAACAACAGACTTCGAACAGGAGACGTGAGATGAAGCAGTTTAAACATATTCCTGCAGGGGGCGCCCGGGGGGCTCAGTCGGTTGAGCGTCCGACTTCGGCTCAGGTCATGATCTCGCGGTCTGTGAGTTCGAGCCCCGCGTCGGGCTCTGTGCCGACGGCTCGGAGCCTGGAGCCTGCTTCGGATTCTGTGTCTCCCTCTCTCTCTGACCCTCCCCCGTTCATGCTCTCTCTCTCTCTCTCTCTCTCGCTTTCTCTCTCAAAAAGAAACATTAAAAAAAATTTTTTAATGTATTCCTGCTAAGAAGTGTTCACGACAATTTATTTTTGGAATATAAAAGTCTTATCCCTAATATCTGGGTTCCAAAGATAACGGGATTCTCTAAGACCTTTGCAGAAGCTGGGCTTTGAAACTTCCCACGGCTCTGAGCCATGTAGCTGCCCGGGGCCCCCGCACAGCAATGGTGAGGAGAAAACAAAGACGGGACAGTGGGTACCATCTACGCCCCGACGCCACTGCAGAAACCAAGGCCTCCTCAAAGTGGTTTCTTTCTGCCTCGCACGTCTGGTGGGAAAACCAGCACACGGGACGAGAGAAACCATCTGTTTAGCATCAACCCCGTGATCCTGCCAATGGTCGCTGACGTCTGCCAGACATATGGCCGGTTCTCCAAGTGAAAATCAGCTCGAATCTGCAAATCAGGTGGGTCTGAAAAGGCTGCGTGGGGTTTGCAACGAGGAATTAGACCACGAGGGCCGTGGAGTTGGGGACGGTGAAAGGGGGGACCCGGAAGCCACCTTTGGCGTCTCGGACACCGGTGTTGTCGGCATCGCGCTTAGTAGGTTGGTCTGCACTTGCACGTCGGCAAACTCCTGCAGAAATTGCTTAGCAAGAAGCAAAGACAAAAAGCTGCTTTTAAAGACAGCCGCCTAAAGATCTTCTTCTACAGAGGGGAGAAAAACGCGTATTTCAGAGAAAGGATAAACCGTAAAACAGCGCACCGAGAGACGTCAGCATCGCACTATAAACGGAGATAAGTAATATTCCCCACTGCCTTCAAAGCCCAAGCCCCAGCCCAGACTTTCCACGCTAAAGTGTGACATGAGGCTCTTACATGCCAGTCAGAGCTTATGGACAAATGTTAATTTTTAGAAATACGCGTGCTTTTAGCATTTCTGAGAGGAATTACACACACGTAAAGGCTGGGAAGAGTCTGAGCCAACAGATTTGCATCTTGAAAATGGGTGCCACGTTCATGCCGCTCGGGTCAGGGATGGGCCAATGCTTTCTGTAAAGGGCCAGACAATCTCTGTGGCAACTACCGGGCCGCTGCATGAGAGCCATCCACGATACCTAAATAATAGGCGCGGATACGCTTTACCCAAGCTTGATTTATAAACACCAGTGGAAGGCGCACGTGCTCTGGGAGCTGACCCCTGCCTTAGGTGGTCCCTTCGGAAACGTCTTCGGGGAAAAGGCCCACTGGACGCCGGGAGAAGAAAGAAGGCGGGAAGGAATGGCTTTGGCTCAGGATCCCTTACCTTCACTCTCGCTGCTGACCCCTAGGGTCCAGCCAGTGTCACTACCCACCTCCAACTCTAGCCTCAGACTGGTTTCCCAGTATCCGCTTAAGCCTGACCCGCCCCCTGCCCCCCCCCCCCCCCCAGCAGGGCCTCGCATTACTTTCCTGCTTAATGTCACTGTGACTTTTCTGGTGAAACCCAAGACCCCAACTGTGACCCCAATCCTACTTTTATTTATTTATTTAGTTAGTTAGTTAGTTAGTTATTTAGAGAGTGAGAAAGAGAGCGGGGGAGGGGCAGAGAGAGAGAATCCCAAGCAGGTTCCACGCGCAGTCAGCACAGAGCCCGAGGCGGGGCTTGAATTCATGAAACCGTGAGGTCATGACCTGAGCCGAAATCGAGAGTCCTTTGAGCCCCCCAGGCGCCCCCAGGTGACTGCTTCTTCAAGCTGCTTCCCTCCACTATCTCTCTTCTGCTTCCCGCTCAGTTTCTCCTGACACAGGGCTGCCCCCATGCCAATCCTTCTGGAGGTAACACTCTTCCCTGATGAACTCCTACGCATACCTCACGGTCCCATCCTCCATACCCACCTGTTACGGGTTTTTCACCATAGACTTCAGTATCATTTAGAATTAGCTCTGGATTTGCCTGTCCGTGAACTGAATGTCCTTCTCGGCTATGTGACCAGGAGAGCAGGGACCAAGTGTGTCCCATGTAACCGCCCCCTGCTCAGGCCCAAACACAGAGCTCAAGAGGGTTCAGTGAGGGCTCAGCAAGCATTTGAGAACCACCTGTCCCTACCCAGGGACCTAGTGCAGGCGTAGCTGAAGTTCACAATCCTACACAATCAGACGTTTCTCAGGCTTTATACCAAGTTGAGCTCTTTCTGAACTTGATGCTTTTTAGCCACACTTTCTTGCCCCACGCCGCCTCCTTCTGGCCCCTCAGGGGTTGATGTGACGCTGCCCCCGAGACCCTCCCCTGAGAGCAAAGGCCGCCCCGCCTGAGCACCTGCACTTTGCTGTCCCCCTGGCTCCTAGCTTCACCACAAGCCCTGTCCCGGCCCCCGGCTCCCCTGGTGCCATCACAGAAGTGACAGTGGGGCCGAGACGGCTCAGCGACCCAGCAACTCTGCACAGTGCACACCTTCTGGGAACAGGCAAGAGCCGGTGACACCTGCCTGCTCGGAGCATGCCCAGAGTCTCTGGCTGCTGGGAGACAGCCCCCGGGGGTCCCCCAGGCAGGGCCAGCCCCAGCTGATGGCCGCAGGGCTAACCCTGGCCCCAGTCACTGCTCTCCACCGCTGCGGGGCCCCCGGGAGCCGCTCTCACGCGGCAGTCAGCTCTGTCCACCCCCCGCCTCACTGCACACCGGACTGACGGACTCACACTCAAGTGCTCCTTCCTGAGCACCGCTCTGGGCCCGAGACCCGGCCCTGCCCTCCCAGACCCAAGGTCTAGGGGAAATGGGTGGCAACAGCAGAACGGACAACTAGACGTTGACCTGCACTGTCTTCTGCTCCTGCACCCCGGGCCCGGCCCCCCTCGTGGCTCCCAGTCGCCTGCAGCGTCTGACCCCGGTCATGTCATGCCACCATCCCTTCCCCCCACCTCACCCCGCTTAACCCGCTCCAGGGGCTTCCACGGGCGTCAGAATAAAATCCCACTTTGTTCCTCAGCCCCGGCCTCTCCCTCACCAGCAGCTCCGGCCACCGGGGGCTCTTCCCACCCCCGCAGCCCCACACTTGGCAGCTCCTGGAGGGGCCCATCCCTCCCTCCTCCCTCCTCCCTCCTCCGCAGGCCACCTCTTCTTGTCCCTGGGTTCCCAGTGCCAGCGCGTCCTCTGTCCTTGGCTCCGTGGGCCCTGCTCCTCTGGTGTGTTCTCCCTCAGACTCTCCCCACTGGGACGGGCCTTGCAGGCTCGGCCCCAGCAGGTTCCCGAGAGACATTCTGGAAGGAATCAGGCAAGGAGCCGATGAGCGGAAGGGGCGCCGTGACGGAGAGTGAGGCTGGCGGCCCTGTGCCAAGGAGAGGACTGTCTCCGGACGCAGTAAGATTCCTGCCAAAGCGACAACACCTGATGCGATAAACACTAAAGAAAAGGACTACCTCGTTGTATATTTTGCTTGTCGGTCCACCACAGCGCTGTGGGAATACTTGTGGACCAGTGCTCGCTTGAAGACCTATTTCTAGCGCGTTTGGGGTATACACCCAGGAGGGGGATTTCTGGTCTTCTGTTCCAGGTTTTGTTTTGTGTTTTTTTTTTTATTCTGGAAGAGAGAGAAAGAAAGACTGCCTGTGGGGCAGAGAGGGAGACAGAACCCCAAGCAGGCTGTGTACTGTCAGTGCAGACCAATGCGGGGCTCGAACCCATGAACTGGGAGATCCTGACCTGAGCTGAAGTCAGATGCTTAACCGACTGAGCCACCCAGGCGCTCTCCTGTGCCCTGTTTCACGGGCCAGCCCGTTTCCCACACGGCTGCGCCGTATCACACGCCCGAAAGAACGACGCACTGACACGCGCCACGACGTGGATGGGCCCCCAGGACGTGATGCTGAGAGAGAGAAGCAGGCACAAAGACGTGTCTGTCCACTTACACGAAAAGGCCAGAGCGGACAAACGTGGATTAGTGGTCGCCAGGGCTGGGCCGGGGGCGGGGGAGGGGGGGGAGGATGGGAGCGGCTGCTGACGGGCAGAGTTTCCGTTTCGGTGACAAGAAAGTTCTAGAATTAGGGGTTGCGCCACAATGTGAATGTACTTCAGGCCACACCATCATACCCTTTAAGGAGCCAAAATGTTAAATCTCGGGATTTCAAATGTTAAATTTAGGTAATTTTACCTCAATTTGAACAGACACTGTGTCCTGACCCAGTGGAGCCCTCTGTCGTGTCATAAAGCCAGAGTCAGAGCCATAAAACCCACCAAAAAGAGCGGTGGTTTCCAGTAGAACAAAGAGCAGACAGCCCTCCATTCTTCCATGCACCTGCACCTCGAGCGGTGGCCTGACCCAGCGCTGACGAAACCGATGTCCCGGAGAACGAAGCGCGCGATTGTTCCGGCCGCGGCAGGTCAACACCAAGCCGAGCAGGCTCCCTGTGCACTTAATGCCGCCGCGCCTCCCGGCCTGGCCTCTGCCTGTCAACCCCGCCCTTCGCAGCATCAGGACTCTGGGGTCCAGAAGGAAGGAGGCCGGGGTGCCAAACGATAACCCACACGTGCGTCAGGACTGCGACTCACGCAGATGTGAAAGAGCCATAAAAGCATAAAGTCTCACGCAAACCTGGCAATGACCCTAAATTAAAAATTGTGAAGGATCACGAATTTCAAAGCGCTCCGGCCGTGGGAATCCGAAACTCCACGTCCGCTGACCATCGCAGACCTTCTCCCGCGTCAGAGCACCCCAGAAACCGCAAATTCGGAACTAGGTGGCAGCCCCATTCATCCAAGCACGACCAGGAGGACGTGGGCAGGACCCTGGGTGTGTCCTGAGCCCAGGGCAGGCTCTCCCCGGGTCCCCACCGTCCCGAGGCCACGACCTCGGGCCCTCCCAGTGTCCCTGTGAAAGAGCGGGCAGTGCTGGGGGTCGACACGGCCTGGCTGGCCTGAGCCGGTGACTTGACACGAGTAAAGCGCCGTCCCCTCGCCTCTGTTAGAGACAAATCTGAGGAGCTGCTCGCGCTCCAGGGTCCCCTGTGGGATCGGGAGCAGTGGCTCTCTGCACAGCCCTGCCCGAGAACACCCCGACTCAGCCTCTTCCTCTTCCCGACGTGACTTCCCCTTTCGGTCCCTCCTCGGACCACTTTCTTAGGAGTTACTTGCTCTCAGACCCACGTCCCAGGGTCGCCTAGCAATAAACCCAAACGAAGACCCCCATCTGCTCTGTGCCACGTGCTAGGGTGACACTGACAAGCAAAACTGGGGTGACATGGTGCCTGCCCTCACTGGGCTCATAGCCTACCTGGGCTCACTGTCTACCCGGGCTCACGGACACAGGGACATCAATCAAAGAACTGAATTCACAGCTGTACTGTGACAGCCCAAGTAAGTGCTTGGAGGGAGAAAGGCGCCTGAGGGCGATGATGGAGGTCTGGACAAACGCCCTAGAAGACATCTGACTCGATGACAATGAGCTGGGGGTGAGCACATCCAATTCAGAAAAAAACAATGTGCGAAGCCACCTGGAAAGCGGCAGCTTGGAATATTCACATTCCCACCTTGCTCCAGAAAAAATCTTCACTGCCTGTTGATCTTACGTGCATTTCCATCGGGAGCCAGGTGCCAGAGAGACAAATGTAGCCCAGCAGGGCTGAGCGGCTGGCCTGGGATCACGCAGCACCGGTGACGGCCCTGGACACAAACACGGGGCTGCACATCTCACCGGGTGAGGGAGACTGCGGCACATCTCTGCCGCTCACCCGCCCCCGAGACCAGACCAGGGTAGCACAAAGTGCGCCCCGCGTCCAGCTGCTTTTACAAGCTCCAAACACACTGGGGACCCCAAAATGACCCCAATCCTTCCCGCTCAAATGCCTTTTTGAAAGTCATCATTCTCAAACTCCCTTTATAAACATCATACGTTGAAAGGTCTTTGGTCACAGTTCCCAGCCTAATGAGTGAATCCCCAAGTGGAAGTTTAAGTGCATTGTTGAAACGGAGTCCATGGGACTGCTCTGGTCTCAGAAATCATTTGGCCTCAGAAATCATTTCCTTCCTCATCCATTAAGTAAATGAAGTGAGGCCTGAGATCCCCAGTCCTTCCAGCGGGAGCGGGGGGTTGAAATGAACACGGGCAGGAGAGAACGCAAGGGCCCTGCCCCTGAAGGCGTCCTGACCCCTGGGAGCCTGTGGATGTGCTGCCTCTCGTGTAGCCGAGAGCTGGTGGGTGCTATCGCCAGGTGCCTGGTTTGTAGATCGCCCGGCAACCGCTGAGGACGAGTGTGACGGCGGGGGTCAGAGATGCTCAGGGACCCTCACGAGTGTGGGTGAGGATGTGAGGAAGTGTCACCCTCAACACACCACTGACGGGAACGTAAGGCGGGGCAGCCGCCGTGGGAGACGGTCGGGCAGGTTCCCGAGCGGTTACACAGCGCCGCCGTCTGACAATTCCGCTCCCAGGTGTTTACCCCGAAGAACTAAAAATATACGTCCACGCAAAAACCCGTACGTGAATATTTGCAGCAGCGTGGCTCACAGTAGCCAGAGAGTGGGAAGAAATAACCCAAACTTCCAACAACCGATGAACGGATAGAACGCGGTCTGTCCCTACAGGGGACTCTTACTCCGCCATATAAAGGAACGTCACACCCGCTGCACATGCCTGAGCCCCGGGAAAACATACTAAGTCACGGAAGCCCACACGGTACAGGATTCCATTTGTCTGCATTTTGGGGGTGGCGGCACACCCTGGGAGCGTGAAACCCCCATTCACCGTCCTCTGTAGCAAGAGCTAACCCCCTCCACCCAACCTCCGCACTTGCTGTTCCACAAGCCACTGGTTGCACAGAAGCACAGTGATGGTCAGAGTTACAAATCAGGCCCGCCACCCCCTGCTTAAACTCCCTAGTGGCTCCCCGCTCAGTTCGGGATCACACCCAAACTCCTTGAGGACACTCTGGCTTCCCTCAGTACCGTTTCCACCCCATCTGATCCATTCCAGCCACGCTGACCGTACTCTGCGTTCCCTGAGCGTGCCCGGTGGGCTTCTGCCTCAGGGCCTTTGCACCAGCTATCCCCTCTGCCGGGAACGCATTCCCCCGACATCGCCACAGGGCTGACTCCTCATCCCCAAATCTCAACTGTCCCCACGTGCCACCCCTCCCCACCCACCTTCTCCATGTGGCTTTCCGGTACCTTTCACAGCTCACTCGAAGACATCACTTTGTTTCGCCTTCTTTGGCACGTGTCGCTCTCTGACGTGTCGTGTATCTGTTTACGTTCACATTGGCACAGAAGCTTCTTGAAGGCAAGGACTCTGTGGACCCAGCATGATACAGCAAGGGCAGCAGGAACTCCATAAATTTCTGTTGGATCCCAGTAACCGCCCTGCTCAAGGTCAGATGCCCTCTGGATGGGAGCCCAGGAGGTCCACAGTATCCCCCCTACGGGATCTGGCCTTGCCTGCTCTTGGCCTCCTCACCGATCACCCAACCAGACTGGCCACTTCTTGGTTCCTGAGCGCCTCTTTTCTTTTGCTTCAGGAACCCTACAGGTGCCTTCCCAATAGAACCCTTTCGCCCTGCATCCTAGCCTGGCCAGCTCCTATCCTGGCTCGCAGCTTACACCTCGCTTCCTCCCCAAAGACCTTCCCAGGGTCAGGGCTGGGGGCCCTGCTCTGTGCGCCCCGGCCCCCCGTCGCCGCTCCCCTCCATCGTGTCTCACGGAGCATGGGAATCTCTGGCTTCGCTGGATTTCTGGCCACGGTGCCTCTGTCGGGCGTAGACACGGGTGGGTGCTGCTCACACGACCAGTCAGGACGGAGCCCCCCCCACCGACCCCCCGCACAAGCTCAGTCCCCCCAGGAAAGGCCGCCGCAGGCCCACCCTGAGCTCGGCTCCACAGCCAGACGGACGGCCCGTGGCTGCGCTCTCATCAGCTGCCGAAGCGAGGCCAAGTCCCTGGGCCTCTCCGGGCCTCCGTGTGCGCAGGGGGCATGACGCCAGCATGCCACCGGCCGCCGGGAGGGCTACGCGACCTCACGCGAGTGGGAGTGCAGCACGGTGACTGCACGCGGCCACCTGTCACACCCCCACCACGAGCGCCCCCGCCAGCTCGTCCCCGGTCTCTCTGGGCTCCCTGGGTGGCCTTCCTGCATCACAGTCTCTGGCACACGGCAGGCACTCAATAAACACCTGCCGAACGCATGAAGACACCACAGAGGTCCTGGGCAAAGTCCCACAGTTTTCAAGGGAATCACAGGAAAGCAGCGCTGTGATTCAGTTTTGGATTTTCAGCCGTATGTCCTTGGGGGCCTGACGGAGACACGGCCGCCGCCCCCAGGAAGCAAAGGGGATGGCAATGGAGAGACCTTGTGGAAGGGGCCGTGGCCTCTGTCTGTTTCAGGCCCCACCGGCCTGTCCATGTGAGCCTGTGGCCTCCTCGTGGGTGCTTATAACGTCTACTGATGTGCATGTGGGCACCGTACCGGCCTGCGGGAGCCCTGTGTGGGGTGGGGGCCGCTGGGGGGGGGGCTCACCCAATATAGTGGGGAGTTTGGGCCTCCTGGGAGGAGCTGTTTGCTCTTGGACACAGTGCCCTCCAACGGTAGTGTGGCGATGCCTCTTCCTCACTTCAGAAGCCACCCGGCGCCAAACGGCCTTCCTCTGTGCCCGTCACACACCTATGATGAGCCAGAGCCACAGGGACACCAACAAAATGAGTGCAGGGCCTGCTTTCAAGGAGCTCGCAACAATCTCATTCAACGACCTGGAAAGAGCCGGGGCTTCAGAGCCAGGACATTTGGGCTGGCTGTACCCTATGCTGGCCCCATGGCTGTGGTCCAGCCACAGACTTCTCCAGTGGCCCCGTGGCCAGACCACAGACCTCTCTCCAGTGGCCCCATGGCGGTGCTCAGGCCACAGACCTCTCCAGTGGCCCCATGGCTGTGGTCAGGCCACAGACCTCTCCAGTGGCCCCGTGGCGGTGCTCGGGCCACAGACCTCTCCAAGTGGCCCCATGGCCGTGATCGGGCCACAGACCTCTCCAGTGGCCCTCAGTGGCTATGATCGGGCCACAGACCTCTCCAGTGGCCCTCAGTGGCTATGATCGGGCCACAGACCTCTCCAGTGGCCCCACGGCTGTGGTCAGGCCACAGACCTCTCCAGTGACCCCGTGGTGGTGCTCAGGCCACAGACCTTTCCAAGTGGCCCCATGGCCGTGATCGGGCCACAGACCTCTCCAGTGGCCCTCAATGGCTATGATCGGGCCACAGACCTCTCCAGTGGCCCCATGGCTGTGGTCAGGCCACAGACCTCTCCAGTGGCCCCGTGGCGGTGCTCGGGCCACAGACCTCTCCAAGTGGCCCCATGGCCGTGATCGGGCCACAGACCTCTCCAGTGGCCCTCAGTGGCTATGATCGGGCCACAGACCTCTCCAGTGGCCCTCAGTGGCTATGATCGGGCCACAGACCTCTCCAGTGGCCCCACGGCTGTGGTCAGGCCACAGACCTCTCCAGTGGCCCCGTGGCGGTGCTCGGGCCACAGACCTCTCCAAGTGGCCCCATGGCCGTGATCGGGCCACAGACCTCTCCAGTGGCCCTCAGTGGCTATGATCGGGCCACAGACCTCTCCAGTGGCCCCACGGCTGTGGTCAGGCCACAGACCTCTCCAGTGGCCCCGTGGCGGTGCTCGGGCCACAGACCTCTCCAAGTGGCCCCATGGCCGTGATCGGGCCACAGACCTCTCCAGTGGCCCTCAGTGGCTATGATCGGGCCACAGACCTCTCCAGTGGCCCTCAGTGGCTATGATCGGGCCACAGACCTCTCCAGTGGCCCCACGGCTGTGGTCAGGCCACAGACCTCTCCAGTGGCCCTGTGGCCCTCACCACATTGGCCATGCCCATGACAGAACCAGGGGAGGAACCAGCCATGAAATCCCATGCTTCAGCAAGCCAAAAGAATTCCCCGACAGTGTTCAAACCCCCCAGAACAGAGGCTCAGTTGGGGACCACAGTTTGATCTGACCATTGCTCTGGAAGAAGGAGAGCAAAAGGCCTACTCTTGCTGCAAAAGTGCCAAGTCCAGCTAAAACCCCCACAGAATCCGGCCAACTTGAAATCACCTCAGATAGAAAAGTCAAAGGCAGAAAATTCCCTTGAAGGAGCAGCGACAAGAGAAAGTGAATTTCACACTGAGGGCCCCACAACCCAGTGGGGGCGGGGGGGCATGATTAATTTATTCATCTGCGTTACTGAGGGATACAAACTAATTTAGTGGGAAGAAAAAAACAAAACCTCATGCGATACACTTTGACACATTCAATTTTCATGAGATGCGATGGGTTCTTCTCTAGGGAAGGAAAGGACCTTACGATTAAATCCCTGTCCTTTGGGGAGGTCTAGGGCTTTCTGGTGACAACAGGCTACACGTAGGCCAACCACTGTGCCCTACCCACTAACCACTGCTCACCACACATGACACAAATATGCTGAAATCCGTAGACGTCCTTTTTGAAACCCAGAGCCACGCAAAGGGCTAATCGGCCTACTCCTCAAAGTTTAATTTAACTTGTATTGGATTGAACCATTCGAAACTGCCGATATTCAGCTGTCGCTGCCTTACAGAAATGGTAGGTTCACACAGAGCAGCCTAACGCAAGATGAAACCAGATCCCATTCTAGAACGAAATACACAGAGATAGGAATATGACCACAATGGTTCGGGGAGCGTTCTCCTACGTCATCAATAGGGGCCAGACCGAAGTTTGCGGGATGAGCCTTACCGCTGCAAATGATCGCCCTGCTCCTCTGCCCTCAGGCACGTGCACACAGGGAGCCAGCCTGGCCCATGGCCCAGGCAGGTGGCCCCGCTGGCCCCGGGGCTGGGTCCCGCTGGAGCTCAGTCACAAGCACAGCCCCCACAGCTTCGCTGCTCTGCGATGGGACCAGAGGGAAAGGTCGGTCTGGGCAGCAACAACTGCCTTGACCTGAGGTCACCCAGAGCCACACGGCGAGCAGGAAAGCAAGCGGGTGGCCTTGGGCGGCACTCACGGAGGAGGAGGGAACTTACTGCCACAGGTGTCCGGCTCCCAGGCCTTGGGGAAGCCGTTTCCAATCTTCCAAGGGAGAAAGTCTTGGGAAGAAAGGCAGGAAAGGGGGAATCTTTTTGCTCTTGGCCACCTAACGGCTAGGCTGCGTCAGCCAGCTGGCCGCTAAGAGCCTGTGAGAACATCACAAACCCAGAGTTCTTACCCCCTGGGACCTTTTCCCGAGCCTCATGGGACATCTGCAGACCTGGATGGGAGAGCCATTCCAGGACACGAGGACACAGCATGGAGGATGGGACTCGGTCCACCGCTGAATTAAAGGAACATGGATGATGCATACATCCATTCAAAGAGTTTCTTCAAAGACTCGGGCGCCCTGGATTTTTGCAGTTTTCCTGACACTTTAGACTTACGGAAAGTATGATTCTGGAAGAACACTTGAAAACACAGACAAAAAAAAAAAAAATTCTTTTTGTTACTTATGTCATTCTCTTCTTCAACAACGAACTGTAAGGAGCGACAGAGCCGTGTGTTGTCATTCACATCAACGCGGTTAAGAGCTTCCTGGGGTGAATCAGCAACACCGCGTGGAATGTGCCCGGTGGGGCAAGTGCCCTCACCTCCGTAGTGCCCCGGGCTCTAGGACACAAGCAGTGACACTGTCTCCCTTGCAGGGCCGTTGTAACAATGACATGAGAAGAAGCAATCTGCACGGCACCCCAAATGGGAATTAAAAGCTAACTGAGCGTGATAAATTCAGGGGCTTGCGACCATGTCAATATCCTGGTTGGATACTGACACGTAAACTAAACACTCTAGTTTGGCACAGGTTGGGGGGCGGGGGGAGGGCACCAGGAAAGGCCACACAGATCGCTCTGAACTATGTCTTAGGCTGCACTCAGGTCTAAAACCATCACCACACAAGTTTCAGCTTAAAAATTTTTTGTAGTGTTTATTTTTGAGAGAGAAAGAGAGGGACAGAGCGCACGCGGGGGAAGGGAAGAGAGAGTGGGAGACACAGGCTCCGAGCTGTCAGCACAGAGCGCTACGCGGGGCTTGAACCCGTGAACTGTGACATCATGACCTGAGCTGAAGCTGGAGGCTTAACTGACTGAGCCCCCCAGGTGCCCCCACAAGTTTCAATTTTACGAAGTTAGCAGGCTGTTTTCATTATTAAGATCATTAATCCTGCCCCAGAGGATACAGTGAATGAACACTCAAGGGTTCTTTCAATGATTCATGAAAACAAAAACTAACTGTCTCTAGGTACTGTCTGTGGCAGAAACAAGAGGAGCGTAAGAACAAAGTGACTTCCAAAATAATCTCACTGTGATGACTGTTCTGTCTTCCTCTTGGAGGGAAGTAAACGTCAATTACCTTTCCTTCACCAACGCTGATGGCAACGTGTGCCGGGCTCAGGGACCCACCGGGACCAAGCTGGGTTTGGTCTTAATCTGCATTTGGGGTTGGTTTTTCGTTATTTTTTTCTGTTGTGTTTGTTTTGTTTTTTGTGTGGTTTTTTTGGTGTTTTTTTGTGTTTTTTGTTGTGTTTCTTTTGTGTTTGTTTTGTTTTTTTACCTACTAATGTCCTTCCACAACCCTTTGGGAAGGAAGGGAAGAAGTGCACATTTATTGAGCACCTAGTGTGTGCCTGGCCGTGCATGGGGCACAAGCACTTCACTGCTAAGCAGAACGAGGACAGTCTGTGTCCCTGGGAAGCGCCACAATTTGGTGAGAACGGGTAACATTAAAAAACAGTAATTGCGCGATTAAACTGCATGTTTGTAAAGTGCTAGGCGGGAAGAGAATGCGGCTCTAGGGCTGTGGCCTGAAGATTTAGCCTCAGTGGCCGTATTGCCGTGGCTTTTACTTTCCGTATTCTGATGCTCTGACATCCAGAGCCTTGCTGGCCCTGGAGGGACTGTCCTTCCCCACACTAGCCAAATCTTAGAGACCGTGAACAGCTTGCCCACGAGCGTGGTTAGCAAATACAAACCAACCAACCCTCAGTGCGCTTCCTCATGGGGTCTCATTCTCTGGACAACCGCCCGCTTGCCCTAATCGCCCCAAGGCCAGGTGCCAGACAACAAGGGGTGGCCCCCGTGCCCCAGAGCCCACTGGCATTATGCTACCTGCTCACTGGGACTGGGTTGCTTCTCCGGGACACACAATAAAGGCTCTTGTCCCCGCTTTCCCCTCGCTCCCTGGGCCTCCCGACCGACCCCAGGGCTTCCCTCCCGTGGCATGGTGTGGCTGTCCCCTTCTCTTGGGACCGGTAACAAACTATCTTTCCGATGGCAATCGTGGGCCTTATTACCTTTCAAATTCTCTATGCGTTTACTACGTTTAAAACAGCAGCGAGCGAAGCCCTCGCTGGAGAAGTGACCTTTAAGAATGTGCAGGGCTCGCGGAGGAAGAGCGAAGGTCAGAGCAGATCGTCAAGGGCCCCCGAGGCATGTGGGGCGCAGCGCACCCGAGACCTGGAAACACGGAGGAGCCTGGGAGGAAGGGAGCAGGGCGGAGCCGGAGAAGGGGTCAGGGCCAGCACGCGCGGAATGTGGGGTGCTGGGCGCGGGGACACGCACTCTCAACCTCACGTTGAAAACACTCCTTTGTCCTAAAGGCAAACTCCCAGGCACAGGGCCTCTGGTTTGGCTCCTACCGCGCCCTTAACACCCATCAGTGCCTGGTGCGCTCAGACGGTCACGGTGTTTTTGCCGAACGAACCCTTCTCACTAAGGGGAAATCTGGACACGTACCTCTGCCTCTACCTTTTTTGATTTTTCTTAGTTTGCAACCATCTGAGAAGGATGTCGCCTTTTCTAAATAGTTAAGTATCTGTTGAAGCGTCAGTTGGATTGACAGGGAATCCCTCCACGCTCTTCGGGGAGAAATAACATCAGCCTCGGAGAGAATAAAAAGAGAGAGAACTTATTCTATGAGGCCAGCACAGCCTTAATACCAGACTCAAAAAAGGGCGTGCCTAGAAGCAGGAAGGGCAGGCCAGTCTCTCTCGGGAACATACATACAGAAATCCTACACACAAAGCTGGGAAATCAGAGACAGAGGCAGGAAGACATCACACACCGCTGGGCTTGTTCCGGAAATGACCATATGATTTTCCCCTGGATTCGTTCAACATTCGAAAACCGATCCGTGGAAATCACCACATTACCCAAATACAGGGGGAAAGTCACATGATCATTTCGATAAATACAGAAATAGCATTTGATAAAACTCCACGTGCATTCATAATTAAAAAACCATCAGCAAATTAGGAATAGGAGGGAACTTCCTTGACGTCATGAAGAATAAAGTGTCCGCTGCAAACTCATACCTAATGATGAAATATTAAAAACTTTGCCTCTGAGATTGGGAACGAGACAAAAGTGTCCTCGTCTAAAATTGCTAAGAGACATTAACCGCTACGACAGGAACAAAAAGTTTAAGTACACGATAGGAAGAAATGAAGCTATCTTTTTTTTTTCCCAGAGTAATGTTTTTAGAAAATCCAAAAGAGCCTCTAAAATTAGAATAAGTTAATTTAGCAGGGTTATTACAGAGAAGGTCCCTTTTCAAAAATAAATTATATTTCTCCATGCCAGAACCGAAGATTCAGAAAATGATATTTAAATAATGAGATTTAAAAGTCATCAAAAAATATAAAATAGGGGCGCCTGGGTGGCTCAGTCGGTTGAGCGTCCGACTTCAGCTCAGGTCACGATCTCGCGGTCCGTGAGTTCGAGCCCCGCGTCGGGCTCTGGGCTGATGGCTCCGAGCCTGGAGCCTGTTTCCGATTCTGTGTCTCCCTCTCTCTCTGCCCCTCCCCCGTTCATGCTCTGTCTCTCTCTGTCTCAAAAATAAATAAAACGTTAAAAAAAAATTAAAAATATATATATAAAATACACCAGAATAAACCTAGTGAAAGATGTGCATGAGGCATCTACAGAGAAAGCGTTACTGAGAGAAAAAGTATATAATGTCAATATTCAGTGAGGCCCACCATGTTCACAGACCGAAAATCTGAGTGTTTTAAGGATCTCATTTCCTCCCAGGCTGATTCCCAGGGTCAGTGCAATCCCTGTCAAAATCACAACAGATTGTGTCGTGTGTGTGCGTGTGCGCTTGTAAGAGAGAGAAAGCGAGAGAGAATTGATGCACAATTTAATAATTTTACACAGAAATGCATAGGACCAAGAATGGCCGAGGCAATCTCGAAGAAGATAAATAAAGTGGTAGGATTTGCACTATCAGAACATCCCAATCGACTATAAATCCACAACTACTGTGACAATGTGCTGCTGTACAGTGACAAAGAGACCGACGGAACACGGAATGGCGTAAACAGACCCACACCGACAGGGTGCGGGATCCCGGGGGAAGGGAACACAGCCGTGCAGTGGGAAAGAGATCCGCCTCTCCAGGAAGAAGAGTGCTGTATCTATGGGACAGCCATAGGGGAACGCGGATTCCTGATCCCTCCCTCACACCAAACCAAAGTCGGCTCTGATTCTAAATGTCAGAGATAAAACGATAACACTTCTAGCAGAAATCCTTCATGGCTTGGGGATGAGCTAATATTCCTCAAACAAGATACAAGGACGAAAAACTTAAATTGACCCACATTAAAATTAAATATTTCTTTTCATCAAAAACAATACCATTAGGTGAATGAAAAGGCAAGTCACGTCAAGGGAAAAAATTTGAGATCTGTATCTCCACTCAAATGCTCAATCTAGAATATACCTTTATTTTTTTTAATCCTAGAAATTATTCCAGATCGGTACCGCTCTCTTCACGCTATTAGTGAATGTGAAAGGCATTTCAAAACGAAGACACACGAAGAACCTAAAGAAAACGAAAAGATGCTCAAACTTACTAGTTTCCAAGGAAATGCCAATTAAGCCACAATGTAGTATTCGCATACACACGCTACAACCAACGGCTAAGTATTTTAAATAGCCGGCTGTATCAAGGGCGGTGAGATGGACCATCGGACGCCTATGCTGCTGGTGGTGAGGGATGCTGGAGGGGACAGTGGTTCACCCACTTTGGAAGCCTGTTTGATAGGATCTGCTTCTGCCGAACATATACAGACCACATGACCCAGCAAATCCACACACACACACAATAAACTAAAAAAGGAAAAGAAGCCAGCCAATAAACAAAAACAAAGAATGTTCCGAGGGGCACTCTCCATAGCAGCCAGATGCTGGAAAGAAGCGAAGGTTATCGGCAGTAGAGCGGACACAATAGTGACCCAAAGGAATACTATACAGCAAAGAAATGACTGACCTATCGCCACATCCAACAGCAGGGGGCGCTCCGGTACAAACTAGTGTGTATCATAACGGTTCCACCTGTGTAAAGCACGGAACCCAGAAAATCTCATCTGTGCTGTTCCGTCATGACAGTGGTTCTCTAGGTGGTTTGCACACTTGAGAGTTTTGCACTTTTATGTGAGTGTGACGTGTCAATAAAAGGCTTCTAAAACTTTTTGAGGTTAAAAAAAAACCCCATCTTTTGAAGATCTATTCTGTGCAAAAAAAAAAAAAGACTGGACACCTCCAGAAATGTATGTAAGTGTTAAAATGAAAACAGAAACACAAGCACACACAGGAATGATTAAATTTTCTCCGGGTGTCTGCCCACCTCCCTGAATGTGAACAGATGCCCCAGATGGCATGTGTTCAAAGAGC
The DNA here is from genome assembly GCF_022837055.1 of Prionailurus viverrinus. NCBI lineage: Eukaryota > Metazoa > Chordata > Mammalia > Carnivora > Felidae > Prionailurus > Prionailurus viverrinus. The sequence continues at coordinate 3,785,738 of NC_062563.1, forward strand.
GCTTAGAAGAGCCTCGAAGGTCATTCGGTCTCCCCGCATCCATCATGGTTCAAACAGGGACTCAAACCCAGACCCCGACGTGAGAAAAGGAAGCCGCACCTTGTGTCGCTCACCCAAGGTCTCCTTTCTGGCTGTTTCAACATCATTTCATATCCCAGCGTGATCTTTCAGTTTGGAATACGAATAAGGAAATAAAAAAAAAATTAAAACGATAATGTTTTGGTTTGAAATCAAAAGTAAATAATTTTTTCAGAGCGACTATAAACGGCTGCTGGAAAAAGCCATCACTAATGTACTGAGTGTCTGGTAATTACTAACAGCGCTGGGAGTTCAATTAGCTGGGGTTGTCGCTTGGAGACAAAAGCCTAATAAAAACGGCATACGTTTGCTTCCTGAATTGCAGGTTGCCGAAAAATACAAGTAAACCAGAAAATGACCTGAAAGAAATTGCATACGTGATGTGACAAATACGTATCCCGGAGTTCTATTCCGCCAGCGCTGGGGGTGGGGGACACGCTGTGACCGAAGACACAGTCCCTGCTCTCAAGGCGTCAGCTGACGAAACAAAAGCACGGCCACAAATCAGCAGAACCCCCGGAATGTGGAAGTCCCTCCGAGAGGGGACCGAGGTGAAAAGGAATGACAACAGGGGTCCTTCCCAGACCTGCAGACACATTGCAAATCTTCAGGCATTCCTATCCAGACCCCAGGACGTGGCCACCTGGACCACCTCCAGTCAGCTCGCATACATCGCCGGGAAGGTGGCCTCAAAAATTGATGGGGAGCCTCGCACACCTCCACAATGCAGCACGTGGCAGACTCCTAACCAGACGTTTGGGAGAAGGTCACACTGGACCGTCACCGCATAGTTACAGTAAGATAAACTCCAGTTTAAGTCATTTAAGTACAATGGTAGAAAGTCTGGAAAAAAAATGAAACGGGTTCAGAATTAAGATGAACTCTGTGAACTTAAAATGGTAAGTAATCATGGGGTGCCTGGGTGGCTCCGATGGTGGAGCATCGGACTTCGGCTCAAGTCACGATCCCGCAGTTTGTGAGTTCGAGCCCCGCATCGGGCTCTCTGCTGTCACCCACAGAGCCCGCCTTGGATCCTCTGTCTCCTTCTCTCTCTGCACCTCCTGCTCACTCTCTCTCTCGCTCTCTCTCTCAAAAATAAACATTTAAAAACGTATGTAAGTAATAAAGAATGAAAGAGTGGGTCGTCCAAATTATGTAAGAATTTTTAAACTTTTCATTCAAAATCCACATGAAAAACAGTCAAATGAATTCCGGAACAGATTCACAAGAAATGACAAAGCATAAAATCTTTAATATACAAAGACCTCTTTAAAACCAACAAGAAAAACAAAAGCCTCCCCCTGGAAAGTGTATGGAAGACTTAAACAGTCTTCTGAAAAAAAATAATAAGTAAACAGTAAAAAAAAAAAAAAAAAAAAATTAAAGAAAATTCAGTTCTACAAGTTACCCCAAAGAAGCTAATTACATACTGTTTCCCATTTTTGCCAAATTCGTAGCTGATTCTTTAAAAAACAACTCATCAGGGTCTGGAAAGATTTGGCAAGACAAACATACCTTACAGATGTGAGGCTAGAGTAACACCACCTTCCCGAGAGGCACTTTGGCAATGTGTGTCAAAGGCTTTAAAATAGTTTATATACCTTGGGCATAATCATATTTCTGAAGATACGGACAAACATTTATGTACAAGTATACAATCTAAATAGTCCAAGAGCTGTATTTAAAAGCAGGATATGGGGCGCCTGGGTGGCTCCGTCAGTTAAGCGGCCGACCTCAGCCAGGTCACGATCTCGCGGTCCGTGAGTTCGAGCCCCGCGTCGGGTTCTGGGCTGACGGCTCAGAGCCTGGAGCCTGTTTCAGATTCTGTGTCTCCCTCTCTCTGACCCTCCCCCATTCATGTTTTGTCTCTCTCTGTCTCAAAAATAAATAAACGTTAAAAAAAATTTTTTTTAATAAAAGCAGGATATGTAATTAGATCTACAATATGGCATCGGTATCATAAAATATTTTCTGTGTATGCTCGCATTAAAGAGGATGAATGTAAAATATGTAAATATTTGCAGTGATTCACTGGGGGATGTGACTGCAGGTGATTTTCATTTTATTTGTAAATATTCTATAATAAGCATGCGACGCTCTCAGATGCAGACAAACGCTGTTCTTCTCGAAGTCTTCCTGAAGGTACAGCCCTTGACCTCGACCTCGAGGGTGGGGAACGACTCTCCGGAAAGCTGCGTTGCAGGAAGGACAGGTGTGGGTTCGGGGGCTGAGGGGAAGAAACAGTAAGAGAAGTAAGAAAGGGAGGGAGGGTGTGCAGACCCCGAAGGGACGTGGATGCTGAGCTAAGGGCTGCGGAGCGTGAAAAAGACAGAACTGGAAACGAGGACGTCACTGATGCAGCCATTGGTTAAGGCGGTGGGACAGGGGTCAGGTATTTCCAGGAGCCAGAAGTGAAAAAGAATCGAGAGGCTAACTGGAGCCTGGGGGGGTGGAGGGGGTGGGGGGTAAAAAGTGTGTGTTCACGTTCACCACCTGCTGCCTCACAGACTCATCCCTTCTGAGGTCCACTCAGACCCTGGGAGCGTCCAGCTTGGGACCAAAAACGAGAGAACGCAGTGAATCCATGGGGTCACTTCTATCTGTGCCTTTCTTGTCCGCAATACCCAAATAAATAGGGTTCTCTGGGCTGATTACAGGATACAGCTACTGAATCAGACAGTAAACCCTGGAAGATTTAAAGAAATCTCTCCAGGGGCGCCTGGGTGGCGCAGTCGGTTAAGCGTCCGACTTCAGCCAGGTCACGATCTCGCGGTCCGGGAGTTCGAGCCCCGCGTCGGGCTCTGGGCTGATGGCTCAGAGCCTGGAGCCTGTTTCCGATTCTGTGTCTCCCTCTCTCTCTGCCCCTCCCCCGTTCATGCTCTGTCTCTCTCTGTCCCAAAAATAAAAAAAAATTAAAAAAAAAAAAAAAACGTTGAAAAAAAAAAAAAAAGAAATCTCTCCAGAAACCAACCTGAAAAAGTAAAGAGGGGAAATAGCCCTAAGCCGGAAAGACTTGATCATCTGACTGGACTTCGCCACCTACCAGTGCCTTCCCTGAAACCCAGTGTGGAGAAAATCAGAACTCTGTGGGTTCCGCAGAGGACCAGACAGTACGATACATGTGACGGGACCCCAACAAGACGAGGTCCCGGTGACTGTGAGTACCCGTAACCTGCCCTTCAGAGACGCAGAGTCATGCAGGCTCCGGGACCTTGACTCAGGGGACCCAGAAGTGCTGAGTCAGTGTCCACAACCCAGTGTCCCATGCACGCCAGCTCCCCCCACCTCATCCAGAATTTCCACTGGCTTCTAAATGCATCGGGGACAAAGGGAGGCATGAAATACGAAACATCCGATTGCTCATTACAGCACGTTAAGGAGAGGGGCGTCCGGGTGGCTCAGCCGGTTAAGCGTCCGACTTCGGCTTGGGCCATGATCTCGAGGTTCGTGAGTTTGAGCCCCTCGTCGAGCTCTGTGCTGACAGCTCAGAGCCTGGAGCCTGCTTCGGGTTCTGTGTCTCCCTCTCTCTCTGCCCCTCCCTCGCTGTCTCTCTCTCTCTCATTCTCTCTCTCTCAAAAATAAACAGTAACAACAACAACAACAACAACAAAGACGTGTTAAGGAAACTCAAGTCCCAAGTGGATGCTAACCTCAACAATGTAACCAATATATATGGGAAAATGCACCCCCTGCTCAGCAGCAGTGAGAGAGAATTCAGAAATTCAAAGATCTGCAACATGGGGAAAAGCCCCCTGCTTCGTTAGCACCAACAAGAAAAACACAAACACAAACCCAAGAAGGCTTTGAGTGACGAAGGGTGGCTCGCCCCATCTGCTGGCACACCCCCCATTAAAATCCCAAACGGATTTATTTGCTGTCTAGTAAATACTGTCAACGGCCAAAATTGCTCAGCAAAGGGTCTGTGGCTATGGCTCTTTTGTGGGAGCCTGACAACGTCAGAGCACCCCAAATCAGACTCGCAGGGAGGGCACACCTCAAACAGAATTACAGGGTGTGGATGCTGGCAGACGAGGCCAACAAGAACCCATCAGGTAAGATTTGAGAGGTTCATACCTGCCCCAACTCTCACCAGATGACGAAAGCAGCTACCGAGAGCTGCGTGAAACGATCCTTGGGCCTCAGCCTCCAGGCTGCTTACAGCCCAGGACAACCCTGTCCTTCACCATCTTCCCTTAACATAAGAACCATAAGAGAAGAGGGCATCCTAAGAGGGGCAGCTAGGTGGGTTAAGAACTGTGCCCTGGGGGGCGCGTGGGAGGCTCAGTTGGTTAAGCGTCTGACTTTGGCTCAGGTCATGATCTCACGGTGCGTGGGTTCGAGCCCCGTGTCGGGCTCTGTGCTGACAGCTCGGAGCCTGGAGCCTGTTTCGGATTCTGTGTCTCCCTCTCTCTCTGCCCCTCCCCCGGTCACGCTCTGTCTCTGTCTCAAGAATAAATGAACATTATGGGGCGCCTGGGTGGTGCAGTCGGTTAAGCGTCCGACTTCAGCCAGGTCACGATCTCGCGGTCCGTGAGTTCGAGCCCCACATCGGGCTCTGGGCTGACGGCTCAGAGCCTGGAGCCTGTTTCCGATTCTGTGTCTCCCTCTCTCTCTGCCCCTCCCCCGTTCATGCTCTGTCTCTCTCTGTCCCAAAAATAAATAAACATTGAAAAAAAAAATTAAAAAAAAAAAAGAATAAATGAACATTAAAAAAAAAAATTAAAAAGAAAAGAACCGTGCCCTGGGAGCCCGTCCCAAGGGCTAAACCAGGGCCTGACCGAGGAACATCCCTTCCCCCAGGGAGGGGAACGTCACCACGTCTGCAGCCACAGCTCAGCAGCCGTGCCGACCTCCCTTCCGTCCCCTTCTCAAGTATTTAGTTGCGGCACCCTGTCCACTGCACCCACAGTGGGGGGCGGGGGGGCGGATAACTTGTCCTGTCTCTGAACCAAGAGCCCCATCCGAACACGGCGGAAGATGGGGATTCATCCCCCAAAGGTCCTGGACCCAGAGCTGTGGCAAGCGGCTGGGACTCTGAGGTCATGTCCCTTGGGACGGGGACAGGAACTAAGCATTTGGGGGCCAGCAGGGCAGCCTGTAGTGGACTCCATCATCGTTCACAGATGCCTGTGCCTCTCCTGGGAGAGAACTCCACGCCCCCATCTCGCTGAACTCGGCCTGCACACATGACTGGCTCTCACCGGACGCTGCGGGGAAGTAATCTCGGGTGCCACTCTGGGCGGATGCTTCGCGGGCCACGTTTCCCGCCGCTGTGGTCATGGGGACCCACGCTGACGTGGAGCCTCTGTCAAGCTGGGCCCCAGAGCACTTGGATGAGCAGAGTCCCCTTTGCTGCCCCTCGATCCGCGTGGACGAGGGCTGTGAGCCCCTCAGACGCTCGTGTTGTAACCGCAGCACGAGCCCCGCTGACCCTAACGCCCCTCCCTCCCACCCTCCGCACCCCCTAGACCCCCTCCAGCCGCACAGACACACGGCTCGGGCCTGCGCATCCGTTCAGAGTGTCTCGCCTCACCGGCCACGGTGACTGGCTCCGGGCCGGCACGCGACTGGCCCAGACCGATGAGAATCAACCCCAGGACTTTTGACAGAACTGCAGAGACTAACATCTGTCTTCCCAAGTAAGGGCTGCTGAACTCGGAGAATTCGAGCCCGCCGCTCTGGACAGCTCTTTGCTCCCTCGTGGGGAGTGCCTGCCGGAGGGGGGCGGGGGGCAGCCAAACCAGGTGGATGCAGAGAAGACCCGAGAGCCGATTCCGGCCCCCAAGGTCCGTGCCCGGGACGCAGCTGCCTGATCCCCACCCTGGACGGTTTGGTCCCGCGAACCCCCCACCGCCCTTTCTCACCGACGCTCCCCCTGCACCTGTTACTACACACAAACAGAGTCTGCATTCTGTTTGGGAAGAAAACACAAGATGCTCCGAGAGAAGCACCGAGGAAAAGGCCCACGGACAGTCTGGGGGAGCTGGGCACGTGCAGATGTTTTCTGCCCAGGAGACAAAGGCCAGGGGCCGCGCACTCAGGGAGCCAAGGGCCTGGGCCGCAGGGACCCGGGCTGGGGATGGCGCCCCCTCTGTCGGCCGGGCATGGGTTTCTCACGCCAGAGGGCCCTTGGTTGTCCGGCCTTTCACACTCGCGTGTGACCGTGCGTGCTCACATGCGACGCGAAATCGCAAGATTAGAACGAGCAAAGCAGAACAAACACTTCTTTTCCCAATTAACAGCTCTTGGGGAAATGGCTCCATTATCTTTCCGGGCCCATGCGTAACGTCCATTAGCGCTAATGGGATCCAGGCAGGAGCCTGAGGGACACTGACTTCTGGGAGCCAGAGACGCCTGGTCTCTGCTGTGGGAGGGGCAAGGACGAGCCTCCGAAGGGCCCAGCCACCTGGGGGGGGGGGGGGCACAGTGCCATCTGTCGCTATTCCCATGTTTGCAAAAGCCCCCAGGAAAGTCTGCATGCCCGACCGGAGAGGCACAGGGCACAGACGGATCTAGAACGTCCCGTGGTTTGGGAACCTCTCTGTGCCGTATCCTCGTTGGCACTTAGCTTCCGAAGGGTGTTGTCAGCCTATCACACGGATTCTTTCCATTTCCCGGGACGTAAGCCCATAGTCTGCACCCCCCGAGTGAACTGTACTGTCCTTCACGGGCGTCCAAACGCTGCAGCCTGGCACCTTCAGCGGCCTGACTATTGGGGTGGGGGGACCCAGACTCCGATACCAAAGAGACCCGGGTGGCTTCCTAAATTCTCTTACGGCGGCACCCCATTATTCTCCTGACACCAGCCAGCTAGATGGGCAGAGTGCTCACTATAGGCCGGGCCTCATCAGCGGACGAGACCCCAGGGCCCCTGCCTCAGGGGAGAAAGGAAAGCGCCCTCATGGAAGCAGGGACCGGGGAGACCGGCTTCGTGGCAAGGTCCAGGAAGACTTCCTGAAGGAGGCGGTTCTGAATGCACAGTGGTGAGCAAGATGGGGAAGGAGGAAGGGGCCCTGTCCTGGCAGACAGGGTGGCAGGAGAAGAGGCGAGAGGGAGGAGATTTCGCTGGGTCAGAGCGGGCGCCGGTACAGGGAACCAGCACAGCACAGGAGCACAGCATCCTGAAAAGGCCGGAGGAGGAGGCAGGATGGGCCCAGCCATCAGAAAGCTGGGGTCCAGTCCCCCGTGGCCACTTCCCGACCGAGTGCTGACCTTTACTTATTCTGGGATCACTGCCTGCAGGAGGGCAAGGACAGCTTAAAGCCGGCCAGAGGGCTGTTCCCTGCACCTGCACGAGGTCCGGGCAGGCCCCGGACATGTACAGGATGCACTCACCCCTTTTGGTACTGGCTCTGTGGGCTGCTGGTCGATCCCATCCACACTCAGAGGACTGAGCCAAACCACCTGGCAAGCTACTTTACATACTAAGAGAGTTTCTAAGGTAACTCGTTACAAAATGAACGGATCCAAATCAGTATTTTTCCCTAATTAGTCAGCCACAGTCACCCAGATAATTTAATAGGGAACTAACAATCCCATTGGCAATAACTGACGTACCGCATTGAACGCACACAGAAGGCCTAAGACAGTATTGAACTCCTCGGGAAGAAGCAATAAAATTTAAACTTGAGAATACATTGATTTTTAAAATAGAGAGATGTAGCAGGTTCCTGAACGGGATCCTCAATTTGGTAAAGATGGTCATTCCCCAAAATGATTTAAAAAGTCTCATGCGGGGCGCCTGGGTGGCGCAGTCGGTTAAGCGTCCGACTTCAGCCAGGTCACGATCTCCCGGTCCGGGAGTTCGAGCCCCGCGTCGGGCTCTGGGCCGATGGCTCAGAGCCTGGAGCCTGTTTCCGATTCTGTGTCTCCCTCTCTCTCTGCCCCTCCCCCGTTCATGCTCTGTCTCTCTCTGTCCCAAAAATAAATAAACGTTGAAAAAAAAAAATTTAAAAAGTCTCATGCAATTCTATTGTAATCTCACGGGATATAAATCATAATATTCTTCTTGTAGGATACATATGACAGAATGGACAGGTCTCATACTAAAAAACATAATGAATATACTTTGATTAATATATAATTATAATTAGTATATAGCATACAAATATGTAATCAGGGAGGTTGTATATTAAAATATATAACTACAGTCATTAAAAGGACAGGCTCAGGCAGATAAAAGAAAATTAAAAGTCCAGACGAAGAACTTACTATAAATAAAAGTGGATATAGTATAAAACATGCATTTCAAATCAGTGGCAAAAACGGGGAGTTTAAATGATGGGGTTCACACCCTTCACACCTAGATGCATTTTCTACGAGCTAAAGATCAAATATAAAGAGAAGGAATGTAGAAAAGAACCAGAAGAAAATAATCAGTCGCTATTCATCTGACCAGGCAGTGCGAACGACCTTACGAAAACACACCATTAAACACTAACAAAAACACACCGTTAAACACTAACAATAACAACAACGCAGCAGAACGATACTCTACTCGCTAGAGCAAATATGTTTAGAATACACAGCAGGAATCCATCCATCCCGTGAGAGTGCCCCCAAAGCCACTTTCCATGGGGGTATAAACAGGGGAGCCACTTGACGCTTTGCTGAGGAGAGTGACCCTTGCCGCCTTCTCTCTGGAAAGTTACTTAACAAAAATGCACAAAAGCCCTAAAAATGTTCAGGCCCTTCAAGCCAAGAATACTGCTTCTAAGGACTGATTTCAAGCCAGTGAATGAAGGTGGTCTTGGAGACTGAGGTAGAAAGGGGTTTCGAACATGACTTTTCATGCAATGAAACATTCTCCTATTAAAAATCGTGTTTTCAAAGAAATCTTAAAAATAAGGAATCAGCGGCATTAAATGAAAAACAAGCAGGATGCAAAACTAAATACAGAGAACTCTCCAAATTTTGCTTTGAAAGATGGGACAGCCATATACACTTAACTTGATTTCAGCCAGCAAACTGGCCGTGGGCGTCTCAGGGGTAGACAGACACTCTAGAGAATGACAAGACAGACAAGGGGGCTGCCTGGTTGGAGTCTGTAGTCCAATCTGTAAGATCACACACACACACACACACACACACACACACAGCAAATATCAAAAATGTCCATGATATTCGGTGAAACGTGGGTAATAATTTTCTTTCTGACACTTACCCGAAAACATTTCCATCATGCACATGTGTCGCTTTCATAATCAGCAATGAGACCTTGGGTAAAGTCCTCACCACGTCCTACCTAGGACACAACCCCTCCCCCCATGAAAAGATATGTGTCACCAGTGTGCGTGTAAAGCTATGTTCTTCCAAGGCTGACTGTGCACCGTCTCAATCCTCCCTTCCCTGACAATAATTTCCTTTGTAACCATCAAGAATGAGCGAGGAGAAAGAATTTGAGACAATGATTTGCCTACTATATTTGAAAAATCTAAATGACCTTTCAAAAGACTTCGGCTTAAAATAAATGCATGACTCAGGAACGAGTGATCCCCAATGACTCAACGTCCTCACAAAAATACCTTCAAACTGTCCCCAACTATAGACAATTCCCCACCCCCCCCAAAAAAAGGCCACATCCATGCTCACAAATATTAACAAGAAAATGGAAATTATGTCAGTAAATTTCAGGACCTGTTTGAAAGTAACATATCTATGGTGCTTATCGGCACGCCAGGAACGGAGAATGGCAGAACCAACATAAAACTTTTTCCAAGGCTAAAAAGATGAGAAGGAAAAGGAGAGAAGTCTCATTTTAGGAGCATCCCTTTGAAATTGATTCTTGCAACATGTTTGTTTAGAATGCTACACCACGGCGGACTCTATCCCTTCTGTTCCGGAGGGAGGGGGATGTGGACAAAACTCCAGCAGAAAGTGCACGAAAACTTGTCATGCTCCCCACCAAAGCTCCCCGAGACGCAACCACACCACTTGCCCATCTCCTCCTTAGCGGATGAACGCAACCAGCGTAGAGGTCAGGCTACCGACTGGAGGGACACTGGAGCGGTCGGACTGATTACCGCCATTTACTCATCCCACAGATATCCTTCCAGCCTCCGCTCCCCACCCCCGGCACCACTCAAGGGCCTGGGGTGGGCCAGAAGGGGCCCTTCCCTCTGCGGGGACACAGACAATAGACAAGCAAACAGACGGGATCATTTTGGGGAGTGAAAAGTGCAAAAAAGGAAACCAAAGCAGGAGTGTTTTGTGAATCCTGTGAAGGATTCCTGGGCTGTATAGATTCCTTCCACAGGGGGGTCAGGGAGGGCTTCTCAGAGGAGGTGTCATTTGAGCTGCGTGGACCCGGCCCGTGAGATGGCTGCCATAAGGACAGAGGGACAGAAGAAGCGGGAGGTGCTGGTGCGGGACCCAGCGCGGCACTGGGAGGCCAGGAGGAAGGCTGGACAGCTGCAGAGCAGGGTGTCCATCCTGGCCTTTTCCAACCTACTGGACCCTGCCTACTAACTAAACCCTCAGAGCGACTAGTGTCCACGGAGCCCGGCAGACAGGCAGTGACCAGGGACAGGTGCCGGGCAAAGGACGGCCGATCACAGCAGCCTGTCGCTTTGTGAGATGTCTGGCTCCTGGTTCAGCCACCTAATACTTAGTCTCTCAAACCACTGTTTTCTCATCTGTAAAACCAAAACAAAACTATCACCACTCACACTCGGTGGGGCGGGGTGGGGGGGGGGGTGCCAGGAGGGGCAAATGAGATGATCAAGGAGGGCACTCGACCTGCCTGGCACATGACGAGTTTTTCCTAAAGGCAGGCAGAAAAATTAAAAATCCAGGATAGCTTATCATCCAAACTTGTATTGGGTGGGTCAGTGACACTGTTTCACACCTGACTTGAAAATGTCTGTTATAAAAAAGTATAGAGACAGGCACACGGTCTCCCCTCGACCCCTGCCCCCCCAGCCCACTGCGTGGTGTTGAAGCCAATGCAAGCCATCCTCCTTTTCAGCGGTAAGTGCGGCTTGAATTTCAACTGAAAACGACTTCTTAATTTAAACACTCCTCTTGTTGACCCGTCTTTTAGAATATTCGATTCGCCTGGCTTGGTGACAAGAAACAGAGCCCCTGCCCATTTCCGTGTGGTTATAAATTGGTATGGTATCTTCACAGGTCAGTTTTTTTCATTCCACCCAAATGAAACTTCTTGACCGAGCGGCCGACCGTCACCAGAACACGGGTCACAAATAAACCTGAACCTGAGAACAAAGATGCTTACACAGGTGAGTGTTAGTGCTAGAGCCGACTTGAACGACGACTGTTTGGAAGCAACCTCAGTAGCCTGCTGGGGAGGGCCCTGGGGGAGGACGAGGGGCCCTCCTTAGAACAGGGGGCAGCACACAGAGAGAATGAGACAGACCGACATGGACCGATACGGAATGATCTACAGGAAATGTGGCCAAGTAAGAAAAGATACCAAATACGGTGTACAGAATGCCATTATGAGTGTCAGAAAGCAGGGACACACGCACGTGTATGCTTATATGCCGCACGACTTGAGTATATCTTCAGGGAGTCAAAGAGGAGGCTCTTAACAGAGGTGGCCTTGGGGGAGGAGAACTGGGCAGCCGGTGAAGAAGAGGAGGGAGGGGCTTCCCGGTCAAATAACTGGTGATGGTGATGGTGATGATAGGGATGATGGGGATGATGGGGATGCTGGTGATGATGATGGTATGTGTGTATTATCTATTCAAATATTTTAAAAATAAATGTAAGGACGGGGCGCCTGGGTGGCGCAGTCGGTTAAGCGTCCGACTTCAGCCAGGTCACGGTCTCGCGGTCCGTGAGTTCGAGCCCCGCGTCGGGCTCTGGGCTGATGGCTCGGAGCCTGGAGCCTGTTTCCGATTCTGTGTCTCCCTCTCTCTCTGCCCCTCCCCCGTTCATGCTCTGTCTCTCTCTGTCCCAAAAATAAATAAACGTTGAAAAAAAATTAAAATAAACAAATAAATAAATAAATGTAAGGAGGAACAAGAAAGAAAGAAAACCATTTGCCAGACCAAGGATAAGACCCAGCCCCCGTGGGGATTTGAAAGGAACCATACACATAGGAGACCAGAGTCAAGAAAACTAATAGCATAAAAAGGAACATCAGGACTTCACAGGTCACAGGGATGGGGGGGGGGGAGGGCGTGGTCAATGTGTTCCTTGGGAATCAGTGACTTCTGGCTTTGAAGCTGCTGGTTCAGGGCATGTTTCCGGTAGCTCTTAGCCCTGACTCTAGAGAACGGCACATTGGACACAGCCCAAGACTTAACATAAGGACGCGGTGCTGTCTCCTTGCGAACCACGCCCCTTCTCCATGCCTGGCAGCAGAAAAGCACAGTGGCTAATGGCTTGCATATCTGACCTTTGCCGACTCGGTGTGGGATATTTCCCTGCTCACGCAGTCCTCTGAGCCCATTAAAAAATAAGAAGCAACATCCCTTTCCACTTAATACTCAAGCAACTTGCACGAGTTTTTACAGCTCAGACGTGACCTTCGGACTTATTGCGGCCTTGGGAATCTGAGGTCTGGGACATCTGGAAGCAGTCGTGTTTCCGAGCGTACGTCCCAGGCACTGCTGATGGGCGTTCAGCCTTCCGCAGCTTAGGTGGCCCAGAGCATGGCAACTTGAGTTCTCATCAAACGGAGAGAAAAAAGTCATCAAAGATCAACTCGACCGGAGGATTTATTTGTGTGCCAAGAACTTAGAACTGTCACCACAGACAGTTCTGGGGACCGCATGCACGATACGCAATTAATAAGTGTCTGCTGAAATATACGTACGCGTATGATACACGCAGCGAGGCAGCGCTCGTGTGCGCGTGTGGTGACGATGTAACATGTATAGTATACGCGGTGAGGCAGCACTGATGTGCGCGTGATGACATATATATAATATGTACGTTGAGGTACCACAGGGGTGTGTGTGTGTGTGTGTGTGTGTGTGTGTGTGTGTGGACACACGTATGTGTTCTACATGCAGCAAGGCACCGCTGGCAAAGCCAAAACGCTCCCCTGCTCCTTTCGACTCTCCCAGAAGGAATGAGCCACATGGATTTGGTCCGTGCCTTTCCAGGCCAACGCTTCAAGTGCACACCTGCTCTGCACGCATGCTTGCTCACACACGCTCTCTCCTAGCCCCCTTCCCACACCTACTTACATATGTCTGATATGACCTGGGGGGAGGCGGGGAGGTCAGGTTTACAAACATGTCATCACCGTACATTTTGTCGTGCAACTTGACCTTATCGTAGAAATTTAGTCCATTGCTTTTAACTGCCCAGCGTCCCGGGTGAGAACACGTCACATTTGATCTGTCTGGCTACATGGGTTTATTACCTGCAGTGCCCTCACTGTATAATAATATTATATTATAACCTGCAGTGCCCTCACTGTAAGGACCCCCGGGCACGGGCCTCCTTGCTCAGAAAGAGACGTGGGGGGCACGCACATTTCTAATTTCACTGGATTCTGCCGAAGCGCCACTCCAAAATGACCACGCCACCTGCACTTGAGACGAAAGAGAGCTGTTTCCCCACATCTTTGCCAACACTTGACATCGTCAAAGACTTAAATTTTTTTCTCAGTCCCTTGGGTGAAACAAAGCCCTGCCCCTTCCTTCTTCTTCTGTCTTCTTCTAATTGTCTCCGTTCCTTTCTTGGCTGGGGCACTGCCTATAACATCGTACACGACTGTTTCCCCGGTCCTCCTGGGTCACTGATGGCAAGAGCTGCTGCGTGAGGCCGCGGAAGGGGGTGTGACTCACCAGTGGTCCCGTGGCTGAGAGAGGGCAGTGAGTCTGCAGGCAAGTCTCCTGTGGTCCCATCAGGGGCCTATGTGTGCAAAGACAGGGGTGGAGAAGCAGGTTGGGGCCGCCGTGAAAAGGAAGGAGAAATAGGAGAAATCCCTATTTCCACAAAGTCCCGACGTGAATCTGTGGAGCATCGGAATTCAGTCTCCCTGCAGCAACCGGTGAAATATGATGCTATCACACACCGAGAAGGGAGGGAAGGAGGCGCCCGCTGGGACATGCACATGCCTGCCACCTTAGGAGAAGGCTCTAGAGAAGGCTCCTGGGCTCCCGTCCAAGCCTAGGGCAACTCCCCTCAGCCCTCCGAGCCTCAGCCTGGCAGCCCGATAAGTGGGGCCGTTCTGCTCCCCCAGGGCCCTGGTAGAACCGAAGCAAACCTGCTCCTGAGCGATCGGCGTCACATCACCAGTGAGCTACCCGCAGGCCTCTCCCCTCTCTGCCCAGACGTCTGCATGAAGCCCGTCACCCTCTCTCTGCTCCACTCCAACACTCTTCTCTGCACTGCTGCCGATAGGTTCAGTGTCCCTCCACTCGTCCAGCCGGAGACCACCCAGCAGGAAAGCTTGACACCTTCTAGTGTCCCAGTGTTGACTGGGGTAAAGCAAGAATGAGGTGGGAGCAAGTTCACCGGCCTTTAAGATCTCCCCAAAGCAGGTCAGGGTTAAGCTGAGAGGCCGCTCTGGGCCCTGTCAACCCCGAGGGGCCCACTGCTGGCCGGCCCCTCTTCAAGGCCGCTGGCTTGCATTCTTCGTGGGCAGCTGCCCAGGGCGCCTGGCACGGCCGAGCCTCCTTAGTATTCACCAAGCTGCTCCGGCCTCCTCGGCAGAGCGGGCTGGAATACAGATGCCCCACATCGGAACGCACAAGCCCCACTGAGGCAGGCGGAGCATCCCAGCAAGCGGGGGAGCCAAACATACCTGCCAGGGCAGACTCCAGCATGCCTGGCCGCTTAGGAAGAAGGGACAGGTCACACCCTCTGTGGGGTCAACCCGTGTACGTGGGAGGTGGTTCAGGCCATCCACTCTCCAATCCCACTCTGCCGTTGCCGCTTTCTAGAGGCTCTCGGGAAAGCCCTGGGAGAGGCTGGCTGTCCGTCTGCCGCTAAATGATGCTGTGTTTACAGTCGCAGGGGCAGCATCGCTGGACCATGGCCGTAATTTACAGCCAGTCACCGTGGTTCTGAACACTTCGGGAATCCGTACGTGCTCTCTGCTCTGACCTCTATTCCAGTTTATTTTGTGCTCATACCAAAGCATATAAAGCATCTCTCTCTACGTGGGACCTTCCAAATACAGGTTTCCCCCGCTCTCTGAAAGTAGACTGTTCCTCAGGAAACCTCTCAGAAGCCGAAATAACATGAAGCAGAGAAGCAATCGCCAAGAATTTACACGGAGAATTTTCTCTTAGCATTCCCAGACCCCAAGACGAACCTCTCTTGGACTTCTCTGAAATCTGTGCACCCAACTCAATAAGAGATGCGCAAAATAAATCGAGATGAGGCACAGATGATCACAGACACAGTTTAGACTCTGGCGGTCGGATGCTGAGATTCTGAGTGTGGCTCCAGGGGAAGGAGCTGGGGGGAGGGTGGGGGGGGGGCGCTGCCCTTGCAACCTGGGGTGTGCTCCCACTATGACAGTTCACTGAGAAACCAACACTGAATGCATTTACGAAAACCTGCTTTGGATTACTTCTGGTTAGCAGTTAGCAAAAACAGGTACTAAGCGGGTCTTTCATAAAAGTGATGTGGCCTAACACCAGCTTTTGGAAGGGGCGGGGATACCTGGAACCTAGCACATTGTCTGCTCTGATCCCAAATAAACGAAACCTCCGTCGAACGTGTATGGTTGATGGTTACAGGACAGGGCTAAGGCACCAGCTCCTAAAAGCCTCCCCAAAGCAAAGCAAAATAAACACCCTCTATGAGGTAGATACTGTTAAATCCTCATTTTCTAGAAAGACATGGAGTTTAAGAGGTAAAATGAGGGGTTCCTGGATGGCTCAGTCGGTTAAGTGTCCAACTCTTGATTTCCACTCGGGTCATGATCTCACCACTGTGAGATTACATCCCACGTCAGGCACTACACTGACAGTGCTTAGGATTCTCTCTTTCTCTCTCTCCCTCTCCCTCTCCCTCTCCCTCTCTCCCTCTTTCCCTCTCTGCCCTCCACTACCTCTCTCAAAATAAAAAAAATAAACATTCAAAAAAGAGGTAAAATGAAAAATACGTGACCCCCAAATCCTCAGTCAATGAGATATTCACGTGAAAATGTTCGCAGAATAATGTGAGGTTAACCCACAGATACAGCCAACAGCATGATTCCATTTTGTTTACAGAAGCTATATCTGCACACAGGAATAGGGAAGAACACAAGGAGCTCACCCAAGACGCCATCGGCGCTCACCTCTGGGAAGTGGGGCTACGTCTGGTGTGGTCTTTATCTTCACATAAAAGGTGGCGGGGGGAGGGAGCTGTGGCCAGGAGGTGGCTGTGCCATCCCGCCTCTGGGGCTCAGTTTCCCCATCGGTAACGTGGAGATAAAAACAGCACCTGCTTCAAAGGGCCGTTTGAAGACTGAAGGATTAATTCACGGAGAGTGCAGAGAACGGTATCAGACGTGCTGTCCAAAAACGTTAGTTGCTGATATCAGCAGAATGCACCATTGCCTGACGTCCCCCTCCTCGAGGTCACAGACACCCACGACAGAATCACGACCGAGCCACCAGTCCGGGCCTCCGGCAAGGGACAGTCAAGATCATCGTGGGCAGTTGGCCAGATGCTATTTATAAGCCGATGCTGAGCGAAGGCACAAACAAGGACACCTTTGGAGCCCAACTATGTGTGACCTTCTGGACTCTCACCCACTTCTGTTTACTATGATTCCAGTCCCGTGGCCCTGCTGGGTAAAACGCCCGCCAGACCTTTGTGGCCCAGGCTCGATTTCACACCCCTCCCTCCCTTGCTTGGGCACTTGGGAGATCTTTCCCACAAGCCGAGTGCAGCCGAGCCCTCTAACAGAACTCGCTGCCGACGTTAACACAAAGAAGGGGTGCTGGCTACGTCGCAGCTTTGCTCAGAACGCCAACAGCAAAACGAAAATCAAGGTTGAATTCCTTAGCTCCATGGTCTCCTCTAACATCAACACGGCAGAAGGTGGTGCCCTGACCTAACAGAGCAAATGTTCATCAAAGGCAGGACGCAGGTCACCTCCTGGTTGAGCGCTTCCTTGGCAGTGGGCAAGACCAGCTTCGGAGCTGGAGGCTCAGGCTGGGGAGCGGGGTCCGGGGCGAATGTGGGGCCTCCCTGGTTTATCATCAACACTCACTCAGCATCGCTTCGGCAAAATCCGTGCTCCCTCCAGCAAAGGAGAGCCACACCAAAGGCCGTGCAAGCATCCTCCCAGGGGTTCGAACCCAGCAAGTCCCGTGTGTCCAAACTCCCACGCCTATCAGAGATGCAAAAGACCTATGGGAGATAAGCTACAGTTTAAATTAAAAAAATAAAATAAACAAGAAACCAGGAAAAAGCTGAAAGAGGAATAAGGTACAGGGGAACAGATCGTTCTGTTATGAAGACATACAATCCGGTGATAATTAGGGGCGCCTGGGTGGCTCAGTCAGTCAAGCATCTGACTCTTGATTTCCACTCAGGTCATGATCTCGCAGTTCATGGGTTTGAGCCCCATGACGGGCTCCGTGCCCAGCATGGAGCCTGCTTGGGATTCTCTCCCTCTCTCTCTGCCCCTCCCCCACTCATGCCCACTCGCGCTCTCTCTCTCTCTCTCTGAAAATAAACTTAAAAAAACACGATGATAATTAGAACAACGTGGTTTTGTGGCGAGAATAGTTGTCAATGAGACAAGACGAGAAGCCCAAACACAGACCTCAATTCACGCGGGAACTTAATATCTTTGTAAAGAACGAAGACGAAAATCAGGGAAAAATGGGCTCACTCAGTGCGTGGAGCTAGGACACTCGGTGGCACGCGGGAAGAAAAGTAGGTTTGCTCTGTCCCTCACGTTTTACGTGAGAGTAAATTCCAGGTTTCTCAGAGCGTTAAGCACAGGAAAAATGAAAGCGTAAGAAGAATAAACATTTAAAAAAATAATCTCGGAGTGGAGAGGGCCTCTCTAACCAGGATACGAAACCCCGAAGCCATAAACGAAAGAACATCTTGATAAACTCACCTACATAAAAACGAGGCTTTCTGAACGACAAAAACCGCGATAAGCAGTTGAGGCACCAGCACCAAAAAGCCCTTCCGGCTCGCATCTCAGACGAAGGGCTAACCTCCCTAATGTACGAGAATTCAGAAACAGAAGACAGAAAAAACAAGCAAACAATAGAGAAGTGAGCGGGGAGAAAGTGGCCCCTGCCACAACCAGAGGACGGCCCGGCAGCCAGAGATGTTGCCGCCAGGACATGCAGAAAACCGCCTGGTGGCCGCAGCGACCCCTTCAGTGGCTGAGTCCCGCCTTCTTACCCGTGACCTCCTGACCCCTCCTGTTCCACCCCCTTCTGCACCGGGACCCCACAGTGGAAGGGCCCCCTTTCTTGACAACATCCCACCGCGCTGGCCCTTGCTTCCTGCATTCCTTCTGGAATCATCCGGCTCATGCCCCAAACCGCACAAGCAGCCCCTCCCCGCCCTTCTCACTGGGAGGCTGCCAAGGCCCCCGGAAGCTAAGTCCTCCCACGCTGCAGCAAGTTCAATAAAACTAACTTTATTTGACTCCCACGAGTGTTGCTGCCGGCGTCTGAGGGCGAATCTTTGGGAGCCTGACGGACAGAAAGAATTAGTTAAACATTGATTAGCAGCCGCACCAGAGACCCTTCCAGGAGCCAAAAGGATCCTAGGATTCTAGGATCTAGAATCCTTCTAGGATTCACTCTCTGGGGACAGTGAACGGAAGATGGTGCCTTGGCCTGGGGACCCCGAATCTACAACCATTTCAACACGATGCTTCAGCGACCCCAGGGAAGGAACGTTTGCTAGGACAGTGAGGAGAGAGAAGACATCTCCCGCTGGGACGTCACGCTTCGACGTACGCACACGGCCTCCACCCGACACTGAAGGGCCGTATCCATTCTGCATGGATGACCGTACCCTGACAGACGCGGAGCTAAAGACCTGGGACGCAGGGCATGAGGCAGGGGGGCTCGGCTCTCACGGAGCCAACAGTCCAGTGGGTGAGAGAACCAGACGGCACCCCAACTCAGAAGTGATGGTAGGTTCTGGGTGTCCCCAAGGACCAAGGAGGTGTGATGGATCCTGGTGAAGAAGTTGTTCTTGGACGAGGATGGGAAAGGGGAGCAGCACTCAGCGAGGCAAAGTCCCAGGTCTGCACATCTGGGGGGGGGGGGGGGGGCTCACATCTTGACAGCTCTGGTGCCGGTCATAGCACGTGCCAAGGTCCTGAGGTTGGAAGGACTGCTGTGCCATCACGAGGCCAGAAGTGCAGGGAGGGGCCGGAGCAGGCAGGCCAGACGGGCCCGGTGAGGGGCTTGGGTGTTTTCAATCTGACAAGTCATGCGCGGTCCCTGGGGAATTCTGAGCAAGATGGGCACATAGGAGACAGGCTGGAAATACTGGCATAATGAGATTTGAGGTTTAAAAAGATCATTCCAATTACCCAGCAGAAACCCAATTAGATGGGCCTATCAGAGGAAGCAGGGGGTGGGTCAGGATGCAGCTGTCTCCCCCAGAGGAGACACGAGGAGGCCTGGACCCCACCGGTGGCCGGAGGTGGCAAGAAGCAGGTGGGTTGGAGAGGCTCTCGGGAAGAGTGCAGGACGCGGGGCTACTGGGGGTGATGCGGAGCGGGAGGGAAATGGCCGAGGCCGGCCGGCTCCCGGGTTTCTGGTGTAGCAGCCAGGTAGAAAGCAGTGCCTTCCCTTGGGAACACTGCAAAAGGACAAGGGACCGCAGCTCGGGACCCTTCCAGAGCCTCAGTTTCCCTCAGGCTGGACTAACTCAGGGCTTTCTGTCTTGTCTCACCTGCCAAGCATGGGCTCCCGCCAATCCACACAGCCCCCGAGGATACAAGCCAATCGGATGAGAGGGCACGGGGCACAGAGCCTGGCGTGCCCCCCAATTCTTGGTGGGCCTGTGGGGCACCGCCTCCAAACTCTGAAAAGTCTCCCCAGTAAGCGTCGATAAAACGACAGACTCCACACTTTCACCAGCCCCCACTGCCTCCGTCCGTCTCCGCCACCGGAGTGCGTCTGACTCACCCTCCCTGCCTGGCCGCCCTCCTGTCCCCCCCCCGTCCACGGGGCCTCCTGGCCCTTCCGGCACCTGGCACAGGAGCACCGGGGGCCGAGCCGTGGCCCGTGCAAGGATGGCGGTTCTCCACCCTGAAGTTAATGACTCTGCCCTCAGCCCTCGCAAACCCACACAGCAGCTCCCGTGGCACAATGATAAGCCTGTACCCTGCAAAGAAGTTGGCTCTCAAGACGTGCATTTAAAAATACCCACGGGATGGTGCGGGTATATATAGAGAGAACGGAGCCAGGCACCTCAGCCCACACAGAATGCAAATGTGCGCCTGGAAGAAATCTGTGTTGTATCTTAAATAGAGGCCCGAGATAGGAGCGCCACCGAATAACAGAAATGAGTGTTCGGAGCAGCGTGACGGCACCCGGGCCAAGCCTCGGAGAACAAGGGCTCACATCCCAGTGCTCTGCTAGCTCCCTGGTCCTGACCCCCTGCAAGTATCTCCAGTAACACAGCTGCCCCCCAGTGTGAGAACAGACTTGCTCATTACTTATTTACCGGCGTAGTCAGCATTCTTCCATTACCTCCACCATGTTTCAGAAAGGACATAAGCTACCTGACAAAAAGACCAGTTTAAAATTAAAAAAACGATTGGGGCGCCTGGGTGGCTCAGTTGGTTAAGCGTCTGGCGTCGGCTCAGGTCATGATCTCACGGTTCGGGAGTTTGAGCCCTGCATCAGGCTCTGCACTAACAATGCGAAGCCTGCTTGGGATCCTCTCTCTCCCTCTCTCTCTCTCTGTCTCTCTCTCTCTCCCCACTCCTACCCAATGTGCTCGCTCTCTCTCTCTCTCCCTCTCTCTTAAAAATAAATAAAACTTAAAAAAAGGTAAAACACATGAAGGAAAGAAAATCCACGATTCCACGGTTTAAATATACAAAACACATAGTATTCTGTGCAGAGACTGGAAGTTTGAATTGAAGTTAGATGCCGGGCTTCCTAGCAGCCCCAGTGAAGAAAGAAACAAGATCAGCTGCGACACTCTCCACATGCCCAAAATAAAGCAAACCAGCCTTCCCTGGCACCAAGAATAATGTCTTCCTGTGGTTTCTCACAAAGAAGGCGCAGGGAGGTGGGGGAGGAGCGGACCCCCCCAAGTGACCCTCAGACCTTCCATCCTATCTATTTCCACTCCCCTCCCCCCACCTCCCCCTAGGGTTCTCTGAAAACTTATCAAGATTCTTTCTCCTATCACTTTCATGAGGTTTCTGTCCCATATGCCCACTCAGTTACAAGACGATTTACTTTATATTTTAAGACCACTCGCTTTTGCACCTAACCAAAGTTATCTACTAAGGAAACTTTGCACCTCTGCTCTAACGAAGAAAATCAGAATCAATTTCCAGAAATGTTAAGTGGCCACAAAATAAATACAGTGGAAACAAGTCAATGGAATTCTGTTCGGGCACCGTACCCTAACAGGGCTCCATGCCTGGGGCTGTTCTCCACTTGTTAGAAACGGCAAATCAGTTAGCATTTGGGGTCAGACACACCAGCCACACACTAAAAGCTTCTCCTTGATACTCACAACCAGAAGCCTGAAGGAGAATTCAAAGGGGACAGCCATCTGACCGCAGGATTCTGACATCAAAGCCCCACCTGAGTTACACAGAAGACAGTGGTGCTCAAAGGGCATCCGGACCACCACCCACCTGGAAAGTGAGTGTCGCCACGGCAACCAGGCAAGGCTCTGTCCCGGGTACCAATGCACACCTCCCCCCCTTCCCTTAAGGGTCAAGTGCCACAGGGCTTCTCTTCCCAGGAAAGAAAGTATCAGTTTGCAACAGACTGGAAAGTTTTAAATAGGTCCTACCCCGCCGAGCTGTGAGATACGCTGGCGGGAAATCTCTGGTTCCTGCTGGGGCTGTGTCCACCTTCTAAGAAACAGGGGTCCTGCCATCAGCCTCAGGAAATGTCAGTTCACGAGTCGGAATTCACCTGATACCGTGACTGGTCGTATTCATTCCCCGGCCAGCACCCGCTGTGCCCCAGCTTTCCGCTCATCAGCCCCGGAGTCCTTCCTGGAAATCTGCTCGAGCCCACCTTCTGAACTTTATTACAAAACAGGACCACCGCCATTCCCACCACCACCACCACCAACGCTGCCATTATCACAGCAGCCCCCACCCACACGGCAGCTACCATTTGCCCGGCACCGACCCTGCTCCCGGACCTGTACGGACCACCGACCCATTTAGTCCTCCCAGCAGCCCTCGGGACAGGTCCTATCGTTGCTTCCCTCTTGCGGACGAGGGGACCGAGTTAACAAGGGACGACACCAAGCTGGCCGATGAGCGGCAGGAGTCCGCGTCACGTGCGGCAGCCAGGATCCCGACCCTCCTTCTCGATGCCTTCCTGCCTGATTCCTGACACCGCGCTGTCTCACTGAACCTGGCAGGGCGGCCGCCACACGGCGTGAGGTGTGCCTACCCTTGAGGCCGGCACCTCATGAATTCAGAGGAACAGCTCTCGTACGGAAGAGGCAGGCACGGGGCCCAGCCCACGTCCCCAGGCCTCACACCGCCGCTCGTGTCTGCATTCGTGCCGGCATCCGCTCTTTCATTTCTTCCTCCCTCCAGAGTCACTGGCTCCAGTCCACGCACGACCAGCGGTGGACACGGCAGGCAAGGCCCCCATCCCGTGACGGGCCCGTTCTGGTCGGTGCAGACATCACACGGCAGCCGACAAAGGCATCAGGGATTGTGGCAGAGAGCGGGGACAGGGGGCCCACTTTAAATGGGGTGCCATTTAACCCGAGACCCAAAGAATAATGAGCTGAGCAGGTGACAAGCCAGGGACAAGGGTCCCTAGTGAAGGAGAGACAGGAGCAGCCAGGGAAAGAGCCTGACAAGGTCAAAGGGCATGGAAAAGGTCACAGTGGCCGGAGCGCTGTGGGCAGGGGGGAGAGAAACAGCAGACCGCGTGCCAGGAGGGGTGCCCGGCTCTGCCTCCTCCACCCGCCCATCCTCAGAACCACCTGTGAGGTGGCTAACTTCCCTGTCACTGTCACCAGTAAGGAAAACGAGGAGCAAAGTCACGAGGCAAGCAGCCGGAAGCCAGGCTTCCATCCCACACTGCCTGGGGCTCCAGGACCACGCCCCCGACCCCCGGCCACGTGGCCGCCGCGCCACAGGGATGGAAGGCGACATCGGCAAGGAAGCCTGGATTCGTTCCACTCGAGGGCAGTGGGAAGCGGGGCAGGATGAGCTCTGATTTGCACTCTGAGAGCCGCTCCTGGCTCTGGGTGGAGGGGGGCCCACAGAGGACAGGAGAGGGTGCAGGAGGCCGGCCACGAGGCTGGTGACGCTGTCCAACAGCCACGTGAAACCGGCGGCGGAGAAACCAGAAAGCTCACCACGAGCTGGGGGAGGAGGCGGAGGTGGGCAGTCAAGATTTCACAAAGCAGGGGGACGCACAGGCGGGATCCGGGGGCCTAGGGAAGGGCAGAAGGGACCTTGCAGCAAAGTCGTGGGGGCCAGGCTGGGCCCGGGGGCCCTTCGCCCTCAGTGGCAGATTCTTTCGCTCTCCCTTCCATTCATTCCACATTTCGGTGAGTCCCCCAGATGCCCGAGCAGGGCCGGGTGTGACGGGACCACAACCAGCACCGCCCAGAGTCGCCGGCAGCCCCCAGCCCAGAGGGGTGTCGGAAGCCCGGCGGCTCCCTCAGGAGATGTCGCAGGGACAATATGTACAAATGGACGGCAGGAAGGACCCCAGAGGCCCCCTAGACCCCTTCCATCGCAGGAGGGACCGGGTCCTGTGTATGTACTCCTGGTGACGGTGAGCTTCCTCTCTCACCCCAGCCGTCGGTGGGCGGTGCTTAACACGGCCGGCTCCCATAGCCAGGCACACCATACCGGGCCACCTGTGCCTGTCCCCAGGCCAGCGCCAGGCCAGGATGCCCTGAAGCGAACCTGCCCCCGGGAACACGCCTGTGGCGTGTGTACCCAGCTCCCTACCGCTTTCTTCTCCAGCAAAAAAGGTCAGCCATGGCTGACCAGGCACTTGAGGAAAGCCTGTCACGTGCAAAAGAGACCACAATAGACAGACAGGAGAAAGAAACTCCCCAGAAGAAGGAGAGGAGTCAGGACGCAGATTATTTCATTTAAAAGCACAAACTCCAGTGAGAATTCTCAGAGAGGAAGTGTGTGCTCAGAGGAAAGCTGGCTGCCTGCTCCTCCCCGCAGGTCCCGGGGCCACCCTCCAGAATCACACGGGACAAATCCCACCCTTTCTTTCCAAGGCTGTCATCCCCCAAGTCTGTTCTAGAATAAATAACCACAGCCCCCGCAGTGTTCTTGCAAATGCCGGTTTGCCTAAGTACTTGGGAAAACACAGGGTCCTGAAGTGAACCCAACTTCTGGCAGAGGGTCAGGCTGGACCCCAAGCTCCCTGACCCTGTAACACTCCCCAGCACCTCCCCAAGGTCTAGGCATAGACCTGCGGGTGATGAGGCGATTTTAGGGGGTTCAGGGACCTAGCACACAGGGCCACAGAAGTTCAGCCCTTTTCAATTTCCCTCTAACCTTGCAGAGAACACGGAAACAGCCTTAGCTGGTGCTACCATGATTCTGACACCTGCCGACATTCGTAGCTCTCGGTGTTTTAACCTTGGCGGGAGGTCACATCTAGTTTGAACTAAATGCTGCTTTACAGTCATGCAAGCGATCCCGGTCTGCCGCTTGAAGTCTTAACAAAAGATTGCCTTTTAAAATGAGTTTAGGTAAAAATAAACTTGAATTAAAAGACAATATTCACCAAACTACGCTAAGACACAGGTGGGAGAGGGTTCGCAGGCATGTATTCAGCCCTCGTCCCCGAGTCTTGGGGTGCAGAGCGCCAGCCCTGTGCACCTGCACCCAGACCCCACCTCTCTCCGCACACCTCCCTACAGGACAGGCGGGGAGCTCTGTCCCCCTGACACGCAGAGCAAATCCTGCGGGGCCTGGGGGGGGGGCATCCTCGGTTCGCCCATCCCTTCCTTTCCTTTCCCAACGGCGACCCGTCACAGCGCCCCACCTCACACCTGTACCCGCACAGGCCACCCTCCCAGCGACCGGTCGCCAGCTCTCACCTGGACCGCACCAGCCACCGCTAACTGGTCGGCCCCTTGCTTCTGCACTTGCCTGCTCCCAAGCGGTGGCCCTGGTCCCTTCATCCTGAGTCGGAGGGTGAGTCTCTGAGTTTCAAACCCTCCCAGGGCTCCGACCCTGGTAGTGTGCCCCTCCCCCACCTCCCTGGCTCTCTCCCGCCACCACGGCTCCTAGCTGTTCCTGGACCCTCCGGCAGACCCCGCTGTGGTCTTCACACTGGCAGCTCCTTTCCCCTTAGGGCCCCTCCAGCCCACAACCACAGGCTCCTTCCTCACTGCCTTCCGGTCCTGGCTCAAGCGTCACCTCCTCGGGGACCCTGACACCCTATTCAACACCCAACGGTCCACCGCCCACTGCGCTTACGATTCCCGCACCTGCCCCACTTCTCCTGGGCGTTCCCGCCCAACACTCATCCCCAGCATGCGGATGACCCTCTACTGGCTGTGGGTACTGGTTATTGTTTGTCTCTCCCACCGGGATGCAGGCCCCGGGGGGTCGGCAGTCCTGTCTGCTTTGCTCAGTGGTGTCCCAGCTGCCAGAGGGTGCTAGAACACTCTGAAAGACTCGGGTCCAGCCCAGGGAACAGGCCTGATTCCCACCCAAGGCTACTCCTTACAGGGCCTGGCAGTGAGCCTGGTGAACCTCAGTGCGGACCTCACGCTCCTCGGCATTAAACTCCTTCCCGTTGGCTCGGCCGCCCAGGCCGTCTATCAAAGTACATGTCTGACTCCGGAGTACGTCGGCCAGACTATTAATGCTCTCGTCGATTTCTATCGTCAATCAATTAATCAGCTGACTAACCTGTCAAGCTGTTAAGGCAAATGTTGATGGGTCAGGACCTAGAAGGGAGCCTTGTGGCATTCCTTTAGAGATCCTGGGGTGTCAAACTATCTACGAAATTTTCAAGCATACAGAAAAGTAGGAAAGTAAGTACAACGAACAATCATATACACAATATCCAGACTCTTCCATTAACACTTTGCATTTCCTTTGTGTGTGTGTGTGTCTGTGTGTGTAATCTCCACCTAGACAGATACCCTATAGGAAAATTCAGGGGTCGGCAGATTTTCCCTGCAACAATCCAGTTATAAAAAATACATAATGGATATGGTTGTGTTCCAATAAAACTTTATTTACAAAACCAGGCAGCAGCCCACAACCCCGGGAAACACGACAACTCGCCCCTGATGAAACTTCCTCTGAGCAGATCCAGCACCCCCCCACCCCCACCCCGCACACACACTCACGCAAGTCCTGGATCACAGCCGTGCCGCGGGGGCCAGGAGGCATCAACAGCCCATGGGACACATGATGGGAAGCAAGGGGCAGTGAGCTGGGAACTCACAGACTCAGTTGGGAACTCCCCACTGAGAGGCGGATGCCCACGGGTCTGTCCCCAAGCTCAGACGCTGAGTGCTCAGCCCGGAGAGGCTCAGCGGAGGGAAGAGACTAGAAGACTCCCCAGCCCGTCCCCCTCCCTTCACCGCCGCAGGGGAAGAGACTGGGCTTGGAGTCACTGGGCTCCAGACTGGGATTAAGAGCAAGTTGAACGCCTCAGCCTCACTTTGCCCGTCTGTAAGATGGTGGCAGTGGCAGGACCTGCCTCCCAGGCCCCGGGGGGGACGAGGGGAGAAGGGCCTACTGCCCCGCCACACGCTGCCGGGAAGGAACGGACGAAACGCTTTATTTCCGACCACGAAGTTCAACACCACCAGATTCCCTACTGTGCCATTTGCTTGTGTCAGAAAGAAGCCAGGTGGGAAAAAGAAGGGAAGACTTGAGGACAGAAGGAGGCAGGAGGGAGGGAGGCATGAGAGCTTCTTCATAAGTCGCCTGGTGATGGTGACACCCTGGGCCCCTGGCGGCCGTCTCACACACACCCAGGGGGGCCTTTCTGCTAAATGGGAGCCCTGCAGTCTTGACTCCAGCCAGCTTCCTGGGGCGGTAACTCTAGCTGGTACTCATTCTGTCCAGGTCCTTGTCCCCAGGCAGGTTCTGGAAGGTTCTCTTCCTGGTGCCTCAGGCTGTGCATTTAAGGAATTCTTCTGTTAACGACTGGGAGGGTTAATTCCCAGGGAAACAACTGAAATAGGGCATATACAGGTTGGGTAAGAATTGGCACATTTTTTTTCTAAGATATTTTTTTAAGTTTTTTTTTTTTTTTTTTTTTGAGAGAGAGAGAGCGCGAGTGGGGTTGGGGCAGAGGGAGAGAGAGAAAGAGAGAGAGAGGCAGAGAGAGAGAGAGAGAGAGAGAGAGAGAGAGAGAGAAAGAGAGAATCCCAAGCAGGTTCCACGCTGCCAGCACAGAGCTCAATGCAGGGCTCGAACCCACGAACCATGAGATCGTGACCTGAGCCAAAATCAACCGAGTCACCCAGACGTCCCCAGAATTGGCACATGTTTAACCCCAGCTCCAGGAGAGAACTTTATACCAGTTTTAGAAAGACAACCGCAAGCAGACGTCAGCCCGGTGCACGGTCACATCCCAAGGACATCCCAGTGACCACAGCAGGTCAGAGCTTCGAGGGCGCCACCCATGCATCCACAGCACCCACAGCAACTGAGCTCTAAACACATTATCTTGACTTAATCCATTTCACGCATACACAGCAGAGCAAATCTGAGTCCTAAGCCCTATTATTGTTAACACGTTAATATGATTTTGGAACTTGCAGAAAAGAATTAATAGCATAACAGGCCAGGTTGAGCGATTAGTATTTTGCTACATGTACTTCATATGTTACCATACGTGCACCTGTTACAGGTCATGGGCACGGCGGAGCCGAGGACACTGAAGCAGAGGCACTCCACCTCTAAACAGTTCTTCCCCCTAAAGTAATATGATGACATCTCTTTTTTAACGCTCATTTATTTTGAGAGACGGCACGCATGTGCACAGGGGAGGGGCAGAGAGAGAAGGAGAGAGGGAACCCGAAGCAGGCTCCATGCTGTCAACGCAGAGCCCGACTGGAGCTCGAGCTCACGAACTGCGAGATCATGACCTGAGTCGAAATCGAGAGTCAGACGCTTAACCGACTGAGCCACCCAGGTGCCCCCTAATATGATCGCATCTAACACCACTAAGAATTCCTCCGTCGCTCCCCGAATCCCAGCTCCCTTAGTAAATAAAGTTTTTATCGAAACTTTGATTTATTTCCCAATCACGTTCATCTCCAACCACATGGACAGGATACACAACCAGCAGAAATCTCCAGCTCTTCTGTCTGAACATTTCTTACATGGGCTCTCCAGGCGTAGGCATCCTCCAGCCCCTAAATATTTACTGACTCTGCACCGTGATCTGCATCAGTGATTCCGAGCAGAGCCTGGCCAGCAGCATCAACTTGGAACACGCTAGAAATGCAAATCCTCACACCCACCCCAGGCTCGCACAGCCAGAAACTCTGCAGGTGGGGCCTGCACTCATGGTGTGACAAACCCCCCACCCCCACCCCTCACCCCCCTCCGATTCACAGGCAGGGTCTCAAACCCTGAGGACCGCGGCTCTCTGTCCTCTGGGCTAGCAGCTGGAAGAATGGGCCTCCCCTCAGGTGCTCCTGGCCAGTGAAATCAGCACAGAAATAAAAGGCCAGGTTTTATTTTGTTTGTCCCTTTTGACGTTAACCGGCAACATCTCCACTTCCCGCCTGAGTAAGGCAGTTCACTGAGCTCAGGCAAGGACTTTTTCTGCCCCACAAAACACAGATTTCGGGAACACGGGAACCTCTGTAAAAAAGATGGGATTCAGCTGTGACATGTCAGATTATGTCAAGAAGCCAGGAAGAAAGGGAGCTAAAAATAGCACCACGAGGCTGAGCTCTCAGGGCTCCGACAGAAACAGCGCCCGGGCCGCTCCTCAGGCCCCCAGAGGCTCCAGGCAGGAGAGGCCGCTCTGTCCCCAAGTCAGGTGCCCTCATGCCCACCACACCGCTGGGGTGCAAAACGTAGGGCTCCCAGGGAGGCAGGAACGAGCAGGTTGCTCCTGAGAAGGATACTTTATAGTTTTAAAAATAGAATGTTCTGAGCGCACACGATATGAACAGTCACCCCACGAAGCAAAGCTATTGCGTTATTGTAACAACGATGTGATTAAAACCGATGAAAAACGCTGTGAGACACGGGTTGCGGGTCAACAAGGCAGGCCAGCCGCTCCGCAACTAAAGAGTCACTATGGAACAAAAATAGAGAAACAAGGTCTCCATCTCTTGCCGGCAGACGGGGGTGCAAACTGCCAGACTCCCCCGATAGGTGTGGCTCAGGGAGGGGAGATGACGGGTGGTTACAGAAACGGTGCATTTTCACACAGGCTTATTTTCGTCTGCCTGGTAAAAGCCGGGAAATTAAACAGCAGCCGACGTGCAGAACGCCTCCCTGGCGGTGTTTGCTTCTGCCGAGAGTCACCCCGAAGTGACAACGGAGATGGTGCCAGGGCAGCGTTCCCCTGCTCCTCTCCTTAATCAAACGGTGCACCCTTGATTATTTCTGAATGAACTTCAAGCATGGTGTTTTTTTTATGACTGGTTATTCTTAGACTTTGGAAGTGGTTACCATCATTATGCACGCGCAGAATTCCGCAATTCATCTTGGCGGAGCAACATCCCAAGGGCACCGCACAGCACAAGTGCTAAATTCCCATCTCTCCTCCCCGCCCTCTCCCCACCCCAGAGGAAAGCCAGCATTGGGGGGGGGGGGGGGGAGGGAGGGGGGAGAGGGGGTTGATGTGCAGACAACTGCCCTCTCCTGAAGTCCTTGGGATCCAGAATCACCACTTCCCTCCGAGTCCAAAAACTTGCAGCTTAGAAACAGACCCGGGCGCCATCGGGGACCGATTTGGCCTCCAGGAACCTCACGTGACCCATATTAACACTCGGATTCGCTTCCCCATCTCCTTCTTTGGCCCCAGCTCCTGATATCCAACCTCACTTGCGAACCATTTTTTAGAACCCAAAACCCGCAGACGGATACTTAAATGCAAAAATCAGGGGCACCTGGGTGGCTCAGTCGGTTAAGGGTCCGGCTTCAGCTCAGGTCATGATCTCACGGTTTGTGAGTTCGAGCCCCGCATCGGGCTCTGTGCGGACAGCGCGGAGCCTGGAGCCTGCTTCAGATTCTGTGTCTCCCTCTCTCTCTGCCCCTCCCCTGCTCACACTCTCTCTCTCTCTCTCTCTCTCAAAAATAAATAAACATTAAATAAATAACTAAGTGCAAAAATCACAGGAAAGCGAAATGTGTGCTCCTCCCCACCTCCCCCCTCCCAGGCAGGATTCCGGGGTGGAGATTCCCGAGGGACAAAGACTCCACTAGAGCAGTGTTTATTCCAAACACGGAATGAAGGTTGAAAATCTCTACTGTCGGAAACCTTCCGTACTTTAAATTTTTTCAAAACCTGGCTTTAGAACAGAACCCTGTGCTGTCAAAACGTACATCGAGGACAATCTATTATTTCCTGGAAATTTCCTTACAGGCTGGAGATGAAAATGCATCCAGGTGGAATTTTTATTTTTAGCCCAGAGGTACTAGGGTCAAAATAACATTCACGTGGGCACGAAAGAGCCGGGCTCTGTGGCTGGTCCTGGGCTGCTGGCAAACGCCGGCCTGACGCATCAGAGGCGTGAAAACGACCCATCCGCCAGGAGGCGGGCAGCACCCAGCTCCCAGCCCGGACTCCACACGTGGCCACTGGATTCAAGGGGGCAAACGGTGCCATTTCTTCTCTGGCCGGTCTTGCTGCTGTTAATGTCTACAAAGCCTTTGCTTTCAAGAGGCCTCCCCCCAGAAGATGCCCACTTCTCCCCTCCACTGCACCCCAAGCAGCGTCTGGGGGAATTCTGCTCACCTCAGGGGCAAAGTGTTGTGAATTACAGTCCTCATCCTCCCGGGAAACTCTGTCTCCCTGCAGGCTCCCGGATCCCGTCTCCCCAAACCTCCCTTGGAGGTAACGCTTGGCAAAGTGTCCCCTCCCCCAGCACTCAGGACTAGCTTAGCTCCCGCAGAACCAACCCCCAACCCGGCACAACACTGCAATTGTCAGGAAGCTCCTGTCTGCCTTTTGGGGCTGAACACCATTATTATCTGTAAACATTTTTAAATATAGATGTTGCAGGAGTACAGGCTTGGGGTGGGGGTGAGGAGGGCCGCCCAGGGCTAAAGAGCCAGCTCTGTGGACCAAGCACCAGGCTCAAGCCCCCACCAAGCCCCCTGCTCTGCTCGGTGCCTGGGATTTGTCACACAGCACTGTCAGGACATCGCTCGGGCCAGCAGCTGGCAGGAATCGCCAGAACCCAAGTCTGAAATCCCACCCATAAAGCCCACCGTGCCAGCAGCCTCTCCTGGCCATTCACGATGGGGGTGCTCTCCCTTCTCCTCCCCCTGCCCCAGCACTGCCTCGCTGACCTTGGGGAGAGGGCACCTCGGCCATGCACAGTGGTGATCTGGCTGCTGCAGTCTCAGACCAGGGAGATTGCCTGGAGCCCCAGGGACCACAGCAGAGAAAGGAATCCTGCACTGCGGCCTCAGGACAAAGACGCTGAAGGCAGGTGCCCGGTGAGGAGGGGTCCAGAGCAGGGTTTCTGAGCTTCACTCTGCTGCCGACTGGGGCCACACATCTCTCTCTTACGGGCCATTCTACGCACGTCATAGGATGTCGGGCAGACTCCCGGGTCTCTCCCCACTAGATGCCAGAAGCACCCCTCCAGGATGGCAACCAAAGCGTCTCCAGACGATGCCCCCTGGGGCCAGAGGTGCCCTGTTGAGAACCTCTGTGCTGCAGAAAGGCAGCTGTGGGTCTGAATCAGGAACTTGATGACTTCGTGCGGGAACTTGGGAGTTCATCTGTCTGAGCCTCAGCGTTCTCATCTGCAAAGCGGGTAACACGGCCATAAAGAACTGAGCCCGGGCCAGGAGCTGGCTAATGGAGCTCTCAGTGTAAGAGTCAGCTTCACAGGGGCCCCGGAGGGGCTCAGACCCTTCCCGCTCAGGAGAGGGGCTGGGCTCGGCCTCAGCACGCTGCAGTGGGGACCACACCCCGGTCTGCCCTTCTGCTTGCCCAGCTGTACAAGGGCACAGCCCTCCGCAGGCTGGGTGACATGAGCTGTAATAAGGTGTGCAGGGCGCCAGGAGCTGGGGGAGGGGAAGGAGACATAGGAGGTAGGGGGAGGGGGAGGGGGACTAGAAGCGGGAGGAGGGCCATCCCGAGGGCAGGGCTCTGAGGAGAGCCAGGTCCCCCCCAGAACAGTCCCTGGGGTAAGCACACTATTCCTGAACATTTTTCACAAGCTATTGCACACTTGGGGTCTCTCTGGAAACCTCTAATTCCAGCAGCCAATGATAGGTTTCTTCTGCCTTTCAGAAAAGACGCCTTGCCTTGCTAATGACACCTCTATGCTCCCCCGCCTGGGAGCTGGGGGGAGCGGGGTACACACTTAGTGCTGAGGTTGATGGTCCATTTCTGCCCTTTTCAGTGTGAGGACAGCAGAGGGGAGCGTCAGGTGAGAGCAGAGGATGGAAGTTTAAACAGGTCACGTCCCCTGGACCCCAGTTCGAGGTAGCTCTAGAGGCATGGCTGGGCTGCCAGGCCTTTGGCAACGTGGGGGTCTCTCTGCCAGGCACTGTGCTGCGGCCTCACCCCCACTTACGACGGTCCCAAGGGCCAGCACGTCCAGAGGGAAAACTGAGGCCCAGAGAGGTAGAGGGAGCTGCCCAAGGCCACTCATTAGGAGGTGGCTAGGGAGGGCGACAGAAACTACCTCTGTCTGACTCTGGGCCCAGATGTGACCCTCTGTGGCTCAAGGGCGCCAACACCCAGGGCACTTGAGTCACCGTCCCAGTTCAGAGCCGGTTCCAGGGGAGCACCAAACAAAGCCTGGAGCAAGTCCTGAGCCCGAGGCCCCTCGTGGGGAGAATCTGGGGGCACCATCCCAGATGCCTTTCCTCCCCAGGAGCCCCCGAACCAACTGAGCCTTTGCCTCACGCTGAGCCCCAGAAATGGCCGCGAGCAGGTACAAGAGAACCCAAGGACGTCTTCCCCAGCCCGGTCACTGGGCCACACGAGGTTAACCGCAGAAACCGCTCAGCACGGTACCAGGCTCCCGGGAGGCCTTTGGCACCGCTGGGGCTGGCTTTCATGATGATGAGCCATTATCGGAAACCTCCCATCTGTATTTCAGGAGCCCGTCTCTCTGCCAGGGACTCCCAACATCAGGTCTGCTGAATCCTCACAAGAAGCCATGGAGGGAAGGATTCTATCCCCGTTCTACAGATGGGGAAACTGAGACCCAAAGAGGCTCAGCAAGGCAGCAGGTGGAGGCGGTCCTGGAACCCAGTCTGAGCACATTCCTGCCACTCCAACACATAAATCAGGAGAAGACAAACGGATTAGGGTTGTCTCAGAAAGACGCCCAAGAGCTCCAAGGTTATTGAAATCCTAGTCTCTGCCTCCTCAATGCCAACAGAACGTCCCTCCCAGTTGTGACAACGCCAAACGCCTCCAGATGTTGCCAAAGCCGCTCCCAGTGGAGAAGCCCGGCTCTAGAGGTTAGAACACCAGGGTGTTAGGAAGCGGGTGTGTGTGGCCCTTTGCCTCCAGCTGGGGTCTGAGACTTACTCTCCTGGACGCTGAATGACAACGGGAGCATCTCTGAACACATCTCAGAGACATTTCTGCTCCTGCAACAAAGCCACTTCACTCCGCGGGCACTGCCTGGCAAACAGCAACAAATGCCGTCCGCCTGACCCCTCTCCGGAACGTGGTCGCTCACGAAGGCTGCGTCCACAGCCTCGGCACCCAGGCTTGCTCAGGCGGAATTTCAGGAAGCACGGGGAGCTGTGGTCTGGATGGACCACACTGTAGAATAAGAGGCACAGGGCTGTTACCGAGAGGCCGGGCTGGGTACACGGGGAAGGAGAGGTGGCCGGGGGTGGGTTCTCCATACCGGTGGCAGGGACTTTGCCAAACTGGACGGGGTGGGTCTTGATCAGAGCGGGCAGCCACCACTCAGCTGGTGTTCCGTTCGTGTTCACTGACCAGCACCTCCAGGCATGATGTGAGGCAGAGAAAACAAAGCAGTGAACAAAACAGGCAGAAACCTTGTCTTCGTGAAACGTATGGTCTGGCAGCCCAGCCCTGCCGGAAGCCCCGAGGTTTTCTTTTAACTTTTCCTTCCTTCCCTCTTTTTAATTTTAATCCCCATCGAGTTAACATACAGTGTTGTGTTAGTTTCAGGTGTACGATAGGGTGAGTCAGCATTTCCACACAACGCCCTGTGCTCATCACAGGTCTGCTGCCTAATCCCCATCACCTACTCCCCCCATCCCCCGCCCACCGCCCCTCTGGCGACCGTCAGTGTGTTCTCTACAGTCAAAAGTCTGCTTGTTGGTTCGTCTTTTTTCTCTGTTCATTTGTTTTGCTTCTTAAATTCCACATGAGTGCAATTACATGGTATTTGTCTTTCTCTGATCTATTTCGCTTAGCATTATAGTGTCTAGATCATCCATGTTGTTGCAAATGGCAAGATTTCATTCTTTTTATATCTGAATAATATTCCTATACCTATCTATCTAGCTATCTATCTGTCAATCTGTCTATCTATCGATCTATCTGTACACACACACACACGCACACCACATCTTCTTTATCCATTCACCCATTCAGTGGACACATGGACTGTTTCTATAATTCGGCTATTGTAAATAATGCTGCAGTAAACATAGGGAGGGGTTGATCTTTTCCAATTAGTTGTTTTCGTATTCTTTGGATAAATACCCAGTAGCGGAATTACTCGATCACACAGAATTACCATTTTTACTTTGTTGAAGAACCTCCATCCTGTTTTCCACGGTGGCTGCACCAGTTTGCATTCCCATCAACCATGCACGAGGGTTCCCTTTTCTCCACATTGCCGCCAACACCTGTTGTTTCTCGGGTTCCTGATTTTAGCCATCCTGACAGGTGTCGGGTGGTATCTCACTGCGGCCGTGATTTGTATTTCCTTGATGATGAGTGCTATTGGGCATCTTTCCGTGTGTCTGTGGACCACCTGGGTGTCTTTGGAGAAATGTCTGTTCATGTCGTCCACCCGTTTTTAATTGGATTATTCGAGGTTTCTTGGGATTGAGTTATATAACTTCTTCATATATTTTGGACGCCAACCCTTTATCAGAGACGTCATTTGCAAATATCTTCTCCCACTGAGGAGGTTGTCTTTTAGTTTTGTTGACGGTTCCTTTCACTGTGCAGTTTTTATTTTGATGAGCTGTTTTATTTTTGTTTTTGTTTCCCTTGCCTGCGGAGACACATCTAGAAAAACGTTGCTATCGCTGATGTCAGAGAAATTCATGCCTGTGCTCTCTTCTAGGATTTTTATGGTTTCGGGTTTCACATTTAGGTCCTTAATCCATTTGGAGTTTATTTTTGTGTCTGGTGTAAGAAAGTGGTCCAGTTTCATTCGTTTGCGTGTAGCTGCCACGTTTTCCCAGAACCGTTTGTTGAAGAGACTCACCCATTGCACGTTCTTGTCTCCTTTGTCGTAGATTAATTGACCATATAATTAATCACAGGTTTATTTCTGGGCTTTCTATTCTGTTCCATTGATCTATGTGTCTATTTCTGTGCCGGTGCCATACTGTTTTGACCACTACAGCTTTGTAGTATATCTTGAAATCTGGGATTGTGATGCCTCTCGCTTTGTTCTTCTCTCTCTTTTTAAAACAAATATTTCTCTCTTTTTTTTTTTCATGTTTATTTATTTTGAGAGTTCTTTTTCAAGATTGCTTTGGCTACTTGGGGTCTTTCCTGGATCCATACGAGTTTGGGGATTATGTGTTCTAGTTCTGTGAAAAATGCTGTTGGTATTTTGATAAGGATTAAGTCTGTAGACTGCTTTGGGTAATGTGGACATTTTAACAATATTTGTTCTTACAACCCATGAGCAGGGAATATTTTTCCATTTGTTTGTGTCATCTCCGATTTCTTTCATCAGTGTTTTATATTTTCAGAGTACGGGTGTTCTCACCTCCTTGGTTAAGTTTATTCCTAGGTACTTTATTACTTTTGGTTAATAATATTTGTTTGCAAAACTTGTTTGTTATATTTTGTAAATGGGATTGTTTTCTTAATTTCTCTTCCTGCTACTTCATTATTAGTGTATAGAAATGTAATGGATTTCTATATACTGGAAATCCCTCAACTTTTAAATGTTCATTCAATTAAACACACACACACACACACACACACACACACACACACACACATCAAATCAACGAAGTCGACAGGCTAACCTTGGCCCACGGGCTTCCTATTCTGAACCTTGGGTTTCTCCCTTCCTTTCCACCAGATTTAGAGAAGAACAGAGCCAAGCCACCTCCCTGGGCTGCTTGTAGACTTGATGACTTCCAACCCAGACTTAAGAGAGAGAGACGAGAAAGCATGATAGCTTGGGGGAAACTGTGATCCCACATTTGACTTTCCCTGGCCAGGAGAGGGGAGGTTTGCCCAGCAAGATGCTACGCCTCAGCCCTGATCACGAGGCATATGGATGGCCACGGCTCCCACTTGCCTGGGCCAAAGAGGCCATTTAAGGAAGGCCAGATATTCTGGAAGTCTCTTCCAGTTGGCTCCCATGATTTCCCATGCTGGGAAGTGAAGCTAAAAGAAGGAGAAAGCTCAGAATAAGCAGAAGGAGAACCACGTGGCACTTCATGGACCAAATGTTCTCTCCCCCTGGAGCAGGGGAGGAGCCGACGGGTAGTGGGGCAGCCCCTCAAGGTCACTCAGAAAGCAAGGCCACATGAGTGCACACAGCACACCCCTAGCTGGGAGCAAAAACGCGAGATTGCAAAGAAGCAGGAAGAAAAGTGGGGGAGGCCACGGGACCTGTCCAGGCACAAGGAGCCAGGCCAGGGTGGTGGCAGTGAGCGTGGGAATACCCAGGCATATTTGGGAGATATTCTGGAGACAGAAACCACAAGACCATCCAGGGCTACAGACCTATAAGCAACCAATTACAGTGGAAGACGGCGTGCGCCGCAGGCTATAGGGACAAGGTGCCCTGTGTGGTTGAAGGTCGGTATGGTGACCGCCAGCCTTCCAGGACGGAGACATGGCAAGCGCCTATCCTCACCCCACTCTCCTGAGAAGGCCCAATGCAGAGAAATCATGGAAGCATTGCGGAAGCTGTGTCTACATTGTTGCTCTTTAAAAAAGAATTTGTAATGTTTATTAGTTTTTGAGAGAGGGCGTGAGCAGGGGAGAGGCAGGGAGAGAGAGAGGCAGAGACACAGAATCCAAAGCGGGATCCAGGCCCTGAGCTGTCAGCACAGAGCCCGATGCGGGGCTCGAACTCACAAACTGTGAGATCATGACCTGAGCCGAAGTCGGACGCTTAACCGACTGAGCCACCCAGGTGCCCCTACATGGCTGCTCTTTCGACTCCAGAGTGTTGAGGGTATGGGGTGCTAGACCAAACGTGAGGCTTTTCACAGGAAGTAAAAAGAGCCTTTGGCCTCAAAATTCGCCCCAACCTCCAGCCCTCTGAAGGCTCATCATAACCCACGCATCTCCGAACTTGACCCAGACCGGCGGGATCACGGCTTTGCTCACACCCCTCCTTAGAGGGGGCCTTCCCTGACAAGCACATGAGAAACAGACCCGGGCACCTCCCTCATCTGCCCCCGGCTTGATTCGCCGCCCAGCACTCACCCCCCCCCCTGACATATCACCTAGCTGTTAGCACACGGGTCACTAGAGCGTGGCCTCCCGTGACGCCGAGGGGCTCCTCTATCTCATAGTGCCTCACGGGGCACTCAGAACATACTAGGTGCTCAGTACGTATCTGTTGGGCGGACACAGAGATGGACCTTACAACGGAGACAGATGGCAAAACGAGAACGCTGTGAAAGGTTTTCAGGTTGAAAAAGTGAAGAGGAACAACTCAAACATCCGTCAGCTGATGAATGAATGAATTAATGAACAAAACGTGGTCCATCCATACCGCGGAATGTTATTCGCCACGAAAGAACGAAGCTCTGACACACACTACAGCGTGGATGAGCCTCAGAGTCATTCGGCCAAACATAAGGAGCCAGTCACAATGGCCAATATCGCATGAAGCCACTGACACGAAACTTGCAGGGAAGGTGATCTGCAGAGACAGAAAGCAGCCAGGTGGCACTGGGGGGCAGGGGCGGGGCTGGGGGGCGGGGCGGCAGCCTGGGCGGGGACGAGGATGGGGGCGGGGCGACATCCAGGGGCGGGGAGGGGGCGGAGCGGCAGTGGGGCGAGGGCGGGGATGGGGGGCGGGGCGGCATCCAGGGGCGGGGCTGGGGCGGGGAGGGGGAGGAGCGGCAGCCAGGGCGGGGGCGGGGTGGCATCCAGGAGCTGGGCTGAGGTGGGGAGACTGAGCGGCAGCCAGGGCGGGGAGGCATCAAGGGGCGGGGCTGAGGTGGGGGGGCGGAGCGGCAGTGGGGCGGGGGCGGGGCTGGGGGCGGGGCTGGAGGGGGGTAGCTAGTCCTAATGGGCCGGGGTTCCTTTTCCCGGGTGGAAGGGGTCGTTCTAAGACTGATCATGCTGATGGTTGCACATGTCTGTGAATTCCGGAAGCTACCAAACAGGATGCTCTCAATGGGTCAATTGTATGATGGGTAGACTACATTTCAATAAAGCTGTTACCAAAACAAAACATTACAAGAAAATTTTCCAGGCAGCTCATCCATGGGTCAGATGCTCTCAATGTGGAAGCTACATCCTGAGTATAAATTAGGCAATAAGGAAAGCAGCCCTAATTACTCTCCATCCCCAGGTGATCAGTAATTAACCCCACCTTCAGTTGCTAAAAAAAATAACCAAATGTCTGAGACGTGGAACGCTGGTAAATCTCAGAGCTGCCCATGGTGTCTTCATTGGCTTTTACGGAACACCTCCTCTGTGCAAGTGCCTACCGAGAGCTCTCCCTGCAGCCCTACGGGAGAGTCTGTGTCCTCATTTTCCAGAGGCTCAGAGAGGTTGAGGCGCCAGGCTGAGGTCACAGACACCCCCGTAGCAGCTCCACGGTCTCTACCTCTGCATGCCAGCTGCAACCAATTTCCTTCTCCCCCCGCGAAGGTCCTCCTCCCCCTCCCTCAGGCCCTGGTGCTGGAGCCACAGCGGACTGGATTCCTCCTGGTGATCCTCTGCCTATATCACCCCGCATCCCCACCATCTTTGTTCAACACCCCCACCCACCCCCGAAGCTCAGGACCTGCAGTTCCCCTAGTTCCCATCTCTGCCATCAGCCTGTCCTGGCCATGCCCCCAGGGCCACGGGAGCCCAGCCACTGTCTTCTGTCTCCTCCCGACCGTCACCCAGGCAGCTCCAATGTCCAGCCCGGTCCCTGGAATCATGAGTCCATCACACCAACCCACCTCCAATCACCATGACCAACATGGACAGGGCTTCCCCCAGATCTTTCCCCCCGCTGAAAACCTGAAGCCCCTGTGTCTCAACTCCCCCCAGACCTCCCGCCCTTCCGTTCACGGAGCCCTGGGGGCCATGTGGGCTCTCTCTCCTGCATTCAGCCCCTCAGCCAGCTCCTCCCCAGGGCTACTTCCATCCAGTGCAACGTGATCCCCCACGGGCAGCGTGTCCGACCAGCACCTGAGGCTCAATATGCCCCTGCCACAGCCTTGCTGCCCCTGCCATCTGCTTTTTCTCATTTCTGCTCCCAAGCACATAGCTTAAAAGCGGCTGGAGAAAAATCGCAACACCGTGCTCCACGACAAGTTCTTTTTATTTGACTTGAGCTGACCACTGAGAACCTTCAGGCTCTCCACTCGTTCCCAGATGATTTTCTATCCCATTTTCCAGTCCTCATGGGGTGCAGTGAAATCAAACCCCTTTGTGCACTGCTGAGGACACTGTAAGTCAGCACATCCCTACGCAATGGCAATTCCACATTATTTTTCAAGAGGCACAGAACATTTCACTTCCCAAATCTGTGCCTCAGAATCTATCCTGAAGAAGAAGAAATCCTAAATACGGAGAACACCACATGCATGAAGGCTTTACCGTTTTATTAGTAATCACACCGAAGATTCCG
This sequence comes from Prionailurus viverrinus, assembly GCF_022837055.1. Classification (NCBI taxonomy): domain Eukaryota; kingdom Metazoa; phylum Chordata; class Mammalia; order Carnivora; family Felidae; genus Prionailurus; species Prionailurus viverrinus. Next base: position 3,826,061 of record NC_062563.1, read on the forward strand.
AAGCACTGAAAACATCCAACAGGAGGAGTGCCAGTTAAGTAACTTCTACTGGAGTGAGTACTGAAACACTGCCTACGTCTGCATTTTGGAAACGAGACTGCAACTTGGACTCCGTGAAATAAATCTTTTTATTTCATTACCAAATAAAACAAAGGGAGCGTACTGCAGTCTCAGGGCTGAGGACAGAACCAGCGCGTGATGCACACGCAAGGGCAGAGAACGTGAAGGGGGCCGGGAGAACCCACGTCCAGACGGAGGTTAGGTTAGCAGGACATTCGCTCTCCTCTCATGAATCCGGGCAGAGGCTTCACAGACAGGGTCAGATTCTGGGACCTGACGGGTGAAAGGTGGCATCCACGTGGTTGGCAGAGGACGTGTGGTACGTCCAGTGAGGGCTGGAGCTAAGACCTGAACCAAGGTCTTAGCAGCTTTGCAATCCCGGGACGGGACGTACAAGATAGGTAAGCAGCCCTTGGGCCTTGGCTGGGGAATGGATAAAAGCACGGTCAATGTGATTTCTGCCATCAACAAGAAGCCGGCTCCCTGAACCGCAGGAGGGACATTTGGAGGTTGAGGATGAAGGCTGCGGGTCAAGGCGGAGGTCCAATGGAGAGCAAGGCTGTCTGGTCCTAGGACCCGGACTAGCTCAGTGAGGACACTGGGCCAGGAGAGGCCTACAACACGAGAGGGAGGAGGAGGGCCGAGGGCAGGGTCATAAGGAGACGGAGGGCAAGCCAGCTGGCTGGGGGAGTTTACCTCTGGAGGAACAGCCATTCTGCGTGATGTAAGGATCAAGGTCAGGGTCCATGCAGGTGGGTTGCGGAAGGAAGCCGGCTAACAACTGGACCTCTCAGATCAACCAAAATTAAACGTTCTTTGTCACTGCTCCTTTTGTGGATTTTTTTCACTTCCTTGCCCTCTCCCCATGGGGGAAGCTGATTGTTTTTCTTTTTCTTTTTTAATGTTTATTTATTTTTGACCGAGAGACAGAGCGTGAGCAGGGGAGGGGCAGAGAGAGAGAGAGACACAGAATCTGAAATAGGCTCCAGGCTCCGAGGTGTCAGCGCAGAGCCCGATGCGGGGCTCGAACTCACAGACCGCAAGACCATGACCTGAGCTCAAGTCGGACACTCAACTGACTGAGGCACCCAGGAGCCCCTGATGGCTTTTCTTATTCGCGTGCTTACTATGTATCCCTCAAGCACCATTTCCCCAGGCTACTAAATAAAGTATACCCTTAATAGATAAGAATCTACAAACAAGTTTCATTTTTTTCTCTCCTGAGTGTTCAGGAAAGGAAGAAGAATCACAAGAAAACAAGCACTTGTCGATAAGTGATGCTAAATAGCGAGATGGGAGTTCCAACGAGCATCATATGATCACAGACACCCTCCCGTTCAGGTATTTGGTAAAATACAAAATATAACCTTCATACATAATGTCTCCATGAAAAGTAAAAACAAAACAGAGACCAGGCTGGTTCTCTGCTTGGCACTTTCCAGCATTATATGGTCCCTGCCATGGCCCCGTCCCCAACTGTTTCCGTCCCCACCGCACAAAGGAAGCAGGTTGAGCTCAGAGGAGCTCAGGTCCACACAGCTAGAGAGAGGCAGGGCTGGTCGGCACTGCAGGCAGGTGGGCCGGGCCCCAGGGCCGGGGCCCTCCCTACCGCACAGCCTAGAACCTGGCACGGGGTGGCTCTCGGTGGCCGTCACGCTATCGAAAGCGTACAACCTTCACTGAATTGAGCTTAGGTCTACGCATCAGTTTACGGACGCCTTCACTGAGTGCGGGTGAGCCGAGCCGGTTTCGGCGTAGGATAAACAAAACAAAAGGTCAGCCGGAGGTGAAGGGAGACTCTCCGTCCGCCTGGTCATTTGCCCGCACCCACGTGGCCCGGTGGCCCTGCCGTCTCTGTGCTGCTGTCTATGCTACGTGTCCAGCCACTCAGCCAGAAAGCCGGAGCCTTCCTTAACAGCCCCTCCTCCAGCAGTCCCCCAAAGTCATGTCTATCCAGAACCTCGGAATGAGACATCCAGCTCATCCCCCCTCCCCCGGCCCCGCGGGGCCTCCAGCTCTCCCGCCTCACCGCTGTCCTGATCCCTGTCTCACCTGTCACTCCTCACCTGGGGAATGTTGCTTCTCCGGGGGGGGGGGGGGGGTCTCAGAGGAAAGGCTGCTTCCTGGGGAGACCGCCTCTGTCCCCACCCTACCCCAGACTCGGTCAAGTCTCCCTGCTGGGGGCCCCGCCGTATCCTGGGCTTCTTCATACATCCCCCTGTGTAATTGCCCGTTCACTCTCTCTCTCTCTTCTAGGCTGCAAGCTCTCCTATTTACCTCCCATGACCCTAGGGGCTAGACCTTGCACAGAGTCTAACGGATATAGGGGTACAACAGATAGGGGCTGAGAGAATGAATGAATGAATGAATGACCACAGATGCACAAAGAAAGCCCCTGGAGTACAAGGTTATGTCTCCAAATGGTGTCCCACGCAGCACTGAGTATGATAGGCCACCATGATTCCCTTTTGAAGGGGTCAAGAAAAAACCATCCAACGCGAGGCAATCCACCCAGAAGACGACGGGCCCACAGCAAGCCGGGTGCCGCTCTTGGTCCCCTCTTCCCTCGAAGAGGGAAGCCAAGGCAGATTTGGTCCTTGCCCCATCTCACTGCGGAAGCCGGTCATGCACACAGGTCAGATTTCCATCTGATTAGACATCCCGTAAACTCCCGCCGAGAGGCAGGTCTGTCACTGCACCGCCAGCCCGAAGTCTCAGGGAGCCGAGGCCACAAGCATAGGAAATAACATGTACGGGCTCCCATGGCGGCAGAAAGAACACCCTATGGAAAGCCACGCCGGACACGTTTCCAACACAGTTCAGAAGATCTGGCCAAACACATTCACTGACTCAGGCTGCCGGCGTGGGGGCCGAAGAGTCAAATCCTGAAACAAGGATGCTGGCAATTGCCCAGGGAGCGTCACAAGGGCACCGGCCACTTGCACTTGTCCTGACGCAGGGGATGACTTTGGAATCACACACCTCGTACGGCGACAAGACAACAGCCCGGCTGGAAATGACCGACTTCTCTCGCTCAAACGTGCTTAATTCCGAGCAAAGTCACGGCACCTGGGCGAGGACTTCAGCCCACTGTGTCCTTGGCCCCGAGCCCAACTTTCCCTCACGACCAGGGAACAAGAGGCTTTGGAACAATCTGGACAATCCACTGTCTGCTTGAAAATTCTGGAATTTGACACTGGGAAAACGAGAATCCCAGTGTGAAGAGACGAGGTCAAACAGACCCTGAGGCCACCACCTTCTCGTCCTCGTCCATCAGATTTTGGAAAAGTAAAGGACATCTTAAGGCAAATAAAAAGTATCCTCCAGAGATGAAGTCATGATTCCCCGAATCCCTTCTCTCTAATTTTCTCGGGCAAAGCGATGATGATTGTAGCATTTCTGGTTGCATTCTTTTTTTTTTATTGACTAAATAAGAGATGTTTCTTAAAACACTTCACTTTCTGGCTCTCTAAGAGAACGATGTCCTTTCTGTGTCGATGCAGTGTTTACATATGACTAACATGAGTATGAAATCCAGAGAATGGCAATGAGTGATAGACGATATTTTTTAGGGGTTTGGCAGCCGACTGCTCCCACCCCTGAGAGAACGGTGACAGGACAGGAGGAAGCAGAGAACGATATCTTAGTGAATTTCTGACGGCCACATAACATCACAACATGAAACAGCCCGGCCCCTGAGTGAGTTTTCACCCACAGGAAACTCTTTCCCACAGGTAAAGCAAGAAAACTGAAAGACCCCCTCAGATGTGTGGTGTCTCCCCGCAGTGAAAGGAGGCAGTCCCCTGAAAGTGAGGCAAGAAAGTCAGGAGAAACCCATCCTGGAAACGCCAGGCATCAGCCATTGAAGGCTGGGGGCAGAGGCAAGCGTGGGGCAGGAAACCCCGCCAAGGCACTAAGCGTGGGACAGCTAGAGTCTCCAACGTCGGGAAGTAGCAGAGAAGGCCACGGAGGGCTCCCGGTGGGACGGGAGAGCAAGGACACGCTGTGCCCCCCACGTCTGCTAGCTGGTCTGTGACAAGGTCAGAAGAAGGCTGGTGGTTCGGAGGAAAAGCACAAGAGGACCTGCACACGGAGCCCGAGCAGAGCTGCGGGAAACTCCCAGACGGTGCTGAACCAAATCTAAATAAAGCTACGGGAAAGCCCAGACTCGGCTCAACTACGAACAAGCTTGACTCAGGGCTCCAACTCCGACAGCCCGAAAGGAGAGGAATATAGTGTTATTGATACAAAATGTCTGACGTGTGGTAAAAAAATAAGATGTGTGAGGAAGAAAATGTAATCTGTGATCATGAGAGGGAACAGGCAACAGAAGAAGACCCTAAAATAGTTGAGCCGTTGAAAGAATCAGATGGGGCGCCTGGGGGGCTCAGGTCACGATCTCACGGTCCGTGAGTTCGAGCCCCGCGTCGGGCTCTGTGCTGACAGCTCGGAGCCTGGAGCCTGCTTCCGATTCTGTGTCTCCCTCTCCCTCTGCCCCTCCTCCACTGGTGCTCTGTCTCTGTCTCTCAAAAATAAATAAAAACATTAAAAAAAAAATTAAAAATAAATAATCAGATAGGGACTTTAAAATAACTACGATAGGGGCACCTGGATGGCTCAGTGAGTTGAGCATCTGACTTCAGCTCAGGTCATGATCTAACAGTTTGTGGGTTCGAGCCCCGCGTCGGGCTCTGTGCTGACAGCTCGGAGCCTGGAGCCTGCTTCGGATTCTGTGTCTCCCTCTCCCTCTGCCCCTCCCTCTCTCTCCAAAATAAATAAACATAAACAAAATTTACAAAAGACAGCATGAATGCATATTTCTTCTGCTTTCTTCTGTTAACTGATTTAAAAAAACGGCCACAAAAAATCACACACACACACACACACACACACACACACACACACTCTTATTGGGGCTGCAACTCACAGCAATGTAATGTGTTTGACAATAATAACACAAAGGAAGTGTGTGGAAACAAAGCTGCATGGGGGTAAGGAAATCACACCAGATGGTAACTTGAATCCACAGGAACAAATGAAGAAAACAAGAAAGAGTAAGCAGAAAAGTTAATATAACAAATCATATTCTCTTAGCTTCTTTAAAAGACATAAATACATATGATGTAATAATTACATAACAATGTATCACAGGAGTTATAACATGTAACATGTAATATGTATAATCATTATAACGTGGGTAGAAAGGAACAGAGCTATACAAGAGTAATGTGTCTCTATCTGACTGAAATTAAGTTAGTATAAATCTGAAGTGTTCTGAAAAGTTACCCTGAATACAGTAGACCCTAGAGCAACCACTAAGAAAATAAGTTTAAAAAGCCATCAAGGAACTAAAGATGTTACCCGAAAAAGTATTCACTAATGCAAAATAAAGCAGTAAAGGAGGAACGGGAAAACAAAAGAGATACGAGATGTAGAAAACAAAGAATAAAATGGCAGATGCGAATCCACGGTGTCCGTAACACTAAATGCGAACGGATTCAACAACTCGAGGTAGAGATTGCCAGGCGATAAGAAATCAGATCTTGCCACACACTGTCCACAAGAACACACTTTAGATTCAGAGATACAACAGGTTGAACAGAAAAGGATGGAAAAAAAGATGTATCGTGCAAACAGCATCCACTAAAAAGCTGGAGAGATTACACTCATATCAGGTAAAGTAACTTTAAAACAATGTTAGTAGAGACAAAGAGAGTCATTTTATAAATGGGGTCAATCCATCAGGAATGCATAACAATTACAGGCATACGTACCTAAGGACCTATAGCCCGAATACATGAAGTACAGATTAATGAAGTTCAAGGGGAAATATACAACTTAATAACAATAGTTGGAGAGGTCAATAGCCCACTTTCAGTCATGAACAGAATAAGCAGGAAGCAGTTCAGAAGGAACAGAAGAACTAAGCATCACGACAGACCAACTGTGCCATCTACAACTTGACAGGCATCCATGGATCACGTTCACCCGGCAGCCGCAGAATACACACCGTTCTCAAGCGCACACAGAACATTCTCTAGGACAGGCTGTGAGCTAAGTCATAAAACAAGCCTCAGTAAACTTAAAGGGATGTAAATTATAAAAAGCATGACTTCTGATCACATGGAATTAAGTTAGAAATCCTTAAGAGAAATTTGAAGAACTCACAAAAACGTGGAAATGAAAAGACATGCTCCCAAATAACCCGCGAATCAAGGAAGAAACCACAGGGGGAATCAGGAAGTACTTGGAAATGAATAAAAACGAGGAAACAGCAGACCAAAATGCATGGGACACAGCATGAAGGGAAGTTTACTGCTACAAAATGCCTATACTAGAAGAGAAGAAAAATCTCAAAATAATAACCTAATGCTCCTGCTGAAGACAGTAGAAAAAAGAAGAGTAAACTAAACCTAGGAAGGAAGGATTGGTTAAAGATTAGAGCAGAAACCAGTGAAATAAAGAACAGAAAACAACAGGAAAAATCAGTGAGACCAAGACTTGGATGTTCGAAGCACCGAAAAAGGTTTACAAATCCGTAACTGGACTGATGAAGAAAAACTAAAAAAAGAGAGAAGACTCAAATGACTAAAATAAGGACCGTAAGAGTAGCCTTCACTACCAACATTGCAGAAGTAAAAAGACTGAGAAGAGAACACTGAATAATCGCATATCAATAAACCAGACAACTTGGGTGAAACAGACAGACTCCTAGAAAGTCACAAACGATCAACTGCGCGATGATATAAAAAACCCACATCGTTTTCAATGCGTGAATTGCATGGTATATGAATCTCAATAAAGCTGTTTGGTAAAAAAAAATAAATTAAAAAAAATCGTAATGGGTGCCATCTCCTATTAACCCGAAAGGCAAAATTAAAATGACAAACACCCACTTCTGGAAAGGGTGTGAAGCAACTAGAATCCGCATCACTCAGAACTACTTTAAGTTCCTTACGATGTCAGTCCTATACCTACTCCGTGATATAGCAATTTCACTTCTTGAAAACTTACCCAAGAGAGATAAAAACATATATCCATAAAAAGAATTGTACAAGAATGTTCACACACGGCTTTATGTACATCAGCCAGAAACCGGAAACAACACAAATGTCCATCAACAGAAGAATAGACAAATTAGGGGATATTTATGTAAGGAAGTACTACTCAACAATAAAAAAGGAACAAACCAATTATATATATAAACACACACACAATATGGAAGAATTTCTAGAACATTATGTCTAGAGAAGGAAGCCAGAGACAGGCACAGATGCATCCTGGATGCTCCGTTTATGTGATAATCTCTGGCGAGATCTACGGAAAATAATTGTTCCTGTGCGCAAAGGTGGAATCGGGTGGAGGAGGAAACTAGCAAAATTTCTGGAGTGACGGAGCTCCTCCCCATCTTGCTTCAGAAGGTGGTTAACGTGCCAACATGTTCCTCCAGCCCCCATTTTTCCTGCAAGCTGGTAGTAAGATCTAGAAGCCGGATGATATTCAGGGTTCATTTTTCTAGGCAAGAGCCCTGTCCAGATGGTGACGTGTATTTCTAATTGTATCGGGAGGCGTGTCATGTGCGACTGTCGTACTTGTAGAGGGGTGAGATGAGATCGGTTGATGCAAGTTACACCTGCAAGATGCATCCATGATGCAACTGCCCGTGTATGTGCCCATGATGATGTTAACACTCGGTGATGACAACTGCCTAGACCTGTTATTTCACTCGAGGTGTCAAATGGTAGATTTCAAATTGTATCTTTCCTTCTGCAGGTCTTGATTAGAATTTTTCTCTAAAGGCAAACTTTCCATCACCCGCTACTTGGTTACCCTGAAATGTAAGCCAAACAAGGAGGCGGCAACGTGTGACTCTTTCCCCTTCTCTGGTGGCCGGCAGCATAAGGAGCTGGTGCCCTCACAACATCCAATGCTGACCAAGTATTTTTTGAAGTATCAATCCGAAGGCATGGATTCTTTTTTAATGTTGCAATAAATTTGAGTCAACATTTTGTTTGATCTGCAAATATCTCGACTCCTTCATTCTAATTCCTACAGTCTTCTGACATAATCCCCTTAATTTTTGATAGCTTTCTTGCTTTCTGGTGTAACAAAGTACCCCAGACTTGGAAGCAATCATCTGGCCCAGGAGCTCTGCTTCCTTTCCATGGAAACGGTACTTAGTGAGCAAATGCTGGGCAGGAGGAGGTCTCCACCTGCCGTAGGGTCATCCCTGCTTCCAGGCACCTTCAGCATGCGGACTATATGACATAGATAGTTTGAAGAGCAAAGGACGGAATTTCAATTCAAAGTTAAGATTATAGGACTTTAGGCAACTTCGAACAACACTCTACCTCATCCCTGTGCTATCATGCCAAGGCTCTCGAGTCCCAGCATTAACACGTCGCTCATTTGCTTCCTCTAACACCATTCCTATAATCATTTCAAAGTCACAATATCAACATTATTGCTAATGAGGCCAACGAATGGTGCTTATGGTTTCTTTCCATGTACACGTGCATGTGTATCTTTTTTTTAACGTTTATTTATTTTTGACAGAGGGAGAAACAGAGCACGAGCGGGGGAGGGGCAGGGAGAGAGGGAGGCACAGGATCCGAAGCAGGCTCCAGGCCCCGAGCCGTCAGCACAGAGCCCGACGCGGGGCTCGAACCCACGAACAGCGAGATCACCGCCTGAGCCGAAGTCGGACGCTCGGCCGACTGAGCCACCCAGACGCCCCGCGTGCATGTGTATCTTTAAGCTGTAACTCACCAGGGATGGGCGGTTAAAATATCGCGTGTTAACGTCACTCGAAGAAATACCTGTGTCTGAGGTTGAGCCACCGACTTGATACACAGTTAGGCTCAATGATTACGTACCTTCCAACTGGAATTTTTTGAATATGTAACCTATTTACACGCTTCAAAGCTCCAAGTTATACCACAAAGGACACTCCCAGAGGCCTCAGTTCTGTTTTGTGCTCTTCATACCATGGGCTTCCTCCCCTACACGCAGCCACGGTTCGTAGTTGTTGCTTTATGCCCCCAGGGATTCTTTCGGAGAATCTAGGCGCACGCACGCGCGCACACGCATGTACATCCACACGTCCACACGCATCTCCCTTTTACGCAAAAGGAAGTATTCTATAAACACTTCTACACCTTGATTCTTCTCCACTCAAGGACCCTGAGCCTCCCTCCTTTCTAGTATAAAGCAATCCTCACTTCTCTTGAGAGCCACCCAATACTCTGACTCCCAATATCCATGTGGACATACATTGCTTGGCCAACCAGTCCACTATTTGCTAAGATGTGGGTTGTTCCCAACATTTTGCTGTAACAAATAATGACAAAATGAAAAGCCTTGCATATGTGCTATTTTTTGCCAAGATATTCTGGGACAGATTCCTAGAAGTGGGATTAATGGTTCAAAGGGTAACTGTCTATGTCATCCTGCTAAATACAGCCAAATTTCCTTCCATACGGTTTATATGGCTAGTTTGTAAAGACAATATAACGTGGTATTTTAGTTTTTCGGATTCCAACGTTTCTCTTTTTTATCAGTTAATACACACTGGCAGGATATTTTGGCAACCAAACTAGAGACAATAGTTCATAATTTACTACATAACTTCAGTGGCTTGGTTTATTCTAGTTTCTGCTATAAAAAAAAAAAAAATTCCACTACTGGGGCGCCTGGGTGGCTCAGTCGGTTATGTCTCGGCTCGAGTCATGATCTCATGGTTCGTGAGGTCAAGCTACAAGTTGGGCTCTGTGCTGACCGTGTGGAGCCTGCTTGGGATTCTCTCTCTCTCCCTCTCTCCGTGCCCCTCCTCGAGCCTTCTCTCTCTCTCTCTCTCAAAATAAATAACTAAACTTAAAAAACATCCCACTACTTTAAAAAATGCAATCTGAATGTGTTGATGGCTTTTAATAAGACACCAGCACAGAAAATAAACATGCATGTGTGTGTCCAGTAGCCAGAATTAGCGAAGATTCACATCTTTTTTTTTTTTTTTTTAATTTTTTTTCAATGTTTATTTATTTTTGGGACAGAGAGAGACAGAGCATGAACGGGGGAGGGGCAGAGAGAGAGGGAGACACAGAACCGGAAACAGGCTCCAGGCTCTGAGCCATCAGCCCAGAGCCTGACGCGGGGCTCAAACTCACGGACCACGAGATCGTGACCTGGCTGAAGTCGGACACTTAACCGACTGCGCCACCCAGGCGCCCCCGCGAAGATTCACATCTTGACGTAAGTGCTTCAAAGAGGGTTTCTTTTCATTAGAAGAAGCAAACACCGCAGGTGGAATTTAGGCCCCTGAAGTAACCCTGGGAGCCCAATCACACCGCGGACCCGGCCACCACTGCAGAGGCTATGACGGTAGTCACAGAGGTGTGGGTCCTTTCTGCCACGATCGCCCATTCCTCTGCTATGGCCCCTCCCATGTTTTGCTACTGCATCCATTCTGCGGGAAACATCCCTGGATAACTCTCCTGCTACTCAGGGATGTCACTTTCTCTGAGGCAAAGGCCCAGGGCATGGCTGGGGTAGTACTGTGAAGTCAAGGAGACATGGCGTATCGCTTGCTCTCCAAAGTGGTCGTATCCACTTACGCTAACATCCGCAGTGCGTACAGTTGTCGCTCCAAATTTCGCCAACACTTCCCATCGTTACATGTTTTTACTTTTGCCAGTCGGATGAGGGGAAATTGTATCTTGTTTTAATTTGCATTGAATGAGATAGCGTTTTAAAACAACAGTATCTTTCTTTAATGGCAAAACTTACTTTCAGTTGGCTTTTTAAAATTAATTTTTATCCCCACAGGAACAATAGGCATAATGCAAAAGAGACAGCTTTTCATATTTATTCTCATCGCTAAGAACTTAGCATCATTAGAGCTTATCTTAGATATGTGCAGATACATAAGGCATATACTTTATTAATTTTAGAGAAAATGTAAGCATAAAAGCATGCAGATCCATTTGGAAATTCCCCTGATTTGTTTTTTAATTGATTGTTCTCCTGATGTTTAAGTATTTCTTTGTTTTCTGTTTCACAGCAGAAACAGATTTCTAAGAACTCTGTCTTAGAAAATATGAACAAAAAACTCTCACATTTTGTATCATGATTATTATTCTGTACCCAGAGCCTAGTATTTCATTCTTTTTTTTTTTTAATATTTATTTTTGAGAGACGGGGGGGGGGGGGGAAGGGGAGGAGCAGAGAGAGAGGGAGACACAGAATCGGAAGCAGGCTCCAGGCTCTGAGCCATCAGCACAGAGCCCGATGCGGGGCTCAAACTCACGAACTGTGAGATCATGACCTGAGCCGAAGTCAGACGCTTAACCGACTGAGCCACCCAGGCATCCTTAGTATTTCACTCTTTATAGTTTGATTGGTTTTATGCTCATTTGCCAAAAGGAAATCCTTCCCAGTCCCTTTTTACCTATTTGTATACCCATAAAAATCAAATACGTGCACGTCTATAAATTATTCATCGATATTTTGACCGATGTGCCAGATTTACCCTTTGACCTTCAAGGGGGGGACGTACATAGGAAAATACCACTTGACTTTTAACAATGAAAAAATTGGAAACTTATCAATTATCAACTGTGCAATACAACCTCTAATATAACTCAAGTGAGTCAGACAAAAGCTAATTTACAGAAGTATGTCCCCACTGCAAACAAAGATAATGTGGAACGCCACAGTATGAAGTCTTCTTATTTTTAACATGTGAAGGTAAACGTTAAGCGAGTACTTATGGGACAATTTGTATCTAATACGGAAGGCGCTCTAATTTATCAGCGGTACTTTCTACTACAGGAACCACACCACTGAATATTACTGAGTCATGAACTGGCAAAAAGTCTTCAAAATAACCAGTCTGTACCGGCATCTGAGCTCCTAACAGGAACAAGCATTCCTAACGGGGATTCTAACAGGATGATCCTTTTTTTTTTAATAGATTGAGGTACAGAGAAGTTCTTTAAACCCAAACGAAAATACACAGAAACTCAACAAATCCCCACATATCCATTACATTACCAAAAAATCCATCTTGTATAATGCAGACCCTAATTTACAACACGAAATACATACCGCACTGGAAGAAAGAAATCATGGGGGGGGGGGGGAATGGGCGTAATGGGTGAAGGGGGTTAAGAGGTACAAACTTCTAATTATCAAATAACTAAGTCAAGGGGACAAAAAGTACAGCATAGGGAAAACAGTAATGCCGTAATCATTTTGTATGGTGACAAATGGTGACTGCATCTCCTGTGTGAGCGGTTCATAATGTATGTAATTGTCGAGTCAATCGCTATATTGTACGCCCAAAGCTAATATAATATTATATGCCAACTATACATCAAAACAACAACAACAATCTAACAGAACAAAAATAAAGCCAGCAAGCATGGGGCTTCTGCAGGTGGGTCACTCTATGGAATTTACCTCCTTAAGACATGGGACTATATATGATAGAAAGCACATTAAGGTGTGTGCCTCAAAAAATCTTTTAAGAAAAGTACATTTCTAGATCTTGGTTGGAATCTCCCTATAACCATCAAGCATTAAATAGAGTTGTTGTGTTCTAACTATTACCATAATAACTTTTCTTGTAACAATTTCATAGATGGGTTATTTGCTATTTGCTTTTCCACATAGTTGCCATAAAATTTGCTCTCGTTAGGTTTTTTTTTGTTTTGTTTTGTTTTTTTTTTAATGTGAGGCCAAGTCATAGAAAGAAAACTCAGAAACTAACTCAACTAAGTAATCCATTACCCAGCACATAAGCTCTGGGGGAAAGAACGTTTGGTTCCTTAACACACTCCTGAGTCAACAACACGGCGCTGGACAGAGCCAGGGGAATGAAGTTTCCACGTCCACACTTCGTGGCTCATCATCTCCGCGCAGGTGTCTCCAGACAGAGGAGGTGAGGGGTCCCTAACTCAAGCAAGTCTCTTGGAGGAGGTGGTTACAGAGTCACCGCCTGAAGCAGGCTGTCTGCACTGCTCAGGGGCTTTTCTCTAAGAGCGAGCTTCTCTCTCTCACTCGCCCCAACACCGACTCACATCCACCCAATCTATCATTTTACGAATCCAACACGTCTTCTTTAATCAGCGCCCAGAGGACATGACAGTGATGGATGTTGGCGAGCTAAGGAAAGGACAGGGCCCACGTTAAGCCACAAGGTCAGTGCGAGCCTGTTACCGGGCAGGAAAATAAATGGTATCACCAGCCCCCAAAGGTCAGGCCTTCCAACTGCTTCCCTCCACCCCCACCCCGGGATAACGAGAGTCAAGCCATCCTCTCTCCTGTTAAGCAGTCATTGGGAAATTTTAGAGGAGAGATTTTTAGACACGGAAATGGGCTTTCTCCCCGCTACCCAACAGCCATTACGCCCTTTGCTGGTGGCGGTCCCTGGATTTCCCTCGGGGGACCCACCCCTTGCCCTTTGGCCCGTATGGCTTCGTAGAGGCTGCCCATCTCCAGGCCAGTAAGACAATTTCCTAGAGTTTTGTTCTTAACTAGTAGGAAACGGAAATTCTCCTCTTTTCATCAGTTGGCCTGTGACGGTCCCCAGAGGAGGAAGAGCTGGCCCAAGAACAGGTGAACACAGAGAATCGCGACACGAGGCGGAGGGGCAGCAAACGTTGGTGTGCTCATATCCTCTGCATCGGGGGGCCTGAGGCCAAACTGCCCCCACGCTAACTCCGTCTGTAGGTCACTCAGTGCCTTTTACGGTGAAGCCAGGGTGGTTGGTTGAGTTTCTCAAGGGCAACTAAAGCCACCGACAACTAAAAGAATCTGGTCTGGTAAGACGACGTACCTTCCAAAGGGGAGGCACCTTGCCTGCAAGTGTTCTGACCCCAGCCGTCTACACGGACCAGAAGCACGTGGAACGTTTCTGAGCCGGAAGGAAACAGAAAAACGGAATAATCCCAGCCCCAGATCCCACAAACGAGGAAACTGGGCCAAGAAAGGCCACCGAGGGCCACAAGCACATCGGCGGTGGGACCGAGACCTGGATTCAGGGACCCCAATGCTTAGGACATCCAGGAAACCAGGAAACATTCCTAAATGTGCACGTTGCAGGAGACGACTTTCTACAGGGTGTGCGTGTCCACACAGGGGAGTGTGTGCTAACACCCCTTTCCTTCTGGAACTGCTGGGCCCATTTGTCAAAGGGATACAGGGATTGGTGGGCGAGGGGAAGAGAGGGGCAAAAAGATGCAAAGGGACCCGAGCCTGACGTTGCCTCTGGGTCAGGGTTTCTGTCGGAGACACGCGCATGGGGCCTTCTCAGGAATCGGGGGCGTTAAGATCCTGGAGCCGCATGAGCTAGTGAGCTCCGGGCGGCGGGTCCTCCTGGCCGAGCCCAGGCGCTAGAGCTGGCTGGCGGTGGCCAAGGGTCCTGGGCTCCATGGCCCAGGGGAGGGAAAGGGGACTCCTTCATCCACTCATTCAAGTTCTGTCTAAGCCTTCAGCATGCTAGGCGTCGGGTGCCGGAGAAGACTGTCTTCATTTTAAATTATATTCGGGTAGTGCAGACAGGGACGTGTGCACACACGAATACATATCACATGTACAAATGCTTGTATCTTATATATAATTAATAGAAGCGGCAGTCAATCGTGCATAAATAATATATTTCTAGACGGTGCGAAGTGTGCTCAGGAGAAAACACAGCGGGACGAGAAAGGATAGTGATGGTGGTGAGCGGAGGGGACAGCGTCTGAGTGACAGGGGCCACAGAGGGTCGTCCGGAGCGGAGACACGAATGATGAGAAGGAGCCTGGGGCGCTAAGATCTGATGGAAGGTCTTTCCTCCTTGCTTCCCTCCCCCCTCCTCCCTCCTTCCCTCTTGAATCTACAACAGGACGGGCGTTGGTTCTGAAAATACTGAGCACCTCTTATTGGGCACATGGAGGGGAGCCCAGCCCTGGTAAAGACCTCCCAGCACATCAGTACCGGCCCGGTGGGGTGGGTGACGTGAGTGGGGGCGCAGGTGCAGAGGCAGTAGAAGGGAAGGGACAGGCTGGGAACCCTCAGGAGAGCCCCCGAGAGGGTGTGGGGACAGCCTGGCTGTGACGCGCTCTGGGGACACCTAGACAAATGTGCCTCTGCCCGAAGCCCCACCCCCACGTGCCCAGGCCACACCGCAGCACGGGACGAGCTGTGCCTCCCAGAGTCAACACGCACATCCGCCCATCCGACACGCGCCAGGTGCTACGTGGTGCCAGCTCTGGGCCGGACCCTGGAGGCCAGCCTGGGAACAAAGGAGACGCAGTCCCGCCCTTTGGGATTTTTAGCGTCTGAATTCCACATTCTTGACGTCATTTGCTATCACAACAGCAGAAGTTAATTCAAAACGGTGTTCACCTCAAAACACAGCACACACAATATTTGTCCAGATACACAGCACGCCTGGCTCCCTTTTCCACCACAAACTTGCTGGTGATTGACCACTGTCTGCCTCCTCCATCGGACGGCAGTTCTGAGAAGGAAGGAGGATGTCGTGTCCCGTTTGCCCATCAGGGCGCCGGCCCCTAACTCTGTGCCAGCACACAGTAGGCATCTGAGGAGCCTTGACTCGTTAAAGGAGCCTCTTCTGCCCCACTAGACCTCAAGCCCCACATTGCATCCATGACCTTTAGGAGTCACGCGATAAATGTTTGCAGGGTGGATGGAGGCACTCCTACGGAACGTTCTGGGTCGACTGATGTGATTGGAAGAAAAGCTGCTCAAGCCCCGGGGTGTCTGATCTACCCGCTTCCTCCAGCGCAGCCACGAATATTCTCTGACAGGTGCACAGAGCAACACCGCGTGCGACCTCATGCCCCCTCAGGGCTGCCCTCGCGGATCTGCAAACCGTGACTACGAAGATGTAACTGGAAGGGTGCACATGGCTCCTCCTCTTCATGTGGAAGTGAATCCTTTTAGACCAAGTGAAGGGACCGCCTCAGCAGCACCCACGCACGTGTGCGCGTGCTCCCCGGGGTCGGCGAGCACGCGTCACCAAGAAAGACGAGCTCTCCCGCCGGGGTTTTACTTACGTGCATCTTTAACATGCAACGTTTCCCTTCTAATTTTAGCGTCTAATTACCCTGTGAAGATCGAGGCAGATGTCCACCTTCCTTTTGGAGTAGGACACAGTTTCATGCAGAACTCAAGAGATAGACAAAAGTTAGCAAAATTCGGAAGAGTGCAAAGCATGATTCTGAAAATAATAAAAACAGATTGCTGTGTGTGTGTGTGTGTGTGTGTGTGTGTGTGTGTGTGTGTGTGTATGTGAATTTCCCCCAGTGCTTTGTGGGATAACACCCATTTAAAGCGACGAAGAAATCAGTTATAAGCTGAATTCTCAGAGGTGGAGAAAATCACTATAAATGAAGAAAGGAGTCACATTCATCTCGTGCACACCGTGTGCTGGGGCGCTAGATGCACCCCCCCACCCCATCACTCATTCCCAACTTTCAGGGGTAGAATTAAATTTCTACTTGAGGCTATTTGGTTCAGCTAGATAGACTTTCTCTCCACAAACACCCCACCTTCAGCAGGAGGGCATCTAAATGCCTCCAGCCTTCATCCTTTTGACTCAGGAACCGTGCTTCCAGCCTAAAGAAATCATCAAAGATGTACCCAAAAAGACACCCAGTCTGAAGTCCATCACGGAGTTATTTATTATAGCAAGAAACAAAGAGCAAACAACAAGGTCAAGCCAGACCAAGCCTCCAGTGAAAGCGGATGGGCAATAAATAAATAAATAAATTTTGGCACATGCATATCGGGAGCATCACAAAACCACCACAGACCGTGGTTTGTTTTTTTTTTTAATTTTTTTTAATGTTTTATTTATTTTTGAGACAGAGAGAGACAGAGCATGAACGGGGGAGGGGCAGAGAGAGAGGGAGACACAGAATCGGAAGCAGGCTCCAGGCTCTGAGCCATCAGCCCAGAGCCTGACGCGGGGCTCGAACTCACGGACCGCGAGATCGTGACCTGAGCTGAGGTCGGACGCTTAACCGACTGAGCCACCCAGGCGCCCCACAGACCGTGGTTTCAAGTATGTGGAGACACAGCACTGCTTATGATATGCTCTTAATAAAGAATACACTAAGTAATCCCAACACAGTTTAAAAAAAAAAGTTACATAGAAAATACAAAAAAGGAAGGAAACACAAAAAAGTAGCTGTAAGAGTTATCTCCGGGTGGGGTGGGGAGCTTATGAAGGGTTTTTATTTCCTTCTCAGTATTTTTCTGTGTTTTCTGAATTTTCAATAATGAATATAATCGCCTTTGTGATCAGGGAAAAAAAAAAAGTCTAAAAGAAAGGTATAGACAGACATTAGAGCAAGAAGCCAGTAAGTGAACACTGAGATAACCCAACACTCCCACAAGTCCGGGAAGCCAGAGAAAGAAGCATCTGGGGTGACATGCTTGCCTGTGTCTCAGTTTCTTTTTCCCTTTGATCCAGACCCCATCTTTCCCGAGACTGGCTCCCCACAGACAGCCAGGCACAGCAGCCCTACGCCCCCTGCCCAGCACAGGACAACCAAACCACCCAGACCCAGGGGGTTCGTCCTCAGGGAAGGTGTCACAGTCTCCCTGAGAGCTAGAATTGCCATCCATCATCTGCTTGGGTTTCCTAAGTGACAGGGACCTGATTTTCGCAGGAGGAACTGGGATTCCATGAAGTTTAATTGACTTTAAACAGACTAACAGAAGAGTAATTAATAAGACAGGACTAGGGCATCAGTGCTGCATAATTTATTTGTACATAAAGAGATGTTAGAAACCACCAGGTCAGAGGTAATCGCTCCCTCAAGGCTGTGAGTCATACCTCGTATAATACAAGATAATTGCGTATTGTATACGTATATACACACACATCTACAGATATCTACGTGTGTGCATGCCTCTGTCTATCCATCCATCCACTGAAAGAAAGACAAAGAGAGACAGAAACAGAGGGAGGAGGAAAAGAAGGGGGGGGGGGGCAGGTAACAATAGTGCCATATGCTCGATCGTGTGTCCCTGCCCTGCAGGTCCCTTTTTGGCACATTTTTATAACTTGGAAGTCAAGGGCTTAATTTCCAAAGACACATTTATGACGCTTTTGCCATGACAGATGTACCTGTCCCTCTTCTCCATACAGCTCGTCACATTTGCAAGCTGCTCATCCAAGGTTGCACCGCATTTCTCCGAGGTGCAAGCTAACAGTCCACAAGATCGTCTCTCCAGGACTCCAAGCCAGTGTGCCGTGTGATCTCTCGCTAGAAACAAAACGTATGCTGCCTTCGCTCCCGCGGACTGATGGACTCATCGCTGAGGCCACTCCTATTTTCCGTTTCCTTCTGTCATTTGACTTCTCACCTCTATTCTCATCTCTGCCTTCTACAGGGCCAGGTCAAGAACTAGGCTGTCGGGCGTGCACCCCGTTTTTAAAAAACGTGAACCGACAGCAAACATTTTTAAAGAGTCAAGACATTTCATATGAAAATCTAGACGATCAAGTTCTCTTAACAGCCAGGAGCCTGGCAACCTTGAGCTCGGATTCCCATGTGATCACCACAGCAGGCAGGGCAGGGGTGCTGGGGGGCTGCGGTCCTCCCTGCTCCCGGGGTCTCCCCACCCGGCACTGGGGCCGGCTGCAGCGTCTCCCCACGCCTGGGGTTGCCCGCCTGGCCCCGGGATATCTGCATCATCTGCTTGTGCTCTGAGCCCAGCCCACATTCTCCGGGGAAGTCTCTGGGACTGACTCGTACGATGTGCTCAGGCTTCCTACCCTCCCTGAGCCTGGCCCTCCTCACCCTCCAAGGCTGGCACCGGAGGAGGTAAGACCTCTGCCGAGATTGCTCAGCCGCTGAGTGGCTGACCCAGGCGGGTCTGAATCGAGACCCACACTATCGACCCACCTGCCTCGCTCCCCTCTCCCGCTGCACACACCATGCACTCAAACCCGTGTGCACAGGACCAAGGACACCCGCTTTGCCCTCTTCCACAGGAGGCCCTCAACCAGGGCCAGTGCTGGACCCAAGAAGGCTCCGCCAGCCCAGGGGGCACAGTGGCAGGCCTGGCGAGTCCTTTCTTTTGCATTCGAATGGATAATATGGGGGACAGAAGAGACTAGAATTCTAGAAAGTTAATTCCAGCACGGTACATCTCTTCCAAGAGTTTTCTGAAAAGGAAACAAGGAGAGTGAAACGGGGAGTGAGCTAAAGGCAATTCACACCTCCTAGACACCAATTTTGCTCCGACTTTTCTCCGTGTATACGTGTGCCCCTTCCCTCCTTAGCGGACCCACAGGCTGGCATTCCGATGTGGAAACTGAGGTTCAGAGAGGTGAGGTGACTGGCCCCAACCGCACAGTGAGTAAGCGGTGGGGCTGTTCCTCAAACAGAAGTCTTTCTAGTGCCAGTCGTCTTTGTGGCTGCCTCCAAAGATACTTCAAAGTCACCTGTGCGAATATTCTCGTTTCAATCAGCCAGCCCAGAAAAGGCCCGAGGCAGGAAGGGGGAGGATGAGGTTCGAAATCAGAGATTCGAGTCGGCCGGAGGCCTGAGATATGGCTGCTCTCCCCTCGGAGTTTTATGTGGCCCGTAGAACCTTCTCCTGACTGTGACCAGGGCACTGCTGTGAGGGTGTCTCAGCCAAAAGGAAGGAAAAGACATACCTGCAAAGCTCTTCCTCCAAGTGCTTCTTTCTCCAGAAGCGGAGGGCAACAAAATTGGGGGACCCTGAGGGGAATCCCCTAATTTGTCTGGGGAAATCCCCCCCAGACAATATGTCTGCTTCTTTAAACATCTGTCCTTGCAGCTGCCCCTCCTTCCATCAGTGTCCATCAGTCCTTCCACCCACCCATCCATCCACCCACCATCCACTCATCCATCCATCATCCATCATTCATCCGTCCATCCATCCATCCACCCATGCATCCATCATCTACCCATCATCTGTCCATCCATCCCTTCATTCATCCATCCAACTGTTACTAAGACCAACTATGTGTGCAGCATTGCAAAGGCTCTAGGGTGGAGCAAAGGCTCTAGGGTGGAGAACAGGCTGGGCACTGCCCCCATCTTCACAAGTCTATGGCTCGGCCTATACGACAGACTTCTGACTGCCAAGGACTCAAAAATCAGGTACAGCACGGCTTTGGTGAGTGCTACAAAGGCACTTTCCAAAGGCTAACAGGGCTCATACCAGAGGACTCCACCCCACCAGGTGTCCAGGAACCCAGGTGACATCTAACCTAGACCTTGGGGTCTGAGGCAAGACGGCCAGGACTCAGATCCTGTCTCTATGGATACACAGCCTCCCTTCCCTGGACCTCAGTTTCCTCACATTCCAAATAAGGATAATGGCAGTGGGAGTCTCCGAGGGCTGTCATAAGACTTCAGCAAGGTAAGTGTGGTGCCTGGCAGGTAAGAGCAGTGAAGATGTTAGCTGCCGTCACGGACCCATCACTGACCCTACCTTCCAGCAACGTCTGCACGAGAAGAAAATGCATCCAAGCCAACCACAATAAGGAGGACAGCTCTGCCAAAGAATGACTTTTTTCCCTGTTGCTCGATGTTTTCTTCCTTTTTTCTTTTTTTCTATGTGGCATGTCCGTTGGTTTTAAGGCTCATTTCCAATCTGTTCAAGTTGAGCATAATGGTTGGCTGGGATGAGGACAGGGACAGTCAGGTGTCAATGATGAGGCTGTCGCCTTTAAGAAGATGTCTTTCCCAGGGGAGATGTATATGGACCCAAATTTCCAGGGAGAGTTTAATCCATAGACTTTTCACCAGCAGTAAACTCGGACAAGTGGCAGCTGTCATGGCCAACTCCATAACCCCAGGGGAAGGTGGAAGGCGCCTCTGCATTGAAAATGAGCGTCACTCGAGGATGCGCCCGCAGACCAGGCCATCGGTCCACACCGAGAGGGAGCTAGCCTGCAGCAGAAAAGTCCGGAGCCACCCCTGGACACAGCCAGTCAGGTGCTGCGGGACAATACTGGGGACCCAGAAGCACCAGTTCTGGAAGGCCCGGGTCCCACCTCCGACAGGCACTAGGTTTCTCATCATTAGATCCCACACGCAGAAACATATCCACCAGCCTGCAAAGGTGTGACAGGCTAGGGAGGACAGCGACAGCCACCACGGATGCTGGGAGAGCGGGCTGCTTTGGAAGCACGGTGACATTCTTGCTTCAATTGATCTAAAATGCTACCGGCCACAGTGGACTGTGGCCGCTGTGGATCAGAGATCTGGATTTGCGAGACTACCTAGGGCCATCAAGAGCTTTCTAAGTAACCTTGGGCGGGCAGAGTTTTCACTGTTAATTATGTTACAGAATGTGGAAACACACCATGTGACATATTAACAAAATAAATACTAGCTAATACCCAGGGAGCTACAATGTTCTAGATGCTTCCTCGTCATCATCTTCACTAGCACACATCATCGTGCCAATAATCGTTGCTGATAACAGAGATAACAGCCACCATTTATCACGGATGGGGTACAAGGGACGGAGCCAGGGCCCTTACTCGCTTCTCCTTGAGACAAAACCATCCTTGGGGCGCCTGGGTGGTGCAGTCGGTTAAGCGTCCGACTTCAGCCAGGTCACGATCTCGCGGTCCGGGAGTTCGAGCCCCACGTCAGGCTCTGGGCTGATGGCTCAGAGCCTGGAGCCTGTTTCCGATTCTGTGTTTCCCTCTCTCTCTGCCCCTCCCCCGTTCATGCTCTGTCTTTCTCTGTCCCAAAAATAAATAAACGTTGAAAAAAAAATTAAAAAAAAAAAAGACAAAACCATCCTTAAAACAACCCCACAAGGTAAATATCCTGGTAGCCCTTTTTGGAGCTGGGAAACTAAGGCTCTGAGAGAGGCCACCTCACTTCGTCCGGTGGAGAGCCAGTAAGTGAGCCCTACCCCCGCTGGGTCTGCCCTGCAGCATCTCCCCCACCTTCCCCCCTCCCCACCGCACTTCCCACTGGGGGCTGGAGGTGTGTGAGCCCTGGTGGCAATCTGTTTCCATCCAGACTGTGGCTGAGTCGCCAAAGGCTTGAGGGAGTTCTCACAGTCTCATCCATTAAATGGGGATAATAATGCCTGCCTCATCAGGAATGGGGGAGCTAAAAGCTGCCAGGAGCAGAGTAAAGCCCTCATTAAATACGAGCTGCTGGGGCTCCTGGGCCCCTAACGCTGGGCATGAAGCCTACTAAAAAAAAAAAAAAAAAAAAATCCGAGCTACTATAAAAGTCGGCTACCTGCACACCCAACCCATGCCCCCTCCAAACTACCCAAAGATTCAGTAACTGGTTCATAACCACTGACCCAACCCAGAGATTACAAGGAGCAAGAGAAATGACCAGAGATATTTTCAAGCACTGATTTCTGGGGACACATCTAATTCAAAGCCAATGCAATGCAGATACAAGATGGGTAATTTCTCACTGCCAGACTGACAAAGGTCAGGAAGGTGGGCACGATTGAGCGCTAACTTACGTGGGAGGAGCAGAAGCTTCTAACACCTTTTACAGCAACAAAAATTGATAAAAATCCCTTAGGCGGGTGCACGGCAACTCCATATAAACACGAAAAACGAAACCACAAAGATGCTTTCTAACAGATCACTGCACTGCATACAGAGTCCCTGACTGTGACCAGCCCGAGCAGGGACCACCCCACCGGGACCCTTGCAGACGTGGGCCATGACTCCACGGGGCTTCACGTGTGCACCTGACCCGTGGGCAAAGTGGGTGACGATATCGTCACCCACGGGGACGTTTTCACCCCCTCTTCCATAGTCACACAACATATGAAATTGACACCAAACGCACAGGCCAGCCTACGGCCACGCCACCCTGAGCACGCCCGATCTCGCCAACGTACAGACCAAAACGTTTACGTGGCTTTCTCTCTAAAGCAAGGGTTTAGATGTCTCAATTTTTCCCTTCACACTTTTCTACCTTTAGCAAATATGTCACAAAAGGCTTTATTTTTTGTAACTAACAAAGCAGGCAGCCTCCCTTCCCTCCTCGTGTTAGCCAAAGCCAGTGCCCCCCACCCGGGACTCCAGAAGGGGCCGCCCAGGGTGCCACCTGTCTGACACTCTGACACGGGAGAAGGAGCATTTCACCGCGTGCCCGGAGCGCAAGCACTACCAAAGGGATCTCTTACACTCTCAATGTTAATTAACTAAAACGAAATAAAATGTAATTAAGACATCTCCGCATGATGACTCGATTAGGCCACAGTCGCGTGCAAACAGCCATAGGGCGTAAACGAGTGTGTGCGGCTGTGTTCTAATAAAACTTTATTTGCAAACACAAGGGGGGGCCCACGGGGACACAGTTTGCTGATGTTTGCTCTAGCGAGTATTACCGTCACCACAATAGCTGACGCTCTTAACCCATCACCCTGCGCACCCTGTGCACGGCCACACCTGCATTTTCTCAGTTACTCTTGGCGGGAGCCCACCCAGCCTGATGCTGCTATGGTGTACAAAGGCAGAACCTGAGCCAGAGATGTGAGTAGTCAACCCACCTGCAGGGAGGGGCTGGGAGCCTCACCCAGGCCACCCTGACCCTAGAGGCCACTGTACTTGTAACAAAGGACTTGTCCTTTGTCACTTGTACAGAACACAAGCCGTCGGGAGAGGGCCGAGCCTCGGGATTGCATTTCTCGCTCTGGGGGAATTAAAATATCGCTCTGTGTGGTCAAGCCTTCCAAAGGCTTCACAACGTCTGAATCTATTGTCTGTATTTCACAGGCACTAAAATGAAGGCCAAAAGCTTCGAGCTGAAGAGCTACACGACAACAAGAACACCGACAGGTAAACCTAGTAAAGAAAAGACAGAGACATGAGACATTCTCTGGTAACTTTATGCAGTTGGGTGATCGTAGATAAAATACTGTTCGGGAAATTCACAGTAATAATTAAAGTCCGGAACCGATTAGTTCCTCTGTTGACAAAGTCTTTGGTTTTATAAGAACCTCCCGTCTCCGCGCTCTAAATAATTCATCACATTATCCATTAACCGCAAACTCTTACGCCGTTCAAAGAGTCAGAGCAGAAAGCCACAGGAGGTGATAACTGGTGAGCATGAGTGTCTCATTATTAAAATTAAATATGTCATTAGCACCTCCCGAGTATGCCCTTTCCAGTGACTTACAGAGCCCTCCGTGACACGCAGACCCAGACAATATAAAAGTGTCCAAGCAAAACCCGACTTCCGTGAAGAAAGCCTGAACCCCTAGCACCTGCTTAGTCGTCGGGAGTCGTAAGGTCTTTCCAACGGCAGAGGCCGCGACAGATGCCTCCTGTCACACCCCCGTCAGCTCTCTCACTCTTTCAGACACTCCGGTATGAGAATCCTGGAGAAAGCTCAGGAACCTTCAGGGGGGCAGACACCCTGAAGGCCGATGGGGAAGACAGGTCTCCCTCTGTGGGGCCAATAGAAGTGCTCGGGAGGACAGAGAGCTCAGTGTCGGAGGACAGGCCTAGCACTGGGACTCTGGCCCTGCCACTTACACAGGCCCTGGGGTCAGGGCGAGGGCCCTTCCCTCCTCTGAGTGCAGCACACGGACGGTGACCTCAGCGGAGGGCAGCACGGAGGGAAGGGCCCTCTGGCTCTTGGTCTCACCCGGCCCAGGCTTTCCTCCCAGGACGGGTCAGAGCGGCCCCAAAGGTGCCACCCGGGGCCTTCTGGGAGCACCCCTCACACCGAGGACCACGGAAGTCCCCCCTGTCTCACAGCTACAGCCCCCACCGCGGCCTGTCCATCCACGCCAGCCTGTGGGGACGCTTCCCAAGACCCCCAGACAGGACGACGCAGCAGGGCGCCCCTGGGGCTGGCTGCGTGGACTTTAAAACACGGCCCTCCACTGGTGGGGACAGCCTTCCTGCTCTTCGGACTGGGACTTCCATTCCTTTTAGGGAAACCCCGGTTGGTCAGAGCTGCAGGTTCTGATTTTTCTTCATTGTTGTCCTTTTGTTTTAAAACATCCCCATTCGGCCAAAAGTATACAGCCGGCAACCTGTGCCCACCCTTCCCTCTCGGCTGAGTCACGCTTCATGAGTGACAAAGGCTTACCTCCAGAATGACAAAGGCTTACCTCCAGACAAAGTGCTCCCGTCCTCTCCCGCCCACCCCAGTGCTCCCAGGACTCTGGGCTCACGGAGTGAGCGGAGCAAACCTGTGTCACTGGGGCGGGGGGTCAGCGAGCTTCCATGGGGGTCGGGGGCTGGCTGGATGCCTGCTGGAAAGGCAGAGTCCCAGGCCGCACCCCGGAGCTGACGAGTCAGAACCCACGTTGTAGCAGGATCTCCAGGGCATCCGAGCGCACACGGAAGTCTGGGAAGTGCAGGACCCGACTACCTAGGACCTCTTCTCGCTAATTCTGCCACGAGGGGGCCCCACGAGCATGGGAGCTTGCCCAGGATTCTTAGCTCAAGGCCCTGCTTCTCAGAGAAGTGATTCTCTCCTGGGGTTGGGGGGGGCTACACCACTCCACTGGCTCCCAGAAGCCCACACCTTGACTTCCATCCAAGGATGACAGTCTCCCAGCCTGCACCGTGGCGGTCACTTCACCTCCAGAATCCCCACACACCCATCTCTGGTCCTCCGTGAGCCTGTTGCCAAATGCCTCCACACCCCACCGACCCGTGAGCACAACCTTCCTCCCCGAATCCCCCCCAGTGCCAAGGAGCTTCCGCGGCAGGCTTATCAAGTCCCTACCAAGGGGGCCACACCTCCCATGCCATCCCGTCCCCCCTCCACCCTGCAAGCTCCCTGAATGCGTGCCGGGACCGTGTCCCCGTGCCCCCAGAACCTTCAACAGTATGTCTGCCCAGACAGGGGCTCTGGACCTTTGTACCACACACCTCCCAGATTTCACCAACTCGGCCGCCGCTCTCAAGGATTCTGCCATAATAAAACCACCTGGCCTGTAATTCATATATTCTTAATGTGTTCTTAAGAATAAAAGGTAAAGAGGGGCGCCTGGGTGGCGCAGTCGGTTAAGCGTCCGACTTCGGCCAGGTCACGATCTCACAGTCTGGGAGTTCGAGCCCCGCATCAGGCTCTGGGCTGATGGCTCAGAGCCTGGAGCCTGTTTCCGATTCTGTGTCTCCCTCTCTCTCTGTCCCTCCCCTGCTCATGCTCTGTCTCTCTCTGTCCCAAAAATAAATAAAAGTTGAAAAAAAAATTAAAAAAAAAAAAAAGAATAAAAGGTAAAGAGTCTCTTATGGTTTGGCTCCCTCCCTCTCTTTTTTTTTTTAAACTGAGAATAAACTGAGGGTTGATGGGGGAGGAGGGAGGGGAGGGTGGCTGATGGGCACGGAGGAGGGCACCTGTTGGGATGAGCCCTGGGTGTTGTATGGAAACCAATCTGACAATAAATTTAATATTTAAAAAAAAAGCGGGGGGAAAAGAATAAAAGGGAAATTTGGCAGCTCCTTTCATGGAAACACGGTATTTTTTCCAATAAAAAGATTAGACAAACATACACACTCTTCACAGAATAGGTCATCACCTCCTAAAATCACGTACAGACTCCCGGATCAGGACCCTAACGGGCCGACTGGCAAATGGGCGGCCACTGGAACCTTCTCATAGGGAACCGGCACACAGATCACCGCCGAGGGGTCTTCAATCCTGCGTGGCCATTTCTTCTCTCCTCGGGCCGCATGGACGGCTCGGTCCAGAGCCACACCCACGGGTGGGATCACCGCTGTTATCAGGAGCTGGGACGCTTCCTCCAGATGACTTCCCATCAGTCACAGGTGTGAACAGAAGTCCGAGGCACCCGTCTTCCAGAGTGGGATGCTCATCCAGGGTCACCCACTGGGATTATTGAGAGGACCGTTATGGGCTGGAGGGGGTTGTCTTTTTTTCTCTTTTTCTTTTTTGAAGAGCTCCCCCAGAACCACAAGAACTAATCTCCCGTTCCAGAGACGAAGAAACTGTTGTTCATTCGGCCCCACGTCCTGATGCGGGACAGAAGCTGTCTGTCGCAGGTGTACCTCCAGAGCTCCCGGCAGCGGCCTGAAGGCTCAGGGGTCTGTTTGGGGCCCGCGTGTAGCTCACAGCCCATGAGGCCTCTCTTGGCAAAGAGCACAGAGACAGGACATGTGCTCAGGAAGGAAACATTGCTCTGGCTGAAGGATGAAGCGTGTTTACGTGAACGGGGATGTGGCTGACCGGGAGGGTGACAGCCGAGTCCTTAGGATCAACGATAAAGCACGCAGCATGACCTACAGTCACGGAATCCAGATCCCAGGCACTTCGTTCGTTTCCTGAAGGACGTTTTGCACTTGCTTCGAGGCGGCTCACTCCAGAGCAGTGCCATCTGCCTTGTGGTCTGACAGTAACCAACGCCAAGGACAACAATACCTAACACTTCCATGGGCTGTTCGGAGCCAGACACGGTTGAAAAAGCTTAGAAATAGGTAATCCCCATAGGCTGATGTTATCCCTCCTCTCACTGTACAGATGAGAAAACGGAGGCACAGAACGATGAGCCAACCTGCCCCAGCTCACCCAGCCAGTAAGTGGTGAAGCTGCATTTGAACCCAGGCAGCTGCCCCGTGAACCTCACCGCCACGCCCCACCCCCATCACGGTCACGCCAGAGCAGGACGGGCCTGCTCAGCTCTTCCCAAGTGCCGAGCCCTAAACGCTTTCCCAAAGGGTGTCTCGTGACATTGTCACCACCAGCCGGTGAGGTGAGAACCATTATCACAGGTAAGAAACGCAAGGCCAGAGAGGTCAAGCAACTTGTCCCAGGCAACACAGCCATCCCGGAACACACTAGTCGCTGTCCAGGTGCTGGCCGAGGCGGGGGAACCACTCAGACGGGATCTCTTCCTTCCTGGAGCTCATGATCAGGAGGGAGAGGGAGATGTGGGAACAAGTAAGAGTTAGAGACGCAAAAAGTTCGCTGGAAGGAAAAGAACAGGACGGTGGCACAAAACACTCGAGCTTTGAGAGAGACAGACAGACAATAGAAGAAGAGAGCCCAGGAGTTGTCCTGGGTGCCTGTCCTTGGAGGCTCACCCCACTATCGGCCGAGTGGCCGCCACATCCCCACTCTCCCTGCATCCTGCAGCGTCGTGGTTTCCTGAGGCCCACCCCGCCCCTCCTCAGCGCGTGGACTTCAACGCACCTGCCCTACCTCGGGTGCTAGAAGACAGGCACGCAACCCAGCGGGCCCGTTGAACTCCTCTGCCCTCCCATCAACGACTGGTCGGGACTGCACACGTGACCCAGGCAAGCTGAATCAGCACCAGCCCCAAGCGCTTTGCCCACCTTGCCGGGGGACCCCCTCTCCGCAGAGACCGCGAAGCCGTAAGCAGTGAGTCTGGAACTGCCAAGAGCCATCCTATGGAGACGCCTTCCAGAAGACAGGAATCCAACACAGAGGAAAGCAGGGAGGAGTGAGGGAGAGAAAGATTCCCAATGCCAAGCCTTGAACACTTGGCTCCCGCTGCGCTCGAAGTCCGGGAACACGAAGCCAGGCTCGTTTCCCACTTGAACCAGCAAATTCCCTTCCCAGGGCAAGCCAGTTGGAAATTGGACTGTTTGACACTTGTGACTGAAACCTGGCGGGTCCGGCTTCGGGCGGAAGTGCTGTGAAGGCGCAGGTGATGGCGGGGTTCGTGGGTCACTTCTGCCAAAGCGAGGCATCCCTGAGCGCGTCTGCACCCAGAGGAGGAAGGAGAAAGGAAGCCTGGGACGCAACGGGTCCTAGCAGAGATGGTGTGGACAGAGATGGGCTGCTTCTCCCCTCGGACGGAAGGGAGTGAGGGCTGCTCTTATGGGTTGAACTGTCCCCTTTAAATTCTCTGGAATCCCTATGCTGAAGTACCACCCCGCCCCCACCCAGATCCCCGGTCTCTGGCCTTATCTGGAGATGGGGTCTTCACAGAGGTGATCCAGTCGGAATGAGGTCCTCCTAACCTCACTTAATGGGTGGGCCCCAACCACCCCGCCCGGACGCAGAGACAGATGTGCACAGAGGGAAGGCGATGTCCAGAGATGTGGGGGGTGGGGGGGAGATGCGGGACAGAGGCCTGGACAGGACGCGCCCTCGCCGCGCTCACGAACCGGCCCTCCGCCCCCCTTGATCTCGGACTTCCGGTCTCCAGACCCGCGAGAGATCAAGTTTCTGTTCCGTAGGCTGCCAGGGCGTAGTGCCCTGTCACAGCCACCCTGGGAACCACCACGGCCCCAGGAGGGCAGCGACACAGAGGAAAAGTGAGCTTCCTCGAGCAGCCGGTGCAGAAGGGGGCAGGGGTCCTGAGCGCCGGTGGGAACCAGGGGAGCAGGGGCCTGGCGGGGAGAGGAGGTTGCCTGCCCCCCGCCCCCACCACTGCCCAGCGCCAACATCAGCCCTGAGGCACCAAGGCCGACCTAGGAGCCAAATGCTTTCGGTCTCTGGGACGCACCTGATGGTGGTTAATCTGCAAATGCACCAACATTTCACACAACTCACAGCAAAAATGTGCAAGGAAAGCCTGGTGACACTGGCTGCGGCCTCAGGTCTGGTTACAGCACACGGCCAGTCTCCCGGTGTCCATTCGGTGTCCTACGCGAGCTAAGGCGTTACTGCTTTCTGGTAACTTCCGTGGGAGTTTAAAATTACGTCAAAATGAAAAGCTTGGAAGACGTAACACAAAAGGTAACAGGCCAACTCCTGCGTCTTTCCAGCAGCACACGGCTGCCGCTTCCCTTGGTCTTATTAACATGCCCGCGGGTCCTCCTTGAAGCCAGCCTCCTCTCGGCCCATCTGAAAATGCACTGGGGGGAAGCTTCCAGAACACTCGCTGGAACCTTCCAGAACACTCATTTCCCCCACAGGCAGGTCCGGAGGCCCACGGGTAGCCCGGAGAAAATGAACCAATCCTCTGGCCGCTTTGCATTTCTTTGTGTTTTTGTTCATTTTGTCACACAGAGCCCCAGGAGGGAACAGCACCGGCTTTCTCCCCGGGCTCAGCTCAGAGCCGCGGCCGAGAGCAAAGGGCTCATTCACGCGCAGGCACGCAGAAGCCCGCCGCGGAGCCCGGGCGCAGGGCTCGCTCTCTGTGAAATGCCTAATTTTAGTTTCTAGCCATCATTCACTCTTGCACAGTGTCCCCCAGCCTGCCTCAATGGCGGGCCTTGTCCACGAGGAGCACAAAGCTGCCTTTGCCCGGGGAGCCAAGAGGAGGGAAGCTAAAGCTGCAGCTGAGGTGGGGGGTGCCCCCCCCCCGTGACTGGCCCCATTCTTCCCCAGCACAGCGAGGGCTGCCCTGCCAGGGGACGCACGGCTCTGAACTCCCAAGTGCCTCTCTCCTGGCAAGTGGAGAGTGTCCATAAATCTTGGGGCGAGGAAATGGGAGAGAAGAGTGCAGGGCCCAGAGGACAGTGCGCTCGAGTGGTCACAGGAGTTGGAAACTTCCAAGCAGGATCCTCAAGAAGTAGGGACTTGCCTGTCACTGGGGGCATTCAAGCAGGGGCGAGGCTCCAGCTGGGCGGAAGTGCTAAAGAAGGGTCGGAGGGAAGAGAGCGATGGACGGATGGAGGGGAGCACGACAGACACACAGACGGGTGATACACAGATATAAGAAAGCAGATGCCCGGAGGGGAGGCGGGGAGGAGGGACGGAGGGGAGGGCGCAGCTGAGTGTCAGATGCCAGGGTCCCGACCGCTCAATGCTGTCTCAGCCCAGGCGAGCGTCTACGCCTCTCCCAACTCCGCACTGTTTCTACTCAGGCATCTGATAGGCCGTTGGATCAGAGGACTGTCTAGAACCGAAGGGCACGCGGATTTGCCCAGACTGCCAACCTGCTCACCTCCGCGCCCCCCGCCGCCGCCCAGGACGACCTCCTTCTTCCAGGTGCTCAGACCAAAGCCCTCAGGGTCATCCCTTCCAAAACACCACATTCCAAATTGGCCACGTTTCACCACATCTGGCTCCCCCACCGTCTGGCTCTGATTTCCCCGGAAGCAGAGCGGGAGGCGGCTTTGGAGTAGACAGTCTGCTTGGAAGATGGTCTGAGAAAGTGGGAGTCGGGGAGCAGGACGATCCATTCAGGTGGAATCTCGAGGTCACTGCTGTAGGCGCGGGGAGGGGGGGTATTCCGCACGAGCTCCAGGAACCGCCCCCCTGAAGGACGGGAGGCCAGGAGACACGCCCTGTCCCGTCAGCTGACGGGTGGCCCTGAGGCACCCCCTCCCCCGGTTGCTCTGGCCACACTTCCGCTCCTGGGAAGAAGGCCCCGGGCACCCAGTGCAGGGCTGAGGTGGGGCCCGGCACTGGGTGCTGGTGAGTTTTGACCACGACCGAGGGGGTGGGGGAGTGCGTACGTAGCACCTGCCAGTGTCAACGGGGTAAATACTCCCACGGTGGCCGATATCAAGCCACCAACATGACGGCCACCAGCAACCACGGCACTTGCGGGGCTGGTGCAAGCCTGGAGGGTTCCGGAGTTGGAACCACAGCAGAGGCAGAGGTGGCCCTAGGGAACAGGACGCAGGTACAGAGACGTTTGCCACAAGCAGCGCACCCCCACCCACCACGATCTCTGACTACGTGAACTTCTACTCTACTCCATTCGGTCCGAGTCCCCCACTGCAGCCCAAGCACACACCTACCTCAGGACCTTTGCACTTGCTATTGCTCTGCCTGGAGGGCTATTCTCCAAGGCATTTACATGACTAATTCCCTCATTTCTGCCTTGTCTCTCTGGCCATGCTACGTCAAATAGCTGGCCTTTCCTCCCTGCCACTCTTCTCCAGCCTGGCTTGGGGGCATTTTTAACTGCCCAGTGTCGCACCGTACATCTATTTCTTTCCAATCTGTTTCCTCTCATCCCACTAGATGATTCATTCTCTGAAGGGAGGACAACATAGTCTTTACTGCTATATCCCCAGCACCCAAAACAGTGACAGGGACAGAACAGGTGCCCAGTAAATACTTGTTAACAGCTGGTCATCACAAATTCCAGGGAGAAAGTTCAGATTGATTGCATTTTTAAGCTCCCCATAGGGGACCGCAAAGAACATTCCTGGCTCAGAATACCTGCGTTGAATGCCCTTCAAAATCCAGCCCGGCCCTGTGGCCCTCTGACGGGCCAGCCTCTTCCCAGCACTAAGATCCCCGAGCTGCTGGCTCTCAGGATAGAAAGCTTCATCGCCGTCAACACAGGCCAGGTGCACAGAGTCAGAGACGTAACAGGTGCACCCTCCAAATTCAGGGCCGACCCAGAGGCCGGCAGAGACAGAGAAACCTTATTTAAAAGTCGGCACCTGCCCGGCAGCTTGGAACAAAGGACCGCACTGTAACTCACCGGGGGAAATCATGCCAGGCGACGCAAACATACCAGTGAGAGTTTGTGCCGGCTATCTACGACGGGCATGTAACAAACCACCCCACCACCCAGGGGCCTATTTTAGGATTTCACTGTTCACTTGCTGTGGGCCAGAAACAGGGGCAGGGGCTCATCTGCTCGACGTGGGGGGTGTGGGGGGGGGGGGCTGGGCTCATTCGCGTAGCAGTGTTCAGCTGGAGGCCCGGCCTGGGCTGGGGTCCTCGGGGAAGGCTCCACTCGCAAGCATGGGTATCACGGGGCCACCTCAGTTCCCCTCTGGCAGGATGGCCCAGACGACTCTACATGGCAGTCAAGAGGGCTTCGGTAGAGGCCACAAGGCCCTAAGTTCTAGGCCCACAAGTCATACTGTGTCACTTCTGCTGTGTCCTATTGGTCAAAGCAAGTGACAGGGGACCCAAGGGGGCAGGAGCACCCCGCCTGATGGGAGACATGGCAAAGGGGAGGGTGGGGTCGGAGGTAATGGCTGTGGCCACCTTTGGAAACAAAGTGAGTCACACTGTTGTCCCCTTCTGCAGGTGGAGGAGGGCCCAGTGAGGGCAAGTAACTCACCAGAGGTCACACAGACTCAGGACTCAAAGCCACACGATCTAACCCAGCATCCCCCCCGCTGACCCACCCTTCCCAGACTTCGAATTCTGACTGTGACACAAGCCACCTGGGTGGCCAGCACAGGCCACTCAGCCCAGCTCCAAGAGGACAGGGAATTTGCTGGACTGTCCTCAGCAGCCAGCACTCTGCGTGCACCGTGGGTGGACAGAAGGCTGGCCGGCTGGTCAGCGTCCCCCCGTGTGACACTACACAGGAAAGAGTCCGGGTGACATTTAAAGTCACTCCCAGAGCCACACCCCGACTGTACAAGGGAAGCATAGAGCCTCGAACTCGTATGTCAGTGGGACCTGCCCTCTGCAGCCCAGGTGCCCAGCTTATACTGCCCGTTCCTTCTTGGCATCTGCCCTGGCCTGCCTCCTAAAGTCGAGCTCTTCTCCTCCCCACCCCAGCCTCACCTCAGTCTCCCCCATGTGACAGCACAGGTCACCCGTCCGGGCGTCCCTGTCATTTCCCTGCCCCGCCTCAGGCATCCTCTCTCTCAGGCAACAACCTCCCCCCCACACACACTCAGCCCATTTACCCCCAAAGCAGGGGCAGCGTGACCCTTCCCAACCTCGGACCAACCGGTCACCCTCTCACACAACCTTCAATGGCTCCACATGGCTAACAGAATGAAGACCAAAATCCTCAGTGAGGTCTTCCCACCCACCTCCATGCACCAGCAGTCTGGCCCGCACCCACATAGGATGCCCCTTCTGCCACGGGGCCACCACACATGCTGTTCCCTCTGCCTGGAACAGTCACCTTCGAATGCTGGTTCGTTCCTACTCATCGTCCAAATTTCACGCCTAATATCTCGCAAGACACAGTTTCGAGAGGAAAAAGCAAGGTGGAGAACGGGGAAAAGAGAGCAAGAAAATAATGCAGAGAAATTTTCTGGAAGCACACAGAAAAACTCAGCGTGGCTGAGTCTCTGGGACACAGGCCACCTGAAGGCACAGAGTGTGACAGACACCCGACAGACTCCCCGAAGGCAACCACCAGGTGTGGATACGGCTACAGCGTTCCCATTTCACAGGTGGGGAACCCGAGGCCCGGAGAGGAGAAACAGACCGCAGAGAAGAAAAGAACAGACCACAGCCCAGGGTGCCGCCGACCCTCCCCCATCCTGTCTCCGGCCGGCACGCATTTTTCTCAACATGTGCATGTATGACTTTTCCAGTTTTAAAAACCTGCTTATTTTCTAAAAAGGATGGTACCTGCCACCTCCCATGGGAAACATTTACTTTTCCTTCTCTGCCTGTATTTCCAAGGGGGGGTGTGGATTACTTTTCAAGGTTTACACCTCACACGTGGTTCTGAGAGTTTGCTGAAGATTTTTTTGATCCAAGTTGATAAAAATTAGAACACACACCGAAGGGGCACCCGGGTGGCTCAGCCAGCTAAGCGTCTGACTTCGGCTCAGGTCACAATCTCACGGTCCGTGAGTTCAAGCCCCGCGTCGGGCTCTGTGCTGACAGCCTCTGTGCTGGAGCCTGTCTCGGATTCTGCGTCTCCCCCTCTCTCTGTCCCCTCCCCTGCTCACACTCTGTGCCTCTCTGTCTCTCAATAATAAGTAAACGTTAAAAATTAAAAAAAAAAAAAAAAAGAACACATGCAGAAGCCCTCCTCAAAATAAATGCAACACTGGGGTTGCATATCAGCCGCGGCTTTCAGGAGGGACACACGTGTCCAGGGATGCAGGGACAGCCTGACCGGAGCTGGCTCTGGCTGTGCACATCCTGCTCCCCGTGGGACCCGCGCCCCGCTCAGCGCACAAGACGGCTCCGACCCCGCCTGTCCTGCCGCTGGAGAGGCGAGAAGCATGCGAGGCCTTTCCGTGCCCAATGACACGGTGACCCGTGCCGCGGCACCTGGGCCCGGCAGGCACCGAGCAGCGCCCTCCCCAGCCGGGGCGGCCTGTCACCAGCCTCGCCGCCCAGTGGGCACCAGGAGAAGGCTGCTACCCCAGTTGGTGGGGGGGGGGGGGCGCCTCGCTTTCGCCTCCACCTGCTGACATCCACGGGGCACGCGCCTGGAGGCCACTTACAGCTGACCTACTGGCCCGAGGCTGCCCGCCTCATCCACACCTCGATACCACTCCAGGAGGTGGGAACGTCACTGTGTCCATTCTACGGAGCACGAAACTGAGGCACTGCCTGATGAAGGCACGTGCGGAGGCCGGCCAGCGGCAACCGGCAGGGCGGGGGTCCGAGCCTGCCCGGAAGGCCAGCTCCTGGGCACCGGCCGCTGGCTCCAGCTGTCTGCAGGAAGGACAGACGTGGGGCCTGGCCCAGCTCCTTTCCCACCCAGGCCTTTGAAAACCATGAGAGGTTACAGCAGTGCATGGACGTGTGCACACACACATACAAAAATACACACGCGTGTGCGCACACGCGTGCTAGGACTCACTCCTCCAATGACTTTTGACAAAGCAAGGACAAAAAGCTACGTGAACGTTGAGAGACAGGTGGCAGGTTGACCTTGAAAGGGCTGCTGGTGAGTCTCTGTGTGACCTCCCCCACTGCTGCCTCTGCCTCTCAGGAAGGGTGGAGGGAGGAGCACGGGGAGGAGGGAGGAGCACAAGGAGAGAGGACTACAAGGAGGAGGGAGGAGCGCAGGCAGGAAGGAGGAGCACTAGAAGGAGGGAGGAGCACGGAGAGGAGGGAGGAACACAGGCAAGAAGGAGGAGCACAGGGAGGAGGGAGGAGCACAGGAGGCGGGAGGAGCACAAGGAGGGAGGACTACAAGGAGGAGGGAGGAGCGCAGGCAGGAAGGAGAGGGAGGAGCACAGGCAAGAAGGGGGAGCACAAGCAGGAGGGAGGAGCACAGAGAACAGGGAGGAGTGCGGAGCAGGGAGTGCAGAGAGGAGGGGGAGGGGACAAGGAAGGAAGGCTGAAGGAAGGAGGAAAACAAAGAAAGGGAGGCAGGGAGGGATAGAAGGGGGAGGAGGAAGCCTGACGTAAACCCCCAGAGACTCTGTGAAGGAGACCCTATTCCTCTGTCCCCGGGGCCTGCTCCCTTCCTCCCGCTTAGCACAGTACAGGCACCCGCCGGAGCCTGTGCTCAGCATCCTGTGCACGGGCACGTGGGAGAAAAGCCACCATGAGGGACACGGGAAGGGTTTCTGGAGCACCCACAGAGGGAAGACGGGGGTGAATGTGGGCTCGCAGACCCCTCGCCGCAGGCCAGAGAGACTGGGTCGGGGGGGAGGACAGGTGGCATGTGCCCCGACCACGGTCCCAGCCCCGATGCTGAGATGGGCCCCAAGCTTCCCAAGGGGGACAGGGACTACGCGGAGGTGGCCCTCCCAATCCTTGCAGTGAGGCCTGATTCCAGGCTTCCTTCCCCAGAGAAGTCCCATCCACGTGCAGCCAGGTCCCTCACCTACAAAAACCCTCACAGGGGTCCGCGAGCACAAGGAGAGCAGGCCGGACGCCTGGAGCTCTCCACCGCCTCCCCCTCCCTTGCACGCGGGTACACACACGTGCACACATGGTGACATGCCCCCGCCCCCCCCCCCCCTCCAGCCACTGGCTCACTTTACCTGTTGAGCATCCTACCTCTGGGCCTTTGCACGGGCCATTTTCTCCACCCAGGAAACCTTGCCTTTCCCATCACTCATACCCACTTTTCAGTTCTCAACTCAAGTGACACCTTCCCTGAGCCCCCCCAGCCTGCAGGCCCCCTCAGAGCACCAGGGCAATCTCACCTCGGCGTGACTGGTATTCGCCTATGGGATATTCCAGTCCCTGCTCGAGGCCCCCGCTAGACTACCCCAGGGGCATGGGGCGGTGCCTCCGCCTCGGCTGTCCACGCCGTCCCCATGCTGCCATCACACCTGGCCTAAGAGAGAGCACTTGGTTTGTGGGATGGGAGGGAGGACGGAGGGGACGTGGAGGGGAGCACCCACTTGCAATGAGCCACCCGGTGTTGTCACGTACGTGTTCTGTGCCTGTCCTTTCCAGTGACAGCCTGGGCTGGGGAAAGGAGCCACCCAACAGCCTCTCCGCAACCAGCGATGTCCCACCCCCTGAAATGTTTGGTGGCTGGGCTCCTGGGTGCCCGTGGGAGAAATGACCTCTGCCCCCTGGCTAACGGGCTCACCAAGCAAGAGCCAACGGCGGCTCCGCCCAGGGTCAGAAAAAGGAACCAGAAACAAAACGACTGATTGGAACCTGCATTTTCCTGAGAGAACAGCTGCTCTGTGCTAATATCCCCCTGGAATAAACTGTCGTTAGTCAATTTTAAAAAGCACACAGAGACTAATTATTAACAAATCTGTAGGCTTCTTTGTAGCAACGCGCACCACCGATAAGTCGCGCTCTGAGCGGCCGCCCTTTACACTCGGTCATCTGCTCTGGGGATTTCCGGAAGGGCAAGACCATTCACCCCGACACCCCAAAGCCGTCATGGCCTTTTGTTGCTGCTATGTGGAGGACGTTTGCCCCTCAATTTCACCTCTGCGCGTGGCCACCCGCGAATGGCAGCCACACCATTGGTGACATGGGTGTCATTATCATATACTCAAGATAAAAGCCACGTTCCCTGAACGCCTACTCCGGGCAGGACTGTCCTGGAGCGGAGAACACAACGGCGGGTAACACCAGTCCTAACAGACAGAAGGCACAAAGAGACATCAGAGGCAAGTTGTCACGCGAAGATGCCACCAGTGTCTGCAGTAATGACCTTAAGGAAAAGACGAGATTGCCGGGGAACACTAACGGGAGAGGGCCTGTGCCCCCACCAGAGGGGCTGCCCGGATGGACCGAAGCACCAGGCCAGGCCCCTCGTTTGTTCCATGTTGGAGATATTAAATCCCACTAAAAAAGGAGACAAAATAGTAAATTATCCCTAAGTCTTTCATTGCTTCCTATTGAGGCAGAACCAGCTACCCATGAGGGTGGGGGGGGGGGGGGGGAAGAGGGACAGGAGGGTCCCCTCTGTCCACATGCCCCCTCCTGAGCCCAAGGCCAGCACTGAGCATCAGCCCCGGGGCTCTCAGCCCGGCACCCCAGCTGTGGCTGTGACCCAGCCTGCGACCTTGCTGTTTGACCTGGCCCTGTTACATCCTGACTCCCCCAGCTCAGCTCCC
The DNA here is from genome assembly GCF_022837055.1 of Prionailurus viverrinus. Taxonomy (NCBI): domain Eukaryota; kingdom Metazoa; phylum Chordata; class Mammalia; order Carnivora; family Felidae; genus Prionailurus; species Prionailurus viverrinus. The sequence goes on from NC_062563.1 coordinate 3,864,177, forward strand.
CAACTAGGAAGATGCGCACGGGGCCTCCGGAGGAGTGTCCCTCCCGAACCAGCAACCCTGTGAACCAGCCCCAGGGACGAGCAGGGGCCAGGGTGAGAAGGCGGGAAGGAACGGCTGATTTCGCCAGGCGGTGGTGACCTCAGGCCAGGAGGGACTCTTCCTGCAACGTCATGAGGGCACCAGCGGGACACGTGGGTGTCAGAGCCTCAGTGCTGCAGAGGACCAGGGCTCCCCAGTGTCCCTGGCCAAAATGCTCAGGGGCCACCAAGACGCCTTGAGGGGAAGCCTGTCCATAGTGACGGGTACCCTGCTCAACGCCTTACAGAAACCAACCCACCGGGTCCCCACGGCCACCCTTCACTGCAGGCAGCGCTACAAGCAATCTTCATTTTACAGACGGGGAAACCGAGGCCGAGAGATGTAAGGAGGCACGTGGACCCAGGCAGCCTGACGCCAGAGCCCACGGACCCGCCAGATTCCCCCCCCACACCTTGTCGGCCAGTGTCCCCATGTCAGCCCTGCCATGTCAGACGCGGCAGGGGATGGCGACGTCAAGCCGGCCGAGCCCGTCGTCTCTGGGCGCTGGCGGTCTACGAGGGGAAGCGAGCCCACCGTGGGGTCTGCGCTACGGCCCCCGCTCCCCACCCCTCCTGCGTCCACGTGTGACCCGCCCGCTCCGCCCACCGGGGGCCGAGTGTACATCCCTTGCTCAGCACGCCGCCCACGTGCCTGTCCTCACAGACGGAGCCGGAAGTGAAGGCGCGAGACCGAAGAGGCCCCCCGTGCGTCTCCACCTGCCACGAGACACCACTCCTGGGCCCACGGAGGATGCGGCGCGTGCGGGAAAGAGGTGCTGGCTGTGCATCCAGGGCCCATCCTGGACCTGCCACCCTGCAGACACCTGCTCGCCGGTGAATGCTCCGTGCTGCAGACCCCCGATCACTGGGAGGGAACAAACTCGAAACAGCACAGAAGGAGACAAACGTGAGGGGTCTGGGCTTATTACGCAGGTAACCTGTCGCTCTGTACTCGTTGACGTGCTACGTCGCTAGCCAGACAGTGAGCCTCCAGGACAGGCAGTACGTGTTTCCATCGCCCCTCACGCCGTCCCCCCCTGCACACAGCAGTGCTCGATACGGCAGCAGACGGAGAAATGCCAACCAGGGTCACAAGCCCAGGACGATAACATACAGCATCTCCCCCTTCCTCCGAAACCTACGCCCCCTTTGTGACCTCTGCCGTGCCTGTGTCTCCTCGTGTTTCCGGGCATTACCGCAGCTACTTTATAATGTTTTGAGGCCGTCTTCTTCTGTACGTAAATAAATTTGATTTAAAGGAAGATCACACACCACCACTCTCTCTGGAGAGCCCACTTCCACGGTCACACCTAGAGTCCAGTGAAAAAATAAAGAACGTGGGGCAGGGCCAGGCGACCCCAGCAGAGCGGCGCCCAGGTGCTGAGACAGTCCTGACGCTCACACACGCTCAGGAGCTTTGCACAAAAGACCCTGACCAACATGCCAAGGTCAGCGACAACCTGACTCATGTGGCTGCAGAAACACAGTCATCCCAGAATTAACACTGCCCGGGACGATGTTTTCCTGCCAAAGGGAAGCAAAAAAGATCATTTCTGGCACATCTCTCTGACTTTATTTAAATCCCCTGAGCTAGTGATTACAACACGGCAAAAATTTTTCTGCACATAGACACAAACTTCCAAGAAGTAACGGCCCCCCAAAATAAAGTAATAACACAACTCATCAGTAAGAGTATTGACAAAGATTGTGACTTTAACAAAGTGTTACCCTTAAAACAGCTGCATAACAACATGTAATAAATATATTTATTAAGTCATGTAGCCACAGCTCCCGTCCTCCCCTGGGGTCTTGGCAGATTCATTTTGTGACTGCCCACTCATCAATGTCAAAGTGTACTTAATGCGGTGCCCACTGGATAAGGGACATGCCAAGCTGCCCATCCAATGACTTGCTTTAACAAACAGGGACACCGCCCCAGCCCATTAAAGATAAAACCTTCAACGATGGCTGAGTCTCTGCCATCACCTTGCCTGACTTTCAATAAATAAATCTCGTCCTGGTGGCCATTCTGGTTAAATGGACTGGGAAATGGAGGAGTATGTCTGTCTGTGTGTTTATGTGACTACAGATACATATACATCTGTCAGATGGATTGCCTGAGCCAGGAAAGGGACGAAGCAGAGGCACCTGTTCCATCTCAAAGACTGAGGCCCTTCAGGGAAGGTGTGTGAAGAGGCCAGCAGAGAATGGGCGGGGCAGGCAGAGTGGGCGGGGCAGGCAGAGTGGGCGGGGCAGGCAGTGGCTGGGATGGACAAGGGTGAGAGGGGCAGGGTGGGTGGAGCAGGCAAGGGGCGGAGTGGACACGGGTGGGTCAGGTCAGGCAGAGAGTGGGCAGCTCAGGCAGGGTGGGCAGGGCACAGTGGGCGGGGCAGGCAGTGGCTGGGATGGACAGGGGTGAGTGGGGCAGGGTGAGTGGGGGGGCTGCGTGGGTGGGGCAGGGAGTGAGCCCGGCGGACAGGGGTGGGTCAGGCACGCAGTGGGCGTGGCAGGTGTGTGGGTGGGGCATCAAACTCACCAGGATTCAAGCTTCCACCACCTCCCCCCCTCCCGCCAAGTGTGCCCCCCGGTTGGGGTCCTCAGCCTCCCCAGCCCTCTGGTGCTTCCTCGAGGGTTTAGAGGAAAGTGAAACACAAGTGTGATGGCCCCGTGTAGAAAACAGAGTTGACGACGAGCACATTTTCACTCCAGCTATCAATAATTCACCAGACTGTCAGCTCCGTGAAGGCCAGTGACCTTGTCAGTCTTGTACCCCGAACAAATATTATCAAATAAAATTTGGATGGACATAATGTTCAGGCTTAGATCACACATCTTACTCCCAACCTTTAATTTCTCGGTAAAGAAATGTCATGAAACATAATAATTGCTTCAGCCTTCCCGAGATACCTTCTATGTAATTTTCAAAGGGCAGCCTGCGGGCCACATGCATCCCCAGATGTGCGTGGTTTGGCTTGGGGCTTTGTTTGTTTCTAGGCTGCCCTGGCAGGGACGGCAGCTGATGACCCGCAGCCACTCTTCTTACCCCCTTCTTCACCGGTTCTTGTTAAGGGTAGCCATGCACCTAAAACAAACAAAACCAACCACCCAAAGCCCCGCGTTCCCCAGCCCCCTGCAGCTGCTGGTGGCAATTTGAACCCTTCTGGCCAATGACACGTAAGCAGACGTCACTGGGTACGGCTCCCAGGAAAGGAGGGTCATGACTCAGCAGCCGGACACCCCTCAACCTGTCCCCAGCCCCTTCGTCCTGCCCAGAAAGTGTACCTACTGCGAGAGGTGCAACCACCCTGTAACCAGCTGCTACCAGGAAATCACAGAGCCCTCAACCCGTGACCAGGAAGCCGGTGGGCTATCTGCGCCTCCCTAGACCAAAGCCCTGATCCTAATCCAGCCGGGGCTCTACTTGGCTTTCCTGTTACGTGAAGCCAAACCGATCCCTAACTGATAAACTTGACAACACTTAAAAATCACATTTCACATCAAAATCTGGATTTCCAGCATAGGTCTTGAAACGGGGTGTTGTGGTAGCCCTGGGTGCCCTTTTCCCAAAGGAGCCTGCCAGGCAAACTCACAAAAGTGAACCATTCTCTCCCCCAGAATACGTATTCACATCTTCTTCCGAGACCACCCAAAATGCTGTCCCAGAATTATAGGACCAGAGGCAGCGACCTGGAGGCGAGGGGACTCTGGATGGACCGCAGTCTGGGGAGGGGGCTGGCGGGCAGCTGGGGAGCAGCGTCTGAGGAAGGGGACCCGGGGGCTGGACAGGGAGGAAGCCATGGAGGCAGAAACGGCCCTAGGAAAACAGTGGTTATGGGAAAGGGCAGGTGAGGTCTGGAGCCAACGGCTGGGTGGGAAGAGACGGGTAGAGCCAGCCCATCCACACAGCAAGCTACTGCAAGCGCCCACACTGCAAGCTACTGCAAGCGCCCAGCTACTGCAAGCGCCCAGAACCTGAACTTGAACCAGAACCTTCCTCCTCCTTCTGATCGCCATTTCCTGAGACACTGTGGGGCCCCGGGTCCTGACCAGCCCCCGCCGGGTCAGTACGGGCTGACCCACAGTCACAGCTGCAGGCAATGAAGCACAGAGAGGCTGACAGCTCGGCCCTGACGCGGACCCAGTCATAGGAGGGGCTGCAAACAGCCCCGGGAGCTGCCCCTCCTTTGCCTCCTGCCCTCCTCGCAGGGTCCACTGCCTCCTGACCTCATCCACCGAAGACGGAACCATCTCCGAGGATGTCGGGAGACGCTTGTCTCCTCAGAGCTGAGACAGCAACGAGCAATGTCTCAAAATGCATTCACCGGTACAGACAACAGCTCAGTAAGCCTCACCCGCCGGGAGTCAGGAACAATAACTACCACTATGTGACATACAGGAAATGGAGGTTCAGACAGGTGAGGTGACTTGTCCAAAGTCACTGAGCTCGCGTGTGGCAAAGCCAACACCTGGACCCACCCGTCCAGCTCCGGGCAAAGTATCTGTCTGGATGGCATTGCTGTCTTCGTGGAAGACAGCCATCCAGCAAGGACCCAACATGGCACATTTTAGCTTCTCTGGGGAAGCTCACTGAGTCGAAATAAATGAATCTTGTGCGGATAAGAAATGATCTCTGTTTGGATGTCCTCCCTTAGGAACATGAGAAGATGAGACTGAGGGAGGCCAAGGGTCCCTCCAGAAGAAGAGCTCCGGACCATGACCAGCTCGGGTGGACTCAACGCCATCAACAAACATTCACTGGGAAACAGCCAAGTGCGGCATAACCAAGAGGATAATGGACAAGGCCCTGCCCTCAGGGGGCTTCCCATTCAGAACAGTGCTGGCCCAACGTTCTGGGGACTCTGGGGACGGGATGGTCTAGATCTGCATTTTCCAGTATGGCAGCCACCAGCCACACGTGGCTACTGAGCTCTTGAAATGTGGTCGGTGCAGCTGGGGCCAGGAAATTTTCATTTTCATTTATTTAACTTAGATTTCAATTGCTACAGTAGGTAGCTAGTGACTACCATACTGGAAGGTGCTTTCCAGAGGGAGAGACAAAAAATAAACTAGGCTGTCAAATACATCAGTGAGATCATTTCAAAGAGCGACAAGACAGCGGGAAATTGGCTAACGTGATCAAAAGGGGTGCAGGGTGGGGAGGGGGAAAGCCGGGACCCTCAACTGTGGCGGCTGACCTCCTCGTGCGGGCACCTGGGAAGGCCCCAGCGACAAAGCCGTCCGCGGTCGTGGCCTTCTGTGCTGCACTCAAGTGAGAAGGGAACAGAAATTTCAGAAGCATCCAATCTTTTCCGGTAAGGAATGTGCAGTGCTTTCATCATCAGACAAAAACTCTTAAGTTCTTAAACCCCATATATTTTTTTAACGCATCTAGCTTTTAGTTTTAATAAGCCCGAAGAAGCTGGCAAGGTTATTACCGCGTAGTTTCGCTCCTAATGAGGCCAAGCGGACACTCTGCGAGGGGCCAGAGGGAGACCCCCGGGACTCAGGACTCGGGGAGGAGGGCACTGGAGCAAGGCGGGGGGGACCGTGGCAGAACCACCAGGGAGAAAGGGGGCACGTTGCCCTGTCGCCACCAGGCCGTAGGGCTGAGGCAAAGGAGAGCCCAGACCACATTTACGCTTTGGAAAACTCTCCGTCCCACCAACGGCGGAACCAGGCAGAGGGAAGAGAACACCAGGACTCGGTACCGAGCAGTCCAGCCAGAAGGCGGCAGGGGCTCCCGGTGGCCGATGGCAGGGAAATTGGAAGCGGCAAGAGCACTCCTCCTGGGAGGAGGGGAAGGGGGCCCGCTGGAGCACGGAGGACGCAACCAGCGAGGGGCCAGCACGGGACACCCAGCGAGAGTGTGGCCTGGCACGTGTCCGCGTGTGGCAGCCCGCAGCTCAGGAGGGCACAGGACGCTCGGAAAGGCTTCTCCCCCTCCAGGCAATAAGGCAGAAGTAGGGCTGCAGAAGGGAGCCACTGCTGGTCTCCCAGCCACCCTCTGGCTGTGCCCGAGCTGATCTGCACAGAGGCCGGTCCAGCTGGCCAGCCCCAAGCCTCGTCAGCTACGCCTGCGGTCTGTGCTTGCACCCATGCGTTCCACACATGCTCTCTGGAGCCTCCTGCGTGGGAGCTCTGTGCGGGGCTCCGGGCCTAGAGGGGGACAGTCCTCATGGATGACACACACCGGGATCCCAGGAGGTGAAGCGCGCCACGAGCAAATCAGAAAGGAGGGACAGGAGGCAACATCAGCCCAAGACCTGAAGGATGGGAAGGGGACCGCGGGACACCGAGGGCTGGAGCTCAGGAGTCACACGGGGCAGGGCCCACGTGGTCACACACACGGGCACAGACACGTGGATGGGGACACACACGCGCAGAAGTTGTCAGCACAGAGACCGAGGCTATGGCTGAGCACTGGATTCAGCGGTCCCCCAGGGGAGGTCACCTGAGCCCCACCCTGTCACTTGTTAGAAATGCACGTTACCAGGGCCCCTCCCGGACATGCCGAAGCAGAAACACTGGGTTTAACAGGACTCCAGGTCAGGACTCCAGGTGACTAATACACACTGGGAACCGACGGGCCACATCAGCAGCTCTCCGGGGAGACGTTGCCCCCAGGGGACACCAGGAGATGTCTGAAGACATTTTTGGTTGTCACAACTAGGGGCTGGGGAGCTCCTGTCGTCTAGTGGGTAGAGGCCAGGGATGCCGCTTAGCATCTTAAGGGCCCAGGGCGGCCCCCACCGCAGAGAGTGAGTAGGCACCAACGTGAAGGGTGTCAAGCCCGAGGAACCTGCCCAAAAGCACAGGTCCCCCACTGGTTGGCCCCCGGAGCAGAAGCTTCACAAAGGGAAACAGCCAGGCCCCACAGAAAGGGTGCAAACGTCAGTCCCAGGGGACTCTGGTCCTGCATCTGGGGAAAGGGGGAGGGGTGTGGAGTGGAGAAAGAAGTCAGCAGAGGGCCCTACAGGAACCCCCAGTGTGCCCACTGCAAGGAGGATGAGACGGCTGAGCAGGGAGCCAGGAGAGCGAAATGCAGCAGAATCCGAGCGAAGAGAGGGTCAGGAAGGGGCACCGGGCAAGGCCAGCGAGGGGACAGGATAGGGACAGTGAGGGAAGGAGGAGGACAGGGAGGAGGTCACAGACCACCTTCTCGGTGCAGGGGGCAGAAAAAAGCCTAGCAAAACTCCCCGTGAGTAGGAACTCCTCGGAAGGATGAAAGGCCACGGGGTGCTGTCTCACCTTGTTTCCAGCTCAACTGGGGGAGAAGGCCTGGCCGTGCCTGTGGGCACCGAGCAGGGATTCACAGAGAAGAGTCTTGCGAAGATGCAACATTATTGTTAACGCAGCAATGATGCGGAGAGAGTGGAAGCATGGGCCCTCGGGGAAAGCCGTTCATGCCCGCCACACAGTCCGTGGCCACAGACGTGGCCACTGAGAGATTTAATGCACTAATAAGGCCACAAAAAGCTGCTCGCGCTCACCAGCGATCAAGGACCCACAAATTAACACAATGAGCCACCATTTGTCACTCTTCGTGCGGGGAAGAGGAGATTGATGACCTCAGATGTTGGCAAGCCTGCAGAGAAAGGGCACTCTCGGGGATTCTGGGAAGAATGTCAGTCGGCACATTTTCCAGGGTGCGATATCACGACAAGAAAATGTGGGTGCCCTGTGGCCCTGGCATCCCACCAGATGGGACACGCCCTAGGGGAAATTTACACACAAGCACAAGGAGGCTTTGCCTGGGCATCCACAGCCAGACTCTGATGGGTAAACTTTGGAAAGAACACCAATGCCTAATATCCAATGAAAAATGTATTCTTGGTATACTATGTGCCTATTAGAGGAGAGGGAGATGAAAATGTTCCATAGAACAAGACCTCCCGAGACCCAGTGTGCAGCCGAAACACAAGCTGAAGAACATGACATACAGTGTTTTCTCAAAACCGTTCTCCAGGAACATGAAGATATGAACCTGTAGGAAAGATCTAGAGAGGATTCTCTACGCTCCTCGCAGAAGTAACCTCTGGAGAGAGAGAGAGAGAGAGAGAGAAGGATATTTTACCTTTCCGAGAATGTTCCTGAGTTTTTACTAAGAGCATAGTGATGCGTTAAAAATGCATTTGGGGCGGGGCGGGGGGGGGGGGTGGAGAGTAAATGCAACCTTGGGCTGTTTTCTAAAAATACAAAATCTAGACCAAAGGAGATGACCCTTCTCCTTGACTTTGTACTGGGTTATTCCACAGCTGGTTCACCGGCTTCAGTTTTCAGGAGTAGATCTTTAGAGCGGCAGGAAGACAAACGAAGAGGTCCCGAAGGGAGGACAAGATGAGGGCTGGGACTTTTCAACGCAGTGAAGAAACGAGTCAGAACGGTGTGGTAACTGCCCTCGAAGAGCAGACTCTCTGAAACCCCGAGTAACACACACCATGAGAGGACCCCATCAGGACTGATGGCTTGTACACTCCTATGAGCCACCTGAAGAATTTTTAGACACATCTGCCCCAAGAGAACCATGCACTGCCCCATAAAGAAGTGAGTCCCCCATCAAAAGAGGTATGCAAGCACCTGCCAAGGCAACCAGGCAAGGCAGCTATAGAAAATGCTCCCCTGGTCCACCCTGCCTGCTTCCAGCTCCCGGGCTGCTTCCAACTCGAAGATTCTGATTCTCTTTCTGCCAGAACTCCTCTGCTTAACACAATCCATAAATACTTAATTGCCTGATATCTTCAGCAAGGTTCTACCACTCACAGAACGGTACAGGCTCTAGACTTTTAGCCTCAGACATCTGCTCTCGGGGTCCCATTCTGACCATCTGAACCAGAGACTAACTCCAGCGTTTGCCCTCCCACGGCAACATTTAATCATCCAAGCCTGCCACCTCTCCCTGGTGGGCCAGCACCAGCCACCTGCCGAGCCCTCTGTTCCCACCCACGGAGGCATCAACTCACAGACAGCCAAAAAGCTAAATCCTCCATAATTTCCGTTTCAAGTTTGCTTCCTTTTACTGCCAGGGAGACAAAAGAAGCTGGAAAGGATTCTCTCGTGACGAGCCACTCAACTTCCATAATTGGAACCGTCATGGATGCACATCTCTGACACACAGAGAACCAATCCATCATGGAGTGCCGAAGGCTTAATCCCCGATTCCTAATAAAAGGATTAATTAAAGCCTTAAGGGTCTGCTCATGGCCGGCTCCGCTTGAAACTCCGAGGAAATCAACTTACCCTCCCAAATGTAGAAGTGGAGGGATTTCCTCGGCTGGTACCTTAGTTTGACCAAACGACACAGTGTCAACAGTCCTAACAAAGAAATCTTACAAGCCTTGCATGGCTTTATTGTTTAAAATGTCAAATTGGGCCCTGGTGCCCACAGAGCTGCCTTTACGAGGTCTTTCTCTGTAGTTAGAGAGCGAAGCTCCTATGCGTTGCAGGGAAGTGAAGGAATCCCTCCCCACAAAGCCTGCCTTCCGCCCCAGCCCCAGGGATCATCTAGATTTTGATGCCCACCATTTAACGTGTCCAGGTCCCCATCTGGAGGGGTGGGGGGGGCGCATTCAGAGAAAACAAGTCTTCTGCCAAAGGCAACGGGCAACTTCTCGTCAAAACCTAATCTGTGAGGGGACGCTGTGCTTCTCCCATAGGAAATCGCGTCCAGTGGCTGGATACCAAAACACCAGCCTTGATTCTTTTTTTGAACCCTACGTTTCAGAAGCTCAGACTTCTCTCTGTGAAGTGAAAATTGCCTTCTGGTGGAGAAAGGTTTTAATGATCACTTTGCTTCCTGCGTCTCCATGGCGACAGGCCCCGCACAGCCCACCCCCCTCCTGCTTTATTAGGCCTTTCTTCCTCTCTGGAAAGTAATCAATCAAGCCATATAGACGCCTTTGTGGCCGGATTTATCACCTAAACAATCGAGGCTGCGGCGGGGGCGGGGGAGTGGGCAAAGTCCGAATAATTGAACGCAAGCGGGCTCCAGCCCGGCGCACTCCCTTCATCTCCCCGCCCGCGGCTCCGCCGGGCACACCTGTCCCGAGAGGCGGCCAGGCCCCGCCGGAGCCGGGCGCCCAGCGGAAGCCCCTCGGCGCGGTGGCCGCGGGAGCGCTGCCCTGCCCGGGCCGGGGCGGGGGGGGGGACGCCCAAGCCCCGGCCGCGGGAGCTGGGGCCGCGGGGAGGGGGCCAGAGCCCCGAGCCGGCGCCGGCGGAGGCGGCCACAGGTCTGACTCTCCTTCCCCAGCTGGTCAGCCACGCAAGGCAGGGAAGCCCCTCGGAGGGGCGGGCAGCGCCCCCCAAGCCTGCAGGGAGGGCCGATGCGGGGCGCCCGGCTCTGCCCGGCGAGCTCGGTTCTTGCCCGGACAAAGGGCTCCGCGGCGCCCCGGCCGCGTTCCCGGGGACGCGAACTGCGGCGCCCGAGCGCCCGGGTCCTGGCGCGGCTCCTCGATTGCAGAGCGCGGCGCGGAGCGGCGCCGCGGACGAGCCCAGCGCCACCTGGCCCCGGCCTGCCCACCTGCCCGGCCGCCCTCGCCCGGCCCCCGTTACCTGGGTTTTCCCCGGCGTCCGCGGAGGAGGTGGCCGAGGAGTCGGTGAGGACGCTGGGGTCACTCTGCGAGCGGCCCCGCGACACGAGGCAGCCGCTCCCGTCCTCGGACGCGGCCATGGGCCTGGCCGGCGCGGGGGCAAGTTGGAGGAAGGCGCGTGCAATCAGAGCATCCGAGGCGGCCAAGGTCACAGGCGAGGGGGCTGGAGGGGGCGTCTTTTTAAAAAGGAAAATCAAAAGGGACAGGGAGAGGGAAGGAGCGGGGGGACAACGCCAGGCTGGCTTCAGGGCGGTTAGACAATAGCCTGGCGGCTGCAGCCAGGCGCATCCCGGCGCGCGCGGCCTCGCTCTGCTATTTATTCGTGTTTATTCCCATTCTTCAGTCTATATTCCAGGGGAAAAAAAAAAGTTGAACCAGGAAATAAAAACTTTTTCTTGTCAGTGTTTATTGCGTGCTTGGGGCAGGGGGTGATGTCCAGGAATTTCTGGGGGCGCTCCCTCCCCCCACCCCACCCCCCACCCCCCCCTGGAAAAAAAGGGGAAAAAAGGAAAATCTTTGCTCTTGCAATTGCTTTAATCTGAAAGCTGTTCTTGGAGCATCTGTTGGAAAACATTAGGATTCTCCCATCATGCCACGCGAGAGGAGCATGACGTCACGAGAGAAGGGGCTGAGAGCCAGCGTGGTGATGGGGAGGGGTCTCAATACCTGGGCGCCTGCCTCCTGCCCAGGGGAGGTGGGGGCCGCGATCCTGAGTTACGCACTGCCCCCCCACCCCCACCCCCACCCCCACCCCAGCAGGGCTCTAGAAACAAGAATGCTCCCAGTCCTACTTCCTCCCCTCCCCAGCAGGAGGGGAGGAGACCCTGAGGGTGCCTCCCTTGGAGGCAGGGCCTAATCTCCCCCGCAGCTCCAGGCAGCTGGTTTCCCTAGCCCGCCCTCCCTTAGGGATATGGAAGGCCAGTAGGTCCTGCTTCCGAGACTCCGAGACTCCGCCATGGTGGGGTGGGGGGTGGAGGGGGTGCCCTCCGGAGTTTTACCCCTGCCAGCCCTGCTTCCTCCAGGCCCTCAGCCTCCCTTGCCTGGGAGGAGACAGGCAGGAGGGGGTACCTGGTGCCTTCCGGGAGGCTTCCCCCAGATGCCTTGATGGAGTTGATGGGCCAGACAATGGAGGTGACACCCCCCCCCACAAGGGCTCCCACTTACAGAGGTGTCCTCCAAAGTGCTAATGAGCAATTCTCACCAATCCCAGATAGTGTGTGGGGGGGGGGGGGGAGGAGCGGGCAACTCCAGCTCTCCTCTAAGGCATGAGGGTAATGAAAAAAAAGGAAAGCCCAGTAAAGGCACAGAGAAGCATGGGGTGTGGCCCATCACCAGGTCTGGGAAGGTGCCCAGAGGAGAGGGCATTTCACCAGATGCCCGGATGGCAGGGCCACGGGGGGGACTGGGGGACACTGTTCCCACCCAAGACTTGCTGCAGGGCAGAGGTCCAGTCTCAGCCCCTAGACAGCTCCAGGGGCTTCCCCACGCCAGGGGATGAAACTGAGGTCAGAGGAGGAGGTCAGAGGGGTTCCACAGCCAGTGACAGCATCACAGGGACGGGGACCTTCTGGAGGGCTGTTCCTCTGGATTTGGCCAGCACCTAAAGCAGGGCTGGGGCGTAGGGGGAGCACACTGGCAATGCTGGATGAACCCCAACGAAGGGCCAAGGACAGAACCGAACCGTGATGTGGGGAAATAACATGGATACTCGCTTCACGCACAGCTTTGGGCTGTCAGCAGCAGGTGCCTCCAGAGAAAACATTCATTCACTCATTCATTCATTCATTCATTCATCATTCAAATATTCCAGAGTCTAGTGCATGCTGGGTACCACATCGGCATTAGGGATCCAACAGTGGACAAATGCAGAAACACCCCCCACCATGGGTCTTCCAGGATTGCAGGGGAGGGTAGAGCTGAGAGCTGTCACCGATAAACCAAGAGATGACCCCCAAAACAGTTACCATGAAACAAAGAGGAAACTGGTAGGACATCTTACCAAATACTTTTTATCCACATAAAAAAAAGTATCTGCGGATACTTTTTATCCGCAGATGGTGATGCGCCCAGCTCCGGGCTGAGCGCTTTACTCCAAGGCATCGCCTCTTCCTCACGACGCCCGAGGAGGTGAGAGCAACTATTGTCCCCACCTTAGACATGCGGGCAAGTCACAGGGGTGAGTGGCCTGCCAGGAAGCCAGGACTGGCAGGGCCAGGGCTTCTGGTCCAAGGTCTCTACGAGTGGGTCCTCAGGCAGCCCCCTGGAGAGCCGGGCTGAGTCCTGGCCCCAGGGGCAGGCTTGCGAAACCCAACCGGGCACACCTTCAGCTCCTCCCTCATGGAGAGGAGGAAGCCTGTAGCTGGTCCAGCCGGCAGCAGGTGCAGAGATTGACCAGCCAGGGGCCGGGGAGGATGTCAGCCCAGGGGCGTGTCCCGGAGAAGAGAAGAAAGGGCTGTTCCAGCTACATGCCGTCCACCCTCCCACTTTTCGGACTGGCCTGCTCAGAACCTGTGCTGCCACTGACTTCAGATTTTTCCTTAAATCAACTCTTTGCACTTACATGCATTTTAAGGGAAACCGTCGCCACAGCGACAGAGGTGGCCCCTCTGTTGTCCGCGGGAAGGACTATGGTGCCGACCGGGTCGTGACAGCCAGGTCCCCTCCGGGCTCCAGCTTCGCTGAAAAGGGGGAGGAGCAATGGTAGGAGAGGCATCCAGACACTCGGGCCCCAGAGATGTTCTTAATGTTACCAGAAGGACAAAGAATGGAAAGAATTTTCTACGGAAGCCAATGTCCGTCCGTGCACCAGCTACAATAATTTCTGACCCCTTCAGACACTCTTTACTGCGGTGCCACTCAGCTGCCCTACCAAACCGTCAGGGCCGGACTTCAAAGCCTATGAGGGCACCTGGGTGGCTCGTCGGGTGAGCGTCGGCTCTTGCTTTCGGCTCAGGTCATGATCTCACAGTTCATGGGTTCGGGCCCCGCGTCAGGCTCTGCGCGGACAGTGTGGAGCCTGCCTGGGAATCTCTTTCTCTCCTTCTCTCTTTGCCCCGCCCCTGCTCTCTCTCGCTCTCTCTCTCTCAAAATAAATAAACTTTTTAAAAATTTTAGTTGAAAAAAAAAAAGCGTATGAAAGGAAGCAGCTTGGCATTTGCTCCAGGAGTAGAGAGGGAGAAGACAAGACTGACAACCAAGATTCAGTTTCTTAAAAAATATGCTTTAGCAAAATATTGTGATTTGTCAGAGCTGGGTAGACACGCAGCTTGTCATTATATTTTTGTCTGGCTTTGCAATGTTCCATGATAAAAAAAAAAAAAAAGCTTTAAATTAAAAAAACAGAAATGTGACCCCTGCTACCGGTCAATAGAGACTAGACTGCTGGGTACATGCCTTCGGGGGAGACCTTGGCCTTCCAAGGCATTCAGCCCCAGAGCAGGACAGGCTGGCAGGAGGATCCCGCCCACGGGTGGCAGAGGGCAGCTGTCGGCACAAGGTCCCAGCCTCGAGAGTGTCCTCAAGGGGTCTTTGTGAAAGTTACCAACCATCCCTCCCTGCAGCAAGATCCCCGTAAGCCCACTCTGGAAGCCTTACAGGAACCGGCAAGGCTGCATAACAGATAAACAACCCAAATATCCATCAACTGACATATGGATACATAAAATGTGGCATATCCATCCACTGTAACATTATTCAGCCATGAAAAGGAATAAAATACTGAACCCGCTGTAATACGAATGGACGCTGAAACAGTATCCCAAGTGGAAAAAGAACAGAATTCCAACACGATGGGCTACGTATTGTATCATTCCATGTATGTGACGCGTCTCCAGACAAAGAGGCAGAGTAGTGATGCCTCAGGCTGGAAGCTTGGGGCGGGGGTAGGGAAGAGCTGCTAAAGAGTTTGACGTTTCTTTTTGGGGTGATAGAAACACTTCACATGTTCTAAAATTAGGTTATGGTGAGGGTTTCACAACTGGAAATTTCAAAAACCGGTGAGCTTTTTGGCATGTTCGGTATTTCAATAAAGCTGCTTAAAAAAATAGAACGCGACGAAAACAGCAACACAGCACACGAAGGGACCCAGGCAGAGCTTTGGATGTGAAGGCAGACTGGGTTCACCTCTCACGTCTGCAGAGTGGGATCCTACTTAAAACCCCTCCTGTCCCTGCCCGGGGCTTCAAATCAGGCTGGAGCCCTCGCCGCGCAATCCCACCCACACGCGTCTCTAGAGTTGGTTCTATTCTCGCACAGTGTGCAGGGCAACGTCTATTTTAGGCCAAAAGACATGACTCTCCCAGAACACCGCAGTGAACAAAACAGGATAGGTCCTCGGCTTCGTGGAGCTCGTGGTCTCGAGAACACAGGACAGCAACCAAGAGGTCAAGTCAATCCGCTGATGTGCACGGGCCCCGCGCTGGGGGTGCCTCGCCGGGGCAGGGAGGAGCCTGGGCTGAGAAAGCGACGCTCTTCCTGAAGCTAAAGACTCAGTACAGATGAAGCAGACGAGTCAGGAGGCAGCGGGACGCAGGCCCAGGGACCTGTCTGGGCAGAGGCCAGGAGGAGGGAGCAGCATGGGGCTCTGAAGTCCCCGCAGGAGGCCTTGTGAGGGGCCAGGGCGTGAGCCAGGCTGCAGACACGGGTGGGACACAGACCACGCATGCAGTGTTTCGTGCCGCTCCTCCCGAGTCTGGATTTTGTTCCAAGGACGGTGACAAGCGGCTGGTGGCAGAAGTGAGTCCCCAGAAGATCCCCCCAGCTGCTGATGGAGAAGGGACCTCAGCACCCGGGGACGGACCGGGAGACCGGCAACCATCCAGGCGGGCCTGAGGGCGCTGAGTCTGGGTCCAGCGTGCTGCACGACTGGCCCCAGCGAGTTGGCAAAGGAGGGGCTGTGGAAGGATGGGACAAGGGGAGCCACAGGTCACGGCCAGATTGTTGCTTTCTGGCGACTAACTGGTTATGGGGCTGCAGGGACGTCAAGGTGCCTGTCAAGTCTGATCCTGACAACGAGGTGGGCATTATGCTCTTTCCTGGGCAGGGAGGGCCGCAGAAGGGGCAGGATGGGACAGAAGGACAAGGAACCCCATTTGGACACACTGCATTAGACACGACATCGGAAGAGCCTGCGGCCTTGGCTCAACACCCACGGGACTCCCAGATACCGTCTGTCCCCTTACGTGGGGACAATGAAAGGACATGAGCTCCGGCATCTTAGCTCATCTTAGAAGGAGCATGGTGGTCACTCCTCCCAGCTGTCCCGTGACGCTCACTCCAGGGACCAAGTGACCAGTGCTGAGCCAAGCGTCTCACAAGACCCCCTCCGTCAAGGCTTCAGCTCTGGCCGCTCCGCTTCTGCAGACCTCACTCCCCGACGACCAAACACACTGAGAAGCCACCCGGAGAGCACAACAGCGGGATCGTGACTTACAGCCGGCCACCAACATAAGGCTGCAGGCATCTAGACGGTCATTCCAGGGTGTGGTTTCCTTCTGCGAGAGCCCACAAACTTCTTCCCCAGGTCCCTCGTGGTTCGAGGACCGCCGGAGAGCTGATGGCCCTGGAAACTGGGCTGCTAGGATTTCAGCGCCGTGAGTTCGAGGACCTTTGTCAAATCTGCTCACCCGAGAATGCGCCTGGCACACCGTGGGTGCCCAGGAAACAAATACGTGTTGGTTGAACCAACTCACGGATGCACACGTGGGTGTGAGGTCCCTATCCCGGGGCAGAGGGCTCACCTCTCCCGTGGCCCAGGTCAACAGGAACAGAATTCTCTCTCTCTCTGACTGGCATATTTCGCTCAGCATAAGACTCTACAGATTCATCCGTCGTTGCAAATGGCAAGATTTCACTCACATGGGGAATTTAAGAAACAAACGATCAAAAGAAAAAAAAAGAGACAAACCAAGAAACAGACTCTTAACTACTGAGAAGGAACTAATGGTCACCAGAGGGGAGGTGGGTGGGGTGCGGGGGAAACAGGTGATGGGGAGGGAGGAGCATACTTGTCATGAGGAGCACCGGCTGTGGTACAGAATTGTCCAATCACTGTATCTACGCCTGAAACTAACGTAACGCTGGATGTTAAAGACACTGGAACAGGAACAGAATTACACCAGCAAACTCAATCTCTTGCAAATCCCCGCTCAAGCTGCCATCTCTGTCCAAACTCTTAGGGAACAAACAGAAGAGGGACAAGAGGGCAAACCCCAGGGTGGGGACTGGAGGGCCAAGGGGATGGAGGGACCAGAGGAACACAGCCTCTCCCCAGCAGAGCCTGGCGGTGAGGAGGGGAGCCACGCCCTCTGCTGGTCTCTGCAGAAACTGTGTCCAACCCGTCACCCTGGGAGCCTCCTGGACCTGGCCTGGGGAACCCAGCCTTGCACTTTGGTTTCTTCTGCCCTTGGGCCACGTCCTTGATGGGGTCTCTACCTACGGCCGTACCCATAAGGCTGCCCAGGGCGGTACTTCAGGCGATGCCAGGTAGGGCTCTTTGTAAAACACAAGCAAACTCTCTTCAAGCAAAACTCTGTTTCACCAACCGTGCTCTCCATACTGAAAGGCACCGGCAGCCAGAGCTGGCCTGAAAAACGTGCTGTGGGAGACCCCGACCTCCTGCGATGCCCCCAGCCCTCCTCGGAGTGCTGTCCACCCGCAGGCTCTCTAGTGAAGCGCTTCTGGGCAGGAGCTGAAGACCTGGGCGTGAGACAGGGTTCGATCGCTTCCTCTGTGTGGCCCTCTGTGCCCGGTGTCCAAGCGAGGGAAGGGACAGCCTCGCCTGAGGGTCTGGGCTTTCGGCCCAGCACCGAGCACACAGGACGCGTCTACACGTGCCAGGGGCGATCAACACAAAGTGTCTTCCGGTGCAAGACAATCTGTACACGCAGTGGGTCAGGGAAGGGCATAAAAGCTGGTGGTGATGGATCTGGGGCCGAAAGCACAACCAGGGGAGAGAAGAGAGCCCTCCCCGCAGGAAAGAGAAACCAGCCGCCGTGGGCTCTGGCTAACCTGGGTCAGGGGTGTGTGGTCAGCTCAAAGCCATAAACCTCAGGTGACCTCTTCCCCCATCCTCCTCTGTACGTCCGACTCCGACGTAGTTCCCTCGGTGCGTGTGTTTGGGGGGCGCAGCCCTTCTCTGCAGCTAATGAACGCACAGGGGCTGGCGTCTGAGGCCTCCGGGAAATACTGGTACACAACCGGGGCCACTTACAGAAACGGCGTTTGTTGTCGTGGCCACTGCTGAGAGCTGGGCTCCTGCTTCCTGCCTCGGTGCGTCCCGTGGGGTCTGCACCGCAGCGGCCGACCCGCGACCCCGCAGGACCACACGTGCCGCGGAACGCCCGCCACTGCAGACGGAGACCTCGGACCGCCTCCCCCCCCAGATCTGTCGTGGAGGAAGCAAACATCCTACAGTTTCTGCCATTGCTCCTGGGTGTTCCCTCACTTCATACCCTCAGTATGTGCCAGAGAGCAGTCTAAGGGCTTTATGATTATTAACATGGCTGGTGCTAAAAATGACCACATAAGGGAGATCCCAGCACATCCCCACTTTGCAAGTGGGATGCAAAGCGCTTAGTACTTGGCCCGGATAACAGAGGCAGGATCTGAGCCCAGGTCCTCCGCTCCGGAGCTCAGGCTGTTACCACATCAAACATAGCCTGGGAGGGACAGGCAGGGACTTCCTGCTTTCTGGATCCCCCGAAAGCCACTGACCTGGTGCTGATGCTGATGACGGAAGATTTAACGACAGCATTTTTGCAACCATACGGCTTCGCGAGAACCTGACATGCATGCTTCACAATCCTGTGAGGCTGGCATAACTGTCCTTTTTTTTTTTTACAAACCACGAAGGGGGTGTGCGACTTACTAAGGGTCCCAGAGCGAACAAGTGACAGCAACAGGACAGGAAAGGACCCCTACCATCTTTCCACTGTACTAGCCCATGCCTGATGCCCCCCATCCCACCCAATCACCCACCAGCAACGCCAGCTTACAACGAAGCCATGTGCTTGCAGAAGCACACACAGAACGTGACCCCCCCCTCCTGGCCGTGTCGGACTTGCTAAGGGGGACAGCAAACGCTGGGGGCAAGGGGGCTGGCTGCCTCTGCCGGGACGAAAAATGCCACACCCCAGCCACCCAGATCCCCCGTCAACTTCTCTACGGGGACCCAAGTACACAGGAAGGTGTGAACGAGGCACATATACTGAAAACAACCCAATGTCTCTCGAAGCCGAATGGCTGACCCAGGACATGTCCGAACGGGGGAATGTTACACAGCGGCTTTTTTAAAGTGAAAGAAATCTAGGTATTCTAACATCCCTGGAACTCTATTACTTTCCAGGCAGGTGGCTACACTGCGGAATAATGCAAAGATGCCCGAATCACTCACACCAACACACATACGCCCAGGCACCATACGTCGTCCACAGGCTCCTATCACCATGAACGCACGGACACGGGATTCTGGGCTGCTCCGTCCTCCGTTGCCGAAGCGGCTGCCTCTAGGAGAGGGGGGTCCCCCACACCCCCCACGAGAGACGCTTTCATTTCTTTCAGGAGCAGGAGATCGTGAAACGTCTGCAGGATTTATAACGTTAAAGAAGAGGGTGAGGGGCGCCTGGGTGGCGCAGTCGGTTATGCGTCCGACTTCAGCCAGGTCACGATCTCGCAGTCCGTGAGTTCGAGCCCCGCGTCGGGCTCTGGGCTGATGGCTGGGAGCCTGGAGCCTGTTTCCGATTCTGTGTCTCCCTCTCTCTCTGCCCCTCCCCTGTTCATGCTCTGTCTCTCTCTGTCTCAAAAATAAATAAAAAAAAAAAAAAAAAGAAGAGGGTGAGTCTGTACTTCTGTCCTGCGATCGTGCCGGTAGCCTGAGCTGTCAGCCCGTCTCACCCTTTTCCTTTTAAGAAAAGGTAATTCATGTTTAAAGAATGGTCTTTGTCACCCAAACACTCAATCCTTCCTCCAACAGAATGTGTACATTTTAATATGTTTACCAGATTTATATGCTAAAGAGACATGTTTGTCTTCCCACAGGAGACGGCAGAGCCGGGCTCATTGACCGAAACCAGAGCACGGATTTATGTCACCAACAGCCTGTCGCAGCAACAGCAGACCAAGTGCTTTACAGTGTAACAGTTCAAACACGGCATCGAGCCTGATCTATAAATTACAGAAAATCTATAGCACTAGGTTTATGGGCAGTGCTTTAAAAATACATCGTAAGTCCTGTAGCTGCAGTGAGAATCCCAAGAATGCACTTGTACAAACCCATAAATAACGCTGGCTCCGTCTGTATTTTCAGAGAAGCCGTGATCTCTTTCAGAACCCGCCATTCGTCACAACGGACGTGTGCCGTAAAGCTGGTGGGTCTGCGGGACCCCGTGTTTGGGGGAGCCATCGCTCAGGCAACCAGATTCGGGAGCCCCCGGCAGGCTCCAGTCTGGAATGGTAGTGCCAGCCCCAGGGATTTCGGCAGCCTGTGGGGAGTCGGCATTCGTTTCTGCCTCAGCAGGGGACACTTGAGTCAGCCAGCCTCTGGGGTGCGACAGAGACTGCTCCTGGTGATTCACAATGCAGTTTTGGGGCGTTCTGACCCTCTTGCCTCTTCACAAGGGCTCCTCAGGGGACCCGTGCGTCCATTCAGACCACGGCATAAAAGGGAGCCTCAGAGGGGCACCTGGGTGGCTCAGGCGGTTGAGCGTCTGACCTCGGCTCAGGTCACGATCTCACGGTTTGGGAGTTCGAGCCCCGTGTCGGGCTCTGTGCTGACCGCTCGGAGCCTGCAGCCTGCTTCCGATTCTGCGTCTCCCTCTCTCTCTGCCCCTCCCCCACTCATGCTCTGTCTCTGTCAAAAATAAACTGAAAAAATAAAAAATAAACTCCTAACTGTGTTTATAGAAAAAAAGAAAGAAAGAAAGAAACGGAGCCTCGGGGGTTTAGGGCAGCGGGCCCCAGGAGACAGTCAGCAGGAGAGGGTAAGAGTTCAGGGATCTCCAGTGGGGCTGGCCCCTGCTCCCACCACTGCCTGTAACACATGGTGAAGACGAGAAGCTGGTCCTTCACTTAGAAAGGCAGGGGCCTGAAGACCACACAGACCCACCAGGCTTGGTCTATGAGAAACACCCTTGAGAACATAAGGCCCGGGTTGGGTCTGATCCAATGATTCGCTCATTCACAGATTCGCTTCCTTGCTAGTCATTACATAGTAAGTGCCAGGCATTGTGCAGGGGGCAGGGGTGGGAGGTGAGGAAGGGGACGGTGCTCCTGACACCGGCATGTGCAAAGGCCCTGAGGTTGCACAGTCTCAGCAGCTGAGAAAGGGCCGGGTGGCAGGCAGTGGTGGGGGTCCAGGAGAGGCCCCAGAACAAAGGGCCTCATGGCCCGTGGGGTCAAGCATGGATTTTATCCTGGGAGGAATGGAAAACCCAGGAGGGTCTCCAGACAGGAGACAGACAGGATTTACCTTCTCTCAAGAGGCTGTGGGGCCACCGGGTGGAAGACGGAAGTGGAGGGAGGCAAGAAGGGGCCAGGGAACAAAGGGGGTGCATGGAGACGCTGCAGCCAAGCTGGCGGTCAGGGAACTAAAGAGAGGTGGGCAGAACCAGATGCACTGTAACCATATCCAGGCAACTCCTTATTCAGAGGCACCTTGCAGCTAAAACTGTAAGGAAGAAAAAAATCCTATGCGCCATTACTATTAAAACAGATCATTAACAACCGATGTGTGTGCTCTGTAAGTTAGAGGGAGGTCTCGTCTCCATGTCAGGATTCCTCGCTGCAGGACTCAGCCGCCACGCCCCCGTAAACTCGTGCTGCTGGGGCAGCCTGGTCCCACATGCTCGCCTCACCCCGTTCACCCATCCGTACTGAGCAGCTCACTGTGGGCCAGACCCTGGGCTAATCCACTTACCCAGAGTGTGGACGGCAGAATGCTAATCCCCCAGGGCTCCTGACCCTTGGCTACTCAATCACACACTCCTCTAGGCACTGCTCTGGAGGCTTTAGCAGACGGAATCAGGGCTACGATCGACAGACGTGAAGACAGGGAGATTATCCTGGATCATCCGGATGGCCCAGGGCAATCACAGGAGCCCTTCAAAGCAGAGGGGAAGGCAGGAGAGGAAGAGAGAGGGGCAGAGGGGAGGGAAGAGGGACGTGGAGTCTGAGGGTCTTGCCCACCCCCCCCCCACCCCACCCCGGCCTGCTGGCCTCAAGGAGCCACAAGCTGGGGAGCAACGCAGAGGCCTCCAGAAGCCAACAGCCAGCAAGAAAGCAGGGACCTCAGTCCTACAACCCACGGAAATGAAATCTGCCAGGAACCCGCACGAGCAGGAAGCAGATTCTCCCCCAGAGCTCCAGGAACCAGCACAGGCCTGCAGATACCTGATTTTGCCCCGTTGGGACCCAGGGTAGGGGCTCAGTCGAGCCCACCGGACTCAGACCCACAAAAGGTGGTGAAAATAAATAGGTGTTGTTCTAGGCTGCGAAGTTCACGGTGATTTGTTTCAGCAGCCGTAGAAAACAAATACACACATCTTCTCTTTCATCCTCCCGAGTGGCTGAGGACGCTGGCTCTGTGTCACACTGCACTGACCAGGACAGCAAGGCTCAGGCGGGGGAGGTCCCGCACACAAGGTCAGGGGTAGAGGAGGAACCAGCCACCCGCCTGAGCCCAAGGCTCCTTCCCCTGCTGTACCCCCCCACCCTGCAGACACGATGCCCAGAAGAGACTTACGTTCACGTCCGAGGTCCACTCGAGACTCGGACAAAGGGAATACACCACAGAGGAGGACAGGCATAGAGGACCCCTGTGACACCCCACCTGCGGGGCACACAGCGTCCCGGTGTGGAGCACGGCTCTTTCCTGCCACCAGCCTCCTCGTTTCCAAAGCAGGCACCTCCAAGGGGCAGCGGGAAGTGGGTCATCCGTTAAGGACTCCCGAATGAGGCACTAAGAACTAGTCCTGTCTTCCAGAACAGAAGGAAGAGAGCGTAAATTTCGACAGTGGGCTAGCAAACGGCTGGGCACCCAGAGTCTGCCGAAGCCGACTGCCCAGGTTCAAGGGCAGCACCACCAGCGGTGAGGTCTTGGGCAAGTTCCTCGGTCCCCCCCAAGACCCTGTTTTCCTCCTCTGTGGCGTGAGGTCACAGCTCCCACACAGATGAACGAGGTCAGCACTCAGCCTGGAGTCTGGCCCTGGCCAGCGTGATGACCGCTGTCCCTGCAGGGTGACTTCAGGGTGACTTCCCTCTGGTCCCACGCTCTGGGGACTCCCGCGAAAACCCAGTGCAAGCATTAAGGGTGAAGCTTTTGCAGTTTCACCCGCGGCCATAATTCTCCAGGTTGAAATCACTTGAATCTACACTTAGGAGAGATATTTCTTCTTATTTTTTTTATCATCCTGATGTTTAACCGAGAGGTAAAAATCTGCCATGATTTTTTGTGGATTATAGCGGGAAAAAAGCACAGACAGCAAAGTCACTAAAACAAAAACAGAATGGAAATTTGCAGCAAGCCTCGGACAGCTTCATTCGCTGAGTGAGCGTGAATTACAGCAGTTAAAGAGATTCACGGACGACGGATCCCGCTCAGCTCACACAGCGGTTCTGGACGCTCACAAGCGGGAGATACAGTTCTTATCCTGTCTAAGCAGCCTATTTTTAGTTCTTGCTCTTTGGGGAAGCGGCAGAGAACTACCATGAAAACCTGTGATGCACAGTCCTCAGCCAGCAGGACACCTGTCCACCTTCCGAGAGACCAGGCCTGGGGCGGAAGGAATGGGTCGGGGTGCACAGGGTGCGACGAGGAAAGGCAGGGGCGCTTTGATTAGGTAACTCATATACAGGGCACGGGGACCGTCCCGGAGAGTAGGGCCCCTGTAGGTCTACACACCCCCAGTGCAAGTTTTCCTGTAGAAATGGTACGTAAATAATTCAACACAGTCTAAGAATGCGATGTGCTTTCAGGAGAACACGGGAGCCACGCGGTGATGCATATGAAGAGGCCGTAAGCCTGCCTCCCACCCGTGAAGGTTCATTGCTACTGAATTTGGGGATTCGTGGGCCAAACGGGTCCTCTCTGGGGAGAAGCCAGAGGCTCTGTGTCAAAACAGATGCCACCTGAAGGAAAACTTGAGGACGGCTCTCTCCACGGGGCCAGGAAAGAAGAGGTTTCCCACCACTGACTGCTGCCCGTGTACTCGGTAGGGCCACAGAATTTATAACGCACCTACTATGCGCCAGGCACCGTTCTGCGTGCTATGCACGTCACTGCTAAAACAGGCCAGACACTGGGCGGGGAAGACGGGTCATTAACAAGACAGCAAACAGAGGACTAGAGTACGGGGGTCTCCGAGACCACCTCCAGGGTGGGGTTCACCAGGAGAACGCTTAGAGACAGCCACACTCACTGCCATGACGTATTACCGTAAAAGGATACAGAGCACAATGCGCAGGGGAAAAGGTATGTGGGGTAAAGCCCAGGGGAGACCGGGCACAAGCTTCCAGAATCCTCTCCCCACGGAGGCATGCTGACCAACCGCACCCACCTCCTCCAGCGACAAGTTCTGACAACACCCGTGAACCGCTGTCTCCCAGGGAGGCCCCTTAGAGACCCAGCGCCCAGGGCCAGCACTGGCGGCTGGCTCCACCCGCCCCCTCTGCCCACCTGCCAGAGCCCCAGAAGGAAAGCAGGGGTTCGGCACAGACCGCGTTGCCTGTGCAGACAGTTGAGCCGCTCTGGTCAGTTAGAGGACGGTGGGGACTGTTCAGGGCCAGCTGAAGGCCAGCCTTGCAAGCAGGCCTTTAAAGGAAAGCAGACAGGCTGGGTCAGTCAGCCCTTTCTCGCCCAGTTACACACAGGGGTGAGGGCTGTGCCGGACTTAAGAAGGGTGGGTGTTCCCTGTCGGAATGGCTAAAATTCACAACACAAGAAACAACAGTTGCTGGCAAGGATGCAGAGAAAGGGGGACCCTCGGGCACTGTTGGTGGGAACGCAAACCAGACCAGCTGCTGCGGAGGTTGCTCAGAAAACTAAGAATACAGCCACCCTAGTATCTACCCAAAAGACACAAAAACACAAATTCGAAGGGGCACATACACCCCGATGTTTATAGCAGCACTATCAACAATATATGGAGAGAGCCCAAGTGTCCTTCGGCTGATGAATGGTTAAAGAAGATGTGGTTTATATATACACGGTGGAATACTACTCAGCCATCAAAAAGAATGAAATCTTGCCATCTGCAACGTGGATGGAGCTAGAATGTACTATGCTCAGCAAAGTAAGTCAGAGAAAGACAAATACCGCACGATTTCACTCATTTGTGATTTAAGAAATAAAACAGATACACATACGGGAAGGGGGGAAAGAGAAGAGAGGGAAACAAACCACAAGAGACTCTTAAATACAGAGAACAAACTGAGGGTTGCTGGAGGGGAAGGGGGCGGGGGGATGGGCTAGATGGGGGGTGGGCACTGAGGAGGGCACTCGTTGGGACGGGCACTGAGTATCAGATGTAAGCGATGAGTCACTGAATTCGACTCCTGAAATCAATATTGCACTGTATGCTAACTAACTAGAATTAATTTTTGAAGACAGTATGTTAGGACTGGTGCAGCGAGAGGAAGGGGTCGTTTGGACAGCGTGGCAGATGGTAAGTTCCAAATACGGCCACCTCACGCGCACCTCCCCCACTGGGGGATGGGCGTCAGCGCCCACCCCTGAATCTGGGGGACTTCCAAGGCCAGAGCATCGAGGATGACAGAACGTGAGTCTGTTTCTCTCAGGACGCCGCCTCTGGGGACCCACGTTCCCATGCAAAGCCCGTGTGGCAAGGATCTGAAGCCCACAGCCCCGGCCGTCTGAACTGTGTCCCTGCAAAATTCATGTACTTAAGCACGTGACTATTTCTGGAGACAGGACCTTTAAGGCTGTAATTAAGCTACAATGAGGCCCTTGGGGTGGGGCCTGATCACCAGTCTGTCTGGTGTCCTGAGAAACAGAGGAAATCTGGACATGAGGCGAGACACCAGGGGCATGCCCAGAGGACAAAGGCCACGTGAGGAGGCGGCCAAGTGCAAGCCAAGGAGAGAGGCCTCAAAAGACACCAAGCCTGCAACACCTTGATCTTGGACCTCCAGCCTCCAGAACCGTAAGAAATCTATTTTCCGGTGTGTGAGCCCCCCAGTCTGCGGTATTTTGTTAGGGTGACTCCCAGCAAACTAGTGGCCCATCTGCGTGCGTCAGAGTCCTCCAGAGAAACGGAACGGACAGGAGATCCGTAGACATATACGAAGAGACTTGTAGGGACTGGCTCACGTGGATCGTGGAGGCTGAGACGTCCGACCATCTCCCACCATCTGCCACCCGCACGCCGGGGCCCAGCTTCAGCCCACACGGGGAGACTCAGAGCCGATGTCCCAGCGCTGAGGACCCAGGGCGGCTGGATTCCGCCCGGAGGAAGGCCTCATGAAGACACACGTATTCGAGCGTACCCAGGGGCAGGTGGAACCAGTCACCTTCCCTGGAAATACCGCAGCGACACAAAATCAACACCTTCCAAGGTGCTCCAGGCCACCGGCCTACAAAGGCCCACACACCCCCACAACTGCAGAGCGTGTGGTGTAGACCTGAGCCTGCCAGGGCCCCGCGGGCCCCATCATATAATCCCAGCCAGGCCCCCAGTCCGGCTCAAAGCAGTCTGAGGCGAGGGGTATGCGCCGTTGCTGTTACTGTTCCCTTAAAACTGAATTTCCTGCAACAATTTTGGTAGAAATCCCAGATGCAGCAGGTTGCCTTAACGGAGCTCAAACAAAAGAGGGATCCAGGGACCCCATGCCCTGGGTTTACCAGGAGTCAAGTCTCAAGGACGCTTATCTTGGTGGGCACGTGGGGAGGGTCTCCATCGGGGGGGGGGGGGGGGGCGGGCCTTCAAAAGCAGCAAGGAGGCACATCTGGGATTCTCTGAACAGCTGGCCCCTTTGGGTTGCTGCTCCTCAGTAACAGGGATTTATTAAACGCACAACCAAAAGGTAACCATATCGGTAAGTCACATACGATATGAAGTCAGAGAACTCTTGCCTAAAACCCACTTCCATTGATGATACTGAAGACATGATCTGCTTTGTGATCTGTGTCCAAAGCCCCCCACCACCCCTCAAGACCACCTCTCCTCCTGTGCTAAAGTAGGAGACTTTCACCAGAGTCAGTAGCTCCCTGGATTAAACTCTCTGACTCTGGAAATCCCTATTAAAAATCTGGATTCCACCTCAAACTCTTCACAAAAGTAAATTACAGTGGATTAGAAACATAACTGTGAAGGAAACAGCTATTCAGCCATTGAAAGGAAACATGTTTATGACCAGCCACCCTGGCTGGGGAATCAAGGGATTCTAGGGACACAGGACTTTTGGTCCTAAAACCACGACCATCCCAGATAAACTAGGAAGGGTATTCACTCTAAGCTGGAGGCAGAAAGAGATTTCTTAAGAAACAAAAAGCAAAGACTTAAAGAAGCAGCTTGATAAATTTTACTCCATCAAAACTAAAAACTTGGGGATGTAACATACAGCATAGTGAGGGTAGTTACCAGCACCAGGCTGCAGATTTGAAAGTTGCTAAGAAGGTAGATGTTGGGGCACCTGGGCGGCTCAGTGAGCGGGTTAAGCTTCTGACTTCGGCTCAGGCCATGATCTCACGGTTCAGGAGTTCAAGCCCCGCGTCGGGCTCTGTGCTGATAGCTGGGAGCCTGCTTTGGATTCTGTGTCTCCCTCTCTCTCTGCCCCTCCCCTGCTCGCGCTCTGTCTCTCCCTCTCTCTCCCTCCCTCTCTCTCTCTCTCTAATATAAATAAAATTTTAAAAGAAGGAGAGGAACGTAGATGTTAAAAGTTCCCATCACAAGAAAACACTTGTCACTATGTGAGGTGACGCATGGTCACTAGACTTTCGGGATCTGCAATGTCTACATGTATCCAATCCGCACGCTGTACCCCTGAAACTAACACGATGTTCTATGTCAATCATATCTGAAAAAACAAAAACCCTAAAAATTTCTGCTCCACTAAAGGCACTATAAACAAAGTTAAAAGCTGAGCCACAGAGACAGCAAAAGTATCTTCAGCAAGTAGAGGGTTAGAAACAACACACGGTTCTTACAAACCAATTAGAAAAAGACTAACAACCCCATAAAAAGACAGGCAAGACAGACTGAGAGGTAACTCACAGAAATTGACAAAATGGGTGATTGACATTAAAAAAAAAAAAAAGCCCTCTCTCAGGGCGCCCGTGTGGCTCAGCCCATTAAGCATTCAACTCTTGGTTTCAGCTCGGGTCATGATCCCAGGGTCATGGGATCAAGCCCTGAGTCAGGCTCCCCACTGAGCGCGAAGCCTGCCTAAGATTTTCTCTCTCTGCCTCCCTGTGCCCCGTGCCCCTATGCGCACGTGTGTTCTCTCTTGCGCAAAGAAAAAAAAAAAAAAAACCCTCTCTAACAATCTAGGGAATACAAATTAAACCAAGGAAGTTCCACGCTTTTTCTGTAGAACTGACAAAACGCGAGGATCTGAACAGTTCAAGATAGCTGCAGACACAGGCACCTGCTTTTGGGAACAACACAGCCCCTTTGGGAAACAATTTAGCCGCACCAAACACGACATAAAATGTGTGCATTCTATGCCCCAGAAATTCCACTTCTTAAAACGTGCCCTACAGAGAAGCGTGTGCACACGGGACGCTCACCGCGGCCCTGCCTAAAACACAGAAGATCCGGGAACGATCTCCGAGGCCAGCAGCAGCGGAAAGACCGAAACAGCAGTGGAATATTCTAAAGCAATTAGAAAGAATCTATTAACCCAGATAAATCTCCAAGACACCTTGGTGAGCAAAAACAATACATTTCAGAACAAGATGTACTGTCTTCAGATGCCATTTCTTTAAAATACTTACAGGAAACGATGGTGTTCGTTTTCTGAGACCCACACACACAAGTCAAGACGGTCTGCTGGGAAACACAGGAAATGGTCATAGAGGGGTTACCTCTGGGGGGTAAGGGAGAAACAGAGAGCAGTGCTTCCTTATCTGTACTGTTTTCACTCCTCCCTTGGAGAAGGCAGTCTTGAAATACCAGTGTAATTATATTTTCCCCTGGAGAAGCCTGTTGCCTACACAGGAGGATACACTATGTATGCTTCATCCAACAAATATTCACTGAGTGCCAACCATAGGCCAGACCTGTTCCAAAGCCTGAGGGTCACTCATTGCCCTTAAGACAGAAATGGAGGGGCGCCTGGGTGGCTCAGTCAGCTGGGCATCCGACTTCGGCTCAGGTCATGATCTCACAGTTCGTGGGTTCGAGCCCCACGTCGGGCTTGGAGCCTGGAGCCTGCTTGGGATTCTGTGTCTCCCTCTCTCTCTACCCCTCCCCTGCTGGCACTCTCTCTCTCTCAAAAAAAAATAAACATTAAAAAAAATTTAAAAAAAAAAACAGAAATGGAGTGGGGCACCTGGGTGGCTCAGTCGGTTAAGCATCCGAGTTCAGCTCAGGTCGTTCATGGGTTCGAGCCCCGTGTTGGGCTCTGTGCTGACAGCTCAGAGCCTGGAGCCTGCTTTCGATTCTGTCTCCCTCTCTGCCCCTCCCCTGCCCGCGCTCTGTGTGTGTCTCTCTCTCAAAACTAAATAAACATTAAATAAAAAACCAGAAATGGAGTGAACAACGAGGTCCTCCAGCCAAGTTCATCAGCAGACAGCTATCATTTAAGGTAACAGCGTGGCAGATACCCATGGGACAAGAGACAAACAGAGAGAAAAGGGCCCTGGGCCCCTTTGGGCAGGTGACAGCAGGAGAGGGGAAGTCGTAAGCTGGATGGTGAACCCTGGCAGGGCCTCTGCTGCCTGAAGGTCACAACTGCCTTTGCCTCCAAGCACACACCTGTCCCAGGAGAGAGGGCCGGGGCCCTCGGGAGGGCTCCACACCCACGGAGGTCAGGTGAGCACAGGCGTGCGGTCCCGCACTGCTGGGGGGCAGCTGGAAACACGCTGGTGTTTGTGCTGTCCGGCACCCACCCTCCTTCTCCTGCGGGCATCGCCCTGATTTCTTCCGGGGTCTCGGGCCTGGCTACGGAGAGATGTGCACTCCGTACCTGGCCTCCCCCATCCAGCTCCAGCCTGGTCCCAGGCCACCCTGACGGGTTCAAGGGCTGGCGACGTGACCCAGCCCAAGCCCTGGACTACTGAGCCACCCAGCTGTGGACTTCCAATGTCCTGCACGGACAAACACTCCTCTCGCTTCTGAGATCCAGTCACTAGCTAGCCCCACAGCCTGCTCTGGACAGCTGGCTGTCATCCTGACTTCAACAGAATTGGGCAGCTCTCACCCTAACCCGGTCTTCAGGGTTACTGCTTTGGGGGAGCCTGGTCCAGCCCTAACTCTGAGTCCTGAGCTGAGCCAGGGAAACAAGGCATACATTCCCAGCTGCCTTTCCCAGCCCCTAAAGCCACAACTTTTAAGGACTATCAGCTGGGGCGTGTCAAGGTCTCATCGATCATGCCTTTGCCTTCAAAACGAAACAAAACAAACAAAAAAACAGAACCTCATTTGGTGCAGAAATATCCCATTACGAGTCAGTGCTTCCAAATCAGACTTCAAAGTCTGGAAGAACGAGTGGCTAATTCATTCCTAAATTAAAGTGGCTCTGGCCACAGAAATAGCACATTATCCCTTTAAGGTTGGGAATTAGGATACACCCAAAGCAGGCTCCAGGGGGTAGCCTCCGGGAGCTGAGCTCCAAGCAGCAGTGGGAGGAGTCCTCCGGCTCCTGGCTCCTTCTTATGTCCCAAGGTTTGGCCATCAGAACATACAGTTGTGGGGGCGCCTGGGTGGCTCAGTCGGTTATGTGTCCGACTCTGGCTTTGGACTCAAGTCACGATCTCACGGTTTGTGAGTCTGAGCCCTGAATCAGGCTCTGCATTGACAGGGCAGAGCCTGTCTGGGATTCTCTGTCTCCCTCTCTGCCTGCCTTTCTTCTCTCTCTCTCTCTCTCTCTCTCTCTCTCTCTCTCTCTCTCTCTCTCTCTCTCATAAATAATTAAACAAACATTAAAAAAAAATGCACAGCTGTGGACACACAGCCAGGCTCTACCCTGGCTCCCTGGACCCTTGCTCTAAACCAAAATTTGGCATTTGGACCGGGTCCTATCTGATGCGATGCTGAAACCCAGAAATTCAGCCCCTTCTGCCCCAGGCCCTTTCCACCTCCCCGGTGACTTCCTTTAGGTGCCAGCCTCACCCTGATGAATCTCAGACTGGGGGCTCCAGGCCGACCCATGCCCCAAGCTCCAGACACAGATATTCCACAGCCCACACCACACGTCGTCATCGTCCAACTGGGGTGGCTCCCCCACCAGCCTCTCCCCCCTCAGCCTCTCTCCTCAATGCCTTTGAGGGCCGGAAACGGAGCCCCCACCACCCCCCACTCACCCCAGATTCAGTTTCAAGCACACAAGGCCACAATGCTGCTCACCTCCCCCATCTCTGTCCTCTGGACAGCAGGTGTCTCCCTCCCCACCAAGAGCCTTCTGCCACAGGACAGCCCTGTGACTTCCAGACACAGCAGGTGAGGCAGTTTCCCCCAGGGCCTCAGACTGCACTTGGGAAGGCCCTACAGCTCGTGAGGGGGTCCGGGGTCCACCTGCCTGCCTCCCCTCCCCTCGCCCATGGGTCTGCAGCCCCAGTGACCCTCATGTTCCCCATTCCCTAATCCCCATCTCAGGGTGCTTTTCCTCCTGCCAGCAATGCCCGCACCCCCTTCCTCACAGGCACAGGGCTCCATGCTTCTCCCCAGTCAAGCCCGCAGCCAAATATCCCTCTTCCAAGAATCTTCCCTGCCCGCCCGGCTCAGGCAGCCCCAATCCTCAGTCACCCGCCCTTGGTCTCAGCCCTTCTTCTCAGCCCTTCTCTGCACAGGGATTCTCTTGTACTGTCTTCTTTGCTCCTCTGCCTGTTATCTGTCTCCCGCCAGCTAGAATAAAAGCTCCCTGAGGGCAGGAAGCTGACCTTGCCCTCCGCTGCATACCCAGCATCTAGGGCAGCGCCTGAGCCATTTTCAGTGATGAGCAAACATTTGCTGACCCGCTCCCTAAGCAGTTGGCTTTCTCCCTGGTGAAAGTGGGTTAGCACAGGCTGAGCCCTGCCATCCTTCAAGGCCTATACGGAAGCCACAGAACTATTTAAAACACGTCCAACAACTGGGATGAGTTCGTAATGTCCACAGGCAGCTCGTACATGGTGAGAGCTCTGAATACACAGCTGAGCTGCCGGAGGTCAGGATTTGAATTGTCCTTTCTCAAAATCCAACCCCATATACACTTTGCTGTAAACTCAGCACCCAAAGGTGAGGGCGGGGGACGCTGCTTTCTGGGAGGAGGCCAGCACTGTGCACCTCCTATGTGCAGGCACGGGGTGAAGAAATTTCTGTCCCTATTAGAGGTCGAGTGCCCTGGGTGGGGCATCTCACTGGTGGTCACCGCCTGCACCCCCAGGGCTCGACACAAGGTCTACGAGTAGTGGGTGCTTGGTATTCAGGCCGGATGGATTCAACAGCCCCTCCCTTCCCCCCCACCCCATGCTGGGACTCCAGATGCTCCATGAACCACACCTAAGTGCCCCAAAGCTTCAGTCTCAGGCTTCTCACCCTCAGGGCACCAAGAGGGCTTGGCGAAGCAGGCTGTCATGGGACACCTGCTGGTCCCCAATCCCTGTTGTTCCCTCCTAGACCCCCTGACTCTGTGTATCTCAGTTCCCAGCCTCTGCCCTACTAACACTGTGTACTACATCATTCTTTTTTCTCTTTTGTGGGGTCCTGGGCATCATAGGACATTTAGCAGGGTCCCGGGCTCCTCCCCACTAGATGCTAGTAGTAATTAGGGGAGAGTTGCAACAACGAAAAATGGGGGGGGGCAGAGAGCCCCCAATAAGTGTTTCCAGTTTCTCACCAAGCAGCCAGTCTGGAAACAGTGGCCTGAGTCTCCTCTGCCCCAACAGCGTTCAGCCTTCTGATCACCAAATGTATCAACAGCCACTGCGGTCGGGCCACACTCTCTGGCCTCCTCACCTGGGCAGCTGAGCCCCAGCCCAGTCCCAGAGCCTCTTCCTGGCCAGGTGGTGCCCTTACCATTTTCCAGCTCCCTCAGCCCCTCTCCGGAGATCCTGTCCCTTTAACTTCAGCTGAACCCGCTCCAGGACCAGGTGTCTGCCTGCAGGGGCCCCGGCCTCTCCTGCCGGACACAGGTGGTGTCCCCACCCCCCCCCCCCGCTGTCCTCCTTGGGGAGGGGGAGGGGAGCAATGGAACACGTGTGGAACTCTTACTGGGTGGGGGGCGCTGCTCACGTGATCCCAACCACTGCCCCAAGACTCAAGCATTGGCTCGCCCCTATTCTACAGATGCGGCCACGGAGGCGAATGCCACGCGCGCAGGACACGCAGCCAGCCGAGGTGGGTTCCAAACCCCGACGGCGGACCCCAAGACCCCAAGGCCAGCGTCGGACCACTGCGCCCACAGCCCTTGTTTGGGGACGGAGTCGCCCGCCTCGGCGCTGCAGGGACAGCCCGAGCCAGGAGGCGCCCACCTCTGGGCCGGGGGGCGCGGCGGGCATCCTGGCCGCCCCGCAGCGGCGGAGGGCAGGGCGCGGGCTCCCGGCGCGGCCCCCGGCTCCGCGCCCCCTCCCCGCGGCGCGCGCTTACCTTGCGCGGGGCCTCGGGCGGCGGCGGCGGCGTCCCGGGCCCCGAAGGCGCGCAGCAGCGAGCGCACGGGCGCCGGCCAGCGGGCGCGCCCCCCGCCCCGGCCGCGCATCGCGCCGGAGGGCCGCTCCGGGCCGCGTCCGCGGGGGCCGCCGAGCGCCGCGCAGAGCCCTGGGGTGCGGGAGACTGGGCGGGGGTGCGCGCGGGGGCGGGGCTGCGGGGGCCGGGCGCGGGCGGGGCACCGCGCGGGCACGCCCCTCCGCCGGGCGGGGGGCGCCTGGGGGCGCGGCCTTGACCTTGATCTCCCGGGACCCGCCCGGCGCCACAGCCCGGGCCGGGGGCGGGGGAGGGGGGGGCCCTCGGGGCCGGGGGCGCCCTGGAAGCGTTAAAGGGACTGCGGGCGGGAGGCGGAGCCGCCAGTTAATCACCGCGCGAGGAGGCTGCTGACTTAGAGCCGCCGTGGGACCCTCTGAGCGCCGGCGTGCTGCGGCGTGAAATGGACCCGACCCCAAGGGGAAATGAGAGGACGGCGAGCGTAGACGTGTGCCAGCGCCCCTCTCCCCAGGGCGGGAGACGCCGTGGCCGCCTTCCGTGCACCTGCTAATGATGCGGAAGTCATTGCTGCCCTCACACACCGTGGTACGTATGGTCTACCTCCGTGAAAAATAAGAAACGTGACTGTTTAGCTTAACGCATACTGGATGTGGGACACCCTTGAGGCCACCAGCTAGCTCAAGAACTAGAAGTGCCCCCTGAGAGCCCCCGCCGGTCACCCCCCCCCCCCCCCCCGGTCTTCAAAGGGCTCCCGCAGTCGCTGCTTTTGCCTTTGAAGCCGCAGAGTCTCCGGTCTGTGATGGGCTCAGGACCCTCCTCAGCACCAGAGTCATCTGGAGAAGTCCTTGCAACCATCGGACCCCCCGGCCCAGTGGAACAGGCAGAGCTCCTCAGAGCCGCAAGGGGACAACATCCCTCCAGCCCCACCACCCAGTGTTTTCCCCTGAGCAGCTCCCCCAGGGCCGTCCCGGTCAAACCCTAGCAACTCCATGACCAGGTGCAGTCACGCCCATTTCACACATGCAGAGGTGCGGGCAGCAGAGAGGGAGGAACTGACCCGGGCCACGTGGCTGGCCTTGGGTGCTGTGGGCCGTCCCACCCACCTTCTTCCTCCTCGGGGTACATGGCTGCTTGCTTCTGGCATCTCCTGTCCTGACCTCTCCTCATCTTCAGAACGTTGTAACAATAGCAACAACAGTTAGCAGCTAATGCTAGGTGTCAGTGCTAAGCACAACTGCTCCAGGAGGCGGCAGTTACCATCTTCACCATACAGATGAGAACTTCGTCCCCGGCTTCCTCCCATGTCCTTCTCCATCAGCTCCCGCAAGGAGCCCCTATGATCACCCCCCTTTTTAGAGGAAAGAACTGAGACTCAGAGAGACGAAGTAACTTGTCCTAAGACGTTAGGATGGGAAGGAGCCTGCATTCAAACCCCCAGCTGCTGTGTCAGTGCCTTTGTTCTCTGCCCAGTCCACTGGGCATGGCCTGGTGAACTCCTACTCACCCTTCAAGACCCAGCTTAGGTATTGCCTCTTCTCTGAAGCCTCCCTTGCTTCTCCTCCCCATGCATTTGGTTCCTGCTTGTGCACCCTTCCACTCCCACGCACTGTGTGCCCCTTCTGCTGGGCGTGCACCCCATCACGGTGCCATCATGTACCCACACACCTGCCTGCATGCATGCCCGCCCCCCCCCCCCCCCCCGCCCCGGGCTAGGGTTTTAGAGGACAGGTGTTGGCCCTGGTCACTGCCTTCCCAGGCCCACTTACAAGCATGAACATCTGTTTTGCAGCCTCTGTCCCCCTCTGCTGGTAACAGAAGTTCTAATTTCCTCAGAGCAGCTACCCTCCTCAACACCAGTGGAGCCAAGACTCCTCCCTGATGCCAGGGGCGGGCGCATGACCCAGTCTGACGGGTCAACATAGTCCATTCAGCTGGCCTCGGTGGTTGGTTCAGGAAAGTTGGTCCAGGGAGGCACCACACTTGGGACTTTGACTGGACTAGGAGAGACAAGCCCTTTTAATCCACTGGCCTTGACAAGGATGGGCTGGGATTCTGGAAGTCATCACATACTTCAGAGTTCAAGCAACATGGAAGAGAAAGGGTCCCAGAGACGAAGGTATATTGGGACTGCTGGCATTGTCTGAGCACCTAGTTCCAGCTGTGCCTGAAGGCAGCCATATGGAGGGTTGGAATTTTCTTTTTTTTTTTTTTAATGTTTATTTATTTATTTTGAGAGTGAGAGAGAGTGCAACAGGGGAAGGACAGAGAGAGGGGAAGAGAGAGAATCCCAAGCAGGCTCTGAGCTCTCAGTGCAGAGCCTGACTCAGGGCTTGAAATCACACACAGTGCGATCACGACCTGAGCCAAGATCTAGATAGAGTCTGACGCTTAACAGACTAAGCCATCCAAGTGCCCGAGGACTGGAATTTTCAATCCCACCCTTCCTGCCACTTCCTTTCCCTTGAGCCCCAGTGGGAAAAAGAGAGTAAGAGGCAGACAAATTAGCATAATCACAATCAAAGGTGTTTGATGGGCAACCCACAGAAGTGGAGAAAATATTTGCAACTCGCATATCTGATAGGAGATTCGTATCCAGAATATTTAAAGAACTCCTAAAACTCAATGGTAGAAAAACAAACAACCCGGTTCAAACATGGGTAAGGGACTTGAACGGACATTTCTCAAAAGAATCCGTGCGTGATGTCCCTCATCAGTAGGGAAATCCAAGCCAAAACCCCAATAGGATACAACCTCGCACCCACCGCATTTTGAAAATACAAACAAAAACAAAAACCAGAAAATAAGTGCTGGCAAGGATGTGGAGAAATTGGAAGCCTCGTGCACTGTCGGGGCGAACATAAAACGTACAATGCAAAATGTAAGTCTACTGTATAAAGTGTAAATTGTCACACTCGTGGGAAACAGTATGCGGGTTCCTCAAACCACTTAAAAATACAATTACCCTTTGAGCCAGCATCTGTACTTCTGGATATATATCGAGAGAGAAAAGACTTGAAGGCGGGGGTCTCAAAGATACCTGCACACCCACGTCCGTTGCAGCGTTAGCCACAAGAGCTAAAACGCAGAAGCAGCCCAGGCCTCCGTCAACAGACAAGAAGATCAGAAAAACGTGGTTTAGCCAAAGAGCGGGAAATTTCCCACCTTAAAAAGGAAGGACATTTTGAACTTGCCAGAACAAGGAGGAATTGAGGACGTGATATGAAATAAGCAACAAGAACACAACAGAGGTAAAAACAGAAGCCTCGCAAACACTGTCTGAGTCCAGCTTCGGCGAGGTGCCCCGAAGGGTCAGACTCATAGGACAACAATAGAAGCATGGATGCCAGGGGCTGGGGGGAGGGGGAAGAGGGAGTTACTGTTTCACGGAGACAGTTTCCACTTGGGAGGATGAGACAGTTCTGGAGATGGAGGGCGGAGTTGACAGCAGGAGGTTATGAGCGTATGTAATTTGCCGAACTGCACGTTTCAAGATGGTTAATTCTGTATTTGCGACTTTGCGGACTTAGTTGGTCCGACCTCGCAAGTTTGGGTGGCCTCCTTAGGATTTTCTACCCATAAAACCATGTCCCTTGCAAACAGAGATAATCTTATTTCTTCCTTTCCAATGCTGGTGCTTTTGTATTTTTTCTTGCTTGATTGCTCTGATGAGGAGTTGCAGGACCGTATCGAATAGGGGCAGTGAGGCTGGATTGGATGCCTTGTCTGGTTCCCAGTCTCAGAGGAGGGCTTTCAGCCTCCAGCACTGAGTGGATGAGAACCACCACATGATCTAGCACGTATCCGAATATATATGCAGCGTGTATCTGAAGGAAAAGAAATCACAATGTCAAGGAGGTATCTGCGTCCCCCCCCACGTTCATAGCAGCCTTATCCACAATAGCCAAACCACGGAAGCAAACTAAACGTCCACCAACAGGTGAGTGGATACAGGACGTGTGGTGGGTATACAGTCGAATACTCTTCGGCCACGGAAAAGAAGGAAATCCTGTCATCTGTGACAACACGGACGGACCGCTGAGTGAAATGCGTCAGGCTGGAAAAGATAAATACTGTGTGATCTCACTTATGTGTGGATCTAAGACAAAAAGCCAGACTCATGAAACAGGGATCAAATGTGTGGTTACCAGAGGCGGGGGGTGGGGGGTGGGGAGATTGGAGGAAGGTGGTCGAAGGTGGGAGCACCCAGCCTGAAGATAAGTAAGTCCTGGGCGTGTGATACGCAACGTGAGGACCAGGCTGATGCAGCTGTACGACGTATTTGAAGGTTCGCTAAGAGAGTAGATCCTAAAAGTTCTCGTCACAGGGAAAAAACATTTTCTCTCTCTTCTCCGTATCTCTGTGAAACAATGGATGCTAAACTTACTCCGGTGATCATTTCACAATATATATGTAGGTCAAGTCACTATGCTGTGTGCTTTAAAGTTATTTAGGGCTGTAGGTCAATTGTATCTCAATACAACTGAAAGAAAGCAGAAAATACAAAGGAGTTTCGGTGACACGTGTTCTTTTAAGATGAACACTGAGTAAAGAATGTTCTAAAAATAGGGGCGCCTGCGTGGCTCAGTCAGTTAAGCCTCCGACTTCGGCTCAGGTCATGATCTCACAGTTCACAGGTTCAAGCCCCACGTCGGGCTCTGTGCCGACAGCTCGGAGCCTGCTTCGGATTCTGCGTCTTCCTCTCCCTCTGCCCTTCCCCTGCTCGTGCTCTGTCTCTCTCTCTCTCTCTCAAAAATAAATAAACATTAAAATTTTTAAAAATTAAAAAATCGAATGTTCTAAAGGTAGAAGTAAGCAAAACGATTACTTTTATATTACATGGATTTTACTTGGTAAAATTTTAAGAGCGAAGTAGCACCCCTTAAAAAGAGTCGCCGCGTGGGGCTTGGCTGACAAAGACGATGCAATCTGAAGCGGATACACTGAGCAATTGTGTGCGTGTGTGTTTGTCTCCTGGCCCCTGAGAATCTGCCTTCCCTCCCGAAAGCTGGCGACAGACATTCTCAACCTCCAAAGCCAAGTCAGA
Organism: Prionailurus viverrinus; assembly: GCF_022837055.1. Classification (NCBI taxonomy): domain Eukaryota; kingdom Metazoa; phylum Chordata; class Mammalia; order Carnivora; family Felidae; genus Prionailurus; species Prionailurus viverrinus. The sequence goes on from NC_062563.1 coordinate 3,902,674, forward strand.
AGAAAATCAGTGAGTACTCTGCAGGGGTCTAGGACTGAAATGATCAAATTCCAGGAAGTCTTTTATCGTCAAAATCCGTGAGACTTTCACAGTCTCTCCACACGGGTAAAATTTCCCTCCAAAGGGCCCAGTGGAACTGACTCCTGGGGGGCAGGCACTCAGCCCTGTGGGTGGTCCCGGAGGGAGGTGCATCCGGGAGGCCAGGAGCCCAGCGCTGTGACCAAACCGGAGACGACTTCTCTGAGAACAGTCCCGGGCCCCATTTCATGCCCTGCTTCTCAGCACCTTCTAGAGGTGGATGGACACATACGCTCAAGGTCATCGGCGCGGCCACAGACGGGTTTCAAGGCCAGGCTGCTCTGGGGCGAGCTTTGCCTCCAGCTGTTAGATTCTCACCCGCCCTCTCGTTTGTCCACGTGCTAATTGAGGTTAAGAGTCTGAGGCTGTCACTGTCCCCCTGGGGAGTTTTTGGGGTGAGCACTAGAGATCAGCTCTGCTGGCGACATTGGAAAGAGAGGAACTCAGAAACCAAGTGCGTCCAGGAAGGTGCGTCTCGGAGAATGGCGGGCGCGCCCTCTAGTGGCCACTGGGATGCGTACAGCAGAGCTTGTCCAAGGTTCCCCAAGTGGGCGGTAAGGCCGGAGCTGGGGGGGGGGGGGGGGGGGCGAGGTTGGGGGTTAAGGCCGGAGGGGGAGGTGGTGTGGCGGTGGGGGGAATGAAGGTGCCTGATTTGGATGGAGTATCTGATGTCTGGGAGGGTGGGGGTGCGAAGAGCCCACAGGGCAGCATGCGGGCAGCTGATCCCTTTGCTAAAACCCACTCCATTTGCCATTCTCGCCAACGTGTCCATATTTCTTTCCATATGTAACCAACATTTCCTTCCTTCTTCCATTTTCTGCTGTTTTAGGTATGAGGATAAGCTTCCTCAAGACCTTTGCAGAGCATCGCAGGGATATCAATAAATAGTAAAAAACAAATCCTCATAATGCAAAATGGTGCAGCCACCTTGGAAAACGGTCTAGCAATTCCTCAAAAAGCCCACAGCTGGGCTCATACGCAAGGGAAGTGGAGACGCGTCTCACCAAAAAACTTGCCATGGCTTTTCACGGCAGCGTCACCACCACAACGGTCAAAAAGTGGGAACCACCCAGATATCCACGGACCGACGAATGGATAAATAAAATGTAACGCATCCGTGTAATGGACTCTGAGTTGACAGTAAAGGGGAAGGACATACTTATGCTATGTGATGAACCTCGAGAACACTGCAGAGTCAAAGAAGCCAGACCCAAAGTGCCACTGCGTGTGTGGTTCCGTTCACAAACGAATGAGCGGAGGGGCTCAGTCGGCTAAGCGTCTGACTTGGGCTCGGGTCATGATCTTACATTTTGTGGGACTGAGCCCTGAGTAGGGCTCACCCCGACAGCTTGGAGCCCGCTTGGCATTCTCTCTCCCCTCCCCTCTCTCTGCCCCTCCACGTGTGTGTGTGTGTGTCTCTCTCTCTCAAAATAAATAAGCACTAAATAACAAAGAAAGAAAGAAATGGGCAGAAGAGAGACAGGAGGCGGAAGAGGGGCTGCCAGGGCCTGGGGAGTGGGGAATAGGGGGGTGGCCACTAATGGGTATGAGGTTATGAGGTTTCTTTGGTGATAAACAATGTTCTGGAACTGGATAGTGGTAATGGTTGCACAATCTTGTGAGGATACTAAAAACTACTGAGTTGTAAACTTTCACATGGTGAATTTAGGATACATAAACCACATCTCAATTAAAAATACAGTTTTCCATGCAGCCACCTGACTGAGGGCCTACGACGCAGCCAAAGTTCAGAGGCATTCAGTTAATCCCCCCTCCACTCCACACCCCCGGCAGGTGGAAAACCGAACCTCTTTTACGGCAAGAACAGTGAGTCAAGAAAGGCACGGCGTTGGGATTGTGGGACCAGGCTCCAGGTCTACCATTGGTGCGGGGAGGAGGGGGGGGGGTGTCCCCCGGGAGCAGACTTTGTGAACAGTCAGGCCCCTGGAGCTGCTACAGCGAGAAAGGCACTCATTGGAATTCATCCAACCACTCCAGCACCCATCTGCCCGCCCATCTGCCCACCCACCCACCCTTCCATACCTTTGTTCCTCTTTCCTAGTCTGTCTCTCTCCCTTTCCCTTTGCTGCTACCTCTGGGTCTCCTTCAGCTTTGGTCTCTCGGATTCTCTCCTCTTGCCTCTCTGTCTCTCCCCGTCTCTGTTCCAGCCTTCCCCTCCCCCACCCTGGACCCCTCTTCTCCAGTCTGCCTCTCTCTTGCCTGCCGCTCATGTGGTCTGGGGGCTCCTTCCCACGTCCCTCCACCCGGCCCTTTCCTTCCCTCTGATTGCTCCTACTTTACCCCCGACAGCAAGATACCCCAGGCTGAGATTTAGGGGGGAACTGGAAACTAGGGGGGGGACACCCCTTCCAGGCTTCTCCCCAAACTGGAATTTGGCAATTTCCACCCCAGGCCCCTTCACGCGCGTCTGGAGTGCCCCCAGCGCTTCCTAGAACCTGTTTCTCCTTATCCCCCCAGTGCCCCTTTCTTAGAAAGCCCTCCAGCCCGTGGGTGCGCCCGTTTCTGTCCCTCTGCTGCGCATGCGCGTCCTCAGGGCTTTGCGCCTGCTGGGTCTGCGCCCCGCTGCACCCTGGCCTCCCCTTCCTAACATCTGGAAGGCTCCTGCCTCCTCCCCCTCCCAAGCTGAGAGGAAGGGGGCTGGTCCCTCTGCGGGCAGGGGAAGACAAGGATCTGCCACCGCCGCCTGTGTCCCCTGCTTAAAGATTTGCTCCCTTGGACGCCCTGCATCTGGGCTCAGAGCCGGGCCCCACAGCAATTCTCAGTGTCTGCAGGGAGGCCCCTCCAGCTGCGGGGGCTCCGAGACACGCAGCAGGGACAGGTGCGCTCCAGGCTGGATCTCTGCGGCACAGGGAGGAGAGGGCGCGCCAGAGCCCAGCCCGCCACGGCCAGAAACACGCGCAGTTTAGGGAGCATGTTCTGCGTCCCCTCTGGCCGGGCCTGGAGGCTCTGCGATTGGGCCCCTCGCTGAACCCGCCTGTCATAAGAGACCACCTGGTGGCAGATGGTTCCCCCTCCCAGGCCCCATGGTGGCAAAGATGCCTTCAGGCTCACTCTTGATGCTGAAGGCACTAGACTTGGGAACCTTCGTCCTTCTCAACAGCCAGTTGCCTCTTGGTGGAGTCTGTGGGTCAGGGCACTGAGGTGTCCCCCTAGTGGCGGCAGGAAGGCGGGAGCAGAGTCCCCACATTTCTGGCAGAGACCCTCAACTCAGGAAGGAGAGGGAGGGGGAAGGGTCTGCAGCTGGAGCAACAGAGAGCAAGGACCCAGCGTCTGAAATGTCTTCCTTCTGCTTGTAAAAGCACGTGAGTTTTGCGCTCTGCCCTCTTTGGGTTAATGTGAAACCACCAGGTATGCCTGGGGCTCTCCCTTGCTGAACACCTGTCCGCTGGAGGGGGGAGGGTCATGCGCGGCCAGTGTGACCGACTGGGGCCCCCAGCCTCCCCTCTCTCCTCTGCCGCTGGATTTGCCAGAGGTCTGCACCTCGGCCTTTGGACCAGGGACGGTTGTCGGCTCTGTGACCACGCGCCCCAGTTGACATGGGACTTACCTTCCTGTGTTTGTTGTCCTGGAAGAATTATCAACAGCGCTCCCTTTCCCTCTTGAAGTATCCCCGTTTGGGTGATAAAGTCTCCCTGGTGTGACCCGCCTGGGCTGGGTCATGGGCTGCCCAGATGCCAGGTAGAGCACGATTTCCGGGTGTGTCTGCGAGGGTGTCTCGGGGACAGAGGAGGGTTTGACTCAGAGGACTCAGTAAAGATCACCAGTGTGGGTGGGCATCGAACCGTCTGCTGACGTCCTGGAAAGAACAAGAAGGTGGAGGGAGAGTTCGTTCGTTCCCCGTGCTTGAGCTGAGACGTCCATCCTGTCCTGTCCTTGGACATCGGCGTCCTTGGCTCTTGGGGTTTGGGACTCAAACTGGGATTCTACCATCGTTCCCCCCTCCCTGTCATCAGGCCTTTGGACCGAATTACATCACCGGCCTTCCTGGGTCTCCAGTAGCAGATCATACGACTTCTCGGTCTCCGCAATTATGTGGATCCAATTTCTGTAATAAATCTCCCCATACACACACACACACACACACACACCCTCTCGGTTCTGTCTGTCTGGGGAGCCTTGACTCATACAGACTTGGGCACTGGCAATTGTTCTAAAGCAACAGAATATTAAGGACGAGCTTTCTGAATTGGCTCTGGGTTTCTGGAACTGGCTCTCTGGTCTGATTCCATCTAAAGACGCCAAGGGCTGTTTCCCTGCAGTAAAGAGCATGACGGTCACGACCTGAGGTGTTGACAGAGACGCACAAAATACCTGCGTTGGCTACCAATGCACCTCTCAACCCCTCTAAGGTCCCACCAACCCCTCTAAGAAGCAGGGAGGCTCAGTGACTCTGTGTGTGGTTCTTTTGAGCATTTGGGGGCAAAGCAGAGGGAATAGAGCAAGGTTCGTTGGTCGCTGTTAATGTCACTGGGCAAAGTGGCAGGAGAGACAGGTGAGGCCCTGGCTGGGGGCACCGATTCTGTGACCGGCAGCTTCCAGGTCTGCCCCGAAGGACAACCTCACTTCCTGCAGCCTCAGGGCTGAAACTACTGAAACCAAAAGCAAAGATTCATCCAGCCTCGAGGGGTGCGTACCGGTGGGAGGTGGAGGTTACGGGGGGGGGGGGGGGGGGGGGGGGGGGTGAGGCGTGCATATCGGTACGGGGAAGGCATCCATTGCCAAGAGCGGGATCCGGTGAAGAAGCAGGGAGGCCGGCCCACGGCCTAGGTGTGGGTGTGGGGCAGGCATGTGCTGGGCTGTGGGACCAGCCCACCTTGTGTGAGAGACTCTCTGTCTCTCCCTGTCTCTGTGTCTCTGGATTTTGATCTATGTCCCTCTCTGTCTCTGGCTCTCCCTGCACGTCTGATTTTGCTCTATAATCCTCCGGGTCTGGCTGCCTCTCCCTCCCTACGAGCCCTTTCTCTCTGCTGATGTGATGATACGAAAGCCCTGTTCTCACGTAACCCCCTCCGCCCTGTCATGGGCCCAGGTCAGGGCCCGGCAGGTGAGGCCTTGTTCTCCGTCTCCGCCTGGGGTGTTTGGACGTCAGATGCATCTGCGTGGGGGAGTGGAGGGTCAGAGCCTGGGGACTCAGCAGGGGAGGGAAGAGGTCTCTTGTCACCTGGCGGAACCAAGGCCCCAGCCCGTGGCAGTCTTGCCAGGGCCCAGCCCGGGCCTGCAGCCTCCAGAAGGGAGGGCAAAATGCTCGTAGGAACGCAAGCCTGTCCCGACTCTGGACATTTCACGACACCCACATCTAATTCCTTCCAGGGGCCGTAGACAATTCGTAGCGTTGAGACTGCAGTGTTTCATCGATCATTTTTAAAGATGGAGGCTGAGAGACCCCCATCCCCTGGGCAGCCCCCCACCCTCCCCCAGGGACATTGCTGGCCAGTTCCTAAAAGCTCCCGTAAATCTTCCAGTCGACGCCACACTCGAGCATTACTGATTTGGCTAAAGGATAATTTTTTCGTATGCAAATAGAAATGAACAGGTGGATGTAACTGTAGTGGGTCAAGCCCTGTGGGTAAAACTCCGCGCTGCCCCGCGGTCCCTAAAGGTCCCTTTGGGCGTGTGCTCTGCTGTGTGACCGGGAGGCTCTCAGAGCTCAAGTCCTGGCCCTTCTGCAGCAAACAGAGAGGAAGGACCTCAGCACGGAGGGGTGGTAGACGAAACACAGCCGTCAGTCAAATTTGAGCTGCAGATAAACACGAAATAATTTTTCAGCCTATGTCCCAGATCTCGCATGGGATGAACACAGAGACAAAGCATGCCAAATTCTGCAGAACCATCGTCCGACCCCAGCGTGGTGGGGAGGCTGCTCCAGTGGGCGCTGAGCCCCCCAGATGCAGTTTTCTTACAGATCCTGTCAGTTTTATTTTTATTTTATTTTATTTTATTATTTTAATTTTACTTTTCTTTATTTTGAGAGAGTGAGAGCACATGCAGAGGAGGGGCAGAGAGAGAGGAGGAGAGAGAAGCCCAAGCAGGCTCTGCACTGACAGATGCGGGGCTCGATCCCATGAACCATGGGATCATGACCTGAGCTGAGATGAAGAGTCAGACACTTATTCTCTCCGTCTCTCTCTCAAAAATAAAGAAAGAAACGTTAATTAAAAAATAATAATAATAAAAAGGGAGCGCCTGGGTGGCTCAGTCGACTTCGGCTCAGGTCGTGATCTCGCAGTTTGTGGGTTCAAGCCCCGCATCGGGCTCTGTGCTGACGGCTGGGAGCCTGGAGCTTGCTTTGAATTCTCTCTCCCTCTCTCTCTCTGCCTCTCCTCTGCTCATGCGCTCTCTCTCTGTGTCAAAAATAAATAAACATTACAAAAATAATAATAAAAAAAGAAAGAGTCACTTAACTGAGCCCCCAGGCGCCCCAGATCCGATCAGTTTTAGAGGTGCTTTGCCAGGCTCATCGGGAGCAGTGGGCTCAGGAGGACGACCAGCCTCTCTGGAGGATCCCCAAGCGCCCAAGCTCAGCCAGAAGGGAATAAAAGCGGGTCCGGAGGGGCTGCAGGGGTGCCGCTGACAGCCTCCACCCGAGCCGGCCCATCTCCCGGCAGTTTCCACCTTCCCTGACAGCGGGAGGTGCCGGCAGTGACACTAAGGCCGCTGGTCCTCCCGCAGATAATCGAGGGCTGGCGAGGGGTCCGTCACCACCTGGCTGGCACGTTCAGCTAGTCGTCGTGTGTGGCCGGCTGTTGCAAAGGGACTAGGGACGAGAGACGTCGTTTGGGGGCCACACGTGGAAGCTGGCCTCTGCTCACCACGACCGTCCTGCCTTTGTGCCGCGGTGCCCGGCCCGGCCCAGGATTCGGTTCGAGAAGAGCCAGACGCTCCCACCCCCTCCTGCCTCACGGCGGGAGCAGCTGTTACCCCTTCCCAGGGGACCCACAGGCCCTGCTGTTTCTCCTAAACCCTCTTGGCCCTGGTGGTGCAGCCTAGGGAACCCAGGGAGGGACGCAGGTGATAAGCCCTCAATACCCACCTCCGCGTTGAGTTCAGTGACAGTCATCGTGTCAGTGACCAGGCTCAGCCCTGACACCACCTGCTTCTCTGTAGCCAGAAAAAGTCAGTGACGACTTTCCAGTGTGGGGTATGGACTGGACAGTGACAGTGATGACATCCGGTACCTTTCAGCCTGGGATGGCACCTTGTCAGTGTCTACATCCCAGAGGCCCTTTTGATCAGCCCACCTGGGCCGTTAACTCGAGACCAGGGTTCATAACGTTCCGGTCCACAGCAAGTCCTGGGTTAACAACGCCATGTTAACCTTCCCACCCGGTGTGTGGGTCCTCCTGTCGGGGTTTTGGTGACCGAGGTATCGGGTGAGGGTGGACACGCCCCAGTATCGTGACTCCAAGTCCTTGCTGACGGTGCGTCCGCTCGGGTGCCGTGACGTTCTGGGGACGAGCAGCCAAAATGTCAGTGCCTGTCATGCGGTCGGCTGTGGGAGCCACGACCACCCACCCCACACCCGCAGGCGTATCGGCCTCTGTCCGTCGTGGCTCATCACGTTTTCCCCAACACCCCCCCACCCCCGTGTCATGCACTTATATATTTTTTTAATTTATTTTATTTATTTTGAGAGAGGGAAACAGAGCGAGAGCGAGCGAGCAGGGCAAGGGCAGTTAGAGAGGAAGAGAGAGAATCCCAAGCAGGCTCTGCACCTGTCCTCTCAAAGCCAAATGTCCATCCATTTAAACGGACCCTCACGGGGTTGGGAAATACTGTCACGTGAACACCGGGGTGCAAGATCCCGGGAGAGTCTCAAGTCCCTTCTCTTCATCCCGACACGTGGGGGCCTGGAGGCCTCGGGCACTTCTCGGTGTCACTGTGCCCCGGCGACATCTGGGTCTGCGACGTCCCTTCAGCAAGCTCACACACCACCCAGGCTGCCCGCGTCTCCTGGCCTCCGTCCCCGTCCGTTTTAGAGAAGGGTCTCGCTTCAGTAACTGTAGTTTCAGCTGCACCACCAGTGGCCTCGTGTAGACTAAACCAGATCTCCGCATGAGGCACCTGAGTCCCCGCGGACACCGCCCGGGACCCCCGGGATGCCGCGGCAGAACCCCCGGGGCCAGGGAGCACCTTGTCAGCCATCACCCCTGGGAGCCGGCACCGCCCCGGGGCAGCGGGGCCGAAGAGCCTGTGTGCTCCCACCTGCCTCGGTGCGCGGCACCGGTGACGTCACTCACCGCACCAAGGTGCCAGCACGTGGCATCCGTTCTGTCACCTGAACCCTTCGGCCTGCTCTGCCGCGTCTCGGTAGCAAAGTGGCCAAGGCAGACGCGGCACCGTGAGGTGCTGGACAGAACGGCTTTCCTCGCGGGAGAAGAGGCAGAGGGATCGGCTTCCGCAGCGGGTCCCCACGGGGGACAGACGGAGCAGCGCTGGGCCAGGCGCCACGGGACGCACACGCGTCAGCAGAACAGAGGAGCACCCGTGGAGCGTGACGGGGGGACAGATGCTCTGCACCAGGGGACATGAGGACTCTGCCTCCGGCGAGGAGGAGCTCCAGGCCCCTGTCCCCATCCCCACGTAGCCGCGCGGGGGTCGAAAGTCGGCACGCCAGACGGCCTCTCCCAATAATCACCAGGATCCGGCAACCCCACTTCCGAGAACAAACCCAAAAGAAGTGAGAACAGGGTCTCGGAGAGATATTCGCACACCCGCGTTCACAACAGCGTTACTCACAACAGACAAAAGTTGGAAGCCGCCCAGACATCCATCGACGGGTGGCCGCGCAGGCAAATGTGTAGACGTGCCGTGGGAGGTTATTCAGCCTAAGAAGGAAGGAGACCGCTATGCTTCGTGGCTGAACCGCGGGGGCGTTAGGCTAACAGGGCGCCTCCCCCCACCCGCCGCATGTCGAGAACATTCCCACTCCGAAAGCACAGCAGGGCCGCGGGGGGCTGGGGTGCAGCTGTTCAGTGGGGGCAGACTTCCAGTTTCTCGGGTCTGCTACACAACAAGGTGCACAGAATTAACACTGCCAAGCCACACGCTGGAAAATGGTAAGGATGTGTTTTTGTGACCATCAATAAAGAACATCTGTTTATTGTCCTAAAACTGCTGTGTGCAGACCTCAGGGTGGGTCTCGTGACTTGCGTACTGAGTCCCAGGACGCTGGCCTCCCAAAGAGGCCCTCGTCCTCCGAACCGGTGAGGACAGTAGGTTACACGGCCAAGGGGAATGAAGGCTGCAGAACTAAGGTGGCCCATCAGCCTAGCTTTGAATGGGGGGATCGTCCCGGATTACCGGGGTGAGCCTGACGTAATCACAAAGATCCTTAAAAGATGAATGAGGAGGCCAAGGAGGTCAGAGGGCTGTGACATGAGGGGGTGTCATCCTGTGCTGTGGATGGAATCGTGTGTCCCCAAAATGCATAAGCTGAAGCCCTAGGTCCTGGTGTGACCAGAACTGGATCTAGGGGCTTCAGGGGGCGATTAAGGTCAGACTCGGCCATCGGGTGGGGTGCCCTGATCCCATAGGACTGTGGCTCCCACTCTCTCCACCACGTGGGGACAAGAGGAGAGCCGCTGTCTCCAGCCAGGGTGTGAGAACATACAGAAACCACTAGAAACCAACCGGACCATATCTACATCTGGGACTTCTCACATCCAGAGCTGTAGGGCAGTACGTGTCTGTGGTCAAAGCCCTCCATTCTGCAGAGGCTGAGCTGGCGGGCGCTGGCTTTGAAGACGGAAGAAGCAGGGGGAGGGGGTGCAGCTAGCAACGGGAGAGAGCGAGGAGATCACTTCTCCCCTAGAGTCTCCAGAAGGAACACAGCCCTGGCGACACCGTGTCAGACTCCCCCCGCCACAGAACCGTGAGGTAATAGATTTGTGTTGTTTTAAACCACCGATTTTGTGTTAATTTGTTGTGGCAGCAATAAAAAACTAACACCTATACCAAGCTTGAATGAAAAAATGTTAGGCTTTCCCTCAGCCTGACATCTGTGGTTTTAGATTCTAGCATATTCTCTTAACCTCTTTAGAACTTGCAGTATGAGTTCAGTTGTTTTCAAAGTCTTTCATAATAGCCCCCAATTGTTATACATCTCTTTTCCTCGATCTTCCTTCTCTTCCTTGCCCATGGACACAGTGAGGGAAACTACCCACAGAATTCAGGATTCGGTTGTACAATGGCTTTGCATGAGGTCTTAATGATTTTTGCTTTGTTTCCAAAATTGACTCCATTATGGTGCTTACCCAGATGCTGTGAGCTGTGTTAGCTTAGGAGCAGTGATAAAGCCAACGTCTGTGGGAATGACATACCATGGCTCTTTGTTGCCTTTGTAACTGATTCCTCATAGTTATTGTGAATGCAGAGTTTCGGTCCCTAAATGTAAATATGTAACTGAGGCTCATCTGCCATATTTTAATTGGTTTACAGTGCATGGAGGAATTTGCATGCATTCTGCCACCTGGAAGAACTTTACATCATCTGTGAAGTTGGATATTTACCAACACTCTCTATGTAGCCACAGTGTAATATGATTTTAATAGACACCAGCCCTTCCCAACACTCCACATTGGTAGTTTGAGAATAATCTCCCTGTGGAAACTGGAAGGAGCTTTTTGTTTTATGCATTTTTCACCTAGGTTATTAGGTGCATATGCGTTTATGTTGTTCTATAACTTCCTGGTGGGTTAACCCATTCATCATAGTGACATGACTCTCTTTATCTCCAGTAATGTGTCTTAACTTAAAGTCTACTTCATCTGGAGCTTAGTGTCAGTATAGATAAGCCAACTTGCTTCTGGTTAGTTCTTCCATTTATCGTTTCCAACAGTCCACTTCACATTTTCTCTGCCCTAGGTTAGGTAGTATACCTTGAAAACAGCAACAAGTATGTGTGGTTTCTTTTTATCCAGTCTGGAAATCTTTGTCTTTTAATTGGATTATTTAATCCATTTATATTACATAAAGTTCACAATTCTTTGGATTTATTTCTTATCCTCTTACTATTGGTTTTGCTTTTGCCCTACATTTATTATCTCCATTTATTCTCTTCATTCTTGCCTTTAAAAAATTAATCAAGTATGCTATATATTCCATTTTGCCCCTCTAATAGTGTGGTGGCTATAAATGTTTTTACTATACTTCAAGCCAAGATAAACAACCCCTGTAGAACAAATTATAAACCCATTCTGGAGTCCAGAAGGCAGTCAGCCTAGAAGATATCAATCTCGAAGCATCTTTTGATGGCAGAGAGAGGATAAATGGCAGTGGCAATTTTGATAAATTTTCTTGTCTGTAGTTTGAATGATTCTTGTGATAGCAGTCGATATTCTTGTAACGGAACCCAAGGCTATCTGCCTGATGCACAGGAAAGCCAATCACTGGGACATCAGGTACACAGCAAGGAAAGAGTTTATTCGAGAGGCAGCCAAATGAGGAGATGGGAGGGCAAGCCTCAAATCCACCTCCCAACAGGGGGAAAGAACAAGTTTTTTTATAATCATAAGAGTTGAGATTACATATTGGTGTAAAGGGTGGGGAGACATGACTATCGATGAGGAATGGTGGACCCTGAGCATTGTGCAAATACCTATGTAGGATACATCCCATGTTCACTTTGGGGTGGAGACTTAACATCAGGATGAGGCAAAATTCAGGCCCTAATGCCAGGAGGTGACCTTAGGACAAGGAGAAGGGGTCATGGGCATATGCTCCAAGAGGTGGTATAAACTGGATGGGGTCTTGGGCTCGTCATCTTGGGTAAGGAATGCACGGCCTTGCTTGTTCAAAGGCTAAGACTATATCAGGTGACCTTGAGTCTAGCTTCTGCAGAGACAGCCTGTGGGTTCGTTAGTGGGATCTGAAAAGACACAGTAGCTGCTTTGGGGAAAACAATTCTCTGAAAAACAAGTTTCAACCCCACACTGCCGTAGGGGTGAAAATTGTCCAAACATGATCCATTGTGGTGATTTCTCTAAAGTTTATATGAAGTCATTCAGCTTTAGCTTGTAGGGCTTTGGGGAAAAAGGCAACTTTATTTGATTTAAGATTGAATTCAAAATTTGTTTAAGACAGATACAAATAAAAAGGCAATTTTAGATGTTAATAATATGTCATAAGCATGGGAGAAAAATTGAAAATGTTAATTATTGGGGCACCTGGTGGCTCAGTAGGCTAAGCTTAAGACTTCGGTTTAGGTCATGATCTCATGGTTCATGAATTTGAGAGCCACGTTGGGCTCTGTGCTGACAGCACAGTTTATTTACCCACTCAGCTACTAAGAGACATCTTGGTTGCTTCCGAGTTTGGGCAATTATGAATAAAATATATGTGTGCAGGTTTTCGTGTGGCCATTCTGAGAGGTGTGTGGTGGCATCTCGTTGTTGTTTCAATTCCCATTTCCCCAATGAATAGGACATGAAGCACCTTTTCATATGACTATTTGCATCTCTATATCTTCTTTGGGGAGGTTGGGATGCTTGGCCCATTCTTCAACCAGGTTGTGTGTTTTCTTATGGTTGAGTTTTAAGAGTTCTCTGCATGGCTTAGTGGTAGTCCTTCATCAGATGTGTCTTTTGAGAATATTTTTCCCACAGTCTGTGGCTCTTCTCATTCTTTGACTCCCATTCATGAAGACTGACCAGGTGACAGCCACTGCTGAGTCCCGATCTGCCCACAGCAGAGACCAACACTGAATCCCCAATATGGCACCATTCCCTGGGCACTTGGGGCTCCCCGTGCCTCTGAATCAACAGGCAAAGAAGGGAGTTACAGTGTTGGCTACAGTGATTGATCCTGACTACTGAGGGGAATTTGGACTGCTACTCCCCAGAGGAGCTGAGGAAGACCATGTTGGGATACAGGACATCCAGGAGGGCTACCAATGGCTCAGACTCTCCAGGAATGAGAGTTTGGGTCACCTGCCAGGAAAGCACCACAAGCAGCTGGGGCAACGGGAGCACTGAATGGGGAGTGGGAGGAGCGGATTCTAAATAGCTGCTGTGACCACGTGACCCATTGTAGGAAGTGAGGGCTGCAATTGTCATGAGCATTTCCTCTCATTTTGTCGTGAATACCTTTATGTATATACAGATCTGTATCGGGCAAATATCCTTGCCTTCTTTCCTCTCGTATTTCCTTATCATGTAATGTAAGCTTTATTCACTTTATGTAAGTGATTAGGTAGCGTTAATTTTCCATAAATAGTATATGTGAGTTATAACTTATCAGGAGGAGAGTAAACGTCACTCAAGGACTAGCCTTCCTCCTCTGCGGAAGGAATTAGTGCATTTCTGATGTACGCAGGATGGTGGTTGTATCACGTTGGGAGAAATTATTACCTCATTCTTGTCTTTATTTGGAGAGTAGGTTTGGTTTAAGGGGATGGATATAGGTGCCCAGGTGACAAGCAGGGGAAGTGCGGTGATTAATTTTGTGTCACCTTGACTGGGCTAAGGGGTGCTTAGCTGGCGAAAGATTATTTCTGGGGGTGTGTCTATGATGGTGTTTCCAGCGGAGATTAGCATGTGAATCAGTAGACTGAATTAAGAAGATGCCCTCACCAGTGCCGGTGGACACCATCCAAGTCACTGGGAGCCTGAATGTAACAAAAACCAGAGGAAGGGAGAATTTGTTCTCTCTGCTTGAGCTGAGACACCTGTCTTCTGCCCTAGGACATCTGTGCTCCTGGTTCTAGGGCATTTGGACTCAGACTGGGACTTAGCATCGCCCCCCACCCTCAGATTCCCAGCCCATCTATGCCACTGAATCACATCACCAACTTTCCTGGGTCTCCGGCGTGCAGACAGCACATGCTTGGACTTCTCAGCCACATAACCGCATGAGCCAATCCTATAATAAATTCTCTCCTCCCTCCCTCTCTCTCCCCTCCCCCCTCCCTTCCTTTCTGCCTGCCTGCCTTCCTTTCTATCTATCTCTTTCTATCATCTGTCAATCTTTCATCTATCTATCTCTATTATCTATCTATCTATCTATCATCATCATCATCTCTTGGTTCTGTTTCTCTGGAGACCCTGACTTAGCAGGATTCTTGTTAAATTGGACAGCGCAGAGGTGAACAAGGATTCCAGAAGTCAGAGCTAGTTGGGTAGTGTTTGGTCAACCAGAGCATCTTTGTCCCTGTGGTGTGACACACGTGTGCTTGCACATTTGAAGGCCGTTATGCTTGTGACCATTTGTTTTACACATTAAAAGTCACTACCGTACGACCCAGCAATTGCACTACTAGGTACTTATCCAAAGGATACAAAAATGCTCATTCGGAGGGGCACATGCACCCCGATGTTTATAGCAGTGCTATAAACAGTAGCCAGATTATGGAAAGAGCCCAAATATCCATCGACTGATGAATGGATAAAGAAGACGTGGTATAGACACCCAATGGAATATTACTCGGTGATCAAAAAGAATGAAATCTTGCCATTTGCAACTACGTGGATGGAACTGGAGGGTATTATGCTAAGCGAAACAAGTCAGTCAGAGAAAGACAAATATCATATGATTACACACATGTGGAATTTAAGAAACAAAATAGATGAACATAGGGGAAGGGAAGGAAAAAAGATAAAAAACAGAGAGGAAGGCAAACCATAAGAGACTCTTAAATACAGAGAACAACCTGAGGGTTGCTGGAGGGGAGGGGAGTGGGGGGATGGGCTAGATGGGGGATGGGCACGAACGAGGGCTCGTGTTGGGACGGGCACTGGGCGTCGTATGCAAGTGACGAGTCACTGGGCTCTGCTCCTGAAACCAATACTACACTATCTGTTAACTGGCTTGAATTTAAATGAAAGAAAACAAGAAAACGAAAAAACTCGATACACTGCCTAAGATTCCCCTTTGCTTTTTGGCGACTTTCCGTCTCATTTTTCTGCCTCCCGACCCCACGTCGTAAACGTGTGGCCAACTCCCTGTGGCTTTTCTCCGGATCTGGCCCTGCAGACCTCGCTGACTTGGCGCTCCTGAATCCCAGCTGCCGTCTCCCCAGGCCTGTGGGATTTCCAGAAACCCTGGTGGCCTCACTGCCTCTTTGCAGGGACCTGGGGTTCTCGGTGTCTCCCTCGTGTTAGGAGTCAGCAGACGCCTGAAGGGAGAGCAGAATGTGGGCTCCCACAGCTCTTTCTTCCCTTTGCTTGGAGACCTTAGCCCCGAACGTCCTGGCCACCCGACAGCTCTCCGCGCGTCGCCCAGACCCTCCTTGTCTTTTCCTGATGTTCTCAGGCAGCGACAGCCCAGGGCAGCTGCTCCACGGAAATCTCCCGGATCCTAGAGGCTTCACCTCTGGCTACGCCACCTCCCGAATACAAATAATACAGAGTGCCAAGTCAGAGCGGGTCGTGGGGCGTCCGGAATCCGTTCTGATTTTATTATATCACTTCTGTGGATTCTGAAGTGCAGGGTGTCTCATGTGGTGTCTGCGGATGTTGCAAAAGTAGTCCAGAAGGTCTCAGCGTCCTCAGAGGATTTTTCAAATTTCTGTGTTTTCATTTCCAAAGTAGTTTTTAAAAATCTATCGCCAGTTATTAAAAAAACAAAACAAAACAAAACAAAAAGCTCCTCACTCAGTGTTATTTGCAGTTGAGAACATGTTCCTAAAAGGCCTTGGATTTTTCCACCGGGATTTCACAGTCTGGGGCCACACATTCACTTGGGGGACGGAGGGGTCTCTTCAGGTTGAGGGAGAACTCTTCCTTCAGAGGAAATCCCACACCAGGCAAGGGGGCCGGCGTGGCAGAAACAGGTGCATCTCCGCGAAGCCGGTGTCTCCTGTGGTCGTTGAGAGACGTCCCTGCAAGGATTCCTCTGACATTTATGCTGAGGCTTCTGTAAGGAGAGATGACCTTTCATTGGCTCCCAGCAGGGACGAGACAGTTAAACATGGTGCATGCAGTGTGATAGCCACATATTAACAATGCAAGCGATAATATTTGTGGTGTGTCCCTTGTATATTATTTTTTAACGTTTATTTATTTGAGACAGAATGAGAGTGAGTGGGCAGAGAGAGAGAGAGAGAATCCCAAGGAGCCTCTGAGCTATCAGCACAGAGCCCCACATGGGGCTCGAACTCATGAACGGTGAGATCGTGACCCGAGCTGAAAATCAAGAGTCAGACTGAGCCACCCAGGGGCCCCTCCCTTGTCTATTCTTTAAGAACATTTGAACTGTGCCATCTACCCCACATCTCTGTTCCTGTTTCAGTGTAAAAGTAATTATCCACAGCTTGGCCCTCTCGGGAAAGGTATGATTTTTACATTGGGAATCTGGAGAAGGTTCCAGAGTGCACCTGCCCCTCGAGTGGCCCTGCTCTGGTGGCAGCTGGGCTCGGCGGTTCCTGGCCTTCACGGACGGGGTTCCCTGATGTGGGGCAAACCCATGTTGCCATCGGAGACTCCCGGAACCTCATGCCCCCTCTGCAGCCGGGAGAGGGTACCCGGGTCTTCTGGTGGCACAGACGCCCCCACACCTGCTCGACTTACTGTGCTCACTTCCTCAGGCGCTCCCGGTCACCCACCCACGTCTCAGGCCTTGTCACCGCCATTCCTGCCTATCGTGAATGCTGCTGATTTCCCCCATTCGGTGCTGACCTCCCCTGTTCAATGTTGACCTCCCCCATTCGGTGCTGACCTCCCCCGTTCGGTGCTGACCTCTCCCATTCGGTACTGACCTCCCCCGTTCGGTACTGACCTCCTCCGTTCGGTGCTGACCTCCTCCGTTCGGTGCTGACCTCCCCTGTTCGGTGCTGACCTCCCCCATTCGGTACTGACCTTCCCCATTGGGTACTGACCTCCCCCGTTCGGTGCTGACCTCCCCCCTTCGGTGCTCAGCATTAGGCACCCGGTGCTTCCTGGGCACGTGTCTGCGCGGGCCCTGGGCTAGCAACAGGTGCCAGACACAGAGCAGGCACACCAGCAGAGCGACCCATGGTGGTGACAGTGTGACAGCCCCGTGGGAGCAGTGAGCTCGATGTGCAGCCGAGCGCAGGGGAGACGACACCTAACGTAGCTGATTGTTTTGGGCGGCACAGGGTTTTGCGATGGTCGTGAATGACAATTCCCGAAGGCCATCGGTGGGGACGGGAGTGGGGGGGGGCTTAAAGTCCTTGGCCACTGCGATCTCCACTCTCTTTAGCAAACATTGTCCCTGATGCTTGCGAGCACTTCTGACGGGGACAGAGCGGGAGGGTGGAGGGGCCGGGAGCGCCGGCTAGAGCCCCTCAGGGCACCCACTGCGACCGGGAGGTCCGGCGCCCTCCTCCGCCGGCTGGTTTTGCTGTCCGGTGGGTATGATGGGATGTCGGCTCACCCGGCCCAGCGTCCAGCCCATGGTGGGAAGCCTTCGGCCCGCCTTCATCCCGGAAGCTCTTTCCTCCTCAGATTTTCCCACTATTTTATGGCCCATCTGACTCTGACGCCAGCTTCAAACGGGCCACGCTGGCACCGAAAAGGCAGCAGCAAATGAGGCCTTTGGAGCAGAGAGATCAGAAAGACAGGCCGGGAGGGAGGGAGGGGCCCAGGGCTCCTGTCCCACTCGCCGGCTCCCCTGCCCCATTTATCCCTTCAGACTGGGGTGCCTCTCAGCCCTGCATCAGGCCTCAGGGAGGCCCTTGTATAAACATCATGCATTTTCCTAGGATATCTGTTTTACTCAGATTTTTTTTTCCGACGAATTGATCACTTTGGTATGAACACAAAAGCTGAGAATCGAGAAGGCAGAGGGCAAATGATCTATGATTTTTAAGGGCTTACGAGGGGCATCACCATTAACCAAGGTGCTTGCATCATCAGCACTCCACCACCCGGCCCTCTCCTCCCTCCAGAGCCCAGCAGGGACCCTGTTTCGGGGACTGCTCCCTGCAGAGGTGAAGTTGAGGGCCTGTGCAATTCTCCTGTCAACCACTAGAGGGACACACACCAGAACCGAGCAGCAGAAACACCTTCTGAGTTTCTGTGCCCGGCTGACCCTGAGCCCAAGGGTCCTGCCTCAGTCACATCCGGCTGTCCCTGGAGAGCTGGCCTGCGGTGTAAACATAGTTCTCGGTGTCTAGATGCAAGATAACACAAAGTTTCATTTCAGACCCACCTCCAATCCATCGCAGGGAACACTGCGGTTAGGGAAGCTCCCTGAGAAGGTAGGAAGGTTTGAGGCTGCTCGGTGATGTGTCTCGTGAAGGGGGGCGGTGCCAGGAGCTATTGCTTTAAGATACTTTAAGAAAACAGGGGTTTATAGGCGGGATGCTTATAATAAAATTGGCCAAATGGTGGACACTGCTGGGGCTTGGAGGAGGGCGTGTGGAGATTTATTATTCTCTTCTCTTTACTTCTAAGAGGCTTGGGCTTTTCCAGAACGAACAGGAATATTGATACTCCTGTGCCTTTCTCTTGGAGACGCTGCCCATCTGGGATAGGTTCACGATCCCCTCTAGTGGTGGCTGGGAAGACGGCGGCTGAGTCCTGCAAGCCTGGGTCAGAATCTTGTGGAAGAAATGCGCCAGGTGCCCCGCAGAGGGCGTGGGCTGGGCCAGGGGGCGGAGGAGGGTTCAAGCCAGAGAATTTTACGTACCAATTGCTACACAGTGCTTCCAAATTAACTGCTTACGTGGGGATGTTTTCTTAAAAAAGAATTAAAATGGAATTTTTCGTTCTCAAATGTTCAAGGTAAACAATCTTGCAGGCTTGTACCCCCGATTCACATAACTTCCAGCTCAGGCCCAGGACCCCCTGGGTTAGTGAGTAGCCATCACACTGAGAGCCAGGAGCTCGGAGCCCACATGGGTTACCGCGTGGAGCCAGTCCCGGGACCGGGTGGGCGACCCAAGCCTCGCCCAGGTCTGTTTCGTGCCCTGACCCTGGTTTGTATACCCCCCTCTCCCTCACTGTCCTGCTCTCTTGTTGGTTCTGAGCCCCCGTAGTGGTCTGTGAGAGGAAAGGGGCATGAGCCAACACCTGACATCGGTGATATGATTTTAAATTAGCTTCTATTTATGGAAGATCCCGTGTGCTGTGCAGGCTCCCATCACCGATGCCGGGCACACGGAAGGTGGGGGCCACACCGTCTGTTTGCAGGAGGACACAGGTGTTCGGGGAGGTCACATGGCTGCACCGGATCCGGGTACAGTGTGCCCTGGGGTCCACCACCTGGGGATGGAGGGACGGCACAGCTGCAGCCCAGGTACCCCGGGCCCCTCCTGGGGCACCCACTCGGTCCCACGGAGTAACCGCCTGCAGCTCTCAGGGACCGGGGAGAACAGTTACGACCCACCAGTGGTGCAAGGGCCCAGGAGCATAATGAAACCATCGTCATCAAATATGGAAAAGAGGGCTTTCTCTAGAGCAATCGGTTTGCTTGGATCTCACGGTCACGGAGTCGTGTAACTCAGTCGGTCTCAAACGAGCGTTTGCGGACCCAGGGGGGACATGCCGGGTGTGTTTGGGATGAGAAAAGCGTGGGGCCCTTCCCGAGAAGTTTTTCCTATGGCAGGTTTGTTGTTTGTTGTTTTTTGGGGGGAGGGGTTGGCTTTTTTTTTTTTTTTTTTTGCAAGGAAAAATGTAAATCAGCAACAATAGCAAAAACTGGCTTTAGCAGCCTGGTGACAAAACCCGCCGTTGCAGTGCCGATACCTGACTGAGACGTCATAGTCCTGAGTTTCATTCTCCTAAATCAGTGTTTTTGAACCTCATGTCCTCAGACACGGTCTCGGAGGCTCTGAGAAACTTCCCATTGAAAGTGAACTGGGCTCAAGTCCGAGAACACGGCAGCAGGGGATCGGAGCTCCCCCTTGTGGCTGCCGGAAAAAAAGACGCATTCCACTTCCTCCATTTTCCCCTGAAACCACCGTTTTTCTCCGAAACCACAGTTCACAATCGGTTTGCTCATGTGACTCCTTAGCACTCTTAACAAATGTTGAGGATCCTAGGGTGCCTGAGTGGCTCAGTCATTGAGCGCCCATCTTTGGCTCAGGTCATGATCTTGTGGTTTGTGAGTTTGAGCGCTGTGTCGGTCTCTGTGCAGACGGCTCATAGCTCGGAGCCTGCTTTGGATTCCGTGTCTCCCTCTCTCTCTGCCCCTCCCCTGCTTGCTCTCTGTCTCTCTCTCAAAAATAAATGAACATAAAAAAGGCTTTTTTTAAATGTGGAGGATTCCAAAGAGCTTTTGGTTTCTGCAGAGTAGACAGGTAGAGGGATTTACGGTGTTTGATACAAAAATCTGAAATTTTAAAAGTGTTTATGTATTAATTAAAATTAAAAAAAATTGAGCCAACATGTTGCTGGGGAGAATGTCATCAGCGAGGCCACTCTGGAAACTGGACGGCAGCCCCTTGCACTGTTAAGCGTATGTTGATCACAGGCCCAGCAACTCCACTGCTGGGCGTTTATCCCAGAGAAACGAGAACACAGTCATCTACGCACAATACAGGAGTATATTCATATACAGCATAATTCACAGTAACCACAATCGGAGAGACCCAAATCTCCAGCGATTGCTGAATGGATAAACACACTGTCGGCACATGCAAACAATAGAAAATGAACAAAATATTAATACAGATACCAACATGGATGGGCCTCAAAAACTCCTATCTCTAACATATGGAAGAGTCCTAAAATCTGAGAGGTCAAGGAAAGCTCAAAGTTTAAGAAACAAGCTGAAGACGTAAACGAAGAAGTCACAGAAAAATAAGTACAAATATTCCCTAACCACGTGAAAAGATACTGTGCCTCTTTTATGAGAAATACAAATTAAAAGCGTATCAAGATGTAGTCATCACTTAACAAATCGAAAAAAAATCCAAAAGTTTGTAGCACGCCCTGCCGGTAACGCTGTGGAGAAACAGACACTCTCTCTCGCTGCCCCTGGGGCGGCTCGTCCCCAGCAGCGGGAAGCTTTGGCTTCCAAGAGGCAACTCCTTGGAAGCCCACCCTCTGACCTGCCCATTCTACTTCTAGGACTCTCCCCAAAGAAACAGGAAAAATATCAAAAGCAGCATGCAAAAGGGACATATAAGTATATCCACAATGAAATAATGGAAACGCAGACAGAAATCTAATAAACTCGGTGGCCGTTTGGGGAGGAAAACACTGGAGCAGAAATGGTAGGGCTGACGCATCACTTCTCTGGGTGCCATCTTTAAGTAATTTTGCGTTTGCAATTCTGTAAATGTTTTTGCATGATTTACAAAAGATTTCGTTTAAAAGGAAAAAAAGCAATCCCTAAAATTTTAAAACAAAAGGAAACACACAAACCCAAATTCTATCAGACTGGTAGCGTCAGAACATAGAGAAAATCCTTGGTTCGATGGACTTTAAAAACACATTTTTGAGGGGCGCCTGGGTGGCTCAGTCGGTTGAGCATCCGACTTCAGCTCGGGTCATGATCCAAGGGTCAAGGGATTGAGCCCCGAGTAGGACTCCATGCTGAACGTGAAGCCTGCTTAAGATTCTCTCTCTCCCTCTCCCTCTGCCCATCCCCCTGCTTACATTCTCTTCCTCTCTCAAATAAAAAGATATATACCAGCATAAACTTATCAGTTTTCTCTGAAATAATTTTTCTCTGTTTAATAAAAATATTTAGAAGAATACGACCCAGTATATTTAAAAACGAGCACCCCTCGCATGCAGCTTGTACTTTCTAAATACCAACTCCATCATATTATCCTGAAAAACCGGTCGAAAAACTATCTCGACTGTCCCGTGTGGACTCGAGTCCAGAGTTACCGGCTGTGGCGAAAGAAAGAGTCTTCTCTGCGAGGAATGAGCTTAGGAATTCCCTGAGCTTGCACGATGGGTTAGCAAGGCGTAAAGAAATAGGAAGTCACAGGATGAGAGCATCCAAGATGAGGTGAACAAGATCAGGTATTCAGGGCAGAAGCGCCCCCAACTTAACTACAATAGCAGAAAGCTGCTTTCAAAGGAAGGAAGGATCAAAATAGGTAAACAGGAAAATAGGGCTATGGGCCGTGGCAGGGCGAAGTTGCCCAGAGAGGGGCTAATTAGCAAAAGAAAGGTGCCTTGTTGACCCTGAGGTAGCAGTCTCGTCTTGTCTCCCAAGCTAGCTAAGATAAACAGATGTGGAGCCTCACGCCTGCCGTAAACAACCATCTGCCCGGTATCAGGACTTTGTTTTGTATTGACCCAAACCCCTAACACCACGTATCTTCAAAACCCCCTTTCTCTCACACCCATGAGCTAACGTTCGTGGTTTCATTGGCTCTTTGTGCACGGCCATCACGCTTGTAAGTCTTCTGATCCTAATAAAAACGGAGCAAGGGCCCTTACTCGGGGCTCTTGTCTCCTCCTGGACGTTAGCCTCTCTCGCATTTTAACCCTGCGTCTGCTCTCTTGCCGGACGAGAGAGAACTCCAGGCCCAGATTCTACGACACTTCTCCAGCTAAGAAATTCAGGGGGAATGACAGATTTTTAAAAATTACCTTTTTTGATCCCCCAGTGACAGTGGATGTAGGCAATGATTATTCCTGGACGCTGAAACCATGACGTGCAATGTCGCTGGTACCATCATACTGGCTCAGCCAGCTGACAACGCTCGAGCCAACTGTTGTTCAAGTTCACCTTCACGAAAGTGAGACAATGAAACATGCGCCACACAGCGCTCGCCTGTGAAAGATTCTTGCCTCGTATGCTGAAGATGAATCTAGTGATACTTCTGGATTAGACATCGATTTGCACGAACTACAAGAAACAGAGGAAGAGTTTTAAGTACCACACAAAGGAGCCATCAGCCAAATCCAGAATAGGAGTCATTCCAACAACTGTGTGGCAGGGTCTGTGCTGGAGTGGAGTGGGGTGGGGCCCATGCAGGGGAGGGGGGCAGTGGCCGGTCGCACAGCACAAGGGAGTTAGGAAAAGCACACCAAAATGCAAAGGCAAATGGCAATCGATCAGTCGATGCTGAGCTTTGCTTATCACCAAAGAAGTGCTGATTAAAATTCATCGAGATGGCACTTCCCTTTGGTCAGTTTGCCCCAGATCCAAAAGTTTGACACCTTCTCTGTTGGCAAGACTGTGAACTAGGCATTCCTATCAGCTGCTGATCTGAAGAAAAAACAGTTGGGCCCCTGAGAAGGGGAATTTGACGTTTCTTGGTTTAAGAAAACAGCAGCATGTGCATTTCCCCTCGAACCCAGGATTCCGACCTCCAGGAATTCATGGTAAGGATTCACGGGCAGAAAACACAAAAAGGCATATGCATAAGGCTAATCACGGCAGCTCTTTTTGCAATGTCAAACATCTGGAAACGATTCAAATGTCCACCAAGAGGGGCCTGGTTGGATACGGCGTGGGGCAACGGAGCATCATTCTGCCGATGAAGGAGAGTTTTCACATACGGCTCTGGAGGGCTCCCAGGATGAAGTATTCATTGAAAATGCAAGTGGAGAAAATTGTATACAGTCTGCTACCATTTACCCAAGAAAGGGGGGCACAGATGTGTGTGTATGCTTGAATATACTAAAGAGCAGGAAAGTGTTAAAAATGTAAGTCTACTTATAGAAAGAGAAGGGACCAGCATGGAGGAGACAGGGGTATGAGCTAGACTTGTTATGAAAAATCCTGTCTGTAGATAAGATTCTGGAGCCAGGCAAATATTTTTATATAATTATACAAAATTAATTTCACCTACATAAAATGAACAATTAGTAAGTAGCAGTAAAATGATATAATTATACGCTAAAATTATGTAATTATATAGGGATGATTCTTTTTTAAAAAAATCAATCCTGACTACCCACAACGAAGAGGAAGCAATGAAACCTCTTTGTATATCAAGTTGGTTAGAACAGTGACACAGAGGAACTCCCGTTGCTGACTTTAAAACAGTTGACAGTGTATATCCTTAGGATATGATACCAAAAAAGAAAAAAAAATGTATTGGAAACAATTCTTACGCTGATTTTAGTAACCTGAATTTTGCTGGTAGTGATGTATTTTTATTCTGAGAGTGTTTGCTGTCTGCTGTAGGAGAAAGCAGCTGTGGTGACTTTGACATTGGGAGCAGGAATTTTAGGCTGGGAGAAAGAAGATACACATATAGGATCCATGAGGTCAGTGAAATTTCTGCAAGCCTGAAGTTGATTTGAAAGTACCATTGTGACTCAGGATGCATTTTGTCTTAAAAAAATTTTTTTTTAATGTTTCTTTATTTTTGAGAGAGAGAGAGAGAGAGAGCACAAGCAGGGGAGGGGCGGAGAGGGAGAGAGAGACACAGAATCGGAAGCAGGCTTCAGGCTCTGAGCTGTCATCACAGAGCCCGATGTGGGAATGGAACCCACAAACTGCAAAATCATGACCTGAACTAAAGTCCGACACTTAACTGCCTGAGCCACCCACGTGCCCTGCATTTTATCTTTAAAATATGCATATTTCCTAGTTCTGTCCACTGACGAGATTTGAAAACAATGGCCTTGACATGACAGAAGTGCTGGGCACCCACAGCCCACAAATGGTGGTCTCTACATCCCCGACCTGGAAAACCAGCCAGAACTCCCTGGAGAAATAAGTGATTCCAGGTCTGGGGCAGGACATGTCGCACACGATCCCAGAATACTTACGCTCTCCGAGCGTGCTAAGCACAAATAAGAAAGGCTCAGCCGCTAGCTTGAATGAGCTCTACCCAAAAATGGGCTAATTGGAGCTAATGATTGCAATGAATTAAAATATACAAACATTGGAGCAGCTGGGTGGCTCAGTCGGTGACGTGTCTGACTCTCGATTTCGGCTCAGGTCGTGATCTCACGGTTCGTGGGTTCGAGCCCTGCATCGGGCTCTGTGCAGACACAACAGAGCCTGCTTGGGATTCTCCCTCTCCCTCTCTTTCCGTCTCCCCCCACCCCTCCTTCTCTCTCTCTCTCTCTCTCTCTCTCTCTCAAAATAAATAAGTAAATAAACTTAAAAATGCATACGCACAATATTTAAATCTACAAAATCATGACAAGGCTAAGCAAAGCCTGATTGGTCACGTGTTAAGGATGCTAGGAAGCCAACCAATATTTTGAATACTGGTTTAAAGGAAGAGAAAATAACATCAACCCTTTTCTTGTCCTTCCTAAACAAACTACACCACGGGGTGACGGAAGGGTTGGTGAAGGAAACCTGACTTTATGAAGTATTTCAACTCCGTGTAATCAATGAAGAAGGAACAATGGATTGGGAATATGATGCTGTTGCAGCCCCTAACGGCAACGGATTCAGGCAATAGTTGTAAATGGCTCATAAAATGAGGGACAGACATCATGGGCCCCTGATGGCTGCAGACAAGTTCTCCTAGGAAACACTCTTGTCCCCTGCATCGCCCGAGACGAATACGCCTCTAGCTCCAGCTATCAATTTATAGGAGGGGCAGAAATCCGGAGGACAGGGCACCTGGGTGGCCCAGTTGGTTGAGTGTCCAACTCTTGGTTTTGGCTCAGGTCATGATCCCAGGGTGGTGGGATCAAGCCCCATGTTGGGCTCCACACTGAGCACGGAGCCTGTCTGAGATTCTCTCTCCCTCTCTCTCTCTCTCCCTTTGTGTCCTTCCCCAGCTTGCTCTTGCTCTCTAAAATAAAAAAAAAAATTCAAAGAAAGAAAAGAAATACAAAGGAAGAGGGGTGTGCTAAAAGACCACACAGGGACGCCATCAGCAAAATCCAAGTTGTAGGAAACTCTCCAGACAAATGACCTGATTGTGTGAACAGATTGCAAGAGGTTACGGGTTACAGATTCCGAGACCGAAGAGACATATAACTGATTGGGATGAAAGCTCCTTATTTGGGGACTGATTTGAACGAAGAACCACTCAGCAAAACCACAGGGGCCGTGAGAGCGTGTGCAGAATCCATGGAAACTTCACACGCTCACTTCCGTAAGCCGGATGTGTTTGTGTTGAGTAAAGTGATCCGATTTTGAATCTTTTTTTTTTTTTTATTAAAAAAAATTTTTTTTTCAACGTTTATTTATTTTTGGGACAGAGAGAGACAGAGCATGAACGGGCGAGGGGCAGAGAGAGAGGGAGACACAGAATCGGAAACAGGCTCCAGGCTCCGAGCCATCAGCCCAGAGCCCGACGCGGGGCTCGAACTCACGGACCGCGAGATCGTGACCTGGCTGAAGTCAGACGCTTAACCGACTGCGCCACCCAGGCGCCCCATCGATTTTGAGTCTTCTAATTGGAGGGCATAAGGGGCCTCGGTGTGGCCCTGACGTCACCTAGTTCCAGCCCATGGACAAGGGCCCCTGAGGGCGAGCAGCTCCCATCTGAGAGGCTGGGCACCCCCCGCCTCACGCGCAGCCCCCGTGCCCGGGCCCGGAAGGCAGGTGGCTGGGCTACACCTCACCTGGTCCGCTTCGTGTCCCGACTCACCCCGCATCTCTGTCCTGCTCCCACGTACGTGACCCTCTGAGCCCCTCCAGCAGGCAGCCACAGCGATTTGATAAAGCGGGGGCCCCCACGTACAGGGTGGCCATCATGTGCCAGGGGCTACGTGAGGCACCTCTCACTCTCTCTCCCGCTCGGTCCTACACGGCAGACGCCGACTGTCATTTGACAGAGGACATTGTAGCCAGAAGTCTAATTAATTCACAAGCGGTCACGCAGCTGCCCCCACATCATTCATTCATCCTTCCCGGTTCTGAGCCGAAGTCACATCGTACTTGGGGCAGAGGCTTGGAGGGTGATTATTCCCATCTCGTGTGCCGACCGCCACCCCCCTCCCCCCACCCCCCGCCAGCCCCGTCCTAGGCCAGTAACCAAGCTATCATCACCCTCTTACTAGCCACCCAACTGCAGGGAGAAATAAATCCACATTGTTCGACGGCAGGTGTGTTCCTGGGGTCTTTGGCTGGAGGACACAGACACGGACTTCTCTGGCCTGTTCTAAACGGTGACCCTCAGTCCTGAGCTGAGTACCGTAGAGGCCGTGGCCCTACTAAGATTAATGTCCTTTAAAAAATTGGACATGAGACAGAGAGAGCGTGACGGGAAGATATGGGGAGAACGCCACGTAAAGGAAGATGGCCATCCACGCCTGAGGCCGCCAGAAGCTGGGAGGGAGGCCTGGAACGGATTTTCCCCCAGGGCCCTGCAGGTACCTTGACCTCAGACTTCTGGACTCCAGCCTGTGAACAATACGTTCCCATCGTCCTAAGCCACCTGCTCGGCTGAGGCAGCCCCAGCAGACCAACACGTCTCCAGACCCACGGCAGTGTGCAAAGTATCCCAGAGGGAAAGTCCCAGCACATCGCATAGTAAAAACAACTTCCCATCAGGGATACATGCTTTCAACAATAGCCAAATCATGGAAAGAGCCCACATGTCCATCAACTGATGAATGGAGAAAGAAGATGTGGTTTGTATACACAATGGAATACTACTTGGCAATGACAAAGAATGAAATCCGGCCATTTGTAGCAACGTGGATGGAACTGGAGGGTATTATGCTGAGTGAAATAAGCCAGGCAGAGAAAGACAGATATCATATGTTCTCACTCATATGTGGATCCTGAGAAACTTAACAGAAGACCATGGGGGAGGGGAAGGGGAAAAAATAGTTTCAAACAGAGAGGGAGGGAGGCGAACCATAAGAGACTCTTAAATACAGAGAACAAACGGAGGGTGGATGGGGGGGAAGGGGGGGAGGGGGAAATGGGGGATGGGCACTGAGGAGGGCACTTGCTGGGATGAGCACTGGGTGTTGTAGGTAAGCCATGAATCACGGCAATCTACTCCTGAAACCAAGGGCACACTGTGTATGCTGTGTGTTAGCTAACTTGACAATAAATTAGATTAAAAAATTTATTAACCCCCCCAAAGTAAATTCCAAGTATAAAAACAAAATTACCCTGAAAAATCCACTAGGAATGCATTTTCACAACCTGGTACGCTGTATTCTTTTTTTTAAGTTTATTTATTTATTTTGAGAGAGACAACAGAGACAGCATGAGTCGGGGAGGGCCAGAGAGGGAGAGAGCGAAAACCCCAAGCAGGCTCCATATTGTCAGTGCAGAACCTGACTCGGGGCTTGAACTCATGAACCACGAGGTCATGACCTGAGCCCAAAACAAAAGTAGGATGCCTAACCGACTGAGCCCCCCAGGTGCCCTGAGTAAGTTATATTCTTAAGTGGAGGTTTTTAGCACTGGGGTCTTCAGATCTGTCCTGAAGGTTTTAAGGATGATTTTCACTCGGAAGTGAAGTTTCTTGGGCTTGAGGTATACAGGTGCCTCTCCATGGGCTTCCCCTGGGGCAGGTGCCAGGCGAGGACGTGGCTTCTGGGGCCAGTGGCCTGGCCTGAGTGGGTCACCCGATCTTTCTATGCCTCTGTTATTCTATCTGCAAAATGGGGCTATTGATAGTTTATCACTCGGTGTGTTTGTGTGGATTAAATCCGTTAACATTTGTGTGATCGGCTGAATAACGTCCCCTCCAAATATGCCCGCGTCCTCATGCCGGGAGCCTGCGAGGGCAGCCTTACGTGGACAAGGCATCTGTGCGGATACGGTGAAATTGAGGATCTTAGATGGGGAGGTTACCCTGGATCAGCGGGTGGGCCCTAATGTAGCACCTGCCTCCGTGTGAGACGCACCGAGGAGAAGGTGGTGTGGGGACAGAGCGCCCGCCCGTTAGTTAAGGCAGGAATGACAGGAGTCAAGGATGGGGCCACGAGCCGGACCATGCGGTCACCAGGCCTGTTAGCTGGACGGCTGGTTGGCCCATTGGCTGAGACATCCCCACCCCGAGGCCGGGGCCCGGGCGGAGGAGAGGCCCATGTGTGAACGTGCGGGTCTGCAAGGGAGGCAGAGAACGTGTTGTCATTCAGCAGCAACGTTCGGGGCTGGGTGTCCAGTGACCGGGGCCGGGCGTTGGGCCGGAGGCGGCCAGAGGAAGGGGCGGATGTGAGAGGAAAGCGGGAAGCGGAGACGGCCCTGCCCTCGGACCTCGGAAATGGTCCCCGTCCTGCCCTTCGTGGACGACCCCGTCTGGACGGGCAGCCGGTTCAGCTGCTGAGGTGGCGACGGGGGAATGGGGATGGCTGGCGGCCGGGGCACCGTGTGGACGGCAAGGGGCTTCCTTCCGGGCTCAGCAGGAAGCACAGTGCTGGAGGTCCAGGAGGAAGGGTGTGCCAACAGCTCCCGCACACGCTCCGGACAAGGGCTGTGCGTTGTTACGACTGCCGGAGACTGTGAAACAGCCATGCTCGGGCCCCTCTGTCCACTTGAGTCGCTGAGCACGTTCTCAGGACCATCCCACGGGAGGGGGACACGCAGTCAGGCTGCAGGACTCTGGTAGGGAGGTGGCCCCCGCCAGGAAACCAGGACCCACAGAAGCATCAGAGGGAGGCAGGAAGCAGGCAGGGGCCCCGATGTGACTTGAAAACAAGCAAGGGCACCTGGGTGGCTCAGTCAAGGTTGAGCGTCCGACTTCGGCTCAGGTCATGATCTCGCGGTCCGTGGGTTCGAGCCCTGCGTCGGGCTCTGTGCTGACAGCTCAGAGTCTGGAGCCTGCTTCCGATTCTGCGTCTCCCTCTCTCTCTGTCCCTCCCCTGCTCACGCTCTGTCTTTCTCTGTCTCTCAAAAATAAACATTAAAAGAAGAAGAAGAAAACAAGCAATAATTCTAATATCCAAAAGCATCCAGAACAGTCAGCTGTCACTGCTCTGCCCCTGGGGGCACCCTGCGCCGTGGAGGTGATGAGTGAAAAGGCTACTCCAGAGATCGCAGGAAGCGTCACGGATTTTCCCATCAAAACCCTCCGGAGTCGAACAAATAGAACTCACCACCTCCCCTGCCGAGTTACGGGGTGAGGGCATGAACGCACTCAATTGTCTTCATCTCCCCCCTTGAGCTTTACAATTAATGGAAATTTCGTGTTTCCTGCCTAATATGGGCATGTTTCTTTGGGTATAAAATGGTGGCATTTACAAAAATACCTTGCAAGTTGCAAGTTAAAAGACGTACCAGGTCTGTCCTCAGGCTTTCCGTCACCCCCCTGGAGGCCAAGTGACCCACAGGCTCAGAACCCAGCACGTGGCCACCTGCCTCGGGCGGGTCTGGACAGTAAGGGGAGGGACGCTCGGTCCACCCCCTGCGGTCCATCTGCGGCCGACTTTCTTGGTCGCCCCACCTTTCGAATTTACCTCAGCTTTGGGCTCCTGAACCCCTCTCGGGTTGGAGAGAGGACACAGTCAAATGCCTCACAGTGGTGGTTTGACTGACCCAGGAGCCGCCATCACGTGAAAACCCGGAGGTTCCCTCTCGGAGGTCTGGATGGGGGCCCGACACGGGAAGAAACCAAGTCACGCGTTTTAGTTATTTCTTCGAAATGCATTCAAAGTCTGTATTCCAGGCACAACACAACTGCGTTCACGTACATGGAAAATGTGTTTGTTTGATCAAAGACTTCACACAAAATAAAGTTCCCCGTGAAACCAAGGCATGAAGAACTCTGATCTAGGAGATGTGCCTCAGGGGCTCGACTCCCCTAAGTGCTTTCCATGTGTTCTACTTTGAAAGCCATGAGAGAGGTTGCTTATTGTGCCTCAGTCTACCCACATTGCAAATAGGACGGTTAGGATGAAAAGCCATAGTCCACATAACATACATGGGATCCTGCCTGGACCGAATGGGCTCTGCGTATCACCGTCAGTGAGTCCTAGGCTCTCACACGCGTCACATCATCCACACCTTGCCCGGTCCTTGGCATGCAGCCCCGGGCTCCTTGTGGGACCAAGCCCAGGCTGACAAGAATGAGTTTAGAAATAAGTCAGCAGTCCCTCCTAGCCGGTAGACAGTTCTCGTTCCTGGTTTCAGTCGACAGTACTCTCCATTTTTCCCCCTTTGACTCATTTCTGACTTTCTTTGCCGTCTGTGCCCAATTTCTGTCTTGTTGCTATATTCCGCATTTCTCTGTGCCCCATCTCCAGCCAGCTTCAAGCAGCGACGTCTTACCTTTATGGAAGGTCTTCCGGGCACCGCGCTGGGCGATCCCGTTCACGGTCTCACATCCTCAAGACAAGAGTCTCAGGGAGAAATTATGGCCCATATTCTATGGTCACGTGCCCCGAAAGTTTACATCATCTACCCTCGAACATATCCCTGGAGCTACCAGCGGTGACAAGCAGAGGGGGGAAAACCCGTTGAGTCATTGAGTCACAACAAAACAAAGCATCAGGACGCAAGTCAGGGGGCAAGAGCCCGAGACCGCCAGCAGCCCACGTCAGGAGCGAAAAGAGAACACTGTGGCCATAGACACTGCACAGATAAGAGAATATGATGAGGAAATTGGTGCCCAGAAGCTTGAACGTTCTGATAATGGACAATTTTTTTTAAGCCAGGTTATTAAACCTGACACAAGAAGAATAAAAATCTGAATAAGCAGCCTTGCCTCTTCCCAGGAGTGGTTACATCAGACTCTCTGGATGTGTGGCCAAAGCACCAGGGTTTCCAGACTCTTCCTGGTGACTGTCAGGTGCAGCCGGGGCTGACAACCTGGGGCCGGCGGGCAGCCCTAGGTCATGTACAAAACCGTGTACCTCACAGGCCTTGCAGCGAGGGTGACCGGCACTCCAGGCTCGCAGGGACTTTCAGGACAAAACTAGGGGTCCGGTACAGACCAGGCAGCTGGTCACCCCCATCTACAGCCTGGTGGAGACGCTACAGGGGTGGGAGCACAGGACGGTCCTAGGGTGCCCAGCTCATGCCCACGTGCCTAGGGCTTTCCTGCCTTTTGCAGGGGAAGTCATGTACCAGGAAGCTCCAGTCCCGGGCAGACTGGGTGGTTGTTACCCTAGCTGGTGAGAGCAGAGAGGACAAAGAGAACCAGAGAAAATAACAATGACAGGGGCGCCCGGGGGGCTCAGTCGGTTAAGCCTCCGACTCTTGGTTTCGACTCAGGTCACGATCTCACAGTTCCTGAGCTCAAGCCCCGCGTTGGGCTCTGTGCTGACCGTGCGGAGCCTGCTTGGGATTCTCTCTCTCCCTCTCTCTCCGCCCTTTCCCCAGCTCGCTTGCTCGCTCAGTCTCAAAATAAACATTTAAAGAAAAGAACACGGAAGTGTCGCGAGATGGACGCTTTCCTCTCTCACACTGATGTCCTGGGGTCTCTCCTCTGGGCAGCGTCTCTGAGCCCTGGCCTCGTGTTGGAATCGTGAAAGGGGGCAGGCAGGGCTTTTAAACTCCAATACCTGGGTCCCAGCCCCAAGATTCAGGTCTGTGTTTCCCGCGCATCGAAAGGTCCACGACCTGGGCGGCTTAACGCAACAGGAACGTGTGGCCCGGTTGTCCGGAGGCCATAAATCCGAAACCAAGGTGACGGCTGAGCTGCGCTCCTTCTGAGACCGTGGGATGGACCTGTCCTTGCCGCTTCCCCCCCTTCTGGAGGTGGCCTGCGCTGGGTGGCTTACAGCTGCCTCACCCCTGTCTCTGTGGTCACGCGGCCTTCTCCCTGGGTGCCCGTGTCTCTTTTCCTCTTCTCATAAGGTCACGAGTCCTTGACAACCACCAAGGACTTTCCACTTCCGTGAACGCGACGGCTCTGGACCTTCTGCGAGTAGGATCCTACGGTGTCCGTGGCTGGCTCACTTCCCTTTGTATCACGTCCACGAGGTTGCATTTTTCAACATAAATATACTTTTTCCACATCAAATCCTTTTTAATGTTTTTAATGTTTATTTCTGAGAGGCAGAGAAAGAGACAGAGTGTGAGCGGGGGAGGAACAGAGAGAGGGAGGGAGACACAGAATCCGAAGCAGGCTCCAGGCTCTGAGCTGTCAGCACAGAGCCCGACGCGGGGCTCGAACCCACAAACCTTGAGATCAGGACGTGAGCCGGAATCAGTTTTTTCACCGACTGAGCCCCTCAAAAATTTTTCTTTTAGAGAGAGAGAGAGAGAGAGAGAGAGAGCGCATGAGGGGGAAGAGAGGGGCAGAGAGAGAGAATCTCAAGTAGGCTCTAGGCTCAGCGTGGAGCCCTACACGGGGCTCGATCCCACAACACTGGCATCACGACCTGAGCTGAAATCAAGACCACCACATCAAACTCCTCATGAAAAGGTGCCCTGGCTTTGTCCTGCAGCCTTACATAACCCCCAACACACTGATGGGGTCCCCTGGGAGTTAGCCCAGCATGAGCCCGTGCCCCTGGGCACAGCCTGGGCACCCACCCCGGGCCCATCTGCCATCTCGGCCCTGTGCTCATTCCCCGGGCAGCCCCTCTTTCCCCTGCTCCCAACCAGAGGCTTGGTTCTGCCGCTCTAGCTTATGAGCCATTGTGAGCCCAAGGGGCCCTCTTTGAAAGGAAAGGACTGTGTGAATAAACCCCTAACAGTGGGGATTTGATTAAAACGCTAGCTCCCGCCGTCGAGGGCCCTTCAGGCCCCTCGTGAGGGGTCTCACACACCTCTCCCACTCCATCCCACACCAATGGGAAAGATGAAGGTTTATTACTCTCATTTGATAGAAGCCATTATCGTCCAAAAAGGTTAATTAATTTTCAGAAGGTCACACGGCTGGGTTGAAATGAATCTTTCGGGCCATGTCGGGGCGGAAGGACACAGGCATCACCCAAGTTTGGGTGGTAAATCGACCGCCCCGGAGTCCAGGCCCATGGGGAAGAAGTCTGTAATGCAGTAACGATGCTGGCCAGGGGCAAGGGAGGGACGGGTCCCTAACAGATGACCAGACAAAATGGTTTGCCCAAGACTGGGGCGTTTTCAGGGGGGAGTTGACTGAGTAAGGGCCCCCCAAGGTGTGCACTTCCTAATCCTTTGAATTTGAGAAACAAATTCAAACACAGGTCCGAGAAACACAGGTAGCTGCCCAAGCCTCTGCAGATCCCACGGACCTCAGAGCTGTCTCTGCACCGTCTAGGGCCATCGTAAGGGGACGGGGTGCCTGTCAGCTCTGGAGTGGGCAGGAGCAATTACACACCAGCAAACCCCTGAAGATTGGCTTTCCAGAAAACCAAAATACGCACACAGGTACAGGCACATGTTTGTGTTTGTTACAAAGCTTACTGACATAAAGGGTAGGTAGGGAACAACCCACAGATCCTAAGTTACAACGCTCTATTGTAAATTCGTCACAGCTGTAACTTCAGCCGACATTGTATTTCTTGCAAAATCCATTATCAACTTTTGAGATTCTATTGCCAACAATGGAATCGCATTAGCAGGCTATGAATGAGCACTTGACTGATACGGGAGTCGGCATAGCAGTCGGCTCCCCTCGTTGACAAACAATTACAGTTCCGACCTGAATGCGAGTTGATATTTTCATTTACGTTAACTAGGAAGATGGAGGTAAGATTACAAAGACACGTGTCAAAACTTCAGTCCTCTGACAATGATGCGAGTGCCTTCCTTGCTGAATTAGATAACCGTTTTCAAATACTGAAGGAATATTTCCTCGATGTTTTTGTGCCCTTCACAATGGAACGGCTACAGACGGGACACATTCAAGGTTAATTTGCGTTATTAACCTGGTTCTATCACTTCATTAAGTCTAGATAATCAACAAAACAATATAGGAAGGAATGACTTCTGTGGTATAAATACTCCCATCAGAGACAATTTTAAGGTACTGACGTGACGTTGCTGGTAACCGTTTGGGAAGAGACGCAGACCAGCGCTCAGTATTTCTGTTGCTCAGACGCAATGGGTATAAATGACCCCAAGGACACAGATAATAGCAAAATGGCATTTAAAAATTAGGAAGTGATTTTTGAGGGTTTTTTTTTAACTTTTGAGTAATTATTTGCTTTGTTTTGTTATATCATTTATTTAATTTTAAGACTGAAATTTTTTATTTTTAATAATGGCTGTGGTTACCAAACAGCTTAAAAAATTCCTAAAAATTTCACCACCGGCTCTGCTGAGCCATTCCTTGTACAAAGCTAGAGAAGGTAGCTTAAAGTAGTTAACTTAAGCACCATTTTTTGTTTTGAAGTGCCTTGTAAATGTGTTAGGAAGGTAGATCTCATGTTCAGTGTTCTCATACACCAAAAACCAACAGAAAACACAAAAAAACAAAGAGACATGAGGAAACTCTGGAAGGTGGTGGATATGTCCATGACCTTGACTGTGGGGAGGGATGTGTCCATGATCTTGACTGTGGGGAAGGATGTGTCCATGACCTTGACTGTGGGGAGGGATGTGTCCACGACCTTGACTGTAGGGATGGATGTGTCCACGACCTTGACTGTGGGGATAGATGTGTCCATGACCTTGGCTATGAGGATGGCATCATGGGTATTTGTACATATCCAAACTCATCAAACTATACGCATGAGATATGTGCATTCTTTGAATATGAATTATAACTCAATAAAGGCGTTAAAAAGAGGGTACACCATTGATACTAAATAGCATTATGTGGATACATTTCATAAAATAGACGAAATGAATGAATTCCTTGAAGGACAAAAAGTTCCAAAACAGATTTAAAAGGAAGTAGGAAAACTAAATACGTCTATATCAATCAAGAAACTATGGGGTGCCTGGGTGGCTTAGTCGGTTAAGCGTACAACTTCTGCTCAGGTCATGATCTCACAGTCTGTGGGTTTGAGCCCCTCGTCGGGCTCTGTGCTGACAGCTCAGAGCCTGGAACCTGCTTCCGATTCTGTGTCTCCCTCTCTCTCTCTGCCCCTCCCCTGCTTGTGCTCTGTCTCTCTCTCTCTCTCTCTCTCTCTCTCCAAAAAAATAAACATTAAAAAAAATTTACAGAAACTGAATTCACAATTGAAAACCATTCCACAAAGATAACATGATAATGAATGTTAGCAAATTCCAAGGAATCAAAAAAAGCTCTATTTTTAAAAGTTTCATATTCGTTGTAGTAACTAGTAAATGAATTTTATCATCTTTGCTAATTTTTACAAAAGAAGGTCGACTAGAATCTGGAGAGGGATTGCTTTGATCAATATACAAGACCAATTGTGTTTCTACATACACTAGCAAACGACTGGAAAAGGAAATTGTAAAATACCATCACAACACATGAAACAGTGACAAATTTAACCACACAGATTCAAGATCAATATATCGTCAACTACAAAACCTTGCCGGGAGCAGCTAAAAAGGACCGCAACAAATAGAAACATCACATTCACGATTGGGAGACTTGGTATTAGTCTGTAGATTTAGGGCGACCACAATCAAACTCTCAGCAGGCTTTTTTTGGTAAATTTAACAATCTGGTCGTGAAGTGCACATGGACATATGAAGGACCTAGAATCGCCCAAATGACTCTGAAACAGAAAGACAAAGCTGGTGGGCTTATACTGCCTGACTTATGGCTTTTGGTAAAGCAGTCATCAAGACAGTATGGCGTTGCTTTATGACAGACAAATAGGTCGATGGAACAGACGAGTGAGTTCAACAATGGATCCTCCCGTGGATGATCAAGTGATTCTCAGTAAGGTACCAAGCATCTGCCATGAGAACGGAGAATTTTCAGAGTGGTGCTGGAAAAACTGAATATCCATATGGGGGGGGGGGGAATTCTTGATACTGTCAACATATAATATATACAAAAATGAGGGTGTCTGGGTGGCTCAGTCTGTTAAGAATCTAACTCTTGATCTCAGCTCAGGTCATGACCTCAGGGTTGTGAGATCGAATCCCGTGTCAGGCTCTACACTAGGCATGGGGCCTATTTGGGATTCACTCTTTTCCTTGCTCTTTGCTCCTCCCCCCCAACTCACACACACACTCTCTCTCTCAAATAAAATACAATAAAAATACAAAAATGAACTCAAAGTTGATCAGAAACCTAAATATAAAAGTCAATATTACCATGTGTCTAAAAACAACAACAACAACAACAACAAAAAAACCAAAGGAGAAAATCTTTACCATCTTAGCAGAGACCTTAGAGCTGATACAAAAAAACATGGGCTATAAATAAAAAGTTGGTGTATCTTTAATTTTAAAAACGAGGTCTAATGGAAGCGTTCACCTAAGAAAAATGAACACCAGGTCAACAGAAAGCATACGAACGCTCACAGGAGCTTTATCCATGGTGACCAAACTTGGAAACAACCCAAATGTCCCTCCACAGATGAATAGATAGTTACACATCCATGCAATTGAATGCTAGTCAGCAATAACAAATTACAGATACACTCAAAACATGAATGGCTCTCAAAAACATTTGCACAATGAAAGAAGCCAGGCGCGGAAATGGCTGTACGAGTTCATTTATGTGGAAATGAAGAAAATGCAAAATTATCTATAGTGACAAAAGGGGGCAGGAGCGGACGTTTGGAAAGAGATGGAAATGTTCATTATCTGTATGTTGTGGTCACACACGTGTGTACCTCTGCTAAAATTTGCTGAACTCTATACTTTAAATGGATGGTTTCCATGGTGTAGAATCTAAAAGGTAGAGCTGGGAAGAGCTTCTGCGTAAGAACAGGTGTAATCTGAATGGTGTGTGGGTGAGTGGAGAGGAAGGATTGACAGGAAGCAAAGGCAAAAATGTCCCCATAAGGTACTTACGGGACGAGAGGGACCCTTTCCGTGGGCAGGGCGGGGGGGAGGGGGGCAGTCTGCTAAGAGCTCTGGCTGTTTCCAATGAAAATCAGCCTTTGCCCTCAACCTGGATCTCAATCCCCCAAAACCTGGAATTGCTGTGTCCAGTTGCCTCAAACAAGGCCATCTGGGGGCCATGCTCCCTCAAGGGCCGTAACGAGATTCTCTTGGAGCATGGGTCTCGGGAGCCCGACATTTAGGCTGGGAGTACACGCAGGGGTTGCTTGATTCTCTGACACGGTATTCTGGAAAGTGTGGTACTGTAACAGAGCAGGGTCTCGACAGGGACAAACAGCCAGAAATGGCACCCAAACCGGTCAGACTGAGGAAAGGAGAGCTAAGAGAAGAATTATTTACAATAAGAAAGAAACCGTATGGACCACACCTGAGCAAAGGCTTTACTTTTGTCCCAGGGGCACCGGAAGTAACGTGTGTCCCACTAGTGGCTGCTGGGAACGTTGTGGCCCTGAGTCCAGACTCCCCAGGCTGGAGGGTCCCTGGGCACCCTGCAGGGCTGTGGGTGCTGCCCATCGCCACCCAGGGATGGGAGGCAGTGCCTGTACTCCTCAGATTCTGTGTGCTTTGCCTATCTATTAAAACTCATGATGGGGCGCCTGGGTGGCGCAGTCGGTTAAGCGTCCGACTTCAGCTCAGGTCACGATCTCGCGGTCCGTGAGTTCGAGCCCCGCGTCAGGCTCTGGGCTGATGGCTCGGAGCCTGGAGCCTGCTTCCGATTCTGTGTCTCCCTCTCTCTCTGCTCCTCCCCCGTTCACGCTCTGTCTCTCTCTGTCCCAAAAATAAATAAAAAACGTTGAAAAAAAAAATTTAAAAACTCATGAGAATTTTATCTTTTGCTTTCTAATACAGTGCAATTTTTTTAAATATAAAAGTTAACCGTGTTTCTCATTTTCAAACATTTAGGTGAAAAGATGCCCCGGGTTTGTCTTCACGTAGAGCCATGCACTGAGCCAGGACCCCTGGGTCTTGGAGCCCCACACGTGGCCCATGCACCCCGCTGGACCTGCTCCTGGGCCAGCTTGGAGTTCACTTCCACTCTCCCGTCCACGCCACACTGCCCGCTGCTCTGGCCCACGTGCCACGTGAGCTCTCTCTGAGAGAAGCAGAGTGTGCACGCGTACCTGACAAAGACCGTCTGATTAGAATTAGCTCCCATTTAGAGAGTACCTCTTATGTGCCAGGCGCTGGCTCACAGCCCCTCCTCCTAACGCCGCAGGGGGCTGTTTGTCACTCTGACTTCACAGAGGAGACAGAGGCCCCAAGAGATGGCTCTTAATGCAAGATCCCACGGCTGGTCCTGCTCACCTCCTGGGCAGCCAACACCACCATCACGGTGCTGGGGCCGAGCCCTCCTTCCAGCCACTGCTGCTAAGTCCTCGTGGACACTCCACACGCACGCACACACACACACACACACACACACGCGCGCGCACACACACACACACTCCACAGCGTTCCTTTCCCGGAGTGCACTTGCCCAGTGCTTTCCAGACCCCAGCGTGACCCTAACACCTGTCAGGACACAGACCAGTGTCTGAAGCCCCTACTCAGACCCCCTCTCCTTCCCAACTCCCTTCTCTGTCTCTGTAGCCTACACTGGCCCTGGGGGTACAATGTGTGCGGGTGGGCATCCTGGAGCTGCCCCCGCAGCAGCGAGACACTTTCCCATCCGCATCGTTCCCCGCCGCCCCCCACCCCCGCCCCTGGGACAGGCACGGGAGTGCAGGGAGAGGCAAAGCACAAGCCAGCGTCTCTGGGGGGCTCTCTGGGGGGCGTGGTGCCACCAAGTAGGCTGGGGGTCAGAAGGGAGGCAAATCAGTAAGAAAAGCATAGCAGGGACCCATACAGCCTGTGCAGCCTGACACAGTAAAGCTGACAATAGCAGCTTTAGTCAAAATCAGGAAAAGTGGCCTGAGTGTCTCTTCTTGGGCTTTTTCCTTTGGGGCCTTGGGAATCTTGGAACCCATGGTATTGCCCACTTCCCCCCAGTGCGAAGGTTGGTGAGCAAATGCTAGAGGTTTCTGAGGTTCCTTGTTTTATCTTAGGAATGCAAGTGATTTTTCAGTCTCCTTCAAGCTTTGTACGTTTTGGTTTAAAAATAAAAATCACGGGCGCTGGGTGACCCAGTTAAGTGTCTGACTTCAGCTCAGGTCATGATCTCGCGGTTCGTGGGTTCGAGCCCCACATCGGGCTCTGTGCTGACAGCTTGGAGCCCGGAGCATCCTTTGGATGCTGTGTCTCCCTCTCTCTCTGTCCCTCCCCCGTTCACACCCTCTCTCTCTCTCTCTCTCAAAAATAAACATTTAAAAAACCTTAGAAATAAAAATCATATTTAAAACACTCCCTATAAAAATACCAACAGTACTCTTCACAGAACTAGCACAGATAATCCTAAAATTTGCATGGAACCACAAAAGACCCCAAAGAGCCAAAGAAAGCTTGAAAAAGAAGGACAAAACTGGAGGTATCATAACCCCACATCTCAAGATGTATTACAAAGCTGCGGTAACCAAAACAGTATGGTACTGGCACAAAAATGTCGATGGAATAGAATAGAGAGCCCAGAGATAACCCATGATTATGCGGTCCGATAGTGTCCGATAGAGGACGCAAGAATATACAATGGGGAAAGATGGTGTCTTCAAGAAATGGTGCTGGGAACACTGGATAGCCACACACAGAAGAAGAAAGAAACTGGGCCCCTTTCTTACAACACACACAAAAATAAACTCAAAATGGATTAAGGAGCTAAACGTGAGACCTGAAACCATAAAAATCCTAGGAGAGAGCACAGATAGTAATTTCTCTAATGTCGGCTGTAGCAACATCTTTCTAGATGTGTCTCCTGAGGGAAAGGAAACAAAAGCAAAAACAGACTGTTGGGACTTCATCAAAATAAAAACCTTCTGCACAGCAAAGGAAACAACCAACAAGACGAAAAGACAACCCCCTGAACGGGGGAAGATATCTGCAAATGACAACTCTGATAAAGGGTTAGTATCCAAAGTATGTAAAGAACTTCTACAACTCAACGTCCGAAAAAAACAAATAATCCAATTGAAAGATGGGCAGAAGTCACGAACAGACATTTCTCCAAAGGAGACATCCGGATGGCCAACAGACACCTTGAAAAGATGCTCAACACCACTCATGGTGTGGGAAATGCAAATCAAACCCACCGTGAGAGATCACCTCACACCTGTCAGAATGGTGAAACCCAAAACCCGAGAAACCACAGGTGTCGGTGAGGATGCGGAGAAAAAGGAACCCTCGCGCACTGTTGGTGGGAATGCAGACTGGTGCGGCCGCCGTGGAACACGGTATGGAAAATATTAAAGATGGAACTGTCATGTGATCCGGCCATTCCGCACATTTACCCAAAGAATACGAACACACTGATTCTAAAAGATACATGCACCCCGATGTTTACAGCAGCATTGTTTACAACAGCCAAGATATGGAAGAATCCCAACTGTCCATCGATAGATGAATGGATAAAGATGAATGGACACACACACACACACACACACACACACACACTGGACTACTACTCAGCCATAAAAATAATGAAATCCTGCCATTTGCAACAACATGGATGCATCTAGAGGGTATTACGCTAAGTGAAATAACTCAAAGACAAATATCACAGGATTTCACTCATACGTGGAATTTAAGAAACAAGACAAATGAGCAAAGAAAAAAAAGACAAATAAAAAACCAGACTCTTAAGTAGAGAGAACACACTGGTGGGCACTGGAGGGGAGGCGGGTGGGAGCAGGGGGGAAATAGGTGACGGGGATGAAGAAGCACCTAACCCTGATGAGCACGGCCTCACGTGTAGGATTGTTGAGTCCCTATGTTGTACGCTGTATGTTAATTACACTGGAACCAAAATCAAAATAAAGACCATATTTCCCTTCAAGTCTTTGCACTTGGCCATGGTTCCGGAGGGCCCGCTTGTCTCCACCTCGCCCCACCTTGGACTCCAGCAAGCTTCCCTGGGTCCTGAGGCCGCGAGCTGGCGGCGTGGCTTCCCTGCCCTCTTGTTGGGCGTGTGTGGACGCACAGGGCTCATTCGTGGGCCCATGTCCTTACTCTTGTTTTCCTTCCCGGTTTTCAATTCTCCCTGGAGTTTCAATTCTGTCATGCTGCCGTGTTTATAACAATTACAGCCAATATTTATCATGTACTTATGACTATCTACTTATCATCCGCTTATGACTTATGAACACCTTGAGGTGGCGACTGGTAATATCCTGTGTAAAGAGAGGAAACCGAGGCAAGAGAGCCATGCGACAGCCCAAGGCCACACAGTGAGTGACCAGCAAAACAGAGACTAGAATGCCAGCAATCAGACAAAAGCGCTCCGAACGGCCGGGCCATTCACCGCTCACACACACGTGTGCGGTACGGCTCGTGTAATGTGTCAGTAGAAGCCACCTCGAGCTCTTTGTGACAGAGAATGGCATGTCGGCAGCCTTCACAAGAGCCCCGAACCCACAACCACCCCAGTGTCCCCCGACTGTAGCCTGCCGAGACCAGGCTTTGTTCGTGCGATGGATTATCACGTTGCACCAACAACAAAGTGATCTCACGGACGTAATGTTAAGTGAAGAAACCAGAGATAAAGAAACACACACACTGTATATGATGCCTCTTAGAAAGTTTCAGAAACAGCGAATGCAGTTCAGAAAAGGGGTACTTTTAGGGGCGCCTGGGTGGCTCCGTCGGTGAAGCGCCCGACTTCAGCTCAGGTCATAATCTCGTGGTTCGGGAGTTCGAGCCCCATATCAGGCTCTGTGCTGACAGCTCAGAGCCTGGAGCCTGCTTCCGATTCTGTGTCTCCCTCTCTCTCTGCCCCTCCCCTGCTCACACTCTGTCTCTCTCTCAAAAAAATGAATACACATTAAAAAAAAAAAAAAAAAGAAAATGGGTACCTTTGGGGATGGGGGAGTGGAGGAGTGGGGGAGGGCACAGGGAGGCTGCTGGGGCCCCGGAATGTTCTGTGTGCCGCTCTGGGTGATGGTGGGCGCGTAGGCATGAAGACAGTCACCGACGGCCCTGTGCACTAAGATTCCTGAGCTGGGCTCTGTGAGTCTGCGGTCAGCCCAACGGCCCCAAAGACAGCCATTCCCTCCTCTCTGGCACCTGTGAACGTGATGTGACTTGGCAGAAGGGACTTTGCAGATGTGTTTAGCTTCTAGACTTTAAAATAGGGCCGTTATCCTGGATTATCTGACTGGGCCCAGTGTACTCTCCTGAGCCCTTCAAGAAACACACCTTCCCTGGCTGGAGAGTTTTGAAGCCCGTATTCATTTTCAATGGTCGCTGCGACAAATCACCACAAACCTAGCAGCTTCAAACAATGCAACCCTATTGTTTTGCTGTTTCTGGAGATCAGGAGTCCAGGTGGGCTCTTCGTAGGGTCTCTGGAGGCCGAAATCAAGACGTCGACCAGCTGTTCTGCGCTGGAGGCTGGGGGGAGGGGAGGGTCTCCACTCTCGCAGTGCCCAGAATCTCCTTCCCCTCTCCCCAAAGTTTCTTTCCACAGAAACCCAAGGCTGCACCCCTCAACAAAAGCTGGAAATAAATGCATCTATCCAGCAGGGCCAGAAACAGCGAGGTGCAAACCTCAGGCACAGAGGTTGAGGAGTGAGTGCCTACTGGGTGCCTCCTGGGGACTCAGCAAACCTCACCCTCGTCCCGGCCCTGCTGAGCAGACCCTGGGTTTTCGAGCGAGGGAATCAACCTCCCTGCCACACTTCATTGCCCCGAGGGCTTAGCCAAATGAATGAATACCCATTCATTC
Source organism: Prionailurus viverrinus (assembly GCF_022837055.1). Taxonomy (NCBI): domain Eukaryota; kingdom Metazoa; phylum Chordata; class Mammalia; order Carnivora; family Felidae; genus Prionailurus; species Prionailurus viverrinus. Next base: position 3,946,139 of record NC_062563.1, read on the forward strand.
ACTCCTTCATTCCCTCCATCCTGACTTCTGTCCCCAGATGGGAGGACGCGTCTACTTAGCACAAGTGCTGTGCTGGGGGCTGGGACCCCGGCAGAGCTACCCGCTTGGGTTGGGGTCCCCCTTCTGAGCAGGGTCCTGTGGAGAGCCACCACATGGAGCAAATAAAAATACAGGGTGCCCCTATGTGACGTGTAAAATACATGCTCCATATTTGGGGCATACGGAGAGTAAAAATAAGTATGTGCTGTTAATTGAAAGTCAGATCAAGTGAAATAAGCCATACAGAGAAAGACAGATACCATATGTTTTCACTCTTATGTGGATCCTGAGAAACTTAACAGAAACCCATGGGGGAGGGGAAGGAAAAAATAAAAAAAAGGAGGTTAGAGTGGGAGAGAGCCAAAGCATAAGAGACTCTTAAAAACTGAGAACAAACTGAGGGTTGATGGGGGGTGGGAGGGAGGGGAAAGTGGGTGATGGGTATTAAGGAGGGCACCTTTGGGATGAGCACTGGGTGTTGTATGGAAACCAATTGGACAATAAACTTCATATATTGGGGGAAAAAATGAAAGTCAAATCTACCTGGGCACTTGGTATTTGACATTGTCACCAACTGGAAAGTCACTTTCCTTAGTTACTCGATCACTGTGGGACCTGGCCTGCCCCAGGGCCCCCTGCAGGGGACAGCTGACCACAGGAACAGCCATCTGCTGGGTGGTGCTCCCATCTTCCCGCCCAGCCTCGCCACTGATGTGGCCCGGGGTCCCCTGAAGCCCAGGGTCCCCGACGTGGCTGTGCGGTGAAATCCCCAGGAGCCTAGGGACCTGGTGCCACCCTGGTGCCTCCTCTGGGCTTTGGACTGAATTGGTCTGGGGGCATCAAAAAACTCTCAAAGCTGCCCAAGGGATTTGTAGTCAGGTCGGAGACCTCCCCTCGGGGGCTGCCCTGAGTGCCCCCTCTCAGACACCTGTCTGAGAAGAAGCCTCGAATGAGAAGCAGGGTACCTGGCTGTGGTTCGTGGCTTCCGGGAGCCGCTGGGCCTGGGTTCCAGTCCCGCGTCTGCCATTTTCTAGCTGTGTGGCCTCGGGCAGCGCTCTCCGAGCTCCAAGTTCCTCTTCCTTCTCTCACGAGGCCGTTGTGAGTGCCAGTCAACACAGCAGTTCTCGAAGCTGCCGGGACCAGCAGCATCAGCAGCACCTGGGACCACGGGAGGCATGCAGAGTCTCCTGAATTAGCAACCTGAGGCTGGGGCCCACATCCCGCCTTTGAACGAGCACTCCAGGGGATCCAGCCTCCCGCCCAACCACAGGCGCAGGTGACACGTGTTAAGGGGAAGCTGTGGAAAGATGGGTACGTGAGGAGAAATCAGCTCCCACCACCGAATCATGAATCGGGGGGCTCCCTCTCACCACCCACCAGGAGCTCCAATGTGGCCCTGCCCCTGCCCCTGCACAAGTTCAAGGTTGCTCTCTATGCAGGCTCTTGCCAGTGGCCTCAAGACTCAGAAAAACTCACTCCCCCTCTCCGGGCGGATGACTCTGCAGCTGTGCCCAGGGCAGGGGTCCCCCCACCCAACTACGGCGAGCACTTCCGGCCCCAGCTGTGCTTGGCTGCCCTGGGGCTCCCCTGAATTCTCCAGAATCTGGAGTTGGGGCGCACTGCTGGGAGAAAGCTTCTCAACCCACCTCCCAATTCTTCAAAGCCTGCAAGCTGCCTGCTGCTTGAAAATAAAAATGTAGAGTGATTGCAGATTGTGACCTAGAACTGAAATAAAACCAATTTTCTGACTTTGGCTAAGTTGAAATACCTGCCATCTTGGCCCGGGGCTGCGGAATCACAGAAGCCCCGCGCTCGGCCCAGATCGACTGGACCAGCCGACTTGTCTGGGCCTCAATTTTCTCAGCTGAGATAATAGTAATAATTACTACTACAATGATTGGGATAAGAGAATTTGTAAGGGCTTCATCCTCCCGGCACTCTCGGAGGCAGTTTAGCCGCGTGCCAACTCGGTGGCTCGTTAGAATCACCTGGGGAGATTCCACAATCCAGATTCCCGGGCCCACACGGGGACCAAGAGAACGTTGGGTGGCTACACCGCCAAAGTGCAGCCAAGCTGGGGGGCCCACGGGCTGGTAGCCCAGATCCCGGCCCACCGGGCCCGCCTTCCCCGTCTCCGGGGAACAGCACCTCTGTCGTCTTTGGGGGGCCCCTCCCGCAGACACATGCACCTCGGGGGTGAACGCGGGCCCTTCGGGGACCCGGCCCTCCAGCGTGGGCTCTACGCAAACTGCTGCAAAGGAATCGAACAGAAGTCAACATATGGCGACTTAAAAAACGATTAACTTCGTTTAAGAGAAAAAGAAAAGATGGCTTTTTGTTGCGTTTAGAAAAAAAGAACAACAGAGCAAATCTGTGTCATTAGCTGGAAGCAGATGGCAGCCTCTGTGGACGGCGTGTGCGTGCAAGGTTCTTCCTGTTCCCTCTCCAGCTCCCGCGTGGAGGGCTCCGTACTTAACAAGGCTGGGCCCCCCCCCCCCCCCCCATAGGTACAGAGCCACGGCCCTGAGCACCCTCCTGCCTCGGCTTCCTGCAATCACGGAACATCTGCTGTGCCGAGCCTGCGCCTCATCCCCAGGGCCTGGCAAGGTCATTAGTCATCGTCTCATCTGGCGATGTCACAAACGCCCCCTCACTCTCTCTGCTCCAGCTGGTTCTGGGGGGTCCCCGGAGGCCTGAAGGGCAGGGCTGACTCCAGGACCCCCTCCCGCCTCTGCATCCCCAGCCACATGGGCCCTGAAGCCAGGACTCTGAGTGACAGCCCATTGGCACAGACCAGCGCCATGCGCGTGGGCAAGGCTCTTCAGTGATGGAGGGGAGGATACAGCTCTCTGGCTGGCTTGCTGGGTATCTGTTGACGGTTTCTCTCCTTTCGCGTAAGATAGGCCCAAGCAGGGGTGCCCGGCCGGCTCCGTCAGCAGAGTATGTGACTCTTGACCTTGGGGTTGTGAGTTTGAGCCCCGTGTTGGGTATAGAGACTGCTTAAAAAGAAAATCTTTTTAAAAAGATGGACCCAGGCAGCCCCTTAGCCCAGAAGACCAGAGTGGGGTTCTTGGTACATATATTTTTGTTAAAGTCCCTGTATTGATGAGGGCTCTTCGGTTTCAAGGAGATCCAACCCACACTGGCTTCAGCAACAGGAGGATTGGTTGGCTTGTTAACTGAGAAAGCCAGTGGTCCAGCTTCAGGCATGGCTGGATCTAGGTGTCCAAATATGTTATGAGGAATGTGGCATCCTCCTTCTCTCAGTGCTGCACTCCTCTGTGTTTGCTTCTATATAGTTACAAAGAAATAGTTTAATGTTTACATAGTTTTGAGAGAGAGTAAGAAACAGCACGAGCGGGGGAGGGGCAGAGAGAGAGGGGGACCCAAAATCCGGAGCGGGCTCCAGGCTCCCAGCTGGCAGCACAGGCCCTGACGCGGGGCTCGAACCCACAAACCGCAGGACCGTGACCTGAGCCGAAGTCGGACACTCACCCGACTGAGCCACCCAAGTTTGCTTCTATATTTACTACCTATCACTATGTAACGAATTACCCCAACACATAGCTGCCTACAACAATACACGTCTATTATCTCACACAGTTTAGGTGGATCAGGAATTCAGAAATAGTGTCATGGTTTGAGGTCTCTCACGAGGTGAAAATCGAGACTCCAGCCCGGCTCTGTCATCTGAGGGGTTGAGGGCCGGAAGAGTTGCTTCCAAGATGGTGCACCCCGTGGCTGTAGGCAGGGGGCTGCAGCGTCCTCCCCTGCGGACCTCTCCACGCAGCTGCTCGCGTGTCCTCACAACACGGCCGCAGGGCTGGTGACCAAGGAGGGGGCTGCGATGTCTTTGGTGACCCAGAAGTCACATTTGCTCATTTCTACAATCCTCTCTTGGTGGCCAGTCAGCTTCACCCAGGCGAGCGGTGAGACTCATCGGGGGGCGTCTGGAAGGCTGGTGACCTCGGCTTCCTTCTCAGGTCCCGCAGAAAAGCTCTTTGAGGCTGTGACTCCAGCGGAACACCACTTTCCCATGCCATGCCCGTCGCTGACCAAAGTATCGTGACTCCACTTGGCCGGGCTGAGCCAGGGGCTCACCGCTCGGGTCAGGGAGGGGGAGGGTAAACCCCACCCAAGCTGCATGGATGCAGAGTCTGAGAGGAGCTCCTCCCTGAGAGCAATCAAGGGGTTGCTAAGTACAAGATCAAGGGTCAGCCAAGCCTTTGGTTTGGAAACCATGTCTGCCCTGTCTAGCTGGGTAGACCTCCCTGTGCCTCAGTTTCTATATCTGTAAAACGGGCATTCTATAACCCTCTCGGAGCCGTCATTCGGGACGATCACGCACATAAACCCTCTCACATAGTCGTGTAGAAACATAATGAGCCACTTAACCGAGAAAGCGATTATCATCACTAAAGCGTAGAGGCTCAGAGCTGGGCCCCGGAACCCGCTTCATGGGTTCGAATCCTAGTTGCTGTGTGACTGTGACAAATGGTCCGTCCTCTCTGAACTTCCAAACTGTGAAACGGAGGCCATGCCACCACCTACCTCGGGTTGTTGTGAGCGTTGGACCTGGACGTGGGGAGCGGAGGCAGCTCCCCTGGTGGGTGATTCGTAGCTCTATCATCACGCACGTGTAACGGGGCCTGTGTGGTGTAGGAGAGACTGGGTGGCCGGCACGTTCACTCACAAAATTCAGGTTATGGCTTTCAGGAGACTCCGTTTGACACTCACCCTGGGATAATTACCCAAGGTGTCACTTAATCGTGCTCAGAGAGGCAAGCAGTTCTCTGAGGGCATCGCAGGGAGCTTGAGGGAGCAGGGTCGGAACAGCAAGGTCATTGAGCTGCCCTGTGGGGCCCCGGGGCCGAGACCTGGGGAGCAAGCCCGGGACCGGCCACCCCGCTCTCCTGGCTGACTGGCATCTCCGGGCCCCAGGGAGACGGAGGCAGGGGGCCCAGTAGAGAAGCGGGAGTCCCAGCACGGTGACCCGGCCTGTCCAAGATCTCAGGGGTCATGCCACCCCTCTCTGCTGCCCTCCTTTAGTGACCATCCAAGGAAACCCCTGGAAATGCTCTGCTGTCTCCTGAGGGTGGCGAGGCAGGGGTCCACGAGAGGGAAGAACTCGCCCTTCCCTTCAGACATCGTGCGGGGGAGTCTTCAACAAACAAACAGACCCCCAGGAGGGCCTGGCTTTCTGGAACTTTTCAAACCAAGCTGCACACAGGTTTCCCTGCTTGGGGGGGGGGGGGGGGGAGATGTCGGTGCGAGATGGGCTCCAGTCAGCCCCTGGGTCTTGCAAAAGACCACAACAAATAAAACCCGGATGGTGTTCAGTGAGGGCTGGCCCCGAGGAAACTGGCCACGGAGGGGAGTCGGGGAGGAGCGGGGAGCGTTGTGGGTTTCTCTACCCTCCGCGTCCCCAACATCCGCGTTCAGAAGGAACGACCGCTGGGTACCAGAGCTGAAAGGGATCGTGCTGGCACACATAGGAGGGGCCAGCGGAGGCCCTGGGCGAGCCCTGCCCTGTCCACCCTCACCACACACCCTCTTTCTCTATGCATGCAGGTGCTCTGAAACCCCAGGGAACGTTCTAGAGGAAATACTGCTTTCTGACCACAGGGGGTGCTGTTGCCTCACAAATGAGCTGCCCAAAAAAAAAAACGGCTGATGGAAAAAAAATTTCTCCCTGCAGTCCAAAGACTCTCGAAGTTTCCATCTGCAGACAGCTTTGGAAGGGGGCCCGAACCCTGATGGATCCTGAGCCTTTCTCCTTCCGGAATCTCTTTCCCAGGGAAGGCTCCCTCTGTGCTCCCACGGGTTTCGGGGAGAGGAAGAGGCTATCGGAGGGAGGGAACACTGCAGCACAGCTCACAAGGTGCTACCCACCCACCACTACTAGGGTCCCCAGCTTGTAGGGGGCAACTAAGGGGCTACACTGTGTCCCAACGTAGCAAAGCCTGACCCTGTAACCCCCAGACCACTCCAGTGGGATGGATACGATAGCAGAAATGGCCCAGCACCTGCCTGAGCTCACAGGCACCCCGTCAGCGAGACAGACACCATCGTCACCCGTGTCTCTGTGGCTCCAGGACAAAGGACCCCAACCGCTCTACTCTTTGGGGCCCGTGTAGCAGTTGGGCCTTAAGGTCCAGAGTGGCATTTCTACGCCCCAGCCGCGTGTCTCGTTCTGTTAAGAGGAGTGTGTGTCTGACGGCCTGCGTGGGGACGTGGCCTGGGCTGCCTCTCCCGGCTGGGCCACAAGGGCCTCTTAATGCCCGCGCTGCCCTGGAGGGGTCTGGCGTGCCCAGAACCCCTGGAGAAGTTTCCATTAAACCATCAGTTCTGACCAGATGTTCTCAGTTTTTAAGCCACATTTTTTTATGACCTAGGAGGGACCCCCTTCCTCATTTTTCTGGAAGAAAAGGAACATAAGTGAGAAAATGCAGCTCAGGCCGCCTGGTTTACATGGCAGTGTTCTAAAGGAGGCCCAGGTCCGGGCCCCCGGCTTCAGCTGAGCCAGCAATAAGCAGTGTTCAAGCCCATGAGTCAGGCAGGGGAGATAGGAGCGGGGCGGTGTGTTTTCTTTTCACATTTATGCATTAAGAAGAACGAGATGGAAAATGGGCCAGGCGGCCATTAGCGTGGCTCCTCCCGTGTCTGGGTTTGGGGAAAAGCATACGTCAAGTCAATGTTAACAAACACGGACTTTTTTTTCCACCGTGGACTGCTCTGCCAGCTAATCTGGTCCTTATCCTGGGGCCTCTGGTCGTTTTTGTAAATAAAACCGATGAGGACCACTTGTAAAAATGAACATTCTTAGGCAAAACTTGCTAATTTCATGCCAACTGGAATTAACCGGCCTTACCGAAATCCTGGAGGCCTCAAGATGACTCTCAGGATGGGGGTTCTAAATGACTTGACATCTGTCCAGGGGTGCTCGCTCGGCCCCGAAAGAGGCTGGCTGGCAGGGAGTCTGGGCCCACATCCTGGGTCCCAAGAAGGTGGATGAGGCGGCAGCTGAGAGGGTCTCTGCACAGCGGCCTCTTGGGGGTCCCGGCGGGCCTCTGCAGGCTCTGCTTAGCACATCTGAAATGCATACAGGAAACACATGTGTTCTGGATCCTTCTCCTCACGTCATCAGCCTTTCTTGATGCTTCTTCCTACTGCAGCTGCAGAGGCAACCAGCACGGGAACGCCGTCCACAGTGGCCTCCGCCTCTGTTCCCCGCTGGTGATAGTCCAAGTCCTCACCTCCGGACCCCGCTGGGGTCGCCTGGGAGCTCTCCCCACGGAGCTGCTGCCTTCGAGGGAGGGGTTCTCTCTGGGCCTGCTTGGACTTCAGATCAGTAAGGTCTTCTCCCTTCTGTGGGAGAAGCATACATGCTTCTGTATGCATACATGCACTATAATCCAAGGGTTCTTAACTGGGGGGCCAATTCTGCCTTCCAGGGGCATATTTGACAATGTCTGGGACATGTTTGGTGGTCACAACCGGGGAGGGGGCCTCCCGGCATCAAGTACGTGGAGGCCAGGGGTGCTGGTGAACATCCCACGATACGCAGCACAGCCCTACCCCAGAGAATTATTCAGTCCCAAACGTCAGTCGTGCTGAGGTTGAGAAACCCCGCCATACGCTACTCAACCCATTCCCTAGAGATGGACAGACATAAGGTCCAAATCGTAAACGTTGTGGCAACGTTTACGGTTTACAAGACTACTTTACAGCTAGGTTACTCTGCCGCGGGGCAGCGGAACGAACAGAGAATGTAGTGCAGTGCCAGCTGGGCAGCAAGAAGAAAGCAAGAACACACATCTCTCTTCACAAGGTGCCTGTGCAACATGATATGTGAAGGAGGTCCTTTGGTCCTTCCCGACCCAGGGAGGTTGAGAAGGATCGGAAAGGGGAGCCAGACGGACCAGGAGGACTGGACCGCCCACATCGTGCGGGCAGATGTGACTCCTCCCTGAGTAACTCTGCCGGCTGTCCGGCTGTCGGTCCCGCTCAGGCCCAGGAGACCTGGCCTGGCCCCTCGAGGCCCCCCCACCCCACCCCCCGGCCGCCCTGCGCCTCACCTCCTCCCTCTCGCTCCCCTGCTTCAGGACCCGCCTGTCCCACACGGGCTGGAAGAGGACCTTGCATGTTCCCTCCGGTCTTCCGCGGCCCTGCTTCCCGGACGGAAAGCCAACATCACTGCTGTGGGACAGCCTGCCCGGACCGCCCTGACCACGTGCTGGCCTGGCACCGTGCCCCTCTCTTGCCCTCGCCGATCTTGTCATTTTGTATTTGTTTTTGTGATTCTTTGGCGGCCAGCCCTCCATCCCCCTGGACGGCCAACTTCACAGGGGCTTCCACGGGTGCTCTTCTCCTGCAATGATGCACCAGACCCCTGCACAGCACCTGATAGAGGGATCGCTCGGACCCACCCGGCACCACCAGGAGGGGGCGCAGCCCACGGGTAGGACTTCTCTGGCTTGGTCGCCGCTCTGTGTCCAGGGTCAGCGTGGCGCCTGCTCTGTGATAGGGGCTCACGATGGACGGACGGGTGGGTCAGCAAGTGAGTGAGGGAGCGAGGGAGTGAATGAACGAGTGAGTGAACAAACAAGGAAGAGAGGAGGGAGAGCGGGGCATAGACAGGCAGGCTGGACAGGATGCCAGCACTCTGCACCCACGTCCTCTCGTGTGACCGCTCCACGCGTGAGCATATGCCTCCATTCTACAAGCGAGGAAACTCGTGCCCTCTGACAAACAAAGCCAGTGAGTAGTGGCGCCTTTCCCCACCTGGGGTCCTCTGTGTCCACATCCCGCCGCCTTTTGAAAACCTTTTGACAACCAGGGGGTGAGACCCCACACCCACCTGCGGAACCCAGTGCTCACTGCCCCCGTGCAAGTGCACCACCTCACATAGGAGCTAAAGTCATAAATTCATTCCTTCCCTCCCCAGCTGCGTGTTTATTCCAGCTCGGTCTGAGCACAACTGTGTCCTCGGGAGAGAAAGGAGATCCAAATGTCTCCGTGCCAAGAGTAATCATCGTTTCCTATGAAATTTGAAAAACACTCAACTTCCAAGTGTCATTCGATCCACTGGCGGCATACATCGTGGGGCGACTCCCGGCCCCCCTCAGGCCCTCGGGGGCCCGCGCCCGCAATCCGAATGCGTCGGCGTCCCGAAAACGGTGACCGATGGGGGCCCTTGTAACTACCAGCACCTTCCTTGCTGTTGCCGCTTTGGAAGCAGTTGATTTGTTTTCTATTTCAGACGTTGTTGACACTTTAAATCTTAGCTATTTCAGAGTACAAATGCAAGTCTGTGTTTGGGCTTTGCTTGCTCAAAAAGAGGGAGAAAGGGGGTGGGGGGGGGAGAACGAGAGAGAAACAATATCAGACATGAAGCTTCACAGGTGTCGGAGGCGATGTTTGGGGAGGAGTGCAGGAAGCCCGAATCTGAGAGCGGACTAATGGTCCCCCCGGTACATTGTGGTGGGAGAAACCTTTACTTAGCGCTTAGTTTTAAGAACCTTGATAATAAAACACTTGTGCCTGACAGCTGTGTTATCTACAGCCAACTTTTTAATTTCCCTTTGCCAGGTTACTCATTCTTGAAATGTGTGTTCTTTATACCCAGAGGAATGGTTTCTATTTTCCAAACTTCCAGAAGGCTGTTTGAATAGAAAAACGGAGATGTTTGAGCCAGGCCATCAACAGCTTTTTAAATTAAAGTAGAAGCAGCAGGAAGAGGCGGGGGGGGGGGGGGGCAGAGGGGAGAAGGGGCGTTTCCCAAGGCTACCTGGGGGGGGTGCGTGTCAGGGTTCCGACCACCGCGGGGTCGCCGAAGATGCTCACGCGGTCTTTCCCCGTATCAGTTCCTTCTTTCCAGTGACGCCTATCGGCGGGGATTTTGTGCATCCCTCCATATGCTCCCCTGCCAATGGGTTTATTCGGCGTGAATCGCGTAGCGTGGTGTTGATTACGCAGAGCCACGCGGTCTCGGGCGATGAAGTGATCCTCCCAGGACTCTCAAGGCTGGTCCCGCCCAGAATGCCATTTCCTCCTGCATCTCATCCCGGGGACATCACGCCTCTCCTGGGATTTCCCAGCACGGCACGTTCTCAGGAACGTCGACGGCGAGGAGAAGCCCCTTCCCCGAATTGCCCTTCCGTGTTCTGGCATCCAAGGGTGAGAGACGCTGCGCTGGCAATGGAGGAGTTTCACCCGGGTCAAGGGCAGCCAATCCAACGGTCTTGTGCCAAACCTCTGACACCTGTCTTGGTCTGCGCCCCCCCCCCCCCCCGCCCCCGCCACCGCTTCTGGTCCAGGCTTCCCACTACCTGGGGTGAGCACTCAACAGCGGAGATCAGCTCACACCCTGCTCCTTTTAGAGCCTCTGTTGACTGCCCGCTGCCTCTACGTGAAAGCCAAAGTCCTTAGCATGGTTTCCAAGGCTCCTCGTGAGTTTGCCCCAACTCAACCGCTCTCTGCCACCACACCGTGTTATGCACAGGCGTTGGCTGCCTCCACCCTCCCGCCACCATGTCACCATGCCTCTGTCCCTTGCTTGTCCACGATGGCCGACCCCTCGTCCAGCTCTCGGTCTTCCCCAGCCCTCGTATTCCTCTCTGGACACACAGTCCCTCTCCCTCGCCAAGCTGTGGGCCCCGTGAAGAACCAGGGTATCTCTTCCCCAATGTCCCCCAGCGTTTAGCACAAACTTCACACTCCACAGGAGCTCGACCAACGAAGCTTCTGAATGAACGAACGAGAGCTCCCTGCGCGTCTCTCCGTTGTGTACATAGACAGACGGTAGCCACCGGTGTATTCGAGATTTAAAATTCATTTGTTCCCATATTTGTGGGAGCTACATGTTCTTTTTAAAATTACAGCGCTGACAACCATTTTTAACGGCCTAGTTGTCCTTCAGGGTTTATTTCAGGGGCCTCCCAGGAGGAAGCTCTAAAGCTCCCATGACTTGATAGACATAAGCCAGGTCCCTCTCAGAGGGAAGAGGGCAACCTCTTTTTCACTTGCCTTTTCAACAGAGCACACGTGTTGACAGTCATGACGAGAAGCGCTGTTCTGTGCCCCTCGTAACAGTTCGCTGAACACGATGAGCGTCCGAGGCTGATGTTACTGTTGTCTGCATCGTGCAGATAAGGAATCCGGGGCCCCCACGGGAGCAGGACTCCACAATCTGCTTTACACTTCACCCTCTGCTTCCACATCCCCCCTCTGAATTCCTCCGCAAGTCGGGAAGCAGGCAGAGCAGGGCCGGGCGTCCCTGTCTTACAGCTGAAGACATGGGGTCTCAGAGAAGCGCGGTGGGTCGTGGCCAAGATCGCACGGCTGGCTGGTGGCAGAGTGGGACTCGAACACCGTCCTTTCGCTTCTTCACCACGATCCCGACACATCAGCAAGCTCGCTCAGTGCCCGGAGCCTCGCTGTGGGGCACGGTGGCGCAGCGGTGTGTGTGTGTGTGTGTGTGTGTGTGCGCGCGCACGCGCATGACTTAAACGAGCACTGCGCACGAGACCTGTCTCACCTAAAGGAAGCCGTGCACGATGTGTGACGCTTCGGCAATTTCATCTGGAGAATGTTGCTGGCCTTGGACTTTGTTAAGCCGTTTTCAAAAGCCACTAGTCCACCATTCTTGTTGCCCAACTGGCTGGAAGGCATTAAAGGAAAAAGCACCGTAGATCGCTAAGATAAGAGCCTCAAGAGTTAATGAAAGTCTGACTTTCCGACGAGGCATTCCGAGCCGGCACGGGCTCTGCCCTGGCTTTCTTTTCCAACCCCCCTTTAAAGGCAGGCTCTTAATTGGACTTTTAAAATACGATGCTCATACACAGTTTGACTCCTGTTATATCCCTGAAGATAGACTTTAATCGCATCTATTACTTTTATTGTAAGTATTACTGTTTTCATGACTACGTGTTCTAAAAATAACAACACTGCGTTATGAGCTGCGCACATGAGCTGACTTCATTTCCCTCGGTGTCAGAGTTCAGGGTTCAGATGATGGGTCTTTGGGGAGGGTTTCAGCCCGAACAGAATGACATTTTTATGAAGACCAGGCCAAAAAAAAAAAAAAAAAAAAAGTGATCACAGTTGGAGGGCAATTTGGGGGGTTTTCAAGTCTATGCGAATAGTGCATATTCTGGAACTTAGGGCGTAGTCAATTAAAGGTTCCAAGGAGAAAGCGCCCGAGACCAAAGAGGGCATTTTTTGAATTTGTCCTCGTTCAAGTCATTTTCTCTCTCCGTGCGGACCCTGATGGTCTTTCAAGCAGAAAGTAAGCTGGCGATGGGGTGAGCAGGGCCAATGTCTCCTCCAGCCTTCAGCAGACCTTTGCTCGCACACGGCAGACACAGATCTTAACGGGCTTCTATCTTCCCAGCACTAGTACGTGTTTGGTGTTGCTATTTTGGACTAAAACCTAAGTGGTGAGCCCATAAGCCCACATTCCATTTTCTTCCATTTTGTATCTCCTCTCTCTTGGAAGTTAAGAGGGGAAGGACTTTTGGTAAAGCCCTTGTTATCCATTTGCTTCTGTGATATTTGTTGATGGCCCTTGCCTTCTGCGACTCCGAATTCTGTCATTTTCAACATTTGGCAGAAACACAAATAGCAAATAAATCAATATTGCCATGGAGACTATCATTTCTGAGCCAGACTTAATTATGAATTATTAAGAATGGTTCAGTTGAATTAAAAGAATTAGCAGGCCTCCTCTGTTTAATGCAGGCTCCAGTGATGCGTGTTAAGTAGCAACTAGGTTCATTACCAAAAGTTAGATTCATTAGGTTATATAATTTGCAAGTTTCTATTCTTAATTTCTTCTAGCCAATTCCAATTATTTTCTTGAAATAGCATAATTAGTGGCAGGGAAAAAAAACACATTAACATGACATGAAAATAACACATTTTTCTTTCCATTTGGTTACAAAAGTCTTTCGCACGCGTTTTTTGGCTCGTATCTAATGGCACTCTTGTGCGCACAGACTTTTGCCACAAAGGTGTCTCTTCACGTTCAGGCACACGACTCATCCACTTAACCTCAGTAAGCATTTCATCTCAGCTTCTGGAAGAATCTAAGATTGGTATTTGCCTTTTGGTACCTAATTAAAATTTCCGCAGAATGTCTTGGTGCCTTTTTTTTTTTTTTTTGCCACCCGCTCTTCCTTTCATGAGAAAGTAATTGAGGCTCCAAGTGAGCCTTGTGGACCTGACCTTTGAAAACACCCACATTTTGCATGTAGCGCTGGAAATTTTAAGGAGGGGTGGCATCTGGCAGCCAAGGGAAAGAATGCAGAACCTTTCGGAAATGATTTTAAATTACAGTCCCTAATAGGCAATTTTATAACCTGTTTGTCTTCTCAATGCTTCTGTGGCTTTTGGTATTTCTTATTATCTTGCGTGAGTAAGCATTTAGCTCAGGTAAGACACTGCTTGTTACGAAGCCAGAGAGAGAAACGGACAATTAGCCAGTTGATTTCAGCTATATAAACAACTGGAATATTCCAGCCAAGAAAAGGAGGAAGGAGGGAAAAAGTGAAGGAAGGAAGTCAGGGGGGGATGAGGAGAAGCCCACCCTGTGGACCTAACGATCAGTTGCTCCAGACTCAGAGGGTCAGGTATAATCTTATTGCTATCAGACCTTCTCTTTGTTTGGACCAGATATATTCAAAATGGCTTCTTCCATTAGCTGCCAAAATGGCAGCTTCCATTAGCTTTGTCCATTCCGGACATAAACTCCGCATCATGGTGGGCAAGGGAGAACTTGATGCCTTGGTTGTGTCTATTTATCTGGGAACTTTTTCCCACCGGATGCATATATTTCTAGACAGCTTTGCCTCTGCATCTGGGAATGGCTTGGCCATGGAATGGAGGCGCCCCGGTGACCACATTCCTGCAGTTCTGAGCCTGGACACTCCGGTGGCTTTGCCCAGACACATGGAGTCATTTACCCGCAGCGGGGGATGGGAAAACCATTGGGTCCACTCCAAAGAAGACCGGAATGAGTAATAAGAAAGAAGCACTGAGGTGATCTTTCCCCTAAACTCACAGAGAAGATGAAGTGCTCATTTCCTGTAACTGTGTCATTCTAATATTATGCCTTCATTGATTTCAGAATCCTCCAAAAACTTTCTAACACCAAGAGAAGGGAAGCATCTGGTTGAAAAATAAATGGTGAACTTAAAAAGGCCACCTTTCTGTGTTGTCTTCCTCCATTTAAGAAATTCGAATGGCCTCTCCTCTTTTTTCCAGCCAGGCTCTGGGTCAGCTCCCCATGGCTCCATGACCTGCTAGAACCTCCATTCAGTTAGCTACCCAATAGCTGCAGCCCCCCCCCCCCCCAATCTGGCTCAGTCAGAAAGCTCACCATCAATCTTGCTCTCCAAATTAGAGCGGCCTTGAAAATATTTCATTTACAATAAGAGACAAATGCTCATTTTGCCATGTTTCGACAAGATAGCTGAGCTGAGGAGGCACGTGGTTGGATTTAATCGTTTGGTCCATTAGGTGGGTGTCTGGAAGTGTTTTTAATGGCCTTTTCCTTCTTGCAAAAAGAATTACATGGGTCAGCAAGATGGAAGCGTGGGGCATGGAGGGGGGGCTTCTGGCGAGAGAGTGAAAGCTCTTTTTCTCCCCAGCTTTACTGAAGTGCAATTGATAAGTCAACATGGTCTAGATTTAAGCGTGCAACGTGATGCGTTGATATACACATGTGCCGTGGAAGGATTTCTCCAACCAAGCTAACTGGTCTACCCGCCACTCACATATTTACCTGTTCAATTCGTTGTGTGGTGAGAACACGTAAGATCGCCTCTCTCGGCAAGTCTCAAGCGTACGATACACTATTATTAACCATCATCATCCTGCTCGAGTTCTTCTTGTAGCAGAAGAACGCCTTCCAGCGCCCGAGGGGCACCCCCAGGAGGCCATCTCCCCCGCTTTGCTCTTTCGGGGATCCCACGCAGCCTCAGGGAGCCTTGGGGAAACAGATTTGCATGAATCCCAGGTGATCAGGACGCACCGCGAGTGCGGTTCCCTGCCTTCACTTCTGTGTTCATTTTCTTCATTTGCCAAAGAGTGTGGTGAATCACGGACGTTTCATCCTAATTAAACCCATGCAAACATATGTGAGCTGAGAAACGAGGTAGAAAACGGGCCCAAAGATGGAAGAGATTTAACCCAAGGAAGAGACAAGGCAAGGTTATTTTCAGCGTGGGAGCCCCTTTGGCCCCTCTCTCGAGGAATTTTTTTTTCACATCCACTTATATCTTATCAGCAGGAGGATCAGAGTCCAAGAATTCTGAGCTCCGGGGTCACCATGTGACCTACACTCCTACATTCCTAGCCTTTCTGCCTTCCGGAAAAGGTCACAGAAGCTCTCAGGGAGAGCGTGTGGCTCTCAGGGGCTCAGCTCCGGGGAGAGAGTGGCGTTTCCGTGCAGAAAGCTGGGCGGGACCCCCACTCACGACGGAAGTGTCCCACGTAGGAGGCCGGATAACCCAACTCCCAGGTGGGGTCTTCCTACCCAGAGCTCTGCAGAGGGCCCCGCTCCACGTGAAGGCCCCCACCTGAAATGTCAACACCCTCTGATGAGAAAGTTCCAGAAAATCCAGGTCGAATAAGTTGCTCCCCAGGAAGAAAGACCATCCTTCCAGGCCTTTGCCTTTGAGCCCCACGGGAACCACTGGCCGGTAATGTCACCGTCATTAACAGTGATAACAACCAACACGTGTGAAGTGTTCGGGCCATACATCTGATGGTTCTCACCGCAGCAGCAGCAGCGTCTGAGGTCGGTGTTATTAGTCCCTTGCAAATGAGGACGCCTGAGGCTGACAGGTTAAGCACTATTAACCTTGGGGACCGTCACCCGAAGCCCCGCAGCCTCTGGGCTTTTGAATTTCAGGTCGTTCTGAACTCCCCCTCCCAGTCGCCCCCCCCCCCCCCCCCCCCCCGTGCTGTTTCTAGCACCATCTCCAAAGGATCCGAGCCTCGGACATGAGAAGCCAGGGCCGGCCCAGCCCCAGCTCCAGCCGCTTAGGAAGCAGAGGCACACGCTGTGACATTCTTGTTCTAATCACTGTCTCATTTAATCTGCCGGCCGCAATACCGTTGGAGGCATCCGAGGCCTGAAAGACGGGAAAGCTGAAGCCAGAGGCTTGTCTCAGATGGCCAGATACAAGTGTCCTCAGACCATGAAAGACAAGAGTGGCTCCTTGGAAACATCTCCTTTCTTTCTAGTCTGGCAGGAGAAGAGTTTTTTTCCAACCTCCCAGACTGCCTTGCCTTGTTAGAAGGGGACACTTGGACTAATTAGAAAAGTATTGCACGTGCAGGGCAAGCGGGCTTCGTTGGAAACTCGGTGCAGAAGTTTGCATCAGGCCGAATGCACAGTTTTTATGGGCCTTTGTCTTTTGGGGACACTTCAACACCAAGGCTTTGCAAAACACGTTGGTGAACCGGGCAAATGAGTGTCTCTTTCCTGCTTCCAGACGGCCAAATGTTCTGCCACAGCCTCGTACTGAATGAAAATATTTCTAATTAATGCAGCCCCCTTTGGGATGGATTGTTTCAGAACACGCGGGGCCGCACTTTGTTAATGAGGCGACTTTCCACTCTGCCTGTGCTGCCTGAAACCTTTGGGCTGTCATTTATCACAGCACGGCTAACTCGATACAAAGCCAGATGGCTTCATTTCTTCCTGGGGAGGACACATCAGCGGCTGCGTAAGGGATGTCACTAGATACTAGGAGGGACCAAAACACACCTCGGCTGGAGAAGGGTGTCACAAACATAAACGGAATGCCTTCTCTTTCAGTGACAGGGGAATCACAAAAGCAGAGATTGTAGAACTCTGTCAGGAAATCTGGGGGCGCCCACCCAGGTTCCCGTTTCCTGGCCGACGCACCCATCCCCAGCTGCTAACAGCTCACGCTCCAGCCCTCTTCTAGAAGATCGCCACGGGCCGACGGGAGCCCCCTCCCCTGCACCTGCAGTTTCACGGGGGGCAGGGATTATTGAACGATGGAATGTGTGCATGAACGTAGCCGACGCATGTCGGACGTGGGGATCAGAGAGCTGAGGTCTCTCACCTCTGCGGGGGTCAGGGGGCGGGGAGCAACTTTTGAGGAGTGACTCATCTCCAGAATTGTGTGGGATCAAGTTGAGACTAATTGCCCTGAACTCACCTCTTTGCTAAGCTCTTTCTCCCGTCCCATGCCCGACTCCCCGACAGGGTGACAAGTGTCTGCTGAGAGCGTGCCTTCATCGCAAGAATCCCCAGCAGAGGCGCCCTCCAGGAACTCCATCCTAGGACAGACCCCTCCATGGCTCAGTCATCCGCTTACTCGACACTGAGTTTGCTTGGAGAACTTGGGTGCGGTAGGAGTTTCAACAAATGTCCCACAAACCTACTGCGCCTGTCACGTTTGTACCCAAGACTCGCCTTCCCCTCGCACGGATAGCAACTGAGCGAGCCAAGGAACAAAAGGGGATTTGCAGGGTGCTCCAAGGTTCCCCCACTTGCCCATCTATACGTGGGGAGGCAGAGACGCAGAAGGTCAGAGGCCCTGCTCAGGCCACACAGAAAGTTGGTGGCCGAGCCAGGATGAGAAGCCAGGTGGGGAGAAGGAGGAGAGTCTTCAAAGCGAACCTTCTGAGCTCACCATACTCTCTCCCTGCGAGCCAGGACACCCCATTTTTTTGAGACCAAAACCCAACTGCAGAAACAAACTGAGCGGGTGGCCTGGGACCTGCCGACGGGGAGAGCCCCACCTCAGGTTAGGACTCTATTCCATCTTTGTTTTGAACCACTCCACAGTGGAAAGCATTCTGCAGTGAGGGAGATGCTCTGTATCAACACTGGCCAGTATGGGGGACACTGGCCATGTGTGCCTATTAACTGCTAGAAGCGTGGTTAGTGTGAAGTATTGCTAGAAAGATGGAATTTTAAAGATTTTTTTAAAATGTTCATTTATTTTGGAGAGACAGAGAGCGAGTGGGGGGAGGCAGAGAGAGAGGGAGACACAATCCGAAGCAGGTTCCAGGCTCTGAGCCATCAGCACAGAGCCCGATGCGGGGCTCAAACTCATGAACCGCAGGATCGTGACCAGGGTGAAGTCGGATGCTTAACTGACTGAGCCACCCAGGCGCCCCCGAGGAATGGAATTTTAAATTCAACTTCAGCTAATTTATTTATTTTTAATTTTTTTTAATTTTAATTTATTTACTTTTGAGAGAGAGCGTGCATGAGTGTGGGAGGGGCAGAGAGAAAGAGAGAGAGCAAGAGAATCCCAAGCAGTCTTCAATTGTCAGAACAGAGCTCGATGCTGGGCTTGAACTCACAAACAGGGAGATCAGACCTGAGCCGAATCGGACGATTAGCCGACTGAGCCACCCAGACGCCCCATCTTTAGCTAATTTAAGTTTAAGTAGCCACCTCTGTAGCTGCTGCAGATGGGGGAAGTTTTAGACAGGAGGGCATAGCCAAACCACCTGGGTTCCAATCCCCTTCTCTGAAGCATGGTCTTTCAACTCCTTTGTGACTTAGTTTCCCCATCCACAACTTGGAGAGGACCTTCCTTATCGCGAGGGTTCAAGAAGGTGAACCCTGAGAAGTGCTTTGGCTCAGGACTCAGTGCCTCAGCAAACCTCAGCCACTGTTAGGTTGTTCCCAAAACACTGGCTTCTAGGACTGGCCTGGTCAAGACTGGTGTGCACGTGGGAGACGAGCAGTTCCTGGGGCTTCAGGTGCAGGATTGTTCAGATCATCCTAGTACCTGCTAAGATAACTAATTTCTCAGAAATGTACTTTATAGGGGCGCCTGGATGGCGCAGTCGGTTAAGCGTCCGACTTCAGCCAGGTCACGATCTCGCGGTCCGTGAGTTCGAGCCCCGCGTCAGGCTCTGGGCTGATGGCTCAGAGCCTGGAGCCTGTCTCTGATTCTGTGTCTCCCTCTCTCTCTGCCCCTCCCCCGTTCATGCTCTGTCTCTCTCTGTCCCAAAAATAAATAAACGTTGAAAAAAAAAAAAAATTAAAAAAAAAAATAAAAAAAAATAAAAAAAAAAAAAATAAAAAAAAAAAAAAAAAAAAAAAAGAAATGTACTTTATACACTCTCTCTGTAATCCTCACCTCAAGCCGGAAAGGCAGGCATCTTTGTCCCCATGAGAGCGAGGGAAGCAGAGCGAGGAAGGCAGAACCAGACGGAGGCCTGGGCACAGCCGTTGTCCCCCCCACGTCCCCGGGCCACGCCAACCCGAACTTCCAAATGCAAGCCCATGGTGGGGGGGGGGGGGGGTGTCTCCCTCCTGATCTGTGCCCAGGCCAAGCTATGAAAATCGCTCTCTCCCCTGCGGCTGCAAGCATTGTTTGGGACTCACGTGTGCACGGTGGCAGAGACCCTATCATCCTGACCTGCGTTATCAAGATCAGATACGAGAAAACCTACAAAAGAAAATTGCAACACTGCAGATCGAAAGCAGCCCTGCCCCCTCTCGCTCGGTTGGCGCGAATACTCTGGATTTTTTTTTTTTTGTCCCGGGCAATTGCAAGACTTCCCTTTGGACCCCCCACCCACCTCAACCACCGCCCCAACCTCCTGGGAAGCATGAATCTCCTTCCCAAATGGGCCCCCGCTGAAAGCTGCCCTAGGTCTCCTGGGTTTGGCATTTTCCAAATTTCATCTAATTGTCTTCATCGTATATTTGATTTCCACTTTAGAAGTTCTGAAGAAAACATGTTTCTGCATATGGTCTCTGGGATGACATTTTTGTGGTTGACGAAATCTGGATTCAATATATTGGATAAACTGTGGCTCCAGAGACCTTTTGTTTTTTGTTACAGCTTGAAACTTTCATTGTAAAGCTGCAGTCTACACAATTGACATAACATGGCCCTCAGTCCTGAACTCACTTTTCTAGTATTTATTTGCTGGGAGAACTTTAAAAAGTGCCAGCTCGATGTGGAAAAGATTGGGTACCAATCTCTCCGTGCGTGTGCGTGTCTTTAAAACATTTTTGTTCTATCGTGTAACTTTAAGTCAGGTGCTTGAAAAGAGAGGGGTGAGGCTTTTCTTTTTCTCTTTTCTCTAGAACCTTCCCCTGAAATCAAGCCACCACTACCCTCCATCCCGTCAATCCCGTCCCAGCCAGGCCAGCTCACAGGGAGATCAGCGGTGAGAACCTCGTGGTCATTTGTTTGAATTTCCCCGAGAAGTTTCTAGAGGTGGTTCTGGTGGCGTTGGTGAAATCAGGGCTGAGCCAGGTGGAGCCACACTGAGCAGGAGGCAAAGCGCGTAGTCGCTTTCAGGCGGCGCATAAACATTTACCTTCCCAGACGCTGGCACTGGGAGCGAAACATCACATCTGCATCAAGACGGCAATTAAAAGCCCATTGCAGAAGAGAAAGACGGGGCTTTCCCTGCGCACCCTTGAACATGACGAAGAATGATGTGTCTCTGCTGCAGGGATGTGTGTGTGCATCTGCAGGGGAGAGGAGAGGCAGAGAATATGCAAATGCGTCGGTGCATATGGCTTTTAAATGCGTTGGAGATGTGATGGAAGGAAGAATAATTCAGGAGCATTTCTCTGGTAACCTTTTCTGCATGGGAAGTAAGAGCCTCTCCCCTCGCTTTTATGTGCGCTGTGTCCCGCTCGTATTTAGTGGGGTAATTAATTCATTTCTAACATTCCTTGACTTGTAAATCTGGTTTGAAGGTTAGGCAAGGGAGAGTCCCTGGGGCTTTCACAAAACTATTATTAAAGCTGGAGGAAAGGTAGATCGGCTGTGTTTGCATTCGAGAGGTGGAAGGTCTCTTGAAAGGCAAAGAAAACCACTCCTCCATCACCGTGGGAAGCACAGGTTTCCCCGGGGGCTGAAAAGCGGCGCCACAAACGCGCACACGCGCGTGTACCCGGACGCGCACGAACGCGGGCACGCGACTTCCACCCGCGGGTGTTCGCCTTTCCGGATAAACTACAAAAAGACAGTATTTGGAGACGAATCTGTTTAGAAGTAAAATGGAGGTTTTTGACATTCATAGCGAGGGCAGCGGCGTTCTCTCAGCGGGGCGAAATCTACCAGTCCCTCCAAACCAGCTGTCTGTCATTCTGCGCCAAACGGGGCAATTAGGGAAGCCTGGGGCTGAGCCTTGTTCCTGTCGATCCCGGGCGACTAGCCCAGGACCCGGGCAATCGCGTGGTGTGGAGAGAGGGAGGCAGGGGGAGGAGAAGGGGTGCAGTTTCTCTCGAGAGTCCATCTGTTGACATGGTTTAAGCGAGGAGCGTTGAAGAACCCCGAGTGAAGGGTTTGGGCTGTCCTCGCACAGGAAGAGTGTTTGGGCAGACGCTGCAAGTTTCCTGAGTGCTCAGGTCCACGGCCAAGAGCTGTTAAGTGAAGGACTGTGGCTCTCTGCACAGGAAACGCTGGAGTGTCAGAGGGTGAATGCCCTGGACCCAGCCCTCCACGAGCCACAGGGGCTTCGGTCTCAGGAAGGACGACCTCAGGCTCTGCCCGGTCTCCCGGGATTACCTGGGGGGCCGGGGGGCTGACAACTTATACCAGGTGCCACTTTGCTCACTGGTCTTGTGCAGCACCTCCCCCCAGGGGTTCCTGGGGCCACCTTCCAAATAAACCACTTGCATTCGGTTCTCAGGATCAAGGTCAGCTCCTGGCAGAACGCGACATAAGACCCAACCTGCGACAACATGGTCCAAGTGGCATCCACCCGGGGCTGCCCGGCCCGCCGCACAGCTGGATGTGGCCACCAGATGCTTTTAGAAGCAGGTGTGCCTCTTTCTCATGTTCTCCACCCTCTGCCCCCGGGGGGCCAGAAGGGGAGCGGCCAGGCTGACCGTGGAACCCAAGTGTAGACGGCAGAGTCACCGCCCGTCTGGGAGTAAAACTGTCCCAAACCGAACAACTCTCCCCTTGCACAGACCGTCATCTGAGCGAGGACCAAGTGTATACAGACGCACAGCACTGATGACTGCTGGGTCTCTGTTACGGGTTCGGTTCTCTAAAAGCAGATAGATGCTGAAATGGAAGTTGAATACGAGCCGTTTATCAGGGACCAACACTCGTGCCAGGCAGAGGCGACACTGAGCAAAGGGGGACCAGGTTCGGGTTCAACTTCGACCCAGGTTCAGGCCCCCAAAGCTCTGGCTGGCAGCAGGGACGTGGGAAGGAGCAGCGATGCCAGGGCGGTCCCCATCCGTCCGGAACGGCCAGGCCTCTGTGCCCTTGCCTGGCTAACGGCCGGACATTGGCCGCCCTGAGAAAGCAGCGGGGGCCACTCCGAGCAGGAGCTAACAGCTCAAGGCATCTACTGGCCCCCTTCCCTGCAGCTGGGAGCAAGGCCTTCCTTGCAGGGGGCCCCTGGGGGACTTCCTTCAGCACGTAGAATGGCACAGCTTGTGCCACCTGCCCGCACAGCTGGCTTGCACCCCCTGGTCCTGCCCGTCCTCCTGCCAGTGCAATTTCCGCTTTATGATGTTGTTGGGCCAGCTCAACCCCGTGGCTCGGTAGGGCCAGGACCCAGCTCGTGATGGACGGTCACGATCTCGCGACCGCGTGATGTCCCACTCACCGGCAGGCATTCCGTCACCAGTAGTTTTCCACGAGGCGTAGACCCTCTCCGGTGGAGACGGCACGATGTGGCTCCCGGATGCTGAGGCCCGAATTGTGACGCTCCCACCGGGCTTGCCTCACACTCCACACGATCCCTTTTCCCACCACCGGCATCCCAACCTCACGGCGTCCGCTGGATTCGATGGTCCGTGCGGCCAAGTCGCTCGCACCACGGCCGGGGCTTACCGCAGAGCCCGGCCCTGCTCTCGGGCCCCACTCGAAGGCCCACTCGAAGCTCTCCGCTTGGTGCCCTGTGCCGCACAGGCCACAGCAGGGCCCAGGCGTGGAATGTGTTGCCCCCAGACCTTAACAGGGGTCATGCTCCTCCCTTGATGGTCGGAGGTACAAGGTGCAGTAAGTCCTCTGCCTTCTGTCTGGAGAGAATGTCCTGGCATGTTTCCAACTGCTGGAGCCACCTGACTGCAGCGGGGCCCAGAACCTTCACGGGGCCTAACCCAACCCCCTGCGGTGTGTGTCTTCTCAAGGCCTCCGGGGGGCCGGCTGCCTCTTGCTCTTTCGGCCCGGTCAACAGGATGCTGCCGATGCAGTGGATGAGTGTGATGTTCCACAGGGGTCCAGATGACCCTGATTTTGCTGTGACACAGGGTGGGACAGTCAGCCAGCTCAGGGGCACACCTGCAGAGGTGCGTACGTATTCCACATCAGTGCAAACCGTGTCGAGACTTCTTTTCTGATCGGGATGGAAAAGAACTATTTGCCCAAGCCATGGCCGCATACGTTGTCCGTGGGGCCGAACTAGCTTGCTCCGGCGGGGGGTGGCACGCGAGCATCAGAACTGCTTGGGGACACCGTGCCATTGGGTGGGCTTCTGCTGGTCTACAGCCACCCTGCTAGACCTCTTCTGTCTCTGCAACGGCCAAACAGACCCGTCACACAGAGAGATGATGGGGACCCTCACCCCCGGATCTTTCTGCTCTTTGAGACTGGCACTGATCACCAGCCCCTCCTAGGTTGTGATGTCCAGTCACATGTTGACAAGGCAGCGGACTGAGGGGCCTCCGACAGCGCCATCGACAGCTGGACAGGCAGGGGAAACTGACGAAATAGCCTGTTGTGAGGCCGGCGCCGAGGCTGGGAGATAACACGACGCTCCGTGCTCTCCGTGAGCCGTGTGGTGCCATGTTCTCCCGGCCCACCCTCGTCTCTGGATGCCTGCCACCTGACTCGGGCGGTGCTCTATGCTGGTGGTCTAAAAGTTAACCAGCAAGTTCGGAACAAGAGATTAATGTGCTCCTGGCTCGGAAAATTGGAGGCAAAGGTATTTTCCAAGCCTGGAAGGAGAAAGGACGTGGCTAGCCAGTTGGGATCAGGACAGAGGCACGGGAGGAGGCAAACGCGGACTGGAAGGTGCGGGGAGGGGGGGACGGGGTGAAGTGCAGGGGTGTGTCTCCAAGAACGGGGGCCACTGGGACCCCGTGGGAGACCCGAACTCGGGTCTCCTGACTCGGAGGCAGAGAACCGAAGGAAACCACATCCATGTGCCTGTTCGGGGCTGTTAAGCCCGACGTCTCTGGCTCTCTCTCCCTCTCCCTGCGTGACAGACAAATGAAATTGTTTTTGTGATTATCTCTGAAGAGGAAAGGAAAAATGAGAACAAACTTGACAACCAGAAGGCCCTTCAAATTGGGCTCTGGCTGCAGACGGGAGAGACACTCGCAATGACTCTTCACGGGAGCATCTAATCTCCAGGTGGCCCTTTGATTACAGAGCAGGGCGGCCGGAACGTACCAGACAGTTACAATTGCTACGAAACCGGCCCTCAGAATGACAGCTCCCACACTCCCCGCAGGTCTGATGAAGCCCGGGATTCAGATAAACCAGCAGCATCCTTCCAGTTCTGGTTCTGAGACCAAGACTTCCCCCTGCCCGGGGCCGAGCCCTCAAGATCTTGAAATTAGCCAGGAGATAAGCAAGGGGGGGGTGGGGGGGGTGGGGAGTGATAGCCCAGGGGGTGGGTTGGGTTTTTGTTTTGTGTTTTGTCCTGTCCACCCCCCACCCCCACGCCTACTGCGGCAGCCCGTCTTTCTCCACCTTCCAACACCGAACTCACACAAAGGCGTTTTCCTAGAGTTTCCCCCCTCACTCTCTCCTCTTTGAAAGCTGAGACTGATTTCTTTTTCCAGGCAAGCTTCTCAGGAAACTTCACATTTGCCATTATTAAAAGAGATGGAAATACACAGACATTTCATTTTTGTTTAATTGTCTTACAATCCGGTTAAAGAAAATTGCCGGGGGCGGGGGCGGGGGGGGGGGGGGGGCGCGCCTGTCAAAGGCCCCAGCAGCGGCCCCTGCCAACAAAAGCCATCCCACCTGATCGCGAGCCCGATGGGCACTGACAGAGCAGAGACAGCGCGGGGCCGGCCGTCTGGTGTCTAATCCACTGCGCCTCCCCTCCCGCACCGATTCCCCTCCGTCTATATGTCACTGTATGTCAGAGCATGTTACCGTGCTCCACAGCTGAGTTGAGCTGTTCCTTTTCAGTTTAATTACCAATTACTGACCCCTTGTCTGTTTTATTAAGATGGTGTTGCAGATAATGAATAATTTGAGAGGGGAGAAATGCCAATTTCCTGTCTAGCTGCCTCTGGGTGAAGCCCTCTCCAGGATGGTGACAAGTCGGTGCATATCTAGTACCCACCCAGTAGGACAGATTCACTCCGGCCTTAGCCTCACCTCTTGCTCCGGGGCCTAAGAGAAAGAGAAAGATACCTTGATTATTTCTGCAAAGACCTTGAGGGCACCAGGGGAGCCAAGTCACCACTCTAAGGGTCAAAACCCGTCCCACCAGCAGCCTGGGACACGGGGCTGTCCCGGCCCCAGGGGCTTGGACGTAGGAGTAGCCGGATCCCGCCCGGTTTTCCAAAGGAGGGTAATTCCTTCACGAACTCCCAGGACAATTTCCCTCTGTCTTGTGTCTGCTCCCTGTGGGATCTGCGCTTTCATCGTGGGGGTTAGTTCATAGCCACCTCAACCTTCTTCCCGACCCCCAGATCCAGGAGGACACCCAGGGCACGGAAAACACCATTAATGTTATTATACTTCCTTCGCTGGGCACTCGGACCCCACTTTCACACTAATAAAGTCAGTGCATGAAAACCAGGTTATGGAAGGAGCAAAGGAGATGTGTTTCCTGAGGTGAGTCTGTGACGGCCCCTTTCAGGCAGGAACAATTGGTGTTGGGGTGCATCTTCAAATAGTTTACCGACATGTGTTCGCTGACGCAGAAGGCAGGAGGCAGGCCTGATTGCTTTCATTTCTCCGGTCAAGAACCCGGAAGACCTGACTCGGGGCTCTAGAGAGCTCGAGGGCCCTAGTAGGTTCTCGTCTTTTGGTGCCAGTGTCTGTGGGCGCAGGCGGAAGAAGGCAGGGGCAGCGCGAGGGAGACGGAACAGACGCGCAGGCTGCCGAAGCCCGTCGAAACTTGTACTGCACGTGACCTCAGAGAGTTTTCTCTGGGGCGCGGGGCTAGTTGTGGGGGCGGGGAGAGACCTGGCATCCTTGGGGGTCCTCAGGCTGCAGGGAGAACTCTCCGGACCCACGCTCCCCCCTCCTTCTCCCTCATCAGCCCCGCCTCTGAGCCTCGTGCCTTCGTGCCTCGCCCGCCTCTTTCTGACACCCTACTTCGTGCCTCGCCTGGAAACCTCTGGCCGTCCTCCTCCGCCCAATGGTGGCCCCGTGGAAGCTCCCGGGGCAGGTGCTCAATAAAAATCCATCGGATGGAACTGAGCCGTTAAAGCAAGAAAGGTAATTTCTCCGGGCCCGGCGGCCAGCCTGCGTGCACCCAGAACAGGAGGAGCTGGGACCTGCTCACCCCTGATCCCTATTTCCATATGGTTTGCCTCAGGCCAGGGTTTAAACTTCCATGAAAAAATAAATAAATTGGTGGTTTGGTCGCCTGAAATAGAGCCGAAAGACACTACCTAATGAACCCTCAGTGGGAAAGATCCTCCCTTCGGCAAAGAGGGGGAGGAACTAAGACACCAGTTTGACTTACCAGCACATCTGTACGTTTAACGCTGGGGGTCGGCACCTCCCCTCCGCCTCGGTTTCCAGGGTCTCGCTTTGTTCGTTATGATGTGCGAGGTGTGGCCGAGTTGGGGAAAGAGCAGCACCTCTCAATTGCGGCCCAGATGACCAGTGGCCGGGACTCTCTGTGCAATACTTAGCAGGGTGTCCGGCCTGCCCCCACTTGGTGCCAAGGTACCCCTTCCCCGAGCTGTGACACCCGAAAATGTCTCCAGACACTGTCAAATGTCGCAGGGCTGAGGGAGAGGGCCAAACCAGGCCAGGTGACACCCACTTGGCCACAAATGCCAAAGCGTCAAGCCTTCAATGGATTTGGGCTATTCACTTAGAGATGACAGATGCACTATTAAATAGCAACAGCACGTTCGTTGTGCTCCCGTGTGCTTTGCTATTCTCAGGGCCGACGATCCACTTGATTCGGTCCTTCATCAGACGCGTTGGGTGACACCAAAGTCGTTGACAGAGTGCTGACCACCTGGGGGTGAGACACGAGGCCGGGGGCAGCCTGCCAGACCCAGGGTTGACACTCCCAGCTCAGTAGCAGTTAGGTGACCACCGTGGGAGCCCAGGGGGAGCAGAACACTCAGTGGAAACCCTCGGAACCGAGCAAATCCTTCCAAGTTCCGGTTCTGGTTCAAGAGAAGGAGGGTGCTGGGGGGCAGGGGAGGCGGGACTCCGCGAACAGCACACATCCAGGCAGATCCTCTATCACCCATGCTTCGATTTCCTTGTTCCCCAAATGCAGACGTCACTAGTGTTATTCGGCCTGTCCCACATGGTTATGGCCAGGCTCTCGGCAGATTATTTATTTATATGAGAGCACCTTGAGGAAGGGAACACTTTGAGCAAATGAAAGGCTTTTTATTATTCTTCGTCTGGGTCCGTCCTTCGTGGACCTGGATGGATACCAGACTCTGCACACGGCATTTCCTGTTTAATCAGGGAGAACTCCGTTTCAGACAGCTTAATGGTCTCATAGTAAGGAAGGTGTCGCATTGCCGAGCAGAGTTTATCGTCTGCCACTATTGACATCCAACAGAGGAATGACCCCACAAACATTTCTGAATACAGATCTTCGTGGCTGGATTCTAGAGTGATTAAGTGATTTTCTATGCGTCGGACTTACTGGAGTGGCTTAGAGAAAAGGAAGTAGCTTACCCTCTGCATGATTTAAATAATGCAATTGTTAGGAAAATGTGTTCACTTTGAGCTCTTTGAAAGAAAGAAGCCAAACCCAGTTAAGTTTGAATTAGTTGTGTGCGACAGCAAAGACATTTCTTAACTGTTGATTGGCCTAATTGCTTTAAAACGCGATAGGCAGAGACTCTCAAACTTGGGCAGACGTCAAAACCCTCTGGAGGGCTCACGCCTGGAGTTTCTGATTGGGCAGGTCTCAGATGGGGCCTGAGAACTCGCATTTCCAAGCAAGTGCCCAGGGGACGCTGCTGTTACTGGTCTGGGTACCGCCCTGTAAGAACCGGGACCATGGAGCTACCAAGAAGCAAAAACATTCTCACGCAGCAGCTGCTGTCGGTGGCCTGTCCACGGTCTCCTGGCGTGACCTCCATGCCTGACGGCCGGAGGTGACAGCTTCCCTGCCACCCACCGCTGCGGGAACACACTAGGTCTGAGGAGGAGGGCTCGCACGCCGGAGGGCTCATTTCCCTAGAAGCAACGTTTATCAGTTGCAGGCAGGATGATGATGATGGATGAACATCCCAGGTTCCCTACCTCTGGGACGGGGTCATCTGAGCCGTCCTGTTCCAGGACGTGTGGTCCTGGAAGCAGAGCTGGCCGGGTTCCTGAGCTGTTTATTAATCTGATGGAATGGAATGTGAGCATTTAGAACCTTTTATAGCATTTTGATACATTAATTTTATGGCTGTTGAAGCTAATAATTTAAAAAGGGAGGGATCGTAGGGGCACCTGGGTGGCTCAGTTGGTTAAGTGGCCGACTTGGGCTCAGGTCACCATCTCACGGTTCGTGGGTTCGAGCCCCGCGTCGGGCTCTGTGCCGACAGCTCGGAGCCTGGAGCCGGCTTCGGATTCTGTGTCTCCCTCTCTCTCTGTCCCTCCCCTGCTCGCACTCTGTGTCTCTCTCTCTCTCTCAAAAATAAACATGAAAACAAATTTTTATTTATTTATTTATTTTATTTATTTTTGAGACAGAGAGAGACAGAGCGTGAATGGGGGAGGGACAGAGAGAGAGGGAGACACAGAATTTGGAAGCAGGCTCCAGGCTCTGAGCCATCAGCCCAGAGCCCGACGCAGGGCTCGAACTCACAGACCGAGAGATCGTCACCTGAGCTGAAGTCGGACGCTTAACCGACTGAGCCACCCAGGTGCCCCACAAATTTTTTTTTAAATGGGGATCGTATTTTGTGCATCTTTGTTCCCATTTGTATTGTATTGTACAAAAACACCAGTCTTTCATGACGTGGCAAGACAAAAGAATTCTGTACCACAGATAGTTTGAAGAGCCCCGTCCTGTTTGAAGGGCCCCATCGTGTACCATCTCTGAGCAAACCACCAGGGCTGAGCCTCTGCTGCCCGTAACCGTGACCCATTGATGAGCAGACCAGCTGCTGGCCTCCTTCCTTCTCCCTGCCCTCGAGTCCCTGGGGGAACCCAAACAAAGTCACTTAACTGACAGGATTTCTTAAAATTCTTTAAAATGAGAATCTCGGGGCGCCTGGGTGGCGCAGTCGGTTAAGCGCCCGACTTCAGCTCAGGTCACGATCTCGCGGTCCGTGAGTTCGAGCCCCGCGTCAGGCTCTGGGCGGATGGCTCGGAGCCTGGAGCCTGCTTCCGATTCTGTGTCTCCCTCTCTCTCTGCCCCTCCCCCATTCATGCTCTGTCTCTCTGTGTCCCAAAAATAAATAAAAAACGTTGAAAAAAAATTAAAATAAAATAAAATAAAATAAAATGAGAATCTCTCTCTTTAAAAATTTTTTTTTGAATGTTTACTTGTTTTTGAGACAGAGAGAAAGAGCACAAGCAGGGGGAGGGGCAGAGAAACAGAAGGAGACACAGAATCCGAAGCAGGCTCCAGGCTTCGAGCTGTCAGCACAGAGCCCAACGCGGGGCTCGAACTCATGAGCTATGAGATCGTGACCTGAGCAGAAGTCGGACGCTTAACCGACTGAGCCACCCAGGCGCCACTCCCCCCCCCCCCCCCCCCCCGCTCTGTCTTTTGAAATATTTCAAAATGACGAGATTTAATCCAAATATTCAGGTCTTAAGCTTCCCCTTGAAAGTAACACAGGACCTGCTTCCCCACATGGCTGCAGGTGGCTGTCACTGAGCCCCCACGGGAGGGACCTTGATAATTTTGCCACACCCCCCACCACTCCCTATTGCTTCCCCAAGCTGGCTTTCCTTGCCAATTATCATTTAGTTTCAAGGCGTTCTCCTCAACTTAGATAAATACTTCTTTTTACCATAGTCTCTGTTGAAAACGAGAACAGATAAATCAAGGGAGCTGTGCGTTCTGAGTAAAAACTTGTAGAAAGCATGCGTCTAGAAAGGAATGCAGAGAATCCCTGTGTTTCACACAGGAACAAAGACCCTCCCCGCCAGCTCTGGTCTCTGAGGGAGTTTGAGTTTGTCTTCTCGTGGCCTGGAGAAGAGATGTCAACTTCGGCCAACAGGGGATTATCAGCTCAAATCGGCAGTAAATATGATAGATGCCACCAGGCCGGACCACATCCAATATGGAGCGAACGTCTTTGGGGAAACCGGTGGGGTGTGGGGGGAAGACACCCTCCTTGTCTCAGAGGGCAGAATGGACCCCTCGCCTCAAGCCCCTTTTTGTCTCAGGGGGCCTCAGGCTCAGGGACAGGGCTCCTTGTCTGAGATCCGCCGAGTGGCCTTGGACCCCCAGCAAGGTCATTGATGGCCTTCTTCCATCCAGTGTCCCCCTGTCATCTGGTGGCAAGAACAGTATCCTCACTGGCTTGTGTTGAGCAAAGCAAGTGGCCTCACGTGAAGATTTTTCTCTGCACTTTCTACATGTCGGTTATTCGTAGTAGTGACGGAAGGAAATATATACTTCCAGACATCTCTCGTCCCTTGCACCAGAATTCCCCCAAGATGTGATTCCGCATTCTAGAGACGGCGCCATTGCTCCAAATGCTGTTGCCTCCCTTTGAGAATCAGACTATAAAGGAGAGTGCCCAGGTTTCCACGTGCTTCTCTTCTTTGCCCTTTGCATTTTTTTATTTCTCACTAAGATGCAGTTTTAAGCCCACACCAGGGGAGAAACCCTTCCCTCCGAATCCCACGAGCCTGTCGCAACAGCGGTTTTCACAACGGGAGAGGGCACCTCCAATTTGGGGGTCTCGGGTACTTTCGCACGCTCTCTCATCAACGTTTCGGTGTGTCTGGGACCATCATTATGGTGTCCGCGTGGGGGGTCTGGGCCCAGGAGGGCTTGCAGACCCCATTCGGGGGCATCAAGGTTGTCGATCGCTCTGCCTGCTTGTTTATTTATTCAGCTGTTACCATCAACACGCCGGAACATCTCAATGCAGGCAGCATTTTTCCCCCCTTCTTAGGTAATCTTTCCTTCAGATAAATAACCAGGAGAAAGAGGAACCCCAGAGGAACCCCAGGATCAAAGGATGGGAGCTTTTGAAGGCACACAAGAAAATCAGCCTCAGGACTTTGGTGATTTGCTTCATCGTCCAGAATTTTATCTCCGAGCAGCATCTTCCCGGCTTATCACTAAACTTGTCTTAGCTTCAGTTTCTTGTTTTAAAAAAATCCAGCCCTCCCTCAAAGCAGGTAATTATGATACCACAAAGAAGACTGAAAAATTGTGCCAAGGTTCTTGGTTCCCAAAAGGAAGGATGGCACCTGGAGAACAAGGCTTGGGCTCCCTGGGCACCTGATGTCGGGGGCGCACTTCCCAAGGAGCCCCCACGCACTCACATCTGTCCCTCCCGCCCACAGCCACCTTTCCCGCCACAAAGCGGGCTCCGACACGATGACCCTGTACATAAAGCCTCCTTCGTTTTTATTTCTCGTTTCCAGTAACACCAGGGGTCACCCCCAAATCAACATTAAAACGGCAGAAGACTCCAGAAACCCAAGTCTTTCTGCAGTAAAAGCCTGGAAATTGCATTTTATACAATTAAGAAGATAGCATTTTAAATATAATTCTATCAATTCAGCTAAATGCTCTTAAACTATAAGATCCGCTCTCTGAAACAAAGGAATACGTCTTTCTAATCAATATAATTACATTTTTAAATGAAATTTTTAGAGTACCCTTTCCAGGAGGCATGTCAATTGTTTCCAAATGCTTGATTAGGTTATTAATCTCCTTCCCCTCCTTAGCAATGCACTTCGAGAGGCTACTTTATATCAAGTTCACATTAATGAAACAATTAAGATAATTTAAGGTAATATAGCATTTCTTTTTTTTTAATTTTTTTTTTTATGTTTATTTATTTTTGACGGAGAGAGAGAGACAGAGCATGAGCGGGGAGGGGCAGAGAGAGAGGGAGACACGGAATCCGAAGCAGCTCCAGGCTCCGAGCTGTCAGCACAGAGCCCACAGACATGGGGCTCGAACCCACAAACTGTGAGATCACGACCTGAGCTGAAGTCGGTCGCTCCACCGACTCAGCCACCCAGGCGCCCCTGTCATTTCAAAAATATATAATTCCAGATCCCTGAAAGCATCTTGTAAAAGACCCAAGGATCTCATTGCAGAAACGGACCATCAAAATAGAATTATGTCTTACTGTATTTGAAGGACTCAGAAACTCTCCCAGCTTGGGGTGTTTTTGGCATAGCCAGTGTTTTTCAAAATCGTTCTAGCTTCTTTCCCTTCCCTGAAGATTTTCTGGATTCCCATGGACCTGAATAATCTCCAAGAGAAGTGGGAAAATTAAAGAACATGTTTCTGAGATACAATACTCCTACTAGGAGTCAGATGGTGGGTACCTAGGGGGTAACTGGGGCACTGTACCAAAGAACCTTCTGGAGGATGGAAATCGTTTAGCACACCACAAGGACTCATACTGATTAAGATTTCTGAGCTTTGCTGTTTGCATGTTATACCTTAATTTAAAAGGGCAGACAAATAATTAAGAGAAAAACAGGAAAAGCTGTCACAAAGTCATTTGGCTGAGAAAAAAAATGAAGGAGACACGGAGGGAAGGGCCAGGTATAACAGCCGAATCCCATAATCAGGTCCAGCCACGCGATTTGTGGGGCCCAGTGCCACGAAAGGCAGTCCTCTCGTTCGAATTGGGAAGAGTTTCAAGATGGCAACAGCCCAGGATTAAAGTAAGGGTGGCTTCTTCAGAGCTCGCCACCCCCCACCCCACTCACCCACGAAGCCCGCCCTGTCTGTCATCCGTCCCCATGGCCAAGAAGGGACTGATGGATCTTCTTTATTCCCCCATTTTAAATTTCAGCCTAATATAATTGCTCGTTGCCATGGTTAAGTCATTGCTGCAATTTGTGCCCCTATTAAATGCAAATTAACCTCCCTGTGGAGCCATCCCTTGGTTTTCAAGGACCTGCAGGGGTCTGTCAATGCGGAGCCCAGAGGAGGCCTGGGAGGGCTGGGGTGGGAGAGACTCCTCTTCCGCTGGGTTTCGGGCTCAACCCCTCCTGCCTTCCCTGTGCTTCAGTCACACCATCCACGAGCTGGTGCCTTTGCCTAACAGGTCCCCAACAGGCAGCTTTCCCTTAAGCATCTCCAGAATCTTCCTGGGACCCCCTGAGAGCAGGAACGTCCCCGGAACGTCCGAACTCCGCTAACCGGCTCTGCGGCGGCCTCTGTCTCGACTCGGGGCCACAACTGCATTTCGTCCCTTCTGTCCGGAGCCTCCCAGGACACATGGTTTCCAGGGACGAGCTCAGACTCCATCAGCGATGCGCTGGGAGGGTTTACTGAGCAAATACAGCAGCAGGTGCCCCGAGTCTCAGCCCGCCACAGACTTCTCACAGAAGGCTCCTCGCGGCAAACGTTTTTGGAAAGATTTTGATACTGTGGCTCTTGGAGCGATTTGAAATTTTACTCACAACAAAGTCACACATCACCTGCGTTTGTCGTGATATTTTTCGTACGATGTTTTATTTTGCGTTCGAAGATACCCTGGTTTTTGCTCATTTTGTTCTGGTGACAACCCTTAGTGTGAGCAAGCGACCTGAGGCTGCCTGTACCTGTCCGCTTTCCTGCTCTGATTTCTACCTTTCAGAGGACTTCGAGGAAAGCAGGTACCTTAAGGGAGCCCCCGCGCGGGGTCTGAGGGATGAAGGTCACGCCAAGGCCCCCGTGTTTGCCCGCTGAGACCCTCCCGCCTGCACTGGGGGGGCCAGGTCCAGTGCTGGAGACCCTGGGCCTGGTCCCCGTGTGTCAGGAGCCCTACCTGTGTCCTTCCGGGCCCCCCAACAGCCGTGACGGCCAAGCTCCCCCTTCCTGCCCCACCTCTCCTCAGGCTGCCCAAAACTATACGGATAGAAACGTGTCAACTGGGGAAAAGAAAACGACGCTTCTGCCTTTTTTCATCTGACCCTTTAGCCAAAGCAGCTAATAGGAATTATAAAACAATAAAACGATTTAATAATTAGACCCAGGACACATGCGGTCCTCATTATTATAATGATTACTTTTCAGTAATATGAGGGAAAACATGGATCTTAAAGTAATTCTCAATAATTAAATTAAGGTCAACCTTCCCCTAAAGAGCGGTGGCTTTGTTTGGGAGGGATTTAGGAGAAATCCTGATAATGCACTAATAGGTATTCGGAACAGCTCTGTGAGACCATGCACTTTCTCAATAGGAACCAGGGTGGGACACTTCACTTGGGGGTGGGGGGGGGGTGTTGTTTTGTTTTGAGAAAGAGAAAAACAACCCAGTTCCCAAATGTGTTAATTTTATTAAAACCCAGCTGTGGCCGAGCAGGTCAGACCCATCAGCATTTTCCATTATCCTCTCTGTGTGCAGGCCTTTATGATTCTCTCACATTCCAGCTGCACTGGGGTCATTGGACCGTCCATTAATTCCTAGGTTCCGTGAAGCTAAATTAGTTTAATTTAGCTGGAGCTTAAATTAGAAAACGTGCCCAATTCTCCCCAGTAAAGGGCAGCAGAGGTGGAGAAAACACTTATCCCCTCTCGCTGTGCTCCTACGGTCCGTTCTCTGCACAGCGGCCGCCATCATCTTCCTTAAATGGAAATGAGACTCCCCGTGACTTCTGGCCACGGCCCCCCCCAGTCCCCAGGGTCCATGGCCTGCCTGCCCCCAGCTTCATCCTCTTCCCCTCCCTCCCTCCAGACCATAGCTCTGTCTCAGGTGGCCCTACCTGGCAAGCAGCCATTCTGCCACCAGCCTGAACCACGTCCTGCTGTCATGGCCGCCTGCCTCCCTCTGGTCGGCCAGTCTCAACTCCGCAGCCGCCTCCCCGACCCACCTGCCGAAAGCACCACCTCATTGCTCCCTCACACCACCACCCCCCCCAACCCCGGTCATTGCAAGAGAGGCGCTAGTCACCGCCTGCGTTTTCTTTCTATATCTACCATGGTCAACCCCCACCGATGGGTAACCTCCGTGAAGCTCTTGTCTCCTTGGTTAAGCCCATTCCCTCAGCATGAGGACCGTGCCATGTACGGTGTGAGGACCAGAGAACAGGGCCCTGCAGGGCATGGAGGCCCCACTGTGCAAGACAGGACGTACTTCATGCACAGAGGCGACTGTCTTCAGGGTTGGGGACTCTGGGGAGCGAGGGGGAAGAGTAGTGACCAGAGCCCAAGGGAAAGCCAAGGCTGGAGGAGAGGGCTGCTTCAGGAGGAGGAAGGCATTCTGCTGCCTGGGGGCAGGGCGTGCGGGGGACCATCCTCTGGCCCCCCCCTTCGGAGCCCTGGTCCTGATGTCCCTGAATCTTCGCCCCGTGCCTGTAAGACAGATACGGCGATCATCCCCATTTCCCAGATGAGCTCTGGAAAAGTGAAGGACGTTTCAAGGTGGCTAAGCTTGAGCCGTGGCTTTTGTCCGACCGGGGTCCATGCGAGTGAGGGCAGGCCAGGGAGGTGCTGTGGGAGGCTGGTCTGGGGGCCCGCAGGCAGGTTACAACTAGGGATGGACACTTTGGTCCGGGAAAAGAGGGGTCCAGCAGGGCCGAGCACCCCCTCTGCAGCCAGGACAGACGACCACACGGCCGTGGGACTATGCGGCCGCACTGAGTCCGTGGGAGGCCACACTCATGAGGGGAAGGGCCCTTCCTGTCCCAGTCTCCAAGCTGCTTGCTGAGCCTCTCTGCCCCCTCCTTTGCTCCCCATCCAAGGCCCTGTGGCGGCTAGCGCCCCACCCAGCCCACCTTCCACATGTGCGGTGATCGTGTGATTTTCGGGAAATCTAAGGACAAAGGCTGGGGCCTCAGGCCCTCCCCCAGGCCCCCAAACCCACCGACCCGTAGCCAGAGGACCCCGGAGGTGTCTGATCTTCTGGAGGTCACCAAGTTCACGGCAGCACAGCCCGGCCAAGAGCAGAGGTCTTCTGGGCCAGGCACGCCCTGCCAAGTCACAAAGGCTTTACTGTATATATTCCAGACAGAGGAGGAAGAAATTTAGGTTTTTCCACCCTGACAAAGTACTGTGGATTATTTGCAAGAAGTCTGGGAAATTCCAGAAGTCTGTTTTCAAAAGCCGCCCACTTGGCTGCCTAGAGTTCTGTGTATAACCCCTCGTTCAGGTACGGAAGAGGATGTCTTCTGAAATTGCCAGACCCCACGCTCGACTCCTCGGGTGGACAGATCTGGAGACGGAGAGACTGCAGATCCTAAATCCTGCTGTCCCTCCCTCGTCCCTCAGGTTGGCCCCGGCTCCCCCCGAGAGTGGGACCCGTGCTCCCCAAGTCACCTGCCCCAGTCCAACACCTGGCTCGAGCTGGCATCCAGCAGAGGGCCAACGTCTGTTTTACATTACTCAAATTCTTCCCGACTCTTGTCAGTTCCCCTCCCTCTCCACCCCTATAATGTGCCTTGGCCCCTACATGTCAACTCCGAGATCAAACTGAAATTCCATTCACGGACGTAAATTGTCCATGTGATTTGAGTAAAGTGGGACAAGGCCCTGGCTGGTTATTTTTCCTGGATTCTCAGACAGGGCTATTCACATGTTGGAGGGCACTGCTTGCATAATTGGGCTGTTGCTTTTGGATGAGTCTATACATTGCTCCTGTGTTGGGGGGAAATAACACAGGACCACGAGGGGGAAATCGGTGCCTGGATTAAGTGAATCTGTCGGTGGTACCTAAGAACTATTTACTTATAAAGATATAGAAGGAAATTTGTAAAATATACAAGTGTAAGAAAACCTGAAAGTGAAATCCTTTCTTCCCAAATAATTTAGACGAAAACCAAGGGTCCTACATCAAATATTTAAGGAGCTGGCTATGGTAGGTCATTTTTTTTTTTTTTAATTTTTTTTTTTAACGTTTATTTATTTTTGAGACAGAGAGAGACAGAGCATGAACGGGGAAGGGGCAGAGAGAGAGGGAGACACAGAATCGGAAGCAGGCTCCAGGCTCCGAGCCATCAGCCCAGAGCCCGACGCGGGGCTCGAACTCACGAACCGTGAGATCGTGACCTGAGCTGAAGTCGGACGCTCAACCGACTGAGCCACCCAGGCACCCCTATGGTAGGTCATTTTAAACATGTAATTATCATGGCACTCTGAGAATTTGATAATGTAGCTGTAATTATTCCATTCCTAAGACTTTGTTTTGTTCTTTGATAAACCAATCTTTATTTAAAACATTTTAAACACAGAAAAGTTCAAATACGAATAAAACAAACACCTATGAACCCACAACTGGAATTTGACAGCTGTGAACATTTATTTGTTTTGCTCCAAATGTATGTTTTTTCAACGAAGGAAGTGGAATTTTAGGATCAAGGACATTTTATACTATTCACTCCCTATCTTGGACTCCCTCTCACAGACCATCTCTGCCATCCATGAACTTCGACATCTTTCCAACAAAATAACTATACATGAAATATGTGTGTGTGTGTGTGTGTGTGTGTGTGTGTATCCCAAAATAATGTAGAGCAAGGGGGAGCAAACGTTTCCCGTAAATGGCCTGCTAATAAACCTTTTCCACTCAGTAGATCCTACGGTCCCCACCGCAGCTAGTTGTCTCTGCCATCGTAGTGTGGAAGCAGCCACGGGCAATATGTAAGCAAACGGGCAGGGCTGTGTGCCAATAAAACTTTATTGACAAAGGTAGGCAGTGGGTGGGTTCTTTGCCGCGGCCCGTTATACGGTATTATGCTGCGTGTGTATTTATATATGTATCAACGGGGCTGTAGCTCATTCATTTTTAACTGCTAGTTAGAATTCTCTCAGATGCGATGTTTCATGTTATTTAGCCAGTCTCCTATCCATAGGCATCACCTTAATGCCTATCGTGTTTCTTTTAAAGGCCCTCCGCAAATTCAGGCTAGCTGGATTCGACAGAGCCCAGCTGGAACGGAGCCACCCCACGGACTCTGGGACCGTTTGGTGTAAACTCGAGTTTCGGAGGATGTGGTAGTAACATGATTAGCTCGTGCTCTCATGTGGACATAGTTGCATTGCGCCCACAAGCTTCTGGCAAGAGCTAAAACTTCCGCCTCTTAATTATCCATGCAATTTTTTGTCTCCTTTTTCCATTTGCCTTGGAGACTCGGGAGGATGCTTTGCCCGAAGTGGGTGGCTCCTGGCAGAGAACAGGTATCACACGCTCAGACACCCAGGGAGGGCAGGCCAGAGACGTGGCCAGAGGCCAGATCCTAAGTGAGGGACACGGTGGGGCGGTGGGGGGGGGGGGTGCCCCGTCTCAGTGCCGGCACCACAGGGGAACGTGGCCACAGCTGCCGGGTCTCCCGACTCTTCGAGAGGAGTCGTGCATCTGGGTGGCGACACGAATCCTCCCGATTTTCAAAGGCGACCAATTCAGTGGAAGGAAGGGAGGGAGGGACCCCCGTGGCAGAGCCACGGAACAGATCTGGCCCCAGTTCCTGACCTCTGAAGGGGAGCAGGGACAAGGAATCCCGGCGTGGAAGCGGAGTCCAGCCTTCCTCTGGGGGAACTCAGAAGCCCGTGGCTCTGTCCCTGCTTCAGCCCCGGTCCACCTGGGCAAGCCTACCAGCCTCGCGGGCTGAGGAGTTTCCGGTCTGTGAAGTGGGGGCCGAGGATCCGCGTGGTGCTGACCTATTTACGAAGCTGGGGCGCTTTGGGAAAAGCAGAAAGGAAGACGTTATTGTCATTACCCTACAAAACCTCCGAAACGTAGTACAAGAAGCAGTGCTTTCTTCCAACAAACCCCATCCGCTTCGTTTTAGGGCGTGTGCTTGTGAGGTCAGACCACACCATCTGCGGACAGGACGCCGGTTTTTCCGCTAATTCCGCAGGGCCGCCTCCCTGGAGCCTGCCGAGTGCACGATCCGGTGTGGACCGAAGGAAGACTCTCCTTAGTTAGCTTTCTTGCGAGACGTTTATTAGAGCAAGTCCTGCCCTCTCCCCAGCCTCCAATAAATTACGTTCTCTCTTCTACTCCATCTCCCTCCTCAACTCGGAGAAAATACTTTTGCAACGATTTCCCAACGTTTTGCCTTCTTCATTCTTAATTCCATTAGGGTCCCAGCCAGCTGTGCAACCCAGGCATCTTCCCAGCTCCTTGGGATCATCATTGTACAGTTTTCCCCTAAGTTCCAAAGAAACAAAACAAAAAAATCCTCTTATAGAATGCCAGGCTTCCCAGCAGACCGGAGGGGGTGTCTTCCTGTGGGCTTTCTGGCTGCTGAGTCTTCTGGAAGAAGCTGGAGCTGTCAGGGGGCGATCACGTGCCTGGAACACGTCCCTCTTCTCAGAGCTGACCAGAACAGCTCCTTCCAAGGAGCCTGGACACTTGGTCCAAGCCACAGGGCCAGTCGATCTTCAGGAAGACACAGGTGGAGTCACCACAGCATAATTACAACCTAATGCTAGAAAAATAGAAAGCTGGAACATGCCGTAGCCTCCACGGGCAGGCCAAATGCTTCCTTTCTCAGGGCCACCACCTCCTTCTAGAACGTGCCCTGCCTCCCCTCTTGGTCCTCCACTTGGGTGGTGGTGGTGGTGGGGGCTTCCGAGGGCCCACATGGGCAATCGGACGGCACAGACCTCAGGACTGAGATTTCACTTGGTGCGGGAGGCACGCCGGTCGAGGGGTGCTGGGCCACAGGACTGGCTGATCCCGGATGTGACTGCCATCTGAGGCTGGCTGGCTTTGGGCGAGTTACTTATCTGGAGTCGGTCGCATCCACCTGGGAGGGCTGTTAGGACGCTGGGCCAGCAACGAACGAATGAAAGAATGGGCAAGACCGAGCACCACGACCGGGTAGCGCCTGCCCCGGAGCAGACAGCTCACCGTGCACCCAGGAGTTGGACTCTGACCCGCATCCACAGACACCCCAAGCTGCTGAGGCTTGGACGTTCACTGAACCCGTCCTGCACAGGTCACGGGGCATCTCGGGGAGGGGGGGGTGACAGAAAGACCTCCTTCTTGCTCTCAAGGGGCACATGCCGAGGTGGGGTGAGACCAGGAGCCCTGCCCCACAAAGCCAACACTCGATGTGCTGTCGGGAACCGTAAGTGCTGGGTGAGCGGAGGGAGAAAAGTGAACCCAAAACTTCATTCTGAAACCCCAGAGTCCTCCGGGCACTCTCTTGCCCCTCAGCCTTCTGTGGCTCTCCGCTGCCTGCGGAACGAGGCCCGATCGCCCAGGGCAGGGCCCGCTCTCTCCTCCGCACGGAGCGTGGCACCTAGTGGGGGCTGGTAGGACAGATAAATGGCATTCTCTGGTTGGCTTTCCGGGCCCCCATCCACTCAAAGTCCCTGGTGACGCCCGCTCCACCGGCCTCACTCAGGACCATCCCCGCTTCTTGTGTTCCGGACCGACCCAGTGTTGTCCAGCTCCTCTACTGGGGAAGGATTGCACGATTCCAGGTCCCCAAACACATGGACAGCCCTCGGTGCCCAGGGTGGAGATCCGCAGTCACAGGAGCTCCCACTCTTGGGACAGGCTCCGACTTCTTGTCCAGGTCTCACTTCTTACTTCTCCCTCTTTGGGCATCTTTACCGGCAGTGTCGGCAGACGGGACCCTAATCCACACTGTCCCTTTTCTCCGTTGCTCACTTTCTGTCTTGTGTCCATCCATGAGATTTCCGCCTCTTCTCCTGCCAGTTCCCCAATTCTCTGTGGGTCCGGCAACACCCTGACCCAGGTGGAAACCATGTGTCAAGGTCAAAGCAACCTTTAGGAGCCCGGGTGAATCACAAGACCCCAGGGTGGGATATGCACCTTCCGGAAAATAAAACCCAGCCCCAGCAAGGGCTACGAGGAAGCCATGAGACCACTTGGGTCTGCAGATGACTTCATGGTTGACCCCGGACTTAGCTCTGCCATTTCTCAGCCTCTGAAATCGTCTGTATTTGATGGGAAAAGAATAGACAGTCTTTGAAACCTTCAGACAAGAGGCGCCACCTAAATCCTGCACAACTTTTATTCTTAAATGTTTAATTGTACCTCCTTCTGGGATAATACGGCCAATTTCTGAAATACAGCCATAGCAGTAAATTTCCTGTAAGAATTTACTGCCAGATTAATAGTTTTGTAGTGTAGCTATTATTGTTTTAATAAGGAAAAAAAACATCTGAAAAGGCTCTGCACACAATATATGTATGTTCCAGGGTGAGCTCACGTAGGCAGGCAGCCAGCTGGACACGTCAGCCAGGGAACCAGCAAGCAGGGCTCAGGGTGGTGGGGCCATGTTGGTCTCACTGGGAGGAAGGACAGAGGCACCTGGCTTCTCACTACCTGCTCCCCAGCCCCCAGGAGCACTTCCAAACTTCAAGGTCTTGAGAGCCGTTTGACACAAGACTCTAGACACAAGGAAATGGAGAAATTTCTTCTGAGCATAAGCCATAGCCCATGGTCCTCCGGAAAGTTCTACCTGCCTTTGGACTCACCACCAGACAAGCACGTTGGCATGAGACACATTTGTGACGTTGCCCCCTCTGGCGGGCAGACCCGGACTAGGGTTTCTGGAAGAAAGACCGTGACAGGCTGTGGAGTCTGAGTCACGAGTGGGCCAACACAGCTCATCCGATGACCCACCCGATGCCTCCTGGCCTTCATCTTAGACCCAACAATCGTCCTACTAACACGTCGCCTTAAAATTCAAAGACCCCGCGAAGCGTGAAAGGACATGGAAGGAACCTTGAAAGCATAGTGCTAAGTGAAAGAAGCCAGTCTGCAAAGGGCTACACGGGTAGGATGCCAACCTACCTACACGGGTAGGATGCATTCACGTGCAAAATGCGAAACTGTGGAGACAGTAAAAATATCAGTGGTTGCCTAGGGTTGGGGGTGGGCGCCCCGGGACCCCCCGAACCTAAACTCCAGCTCTACACACAACGTAAGACCGGCTACCGTGTCCCCGTAGACGGGGAGCTGGGACAATGACGGGGTCTCGCACTCTCTGGCCGTGGAATGGCCCCTGCTCGCCCTAATTAAGTTCTGGTCCTTTCTAAGCTGGGCTCGAGTGTTCAGCCTAAGAATTTCCCTGAAGCCTTCTAGGGATCCAGTGTGGGGATTTCTTCATAACTGTATTAACACTTCATATGTAGCCTGTACTAAAGGGGGATTTTCTTTAAAAATCATTAATCCCAGGAACAAGCAAAATTTCCTATGGTGATAGAAGGCAGGATAGTTGGGGAGGGGCGGGGTTGGGAGGGAAGCGGCACACAGGAACCTTCTGGATCGTGGAAGTGGTCTTCGTCTGATCTGAGTATATGTGGCAGGCTGAATAACAACCCCTCCCTCCCCCCAGCACCAAAGATGTCTACGTCCTAATCCTCGACACCCATGAATATGCTGCCTTATAGGGCACAGGGGACATTGCAGGTGTGAGGAAGTTATGGGTCTTGAAATGGGGAGATCATCCTGGATTATGGGGTGGGCCCAATGTCATCATCAGGGAGGCAGGATGTCAGAGGGAGAGGCAAGGTGGTTAGAGACAGAAAAGAGGTGGACAGATGCCGAGCTGCTGGCTCAAAGACGGAGGCTGGGGCTGTGAGCTGAAGGCTGCAGGAGCCCCTAGGAGCAGGAAAAGGCAAGGAAGTGGATTCTCTCCTAAAACTTCTGACCTCCCAAATAGTAAGATAATAAACGTGTGTTGTTTTAAACCACTAGTTGGTGGTGAGTTTTACGGCCGTATTAAGAAACTAATACCGTGTGTCCGTACGTGGAAAGTCATTGCCATATGCACTTAGGATTTGTAAGGCTTGCTGTATGTCAGCTGAGATCTCCACCTCAGCGCTACTGGCATTCGGGGTGAAATTATTCTCTGTTGTAGGACGCCGTCCTACGCATTGTAGGGTGTTAAGCAGCGTCCTGGGCCCGGGCCTGCCTGAGGCCAACAGCCTCCCCCCAACCCCAGATGTGACGCCCAAAAATGGCCCCAGACATTGCCAAGTGGCCCCTAGAAGGCCAAACCACCCTTGGCTGAGAAGAACTATTATTCTCCAGCATAAAAAAAAAAAAAAAAAGTTAGGGGGCTCTTGGGTGGCTCAGTTGGTTAAGCGTCTGACTTGGGCTCAGGTCGTGATCTCACAGCTCGCGAGTTCGAGCCCCGCGTCAGGCTC
Source organism: Prionailurus viverrinus (assembly GCF_022837055.1). Taxonomy (NCBI): domain Eukaryota; kingdom Metazoa; phylum Chordata; class Mammalia; order Carnivora; family Felidae; genus Prionailurus; species Prionailurus viverrinus. The sequence goes on from NC_062563.1 coordinate 3,989,552, forward strand.
TGTGCTGACGGCTCGGAGCCCGGAGCCTGCTTCCGATTCTGTGTCTCCCTCTCTCTCTGCCCCTAACCCACTCACATTCTGTCTCTGTCTCTCTCGAAAATAATAAATAAACATTAAAAAAAAAGTTAGTATACCTCCTGTAAAAGAAAACAAGCCTTCGTCCTCTGCTAACCCAAGTAACTGTAGAGCCACTCGCTCTATTCAAGGCGCAGACGAGACTTCTCCCTCGGAGGAAAGCTTCGCAGAGAAGTGATCACCTGGCATTGTCTTAGAGGGGCCTCCTGAAAATGGCTAATTTTCCCGTGAGTGTGGGGTGGGGGTAGGCTGTGGCATTGGGGCACACGTGCCAGCCTCTAGAGGGCCCCAGGTGCCTGGGCTGAGGCCCCACAGGGCTGTGAGCTGAGGGGGGATGGGCGGTGGAGGCCCCCACTTCGGTCCTGGGTCCCTTCTGTCTTTCCTGCCCTGGGGCCGCAAACCGGAGCCCTTTGGAGAGGGGTTGACGAGGGTCTGGAGTGTGAGGGGCGTGGGGGGCTTTGACGCTTCCCAGCCGGCAGTGTCGGGGGAGAGCACTGGGCGACTGATTAGTTGGAAGGAAAACAGGGCTGAGAAGGGACAGCTTTTCATAAACAAGAAGTCTCTGCCTGGCAACTTCCCTCTTATCCCCAACCTTGAACTAATTTTCAGGAAATCTTTCTTCCCCAATTACCTAATTGCTGCTAAGTGACATTTGAAGAGCTCCAAGGGGCCTGGGTCCGGGGGCTGCCCCCGCCTGGGCCACCTCCTTGCTGGAGAGCGTGGCCCCTGGGTCCCGGAGGTGGGGGGGGGGGGGTGGGGTCTACAAGTGTGGCCGGCCTGGCTCGTGCATCACCCCCATCGAGCCCCCCGCCACATTCCCACTTGACGGGGGTCAGGGGGGTCGCCTGGGAACTGGGGAAGGAGACACCGAGAGGCTGGAAAACGAGAGACAGACACCCTGCGCGAGGCTTTGGGCGGCCGGCCCCTCTTGTAAACAGGGACCAGCAGCTTCTGGATGGTTCTGCTGCTTCCTGAAAAGCAGCTCAAGGTGGCGCCAGAACCCTTTCTCAGGCTGCTCAGGCCAGAGCAGGAGGGAAGCCTCGGCTTCCCCTTGTCCCGAGGGAGCTGGTTTTCAGGGGGTTGGGTGGGAGCAAAGTGCAGAGGAGAGCGGCTCGTGGCCCCAACTCTTTCCTGAATTAGGGAGATCCCATCTCTCCCTCTCTTCTGGTGGGGTGTCCTCACGCACCCCAGAAAATCAGGGAAATGCCGGAGGAGAACAGTCATCTCCTCGTGCTTCCTCCCGCAAGGGCGCTCTGTCTGGTTCTGAGCTCTCACGGTGGAATAAAAATTTTCATCCTCTCAAAGGGGCTTCGAGAACAGGGAGCCCTAGGGAGGGGTGTGGGGTCAGACCCTCGCAGGACGTGTCAGCAGCAGCTGGCAGCTGGCCGGTGTTTACCAGTGAGGCCACTTCTGCCTCCTCCTTCCGGGCTGAGATTAAATGTACAGAACAGCCCAGCTGTTGGGAAGGCTTTTGGCAGGGCATTTAACAGACCGTGTCACTGTCCAGCTTAGCGGAATCAGGAAAAAATAAAACGGGCCCTTGTCCGCACGACCCCAACTCGGGATCGTGCCGACCGCGCCTCTTGCCCGTGGACCGGCTCCGGGCCCCGCTGGGCTCCTGGGTGCGTTTGCTCTCGACGGGGAGCCCCAGCACGGCCCTAACAGCCGGGGCGTCCCGAGCCGTTGGACCAGGTCCTGCCTGGGAGGAGAAGGGGAGTGAAGAACTTTTCTGTTCTGTCCTGGTGTTTATTATTCAGGCTTCTTGGATTATTAAATGCTAAAATACATAAAAATGCAGATGCTGCTGTTTTTATGATCCAAGAATGCGAGGTTTAGGCAAGACGCCTTCACTGAGTTTGGCCCAGGCTCCCGTGACGTCGGTCCTGCAGGGTGGGGTTTTCTCCGACCCCTGCCTTTATGGTTTTCCCAAACCACTTGTTTCGGGAACCAAGAGGTCACAGCACCGGGTGCTGAACCTCCAGGCCTTTGGAAAGGGGGGCCCCTGGACCGGCCACTCGGGGGTGGTCTGCAGCCCGTGTGGAGAGACGGGGGTCAGGGCTAGCAGAGTGAAAGGTGGCGTCACCTTGCGGGCAGCTGAGAAGCAGCGGGCCTGGTGCCGTGTGGCCCGGAGCAAGTGACCGCCCCTCTCCGTGTGCTTTGTTTTCTCACCTATAAAATGGGGGCGATGAGTCAACTTCCCTCCGGGGTTCTCAGCTTCGGGACTGACAGTCATCATCATTCTGAGTCGTGGGGGCTGGCTGGGCACTGTGGGAATCTCCCCACCGGACGCCAAGGCACCCCCCCCCCCCCCGCCAGCGGACAAGCAAAAATGTCCCTAGATGTCGCCAGAGGCCCCTGCCCTGCCTTCGAAGGCCATCTTAAGGATTCAAACAGTTAATATGTGCAAAGCTCAGAAGCGTGCCTTGCATAGGAAGCGCTTAAAAACACCCGCCCGTGGAACTGGGGGTGGAGGGCACTGCCCACACGTTCCTCTGGCTCCGAGGGGCGAGTGCCTCACGTCCTGCCCCGGCCGCCCTGTGGGCTGTGATTTGTGACATGTCCACCGTGTCCAACCGCGACGCTGGCGTTTTCCCTGCAAAGTTGTCTCTCCTCTACGGAAACCAGGTTTTGAGACTCCAACGGGGGCTCTGAGCTGATGTTCTCTTCCCTCTCCCTTGGCTCGTTTACACCCAGGGCACACGGTGCTATTCCCGGGGTCCTCGCTGGCTTCCCGAGGGGAGCAAAGGCATTCCCCTGGATGATGGAATGACCGAAACTTCGGGTCTCCCGACCAGGCCTGGGGAGCCAAACGTCGCCTCCCTTTGCGATAATGGCTGCTCGGGAACAAGGTTCTCCCGAACTGGAAATGTCAGAGCATCTGCTACAGGCCTTTGGAAGGGGTAAAGTTGGTGGCCATAGGCCCAGAGGGTAGGTACCCCGACTGGGAGGGTCCAAAATGGCAGGCGGAGATAGGCGCCAGGAGGCCAGCTTCCCCCTGGGCAGCGAGCGAGGAGGTGCAGGAGGCAGGAAGTGAGAAGGAGACCTCTTGGCTGCGCCGGGGGTCCTCGCATGTGGTCACGAGGCAGCACCAGCCTACTTGGTAAATGCGCTGGTGGGGAACGCTTTTGTGGGGCCTTCTGGGGGACAGCACCTGGCACCCACTGGGCAAGGCAACGTTGCTGCTGAGCTCCGAGGCCCCGGATGGAGCCACGGTGTGCGATCCGCGTCTTCTCTGGGTCCCAGAGGTGGGGGGCGGGGGTGGGGAGAGCAGACGGCAGCTGGGGCGCCTCTGGCCCCGGGACTGGGGCTCAGCCAGGGGCCCTCGATCCGGGCAACAGTGAATATGCACCTGATTTCTCCACAAACAAGGAGAAATCGGTCGTGACAAGACACACACTTTGAGGCATCAATTCCCCATCGTAATTTCAAAGCGAATAAACGAACCAGGGTAATAAAGTGACAACTAGGGAAGACGCGGGTCCTTAATGGGGGTGCCCTGCACGCTTATCTCGGTTGCCCTGCTGTGGTCACCAGAGCCCGAACACCGGGTGGATGTAAATAAACATTAATCAGCTTCTCCAGGGGCCGTTTATTTGCTGAGCCAACGTGAATGCTCTTGGCAATTTTTTCCAGATCACTCTTGACGGAGACTCTCACGGCTTCTCAAACAACTGCCTTTAATGTGCTTTCAAAAGTCTCTCGCTCTCTCTCGCACACACTCTCTCCGACTCGTCTTTTTCCGCAATCACCTCGTTAAAAGAATTTGAAAATGGATGGCAAATTGCCAGCTGCTTTTTAGAATGATGACTCTATCTCCACGGCGAGGGACTAATTTTACGGGGGAGAAAAGGAGACCCTTACACGTCTCATCAAGACGCCAAAGTCGGGGCGCCTGGGTGGCGCAGTCGGTTAAGCGTCCGACTTCAGCCAGGTCACGATCTCGCGGCCCGGGAGTTCGAGCCCCGCGTCGGGCTCTGGGCTGATGGCTCAGAGCCTGGAGCCTGTTTCCGATTCTGTGTCTCCCTCTCTCTCTGACCCTCCCCCATTCATGCTCTGTCTCTCTCTGTCCCCAAAATAAATAAACGTTGAAAAAAAAAAATAAAAAAAAAAAAGACGCCAAAGTCCGCCCTTCCTTCCTGGGGTCGTTACACAATCATCACCAGTCAGACATTGTCTTGCCTAACTCATGGCGTGGCTCACCGACGCACCTCTCCCAAACGGAGAGGACAACACACCCCTTGACTGTTTCCTCCCAGGCCCGTCGGGTCCTCTCGGAGCGCGTACGACCTCGAGAGGTTCTGCCTGTTGCTTCCGAACGTCCCACGGCAGCGGCACCCAGCCTCGTGCCCCCGGGTGTGAGCGCGTTCGCCATTTGAATGAGCCCCCTCACGACGCACCATGCCTGATCAAACGTAGAGGGAATCCATCCACAAAATGCGTGGTTGGTTTGGGAACGAGCATCCCAGACCGCCACGTCTAAATCACGTCACGGAGCACAAGATACATGACCGCTCAGGTTACAAACGTGTGTCAAGGATATAGACTGTGGGTCGCCAGCTGGGCTCCTTGGATGAACGGAACTCCAAGTTTCCTCTCCCAACTCTGTCCTGCTTTGTCTCGGCCCCCTCCCTTCCAAAGAAATGGTAGCTGTCCCCCTGGGAGGGTGGGCACCCGACTGACTCACTGGGGCCGGGAAGCCAAGTGAGAGGGTCAGGGTCACGTTCCGGTCTTTCTTTTCCCAGCCCGCGGCCCTCACGCACCCACTCACTGTTTCTTGTTGACGATGAAAAACCGTGACCTTTGTGGCTCTGTTCCTATTGACAGCGAAGGGACGGATCTGCCTAAACAGAAAATAAGACTTACCAAGAATGTTTCACGCCCCTCGAGACAGGCGAAGTCAGTGAGACCTTTTGCGATCAACCAAGCCTGCAGCCAGCTTCTGTCACCATACGTCACTCGTTCGTTCACTGAGGACACAGCCAGGGCCCCACAACGCCCCCGAATCTAAAGCACTTGTGTTCTCACCCAGCTCGATCCCGGAATCCCTGAGAAGGACCTCCTCCGCCAGGTAGTTTTCTAAGCCAGACGTTTAAGGTTAAAATTGGGCCTCCCAAAATGTGACCAATGGAGCTTTCAGTCTTATTTATTCCGGGAAGCATGACAGGTGTGCCCGGAAAGAACCTTTCCCATCGAGACCCCCAGACGCCAAGGAAAGCACGTGTGTGGGGAGAGAGTTTCGACACACCACGCACCCATTCTCGCTTAAAGCGCACGTGAGAAAAACATAATGCGAGACGGTCGATGAACAAAAGCATACTTCTGGGTGTGCCGGGGCCAAGGCCAGACGGCAGAGTGAGGAAGGGAAAAGCGCCATGTGGATCTGGGGCCAGGGCAACGGAGGGGGGATTAGGGAGGGAGAAGGGGAGCGCCAAACACAGGTGCACAGAACGGCCTCGCCTGTCCCGCTCCCCAGGAGACCGGGGACGCCTTGAGGACACAGGCCAAGTCCTGCTGCTCTTTGTGGCCTTGCAATGCCACCCACTACCTAGTACGCAGCAGGCACTCGATAACTACTTGAAACTGAACAGGAGCCGGAAAGTCCTCCCTCATTTTGTGGCTTAAATGAACTCAGCTCGATTCAGTTCTACTGGACGCAGCTCTCCTCGTCTCTCCCTTCTCTTCCTTCCCTTTCTTCTTTTCCACCCTCCTCAGGTTGAAGAGAAGATGCTACTCCCCCCCCCCCCCCCCATTCCTTCTTGCATTAACAGCAACTGGGAGAGCCACAGCTCCGGAAAAATCCTACATCCAGGTAGGAGGTCCCAAGAGCCAAATGCAAAGACCGATGTTTTGTTTGCTTCCTCACCTCCACTTTATTTCTGATGAAATAAGACAGAAAGGGTTGTCCCTGATGTAGGAAACCCTTTGTCCGCCTCTCTGTCCTCGACAGAGGGCCTTGGATGGGAAGGATAGCTTGTGAGGAGGAAGGTCCCTCTGGGCGGGCCCGGAGGCCCGGAAAGGATAATGTGCACCGCGGGCCTGGCAAGGCCCTCTTTTGCCAGCACTGGTGTCCTCATCTGAGAAGTGAGAGGTTTGGAACAGGCATCCAGACCGTCCCTCTGTGGGCCTAGAACTCGGCTGAGGTCACATGGTTACTGAGAGGGGGGCCAAGACTCACATCTAGGACCTCTGCTTTCTTAGTACACCGTCCCTCTCTCTTGAGGAGTTCTCGCCGGTGAGGACCAGCCCCTGCCTTTCACTGGATGGCCTTTCAGATTTCTCGAAGGTCCTCAAAGACCTTGGGAGCCCTTCCTAGTCCAGGGCGTGTCTTGCCCCCAAAGCTGTCTTCAGGCTTTAGCAACCACAAGACTCCTCCACTGATCATAGCAAAGTTGGCATAAAAACCTGATTTCCTGAGGTTCACGCGGATTCGTGGTGGAGAGCTGGAACGGGTGCCTCTTATTCTAACTAAAGTGTAAAGGGCTGATATAATTCCATCTCCAGAACATGAACACCGCAGATGAGGGTCAGCAACTGAGATACATATGCTATGAGAGGATTCGTGACAAAGAGGTTGGCGTTCCCCCCCAAGTTCTGTTTTTGTTTCCATTTCAGCTAATGCAATCAGGTCTCCTCTTGGGGAGTTCCCACAAGGTCCGACCTGGGCTCAAAGCACTTCTCATTTGCAAATTATTATGGAACTGAAACTTGTAAAAACAAACATTGTAGGATTTATGGCAAATTGAAGAAGCCTCCTCCTTGAAAGTGGATTCTCAAGTGAACCAAGTGAGAACAACTGTGCCGAGCCGTCCAGGAAATGTTGGCACTGGTGGTTATTTCAGAACCGTGGTTCTGTCTCCTGAACCCTGGAGGCTGGCAATTTGGGAATTGCGCGTTCGTATCGATGACCGTCACAGGATGCATTTTAGACTGTCATTTTAAATAGCATGGGACAGGTTGTTTAAATATCTCGTTTCAAAGCTGCAGCCGGCCGTCTACACTGTGGGTCAGCCCCTCTCCCTCAGATGCTCCACAAGGAAGTCAAAGACCCTTAAGTCAACATGTAGGAAAATTGGGGAAACACTAGTCCCACAAGGAAGTTGTTTCTCAGGGCACCACTCAGCCCTCAGAGGAACAGCAAGGGGGGCTCTGAAGGAAACCCCAAAGCAAGAGGTCTTTGAAAGCCAACACCACCGAATGGAAGACCGTAGAAGGGGGAAGCTGACTTGGAAAGCCTTTGGCCATCTGGCCAACCGCTGGTGGCCAGACTAAATTATCATTCATCCACCCAACACGCGTAGCTTAAGTGCCGACTGCGTGGGCGTGTGCCCTTTGAGGCACCTGCAGGGCAGCCGTGAACAGAGCAGACGTCGCAGGCACTGTCCGCGAGACGGGCTGTGGGAAGACCTCGCAAGGAAGGTGAGGGAGGCAAGAGGAAGTTACTAGCCCTGCCCTCAAGGGAGCAAGACGCGAACCTCAGGGAGGCTCATCAGCATTAACAATATACCTGACTCGAGGCAGCAGCAGAGAAGCTGCTAGACAAATGACAGCTGGCCAGCAGGGGCCGTCCCCACAGCAAGAGGTGGGGTTCTAGCCAGACTGCCTCGCCTGCACTCCAGTCTGAAAGCCCAAAGAACGGAAGAGTCTTGCTCCGTGACAGATTCCACAGCCTCTACCTCCCAAACTGGACCACACTCGCCCGTCTCCAACACCTCCAACTGTCGTTTCGCACCTGGACTTCAGCAAAGGTGTCCTGACTGGTCTCCCTGGGTCCGCACGTGCACCCCAGCCTCGAGCTCCCCACGTAGGCCCAGAGAGACCTCACGACCACTAACCATTCTGTCCTTCCCTGCTCGACAGCCACTGACTTCTCCAAACTTAGGCTAAGAACCCAGTCCCTCGCCTCGTCTTCACATCCAGCACATCCCTCCTGCTTCCTCAACCTCACCTCCTCATGCGCACCCCAGGACCCTTGCATGCGCTGTCTACCCAGAACGCTCTTACTGCTCTTCTGCCCATAACCAGCTTCTTATTATTCAGAGAAGCCCTCCCTGTACCCCCCCCTTGTTTACAGGAGCCCCTCCTGGTTCATCTCTTCCCTATTTTACTTCATTCATATCTGTTTACTTATTAATTTACTTGTTTGGGGTCCTCTCCCCCAAGAGCACGGGAGCATCTTGAGACGGGGGTTTTGCCTTGTTCGCGCTATATCCCCAGCAGGTGGCACCATTCCTAAAAGATAGCAGGTCCTTAAGAAACGTCTATCAAAGAAAGAAAGGTTCTTTTTCACCCACCTCCTCTGGCAGGTCTTGAGGGCCAAGGGGGGTAAGTCACAGGAGTGCTTCTGAGCATCACAGACGCGCGTTGTTACCGCAGAGAGGTGATGCTGTGTTACCAGCTGCGGGGGGGGGGGGGGGGGGCAGGAAGGTGGCAGCTTTGCCTCACCCCCCGCATGTGACTGAGAAGTGCCAGCAGACCTGGCCCACAGTGGGTCCATCAGTGACCCAATGAGGATCCCGGTAAAAGAACATATTTGATAGTCTGTCTACACTGCTGAGCTGATCCCTGCTGAGAGGAGATGAGGGGATCACGAGGGGAGATTACCCTTGGCCTAGAACATCTTCCCCGGGACCCACGAAGCACAGATGACTGGACTTTCCACCCCCAGCAGAGCACAAATCCACTTCCCAGGAGCCTCTCGGCTTGAAGGGCAAGAGGATCTCCCCTAAGCCTCGGTTTCCCTCATTGGGAGCTGTGTTTGCCAAGTAACACCACCGCCATCTCCCCGGTGTGAGCTGCCAGGACCCCACCCTCTGCCTGCGCAGGCCTCCAGGCTTCACGCTTTCTGGGATCGTCCCAGCAACCACTGGGGCCGCACATCCGCATCACGTCGCTTTACAGATGGGAAAACTGAGGCTCAGAAAAGCAGCAGGACTCTCTCAGGTCCCTGGAGTCGCCAAGTGGGAGAGCCCGGACTTGAACTTGGGTCTGTTTCCTTCTGGTACAATGGCATGGACCAGCCGCCTGCAGCCTTTGCCCAGACTTGGTTTTGGTTTTGGTTTTGGTTTTGGTTTTGGAGAGGGTGTCGTGGGGACAATGGGTTAAATCCACGGGTAGAGAGCAACACGTTAAGTCCACAAATTCGAGGAGGGGGTGAGAGGAGACGAGCCCCTTTTCCCGGGATCCCAAGCCAGGGCCTCCTGATCCCGCCAAAGGAAGGCCAGGTGGGAGCCTCTGGATGCGACTGCCTCGCAGTTCTGGTCTGATCAGGGGCAAGGAGAGCAGGGAACTCTGCAGGGAGAGACCCTGGCCCCTGGCTCCCCCAGACGCCGGGCTGTGCGCCTCTGCCAGCGGCGGCCTGCAGTTCCGCCCGCGGCCGCGTGGGCGCGCTGTTGGGCAGCGAGTGAGCGCGACGCGTGGGGGGCGGCGGCGCCCGCGGTCCCGGCCTCCGCGGGCCTAGCACCCCCCACCCGGGTCCCCGGGGGCTCGGACGGAGTGGGTTCCGGGAAAGGGGGCCCGGCTGGGGTGGCTCGGCCTGGGCCGGTCAGGGCGGGAGACCCCCTCCACTCCGGCCCCCGGGGGCGCCCCGATTGCGGCCCGGTGGCCCGGGGCCGCTGGAAGGGGTTGGGCACAGCGAGGCGGAGGGAGGTGGGCGCGGGGGTCCCAGGTTCCCCAGGCGAGGCGGGGAGCGGGGGGGGGGGGCGTCGGGGCTCCTGGATACAGCCCTGGGACCCCGAGGACCCTGGGCCCAGGGGGCACAGAGCAGCCTGTCGCAAAGGGGGACGCTGTGCCCACCTGGCCCAGGTGCGGGGGCGGCTGGAGGACAGCGAGGCCTGGGGACGCGGGGGCAGCGGCCCTTTCTGCTCCCTGTCACCTGCCAAGGTCACTGTCAGTTGTCAGGGTGGTGGGTGAACCCCGACTCTGAGCCTGGATGATGACACAGCCATGCTTTCCAGAATGTGGAGGGTGTGTGTGTGTGTCTGTCCGTGTGTCAGAGAGACAGACAGACAGCCTAACTGCAGAGAGCAAAGCTGGCACAGTCGTCCAACTGCAAGGAAAATGGACAGGAGGCTTTTCCGAGAGGGGCCGAGAGAGCCGAGCCTGGGGCTGTGGGGAGCGGGTGAGGTCTCCTGCCCTCGCGGGGGTTAAAGCGGGAGACATTCCTGCCGCTGGTAGAGAGCAATAAACCAGGATTTTTCCGCCAGAGGGAGAGACAGCAAGATTGATTTTCTGCCTCCCAGAGAAGCCGCCGCAGCACACGCTCACACACACACACGCACACGTGTTTTCTGGGAGTGGGAGAGACGGCAAGAGACAGAGATCTCCTGCTCACAGCCACGGAGTGTTCTGGAGAGGGAGCGTGTGCGTGTGTTTTCCTAACATGGTGTCTTTCTTGGCTGCAGCAGAGGAGACGTTTCCAAGAGGGAATGAGAAAGGGGGGGGGGGGAGGGAAGGAACGAGACAGAGGGAGGACATTTTCTGCCCACACACAGACACAAACACTCATAATTTTCTGTAAACTGAGAAATCGTGTCTGTTTCTCAGGTGCTGCACACTTAGTGAGGGGACGGGAGACGTGTTTGCCTGGCAGGGGGTCCCGATAAACACGCCCGTGAGCCTTAGTGTGTGTGAGAGAGAGACAGACAGATAGATGGAGAGACAGACAGAGAAAGAGACAGAGAGAGAGAGAGAGAGACAAACACAGAGAAAGAGACTTCCATTAACACATGCCTCCCCAAGGGAACACAGAGACAGAGAATGTGAGAGACAGAGACAGAGAAAGTGAGCGAGTAACGGGCAGGAAGAGAGAGGACTCTTCTTTTCCATCTAGAAGACCAGCACGTGCATTCCTAGGTTTGCAGGGGGACAAGTCAACAGAGACCTTTTTTGCTTATGGTCACGCACACGTGGACACACACGGTTTTCTTCTCTTCCGAGGCGCATTTGTCCTCTCCGGAGTGCGCTTTCCTGGGGAGGCAGGGGGTGGGGTTGCCGGCGATGAAAAGCTGCAGGGAGAGACTTTGCTGGGAGGGAAAAAGAACGTTTTCTGCCCGGAGAAACAGGTCTCCGTGAGCTGAGAATTACAGGGTGCTGGTATTCAGGCGACGCATACTTAGTGAGGGAACAGAGACACCTGCCTGCGTGTGCGCGTGTGTGTGCACGCACGTGACAGGGAGAGAGAGACAGAGGTTCTGCCATATGGAAAACGATACACATACTGATACTTTTTTGCGTGCTGCAAGGGACGGTCCAATAAATTGAGGGTCCCCCCCCCCACAGACTCACACACACGCACAGTTTGCCGAGTGTGGAAAGAGGGTGTTTTTATCTGGTGTGGCCTTCGTGGGGAAAGGTGCACTTTTGCCCAGAGAATTTTTAAAAAGGGACTTTTTTTGAGTGAAAACAGGGAATATAATTTTGCCGAGAGACAGGCACACGGATCGTTTTCTGCCTCCTGAGACATAAGAGCTTGATTCTTGCCTTGATCATTTTCCAGGTATAGGAACGCAGAGAAGAGCCACACTCTGTGTGTGTGTGTGTGTGTGTGTGTGTGTGTGTGTGTGCACTCACGCGTGCATGCACGTGTCGGGACTATTTTTTCTTTCTGGAAAAAGAACGTGTCTATTTTTCTGCTTGCAGGAGTCGGCTCAACAGAGAGACTTTTTCCTGCTTTTAACCACACACACACACACACACACACACACACACACACACCTTCTCCTGCTAAGAGCATGTGTGTGTGTGTGTGTGTGTGTTCATTAGTGGCCTGTCGGGGGGGCTCATTTCTGCCTGGTGACAGGGAGCTCGGGAGGGACTTTTCTGAGAGACAAAGAAAAGACGTTCTGCCTGGAAACACGCTCGTGTGTCGCAGCCGACGGCTCCCGAGCGGCGGCTCATCAGGTGGTGCCTCGTCCTAGTGAGCAAAGGAGGGTGCTGCTGCGCGAGCGTGTCCGTGTGAGACAGACGGACAGACAAACAGGCAGACACGGGATTTTTCTGCCTGGAAAAGATACATATTTTTTGATCCGCAAGAAGACAAACCAAAAGCAGCGATTTTGCACACACACACACACACACACACACACACAATGTCCAGCTGCAGAAAGGGGGCAGGAACAGGAGGAAGTGTCCTCATGGGGGGCATTTCTGTCGCGGGGGTAAAATGTTTGGAGAACGCCTCTTCAAGGGAAGAAGTCATTTTCTGTCTGGACAGATTTTTGTGAGCAGAGAATTAGAAGGGAAAGAGAGTTGGTTTCCAGGAGGAACACACTTTGCTGGCGGGGGCACGCTTCTGCCCGAGCGTGTGTGTGTGTGTGTGTGTGTGTGTGTGTGTGCATGTACCTGTGCACACGTGTTTTATCTGACTCGCGCTCTCTTGGAGGGCATCTCTGACTCCCTTTGGAAGGAGCCCTGATGGGGGGGGTAATGCCTCAGGCTGTAAAGCCTTCGGCAATTTTCTGTGACCCACAAAACACGGCAGGGACGCACATCCGTGGGGCACACTCGGGCAGGCAAGGGAACGTTCGTCCCAAGTGCCATGCACGCCCGCGTGTGCGGGGGACAGACGCTTGTGTTTTCCCACCTGGGAGAAAACGTGTCTTTCTGAGCCCCCAGGGAGACTGAGCCAGAGCACACGCTGCTTCGCGGCCGGATCCACACCGACAGGCGCGTCCTACACGATGTTTTCAGCAGCGGGAGACAGGGATGCGGGAGCGTGTCCCTTGCCCGTGTGCTCCTTACTAAGGGAGGGGCCGCTTCTGTCAGGGGACAGGGGTCTCCGGAGGGAGCCTCTTCTGCCGGAGCAGAATCTCTGGAGACACAGACACGCACAGACAGCGTCCGGGGGCCAGGACACAGGACAGAAGAGCCGGCTTTGGGGGGCACGCACTGGGGCAGGGGCGTGTCTGCGTGAGCGTGTGAGCACGCGAGCGTGTGTGGGCAAGATCGTTTGCTCCACCTGGAAAATAGCACGTACGTCCCCCTCGTCTAGAGAGAGATTCAGGCCGAGAGACGAAGGTTTCCATTTTTTTGTTTTTCCTGCACACACACACACATGCACAATTTTCCGAGCGTGCAAAGAGAGTGAGCGTGTGTTTCTCTCCAACGTGCCCCCCCCCCCGCCCTGGGATTGAGGGTCTCGGAGAGACCTGTGTGAGTCAGATGGATTATGTCCTCTCCGGAGACAAGCTGTGCCGACAGCTTCTGTGGGCGGAGAGCGAGCCGGCCTCCAGGCTGCGTCCTTCCCGAGCCGAGGGAGGGCACGGCCCGCGTGTGTGCCTGTGTGTGTGCACGTGCGTGTGTGTGCACACCCAGGTGTCTGCCCGGAGAAAACACACGCGCGGCTTCTCCTGCCGCATTTTTCTTCGTGACGAAAGACCATATATATTTTTCTTTGCAGAGAGAGACAAAGCAGCACAGAAAGATATTGACCTGCTTGCACACACACGTGCATATGCACACACACACACACACACACACTTTTCTGTTTGCCGAGAAAGAGAGAGTTTTTTCTCAAATGAGACCTCCCTAAATAAGGGAAGTAATTTCTGTCTCATTTTAGATCCAGTAGAGAGAACTTTCCGCGTATGTGTGTGAGAGACAGAGAGACAGAGAAACAGAGAAAGAGAGACATTTTTTTCCTTCCTGGAAGAAAACCACATATAGATTTTTCAGCTTCCAAGGAAAACAGACAACAGCCGGGACCACTTTCCTGAGTGTTTCTCTCTCGCGTGTGCTTTTTTAAGGAGAGGGTTTTATTACTGCCGAGAGACCGAAATCTTCAGAGAGAGACGAGAAAGAAAGAGCATTTTCAAAAGGGGCTTGCATGACTTTGTAAGCACAGAAAACCAGCTTTTTGCATTTTAGGTGTTGGACACCTCGCAAAAGAAATCTAGATGGTTCCACTGATGCGGGCCCTGAGGGAGAGGCATCTTCCGACCTGTGTGAGAACAGGACACGGGTGTTCGTTCCTAGGGGAAGACCCCGCCCTCCTCTCCCTGCGCGGGGGCCCTGGGGCTCGCAGGTGCACCTTAGAAGGCTCCAGATCCCCCCCAAGTGCAGGTCAGACTGGGCGGGTCTCTGTGCTACTTAAAATTTTCTTTCTACCTAAAGACAGAGAGTGGGGAAGAGGGAGAGACATTCTCTGTCTAGAGAGACACTCGTGTGCACCTGTGCACACACACAAACACACAGCCTTTTCTATAAGCTGAGAAATGGGGAGTGTGCGTATGTGAGAGAGAGAATGACAGAGACCAAAAGAGAAAGAGAGAGACAGATAGAGACAGAGATAGAAAGACAGAGGCAGAGACAGAGAGACAGAGAAAGAAAGAGACAAACATAGAAAAAGATAGACAAAGAGAGCTAGAAAAAGAGAAAGAGATAAAGACAGAGATAGAAAGACAGAGACAGAAAGAGACAGAGAGAGAGAGAGACAGAGACAGAGAGAGAGACAGAAAGACAGGGACAGAAAGAGAAAGAGACAGAGACAAAGACAGAAAGTTACAGAGATAGAAAGACAGAGACAGAAAAAGAAAGACAGAGACAGAGACAGAAAGACAAAGAACAGAGAGACAGAGACAGATAAAGAAAGACAGAGACAAAAACAGAGCAGAGATAGAGAAAGCTAGAGGCAGAAAAATATAGAGACAGAGAAAGAGACAGAAACAGAAAAAACAGACAGAAAGACACAGAGAGAAAGACAGAGACAAAGAAAGAGACAGGGGTAGAGAGAAAAAGAGAAAGACAGAGACAGAAGGAGACAAGAGATAAAGACAGACACTAAAGAGACAAAGACAGAAATATAGGAAGTGACAGAGACAGAGAGACAGAAAGACAGAAAGTTATAGAGATAAAAGATAGAAACAGAGAGACAGAGATAGAGACAGAGAAAGAGACAGAAGCACAGAGACAGAGATAGAGAAAGCTAGAGGAAAAAGACACAGAGAGAAAGAGACAGAGACAAAGAGAAAGAGACAAAAAGAAAGACAGAGACAGAGAGAAAGAGAAAGAGACAGAGACAGAGAAAAAGACAGAGACAGAAAGAGAAACAGAGAAAGATGGAGGCAGAGAGAAAAAGACAGAGACACAAGGAGACAGAGATGGAAAAAGACAGCAAGAGACAAAGAGAAAGAGAAAGAGACAGAAAGACAGTGATGGAAAGAGACAGAGACAGACAGAGATAGAAACACAGAGGGAGAGAGACAGAAAGACAGAGACAGAAGGACAGAAGGAGACAGAGATAGACAGAGACAGAGAAAGAGACATAGACAGAAAGACAGAGACAGAAACAGAGAGAGAGAAAGAGGCAGAAAGAAAGAGAGAGAGAAAGACAGAGACAGAGACAGAGACAGAGACAGAAGGAGACAGAAACAGAGAAAGAAGGAAAGAGACAAAGATAGGAAAAAAGAGACAGAGATAGAGACAGAAAATGATAGCCAGAGACAGAAAGACACAGAGAAAAAAAACAGAGACAGAGTCAGAGACAGAGATAGAGACAGAGACAGAGAGAGATAGAAACAGAAAGAGACAGAGAGAGATAGAAACAGAAAGAGAAAGAGAAAGAGACAGAAAGACAAAGAGAGAGACAGAAACACAGAAACAGAGAAAGACAGAGACAGAAAGACAGAGACAGAGAAAGACAAAGACAGAGAGAGACAGAGACGGAGAAAGAGAAAGACAGAGACAGAGATAAAGAGAAAGAAAGAGAGATAGAGAGAGAAAGAGGAAAAGATAGAGAAAGAAAGGGACAAGACAGAGACAAAGACAGAGGTATAGACAGAGATCAAGACAGAGACAGAAAAACAGAGACAAAGAAAGAGACAATGAGAAAGACAGAGATAAACAGAGAAATAAAAAGATACAGAAAGACAGAGACAGAGAAAGACAGAGATAGAGTGAGACAGAGATAGAGACACAGAGAGAAAAAAATAAAGACAGAGGCAGAGAAAGAGACAGAGACAGAGAGACAACAGAGGGACAGAGAGAGAGCAACAAAGACAGAGACAGAGATAGAGACAAAGAGACAGAGGCACAGATGGAAAGAGACAGAGACAGAGAGAGACAGAGACAGACAGACAAAGAGAGACGGAGAGAAAAACAGAGACAAAGGCAGAGAAAGAGACAGAAATAAAAAGGCAGAGACAGAAAGAGACGGAGAGGCGGAGAGAGGGGTCTCGCCCGCAGACGGAAATGGACGCGCTTCAGCTCGAGAGGGATGCCGGGGGCAGGCGCGAGTCAGGCCTGGTGACCCTCGCTGAGTCCCGCCCGGCCCAGCGCCTGGCTCGGTGTTACCCCCGGGGTTTCTCACGCCCCCCCTCACGGGTCGGAAGCAGGTGCCCCCGCGCCAGTGCCTGTCCCCTCCCCCCTCCGTCCCTCGGACCCGGGTCAACGGCCTCTCGTCGCTCTGTCTCCTTCGGGTGGTCACCCCCCAGGAGCAGAGGGCCCGGATGTCCTCGGGGCCCCACTCCTGTACCATCCCCAGTCGAGAGGTCTCAAGTGCACGGAGCCTGGAGGGGACCCAGAGGAACAGTTGTCACCAGTCACTTTAAGGGCCCCAGGAGGGCGGCGAGAGGGCAGGATCCCACACCTGGCAATCACTGTTCCCGCCTGGAACATCACGTCGCCCTTAAAGTCTGCAATCGCGGGACAAGGGCGCCCCCCCCCCCAGCCCCTGGGCAGTGGCAGGTGGTTTCTGGCAGCTTCTCCCAGCGGACCTGAGCTAGGACACACGGAATTCAGGAAGGGCAGTGGGCGCGTGGGGTCCCCAGCAGGCTGCGTGGTTTTCACCCCAGCCGGGGCCGGTGGGGCCAGGTCCGTGGGCCCAGGGCTGAGCTCAGGGGCGCTCCCTTCCTTCCCTGGCCGACGGGAGTGAGACTCGGGGCCTGTCGGGCCGGGCACAGGTTGGAACGGGCCGTGAGAAACCAACAGAACTCGGCGACCGGCTCACAGTAAGCACTCGACGAACGGAAGCTTTTATCATCTGCAATTCTAGCACAAGGTGCGGAAATACTGACCATCCACCCGACTCTCATTCCCCTTTGTCCTTGTGAATAGAGCCCTGATTCTGCGTGACAGTGTGCCCAGCTCCACAGAGAGAGCCCTGATTCATCTCAGCCGCTGAAAGCCCCTGTCCTTTTTTTTTTTTTCTTAATCTTGATTGGTGTAGGGGTGGGCATACGACCTACTTCCAGACAAGGAAATGCAGAAGAAAATCTACGAAGGGGCTTCCGGCAGAGAGCGTCACCCCCAGGATAAAGAGAAATTCACTAAAGAGAAGATTCTTTGACGTCGACCCCCTTCTTTCCTGTTTGGAATGTCTCGTAAGACCGTGATGCTTGGAGCTACGGCAGCCCTCTTGCGACCATGAGGACGGCAAAGCAGAAAGACGGGCACAGGGTGAGTTGTTGGTTACATCACTGGGTTGCTGCCCATCTCCAGGCGGCCAGTTCTACACGATTAGTCGGTTCCTGCTGTTTGAGTCCCCCCTCGTATCTCCCACGCTTCTGTTCCACTCATGCCACGGCCTACGTGGCCTCTGTGCTGGGCGATCCCCACTTTACACATGAGCAGCGTGGGATGTGACGTGAGAGGCCGAGCCACCCACCCAAGGCCACACTGTCCACAAAATGCAGGACCTCCCCTTGAACCCAGATGTGTCTGTGAGCTTGGGCTTGGGGCTGCCAGGTTTCGTGGGGAGGGAAAACACGGAAAACAGGACAGCCAGTTCAATTAGAATTTCAGATCACAATGTTTTAGTGTAAGTACGTCTCGTGTCGTATTTGGGACACACTCGCACTGTAAAGGTATGGTTGTTTTTCTGAAATTCTGATGGAACTATGCCTCCCGCATTCTGCTTGTGAGCCCTACGCACGCTGAACCCGCCACTCTCCTGGAGCGTGATGACAGGAGGGGTCTCGAACGTGTTTATCAGCATCAACCAGACGTGGGGAAGAGACCCCTCCCTTCCCGTTGCCTAATTGTACGTGAGAAGGTACTGGAAGCTGGAGGGGACATGTGGGACAGAGGCGGCCCGGGCTGGGAAGAGAGGTGGGCTTCCCGTCTCGTCGCTGGTCGTTTGGACAAGGCTCTGCTCCTCTTGGCCTCGGTTTCTTCATCTGGAAAATGCGGGAGTAGCTCCGACCCAGGGCTGATAGTCACGTGGGCGCGCACGGGAGGCGGTCGAGCGGGGTGTGGGGAGTGCCGCTTCTATGGGTCGCGTGTACACACACATGCACGCATGCCGGCACTCTGCCTTCAGAGCTGAGCCACATGTAGCATGCCTATACCAGGCTCCCTTCCTCCTCTGTCTCCTTTTCCATGCCTGCAAACTGGTGGGTCCTTGGACACTTGACATCCTTTTTGCCAGCTCCTCCAGCCAAGGTCCAGGGCTCCTCTGCCCCCCCACTCCCGGCCTCTCTGTTTGCCTCATCCCGGCACCCACCATATTGAATTGGGATCCTGCTCACCTCCCTTCCTCCCAAACCAGACTCTGAGCTCCACAAGAGAGGGACTGTGTCTTAGTCCTCTTTACCCCAGTACCTGACACATGGCAGGTGTCCTATGGGCTTTTCTACCTGAATGAATGAATGACCCAGGATTCTTGCTGTTGGGGGTATCCAAGCTTCCCAAACGTTTTAAATATCATGGACAACCACCGTCATTGTGCCGGATCCTGTGGGATAAGAGAAGACAAACCCAAGAGCTTCCTTTTCTGGAAGAGGAAGCAAGACCCACATCTATGAAGTGACAGAGTATCAAGTACTATGTGGTGAAGTCTCGCCTATAGGAGCAGGTGAAAGTGGGGATTTGAAGGAGAGAGGCATTGGTGTATGCTGAAGCAGGCAAAGGAAGCCATGTGGAAGGGATGAGAAGACCTAGGACAATGGGCCTTATCTAGTAGGAAAGGGTGACCTGTCTTTCAGAGTAGGTGCTCAATAAATAGGAGTTGGTTTGATCCAAAAGACCATGTGGATCTGTGTCCAGGAAAATAGTTACTGATATCCTGTTGTCAGTACTTATTTATGGGATAGATGAATGATTGGAGGGATGGATGGATGGATGGATGGATGGATGGATGATTGGATGGATATATGGATGGATGGATGGATGGATGATTGGATAGATATGTGGATGGATGGATGGATGGATGGATGGATGGATGGATGGATATGTAGATGGATGATTAGATGGATGGATATGTAGATGGATGGACGGATGGATGGATGGATGATTGGATGATTGGATGGATATATGGATGGATGGATGGATGGATGATTGGATAGATATGTGGATGGATGGATGGATGGATGGATGGATGGATGGATATGTAGATGGATGCATGGACGTGTGGATGAATAAATGTTAGCTTGGGATGAAGAGAGGGCGTTAGAAGTTAGTCCCAGCAAGTCATGGGACAAGGCAAGGGTAGGGAATGTTAGAAGCAAGAGAACGTGGCTCTTCTGGGCTGTCCAAAATGGAGGGGCCACATAACTGCCTCCCCATATCTCTGTGTCTGGATGGATTGGTGCGGCTAGTGACTTATAGTTCTCTCCCTGATGTAACCAGGTCAGAAGATACCAATCGTTGCCTCACTGAGGGTTTAGAGCAACCTCCAGCCTGGAGTTAGTTCTCCAGGGGACTCAGATCCATGGAGTCTCTGAATTGCCCCCTTGCAAGTTCTGGGAGCAGGGGCAGGACTGCTGGCTGCTGGCAGAGTTTTAAGAAGCTTCAGCAAAGCAGAGAAGCATTAATGGACTTTATCACTTTGTCAAGAACTTAAAATTGCAGTCCTTTACACGACTTCATTTTAATTGCTGCAATAAATAATTTTTGGTTAATTAGGATGCATAAACTTATATATCGTTTATTACCAAAATTAATTCTCAGTAAAAATTGATGCGTTTTGCCTTTGGGCACACTCTGTAGTCTTTGGAAACGCTAAAGAATAAACAATGACACAGATACCAAGAGGAGGCAGCCTACAGACACAACTGAACAGTGTTTCTAACTGAACAGGTGCCTAAGTCTGGCACCGTGTTGGTGCAAAGGAGCCACAAGCAGGAGAGCAGAGACCCAATGACAGCAAGAGCTCTCTCTGGGAGTAACACAAGGGACCTTGCAGCTGCGTTTGTGTCTTCTTATCATTTGCCAACTGTGTGCCTTTGTGCAAGCTACTTCACCTCTCTGTGCCTCACTTTCTCATCTGCAACACGTGTCCTGATAGGACCTCCCTCGTGAAGGTGTTGTTAGGATTTGCAAGAAAAGGACCCCAAGGGACACAAGTGCCTTTCGGTGACTTGGCATCGATTTCTTTCTTCTAGTAACCCAAACCTGCCGTTCCTGGAGGATCTGATTCCCTTTTCTCGGTCTGACTGGGGCTGACAGCCCAGATCTTTAGGAAAGGGTACATCTCAACCCTAAATCGGTCAGCATAACCCTGACCACAGTGACCGGCTGAGGGATGACCATGGGACCCAGGCTGTCCAATCAGAGCTAATTCCAAGAATTGCTGGAGAGACAGGGGACATTCTTTTCCACCGGGAGCCTGGGACATCGGGAGCCACCGGGAGCAGAGTCTCGGCACCAGCGTAAGAAGCAGAGCCAAGAGAGTCCTCATAGTTCCATGATGACGCTGGAGGTACTGGATCCAGCCATGCCTGAAGGTAGAATGCCCCTTGGTCTTTCAGATATGCGAGCCAATGACATCCAATCTGGGCTTAAGCTGGTCTGAAGTTTTCTTTCCACGGGCAACCGAAATACTCTTAACCAATAAAAAAATACTTAGAACGATGCCAGGTTCGTGGTAGGACTCGATCACTATCAACTAACCATACAGGAGGCAAAACGAGCCAACCTTGACTCTTAAAGTAGCTCCCTGTCTACGTAACCTGATGATTCCAGGAGGAGGGAGTGGCCCTGCAGTTCAGGGGGTCTGTGTCAGTTCAGAGCAATGAAAGGAACGTGAAATAGATGATAATTCAAGGCCCAGTAAAATCAAATGCTGAGCGTGTTGGAAGGTGCCTCCAGAGAGTTATTATTAACAATAATAGTAAACTGACCCAGAGAAAGGAGAGGTTAGAATTGGCTAAGGTGACTGTGGGGACCTTCCTGAAGACGGTGGGCTTCTCGTTCCCTCAGTCAACCATTGTGGTTAAACTTCGTGCTTGGAGCCCCCTGCCTACATACCGCATCCCCAAAACATCGTGGGGAAGAACAATCCCATAAAATAGGTGCCATTTTTTTAATTCCCATTTCATAGAGTCAGAAACCGAGGCTCCGAGAGGTGAAGCAACCATCATGGGAGTCTACGGGTTGCAAGTAACAGAAAGTCAACTTCAGGGGAGAAATCCATGGCCTCGTGTAACGGAAAAGTCCCTGGCATAGAAGTGCCCTGGCTGCAGGCACGTGTGACCCAGCCCTGAATGTCATCGGAACTGGGTCTCTCCACCTTACAGCTCCACTGTCCTCTCTGACACCTCGTGCCCAGGGGCCACGAGGGCCACCAGAGCTCCAGGTTTGGGCCCTTCGGTGAGTGGCCGGGGAAAGAGGGTTTCTTATACAAGGTTCCCTGAGAGTCCAGGGCGTGAGCCTCAGTGGCCTGGGTGGGGCCAAGGGTCCCCGCTGCCCCCATTACTCCACCTGGGTCTCGTGCCCTCCTGGTTCCAGCTGGTGCCATCAGGCCCATAGACTGAACCCCATGGACGGAAAGCAGGGGAGAAATAGATCCCAAAGGAAAGCCGAGGAAACGTGGCTGGAAACGTGGCTGGAAGCAGGAAGAGTAGACGTGGGCACCTGTGCCAGCTCAATGCCAGCTCACGCGTGGGGAGGGCCGTGCCCTCTGCTGCTCAGTTGTGCTTGGTCCCCGTGAAGAAGCAAGGGCCGGTCACTGCTTTGCCCCCACAACCGTGCGTCGAGGGACCCCTCCTTAGGTTCAAGCCAGCCTTTCCACTAACAGCGGGGGGGTCAAGTCCAATTTGGGTCAGAGGGATGAGGCCATCTCTGGCTCTGATACCCACGGCGGGGAGGAGGTGACAGAAGACGTGGCCCCTCTAACCACTAACGGCACCGACTGGCAGTGACCTCCGAGATGCCAGCCCCGGCCTGTCTCCTTAGCCCTGAAGTCCACATTCTCAGCATCTGGCTTCCCCTCCCCAGTTCAGGGATTAGGCAAAGCTACTCCCCGGGGCTTTCCCCCGCTGGGGGTCCTAGGGGCTCTCATACCCAGAAACGGCTCTCAGCGAGGGTGGTGGGAGGTGATGGGTGAAGTCCCAGTTTCCTTGTCCCTCTGGGGGCGGCTCTGGGGACCCACTATGACCATCCGCCAGAGTTTCACCTCCCAAGAATGAGTTTTGGCCGCTCACTGCCATGACCTTTCTGCTGTCCTTCCCACTGCTTGTTCATCTGGCTTCTTCCCTCCCCTTTCCCCTCCCCCTCCCCTTCCCCTCCCCCTTCCCTTCCCTCCTCCTGGGGTGATCTCCTGGGGTCACCTTCCAGTCTGGCTGCTCAGCTCAAAGCCTCATCTCCAGATCTGCTCCTGGGAGGTCCCAGTCTCCAGCAGCCAGCTCGTTACTCCCTCCACAGTGAGCTGAACAGTGCCCCCAAAAGATGTGCCCACGTTTGAATCCCCGGAATCTGTGAATGTGACATTGTTTGGGAAAAGCGTCTTTGCTGATGTAATTAAGCTAATTATCTTGACGTGAGGTCATCCTAGATTATCTGAGTGAACCCTAAACCCCCCTGGCAAGTGGCCTCACTAGAGAGAGGCAGAGGGAGGTCCGACGCATGCCAGAGAGGAGAAAGGGATGTGCACAGGGTCACAGCTGCAAATCAAGTGGCCCCTGGGGCCACAGAAGCCAAAGGAGGTCCTCCCCTAGAGCCTCCAGAAGGAGCATGGCCCTTCTGACACCTTGGCTTCAGACTTCTGACCTCCCTACTGTGCAAGAATAACTATCTGTTATAAGCTCCTCAGTGTGTGGTCATATGTTGAGGCTGCCCCAGGAAATGAATTCACCTGTCTTGCAGGAGGCTCTACCTCCCCGCCTCCTGGGATAAGGGTCCTGGGGTTACACTGAACTCGGGAGCCTGGACTTTATACTGAGGGGGGGCCCGTGAGCCACAGAGAGGTTCCCAGCAAAGGAGTGATACAGCTGATCTGTGCCTTTAACGGGCCCCCGGTCACTGCGTGGGACGCAGGCTGGGGCTGGGGTGAGCGTGGGCTTTCCGGCTAGGAGCCTAGAACACGGAGTGGTCCCTGACACCCTCGGGCCCTGAAGGCGCACCTCTTGGAGGCAGGCTTTGATGACCCTGTGTCCCAGGCCGCATCTCCAGAGTTGGGCACCTGTTCTGGGCCAGCCAGAAGCTTGAGGTAACTGGAATGTTGGCCCCTGGTGGCCCTGAGCAGCCCCTGACAATGACCCCTGTCAAGGAGATGAGCTACCCCCACAACTGCTTTGGGGCAGAAGGGCCTGGGGGACAGCTTCCAGAAAACCTGAAACCAAAATGCAAATTCCTTCCCTCCTTGCCAAGGTCACCTTCACCCTGCCCATCATACTTCCCAAGTGATGATCCTTCCGTCGCCCCGGTTCTTGACCCGACTTGCCCGAACCTGGGTGATAGGAACCCTCCCCACATGTGCAACTGGGGAGAAAGACAGCGCGTCCTTTGTGATGCTGGCATATGTCCTTTTCGTGGAACGCATGGCCTTCCTGTGACCGTCAAGGTGGCCCAACCAACCGGAATGTATCTTTCTTTTACTATTTCAGCCAAGGACTGGTTTCTTTCGGTTCCTTGTTGTCTTTGATGAAGTTCTTAAGGGATTAGCTCTATCTTCCACCAACCCCAGTGCTTCCCCACGAGAGACAGAAAAGGAAGGGGTGCCAATGACCTCATTTCCATGGCATTAGTAACTTCGGGGTCGTTTATCAGCTATCCCCGACCTCCCCCTTCCCACCTTCCTATCCCCACCCTCAAGACCCATTAGCGGGAGGGTGGCGCCTGGGTGGCTCACTCAGTTGAGAGTCTGACTCTTGATTCTGGCTCAGGTCATGATCTCACAGTTCACAAGTTGGAGCCCCGCATCGAGCTCTGTGATGACAGCACGGAGCCTGCTTGGGATCATCTCTCCCCCTCTCTCTCTCTGCTCCTCCCCTGCTTGCACTCGCTCTCTTGCTCTCTCTCTCTCTTTCTTAAAATAAATAAACAAATGGTAAAAAAAAAAAAAAAGACCCACTAAGGCAACAGAGGTACCCATGGGCTTCCCCACCGTGTGCCTGGGGTGGAATGAGGGGGTGAGTGGCTGTTGGTGGCAGATGTTGTCACGATCTTCTAGAATGCTTCCCCACAGAACTTGGAGCTCTTGGAGCCTCCTTGGTTGCTCCCCCCCCCCACCCCACCGAGGTGATGAGCCACTACACGGGGCACACAAACGCTCACCAGATGGGAGGACAGCCCAGCGAGGGAGAGAGAAAAGGGAAACCGTCCATGCAGCAAAGAAGCCAGGCTAGATGATTTATCAGGCCCAACGAGACTTGCATTCCCAATGGCCACCACTCCCTCCATCCCCCAGGTCAGCTCCAGCTTAAACATCCCTGTTGGTTTTCCAGGAGGAATTAGGAAGATGCATCCTCCTTTTCCACCAACATCAGGCATCTGGGGACACGACTGCTGTGGGGTTCTTTGGCAGACAAGTGGAGAGAGCCACAGTCAGGCAGCGGAAGAGGCCAGAGGGGCCCGGGGCCAGCATGAAGCTGAGGGTGGGACTTAGCGCTCTTTTCTGATGCCTGAGCCACTGAGGCTGGGTCCAGGCAAAAGAGAGAAAATTGGGGCACGGGGGGTGGGGAATGAAGTAGAAAGGGGTGGACTCCCCCTTTGACCCAGGACCTGTCCCTGGGCCACTTGCTGCCTCAGTTTCCCCCTCTGGGGCTTGAAGGGCTGCCCTTGGTCTGGGTCTGCTAAAGGGTGCTGTTGCATCCAGAAATCGCATACGGAAAACTTGTATTTCCCTTCCAATTCTCTGTCATCTTTCTGATTACATCCAGAAAAATCTCAGCCTAAAAAATCCTGTGACCCCCGAGGCCCCTAAACCTCCCTTTGGAACAAAGCAGGCCTTGGGCTCGGAGTATTCTTTAGGCGAGGCCTCTAGACAGTTTTAGTAATATTTTTGTTTCCATTTTCTTTCTTTCATGGTTACCGTCAATTTTATATGGCAAGGAGTAATGATTTTCCACTTCTGTCCCTTTGTAAAGAGATCTTTACAGACTTCTTCTAAAAGGGTGAATTGATCTAGGGGCGCCTGGGTGGCTCAGTCGGTTAAGTGTCCCACTCCAGCTCAGGTCATGATCTCGTGGTTCGTGAGTTCAAGCCCCGCGTCGGGCTCTGTGCTGACGGCTCGGAACCTGGAGCCTGCTTCGGGTTCTGTGCCTCCTCCTCTCTCTGCCCCTCTCCTGCTCACTCTCTCTCTCTCTCAAAAATAAATAAGTGTAAAAAAAAATTTTTTTTTAAAAGGGTGAATTGATTTAGAAACAAGTTTCAGGAAATCACATCTCTGGGTGCCAGAGGGAACAAGTTCAAAAAGTGGGCGCACTTGGGTCCAGTTAGGCGGGCACGGGAGCATGTCTTCCCTAATCTCGGCTCTGGAAATCAGTTCCGGGTCCCGGACGAGCACGTGAAGTTGCATAATGGGTGAGCGGGGAGAGATTTTTCAGGTAGATGCCCTCATGTTTGAACATAAGGGTGGGGTCAGGAAGAAACACCACGTGGTTGAAACAAGACAGGGACTAAGAGACACCACCAGCCTGGAAGAGGGACCTCAGACTGGGCTCTGGGCAGGCAAGGACAGGGCTGGTCACATAACAGGGGGCAATGCTTGCCGGTCCTTAGAAGAAAACTGCCCATCTCTTTGGGTTTTGTCTGCAGCTGCCCCAGGAGTTTGTGCCCAGCCCTCCTTCCTCCGTCCACACAGGCCCTTCTAGAAAGGGAGCCTGCCCTTGGTTCCAGGGTGGCCCATGGCCATTCCTGTGCCCCTCGTCTCCGCTCCTTACCCCACCACGTTAACACCTCCCTGGACGAGGCAAGCCTGGAGCTGGGTCTGAAGCCCCATAGGGCAGACATCCTAACTGGGGGCAACAGCCTCAGGAAGAGCGCGGGTGCGGCCCCAAGGGTGGGGCGGTCTTCAGATTGGAGACAAGATCCTGACTCAAGACGGCCCCATGGCCAGCCTTCGAGAACCTTCTTGTACCTTCCAATCAATCTTCACGTGGCGGGGACACAGGGGCTGGAGAAGCACGGCCAGTGGCTGGTCAGATTCGCAAACCCACCTTGGCCAAAAGCCTAAGTCCACCTGGAGGCGGATGGAGAGTAGTTTGTGCAGACAGACAAACGTCCACACGCAGACGTACAAACACCCCCCAAGCCCAGAGCCCCGCACAGCTGCCCCGAGGGCCCCGGAGTGGAGGACGTTTGGAAGGCAGCCAAGTCAGCATAGTCCCCTGTTCTTTCTAGAAACTTCAACCACTCACTTCTGCAACCCAGGCATCTGGCCCATCATTCAGCGCCCTGCGCACGGGCTCTGCTTCCAGAAAGGACCACTTCTGAGCCCTTGATCATCAAACCCCGACCCCCTTGTGCCAGGCTTTTTGATGCAGAGGGCCAGTTACTTGACAAAACATTTAGCAATTAATTTCGTGCCCAAAACGCTGGTCAGTGAGTCACGGGGAAGATGGTTCCCAGAACAGTCTGCTTCTCGCCCAGAGAAGGACCAGAACAGCCCCAGGCTTCTGAGCCAAAGCAACCACGCGGGGAGCTCGATGTCTGTGCTGTGCAACTGTTCCAGACCTCTGCTCCAGCTCCATTCAACCACCCTTCCTATGTGCAGATACACACGCACGCACACATACACACGCTCTTTTTTTTTTTTTTCCTCGAAAGAACAGACCATTTACCTCGGAAAATGTTGCAAACCTAATGTGTAACTCCGGGCTGCGGCTGAGCCGGCGGGCACCTGCCGGGAAGGGGCCGGGTGAACAGCTCCGTCCCTCATCGCTTGACTTGATCATTGACTCTCTTATTGCACTTGGCCATTTGCAGGCCCATCCTCCCTGGGAAGGTGACGCCTGAGCTGTCAGAACTGGGGCCGGAGCGGGGACGGGATGGTGATGGCCCCACCCACTGAGCCCCCTCCCTTGCAGGGGATGGAGGGGGGTCCTGGAGCAGAGGTGGGAGGTGGGATCGTTTGCTCTCTGGTCTCTGTCCTGCTCCTAGCTCTGCCCGTGGGGGCTTGTGCCCCCATTCTCACCCTGTAGCGAGCCTCTCCTCAGAGCCCTGGCCGGTCGCCTGTCCCTGGAACGTCTTCCCAGCGACAGACGCAGGCCAAACCCCAGGAGCCGGCTACAGACTCAGCCATCTCCGGTTTCCAGGTCCTCAGCCCACAGGCCAGGAGCCAGGAGGGGACCAGAGCGATGGGTGAGGAAGGGGCTATTTCCTCGGGCCGCATGGACACAACCCTGTGCTCAGGTCATGGGGTGCACCCTCTCCACTCCGCTTGGCCCGCCCAGGAAGTGGGCAGGGCAGACACGACCCCTCGTCTCACACAGGGGCCCGGAGACCACCTGGTTAGGGCTCAGCCAGCCTGGAATCTAGCCCAGGCCCCCGCAAGCCGCCCGCCGTCCCTCATGCTTCCTGTGTCCTGCCTGCTCACCCGAATCACAGGTGTGTCCCATGGGCCCCCATCCTAGTGGGGCTGGATGCCCAGGGAGCAGAGAAGGGTGAGGGAGCACCAGGGGGCCTGAGGCACGAAGGAAGGACCGGCCACGTCTCCCGAACAGAGGGAACTCCAGTGCCGAGACCCAAGAAGGAAGGGAGCTCAGGGATGTACGGCTCCAGCTCTGGACTCAGCCGGAAGGCTGGGCTAGAAACAGCCTCTCGGGGACAGTGCGCTCCGAACCGGCAGGGGCCCCCACATCTCCCAAACTTGGCTGCCTGCACACTGCCTCTGCGACCTTACCCCTCCCCTCACTGCGCCCAGGCTGCAGCCCACGGGGTTTGTTCCTTCCAATCAGCTCCGGATGAACGTCCTTCCAAAAATGTAACCTGCTCCCACAAGCAATACTATCCGTGAGACCCCAAGGTGGACGCGCTGTAAACGTTTTCTAATGCCCACGAAGATCAGTAAACCCACAGCCGCTAAAATAACCGACTTCCGCAGCTTTCCCCTGGAAGTGTCCCCCACCCTGGGGTGTGCAGACCTCGGTGGGTGGTGCATCTGAAGCCCTTAGCCCAACAGCGGCCACAGTAGGTGCTTAATAAAGGCGAGTCTTTGCTGTGAGCTTGGCTCCGCGTGGGAAATGTCTTCTCTGGAAGTCTCCCTGTTAGCACATCAGCACTAACGTCAGAGGAAAGAACAGTACCTGGGGCATAGGAGGCACTTGGTAAATACCCGCGGGAAGGAGGGGTGGAGGAGGGAGGCAGAGAGGGAGGACTCCTGTGCGTGGCTGCTCCCGGGTCTGAGTCCACCAGACACCCCTGGTGAAGGCTGTGTAGGCTCTTTCCGAGGATGCTGAAAAGTGCTTCCCTGCTTTGAGAAGGTCGGATGAGACCATTCGCGTCTCCCGAAATCATACTAGTATTCTAGAAGTCTGGGAAGCGCGAGGTCAGCAGCCTGCATTAATAATGGATGTTGTTAACAGGACCCTGAGTCATTAAGAAAAGGTTAAGCGATGCTGTGCGTGTTCTGTTAAGCAGGGCAGGGGCGCAGCCAGGGAACCTGCAATGTCGTCTGGGAAGAGTGGCTGTGAGGGGGGCGCCCGGGGGCTTGGTCGGTTAAGCATCCGACTTCGGCTCCGGTCATGATCTCACGGTTCATGGGTTCGAGCCCCGCGTCGGGCTCTGTGCTGACAGCTCGGAGCCTGGAGCCGGCTTCGGGTTCTGTGTCTCCCTCTCTCTCTGCCCCTCCCCTGCTCATGCTCTGTCTCTCTCTCTCTCTCTCTCTCTCTCTGTGTCTCTCTCTCTCAAAAAAAACATTTTTAAAAATTAAAAAAAAAAAAGTGGCTGCGAGGAAGGAAGTGTGGGTATTCAGCGTGGTTTCTGCCGCCCTTAACCGGGAGGCTCCCTTATCCAGAACACTCTGCACCCCAGGAATGCCAGACCCGGCATGCTGTCGCAGAGCCTCTGGACGGTTCTGCCGAGTTCTGACACTCTTTAACCGTGCTTGCTTGAACTATTGATCAAAATCCGCCGCTCCCCTCGTAATGCATTTTCTCAATAATGCTAATTTTAGTAATTCATTAAGTTAGGCCTGACAACGTGTCTGCATCTAACGTGTGTAATGAGCCAAATCGTGAAATTAGATAAAGCATGAGCTCCACGGCGAAACAGGTAATTGGCCAAGCGTCGCCAATCGACTTGGCACACGGCTGTGAGGACGCGAAACCCCCGCGCGTTGAAACCCGCAAAGACCTCGAGCTGCTCCCAACTCGCGTCTCAGAGCCAGAACGAAACTTTTACCATTAGGACAAATGAGTCATCTTGTTTTTGAAGCTCTTTGTGTTAGAAAGACATTCTGCCCCAGACCATCATTATTCATTTCAGAGTTTAATATCCTGAGACATCAGGAGGCTTTCCACAGTATCTAAATTAAATTCTTTCTTCTGAAGCTCAGCTCCATTTCCTTCTGAGCAGATAGCAACCCGCCAGCCACAACTGTCTGTGATAACCGGAGATTCATAGATTTTTCAGGACTATCTGATCCAGACCCCAATTTCTGAAGGAAACCGTGTGCGTAGGCGGGCAGGTGTCTTGGGCAAGGCCACATGGACAGCTGGGCGCAATGCCACCCGTCACCCGCTCCCGCCCCGGATCCGCCCCGTCGCCCACGAGAGGGGATCAGAGGAGTGGGATGGGAGAAAGCCGCGGGTGTGTCCTTTGAAGGACCGGAGCAGCTAAGTCACAGGGAAGGAAATGACAGTTGGTGTCCAAAGTATATGAAAGGCTGTCGGGCCTCACTCATAACAAGAGCCAAGCAAACAAGGCGTCGATCAGATTGATGCGATCGCAGATTTTGGCAACGTCTCGCTCTGCTTGGCGTGGGGACGTCTGACGCCCTCGGAGGCTGCAACGTCTTAGGCGCCACTGGCAATATCCCTGCAGATTAAAACCGGACACGCTTTTGGATGAGGCGGCTCCCTTTCTGGGACTTCGTCCCGCGGGCATTGTCCCGCCTCATCCGAAGTCACGAGCAGACCCCAAAACTACGGGTGGGCGGCGATGAGGGGACGGCCGACGAGCGGCGGCTCACCGCACACGGCTCTGAGCCACCCGGGAATGGGTCAGTCCCTCCGCACAGATGTGGAACTGTCTCCCGAACAGCGGCTGATGGAGAACAGCGACGAGGAAGGGAAAGTGCACGCGAGACACAGCTATTTGCATAAAAAGTCAAAGGAGGGTCATTATGCATAAATATGCATGGCATCTGCATATGCATGGAATGTCCCCGGAAGGGTACGCAGGAAAGTGTTACCCACTGTTGCTTCGGAAGAGGCAGCTGGAGAGCCAGGAGGGGACGGAGACTGATCCTCCTTTGTTCCTTCTGTTCCTTGGAGGCGTGTCTGTGTGTGTGTTGCCTTCTCAGGCGTGCAGTATGCACCTCTGTGTGTGTTGACACGTCGTAACAACCAGCGGATCACAGCCTCTAACACCAGCCAGGCCTGGCTTGCGGGCCAGCTCCACCATTTGACCCTCCTAGCGTCTAGGACTCAGTTTCTCCATCCGTACAATGGGGGGAGCCCCGATCTTGAGAGGCTGCCAAGGCAGGGACACAGCTCCTCGGGGAGCACGTGGGAGCTATGGCTTCCGCAGCCCCCTTTGGAACGACGAGGGGTGATTTTCTTTGCCTGCACAGAGTGTTCCCAGGCAGCTGAGACGCCCCGCACGATCTGATTTCAAGAGGTCAGAAGCAGAACACGCAGCTCTGGCGTGGCCGTGCCTGCTGGACCCGTGGCGCAGGACCTCGGCTGCGCCCCAGGGGCCTCCCGCTCCCCTCTGCTGGCCCCTGAGCTCACCCAGGGACCCCCCTGTCCACACCCCGCTCTTGTTTTCCATGCCCCGACGTTCTTCCCTCTCTGTCTCACAACTCGCTAGAGACTGGTGCCAGGTTACGGGACACGTAGGAATTCTCGGAAAACCAATGACGGTGGTGGGCAAGGGCACAACGGCTTTGGAAATTCTGACGCCTCCTGATAAAGTTGAACACCCAGGTATCACACGACAGAGCGATTCCGCGCCTAGGAATTTACCCAAGAGGAACGAAAACATCGTTACAACAGGGTTCAGAGCGGCTTTATCCGTAAAAGCCCCAGACTGGAAACAACCCAAATATCTATCAATAGGAACGGGGTAAACAGATCGAGAGACATCCAAGCAATAAAATATATTCACGCAAGAAAAAAAGAACTTCTGATACACACAACAACACGGACGAGCCTCAAAGCATGATGTCTCACGAAAGAAGCCGGACGTGAATGCGGACATCTGTGTCGTCCCACGAGTTCGAGAACAGCCAAAACACTGATCTCTGGTCCTAGAAATTCGAATATTGTTGCCTCTGGGTCACCAGGGTGGACGTGGGGTGACAGCAATTACCTGGGAGGAGGGAGGGTCACGTTCCGGAATGAAGGAGACGCCCTATGGCTTGATAAGGAAGGTGGCTACGTGGGTGCATACCTACAGGGATTCGGGCTGCTGTACCCCGAAAAGGCGAACGTTTTTCTGAGGGTGAATCTACCTCAAACAAGCCAAAAAGATGGGACCAAAAAAAAAGAAGAAAACACAACTCCACATTTCCCAGGGCCGGATTTCTAGCCGGCTTCTCCCTCGGCGTCTCAAGTTTTAAACTGTCCTAACTCCGGAGGCAAACACCCTCCCGGCAGGGCCCTCCTGGACCCCAAACGCACACGCGTGGGAAGCACATCTCTTAAGCACTCTGCCGCACAAGGAAAGCTGAGAATAATTTAGAGCCATTTCCACGACGTGCTTGACATGCGTGGAGCTGTTCTGTGCACGTTCACACTTCTGGGTATTTTACGGCCTAATAAGGAGAAAGTTGCACGTGCCACTTCTTGGCCTCGGAATTGTTGGAGCCTTCTGGGAGGCCAAGGAAGATCTGCGTTATCAGCGGTGGAACTGTGTTTGGGGGGAGAGAGGCACCCCGGAGCCCGCCCGCTGGTCTGATGTTGGGAACAGCCAACCCACCTGGTGGTGACGGCCTAACCAGCTTTCTTGCTCGCACAGCTGCTGTGCTGGGGCCGGGCCTCCGGACAGAGACTCCTCTGCGGACCTGCTGCGTTTGGCCCCCATTTCCGCCAGGAAATGTTGACTTACCCTGCCCCCCTCAGTCTGGCCCAACTCTACGCTGTGTCCCCTCCTTCCCGACAATTCCAAAGGAGCTTCGCAAGCCCTTGCTTTATTAGGCCCTCGCGACAGCCCAGGGAGAAGGGGGTCATGAGCTCCTTACGCAGGAAAGAGGGAGGATGCCCTGGAGGTTTCTGCGAGACCCCGCGGTGTTCACAGGCGAAGGCCCTCTGCCTGTCTCCTCCTGCCTCATCGCTCTCCGGCCCACTCCCTCTGGCTCTGCGCCCCCAGAAGTCTGCTCAAGTGTCTGCCCCCACATTCTACACTGGCGGAGCCTGTCCAATGTCCTGGACGGTCCACCCTTCAGTGTGAGTGAGTCTCATAACCCCTGCGAGATGCTCACCTCTTTGGACACCGGAGCCTCTGTGTGAGTGATGCAGGCATGTAGTTCAGGGCCGAACCGATCCAGGGGAGGGAGATGATAATACGGATTGACAGACTGATGGCTCGCACCCCATTGGCAATCCGTTTTACAAGACCCCGGGGGCACACACTCTTCCTGATTAGATTTTTGCTCTGTCAATTAAGGATGCTGTGTGTGAGCCTGCTTGTCAGCTAAAGATCAAACTCTAAATAATGTCTAGTGCCTGCCCGGGAACCATGGTTGCTGAGCCCGGATCCCAGGCTGGAGAGGCAAGACTGTGAAATGTCAAACACCCCGTGCAATGCAAACACACTGGGGAGGCTGTGCGTAAATCAGTGAAAAGGACAACCATTAGCATTTGGGTGAAGATAGCGTACTCCCGATGTGTGATGGGCTACGAGGTTTCTGCTCAACTGCAAGGTCATTGCGCCTTCATCAATCTATCGACTGTCTCCCCCCACCCCCTCCCCCCCGCCCAGAATCAAACAGTCGCATGTGTTACCAAACCGAAAATGCCACAGGAAAACATCTCTAGCACTCAAGTATACCTGCCCAGCTGTCGGCCGGGACGGTTTTGGGGGAGAGGGGGAGGCAGGTGGCTCTGGGATTGTTCCAGGACCCAGTTGTTCCTTGGGTCCTGACCCTCCGCAGAAAGTTTCCAGCAGGTGCTTAGATTGTGAAGTTCAGGGGTTGACAGCCGTCCCCAGGGAGGCCACTTGGCTGGCCACGCCGAGCTGGGACAGCAGACGTGCCCCAGCCAGCTGGGCCTGTCTGCACAGGCAGGGGCGAACCCTCGCTGGGCCACCAGCCCCTGGGGAGGGGTTGTTTGTTATTTTTCTTTCTCGGTCCCTCAAAAGATCCGTATGCTTTGGGGCCCCTGCTGCAGCTGAGCGGAGCAGCCCTTTGAATGGGAAATAAGCCTGGTAGGTTGACGATCAGCCCAGCCCTGCCCCAGCCCTGGCTCCCTGCTCATTTCAGCCCAACATCAACCTGAGACCAGGGCAGCCCCAGCCGGTCTATCTGGGCGGGCGCGTCTTTGCCATCACCCTAGGCTGGAGCTGCCGGACCCACCGAGGAGCAACAAGAACGTGGCCTTCAAGCAGCCAACGTCATTAAGTGATCGAAGGAGTAAATTGGATTCCTGACATGATAAATTAAAAATTATGCTAACTTTATTTCACAATGCCGACCCTACGAGCAAAAAACCACATTAAAATGCACGGGAGGACGGCGAGGGAGAGGCTGGTCATGAGGTGGGACCCAGTGAGGGAGAGGCAGCAGCTCTCTCCACCCCTCCCCCATGCTGGAAGAAGATTCCAGAAAGTTCTTACCATGCAAATTTCTGACACCGAATGGAAGAGCTAATGTCGACAATGAAACAGAATCTGACTATACATAACATAAGCTTCTGGGGTGCCTCTCTGGGTTGGAGCTGGAGGCACCTGCCAGGTGGGGGAACATCTGATTGGGATTTCCTGAGTCTCTGGTCCCGGGTGGCGATGTTGGTTGCTCCCCCCCAAATTCTCCCAGGGCCCTCCCCAGTTCCAGGTGGCTGCCTCATGCTCAGAAGCTAGCCTGGGGGGGGGGCTCCCTGGGGCCCCAAATGATTTCTAAAATAACTTTAATTTGAATTTCTTCCCTACAGGGGTGCCTGGGTGGCTCAGTCGGTTCAGCGTCCGACTTCGGCTCAGGTCATGATCTCGCGGTTCGTGGGTTCAAGCCCCGCGTCGGGCTCTGTGCTGACAGCTCGAAGCCTGGAGCCTGCCTCGGATTCCGTGTCTCCCTCTCTCTCAAAAATGAATAAATATTTAAAAAAAAAATTTTTTTTAATGAATTTCTTCCCTACATTCACAGGGTCTTCAATCCGTGGGGAACTCCGGGGTTCCCGCCACCCTTGCTTCCTGCTCTCAAGCCTCGGGGCTCAGTCCTGGCGGCTGCAGGCTTTCTCGGGAACCCCTGCATCACCGATTGACCTGGCTTTAAGACGGGGTGGACAGTCGGGGGGTGTGGGCAGGGGGCAGAGACGTGGGGGCAGCCCAGGGGTGAGACAGCCAGCCCTATAGGAACAGAGGGCTCAACTTGGCCGCAGGGCACGGGGGACACAGGGCAGGGGCAGCCCAGTTCCAGCCTCGGAGGACGTCTCTGCTTCTCAGAGTAACCGGGCTTTCCTCTTTAAAGTCTTCACCACCACATCATGTGCACAGAGAGGCGCACGCTCCACAGGGTCTCACGCTGCCCCGCCCTGATCACCAACACCCCCCCGCCCCCCCTCCCATCATGAAACCAAACGGCAGAGATCTCAGGAGCCACCTATCACCGGCCCCTCAGGAAGGGCAGCCACATCCTGACCGAACAGCATCGATTCGCGTTCCCCGTTGGGCGAATTTGTTAAGTGGAACCATTCGGAAAGTACTTCTTGAATCTGACTTCTCTCACTCACCGCGGCTGTGGGATCGCTATGTCGCGGAAGCCGCAGTGACCGCGTTCCTGTGCGGGATCCCGTCGTGCGGGTGAACCACACCTCATTCATCCAGACCCGTGGGTACCTCCAGGTTGGAGCTCCTGGGGACAATGCTGCTACGAGCATTTAGCGCTCGACCCGTGACACACGTATGGAGGCACTTCTCTCGGGCGTGGGATACCTGGCCTTGACATTGGGCCGTCCACTAGGCGTGTGTGCAGCCGGGAAGATACTCTGGAAGGCTGGCTGGCTCTCACCGTTCAGCCTCCACATCAACGCCACGTCCCCAGCCTCCCTCCCCCAGAAGGCCCTCCTCGTCTGGCAGAGCCCTGGGCACAACGTGTGCGCGTACATTTGCCTCCGTATTCGTTCGAGGCCCGTCTCCCTCCTGTGCCTTAAGCACCGTGAGGTCAGGAAGCTGGCTCAGCCTTGTTCTCTGCGCTCATCCGCTCCAGCCACATTTATTAAGTGCCGGCTGCATGCACGCACGTGCCAGCATCTGTGACTCAGCCCTGAGCAAGTCCAAGCCCTCATCCTCATGCAACTTGGAGCCCGGTGGTGGTGGAGGGAGATTTTGAGCAGATGGAGACTGCGTCTGTATAGGGAAGGGGTGGAGGGACAGGACCAGGGGTGGGGGCTGGGGTGCAAGAGAGGGAAGGCCAGAGCCGCCACAGTCAGAGAGGGTGAGGGCATGGGACGGAATGAGGTCAGAGATGGGGGGGGGGCTGGTAATGCAGACTCCACAGGCCACTCAGAGGCTGGGGAGGCCCGGAGCCCAGTCCAGTGCTCAGCAGGAGTTTGCTGAGTGAGTGAGTGAGCGAGCGAATGAATGAACGAACGAACGCACGCACACACGAATGAGAAAATGCCCTCCACGTTGCCGTATACCCAGGCTCTCTTCCCACCTGCCACTCTTGTCCCTTCTGGCAGCTGCAGATTTCGTGGCTCCACCAAAGACGTTTGCACGTGGAGGGTCTCTGACCGCCCCTCCCTGCCGCACCGCCCGCCCCACCCCTGCCAACACCTGGCGACAGCCACACTGAGCGGCACTTCCCGGGAGGGTGGCACTGGTGAGCTCTGCCGGGGACACGCGGAAACGTGTGACTTAGCAGGCACCGCCCCGTGAGGCCGCTGCCCGGGCAAGCCCCTTCCTTTCCAGAGGCCGCCGGGGTGGCCGGGCTCTCGTTCCTCACCACCTATTTTCACTTTCTAAAAACGTGTCTGGCACGGCAGCAGGACAGATCCCTGCACTGAACCGGCGGCCGTGGCACTGGGGAGGAGCCCGTGGGTGCCGGGCCTCTGCAAACGGCCACTTTCCATGGGAAAGAGCCCTACAGATTCAACACAGATGGCTTGTTTTGGCCAAGCGAACTTGGGAGGTGAGGTCTCAGGGTAGCGTACGTCAGGCTTCACAGCTCCAAAAACGAGTTTGTCTCCAGCTAGCTGAGGAAATCCAGGCAGAGGTCAAAATTTGCTTGTTCAGCTGTCTGCATGCACAGGAGGGAAGGGCTCGGCGCCCTGGGATGGGAGCCAGGGGAGACCAATTTCCCTGCACTGTGGCTTTTCAACGTGGGGATTGAAAACCAGCCCGACGGTTGGTGAGCTGGGAACAAAGGTAGTGTCGTGGGGTGGGGGTGGGGGGGGTCCTCTCTCTTCTTCCAACCAGCTTGTCTCTCTCTTTTCTTTCAAGAAACAAGCCAGTGGGGAGCATCCCATTCATCAGAGCTTTTACGTTTTTAACCAACCATCTGACCATCCAAACCTCTATCCTGATAACTAGCATTGTGTCTATCCACGTTTTCAA
Source organism: Prionailurus viverrinus (assembly GCF_022837055.1). Taxonomy (NCBI): domain Eukaryota; kingdom Metazoa; phylum Chordata; class Mammalia; order Carnivora; family Felidae; genus Prionailurus; species Prionailurus viverrinus. The sequence continues at coordinate 4,026,650 of NC_062563.1, forward strand.
CTCTCCGGAACGTTAGCCACTCGTGCATTTAACCGTCTGTCTGACCACCTGCTGATCCGTCCGCCCCTCCCTCCATCCGCCCGACAGCCGACCGTCCACCGAGACGTGTAACCACCCACGCGGCCACCCAGGCCTGCTTCCTACCACTCATCCACCCTACAAACATGTATCTTGCGCCCGTTGTGGACCAGACACTATTTTAGGGGGTGCAGGGGTGCACAGTACAGACCCGGCCCTCCTGGAGCTTATTTGCTCGTGACAAAATCCAGCGAATAATCAATGACTGCCTGTTTCGTGGCTAGGCCTGGACGCACAAAGACAAAAGACCCAGTCTCAGCCCACGGTCCCCGCTCTGGAGGGAGAGACTCAGACGCACAACCGGCAGTCGTCTCGAGGTGCCCAGGAGGCGCAGAATCTGTGAGCGTGTCACAGAGGCCGCCTGGCTCCGGCTGGCACGTTCCGGAAAGGCTGCTCGGGCGAAACGATACACAGCTTCCGGATGGTGAGCGGTAGTGACCGCCAGAGAAACCTAGCCTGGCCTGGCTCCCCCACTGCCCGGAACGGCATGTGACGCACAGTAGGGGCTCTGTATTCACTCGGCTGTTCAGTGAAAGTGAGAAAGACGCAGGCTTTTCGGCAACTTCGCCGTCCAGTCACATTTTTAACGGAATGCGAGAATGTTCAGAGGCACGACAGGGGCGCCTGGGTGGCTCAGTCGGTGGAGCGTCTGACTTCGACTCAGGTCATGATCTCGCGGTCCGTGAGTTCAAGCCCTGCGTCGAGCTCTGTGCTGACAGCTCGGAGCCTGGAGCTGCTTCTGATTCCGTGTCTCCCCCTCTCTCTGCGCCTCCCCCTTTTGCACCTGTCTGCTCTCTAAATAAATAAGTAAATAAATAAATAAATAAATAAATAAACAAATAAATAACATTTTTTCAAAAAAGAAAGCACGACAGTTTGCCCCTCTGTAAGATGGGGATGATCATGGCACCTGCCTCATAGGCTCATGACTAGAATCACAGGTGTCAACCTGGGGATGGTCGGGCACCTTAACAGTGTCCTCGATGCTACTTAATCATTAAGGTTAATGATATTTGATCATGAATAATATAATTCAGTAAGACGACACAATAACGGGCACTAATACTTGATCTGTTAGGAGCACACGGCTGTTCTATTTTGTTACCGTCGTGATACACAGCCGTTTATTCCACGATGCTTTTCTGTGCCCAGCTCTGCCGAAGGCGGTTTGCTCAGGGAGCCCGGGGGACGCCCGTGTGCTGCCTTCGGACCATCTCTCCCTCCAGGAGCCTGTCCGACGTGAGGGGGCCCGCGTGGGCCTGGCGCCATGCCCCCGGCAGGTGGGAGGCTGCAGCAGGTGCCTGCCCTTGCCTGCCCACGCACCTCGGCTCTCGGCCACGGCTGCGGGGGGCGGGGGGATCCTGCTCTCACCTAATGATGCCATCATGCCCATCGCCCACGCATTTTGCTAAAACCTTCTGGGAAATTGTACTTTTAGCTGAATGACGTCTTGGGTAAAGAGTTTCCATAACGACTAATGGGCGGCCAGCATGCGTCCGCCGCTGGGCACCGCCTGCTCTGGACGTGCATGGGCTGTGTTGACGGCAGTTCCCGCGGGCCACTCCGTGCCGCTGGGGACGCGGGGGCACGCAGGGCTCCGCAGCACCCGGCGCGTGAGCCTGTCCCCGCTGGGGGGCTGGAAGCCTACAGAAAGCATTCCTGGACCCAAGGTGGAAGGACCACCCGGCTGTCCCTTCATTAGGCGAACAGTGGGGAAAGTTGATAGCACAGGGACACAAGTGCATAAATCAACGTGTCAGCACCCCCGCTGGCGTCTCCCTCTGCCCCGCGTTCCACAGTGGGGAGAGGTGGAGAGGTGTCACAAGCAGTGGGAGCCATCGTGTAGGAGAGGGGACCGGCTGGGACCGACGTAGACAGGCCTCCGGTGACCTAGGTTGGTGGTAGTGGCCGGGGGCGGGGGGGGGGGGGGTTCTGGCCAGTTTGGGTTTAGTGTCCTTCACGGAGCCCTCCTGAGCTCGGCTCCCGCCAGAGGGGAGAAGTGTCCCTAAAGTATTTCAAATGCCAGAGATGAACTGGGGGCGGTTCTAAGGGAAGGACTAAGGGCACATCTAAGCCTGGGAAGCGCCCGGCAGATTTCCACGGCCACCGCATAGCCACTCTGCCTCTGACCTCTTCTGTCTTGGGAGCTGCGTGGCCCCAGCTGGAGGAACCAGGCTCTGAGCACGGGTCTCAGCTCCTCGCTCTGGGGCTGTGGTCACCACCCAGGCCAGGTGGCCCTGTCCCTGGACTCAGAGGCCATCCAGCACCTTCCTTTCAGGTCCGAAGCTGCCTGGTGGCCCTCCCGCAGGGGAGAGGGGACAGCCTGGGGACCCCACTAATAGCTACGAGAGAACCCTCCCGTGATGATCAACCCCTCGGAGCCCTCTGCTCCCTCGCGTGGAAAACAAGGAGCTTGAGAGAGACGAACCCAGACCCACAAAGTGTCACAGCTGCGAAAGGCCCTTCGTGAGCGTCTGGCTCAGCTTCAGTGATCACAAACGCATTTACTCGCTCAGCTGACGTTTCTGAGCACCTACTACGCGCCAGCCAGGGGACTGGGTGTGGCCGTGCAGGAGCGAAGGAGCATGTCCTAGTCAGGCAGGAGGATCCCAAGCAAGTAAACGGAAAGAACAAAACTGCAGACCAGGATGAGGGCCGGGAAGAAAGTGAGGCAGGCAATGCCACGGAAGGGGCCTGTTTCAGACGCTGTGACCTGGGGCAGCAGTAGCCGAGCAAAGGATGGAAGAAAATGACCAGGTCGGCCACGGACAGATTCAAGGCAGAGGAAAACAGCACGGGCAAAGGCCCTGGGGTGGGAACCAACTAGGAGAGTACCACCAATTGAAAGAAGGCCAGGGTGGCCTGGCAGGGTCAGGAGGGGGCAGGCAGAGACGAAGGAGGGACGACACTGTGGCCACGGTCCCAGCTCTGGTTTGTCTCCAAGTGAGGTGGGAGCCCCGGAGGAATTCTGAACCCGGTTTAGACTTTAAAGTAGATGTGGGGGCCAGGGAGGCATTGACCCCTGGAGATTGTGAGTCAGTCGCCCCGGGCAGAGACAGGGGTGGATATTTCTGTAGGGTTCGGTGTTCAAGCAAAGGGGACAATTCTGCGGCCTCCAGCCCCTCAGCCGTGGCGATGGGGAAACCGAGGCCCTGGAGGGTCAGCGACTTTCCCCAAGGCGAGCCGGGGCTGCCGACTTTTCCGCATGTCTTTCAGCACAGCAGCAAACCTGTGCCGACAAGGGCGAGAAACTAGAAGCCAGAAACTTTCTGATCCTCTGCTAATTGTCCCTCGGGCAGAATGGAAGAAAGGAGCTCAGGAAAGGTCGGAGCGGCTGTCAATGAGCAGCCCAAATTGGGCTTATAAAAGAAAAATCAATTTGTGCTCCTTCTCAGGAAGAAGGCCGCATGTGGCCTGAATTACTCCTCTGGCTTATTTGGTTTTGCCTTCAGATCAGAAAATTGTAGTTATTACACCCCCAGGATTGATTGGCGTGGAGGCAGCTTGGGGTCCGCACCTCTGTCTTTGTCTGCTCCGATCCGAATGGTCTCATTTCCTCCCTGGTGGGCCGGGGCATCTCCAGGGTGGTAGGCAGAGAGGGCAAAGGGTTGGGGCCTTCGAGGGGCGGATGGCCCGGCAAATGGCTTTCCTAATGCGTCTGTGCCATGATTCTCCGGTGTGACAGGTGCCGACGCACTGCGAGCACAGGGTGTTCAAAGCGGCGTGATCGGAGCGGCCGCTGGCTTCCTGCCCCCGAGGCTGCAGAAAGCTGGCCCCCACCCTCCACCGTGGCGGTAATTGCCCATTGATCCCCTCAAGCCTCAGCAAATAACCCCTAATTCACTATCACCTGAAATGCTATTGATTTTTTTTTTTAATTTAACTTGCAGGAAGTTTCCACCCACGCTGCCACACAGAGGGAAAGGAACGATTTCAGACTCCCTCCCCGGGGCCATTAAAACACCCCCCAGCCCCCCTCTCCAAAAAAATCCCTATCTCCCAAGCACCAAACAAGCATTTTAGTATTATTATTATTATTATTCATTGTAGCTCAACGACCTTTGAAATTCCTAACAACTCCACAAACAAAGGCAAGTCCCTCGCGGGCATTCGTCTTGTTATTAACTTGAAGTCCCGGGACGTGAACAACCACTTTCCTTTCTGTGTGTTGTGGGGACATGGGCTCCCGATGGCCAGCCGGCCTCCCCCCGACCCCGACTGGATCAGGCAGCCACATGCTTTTGTCCACACGCCCAGACTAGAGACACACGTGGAAATCTCCACCTGTCCCGTCACATCAAGGGCCACGCACAGACAGCAAGAGACGCGGCACCAGGCTTTTTATTAAATCTCGCCCCCCCCCCCCGCCCCCGCCCGGTGCATCAGCTTCAGGGGAGATGAATTAGCAAGGAGATGCTTTTAGCACCAGCTGCGCACCGGCGGTGTAGTTTTTCAAGGGCTAAATTCACCCACAAGTGAAATCTTCCCTGGTCAGTTATTTCCGCAGTCGGGGGGCACCGGAAGGCCTCGCGGGGCGGGGGTAGGGACGCCGTTTTGCAATCTGATTCTGAGGCATCGTGGCTCAGCCATGGACTAGCTGTTCCACGTCAGGCCAGACCCTTCAGCCCCTCTACAGTTTGCTTTCCTCACCTCTGAAACAGACGCAAGAGCAACAATATTGCGTAGAATCACACACACACACACACACACACGCACACACTCACATACACAGATATCCACTCACCACTCACACATATACATACACACTGCATACACACACACACACACACACACACACACACACACACGCACAGATGGAATGTGCAAAACCGGTGACGTCTGAGTAAGGGCTGTGGCTTGAACCCGTGTGCCCGTGAGATGTCACCACCTGGGGGAAGCTGGGCGAACGGTACCTGGGTCCTTCTCTGTACTATGTTTGCAGTTTCCTGTGAATCCATAATTATTTCAAAAGGCAAAAGCTGTTTTTCTTGAGGCCACGACAATGCCTGCTTCACCAGGTTTGGGACGGGATCCGGAGGGCTAAGTCAGCGCTGGGTACTTAGTGCCCAGCATCGGTGTGTGTTTAACAAACGGATTTACCTTTGACCTATTGGTCTATGTACTCAAACCACCAGCAGCTCCTTTAGCCGGAAAATCAGAGTGGTGTTTGTTGAAAGGGTGTCTGCCGAGCTTGGCGAAAGGGAACCTTTTTTCTCCCGTGACGGCTCATTATCCTCAAGGTTAACTGTCGCTAATCGCACTATTGGATTGCTGGTGGAAGTGTCAACGCAATCCGATCGGCTGTGCTGCGTGGTGATTGGCTCCGGGGACGTGGGCTGGAAGCGGACCCGCAAAACCAGACCCGAGAAAACTTGGAGCAGTGGGGGGCGGGGGGAGGGGCGGGGGAGGCTGGACCGCTGGTTGGCGTGGTGCTCAGAGTCATCCGGTTTCCCCGCCTGCCCTCTAGGACTTGACCTCTCCTCCGAGTCTTTGTCAGGCGAAGGCCCTCCTGGACGCAAATGAGGCTCTGACTTCGTTCTGGTTCTTAGGCACAGACATCGCCTGTGGGAAAGACCTCCAGCCTCGCTCCCGGTTCGGTGGTCAGCTGGGGTGTCACAGGCAATGCTAAACCCTGATCTGGGCGCCAGTCCCGCCACTGCTGTGTGACCTCGTACAGGTTCCTGAACCTCTCTGGGCCTCGGCTTTCTCTTCCACTGACCCTTAAAAACACTTGCAGGTTAACGCAAGGGGAGACTGGGTGAGGGTTTGACAGAACCCCTCTAGACTAGTTTTATACCTCTCCTGTAAGTCTACAATTATCTAAAAATCAAGAGTAAAAATGAACCCAAACCCTTCCTTTGGTCATCCGAGGACTAGAGACGGCAAATGCAAAGTGCTTGGCATGTGCTTGGTGTTCCCCAGCCTCAGTGTGGAAGGAAACGGCCCAGCCATGGCATCTTTTTCCCTTTTTTTCCTATCATCCCCCTGCTGTGACCTATGTCTCAGCTAACCAGACAGATCCAGCTCTGAGGCGGTGATAGCAATGAAGGGAATCGTGGAGGGGAGCACATCCTCGATCCCCTGGCGTTGGGGGGAGGGGGTCCTCCCCTTGAGATTACAGGCACAACCTTAAAAGCAAGTTCCCGGGCCCCAGGTCCGCAGGCTGGATGTACAGCGGCTTCTCACTCTCGCCAAGGGTTAGCGGCCACCTTCTCCCCAGCGCCACACAAGGCCAGCTGGCTTAGGACCCATCCTAAGGGCCAGCGAGAATAAAGGAAGGCCCTCCATCTTCCTGTGGCCGATCCTGCAGATCCTCTTTGGCAAGCTCGTCGCGTTGTGTCATTCTGGAAGGGGGGAGAAGGCGAAAACTACCTTCCGTCCATTTCCGCTATTGAAGCAGGGGTCCCTGATTATATTTACGGGGAGACTTGGCAATGCAGAGGCAATTCAATTAAACAAAAGCAGGGCACAGGGGAAGTTTGGAAGGAGGGTCGATGGCCAGAATGCTTCGTCCAAATAGAATTCCGTCCCCCACCTGGAGACTGCAGAGAAGCTACGTCCAGCAGGAGATTTACAGCCCCGAGCGTCGCCTCCGCCGGGTAATAAACTGTGTCCTCTAATCAATACTGGCGCTGGGCTGCCCGCCTGCAGCATGGCCGCCCATTCAGCAAAGTCACTGAGTAATGGAAAACGCAATCAAGTTGTATAATGAATCTGGGTAATTGGACGGACTAGGCAGAATGATCCAGCTAAATATATTCAGTCCGGCACATTAATTAAAAGCCTGACACTCCCAGCCCTATCCAAAGCGCCTCGTTAATGCTCTTCTGAATCCAAAGGTCAGACACGGTGGATGAGTAACAAAACAGTGCTACCATTGTTCAACTCGGGGGCCTTTGTGATGGGCGCGTCCGTGGGGGCTTGGAGTTACCTGGAGGTCTCGTCTCAGGGGTGCTCCTGGGCACCGCTGGGCCGGCTCAAGAGGCGGGGGGCGGGGGGTGGGGTGGGGGGGAGGGTGAGTCCTCCTAAATCAGAGGTCAGCAGGTAAGGGGTCAGATCTAGGCCCTCTGGCTCAGGGCCATAACAAAGTTCTCATTTCATGGAAAAAGGAACAAAGACATTTTGCGTAAAGCAAAAAACAAAAACAAAAACAAAAAACAGAAGTGGTGCCCTATACGAAGGCGAGAAGCTGTGTGTCCTTGGGCAGGTTGCTTTGCCTCTCTGGGCCCCGTCTGCCTGTCTGTTACTGAACAGACCGCCCATGTCTGAGATTCGAAAGTGCTTGAGATAGGAAGCCGTCAAGAGCAGTGGTCCGGCACAGCACCCCTCAACGATTCCGAGGGAACGCGTGCCCAGACATGACCATTGGGCCTCTGTCCGGAATCTAATAAACTCGCAAGCCAAAGATGGCACTTTGCTTCCCTTGACCTTCCTGGAGTAGAGAGCCCTCAGAACTGCTTGCTTCAGTGGGCACGTGGGCACCCTGGGGGCCGGGAGGTGGGCATCGTTTGGATAATTTTTGACATTTGACCCCGGGGTCTTTGGTCCCACCTGTCCCTCCTTGAAGACACGGACAGGCGCTCCTGGGGCTTACCTCATCCCCAGAGAGCCCGGGACTCAGGACCAGCAGAGTCCCACTGCCAGCTGGCCCCAGTGCTTCCCACCTGGGGGGCCCCGGATCAGCCCCCAGAGTATGTGCCACCAGTAACCCCATTGCCCAGATAGGGGGGTCAGAGGCTCAGTCGCGGCAGCCAGCAGAACAACCCATTCCTCCCTGCCAGCCCCGCTCTAGGGGCCGCCACCTTCTCCGGACTCTGCGCCTTCCAGCCCTGAGAGGGCTGCACGCAAAGAATGTACAAGAAATTCCATTTTTCGGAGAAAAACGGAAGCCGTGCCAAGAGTCAAGGACCGGCCATCTCCTCTGACGGGTCAGCGATTTAACGCTCTCCTTAACAACCACTGACCTCGCACCCTCTGACTTAGGGACTGCACTTCTAGGAATTCACCCTCCCAACACAGTACGTGTCCACACTGCAAGACTCTTCCCCTGCAGATCTGTCACTGCCATCCACACTTCCAGCTCGGGGGGACCCTGAGAGAAACGAAGAGGTGTCCCACCGTGAGAACTCCACACAAGGGGGCTGATGTGTACTCCTTCGTGCAATGTGCACGTTTCCTGGGTGTGAGCTACGGGCCAGGTGCCAAGCTGGTGACCAGGGCAGAAGGACCTCACCCCACTAATCCAGACTAATATGGAAAGATGTCCCAGTGGATCCATAGGAGAAAAATCTAGTGCCGACCGACTGACTGGCACACAAGGGGATCTACTTTAGTTGCTATCATGTAAGATACACGTATGTGTGAGTGTATCTGGAAAATGTAACCCTGGGGTAAAGGAGGTGGGAACGTGTTTTCTTTTTATTGTGTCTCCTTAATTTGTTTTTGCAGCATCATGAACAGATATTATTCTATAATGAAAAAAAAAAAAAGTGAATTTCAGGGCACCTGGGTAGCTCAGTCGGTTAAGCCTCTAACTCTCGGTTTCGGCTCAGGTCATGATCTCACAGTTCATGGGTTCGAGGCCCACACCAGACTCCACGCTGACAGTGCCGAGTCTGCTTGGGATTCTCTCTCTCCCTCTCTCTCTCTCTAGTGTCCCTTCCCCACTTGCTCTGCCTCTCTCAAAATAAATAAATAAAATTTAAAAAATTAAAAACTTTTTACAAGAGTTTGAATTTCCAACTTCTATGGCCAACTCTGAAGTCAGTGGATGAGGTAGAGTTCTTCCTTGTTCTGGAACAGCCCCCTACCCTCTGGAGCTCTGAGTGACCCACACTCACATCAAAGTTCAGCAGTTGACAAACGGCATCGGTGAGCAGCAAGGGGCTGTTCTGAGCCTGGCTGGCCCTGGAACCTGGACATGTATGACTGACAGGAACATCACACACCTTGCCAAGACCCCTGGGCTGCCTTTTTCCCTCCTTCAGCCTGTTCTGGCCACACAGGCACCCTTTCTGTGTCTGGCTTTGTTCCCTCAACAGATGTTCACTAGGTAAACCAGTGAATTCTGTTTCCATGAGGCTTTGACATGGCTTTGGCTTTGACAAGCTAATGCCATGGGGGAAGTACTGAGTGGCCCTGACATGTAGTACAAGAATGCATGCATGTATGCATCCATCCATCCATGCACCCATCCATCCATCCATGCATGCATCCATCCACCCACCTATCCATCCATCCACCCATCCATCCATCCACCTATCCATCCCTCCACCTATCCATCCATCCATCCATCCATCCATCCATCCATCCACCCACCTATCCATCCATCCATCCATCCACCCACCTATCCATCCATCCATCCATCCATCCATCCATCCACCCACCTATCCATCCATCCATCCATCCATCCATCCATCCATCCGCCCACCTATCCATCCATCCATCCATCCATCCATCCATCCATCCGCCCACCTATCCATCCATCCATCCATCCATCCATCCATCCATCCACCCACCCACCTATCCATCCATCCATCCATCCATCCATCCATCCATCCGCCCACCTATCCATCCATCCATCCATCCATCCATCCATCCACCCACCCACCTATCCATCCATCCATCCATCCATCCATCCATCCATCCATCCACCCACCCACCTATCCATCCATCCATCCATCCATCCATCCATTCACCTATCCATCCATCCACCTATCCATCCATCCATCCATCCACCCACCTATCCATCTATCCATCCATCCATCCACCCACCCACCTATCCATCCATCCCTCCACCTATCCATCCATCCATCCATCCATCCATCCATCCACCCATCCATCCACCTATCCATCCATCCACCCATCCATCCATCCATCCATCCACCCACCCACCTATCCATCTATCCATCCATCCACCCACCTATCCATCCATCCATCCATCCATCCATCCATCCATCCATCCATTCACCTATCCATCCATCCACCTATCCATCTATCCATCTATCCATCTATCCATCCATCCATCCATCCATCCATCCACCTATCCATCCATCCATCCATCCACCCACCCACCTATCCATCCATCCCTCCACCTATCCATCCATCCATCCATCCATCCATTCATCCATCCATCCACCTATCCATCCACCCATCCATCCCTCCACCCATCCATCCACCCATCCACCTACCATCCATCCACCCACCTATCCATCCATCCATCTATCCATCCATCCATCTATCCATCCATCCATCCATCCATCCATATGTATGAAGCTCTTGCTGAGTGCTGGGCACCATGCTGGGTTTAGAGGGCCTGGGCAATTAGTCCATCGCATGGGACTCTCCCCACAGGCTTAAGTTTGACAATGTTGCCAGTCATCAGGAAAGGGAAAGGCTTTCCAAGTACGGTGGGCATTCAGGGAGGGACCCTACCCCCACCTGGCACAAAATAGGCAGGGTTTGAAGGCAAAGGAAGACTGCCAAGGAGCCTGTGGATTTTCATCAGCTTCTTGGGACTGGAATGTAGACTCTGGAGCTGCCTGGATGTCAGTGGGATTTTCTATCACTGTTTCTGTAGCTTCTCTGCTAACACTGAGTGAGATTCTCCTGGGGAGTGTTGCCCACTCCCTTCTGCCCCGCACAGGCCTTCCGTGCTCCTGACCCCCTGGGCCTCCAGGGCCTCGTCTCTACAGTGGGGATGGAACAGCTACCACTTTTGAGCATCACGTGTGTGAGCTGTCTCCTAATCCCGGCCCTACTTTTCCACTGTGGCTCCACCAAGCAGCCCCTGCACAGCCTTCGGGTTTGACCCTCCAGCCCCAGTAAGGAACCTCAGACTCAAAGAAGTCCACGACCGGTCCACAGCCACGCAGCAGCCAAGTGGTAGAGCTGGGATCTGAACGCGGCCCCGTTCGACTTGGACGCCATGCCCTTGACCATCCGCTTCCTCCCGGGATGAGGTGAGGATGTGCTGAGCTGCTGTGCGTGAAGCCAGGGCTTGGCCCAGCCAGGCTCAATTACAGCTTCCTTCCTTCCCTCTGAGGTCCGGCCGGGGGGACATGCCTGCCCATGTCCGGTCCGCGTGAAATATGCCATGGACGGCCTCACCCCCAGCTCTGGCCACATCCAGGATGTGACCTTGGGGAACGTGCCCAGAGGGGACCCCCTCCCAAGTTCCACCATAACCCTGGGCAGCGGGTTCCCTGTATTTTCACAAGGGCCCCTGGGGGACCCCACCAGGCGGGTGTAGGAGTCACCTCCACTTTTGGAGAATACTCGTAGTATTCCATCACAATCTTATTCCTTAGAGGCTGGACCCTGGTCCCTGAGAGCAGATGGAGGGAGGGAGAGAGGGAGAGGGAGAAAGGAGGCCGGGACCACGATTGTCCCAAAGATAATGGGAAGTGGAGCAGAGGAAGCCTGGTCCCGACTGTGCACCCCCGACTCCGCTTCCACAGTAGCTGAGTGGGGTTGGGAAGCCCGGCAGGGGTCAAAGGGCCAAGGCGTATTTCCTTTCTGCTGAATCCCAGGAGCCACTTGGCAAGTGGCCCTGAGGTTCTCCTGGGCCCATCCCCGAGGCCCTGCAGCCGAGCGATAAACCCGTGACAATGGATGTCCCCTGAGGCCTCCTTCCTTCTTCCCCACATGGACTATTAATAATAATAACACCGAGCATATTAAAGATAGTCACTTCCTGAGCTTCTCGTGCCCTGGGTACGGTAATTACTGTACCGAACGCTCACATCAGCCCCGTGGGAGAGGCGACAGGGTCACGTGCACTTTCAGATGTGCAAACTGAGGCTGCTGGCGACCAGGGGTCTGCTGTCCAAGGGCGTCCACCAGCCAGAGGTGGCAGAGCTGTCGTTTCGGGGCGCGGGGACCCACGGTCTTGCAGCCACTCAGTTCATGCACCTGTTTCAGTTACATTATTCACCTGACTCCTCCAAGGTGTCAGGTGCGGGCAAGGCGGGGGGTGGTCTAAGCTCTCAGCCAAGGAAAACCAGCTCCAGTGACCATGGAAAGAAATGACCAGCTATGCTATCAGGGGAGGCCACCCGTAAGAAGCAAAGGTGTGTGTGGCGGGGGAGGGAGGGGGGGCCCAAGGAGACCTCCGGAGCCTCTAAACCGACCTTGAAAACAAAGAGAACCATCCAGAATCCAGTGGGCCAGAGTGAGGTGCAGAGCGACGTCTGCTCTGGGGGAGGGAAAGGAGAAATCTCCCCATCACGTGAGGTTCTATCAGCCCTGCCATCTTCTCCCGGGAACAAATTATTGATTGCCGACATTATCCCAGCGATACTAGCCCCGAATTCCTTTGCGGATTCAATACTGATGTCACGGTTCAGGGAGATAAACAGCCCTGTCCTTGGGGAGAAAGGCACAGAGCGTCAGCCTCTCTTCCGAGGAAAGACTTCCAGACACACTCCATACTGTTATTGCCACGCTCCGTTAGAGAAAGCAAGTTGAGACGATTCCAGGCCCTCGGGATTATGGAATGCCGCCATAGTTTCGGGGTGAGATAAAGTCGTCTTTCTTTTGTTTGTTTCTTTTTTACTCTTAAAATTTCATTTCACACTAGAGTTTCCCACTAGTAGGTTGGATCCAAACTCAACCACTGGCACACAGCCCCACCCCACTGCCCCTCTCCCACCCGCCTCCCTCTGCCTCTGCCTCCCACCGTACTTGGGGAATGGGCCCTCTCTCCCCTGCGCCCCCCATGCCCTCTGTTACCACCCTTAATCTGACTGGGTTGAAATGTAGGTATTTATCTATCTTTTCCTACTGTGATTAACAAAGGACTTCTAGAATGATCCCTCTTTTATCTTCGTACAGAGCCTTGTACCACGGTGTTGCTCAGTGAACGCAGAATGGCTGGAAGGAAGGATGGAAGGAGAGAAGGCCTGCCGATAATTAAAGCAAAATGCTCATGTCCTAGTGGGCAGATTGCTCATCTCGAAAGTGAAAGCAAGAGTCATATTTTTATTGGGTCTGTTATTACCTCCACTTCACAGATAAGAAGGCTGAGGCCTGGGGAAGTGAAGCAAAATGACCCAGTCCCCACAGAGGCTGTCTCCTGAAGGCCAGAGCCCCCCGCCTCGGCCACCTAGACGGTGAACAAGAAAGACCCTCTGTGTGGTGCTCACATCTCGATGGGGACAGAGGTGGGCCCCAAAGATCCAAGCCCATGACTTTCTCCCCCACGAACTATCACTGGGGGAGGACCCCAAGGACCCACACGCACGACCGCCTCATCCGCCAACTGTCTCTGGGTAAGGGCAACAGAATGGTTAAAGAGTAGCTCGCTGTGGCCGGGGTGCAGGAGAGGACTAGACAGTTCTGGATTCCACTCTCATGATGAGTATTTGCTTTGATTGGCTCAGGGTCACTCTAATAGCTGTGAAACAGTGACCGAGCCCAGTGACTCTGTCAACACTATCCTCCCTTGAAAGGACAGCCCGGATAAGGAATTCCTGTACGAGAACCAAAGACAACTCTGACGTTGCCTCTCTCTCTGCGTCTCCCCGTTCTAGCGGACGTCCGCAGGAGCTGGGTGGTGGCCCGGGTGGCCCGCTGGAGCCACCGGCCCGGAGCCCTGCTCCCCCAACAAAGGGGCCTTGATCCTTGGGGGGAGAGAAGGCCGGTGCGCGGTGAACCCATAGCAAGGTTGTGTCAGCCACGCAGCCGGCGACAAGCTGCCGCGGGACCCCGGGCACGCTGCATTACATGTTCATGCCATTATGCCTGGGTTTTGCTCCCGACAGCTTTGTTTAGTGACAACACAGATCCTGGAAAAGGTAAAAGATTCCTCCAGAGCACAATTTTAAGACCCACTAGGAAAAATCTGCAGTGTTTCAATGAAACAAACAGGACCTGGCTTAGTCAACTGCTTATTCACGTTTGCTTTTAACTTGGCGTCCTGGGGTGTCGGGCCCGGTTGGCCGTCTCTTCTTCCAAGCCGCGTGTTTTACAGATGGGGAAGCTGAGGCCGCCCCGGAGCAGCTCTCTCACGGGGAGATCAGGAGAAGCAGAGGAAGGAGGCTAAGGTGGTCCATGCTAATGGGTCACAGTTGGAGGCATCGGGATGAACTCACGTGGAGCTGAATATAGACACACGTGGTTGCGTCTAAACATTTTTCAGACGCGTGTGTGTGCACGCATTGGTTTTGCTGTCAGCCTAGAAGCCCCGCAGCCGGGAGCACACACGCCCAGCACCCAGGGCTCAGTTTCTACCACCATTCTCCAGCAAAAGGACCCGGGGCGTTTTGCAGGAGTAGCTCATTCTGTCAAATGCCCATCGATGGATGAACGGATAAAGAAGGTGTGGTCTGTACATACAATGGAGTATTCCTCGGCAATCGAAAAGAAGGAAATCTTGCCACTGGCAACTACGTGGATGGAAATGGAGGGTGTTATGCTCAGCAAAGTTAGAGAAAGACAAGTATCTTAGGACTTCACTCATATGAGGACTTTAAGAGACAAAACAGAGGAACATAAGGGAAGGGGAACAAAAATCATAAAAACAGGGAGGGGGGCGAAACAGAAGAGACTCATAAATACGGAGAACAAACTGAGGGTTGCTGGAGGGGGTGTGTGGGGGGGATGGGCTAAATGGGGGAGGGGCACTAAGGAACCTACTCCTGAAATCACTGTTGCACTAGATGCTTACTAACTTGGATGTCAATTAAACAATTAACTAATTAACTAAAAGAAAAAAAGAAGTAGCCTATTCTGCCAAGGAATATACAAGATGAGCTTGGGGCATCTCCTAGTGCCAGGAAGCAAGGAAATGGTTTAAAAAAACCAACAGGAATGATGACCAGCCACCGCGATGGGGCCACGTCAAAGTGACCCAGGAGCCAGTTTGAGAGCTCCCAGTGGTCGAAGCTGGAATCTGAGTGATAAAATAAATAAAGCAGTATTGGGTTATAACCCAAAGTTAGAATAAATATGCATGAGATCATAGTGATTAAATAGATTATGGGACAAATAAATAAACTGGGGAGGAGAGACAAATCTCCCATGAAGAAGATTCCCAAACGGTTTATGTACCTTCCAGCGGGAGCTGGAGTGCCCCTCCAGGCCTTACGTGTGGCTTCCACGGTGACTTCCTCCCCAAGAGGACAGCAGGGAAAGGGAGGAAGAACCAGGAGAAATGTCACAGCGGAAAAACCTGCCAAACAGGACCTGAGTCAGGGGGTCAAGGCCAACATCAACAGCCATCCATCAGGTTGAGAGTGTGGACCCTTGATACAACGTGATGGGACGGGCACCTTCCGTGGACCCCCTGCTCCAAACATCCCCTCAGTCTGGCCACAAGCAGAACATCAGACAGCCCAAGTTGGGGGACATTCTAGAAAACAGCTCACAAGGAAAGTCTCAGCAGGTACCACGGAGAAGAGGTGCCTAAGGAGACGTGACGACCCGACATCATAAGGTGTCCTAGGGCGCAGGGCAGAACCGGAGGGACCTGAAGGAAGCGTGGACGTCACTGCCTCTGCAAGTGTGATGCTAACAGGGGACACGGGGTGTGGGGTGCACGGGAACGCTCCATGTTTTCATCACAATGATCGTATAAACCTAAAACTGTTCTAAAATAAAAAAGGTCATTTTTTAAAAAGTTCCTCCCCTCCCCGTTTTGAGCCAGGAAACTGTAGCATGCTGAATAATGGCCCCCCAAAGATGCCAGGTCCCAATCCCTGGAACCTGTGAATGTGACCTAATTTGGAAAAAAGGCCTCTGCAGAAGTGAGTAAGGAGCCTGAGATAACATCATCCCAGCTCACCCAGGCGGACCCTCGATCCGTGACAGGCCCCCTCGCACGCGGGAGACAGAGGCCAGGCCCAGACAGAGGGGCCGTGTGGCCACCGAGGCAGAGGCTGCCGGGACACGAGTCACAGGATGCCCGGAGCCCCCCCAGAAGCTCAAAGAGGCAGGAAGCCTCCTCCCCTGGAGCCCCCTCGATTTTAAACTTCAGCCCCGGAACTGCGACGGAATACAGCCCTCCCGATCTAGGCCACCCAGTTTGTGGGGCTTTGTTCCAGGAGCCACGAGAAACGGATCCAGCCAACCACCTTGTCCCGGAGCCCCGCCAGGTGACCGCCCTTCAACCCTGACCGTGACAGCAGGTAAAGCAGGCAACAGATTACAAGTGTTTGAGGAAGAACAACGTGCCGCACGACGGGAAGAGGTACCGGACCGTGTGAAATGGGGGAATCTCACCTGATCCGGGAGAGGAGGCTCTGCTGATTCTTTGGCCCAGATCCGAGGAGGAGAAGGAGCTAGCGGAGACTGTGCGAGGGGCCGGGGAAGAGCATCCATGCACAGGGAACAGCGTGAGCTAAGACCCTGAGGCAAGAGGAAGGGTCTGTTGCAGGAGCAGCCAGAGGACCGGGGTGGGATTGACTGTGACACCCTGGACCCGGGTGCAGGCCGTCACAGGGGCGAGGGGGGCCCCAGGCGGCCAGCTGCCAGTCGTCTGTTGATGGATTGGGAGAGGTCACCAGGGTTCCCGGAGGGGGGTGCTCCGTCGGTGGGGTGCTCAGGGAAGCCGCTCCGTAACAACCAGCAGGGAGAGATTTCAGAGTCCCAGCCAGGCCCCTGCAGACTTGTCCCGTGAGAGGCCACACTTCGTGAGCCACCACTCGGCTCTGCTGTTGCGTCAGGAACACAGCAGGAACGACGTGTACACGAACGGCCGTGGCTGTGTTCCAGTAAAACTTCGTTTGTGGATGCGGAAACGGAGACTTCGTGTAGCCTTTCATGTCATGAAATATTCTTCTTTTTATTTCATTTTTTGTTTTTAGTCAACCACTTGAAGGTGTAAAATGTAGAGCTCACGAGCCTTACGAATACGGGGCAGGGGGCGGGTTTGGCCCGCGGGCTGCAGTTTGCAACCCCCTCCCCCCGGCCTCCCCATCACCGCCCATAAAGCCAAGCCCCGTGTGCAAGTATCGGCCCTGAGGTTTGTGTGGCCACGAGAGGACAGAACCGGGAGGCCACCGAGGCGAGGCGGGGTCACAGGCCTCAGCAGTTACTGCCTGGGAACTGGCAAGTGTCCCCCCAGATCTGCCCTTGGGCTTCCTTTCCAGAAGCCCATAAACCAGCATGCAGGAGAATGAGACCCTTTCCGTGAGTCCCACCGCCTTGGACTTTGTTTGCTAAAAGGGGGTGGCAGCAACAAGGGGCCTTTTGCTGTAAGACTGTGGTTTTGCCTTTGAACTCAGACTCCATTAGGAAAGGCTCACGTCTAAAACCCCATCCGAGGGGCACCTGGGTGGCTCAGTCAGTTGAGCGTCCGACTTCGGCTCAGGTCATGATCTCACGGTTCGTGAGTTGGAGCCCCGCGTCGGGCTCTGTGCTGACAGCTCAGAGCCTGGAACTGCTTTGGATTCTGTGTCTCCCTCTCTCTCTGCTCCTCCCTCACTCACACGCTGTCTGTCTCTCTCACACAAATAAATAAAAACATTAAAATACAAAAACAGAATTTTAAGATCGTGATAGCAAAGCATTAAACCAAGCGTGGGGTCCTTCTAAGTGAGGCCCCCTGTCACTGCACAGGTCACAGGCTCATGCAGCAGCCCCTGCCGAAATGTCCTTGGGCAAGTCCATCTGCCTCCTGGGCTGTCAGTGTCCTCACCTGTGACGGGTGACGCACCGGTCACCTGTGCTGCGGCACAGCTTACCACAGACTGAGCGGCGTGGGGGAACGTGTGCCCCCCCCCCCCCCCCCCGGCCAATCCGCAGCTCAGAAGCCCAGATTTCTCCAGGGTCTCGCCAGGCGGAGATGGAGGGGTTGGCCGGGCCGTGCTCCTTCTAGAAGGCTCCAGCGAGGAATCTGCCCCCAAGCTCCTTCCGTTTCTCATGTTTGTAAGAACGAGGCTCCCGTTTCTGTGCTGGCTCTTGGCCCGGGGCCTCTCCCAGCATCCAGAGGCCACCCACGGTTCACGGCCGTGTGGCCCGCTCCGTCCCCGAGGCCAGCACCAGAGAGTCTCTCGTGTCAGAACCTTTTCAGGCTTTGGATCCCTCTCATTTCTGTCTCTGACCTCTCGACACAGACTTATCAGGCCCACCAGACACTCTCCCTTGTAACCAACTTGGGAGTCAGCGACGGATAGCCTTTGTTATGTCTACAACATCCCCATGCCAGTGACATCACCTAATCCTGGTGTGACGGATATTACATTCCTGGGTCCCGCCCACACTCAAGGGGAAGGAACTACAAAGAGTGCCAACACAGGGGTCGGGGGTGGGGGGGGCATCCTGGGGGCCATGCTAGAATTCGGCCTAGCACAGGCCCATAAATACGGACTTATCAGGCAGGCGGTGAAGATTAGCGATAACGTATGCATGATGCCTCAATTTATGTGTCAACTTGGCCACGCCGTGGTGCCCAGCTGTTGGGTCAATGCTACCAGATGTTACTGGGAAGGCATATTATGGACATGATGAACATTGACAATCAGTTGACTTTAAGTCAAGGAGATAACCGTCAATAATGTGGGTGAGACTTATCAAATCAGTTGAAGGCCTTAAGAGCAAAAACTGACATTTTCTGAAGGAGGAATTCTTTTTATGTTTTTGTGTTTTCTTTATTTTTGAGAGGGAGACAGACAGATGGTGAGCAGGGGAGGGGCAGAAAGAGAGGGAGACACAGAATCAAAAGCAGGCTCCAGGCTCTGAGCTGTCAGCCCAGAGCCCGACGCGGGGCTCAAACTCACAAGCTGCGAGATCATGACCTGAGTTGAAGTCGGATGCTTACAGACCGAGCCGCCCAGGCGCCCCCCAAAGAGCAAGGAATTCTGCCTCAAGACTAACATAGAAATCCTACCTGAGTTTCCCTCCTGCCCTACAGATTCCAGACTTGCCAGTCTCCACAAATGCATGAGTCAATTCCTTAAAATCTCTCTCTCAATAGATGATAGATAGATGATAGAGATATAGATGTTTCTCTGGAGAACCGTGATGGCACTTGGTACATCGTAGGTGTTCAGTGAATGGCTACTACATTGTTTCTAGTGGATTCAGCCTGTATTTATCAAGAGCCTATCACACAACAGCCACTTTGCTAGGTGCCGGGAGGAGGAGGGCTTGGGGTTGACCAGGCCCCACATGGCCTCCGTTCCTAACCTCTGCCCTCTGGCTCCCACGCTCGGATGTTCTTGTCTTCCTTCCACGATGGAGACACTAGAGCTGGAAAAGTTAAGTGGCAGCCGCTAGGGCCCCTACGTGACCTGAAGTCCACGGTCTCGGCTGCTACGCCACACTGTCTCCCTGTCATATCGTCCTCTCCCTTCTTCACCTCTCGGGTAAGCGCAGTAACTACCCCACGTCACAGAGGGGAGAGATTCGGACACGTCCCGCAGAGGACACCGGCTCCGGGCCAGGACCCGACTGGCCACACTTCCCCTGGGCCTCCCTCTGCTAAGTAGAGCCTCGGTTCCCGGCGGCAGAGCAGAGAGTCGGGGAAGAGCGTTCGTATCCATTCCACTGAGCCACGCCTTTCCAGAAGCGCGAGGTCCCCCCGGCCATGTGTTCTGCTAGATGAGCTAGAGATGCTTTTGGAATCATTGTCTCTGTTGTGTTCTTCTTGCCTTCCTACAGCCCAATATGCTCATTTCCATGAGCCGGGAGGCCCCCGGGGGTGCTGAGAACAGAGTCTGAGCTACAAATATGTCTAGATGTTCTCTTGCTGCTCCGTCTGGGAGACGAGGGCCACTGCAGATTTTCTAGGCCACGTGCGGTCATGACACAATGCTTATTTCTCCTGGAAGGTTTTCTAGGTCATTGAGTCAAACCTCCCCTGCTGAGTCTGGTCATGTTACTAGGGGACTGGCTCCGCTGGGGGCAGGGCCCATGTCCCGATCCAACACATGCCAGTAGCAATGACTTTGGGCAAATCAAGTCTTCTGTCTTGGCCTATTCATCATATGTCAGTAGGCCTCTGCTGCATAACAAAGAGGCCCAACAGTCAATGGCTTGAAACAATAAACACATATTATTGTTCATGAGTCTATGGATCAGCCAGTAGTTCTAGACTCAGCTGGACTCACGGTCCAAGGTCAGCTGCAGTTAGATGGACAGCTTCCCTGATCTTGCCTGGGTTCTCTCACATGTTTGGGGTTGGCTGGCTGTCAGCTGGTCTAGGATGGCCTTGGCTGGGTAACTGGTCTCTCCCACATGGGTTTCTTATCCCCCAGGGGCAATTCCAGGCTTATTCTATGGCAGCTGGGCAGGATTCCAAGAGAGAGCAGAATCACACAAGGCCTCCAGATGCCTGGGGCTCGGGTTGGGACACCATTGACGCGCTCACTCAGTTGACCACAGCAAGCCCCCCGCCAGCCCGTATTCAAGAGACAGGGAAGCCCATGTTTATGGGACAAGCCACCAAGTCACATTGCTAACCCAACAAATACACGGTGGGTGGGGTTAAGAATTGCAGGGGCGCCTGGGTGGCTCAGTCAGTTAAGCTCAGATCACGATCTCACGGTCCATGAGTTCGAGCCCCGCGTCGGGCTCTGGGCTGACGGCTCGGAGCCTGGAGCCTGCTTCGGACTCTGTGTCTCCCTCTCTCTCTGCCCCTCCCCCACTCACGCTCTGTCTCTGTCTCTCAAAAAAAAAAAAAAAAAGAATAAACGTTAGAAAAAAATTTAAAAAAAAACACACAATTGCAGACTTTTCTGCAATCACTCCAACCTGGTGGCCCCTGGTTTAGCTTGTCTTTTTTTTTTTTACTATTCAGCATCCAATTCCTCTGCGTCACGTCATCCTTCTGGGGCAAGTCCCTATTTCCCGCCCTTGCACACCCTCAGGTCAGACTGTGAGCGCAGAGTGCTGAGGTCTCTAAGAAGCAGACTCGCGAGCAGGCTGGCTCCTCAGACCCTCCCTCCCCGGGTGACAGATCCCAAACAGAGAGTAACAGAGACTGAAAATGGCTGGATTCACGGAGTCCGGCAGTGATGCTGATCTAACGGTTCCTGCTGCCAAGCTGTCCCCACACCTTCTCTGTGCCAGCCTTCGATGGTGCCTCCCTCTGGCTCTGGGCCAACCCCAGGCCTGGTTCTTCCGCCTCCTCATCCAATCCTTGGGCCCCAATTCCTTAACAGACCTCCCAGGCCCTCTGACCCCACAGTCCGCTCCCCACCCTCAGCCCACGCGGTCTTCCGGAAGCACAGATCCTGTGATGTTACTCCCCTGCTCTCAGCCCTCCGGCGGCTCCCAGCTCACCCAGAGTCCAGGGCCCTCCCCTTCGGCCTCCAGGCCCCCGTGATGCTGCTGCTGACCCCCGGTGACCCCTGGCTCGGAGCCGCGGCCCTCCAGTCTCCCTCCCCTTCTCTGCTGAGAACGCCATGCCCCCGAATATTAACGCGCTTCTGGTTTCTGAAGGTGACCGGTGCCGGGGTGGCCTTGGGGTCTTCGTCACCCATCCGCTGTGGCTGAGCATGCTGTTTTTTCCGGATCCTCAAAGGCTGGGATGAACGGCCCTCAGCAGATACACCTGCACTTCTGGGGGATTCTTCCCGGAACGACCCGCTCGATCCAAGAGCGCATCGACTTCGTGCCCTGGCGCCTGGCCACCCTCCAGAAAGGTGGCTGTCATCGTGACACGTGCCGCTAGGTCTGTGCACTCGCCTCCTCACACATTTGCCTACGCCGTGCAGGTGACTCAAGATCCCTGGGATTCTGCCACGTGCTCGACCTTGGTCGCTTTAACCTGAGAGGGGCCTGAGGCTCGAGAAAGGGGCACGTGAAGGCCGCCAGGCTAAGACGGGCTCTGTTGGAGGTGTCGTCAGTGAAGCAAACAGATCCAAAAGGCCGGCCGCATCACCACCCAGCAAGTGACAAGGCCTGGGCTCGTGTCAGCAGCTGAGACCCACAGATGGCGCTGGTGCTGAGGCTGGGTTGGAAGGAAAGGGGGGGCTGGAGGCATTTTGAGGTCACCTTCACCCCTCCCTGAGGAATTAGTTCTGGGTCAACTGCGATCAGTTTCGCACATCTGGTCTGAGCACATCTTGGTTGTCACCACCAAGGGGTGACTAAATATCCCGTGAGGCCCAGGGCAGCCCCCACGAGGGAGAAAGATCCAGCACAAAATGTCAGTGGTGTCAAGGCTGGGAAACCCCGGTCTAGAAAGGTGGTGGAGAGGTTAAGACCGGAGGCTCAAAGGTCCAAAGTTCAAGTACAGCTTTGACCCCTTCCCTGCCTTTCCTATCTCCTCATCTGCAGGTCGGAGGTCAGCATGGTCCCGGGATCGCAGTGAGAATTACGGGGACTGCAGCCGAGGCCTTCACCCAGGGCTGACACGCGGCCCTCAGTAGACCCCGACCTCCATCACCAAGGGCGACGTCGCCAGGCAGAGTGACATCTTGGGGGCAGCACGGAGCAGATGCCTCGGCTGCTGGCTGACACCCCCAGAGCACCTTGTTCTCATCCATCTGCTGGGGTGTGACTGGGGCCAGACGAGAAGATGTCACATGACACGTTCCAGGCACGGCCACCTGTCAGATGGTGGCCCGCTGGCCCCACGGCTGCCCAGCAGTGCCGTCTGACATATGAACTTGGGCTACACAACAGCTCAGCTCAGCCCAGAGGCCTCCGAGCTTTCCAGGAGAGAATCTGCATTCCACGTGAACCCCAGTTCAGTGGCGGCCAAGCTCTCCCCACAAGGGACAGGATGGGGTGGGAGACGTCACCGGTCATAAATGTCTCCTGGGGACCAGCTTCCTGGGAGCGTGCTGGTGGCACTGGGAGGGCCCAGCAGCTCCATCCAGCCCCCGGCACCCCTTGCCTAGCTGGGCAAAAGTTCCAGTGCCCCAGGGTCTCCAGGGCCCTGTCTGACCCCCGTCCGTGCACCCCTCGTGGAGGACCCGAGTGCCCATTCCAAAGCGTGACCTTGATTGTCACTGTCCATCAATGCGAAACCAGTCATGACTCCCCCAGGCCTCCAGGGGAAACCCCACCTGCTCTCACGGGGCCCTGCATGACCACAGCGCCTTATCCGCTGTTCCCGGCTGTTCTCCAAGACCCAGGTTCCCCCGCCCCCCACGCTGCAGACCCGCACACGTGCACAGGCACACGCACACGTGCACTCGCTCACCTGCCCTCGGACACGTCCCTCACGTCCCGCCTCGGGGGCCTGGACGCTGGTCCACAACACACCGTCTGCTCTCACAGCCCTGCCCCTCCCTCTGTCTGAAATAAGCGCACCGTCTGGGGCGCTTTTACCCTTGAGGCCTCTCCAAAGGCCGCCTTCTCCGAGAAGTCTTCCCGATACCTTCCTGCAACACTGGGCTCACCATAGCAACGGGGAGTCTGTGCCGGTCTTCCAAACACTTAGACGGGTTTCCTCACTTGGCTCCTGAAAACACCATAGGTGAGGAAATCAGGGCACAGAGAGGCTGAGTAACTTGCCCCAAGTCACAGAGCCAGGTAGCAGGGAGCCCGGATTCGCACCCCAGCCATCCAGCTCTGGGCCCGTACGCTTCACGGGTGCCCCGCACTGCAGTCTCCAGAACGGCCTTGCCCCCTGGGACCAGCTCCAGCGCCCCGAGCACCACGCCCGGGAAGGCTGGACCCAGAGGACCAGATTCTAGAAGGCAGGCACCGACCCCAGAGCTGAGCCCAGAGGCCTGTCCCCACTAGGTTCTGAGTAACTGTTTCCACCTCTGGCCTGTGTGCTCTCCTGAGCTGTGTCAAGGGGCGGCTGTGAGACTTGCTTTTCGTCCACACCCGTCCCTCCTGGAAGACACCCCCAGCCTCGCCACACCAGGTGCAGATCACGCCCCCGCCGAGGCGGAGAGCACCCCCGAGGGGGCTTCTACTGCAGGGGGTAGGGCGCGGAAGGGCCTCACTTCGTAGCAGACACGAAGAGATGCAGACGTGGACCCTCCCTCCCCTGCTTCCTCTCTGTCCCCTCCTCGTCCCTTTTCCTGATAACACTTTGCCCAGCACGCACTGCTCTGAGCACTTACAGGCCTCACCTCCCGCGGCCCTCACAACCCCCCGACGAGAACGTGTCCTTACTGTCCTTACTTCACAGATGGGGAAACCGAGGCAGAGAGCGTCAAAGAGCTCGTGCGCAGTGACCTGGAGGAGTGGGACCAAGCCGCTGAGTCTGCAGAGAAACCACGGTCCTCACGGGCCCCCGGGCACCCTTGCCTTGCTGGTCCCCTGCCTCCATAAAAAGCTTTATTAAGTACATTTTACAACTGTGCTGTTAGTTACAAAGACTAATGTAATCCAGGCTGGGCTTGTTATTAGACATTCGTTATTATTATGATACTCATGTTTCTTCCAATTTTATAAGAAGTCATGACACTTTTGCAGGAGCCGGGAAGTGCCGTGGGCCCAGGCCCCGGGGATTCCCGTGTCCCACGGGCAAGCCGGCCCGAAGCTGGCCTTGCCGCCCGGGAGGGGAAGGAGCCCCCTCGAGCGGCCTGAGCACAGTCTCCACCATCTTGGGTGGGGTCGGCTCCTTCTGGCTCTTGCCTCTTTCCGCGGGGGCTGACGTCCACGCTGCAGTGGGAAGGGAGAGGAGGGGACCCCAGCGGGACCCCACCCGCCCTCCTGTACCGTGTCCTCCAGGAAGCCTCGCCGGAGACTCGGCCCCCAACTCAAGGGTGTCAAGCAGTCTGTGAATTCCAGCTGGGGCTTGGCCAGGCCACCATTCACCCACCTAACATTCCAGCAAACACCTGAGACTACCTCTGCAGATAGAAAGAGCCAGAAGGAGCACACCGTATTTCTGGTGCCTGGCTGCCAGGCTGATCCCAAGCATTTCTGGACCTTTATGCCACCCCAGACAGTCAGGAGCCCCTCACTTTGGCCAGGACGGTATTCCTGACAGGTTATGCCATAACAGCCATTTTGTCTGAATTCTGTGTGTTTCTTGAGACTTCAGTCTAACGCCCTGACTTCCAGGTTCACTGAGCTTTGGGAACTTGGTCAAGAATCAAGAATCGGGGGCGCCTGGGTGGCTCAGCCCGTTAAGCATCTGACTTCAGCTCAGGTCATGATCTCACGGTTGGTGAGTTCGAGCCCCGTGTCGGGCTCTGTGCTGACAGCTCAGAGCCTGGAGCCTGCTTCGGATTCTGTGTCTCCCTCTCTCTCTGCCCCTCCCCTGCTCACACTCTGTCTCTCAAAAATAAATAAACATTAAAAAAAAATTAAAGATAAAAAAAGAATCAAGAGTTGGAGTCGATGGTCTGGGGCTGAGCTCTGAACCACTGCGGACACCCAGAGATGTGCCTGTGGCTGTGCAAGGTCATGTCCAAACTGCCTGTTCCCAGGCCGACCAGAGCCAAACCAGGAGACCACATTTTCTTGTTTATTTGTTTGTCATTCCACCAAAACCTAAATTTACCGACAGCTGTCAGAGAGTGTCTCGCTTCTTGTTGGAAAACTTAGGGGAAATTTTCATATTATTAATATTATTTAAGCAATGGATTCCCTCCCCCCCCCCCCCCCCCCGCAGCTATTTTGCTATTTTGAGTAACATTGTGAAGTACACTTTGGTCATCAGAGTTTGGGGTCTGAGCATTTTCAAGTTCCTCAATAACTTTGACAAACTGTTTACGTGAGGACCGGCTCGGCTTACGCTTCGCCCAGGATGGGAAGAGAATGACAACACCTCTGTACCGTTGCCAGGTTTGACGACTGCCAAAATGAGTGCTAGCCCTCAGAAACTGCTATTTTTATTTTTCAATTAGGGAATAAAAGGATAAACCACACCAGAGACAGACATCTGTCGGAATCTGAGGAAGTAAATCCCCTCGGTCTAGGATTACCAGATAAAGCAGAGGACGTGTAGTTCAATTTGAATTTCAGATAAACAACAAGTAATTTTCAACACGGTGTGTCCCATCTATTGCATGGGATGGAGGTATACTAAAATTCGATTTACTGTTTATGTGGAAACCAAATGGAACTGGGTTTCCTATATTTGTATGCACTAAATCTGTCAACCTCACCCCAAACTTGCCATCTCCACCGTTTGTGAGCACTTAGTGGATGCTGAGACCTTATGAAGAGCTGTCTCTGGGGGCGCCTGGGGGGCTCAGTCGGTGGAGCGTCCGACTTCGGCTCAGGTCATGATCTCGCGGTTCGTGGGTTTGAGCCCCGCGTCGGGCTCTGTGCTGACAGCTCGGAGCCTGGAGCCTGCTTCCGATTCTGTGTCTCCCTCTCTCTCTCAAAAATAAATAAACGTCAAAAAAAAAAAAAAGAACTGTCCCTGCATTGACTCATTCCATCCTCAGAAAAACTCAGTACTATTATTGTCGGTAGTACTTTACTTACAACAATAAACACTTATCTTAAAAGTTTCTGCGAGTCAGGAATGTAGTCGTGCTAGCTGGGTGGTTCCAGCTGGGGGTCTTTCGGAGCCACGGTCAAGAGGCAGACCCCGGCGGCAGTCCTCGGGGCTGCCGGACCCACCTCGAAGGTGGTCGGCTCACACACCTGGCGCGTTGGCTCAGACCGTTGGGAGGAGGCTGCGGGCACGTCCACCGCCCCATTTTACCATTGGACAAACTGAGGCTCAGAGAGATTAAGGAACTGACCAGGGAAGCAGGCGGCGGAGCTGGGGCTGGGACCCAGGCCGCGTGACTCGGGACATAAGCCCTTAACTCCTTCTAGGCGTCGCTGTGGCCAAAAAGTATCCCACGGGCATGACAGAGGACTGGGCTGTAACGAGCCACTTGCGATGCCACTGTGAGTGACCTCAAGCCCAACAAAAACCAAGAGAACGTCACCCATCAGAATTCTGGAAGACCTAGAAAAGGAACCATTGGTAATTACCCTATTAATTTATGACATCGTAACAGATGTTCTGAAAGGGCACAGGGTTTGTTCCCAACCACAGGTCAGGCCACGTCCCATGCAATCAGGATTATGCTCTTAATTTGCTTTTTCATAGATAATTCGAAGAGAAGACCCAACCCATGCCCTGTCAGAACAATTGTAAACTCTAAATTTATGAAGTCCACATTACTGGGTGTTGACCACATAACCCTGCAGGTGCAGAAAATGTGACGTCAGGGGATGATTTAATTGAGGCATCAGTGAAAACAGCACAAATTCTGCTGTTCCGGGCCTTTTTGGTAATTAACCCCGAGCTTCTGGGAGGTTTCCAGGCTGACCGCCCATCTCTTTAATCCTTTCAACAAACAGCGTCTTTCCGTTTTCTTCCAAGTCCCCTGCAAGTCTGCAGTGAGACAGGGCGGGCCTCCGACGAGGGTGAGAAAATGTGCTAACTGGAACAGGTGGTGCCACCTGGGGTTGGCCCCGGTCCCGGGCCCACAGCTGCCGCCCAGCTGCAGAGACCCAAATCCCAAAGTTTGGAGAGGATTTTCCCACCATCTGGGCTCAGGAATTCCCATGCCCGGAAGGTTCCTCCTGAGCCAAAGTGTCCCATTTCAAATGTGACCAGCGTCTAGAGAGGAGCCATTCATAGCCCCTTTCCCTGAGAACATTCTAATCCTCTCCCACCGATGCCCCCACCCCAAGCTGCAATCTGTCTTCTAGCAAAGACTGTCCGTCAGAAGAGGGCTTACAATCAGTGCCTGATCTACACCCGGCTCAAGAGGCTTGGAACCTCTCCCATAATATTCTGTCACCCAGTGCTGTCGTCACGTCTTTATCATCCTAACAGAGCAAAGGAACACTTCAAAGTTCTTAGAAAAAGCCTTCTTCCCATCCTTCAGGAGTCTTGGGCTGGTCACCTGTTAGCTATATAATCACCCAGGCATTGGACATGGGACAAGGGATCGGGGAGCTGTTTTGTTCTGAAAGAGATCCCAAGAGCCTGGCCATCTTTCCCTTGCCTGCTCTCCATTTCTCTGCTCTTGGAAAAACTGGTCTCACATCACTGGCTCGTTCATTCAACAGACTCCCTGAATTCAGCAGACTTGGTGCTGGGCTCCAGATAGCCAGCCAGAAACCTCCTTGATGGAGGACGCTCAATGTTATCGAGGACGCTCAGTGCCGAGCCCTTGACATGTATGACCTCACGGAGACCTTGCGACCCTGTGGGAAGCTCACATCGGCATCTCCAGCTCACACAGCAGTTAGGACTCGGAGGTTAATTCAAATCAGACAACGAGCAGACAGACAAGAGCGGAGTTACAGCTCCCAGAGCCGGGGCAATCATGCCCTCCGATGAAACTCCAGGCCCGGCCTATATTCATGGACGCCCCATAGACCAAGGCTGGGAAAGACCATCGCAGCAAACGTGCATCTTGCATCTTTGTTCTTTGGCATGAGGTTGAGACGACTTTGCATTGTATGGCACAGACAGAATTTGGGTCGACCCAAGTATCATTTCTCGCTGGGGCTAAATGTCTCCGTGAAATAAGAAACACAAATGACAGATTTGCTCTTCAGCTGTGATAAATACCAAACTGTCACTCCCACCCTCCACCTCTCTCTAGATCCACACTCTTCGCAATGTGATTGTGGGTCACTGTCTCAAGAAATAGAGTTTAGGGGCTCCTGGGCGGCTCAGTCGGTTGAGCGTCCGACTTCGGCTCAGCTCATGATCTCGTGGTTCATGGGTTCAGGTCCCACGTTGGGCTCTGTGCTGACAGCTCAGAGCCTAGAGCCTGTTTTCAATTCTGTCTGTCTCTCTCTCTCGCTCGCTCTCTGCCCCTACCCCACTCATGCTCTTTCTCTCTCAAAAATGAATAAACTGAAAGAAAGAAAAAAAGAAAGAAAGAGAGAGAGAGAGAGAGAGAAAGAGAAAGAAAGAAAGAAAGAAAGAAAGAAAGAAAGAAAGAAAGAAAGAAAGAAAGAAAGAAAGAAAGAATTGTCACACCCCTTGGATCTGGGCTGCCTTTGCTTTGCTTTGAACAGCAGGATGTGGAGGTGCCTGGGCTCAGGAACCCCACATGCCTGTCCCCTTACCTCCCCATTTTCCTGTTCTGCCACGAGATCAGGCCCAGGCTAGCCTGCTGGGAGACAAGGCATCGCGCAGGACAGAGCCCAGTGCCCCCAGGCACGGCCATGCCAGACCAGCCAGTCCTGAGCCAACCCTCAGCCGACTGCAGACGTTCACGCAAGCCCGCTATGGTCAGCCGCACCTGGCCTGGGGCAGCGGAACCACACAGGTGACCCACAGACTTATGGGAAAAATAAATGGCTACTTTTCTAAGCCACCAAAGTTTGAGATGGTCCACAACGAAGCAATGGCTGCCTGACAGAGAACTCACAAAATCGTCCAGCATGTTGCTTTGTCTCTCAAGACAGATCACTTGAATTTAGGCAGTACTTGGACCCGTGATAGTCCAGAACCCTCCTGGCAGCTGGAGCCATCTCACCATCAAGGCCATTTTCCTTCCCTACAGGAACACGGCTGTGGCTTAGTAACCTTCCAAGGGCCTATATTTGAGGGTTGAAAAATTCGTCTCTTGGCTGCAAAATAGAGACCAAGGACAAAAACTTGCAAAATGAAATGACAAATACTTTACTAAATGCCTTCCAAACAAACATTATGTCAGCTAGTCAACTGCGACCCTACCATATAAATACGTAATCATGCGAGCGATGGTTAACACAACCGAGCAGATGAATGATTTCTTCTTAATGGAGTCCAAACTTTTTTAAAAATCGCAAGACAATTCAGATGACCTTTTCCACTTTCCCTGAGCCAGATCGAACATAAATTTCTCAAGCAAAAAAATAATAATAAGCCTCCCAGAAACTTTCACAGAAGAGTCTGGCCCGGGGTGGGCGTGCACTGTTACGTACTCAGGGCACTGCGACCGGAGATCTCTGAAAATCCCAGCGGCCGGGGCCGACAGGGGGTCTGCAAACAGCTCAGGGACAGCATCCTCACTGTTCAGGTGGACACGGCGAGGACACCGAGGTGGGCACTCCCCTACGGGCACGGGTCGCACCGTCCTGGGTCAGGGCAGGGAAAGGTAGTGACTCACTGAGATCAGTGCAGGAGCCCCATCCTTGACAGCCCCTTCCTGGAGAGGGGACCCTGTTCCCCTTTGCTCCCACAGTGCCCCCACGTGTCACTGAACTCCTGGGCCAGTAACAGTGGGTGCGCTTGCTTGTCCGATAGACTGCGAGACCCTGGCGTGCTCACTGCGTCTTCGTTCACGGGATGGATGTTTGCCGAATGCAACCGAGGGCTAGGTGCTTGGCTAAGTACTGAGATTACAGCAGTAAACAGGACAGACACCCACACCCTCACGAGGGAGGCAAAGGGAGGAATGGGCACTAAGCAAAAATGACTAAGTTATGGGCAGGACAAGCTACTTACGAATTGACAGTGAGGTCTCGAACCTTGACCTTCGCCCCCCCTCCGGCTTCTGGTTCTACCAGCTCTGAGGAGGAACCTCTGCCTCTGGGAGGCAGAAAGTGGGGGCAGAGGCTGAGGACAAGAGGCTCTCGGGGTGGGGGGCGGGGGGCAGCTGGGCTGGTGTCGAGAGAGAAGGTGTCTGGTAAATAGTAGGTTCTTAGGAACTGGTTTTGTGTGTGTGTGTTTAACGCTGACTTAATGTTTATATAAACCAGGACGAAGGGTAAATAAAGCCCCTTAGAACTCATCCTGCCCCGTTTCTAAGCTAGGGTCACATTTAAAATGCCTGAGCCAGCATTAGTTACTGAATAACTTTGGAGAAGATTCGATGGCAATTCTGATGTATCCTGGGGTTCCCTTATCTCTAACCTATACCTATAATTAGGGCTCCTTGACCCCAAGGTTTGTCACCTAATTCGTAGGAAAATGTTCCCCCTGGTTTTTGATCCAAGCAACTAAACGCATGAATACTTAAGATACTGAAGGTTCAACTTTGAAACTCTGGACGCCCCGAGCCTGGGTCTGACTGGGATACGGCTGTGGGCGGAGGTTTCCCAGGCGTCCTAGGATGACCCTGACCCTCGTCGGCCTTGAACTTGTGCTTGCATTGCAAAGTGGGAGGCAAGCTCTTCTAACACCGTTTCTGAAAGAACGCCTGTTTTCCTTTGAGTGATCTCCTTCCCTTACGTTGGACGCTAGGGGTTTCTTGGGCCACGGGGCACGGAGAGAAATAAAGATGCCCGCACGTCTCCTCCAGTGAGAAACACGGGGCGGCGTGTGCTCGGAACGAAGTCTCTGAGCAAGCCGATCAAGACGCCTTTCCTACTGGCAGGCTGGAAATTGATGAAAATTGATGGTTCCACTTAATTCACTTAATTCAAGGCAGGCATGATGTCTTCATCAACACCCTTGGACTGCCAGGCACCTGCGGTACTTGCTTGTGGGGTTTGCTGCCCAACATCCATTTTCCCTGCTTCTGGGAAGGGCGTCCACACTCCCTTTGGTCCAAGAGCTTTGCACGTATCTAAGCCCGGGCCCATCCTTGCCCTGTATCGTCCTGGCCCCGTGATTGGTTGGGGGAAGGTCATGTGACCCAGGTTGGCCCAATCACCATAGAGCCAGGATTTGGTACAGGAGCAACCAGGGACGGAGCTCTCGCTTTTCCCTTAGACTTGAAGCAAAAGAGCTGATCGTTACTGGATTCCTGCTGCTAAGTTAGAAGACAGTGCCCACGGGAGAATTTTTATCCCACGACATGAGCTTCCGGAATGGGAGGGATTTTGCTGCAAGGAAGATGTCTGATCGCGTGAAATCCACGTACAGCCAGTCCCCCGCAAGAAGCTGGACCAGAGACAAGGCTCTGTGGGGGTGAGCTCTTCTAGAAGCACAGCTTCCCTGCTCCTCTGTCTCTGGAGTCTGGCTTTCTTCAGTGCCCTTTGCAGAAGGCAGAAAAGGGAGCCCTTTCTGAGGTCCTTCACCCCCAACATGTGACCAGCTTGCTCATACCTTCCCACTCCTGGGCTCCTGGTGGACAGTCTGTTCCGTACCGAGTCCTGGTCCATCAGATTGGCAGGGCAGTGGGGTCATGTGCTACCAAATTTGCCACAGCGATCTCATCGGGAGGTGGGATCAAGTTTTTTAAACGGCCTTACAAACACCGCCCCCCCCCCAAGACGCCTGGCGTGCATGGATACAGACCTTGTGTTTCGCATTCTCAGGGAGGAAAAGATTCTCCTCTTGGTAAAAAGATGCAAAAGCTATTTTTGTGAGATGGGGCCCCTGCGCTTCCAGAAAATGGCTGCTGTCCTCGACAACCAACCAAAGCAGCCCATGCTGAGAGTAGCTTTGACAGTGACGGCAAAGAACGAACGTATTGCGTTTTTAATGGTTCCCACTGCGCTTCCCAGGGTCAGCAAAATTCCCCAAAGAAATCAGTCACCTCCAGGGACCTGATGAGGAGGGGGACTGACCTTTCTCGACAACCTTCGATGGCTCCTGCCTCCTTCCGTTCCAATCTTCCTCCCAGTTGCTGTTTTCCTAATGTCCCAACTCATAAAACCTCTTTATCGCACTCCCCCCCCCCCCCCGCAGCGTTTCCCACCCTAGTCCCCATGCCTCTCCAACCCCTGAATAAGTTGTGTCCTTCCTACCTCCTTATTGGCTGTCAACTTTGGGGAAGTCACTTCTCCTTGTTGAGCCTCGGGCAGATTACTTATCTAGCGGTGGAGAAAATAACAACACATTCCTCAAACGTGAGGATTATCTACCCAAACCACGGAAGCGTGGGCACTTTCACACAGCCATCTCCCTTCTAGGAATTATTCCAAGGACAGAGGTGCACGCACTGTGGCCTTGTCCACTGCAGCATCGCTGGTCACAACAAAATATAGAAAGTGACCCAGTTGTCCACCATGGGTGCCCGTTGAATGCATCATGGTATGCTCATCTCCTAGACATATTAAGCCAAATAGCAAGGTCAAGAAGAGTGTGGCTTCATGGCATAGTAGAAAATAAATGTTTGGTCTTTGTCCCCAGTGCCTGGAACAGAGCTCCTAAAACTTGAAATTTACTATCTTTTGTATGTTAATGAGAGGACTCACGGGAGGAGGGGAAGACTTCTTCCGGGCGGAGGCCCAAGGGCAAGAAAGACCAAGCCAGGATGAAAGGGGGGGAACCTTCAGCTGCACCCCTTGACCTCCAAAGGGAGAGGAGCTGGAGACAGCTCAGTCACCAGCGGGCAGTGATCGAATCACTTGTGTCTACACAATGAACCCTCAACAAAACCCCCTAGGAGGGTCTGGAAGCTTCCGGGTTGGTGACTACATTGATGTGCTGGGCAGGTGTCGGGCTCAGAAAGGGCATGGAAACTCTGTGCCACTCTGCCACCACCTTCCCCTACAACCCACCCCCCACATCTCATCCAGGTGGCTGTTCCTGAGTTGTGTCCTTGATGAACAAAGCTGTAACGGTAACAGGAGAGCTTTCCTGAGTGCCGGGAATCACTCTACTAAATTATCAAGCCTGATGGGGGGCAAGGATTGTGTGAACCCTCAAATTTGTAGTCAGCGGGGCCGAAGCGTGGGTCACCAGGGGACCCCGCCCGCCCTGGTGTCTGAAGGGGGGGCAGTCTCGTGGGACTGATGGGAGATCTGACGCTCACTCTGGGTAGAGAGTGTCAGAACTGAATTGGATTGTTGGATATCCAGCTGGTGTCACAGAATTGGAGAATTGGTGTCGAAAAATGACGCCTAGGTGGTATCAGAAAAAAAAAAATCAATCACACGGTGTCGGATGCTAACTTTTGCGGAAGAAAGCAGAGAGAAGCAAGACTGGGTGCTCGTTTTCGCCTGTGTCTTCACAATGAAACGGTGGCAGGTGGACCAGAAAGTGGCACATGTGACTTTCTAGAGCAGGGTGGGCAGGAAAAGGGGTGGGGGTGATTTGGGGGGTAGTTTTCATTTTTGAATCACGTAAGGGTACCACTTATTAAATGCTTTAATTTTAAAAATCTTCATACAATGATCACGAGCCTTACTTTCGCACTGTGCCTTGCCACTAACGAATTCTATACTCGCACAAGTGGGCGCTGTGCACAGAGCTGAGGACTAATGACCAGCGACGTGACCGTGGGCCAGTGACCTCTCTGGGCCTCCCTTTTCTCGATCATCTGTAACATGAGAACAACGACAAGGCCCATATCACGGAATGATCGTGAAGATGTAAAACGGAGGCACTTAGTTTGGGGCGCCTGGGTGGCTCCGTCGGTCAAGCGTCCGACTCTTGATCTCGGCTCAGGTCACCACCTCGTGGTTCGTGGGGGTCGAGCCCCAAGTCGGGCTCGGTGCTGACGGTGCGGAGCCTGCTTGGGATTCTCTCTCTCTACCTCTCTCTCTGCCCCTCCCCTGCTCATGTTCTCTCTCTCTCAAAATAAATAAACTTAAATTAAATTAAATTAAATTTTTAAAAAGGCGGCACAGACTTTGAACAAATGGGAGAACGTAGTGTTCGCTGGGGCTCCTCGCGGCCCCTTGCACTAGCAGAGTCCCTTAGAAACATCTGCTGAGTCACAGGCAGTCGGTCAACTTTACGGGATAACGTGCTCTCTGGACGACCTAAAATATAGTCTAATGATAGGTCTGGATTTTCAATACTACACTCAGACTCACATTAAGAAAGAAAAGAAAAAAAGAGTATCTGATATGCAGGGAAGGGAGAAGCGGAGAAAGTATGTACTTTAAATGCAGTACATATTTTAGCCCATACGTGGGTGCCCCGGAGAAAGCAGGACAAGGCAGAGAAGTGGTGTTGGGGAGCAAGCATTAAAAGGAAGGTTCGGAGGCGCTTGGGTGGCTCCGTCGGTTGGGCGTCCGACTCCGGCTCAGGTCGTGATCTCACAGTACGTGGGTTCGAGCCCTGCGTCGGGCTCTGTGCTTAGGATTCTCTCTCTCTCTCTCTGCCCTTCTCCACTTGCACGCCCGCCCGCGCTCTCCCTCAAAATAAGTAAAGACTTTAAAAAGTACATAAATAAAAGGATCTGGGGGATGGCGGTCCCCAGATAGAAGAGTCCAGGCAGGTACTGCTAACTGGTATAAACCCGAGGAAACAAACACGCCCACGGAGACACTTGTTCCGGAAACTGCAAGGCATCGAGGATAAAGAGGAAAAGTCCATGGGGCGCCTGGGTGGCGCAGTCGGTTAAGCGTCCGACTTCAGCCAGGTCACGATCTCGCACTCTGTGAGTTCGAGCCCCGCGTCGGGCTCTGGGCTGATGGCTCAGAGCCTGGAGCCTGTTTCCGATTCTGTGTCTCCCTCTGTTTCTGCCCCTCCCCCATTCATGCTCTGTCTCTCTCTATCCCAAAAATAAATAAACGTTGAAAAAAAAAAATTAAAAAAAAAAAAAAGAGGAAAAGTCCTGAAGGCCCAGAGAGAAAAGACGAAGGCCCGGCTCCGGGAGAGCGGTGGGTCTTAGCGAAGACGGCTAGCCGGCCGTGCCTGACCTCAGGAGAGAATGTGTCCCCCAACAGCCGAGGGGACACAGCAGTCAACCTGATACCCTACCCCTAGCCAAACGAGCACCTAGAAACACCAACCTAAAGACACTTGCAGGACGGGGACACAGAAAATGCACGACTCACAGGGCTGTCTGTTCTGGGGCCGGGAAGGGAGGAGCCCACTGGCCGAACCCGCCCACCGGCTGTCCCTGGGGGTGAAGTTTTTCTGGAACGCGGCCGCGCCCTTCTCTATGGATTACCGATCGTGGTCGTCGCGGTGGCGGAGTGGCGGCCCCAGACGCGTGCTGCCCACAAAGCCAAAGGCAGGTACTCTCCAGCCCTCTGGGCCTCGATATTTCCACGGGTGTTTACTCATTCGAATGTACTCCGCGAACACCCACCGTGTGTGCGCCAGACCCGACCCCCGGGGAGGCGCACAATGTCCGGTTCCAGCTCCGGGCCCCTCTTTCCTGGGACCCTTTCCTGGGCGTTGGGCAGTTGTGAGCTAGGGGTGTGTCTAAAAACAACAAAGCACAAACCTTCTCGGCACCGACACGCTACTTGTTACGAGACGGTCACCTGTTTCGGAGAGGGGGGCTTGTTGGGACGACCGTGGCCGTACATCCCTCGTTGCCCCCCCCCCCCTTTCTTCCCGCCCACACCTGCTCTCCTCCCACTGGGCCCTGGGCCACCCGCAGCCGGAACTCCTCCCCCTTCCCCAAGCCCCGCCCCCAAGCCCCCACAGACGTCTCCAAGCCTCTGCTCAGGCTCTGCCCCTTACCTGGGGCGCCCTTCCTCTGTCGCGTGGCTTGGCTGACTCTTAAGCTCCTCCGAGAAGTCTTCCTTCCACCCCCAGACTGGACCAACCCCTCGCCTCCTCGTCTCGCCGTATAAGGCATCACAAACACCTGCTGAGGGTGTTCTATCGCGGGACGATTCCTCACACCTTGGCCTCCTCCACTGATCACCTCACCTGTTGTCATTTACTCAGTACATCGTTCTGGAACGCTGGGAGGATTAACGACACACGCCTGGCAGAAGCCTAGTTGCATTCACTCGTTCTGGCCCCTGACGGTTACTAACTCTTAAATTTCCCTGCACTAAATACCACTCAGATCTCAATAATTCTGAGCATTCCTGCCAGCAAAGAAACAAGAAATTGCATATTCACTGACTGAAGGACCCAAGTGGGTTTATAATGCTCTGAATAACAGGTAAGTGATTTGCTTAAGCTGTGAGATACTTAAGAATTCATATAAAAGAATTTGGGGATTTAGAGAATATATATCTTCTGCGGGGGGGGGGACTCAACTATCCTGACAATTTCTATAAATCAAATTCTATTACTTTGAGGAACAGTCTAAATTCAAAGATGTGCTTCCATGAGAAACTTTTGGTAAAAACTAGGAGCTAGGGACTAATTCAGGTCAAACGTTGAAGAATCGGAAACTGTATATTAATGCCTCCTGTGAGTTTAGGATTAAAAACATTTTTTTACAGGACACCTGGGTGGCTCAGTTAAACGTCCAACGCTTGATCTCAGCTCAGCTTATGAGCTCACAGTTCGTGGGATCAAGCCCCACGTCACGGTCTGTGCTGACTGCTCGGAGCCTACCTGGGATTCTCCCTTCCTCGCTCTCTGCCCCTCCCCCGCTCACGTGCATGCTCTCGGTATCTCTCTCTCAAAATAAATGCTCAAACATGTAAAAATGTAAAAACCTTTTTACATAGATTGTTTCTTTCCGTGGACCTCTGGATAAAGCAATGAGGTAGGCAGGCTGGTATTACCATACCCATTTGATAGACAAGGAAACGGAGGCCCAGTTTAAGGCTGGGCCCTTTGATGATCTGGTGGCAAAGCCAGCTCTCCTGATGCGACCGCCCTCCATGCGGGCCTCACGGGCGCACAACCTGGCGGGGACGGCCCACGCCTGGCCGGCGCTCCGCCGTCTCAATCTGGAAGAGTCCTCCACTTGTGACCCACGAGCCCTGCGTCTGCCTCCCGCCCTGGGCCCTGCCCACCCCTGGAGCTGGCCCCGCCCCCCACGTCCCGGGCTCCCCTCCTCTTCCTCCACCCCGATCCCAGGAGCGCCGGGCAGGCCCTGGCCTCAACCGCTCCCAGGGCCCGAGCTCTCTTCCTGCTTGCCGTGGCGTCTGCAGTCTGGCGGTGGCCAGCGCGACCTCGGGCCCTGCGCGTGCCTCCTGTGGACCCTGGCGGCTCCTCCCGAGCCGCTTCACATCCTGCGGAAGAAAAATTCGTGCTGGTGCCACCGGTTCATCCGAGTCAGAATTCTCCAAAAGGAGCTTAATTAAAACGAGAGGCTCTTGGCTTTTCTCAGATTGGATGCGATCAAACCCGCTCAGAACAATGGGTTTCTGATCGCTCTTTAGCTGAGCGTCTGTCCAGTTCCCTGCCCCTGGTTGGCGCCAATCCTTGAGGCAAGAGAAAGAGGGAGAGGAAACGGGAGGAAGGAGGGGAAGGGGACAAGAAAATGCAGAAAACCCAAATCCTTCCGGATGCTTCCAACCCCCTCCGCCCAAGACACCCTTGTCGTCCTCAAGGCTTAAAAACCATTGCAACCTGTGGAGAATATCAAACAAAACGTGGTCACTTGAGCCTACTC
Source organism: Prionailurus viverrinus (assembly GCF_022837055.1). NCBI lineage: Eukaryota > Metazoa > Chordata > Mammalia > Carnivora > Felidae > Prionailurus > Prionailurus viverrinus. Next base: position 4,064,644 of record NC_062563.1, read on the forward strand.
AATCCCACAAACCGTGAGCAGCAAAGCAAAAGACAATGCCCATCTGAGAGGCTGAGAAGGTCAACTGCGGGTTGCTGACCGTGACCGCTCTGTCCCCGGACTCCTGTTCTGGCATTCCCATGGCCTCTGCGGTGCCACCAAGGTGAACGGGACAGGTGCCAGAGGAAGGAGCCGGTTCTCTCCCCAAATTTCTCTCTTCCGAAACCGCCTTGGGTTGTTTCTCTTCCTCGGATGGTCCCCAAATCCCGCTCCTTCCTTAAAATCCAAGCAGCGCTTGTTTGTCTCCCTCCATAATTGACTTTGGATGGATTCTACTTCCTGGACTATAACTCCCTCCATGCTCTCCAGAGGTCCATGAAAAGTTGATGTGTAACCAGGCATATAACACCAGCGAGAAGAACCCACAAATCAGAGCATTTTTTTCTTTATTATGCATTTGACAGTTAGTATTTTCTGAGTGTTAGCACAACGGATGAATTTCTCTCCAAGATAGCATCCTGCCACAGAGCCAAACGGTGCCTATGCGTTTTAAAAATGTAACTCAAGCTCTAAGGAATATGCGTTTGGATCCAGAACACAATTTAAAGTCTGTCTATATATACACAGTGGCTTTACTTTGAACAGATCCACATAAAGGAATCGAAATAAAGAGTTTCACAATAAATAGTTGCTTCTCTAAACTGTACACAGTCCTGCTAGCAAAGCATTGCCTCCTTTTCCGGGTGATAGGTACTCCCTTTTCTATCCGTAAGAGCTCATGAAATAACGCACACAGAATTTAGCATTTGGTCAAGGCCAACGCTCTGTCGTTCACCACCTTAAATTTCCCCGCGTGGTGACCTGGGCATGCCTCCCATGTGGGTTCTCATCTCTCTGCCAGCTGGGGGCGGGGGTGTGGGGGGGAGGCGTCTGCATCAATGACGTTGGCACCAAATACTTTGCCGGATACGCACGGTAATCTTGGGCCGGCCGTAAAAAGCACAGCGGAAACAGATCGCGACCTGCGGGGCGTTACAATCCCCAGTGGTTGCCAATTACATAGATAAATAGGAATTTACATAATTTACAAAGAGTTTGCATTTGTGGCTTATTTTGAAGCCGTTCCCCAAAGATCCACATTTGTTCATGAAAGCGAATATTCACCCAAATGGCCTGGAGGGGAGGCCGGCGGCTTTTACTGCGGCTCTCTGGGAAGTGCCTGGCCTGCCTGTCCGCAGAGGGCTCAGAAGGTCACCTGATCGAGGACAGGCTCGCAGCCGCACGTGTCGGGGTTCAAAGCCCACACATACTCGTGTTCTTCTTTCCTCGTCACAAACATCAAGGTTTCTTTTTTCTCTCGTCCTCTCTTTCTCAAAGATACATTCTTTTAGTGGGTACCGTGCACACCTGAAAATCGCTGTCTAAATCCTCCTAGAAGCTTCAAAGTCCTCAACTCCCGCAAAGCTACGCTCCGCATTCAAAATCGACGCCTGGCGCCCTCCCTAGCCCACAGCGCGTGCCTTCTGGATGTCAGGACGGGAGCGTCGCATGCTCCCGCCGCATCGGTTATAAGGGGACGCGTGGTTACATTTGCAAAGTCAGCCTGGAGCCCACTTATACTCCAAGAGAAGTCAAAAGCCAGCAAGCGGCTGGATGTGCCACGGCGCTCCAAAAACAATTTCCTGCATGAAACCCGAGCCGCGGGCGTCAGGCTCTGGGGCACATCTGGGATCATTTTACCCATTAGAGAAACCGGGTCGTTGGGGCTGGGGCATTCTTGGGTGAGGGGTGTACTGTTGAGTGTGGACCTTCTGAGTGGGTTTCCCCCCACCAGGCAAAACTCATTCCTGGTCCTCCAAGAGGCTGGGAACGTGAACCGGGAAGGAGCGGAAACTGAGGCCTCCCAGAAATGGGGTGCTGCTGGCCTGTGTCCGCAGGGGTTCCTGACACAGCAGAGGGGGAGGCAGAGCGCGGGGGGCCCACCGCCGGGCAAGCACGTGATGCCAGAGGCCTAAGGCCCGCTCGCTTGGTCGGTCCCGGACTTCAGCCTATCTTGGAGAAAGGGGCAAAAGAGAAAAAGAGGTACGTTATGAAGGAGAGCGCTTACCGGCTGGAAAAGGGGACATCTCTCAGCTCCCTCTCTAGCCCTGTCCCCTGCTCTGAAGTGACCCTTCCCACCAGCGCTTCGTGGCAATTTCAGAGCCTGCCACCCACCCGGGAAGGTGTGAATGAATCACACCAGCAGAGGCGGCCGCTGGGAGGCGCCCCACAGCCCGGTCCCGTCTTTGATTATCACGAGCTCAGGACGGTGGCAGCTTCCAATCTGAGAATGCTTATCTGGGAATTATTAAGTCGAGTCTTGCAAGAAAGCAGGGACCATGGCTTATAAGAAAAGACTTGTCTTGGGGCGCCTGGGTGGCGCAGTCGGTTAAGCGCCCGACTTCAGCCAGGTCACGATCTCGCGGTCCGTGAGTTCGAGCCCCGCGTCAGGCTCTGGGCTGATGGCTCAGAGCCTGGAGCCTGTTTCCGATTCTGTGTCTCCCTCTCTCTCTGTCCCTCCCCCATTCATGCTCTGTCTCTCTCTGTCCCAAAAATAAATAAAAAAAAAAAAAAAAAAAAAAAAAAAAAGAAAAGACTTGTCTTCCCACATAAAGCTTCTTACGGGAGCTTTACGCGAATCGTGAAAACCTGGGAAGAGTCTCCTTTCCAGGCCCCAGTGGGGACACGTGTGCGTGCTTCCTCGCCTTCTGGACGTTCAATGGAACAGTTAAGAGCAGCGACAGCAAAAGCAACTTCACGCTTTTTCCGTGCGGGGCTCTCTGGCCTTCCTTGAACAGACCCAGCATATTCCTACCACAGGACCTTTGCACTTACTGTTCTCCCTCCCTGAACTCTCCTCCCCTTCATCATCCCCCTGGCTCACCCCTTGACTTCCTGCAGATCATTCTGCCAAGGAGACCGCCCTGTCCACCCAATCCCAAACTGCAACCCCCAGCCCTGGCACTTCCTGTCCCGACCCTGCTTTCCTGAGTTACCCACAGTCAACCACGGCCCGGAAGTAGATGTTCCTCCTTCCGACACAGCGTCAGGAGGACAACAGTAACCTCGCGCTGTGTCACAGGCCCGTGTGTTCAGCTCACTCACATCTTCACGCAGCATTTTACCACCTCTCCTCGTCACAAGGGGGGTGAGTACAAACCCAACGTTTTGGGAGAGAAAGAGAGACCACACTCACGTGACTTTTATTACAGGAGATTGCCATAGTTGTCCTACTTTATGACCAGGTATCATAGTTACTCTCTCCCTGTGCCTGATTTATCAATGCGACGTCCTGGTAGAGGTGTGTGTGTGTGTGTGTGTGTGTGTGTGTGTGTGTGTAGGGAAAAATGCAGTACCTATGGGCGTGTCCGTGGTCCGTCTGGAAAGAAGCCCCCATGGGGGAGGGGGGACGAGTGTATTTGTCTGCGGTCAGCTCCCCACATTCTGTAAGTTCTGCAAACGCAGCCCCTCCGCCTCGTCCCCTCCCGCGTCCCCGACTTCCAGAGCGCTGCCCGGCATGTCGCAGGTGCACCACACATCTTTGCTGAATGAATGCATGAGTGAATGAATAAATGATGTAAAGGATGGATGGTTTTAATCACAGCCCGTCCTCGCCGAGAGGAGCGTGGGTTTGGGGTGAGGGAGAGAGAACAAAGCAAAAAGAGGCAAAGCAGGGACCAGCTGGGGCCTGACTCACGCTCTCCCGGGGCCTCTCTCTGCCGCCTCGCCCGCCCCCCTCCTCTCCGTTCGTATTACAGATGCTGACGGATCTCTCCGGACGACTAGAAGCGACTGCCACCGATTTGGAAAGCCTCCTGTATACTGAGCAGGGTTTAATCTCCCCTTGATCAGTCCCTGTAGGAACCCAAGCCACCTCCAGGCTATTATTATGGACATAAATTACCGTCCCATTGCACATGTGTAGGCGAGCCACTAATAACAATTTCTGATTGATAGAATGACAAGTAAACCGAGTCTGGCTGCAGGAAACCCTCAGAATCTCTCATACAAAAAAGACAAGCAGGTTAAAAAAAAAAAATCATAAGCCCGACTGGGGGACATAGACCGTGTGCTGCCAGGTTTCACCCCCCATCCAGAATCAGCTGCTGAAAACAAGAAATGATTGGGGTGGGGGGTGGTAAAGACCACACGTTGCTTCGGGAAAAGTGAAACATGGGCCCAGGTAGATGAGCCTGGGCAGGGAAGGCGGCGGGGCTGGTGGGGGGCGGGGAGGTGTCTCCGAGCAGCAGGGGTCAGCAAGCTGTGTCCAGGCCCAGCGAAACCCAGAGCCGGATGTCACTGCTCTAGAGTTACAAGGGAGGCAAGGGGTCAACTCCCGTGACAAGAGCGGCTGGCTGGGGGCAGGGCAATGACGTGACCACAGCTTCAGCCTGCTCTGTCCCCAGAGGCCCGGTTCTGTGGGTGCAGCGCCCCACGCGTGGTGGGGCTCCCACCGGCTGCCCTCACAGATCACTCGCCACCCTCACGTCCTCCTTGTCCCCAAGGGTGCGACGCCTCAGAAAGTATCTTCACCTCCTCGGACGCAGGCCTCCATCGGCACCGCCGGCTGGCTGTTCCTCTTCGTCAGGATTTTCTGCTGTCCTTGAGTTCCTGGGGGGAGAGAGAGCTGGTTTGGATGAATCGACCTGTACTTCTGTCTGGCTGGTTTTCGGTCGTCAGATCAGGACCTGCTCTTCCCCACCAACGAGCACGGTAGCACATTCCCCAAAGACCACGTCTCAGGCACGGTTTCTGAAGGTTGAGCCCCCAGTGGGTGGATTTCTACCAAAGTAGAGCGTCTACTCCCTCAATTATTCATCAGATGTTAAGGAGTCAAGAAGAAGAACGCAGTTGGCCCTGGGGTTTCCGACAGCGAATCCTGGGTCCCCGACTACTAAGGCCACCACGTGCCTATTGAGCGGACGCCCGTGTCAACGGTCGTCCCACGTCAAACCTGCGGTCTGCCCATTTAGCCGGGTCCATACCGATTCACAAACCTCTCTCCGGCAGCCAGAGTTAGGGCTACAAGGTCTCAAACTCAAGGAGTCCCCAGAGTGAGGTGATGTGCAAATACAGGGGAATGGACGCAGCACATCTCCCTCAGAGGTGAGTGGCTCCCTCAGTTCCAGCCTATACTGGCCAGGAGGGAACGCGGGGCCCTCCTGCGACCAGATCGTCCCATCTGCGGCTCTTGGAGAAGCTAAAAATACACGTGTGGCAAGGGTGGGTAATTCTTCAACGTTTAAATGTTGACAACCCACTGAGATTTTGGCAAAGTTGCCGTGTGGTCCACAAGTGTGTCTGCAGACCAGACGTGGCCAGGGCCATGTTGCGGGCTCTGTTCTGAAAAGCAGCAAGGGGGCCGGATGCGGTACCCACCCGCCCCCACCCCCGGAGCCAAGGGCACCCACGTGCGGTGTGCAGCCCACTGGACCACACCAGCCAGGGCGCACCCAAGCCCTCCTGCCCCAGGCCCCGCGCCCCGCGCGGCAGTCAGACTCTCCCAGCCTGTTTTCGCCCGGAGCTGCAGCACCACGGGGGTGAGTGTGACGGGGACGTCGTACCTGCTGACGGCCAGGGTGCGGGTACAGAAGTGCAGGCAGGCGCTGTCCCGACTCCGCACACAAGCGCAGCGCAGCGTCCGCTTGGACGGCTGTGGGCTCTGCGGGAACGGCCCCGTGGACCTCTTGCTCCGGAAGCTTCCTCTGTAGTTGGACAGTCCATAGGGCACGGTCCGTCTGCAAAGGACAGAGCAGCATCAGGGCCGCATGTGGACGAGCGCCACGGGCCTCCCCACTCCGGGGGCATCCGTGGGGGCGGAGCTGGCCACGGCTGGGAGACCGTGGATCCAGCAAGAGAGGTGGAGTCCAGCGACACCTTGAGAACTGGTGTCCCCGTGGTCCCCCATGCTCTGGGTCTCAGGAAACCTGTGCAGGGAACCTTTCAGCCGTCTTCCCCAAGCCCCCAGCAAGGGGGCTGGGGCCGAGGGGGTAGGGCGGTGGGCGGCGCTGGGGGAGGAGGTGTCAGCACTCGAGGTGCGCCCCCAGTCCCGGGTCCTTCGAGGGAGGTTCTGGGCTGTCTCCCCGGGCCCGAACCCCCGACACTGACATTCTGGCTGACACACACGCTGGTCTGCCTCGTCCTTGGGCGAGCGCCCGGGGCCGGTCATCCATACCAGTAAGAGGCCTGCCCAGCTCCCAGCCCGAGGCCGGCCGTGCCCTGCCCGCCCAACAGCCAATTTCTCGTGTGCGCACATCGCCTCGCCGTCTGCATTAACGGGAATACACAAATGTAATTATGGCCATTGTGGACACATCCTGGCCTCCAAGCACGGGTTTCCTCGAATACACAAACATCAGAGGCAAGGATGGAACTGTCCTTGGGGAAAGGCTTATTTAAAAAATCTCATTTAGAAGTCTGAAAACGTTTACCCGTCTCACTTACGGCTGGAGCTGGACGAGGCTGTCGGTGTCATTTGGAACAATTAACATTTGTCTTTTCCTTATGCTCATCTACATCCAAACCATCACTCTCCAGAGAAGGGGGAAGACAGCCAGGCGGCAGTGTGGTGGGAAAAATTAAAAGCATATGCTTAACTCATTAGCACCATTGAACGGGACTGGGGGACAAATTGCTAATAACCAGAGAAAGCTTATGTGGCCAAAAGTTACTTTTCCAACAGGGCCTGGTTTTCCAAGATGAGCCACCTTGGTTTCTGTGAGCCCCACGGAGCATCACCAATCACCCGCCTCAAAGGGGATTCTGACATCCTCTCTGGATTCTCAAAATAAAATCAAATTGGATTTACTTTAATTTGAAACACACATCAACATCGTGGAGTCTTTTCGGGGTGGTGGGGGCGGAGCGGGGGTGGGAGCGCCCCCTCGTGACCTGACGCTTGGAACCCACTTCCAACGTCCCCCCCTGCTGGGTCGGAGGCCAGAGCAAAGGAGCGCCCGCTCCCCATTCATCTTCTTGTGTCTGTGCTCCGCGTTGTGGCGGGTTCCTTCCCAATGGGTAGAAGGTGGCTGCCTCCTGCCCTCGGTACTGGCTCGCAAAATGGAGAAAGCAAGCAGATCCCAGTCCCGTTCTGAGCCGAACCTTTGCTAAAATCCCATTTCTTCTCAGGAGTGGGATGGCAGCACAACGGAGACTGTCGTGAGGCGGGATCTGGCTAAAGGTATGTTCTTCCGGTAATAGGGCCGCCTTAAGTCTCAAAGTGTTGACATGAAACCCGGTCCCCATTTCTTGGTGAAAATTACACACGAGGAGTAACAACGCTCCGGTGTTTCCATCAACGGGAAGACTTCCGATTTTGAAATTGCCGTCAGCTGATGGTGCATTTGCGTGTGCACAGCCACTCGACTTCGGCGAAAACACTCCAAAGTGTTTCAAGTAAGGAAACAAGGCAACGTGGTATTTGTTAATAGAGCAAAGCTAAGCGCTTTCCCAGCAGTCAAGTGCAAGGAGCTCGTATGCAAATGAGTCCTTGCAATTTTCAAAGAATGTTCACAGAGAGACACTGCCCCCTCCGCTTCCTCCCCCCACCCCCATCCTAGGCCTAGAAACCCCTGCTCCAAGCCCTGGGGGTCCAAGCATGCTCCCCCCCTCCTGGCTGGCTGGCTGAGCTCCAGGACGGGTTGGGGAGGGTAGAGGCTGCAGAAACGAAGGGTTTAGAAGGTGGTCCAGACCCCAGAAAAGCCGGCCTCTAACCAGGCTCCAGTTCCAATGGAGGCATGGGCCGACAATCTGAAGGTTTTCAATTAACCTGATAAGCTCTTGAGTAAGATAGTTCTACCTTCCTACCTGAACAAACATGGCTTCAAAACACCCTGGACGTCCGGGCTTGAATTTAGAATCCTGGAGCTGTGCTGGAGCATGGCCACCCAAGGAGGTTCATGCCTTCTCTTCCATCCCACTCAGCCCCACACCAAGGGGGCCTCATCCACCCCCTGGCCACACTGTGGACCTTGGGGGATGAGCCTGGAGCCCTGTGCCATCCCTGGGTGCCAGACTCCGGAAGATACCCGCACGGGCCCTGGAAGCGGGCTTGGGGACATTTGGGTAAAGGATTCCAGGATCCTGAACACCTGGAACACGGTCTAGAAGGGGTACACGCTTAGTCCCACAGACTCCTTGGATGGGGTAGGAGACATGGCCAGAGGAGGGCCAGAGGCAGCCCTGTAGCCCAGAGGGCCCAGTGCAGGGGACCTGAGGGTCCAGATCTAAAGGTGGCTCACCAGCTCCTCAAGAGGAGAAGTCTGGTCTCTTCTGCCGTACCTGCCATGGACCCAGCACGAGGCTGAGCAAATGGGAGGAGTTGTGAGAATCCAGTCTGATAAGACAGGATCCTCTCCAACCTAAAAGGTTCGATAACCACAAACTCATTACAAAGAATCTCCAAGATTTGCCAAGCATTATACAAATACGTGTATAACGTATACGTATTATACATATATATTACATACGGATATCATACATACATATACAAATTCATGAGAATCTCCAACATGTGTCAAGCATTACATATATACGCGTACAAAACATACGTACGTATATATATGTCCCTAGCATCATTCTAAGCGTGATGGGGATACAGGAAGGTCTTCAGGAGTTCACACACTCCGGGGCTACGAAACCAGGTCAAGGAGACATTATAAGCCAATATATACGGGTACGTGCCAGGTACACAAAGCACAGAGAAAGCTGAGCTGGTGACTGCATTTTATGTCGTGAAGCACTTACACGATGATCACTCCACCCTCTTGACAGTTTCCTGACCTACAAAAGGGCTGCTGGACAGACTGAGTGACACGCTGCACTACATAATGAAACAGTCAGCAAAAAGCTAGCAGTAAACTAACGATAGCTCTCATTGTTACTCATCTGGTCTGGGAATTCAAGTGAGTTGTTAGCAGGCAGGAACATCCCACCCACCCCGCCTGCATTTGAGATGTGTGAGCAAGCAATAAAGACGGGCAAGTAAGGGGCCAGAGCGCCAGAAGGCGCAGCAATGCCGTCCTCTGCCGTGCTTCCTTCCGGCCGCTCTGTCCTTCTCACGGCCCGTCCAGCAAGCACTTGGGTTTCACTCGTCTCGGTGCCCGTTCGCACTTTTTATTTTTTTTTTTTTATTTTTTTTTATTATTTATTTATTTTTTGGGGGGACAGAGAGAGACAGAGCATGAACGGGGGAGGGGCAGAGAGAGAGGGAGACACAGAATCGGAAACAGGCTCCAGGCTCCGAGCCGTCAGCCCAGAGCCTGACGCGGGGCTCGAACTCCCGGACCGCGAGATCGTGACCTGGCTGAAGTCGGACGCTTAACCGACTGCGCCACCCAGGCGCCCCCCGTTCGCACTTTTTAACGTTTCTTGAACAGCGAACTGGAAGCACCTAATGGTGGACCGATGAAAATGAAGTCCGCTCGGCTCAGAACCCCTGCCCAGCACCCTCTCTGGCCAGTTGGTTTAGCCCACTGCTCAACAGCAGGGTTTGGAGAAGGCGGTTCTTTGCAAAAAGTAGGCAGCTCTTTCCTCTGTTCGGGTTTCGGTTAAAACACAAGAGCTCCACACAAAGGAGACGCAGACGAGAAGATCAATCCAAATGCTCTTAGACAAGACAGAACACCCTTCCGGCGTACCTTCACACGCGGCGTCTCACATGGTGTCTGTCTGTGCAATAAGCTGTCCCGCCACCTACGTACGTTCCTTATTGATGGGGGACGGCGGTGCCAGTGTTATTTATCACGGTGTTCCTTATTTACCACTTTTTCCTAAATGTCATCTACGAATGTTGTTAAATATTAAACTTCCAAATCCAAATCCAAAAGCAAAAAGAGATTCACTGACCAAATTCTAATCTCCCAGGAAAGTTTATCAAATTGTCATTGAAAACCCAGTTTTTTCCCCCCACCCCACTGAGCAGCATTCAGCAAATATCAGACTGGACTGGACTCTGGGTGAACATCCATGAACAAGACAGACAAGACAAGGTGGCCCTGTTCACACACAGCTTTAATCCACCACAGGGGTTGGCAATTTGGCAATTTATGGGTTTCATCCAATCAACAGAGGGTTTTTCTTTTCATTTGACAATTTTTTATGAAATTGAACATCCCGATTTCCAGCTTCTCTCAGATAACCAGAGGCTGTGTCAACACCAACCCCAATCCCCAACATGGCTCAACCGTCATCACAAGCCTAAGTGACAAAGTCAGAGACGGGGCATGAACGCTCTATTTTGCCCCAATCCCTGCAAACACCTTTCCTTCTGCTCATTTGTGTTACGGGTCCGGCCCTCGTGGGCATCTGAGTCTGGTGGCCTGTCCCATAGCACCGGGTCAGACAGGTCACAGGACACACATGTCACAGAGTGACAAAATCAGCCCTCGATACCATTTTTATAAATAGAGCCGTCTGCAATTTAACAAGCCCACATTCCAGTCTCTGACACAAACAGACTGTTTTCACTTCCATCGGAATGTCAATTTGAGGCTCTACTTCCTCTGCTCCCATTCTTCCTTCTGGAAGGGGGAGCAAAGGCAGATTCACCCTTGGGCCCAGGGAACATACTGTACAGAAGGTGTGACCCTGCCGGCCGACCCCGCAGCCCACGCGGTCATCAGATACCTCCCGCCACTCCCCGGAGAAACCACTTCTCAACCCCAGTGCGCCTTCTAACGACCGCCCCATCTCAGGTCTCCCGAACTTCCTTCCACAGAAGGCAAGTCCCGAGCTTAGGAATGTCTTCTTGGGCAAGGAAGAAAGTGTGACCTACCTTCGCTCACTGCCTTGGTCCCCCTAACCGGGGAGAACTGTGAAGAAAGAACTCTGGACCAGTTAAGACAGGAGAGAGTAGCCACGGGCTATGGCCATTCTTTTCCACGAGCACCCAGTGCACCTGCTGAGCCCAAAGGTGAGAAAGCAGGAGGGACGCAAGCCCAGAGACAGGAGGACCCCTCTTAAAGCACTTGAAAGCCTGGAATCCTCTAGAGCCTGAGGCCAAGCTTGGTTGCGTTTGTCTCCTGGAATCTAAGCGCCTACCTTTCCTCTGGGGGATTATCCCTCCCTCCCGTGTGAGGTCTCGGCGAGACTGTCCATCAATGTGCCTCACCTGCCCCTGAGGACTCAGCAGGTGACCCGAGTTGGGCAAATGGGATCCTGTCTCTCCCAAGACGCCCGAGTGGGGCAACACGAGATCAGAAAGCTACCGTTTCCCAGGGGGCCCCACGCTGCCTTGTCCATCCCATGGAGCCCCTGGGCCCGCAGTCCCGGTCCCCCTCCTGCTTCTGACGCTTCTTCTTCTCAGTCTGTGTCCTCCCAATAAATGTCCTTTATGCCACATTAGTCTAGACTAGGTTTCTGTGGCTGGTGACCAGTGACGGCCAGCTGATCCGGAACTCACTTTCTTGCGACTGAAGTGACCGTGACCTCTTGGATTCAACAGGAAGACCCAGAGTGTCTCCAGCTGCCGGAAATTTTCTCCGTCGCAACAAAGCACAAAAGAGTGGGTTCGGAGTCAGGACAAAACCCAGCAAACTACGCTGGCTGGAGTCCTTTCCTTCCAGGTGTGCCCACTGTGAAATGTTTGCTTTGAATCACGCCGCGCTTTGGGCAGGTTAAAGCAGGCGGACCACTCACTCTCCTCCGTTTCAAGATGCCCGGAGCCGAGCCCCAGACTCTCAGCTGACCACCTCGGAAGCCTTCGCCTCCAGCGAATCGATCCCCCGTCCACCCGTCAAATGCTTGTGCAAGTCTGCTGCGGGCCAGGCCTCGTGCCAGACAACCCCCAGGGGGCCCTTCCGGCCTCCAGGAAAGAAAACAGACCAGGAAATACAGCTCCTCAGCGACCCTGTTATACAAGCAGAAGATACACACGTGCCTTCTGGTTCGAAAGGGGACGACACAAATCTTACGCTCACAAACAACGTGAAATGAACGGGCAATCTGTAGCTCTGCTTCCCCTGCAGAAAATCCTTGCATCTTAGCGTCGAAAGACCCCAAGGCGGACCGCTCGCCCGGCCACCAGCCCGTGTGGAGATTCCTCCTCCCGCAGCCTCGAAAACAGCCAGTGATCCTCCAGTGTTTAGAAATATCAAAAGTCAGCACTGTGCTGTGTGTTGGTGGTTAACTATTTTTTAGGACACTCATCCACCCAAAAAAAAAAAAAAAAAAAGTTGAGCTTATCCAGGACTTGGCTGTTTGTTTGGGAGTATTACGAGAATAAGAGACATTTTCAGAGTCTGCGAAGGGCTGACCCCCATCACTAAGACCCAAGAATGATGGTCGATTCTACATCTCTACTGGCTACCTTCTTGTCCCTCCTGATCAGAATTAACTGGGCCTCTCCGACCGGAACAATTGATCATTTCTGTCTTGCTCACTTCTGCACACAGATGTAGCATCTGGCTCAGCGTGCTGCTCAGTAACACCTCAATTATCTCAGTAATAGGTACGTGTTGAATGAACGGAGGAAGGAAGGCGTGACTTCTAAATGAGCCGTTATTTCTGGGCCACACCCCATCTCCCAAATGTACTGCCTTCTTGGCTGACTTATCGGACTTCTATTGTTTCCCTCAACTGGCCCATCCTGGAGGGTTTTTTCCTGGAGAGAAGGGGTGTCCGGATTCCTCAAAGTGAAAGATCTATGTCTTGACAAGAGCTCCTGCTGGCCACACCAGTGGCACGACAGAAAAGCCAGTTGCATCAATGGCTGAGGCACCAGAGGGGACTCCAGAGGGTCGCTAGGCTGACCCAGGTTTCTGGTCCAAATGGAAGACTAGCTTACTGAGTGAGAGCCCCCGGGGAGTACCTTTCCTCTGAGCCTGAGAAAGGAAAGGGCTGGCTGGACCTCTGGAAATGTCTGTCCATCTCCATACTCCACCTAGAGATCCCCAAACACCCGCAACACCCCGTCTCCAAACAGCATTGGCCGGAGCAGTCCCGACCTTTCACTCCAGCAATAAAACCACAGCTAAATGGCAGGGCGGCGGCAGGGGGGGGGGGGGTCCCTGTCCCCCAACAGACTCCAGGGTCTCACCACCACGCGTTGGCCTAGATTGTTTACATGCTCTTGTGTCCTCTTCCCATCTAAACAAGCTGAAAAATAACACCGAAGCCACAGACTTTATCACAGCACCTGCTCCCTGGGACACAGGCACATTCTTCCCAAACACAGCACACACCCATGGAAGGAGATCTGGAGGCACGAGGGGTCCAAGGAAAGGGGAGCAGAAAAATGCTCCGTGCTTATGGTGTGCTGTGAGGTTTTTGAGAGTCACGGCTCAAAACAGAAGTCGGGGAGACAAAGCCTTCCGCTACGTGGGGCATGAAGCCGTCTACGGAACCCTGCAGATGCGTGTTTTCCCCTCCGTCTCGTATGGCCCGAAAGTGTGCAAGTGGGGTTTCCTTCCCCAGCCCCCCCGTGACCCTAACAGATTCCGGGGCAAATGTGGGCAATCCCACGTCTGTCTGGCACGGCCTCATTACAAGTTTACGCAAAGCCACACAGATGTGGCTCAAAATAGTTCCCAGCAGTGGAAACAGTGGAGGTAACATAAGGAGAAGATCCTTTTTCGGGGATGGAGAGGTATTCGCAGAGGGATAAAGAAAGAAAATACAGACGCCATCACACATCCCTTTAAAGAATCCACAGTAAGAGAAGACGCTCTTGCTAATTTTCAGGAAACTCCACCGTAAGGATGGAAAATCCGACTGAACAAAGACCTACCCTCCAGCGCAACTATAATAAAGACTCGTTTTCCTCCTGATCTAGTTGTTTGCATCCTTGGGTCATGTCCTTTGGTAGCCCTGATCCATCGGCCACTTACCACAAACTAAGAATAACTGAGTCCCTGTAGAGACACGGGCTTTGCCGCCAACCGAGAACTCAATGTTGGGGTCAGGGCAAGGCGAGTGGGGCAGGCCGGGTAAGCGATGTCCAGTCCTGCCTTTATTACAAATGCTGATACTCTGTTGATCATGAATTTCTGGCTTTAATTTTTTTTTTAATTTTTTTTAAATTTTTTTTTTCAACGTTTATTTTTTTATTTTTGGGACAGAGAGAGACAGAGCATGAACGGGGGAGGGGCAGAGAGAGAGGGAGACACAGAATCGGAAACAGGCTCCAGGCTCTGAGCCATCAGCCCAGAGCCTGACGCGGGGCTCGAACTCAGGGACCGCGAGATCGTGACCTGGCTGAAGTCGGACGCTTAACCGACTGCGCCACCCAGGCGCCCCAATTTTTTTTTTTTTTAAGTACCGCATTAACATTCATTCATCTTTACGACGGACGCTTGGGCACACCTTCAGGGATGTCACCGGCCTCACCCCATCCTCGACCCTGCCCAACACCCGTGGAAACAGTCCAGGACAGATACACACACCTCTGCTTTCTCGCTGACTTGCTTCTGACCTTTGGCAGAACTTTTACGCTCCCCGAGGCGTGGGTGGAGCTGTCCCCCCCCCCCCCCCCCCCCCCGGACACACACCCCGCCATGGGCCATTTGCCCCATTGCCACTTTGGCCTTCGTGCCTCTCAGGGACTCCTGAAATGAATGTTTCCTTCTGTAAATTGCTGGGCTGGGACACAGGGCTCCCCGGCTGCCCCGTTCTGGGGTTACTGTGTGTCGAGGCCTCCCGCCCGGTCGGGGCCGAGCAGCCCATAGAAGAAGGGAAGGTCTGCACCTCCCAGCCCTTGGACAAGCTCTCCAAAAGCTCTGGCCTCCCCAAGGCTCCAAGCTGGGGCGGCTGAGAGAGGCAGACAGATACCCCGTCCCGCTGTCGGTCCGCTCGAGGGACACTTGCTGGGTGGGCAGGAGTTTACATCCCAAACTCTGTCACGCGGCCCTCCCTTGGCAGTAAGACAGCTCTCCCTTCCTGTCCCCAGTAGGGGCAAGAGTGCGCGTGTCCCATTTCACGGCACCACGTTTCCACCTGACAGGTGACACAGAAATGAGAGATCATCTCCTGCCGAAGGCGGAGTGCCTCTCGCGCAGGGCCGCCTGGGGGTGTGCGCGGCGGTGCGGCGGGTCCCCAGGAGGCCCGGGCCTGGGCGCTGGAGCAGAAAAGCCGGGCGAGGCCCCAGCACAGCCACAGGGCCTCCTGAAGGAAAGCGCCTTTTGCTTCCCAGCTTCCTTTGTTTTAAATTCTTGCAGGAATAAACCAGACAGGAGATGTCAGAGCCTTTCACCTGCCTTCAGATTTAAGGCCAAGTTCCCAGCTGTGAGGTCCCTTTCATCTAGCAGAGACCCAAATTCGCCCCCCCCGGGGTCACACGGGGTCACGCCTTTCCTTCCACGCTTTCTTGCTGAAAAGCAAACTGCCCCTCGCCTCGAGCCCCTGTCATCGCGGGGATCTGCTGCGCTTTGACCAAGCCCGTCTCTGCCCCTGCACCCCACCCCCCGGCCTACTCACACCCACCCCGGGGCACAGAAAGGGGCTCTGGGGCCCAGCGACCCCTACAGTGAGGTCACCTTCCGTGCACCGACCTCTCCAACAAACTGAGGCTTAGCCCCAAGGCCCTCAACTCCTAAAGACGTATCTTGCCGTGAAGTGTCCCCAGGGACACGGTACCTGAACTCAAAACTTGGATCTGAACATTTACCAGATTTCGAAGGAGACAGACACGGTTCCCACAGGGAGAAAGGCTCACAAAGTCAAGCAAAACCATCAGCAGTTCAAACTCACGTCCAGTCTGGCCGACAGCATCTTCTCTCCCGTGTCCTCCTCGCAGGCGCAAGGCGAATTATTTTCTGTAAACCAGCGCGCAGAGTGTCTCCTGGAATGGCTTCCTGGCAGAGCCCCTTCGGCTCCTGGGCAGGGTCGTCCCCGCAGACCAGAGGCCCGGCGTTTACTCGGGCGAGCACAGGAGAACGCGGACAGACCCCTTACGGAGACCTCGCCATGAGGCACTTAACAAACAGGTTCCAAACTGGCCGTTCACATTATCCTGAAATGACAGACCCCGGTGGCTGTCCCCACCTCCCCACTAACGGAGGGGAGCCCCAGGCCAATGCCTACACAGAATGCCAAGCCCCAAACATTCCAATGATTTACCAAGGGGACAGGGAAGCAAGAGAAAGCAAGGAGGGGCCGAAAGGGCAGAACCAAGTCTCACGGAGCCTGGAATAACCTTTGGCCGGAGTGTCCTTATCAAGCCGCTTATCGGCAGCTGGAGGCAGCCAGGCACACCTTTACCCCCCGGTCTGTCAACCCTGTGCCAATTAGACCTTTTAGGAGCGCCACTGAGGGCTGGAGATGGTGTGGCTCGCTCAGTGCTAACCCCTCCCCACCCCCCACTCCTAGGCCAGGCAAGACCTGCGGCGGCCGGTCCAAGGAGGTGACCTCAGCCGTACTTGAGCAAGAACTTTCTGCTCACGGGCGCCCCCCAACCGCAGCATGGGGCATGGCAGGAGGCACTGGCCCCGGCCTAGAGGTGGTACCGTTATCTTTATGGTCGTGTCTTGGCGATATATTCACTACATTCCGTGTCCCCTCTCCCTTCTGGCGTCACTGTCACACGTCTTTACACACGGGAGTCGGTCTTTGTCAACACTGGCCGCCATCGTCGTCATCGTCTGTGTCGCTGTGATTATCACGACGGCCAGAAACACTCCGACCCTCCGCCTCACCAGCTACAACAATACGCCCAGTCCCGACTCAGGGGGCGGGCGATCGCACCGCGGGTGGGCAGCGGGCCTCGCATCGGCAGGAGGCTGGGGTCCCAAGTGCGTCCATTTCCCTGGGACGGTCTAACGCGTGGAATGCGCCTTCTTGCAAACGTGAACGTGACCTTCTTGAACGACAAAGGAGGCAACGACGAAGGCAGCGTTGCCTTTTTGTGCTAAAATACATGAAAATGCAAGTTCAAGTGTTTCTGTTCTACTTCTTTGGGAGACGAAAAGAACCCAACACAAACGTCATTCCCGCTGGGCCGAGTCAGCGTGGCAGGCTTTGACGCAGCGAGGGTGGCGGGCGGGTCATCTTGGGAGGCCGCCACCCCAGGGTCCCACTGGCGCTGGCACCTTACCCAGGGGGCGCTCAGAGAGGGTCACCACACCCAAGTCAGCCCGCTAGCCAGCCAGGACACAGGGCAGAGTGCCTGCGTCTGGTGCCTTCCCACGAGCAGGGGCCGTAGATCCCAGATTTTCCGCCACAGTCGAGACTGCACACGTCCGCACGACCCGCTCCATAAATGCATTCCCCCTGGTCGGTTCACGTGGCCCAGAGCTGCGTCTGGAAAACACGCTCCCCATCACAGCACACAACGCCTCTCCCTCACTACGTCCTTGGAGCGATGAAGAGACAGCAGGTGCCATCAGTTCTCGGGAACAGAGTGGGAGGAACAGAGGGGTTAATTTTATGTGTCAACTTAGCCAGGGCACCGTACCGATACTTGGTCAGGTGCCAGTCTAGATGTTGCCGAGAAGGTATTTGTTTTAGATGTAAGGTTAAGATCCGCAGACTTTGAGTAAAGCAGATTACCCTCCGTAATGTGGGTGGGCCTCAACTAATCAGTCGAAGGCCTTAGTGGAAAAAAACAAAACAAAACAAAACAAAACCAGGGTGCCTGACGAGGAAAGAATTCTGCCTCCAGAATGCCTCCTGTGGGCATATGTGCACATACTTGCACGGACATCTCTACACACACACACACACACACACACACGCACGCACACACACACGTGTCCTATTAGTTCTTTCTCTCTGGCGACCCCAGCACAATCCCCCACTGGGCTCGAGGACACTTCTGTTTCTCAAGCACTCGCAGAGGACGGCCCCGTGTGTACATGTGTGTAAGCGCACACGCTACTTCCTCACCACCTCTTCCCCCGTTATCTTATTCTTGGCAAGCTTTCCACGATCCTAAGATGGGATATGTGTTTCTCTGATTTGGAGGGTTTTTTCCCGTTTTTGTGGGCGATGGTGGGATTGTCGGGGGAGGGGCGAAAGCTCCCCGACACAGCCAAGGGGAGTCACGAAGACCACCCTGTGCCGTGGCTCCACGCCTCCACAAGCCCAGGAAGTGCACCTGCCCAGGACACATTTGGTTCCTCTTTGGGGCCGGCCACACACTTCCTAGAGGCTGAATGGAAGTCACGGGCCACACCCCCCGAGAAAAATCCACATTCCCGCACGCGTCTGCTGGGAGGCACGGGCCTCTGGAAAGCGTGCACGCACGCTGGAACAAGAAGCCTTGTTTGTGGGAGGAAGCACGGCAGACCCGAACCTCAGTGACGGCGAAGACAGGAAGAAGCGCCAGGCGGCCGGACCTAAGCAAAGCCAACCGGCGGTCCCGAACGGACCCGGCAGAGGGCACCCGGCAGAGAGCGCTCGCCGAGCTCGGTCTGCAAGAAGGAAGCCCGTAAAAGTCTGTGGCAGAGCCAGACACCCTCAGCAATTCCACCCGCGAGATCCTTCGCGAACCTGGTCTCTCGAGCCCTCACCGGACGTCGACTTTCCACCGAGGATGCAGAAGGGGCCTCGGCGGTACCTCGCACGGTCCACCTGCAGCTTTCAGGTCCTCGGACACGGCGCGAGCGACCACACTCACGGAACGCCTACCCATGTCCTCCCGAGGCAGAGAAGGACTGTGGGGTCCGTCTTCGCGCAACACGAGGGGCCGCAGGAAGATGTCACACGCCGCGACGTCACCCAAAGTCAAGACTCTCGACGTAGGCATGAAGATCAAGGCCCCCGCGGTTCCCGGCGCAGCGGCGAGGCCAGAATGCACATCACACGCGGGAGAAGTTTCCACAGACCGGGAGGGTCTGCCACGGGAGGCGGGGGCAGGAACGGAGAGGGACCCGGAAAAGACCTCGCTGCTCTCCACCGTCGCCCCTTTGGCTCAGCTCGGCGGCTGTGTCCTTCCTCCATCCTCCGAAGGCCCACGTCCCCTGTCCCTAGCCCATTTTCTCACGTTCCCGTCCTGTCCGAGATGTCTACGGACCTGTCTACCAATCTATAGAGTCTTGGAAGGAAGGAAGGGAAGAAAGGGAAGGAGAGAGGCGGGCGAGGGGAGTGGTGGGGGAAAGAAGGAAGGACGCAGAGCATCTGGAGAAAGCTTCCCTACAAAAGCGATTTTGCTTGTCTTGCTTCAGAGTGCCCATCTGTCTGCTGTCATTTTTTTTGTACACAGAGCTCTCAAACACCATAGTTCATCCTTCTTGCCTAGTGTTTAAAACGAATCGGGGTCAGGAAAGAGGGGAAGAGGTCACACCGCGAGGGAGGACGCCAGCGAGGAGGCCGCCCTAAAAAATTAAAAAAGTCAAAGGCCCACAGCTTCATACGCGACAACTCGGAATTACGAGACACGGCTGCCAACAGACCAGAGGGCGTTTGCTGAGCCCCTTGGGCGCATTTCAAGCAATCAGGCCTCCAGCCGCGGCCAGGAGCCCGGTGACAAGCAGGGAACGGGGGAGGTCTCCGAACCCTCTCCTGCCCCCCTCCCTCTCTCCTCTGCCCCAGGCCCGCTGCCCCTGATTCAGTCGGCTCTCCTTTCTCCTTCCATATGCACAGCCTGGGCCCCTGGCTAAGGCAAGACGCAGTCCTGTGTTGACTGAAACCGAGCGTGGGTCCTTCTGAGCCTGGGACCCCCGTGCGAGTGTCGAGGTGGTTCAGCGAAGCTGGCCCCGTCTGCCGCTCTGGCATAATGGGGTCACTTTCCAGACCTACCCCGGATGTGCTCAGAGATCCTGTCACCTGGTCTGAAAGCTATTCGCCCCCTCAGGGGTACCCTCCTCGGTGCCTCCTTCTGCAAGGGGCTCATGAAACGTGGCGGGTGAGCCCATCAAAGCTGTCACCTAGCGTGCTCAGAGGCTGGGGATGAAGGAAGCCGTGGGGGACGTGAATCGGGGTGGCCCCAAACACAGCAGCAAAGTCGCCTTTCCCAGCGAAAGGTCCCCATTCACCGCCAGCTCCTCAACAGGAATCCCCAGTAGGGCACCAGCAGGAGTCCCAAGAGATCCCAAGAACACCTGGGGAACCGAACACGGAGTCCCAGATTTCAGAGCTCGGGGGAGACAAAGCCCAGGAGGCAGGTGACCAGAGCAAGGTCAAGCCCTCTTTACTGTCTGTAAGGCGATGTTTCTGCAGAAGGAGATTCCCAAATCGAGTAAGTGAATGGGGGACACTCAAATCCTCCCACGGCAGAGCGCACTCTCTACCCATGGCCTTGGAAGGTGGACTCCAGACCCCAGGACTCCAGGTGGCACTGCCCTGGTCCTACAGTAAGAGCCCCTAGGGGCCGGAGGGGAGACGGGGAGGCCGTCTGTGGCAGTAGGTGGCGGTGGGCGACACTGGGTGATGGAGGCCAGCTTGTGGCAGGACCAGTCGGCACTGCACCCCCAGGAAGAAAGGAGCCTAGTGCCCATGGAATTTCACCCTGCCTGGGAAGTTTCCACCGGGCCCTGCCAGGCCCACCCCTGCGCTCTCTGGAGAGCACGCTGCTTTCGAGGAATTTGAAACCCCTTGGAGCCTGGCAGGGTCGGGGGGCAGGGGGGCCCATTTAGCCCCTGGGGCAGGAGATAACTTTCCTCAATCGAAGAAAGACTTCTCAGGTGTCTAATCCCTCTGGCCAGCTCACCTCTCTCGGAGGGAGGGCTCCCCCTTCCACCGGATCAGAAACTCTGAGATTGGGTTTCTTCCCGGCCAGGCCCTCAAAGGGGATAGGAGACACATCCCTGACCTGCAGACCCGGCCTGAGCCGGCGGCATGGGGAGCAGGGTGGGGGGGCGGCGAGAGCTGGGGGCCGTGCCAGGGCAGGCTCCCGGCTGACCTGGCAGGAATGGGCTAAGGTGCTCCCGGGGCAGGGGATGGGGGGCGAGGATGTGGGCCGGGCCTGGGAGCCCCCAGCCCTGTCATCACTTCCCACCACCCAGGACCCGGCGGACTCACTCAGGAGTGTTGATCCAGATGATGTCCAGGTGGCAATAGTAGACGCACTCCTTGTCCTTGTAGGTGAAACACGTGCAGCGCCTCGCTCGGCGGTGCACGGGACCCCCCTCGGGCGCCTGTTCCCCAAACCGCCCTGGCTCCTGCTCCTGCCCAGGGCTTCTGGGACTTGGACTCTGCACTGCTGTAGTGGCCACGGTGTCCTCGATGTCCCCCTCGGATCTGGCTGCAGGCGGGGCCCCAGGCACGCCGCTCCTGCCAGCGTCCCCAGGCTGGGGGCGAGGCACCAATCCTGCAGGAGGTAGATGGAGGGGCTCCTGAGCGTGCAGAACCCCCCGCCCCCACCCCCGACTCACACCCCCACCGTTCCCAAGAGCCTGGGGGAGAGGGACAACCAAACTTGCTGCACTTTCTGTAAAGCCTCCAAGCTCTGCCACATGTTCTGAAAAGTTTGCAAACGCTACGTGCACAGTTTCGGAAAAGTTTACGAGTTGCGTGCATGACTCGGGGAAAAGCTTGCAAGCTATTTTCACTTTCCGCAAAGTCCGCAAGGTACTTGCGCCCGTTGAAAACTTTGCAATCGTCTTTGCACAGTTTCTGAACAGTTGGCAAACTTTTTTGAAAAGTTCCCAACTTCGTGAAAACTTCAACCCGGTCCGCGGGGCCGGCCGCATCTCTGGCTTTCCGGTGGGCCGCAACCTCCAGAGCCCACCCCCCCCCCGGGGGGGGGGTCGGTGCCCCGCTCGGCCCCCACCCCCAATCTCCGGCCCCAGCCCGCCCCCGGGCGCCTCCGGGGGTGGGGGGGCGAACCCAGGCAAGGGACCGCTCCCCACCACGCACCCTCCCGCGCGCCCCCCCGGCCCGGGGGTCCTTTTGTGTGCGCTCGCGCCGGGAGTGGCCCGCGCCCCGCCCGCTTACCTGCGGCGGAGGTCACCGTGAGCCCGAACAGGAGCCACAGCCCCGGCTCCATGAACCCCGATCGGGCGCGGGGCACCGGGCCGGGGGCACGGACGCCTGTGGCCGAGAAAGGGCGCTGGGCCCAGCGCGGCGGCCTCGCCCTCCGGCCGCGGGGTCCGAGGCCCGCGCTCGCTCGCTCGCTCGCTCGCTGCGCCCCGCGCCCGGGCCGGGAGTTGGCTGCGCCGCTCACACGCGTCAGAGCGCGCTGCCCATCGCCGCGCCGGGCCGGCTGTGGGCTCGGGCTTTTCTGGCGCCCGCACCACCCCCTCGCCTCCCCGCCCCCCGGAGGGGCTGGGGCTGCCGCGCGGGGCCTTTGAACCCGGGGCGCGTCGGGGGTCGCCTCCCAGCGCCTGGGCGGGGGGCGGGGAGGGGGGAGCGGGCGGCGCGGCGGCCCGAGGCGCACCCAGCCGGCCGGGGGCGGGGGCGGCGCGCCGGGGGCGGGGGGGGGGGGGCGCGGCGGGGCCGGGAGGCCGCGCGGCGCACGCTCGCGCACACGCGCGCGTGTGCACACGCACCCGCGCGCGCTCCCCCTCGCCCCCCGCCGCCTCGCTGTCCCGGGACCTGCAGCTCCCACCGCAGAGCGCTGCCGGCGATTAACGGCCGCGCGCCGGGAGGCTGTTATCTTTTATCTCAGGGTCTCCTGGAGAGCAGCATTTCTCCGTGGTCGCCCAGTGACACCTCACCCTGGCACAGACCGTCCTGCCAAGGCCCCGGGTGCACTTTACACTCGTGACTCACGGGCACCGGCAGGCAGCGTCTCCCTGCCTCTCCCGGGAGCTCGGAGCCGGCGGGTGTGGGCGGTGGCAGGGGAGCAAAGTCAACCCAGAGGCAGGTTAGCGGGTCTGGGCGGCCCGGCCTCGCCGGCAGCTAGTCCTGGACCTCCTGCCCAGCGGAGGCCTCCCGGCTTCCCCTCCGTTTCCTCCGAGGGCGTCCAAGTGCAAAGTACTGAGGGCCCTTCCAGCTCACCTGGGCAGCACAGAAGACAGGGCTGCTTTATGTTGCTGTCGCGTACCACCTGCCTGAGACCCGTGCCTGGGCACCCGGGAAGCTCTGACGAAAGAGTCGGGGAGTGAATGAATGAACGGAGCGGATGAGTGAATGAATGAACGCTTCCCAGGGATTTGGGCCCGACTGCTGACCTCTGAGAACACCTGGACGCCCTTGGACCCCCTCCCTTACCAGCGTCCCCCCGCCAGAGGGAGGGACGACACGCAGAGGCAGGGCTCCACCTGGCACTGGGCACCTGTGCTGGACTGGGGTGCCAGGGACTCCCTGCACGGCCCGGGGACTCCCTGAATGGCCAGCTCACGGGCCAGGCCACACGGAGGGCACGGGTAGTCGACATAACACACGTCCCAGGTCCTCTGACGTTCCCCCCTGGGACTACTCCCCTAACCAGCTGCAAAAGTCACAAGGCTGTCACGCCCTCCACCCGGCTCTCTCCCTCGGGGACGCCAGTCCTCTGAACACAGCCACCGTGCTGGGAGGAAGCCCGAACGAGCCCGCACGCAGAGATCACACAGAGCAGCCAACGTGGAGAGAATCTGAGGCCTCACAGCCACGGCCAGTGCCAGCCACGGACACGTGAACGCACGAGCCGAGAGGTGCCCGGAGCCCCAGCCTCCCGGACTGGCCCCAGCGGACCGGCTGAGTGCTGACCCGCGGAACCCACGGAACCCACGAGCGCCACAGATGGTCGGTTGTGTGCACCACTCAAAGCTGCAGAATCTGCCGAAGCCCCCAGAACTGAGCTGACGCGGGAGCTTCTGGAGCCCACCCCCACCCCTTCCACGCTGCCCCGTCCTTGAGTCCCAGTCGAGGACTGGGGCGTGGAAGACATCGTGGAGGCTCATTTGTCACCGAACAGGACAGATGCTTCGTGGGGGGCTCTGCTTCAGTGTTTGGGCCCCGTGCTTTGAAAATGAGAGAAACCCAAGGCTAGGGTTATCTTCTGTTCCCGCCGGGCTAGAACGTAGATCGTTTCAGCATCATCCTTTCCGTGGAATTAAAATATCCATCGTGTACACGGTAAAATGGCTTGGACTGAGGGATGGCTGGAGAAAGGGAAACGAATCCACGAAGCAGCTAAAAAGAGAAAAGGGGTAGAAGGTGGTTTCCAGGTGTGCCCGGACCCAGGAGGGGTCAGAGCTGCTCAGACCGCTGGCTGGGTCCACTGCCCTCGGCCGCATGGCCCAAAACCAACCACCGGGGTGGACGTACCAGGCACCCGCACTGTAGGAGACCAGCGTGGCTCCGGCCCTGCCCTTGGAGGCTTCTCATCTACTTGATGGCACAGGAAGTGCAGGGACAGAGAACCAAGGATACAGCGTGCTGAGGCCAGAAGATGCCACGTCAGCTGGATGGTCCATAGAGGGAGAATTTTAACTGATCCTTAACCAGGTCAGCAACCTGAGCCCCACGATTTGAGCGGGGGCCCACCGTGACAGTCAACCACACATCTGCTCTCCCCAGGGAGAAAGTTCTCCCCTTTTCTGGCCTTCCTCAGCCCTTCTGACTAGTCCCAGGAGAGCACCTCGATCCGGAATGTCTATAACCACTCTCACACAGTCTTCCTTTTGGAGCTGAGAGGCAGAGGCCACAGGCTTAGAGCCTCGGGCAGGCCGTAGAATCCACATAGGATCTCTTTCTCACTCCTCTTTTATTACACCGTGGTAAAATATGTATAACATGCGATTTCCCCTCGTAACCGTTTTAAGTGCACAGTTCGGTGGTACTAAATGCATTCACATTCTTGTGCAGCTACGGGCTGGGCCCCTCTCCATAGCTCTTGAGTCACGTAAAACTGAAACTCTGTACCTATTAAACACTAACTCCCCGTGTTCTCTCCCCCACGGCAGACAAGCCTTTTGTGTCTGGCTTCTTTCACTTAGCACGATGTCCCCAACGTTCATTCCTGCTGTAGCAGGTGTCAGAATGCCCCTCCCTCTGAAGGCTGGGTAGTATTCCCTTGGAGGTATAGGCCACCCTTGGCTTAGCACCTGTTGATGGACACTGGGTTGCTTCCGTGGTTTTTTTAGCTGCTGGGAATAACGCTGCCATGGATGCGGCTGTGCGAACATCTCTTCCGGACCTTGCTTTCGACCCTTCTGGGTGTATGCCCGTAGGCGGAGTCGCTGGATGAGATGGTAATTCTGTCTTTCGTGTCTTGAGGAACCTCCATACTGTTTTCCACACTGTCGGCACCATTTTGCGTTCCCACCAACGCGCACGGGGGTTCCGGTTTCTCCCCGTCCTCGCCCACACTTGTTTCTTCGTTTTTGATTTTTTTTTGATAGCAGCCATCCTGGTGAGTGTGAGGCAAGGCGGCATCTCACTGTAGTTTTGATTTGCATTTTCCCGCATGATGAGCGATGTCAACTGAGCATCTCCTCGTGACGTGTCTATTGGCCTTTTGGATGTCTTCTTTGGAGACGTGTCTATCCAAGTTCCATGCCGATTCTTGAATCTGGTTGTACCTGTTGTTGGACCTACGATTCGGGGATGTCCTCGTTGCTCTTACCTTTACCTTTGTTTTGTATTTGTGGCAAGTGACGCTGAATTTTCCATGTGTGGTGGTGAAGAGAATTCCTTTCGAAATTAATTTAAGTTAAAAAAAAAAAAAAAGTAACCTGAATTAAAATATGAAGCGGTCACCGTAAAGGTGGTTTGGAGACTTGGCAAGATGACAAAGCTGGTTTGCCGATAACTGAAGTCTGGAAAGATCTCATTAAACTAGGCGAGGAGGAGGGGCAGGTTGGAGGGGAGAGGGCAGCAGGGGGAAGGCAGAGAGGACAGGGGAAGGAGGATGTGCCCTCGTGGTTTGATGGTGGCCGGGTGTGCGGAGGGAGGAGGGTTTGAGAAAATCGGGAGTGGTCTGTGAGTCAGTACTCTCAAGCTTCCTCATCCTGTTTCTGCTGGATTATCTGTCCACCTAATGGCGCGTTGGTGGATCCCTTAGCCGTAACCCTGAAGGCCACTGTAGGAACCACTGGTTATTTTTGGCCACCCATCCTTCGTCCGTGTGCTCAGTGGGCCTGGGACTCCCAACGCAGGCTTGTGACTGGGATCTGGCCAATCAATAGATCCTGTCTGCTTGGCCACCGTGATCGGTTCAGGGCTGGGCGAGGTTAGACGCATCGGTCGATCTCAGGACTTTTGCTAAAGCACTTGAGAGAGAAGCTCTCTATTCACTGGGATTGTGGAGGAGAAAGGAAATGTACCCGAAGCTACGGGCAGCCACCTTTGCCACCTTGAAGAAAGACCTTGCCTGACGGACCCAACACAGAGGAAAGGGGAGCCAAGAGCTGGAGAGACTGGGTTGGTGTCCTGTTTGGAGCTGGATCTGTCTGGGCCTGAAATCCGTACTATCCCTACACCTTTCATTTGTAATAGCTCATCATTTATTTTTTGTTTCAGCTTACTTGGGATTCTGTCACTTTCAAAGGAAAAAATAATGCTGGCTGGAACACTACCAGTCCACCCGGACTTCAGGCTAAACAGTGTGCGAGGGAAACGGACAATTCACGTGACTCGATGGTGAGCTGATGGTGAGGGTTTTAATCATGGCTTTGCCCTTGTGACAGCTCAAAAAACCTCATACTATCATTATCCCCATTTTCTAGATAAAAAAGGCTCACGCTTATAGAGGCTCAAAAAGGTTAGAGTGACCGGCCCATGGTCACACAGCTATTAAAGTGGCAAAGTCAGGATTCAGATTCAGTATTATCCAATTCCAGGGACGGAGTTCATGGCCATCGGGCAACTGCCTCTCAAACTCCTACCCCGGGTCTATAATCATCCTCACTTTCTCCTGCGTATCGTTGACAAATCGTCACCTCGCCACGCGTCTAGCTTCTTATTCCCGGCCTCTCTGATGGAAGGTCTCTCGAAGGACCCTGTTCCCTCTGCAGCGGACACTAATAAGTGGCCCCTCTCCTCCTCCAGTATCTGCCAACCCTCCCTGGTGGTCTCCACCATGGAGCACGCCCCCGAGGGGAGCGGTGTATCAGGACGCTTCCGGGATCCCGCCAAGTGCAGGGCAGGGTCGTTCCGTTTACTTTCCATCCACTTCTTCCAAGCAGGCAGATACGCAGCTGGATCTTTGAGACTGTACCTCTCACTTGAACTTGGATTCAGAATCCAGCCGTTAAGAATACTGTGACTTATCTAGATAAGCATCGCCTCCAGTTAGCTCTTCATGCGCTTTATGACTCTTTTGAAGATTGTTTTCTTTTAAATTTAGGGGATTTAACTAAGAGTAGCGTAATACATTATGTAGTTTTCCATTACCCTGGAGTTTCTTCCTCCTGACCAGCCTAACCAGCGGAAGCCTGGACTTGCTCAGAAACCAGATAATTAAGTGCCTTTCTACAGCATCCAAGCCCTAGCTGGGCACCTCCTTGTCAGCATGGGGCTCATTGTAAGACACCCTGCAGGATGTACGCGGCTCCAACCTCCTTGTGTTAAGAGCGGCATTCATCGTGTATAAAGTTCCCACTGAAATGAAATGCCCTGCCAAATTGCGTGCGTTGAAGGGCTAAAAGAAATCGGTTGATCTCATGAAGGAATCTGACAGTGAGTCTAGCAAAACCCGTTTAAAGGAGCTCCCAAATTTTGCCTGCATTTCCCGTGGTGGACGTTTGCCGATGTTACCCCTTCAACATCCTGTTCCGCCAGGTCTGGACTATATCTTCCCTTGAGAAACTACCTCTTCCCACACTCTGTGCAGCTTGTGTGGGGCTCCAGGGCTAGGACTGTGGACTAAACAGAGCATCACAACACCTTTGAGATAGGCAGACCTCCGGAATAATAAAAATAATACACTTGTGTTGTTTTAAGCCACTGAGTTTGTGGTAATTTGTTCTAGCAGCTAGAGGAAATCAACACAACCTTGAATACAACGATTGGTTGGAGGACGGGGCCGTGAGCCAAGCCCAGCCCCATCAGAGCCAATGAGATTCAGTTCTGGGACTTTGAATGTTTTTTTCCGTGGAGTTGCTGAGCGAACCAGAGGGAAGCCTGAAGGTGCTGGCAGCCATCTTGTCACCACGAGGAAAAAGTCTGTCCAACACAGAGAGAGCAGAAGTAGAAAGTAGGAGCAGGGAGCTGAGACTATGGGTGGAGCCCCTGGGTCCAACATGGCACCCAGGACTCTTCACCTACATCCACCAGTACATTCCCATCTTTGTTTAAGCCAGCTCAACCTAGGTTTCTGCTACCTGTAGCCAAAAGCATCCTGATGTTTTGCCCCAACTTATCGCGACCCTGGATGGAGTAGCCTGTCGAGACAGCCGGTGCAGAGATGAGGGGGTCAACAGGGATCAGCTGGCGATAGACGCAGCTGCCGATGGTTGTCTCCAGAACAGCAGCAGCACGGGCACGCTCGTTGACCTGGACAGGGGATGGGAAGTGTCACCAAAATAAAGATTTAAAACCTGTCCAGAAGATCCGAGGCTCCACGCTTCTAGCAAGCGAGACACGAGTGCTCATCCAAAACCATTTCTTGTGGCAGCAGAAATACACAGCGTGGAGGGGAGGGAGGGCCGCCCCAACCTTGAAACAGCACGTTAGACCGCCATCACATGCAATGCCAGCCCGGAGCCCCATGCCACCCGGCACAACAACGTGCCCCAGAGGGACCGTTTCCTGAGAGAGAGACAGAGTCTCCACCTTCAACAGCATCAGCCCTCGGCGGAGGCAGGTTTAGTTTGGGAACCCCCGTCCTACGCGTCGGGACCTGTTTTTCTTCAGCGACGCCTCCAACTCATACCTCCCCGAGCCCCTCCCAGGAGCCCCCACCTGGACCGCTCACCCATACAAACACACCCTCTCCACTTATCTCGACATGCGTGCTTTTAACGGGTGCCTTCAGTGCCTGCCGGAGGTGGGAATTTCAGGCATCCTAGTAGATTCGTGGGAGAGATGCTTTTGAGCAAGTTAAGTCAACATGCCACCACGCACCTGCCTGTTTTACCCACCTTGAAGTAGCCTTGACTCTTATCAGAGGAATTCATCGCAAACTGTATCCTTCCTAAGCTCATAACGTGGTGAGTTCCTGTGTCTGCCCAACGCGACCAGTCTCTGGATATGGGGAGCTTGGTTCCAGCGGCTCTCCAACGCCTTGATCTGTTTGCAGAAGAAAAATATTCACGCAAGCACTCTCCTCCATTCCCTCCACCCCATTTGCATGAATCCTACCCAAAGCCACTTGAAAACCCAAATGCTGCCCCTTCTAGGAAGTTCTCCCTGATTTGCTTGCTTACAGGGAATACCTTCTGACCCTCTTACACCTGTTTATAGCCTCTAAAGACTTGTAGCAACACGTGACGGTAACACTCCTGGGCTGTGGAGCCAGACCTGGCTGGGTGGAAATCCGGGCTACCAGCCGTGCCAGCTGCGTGACCTTGGCCAAGTCACTTCACCTCTTTGAGCCTCGGTTGCTTCGCTTTTGAAATGGGGATGACGGTAAGAACTACCTAGTAGGGCCAATGCATGGATTAAATGAGGGGAGGTAGGGAAACAATTGAATACGGGGCCTGACCCCAAACGAACAAGTATTTAACAAGGGTTGCCCGGCTGTAGTAGCAGCTATGGTTAGAGTTGTACTCACACTGTCGTTCTCTCCTGGTACATGAGACATCCTTGGAGGACGATGCGTTTGTCGTCCACGGCCGCGACAGTGTACGTAACAAACATCCCCACACCATAATGATGGCGAGAAAGAGCGTTTGTCCACGGGGCGGCTCCGCGCTCCTGCTGGGCTCACTGGCAACCAGCTGGCTTCTGGGAGATCCGGGTTGACTTTGGGTGGGAAAAAACTGACGACCGAGCTCTGCTCCGTTTGCTACTCATCCTCTAGCAGCCCAGCCCAGGCGTGTCCTTCCCACGGCAGAGAGAGGGGCCCCAGAGACAGCAAACCCGCCGCACAGACCCTTCGCAGGCCTCTGTCGATACCACGTCTGTGAACATCCCACTGGCCAAGGCAGCTCCCGCAGCCAAGCTCTTGTGACTCGGAGGACACGGCCAGGCTACGGGGTCAAGGGCATGGTAAGGGAGGTGTGAAACCCACCACGGGCAGGGACCGAAATCCTACAGGAGGCATAAAATGGCACCTCGATCCTGAGGAATCGGTGGTCGGCGTTGGTTGACCTGAACATGAATTTGGGCCCCAAGGTGCAAAATGTGAGAATCAGCAGCAATTAAAAATAGAGGAATGCGTAGAATACAGGTGATTCATGGTCACTGGGGTCTGAGGAGGGCTTCCTCACCCGGCTAGCTGCATTGCCTTACATGGAAATATTTAAACTTCCACTCCGAGGCTCAGAGGAAAAAATACCTGTTGGATTTGCCTACGTTCTGTGCTGTGTCACACTCTTGCCCTCCTCACCTCGGCCTCCCTCACACCCAGGGACCGTCCGGGCTTGGGGGACAAGTACAGGAACCAAGGGTGAGAGGGACCTGAAAACAGGTAGGGTGAAGGAGCAGAGACGGCCTGGGAGCGGGGAAAGGCAGGACAGAATCTGAAGGCGCCGCCTGATTCCCGAACTTTCCAGAAGTTCAAATAAGGAAGGGATCCCTCAGAACTTCTGGAGTCGTAGCACAGACGCACTTCCTTCAGAAAGAAATTTCACAACCGGGTTTTTAATGAGCTCCACATTTCCTTGTGTAGGCAAGATTTCTTTCTAAAAGGGCGAGAGGAGCCGCCTCTGCAGGACATCAGTTGAACAAAGGAGCAAAGCCGTCGAGTCTGGAAGTCATAACTCAAGTTCAGAAATGCAGTGAGGGCAGGATTTGACCTGATACCTTCCCAGAGCCAGAGAGCAGCGAGCAAGCTCTCCTGCCCGAACGTGCTGATGGACTGGGGCAAGAGAGGGAACCAGTACGGCTTTTTTTTGTTTTGTTTTAACCGTAGGATTAAACTCTTAGTTTCCAGAGGATGTCCACTGGTGTCACAGTGAAAACACAGTCAAAAGGGCTCTAAGTTTGTTCCTTTCATCATTCAACAACTATTTGTTAAGCCCCGACCAGGAGCCGGACGGTGCCCTGGATGGTGCCCCGGACGGTGCCCCAGACGCTGCCGTTGGGACTGCAAACCAGGCGCGAGCTTCCGTGATGCCCACATGCAATCGGCAGGAAAGACAGTAAGCGGTAAAAACACAAATAATTAACTAATGCGATTTGGGGTTGGGACAAGTTCTATAAGGGAACACGCGTGAAGGGAGAGCTAGAGAGTGACCAGGAGGGCAGGGCAAGGGACCCCACTTTGCACCGAGTGGAGAGGGTGGCACTCTGGGGACAGGCCGGTTAGCAGAAGAGCTGAAGGAGAAGGCCAGCCCCGGACAAAGTTGGCGGAGCGTTCTGGAAAGAGGGAACCGCGTGCGGGATGAACGTGGGGACAGTGACAAGGCCAGTCCACCGGTCACTCTTCACAGAGTCATCTGGCCTCCCTCAGACCCCAGACCAAGACCGGATGGCTCTCCTGGCCTCTCAGGACTGATCGTTTACAACATTCTTCAGAACCGCGACAAAATGCCTACTTCTGGGATGGTCCGGTGACCGTGACCATGATGTTGCTAGAGGGCACTGGCCAGGTCTCCCTGTTCAGTGCTGTGACCCCGTACCTGACACTTAGTAGATGCTCCACGGGGACACTCATGCCTTCCCGACACTCTCTCACATCATCCCGACGGCACCCCTACCCAGTGGGTACCACCATTGTCACCATAGCACGGATGAGACCGAGGGAGGAGAAATGACTTGCCAAAGGTCACACAGCTGGGAGGGGGTGGGGTCAGAATTTTAATTCTGGCCTGTCTGACTCTGATTCGTCCAGGGATGGGCACAGGATCCCGTCAGAGCCAATGACATGCCAGGCAACATTTGCCTTACACTTCATCTTTTTTCTCGAAAGGTCTCTACGGGTTGCATCTCCTCCCGTGTTCTCCAGTCTTCCCAGTTCCCCGTGGTAGAGAAGCCGTCCCCATTCCCTGCTGTGGCCACCACAGCCCAGAAAGAATGAGATGCCAGGAGACGCTTACAAGTAGGAAAGTGATGAGTTGCGTTGGCCTTTTCCTCGAGTTTACGAATAAGTGATCACCTCATGCCAAACGCTCAAGGCAGGTACTGTCGTGTGATAGCTCAGCCCACGAGGGAACAATCCATGGACCACCAGCGACTAGGGAGCAGTGTGCCTGGTGCCTGGGGGTACGCAGAAGTGAGACACTTCTTTGCACCTTAGAAGCGTGTGATCAGCAGGGGAGATGAGGGAAAGGCGGGGAACCGCTAGACCACGACGCGACGCGGGGCGGGAGTGACGAGGGGCTCCCGGTGTCCGCGGTCCATAGGCTGACGCACATCCTGAAGCCGCGAGGCCAAGCGTGAGCATGGCCTGCGGACCGTGCGGCAGGACGTCACACACTCATCCTCGGGCCCATCGCCGCCACTCCTCTGCCACCACTCACTCAATATCTCTCTGACCCCACAACGTCTCTCCTCCAAATTTTTGCCTTCGAAAGAGACAATGTCCTTTACACAAACGGAAACCGGTTTCACGTGCCCTACAGAGAAAGTAACTAGAAAATAACATAAATGCAAGTGCAAAACAGCCTGATCAGATGTCTAACCAGATAGGATTGTGTGCCAAAGGCTCTCGGCTCTTGGCTGGCCCTCTCTTGCTGCAAAAAAAAAAAAAAAAAGCAAACCATCATCAGGGAGGCGTTCAAGGTAAGCTGTCTGCAGAGGGAGCGGGTCCTGGAGGCAGAACCAGGCCTTATGATGGGATTAGTGTCGAGGCCTTGGCCCCATGGCCCCACGCCCCCAGAGCTATCTCCCACACACACTGGAGCCTGCCTGTGGGGAGCCGTGGGCCAGGACATCCGTATCCGGTCGGTTTTAGACGCCACTCACCACGCTGGCTGTGAACACCCTGCTCAGCTCTCCAAATCTGTGTCCTCCTTGGAAAAACCGTGACGACAGTGACCCCCAGCCGGCTCACGGGGCTGCTGGGAAGAGTCTAAGTGAGGCGACTTACACAATGATACGTACATCTGAACAGCTCTATGCTGGTGACAGCTTTGCTGCCATGCTGACGATGACAAGGGTGACCGTGGAGCCCCGCGAGGGGAGTGGCCCACGCTTGCTCTCGGCTTGTATATCGGGCACTTGGCCTCAGATGTTATGCTTACCCTTTAGCAAGGGAGTCGGCATGAGCCCAACAAAACTAAGGGGACTGATGTGACAATGGCCACAACGTCGAGCTCAGGGTGTTGGGCCAGGACAGTCCAACCGAGCCT
Organism: Prionailurus viverrinus; assembly: GCF_022837055.1. Classification (NCBI taxonomy): domain Eukaryota; kingdom Metazoa; phylum Chordata; class Mammalia; order Carnivora; family Felidae; genus Prionailurus; species Prionailurus viverrinus. The sequence goes on from NC_062563.1 coordinate 4,097,799, forward strand.
GGGAATCAGAGAAAGCCGCCCGAGAAGGAAGGGCCCTGGTGCCTGGGAGGGAAGAGCAGGGAAGAGGGAACATCCCGGCATGCAAATGAGCAGGGCCGGCCAGCCAATGGAAGAGCAGCTCCGAGCACCCGCCCGGGGATCTCCACCCAGCCTCCCTCTGGGCCAAGGCCAGGGGGCCTCCCAGCCTCCCAGCGCTGGTTGACCTGCTTGATCATGGCTGAGGGTGTGGCCAGACCGGGGCCCGCGGGCCTTCATTCCAAAGGGCGGCCCCGGGCGCCCAGCGGCTGCCTCCACCCTCCATTCCCATCACCCAGTGAACCTTGCTCCCCCTCCTTGGGCTCCTCACTACCGCACAGCCACAGACCCTACCGCCAGGCACTCCCAGGCACGGACTCAAAAGCAACCCCAGGGTCACTTCTTCTACAGAGTGTAGGAGTTATTGATAAAAGTTGAAAACTTTGATGTATCATGTCTGCTTCAGGGAGGCTTGGGGCACTTCAGGAGACAGTCTGAAGACAATTCCAGAAGACCGCCCATCTCAAAACCAAGAGCTCTACTTTGGCTCCCCAAATGCATTTGGGACCAGCTTTCCACCACAGTACCGAGTACGAAGCAAACACGGGAGGGATGCCGTTTACGTGGCCAGAAATGAAACCCAATAGACGGGAGTCAACAGAGTTATCTACAAATCATTGGTTATGATTAATAGCGATCATTTATTGTCTCTGCTGTGTGCCAGGCACCACAGTAATGAGCTCTTTCCCTATCTCATTGCTCTGAACCTCCGGGTCAGCCACGGAGTAGATACCTTTATGATCCCTTTCACCATCTGGGGAACTGAGGCACAGAGATTAGGTAACTTGCCTTAGGTCCTAAAGCTCAAAACAAAGGGAGGCCCTAGGCCAGACTTGAGGTCTGTCTGACACCACACCCAGGCTTCTTATCACGTTCTCACGCTTCCTCATCTGTGGCAGCACGTCCTTGATGGAAGGGGAGCCCCTTGAGGGGAAGGTCCACGTCATTATCACGTTCATATCCTTAGTGTCTCTCGGTACCTGGCGGGTGTGGACATCCATCCACAGCTCATCAAGCGAGTTTGCTGAACTGAGCTGGCATCCACAAATTGGGAATGAGGAGTGCCTGATTTTGAGATGTGCTCTAATATCTAGGGTTCATGTTGAAGAAAGTGGACCCAGCCCCTTCTCTAGGGGAGAAGGCAGGAATCTTCCGGCCTTGCAGACCTGTGTGCCTGTTTCCACCAGGAGCTGACTTGTGTTCGCCATCTTGGGAGCAGAGGCCGGGAACATGCAAGGCGGGATCGAGAGGACCCTCTGGCAATGCCACCAGACCTCACGAGGGATCTCCAGCTGCCGCCCCCTCCCCAACTCCCCTATTTTCTCAGAAGCAAGGCAGACCACCCGGGGGGAGCCCACAGGGAAAGCGGAGATGCCACTGGTTTCTATGCAGGCCTGAGGGTCCCTCAACTCCCCTGCAGACTGGAGTCTCTCCAGGAGACAGAAGTGGGTGAGTCACAAATTTAGATCATTCAAAATAACCATGCCATTTGCCGTTGCCGATGGCCTGGTGGTTCATTCAACACCCACGTGTGTGTTCGGCACAGGTGCCCAACCTCGTGGCCCACCCACCTTGGAGTTCCACTGCCTGGGAGAGAATGGCCCTGGATCACTGTGGGCTCGTTAAGCAAGATGATCAGTACTCGAAAGAAGAGAAGAAAGAACAAAGAGAAGGGCCGGGGCCAGGGTGGAGCGAGGGGCAGACTCGAACACCTGAGCTCGCCGGGCCAGCAGTCGGCATCCAGGCATTGGTGGGTAACGGGGGCACGGGAGAGCCCGTGACCAAGCAAGATGGGAACCCCAGACCCCTGAAAAGAGTCTCCAGCCAGAAGAGGAAGGAACACAACGGCAAAGGGCAGAAGCCCTGCCAGCTGCCGGGGTCACGGGGTGCACCGTGAGCACCGTCACAGGCTTGCTGGTGGCCTTGAGCCCCCACGTTTGCCTCTGTACACAAGGTGAGAAAACAGGAGCCTGCAAGACCGGGGCCTTCTCTGCCTCTTACCCATCCATCCATCCACTTAGCAAATCTACTTACGACCATCCACGACACAGGGACTGTCTCTGGCACTAAGGAACAAAGTCCCAGCCCTCAAGATGCTTATAGTTCTGTTGGGGGAAGATGGAGAATAAAGAACATGGGAGAACATAATTAGACTGTGGAATGAACTGGAAGGAATGGCGGGGCAACCCCGAGCAGCCAGGGAGGCCGTTCACATTGGTGCTGGCAGAGACCGCTCTCGGTAGCTGATGTTGGAGTGGACCCCCAGATGGAAGGGTGCCAGATGTTGACGGGTCTGGGCGAAGGGTGTCCCCAGAAAGAAAACAGCCAGTCTGAGGATCCCAGAGGGGTGGAATCGAGCCCGGCACTTGACAAAGAGGAGGACCGAAAGGCTGAAGGATGTGCACTAGGTTTCTGTGGCTGCTGTAACCGATCGTCACAAAATTGGTGGCATGAAAGAAAAGGAATTCATTCTCTCACCATTAGAAGACTGAAATCAAGCTCTGAAGGCAGAGACTCCTTCTGGTGCTTTCTAGATTCTGGAGCTCTGGGTTGGGGTAGGGTAGCCCCCATCAGCCCTCACTCTGACCCCATCCCACCCCACAGCCTCTTCTTCCCCTCTCCTAAGGACAGGAGACATCAGATTTAGGGCCCGCCCTAATCCAGAATAATCTCATCTAACTTAGTTATATCTGCAGAGATCCTCCAAATAAGGTCTCATTCACGGGTTTCAGGTAGACATACGGTTAGGGGAGGGTCACCATTCAACCCACTTACAGTCTGGCATCTGGCTCCCCAAATTCACATCTGTCCCACATGCCAAGCACACTCGCCCCACCCCAAATTCCCCAAAGTCTCAACCCATTATGGCTTCAACTCTATGTCCCAAACCTCATCTAAATACCATCTGTTCAAAAGTTCCAGATCTCGTGATCCACATGGTCTACACCAGGGAAGGGTGAGATGTTGCCTGTGATCCATCCTGGGGCAAAACTACCTTCTATCTGTAGACGGTACACCGGGAGCCCAGTTACCTGCTCCCTGAATACATACAATGGCGGGACAGGCATGGGGCTGACGCCGCCATGTCACAAGAGAGAGACGGTAAGAAGTACACGGGTGGCTGACTCCACACGGGTTAGAAATCCAGCCGCACCAACCAGTGCCAAAGCAGGTTTCAAGGCCTGAAAATAACCCTCTGTGGATCTGTGTTTGGGCCTTTGAGTGCTCTAGCCGCATGTAGAGAACGGACGGTAGGGACCAAGAACAGAAGAAGGGAGATCAGTCTGGAAGCTCATACAGACCAAACAGAACACGCTGGTGGTTTAATCTGGGATCATGGTGGTAGGAACAAAGAATCGTGATCGGAGTCAGAAAATGTTTTGGGGGCAGAGCCGACTGGATTTGGTAGGTGCAGGACCCCCCCCCCATGCCTTATCAGTGGAGGATACGTTCCAAGACCCCCAGTGGATCCCTGAAACCACGGGCACCCCCAAACCCTATGCCTGCTTTTTCCTACGCACACATACCTACGAGAAAGCGCAACTCACACACAGGACTGGTCAGAGGTCAACAGCATCGATATGGAAATGGAACAATTACCACAATACCCTGTGATGCCGGTTATGTGAGTGTGCCTTCCCTCTCTCTCTCAGAAGAGCCTCTTGTGCCGTTCTCCCCTCTTCTTGTGAGGATGTAAGGCGATGAGCTGCCTCCATGGTGACGCCGAGTGAGGTGAGCGACACAGCCCGAGGCTGCGCCCGACCACCTGACGACTGGACGGGGGTTGACCACGAGTCACCGGCCCCGTGAAAAGCGAGACTGTGGGTAGGGGGTCGCTGTCCCGAACTTGAGGGGAGACAGAAGACTGTTGGGAAGGACGGGAAACACCTCCTAGGGTTCTGGCTTGAAACCCAGAGGGGACAGTGTGGGAGGGGTCTGAACCCAGGAAGTTCCGTCTGAGTGAGGGGGGTTCTTCACACACTCTTTGTAGCGGAAACCGGACGGCGGGCGGCCCGTGTGCCCCCAGCTGAGAAGGCCCTTCCCGCAGTGCTCAACTGCTTTCTCTCTCTTACCCCAACCCTCACCTCTGCTTCCAACTCAAAGCACGCTTCCCACGCACAAGGGCCGGGATGAAAGAGAGAAAAGTTATTCTCGAAGGCTGACCGCGTAATCCAGAGTCCGGAGAGGGCCTCCCTCCAGCTCTAGGCGCCCCCACCCTCTGCACACCCACTGGCAGGAACGCTAGGCTAGGCCAGGGGTCGCGGCGGCCCGTCTCGGAAAGCACCCCTCCCCCCCGACACAGGGCCCATGCATTGGCTCCGTGACTCCCTCGTTGTCACCAGCCACCATCTCTCAACACCACAGTCATTTACAGCTCGAAACAATCTTGGCATCTGTTAAGATCACTGCTCCGAACAGACTGAAGGACAAAAGGGAGCGACAAGTGAAAACCTTTGGAAAAACGGATTAACAAGGAAAAGTACACATACTTCACACTTTGAGGAGACCAGGAGGGGCTCTGGGCTGCCTGCCTTGCATGCAGAACAGCCAAGAGAAGCTGGCATCCACCATATTTGACTTCTTGCTTTCAGTTTTTCCCCAAATGTTCCCCATTAGGGATGCCGGGTCATGTAAGTGATCTCAGGGCCGTCCTACAGCAGAACCTTCGTGAGATAAACTGAAAATAATGTTTATCACCTTCGGGGTACCTGCTGGGTGTCAGACATTGGCAAGCAACTTCTCTAATACAGAGCAGTTAGGAAGGTCATTTTATCCCTGTTTACAGATGGGGAAACTGAGGCTCAGAAAGGCTCAGAGACTTAACCACAGTCTCACAAGGGGGATGGTTGGGTCTGGAGATTAGAACTGGGGCGTGGTGAGCTGAGAGGTTGCATTTATAGCTTTAGGGATAAGCTCACTTCAGAAGTAAATGTGGATCGAGAAGACATCTGGAGACTGAGATGTGAGGTGATCCAGAGTTTAGAGCTGGGAAGAGGAAGGCGATCCAGAAGAAGGGACTCAAAAGAGAACCCAACTGTGTTCCCTACTGGACCACTGTCCCCCACCGATAATGGGGGGAGGGTCCAGAGACCAGTGGTCATCCCCACATTCCCAGCACCATGTATCTACGAGGCTCACCTGTTTGCTCAACACTTGAGAAGTAATGGGTAGGTGTCTATGGGCCAGAGGAGGAGGCTGGCTATACAAGGTCATTAGAATATTGCATAGTCTGCCTGTCACATGTCCAAGGGCAGCCAGCGTCAAGTAGCGATCAAGGTCGACCCACCTACCAGGTCACTCAGGTATATGCACACCTGACTACATCAGTCAGATAACGCCAATAAATAAAAAAAACAAGGTCCCTAGGCAACACCAAGTTACAAAACGCTAAAAAATCTGGGCACTGTCCTGAGAAAGTTTATAATCTAATGGAACGGCTAGACAAGAACCAAAATCACACAGATGCCATGGAAATGTGGCAAATTCAAATAATGCATAAATACAGAAAAAGTTTCTAATGGCAAGCCTAGGGAAAAAACTATTGTATATATACTCAAATGACTTTTGGCAAGGGTGCTAAGACCATTGAACGAGGAAAAAAGTCTTTTCAACAACGCTGGAAAAACGGATGCAAAAGAATAAAGTTGGACCCTTATGTAACACCATATAATTGTACAAAATTGTACCCAAAATTAACTCAAGATCGTCCAAGGATCCAAATGTAAGAGCTAAAAGTATAAAACTCTTAGAAGAAAACATAAAGGAGACGTTTCATACCATTGGGTTTGGCAATGATTTCTTGGATATGACAGCAAAGGCTCGGGCAACTGAGGAAAAAGAGACAATTTGGACTTCATCAAAATAAAAAAAAAAAAATCTGTGCATCAAAGGACACCACCAGCAGAGCAAAAAGGCAAATGCACAGAACACACAGCACAGAAGAAAGGGAGAAAATATTTGCAAGTCACATCTCTGGTAAGAGATTAATATCCAAAATATGCAGAGAATCCTCAACTCAACAATAAAAAAGCAAACAGATTCAAACATAGGCAAAGGACTTGAATAGACATTTCTCCAAAGAAAACATACAAATGACCAACACATGAAAAGATGCTCAACATCACTAATCCCTAGGGAGATGCAAATCAAAATCACAAAATGTCAATCCGTGCCCGTTAGGATGGAAACTATCAGAAAAAATACAAAAAAACAAAAACAAAAAAACAGAAAATAAGCATCGAAAGCAGGGATACAAACCCACGTTCATAGCAGCGCTTGTGCAGCCCAAGGGGGGAAACAACCCAACTGCCCACTGATGGCTGATGGATGAACAAAATGTGGTCTACACGTACGTACAAAGAAACATTACGCAGCCTAACAGGTGGGTTGGGGGCGTCCTCACACCCGCCACAATGGGGATGAACTATGGGGACGTGCTGCTGAGTGAAATGAGCTGGTCACACCAGGACAAACACCCTGCGATTCTATTCTCTTGAATTACTTGGAGTCCTCAAATTCCTGGAGACAAAGAGGGGAATGGTGGGCGCCAGGGGTGGGGTATGGTGGGGGTGGGGTGCTGTGGGGGAAGGGGGTCAGTGTTTAAAGGGGACAGAGTTTCAGTTTGGCAAGTTGAAACAGTTCCAGAGACGGGTGGTGGGGACGGTCCAGCAATGGGAATGTACTTAAGGCCATGGAACGGTACGCTTAAAAATGGTTGCAACGGTAAATGTTACGTTACGGAGTTCTTACCGCAGTTTAAAGGAATACGTTTTTTTTTTAAAGGAGGGGAAAAAAGCTCCGGTCCCCCCACAAAACAGCATTCCTGTCATCAGTGGTGGCCAAGCGAGGGGGTCAGAACCCTTTAGTCTAGACCAGAAGGGCAGAGAGGGAAATCCTGAGTCTTTGCAAAAAGTAATTAGGACACAGGGGTCCTTCCTTCTCTCAGCTCATCTACGACACATAGCTCGTCTGCAGTGACCTGCTCAGAGTCTTTCTCCCTCCCACACTTGACAGAGGCGACAGGGAGGGACAGCGCGCGACCCGGGGAGGGGCCCTGAAACACGATCCGCGGCCTGCTGCTGCTATAACGTGGGCGCGAGGTGCCTGGCACAGCGCGGGGCGCTTGAACTGTGACAATGACCACCGTTTGGGCGATGTGCGCGGTCAGCTGCGGATTCTCCAAAGGCACCTGCAGGGAGGGTGGAGGGCGGGGGTTAAAGATAATAAAAGTTTCAAGTGAAAGAGATGCTCTGACTCCCTGATTCAAACAAATAACAGGAGAAGGGACAGGGCAGAGAAGTCAGTGACAATGACATGGAAGGCACGAACCCCGATGTGGCTACAGGCTCAGGGCCAGGACGGGACAGCCAGCATCGGTGCTCCGTAAATGAGGGGCAGAGACAGTCCAGATGCGGCTGCGGCCCCGACGGTCCAGACCACACAATTTTTCTATAGAAGAAACTCTTTCTTTCTCCAGGTGGAACATTGCAAACCTGGGTCCTGTTGTTTCAATGGCTTCTCGGAGGCCGGTTCCCTGGAGGGGTGATCACTACACAGAGGCGAGGAAGGACTCCCGTGCCCTCCCATGCCTCGGGTAGAGCATCACCCGTGCCAGTTTGTGACCGAGATTCTCGGGCATGGTGCGTCTCGGGTCACCCGAGTTACAATTTTCAAACTTGCCTGGACTTTGAAGACAACCACACTCTTTTTGACCAGTTTCTCTGTCAAAGGGAATTGTAATGTCAGATCCCACCAGGTAGAGAAATGAAGGCCTCTATTCCAGTCTGGCCTGTGTTTGGAAAGAGATACGTTATTTAATGACATTTTGGAAAATATTTCAGATTAAAGGATTCTTGTGATGTCCAGACAGAATAAAGAGTAAATTGCCCTACAGAGTTGTCAGTGACAGGGGACAAGTTTATTTGCTATTTGCACAGTGGGTTTGTTTGTTTGTTTGTTTGTTTGTCGGCCTTAAATATTTATTCGGCATCAGTCTCTTAGATGTTCTTGAAAAATCAGTTTTGAGATCTGTGTTTACACAGATTCATCCAGGCAGGACCTCTGGATCATCCATCGATTTGATCAAATCAGTTGAAAAACCAAGCCCATGGGGCCACTGGCCTTGCTGGTTTTTTGTTTTTCCACATCGGCTAATTAAATTGGTTTGAATGCAATCTTTTTTCTGTGTCATTGAGGAACATATGATTGCCTCCTCTTTTTGCCTGACATATTCTCTTGACCACCGCCTCCTCCTTCCCCAAAGCCCTCCTCTGGGGGAAACCCCTAGGAGCTTGTCTGGGGGGGGGGGGGGTTAAAAACAAACCAGCAAAGTAAGGGGTAATGAAATTAAAGGTAAACTGAGGCAGAGCGCCATCCGCTCTAAGATTTTTCAGTTTGGTGTTTGCCACGGGTACATTTCCCACAACAGAGTTGGGAACTCTGACACTTTTTGTGTGTCCCAGAAAAAACATTGTGGAAAAAGGTTGTCCCAGGGCAGTGTTGCCTCTTACCTCTGCCGAGGTCTTTGTCGACTGGCTGCCTTTGTTCTCCATCACAATAGACTTGTGAATGAGATTTCATGGTTACAAGTAGCCTTGGACACCCAGGGACGCAAGGCACGGTTGGGGCTCGGGAGAAAACCCTCACATAAACCGAAGGGGAAGCCAGACTTTGTCTAAATAAGCTTAGGGACAGAACAATTCGGAAACGAGGCGAGACCAATGGTGTAATACGGAGTAATGAACGTTCAAAGCTGTCCAGATGCAAGAGAGGGGAAGACTGCGTCGTTCGGGGGCCTGGCTGAAGTCAGAGGCCAGTTAGGGGACCGGCCTACGAGGCCTGGCGTCCCCCGTCCCCTCTGGCTAACGCGCGCAGAGGCTTTGCCTTCCGAGACCTGTTTCGGAGATTTTTTTCACACCTGCAAAGCAGAGGAAAGGAAAACACGCATTCTAGTGACAGAACCCAATTAATTACAGGATCTGCTACAAACACTCAGCTGCGTAACTTTGACAGAAAGCGAATTTGTCGTCTTGAGAGGAATCTGACATCGTAAATAAATAAGTGTGATTAGGATGATAAGCCAACTCCTACCTACTTGAAACCCCTTCATTTTGAAGAGAGAGAAAGACAGAGACAGGGTGTAAATTTGAGCAAGACGGGGAGTGTGTGGCAAGACATTAAATGAGCCCCCACCAGGCCAGCGGGCGAGCGGCGGTGACAGGCCGCCTCGGGCGAACGACACAGATTTATCTCCCGGGGTCTCCTGGAGTGTAACCGGCTCGGCTTGGCTGTCTGTGGCACCTGCATTTGGAGACGCGAGCCTCGTCTAGACCGTGAGTAACACGGTTCAGTTCAGTTCACCTTATCTCGTTTGAGTTTGTGGCGTTCACCCAGTCCGGGTGCTACTTTTTACTGGAGACGGCCAAAAATTTCCAGAATGAGAAGAGTGTCGACGTCGGTGGTTCTCAGCCGGGGGTGATTTGCCCCCCACCCCGACCCCCAGGGAGCTCTTAGCAGTGTCTGGAGACTTTTGATGGCCGCAGCCTGGGAAAGGGATGTTGGGTGCCGGCCCCGAGTGGGTGTGGAGCCCAGGGATGCTGCTGACGGCCCACAGCGCACACAACAGCCCTTACGGAGACGCACCTAGCCCCAAATGCCAACGTGCCGACGTTGGAAAACCTTGAACCACCGGACGGTACATTCGAAAGCATTCGGTCAGTCTGACAACAAGCCTCTACGGTGCGTTGCTTTGCACACCAGCCTCTGTGTTTAGAAATCAGAAAACTCTTCCGATTACACGAGACAAAACCCAACTCAGATAAGCTCAGACCGGAACTTTCCAGCCCCCGCTGGAACTTTCCATGAACTGAGCACAGCGGGTACCTTCGCACAAACTCTGGCCACACGGACCGAGGTGTCTGCAAACAAAACATCGGTACATGCTTTGTCCTTCTGAGGCCACCTGCCTGCCCCAGGCGGACCTTGTTTCTTGTCACTGGGGGTGGACGAGAGGGATTCTTCTGTTGATTCCTCTGTTGTCTTCCAGACTTCCTATAGGACTGGTTGGCATCTCTCCGGGGTTTGGACTCTTCCCTGGAAAAGAGTGATGAAAATAAAGGTCATTTAGACACAGCTGGAGCTTAAGCACGTGCATCGCGCAATATAATGCCACCTTGAGATGTTTCGTGCAGCCCTGCCTGTCGGTGCTGAGACGCGTCCGGTAAGTTCTGGAGCAGGTACAAATCTAAGGGATTGGGCTGAGCCTAGTGCCGGGCTAGCATCTTCCCCTTGCCCTCAGAAATAAAAGCAATAACTTGTTTTCCCTGGCGTCCATTTTTCACCCATGATCCCAAAGGCGCCGTAAGCTCTTTAACAATCGGGACAATACGATCAAAATATTCTGATTGTTGCAAAAAGCAAACGGCGGACCACACACAAAGCCATCACGGCTTCTTCCTCGGCCTAAAACTTACAAACTCATTTGGGGTCAGCGGGACATTCACGGTCACTAAAGAAGCCAAGAATTCCAGTGCCGGGGAGTTTTTAGAGGTTTCTCCCTAAAGCCAGCAAGCTTTTAGACTTGAAACAAAATTGCTGAACTGTCTCCTGCAAGATTTGCAACAGGGAAGAGACGATGGGCTTAGTCTGGGGGTGTCACACTCACCAGCTTGTGTCCTGGCTGAAAGTTTGTCTTTTAACACTTGCCTGTTTCTGGGGCGCCGGACGGGGGCTCAGTCGGTTAAGCATCCGACTTCAGCTCAGGTCACGATCTCACAGTTCGTGAGTTCGAGCCCCACACTGGGCTCTGTGCTGACATCACAGAGCCTGCTTCGGATCCTCTGTGCCCCCTTCTCTGCCCCTCCCCCACACTCTGTGTGTGTGTGTGTGTGTGTGTGTGTGTGTGTGCTTGCTGTCTCTCTCAAAAATAAACATTAAAAAAACTGCCTGTTTCTGGTAAAAGATGGAGATTTCCCTCTTTCTGTGCAGCCAGCCACTGGGAGGCACGGAACTTCCCTAGCGGTGTTTGTTTCCTGCCCAAAGAGGACGCTGGCCACGGTGTCCCCCGGCGGGCGGGGAGAAACAACAGAAGGACAGAGGAGGTCCTTTCAGCCTCTACTTCAAGCCCCTCACTTGTGTTACGCTCCCCTCCAACGGCACCCGGGATGGGGTTTGTCCCTTCGAGTCTCACAACTTTCTAAGACTGAGCTTTTCGAGGACAGGGACATTTCTCGTCTTTGTATCTCTGTGCGCCCAAGGCCAACGGACTGCGATCGAGGACAGCCTGGTGAGAAAGGCCAGCCAACTATTGCGGTCCCAGTTCTACGTACGAGGAGGCCAACAGCGGGCCATCTTGGAGGGATTTCTGAGGCTCCGTGGGAAGTTCATGGAAAAGCTACCACAGTGTTCCTTTGGACACGGGGTTCCCCTGGGAGCTGTTCAGAAAGACTCTCCCCATTCTCATGGCTCACTGTCCCCACTGCATGCTGAGACGTGGTTCTGTGAGCCTCTGTCCCTTTGTCTGTTGGGCTCTTCATCCCCAGCCAGACACGGCTGTGCTGGTTCATACTCTGGTTTTTCCCACAGAGCCCAGGCACCAGCAGCCACAGCCCTAATTCGGAAACAGCTGAACAAAGCAAAGTGAACAAAGCGTTATGGATTGTGGGTGGAGGCCACTGTCCACACTCTGGACTTGGGGGCCCAGGGGGCAGGCGTCGGGGCCGATTCATCTTTATCTGAAACAGACACACAACCCCACCGGGTGAAAATCCTCAACAACCACTTGCTCCGCTAATCCATCTGTCCAATCGTTGTGCACCTGCTGGGGGTCACGGTTTCTCCCACGCATCCCGCGAGCGTATCACCGAATCCTCACAGTGACCCGCGGTGGTCAAGGTCAGTGATGGCGCACGCTCTCGACAGGACGTGAGGAGAAGAGAGCGCTTCGCCTCTGTGGTCTTCTTCCCCCAAACCCACAACCGCAGCCTCGTCGGGAGAAAAACACCAGATGAGCCCAAGTGTAGGGACCTTCACGAAACACCCAACGAGTCCCTCCAAACTGTCAGGGTCACCAAAACCGAGGAGTGTCTGGGAAGCCGGCACAGCCCTGGAGGAGGCTGGGGAGACATGACAACAAAATGTCACGTGGTGTTCCGGGTGGGATCCTGGGCCTGAAAAGGGACATTCAGAGAAAAGCAGTGAAATCCGAGTGAACCGTGGCGTTTAGTTCCCAGTAACGCACTGACATCGGTATTGCCGTTGCCACGGGCACGTCATGGAAATGGAAGACGTTAAGAATCAGGGAAACCGGGCGACAGGTTTACAGGAATTTCTGTACGCTCTTTGCAGCTTTTCTGTAAATCTAAAACAATGTTCAAATTAAAAAAAAAATTACTTATATTTAAAAACTTGCTTAAAAACATAACCCAAATCAGAGTCTCCCGACCTGATTCATCGTTCCGGCGACTCCTCAGACCCTGCCCTAGGCTCCTGTTTACATCACAGAGACCCTCCCAGGGCTCCTGAGAATCGGATCATGGGAGAGGATCTCGAAGGGATAATTTCTCTGCTTGGAAGCATGGGCAAGACCCGATCGCTCCGAGGGGGAGGCGGCCAACGCGTCTGCCAGGTCTGGGTGCTGGGGGCTCGCACACTAATTGAATTGTTTGAGCGTTCCCAGGGAAAAACACTGCGAGATTGATTTAGAGGGATGTTCCGAGACCTCCTCGGAACCCCTGTAAGTCTTGGATGTCTGAGTGGGTTGAAAAATGGTTCCAATTCAGTGGGGCCTGGGCGGCAGGAAATCATCTGGAGTAACCTCTAACACCATCAAGACACCAAACTTTCTGCCTCTCTCCAGAGTCAAAGGCCCACAGCTGCTTCCAATCAGGAAAAGCAAACTTTCCGTCTCGGAGCACCACGCTCTCGCACATTCCCGTTGCCGGCTCCCCCAAGCAAGGCTCCCGCGCCCCAGCGCCAGGGAGGAAACACACACCCTTTCAGGATCCAGACCCCGTGTTCCCTTCCTCCCACTCTCCTAGCAAACACCACCGCCCTTCTGAGTCCTCGGTGGCCTCGGCATCCCCCACAGGGATTTCCAGGAAGGTATCCTTTCTTCTGGTATTTCCATCTGCCACCGAATTTCCGCGGAGGCACATGACCGCCAGTGCTCCAAGTAGGCAGTGGGCTGCAAGGGCGCCTGCTGGTTCCACCTTCCCACCTTCCCAGCATCCGCGCTCCCTCCCTCCCTTACGAGCTGGGCGCTATGTCCCCAAGCACTGGCTCTTGTCCCCGAGGTTCTGAAAGAAGAGATCCCACCTCCCTCGTCCAGGCCTGGCTCAGTCACGGAGGGTGGGGGGGGGGGGGGCTCGGGGAAGGGAACACAAACTCAGAGAGCGCGACGTAGATTTTGTTCCCAGCAACGGAGAGTCAGTCCTGAATGGTCTTCACCACAGAGGACGGCTCCTAGGTGGCGCTCCGGGTGGCCTGCCCGGCTTTAGGCCAGCACCCCTTCCCCTCTCACAGTGCCCACGTTGGCCAATTAATCATACGACTACATCGCTCATGGTGCCACCTTCCCCCGAGCAAGTCACCGCCAGCGACTCAACACACATTCCTTCCAGTATGTTCTTCTACGCCCAACTCCCCGACCGTGTTGCTTCTTGCTTTTTCTTAGAAAAACGCAGGCATCCATAAACACTGTTACGTCCTTGCCTTGTGGGACACGGCCACCCTTCCCTATCACATTTATCCATCTACTCATTCTTTTCAACACTGCAGAAACCCACTCAGCGGTTGTACTATGACTTACTCCACATTGACCTGGTCATGGGCATGTATGTCGTTCCCACTATGTCACTGCTGCAAACAGTACTGCCTTCTCACAGAAATGTCTTGGTGCCCTCATAAACCTGTTTTTATAGGACAGACGTCTAGCGGTGAACACGTGACTTGGATGGGAAAGCACGCGATGTCCACACTGTAGATCAACCTCAGTGGCTCCGCGGTGGCTCGCCGTGGCCCTGCTCTCGGTGGCCCCCACTTGAGCGGGGGACTCATATTTAGTGAGCACCTTCTGGGTGCTGGTCTCCGGTGCACCTCTTAACGTTCAGAAGTCTCTGTGCATTTCACCCTGAGAAGCGGAAACAGTTACTACTCCCACTTCACAAGTGAGAAACGGAATCTTGGGGAAAGGAAGGAATTTGCCCCAAATTGCATAACTGATACACACACACACACACACACACACACTGGATTTGGCTGCAACCCTGCCTAACTCACCCTACCTGCTCCCACCCAGTGACAGTGTCTCTTGCAGCTGGGCACAGGTTCCTAGTCTGCTCTGCTTCCTGAACCCGGCTAATGCCATTTCCACAATAATCGATTAGAACTCAGAGCAGTTGGGGTGGGGCTGCATATAAAGCTCTCTTCATCTGGTTTGAATTATTATGAAATCAGGGTTATGTTGATATTTTTCATGCTGCGTCCCGGAGGAGAGTGATTATTTTCTTTTATTCATTTATTTTCTGTGTCTATCAGCTTCAGCGACTAAATCCCCCTCAGCATAACCTTCCGGATCTTCCCAGAATTGCACAGGATGAGAAGGCTTTACTGTGTCCTAAGCGAGTCTGCCCAGTAGGGTGGGTCAGGTGGCCCCACAGGCAGAAGGGTGCTTCCAAGGTCTTTGTCTTTTAGGGCTATTTTGTCCATAAACTCTTGGTTTCCTCAGGGAAAACACATTTCTCCAATGCCCCCTTCGCAAGCCTACATGGACTCTTTCACAAATGGAACACATCTGCAGCCAAATCAAAGCAAGCTGTGTCTTCCAGGGCCGTGGCCGCCATGTTTCTCAGCCACTGGTCTGACACTAACACGCAGTCCGAAACGGCTGAGGACTCTCTCTGTGGATAAACCTGGCTCTGTTCCACTCTCACCATTGTTTCCCTCCCCCGGCTTCCCCCAAAGACCTGGCTTAGAATTTCTGCGCTGGTGAATGGGTGCAGCAGATGGTTGGGTCACACAAAATGACTGTGAGATCACCTCAATCACCCGTGTCTCTTTAGTGGCACTCAGGGGAGGAGGTGAGTCAGGGCGGGTGAGGAGAGGAAGGTTCTACATCTAGAGAGATAGCCACATCTCCCAATAAATCCTTGTCTGCCGGGAGGGAGGCACTGACAAGTTTAGCGAAAGCATCAAGGACATAACACATAGAAAAGGTTCACCTGGTAAACCCTCCTCCTCCCACCCCCGGGTTTAAAACTTGACCTTCGAACGTATCAGCTAACTAGGAAAACCAGCACATTCCCATGCACAAATGCACTCGGAAACATTTACAGTGACAGCACTGGGAGGTGAGGCAACCTTGAGAGTGGGCAGGTATAGGCAGGTAGGGCCATCACATTAAGTAAACACATGAATTAAAAGTGATAGGTACTTTGAGCACTGGGTGTCGTCTGTAAGCGATGAACCATGGGAATCTACCCCAAAAACCAAGAGCACACTTTACACACTGTATGTTAACCAATTTGACAATAACTTATGTGGTTTTTTTTTAAAGTGATGGGTAAAGTGAACACCTAACAGCATGGATGGATCTTAAGAACATAGGACTTCAAGAAACAGAACAAGAAATATAACAAGATCATTTGTATAAATTGAAAATACATGCACAAAATTTATTGATGATAATAGAAGTTAGAATAGTGGTTCCCTTGGGGTGCAAGGTGGGGCAATAATTGACTGGGAGGAGAATGGGAGAGGCTTCTGGGTGCTGGAAGCCTTCTGTACCTTGATCTACATGGTGGTTATAAGTGCAGACATATGTGAAGTCCATTGAGCAATACACTTAAGATTTGTACTTATATGTGTATATCATACAAAGCAATAATACATATTTTGCAAATAATACAAAAAGATTAATATATTTGTATATTGGTCAATGGAGTCGAAGGGAAGGGGAATGGAGTAGGTGGTCAAGGGGATGGATGGCTAGATGGATGGAGGGATGGGAGGGTGGATTAAGAGAAAGATACAGAGATGGATGGATAGATGGGTGGATAGGTGGAAGGCAGGATTGATAGAGAAATAAAGGGATGAATGGATGGTGGGCAGATGGATGGATGGATACATAGGTGGATGCATGTGTGGATGGATGGATGGGTGGGTGGAAGGATGGATGGATGTGTGGATGGATGGATGATGGATGGGTGGATGATGGATGGATGGATGATTGATGGGTGGATGGATGTGTGGATGGATGGATGGATGGATGGATGGATGGAAGGATAGATGGATGTGTGGATGGATGGATGATGGATGGGTGGATGATGGATGGATGGATGATTGATGGGTGGATGGATGGGTGGATGGATGTGTGGATGGATGGATGGATGGATGGGTGGAAGGATGGATGGATGGATGGATGGATGGATGAACTGACAGATAAAGCTAGCTGGTGGTAAGGTATAATGTTACCTTCCTTAATCCACCACAGTAGGCACAAGTAGCAGGCATCAGAAGCTGACTCCAGCTAGCTTAAGCATTGAAGGAATTGGTCAGAAGGATGTGGGTTAGCTCACAGACCCAGGGAATTGGGCTCAGAAAGCAGGCCAGCCCAAAGGGAGCTAAGAAGCAGCAGAGGGCTAGCCACCGAGACGACCTGGATGCAGGGTCTCAAGCCGGCAGGCTCTAATGGTCCTGGAGACTTTGTGTGTTTCTTCCCAGACTCCGAGTCCCGACTGAGAGCATATGGTTGGTCAAGTGGGGACATGTGCTGGAGCCAGAGTCGCACGGGGTGGGGAAAAGGACCCAGCATCTCCGCTGCCTGTTTGCTCCTGAAGTGATGGGGACTTCCCCCAAAGAGAATGGCTGTTCCCGTTCGAAGCACCCACTCCTGTCTCACTGCTCTGACAGCAGAGGAGCAGGGAGAGGAGAAGAGAAGTTCTCCAGGTTCAGGCTAAAAAGCCAGTTCTGACTGGCAAGACCAAGGGCACTTGTGGAATATTAAGGTCTGAGCAAGCGGCAGCCAGGAGCAAAACCACAGCGATGAAAAGGGCAGAGGCAGGTTCAGAGTGTGTGCTGTTATCTGAGGCTGTCAAACGTAGGATGACCAACCGAGCCGCCCTGCCCAGGACGGAGGAGGATTCTGGACTCTGGGCTTTCAGCTCTCCAACTGGGAACCAGCCAGGCGAACCCAGACACATTGGCCCCCACGGCAAATGGCGCCACCCAGTTGGGACTGGGAGAACGGGGCTCAGAGAAGGCTCAGACTGGACCACTCCCCAAGGTGGGACCTGGATCTCTTGGTTCTGGAAAGCAAGTTCTGACAAGTTTCAGAAGACAATAAAAGAAACGTTAACTATTACTGACTTCCCTCCCCCTCCCCTTCCCCCTCCAGGCACTTCGATAGGATCTAGGGTGTTTATCCATGATTTGGGGCCTGACAGTAATGAAGTAAAATCCCTGTGCTATTGTGCTGGTTCCACCCAGGGCAAAATCTCCATTCTGCGCAGCTATCAAAGTCAAGTCCCTGGGGTATGTGACAGGGCCTCGTAAATTGTAAAGCATTATGCAAATGTAAGTAAGATATTATTATTATCCTGGGTTGCGAAGGTCCCTTGTGGTATTGATGATTTTTTATATGACAAAGATCTATGCTTCTTCTGTGCTGAATTAATAATTCACTTATGCTAATAAAACACAGAAATCCAGTTGCCAGGGTCTCAAAAACAATCTTATTTCTTTCCATGAATTCTAATGTGGCTGGTTTTTTTCCCCTCATCTTTTTTTTTTTTTTTTTTTTTTTTTTAACTGGCAAATGGAAACAGGTGAGTTGCAAAATCTTTGGGGTATTTTGAGCCAAAAAGAATAAATGGTCTGTGGATTTAAAGAAAAAGTAAAGAAGGGGATGAGAAACATTCCTCTCCATGTGCCTGGCCTCAGAGCATCCTCCGGCTGCCAGCCCTTTGATCAACGACCCACGCTTTTTGGTCAAAGCGCAAGAGAGCTGAGCTGATGTGATGTTTTTTGCCCCTGCCCGTAAACGTACTTGCCTCGTTTGTCTTCCACAAATGTGTGTGGTGGGTCGGCACCACCACCAGGTAAACCACGGACGGTGGGAGGGAACTGCTCCGTGGCTGTGTATTTTCAAAGCTTTCCCCGTGAGCAGACAGACTCTTCCTCTGGGAGCAACTTCTGGCCGCTAGAGATGTTCTAGAAAGGATTCGGGTGTTTCAGGGATGGTCAGAATCTTACTATTCCCCAAAGCCTCGCATCTGGGTTCCAGTGGCCTCCCTCTGCCCATCTCCCTGCGCCCTTGGGGGAAGGGGTGGGGTCATCTGCACAACAGAAGGCCACCATGCTGCTTCACGGCTGTCCAAGTGCTCCCGTTTACCTGGAGGACCCTGTGTGAGGCACTGCTATGGGTGCTCTGCCCGAGGAGTGGTAGTGGGAGGTCCCTGGGGGCAGACAGCTGGGTGTATGGAAATGCCAGCTGTGCTGCTCTAATTGTGTGGCCTTGACCTTTCAAGTCCCTTGACCTTCCTGTGCCTCAGTTTCCTCACCTGCAAAATGGGAATGAAAATCGTCCTTGCCCTAGAGGGCTGCAGTGAAAATCAAAGGACTTTCCACAGTGGTGCTCATGGTGTGGTTTGGGGGGCCCCCAGACCCTTTCAAGGGGCTGGGCCCTCTTTTGACAACACAACTCACATTCTGTTGGGCCCACACAGGGGAGTTCTCTGCAGATTATGTGTGGTGTGATATTGCAACAGACGTTAACAGAGATGTGCAAGGGGTGCCCGGGTGGCTCAGTCGGTTGAGTCACAAGAGCCCGTGTGGCTCTTGATTCCAGCCCGGGTCATGATCTCACGGTCGTGGGACCGAGCCCCATGTGGGCTCTGCACTGAGCGTGGAGCCTGCTTGAGATCCTCTCTCTCTCTCTCTCTCTCTCTGCCCCTCCCCTGATCGTGCTCGCTCTCTCAAAATAAATAAATACACATTAAAAAGAGAGATGCACAAAAATACAAAACAATGCGCCCCTTTTCCCTAAATACTCTGAAAAATATCACTGGTCTCCATTACAAACTGCATGATGGGTTTTATCGTTGCTGTTTTAAAACGAGTTAATAAATAATTCTTCATGTGTCCACTGTTAACTTATCATACAATAAATACTGATTGGTACTGTGTAAAAGGGATCTTGTAACAAAAGCTCTTGAGGTTCTCCGTCATTGTTAAGGCTGTCGAGGAGTCCTGAGACCAGCACTGCAAACACCCGCGAGGCGCTCGGCTAACGTAACCAGTCTAAGTGGTGTTTCTTACTGTCCCCGTTTTATAGTAGGGGAGACTGAGGCACGGGGGGAGACTCCAAGCCAGACAGAGGTTCAGAGCAAAGGCAGACTCCAGCCCAGGTTTGTCTGAGCCCAAAGCCTGCGTGTTTGGCCAGATGGTGAGCACATTCTCATGCGATTTTCGGTGTTATTTAGCGACTAGTCGACAGTGGCTCTGCTCGGAGTGGGCACCCTGGAAAGGCAGAGAGGATGAATGAACCCGTGAGCGAGCCTCCCGGCTTACACAGCATAATGGAACACATCTTGCTTTGAGCCCACCACATGCCAGCCGTGTAGGAGGGCTAAAGCACACTTCCCCAGAGCAGGATCGAGCCTGTCTTGATCTCTGCGTCTCCAACGTCCCGCACAAGTGCAGGCGAATGTTGGGGGGGTCTGTTCTCCGTGGGAGGAAAAGACCTTCTTGTTCAAGGAAACCAGCATCCACACTAACAATCAACTCCACCACAAAAACCTTGGCTTTTGTTTGAATACCGGAGGAAACCTGGAAGCTGAAGAACTCGTATCGATTCCGAAAAGCCTTCCTGCGTGTCCCTCATTTTATCTCGACATTAGCGAACCCCTGAAATAATCATTTGAAGTCGAACACCATCTGCCTTTTGTCTCGCTGACTTTCAGGGTAGAAAATGGCTGAATGCATCCAGAGGTATTTCATATTCAAGGCAGATCTGAAATCTATTCAGGCCAGGGCCACTGCAAGGGCTCTGCAGGAAGGAAGAGAACGCGTGCTCCGACAGAGAGCTGACGAGGTGAGGCCCTTGCAGACCCGGGCTCTACAGCCCCAGGGTGCTCACCCCCAACACCCTAATTGCATCGTTTTATGGGGTGGTGTGGTTCTTCTCAAGTGCGTCTGCACATGGCTTGCAGCTCCCCATCCACACGAATTCGCCCTCTGGTACACCAGGCAGTCATTTGAAATTCATATGTATGCAATTGAAAGCTACATTTCCTCCTGCAGTGCAGGAACCCACCAAGCAGTGACCACAGTGGTGATTAATAATATAGCTCCCCCAGCCCCCAGCCCCTAGGTTCAGGGTGGAAGTCAATTAGATTTCCACCTCTAAGTTCTCTGCGGCTCCGAAGCATATTATTTTATTCAATCTGTCAGTAATTTCCAACAATCTGGTTATAAAATCAAAGTACAATCTGTGGGGCTTCCCCCCCCCCATCCTTCCTCCTATAGGTTCTTTCTCCCCCAGATGAAATAGTGATGAAATCTGCACAATGAGGCTCTGATCCTGGGTTGTGCGCTGTCCTTTGCATGTCCCCGTGTCTGCGGGCTTCTCCTGGCAGAGGGCTGGTCCTTCCCCAGCCCCGTTCACGTCTTGTGGCAGACGTGTCCCCCGGGACGGGACTGCAGCTTTACTGTCTCTGCCACTGGCGCAGACTGACCTGTCGCAGCGTGAGGAGCCTGTGATCCTCTGTAACTCCCCTGCTGGGAAGCGTTTCTCTTTGGGTCATGGGCACAGGTCAGGGCGGGGACACGGACAGCGGGGACAACCAGCCCTACCCAGGGGCCCCGTGCCACCTGGAAGCCACCAGTGGTTTAAGAACTTCAATGTTCTTCATTCTCAAGTTTCCTTAATTAAACACCAATACGCACCTTCCGTTCCCAGGCTCCCATCCCTGGCGTGTCATCTTCTGACACTCAGAAGATGACACATTCTGAAGTGCTTCCCCCATAGCCGATGTGCCCCTTGGCAGATGTGGACCATCTTTGTGAGTGCCGACGACTCATCTACACTGACCCAGGAATTGGTTTTTTAATTGGATGATCTCTGTGGGGGGAGAGCTCAGCTCCTAATTGAAAAGGTTAAGCTCTTCAAACTTTAAAACCTGTGTTAAATAAGGACTCAGCCTGTAGAAGGAATAAAGCGCCGAGGCAGGTGGGAGAACCAGAGAGAGAGAAGGAGGGGGAGAGAGGGAAGGGGAGAGACAGAGAGAGAGAGAGAGAGGGAAAGAGACTCCAAATGTAAGTCCCCTCTGGAATCTTATCGGACTCCAATTGATCTAGACTCTGTTCCTACACAGGTAACACTCCACAAGACATGACACCGGACAGCAGACATTTGGAATGCTCTGGATGTCAGAGCCGCCTTTTTCTTTCATCTTTCCAACCAGATGAAAGCCAAACTTGCAAGGCGGGTCAAGGTATCCACTCCTTTGTTAGAGAGTCTATGGACGGCGGTTCTCAAGTCCTGTGGTTGGTTGACCCTTTAAGTATTTCATTTTACAGCCTAGGTTATCCCATGTAGATGGGCTGCTGTGAAAATGACAATGGCCAGGTTCAGTGGGATGACAAAAACCTAGATCAGTCTGTCTGGAACTTTGGGCAGTCCTGCCCGGTCCCCCTTAGGCCACACTGAAAGAAGCCAATTCAATCTTGGGTACCTCGCATTCTCAAAAACAATACAAACTTTCGGAGCAGGATTGCCATTTACATTTTAAACCAATTTCTAGGGGCGCCTGGATGGCTCCGTCGGTTAAGCGTCAGACTTCAGCTCAGGCCACGGTCTCGTGGTTTGTGAGTTTGAGCCCCGCGTCGGGCTCTGTGCTGACAGCTGGGAGCCTGGAGCCTGCTTCGGATTCCGTCTCCCTCACTCTCTGCCCCTCCCCCGCTCGTACTCTTGACTCTCTCTCACTCAAAATAAACAAACACTAAACCAACTTCTAGTTTTCCAGTCCCAGAAGAACCTTCCTACATCCGCAAGCATGGCATGGATTTTCAGGTCATGCTGTTTCGGATCAAAGCACACTCCTTCACTCTGCCCATGGAATCCTCCAGATCCAGCCCTCACCCCACAGTTTCATTCCTGCTTCCCTGTGGCCCACGGGCCTCACCTCTCCTCCTAGTCTCCAGCTCAGAGCCTCCTCCCCCGGGAGCACCGTTCTCCTCATCCCAGGTCAGCCTTCCGGGTTCAGCCCAAAGGCTCCCTGATTCGTTTGGTTCCCCCAGATTCTTCTCTCTTTTCTCACCTGGCATGGTCCCTCGTTAGCGTTTGTCAAGTTGTAAATAAATAATGGGTAATAGTTTGTCTAATGACATCTTCTCTACCAGGCTGTGCTGGGCAGATGGCAGTTGTTCAGTACGTATTTGCTGGGTAGTAAGGAAGGGAGGGAAGGAAGGAGGGAGGACAGTAATGGAGCCTCACTGGAGTTGACACTGTGACGTGCTTCCTAGCCCCTCTCATGAAGGATACCGCCCAGCTGCTGGGAGGGCTGTCTGCAGGCAGAGACTGTAGCTGTTGGTCCCTCCAAGGTCTGCCTTGGCTACAGAGAGCCGCCTCTCCCAGGGGCACACCCTTCTCCAGCGCACCCCATGGGTTGGCCAAGGCTCTCCTTGAATCAGAGCTCAGCCCCTCCCTCCGCCCCTTCTGCTTCCCCACACTCCTTTGCACAGGTGTCGCTCATCCCAAGGGCCCTCCCAAACCGACCTCCAACACTGAACTCTGTTTCAGAGCCTGCTTCCAGGAAAACCGACGTGAAACCCTCCTAAACCTCTCCTTGCAAACGGGTGCTCTCCAAAGCCTAGGATGCCCCAACCCCTCAAACTCAAGTTCCGGTGGGGAAAATGCCGAGTGATATTCCCCAGCTGTGCCTCGAAGCCGAACCATAAGAGTCTTGGCAAAAACCTTAGAAGAAATGGCCTTACTGGAACCACCACTGGAATCAGCAGTGAGGCATCTAGAAGTTTCTTTGCCATGACTGAAAGTTATTTTAAAAGTAGAAAAAGTCCCAGAAAGTGTAGCCAGGTACCTGGCAACATACCAAAAACCCAAGAAATGTTTGCTGAAACAATGAAAGCTCCTTTTTTCCTTGTTCTCTGCTTCTCCCCTAAGAATTTCAAAACCAGAAAAAGATAATAAGACTCACACACTCAGCCCCATGCAGTTATCTCCTCCAAATCACTTGTTTTTAGCACAAAAGGGATAACTACTTATGATGTATTTTTCCATTATTTTCTTTGTGCAGGAGGTTTTTAAATTAATTTATTCTCTCTCTGCATCAGGTTGTCTTATAATTGAAGATGTGAAGTGTTTGTCTTCCAGAGGCTTTCTGGTGATGTCTTTCTCGCTGTTAACATCTTCTTTGTCTACGCTTGTGATCCCTGCCAGATTGCCCACGGAACAGCAACTCAAGTGCATAAATTATGAGACCACATAGGCTCCGCTCACATCTCTTTGAGTCTAAATGTCTTAGGAGAGAAGTTTTCTTTTTGCAAAACAAACACAATCAAACCTTAATTAACTGGAATATTTGGGGAATGGGATAGTCTGGATAATTTAATTTTCTGAGTTATTTCCAGCTAACCAGAAATTCGTCAATAGTTTCAAACCCTGATGCAGAGGATCTTTAGCAAATGTATTGTTCTTTCTTTGTGCTTTTTAGTAAGGACAGTAGAACATAATGGAAAATTTTCAGAGGCAGAATGTGATCACGTCACAGCAAGAATGTTGGACGTCAGGGCCGAAGCCCAGGTGTTAGTCACAGCTAACTCTGACTCAAGCCAGGACAAAATCCTCCGGTTCTCAGTTTCCCCTAAAAAAAAAGAAAGCACGCACCGACAAACCTGCTCACCTTAGTCAAATCTGAAAGCTTCCTGGTGCCTAGATCAGCACCTATCTCTTACTTTCCTTTTGGCTCCGGAGGTCCAAGGGGACTGTTCTAGAGTTTGGGCTGCATTCATCCTCCCCGCAACATCCGAGCTTTTGCTCTAGAAATATTTTTTGAATGTCTACTCCATACTCAAACATCTGTTCGTGTGGATCGACCTTCCCGTGTCCTGGTTCTTTTTCCTCAAGGTGGAATAAAGAGTAGAAAGAGCAGATGAGGTTTGCGATAAACCCGACCATAGCCGGCAGACGGCCTACTGTGCATGGACTCTGGAAGCGTGTCCTCGTGTGCCCCTGAAGGTGCAGACGTGATGCTGTGGAAGGGGTGCCGGCCTGCGCCTGGGACACGGAGCCTGCACTCTGCTTCGGGTCCAGTCTGACCAGCACGAGGACCAAACTGTTCTCGGGCCTCTTACGGACTATGTAGCCTCACTGCCTGAGCCCCAGACTCTCAGCCTCGGTGCTCGTGGCTTGGTGGACCAGATGCCGTTCTGTGGGGACGGCCTGTGCACCGCAGGGTGTTGAAGAGCATTCCCGGCCTCTGCCTACGGAGGCCAGAAGCACCCCTCACCCCAAGTTGTGAAATCAAAACTGGCTCAGACCTTGTCCGATGTTCCCCTCCCTTTGTCCAGCCACCCTCTTTTGAGAACCGCTGCCTTTAAGGGTGATCTCTTCACCTTTCCTGAGAAAAAGAACCCAGGACTGAGATCCCCAAGCCTCAAATGTTTGATGGCTTGTGTCAAGGAAACTGGGTCTAAAACAGTGCCCACCTGCTACTATGGGATCCGAGAAGCCTCCATCCAGAAGTGCCGGGGTCCGCGTAGCAGACCCAAGTTACCACATTCCGCCGGGGGGGGGTCCACCAATTACACTAACTGAAGCTATCAAGAAAGTGAGGAAACGTGTAAGCATGTGACGCATGAGCTCACTCAGCAACACTCTGCTTCACGTGAGAACGAAGGTGGCTGCCATGAAGCAGGGCACATCTTACTGCATAGGACTCCTCTCGCTTTGCTGAGGACGGCAGAAGTAAAATGTACGTTTGCATGAAATGGTTTGAATTGGGGTAAGATACTTTCTCACGCCCCCTTGGGTTTTCTCAGCCCTCAGCACCACCTGATATTACACCGTTTACCTATTTGTCTGTCTGGTTGGTTCATCCATCGACATTCCCTCCGCCCAAACAAAAGCTCCATGGAATTCGGCCTGTATTTTTCAGTCCTATATCCTCATATGCCTACTACGTGCTTAAGCACTCAATAAATGTTGGGTGAACAAACAGGATGGAGCAGGTAATGGGAAAGCGTTGCTAAATTCTGAAATGGGGGGACAGAAAGTTCTCCATATGCTCTCGTTCATCTCTGATAATGAGGCAAGGGGTGGGGCCAAATCACTCATCTTAGAATCTTTCTTTCGGGGCGCCTGGGGGGCTCCGTCGGTTGGGCGTCCGACTTCGGCTCAGGTCACAATCTCACCGTCCGTGGGTTCGAACCCCGCGTCGGGCTCTGTGCTGTCGGCTCGGAGCCTGGAGCCTGCTTCGGATTCTGTCTCCCTCTCTCTCTGCCCCTCCCCCGCTCAAGCTCTGTCCCTGTCTCTCTCAAAAATAAACAAACATTAAAAATAAACTTTCTTTCCTCTCCTTGACCAGCAGTGAGCCACTTCATCCACTGACTTAACAAATGTGCACCAATACCCGCTATGAGCCATGCACTGTTCCAGCTACGGAGAACGCCAACATGAAGTCACCGTGGGCCCTGCTCCAAGGCGATCCCTCCTGGGCTGTATATGTGGTTATCTCATTTCCTAGCTCACTGGCCCCACTCTACTCAGTTCTCGAACAAGAAGACAACTTTTTGAGTAGGTCCCCAACAAATGACCTCTACGTGAGTGGGGGGGCATGGGAGACATAAGGGGAGCAACCCTCAGAGCACAAACATGTCTGACTGGAACACTAGCCTATAGAAAAAACAAGCCTGAATAGCCAGCCTTTCATTTGTGATGGTGTCGAGAGGCCTCATTTTTGCTGAATTATATACCCTATTTCACACTACGTACACACAGGACAAGTAGATCTCCACTGTGGCCAGAGACAGGATTGGGCCACTCTGTCCCAGAGGCCACATGTACAAAGCCACCAATTTCTTATAGGAATCCATTCACTCATGCATTCATGCAGAAAAACAATTCACTTACTTCGGGGCAGAAATCGCCAAATGCTCAACCATAAAGGGTGTTGAATTTGCCTCTGGGAGGGAGACTGAAAGCAGATGTCCATCACAGCTGGAGACAAAGGTCCGAGACGCCACAGAGCCAGTCCTTCTGCGTTCAAAGCCCAAACAGCAACAGGCTGCCACCAAGCAGGAGACTGGAAAGCTGCTCTCCTTGATTGCTGGAGCAGCCAAATTCATCTGCTTCAAATCCAAAAGTATGGAAGCAGGTCCTTGAGAGGAACTGATTAGTCCTTGCGGCTCAGCATGAGTCCCTAACTGTGCTTTCCCGTGTACCATTTGGTACTCACCAACCAACCAATCGACCGACCGACCAACCACCACAACAAAAATGTGTTTATACCACAAGATATCACGGGACTCTTCCTTTGAGACTGAAACATGGGCTAATCCCTTCACTTGGGATGGTAGTTACTTACCTATGAAGTTTGACTGAAGAAACTTACATGATTAACCTACAACGCTACTTGTGGCCTCAGTTCTATGGGCTCGGAGAAAAAAAATGGGGAAAGAGTTGTGCTTAAGAGGAACTAGAATAACAACAGTAACGAACGATGCGTGTACCTTTCAGATTCGCTCAATACTTCCCCCAGTGTGAGGGAGATACCACTGCTTGTATGAAGATAGTATGTCACGTGGAGGAACAATTTTTAAGAGTTTAGTTTAATGCAGATCAGAACATATACAATACTATCAAATTCAGGCTGAGATTTCACAGATATTATTATTTAGGGCAGTGATCCCTTCTTTAAGACAGAGGTGACAAAGAAGGTGTGGTATATACACAAGGGAATATTACTCGGCCATAAAAAATGAGATCTTGCCGTCTGCAGTAACATGGATGACCCCAGAGGGCATTATGCTAAGTGAAATAAGTCAGACACAGAAAGACAAACACCTTATGACTTCACTTACACATGGAGTCTAAAAAACAAAAATAGACTGACACTCTTAAATACGGAAAACAAACTGGTGGTTGCCAAAGGAGAAGTGGGTAGGGGGATGGAAGAAAGAAGGGGATTAAGAGGTACAAACTTCCAGTTCGAAAATAGTCACCGACGTGAAAAGTACGGCATCGGGAATACAGTCCACAGGATTATTAGGAAGTTGTACGGTGACAGATGGTCACTGGCTGAACACTGAGAAGCGTTTAAAACTGTTGAATCTCTATGTTGTACACCTAAAACTAACACCACGTTGCATGTCAACTACATTTCTATAAAAAAAATTTTTAATAATAAAGGCATGGGACAAAAAAGACAGATGATTTAAACAAAAGTATCAAGTAAATAATATACCCACATGTGGACACATATGGCAAAAAGCATTAAATGGTTCTCAAATGACTGAAGGTTGGAAATAATGGGCTAATTTATTACTGTTAGAGTCGGAGGAGTTAGAATAAAAGCTCCTCAGATCCATCAATAAGTGTATCTGTGCCTTCTATTTTTCCTTTCCTACTTTTTCTCCCAATCCCTGTGTCTCCGTGGACTTCAAGTGCCTTCAAGAGGTATAGATGTGGAAGACTAGGACTGTGTTGGTATGTAAAAGAAGCCTACTTACTCCTGTGAAGAACACATAAGCTATCTTCGTAAGGAGGTACTGTTTTGACTTATGAATGTTTTCTGTGTTAATGAACACCATTAAATATCCAAGAGACATCAATTCTAAGGGGAAAAGTTCTGGATTATTGCACTGTGGATAGTGCCCTCATGTGGCTTCAAAACTTAGCTACATTTAAGAATTTAAAAACACATTTTTAAGTTAAGAAGTCTAAAATATGGCAGGCTACGACAAACGAGCCACGTGGGAAAAGGAAACAGCACAAGAAAATATGGTGATTGGCCATCACCTAATCCTTTTGTTGAGTGGAATGGGATACCAATATGGCGGACAGGATGTCTGGGTAACTACTTGGGAATAATCAGATATCGAATTCATACAGGATACTGCCTGCGTCGTTTGGGTTAAAATGTTAACAAATCACACGAGACGTTTTTCTTTTCAATTTTATTTTTATCAAAACAAAATAATTTAACCATATAAAGAAGAAGATAAATTTCAACAACCAACCAAGAAGCCAATAGCTTTCCTGATTACGAACAGTCAAAAGAGTAGCAACTTCTGAACAACTGATTGCATGTAGAAGATTCTGAGTCATCCTCTAGGGCTCCAAGTGACAGAGACTATTTTTCCTGGTTCCTTTTCTTCCAGTGGTGAAGCGCTACACTCAAATGTTCCTAGGCTTCTTCAGATCAAATTATACATATGCCCACAGAAGTACAAAGCATGGGAGAAGAGAACTGTACAGGTGCAAATCTAGCACACGAGATTTTCTGGGTCCTGACACCTACATTTAATGAATTCTGAAAGATAAAGGCAGGAAATTTGTGCTTAAATATCAAGAAACGTAGTGTTTCAAAAGCCAAAGAGGCTCCCTCACAAGAACCATGGGCATCCCAACTGAAGTGAGGAAAAAACACCAGTTCTGTTTGCTGCGGCTGCAGCAATGTGACCGCCACAGAGCCAGGCAGACCGTTTTCTCCTCACCATATTAAATTATGTCTGGAGAGTTGAGCAGCAGCACATTCCAATAATGATGACAGTTTCCATAACTATGAAAATCTGCTGCACCAGGCAGATTTTGTGCAAGATGCAAATTTCTATGCCGGGGAAAAAAATGAATAATGTGATCATTCTAAGTAATGAATGTAAATGCAAGGAAATTCTTTTTGGCATAAGGCTCCAAGTCGTTCATCTTTCATGCCAAGAACTGTGGTCGCAATGCTTTCTGGCAAGGCTACTCTTCTCAACTGAGCCTTAAAGGAGGGATTTTAGGAAGGGGAAGTGTAACTCACCCTCAGTGACCCATCATGCTATTGGCAGGGTTTGATGAGAATCTAAAGGCACCCCTCCGCCATCTTTTTTTTAATCCCGTGGCAAATGAACCATAGGTTCTCCTGGGTTGTTGAGGCAAAGGGATATTAGCTTCATCCAGAATCTCGAAGGTTATGAATGACAGGAGGCATGAGTCGTCCTCCATCGTGCCTTACAACAAGGAGCATCTGGGTTGCCTGTTAAACACCAGGTGACCTTAAGAGTCACTTAACAGTACCGGCTGCCAAGGGGGTGGGGGTGGGGTGGGGGGGTGAAACCTCTTTCCCCCACGAATCTTTAACAAGGGATGTCTGGCCGGGGTAGGTGAAGCTGCAGAGGTAAACCTGGTGGTGAGTCTTGAGCATCATGGGTCATGGCACTTGGATACCTTGCCCTGAGAGAACAGCAAGGAGTTCAAAGTGCACTTGACTTTAGTCTATGCCAGAGTCCCTAGAGTTATTCTCTGTGGAAGAAGCTGAGCACCAATTGACTTAAGACCCTGACCCAAAGGTACAATAAAAGTAACAGCCCTGGGGAGAGACAGGAATGAATCCCTGATCTGTAAACTCTAGTTTGCCTTGTTTTAAAGTCAATCTGTTTTACACAGGATGCACTTGAAGAGTAAAAACTGCAGCAGTTATCAATTAATAACATCGAAATTTTATTTTCAATAACCCAAAGCAGCGATACAGATCGCTGATGTTATCCCCAAAAGGTAGCCCTGGTGTTGCATTTCTCTTTATGAAAACCCCATAGGAAAGCTAAGACTTATAAAAGCAGAGATTATTAGGGCTTTATAAAAGGATTCTTTATTTTTAAAAAATTGTGTTTTAGGATGATTTCCAATAGCCAATTCCGCTAGAGTCATTCAAAATACTTTGTTGTTGTTGTTTTTTGGTCCACTGGAATGTAGCTTTTCACAAATTCATGCTAACACAAAGTAAGGCGCACTTGGAAACACTGCCACCTGCCAGCTAAATGACCAGCTGACAGGATGGTTTGGCAACCGGCTCACCTTGGGAAGAGACACGAGGAGGCAGAGATGGAACCAGTGTTCCGCCATATTTGATCTAGGGTGGGATGTGGCAGCCAGCAATGGTGGCTCTTAGAAGGACAGGGCTTCCGTCACCATCTGGAGGTCAGTGTTATTTGGAGCTGTGACTTTACTGAGTTAGAACAGCGATCCTGCGGATAGCTTAGCAGCTACCAGGAAAGAAGGATCTGGAAGACGGTTTTCTTCCCCTGATCAGTGCCTCCCCAGACAAAGTACTCAGGTCAGCCTCTAGACACGTTGTCTTCCCCTCACACAGCAGTGTTCTGGTTTTGCTTCTAATCTTTGAATTATCGGCCAGACTTGTACACTGAATGACTGCACCCCCAAAATCTGGAACTCTGGGGGAAAAAATCATATGGAGCTTCTCTGAGCTCACGTTCTTTAGGGCAACACTTGGCAGAAGGTGTTCATGCTTCGGTTCTCCCCGGTCTCCACCCAAATGTCTTGTGTGTGGGACCCCTCCCCATGGGGGCCACCTCTGAGCCCCCGAACCCCCAGAGGTAAAGGAGAGAGAGCTCATCTCACAAGGAGATCACATAAGCTGGAGATGCATCCAGTTCGTCTGGTCTAACTCTCATTCTCAGCTGGAGAAACTGAGGCACGGAGAGGGCACGTGTCTTACCCAAGATTTCCCAGCTCACTGAGGACAAGGTCAGGCCCTCACTCTCCCTCCAAGTCTCCTTTCAAGACTCAGACCACTCTCCTAGACCTCCTCTCTCATTACAGGAGCACGGGTAATTCAGAGGGTAGATAATCACCACATCACTTCTGTTTGGCTTAAAAAGTACACGACGAAGAAACAAATAGTACACAAAAGGAATGCCTGGCATCCTTTCATCTCCTTTCTTACGTTTTTCCTGGCTGGGTTCGAAATCACTCGGATATTTATGAGCGCACCTGAAATGACCACAGACACGTGCTAAGCCACCAGGGGAGGCTGGTCCTGCCATGAAGTTTTCAATGAATAACCCTAAAATTGGAAAAGTCACATGATGGTCCTTGAAACGACCACCCTCGGGCCCAGGAAAGGACGCGTTAGAGCGCGTTCGCGCCTGTGTGCTGCCGCTTTGGATACGGGATGTCATACAAACATCGTCACAGCGCAGCGAAGCCAAAAGAACTCGGCTGTGCGTTTCAAATGGTACAAAATCACACCACAAGAAAGTATAAAATGTTATCGAAATGCAGCAGTATAAATCTCGGTTAAGTTTTTCCTCTCCTCTTTAAGGAGAAGGAGAGGAACACAGTAAAACACAGTAAATCCGAGGCTTTGCTCACTGAGTCGGCTGACGTAGATCAGCTCTTCTGTTCTGCACAGGGGTGTGCTGGCTTGGAATACTGGGGAATTTTATCTGTACTGTTCTGACTTGCACAATACAGAGGCTGATTTAATTTGACAGCAAAGTAACACCAAGCCCCCAAAATAAAATTACTGAGATGTAAAACAGCGTCAAAACTCCAATTAGTTTTGTATCCTTGAAGCTTCTGGAGGAAATCTAAAAGGCTCCCGTCACGATGAGCAGGCATCAATTTAAGCTGTACAGATTACTAAAATGTACCCCTCTAATTGAAATTGCTCAGAGCACAATATGACAGAGAGAATCAGAGAAAAATAAGTGAATTTTTCCCCCTCAAAAAATGACTCATTCCAGAGACTGTTCTATCAACTTTTAACACGGCGTTCCTTTGCAAGAGCTAAAAACACCGAGGGTTTCGGAGGCCTCAGCACAAAAGGCACCGGGCCCGAAAGCATGACATGCTTTTGCTGTAGGATCGTAGGTAAGCACTGACCACTTGGGTGACATGTAAGGACAATCGGCATTTCACCAGATCATAGGCATTTTGAAGGATATTTACAACTTCCACTACAGACGCAAGTGACTCTAGCCAAACTTCAGTTTTTTAATGCATCTCGATTTCGTTTCTAGAGTGAACAGAAGTATCTTGATGCCCACGTCATACCCCACCTCCTCTGCCAAGCTACCCCAGTGACCCAAGCATGCTTACCACCTTTGAAGCAAACCCTCAGCTTACTGATGGAGGAAGTCGGCCGACTCGACTCTATGGGTTCACTTATACGTAAACGAGTCGACTGTGACTGTGGCTCTCCTGGTTAATGCCACGTGACTGGAAGAGGCAGCGGGGGCCGATGCAGAGGACGCGGCTGGGAGTCCAGCACGGTCACCGTGCGCCAGGCGTTCTTAGGCTCTGCTCCACTGCGACCCCTGTCCTGCCTGGCGCCTGGTATACCGCCAGGGGATCTGGGGAAGGGAGGCTGGAGCCGGCTGGGGATGTCTTGCAAAGATCCCCCATTGGCTCTCCTAACATGGAGGTGCTTGGCGAAATAGAGTTCAGCCTTCCTGCCAGCCCGACAGCATGCGGTCTCTGACTGCAGACATCAGAAGCCTCACATCTCTATCACTAACCGGTCCTCATCATCACTGCTGGTGTCGCTGACCTCCACTCGCGTCTGCTTCCTGAGTCCTTCCAGGCCCCTCCTCTTGACAGTTTTCGAAGGGGCTTCAGGGGATTCAGGGGATTCTCTGGGCTGCCCTGGCTTAGAAGGAACCACACAATCCTTTAGGGAAGTTAATCCAGAGACTTGACATTTCCCACTCTCATTTCCTAAAGGAGGGCAGGGGACCACCATTTCCCCACCCCCATACTGTCCCCCAGTGGGAAAAAATGTCTTGTGTTCTCCTTCCTCTTGGTATGAACTAGCTGAACCTGGTGCTGGCATTTCCAGATGAGTCTTTCCAGTTGACCCCAACAGAAGCGAACCTGACCTTCTTTGCCCACATGAAGGTTTCCCTGGCAAGACTGATGGCGACACGGCCGCGGCGATAGCCTTTCTAGCTGGGGAACTTTGCGTCAGAGCCTCCCCTGCCGCTCTGTGGTCCTGTGGCTCGGCACTGTGAAGTCCCAGGGTTGTGTGACCTACTCTCTCCCCCAGAGCACAGACGGCAGCCAGACAGGGAGCAACATCCTGGCGGAGAGGGGTCCCTCTGGACCCAAGGGAAGAAGGCTCTTGAGTATCTGAGAAAATGGACGGTTTCAGATCCACCGAGACTTGCTCCCGGGCGGGCGGAGGACGTGTCTCCAGCGTTCCCACGCCAGGACCTCTGCCTTGAGACAGAAGGCTATCAGTAGCCACGGCCACGCAGGAGTCAGAGCGCTCAGACGGTCCCGACCCGGAGGCAGTGTTCTGCGTGCAGCGGTCACCACGCCCACTGGGAGCTGCCGAAATCTGCAGAAAAGTACAAAGGAAAACAAATGGGGGGGGGGGGGGCGGTGGTTAATTGGTACAAACAAAAACAAAAGCTTGTGGTTAGAAACGTGGTCCTCAATGAAACTAGGTCCTGAGTTCCTAATGATTCTTGATCGAGCGTGAACTTCAATAGGATGTCCTCAATCAGTTCCCATTAATAACTAATTGGTGCAGTAACTCGAGTAAAACTCCCTGTTGACACAAAACAAGTCGCTGAGATTGCTGTGTGTTATCTGACTTTGTGAAAAACCACATCACTCTGGTCCCTCTCCAGTCCTGCGCACCCAATTTTAAGCTACCACTGCTCGTGAGGTAGATGTGCTATTTCATAGCACCCTGTACTTAGGTTTTTCCACAGGAGCATTTCTAGAAGCGTGGTCTGGATTAGCATCTTTGTGCTTTGCAGCCCACAGCCCTCCCAACCTTGCCTGGCGGTGACGTCACGTCACGGAGATGCCCACAGCGCGACAGCTTCTCTACCCTCTTCAAGTACAAATTCAAAAGCGTATTTAGGATTTTTAGTGATCGCCCCGTTCTTTCAGTGCCTGGTGTCTGGAGGTGTTTGTGTACCTGCCAGACTTTGTGTGCCGGGCAGGGGGGCGAGCTCTGCCACACGGGACGCCGGCAACCAGGAAAGGAGAGCCATTCATCGACACGACCGACGGACAGAGTCAGCTCAGAACCACGGTTCCCCCCTTCACGGTTACCTGGTCCATTTCACTGCCGGCCCTTGAACTGGTGCTGGGAGAGAAGCTTCCGGAAGCTGGTCTGGAGACATCCTCCTCCTCCTCTCCGTGCCCACAACAAACAGGCGATTCTGAGGCGGTGCGAGATGGCTCCCCTCGCAGATTTAGACCTAAAATGGGGAGGTACATTTATACACACCGGAAAACATCAGCAAATGGTGATTCCCCAGGACTCTGCCTTCATCACCCACTCCGATGAGCTCGTCAACCCTCGTCTCCCACAATGTGTGCGGGAACGTTGACCTTGAGGCACTTCACACAAATAGAAGGTCTAAGCAATGGCAAAACCAACTCCCAAGGCAGAAAAATCCCCAAACTATATATATATCTATATCTATCTATATATATATATATATGTATATATGTATATATGGGTGTGCATATATATACACATATATACGCACACATATATACATATATATATATTTCACGTGGCTTTCTTCTATCAGAGCCATCTTCCTGGCCACGTTTGTTCAGGCTCACTTCAGACTGGCTTGAAGTCTCTGGCCATGCATCCGGGGTCAAGGGTAGAAATCTCCATCTATGTGGCATATGAGGTTCTGTGTCCATCCGAGCACTGGGCAGCAGGAAGCAAGGTCGGTTTTGGTGCTGCTGTTGTTGTGAGATGGTTATTGCTGTGATCTGGGTGGGGAAAGGGGCACAAAGATGGGGCCTTGATAACATCTGCAAAACAGCAGCTCCCTTGCAAGGGCCTCACCCTTCACTCTCTCCTCTGTCTGCCACGTTGGCCTGGGATACGGGTCAAAAGGACCACAGAATCGCAGGCAGGATGGCTTACAGCATGAGGTGAGATCAGAAAAAATTCCGGAATGGCTGGGCCACCAGAGAGAAACATCTGATTCACTTTCAAATTTGCTTCCATTTTATTAAAGTTACATAGGCACAGAGTTTCAAAAAGTTGAATCTGTCAACTTACTAAGAAAAATAGCGACGCTTGCCCACCCACTCACCTTTTCCCACTTTGCATTCTTCTGATATTTATCTCCCTCGCTTTTAACAACATGCTTCATAGCACTACTTGATTTCTTTTTTCCAGTTTGGAGGACAGTCTGTGATTTCTCCCAGGGGGACAGGAGCGTCGATCCCTTCCTCCAGCCCCCTCGGTCCAGAACCTTCATGCCCCGCCGCGTAGGCACACTTGCCACCCCGTCTCAACAGTTACATAACTATGACGTCACAGTTTCGTTTAGGAGAATATTCGGTGTTCACATGCTCGGGACCGTGTCTCTCACTGCCGAGCCACGTCATGTACTGTGATGACAACGCCTTGCTGGCCAACACGGTTTTCCCTGGAGTTAATAATTACCTTGTTTTGTTTTGTTTTGTTTAAATTTTTTTTTCCAACGTTTATTTATTTTTGGGACAGAGAGAGACAGAGCATGGACGGGGGAGGGGCAGAGAGAGAGGGAGACACAGAATCGGAAACAGGCTCCAGGCTCCGAGCCGTCAGCCCAGAGCCGACCGGGGGGGGGGGGGGGGGGGGGGGGGGGGGGGCTCGAACTCACGCGAGATCTCGCGAGATCTCGCGAGATCGTGAACTCCCGGACCGGGAGATGGTGCCCTGGCTGAAGTCAGACGCTTAACCGACTGCGCCACCCAGGCGCCCCTAATTACCTTGTTTTTTAAATTGTGCTTAGTTTTCTGTAGACCCAGTACTAAAACCTTCCTCCTACCTCCTTCTCAATTGTCTACGGGTTTCATTTCCTTTCCTTGGAAAGATCTCGCTGGAAATTCTCTGAAATGCCTACAGGGGACTGCTGCTCCCGGGCCCAATGCGTGGCTGTGCCCCAGGACCCCCTTTCATGCCACGGTGGCAATTCTCCTCACCTCCTTGGTTCCTGGGGCCCCACACTTCTTTGTCCTTGCTTTCCTAATGCAACCCTCCCTGCATCTTCAGGAGAAAGGGTGCGTGAAATAAAATTGTTTAGACTTTAATCTGCCGCTTGTTTGGATACAGCATTTCGAATTAGAATTCATTATCTTTCAGAACCCAAGACACGGCTCCACTGAATTCTAGCTGTTAAGAAGTCTGGAGCCAACCTGATTTATGATTCATGATCCTTTGGGCAAAACCTTTTTGTTTTCCGTCTCTCTGGAAACTCCTAGACTCTTCTTTGTTCAGTGTCTCTATGGGACTGGCTCTATTTTCATTCATTGTTTGGGCACTCAACGTGACCTTTCATTCTGAATCCTGTCCTTCGGTTTGGGGAAAACGCGTTGCTATTTCTTTGATATTTATTCTCCTTCTGTTTCATCTTTTCTCTGTTTCTAGAACTGTTCTTGGTGAGTTATTGGGTTTCCTTGTCTAACCCTCCTTTCTCTTCTCTTTTCTCTCTTTCCTAGCTGTCTTTTTATTTTACTTTTGGGAGAATTCCTTCAACTTTCTATTCCAACTCATAATCTTCTATTTCTATCATGTTTTTTTAATTTCTAAGAGCCCATCATGACTCCCTTCTGTAGATTTAATTTCTAAGAGCCCATCATGACTCCCTTCTGTAGATTTAATTTCTAAGAGCCCATTATGACTCCCTTCTGTAGAGAGCCCCGTTATCACTTCAGAGCTCCAGGGTCTTCCGTTGTATCACTGGCAAAATTAATGATGACTTGCTGTCCCTGCTGTTAATGCCGAAGTTCGCTTCTCCATACATAGTCTCTCTCTCTTCCAAGTTCCTTTTGTTCTCATTTGTTTTTATCTTTCTCTTTCACATGAAAGACTTTCCTGAGGTATTCAGCAACCTTAATATCTGTCCACGTTCAGAAGACAGGCCCTCGACAACTGACTGGGAGCTCTTTACATGTGCAATTTGTCAGCTGGGGCCGCCCTGCAGGGTCATCTGGTTGCCGCATTCGAGCGGGAAACCCTAAAGGAATTCTCTGGGTCTTCCGAATTCTCAGGTTGGCTTCTATGCAGGGAGTCCTCCAAGCTCCTGCCTACAGAGTACAGACCTACCTCTTCTATCTCGAGGGGTAGGTCACTAGATTATCAAGTGCACTGATCCTGAGCAAATCAACTTGGAAAATCTATAGAAAAGTACAGCGGCTTGGGAAAGGAAGCAGTAATTTTTCCTGTAATACAATTTTCACGTGAGCACCTGTGTATTGACACAGAACCAGGCTTTTGGTATTCCATTCGTTTGCTCAACAAATACGTCTTGTGCCCATTCGATGAAGCGGGCACCACGCTGCTCAACCCCGAAGCACCGGAGAGCAAGGCCAAGGCGCCCTGGCCCTCAACAGCCTCTGCTCCAACGGGGAAGAGAAACGACAAGTCAACTGGTAATTCACAGTTGTGCCGGGGGGGTCATGAAAGAAATGAACACAGGGTGGGGATGTCACAGACAGTAAATACAACCAGGTGGCTATGACAGTGACTGGCAGCAAACAGGGGAGGTAAGCACGTTCCAGAGAGTCACAGTAAACGGGGGTCTTACGGAGAGTCGCAGACAATGGCGGCATACCACAGAGAGTGGTGGGCGGGTGACTGTTCCACATAACTGAGGAAGGCCTCTGAAAAAGCGACATCCGAAATGAAACCTCGGGGACAAGAAAGAACCAGCCCTCGGAGGCCATGTGGGGTGAGGAAGGAACCGATGAAGGTGGAAAGAAGCCCGAGGGATTAAGGAACCAGTGGGAGGGCACCCTGGAGGAAGGGTGGTGGGCAGGGGGCAGGAGGCAAAATGAGGGTGGGGAAGCCACCCGGGGCTCAGGTCTCGTGGGGTGCAGGCAGCCGCGGGGAGGGGTTTAGACGTTATTCCACGTTCGCCGTGAAGAAACCAACGTGGCTACTGCGCGGACAGTAGAGCTTGCTGGGGTAATCCAGCTGCCAGGAGAGACGGCTAGCCAAAGCAGTGGAAACTGAAGCGGAGAAAATGGATGGATTCAAGCTAGATTTTCATTCTCCCCCAGGAAGAATCACCGAAGGATAATAACGATGATAAACGTTTCTCTAGCCCTGTACTTTACCAAAGCATAAGCGCCCCACCGTAAGTGGATTAAGCTGTGTCCCCACAGTGACAAAACAACGAGGCAATTCATTCAATTCAATGAAGAAGGAAAACCAATTAGTATAGAGAAAATAATCAGATTGGCCAAATGTCTTCTCAGCAGGTTGTGTGGGTTCTGAAGCTTAGCGGAAAGGCCGTGTGCGCGTTCGACCAATGCTTTCTGACTCATCCGAGAAAGCGAAGGAAGAAAATCCATTGATTTAATTTGCTTTTGACCTACAGTCTACAGAGAAAAGTCGGTTATCTTTAATAATTGTGAAAAATGCCCAAATAATGTCACTGAAGTGTGTTAAACTAATTTGGATTATTGAAGAAGGAGGCTAACTTGCTTTTAAATGCATGGCCCTTTCCAAAAAGTTAAGGAGCGCCCTGGCCAAATGTTAAAGCACAGAATGTAATCCTGTTGAGGGCACAGCGTCACTCTGTGAATCACTTCCTCCATCTTCCGAAATGATGGGCTCCTCCGTCTTAATGCAATCTTCAGAAACCCGACCGCTCTTGCACGATCACGTGAATCTCCTTAAGAAACCACCTCTCATCCGAGCTCTGTGTGCCGTTCTGTTCTCCCCCTTGATTAAAGGCTGTGCTTTTAATCATTTCCCTCAGAAATAATTGCCAAGCCACGGTGAGAGGAAGAGACTGCTTAAAAACGTTGTAGCAAATTTAAATTTAGCCATCTTGAAAAGGCTACCAGAAACTGTAAAATAATTAGGAAGAAAATGGAGTGAAGCAGCCGGATGAAACTCACAACAGAAGCGTAGACCTCTTTAGTGCCAACCCTCTTCCCACTGTCTCAGTTCCTGGGCTTTATTAAAAAAAATGCCAATAGACATATGACTTAAATATCATTATCTGAAAATGGAAGTCATTTGATGCATTTCCTTCGGTTCCCCCAATACACCAAAAACTCCATTAATTTGGAGTCCACAGGCTCTGGAATTGTACATAAGGAAGGGCTGAAAATGAGCCTACCATGTTGGCCTTCTAAGCAAGCTAGATGCATAATCAAGAACACACAAGTGATCTCCTAGCCTATTACCTGATCTGAGATTGAACTGTCTAGAAGCGTACCTGCCACTGAAGGACGCACAATGCGTTAGCAATTAAAATTTGCAGTTACTGGAGAAAAGCCGGGCAGAACTCTAAAAGCAATCACCAAATGGGCAGATACTTGCTCATTTACTCAAATATCTGTCGAGCCCACTTTTCTGGAGTCTATATTTGTCAAGCCCATTTATGAGCCCATAATTTTAAGCCTAAATAGTCAGTGAGCCCATGTTTACTGAGTCCTGAGTACAGCCAGTACTCTGTGCCAAGAACTGTGCCGAACACAGGCAGTTAATTCAGCGGCAAACGAGGCGGACACCTCGTGGAAATTACAGTCTAATGGGGGAGCAATTCAGCCAGCAAATAATGACACAGAAAATGCACCAAGAAAATGCAGTCAACACTACGAAGGGAAAAGTGGAAGGAGCCATGAGGTGGTGAAAACGGAGCCCTGACCCCACCCAGACCTACGGAGAAGACCAGAACCACACACACTGTAAGACTGTTCCGACAATGCACCTGCTGAGGCTGGTTTTCTCTCTACAAAGCCACAATCATTCACTCATGTAATTATTCGGCCACTATCTTCTAAGTCTCTATTTCATGCTGCACACTGCACTAAAATTTTTTTGCAAGCAAATTCACCCGCTTCCGTCCATCCTACTACGATTTTGGTTTCTATGGGAAAGAGAAGAGAAAAGATCTTGCCGAGGATGATGGAAGACAGGACTTCTTCCTCTCAGGCAGAGCCTGGAGGATGTCGATTCCGATCAGAAAATGATCATGAGCCCGTGGGCGGCAGGCGGCAGCCCGAGACCTCAGTTCCACGGGCAGGGGGGTGGCGTGAGGGAGAACCACAGAAACATCTTCATCAAGTAGAGCCTTGGTATCTCTGTGCCATCCTAACGCAATCTGTTCAAAGTCTGCCTCTAAGTAATCACAAACACATCTTTTATTTCAGAAACCACTTTTCTTCGTGGTTTTCATCTCTTTTCTATTTCTTTGATGAAAGGCAATCAGGGCGACAGTCCTTCCCACGCAGAAATTGTGGGAAATACACTAAAACTGTGTTTAGTGCAAAGTGAGGTTCCAAATCTTGCTTTCAGTTAAAAGTTCTGTGGTGTCCAGGTAAGAGCGTGACTTTAAGATGCCCGGCAAAAGCAGGATTATGAAATCACATAAGGAGAAAAGAAGACTACGAAAGAAGCGCCACTGGAAATGTTACAAATGCCAAGGCCGCCCCTCGCCAATCTACTTCGTGTGTCATTATTCCAGAATCTTCTTGTGGCTAAATAAGAATTATCTACGCAGGTCTCTTCTCTAGGACATTCGCCAGATACACCCGCAGCATCCTCTCTTTTCTTCTCCAGATTTACGCCTTAGAATGAAGGAGACACTCTTCGGTTTCAGCGATTTCGGAGCGCTAAGACCTAACTAATAGCTTTCGGGAAAGAATTAATACTTCTCTATTAATTCTAATGGGAAAAGATGTAGAGAAGTCATTAGCTCCTGTCAGAGAAGGAGAGCGAAGGCATGGGGAGAAGGGCCCTGGAGAGACTCCTCCCCAGCCCTACCGTGTCTTCCTGACACGTTCGGAGGGGGACCCGGGTGAGGACGGGAGGGGGAGAGGTTAGCTGCCGAGGCCCCATGGTGAACCCACCAAGGGAAACTATTGCCGAGAGCCCGAGTGAACACAGGCAACAGCTACCTTTATTCCGGGGATCTGTTCAGCCTCTCCACACGCTGGTTAGAAATTGTACCTTTTATGTGTGTGTAATTAGGTAAAGCTTTTACTTCAGAAACTACCTGTAATCACAGTGTCTCTACATTTCTGTTCCTGAGATGAAAGCAATGTGTTTTGATCACTTGCTCCTCTCAGATATTTTCTCCAAACTCGGTGCATGGGGCTGGTATGAAACATTTCAGGGACTCTAAAGCTTGGTCGTGGGCAGAATTCAACAATGTGCCTTCACAGAGTAAGATGTTAGGCCCACGGAATATAGAAACATAATGAAAATGGCTCAGGACCACTCTGAAAAGTTTACGTCCAAAGTGCCCCAGGAAAATGGGTTTTGTGGACCTGTCTAAAGCAGTGGTTCTCAACACGGCTGCTTAACGCTGGCCAGTGCACAGGATGGCCCCACAGGGAGGGACCTGGCCCACAGGTCAGCAGATTCACGGCACAGACACCCTGCTTTAAACCAAGGTCACCATCTCAAATGCTATAGGGGCCGGGCAAATAACATAAACGAGACAAGTTGTCTGGGGCCGGGGACCGTGGGGAATGGAGGGACGCCCAGGTTCCGGCACGCAGCTGACCCTTAGCTCCACCAACGGAGACCATGAAGAACCAAGGATCCGGTCGGTCACATCTGTCCATTTTCCAAGAGACACCAGAAATGTCGATTCCATGTGTTTTTAAACACGGATGATGAATCCGCTTTCAAACAATAACACGGTGCTAAACGACGTGCCCGTAGCCTGAATTCGGCCAGGGAGGGGGTCAGTTTGTGACCCCCTGTTAGTTTATGAAGCTTAATAATCCGCCCACAGTGACGGTTAAGACTTTAGGCCTTACCCAGGCCTCACTCTTACAGAAGCGAAGTTTCTGTTAAAAACAAAAAATGCCATTGAAAACTATGGAAGAGTAAACATGTTTTTGCCAAGTGCTCTGGTGGTGTCTTACGCAGTGAAACCTGTAATCATGAAACACGTTGATCCACGTTTTGGGAAACTGACCCAGAATGTCTCCTGCAGCAAAAGAGCTGTGGCAGAAAAACACTAGCATAGCAATCGACAGGAACACAGGAACATCCACGGGCACAGGAAGGGCCGGAGAGAAAAAAACTGCGGTGCAGCTAAACCATGGGATTTTATGCCATTATTAAAATGATCTATCGCTCATCTATCTATCTTTCTACGACACAGGCCTAGAATTTTACACAACATATATGAAGAGAAGTCGCAGATTTCTACATATGGGATGATTCTATTTGTGTAAAAAAAAAAAACAAAAAAACAAAAAAACAAAACCAGAGACCAACACGGTCTGTTCATGCTTGTATGCGTGTGGAGGTGGGTGCGCAAGGAACATCAGCTGGCCTCTGGCTGCCGCCGGGGGTCATGAGGCTGGGGACCGTCAAACCTCCCTCGGATATGTGGATGTCGCTTTCTTTGTTGCAACAGGCATGGGACGGCTTTATTCATTTGAAAGAAAAATGAGAAACAAATAATGACACTGGCCCCCAAATTCAGGCTGAAAGTCATAAGGAAAAGCCCCCGGGTGTGCCCGGCGTGTCCAGGCAAAGCTAAGGGTCGGGTCTGTTCGGTCAGAACACCCCGCTTAGACGGGGATCTGAAGCCTCGCGCTCTGGTACGTAATGAAAGTTCTGCTTCTCAGCCAGAGAACAGACGAGACTTGCCAAAGGAGAGAAAAATACATTTTTCCATCTCTAACCAAATCTGGAGCCTTTCTGTACTCTCCTAATTTTTTTCTGAAATCTTGCCTCTTCCGAGTAATCATTTCTCAAGTTTTTTTTTTTTTTTTCAGAAACCACTTTTCTCTGTGGTTCAAATTTCTCTTCTCTTTCTCTGATGAGAGGCAATCAGTTTGAGAACACTTCACTTACCGTTTTCTCCAGAAAAAACAAAAAAAAACAAAAAACCAACATATTTAGTGGGAAAGTATGCTTAAAATCTTTTGGTAGGTTGAAACTTGAATCACGCTCAGACAATAAGAGAATGCTCTAAAATGAAGAGAGGACAAATTGTAGGGAGGAAGGAAAACTAAGTGGAGAACAAAAAAAATTGCTAATGTTATTTGAATTATTTAGTGCCAAAATTTAGTCAGGAAAATTCACTTTATGGACCATTACTTTCAAAGTTTCTTAACTCTAAATGAAACTGCAGAGAAAGAAGTTCAGACTTGGGAATATAATTGATGTGTTTAAGCAATTGTCTTTTCATTTCTTAAGATTTACACCCCGGAGAAGGAGGTGTTATCCTGTTTCAAGCAATTCTGTAAGCAGTATTACTTAACTAATGGCTTTAGGAAAAGAATATCTCCCCATTAATTCTGACAGGAAAAAT
This sequence comes from Prionailurus viverrinus, assembly GCF_022837055.1. Taxonomy (NCBI): domain Eukaryota; kingdom Metazoa; phylum Chordata; class Mammalia; order Carnivora; family Felidae; genus Prionailurus; species Prionailurus viverrinus. The sequence goes on from NC_062563.1 coordinate 4,141,161, forward strand.
AATGGTACAGAGCCATTAGCTGCCGTCAGAGAGGCGGAGAGGGAGTTCGTGGATGAGGGAACTCTGGAGTTCAGGCTGCCATTTTGTTTCTCTGAGGAAAACACTCTGAGGTGATTTGTGACAGAGGGAGCAGGGCACGAGTGACACCACGGGAGCCCCACCCCTCCCACTCCACTCACGGCAGACTAACAGAAGTTTAAAGGCTAAAAGGGGGGTGGGAATCTACTCTCCTTCATTTCAGAGAATTACATCACCATCCTCACAAAATATTTAGCCATTCTACCCCTTCAACGTGATTAGGTAAACCTTTTATCTCACAAAGTACCTGTCAGAGAAGTTCTCTTTACCTTTTCCATTTTTTTTTTTTTTTTTCAACGAAAGACAGCTGCTTTGATAACCGTTACCCTCGGAGGCATTTTCCCTAAACTATGTCAGTGGTTAAAAAAAAAAAAAAAAAAAAAAAAACTAGTTAAAATCTTTCAGTCACTTAAAAGCTTGGCTATGTGCAGAATTCAAAAGAAGAGATTCTGGTGAGAAAGGAAGTAGAGGAGACAAAGAGAATAGAGGGGCTCCCTCACCCTGCAATTAAATGCGGGTTTACTGTCAATGATTTGGAAGCTCAATTCTACCTAGTTGATGCGACGTACGCAGAGCTGAAGAGAAGAAAATTAGGACATAATTACGCAATGACTGGCACTGTGGTGAGTGCCAGAAAGGAGAGGAGTTATGATCCCACCACAAGGACATCTCCTCTGGCTTGAGACTCAGGAGCGACCAGCCGAAGGACCCACTAAAATGTCACCGCGCAAAACCATCCAAGGAGCCAATGTGATCAAGAAGCCTCAGCCTGGTTCTTCAGAGAGAATGTGGCTGGGGGATAGGAAAGCAGAGGGACACAAAGATACACTTATCGAAAATCTGACTACATGCCCAAGCGTTTCCCTCTCCTAATGCAATTTTCTAAAAGTTTGCCTCTTCCAAGTAATCATATATTTTATTGCAGAAACTACTTTTCTTAGTGGTACTCATTTCTGTTTCTTTGATGAAAGGCAATCAATTTAAGATGTTCCTCTCAGAGAATGTTTCTCTCCCTGGAAGATGTTTAGTGGAAAGTCATGTTGAAAATCAATCCTTAAGTTGAAAGTTTATGCCCAGACCATAATCCCGTCCCTAAAATTCAGAGAGCAAATGTGGACAGTGAGGTGAAGTCGGGGGAAATACAATCACTGGAAATACCATTTGAAATCTATAACGCCAAGAATGAAAGTCAAGAGTATCTACTCTTCGAACTATTATTTTCAACACTTCTCATTACCAAACGAGTCTATAAAAGACAGTTCCTTTCTCGAAATATAACTGAGGTATTTGAGAGCTCATTTTTCCCCAGGATTTGCATCCTTAAAAAGAAGAAACTGATCCGTTTCGATGATAACAGCTGGGAAGAAAAATCTTCCCTTTTCTACTTCATTAACCCTGAGAAGGTGGAAAAACGGACTAATGTCAAACTCGAAACAAAGACAAGAAAGAAAATACTGGAGTTGGCCTCATCGGTTTTGGTTTTCCAATCACCCTAGGAAAGAAAACATTCTCGGCCCAGTCTCGGTGAAAAGACAAATGTTCAGGGAGAATCTAGCTCTTTCTTCAATCCTAAATTGTAGATGAGTAAAACTCAACTGGACCAGAAACCCAGGAAAAGAGGAGGAGGGAACACTTCTCTGTTTTCCTCGCCCAGTCAGATACTCTCTACCTCGTGTGGTGCTTAGGTAATTTCTTCCTTGGGAATACCTGTCAGTGTGGTTCTCTCTGCTTTCTTGAGGAAGGGTGGGTGTTTGTTTGGAAAGCTGGAAACCCTCTTCCACTCAGATACTTTTTCTAGACAACACTAGTGGAGGAGCCTGTTTAAGATACTCCAGTAACGTAAAATCTTGCACACGGACGGAATTCAATAGCATTTCTTGCATGCTATTTAAGAGTAAGAGGACCGGGAAAGAAGAGCAGTGGCCCCAAAACACTCCTGAAAGACTTTCGTACCAAAATTTACTCAAGAAGGTGTGGTTTTCTTCACAATGGAAGAACCTGGGCCGGGGGGACTAGGCCGCCATTGAAAGACTTTCAACGTGGCTTCTCTTTTCTCACGATCTCCGCCTCCGAAGAAAGAGGACTTCTGTAAGTGTGATCCTGTAGCAATGCGGCTCCAGTAGTGTTCTCTGAGCCAAAGCCTCTGCGTGATTTCTACGGATCATGATAAAGAAATAAAAGGGGATGAGTTCTTTCAGACCAAAGCGGGGAACGAAGGATGAAATGGGACCTGTCCTGCTTCTGAAGGCCACGGACACTTGCACTTGACTGTTCCCTGTGCCGCGGAAGCTCAGACGCAGGCAACAAAGAGAGGAGGAGGAAAAACAGGAAGACGTGGGCCAAATTCTCACAGAATTCTATGAAATCACTCTTTTGTCCTCATACCAGCTTTAGAAATCCTGCCTTTTATGATGTGGAACTTGAGGTACAGGGTTTTTTCTTTCTACTTCAGCAACTACCTCCCAGACTCAGAGTAGCGCCTTTATCCTCTCTAAAACCTAATCAGTCTGCAAATTCAAAAGCTCCAGTACACAAGCAAGCAAAAGCCTACCTAAAAATACAGGTAAGACCCCCGAGGCGACAGTAAGGAAAGACAAGAGACTACAAAAGAGAGAATACTGCCTCAGAAGTCATTTTTCATCCCAACGAATCAAGAAATCGAATTTCTCGATTTTTTTTTTTTTTCTGAGAGTAGCAGTTGACGTGTTGGAACCATCTAGAAGGTCCAAGCTTTGAGACATTTTAAAAAAATCTTTACACCTTTCCTGAGGACTTCCACTCCGCCACCCCCCAAAAGAGACATCTATTTTGCAGTCCTAAAGCAACATCGGGAAGGAAATCCATGGTCTGACAGAAAATGGAAGGTGCCCTTTGACTCCTGTCTGGAAAAGAGCGCAAGCAACATCGCACCCAGACATTCCACCTGGAGGGGGGGTGGAGGGCGGAGTGGGAGATGAAGCTTGAGGCAGACACACAATTCCGCACAAACGACCTTACAGGGGCCGAGGGGGTGTGGGGCAAGAACGGAATTTAAGCCACGCAAACGATCTTTAGGAACCCCTGCCTTGGAGCAGCTCCCAGAATGCTCCCTGGTGGCGGTCTTGGGCAGGCTTGGGGTGGGGGCACCGGCGCCCCTTATCACACAGCTGTCCACTCGCTCATTTTCTCGGAGAAACGTCAGCTAGGCTGGTTAAGAGCAGCTCTCCGAAATTTTCTCCCAATAGAAAACTCACTTACGTACGGAAAATGAAGGTCCCGCGACAGGAAACTCAAGGTGGGGGGGGGGGGGGGGGGGGGGGGCGGCGCAGGGTGCAAACTGCCACCGAAGCCATTGTCATTAAAAAATCATTCAGGAACTCCTCTTGACTTGTCTTTAAAAATACGTTATTACCAAATTCAAATCAGAGACAGAGTAACACAGCTCAAATTATCATGGGGTAAACTAACATAATGGCTCTGAAATAAAGTAGTTTCCACTGTTTCTGCGGATGCTGACAGGAAAATAATGAGAAAATTGCACGAGCATCCATCAAAGACGGAGGGCGGGAAGCGCCGAGAGCGGGTTCTGGGAGACTGGCTCACTCGGGCCCCTCACGAGAAGTTGAGAAAAAGGGAGGAGAGAGCAGGAGAAGATGGCAAGTGGGCTTCAACCCCAAAGGATGCTGGTCCGCAGAAAGAGAGCGCCGCGGCAGCCTGCCACGGAAAGAAATACTCATAATCGTGGGATCCCACACCCTCTCGCTCTGAAGACGGCTCAACTTCTCTACGCAAAGGCAACCTTGAAAACTTCTCTTTCGAGAGGTCGTCGGCCCGCTTTACCTCAAGCAGTCCTCTCCTACAGGAGAAAACAAGGCTATCTGCCCACTTCCCTTGCAGAATATCCTCCCCTGCTGTATCCGTGGGGAGCGCCCGTGAACGAAGTACGCTTCGTTACTGTGAAAGTTCTCGCAGGGAGAGGAATCCACACCCGGCCTCTGATAAACACGAGGGGGAGAGGACGAGACGAGGCGAAGCAGCATGAGGCGCGTAATAAAACCGAAAACAGGCTGTAGCGCAGAAATGTACCCCGTGCGTCAGCTCGCAGCTCGCCACCCATTACAGCTTCTCGATTACAGATTACAGCTTCTCCGAGCGCATTTTCTCAGCCAGAATGCAGCAGCTTTATGCTCTCTTCCTCACGAATTTCAAAGAGAAGAGAAAATGAACCCCTCTCCTTCCGTGAGTTAGCTCTGAAAAGAAAGGGAACGAAGGTGGCCTTTCACCACCGGCGAGGTAGTGGGCGAAGGCCCCGGGAAGCCCCTCCACCTGTCTGCCCTTCGGTTGTGGCGTGGGGCGGGGAGGCCTCGGGCCCCGGGAAGAAGGAAACCCCTCGCGTTTGAGCCAAGGACCCAGAGGGAAGATGGGCAGGGACACCCGGAGGGACGCCGGAGGGTCCAGACGCCCGGTGACTGGAACCAGCCTCCCATCCCTCTGAAGAGACAATCCAGCGGCGGTGTCACAGTCCAGAAATCAACCCGGCCACAAGGAGGGCCCCAGGGAAAACCGGGCAGAAACGAGCAGGGACCCCCAAACTGACCGGGATTCAGAAGTGCAACCAGATTTGAAAGACAGTTCAGGGTAAATTTTGAAACACGTGGAGCCCCCCCAGGGAGGTCTAAGCCAGCAAGGGTGCTCTGAGGGTCCTAGGGCCAGTTGCCAGATGAAATGTGGCCGCCTGCTTAAGTTTAAATCTCAGGTCGGCAAGGAATCATTTTTTAGCGTTAAGTATGTCTTCTACAACGTTTGGGGCGCACTCAAGCCGAAAAAGAAGGTATCATTATCCGAAATTCAACTTTAACTGGGTGCCCCGTGTTTCCATTTGCTCACTCTGGCCAGCCCGCCTTAGGGTGTAGGGAAAGGGGGAGCTGGCCGGGGGCCGGCTGTGCTCAGAAAAGTCGGACATCTGACTGAAGGTACCAGGTTGGGCAGGTGACCTCGGCCCCTGACCGGCTCCAGGCACCGCCCTGGAAGGCTACGGGGTCTGGACGGGGCGATTATTACCCAGCAAGACATCTCGTGACGGGGCCCCTCACAAAGGCCCCGACAGTCGGACGGCCCCGACTGGTCTTGATGGAGACACGGCTCACGGGCCCTCCAAAACACTCAGGAGCCAAGCCCACAGGCAAAGGGCAAAGCAGGGGCCGGCGTGGACAGCCAGCCAGCCAGCATCCTGCAGCCCATCCCCTGTTTTCAAGACATTTTTAATGCCACCATGAAGAGACGACCTTCAGGCTATTCTGGAAAATTATCAGGCTCTCTGATGTCATTAATTCTCCCACTTCTGTGGATACAAGGACCCAAGGTTATTTTTTTTTTTTTTTTCCCCAAAAGGTCCCCTAACCCATACCCACTAGAAAAGGCCTTCGGGTATAGTCTGCTATCAGGAAGGTTCTTTTCTGGGTGAGAAGCCTCAGCTAGCCTCTAACCAACACGAGCGGCAAGGACGCGCACAGCGGAAATGGCCTGATGCAGATAATAACACCGGAAAGGAGCATCACGTGGAAATGCGTTCTAGAGTTCTGCGTGAGGCGGCCACACTCCAGTAATTGCAGGCTCGGGGACATTTTCTAGACGAGAGTCCTGTTATGCTCGTCACTTCTCCCTCAAGGATTTTCACACACAGGGAGGGGAGAGAGAGACAAAGAATAAGCCCCTTTTTCTTCTCCTCTGAAGCCAGGAGGAAAAAAACTAGGGCAGACCCTCAGCCGTTACTGGCGGACTCGCCAACGGCACCCACTTCAGAAAAGGACAAGGGTCGGCTTTGTTTCTGCCCAGAAAAACCACGTCTCTTTCCCCCAGAGGGCAGAGGGCTCCTAAGAAAACGATCCCCTGGGGCGCCTGGGTGGCGCAGTCGGTTGAGCGTCCGACTTCAGCCAGGTCACGATCTCGCGGTCCGGGAGTTCACGATCTCGCGAGATCTCGAGTGATCTCGCGTGAGTTCGAGCCCCCCGTCGGCTCTGGGCTGACTGCTCGGAGCCTGGAGCCTGTTTCCGATTCTGTGTCTCCCTCTCTCTCTGCCCCTCCCCCGTTCATGCTCTGTCTCTCTCTGTCCCAAAAATAAATTTAAAAAAAAAAAAAAAACCACGTTGAGAAAACGATCCCCTGTCCGGAGGAAGGGACTCTGCCCTCAAGGGGGGGGCGCCCTGAAGGGACAAGTCAGCAGCCCGGGAAGACGCTTGTGTTTTCATTTCCCTTCTCCACCTGCCAGAGGACAGAGAAGAAAGAAAAAGGACAAAAGGAAAGGTTTGGTCCAAATGCTCACTTTTGGGTTCGTCGTCGGTTACGTACAGCAACGTCAGGAAAACGTCTGGGGGCTGCAGGGGACCTGGGACAGGCCCAGAAGGAGAAACGAATTTACGAGGACTTCAAGTGGACCCAGAAGGCCACAATACGGAGACAGAAAGGACCGGACTGACCGATGGCCGGGCCGAAAAATCAGCACCCTGTATCCTTCCTGTCGGTTCAAGACATTTTTAACCTCACTATGCAAAACCAGCCTTCAAAAATTCTATTCTAGAAAATTATTAGTGTATTTACCTCAGAAATCTCTCTCCCCCGTATAAGAGGCCCCAAGGCTATCCATTCTTCTCACTGAACGTCGCCTTCCTTGCCTGCCTTGTGCTCCCTGGGAGAGAATCAGACGTGTGCTCCACGATCGTGAAGGTCACTGAGGCGCAGAAGGCTCTGCCCACCTGCTCGTAAATTCAGGGAGCAGAGACGGGAGTCGACGAAACGGCACCGGGTAAACGATGAAAGGTAAGGCAGGTTTCAGTGCAGAAACGTACCCTATGGTTCTCCGTTTTTTCTAGTTGGTATCTCTCCTCTGATTACAGGCCTTGCATACATGTTCTCAGTGAGGATTCTATGCAGTTCACACCACATATTTTCAAGGAAAATAAAAGTAATTTACTTCTCCAATAAGGTTTGGGTTCAGGTAAAGACTACACGAACTTGGTCTCACACAGCAGCTCTGGGTTATCTCTGTTCCCGAAATCCTGATTACACCATGCATCGCGGGAGACAGAATCAGCTGAACGGGGACACCCTTGGAGGGCAGAGGGCAGAGTCTTGGAACTGAAGGGAAGCCATGCAAGAGCGGGGGGGCAGAGGCTGGACGCTTGTGGGAGACGGAAGCCAAGTCCCTGCAGGGAAGAAGTCAGAGGGTGGGCACACGGGTGACCTTGCCACGGAGAGCCTGCCAGACCTCAAGCCAGAGAGGGTCAAGGTCAACATCAACCGAGGTAAGTCAGGCTGAGAGCCTGCGTTCTTGGTACGATAGGTCAAGGAGGGCACTTCACCTCTGGAGTCTTGCTCCCCAAACCATTGCCCCAAACTGATCATGGGGGAAACATCCGATAAATCCCAATACAGGGACATCCTACTGTTAATACACCTGGCCGGTTCTCCTCCAAACTGTCAAGGTCATCACAGACAAGGAGAGTCTGGGAGACCGTCAGAGCCAAGGGGAGCCTAAGGAGACAGGATGATAAATGCCATGTGGTGTCCCGGGTGGGATTCTGGGCCTGAACAAGAACATGAGGGGGAAAAAAATAGGGAAATCTGAACAAACTGTAAAATTCAGTTATTAATTCTTTACCCATAGTTAATGTATGGTTAACTGTAACAAATATGCCATATTAATATAAAAAATTAAAAACAGGGGAAACTGGGTGTGGGCTATATGGACCACCTTAACCACTTTTCTGTAAATCTGTAAATCTGTAAATCTTTTCTGTAAATCTCTGAGCCACCTTAACCACTTTTCTGTAAATCCAAAACTATTCTAAAATAAAAGGTTTGCTGGGGGAGAAGGCCAATGGGCCAGGTGCTATTCAAAGGACTGTGCACACATGTCTCCTGGGGGCAGAGCTTTGTGGCTCTGTGGAAGCCTTTTGTGGAAGGGGGTGGTCTCCCCCTTCCGTTGCTCTAGATGTCTCAAGACCTAGACAAAATCTTAGAACCTTCTAGAAGCCTACACCTTCTCCCTTACTCTCCGGGACCCGTATGACACAATGCAGCTCTTCTGAGAGGTGACCGTGGGGCCTCTTTCCTCCCAGATGGGCCCTGAAGCAAACCTAGGCCTTGCCCCCCGTTCTCCCCTCCAACCACTTTCCTCGACGGAATTCGGGGTACTGTGTCATCCAGACAAACTGCCTCATTGGCAGGCCTCGTGCAAATGAAAACGTGGGCTCTTGTTCAAAATGATGGAGACCTTCAAGCCTCACGGCAGAGCCTGCCCGGACCACGGCGTGGGTCACACATGGGTCCAGACCCCCGGATGAGCTCTGCTCTCAGGAAGAGACACGAGAGCCCACGGTCGGAACCATGTCCCTGCTATGCACATTCCCCCCACAGCACCAGACGGGCTCGAAGGCAAACGCTGGGAGGAGACCCCCGGCCACGACGGCAGCTCACAGAGATGGACAGGCACGGCCTATGCCCGGGGGGGAGGCGGGGGGAGGCGACCGCCAGTGAGCCCCACATGGCATAGCTGTGAGGACGGCCGTCCGCTCTCGCCTCCATGCAGAGGTCCTGTGCCTCTCTGTGCCCCAGTGTCCTCGCCTGTGCAACGGGACGATCCTAGCCCGTCCCGCGAGGGTGGTGGAGAGGCTTCAGCGAGCTGCTAACACGAGCGCCACGCTCAGGCTGCAAACGTGTGGGGCTCCTGCTGCCCCTACCTCCACCGCTGTGACGTCTGGGTGTCGACCGGCTCACTGCTCTGGCCTGGACCCATCCCCATTCCAGTGCAGTCAGCTCCGTGAGGGACAGGCCCTGCTCTGTCCTGATTGTAGCTTTTCCTGGCACCTAAAACACGGTGAGCGGCGCATAATAGGTGCTCAAGAAACAATCTGTTGAATGAACTCACTGAGTGAAGACCAGTCTGACTCCAAACCCCAACCATATGCTGCTTTTCCACTTCACTCCTCAAGATCACAAATAACAATCTTTACAGAGCCTTTCCCCTCTGACAAGACTGCAGATCCCGGGGAGGCTCATCAAGGGTTAACCAAGTGTCCAACATCCTGGGGGGCCGGGAGGGGGGGCCCTGCAGCGGGGGCGGGCCCCAGGGAGAACTCACAGTTGGACAGGCTTTCCAGAGAATCTCTTCTGATTAATGTGCCATTCTTCCCTCCCACCCCCACGAGTGAGATCAATAATGATTTGACTCTGCTCTGCTATTCTCACTGATTATAATCATATTTAAAAACCCTGATCATTTTCTTAAACTCCATTTAGTGTCAATTTGCATTCATCAAGGGTTTTTCTTTAAAGGGGTAGTTCTCCTTAACGGCGGACTCTGAATTTCGAAGGTAACGGGCCCTGTGCCTGAAGAGCGTCCGCAGAAGGAGATGAAAGGCACCCACGTTTTCGGCCATGTTTCCGCAAGGAGCCTCACCCTGCAGGGATGCACAGTGTCCCGGGTTACGAGCCAGTGCACGTCTGCGTGTCCCACAGCGTTTCCCCCCTCCCAGTTACACAGATATCAATGCTCTTTTTAGGGGGCATAGGGGTACAGCCATGAGCCGTCCCTGGGCCGTCGGTGGAAGCCCTGGGAAGGGACAGGAGAATACGTACACACAGTGGGCCGCTCCGTGTAAGTAACTGCAAGGTGTTTTTACCACTCTTAGCTACTGCGGAAGCTCACCGTACAATTTGAGATTTCTTCGGCGGGCGATGGTGGGAAGCAGCGAGGACCGAATGGAAACGACAAAGATGAAGCCAGCTGCCATCGGTTGCGGTGCCTCGAATCTCGGGGACAAAGGAGGAAAACGTGTGCCTGGTTTTACCATCGGGGGGGGGGGGGGCACGCAAAAGAGGCTCAAAACAGAAGCGTCTGAAAGTAGAAGGGCTCACATGCCCAAGCTTATCAACACGAATGTAGCTGTGTATTTTAAAAAAAATGTTTTTTTTGTTTTTTTGTTTTAAAAGCTTTTCTTTTTTTTTTAATTTTTTTTTTCAATGTTTATTTATTTTTGGGACAGAGAGAGACAGAGCATGAACGGGGGAGGGGCAGAGAGAGAGGGAGACACAGAATCGGAAACAGGCTCCAGGCTCCGAGCCATCAGCCCAGAGCCTGACGCGGGGCTCGAACTCCCGGACCGCGAGATCGTGACCTGACTGAAGTCGGACGCTTAACCGACTGCGCCACCCAGGCGCCCCCAAAAAAATTTTTTAATGTTTATTTATTTTTGAGACAGAGAGAGACAGAGCATGAACAGGGGAGGGGCAGAGAGAGAGGGAGTGAATGCAGCTGTTTGGTAACAAGACCCTTGAAGCGGGATCACCTGCCTTGTGCGGATAAACAGACAAAAATGTGCTCTTCTCCAATGAGGATTTCAAAGTTCTAGCTGTATTTTTTTTTCTAATTTGACTCATTTTTGCAACAGAGAATACAATCACGAACACGATTTTACTGCCGCCTAGAGAGGCACATGGTCAGGGCCCAGAGAGAAATCGAACCATGTGAACAGTATCTGGAAAAAGGCATTATTGCACGAATGCTAACTGAAATGTTTCCTTCTAAGGAAGAGATTTCTGGACGTCCAGCCTGTCTGCATCTCGAGCTCACGTGGCGGAGCGTGTGCGTCGCCTCCTTATTTCTGTTCCTTTTTCTCTGGAGTGAGAACCCACTTTCTAGCTGAGGCGTGTTACCGCTCTGCTTAAAAACTCCATTTTTCAGTTTTTCTTGCAGACAAGTAGGACCAGGTAATTAAGTTCTGGCCAAAAAGATGTGAGAAGACATGATCTACGGAATTTGTAAAACATGCCCTTAAAGGGAGGGTGGATACTCTCTCCTTCCTCTCTCCCCTTTTCTCTTGGCTGGAATGCAGACCTAATGGCAGGAGTTAGAGCAGCCATCCTGTACCACAGCAACAGGAAAACTGATGGCAAGGAGAGCAGAGCAACAGGACAGAAGGAACCTGGTCCCCACCACACTCCGGAGCCATCATACCAGACCAGGGTACCTACCCCGACAGTTGTCTGTAAGAGAAATAACCTATGTCTCTTTGAAAGTCATGGCTACTTTCAGCACTCATGAGAGAAGCCAAAGCCTTATTGTGCCCGATACCATGGTAATGAAAACTACTATACTGCGAGAGTCTCAACTTCAGCCTGTTTCTTTTTTTTTTTTTTTTAATTTTTTTTATGGATCAGCCTGTTTCTTAAAATTCTGATTATCCACACACGACCTTGCTCAGTACAAACGCCATGTCTGCTGACTGCTAAAGTATTCAGCCTTTATCATTTTGCCATATTTGAAAATTATGTGGACCAGGAATCAGCAAGCTACAGCCTGCAGGCCAGTCCGGCCCTCCACCTATTTTTATAAATAAAGTTTTATCGGAACACAGCCATGCCCATGTATTTAACATATATATATATATATATATATATATATATGGCTGTTTCTGCCCCATAATGTCAGGGTTGTATAGTCGCAACAGGGCCTGTATGGCTAGCAAAATTCAAAAAATAAAAAAAGTAAAAAATTACAAAAAAATTGTATCTGGCCTTTTATAAAGTTTGCAGACTCCCAATCTACACTATTAATTACATGAAAACTTCTAATTAACTCCCTTTCTCACTTAAACGAGACTCTTTTTAAAAACCAGATTATCTTTTAAGATCAGCTCTATATCACTGCCTCGGATGAAATGCTGGTGTCGCTTGGGGGCAGGCACTGCACGTTGTCTATCCGCTACTATTCTCCATTCCTTCCTATCAACGGAACCCCAGAGATGTTTAGTGCACCTCTAGAATGCTCTTTTCCTGGACTCCCTGCAGCCAGGGGAGTCCTTGCGACCCAGCCCAGACAACAAGACATAAGTAGGGGCCGCTGACTGCCCCTGAGAAAGCTTTCAAAGGCACACCCTTTGGGGCCTCAGGCCCTTTTTCCTGCCTTTGGTGCAATCTTGAGGTCAGGCTACCCACAGAATAAAGGCCCAGGGTGGGGACAGGAGGGCAGAAAAACAGAAGGGCCCTGGGTCACTGCGGGGTCACTGCTGGGCTCCCTGGCCAGCTGTACTAGCCCAGACCACTTATCCTTAGCCTACTTGTTATAGGAAAAGAGGAACCACTTTTTTTTAAGAGCTCCTGACAAATGTGTTCCAAATCGCTACATGTGCCACAAAACAAACAAATAGACAGCCCCGATGCTTCACCGTTTCCTGTATCCACACCCTCTGCCATGTGATTTTCAAGGTCTCTCATGGGATGTGGGGTCAATTTCCTCACCCTTGAATCGAGGCTGGCCCTGTGATTCTCCTTGGCCACTAGAAAGCCACAGAAGTGATGTGCCACTTCCAAACCTAGGTCCCCAGAGGTCGGTGTGAATCTGCGTTCATTCTCTCTCTCTCTCTCTCTCTGAAATATGGCAGGTTGGGAGACCCAGTCTTCACTTCACCCTCATTCCCCATGCTGATACCCAAGCAACCTCCACGCGTGTGCGTGAGGCCAGCCTAGACCAGCCAGCTCCCCTCCAATTTCCCAGCGGTTCCCCCCTGTGACCCCGCAGATGTGTGAGCAAACCCAGCAAAGGTCAGACATGCCAGGCTCCAGTCAACAGAATGCCCGGCGAGCCCAGAGACTCACAGACAATGATAAATGCTTACCGTTATGAACAAGTGAGTTAGCTCTGTACGCAGCAGTAGCTAACTTAAATCATAAGTAAACATATATTTGATATAAGTTAGCTACTACTATGTAGAAGATAGATGTACGGTTATTACCTTTGCTATTTTATATATATATATGTATATATACATATATATACACACACATGCACGCATATATGTGTGTGTATGTGTGTGTGTGTGTGTGTGTATGTATATATCTATATATATATATAGATATATCTTCTCCAACTCTATGAATCGTTTCCACGAGAACCCAAGATAACAGTTACCTACAAACCCTGTAATGGAGCTACGCACCCCTTCCTCCCCACTGTAAGGCTACCCCTCTCTTCTCAACACAAAGATCAGAAGGAGTTTGGGGGCCAACCCGAAATACGATAAACAGAGATACGGACAAAGTAGGCAAATGTCTACTGACAATATTCAATTTAAACCTAGTGGCGTCCACCCTGTAAAATCGCCCGTCACATCAGCTATTAATTTAGCAATCTTGTGCTTCCGGCTTCCATTTCCCGAGGCCGTTCTAGCCAGGCTTGCAGCGTGCTCCTCTGTGTGGCCATTAAGATATGTATCTTCCTGACTGATGTGTCTACTTTTTGATAATTTAAATTCTTTCTGAATATTTGATTATAAATCACAGAGGTAAACATACTATACGTTGGGGCTTCCAATGATAACTAGTGAGGTCTGGAGTGAGAAGCACGGTGGCTTATGACCTGGGACTCTCTCTGTCCCTCTCTGGCTCATGCTCTGTATCTCTCTCTCTCAAAAATAAGTAATAAACATTAAAAAAAAATTTTTAATATAATTTAAAAACAGTTTAAAGGAGATGATAAAATGGCTCAGAATAATGACTAGTCCATAGGAAGTGTCCCAACTATCTAAGCTGATTCCTAGGATTCTTAATAGATAATATGCGACTTTACAAGCAAATTATAATGTGACTGAGCACTTAATAGAACCAGAGTTTGAGAGTAAAGTTGTTCACACTAAGGAAGGCTGAAACAAATGACTGTTTCCAATAACGCACAAGAAAACGTCACTGCCCCAAACACCCTCCTCCGACTGAGTCATCGCTTCGATGCGGGGTCCCCTTCTGCTTGTTGTGAAGTGCAGAAAGCATTCCTTGTCCGTACCCTCCTACGTTTCACTGTACTTTCCAGATGTCACCTCTGAATCAAGTGAGGCCGGTTGCTCGCACTTGAGCTCCTTGGCTGAACACTCAGAGGGTGTGTTATCTAAGCACCAAAGAAGTCACCCGAGTGTAAGAGGGCCTCCCCCAAATTCATCCTTCAGAGAAGATGGAGCTGCCTCATAGTCAAATCCTTACCAAGAGTCCCATTTTAAGAGGAACTCTCCCAATTACTCCATTCTGAACTACAAAATACCGTTTAGGAAGGTACGCTGGCCTGAAAAGAGCCCAGTCCGTGGCCGTTTGGGTCCCTGACAGACATCACCTGGTAAAATCAGTGTTAGAGGTGATGGGAGGGGGACTTTAATTCAGCCATCATTCTTGGGCACTTGGGACACAGTTATAAGCACTGACTATTGTAAATAAGTCTCTTGAGGACTGCCTCAAAAAGCAAAATAGGCCACGACTCTTTGGTGCAAATTACCAACGGCCATCTACCAAGAGGAACGGAGGTGACAGTCTGAAAACAGCCGTGGGCAAACTGCCATGACAGCACTGCGCTCAGACTCTACAAATACTAAGTCTCCAAGAGCCGAGATGGAAGCGAAGGCACTGCGCTCTGAAAACTTGGATGACTCAGGCAGGTGGCTCTTGTGGTGACAAAGGCCATACAGAGGAGCACGCTGCAAGTCTGGCTAGAACGGCCTCGGGAAATGGAAGCCGGAAGCACAAGATTGCTAAATTAATAGCTGATGTGACGGGCGATTTTACAGGGTGGACGCCACTAGGTTTAAATTGAATATTGTCAGTAGACATTTGCCTACTTCGTCCGTATCTCTGTTTATCGTATTTCGGGTTGGCCCCCAAACTCCTTCTGATCTTTGTGTTGAGAAGAGAGGGGTAGCCTTACAGTGGGGAGAAAGGGGTGAGTAGCCCCATTACAGGGTTTGTAGGTAACTGTTATCTCAGGTTCTCGTGGAAGTGATTCATGGAGTTGGAGAAGTGGGAAGGAGTCAGACAGCAGTGGGATTTCTGGAGAAGTCCAGCCCTTGCCTGACCCCACATAAGGCTCTGCAGTGAGTGCTGCTTTGCACAGTATGCCCCGGCCAGGGGTGAAGGACGGGGGAGAGGGTCCTACCCTGCATCGGTCAGTGTCGCATGTTATGTTGATGGCGAGGGGGTCGCATCAGCCAAGGGCGATCCTTTGGAGAAGGGCACGGGTGAGGGCCGGAAGCAGCTGAAACCCACGACAGCTAGCACGGGGGTGGGGTGCACAGGTGCCTGGCCGGAAAGGGGATCTGGGCAGGGCACCAACAGCACCCGCCTCAGCTACGACACCGTCAACCTGCAGCAGCCCGCAGGGAGAACAAACCTGACCCCCAGGTTCTGAGTTCCCGCACCCAGGAGCAAGAGAAGCCGTGACTGACGTCTGTCATTCGGAGCCAGTTCATCCACCTGGATTCTCCATCGGGGAACATCGCTTCTCGGCAGAAGTGGGCTGGCTTACAATCACCTGTCCCCTCCCCAGGTATGGGCACATTCTACCCATCTGACGGAACAGAAGGTTCAGGACTAGGCACATGACCCCAGGAACTGTGAGCCACGCCAAAACATTCTTCTGACTCGTGCAGACCTCCGCACCTTCCTCGTGCCCCAGAGAAAGAGAGGGGTGGGGGCCAGGAATACCTGCCCACCCTGAACTCCCCCTTAACCATACTGAAGGTGGGATTACAGATTTCCTTAACGTTACCTAACGACAGATTTAAAATTCAAACCTTGATTGTCTGCTCCCACCCCTGGAAAACCATCTAATGTGTTTGCATAAGAGACGCAATCATGGCTTTGATGAAAGAAGCCAGTCTTTTTCATAAAGAGACGTTTCCAACAGACATTGATTAATCTAGTTTCCCATTCTTCTAAGCAAAATAATAGAGAAATCATCATTTTCTTCCTTATCTAACTACACAGATGACTGCTTCGTGACTCCTCAAATTTATTGAGTGGCAACACCGGAAGAAATATGAAGAAGAAATATGTCCTGTGCCCTCAGAAGCATCGAGATCCTCAACGTGTCAGGACCAAAGCAAGCGCTGCTAAGCCATCTGAGGACCATCTAAGGAAAGGTGGGGATTGGTAAACACAAAATCAGAACGAGCCTCCTCCTCCTCCTCAAGGAGACTTCCAGAACAAACGGAGGGAGCTAAGCAGGTTTTCTCAGCTTGAATGCAGAATGGCTTAAAACTCACTAAAAATGTTCCCCATTTATTAATTAGACAAAGAAAAAAAAACGGTATTTATGCACTGATCTAGAATGAAACATTACTTAAATGAATCCAAATTAGTGGAAATTAAAGACCATGCAGAATGTAAAAGGCAAAGCGGGTGGAGATTAATAAATGGGAATGAAGTGCGCTCCTCCCCTCCCCCCTCCCCACCCGCCCCCGCCCCCAGCGGGAGTGGGTCCGCAGAGGGGAAAAGCGGGGAGGGGACCCTGCAGCAGACGCAGGAAGCAGTTGCAAAAGGGCATTCATTGTTTTCACACGAAAACATACAAAACCAATTTCTTCTGAACCACTAACGTGCGGATTTGTAGAAATCAGTAACATAGTATATTTAATCCAGTTGAACGGAGATAAATGGGACTAGGGGTCTTCGGTTCTCAGGAGTCACCGCCAACGCTTTTTGGAATCGCCGTAGCATGCGGTTTCTGTTGTTGTTTTCTCTATTAAACTGGGAAAAGCCTGGAAGTCTCAACACTCTCCCCACTTAGGAGACAGGGGGAACGCAGTGAAGCGTGTCGATCTGCCCTTGGGGAAACCATGTCAGAGGCAGACGCTGTAGGTGCTCAGTAAACAGCCAGGATGGCACGGATGCCTGGGTGAAGGGAACTACGTCTGCCAGGGCTGGAACAGGCACAGAGCACAGTCGGACCGATCACAGCCACAGGGCAGCAAGAGCAGAGGGCAACTGGCCACACCATCAGGGCAGAAGGGCACGGTCTTAGGAAGGGACAAAGGAAACCCAGAGGGGACTACGGGCAGAAGCGCGGCCCCCGGCTCCCGCTCTCCTGGTGCAGGGGGGCGCCGCTCTGCCCCCCGCACCCAGAATACGGGAGAAGCCAGCCTGGGGGCGGATGGCAACAAACCACAGACAGAAGCCAAGGTGAGCCTCGGAGCACCGAGGCTGAAAGGTGTCTGGGCTGGTGAAAAGCACGCACCTGTCGGGAGGGGAGCACAGCGTCTCCAGGGACAAGGACAGGAGGTCATGCCATCACATGTCCACTGTGGCTTCCGGAGATCTCATGTTCTTGTACTCACAGGGGGGTGGGGGGGGGGGGCTCGTCTCCAGGATCCACTCACCCCAACGGAAGCGTGACCACAGGGGCTTCAGCATCTGGCTCAACCGCCCTGGATGTGGGGGCAGTAGATGGCGGCCAGCACCCGCTCTTCCTCCTTCTTCTCCCTCCTCCTCCTAGCAGCCCGTACGGCAAAGGTCTCAAACTACCGGACTACGTTTGGGGTCCAGACCAGTGTGTGTGTGCATGGGTTTGAATGTGAATTCACTACCATCAGGTAAAAATTGGGAGATTTTATTTAATGGGAAATTCTGTGTCTCTGTCTTCTCTACAGATTAATAATAAGGAGCTGGCATGCTCACCATACAACATGATGCTAAGCTCCATTTTAAATTATGGGGGATTAAGTTATAGATTATAAGTACTAAATTTTAAATTCGAATACATGATACAAATGATAACCCAACAGCTAGCAAACAGCAACTGCTATTATCAGCTTCATGTTCCGGATGGGGAAACTGAGGCGTGGAGTTGCTGAGACCCGTCCCTGAGACCACACAGCTCCCGGTGGTGGCCACCAATCGTGAGCCAGGGCGAGTCCCACCCCCCGCCCCCAGCCCCCAGGCTACCCTCCGGATGGCTGTGACCCTGTGGCCCCTGCCAGCCAGGCTGCTGCAGCCTCTCTTCTAGATGTTTGCTTTTAACATTTTTACATGTGCTTTTTAAAAACGTGGCCAATTCTGAACGAGAGGCTGGTGTGCTTCTTAGTTGGGGAGGAGAGAAATGTCTCCTCGTTGGCAGAGAGAGACCCGGAGGTCCTGCTCAGTATGGAGACAGGGAGCTTGACCTGGCAGAAGCCTGGGTTCTCCATCACATGCCTCAGGACAGTGCTTGAGCCCGGAAAAGGTCCTTGAGAGCCCCGCGTGGTCCTTCCCATCTCTTACCCCCATCTTCGCATGTTCCTCCTCCTCTCCTCCCCTCTCTGTCCCTCCCGTTCTCAGCCACGGCTTCCACCTCCTCTCCTCTGCAATCATTTCTCATGTGTGCAATCGTCTGCACACATGCACAGCACTTATGCGCGAGAAACACAACTAGGGGTCTTCCTGCTCTGACAATGGCAGGGGTCCAGCCTGTTTCCGGAAGCAGCAGGGCTTCTGTCTCTAAACCCTGCTGTCCCTTCTTTTGGCTGCAGCCTTGCACATTTCAGCCACCTGAACCACTAAGAGCATAAGACAAACTTGTGCCCAGGGCCCCCCCTGGTATTCAGAGAAGCCCCCCGCGTGCCCAGGCCCCCAGGCGAGGTGAGGTCAGGTCCACGTCCAGACCCACATCCAGACCCACGTCCAGACCCGCCATCAGGCGCCCAGGCAGAAGGGGACGGAGCTCAGCTGCTGGCGGTGCCTGCCTGCTCCTCGCAGACCAGCGCTAGGGGGCTCCCTTGAAGTTTGGAAGACGATTTCACATCAAATAAAAAGTCGTGCTTCGCTTTTTCCGGGTAATAAATTCGCAGAGCTTGTTTTTCACCCCCACCAGAGGTTAAAATAGTTTCATAAAAAGTTTTGGTAAATTCATGGGTAACTTTTGAGGTTATGTGAGGCTGTTGTCAAAAGAAAAAAAAAAAAAAGACGGGAAAAGAAAAAAAACAGAGCCTTTTCTCTCTGCTCATGTAAGAACCCGAATCACGGAGCCCGAGAGGGCGGATGTGGGGGGGAGGGGGGGGGGCTTTGGGCTTTCTTGCTCCCTCTAGAAGGGTCCACGCAGAGACATGGTGCCCCCTGCCCTCTAATGCCAATCAGTGAGGGGGGGGCGGGAGGGGGGGGTGGAGAGGCAGGAAATTAGCTGAGCTCATCCTGCACCGTGGCTCATACTGCCGACAGCCCCTCCCTGCCCAGACTGCCCATCCGAGGCTACCCGTGCCACCTTCCTGATCTTTCCACTGCTCTCACCGGCAGCCTGGGGTAAGGGCTGGCCGGGGCTTTTGCACCCATTTCTTCCCGGCAGGTAGTCAGGAGTAAAGCAAAAGTTCCAGTCCCTGAGTAGGGGTTAAAAAGAATAAGAACTTTATCGGATTCATGAGAAATCAAAGGAGACAAGAGGAGGCAGAGGGAAACAGCGCAGTTAAGGGAGGGGGCGTCGCACATTAACTATGATTCAGAGACTCAAATGCACTGAGTTCATTTTTCAATCTGCCTTTAGCTAGGGGAAAAAAAATAAGGAAATTATAGAAAATTGAGAAACAAACATCTCCGAGAGTGCTGTGCACCCGGGGGTGCTTAATGAACACTTAATAATTTCAAACGCTGGTACTTAGAAAAATGGCTTTTGTCCATTCCCGGCACGCCAGGTGCCTCGTAGCAAAAAAGGGAGAGCTGGAAATGACTGAAAATGATCACTAATGTCTATGCGGAGGGGGCACAAAAATGACTTTTTCATGTCTCTGGAAGTTAAGGAAATAAACAAGCCAAAATGTTAAGAGTTTTAGCAAAGGAAAAACCTTGGAACTGAATTTGTGTGTCTTTTTCTCAACGTGTGCACTTGGGCAGGACTCCTAATTGGGATGGAGAACAGCCACCACGTCCCCCTGCCGACCCCACAGGGCCGCACTGAAACTCAGATGGGGAAAAACACTTGGAGGAAACTCTCCAAAGGCTCAAGCAGAAAGCAGTGCTCGTTGCTGGAACAGATTTCCTATGCTCCCTGCCGGCATCCAACGCTGGGGTGAAGGCCAGATCCCTAAGCAGAACCTGGGGCTGCCGGGGAGGCCTGAGACGGGGTGGGGCTGGGGCATCGAGGATTATCCCCATCCTTTTATCTTCTCCACCTTCAAGGGTCTCACCGGGAGGTGGGGGGGGGGGTCACCTATGCAGCCACATGGCACAAATTAAATTGCCCCCACGATGTCCCCAAAGGCCAGTGAAATTCACCATTCATGGACTCATTTCTTTGACTCATAGATGTCTTCTCCAGACCTGGAGTGAAAAGTCAGCCCCCCACAGAGGCCCCCACTGTCAGTCGTGATAGCCACCACCCCCACAAAGTCCTCTGTGGTTGACAAAGCACTTTCTGCTCATCATCTCAGGTAGCTTGAGCCTCTCAACCGCCCAATGCGAAGGTTCCTAGACTGGCTCGAGGGGGATTTCAAGGGCCAGGTGAAATGAATCAGTATAGGTGAACACCTCCGAGACCCGTCTACACCCCCATTTTACAGATGAGGATGTGAAACAAAGACAAGGGGTGACCCTTGCCCAAGAAGGTAGTAAGAGGGAAAGTCAGGGCTCAAACAAATTCTTCTCAGTCTAAAACCAAAATTTCTTCCCCAGTACCAGTCTTGGGCTAAGAAAAGGCTAAGAAGGGGGCAGTACTGGCATTACGGGCTTTCTAAGGTCTCTTACAAGGTGGCTGGGCAAGACGAGATGTCTAATGTAAGAGGGTACCAGTACACATGGATCCAATGAAAACAGAACTGTGCTCTCAAATTCTAGCTAGATTTCAAACCTAACCTCTCTCTGCCTAAAAGGGAGATTAGGAAAGAGTGGTCAGGCAGGTGTTAAAGGCAGAGTAGCATCAAAACCAGACTTTCTCCATATGTAATCAAGAGCCTTAAAGGGGAATGAAGAACAGAATTACTTCCTCATTATGATCTGATACATTCTAATGTTAGTCTACATGTCACTCGTGATTACTTCTCCTCTAGGCTCACCGTTCGTGCCACCGTTCTGCCTCAACTTGCCACTAACACCCTGGTTGGAATGAATCCCCCAGGCTCACCTGTCTCCAAAACCAAAACCTGTCTCCTGAAGACCAGGTGTGGGGGTGGGGAGGGGAAGACCCACCAGGGTGAGCCCCAAATCCTTGCTGATCGTGCACCCCCTCTGGAGGTCTGCTGGACACCAACACCAGAGATCATCACTTCTCATTCTGCCTCAGCCTCTGATTCCATTTGGCTACTGGCTTCAGCATTACACGTAGAAAATTCTAGAACAAGACTCAGATTCCTTTTGGGGGCTCTTCCAACTCAAAGTTAAGAACGGTTTTCAGGAGGTCCTTCAAAAGGAGAACAGTCTCCATTTCAGGTTTGGGACTGAAGGTGTGTCGATCTCTCTCTCTCTCTCAAACCCTTAGCATAAACACACGTTTACCTTGCAAATACCCATATCTCAACTTCTCTTTAAATGACTCTGTCATCCTGCCCTCCCACCTCCCCAACGGAACCAGCCAGGAGCACACTAGCCATTTTTGCCTGCCCACCTCTGTTGGCGCAGAAATCAGAATTCAGAACGTGTCGCTCCGTTTCTACAGGAATCTATTAGTGACTGCCAAGGGAAACACTTAGCATTTTAGATAAATAAGTAAATAGTAGTTAAGTGCTGTGCGCCCCCATTTCCAGCAGTTTAGTGTATGTGGCAAAATTTCTTTATGATGCAAGGAGGGGGAAAAAAGGTCTGCCGTCCCTCCCCTCTGCAGTGGGGGCCCGGGCCGAGGGGCCCTCGGGATGGGCGTCGGAAGCATCGCGGCCCCTCCTCGTCATGTTCCTGTTTATGCTAGCCTCCTCTCCCTTCTCGCTCCAGCCGGCCTTGTCAGAGTCCCTCATTTGGAAGCTTAATCATATCAGTGAGCTTACCGCATTGCATTTGTAATGACTTGTTTACCAGTCTGTGCCGGCTCCCTCTGCCAGACTGGGCTCTCCCTAAGGACAAGGGCCGCGTCATGCTATCTGCCTCTCTTCCTGCTCCCACACACTGCCTGGCACAGAGCAGGCCCCTGTAATCGCATGTGAACCCGAGGCTGCGTGACTCTAATCTATGCCACAAAGGTGTCTCCGTTCACCAGACCCTAAGCTCCTCAAGAAGAGGGCACACGGCATCGCCTGCCTCTCCCCTCTCCAGGGGCACACGGGGGCTCCACTGCTCACAAACATACGCTGCGCTGCGTTAAACCATGAGTGAGATGGTATGATTCGGACGTCTGTAGGGTTTACCTGCGTTGCCCTCTCTTCTCTGGAGGAACCAGCTCCCCTTCACCCTTAGCTGCCCTGGCAAAGGAGGCCCTGCCCATCCCTCTGCACAGGGACAGGTGAATGATCCACACCTGAATCCCCAGTGATCGGTTCAGGAGACACAGGGCCCCAACCAGGCCAGCAAGATTCGGTCTGGGGACTCGGGCCGGGAGTGAGGCAGAGAGCGTGGACAGGCCGGGCAGACCCCGGAGGAGCCGATGCTGATGACCCAGAGAAAAGAGGGGCCAAGTGATGGAGAGAAACCGCGTCCTGATGGCAACGGCGGTACCTATGGACCCAGCCAAGCCTGCGGCCATTGTCTTACGTGAGATGATGTTTTTGTCCAGGCCAGTTTCAACTGGGTCCCTTTTCCCTACATGCAGAGTCCTTCCTACAACTGAATGTGGAGAGAGCATGGAGCTCCGGTGGCCACATTTCAGAATAAGACAGCTGTGGTGCTGTCCGGGGATAACAGAAGCTTGCAAAGAGGAACACTGCCATTATATTGGCAGGCGCAGCTCTGTGAGCCTTCTCATTTTATCCTGGGAGTCTGATCTGTGGCCCAAATCCCACACCAAGCCAGAAAGGGCCGAGAAATCCGTCTCTCGGGCTCCTGTTTATAATGCAGCGCAAAGACGCTGCTCGGCCTCTCACCAAAGCCTCACATATTACTGTTTGCTCTCTTGAGCTCCCCGGCGGCCTGAGCTTTCTGGGAGGCAGCTGAGTAACGCTTAGGGCCCAGCAGCCTGCAAATCAATTAATCTCTTCTGCAAATTGCTAACCGGGTCTAATGAATTGGCAAGGCACAGAGGAAGTCCTGCGTGGCTCTGTGTCCTTTGCAGTGACAGAGCTCTCTTGGAGCAGACTGAGACGTCATGCCTTGACTGAGGAACAAATCTATTAATATTTGGAGAGAACATCAAATTGTACCCGGTGGACTTAAAGTTGAGTCAAGAGAAACTCACTTCTCTGTGATTTAAAACAAAAACAAAGACAGTCTTCTCATCCCTCCATGTTTTTCCCCATTGGATAAGGCCAGCCTTCCGTGTGGTCTGTCTGGGCAAGGCCCCCCCCCCCATCCCCCCAGTCCCCAGTGGGCTGCCGGGTGGGGTGGGAAGGCCATGCTGTCCACGGGCACTGGAGGTAGCATCTTTTATGCATCCGAGGCACTTTTTTAAAAGTTGGAGAAGGTCAAGAAAAGAAGACAAACTCTGAAATGCTACAGGTGGGAATGTAAACTGGGAAGCAACCTGGAAAGATCAAAAATGTGCAACGTGGCCCCCAGAGGCCCAGGGATTCCTCTTCTCAGCTCTCCCTAGAGAAACGCTCTGCTCGGGCCGAGAACTATGGACAGCACGTCCCAGGGGAGTGACGCAACAGTGAAATGCTGACCGTGCCAGACTCCCCCTGATTAGAGCGGCTCCGTAACTCCGAGTGCTCCCACCCAGAGAGGCTCTATCCTCATCTGCAAGGTTGAGATAGGTCTCTCTGGATTTATTAACAGTGTGGAAAGCTATGGAATGTGGCCGAGTAAAATAAGCAAGTTGCACAACGAGATACGCATGTGGCCGTTATGTCAACCACGCACACGGGCACACGCACGCCTAACGGTCTGGCAGATTCCCTCGGAACAGCCGTTTCATCTGCGGCGGAACTGGCAACGGGGGTGGTGGCCACGGCGAACACCAGCCTTTTCCGCCACACTTTTTATGTGTTAAAGGAAGCATCACACGCATAACCAAAAACGAATAGTTCACTATTTCGTACCTCTAGGTGGAACATCGATTTTCCCCAGCTCTTTTCAAACACAAACGTGCCCAGCCCGTCTCCAGGGCCTTCCAGTCTGTTGTGTCCCGGTGTCCACTCCATCTGCCACAATCCTTGCTCCGCTCCGTGCCTGGAGCGATCTTTTTAGCACCCCCAGGGGACGGTCTCCCCACCGACCTCCTCCCTGCACCCAAATCCTTCAGCAGCTCCCCATCTCCCTCGGAAGCAAGATCAAGCCCCTTCCCCAATGTCTGCAAAGCCCCGAAGAGTGCCCGGCCTCTCGCTGCACCTGGGCTCAGGGTCTTTCTCACCACCCCTTTCCTCGGCAGGTCGCGTGCCATAGCAGCTTCCGCGTCGCTATCTGGGAGTCTCAGAAATGGAGTGTGAGGCTGCCCAGGAGGCCTCTGGCAACCCCTGTCCCCTACCCCCCAACGAGGAGGAGAAGGTAGAGGCTTCAAGGAAGGTCTGTGTAGGTGGGTCATCCCATGGCCTCTGCAGCCAACTCTGTCGAATGCAGAGTTTGAGTCTATACAAGTCAAGGCCTTGTAAAAGTTAAAGAAACACTAGACTAGGATGACACGAGTGGATGTTGGGGGGGGGCCCTTCCCTTTGTCAAGAAAAGGGCATTGCAGCCCACAAAGTCCCAGGGAGGGGCGACTCACAGCTTGGAGACAAGTAAAACTGAATCACACAGTGAGAGAGCGGTGCCCTTATAATCTCTCTGACCAAGGAAGGAAGAAAGTCTCAACCGGGTGCTAATGTATTTCTAATGCCCCTCAAGACGTCACGGTCTCTTTCCAGCAGAGGGGCTCTTCCCAGGGCTCGTGGCCTTCTGCCCACAGCAGGCTGGAGCCAGGCTCTATTTACCATGAAACATTAGTGTTTTCATTCTGCAGTGCTCCCTCAACGGCATATGATGTTGGTTTCCCAACGGTTTCTCTTCAAAAGAAACGTATTTGTGTTTCTTCTGAGTTTCAAGGACAAGAGCAAACGTTCACAGCGGTGATGTACAGACGTGACGTTTCTGAAGGTGGCACATGAGTTCTGAGACTTTAGGAGACACGGTTGACCACCAGCTTCACCATCCGGGCGGCCTTCCGCAGAAGGAGCCCCTTATCACTAGTTCGCCGGAGGGATTAAAAGTGGCCGGGCCTCCGACGCTGAACGTGCCTTCTGGGTTTTGTTACTGGGACGGTTTCTGAAGTCTCGGTGTGAAACGCGGCCCCGAACTTCACCGTGTTTACGGCCGTAGGCATGCTGGCTGCAGGAAACTGCAAAACCGTAAACACCATGTAGTTCTTAGAGCTCAATAAAACATCTCCCTCCATCGATGTGACTTGGGATGTGTCATCCGGGCACAGGGCCACGCTCAGCTCCTCTTCGGTGTCCCAATTTTAGCCTGTGCTCCGGCAGGAGCAGCACCACTGCCAACACGCCCAGCAAAACCCAAAGAATTACCCTCAACCACATCAGCGCTCTCCATTCCAGCCCACAAAGCGCATTTCTCAGGAAATCTACAAGAGCACTCGATAGCAAGGGATGCTCTGATGTACCCCAGCTTTGGAGGAAACAGAACGGGTCTCAGTTAATGGAGCAGACCCTCTGAACACAAAGGAGTCCAACAATAAATAATAATAACAAAAGCTGATATGTCGGCGGCTAGAGAGAAAGGGATGTGCATATAAACACAGAAACAGGGCGAACCTAATTATGAGATTCGTTTCTGCAACCCAGGGGCAGGAAGTGTGATATTAGAACAGTAATAGGGTGGCAGGCTCATGGGTTTTAAGCTCCCAGAGACTCGAAAGTCCCACTTGAGATGCACACAGAATTCAATGATGTTGTGTTCGTCTCCACTGCAACCCCCCACCCCCCGCCCCGCTTCGCCAATTCTGAAAAGAAAAGTATTCATTTCAGGGCAGCGACCTCATCAGGAGAAACGTATCAGGAATTGTGTAACCACAACAAAAGAGAATCGGGAGCTGCTTTCACTCAGGTGGTGTCATCCATTCTGTAGGGACATGTGGGTTTTTCACCTGCTTTTTCTGATGGAAAAACAGCCTTCGAGTGCGAGCATGTGCACGCACCTGCAAAGCTTCTCTTCTTAAGTGAGACCCCAACGCGGGAGGCGAAGAGTGGAGAAGCCGTTCTTGCGACAGGGGTCGGTGGCGAGCTTCCCCCTACACGAGAAGAGGTGATCTTTCGCTGTCCTACACCAGCGGGTTCGCGGTGGCATGGAGTAACTGCCCCCCCCCAAGTCCCGAGCTGGCACCAGACGAGGGACACCACCCTCCGCCCCCACAGCAGGGCCCCGTCACACATTTCACCTACGCTCAGGATTGTGAAACACTGCTCCCCACACCGCCCAGAAGGCACAACGCCAGGATCTTAATCCCCACCACGACAAACCGACCCATGAAGATGTCATAGCGGTCTTAGAGGCTTAATGCTAAAACCAAACGGCGAACGCTGTGTGGCAAAGCAGGGACACCATATCCTCACCGGCTCCTTAGACAGCTGGCTGTTCATCTTCAAACAGCCCGCGCAGACAGCCTGCCTCTCTTCTCGCCTTCCTGGACCTCGGTGGTGCACAAACACCTCGTGCGTGAGAACTTCTGCTCTGAGTTCTAGACAACAACACATTCTTGTAATTCATCTACAAAGTTTTCAAAGATAATTCTGACCACAGACTGTTTTGACCCAAGCGCTGGCTTTGGAAGCAAATCTCCCCGGTTAAGACTTGGTCCTATCTGTGGTGTCAGAGAGGTTAAAAGACATCAAAGTGAACATCTTCAGGTTCAAAGTCACCATCCCTTCCTCTCCAGAGCTTTCATCTTGTACAAATGACGTGGCATCAGACAGACAGATAATCCTTAAGGTTGAAGGCAGTGGTGCCACAAAACTGAGTCCAGCAAAGGTAGGGGAAGCTGGAAGTTGCTTTTTTAGATGAAAAGGTTTCTTTCATGAAGAAAATAACAAGTTTGTTTTGTTGCGCTTAGCTCCCTGCCATCCAAACCAGACACCCTCTGGACTCTTCTGTTGTTGACGCCTCTCCAAAACACAATCAGACACGAAATCTGCAGCTTGCCTGCGCCTTCCTTCGTTCTCCAAGAAGTTTTGGGGGCTGATTTGGATCAAGCTTTCAACGGGGCTGAGCCTCAAGGAGACCTCCTTCTGCTTGTTCGGTGGTTCGTTCAACAAACACCTACTAAGAACCCAACGCTGCGTGAGGCACTGAGGCAAAGGCCGAGATGACCCATCAGCTTGGGAAACAGGGCCCCGATTAACTCCAGTCACTGCCACTGGGGAAAGATCACCTAAGATGAATTCATTCACCAAAGGGACGAAAACTTCACAGCAAATAGTGGGGAATTAAGGACTTTGAGAATTTCTCTTGCAACCAAAAGCTATGAAGATAAGCTGATGAACCTACAAAGATAAAAATAAACCTTCAAGGTGAGGGGCTGTAACAGCAAACTGGGAGCTAACTGCTAAAATCAACTAAGCTTAATCAAGTGCTAATGGGGTCAGAGTACATTTTTACACAAAACTGTAGAGCAGACCGATGGGCTAGTCTCGAGTTTACGTTTTCTCTCACAGGAAGATCAAGAGGGACTCCCCACCCCCCAAATGTTATAGGCCTTCCTCCGTTTTCCCAAGGCCTTCTCTTCACTCCCTGGTATGTACCTCACTCTGCTGGAACTACCTCCTCGGTTTCCTCTTGCTCATTTGTCATCTAGTCAGATTCTGTCAACGAGTTTCAACCAACCCAGTGGTCACCTCCATCGGCGTCATGAAAGGCTGCGTCCTGAGCGTGATGTCTGGTTTCACTTGGCAACCCATTTACATTATATTGTGAAAATTCTTCTGAAGGGCAGGGATGAGAGCTAACGGTGAGGAGAGAGGGACAGAGAGAAAGTGGTGTTGACAAGGGGTCTAAATTTGTAAGCAATTTATTGGAGAAGGGTTTCATCCTGTGATAATGGTCGTCTCCCCAGGCAACCTCTGAACTGACGTGTCCCATAAAGAAAGTTTGGATTACAAGGTCTTTCCTCAAGTAGATGTGCACTCTCCTCGGGATATTCATGCAAATCCTTTCCACGAGGAGCCCTGAGTTTCTAAGATTAACCCCACCTAACATCACAGCTCCACCTTGATCCTGAAGTAAATGTGACTGAAGAAGTTCTCTGAGGAAAGCGTGAAACTCCTGCCCGCTGACAGTCACGTTTAGCCGGGCTGTCTGGTAACCTGTTGCCACTTGGTATTTAAAAAGAAACTTCCAGCCTCCCCCGTCCCCTTGCTGGAAACCTGGATGGGACAGACCACTGAATTCAGGTTTCAAAAGAAGACTCCGTTCTCAGGAGGGTCTCAAAGACTCCAATCACTCTAAAAATTTATAAAGTAGGTCTTTATCCTTCGTAACTCCTCTGGCCTTCTGCTTTTGCAGATGACTTCACTGCCAAGCCATCTGTTAATTCCAGTGATTAGTACCAAGCTAACAGAATAGTTTACAGAGGAGGGAAATTAAGCATCCTTTAAAAAAATATTTTTCAAAAACATTCTCTTCCTCTCCTCTTCGTAAGTTGTTGACAGGAAGATTTGCCAAAAATGAAGACGACGAAGAGTCAGTTACAGCATCTTATTTCAGCCCCTGGACACAAGTATTCTGGCCTACTTAATTTAAGAGGTTTCACTGATTCTAGTTGACCTACAAGGATCAGGACCAAAGATTTTCCCTACCTTTTAATTGGGAAATTCCGCACGCCCCCCCCCCCCAGCCCCAGAGACCCTTTCCAATTTCTTTGTTGGGTTTCATCAAGTCCCCCCAAGTTACAGCCCCTCAGGCACCCAAACTAGATGATTCTATCACTGTCCCGCCACGGAAAACAGGTCCTCCTTCCCCCTGGACCCTGCAAAAACAAAAACCAAAACCAAAACCACGTACACAGCTGCATGCATTCACGAGCGCACTGGTGCACGCACACACACGCGCACGCACAGACATGGCGAGGTCAGCTCCCTCACTTAGAAGCCAGCCCTGATCTCTCCATGCGGGGCCTGCCAGGTCAAAGGATGGGGGAAAGCTATTTGTCCGTGGTGGACGACCTAGGCCCATCGTCAGGCTCCTATGAAGTCACGGTACTTTTCTTCAAACACCCAACACTCAGAGAGGCTGCCACTCCTCTGTGAAATGCCGGTATGAGCAAGTGGTGGCAAAAAAAATCCCAAGCCCCTTTGATTTCCAGGAGGTATTTATGTTCGTGCACTCGCCACCCTCCAACTCAACTCAGGTGTCCAGCACGACCTGTCCAGCCCACGCTTGCTGCTTTACCCAACCAGCCATCCCTGTTCACACTCTGACACTTCAGTGAGGCACAGGGGGTGATTAATACTCCCTGGGCAAACGCTCAGCCCACATCCCGCAGGCTCACACCTGCTCTTAACGGACATCCACCACGTTCTTCCTAATTGCAGGGGAGGGAGCCCTCTGAAAACGGGCACCAGTGACCCAGGCCTCTGGCTCAACCCACTTCTCAAATAATAAACACGAAAGCATTTGTCACCATTCTGGGGGAGGGGGATCTTAAGTATGAATGGCCCCTCATTTCTTAGCTCCCCATTTAGACTTTGTTTCTGACGGTGTGTGTGTGTGTGTGTGTGTGTGTGTGTGTGTGTGTGTGCGCATGTGTGATGGTGCCCCAGTTTGTTCTGAGGCTTTGGTATGAAAAGCTCACGCCGAGATAAGAAGTATACAGAAGTGGGATTTCTCCCAACATGGAGAGAGTCTCGAGATCCCCTCCGGGAGCCCATATGGATAGGAACAGACCCTTCCCCCCAAGGATGAGAGAAGCTTTTAAAGGGAAGGAGGAGTAAAAGGGACAATGAAAGGTCAGACGCTTCCCAACTGGTGTCCCTGCTCACACTGGGGCCCCCAGGGTCACCATGAGCACGCCGGGTATGTGTGCAAATTAGGAGGAGGCGCCCATTTCCGCTGGTGGACTGTGACAGGGAGGGAGAGGGGAGCCGGGGCTCCCTGCTTTGGTCTGACAGCCCCACAGAGTGCAAGGCTGGGCAAACCGGGCAGCTGCTGGCACAGTCCCCGTGGCCCTACGCAGCGGGCCTGCCCGCGCCCTCCCCAGCCTGCCCCTGGGCTTCTCCCTAAAGAGGAGCCGATGGGTCCCCTGGCCCGACACACCCGTCCTGGTATTGAAGCCACTTGGAGCCGCTTGGACGACTGTTCCCCCGAGTGGGGAACAGGCCCGGCCGCTGGTGGGCTGCACGACTCCCTCTTAACGACTACGCGCCAGTTTGGTTTACAAAAGAACGTTCCTGCCTCAACTCTTCGCACACAATAAGAGCACACTTGACGTGCGTCCCTCAACACCGAATGTCCACACGTGCCACTCCTTTTTTTTCACCTGGAAACACATTTTAAGGTCGCTTCCGTTGGCTCACAGACGGGGGAGAATCGTAGAAGCCAAGCGGTTCAACGATGGCCCCCAAAATGGTACGTCCGAGTCCTAACTGCCAAACACGTGACTGTGACCTGACTCGGACAGAGTCTTTGTGGGTATAATTCAATTGAGACTCTTGAGTGAGATCATCCTGGATTTGGGAGCGGCCCTAAACCCCACAACAGGTATACTTACAGGGGGAAGACACGGGAGGTGGGGGGGTGGGGAGCCTGATCCACAGAAACACAGGGGAGAAGCCCAGGTGTCGACAGAAGCAGAGGCTGGACAGACACAGCCAGGGGACGCCTGAGCCACCAGAAGCTGGAAGAGGCAGGAAGGCTCCTCCCCTACAGCCTTTGGAGAGAGTGTGAGGCAACCGGCCTCCACAACCGTGAGAAAAGTAATCTTTGTTGTTTTAAACCACCAAGTTTGTGGCGATTTTTTCAGGTGGTGCCCAAGTGAGGCACCGCCCCAGTAACCGTCTCCGGCCTCCCACCGGGGCCCGGCGCGCATCTGGGCTGTCTGCCCTCTCCGGAGTCTGCGTTCTTGCCCCCGAGCCCGTCCTCACCACCCGCCAGTCCAGAAAGCTCCTGTTGTACTCTCCCTGCATCTGCGTTTCTGGACGAAACCCCTCGTCTCCCAAGAAAACTCCCCCAAGGCTGACCTTGTCCTGGGCAGACGACGAGAACACCTATCACCGCATGCCCCGCGCTCACTGGGCGCTCAGCCCACGCCGGTTTTTACGGAGGTAGGCTTGTCGTGCCTGGCAGATAACGACAAGCGGCATTTATCAGCCGCCGTGGGGGCGGCACGGTGCCCAGTGGATCCTCGTGTGGAGCCACTGGGTAGGTAAAGCCTTCGTCGACGGCCTAGCTGTACGGGCACAGACCCCCAGTGTGATCTGAGCGAAGGGCGGACAGCTAGTGTGTGTGTCGTCACCCATCACCACAGCAGGGACCGCTGTCCTCTTCAGGGCAGAGTGCGCTCGCTGCTCAGCAGCATAAACGTGGCCCCAGATGTGAGTCTCCCGCGGCAGCCCGGTTTCGCCGTCTTTAAGGTGCTGGGAGACAGCTGGTGGGAACATTCTGCAGTTTGGGATAACTGGCAGAGTTCTGGGGGGTTCTGGTGGGTTCTGCGGGGGGGGGGGGGGGGGAGGGTACCACACAACCAAATCCCTCCGGGCAGTTCCCCGGGCTGCATTGATGGAGGAGGAAAGTAATGGAGTTGGGGATGTGGACATCCACTGGAAGAAAGGGTAAAGCTGGGCAACCTGAGGCATTCCGCCTACCGCCCCGCCCCCGCCCCCTCCCAGCCTCTCCCATGTGATTTTAACCCTTGATGTTCCATAGCAAAGACAATGTATTTCCTGGCCAACCGGTGGAACAAATACTTACCTCGATTTAAATTCTCACCAAGAAAAAAAAAAAATAAATTCTCACCAAGAAACAAGCCACAAGGAACCCTTGTCCTGGCCTACGGGAGAGGGCTTTGGGGCCTGGGGGATGGGGGGGGGGAGGGAGAGGAGGGGAGCACAAAAGAGCCACCCGCCTGCAGGGGGCACTGGTGCTACACAAAGGTGGAGGGGGAGGTGCCCCAGCCAACTCTCCCCAGGGACCAAAACCTCAGCCATCAGACACAGCCCAGGGTCAGCCCTTGAGCCAAAGAGACAATAACCAGCCACAAAAGGATGGTAATTCAGTCACTGCTGGCCAGATGGGACCCTGCAACCTTTCCACAGACGACCTTCATTTTTCCCAGTCGACACCTTGCAAACAAGACTAAGGCCGGGTGCGTTATTGCTGGGGAGGGGGAGAGAGGAGGGGGAACGGAGGTCCAGAGAAGCTGAGTGATTTGCCCTGATTGCCCAGTGATTACGGCTTAAAATAGTCCTTTTTCCAGGAAGCACCGCCCATTAGTTCATCCTTGGTTTGTTTCTGGGCATGACGAGGCGCCTCTGACGGCTTGCGTGTGAGCAGCTCTCGTGTGTCGTCGCCACTCGTCTTTCTAGTTCACACGGACGCGCAAGCCCCCCGTGGACCCACCGCAGAGAATCGAGGGGACTTCCGTCTCAAAGACGGGGTCCCCAAGAGTTCTGACTCACGTTTTCGAGGTCCCGGGAGAATCTGCATGCAGCACAGGGCCCGGCACACCTGGCCAGCGCTGAAGGATGTGTGCCCACTTCTCAATATCTCAATGTTCTCCCCGCTACTTTGGGGTCACGGTGACTATCCCCCAGTTGTCACACTTGAGTCCTCACACCTTCAGGGCTCTCGAGGGCACAGCTGGCTGGCTGCTGCCCACCCTGCATCCCCAGCATCTGACGAGGGGCCTGGGCCCTTGCTGTGCCCAGTTGGGACTCACCTCCAAGGAGAACATTACCTGCCGTTTCTGAAGAAGGCTTCCTG
The DNA here is from genome assembly GCF_022837055.1 of Prionailurus viverrinus. Taxonomy (NCBI): domain Eukaryota; kingdom Metazoa; phylum Chordata; class Mammalia; order Carnivora; family Felidae; genus Prionailurus; species Prionailurus viverrinus. Next base: position 4,173,966 of record NC_062563.1, read on the forward strand.
GGGGTCCTGCGTGGGCCCAGCCCCTCGAGTGGGGGGAGGTGGCGGTCTTTCCTCAGCACTCTGGGTGGCCTGTGCAGGCCGCCTCCTCTCAGCTGAACGCGGCTCTGTAAGAAACCCCCTCTGCGCCTGTGGGACAGAGAAGCACACGTGTGGTGAACGGTCTTGAGAGCGTGTGCCCGGGAGCCCACGCACAGACACTGATAAAGGCGACGCTCAGACAATGAACCCCAAGTCCCCGTGGGGCGCCCGGGAGAACACAAGGCCTCCACCTCTGAGCAGCCTGTCAGCTCGGAAACTCCTCGTCCTTCCTCCCACCGTCTCCCCCGCTAGGACACGGGGCTAGATTGTTATAGGGACTAAATGAGATAGTGCTTACGAAATGCTTTCCATGCGACTTCACACAGAGCAAATGCTCAGCGAAGGTTAGCGGCTGTGTAATTAAACACCGAATCACATGGGCTTGACTGCTTAACAGGCAAGCTTCTCAATACAATTCCCTGCAATGACGGAAACGTTCTAGAATCTGCACTGACCACAGAGTGGCCACGCACCACGGGCGGCTACTGAGCATTTGAAATGTAGTTAGTGTTTCTGAGGAACTCACGTTTACATTTTATTTCATTTTAATGAATTTAAATCACCACGTGTGGCGAACGGCTACTGCCTTGGACACCGTGGGCTCAGAGGGTCTACTTTGGAAACATGGGCATCGTAGACTTGCCACGCGGAGAAGCCCTTCCAGTGGTCTCATCCCCAGAAACAGTATTCACATCCCAGTGGGAGGACGCGACAAGGGTTGAGAAAGAAAATTCTAGGCCTTACACTTATTTGTATCCAGACTTTCTTGGATCTACAGCTGTACGCCCTTTTTAATATACATAATACATTAGTGGAGTAAAACGAACACGTAATTCCTAGGTAAACAATCGTGCATTTATTAGGCTATGCAACCAAAAGCAGACCAGCGAGCTGGTCCCGTGCCACCATTTTGCAGGCAAAAGAACCAAGACACAGAGCAGCTGCCGTGTCGCCCTGTGACACGCAAGACCGCGTAGCCAAGTGGGGCCAGACCCTTGATCCGCTGGCCCGCACTGTTTCGCCCAGGCCGCCATCAGCGGTCGGCTCTTCGAAAAGACCTTCGCGCTGCCTCTCCCTGCCCACTTAAGTAACAAGGACAGCCTCTCTTTTACAAGCCCCAGTTCACAAGAACCCTACCCCCAGACACTCTTCAGTCTGGGGCGAAGGTGAGGCGACCTGCTTGGCCATCTTCCTTTCTCATCTGTCTGAGCCGCTGCCAGCTTCCAGCTGCAATCCCCTCATCATCAGTGCCGCTCACAGAATTTTAAGCAAGATCTGCAGAATGCTGTATTCTCTTAGGAGCTGACTTTTATGGCACCAACCATGAGAAAGTGACTTTTTGTTCGTCTTTCTGCAGTCTACGCGTTTGGGAGAGGCTCGGCTACCTCCCCGGCCTTGGACAGGAGCTGTCATCCCCCAGGGGGCCCTGCCTTGTTCTCTGAAGCAGTCGCCCCCGCTTGTCAAGACCACAGGTTCCTGAAAGAGCTATCTGAGCCAGGGTGGGGAGCTAATCACAAGCCCCAGAACCAGTCAGGGCTCCCGCTGGGCCCAGACAGAGAGTGATTTCAAAGTGTAGAGACAAAGGGAGGGAGGAGGGTGGGGCGATGCGGGGAGAACTCTTCTCTGTGTGCTGTGGGTCACCTTTACCCCAAGCCAGTGGGTGACTGCCACAAGCCTTCGGGCGTTAAGAAAGGCACAGTTTGAACTGCAGAGAGGTTTTGCTTTTGGAAAACGGCCTAGTGAGGGACTGCAGTCAATGAAAATAACTAGAAGACCGAAGAGTCCCAGCCCCTGAACCCAGCTCTCATTAAGGTGGAATCTGGGCCCCCTTTGGCCCTCATGGGGGACTGCCTTTGGAGCAGTATTTGATTTGGTCACGGTCACGGGTCTGCTTCTCCCGCCCCCGGGCTCTCTCAGAACGTTCTGCGTGCAGCCCCTCGTGGAGCGCCGTCCTCTGGGCACGGACACACCGGGAGTGGCGGGGGGGGGGGGGGGGAGGGGGCAAGCCTGTCACCATCACCCAGGCCTCCTGCAGTTTAGCAGATGCCACGAGTGCCCGTCTCGACCGCCTCCCCCCACCGCTCCAGATGCTGGGGTGTTGGCTGCTGGTGACTCACATCTACCCCCTTCTCGAGAGGACTGCCCTTGGCTGACAGGAGCCATCTTGCCTAGAGAAACCTGGGAGAGCCTGCACACACCCCAGGAAGGGCCCCTGGCCACTGGCAGCTGCAGGGGGTGATAGCTCGGCCCCTGTGTCCCGTGGTGGCCACTCTCTAGGGCATTCCACACTCCAGAGCTCCCCGTGGGATCAGGCAGGACTGGACACTCAATGCCACACCCCGCTGAGTCCTTCCCTTGCCCTGGTCTGCTTCTCTCACTCCTGAGAGCCCTCCCTCCGCAAATCACCTGTCCAGGAACGCCCATCTCGGGCTCCGCTTCTAGGGAGCCCGACCCCAGACACATGATTCGCATGTTTCCTGTCTCCTCTAACCCCCATTTGCCTGTTTTCCCCCCAGAGACGCTCGCTCAGATACGTCTGACAAACATCCTTGGATACGCGAGGATCCTTATAAATACGTGGTGTCACTTCTGCGCGTGACACTGTCCCACAAAGCCATGCTTTTTCTCACTGTGGTTTTACTCAAGGCTACCTTTTTACATCCTATCTAGGTTTCTGTATTTACGTCTAATTTGCTGTTAGCTGACCTGTAGAGTGGTTTACAGGGTTTTTAATAAGCTGCCACTTAAGGTCCAGATTTTAAATTGAATTCCTATATTCAGTGTACCCTCTGCCCTCTTGGTCTCTCCAGAGGTCTGCCTTCAAGAGCCACCATTACTGACACACGAGATCGGCACAACGTTTTTGTTTATAGGCCTCATGGAAAACTGCTCAGAAAAAAAAGCCTTCTTGCCCCGCATCCGCTCCAGTGGGGACACCGGTGCCTGGTTGGCCAAGGTCAAGAGCTCAGGGGACACCAGTTTTAACTAGAGTTCAGTGAGAAGCTCTCCAAAGGAGGCAGGGTGAGGTTTTTGAGGCCGGCTGAAAGCCACCGGCCACCCTGCCTCCTCCAACCACACTCTCCCCACCCCACACACACACTCGATGCCCCTTTGATCAGCCAAGTCTGAGGGGCGGAAGGCGGATCCGAGGAGAGGGTCTTACACGTTCATCCCGGGGGGTGGGGGGAACATGTGCTGTCATATCATCCCTTTCGTTTCATCCCACAGGGAACGAAGCAAAGCAACCGGAAGTGGAGGCAAGCAGACCTCAGTGTCCCGCTAAGCAGAACACTGTGGTCAAAGCTTCCGGGGCCTTGGTGACTGTGACAGAGGGTCTCAGCCAGGTGTGGTGGCAGCCACCACACCTCGTTTGTGTCTCCACCTCACCTCAGAGACCGTGCCATCACTCCTGAGAGCCCTACCTCGTTGACCAAGGAAACTCGGTCGGGACTGAAGTGAGCAGGCCCCCGCCTCGGACAAATAAACGCCCGCTTTACAAGGAAAAATGTCATTCTCGGCACCCGGTTTTCTCTCCGCCCCGCACCTTCGATGACTCACATGTCCCTTGGGGTCTGCAGTGCACGCCTCCCCCAGATGACCCCCAATGCCTTCCTCACTCACGCCGACCCACTCGGGACTTGACAGCTCATTGTTCCGTTCGGCAGAAGCTTCACAGAACCAGCGTTTCGTGCTTCCTACGGCACTGGCCACGGTTACAAATTAATCAATAAAATCCAATTCCATGGTCCAGCACTCGCTTTGGGCACGGCGGAGGCGCGGTCTGTGGGCACTCTGGATCTCTATGCCTCTGGTTAATGTCAGGGCAATTAGGCATCCAAGTACGAACTTGCTACATTTTTCCATTTCCACTCTGAAAACAGATCCTGCATTTTCTAATCTCTCTCCTTTCGCTCATGGACTTTTCTTAATGAAAACAACCTCTTCCATTACAGTGTGGTATTTGAAGTAGGGAACAAACAAAGAGACAAATGACATCTAATGGAGGACCCAGAAATGAACTGCAGGTAGGAGTGGGAAGTGAAAATACAGCAAATAGGTGAGAAAAAAAAAGGGGGGGGGGGGGAATCAATCCGGAGGTCTGCAAGCTTTGTATCAAGGTCCAGATAGTAAATATTTTAGATTTTGCCGACCACATACCATCTCTACCACATATTCGTTACATATGTAACCTTTTAAAAATGTAAAAACCACGTCTAGCTCTCAAGGGCATACAAAAACAGGTCAAAAGTCGAGTTTGACCCATGGTCCGTAGTTCTCTATGTGGACAAAAGTAAAAATAAATCCTTCCTTCCGTTGATATGTATACAGAGAGAACACAGGGGAATATCTTTCTGTGTTTGTGACACCGGGAGAGTGAGCGTAAGGAAAGACCTCTTAGACAAGACCAAAAAGCAATGCTCATAAAGGACAAGGCAGTTCCACCTGACGAGTATCAACACATTCACGTTCTCGATGATGAAAAGAAGTCCACTTGCAACAGTGCAGTTGGCAACTTACTCTGGCTGACTAGTACCACACTCACCTTTACACTGAAAACAAGTAAAAATGCAGATTGAAGTATAAAAATGTTCAAAACTTTATATTTAAAGTTCAAAACCCAAGTGAAAACTGAAACCTAAAAAGAGAGTTTTCATCTTGAGAGCATTTGCCAAACAAACCAGGTGAGCTTGATCTTGTGTTTGTTTGGTTTTTTAAATTTTTTTTTTAAACGTTAATTTATTTTTGAGACAGAGAGAGACAGAGCATGAACGGGGGAGGGGCAGAGAGAGACAGGGAGAGACAGAATCGGAAGCAGGCTCCAGGCTCTGAGCCGTCAGCCCAGAGCCCGACATGGGGCTCAAACTCATGGACCGTGAGATCGTGACCTGAGCTGAAGTCGGAGGCTTAACCGACTGAGCCACCCAGGCGCCCCTTGATCTTGTGTTTTTATGGTCTGCGGAAGGGGGGCGGTAGAGGGAGCAGGATTCAAACCCAAACCCAGAACCTACCCTGGGGACCCTAGAGGCACCCAACGTCTGTACTCCTGCAAAAACTGAGACCTCAGAGGGCCGTACCCTTGATACAAGGGTGAATTAGAAATAAACACCCGGGGCACCTGGGTGGCGCAGTCGGTTAAGCGGCCGACTTCAGCCAGGTCACGATCTCGCGGTCCGTGAGTTCGAGCCCCGCATCGGGCTCTGGGCTGATGGCTCAGAGCCTGGAGCCTGTTTCCGGTTCTGTGTCTCCCTCTCTCTCTGCCCCTCCCCCGTTCATGCTCTGTCTCTCTCTGTCTCAAAAATAAATAAAACGTTAAAAAAAAAATTATAAAAAAAATAAAAAAAAAAAGAAATAAACACCCTATCCCCACCACCCTTCCCGGGGGACACTGAAAAACTCCACTCTTATCACTAAGTGACTAAGTGAAGGGGGCAAAAGTCTCTTCCGTTAATTTTATAACAATAAGACGGTCTTCTCATGGGTTTGCAATCTGAATTCACAATACACATGACACAAAAAAGCCTAAAACTAAGAATTTTACTTAAAGTAGTGCCCAGTACATGCCTTCAGGCACCTAGTGGGGGGGGGGGGGCATTACTGGAGAAACCTACCTCCAACCCAAGTCCCAAAGTTCCAGAAATCTCAGCTCACCATCAAAAATCCAAAGACAAATAAGGAAATAAGTTCCTGCAAGTGAGAACTAATACCTAAAACAGAGTCAGACGTGCCACAACTTTCTATGCTGGCATTATCAGATGTAAAAAATTAAGTGTGTTTTTAGAAAAGGTTGAAAATAAGAGCAAAGATTATAGAATTAAAAAAAAAAACCCTAAAATTCATATGGAACCATAAGAGACTCCAAATAACCAGAGCAATCTTGAGCAAGAACAAAAGAGCAGGCAGCATCACACTTACTGATTTTAAAATATACTACAAAGCTACAGTCATAAAAATATTATGGCACTGGCATAAAAATGGATATATCAACTAATGGATCATAACAGAATGCGATAAAGAGCCCAGAAATAAACCCACATGTCTATTGTAAGCTGATTTTCAACAAAAGCGGCAAGAACATACAATGGGAAAATGAGTCTCTTCACAAAATGGGGCCAGGAAAACTGGACGTCCACATGCAAAACAGTGAAATTGGACCCTTACTTTATATCATACACAAAAAATCCAATCAAAATGGTTTAAAGACTTAAACTGCAACTGTAACACTCTTAAAAGAAAAACAAAGGGGGAAATCTTGATACTGGCCTTGGCAATGATTTCTTGGATGTGATATCAAAGGCAACAAAAACAAAAATCACCAGCTGGGACCACATCAAACTAAAAAGCTTCTGCACAGCAAAGAAAACCATCAACAAAATGAAAAGGCAACCTATAGAATGGGAGAAAATATTTGCAAACCATATATTTGAGAAGAGGTTAATACTCAAAATATATAAGGAACTTCTGCAACTCAATGGCAAAAAAAAAAAAAAAAAAAAAAAGCCCGACTTAAAAAAAACAGGTAAACAGCCTGTTACGTATGTCAACCACAGCCTGGGTGACTCAGTCAGTTAAGCTCAGGTCATGATCTCACAGCTCATGAGTTCAAGCCCTGTGTCGTGCTGTATGCTGACAGCTCAGAACCTGGAACCTGCTTTTGGATGCTGTGTCTCCCTCTCTTTCTGCCCCTCCCCCACTTGCACTCTGTGTGTTTCTCTCTCTCAAAAATAAATAAACATTAAAAAAACTTTTTTTTAAATGGGTAAAATATGAGTAGACCTTTCTCCATAGAAAATCTAGAAATGTCAGAAGACATACGAAAAGGTGCTCAATATCACTGATCATCAGGGAAATGCAGATCAAAACCACAATGAAAGATCACCTCACACCTGCTGTCTATTATCAAAAAAAAATAATAAAAATAAAAGATAGTAAGTATTGACAAGGATGTGGAGAAAAAGGAATCCTTGTACTATGTTGGCGGGAATTAGTACATCCACCATGGAAAGCAGTACAGAGGTTCCTCAGAAAATTAACACTAGAACTACCCCATGACCCAGCAATCACACTCTTGGGTATATACCCAAACAAACTGACATGAGGACCCCAGAGAGGTGACTGCACATGCCTGTTCACTGCTGTACTGTTTACAACAGCCAAGATACGGAACCACGCCAAATGTCCATCAATGGATGAATGGATAAAGAAGGTGTGGTATACACAATGGAATATTCCTCAGCCTTAAAGAAACAAGGAAGTCTTGCCATTTGCTGCAACACGGATGAACTTGAAAGATGCTATGCAAAGTAATGTAAGCCAGATACAGAAGAACAAATAGTACATGACCCCAAGTATCTCAGAAATCTAACACAGTCAAACTGATCAAAACAGAAAGGAGAGTGGTGGCTGCCAGGGATTGGAGGAAGGGGGAATCAAGGAGGTGCTGATCAAAGGGTACACAGTTTCACTGTGTGAAAGATGAATGAATCCTAGGGAACTACCGTATGCCACAGGGCACACAGTCAACAATGCTGGATTATGTACTTAAAAATTTAAGAAGGTAGATCGTATGTCAATGTTCTTACCCCCCAGAAAAAGGAGAGAAACTTCTAGAAATTACAGATAAGTTAAAGACATCATATGTGGGCATGGTTTCAGGGTGTACACTTATCTTCAAACTCATCAACATGTATACATTAAATATGTCAAGCTTTTACATATGTCAATCATAGCTCAGTAAAGAAAAGACTAGAGAGCAAGAGACTACAAAAAACGATCAAGCAGGTCTGAAAAATAATTAAGTGGAACTTCTTGGAAATAAAGCATAATATACACTAACAATTAAATTTAACACTCGACAGATCAGTAAAAGTTGGGGGACAGGGGGCCAATTAACAGGCTGTTGCAATAGTCCAGGGGCTTTTTCTTCTGACCAAGATGGTTTAACAGCAGCAAGATTTATCCTCCCAAAAAAAAAAAAAAGAAAAAAACAGGCAAATGAATAAAACAATGGTTTTCGAGACATGAGTCAAGTAATGAAGGCAGCATCCCCTGAGAGCAGAGAAACAAATGAGGCGAACTTTGTAACTGCTCAGCTTACTGGCGAAGAAATTTACCAGGTTCAGCACCGTCTGCTGAAAAGACTGTACTTTCCTCCCCGAATTGCCTTTGAACCTTTGCTGAAAATCAATTGACCAAATACATGGGGCCTATTTCTATACTCTCTAACCCGTTCCATTGATCTATTTGTCCACTATGATGCAAATACCATTCTGCCTTGGATATCTTAGCTTCACAGTGAGTCTTCAAGTCAGGCGGCGTAGTCCTGACAGTGTGGTGCTGCCTCAAAACAGACAGACGAACACACAGTACTGAAACAATTACACGTCCACGTGCAAAGATAAGAGATTTCCCCTGTCTGTCACATGACACAGAAGAATTAGGTGAAAATGGGCGGCAGGCTTGAGTGTTAAACCTAAAAGTAGAAAACATGAGAAGAAAACGTAGGAGAAAAACCTCTGTGGTCATGGATTAGGCAAAGATTTTTGTAGCGATGACACCAAGAGCATAATCCAGAAAGAATGGTAGGTGGACTCCATCAAAATTAAAAATATATGCTCTTCGAGAGACACTGTTCAGAGAGTTAAAAAAAAAAAAAGGGGGGGTGCACCTGGGTGGCTCAGTCGGTTTTAAGTGTCCGACCTCAGCTCAGGTCATGATCTCACGGTTCGTGAGTTCGAGCCCCACATCGGGCTCTGTGCTGACAGCATGGAGCCTGGAGCCTGCTTCCCGCTTCTGTGTCTCGTCCTCTCTCTGCCCCTCCCATGCTCGTGCTCTGTCTCTCAATAATAAATAAATGTCAAAAAAAATAACAACAAGGCACAGACTGGAAGAAAATATTTACAAGTCACATATCTGATGCAGGACTTACAACCAGAATATGTAAAGAATTCTCAAAACTCAACAATAAGAAAACAACCCATTTTTATGATGGCCAAAGGACTCGGACAGATACTTCACCGAAGAAGAAACATGGAAGACAAGCCCGTGAAAAGATGCTCGATGTCTTAGTCAGGAGGGAAGTGCAAATTCCAGCTTGCGAGACGCCGCCACGCATCTAGTAAAACGACTGAAGTGAAAAACTGGGCCACACGAAGGGTCGGCAAGGTCGTGGAAACACGGGAAGTTTCACGTGGCTAGTGAGAACGTGAAATAACATGGCCGCTTCGGAGAATGTTTTGGCAGCTTACCATGAATCACACATCTCCCGTATGAGCTAGACAGTCCGCTCTTCGATATCACTCAAGGGAACGTAAAGGGTACATCCATACAGGTAAGAGTCTGTTCCTTTGACTTTTTTCTTCTTTGTTTGTTCATTTCAGGGGGGGGCTGGGGGGGGGAGTGATGGTGAAACAGGTGCAGGGGATAAAGAGCACTCTTACCCTGATGAGCACCGAGTAACGTATAAAGTGGGGGAACCAGTAGATTGTATACCTGAAACTAATATAACACGGTGTTAATTATACTTGAACAACAACAAAAATAACCAGTTCAAAATTTAAAAAAAAGAAGTATATATCCACAAAGACCTGCGTATGGGTATTTATAGTTTTTACGTGTCACAGCCTCAAACTGAAACAAACCATGAATGTCTACCGACAAGGAAATGTATCAACTGTGACATATCCACTGGATGGCTTAGTACGCAGGGATAAGAAGGAACGAATTGATACACACGACGTGGATGAACCTCAAAATCATCGTGCTGAGTGAAAAAAAAGTCAGCCCCCCCCACCCCACCCCACACACAAAAAAGAGCACATATTGTGTGATTCCGTTCCTATAAAATTTTAGAAGAAGGGAACTACTCCGTGGTTCCAGAAAGCACATCAGGGGCTGTCTGGGGAGGGGAGGGTGGCCAGAGGGAAGACGCATGGAAATTTGAGGGATTTTTGATACATTCATTATTCTGATTATGTTGTTGGGTTTCACAGGTGTATACACACATCAAAACTTATTAAATTTTACATTTTAAATGTGCATAACATTGAAATTCAATATACCTTAATAGAGCTTTAAAAAATAACTTAGGGGGTTGAGAAAATTCATAAAATTTTAAAGACAGCATCTAAATTTTCACACAGAAAGACAAGGTTATTGAAAACAGAGGTTAAGACATGTCAAAGAGAAGATCTAAGACATGTTATTTCAGGGTTCCAGAAAGAGAAGACAGAGAACAGGGTAGAGACGATGTTTGAAGAATGAAGGCAGAGAATTTTCTAGGTAGACATCAATCCACAAATCACAAAAGCCCAAGGGACTCCTAACGGAATAAATAATAGTAACATATACCTTTATACATCAAAGTAAAACAATGGAACACCAAAGATTAAAAGAAGATCTTAAAAGTAGCCAGAGATAAGAGACCAGAGAGGAGTACACGAATAGCTGACTTCTCCGCCACAAAACGCAAGCCAAAAGACAGTGCATGAGATCTCTGACGTACGGAGAGCAAATGACTGTCAACCTAAGGTTGTACACCCAGAAAAAACAGTTTTCGACAAGGATGAAATACATGTACTTTCAGATTAATGAGAACTGGGATTTTTCTGCTCTAAAGGAAGTTTTCAGAAATATGTTTCAGACAGAAGAACGGTCCCAGAAGATCTGATATGTGAGAATGAAGGGGCAAGACGTTTGCAATTATGTGGGTAAAACATATATAAATGGGCTTTTAAAAGACAGAGAACAGATGTGGGGAAATATCTGCAGTGCGTGTAATGGCAAAGCACACGTACAAACCTAGGATATATACAGAATTCTACAAAGTCTGGATGCGCAAAGCATAAAAGTAAGCCAATAACAAACATCAGTAGGAATATGGGAGCAGAGCCAACCTTCACTTACACCTGGAGGAAATGTAAATTGACACACCCACTCTGGAGAGTGATTCAGTGATAACGCGTGAAGTTGAAAATGTGATTACCTTATAACCCAACAATTCCACTTGGGGGTGTATTCTTGGAAAACTTCTTGCATTGTGCTTAAGGAGGCATGCATACACATTCATTCACTGCAAAGTTAGCAAAAAAAAAAAAAAATATTTGGAAACCATTTAAATGCCCACAAATAGGGGAACGGACAATAAAATGTGCCACACTCGTGCAAGGGAGCACGCTACAGCACTTACAATGAATGAATTTGGTCCAACATGGCTGGATCTTCAAAAACACAACACTGAGTTATAAAGCGAACTGAAGAATGATGAATTCGGTATGATGTTTATACACACCCCCAAGGGGCGCTTGGGTGGCTCAGTCAGTTGAGCATCTGACTTCAGCTCAGGTCATGTCTTGTAGTTCATGAGTTCGAGCCCCGCGTCGGGCTCTGTGCTGACAGCTCAGAGTCTGGAGCCTGCTTCCGATTCTGTGTCTCCCTCTCTCTCTGCCCCTCCCCCGCTCATGCTCTGTCTCTGTCTCAGAAATAAACATTAAAAAAATTTTTTTAAATAAACATTAAAAAAATATAAAGACACAAAACAATCGCATGTATTAGTGTATACACCGATTTGTAAAGTATGAAGACACAGATCGAAACAATCAGTGCCAAATATGTAAACCTACATAATTATCTTGTTTTGTTTCATTTTACATAATATATAGTATACAAACTAATATTTTATTTTTTAGAGGCTCAGAAACAAATATGACAAAATATTAATATTTGTTAATTCTGGACCATTACCTAGCAGTCTGTTATATATTTTTCTGAACTTTTCTGCATTTTCAAATGTTTTCAAAAAAAAAAAAAAAAGGAGTAAAAGAAAACAGATAGTCTGCGACACGAATTCCACCATTTGCTGTGACTTAGGGCCAATGGGGAATCCCTGCTACAGTGTTTCGTTTCCTGGTGAAACATAAAATGGGAGTGTGAATGAGAAAACAGACCCCTTTCCTGAGAACCCGCGAGCGGACGAACGACAGACATTCGCGTACACCCACGTACGTGAGCGGGTAGACACGTACGTCCACGGATGCATATGTGCATATATACGGTCATACACATGTGGCTGGACAGACAGATGGACAGGTGGACGGTGTGGAATAATGACCCCACCCTAAAAGATGCCCATATGCTAATCCCCAGAGCTGTGACTAGGTTACCTTCCGTGGTAAAAGGGAATTTTTAAGGGCACAGACCCCATGATGACGAGGACGTCCTGGATTAGCCAGGTAAACCCAGCCTAACCACGTGAGTCCTTAAAAATGAAAGAGAGGCAGAAGGTCAGAGAAACGAAGCTGGACAGGAAGGGAGCAGGTGCCTGAAGGGTGAAAAGGGACCCAGCCCGCCCTTGCCGGTTCAGGACACAGACGAGGGGCCACCAGCCATGGGGCAAAATTCTGCCAACAACGCAAATGAGTAGGAAGCCCATTCTCCACGGGAGCCTCCAGAAGGAACGCGGCCCTGCTGGCACCTTGATCTTGTCAGGTTACCCCCTTAATGAGCTCTGACCTACAGAACTTTGAAATAATACACTGGGGTTGTTTAAAAACGCATCTACGTTAAACTGGTGGTTTGTTACAGCAGCAACAGAGATAGACGGTAGCCAGGTAGGTGGGTAGATAGACAGCCCAAGCAACCCTTCATCAAATTAGTTTTTCCGTTTGGTTATCTGCAAAGTGAGTGTATGCAAATCCTATGTTACTATTAACTTCTGTTACAAATTCGCCCTAAGTTACTATGCGAGAGATGGACAGATTTCAACACATTGAAGACAAAACATGAGCTCTGTACATGGCTTCCAGAACAGTGAGCTGAAGCACCTCTGGGCACCACCTTTCAGCATTTTCCCCGCACCAGCACTGAGAGCGAGCGCCGATCCATGTCTCTGAAGCTGGACCAAATACAAAAGAGAAGCAGCACATTTCTCCAAAAAGCTCTATCATCTAACTGTGCCACCCACCACCAGAAAATGGATTGAGTTTGACACCTCATGGGAGTCAAACGAATTGGTCATCTCCTTTATCAAATCTTTGCAGGCCAAGTGCCATTGAACCAGTGGCTTCATAAGAAACTTGCCTTTAGAAGGAACTTTCTTAGAAGGCCAGCATCATATTCCCCTCCGAACACCTCCCCAGACATGTGTGTCCTTCACTAAGAGGACCATTCATCATGAATGATCTGATGCAAGGCACTGGGTCAGAAAACTCAACTGGTTGCAACTCTAATTCCATTAGCTGGGTGAGCCCGGGAAAGCTGGGCCTGGCAGACACAGCCTGGGGTGATCCTGCAGGTCACGCCTTTGTGTAATCCTCTCCTCTTGAGGATTTGCTGATGCAATTGAAGTTTCTATCAAAAGGTAGATTATCCTGGGTGGGCCTGACCTAATCAGGCAAGCCCTTCAAAAGCTCTAGAAGTCAGAGACAAGGCACCAGAGGCACATTCTGTCTCCACTGCTGGTCTTTAAGAAACAAGCTACCACAAGGGGCACCTGGGTGGCTGAGCCAGTTAAGCATCTCTTAGTTTCAGCTCAGGTCATGATCTCACGGTTTGTGAGTTCGAGCCCCGCATCGGGCTCTGGGCCGACAGTGCGGAGCCTGCTTGCGATTCTCTCTCTCCCTCTCTCTCTGCGCCCCTCCCCCACTCACATGGTGTTTCTCTCAGACAAATAAACAAACTTAAAAAAAAAAAGCAGCAAGAAGCTATCATGAAGTCTATGCCTCAAAAAAATGAATTCTGCCAACAGGCTGTGAAGGCAATGAAACCAGATGACGGGAGGGGGAACCACAGAAGTACAGAGGTCGAGGAGGTTCCACTGTGATAGCGAGGTCTTGCCCGAGAGGAGGGGGGCCAGCTATGTGAACAGCCACAGGTGAGCTCTGCAGGAGGAGGTGGGGGGGGGGGGGGTCTGCAAGTGCCAAGCCCCGAAGCTGACATGAACTCAGGACAGTTGTAAGCCAAAAAAGGCACAAACGACAAATGAATCACGGTTGCCCAATAAATGCTCAATGGACATAAAAATCTCAGTGGCCCCATTCTCACTTCACCCAGTCAGGGGCTCCAGGACAGAGCTGCCCAGTCTGAATTCAGACCCCTCCTGGTTCTACACTGGGGCCAATGCCCCCTTGCCTTGCCACCCACGGGCTCTTGCCGAGAAGCTCGCTGGCTGGGGAGGCGGTCTTCTGCCCCCCCCTCCACCAGGCCGCATGTTAAGACCAAGGTTTGCACACTCGAACGTCACACGACAGGGAGAGGTGGGGCCTGAGCAAGCTGGGGAGCACGGGCGCTGCCCACGAGGCGGTCACTCTCAGCTCCCGCCAGCCGCTGCCATGCAAGAAGGAGGGCCTGGCGTCCCCAGGGCTTCAGATGTTTCGAGACAAGCTGGAAATCCAGATTTTTCTGTGACCTCTCCTGGTATTTATCTGGCTACTAAGAGCCAAGACTTTCAGATACAGTCAGGCCTAACAAGATTCCCACACGGGCCATGTGCGGCCCAGGAGATGCTGGGACACCTCCCCGGGCCTCCCGGGGCGTGGGCCTGGCACCAGCAGCCGCGCTGGGAAGGGTTCCTGCGCGGCCTCCACCTGCGGCACCCGGCACCTGGCAGGTACACGGTGCTGAGCTGTTGCACTGGGTGGGGTCCCGGGAGGTGGGAGTGGCTAACAGGCACGCACGCTCGGCCCTCTCCCCACGACTCCCGGGCCCGTGACTGACACCCAGAAACAGCCTTGGCGGCCGTCACTCCGCGTAACCTAGCGCTCCTTCCAGGTCAGTCCAACATGGGAGATGCCGCTGGAGGGACGAGGCCACGTGCCAGTGTCCCTGTGCTCCCAGAATCCACGGGCAGCTACTCTTCGGTCTGGCTAGCGTTCATTCGGTCTGAAAAGGGCACCCAAGTATTCCCCGAGGGAGCCATCCCTCCCCCACTCCGCATGGTTCAGGGGTGCGGGGTAGGGCCGGATGTCCCCGTGACACAGAGCAATCCTTCTTTCGTTTGGCAACGAACAGGTGGGCTGAAACGTGGCTTGGGGCAACACTAGCATGGCTCCTCCAAGAGTGCTCCCTGGGCCGGCACCCTTAGCATCACCTGGGAGCCCGTGGGAAACGCCAGCTCAGGCCCCAGACTGGAGGACTGTGACTCAGCATCACAAGAAAACCCAGAAAACTCCAGGTGACTGTCAGGCCCACCACGGGCTGTGGAGCGCAGAGCAACCGGGCTCTGGGGGAAGACTTGCTGATTCACATCTGGGTCCGTGAGGCCACATCTGGCCACCTGATCTGTCTGCGTCTCGGGCTCCTCGGGAGGAAAATGGGGCGGGGTCATTACACGGCACCCGGGGCACAGCAAGCCCTCAGCCGTGTCAGCCCTGGACACGCGGGCCTGGCAGACAGCTGAGCCGGGGCCCCCTCTCCAGGCACGTCCAGAGGACGTGTCTTCTCCAGCAGCCGAGGTTCTGAGCAGCTGCAGGGAAGAATTCGAACCCTGCCCGGCCTCTTGAAGAGTATCTCGGGTTTGGGTCAAATACTGACAATGGGGGCAAAAGGTGGGAGCCTTCCAGGGAGGGGAGACTAGGGGGCCAAGACGTGGCGGGGGATTTGGGAAAGCAGCAGGGACCTGGGTTCGGAGTGTGAATTTGAGAATGGGAGAGGGGGAGGAGGCTCAAAGTCACCGTGAGCGGGACAGGAGGCCATGGGAAGAATCAGACAACAGCTTCTCGGGTGGCACGGAGGGGCTGGGGCCTGGCTAAAGAGGGGCCTTTCCCCCTTGTCCACAGTGGTTAGAGGGTTTGGAGCAAAGGGGCGAGACCATCAAAGAACGGTGTGATGAAAGACTGTATTAGTAAAAAACCTGTGCGTCCCATTTGCTGTCAGGAGATGCTGTGTGTGCACACACACCACAGGGAAAAGTCTGGAAGGGAGCGCCCCACGCACTAGTGGCATTACCCCGAGCACGAGGACTAGGATGCTTTATCATCTCCTCTTTGCTCGTCTGTATTTCCCAATTTTTCTGCAAAGGACACGCACCGCTTGCATAAATAAAAAAAGCAATAAAAGCTGTAAATAATTAATGCACTCTCTCCTCAGGACTTAAGCCAGTGGATGTGTTTGCAACTCAGTTATTTCAAATATTTATTGGACTCCTGGCCTTAGAATGTTTGGCCCTCCAAAGAAACACACGATCCGATCGGGGGTAGGGGGACTGTGCAGATGGGCTGATGGAGAACCAACTGATTCCTTTACCCACGGACCTCCAGACCCTTACTCCCACACACAAGCCCTTCCTCTGGAGCACACGGACAGCTCTGGAACCCCGCGAAGGTCTTCCCGGGAGTTAGCAGAACCGCCCCCTGTAGCTCCAGATACGCTGGGCACGTGTGAGACGGACAGTGGGTCACACACCCTACCTTCTGGAGCGGACGCTCAGCCTCTTCTGTTTGCCACTCCCCCGAAACAGCTTTGCCTTCCTCCAAGGCGGTCCTTTCTTCCATTCAGGCTCAGACACCCGCTCCTGGGACACCATCCCTGAGGCCACTGGGCAGAAGAGCTGAAAATACCCGGCACATTGGCATCATACTGCTGAGAGCCCTACAGTGCTAACTGGGGGCCCAGGGGACACTGTGGCCAGCCCTGCCCCCACCCCCAACTCCATCCATCTCTCTAGGAACCCCTGCATCCCAGGCCTAATTGCCTGGCGGAGGAAGGCAGGCCAAACTGGGTCTTGGACCCAGCACATTCTTTATTAATCGCCATTCTCGGGATCAAGAGCAGCCTGTGGGGCTCTGGAGTCCAGGCACTGTTCGGCACGGCTACACCAGAACCGAGGCTTCAGGATACTCTCCGGCTGCCCTGGCCCAAGATATCTCAGAGCAGGACATAACCCAGACATATGGATGCGCTCTTAAGTTGGGACCACACACCTACCACTTAGGTAACAGGTGGACACTCTGCAGCACTCAGCCCCCTTCCCTTTTAGCCACTGCTCCCAGGAAACTCAGACGCAAGTTGAATCTGATCATAGTCATTGTTTCCTCAGTCCCCAGTACGGTAACTCTATTTTTTTTTTTTAAGTAATCTCTACATCCAATGTGGGGCTTCAACTCACAGCCCCAAGATCGAGAGTCACATGCTCTACCGCCTGAACCAGCCAGGCACCCCAACAACTCTCTCCTTTTAAGAGATGGGGTTTCACCTGGAATCTCTCTCTCGGTAAGAGTTTCTGGTTTATAATCTTGGGTTACCCAGAGAACTCTCTCCTCGGCAGGGTTTCATTTCACTTTTTGCTGCTGTTACCAGGAAGCTCAGAGTAAAATTTAAGGTCTAGTGATGAAAAGTATCTCATCCAGGGTCCTGGGTGCAGTAATTCTTTCCCTTGACATTTCTGTTTGCATGAGTCTGTTTTCTTTTGTGTTGCACGTTCAGCCCTTGTCCTATCTTGCCCCGTATGTGACAGCTCAGCCTCCTCTGGGAGCAGACGGCAGGTGTTACGAGGCCGGCTTCCCGCTCCCTCTCCTTCACTACAAGTGCCGCCTGCCAAGCACGCTGCCCCAGCCCCAGGGCCCTGGGCAAGGGGGTGGGGGGGGGGCGTTACCTTTGCTGTCCGCACCTGCCCTCCTTCTCCCAGGGCCGTCCTCGTCCGTCCTCCCACCACCGCCCTGCTCAGGGGCCGGGCATCTGGACCCTCGTCCCGGGTGCTGCCACCAAGGAAGTGCAGAGCCAAGTAGACAGAGGCGGTCGTTTCCTTCTGCTCTGTGGGCAGAGGCAGGCTTCGGCTCAGGCAACACCACGTGAGTCGGGGCTCAGCCCTCAAGGACGGGAAGGGGCCCTGGGCCCTGGTGCTCCGCAGGGTTTCTGAGTGGGTACACGAGGCCAGCTGGGGCCAGCCCGGGGACGCGGGGGCCGTGAGGAAGCAGCAGCAGGAACTGAGCCCGGCCAGAGGCCCTGAGGGGGGGTTTTCCGGGGCATTCTCGGGAGGTCCGCCCAACTCCCTGCCGAGGGCACAGGGACTCAGGACGCCCCCAGAGGGCCTGGCCCCCACTGAAGTGCTACCCACGCAGAGGTGTCGGGGCTCAGGGGTCCCACTCTTCTGGGTGGCACACGCTGGGGTGGGCAGGAAGGAGGTCGTCTCCCTGGAGGCACCGGAGGACGAGCCAGGGGACGGCCCTGCTGCTGGGGTGTCGGCATCCAAGCCTGGCTTCTCCTCTCCCTGCACCCCCTTTCTCCTGCCCCAGCGCCTGGACCAGCCGGGATCCTCCTCGAAGACGTCTGCTCCACCGGAGGCCAAGCCCGTGGCTGGGCAGGGCGGCAGGCGGGTCCCCAGCCCTGGCCCAACAACAGAGGGCTGTTCCTCCGGCCACCTTCTCCTGCAGAGAGGGTCCTGGCCTCGTCTGGGACCCTGGGCGGTGGGAGGTGGGGGGCAGGCCTCACCCTGAGGCAGCCTGAGCAGGTACTTGGGGGGAAAGGCAGTGTCTGCCGGGGCAGTGAGGACGCCGGGGGCCTGGGGCTGCGTGGCCAGCTGGGGGTGACGTCCAGGGGACACAGCTGCAGGACACGGGTCCTGCAGGACCTGCCTCAGGGCCACAGATGGAACAGCAGAGGAGACGCCACAAACTTCCGACGGCTTTGCTGGCTCCCCAGCCCTGCCCCCCGCCACGCCATCAGCACTCCCGCGCGGCTCTCCCGGCTTGTCCCCAGGATCACCGTCCTGGTTGTGAGATGGCGGGGAGGTGGCCTGCCCGGGGCCACTCAGGGTCTCTCCTTCTGCTCCCACGGGCTCTGGCGGCTCCTGGCAGCTCAGCTTCTCGACCTTCAGCTTCTTTCTCTCCGATGGGAGCTTGTCCTCTGAAGGCCGGGGCTCCCCAGTGCCACCGCTGGGTTGCCTCGACACCGTTGGGGCCTGCTGGCAGGTCTCCTTGCCGCCCCCACCACGGGTGCCTCCTTCCAGGTTAGGGTCTGCCGAAACTGGCATGGGAGCCTCTAGGTTACCTCCCTTGAGGGGACCAGGTGCTCCGGGCCGCTGAGTCCCCAGCTCCAGCCTCCCATTTGGAGGAAGCAGAGGGCTCTTGCTGCCCGAACAGGGGGGTTCTCTGCAGCTGAGGGTGGAGGGTAAGGTGGCCCTGTTCACCCTGGGCTGGTCCCTGCCTCCTGCTCTGGCCGCCGTCTCCCCCTCCGTGGCTGGATCCATCCGTCCCCAAGGCCCCGGCTGGGTCCCCACAGACACATGTCCACAGACGGGGGTCCGCCCGCCCTGCGACGGGGCTGTGCCCTCGTCCCCTGCCACCTCTTCCTGGAGAGGACGACCTAGCTCTGTCCCACTCCCCACCGTCCCCTCGCGTGCCTTCTTGCCTCCGTGGTAGCTGGTTTTCATTTTCTGGTAGATTCTCTTGAATGTCTCTTTCCCATACACCTGCCACTTGTCCTGGGAGAACATCTTCAGCGGCCTCTGGCCGCACTTCTTCCCGGCTGCTCCGCCCCTGCTGGCCGCCCCCTCCCCCGCAGCCGCTCTGCTTCCATCCGGGTCCTCTGCGGGGGCCGGGCCGTCTCCGGTGAGGGGACACGGCAGGTCCTCCACGGCCGCCTGTCTGACCAGGGCCCGGGGGTGACCGCCGGGGACGTCCGCCGGCCGGGCAGGGGCGGGCCTGGGGCTCAGAGGCTTCTGCCTCCGGGGACCGGCGTCCCGCGGGTCCGGCGGCTCCCGCCACGTTCCCGTGCCCTCGACGAAGGGCAGCGAGTTGCTCCTGGTGATGGGCACGCATGCCACGGTGGAGGAGAGCTGGGTGGGGACGGAGTGGAAGAAGACTGGGCGCGCCTTGTCGGGGGGCGTGAAGGTAGAGCGGGCCGGGCCCAGGGCGGCGGGCTTCCTGCGGCCGGAGGGCAGCGCCCGGATGTCGAAGTGAAAGGAGTCCTTGTAGGTGTAGGGCACGGGCAGGTCGATGCTGCCCTGCTTGCACAGGACCGTCTTACGGGGCCGCACGTTGTCCAGCTGGGAGTCGTCCACCACGGCCTGGTTGTGAGAGATGAGCCAGGCGATGCGCTGTTCCAGCTGCCGCTCCAGCCGCGGGCCCGGGGCCGCCTCCCCCTCCGACAGGCCACGCAGGGGGCTGCCGGGGGCCGGCGGCTGCTCCGCGCTGTCCGAGCGGGACAGGTAGCCCGAGTCCGTGCTCTCACACTTCCTCAGCCGGCCCTCCGAGGCCCTGACGTCCCGGGCTTTCTCCGAGGACGGCGCCGCCTGCTGCCGCGGGGCGCACGGCAGGCCGGCGGTCGGGGACGGCTGCTCTGGCGACTTCCGCCTCAGCTGGGAGCCGCCGGCCAGGGTGCGCGCGGGGGAGGCCGCGTGGGCAGAGTCCACGGGGGTCTCTCTGTCGGCTGGTGTGGACCCTGGACGGGGAACGGCTTCCAACTTCAGACCCAGGGTCTTAGCGACAGAAGACGGGTGCGTGGCTGGCACCGGGCAGCGCCCGGCACCCTGGGCGCCTGGAGAGAGGGGCCTCCCGGATTGGCTCTGGCTCCAGCCGTCCCCTGCGCCCGCTGCCCTGGAGCTCTCTCCGGCCCCGTCCCCCTCCTCCGGGAGGCTGCCGCCCCCTCCCTCAGACTCCGAAGACAGCCGGGAGTGGTTGAGGTGCGTCTGGGTGCGCCTGTGCTTGTACAGGTTGCTCTGGGTCTTAAAGGCGATGCCGCAGGTGGCACACGGGAAGGGCCTCTCGCCCGTGTGGGACCGGATGTGCTTCTCCAGAACGCTGGGCTTCAGGCAGTCGCGGCCACAGTGTGGGCAGAGGTACTTGCCGGCGTTCCGTACCTTCCCCGGGCTGCCCAGCGTGGGCCCCAGGCCCGGCGACAGGACGGGCAGCGCGCCCACGATGTTCACGGTGAGGGTCGGGGCCGCCGGCTTCCCCGCCTGGGTGGGGCCGGGGCCTTCGGGCTGCAGCAGGGGGCTGAGGATAAAGGGTCCACCGCCCCCATCCAGGCTGCCCGTCACCAGGGGGGCACGTGGCTGGAGGCCCCCCGGGGGCCCCGTGTGGTACAGCGGGATGGGCAGGGCCTTCAGGAACACGGCGGGGGCCAGACCCTGCTCCGGTGACAGAATGACGGGGCCCAGGGTCAGGTGAGGCGAGACCTGCCCACCTGAGGCTCCTGGGTGTCCAGAGGCAGGAGCCGGCTGGTCCCGGGCAGGCGAGGCAGGGCGAGTGAGTTCTGGCACCTCCATGCTGCATCATCCGGGTGGCCCAGGATGCCTGGCGACCTGTGGGCAACAGCCAAACTTTACCATGGTACCTCTCTTCTCTGATCGTGCAGTAAACTCTTCCCTGCCCCCACCAGGCATGCCGTCGCCCCACTGAAGCCCAGGAACAATCCCCCAAGAGAAGCACCGTCATCCCCACGTTAGGAAAGGGGAGACAGAGGCTCCAAGAGCGGAAGCGACTTCACAGGCAGCTGACACATGGCAAAGCAGGATCCGGACCTGCTTTGAATCCTGTCTATTTCACATGCTGAAAGGGAACTCTTAACTCCCGCCCCCTACCCAGGCCCACGGCAGTCTTGTCACTGTCCCTCCCAACACCCAGCACAGGGCCCTGTGCAGAGGGGACACTCAGAAAATGCGCTGACTTCATGAGAAAGAAAAGTTCACGCTGGGACTCGGTTTCCAGACCTGTAAAACAGGCAGAGAATAGGCACTGCCCTCGGACCCTTTTCACCCTGGGGTTCTGAATCCCTGCTGTTGGAAGAGGGCAGAAGGTTAGAACGCTGACCTGAGAGAGAGCCTAACAGATTCAGCAAATGAAAACACAAGATCCCAACTAAATGAATTTCAGAGAAACAATGCATAATTCTTTAGTAGAAGTCTACCCCAATCTCGCACGGGTCACGCTTATACTAAAAATTAGGGGTTATCTACCTGAAATCCAGACGTCGCTGAGCATCCAGTATTTTATCCGGTTACCCAACGAGGATAAGGGACACTTTCTCAACCTCAGGATCAGGCTTGGTTCTCTGCTCACAGGTGGGGCTTCCAAAAGCCCTCCACACCAGCTGGGACATAATCAGTTCCCTCTGAGCCAGAGGGAAGAGCTGGGCAAATGTGGAGGCAAGACAGGCAGAGAGACCCAGCCACGTTCTTTGAACCAGGGGAGGGGGAAAGCCAGACCCAACGGCAGGAGGGTGGACGAGCCCAGGGCTACAGGAGCAGGGCTCTTCAGATGCTCCTTGCCCAGACACTCACTCCCCAGGAGCTCTGTAAGCACACTGTGGTCATCCCCCAGCTGGGCTCCTTACGAAACACAAACTCCTGCCTTTTGCAGCAAGCAGGTAAGGTGGAAACAGTGGCTGAAACCATTTCGTATTGGCTCATATCAGCTCACACTGCCTCCTGAGAGCTGATCTTCAGGAATTGTGCAAGCCGGTTGTTAAACACGGCCATTACTAACAGTTAAATTACATAAACTTACAATAAGCTATGTTAAAAACAAAGATATACTACTGGGTGGTCACATGTAGAAGAATGAAGTAGAACTCCCTATCTCACATCAACCGAAAATCGATCAAAGACCTACATGTAATAACTGAAACTACAAAACTCTCAGAGGAAAACACAGGAGTAAATCTTCATGACCTTTGATCCGGCAGTGGATTCTTAGATATGACACCAAAAGCATGAGTGATTTTTAAAAAAAAAAAAAAAACTTTTTAAATCAATTTTATATAATTGTATACTAAACTTTCTTAAAATATAATTTTATACCAACTTTTTACACTGTTTTTTTACCAAAATTAAACTTTTGAGCGTCAAAGGACACTATCAAGAAAGTGAAAAGACAGCTCACAGAATGGGAGAACGTACTCGCAAATCATCCGTCTGGTCCATGCAGAATAAAGAACCCTTACAACTCAATAACAAAAGAACTACCAAGTCAACTGAAAAACGAGCAAAGGACTTGAACACCCACTTCTCCAAGGAAGATTTACAAACAGCCAAAAGCACGTGCATGGATGCTAAACACTACCAGTCATTAGAAAAAAAAAAAAAAAGCGTACATCAAAACCCCGATGAGACATGACCTCACAGCAGCTAGCATGGCTAGGGAACTGGAAATGACAGGTGTCCGTGAGGATGCCGGGAAGTGAGGACACACGAGCACTGCTTACGGGAATGTAAGATGGCGAACCACAATTCGGAGGCTCCTCAAAAAGTGAAACTTGGAATACCGTATGACCCAGCAAGCCCACTTCTGGGCACATAATACCCCCAAAGAACTAAAGAGGGGAGCTCAAATAAAAATGTGTACGTGAATGTGTACAGCAGCACATTTCGAAACAGCCAAAAGGCAGAAACAGCCCAGATGTCCACTGATGGATGAACAGGTAACCAAAACGTGACATACCCAGAAGGAGGCCCCCTTCAGCCACAGCAAGGAAGGCAGTGCTGAAACACACCGCAACGTGGACGAGCCATGAACACACACGCCACGTGCAAGAAGCCACACCTGAGAGGTCGCGTAGCGTACGATTCCGTTCGCGTGAAAAACCCGGATGGGGCACATTCATAGACACGGAAAGCAGATTACCATGATGGCCAGGGATGGAGAGACAGAATGAGGGGTGACCGCTTGATCAGGTTCAGGGCTTCCTTGGCAGGGATGCAAATGTTCTGGCAGTGGATGTACTTCATGCTGCCCAAATGTCCACTTCAAAATAGTGAAAATGGGGCGCCTGGGGGCTCAGTCGGTTCAGCGTCCGACTTCGGCTCAGGTCACGATCTCGCGGTGTGTGAGTTCGAGCCCCGCGTCGGGCTCTGTGCTGACGGCTCGGAGCCTGGAGCCGGCTTCAGACTCTGTGTCTCCCTCTCTCTCTGCCCCTCCCCTGCTCACGCTCTGTCTCTCTGTCTCTCTCAAAAATAAACAAACATTAAAAAAAATAACAATAAAGTAAAATAGTGAAAATTGTTGGGATGAGCACTGGGTGTTGTATGGAAACCAACCTGACAATAAATTTCATGTTCAAAAATAAGTAATAAATAAATAAATAGTGAAAATGGGGAGTGTGGGGCTACGTGAATTTTACCTCCCTAAAAAAGGTACTAAATACTTGAAGCTCGTCGCTTGCCAATTATTTGATTCCATCTTACCATTCTCGGTGCCCTCGGGGTCATTCTCGCTGCGTCGGCATCGTGGGCACGCCACACAACCCTCCACACTGCCGTCACTTCCCACCGTCACGTTCATAGCTTGGGACTGGCCGTGCTGGGGGTGTTCACACCACAGGAATCGGCCAACGCCGTCAGACAGACTCCTTTGTAACGTGAAACCCGCCCTCCAGGTCGCTGCCCCTCGAATGGCTCTCGCGCCACCGTCTCCCCTGCCGCAAAGCATCTGGCGCGATATAATTTTTTCGGGAAAGGTTCAAAGACGAGAGTCTGTAGAGATCGGAAGGGGGTCCTGGAATTCCTTGGTGCTGATGCCGACGGGAGACAATGGCTGACCTCAAGGTGCCGCAGCCTTTCTGCTAGCTGAGGAATTTCGAGGTGCTCCCCCTGGGAACCATGGGAACTGAGTGTCGGTCCCTGATTCCTCAGCTGGCGGGCAGATTAGCCCCGAGACCCAGACCCCTCGGCGCTGAGAAGAGGCCACTCGGGCAGAGCTACAGGGAGGGCCGTCCGAAACGCTGTCTGTGAGAACGCTGGGCATGGTGCCAGGCGTGGGGGAAGGGCCCACTCATCCGGGTTTCCAAAGATACGCGACAGTTTGAACTATCAACTAGTGAGTCTCTTCCCTCATCGATCAGCAGGCCCCATTCCCTGCTTCTGAGAAGAGATGCTGTGTCATGTTGGGTTCCCCCCAAAAAGATGCCATTGCCAGGATTCTATTTGGGAGGTGACCCCAGGAAACACTCACAGGGGAGAGAGAAAGACAGGGTGAAGGAGCCTATAAAGTGTCATGGGGCGGCCAGAGCGTGACTCGACGAGGGAACGATGGGAGATCACATAGAACACACGCCTCGGCGGCCCCACAGGGCGAGAAGGCCGCTCGTGCATGGAAGGTCTTCCCGGGAGCAACGAGATGCTGGCTGTGCAACTGGCCCAGTGCACACACTGAGCAGCTCTGGGGCCCCAGAAAGCCAGCAGGCCCACAGCGTCCGAGGGCTGGCTCCTACGTGGCAAGTGCAGGGGGAGATGGGCAGGCAGGGCTCATGCTGGAGTTGCTGCAGCAGAATCAGAGTAAAGACTTCTGGATTCCAGAGCTTAAACCCTAAAAAGGAAATCCATTTCCCAACCCTCAGTTCTGACGGTCCCCAAGTTAGGAAGAGATGGGAAGGAAGAGGAGTGGGAGGGAAAGGAGGAGGTCCCCCAGAGTCGGCTTCAGGGTGAGTTGGGCAGAGGGGTGACCTGGGCCCCACCCTCTAAGGCCATCAGGGGAGAGCCCAGGACGGAACACAAAGCACCCACTGTGCGAGTCCAGGCAGGCAAGACGGAGGAGGCCCACGGGGTTCCCGCACCCCAGGGTGAGTACCAGAGCCTGAGACGGGCCCAGGAGGGGCCAGGAAAACTCGGGTTGCATCCCGGGGGGCCTGCCTGGGGAACTGAGGGCTGAGCATCACCTTGAGCATGGCCCCTGACATCGGCCCTCCCTCGGCGGAAAGAGAAAAGCGGCCTCGGTGGGGAGGTGCCGGGCTTCAAAACAGAAACCCCAGAAAAAGAGTGCTCCATTTCTGATACACCTGCCACGACGATTATTTGGCTCTCTCCGCAGCCTGTTCTGTGATCACAGCAAAATCGACACCTTTCAGGAGCAGCTGAGCCCGGCCGGCAAGATAATGAGCCAACTGACACCCTCCTCCAGGGAGACCTCAAAGGGCCACTACTAATTTTTCTCACCAAGGTGAGAACCAAGGTGGCAGCAGGTCATACGATTCCCGCTGGACTAATGGGGAAATTGAGGCACAAGGTTGGGAAGGCTCTGGGAAGACCAGCCGGTTGGCAAGACTCGCGGCCAGGGGCTCGCCTCCTTGCCATCCTCAGGGTCCACCACGTGGAGAGTGTGAAGGACCCCTCGCCTCCTCCATTCTGCCACGTGCACGGCCCCCCACCTCCTCCGAGCCCCCCGGGCCAGTAATATTGCTGTGAGTGTGCAGCTTTACAGGGAGGTGAACGGAGAGGAGGGAGAAATTTGCAGGAAAGAAGGGACTATTTTCCAAAGCCCCCTTTTCCAAAGACAACCCATCAAGGGACCTGGGCAAAGAAAGAGCACGGAAATGCCACCAACAGGTTCTAAAACTTCATGTTGGGACGCTGACAGAGAAGACCACACAGAAATGTACCCCAAATGTATTACCCCAAATGCTGAACTTTTGGGGAAGAATGCGGGGCTGGGTCTACTGTTTGAGCTGCGAGTTTCCCAAGCCCCCGGGTGCCAGTCGTTGTGCCATGTGGGGACCCCTCAGACCCTGACCTCCTCCCCACCCCTGGATAACTGGGGTTTGCTGGAATACGGTTGCTTTGTTGTTTTTTTTTTAAGTTTGTCTTTTTTTTTAAGTTTATTTATTTCAGTAATCTCCACACCCAACTCAGCTCCAAGATCAAGAGTTACATGACATGCTCTTCTGACTGAGCCACCAGGTGCCCCTGGAATATGGTTGCTTTAAAAGGGAGACCGTGTGTTCAACAATGTGAATGCACTTGGTGCCTCTGAACTGCACACTTAGAAATGGTTAAAAGGGTAAACTGTATGTTATGTGTATCAACTTTTAAAAAGTAAAAAAAAAAAAAAAAAAAATGCTGTTGGGGAGATTAGATCATTACCCTGTAAGCCACGACTTGTCACTCATACAAAAACCTGCCCATGAATGTTTCTAGCGACTCTAATTCTGACTGCTAACACCAGCCAAGCTGTCCTTTAGTAGGCAAATGGAAACTGTGCCCCATCTGACGATGGAATGTTAACCACTGCTAAAAAGAAATGCAACCAAGCCACGAAGAGACACGGAGGAACCGTAAATGTATGTTACTGAATGGAAGCAGCCAGCCTGAAAAGGCTACAGCCTGTATGACCCCGTGAGACATTCTGGAAAGGACAAGACTCTGGAGACAGTAAAAAGACCAGTGGCTGCTGGGGCCTGGTGAGGAGGAAGGAGGGACGACCCGGTGGAGCACAGAGGATGTTCAGGGCAGTGAAACGCTTCTGTTTAACACTGCAGGTGGACGCGTTATCACTACACGTGTCCAAACCCACCGAATGTGCAACGCCAGGAGGGAGCCCAATGGAAACCGTGAGCTTCAGTTAATAATAACGGATTAATACTGGCCGATCGGCTGTAACAACAGCCACACGCATGCAAGATGGCAAACACAGGCAGAAGTGGATGGGGGCTAAGGGTGCGCACTCTTCGGGGGCCCTCTGTACTTTCCCCTCGTTCTTCTAAAAACCCAAAACTTCTCTAAAGAAGTGAAGTCTGGGGGCGCCTCGGGGTCTCAGCCAGTTAAGCATCCAACTCTTGATTTCGACTCAGGTCCTGATCTCACGATTCATGAGATTGAGCCCCATGCTGCGCTCTGTGCAGACAGCGTGGAGCCTGCTTGGGATTCTCTCTCTCTCTCTCTCTCTCTCTCTCTCTCTGCCTCTCCCCCATTCACGCTATCTCTCACAAAATAAATAAACTTTAAAAAAAAAAGTAAAGTCCATTAATTTTTAAAATTAAAATCAAAATCATTTTTAAAAAGACACGTGAAAAGACGTTTACCCTCACCAGCCAAGGAATCCAAGGTGGGTACCATGATGCCATATGCTTTGCCCGTCAGAGTAAAAAACATAAATAAGTAAATAAGTTCTTGTCCTAACTGGAGGAGAAAAAAAGAAGATCGTTTTTGTCCTTAGAGCTGTTATTAAAATAAATACGTAACGATCTTTTTAAAAGTGTATCTGTGGGGCCCCGATATGACCTTGCACACTTGAATGTGCAGCCCCATACTTCGGGGGATGCACCTCCAATTTAAGACCTTGACCTGGGACACCTTCAGCCAGACCTTCCAGAGAAACCGGACCTTCTTCCCTCTGCCCCGTGCCCCCAGTGGAGTAGCCTCTGGTGAGGACTGCAGGTGAGAGCAGGGACGGAGGAGAGTCAGGCCGGGACTGGCTCCGAGGGTGCCCTGTCCCAGGCGCCAGGCAGCATCTCTGCCCGGCTCTCCCGGGGCCCTGGGGTCCCTGGGCCGAAGAAGGACCACCTCCCAGGCTCGAGTCCCAGTTCTGCCACTCGGCCGCTGGATGGCTTGGGCAAGCTCCTCTAGGGTTAGGCTCTCATTTGTAAATGGGGAGGACCAAGGAGGGTAAAGGAGATGCTAGCTACAGGCTCTTATCACAGCATAAGCACAAAAGGGGAACGGTCCACTGACAGTTATTGGCCTGTTTCTCTCTTTCTTCCTTTTCCAAGTTAATCCAGTTCACCCTCATCCGCCTGAGGCATCTATCTGCCCAAAGAGCCGAGCATTTCTACAGGTCTGTATCAGGCACACCTGAGCCTCATTTAGTGCCTGCCGTGTGCCCGTCCCCAGCACCCGAGTGCTTTACGTGGGCTGAGTCGCCCAATCCACACCAGGCTGCCCCTCTGGAAGGCGATGCTGCTCTTCCAGGGGAGGGGGCCCCGGGGGAGGGAAACATTTGCCCAAGGGCAAGCTGCTGGGAGACATACTCCCTCCTAAAGGAAGACAGACGGCGAAACAAGGTAAGATTCAGCTTCCCAAATGCAAATCAGGATTTCTAGAAAGACCATCATCTCCAGAGGAGATGTTGTTGACAGTGAAAGTTCTTCACAATTACCTTCTGTCTTTATTAGACGTCCTGGGCCCCAAGGTGAGAGGACTTGCACCAGAAGGTGCGTGGGCACTAAATCCAATGACCACTGCCCACGTGAGAAGGGGGACGACGCAGAGACAGCCATGTGAAGGCCACGTGCCCAGGCAGGCAAAGACGAGGGTTGTGGTCACAAGCCCAGGAGCATCTGGAGCCACCAGAAGCTGCCAGAGGCCGGAGGGGGCGTCCCGAGAGCCCGCAGAGCGAGCCCAGCCCTGCCCACACCTGGATTCCAGACCCCCGGCCTCCAGACCAGGGGAGGTCACAGTGCTGCTCTCAACCTCCCAGTGTCGGGGACTTGGCCACCGCAGCCCCAGGACACTCATACAGGAAACACACGAAAAGTCTCCAATTTTCCTGGCCCTGGAAGACGGTGAGGAGGGCACGGGCCCAGCACAGGAAGGCAAGCAGGACAGGAGAAGGTGTAAGCCCGGGCGACCCCGGGCTGCCCGCCATTTCCCAGAGGAGGCCATGGCAGGACACGGCCCGAGCAAAGCAAGGCTGGGCAGAGGGAGGCCCCCGGGGCTGAGCTGTCCTGAGCTGCCACAGGGTCCTCTTGCGGGCTGGACGGGGTCTGGGGTGGGGCTCACGGAGTGCTGGGAAGGGGGCGTCTGGAAGGCAGGCTCACTCTGTAATGAACCCCCCTCCCCCCAAACAGGCCGAGTGGACCACCAGACAACACCTGGAGACGCTGCAGGGGGTGGCGGGGGAGGACACGAGGTGAGGGGACCCTGGGGAGACCAGACATTTAATCTTCTCTGCCGAGGGGTGAGGAAGGGGGCTGGGGAGGCAAGGTTCAAATCCTGCCCTGCACCTACCTGTTAGTGCCGTGACCCCAGACGATCTGCACCGCCTCCTCGGGACTCAGTTTCCTCATCGTTAACACGGGGAAATAGCGGTACCTCCCCCAGAGGTGAGAGTTAACTCTCCCCCATGTGAGAGTTAAGCGGGTTGGAAGCATGCCCGGCCTAAAGTACCAGCTCGACAATCAGTAAGCCCGCGTTAACTCTTCTTCCGGCCTAGCCAGGAGCAGGGCTTTAGGGAAGAGCCGGCCAAGCGGAGGCAGAGTGAAAGAGCCCTCCGCTCTTTGTGTGTCCCACTCACAGAATGAGTTACGTTTTCTCCTGCTGTGAAAGTGTCTCCCAGTCATTCCAGGTAGTGGCTGTATACTCTCAACCATTGACCCAGTGTCCCGA
Organism: Prionailurus viverrinus; assembly: GCF_022837055.1. Lineage (NCBI taxonomy): Eukaryota > Metazoa > Chordata > Mammalia > Carnivora > Felidae > Prionailurus > Prionailurus viverrinus. The sequence goes on from NC_062563.1 coordinate 4,204,066, forward strand.
GCACCGCCCGGCACGTGCTAGGCCTTCAATAAGTGACTGGTGAGTGAATGAAGTGCAGGGTTGGAAAAGACTGCCAAGAGATGGCCGAACTTGGGTGAAGAGCTGCGTCAGCCCCACGGCAGATTCAGGGGCCCATCCAGGGACGACCCACCCCGTGCCCCCTCCCCCCCAGAAAAGAAGTCAACGGTAAGCAGTGCGCAGTGAAACCAGACAGCGCTGCCGGCTCCCGTCTCCCCACGCGGTCCGCTCTGAGGAGCGGGTGCGACTCGGGTCCACGAAACTCCGGTCTAAGGAGATTCCTTCTGCGACACGGGCCAAGCCACGCTGTTCCAGTCTTTCACCTGTCAGAAACTCCCAAAGGTTTCCACAGTGGAGCCACGACACGCAGTGAGGCTGAACAACACGAAAATAATGACTTCAATCTCTTGGCAATGGCCCCTAGAGGTCGACTCCATAAGCAAATACCCGCGTACAACGAGCAGCCTCAAAGCCCACTTGGTTCCCGCCGTGAGCAGTTCGCTGCGGAGCGCGATGCCGGAGCTGGCGGTGTTTTTCCCACACGTGTACTGAACACACAAGGCCCCTGCTGCATGTGCATGTGTACTGATTAAACACGGAAACAGGACAAGTTTCAGCACCAAAGGAAAAACTGGCTGAGGTTGAGGAATACAGTTAGGGGCTGCAAAAACTACAGTCCTTCACACCTCCCTATTTCCACAGACTGTGAAAGGGAGGCTTTGCAGGGTCCCCTAGGTGGCTCAGTCAGTTAAGTATCTGACTTCGGCTCAGGTCATGATCCCGTGGTTGGTGAGTTCCAGCCCCACGTCGGGCTCCGTGCGGACAGCTCAAAGCCTGGAGCCTGCATTGGATTCTGTGTCTCCCTCTCTCTCTGCCCCTCCCCTACTTGTGCTCTGTCTCTCTCTCTGTCAAAGATAAATAAACATTTAAAAAACTAGAAAGAAAGAAAGAAAGAAAGAAAGAAAGAAAGAAAGAAAGAAAGAAAAAAAAGAAAGAAAAGAAAAGAAAAGAAAAGACAAGACAAGACTTTGCTGCCCTTCCCATCATGATCTGGAGACTTTTCATCTACCCCTCGACCCTGGGTAACAGAGTGGCATTAGTGATAGTGAGCTGGTTCTGAGCCCGGCACTCAAGAGCTCTGCATGCTTCAGCTCTGCTTCGGCCTTGGAAGCAAACCCATGCTAGCCGCCTGGAGGATGAGCGACCATGTGGAGCTGAGACAAGCCATCCCGGGGAGGCCACCTTAGTCCGACCAGCCCCCTGTAACAGAGCTGGCTGCTGCCCACAGGCACATGAGTAAGCCCAGCCAAGACAAGGCCTGCTCAGCGGAGCCCGGCCTAAAACACTGACCCATAGCGTCGTTAGCTAAATAAATGGTTGTCATTTTAAGCCGCTATGTTTTGGGCTGTTCGATAGCAAGAGCTAACTGAACAGTATGATATCAACATGGTACCTAAAAGAATTTTAAGGGTAATTTTAACCAGTGGTGCTTTTTGCCTTACGACATCCCTCACATGCAGGGACTCCATAATAACCCACGTTTCCAGGGACACGCTGCTCTCATAGGCAACCGCATCAGCATCGAAAGGGTCAGAACTGATTAGCTCCTCTGGCAATGGCATCGTACTTTCTATTTTCTTCAAATATCGAAAGGTCTTGACGCAGAGTTTCCTCAGCTTCCCTTTGTGAACCTTTGGTCACCCTCCCAGGCTAAGTTAGCATCGATGACGGCCTCTGTGTCTGACCTCCGCCATCTGTCTTCTCACCCATTTCTTTGAAGAGCCTAGACAGCTCGTAAATTAGCATTTTAACCCCCAGCAAGATTATCTTCCACTGTTTCTTACCGCAACCCAGCTCAAGTACTCACATGCTTTTTGACATCCATTTGAGATCAAAACCATTTGTTGGAATGCAAAAGAGGCGGCCAGGAGAGAGGCCGGTGGACACACAGAACCCTCACTGGCCGACAGAGCTGGCAGGATGGATCTCCCATTCTCCCTGGCTGAGAAAACCGTACATTCTGCCACACTGGGTCTCATCGGCCAGACACTGTGCCAAAATGATCAGGACATTCGCATTAACAAAGCACTCGGTTTATTTAGCAAAATATTTGAAACGGAAAGTGGTAAAACCAGCACCGTTCAGGAAGACATCAAGCAGAGTATTTCTGTTTAGTTTCCACCTGTTGAAAATTCATTTTCTCATCCACTCAAATGTTTATGGAGCAGCTACTCTGGGTCAGATACTATTTCGTGTGTTGGTCTCTCTTATGATACACCCCTACACAGGTAAGAGAGTTCTTTGAAATAAATTATATAATATACCAGAAAATGATAAGTGTTACGGAAAAAAACAGAGCATGGTAAGGAAGGGGAGAGGTGAGGTGGGGAGAGGAGCCAGGCAGGGAGGGAGGGGTGCCGCTGTAAATGGGATGAGTCAGGTGAGACCCACCTAGAAGGTGAGAACACAGGAAGCTAGCGATGGAGTGAGCCACTGGTATCGGGGGGAAGAGGCTGCAGGCAGCAGGAATGGCCAGTGCCAAGGTCCTGGCATGGGAATGTCTGGTCCACATCTGGGAATGTATCGTGAGACATGATATGCTAAGAGAGAAGGCAATACATTCACAGATGCCAACCTGCCCAACTATATTTTGTGATTCTTTTGGGGGAACTCCATTTCCCTGGGCCTTTGTTTCCTCAACTGCAAAAGGGGGAGAAAGACATCTAGGTACAAACTCGTAGCTACAGAGGCACCATTCTTGCTTAAATGACAAGAGGCGTGTCTTTAGCACCGCTGTCACTGTCACTCTCCTCCACGGCAGACGGAGAAGGCGCAGCTGGATGCTCTCTTGCCGACTGGGAGAAGGGGATCACCCAAGGGAGGCCCTGCCCCCCCGGGACCACCTCCCTTTTACACACACACACACACACACACACACAGGCACACGACCGCGAAGGTCACCTTGGCCTGCTCCCACACCCCCCAAGGCCAGCTCTCGCCACCGCAGGCCTGGCCACGCTAGAGGCCGATCGTGACCCCTCGCGGCTCAGAACGCATACGATAAAAGGGTACAGAACACCATAATTCATGATTGCCTGACAGGCTATAAACAGATTTGTGTGTTTACGGTATGAAACAGCGTAATTCAGAATACGGTATTGGTGATGCTTATTGTTTTATATAATTATATTAATTAGGCAGCAAAACAGCAAACAGATGGCAGGGCTGAATTCAAAGCAGGATAAGACAGAGAGCCCCAGATATTGATGGGATTCAGAGGATCACAGGAGTAACCCCTACCTTCTCAACCGCCCACTCAGGGAATGCAGCACACAGCTGGGCATGCTTGGTACGTGTGCACCCTGTGTGCACGGACCGCGACGCACAGATCTGCGTTACAGGGGCCTGCGGGCTCCGCTCGTTAAAGGCATGTCGATTGGGACCCACAAAGATGACCCTCTGGCTGACAGGTGTGGGGCTCCTTAAACCTCTCCTCCATCTTCTGGTGGTGCCAGCCGGCACAGAGTTCTGTTTTCTAATGAAGCTACAATTCAGGGGCGCCTGGGGCGCCCGGTCAGTTACACATCCTATTTTTGACCTCGGCTCAGGTCATCTCACAATTCATGACATCGAGCCCCGCGTCGGGCTCTGCACTGACACCATGGAGCCTGCTTGGGATTCTCTGTCTCCCCCTCCCTTCCCATCTCCTGCCCACTCTCTCAAAATAAATAAATAAACTTAAAAAAAAAAAAGTTTAGGGGCACATGGGTGGCTCAAGCATCTGACTTCAGCTCAGATCATGATCTCGCGGTCCGTGAGTTCGAGCCCCGCGTCGGGCTCTGTGCTGACACCTCAGAGCCTAGAGCCTGGAGACTGTTTGGGATTCTGTGTCTCCCTCTCTCTCTGCCCCTCCGCCATTTGCGTGTGTGTGCATGCGCTCTCTCTCTCTCAAAAATAAACATTTAAAAAAAGTTTAACGAAGCTACAACTTACATACAGTATGGTTCACCTTTGTAGCGTATGGCTCTGTGAATCTGGATAAGCAGACACAGCTGCATAGCCACCAACCAAACTGGGGTACAGAAAACCTCCACCTCCCAGGTACCCCACACCTCTTCTGATCAGCCCCTTCACCTCCCCCAGTCTGGCAACCACAGACCCAGTTCTGCCCCTACTGTTCTGCCTTTTCCAGATGTCACATAAATGGACTTATAGACCGTGTAACTTTTCTAACCTTCCACGACGCCCCTGAGATCCGTTCGTGGTGCTGCACGTTTCGTTAGTTCACCCTCGTTGCTGCTGACTAGTACTCGAGTATGTGGAGGTGACCTACTTTAGTTACTTCCCCTCCTTGCCAGGCGGTGTCTGAGGAGGCCTGGGGGGACAGTCGGGACATTCGCTGCTGCCTGACAGCAACAAGGCCACCCTTGCCCCCAGGAGCAGTGGAAGGCACGTGGGGAGCAGGAACGGGCATCGTAGCTCCCCCAGGCATCGCTCTCTCCCGGGGAGTTACCCAGGGTGGCCTGGTGGGGAGCCACCCCCTCCCCAAGGAGCAATGAGAAGCTCCCCCCTGGGGGTCAAGCCTCTACCCACCCACTTCCCCTGCTGAGCAAGGTCAAACAGGAGGCTTGATCAATCCAGGCTCTCATAACACAGCACCCAAGATGTCCAAGTTTCAATCAAAACTCATTTGTCATATCAAGAAAAAGTCCACAGATGTCAACACCAAGATGCAAGAAACGTTGGAATTATCTGACAAAGATTTTAGAGCAGCCGTCATCAAAATGTCTCAATGAACACTTATGAATATGCTTGAAACAAATTTTAGAAAGTAGAAAGTTTCAGGAAAAAAACAACCAAACGGAAATTTTAGAACTGAAAAATGCTATAACAAAAATTTTTTAAATGCTGCGGATGGCATTAAAGTGTCAATACTATCCAAATAAATCTACACATTCAATGCAATCCCTATCAAAGTAACACCAGGGACACCTGGGTGGCTCAGTCTGTTAAGCATCCCACTTTGGCTCAGGGCATAATCTCATAGTTCATGGGTTCATGGGTTCAAGGCCCACATCGGGCTCTACACTGACAGTGCAGAACTCTCTCTCTCTCTCTCTCTCTCTGTCTCTGTCTCTGCCTCCCCCCACTTGTGCTCTTTCTTTCAAAATAAAATTAAACTTAAAAAAAATAATAACAATAACAACACCAGCATTCTCCACAGAGCTAGAACAAGCAATCCTAAAATTTGTATGGAACCAAAAAAGACCCGGAATAGCCAAAGTAATGTTGAAAAGGAAAACCCAAGCTGGAGGCATCACAATTCCAGACTTTAAGCTGTATTACAAAGCTGTAATCATCAAGACAGTATGGCACAGGCTCAAAAACAGACACATAGATCAATGGAATAGAATAAAGAACCCAGAAATGGACCCACAAATGTATGGCCAACTAATCTTTGACAAAGCAGGAAAGGGTATCCTATGGAAAAAAGACAGTCTCTTCAACAAATGGTGCTGGGAGAATTGGACAGCAACATGCAGAAGAATGAAACTAGACCACTTTCTTACAACCTACACAAAAATAAATTCAAAATGCATGAAAGACCTAAATGTGAGACAGAAAACCATCAAAATCCTACAGGAGAAAACAGGCACCAACCTCTTTGACCTTGGCCACAGCAACTTCTTACCTGACATGTCTCCAGAGGCAAGGGAAATAAAAGTGAAAATGACCTATTGGGGTCTTATCAAGGTAAAAAGCTTCTGCCCAGCAAAGGAAACAATCAATAAAACTAAAAGGCAACCAGCGGAATGGGAAAAGATATTTGCAAATGGCATACTGGATAAAGGGTTAGCATCAAAAATTTATAAATAACTTACCAAACCGAACACCCAAAAATAAATAATCCAGTGCAGAAATGGGCAGAAGACATGAATAGACAGTTTTCCAAAGAAGACATCCAGATGGCCGATAGGCACATGAAAAGAGGCTCAATATCATTCATCATCAGAGAAATACAAATCAAAACTACAATGAGATACCACCTCACACCTGCCAGAATGGCTAAACTTAACAACTCAGGAACAACAGATGTTGGTGAGGATGCAGAGAAAGGAGAACCCTTTTGCACTGTTGGTGGGAATGCAAACTGGTGCAGCCACTCTGGAAAATAGTATGAAGGTTCCTCAAAAAATTATAAATAGAACGATCTATATCCAGCAATTGCACTACTAGATATTTACCCAAAGGATACAAAAATGCTGATTCGAAGGGGCACATGCACACCAATGTTTATAGCAGCAGCATCAATAATAGTCTAATTATGGAAAGAGCCCAAATGTCCATCAACTAATGAATGGATAAAGAAGATGTGATGTCACACACACATACACACACAATGGAATACTACTTGGAGATGAAAAAGAATGAAATCTCGCATCTGTGACAACACAGATGGAACTAGAAGGTATTATGCTAAGCGAAATAAGTCAGATATAGGATTTCACGCATAAGTGGAATTTGAGAAATACAACAGATGAACATAGGGGAGGGAAAGGAAAAATAAGACAAAAACAGAGAGGGTGGAAACCCATAGAGACTCTCAAATACAGAGAATAAACTGAAGGGTGCTGGAGGGAAGGTGGGTGGGGGGATGGGTTAACTGGGTGATGGGCATTAAGGAGGGCACTTTCGGGGATGAGCACTGGGTGTCATATGTAAGAGACGAATCACTGGGTTCTACTCCTGAAGCCAAGACCACACTGTATGTTAACTAACTTGAATTTAAAATAAAAAATAAAAGACCTCTGCGGCTAGCAAGCACCCCGGAAGCAGCCCCATCTCAGGGTCATGATGGCAAGCAAGATGGCGTCTGCCAGCAGGGTGGTTCAGTCAGTCAAGCCACATACTCCATGAATAAGGAGTGTCTCCTGACAGAAGAGACAATCCTAAACCCAATGGATCAGAAGTTTGGGGATCAGCAGGACTACTATCTCACTCTTCTTCACTTTCATCAGAGCATTCGAAGGGAAGGAAATCACCAGATTTGCTGATGCATCAGGGTCCATCAGACACCGCAGAAATAATAAAAATGTTACCTCAGAAATACAGAAGGAAGCTTGTGTCTCAAGAAGAAATTGAATTTACCCAACGCAGAGGTCCAGAATAATCACTGACAGTGTGGCTGCTATTTGTCATCATTCAAAAGAATAGTCTTTACGATGAAGGACTTCTAAAATGGCACATGAGAAATTATACGTTAAACAACTTGAAGAAATGTTCTATAAAAAAAATGAAATAGAAAATTTAGGTGGACACTTGTACCTCCTAATATATGTATGTTGGTCAGTTTTTCCACAAGCTTACCTGATTGTTAATGTACTTATTGAAGTACACATTTTTTAAATGTAAAATAAATAAAATAAAATAAAATAATAAAAAAAAACCTCTGTGGATGGGCTCAACAGCAGAATGAAGAGACACAAAAAGAATAAATGAATTTGAAGATAAAATAATACAGATTTCCAGTCTATTACAGATGAAAAAAAGGCTGAAAAAATGAACAGAGCCTCAGGAATCTGGGGGACTCATGAAACATATAACATTCACGTCATGAGAGTCCTGGTAGGGGAGTGGGCTCACACAGCACTTAAATAATGGCTGCAAATTTCAATTTGGCAAAAGACCTAAAAACCTACAGATTTGGGAAACTAGTGAATCCCAAATAGGACAAAACCAAAGAAATCCTAACCTAAATACATCAAAGTCAAACTTCTGAATTCTAAAGACAAAAGAAAAAAGGATCTTGAAAGCAATGAGAAAAAAGTCACACCTTAGGGGAAAAACCACTCTAATGACAGCAAAGTTCTCATCAGAAACTTGGGAGGACAAAAGGAAATGGTACATTCCAAAAGGGCTAAAATGAAAGAATGTCAACCCAAATTCTATATCCAGAAGAGAAAAAAAAAAAAAAACCTTCTTCAATGAAGGGACAATCTAGACATCTTCAAATAAAAGAAAACAAAGATAATGTCACCTCAGACCCACCCTAAAGGAAGAGTTAAAGGACATTCTCTAAACAGAAAGGAAATAATGAAAGAAGGAAAACCTGGAGCATCGAGAAGGAAAAACATGAACAGAAAGAGTAAAAATACAGACAAATACAGCAGTTCCTTCAGAACTTTTTAAATGACGGTGGATGGTTAAGACAAAAATAAAACTGCCTGATACAGTTCTAGATGTACGCAGAATCTAGATGACCGTAAGCGGGGGAAGGGAGGAAGGTTAAAGCTCCTACGCTTCGTTCCAAATGGCGAAATAGTGACACCCACGGACTGTGATGAACTACAGGTCTACTCTGTCATACAGAGAGCAGTCGTATAATCAATATGGGGATATCCAACAGAGTCTGCCTGAACCATGGGCCACAAATGTGGCCTCCCTGCAACCGTACAGCCTCGGATTGGAAATGATGTGTCTGCAGCCTTCTTGACGGGAACTAGGGCGCTGGCAGTAAGAGTACAGCCCACCTGAGCCTGGGGGTTCAAAGTTCCTGCTCCCTCAGCAAGCCCTACTTCCCACCACACAGCCCAGGAGCTCTGAAGACCTCTGGCTCCGATGGTGCCCAAGCTCCCAGTGCACCCCCACATCTCCTGCTTCCTGCCTGCCCTCCAGGGTATTATCTACTCTGGACAAGCTCCAGTCTGGCTAAACCAACCAACTTCTCTGCTGTTCGGTGGTAAAACCACAGCTCCTCCAATGAGGTCCCAAGCCCTTCCACGTATGCCTTCTCTTGGGTACTATTCTCTCTCAACCCTAGGGTCCTGCAGAGAGTTTCCTTATATCTTATAGCTGCCCTTTCACCACAGTGAATCATTCTGATGTTAGACTTCCACAGTGTGACCTACTAGGTTTTCTACTTCCCGATTAGACACAGACTACTACAGAATTCCAGGAGCGGTCCCGGAAGAGAGATCCCTAAAGGTGGGATCTAGGGATGGGTCCGGTCATGTTCCTGGACTTGAGAGTAATGCTGAGCTCCCTGCCAATGAGGAATGTGCTGCTTGGAACCCATGACATACAACAGCATCGCAATCGATCAAGCTGTCCTCTGTGGTTGCTTGTGACGAAGTACCACTGGAGCACGTGCCTCGGGAGCCCAAGCTGCTTCCGCTCTTGCCGCGTGGCAGTAATGGGGACTACACGGGCTGTGGTGCGGGGTGAGTTTTTCTGAGTGCCCTTGAGTGCTTACAGAAAGAAAGTGACAAACTCAGGTCTGTTAACTCCCACCTCGAGTCACGGTCTGAGAATCAGACAGCTTCCATGACAGCCCTGAACGAATCTCTCATTTCTTGTAGCCACAGGACTGACACTGCTGAAAACCAAGCACAAAATGTCACGGTGTGAGTTGCTGAGTTAAAATGGCAGTTGAATTCACAGTCTTGCCAGGTTTCTCCTGTGAAAATTAGGACATTAATGGGGGTGGGGGGAGAATGAGATCCTGAAACACAGAAGAAGGGCATCAGGAAACTGCCAATGTTGACACGCAGGTCATTCTGAGCCTTTCTTACCAGCAGCAACAGATTCCCCTCCAGTGTCCAAGAAGACCCGTCTCTGACAGCTTAAAAACACTGTGATACCCTCATTTGGGACAGATACCTTGAAAGGGGTTCCTCCTTCTTCTCCAAACCCACCCAACCACCCTGTTGCCAGTAGACCCCTAACTAGAATCAAGTCTCTGCATGACCCGGGCGACGGGTATACACTATGACCCAGGAAGAAACAGCTTATCCACCAAAAGAGCTGGAGGCCTTTGCTAATACACCCTGGCAGAAACATGGGGAACATATAGGTGGGAATAGAGTCTCAGGTCATTGAGAAACACCTTAGTGAGGGGCCACTGGCACCCCTGAAAACCTCTGTGGCTGCTCTTTTTTCAGGCCAAGTATGACTGGGCGGGATGCCACCCTTGACATGGGCTCCCTGATTTCACTGTGATGTTTGAATCCTGGTATAGCAGAGGCTAAGTGGCAGCACTTAAGTATCAAAGGCAAAGTGGGCGTGTCAACCACATGGCAGTAGGGACCTACCAGTAGCCAGAATGCTCCGGGTCGCAGAGACCTTTAGCCGGAGCTGACTGAGACTGACTCCCTGGGAGTGGAAAAGGTCATCAGCCTGCTAGGACACTGCCTGACCCACGCAGCGAGAAACACGCTGAGTGTGGTGCAAACAACCAGACTTGAGTCACCAAATGGAGAATCAGAGCCCTTCATCCAGTTTTCAGACCCAATTCAGTAGTTCACAGACCAGAGGCCCCTGAATGACACAGGCGTCGGGTCCTATGGCCACCCAGACACGCTGTCGATTTCCCTCCTAGCCTTCCCCAGAGGGACCCTTGGCCACCCACCACACACTCGAGTGGCTGTAGTTTGAGGAAAAAGTAAATACTGGAACTTTTTAGGGACTACTAGATACACCAAAGGTAAAGGACCCAGAGCTAGCTGAGCTCCTGCCCTGAGGGCAAGGAAACTCACGACCGGACAGCTTGAGAAAGCCACAGACGGGGACTACAGTCTCACGGCCAAATGCAGAAATGAGGACTGGACTAGCTTTGGTGTGATCTCTATGCGTGCTGGATGGTTGAGTTTGTTTCCATATACTAATCGCTCTCGACTTCTTTCTCCTTCCTCATATTTTTAGATTTTATACATGAGTTATTGAAGGTTAAGTTTACAACTTAGTCTTAGAGAATATATAGGAAGCCCTTGACTGAATTTGAGGAGTAATTACTATAGCCCATGACGGATTAAATGACTGGCTGTTCTCATTCTGAAAAAGAGTTAAAATCTCTTCACTTGTAAGGAGGAAAGATGTATCTCGTTAGGCAGAAAATACAGCGCCTTTTCATAGTTTCAAGGAAGTCCCAATACGCATATGGAAGCTGAGGGGCCACGGGGATAGGCCATGTCAGTTATGAATTTATTGCATCTCAGCTCTCAATGCACCTCCAACAAATGCTGTACGATAAACAATGCAATTCCTTTAAAGTTTTTAAAGTAGGCACAATGTTAAGGGTGACTGCAGGAAGGAGAGGCTTCCTGCAATTTTCAGCGGGGGCCAAGGAGAAGGTCAGTGGTGTGGGTGTGAGGACATCTGCTAGAGCCTGCCCCCTGCCAAAGTCCCCAGATGCTACTCCCTCTGCAATCTTGCAGCCTCGGGCCGGTGCTAAGCTGTCTACGGCCCCGCCCACGAAAACCAAAGCTTCTTCCCAGCCTGCCGATGGCCAGAGAGTCGCGTGGCCGCTGAGCCCCTGCTGCATCCTGTGCGCAGCGCACCTCTGGTTGGGGCGCCCACAGAGAACCACTCCGCCTCCCGCCCATGCAGACCATCAGCTCCAAAGGCCTCCGTTCCCCCTGGTGCCCAGATTCCCAACGTACACCCATGTCTCCTGCTGCCCGTCACCCGCTTACCGCCTACGCTCTAGAATGCGGTCCACTGTTCACCCAGCAACTCCAGGCGAGCTCCGGTCTGGCTAAGCCGGCCAGCTTCTCCGCAGCTCGAGAGCCAAGCTACAGCCTCTCCAATGAGGCAGGAACCTCTTCCAAGCCCGTCCTTCCTCTCAACCCTAACGTACCCCATAAAGTTTCCTTACATCTTACAGCCACTCTCTACAGTTATTAGTACTCATCTTAACCTTCTCTTGTTTAACCCACTGTGTGATTTCTACTTCCTGATGGGACCCAGAATGCTGCTCCTAGAGAGGTCCTCTCCCAGGCCGTAACACAAACCTTAGCAAATTGAGACAACTGAAATCATACAGCGTGTGTTCTCTGCTCAGAATAAAGTCAAATTGGAAGTCAACAACAGAAAGATAACAGGAAAATCTCCGAACGCTTGGAACGAATCAGCATACCACAAAGTAACCCACGTGTTCCAAGAGGAAGTGTCAAGGGTAACATCAACAACAACAAACACCGAATGAATGGCAGTGAAAATACGCCATCTCAGAATGTGTGGGATGCAGCTAACACAGTGCTGAGGGGGAAATGTTGAGCACTAAAGGCTTATGTTAGAAAAGAGAGAGCACCACAAAGCAATAATTTAAACTCCTACTTCAAAAAGCTAGTGAAAGAAAAGCATAACAAACCCAAAGAAGGCAGAAGGAAGGAAATGATAAGGAAAATTGAAGAAATAAATAAAGTTGGAAGAGAAAAATAATAAAGGGAATGAATGGAAATGCTTATGCTTTCAGCAGATCAATAAAATTGATCTTTAGAATCTCTACAAAGCCTGGGGCGCCTGGGGGGCTCGGTTGGCTGAGCGTCCAACTCTGGCTCAGGTCATGACCGCACAGTTTGTGAGTTCGAGCCCCATGTCGGGCTCTGTGCTGACAGCTCAGAGCCTGGAGGCTGCCTCAGATTCTGTGTCTCCTCCACTCTGCCCCTCCCCAGCTCGCACACGCTCTCTCTCTTTCTCTCTCTCAAAAATAAACATTTAAAAAAAAATTTTTTTTAAAGAATCTCTACAAAGACTGAAAAAGGAAAAAAAGAGAAGGCACGAATTACCAGTATCAGGAGACTAGCAGGGATAGGACTACAGACCCGGTGGGTATCACATGGATAAAGGGGAATTCTGTGAATAAATGTGATAGTCATATGAACATGATAACCTAGATACAATGGACAAATTCCTCAAAAAGCACAAACTACCACAATTCACCAATTATGAAACAGCTCATTTGTAGAGCCCTCTATTAAGCAGCCTGAATTTGTAATTTTTTTTTAATTTTTTTTTTTTAATTTTTTTTTCAACGTTTATTTATTTTTGGGACAGAAGAGACAGAGCATGAACGGGGGAGGGGCAGAGAGAGAGGGAGACACAGAATCGGAAACAGGCTCCAGGCTCTGAGCCATCAGCCCAGAGCCTGACGCGGGGCTCGAACTCACGGACCGCGAGATCGTGACCTGGCTGAAGTCGGACGCTTAACCGACTGCGCCACCCAGGCGCCCCTGAATTTGTAATTTTAAAAAATTTTTTTTTTTTCAACGTTTATTTATTTTTGGGACAGAGAGAGACAGAGCATGAACGGGGGAGGGGCAGAGAGAGGGAGACACAGAATCGGAAACAGGCTCCAGGCTCTGAGCCATCAGCCCAGAGCCCGACGCGGGGCTCGAACTCCTGGACCGGGAGATCGTGACCTGGCTGAAGTCGGATGCTTAACCGACTGCGCCACCCAGGCGCCCCTGAATTTGTAATTTTAAAACTCCAAGGAAAGAAGTCTCCAGGCCCCGATGGTTTCACTGAAGAATTCTACATAATGTTTAAAAAAAGAATTAACACGAATTCTATACAACCTCTTCCAGAAAACAGAAAAGGGGAGAACGCTTCTTAATTAATTGCATGAATCTGGCCATCCTCCGGACCCCAAGACCAAAGATGGTACAAAAAAGAAAACTACAGTGCAAAATCTCTCATGAATGCAGATGGAGAAAAATATTAGCAAACAGATTTACGACGTGAGAAGAATCATGTATCATGGCCAAGGGTTGCCCAGCGATGGATCAGGGTGATCCACCGCATTAACGGCATAAAGGAGAAAAATCACACGACTGTATCAAGTACTGGAGGAAAAGCTTTTGACAAAAGTCAAAACCTACTTGTGATAAAAATCTCTCAGAAAAGAGAAACAGGGGGCAAGTTTCTCAACTTGATGAAAAGTATCTACAAAACATCTACAGCCAATATTACACTTACTGGTAAAAAAAAAAAAAAAAAAAAAAAAAAAGAAATACTTCCTCCTGAAGATCGAGAACAAGAGAAAGACGTCTCCCTTCGCGCTCTTATTCAACGTAGTTGTGGAAGTTCCAGACAGTGCGATAAAGCAAGAAAGGAAATGAAAGACATACGGGTAGAAAAGAAGAATAAAACTGTCCTCTTTGCAGATGACATGATTGTCTATGTAGAGAACCCCAAGAAATCTACAAAAAAAATTCCTAGAATAAATAAGTTCATCAAAGTCACACGATACAAGTTCAACATACAAAAGTCAGTTCCAGTTTTATTACTAGCAATGAACAACTGGACACCAAAGCTTAGAATACAATGCCATTTATAAACACTCAAAGAAAAAGGGAAGACTTAGGTATTAATCTAATGAAGCTCGTATAGGCCCTAGATGCTGAAAAGTGTAAAACACTGATGAAGAACTCAGTGTGAGAAAGCGTAAACAGAATGAGACACTGTGTCCATGGACCGGAAAACTGACCTTAGTAAAGAACGTCCGTTCTCTCCAGACTACTATGTAGGCTGAACTCAGTTCCTATCAAAATCCCAGTAAAACTTCGTGTGGGCATAGATTATTCAAAAATTTACACTGAAAGGTAAAAGAACTGGAATAACTCAGTATTTGGAAAAGGATAATAAAATAGAAAGAATCAAATCAGTCTACCTGACTTGGAAAACCTATTACACAGCACGGTAATCAAGACTGTGTCGTATTAGCTGAGGAACAGACACACAGATCAACAGAACAGAATTTTCTTAAAAAAAAAAAAGAAACAAAACAGAAATAGAACCACACGTATATGCCCAACTGATTTTGAACAAAGGTTCAAGGCAATTTAGTGAGGAGTGTGTAACCTTTTCAGTAAATGACACTGGGGCAACTGACACCCACAGGGCACAAAAAATACAGGTCAGCCTAGACCTCATACCTTGCTTCAGCAAATATTAACTCAAAATGGGAAACAGACCTGAATGTAAAATGTAAAACCATCGGGCTCTAGGAAAAAACAGGGGAGAAAAATCTTCAGGATTGAGGGCAGAGGAAAGAGTTTTCAGACCCGGCACCAAGGGCGCAAGCCGTAGGAGGGAAACTGATCAACGGGTCTCATCGAAATGAAAAATATTTGCTCTGTGAAAGTCCCTCCTGATAAGACAGCGAAAACAGTACCTACACACCCACAAGCTCATGAAAAAACATCCAACATTATTAGCTTTAGCCATCAGAGAGATGCAAATTAAAACCACAGTGACACAGTGACATATCACTGCACATCTATCGGGATGGCAAAAAGTACGGACAACATCCGACGTCGGCGAGGATGTGGAAGTTATTGGATACGGTGGCCGTGTGAACAAGGAGTAGCACAGCCATTCTGGAAAAGAGTTTGGCAGTTTCAAAAACAAAAAAAACCAAAAACAAAAACAAACTTAAACATGCAGCTACCATTCAGTCCACGCCTCCTGGGCATTCATCCCAGAGAAATGAAACGTTACGTCCACACAAAAGCCTGTACGTGAGTGTTCACAGCAGCTCTCTTTGTCAGAGCAAAACGACGGGAAGCGGCCCAGATGCCCTTCGACAGATGACTTGAAACCAACTACGGTGCGTCCGTATCGCAGGCCACTCAACAGTAAGACGGGACAAGCTACGGATACGCAGAACAACTGGAACACCCCTGCAGAGAATTACGCAGAGCAAGAAAAGTCAATCCCTAAAGGCTACACACCATGCGGCTCTGTTCATGTGATCCCCCCCCTTTTCTTTACTATAATTTATTGTCAGACTGGCTTACCCACAACACCCTCAGGTAACACGCTTGAATCGATAAATTACACAACTGGAGTCCAGGCTGACGGTTCCGGGGAGTGAAGAGGAGGAAGGCAGGAGAAAAGTGAGCCTGACCACAAGGGGTACCTGTGATTTACAAGATGTCGCCATCAGGGGAAAGTGGGTAAAAGGTATGTGAGATCTTTCTGGATTATTTCTTACAACCGCATGAGAATCTACAATGACCTCAAAACAAAGACTAACTTACTAAAATAAGAAATAGTAAGTAAGTAAATAAAAAGAGAACTGAAACAGGAACCACCTTTCCAGTGTGGGAGTCAGTGTATTTAACGCAGCACCTGTAGTTTCCCCTAAAACCGTGTCCCCAGCTTGGAGCGCCACAGGGCTCCCCTGGCAGAAACGGACTCAACGCACAGCACCTTCCTTGACGCGGGCTTCTTTGTATCGACCTCTTTTCTTTACATGCCTTTCTATTCCAAGGACATCGTACATCGCTACCAGAGACGGAAAGGCTCCGCCGTGGCTTTGAACACAAAGTGGTCCTCCCGAAACTACAGCTGGAGCAGTGAAGGTCTGCAAAAGCCCCTCCCTCGGTTGCAAGCCAGAGCGGAGACAAGGCTTCCTCCCGACGCCCCAAGCGGGCTCTGCGGAAATCCCCGAATGCGGCCGTCCCAGGGCAGCTCGGCCGCGGCCGTGGCACCGCGTCCAGAGGGGCGGCGTGAGCGCCGGAATGCCCGGAGTCCAGACGCAGCGCGTGCCTTTGAGGCGGCCGCGACCCACAAACTCCGTGACTTTGATAAGCCACCCACCCTCTCCAAGCCGAGCGTTCCTGATCTCGGAAGTGGGGCTCGTGTCCGCTTTTTCAGAAAATCGGACAACACGGTAGATGTGACGTGTGTGTGCACGGCAGGTGCTCCGCCTGTTAGGCTCCCCCCCGCCCCGCCTTAATCAAACAGACCTCCCATCCCCCTTCCGCAAGCTTGGTTCTCTGCGTCCACGTGTATGACCTCCACCAGGAGAAGGGTCCCTGCCTGGTACCTAGTCGGCTCTTGGAGTGGCCACCAGGCAGTGATCATTTAGGCTCTTCTGGGTGACCCTGCTCACACGGACCTCCCCCTCCGGGACTGTGCCCCTCCCCTGACTTCCCAGCAGAAGTACAATGGGGGAAGCACACCTTCACTCCTCGGCTTCTCAGAATCTCCCCCCGGCCCCCAAGATCGCTGCAGAACCAAACACCCGCTCTAATTAACATCAGCCTCGCGACCCTAAATGCCTGCTCGTATCTCTGGGGCAGGAGAATTAGGCACGTTATTTTAAACCGGCCCTGACGTTTATTCTGCTTTTCCCAGCCAGCCGACACTATCGTTTTTCTAGCTTGCATCCTGCCCGTCGCTGCATTCTGGCCGATAACATCTCTGGTTTCATTCTTACAGAAAGATTTGCTACGGGAACAGAGAAGCACGTTACCTCTCAGAGCACGGTCCCATGCCTTATCTGACAGACCCTCCAGCTCTCAGCTATTTTGGACACTGGGAAGCCAAGTATGTGTCTAAATACGTGGACCAGGGTCCATGGTCCCTTGTAAATCTCACTGAAAAATGCTACCCTTGGGTGATCGGTAGACTCACTATAAATAGGATGTGTATCAAATACCTAAATATTTATAGCGTCCTGTACACTCAGTCTTTCAAACTCTTGGGCTCACGTAACTAATATTTCTAAACCATTCACACTGTCATTTTAATTAGATCTAGCAATGGGGAGAAACTGCTTACAAAGCCACAAATTGCCTTATAGGTTTAGTCTGCCTTTTTTGTTTAATCGAACATGGACTGTGGACCTGGTTGCTGACAGCCATTATGAACTGCAGTAAATATTTTGACAAATAGCAACAGTGCTGTTAGGCGCACAAGAGAGTTACTGAACCGGGTCAGACCCAGTTTTATGTAGTATTTCTTCTCAACTGCGTGCTTGAAGATAAAGACATCATTAAGAACCCCAGGGTTAAAAAAAAAAAAAAAATTTTTGGTTTTTTTCGTGTTTTTTTTTTTTTTAAGCTTCCATTTTCTATATGCTTATCCCACAGGGCATGTCACATACCTTTACGAAGAGTGACGATCTTTGGCCAACGATGCTCCGACTCAAACACGAGTGACCTAGCCGGAAACCGAGAAGACACCCATGGTTCCAGAAAAGACGCGTGCGCTGGCCACCCCAAGAAGCCAGGGGTTCACGCGCCTTCCTCCCACTGCGTGTAGGGAGTTTGTGACTCTTTGCTGAGAAGGTGTCTGAGACATCTTCCACCGGTCCCCACTCTGCAGGCAGCATCTCGAAGGACAGAGGGAGAGAGAGATGCTCCCTATGTCTTAGAAAATAAAGCAAAAGAGGATGGCTCCCCCATTGCTTGGCCTTTGAATCAACTCTGTGTTTAACTGAGAAAAAGTACCATTTTGAGCAGCATGGAGGAGACTCAAGCAGAGATGAAACCCAGGCTGGCTCAGAAATAGGAAGTACACTATTTTCTATACATCACTTAATGTCACAGTGGCGGCCCTTAGAAAACAGGAAGAGATAGACACGGATAGGGGAAAAAACAGAGCCTCAGCTCACGTCTAGTAATTGTGACTATTGATCTAACAACCCATAAACAGAGACGGGTGCCAGAAAGGGAGGTACACAGCCTACTGCATCACACGTTCTGGGCAGGCTGGGGAGAAATGGAGCCAGGGTGGCCCTTTTCCTGGGTGTGGCCTTGGAAGGAGCATCTGCAGGGCCTCTCCGTGCACGCCTGGAGGGTCCCCAGGGCCCAGTACGAGCATTCCCACTGCAGGTGATGACGGCAGGAGACCTCACAAGGATCTCCGTGATGCTGTCTCTGTTTACAACTTGGATATTTTGTTCAACGTGGAACCGCATTCTTTTTTATTTTTAACATACTGCAGTATCTGTGATCCTGATGGCTGTGTTTTGGGTCCCCTTAAGTTGTGCACCCACAGTGAGCCCCCCTCTCTCCCCACGACTTTGGAAGGAGCAAACGTGAGGGTGATGGAGAGTGAAAAATACAGTTGTCTAAGTGGTGGAGCCTGACAGGCAAAATGGGGCACACTACTGGAAAGACGTGCATTGAGGGGAGAGACAGGACAGACCAGATGCCACACGGCCATACAGGCTGGGGCATATTAACACCTGTAAGCTGGTTTCCTATCGCTTTGCCAGTTTTTCACTGGAGAGAGGATGCTTCTTTGCCCACTTTGCCATCAGTAATATCTAGCTGGTCATGTTCAGCTAGGTTCGGTTTGGGAAGGGGGAGAGTTTCATCTGGCTGAGTGATCTAGGCTTTGGAAGAACCAAATTGTGCAGATTCACGGGGCGTCGACTCCCCGCCCCCGCCCCCCGCCCCCCCAGCATCAGTGAGCAGGCACGTCACTGGCTATGCCAGAGGCCACGGGAAATGTGAAGGCGAAAATGGGAAAGTGACCGACGCAGAGCCAGCTCTGATGCAAGGGGTCCACGCGAGCGAGACGGAACTCAGCCTGAGGCCACACTTCAGTGTCCCCTGCCCTCCTCTGGGACCCCCGGAAATCTCCACAACCCAGCAAACAAGGAGTAAATAGCCGCCTAGCACTGACCCCATCCGTTCTGATTTATTGGCACTTGCACTTCTTCTGTCATTAAATACTGCAGGAAACACCCCTGGCCACATCAGACACGTAAACAGAGCCTTGCTGGAGCCCCGAGGAAGAGGGTTTCTGGAGGCTTCCTGGAGGAAATGACGGATGAGCTGGGCATTGCAGGATGTATATAAGTCTGATAGGCAGAGGGGCAGCAGGAGGCAAGCTGGGAGCAGACAACTTGTGAGCGGCGCCCTTTTCCCCCCGGGGAGGGAGCCCGGCAGCCGTGGACGAGGCGGAGCGGGTCGTCCTGGGAACACAGGCTGGCCAGAGCCGACGACACACCCAAGCACTCACCCGAGCGGCAGACACGGGCCTCGCCTGCGGTGGGGAGGGCCCCGGCAGCTTGGGCACTGTGGGAAAGGAGGGACCAAAACAGAAAAGGCTGACGTGGCTCCCTGGGCCGCTGCCACCCCCGCTCTCTGAGGGGCCTGGGCCAGACGTGGCCCCAGGTGTGGCTAAGGAGATCCTCAAGAACAAATCCACCTCTTTATCCTCCAGAAGGACATAGAGCCTTTTTCCTCCAAAGTTACAGTCTGAACAGACTCCATTGAGACACACGAAGGAAGAAGCTTCCTATACGAGAACTCAAACATTGTTTAAAAACAGTAACAACAACAACAAAAACCTTTGGAGTTGATTGAAGGTAAACACATCGAGGAGGAACAGATAAACAGAATGCGGTGCATGCATCCAAAGGAATATCATTAGGCAACAGAAAGGAAATGAAGCCCTGAGACCCTCCAGCACGTGGGTGACCCGTGAAAATGCGACGTTAAGGGTGAGAAGCCAGACACAGAAGGCCACAAGTTGTAGGCTTCCATTTATAGGAAATGTCCAGAATAGGCAACTCTGGAGAGAGAGAGAGAGAGTGGATTTGTGGTTGCCAAGGGCTGGGGGAGTGGGGGGGGGGGCTGCTCATTGGCACAGAGTTTATTTGGGGGGTTCTGAAAATCTTCTGGAACTAGACCATAGCGGTGACTGCACAACTCTGTGACTATACGAAAAACCACTCCATCATCCACTTTCGGAGGACGGATTTCATGGTAGGCGACTTGCACCTCAACGTAGAGCCATGACGTATGTAGGTCAACCTTCCAGAGCAGGTGCGACCGATAACCACCGAGCTCAGCGTTGGCAATAGTCACCCAAAACAAAGAAATGTGATTTCCAAAGAATGGTGGCCTTGCTTTCTCCAACCTCTTTTTTTCCCCCAGGGAAACAAAAAAAAGATCTATCACTCCCTCGCCAGGGCAACACCACAGTCCTCGGTGCCTCATCTTTACAACACAGCTACCTTGTGCAGTTACGAGCAGCGGTGGCAGCAAAACCAGAAGACCTCAGACATCCCAGGGATCCCGGTGACAACAGGCGTGAAGAGTCATCACACACACACGTTCCTATTGAGAAGCCACGGCCAGAAAGGACAGAACGGTCCGCTGCCTTTGGGGTTCGGTCTCGGGACCTTCCCCAGGCCCCCCGACTGTGCAGTCCCGCGGCGGAAAGAGGGAGGGAGAGTCACAGGCTGCGGCCAGTCCCCCTCTTACAACTCTGCACACAGCCACCTGTCACCCCAGACTTTCCGGGACTGGCCCAGCCTCCTTGCAAAGGAGCAATTCTCGCTGCCTCATGAGTCAACAGTGGCTGCCAGACTATCTCTCCCAGGCTGGTCCCCAGGTGCTGTCCCCGTCCCCGCATCCTGCCACCTGCCTTTCTCGGCCCCAACTCCAGTGGCGCTCTTCAAAGCACTCAGTGGACCTGGAACAGCGTCTAGAGCACAGCGCCATGGTCCCCAAAGAGTATGTGTTGAATAAATGAATGAGAGCGGGTGGATATGTTTGTTTCACCACAATGCACGAAGAACCCAGGCCAAACAAGGCCAAGCAAGACGGACGCCATCCCTTCCCGAGGTGGACCCTCCTAGCGCACGCCCAGTTCTGTGTGGGCACCCCTTCTCCTGCCAGGCGTCCCGCGTATCTCAAACACTTCATCTCTGCGTGATGCGGGCACGGGATCAGCCCTCTGTCCACGTCCGCGGGGCGATAAACCCTATCAAACCCCTGGCTCCCCAGGCCAAACCCAGACCGTGTGCCGGGAGGCTTACAAACGTACAAACCAGGGGACCCTGCCTGACAGGGAAAGCCTGGGGGGGGAGGGGGCAGGCCCACCCTCCAAGCAGAGGCAGCTCTGGGGACTTTGCAGCGCGGTGCCTTGGGGACACGTGCACTCTGGTGTGCATTTAAGCCTATTCCTCTCCGGGTTCCGGTCCCCTTAGCGTCCCCCACACACTCTCCTGTCAGAAGAGGTTTGTAATCACAGCCCATGTGACGGGAAACGAGGTGTGCCTGCCGAGCCCCTTCGGAGAGGAGCACTCCACAGATGTGTGACCCCGAGCCAAGGGCCGCCGTTCCCGTTTCTGTGCAGAGAGAAAAGTGCCCCCCCCCCCGAAAGGGTAATTGCACGAGTGCCCCATGCAATTATCTGTCTGCACGTCCTCGGGGCCACTTAAACAATGTTTTTATTTAAAATATGATGCATCCAGCCAGCTTTTGATTATCCATGGTAATGGGGGTCAAGGATCAGCTGAATAATTGAAATGGAAACTTTATTCCCACCGAGAACGTCGCTCTCCCCCACCTCCTTCCTTCCTTCCGCTGAGGAGAGTGGCGCTGTGGGATCGTGGAAGGGGCGCTGGGCTGGGAGGTCCAGCCCAGCCCCGGCCCAGACTTCGTGACTGCCTTTCTGGGGGGCGGGGGCCAACGCCCTTCCCTTCAGGGGCACCGTGACGGGAAGGGGCCGGTCCCCGGCGGCCCTCATCACCAGGCCGCGCGTGACCTTTGTAGTTAGAACACGTGTCTTCAGATGCACCTGCTTTCACCACGTACCGTGCCCCCGAGCCGTGTTATCGCCACTACGGTAATAATAACTGATGCGGCCCTCAGACACGTTTGTGACGTCCGTGAAGATAACTCCCTAGCGTTACAATTTTTTAAAAGGCTCCGTCCAGAGAGACCAGCAGCACTTCACGGAGATGACGTCCCTCTGACTCACAAGATGCTCTCCCCCAAAGCGTCCGCTCCCCGCGCGCGCGGCGGAGGCTCTTTGGGAACACGGGCCCCCCTTCCCTGCCCCTTTCCGGAACAGCTCCCATCGCGCTGATGGAGACGGTCCACGCAGCCGGCTCGCGCCTCGCCCCCGGTGACTGCGGCGTCGGGGGAAAGGTACAAAGCCTCCCAGGGCCCATTACACCCGATGTTCTCCGCGGTAATTGCCTGCCGCAAACCGTCGCCCCTGGCTGCCTGAGTGACAGACGAAGAGCGAGGGGAAGGCAGGGCGTTTTGTTTCCCTACAAATTGTATCCCTATTTAGGAAGGCGCACCTGGCTATCAGACTTTTAATCACAGAGCATAAAACTGAAATCATTTCCAGCACCTGAAGTGATTTCGTTGGCGTCACCCAGTTTTTGTGGATTAAGTTTTTAGAGCAGAAAGAAAAAGCCTTACACTTCAACGATAACAAGAAAAACTGGTTTCTTCCCACCCACCCCCACCCCCCCACCCCCAAATCCCAAAAGTTTCTTATGTAAGGACTTTGGGTTTTATTTTTCTTTCTTTAAGGAGAAGAGTTCACTGCTCCAGATGGGAAACAAAACGGCAGGGTTGAGACCCCACCCCACTCCACCCCACCCCTTGGGAGACTGTCTAATCAGTGTCTTCTGGATGTATTTACAAAAACAATATGTTTAAACATTTTCAATAAACAGATTAAAACACAGATTTGTATATTAGCCTCTGCCAGCTACTTCTCCAAGCCAAGAATCCTTTTGTCCTTATGAAACCACATGATGATTGTTCCTCGAATCCAAGTCCCGGCCTGAGAGGCCCTGGACCTTCCTGGAGATTTGGTTTTCTCTTCTTCCTCTCGGTGGCCTCTGATCTCACGTCCTGGCTTTACTTCCCACTGTTCTACCCCCTGGGTGTGTTCTTACCATAAGTTCCCCCAAAGCCTTTTTGGAAGGAAGAAGAGCTCAAGTTGTAAGCCACCCAATTTCCCTCCAAAGCCAGAGTTCAGAGTGCCGTCCACATCCAGAGGGAAGAGACGGCATGACCTCGATGTCACGCTTCTGGAGGCACGGGGACCTCCAGCTCCCAGCAGGACCTGCCTTTAAGCGCTGGGAACTTCTGGGACTTTGGTTGAGCCCCAGGAGAAACACACAACTCACCCAGACCTTCCTGGGGTTGTCTATCACTTGCTGCCTTCCAGGAGAGAGCTTCTGTAGCACATCTCTCAAGACCAGGCTCTGAAGATAAAGTCTTCCCAAGTGGGAGAACTGGCCCCTTCGTTCAGGCTCCCCAACCCATCCCCCACCATTCCCAAAGGACGAGGGCTCCTGGAATTTAGACTTAAAGCTACTGCAGGGATCACGTGACCCCGGAACACCAAGTACAGGGGCGTATCCCCTCCCCGACAACACCCTTGGCTACTTGGTCACGGTGCTCTTCCCCACAGAGCCAGGCATCAGAAGCCCCTTTGCCCGGACCTCCAGCCACATCGGTACTCGAGCTAAAGCCGATCTGCCACCCGCCTCGTTTTAAAGATCACAGAAGGGGGACCAGAACCCGCCTCTCGCCAGAGACCACGCCACTACCCGTGATGCCGAGCTCTGGCTGTCACGAATTCCGTCCTGGTGTAACCTGCACGTGTGTGTAGACACAGACACACGCTCACACGATGCACACGTGTGCCCAGCCTTGCCTGTTTTCCTGACCGCTAAAAGGTGTCCTGGCTTCGTGCAGTCTATTCACTTCCCGCTGCCTTGAGAGGGTTTGGGCTTCACTAACATGCTGTTTCATCTTTCCTGTGATGCATAATCAAGATAACTGGGGAGAAAATACGGGTAAATTCCAAACAGGCAGATACTAGCCCAAAAGAGCAATGAAAAATGAAGACATTGCCCCCCCCCCCCCCCAGGTGTCTGGGGATTTGCATTCAACAGGTACACGTTCACCAAATATTTGAGTACCAGCCAGGTTCTAAAGTCTGTTCTAGGTCAGAGGATCGGGGGAGAAGAAGACAGAGAAGGTCCCTGCCCTCATGAGGCCGACAGCAAAGTGAGAGAGAGAATCATAACTAAGAAAACACATAACTGAGTGGGGTAATTTCCGAGAAAAATAAGTGTATTGAAGACAGAAAAATGGAATGGGTTGATGAGGGGTGAGAGAAAGGGAAGGGGGAGCAACCTTGGGAAGAGACCTGAAATATAAGAAAGATTCAGCTATGACGAAACACGAGCGCGACGGGTTCCAGACAGAGGGAGCACTACGTACAAAGGCCCCGGGGTAAGCACTCCATTGGCAGGTTAAGGCCGGCAGAAGGCCAAGGGCATACGGAGTAATAATAGCAGAGGAGAGAGCAGGATGACAGGGCAGAGGGCTGGCAGACAACAGACGATGCAGAGCTTTTTAGGCCACGGGAGAAATTGTATTGTAAGAAAGACCAGACGAGGTGTGAAGGTGGGGAGAGCAGCCGAGAGAAACAGCAGGGTCAGAACAGAGGAAGGAACTTTTCACAGAGTCTGGAGAAGGGAAACACGGCGTGAGAGCACGAATGGAAGAAGAAGAGATCTGACATGTGCTGCTGCGGAGCATACGGGACCCCCCAGGGGCCGAAACACAACTCCTAGCAAAGGACGTGTGCTACCGAATCACTTACTGTTTTCCGCCCTGAACCTGGCACTCGTCAAGCTGCTCGGAGACGAGACCACACGGGTGCCCATTCGAAAGGGGCCGTACACGCCTTCTACGGGATTTACCCGCGCGTGTGAACACGCAGAGGCGCGTCCTCGGAGAAGCCCAGCTCTGGGTGCACGCCTCCCTGTCCCTGAGCGGGGAAAAATGGATCCAGGCTGTTTAAATGCTGTGTCCTCCACAAGGCATGACCCAACTCACTCGGGCAGCGGGGACCCCCTCCCCTTCCAGGGCCCCGTGGCAGCTTCCACCTCCTGCCTCCTGCCCCCCCCCCCCTGCTCCCAGCACAGTATACCCCAAGGACCACTGGACACGACACTTTCTCTCACTACACTATGCCCTCCTTGAAAAGATGGACACAAATCTAACTTTCCGGGCCCAGCCCCAAGTAGGTGCTCCATAAGTAACTGCTGAACAAGGCCTCGGCCGCCTTGGGAGGGCAAGTGTCACCTGTGGCTTTTTCAAGGGAGTTCACCGCAGCGCGAAGCCACGGGGCGGTAGTTCCCTCTGTGAGGCTGGTCTGGCCCGCAGAGTCCCTGTCCCTCGGCAGCTCAGCACGGCGGGGACACCCCATCTCTGACCTGCCCCCCACGGGGACAGGCAGGCATGTCCCGCCAGCCTCCCAATCAGGTCCCGGCAGCTGGGAGACCCAAGCCGCCCGGACAGCATTCGGCACAGTGACGCTCTTCACCCCGCGGCCTCCCCGGGAAGCCCAGCCCGTGCAGGTGCGCCTGGCCCCGTGAGGACAAACAGGAAGCAGCCCTGACCTCCTCCAGAGACAGCCAGCGGATCCTGAGCGCGCTGAACATCTTGCAGACTCATTCTTTTTCCCCTCGGGTCTGGCCGTGCAGAACGCGGTGCGGCGGGGAAGAACTCCGAGCCAGAGGGCCAGCAGCCGACGCACGCGTTCTCCCAAGGAAGGTGGCGGGGAGGCCAGGGGAGGGGGGACCTCAGGAACGGGGTCGGTGCAGACGCCACTCCAGGTGCCAAGCAGGTTGGGGACGACGAGGGCAGCCAGGAAGGATTTGTGGTCCGGTCGTGGGGCCACGGCTGGCGCAAGCCAGTACCTACCTTCCCCCTTGTCCCTCACAGACCCGCTCTCCACTCCACGGCCAGAGGGACAGCCCCCAAACACACGGTTACACCCAGCACCTCACACCGGTGACAACCCCTTGGGGGTCCCGTAACTCCGTGATCTGCTCCGCCTGCACGACCCGCGGGGCCCCGGCCTCTGTCACCTCTGGAGTCCCTCCCCAAAGCCCGCATCCTGTTCCTGCATCCCAGCGGCACTGGCCTCGCCACGGCTCACACTCCAGCCCAGTCAGGACCGGGCCCCACGGCCAGAACTCCTTCCTTTCCCCCTTGCCTCACCGTCCCCGCGAGGCCTTCATCTGTCAGCCCGTCCCCAGCCCCCAGGGCAGCCTTCTGAGATGCCCGCTCCAAGGCCAAGTCGGACCTCCGGACTCACCACGGGTGTCACGGAACATTACAGGTGTCATGGCCTGCTCGTGACGCAAACCCCACAGGCCGGGGACCTTTCTACCTTGTCGCCAGCTCCGAGGCCGCCGCCCGGCAGGAGTGAAAGAGTGGACGAGCCCTCCCCCCAAACGGAACAGCTCAGGACACCCCCCCCCCACCCCCCCCCCCCCCGTGCCCTGTGCTCCTGCTCCGCCAGCCTGGCGTTCCCAAAGCTTACTGTTGATCCCAACACTTGGTTCTCTGGACGCCGGGACCTTCAAAGGTCAGAGTCACACATTTTCTACCGCCGGACCTCTTGTGGCCCCCAGCGCACAGCAAAGACTAATAACAGCCAACACTGGTGAGGGGACAGGCCAGCCACACCTCCGAGCCATGACGGGGGGCAAGCAGTCACTACGCACGCCCGCTTTACAGAAGAGAAGGAGGTTCACGCAGGTGAGGCAGCTTGGAGCCACCCACTCGGCCAGTCGCCAGCAAAGACGCCATTCAGACCCAGGCTACCAGCCCCAGCAGCACGTGTCGCCACGACACCGAGCTCCCTGCTTCAGCTAACAAGAGAGACGGGCGGCCCCCTCTCCGTCAGCAGCCCCTGTGCTCAGACCCCGTCTCGGAGAACACCTCCCAGCGCCCCCGATGTCCGAAGCCAGTGCCTTAACTCTGAGAATACAAATCCCAGACCACCTCAGTTCATCTGACGCAAACCCCCACCCAGAACTTTTCAAGACGGCGCTCCCTCTTCAGAAAGTCCATGCCCAGGATCAAGGTCTGAATACTGTCTTTGATTCAGCGGGCCGTGATGCACCTGGCTGGGCGGCGGGCCGCAGGAGCCCGGGGCATCTGGGGGTGAGCTCGGCCGGGTGTCTCCTCAGCCGTGGGCAAGCCACCTTACTTGTCAAAGCCTCGGTGTATCCGTCTGCCTGTCAAGCGGGGACAATCATCATCACACAGGCACTCGGGAGAATTAGGTACGAGGCGCTCGCCACGGGACAGGCCGACCTCTGGACAGACGTCACAGGAGGGTGACGGTCGCAGTCACCGTCCTCAGTAGCATCCAGTGCCGGCCATCTCAGCACAAGCGTGCCCAGAGAAAGGGGCTGCCTCCCGCCTCAGGAGAGGTCACCCCAGGAGACGGGAGCCACGCAGCCTGCGTGCACAGCTCAAGGCGGCAAAGTCACGCACATGTCAACACGCCTCCTCCAGCCCCACACATCCACCTCCACGCCAGCCCCCTCACGTCTTCATCCGCACAGAGAGAGCACGTGTGTGCACTCGCTCACGCACACACACACACGCCTCCTGTCCCGGCCCACGTGCGCCCGGGGACGTGGACCTCGCCGGGGGCCCAGCAGCGCTCAGCCGGGTACACCTGCCCTGCCAGAAACCCAGGGTGGCAGGGGCTGTGCTGGCGGGGGGCGGGGGGGTCCCATCGGGTAGGTGAGCCTGCGAGGGGGCCAAGTGTATTTGCATATAATTTGCATGTATTGACACAGCCTTCCCATCTCTGCACAGAGCACTCCCAAGCTAACCTGTCATTACTGCTCCTCTGAAGCCTGGTTTCTCTCAGTGATTCGTGCTGCCTACCACCCACTACTAGAAAGTACTACGTGGTGAGACGGGCCAAGAGCTGACTCTGAGCACCCAGCAAGTCACACCCGCCTCCCTGGGCCTCAGTGTCTCCCCGCGAACGACCGATAAAACGGCACCCCTCCAGCGGGCGCACCCAACGAGCCCTTCCCGCACAGAAAACGTTGGCATCTGCCTGGTGCTGAGCACCTGCCAGAGTGCGACGGGCCGCCTCACTATTATCGGAGGGCCGGAGGGAAGTCTGGGTGGAGAAGCGGGCCCCACGTTCTTCCCAGATGCAGTTTCGGGGTCTCGGATGCTGGGCCCCCTGTGCTATGGTCGCGAGATGTAGCAAATACATACAAATGCGGGTGCCAAGTTAAATCTGAATCTCAAAGAAACGATGAATAAAACATTAGTGTGAGCATGTCCCGTGCAGTACTGAGGACACATTTATACCAAAAGCAAGACAAAAACGTTATCTGGCTGCATACCCGGAACTCACATTGTAACTGGGGATCCTGTTGTTTTATGTGACCACCCCACCCGGGACTCGATGCCCACCGGCTTCCACTGTTCCTGACGCTCTCTTTTCTCACGGCTTCCACCTACACCCAGAGAACACGGACCTGATTTCCTAAGTGCCCGGCTTCCCAGCGTAGGACAGGGAGAGCAGAGGTTACACGTGAGGTGAACTGAAAATTGCTGAGGGAGGGAGGGAGGAACGTGTGTTTCCTAACTTAGTTAAAAAGCTAAAATCTGTTCCTCTTTGGTCTCTGCGAGGAGCCCGGTGGTTGTCGCTGCGAACGTGAGGCGACGCTTCCTGTGGCGAAGGGTACGTGTGTTTGCATCAACAGGGCCCGTTTCTAGGGTTCCTCTCAGGATGTGAGGCCCGTGGCAGGTCGCAGAGGAAGAGGGAGGGCCTGTGGGCAGGGGCCGCTGGGGAGGGAGGCTCTCCCTCTGGGGGCTCCCAGGAGAGCCCCGCCCCACACGGGGTAAGAGCCTCCCCTCCCCGAGCCCCTTGCCCAGCTTCCCCATCACACGCCAGTCGCCTGGGACCCTCTGCAGAGCACAGGGGTGAGAACGTGCCCAATTCCTTATTCACGCGGGGGGAGGGGGGGGTGGCCGTGGCAGGGAAGGGACACGGCTCGGGGAGTCCAACCTCTGACTGGGAGTCACCATCAAGCGTGGAAGGCGCAAACACAAAATGTGCACAGAGCACTGCACCCGGGGCGCTGCAGGCTGACCCTCCAGTGGACTCAGCTCGGGCTTCTCCAGCCGGGACACCTGTGCATCTGGAATGGGCGAAGGGCCACAGAAGGACCACCTATTGACCCTACAGGTGAACACGGGCCACGCTTGGGAGTGACCATTTTCCTTCCAGGTTTCTTTTTTTTTAGCGGCGAGTGTAACTTCACAGTACGATCAATGGATGCACTATGGAGTGCAATGCAAATTTTTCATATTTCTAAGAGAAAAACACTAAAAATAAAAGGGGAACGTTGCAGTTTCCTCCTCCTTAAAGCAGTGATGGGAGAGCACACCAGCCTCACGGGCCCATTGCAAGGATGAAAGGGAGAAACGCAGGTAAAGCCTTTCCCTGACACAGCACGAGGCAGGAACAGGACCTTCTCTAGTTGGGACTTTCATCACCACTGAGACAGGGTTCAAGGATTAAGATCTCATCTGATCTCGTATATCGGTCCTCCCCGCGCATAAAGAGATCACAAAGCAATCAAAGAACTCTATGGGCTTTGGGCACCGGAGGAAGATTTCCTTTGCTTTCTAATGGCATCCTCAAGTCAGGTCTCAAAAGTCTGAAAGCCACCTGCCTTATCTGACATGCTGAGATGGCCCTCAGCTTGTACGGCCATGGCCACGGACACGGCTGGCCTGAAAGGGGACAGAGATCCTTATTACCAATAGAGAGACGATTCTTTGCCTCCCCCTTCGTGACCTCTCGCCATGGCTGAACACAGGTGTCCCCAGCCCAGAATAACCCAGCGGTGCCTGCTCAGGATGCCAGGCCAGAGACGCCCTGGTGAAGGATGTGGCCAGCAGCATTCAAGGGGCATGGGGTGGTCAGGAGGGCCAAGGCACCTGAGACTGGGGGGCCCAAGACCCTTGAATCAGCTGTCTGGGTGGAGGGATGGAAGGGGTGGGGCCTCAGGGCATGACACCCAAGGTCAGTGCCCTGCTTCCTCATACCCTCTGACCCGTGCTCTTAACAACTTCAGAAATTCAGTTGGCACCTCTTCTTCAGGACTGAAAACTGACTTGGCCAGTGCTCATCTATGCTCTGTTTCTCCACTCAACACAGAGGCCAGCCCCATGCCCTGGGAACTCTCCCAGCCTGCTCGGAAGAGGTCGTCCACGCGCCTGTCTTGGATGGGCCAACCAGAAGTGAACTGTAAACTAAACGAAGACCTACGCAGGCCTTGACAAGTGGCACTGAACCATGAGCAGCTGGCGACGCGGTCTGACTCTAGGACAGCAGGAGAACAGTCTGAATAACGTCAGAGAACAGAAGGCGGGTCTCTTCTGATCAGGGCCCCCGGTGTACTCCCACTTTCTTATTGACCGGATCATCGTTGCAAAGATACAGAAACAGTTGTCGCCACAGCTCCACTACCGTTTGGCCTTCCACCTCTCATTCTTGCCTCTGACTCAAGCTGGCTGCTGTCCTGTTGTCACCTCGGAAAGCAAGGTGCCACGCCCATGCTAAGTCCTGCATTTAAACTGCTCGGCAGGTTTACAGCCTCAGCTCTGAAACACCAACAGGCTTTTTCAGGGTAATTAGCTTCACACACATGCGACCGTGCCAACATGCGATCAACCGAGCCCCAAAATTAGTTCCTGCTAAAATATTACACTGTGTCTAAACTACATCGGGAGATGTTCCTCGGTCATGAAATCTGCTCTATCAAAATCAGCCTTGTTTGGAGATCGGGGACCTCGCTCTTCTTCTCTGGGGTGGCAGAGTTGCTTCCAAAGCCAGTTTTGTTTATCTAAGCTATGATCCAACATCGTTTTTCTCTCCCCCCCCCCCCGCCACCCCCAATTTCAGCTCGTACAGCCTTTCCTTTTGGAAAAACAAAGCACGGCAAAATCACAACTCTCTCTTGGCCAGTGGCCAGACCTCCAAGGGCTGGAGCCAGGAGATTAACGGATACGCCCAGAGAGGGCAAGGTCAGAGAGCAGAACATTCTGGACACGTGTGTGTCGGAGACAGACTCGTAGGACCGGAGAGCGCCCGTACACGAGGGCCGGCGTCTCCCGCTTTGAATGACATGCTAAGGCCCTTCTGAACCAGTGGGTGAAACATGCCTGTGACACTAATTAATGCCAGGCAAAATGTAACAGCAGATCTTGAAAACTAAAAATAGATCTATTCCAACTGATTCATCCCCTGACTGCACAGAATTCGGAGTTTTTTCATCTGTTTCTCTCCTACGTGTACGTTAGATGATGGCCTCTTTTCTCTCCCTCCATCTTGTTGTTCTCTTCTCTCCTCCGTGTTGTGTGGTTCAAACCTTCCCGAAGAGATGTCCCCACTTGGCTACCCTCCGGCCCACAAACATGCTTAATAAGCAAGGAAATCATCTCTTTTCCTGGCTCACATGGCTGGGAGCTATGTAATTTGTCCTTAATATTTTCCATGCGGATGTTTCTACCCTGTTGCATCACACACAGAACTCTATGGCTTTGTTTCCGACTACAGTCCCTTCTATTTTAAACTTTGTTGATTTCTACTGGGAAGGAAGCCTATTTCGTACAGATTAGCTGGACAGCTGGGTCTGATTGCTTCTGATGACTGGGCTTGGGGCCACCGGGGAAACAGGTTTCCCAAAGCCCCTTGCATGGAGCCCCATTCCATACGGCCCCAAAAGAATGGGGTCAGCGCTCGCTTCGGGGAGGAAGGGTTAGCAGCCTCAGGTGGAAATCAACAGGTCAAGCCAAAGGCGGGTTCAGACCTTATTCCACAGCTCACGCTTGGGAGGCTGTGCTGGAAAGTGGAGGAGGGGGGAACCAGAAGCCCCCTGGTTCGAAAGCTCTCACAGGGACCTGGCTGGGGGCTTGTGTCAGAGAGACCTACGTGTGCTTGGAAGGAAGCATCCGTCATGCTTGCCTGATATAATCACTCGGGAGGCAACAGACAAGGCTCAAGGATTAAGGTCCCTTCATCTGGCCTTGCATCCCAGACCTCCAGGTGCATAAAGAAATCACAAAGACCTCTCTCACCTTCACGTGCTCAGTCCACAGGCAGGTGGGGGCTGCCGCGCTCTCCGGAAAACCGGTGGCTCCGATGAGGCAGGAGTATTCTCCCTGCTCGTCCCATCTCTGCCTTGCTTCTCTCTATGCCTTCTCTAGAGAAAACCGAGTGCTGGAAATTTAAAAAAAAAAAAAAAATCGTGTGTGTGGAGGGTGGTGGGTGTCGGGGGTGCCGGGGCGGTGGGGGGGGGGGTGGCAGAGGGACACCGGGGGGTAGGTGTGCAGCCTGCCCTGGTGTGGGTTCGGGTTTAATGGCCGACGCTGGGGATACGGTTTGCCTGCTGAAGCTCAGTGCCACTGCAGCTCTGTGTGTGGGCGGCGGCAGCTACACGTCTGGGTTTCAAACCATTACACTGAACATTTGCAAACAGATAAAAAAACAAAACCATCCGGTACAAATGGAAACTTCTGTTTTCCCTTCTCTTCCTGCGTTCTGGCCCCTTTCACCTCTCCCCCGGAGGAGGAGGAGGAGGAGGAGGAGGAGGAGGAGGAGGAGGAGGGTGGGCGCGTCGCCCTCTGGGCTCCCCTGCAACCCCCGGCCCCGGCTCCTGCGGCCACACCGCTCACTGCCACGGCCACTGACATGGACAGGCGCGTCAGGTCGTCCAGACTTACCGCCACGGCTTGGGGAAGGCTTCCTCTTCTCCAGGGTCCTGCTCAGAATCCAGCCTCTTGGGAGCCATCAAACCCAAGGGGCGTTGGGGGTCTCCATACTGGGTCCCTTCTTAACCCTCCTGGTCTCAAAGCTACCTTAGAACTGGCCAACGAGGGGGAATCAGGTGCGCCTTCCCATCCGCACGACACGCTCCCCGAAGAATATCGCGTGAGCGGCGACGCGAAGGTACGCCGTGAAAAGAAAACGGGTCCGGTGGTCGAAAGACTTTGGCAACTGTTGTATCCGGCACTGTCCTGTGAGAGTCAGGGAGCACATTAGCAGCTAAAGGCTCTGAGAAGTCCTGCAATTCAGAATCCCGTCCCACTTGTTCAACCCAGCGTTTCCAAAGCGTGCGTGAGGTTAGCCCACGGGGCACCGGGGCCCTGAAGAGCAACGCCGGCCATCACGACACGCGCACGCGCCCGTCCCCACACCACAAACGCACACGCACGCAAAGGCGGTGAGCGACGCAGGCGCGCGCGTGCGCGCGTGCACGCACACCGCGCACGCGCACTCCCGCCCGCCCAGCCCGCCGTGGAGCTGTCGCCCGAGTCCACTACCTGCGCGGGAAGGGAAGCCAGCGGGGAGGGATGCTGAGGGGCGGCGTCACGGTGCACGGGGTGACGTCGCGCGGCACGCGGTGAGCGGTGAGCCTGAGGCCGCGGTTCCAGCGGGACGGGGGACACACGAGGAGTGCAGAATGTTCTCCGGGGGCGCCGTCTGCGGCTTAGCCCCCAGCCCAGTGGCTCCACTGCCGCCTCTCCCGCCCAGGGGCACAGCCACGCGAGCTCACGGGGCGCTGTGGGGCACGCACCCCCGACTGGCTTGAGAGCCCCCGGCGCCGTCCCCTGCTGGGCGGTGCGAAAAGCGGACCCGTC
This sequence comes from Prionailurus viverrinus, assembly GCF_022837055.1. Taxonomy (NCBI): domain Eukaryota; kingdom Metazoa; phylum Chordata; class Mammalia; order Carnivora; family Felidae; genus Prionailurus; species Prionailurus viverrinus. Next base: position 4,237,923 of record NC_062563.1, read on the forward strand.
GTCTGATCCTCGGGAGCCTGAGGCTTCCGAGGCGGAAGAACAGAACATGAAACCCTGAACCTCCAGGAGGCACCTTTGCCGAAGGGAGACGTTCATGCTGGAAATGGGCAGCAGGACAGGCAGCGGGACGCAGAGCAGGGGACAGGAGAGGAAGAGGTGGCGCGCTCTGCTGGATTGGGGGCTGCCGTGCCCCCCCCCCCCGCCCCGTGCCAGGAGATACCCGCCCCACGGTCCCCCGTTGATGGGCCTTGAGCCTCAGCCGCCTCCTCTAAAAACAGTTTTTAACCAAGGATCATTTTGACCCCCCCCCCCCCGGGGACATTTGGCAAGGTCTGAGGACATTTGTGGTTGTCGCAACGGGGGTGTAGTGCTATTGGCATCCAGTGGGTAGCGTCCAGGGATACTGCTAAACGCCACCAGGAGAGAATGATCCAGCTCAAATGTCCGTAGTGCAGCAGAAGCTGAGAATCCTGTCCCAGTGGACCCTCCGGTTCCCCGCGGTGGGGCTCAAATGAGACCCCGCATGGGATTCGGACTAAACCAGAAGGCAAGTACGGTATGTTTGACAAGAAGAACTTCCATATCGTATAGATGGCAGTTCATTTCTTATTGGGCAACAAGATAAAGAGTAGAGTGAAAGCTCTCTGCTCCAGCCCGAGATGAGAGAGAGCCTACCTGCCTTACAAACACTCCACATTACATGATCAAAAAAATAAATAAATAAGAAGAGAAATGCCTCCTCTTGCTTAAGTACACCAGAGAACTTGAACTCTGTGTGAACAAAGTGAAATGGGTGTAGAAAGGCTTTAAAAAGCTTGCAAGCACTTCGACGGATAATCATTGGTAATTAGAGCATTTTATAGAATCCATTAAAGAGGCTTTAAACAAAGCTGAAATTATTTGTTGACCTTTCTTCTGAAGGAGGGTAACAGTCGTGCTGACAACACTAATGTGTCCGGCCTGGTTGGGGGTTTTCTTTGGAAGAAAACTTCAGCCAGGCTTGCAGTACGGTCCTCGGGACGTGGCAGATTGTTAGAGACCGGCAAAAAGAGAAAGTGAAATTAAAGTTCAGACTCCTGTTCCAGCTGACTTCGCAGAGGCAAAAAGAAAAGCTGACCAGGCCTCACTCTGGGCCCCCATTCAGTGGGACCCTGAGGCAGGACTCAGGGTCCAGACCCTGGAAACGGTTTTCTCCTGGCCAGCGGCAAAGTCCCAGGTGGGTGTGAAACCAGGAGAGGCGGGTAGGGCCGGGCCGGCTGTGATGGGAGTGAAGGAAGACAGGGTGTGTTCGAGGCCATCAGTGCAGAGACCAGCGCCCTTGCAAAGAGGCTTTCGAGGAAGGAATGACCAGCCAAGTTTCTGACGTGGACAGTGCACTGGGCCCACACGAGCCAGTTGCATCAGCTTCCTACAGGAGCCAAAACAGAGAGCAAGGCCAGGCCGTTAGTTTTGACTTTCCCGTGCCTTCCTCATTCACCTGTCTGCTTGCTAACCAAGACAAGCAATAGTCACGCATTCGAGGGCTTCCTGTGCCAGCACTTTGCTTGGCCCTACGAACAAAACAGTGAAGGAAAAGCAAAGCACGGTCCGTCCCTGCCTTCACGGGGCTCAGAGTCAGAGGGAGTAGAAAAGGCCAAAAAAAAAGAAAAAAATCAAATAATTATGAAAAAAAAAAAAAACGTCCAATTCATTCAGTTAGTCATTGGCTAAGAATCTGAACCTGTACTTTATACTAGGCCGTGTTCAAGGAGAAAAAAAAAAAATGCACGAGCAAATTACTATCAAAAACTACAATGAAGACAACAATGTAATGAAAATCTACCTGGAAAGAGTAATGCTCATCAGGAGCTCTAAAGCCAAGGCCACCTCTCTTTGTTAAAAGCGGATAAGAGGGCCTAAGTGTTAAGCACCTACCCGCCTAGGCTAGGCTAACTTCTCATTTTGGCAGTGCATCATTATTCAGCTCCAGGTTCTGTGCCACCCACAGTTTCTATGAACCCCAAGCTTTGGAAACACTCCCTTAAGCATGGAGGCATTGTTGAAGAAGAGTATCTAGACCATCCCAACCATGGACTTGAGGTCTTACCAAGGGAAGAGGACTGTTCAGGACCTAGGACAGCTCTGGAGTGCCTGGTTGTCTAGTTCCCCACCTTCCCTGGGTGCTGCCGGGCCAGAGGAGGCACACCAGTGCTTCCACCATGGCGGACAGGATAACCTTCACACAGGTGTCTACGGCTTTCTGTGTGCCTCACTCCCTCGTGTCTCTGCTTTTTCATGGCTTTCACCCTATTCCCACTGCCAATTCCTGACTCTTTCCACCTGACACTCAAGTAGAACAAGGGAGAAACTGGTTCATTTAGTCTATACAGGGCCTCACAGTTGGTCAGAGCTTGACCTTTGGGTTAACCCAGAAGCTGCAAGCCATCTTACAGAGAACTGCTGGGCAGCCAGTCAGCCACTGCTGAGCCAGCCCTAGACAAGGGACAGGGTTTCTCCAAAGGGCACAGCTAGCATTCCATGGAGAGCCTCCCTCCCAATACAGTGGTGTTAGGAGACGAGGGTCTGGACCAACCTGGTGGTCCAAGAGATCATTTCACATGACTTACAAATGAATATTTTAAATTGCAGTAGATATATTTTTATTCTGATGTCACTTAGTATGTCTGTAGCTAAAAGATCAAACTTGTGTTTCCCTTTTCAATAGATTTTAATAGCTAACTTAGAAGTATTAATTTTATTCGAAGACTTATATGGAAATCTAAATGAACCAGAATATCTAAAATGATTTTGAAAAAGAAGAATAAAGTCAGAGGAATCATACTATCTAATTTTAAGACTTATTATATAGCTACAGTAATCAAGACAGTGTGGTATTGATGGAGATAAACACATAGATCAATAGAACAGAATAAAGAACCCAGAAATAGACCCACACAAATATGCTTGACTGATTCTGGCAAAGGTGCAAAAGCAATTTAATGAAGGAAGGATAATCTTTTCAACAAATGATGCTGAGCAATTGCATGTCTTAGGCAAAAAGAAAAAATCTATGCTAAACCTCACACCTTAGACAAAAAGGAACTTGGAATGGATTGTAGATTTAAATGTCAAACATAAAACCATAAAGGTTCTAGAAAAGAGGCACCTGGATGGCTTAGACAGTTAAGCATCCAACTCTTGATCTTGGCTCAAGTCATAATTTCATGGTTCGTGGGTTTGAGCCTGTGTCGGGCTCTATGCTGACTACACAGAGCCTGCTTGCGATTTTCCCTCTCTCTCTCTCTCTCTCTCTGTCTCTCTCTCTCTCTCCCTCTCTCTCTGCCTTTCCCCCACCCGCTCACTCTCTTTCTCAAAATAAATGAACTTAAAAAAATAAAAAAATTTTAGAATAAAATATGGGAGAAAAGCCTTGGGACCAAAGGTGAAGGCAAAAAGTTCTTAGGTATGACACCAAAAATGCAATTCATAAAAGAAAAAATGAATAAATTAGACTATTAAAATTAAATATTCTGCTCGGCAAAAGACTCTCAAGAGGATGAAAAAGAAGCTTTATTGAGCACATGATGTTGGAACAAGTGGATCTCCACATGCAAAAGAAATTTTTTAATGAATCCAGACACGGACCTTATACTCTGCACAAAAATTAACTCAAAGTGAATCATTGACCTAAATGCAAAATGCAAAACTATAAAACTCCAGGAAGATAACATAGGAGAACACCTAGATGACCTTGGGGTTGGCAATGACCTTGTAGATAAAACACCAAAGTCACCATCCATGACAGAAATAGCCAATCAGCTAGACTTTGTTAAAATTAAAAACATTTTAATTAAAAACTTTTGCTCTGTGGAAGACAGTGTAAAGGGAATGAGGAAATAAGCTACAGATGGGGAGAAAATATTTGTGAAAGACATCTGATAAAGACTGTTATCCAAAACATACAAAGAGCTCTTAAAATTCAACAATAAGAAAGCAAACAACCCAGTTAAAAAATGAGCTAAAGACCGCAATACACACCTCACCAAAGAAGATATACGGGTGGCAAGTAGGCATATTAGAAGATGCTCAACATCATATGTCAATAGGTAATTGCAAATGAAAACAATGAGATGCTACTCTATACGTATTAGAATGGCCAAAACCTGGAACACTGCCAACACCAAAGGCTGGTGAGGAACTCTCATTCATTGCTGGTGGGAACACAATGACAGTTTCTTATGACATTAAACATACTCTTACAAATAATCCAGCAATCATGGTCCTTAGTGTTTACCCAAAGGAGCTGAAAACTTATGCCCAGAAAAAAAACCTGCACAGATATTTATAGCAGCTTTATTCATAATCGCTAAAACTTGGAAGCAACCAAGATGTCCTTCAGTAAGCGAATGAATAAAGAAGCCATAGTCCATCCAGACAATGGAATATTATTCAGTGCTAACAACAAATGAGCTTCAAGCCATGAAAAGACATGGAAGAAACTGAAACACGTTACTAAGTGAAAGAAGCCAATCTGAAAGGCTACCCACTGTATGATTCCAACTATATGACATTCTGGAAATGGCGAAACTATTATACATTTGTCCAAACCAATAGGATGCACACCACCAAGAGTGACCTTATTTTAAACTATAGACTTTAAGTGATGATGATGTATCAGTGTGCGTTCATCAGTTGTAACAAATGGCCCCTTCTGGTGCGGAGTATTGGTAGTGGGGAAGGTCATGCAGATGTGGGGGCCAGGAGTATGTGGGAAATCTTTGTACTTTCACTTTTGATGTGAACCTTAAACTACTCTAAATTATCTATTTTTTAAACATTGGAGAGAATATTTGCAAATCATATATTGAATAAAAGACTAGCATCTAGAATACATAAAGAACTCTCAAAATTGAATGGTTAAAAAAAATCCAGTCAGAAAATGGACATCAGACACGAACAGGTGCTCCACCAAGAGGACAAACAGATGGTCTAAAAGCACATGAGAAGACACTCAACACCATCAGGAAACACAGACTAAAACCATCACTGCATACCTATCAGAGTAGCTAAAATTAAAAGTACCAACCATACCAAATACTGGCAGAGATGCAGATAAACTAGGTCACCCACACGTGATCACCCACTTGAGAAATTGAACACTCTGAAAAACATCCTGGTGGCTTCTTATGGAAATGAACATACATTTATTAGACGGTTTGGCAATTGCACATTTGGGAATTTATCCCTGAGAAATGAAAACTTATTTTCACATACAAACCTCTATATGCATGTTGATAGGTACTTTATTTGCAACAGCCAACAACTGGAAACAACCCAAATGTCCTTCAACAGGTAAGTGATTCAACAAACTCTGGTGCATCTACAACATGGAATACTATTAAGCAAAACAAACAAACAAACCTGATTCACACAACTTGGATGAATCTTAAGAGCATTGTGCTGAGGACAAAAGGCCAATATGTACCATCGGATTCAATTTTTATGTAATACTCTCAAAATGACAAAATTATAGAAATGGAGAACATGGTTGCCAGCGGAGGGGTGTGTTAGGGGAAAACAGTGAAGTGAGATCATAAAGGGGCAGCACAGGCAGCCGTATCTTGATAGTGTCTACATAGGATAAAATTGCACAGACTTACACACACTCACACAAGTGCATGTGAATGCTGGTGGAATCTGAATGAGGTCTGCAGCATAATTAATTGCATTGTACAATGTCAGTTCTTACTTCTGCTATTGTACAGAGTTATTAAGATGTTGTCATTAAAACTGGATGAAGGGTCAACAGGACTTCTCTCTACTATTTTTGAGTCTATAATTATTGAAAAAGAGGCTTCAAAAGAAAAATATTAATTAAATACAAGTACAGGTGATTCATGCATTCAGCAGAATAACTGTGGTTGGTAACACAGACCTGCCCAAGTTTCAGGGGTGGACGTTCCTCTGGTGTCGAGAGGCCTGGTGCCACCCAGGGAAGGTCAGAAGCAAGACTAGCTCTTCTCCACTCAGGGCTGGGCAAATTTAAAATTACAGGGGCCTCGGATTCCAAATGAGCCAACTTTCTAAGTGGCCAGAGGCCTTCTTTAAGCTCAACTGAAATTGAATTGAATGACACAGCAGATGTCTTTGTGATAAGAGCAGCCTCCGACAGAAATACCACATTTCATCAACTCTAAGACACACAATTGCAAGAAGCACCATTATTTTTTGTTCCGCTATGAAAGAAAAATAAGCTGCCAATTAAACCGTGACACAATGCTTTCTTATCGCTTAGAATTTTTAATTTTACTTATTGAAAGGGTTCTTTGAGACTTAATTAGACAGATTTTTATCACATATTACTATTGTGCATACATAAAAATGAAAATACAAGGGAAATAAATTGGTTGTTATTCCTCAAACTTCTTTATACTGAGTCCAACTCTTCTGAATCACTTTTCAACTCAGGCTCATCAATGTCTGGGTTTTTTCCACACTCTCTCATCCTCTGTGCATTCATCCATAGCGCTGATGATGTAGCATTTCTTTAAAGAACTCATAAAAGGATTAAAAGTCATGAGCACAGGGCTCTCAGCAGACTTTAGAGTTATATACAGTTTTTCTGCCTCAGTTCCCACTTCAGCAGTGTTGCTAAACAGGAATGATTTGCTCAAATCATTCACTCCATTCCTACAACCATGACATTCATAGAGGTTATAACAGGGCTCACTGTCCAGTCCAGGATCTTCCAGTATGCTGACACTGGTCAGTTCCATATCAGTTACATGTGTTCACTGCAGAAAGGAATGCCAGGCTTGGATTCTAGGCTTTTTGAGGTTCATGCATGCACGGACAATTCAACCATGTCATGGCCTTCATGACATACTATGGACCCTAAGATCCATTCTAATTTCAGAAATAATATTTGTGTGAAAAATATTCATCACAGAAATAATGAAATGCAGTAAGTGCATAAATAAAATAATGTCAGATGGCCTTAAGTGCAATGAAGAAAATGAAGCAGGGAAATATGATCAACAGTGGCTGTGGGGGAGGTGGACAAAGAGAACCTTTCTGAGGAGAGGATACTTGAGAAGAGTCTGAAAAGTAAGAAGTCTTCGGCCAAAGGAAAATCAGAAGGAAGTGTCCCTGATGGTATCTGCCCGAGACGTTAGATTATGCTGCGAGACAAAACAACCCCGAGGTCTCAGTGGCATAAAACAATAAAATAAAAATTTGTTTCTAATTTATACTTCTTGTGCATAAGCAAGTATTCCGAAGTATCTTTCTCACTTCAAGATCTGAGGTTGATGGAGAAGCCACTGGCTGGAAATCTCCACTTGCCATGGCAAAGAGAAAGGGAGGAGGGTCAATCCCAAACAGGTTGTGAAATCTACCCACCAGCGACACGTGTCCATCTGCCCACGTTACTTTAGTGACAGCAAGTTACTAGGGCTGCCTAACTTCCAGGGGCTGGGCAGTGGAGTGCAATCTACCGCATGCCTATAAGAAGAGTCAAACAGATTTAGGGAACAGCGGTAATGATCACACAGGCAGAGAGAAAAGCAAGCACAAATGCACTGAGGTGCAAAGAAGCATGGTTTGGGGGGTGGGGGAAAGAGGTAGAAGGTCAATGTGACTGGAGAAGGGTGGAAGGGGGGACAAGGTGACAGAAGAAGACAACACCCTATAGAATGGAGAGACCTGTCCTAGAACCCAACCATGCTCTAGAAATCTCTATTTCATCTTATGACCTCCAATGCCTGGAGACAGAATTAAACAACCAATTGTGTAATGAGGTGGTTGAATTACACCTAATTTCCACAAATGCTTTTGTTGAGCAAACATTGTAGTGCCAGAATGTGGTTTTCAATCATTTAATTAGTCTTCCAAAATGCTCCAAAATCGGTGTTAATCACAGTTTTAAAATAATACATTTAATGTGTCCTTAAATACTTTAGTGTGGCTCAGCGTTAATCCCATAATTAAATACGTTGAGTAATTGATACATATTTAACACCTGCCACTTGGAATTTTGAAAATAATGCATTTCTGAAAGCAGGTAGCCAATGGGGAAAGCCCATCGGGCTTAGCAATTTTCTTTGGGATGACCAGGGACGGAGGGGCCTGGCTCTCAGAACTGGGGGTATGTGCACAGATGAGGCAAGCATTCAAACGAAGGGCTTGGGGCTTGGTGCAGTGTCACAGCCTTAGAATAACAATGCTGCACCCAGGGGAACCTACAGGCACTGCCGGGCCCCTCCGCCTGGCGCTGGGTGCCTACAAATGCTCCGTGGACACTGCTCCCGTCTGTCTGGAGACTCTGTGGCCATGTTGATGATGCTGTCAAAAACCAAAGGTTGCAAACCACAGGTGGACTCTATCCTCACAACCCCACTCCACACAAGAACACCTGCCCAGCCCCTGCCTGACTGCTGCTGAAGGAAATGTCAAGGGGGAGCCGGGAGCTGATGGGAGTGCCAGGTTTGATACCCCCATAAAGTCTGAGCCACCAAGAGAACCCGAAAAGGCTGAGTTTGAGGTTGACCGCCCCTTACAGCCCAGAGACATCAAGGCACATCTCTGCTCTTCCAATTCATCCTAGCTTCATCAGAGAACAGAAATAAAGAGGGGGGTTATCACGTCCAATAGAAAAATGTGGTCGAACACACAAGATATTTTTACCTTGTATACTGTGCTTCATTGATTCACCCCAGAAGAGGGTTTATTGGGAGCATCTAAAAGGCATATTAGCATGTATGACAAGTCAACAATCTGGATATTGCTGTTTGAGCGTGAAAGTTTTCACTTTTGTCCTAGAGAACCAAAAAGCAGAGTGGCATAAGCAAGATGAAGGCCTATTTTTCCACTAGGTGACAGACCTGACACTGGATGGCACATCCAGAGTCAACAACCCACGCTTCTTCTAACTGGTTGGTCCACCCCCCCCCCCCCGGCAGATGCCCTGCCCACGCAATCCAAGATGGTGCACCACCTCTTTTCACAATGGGCGAAGGGGTGGGGCCTGGGCACACCCCTCCCCTATATGGGCTTGACATGGAAAGTGTATAACTCATTTCCCTTCACAGCTCTTTGGCCAGAAGTTAGTCATAAGGCCATTTCGAGCTGCAAGAGAAGACAGAAAGTTTTATTTTTATCTGGGTGACCAGGTGTACAGCTATGAGACAGAAAGGAAAAGTGATGTAGTGGACAACTTGCGAGCCTTGGCATGTTGCCCTCCGGGGGTTTGGAGTCTGCTGGGGGAAGAAAAGCATATGGCCCAATTCCAACATCTCATCCTAGAATGGGCCAAACACCTATTAGGGTAGGAACTCACAGGAGGGGGTAGTTTGGGGACCAAACTCAAGAGGGAGCTACAGTATCTACCGCAAAGGATAGTTATGGGCTTAACACGAACTCAAGAGTGCAGAGACAAGCTGGGTGGTAGAAGGCAGCATGGGCTCCACAGTCACAGAACAGAGCTTGAGCCCTGCCCCACCACTTACTTTCTGGGTGGCGGTGAAGGAAGAATTCTAAAGGTCTCCCCCAGGATTCCCAGCCACTGATTATTCAAACACAAGAGCAGGTACAGCTGCAAATGGCCTTGGCAGACGGCATTAATATTACTAAGTCTGCTGAGACTGTAAAGATAGGGAGAGTATTCTGGGTTATCCAGGTGACGCCAATGTAACCACATGAGCCCTTCAAAGTAGGAGAGGAAGGCAGAGGTGCAGGGGGATAAGAAGGCAAACGATAAGGCAGTAGGAAGGGAAAAGGTTTGAAGCACGAGAACGACCCACCTGCCAATGCTGGCATGAAGGGGGCCATGAACCAGAGGGTGTGGGTGGCCTCCTGAAGCTGAGAATGTTCCCCAGCCCCAATGAATAAGGACAGGACCTCAGCCCTACACCCACGTGGAACTGAATTCTGCCAACAGCCTTAACGAGCTTAAAAGTGGGATCTTCCCCAGACAAGAATGCGGCCCTGCTCACCCCTGGATTTCGGCATCCTGGGACTTGGAGCAGAGGACCAGCAGAGCCCAACAGACTATGAGGCAACAGCTGGATGCCGCTTTCAGCTGATAAACATGTGGTCATTTGCTATGGCAGCAGTAGGAAACAAGGCCAGCGACCTTGGGCAAATCCCTTCTCTGCGGCCTGTTTTCCTCTTGGGTCAACAGAATAGCAGTCACTCCTGAGGGCTTGTATGAGGCTGAAAGGAGGCAATCCAGATGGCTGGTATACAAGAGATGGTCAACAAATGCTCCTGCTATAACACGGATGGTTGCTATTCCCACCTCGGAGATCCCGAGGCCATCGAGACACAGAAGGAAATGGGCACTTCCCATGCACAGTCTCACCCAACCCTATAAGGCAGCTACTTTTATTGGCCCACTTGCAAAGATGAAACCGAAGCACTGAGAGATTAAGTGATTTTCTCAAGGCAGAACAGCTAATAAGAAACAAAGCTTGAGATTCCGCCCAAGCCATGGGGCTCTAGAGCTCTGAGGGGAGGGAGCCAGATGCTCCCATCCCAGCTCCATTGTGCGTGCAGATGAGCAAAGAGAGGCCAGGAACCAGTCTGCAGGGAGCCAACCTCCACACGAACAGCAGGTCTTGGGTGGAAACACAGATGACCACCTGTCTGCTGGGCATGCCTGCAATGGAGCCAGTGGTTTTCTCTCATCCTTCCTGGGTTGTAGGGAAGCCTAGGTTCTTTCTGCTCAGCTTCCAAGAGTAGTCTGCCCGAACAGAAAGGTCATAACTTCCATCCTTTAAAGTCCAAAAGAGAGACAAGTGGACAAAAAGCCCAATAGACTTCATCCATTATTCAGCCATCATTGGGCTCCTTCTGGATGCCGGGCCAGCACTGTTCTTGGTGCTGGGTTACATCACTGAGCAAGCTGGGCACATTCCCAGCATGAGGGTTAAGACAAGAACTAACCAAGTAACTAACCAAGTGAGCAAATTTGATCATGATGGAGAGAAGGAGCTCTTCAGGCCGGTGTCTGTTGGTTGCTGGTGCCACTACCCTCTGTCCACAGTTCAGTAAGATGCTGGGCATCACTGTCCATGTTGGAAGAGTCGGGGTGGTCCCCAGGATGGAGAAGCTGTCAGAGAGCTCACCCAGAGACATACCCAAGGCATCCCCTGGAAACAAGGAGGAGAGTCTGGGCTGCCATCTGTCCCCATATCGGGGCACTGATCTTCCCTGATGACGGTCAGTGACCACCACTTCATGGTAGGGACAGGCAAAATTCTGGAACCTGAGAACGAGCTAATAGAAGTCAAGCAGAACCTAATGGAGGAGGAGGAGGAGCCATGAGGTCTCCGTGCAGGGCCAGCCCTGGCCACCAGGCTGCCTCCCCTCTCCGAGCCCCAATTTCTAAGCTTTAGATGAAAGAACAAAGGGAGATGAGCCGTCAAGTCTCCTCCCAGCTCCCGGTCTCGAACATGTGCTCGTCCCTCCCTCCCTCAACCAGTCTTGGTCCGCCTCTGCTGTGCGCGCACCCCTGCATTCATAACTATGAATTGATGCTTTCGGTTCCCTCTTCCTGCTTGGCAACTGTCAAACCGAGCCACACATAGGGCCACCGGGCTCGCCCATGGGCAGGGCTGTCTGGTTCTGCATGGAGGTGCCTGTGTGCAGATCGGCATTAGCATACGTTGCTTTAAATCATCTCAAAAATTGACTTTGGGCAAGCGCTTGACAGGTGAGCTGTGTTTTCCTACTAGAAAACAAGCAGAGCAACAACCCAAGGTGACCCCACAGAAGTCATGTGGGACCAGAGGTTGAATAGGCCCTAACAGATCAGTTGAGAAGCTTCCAGCTGCGGTCAACAGCATAAGGGGCCCCTGTCAGGCCCTGGGAACCTCAGCAGAGCAGAACCTCCATGTGGCGGGGTTTTCGCCTGGCTCGCTGGGGCCCACAAGGCTGGAGAAAGAGCCCATCGCCCCCAACTGGCTCACCTTCTTCCCGGCAAGGCATGCTTGAGGTGGAGTGCAGGGTTTACAGAGGATTTGAGTTAATTCACCAGTTGAGCAATCCAGTGGTTTACAGAGAAGTATGAAAAGGAGGAGGCAAAGATGTTCCCAGAAAATGTCCAAGGAGCATATGAAAAGATGCTTCACCTCCAGAAAAGCATCAAGAGGAAAGCTAGTGAAAAATGACATCACAACAAGGGCGAGTATCACCAACATTTGACACAGGTGTTCTCCACCCCCCCCCCCCACGACGGGCGTGTAAAATGGGCAGCTTTTTGGAGTCCAGCCTGGCACAACCAGCACAGCAATTAATCACCTGGGAATTTTTTGGCCTGGAAACATAATCAGACAAATTCACAATGTGTGTGTACGAGGCGGTCTGTTGAAGCAAGAGAGGCCCCCCACCAATAAAAAATGCTTAAATCCCCAACAAAAGAGACTTGGCCAGTTAGATGAAGGGACATCCACACAACGAAATGCAGCGCAGTCATTTAAAAGGCTGGTATAACTTTACATTTTTTGACTTAGAGAGACGTCTCCATCGCGTTATTGGGTGGAAAAATAGCAAGTTCCAGAACAGCACCCTGTGAGGTTCCCATTTATGCGAAATGGCTCGTACAATGGGGCGTTTGTGTGCACAGCGCAGCGAGAGGCAGCAGAAGACCGACCACAATGTTACCCCTCCGTGGAAGGAACTGGAGGGATTTTAATTTTCATCTTTATGCTTTCCTGTGTGGTTTGAATTCTTTACAATCATCCTGTATCATTTTTATAATCAGAAAGAAAAAGTACAATAAAAACGGTTTCCATTTTTAAAAGAGAGCGAATTCAATGAGGCACAGAGTGCAGGCGTTCTGAAGGCCCTCGCCATGCCTGGGTGGGAAATAAATCTGCCGGGCGCCCCAGAGAGCAAGGGCTCGGCAAGGCCGTCCCTGCCCACGGCAATGCGTGCGGTTTCGGAGACCTCCCGCTGATGCGCTCACCGCCACCCCACTGGCAAGTTCTCATCCATGCCACGGAACAGACCTCCCTTCTTTTCCCCAGGGTCCTGCAGGGACTCCAACGCCCACTAGGGATGCTGTCCGGGGTGCAGGAAGCCAGGGGGGCTGGGGCTTGTGGAGGCAGGTACGCTGGCCGGCCGTGTACCACTGACTGATGGACCCTGCCCCCTCTTCTGTCCAGCGAGGTGCAGCAGTGCTAGCCTTATGGGGACCCCCCGAGCCGACACACATGGGGGCCGAGCACAGATCCAGATGGCCTGGACTTCACCGAGGGAACAAAGAAATATGAATCCTCCTCGTTGCCGGAGGTTCCTGCCGTCCGGAGGAGCCTAGACTCTGGCTGGAGACAAACTTTAAGTACCTGATGACCTTGGGCATCGGTGGTCAGATTGCTGAGCATGAGAAGGGAAGCCTCTGCGGACCCCAGACCAGGAAATGCCCCAAGATGCTGACAGGTTTGCACTGGGAGGACAGCATTTCTTTACCCACTGTCCTGCACCAAAAAAAACACATTTTATTTTGTTTAACGTTCATTTTATTTTTGAGAGAGAGAGAGAGAGAGAGCACAAGCGGGGGAGGGACAGAGAGAGAGGGAGACACAGAATCCGAAGCAGGCTCCAGGCTCCGAGCTGTCAGCACAGAGCCCGACGCGGGGCTCGAACTCACAAACCGCGAGATCGTGACCTGAGCCGAAGTCGGACGCTGAACCGACTGAGCCACCCAGGCGCCCCAGGAAACATTTTAAATGGAGGCCCATTCAGAAGCAGCTCATGCTTGCTGAACACCTGCTGTGCACCACACACTTTCACACTTACTTCTTTTGGGCCCCATGACAACCTGATAAGAGTGTTACCAGCCCTCATGGCAGATGAGGAAGCCACAGCAGACAGAGCTGAGTGACAGCCTACATCACACTGTGAGCAGACGTCAGAGACAGGACACTGGGTCCCGAGTTTCAAAAGCAGAGATTTGGAAAACCACCCCTGAATTCCTGAGCCTCCTGCCTCAGAACCGCTTGTAACCCCCAAAACACCAAGGTCATGGATGCTTCCACACCCCGAGTGAATTTGGGGCATCTATTCTTTCTGGGTTAATCATGCTACCCGTGGCTTCCAACACCACGGACAAGCTCTACATGAAAGCACCTTGCATTTCAGAGTTGTTCTTGTGCATTCGGTGGGGCTCACTCAAGTACATAAACATCCACAGGGCACATGTGTGACGCCCGTCTCATACATCAGGAGAGGACAGGAGCAAAAGGCCCCCGTTTCCCAGCACTCACCCACTGACCGGCAGAAGGGAAGGTGACGCGTCAGGTGACTGCCTGGAACGCCAGGGCCAGAACGGTTCAGCAGTTCAGAGCATCCTAGAAACTGAGGGGGCCTTTCACACTTCAAAACCCACACGTCACCCAACAGCCATGATGGTTCACATCCTGTTGGAAAAATACAAACAGGGAAGGAGCTCGTACGCTACCTGGCATCCTAACGGCCTTCCTCTTCCGTGACAGCAAATGCTGGGTACTTCTGCATCCTGATAGCGTTGGAGTCACATGAATGCACATGTGATGACATTGCGTAGAGCTATACACACGTACACACACACAAGTGCACACAAACACAGGTGATACCTCAGTAAGGTTGACAGCATGTTAACGGTATGGTGCAAAAGTCGGATTCCCGGTTTGGATAAGTGCTATGGCCCCACAAGGTGCCATCGTTGGGGGAAGCTGCGTGAAGGGTCCACAGGAACTCTCTGTACTATTTTCATAACTTTTCGTGGGTCTAAAGTTATTTCAAATTTTAGAAATTTCAGTTTTCTAAAATACATCCAGTACAAAAATGCTGACTCGAAGGGGCGCATGCACCCCAATGATTATAGCAGCGCTATCGACAACAGCCAAATTATGGGAAAAGCCCAAATGTCCATTGACTGGTGAATGGATAAAGATGATGTGGTATATATATATTCGATGGAATATTACCTGGCAATTGAAAAGAATGAAATCTTGCCATTTGCAACAACATGGCTGGAACTAGAGTGTATTATGCCAAGTGAAGTAAGTCAGTCAGAGAAAGACAAATATCATACGATTTCACTCATACGTGAAATTTAAGAAACACAACAGATGAACATAGGGAAAGGGAAGGAAAAATAAGATTAAAACAGAGAGGAAGGCAAACCATAAGAGACTCTTAAATACAGAGAACAAACTGAGGGTTGTTGGAGGGGAGGTGGGTCAGGGGGATGGGCTGAGTGGGGGATGGGCATTAAGGAGGGAAATTCTTGGGACGAGCACTGGGTGTCGTATGCAAGTGATGAGCCACTGAATTCTACTCCTGAAACCATTGTTACACTATATGTTCATTAACCTGGATTAAAATAAAATTTAAAAAATAAATGCATCCATCCATCCAGGATCTGACCGCTTCTCCCAACTTCCCAGTCTGAGCTGTACCACCCCTTACCTGGTCACCCCGCTTTGTACCTTTGCAGTAATCCCCAGGGGCCACCAAGAGCTTAGGTGGACTGAAGGCCAGGTGCACCTGGCCTTATGTGGCCGCAGCCTTATGTGGTCTCCTTGCCAAACCTTCTGTTCATCTGCTCCCCATCATCCACATGGCCCCCTTGGTGTCCCAACATCAGGACATGATCAGGCCCGGCTCTCCTGTGGCCACTGCTTTCTCTTCTTTCGGGTCACAGAGACCACCTCTTCGGAGACGACTCCCCTGACCCTTCATCTATAGGGCCCCTTCTGGGCCTGACAGGGGAGGGCCATGGGACTTTCTACAGTGGTGGAATTGTACCCGGGTCAAGGTGATACGGGTGCATACGCTGGCCAAAGCTCACCAAGTGAGCGGGTTGGATCTGTGCAGTTTACCTTATACGATTACACCTGATGAAAAATGCAATCACAGGGGCACCTGGGTGGCTCAGCCGGTTGAACACCAGACTTTGGCTTAGATTATGATCTCATGGGTCGTGGGTTCAAGCCCTGCATCAGGCTCTGTGCTGATGGCTCAGAGCCTGGAGCCTGCTGCAGATTCTGTGTCTCTCTCTTCTCTCTCTGTCCCTCCTCTGTTCATGCTCTGTCTCTCTCTCTGAAAACAAATAAATAAAACATTTTTAAAAATTCAGTCACAGTATTAAAGACCCCTGCCCATTGTGACTGTTCTAGCGCCTTATTTGTTTTCTTCATGGCACTTGTTACTTTCCATGATCACCTTTTCACGTATATGTTTACTTGTTTGTCGTCTGTTCCCTGACACACACATGCACACACACACCATCGGAAGCCCTCCACAGGAGGGGAAGCGCAGGCCTCCAGGACAGCGGGAGCCAGGTCTGGCCCATCACACTGCATGCCCAGCACCCAGCTCAGGTCCTTGCCGGACACGGTGAATAAACATCTGCCTGGCTTATCTCACCACAGATGCACTGGGCAGTGAGCTCACCAGGAAGGATCTCAGATCTTTTCCACTCTGATGCTCCCAAAAGCAAGCAAGTTGGCAAGTTGTGTCTTGGCCAACTCAGTCCAAATGCAAGAACTGACTGGCTCATTTGATGAGTACTGAATGAACGCTGTGGGGTGCAGCAGTGACCAAAACAGCCAAAGCCCGATGCTCAAGGGTCATCCGTTCTGGAGGGTGACAGACACTCGACACCTTGATGTCGCACAAGCCAGGAGATGAAAACTTCCCAGCAGAAAAATAAAGTCGGAACCTCTGGGTAGAGATCCCATAAAGGGATGAGTAAAGCCAGGCACACACCTGAGGGAAGCAAGTTCCAAAAACGGAGGAAAGCAAGTGTTGATGCTCTGAGTTGAGGCATGTTGTTGGGACAACCCAAGTGGGGGAACAGGAATGTGGGGTCTCAAGGTCATAATGAGGACTTGGGACTGTACTCTGAGTAAGAGAAAACCCTAGGGAGGCTCAACCGGACAGTGCAGTGATCTGACTGAGGCTCTCACAGGATCCCGTGGACTGCTTGGGAAAGGGACACAAGGGCAGGGGGAGAGGTGAGGTGGGGGGTCACCACCCAGGGCACACGAGAGGGCAGCTCAGACCTAGTAGGTTGCCATGGAGGTGTTAAGACCCCAACTCTAACTCTTAAATACTGAGAACAAACTGAGGGTTGATGGGGGTGGGGGAGAGGGGAACGTGGGGGGTGGGCCTCGAGGAGGGGACCTGTTGGGATGAGCACTGGGTGTTATATGGAAGCCAACTTAACAATAAATTATATTTAATAAAAAAATAAATAAAATAAAATAAAATAAAATAAAATAAAATAAAGGCTATTTTAATATTTTAGCCATTTCAGCCACTAAAAAGACAAAAAAAAGACCCCAACTCTACTTCAACTGGAGCATCCACAGGATGGATTCCATGGAGCGTGTGAGGTAAAGCAAGGAGTCAAAGCTCCAGGAGTTCTGCCCAGAGCAAGAAGAAGAAAGGAGTTGGCACGTCTCAAGAATAACTGAAGTTTAGCCCACCTGGGGAGCAGCATCCTCAGATGGGGAATCAAGAAGCTAGGGATAGCTGGCAGTGAGGGGGGGACAGTCGTCCCGTGGCTCCCAAGCCATGGATACAAATACAAGCAGCACCATGTGGCCCACATACAGCACCTCACCTAGTAGAGAGTCAGGGATGCCAACAGCAGAGACCAGAAGACCGGAAGAATCCAGCAAAGAGCCCTGAGACAGAGCAACCAATGTGGCTGGCAGACCACCAGGAAAGAGCTGACCCTAGAGGACAAAGAAAGCGTTTCCAGAAAAAAAGAGGGATAGACCACATCCCACTGCTGGCTGAAGGCAGAACGTGGAACTGGGCCGCCTCGGGCCCCAGTGAGTGTGAAAGGAGCCATATCTATGGGGCGTGGGAGGAAGGCTGAATTTCAGTGGGTCTGAAGGAAAATGGCGGCCGGGTGCAAATGGGAGCAGTCCACTCTTTGAAAACATTCCCGGTAAAGGGGGGCAGAGAAATGGGATGGTGGTGAAGGGAAACGTGGGGTCGAGATGAGCCCTTTCCTCAAGATGACGGAAATAGCATCAAGGTATACACACCTCGTGGGGAAGGAGGATCAACATCCCGGGAGAGGGGACACAGGCAGCAGTCGAGTGCGCACGCGCACAAGGGGAGGGTAGCTGACAGGGGAACACAGAACGCTTCCGAAATTGCATTTCCTAAAGAAATTCATTACTTTCCAGCATGGGCAATGATTAAAAGTAACTTCTAACAAAGTGTGCTCTGCCAGCCAGGGACATGTGCATAAGGGACACTCAATAAATATTTGTTGATGGATTGATTTTCAAGTACGGTTCCCGCTGAACTTGAACACGCGAGGTTCATTTATAATTGGAAGCATCTCGTTACATGCACCTAGTGAGCCAAAGTCCTTAAAAACAGTTTGCTCTCCATCATGCTCCCACTCCAGCCAGCCCTCAGCCTGGCCCCAATTTAAATTATCACTTCAAAATTGGTGAGGCCTGAATTAATGAGATTTTACTGCACTCACGGCTTTAGATTAAAATCAATGCTGTGCCCGAATGCGAGTCGATGAAAAATGGCTGGAGAAAGCAGAAACTAATAAACAGCTCACATTTTTCTGGGAGACGCTGGCCAAGGCTCTCTATCTTCCTGACCGGCTCCCCCGCTCCTTGGCTTACCTGAGACAGCACATCTGAACCCACAGACCCAACACCTCTTTCTTTGTCTTGGGGGCAAATCCAAAGGCCTTTTCGGTTGGGCCTGCCGAACAAAAAGCATACCCGTTAGGGCAGGGGCCTCTCAGACTTCAGGGCGAGTACAAATGGCCTGGGGTCACTCTCGGAGGAGCAGGGCACTTAGGACGCACTAATCTGCAAGTAACCTCGGCTGGCACTTCAGAACGGCTGAGACGGTAAGTCAGTATTTGGTTATCTCCAGTGACCAGAGGCCCTGCAGCCGGGCAGGGCCAGGGACAGCAAATCCAGGGGCTCTGCGGCTCCAAGCAGGGACCCGAGTCCTTTCCCTCCGATCTTGCACCCCCGGCACACAAGCTCTGTCACAAGATGGCCGGTGCCATCCCAGGTGTCATATCCTGTCCTGACAATGGCCAGCCAAAAAAAAGAGCTATTTCTACCTGAGTCTCTTTATTTTTAATTTAAAAAAAAATTTTTTTTAATGTTTATTTATTATTGAGAGACAGAGAGACACAGAGCGTGAGCAGGGGAGGGGCAGAGAGAGCGGGAGACACAGAATCCGAAGCAGGCTCCAGGCTCCGAGCTGTCAGCACAGAGCCCGACGCGGGGCTCGAACCCACAAACCGCGAGATCATGACCTGAGCCGAAGTCGGTCACCCAACCAACTGAGCCACCCGGGCGCCCCTTTTTTTCATTTTTTAAAGTTCCTTTATTTATTTTTGAGAGAGACAGAGACAGCGCAAGTTGGGGGGGGGGGAAGGGCAGATAGAGAAGGAGAGAGAGAATCCCAAGCAGGTTCCGCAACAGCCTGGTGTGGGGCTTAAACCCACGAAACCGCAAAATCAAGACCTGAGCTGAAACCAAGAGTCAGACGTTTAACCGACTGAGCCACCCGGGCGCCCGTGTGCCTGAGTCTCTTTTCAAGAGGAGCCTTTTCCAGAAGCCCCCCAGCAGACACCATGTAGTGCCTCATCGGCCAGGCCTGAGACACCTGCTCGCCCCAAAGCTTGCACTGGACAGAGGAGTAGGATTGCCAAGGCTGACTGACTCTGGTCAGGGTTTAACCCCTGCGTGAGGATGGGGACACACCCCCGGCTTAGAAGAGGGTGGGCGGCTCCACCAAAGAGTTCCCGCCAGCGAGGGTGAGGAGTGGTGGGCACCAATGCCAGCTTCAGGCCCGGCCATCACACGCCAGACTGAGCCTTGCCAAAGAGCCCCCCCTTATGCGGGAGGAAGCTGGGGTACGGACGGAGGTCGCTTGCCCTGAGCCCCGGCTTCTGACTCCAAGCTCGCTGTCACCACGTGTGACTTCCTCCTTGGCTCGATGGGAGGCCCAGTGGAAGGGGAGAAGGCTCCCAGACATGCTGTCCCCAGGGAGGCCTCTTTTCTTTGCCGACGGCGCCTGAGCGGTGACCCCGGAGGCTGACGCTACAGAGCACAAACACAGACAGCCCTGTGTCTGCCTCCCCCTCAGAGCTTTGCGAGAAGCAGCAGCCATGGGAGGAAAGTTTATTTTTCCTGAGCTGTTGGAGGATCACCTGACGTTGCCGCCAACACCGAGTATTTTGCATCCGACGCCCTCCGCGCCTCGTCCCCACACCTGAACCAACACGGCCGACCTTCGCGGGGAGCGGACGCGTGCTCTCCGGGCAGAAGGGGGGTCTGTGTCTCCCGCTGTCGTGAGCCCTGGCTAAGCTGGTGAGAAGTCAGACTTCAATATCCTTTCAACTGGCACCCACTTCAAAGAAGCTTTGCGGAGCCTCTTAATCTGGTTTATGTTCTGGGAATGAGAAGCCTGATCAGAACTCAGAAGTGCTCTGCGAGCAAATGCCCAGATCACAGACGCTCGTCGGAGAGCAAGATGCCTCTGCGGCCTGCTGACCCCGGGGCGTGCGGGAAGTCCGCTGCCCTCCCGGGAACCAGTGGGGAGCCCCCTCCCCTCCTCCCGTGTGGACCCTGCCATCGAATCCCCACTCACCGCCGCCTTCTAGCCTCTCCCTCCGTGCTGGGGTTGTCAAACACGAGGGCTGCTGATTTGATCCGCAAGCCCACCCTCCCCCCAAATGACGCCCACCAGATAGGCTCTTCTTCCACACTGGCTCAGCCGGCCTGTTGGCCGGTGGACCTCGGCGGGCCCCTCCTCTCCACTGTGACACCAGGCCACACACAGAGGCCCTTCCCCGTCCCTTAACAAAACTTACTTAGGGGCGCCTGGGTGGCTCAGTCGGTTAAGTGTCCGACTTCGGCTCAGGTCATGATCCTGCTCATGGGCTCGAGCCCCGCGTCAGGCTCTATGCTGACGGCTCAGAGCCTGAAGGCTGCTTTAGATTCTGTCTCCCTTTCTGCCTATCCCTGCTTTGCACTCTGTCTCTCTCTCTCTGTCTCTCAAAAATAAATAAACGTTAAAAAAAAAACGAAAAACAAAGCAAAACAAAAAACTTCTTACTTAGCTGGAATTGTTTAGGTAGGACAGGGCGTTCAGGTCTGAGGCGGGCCTCTCAACACGCGGGTGATATTTGCCATACGTGAGATTTCCACGTGTGGCTGGGCGATTCTCTGGCTGTGGGGGGCGGGTTGTACCAGGGGAGCCGGGCTACAGCCCTCGGGCGCACGGAAGCTTCCTGGAGCCTTCGGGCCATGTCCTCCTTGACAAGGTGAGACCATAAAGCTATATCATCCTCCCATTCGCCCGGCTGGGCTGCCATGAGGAGGAAATGAGAGCGGCTGGGACGAGAATGAGCCATGACATCCAACCGCGGGAGACAGAAAATGACAGTGGGCCTTGGAACGGGCACCATCAAGCCTCCCAGGGAAGATTCTGGGTCCTGTTGGGCCTCCCCGGTGTTATTTCCGTGACTCTGCATAGCAGAGACAGAGGAACACGATTATAGCAAAAAATCAGAGCGAGCCGCTCTGCAGGCCGGACGCTGTGCTTTTCGTGCGTGAGCTCACTGGGCCGTCCCCACCTTTGAGGCTGACATCGTTATGAGCCCCCCTTGCAGCAAGGGTCTGAGGGGTCCGCTGGCTCAGGTACCAAGACGCAGCTAGTAGCTGGCGTCACGAGGACTTTTACCCAGGGCTGGCTGATCCCCCCCACCACCCCCCAGCGTGGAGCCGTCCCCCGCCGCACTAGGACCAGAATCCTAGCTCCGTGGGTGACCTGTAGCTGCCCTGCCCTCTCTGGGCCTCGGTTTTCCTCTTTGCAGAAGGGAGAAAATGAGCCAGGGAGCGGACGCTCCGAGTCCCCTCCCAGCTCGGGCGAACTCTAATTCTCGGAATGAAACTTGGTTGAGAGCAAATTGCAAACTCTCTAAGGCAGCACTTAGCGACTGTGCTGCCTGCTGCTTCTTGGCTGTGCAATTTCCTGCCGCTGCAGGGACGGGCCGCGAACAGAGAAGACCTTCCTGTTCCTCACTTTATAGCCCCCGATTCAAGCAGCGCCGCTTCTAATAGACTGACGACTCCATGGAGGCAAGTTCCTGTTTGGGGGGGGGAAGCTTTTTCAGGCTAATCTCCCCCCCCTCCTCCTGCTTCTTCGTATTTTCTCCCATTCCCCCCCCCACCCCAGTCTTTGCCTTACCAGCCTCAGATTTTCAAACCTGTTGTCAAGGCAACACTAGGTTTCTCTCTCTGCACTCCAGTGTCTCAATGGGGGTATCCATAGCAACAAGAATACCTTGCACTTTCAAAGTCAGTGACCTCCCAAAGCTTCGTGGGACTTGCGGAGATAAATTATGTTTAGACCACTTTTTACCACGGCAGCCCATTTAGTACCTAAACCAGCCCAACCAATGATGTCTGTACCAGTTAGCTTCTGCCGTGTAACAAATAACCCTATGGCTTAAAGCGGCAGGCGTTTATCAGTGCTCTAAAGGCTACCCGGGAGTTCTCCCCATCTCAACTGGGCTCACTCTCCCGTCTGCAGGAAGCTACAGGTGGGTGGGCACACAGCCTGCTTGTCTTGGCTGAGCTCTTGAACTTCTTTGGGGGTCATCTGGCCACAGACTGGATCAGGACAGGCTCAGATGGGACAGGATTCCCTCTCTGAGTTACAGGGAGGCAGACAGGGAGAGACCAGAAGCTTACAAGGACTCTTGAGGCTGGCATGAGATCACTTCTACACCATTCCATCGGCCAAAGCAAGTCTCAGGCCAGGCACAAGGGGCAAAGAACTAGACTTTACCTTTTGACGGGAGGGACTGAAAAGCCACATCACAAAGAGCGTGGGTGGGTGGGGAGGGGGGGTGGAGAACTGTGACCATTTGTGCAAACAATCGACCACATTTCTTGTGGAGAGATTCAGGCACCACTTACGTATGATCTGGGCTTCGACAGCTGAGAAGTGGCCTTAGCACAGAAGGAATGGATCCCTTGGAATTCCCCGGGTCTCCCGGCCCTTCTGGAAGCCGCCCCAGACTCCCGCTCCTCGCAGACATCTTTAGCTATAGCACTGCTTCCCTCTGTACATGTTATCAGTTCGCTTGATCCCCACAGGCGGAGAATACAGGATGCCCCAGCAGAAAAGAGAGACCCTGCCCCCAGAGAAAGGGACCTGAGTGCTGGACAGTCAAAATCAACAGATGACTATGGCCAACCCCAGCCAGCCTCCACCGGCCAACAAGCAGGAATCTGTGCTGGGTCAACAGTCGGCAATTTAGCAAGAGCGATGGAGTAGTTTCTCACTGGGTAAAACCTTCTCCCCCTGGCTTCTCACCGGGTAAAACCTTCTCCCCTCTCTCTGGCAGGCTTCAGAGCTCAAGCAAAACTATTTTAAAAAACAAACCCTTAGAAATCTCAGCTTGCCTAACCTTAGACCAGGAAAACACAAGCACTTTGCACTCTGCTGCAGGATTCTGCATCAGTCCTGAGGCTGGCAAAGTATGCTGTGCTCCAGAGGGGTCCGGAATGAAGGGTCACGGCGCATGTGGGGTTCGCCAACAGCCCGACAAAATTGGTGAAAATGCCCTTCTTGATGAGTGCTCACCACATGCCCAGAGCTGCCCTCACACAACAAACGTTAGCTTCCCATTCCTCAAGATTCTTTGGGGGGGTAAGTGACCCAAGCGCCCCCACCCCAGACTGGCTAACTTCCAAAGGAATTCATCAAGCCGGGGAGTAAGGTCGGGCTCAAGCTGGTCAGCTCAGATGTGGCCAGGCTGGGGTTTCAGCAGCCACATCTCTCTCTGTCCCGCTGATCAAGGGCAAGATCCTTCCAAACACGACCTGATTTGTGAGACGTCTCAGCCCCGCAGTAGAAACCCCAACGTCTTTCATCGTGCCAGGGACCTAGCAGGCACCTTGAAAGAGAACGGGTGACCAAACCATCATGCAAAAAGAAATCTCTCGAGCATCAGAACTTCCTGGGCGACGTGGTATTTTTCCACTGTCACCTTGAAGACTGTCTCACCTGCTCACAGCTCCAGCAGGGGAGAATGAGGACAGTTGTACCAGAGGCCCAGACCCCTCCTCTTGGGCTCTCCTCAGAGGCCAGGGGAGAGTCAACTTTCTTCTCAGAGAGATACGACCTCACGCCGGTCAGAGTGGCTAAAATGAACAAAACGGGAGACTCTAGATGCTGGCGAGGATGTGGAGAAACGGGAACCCTCTTGCCTTGTTGGTGGGAATGCAAACTGGTGCCGTCGCTCTGGAAAACGGTGTGGAGGTTCCTCCAAAAATTCAAAATAGATCTACCCTAGGACTCAGCAGTAGCACTGCTAGGAATTGACCCAAGGGATACAGGAGTGCTGATGCACAGGGGCCCTTGTACCCCAATGTTTATAGCAACACTTTCAATAGCCAAATTATGGAAAGAGCCTAAATGTCCATCGACTGACGAATGGATAAAGAAATTGTGGTTTATGTACACAATGGAATACTATGTGGCAGTGAGAAAGAATGAAATATGGCCTTTTGTAGCAACGTGGATGGAACTGGAGAGTGTGATGCTAAGTGAAATAAGCCAGGCAGAGAAAGACAGATACCATATGGTTTCACTCATATGTGGATTCTGAGAAACTCAACAGAAGACCGGGGGGAAGGGGGGGGGGAGAAAAGTTACAGAGAGGGAGGGAGGCGAACCATAAGAGACTCTTAAGGACTGAGAACAAACTAAGGCTTGTTGATGGGGGGTGGGTGATGGGCACGGAGGAGGGCGCCTGTTGGGATGAGCACTGGGTGTTGTATGGAAGCCAATTTGTCAATAATTATATTAAAAAAATGAGAAAGAAAAAACTTTCTTCTCAGAGCTGGGATCCACCTGTGCGGTCCCCCATCCCCTGCTGCCTGCTCTCCATGAGTCAGCGGATTAGGTTTTTCTCCACCATTTGACCTTCAAGACGCAAAAGTGCAGTGTCGCCTTTCAGAATAAGCCATGTGCTCCGGCTTGAAACCCCCGGTGATTCATCCGCTTTAAAATTCCCGCTTTCCTCCCCACTCCTGGAAATGTCAGGAGCATCCTGTCACCACCTAATCAATTCCCTAATCCCCGGTCGGAAAATCTATTCTTTAAAAGGCGGTTGCTTGAAACAGGAGAAAAAGGAACAGCATGAGTGTGGAGTCATGACAGCCTGCACAGGGAAAAAAGCCAAAGACAGATGATTGATGGGGCTTTCTGGACACTTTCTTTTGATTATTTTTTAAGGGAACTTGCAAAACGCATCCAGGAGCAGTGACGATTAATTCACGTTATCTCACTCCTGTGTGGAAAGCAGTGGCTGGAAACTGTCACCCAAAACAACCCCCGCACGGCTTCGATTCTTATCCCGGACGTAATAAGAAATATCGTAGTCTGATCTTTATTAATAAAGCAGCTTTTTATGAAATGTACTTCAGCTCCGCAAGTTCAATGGCTACCAAGTCAACCAAAAAGCAATGTGTCACAATTGATTTATCTCCTGTATTTTTAATGCTTTTGGATCATTTTCTAATTCACAAATGTGCTGATTTTCAATAACAGTGTTCCATTTGGGGGCAAATTTAATATGAGGAAATTGGGCTGATAAAAGAAAGTCTGAGGCCCTGTAACCTCCTGGGTCAGGGAGGATGTTCTTGACTACCTCTGTAAATTGTGGCTTTGAGCCCAGCTGAAAGCTTTTCCTCTCCAGAGGCTTTGTTTGTTTGTGTTGTTTGTTTGTCTGTTTGTTTTGTGCTATTGATATAGTTGATGTTCTACAAGACAGTTGTGAAATCTGCACATTCTTGAATTAAATGGTGTCTGTAGAACAGCCAAGATATTTATCTCCAAGTTCCTAGTTGGCCCTGACCACATCCCCAGCCAAGTGTTTCCAACACAAAGCAGGCTGTCAATAGCAACTGAATGAATGAAATCTACTTAAAAATGCTCCTGTCGTATCATAATAAGTAGTCCTTGAATTGATAAATCAGGGTAATCCCCAACTCTCCATGCTGAGTTTTCCTGTCAGGCTACAGGGAGAGATCCAGGCGTTGGCTTGAGCCAGAAGACAGACCCCTGGCACATTATAAAGCACTCCCGGGGCGCCTGAGTGGCTCAGTCAGTTAAGCGTCTGACTTGGGCTCAGGTCATGATCTCATAGTCCGTGAGTTCAATCCCTGCATTGGGCTCTGTGCTGACAGCTCAGAGCCTGGAGCCTGCTTCTGATTCTGCGTCTCCCTCTCTCTCTGCTCCTCCCTGGCTTGTGCTCTGCCTCTCAAAAAATAAATAAACATTAGGGGCACCTGGGTGGCTCAGTTGGACAAGCGTCCACTTTGGCTCAGGTCACGATCTCACGTTTTGTGAGTTTGAGCCCGCATCGGGCTCTGTGCTGACAGCTCAGAGCCTGGATCCTGCTTCAGATTCTATGTCTCTCTCTCTCTCTCTCTCTCTGCCCCTCTCCTGGCTCGTACTCTGTCTCTCTGTCTCAAAAATAAATAAACATCAAAAAAATTAAGTAAACATTAAAAAAAATTTTAAGTGCTTCCATTAAACACCTTCTCTGTATTTCTCAAAATACTATTCTCTATATGTCAACATATTGGGTTAAAGTAATCATTTGAGGGCATCGGTTTTTGAGGCAGGGCCGAGATCAGGGCCGGATGGATGGAGAGCCTCTCCATTTGTCCTCATCACTTATGTCATAAATATTTCGCTGTGTTTCTTTCTCATTTTACTCAATGTTCTCTAGACTGAATAGGGGTCCAAATCCTAAACTCGGCAACGTAATGACTTTAAAGAAGCCTGTGCTCCAATTTTCCTTTCATCTGTCTGTGCTCTCTTCCCCCACAGAGTGCTGACACTTCAGCACCAAGAAAGCCCAACGTCATTGTTCTTCCGGTTAGAACAGAAAGCCTCTTACCGGTCCCCTGAAGGTGGCTTGAGGACACTCCCCCATCTGAGCACCCACTCAGAAAGCTTCAGGCCATGTGGAGGTCCGACATCCTCTGAGGCTGTTCCGGAAGGAAAGTAGCCTCTTGGTGGAATGTGGTCATTGAACCTGGACGTGGCCCAGAGCTATGACTATTTACCAGCCAACTCGAGGATGATCTTCCCTGGGTTGCAGACGCCCTGGGATGGCAGAGTGG
This sequence comes from Prionailurus viverrinus, assembly GCF_022837055.1. NCBI lineage: Eukaryota > Metazoa > Chordata > Mammalia > Carnivora > Felidae > Prionailurus > Prionailurus viverrinus. The sequence continues at coordinate 4,265,105 of NC_062563.1, forward strand.
CTCCTGCCACCGGAAGAAGCGTATCTTGACATTTCCCCCCCTTTCTTAAACAGGTGGAGGGGCGGGATTTTAGAGGGGGTAAGGCTCTCGAATATCCCGATACCGATGGGATCTCGGCTCCTGGCAAGAAGTCACATCCCCTGTGAGTCAGTGCGGAAACAGAACAGCGCAGGAGTGGAGGTCACCCACTTGAATAACCCACAGAGTGAGGGAACAGCAGGGCAGGGGGGGGTGTCGTTAGGGTGTGAGGACACTGGCCCTTTGTACAGACTCTCGGGAACATCTCAGCCACTTGTAAGGGAGAACTTGACCCCCTGCCACTCAGCAGGGCGAACCTTGGAAAGATGCCCCCTCCCCAGCCAAGGCTTCCACCAATCCTCTGTTTCCGGAAGGTACTCAAGCCCACTCCAGCCTCTTTCTTCCCCGCAAGTAAATGAATTTAAAAGGCTGAAGGTGCATTATCTCTACTAACAACAAAGACTTGGGTTTTTATCTGTTGTCAAGGCAACACTAGCAGTTTTCTCCCCGGCTTCTTAATGCCTGGGTTTATGTTTCCATGGTTACAAGAAATCCCTAGGTCTTCAAGGTAACACAAACTGGTCTACCAAAACTTTCAGGGTTGGGATCGTGGCTGTTGGCAAAAACCGTGCCCGCGGGCGTTGTAGACACCTGTATCTATTCTTCCTCGCCCTGGGGGCCGGGTTCCAGCTCCCCTTCCTGTTCTTGCCTGTCCTTTGCACCCCAGAGTGGCTCCCTTCATGACATCTCGGGCCACCGCAAGAATCCGAGAAGTGAAAAGTTAGTGGACCCGGGGATTGGAGATCCTTCGAACCACCAGACTGAATTTGCTAGATCCACGGCTGCCAAAGGAAGAGTTACCCTTTGGGGCTGGACGCGGCAGTGACCTGAGGACAGGAGAGCTGGAGAAACTCTCAGATGTCTGGAGCTACCGGGGCCCCTCGCCCCCAGCTTTGTAACGTCAGTTTCTAGGACCCAGGATTTAGTGCTTCCTCAGGAGTAACTCACATCGGACTGACCTCAGGATGTTTGTACAACCGTGCCTACAGCGTTTCGTCTAAGCCACTGGATGGATAAATCATTTCTTTACATCACTCTGTGACAGCGCTGGCCTTTCCCAAGGTTTCATTCCCTCGGGAATGTTCTGGCAAATAGTTGGATACTGTTGATCAGAGCATTAGAAGTAAAATGGTGTGTGGGTGTGGGTGTGGGTGTGGGTGTGGGTGTGCACATGCACGTGGGAGTGTGCCTGGTAGGGCGTGGGTGGGACCTAACGTAATGAATCAGTAACATCGTCAGAGAAAGAGAGATGTGGCCAGGCTGAGAAACCCAGACAGGAACCTTGAAATGGGGCAATAGAGCCCCATTATGAAGCTCCTCCTTGTCGACATCAACACCCTTAACAGTGGCATATTGCCTCCCATCCATCTGAAGAAGGCAGGTGATGTTGGGACACAAAGACAGGAGTCCCAAACGTATTAGTTTGTCAAGGCCAGCACAGCAAATACCACAACAGTGGGGCTTCCGCGACCAAAGTTCATTCTCTCGCTCTTGTGGAGGCTACAAGTCCAAAGTCAAAGTGGTGGCAGGGCCCTGTTCCCTCCCAGGGCTACGGGCAACCGTCCTGTTCCACGTTCGTCTCCCAGCTTCAGAAGGTCGCTGGCCATCTTTGGTGCTCCTTGGCTTGTGGCGGCTTCACCCCCGTCTCTGTCCCCATGGTCGCGTGGCCTTCCTCCCTGCACGTCTCCGTCTCTGCGTCTCTTCCCCTCTCCCGAGGACGACACCGGTCACATTGGATTCAGGGCCTGGCCTGCTCCGGTGTGACCCCGTCTTAACTCTGCATCTGCAATGACCCTATTTCCCAATAAGGTCACGTCCGAAGGTTCAGGGAAGGACGTGAAGTCTGGAGGGACACTGTCCAGGCAAGTGCAGGGATCAAGGCTATCGGCCAGGGAGTTAGCCGTGTCTCCACAAGGTCTCGGCTGAGCTGACCCTTCCTCCGGGAAACCTCCTCTGACTTCCCCAAGGCCAAGGGAGCGGCCCCTCTTACGAGGCCTCAGAGCACGCTGTTTTTCCCAGCATGGTGGCTGTCCTATAATTGTCTATCGGCTTGTCTAAATTGCTCACGGGCCAGAGGGCAGGGAGCTCCGCGTGGGCCTCTCCCTGACCTCCACTCCTTGGGGTCCGGCTTCAGTGAATGTCACTTGCCACTGGCTTTAAGTGACTCTTGAGTGGGCTGACACATAAGGGGACGTATTTCCTTGCCCAAGAGGAAGTCCGGAGGTGGGTCGACAGCAGGCTCAGGAAGTCAGGGCTTGGGCTTTGCCTGTGCCCTCCTCATGGGTTAGCTTCGGTTTCAGGCGAGGAGCAAGATGGTGGCCTCAGTTCTAGATGAGCAGTTTTCCAGAAGGATATTTCCCAGGCTCTCCTGTTGTGCCAGGATGGGTCACACGCCCTTTGGTCAACCAGGTGCTGGAAAGGCTTGGCTTGAATTCCTCTAGGCTGTGAGGAAAGGATCTGTTCCAGGCCTCCGTCCTTGGCTTTCAGACAGCCATCTTCATTTCACAGGGCATTCTCCCCATATACCTATTGGGGTCCAGATTTCTCTCCTTTATAAAGATACCAGTCATATGGATTAGGGGCCCACCCGCCTCCAGCATGACCTCATCTTAACTGATGACAGCTGCAACGACCCTATTTCCAAACAAGGTCACATTCTAAGGTACGGAGTGTTAGGATTTCAACACATGAACTTGAGGGACACAATTCCATCCATGACACCAACCTTGACATTTTGGAGGAAGAGATGGCACCTTCTACTCAACTACTCATGGTTGGGCTCGAACCATGTGCCAGGCATTGGGCCAAACCCTTGACAACATCCGCTATCCCGTGTCCTTTTACAGAGAAACAACTGTGGCTGAGTAATTTCTCTAATGTCATGTAACTAACAAGTAGCGGACCCACGTGTCGAACCTGACTTCGGGGCACGAAAAGCCAGCTGATGTTATCAAATGACACTGGCTACATGAGAGCACGACAAAGGACCAAAACGGAAGTTCACTAGGGACAAGCTGTTTCAGGGGAAGGCTTCACAGAGGAGGTGAGATCTGGGTCGGGCCTTAGAGAAAAGCAAAGCAAAGTTTTTCTGCGCCAGAAATGAGCCAAGGAAGTACAAAAACGAGCTACAATTTTTTTCAATTATAAAAAGGCTCTTTTCCGTTATTTTTAAACTTTTATTGTGGAAACGATCAGGCACACGCCAAAGTTGAGAGGATGATACAACAAATCTCCCTGTACCCCCCACCCAGACTCTGTCATTTTCAGTATTCTGCCAATCTGTTTTGTCTACTGCTCTTTTTTTTTTTTAATTTTTTTTTTCAACGTTTATTTATTTTTGGGACAGAGAGAGACAGAGCATGAACGGGGGAGGGGCAGAGAGAGAGGGAGACACAGAATCGGAAACAGGCTCCAGGCTCTGAGCCATCAGCCCAGAGCCTGACGCGGGGCTTGAACTCACGGACCGCGAGATGAAGACCCTTTTTTACGTAACCACAGTTCCGCTCTCACAGCCAAAGGCATTAACGAGATTATCATCTAATATCCAAGCAGCCACGTTTTTCTCATTATCTCAAACGTTCCTTTCCACAGCTCATTTACTGCATGAGGTTGCACACACAGGGTACGTAGTGCATCTGACTGATACGTCTTTTACATTTCTTTTAATCGGGAGATCTCTCCTCCCCTCTCCCCCTGCCTTGTTTTTTATTCTTTGCTATATCCTTGTTAAAGAAACCATTTGTCCTATGGAAAGTCACACATTCTGGGCTTGGTGGTCACTTCCTGGAGGTGTGACCCCTCCTGCTCCTGGAGACTAGTCGTCAGCTCTAGAGGCCCGATTAATCTTTTTTAAAAAGGGAAAAATAACCACGAGTTCATACTGATATTTCCAATTCCAGTATTAAGATGATAGAGTTTTACTTTACTTTTAAACTGAAAGTCTTGCTTCCTGGGGCGCCCGGGTGGCTCAGTTGGTTGAGCATCCAACTTCGCCTCAGGTCACAATCTCACAGCTCGTGAGTTCGAGCCCCGCGTCGGGCTCTGTGCCGACAGCTCACAGCCTGCAGCCTGCTTCTGCCTCTGTGTCTCCCTCTCTCTCTGCCCCTAACCCACTCACATTCTGTCTCTGTGTCTCTCAAAAATAAATAAACATTAAAAAAAATTTTAAAAAAAAAGAAGAAAGCCTTGCTTCCTAAAGATATTGACATAATTGTCCTTTGCTTTAACTCACCTTATCCTTGCAATAATACCAATATTGTTACTGGAAATAAGACGTTTGAAAACGAGTTAAGACTTATTTACTATTCCTTTTATCCCTAGGACATATTCCACTAGGGACAGAGAGTCCAAAGGCTGCTTTAAAATCATTTCAAATAATTCTTTTGGTGTGTGTTGTTGGGCACCAGTTTGATATTCCTTAGATTTATGTATTTCCATTTGTTTTTAATTTTTAGGGGGTTGTATTTATTTATTTATTTATTTGCTTGCTTGGTTTTTTTTAAAGTTCATCTGGAGAGAGAGAGAGCGTGTGTGTGTGCGTGAGCAGGGGCCGGGCAGAGAGAGGGGGAGAGAGAGAGAGAGAGAGAGAGAGAGAATCTCAAGCAGGCTCCGAGCTTTTTCTGCACAGAACCCAACACGGGGTTCCGTCTTACAAAGTGTGAGATCACGACCTGAGCCGAAATCAAGACTCAGACATTTAACCGACGGAGCCACCCAGGCACCCCTGTTTTTGTTTTTCATTATGTGAAATACTTGCAAGATTGCCAAATCAAGTCTATACGATAAAATAGGTCCTCACAAGGGTCATGCACGTTTCTGTCTCTCACCCAGATTCCCATAGTAAGTCGTTTTTGGTTTATTTTTTCATTCTTCCTTTGGTTTGTTTTTTTTTTCTGAAAATTAAAGTACGTACGTACATACGTACCTGTTCTCCCCCTTCCTACATAAAAAGCAGAACACTGTGAATGTTATTCTGCACCTTGGGGTTTTTCCACTCACCGTATACTGGAAGTCATTCCATGACTACGTATATAGTCAACATACAGATAAAGATACATAACGATGCTCATTATTGTGTTTGTACAACGGCATCGCACTCTACCGTTCGGACTTCTCCTAGCTTGTTCAGCAAGTCTGTTTCTGTCCACTACCACCCTTTTGTCCTTACAAATAACACATCAAAAGTGGCTGTGTCTCGTGAGAAAAACACACATTTCCATCGCTTAGCGTGCGGTCAAACTGCAGTAGGCTAGCAAACTGGAAGAACTACTCCAGTTTTGGCCACGAAAATGTTACCGTTTGGGCAGACTGGAGAGGCGATCGATGAGAGGCTGCATGATTTCAAGAAGCAGATCGGGTGGTGGTCTAGCTCAGACCCTGCTCGCACCCCGACCCAGCCGAGGGGCTCTGGGCAGGTGCCGCGCCTTCCCGCGCCTCCAGCCCAGCACGCGTGGCACAGACGAGGAGCCCGCCTAGGAACAGCGCATTTTTCTCTCCAGATTAAACGAGGCATCCTAGGTGCCGTCCATAACACACGCTGGGTGCTTGGCAAACTTACCTATTACCATCATCATTTTTTCTTCCTAAAAACAAAACTAGGAGGCTACAGATGAAGCGGGTGGCTGTTCCAAACAGGGGAGGGGCAGGCACACCTGGGGTGCCATCCGGTCAACACCTCACCCCCCTCAGCTGGCTGAAAGGCCTCAGGTAGGGGTACAAGATGGATGGATACGTGCCCCCCAAAGGGGACTTCATCTGCCCTTACTCTGGAAGCAGAAACACTACCGACAGTTCTCTATTCTGGCAGGAACGCGTCTAAATAAAGATAGAACTTGTCCTGTGATTTCTTAGTCTTCACGTCACCAGGGCCCCCCAGTCCCCACACCCCTTCTTTTGCTATCCAGTCACAGCCAAAATCCCGAGTTACTGAGGGCATCTGTCTGTCCCCTGACCAGCTTTCGGGCCAAGCCACCCTCATTCGGACCCTCGGTGGAACCTGTTCACCCACAACCCTGACCTCCCAGAAGCCTGGGAGCCCTCGCTCGGGCATATGTGACTTCCCAAGAAAGAAGCTGGTTCCTGCCAAGAAAGAACATCAAGTCATTACCTCAGCTGACCTCCATGAGAGCTGGCATGAAGGAGCAGTCATCAGGCGAGTCTGGCCCAAGGTAGAGGAAACATGTTTCCATGGGTTCTTCTGATCCTACGAAATGCCTCCAGGGCTTTGAGCTGGCTCTTTGGAGTTTTCAAAGTCATGCACTGTGAAGGCCACTGCAAGCAGAGCTCTGCCCCAGGCCCAAAGGAAAGACAGCAAAGCAACAAGAACGAGTATATTTATTAACAGAGTGGAGTGTTCCTGTTGGTTGAATCCCCAAACATCTGCCCACATTTAGAGGATTAGTCCAAGCCAGGCCTTTCCAGCAACTGGTTGACCAAAGGACGTGTGACCCATCCTGGCACAACAGGAGAGCCTGGGAAATATCCTTCTGGAAAACTGCTCATCTAGAACTGAGGCCACCATCTTGCTCCTCGCCTGAAACCGAAGCTAACCCATGAGGAGGGCACAGGCAAAGCCCAAGCCCTGACTTCCTGAGCCTGCTGTCGACCCACCTCCGGACTTCCTCTTGGGCAAGGAAATACGTCCCCTTATGTGTCAGCCCACTCAAGAGTCACTTAAAGCCAGTGGCAAGTGACATTCACTGAAGCCGGACCCCAAGGAGTGGAGGTCAGGGAGAGGCCCACGCGGAGCTCCCTGCCCTCTGGCCCGTGAGCAATTTAGACAAGCCGATAGACAATTATAGGACAGCCACCATGCTGGGAAAAACAGCGTGCTCTGAGGCCTCGTAAGAGGGGCCGCTCCCTTGGCCTTGGGGAAGTCAGAGGAGGTTTCCCGGAGGAAGGGTCAGCTCAGCCGAGACCTTGTGGAGACACGGCTAACTCCCTGGCCGATAGCCTTGATCCCTGCACTTGCCTGGACAGTGTCCCTCCAGACTTCACGTCCTTCCCTGAACCTTCGGACGTGACCTTATTGGGAAATAGGGTCATTGCAGATGCAGAGTTAAGACGGGGTCACACCGGAGCAGGCCAGGCCCTGAATCCAATGTGACCGGTGTCGTCCTCGGGAGAGGGGAAGAGACGCAGAGACGGAGACGTGCAGGGAGGAAGGCCACGCGACCATGGGGACAGAGACGGGGGTGAAGCCGCCACAAGCCAAGGAGCACCAAAGATGGCCAGCGACCTTCTGAAGCTGGGAGACGAACGTGGAACAGGACGGTTGCCCGTAGCCCTGGGAGGGAACAGGGCCCTGCCACCACTTTGACTTTGGACTTGTAGCCTCCACAAGAGCGAGAGAATGAACTTCGGTCACGGAAGCCCCACTGTTGTGGTATTTGCTGTGCTGGCCTTGACAAACTAATACAGTCCCCTTCGTTGTAACACAACAGTATGTGGGGCAGAGGAGGGAGGAAAGACCGTGTGCCCGTCTGAAAAACAAACACATTTCCCAGGTTTCCCCGCAGCGAGAGGCAGTCACAGGACCCGGCTCTGGCCAGGAGACACAAGCCACGGTCGCCGGGTGATTTCCAGGATGTCCCGTGCCTTTGCTCTGCGCCCTTTCCCCTTCTTACTGCCTGAAGCAAACGCCTGGTGCCTCCAGCCGCAGCGGGCCTCGTGGGACACCCTGGGAGGAGAGGTCAAGAGTTCTGCCGTGACCTTGGGCCTCATGTCCTTGGGCAGCCGCACCATCCTGAAACGTCTCTGGCCTCTCACGCCAGAGAGAAGTCAGCCCCTACCGTGCGCAGGCTGCTCCTGTGTGGATGTCTGTCACCTGCGGTCAACTCAAACCCTAAGTGGTACACGCCCAGCACGAAACAGGCAGGCCGATGACGCACGAGGGGAGGGGACTGTGGGCGAAGAATCCTGGAAGAGCTGGCACGACGCGACCAAGGTGTTCAGACTGATGGACACAGGTGGAAAGGGGCTGAGGCCGGAGAGGCCAGCGAGGGCCGGACAGCGGAGGCCGGTAGCCATCCCTGGAGGTGCTCACCCTTCCCTGGGATGCTCCGTGCCCCGGGCCCAACCCAGCTTCAGCTGTGCCGTCCCCTGTCGGGGGCCGTCTCTCGCCACTGAGACCCACTCTGCCTCCCCACAGCAGGCCACTTCCAAGGTGCGGGTCCCCTGACCCGACCCCACAGGTGTAACAAGCTGGGTCGTGCCCTCATGCATGTCCTGGGGCTGCTGAAACCAATGTCTGCAAATGGGGAACTTGAAACAGCAGAAACCTATTCGTTCCTGGTCCTGGAGGCCAGAAGTCTGACATCTGGGCCCCGGGAGGCCACGCTCCCTCTGGAGGCCCTTGGGGAGGACCCTCCACCCTTTCCAGCTTCTGGGGGCTCCCGGGGCTCCTTGGCGTGCCAATGCACATCTCTTCTGTGGTCACATGGCCTTATGTCCTGTGTCCCTGTATGTCAAATCTCAGTCTTCTCTTATAGAGAGACACCTACCATTGGAGTTAGGGCCCACCCTAAATCCAGGATGATCTCATCTCAAGATCCCTAACTTAGTTACATCGGCAATGAACTCATTTAGAAACAAGGTAGGGGCGCCTGGGTGGCTCAGTTGGTTCAGCATCCGACTCGATTTGAGCTCAGGTCATGATCTCACAGTTTGTGGGATCGGGCCCCGAGTCAGGCTCCACGGCGACAGCACAGAGCCTGCTTGGGATTCTCTCTCTCCCTCTCTCTCTGCCCCTTCCCTGCTCACACTCTCCCTCTCTCTCAAAATAAATAAATAAACTTTTTAAAAAATAGTAATAATTTGGAAATAAGGTCACACTCATAGGAAGTGGATATTAGGATGTGGATGTATCATTTGGGGGGACAATTCAACCCCCTGCACACCCTTCTTACCCCGCACTAATATGCACACCTCCGAAATAGGCTACTTATACCCAAATCCTCATCTTGGCCTCAACTCTGGGGGAACCCACACCTGCACAAGAAGCTGGAGCATCACGGAGACAGTAGAGAAGTTGAATGTCTATTCAGAGAGAAAAGACGTGGCCATGTGGACAGCAAAACCTGCTGAGAACCACAAATTAAAAATTATGAAAACCTAGGACATTCCGCATATGAATACGGTTGACCAGGCCTTCCCACTGTTATATGTTTAAGCCACGCTCTGACCGACAGGTCACACTTAACGTCGGGGTATGTGTGTTTTTGTGTGTGTGTGTTTTCATAGCCACTGTTTATGGAACATTCTCATGCATATAACCTCACCAATCCTTATAGCAGCTCTGAGAAGCTTGCCCGCTGTTTATACCCAGACACTCCCCAAAAGATCTGAGTTGACTTACGATTAGAGGCACGGAGGGTGCCAACCCATACGCCAAAGAGCGACGTAAAAACACGAGAAGGGGAGGAGCGAGGCCGGCAGCAGATGTCAAAGTACAACTACGGCTCTGGAAAACTAGATCAGTGCAACACAAAGGACTTTCTCTAGTCTTCCTGGAAACCACGGCAAAAGGAGAAACACAATTCTAATTGCCATAGAGCTCTCATTGTCTACAGAAGAAAAAATATATATGTTTGCCAAGAAAAGCAAACTTCGTCCAATGCTTAACTTTAAAGAGACTTTTATCCCAAGGGCTCTGAATAAGGGGCAAAGAACAACCTAACGGATGGTTTTCCTGACAGCGGTTTCTCAGAAAATGGCCATTTCTTCTATCGACCGTGGATGAAAGCGCAGAGCATGATACTAAATCGTGGTCTCAGCCTGCACCTTTCTGGTGATCTGGCCCTGAGGAGGGCCGGGGCTCTCGGATCGGATTGGAGAGAGGAGCAGCCAGTATGTCCCTGGAGATCGGCTTAGCTGGGCTCCGGGTGGGCAGTGGAGCCTCGGTGAGCTCCGTCTGTGCCCCCCCTGCCCCAGTCTGGGCTGCTTCTTCAGAGTCTGCCTCATGCTCCAGACCAGGGGTTCTCAGATGTGATGGGTCTATCCAACCTGTTCTTTGCTTAGAGGAAACGGGATAGAGTTTCCAACTTCTTTTGCCAAATACACACACACACACACACACACACACACACACTCCAAATGCCCCATATGCTCTATTGTCACCGTTATTTCTTTAAAAGAGGGACAGTTTGATGACAAGAATTCAGATATCTCTTTAAATTGAATAAATCCAGTTTAATGGAAAACCCATGACCTTGAACTTTTGTTTTGCCTTGTTTCACCGTGGACGTGAGGACTTGGTCTTGGGCCAACATTTACAAGGCCGTGACCCCGTGCCTGGCTAAAGACGACAAGGCTGGCAATTGATTGAGATCGTGTCAAAGCCTGATGTGTTCCCGGGTCCACAGGGGGTATGGCCCCGGTGACCTCTCTCGGTAGCCCTGTCTTTGTGAAATCTTCCCCCCTTGAGACCTGTAATTTGCTTCTAACCCACAGCACACGGCCAAGATGGTGGGAGTTCACTCCCCTGCTTGGGTTACGTTATGGAAGGCCCATCTTCACAAACCAGAGAGAAAGACCCCCTTGCCTCCTTGATAGAGCGAGCAACCATGTGGGGGAAGCCCACGTGGCAGGTGGTTTCGTTTCTTAGGGCGACCATGACAAAATACCTCTAGCAACAGAAATTTAGTGATGTCCAAATTTCCCCTGCTCATAAGGACACGGTCATTTTGAATTAGGGCCCAGGCTATGTGGGACCTGGTCTTAACTTAATCGTCCGCAGTTGCCTATTTCCAGGTAAGGTCCCATTCATAGTTACTGGAGGACTGAGATTTGGGGGACACGATTCAACCCGTATCTGCAAGGGGGCATCTTCGAGGACCTGAGGGCACCCTCCAGCCAACAGCCAGTAAAAGGCTGGGGCCTCGGCTCTACCACCACGAGGAAATGGGTTCTGAATTCTGCCAAACACCATGCGAGCATGCAAGGAGAGCCCAAACTCCAGAGGAAAACACAGCCCCACCAACTACTTGATACGCAGCCACGCAAGACCCCAGGCAGAGGGCCCGGTGAGCCATGCCCAGACCCCCGACCTGCAGCAACTGTGAGACTACAAATGCGGGTATGGTATTGAGCCCTTGGACATGTGGTAATTTGCTACACAGCACGGAAAGCTAACACAAGGGGAGTGTCTGGCATCCTTGGGAGGAGAGCCGTCATGTCGGATGCCCATGGGGAATCCATCTAAAGCCTTCCTTCTGGGATGTGGGTCGACGTGTCAGCAACCGTAACAAGTGGGTGGGCCACAACTGTCTCCGCTTCACCCCCTTCCCAAACCCTGGGGTGGAGAGAACCCAGATCTCACACTTACCCACGGTGCCTCTGACCTTAATGACAAGCAGAGAAACTTTCGGAGTAGAAGTCTGATCAGTGTCTGGTGGGCGGAGTTCAGTTCCGGTCCAGAAGGGGTTTGGGCAAACGAGGATCTAGAGTGTGCACGGCAGGAACAGCATTCTCCTCTTGAGAGTAAGGGGAGGCTTGTATCTCCAAAGACGTTGGCACATCGCCGGAGCATCTTCTGGACCAGTCGATGGAAAGAAGTTGAGTCTAATCAGGGACACCGAGGAAAGCAGACGAGGGCTGTGGCATTTCAGGTCACGGCCGATCCGCCCCAGACACGAGGTATGATTTCACTGCCTCTGAGGTTTCCAAACTGCTGCTTAGCACCGTGATCCCTTCACCCTAAGCCTCCAAAACCCCGGGGAAATAACAATAACCAAAGAGACAAAAAAGAAACTAAGCCGACAGTACATCAAATAAAACTATAACAGAGGGTTTGCGATAAGTCCCAGAGAGAAGCGGAGGCCAGGAGGAAGCCAAAACCCCTTGACTAATCGTAGCTGCCACATGCCCTCGGTAAGGTGGCTGTCCCAGAGCACGTGTCCACCCAGCAGTTTAGAATGCTCCGCTGTTCAGAACCAAATCTCCGCATCGCGCATAGAGCCTGGCAGCCCAGGGTCTGGGCCAGGCAGCGTTTCACCTCTGCCCCGTTGGGACGGCGAGACGCCGGAGGCCTGCCAAGGAAGGGGCCGGCCAGGGCTGGGATGCTCTTGGGAAGGACACTGGGGGCCTCCATCGGGTTCCACGTGAGAAAGCGCGCGGGGAGCGGCGGCAGGGGGTTGGGGAGAGGCACACCTTCCCGCCTCTGTAGTCTCCAGGGCCCCGAGGCCCGGCCTGCTGCTCTACCCAGGGGGCTTTGCAGCCTTGTTCCTTTACTATAATGGGCTCCTGAAGAAAACACATACAAGTATAATGCTCTCCGTTAGGACCAAGTTAGACATTATCCAGCAGAACGTTGTAATAAAGACAGGGATTATTTCCACGCTAAAGAAAACTTCAAAAGGTTACGTTCACAGCCGCAGGTACTTCCTGTAGGGTGTGATTGGCAGGTCGGTTTTCACTTTTAATCAAGTTGGAATAGGAGATGCAGAGAAGAGGGGGCCGAAGAGAAGTTGCAGAGAGGCACAGGACTGGAGCAAAACGGAGCAGGCTGTTTCTCCATGGCGCCGACATTGACGTCTGTTGCACGTGGCCGTCCTGTGCCTTGTAGGATGTTGAGTGGCACCCCGGTCCTCTGTCCGCCAGCTGCCGGACGCCGCCTCCCCGGAGCTGTGACGACCAAAAATGTCTCCAGACGCTGCCAGATGTCCCCTGGGGGGGGAGGGGGGCGCGGAATTGGCATTGGCTGAGAAGCAACCGTCTCTGTTATTTACCAGCCGTCTGACCCCCAGCAAACCCTTCCCCTTCCCGTCTCGCTTTTCTCGTTGGAAAGAGAGCCTCATTGCGGCCCTGGGCTTTGGGCCTTCAAGAAGGTCAAACAAGATCACGATGGGAAATCACTTTCAAAGCTGTGAAGTTCTATATCCACAGAGGTTGGGGGGCGGGGTCTGTCACCTGCCCCCTGGAAAGTTTTCGTATCTAGACTTTTTCATTTTTTTTTAAAGTGTATTTATTTTTGGGATAGAGAGAGACAGAGCATGAATGGGGAGGGTCAGAGAGAGAAGGAGACACAGAATCCAAAACAGGCTTCAGGCTCCCAGCTGTCAGCACAGAGCCCGACGCAGGGCTCGAACTCATGGACCGCGAGATCATGACCTGAGCCGAAGTCAGACGCTCAACCGACTGAGCCACCCAGGCGTCCCTAGACTTTTTCATTTTTATCCTAGAAGCAAACATGAGTTTCTAGAGGAGATCACAGTCATTACTTACAGCAATAAATGTCCAGATTCCCACACCCAATGCCCCGAGGAACCCAAGGAGAACCAGATGTCCCTGTGTACGTCTGGGGGTCTGTACTGCAGGACAGGAACCCCCAAATCGTGAATCTGGTAGGACTTTTTAGGCAGAGGCATCACACTGACCCCCTCCCCTCTGAGAGAGAACCTCTGCACCCTAACGTCTTACGATCCTTTGGAATATAGATAATTCCTTTAGAAATAGGAGGAAGTCCTTACCCAAAAATATAAGTACTTGGCCCTGGGGGTAAAAGGTTTTTTCCCAGCTTTTTAGAGATATCATTGATATAGAACGTTGTCTAAATTTAAGGTGTACAACACGATGTTTTGACACACATACGCATCATGAAACGGATGTCACAATAAGCTTGGTTAACACACTAATCACCTCACACAGCTGCATAAAAAAGGCGTGTACGGTGAGAACATTTAGGATGTCCTGTCTCAGCAACTTTCAAACATACAAGATGATACTGTTCACTACGGTCCCCACGCCACACATCGGATCTCCAGGACTTCATCGTCTTATAACTAGAAGTTTGTCCTCCTTGACCAACATCACTCTGTTGTCCCCACCCCCCAGGCTCTGACAACCACCAACTGATTCTCTGTTTCTGTGAGTTTGACTTGTTCAGATCCCACATATAAGAGAAATCACACAGTATTTGTCTTCCTCTGCCTGACTTCTTTCATTTAGCATGATGCCCTCAAGTCTCATCCATGTTGTCGCAAACGGTAAGATTTCTTCCTTTTTTACGACTGAGTAATATTCTCTTGTGTCTATATACCACACCTTCCTTACCCACTCAACCGTCAGCAGACACCTAGACTGTTTCTGCGCCATAAATGTTGGAGTTACAAATGCACTTATCCCATCCCAGGGAAAAATCTCTTTTGCTGTTACGTTCAGTTTGCCACTGGTTTTGTGAGGATTTTTGTGTCTATATTTGTCCAGGGTACTAGCCTGTTGTTTTCTTTGCTTGCTGTGTCCTTCTCTGGTTTTGTTATCAGGGGAATGCTAGGCTCATCAAATGAGTTTAAAAGGGTTCCCTCCTCTTTTAAGTTTTGGGAGGGTTTGAGAAGAGTTAGTGTTAATTCTTCTTTAAATGTTTGGTAGAATTCGCCAGCAAAGCCATCTGGTCCTGGACTTTCTCTTATTGGGAGATGTCATTCTTGGCTGGTTTTAATGTTTCTAGGAACTTACCCGTTTCTTTCTAGGTGGTCCCATTTGCTGTCATAGAATTGTCCCAAGTGTCCTCCAATCCTTTATGTTTCTGTGGCATCCATTGTAGTGTCTCCTCTCTCATTGATAATGTCGTTTATTTACTCCTCTCCTTGTTTATTGTTAGCCTAGCTAACCATTTGTCAACCTCATTTCCATGCTCAAAAAACCAACTCATGGTTTCATTGTTTTTTTTCTATTGTCTCTCGAGTCACTATTTATTTCTGCTCAAATATTTACTATTTCTTTCCTTCTGCTAACTTTGAGCTTACTTTGCTCTTCTTTTTCTCATTCCTTGGGGTATAAAGTTGCTTCTTTGAGATCTTCCTTTTTTTCTTCATGTAGGCACGTACAGCCATAGACTGTCCCCTTAGAGGTGCTTTTTGGCATCCCGTAGGTTTTGGTGTGTCGTGTTTCCATTTTCCTTCATCTCAAGATCTCCTCTCTGATCTCCCTCTTGGTTTCTTCTCTGACCCATTGGTTGTTCAAGCGCTAATTTCCATGAATTTGTGAATGTTCCGGTTTTCCTCCCATTATTGATTTCTAGTTTCATACCACCATGATCAGAAAAGACACTTGATATCTTGATATCTTGGTGGTACTCGATCACCCTCCTTAAATTTGTTAAGACATGTTTTGTGGCCCAACATAGGATTCATCCTGGAGAATGTGCCAGGTGTGCTTGCGAAGCATGTATATTCTGATGAGGATGGACAGGATGTCCTGTATGTGTCTGGTAGGGCCATCTGGTCTATGGTGTTGATTTCAATGCCTTTTTAATGGGGGACAGTGGCTCCAGGTTGAACACCCTTTAACTTCCAAAGCTTATTTGTCAGCCCAGATGCCAGTAATATTTGCTCAGATAGCTCTGTGTACAAACATGAAAATACTTCTTGATGATGATACCTACACCAAAAATATAGACATCTTCTTTGGTGCCTCCCTCTCCTTCATCCCTCCATTCAACTGGGCCCATGGTCTGTTCATCCAACCTCAAAGCATCTTTTGTATCTGCCTATCGTACCTCACCCCCGGACACTTCCTTAGTTGGGCTTCTGCCTTTTCCCCTGCACCAACCACCTACAAGGACATCCTACCATCTTGTTGACCCCTCTCCCCTTCTTTAATCCATTAGCCACCAAGGATCACGTTCACCATTTTCTGAGACTCCCCCTGCCCTCATCGACGTTGACCTGCCATGCAGGGAACGTACCAACGGTACTACTCGAGGTGGTTTTACGTGGCACGCAGATAAAGAATGTTTTTTCATGGTTGTGTTTTTCTTTAACCCGCTTGTCACTTCCATGACAGGTAATCCTGATCTTCCATTCGCGGCTGTGCTGTGACACTTCCTTTTGAAAATAAATGCCAAAAGGTGAGCTTGCTTAGATAGACATTCTAAACAAATAATCGCATGGAAATTTTGTAATTTCTACAAATACAGCAAAATATGTAGACGACTGAAGTTCGGTGATCATCAACCTACAGTCAAGGGCAGAAACACTTGGAAAGTCCTTCATGATCTAGTGCTTTCCTTCTTCCCTGACCTCATCTCCTGCCACTCCCGGCTCATTGCCATTCATCAGCTTCCCACACACTCTTCACTTCACATAAGGGGCTACTTGGGGTGCTCTTCTATTCAAGAAGCTCTCTGCCTCCCTGCTTTATTATAATGGGCTCCTGAAAAGAATGGATGTGAATAGTATGTATCACTACCAAAAACTGTCTTGTAAATGTCTGCATTTATCTGTTTACCATCTTCCCCACTAGAATGTAAGTGCTATGTCAGCAGACACCAAGTCTTCTTGAGGGGTACTGAATCCCCAGTACCTGGAAACATGCCTGGCACAGAAGAGGTCCTCATGACATGTGGAATCCTCTTGGACTTGTAGTTCGCAACCTTGCCAAGCCACTTCCCATTGGTATGGCAGTTGCAAGTGTCATTTCCTCCGCCTAGCATGCCCCCACTTTACCCTTCTGGCAAATTCCTACTCATTCTTCAAGATCTTTTTCTGACATCACCTCCCCTGTGAAACTTCACAGTGAGGTGAGGGACTTCCCTAACACCTTGAATGTACCTAATGGTGATAAAAACAACGGCCAAGATTTGCCAAACAGGAATGATGCACTAAGCATTCAGTTAAGTGTTTTACGTGCAGTAACTCATTTAACCCTCACAGTTGAAATTGGAGCTGTGACTAGCCCCACGTTACAGGTGAGAATACTGCGACTCCGAGGGGTGAAATCGCAGGCCCAGGACCACAAAGATATTAATGATACAACCAGGAACTGAAGCTTCAGGTCAGATCAGGCCTTGGTTTTCACAGTTACCCACAGAGGTAACTGTTTTTCCATACCACCAACCACCTTGGCCAATACAGTGCCATAGGGTAATCACTGGTTTACTTCTCTGGGTTCACTTTTCTGTTGTATACGGTTCCCTTTTCTGTTCCCTGTACAACACAAATCCCCCCCCCCCCCCCAAGTCAGGAGCCTTGTGTTACTCCTATCCGCCACCTTACCGCTAAGATAGGGGCTGGTGCACACGAGACAGTCAATTAATGCTTGTGGGGCAATAAATTTTTGGATGATGACATCTCCTTGAGATTTCTTTTCTCATTTCCAAAACCAATATCAGCTTACAACTGAACCAAAACCAAAAACGTTCAGCAAGTACATTTATAACCACATGAGCAGAGAGTTCTCAAAGTCGTTTGCCGTTCCTGATTTCATCCAAGGACGCCAAACGCTGAGAATGTAAATGGCGTCTGGGTCGAAGTCAGACAGGAGGATTCACTGGACTGAGGATGACAGACAAACAAGCAAAAACAACAACAAAATATAATCTGTCCCCGAGCACGGCATCCAAAATCAGACAGGAAAGGATTAAGTTTTACAGTTGACTTACCCGCCCAGAAATTCAGCCCCTAGCTGAACAGAAAGAAGAAACCAGGCTATTTACTCCTAAATATTTTTTAAAGACCAGATTTTCATCCTATAAAGTATGGCAAGAAAAGATAACAAGTTGATTTTCCACTCTGGTAACTGAATTTGGAAGGAGGGAAACATTTATTTTTATCGGTTTCCCATTCGCTCACGATCATGCTTTGGAGGCTGATGGTAGGAGCTTTATAGATACCCAGTCACGAGGCAACAGCGTGTCCCTGGTCACCATCAAAACGCCACGTGAAAATTACAGTTATTCCGTCTGCAGAATTGATATCACCTTGCCTCTAGAGAGCTCTAGGCAGTACTCAAATTGCATTGAAACACCAAATTAAAATTTTAACTATAAAAAATAAGGGGATAAACAAGAGAGAATCATATTATAATATTATATTGGTAAAAATATGTCTGGGAGAGGGAAGTGGATTTTCCATGTCGCCATTATGCTCAATGCCATGTCCTTTCCATGGAGCTACAGGAAGCATAGCGTTCATTCAGCATCTATCTTCATCAGTGCCCTGGTCTCTCACTAACACTGATGAAGGACCCATGGGTACCGGCCACTCTCCAAGTCAAGTCACTAGGGAATAAGGTCCTGCGCAAGTTTTTCTAATAGTGACCGATGCAGGCCTCCAATTTCCCATTTTCCAAAGGACATTCGAAATGGGAATAGAAAAAGGCATCTGGCCAAGTTGAGAATAGGCCAGCCACTGACTTCCCTTTTCATCCAGATGTTCTGGTTCGTGGGGCCAACGCCTTGCTGGACAGTCGTGCTGGAGAGGGGGTTCCCTCGTCCTTCTCAAGACCACCCTCCCCCTCCCTCCTTCTTGCAGCCCCTCTTTCCTTCCCCAAAGGCAGAGGCCGCAGAGCTCTCCCAAGCTATTGAGGTTTTTTAAGCAGTACCGGAAAAGATTGAAGGACACGTTTAAAAGAGAATTTGGTCTCAGGGCTGATTTATGTAAAATAATAAATGGTGCCACTTGGCTGTTTATAGAGTTAGAGATAAAATTAGATTCTAGATAATCCTTTCTTGTGCACATGGGGAAACTCTGATGGATTACTGCCTTCATATGACTTAGAATAACAGTGGCTCATGGAAATTTACAAGGGGCTCCTTGAGAACACATTTCACAGCCACATCCAATAATTCAGAAGGGTACCTTGGGTCCCCAAAATGACTCAAATTTAATTTGGGAATGATACTTGAAAAGAGTAAGCTGATTAAAAGTATGAAGTAGTTAACAATTTTAAAAAGTTACTCCACTCTCCACAGCCAGGCAGAAAGCATTTCTATCCAATTTTCCCCCCGGTCTCACCTCCACTGATACATTCTTAGTCTGGCCACTCTTTGAAAAATGAGCAAAAGGGGAGCAAGGAATGAGTCTGGGGATTGGACAGTTGAACATTTCCTCAACTGGCCAAGAAAAAAAGGCATTTGGATTTTAGAGCGTTCGTGCCCTTGACCTTGACAGTTTTACTTTTTTTTTATAAGAAGATGGAAATCAGGCAGGCCTGAGTGTCAATGTCTACATAGGCCTTAAAGTCCTCTTGACGTGGCTATTAGTTACCCTCTGGCAACAGCCAGCGGGGTTGAGTCCGTTCACGTGTGTGACAAATACTGATTAGGTACCTGCTCTTTCCTTGGTACTTTCCGAGTGCTAGAGGTATAAATGGAGATCAACAGCAGTCCATGCTCAAAATCAGCCCATAAAGGAGAACGCAAAGTGCTCTTATGGGGGACAAGTAGAGGGGATGAGTAAGTTTATAGCTACACTGAGACCCGAAGGGAGAATCAGCTTTTGCCAGACAGAAGTCTCGGTGTGGAAGTGGTGGGAGGGTGTCAGTAGTACTAATGGAGGGTGAATTTCAGGCAGAAGGCCAGGGAGCTGTAGACGGCTGAACTGCAAAGTGGGAGGGGGAGAAGCATGGTCAGTGAGACTGAAGGGGCAAGGAGGAGCCAGTTGATAAAAATCCTGCCAGCCGGTCATATGAGGGACCTTGAACTTCATGGAAACGATGCCAGGCGACTATCAGATGTACGCTCTAGAAAGAGCACCCTCGGGGATGCAGATTGGTTGCTGTCATGCAGCTCAGGCTGAAAAGCGAAGGCCGTTCCAATCGTCCAGGTAACCTAGACCAGGATGGGAGACGAGTGGGGAGGCTCCCGTGCTCCCTAAAAGGCACAGTCCACAGAACTGCTGATTGACTGGACAAAGAGATGGAAGGAAATGGAGAGCGAAGAAGATGCCCGGGGCTTGGCCCCAACGAGTGGAGGAGGGATTTACTGAGGCCAGCACACAAGAGAGGCAGGTGTCGGCGTCGGTCCCGAGACCAGACGTTCACAGGACAGAGCTAGGTGAAGTTGTTCCAGCAGGAGCCTACTGCAAGTGATGGGAGTCCCTGGCCCTCCCTCCAGCACTGGGAGAGGAGGCTAAACTATTAGACAGGTAACTTCTAAGGCAACTCTTTTCCAAAAACTACAAGTCTCCTGGAAATAACAGAGCTTCCAGAAAAAAAATCCACATAAGGCAGCAGCTGCTGCCTGTGCGTGCGTGGTGAGAGTAAGGAGGCTGGGCCTCACGCTCGGGGGTGGGACTTCCGTTGAGACCGGAAGAAGCCTTCCTCTAACTGGAGATGGGCAACATGGCGCCTGCTGGCTCCCCTGAGTGTCTGATGGGGGACGGACGTGGCCTTGTCTGCTTCCCAGAATTTGGAGCCATTGCAGTGAACGTTAAGAGGTTCCACACAGCCTCCTTCCTCTGTGGCCCTGAATCTGAGGGAGGGGAGGCAGTGTGTGAATGTGTTGGCAGCTGTGCAGATCCCTGGAGTCTCATGCCAATGCCCCCTCCAACTCTTCTGCTCACCCTGGAGCTTATCAGCCCTCAAGGGCCCCATGCTTCTTCCCCGGAAAGCTCCTGGCTTCATGCTTGCTTTCCAGTCTCTAGGCCAACACTGAACACCAAAAACTCAATGCGAGCCATATAAGCAATTCTAGATCTTCTAATAAATACATCTTTTAGCATGAAATTTTTAATGGGATATTCGTGTTACCAATGTATTTTTTTTATGTATGCCACTGGATCCAAAAGTTTTTTTTAACTGTCAAGATATTTACTTAGAGGTACACGTTATTGTCTGCCATCGTATGCTCTATGTACGATTTTTGCTATGACTCTTGTCCTGGAGTATTTATTTGCATTTTATTTCTTTTGTGTGCATGTGAAATCTTCAAAACCAAATGTGCATATCACACCTAAAGCACATCTCAGTTTGCACTAACCACACCCCAAGGGCTCAAAAGCCACATGGGGCTAGAGGATGCCGTGATGGACAGCCCAGTGCTAGACCATCCTGTGCAGTGGAAAGTGCTAGGTGAGTGTGCAGATTCCCAGGCTTTGCTCCTGGTACCAGCACCTACTACCTCAGGCTCCTTACTTAACGTCTCCTGCCTCAGTTTCTTGCTGTGAAATGGGAATCATAATGCTAGACTCTGAATGTCTGTGTTCCCCCTAAATTCATATGTTGAAACCTAAGCCCCCAGGACCTTTAGGGAGTGATAGGGTCTTGAAGGTGGAGTCCTCAAGAAGGGGATTTGTGCCCCTAGAAAAGAGGCTCCAATCTGCAAAACGTGGAATGAACTAGAGGGCCTTATGCTAAGCGAAATTAGTCGGAGAAAGACAAATATCCTATGACTTCACTCATAGGTGGAATTTAAGATATAAAACAGATGAACGTAGGGGAAGGGAAGCAAAAACAAGATGAAAACAGTGAGGGGGACAAAACATAAAAGACTCTTAAATATGGAGAAGAAGCTAGGTAAGGGTTGCTGGAGGGGTTGTGAGTGGGAGGATGGCTAAATGGGCAAGGGACACCGAGGAAGACACTTGTTGGGATGAGCACTGGGTGTTATACCAGGGGACGAATCACTGGATTCTACTCCTGAAATCATTATTGCACTAGATGCTAACCAACTTGCGTGTAAATTTAAAAATAAATTAATTGATTTTAAAGAAGGAAAAGAAAAGAAAAGAAAAGAGGTTCCAGAGAGCTCCCTTGTCCCTCCCCAGCCGGTGAGGACACCGTGAGAAGCCTGAAGTCTGCAACCCAGAAGAGGGCTTTCACCAGAACGCAACCATGCTGACACCTTGATCTTGAACTTCCCAGCCTCTCGGACTGGGAGATAAATCTCTGCTGTTTATAAGCCATCCAGTTTGTGGTGCTCTCAGTTTGTTACAGTGGCCCAAATGGACAGAGACAGAGGATAACCAGTAGGGCTGTTGAGAGAAATAAATTAGGAATTATATGTAAAGTGCTTGGAACAGAGTCTGCCGTAGTATGCTCTATGTAAATTTCTGCCAGTACTCTTATCCCAAGTCACACAGCTTCCAAAAAGGTTGATCTGACAAAGCTGGAAAACCATCCACTGGATTTCCACTTAGAAGTTCCTGGTGACCTACCAAGAGCACCTGATTTGAACGTGATGAAAACCAAAGCCCGTCTGCTCAGTAGGAGTGTGGGCGCGGTGAGGAAGTGAAGATCTCCCATTTCACTTCACGCCCACGGTTCCCTGCAAACCCAAATCGGAAGCACCCTGTGGGCACCTGCCGAATCTGCACCTACCCTGAATGGCACACTTGCAGCTCTCCCAAGTGCCCATCACCATAGGGTCCAAATGCAACTGGTGAATGCCAGAGAAGCCATGAGCAGACTTGAGAGCACCAAGAAAGAGAAAAAGCAAACAAAGGGACCTTCAGGCATGGCCACATTTACATAATAAGAGGAGGAAAAAGGGATGGGGGAGGAGGGGGGGGAGGAGAGAAAGAGGAAGTAGAGGGATGACTGAATACGGAGGTATCATTCCCACCGCTAAGCCCTGGCTCTCCGTGGCCTATGGCTTCTGTGCCCAGTGCATCTCAGAAAAGATTTAATAATCTTAGAAATGACTACCTTGCCATTGTAAATAATTTTAAATTTACATAAACGTGCAAGAACAGTGCAAGGAGCTCCCGGTAGCCTTCACCCAATGTCACAAGTTGCTATCAGTTTGCTGTGTTCACTTTATCGTTCTCCATCCGCCTAAAACATTTGAGATTAAAGTGTGTGCATCATATCCCTCTACCCCGAACACCTCCGTGTACGTCTTCTGAGAAAAAGGACATCCTCTAATATAATGACAATGCAGTGATTGCATTCAGGAACTTTCACGTGGATAAAATACTCTCATCTAATCTACAGGTAGAAGGGGGGTGAAAGACACAGTGGAGGTCAAGGGCAAATGAGGAGTGATGTGTTGCTCCGTATTTCACAAGCAACTTTTCCCTGGCCTGGGATCCAATCCAAAGTCATGCCTTGCATGTAGTTGCCCATATATATATTTTTTAATAAATAAATAAATGAATAAATAACATTTAAACTTAATTTTAAAAAAAGAAAAAAGAAAGGAGACCAGATACCCTAACTCCTTACCATGTCTGTGAAACTCACAAGGCAAGGCATTCTCCTTGAGCTTGGAAGGCTTCACGTTCCTCGGCACTGGCCGGACGTCCGGGTTGTGACTTCAGCTGTGGTTGTTGTGGTCCTAGACGGCACTCTTCGACTGCCCTCTGCCTTGACCCTTGTGAATGTGTTGCAAGTAACACGGTAAAGGGAACTAAAACAACTTTAAAAATAAACACTGCGTCTACTGCCTCACAGTCAACACAGGTCTAGGAGTGTTCCAAAGCCAGGTCATCCGAGGTGGGTAGAGAGAAGTGCGTTGACTGCCAAGGACAAAGCCAATCCCCAACGCTGGGCGTGAAGCCTCAAGAGAGGCAGTGAGGACGAAGGCAAACAAGAGGTGAACACCACCTGTCTCCTCTCTGCATTGTCTGAAGCCGTGAGAATGCTACAAGAACGTCCCAGAACCAAGCCACCCAAAGCCTAACGGAGTGGGGAGACACCAAGGGCCACCAAAAGGCATGAGGTCCAACTGACAGTCAGCAGGAAAGCAACAAGGGTTGGAAACGGTGGACTCCAGGGGCAGGGACAAGTGAGAATATACATCTTTGCCCATGAGCTTGACTTACCCAAGCGAGGCTCTGGAGGTCACTCAAGACAAGTCTCCCCCCAAAAATGAGGGTTTTCACAGGTCAAAGATGGACCAAAATTAAGAAAAAATGAAACAAGAGTGACTATAAAGAAATGGATTTTCTTTCTTTCTTTCTTTCTTTCTTTCTTTCTTTCTTTCTTTCTTCTTTCTTCTTTTTTAATACAATTACAGGGTAACAGCGGCTTGGTAAGTGGTGTGCATCCAACGTTGGACAGACATGACCTCAGCACGTCTTTGTGACAGTCATGCAAAGGAGCAAAGAGCAAAACTGAAGCCCGTGGACATCAAGGAATTTCAAGGTCACAGAGTGTAAATATGAGACAAAGCTAATCTAGGTCCCCCGCGCTCCAAAACACACTCTTCCGTTTTCTACAAAGAGTTGCTCATGGACTAAACCTGAACTGAAACACAATTCATGTCAAAAGGAGTTGGCGTTTCACTTGACTGTAGGCTTTTAAAGCCTATGTAGATTGAAGGCTACATCAGTTAAAACACAGGGTCCCAAATTTAGGGGGCATAACCATCCCACCGTACTTCTAGGATCCGCTGGAGCATTCTAGGGCCAGGCTTGAGAAAGAACTCAGTTTAGTCAATTTCAGGGTCTCTCTAAAGTTTCTGAGTTGAGGGGCACCTGGGTGGCTGAGACGACTGGGCGTCCGGCTTCGGCTCAGGTCGTGAGTGATCTCGAGGTCCACGAGTTCGAGCCCCGTGTCAGGCTCTGTGCTGACAGCTCAGAGCCTGAAGCCTACTTCGGATTCTGTGTCTCCCTCTCTCTCTGCCCCTTCCCCGTTCACACTCTGTCTCCCTCTCAAAACAAAATAAAAACATGAAAAAAATTAAATTAAAAAAAAAAAACCACAATACAAGTTTCTTAGTTGAATCCTGAAACCGGGAATCTTAACCAACTAGAACGGCCCCCGGGGAAATCTTAGAAACGAGGCGCCCCCTGGTGGTCCGCTTGACCAGGGACAATGGCCCGTTCCAGAGCATTCTACCCACCTACTGAATTGCCCCCAAGCAATTCATATTATCTCTTTTTATTCAATTACGTTTTGATCATTGAAATTATTTTCATCTTAACCCTGATGATCAGTATCTTTCATTTCAGAGAATCTTATTATATACTTATTACAATTGCAACCCAAGTTCAGCAACTAGTATGACCTGTGGAATTAAAATTTCAGTTCTTTACCATGAGTTTCTCATAAGAGAAAAAAAAATTTTTTTTTAAGCAGGAGAATGCAATCCCACCTCCCACACAGTATAGGACTTCTCACATTTTATTTCTATTAACGTTGTCACGAAACCTTCCACGGGAACATCTCCTTCAGAGAAAAGAATACGTTCCTAGGGAGGTTAATCACTTCCTATCACTCTCGGGCATTATCTTAGCAGCCTTAAGGTAGTCTTCAGCTCCAGATAGTATCTCATTATTTATCTTATCCATTGTATCTACTAATTATTCTCTGCCTCATTTACTTTTATGAAAATAACTTGCAGAGTATTTAGCTCTGATGAGTGATTTTGCTTATTTGCTTTTGAGCATTGATCAGCCACAAGGTCTAAAATAAACATGTAATCTATTTTGAATGTAGAAAAGTAAAGAGAAGCAAAATTAATTAATTTGCCAACTCACTACCATCAGTGAATCTTAAAGCATATATGGATTATCACGATTCTGAATGATTTCGCGAGCTACGGGTCAGCAAACATTTGTGTAAAGGGCCAGAGAAGAAATATCCTAGATTTCACAGGCCAGATGGTCTCTGCCACAACTTCTAGACCCGGCTGTTGTAACACAAAAGCTTCCCAAGACACAATGTAAACAAATACATGGGGCTGTATTCCAATAAAACTTTATTTACAAAACCAAGTGGTGGGCCAGATTTGGCTTGCAGGCCATAATTTGCTCACCCCTCCTGTAGTGAGCAGGTTTTTTTCCATCAGCGCCTTCCATTCCCAAAAACATTTGTAGAGTACACATGCTAAGAATGTCTAGTAGTAACGTGGAATTCACTATTCTATTCCTACCCTAATATTTACTTGGTGCTTTCTTGATTATTTACTAAAAATACTTGTAAAAAATGAATTAAGTCTTGAAATTATGGTTGCATCTGAATAAGTCACATCAGTCACATACCTTGTCATATGGTACATAAGTCACCTTTATAACTGATTAACAAAAATTTACCCATTTTTGTGGTTGATATCTGGCTAGCCTCTGAACACACATTAAAATGATGAAAATATCATTCTCTTTTACTCAGGGGAATTCTTACTCTCCCAGGCATAGCCTGGTCACTATTTCAAAGTTTTAGACAAGTACATGTTTTTTGTATTTTCATCCTAGTGTCTGTCTTGTTCTGTATAAAACCCTCTAAAGAATTGTACAGATTTGGGGCACCTGGGTGGCGCAGTCGGTTAAGCGTCCGACTTCAGCCAGGTCACGATCTCGCGGTCCGGGAGTTCACGATCTCGCGAGATCTCGAGTGATCTCGCGTGAGTTCGAGCCCCCCGTCGGCTCTGGGCTGATGGCTCGGAGCCCGGAGCCTGCTTCCGATTCTGTGTCTCCCTCTCTCTCTGCCTCTCCCCCGTTCATGCTCTGTCTCTCTCTGTCCCAAAAGTAAATAAACGTTGAAAAAAAAAAATTAAAAAAAAAAAAAAAGAATTGTACAGATTTTATTAGAAGGCTTATAAGCTTTCTGGCTAATAAATGCATACATTATTCACATTTAATGTAATTAGTGTTTTGAAGGAAGTGCTGTAAAATCAGATTTAGTGTTTTTACGCTATTTAAAATTTGTTTTTTATCCATTTCATGACGCCAGAAATCGAGGGTCTTATTTTTTAATGCAGCTTCTGTAGCTGATGTTGTTTTAAAATTGGCTAGAGGATAAGACCGCCCCCAAAAAATCAAGATTTGTGTCTTTTGATTTCCCTTTCTTAGCATCAGGTTAATGGATTTTCACTGAATCTTCATTTTTGTGGAATATTTTCATTTTGAGCCCTGCTTTTCCCTCCCAATAAATCGGAATGTCTCTATTTTGAACTCAGGCACTACAAAGTGACCCGCTTTCTTTACGAATCTGGCAAGTGGAGCAGGGACGTGATTTATGCATCAAGCAGATTCCTTTCTGATGCAACGGTGCAGTCACTCTGCCCCCAGGAAAGTTCCATCTTGCTGCTCTTGGACCAGACAGTGGTCAACTGTGGTACAATGACAGCACTGGGGATCTAGAAGACACCGGCGTAGAGTATCCTGGTTCCAAGGGTTCTTGTTTTCAACATCAGTGATACCTCGCTGGAAGGACTTTGGAAATGAAGCGAATAGGAGAAAAAGGTAATTTGCCCCATCCGTTACAAGGCAGGCCCATACCTCTGCTGTAGGTCAGAATTTTATTTTCAACATGTACCTGTAACTTATAAAGCTGATTGTGCGCCCCATGAATGTCCTGCAGCGGGAAAGGAGTTCTGGAACCTCCCATGTTTTCATCGCTACATAGCAACTAGTCTTTGACACGTAGAGTTAAAGGGGGGTGATTGGTGGGTCAATTCAGTAGTCCGAGGACAACCTAAAAGGGAGGTTGAAATCTAATAAGAAGCTGGCATTTGCCATAGGTCCCTTTACGTCTCGGGACCCAGAATCGGTTTCATAACCGGCAACAGCCACGGGTGCCACCAAGAGACACAATAATGTCTGCCACGGGAGGCAAGGACCAAACTCTGCCATTTGGTTTATTCTGCTTCTCGGCCATCAGAGCAAAGATTTTTTCCACTTCCTTTTGAAAGGCCTTACGAACGTGCAGTGAGATGAAATGATATATTGCCTGGAAAGGAACACTAAAAATTGTAGCTGTTTCATTTGGGTTTGTTGTTTTTTTTTTTTTTTTAATAGTATGAGACCTGTTGGGCGCACGGCTGCAAATGCACACGCTCCTGCTGGGCTGGGCGCTTCTTCAGGCCACCATCTCTGCCAACACTAGCCTGGAAAGCCTTCCGGGGCCTCCGCCCCTCTTCTCTCAAGACAGGCATTGGTTTGGGCTGAGATGTGGCACCCTCTAGCCAGACTCCAGCATTGCAGGTGAAGCGATGAACGGTGCATTTTTTGAAAAACATTGAGTCTTAAGTTCTTGAAACAAGGAAATACGCTCCCAGCTTCGATATCGTCCTGTGTCCCCTGGTCTACACCCAACCTTCGTGAGGTTCGTCATGTCCTATATCATCTCTCCCATTATTTACTCCACGTTTCCCCATAGTGGACTTCACTGATTTTACCGAAATGGATTTATTTTGAAAGGAAACTACCATGGATGGAAAATCCAGTAGTATCCACCCGGGACAGAAAGTTGCCGTGGGAGATGCCTAAGTGACTGCGGGGTGTACGTGCCCATCGAATCCACTCTGAAGTTTTCCTACCCATTTCATCTCCCGTCTTGCCCCAGATCACGTTGCCCGAGCTTTGACGAAGATGGAAACATCCTACAGTGATGATTAGAAGCCACCATTTGAGCTGCGCTCTCTGGGGTCCTCATCACTTTCCTCTCCCACCCTCACCCTTGGCAAGCAGATGTAGCCTCCAGGTGTTACTATCTATGCCCTCAAGCAAGTTACTTAAACCTCTTGGACCTCAATTTTCTCATCTGTAAAGTAGGGACAGTAACGGTTGACAGATCCATGGACCATTCCAAGAAGCGAATCACTTGGTGCATATAGAGTGCTCAGAACAGGGTCCGGAATTTGGTAGATGTTCGATGTTAGCTCGCATCCCCCTGCCGTCTTGTAATGTGCAAGCCTGTGTGGCCAGTGCTCGACCCTGGGGGAGGCTCTAACGTGCATTTCGGGATTCCTTCAGACTCCTCCTCCTAAAGCCGATATCCAACACATATTTACCAAGTGCCTGCTGGGTGCCATTACTGTTCCAGGCACTGGGCATCCCACTTACGATCCAAGAGTAAGACCAAAGCCTTCAGTCCACCAGCCCCTGGGCACCTCCCTGGAATAGAGTAGATACTCCTCAAATCCTTGTTAAGTGAAGTGGCTGGATATCAGCCTCTGCTAATGAAAAAGAAAACCAGACATGATCACAGGGGAATCTTCGTGATAACAATTAGTAACATCTAGACCAATAAGTGCCGATACAGGCAGAAGCTTCGAGAGTTGTAGCAACTGTGTACGCGAGGAAAAATTGAAATTTTCAAAATGCACTGAAAGAACTCTTTGTGTCACAGAATAGTTTAGTCTTTCTTTTTACAATGCAATTGCTAGTCGTGTGATTTCCCTGTTTCGTGTTTGCATTTTTATCAAATTTTCTTTTTTTTTTTTTTAAATTTTTTTTTTCAACGTTTATTTATTTTTGGGACAGAGAGAGACAGAGCATGAACAGGGGAGGGGCAGAGAGAGAGGGAGACACAGAATCGGAAGCAGGCTCCGGGCTCCGAGCCATCAGCCCAGAGCCCGACGCGGGGCTCGAACTCACACGAGATCACTCGAGATCTCGCGAGATCGTGAACTCCCGGACCGCGAGATCGTGACCTGGCTGAAGTCGGACGCTTAACCGACTGCGCCACCCAGGCGCCCCTATCAAATTTTCTTAAAGCATGAAAATGTAGATATTTTCATTTGGGTAGCTTTCTTTTAACCACGATGCGAAACAGTGGTAGAAAAATGGTAAAGTGTCATATTTTATTTCACCCTGGTTAAATTGATCACAGTTTTATATGCTTTACGAATAACAGAACAAGCTCTCTTAATGATGTTAAGTCAATTACATTTTTATTAAAAGCATATTTAAATGCAGCTTGTGGGTTTATTTTCTTGATGTGCTATTTCTTATAAGTATATTTCTTCTGAGTGCTTTCAAAAGGCATGTAACTCTATTGTGTTACTATGATTGCCTCAATATTATCTCAACTAAAAGGTTTAAGTCTTCGAGCAGAAGTACGGTGCAGCACTTTGGAGATCCTAACTTGTTTGTTCAGCATGATATATCCCGCTTTTCACTGTGTTATTATGTGTCACGAGACATAATTTGCTCAGTAATACAAATGAGCTGATGGAAAAAATCGTGCCCGTCATTACTGTGTTTTATGGAGGCGCTCTGTGAGTCCTGGCCCTAATCCTAATGTTTGACTCCTATTTTTGTTATATTACCTGTACATTTTTTTTTTTTTTTTTTTTGAGTAGGCTCCACTCCCAGCATGGACCCCAATGAGGGGCTTGACCTGAACTCACGACCCTGAGATCAAGACCTGAGCTGAGATCAAGAGTCAGACATTTAACCGACTGAGCCACTCAGGCACCCCTCTTTTTTTTTTAATGGTTTAAGTGGTCTTTTCTTTTTTTTTACTAAGAAGGTCTGTACCCAACATGGAGCTCGAATTTATGACCCCCAGATCAAGAGTCTCATACTCCACTGCCTGAGCCAGCCAGGCGCCCCCATACATTTTTTTCTTAATCCAAAGTATTTCGTGGTAATTATGAGATATTTGGAAATACAGATAAGAATTAAATCAACCATAATCCCACCACATAATCCTCTAAATCCACCACCAAGAATCATCACTGTCAGTGTTTTTGTGTATTATCATATATTATATATATAAATTATATATATATATATATATATATATATTAGCAAGTACAGTTAATTCCTATACCCACTGTTTTCTTACCTACTTTTCATTTATTTTTTCTGACTAGATATATGGTGAACATTCTTACTTATCATGAGATACTCTTCTCCATCGCCTTTTTTTTGTTCTTACTAAGGAAAAATTCACATAACATAAAGTTAACGGTTAACCATTTTAAAGTGAGCGATTCGATGGCATTCAGTACAATCACGGTGTGGTGCAACCATCATTTCTGTCCAGTTCCAGACCATTTCCATCACCCCAGAGGAAACCTAAACCTTTGATCAATCAACCCCATTCCCTCTTTCTGTCAACCCCTGGTAACCATTAGTCTGTTCTCTGTCTCTATGGATTTACCTCTTCCAAATATTTCATGTCAATAGGATGGTTCAACATGTGACCTCTTGGGGTGCCTGGGGGGGCTCAGTCGGTTGAGCGTCCGACCTCGGCTCAAGTTACGATCTCGCAGTTCGTGGATTCAAGCCCTGTGTCGGGCTCCGTGCTGCTGACGGCTGGGAGCCTGGAGCCTGCTTCGGGTACTGTGTCTCCCTCTTTCTCTGCCTCTCCCCCACTCGTGCTCTGTCTCTCTCTCTCTCTCTCGAAAATAAAATAAACATTGAAATGTACAAATATATACATGTGATCTCTTGTGCCCGGCTGCTTGCGCTGAGAATCATGTCTTTGAGGTTCGTGCACGTCATATTGAGGGTCGACCTTTCATTCCCCTTGACAGCTGAACAGTGCCCCACTGGGGGGCCAGACCACAACTCTGTGTGTCCATTCTTCTGATTGTGGACCCTTGGGTTGTTTCCCCCTTCTGGCGATTGTGAGTCGTGCTGGACAGGCGTATTCTAGAACAGAATTACTGGGCTGTAGGTTAATTCTGTGTTTAACTGTTTAAAGAACCACCAAAATGTTCTTCGCCGCGGCAGACGCATTTTACATTCCCCACCAGCAATATTTGAGGATTCCAATTTCTCCAGTCCTTCCCCAGTCTCGCTCTTTTCTGACGATTTAGTGATGGCCCATCTCGTGGGTGTAAAGTGGTCTGTCACGTGACTCGGGTCTCTACAGGCCTCCCAGCTTCCCAGCCTGCATATCGTGTGTGTGATTTATTTTCCTAGGTCTCCGATGGTGGACGCTTAATAATTTTCTGCTTTTATAAACTGTGCTGGAATGAACATCCTCCTGGCATGATCTTCACACAAATTTATTTATTATTATGTGTTGAAGAGACATCCCTCAACGGGGATTCATTGGACAACACGACACCTGAGGATTGGGACACGTATCGACAAATTGCCTTCAAGAAATTTTGATCCAGGAGCGCCCGGGTGGCTCAGTCGGTTAAGCGTCCGACTTCGGCTCAGATCGTGATCTCACGGTTCGTGAGTTCAAGCCCCGTGTCGGGCTCTGTGCTGACGGCTCGGAGCCTGGAGCCTGCTTCGGATTCTGGGTCTCCCTCTCTCTTGCCCCCACCCCACCCCCCGCTTGCACTCTCTCTCTCTCTCTCTTTCAAAAATAAAAACAAACATTTTAAAAAAAGAAAGAAATCTTGATCCAAATTTACACTTCCTGTCATATCTGACCTTTTCTTTTATAAGTTACTCATTCTTGCCAAACTATGTAAAAGGCGTTTAAACAAAAAACAAAAAACAAAAAGCAAAAAACAAAAAAAAACTTGCTGCCTGCATTAAAACCTGCTGGCACTGAGCCTATATAAATCTTTGCCATTTATTTGCACTTGTGGGTTTCGCTCTACTGTTTGGCTAAAAAGGACAACCAACGTTGTACTTTAAAAGCATCTGAGCTTAGGGCTGCCCGGCCGGCTCAGTCAGTTAAGCACCCAACTCTTGATTTCGGCTTAGGTCATGATCTCACAGCTGGTGAGATCGAGCCCCATGTCAGGCTCTGTGCTGACAGTAAGGAGCCTGCTTGGGATTCTCTCCCTCTCTCTCTGCCCCACCCCTACCCTCTCTCTCTCTCTCTCCCTCTCTCAAAATAAATAATCTTTTACATAAATAAATAAATAAATGTATCTGAGCTTAGGGGCGTTGGGCTGGCTCAGTTAGAAGAGGGTGCAACTCTTGATCTCAGGGGGTCATGAGTTCGAGCCCCACATTGGTGTAGAGATTAAAGAAACTTAAAAAAAAAAGTCTGAGCTTAAATGTACATGAAAAGCCCATTATCCAGGCAGCTCAACTGATAAATAGTCAAATGTAAGTATTGGGGTGTCCCAGTTTAACAACGTGGCTTGTGCAGCGGCTCATTGCTTTGATTACACGCTAAGTCCAGGCATTTCGTTCGTACAATCAGATGCCCCTCCCCGAAAATGTATTGGTTGTTCCTATTCTGAGACACCTGCTCTTCCCTCTTCTGTGTGACCATCAGCTGTCAGGTTGCTTTACTCTTTTGTTAAGGGGATGGTCCATGTTGCCATCCGGGCCGTAAAGTGCCTTTTGGGTGATGGTCTAACTTCCCTCCGTGGGACATAAAGTAAAATTTTTCATGGTGTTGATGACCCACTTCACTATGTGCCAAGGAAATACCATCCAGGCACCTTGAAAGTCCTAGATAGAATTAGAATTTGAAGAAAAATACAATTTTAATTTTTTAAGTATTTGCTTGGGTTATTTCTAGGACAGTATGAACAAATTACCCAGCGGGAATTTGCATGTACCCACCTCCAGAAAAACTTAACCGTGATTTCGTGATTTTTTTTCCCAGCCTGTTATTTTATCATAATAGCGTTCAATCTTTTGGGAACATGACTTAAAGTTGATGCGGCATAAATAAGGTAAGGCCCTAATTTTAAAGGAAAGGGTCGTAGTACTTCCAGGAGCGTGCACAAATACAGAGTCAGGTGAGCAATTTAGAAACGTTCAAATAACTAATTCATGAAGACTGGGAGAAAGTGAAAGGTATCGAAGAGGGAATTTTTAGCCTAGATGCATGGCACAGACAATCATTATGATCATAATGAACGAATCATTTCTGCCCCAGGGAGAGAATTTTTATTTAGTGTAAGAAAACAAAATGATTTATAACTCATGCTCCCAATATATGAACACGCTTTGGGACATAGCTACTTAGCGTGTCACAGATGGTCTTTATCTCCGGATGTGAACCAGGCAGAGACATCATATACGAGAGCGTTTATTACACAGCTCATCAGTTTCAACTACTGGGACCTAATTAATAACTCTCTAGTTAATAACTAATTTTCTGATTTCTATTCTAAAACAGCTCTGTCTTTATTGGCTTGAAATAAGGAACAACGTTTGCTCTTTAGAGTTTGGTTTTATTAAATGTTTAAAGTTCCTTGCATGTTGTGTCATTAAGTAGAATTTGTCACTTTTACTGAAGACTTACTTCAGCTGTTTCTACTCACACAAAACGTTTTGATTTTTTTAGATAAATTTATTCAGAAAACGCACATGTGCTTTTTCTTTTTCTTTTCAAATTTTATTATTTTTTATTTTTTTTAACATTTATTTATTATTGAGAGACAGAGAGACACAGAGCATGAGCAGGGAAGGGGTAGAGAAAGGTAGAATCTGAAGCGGGCTCCAGGCTTCGAGCTGTCAGCACAGAGCCCAACGTGGGGCTCGAACCCACGAACCATGAGATCGTGACCTGAGCCGAAGTCGGTTGCCCCACCTACTGAGCCACCCAGGCGCCCCTCAAATTTTATTTTAAGTCTTAGTTAACACAGAGTGCAATGCTGGCTTCAGGAGTGGAATTTAGTGATTCATCGCTTACATACGACACCCAGTGCTCATCACAAGCGCCCTCCTTCATGCCCATCCCCCATCTAGCTCATCCCCCACCCATCTCCCCTCCATCAACCTTCGGTTTGTTCTATCTTTAAGAGTCTCTTGCGGTTTATAAGCACATATGTTTTTGAAGAGCTTACTCAGCTCGCTTTAAACAGCATCATTGACAAAATCAAAAAATTTCTTCCTTAACCTAGTGGGTATAGGTCTCCTCCTCCCCTCCCCCTCTTCCCCTCCTCCTCCTCCTCCTGCCCCTCCTCTGCCTCCGCCTTCCTCCCTCTCTTCCTCCCTCTGCTCCCTCCACTCTGATAACACCCTTCATATTTCGGTGAAATTCTCCACGGTGAGGTCCCCGTCTTCCAGGAGGCAAGAAGGTAGATGTGCTCTCTCCCCACTTTCCAGCAGCCAGGATACAGGCACACACCTAGTCCCAGCCAACTGCTCACTCCTGTCCATGGCCTTGAATTTTGAGGGAGTGGCCCCAACCAACCAATGGATTATTAACCATGACGGCGGCAGTTAGGAGCCAGGGGGTGGCGATGGCAGGTGCACAGACAGACAGCTGTCCGTGGGGGAGGCCCAGCCAGACGGTCCTTGCACTGGGATCTCGGTGTTCTTGGCTTCCTGCTCCTGCACGTCTCGTTAGCTTTCCAAGACGATTTTGCCAGCCTTCTCCTTGGCTCCGTGAACTCCCGATGTCCTTCCCAGAAATCCCTCTCCTTTCGAGTTAATCAGAATCGATTTCTGCAGTTGGTAATCAGAATTCTTGATTGATACAGTGAACGTCTCAGCTTCAACTTGAGATACAAATCCTGGGCTGATCACTGATTGAATCTATTCATAGAGAACAAATTTGAAATTCAAATTCAACAAATATTTGTTGAGGAACCGTTCTGTTTAAGGTATTATTCTGAGGAACGAAGAAAGGGTAAAGACACTGTCCATTTTTTTTCTTTGAACCCCAAATCCAGCGGCAGGCAGATCACAGAGTCCCACAGTTGAGGTAGAAACCAGAACCTATCAGCCGGTAGGAAAGGGAACATCATTCTCACTTGACTCTATGGGGGAGATCAAGCTGGACCCCACTTCCGTAGGTACATCAGAAACTATCGCCACATTTTCTTGTCTGGGACGGGGATTTGCTGAGAGCTCGTGGGGCGTGTGAACAAGAAATACTCTCTTGAAATGATAGCATAGTAAATCCGGAGACTCTTGAGCGGACACCCCAGTCTCACTTGGAAGTCGGTGGGAACAGGATAACACCTGCCACGTGCTGGATACCGTGGCTCTGCGTTACCCCTTCTTCCCGGAAGTGCCCCTGGCCCCGGGTTCTCGGCCCCCCTGAGTGGAGACCAGAGGTGCTGAGACCGGCTGCCCAGCATCATGGTACAAAGAGCCAAACCTTCCGCTGAAGGATAAGGTGAAGCCACGGAAGTCTCGGGGGGTCCATTCCAAAAGCACATGTGATCGGTTTCAACGGAGATCTTTCTCACGATGGGCTGACGGTTGCGTGGGCCATTCTTGTGCCATTAACTGTCTTTCCCTGGTAGCATTGACGTTATTTTGAAAGTTCTCAGGATCTCCCAAAATCTAAGTACTCTCCCGCCAGGCTTTACTAGCTCCAGAACATAAGATAAAATAAAACTCGAAGGCATAAAGGAAAGAATAAGATACGTGAAACAGGCCAAGTTTGACTTAGTTATGACCGCCCTGTACGTTGGGACCGTGTACATGTATCCTTCCTGCTGACCACATTGTGTTTGAGCTCTGTGAAAAAGAAGCCATTTCTTTCCCTGACTCCCCCTGGCAAAGGCTAGAAACATTTTGGAAAAAATTTGTAAATTGTTACCGCATGTTACATGGGCCAAGAGGAGATACGTGATATTCCCTTATTGAAAATTTTGATATTCTGTATTTAAAATTCACTTGCTCAGAAAAACTTAGGTTGCTTTTCTATGAATAAAAAAGTGAAATTTAAATGTTTGCTTTAAATAAAGAAGTGCCCTTTCCCCCCGACCCAGCATGGCTTGCGAATCCGGACACAGGGCAGAACAACAGAGGGAGCATACCTTGGGGTCACCAAGACCCCCCACTTTACAGATGGCAAGGTGAAGGCCCGGGTGAAGGGACCTGCTAGCTGGCAGACGGAGAGGCCCAGCAGGCAGCAAAGCAGCCTGACCCCAGATCCCGAAGCCGTCACCCTTGTGATAGTCACAAGGGTGCTGGAGCTGGCTTTCAGTTTGTGTCCCCCTACTGGGTTTAAAGGATAAAGGGACAAATTGAGACTTCCCATTGCTCCCGTGACATTTTACACGGTGTAAGTGGAAAAAACATAGGGGCGAGGATTCCTGCTCTTTTCTTCAACTTGGCCCCCTAGTTCTCCCTCGCTCTTTCATGGCACTGCCAGTAGCAGGAGCCGGAACCCTGCATCATCCTTGCTGCTTCCCTCGCCCCCAGGGCGGCCGTGTACGGGTGTTCGAGCTGTGCACCGTACCACGCCGAAAGGGGTGCCCGTTCACACTGTTGACTGACTTGAGAGCAAACAGGTGGCTCGGAGATTCGGGGTCTCGCAGACAGGCTGGGCTACAGCTGCGGAGAGTCCCCTCCTGGGCAAGAACGCACCTGCGCCCGCTGAAGGGCGGGCGGAGGCACACGCTCTCTCAGGGCTGCGCTCGTCCGTGCTTCACTCGGAGCCCCGCACCCTCAGCTGACTTGAGCGTGACTCGGCATCCTCCTAAGGAGCAGGGGGAGAAGGGGGGACGAGATGGAGGAGAGAGAACACTGCCCCTGCTTCCTCTGACCTCCTACATCCTCATACAGCCCAGCCCTGCAGACCTCAGGGCATCCAGCCTCCGTCCCATCTCCGGAGAACTCTCCCCCCTGCTGGCAGGGGCCACATCTCCATCCTTCGGAGCTCAGGTCAAGAGTCGCCTCCTCGGGGACCCAACCCAGTCTGGCTCAGTGAGCACCCACCTCGCCCTCCGCCTCCGCTCCCCTCCCATGACCCATCACGCTCTGCGATGAATGAAGGGCTTGCTTGTTCGGAAGCTTTCTCTCCTGCTGGAGGGTAAACTCTGTGAAGTCGGGTGCCATTTCATTCTTGTTCTCCTCTCTGGTTGGCACACAGTAGGTCCTGGATAGTTACTGGCCGAGTGCATAGACGAGTCCATTAGGACACTAGAACACTCTGGAACAATCAGCTCTTGGGAGACGCTCACCGCTCCTCAGAACTTTGTAATTCCTCCTGAGAAGTTTCCTCTGGGGGAAAAACAAAATTCCTGGGTGCCCTCTTCACACAGCAAAGGTGTTTTTATAAGGACAGCAAAGCTGAACGATACGAATAAGGGACTTGAATAAGCGCTAACCTGCTCACCTTCCTCGCTTAAATCCATTAGTCTCTCTTCTCTTTTAGAAAGGACGACAGAAGGCAGAGACTACTCAGCTTGTTTCCAAAGTTCTCCCCTTTGAAGTTCTGCAGCTAAAGTAACATTTCCATCTTCCGTATCGGAAGAGGAAGCTGGAATGAAGGGGGTCTGACTTTTCACAAAGGCGTTATAAATTAGTAAGTAGAAGTGGTTGCGAACCGGTAAGTGTGAATCAGTCTCAATTATTCGGGGTTCTATTTTTCTGTTCCGATACTCTCTCCTTGAAAAGACACCAAAGTGAAAAATCCATTGTGTGATCTCTTCGGGCTCTGTGGGAGCGAGAGGAGATGAAACAAATAACATTGACATTTCTCACACCTTGTTTTTTAAGAAATACAATATTCTTAAATTATCCAAAGTGTCTTGAATGTACTTGGAGAATAAATGAGGCCATTTTCAAAATTATAGGCGAATAAAGAGCGTTCCTTTTTCATTAGAGCTTTACAATAGAGCCGGCATTTAAAAAGATTTTTAAATGTATCCCATAGCATGCTGTTCAAGTCCTCACGGTAGCTCTGGGGAGGCATCCAGATGGGGAGAGGTCACTGAGTGCATCATCCTGGGATAGAACTGCTTGTTCAAATGATTGATAGCCTGATCACCACCGATTTGCTATGGTCAGGACAACTCTCGGCAATGCGTACATGTTGGGTCAATTTTTGTTATTATGGAAACTCTATTTGAAACTCTAGTGTCAGAGCTCTCATGAGTCAGCCAGGCTGGATACTTTGTTTCAACAAGTGCTGTGAGTCATTTGAAATTATGTATCATTCATAAGCAGAAAACTTTTTAAATTCTGTTGTATCCCACCTACCTGTGACATTTTGATTCTCTATAGAGTGGGAAAAAAAACAGTATACATTGTAATTTGGTGTCTATTTTTCAGGTAATTGACTTAATAAGTTGAAATGAAATCGTGTGCCTCTCAGTTTGCATAAGAGATGTGGAATTAAGCAGTAACTTTCTGAGAGTAGCATTAAAGTTCAGCGTGGTAATTCTGAAAGTTGTTCCCCCCCCCCCCCACCTTGGTGTGTTAAGAGCTGGGAAGATAGCTGGTAAGTTTCTCTGTCACGGAAGTGCGACAGAGTGGATCAGAATAAAGCACATTTAGTAAATGCCTACTGCCTTTTAAGCATCAAAGTATGCACCGGGAGGGCTCCTGGTAGATAAGACATGTGCCATGTGAGGTGCTCCTGCACATGGGCCGACGTGACAGGTGTTTTCTGTGGCCCCTCATCTCCGTGCGTGTCGAGCTCCCCAGCACGGTGCACTGATGTCCTGCCTCACCGACACCGGCTTGATTTTTATTCTTATTCTCGAAGAATTCATGGGATCAAATAACGATGCCTTCCAGGCATCAGAAAAAGAAGCCCACTTTTTCAGCAGGGTACTTCTGAGCTGATGTGAGTTGCCCTTTGCTTGTTTCTGGGAGCTGGAAAGATGCCCTCAGCCTACGTGACCGAGTTTGTGTTTAGGGTGTGCGGATTTCATCATGGTCATCACCAACTCGCGAGGCCCTTTCCATTTGCTTCTCGCTGTTCGTCACGTGCGGAATTAATTACTGAACGCTGGTCTCTGCTCTTTGCGAACCTGACCACAGAACTGTATTTCCCCAGCTCATCTTCCCCCGCCCTTACCTCTCCCCTTCACCTCCTCAAGAAAGAGATTTATGAACTCCTGATAGCAATCCCATGTACTCAGCAGATTGCTGTGAAATTCCATTTATGCCGTGTTTTTCTTAAAGGCGGCAATATCAAGCACTATAGAAGATCAGGCCCTCTGTGACCAAGTAATAAGAAATGCCTCAAAGCCTGAAATCAGCCTGTTTGGGAGCAGCCAGTAAGTGAAATCAGAGAAAAAGACCTTATTCTTCCAGTCTGGGCAACCGGGGGGGGGCAAGATGGTTTGAAGGAGGAACGGTAGGATTTATCACCTGGCTAAAAACCTAGAGCGGGGTAAAAGGTAACTTTGAAGTTGCACCTTTCATTAATTAATGCATCCCCCCCACCGGCCCCCGACCCCCCCCCCCCCCGCCACTGCCATCACCAGATCTTTATCCTCAGGATGCTGTGGTCTGTGCCCCAGACTGCTAACTGCCTTCCAGTTTGTCCTGAGCCCCCCTCCTCCAAGTTGTTCTTGGTCATTACCACCCCTGGCTGCCAGGCCAGGGGAGTGGTTCTTTTTCTTACACAATAGAAGTGGGGGCCGGGGGGTGTTTGGAAACACCGCACAAGAGACCTCCCATTGAGGGAGCCAACGTTTAAGCAGCAGACAAAGGGAGAGAAGATTGCAAAGAGGCCGAGAAGCCAGCGTGGGCTTCTAGGGTCTGGGTCTCAAGAGTTAAGCCAGAAGGAGGGGGCCAAAGGC
Source organism: Prionailurus viverrinus (assembly GCF_022837055.1). Lineage (NCBI taxonomy): Eukaryota > Metazoa > Chordata > Mammalia > Carnivora > Felidae > Prionailurus > Prionailurus viverrinus. The sequence continues at coordinate 4,304,886 of NC_062563.1, forward strand.
ACAAGGACTGTCCATTTCCGAGGGCTGTGAGTGACAGAGTACAGGCGGCTGAAAACAACAGAAATGTGTGATCGCACATTCTGGGGACCCCCACGGCTCTGGGGGCCAGGAGTGTGCAGTCCAGAGTTGGCACTAACACGCCCCCTCCGAAACCTGTAGGGCAGAGCCCCTCCTTGCCTCTTGGAGCTTTGGGATTCGTTGAGAGTGCTTGGCCTTCCTTGGCTTGTGGGTGCAGCCCTCCAACATCCTCCTCCGTCCTCCCCTGGCTTCTTCTCCCCACACCTCTAGTTCACACAGAGTCACCTGAATGACCTCGTCTTAACCTGAGGACATCTGCAAAGACCCTCTTTCCAAATAAGGTCACATTCCTAGGTACAGGGGGGCTAGGACTTTCCCCAACCTGTTGAGAAGACACATTTCAACCCATAACATGTACTTGGGGGGGGGGGGGGGGGGAAGGATGGAACCGGGTTGAAGTGAGCCAGGCACTCACCTGGGCACAACATGTAAACATGTTTACCTTCAGTAAACGAAGTAAAGAATAGTCGAAGGCAGTATATTTTAAAATGAAAACTAATGCAAGAAATAATCCGTGATGAACAAAACATCACCCTTTGAAAGGCAGGGTCGGTATCACTGATTTGATTTTTTCATGCAGCCACAGGGCCCAGTGTAACTGCACGATTACCGACCAGCTGGGTCGCCGGAGCCAGTAGGATAAAGGCCAGGCAGTGCCAGTGGCCATTTTTGCCACAACGCAGAGAGCACAGACTGAGGAAGTCTAACAGAGATCAGGAAGAACCGAGAGGTAAAGAGCGACAACTCTGGTGCCATGTTGGAGCGCCTAGCGTCTCCTTTGTGATTATAGGGACGTACGCCCTTTACGCTATACGATTAGATAAACTGTGAGGATCGGCTAATTGCAAGAAGCTGACCACTGATTATCATATGTTCTGTAAGAAATTTGGGGCGCCTGGGTGGCGCAGTCGGTTAGGCGTCCGACTTCAGCCAGGTCACGATCTCGCGGTCCGTGAGTTCGAGCCCCGCGTCAGGCTCTGGGCTGATGGCTCAGAGCCTGGAGCCTGTTTCCGATTCTGTGTCTCCCTCTCTCTCTGCCCCTCCCCCGTTCATGCTCTGTCTCTCTGTCCCAAAAATAAATAAACGTTGAAAAAAAAATTTTTTTTAAAAAAGAAATTAAAAACCCTCGTAAGGACCCTTTGGGGAAATAGCCCGTTTCTGCTGGGGGGACCACTCATACCTTCCAACTGTGCCATTTAATTTTACTTTGTCAGGCTTTGTACCATCGTGAACTTCCTTTCCCCACCCTCTTTTTCGTGTCTATTCTTCCTTGAAGGTGCAGCTGCATGAACATCCACCCCCACCCCCCCGCGTGGCTTCACGACAGGTGCAAGGACCTTTTGTTTGCCCGGAAAATGGCTGCACATATAAATCTTTCCACCCATTTAGCCCTTAACTACGTAATTTTCTAATCTTTGCAAGCAGACTAAAAACGAATTCCATAAATTCACCGAGGTCAAAGTTTATGTCTTAGTATGTTTTTTTTCCCCCCAGAGCACCAGAATGAGAACTGGACGTCTAGCGGCTTCTCAGTAAAGCTTTTGTTTGATTAGTATTTGGAGCTTTGATTTTTTTTGCAAGATATGTGCTCTAAACCAACGCAAGCAAACGTTTATAAACCAAACCGTTTATAAAGGAATCCCAAAGCCCTGTTGTTGAAGTGAATAACCACCCTTCAGCTTATATTTTATGCATATCTAAGTGTCCGTATTGTGTTACGTTAGGAGCTTTATACCTGTGTTGGAGTGACTTCCCCAAATGGTTTAGACATTTTTAGAACTGTAAACAACTAATTGGAGAATGTAGATCAGAAGATTTTATTCTTTGTTCTCACTGGTAATCTGTTTTCATCAAATATTTTAACTGAACATGTTTTTGAAAAGCAGGTCTGGGAGCACCTGGGTGGCTCAGTCAGTTAAGCGTCCGACTTTGGCTCAGGTCAGGATCTCGCGGTCCGTGAGTTCGAGCCCCACGTCGGGCTCTGTGCTGACAGCTGGGAGCCTGGAGCCTGCTTCCGATTCTGTGTCTCCCTCTCTCTCTGCCACTGCCCTGCTCATGCTCTGCCTCTGTCTCAAAAATAAATAAAAACATTTAAAATTTAAAAAAAAAAAGCAGGTTTGGTTTCCTTAAAATGTTTTGGAAAGGAGCTCCCCAAACATTTATTTCCTCATTTTATTATCTGGGATATTAAAATGAAAAACCGAAGGTTTCCCCCATATTCTGGGCTTCTTCTGGACGCTTCCCCGGGTGAATGCTCTTGAAAATATTGGTAGAAAAAGAAAATCACCTGCAACCATTCTCGTTTTATCTTTTAGGGGGAAAAAAGCCTCTTTGGGAAAATTATAATTTTTGAATAGGAGGCTATGAGAATTTGGTTCAGGTGGGAGTTTGACAGTTCTTGATTCATTTGTTATTTGGGAAAAATAAGCTATGTGTCACATGGGGGGAGCTGGAGAGCGCATGGAGGGTAAAAAGACATCACTGAGGGGGCCCATTACCAAGAGGGAGCCCAGGGCCCTCCACAGGTGCGGTGAAGGAGAGGGGAGAAAGATCTGTGGCCTTTGATGACATCAGATGCTCTTAAGAACCCAATGATCTGGAAAGGGCACGAGAACCTTCTAGGGGATGATGTTTATGGTATTTCACTTTAGATCAGGAGGGATGTTTCCATCTCCTGGGGCTGCCATCAGAAAATACACAAACGGGGTGGCTCAAATGACAGAAACTTATTGTCTCACAAATCCTAGAGGCGGGAAGACCCAAAATGAAGATGTCAGCAGGGCCACGCTTCCTTGAAGGCACTCGGAAGGGTCCTTTCCAGGCCTCCTCTTGATTATTTACAAAAGAAAAAAAAAAAAAAAAAAAAAACAATTTCCAAATCAGGTCACGTTCCTGGGAGGAAGGGGCATCATTGAATCCCGATCAGCGGGCGACCTTTTTCTCTAAAGGGCCAAATGGTAGATATGTTAGGTCCCGAAGTCCTAGAACTTCGCTGCTCCTTGGGCTATGGAGGTGGCCATGGGGTCTCGGCTACGACGACCCCACCGTGCTGTTGCAGCATGAACGTGGCCATGCTCGGTACATGTGCTACCATATGTTCCAATGATGTTTTGTTTATGAACGAGATGTGAATTTCATGTAATTTTCACGTGTCACAAAGTATTCCTCCTGTTTTGATTTTTCCCAGCCATTTAATAATGTAGCAGCCCTCCTTAGCCCTTGGGCTGCACCAAAAAGGCAGCTGCCTGGATTTGGCCTTGGGGCCCTGGTTTGTCCACCCATGCCTCCGAGCGTCAGCGTGCCTTTCCCCCCCCACCCCACCCCACCCCCGCCACCCCCCTCCCCCCGCCAGGGGCTGTGACAGGGAAGTTTATTGATTCCAAAATATGCCTGTGGCAAACCAGGAAGCAAGAATCTAATCTCCGTCTGTCGTGTGCCAGCAAAACAACACTCAGAGACAGTCCTGGGCTGGCAGCAGCCTTGACAACCTTTTAAGAAGGGAGAAGCAGTAGAAGCCTCTGAATGCTCAGAAAATTGAAACGCTGGAGACAGCACTGAAAACCAAGGAAATAAACACCCCACTCAGGTTAAAAGAATGGTTCATCATGTTTCCCGTCAGGTAGCAGAAAATGTTTGGGGGGAAACGCATGATATCTTCCATTTAAATGCTGCTCCCAGACAGTAGTGTCTGCAATGAACAGGAAATTGAACCTAGCGATGAAACGGCCATCAGAAATCTTTTATGTGAAAAGAATTCTTGCAAGTTTGATATCCTGTGTTGGCGCCTCTAATGAAAGCAATGAATGAACAGCTTCGTTGCTCTTGGGGTTACAGGGGTGAGAGATGAAGACACCCCCCTGTCTGGGTTTGCTGGCACTTTGCCTCCTCTGGGTTCTAGTCCAGGCCGAGCCAGGAAGGAGGCTGAGTCACCCGTCACTGCCTGACACCCCCGGGGCCGGCCCCTTCTCCCATTTTCAGTCACAGCCATTACTAAGCTGGTTGCTGACATAAGTAATGGCCTGGATGAGCAGCAGAGATTTTAACAAGTTCGTATTCCTTGATCCACCCGGATAGCTCACTGAATATTTGACTCGTATCACATTTGGCATCATGGTGAGACCAGAAACCAATTGCCAGATTTCGAAACGATAACATTTCAATAAAAATATCTTGATCGGAATAATTTTCCATCAGTTTTGAGGTTTCCAAGCAATTACTTCCCGTTTCGTTTACAGCCGATGTCAGGAATAATTTAGGGAGATCATCGGGATCCTAATGCCGCACTTCTTAGTGACTGAAAAGAGATTAGACTGAGCATTTTGGCATTTTTTTTTTTTTATAAGTACAAGCTAGAGGTCAGACTCTTTGGGAACAATTTGACATCCAAATAAGAATATCTCCTAAGAAATGTATCTTTTTATTGAGATGTAACTTACAGGCAGTACAGTGACTTTAAAGGCACAGCTACAAAAACCCTTTAGTCGACATCATTGCTAAGGCTCGGTAAGGCTAGGAGCAAGATACCTTGACAACCAGGACCACACTGGTCAGCACTGTGCTGGGACCATAGCCAGTCCTATCGGCTTTTTGATCCAGGCTAATTCATTCTTTTCAATATTTGTTATTTACTTTTGAGAGAGAGAGAGAGAGAGAGAGAGAGGTGGGGGGAGCGCCAAGCTGGGAGGGGCAGAGAGAGAGGGAGACACGGAATCCGAGGCAGGCTCCAGGCTCCGAGCTGTCAGCACAGAGCCCGACGCGGGGCTCGAACCCACGAACCGCGAGATCATGACCTGAGCCGAAGTCGGACGCTCAACCGACTGAGCCACCCAGGCGCCCCGATTTTAATTCATTTTTAAATACCTCATCTTTTCACCCATTTGGTCCACACTTGTCTCTGTGTTCTTTAAGCATATTAAGCATAGTGACTTTGAACTACTTTTTGTTCACTCCGATACCTGGATACCCTCTGTCCACTTGTCCTGTTTCTCTGATGTCCCTATTTTTCAGTCACGTTTCTTGTCTTTCGTTTCACGGGGTTATTTTTTAGCATATGTCAGATATTGCGGGCAATCCATTGCAGGGTCTCTGGGTTATGTTATTTTCTTCTAAAGGATGTCTCTTAAAATATCTCCAATTAACATTTTATAATGATGAAGGTAAAGGCGTTATTCTGTCATAGAGGTAGGATATTTAACTTGTTATTTATTCTGAATATCCTTGCTGTTTATCCTTTGGTGATATTAAAGGTTGAAATTTTTCATCTAATAGATAGAACCAATTGTTCAAAAGTTCTTGGGAAGAAAGCAAGCCTGTTTTTTTTTTTTTAACATCTCCTTTTTAAATCATTCTAATTCATTGCAGACTCCAACTTGTTCCAATATAATAGCTGCCTATTTATCATAAATATGTTTTATGCTTCCGAATCCCTTTAAAAGAAAAGGGCAATGACTCTCTTCTACAGTGTGACACAGAATGTGACTTCCCTCTGAGAAGTCATGAGATCTCATTTGAAAAAACAATTATCTTTTTCATCCCCCTAGACCGTTATAAATGAGCGTGGCGGTAATTAGAAAATTAGAGTCATAATGTCCAGTTATATAGTCAGATTCTTCACCTCCCCCAATACCCAGATAATTGTCTTTAAAAAATGTAATGCAATCTCAAGTTTTTTATTTCATTCTCATTTCATAATCCCAGCCAAGGTTTTCTTTATATATTTCGTGCCTCTATCTCTATAGATGGAGCTGGATTTTTTCCTGCAACCATTTGTTACCAGCCCTTGTTGCTATAAATTATTCCAATGGTACCCAACAGCACAAATTGATACTTGTAGCTACACCTCATGAGCAAGTCGCTGATAGCCCTAAGTGCACCGGGAGAAAATCAGAGGTAAAATAAAACACGTTTATTTTCTGTATCCCTTCGCCAGTATAATATTTAATTCTACACTGATGTTTCATCACGTGGATAAAATGTACCTGAAACGAAGGGGGGGGGGGGGGGCGGTGAGGAGAAGCCCAGAGGGCCTCATTAAAACCTGCCCTCCACCTTGAGCTCACAATTTATGGCAACATCTTGATAATATGTGAAGACTAACAACAGAAAGTGAAAGTAACTTTTTTGTTTTTGTTATAAAGTTGCTTCAGATTATTTTTTATACTCCCTCTAGCCTCCTGTACTATCATTAAAAAAAAAAAATAGAGCTAGCTAATTGTATCAAGAAACTAAAATTTGAAACTATCCTTTAAAGCAATATGGTGTTTAATTATGGGCCTTGCTTTGTTTTTATAAATAGAACATTTTTTATCCAGTGGGTAAATCCTGTTTTTTGCACTTATTCCCACAAGCGTGTGAATCACTAAAAAAAAGGCAAAAAAAAAAAAAAAAAAAAAAAAAAAAAAACCACTAATTCCCACAGGTGATTGTTTTTATTATTCATGTTACAGAATTGATTTTTGAATTTAGAGCCACTGATGCGGTCTGACTCGTTATTTGGAATTTATTAAATGCCAGCTGCGTGCCCGGCTTTAGTGCCGTTTAAATATTACGTTTGCGATTCTATGCTCGTACGGAAGCATCCGCTTAAGAACTTAGCGGCCTCATCACGGAGAATGCACCGAGACTTTCCTTGGGGCGGGGAGGTTATTTGAAGTCGTTGACTAATATATTTCTATTTTCCATCCAAAGAAGAAAACCAATTAAATTAATGAAAGCTGGCAAAGCTCGGGGCCGACTGAGTATCCAGCAGGGGAGGCACGTCCGAATGAACCGCCGGGGCGGCCCAGTCTGGACACCTTACGTAGTCCCAAAACATAGATCCTTTTGGGGTTGGGGTCAACGCGGACGGCTTGAGCAGAGAAGGCTCTGTCGTCCGCACCCCCGGATCCCCATCCTACGAGCCGGATGTTTTACCCGTCCTAAGGCTGAAACCGGCCGCCCCACCTGCCCGGGGCACCGCGATGGGGAAGGGGGCCGGGCCTCCTCGCCCTTCCCCTCCCCCGAGCCCCTTCCTTGGCCCCGGACTGCACAGAACGAGGCCAGTGCACCCCGACTGCTTCTCCTGAGTTTCCGGACACCTAAGGCGCTTGGGTCTGTTTCCGTCTGTAACTTCGGCGCGGCCCCAGGTCGAGGACAAATTACTTGCAGGAAAAAGCAGAAAGACCTTGCGCCGCCCGCCTGTTTTCTCCCCATCGGATCATCTTTGATTCACAGAGCATTTCACTATTTTTAAAGTCTGGCTCGCGTCCTGACGTCAGGGTCCCTGACCCGCGCCCCTCCCGCGCCGGTGACTCAGCCCCAGCGCCCGCCCCCGCCGGCGGAGGGGGGTCTGCGGAAGCGCCCGGAGAGGCCTGGAGAGACACGAGCCCCCCCCCCCCAAGTCACCCACCGGAAGGGAAAGCGGGGACGCCGGGGCGGGCGGCAGTGTTTGCGGCTGGGGATCTGGGGGGCTGCGGGGCATCCGCGCCTGGGGGAAACTGAGGCAGGGACGGACAGACACCCCCCCACCCCCGCACCCCCCCACCTGCGCTTCCCGGGCGGGTCCGGTCTTTTCCCACCCAAACTGGGGAAGGGGTGGGGGGGGCCCAATCCAGAGTCCTAGCTCCAGTGGGATTTTTCCGTGTCACTTTGTGTATCTTGGTGCAGAGACCAGGGAGCTTATATGCCTATTACCTGGGTGGTGTCAGATTTGCAGTTATGCATATTATATGGAATCATTCCAGAGCGATTTTCTTCCATTTGGGCCTTTTAGTGTAAAAAAGGGGAAGGGGAGGAGAAAAAAAAAAAAAAAAAAAAAAACCTGCTCACATTGTTTGCCTTGGGAAATCTGTCAACTTCCCAATTCCGTCTGAAAATTGCAGATTTTACACGGTCTAACGTCGCATCTTCCCCGTTAGAAACACAGCGATAGCTTTCCGCAAAGTAGGATTGTCTGTTAGTTTTCCCTGCACCCCTCGCGGGTATACAGCAAAGCCCTTTTTCCTGTTTAGAACTACCCAGTTTTAAATTTTTTTTTTTAACGTTTATTTATTTTTGAGACAGAGAGAGACAGAGCATGAACGGGGGAGGGTCAGAGAGAGAGGGAGACACAGAGTCTGAAACAGGCTCCAGGTTCTGAGCTGTCAGCACAGAGCCCGACGCGGGGCTCGAACTCACAGACCGCGAGATCATGACCTGAGCCGAAGTCGGCCGCTTAACCGACTGGGCCACCCAGGCGCCCCAGAACTACCCAGTTTTAATGTTCTAGGAGTTGATCTGGGTGGAGGTTACACAGATGCACGGAGGGTACGCCCCAGTGCACTTTGCACGTTCTACTTCAGGGCAAAAATCGAATACGGTCACCTATGCTTTCTCTCTGTACAACAACCATTTTCTTTCTCCTTATTTCATTGCATACCTAATGTTTCAAGCCGTCAAAGGAATTTTTTTTAGTTCACCCAGAATCCCCGCTACTGTAATAAAAGCGTTTGTTTTCAGTATGCTTTCACGTGGAGATACAGTTGTAATTGGGAAGGTATGTGCTGCTTTGTATTCTGCTTTTGTTCCCCATGTAATATTATATCCAGTGCGTCTCTGTCTTTCGTGATCCCCATAATTTTCCATTTTAATGGCTGCAGACTCTTCTGCTGAATGATTGCAACACCGTTTGCTCAGCCACTCGTCTTCTGTTGGGCATTTAGGGGACTTCAGATTATTCATTAAAACAATCACCTTCCTGTAAACATGTATGCATGCATTTGCCCCTCCATCCAATTGGGGGAGCATTAATTTGAGCCCCCGTTCTATGCCGAGGACGCAAATAAGGATTGCAAATGCGAGATCTCCTTGGAGGAGCTCTGAGTGCACCACGTTCCCAGAACGGCTGATGATAGCACGTTTGTGTTTGTTGAGCCCCACAGCATGATCACCACCGGACAAGCTTGTCCCTGGACTCAAGTCCAGTTGGATCACCCCAGTGCGGCCAGCACCTAGGTCAGCACCCCCATGACTACTGAATCCTGGCGGTTGAATGAAAGAATGCGTGCATTATCCCAAAGAACTCGCGAAATAGGTATGTATCATCGTCCCCATGTGACAGATAAGGAAACTGAGGCTTGTGGGCAAAGGTGCAAAGTGTCACGGAAATGCAGCACTTTTCAATTTCCATGCACACCATTGCATTTAACCCTCCCTGCAATCCTCTGAGATACATATGATAATTTCACCTTTGCAAATGAGGAAACTGAGGAGGAAAAAGTAAACAGCATTCCCAGGATCACGCAGCTTGAAAATACTAGAATCCAGATTCAAACCTAAAATTCCCGACTCAACATTCCATATCCTCTTGGTGAACTGTGATTTTTCTCAGATGTATGATTATAAAGAGGCAGAAACATTTTTATTATTCTATTTTTCATATTGCAAATATATTCCTTTTATTTCTGTTTGAAAGAAAACTACTACATGTAACGTACACAGTTGCCAGTGTAACTGCAGCTGTACCAGCAATAGGCATTATCTTTTTTTTAAGATTTTTTTTTTTTTTAAGTAATCTCTACACCCAACCTGGGGCTGGAACTCACAACCCCAAGATCCAGAGTAGCACACTCCACTTACCAAAACAGCCAGACGCCCCAAAGATTTTATTTTTGAGTAATCTGTACACCCAATGTGAGACTGGAACTCACAACCCCAAGAACTAGAGTCGCACGCTCTACCGACTAAGCCAGCCAGGCACCCAATCTTTTAAAACATTTTGCTGGGGCCCCTGAGTGGCTCAGTCGGTTAAGGGTCAGACTCTTGGTTTCAGCTCAGGCCACGATCTGAAGGTTTGTGGGTTTGAGCTCCGCAACAGGCTCTGTGCTGACGGTGCAGAACCTGCTTGGGATTCTCTGTCTCCCTCTCTCTCTACCCTCGCCCCCCATGTGCTCTCTATCTCTCTCTCAAAATAAATACTCTTAAAAAAAAACACTTTTGCTGATGTGAATTGTTTTAACAGCACCTATAGCTATCTTGCTTAGCATTTCTTTCATTTCGTGTGGAAGGCCAACACCTTTTCTTCTGTTTGCTTCATCTCCACACTTGTGTATATTGCTCACTTATGAACTCGGTCTCTTTGGTTTGTTTTGTTTTTTACTTTTTTATGTTTATTTATTTTTGAGAGAGAGAGAGACAGAGCACGAGCAAGGGAGGAGCAGAGAGGGAGACACAATCCACAAAGCAGGCTCTAAGATGTCAGCACAGAGCCCGACGTGGGCTCGAACCCATCAACCGTGAGACCATGACCTGAGCTCAAGTCAGACGCTCAGCCGACTGAGCCACCCAGGCGCCCCCGAACTGTGTCTCTTTGTTAATTGGACTCTTCATTGTATTGACGTATTTAAGTGGCTTCTTTAAACATTAACCCTTTGTTATATTTGACTCCCACATTTTTTCCCAGGTAATTGTTTCCTTTTTTATTTCATTAATTTTCATTTTATGAAAGTGGCATACAATCCAATAGTCACATGTTCAGTTTCCTGTTTTGCTCAGCCCTTAGAAAGTTGTATCCCTCTTCTAAATAACTAGTTAGAAGCCAAACCTCAGGGCGCCTGGGTGGCTCAGTCGGTTAAGCATCTGACTTCGGCTCAGGTCATGATCTCCACAGTTAGTGAGCTCACGTCTGCATTGGGCTCTCCGCTGTCAGCACAGAACCCACTTTGTATCCTGTCACCCTCTTTCTCTGCCCCTCCCCCACTCTCTCTCAAAAATAAGTAAACATTTTTTAAAAAGGAAAAAAAAAAAGAACCCAAACCTTATGTTTAATGTGCTAATCCATCCAGAGTTCAACATAGTGTGGAATATGGATCTACAGTGTATTTTTCCCAATTTCCTAATTTAAGACAGAGCTAAATCAAGTTCACACCCACCTGTAGAGTGACACCGGGTAGGAACGGCCAACATGTGTTCCCATGCACATCCCATACTGTTGCCAATATTTTGGACATCACCTGAGTTGTTACCCAACACCTTATATTAAATTATTCATCCGCTCATCACATTTTTGTGACACTTTCTCATATAGCTAAAATTTACATATCAGTGGACTTATTTCTAGCTTTTTCTTTTTCCCATTCTATTGATTTGTTTTTCTACTTGGGTAAACTTTTAATTATTGTAGTTTTATAACATAATATTTTATCTGGCATGGTAGAATGAAATATTGTGGCATCTTCTACAATTTGAGGGAGCGTAACCAATTTGGAGGATGGAGAAATATAATGGAAACACACTTACTTTTGTAAAATTTACAGAAACTATAAGAACTTAACTTTCATATCTACTTCTGCCAGCGGGACTAGTTACCACTTATTTAAATTGTTTACATTTTTTGTGGTCTTTTTTTCCCTTCTTTTCTTTTATTTATTTGTTTGTTTATTTATTTTATTTTATTTATTTTATTTTAATATGAAATTTATTGTCAAATTGGTTTCCATACAACACCCAGTGCTCATCCCAACAGGTGCCCTCCTTAATACCCATCACCCACCCACCCCTCCCTCCTACCCCCCATCAACCCTCAGTTTATTCTCAGTTTTTTAAGAGTCTCTTAATTTTTGGCTCCCTCCCTCTCTAACCTCTTTTTTTTTTCCTTCCCCTCCCCCATGGTCTTCTGTTAAGTTTCTCAGGATCCACATAAGAGTGAAAACATATGGTATTGTGGTCTTTTTGTCCTCATGAATTTTATAATTCTTTTCTTTGGTGGTTTTCATTTGTTTGTTCTGCTTAACATTATCTAGGAATTTTTACTCAACTTGGGGAGAATTATCATCCTTGGAAAATTTCTTCTCTTCTAGAACACAGCGTTGGTCTACATCCCATTGTCTGTACTTACCAGGAAATTGTTCATTGCTTTCCATAGTCTGTTTTCCTAAGTAAGAAATGCATAATTTTCTTGTTGTAATTTCTTTCTTGTTATAATTAATGAGATGTTAATGCTGGAACGTTAGAATACTATTGATTTTAGACATTTCGTGTATCTGACAACATGGCAAAGCTTATTTGCACTTTTTATCACCTGAAATTGAATATTTTGTCTCTATGGGCCCAACATGAATTCTTCTTATGTCTTAATTTTGGTTCTTAATTTATTGAACAGACATTACAAAACAATGTTAAATTAAGGCAGCACCTTAATTTTATTCTGCTTTTAAAGAAATGGCTCTGGGGCTGTCCATTGACTAAATCATTGTTACTTAACATTATTGAAAAAAATAATTTCATAATATATTAATAAAATATACTTTTAGGGGTGCCTGGCTGGCTCAATCACTAGAGCATGTGACTCCTGATCTCAGGGTTGTGAGTTCCATCCCCATGTTGGGTATAGAGATTATTTTAAAAATAAAATCTTTAAAAAAAATAAGAAAGAAAGAAAGAAAGAAAGAAAGAAAGAAAGAAAGAAAGAAAGAAAAACTTTTAATCCTCTTGGAAAAAAGTGTGTACTTGGACTATGTGTTGAATTTTTTTAATTACTTTTTAGCATCTATGGAAATGCCTATATATATGGATTTTTATTTAATTCACTGATGTCTTATAAGATGTTGCAATTGAACCATCCTTGCATTTCAGGGATACATTTAACTTTATATTGCAATGCCCACTTTACAGGTTTTATTTAAGATTTTCCCATCTATATTCATTGCATTTACTAGTTGTTTGGGGTGTTTATACTTATCAGAAGTGTATTCTCTGCAGGAATACTCTTTGTAACATAGTATTATCTATTTCTTAAAATATTTTTTAAAATTGCCTCAGAATTCAGAGTTTTTTCCTTGAGATTGTAATAATTTTTTATGACTTTCTGATTCTTCCCCTCTCATCAATCTATGAAGATTTTCTTTGTCTTGTATCAACTTTAGGAATTTTTATTTTGAATGAAATTACCCATTTCTTTTAGAGTTACAAGTACAATAGCATACTTATAGATAGTTATTTCTTACAGTTATTTAAATACATCTCTATTTCTGTTCTAATTTCTATTTTTATGTGTTGTTTAGTTTTTCCTATTAGGCTTATCAGAAGCTTGTCCATATTAATAAAAGTTAAGGAATCATCTCTTGCTTTTGTTGACTTTATTTTTTACTTTCCAATTTATGCCTTTATCTTTTTATTTATTTTATTGTGTCTTTTATTCTCTGAGATACTAAGTTGAATAATTTATTTACTTTCTTTTTAATTTAACAATAAAACATTTAAAACTTTCACTAACATTTTCTCTAACCACTGATTTTGGTATGTAGTGTATTATTATTATTTTCTAAATTGTTATTGAGTTCTTGACTTTCCCATTGTCCCAGTTGCTCTTCAGGAGATTATTTAAAAGTATCAGAATAACTTACAGTTTTGTTTGTTTATTCTTAAGACTTCTAATTTCAATTTTTAATTGTATTTTGGTTAGAATTTAGCCTATAAAACTTCTGGTGAAGTTTATTCACTCAATTTTATACAAACTAGCAAGGGATAAGATTAATAAGTGTCCTTCAAGTAATTCTGAAGACACTCTACCTCATGTATAGACTACAGAATTTTGTCTACTTTACTTGTTCTGGTCTTGATTATAAGGAACTTAATGCTCCCCTGTAACTGAATTTTTCCTAGTTTCTACAGGAAGTCCTTACATTCTTTGCTTTGTGTGTTTTGTTGCTATGTTATTAGGTGCATATAAATTGACAATTATTATTTCCTAAGTATGTACTTAAGTGTTTATCTTTCTATAACTACCCATTTATTTCACTTAATAGTTTTTATCATGACTTATTTGATATGGTTATTGCAAGCTTTGCTTTCCTGTATTTATTATCATTGCCATATCTTTATGAAACTTTTTGATTTTAGGTTGTCTGTACAACTTTTTATAAGTATGTCATTCTTGAACTGCACAATGTTGAAATAACTTTTAGAATCCCCTTTGAGCATCTTTGCCTTTTAGAGAAATTTCCACACAGTGTTTGTCTTCTTATTTTAGTTTTATTATTTTTCCTTCTACAAAAGTTTTTTAACTTTTGGTTGAATTTGATGCATCTGAATAATCATTTTCCATTGCGATTTTTTCCTTTCCTCTAAACCACATTGTTAGCATTTTAAGAGAATTAAAGGGGAGAGGATCCCTGGTCCTCCATATAGCATCGTTCCAAAAGATCACAGCATTGTCTAATGAAATGTAAGCATCTTTAAGTTTCCAAACTTCCCACCACTACAAATAGCTCTTTTTCTACTTGGGTTGTGTTTTCTTGCGTTCTATACCTGTTCATTTGTCTTCCATCAAATGCTGATTTCTACTTCTTAGGTTTTGATATCAACACTAATTATTTTGGTACAGTATTTTTAGTTATCATATTCCTATTATACATTTACCATTCAAGTTCCTTCTGTCCCCAAAAATGCCATGTACAAAATCATCTTACTTTCCCCTCAATTCTTCTACACAACTCCACAGCTTTCTGTCCTTTTTTTTTTAATTTCAATAAACCATAGCATTTTATTAATTCTGTTTCATGAAGAACTTTAAGGGGAAAAAATGTCCCAAACGCCAAATCCTTCTTGTTAATGAACCCTTTGTAAAATATCCATTCTCTAAAGGTCACTATTATTCTTGCTCCAATTATAGTATTAGTGTTCCCATAAATCATCAAATTATCGCCTCCATTTTTTTTCTAGTCCTTTCTCACCTATTCTGATGGAAAGTTTGTCCTGAGTAAATGACAAGCACAATTTAAGCCCTCCTCCTTTTACCACAATTTCTTAAAAATGTCACGTTTACTTTTAACAACTGTAACAAGTAACAATATTAGATTAACTCTTTTTAAAACCAGTTTCATAACTGGTTGTTTTCAGGCATTACATATCCACTAGCAGTGTGCGTGGCAGCGAGAAGTGAAAAATTGTGGGGGGATAGATAGCAAGGAGAAGGGTGCAAAGGAGGTAAATAGTACCCAGGATGAAAACCCATAAGAGTAATAAACAAGCATTATTCTTTATTAGTATTGGAATTTCCAGCATTGGTGCACCCCCTACTGACTGAAGTCCAAATGAGTCTGTTTTAAAATATCATTTAAAGCGTGTCATTAAAAAAAAATGAATCAACCCAGTTACTCAGGAAGAATCTTTATTACTTTTCTTCCTAAGAAACCCTGCTGGATCTTCATTGGCTCTAGAGTAACCCCAGAACTCAATAACATGTAACTCAAAGCCACTCAAGATCTGAAAGAAATCTATTTATTTATTAACTTACAGACGTTTATTCAGCACCTAGTAGAAACTGGGGAGGACGTATAAATGACCAACACAGAATCCCTGCACCTTAAATTCTCATGGGGGAGGTGGACAACTCCAGAGGAGCTTCTGAGCCTCACTTTCTCCCACTCCCCCTACACGCCCCACCTCAGCCATGTCCAAGCACGCTGCCATCTCCAAATTGGCCACACAGTGAATTTTCACACACCCATCTGAAAATTTCACACACACCTCACCCCTGCTCTTCTTTTTCCTGGAACTTTCTTTCACCTCCTCCCTCCCCTCGAAAGACTACTTCTTTTCCTTCATGACCCAACCGGTAAATCCTTCTCTGAGCACTCGAGTTTTTCCAGTTTTACATTACTGCAAATAATTCTGACATCTAGATCTTTGTCCAGATCCCTGGATATTTGGCTACAGTAGATTTCTGCCTTGGGAATCACCAGGGCAAAGAGGAATGCTTAAGGTTTGGGATAATATTGCTAAATTGCTCTCCAGAAAGATTGGACCAATTTGCACTTGCAACAGAAGTGTATAAAAGTGCCTTTCTCACTTCACACTCACCAACTCTGAATAAGAGCTATATTTTAGTTGTTGCTAACTTAATAGGCCAAACAGGGCATACCGTTTTGATTTACATATGTTGGATCACCAATACAGTTGAGCATTTTTCAGACCTATTAACCATTTGCACCTCTTCTATGAATTGTCTGTGCATAGTATTCTTATTTTCTAAAGAGTTTTGAGTGACTTTTTAATAGTTCTATGGGTTTTTAATGCATTAGGAAAATTAGCTCTTCATCATATTTGTGATAAATATTTTCCTACATTTTCTTCCTAATTTTGTTTTTGATGCTTTTCGGTGTTTGTGAATCAGTCCTACTTATTCAGTTGAATCCGTATGAATAATTAGATTTTTAACATTTATCTCTTTAGTTCACCTAGAATTGGTTTAAGTATATAGCCTGAGATGATACAACTTTCTGGTTTGTTTGGTTTTTTTTTTTCACCCAAATACTTAAGGGACTATCCTACCACCATTTATTTGCTAATCTATCCTGTCCCCTTGGATTTGATGTGCTAATTTAAGTCAAATGACTAAGTATCATATATCCTAAGATTAATTTTAAGACTATCCATTTCCTTTTCTCCATTTTTGTCCAGTATCTACTTTTTAGGTACTTTTATACTTTTATATTCTATTTTCCCAGTATACTATTTTAGCTACCGTAGCTGGATAATATGTTGTAATATTTGGTAGATCAAATTTTCCTCTTTTCCTTTTCAAACCTTCTTGGATATTCTCACATATTTATTGTTGCAAGTGAACATTGGAATCACTCTATGAGGTGTGATTGTGGCAAAAAAGCATCCTGTTGGGATTTTGATCGCAATTCCACTAAACTAATTTGAGGGAAATTGACATCAAAACATTCCGTCTTCCAACTCAAGAGCACGGTCTTCCTTTATTCAAGTTTCCTGTTATATTCCTCTAAATGTTTGTGATTCTCTTCATATAGGTCCTATATACCTCTTGTTAAGGTTTCTTCCTAGGGGGGCACCTGGGTGGCTCAGTCAGTTAACCTTCTGACTCTTGACGTCAGCTCAGGTCATGATCTCACTGTTAGCAGCATGGAGCCTGCCCGGGATTCTCTCTATCCCTCTCTCTCTCTGCCCCTTCTCTGCTCTCTCTCCCTTTCTCTCTCTCAAAATAAATAAACATTTTTTAAGAATTCTTCCTGGGTATCCCATATTGGGGTAATTTTGAGTGAAAATTCTCCATTATTGCTTATAAATGATCTTTGCTGGTGTGAAGGAAAGCTGTTGATTTTTGTATTTTTCAATTAATTTTAGGTAAAACTTAAAAGGGTCTGTATTAGCTTTTCAGGGTATTGCCCAAAGTAAAATTTGAGTGGATATACAACCAGTGCTATGTGCTGATAAATCCTGTTAAAAATGTAAATATCTGAATGTGCTGAGACACCAGTTGGCTGATGTAAATAACTGAAACGATTTGAGGATTTTGTCTTATTCAGAGCTATAGTCGATGCCATTTGAAGAAACAGGACACTTCTGAAATGACCTCTCACAGAAGGCTTTTTCAACACTATTACTCTCAGTGATGAGACAGCTCAGAAAAGGAAAAGGCCGGATACACAGATAGGGTTTTCCCTCACTGCATCCCCCAAATTGTCAACACGTGAGTTCTGGTGCCTCTGTTTCCCCATCTGCTAGGTGTCTGAAATGTCTGGAAGAAAGGCCAACATGAATTGCAGGGGCTGACTGGCCACCTTCTCATTGATCATTCGGGCACATCTTCTAATAGGGCCACGCACTGATTTACTAAGGACATATGGCTCAGCGGTTTTTCCCCAGCCTTAGGTCCAGGCAAACAGCTGTTCTTTCAAATGAAGGCAGTTTCGGCTGTGGGCACCTCCCTCCCTCCAGACCTGCTCTGAGCCACCAGCTGGGCTCCTGTCCCTGCTTCTCTCTGCTCTGGCCTCCAAGACCAGTCTCCGAGACTGACCCATAGCGCTGCTGGGGGTACTGCTCAGACTGAGGCACTCGCTCAGTACCCTTTCGGTGTTCTTTCTGGCTTACGGACCTTCAGGTTGTGCCTTGCGAGTTCCCGATTCTGTTTTATAAGTCTGTCTATACTTGCGGTGGCCCCACTGATAAATAAGACATTGAATCATGGCTTCCTATCATCCCTTTATATTCACTCAACAAATGCTTACTGAACAGCGAAGCGATGTCTGGCACTGTGCTTGGTCATAGGCACTGGAGATTCAGCTGTGACTGACACAGGCCATCTCTCCAGAATGCTCCTTCTGTCCGGTGCTCTCACCAGAACCAAGATCAAACCCCTGCATTCTTGCAAGCCTCTGGCCCCCTCCCATCCTAAGTACTGGGGTTTGGTCTGCTTCATCGTCTACGTTGGTATGCGTTCATCTCACACTTCATGGAAAACTCACTTGGCAAATTTCCAACATGATGCCGGAGCATCGAGACGTGAATAGACCTTCTGTTCCCTCAGTCGGTCAAGAAGCAGCCATAAAAATAGAAAGGACACGCGCTTTTGTTTTGTCTGGTTTTGTTTGGTTTTGTCTGGGAGGCGGCAGAACATACGATAGGAATGGAAGTCGATATGTCATCTCTCCCTAAAGGTTTTCCAACATGGTACTCGGCTGCATAGAGGCTATGCCTACACACTGCCAGCAAGCCTGGCCCCCAGTGTTCTGGTTTCCATCTTGGATGCCAATAATCCAGTTTAGTCATCCTTTCATTAACTGCCTGAAGTAACCAGTCTGGGTATCGTGGCATCACAAAAGGCAACAGACTCACAGGTGAGTAGAGGAGGGGCCCCTGCTGGGCCCATAGGTACTTGCTGTTTGTATTGTTGACCCCCAAGGCTTTGTTAAAGTACCATCTGAATATTCCCGTTGGAGCCACATTCAAGAAACTTCTACCCGCGTGCTCTTAAGCTCTTCAGCGCACTCCACACCATTATGCTACCTTCCTGTACCAGGAACTGAGTCTTGATAATGAAATAATGTATTCTTTTTTTTTTTGAAAGGGCCAGATCAGCGCTTACGAGACGGTTCGTGGCAAACCACTGACTTCTCTTCCGCCTTTCCATCCTGTTGTGCTTGATTTTCATGACAATTTTTACAATATACACGAAACGTCACATTGCTGCAGAACGGACCTCTTAAGACCATAATAAAGGAAAAGTTGCCTCTCCCCCCCCCCCTTGCTCTGAATAGAATCCACGGGGTATTTAGTGCACTTCCGCTCAGGTTTACAACATTCGAGCGCAGCCACCTTCTCACAGCCGGAATGAGGGTGACCTGGGCACGTCGTATTCTGACTGCAAACGTTTGTGCTCTCCCGTGGCCGGACCCAGACAATGAGGAAGTGCGGTACACAAGTTTTGTCCCCACGCCGTAATGTAACCACGAGAGAGTTGGGCTGGGGAGAAGAAGGCACCTGTGACGGGGCAGACGGGGCTGTCTCTCGGCTTCCATCTCCCAGCTGGAACAATGGCCCCCGTCTCCTCCCTGCGCAAGGTGTCACCCTGGCCAGTGAGAGAATACGTGTTATGTGCCCTAAGCTGAGAGCTTGGAGAAAGACCTTGGAGAAAGGGCCAGATATTTCTTCAACGTCACAATACGGCCTGACACTCATTATTGAATGGGACGGACCCCAGGGGGCTGGTCTTTTGAAACCGGAGGCAGCGGAACGGCTTTCAGGACTCTGGCTATAATCGTTCTCTCCCTCGGTGTTCACGCTGCTGGCCACCGAAACGTTACATCTGAAAGGCCATCGAGATGAAGTCAAGCCAGAATAGGCCGCACAAAAAAAGGAGCTGTCTGAATCCGACCCCAGCCAATATGCAGCTGCATTTGTAATTCCTTGCTTCCCGGGGTCCCCTGTGGATGGGGGTACTTGGCAGGGGAGCCCCCTACAGGGCCTCATCTGTCTCTGGATGGGTCCATTGGCCTCCAGCAAAGCTAGAGAACTAATTTGCCTCCGGCAAAACGCGGGAGATTGCCAAGCTCCGCAGACAACAGAAAGCCAGGCTGTCTCCCTTCGCAAACCTAATCATGCCTCTCAGAGAGACTGTGCCTCTCAGCACAGACCGTAGGCCCTCTCCCTTTCTGATACAACAGGCGAGGAATTGGTTTGCCATTTTTGTCGTGGTCATCAAACGACAGACCACCGTCTGGGTGACTTCAGATAAAAAAAAAAAGGTCCTTCACGAGGGTTAAAAAAAAAAAGGAAAAAGCTCGTAAGTCTGCCCGTGAAGATGCTACTTTGGGGCTTCTTTGGCCTCCAGAACCTCGACTCGTGGCCAGCGCACCCCCTCCACCTTCCCGCCTCCCGGCGTGGTAACAGGGACCAAACAAAGTACATCTGGCGAATGCCAAAGGACTGCAGAAGCTGCTTGTGTCCGGGCACACGTGCGATGGTGACATTTCTGTTCTCCCGGGAAGGACCCCGGGCCAGGCTTTAGACCTTTGTGCGAGGGTCTGTGCAAGGAAGTCTCTCCAAGGCAGAGGTGCTGCGCACAGAGTAATGCTCATTTCGATAGGCACTGCCTGGTGAGGGGACGACCGCAAAGAGGACAAATCGATTCAGCTTGAAGAAATGACCTTTAATTTCTCAGGATGAGGAGTTACTGGAATAGTCAAAGTCCTCCTGGGAGAGATTCATTTCTTATGAGAGATTCATTTCTTGTGCTAGGAATGTAGGCAGAGCTCAGTGAGACACTGGGGTGAATAAGAGGCGGGGGTGAATCACGTGGGTAGGAAGTTCAGAGCAATTACCCGAAATCTTCAGTCGCTAATGGGAATGCAATTGAATTTGACTCGAGACACTTGTCCAATTACAAGTAACGTGAGATCCCTGAAGGGGAGGAGGGTGCTGGGCTCCTCCTGCTCTCTCTCCTCTCCCTTTCCAGCGCCAGGGGAACCGTCAACCCCACCCCCCAACACCTAACCCTGCACCGGAGAGGCCGCGGGACATCGAAGTCTTCAGCTGGAGCTTGGCAGGCCACATGCAGACCCTGGCTCTCCATTTTGTGAGGGTTGTTCAGGTCACTACGTGGAAAGCTGAGCGTCTGTGCAAGGCCTCGGGCAACAGCGCTTTCCCCAAAATGCCACCCGCCCCACCCCACCTCTGCCCCCGCTGCTTGTCACCCCGTGGACTTCTGCATCTTTCCCCTAGCCACACCCCTCTGTCAGACCCAGACCTGAGGGTTTGAGAAAGCTCTCCTTTTTAGTGTATAATTGGCGCCTAACAAGCCCACTGACTCCACTTAAAACCAACACCAAATTTCATAGTAACTAATGAAAAACGAAGTGTGTGGCTGAGACTTTATCCTGAAAAAGGAAATATAAAATGATGAAAGCAAGTTTTTACACATACACACATGCACATGCATATATGCAGTGATACATATACATGCGATTATATATTCATATGATATATCTACATACATACATACATGCATGTATGTGGTGATACACACACATATGATTATATATTCATAGATGAGATATATATACACACATATACACATGCATATATGTGGTGATATATATATACATACATATGATTATATATTCATATATGAGATACATATACACATGCATATATGTGGTGATACATATACATATGATTATATATTCATAGATGAGATATATATACACATGCATATATGCAGTGATATATATACACATATGATTATACATTCATAGATGAGATACACATACATATACACATGCGTATATGTGGTGATACATATACATATAATTATATATTTATATACGACATATATACACACAGAGACACATGCATATATGTGATGATACATATACATATGTTTATATATTCATAGATGAGATATATATACACACATATACACATGCATATATGCAGTGATATATATATACATATGCTTATACATTCATATATGAGATACACACAGAGACACATGCATATATGTGGTGATACATATACATATAATTATATATTTATATATGAGATATATACACACAGAGACACATGCATATATGTGGTGATACATATACATATGATTATATATTCATAGATGAGATATATATACACATGCATATATGCAGTGATATATATACACATATGATTATACATTCATAGATGAGATACACATACATATACACATGCATATATGTGGTGATACATATACATATGATTATATATTCACATATGAAATACATATACACACACACAACTTAGGCTAAAATTGTGAGTCTATGCAAATTCTTATTACACAGAATGAATCAAGTGCTGGTTTTTACCACAATCTTCCCCACCAAACGGTAAGAGCACTACCCAATCCATCCGGACTTCACAGCTCAATCACAGGAACGGAGCTCTTTGCAGAAATAGTCAATGAGTTGATTAGCTTCCCCATGGGTGTCTCCCAGGCTCTAGCTATTTAAATTACTCCCTTAGGATGTGCTTTTGCTTTGAGTTCCATCCCTCGTCAGCTTTCTCTTCTCAGTTGTTAGCTGCCTTCATTCACATGAAGTCGTCCCTCGGCGGTTTCATGTACGACGGAGGAGGGAGGTCTCAAGCATCGCCCTCTGCTATCTGCTGAGACCATGCCTATTCTCCAAGAGTTTCCACTTTACTTTCCAGTCATTTGTGGTACACTTTTAGCCATGGACAGCCAGTGAGAGACTGACCAGCAAACCCTGGGGCCCAACAGGTGAGGGTCCAGGCTAGCGTTTTCACACGGCATCACGTCTGTAAGTACTTGGTTTGGTAGTGAATATTTTCATGTTTTGATGATTCTTGCTTCCGTCTGCAGCCACGTTACAGCAAGTACTCAAAAAATGGAAAGTTAAATAAGAGGTTCCCAGTCCCTCTAACACAGAAGTTACTATAGTTTGAATGGTTGTATCCCCCCAAAATTCGCGTGCTGAAATCTTTTTTTTTTTATGTTTTTTATTTATTTTTGAAAGAGACAGAGACAGAGCACAAGCCAGGGAGGGGCAGAGAGAGAGGGAGACCCAGAATCCGAAGCAGGCTCCGAGCTGTCAGCACAGAGCCTGACGCGGGGCTCGAACTCACGAACGGCGAGATCATGACTTAAGATCATGAGCGGGAGTTGGACGCTCAACCACCCAGGCGCCCCTCATGTGCTGAAATCTTAATGCCCAGTGTGATGGTGTGAGGAGGTGGGCCTTCGGGAGCGGCTTACATCACGAGTCCTCGGGAATGGGATTAGCGCTCTTACAAAAGAGACCCGAGAGACTTCCCTCGCCTCTTCCACCGCTGGAGGACACAGCAAGAAGTCAGTGACCGGAACCCGCTGACGTCTGGTCTCGAACTTCTGGAGAACTGTGAGAATAAGCTGTTGTCTATAAGCCACCCACTCTGTGCTACTTTGTTCCAGCAGCCCGAACAAACTAAGTTGTAGACACACACATACACACACACACACACACACACACACACACTACAATCTGAGGTGCCTGTGCCAACAGGAACCCCAAAGCAGAAGCAAAGCGCTGTGCTGAGCCGGGGAAGAGGCATATCAGTGAGGCCCTCGGGGCAGTGGAGTATTTGCACAGTCTCAAGACGTGAGTAAGACTCTTCAGGACAGGCAGGGGGAAAGTGCATTCTGGACAGAGAACACCATGC
This sequence comes from Prionailurus viverrinus, assembly GCF_022837055.1. NCBI lineage: Eukaryota > Metazoa > Chordata > Mammalia > Carnivora > Felidae > Prionailurus > Prionailurus viverrinus. The sequence continues at coordinate 4,328,409 of NC_062563.1, forward strand.
ACAAAGTTCAGGGGTGTGGAAATGCATGGCCTGCTGGGAACAGCAAGGAACGGAAGCAGCCACAGGGTTCGGTGGAGTTGAGGGATGGAGGGACAAAAGATTGAGTCCAGACGGGAGGCCTGGGCCAGATTCTAAGAGCCTGTTAGGGACTGCACAGGCTTTCCACACTGCAACACTGTGGACATTTGGGGCCAGCTACTTCTTTGTTGCAGGGCACGGTCTCCGTCCCGGGCACCGTAGGGTCTTAGCAGCATCCCTGGCCTCTACCCACTAGCTGCCAGCGGCAGCCCCTCCCTGTATGTGACAACCAATAAGGTCTCCAGACATTGTCACACATCTCCTGGAGGAAATCGCCCCTGGTCGAGAACCCGCTGATGTAGGATAAACTCCGCCTGGATAGGGATGGCCTCCAATGGGTGATCTGGGGCTATTTGTTAAATGAATAAAGGAAGGGAGCAAAGGCAACACGATTAGAGAGAGAAAGAATACATTCGGAGTCCAGAAGACATACGGAAGAACACAAACCATTTTTTTTTAATTTTTTTTTCAACGTTTATTTATTTTTGGGACAGAGAGAGACAGAGCACGAACGGGGGAAGGGCAGAGAGAGAGGGAGACACAGAATCGGAAACAGGCTCCAGGCTCCGAGCCATCAGCCCAGAGCCCGACGCGGGGCTCGAACTCACGGACCGCGAGATCGTGACCTGAGCTGAAGTCGGATGCTTAACCGACTGCGCCACCCAGGCACCCCTATTTATCTTTTTTTTTTTTCAACGTTTTTATTTATTTTTGGGACAGAGAGAGACAGAGCATGAACGGGGGAGGGGCAGAGAGAGAGGGAGACACAGAATCGGAAACAGGCTCCAGGCTCCGAGCCATCAGCCCAGAGCCTGACGCGGGGCTCGAACTCCCGGACCGCGAGATTGTGACCTGGCTGAAGTCGGACGCTTGACCGACTGCGCCACCCAGGCGCCCCACAAACCATTTTAAAGAGAAGTGGAGGAAAGTGACAGGAGCTCTCATTGAATTCGGAGATAAAGGTCATTGCTGAGAGGTTCAGAAGAAAAGGTGGGTTTGGAGTTTTCAGAGGATGGATGAGAGTCACAAAAGTATAGAGAAAGCTTTAAGGGAGACACACACACTCCTGGGATGTATGAAAGACAGCGGGAGCCCACAGGCTTACTGTTTTACATTAATAGTAAGGCGTTTAGTGTAGATATTAAAAAATACCCATTCTGTTGACAGTAGTAGCCATTCAAGGTTTCATTTAAACGTACTCACAAAGAAGCTGATATAAAACATTAAGTCATCGTGGGACAGGTTAGGCAGGCAAACTGTGAAGATGGCACTGTGAAGGACTGAGGTTTGGAAGGACATAAAAGGAGCTGGGGCCCAGCTGAAGCTGAGATGTGTGACTTCATCCACCTGTCCTGACGGCCCGGTCTCTGCGTGCCCACACCACCAGTCCCCAGGAGCCTCGTGCTCTGCCCACCGTCCTCCACGACGCCTGCCCCCGGGACTGCGGTTCACGGCCATGATCTCTTCGCTCCAAACTCCTAACCTTCACTTTAGGTATCTTCTAGTCATCTCTTGACTTGTGTTTTGGATCCTCAGCCAGAAGTACCTTGACGGTTGGAATTACACTCACATTCCTCCCTCCCTGGGCCCACCCTCCAGCCCCAGACACAGGGAAGGGTGTGGAGACCTGGGGATTGGCTGTCACCCTGGGGCAACTGCCGTGAGGGCCAGTCACCTACTTAATTTCAGGTTAAAGTTATGACCTGCTAATAGTTTCCCTATTTCTGTGACAGGCACAGTCAGTGATGCAATTCTTAGCTATCTAAAAACCAATCATTTGTTTCCTCTGGGGAGATAATACGTGTAAAGGTCTTGCTCTCTAAGTCCAAGTGCAAGGTGATGTTATTTCTACCTTGGGGAAGTGCACAGAAAAGACAATCGGGTCCTAAAGTCCCACTCTCCCATGCCCCTGGCCCCATAACTCACTCCAGAGGCAGCAAGTAACATCAATAGACTGATACCGTGAGAGTGGGAGATCGGTGTCCATTAATTTTCCTAACTTTGAAGAACAGAAATCTCGAACGAGGGGGAAGAATGGTGTTCTTTCAAATAAACAGAATAGGAATCCTGGATGGCGAAGAGCTCCGTGGAGCTCCAGGAATAGCAGGGACAGGTTGTTCTGTGCTCTCGGGTTCTGAACCAGTGTTTTAAACACCCGGCAACATTAACTTCGCATCTTAATCAAGGTTGAGCCACTCTGGGCCGCCTTCAAAGCATTACCTCCCCAAGAATTCACTCCAAGTACCACAGAGCTTTTTTTTTTTTTACGTCCTAGGCACCGCAAATTGCACTTAGCAACTACCCAACCATATTATTTCCTTCCTGCCTAATGTAATTTTTCTGTTTTTCTATATAAAGGACTTGAGCTATTTTTAAAAAATTATCCTCCCTCCTAAATGAACCTGGCTTTTATTTGTTTTTAACAATCAAACGAGCTAAGAACAAGAATGAGGCACTGCTTCCAACCGGCTTCTAAGTAACCAGATGTGAAGATTTTGTCCACAGCCATCATTTAAAATGGCAAGCTGTACCTTTAGGCACAGGGGCAGGAGGGGCAGGGGGGAAGGGAGGGCTTAGCCTGAAACCTAGGCCTGGCACTTTGTTCACTGGGCAAGGCTCACCTGTGTATGACATCACAGGCCATTCCTGCCTGGCGCTCGCTTCTTAGTGACTCACTCGCTTAGGCAGCCAATAATTATTACGTAGGGATGAGGGAATCATGGAACGAGTCTGGCAAGAGCCTCACCCTCAAGGGCTTACAGTCTAGTGGAAGTTAAACAGATACACCCGATGATCTCAGTAATTCGTTCATTCCACAAATTATTATTTCATTTTTCAATAAATAATCATTGAACCTTTACTATATACGAGGTGCTGAGAATCATTTATTGGGCAAAAGAGGCAAGATCCTTGCCTTCAAGGGCTTGCATTCAAGTGGGAGTTAAACAAATAAGACAGTCTCATAGACTGATGCATGCTAAGAAAAATGTAGTGGGATGTTGTGATGGAGGAACTAAGGGTTGGAGGATGTCTAAGGAAGGGTGATGAGAGGTGTCCCTCAGGGGGGGGACATCTGAGATAAGACCCATCTATAAACCCAGGGCCATGAAGTTTTCTCCTCTGTTCCAACTAGGACCCATTCTTCCTAAATGCACCTTTCATTTGGGCATCAATCACACTGTCTGATGTTAGTTTCTCCTTGTCTACGTATCTTCCGCCCACCTGGGGGTCCTAACCGCGTGGAGGGCAAGAAGCATAAGCACAGAGCTGATTGGCTGGTGGGTTGGTGGGATTACTTTGGGGCCCCCGCAGTCCGGGCAGAGACAGGAGGCGGCTGGTTGTTTGGTTGGATGACTCTGGAGACCCACAGTCCGGGTTAAGAGAAGAGTTGGTTGGAACTTTGTAACGAGGTGCCATGACAATTTGCTCACGCGCACACCACAGGACCGTCCGCGTGTGCGGGTTTACTGGACCCGTCTACAGGCCTGGCAGCATAAGGCGAGCCAGGAGCCGGGCGGGAAACTGCAGGCGAGGCGGGCAGGGCCAGGGCGCCCAGGCACCCGCTGGGCCCGGCCCAACTCTGTCCAGAGGTCAGCGCTCCCGGCGACGCCCGCGAGGGGGCAGCCGGCCGGGCGCATCCCGCGCCTGCGCAGCACAGCGCCTACGCCGGCGGCCCCGGGCGCTGCCCCCGGAACTGCGCCGGCGCGTTGCGCCCGGCGCTAAGGGGCGGGGTTTCGTTGCGCCGCGCGCAAGACCGGGGCAAAACCCGGGCCGGGATAGGGCGTGGGGCAGCGCGTCGGGACGTCCCTCGCGTCGGGCCCGACGGCGCGTGCGCGCTGCGCGGCCGGCGGGGAGGCCTGGGGGGCGGGGCGGGGGCAAGTGTGGCTTTTTTGCCTCATTGTCCCCTAGCGCCGCCCGGGCATCGCGTAGGCTGCCGGCACCATGAAGATCTGGACTTCAGAGCACGTCTTTGAGTAAGTTTGAGGAAATTGGGCCGGTCGGCGGGGCGCACGGGGCAACTGCAGGGTGGGGAGGGCAGGTTGGGCCGGGAGTGGTGGCGAGGCCGGGGCGCCCCTCAGGAAGCTTCCAGGCGTCGGGCCTAGTTGGGGGAGCTGGGCCCGAGCCCCGAGGGGCCCCGGGGGCGGGGACTCTCGGTCTGCCGTCCCGGAGCGGGTCCCCCGAGGAGGGAGCCCTCGGACGCCCAGTCCCCGCGGCCGCCCGGGCTGTGGGGGAGGCCCGGGACGGGCACTAGCGGCCCGCCCCCCAGGGAGGCCCCCTCCCCCCGCCCAGGCTGGTGGGGGCGTCGCCGGGCACGGAAGTCCTCGACTGCACTCGGGTGGCAGAGGGCCCTGCTTGTCACATCGGCCTTGCCAAACCCGGTAGGACGGGTCCCCCCACCCCGGCGGAACCCAGCGGGAAGGCGTGGGCGAGTCTCCTCGCCGGGCCACCTCGCCCGGCCACCTTTCGGGAGGAGGATGGTACCGGGTGAGGTCGAACGACCAGGAGGCGAAACTTTTCCGGCAGCTCGAGACCTGAGGAACAGAGCCTGAAAATTGGAGTCCAAGGTCCAGCTCTGGTTCCAGCAACCTGCGTGACCTTGGGTTCCCGTTTGCACCGGAGACACGGAAGATGACGGTGCCGTCAGGGCCTGCCACCAAGAGATGTCTTTGAGGCCACGCTCAGGGACGTCTCTTGGTTGGAAAAAGTTCTTGGTTACAAAATAGGCCTTGACCCCACGTGGATGTTGGGAATGAAATTCCCTTTTGGTCCCGCGGTTCCATATACAAACGAAGCAGGCGTTTAAGCAGCTATTATCATTTTTTGGGAAAAGAAACAATCCTAATAGTTAATCCAGGGAAGCACTCCTCAGCGGGCTAATGCGTCTTCTTGTCACTCTTCTGAAATGCCACCGTTGTCCTACACACTGTTGTGATTTTACATTTGAATCCACTGCTGAGCTCTCTGCTCTCTGTTCCTCTGATCTTGTTATTGCCGCCACACTGTTTTAATTTTCATAGCTTCGAAGTATGTTTTGGTTCAGCCATTTGATCGTTTAAACCATGATTCCGAGGGCAGTTTTAAAAGAAGTTGTAAACTTTTTGCGTCCTCGGTGACCCACTCCCATCCAAGAGTCCACCGGGTCCCGGAATGTATAGAATGTTAGAATCAGAGGGGAGATTTCCTCTTTCCCCAGTGCTGGCTCTCCTGGGTAAAAAAGACCCTAGATTTGTGGTCTTTGTGCTGCTCCCTACCCGGTAACAGCCTTTACTACTCTGTTTCAGCCCTTGGCATCACGGATGGTGTTCGTTTGACGGTCTGCTTCTGGATGTCAGTGCTTCAGAAGTTCTTTGAAATTTGGAGTCCCCGCGTCTCCTTAGAACTTTCTTCTCTCTGTCTTCCCTAACACTCCTCTCTGCTACCGTTTCCACTCTTTCTGCTCTTCTCGCCAGTGTTTCCCCCTCTTCCCCTAAAAGTTCAAGGAGATTCTGTTATTGGCCTTCTCGTCTTGCCATTTCAGTGATTCTAATCTTTGTGCCACAGACCTCTCTGAGATTTGATGAGAGTGCTGGGACTCTCCTCCCAGAAGATAGACGTGTGCAAATAAAGGCCGTACGTGTCCTGGGAGCAGCAGCCCTGTCCCCGATTCTCCCCAAATAATCCGGGCTTTTCGGTCAGGGTCCCAGCCGATACATCCATACTTAGGACGCCCAGATCTGTACCTTGGGCTCCAGCCTCTCTTGAACCTCAAATCCTCATCTTCAGGTCTTCACCAGGCATCTCTGCTCACACGTCCTGTGGGCTCGCCAAACTCCGCCCTGAACTGGAAGTTACCATCTTCCCGCACAGATCTTGCGTTGCCGTGTTTCCCATCTTGAGGGCTCTACTGTCTACAGCATCGCAAGTCCTCGTTCCATGTCTTGCCCATATGTGTCCAGCACTTCCTTCTGAGACTTCACCTATAGTTGGCATCCAGGTGAAGCCATCCACTGACTCCTTCAACAGATAGGAATGTCTACTATGTGCCTGGGCTGTTCTTTGGTTACATTTTGGTAGATGAATCAAGACATCGTTGCTGCCTGGCTGGAGTTTTGTGTGTCCTTAAGTGTCTGCCCACCTCATTTTATAGGTGAAGGACCTGGGCAGGTGGGTAAGGTTCTGCCTGCCCTCTGGTGCCATTCTGAGTGTCTTTTCACATAATTACATTGGTAGGGTTCAGATTAATTGCTGGAAGACTGCTAGCATGCATCCTTTGTAATGTTTGAGCTGATGACGTTCCATAAAGCAGTCTCAGTTCAAGTTAAGTCAACACCGATGTTTTCAGGTTGGCTCACGGAAGAGAAGGACTATATTACAAATAATACATAACCACCCTGAAGCCATGCAATTATTAATTTTTTGGAGGGAATCGGGGGAAGAGATAAGTGCAAGGAAGCCAGCTAACCGTGGTATATGACTAGATGGAGACAGGGACAGGGTTCATCTGATTTTCATTTTAGATAGTTGCCTTGGTAACCATCTGAGTGCTCGGCCTGTATCACTTCTGTGTGTGCGGACCGTTGAGATTTATGAAGTAGCTCCCCTTATATACCTGCACTGCTTGCCAAATACAGCTTGAGATTAAAAACAGAGTGGGGTGCGTTTATACAATGGCAAAGATGAAAACATGAGAAGTAATGTCACCGGTTGTCCAGGGTTCTGGGAAATGCATGGTGTTGACATTTCCCCTCTGTTGGCAAGGAGGCGGCATCAGGCTTGGTTCTCTGAAAAGCTGAACCAGATTAATGGCCTCCCGCCCTCTTCTGCTTTTAGAAAGAGAAAAAGTAATGCTGTGTGGTTTATGGGTAAATGTGGTGAGACATCATCTCCAGACCTCTTTTTCCTTTCAGCGAAGACAAGCGCACAGATAGGGTAGCATCAGACTGCCGGTGGGCCCGGTCACCTCTCACCCCCCCTTGTCCTTCATAAGGGGCTCCTTGGAGGAGGATGGCTCCTGTAGCAGCATCACCTTCGTACAGGTTGTGAAGCGAACACGTGTACATCACATTTTGAATCCTCCGAGCACGTGTGCTTTTTCAAGAAGACAATAACTGAGAGAGAATATTAGAAGAGAGTGTGTTAGGAGTACCTTAAAAGCACTTTGTGGTAGTGTGTGACCCTTTCAAAACAAATCAGAATCACTCCTTTGAGGAAGGCAATAAAGAAAGATTGACTGGAGGGGCCACTATTTTTTATTACCTTAATCTAGAGAAGAATACGTTTTTTTAATATTACGGTATTCAAATCCATAAGGCTCTGGATCTTCTTGTAATCCCTAAAAGAATTTATGGCGTCTATAAGTTCGTTAACTTTTGTTAACGTCTTTATAACTCTGGGGACTTGGGACCAGGCAAAAGAGTAAATGGTATGATAATAATTTTTGCTGCTTGTTTTCATAGAACACATTTTGTAAATACATTGTTATGAATCAGTGGTTCTTAGCAACAGGATTCGCATGTGAAAGTGAACACGGGTAAATAGGAAAGATTGTGTGCGAAACTGTACTGTAATGCATCATCGGCTCTGTTTATCTTTATGGACATCACTTGTACCATGTAGCAGCCCGTGTGCTCAAAAAATACTGATTTCCGTACATGTTTAAAATGTAGATTGAGCTCCCCGAATCATCTTACGCTCGGTGTTTCAGAAAATAATTTTCCCTAGTTAAATTAATTAAACTTCAACTGTAAAGAATGATTTGCTGGGTTATGAAAATGGTTTAGCTTATATGCGTATGTTTTCAAGCATTTGGTTTTCTTGGTTCCTGTCCACAGCCACCCTTGGGAAACCGTTACGACAGCTGCAATGCAGAAATACCCAAACCCTATGAACCCGAGTGTGGTTGGGGTGGACGTACTGGACAGACATATAGACCCCTCTGGAAAGTTGCACAGCCATAGACTTCTCAGCACAGAGTGGGGACTGCCTTCCATTGTGAAATCTGTAAGTGCGTCTTTATTCCTGTGGAAATGTGACTGCTGTAGAGAAGTTTTCTAAACCACATTATAATTTCAAATAGGTTGTGGGAGCCGATTCTGAGTGTCATTTTCGCATCAGTTCAAATTGTATTATAATAAACTTGAGTTATGAGTGTATAATGAATTGGAAATATTATTACAGTCTTCATGAAGGCACCCGATAAAACCTTCTGAAGGAAGCCGGCTAATGCTCTGTAATCTAAAAGGAGTTCTGCTCTGCTCCTCCTGCATTGGCCGGCAGCTCCAGGCCCGTAGTAAGGTCTGGAAGCAGTGGGCTGGTGGTGGTGGTTAGCTTAGCTCGCCGTGGTCAGTGGTGGCTCGTGCACGTTGAGCGAAGAGCCTATCCTCAGACTTTGCTCTCGCCACCTTTCTTCCAAGGTCTGACACTCCTCCCCGTATGTTTAAAAACAGAATTCTCTTCCTTTACATGTGAGCAGGCTTTCAGTAAGAAACCGGAATGCCAGATCATTACAGTGTGAAAGAGTTCTGGAGTAATGAATGGACTCTGTTTCCTTTAGAGTTTCTCCTTATGGAAGATAGATCCACTCAGAAAACCAAAGGACCCATTTTTCAACAGGAATGTACTGATGGCTTCCTTGGTACGAACCACCGTGTTCGGTAGTGAGGACACAGAAATGAGCAAGGTCGGGGGGTGGTCTGGGGTCTCAGCCCAGCGGGTGATGTCGGATGTGATGCGTTATCCTCCGTCATGAAATGGCCATTTTTCTCCCTGGAGAACCAAGCCACGGCACCGTCTCCCTCAGACTGCTCTAGCAAAGCCTCGACAGAGACTCTTGAGCTCTCGTTTTTCTAGACGCCGTGTTTACCCAGATATTCTGATTTCCATGTTTCGGGCTCAGTGCTCCGTTGTCACACCTTGGTGGTTTCGGGGTCTGCTTTATACTGCGTGCATTCTCCCTGGGCTGCTCGCTAATTGCCTCTGGGAAGGGTTTTGTGTGTCTGTTAGTCCCCTCTCATTCATGGCGCATGAACTCTCGTGACCCTCAAACGGGCCTCCTTTCTGACCTTTGTCTGATTCCTCCTGTTGTTTAGGAAGCAGATTTTTCAGTTCGAGATGTTAACAGGTCTCTGCCTTGAAATAAAACATCGGTTTACTTGTTAAGAAACCCTTCCTCCTCTGATTACTAATTGTGAATGTTCTTTTTAGCTTATTGGTGCAGCAAGAACAAAAACATACGTGCAAGAACATTCTGTAGTTGATCCCGTAGACAGAACAATGGAACTTAAATCTACTAATGTAAGTTTGAGCTCCCTTTTAATTTAAAACTATTCGGCTTAATGTGGGGGGGGGGGGGCGGTGGTCTCTGTTATAGTTGATACACAGGCGCATGTATACTCTTTAACAGGAAATCAGCGCTCATGTGCTGCATTGTCTTTCCTGTTTGCAGCCTCGAGCTTTCCTGCTCCCATGAGCCCACTGATTATTTCTAGGGGTCAGCACTCAATAAATTGAATTCGGGATCATGTGCATATTGTGACGATAACACTTTTGTTATATTATTTTTTTAATAAAAAGAAAGCAGTGAATGGTGAAATTTAAGTTCCGGATTTGCAGTATATCAAAGTGATTTATTTGTGTATTTACCTAGCAAGATTTGGGCTTGTGAGTTAATTTGGGGAATGTTTTTAATCTTGGTTTCCAAAATGGTTTGATTTTTTTCTTTTTCATTCTGTAGATTTCATTTACAAATATGGTTTCAGTAGATGAGAGACTCATATACAAACCACATCCTCAGGACCCAGGAAAGTGAGTAAAAAAAATGTTTTGACAAACTTATTTTACAGGGTGTTTGAATTTTTTATTCAAGTCATATATTTCTTTGAAAAATGCAAGGTCATCCTGAAGCTGTGTGGATGTGTTTTGTTCCAGAACTGTTTTGACTCAAGAAGCCATAATCACCGTGAAAGGAGTCAGTCTCAGCAGTTACCTTGAAGGACTAATGGCGAGTACGATATCTTCAAATGCTAATAAAGTAAGTCAGGCTGCTCCCTAGTTGCTGTTACTCCTGGGTTTGGGTTTCCTTTCTTGGAAGAGCTTAGTACCAAACTTGTGTCTGTCCTGGAAAACGGATTCTGAACCATGATGCGGTGAGCATCCGTAAAGGCCGTTTTTTGCACAGTAGGGTCTAGCCCCACTGGGTTTACGTGCAGGCTATAACTCTTACCAGCCTTTCAACCTTGGACAATTAGGTTAACCTTCCTGTGCCTCAGTTTCCCATCTGTGAAGTGGAGGTCAGTTAGCCATCTTAACCGGGTTGGGCATGAAGACTAAATGAGATGAGACAACGTATGGAAAGCGCGTGTGGCCCAGGGCCCAGCATGTGGGAAGTGCTTGATGATGTGTCACTGTGTGCCATTGTTTAAAACACCCAATTCTCAACCCTTTTCATTATTGTCTCCGCCCAACAACCCCCAGGTCCATCACAGACCTTTTTTTCTCGAACAGCCACCAGCTCATGAAAGTATTTAACACTCAACACCATGGATAGATGGATATGCTTTGTACCTAAAAAGAGTGAGATTTTTCCACCTCCCCCAACCCCCAACTGATTTTTGCCCCTTGGAGAATGCATGATTTAAAACAAAATAAGTTTAGAGAAAGAGGTACATAATGCACTCTTCTATAACACAGGTTTACTATACTTACTTGGCAGTCAAAAGATATTTCTAGCTGCATTCTCCGTGCCAGGCAGAGGGCTAGGCTAGACTAGGGATACAGCAGGGGACAAAACAAGTATGGTCCCTGCCCTCATGGAACTAAGAAGAAGTCAACATTAATCACACGTCATTAGGAAAGGAAAGGTACAAAAAGACATGAGTATTTAATGAGTGTTGTGTTGAGTGCTGAAGGAGGGGCATGTTGGTTGTGAGGGGGATGCTAGGAAGCATTTCCAGCAGAGGAACTGCATGTGCAAAGGGCCTGAGACAGAGGAAGCATGAAGTGCCCCCTCTTTTTCTCAAGGAATTGCATCAAGCACCAGGAGAGAATGGTTGAAGAAAAAGTCAGGGACCAGCTCTTTCAGGGCCTCTTGCAGGATTTTGGTTTAAAATAATGGACATAAAAAGAAAAACCGAGTTTGACCTTTTGGCCCCCAAGAAAGGGACCGCTCTGATCAGAAATAAGTAAACCATCACTATCATTTAATTGTAGGTTCTTTTGAGAACATCTTTTGCATGCAAAAGAAAAAGCAGTTTATAGATCAATCTAGTTGCCCAAAGCATTCGATAATTTGGTAAACAATATTAAAGAACAAAAAGTAAGGACAGGGGCGCCTGAGTGGCTCAGTCGCTTAAGCCTCCGGCTTCCGCTCAGGTCACGATCTCATGGTTCATGAGTTCGAGCTCCGCGTCAGGCTCTGCTGACAGCTCGGAGCCTGGAGCCTGCTTCGGATTCTGTGTCTCCCTCTCTCTCTGCCCCTCCCCTGCCCATGCTCTGTCTCTCTCTCCAGAATAAATAAACATTTAAAAAAAAAAAAAAAAAAAAAGCAAGGACAAAAACGGTCCATCCCGGTGAGATTTAGTTACATTTGTAATGCTCCTTGTTACTTCCTGATGTGCCATTTATGTGATACGTGCCTTCGCTCTCACGTGGTGAGAATAGATATGTATTGAATTTTTTTTGAAGGGCCGAGAAGCGATGGAGTGGGTAATACATAAGTTAAATGCCGAGATTGAAGAATTGGCGGCTTCGGCGAGAGGGAGCATAAGGACACCGATGGCAGCGGCGGCATTTGTAGAGAAGTGAGGATCGAAGGCCCCACGCCCCCCCCAGGTCTCTGCAAGCTGGCAATGTATTTATTTGTTATTTAAAAAAATAAAACTATATTTTAGGTAGGATTTTTTTTTTTTTTAAGCTGAAGGAAAGCTGTATGACTTTGGATCAAAACAAAGAGGTGCGGGGTTTCTAAATACAAGGGATCATCCAGGAGTAGTATGGTTTGAAGTGACCATCTAATTGTGAGGATTCTAGTATTTATGTGAAAATTTAACAGTTTTCGAAAAGTACTTGGAAAATCTCATTGGCGCGTTAAATCTCCCTTAAGGTAGTATTTTAAAGATTTTCGTGCGTTGGAACTCTACCTAGCTTTGGACCAACCCCAGAACAAAGCAGAGCCGTCTAAGTTCACGCAGTTACCCCGCTGCGGTAAACTTCGCGAGCTGGCGTGAGGGGGTGCTCTTTAAAAGGAGAAATTACATGGTTTTAAAAGGACATGCTAATTTGTGTAAAATAACTTGCTCTGCTACAAACCATCATTAAAAAATCACAGTGTTTGGTTTTGGTACTTCAATGACATTTTCGGGGTGAAAATTATCACTAAAAGAATACATGACTCCCAACAGCAACAGAAAGGATTTCATCGTATTAAAGAGTACTGTGTTAATTTGCCAGAGTTTTGTAACTTAGGGAAAGGTATCACCTCCCTTGGATTTGTACTTTATGACTTGGCGTGCTCTCCCGTGGGCTGGTGATGTTCACTGAAAAAATAAAGTCATTACCGAAATCCTGCAGCACTCCAAACTGAAACAGAACAGCTGTACACATCTTCTAGCATTTCACATTTGCCTAACTTACAAATTGCCGTGTGTCAAAATCCTGGCTCCGTAATTGCTAAAGCATGATATGTCAGGTTATTTGAATATAATTACTTTTTGAAGTACTTGTGACCACAAAACATCTTTTTTACATGAAGAGCTGTACGTCATTTGAAATTACTCAAACCGATGTCTTCCTGAAGCATAAATCCCGGGTACTCAGTGTTTTTAGTAATATGGTGGGGGCGGAGGGGAAGGAAAAAAGAATAATGATGAGAAAAGAAGCATTGACCTAAACCAACCACTCTGTGAATTGCTTTGCAGCTTTTATTTATGGGAAATCCTTACTTTGGATACCACGGGGCAGCTGCGGTCTGAAAACGTATTTCCCATTTTGTAGGCAGGCAGTTCCCAACCAGTAAATAATATCTTTGATACGTGCAGTTGTTGCATACGGAGTATTTTTCTTAGAACGTGATTAGCTCTTGTCTTTATTTTACAAAGCTTAATGTAACAAACTCCTCAGGTTTCCTGGAAAAGAAACCAGTTAATATATGTACATAAACCACAGAAATACTATAGCAAACTATTTAAAAATTAGTGTTTTTCTACTCAGAGTATTGTTTAGCTTAAGACTTCTTAGGACTTTTGTAAAAGCAACTGAAATCCAATAAGGTTTTTATTATTTTTTGTAACCGGAGATGGTTTTTACAATTGAAATAACATTTCAGTTAGACAGAACATTGGAAAATACTGATATTTGATTTAAAAGTTGCCTTGTATAATTTCTGTAAATTATACTTGTAAAAAAGGTGTAATGCCCTAATGATAAAACGATTTCTGAACAAATTTTTTTCCTGTTTGATTTTTTTTTTAACTCTGACCTAATGATAAAATTCTAGAAATTTTCATTTTCCAGTGTAGTTACTTTCAGTGAAATAGCTGGTAGTTTGTGGCTTTTACCTTTTAAAATACAAATCTACAGCAAGTAGATGTGTTTGAGAGACTAAACTGGACGGTGTTCGCAGATTAGACTCGGGGACCATGGAGCACCTTAATCCTATTTAATATTAAAAATGGAAGCTATATTAAGAAAAACCTTTCTTCCTGAAAACTTTTAACTATGATGTGTTTCCTGATGATAATTTCTTTTTAATCACTGTGAAGCGCAAGAGAGATTTTGTTCCTCCTGCGAATGCACTGGGTCACCTGCCCCCCCGCCCCCCGCCCGCGCTCCCCCCCCCCCCTCCGTCCCCGCGCGCCGCCAGCAAGGCCCTGGCCCGTCCTGTCGCACGTCGGGGGACCACCCCGAAAGCCAAGGCTGTGTCAGGGCCGAGGTTCGCTTTTGATCCCTGCCTCTCGGGGGTGGGGGCTCAAGGGTTCCGTGCCGACGTCCGGGCGGGGCCGTGACCCCGGCGGGGGGGGGGGGGGATGTTGAGGTGGGGGCCGTGTCCCGCGCTGCCCCCAGCTGCCCTCTTCACCCGGCCGCGTCGGCCGGGGCACTACGGAAGCCCGCGGGGAACACGCTCGGGACTCCCGCGGAGCCAATCGGGGGGCGCTGCCGGCCGTCCCGCCCGGGGATTGGCACGCGAGGCCCCGGCCGCGCGTCCCCATTGGCTCCCGGCGTCGGGGGGATTCCGCGGCGGGGCAGCAGGGGCTGCTCGGGCCGGCGGGCGGGGCAAGAGGAGGCGGGATTGGCAGGTCCGGAGTCCCGCCTCTTCCGGTTCACAGGCTTGACCTTCCTGCAGCTGGGCCGCGCACCGGGCCGACATTGAGGCGTCCTCGCGATTTGGCCCGACTCGCCCACTCTCGCGACATCATGGTGGCGTACTGGCGACAGGCTGGACTCAGGTAGGCCCGCGCCTGGGGGGCGGGGGCCGGCGGCGCGGCCGGGGGTCGGAGGTCGCGCCAGCGCGGCGGGGGTCGCGGCCGGGGGAGCGCGGCTCCAAGATGGCGGCCGGGGCGGCCTCGAGCGTGCGGGGCGCGTGGCCTGTGCCGCGGGCCGAGCACCTACGCTCGTCCCCTTGGGGGTGCGGCCGCGCCCCCACGAGCGCCCCGGGTGAACGCGAGGCGCGCCGACGCCGGGACCCGCGTGCAGGGTCCTCGTGCCCCTACCCGGCGCTGCCAGCGCCCCGGCCTTCTGCCCAGCACGCACATGCCTGTGCTTCCTGCCCGGTGAAAAGGGGGAAGGTCCCTGTACACTGGAGAGCGCTGCACGCAGGGGGGCGGTGCTCCTGCGAGGCTCACGTACTGACGCGACTGAAGACACGACCTCTAGTGACATGGGGGCACCAGCGGTGCGGCCTTCGCACCTGAGCTCTTTGTGCCCTCGATGGAGCTAGCGCTTGTGACTTGCCCAGAGGGACACCTTCTAGTGGGCCCATGACTGGGACAGCTGAGCAGCCCAGCAGGTGCCTGACCTGGGGGGGGGGGGGGGGTGAGCACGGATCTGTGGCCTTGGAAGGATGACAGTCCCAGTAACGGGTGCCATCGAATCAAGCACCTACTCTGTGACAGGTGTGCTGGGCCCTGCCCTTCACACTTGTGTCTCCTCCCATCCACCAGTGGGGCCAGTAATATTAGTCTTCTGTTTTATTCTCGTTTCTACAGGTGGATAAAGTAGCCGGAAAGATTAAGCAGCCTGAAGGTCAACCCAATTAGTCACTGTGCAGACAGGCGTTGGAACGCCTGCTTCTGGCCCAGAAAACAAATCTGAAACATGAGAAAATAGACAGCAGCAGCCCCCCCCCCTCCCCCCCGCCTTCCTGTTTTCAAAAAGTATAAAGACTGAACTGACATCTTTTGGAAAATAAGATGTTGATGGGAGTCCATCTACCAAACAGGAAGCAGGCTGTTAGATCTTTTGTTAGAATTGATGATGTTCTCAAAGAGCTTTTAGGTTTAATTTAGAAACCTTGATTGGGAAGTATCTTCAATGGCAGACTTATGAAACAAAATCCAGTATTCTCCAGAAAAACCTTTAAATAATTACTCCGAGGAAGAACTGCTGAATTCAAAATAGTTTTTCTCTTTTAATTTTATGTATTTTACCTTGTAAGAATAACATGCGTAAAGAAAAAATCTCGAGTAGAGACGTGGGGGGAAATGCCCCTTCTGTCAGAGCCTCTCATAACATTTCAGTCTATTTCCTCTGCTATAGGATTTTTTTAAACACCTGTGAGTCTTCTATTTTAAATGAACAGGTATTAAATGGGTACAAAGAAGAGAAACCAAGATTACCCATGCAAACACCAAGATTAAGACTTTAGTACATTTCATTTTAAGTCTTCATTTTAAGACTTTAGTACATATACATTTTGCTCTGTATAGATTCCTTCTGGCACTGGTGAACTTTAAGTCCAGTGCAACTATACTGTACAACCAAACCAAAAGTTAACGTATGGGAAGAAAAAAAATCACAGTAACACAGCCAGTCTGGCTGGGTCATTGGTAATGAATTGTATGTTGTCTCTGATTTCCTCCCAGCTACATCCGATACTCCCAGATTTGTGCAAAAGCAGTGAGAGATGCACTGAAGACAGAATTCAAAGCAAATGCCGAGAAGACTTCTGGCAGCACCGTGAAAATTGTGAAAGTGAAGAAGGAGTAATCGGTAAGTTACTGACTTATTAGAAGAGCTGCATCTTAAGTTCTTAGAGCACGTGAAACAAAAGTAATTCTAGTTTTTCAATCCTGCCCATTTTTCGTTCAACCAGTACATTTAGGTGTTAGTCCGTGGGGTAGTAATTTAAAGCACAGAGGTGATACAAGTGCCGCGGCATCATAAAAGGATCTCGTTTCAGGCCCTGACAGGCAGAAGTAATTGGCACATTGATTTTCAGCTCATTTAGCAATGCTTAGGTAGAGAGCCATCTTATTTTAATTAAACCTGTTTCATTTGTCTGCACAACATCAAATAATTCGGAGGATAAACTCCCCGCTTTTGTAATTGCCGTCAGAGTTATGTAACAGTTCAGGGGCATGACAAATTACAGTGCTCTGCGTCTTCATTTCCCCCACGTCTGCCAGTGTTCTCACAAAGGACTGCTTCCTGAACATCAGGGCTGCGAGTACAGGCCAGCGTCCTGCTAAGTTATCGAGCAGCAGAATCCAAGACCCTGCAGTGAAAACTGCTTTTGCTAAATGTATTATTCTTTCTGAGTGCTTGGTGCGTTTTACTTTTCCAGAGGTGTCGGTCATGTAGAGTTACATCCTGTGCAGTAAAAGACAGTTTCGTACACTCGAGAAGTTCTGACTCTTCGCTCCAAACTGCTAAAGTGACGTGATCTCTCATCCTTTTTCTTGACGTTGTTATTTCAAAGATAAACAAGGCAAATAACCAGAGAGCTGTTTTTCAGACTTAATTTTCTTGTTTTGCTTTAAACAAGGCTTCAGACCTGCAGTAGCAGAGAAATGTGATAAATATTCATCCTTTGGCAGCTTGTGGTTATGAGCAATTTTACTTATTGGAACCGTCTCCCCTAAGCACTTTTCATTTTCATTTTGAATTAGTAAATATTTTATCATGAGTCTGGAGATGCGGTGTTTTAGCCCTTCTTCTAAGCCCTTCTTCTAGGGGCTCTCTGTCTCCCCTCATAATTCTAAGTAATGAGACCTGGTCTTACGTTGGGTGGTTTTGTCTTAAAAGTGACCTGGCTGCCAAAGTCACTGAGCCTCTGCAGCATGGCCAAGCCACGCTGCGCATCGCGCTCCCTTGACCTTGTGGTGTCCTTGGGGTCAGAAAGTAGTATCCAGATCCAGTAGAACAAAACAGCTCTCCCGAGGTCCTGCAGGGGATGACCCCAGCCCATCAGCACAGGGGGCTTTTAGTGTCTTTTGAAAGGCCGAGTAGTTTCTTTATTGCTAGGAGAGAACTTGGTTCTACTTAGAAGGGAAGTTCTGTGCAGCTGAGGCAGTGCACGTGAACTAGCACTTTCTACAGCCAAGAGCCAAGGGTCAGCATTAGCCACGTGAAGTGACGCCAGAGTTATCTTAGCTCATGACAAGGAAGTCACTGCCACGGTCGTGCCGGACAGTTAAAACACAAAGAACTCGCAACTGTTGCATTTTCTTTTTTCCTCCCAGACCCGCCCAGAGCTTGAAATGCTGCATTTTCAAGGTGAAGATGTGTGGGTATATGCTATGGCCGACTGGAAACCACCTCCCTTCGTCAAAAAACGAAACAAAAAAAACCCTGTCTTGTTCTAGATGGACGATGCCAATAAATTGAAGTATGGTCCACTCCTGCTGTTGGTGTTTGTTTTCCTTCAGGCTTTGTCTTCAGAGGAACTCTGCGTGCCTGCAGCATATGACCTCACGAGCCAGAGTCTCTTAAGTTGGGGCAAGCAGCTGTGGTATCTAGTGAGCTGAGGGATGCCAGAACCATGTTTTAAATGTCTCGGGATAGAAAGTTCTCTTTTTTGTGATGTCACTTAACAAAAGGAGCCTCTTGGTGAGGCTTTCACCGTCCCTTATCTTTGAACTACGAAATCACGTCAGAGTGGCGGATGGGTTATAATGAAAATAATTGCTAAAAGCGTAGATTAGAAGAGAAAACACTACAGTGTGGTCTTTTTTTTTTTTTTTAATTGTACACTTAACACCTGTGGAGAAGAATTACTAATGTCGGGATTTAAGCAAGAAACGTGCTTCACATGGTCTTGTGGGTGAATCTGTGTCCTGGGAGCACTTCGCACGGGGAGTGGGGCAGAGCCTTTCAGTAACTCGCTCCTCAGAGCTGAAGTTAAATCTCGTAAGATTCTTGCCTGCAGGTCTCGGGGCGCGGGGATGACGACAGCTCGGTGGCGTTTGCGTGGTGACTGGCTTACTCATTAAATACTCAGGCATGAAGACTTGTTGCAAATGTTTTGTTTTTATCTTCCTTTGAAACTTGGAAGCACTTGGCTGAGTAAAACACCCACTGCAAAGTTCATTGCTTGATTTTCACTGTTTTTGGAGAACGGAGAAATCAAATGTGAACGGGAAATTTTGAAACACTGTTCAGCTTCTCTGCCAGGACCAGTTCTCACCACGGTACTTAAGCTGACAATAAGTTTTCGGGGCCACTGAGCAGGGCCGAGGAGGAGCCCAAGAAAATGTCTTTGTTCTCGGCCTTCTGGAGGCAGTTTCCTGCCCCCGCCCCGGGACACTTGACCTGTAGGTTTTATTTCATTCTTGGCCCAGGGCACTCAAGGAAGAGCTCCAGGATGAATGGGGGGCGGGGGGGTGGCCGTGGGGCAGTAGCCACTCCAAGCCCCCCCCCCCATTCGTGAGCTTTTTCCCTCAGGGCTGTTGTGCTGTTCTAAAGTCAGGGCACCCCAGTTCCCGGCGCTGAGGTCCCCAAGGTCAAGGCACTAGGAAGCATCTCTCATTACAAGGACAGGAATAAATGAATCTCAAGGCCATCAGGCGTTTTTCATGGACGAAGCTGATGGTCAAAGGGCTGAATTCTTTGCAGCTGAGTAACTAGAGAGAAGTCCTCGGTCAGCTTGGGAGGTAATGAAGGTGAGACTCGGGGCCAGGGCTGCTTCTAGGGAAAGGGGGAAAGTAAAAAATAGCCAGGTTACCACCCAGCAAAGATTCTTTGAGCCTCTTTCTCTGTAGTTAAAAATCCTGAACTGATCACTGTGATAAAGTAAACTTCCTGCATCCAGACCTGGGGGCTGGGGGTCAGCTGGCAGGACTACTGTGTCCAGATGACCAGGGGACCCTGATCAAACCTAGTGGTGGGTATTTCACTAACCATGTGAGTGATTTCTGAGGGACTCCTCAATCTCTGCTCGCGCAGCATTCTTGGGAGTGAAGTGAAGGAACCGGACAAGCTCTCAAATTCTGATCCCGGGTCTCTCGTCTCTGAGACCAGTGTTGCCATGGCAACTGTACCACTGAAGGACTAGACTCCTCCAAATCTGAGGGGACAGATTTCTTTTGGTTTCTGGTGGGCTTGTGTGTGTGTGTGTGTGTGTGTGTGTGTGTGTGTGTGTTGTGTGTGTTTTAATCTATTCCTACCATAGAAAAGAGTAGGATGGTGAGATACATTTTGAAATATTTTTAACTACTCAAATTAATCAGTCTGGGCGGTTAGGCTCCAAGAAAAGGAATTTATTTAGTCTGAAATAAAGCAATTTAGCCATTTAAAATTGAATTTCCTTGTATTTTAATGATTACTATTGAGCAACAAAAATCTTGACAGCAGTATAAATCAGCAGGTTTTTTGGGTTTTGGTTTTTTTAATTTGGGTCTGTATCCTTCCTTGCATCTACTTGATTGCCTTTTCGGATTTGAGAAGGAAAGTGCTTGCTAGAGGAAGCGTGTGTATAAATTCTTGTAAACTCAGAGGTCGTAAGTCTTTTCTGGCTTCTAAGAAGTTATGAACTTCTGAGAGTGGATAGGTAACAGCTTATTAAATCTGCTTTTGTTTTTAGTGCTTGAACCACAAGGAGAAAGTGTATACAACTTTTTTTTTTAAGTTTTGTAAATAGAAGGCTTGTCATGATACTGACAGCAAGACTTAATTTTCTCTCTGTACGTGTCTTCGTTACTTCCTTACAATGCATATGGGAAGGAGTGAAGTTTTTCTGAAGGAGGTACTGTCATCCGTCCACCTGCTACTGTATTATTGCAGGTGACAAAAACGAATCGGGAGAGAACCTGGTGGCCTGCAAGTAAATATTTCCTGCAGTGAAGGTCGGAGCATCTTCCCATTGCTGACTGACCACGGATCATATAGTATAGCTCAGTGGTCGTTCCAGAAGGCCATTAAAGCCCTTATGGGCCCGGAAGGGATGGCTGTGCTGTATGTCAGAAATAGGTAAACCTTAATTAAAAAGTTATGGATGATTCGATTACACTCTTGTGTATTGCGTCCTTTTGTAACGTGAGCAGATGAAAATCATGTAACGGTGAAAGCTGTCTCGTCGTGCCGACGTTTATGGCAACTTCGGCAAATTAATTTGAACTGTGAAAGTTCCCTCATGAGACGGCGTCCTCCTGGAACCGAGAAGGACACCGGCCAGCCCGGTGCTGCCTCCTTCCTGCATGCGAATGGCTGCCCAGCGCACCGCGCCGTGTGCCCTTTCTGAAAGAGCAGAGGCCACAGAGCATTTTCAGAAGGTGATGACTGACTGAAAGTGAAAAGGGCATTTTGAAATAGCCTTTACAAGGGAAACCGAAGACAGTGATTCATGAATTCCCAGAACCCAGCACTAAGAGGGAACCGACAGTGTAACCGTGTATGTTAAAAGCCAGCTGTGCAGCAGTAAAGAGCAGAGGTTTGGAGTTGGTGGGTCTTGCTTGCTTGGGGGTGTCTTTGGCCAGGTGTCTCAGTGGATCAGGCACTGCCACTCGTTCTGGTCCTTCCCTTTTCCCTTTGCGGCTAGTACTCTGACAGGCACACACGAGGTCTGCACTATTCGCTAGTGGATGCTGACTCACATTTTGCCTCGGCTGCGGAGCTCCCCACGCACCAATTAGTCACCTGGCTTTTCCGGAGGCCAGCAAGTACCAGGAGGTAGGGTGCTGGGCAGAGTGCATGGCAGAGAAGCCGAGGTAAGACACCTGGCGAGGATGCCGGGCAAGGGCTCCCGGGTGCCGCTGGGCGGCCCGAGGGGGTCGAAGGCGAGCGTGGGCTGCAGAGGCCGCCCACGAGACCCAGGCGGGGGGGTCTCGATGCCTGGCACGGGGCCGTGCGCCCAGGAACGGCCCAAAGGGAGCAATTCCCCCACGAATTCGCTTTGCTATTTCAAACCAGCTAATAGAGGGTGGGTGCACTGAACGTCGGAGTCTGGAAGGTCAGCAGATGCCGGCGGAAGGCCCTGAGGTCCCTGCGGTCGCGCGGCCCCGGGGCGCCCCGGCGAGAGGGGGGCTCCCTGCGGCCGCCGCTCACACGGCCCCGCCAGGTGCCCGGGGCCCGTCTTCCGGTTCCATCTCTGCCTCCCCCACGACGTCTCCGTCTTCCTCGGGAACCGCTCTGGCGTCTTGAAGCTGCTGGTACTCGGACACCAGGTCGTGGATGTCGCTCTCGGCCTCGGCAAACTCGCCGACGTCCATGCCCTCGCAGGTGTACCAGTGCACGAACGCCCTCCTCCGGAACATGGCCGAGAAGTGCTCGGACACGCGGCCGAACAGCTCCTGCACCGCCGTGCTGTTGCCCACGAAGGTGGCGGCCATGCCGAGCCCCGGCGGCGGGATGTCGCAGACGGCCACCTTGACGTTGTTGGGGATCCAGTCCACGAAGCAGGCGCTGTGGCGCGTCTGCACGGCGAGCATCTGCTCGTCCACTTCCTTGGTGGACATGCGCCCGCGGAAGAAGCAGGCCACCGTCAGGTAGCGGCCGCGGCGCGGGTCGCAGGCGGCCATGGCGTTGCGCGCGTCGAACACCTGCTGCGTGAGCTCGGCCACCGTGAGCGCGCGGTACTGGCGGCCGTCGCGGCTGGTGAGCGGCGCGAAGCCGGGCGTGAAAAAGTGCAGGCGCGGGAAGGGCACCATGTTCACGGCCAGCTTGCGCAGGTCGGCGTTGAGCTGGCCCGGGAAGCGCAGGGACGTGGTGACGCCGCTCATGGTCAGGGACACCAGGTGGTTGAGGTCGCCGTAGCTGGGCGCGGCCAGCTTGAGCGTGCGGAAGCAGATGTCGTACAGGGCCTCGTTGTCGATGCAGAAGCAGGCGTCGGCGTGCCGCGCCAGCTGCCGCAGGGACAGCACGGCGTTGTAGGGCTCCACCACCGTGTCCGACACCTTGGGCGACGGCAGGACGCTGAAGGCGTTCAGGATGCGGTCGGGGAAGTCCTCGCGGATCCGGCTCAGCAGCAGCGTGCCCATGCCCGCGCCCGTGCCGCCGCCCAGCGAGTGCACCAGCTGGAAGCCTTGCAGGCAGTCGCAGGCCTCGCTGGCGCTGCGCACGGCGTCCAGCACGCTCTCGGCCAGCTCGGCGCCCTCCGTGTAGTGGCCCTTGGCCCAGTTGTTGCCGGCCCCAGAGTTACCTGTGCGGAAGGGGGCGGGGGGGGGGGGAGGAGGCCGGTTACCTGGCCCCCAGGGGGAGGGGGACGGGGCGCCCGCCAGGGGGCACCCTCACGGGTCCCGGAGGCCTTGCAGGAAAACCTACCGTAGATGAAGCCGTCCGGGTGAAAGAGGGCTCCCAGTTGGCTGGAGCGGATGCTGTCCATCGTCCCCGGCTCCAGATCCACCAGCAGGGCCCGCGGCACGTACTTCCCACCTGTGGAGGAAGGTCGGAAGAAGTGGGCAGACACCCGCGTTTCTAGAAGTTAACGTTCGGTCAAAATAGAACCCTGTGACACCGGCCAAAGGAAATGGCATTCTTCTAGAAGGTGTCTCTGGCAGAAAGACATTTGAAATAACGTCCTTGATGCCTACGGCGAGGGCACACATCTCTCAAATACCTCAGAACTGCTTTTCCCATCGTGCTCTCTTTTGCCGTCTCGCCAACCACAGAGATGCTGTCCCTCGTGGAAGGGACTCCGGTTTTTATTTAAAAACTAAAAAGGAAACTTGGTGCTTAACCTGCTGGTGTTGAGACGTGCCCTTCCCCCCTCCCCCGCTACCCCCCCCCCCCCCCCGCACCTCCCCCCCAGTGACTTCTTCCCGGGTCCTTGCCCTGCACAAGGCCTGGGGACCTGTCACCCTCGGGATCCTGCTGCTCTGCCCAGACCTTGCTGCGACCGTGCACCTGGGGCTGGTGACCACGGCCACCCGTGCACAGTGTCCTACCGTGGGCCTCGTTGTAGTACACGCTGATCCTCTCCAGCTGCAAGGCACAGTCACCAAAGTAGCCCCCCGCCGCGTCGATCCCATGCTCCTTGCCAATCACCTCCCAGAACTGAAAACGGCAGGAGGGGAGGTCAGTGTACGGAGGGACCCCAAGAAAGGTCCAGAGAGGCACCCGTGAGCCAGCAGATTGGCCAGAGACGGACAGTGAGCGCCCTTGGGCCTGCTTGGTGGGGTCTGTCTGGCCGCCCTTTCTCTCCCCGGATGTTTTTGGGCCCGTTTTATGCCCGCTCCACCACTGTATAATTTCCTCTTGCCCCCACTAAACAGGAGTATGAAGACTGTGTTTTCTCCCCACCCGAACCCCTTACATAAAATGCCAACACATAAAATATTAAAATGGATTTTGCTCCTATTAAGTGGAGGCCATTGTATACATTAAAGCTGTTAATTTACAATTTCACATCCGACAGTGAGTGTATCTCTAATTTCACCGTATAGTGCTTCAAGCTAGTAAAGTATAGATCCCATTAAATGAAAATAGACTGAATTCTTATCTGATTTCACAGTAATATCTCCTTTCACTTGGGGATTTATTTTCATGCAGTGTTCCCAAAAAGCCCATAACTAGGACATCTAGGCATGGTTTTTAGCAATGTGCATTCTTCATGATCAGGTATGCATACAATTCAAAATTACGTACAGCTCTTGTAACTGTTTGAAACATATGACAATTTCAATCACATATACAGTATTTATTCATATAGGAACGCGCACAGCTCTTAATATGGAAACAGTTACTGAAATGGCCCCTTTCATTGCCCTGGAGAAGCACATATGTGCAATGAAAATATATTCATTTATGTTAAAATCCTCAAGGGTGTTTTCCCAGCCATGTCTTATAAGCGATGGCTCTGCTCGGGCCTTGGTCTCATTAACCAGACTCTATTTCATAGTAAATTACCTGCACTGTTCTGGGTCTGAAAGAATAAATAAATTTAAGTCTCTTACAGTTCTTATGACCCCAAGTAATCAGTAGTCGGTGCGGCTGGAACTGCCAGACAACGTGATTGTGGAGTAGGTGCTCAGACCCTATCGGGACCCCGCAATTCCTCTCCCGAGCCTCCCTCCGGATTATCTCCCCATTTCAGAGCAGTGGGGCTGGGCCTCCCACCTCTCCGCGTGCTTGACTCAGGAACAGCTCATCGCTGTGGCATGGGAAGGTGGCAACTCCTTTCCAAGCAGTGATATTCTTTGCCCCAGGTTTTAAACACCCACGTTAGAAGACTTTCATTTTTCGTAGCTGCATTACTCGCCATAGCCAAAAGTTGGAAACGACCCGTGAGTCCGTCGACGGATAACCGGAGGAACCAAACGTGGTGTATCCACGCAATGGACTATTATTCGGCCTTAAAAAGGAAGGCGATTCTGACACCGGCTTCAACGTGGTTGAACCCTGAAGACGTTATGCTGAGACAAATAAGCCAGACACAGAAGGGCAGATACTGTGTGATGTCACTTTTGTGAGGTCCCGAGAAGAGTTCAAATTCTTAGAGACAGAAAGTGGAAGGGTGGGTGCCAGGGGCTGGGGAAGGGGGTGTGGGGGATTAGTATTTACTGGGGACCGAGTTTCAGTTTTGCAAACGGAAAAGCACTTTGGAGATTAGATGCACAACACGGTGAATATACTTAACACTATTGAACTGTGCACTTAAAAATGGTTAAGATGGATGGGGCGCCTGGGTGGCTCAGTCGGTTAACTGTCTGACTCAGCTCGGGTCATGATCTCACGGCTCATGAGTTGGAGCCCCGCATCGGGCTCTGTGCTGACAGCTCGGAGCCTGGAACCTGCTTCGGGTTCTGTGTCTCCCTCTCTCTGACCCTCCCCCACTCATGCTCTCTCTCTCTCTCTCTCTCTCTCTCAAAAATAAACATTTAGGGACGCCTGGGTGGCTCAGTCGGTTGAGCCTCTGACTTCGGCTCAGGTCATGAGCTCACGGTTCTTGAGTTTGGGCCCCGCAATGGGCTCTGTGCTGACAGCTCAGAGCCTGGAGCCTGCTTCCGATTCTGTGCCTCCCTCTCTCCCTGCCACTCACCCACTCGCACTCTGTCTCTCAAAAATAGATAAACATTAAAAAAATTGTTTTTGAATGGTTAAGATGGATGGGGCCCCTGGGTGGTTCAGTGGGTCAAGCATCTGACTTCAGTTCAAGTCATGATCTCACAGTTCGTGAGCTTGAGCCACTTTGAGTGAGCCCTGCTTCTCCCTCTCTGTCATTCTACCCCTCATGTGATTTTCTCCCTCTCTCTGTTTCTCTCGCCCTCACTCACTTGTGCCCTCTCAGACAGACAGTGCCAGAAAAAAAAAAAAAAAAGTGGTTAAATGATAAAAAAGGTGGCTAGATGATAAATTGTACACGGTATTTTACCACAATTTTTAAATTTTTTTAACGTTTTATTTATTTTTGAGAGACAGAGCGTGAGCAGGGAACGGGCAGAGAGAGAGGAAGACACAGAATCCGAAGCAGGCTCCAGGCTCCGAGCTGTCCGCACAGAGCCCGGCACGGGAGTCAAACTCACAAACAGTGAGATCGTGACCTGAGCCGAAGTCAGATGCTCAACTAACTGAACCACTCAGGCCCCCCAGTTTTACCACAATTTTTTAAGAACTTCACGCTTAATGCAATTACATTTTTAATGCGGTTCATACTAGTGAAAGTAATTTCGGAATGGCAAAGGGAACAATCAGCTGTTACACAGTACAGTTGTGTAAAATTAGGATTCAAATTCAGGTTAGAGACCTGTTAGGCTGTATCATCTGTTTTCATAGTATCAGCCATTGAACCAGGCACTTTGTACAAAAATTTAGGTGGGGAGAACAAACACGCGTTCGTATTCATTCCAGAGACTGTATTTTAATTGTTTCTGCTACCACACCCCAAAACTTCTAGGTTTGCCTCCTTAATTTTCTATTTCATACTAAATCAAACATGTTGATTTTTTTTAAACTTTGCAGTATAAACATGAGAGAAGGAAGGCATCTTAGTAATATGCTGTAAAAAGTTGCCCAACAAACTGGAAAACTGTTTTGAGAAAATTACTCTTTTTTTTTTTTTTTTTTTTTAATTCTGAGAGAGACAGATGTGAGCAGGGGAGAGGCAGAGAGACGGAGAGAGAATTCCAAGCAGGCTCTGCACCATCAGCCCAGAGCCCGACGCAGGGCTCAGACTCATGAGCCGTGAGATCATAACCTGAGCTGAAACCAAGAGTCCCGGACGCTTAACCAAGTGAGCCCAGCGTTTTCGTATCTTTAGATATGAAAAATTCATTGCTAAAGTCATAAAGGTAAACATGGGTGGCATGTAACTGATGATGAAATTAACATGAATTAAATTGACGCTTTAGGCCTTTACTACTTCCTGTGTCTCTTTAACGAAGGGTGTGGTTTAAGGAGGCAAGTATTCAGCAAGTGCTTCCTTCCATCTGCTGACTTGTTGTCTCACCTGCTGACTTAAGATATTTCTTTGCCGGCTACACCTAGGGGCAGTAGGCAAGCTGGTCCTAGGAATAGAACTTTCCTTACCTTGGCTCCGATCTGGTTACCACACTGGCCGATCTGAATGTGTACGATTTCACGCATCCTCGCTTCCCGTCCAAGTGTAAGATCTTCGCAGAACCTTCCGTCTCTGGAGCCGCCCTTCACTGGTGTGACCCCCACACACTCTGGGCACTGCGGTGATGGGACCAGCTGACCCAAGCCCATCCCAGTGTGACTGCTCCAAGGGTGTGTCCAGCCCAGGGACCCAGCCCCCACTCTGCTATCATCCTGGTGAGAGGGGTGTTTCTTCCTCTCCCAACACAGAATATTACCCAGTCACTTCCTAGAGTTTAAGACCAGAGGCTGTCTTTGTGCACAGCGCCTGGTGGTCTAACAGCAGGTGTGGGTCTTGCCATGGTGGACTCGGGGCACCAGCGCTGGCCCCGGGCTCACGCTATGACAAGCTCCCAGCTCCCAGATCGGGGGGTGACCGGACCACCTGTAGGGAGCTTTCCTTGACCAAGCCAGGTGTGTTATTAAAAATCCTTTTGTCCAGGGGCTCCCGGGTGGCTCAGTTGGTGAAGCGTCCGACTTCGGCTCAGGTCATGATCTCGCGGCTCGTGGGTTCGAGCCCCGCGTCGGGCTCTGTGCTGACAGCTCAGAGCCTGGAGCCTGCTTCGGATTCTGTGTCTCTGTCTCTCTCTGCCCCTCCCCTGCTCACGCTCTGTCTCTCTCAAAAAATAAAACGTTAAAAAAAAAAGAAAAGAAGAAAGAAATCCTTTTGTCTAAGCCCATCACATGACAGATGAGGCCACAACATCCCAGAGCATGAAGTGACTTCACTGTAGCCACAGGACTGGTGAGACATGCCCCTACTTTGCCTTAGGAACTGGCCATGGCTCCCAGGCTCTTCAGCTGTGATTCCTAAGGACTGGTCTGACAGCCACTGGCAGCACAGAGGGGCCCTCGGGGGTGGACCATGAAGGGACAGTTTTTTATTCTTACTTTGTCTACTTTAATGTTAATAGAAAAAAATAACTAGTATTTATAATAGTAAAATGATAAGAGAAAGTGTCCTTTTGAACTTGGCCAAAGTTGTGAAGGCAACATGTGATTCTTCGGAGTCGGGGAAACTATCAAGAGATGAAATCTAAGGGCGCCTGGGTGGCTCAGTCGGTTAAGCATCCGACTCTTGGTTTTGGCTCAGGTCATGGTCTCACGGTTTGTGGGATCGAGCCCCACATTGGGCTCTGCACCCATAGTGCAGAGCCTGGTTGGGATTTTCTCTTTCTCTGTCTCTCTGCCCCTCTCCTGCTTGCAATCTTTGTCTCTCTCTCTCTCTCCAAATACATAAATAAACTTTTTAAAAGAGAGAGATTAAATCGAAACTCCGTGGTTCTCCATCGAGGCCTTTCTCCACGTAGCCCCAAACTTCCTTTCCAGCCCCTTTCCTGGACTTCACTCCTTGGCAAGGATGCCGTCAGAGCTCTGGATGCCTCCACGTGGGGCCGTCGGCTTTGTGGCCACCTCCCTCTCCCGCCACGCTGGTTCACGCCCTGCCTTACACGCCAATCCCTGCCCTTCTGAGGACTGTAGAACTTCTCCCAGGCCGGGGCCTCTCTCCTCAAGCCCCCGGGAAGCAGGTAACCACCCCGGGCGAGCACCTGCTTCTCCAGGGCTCTCTCCAGTGTTTGCCAGGCTCCCCAAACCCCCACTCTCTGAACAGCTACAGACAGGGACCTGCCATATGCCGGGCACACATTGGGAACCGGGGATATGGAAATGACAGAGACAGATGTGGGCAGTCCCTGAACTGGTGGAGGAACTCTCCATGGAAGCCACAGGCCCCTGGACGTGAATTCAAAGGCAGAACTGAAAACCGGTCCCCGGGCCCTCCTGCCCCTGCTCCTGTCCCTGCCCCTGCCCCTGCCCCTGCCCCTGCCCCTGCCTCTGACAGGTGACCTTGACCAAGGGGTCTGCCTTGCCTCGGCCCAAGCCCCACCCTGACAGTCAGCTCCTAAACCCTGTGCACTTTCTACGAGCCAGGTGAGGCCCAAGAAACGAGGTCAGTGATACGGACGGGAAAGTCATTAACTGCTTTTTCGTGGCCTTTTTGCTGGAAAATAGCTTCTCCTTCTCCCAAGGGATTCAGCCACAAAGTAAGAGCAGCCGAACAGCACCCTAGGAGAGAAGACCCACATGGGAAACAAGGACTTTGTCCTGCGGATGCCGGCACCGCACGCACTCCTGTCCTCCGCTGTCCAGTGACCTCACAGGCAACGTGCCAGCCAAGAGCACCCAGGGCCCCTGGGTCTGGTCTCGGGCCAGGAGAGAAGTTGCCGTAAGGGACGGTCCCAGGACAACTATGAGATTTAAATACAGACTGTGTGGCTTGGAGAGTCACAGTGAATCCGTGTTACAGCTCCGGAATTTGATCATGGCCAGGGTTACACAAATGAAAATTCTTGCTTTCAAAAGGTACTATGTAATATTCAGGGTCCAGGGTCTTCTCACACAGTTGGGCAACAACAGTAACAATGTGGTAAACGGAGAGAGACAGGTTCAGCGCATGCGGCCAAATGTTAACAGTCGGTGAATCTTTGCAAACCGAGTGCAAGGTGAATACTCTTGCGACATTTCTAAGCTTGGAATCTTTTCCTACTCAAATCCGAATGACCGCCTGAGTACGGACGCTTCCGGTCCAAACCCCGCCAGCCGCAAACAGAAGAAGTGTGGTGCAGAGAAGTCCAGAGAAGAAAGTGTAAATTCAAGAGCAGGAAATTTGCATGGAATTAGCAGTCTTTTTTCACAAGGTACAAAATGCAGGCAGAATGAGCCTTTCAGCTCCCATAGAGGTCACCCCCCACCCCCCGCCGGCCCCGAGTTTGCCTTTGCTCGACCCTTTGCTTTTCCTGGTGACCCCTCACCTGCCTTCCCTGCCCTCCCCCTGTTCATCAGAGCGCAAAAGCCCAAGGCAGCCCGTGGGCTGTGCCCCAGGAGCCCGTCGTCCCGCTGGCAGCTCCCTGGGTCAGGGACCCCGCGGCCTCGCCAGCACTGAGCGGACAGTGTCTGCACGTGGCTGTGTTTGCTAATGACTTATGCCCCTGCCTCATCTCCCCGCCGGCCCTGTCACCTCACCTCTGAGTCCCCAAAGTGCCCGATCCACGAGGGGGCCTCAGTAAATGTTAGAGTGCACACCGACAGCTGGGCAGGGCTGAGGCCATGCTCAGAATGGCAACTTTCCTTTTTTCCTTTTTTTAATTTTTTTTTTTTTTTTTAACGTTTGTTCACTTCTGAGAGAGATAGAGACAGAGCACGTGCGGGGGAGGGGCGGAGAGAGGGAGACACGGAATCCGAAGCAGGCTCCAGGCTCGGAGCTGTCGGCACAGAGCCCGACGCGGGGCTCGAACTCAGAGTTGCAGGATCATGACCGGAGCCGAAGTCGGGTGCTTCACCCACCGAGCCACCCAGGCGCCCCAGAATGGCAAATTTTCTTAAAGCCCGTGATGTATTTATTCACCAGTATGTCCTGGTGGGCCAGGTGGGGGCGTGGTGCCTGAGGACCTCTCTCTCTGGCCCCTAAGAGGTGGTCTAGACTGAAAGTAGAAACGGTTCCAAGAAAACTGGGCGCCAGGAGCAGATCGTAGAAGGAACGACCGCACGAGCTATTACGGGAAGCAGAGGCCGGCAGGGCTGCTGAAAGAGCCCGTGTTGGCTGCCGCAGGGACCGCCGGGCCGGGCCAGGGGGGCATTTTTGATCTTCCTGTGTTCATTCTTTGCTGTATGAGCAGGAGCCAGTGTGTTGGGCCCCCCCCCCACCCCCCGCCGCCAAACCTACACCCTGGAGCACATTCCCCTTGGTCATCTCAGTTTGCTCAGGGAGGGAAAAGGCCAGCTTTCCAGATGGGCGCTTAAAAGGTTTTTCTGTTAATGGGGCAGTTGGCAAAAAGGGGAGGGGGGCAGAGGAGCCCTGTTTGCTTTGATTCTGGGCTCCACCGGCAGTGTTGACTCAGTCTGGGTGGCTGTCTGAGCTTCGGATGCTGTGAGGGGCAGGGCAGATCTGGGCAGGGACACTTTGCGGCCAGGGGTGGGGGGAGGGACCGGCCCTGCCGCTCGAAAGGGGGGCCCACCTCCTCCCCAGATCTGAATTTTCTCAGCTGTGAAATGGGATGATGGTCCTGAGTCCCGGCTTTGCAAGGAAGACAGAGTAGGCAGGGGCGGCCCCCCAACACCCCTTTGCAGGCAGTGTTTTTCACACGGGCGTCACAGGCTGGAGGCAGATGCGTGGACGACGCCCTTCATTCGGCACCTAGGAACTGCGTGCCTACTGTGTGTCAGGGGCACAGACAGAGGGCTCCGCGCTGGGCTTGAACCGTGTGGAGGGAGCCCAGGGGAAAGCGGTAGGTCTGATGCACAGACCCCACCGCCTCCGCTCTGGTGTCCTTTACCAAGGTACCTGTTCCCCCGAGGAAAGAGCTCTCCTCGGACGCCCGCTTAGCAAAAAGCCAGGGAAATGGCGGATGTGTGTGCCTTTCTCAGACTCACAGAAATGGTCCCTTCCCGGGACGCAGGTGAACAGTGGCCCTTGAGAGGCCACCATTCCCCGTGGTCCGTTCTCCAGCCCGGCTGAAGGCGCCCCCCCCCCCCCCCCCCCCCGCCGCCCTGAACAGCAGCAGGGATTCAGAGCGACGGTCTGTGATGAAGGAGAAAGTCATTTTCTGCCCACGAAG
Source organism: Prionailurus viverrinus (assembly GCF_022837055.1). Lineage (NCBI taxonomy): Eukaryota > Metazoa > Chordata > Mammalia > Carnivora > Felidae > Prionailurus > Prionailurus viverrinus. The sequence goes on from NC_062563.1 coordinate 4,360,043, forward strand.
AAGGGCTGTGGCAGAGGCTGGTTAGAGCACCGCCCGAGAAGGCACAGGGCAGGAGCAAAAGCCTCCCTGCGACTGCACGGTGGGTGATGCCACAGGACAGGGACGCCGAGAGGGCAAAGTACGACCAGGCCGGCCCTGAGCCGTGACACCTTCTCCCTGGCAGGCCGAGGCCATCAGTCCACGAGAAGAGGCGGTGGTAGCCGGCCTTTTCCTGGATGACACTTGACTCTATTATGGGAACAGCCCTAAGACGATAAGGAAAACCAAGTGTCACCCAGAAACCCCCAATCGGCCGCTTCCAGACTTCCCCGGGACATGCCCCTCAGTGGTCAGATCCAGCCCCGCCCCCACCCCCGCCTCCATCTGGCGAACGAAGTTAAGAGAAAAGCACGGTACTCAGAGATTTCATCGATTTCATCCACCCCTGATCCTTCCACCTCTGAGCGCATTGAAGTTCCTTGAATAACTCAGAGAAGATTGTTGAATTATAGTGTTTGCTTGTGATTCAGAAGCAGAAATTTTTCCAAATGTCTTCGCAAGAAACTGACATCTGAGGGGCCATTATGAGTGAGTCAGCGGGTGTGGGCAGATCATCAGATGAACTGAGTTCTACTTTTCTTGTACTCCGCTTCTCTGCGTGTTCTCTTACTGTGAAAGAAAGTTCTGGGAGGATGAATAAGTCAGTAGAAGAGAAGAGAACCGGGAAGACATCGCTGGTTTCCACCAAAGCCGGGCTGCCCCGCTGCACGGAGGAGGGCAGCCCGTCGCCCCACCGCCGCACCTCGTGGGACTCGCCGGGCTGCCCTCCACCCCCGTCCAGCCTCTGGGCCCGGGTAGAGTCAACGCTGTGCTGCGGGTCTGCAGGAGGAGACGAGGAGACGCACACGCAGGTGCACGCACATCACGTCCCCTGGGCCGCGGTGACCCTGGAGGTGGGTGGCCACGCTAACCTCAGCCGAATGTCTCCCGTCTCCCAAGGCGTGCAGCTCCTGGTCAGTGTTATGCCGTGGCAGCAGCAGAGATAAGCACCGTGTGTATGGCCCAGTACCCGGAGCCGAAATGAAACAAGAACACGTACGGCTCAAGGCCCCATATTTGCCCAAGAAACCTCTGCTGTAAAGTCTCAGAAATCCATCCGTTTACCCAACAAATATTGGCCGAGCACCACGTGGGGGCTTGAGGGACCTCCGGGAAGAGGAAGGTTTGGGCCCCACACCCCAGAGACGGCACAGCACCGCCCCCTTCCCGCTGGCCTTCGCCCAGCTCTCTGGCATCTTGGGCCCGCCTTGGAGCAAGGTGCTCTCCACATGCGGTGGAAACAGGCTTGGAGAGGGAGCCTCCCAGGAGAACATGGCAGAAACGGAGATGGGGCCCGGGTCTTTGGACCCTGACATCTAGGGATACGCTTCAAGGTCGGGAAGGAGGCCAGCTGGGGCGCCTGAGTGGCTCCGTCGGTTATGTGTCCGACTCTCGATTTCGGCTCAGGTCACGATCTCACAGTCGGTGGGTTCAAGCCCCACGCTGGGCTCTGTGCAAACAGTGCGCAGCCTGCTTGGGAATTCTCCCTCTCTGTCTGCTCCTCCCCTGCTTGTGCTCTCTCTCTCTCTCTCTCTCTCTCTCAAAATAAATAAACATTAAAAAGAAAAAGAAGAAGAAGGCTGGCCAGACGGCCTCCAGCTGGGCATCTGAGGCATCTGGACCATTCGGCTCAGCTCACCTTCCTCCTCGCCTCTGGTCGGTAAGTGGGTCTGTCCACCTCCCAGGTGCGTGGTCCTATGCGTCCACTGTCACCACCTCTCCGGGAGCACCCACCCCCAATCGCCACCAGCTCTACCACCCACGACCACAGGACCCCTGGACCTCCCCATCCCCCCCCCCCCCCGTTCCTGCCTCTTTCCTTTCACCCTCCCCATGGTCACAAGATCTCATAAAACAGAAATCAAACCTCGCCCACTGCCTTCCGGGAAACTAGCAGCAACCAGCGGAAAACCAACCTTCTTCACCCTCATGCCACAGTTGATGTGTCGTCATTCTGATCCCTGATGGGAGACACCTGGCAGGGGCCTGTGGGGGGAGCCGGAGCAGAGCCAGGTGCAGGCCTGCCCTGAGAGGGGGGCAGAACCGGGCAGGCTCTTGTGGGAGCATCGCCTGGGGTGCAAGGTCGAAGCTGGGGTCCCTGTGGCTGTGAGGTCTGGGAGGTGCGCAGAGGGTCCCATTTGCTCTCCGGTGACTTCACCCCTGCCTACCTCCGGGCCACTCACGACCCCCACTGGATTCTTCCAGTTGGTCACGCTTACCAGTGTGTTTGTATTTCAAGGCCTTTGCATACATCCTTCTGTTTTAAGAGTCCAGCACTTTCCAGGGCTATGTCCTCATCATTCAATCCCAACAACCCCTTGGATGGCTAAAAGAACCGTCCCAGACCAAACTCCCCAGAGGACCCCTGTCTCCAGCATGCCCCAAGGACTTTACCTCTGCTGTATCCCCAGGGCTGGGACAGTGACCTGCCACAAACCGCTGACGGCCTGACTGTAGGGAGGCCGCAGGCTTGATCAGTCCTTCAGTGTCCAGGACCCCTCTGGTCACGGGCCAGCTCCCGAGTGGGCTGTATGTGGCCTGCCCAGCTGTGCCCCGTGCATTCTGAAGGTGATGCTGGGGGTCAGCCTGCCGGTGGGGCCCCAGGGAGCCGCGTTCCCTCCCGAGCGGACGGGTGCAGCCAGGAGAGGGCGTGGCGACGAAGGCACTTGGGGGCAGGGGCAGGATGGCCTGTGCACCTGGCCGCCCCTCGGAAAGGCCTTCGCTGCAAAGGTGCCTGGGAAGTGAGCGTGAGTGTGGATGTGCAAGGAGGCCGCGGTGCCCTGCAAAGCCAGACTTGCCTACTGAGCACCGAGCACCGTCGGCACCCAGCAAAACAGACGCCGGGAGCCAGGATGTGGCCACACTCAGGAATGTGGAATGATGGGAAATGTCCGCAGCTTGGCGGGCGGGAACAATGCGGCACAAAGGAGGGAGGAAAGAAAGGATTTTGAGGCAACCCCAGCTTAAACGAAAGCTCATCCTGTGTCCTTCTTCAGGTTGCGAGGGCAGGCCAGCCCGGGCCTAACTGTAAGGTTGCGTGCTATTCCTCACAACAAGGGGGGAAAAGAAATCACCCTTATATTTAGAAATGAGCAGGCTTTTGTGTTGGGGCCTTGGGTCACTTGTTTGCCTGGAGATTTTTTTTTTTGATGGGGTTAAAAAAAAAACCAAAAAGGGTTCTCAAACCTGCCAGCGACAGGCCTCACGCTGACCGGGGGTCTCTCGACCTCCTGGAGCCCATCTTCCCACCTGTGAAATGGGACGATGGCCTCTGACCCCCACCTCCCAGAACTGTGCCAAGAATCAAGTGAGGACAGACACTTGCCAAACTGTAGAGTCTTCTGGAATGCCAGCACCTCTGCCTTTAAGCACCACCGGGGGAACAGGTATGACTCTGGTCTCATCCAGGAAGAAGGGCCTCGGGCGCCCAGTCAGTTCCCAGGAAGGCCACTTTGTAGCGGTTTCAGGGGAGGCTCTGAGCTCTCACATAGCTTCTAGATGCTGCCCCAGACTCCTTGCCGGTGGCTTAACCATAGCTGAGAGGGCAGCGGCCAGAGCCAAGCCCAGGCAGCGGGGGCCCCAGAGACGAGCTGGGCTTGGGGCCCTGCCCTGAGCCTCCTCCAGCCCAGGCGGGTAGAGTAGAGGAATCATTATCTCGATGATGCCCTCAGGCAAGCCGAGTGGAGTCGGGAACCAGCCGAGTGGAGTCGAAAACCGAATGGGAGTCCGGTTTGCCGAGTCCCCAAAGCTGCTGGTCCGGTGGCTCTGCTCTGAAGAGAGCAGATCCTGAGGGTAGATTCCACCGGGACCCGGGGCAGCCACTGGGGGAGGTGGCCAGTTCAGGCAGGTGCCTTCCTCTGGGTCCCAGGCACCGTCCGAGTTGATCTGCGTGCCCTTCCGAGGGCTCCGGGGCCAAACCCGCTTCACCAGCAGCAGTTCATCCCAACACTGCTCTCGGCACAGCCGCTGGGCCGAAATCGGGTTCGCCAGTGTCCACAGCCACCCCCTCAATGGAACGTGTTTTGGAAGCGTCGGCGGAAAGGAGTCCCCCACCCAGTGGCTGTAGGATTCAGTGGGCAGAGAGGGAAAGATTAGGGCCTGAGGTTCCTGGCGGGAGTGGGGGAGGGGGAAGACACCTATCTTGGAACTTAAGAATGGAACAGACCCCACTTCCTACCCCCCCCCCCAGGTTGCCCTCGAATTTGACAAAAGACCTAAGTTTTTATGGCCACAGACCACCCTTTGTACAACGGAAATGAGCCAATCGGGAAGGACAATCCAGTGCCCAGAGCTGTCAAGCCAGTAAGGGTAGAACCTGAGAAGGAACCAGGAGGCAGGGAAGGGGGCGCTGACCAGAACGTTATAAAACGAGGACCCTGGGTGGCTCGTTGGGTTGGGCGTCTGACCTCGGCTCGGGTCATGCTCTCACGGCTCATGAGTTCGAGCCCCGCATCAGGCTCTGTGCTGACTGCTCAGAGCCTGGAGCTGCTTCGGATTCTGTGTCTCCCTCTCTCTCTCTCTGCCCCTCCCCTGCTCACGCTCTGTCTCTGAAAAATGAATAAACCTTAAAAAAGTAAAATAAAGAAAAAAAACAACCAAGGACCCTCGCCTATAGTCCTCAGGCATTCACTTTCGCAACGTCCCTTCTCTGTAGAGAGAGCTTTCCTACTATTCTGTTTCGGATCTTACGGTCTAAGAAACTTCTGGCTGCTGCTCATTTTGTGTTCACCTCTTCATTCTTCGAAGCAGGAATGAATCCCGGGTATTGTGGTAAAAAATCCTGCCACACCAGTAACCCCCAAAATGACACAGCCGGCCTGCTCTGATAGCGGTCAGCCAGGCACACAGGCGCCCACAGACCACAGCCAAGTTCAGAGGTGAGAGAGAGCCCCACGTCCGCTTGGCTCCCCGGGTTTGAGACATCACAGGGGCCGAGGCGACAGGGTGATCACATGAGACCTCACTTCCTTCTCCTTGCCTTGAAACTTGTGGTTTTAATTTTTTTGAATGTTTTAGTTATTTTTGAGAGCGAGAGATAAAGAGAGAGAGACAGAGTGTGAGTGGGAGGGGCAGAGAGAGGGGGACACACAGAACCCAAAGCAGGCTCCAGGCTCCGAGCCGTCAGCACAGAGGCCCACGCGGGGCTCGAACCCACAAGTCTCGAGATCATAACCTGAGCCGAAGTCGGACGCTTAACCGACTGGGCCACCCAGGCGGCCTGAAAGTTGTGATTTGAAATGTCCGGACTCCCTACCCCTCCTCCTGTCCGGTTTTCCGTCATTTTTCGAGCGTGAGCTGCTTCTTTGTCAGGAAGATCGTGGGGTGTCCCAACTTGCCACCTCCAGAGGTCCTGTTCGTTACCCCGCCCCTCCCTGCAACCTGCCTTCCACAGGGCTGATGCTTCCAGACCTTTCCACCTGACTTTCCACCTGCAATGTCGTGATTTATAGGAACTTCATATTTGGTCACTTGGATGACCAAAATCTGTTTCTCCCAGGTATTCGGTCTTTGTCCACAGTTTCTAGCTCACAGCAATCTAAAGCCTTGGAATTGTGAAATCGGTCGGGGCGATAAAAGTCTTTTGTTATGTTCATGGAAGGCAGGGCGGGGAGGGAGGCCTCCGGAGGGGAACTGGAAGCCCCGCCCCCTTCCTGGGTACCTCGACCTCCATATCTCTTCATCTGGCCATTGATTCTTATCCTTTAATAAGCTGGTAAATGTAAGTATTTCCCCGAGTGCTGTGAGCTGCTCTGGCAAATTAATCGAATGTAAGGTCGGGGGGTGGGGGGCGGTCTTTGGAACCTCCAATCTGTAGTCGATCGGCCAGAAGCACAGGTGACAGCCTGGGGCTCACAAGTGGCCTCTGATGGGGGCGGGGGGTGGGGTGGGGGCAGTCTTGTAGGACTGGAATCCGGCACCAGACCATGTCAGGATTTGAACTGAAAAATCAGACACCCAACTGGTGTCTGAGAACTGCTTGGTGTTTGGGGGGGTAGCGGGAAGGGGACCCACGTCTCAGGCTACAATTGGGTCAGGGAACCTTAAAACACCACCCCTCTGTCTGACCCTGACCACCCCGAGAGGCCTAGTGAGCAGTCAGGCCCAGCAAAGAATTTGCAGGGCCTGGAGCAAAATAAAACCCGGGCCTCAGTGTCAGACCGAGCGGGGCACCGGCTGAGCACAGGGTCACATGCTTGCGTCCGCAGTATCTACACCCAGCGCATCTTCAGAGCAGCCAGCTCGCCCACTGCGGTATGAATGATGTTGGGGAGCAAGAACTGCCGTCCCCTTTGGGGCACCCGGGTGGCTCAGTCGGTTAAGCACCTGGCTTCGGCTCAGCTCATGATCTCGCAGTTCGTGAGTTCCAGCCCCGCGTCGGGCTCTGCGCTGACGGCTCGGAGCCTGGAGCCTGCTCCGGATTCTGTGTCTCCCTCTCTCTCTGCCCCTCCCCTGCTCACTCTCTGTCTCTCTTTCTCTCAAAAGTAAATAAACATTAAAAAAAAAAAAAAAAGGATTCCGGTCCCCTTCAAAGGTTGTTCTAGTTGGAGTAAGAGTCAAATTGACACGAGGCAGAGTAACAGGAGAAAATCACACTTAATGGCGTGCGTACCGGGAATCCACGCAGACAGAAACTCCAAAGACAGGCAAAATGAGGCATACGTGACCTGAACTAGGGGGACAGGGTCTGGGACTTGAGAGGGAAGGAGTGCCCTTCACACGGAGATAATGTTATGCCCAGAATTCGTGATCCCCAAAGACCACTAGGGAGCCGAGTCCGATGCAAAAGCAAAGAGCCTTTATTCGAGCTAGCTCGAGCTCAGGCCCGCCCTTTCAATAAGAGCAGAGCAGGGAACTAGACGTCCACGGTCCTGCCACACAGATGGGTGGCCCAGATAAAATGCATCTCTGCCAGTAACCTTTCTTCCGGGAAAGACCCACAATTTAGATTCTTTGATGGAGTTAAGGGAGGGGCAGACGTTCCTTCTGAGCCCGCAGGGTCTCAGCTGCCTTCCACTGAGAGTAACCTTCACGCCAAAGCGGCCACTTCGGGTGACCTGCCCTCAGCCCCTGCGGTGGAAAAACTTACAGGTCAGCACAGTTTCACCCATTATTAGGGATGAGGCCTCAGACCTCACAGCCCAGCCATCAGAGGGGAAGCACTGAGTGAGCCTTCCCCATCCTGGACTTTCAGATCTGATGTTGTAAAACACGTGACTGCCGTCTGGACCGTGACCGTCTGTCGAGATAAGGGTCTCCAAGATATTTGTCACCCGCCATGTTGTGAGCACTCTGGCTGTCCCGAAGCAGTGATGAACTTCTAGCTTCCTCTTTAGAAGGTACCAGAAGTCCACCTTTCAGGAATACCCCACCCGGTGACATGACAGGGACAGCCACTGGCTTTCTTCCCCCACGTGGGTGACCTGATTCACCTCAGTGGATGTGACGCGGCAGGGGAAGCCTGTGCGACACATTTCCTACCCAGAGTGGAGCAAAGGGCTCTGAGGCCAGGCCTCGGGACACGTGCTGGGGCAAACCAGCATCTGGAGGCCGGGTTTCAGTTGCCCCCTCCCCCCAGTGCAGTCTTGAGCTTGATCTCCCAGAACCAGGAGGCAGCCCCATCCCACCCCCACCCCACCTCCCAACCAGGAGCCGACTTCGCAAGAAGCTAAAGGACACGTCAGTGGTTAGAGCCCAGGTCCGCGCGGTGCCTCAGCGAACGGCTTTTCAGGAGCAGGGACTAAACTTCTGGACGGGTAAAGCAGGGCCGGACGTTGCCTCTGCGGCCCGCCGGGCTCCGACAGGCTCTGCCAGACAGGCTTCCCCGCTCTGCCGGGATTCCCCGACCACCTCAGCGCTTCCGAGGGTGGTCTGGGAAGTTGCTGGAAGCCCACGAGGCACGCGTGTTCACGTCTGATGGCCAGCCTGGCGCGAGCAGAGGGAGGGGCCGCGGGGAGGCCACGGAATGCCCATTGGAGCCCCGCAAGAGCAGCGTGGGCTCGTCCGTGGCCCCCACGGCCGGTGAGGCCCCTGGCATGAAGCGCCTGGACCTCTTCTTCCTGGAGGAAGGCGGCCGCCAGTGGGTCTGCTCAAGTGACTGCCACCCACGAGGAGCAGGAGGGAGGGAGGCACTGTTAGGTCGTAAAACCAGGGCCTCGGGGACCCACTTCTGCTTTCGGTTCCCCTTTGACCCATGACGCGTTTTGTTAGCAGGAAAGCTTTTCAAGCATCTTTGGAAGTTGGAACGTAGAGGTAATGATTTCTGGGCCGGGTGGAATTTCTCCTTGGGGCGGGTGGGGGGGCGGGGATCTTCTAGACGGATCTCTCCTTCCTTCTCTGCATACGGGGAGCGCCTCTCCGGGGAGAGCCCGGGCCTCCGGGGAACGGGGCCGGGAAGGCCAGGCCCGGGGCGCAGACCTGGGGCCGCGCGCGGGCCTCGCGGTGGGATGCGCGCGCGGGATGCGGGGGCGGCTGCACCTGCCGGGCCGCGGGCCTGGCGGCGGGGCGGCGGGCGGGGTCGGGGCCAGCGGCCGGCCCCGCCCCGGGGGTGTGTCGCCGGGCGCGGCCGGCTTAAGGCCCGGGCGGGGCGGGGAGGGCTGGGAGAGGCCGGCGGGCCGGGAGCCATGGCGCCGTCCGGGCCGCTGCTGCTGCTGCTGCTGCTGCTGGCGGGCGCGCGGGCCGGGCCCTACTTCCGAGCGGGTCACAGCTGCCGCCTGCCCCTGCGGGGGGACCAGCTGTCCAAGCTGGGGCGCAGGTCGGCCGCGCGCGGGGCCGGGCCCCCCACCCCGGGCTCCCCCGGGTTACAGGAACCTGGTGTGCTGCCTGCCTCCCGTGACCTTTGAGGGTCAAATCCAGATCCTGTGTTTTTTTGGGGGGGATCGCTCTTTTTCTTTACCTTTGGAAGGTGGGACAAGCCTCACCTGGGGGCCTGGGTGGGGGCGGGGGCTTGCGGGGAAGCCATGTGGTTCCCGCATGTGGGGTTGCGCTGCCTCCTTCACGACCCCCTGGGGGGGGGCTGGGGTGCCCCCTGGGAGAGGGGCTCCCCTGGGGGTTCGGGCGCTGGCTCCCACAGCCTGTCATTCTGGGGAGGGGAGCGGGCGCTGAATCTGTTCGTGCTGGTCTCTTCCCAGGACGTACCCCCGGCCTCACGAGTATCTGTCCCCGAGGGACCTGCCCAAGAGCTGGGACTGGCGGAACGTGAACGGCGTCAACTACGCCAGTGTCACCAGGAACCAGCACATCCCCCAGTACTGCGGCTCCTGCTGGGCCCACGGCAGCACCAGCGCCATGGCGGGTAGGTGGGCTTCCGCAGCCCCTCCGGACCGTGGGCCGCAAAGGCCTGTCCACACTGCCTCCTGGGCGGCACAGGCAGCCACCGGGATTCTGCGCCAGGGCTCAGCGTGGGGCGGGAGGTGGCCGAGCCTCTCCAGCCTAGGGGAGCTGACCTGTGACCTCTGCGGTTCCTCCCCGTGGAGGGAAGGCCAAAGTACTGCAGGCTGGACTGTGCGTCCGCCTGGGGCCCGTGGGTGGCAGACAGGACGAGGGCCAGCCGCCCCGTGACATGCGGCTCCCAGGTGCCGTTTCTCCCCCAAAGCTTGTGACCCCGGCCCTTTGGGATCAGACCAGAGGTGAGACTCACCCAAAATCCCCTGCCAGTATTTGGGGACGAGGAAGTGAAACTGCTTTGCAGCAGCAGTTAATATTTGAGCTGACGCCCATCCTGGGCTTGGAATATTGAGCAAGGCTGGCCGGTTTTCTCATCTGGCCCCTGGCCCCGGTGAGGGGACGAAGGAGGGGAAGCTGAGGGCCACACCACCCACGAGGGCTGTTGGGCCTTGCCTTGGGAGAGCAGGGAGCAGAGACCTCCCCCAGCCTCGGGCCTCCATTCAGCCTCAGGCTGGCTTGGGAGGTGCGGGAGGGGCTCCGCCACCTCCAGTGGCGACCCAGGGGCCTCCAGTGACGGGAGAGTTCCGTTGCAGAAGGGACTGGCTGGCTGGGGGGGCAGGGGACCACTGCCTCGTCCCCGCGGGGCAGCTCACTGGGCAGGCCTGGTGTACTCGTGGCCTTGTGTTAACTTGATTAAGAACAGGGAGGCTGCTGCCGCTTCTGAGGCTTGGTGGCTCCATTGAAGCCTCCGAGCTGCCCTGGGACTGTTCCCACTTTGCAGATGAGGAAGCTGAGGTCCCTGGCAAGGAGGTCAGGAGACTCGGGTGTGGTGTGAGTGGCAGCTGGGAGTAGAGCCCAGAAGCCTGGCCTTTGGGCCAGGACTTCTGCTGGGCGTCTTTGGGTCGAGGAGTGGAGGGGGGTGGTCTGGGGCATCCTTCTGGCCCTGCCGGAAGGAGGAGGAAAGGGGGGCAGATAGGCTGCGGTGCCATTCCAAGGTGTGGGAGGCTTGGGAGGCCCCCTGATTGGGATGTGGAGCCAGAGGCTTAACCCCTGCAGCCCCTGCAAGGCCTTGGGCCGGGCGGGCAGGGTGTGGGCAGGCCCAGGCGGAGGGTCAGGGCAAAGGCCTCGGCGGGCATGGTGCTCACAGCGCGGAACTGAAAGAGGGCCTTTGTGGTGGCCCTCGGGGTGGGGGATGGACAGAAGAGCCACAAAGGTCACCAGGGCGAGCCCTCGACCTGGTTCCATTTTCAGAGGGTCAGCCCTGCCGCATCTCCGGAGCGGACTCTCCGGGGCAACCGTCTCCTCCCATGACGCTGTCCCCCAGCAGCAGGACCCTTCTTCCTCTTTCACTGAGAAAACAGAAGCCCTCAAAAGGGGACTTCCAGGGGCGCCGGCCCGGCGGGCTGCCACCTAACACAGCCGGTCGTGGTCTGCCTCTCCTCCTGTCCCCGGGCCCTTTGCCCTGTGCTTGGACCCGGCCATCGCCAGGAGCACGTGAGCAGGAGGCCTGGAGCCCATGCCGCCCCAGCCACTGCCCCACTTGCGGGCCCCTTCCTCTGTCCTCGGACCCCGTCCAGCCTCACTTCACCTCCCACTCGGCGCGAGGGGCCGCCACGCCGGCAGGTGCAGCCGTCAGCCGCCGGGCCTCACCCTCCACGGTCGCGCTTGATCACCTACCTGTCCCTGGCGCGCTGTCCCCGCCTTTCACCACACACTACGGCTCTTCCTACTTCCTGGCTGCGCCTCCATATCCTCTGCCAGCTCCTCCCCCTCCCCGTGAGCACTGGGTTCCCCGGGTCTCAGCCTTCACCTGCGCCTCCGTGACACCAGCTGTCCGCTGCCCTCCCTCTGCCCGGACACCTCACGCCTCAGCCCCCCCACCCCACCTGGCCGAGCCACTCATCCTTCCCGTCGCTCCCGTGGAAGCCTAGCGCCGCCCCCCTTTCGATCCTGGGACGGATCTTGTCGGTTTCACCTGCAGGGTATGTTCTGAACCCCTCTGCTTTTTGCAGCCCCCATCGCTGCACCCCTACTCTGAGCCCCGGGCGCTGGCACCGCCTGGTCTCTGCCCCCTCGCCCCCCTGCCGTCCACCTGTCTACTGAGCCCCAGGTCGGACTGTACTTCTGTCCCACTGGAAACCCTCCGCGATTGCACGCAGAGCGAGCACAGAATGCTTACTTGACCTACGAGAGCCTCTGTACGCGGGCTCCCTGTCCTGTGTGGGGACCCCACGGGTCGGGGCTTTGACTGTTTTTGTGTCCAGCGCTGGGTTCCCAGTGCGGAAAACCGCCGGGCGCACAGCAGGTGTGGACAAGCACCTGTGGGTGATGGAGGAAGACGAGCAGGTGGAGAGGAACTTCCAGTTACGTTCGGGCCACGCGGGGAGCGTCTTTGACCACCCCCCCCCCCGGGGGTTGGGTCAGGGAGGGAGGGGACGCCTGATCCGGGTGCAGGGGAGGCCAGACCGGGCCGCGGATGGAGCAGCCTTGCTGCCCACCGCTGCCGGGCAGGGCCCGGAGGAGACGAGGCTGGGGAAGTAGGCCTCAGAGTTGGCAGCATGGAGGTCCTCGGCCTTCCAAGAGCAGCTTCCTCAGTGGGGAGGAGACCCCAGCCAGGTTGGCCCGGCGCCGAAGGGACAGCGGGGCTGGGAATGGAGACCCGGAGGGCTGCCGGGAGCCTCACGAGGCAGCAGAGAACTGCAGTGTGTGGGGAGGCGCGTGCGGGGCTCAGGGGCCCTTTGCCGATGTCGGGGGCACCCGGGTGGCTCTAAGCATCGGAGTCATGGGATCCAGCCCCACGTCAGGCTCTGCGCTGACAGCATGGAGCCTGCTTGGGACGTTCTCTGCCTCTCCTCCTCAGTCTCTCAAAATAAACATTAAAAAAAAGAAAGAGAAGGACGAGAGAGGGGGGAGGGAGGAAGGGGAGGCAGGTCCACGTGTGTGCAGGTACTGATGGGGGAGAGAGGGCCCAGGGCCCGCTTGGGCCTCGGGTGGGCGGGCAGGGATGTGCCACAGAAGGTGGGTGCGGGCTGCAGAAAGCCTGTACCCCGGGTGGCAGGGAGTCGAGGGACCTGCCTTGGAGTTTTCCAGTGGAATCTGGAGAGCCCTCAGATGGGTGGGGGTTGGGGCTGAGGCTGAGGGCAAACCCTCCCGTGCACCAGCAGGCATCAGCCCAAGAACGGGGACACCCTTACCGCCGTGTGGAAGGAAACCGAGACCGGTGGAGGCAAAATGGCTTGGAGAGGGCAGTAGGGCGAAGGGGGCCCTCTCCTGGCCCGCAGGCCCTGCACCGCGGGGTGTGAGGCTGGGGAGCCTCCATCAGGAGCTGCCAGGGGCGTGACCTCCCGGGGTCAGCAGCCAGGGCCGGGCTCGGGTCAGGAAAAGAAAATTCGTTCCCTCATTTACGCGGCTGGTACTTCGTGAACCCCTGCTGCGTGTCAGGCGGCGTGCTTGGGGTCTGGAGCTGAGCCCTGCGGGACACGGGCCCAGGGAAGTACGTGCAGTCGTCAGCAGGTGAGGTGGCGGCAGCTGCTTGGAGCTGGCGCGGCCGGGGAGGCCCGGGGGCTGCACAGGGCTGTCCCCAGGGACAGCTCTCTGGGCCAAGGAGCGGCCAGGGAGCACGGAGGAAGGGGCAGCGGGCGCAGATTGACGGCGGGTTTCTGAAGGCACGGGGCTGGTCAGATGAGTGGAGGTCTGTGCGGTGACACCAGGGAGGTGAGGGGGCCCCAGGGCTGCTGTGGGGGTGGCGCCTCAAGGGGCAGGACTGTCCTGTCCCGCGCTCTTGTCTTGGGGGCCTGTGGGCCCTTCAGCAGGCCCTTCCGAGGCGCGGGCAGCGGGGCAGACGGACCTGGCCCTGCCCGCGTGGCACCGGGTGGCCAGTGGTGTGGACAGACGCCTCCGTGCCCGGAAGGGCCGGGGCGGGGGGCCCTGGAGTGCGGAGACCCCGAGGGGCGGGCGCTGACCAGGTGCACGTGCTGCCCTCGCAGACCGGATCAACATCAAGAGGAAGGGGGCCTGGCCCTCCACCCTGCTGTCCGTGCAGCACGTCATCGACTGCGGCGACGCGGGCTCCTGCGAGGGGGGCAACGACCTGCCGGTGTGGGGGTACGCCCACGAGCACGGCATCCCCGACGAGACCTGCAACAACTACCAGGCTAAGGACCAAGGTAGGTGCCCGCCCGCCCCCACCGTCCCCCCGGGGAAAGCGTGGCTGGGGCGCTGGGGGAGGGTGGGACGGAGCGGGGAGCCCCCCGCCACCTTGAAATTGAACCCCGTGGGGCTGGGGGAGCGGGCAGCTGGGAGTCCACGGTCCTTCCTGAGAAGACCCCCAGAAAAGACCTGGGGCGGGTGTCTCCAGCCTCGTGTCCCCTGTGGCCAGGACTGGCCACGGTGCTTGGGTTCTGCCATGTTGGCATTTTGGGGGTTTCCTGGGCGTCTGTAAGGTGAGCCCTGCAGAGGGAAGAGAAGGTTTTCCAGGGGTGGGTGAGGAAAGCAGGCCTGCAGGTGGGTTGCGGCCCGGAACTGGAGGCACGAGGGCCCGGCTGGAACACGGCATCAGCTCGTTCCCCGGCCTGGGCTTTGAGCACACGGGCAGGGGTGGGGCCGAGGGGTCCTGCAGGGACCAGCAGAGCCAGCCTGCCTGGAGTCTCGGGAGCTGGCACAGCCCTAGGCTGCTTTCCTTGGAAGCCGAAGGAAAGAAGGTCCAGCCCGTAATTAGCCGTTAAGTCACCTGTCGCTGTCAGAGCTCCCTCTTGGCCAGGGCGGAGAACTGGGATGAATTTAATGGGACATTTGAGACCGCAGTGTTGGAGGAAGGGGGAGCCCGAGTGCGTTTCCGCCCCTGCCCTCTCCCTCCATAAAAGGGTGAGTTCCGGCAGCACCCAGTGCCCTCTCAGGGCCCGAGCATACTCTGGGCCACACCCACGGTGCCCTCACGTCGCCTCCGGAGCCGTAGTGCCCAGCCAGAACGAATTCCCCCAGACTGGTTGGGTGAGTCTTGTTGAAGTGGTAAATACAACAGGGGTCAGAGAACCAAGGAGAGGGCAGGTGAAGGGGAGAAGGCTCTGCAGGATGGGGGATCAGGTGGTCCCAGGGGCCCTGCCCTCCCTCACCCTGCACTGGTCTCGTCCAGCCTAGGCCAGGCCCCTCCAACCCACCAGTGCCACTGAGCAGAGCCGACTGTTTGCCGGTACATAGTCCGCTCTTTGTATTAGCAAATGTGGCCGCGGATCTGTCCCTTGCCAATGATACTGGGCTTGGGGCACTTGGTGTCCTGGGGACAAACGAAACCAGCAGGTTAGGCCTCAAGGAGTCTGTGGTCCTGGGGGAGGAATCTGGACGGCTGGGAAATTGTAACAAGTAGGTAACACGAGAGCCGTAACAAGGCAGGGTGGAGGGGTGCAAAGTGGGATGTTGAGGGCCCGGGGACAGCGCAGGGGATGGTGTTTTCTTACACAACTAAGAGCCACACTTGGTCTTTTTTTTTTTTTTTTTAGCCTACTTCTTGAAACCTCCTCAAACCAAAAAAAATAAATAAGAAAATGCTTAATTTTTTCCAAATGTATTGGCCTGTTCACTAGCCAGCAATACAATTAGCTTATTAAAAGCTGATAATTTAATCCCACTCCTTTCAGCTGTGTTGTGAAAAGACCCTGCTCTTGGCCTTTAAAGGAGAACAGGCTCGCTCTTGAGTGCCTACTATGAGCTGATTAAGCTGTGTGCTCTTCCCTGCCGAAGCCTGGGGAGGGGGTCCTCCCCGCTCCCTCGCAGCCGGACGAAGAGCCTAGTTCGGCAGCACCTGTCGGCAAGATGCTTCCCGGTTGTTAGTTAAGCGTGGAGAGGGCGTGTGCACGTGCTTCTTTGTTCGCGGGTCCCCGAGGGGCCCGTCTCACGCCGACTTCGCGTGCTGTCCCGCAGAGTGCGACAAGTTTAACCAGTGTGGAACCTGTACTGAATTCAGAGAGTGCCATGCCATCCAGAACTACACCCTCTGGAAAGTCGGCGACTATGGCTCCCTCTCCGGGCGGGAGAAGATGATGGCAGAAATCTACGCCAACGGCCCCATCAGGTGAGGAGCCGGAGCCCCCTGCCAGCTGGGCACAGGGGCCCCAGTCAGTGTCACCCCCCCCCCCCCGCCCCCTCCCTGGGCCGACTTCCCTGTCTGGGCGTGTGAGGGATCGTAGGGCGTCTGGGATCGTAGCGAGGGTGAAGCGCACGCACACGTGTGCACACTCGAGTGAGGGACAGAAGTTCGGGCAGGGTCGTCCCGATGCGCGACCCGGGTTGGGTCCACAGGACCGTCTGTAAGGGGGGGTGAGTCCTTCCCACCCGAGTGCTGATTCAAGCGCTTGCGCTCAGCTGCGGTATCATGGCGACGGAGAAGATGGTCAACTACACGGGAGGCATCTATGCGGAGTACCACGACAAGGCCTACATAAACCACGTCATTTCTGTGGCCGGCTGGGGTGTCAGCGACGGCACGGAGTACTGGATCGTCCGCAACTCCTGGGGAGAACCGTGGGTAAGGGCCCTCCCCCCACCCTCCCCCAGGCTCCGCAGCCGGGCGCTGCAGCGCTGAGCGGGGGCTGGGGGGCTCCTTGCTCCGGCCCAGGAGCACCGGTGACATCTAGGGTCAGATCCTTCGTGGGGGGAGGGTTGTCATTGCCCCTTACCCCTTAGACGCCAGTGGCTCCTCCTCGCCCCACGTGGCCACCAACAATGTCTCTGGACTTTGCCAAGTGTCTCCTGGGGACCCCGCCCTGGTTGCAAAGCGCTGTTTTGGAACTTTTGGTTCAGCCCGATTGTTCCTTTGCAACCATCTCATCCTTTCTGCCGGCACAGTTTCGGCTCTCTTAGGAGATACGCCCCAATACGGCGGCATTTTTTCAAAACTACTTTTGAGTTGGGTCAAAAATCCAGGGGAGATAAATTAACTGCCAGAATTTTCATTTCTAAGGCCTAGTATTAACCATTAACAGCTGAAGACACAAATTCATTACTATGAAGTGGGGGAGAGTGATTAATGTCGAAGTGATGAACTCAGTGTTTTTATTAAAAGACCATAAACCGGGGATATTAATAGGTAGTTAAGTCATCTGGCTTGAAGAGTCAACATTTTAGTTACATTAATTTTCTTTGGGCTCACAGGGCCATGTACCTCGCTTGTTAAATATTAACCAAGCCAAAGTATTTCACAGAAGGTATTTCTGAGTAGGGGTCCCGGGAAGGGCAGGCACGGTGCCTGAGACGGTGGCGGGCAGCGCACGGGCAGCGGGGGGCACAGGAGACGGGGATGAGCGAACGTGTGGTGCCCTCCCACCCCCCCACCCCCCACCCCCCACCCCCACCCCCCCCCCCGCCACAGGGTGAGCGAGGCTGGATGCGGATAGTGACCAGCACCTACAAAGACGGGAAGGGTGCCGACTACAACCTCGCTATCGAGGAGAACTGCACGTTCGGGGACCCCATCGTCTAAGACCCAGGCCTCCGGAAGAGCAGGGGTTTAAGAGATGGTATCGTGAGCCCTCGTCAGGGGGGATCCCATCGCTGAGGGCGCTGGGCCAGGAGTGCCGCCGTCTGCAGGAACTCGGGGCTGACCCGAGCGGACGGCTGCCCGGCTGGCGGGGAAGCCATCCTTCAAGGGTCGGAAATGGGAGGGCGGAGACCCCGGGGCCGGCAGCACGGTGTGCCCGGCCAGAGTGTGGTCTCTGTTCTCCTCAGTACGTGATTTGGTGTTTTCTATTGGGCAACGGTGGCCTATAATGTGGTAAACGAGGTCAGACTGATCACCAGTTGTTCTGTCACCTGGGAATCAGTGGTGGGGGTGGAGAAGGCCATCTCAGATCACCCGAGTGGTAATGAATAAAATACACGACTCCCCGCGGGAGTGGAGCCTGAGCGTGCCTTATTTACACACGAGAACACCACCAGGATCTACACCTGCCGATCCAGCAGAAAGACTTTTTAATTTGTTCTTGGAAAATTAACATGACAAAATGTCAACCAATCGGGTTCTTGGGAGAAAAGTCACCTCGGAAGGTAGTTCATCTCCGAGTCTCTGGTCCCGAGCTCGCCGCGACCCGCGGGAGGGACTCTGTTCCTTCGCCAGGGGGAGAACACGGGCAGCAGGGTCTGGGGGCAGCGCGAGCCCCTAGGAGAGGGGGCCGCCCGTAGCAGCGGCTCCACAGTCCCCACCTCCTCCCCCAGGGCCCGGTCCCAAGATGCGGACGGGGCCTCTTCGGCAACGGCTCCTGGGAGGGCTTTCCCACAACTGGTCTCGGAACGTTCTGTGTCAGCTCCGGAGGGTGCACCGAATTAGTTCACCAGGATGAAGTTAGACTTGCAGTGAGCTTTAACACAGAAGGAAAACAGGCACGGGGTTAGAAACAGGAGGTGAACGGTGACAAGGTCGCGGCGGAGGGACACGTACGTCCCAACCCTACCTATAAATTCCGTCACGGGGTCATGTTCGCCCTCTGTTTTAATGGTGCCTGCGATGCTGTCGTTTTCCAAGATGGGGAGGAAGAGCTGCACGAAGTCAGAGGTGTACGGGGGAGCGATAACGTCCAGCACCTAGGACGAGAGAGCACCAGGTCGTTCCCCACACAGCCCACGAGCGGCGTCCCACCATCATCCGATGAAATGGCAGACAGTTTGGGGACAGTCACCCTCCCCTCCCCGCTCTTTGCTCCCCGGTGACAATACGAGCCTCCAACGTTAAGACCCCATGTGGTTCTACGGGCAAAACACAGAATATGGCTCCTGAAGGTGGGATGTGCTTGGTAAATGGTATGTAACCATTGTCACCACGATTAGCAGAGAGCACAGTTCTCAGAGCTGGGCACAAAATAAACTAATTAAGCCAAAAGGCTCCGCTAGCGTTAACAGTAGAAACGTGAAACAAACAAACGGTGTATTGCTGACCTCAGTTACAAAATAGCGAATGAGTGAAATGTCAGTGTCCAGCTTCTCCAGACACTTTCGGATGTAACTGACAACAGGAAGTACGTAACCTCGACTCAGCAGGTGAACCATCCTGTCCAACAGGGTCTTCTTCAACTCAAGCTACAAGGGCGGGGGCAGACAAATCCGTCACAACGGGTCCTCTCCCCAGCCTCCAGAAGCCCATGGGCCGCCTGCTCACCTGCTCCATCACGTCCAGCTGGGAGTGCTCCGTCTCAAAAAGCTTAACAAGCAGCTGCAGGACCTGGGGGTGCAGGAGCTGGTGGCAGGTGCTGATCTACAAACACGCCAAAGGGGGCCTCGCTGAGCACCGCGGCCGGGCCCCCGGGCTCACCATCGGTGCCCGGAACCGCCATCACCGTCGCGGCCGGCAGACGGCGGGCGGCTAATGACGGCAGCCCTCGCCCAAAGCCGGTCAGCTTTCGTGCCTTTGCTCGTCCTTTCGGAACACTTGCTAAAAACTGAGAAATCTATGGAGCCAATGAAACAAGTTCCTTCTTTAAATTTTCTTTTTATTTGGGACCCTCGGGAAGCTCAGTGGTTAAGCGTCCAACTCTTGATTTCAGTTCAGGACACGATTTCATGGTTCCCGAGTTCGAGCCCCTCACCGGGCTCTCTGATGGGAACACAGAGCCTGCTTCAGATCCTCTGTCCCCTTAACTCTGTCCCTCCCCAGCTTGTGCTCCCTCTCTCAAAAATAGGGGCGCCTGGGTGGCTCAGTCGGTTGAGCATCCGACGTTGGTTCAGGTCATCTCGTGGCTCACAAGTTTGAGCCCCACATCGGGCTCTGTGCTGACAGCTCGGAGCCTGGAGCCTGCTTCCGATTCTGTGTCTCCCCCTCTGCCCCTCCCTCTCTCTGCCCCTCCCCTGCTCGTGCTGTCTCTCTAACTCAAGAATAAATAAACAACATTAAAAAAATTAAAATAGATCAGGAAACATTACAAAATTTTTTCTGGGGGCAGGGGGAGGAGCAGAGAGGGAGAGAGAAAATCCCAAGCGGGCTGCATGCTGTCAGTGGAGAGAGCCTGGTGGGGGGCTCAATCTCATGAATGGTGAGATCACGACCTGAGCCAAAATCAAGAGTCAGACGCTTAACAGACTGAGCCATCTAGGCACCCCAAAACCAGTTCCTTAAAAGAAAAATCCTCCCTGAGGATAAAAAGTCACTAGCTCTGTACCGAGTAGCCTGTGGATTCAGTGACAGAGGTACTGGCAGGACAGGCACGAGCAGGATAAGGCACGGACACCGAGTGCCGCCCAAGGCCCCGCAGCCCCCGTACCTCGTCCAGCAAGGCCAGGTGTACCGGGGTGTGGTCGGTCTGTAGCTGGAAGTATCGCGGCTCTGACACAGTCCAGTCCACCCACTTGAGCACACCCATGGCCACCACCGGGAACCTACGGGAAAATGGGGCACAATGCTTCCTTTAAATGAAGTTAAAAAAAGAAACACCACCACCCCATCTATCCCAGCAAGTGGCTCTCCCTCTGCTCTGCCAAGGAGATGCTGGTCAGAGAGACGGTCTCAGGAGGCCGGGATCCTCTCAACGTGTGCTACAGGGACCCAAACTCAGTAACTGGCTTATTTTCAACCACTATTGGTTTAAAAGATCGTTAATGCAGAACTCTCAGGGAGCCTGGACTGGGCTGAAGGTTTATTTGGCAAACCCTCTCTCGGTCCCTAGTAGAGACTACCAGGGGAAAGCCTCAAACACCTAAGAGGACCACCCTATCTGTAAGCCTGTCTGATCAACGCAGGCGTCTGTATCCTTGCTGTGATCACGTCACTTCTACACAAGCAACACTTCGTTGGCCTGATTTTTACGGTAAATAGACCCTTCCCTTCAAAGCAGCTTTTGTAATTCTGGTTGGTCTTCCATTTCCTCAGGCTAACTCATGAACAGACTTCCGGCACCTGAGAAGTACTTGTGCTGCTGAAACAATTTAAAGTCCTCTATATACATTTTACAAAAAACTGAAATCAGTGTCTCTGAAGCTTTTGTTAAATACATAAGCTTTTAATAAAAAGAAAATTCAACCAACCTCCTCCAGAAGGATCAAGTTCAGAACTAAGGTTTAATTTGCTCACCTGATGCACTGATAAAGTGTACTGAGCTCGGCCACTAGCTCGGAGGCCCCTTTGTTTTCATTACAGCACAAGTTGTGAACAGTCTCCACGGCTTTTGACGTTGACTTCAGCTCATCTTTGTTGATGCCCACGCGCTTGTTCTGAACACACACACACACACACACACACACACAGAGTTAGTGAGTCCCGGTGGCCTTGCAGTTGGGGTCATCTGCTACAGGCTACCCCTCTCTGCAAACCCCCTTCCCTGTCCCTGGAGTCGAGTCCTTTCGGCTGCCACCCGTCAGAGTCGCCCAGCGTGCAGGAACAAGCCAGTGAGGCTGGGCCTGTGGCAGAGAGGGACCTGCTTATTTCTGTAGTCGCGCTTCAAATTCCAGTGCGAAAGGTATTAACAGATGCTATGCACGTTCTCTTGAGACATTCAGCACTTCGACTATTTCATGCACGAACACTACAAACAGGTTTCTGACACTAGTTGGGCTCATGACTTCTTACAGCCCAAATTCCCAAATAACACCAAAGAGAGGAGGTTACTTGTCCCCCTAAAAGTGCATCGATCCTCAGAACTGATGGTACCTTTTTCCAGGTCTCAACCACGCTGGCAGCATACGCCAAGATGTGGATGTACTTGTGCTTGTGGTCCTGGTTGATCCGGGCCCCTGGTTTAAAGAGCGACTGCATGAACAGGTCCAGGAAGGCCGGCACCCGGATCTGAGGAGACACACACGGCTCGATGAAAAGGAACGCGAGGAGGAGACGTCAGGTCAGTCCATATGCGCTTACGGCAGGAGTGAGGGCACGCCGAGGACGTGACGGGGGAGGATGAGGAAAAGGACAGAAACGAATTTGTATTCAGAGACTTAGGAGAAACACAGGCTTTCCAAAATAACCCTTCTAATCGGGATGGAGGGGGTCCCACCTTATTATTAAAATGAAGGCAACTTACAAGTTCAACAGGAGGCGGGTCCATGCTTGTGAACATCTTGAAGAGGACCGTGATGTCGGCCGGATTCAGGGCTCCTTTGGACAACATGGCCCCAAGAGCCTGACAAGCCCTGGGGTAGGAGGCAGCTGTGCCCAGCGCAAGTGTGATCTGACTGGCATCATGACCTCTGGGTGAGGGAAAGCACAGATCCCACTGTTAGGAAGGTGGCTCCCTGCCCTCTCCTTCCTTCTCTGCCTCTTTCCTTCCTTTTTTTCCACACCTCATTCTTGGAATTGTTTGGGTCCCTTTTTTTTCATATGTCTGTCATTCACTGGTATCTTGACTGACCCACAAAAACAGCATTTAGAGCTAACTGGGAAAGAAGGGTTGGATACAGCTTGCAGACTTTCCAAGAGGAGCCACTCACTTTTCATGTCTTATTAAGACTCCGTTAGGAGAGAATAAAGCCAGCAAGGGCTAATTTTATTCCGTAAGATATGGACCGCAACAGAACAATTAAACTACTGAACAACTATTTCAGGACCGCTATCATTTGCTATTGATGAATCCTAATATATGAAAACACAGGGTCACAGATCCAGTGAACTGCACAATAATCAAGTACCTTATAAAATACTCATCAAAGCCAAACTTCAGAAAGCAAGCTCTCTCCGTGTATCTAAAACTACCCTGACCTTTCTAGCTCTACTAGACAGAAGGGAGTCCATCTGTCTGTCAAGAGGAGGGCCTAGAGTCTCTGCCGGTGGACACAGGGCGAAGGGGGAACTTCGCGGGGAGCACCTAGTCAGGACCAGGACGAGCACAAACACTGTCTCTCACTTCTCCTGGGCGAAGCGCTGCACCTCCTGTGCGATCCTGCGCACGGCGGAGCCTCCTTGCTCTTCCTGGGCCAGCACGGACATCATGGCCTGGGCAAACAGGTACGTGTGCTCCCCATGACACACCATCTTCTGGAACGTTGCAGGGGGAGAGAGTTTGGGGCTCCATAACTGCGGCAGTGACAGATGTCGACAAAAGAGCCAAACCCCCAACCGCTCTGCATGCAAGTTATTATGCTGGAACTGGCCTTCTGACCTGGACATTCTCTCCAGGGAAGAAGCATTTCATGTTTGAAAACGCAGGACCCCGATGCACGGCCGCCTTCTGAGACACACAAAGAACTTACGGCAAACTCAGGGAGGTTTTTTTCAAGGTTTTCCTCTCCTCCGTCCAAAATTGTAGCTAGAGAGGTACGGAGCACTCTAGAGAACACTTCCAGCTGCTGGCAGGCTGTGGACACGCTCGTTATCTCCCCTTGGTACCCTGCGTCCGAAATCAGCTACGATACAAAAACGAGAGGCCAGAGTGTCAACAGGTAGTGACCACACGTTTCACAGGAAGTTGGCTTGTCGTCAGTGTGCGTGGGAAGGTGGGACAAGCAAACACTGGTCTCAGGTCTCAAACGCTTATTCTGATCCCCGCCTCACCACTGACTAGGCTTGTGGCCCCGGCTAACCATCCCATCTCGGTTTCTTCGTGTGTAACATGAAGTGGATGAACGAGGCCTTCTTTTTTTTTTTTTTAAACTAATTTCCGTGTCCAACGTAGGGCTCGAACTCACGACCCCGAGATCGAGAGTCACATGCTCCGACTAAGCCAGCCAAGAGCCCCAAACCAGGCCTTCTTAAAGGGTCCTCTCAGCATACGATGGACTCTAAAAATACGTTCCTGCCAAATCCTAAAACACAGTCCACGTTGATCCAAAAACACATATACATATTCTATGCTTTTCTTTCTCACTGTTCAGATTTACAGAGGCGAAGTGATGGAGACCTTTACCAAAAAGCAAATACGACCTTTCAAAAGAAACAGACCACTTCCCAACTAACATAACTCTCACTCATAAACACCTTCGCCTTTTCTGTGACACTAGTCCCCTGCCTACCTTAACAGTGAAGTTCAGCATCAAGCAGTCTGGATGGGCTTCAGCCAGTTTGTAAAAAAGATCTCTCCACGTGGTATGTGCAATCATTTGTTCAAGCCAAGCTGGGGTCTGCCAACAAACAAACGGATGGCGAGATAAAAGGCCGAGCTTGAGCTTTAGTGAAGACGGTATCGCATAAACAACCACTGGACATTCCAGTTGGGAGAGCCCCCGTGAGCGTCGAGCTCCAGCCCTGTGGTCCTGGCACAGGAAGCAGACCAGAGCTGGCGATGCCACACGGGCAGCTGAGCGGCAGCGCTGGAGCCCTGAAAGCCCACTCACGGCTTCTGGAAGACTCAACCGCACACCAGAGTCACTGAAAGGCGCTTCTTGGAGCCACTCGAGTCTAGGGAAGTACACGTAGTGTGGCCGCAGCACAGGCACAAGTAACGCATATGCCACATCTTGCCCTTGGCAAGAGGAAAAGGCCGTTTGATAGGGCAGAGGTTTTGGCCATCGCCATGTGTGGTGGCCGCGAACACGTGTCTCTCAGCTCCCCTACTGTGTGACTGACAGACCCTCTGAGTCCACCTCCCACGTGTGCCAAGGCCAGCTGCCCGCCGGATACTCCCAGCCACCAATCGAGTACGGCAGGGCTCCCGGCAGGCTGGTTCCCAGGAGACATGGGGCTCCAGTGACAGGGGACTGTGGCCTGAAGACACCCACTGACACTGCTGGAACTTTCTGAAAAGTGCACGGTCGCCTAAGGCTCTTCACCCCCAACCTTCCTTCCTCCCTTCTGCCTTCTGAGCCCAGACCTGCATCGTGGCTCCCCAGCCCCCGCCCATCTTCTCTCACAGGCGTGTTGTTCGTATCTCCTGCACACAGAATCCCGTCCTGGCGTCTGCTTCCTGGAGGACCCGGGCGAGTACCCCACACCACTCCCAGGACCGGTGCTCGAGAGTCGACAGAAGTGAGAGGTGTGAGTCTGCCAGTCCTCCTCTCTAGTTCACCACCTGTGCGCCTCTCAGTGTGCAAGAGCTCACTACCCTGCAGAGAGCATTTTGAGGGCAATTCTGACTCTACACAATTTCTGTCTCACACCTTGATTTTAGGACCCAACTTTTTGCACTACTTACCTAATACGCCACGTTCCACTGCACACGTGGAATGAGCAAAAGATCCAAGAACTGGCATTAGAAAAAGAAGACAGACTCCTCACCTCTCCTTCTTCGGTAAAAATAGAATCTGCTTTGCGGGGGTCAAAATGTTTGATCAATAAACTCTTCAAGTGATTTTCCACAGTTTCCTGAACTTGCACTGGTTCAACACCTGAAAGAAAAGGAAAACAGCCAGATGGAAAATGGCCATCTCTCAATTTGTTACACTACTTTGGAAAAAGTAGACAGGTCAAAAGTCTGTATGTGAACCAAAGATCACAGAATTGCCTCTGACCACTTGGAATTCGGGACCACTCATAAAAATTCAGACTTATTAACCTTGGTCAATGGTAAGACCCAAAAAAGGAGCCCAAGGCAGAACACAGAAGGCCGTCTGCCTTCACGGAAAGGACAGCAGCATCTTGGACGCCTCGGTAAAGACAAGGACAAACTGCCAAAACAGACAGGCAGGAGGACAGAAAGACATACCCGACAGGGTGCAAAGAGAGCAGATGCCAGCCGTGAGAGGTGCACCGTGTTCAGGAGCTGGGGCAGCAGGGAACCCACTGCCTTCCAGCAGCACCTACTCCATGACGTCATCTGCACCCAGCCCAGTGGCCTTACAGTGAGGCTCTACCTTGATCAGATTAGCTAAAAGCCACAATCATACCCAGGTCTAAATTATCCATCATCCACCGCTTGCTATAAGAGACCTCTTAGAAATGACGCAGTGAGGGTATACAGTCTGACCCCATCATTCTACAACATGGTAGGGAAAACAGCTCCATGAGAATCCCATTTGCAGGCTACCCATAAACCTCAAATTAGTGAATCAAAGATAGGAATCAAGCAGATGAACATGGGTAAGAAGTTCAGTTCCCACTTACAGAAGTCTTAAAAACCAGGAAAACAAACAAGGCCTTTCCGGTTTATCAGCATTATAATGATCCAAAGGTCTATTAAAAAAAGGTGGGGGGGGGGGTGACCAGGCAGGACGGGGCCACCCACAAAGCACCTGTCTGAATGAGCCACTCAGCCAGCAGGTTGACGGTCTGGGCCACGGCAGTGTAGTTCTCAGACAGTAGCTGGATAACATTCTCCGGAGACCCTCCTGCCTGAAAATACCTAGAAAAGGTAACAAAAAAAGCTAGGACACTCATAGGAATGTAGGCGGGCATGGGGATCAATGACAAGATAGTCAGGATATTAAGATTTTTAAAGCGGGGGTGGGGTGGGGTGGGGTGGGGTCTAGAAGCTTTCCATTCCCAAATCACATTATTCTGGCTTTTGCAGATCACCCTCTGGGTCCATTACACACTGTCTCTAAGTTCCCCAGCTTCCTCCCCACACACATGACCTTTCTCACACACCTCTTCAGAGTGTTAAAGATGGAGGGCTCCATTATATAATCCCGGGTAGAAAATTTATGTAGGCATTCTTGCTGGACCTCCGCATCGTCTTCTCCTTCTCCATAATCATCCTCCTGCTGGTGATGAAAAGAGCCAGGCTACTTTTTCATCAACGCAAGTATCCTGCAATCTCACCTTAAATCTGCAGAACCCTGTCCATTTCAAAAGCGTTCCACATACGTTACTTCATTTGACTTCTGTGATCATCTCAGGAAGTGGGCTGGACAAGTAACGAGTGGCTAAGAAAATGGAATCCAGAACCACACCAAGGGGGTCTGTATCGCAACTACATGCTGGCACGCGTGTGTACGGTGGTCATGCAAGGTACTTAAGCTCTCGGGGTATCCGCTTCCTCCTCTATTAAAGATCATACCAGTGGCTGCTCCCATTGGACTTTTGGAAGGATTCTGTAATCCAATTTCTGGACGAACCAAGCCTAGCACCTGACGTTCAGTGAGAGTTCAACAGATGTCAGTTATTATTGTTTCCACTATTATTATTTCACATGTGCCATTTAATGCTTTCCAACAAAGACTGATAGAGTGATTCTCGAAGGCACAAGCCATCAATACGCTGTTAGGAAGCAGAGATCACAGACTTGCCTCCAATCAGCAGGACTGGCTGGATACTAGGCCCTGTTCTGTGTGGAAACCACCTTAGGCAAGTCACTGAATCTAAGAACAAAGCAGGATGATGTGTGACATCAAGGTCCATCCGGTGTCAACACGGTCATCCCAACTACTAGGCAGATGCTTTTTAGATGCTTACTCTGTACTGAGCACCGTACTTGCCTCTAGAAATCCCCGGAAATAGAAGACAGGATCTAGCTTTTTCTGCCAAAGGACTTTACAAAAGAGGAGAGACCAACCTTCCATGCAAGTGACTAACATGATGGTGTAAGAGCTGGACCAGGGATCAGCAAACCGCGGCTCAGGGCCAAATCCAGCCCTTCTGTTTCTCTGAGTAGAGTTTTGTTGGAACACAGCCACACCCATTTGAGAATTTTTTGGAATTTTACATATTGTCTATGGCTGCTTTCTCCCCGTCATGGCAGAGTTAAGTGGTCGTGACGGGGACCGGCAAAGCCTAAAATCTTTAGTATGTGGTCCTTTACCAAAAAGTCTGCCCACCCCTGGGCAATTCTGTAAGCAATGCTTTGGGAGCAGATTCCTTCTGCGGGGACTGGGGAGTCTTTCAGACCTGCCTTGTGCGGGGAGCCTGGAGCAAGGCCGTGAAGGAAGGCTGGCCTTCACCCCGAGACTCGTCCTTGTGGGTCTGTTTTCTGGGGCCTCTGTCCTCAGCCCTACTCTCTCCTGCTACCTCTTCTTGGGTGATGCCACCTCCCTGCTCATAAATCTAGAATTTGGCCTGGATCTCTCTCTCTTTCTCTCGAGCTCCAGACTCAAGTGTCAGCAGTTTATTCTCACTGCCCCTCGGATGCCTGCTACTTCTCCAAACTCATTAGGTCCAGAACTGACCTCTGAACAGATCTTTGTCCTACCACCTATGTTTTAGTAAAGGATTCCGTCATCCACCGGGTACCCCAAACTCACAAAGGTGTGAGTCACCCTCACACCCTCTGCTCCCTCACTCCACCGCGCGTCCCGTCGTGAGGACCCGCCCATTCTGCTTCCCACAGGTCTCTCCCGTCGGCCCTTCCTCCCGCCTTTCCCATTCCTTATTTTGTGCGTGCCTGCAGGAGCAGTATGTCCCGGGCGGCTCAGCCTCACGCCTCCCTTTCGGTCACCTTCCACGTTGACGCCACCACGGTCTTCACAGGCCGCACGTCTGATGCTTCTCTCTTGCGTAAAGTTTCCAGTCTCCCTCAGAAAGGCTCTCCAACCTCTAGCGTGACTTTAACCCTTCACTTGCCACCCGGCCGGTCTCGTCTCCTGCCAGCCCCCACCGGCAACCCGAAGCCAGACTGCACTACCGGCATTCAGCAGCTCTGAATCGTCATCACCTGGACTTAACAGCACCGTGGCCTCCGTGCGCGTCTTCCGCCTCTCAGGTCCAGTAACGTGGCGTCAAGCGAGCAGACCTGGCGTCACGAAAACTGACCCGCCCCCACCGTTCAAAATCCAGCTCATGTCGCCCCTTCGGTCACCTTGCTGGACTTCCTCTTCCTCCTCCGAGCAGTCAGTATGTACGTGAAGGGAACATCTGGTCCACCCCTCTCATCACCGAGAGCCTCTGAGGGTCGGTGCACTGAATGGGAGTCACGACGAAAGTTCCCCAAACGCGAGACTCCCCAGCCTCCTGTCGGCGGGGTCTATCTACGCTTGGCTCTGCCGTTCCTAGCGGCACACACTAGGGCACAAGGTGGACTGTCGGGTTATAAAACGAGGGCCCTGGTCTAGACGGCCCCTGGATATGCGTCAGTGGTAAGGTCATGCCTGGAAGGCCCAGAGTGACCAGTGCTGTGACGTTGTGAACGGGACGCTCGGAACACGAAGCCACCACTAAGCTCATTCACGTCCCATTGGTTGTCCAGCGGTGTGATAAAGTGGCGGTGGAGACAAAGGACCTGGGCTGGGTCCCCATTCCTTCGCCAGCTCGCAATCCTGCGAGGGGAGTGAGACAGCGCGAGCGCGGGCCGTCCGCTGAAGCTGCCTCCGAACACACGAACCTTGTGCTGTCACTCCCTGCCCCACACTCTTGAACAAGTCACGTTCAGCAGCCGTCAAAGGCCCTTCAGACCTGGTTCCCTCGCAGACCCCGGGCCGCCGCATCCACCAGACGGCTCACCACCGAGGACTCCTTTCTGCTCCACAAACACAGCACCTGTCCTCGCATCTCCGATCCTCAGCTCCCAAGCCCCCCTTGCACCCCTGCCCCCTCAACCACCTGCGCCCCACTCCGTCCTTCCTTCAAAGCGCTCGGTATTTCCCACACCTGATGTGCACTCTTGCTAAACGGCAAATCCCCAGGCTCCCCTCCAGGCCAACCTGTCTGTCTCCAGCGGAGGGACCTGAGAAGCTGCATGTTAAACAAGCACTTCGGGTGGGTTTTCAGATTAGAATAAACTTGGACTACACTGGCAGGGCTGGGGCTACCAGGTCGGAGTTCCCAACCCTCCTGGGGGGGGGGGGGGGATGGGGGGACAAGGGAAGACCCCTCCTCAGCCTCCATACCAAACCCCTCCAGGTCAACGATGGAAGGATTGACTGGATCAGACCAAAGCACCGAAAAGTACGTTTTACAAACAGTAAAACACGTGTTACGAAAGCCCAAAGTTGCACTTTCCCCCTCATGATGCTGTTTTGGACTTTCTAAGCGACTTAGTTGTTCAAATTTGGCGCTCTGAGCCCGATCCGCCGTCGAGTTCGTGCCTTATCTGCCTGGCGGGCCGGTAGGCCGAGGCCGGCCCCAAGGGAGTGACCACTGGGACCCCGTCGTGACACGACGGGGTGGTCGGCCCCTCCGCGACCCAGACCCCAGCGAGGCGGCCGCGGCGCCGGGGGACCTCACGCCCGGGTCTCCCGCCCCGTCCCCGCCCCCACTCGTTTGCAAGGGAGGAAACGGAGACGCACAGAGGCCGCGTGCTCGCCCCTCGACGGGCAGCGGCGCTCTGGGCGGGCCCCGCTGGCCCGGGGACGAAGGCGGGTGGCGGGCGCTCTGGGGGCGCGGGGAGCGCGCCCCGGGCGGGGAGGGGGCGGGGCGCGCTGTGCTTGAACCACTCGGTGACCGCGGGGCCCGGCGCGGCGGGGGCGGGGCCGGCCCGCCGGCGACGGAGACCAACGGTCCTCGTCGGGGGCGCCCGGCGCCCCCCCTCACCTGGCCACCGTCCGCTTCGTCGCCCCACTCGGCCGCGCTCCCGAAGTAGTCCTCCTCCATGATGGCGCCCGGCGCGGCCCCGGCCATCCTCTCCCGCGAGCGCGCGCGAACACGGCGCATGCGCACGGGCAGAGGCGGGCGAGCGCACGCGCGGTCCCGCGGCTCCGCCCCCCCGCGGCCGCGCGCCTTGGTCCGGGGAAGGGGCGGGGCACAGAGAGCTGCCCTTCAGTCGTGGCTCCAGGCGCCCGGACGCCGGCGGGAGCCGGCGGGAGGCGGGGCCTGAGCGAGGGGGCGGGGCATAAAGGCTGTCCTGGGCTGGTGGCTCTGGGCTCCCGGGGAGGAAAGAGCGCCCCGAAGGGATCCTGGAGCACAGCCTGGGTGGGTCCCAGGGGTTTTAACTCCGGATAGAAGTTAAAGACCAGACTCGCTCTTGTCCTGGGTTCGGGTCCCGGCTCCACTCTTCTTCGCCGTGACTTTCGGTCCTGAGAGCATCAGTTTTCTCACCTGACAACGGGGCACAAGAGCAGGGCTGACCTATTGGGCCTAGTGTCCAGGGCCCACGAAAATGTTCCCATTTCCTTCAAAATCAGAATAACAATGAATATTGTAATAATGAATCCAGCCTGGATTGTATTTGTATAATTGGTATACGAATTCTACCAGTGGATGCAGTGTAATATATAACATTAAATAGTTCTTTATAGAAGAAGGGCCCGAGAAGGCAAAACTGCTCTCAAATGCCCTGGAAACGAGAGTCTACCTCGTGGGGTAGTCGGTAAGGATAACTGAGATGATGCTTTTTAAGCCCACATCATGGTTCCCTGCACGTAGTAGGAGATACCAAAGTGATAGGCTTGTGATCATCATAGAAAGATCTGAGCAGGGACGTCAACACTTTCAGATCTGGGTGCTTGGAGAGAAAGCCCGGGTCGGTGAGAAAGAGCACTAGAGATGTGAGCTCGAGGATATTGATGATAGCGACCATTTCCAGAGTGCTTACCGGGAACTGTGATTTCGTTCATTCCTTCTCTTATTCATTCGACTCCTGTTTATGGAGCGCCCCAATCATCTGGCCCCATGCTACTCCTCCAGCTCACTGGTGAACAAATCAGACCTGGGCTTTGTCCTGGAGGAGCCTACCTTCTACTGAGGGAGCTGAACAGGGAACAAACAAAAGTAATGACAGAAGGTAACAAATGCTGGTGTTCTATGATAATAGGAGGGGCCAACTTTGGACCATCAGACAAGGTTTCTTTGTGAAACTTACATTTGAGCTGAGAGTCATAGGACGAAAGAAGTCAAGCGAGCTTGGACCAAGCAGAGAGCATTTGAGGAGCCAAGGCTTGCCATGTGTCCTGGCAACGCGAAGCCCACTGCCACTGGCACCTGGCGAGCCAGGGAGAAGCCTGGATGAAGTGGGCAGGACAGGGAGGCCAGATGTTGGTGAGGAGTTAGGATGTTAACTGAGGGCTATGTGGGAGGATTTCACGCAATAACATATGCAGGGCACTGATCACGGAGCTTGCACACAATCAGTGTTCAGTAAGGATGAGTTATTACGATGGGGATGAAATATTTGGGGGGTCTTTTGGTTTCCTTGCTTTGCGGAAGTGACAGGACCTTATCTGGGTTTTCAAAGCTGAGTTCCATACCTGAGCCAGGAGGCTTTATGGAGGGGGACATGGAGATGGGAAAGGAATTTAAGAGGCCTCAGTGAGAGTTATCCAGGAGACTGAGAAGGGACCAGGGTGGCTGCTGTGAGATTGTCCCCAAGATGTGGTAACCTGACACTTTCGGGGGGCCAAGGAGCGCACCCAGGAAGATGTTGCTGAGACCGGTAGCCTATGTGTCTGAGGTGGCACGCAGTGAAACGGGGAGCCCAGGAGGAGGGCGGGTTTCCGCAAAGAACCACAATGTGTTGGATAACGAGTTCAGATTGGGATGTGCTGAATTGGAGGTGCCATCGGAACAGCCATGTGGAGATGTCTTTCAGGTGGCTGGGGGTGGAAGTCTGCAGTTCCAGATTCCACGATTCAAGCTCTAGGTTCTATTCACAAGATTAAAGTGCATTAAGTTAATGAGTGCCCCTGCTGTTGGCTGGTTTCAGCGTTCATTTTCGTTTGCTTTCTGAAAACGTTGCAAAGAATGGATGGCTGTTAAAGTCCTACTACCTCTCCCCTTGGATTTTTTTGTTTTAATAGTGCCTGAATTGAAAGCAGGCAAATTAACATATGGGTAACTAATCACTCCTACAGAATCAGGGATTGTTTCACTCACCTCTCGTTCAACCTCAACAGGTGACTCATTATTAACTGGATTAACAAACAACCCTTTAATGAAAGCATTACATTCGATCTATAAGTCGCAATGATGTAGAATAATTGAGTCTCTAGGTCTTGCCTCCCGAGATATTGTTGACCTGTTGATTTTTGAAAAGCCTCATCTAAAATGTCCACATTAGCTTACATTGCTGAAAGTAAATAAAGCCATTTAAGATATTTTCCCATTGAAGAAAGATTCTGGCGGAGCATTACCATGGAAATGAGAACTTGGTTCCCCTCAATCCACTCAAGAAATATTTACTGAGCGCCTACTTTGTGTTAAGTGCTGTGACACGGTCGTAAAGCACAGACACAGCCTGCCTGGTGCGAATGGCAGAGAAAAGCAAAGCCATCTCGGATGATAGTGTAGAGGGGAGGGGCTTCAAGGAGAGGTGAAGGAAGGTCTTTCTAGGGAAACTGTGTTTAAGCTAAGACTTCAGACTTGAACCTGGAGGACGATGACCGTGGGGCACAGTTGGAAAAATGAAGGTGATGGTGAAAGAAAAGGACTAGAGGGCAGATGTGGGAAAAGGGGGGAGAGAGAGGGAGGGAGGGAGGCCGGAGCCAGATGACCTAGAAACTCGCAAGTGGTTTGGACTTCATCCCCAGGGTAATGGGTGACCATTGAACGCTTTGAAGCACAGGAGTGATGCGATCAGATGTAGGGTTTTCCGAAGGTCGTTCTGGCTGCCGTGGAGAAAGGATGTGAAGGAGCAAAGTAGAGGCGGGGATGCTGTTAGTGGACTTGACCAGGTGAGACCTGGTGGTAACTGAGAATGAGGCAGGCGTAAGGATGAAGCCAGGACACGTGGGAGAGGCTTAGGAGGCCACACAGTGCGGTTTGCAGGGTCTTACTGGGCGAGTGTAGACCAAATACCCAAGTGTTTAAATTCTCCATCCTCCCATCCCATTTCACCACACTGCTCTCATTCTTCTGTCTCCTTCCTGCTACTGAACTACACCTGCCAACGCCAAAAGTTTTCCATATCCAAAAACACTTCCCCGTTTTCATCTATTCAATGATGCAAGAGAAACGGGCACAGACAGCTGCAATCCTCTTTTTTTTTAATGTTTTTATTTATTTTTGAGACAGAGAGACAGAGCATGAGCAGGGGAGGGCCAGAGAGAGAGAGGGAGACACAGAATCCGAAGCAGGCTCCAGGCTCCGAACTGTCAGCACAGGGCCCGACGCGGGGCTCGAACCCACAGACCGTGAGATCATGACCTGAGCTGAAGTCGTTCGCTCCACCGACCGAGCCACCCAGGCGCCCCTGCAACCTCCTTGGAATATTATCCTTTCTCTGCATCCAAGGCACACACTTTCCTGGCTCTCTCCCTACCCCTTCAGCTCTTCCTTCTCAGACTTCTCCCTCTGAGCTGTCCCTCTGCTTGTTCTCTAGATCCTGTAGGTCCCCAGGAACTAGGTGTGGACCCTCCTCTTCTTCCGCTCTCTTCCTGGGGGGCTCCCGCCCATGCCCCATCCTAAAACCATCTGTATGCTGAGAACTCTCAAGTGTGTCTTCTCTGATCTCCAGACCCATGTTTCTAATTGACCTAACTGTCCCTTGACCTTACCATAGGTTTCCCTGTGGGCATCTCCACATCGGCATGAGCACCCCAAATGTGGTCCTCTCACAGGAAATAGGGCTACCAGCTCCACAATGAGCAATGCCAAACACCTGGAAGCCATCCCTGATTCCATGGTGCTGCACACCCACCCGGTGCTAAGGCAAATCCCGTATCAGTTCCACTGCAAGAGCACACATACATGCAATCTATCCACTTCTGTCTCCACTGCTCCCACTCGGTCCAGGTCTCCACTAGCCCTCACTCCCATGTCTGCAATAGCCTTGAACAAACCCGACTACATCTATCCTTGCTCTATTACAGTCCATTCTCCAAACATCCACAAAGCATTTTCTTTTTGAATTTTGCTAAGTCACTTTATCAGAAAGAAAGAAATCCAAAGATGGCAAGGCGGGTACTGAAAGGATTTGGGCAAGTTGAGATCGGAGGAAAGAACATTTTAGGGAGGAGGAACAAGAAGGAAAGGCGTGGGGAAGAAGAATGTCTCCGTTCGGTTGATCCACGGGAAAGGGAGAGGGGCAGCCGGGCCTTGAATTACACGCTACAAGTTTTAAGCTTCGTCCCGTCGGGTGTAGGCAATGGAAAAGTATGAAGACTTTTGAGCAGGAAAATCACGTGGACAGACCTTCGTATGATGAGAATAATCTGGCAGCTGTGTCTATAATGATTTAGAGGGTATGGTTTCCACCCCTTAATTTCCTTCTGTTTCTCTAAGGTGACTCATTTGCCATCCTAAAGTTCTCAAGTACTTCTTTCTTCAAGAGGTGGTGTTTAATTTTCCCGCTGAGTGGGGGCTGAACTTAGCTATTCACTTCTAATGAGCGCAGCGAAGCAGGGCCACCGTGAGGCTTCTCAGACTAGGTCATAAAAAGACCCTGTGACTTCCATCTCGGTTACACTGTCTTTTGCATTACTCGCCTTGGAGGAAGACCGATGCCACGTCATGGGCAACCCTCCAGAGAGACTCACATGGTGAGGAACTGAGGCCTCCTACGACAGCCAAGGAAGCGAACCTGGAAATGGATTTTGACCCCCAGTCAGGACCCAGGTGACAACTTGACTGCAACCCCATGAGAGAACGTGAATCAGAAGCATGAAGGTAAACTGCTTCTAAATTTCTGACCTACGGAAACTATGAGATAATAAATATGTGTTGTTTTAAGCCAATACATTTGGGGTATGTCTTACGAGCAATACTTAACTAATTGCTTTCTTATGAGCAATACTTAACTATACAAGTATCCAGGGTGTTTTTAAAAATGTAAGTTGGAGGGGGGCACCTGAGTGGCTCAGTCAGTTAAGCGTCCGACTTCACCTAAGGTCATGATCTCACAGTTTGTGAGTTCGAGCCCCGAGCCGGGCTCTGTGCTGACAGTTCAGAGCCTGGAGCCTGCTTCGGATTCTGTCTCCATCTCTCTGCCCCTCTCCTGCTTGCACACTGTCTCTCTCTCTCTCTCTCAAATATAAATAAACATTTAAAAAATATTCAAAAAGAAAGTAAGTTGGGGCACCTGGGTGGTTCAGTTGGTTGAGCATCTGGCTTTGGCTTAAGTCATGATCTCACAGTTCGTGAGTTGGAGCCCCACATGGGGCTTTCTGCTGTCAGCACCGAACCTGCTTGGCATTCTCTCTCCCTCCCTCTCTCCCCTCCCCTGAACTCTCTCTCTCAATAAATAAGCTTAAAAAATAAAAAAGCTAGACAGGGGCGCCTGGGTGGCTCAGTTGGTTAAGTGTCTTGACTTCGGCTCAGGTCATGATCTCATGGTACATGGGTTCGAGCCCCACATCAGGCTCTGTGCTGACAGCTCAGAGCCTGGAGCCTGCTTCAGATTCTGTTTCCTTCTCTCTCTTTCCCTCCCCCATTTTCCATGTTCTCTCTCTCTTTCTCTCCCTCTCTCTCTCTCTCTCTCCCCATCTCTCAAAAATAAATAAACATTAAAATTTTTTTTTAAAAAGCTGGATAAAACTGTCAAACATAGCCACCATAACCCGCTGGACATTGGTCAAAGTCATACAATAAACTGAGATTTATTAATGAAAATTATGAAACTTCAGTTAAGTATGAAATCTGTGACGTTTTTGCCTGTGGATGTTCCTATTCTTTTTTCTTTTTTTAAGATTTTAAGTAACCTCTGAACCCAGTGGACTTGAACTCACAACCCGGAGATCAAGAGTTGTACGCTCCACCAACTGAGCCAGCTGGGCGCTCCTGGATGCCCTTACTCTTGAAAGCAATAAGAGAAAGACCAAAAGTGACAAAGACAAGAAAAGAACAGAGAAAATCTCCAGAAACAACAACAACAAAAAAACAAGTAATAAAATGGCACTAAGTACATATTTATCAATAATGACTCTGGAAAAAAAACGACTCTGAATGTAAATGGACTAAATGCTCCAATCCAAAGAAACAGGGTGTCCGAATGGATTTAAAACAAACAAACAAACAAACAAACAACCAAGACCCATCCATATGCTGCCTACAAGAGACTCACTTCAGACCTAAAGACACTTGCCGGTTGAAAGCAAGGGGACGGAGTACTATTTATCGTACAGATGGATGTCAAATGAAAGCGACAAGGGAAATACGATTGGTTACTGACTTCTCATCAGAAATAATGGATCCAAGAGGAGTAGAATGACATACTCAACATGCTGAAATAAAACACACTGTCAAGCACGAATTCCATACCTAGCAAATATAAAAAGTGAAGGTGAAACAAATACTTTTGCAGATAAACAAAGACTGAAAGAATTTGTTGATAGGAGATCTGCCTTCCAAGAAATACTACAGGAAGCTCTTCA
Organism: Prionailurus viverrinus; assembly: GCF_022837055.1. Classification (NCBI taxonomy): domain Eukaryota; kingdom Metazoa; phylum Chordata; class Mammalia; order Carnivora; family Felidae; genus Prionailurus; species Prionailurus viverrinus. Next base: position 4,396,457 of record NC_062563.1, read on the forward strand.
AGTTGAAATTAGCACCAGACGGTAACTTGAATTCATGAGAAGATATGAAGAGGAGCAGAAACGGTAAATGTAACAGATTCTATAAGTAAATTCCGTCTCTTCTCTTGCCTTTGAACACAATATGAGATTGGGCAAAGCAATAATCCTAACACTGTATGGTTACGTTTATAATGACGCCAAGGACGGGGAGAAAAATGAGACATGCTGGAGAAAGTTCCTGTATGTAACTGAAATTTAGTATTCTGAAGCAGATTGTGCTAAATTAAAATGCATGTTGGAATCCTTAGAGCAACCACTAATAAAATAACTCAAAAGATAGTACAAAAAAAATAGACAAGTCAAAGTGATTCATGAAAACATATTTAACATAAAATAAGACAGCAAAGGAGAACAAAAGAGAGACATACGACAGATAGAAAATAAACAGGCATAAATCTAAAATGACAGGCATAAATCTAATCATATCCAGTCTTGAATAGACTAAATATTTCAAAAGACAGAAACTGTCAGAACAGATTAAAAAGCAAGACCCAACTATGTGCTATCTATACATGGAAACACCATAGATTGAAAGACACAAATGGGTTGAAAGCAAAGGGATAGAAAAAAAGATATACCATGCAAATAGTAACATTAAAAAGCTGGAGTTTCTGGGGTGTCTGGGTGGCTCAGTCAGTTGAGCGTCCGACTTCTGTTCAGGTTATGATCTCATGGTTCCTGAGTTTGAGCCCCGCATCGGGCTCTGTGCTGATGGCTCGGAGCCTGGAGCCTGCTTCCGATTCTGTGTCTCCCTCTCTCTCTCTGCCCCTCCGCCGCTCATGCTCTCTCTCTCTCTCTCTCAAGAATAAATAAACATTAAAAAAAAAAGCTGGAGTTTCTATATTAATATCAGATAGACTTTAAGACAGCTCATAATGATAAACAGTCAATATGTGAGTTACATATGACAATTATAAATGTATATGGATATTATCAACCTCCATTGATTAACCCAAAGAAATAAAGGAAAGGTTGACTTAACCGAAAGGAAAAATAGACAATCCGATACCGGTAGGTAGAGATTTCAATACCTCACTCTCAACAATTCGTGAACAACTGGACAAAAAAAGTCAGCAAGGGTAAGACTGTGAAACGGTACGCCAGCTATGGAAAACAATATGGCAGTTCTTCAGAAAATTAAAAATAGTATTACCGTATGGCCCAGCAATTCCATTTCTGAGTATATACCCCAAAGAACTGAAAGCTGGGTCTCAAAGAGGTATCTGTACACTCTTGTTCATAGCAGCACTATTGACAATAGCCAAGAGGTGGAATTAACCCAAATGCCCACGGATGGATGACTGAGTAGACAGAATGTGGTATATGCATACAGGGCAATAGTATTCAGGCTTCAAAAGGATGAACATACTACACGCTACCTGCTACAACATGGATGAGCCAGTGGCCATTATGTTAAGTGAAACAAGCCAGTCACAAAGAGATACATACTGTATGAGTCCACTTATATGAGGTGTCTAAAATACTTAAATTCACAGAGGGGCGCCTGGGTGGCTCAGTCAGTTGGGCGTCTGACTTCAGCTCGGGCCACGATCTCTCAGTGTGTGAGTTCGAGCCCCACGTCGGGCTCTGTGCCGACAGCTCGGAGCCTGGAGCCTGCTTCAGATTCTGTGTCTCTCTCTCTCTCTCTCTCTCTCTCTCCCCCTGCCCTGCTCACGCCTCTCTCTCTCTCTCTCTCTCTCTGTCTCTCTCTCTCTCAAAAGTAAATAAACATTAAAAAAAATTAAAATACTTAAATTCACAGAAACAAAGTAGGACGGCGGTTATGAGGGGCTAAGGGTAGTTGCTTTTTAGTGGGTGTAGAGTTTCAGTTTTGCAAGATGAGAAAGTTCTGGAGATCCCTATCTCAACAATGGGAACATATTTAGCATTACTAAACTGTACATTTAACCATGGTTAAGATGGTACATTTTATGTTTTGTTTTTTTTTTTTGAGAGAGAGAGAGAGGAGAGGGAGAGAGAATCTCAAGCGAGCACCTCGTCATGTCATGTGTTTTTATCAGTTTCCAAAAATCAACAGGGATATGGAAGATTTGAATAACACTCTCAACCAACTTGACCTAACGTTTATAGAAAAGACCCAAAGGCTAAAGAATACACATTCTTTTCAAGAGCGCATGGAACATTCTCCAGGATAGACCATCAGCTGGACCACAAAACAAGGATCAAATTCTTAAAGATTAAAACCATACAAAGTACATTCTCTGGTCACAGCAGAATTAAAATGGAAACCCCCACTTGAAAGACACCTAGGAAAACCTGAAGATTTTCAAAATTGAGCAACACTTCTAAATAACTTACAGAGCCAAAAAGAAATCACAAGAGAAGTTAAAAAAAACAACGTTGAGGAGAATTAAAACAAAAACACAACGTAAGGAAATGTACGGGATGTGACTAAGCAGTCACATATAAATTACGGTGGAATTTATAGCTGTAGGTGCCTCTCTTGGAAAAGAAGGCAGGTCTCAAATCAATAATCTAATACAACACATTAATCAAAGAGAAGACAAACCTCCCACTCTTCCAGCTTTCCAGGGTTTCTCCCACTGGTCTCTGGCCTCTCTCGCCAACCCCTCCTTCTCCTCCTCTTGGCCATTAAATGTTGAAGATTCATTTTTTTTTTCCTTTTTTCCAGAAAATGTTTATGTATTTTGAAGGGGTGGGGGGAGGGACAAAGAGAGAAAGAATCCCAGGCAAGCTCCACGGTTAGCGTAGAGCCTGACACGGGGTTTGAACTCACAAACCTTGAGGTCATGACCTGAGACGAAATCAGGCGTCAGATGCTCAACTGACTGAGCCCCCCCCAGGCGGCCCCTAAAGGTAGGTTCTTAGGGCTCGCTCTAGACCTTCTCTCTCGCTCTGTATTTGCACCCCCACCCACAGATTCCGTCACCCTTTTGCCCCGTGACTCCCAAATGTAGCTCCCCAGCCCTAAATCCTTCTCTGTGCTCCAGGCCATTACACATCCACCTCTCTGTCAACAGCTCCTGGGGTCTCTTAAGGCATTTCTTTTTTATTAAAAAAAAAAAAAATTCTTTTTTTAACATTTATTTATTTTTGAGACAGAGAGAGCATGAACAGGGGAGGGTCAGAGAAAGAGGGAGACACGGACTCTGAAACAGGCTCCAGGCTGTCAGCACAGAGCCCAATGCAGGGCTCGAACCCACAGACCACGAGATCATGACCTGAGCCGAAGTCGGACGCTTAACCGACTGAGCCACCCAGGCGCCCCTCTCAGGGCATTTCAAATGCAACCTGGGCAAAGTTGACAGCATGGGCTCCCTCCACCCATACTAATCTTCGCCCCGTCCTCTTTCAGCCCTTTGGCGAATGCTTATCGCCGCTTCTGGTCAGGTAAGAAACCTAAAAGGCATGCCTGAAACTTGTCCATTTCACCCCATTTGCCATTCATCACCTAATGCCCCTGACCTTGAATCCTTTTACTTTTCTCCGTCTTCAACGCCACCAACTGGGCTGGCCTGTCTCACCTAGATTACAGCCCCAGCCTCCAACGTGCGTCTTCTTGCTGGCTTTTGTTCTACAGCCAGGGGAGTTTTGTTCTTGTGGCTGCTTTGTTTCGTTTGTTTTAGTTATCTTACTGTCGCTGATTTGCTAAAATATCGCGGTGGCTTCGCACAGAGCCAAACTCCGCGTGGCTGGGTCTAGCCTTGCCGTTCCCTTTTCGGTTCCTCAGCTTGCCGCCGCTGTCTCCAGCCACAGAGCCTTTGCATTTGCCGTGTTCTCTCGATTTGGGTTGTGACGCCCTCTTCCTGGTCCAGGTGACTTCTATTCATCCTTCATTTCCCCAGGGTAGCCTTTCTGACTCCCCAGCAGAGAGCAGGTTCCCCTAGTGTATTTTCTTGTAGACCAGTGGTCCTCAACCAGGCACATTTTTTGCACCCCCTCCCCCCCCGCCCCGCACCCAAGGGGACCTTTGGCAGAGTCTGGAGATCTTTTTAGTTGTCACAACTGAGAGGTAGGTGGGGTTTGATACTTGCATCTAGTGGATACAGTCCAAGTGTGCTACTAGACGTCCCCCCACAACAAAGGACAGCCCCCACAACAAAGATTTATCCAGCCCCAAATGTCCGTGGTGCTGAGACTGAGGCACCCTGTGGTGGACCTATGTTCCTCTCCTCTGGAGTGTGCCTCTCTGTCTATTACTCCACAATCACGTATGCTTTGGGCTTCGTGAGAGCTACAGTCATGATGCCTCGTGTTCATACAGGGCCCTCCGTGCCTGGCACGTCCCGCATTCTGCATGGGTCTAGATACTAGGATGCTGGCCGTACCTTTTTCTCCCTTTTGTTGGTAATAGCATCTCGGTTTTCCTGTGGGCAACAAACTCTTCAATTTCACTCGTTTTCGGTGGGTCCATCTATTGGCTGTTCCCCACCTTACCCTAAGTCCCAGCAATGATGTGGGCATGTGACCACCGTGCGCTAATGAGAGGCTCTCCTGCTTTTGAAAACCAAGTTGGAATTTTTTTTTAAGTTTATTTATTTTTGAGAGAGAGACCGAGAGAGCAGCAGGGGAGGGACTCAGAGAGAGAGACAGAGAGAGACTTCCAAGCAGGCTCCGTGTTGACAGCATGGATCCGACACAGGGCTCGAACCCATGAACCGTGAGATCACGACCTAAGCCGAAACCAAGCGTTGGACGCTTAACTAACTGTACCACCCAGGTGCCCCAAGTTGGAAAATTTCATAAATAAACAAGGAATAACGATTGGAAAACAGCCATGCTCATTCCTTTGTATCTGTCCGTGGCTGCTTTCGTGTACAATAGCAGAGTTGAGCAGTTCCAATAGAGACTGTGTGGTCTGCGAAGCTGAAAATATTTACAATCTGGTCATTTGCACAAAATATTTGCCAACCCCTGATCTAAAGTAGTAACTCGTGATTTTTTACTGCTGGACCTTTCTAAAGCCAGCTAGTTCACTTTTCCTTCAATTTTGTCACCTTCCCAGTGATATTCCAGTAACCCCCATGTGTCCCCTCCCCTGCCTTTTTGGCTTACCGTGGCCAGAGTAGGTTGCAAATGTCACCTAAAGAGGCTTAACTAATGCAGCAACCCAATAGATGTGTGTTAAGAAGCTTAACATTGTAGCAGGTTGAAGGGTGGTCCCCCAAAAGAGATGTTCATGTCCTAACCCCCAGAATCTGTGAATGTGACCTTATTTGGGAAAAGGGTCTTTGTAGTTGTAACTCAGTTAAGGATCTCAAAATGAGATCATCCTGGATTATCTGGGTGAGCCCTAAATCCAATGATAAGTGTCTTTGTAAGAGACACAGAGGAGAAGGCCATGTGAAAATAGGGGCAGATATTAGAGTGATCCTTCGGTGGACACAGCCAGGGAATATCAGAGCCAGGTGAGCGTAGAAGAGGAAGGAGTGAGAAAGAAAGGGAGGGAGAGAGGGAAGGAGGGAGGGAGGGAGGGAGGAAGGATGGATTCCCTTAAAGTCTTCAAGAGAAGCATGGGGACCACTGGCACCCTGATTTTGGACTTTTGGCCTCCAGAACCGTGAGAAAATAAATTTCTCTTCTTTTAAATCCCTGATTTGTGACTATTTGTTACAGAAGCCATGGAAAATGAATACAACAGCCATCCCATTTCCTAACGCTCTTGGGATAAGCTGCAGTCTCCTTAAATGTTTACAAGGCTTTTCACGGACTGTCTTTTTCTCCCCTCCCCTCCTCTGCCCTCTCCAGCCCTTCCCCTTCCCTCCTTCCTTCCAACCATTTTCTTTCATTTTTAAATAAATTAATTGTTTTAGGTTCCCAGCAGCATTGGAGACACAGAGATTTCTCATAGACCTCCTGCCTCTACTCATGCACAGAGCCCCCGAACATCAACATCCCCCCTCACGTGGTGCATTTATTAAAATGGATGATCCTATGTGGACACATCATTATCCCAAGTCTGTATTACCTTAGGGTTGACTCTCGGTGTTATATATTCTAAAGGTTTGAACAAATTTATAATTACATATCCATCTTTACGGTGTAATAAAGAGTGGTTTCTCTGCCCTGAAGATCATCTGTACTCTGCCTCTCCATCTCCCCTGACCCTTGGCAACCACTGATCTTTATACTGTCTCCATAGTTTTGCCTTTCCCAGAATGCCATATATTTGGAATCACACAATATGTAACTTCTTATACTTAGTAATATGCATTGTGGTTTTATTATTATTTTTAACCCGTAGGTATGATGGATCACATTAACTGATTTTTGAATGTTGAACCAGCTTTGCATATCTGGGATCAATCTCACTTGGTCGTGATGTTACTTCATATTATTAGATTTAATGCGCTAATATAATATATAGTACACTTATGTTCATGAGAGATGTAGGTCTGTAGTTTTCTCTTGTACTGTCTTTGTCTGGTCTTGGTGTTAGGGTAATAACACTGGCCTCAGAGGCATGAGTTAGAGTATTCCTTCAGCTTCTCTCCACTGAAAGAGATGGGTGAGAATCGGTACGATTTCTTTCTTAAAAGTTTAGTAGACTCGATCAGTGAACCAAACTGGGCCTGTTGCTTTCTGTTTTGGAAGGTGTTTAATTATTGATTAAATTTCTTGAATAGCTATAGGCCCATTCAGTTGTCTGTTTCTTTTTGTGTGAGTTTTGGCTGATTGTGTCTTTCAAGGAACTGACCCATCCACTTCTTCTATGTTATTGAATTTGTTGGCATGGAGTTGTTGATAATATTCCCTGAGTATAATTTTAATATCCATGGGATCTGTAGTGACATCCTCTTTTTCTTTTCTGATATTAGTAGTAATTTATGGCTTCTCTTTTTTTCTTCTTTTTCTTTTCTATTTTTTAATGTTTTATTTTTGAGAGAGAGAGAGCGAGTGAGCACGGGGGAGGGGAAGTGAGAGAGGGGGACACGGAATCTGAAGCAGGCTTCAGGCTCCGAGCTGTCAGCACAGAGCCCGACACGGGGCTCCAACCCACAAACCATGAGACCATGACCTGAGCCAAAGTTGGGACACTGAACTGACTGAGCCACCCAGGCACCCCTGTGTCTTCTCTTTTTTTCTTAGCTATCCTGGCTAAAGCTTATTGATTTTATTGGTCTTTGCAAAGAATCAGTTTTTGGTTTTGTTGATTTTCTCTACTGGTTTCCTGTTTTCGATTTCTTTGATTTCTGCACTAATTTTTATATATTTCTTCATCTTACTTTGGATTTAATTTTGCTCTTCTTTTTCTAGTTCCTCAAGTGGAACCCTAGATGATTGAGTTTAGATCTTTCTTCTCTTCAATATATGTACTCAGTGCTATAAATTTCCCTGTAAGCTCTGCTTTCAGTACATCCCACAAAATTTGAAAGGTTGTATTTTAATTTAGTTCAGCATATTTTATTTATTTTACATTTTAATTAAATTTTAGAGAGAGAGAGCAAGTGAGCACAAGCGGGGGAGAGGGGCAGAGGGAGAGAGAGAGAATCTCAAGTAGGCTCTACACCCAGTGGACCCAGACATGGGGCTCAATCCCATGACCCTGGGTCATAACCTGAGCCAAAATCAAGAGTCGTTCACTCAACCAACTAAGCCACACAGGCGCCCCTCATTTAATTCAAAATATTTTAAAATTTCTCTTGTGATTTCTTCTTTGACCTACGTGTTATTTAATCTGCATATATTTGGAGCTTTCCAACGGTTTCTCTGTTAATGCTTTCTGCTTTAATTCCATTGTGGTCTGACAGAAGATACTGTATGCTTCTATCTTTTATATTCTGGTTTATGGCCCAGAGTGTGGTCTATTTTGGTAAATGTTCCATGTGAGCTTGAGAAGAGTCTGCTCTTGTTGGATGAAGCATTCTACGGACATCAATGATATCCAGTTGATGGGCAGGATTATTAACTTTAACGACATCCTTACTGGTTTTCTGCCTGCTGAATCTACCCATTTGTGAGAGAGGGGGTTTGAAGTCTCCTACTTGGACAGTGGGTTCATCGTTTCTTTTTGCAGTTCCTCCAGTGTTTGCCTCAAGCATTTTGATCCTCTGTTGTTAGATGCACACACATTAAGGGCTGTTGTGTCTTCCTGGAGAACTGACCCCTTTCTCATGATGTAAGGGCCGTCTTTATCCCTGACAATTTTCTTTGCTCTGAAGTCTGCTCTGTCTGAAATCAATGTAGCTACTCCCATTTTTTAAATGAGCATTAGCATTATCTTTATTTACTTTTTAAAATTTTATTTTAACGTTTATTTATTTTTGGGACAGAGAGAGACAGAGCATGAACGGGGGAGGGGCAGAGAGAGAGGGAGACACAGAATCGGAAACAGGCTCCAGGCTCTGAGCCATCAGCCCAGAGCCCGACGCGGGGCTCAAACTCACAGAGTGCGAGATCGTGACCTGGCTGAAGTCGGATGCTTAACCGACTGCGCCACCCAGGCGCCCCTAAAATTTTATTTTAGAGAGAGAGAGAGTGAGTGAGAGTGGGGGAGAGGGGCAAAGGGAGAGAGAGAATCTTAAGCAGACTCATGCTTGGTGCAGAGCCCAATGCAGGGCTCGATCCCAGGACCCTAGGATCATGACCTGAGCAGAAATCAGAGTCAGAGCCAGATGCTCATCTGACTGAGCCACTCAGGTGCACCTCTATCCATTTACTTTTACTCTGTATGTGTCCAAGTGTAAATGGGTTTCTTGTAGACAACATATGGATGAGTCTTTTTTTTTTTTTTTTTATCCACAGTGACAATTTCTGTCTTTTAATTGATGTGCTTACATTTACATTTAAAGTGATCATTAAGGGGCATCTGGGGGGCTCAGTCAGTTGAGCATCCGACTCTTGATTTCGGCCCAGGTCACCATCTCGTGGTTCCTGAGTTCAAGTCCACATCGGGCTCTGGACTGACACCGCAGAATCTGCTTGAGAATCTCTCTCCCTCTCTCTGCCCTGCCCCTGCTCGTGCTCTCTCTCTCATTCAAAATAAATAAATAAACTTAAAAAAATAAAGGGATCATTAGTATTACTGGATTAATACCTATCATATTTGTTCCTGTTTTCTACTTGTTGCCTTTATTCTTTGTTCCTATTTTTCCACTGCCATTCTTTCTGCTCTTTGTCAATTTAATTGAGCTTTTTATGTGATTCCATTTTTTTTTCTCCTGTCTCAGCATATACACTGTATTCCTTTAAAAGATTTTTGTTGGGGCGCCTGGGTGGCGCAGTCGGTTGAGCGTCCGACTTCAGCCAGGTCACGATCTCGCGGTCCCTGAGTTCGAGCCCCGCGTCGGGCTCTGGGCTGATGGCTCGGAGCCTGGAGCCTGTTTCCGATTCTGTGTCTCCCTCTCTCTCTGCCCCTCCCCCGTTCATGCTCTGTCTCTCTCTGTCCCAAAAAAAACAAAACAAAAAAAAAAAAAAACGTTGAAAAAAAATAAAAGATTTTTGTTATCAGCGGTTGCCCTAGAGTTTGCCATACATTTACTACTAATCCAAGTCCACTTTCCAATAACACTAGACTGCTTTGTGGGTACAGTTATAGATCTTTTTTTTTTTAATTTTTTTTAACATTTATTTATTTTTGAGACAGAGAGAGACAGAGCATGAACGGGGAAGGGTCAGAGAGAGGGAGACACAGAATCTGAAACAGGCGCCAGGCTCTGAGCTGTCAGCACAGAGCCCGACGTGGGGCTCGAACTCACAGACCGAGAGATCATACATGACCTGAGCTGAAGTCGGCCGCTTAACCGACTGAGCCACCCAGGCGCCCCTAGTTATAGATCTTATAAGAAGAAACTATTCCTCATCCCTCCCTCCCATTTCTTGTGCCATTGCTGTCATTCATGTTACCATATAGAAGCACACATAAGATATGTACATGTATCAATACGTAATCGAGCATATTGTTGATATTATTTTGAACAAACTCACATCTGTTAGATCAATTAAGAATAAGGAAAGTAAGTTTGGATTTTACCTTCACTTATTCTCCAGTGCTCTTCCTTCCTCTCTGCAGGTCTGAGTTTCTGACCTACATTATTTTCCTTCTCTCTAAAGAACCTCTTCTAACATTTCTTGCAATGCAGGCAACAAATTCCTTCAGTTTTTGAGGTTTGTTTTCTGACAATGGCTTTATTTCTCTTTCCCTTTTGAAGGATAATTTCCCAAGATACAGAATTCTAGACTGGTGGGTTTTTTTCTCCAAATGCTTTAAATATTTCTTTCTATTCTCTTCTTGCTTGCACGGTTTCTAAGGAGGAGCTGGAGAGAAACCTTATCTTTGCTTTTCTGTAGGTGAGGTGGATCATTCTTCTGGTTTCTCTCTCTCTCTCTTTTTTTTTTTTTCACTTCCCATCCCCCAGCTAGTCCCGGGTCGCCGTTCTTCTGGTTTCTTTCATTTTTTCTTAATCTTTGATTTTCTTAAGTTTCAATATGACATGCGTAGATGTTTGTTTTGTTGTTGTTGTTGTTTGTTTTTTGGCATTTATCCTGTTTGGGATTCTGTGAGCTGCCTGGACCTGTGCTTTGGTGTCTGACATTAATTTGGGTAAATTTGCCACCATTATTATCTCAGACTTTTCTACCCCTTTCTCCCGTCTCCTCTGCTCTTCCTATTATGGGTATGTTACACTTTTTTTTGGTTGTCCCACAGTTCATGAATATTCTGTTCCATTTTCTTCTCAGGGTTTTTTATTTATTTGCTTTTTTGTCTTTGGTTTTTTAGTTTTGGAACTTTCTATTGTCATATTCCCAAGCTCAGAGACTCTTTCTTCAGCCGCATCCAGCGTACCGATCAGCCCAACAAAGGCATTCTTCTTTTCTGTCACAGAGCGTTGCCTGTCCAGCATTTTACTTTTTCCTAGAATTTTCATCTCTCTGCCTACATCCTCCATGTGTTCTTGCATGCTGTCTACTTTTCCCATTAAAACGATGAGCATGTTGGAGCGCCTGGGGGGCTCAGGCGGTTAACCGTGGGGCTTTGGCTCAGGTCACGATCTCACGGCTTGTGAGCTCAAGCCCCGTGTGGGGCTCTGAGCTGACAGCTCAGGGCCTGGAGCCTGCTTCAGATTCTGTCTCTCTCTCTCTGTGTCAAAATAAATAAATATAAATAAACATTATAGTAAAAATGATGAGCATGTTACCCTTAATTTTTAAAAACTGCTGTCATCTCCGAGTCTGGTTCTGATGCTTGCTCTGTCTCTTAACAGTACCTTTCATTCGGCCTTTTAATTATCTGCCGAGAGCTGGGCATGATGCGCGGGGTAGAAGGCACCGCAGCGAACAGGCCTTGAGAAAGGCCGCGGCCAGGTGCGGGGGACCGGAGCGTCTGTGGCCCGCGGGGTGGTCCCAGTCCCTCGGTGAGATTGCGCCCCCTTCCCCCCTGCCTCTGCTCCTGCTTTCCCTCCTCAGGCGGGACGGGAGCGCTGGAGCGGCCCCGGGTCGGGGGTTCGCTGCCCCCAGGCCGGCCATGCCCCCTAGCACCCGGCTGGAACGGCCTCCCCGGCGGGCACCCACCCGGGAGCAGAGGCACGGAGGGCGCCTGCGTGCGTGGAAACGCTTCCGGCCGCCCTTCCCCCACCGGAAGCAGCACGGAACTTTCTCTGATACCCACAGCCGAGGCCCCGGCGGGCTCCGGGACGCGAACGGCAGAAGTGGAGGTCTTCCTAGCTCTGCCCCCCCCCCCACCCCCCCGCCGGAGTTGTGACCCCTCATAACAGTGCACACGGAGCCTCCTGCAACTGGTCGACGACAGTTCCGGTGTCCCCGCCAGGCGCTGCCCCCGCGCCCCAGTTGCAGGGCTTCCCCACCTGCGGGCGCCGCCGATTTGGGGGACGGCGGCCGGCCCCGTGGCCTTGTTACCGCCTCGGGGGACTCGCCACGCAGCGCAAGTCGAGGAGGGACGCGGCACAAAGGGAAGGGCCCCGCAGCCTGGCCCCGGAACAAAGGCCCGGGTAGGTTTCGCCGAAGGCGGAGGCGGGAAAGGGGCGGCTTCCGGGCGCCGAAGGGGCGGGAGGGACACGCGGAAGCCGGGCGCACGGGTGCGGTGGTCAGAGCCAGGCCCCTCGTGCGGCCACGGCCCTCCAGCATGTTCGATCTCCGGCCCCTGCTCTGTCTCCATCTCACCCCTCTGGAGGATCCCAGAGCCCTTGTCGATTTCTCAGTTTGTTCAGGTTTTTGTGCGGTCTTTTGCTTTAGGATGGAGCGGTGACTTCAAATCTCTTTACACGCCAGGCCACCGGGCAGGACCCCCCCCCCCCTCCTTTTTTTTCCTTCTGTTAAAAACCGTGTCGGCATTTCTAGGTTCTTTGCCTTTCCCTATACATGTTAGAATCAGCTTGTCTATTTCTACAAACATCTTCCTAGGATTTTTGATCGGTGTTGTACTGAACTCATAGATCCATTTTTTGGGGGGTGGAACTCACACCTTGATAAAATCTAGTCTTCCAACCCCAAATACAAAGATACAAAATATCTCTGCATTTCCCAAGGCCTTCTTTGATTTCTTTCATCAGTTTTGGGTATTTTTCCGCATGCAGATTTTGCACGTTTTGTTAGATTTTAGCCTACACATGTCATGATTTTTAATGCCTTTGTAACCGGTATTTCAGACTTTTTCATTTTCTAATCGTTCGTTGCTAGTGTGTAGAAATGTAATTGATTGAATCACCATTGCGTACTGTGACCTTGCTAAATTCATTTATTAGCTCTAGAAGTTTTAAAAATTATAATTTTGTATGAATTCTACATAATCATGTCATCCGTGAACTGAGAGTTTTATTCTTTATCACCAATTTATGTGACTTTTTTTTCTTATTCTTCCCTTCTTCCACCAGTTAGGGCCTCAAGTATGATGTTGAATGGAAGTGGTGACAGTGGGCACTCTTGCATCGCTCTGATTTTAGGAGAAAGCTAAAACTGTGTTTCACGGTTCAGTACGGTGTTAGCTGGATTTTTTTGTAATTGCATTTTTATCAGGGCAAGGAAGTTCCTCCTACTCCTGGTTCGTGGGAAGTTTTCATCATTAATTGATGTTGAGGTTTGTCAAATGCTTTTTGAATTTTTCTTCTCTTTTTTGTATCGAGGTGTTCATACGGGTTTTCTCCTCTGGTCTATTGGTTACAATTAATTGGTTTTTGGATATTGAACCAATTTGGCCTTTCCAGGATCACCTCCTCTACTTTGTCATGATGTATGTGTTACTGCTTTTATGTATTGTTGGGTTCGACTTGCTAAGATTTTTTGACAATTTGATGTTCGTGAGGGATAAGGACCTGAAGGTTATTTTTTCTTGGAATATTTAATTCAGGTATGGGTGTTGGATAATGGCCTAAACAAGTGAGTTGGGAAGCAATTTCTTTCCTTCCATTTTCCAGAAGATTTTGTGAGAATTCGTATTATTTCTTCCTTAAATGTTTGGTGGAATCCACCTCTGAAGCCATCTAGGCCTGGAGTTTTGTTTTGAAGATTTAAAACTACAAATGCAATTTCGAGGAATCAGGTTTTGGTTTGACTAATTTTTCTCTATAATTTTTCTGTTTTCATTCGTTGATTTCTGCTTTTATCTTTATTATTTGTTTCTTTCTGCTTTGGGTTCAAGTTACTCTTCTCGTTTCTCAAGTTTCTCAGATCACTGATTTGATACCTTCTTTTCCAATATTTAATGCTATTATTTTTTCTCTAAGTATTTTTTCTGCTTTAGCTTCACCCTTCGACTTTTGTGCTCATTTCATTTAATTCAAAATATTTTTAAATGTTTGTTTATTTATTTTGAGAGAGAGAGAGAGAGCAAGCGAGCATGAGCCGGGAGGGGCAGAGAGAGAGTGAGAGAGAGAATACCAAGCAGGTGCTGTCAGTGCAGAACCCAATGTGGGGCTCAGTCCCACAAACGATGAGATTATGACCTGAGCCGAAATCAAGAGCCAGATGCTTAACCCACTGAGTCACTCAGGTGCCCCACAAATTTTTGTTTACTTCAAAATATTTTTTATATAAAAAATTTTTAAAGTTAATTTATTTATTTTGAGAGAGACAGAGACAGCACAAGTCGGGGAGGGGCAGAGAGAGAGAGGGAGATGGAGAATCCCAAGCAGGCTCTGCACTGTCGGCTTGGAGCCCAATATGGGGCTCAGACTCACAAAACCATGAGATCAAGACCTGAGCTGAAACAAAGAGTCGGAAACTTAACCGACTGAGCCACCCAGGCATCCCATAGTTCAAAAATTTTTTTTTAAATTTTTTTAACGTTTGTTTATTTTTGAAGGAGAGAGAAACAGAGTGTGAGTGGGGGAGGGGCAGAGAGCAAGGGGGAGACAGAATCTAGAGCAGGCTCCAGGCTCCCAGCTGTCAGCAGAGCCCGACGCGGGGCTCAAACCCACGAGCCGAGAGATCATGACCTGAGCCGAAGTCGTATGCTTAACCGGCTGAGCCACCCAGGTGCCCCTCAAAATATTTTTAACTGCCCTTATGACTTTTCCTTGACCCATGCATGGATTGTTTAGAAGTATGTAAATTTCCAAAGAGTTGAGACTATTTCATGTATCTTTTGTTCTTGGTTTCTACTTTAATTCCTTTGTGGGCAGAAAATATACTTTGTGTGAGATTTGCTTTATTTCCCAGAATATGGTCTAGCTTGGTCAGTGTTCCTTGTGTTCTTGAAAAAGAAAAAGTACGTCCCATGTGTAGTGTTCTATCCGTGCACTTGGGTGTTCTTCATGCAAAAGCCATTTTAATTGAGTTTTCTGTGTCTTGCCACTTGAAATGTTCCCCTCCCCCTGGCCCCCCCCCCAAAGAATTATGATTGGCATGAGATTGGCATGAGCCTTTTGCCCAGTCCTGTGACCTCAGGAGCATGGTTCTCTGTTTGGCTCCTCCTCGGTACCACGTGACTGGAGTTGAGGGTCATTATTCCCCCACAGGCACTGGGGGTACCGGCCTGGCAAAACCAGTGAGCGTTCACTGCCATCCATCCCTTGGCTGGATGCGTGTGCATCCCGTGTGCATGCGCACATGTATATGTGGACAGGCACGTGCTCATAATGCCAGCATGTACAACGTTAAATATCCCCCCCCCATATGCCTCTCCCACGTAACTCAAACATCTCACTTTTTCTCCCCAGTGGAGAGAATGGGAAGTGGCGTCCAATTAAAACCCGGCTCCCGGTCCAGTTCTCTACTGAGATCCACATGCCTTTTGGTAATGTCTGAGTATCACTCCTGCCTCAGTAACCAGCGTGCAGGATGATGAATGAACACGCTCGTACCCCTCCAAGGGTCTCTTGGTGCAGAAAAGCCATTAAACAGATCCGCAGCGCAGCTGTTCCTTCCTGCCTTCCTGGTCTGTCAACATGATGCTTTCAGTGAGCTGTCGCGTGAGGTGTCCAAGGGGACCGATTTCTGTCCCAGCGTGAGACAACTTTGAGGAAGGATTGGAAAGGAATAAAAAAGGACATCTGATGCGTGCGCTGAGTCAGAAGCGCACACCGGTTTCCGGGCACTGTGTTGGTTTCCTCCAGCAGGGAGAGACGGGACTTTCTCTACCAGTGGAGAAGCCGCCTGGGGAAATTTGTGCTCCCTCACCGACCTTGTGTTCAGTGGCGGACCGTGGGCTCTGTCGGGGTGTCACAGGGATCGGCGAGCACACCCCTCCCCGGTATTTGGTGGTGATGACCGTCGATAGTTTCCTCAGAGACACAATACTGCTTTTGATTCTGATTTTGGAGGCAAGGGGGAATTGCGTTGTTTTCCTTTTGGCCTGCCTACCGTGGCGGGACTTGGTCCACGCCCTCCTTAGTAAGCCCGAGAGGGGATTCTGATGCTGCACGGGAGGTCCCTGCCAGTTGCTTACATCGGAATAGAAAATAGCCCTAGGATGGGCCTGGCTTGGGTGGCCCTGATCACAACCCCGTCGATCTCTGGAGCACATACCCCTTCCTGGGAATGGCAGATAATGGTAGAGTTCAGGGTACTTGGTATCCAAATAATTAGCATCCACTGAGAATAAATCTCTGGCAGACCAAAGACTTGGGGGTGTGTGTTTTCTTCGAGCACATGTCTCTTTGGGGAATGCGAGGAAGAAAACTTAAAACTTGCCCGGGTGATCGTGTAGATCTCAAGGCCACCTGACATCTATTCGAGTCTGGAGCCTCGGAGTGGATAAAGTGATCCGGCGTTGAGAATTAGATAAAAGGCCTTGACTTTCTCGTGTCTTGATTTTGTTGACGTTCTGAAGTTGGGCCTGCTGTCATTGGATCTGGACTTACTTTATGAAGGAAAAAAGGGTCATCTGTCACTTTAATTCCTGAGAACCCTGTCATTAATTAACAGCAGCTAAAGATCCCGAGGGTATCATACCGTCTTGCCAAATGGAGTAGCCATGCCTGCCCTGGTGCCTGTCAGGATAACTGTAGCCAGTCTGTGGCCGCCTGTACAAGCCGCCTTTCGCTCTCCCCCGTCTCCACTGCAGTCGATCAGTAACCGATTGGAGTGCCTACCACCAGCATGTCCAGGCTAGGAGAACAGTCAATAAAAGCTCATTTTAAAAGACTGACCTCTTCCCCACCCGTCCATTCCTCAAGGCAAAGGTAAACGGAGTCTTTCCCGGCCTAACGGGAGACCTGACGGTTGGGGGTGGGGGGCGGGGGGAGTCCTGGTGAGTGGGAAGCATCGGCCAGTTCCAATTCAGCATTCCTGTCTCCTGAAGTCTTTGAATTCTTTCCTCTATCTTATGCCAAAGTGTTTCTGGCCTTTCCATTTCGTTTTGTACAGAGCAGCGTTCAGAACATTAGTCAAAACAGCGAACTGCTGAAGCAGCCGTCCGTGCCTCCTAAAAGAATGCCCTCAAATCAATAACCTCGTCCCCGGGAAAGAGTGAACTTCCTTCCGTGCCCAGGTGCCCGCAGGTCCGTCCCCCCGGGGTGCAGGCGAGCCGTATGCCGATCCAGGTGGGCAAACCCGTGCTGTGCTTTCAGGCTGTAATTCTTTTCCTGCTCGGGTTCTGCCTTTCACTCCCGGAGCCCATTGAGTTTGGATTCTGGTTACCGGCCAAGCCAGCCTTTGCGGTGGGAGGGCACCAGAGAAATGGTTATCTGTCCCCGAAGGGAGGGATCTTCCCTCAGGGAGGGGAGGCACCGCAGGAACAGCTCCGAATGGCCCCGGGGCTGGGGAATCGCAGACTGTCCCTGGGTGTCTTTGCCCCGTGCCCGGCTGCCAGCTCTTCGGTTTCACCTGTCCCGGTAACTTTCAGTCAAAAGCAGTGTAGACGCGCCCGCGTTTGACTGTGCTAACTCAGCACGTGGGAGGGGTGGTCTCAGATGGGTTTCGTTTTCAGGGCTCTCGAGCCCACTTACAGGACCGCTCACAGAATCTTTGAGCACAATCGTAGAAGGCCTCTCCGATTCTATTCCCTTCCTTGAGGCAAGCATTTTGAGATTGAACCTACCGGTGTGTTAGCTGTAAGTTGGCTGACCCGTTGATTTCAGTGTCTCTGCATTTCTTACCTCCCTCAAATTGGCCCCGGGGTTAGTGGTGAGGGGAAAAGGCGAGGGGTGCGCGTAGTATATGGAGACATACTTCCTTTCTTATGGACACACACTTCTCGCGCCACGTGACTTCTCTCTTTAAAGTGTACAGGTCAGTGGTTTTTAGTGTATTCACGAGATTGTAGCAGTCATCACCATGATTTAGGTCCCGAACATTCTCATCACCCCAAGAAGGAACCCCGCTCCCATCAGTTGTCACTCCCCATTCCCTTCCCCCAGCCCCTGACAACCACTAATTTATTTTCTGTCTCTATGGATTTACCTGCTCTGGGTATTTCATGTAAATGCAGTCATAGGATATGTTGCCTTTTGTGACGGTTTTTTTTTTTTTTTCCCCTTAGCCTAATGTGTTTGAGGTTCAGCCTTGTTGTGGCATTCATCAGTTCTATTTTATTTTGTTTTATGTTTGTTTTATGTTTGTTTTATGTTTTTGAGAGAGAGGAAGAGAGAGAGAGAGAGCGTATGTGCGCGCTGGGGAGGGGCAGAGAGAGGGGGACACAGGATCCGAAGCAAGCACGTTCCAGACTCTGTGCTTGTCTGCACAGAGCCTGACGCGGGGCTTGAACCCACAAACCGTGAGCTCATGACCTGAGTCGAAGTCGGACGCTTAACCAGCTGACTCACCCAGGCACCCCTAAGTCATTGCATTTTAGATTTGTGGAAGTGTTAGCTATAGAACTTCCTAAATTACTATGAACTTTAAAGATATGAAAACATATATTAACTTACGGCGGGGGTTGACCGCTTTGACCCGCGGGCCAAATCTGACCTGCCGCCTGTTTCTATGTGCCCATGAGCTAATTACTTTTTTGCATTTTCAAATGGTTGAAAACAATAAAAGGAGACTCTTTTGTAGCGCATGAGAATTACTTGAAATTCAAATGTCAGTGTCCATAAATACGCTTTTATTGGAACACAGCCGTGCTCATTTGTGTACATGTTTTCTGTGGGTGTTTTCCTGCCGCTGTGGGGGGGGCACTGCATGCGGCGCTCTCACCGCTCTCCCCTGCTGCTCGGAACATGCACGCTGCAGTCACACAGCTATAACCCAGCGGCATCTGAGTGTCACCGGTACCGCACACGGGGGCTTCTTTGTTTTTTACTTCTTTATTTCTTAAAGTAAGCTCTCCGCCCAACGCGGGGCTCGAACCCATGACCCCGGGATCAAGAGTCGCACGCCCTACCAACTTAGCCGGCCAGGCGCCCCTCCTGTGACTTCTTTACAACAAAAAATGACCCGTGCGTGTCTTTCGTGTCAGCACAAGAAAGGAAGACGAAAGCAGACTGTGAATGTCACGCTTGCAGGGCATGACGGAGCGTGGGGCCTGTCGTTCTCAAATTGCATAGCATCCATCACGGCGGCGGCACGGTGGTGCCACAGCCGCTCTGAAAGGTCCGATACGCGTTGCCATCGCCAGAGCCGGCGTTCCTGAGCATTCGCGCATCGCAGGAAGGTAACGGGCGGGAAAGAACCCGGAAGATTTAAACCGCTACCTTGTCGTGGCAGAATGTCTTCTACGCGCGTAAAAAATTAAAAAAGGATCTGCCGCCAAGATAAGTTACAAAGTGGCTCGTTTGTTAGCCAAGAGAAATAGTCGTTTATAACCGGTGGGTCCATCAAATGGTGTCTGATGGCAACAGCTGAATACATGTGTGTGCAGGGGCCAAAAACAAAAACAAGAACCGAACTTCAGAAAATTAGCCTGGCAAGGAGAACAGTTGCTTGCAGAATCCAGCACTTTGGGAGCCACGGCCGTTTAAAGACAGGGCAGAGAGAGGTTACCGCGTGGTGGTTGCGGGTCGAGGGCTTGATGCAGAGTTAGAAAGGGACCGAAGAATCAGCCTCTGCGAATAGTCGGGACTGAACAAGGCCAGGTGAGGATACCCGGAAGGCTGATAAAAAAGCATGGGTGAAACAGGAATCTAGCACAACTAAGATGTGTCCCAGCTGGCGGTGGGGTGTGTGGGGCCGAGCTGGACAGACGTGCAAGGCTCCTGGAGATGAAGGTGAGCGCACCTGTGGTAATTCACAGATTCATCCCTCAGCGGGCACTTGGAGGCACACATTGCAATGTGTCGTGTTTTCATTGACCCAGTAGTGTCCATCGTGACCTCCATTTGCTCTGGTGGGCTTCATCATTAGGCCGGTGAATTCTGCCAGAAATACACAGTGAATATCCTGACTTGTCCTAACATGGAAATTTGAAGGCCTATCAGTAGTAAGGTTTTATCCAGGTGGTTTGAGCTCAGGGCCGAGACTGAAGTTTTTCTTTTTTTTTTTTTTAATGTTTATTTCTGAGACAGAGAAAGACAGTGCACGAGCAGGGGAGGGGCAGAGAGAGAGGGAGACACAGAATCCGAAGCAGGCTCCAGGGTCCGAGCTGTCAGCGCAGAGCCCGACGCGGGGCTCGAACCCACGGACCGAGAGATCATGACCTGAGCCGAAGTCGGACGCTTAACCGACTGAGCCACCCAGGCGCCCCTGAAGTTTTTCCGGGTAGAAAGAGCCTCCTTCAACGACTACTAGAATACATTGAATGGCTTTGGAAGTTGCATTTTGTCATGGACTTGAAAATGCTTTTCGGTACATTCAAGCTAACGTTAACAGGCAATACAGTGCTCATGTACAAAACTTACATTGTGATAAAGTCATTTCAACTTTGCTAATACGGCTTGAGTCACAAGTAACGTGAGCTTTAGCTACTTCCCACGCTGCCAAAAGTTGAAATTAGAGGGAAGATCCCACTCCCGTGCAAACTTGCAGTACGTTGATTTTTTGAGCTCACTCTATATTTCAAGCAGTGTTTTTTAGAACTTGATGCAAGCTCAGAGGAAATCTATATATTTCAAAATCCATTAAACTCTGCAAAGAGCGGCTTCCACATAGCTGTCAATCGGCAGTGATTAATCTGTAATGGAAGGATACGCTACGAGACAAATATCAGGAGAAAAACCTAATAGAATTCTGTAACTGCCTTGTATGTGATGAATTTGTTTAATTAAAATCACAGGCTTGTGGACGGGTCCCAGTTTGGGCAGTACCTTCATGTGTACCCTTTCAAAGATGAAAAACAGAAGATCTCAGTACAGATCAGCTTAACAGGTGAATACATGTGATTGGTTTTGATGATCGGGGACACTGACTTTGGTCACCAATTAAATGTTATTCCAGCTGTTTTGCTCACAAGGGTTGTCAGTGAAAAATTATTCTGTTCTTATGAGTAGACCTAATAACAAAATATATATTTAGTATCACATTTCTCATTGTATCAATCAAAAATTTGTGAAGTTAGTTTCCTCTCTTGTTATAAAAGTGCATACATTATTGAGTTTCCCCTTCATCCACAGAGCCTAAGATATTTGCTGTGAGGTGTTTTCTTGAAAAGCTTACGTTAACACGTAACAGACTTAAGAGGTATAGAAAGCCACTCTACCAACGACAGCTGAGCTCGTGCACATTCTTCTCAAGTGCACGTGGGACGTTTTCCATGATAGACTATATATAAGGCCACAACTTAAGTCTACATAGATTTAAAAAGATAGATATCGGGGCGCCTGGGTGGTGCAGTCGGTTAAGCGTCCGACTTCAGCCGGGTCACGATCTCGCGGTCCGGGAGTTCGAGCCCCGCGTCGGGCTCTGGGCTGATGGCTCAGAGCCTGGAGCCTGTTTCCGATTCTGTGTCTCCCTCTCTCTCTGCCCCTCCCCCGTTCATGCTCTGTCTCTCTCTGTCACAAAAAAAATGAATAAACGTCGAAAAAAAAATGTTATAAAAAAAAAAAAAAGATATCATACAAAGGATCTCCGCCAACCACAGCGGGATAAAGTTAGAAATCAATAACAGAAGGAAAGCTGGAGAATTCATAAATTTGTGCAAATGGAAACAACACTCTTAGCCAGTGGGTAAAAGAAGAAATAATATAGGAAATTAAAAACATTTAGAGATAAATGAAAACAAAAGCACAACAGGCCAAAACTTACAGAATGCAGTGAAAGCAGTACTAATAAGGAAATTTTTAGCTATAAACGCTTACATTATTAAAAAACAAGAAAGATCTCAAATCAGCAACCTAAATTTACAACTTGAGGAACTAAAAAGGAGAGAACACTAAACCCAGAGCTGGCAGAAAGAAGGAAATAACGATTAGAGCCGAGATAAACAAAATAGAGAAGAGAGAAACAGCAGAGAAAATGCATGAAACCAAAAGTTGCTTCTCTGGAAAGATCGCTCAAACTGTCACATCTTTAGCTACGTGGACCAGAAATGAAAGTAGGGATATTACTACCAATTCTACAGAAACAAAAGGATTATAAGAGATTACGGTGAAAAACTGTATGCCAACAAATTGGATAACCTAGATGAAATGGGCAAATTCCTAGAAGCATCAAACCTACCAAGATTAAATGATGAAGTAGAAAATCTGAATAGGCTTATAACCAGTAAGGAGACTGAATCGGTAATCACAAATCCCCCAAGAAAGAAAAGTCCTGAACCCAATGCCTTTATTGCTGAATTCTACTCAATATTAAAAGGAGAATGAATACCAAATGTTTCCAAACAACTGAAAAGCAGTAAACACTTCCTAACTCCTTTTCTCTTCTTTTCTCTTCTTTTCTCTTCTTTTCTTTTCTTTTCTTTTCTTTTCTTTTCTTTTCTTTTCTCCTCTTCTCTTCTCTTGTCTCTTTTATCTTTTCTATTCTTTTCCTTCCTTCCTTCCTTCCTTCCTTCCTTCCTTCCTTCCTTCCTTCCTTCCCTGGGCAAAAAAATGGTGTGTGTGTGTGTGTGTGTGTGTGTGTGTGTGTGTGTGTGTGTGTGTTATTAAAGCACAGGGATAGGACCCATGGGCAGAAAGAGCTGCACTGTGATTCTAAGGAGTGATTGATTTTCATGAGGCTACCATTACCCCAATCCCAAAGCCAGGTAAAGCTGCGACAATAAAACGAAAGTACACATCAGTGTAACATATCACATTAACAGACGGAAGGAAGGAAGGAAGGGAAAATCTCACAGGATTATTGCAATTGATGCAGAAGAAGCATTTGACAAACTTGGATGACCTTTCTTGATAAAACCACTCAGCAAACTCGAACAGAAGGAAGCTACCTTCACATAAAAGCCCTCTAGGAAAACCTGCAACGAGCATCATAGTCAACAGTGAAAGGTTGAAATGTTTCCTCTAAGATCAGGAGGAAGGGATCACTACTTCTGTTCAAAATTGTACTGTAAATCCTAGCCAGAGCAATTAGGCAAGAAAAAGAAATAGGGGCGCCTTGAGCGTCCAACTCTTGATTTTTGGCTCAGGTCATGATCTCACGGTTTGTGAGATCGAGCCCCACGCTGCCCCCTGACAGTGCAGAGCCTGCTCGGGATTCTCTCTCTCCCTCTCTCTCTGCCCTTCCTCTGCTCATGTGCATGTACCCTGTGTCTCTCAAAATAAGTAAACATTTTTTTTTAAAAAAAAGAAGTAAAAGGCAGCCACATTGGAAAGGAAAAAGTATAATTATCACTGTTCCTGGCTGATATGATTCTATACATAGAAAACCCTGAAGACTGCACACACACACATACACACACACTGTTCGAACTATTGCATGAATTCAGCAAAGTAGCAGGACACAAAGTCAGCATACAAAAGTCAGCTGCATTTATGTACGTTAACGATGGGCAACTTGAAAAGGAACGATTTCATTTATAATGACATCAAAAAGAAAAAGACTTAGAAGTTTATCAAGGAGGTGAAAGATGTACAATGAAAACTACAGAGCATTACTGAAAGAAATCAAAGAAGATATCAATAAAGGGAAACAAATCCCACCTTCACGGACTGGAAGATGTAATATTCCTAAGATGTCCATACTACCCAAAGCCATCTACAGAGTCAGTGTATGCCTATCAAAATCACACTTAACGTTTCTGCTTTGCAGAAGTAGAAAAGCCCCATCCGAAAATTCCTATAGAATCTCAAGGAACCCTGAATAACCAAAACAATTTTGAAAAAGAACAAAAGAATTGGAGGACTTGAAAACAGACACAAAGCTATAGTAATCAAAACACTATTGTGCCAACAGACTAATGGAATAGAGTAGAAAGATCTGAAATAAACCCTTACATGTATGGTCGGATGGTTTTTGATTAAGAGGGGCCAAGGCCATCCAATTGGGAAAGGATAGTCTTTTCAATAAATGATGCTAGGAAAACTGTGTAGCCATATGCAAAAGAATGAAGTTGGACCCTTACCTAACAGCGCATGCAAAAAATTAATTCAAAATGGATCAAAGATCTGTATGTAGCACCTGAAACTGTAAAAACCTTAGAAGAAAACAAGACAAAAACGTCACAACATTGACTTTGGCAATGGTTTTTTTTTTTTTTTTTTTTTTTTTTTTTGGATATGACACCAAAGGCACAGACAACAAAAGAAAAAAATAAAACAGAAAACGTAGATTTCCTGAAAATTTAAAAATTTTGTTCATCAGAAGGCAGGATCAACAGAGTAAAAAGATCACCCCCAGAATGGGAAGGAATATTTGAAAATCAATAAGGGATGACTGTAGAGAACTCTGAAAACTCCATGACAAAAATCAAACAACCTGGTTTTAAACATGGACAAAAGACTTTACTAGACATTTCTCCAAAAAAGATACACAGATGGCCAATAGGCACATAAAGATACCCGACATCACTAATCACTAGGGAAATGTAAATCAAACCTACAATGAGATACTCACACCCATTAAGATGGCAGCCATCAGAAAGAAAATAACTAGCGCTGGAGAGGGTATGTAGCATTTGGAACCCCTGTGCCCTGTTGGTGGGAATGCAAAATGTTACAGCCAGTGTGCAAAATGGCGTGGCATTTCCTCAGAAAATTACAAATAAAACCATCCTGTTCCGTTTCTGGGTATATACTCAAAGAATTGAAAGCAGGATCTTGAAGAGATATTTGTACACCCATCTATAGCAACATTATTCACAGCAGCTAAAACATGGGGGCAACCCAAGGGTCCCCCAGTGGGATTGGAGAAACAAAATGTAATATATACATACATTGGAATATCTCTCAGCTTTAAAAAGGAAATTCTGATACATATGCTACGACATGGTTAACCTGGAGAATATTGCGCTATGTGAAATAAGCTAGTTGCAAAAAGACAAATTCTGTGTGACTCCACTTGAGTTAGTGTAGACAAAATCATAGAGACAGACAGTAGGGCTAGGGAGAAAGGGAAATAGGAAGTTAATTGCTTAAAGGGCATAGAGTTTTGGTTTTAAAAGATAAAAAGAGGGACACCTGGGCGGCTCAGTCCGTTGTGTCTCCACCTTTGACTTAGGTCATGATCTCGCGGTTCACGAGTTTGAACCCCATGTTGGGCTCTATGCTGACAGTGCGGAACCTGCTTGGGGTTCTCCGTCTGTCCCTCTTCCTCTGCCCCTCCCCCACTCTCTCCCTCTCCCTCTGCAAATAAATAAACTTTAAAAAAGAAAAGATAAAAAGAGTTATAGAGATGGATGGTGGTGCTGGTTGCCCAATGTTATGAGTGTATTTAATACACCTGAGCACACTTAACACTAGTCAAGATAGTACTCTGTGCTGACAGCTTGGAGCCCACTTCAGATTCTGTGTCTCCCTCTCTCCCTGCCCTTTCCCTGATCTCTCTCTCTCTCTCTCTCTCTCTCTCTCTCTCTCTCTCTTTCTCTCAAAAATAAATAAACATAACAAATTTTTAAAAAACTAGTTAAGAGGGGCGCCTGGGTGGCTCAGTGGGTTGAGCGACCGACTTCGTCTCAGGTCATGATCTCGCACCCTGTGAGTTCGAGCCCCGCATCGGGCTCTGGGCTGACGGCTCAGAGCCTGGAGCCTGTTTGAGATTCTGTGTCTCCCTCTCTCTGCCCCTCCCCTGCTCATGCTCTGTCTCTCTCTGTCTCAGAAATAAATAAACATAAAAAATTAAAAAAAAAAAAAGTAAAGATAGGAGAAGAAGAGGAGGAGGAGGAAGATCTTGCTTGGTGAACCTAACAGCTACTTGCTGTGCCTTCGCTGCACAAGTGCAGGCCTCTGCCCCCAACACACCACAGAGGCCTGTTCTTCTTTCCCTGGGCTCGTCTCTCTGATACCCGGAAATACCGTTGACCATAGAACAATGTGGCTGTGAACCCCGCGAATCCACGCAGATTTTTTTCAATGCATGCAACATAGTACCGTAAATGTATTTTCTCTTATGATTTTCTTAAGCTTAAGCTTTTTCTCTCTGGCTTACTTTATTGTAAGGATGCAACAGACGATGCATGTACAAAATACATGTCGTTTGTGTTATCGGTAAGGCTTCCAGTCAACGGTAGGCTGTTCGTCGTTAAGTTTGGGGGAGTCCAAAGTTATAAGCAGAGTTTTGACTGTGTGGAGGGGTTGATGCCCCAAACTCCTGCATAGTTCAGGGGGCAACTGTAATCACCCTGAGTCTTCCCCCAGAATAGGGTCTTTAATTCCTTTGAAAAAAATACTAATAGGATACTAAATAGATTAGAATTGATGCAATTAGAATTGATAATGATGATAGTCACTGAAACCTACTTAGCCGCAGATGGAGGTTGTTGGAGGATGAACACATTATTTTGAACCCTATTTGGGTAACCAAATAATAGACTAGAGGCGGTTTCTTTTTCTTTTTCTTTTTTTTTTTTTTAAGTTTACTTATTGTGAGAGCGAGAGTGAGAAAGGGTGCACGCGTGAGCCGGGGAGGGGCAGAGAGAGAGGGAGAGAGAGAAGTTTCTTTTTAAAGCAGCATTCCAGCGAATACATGGAAACGGGATGCTACTATTCGTTTTTGACCGTATTTCAGCCCCTGATGAATTGGAATCGGACGGACGTATAATGACATGTATCCGTAATTATGGTATCCAAGTAGTTTCACTGCCCTAGAAATCCTCTCTGTTCCATTTACTGATTCCCTCCCCCAACGGTGCCTGGCAACCACTGATTTTTTTTTTTAATTGATCTTTTACCATCTCCATGGTGTTGCCTTCTCCAGAACGCCATACAGCTGGAATCCTACAATATGTAGCCTTTTGACTTAGTAATATGCATTTAAGTTTCCTCTATGTCTTTTTGTGGCTTGGTAGCTCCTTTCTTTTTAGCAGTGACTAACATTCCATTGTCTGGGCGGTCCCACAGTTGATGTACACATTGACCTACTGAAGAACATCTTGCTCGCTTCCAACATGTGTCGGTTATGTCTAAAGCTGCTGTAAATACTTGTGTACGGATTTTTGTGTGGACATAAGTTTTCACCTCTTTGGGGTAAATACCAAGGAGCGTGACTGGTGGAACGTTTGGCAAGAGTGTGTTTCGTTTCGGAAGAGCCGGCCGAACTGTCTTGTGGAGCAGCTGTGCCGTGTGGCATTCCCACCGGCGACAAATGAGACTTCCTGGTGCTCGCATCCCCGCCAGGATCTGGTGTCGTAGGGTTCAGGATTTTGGCTGGCCTGACAGGTGTGTGATATATCCCATCGTCGTTTCAGTTCGCGTTTCCCTGGCGAGATAAGATGTGGAGCATCTTTCCCTGTGCTTGCTTGCTGCCTGTACATCTTCTTAGGTTTGGGTTTTTTTTTTCCGAGAGAGCGAGCCTGTGCACGCAAGTGGGGGAGGGGCAGAGAGAGGGAGAGACAGCATTCCAAGCAGGCTCCATGCTATCAGTGCAGAGCCAGATGCAGGACGCGAGCCCACGAACCTCGAGACCATGACCCGAGCAGAGATCATGAGTCGTTCACCCAACCGACTGAGCCACCCAGGTGCCCCGGCCACCTGCACGTCTTCTGTGCTGAGTTGTCTGTTACGGTCTTAGGCCCGTATTTTAAATGTGTTTTCATGTTTCTTCCTGTCGAGTTTTAAGAGTTCTTGGTATATTCTGGATAGCAGTCTGTTATCAGATACGTCTTTTGGAAATGTTTTCTCCTGTTCTGTGTCTTGGCTTCTCATGCTGTTGTGACACTGCGTTTTGCTGAGCAGCAGTTTTTACTTGGGGGGCACGTGGGTGGCTCAGTCGGTTAAGCATCTGACTCTTGATTTCAACTCAGGTCATGATCTCAGGGTGGTGAGATCAAGCCCTGCATCGGGCTCTGCACTGAGCAGTGGAGCCTGTTTAAATTCCCACCCATCCCCCGACCCTCTCCCCCGCTTGAGCTCTAACTAGCTTTCTCTCACTCTCTCTCTGTGCTAAAAACGACAAAAAAAAAAAAAAAAAAGTTTTTAATTGTAGTGAAGTCCAGCTCATCAGTCATTTCTTCCATTGATTGTGTCCCTGGTGTTTTGTCTAAAAATGTGTCCCTGTGTCCAAGGTCACCTTGGTTTTCTCCAGTGTCATCTCATAGGAGTTTTAGAGTTTTGTGTTTTGCATTGAGATGTATGATCCGTTTTGAGTTAAATTTTGTGACAGGTGTAAGGTTTGGGTCTAGATTCATTTTTCTGCGCATGGACCTCAAGTAGTTCTAGCGCCATTTGTTGAACAAACTGCCTCTGCATTTGTTAAAAATTAGTTGGCTGTATCTATGTGGGCCCATTTCTGAGCTATTTGTCTGTATTTTTGCCACTTCCCGATCTCGATTACTATAGTTCTACAGTAAGTCTTTTTTTCTTTTTTTTTTTCAACATTTTTTTATTTATTTTTGGGACAGAGAGAGACAGAGCATGAACGGGGGAGGGGCAGAGAGAGAGGGAGACACAGAATCGGAAACAGGCTCCAGGCTCCGAGCCATCAGCCCAGAGCCCGACGAGGGGCTCGAACTCACGGACCTCGAGATCGTGACCTGGCTGAAGTCGGACGCTTAACTGACTGCGCCACCCAGGTGCCCCAGTAAGTCTTTTTTTCTAATGTTTGTTTATTTTTGAGAGAGAGAGAGAGCACAGGCAGAGGAAGGACAGACAGAGAGAGAATCCAAAACAGGATCCAGGTTCTGAGCTGTCATCACAGAGCCCAACATGGGGCTCAAACTCACGAACTGCGAGATCATGACCTGAGCTGAAGTCGGACGCTTAACCGTCTGAGCCACCCAGGAGCCCTACTTTACCGTTAAGTCTGAAAATTACGTAGCATCAGCCCTCCAGCTTTGTTCTCGTTTATTTTTTTTTTTTAATTTTTTTTTTCAACGTTTATTTATTTTTGGGACAGAGAGAGACAGAGCACGAACGGGGGAGGGGCAGAGAGAGAGGGAGACACAGAATCGGAAGCAGGCTCCAGGCTCTGAGCCATCAGCCCAGAGCCCGACGCGGGGCTCGAACTCACGGACCGCGAGATCGTGACCTGGCTGAAGTCGGACGCTTAACCGACTGCGCCACCCAGGCGCCCCGCTTTGTTCTCGTTTAATATTGGGTTGGCTTCTCTGGGTCTTTTGCTTCTGCACATAAATTTTGGAATTTGTCGATATCCACAGAATAATTGCTGAGGCTTTGATTACGACTGCAGTGAATCAAGTTGGGAGGTCAAGTTGGTAGAAACTGACAATCTGACAATAGTGAGTCTCTTACTTCACGCACATGGAGAGCTTTCCACTTCGTTCTTCTTCGATTTTGACCAAAGAAGTTTCCTCACGTAGTTTTCCTCACGTAGATCTTGTACATATTTCGTTAGATTTATACCCTAAGTATTTCATTTTGGAGCGCTGACGTAAATAGTACTTTGGAGTGCTAACGGAAACAGTCTTGTGAGTGTGCGTGTACGTGTGAGTTTGTCACACTCCACTTATTCATTGCTGGGACGTGGGTAAAGCAGTTTACTTTTTGTATTTTAAAAGTGTGTCCTGCAAGCTTGCTATGATTGCTCATTAGCTCTGAGAGTTTGTGGTTTTTTTCCCCCCATTCTTTTGGATTTCCTACATGCATGATCATGTCATCTAGATGCAAACAAAGACAATTTTATGTCTTCCTTCCCAATCTGTGTACCTTTTATTTCCTTTTCTCATCGTGTTGCATTAACTAGGAATTCCAGTAGAGTGTTGAAAAGCAGTGGTGAGAAGGGCCATGCCCCGTTATACCCGATTTTAGTGGAAACGCTTTGAGTTTCTCTCCATTCAGTGCAAGGTCAGCTGTGGGAGGAATGGGTTGCAGATATCCTTTATAAAGTTGAGGAAGTTCTCCTTCATCCCTGGTCTACTAAGAGTTTTTATCATGAACGGTGCTGAATTTTGACACATGGCTCTTCCGCACTTATTAATACAGTCATGTGATTTTTTTTCTCTACTAATATGATCACGTGGGATTACATCACATCCATTGATTTTCAAATGATGAACCAAGTTTCCTTGCGCCCCTCGGATAAACCCCCTCAGGTCATAGTGTATCATTCTTTTTATCCATCATTGGATTGGGTAGGCTGTTTTTAACAGTTGACCTAGAGTTTGCAACATACGGTGACAACGAATCCAGATCCACTTTAAGTAACACTGTTCTGCTCTACCCCATCACAGGTGGTGCAAGAAACTGTTCCTTAATCTTTCCTCCCATCCTTGTGTTGCTATGCCATTCATTTCACTTCTACACAATCATAAGTAAGCACATGCATATACGTTAACATGCATAACTGAATACATTATTGCTGTTACTGTTTTGAACAAAGTATTAAGATCTATTATTAAGAATATGAAAAATAAGGGACGCCTGGGTGGCTCAGTCAATTAAGTGTCTGACTTCAGCTCAGGTCATGATCTCATGGTTCACGGGTTCGAGCCCCACATAGGGCTCTGTGCTGACAGCTTGGACCCCGGAGCCTGCTTCAGATTCTGTGTCTCCCTCTCTCTCTCTGCCCCTCCCCCGCTTGCATTCTGTGTCTCTCAAAAATAAACATAGTAAAATTTTTTAATAAAAAGAACATGAAAAATAAAATACAAAGTTTTCATCTGATCTTCAGTATCCTATTCTGACGCTCTACCTTGCTGTAGGCATGTCTGACTCTCTGAGCACAGTGGTTTTCTTCTCTTTAAAGAACTTTTAGCACTTCCTGCAGGGCAGGCCTACTGGCAACAAATTCCCTCAAGATTTGTTGGTCTGAGAAGATTTTTTAAAATGTATTTGTACAGGGGCGCCTGGGTGGCTCGGTCGGTAAGCGTCTGACTTCAGCTCAGGTCATGATCTCACGGTCCGTGAGTTCGAGCCCCGTGTTGGGCTCTGTGCTGACAGCTCGGAGCCTGGAGCCTGCTTCCGATTCTGTGTCCCCCTCTCTCTCCGCTCCTCCCCTGCTTGTGCTCTGTCTCTATCTTTCAAAAATGAATAAACGTTAAAAAAAAATTTATTTGTTCAAATTCTAGTTGGTTAGCATACAGTGGTATTGGTTTCAGGAGTAGAACCCAGTGATGCGTCACTTACATATGACACCCAGTGCTCGTCCCAGCACGTATGTGCCCTCCTGAGTGCCCATCCCCCACCTCCTCCCCTCCACAAACCCTGCTTGTTCTCCGTATTTAAGAGTCTCTAATGGTTTGCCTGCCTCTCTGTTTTTATCTTACTTTCCTTTCCCTCCCCCCGTGTTTGTCTGTTGTGTTTCTGTCTGAGAAGATCCTTATTTCTCCTTCACACAGTACAGACTTGTAGATCGGTGGGGTTTCTTGCCTCTCAACACTTTGCAACATTTCGTTTTATTCTCTTCTTGCTTGCGTGGTTTCTGAGAAGTCAAATCTAATTCTTTTTTTTTTTTTTTTTTTTTTTTTTTTATGAGTGGTAAGCTCTTTGGTAAATATTTTTATTTTATTTTATTTTTTAAAATGCACATCCAAGGGGCGCCTGGGTGGCGCAGTCGGTTAAGCGTCCGACTTCAGCCAGGTCACGATCTCGAGGTCCGTGAGTTCGAGCCCCGCGTCGGGCTCTGGGCTGATGGCTCGGAGCCTGGAGCCTGTTTCCGATTCTGTGTCTCCCTCTCTCTCTGCCCCTCCCCCGTTCATGCTCTGTCTCTCTCTGTCCCAAAAATAAATAAACGTTGAAAAAAAAAAATAAAATAAAATGCACATCCAAGTTAGTTAGCCTCTAGCGCAACGCTGGTTTCAGGAGTAGATGCCTCAGTGCCCCTCCCCCATTTGGCCCGTCCCCCCTCCCACAGCCCCTCCAGCAGCCCTCAGTTTGTTCTCCATATTTGTGAGTCTCTTCTGTTTCGTCCCCCTCCCTGTTTTTATATGATTTTTGTTTCCCTTCCCTTGTGTTCCTCTGTTTTGTCTCTTCAAGTCCTCATACGAGTGAAGTCATAGGATTTTTGTCTTTCTCTGACTAATTTCACTTAGCGTAATACCCTCCAGTTCCATCCACGAAGTTGCCAATGGCAAGATTTCATTCTTTTTGATGGCCGAGTGATACTCCATTGTATATATAGACCACATCTTCTTTCTCCATTCATCCATCGATGGCCATTTGGGCTCTTTCCATACTTTGGCTACTGTTGATCGTGCTGCTGTAAACACGGGGGTGCATGTGTCCCCTCGAAATGGCACCCCTGTATCCCGTGGATAAATGCCTAGTGGTGCCATTGCTGGGTCGTAGGGTGGTTCTATTTTTAGTTTTTTGAGGACCCTCCATCCTGTTTTCCAGAGTGGCCGCACCAGTTTACGTTCCCCAAATATAATTCTTACCTTTGGCCTCTATACGTAAGATGGTGGATGCTTACCTCCAGCTCTTTTAAGGATTTTTCTATTCATCTTTGATTTTCTGAAAATCAGAATTTGAAATGATATGCCCAAGTGTAGTTTTCTGTTTTGTTTGTTTGGCACTTATCCTGCTTAGTGTTCTCTGAGCTTCCTGAGTGTGTGGTTTTCTGTCTGACATTAATTTGGGGGAACTTCTCAGTCGTCATTGTTTCAAATATTTTTGCCGTTTCTTTCTTCTGCGTCTAGAATCCCCATCACACGTTACACTGTTAATTCTCTTTGCATTTCTGTTTTTGAGGATCCTACTGAGATATCCTCAGCTGGGAGACTGTCGTCAGTCGTGCCCGGTCAGCTCATAAGCCCAACAGAGACGTTCTTCGTTCCGGTGTTTTTTTTTTTTTTTAACGTTTATTTATTTTTGAGACAGAGAGAGACAGAGCATGAACGGGGGAGGGGCAGAGAGAGAGGGAGACACAGAACCGGAAGCAGGCTCCAGGCTCTGAGCCATTAGCCCAGAGCCCGACGCGGGGCTCGAACTCACGGACCGTGAGATCGTGACCTGAGCTGAAGTCGGACGCTTAACCGACTGAGCCACCCAGGCGCCCCCGTTCCGGTGTTTTTTTAATCTCTACCATTTCTTTTGGTTCTTCCTTAGGATTTCCATCCCTGCCACACTGCCTATCTGTTCTTGTGCACTGCCTACTTAATCTGATAGTGCCCGTAGCACAGGCACACGTCAGAGGCCTTGTGGGGCTGGTTCCAAACAGACCACCAGTAAAGCGAGTGAAATGAATGTGTTGGTTTCCCAGTGCATATAAAACTTACGTTTACGGTATGACCTAGTCTATTAAGTGTGCGAGAAGAGCATCACTTCTGCAAAAATGATGCACATACCTTAATTTAAAATACGTCATGCTGGGGCGCCTGGGTGGCTCAGTGGGTTAAGCATCCATTTTCAGCTCAGGTCACGATCTCACAGTTCGTGGGTTCGAGCTCCGCGTCGGGCTCTGTGCTGACGGCTCGGAGCCCGGAGCCTGCTTCGGATTCTGTGTCTCCCTCTCTCTCTGCCCCTCCCCTGTTTGTGCTCTGTCTCCGCCTCTCAAAAATAAACATTAAAACATGTAAATAAGTAAAATACTTCATGCTAAAAAATGCTAACCATAATCTGAGCTTTCAGCAAGTTGTGACCACTGATCGTAGATTACCGTAACAAACATAATAATAATGAAAGAGCTCAAAATAATTGCAAGAGTTACCAACATGTGACACAGAGACACAAAGTGAGCAAATGCTGTTGGTGAAAATGGCACTGATACACTTGCTCGACACAGGGTTGCCACAAACCTTTGGTTTGTTTAAAAAAAAAAAAAAAAGCAGTGTCCACAAAGCACAATAAAAGGAGGTGAGGTATGCCTGTGTGTTTTCTTAATTGCTTAAAATTTCCTGTCTGACAGTTCCAACATCCCTGCTGTGTCTGGTTCTGATGCTCTGTCTCTTCCAAGTTTTTCTTTCTCTTTTTTTTTTTTGCCTTTAGGTATGCCTCGTCCTTTTCTCTCTCTCTCTTTTTTTTAAGAAACAATTTCTTTTTGACGTTCATTTAGTTTTGAGAGAGACAGAGGCAGAGCATGAGTGGGGGAAGGGCAGAGAGAGAGGAAGACACAGAATCCGAGCTGTCAGCGCAGAGCCCCATGCGGGGCTCGAACCCACAAACCGGGAGATCGTGACCTGAGCCTAAGCCGGACGCTGAACCGACTGAGCCACCCAGGCGCCCCTCTTGTCAATTGGTTTTTAGCCTTTACCTTCCCTGTAGAATGTGGACTCCAAGTGGGCCGGGACTGTGTCTGCTTGTTCACTTGTCTTCTCGGGCGCTTGGAGTCGTGTCTCGTAACATGGAACGCTCGAGTCATAGTTGCTGAATGAACCAGTGAATGATACCTAGAGCCAACCTGTCTTCTGGAAAGGTTGGGCCGATTGACACTTCGAGCAGCCATGCCTGAGCACGCTGACTTTTCTACTGGGAATTCAGTCTTTTAAAATTTTTGGTATGCACGTCCTTCACACATGTGTCACACTTCCATTGTCCTATCTTTTCAGAATTGTTTATTTACGTCATTTTTTCAGACTTCCATCAGGGTGTCCACCTTGTATTCATCTCTAAGAACTCTTTAGCATAAATGGGGTACCAGTGCTCTGTGTGACCTGGGGGTTACAAGTCCCCCCGCCCCCACCTGTCATTAGTCCCTTGATCTTGCTTGGAGGGATTCTGGTGGTTCAGCTTATTTTTGCGCTGTGGACGTTTAGTATGTGCCTGTGTCTTTATTTATGACGTTGAATTGTAGTGTCACGGTTGGAAAGGCATTTGCCAACTCTCTAATTCTTTCAGTCGCCAATATTTTTTGCCAGCTCTTGAATGGTTTCCTTCCTCCCCCCCCCCCCCTTAAATCCTTGTCCATATAGAATACATACTAACGTAAGGAATGAGGCAGAAATCTGGCATTTCTGGGTCCTGCCTGTCCATTGTGTTTTCTCTCTTTCACGTCCCTGTGGGGCGACCCGTCATTGCAGTGTCGGGTGGGCTGAGCCCATGTAGCACGCATGCTTGATCCACGTCTGATCCATCAGACTGTTCCGTCTCTCCAGCCACAGTGATTGGTCCAGGGAAGGGCTCGTCGTACAGGTTGGGCCAATCAGAATCTCTGCCTACGATTGCATTTTTTCTCTCCTACCACAACGATTAGGAAAGAACCACTGTCTTTAGGCTTAAATCTTCAAGGTGCTATGTGTGTTGGTTATTGGAAGTTACCACACACACATTGGGAGAGCTTCTGGGAGACACGGAAAGAAAGATGGAGATCTGATGACATTATCTGAGCACCTAGATCCAACTGTCCTACTATCCACTAGACTTTTGAGTTACTGGAACCAGTATGTTCGTTCGTTCGTTCATTCCTTCCTTCCTTCCATTCTTTCTTTTCTCCTTCCTTCCTTCCTTCCTTCCTTCCTTCCTTCCTTCCTTCCTTCCTTCCAGAGTGGGTGTGAGTGAGCAGAGGGAGAGAGCAAGAATCCCAACCAGGCTGCATGCTCAGCATGGAGCCTAATGGGGGCTTGGTCTTCCCACTGTGAGATCATGACCTGAGCAGAAATCAAGAGTCAGAAGCTCAACTGACTGAGCCACCTAGGTGCCCCCAAAGCGTTCCTTTTTTTTTCCCCCCAAAAAAATTAGCCTCAACTGAGTGTCTGTCACTTACAGTCAGAAGCATCCTGGATATATGACCTTACTTTTTACATCAAACACTAAGCTAGAGATTAGTGTTTAGATTAGGTTAGACTAATATTAGACTATTAGTCTAATAGATTAGACTAATCTCTTGCTTTGTCTGCCCAGAAGAGTGTCCGTTCCTTCCTCTCTGCCCACTTCCTCCCAACTTGTTCTGGGAAAGTTTTTTCTTCTATTCCTGCCTTGTGGTTTGAATAGAAGCTGTCGGGGGTATCTAGGTGGCTCAGTTGGTTGAGCATCCAACTGGCTGAGTGACCGACTCTTGATTTCAGCTCATGTCATAATCGTAGGATCATGGGATTGAGCCCCACGTTGGTCTCCTTTTTGAGCATGGAGCCAGCTTAATCTATTTTCTCTCTCTGCGCCTCTCCCCCACTCATGCTCACTTTGTCTGAAATGAAATGGAATGGAATGGAATAAAGTAAAAGCTGTCATTTTATAGGTCCACCTTCCCACTCACCTTTGATTGGTCCAGGAAAGGCTCCTGATTCAAGCCTGGCCTATCTTCCATTCTTGAGGTTTTTTTTCCCCAAAGAGTTGGGAGATGAGATGCAGTCCATTAAAATAATCAATTACTTTCTGGCAGAACAGGAATATATACGTATTTGTCCACATCCAAAAGATACTAACGGATATGCAGTAAAAATCTCTACAAGCAACTCTTGAAAATCAATAAGAAAGATATGGAAACCCTAATAGAAAAAATATGAACAAGCAATTTAGAGAAGAAGAAACCTAAAATCAATAAACATACAGAGAGATACTTAAACTCATTAGAAGTCAGAGAACTACAATTTAGAGCAGTAATAGCTCTCATTTTACACCTATTTGGCAAAATTTTCAAAACTGGTTATTGTCAAGCATCGGCAAGATGTGGGTACAAATGCCCGTAGCGTATGATGGAGCAGCCGTTGTGGAGAATGATCTGGTCCTCTTAGTGAAATTAAATACGTGCCTGCCTGCCCAGAAGCCCCACTCCTGGGCGCACATCCGAAGCGGTGGTCCAGTGGGCCTGTGGGGGACACGTACGGGAGTGTTCATCAAGGTTTGGGGTGGCAGGGGGGTGAAGGCAGCATCAGGGCATGTGGGACCACTCGCCGGGACCGTCCGTGACTGTTTCGACTCTCTTTCTATAGCTGCCTGGTAGGACTGAACTTCCCCGCCGTTAACAGTTAGGTAGAACCACGTGACACGCTCTGGCCATCGGAATACTGGCAGAGGGGATGTGTGTCACCTCCGGACGGGACTCAAGTCAGTGCCTGCTTTGCTATGTTCTTTTACCTCCGGCATGGCACCTGGCAGCGACAGAGCTGATGCGTCGGTCTCTGGGCGATTCAGTGAGCAAAGCCCTCCTGCGGTCTGTAGTGGGCAGGCAGTATGAATGAGAAGTAATCTTTGTGGCTTTCAGCCATTTCATTCTGGGGCGTATTTGTTGCCGTCGTGTAAGCGACGCTGACGGGTACAGTGGCCACAGGTAGACGTTGGAAGCTGTGCACTAGGGCACACACAGCAGTGTGCATAGGTCTTGGAAAGAGTTCTGGGTAGGGGAGAAGCTGAATGAGATCTCTCCCACAACACCATTTACATCAGTTAAAAATAATGTGCCCCAAACAATTTACGCATTTTTCCCAGAACACGTAACACACAAAAGGCTATGCCTCGAACATACTAGAATTGCTGCTGATGGTGGGAAGGGAGATACAGCCAAGGGGGCACGAGTAAATCACCGAAACACGTGACCTTGCACAGGCCAGTGAGGGCCTGGCCGGGACCTGGGGTGACAGTTGGCTCAACTCTTCTCCCGAGTTCCACTAAAGGGAAAAAGACTTCCCCCTTGGAACCCCCTCCTGAAACCATCTAATCATGCTTTGTTTACTGTGTATCCTGTTAGGGAGTTTATATCATAAATCTAGTGTAGTGTAGAATGATAAGTTATATATACTTTAATACGTAATATAGCATCTTATACATGTGTCGTTATATGAGCTATGTAAATATGTAACAACATCACAATATAACACAATTTAATCTACAGTAAGATGAAATTTATGATGTAGCATAGCGTATAAATTAATCTATAATTACATACAAACCATATTACAGAACTACATCCGTAGCAATGTGTTATGAATAATTTATACTATCTTGCGACATGGCACAAATAGTATTTAAAATCTCTGAAAATCGATAAAAGTATTAAAAAGTATTTGGCCCATTGTAAACACTCAGGAAATACAAAGTTTTACTATTACAGTTGTATGTATACGAGTAGCAAAATACTGAACGGTACTGGCACATGGTAAGTCCTCTGTCAGTCGTGGCTTGTATCACACAGTCGTACCTATGTGAGTCCTTAGCACAGTGCTGACTCAGTAGGTGTTAAGTCTAATTACAGTACACGCAGCGACTATTCTTTGGGGTTTTCCTGAGCTGTACGATCATATCATCCACAGGTAATGATGGTATTTCCTTCTACTTCCTCAGGTTTTTAATTCCAATAGTAATTATTATGTTTGTGGAATCGTACTGGAAGTGTAACCAGACCTTCCAGAGTGGAATTAAATAGCAGTGATGAGAGCAGGCACTGTTTTCGTTGCTCCTGACTTCAAGAATGGTGCGCATATCACTGGCTGCTGGACCCATGCTCACTTGGGAGATGTATACATGACGTGAAGGAGATATCCCTTTTATTACTCTCCTGCCAAGGGCTTTAAAAAACAACCAGGAAGGGACCCAAAGTTCTCCAATGTCTTTAAAAAAAAAAAAATATATATATATATATATATATATATAATTAATTGTCAGGTTAGCTAACACACAGCGTATACAGTGTGCTCTTGGTTTCGGGAGTAGATTCCTGTGATTCGTGACTTACGTACAACACCCAGTGCTCATCCCAACAGGTGCCCATCCCCCATTTTCCCCTCTCCCTCGCGCCCCCCCCCCCCCATCAACCCTATTTATTCTCTGTATTTAAGAGTCTCTTACGGTTTGCCTCCCTCTCTGTTTGAAACTATTTTTTCCCCTTCCCTTCCCCCATGGTCTTCTGTTAAGTTTCTCAAGTTTCACATATGAGTGAGAGCATATGATATCTGTCTTTCTCTGTCTGACTTATTTCACTCAGCATAATACCCTCCAGTTCCATCCACGTTGCTACAAATGGCATGATTTCATTCTTTCCCATTGTCAAGTAGTATTCCATTGTGTATATAAACCACATCTTCTTTATCCATTCATCAGTTGATGGACATGTGGGCTCTTTCCATGATTTGGCTATTGTTGAAAGCGCTGCTATAAACATTGGGGTACATATGCCCCTGTGAATCAGCACTTCTGTATCCTTTGGATAAATTCCTAGTAGTGGTATTGCTGGGTTGTAGGGTAGTTCTATTTTTAATTTTTTGAGGAACCTCCACACTTTTCCAGAGCAGCCGCATCGGTTTGCATTCCCACCAACAGTGCAAGAGGGTTCCTGTTTCTCCACATAGTCGCCAACATCTGTTGTTTCCTGAATTAATTGTAGCCACTCTGACCAGTGTGAGGTGGTATCTCGTGTGGTTTTGATTTGTATTTGCCTGATGATGAGTGATGTCGGGCATCTTGTCATGTGTCTGTTGGCCATCTGGGTCTCTTCTTTGGAGAAGTGTCTATTCATGTCTTTTGCCCATTTCTCCACTGGATTATTTGTTTTTCGGGTGTGGAGTTTAGCCTCCACTACATCATTACTTTACATCATTACATTACTAGTGTAGTCATCAAGACAGTATGGTTCTGGCACAAGAACAGACACACAGACCTATGGAATAGAATAGAGAACCCGGAATTGGACCCACAAATATATGGCCAACTAACCTTTGACAAGCAGGAAAGAGTGTCCAATGACAAAATGACATTCTCTTTAGCAAATGGTGCTGGGAGAACTGGACAGCAACATGCAGAAGAATGAAACTAGACCACTTTCTCACACCAGACACAAAAATAAACTCAAAATGGATGAAAGACCTAAATGTGAGACAGGAAACCATCAAAACCCTACAGGAGAAAACAGGCAGCAACCTCTTTGACCTCAGCCGCGGCAATTTCTTGCCCGACATATCTCTGAAAGCAAGGGAAATAAAAGCAAAAATGACCTACTGGGACCTCATCAAGATAAAAAGCTCCTCCACTGCAAAGGAAACAATCAACAAAACTAAGAGGCAACAGACTGAATGGGAGAAGATATTTGCAAATGACCTATCGGATAAAGGGTTAGCATCCAAAATCTACAAAGAACTTACCAAACTCAGATGCCTTTTGAACCTTCATTGAGCAGCGTGATGTGTCTGCTTTTTGGACCCTTTGATATGGAGAATCCCATTGGCCAGTTTTGTGATCCTGTGATCTGGTCCTGTAAACCCCTCTGGCTGTTGTCTGGATCCCATTGTCTCTATGTAATCCATCTCTCACTTTATAAGTAGTGTGTCAAGCATCAGGGTCAGAAGACAAAGCCTCACTATCATTTTAGGAAGAACCAAATGGGCAAGAAGCA
The DNA here is from genome assembly GCF_022837055.1 of Prionailurus viverrinus. Taxonomy (NCBI): domain Eukaryota; kingdom Metazoa; phylum Chordata; class Mammalia; order Carnivora; family Felidae; genus Prionailurus; species Prionailurus viverrinus. Next base: position 4,436,432 of record NC_062563.1, read on the forward strand.
AGCCTAACATGACAGCATCCTTCTAAATGTTGCCAAGTTGTTGAAGCAGCTTTGACAAACGCAAAGCAGCAGTGGAATGCAAAAGAACAACGGTCAGAATTGCTTTTTCTACAAGCGGGCATGGGTGGAAACCTAAATGCATCTGAAAGCTCATCTAAATTTAAACTCTTACATTGAAGGTTCGGGTTTCCGAAGATGCACTGAACTATACCTGAAAAAGCCCTTGCCTTGATCACGTGTGTAGGTGAGTTAATTCTACGTGCAAACTTAAAATTCCTAACTGAAGAAGAAGCAGGTGGCCCTTAAGTAGAATTTTTATTTGAGGTAGGTAGGTATAAAGCAAATCCTGGGTTTTTGTTTCTGTCTTTGTTTCTGTCTTTGTTGGGTAGAAAGAAACGCAAGACTGAGCTGTTGATTTCAGCACATCAGCGGGTTTCATTGAGGATTGAACCTTGGTCACGTGGACTCTTATTGTCACAGGCACACACTTGGGACTCCTGTGGCTTCCATATTAGTGTTACTACTTAATAAGAGTAAAAGCCTTAAGGCAAATGATAAGCTACTATTACAACTTCAATTTAATGCTGAAACTATTATAAGAATATTTGAACCTCTATATGAAGATAATGGAAATGTTTGTAGTTGTGGATGGAAGCAATTATAGAATTCTATATGGGGAATTTCTCAATTGGTTGTATAATAAGCTATAATTTTATGGGTAAAGGTTTAATGCTTTGTTACCATGTACTGTCGCTTTGAATTTAACCTGTATTACCTACTGATTTTTAGATTTTCACTTACTAATTAAGGAAAGACCTCTTCTCTTGTGAAACGTATTCATTTCTGTGTTGGACTCGTGTTCCAGGAGACAAATAAGAATTATTCTAGCTATTCCAGTGACAATAATTCCTTTCTGTGTGAAGGCAAGAAAATGTGAATTTTCCCTTAAAACTTTCTGTATTAACAGTCTGGTTTCTGCCTTACCTGTTAACCATTTGTCTTTAGGAGCCTCTGTTTCCTTGATCCACATCTTTGTATGGCCAATCTATTTGTGACCTGTGTTTTCAGTTTGAAACTAAGGAAAAAATTGTAGCACCAAATTACCCAAATGAAACTATATTGAGGGCTCCTTGAACTTTAGGAGTCTGAGACATTTCACACTTGAGAGGCATCAGAAAAAATGTCATTGTGGACACTGCCAACAGAGGCTGCTTAATAATTGAGAAACACAGAACAGTGGGAGGAGTACTGAATAATTGCAGATTTACCAAATACAGTGTGATTTTGTTTTTGCGGTGTGATTTTTAATGGGTCTTCAGATGTTTGCTAAGCACTATTAAATTATAAAACCCTAAAGAATGTAGTTTCATATGCCCTCACTGGCCACTTAGTACAATGTCGAAGGATCCCTAGTTTGAGGGGCTGTTTAGTAATCCCAGCCCTGTGTGCAGTTATCCATTTCTTAAAGTCTTTGTTCACGGAAACCCTATTTAATGGAGACTCTCTCTCTTTCTTTTGAGGTACCCCAACCTTGGTACCGCACAGCATTTTTTTTTTTTAATTTCTACCCTTTTGGAAAAAGGTGAGGAACCGATTCTTATCTGTGGCTCATGGATCCTTCTGACAGCTGAACTCAGTTGTTCTCAAACTTGAACTTCATCTCTGAAGCAGCCGTGTGTGTGTGTGTGTGTGTGTGTGTGTGTGTGTGTGTGTGTGAACGGTCTAGGTAAGTGGGGGTCAGGGAAGTCCTATGCTCGCCTCCCCGATATCAAGAGCGTCACGTTGACGAGCTTATTCGTTTCACCAGAAAGTTGATTGAAATGCCGTCCTGTTTCTCCAGTGGGTTCATTCCACAACTGTCATTCCAACAGGTAGTCTTTCCATCATCATTCACGCTCCTGCTAATCCCACCCCCGAGGCCACCCCTCCCAGCCAAACTCTTCACTTTTGGTTTGTGTTTCTGGAGAACCTCAGTTTGGAAAGGAAGGACCGAGGTGCAAGGCCAGAGGTCCCAGGCGTTGTCGTAAAAGTCCTGAATTACAAGCACACATTTGGGTCTCAAGATGTGTGCTTCGGGGACATGGGGTGCACCAGGGCCTTGCTGGGGGCTGTGCCCTGTGCCTGAGCTCCCCTCTCAGCCCCCACCCTCTGCCCACATTTCTGGGCTCAGGCCAGTGTCACCCCCTCAGACACACTTCCCTGACCACACCTTCTTTTTTTATTTTTTAAATTAAAAAAAATTTTTTAAGTTTATTTATTTATTTTGAGAGAGAGAGAAAGTGGTGGGGAGGGGCGGGGGGGGGGGGGTGGCTGGGGGAGAGAATCCCAAGCAGGCTCCACACTGTCAGCAGCACAGAGCCGGATACGGGGCTCGAACTCCCAAACTGTGAGATCTTGACCTGAGCCGAAATCGAGAGTCAGATGCTTAACTGACCGAGCCACCCGGGCCCCCCTTATTTTATTTGATTTTTCCCTGATCACACCTTCTAAAGTGATGCAGCCACCACCACATCGCAGGGCTTCAGGTGGACCTGGTGACCCGCTGAGTCACCTTGATTATTTATTACGTTACCCTTTTACTGTCTGAGTTCTCTCTCTAGAACGAGAAGGCTTTCCCTGCCCTGTTTGCGGCCAGCGGTGCCTACACAGCGCCGGGCAGATAGTAAGTGCCCAGTAACTATTTGCCGAGCGGGTGAAATGGTCTGCGCTGTGGCAGACAGGGAAAGCATCTTTTTAAGTTTCTATTCAATCCAAATGGTTAACACGCAGTGTAGTATCAGGTGTGCGATACAGCGATTCAGCACCTCCGTCTGTCACCCGGTGGTCGTCCCGCAAACGCGCTCCTTAAACCCCGACCCCTGCCCGCCTCCCCTCTGGCGACCATCAGTGTGTTCTCTGTAGTCAGAGTCTGTTTCTTGCTTTGCATCTCTCTCTCTTTCTCTCTCTCTTTTCCCCCTTTGCTCCTTTGTTTTGTTCCATTTATTTATTTATTTTAGAGAGAGAGCGTGCGCGCACAGGGGCGAGGGACAGAGGAAAAGAGAGTGGGAATCCCAAGCAGGCCCCACTCTCAGCTTGGAGCCTGACATGGGGCTTTATCCCACGACCCTGAGGTCACGACCTGAGCCAAAACCAAGAGTCAGACGTTCAAGTTCAACCAACTGAGCCACCCAGGCGCCCCTGCTTTTGCTTTTTAAATTCCGCCCGTGAGTGAAATCATACGGTAATTGCTCTTCTCTGGCTTATTTTGCTTTCGCACGCTAATTACTAGCCCCATCCGTGTCCTTGCAAATGGCAAGCGTTCTTTCTTTTTTGTGGCTGAATGCTATCCCTGTGTGTTGGTGTGCGTGTGAACCACATCTCCTTTATCGATTCATCAGCCGATGGACATTGGGGCCGTTTGCATAATTTGCCAACTGTTGACAGTGCTGCTGTAAACCTGGAGGAGCACGTATTCCCTTGAACTAGCGTTTTCGTATCCGTTGTGTAAAAACCTAGCAGTGCCGTGCTGGATCATGGGGAAGTTCTCTTTTTAACTTTTTTGAGCCACCCCAGACCGTGCTCCAGAGCGGCTGCCCCGCGTTGCCTTCCACCAACAGTGCAAGAGGGTCCCCGTTTCTCTGCATCCTCACCGACACCTGTTGTTTCTTGTGTTGTGTTTTTAAACTATAGAAAAAATTACTCTTAACAGATTTATGCAGAGGAACTACCAGAATACTGTGTTGATAAAAGACTAACCCCAAACTTGATATCAACAGTCCCCTTGAGCCTGCTTCACTGAGCCCCGTAACAGTGAAATACCACATTAGGAAAGTACTTTGCCTTCCTCCAGAGGCGTGCTTCGTGAAGACGGGAGCCACATCTGCCTTGGTCACCGTGATCTGCTCTGGTTCTGGTCTACAGGAGGCACTCACCAAGTTTGCGATGAGAAAACAGTTCCAAACAGTGTTTTGTCAGTGGGCTGCATCACAGAATTTATTTCCAATCTACCAATTTGGGGTGGTTTTTTAAATTAAGCGGGGTACCTGGCTGGCTCAGTAGAGCATGTGACTCTTGACCTTGGGGTCGTGAGTTCGAGCCCCACGTTGGTCTTAGAGATTAGTTAAGGAAATTAAAAAAAATTATAAATAAAAACAAATAAAGTGTCTTGGGTCAGACTTTAAAATTGCAGGTTCTGGGGGCTCCTGAGTGGCTTAGTCGGTTAAGCATCCGACTTGGCTCAGGTCATGATCTCACGGTTCGTGAGTTTGAGCCCCACTCTGTGGGGCTCTGTGCTGTCAGTGTGGAGCCTGGACCCTGCTTCCGATTCTGTGTCTCCCTCTCTGCCCCTCCCTTGCTCGTGCTCTCTCTCTCAAAAATAAACATATGTGTATATATATATAAACTATATATATATAGACAATAATATATATAATGTATATGTATTTTTTGCAAGTTCTGGAGCCTGACTGCCTGGATTTGAATTCCAAGTCTGCATTTTTGGCTGCGTGAACATAAACCAAAGAAATTGTTTGGCTTTTTACTCCTCAGTTTCTTCATCTGTAAAACAGGATACGAATAGCCCCTTGCATTATTCCTTGAAAAACACTTAAACCAGGGTGGAGCAGGTAGCATAGTAGCTGTTACTGCAGTCACGGACCACTGATGTGCTCATGCAGTTCCTAGTCATAATTGTTTGCAATGACCGATTGTAACATTAAAAGATTTAAAAATTTTAGGGGCGCCTGGGTGGCTCACTTGGTGAAGCGTCCAACCTCGGCTCAGGTCATGAGCTCGCGGTTGGTGAGTTCGAGCCCCGCGTCGGGCTCTGTGCTGACAGCTCAGAGCCTTGAACCTGCTTCGGATTCTTTGTCTCCCTCTCCCTCTGCCCCTCCCCTGCTCACGCTCTGACTCTCTCTGTCTTTCAATGATAAATAAACATTAAAAAAAAAAAAAGATTTAAACATTTTAATCTTGAAATTTAGGGGTTTTCATTTTTTTTGGAGATTTCTTGTTTTTTAAAAAATACTTGTGGGGTACCTGGGTGGCTCAGTCGGTTAAGCGTCCGACTTCAGCTCGGGTCACGCTCTCCTGGTCCGTGAGTTCGAGCCCCGCGTCGGGCTCTGGGCTGATGGTTCAGAGCCTGGAGCCTGCTTCAGATTCTGTGTCTCCCTCTCTCTCTCTGCCCCTCCCCCGTTCATGCTCTGACTCTCTCTGTCTCAAAAATAAATAAACGTTAAAAAAAATTTTTTTAAATAAAAAATACTTGTTTTGAGAGCGAGAGAGTGAGTGGGGGCGGGGCAGAGAGAGGGAGACAGAGATCCCAAGCAGGCTCCACGCTGTCAGCACAGAACCTGATGCGGGGCTCAAACTCACGAACCCTGAGATCATGACCTGAGCCGAAATCGAGAGTCAGACCCTTAACCGACTGAGCCACCCAGGTATCCCAAGGATTTTTCTTTTTAAATTTTTGGTTGAAATGTCAAGAATATACAGGATGACATGGGATTGTAATGTACAGCATGGTGAAGATAGTTTACTGTCCTGTATTGTGTGTTTGGAAGCTCCTGAGAGGGTAGGTCTTAAAAGTGGTCATCACAGGAAAAGAAAGGTTTTGTAACTATGAGTGGTGTTGGATGTTGACTAAACTTCCTCTGATGATGGTTTTGGGATATATATACGTATATCCAATCATTATGTGGTGCACCTAAAACGAATACAATGTTATGTCTGTGATAGCTCAGTAAACAAATTTCGAGAGAATAGTGTAACGAACCCCCATCCGCGTCACTCGGTTTCAGCACATATCCAGTCCCAGCCCGTCCCGTTTCGCCTCTGCCCCCGTTGGTGACGTGCTGTAGCTGGGTCGCCCCGTCTGCCAAGAGCTCCTCCCTTCCCAACTCCGTGCTGGGGGGGTGTACTACTGGGAGCGATGGGCGTGCTTATGTCGCGGAAATTGGCAAATACTTCAGACCAGGACTCCCCTGCCGCCCCCCCCCCCCCCCCCCCCCGTGCCAGGGAGCCTGCCGTTGGGCCGTTAGCGGCACGCCCTTGCTCCCTCTCCCACCCTGCCCTCCACCCGGCTAGATTATCTGGGAGCATCGTTATTTTCTTTCAGTGGGTACACCTAAAAGATTAGAATTCCTTCAGACCTTTAACTCTAATTCCCTGTCACACATAAAAGAGTTCATTTTTTTTTAGAATGTTTTATTTATTTTGAGAGAGACAGAGAGAGAGAGAGAGGGAGGGAGACAGAAAGACTGAGGATGAGCAGGGGAGGGGCAGAGAGACAGGGAGACACGGAATCCGAAGCAGGCTCCAGGCTCTGAGCTGTCAGCACAGAGCCCGACGCGGGGCTCGAACTCACCAACCGGGAGATCATGACTTGAGCTGAAGTCAGACGCTCAACCGACAGAGCCCCCCAGGAGCCCCAAGGACTTCCTTCTTTTTTAAGACTGAGTAGTATTCTATTGTGCGTCTGTGCAACATTTTCTTTATCCGTTCATCTCTAGACAGACTTAGGTTGTTTCCTTGTCGTGGTTATTGTAACACCAGTGAACACGGGAGAGTAAATCTCTCTTCAAGATACTGATTACATTCCTTTTGGCTCTCTGCCTAGAAGTGGGGTTGCTGGATCATGAGTTCGTTCTGTTTTAATTTTTGAGGTTTTCCGTAACGGCTGTACCAATTTACATTGCCATCAGCAGCGTACAAGGATTTCCTCTTCCACACATCCTCATCAACACTTACCTTTTTGCCTTTTTGACAACAGCCGTTCTGATAGGTGTAAGGTGATGTCTTATGGAAGTTTTGATTTACATTTCTCTGGTGATCAGTGATATTGAACACCTTTTATATACCTTTCGGTCATTTGTGTTTCTTCTTTTGAGAAATATCTATTCAGGTCCTTTGTCTATTTTGTAATTGGGTTATTTGGGGTTTTTGCTATGCTTTTGGATATATATTTTGGGTATTAACCCCTTATCAGATGTATGGTTTGCACATACATTCTCCCATTCCATAGGTTGGTTGCCTTTTCACTCTGTTCATGGTTTCTGTTGCTATGCAGAAGGCTTTTAGTTTGATGTCATCCTGTTTGTCTCTTTTGTGCTTTTGCTGCCTCTGCTTTTGGCGACATCCAAAAAATCATTGTCCAAACCAGTCTATAAGCTGTTCCACTATGTTTTCTTCCATTAATTAGAATTGCTCTTACATTTATGCCTTCAATCCATTTTAAGTTGATTTGTGTATATGGTGTGAGATAAGAGTCCAATTTCATTCTTTGGCATGTGGATATCCCGTTTTCCCTATACTCTTTAGTAAAGAGATTGTCCTGTTCTTCATTAGTACTCTTGTCAGAAATCAATTGGCCATAGATGTGAGGATTTATTTTGGGGCTCTCTATTCTGTTCCATTGGTCTATATGTCCATTTTTATGTCAACACCATAGTGTTTTGATTACAGTAGCTTTGTAATATGTTTTGAAATATATTTTAAAGTGTGATGCCTTTAGTGTTTTTCTTCTTATTCATGATAGCTTTGATTATTTTGAAGTGTTTTGTTCCACAATAATTTTAGAACTTTTTTTCTATTTCTGTAAAAAATGCCTTTGGGATTTTGCTAGAGAGTACATTGAATTTGTAGATAATTTGGGGTAGTACAGACATTTTAACAATATTTATTTCCCAGTCCATGAACATGGGATGTCTTTTCATTCACCTGTGTTGTCTTTAATTTCCTTCATTAACATTTTATAATTTCAGTGTACCAGTCTTTCACCTCTTTGGTTAAGTTTATACATAAGTATTTTATTTTTTTTGTTGTTGCTGTTGTGAATGGGATTTCCTTCCTTTTCTTTTCTTTTTTCTTTCTTTCTTTCTTTCTTTCTTTCTTTCTTGCTTGCTTGCTTGCTTTCTTGCTTGCTTTCTTGCTTTCTTGCTTTCTTTCTTTTTCTTTTCTTTTCTTTTCTTTTCTTTTTTGCCAATGTAACATTTTTAATACCCAACTTTTTATTTTTTTTTAATTTTTTTAATTTTTTATTTTTTTAATTAAAATTTTTTTAAATGTTTATTTTTGAGACAGTGAGAGACAGAGCATGAACGGGGGAGGGTCAGAGAGAGGGAGACACAGAATCTGAAACAGGCTCCAGGCTCCGAGCTGTCAGCACAGAGCCCGATGCGGGGCTCGAACTCATGGACCGCGAGATCATGACCTGAGCCGAAGTCGGCCGCCCAACCAACTGAGCCACCCAGGCACCCCTATACCCAACTTTTTAAACATAAGGCAAAATAGTCTTAGGCAGGCAACCACTGCAAAATTTTTAAATATCCATGGTGATTACACAGGTACGGATCACATGTAGTATTTAGCGTATGGTCAAGCTAATTAAAAAGAAGTCGAAAACAAAGTTAAAGTTAAGAAACAATACTGCTTTGAAAAGCTTCTGATGTTAATTTACTTCTGGACAAATAAGTGGGAAAAGCCATCAGTAGGAACCTATTTTAATTTTAGTCTCTATCCTTAAAATTGCCTAAAAGTTCTTAGAACACAGAAAAACTAAATTTGAATGCATTTGTAATAGCTTAGCAATTTATGTGCCTTATATTAAGATCCTTTAATTGAATGTTTTGAAATCAATCATAATTCACTGCAATGATAAATCAGAAAAAGGAAGCATTTTTAAATGGCATGTTACTATGGCCTGGCCAAAAGTAATTATCGATTAGTAACAACACATACAACAGATTGAGAAATTAAATCCTCTGCTATATACTTTTAAGTATTTTGTCAGACTTGAGAAATGTTTCTGTCAATAACATTCATTTCCCCACAAATGCAATTCTTTTTTAAACAAGAAAACAGTTCTTTCTCTCCAGATTTTTTTGTTTATCAGTGCAAAGTGAAACAAAGCAATCTCAGTAGAAATGGCTTATTACAATGTTATTTTAGGGGCGCCTGGGTGGCGCAGTCGGTTAAGCGTCCGGCTTCAGCCAGGTCACGATCTCGCGGCCCGTGATTTCCAGCCCCGCGTCGGGCTCTGGGCTGATGGCTCAGAGCCTGGAGCCTGTTTCCGATTCTGTGTCTCCCTCTCTCTCTGCCCCTCCCCCGTTCATGCTCTGTCTCTCTCTGTCCCAAAAATAAATAAACGTTGAAATGTGATTTTAGAAAGGCTTATGCTTCAAAATGTACTGAAAGATACCCAGTCCAAATCGTGAGAATCATCACCTTGATGGCTTCTCTGCGGCCACCTTTGTCTCTCCCCGGCCTCCCAGGGGCTTGTCAAGAGAGGCCAGCCCCAGGGGCGCCTGGGTGGCTCAGTCGGTTAAGCAAGCATCTGACTTCAGCTCAGGTCATATCTCGCAGTGTATGAGTTCGAGCCCCGCGTCGAGCTCTGTGCCGGCAGCTCAGAGCCTGGAGCCCTGCTTTGGATTCTGCGTCTCCCTCTCTCTCTGCCCCTCCCCCGCTTGCACGCGCGCGTGCGCGCGCTCTCTCTCTCTCTCTCTCAAAAATAAACATTAAAAAGAGAGAGAGGCCAGCCCCTCATTCGTATCACTTGCAGAAGTTTCTCATCATGTCTTGTCAACTTGTTGAACATCTAGATGCTTAAATAGCTTGTTTCATCTTTTTCCCCCCAACGCTTGTGTTCCTCTCTTCCGAGCAGCCTTTTTATGTTCATACTCCTTTTGATTTCCAGCGCAGAAAACGTCCTTAATTTGTTCCTCATCGACACTAGGAATGGGTTTCAGGAGATTCAGGAAAACGCCACCTGGTCTTCAAGCAGCGTGCATTGTGGAAAGGCCGCCATTGAGGCGACTCCAGCGGTTTCCATCAGAAGTTCAGCTGACCCTTTGTTCCCCAGTCAGCCTCACTGCTTATCAGATCTCTCTTTGGTTTCTGCAACCTGAATGAAATTTCATCAGCCACTTTCTCTTGCAGATCGTCCTCTGCGATCTCCTACCGGCCTTGATAGTTCATTTCTAGTCTGTCCCCCAGACTCTCTTTAGCAGGTTGTTTCTGTGTGAGATGACCTTGCCCATTTTCCTCTTCCTTTGACCCCACCCCTTTTTTTTGCCACCATGCATATATTCATCTACATGTTTGTCTGATTCTTTTGTGTATGTTCTTGAGATTTCCTCTTCAGTTTCTTAGCAAGCAAGTAGTTGTAGGTCTCTGATTGTCTGCCTCTGACAGTAGCAGTCTCCGTTCCCAAGATACCAAGTTCAGTGGCCACCGCATCTTGAGTCTATTCTTGTAGCACAGCACCCCCTGTGTTGTTATTAACCTTCTTTCCTCCAGGAACAGCTGGTTTCTGGCTTCTGAGGCCAAACTGAAAAGGCCTCTGGTGTGGGAGGAGAGTTGAAACATTTCTGTTGCTGGGGCGCCTGGGGGGCTCAGTCGGTTGAGCGTCCGACTGCGGCTCAGGTCATGATCTCGCGGTTTGTGCGTTCGGGCCCCACGTCGGGCTCTGTGCTGACAGCTCGGAGCCTGGAGCCGGCTTCCGATTCTGTGTCTCCCTCTCTGCCCCTCCCTTTCTCATGCTCTGTCTCTCTCTCTCTCTCTCTCTCTCTCTCTCTGTCAAAAATAAATAAACGTTAAAAAAATTGACAAAAAAATTAACTTCCTCTTTGGATAGTTTGTTGTTCGTGTAGAGAAACGTGACTAATTTTTATGTGTTGATTTTTAATTTTGCAAGTTTGCTGAATTCATTTATTCTAACAGTTTTTGTTTTTGAGTCTTTAGAGTTTTCCACATACGTGAATCCAGTCACCTGCAAACAGAGATACGTCTGCTTCTTCCTTTCCGATTTGAATGCCTTTTACTTCTTTTTCTTGTCTAATTGTTCTGGCTACAATTTCCAGTACTATGTTGAACAGAAGTGGCAAGAGTTAGCATTCTTGCCTTGTACTAGATCTTGGAGGACAAAGCTTTGAGTTTCCTCCCATTGATTATGGTATTAGCTGTGGACTTTTTTCATGTTGACCTTTACCGGGTTGAGGTGAGTTCCTTCTGTACCTATTTTGTTGAGAGTTTTTACCGTGAGTGGATATTGAACTTTGTCAAATGTTTTTCTGCATCAGTTGAGATGCTCATGTAATTTTTTATCCTTCATTTTGTTAATGTATTGTATCACATTGATTGATTTGCATATATTGAATTATCTTTGCATCTTAAGGGGTAAATCCCACTGGGTCATGGTGTATGATCCTTTTAACGTGCTGTTAAGTTTGGTTTGTTAGTATTTCACTGAGGATTTCTGCATCTGTGTTCATCAGAGATATTGGCCTATAGTTTTCTTTTCTTGTGGTATCTTTATCTGGCTTTGGTGTCAGGGTGATACTGGATTCATAAAATGAGTTTGGATGTCTTCCCTCTTTCTCTGTTATTTTCAAAGAGTTTAAGAAGAATTGGTATTAAATCTTTGAATGTTTGGTAGAATTCACCCATGAAGCCATCTGGTCTTGGGCTTTTCTTTGTTGGGAGAGTTTTGATTACTGATACAATCTCCTGCATTGTTATTGGTTTGTTCAGGCTTTCTGTTTCTTCTTACTCAGTTTTGGTAGGTTATATGTTTCTAAGAATTTATCTACTTCTGCGTTATCCAGTTTGTTGGCATAGAATTGTTCATAATATTCCCTTATAACTCTTATTTCTTTTTTTTTTTAATTTTTTAATGTTTATTATTGAGAGACCAGAGAGAGAGACAGAGCATGGGAGGGACAGAGAGAGGGGGAGACACAGAATCCGAAGCAGGCTCTAGGCTCCAGGCTCTGGTCTGTCAACACAGAGCCGGATGCGGGGCTCGAATTCACGAATCACGAGATCATGACCCGAGCCGAAGTCGGACGCTTAACCGACTGAGCCACCCAGGTGCCCCCATTTCTGATTTTTTAAATTTGAGTCTTTTCTCTTTAAAAAAAATAAAAATAAAAAATAAAAATAAAAAAAAATAAAAATAAAAATAAAAATAAATTATTTTTAAGCAATTTCTGCACCCAAGTTGGGACTCAAACCCAGGACCTCGAGATCAAAAGTCACTTGCTCCACAGACTGAGCCAGCCACATGCTCCCGAGTCTTCTCCCTTTTTTTCTTACTCTGGCTAAGGGTTTGTTGCTTTTGTTTATCTTCTCAAAGAACCAACTTCTGGGGTTTCTTTCCTGTTGTTTTTATATTTGATATATGTCTGCCCATATCTTATTATTTCCTTTCTTTTGCTAGCTTTATGCTTAGTTTGTTTTCTCTAGTTCCTTGAGGTGTAAAGTTAGGTTGTTTATTTTGAGATCTTTCCTCTTGTTTAATGTAGGTGTTGATCACTATAAACGTCCCCCTTAGTACTCTGTTCGCTGCATCCCTTAGGTTTTGGTGTGTTGTATCTTCATTTTTGTCTGTCTCAAGGTACTTCTAAAATTCCCCTCGGGGTGCCTGGCTGGCTCAGTTGGTGGAGCACGTGACTCTTGATCTCAGGGTTGTGAGTTTGAGCTCCGTGTTGGGTGTAGAGGTTACTTAAAAAGAAAATCTGGGCCACCTGACCTGGGTGGCTCAGTTGGCTACGCGTCCAACTCTTGGTTCTGGTACAGGTCATGATCTCGCAGTTTCGTGGGTTTGGTCCCCACATCGGGCTCTGGGCTGGCAGCGTGGAGCCTGCTCGGGGTTCTCTGTCTCCTCCTCTCTCTGTCCCTCCCCCACTTGCACTGTCTCTGTCTCTCCCAAAACAAATCAATAAACCTAAAAAAAATTTTTTAAACAAACAATAAATAAAAATCTTAAAATTCCTTTTAATTTCCTCTTTGACCCCAAAGTCATTCAAGAATGTATTGTTTAGTTTCTACATATTTGAATTTTCTCATTTCTTACTGTTACTTAGTGATTTCTAGTTTTATTTCATTTTGGATGGGAAAGACACTTAGAATAATTTTGGTCTTCTTAAATTTGTTAAGATTTGTTTTGTGACCTAACGTTGATTTATCCTGTTCCTGCTCAGAAGAAAGTTCTGTATATATCTGTTAGGTCCACTTGGTCGATAGTATTGTTCATGTCAGCTGTTTATTGACTTCCTGTCTGGATGTTCTATCTGTTGTTGAAAGACTACTGATTTTTCATGTTGATCTCATAAACCTGTTCTTTACTACATTCTTACTTTTTAGTAATTTTTCTGTGGATTTTTTTGGGGGACTCCTGATACTTACATCATTTGCAGTGAAAGATAAAAATAGAAGTTTTACTTCTTTCTTTCGAGTTCTCAAGCCTTTAATTGCTTTCTTTTGTCTAATTGAATTAGTGTATATTTCCAATACAATGATAAATAGTATGGCAATATGGCATCCTTGTCTTTTTTGTTTCTTGTTCCTGACATTAGAGGTTCCTGCTTGTTCCTGCTTTTAGAGGTTTCTCATTAAGTAAAATGTTGGTTTGGGGAGAAAAAAATTTTATAGATATTTAATATGTCTATAGTAATTGGTTGCATAATCAATTATTAACATAAAGAATATATTTAAATATAATTAATATATTTATAATATTTAGTATATTAATATATAAAACATGTAGGAGATAAAGTATATTTTAGGTACTATATATGCGCATATACGGTGTACTACGTATATTATACAGAGATATATATATATACTTTATATATATATATATATATATATATATATATAGTATACATGTAGTCATTACATTAAGAAGGCACCCATTGATTACTGTTTTATTGGATTTCCAAAAATATAAATGGGTATTAAATTTTGGCACATATTGCTGTTCTGCTAATATTGAACCAACCTTGCATTTGTAGAATACATCTCCCCTAGGCATGATGTCTTATTATTTTTTTAAATTTTTTTACGTTTATTTATTTTTGATAGAGACAGAGCATAAGTGGGGGAGGGGCAGAGAGAGAAGGAGACACAGAATCCGAAGCAGGCTCCAGGCTCCGAGCTGTCAGCACAGAGCCTGACGTGGGGCTTGAACTCACAAACCATGAGACCGTGACCTGAGCCAAAGTTGGACGCCCAACCGACTGAGACACCCAGGCGCCCCAGGATGTATTATTTTTTAAGTGTAATACTGGATTCTGTTTGCTTCTATTTTAAGATTTTCACACTGATACCATAAGTGAGATTGGTCTATAATTTTATTTTCGGATGCAGTGTTTGGCATGTCTTAGAATCCATGTTATACTTGCTTTACAATAATAACTTTGAAATTTTCCTTTGGTTATACTCTGCAATAATTTAAGCAGCATTAGAATTATTTGATCTTTAACTGTTTCGTAGAATTCTCTGCGAAACGACCTGGGTCTGGTGCCTTCTTCCTTTCTCTCATTTCAAAGTATACATTTGTTAAGTATGCAGACTGAAATCTGGATGAATCATAGGTGTATAGCTCAATAAATTTTCTCACAGTTGTTTAATCAGCAGTTAGGTCTAGAAACAGATGCCCCCAAAGCCTCCCTCATGTTTCCTTCCACTCACTGCCTCCCCACTCCAGCAAGAGCCCCGAGCCTTCTTGTCATGGTGCTTCACTAGGCTCTGTATTCTGGTAACTGATTTGCTTAGAATTTATTTATTTATTTATTTAGTCTCCCCTGGGGTCAGTTTTGAGATACAGCGTTTTTTCTGGACAACCGTCTATTTCATCTAGGCTTTCAAACTGATTTACATAGAATGCTACAAATTAATCTCTTATGATTTGAAAGTTTCTTCCTGTCTTCTTCCCCAGTCCTTAAAAACTGCAGGAACTCGATATATCTTTCTAGATGTTCCTTCAAGGTCTGTGCCACAGAAAATTATTAATCGTGTGTGTGTGTGTGTGTGGGTGTGTGTGTGTGTGAGAGAGAGAGAGAGAGAGAGAGAGAGAGATACTGTTATTAAATATATATTTTTCTGTCTGCCCAGCTACCTAGCTACTTATCTAGGCATCTAAGTATCTTGCTATCCAGGCATCTGTGTGTATTTCACATGGTGGAGAAAATGGAAGGGCAGCTACAAAGCATTTGCATTCCTGATAAAAGAGGGAGTTGGCTGGACTGTCTGTCCCTGTCCTCTCTGCCTTGGGCTAAGATGTGATACCGTCTTGTGAGCCTGCGAGAGAAGCCAAGAGAATCGTGGAGGCCTCGGCCTGCCATTGATGAGCTGCTTCAATAACATCAGAAACCACCCTCAGAATTCTTCAGGATTCTTGTGAAGTGACTTACAAGCCTCTTTTCACCTGTGCCACTCCAGGTCAGGGGTCTGTTATGTACATTCTTAACCGATACAGAGGATAAATGAGACAAAACCAGAAAACTTGAGTTGTTCATAGTATATGAGTGTTTAATTAAGCACAGAAAGATTATCACAGAGACACCAAATCCCCTAACTCGAAAATAGGAACCTGGGTAGCAATCCCTCAAATTAAGTGCTTACTGCGGTGGCGTTTTTAGTGTAACTGTTGTTAAAAGCATAATTTGCATAAATTATTCAGAGTGTTTAGATGCCACTTTTCACAATTTTATACAGTGGGGTACAGATTGGGTACATCTTGTACAGATGATAGGACGCATCCTCAAAGGGTTTCAAAGAGGTTAAATGAGATAGTCCACAAAAAGGGCCTAGGACAGCACTTAATCCCGTGGTAAAGTAACCCATAAGAATTAATTATAATGTGTGTTTTTTTTAGTTTTTTATTTATTTAAATAATCGCTACACCCAACGTGGGCTTGAACTCATGACCCCAAGATCAAGAAATGCATGCTCCACCGACCGAGCCAGCCAGATGCCCCAATTATAATGCTTTAATAATCAATACTAATAAAAAATACTGATGTTAGCTACTCCTATATGGATGGCTAGCCCCCTCTCATCTTTTGCATTCCCATAAGAAAAGTCACCTCCCTCGAGAGGCCCTCTCTGGCTCTTCTACCTCAAGTGGAATCCCTCCGTAAATACTTCCCATTCCCCGTTCCCCATTGCCCTAGTCTTGTCGTTAGCTCAGAGATGTTGTCACCATCTGGAATTCTTTTGATTATTTATTTAGTAAATGTATGCCTCCCCTGATAGAATAGAAACCCCACGAGAGCAAAACTCTCAGTGGCTGGCTGAGGTCCCACACGGGATCCCCATACATTTGTTGTATAAAGAGATGACCAGATGTCCAAGAAACCATTAGAAGAGAATGCCATTTGACATAGAAGGGTTTTGCAGTGGTGGTCATTTTGGGGGTGTGATTTTGCCCACGTTTAAATAAAAATGAAGATGGATAAAGATTACGCTCGGGGCGCCTGGGTGGCTCAGTCGGTTGAGTGTCTGACTTCGGCTCAAGTCGTGATCTTGCGGTTCGAGAGTTCGAGCCCCACGTCGGGCTCTGTGCTGAAGGCTCAGAGCCTGGAGCCTGTTCGGGTTCTGTGTCTCCCTCTCTCTGCCCCTCCCCCATTCATGCTCTGTCTCTCTCTGTCTCAAAAATAAATAAAACATTAAAAAAATAATAAGATTATGCTCAATTCTAGACCCTCCTCATATTAGGCCTTACTGGGGGCTTGGTGGTTTATTACTATGTTTTTATTTATTCTCTAAAAGGTCCGTAGTTATATGTAGTCTATGTACCTTTGGGAAGTGGTATCTAAAACACCGTGAGTAACAAAAGTGATACCTAAAACATTGTGATTAACAAACTGTTACCTGTAGAAAAATAGGTTGTTCTGCATTCAAACAGAGATGTAAAATTCAGCTGAAATTTTAAAAACTAAAGGCTACTTGTAATCGAAGATTTAAATGAAATTCTTCATAACTATTTGGCTTTCTGAAGATCTGAGATTTTAGATTTTAAAGTAGCCCTCTACAAGTTATGTTTGGGGCCAGCTCAGAGGGAAAACAGAAATGGGAATGTTTTAAGTAGGAGTAAGTCCTGAGGAATAGAAGGAACCCTCAGACACATTTGAGTGACCGACAGTGGCCCCACAGCAAACCTCTGAACTGGTGGGAGGGCAGGAGTATGTCCAACGCCACTGTCTGAGGGAACAGGACCCCCTCCCCGCTCCATCACCAACCCATCTGTCCCATGACCACCTGACTGGCTCTGGAATCCAGGAGAGCCCTGCAGGATTTCCCTTTGGGGTCACAAGTCATGGACTCCTGACAGCTGGCATCCTGGAAAGAACAAAGGAGACCTTTCCCTCTTTTTTCTGTATCTTCTAGGACAGTATGGTGTGGTAGTCAAGCAGTGGGGTTTGGCTACCTGAGTTTGAAGCCCATTTTCCCTGTTTACTAGCCATGTTTCTTGTAGCAAGGTGCTTTGGCCTCTCTAGGCCTCTGTTGACTCCTTGGTAAAATGGTGGTGATGGCCAAAACAAGCTCATTGGGCAGTGGTTGGCACATAACAGGTACTGGATAATTGTGGCTTTTATGACCCTTCCTCTGGAGGTCATTATAAAGTGTCTGCCAGTGTGGACCAGCGAGGGGGGTAGGGTTCTGGGGTATCATGTTCTTGGTGTGACTGCTCTATGGCCTGAGGATTTGTTTGCTAATTTTGATGGATCTGTGGCTAGTGTTACGGTAATCTTATGTGGATTATTCAGAGAAGGTTCTGGGATTTCTACGGAGGGGGCATACAGGCAGCCATTTTGGAAGAGTCGGTCATCTTGGTGGGCCGTGGTCTTGATGGCTGGTACACAGGTTTTAGTTATGTATTTGGAGTACTTTGGAGGATGATGGGGATTGGTGGGCTGGTCTTTGGCCATATTTGCATAAACTCTTACGTAGACTGCTATTAATTTGGGGGAGTGTGTATTTGGGGGGGCTTTTAAGGGTTGTTTTGCGATTAAATCTGCATAGCATACACAGAGTTTTTATGTGGACGGAGTATTACATAGGAAGCTTTCGAAGGGTTTATGGAAATAGGTTATTTGCTACTTTCTCTTCCCTCCTTGGGGCTTAGATTTCACTCACTTCTGATGAGCTATGTATGCTAGAGGATTAATTTGGTTCGGATTAACTTTACCTGGAAAATAAGTGGAGTTTTGGTCTGATTTACAGAATCAACTAAATATTTCATTTGACCAGTTTCAGAGGGTGCGGTGGTTGGTGGTGCACTTCCTCCCGCTGCTCCAGGAAGCAGTGCCGGGGGGACCACAAGCTTAAGGGATGAGCCCGGGGATGAAGATCAAGGGGGCTCCAGTAGACCCCAGGTTCAAGCCACGGTTCATTATAGCTTTAATGAGTTCCATGTGGGGCCTATGAAGGCTGACCACCGCCCCCCAACAATGCAACTTTGTCGTGCATTAGGAGACTCCCCATTTTTCCTGATGTTGTGTCTTCTTTTTTAAACTGTATGTTCGCATACTTTGCACTTCTACGACTGTTGATTAGCTTTTAAGAGTATTGTGCTTATTAGGGAAATCAACTCTTTGTTAGAGATCTTCACCCAGTCTCCACCCCCCTCATATTTTGTTTCATGTGATCTTCGTATCGTATAGTCCACCCCACCCCTGTGGCTTTTGGATATTAGGTCATGCCTAGGCCTTCTACAAACCAGTATTTTAACTGTAAAAATACCCTTTTTCAAGTACTTCTTTGTATTTAATCATATGATTGAGCCACATAAAATTCCCTGGTGTATGGAACAAGGTAGGGATCAAGCTTAAGTTTCCCCCCAAATGTTTAACCATTTGTTTCAAAACCGTGTCTTTCTATTCGATGGCTCCCGTTCCATCGTGTCCCCAGCTTCGAGGGATAACCGACAGAATCGTAAGATATGTAAAGTGCACGACGGGGTGACTGGCTCCGGGCCCACGTCGCACACCGTCTCACGAGTAACCCCACCTTCCCTTGTGCATTGGCAACACTGACTTCCTCCCATTTCCCCGCACATAACTGAGTCCATATCCTCCAGCTAGCCGGGGAGCCCCAGACCTGACACCCATTTGGGGGAGACTCCAGGTCCAGCAGGCACACTGTGAAGACGTGTACAAGGGAGGCTGATCGAACGGAGAAGGCGGCCGTCGATGGTCAATGCCGAATTCTTTACACTGGCTAATGGTTTTGTGTGGGTCCCGGGCTTGGGTCCAGGGCAGGGGTGGACTTTATCTGCAAATTGTTTTCAGAAACCCACGTTAGGTTAACGACTTCTGATACGTGGTTAAGACCACGAACGAGGGGGCTTTTGCTCGAAACCGTAAATAACTGGCAGGACTCACATCCTTTTGCTCACATTTAATTTTTATTTTGATTTTTTTTAATGCTGCACAAGACAATATTTATTTCATTTATTTCTTTTATTTCATTTATTTCTTTTATTTCATTATTTCTGTTCGCTGCTGTTATTTTATTTACTGAAAGAGAGAGGGAACTTTTGTGGCCTTTGTTTTTTTTTTTCTTTTTCTCTGTAGGCCGCCTTAAGCTTTCTAAATTTGGAATATTTAAGCAAGCTGAAGGGAAGAGGGGGTTTCGCAAAATCACTTGGGGGGAAAAGGAAAGGCTGCATTGTTAATCATGCCCTATGGTGGGTGATCAACTGCGTGTACAATTACGTTTCACTCTTAATTGTGCTTAAGGCTTGACTTAAATTTGGGTGTTCCCTTCTTAGAGCAGCTCGTACTGACGAAGGTGCATGCGCTGAATGATGTCACGGCAGTCGTTGAACACACGGCGGATGTTCTCGGTGTCCACGGCGCAAGTGAAGTGGGGATAGCAGTAGTGACGCCCGTCTCCACTGGCAGTGCTGATTCTCTGTGGCACAAACACAAGACGACACAGTCAGACCACACCGTCCCCCCCGTCGCCCGCGGGGCACCTACCACAGACTATCGACCGGCTACCGAGGTTCCGCTAAAGTTCACACCGGTCCTTGGTGAAACAAAAGGGAACTGGAGAGGTCAGTCCCCACATTTAAGTCAGTCAATTCACACCGC
This sequence comes from Prionailurus viverrinus, assembly GCF_022837055.1. Classification (NCBI taxonomy): domain Eukaryota; kingdom Metazoa; phylum Chordata; class Mammalia; order Carnivora; family Felidae; genus Prionailurus; species Prionailurus viverrinus. The sequence continues at coordinate 4,456,291 of NC_062563.1, forward strand.
TGAGAAAAAGAACAAGAGAGAACCAGAGAAGGGTCTCTACTCACCAGAAATTCGTCGCGGATGAAGTACTTGGCCCGGGTCACGCGTGGGTCCTCTCCGGGCTCGGGAGTAGCTACGAAGAACAGAAAAATCGGGGTAAGGTCATTCAGCGAGCAGAGCCAGAGAGCTGGCATCACCGGGGCCCCTTCATTTCTCCATAGGCAAACAGGCAGAAAGAAGCTTCTCTTGCTTCCCTACAAGCTCCCTTAGAGTCTGGGGGCGGGAACGCGGAGAGGCTTCCTTTCTTCTAGAGGTTGTTCATTGAGGGGACTCAAACTCCACTGGCATGAAAACCCTCCGGGAACGGACACGTCCGGCATATTCAGGAGCATACAGGCCCCGTGAACCCGAGAAGGGCCCGGCCCTCGACAGGAGGTCGTACGTACCATCCTCGGGAGTAGTGTAGCGAGCAAATTCTGGAAAGTAGTCCTCAATTTTCGATTTTCCAGCGAGGACTTTCTCAGCGAGCAGGTCTTGCTTGTTGAGGAACAGGATCACGGAGATGGTTCGCAGCCATCTGGCAGAGAGGGTGCAGGTTTAAGGTCCGGGAAAAGGACGCACTAAGGGGTTGACGCGCTTGCACGGGGCCTGGAGATCGGGGACAGGACCGCGGGGTGAGAGAACTGGGAGAAGCCGGGGGGGCGGGGCACCACACACCTGTTGTTCCAGATGCTCTTGAAGAGGTTCAGAGCCTCCTGCAGGCGGTTGGTCTGATTGTCCTCCCGAATGACCATGTTGTAGCTGCTGCTGGCCACCACGAAGATAATGGCAGTCACATCTGCGGCCCAAGAAAGCAGAAGCAGTGTGGGTTAGAGGCGACAATGACCTTTAACAGTCAAGAGAGCGGAGTGTCCCCAGAGCAGAGCTCCTCGCGGCCTGCGTACCGTTGAAGCACTGGATCCACTTGCGGCGCTCGTCACGCTGGCCACCCACGTCGAACATGCTGCGGGAGACAGAGGACACCCGGTCACCCCACAGGGCTGACACCGTCCCGCCACTCTGCTGCTGGCGGGGCCGAAGGAAACGCGTCCGTTCTGAGAAGGGGATCGCTCACTTACTGGAAGTTGACTTTGTCCACCTGGAACTTGGTCTCAAAGATTCCAGAAGTCAGGACGCGGCAGCGAAGCAGATCCTAAAAACGAAACCCGGGTCAGTGGATCTCACTGAATCCAACTGGAATATTAACAACCGCCCACTGGGCGCAGAGATCCCGACGAGCTTGGAAAGGGGGCTCCAAGTCCTCTGATTCTGAGAACTCTGCGTACCTGGTCACTGGGCACGTAGTCAGCCTGCTTGATGACATCGATCTTGTCCAGGAAGCTGGGAGGAAAAGACAGACACACCGGGGTGTTCCAAGAGCTCAAGCTGCATTTGCCCGCAATTCCCGCCTCGCTGTACAGTTAGTTGAGCTCAGTGGAAACGACGGTGTCATAGTTAGGCGCAGGAAGTCAGTGGGGGCTTTGTCGTTCACGCTTAGGCCTCGATGCCTATGAGGGGTTAGCGCGGGCAGCGTTTAAGGTCAACCTATCTGGCTGGTAGATCTAGGGACCGGGAAAATGGACTCTCGCTGGGCGGGGTGGGGGGCGGGGGGCGGGCCCGGCCTACAGGGAGAGCACGGGACGAGCGCAGGGCTGGCTCTGGTCTCAGTTCCGCGCCCGGCCACCGGCAGAGGGCCCGAAATCAGGCCTATCTGAGCTCGTGCCGTTGATAAGGACTAAAAATTTAAAATTTTCAAGTTATCTGGCCTTGACTAAAATGACAAGTAATTCAAAAACTGTATGCTGCCCCACTGCATTCCACTTTTTTTGGGTAAAGAGTAAAATGGCACACTTAAAAGCAGCAAGGATTTTCCCCTCCAGGGACTCATGAAAATGAGATTGTTTGAATTACTCAGAGTGGGTATCCCTTCCTCCTACTTTTTAAGAATCTCGCTTATTAAAAGAGAACAAAGGAGGCGGACACAAAGGGCCCCTTTCTGCCCTAACCACACCGAACAGGAAATAAGCACACAGTGCCCTTCCGTTCTGTTGGGTCCATGAAATACAACACTCCAGATAGGGGACTTTGCGTTTTTCAGAAACCTCACAGCCATCCAGGTTATGGATCTTCCCATGGCAAGGCTCCTGCACAGAAGAGGGGCTCAGAGCCCCAGAGCCCATCATGCACGCTAAGGAGGCTCTCCGTGAGGAGCAGGCAGTGGCCATAACTTCCTTCCCAAAGCAAGGATGGTCCTGCCCGTGTTGCTTCACTGGGCACACCATTAGGAAAACTAACTCTGGAAAGATTGGGGTCATTTAATTAATATGGAAAATTAAGTTAAAACCAGGGGGTTATTTTTGGGGGGGGGGGAGAGGGAAGGGGGCTTGGAATTTGTTTTAAAAGTGGGGTAATCAGGAAAGAAAATCCCCGAGAGAGAAAAATCTACTTAACAAAATTCTGTAAGTTTTTTCCCCCTTCCTTTTTACCACTTTAGAGTTAGTCTGGCTTAGAGGATATACTAACTTGCCCAATCAGTCCTACATTAGAGCACCAGTCCAGAAATAGCTCCCCAGCCGCCCTGGCCTCCAGCACGTTGCCATGGCAACAGAACCACAGTTCTATAAATAGATCATCAGCACCAAATCTTGTGAGAGAGACATCTGGAGCCGGGCCAGCCAAACCCCAGCTCAACAAATAAAAATAGGCAGCTTAAGAAATAGTCAAGGTACCCGTATGGCAACCTGAACCTAAAGGCAGTTCAACCAGAAACATGCTGGTCAGTGTGCACAGAGGGCTGTTCCAATCATCCCGCCAGGGAAGACATTTTAAAAGTTTTAAGCCATGTTCATTCCACACCCCCCCCCACCCCCCCACCAGTTTCCTTAAAACTTTCCATAAACGGTGCAAATGTTGCCATTTTCTGATAAACTTGCAGGAGCAGTTTAACGTTGCTTTAAAAGAAAACTTTTAAATGGTGTGAAATAAAAACAAAAAAAATGCCGGCTAAATGACTGTTAATGAAACTGTCACGCCCTCCCCCTTCCAGAACACTGAAAGCTGGGAGGGTTAAACCCTCCTAATGTTGTACCTGTACTTCTGACTTGGATCCAAAATACAAAACGCAAACAATTCCAGGATTTCCATTTGTTTTGAGTTACTATAATTAGCACTTCCAGCTTTCAGTTCAAACTTTTGAGAAAATCAGGGACTTTGTTGAAGAAGTGGTAGGGGGTTGGGGTCACAGGGACTGGCCAAGATGGACTGTTTTTCTGTCCTTGAGAAAATACACAGATTTGCCTGCATACCCAGCCATGAAATAGCCCTCTATGTGACAAGTGGAAATAATCCACTGTGCACTTCCTATGGGAAGGCGGGACCAGGGAAAGATAAATTGATAGGTTTCACAGACCCTACCAAATGCCTCTGTGATTTGCAGATAACAGGATTCTAGGGAACTTGCTGTTTGTTTGCTGCTACCTCTTCCTGCCTCCTATTTATTCAACTGGTATTCACAATAAATTCCTCAGTAATGCAATTTCAGCTTCTGGTGAGCCAGCCTGGAACCCTGGTCCTGAGTACTTAGTATTTTCTACATAACAGCAAAGCCATTTCTGAGTTTCAGCTACCTATAGAAGAAAGGTTGAAACCCCACAAATGTCTTTTGCCTCCCCCACCCCCCACCTGCCCGGTCACAAGACACTCCAGCTTCCGAATATTTTAACTGCGACCCCTCAGCATGTTTGTGCAACAGCAGCCAACAAGCAATGTTAAGCATTTTTTTACGCCTCTGACCATCACGTATTCGCTATCTAACATGTACAGGATGAGGGAGGTGGTAAGCTATTTAAAAGGCAACTTTCCAGGTATGTATTATCATGTCCACTGGAAGGGGGGACAGAGAAGCACCCCCCCCCCCATAGGGGGAAGCATCCTTGAATCGAAGCCCAGTGTGGATGGATAAGGGTAGGACATGGAATTCAACACAAAACCTAACTCGACTAACTGTAGTCACTTACCTGATGGCAGAAATAGCAAGGCAACCGCTAGCTACCGAGGAGGGGGGAGCTATGTTTTTGTCCTCACCATTTCCCTAGGTTTTTAAATTATAGCAATAAAATACAGCATTTTTACGTTATTCAAAGTACGAGAGCTGCCCGCTCTTTCTAAAAGCTTGGAGGTCAATCCAATTAATTACCTCAAGCTAATTAATTCCGAGCGTCACCTTTTTGCAAGTAATTATCATTTTGCTCTAAAAGGCACTAATTGTTTATATAAAATAATGTCGCTGCACTAAAAAAGTGTAATTAAGGGCTTTATAGAACAAATGACTCCAACTAGAACTTTCTAAGTGCAGGTGAGAATGACTGGCTGGCCTCTGTGAACGCAACTCTTCCGCAAAGAACTTGACCAGCGGGAGTAGAGGCTTCTAGCACTTTCTCAAGGCGCGCCCGTCCCGTGTGCGGAGGCAGGAGAGAGGTTACTCACTACTGGGCGCAGTCAATCAGCTGGTACTCGTTGGAGCGCTCATAGCAGGCACGCACTCCTTCGTCCTCCCACAGAGCCTTGGCGTGCTCATAGAACTCCTGAGACACACGAGAGAGAGCACCGATGAGCTTATGCCCAGGCCGTCACCGCGCCGCCCCCCTAACCCCCACACCACGGTCCACAGTGTGACCAGCACGGGGTGGGATTCCCAGTTGAGAGCCAAGTTAACGACTTCATGCTCAAAAGGATTTTCACTCAATTTGCGAAACGTAATTAAAAGCCAGAGTAATTAATTCCTGCTGTCTCTTCTTGTGAATTATGGGTCTTGGGTAGTTCTCCTAGGTGTGGGTTTTTTTTGGGGGGGGGGGGGGCGGGGGTGGTGGTGCGGGACATAGTCACCTACCGAATAATTTTGCTTCTTTACACAATTGCTTATATGGGAAAGATATACATTAATCTGCATTAGGAGAATATGCCAAGAAATGATTCAGTGTTGTGAAAACAAGATATTTCATTTGTAAGATGTGCTTGGGATGAAGTTCCCTTCCAGGAAAATTTGAATTTTACCAAAAAAGTAATATGGTTGGGAACCACTGGCAAATGTGGCCCTGTCAGTGCCTGTCCTTTGGGAAGGGTCCTAATGGGAACAAAGGAGCAAATAAACTGTGTCGTTTTAAATTGCAATCGGTTATGATTCACGTGTCATTTGAACACATTTTTAATTCTATGGGGGCAGTCTTCCCTTCCAAGGCAAGAGAGGGTTTTTCTTCAGTGTGAATTCAGCCAAGAGAAGGATTAAAAGTAGGTAGGGGACACAAAGTTCAGATGTCGGCACGACTGATAAAAGGTTACTGTTCTGGTGCATTTTCAGTAGGCTGCCATTTTCCCCTCTATTAGAAACATGCATTACGTATGTTGTTCTTACTGCTGGAGTTTTCTTCAAACACGCTATTTAAAAAAAAAATTCACCTAGCCATACTTATTAATACTGCTTCCCTGCTAGCGTAAGTTTGCAGCCAAGCCCATTTAAAATACACAAACACAAATTCCCAGGAAAGCCTGACAAAAGGCAACAATAACTCATTGTTCTAACTGTAGACAAGTCTTTTCCTTCTGGGCCTTATAAACTGGTGCATCTTCCCATCTTGTTTCCCGTCCCCCTCTTATAAACTACTCTTCCCCTACAGAGGGGTCAAAACGTATGTTTGGGTATGGCTCCTTCTGTGTTCCCTAAAAATAGTTCTTTATGGAACAGAGAACCTTTGTAAACAGGGTCCTGCACATCAACCAGGATGGGCAGAAGAAACTCTCCCAAGTTATAATTTAGGTGAAAGTCCTTTCTTTTCTTTTTTTCAAAGGAAAAAAAAAAAAGAAAAGGAAAAGGTTTCATCTGCCCCAAGGCAAGCAGATTTTAGAGAAAAATAAAAAGAAAAAAAAAAAAACCTTAATAAAGGTCAAATAGTAAACTGTTTAAAAGGAGAATGTCTTCCATTTATAAAACCCAGGGCTCACACTTCACTTCTGCATTCCTTGGTATCTTTGGATACTTTCATTTAACTGGACAATTAGCATTTGTGTGCCATATTTAACATACAGTTTTGTTTGTCACAAGACGTGTACGAGGGAATAATTCAGGCTGCCACAGCTCACGACGTTTTCCTTTATAAAAACCTACAATCTAACGTCGTGAGAATGAAGTGTGATGCTTACTTGTGGGGGGGGCGGGGAGGGAAGATTTACAAGGGGTGACAGAATTCCACTCACCCATCTTGAGCAAAGCCCTAATGATGATTAGGATTTTGAGCCCTCACGGAATTCACTTTTTTGTAAGAATCAGCGTCACAGAAATGTGTTCGGCCCGAACTGTGGCTCTGACACAGGTGTGCCGATTTGCGATGCACAGGTGACCGGTCACCAGAGCTCATCACCCTGTGCCGCCCACTGTACAGGGGAGGGGGCAAAGGAATGATTCAAGAGCTTAGCTTACGGGAGGGAAATCAAAGTCGGGCACGTTCATCACGCTCAGAATGTAGTCCACTCTGAACTGGTTCTCGGGGTTGGCCAGCTCCACGGGGGGGACCAGGTTGCTCATGGCGGCCACGATGGTCTGAAAATGATTTAGCAAAGCAGTCAGGGGGACAGCACTGTCTGAAAGGGAAGCTAAGAGAAGAACGAGACAAAGGACCCAAACACATACTTCGATGGCCTCTTTCAGGTTGTTTTTGATGTCCTGCACTTTGGTTGCCTTCTCACTACAGTGGGATTGAAAAGAAAAAGAAGTCATATTGCATCACATTGGCAAACAGCGTCTCTTTAGTCAAGATATTCCAACTAAAAGCATAGTATTCTGTTCTTGAAAGACCTGCGGATTCAGATCTGTACAGATTGGAGGTTCCTGAATAAAGGTGGTTTCAAATTATAACCTCCCAAATGTGTCCCGAGGACACGCCCGATTGGGGCAGATTAGCAGATTGGCATCGAGATAGGAATCAAGGCTACTGTACCAGAAGTCAGACCTGGTTCATGGACTATTTCAGATGTGGTTCCAGTTTTTTTTTTTTGAAGCCCCCATTGCACACCAACACTTCCTAAAAGGCTCCTCCTGGCCCTTATCAACATCCCTGTGTGTGCGTGCGTGTGTGTGTGCGTTTGTGTTGGGGGGGAAGAGGGTGATGTCCATCACATACTAGGGAGGAGAAAAAGTTTCATGGTTCTTCTTGGGGCTTACTTGGTCACTGGCTTAGTATACAGAGAACCAGTGAATGCAGATGGTGAGATTACAGATTCTGAGGCTTTGAGGCCATTTTTATTAAGTCATCATGTCAGTCAGCTAGCAACGACATTCCTAGGTGATAATATACATTGGTCCCTCAATGTAAATAGGGATAAAATGAGATTCTGCCCCCCAGAAGTCTGTGGTCTGGGACTCGTGTGCTGGGGTGGGGGGGTTGGAGGTTAGAGGTTTAGTGGCCTTTTAATTATGACCCGAATGTAAGTCATATAGGACATGGTGATCTTTATTCAGGGTCACTGGGACCATAAGTAAAGGTCACACCCTTTGGCTTCTGGGGTCCCCTGGAGGAATGTTTACACCCAGTTACATCAACTCAAGTGCTGTAGGGGTCTTCCGGCAACTGTCCTTCATTGGAGACACGACCAAAGAACATTCTAGAGTTTGTGTCTTCAGGGGATAAAAAGGACCTCTTGCTCGGGGTATAAATCTTAATACACCCATTGCCTCAACCTTGTGGTGCTGGGTGGGGAGCGTGGAACCAATATTCAGGACATACGTATGGTGTACTGAGCCCCGGGACAAGACAGCACGGTCACGGGGAGGTTAAGGTGCTCCCCCCTCCCAGAGGAAACTGAGGCTGAAAAGTGCGCCACAGAGGCAGGAGAGGGGACGGGGCTCACTTTTCCTTGCTGTGTATAACTTTTAAAGAAAATGTCAAAATTCCTCATTTTTGACGCTTTCACTTGGTTGATTTCACCAGGAGTCCCGGCATGGAGGTAGAGATTAAACCCGTGGCCCCTCAGGAGCAGAACGCGACAGTGTGTTAGTGTAGGGAAGACGCGGAGGGGGAGTGACAGCAACCGCAGCCTGGCAGCATGGTTAGGAGTGCGGAGTGGAGAAGAGAGCTCTCGAAGGGGGAGGGGGGCGGCCGTGTGCTCGCCTGCCAACAGCTCTGCCCCCGCCTCCGAAGATCCCGCTCGTGACTTTTTTCAAGGAGCTGTAATAGCTAGCATTAAGTATTTCATTCTTACCAAAATAAAGATCTGCCTATTGATCTGAGGGGTGGGTCCACACTTCCTGATTTCATTTCCCCCCGTTTCCCAGGCAGGGTCAGCCCGCTTTCTGTTAAACTGGCTTTGGAGCAACTGCTTTTAACGTCAGACTAAAAAGCTGGTTTACAGGTGTTCTTATCAGTGGGGGAGGCTGGGGGTAAAAGACCGTACCAGGAACCCCCTCACGGCCACTTACAAGTGCTGGGAGTCGGGAGAATTTGAGGAACAGGCAGGACAGCAAGAGGGGTCCTGCAGAGCAGGAGCGTGGCATCCCCGCCCCGACGGCAAGGGTGCCCCTGGCCCCCAGACTCCTGCTTACTGCTGCCACCCTCCATGGAAAGGGACGGGAGCCCTGAGCCCTGTGGGACCTTTCTGCTCGTGTGTGCGCACCCCTGAAGCTCATTTCTGAAATCAGGAACCATGTCCAGACTCGGTGCTAGAGTCTGAGTCGGTTACGTAGACGTCAGAAACGTTGAAAGGATGCGTGTTTGCCCCTAATGTTCGCACACAGGCCCAGGTTTACCTAGAACCCCACAGGACAAATCCCATTCATTAAAAACGGGCTCCATTTCCATGGTAATGAGAGCCATTACGTCACCCTAGCTTTCAAGGTCCCACAGTGGTTAAAATTAGAGATGTCCGGGTATTAACTACCCAGATGTACATGGAGCAAGAGGAAAGTACTTCCAGAAAGGAGGTTCTTTCATTCAGTTTGATATTTTGGTCTAAGTAGTAGTATGATAATTGGAAAACTTCCAGTCTTAAATACGGATATTTTGAGAACGTGTTCAGTATTCATCTACGTATGTGAATAGGTGTGGGAGTAGATCAAGTATAAAACAGCTAAAAGAGAAATCTAAAATCTAATTCGGGTGTGTAATACTAAAACATAAAATTCTTCCATTGAAGCAATTACTATGTAGATGGAGACATTATCCTGGGGCTGGCAGGTTTATCATTTTTACTATCGCTTAATGAATTTAACGTTGATGGTGAAATTCAGAGAGAATTCCTCAGATGTCTCTAAACTACTTAACAAAGCCAAGTTATGTATCAACCGCTACGGTTTTGATCTGATGGACTAAAACACTGGGTGGGGCTGGAAATGCTTTGGGGACGTGGCCCCCTCCCTCCCCCAGTAGGTCCATGAAGCTTGTCGCCTGGGGTTTTATTTTAAAAGTCCCTTCCCCCCCCCCCTCAGCTAACCAAGTGGTGGGGGAAGGCTATGCTATATTAAGTTTCTTTTGGTCCTACACCTTTCTCTTTGTGCATTTGTGGGAAAGGACAGACAAAAGAAGAAAGACAGAAGACAGACGCAGGATACAGGGATTGCTGAAACATGCAGAGAATTTTTATTTATCACGTATGTTAATACTTCTATTTACTTGCAGAACAGAGTCACAGATAGAAGTGCAGGCAGGTGTTAGTAGGGTTCAGGGGTCTAGCACAGCATCTAGTACAGAGTCGGGGGGTCAATATGGGCTTGTCATAGTTCTCAGATGCCAACTTTTGGTACAGTAAACTGTCAATTAGTCACTTTTATGTAGATGCCTTTTTTTGATTGCTGTTACACTACATTTGTGCCAATTAAGGATTTCATTCCATTTTTTTTTTTTTGTGGTTTTGTGGGTTTTTGTGCTTTTTTTTTTTGTTTTTGTTTTGTTTTGTTTTCAGTTATCTTTAGAGGTTAGGTGGTAGGGCCCCATCCCCCTCCCCCCCACAACAGAATAGTATTCTTATTAGAGGTTCCTAAGACCAGGCAATTCCAGCATGCAAAGTGGGATAGCATAGCCGGGAAGAGGAGAAACTGTAGCCACCATCTAGGGATAATACATTCTAAAAGAAACAGATGAACAGACATGTGTAAGTCACTTTGTCCACCCCGGTATCCTTTGCCCCGCCCCACCCCCGGCCACAGAAGCTATTTCTTTGAGATGCCCTAGGCTGGGTCAGTCGGCTCTGCGTGTTCTCATGAGAAATAGCTGAGCTGCGATGGCTACCTGGCATGCGTGTGCATGTCGGCGTGTGATGGGCAGCGGGATGTAGGAAGTGAAGAAAAACAAAACTGATAATGAATGGGGAAAAAAAAATAAAAAGCGGATGCCATCGTGAATTACCTATCCACTGGCTAACGCAAAGTGCCTCTGGTTAACATACATTTAAGAAGTTTTAAAAGATCAGAGGCTTTTCGAGACCATTCTTAACAATGACCTCCTCAAGGTGCCGAGGTGTTTTTCCCCCCTCCCCAAATTATAGACGGTGCAGCACCATGTATCTTAATAGAGGAAAAAGATATTTTTTTCCTCTCCGAAAAGTCTGAAATTTTAACATCAGACCAAGCAGCGGGTGGATGGAATTTAGTCTAGTTTTAAAAACGAGTAGCCAATTCAAATGGAGAGCTGGGGGGTGGGGTGGGTGGAGAAACAGAAACCATATGGAAAAGCATCAATACTCGAAATCTTAAACTGATCGTCTAAAGCTGAAATCTGTTAACTTTCCCCCACCTGGATGTAATTACATTTAAAGGATGGCCAGGAAAAAAAAAAAAATTATGTTTTGCACTGCACTTGCTCCGAAATGTGAAGAGTTTATGTGTCATGTGCAAACATGTATACCAAGATGGCTGATGGCCCTGAGATGAGTTTTGATTTCTCCCCGGGGCTCTGCCCTCAGTTTCCCAGGATGATCTTCATGTTTGTTTGTTTGTTACAAAGTTGTTGTGGTTTTGAATGTGCCTACCCATCGCTGTTGCTCCTGGCAGCCTGCGGGTCCTCTTCGCCGCCCCTTTTAAAGAGAGATTGAAAGCTCACCTAATCTGCAAGGCACCGCAATTTCCCAAAAACCCCACACAGCCTCTCTACATTCCTAAACAAACGGTCACCATCCTCCCGTTAATTCTTAGCCGCCTTTCTGGCTAAGTTGCAATGTCCACTGAGACTGCAGGCCGTGGAGGAAAGAACACCACACCTCTGCCGCAGGATTAGCCGAGCCCTCTGGAGACTCTCCGGTAGGGTATACAGAAGGGACGGATAATTATTTTCTTGTGCTTTCACTAAATGTACATGCATCAGGGAGATAAAGCAGTGATTTATCTCACAATTCTTTGGAGAACAGAGCCGCGCATGAGGCTCCTGGATTCTCCCAGATCTCAATCTTTCACCGTGTTGTATCTGAACACACAAAGGCAGAGATACGGGTGATTTTTGCCCATGATTTCCTGGTGCAGTATTAATTTCCTCCCTTCTTGAGGTCAGGGAAACTACCTAGGAAATGTTTTTATTTATATAGACTCGTTCCTGATAACTGTCATCAATTAAAACTATGTCTGAACTGTGAGACAGCAAAAAACCAAAAAAAAAAGAAAAAAAGAAAAAAAATTAAAAGAACAAAACTCACTACACCTCCAAAAACCAAACAAAACCCAACAAAACAAAACAAAACCCAATCTTCCTAAGTGGTAGGAATTTCTCCTTGAAGGTAGGAAGGGCAGGACGGCTAAGCGTTCTACAGAGTTTTTTAATTGATTAGCTTATTAGCTCAACCAGTGTTAATGGCACTCCTTCCCCCCGCCCCCCCCCCCACCCCTGCCCTGGCACTAAATGTAAGGAAGAGTTAGCTTTGAGTTAGGAAAATCCGCACTTGACCTCTGTATTTCTGAAGGTCAGATTAATAGTACACCTTACTCTCAAAATGTAACCAGCACGGCAGTCTGCGGATAGTTAAGGCAAATCTCATAGCTTAGCCCAGCCCTAACAAAGCGCACATTTACGGGAGCGAGGAGGAGAAGGCCCCTGCACCACGCAGAACACCCTTTAGTGGATGGATGTCACCATTTCATAGGGAATTCCTAGTGAAGAAGGAAACCGCTTTTGTTGCAATACCGCAGTGAGGAAAAAGAAAAAAGGAGGCTCAGTTGAAGGAGATAAAAATAAGGTTTCTAGACTCACACGAAGAATTCCCCTGTATGTCACTTCCACGGGCTAAATTTAACGTCCTCAGAGATTACCTATGGCTTCCTCTACAAGGCAGGCAAACTGGGAATGTCGCTTCCTCTTTTTAAAAAGAAAATAGAAAAGAGAAGTTCTGGTTTAAATGCCTCATGTGCATTACAGACTGGCTCGCTAAGGGAGGAGAATCCTTGCTCTAAAAATTAAAAAACCGTAGGGCAGTCTGTAGAGTAATAAAACCTTAAGTAAATTATTGCAAGGATGTCCTATCTTCTACTGGACTCGAGCTAAGGTAAACAGTGGCTGCTGCATCCTTTTAAAAATGCTAGCCATGTCCAGTTTTAATCAAAATATTTATCTAGAGGGTACATGGTCAAATCATTTTTGCTTAACTAGCCTCATGAAGAAGCACTCCCCGGAAAGATGCAAGGGAAATAATTATGCAAGGTTTTTCTTTAAATTACAAATTCACATAGCTAAAAAGTCGGTTTCTGGCTTTTTGTTTATCAACCGATGGCAATCTCTGGAAAGAGGGCTTTATTGAAGGGTGTGTCAGGAATTAAGAGCTGCGAGCGAGCTATTCAATTAACCGCCTGTATATCCATATTGATAACGAGCCATTCATAAAACTGGTAAAACAGCCCATCCTTCTGAATTCGAGGTTCAAGGATAAAGAGCATCCTAAACGAAACCGTCCATTTGTATGTGTGACATCAGCCTTAGCCCCGATTATGTGACCTAAGAAATTCTAGAATGTTCCATAAAGAGCTGCCTTCAGGCGCAGTCCTTGTACCTCTGAAAGGTGAGAAAATTCATCTTTGTTTGCCTGGTGCTTGGTGCATAGTAGGTGTCAGTAACTGCCTCTTTATTGGTCTGTTTTGGGGGCTTTTGGCTTGTAACTGAATTAAACTATGCGACCTTGACTCAATGCCCCCCCCCCCCCATGAAACCAAACTGAGACAAGTTTTCAACTGAATCCAGGTTTAAGAAAGGGAATGGGATTGCTAACCAGCTAGTAATTGTAAACTAGTGTCTTCAGGTGTTTGTAAGGTTAACCGCTGTCATCCAGTGAGAACAGAGGCGGGCAGATTTAGCTCCTTCTGTTTCACATGGGAAGGGCCCATCTGGGGTCCGGGCAGAAAAAGCAAATTCTGAGTGTATTGAACGCTCCCCTCTGTTTGCATGTTTTTCATGGCAAGCGTGACCCCCCATTTCTTACATCCCTAGTACACGCACTCTCTCTTCATCTTTATTCTCACTGTGGTATTGTCACATTGTCCTGTACCAAGATGCCTCGAAGGACTTTTCAAAGGCAAAAATGCCCCTTGACCCAGCCGGAAGTACCTAACTCCCAGTCTCCATCTTCTTTCTCTAGGCAAGACTACTGATTTTTAGAAAGGGAAACAATGATTTGCCCATAATGTTAATTTCCGGGAGGGGGGGGGGGAAGGACGGTGAGGGAATGAGGAATTATTAACAAGGGCTGTCTCCTTCAACTTTGTTTTCATGTGAGAATATTACTGAAACAATGTCCTCCCTAATAGTTTAATACATCCCGCAATGGCGCATTGCGCTGAAATCTGCTGGGGGGGGGGGGGCGCTTCTCTGCAGTGGTCAGGTTGCCTGAAAAGGGGGGTGGTCACAGCAGGTGTCAGCTATGTCAGAGACCCACTGCACCAAAATTTGGGCAGGTCTGCAGCAGACCTGTCATGGGGCCAGCCAGGTGCTCTCTCCCTGGTGGGTGGGGGGTGGGGGGGGGATAGTTTTACAACACTGGTGCTTTATTATTACTTTATTTATTGCTGCACCAAAGAGTCTAAGGGGGGGGGGGGAATCTCCAAAGAGCTCTTCCCTGGATTTTCTATGTAGGCTGAAAAAATTAAGTGAAAATTGGCTGCCCAGCCCCCAAAATCTACCTAAACTTCCTAAAGGTTAGTATAAAACGTGTTAATCTCATTGTGCCCCAGCACAGAGTTGACACTTACTCTCCATTAAACCCATTAACATGCAGAATCCTCATTTGCTTCACAATGGTGCTTTTACCAGATTCTCCAGCACCTAGAAAATGAAAGTAAGTCTCAGGTTATGAGGGAGGCATTTTACACACTTTGGGCAGGGAAGAGGGCTGCCGCGTTTTCCACAGAAGCAGCACGCAAAAAAACAAACAACACAACAACAACAGGAAACACAAAAACACCAAACAAACAAAACAACAGACTTGCAATCTTCCTTGACATTTCGACGCAGAGAAAGCGAAGTAACGTGTCCAACTCTGTGTCTACCTAGAGTGTTTTCACCATCACAGTAACAAGAATTAAAGGGCTTGCTGTTTTCAGGGTTTTGTTTTCTTTTGGTTGTTTTCAAATTTGTGGGGTGGGAAAGCAAGGGGGGGGGGCCAAGACAGGATGACGCAATTTTGTCATTTGAGGGGGTGGGGGGGGAGAAACTTGGAAGTCAAAACTGAAACTGAATAGCATTCACTGGTGAAACATACACATACATGTAGATAGCCACAGAATTCCCGGTTTGTCAGAGGTTTCACGGTTAAAACACCCAGGATTCACAAACAATGCCCAGACACCGCTGTCTTCAGCTCACGGACTGACGCAGCATTTCCCTCCCGCAAATTTTCACAATTCAGCTTCTTTAATGGACAGCTTTTCTCCCCTCGGGCTACTCAGAAATCAACCCCAACCCGCAATTTTCCATTTATCCTCCTTTTCCGCAAAGGGTATCTTCCTAAAGATAAATTCTCTTTGGATACAACCACCATGTTGCGGGGGGGGGGGGGGGTGGAAAATGGAAGACCATCCAGTTTATGTCATCTTCTCGAAAAATACATTTTGGTATCAAATATAGTGCTTGAAAACGACCACATTCGCCTGCAGCAACAACTATGAAAAGTACTGTTAAAAGGACATGACTTTAATCATGAGGGAGCCACTGGATTTTCAGATTCCTCGAGCCCTTCTCAACTAAACAGTAAAAAGGAGCACATGCCTCCATTTTAAATCACCTTTCATTTGTAAACATATATTTTATGGAAAAAGCACAGTTCCACCCAGCAAGAAGGAGGATTGCTATTTTTTTTCATTCTTTTTTTTTTTTTTTTTTTTTTTGCAAACGTATACTCTCTTGAACAAGTACTGTGTATGTGAAAAATTTTTGGCCCTCCTCCCACACAAATCTGTTTGGTTTTTTTTTTTTTTACCCCCCCCCTTTTTCAGTTTTAATTTTATTAATTGTTTTTGTTTTACTGCCCAGAGGGCAAAGCATTCCTCCTTCTCTTGCTTTTTCACAAGGCTGTAATCAATATCTGTAAAAGTTAAAATTAGTTTCCACAGAAACATTGATTTCAAAGCAAACGCTCTATCTTAATGAGCCCAAGTCTAATAAATTAAAATATTAAAGGCACTATTAAGAGATTCCGTGCAGAGAATACAAGGCATTAATCAGAACCTCCAAATTCTTCTGTCAGAAGTGTTAAAATGTGCACCACGTCTCTCTTACAGGCACAGATTTGTGCCTCAGTTTCCACATTTATGTCATTAAGATGCATTTTGGGCATCATGAGGTTTCCTCTTGGGGGGGGGCTTATTAGTTTGGTTGCAGACCCCCCCCCCTGCCAGAGGCTATCAATCAATCATGGTAATATGTAGCCATATAGACTAGGACACCTGGGGTAAATGAGCCCACAGGGATGTAAAAGGTGTATTCAGAGTAACAGTCTCAAATTAAGTGGAGACTGTGTTCACAGAGCAAAGGTGTTAGAAATTTAAGGCACTGTTAAGTGTCACACTTGTTTCTAATTAGTATTCAGGTAACAAGATGGCATTCCCAGGAAAAGATTCTAGACTTTTCCAAGCCGATACTTTGAAATCAAGTTATATGCATATTAATATTCACATAGCATAATTCTACGTTCAGAAGCTGTAGGCAAGACTTCAACATATGTATCATTTAATTATTGAAATTGCAAATGCATAGAACACCAGACTTGTTTCCACTTAATTAATAATTTTCTGCTTTATATAAATCTGGACCCAGGAGAACAAAGAGGTGACCCATCCAGAAACAGCAAACCAAGCACCACCACAAAGGAAAAAATCGGCCTTTTACGTTTTTATTCTTTATAGTCAAACTGTTTTTGAAGTGCGACCATGAACTAGGGTTTAACCTCGCAAATTCACAAATTAACTCAGATAGCCAAATTACTAAGGAAGTGGAAAACTTCCATGCTAATTAATGTTTGTGTCATTCTTGTGGTCATTTCAACAATTTCTTTTGTGCTTATGTTTCACTTTGCCTCCCCCCACCCCCATCAGCACCTTTAAGAAAAAAGGAGAGGCCATGTCCTTATAGTTAACAACCCCCACCTCCCCGTTTTTTTTTTTTTTTTGGCCAAAGAGGAAAAACCGCAATCAAGAGAAAACCCAAAACCAAACAACCAAATGTCACTTGACAAACAACTAATTAACGTCTGCCCATCTCCTTCCACCTGGAAAAAAAGTCTTCTCCTTAAAGCGCTCTCAATGCCCCCTCCCACCTTGAGAAGGACAAAAAAACCAAAACAAACACAAAAAAACAAACAAACAAAAAAAACCCCACGCCATTTGCAGACCAAGAAGCCATTTACAGACAAATGTCATTTTCCAGTTCTGATTTATGAATGTCTTTTTTTTTCTTTTTCACAAAGCACTCTCAATGTGGCCAACCAACAGGAAAATGTGTGTGTGCGCGTGTGTTAATGGTGTGTGTGTGTGTGTGTGTGTGTGTGTGTGTGTGTGTGTGTGTGTGGTGGGGGGGGGGGCGGGAGGGGGCTGTGCTACAATTAATTCTTTGCTTTTCAAAAAGCCTGCATGTCTGGAAGGGGAAAAAAAGGTCATACTGTAAAAATGACGTGTCATTTGGTTTCACTGGGCACTTAGCGTACTAACTCCATTTTTTTTTTTTTTTTTTTTTTTGGTCTCATTTTATTTGATTCTCCTGCTCTTCCTTCCACGGCCGGCCCCGGCCCGGGACACGTCTGCTCCGCGCACACAGTGTGTCCTGCCCGAAACGCACCGAGTCGCGCCCAGCGGCCGCCGCGCTCCCTCCTCCCCGCCCCCCCCCCCCCCCACTCCGGCGCCACGACTCGCCCGCGCCCCCTCCCCCTCACTGCACCACCTTTACCACTCGGATCCCTTCCGAGGGGCTGATGTCACCCGCCCCCCCCCCCACTCTCCTCGGCCACTTCCCTCGCCACAGCCTCCCCTCGGCGAGGTCCCCTCCGCCACCGCGGCGGCCCCCCCCCCCCCCACGTCACCCCCTCCTCTCTGGCCCCTCTTTTCTTCTCCCTCTCCCAACAAATCACACACCCCACGGAGGCGGGTCCCCCTCCCTCTGCCCGCCACCCCATTTCCTGTCCCCGAAACCCTCTTTTTGTCGCAGTCTCCCGAGCCCTGTGGGGCTCCCCCTCCCCCTCCGCAACATGCACCCAAACCCCCGGCGTCGTGTAGGCCTCGCGGAAAACAGAGAGAGGAAAAAGAGCAAGGGGGAGGGCGAGAGAGAGAGAAACAGAGACGGAGAACGGGCGGGCCGGGGGAGGGGGCCCCGCGCCCGCGCCGCCGCGGCCCCCCGCCCCATTTTGAGCCCCCCCGCCCCCCCCGCCCGGCCGAATCTGCGCCCCGGGGTCCCCCTTCCGGCCTCGCCCCCCAGAGACAGAGCCCGCGAGCGGGCGGCGGGCTCGGGAGCGCGCGCCCGGGGCGGGGGGCGGGCTCGGCGCGCGCGGCCTGCGGGGCGCCCCGAGGGGCCCCCGGGCCGGGCCGGGGCCGGCGCCCCCCGCCCCGCCCTTACCCAGCAGCAGCAGGCGGTGCGTGGCCCGGTAGACCTGCTTGTCCTTCTGCAGCTGTTTCTCGATCTTTTTGTTGGCCTCGCGCTGCGCCTTCTCCTCGTTGCGCTGGTCCTCGGTCTTACTGTTTCCGAGGCAGCCCATGGCGGCGGCGGCGGCGGGGCGCGGGGCGCGGCCGGGCTGCTGCGGCGGCGGCGGCGGCGGCGGGGCCGGGCGCGGGCGGCCTCACGCGGGGCCGGGAGGGCAGGGGCAGCGCCGGGCGGGCGGGCCGGGCGCGGGCTCGGCTCCTCGGGGAGGAGCGCGCGGGGCGGACTACGGGGCGCGGGCCGCGGAGCGCGCGGGGAGGGTGGTGGCGGTCGGACCGAGGGGAGCGCGTCGCTCCCCGCCCCTCGAGCCGAGGCCGAGGGGGCTGATGGCCGCCGCCGGGCCGAGGCGGACCAGAGCAGGAGCTGCGGGAGCTGCTGCCGCCGCTGCCGCCGCCGCCGCTCTTATTGCCTCGGCCCGGGCCCGCCGCCGCCCCGACCCAAAGCTTTGCAGCGGGCGGGGGGAGGCGGGGGGAGGAGGAGGAGGCGGCGGCGGCGAGGGGGGTGGAAGGAGGAGGAGGAGGAGGAGGAGGAGGGATGAGGAGCAGCCGCGGCAGCGGCCGCGGCGGCGGGGAGGGCGGGAGCTGGCGGAGGGAGGCGTCCCCCCCCCCACTCCCCGGGTGCCCGGGAAGGGGGGTCCCTCCGCCCGCGCCCGGCCCGGGACGGGCCGGGCCGGGGAGCCGCCCCCCCTGCCCCCCTCCCTGGCTCGGGCCCCCGGGAGGGCCCGGCCACGGGAAAGGGGGGGGGGGGAGAGGGGGCGGCCCCGAGCCAGTGACGACCCCTCGCACGACGCCAACGCTCCACCCCCCGGGCCGCGTAGCCCTTGCGGCCCCCAAGGCCGAGCCCCCCCCCCTCCTCCCGCGGGCGCCGCCGAGGGGCCGGGGTGGGCGGAAGGGGAGGGAGCGCCAGCCCGAGCCCGGACTTCGGAAAATTTTCGAAAAGAGAGAGAGAGACACAGAGAGAACCAGAGAGCAGGGAGTGTGGAAAAAGCGAGGCGAGCACGAACCAAAGGACAGAGCAACCGAAAAGGAAAATGTGTCCAAACACACACACAAATACTGAATAAAAATCCACACGACACAGCGATGGTGGTTTCTGGTGGGGGCGGCGGTGGCGGGGGGCGGGGGGCGGGGGTCTGACTAGATGAGCCGCTCGTCGCGCCCCCGGCGCCGGGCGCCACTGCCCGGGCCGAAGGCGCCGCTGGCCCCCGAGCGCCCGCGGCCTCTGCGCTTGGCGCGGCCGCCCAAGTAGGAGAAGAAGGCGCAGCCCAGGAACACTCGGAAGCAGCAGGTCGCGCCGAACACGAAGCCGCAGCCGCGGCCCTGCTCCGTGCGCTTCTGCAGCAGGAAGTTGAGCACCCACGAGGGGCTGCGCACCGAGAAGACCAGGAAGACCACGAGCGGCAGGTGGGCGCTCAGCGCGCCGGCCTTCAGCGGCCCGGGCCGCCACACGACGCCCCCCACGCGCGGCGCCGTGTAGTAGGCGTCGTCCTCGTCGCCCGAGTCCGTGTCCCACGCGGCCCAGGCCCTACTCGTGCCCCCGCCGCCGGCGCCCTCGCCGACCCCGCCGGCGCCCTCCGCGGCGCCCTCGTCGGCGGCGGCGGCGGCGGCAGCGGCGGCGGCCTCCGGGCCTCGGGCCTCCTCCCGGGCTTCTTCGGGCGCCGTCTTCTTCTTCTTCTTCTTCTGCATCTTCTCCAGCTTCTTCCTCTCCTTCTCCTTCTTCTTCTCCTCTTTTCTTCGCTGCTCCAGCAGCTTCTTCTCCATCTTCCTGCGCTCCTTTTCGGTCAGGAACTTCTCGGGGGGCGCCTCCCGCGCCGCGCTCTTCGGGGTCCTCTCGGAGTCCCCGCTCTTCCGCGGCGCGAGCGGCTCTCTCGGCTCGGCCAGCGCCGCAGCCGCCGCCGCAGCTTCGGCAGCCACCTCGGCCGCAGCCGCCGCCGTCTTCTTCTCGCTCTCCGCCGCTCGGGCTTTGATCTTCATGGCCATCTTCAGCATGGTGGCTCGGCCACCTCGGGGTGCCGGGCTCGCGCCTGGCCCGGGCGCCCTGCTTGCCCCCGGCCTCGGCCTGGCCGGACCCCGTGCGCCCCGTGTCGGGGGGGAGTCGGCTGCGATCCCCGCCGCTGCGCTGCCCCCGGGGCCGCGGAGCGCGGCTGGCCCGGGCTTCGGGCTGCTGGGCTGGCTGCCTAAGAGTTAGCGCCAAAAAGGATGAGCAAACGAAAAAAAGGGGTGAGAACAAACCAAAAAGCACCCAACAACAGCGAGAAACCAAAAAGCACCGAGAAATGTCAAACAACTCAAAAAAGAAAAGTGCAGAGGCGCGATGGCACGAGTTTGCTGTTACCCTCAGGCGCTCCTCGGTTTGGCTCTTGGGCACGCCAATGGAGAGGAGAAAAGAGAAAAGAGAGAATTGGGGGGTGCCCGGCAGGCGCGGGGCAGGGCGGCGGCGCCGGGGCGCCCCTGCCCCGTCCCGGCCCCGGCGGCTCTTGCCCCGCGCCGGGCGACTCGCACTTCCGCGGGAGGCCACGGTGCACCCGGACTTACATGTGAGTGAGATGCACTCACACGCAAGGCAGTGCCTGCCTGCCTGCCTGCCGGCCGGCCGCCCGCCGCCGCCCCGCGCCGGGACAGGGGTTCGCTCCAGCCGGCGCCGCAGCCCCGAGCCGGAGAGCCGGAGAGCCGGCGAGCGAGCGGGCGAGCGAGCAAGCGAGCGGGCGGGCGAGCGCCGCGCCGGGCCAGCCACCTGACGCAGCCCGCTCCGCGGTGCCGACGCGACTGAGTGTCCCCGCCGAAGACCGGCGCTCCTAACCAGCCCGATGACGCCCCAGCCTCTTCAGAGGACGGACCCACAGCGGCGGCCCCTATAAAGCGAAGGGGAAGCCGAAAAATCGGCCCGCCGGGGACGCGCCCAAACGGGCCGCCGCGCACCCAGGGGGTGCGGGCCACCGTGCGGGTGGTGCGGGTGTGGGCGGGGGGCGCGGGGGGCGCGGCGGCGCGGGGCGCGGGGCCGCCCAAGGCGGTGGGCGCCGGACCCCGCCTCCCAGACCTGCCTCCCAATTTTCGGTGAGTGGTGTAGCCCTGGGCGGCGTACAAAGTGTGCGACGGCGGCGCTTACCCCTGTTGCGCGCCTCCTTACCTCCAGTTTCCCGGTTAGCGCGCGCGGGGACCGCCACCCCACCCCTCCCTTCCCCGGCGGCGCGTGCCCGTGGAGCTAGGTGTCGGCAAGACTAATTAATCGCGACGCCTGGAAAGGGTTTCGCTCTTGCGGTGAGAGGCGCTGTGCGAGCGCAAAGCCAGCCCTACCGCCAAGGAGCAGGAGGCGGGCGGCGCGCCGGCGACGAGCGCGCGAGAGCCTGAGCGGCGGTGGCGGGAGGCCGCAGAGTTGGTGCGCGGCGGCGGCGTCCTCCCAGGCCGGAGGGGTGGAGGGCCGAGGGGTGTCCTGGAGGCCCGCGGCCCGGCCCGGGCACTGCGGGGGAGCCCCTGCAACAGACGGAGAAGTAGTTTATTGACCACGAATTTGTTGGAAAACTCTCAAGTGTCCCCACCCCAGGACGTGGTAGGAGCGCACTGGGGTTCAGGGCAGCGACGCTAAAGTTCCTCAGAGCCGTCGCTCACTTTTCCTGGGACCCTGGATGAGTCACTTGCTGCCACACGGGTGTCTGCTTGGGTACAGTTCATTCTTTCATTCATTCATTCATCCATTCAACAGGTGGTCGGGCCATGTGGCCCACCTGGCGCCCAGGTGATAAGGCTAATAAGACTCGGCGACTGCCTTGGGTGCGTGGCCGGCCTACCTGCCAGGAAACCCAGACGGGCAAAGTGGTCATGAAACTGTCTCCCTTACTTTTGGCCTTATCTGACTTTCTCAACAGTCAGGAAAGCGTGGGGTGGCTAGGGAAAAAGGAAGGAAGGAAGCCCACCTGTAAACGGAAACACGCTTACCATACCTAGGGGTACCGGGAGGGGTGGGGGCTGTGGATCCTTCCAGAGGCCTTGAGTACACTGTCTGTAACATTCTAAGTTTTCTTTAAAAGCAGAAGGACACTGTTAACCATTCAGCTGAACTACTGAAATCCCCCTTTGCCGAAAAGTAAGAAGAGGTGGAGAGAAGGAGAGGTTACCTATTATTTCTCTTGGCCCCGTCAGGTAACACCTCTATCCCTGCTCTACAAGCCCCCCCCCCCTTTTTTTTTATGGCTCTGAAAGACAACGGAGGGCAACGCAAAGTCGCTAAAGACCCTGGGCACGAAGAACAGGAAGCAAAAGACGCTCCGGACCCTCAAAACCTGCAGCTGCTAGGCCTCCGACCTTCTCCAACCTCCGAGAACTGCTGAGCCCGCCTTCCCACCGCCCACGCACGCAGACGGAGCCACGTCTCCCATGACACTTCCGGCTGCGGCCTGGCCTCCCTTCCACCCCAAAATGCACCTTCTTCTGAAAAGAGGTCCAAAGACATATGTTGGAGGTTAATGCTTTTCCCCTAAACCCAAGTGGATGAAGATGGTAAAGGGATAGACCCAAATGCACCTAGAGGCCGCTTGGACGGGAAGGCCTCACGGGCAAGGATTCCGCGGCTTTTTGAAGGGGTCACCGCTCACTCACAATCATTCACCGACTAGCCCCGAAACGACTGGTTATCTTCCCCTATTCAATAAAAACTTCTTGATTGAATTCGACGAACTGATCGTCATTTTTGCAAACTGGCAAAGACGGATAAGGAGGAGGAACAGGCCAGAAGTTTCTGTTACGCTCCATTTGTTCAAAAGCATCTTCCTTCCTGCTTCTGATGTGGCAAAACACAAATACACTGTATTTAAGAGGAACAAGCTAAAGGGTAACCAATACAGACGGCCTCCATACTTCTGCCAATAGCTACACATCACTGGGGTGACTCTACTGCTCAGTCTTCTTATTTGGAAATCCTGGAGCTGGGTTACCGTCTCCCCCCTTCTCGATAAACATCACACCTGAACTCTGAAAGGGGTGAAGCTGTCCCGTGTCACACACAGACACATATTCCAGGCAAAGGCACAATGGGGGCTATTGTCCCGGAAACGTATCCAGCAAGGTCAGGGCTTCACTCATTTCGACTTCTAACCCAGCAGGCCACCCTCCAGGGGTTTTTGTTTTGTTTCGGCATAGGCTTCACCTATATGGCGTTGTGGCCGCTGGCGGACACACAAGGCATTTACTTTGTAAATAAATGACAGCAGGTGGAATCAAGGGTTTACAGGTAAGCAAATGGCACCGAGCGCCCTGAAACACAAGCTCGTTGTGGTCTGTCCGGCTTTCTGTTTTCACCCAACACAAACGGAAAGACGAGATTTTACTTAATTGGTGTGGTGAGCTGACACCGGCTATAGTTTTCCGTCTCGCATTTGACCTACCCCTGGCCTTAAAAGTTTTAATTTTTAAAAAGGGCTTTCACATTTGGAGGCCACCATGCATGACCTTTTCATATGAATTAGTAATTTATTCTAATAGGTCGTTGCCATTTTAAGGACCTGGTTTACGCTTTGAAAGTACAAGCCATCATTAGCATAATTCTTGGAACAGCTCAGACTAGAGTTTTGTTTTGTTTTGTTTTGTTTTAATGGAGGGGGCCTCTCGTTTGGCTCAGGGAGAGATGGAGGTCGTGGAAACTTCAGGCTCCAGAGAGGAGCAAAGGGCCAGAATGTCCCGGGCATCAAACGTCCAGGGAGGGCACAGGTCCCTGGCTCAGGTGACCTGCTTCCTTCCAAAGCCAGCAAATTGGGATGACGCACCCTTAACCTAAAACACGAGGTCTCCTAATGATACAACTGGGTGAGACAGACGCTGTCACATGCTACCCAGAGCGACGGCCTAGCGACAGGTCCTTCCAACGCCACATTTGACGGCGAATTCACGTGTCCGAGTTTGAGTTTTGTGGTCTTGTAAGCTTCGTATTTACGGATGGATGTGTTCCTTGGCTCCTTTACATTTTCCTGTCTGAGCAAGAATGCCTTGTCTGCTTTTAGAAGCAACAGACTCACTATAGCTCGGAATCGTGAAAATATTGTTACACTTAATGATGTAATTCAGTTTTTGGACAAGGGTGTTCTTGGCCTTTCGTCAGCTGGGGTCATGGAAAGAGCCCAGAGAAAATATAATAATATTTTAATAGCCTAGGAAACAATAAATAGGTTTCCACTGAAACAGAAACCTCAGCTATAAGATTTTAATAGCATTTAATGCCTCCACACAGTGTTTTTTCGGTCTTTAAGGCACCTTCTGCGCTTTAAGTAGAATGAAATTGTTGCAAATGGATGTGACGTGAAGCCTGTGCCATACAGATGTTGAAAGTGCCGCACAAGACCCAGGGAATCCCTGCTAAAGAGGTTCTATCGCTTATGGCCACAAAGTTCTTAAAATCTAACCTAGCGATGACCCAGGGCATTTTTTCTTGTCATATTCCCTAGTTAGTGACTTCAATCACAGTGTACTTCTCAACTTGCATTCTAGATGACACATGACGTTCAAGTTAGTAAAACTTCATCTCAGAAGATTCGAAGTCAAAGAATTAACTACCTGCCACATGAACTTTCCCTCTTTAGTTTCCGTTGACTAATTCCAAAACGATCTGTTTCAAATGTAAAACACAGCTAATCCAAACGGACTGTGGGGAGCACCCTGGCCAAAGTGTTTGGACCCAATTCCTCTAGCCAGTGCATTAAGACGCCATTCAAGCATCTATGGTAGACCACGGTGCACAACTGTGAAGGCACCTGGGATTTTCTGCACCTTCATGGAACTTTTTGGACTCTTGATGAGTGGGCCCCATTTGTGAGGGGAGCTTTCTGGTCTCCACGGATGCCCAGTCGCCAAGGCTGTTAGTGCCTTCCTCCCAACATCCCCAAGAGTCCCAGAGTGGTTGGGAGTAGACTTTTAACAAAGCCACCACCGACCTTAAAAGGCAGAACCGGTCAAAAGGAGACTATATGCTTTACTCTGTTCCTTTTATTTTTTTAAGTTTATTTATTTATTTTGAGAGAGAGAGAGAGATATCAAGCATGAGCAAGGGAGAGGCAGACAGTGAGCCACGGAGCACCACATGGGACTTGATCCCGCAAACTGCGAGATATGACCTGAGCTCAAATCAGAGGACGCCCCCCCTCCTCTGTTCCTTTTAAAACTTAAATCTAGGGGGCTCCTGGGTGGCTCAGTCGGTTAAGCACCAGACTTCAGCTCAGGTCATGATCTCACTGTTGGTGGGTTTAAGCCCTGCGTCGGGCTCTGTGCTGACAGCCCCGAGCCTGGAGCCTGCTTTGGACTCTCTGTCTCCCTCTTTCTCTGCCCCTCCCCCACTCGTTCTCACTCTCTCTCTCTCAAATAAATAAACATTAAAAAAAATTTTAAACTTATATCTAAATAAAATGATACCCATGGTAGCCTTGACTGAAGATTCTAGAGGGACACGCTTTGGACTTGGGGCACAATGACATCAAACAGAGACCCATGGATCCACTGACTGGAGTTTGTCATTGGGTTAAAAAAAAAAAAAAAAAAAGAGCTGTACAAGTGTTAACTGCTTGAGAGCAGGAAAATTAATTCCCCTAAACTTAAAATATTTTTAACTCCCCGTGGGGGGAAATTTTTTCTTGAGGGCCAAGGTAATGGCAACGCCTGTGGCTTAGAGCTTTTGCGTTGGCCATGAGGATGGAGACTCATCCAGGATGGGGAGTGATGGAAGGAGGGCCGGCTAACTTCTGTTTTCATTTTCGAGGTGCCTTATTTAAGTGACATTTTGATCCAACATCTTACTAAACAAGTATCGACAGGAAGAAACAAAAAGCCAGTTGGCCCAATCGATAGAGTGGCATCCTAATAAGACCTCCTCAGATTTTAAAGATTTTAGGTTTTTGCCATCACGTTCAATTCTTCAAATTTAGCCCCCTATAATTAAGAGTTTAGACAGTCAAACGCTCTGGCTTCACCGGGTAATAAGTTTCCTTTCATTAAATGCTGCTTTGGCTTTACCTACGTACCAATGCAACGACTTCGAGATACAAGTTTTCCATCTCGGGTTTTACTTGATCGACCTACCAACGGAACGTCGGCGACCCCTTTCAAACAGCCTTGCAACTACTGACCAGCCTGTGTTTCAGATGCCCGAGGTTCCGGCCAGGCCTGGGCGCTGGCCTTCCCCGCTGGAACCCCTCCCGAGGCTCACTTCTACCTGCTGTTGGTAAACCCTGAATTAAGCAATTAATGGCACATAATTAGTCACGTGTCTACTTCATCTAGGAATGGGTCTATCTTTTCATCTTCTTGTGTTTGCCCACACACATTGAGACTGAATTAGAAAAAATGTGTAATTATACTTCAGGTCCACCTATCTGCCCGGGTTTTTATTTTGAGGGGGCACAAACAGCCTGGCTCCCAGACGGGGAAGGCGGCCTTCTGCTCTGCACTGAGGCTCCAAGCAAGCCCCAGCTCTCCTCCCGGCCGCCCCCCTCCCCTTCCCCCCAGTCTCCATTCAGCCACCATTTGGTGAGATGCCCAGGCTGCACCACCCCCCCCCCCGACACCCTCCCTCGGGTGCTGGGGTCTGCAGGGGTGCACCGCGCCCCGCCGGCCTGGTGGGAGCCCGCTCAACAGCAGCACAGCCCTATTGGCACGGTGGCTTCCCCAGGTCTTTGCCGACCACTGCAAGTTAGGAGGAGAAAACCGTTTGGCCAAAGCATCGGCCATTTGCCCCCGGTCTGGGGATCAGATGAAAAGGAGAGGTTTCCACGAGCTCCAGACCTCAGATCTACCCGCAGCCGCGTCTCGGGGGTCTCTGCACGCCACCCGGGCTGTGAAAGCTGCTGGGCAGCTTTCTTGAACATTCCTGCCTCTCCGTTGCCTGAGTCCCTACTACCTTCTCAGATTACGGGCCCCTTTTGTGCTAATTACACTGAAAAAATTGAAAGAATGTCGCTGACTTTACAAAGAACACAAAGCAGGATTGCCTTAAAACCTAAATATAGCCGATTTCTTTCAGGAGGCGCACAACTCAGCTTTCACGACTTGTACCGCGTGGATTAATTGCAGATGGCCGGCTCATTTATTAAGACCCAGGTGACAGAAGGGCCCAGCGATCGGGAGGACAAACTGCTTTGGGGGTCCATTTACATAAAATGAGAAGATCGGATTATTGATGAGCCCCCCCCCCCCACTTCCTTAATTGTAAATTATGACTTGCCAACAACGATGGCAGGCTAATGGAAGCAACCGCGGAAAGAAAGGAAGTTGGCCACCTGGAGAAAGCAATACCTGTACTATGCAGGTAAAGACATCAATGAAATGAAAGTCTAACTTCTCCCCCCTCCCCACCCCGGGGGAAGGCGGTGGCTGTGGCACAGCGAGAGGATGCGGGTTGCACTGCCCCTGTTCTCCCCTATGTGGGAAGCGTCTTGTACAAGCCAGCATTGGGAAGGACGAGCTATCCCTGCAAAGCCAAGGGAGCTATGGGTTAGACCGCCCCCCCCCCCCCCCCCCCGCTCTGAAATCCCCTAAGGGTTAATAGGTGAACAGTAGCAGCTTGGAATGATTTATTTTTCTAAGGAACATTAAATACTGAATTGCTCAGGCTGAAATAATGCCACAGCTGTGCCCCGCAGGGCTGGATTTTGGACACCGGCTCGAGTGACAGGTGTACTTAATGAATGCCCAGCTTGGCTGAAGTGGTGCCCCACTCAGATTTTCCCCACCGATTAATTGGTAGGGGACTCTGGAGCCAGCCAGGAAAGTGCCTTTCGCCACAGACACAGAAGACCATGTGTGCTCAGCCATCAACAAAAACGCCAGCCTCAGGGTGGCGGGGGGGTGGCGCACGGAAAATGGAGGCATTGCTCCCTGAACATAAAACAAGAAAATCCGGACCCTGGAAGGTGGGGGAAAGACCAGGTGGGAGCCGAGAGAACTGATCAGGACCAAACCCTTCCAGGTTTTCAAGCAAACGGGTCTGTCCCTATAACCGCCTCTTGGAGGGTTTTAGCAACCGAAGCGAGCCCGGGATTCTAGGAGACGTGTCACCAAAATTGGTATTATTAGAGGAAGTGGCACCAAGCTAGAAACACGGAGCCTAATCTGCAACATACTAATTATACCTATTTTTACCCCAGGGTTGCAGTGACCTAACGCCAAGAAATGAAATCTCTAGAAAACTAGCCCTTCACGTGTACGAGACGCAAACACCTTGGGGGTGGGGGCCGCGGGGCATCGGCTCCACGGAGTCCGTGGGTCTCCTCTGGGGTGAGAAGTCAGCGGTCACCTGCGAAGGCAGTGGATTTTCATGGGAACTTGGCAGCAGTGGAGGAAGCCAAGTAAGGCTCTAGACCAAACCTTGGGCGTTCTGGGCTGATGTCAGCATGCTGGTTAGAGGGCCACTCTGGAATGTCAGTCTGGCCTGGGCACAGTTGACTACTCCCACGGGGTGTCCCGGTCTACAGAGGGAAGGAAGGCGGCCAGACTTTTTGTCGAGCCGACATGGATCCTTCACAAGGCTTTCCTTGGTCCGTCCCCCGTGTGCACTGGGCCCCTGTCTCTTGGCAAGATGGGGCTGATGGTAGGGGACCAGCTCCAGATGCTGCCACTTTGGAGACTGGTTCTAGTAACGCTGCTTCTAAGAAGATGGTGGAAGGTGTCGAGCGGCTGAAAGCAGCGTCAGGCTTTTTTGCTTCCTACCCTTCACAGGTAATCTCTGCCTCGTGAGCACCAGGATTCCCTTCATAATTGGCTCCCCAGAGCTGGATCCCACAGAGCAGAGCCGTGAAAGAACCTTTCCAAGGAAGCTGATATAAAACTTAGTTGGGACCCAAAGACCTCTAATCCGCAAGTTAAATGGACACTTCGTTTACTCACAGCCACTAAAAGCATCCCCAAGTCTAGGAAAACCTAACTGACCCCCAATTCCTACTATGATGTTATTAACCCAGTGCCTCAGGGGGGCGCCCCAGAGCAGGGTAACTGAAAATCATTCTCAGCCTTAAAAGAGAGTCTCTTAGATGGTTTGCTATTAATTAGGTCAGCAAGCACTCTAAACACATCATTTCAATGAGCTGGCTGAATGCAAAATGTGGGAAAACCAAATTGTTGACTGACGTGATCCCCAAGGACACTTAATGTTGGAATCTTAGATACAAAATACCTGTGTATTCCCTTTACCTTACACGTTCTTAAATGTGTTAAATAAACGTGTTTTCCTCAACCTGGCGTAACGTCACCACGTTATCTGCGAGATTTACTGACGGTACAGAATGCAGAGAGGGGACTCGGTAAAAAGAAAGAGGAAAAAGGACCAAAGGAGGGAAGCCTGCCGCAAAAAATCTCGTCTCTAAAATGGATGCCAAAGGCAGGAGATTTGGGGAGAGAAAACACGCGTCGCTTCTAAAACATGTAAAGCCAAACAGCACGTCTTGCAAATGAAAAAATTTTTAAAAGCTATAGCGGCACGCAAACCCCAGGGAAACAAACGAGAAAAATCACTCTCATTTATCGTAATTGAACCCTTGCTTAACCTTCCTTCCAATACCTGGTAATTCTGTGAAATCACCCAGCTGTCACTCTCTTCCTTTCAGAAACGTGACATTGATTTGTCCGGCAAACACCCATTATTAGAATTCTGAGGTCTGCCTAATGGGGCTACTAATAAATCTAAGTCATCAATTTTTGACCTTTTTCTCCTGAAATTCGCGGTATGTGGTAAACTGCTGAAAACACATTTTCAAGGTTCTGTAACTCTGACATAAAAATAAAGGATCAAGGCTGGGTGGTTCTGGGGGGTTGAGCACATCTGGGCTCTGTCCTGCGTGCACCCCGGAGGGAAAGGAAGAGAGACGGGTTAGAGACAGTATCTGGGGGTAATAGCAATGCTCCGCTCTGGGCTGAGCTGTCTGCAAATAGAAATGAAATCCACAAGGCTGCAGCACACAAGGGAGGTGTGACAAGGCAGCCGGTACCCTTCCCCTGCCTCTCCTCATCCCCTTCCTCCTCCACCTGCCTGGCTGTTTACCGCATTGAAAGATCCGGGGGAAAAAAACCAACAACAACGTAGCCTGGAGAGTCTAAATTTGCTATCCACAGGAGAAAGAAAGAAAAGGAGAGAAGATTGATGATCTTGTTCTGGTTTGGGGGACCGTGAGATAAAAGGGGGGGGGGGTGTCAGCTTTTTTGAGAAACTGAATCATGGACATTTTTTTCTTTTTCCATAAAAGCTACATTTCTCATCCTTATTATTATTATTTTTTTTCCTGGTGGGACTGAGCTGGTTGTAACCTAAGGCAAAACAGGGGCAGGCGTGACTTCAGCTTCCTCTAAATTCTAAGATGGCTGCAGGCACCAGACAAATCTTGACCTCGATGGTGATGTTGCCGAGAGCCAAGTCATAAAGATGTCTCTTGCACCAGCCTGCCTCCCCGAGCCGGGCTGTAAGGACCGGCTTGCCACTTGGCACCCCCAGCGTCCCTCTGCAGACTTCAGATGGCCACGGCAGAGAAAGCAGGACCCTCCAACACCTTGTTCATGCCCTGTCTTCCTCGTCCCTCAGAGCGCAGCCTCGCTTCTACGGTCTCTTCCCTCTGGTTCCAAAAAATAAGTTGATCTACGGCATTTGGGCTGTGTTGGGGTGAAGTCAGGGTAGGTGGTTGGATGAGCTGTTCCCCTGAAATATTCAGGCAAACTGGCTGTCTGTAGACGAAACAACCAGATGCCTTTTCACAATTCCATTTTTGACCAAATCCTTTGGACGCTTCAGTGTGAAGAAGGCAAAAACTCAAAAGTCAAAAAGGTCACCAGAAGAGACATTTGGGGGCAATAAGAAGTCATAGGATGGTGGAAGGCGTTCCATTTTCCTAGCAATGAAAATCCGAGTTTTCAGATTGTGGCGAGTGACTCAGAATTTGCCAGAACAAAGCCATAGCAGAAAGAATGGATGTTTTTAAGGCTTACATTGTTCCTGTTTATTTGGTGTTGCTGTGGCCAGAAAGTGGCTCGAGCCCTCCTTTTTAGCACTGTATAAAATGTAAATGGTCTAACTTAAGAAGCCATCTAATCCCAACCAATATTAATTCTGATGTGAAAAACAAGACCAATTCTCCAGATAGGAATACGACCACCATGGCTTGACGTTAACCGATCACTTCACTGTGCTTCTCAAAAGAATGGGATGTTTTCCTTTTCTGAAGGGCCCATTTCTTTCAAAGAGGGGATGAAATCCTCACTCTGTCCCTCTTCTGACGTTGGAAAGGCACAGTCTCCTACGGTGGGCTAGCCTGGACCGCCCCCCCCACCCCCCCGCCAGCTTCTGTATCTTCTCTGTTTTCTTTTTCTCCTCCAAGCCATAAAATAAAATATCAAACTACCCCAAGGTTTGTAAGTCAAGATGCTGTCCTGGAATGTTTCTCCTTGCAGACGAAACTGCCGGCTCCTAATATTATTTTCCAAGCAAAAAAGGGAGGGGAATGGGTTTCAGCATATTTTTCTAACGTTCTTTCTCCCCTCAACTGGCCCATTGAAATCAGCAGGATCATGGCGCCTCCACGATCCATCTCTGCAGCGGGCAGAAGCGCCGCGTGTCTAGCTAGAGCAAGGATTTGCATCTCGGCTTGGGGAGACTGCGCTTGTTCTAGGGGAAGGAGGCATCTCAGCCTAGCCTGCAGTGCCGCCTCACCATTTCCAGACCGCTGGCCCCTCCTCTAAGATTCTGCACATGTTGCATTTCGCTTGTTAATCCTCTTGTTAAGTGCAAGAAATAAAGTGGGGTTACTTGTAAATGTCCATAATTCATCCACCACAAAGCCCTAAGTCCGCGCTGTTTCATTATCTGCTGCCCGTTAATAATCGTCAACATCGGAAGTGTCTCCAGCAGCATGCCAGTTTTTAGTGAGGGGGATAAGGAGCCCAGAAAAATCGCAAATTGTTTGGGGGACGTGACCGCAGAGGGTGCCTCCTGGGAGGGAGATAATGCCCATCGGTGTTTAATTCAAGGCCGAGGGGCGCTTTCGGCAGCGACATCACTTTGAGCAGAGACACTGTGTAATTCAGTTACACAAAAGCAGCCTAGATGAGCAGGTTCAAATCATCTCTCCTGTTCTGTGTGATTCTGTGCTGGAGGCTCAGGAAGCTGTCTGCTCTGTATGTTGCAGGGCATGAAAGAGCCCTAAAAGGGAGGAGGGAGGTGAAAGGTGGCAGGAAATCATGCACCTTCCGGGTCTGTTTTCTCTTTCCTCTGCTCCCTTCATCCCTGGGGACCCCGCAGCTAACCTGGATGTGTTTTGCTCTTCTCTAGCCTACGTCCTCATTCACAGGAGCCGAGGCCGTATGCAGCTGAGAGAGGCTCCTTTTCACTTTTGTTTCTCTCTAAACGCTGCCAGACTGGAGTCCCAGGGCCACCTTCAGGGGGTGCAGCAACCCACTTGGGGGGGAGGGGCTCCCTGTGGGCTCAATGCCTAAGGTCAGGGCGGGGATTACAGACAAGCCCAGGAGGGTGGGAGGGGGGGAAACGGGGCTCCTTCCCTGATTCTTGCCTGAGCCAAATGAAGGCCAACACCTGCTTTGCTAACTCTCTCCTCACTCCAAAACACGGCCTCTCTGCCCATCAGAGAGCATCGGTCCCCGGCCCTCCCTGCGGCGCCAAGGCCCTTGCTCGTCCATCCGAGTCACGCACCTGACTTTAAAGAAAAACATTATTTTCAGCAATGGGGTGTGTGACCGCTCAAAATCCCTCCCCGGCTTTCAAAGCCGGTGGAGAAGACAGGCTCCTCGGGGTGAAAGTCACAGCTCACCCGCATGGAAGGGAAGGCAGAGGCCACCCCCCAGCAGCTTGCTGAGCTCTGTCCTGTGGGCCCTTCCTATTCACACTTCACAGCAAGGCGTGACCGGGGGGCTGGGGAGGGGCCCGGGGGCCAAGGGCAGGGGGGCGCTCCCCCTCCCGGAGCATCCATCACTGGGTGACAGGCTCTGCAGCCGGCACCTCTTCCAGAGGCCCCTTCCCTTCCCCCCGCCCCCAGCCTACTCTGTAAAAACCAAAAACCATCTTGTTCTTTCATCATAATTAAAGTGCTGTCAGGGAAAATGGCATGGCTGATTTTTGCCGCAGTTGAAATGACCCCCTCATTTCTCTTCTCTCATTTGCTAAAGTGGTCCTTTCTCCGCCAGAAATCAGACCCTTCGGGGATGGAAATTTTAGCTGGAAGCACAGAGTTCGAAGCAGAATCCTAACCTTGGGGGGGGGGGGGGGAGAGAATCGATGTTTGGAGCGGCCTCTCTCTGCGGCAAGGTGCTGGCGAAGCCATCTTAACGGGCAGGACTGGCGGCCGCGGCTACCTCTGGGCTCCCATCCACGAGGGCTCCCTAATTACCAGTCATTGTCAGGGTGCACAATCCAGCCGAATTTGGAGGCTGATTCTCCCCGTTGACTTATCTAAGGGGCAGGAGGAAGCTGTTTGGGAGGAAGGTAATAGGTTCTGGATCTGGGAAGATAAAATCCAAATGCCTTTCACGCTCACACAGAAAGCGTGACTGCGTATTTAATACCGTCCTCGGCCTGCGTGTTTGTGTTTGAAATAAAGCTGTAACTTACACGCATAATTAAATGCCCTCCTCCTCCTAGCCGAGCGCCACTGAGCCGCTGGGTGACACTCCTTGCCTGTCACGGACACTGCAGTGTTCAGGGCTCTTGCTAAAGTCCTGGCAATGGCGTCTCATGTCATTTTGTGAGAACGTCACTCTGATCCCGTCGGCCCTCACAGAACTTTCCGAAAAGAGCATTTCAGGTAGGGCACGCGTCGGCGTGTGAGAAAACAAAAGAGGGCAAAGAAGGAAACAATGAGGAAGACCAGAAAAAAGGAAAAAGAAGCCAGAAGAGAGAACCCACGGCCCTGAGTAGCTTTGAGCTCTGCCGTTGGAACCCATGACATATGTTCAAATACGTGTTACGTGAGGAAATCATAATATTCATCCTAGCCTTCAACTACTTTCATTTTAAGGAAACTCGGATGTCAGGAGCTTTCAAAATGAGCTTAATTTCCTTTTCCTAAAGATCACACATCTTGGAAGGGCCCCTTTTGAGTTACACTGGGGAGCTTAACTGGCAGGCTTCCGGGTTTCTATGAGGGTATGCTAATATCCGGCAAGTCAAAATGGCAATCCAGGCCTCCCTCCGTTGAATCATTAGTTGTTAATGCATCTCTGAGTAACTGGAAGCTAAGGTGTGAAATCAACCCAAGTGTCACTAAGCACCAGTTTTTCCCGAGGCTGTAACGCAGGACAGTTGGGGGGGCTGTTGATGTCGCATCTCGGCAACAAGGTTGGTTCGGCAGCCAGCCGGGTTATTGTCCTGGCCTGGCCTCCTGCCTCTTTGCTCCTCTTCCCCGCCACCCCCGACATTTTTTCTCCCCCTTCTTTTTTTAAAGAAAGGCAAACAACCATATAGCACTCGAGCCTTTTATTTCCTGACTGTTCTGTGTGTCATAGCCGTGGACGCTAGAGGAAAAAACACGGGCTTGTTCTTATCGATCTGAGCTGAAATGAGTCAGGCACCTGAAGGCTTCGATCTGGACCTGACTGCCACTCAGATGCCCCCCGCCCCGCGTGCACCCTCCCCCCCAGCTGCCAAGCGGAAACCAGTAAGGTCGCGTGGTTGTACCTGGCGAGCTGGGGTGGGGGGGGGGGGGGAGGGACCCCCAAGTCCTAGAGGGTCACAAGGGAAAAAGCCAATTCAGTGAATCCACTGCATTGGGGGTGCTGGGCTGGGGGGAATGGGGGTACAACCGGGACAAGGAGTGAGAGGGAAGCCCACTGTCCAAGATCCCCCTCCCCTAGCCTTTCCCAATGCCTCCAGTTAGAATTCTACTTTTCGGGGCTCCATCATTAAAAATGTGGCTCTCTGGGGGCGCCTGGGTGGCTCAGTCGGTTAATCGTCCGTCCGACTTCAGCTCGGTTAAGTGTCTGACTTCAGCTCAGGTCACGATCTCACGGTTCGTGAGTTCGAGCCCTGTGTCGGGCTCCGTGCTGACAGCTGGGAGCCTGCAGCCTGCTTCGGATTCTGTGTCTCCCTCTCTCTCTGCCCCTCCCCCACTCATGCTCTGTCTCTCTCTCTCTCTCTTTCTCAAAAATAAATAAACATTAAAAAAAAATGTGGCTCTCTGCTTTTTGGGCCTCAGAGAGCTCTTTATTAAAATGCAAATTTCCCTTAAGGGTAGCCCTGTAAGCCTTTGCCAGCTAATGGGATTAACTGAACCGAACACAGCCACCTGCAGGGAGGTAAGGGGGCTTGGGGTCAAATCTCCGCGTCTCAAATTTGTCTTTGTCACAGGCTCATCTTAGGGCGCCCAGAACGCAGAACACAGGCACCCATCCCTGCTTCAGGTCTCTCTGAAAGGGGACTCTGAAACCAGGGCCCAAGTCCCAGCTGTAGGATCAGGGGCTCACTGAAAGTCTCTGGGCCTTGGCGTCCTCCTCTCTTTGAATCAATTCCCTGAGGACAGACGCCGCTTTGCAAGTATCCCGACAGCTCGGTCGGGATTAGCAGAGTAGCATCAGGCTGGCAGTGGGAAAGCAATTGCACAGAACTAATTCATTTATGGAGGCGGCCACTTGTAATAAAGGACGCTTTCAAAGGAACTTGGGCGACTGATTTTTCTGATCTGGCAAACAAGCTTCGGTTTATGTCCTGAAAACAAGTTTTTGGTCGCGTTGATGGCTCAGTGAGCCCCTCGGGTGCAAACAAGGTCGGGCGGGGCAGGGGTGGGGTAGGGGGGCTGAAACTTAATTCTGTAAACCTGAAATGCACGCATGGAACAAATCCAATCTGTCATCCGGGAGCTCCTTCAGTCCGGTGGTCTTCACTAAAGCGTTTCCCTGGCCTTAGATCTAAAGTAAAGCATCTCTATCTGCAGATACCCACATATTAAAAACAAAACAAAACATTTTTTTTTTCTTTATAGAAAGATCACGTATGTGGTGAGCATTACAGGAAGCCTATGGGTAAGACACTATTCCAAGGGTAATGAATAGATAAAGGTATTTGTTAAAAGAGAGCTGGAAATTAATTCTGGAATTCAAGGTGTGTTTTCCTTCCACAATGACTGGGAATTAATTATACTACTTGACTATAGAGTATTTCCATCTGCATCAGAGAACAGAGAGAAGAGGCGCAAAGTCAGGGTCCAAGATGGAGGCCTGGAGCTAACATAGCAGCCTAGAAGCTAAAATGAAAGCACTCCACTGTCCATCAGGACCTGTGGCAGCACACTCTGAGCACTTTTCCCAGCCCGCTCTCAGAGAGGAATCTCAAAGAGGACTCTAAGGTTGGGTGAAAGACTTTGGGCCCATCCCCTAAGAGAGTTTTCAGTCCTAGAAGATTCTGGAAGGCACAGCTTGGTTCCAGACAGAGCAGAAAAGAGAGAGAGGCTGACTAGGGGCATTTCCCTGCACCAGCCCCAGCCAGGCCTCTGCAGCCCTTGAGAAAGCAAGCCTGTCCCCCCAGCACGCCAGCCGCCCCCTGGTTACACCTGGGGAGGAAGGCCTTGTTTCAGAACCAGGGAGGATGCCCCATCACCCATGGGGCCCGCACTGGGACCCACTATAGAAGGCTCCATCCCTGCCAGGGTACGACGTTTCAGCCTCAGCCTGAAATCCCAATGGTGGTGCCTGTCCAACATGGAGACTCTGTTGTTTGTTTTGACCCAAGCAGACCTTGCAGGTTCCTTGCGTTTTAGTTAGCGGGGAGCAATCATTTACGTGAGCCCTGATTAGGTTTGCTCAACCAGCTTGGAGAAGGTTTCTGAAGTCAGTTTTTTGAGTCTTTCCATCTGATCTTAACTGTTCTATCCGTGCACCATTTAATTCGTCAGGAGAGACTTCTTGGGTTTGTTCTGCTTCTAAGACCATCAAAGGAGCCGCAGTCTTATACCTTTGTCTTCCCCATGGGGAAGGGCACACCTTAGGCACTCAATACATGTGTATTGAACAACTGAATGAATGAATGAACGAATGAATGAAAATGCCCAAATTAAGGCAAACTCACCGACCCGGCAAGGAGTTCATCCTTCTGAGAGGCTTGGCAGACACACCCTCGGCTACTGCAAGCTAAGAGATGCTACTAGAAAGGCAAAAAGGAAACAAAGCTGTTTCAACATTCAAGTTAACCCTCAAATTAGGAGATAACTTATCAGCGAGGGAAAATGGGTACATCTGCCCCACGAACCAGGCAACATTCCATGTTCTTTGCCAAGTTGGACACAATCTGCCTATGAGGTAAACCTCAGATCTGCCAATAGTCGAGAATTTGAAAAATTAATTTGTGACAACTGTTTTCATTTGGAACCACGATCTTCTTCAACTAGGCATACCAGTTTGTGCTCAATT
The DNA here is from genome assembly GCF_022837055.1 of Prionailurus viverrinus. Classification (NCBI taxonomy): domain Eukaryota; kingdom Metazoa; phylum Chordata; class Mammalia; order Carnivora; family Felidae; genus Prionailurus; species Prionailurus viverrinus. The sequence goes on from NC_062563.1 coordinate 4,493,804, forward strand.
CCCATTAAACATTTCCCAGCCACCCTTCTCTTTTTCTGAAGAACAACCACGACCCCCTTCTCCCCCCAACAATTCCTAAATGTCATAGAAGGCCCATTTTATAAACATATTCGAGGCGAGTCCCTTTTCTTGGCCATTAGAACAGCAATCGTCCCCCGCCCCCCCCCCCACTGGCCCCTAATCGACCATTTGCTAAGTCTCAAAGCAATACAAATTTAGGTCAAATCAATTAGTAACACATTTGTAACTCTTGGCACTTGGGAAGAGTGTGAACTTTTCCTGATGGAGAGAAGCTAACCCTTGAGAGCAGACTCCAGCAAGGTCAACCCAGCAAATGCCTTCTGCCTCCGTGGGCTGTGCTTTTAAAAAAAAAAAAAAGGCAAAAACTTAGGACACTGGGGTCCCGCCACAACAGATTAGGACAAGACTTTGATTTTTTTTTTTTCACTTGAGTTAATGAATAAAGCCCAGGATAGAGAGGCAGCTGACAGAATATTTTCCCCACTAACTCCAGGAAGCTGAAGTTCTGTTGCTCCTCGGTACGGCCAGAGAGATGAGCACCTGGGTGTGGTGGTCACTCTTGACCGCCCCAGACAGAGCCATCAATCTTGTGAGCCTCCTGTAGCACACAGCCCTGCTCCCCCCTTCCTCCCCCCATTCTTCCTTACTGAATAGAATGTCTCCCCTCTCTAATGAACATACCCAGGAGAATAAAACTTGTTTTTCCAAAGGGGGGGGGGGCGGCGGGAAGAAAGGAAGGAAGGGAGGAAGGAAGGAAAAAAAAAAAAAGAAAACAATGCCTATACTCGGTCTGGCTGAAGCCAAATTCTCGAGGACAGCAACCTGTAAACTTCTAAGGATTTCCTCAACATCCGAGACGTATACGTAACGTACAGGGCGTTTGCTTTTAACTTATGATTTGCTTTGTTTCGCTTTGACTAATTATCGAATCAAAGAACTCGTGAAGACTGGATTTTTTTGGAAGGACAAAAAGGTCCACCGCGCGCCAGATTTCTTAAAGCAAAAAACCAAGCCACTGGGTGGGGTAGGCATGTGAAAAACGGCTTGGAAAATCAGGTTGTGTTAGAAGGGGCTTGTTACTAATTAAAAAAAAAAAAGCCAAAAATTGGACAATCACCATAGGATGGGGAAAGGAAACCGGGGAGGCGGAAAGGGCCTACTGTGTGCAATGGAGGTGAGGGTCAGAGTCGCTGTCCCTGGCCCGCTCACGCAGGTGTGCGCGCGCACACACACACACACACACACACACACACACAGCCCCTGTTTCTCTCAGTGAGCTCCTGGCACCAATGTGGGACCCTGGGGGTGCAGAGGGACGGGGAGTGATGGTGCCTCCCCACTCCTGCCCCGGGTCAGGCCCTCAGCTCTGCTGGCCACTCCCGGGGGTTGGCCGCCTTCCATCCACTCTGCCTGCTGGCACAGCCTGCACTTGGAATCAGATCTTCCCTTCTCCGCCCTTCTCGACTAGAAGTTCCCAGAGGGCAGGGACCCCGTCTGTCTGAGGCTTAGAGCTAAATTTAGGAGAGGTGCCTTTTCTTTTTCTCGCTTTTTAAAAAAATGTCATTTAGTCTCTGTATTTGACCCTTAACTTCCTTCTGCCTCTTCTTTTTTTCTCTCGCTCTTTCAACAGTAAAGATCAGGCTAAGGGGAGTTGGGTTTTTAACTGGTGAGTAGTTCACAAGCATTCTGGGATTTTACAAGTTCAGAGGAGTAAACACAAAGGAAGGGAGTTCAGATTCCTTTTCCCCTTTTCCCACCCCAGAGAAAGGACTAGAAGGACTAGGCGAGCAGAAGATGTGGAAGGCGCAATGGAGAACGTGGGGAAACATCTGAGGAAATCAGTGTGTGTGTGTGTGTGTGTGTGTGTGTGTGTGTGTTGGGGGGGTGAACAGACACAGAATGGTTTGTATACTGTGCTTAATACTCTCTCTAGAAATATCCATACATTTGGCTGAAGAACAGGAGATAAAGATAAAGTAAAATCATGGCAGGATAAGGGCGGGGTAGGGGGATTTCCTGGAACATTATAATGTCATTTTTACAGTAAAAACAACCCTCTGGAAGAGAAAGGGAAAGGGGCCAGGGAAAGTATGGGGTGCAGATTCCCAGTCCTGTGGGCAACCCAAGTGGGCAGCGTGGTCACATGGGGAGGCTCTGAGCTCTAGAGGGCGAGGTCCCCTATAAGGAAAAGGGGTATCTGTGTGTGTATGTAGTGGGGGGGGGGCTGCACACACTGGCAAAGAAACCCACCAAATGAACAGACCAGAGCCCCCTGTTCCCCTCAAAGCACAGAACGGCGGGATCGGCGTTAACACTGATCCCCCCAGGGACCCAGGACAGAATGAGACCCCAACCTAAGATATCCCTGAAAGGTGGGGCTGTTTTGCGTCTGGGCTTCCTACATTCCATCTAGAGAATTCTAAGTGATCCCACTTCCTGCCAGCGGGCTTAGCCATTCTGAGCTCTTTGCTGACCTCTGGTGGGAGAGGAGCTCTCACGGCCCAGAAAAGGTGTTTCCCAACAGGGGCAGCCCACCTGTCCTGTTCCCCAGGACCCCCACCATCCGGAGTAACACCCCCAGGGGTGACCGTGGTCACTAGCCCTGGCCAAGGTTCCGGGCTAGAAGTTGGGAGGTGTGGGGAGCGAACTGAGCAAACAAGGCTTTAAAGAAGGTCCCAGAAGATTATGGGCTTAAGGCAGGAATGTTAGAACCAAGTTTGTTAACTTAGAAGAATTTTAATAGCAGGGTGGGGGAAGCTTATGCCTGAAATTAATACATTTTGTTCAGTTCCTTTGACTTTTCAACGATAAAAGAGTGAGGGAAAGTATCCAGGCACGTGTGCAGAGGATAAGTTTCGTTGGAAAGGAACGAATTCCCATTACAAGACTTCGTAAGCCCTCGCGTGAGAAGCTCACATGGCCCTTCTCAAACGGATGACCTCATGATTTTATAGCTGCTGCGGGCAGGGAGGGAAGCGGGGGGGGGGACGGAAAGAACTGGCCAAAGGGTGCCTGTTCTTTTTGGAACCAGGAAACCTGGCCCCAGATGCTGTCAGGGCCAGCTTCCCCTCCATGGAATCTTGGCCGGAAGAAGGCAGACAGGGCCTGCCCCACATCCTGAAGTAGAAGATGGGGTCCCATCCCGAGGCAGGAAAGCCTCAGTCAATAAGAATGCCCTCGGTGCCTTGTGGGTTTGTGGCACTGAGAAGTAGAGAGGGGCTGAAATGAAAAAATTAAAACTGGCCCTGAAATCTCAGAGGCTCTGAAAACCCCGGTGACTCCCCGGCGACTGAAAGAACAGTGGGAATTCACCCTCAGCCAGCACCTATTCTCGTAAGAGAGACAATATTGAATCTTCCTATACTGTCTCAAACGCTAACTCCTCCAGGAAGGATCCCTGGGTTTCCCTGCTAGAAAAGGGACTCTGCCCACCTCCGAATCTCTTCTCTAGCCCTCGACCGGGGTGGGAAAGACACGCCACTCACCGCTGCTTCCTGCAAAGATTCTCCTAGCAATGGGTACCCAGACGTTGCTAATTATTTACCGAAGGACAACGGATTGGCCTAAACTTTCCTGTACCATCTGCCATTTTGGAAAGGACACTTGGCGGGGGGGGGGGGGGGGGGGGGGCAGCATACCTGTTCTAGTGAAACTTTTTATACCAGAGAAATAAAGTTTCGCCGTGAGGAGGACACACGTCTAATTGTTCAGATGAGGAAAACTGGGACCCAGAAGATAAAGCCATTTGCTCAAGGTCTCAGAGCCCGTGCCTAGAAGAACCAGGGCACATGCGGGGGCTGGGAATGTGGAGGTCACGGTGACAGTGGTTTTTTCCGGCCCTTGGCGCAGGTCTCCGGAGCCGCTAGTTGAAAGTGACAGGAATTTGTCCTCAGATACCAAGCGTCCAGCTGAAAAAGTCTTGACGACTATCCCTAGGCCCTGAGAAAGAGGATTAGGGAAGGGGTCACCGAGGCCCGCCTGGGGCAGAGCACACGGGGAGTTTTGAAAAGCCAGGCTCCCAACAGTAAAAGCCGAGTGCCATCTGCCGGCCAGCTCTGAACAGTTTTGCTCCATTTTACTGTTTATTGTACTTCCCAGCCCCAAATACTGGGGGCTCTCACCTCTTTCCCTCGAGGCCAGCTCTCTGCTGCTCAGAAACGCCCCTAAAACAAGAATCTCATGTTTTAAGAAATCGCAAAAGAGAGGAGAAGTAAAAGGAAAGCAAGAAAGCAGTCAGAGAATCTCCCCAGAAGGCTGATTTCTGCTCCCATTTCTGAGCTGGGCAGATCTCGGGGGGGTGGGAAACAGGATTAGCCCCGATGGTCTTTTCTTGACCCCTTCCTCCTCCAGGATGAAAGGTCAGCTCCCAGTTTTGAGCCTGCCCTCATCTGCGAAGTCAGACCCCATCTCTGGGGAGTCAAGGTTTCAGGGCCAGAAAGCAAAAGAAAAGAGAGCCCTCCGCCCCCTGTCAGCTCAACTCTCAGGTGAAGACGTCTGCAAGGGTTCTGATGTCCTCTACCCAGAATCCTTTTCCCCAGCCCTGCCCACCTGCCCACCTCGTTACACATAAAACGAACCCAGAGATACCGCCTGGTTTTCTCTTGGACCACCCGTCAAACTTAAGTCCCTCCCTTGACCATGGCAGGACCCCAGGACTACTAGGCAGAATCATCACAAAACGAAGCCTTGTCAACACTTTTCAGAATCAGACTTTGGCCCTTTCTGGATGTCACTTGGCAAATTCATGGAATCCTGGAATAGAGCGCTAGAAACAACCAAGGTCCCAGGAATGAGAATCCCCTAACGCCTCAGCCAGTGCTCTCTTTCCACTCTCCTAGGGCCCTCCAAGAAAAGTTGAGGATCCTCTGCCCACCCCCTCCCCCATCAGATCAGACTCCCTCCCCCCCATCAGAGCAACCGCGCAAAGAACCATCACCGATGCCAAACCACCCCACGATAAAGGATTTCCTAAGAGTGCTCCAAAACGACTGGATCCCACCAGGAAAAGTTCCCCAAACTCCCACTCGGAAAGGGGAAACCCTCCTGCCAGTGCCCATCTTAAAACCAGCCCCGGCCATTTGTTTGTAAGACAAAATGATCTAATACGCTTCCCTTTTAGCAGCTAAAAAGGAAGACGTGAAATCACAGAAATGTTTAATTATAAGTAGCTATTAGTTTTCTGGCAGCCCAACTTTTAAACATTTTCCCCTAATGTCTGGCATTGGTTTCTGGGTTCTGCCCGGAGCCTTCTAAGCATTTCCTTGGAAAGATATTGTACTTGGTCCCAGGCAAGATGTCAAGATCAACATTCAAAAAACACGCCTTGGATAATATTTCGAGGATTCTGTAATAAGGATGTGTTAGTTAGGGGAGCACTTCACTTAGCTAAACTCGAAATATCTAAAAAAAAGGATATCTTTAAATTTACATGTCCAATATATAATTTATCAAACTACCACTTTCCGCCCCTCCCCCAAAAGTAATCCTTATACTAAAGGCAAAAGTGTTTCAATTCGTACAGACGTCTGTGGGGGGAGAGTAGTTATTCTCTTACTCCCCCCCCTCCCCCCGGACTTTGCAACTAACTTAAAGACCACAAATTCCAAACACTCTAAGAAAAAAAAAAAAAAAGAAAGAAAAAAACCACTTTGCTTAAGAAAAATTAAGTTTCTGGTGAATCTGTAACATCTAAAAGTTCTGTCAAAAGACCAGACCGGGGCAAGAATGTAAATGCGTTGGGCTCGAAATATAATAAAGAAGCAATAAAGTCTTCTTCCATTACAACTACCTGGGGGAGAGGCTGTTTAGGTGCAAGGTAGTGGGGGAGGGGGGTGTCGGGCCGCTGTTCAAAAATAAAATTATGATCTAGTCTCGTTACGATTATTACAAGAGATACTGCTTATAGAACCGGCCCTAGCATGGCCCAGGGGGCGTCAACCGTCTTATCAAAGACCAAGTACAAGACTCTCCATCAGGAAACGTCCTTGGGTTATCACTTCCATTAGCACAAGTACGGTTTTACTTCTAGAAGATCCTATCTTACCTTCCTTAGGGAGTCATTCAGAGGCATTTCTTCCACTGCCCCCCAGCTCCCTGCAAAGGTAACTTCCTGCCTTGAAGTATCAGTGGCTAAAGGTTATGGGTCACCTCCGTGCGGTGGGCTGGCTCCCTGTGGACCCGGGACTGAGGCGACCCGGCTGACAGTCTACATTCTCGTGTGTGCGTGCGCACTCCCAGTTTAAGATTCCACTAATGTTCTGCGGGAGACATACACCAACGTGGGACCCAGCCATCCCAGCGCGGATATATTACATCTGGGTACCAGTCCTGATTACCCTGGCATCCTTCTCTAGGCTGCAGAGGGAGTTCATTTCGTAGACACAAGACAGAGGGAGAATTCCCAGCCTGCGACAGACAGAGGCCCCCGAAAGAACCTCTGAGCGGCAGGAGTGATCATGGAAGGGTTAAAATCTATTTAAGCCTTGATTTATCCCGGCCCATTGATTAGCTATGGGACTGACCTCGTTAATCAGCGTCTTAGACCAATTCATTACTTTCTTCCCTGGAATCATTCCCTTTCCCGTTCTGTGTCGGGTCATCTGGGTCACCTTCTTTTCTGAGATTTTTTGGAAATGACTTCCACCCAAGAATGCAGGATTGCTACCGTCGCAGTAAACATTTCGGACTGGTTATTAGTAACTGAAGTCAACAACCTTTTCCCTGACGGTATCTTCTCTTTTTAAGGTGTTCAGGTTATGATATGTATGATCTCTGTCTTCCCCAGAATTGGATATTGATAACGTTAGGGCGGTCTGTTATCAACTGGGGATGATATTGTCCCCCAGAGCCCACTGGCAATGACTGGAGACAGTTCTGATTGTCACAATGTGTCCGTATGTAGTGGGGTTGGGGGGTTGGTGTGCGTGGGTGTGCGTGCGTGGGTGAGAGAGAGAGAAAGACAGAGAGAGACAGAGACAGAGACAGAGAGAGGTGGGCATCCAGTAGGCAGAGGTCAGGGATGCTGCTAGACATCCTACGGTGCCTCCAACAGGCAGCCTTCGTGACAGAATATCAATTCGACTGCTATGAGGACCCTCCGGTAAGACACTGCCCCTAAAATGCTCGGAAAACCCTAGGGCAGAGCCAACAGGGAGATGTCACAGCTTAAAAACAAAAGGCCGGGTTTGACCGAAGCTTTGGGGCCTATTAGATGTGGCTTTGCCGGATGGGGGTGACAGCAGGGCAGGACCCTCCCCCATCCCCCGCAGCCTGTCCCCTTCCCCTCTCATTTAATCATAGATGTGTGACACCTTTCTTCTGCCTTACGCCGCCTCACCATCTAGTGGCCACCTGAAATATCAACTCACCTTCGCCATCTCTGGGCCCTACTAAAGTCACTCCTTGAAAAACTCATCCCTGTGGGGGCAGTGGACAGAAAGACCCCTGAATGACGGATGTGATTTCGTTCATGTTAATTAAGCACCTTGCAGGCCTGAGGTACCTATACAGACAGGGCTGTTAAGGAATTAAAATGGACACTTTCTAAGATTCGAGAAGCCCAAGGCCAAAAAGCTCAGGGACTGATGACAAATGTCTGACTCGTTATAAACGAGGACCTCAGAGACTTTTGCTTAAGTCCTTTGGACACTCAGGAGTGACCATAGACAAGATGACACCTGGTGAGAACAACGTGTTCACGTGCCCAGGAATCTCAATACCCATTATCCTTCCTGAGTAATGCCATCTACTCTGGACAGGTTGGGCTTTTTATTTCCCTTTTGCAATTGGGCCAAGGCCGGTGAAACAGGCCGCCTCGGCCTCGGCCTCCATCATGCCTCCTGGCTTTAGTTTTGGGCCATCAACATAAGCGTTATTGCTTCTTTGCAAAAATCCTGCAAACTTACCTGAATCTGGGCTCCCTGTAAAAAAAATCTCACAGTCATCTACACGCTAGCAATCAGTTTGATGAAAGGAAAAACTGTTCAAAATGGAACGAGGAGGGAGGCTACAAGGTTTGTCGGCTGGGGGGAGGCAAGGGCCGTGGTAATCAAGGGCGAGCCTCTCGCCCCGATGACCTCCCGGGGAGACGCGACTGTGGTCTCCTGGTGACACGGGGCCGGACCATGGCACTCCTTAGAGAGTGGGTACAAGACATTTTCCTTCCCTTTTTTAACGCACTGAAGGAAGCTTCAGGTACTTAACTCTGTCCCACACACCAAATGTGTGAGATGTGGGAAACGCTGACTGACTCATAATAAATTGGGGATCAGATAACAATTTATACCTTTACACCTCTTTCCTCGCCCCAAATTGAATCATTAGGAAGCATTTAGTAAGATCTAATGTTCAAGTTCTGTGGGCAGAGCTCCACGAGTCAAAGGCTCCCGAATTCTCCTGAGGTTTAACAAATTACTCTACAAAGCAATTTGGGATTTTCCCTCTAAGAGAGTACGAGAGAGGCACACTTTCTCTTCATCTTCACTGCTCTGTCACAGATCGGTTCCTGAACATTCTGCCTGTGCCACAGCCCCCCGCTTTCCACGGGGGGGCAACCGTAACTCTAACTTGCAGGGGGAGCACCTGGGTGCCGTTTGTCAGGGACCAGAGAGCATCCTACGTCTCAATGGAGTGTGTGTTGATCGACAAGAATTAAAAGTCAAACATTGCTTTTTCTTGTGGTTCCTACCTCATTGTCGGAGGTCTCTTCTTCAATCCCCACTGGCCGGCCTGCTTCATCATCTGGCTGTCGGGAAGGAAAACTAAAAACAATCTTTTTTTTTTTTTTTTTTTTTTTTGCATTTATGGTAAACATAGAACAATCTGTGCTCAGGTCCCTGGGTTCAACCACAGTCTGGAATTGGTTTATAGAGAGGAGGATAATATAAATAATAAAAAGAGAAGGGTGGGGGGTGGGGGGTGGGGGAAACTTTTTCAGGACAAGCAAAAAAAAAAAAAAAAATCTCCCCTCATCTTTTGGCCAGGTCACTCGCCTGAGAGTGACTTCACGCAGTCATAAATTTGGCAGGTGTCGTCTGTCTCCTGCTTGAGTTGACCTTTACTTATAAAATGTGGACAAAGAGCGTACTCTGAAAGGTGGAGACAGAAAGAATGGGCGCCTAGTACTTTTAGAACTTACAAGTAGCCGTCTCGTGGGGAGTATAGAAAACAGAACCCCCTCCCCCCCCAAAAAATCTTACCTGGAGCAGGGAGAGAAAAGTCTGAGAAGTAAATTTCTAAAAACAATGGTTACCATTTATTGGGCACTTACATGTGGCACTGGGTTGACAATTTCTAGAGGGAAAACTTCACTTGTAGTATCTGGTCCTCTCTTTAGAAGAATCCAGGAAGAGTAACGTCTCTTCCTCGGCTTCTGGCAATGGCCCTCTCCTCCCTCATTCCGAGGCTCCCTGGCCTCCGTGGTAGTTTGTATCTGGGGTACCCCACCTCTCCTCTTCATTTTGGGAAAGGCCACTGAGGATTTGCTGATTCTCCGGTAGGAGAATCTCTCCAAAGAGGGACAGACTCAGGCTGAGTCTCCTTCCCTGAAGAGGTCAGGGTCTCCTGCCCAAGGTGACCACAGGCCAGAATAGGAACTTGATGGGACAAAGTCCCTTTTGGTATAACCCAATGAAGTCTGTTAAAGGAGAGCGCAGCAGGGCCACGGTCTCAGAGTTCCTGTTACTGCGGGACCACCAGGGCTGGAGAGGGTTAATGAGGCTGACCGGGGCTTGACTGTTTCACTTGGTAGGGGGCGACCCTCTCTTACCAATTGGCCCTGCCCCTCCTATTTTGAAAATTCCTAATCTTCCCGCAAAAGGGGACTTTGAAATGGACAAGTGGCATGTTAATTTCACATGCCACCAGGAACCCCAGGAGGCACGAGGTGGGTCTGGAAAGAACCCCTTCGCCACCAGTTAAAGAAACCAAGTGTAGAAGCCAACTTTAATTCTGTTGAGTGAAGGGCTGTCTCTGTACCTCCTGAAAGTTACTTTAGGTAGAGGCATGGGAAGTGACACAGCTTTGCTGGGGGTGAGGGTCAGTTTTATTTGGTGGGAAAACTGACTCTGAAAAGGAGAGGCATGACGGTATGAGAAGTCTAGGCAATTAGGCTACCTTCTCTTAAAAAAGGTATACATATATTCATTTACTTTTTGCTTAATACCAGCATCCCTGCATAAAAGTCAAAGGTGATCATTCTAAGGCTATGTACTGACTCTTGGTAAGGAGGAATTAGCCCCAACTAAAAGTAAGGACTACTTAAAAAAAAAAAAAAATCACCAGGAAGACTATTAAACAAGAATTATTGTAATAGGGTTATTAGATCCAGGCCAAGATGATTTTAAACAGTCTCTTAGTCTAACACTAAAAATGTAGGGCACCTATGCATAAAAGTACATCTATTTTGTTGTTGTATTATTATTATTATTGGAACTCTGAGTAAGAAGGAAAGCTTTAGACCCCAGTGAAGGAAACCACAGAGGATTTAAACAAGATTCCTAAGAAAACCTGCAGTGAAAACAGAAAAAAAAAAAAAAAGCCCAACAAACAAAGACTGCAGTGTTGGCAGATGAGTTAAAGCAAATGTGGAAACCAAAGATCACCATAGCGATGACAGGTTATCTCAGAAATGGGGGAGCTCACGGTTCACGTACACTCAATGGACGTTTATAACCCAGGATCTGTCGGGCTTGGCTACACTTCAGAAAGCAGACCTACTAGGCACCTGTCGTTTGACAAGGGATTTGAAGAGCACACAGCACTCTTAACAATCATGCTTTACATTTACACAACGCGTTATCGCTTATGACCACAGCTTGTGTTAAGCACTGTCTTATCCGAATTAGGAACTTTTGCTTCCTTCACTTACCTTGCAGTCTTTGAGCAAAAGTCCCTGACATTTTAATCTCTGAGCTTTTGGTTTATTTGCCTATGAAATGGGGTCCTATCACATTTTTATTGCCCAAGGCTGTTTCAAAGGGCAAATGTGACTTAGATGAAAGGCTTTTAAAAATACAGAAAGAAGGTGGTATCATGGCTATGTGATCATTACTATTACTGCTTACTAATACCTGAAGGCAGGGAGGCTATCCTTTCAAGCCAGGAGGGGGTATGCAAAAGGCCCAGGAACCCAACTTTTCTTTGCCTGATTCCAGGTTCCCACGATACACATGATGTGGGCAAATTATAAAGAGGAACCTACCTGTATAGAAAACTCTTTTTTTTTTTTTTTTTGCAAGAAGTCTATGGGAAATTGGATTTTGAAAGGCAAGGAAGAATTTTGGCCTCTGAGAAGCATGAAATACTAGTGGGAGACAGAGAAAATCGTAGAAGTCTCTCTCAATTCTACAGATTTGGTGGCCTGATAAGCTATGTCCTTCCCACTGCACCAAAGAGTTCAGTGGAGGCATTCTGAATCCAGAAAAATGTCTGTGCTGGGGGCGAGGTGGGGGGCAGGCGCTCCTGCATGATGGGACGCAATGTAGCCTTGTTGCACCTGGTGCCATAAATTATCATACAATTAATTGAGATTCGCCGTATAAATAAAGTGTCATGGCAGGATGGCCATTATTATATACAGCATTTACCCAAACACTTGTAATAAACGTAGCAGATACTACAAAATTCTCATCTACAAGCCCCTCAATTCTTAAAAAATGGGGGATTCATACCCAAGTTGGGTTTCCAAAAACATGGAAATAGTCTATTATTGAATACTGTCAGATAAGAAAAAAGCTTCCTCTCTTACATATTCTAGAATTTTAGTCATGTTATTGATGATCTACCTACCTACCTATCTCCTCTAAAAAGTTCCCTATAATGTGGTTAAAGTGGGCAGGAAAAATGGAAATGGTATCTATACACACACAGACACACAGACACAGACACAGACACACACACACACACACACACACACACACAATTGTTAAGCACGTCACAAATCAGGACCCATATCAAAGAATGGTCTTTTGACCTGCATTTTCAGTGGCAGGACTATATGGATGTCTTGTTTTAGGTTAGGATTCTAGGATTTGACTGTTCGTGAGAACTCTTGTCCTAAAGGTAAGGAAGTCCTCATCCTTCGTCCCCCACCCTCCTCCTCACCGAGATGGGGGCCTCTCTCGTCACTTTGGCCGAATGAAGCCTGGCGGGAAATGAGCCTGGTTGGACAAATGGCATTTAATGCAGCAGGTGACCCTGGCTGCCTAGTTCAGGCTCATGTCTGATGTAGCCTGAGGTCAGGGCTTCTGGACCCGTGGCACCCTGAGAGCAGAGTCAGGGCAATCGTAGGATGACCCCAGCAAATTTCTTTTCGTTAAGGTGAATTTTTCACCCTGGATACAAAACAAGGGTGAGCAAATTAAGCTTCTAATATTCTTAAGACCTGGCCCCAGACATGGACGGTTTGCGGCAGGACTGGCATTTGCATAATCTGTGGTTGAAGCCAACAGTCCTGGTTTGAGGGGACCGTGCTGATACCCCCACCCCCCACCCCGCCCCCAGAATAGGGGTCTCCACACATGGAGGTCTGCTGGGAAAGCTTCACTGCACAAACAAGGCAACTGAGGCCCCAGCGTGTCAGGGACGCGCCAACTAGGGGCCAGGTGGACACGGTCACCTGGTTTCCCGTCTGTACCCCCTTGTGTCCCCTCCTCACCAGAGGCCAGCTTCTCGGGGCTATGCTTGGAATACTGCAATGAGACTGTGATGGCAAAACCAGTCGTCCGCAGAAACACAGAGCCTTGTCATTTAAGGGCTCTGTCTGTGGCTTCAGCGGAGTTGGGACATCCCACGTTTAAAGCTGCTTCCCTTCTCTTGGTGTTTGGGAAAATGATGATGTCGTGATATCCCTGGGTGGGCACAGCTAATGACCACTGCATTTAAAACTGTGATGTGTGAAAGGCACACGTGTCACAAAAGCAAACAGTCACGTGCCTGATGTCATTACTAAAAAACCATCACACGTTATATGATAGGTAACAAACAAATGGAGCACGGCTTTAGAGATTGTGATCTTCAAATCCCTTGAAAGGTCTTAGAGAACACAATAAAGAAATTCAGACTGTGAGCTTCACTTGGGAAATTTTCATTCAAGCCACACATGCAGACCACCGCTAACGACTGCTCTAATGACCCGTGTGACAGGAGAAGCCCATGTCTCAGACGGGAGCTGAGGTGAGGCTGGAAGAGGGGAAGGAGAGGAGGGGAGGGGAAGGGGGAGGGGGGAGGGCAAGGGAGGGAGGGAGGTGGGGGGGGGAGGGCCCTAGAGAGGGGAGGGGGCTCGGAGAGGTGGCAAAGATGAAGAGAAGGAGGGGAAGAAGGAGGGGAAGGCGGAGGGGGGGCGGGACATACCCGATGTGCTTAAAGAACACAAGACCTTTCTACATTTCTTGGTATCCCAAGTCCATTGGCAGAGGATGTTACCTTTGATCCTCTTTGCCCCCAGCTAAAGCTGCTTGGAAAGATTCACATTTACATAGTTCACAAGTCATATTCACAGTTTTTACCACACTTCGTCCACATGCTTAAAATACAGTCGAAGCATTTAAAAACAAATTTTTTTTTAATTTTAATTGCATTTCAGAGACAAGACAACATTTCACTCCCAACGCCTAATACTCTTTTTAAACCAAGCCCCTCCTACTGTGCTTTGTAAAAGCGTAAATGATTGGCTTACCTCGGGGCTCTTCCCTAGGAAAAAAAAAATCATTTCATATTTTTTAAACACAGCCACGCCCACCCTCTTGGAACCAGCCCCGTGTAGGTTTGGATCCAGACCTGCCTTTAGCAGATTAAGTGGGGGTTTTGGTTGTTGTTTGTTGGTTGGTTTCTTTTCTTCCCCCTCCTCCCTCCATCCCCCCCACCCCGGGTGAGCTGAGTGTGTGCAGAATATCGAACTTAATGTGTGTCGCCCCCGACGCCCCAGATACCTGCGTGTCTGGTTTTTCAACCGTAAAGGCGGGAGGGTTTGGCGAACGAATGAGAAGTGAGGAAACGCTTAGCGCAAAGGGAAAAAAGAGAGAAAGACACACAGAAAAAAGGTTATGGAGGCCGGCGAGAGGCGGCCCCCTGTCCCCCGCGCCAGGGGCCCAACTCATTCCCCGAGATGCCCCACCACCTTCGCCTCCGCATTCTTCGCGCCGCCCGCCGCAGAGCGCCAGCGCTCAGGTACCTCCAGAGTGAGTGCAAACACGGAAAGTTTTTGCCCGCGCCATGGCGCAAAACACAAGACAGCCCGTTCCCCAGTACAAGTACACGGTCGGCGGGTAATTTGGGGGTGCCAGCGATGGGAACTGGGGGACACGTGAGCATATCATGCACAGGCGGACACAATATGGACACCAACAGACACCAACGACAAGCTGTCTGCGTCCAAGCAGCAGGGCCAGGCGAGGCGGGGGCGCACCTTTCCCCAACGACCCCAGCCCCCCCCACCCCCACCCCCTGCCCGCGGCCCCAAACCGGCTCAGCCCGGGGGACCCCGGGGCCCCTCCCCGGCAGTTCCTGGCTCACCTGAAGCCCCCGCCTTCCTTGCCGGCCCCCACCCCAGGACTCGGGGGCATCTTACGGTCGCTGGCGCTGGCTTGTCCAGCCGGAAACGACCCTCAGTGTTGCTCGGCACCACTTTTCTCCCTGGAGGGCACATACTTCGACCACCCACACCCAGCCGAGGCCCCCTCCCGCTCCCAGGGCAAAGTTCGGGCCCCTCGCTGGAACTTTCTAGCAGTCTCTTCCCGCCTCGGCCTGGACACCCCCCTCCTCCCGCTGCCAGGCCCCGAGCCCCACCGGGCAGCCCTGCTCCCCGCGGGCAGAGTCCGCCGCATTACCTAGAAGCAGCAGGCGGTGCGTACACATGTACCCCATCTTTTCTTCCTGGAGTTGTTTGTCGATGAGCTGGCTGCGTTTCTTCTCTGCGCGCTTCTGGGCGCGCTTCTCCAGGGCTTCCTTGCGCATCTGTCTGCGCTTCTCTGCCAGGGGAATCTTCTTGACCTTGGGGCTGGGGGCGGCTTTGGGCTGGGGGCTCTCGGATCGGCCGAAGCAGCCCCCGAAGGCCTGCATGAGGAACTTGCGGAGCAAGTTGCGCCGGGGCTTTCGGCGGCGGCGATTTCGCCGGGGCTGCAGCCAGCGGCGGCATCCGGAGGTCCCATCGTCGGATTCATCGCTGCTGTGGTCGTCGTCGCTGCTGACCGACCTCTCGTCGTCGTCGCGGCCGCGGCCAGACCTGCCCCGCCAGGCAAATGCGCGAGTAGGCTGCGGAGTAGGTGGATCGGCAGCCTGGATCTCGGGGCTGGGGGGTCGGAGGAAGCGGAGCTTGGGTCGGGCTCCAGACGCAGGGGCGGCAGGGGCTGCCCGGGCGGCAGGAGCTGCCCCGGCGGCCGGAGCGGCAGGGGCGGCAGGAGCTGCCCTGGCGGCCGGAGCTGCTGCCCCGGCGGCCGGAGCGGCAGGGGCGGCAGCGGCTGCCCCGGCGGCCGGAGCGGCAGGGGCGGCTGGAGAGGCAGGGGCGGCCCCGGCCGCTGGGGCTCCGTCCCCGGGAGAGGGGACTTCTCCTCTCCCCGCAGCAGAGGCGGCGGCTGAGCCTCCTTCCATCTCGGCTGCTTCTCCCTCAACTGGGGGTCTCTCTCCCTCTGCTCGCTCTCTCTTAACTGGGGCTCCGGAGACCTCGATGGGCGGGCCGTCAAGCGCGATTGGGGGGCTGTCCATGTTGACGGGAGCGTCGTCGACCCCAACGGGGGCGCTGCCAATCTCGAGCGGGGGTCCGGAGATCTCCATCGGGGGGCTGTCGCCCGCGAAGTGTGGAGGAGATCTGACAGCCTCTCGGGATGGGCTGCCGATGGCGCCGGGGACCCAGAGGGGGGGCTCGTTCGCGGCGGGAGCGAGGAGGACCGCACTCGGGACCGCGACTGCCGCGGGCTGGCCGATGCTGCCGCCGTCGATTTGTGGGATAGCTCGGGGGAGCCCGGGGGGTGGGCTGTCGTCCCCAAAGGCTGCTCCATCAAACTCAAATGGCATAGCCTCCTCAGGGGGAGGACTACAGTCTCCTCTGAAGCCTGTGGTTGCAGGCTTGAGGGCTCCGGGCTCCTGGGGAGGAGTGCTGAAGACCCCTGCACCTGGGCCTCCTGGAGCGAGGTCTGAGACCTGCAGGAGAGGCTGGCTGCAACCTCCCTGTGCAGGCTGCTCAAACTCAAAGGGCATGGCTTCTTCAGGTGGAGGGCTGTAGCCTCCCAGGCGGGGTCTGGCATCATCGAAGGCTCCGGGCTCCATGACCGTTGGGCTGAAGACCTCAGGGCCTGCCTGGGCCCCAGTGGTGTCTCCGGGCTGCTCCAGGGTAGGCCAGAAGCCTCCTGGGCTGGGCTGCTCGACCTCGAAGGGCATGGCTTCCTCAGGAGGTGGGCTGTAGCCTCCGAGGGCTCTGGTTTCCTCGATGGCCTGGCCCAGGTCCTGGCAGTTGGGTCCGGAGACCTCGGGGGGTCCACAGGCCTCGCCTTCAATCTCGAGGGGGACGGGCTCGCTGTGAGGCGGTTCGGTCTCCATCTCTTCGGCTGCGCCAGGCCCAGGACTGGGGGCAGCTGCCCCTGGGGCCTCCAAAGGTGGTTGCTCGGGCTGTTCCCCGAGTTCAAGGGGGATATCGCGTTGTCCTGACATATTATTGCCGTCGAGGCAGTTGCGCACGCCCATAACACGGTGGCGGACTCTTAAAATAAACTTGGGGCCCCGTGAGACGGAGCACCCAACCGAACTAGGGTGAAAAAAATATCTTCGAAAAAATTCAAAGTATCAGCTAGAAAGTTCTCCAACCTCACTTTCCAACCCTCTTGAGGTCTGGGGCTTGAGGGCCTCAAACCCAAGACCAAAGCGGAAGCAAGTCTATTGTTGCCGGTGCAGTTTTGGCTCCTTCCTGGCCACTTTTTATCCCCTCAGGCTGCCCCTCGGCGCCCCTCTTGGCCTGCCCTTGTCCCCTCCTCTCTCTCTCTTTCTCTCTCTCTCTCTTTCTGTCTCTCTGCTCCAGGCCAGCCCCGCCTGCTTGGATCTGAGGAGCGTGCCGATTCGGTCCGAAAATCGCTCGTAGTGCTCGCTGTCTGCCACCAGAGGACGCCGGCCCCGGTGCCAAGGCAGCTCCGGGAGCCGGATCCTGGCGCCGGCAGCCCCGGACTTTGGGTAAGGGGGCCGATGAGCGCAGGCCTCGCAGGGATGTTTTGGCTCCTTCCACTCCTCTCCCTGACTGATTTGGAGTCTTTCTCCTCTCTTATCCCCTGGCCAGAGAGAGAGAGAGCTCTCCTGCGTTGCGGGACACGTGACGCAAGACGTGGGCCCGGGCTGCTTGAGCGCAGGAGCTGAAAACCCTCCCTCCCAGACCCAAATGACTCTCCTCGGGGGAGGGGGGAACCGCAGGAGGGTTTCATCACCCCAGGATACCCCTGAACCCCTGAGCCGCAGCCCCCAGACCTGGGCAGCCTCCAATCTTGAGCTCCAAGTCCGGAGTACAAGCCTTTGGGCGCGTGGGAAGGGGGCGCGGGCGCGCGCGGGGATGCGACAGGTGGTCGTAAGCCCACCGGCAGAGCGGAGAGAGGCGAGGGGCGAGGGGCTGCCGCGTGTGCGCCCACAGTTCGTTTTTAAAACGCCTTAGGGTACTTTCCACCGCTTCTGCAGCGTTTGTTTGCCGGTTTGCCCAGGCTGGCTCCCGTAAAAACACTCAATGTCCCCCATCCCCATCACACTCTGGGGGTCCCTGCGGTAGTCTAGAGTGGCGCAGGCAGGGTTTTCCCCCCGATTATTTGGACGATGATGCAGGGGAATAAGAGGGTCTTGGGCGCGCACCACGGAGACCCTCTAAGCGGTAGTTGCCGCGGCACGGAACGGGGGGGTGGGGTGGGCACGGGACACACGCGGAGACCCCCATCCGGTGCAGGCCTCAGAGTTCTGGGGGGTTCCTACTGTTCTGGGGAAGGGTTAGAGGGATTTGTGTTGGGACCTGCGGCTGGCTTAGCGTGGTCTCGGAGACTGGACAACCCTGTGCGCGCAGAACCCAAAGATACACACTGTGCCGCGCCGGCAGCAGCGGCTGTGATGTGCCGCTCTCGGCCGCGGGCGCCGGCTGCAGGGTCGGTCGGTCCGCCGCCCCAGTTCCTCTCCAGCCCCTCGCCGGCCCCCCTCCGGCCCCTCTCCTTTCGCTATGGGTATCCCAGGGCAGTCGCTTTACTTTTCCACTGCTAGAGCCCCCAGAGGCGCGGCATTAAGCCCGGCCACAAGTGTAGCGGTCGCCTGGCTGTGCTCCTGTCGCCGAAGCTCGTGTGGGTTTGGAGCCGGCTGGGGTAAATACCCGCACCGGTGGGGTGGGCTTGGCGCGTGCACGCGCACTGCTCTGGGTCTAGGGTCTGGTGTCTGCGGAAGGATTTGAGTCGCGGGGAGGCGGGCGGGAATTGCTGCTCGCGGGTCACGTACGACCCGGGACGTGGGCATGAGGGCTGTCTCGCCAGCGGGTGACACGGACCTGCCAGCTACCTTTAGGTGCAAGGCAGCTGGGCATGAGGCAGGTGGTCGCCTGGCGTGCGGGCGGGGGAGAGATGGCGGGAAGAGTTTCACGAGGGGTGGGCGGCGGCGAGCGGGAACACCGCTTGGGTGGCTGTATCTACGAGCCGCAGGCGGGTGAACCACGCACGGTCCAATCTCGTTAAGTCCAACGCATCCCTCTTAGAACGATGGGACCACAGCCACGGCGCACCACTGTCCCGCATCCGCCACCCACGTGGCCGTGCTGCGGGAGAAAGCTGACCAAGTTGGACTCTGGGCAACGTGTGGGGCCCCCCAAAGGCGTGACAGGTCAGCTCCATGGGTCTACACACTTGGAAATGCCAACACTGAACTTTGGCTCAAACTTTGTCCAACTATCCCCGTGAGCGATGGCTCAACCCTCAGAGCATCCAACTGAATGGGCCAACTGGGTCGCGACCGTCCACTCACTCCCCTCCGACCCCAGTGCCGGGTCAGCCATTGGGCTGGGGTCACGCCAATCAAGGTTGCCTGGCGAATGAGCAGGGGGCGTCCGACCGGAAACCGGATATGAATGGGAGGTCCAATAGGGGGCGCCGCGTTGGAACGCCCTAAGAGGTTGTGCTGCTGGGGTGGTTGGAAGCGGTTGGTGGGCGGGCGTATGGCGGCCAGGCCTGGGACGCCTCGAGGCCGGCTGGCGCCGTGGGGTCACTCTTCCTGATGCCACAAGTCACAAAGGCTGGAAGGGAAGGTTGGGGGCTGACAGGGGTCAACCCTAGGTCTCGCAGGTGGCGGTGGGCAAACCCTCCCGTCCGGGGGAACCGCTGCTGAGACCAGGCGAGGAGGAGGAAAATGTCCAGGGCCTGGAGGTAGAGGGCCAGGACCCTGAGGAGGGAGAGGGCTCACTGCCCCGATGCAGAGGAGCAGTCCCAGACGGAAAAGGAGTTGAGGCCCCAGGGATGCTGCGCCCTGCCGAAGTAGAAGGTCAGTAGACATTGGGGTTTGGAGCCCCAAAGGGACGGGTTGCCCTCGTTCCGGGCCGTGCTTCCCCAAAACACTGTTCATCAAGGAATGGGTACAGGGTCTCTTTGTTTGACATCCTCAGGGGCGTCTGGGACCCCCTTTGTTCAGCACTCTTTGGTGTCTTTGGTTCTTTGCCTGGGGAGCCCATACACTGAGGGGATAAAGGCCGGGTAGATACCAACACTCCATCCTAAAGGATAAGCAACATAAAAATGAGAGGAAGGACCTCTACTGGTGGTGGTGGGGCCGGGGGGGGGGGGACTCGAAAGTGTTGGTGGGGAAAATGGCGTTTCAAATGGGCCTCCGTGGATGGCTAGGGCCCTTGGCTGCCAATGGGGGGGGGGGGGAAGGGGCGGGTGGAATGATAGGTGTGGGCCCACCAGGAGCAAAAGGGGGAAGCTGGGTAAAGAGGACAGGCCACAGCGCAGAGTCTTGGAGGCGCAGTGGGAGTAAAGAGGGACGAATGAGGTAAGATCTCTCTGAGGATACCAGGAAGTTTCAGGGCAAGCACTCTTGAGGCTGTTCTGGTAGGAAATGGAGATGATGAATGTTAATTGTGCTGCAAGGGAGGCTTTGCGCTTAGTTTTAGTAAAGATGGAGGGAGTGTGGAGGATGGTCCCACCGGAGCGAACAAAGGACGCCGTAGCTGGCCTTGACCTTTAAGGTGGGGAGACCCACGTGCAGTGAAGGAAGCAGGAAGGCTGAATGAGGGGACTCAAGAGGGATCCCAAAGGGCCCTCGAGCATCTCCTGTGCTCCCAAGGCACAAAAGGTGGAGAAGCCAAAGTGTGGCGCCTGGACGGTGGGACACAGGTGACACAGGGAAGTGGGGAGGATCTCGGGGAGAGGTGGCATGGTGGCGGAGCCAATTTGGGTTTGGACTTGGCAGAGGTGAAGGAAGGATGGGAGTCGCAGTGGAGTTTTTCACGGCCTGTTAATTAAGAGCGTGGGCCTGAAGTTTCGAAGGAAGCGCGAGACCTCAAGTTCAAAGTGACAACCATCCTTATAGGATATGGAATCAGTGGGTCAGATACCACCCTCAAGGGGAGGAATAGATCTGGTGACAGAATCTGGAGCACTTAGCGCACTAGAGGAGAAGAAAAGCTGCCTCAGGAGAGAGCAGTGGGCTAGGAAGGACTGGCGGGGGTACACGGGAGGGGAGGATCTAAGAAGCGCCACGTACCTAATCAGGATTGTGGTTTCTTAGGCTCTGTGCTGTAGACATCGGGGCCAGATCATTCTCTGCTGTGGACTGTCCTGGGCACTGTAGGGTGTTAGCAGCATCCCTGGCCTCTACCCACTAGATGCCAGTAGCAGCCCCTTAGTTGTAGCAACCAAAAATCTGTTAGATTTTGCCAAATGTCCTCTGGGAGGCAAAATATCGCCCCCGGATGAAACCACTGCTGTAGGCTGAGAAAGGACCCTCAGATTGGAGTAGGAATCATTGTCATTGAAAGGTAAATTAGGACCAGGGAGAAAACATTACGTTGTTTAACTGCGATGCTCCCTATTGTCTACTCTTACTATTTTTTTTTCTTCCGTAGGGACTGGCCACCAGAATCTGAAACCTCAAATCACTCACGTGAGGGGGTTCAAAGCTGAAAGCATCACAGATCAGCAGTGGGACTTGAGACGCCTCAGAAGTGCGTCCAGATGTTTGAGGAGCTGGCCAACGTGAACGGCAGCTGGCGGGCCTGGCCACGGGGACCTGAGGACCCCGCTATGGTAAGAGCTGGGGGCGATTAGCTGGTGGGTTGACTGGGGGCGGGTGGGGGGAGGTGCTGTCTGGTGAGCATACTCTAGACTGGTGAGCTTTCTGGCTCAAGACAGAAATGGGGCCTGGCCCTGGATGCAGATTGGCCAGTGACAGGTGGTAGTGGGTAGCCTAGGCCAGATTGCCAATTCTGGATGGATTTCTAGCAGAGAAAGGAGTCTGTATCTGGTAGGAATAAGCAGGAACAAGGAAGGAAGGTCAGTGAATGAGTTCACACCGATGATGAAGAGGAAGGCAAGATAGGCTAGTCACAGGGTGCCCGAGAGAAGGGGGTGCTGGGGTCAAGGGCAAAACTGTGTGCCAGGGTCTGGGCCCTGTCCCCACAGGGAGCGAGCGGGAGCAAAGGCGTGCAGTGAGACGGGTGTATCCATCAGAGAAGGAAAGGGCGGGCTGTCAAGTCCAGGTGAAGGTCTGTGGGAAACCGCGTATCCTTAAAAAGATCCTTAAAACTGCTACTTAGAAAGAATATAGATTGTCTACACTCCACGAGTCAAGAGAGGAAACACTGCTTATGTTTCAGTTAACCCGCATTTCTGAGGAAAGTCTGCCCGTTCACCAGAAGGCCCAGGTCCCTCAGGTAGGCTCGGCTCTTTGTAAGCGAGTAACCCCCAGCGGAAAGCAGGTATTTCTTCACTCTTGGCTCTCTGAACAGCACCGTCGCCATCTGTAGGGACATGGCCCCCTGCCTCGGTGACCCCGTGTGGCGCCCTGGGCTTCCCAAACTCCCATCTTCCTGCTATATTGACACCTGCACCAGCACACGTCACACTCCGCAAATGGCCGTTAGTACACTTACATTGGGGGATTCTTACTCGTTGTCAAAAGCACAAGGCGCATCCAGAGTTTAAGTAGCTGCCTGTCAGCGTTCTCATTTCATCCCCGTATCCAAGAAAGAGAAAGCAAAGCAGGCAGACAAGGAGGTGGTCGAGAGGGAAAGGAGCAGAAACCAGGCAAAATGATCTTTTTTTTTTTTGGCAGTGGTATTTCCTCCTAGCCTAGCGTTTGGGGTGGGGGCCGTCTGCAGAAGAGCACTCTGCAGACCACTCCCGTCACTGCTGTCTGTCCGTGGATTTCTTTGGAACGCAGAAAAGGAGAATCCTTTCACCAGCTGGGAGGAAAAAGCCAAAGCCAAAAGGAGAGAGAACCCGGGCAAGAGGATTCCGGCAACTGTTCTGTGTTTCCACCTCCCGGTGACCAGTGTTTTCTGAGTGCGAGAAGACTTTGAAGCCTGTTCGGTTAATCACCGTTCAGTTAAGACCTGCCGTGCTCATCTCTCTCCGTTCTAGCATCTCCTCTGCCAGCCTCGGCCGGTGGAGGCAGCAGCCTCCTGTCTGCAGAAGGGTCTGCGTGACCAGGCTGTTTCAGGCAAACGCCAGCCGGAGAGAAAACGCCTCAGATGGAGGTCAGGGGCAGGTGCACGGCTGAGATTACAGATGGGCCGAACCAGACTTAGGGAGACACTTGATCCGCTCAGATTAACAAACCCCGTGCTGCAGCCCCAGGGGCGGAGGGTCTCCTCCCGGGAATTCAGACCCCTTCATTCAGCTCGCTAGCTAAACTCAGCAGCCCTCGACCTGGAAGGGTTACCCATTTCTGCTGCGGCCAGGCACATGGCCGTCCTCTGACGGCCTGTGCTAGCGCGGTGGGCCCGCACATTCTCGACAGTCGCTTGGACTGGGCCGTGGATTCCTTCTCCAGGCTAGCTGATGATGCAGCAGAGAATGTGGAGGGGAGAAAAGATGAACAGTGCCCCGGGAAGGGGACTAAGAAAGGGGTAAAAGTGGGGACTAGAAGGGCAAGAGGGAATCCCAGAAGATAAATCTGGCTTTAGCGGGAGCTCTGTTTAAAATTCCGGGAAATCATGGCGGGACTTCCAGGCACTCTGGGAGCATCTGGGCACCGTAACCGCATTTAAGGGGAGTGGTGGGTCTCATGTTAGCACAGAGCCTCAATTTCCCAGGGTGCGTTCTCCTCTTGAACTCTAATGGAGACAGCAACATAAGCCAGAGTATTCAGCAACCGGCTCTCGCCTGGGGGAGGAGAAACTTGTCTTCAGCTGGCCGCCGTCCTTGGCCAGTGTGAGAGTCGGGGCCTCTCCCTGAACTGAGATCCAAGATTTAGGACTTGAGCTATAAAACGACATTTCCTAGGTTGTAAATCTTTCCTTTTGGTTGAAGCCACCGAGGCACGTTTACAAAAACTCCCCTGTACCTATGGAATTGAGACCGTAGAGACCCTCCAGGGAGAGGTGACCTTAAGGGTACCTAAGCTGCGAGCCCCAGGGTGGCCCTCCACCGCTATGCCTGGCTATTAAAAATGCTGTTCCTGATGCTGCCTCTGCTGCCACCAGATTTTTGAAGACGGCCACGGAGTTGCCCCTGAATCTCTTCATCCCTGAATCTCCCCTTATTTGTGCGTGCTAGTCTTTATAGCTCTAACACGGACGGGCTTTGTGATTCCTGTCTCCAAATCTTCTCTTCTGTTCCTTCCCTACTGTTCGCGTCTCCCACTACCTTCCAGTTTTTTCCGTGATCCCCCAACACCTTCCTTTCCCTTTGTTGTTCGCAAACCTTCCCGCACGTTAACAGGCACCACTACCTTCTGTGCACGCTGACCCCCCCCCCCCAGTTACTTTGCAGCGTGCCTACCCTAAAATAAGCTCATAGAATAAAAATAGGCCGTGTCCACATGCAAAGCCAGGAAAGCGGCCCCCCCAATTCTACCTTGCAGTGGGGAGTCTGCTGGCAGGCGGGGCCTGTGGCGCCAGCTCCTCTTGGATCTTGGATGCCCTGCCTTTACTGGCTGAGCGTTGTCAACAGGTGACAGGGGCCCTGCACTGCAGACTCTTGGCCTTGGGAGAACTAAGTCACTAGGCTGTTTACTCTGGCTTCTCTGCTATGTGAATCGACTGGGCACCAGCACCAGGATAGGTACCAGGGGTTCGGGGGGGGGGGGGGGGTGTGAGATTTTTTAAAAAGGGAAAACCAAACATTAGTAAGATTTATCTTATATGTAGCCTTGTAATGTGCAGCCAAAAAAAAAAAAAAAAAAAACCAAAACTGGGATGTTCAACCATTACTTTTTTTTTTTTTCTTTTCTTTTTAACTCCATTTGCTCCGCTAGCCCGTGCATTTGCCATGGAGGAAAATTGGTTTAGGGGGAAGTGCAAAAAAAAAAAAAAAAAAAAACCTTAGCCATTACAAGGTCCTGCAGTATAGAAACAGATATACAGTACATTTCTATAACTATGGTATTAAAATTTCATGGGAGAGAAGCAATTAAGGAAAAAAAAAAGTCTGAAAAAGCTCTCGGGAGGGAAGGATAATAAAAACAAACACAGGAGCTAAGGAAATGGGTTTATCCTAACTAGCTGCAGCCTCGGAGCTGCGTTGGCAGGTCTGGCCTAATCAGGACACTTACGAGTGACTGAATAATACATTCAAGCACTCGTGGTCACTTGACACGACTCATTGCTGTCAGACCGCTCTCTCCCAGAGCAGGTAGCATCATCTCCAGGCTGCAGTAACGCTGGCTTCAGGCCCCCTGCTCCCACTCGGAAAAGCTTGTTTTCACAGACGAAGATCGGGGAGAGCAGGCGAGGGGACCAAGCAGGCACAAGACAAACACTTAAAGATCTGCTCCGAAGGATGGCCATTTTTCCTCCTCAGGCCAGTGACAACCCAGCGGGGATTCTGTATTCCCTAACTTGCCTGTTGAACCAGTTTTTTGCCACCCATTCAAAAACAGATCAGATAAAATCAAAATGAGAACAACGCAAAACAGATTCCTTCACAACTGGTGCTTTTTATTTGGTCACCCTTGAACAACTTTTTTTTTTTTTTTTTTTTTGGTTCCGTTAGCGTTAAAGTCACCGACGGAGTGAGACTGGGCAAGCCTGGGCTTTATCGGCCTGCACGCATTTGGAGCTGAAGGGGATACTGTGAACATCTCATTCAGTTCCTTCCATTGTCCGTGTGAGGAAACTGAGGCAGTGAGGTGCTGGGGCTGGCCCAGGCCTAGAGGTCCTTGGGGCTTACAGGTCCTGCTGTCCACTCGTGGGGCAGCAAGATCAAGGAAATGGTCATGAATGTCAAAACCCCGAAGGGAGGGCGAGGTGTCCCATCCCTCATTCTGGAACAGGGGGATTAAAGATATAATGTGAGAGCCTGATCCCTCTTGCTGGGCAATTTCTAAGAGCAGGGCAGCACTTGAGCCGGCGTCTCACCTCTGGAAGCTTAATTTGATTTTAGTAATTTGTTTTTTGTTGTTGTTGTTACAGATACATGCTTTCCCCTACACCATGGTTTCTGCTCAGTTTCCTCTCAATAGCTTCCGTCTGCAGGAAGAGCGGCGATAACACAGGTAAATTAAGTAAACTCCATTCAGATTATTAAAAAAAAAAAAAAAAAAAAAAAGACCTCATTCTTACCCACATGGAAGTTTCAGCTTCCTCATGAAATCTTCCATCCCAGCTGCTAGAAGTGAGGGCTAAAGAGTGAAATGGCTGTAAGCAGTTCCAGGGGGCGAAAACCAGCTTCGAGTGCATTAAAGAAACATCCTCTTAAAACAATTCCAAACTTTACACTTCCCGGTTCTTGAATTCTGATAAACATAAATGAAAAGTTTTGTTTGCCAAACTTTCGAGGTCAACCTGGGCCAGATGGCTGGACAGCACACAGCATGTGAACACTGCTCTAATTTTCCAACTCAGAAAGTTGAGTTTTAAGAGGACCTCTGTCCAAGAAAAAGCAAATTTCTATTAAGTAAATGATTCACGGAGCAAAGGAAAATCCTAATGCCAGAGCAGACCATCACATTTAAGTAGCTTTATTCTCTCCCCCCCCACCCCCACCCGAGAAATAACTACGACTGACTAGTAATTCACTTACGGGGTCAACTAGCAGGGGTTTTGTTTTGAGCGAATTTCCTCACCAGACACACCCCACCTAAACTGAAAGAGCCAAGTGAGCCCATTCAAATGCTAACCCCAGTTCTACTGGGTGAGACAAAGGGCCAATTTGGAGCCTAGTGAGTCGGGAATGCTTGGGAGAACTTGCCAGAAATGCCTCTGGGGAAAAGAAAAAGGTAGTGGAGCCCCAGTGTCTCAGGTAGTTAGAGGGTTTGAAGTGTCTGTAGGGCAAAATCTCTTCCTTGGGGGGGGGGGGGGGGGGGGGTCCAGGGCACTTCCTCGGGGGCGGGGCGGGGGGGGGGGTAATCTGGCATATTTCTCAGCTGTTCTGGATCATCTCTGATGGCTGTTCCACCCTGACACAGGGCTGGAGGGGTGGAGGGTGGGGGAAGGGAGCTGAGTGGGGGAGGGGCGTGTGGGTGGGTCACCGGGTTTCACAACCGGAGGCACTTTAGGAAAGAGGGCAGACTATCTGTGTTCCTAGACGGGGACTTCCACCCCCCAATAATGAGCTTGATGTGTATTGCTGACAGTCAGGAAAGCAAGTGTCTCAACATCCAGGCTTTTGTTCAAAAACAGACCAAGACCGAGGTGAACATTGTGGGCTTGGGCACTGAGGACTTCCTAAAAACCTCGTGTATTCTCCCTGCGACACGGCAACATGCTAATTCCTCCAATGAAAAACCTAGCTCTGCAGGCCAAGCAGACCCCCCCCCCCCCCCCCACTACCCGGTCTGGGAAGACAGCTCCCGCACGGAAAAGCACACCAAAAACCAGCCAAGCAAACCCTGGCTTCTTGTGCAGATTCACCAAAGACGTGGCACTTGGTGAACGCAGGCTGCTAAGACGTTACCACAGGAAAAAAATAACACGTAATGCCACAGAAGGAGCCATATGCCCACTGGTGACCTGAAGTAGAAATTTCAACTTCGGAGAGCTCCATCTCACTTAGGCAATTTCACACTGGTAAGCCAAAGGCAGCGCGCGCCTGGCCCTGCTGCGCCACCTCGGCAGCCTCCGGACTCCTGACCCCTCCCCGCGGCCCAGGGAAGCCCCCTGCTACCAAACCGCCCTCCGCGTCCATACTAGTGAAGACACACAGGCACCCAGCAGCCATTTGCGCCGCAGCCAGCATAACTAAGTTCTGGCGCGCCGGGACTCCTTTCCCCGAGAGGAGACCTGGAAGGAGGACCAAGAAAAGTGTGTTCCTTCCGGCCGCATCCTTCCCCTAGGAGTTTAAGAACCCGACTGATCCTTTCCTTTCGAGCCTAAACACGGCTCACTCCCCCGTCCCCCCAAATCCTTCTCCGCAGACTAGCCCAAACCCGCGCAAAGCGAGACGCACGCGCGCACCAAGAAAACATCAATTTCCATACCGGGTGAGGTTTTGTAAAATACATTTCATTTGTCAGTCTTTTCCTCCAGGATTGGCAAGTAAGACACACTTTACGCACCGAAGACGCGTTACCGGATTGCAGCCGTTTTTGTGCTCGGACACCAGGGCGGTTTCACCTCCAGGTTATGGATTCCAAACTTAGCTCCACCCGAGCCGAAAATGGCCGGTGCGCCGCCTCCCCTCCCCGAGGCTGCCGAAGCCGCCGCCGGCCCCTGCCCCCTCTTGACCGATCCCCCAAGGACTTGCGTCGGATCGGATCCAACACCTTTCCCCGGCGCGGTAGTGCCGTGCTCTTTGGGGACGCATTGTAGGGTACCCCGCTGAAAGACGCGATCCCCTCTCCAGCCCCGTTCTTGTGCCGCTTTACCTTTCCGCTCGGCACCGCCTCGCGGGCCTCTTAGCCCCTCTCTTCTATCCCCAGGTCCGTGCGCAAACAGCCCCAGACCTCTCCAGCCAGGCTGCACCCGGCCCCGCCGCCAGATCAGCTGCGCCAAAAGGTTAGCGATGCCCCGACGTGACCAAGCCCGCGCCACTAACCCTGGTAGCCGGTAGGGGCACCCCCTAAGACTCCCGTACCTTCTCTGCCAGCCCTCCAAGTACGGTTCCCCTCGTGGGGAACCGCGGGCGGTCCCGAGGAGGTCGGCTCTGGAGCGCGCGGGCAGGTGCGCACGCTCTTTGCAGCGGACTCCCGCCCCGTGAGCGCCCGGAGAGGGGTGGTGGCGGCCAGGACTAGCGCACTGGCGCCGAGGTCCCGCGGCTCCAAATTGGCAGCGCTGGGACCTGGGCTCCAGGCTCGGAGTGTCTTAAAGCGCCGGGCGCGACTTTTCCCGGCGCCGGCAGTCTCCGGAGTTCTCGCCCAGTCCCGGTGTGATTACTTTTCGCACATTGCAACAGTGTCGCTACAGCGCGGCCGCTCTCGCACGGTGAAAGTTGGCGCGCGCACCTCCGAACCACGTTTCGGGCGCCTGCCAAGGCCAACCGGTTTGAGGCCAGTGTTTAAGAGGGGGGAAAAGAGCGCATGAAACAAGTGACTTACCCGTGCCTTTTCGGTGTGCAGCTGGAAACCTGGGGCGCGCCGGGGATTCTGGGCGCGCGTCCTGGACACCAGCTCGGAGACCTCAGGCTGTCTCCAGCCCGGCGCCAGGAGCGCACCGTCGTGCAACAAGCCTTTGGCCACCTGGGCGCCCCCGGCGCCGTCCCGGCGCCCAGGGGAGCCTTTCCCAGCCTGCCGGCGGCACCCCCACCCACCTCCCGGGCTGGCTAGCTGAGCCTGCTGTCTTCCCGCCTTCCTCCTAACCTGCCTCTCCTTCTTCCTCCTCTCCTCCCGCGGGCTCCCACACCGACCCCAGGCTTCCCCAGTTTAGCGGTGGGCAACTAACCTGAGTCAAAGAAAACAAGGAGAATCTGGACGGCGTCCTCCATTAGTGACGCCGGATGGGGATGGGTCCCCTCTTGGAAGGGGACTCCGGGGATGGGTCGCGGCGGGTGGGCTTCTTCGGCTTGCAGCGGCGCTGCTGCTGCTTCTTCTCCTCCTCCTTTGGCTCCTCGGACTCCTCGGGGTCCCTCGGATCCTTGTCCTCGGGCTCGCGCTCGGGCTCCTCCCCCTGCCTGGGGTTCTGGGGCTCCTGAGTGCTGGGCTGCGCACGACTCGGGGAGGCGTCGGGGCTCCGCAATCTCAGAGCGTGCAGACGCTCGGTGAGAGATTGGCCGAAGGTGGTGTGCTTGGGCACCACGGGGCCGCGCTCGTCCTCGGGCTCGGTCTCGGGCTCAGTGGCGGGGGCGGTCTCAGGCTCGGTCTCGAAGTCGGTCTCGGATTCGATTTCAGACTCGGTCTCGGTCTCGCTCTCGGATTCGTAGTCAAACTCTTCCTCGTACTCTAGGCACTCGGGGAGGGACAGCTCGAGGTCTGCCTCCTCGTGCTCGTGGTCAGATTCGGGGGGCTCGGGGAACACCTGGGCGCCGGAGCGGTGGTGGGCGTTAAGGAAGCTCCGGCGCTGCTGGGCGGCCGCGCGCTGCTGGGCGCGG
Source organism: Prionailurus viverrinus (assembly GCF_022837055.1). Classification (NCBI taxonomy): domain Eukaryota; kingdom Metazoa; phylum Chordata; class Mammalia; order Carnivora; family Felidae; genus Prionailurus; species Prionailurus viverrinus. Next base: position 4,523,437 of record NC_062563.1, read on the forward strand.
GCGTTGGAGGTGGCAAGGGCGCGGAGGAGCGCGATGGAGCAGGAGAGCCAGAGGAGCGCGGTGGCTGCCCGGCGGCCGATAGGCGGGCACAGATCGTTGTAGTTGTGGCGAGCTCGGCGCCACTGCTGAGCCCGGGACCTACGATCCATTCTCTTAGGCGCACACCGAGAAGCCCACCCGCCCTCTGGCTCTGCAGAGAGCGGCTCCGATGCGCATCGGCTGCTGGAGCCGAAAAAGGTGCACCCCACGAGGTGAGAAGCTGGGTCCGGAGGTCCCAGCCCCACCTCGGTGTGAGGGGGGAAAAGGGAAGCACCTACCTTCCTGACCACTCAACTTTCTAAAGCTCCGCGCCTCCGCTCGCCTCTCTGAGCAAGAAGAAGGGATGGGAAAAGGGGGAAGAGAGTCTGTCTCCTCCCAGGCTCCTCTCTCTAAGTCTCAGACTCTGCGGTCTAAGACCCGGGAGAGGTGCCTCCGCTGGTCCTCTCGCCTGGGAGAGGAATGAGGAGACTGAGGCGGGGAGGGACGCGGCGGAGAGGTTCTGCAAAGTTGCGCGCCCGGACTTCAGCCGGGCATGTGCAGTAAGGAGGCGGGGGCGCCTCCCCGCGAGCTGCGCTGTGGCGCCGAGCCCGTGGCGCAGACCCTAGTGGGCCGGCAGGTGGCAGGAGGGAACCTTGTTTGGAAGGATTGGGGCGAAGCGAGGGGCGGGGGCCCTGGCGGGTGCCAAGGAGCAAAACGAGTGAGCGAGCTAGCCACAGGTTAGGGTGGGTATGGGTTCTCCGAGGGGTCCATACCCCTCCTCGGCCGCAGCATCCTCGGTAAAATAAAGCTGAAAACCAGACCGCTAAGTTGCAGATACTCGGCGGAATGAAATGAGGGTCTATGCGTGGGTATTAATGATCCAGCCACAGGCGATTTCCAAGGGCTTAATAGTTTGAGGATGGTAACCTCAGGCAGTCATTAATCAGGAAACCACCTTTGGCGGATCTGTTACAGAGACTGTAATTAAGAGCGTTTGGGAAAAATACTCGCCCCCCCCCCCCCCCAGTCTCAACTGGTTAATTACCTCATGGACAAACAAGCATCTTTCCAAGGAAGGGCCCCCACAGGCGGGGTGATGGGTTGCAAGTCCACAAACCCATCAGTGGACCGCCATGAGCTCTGGCTGAGATCGGGCGCTGGAAGACAGACTTTAATTAGCTGGAACCACTAGTTAAGAGAAGTCGTTCCGAGCTGATATTCAGCAGGTCTAGTCAGTTCTCTGCCCCTGTGGGGCGCTGCAGGCTGGTCAGCTATCAAGCAGATCTCATGGGGTACCCCTTAAAGCTCTTTCGTTTCATACAGAGATAGGTTTTCAACAAAGCTAATTCATTCGGCGAATATTTATTGACTGCCTAGCATGCGCCAGGCTCTGCTCCAGGTGCTGGAGTTAAAAAAAAAAAAAAGAAAGAAAGAAAAACGAAAACTTACATTAATTAAGGAAAGGCTAGTTAGGACTAATCTGCTGGTAATCAGAACGTTAAACGACTCAGAATCCCTCCTTGCGCACCAATGCTTGATCCAGCTCGGGTTCTGCAGGAGAAAACTATTGGGTAATCAGAGTCTTGGGGCTGGGTGGTGGCTACCCACCCCAGACCCTATTGAACCCCGAAGGCTAAAAGGTTGGAGGAAATGAATACATCTCTTTCTCAGCCCTGCAAAATCAAATGCGTCCTCCTGAAGGGGGATCCTTGGAGTTATTATATCTTTGCTCAGGAAAGGATGGTCCTCCGGAAGCTTTTGAGTTCCCTCTGTGATCCGACCGCCTCTTCTGGGTTGTGCACGATGGCTTCCCTGGTGAGGTGTGGACCACAGTGGTGTAATTCAGAGCCAAATCTCTTCCTAGAGGCCCTGGATGTGTCAACAAAGTTGCTCTGCGTGGGACAGGTGGGGTTTTGCTGGTTTGTTTTGTTTTTGTCTTTGACTCAATATGGGGGAGCTTTGGAGAAGCATGACCTCTCGTTAATTCTGGTTTCCCTTTCGAGCCTGTCTACCAGGCTTTCCCTCCTGGTGCTCCCTCCTTGGTGTCTAAAGAGTCCTGCCTCTCTCTACAGCGGTTAGGCGGCCTGGTGGAACTCATCCTCATATCGCCAGCACCATGCCCGCATACAGCTGTCAAATCCAGAGTATAGACCTTAGCAAGATTCCAGCCACCGCTGGTGCCATGTTGAGGTTTTTTTGTTTGTTTCTGCATCTTGGCTGGGGACATTCTAGAATGTTCCTGACCTGGCTTCTTGGCTGTGTCTCTCTTGCATCTTGTGTTCTTCGAGTTAGCTTGTGGCATTCAAGTACTGATTGGTCTAATCAAGTGGCATTGATTTGGCAAACCCCATACAAGGACACGTGTCTGTAGTCTAGCTGTGCCCCACTCTCACACTCTGCAGAGAAACTGAAAGCGTTTTACTGTCACAAGTGCCTGGCTGCCACCATCATGTGGAAATTAGTGTGGGACGCCGGACGGGCTGTTTGGAGCCGCCCAGCTCAAATCCTTCTCGCTCGGCCCCCGGTGAGGAGGGACGGCTCTAAAGGTTTTACTCACGTTGACCCACCTGCTTTATTCGTTTCAATTAGCGCAGCCTCCCTGACGGCGTAAGGAACATAAAGACATCGTTCAAGTGGTTTTTCAAGGCACGCTGGGAAAAAAAAAAAAAATCAGGAATATGTGGGGGCCGGTGAATGCCCTTTCAATGGAGACGAATGCCAGCTGTCAGCAACGAGGTGGATTATGATTCTTTAGGGTTCATAAGAAAGTACTCCGTTTTTCAGAAGGAGTGCTCTATGCCTGTAATGGAGATGGCAGCCGCGAGCTGATCCACTAATACAGATACACGGAGATTGCCTGCGTTATTAACAAATGTGCGTTACATAATACGTATTTTTGGACTAGATTCTGCATTAGTAATGCACTTTCTTTGCAAGATGCATTTTAATCAGCAAATGAACATTTAACAAAACACTGCATTTTAGAGCCCCAGTCCTGTACGGTTACAAATACTTTTCGGTACGCATTCCGCACGGGCTCCTGGAGCAGCAGGACCGCACTGAAATACTGTTCCATCTCGCACTTAGGGCCGAGGTCGAGCAAATGGATCTGGGCAGAAAATGCTGTTTAAAATGCATTACGTGCATGACTTTAAAAAGTGCTTGCTGCAGAGTGAATTTCAAAAAGGAGCAAGCCAGTGATGAACGACCTCGTGTTGTTAGCAGGCTAAGGAGCGAGGGGCTCTGTCTGTCTGCCGGTAAATAAAGTGTGGTCATATGTCACCTTCGCGCTCTGCCGGAGGGAGGCTCCTCAACCTGTCGGACAGGAAAGCGTGGTTCCCGGGCCATCAGAGCATCATACAATAAGGTTCTGATTGGGATGAATTGCGGAGAACATTGTCTTCAGCCCCTTAAAGGATTGTCCTGTGGAACGGGCACTGAGATGTATTTTATGTGGCTCCAGAGGGCAAAATTATAAGCTATGGGTAGTAGTTACAACAGGCAGATTTCAGCTCAACCCCAGGAAGAATATTCTAACAATTAGGGCCCTGAAATGGAACGGCTGTCAGGAAGCAGTTGGCTCTTTGTCAGAAGCGGTGTTAAATCAAAGGACAGATGAGCACATATTGGAGATGTTTTCCATGGGACTCATGAGCCGGGCAGAGTTGGAACTTGATGCGTGCCAAAGTTCTTTTCAACTCGGATTCTGATTCCATGAGAGGCATTTGGAGACCTTGGGAGAGGGGCTGGGGGCTCTACTGATGGACATGCCCTTCCGAGTCTGCTTCTATTTTAGAAGCATTTGAAAGTGCGTGCGGCTCAGTGACAGGAAGGAATGTTCGGGTGGCAGTTTCGGGACATGAGCAAACAGGTGTATGCGATGGAAGCGGCTGTCCGCTGTGCACAGCTTTCATAGCCGGGTCCGGGCTCTGAGGTGCTTGGCTCCACAACTCACTTGTCGGAGCAAAGAAATGAGTGAAGTCTATTAACTGTACTCCTCCTCTGCCTCCCAGAGCCGTCCCGGAAATTAGGAATGAAATTGACTCTTCAGCCATGAGGAGTTGAGTCACTTCCGTGAGCGGGATGCTGTCGCAGGCACCGTGGGGGGCGGGGGGGGGGGGGGAGACAGTAGTAATCGAGGATGAGCCGCGGTCTCACCACCCCCCCCCGACACGCGTGCAGCGCGAGGTGCCCCCAAATTCTAAAAAGGGGGCTGCCAACAGGTGCCGAAATAACAAATCCTACACGAGGTACATAAGCTGCTGAGGGAAGAGGCTGAGGAAGTGTTTATGCGAGCAGAGGGGGGAGTTCATCTGGTGGGTTTCTGAAAGAGGTGGGTTTTTTTTTCCCCCCTCGTCTGACTTTGGAGATTTTCTTGTTTTTTAAGAAGCCGTGAGAGGCTTGCTCTCAGTCCATCTGTTCTGTGTGCCTACCGTGCACGAGCTGTCGCTCTGGGGGAGACCGAGATGGAGTACAGGGGTTCTCAAAAGGCTTGACAGGCTATTGTCATGGGTCCCCTAGACACCAACACAGCTTCCGAGATGAGACATGAGGTAAAAGATTGGTTCTGTTCTGCCAGGGGAGCGGGTATAGTCACGCTTGAATGTATTGTGTGGTGTTTTTTGTTTTTTGTTTTTTTTTTTTTTTGGACAACCGTTGGAAAGGACTGCTTGTCAAGATGGAGAGCTTTACAAACTTTCTTTTGGGTAGAAATGAATTCAGGGAGTTTAAAGTATCCCCCACCCCTGCCCCGTGGCAGTGAGCTGCAGAGGCTCAGGCCCGCTGAGAATCTGGTGCTGCCCCTCCCACCTGGCCCCCAAAGAGGTCTGGGTACAGTACAGAAGCATTTGGCTCATGTCTCTGGGGCGCTGTTTTGCTGTTATTCAGACTGCAGTGGTATCGATGGGCTCTCACCAGTAGAAACCGTGACAGCCCCAAGCTCCTGATTTTGTGATTTGGGGGGAATGCCATCTGGAGCTTCAAGCAAATGATAGGGGGAAAATAACCTTCTTTTTGACCCGTCGGGCTTGTGTCCGGGCCATCGGTGGGGTTATGGCACCCTATGTATGTCCTTTGTTTTTACAGGGAGCCAGGATCAGAAGTGAACCCTGTTCCCGTGTACAGAGCCGTTAGGAGGTGTCTTCCCAGAGTGGCCTTGCCGTCCCTTGGGTTTGTGCTCTACCAAGGTTCTCTCGCCGATCCAACACCCACCCACCAGCCTCCCTGCCCACCCTCCTCCGCCACAGGAGCGATTTCTAGGCTCCTGATCCAACGGGAAGGGTCTGGAAGCTCCCTCATGGAGACAGAGCATAAGCTTGGGCCTGCAGGTTCTTGTTGGTCATGGTGCCTGCCTTGCCCTGCTTTGGCCCTAGCTCTCCGCTTCCATATGGTCCCTGGTTCGCACTCTGGACTCTGGCCATTTGCCTGGCCTTCGTCCTGTCGAAATCGGGTCGGGTTCTGCCCATCTGCCCACCCCCAACTGACACTGTAGCTCGTCTGGTTCTTTCCCACGGCCGGCTGACACCTCAGTGTCCCAAGTCGCCCGCAGTCCGGGTGGTTCTAGTCTCAGACGTGCCCCCTGCCCTGCACACCAGGCTCGTCCTGTGGCTGGTGGGCTGCTGCTTGCAGAGGACTGGGCCACCCGGAACGTCCTCCGGTGCGTTTTACCTTGCGTCCCGCTCTCCTGGCCACCCCACCTCTTCCTCCAGCCAGCAGCACTGACACGGAGCCTCAACGTTGTTTTTCTCCCATCCGCCGAGACTCTGACTCACCCCTTCAGACTTGGTGGGGGAGTGAGCAAGCGAGCAGCGAGCCCAGAGGGGAGAAACTCTTAGTTGGTGTCGTGGTTCAGGCTCACGCTCATAGAAGCCCTTTCCGCTCGAGCTCTTCAAAATATGATTAGACCAATTTTACACATCTAGTCACTGAGGCTCTGGCAGATTGGGACTGTTTCTATACGTGCGAAGTGAAGTGGGGAATTGAGGCAATTATCTTCAGGCAAATGGCTCTGGGCTCTGTAATCAGGCCGTCCTGGTAACGGGGGGAATCAGCCTCATTCACTGTAGCGCTGCTTTGAGTTCAAGAGGATTCGAGGCATTGTTTGTTGTTTGAGCCGGGCTTTGTTTCTCCAAAAGGCTGTCGGTCGGTCGGTCGGTCTGGTGAAGCTGCATCCGGCCCGGCACAGGTGTCCGGGTGTGTGGCTCCCTTTGGTTTTGCGGGGCGCCGTGGCCCAGGCGGACGTGGGGGAGAGTGATGCGGCGCTGCATGCGATCAACAGCGCCCACCTCCGCTTCCGGTGGGGGCGGCCCTGGGTTCGCCTTGTCTTTTCTCCCCGGCCCTTCCCTCCTCCCGAGACACGCGGCCCCGGCGATCTCCAGGCCCGTCCCCGTGCGGGGACCGTACAGATTCCAGCGGGGCCCACGGTTGGGACACCACGCCGCACGTGCTAAAGGCAATGTCCTAAAACTCGGGAGAATAACACAGCAGAAGGGAGCAAAATCAGAAACAAAAACTCCTCGCCCGGCCGTGGCTTCTCCCCCTTCCACTCATGGTTTTGGCTGCAAAGCATTGTCCGTTGGGAGTTCTTCCCTTTGCTGGTCTAGACGCGGCCTCACGGCCAGCCGTCTCTTCCCTCACAGAACGAGAGACAGAAGACTCGTGTTTTTCCAACGCGCAGGGGTCTCTTTCGCTTTGAGGCCAGTGCAGCCTTCAATCCCAATTGCCCTTGAGAACAGTCCTTGTCATTAGGAAGCTAACCAGCAGGTAACCCGGGCCGCGTGGGGCCTGCTGGGTGACACGGGGCGCAGGGCCCTGGCCAGGGAGCCCGGCCGGAAGAGCCGTGTCCGTCCGCCTCTCGCATCTCCCTCACCCACACTCGCGCTTAGAGTCCGACAAGAGGATGTCATTAATAAACACGCCAGCAAGGAGACAGTGGGGCTTGAGATGGCCGTGGGAAAACACAGAGGAAGCAGAAAGGTGTTTTGTTTTTCTTTTTTCCGATTGTCGGAAACCTTCATCTTTGCCGCTTTGAAATTTCCTGATGTTGCTCAATTAGTTAAACCTAAAACTTCCTGTCCACACTTGAGATAAGAGGGTTTTGAAAAACATCCAGCCAGACTATCGTGGCATAATGTGGCTTGTGTATTTTTTTTTTTTTTAAAGCTGATAGCTAGTTTATTCCTGCTCCGTTTGTTAGATCGTAACATCTTTCCCCAGTGTTTTGCTGTGATTGGTTTACAGCCTTAATGATCATCGTTTTATACTGTATTTTAAGATCTGCTGGGGCAAATGCCTTCTTACGGCATACTATCTCAGAACCCTCTGATCGTTTTGGCCATTTATTTTCCTCTAGAATTTAAGAACCATTTTTATCAAGTTCTGTAATGACCTTGGTGATATTTTGACTGGAATTGCATTCAGTCTATAAATTAAGTTGGGGAAGACTGTCATCTTTTCTGCATTTAGCCTTAGGCCCCAGTATGACCTCACTCTTCATTTACTTGAGTTTCTGTCTCTCTCATTAAGGATTTGTGTTTTCTTGACATGATTCTGGTATATCACATGTAGAGTCTGAGATGTGAAAATATATCCTGTATCTCCCAAGCATTTGCTACTTGTGTTGCCATTGTGAAAGGGCTCTCTTTTTTTATTATATTTTCTGGCTGTTTATTATGTGTTTATAGGGACAGTATTGATTTGGGGGCGTTTTTCTCAGATTCGGCGACTTTTAGAATTGGTTGGTTTATGAGGCAGCCAGCAGCCTGCTCAAGCAAACCCTCAGCGAAGGGTGCAGAGGATTTTGTCGAAGGGATTCCTGCGTGAGGGAGAGAGGTGAAGTCAGTGATCCTTCCTTCCTTCCTTCCTACCTTCCTTCCTTCCTTCCTTCCAAGATTTTAAGGAACCTCTACGCCCAAAGTGGGGCTTGAACTCCCACCCCAAGATCAAGAATCCCACGCTTCCTGACTGAGCCAGCCAGGCCCCCCCCCCCCCCAGACTGTTCTTGATAATGGAATCTACATAAGCTTCCTTCCTCTTAGTATTTCACTGTCCTCTCTTCTTGAATCACAATAGATAGTAATTTGAGTTTTTTGTTTTAAGATTTTTGAGATTTTTTTAGGTTTTTTTCCAAAATTTTGTTTTCATTTCATTTTTTTAAACGATTTTACTTAACATTAAAAAAAATAAGTTGGCAACCCCAGCTTATTTGGGGTTGGAAGCTCACATTTCTTTGAAATTTTAGCATTGTCTGAAATCTCTAAATCAGGAACTTCCAGCCCATGTCCTCTTGGACTGTATAGTTTGTAATATTTGGTCATTCTGGGCTTTTTTTTTTTTAAAGGTCTTTTAAAACGTGTATTATTTTTGAGAGAGAGAGGGAGGGAGGGAGGGAGGGGCAGGCTCCCGAAGCAGGCTCCAGGCTCTGAGCTGTCAGCACAGAGCCCGATGCGGGGGCTCGAAGCCAGGAACCGCGAGATCATGACCTGAGCCAAAGTCAGGCGCTCAACCGACTGAGCCACCCAGGTGCCCCTGGGCTTCTGTTTTTATTTAAAAATAAATTGGGTGTATTCTTCTGGTTAGTCGTGTCATTTCGTCAGGTTGGTGTTTTAGGTCTTCTCACCCTCCCTAGTGCCTCTCCGTGCTCTCTGACGGCAGAGTAGAGTCCTTACTCCTTTACTAAAGAGGGGACGGGATGGGGACATCCTCATGGTGTTTCTGTTTTTAAAGGGGTTTTCTCTCAATGTCCTTTCTTTGACAGTATTTAGGTGACTTTTAAGAGGAAACAAGGTGGCATCTCCTGAGAGGGCCCCAACAGAGAGGCGGAGAGGGGTAAGAGGTGAGAAACCAGACTGGGGACCAGATGGCCCTGGGTGTGCGTCTTGTACCCCTTTGCTTCATAGCTGACCAGTGGCATTAACCTGTCTGGCTTTCTGTCTCCTCAGTTGCAAAAATGGCCTTTTAAAGGTCCCCAAACCCCTGCCTTCCAGGGTTACAGAGAGGATCAATGAGGAAAGAGAGAGTGCCTAGCAGTGGTCTGTAAAGAGCAAACTCCGAACCAGTAGTTTGACTAGTAGTTTGACTGGTGGCAGCTGTCACTGACGGTGGTGGCCGGGATGATGGTGGTGGTGAAGGTGGTGGCAAAGGCCGGTAGGCAGGAGAGCGATGGTAAAGATGGGAAGGAGCCCAGTGAGAAAGCACCTGCTGGAAAGTTGGAGAGGCCAATGACATCGGGTTTTGTCCGTATACGTTTCCAGTTCCCCTGTGGTGGCTTCTGTACCTGGTTTGAGGTCCAGAAAGGCACCGAGGACCCGCTACGGACGCGCCGGGCACCAGGAATATGCTGGCGAGCTGGATCAGACTCGTTCTGTCCACTTGGTGCATTCAGTGGGGGATCTGGAAATAATGAATCATCATATTAAGGAGAGTGTTGTTGCAGCCCAAGCTAAGGGCACTGGAAAAGAAACGTGTTTTCTTTTTTCAGAGTGTACGGGAGAGGAAGCTGTCCTAGATTTGGGCATGTCAGGGAATACTTCCCTGAGAAAATGATACGTGCACACTTGAGCCGTGAACTGAAGGATGAGCATGTGGTGGCGGGGGGGGGGTGGGGGGTGGTGCAGTTCCAGGGCAGGAATAGCGTGTCCGCGGGCCCTCTGCTGGGAGGGACCGGACGCGTGAGGGGAACCTGCAGAAGGTCAGCGTGAACATGGGGTACAGAGTGAAGTGAGTCTGGGGGCTGGACGGGGGCCGCCATGTCGGGCCTCTGGCCCGCCAGGACGACGTGTAGTCTTGTGTGTTGAACGCCCTTAGGATGGTGGGAAACCCTTGTCCTGATGGCTGGGAGGCGCCACAGTCAAGCCGTCTGTTTCAAAAAACTCTCTGGCCATGGGCTCGGGGGCTGGAATTTGAAGGAAGCTAGAGATGATGGGAGTAGTTGGGTCTACGATGGTTCTGTAAATGCATAAAACCAGTGGTAGTGAGAGTGGCCTTGAGAGTCACTTGGGAAGTTGACTAGCAAGGCTTGGCAGCCGCATGGATTCAGGGAGTCCGCTGTGTGAGGAAGGATGCCTGGCCAGAACCAGAGGGAAGCCCGTGCCTTTCGCTGAAGGGGCAGGGGTGGGGAGTGGGGTGAGTTCTGTCCCTGCCTCGTTGAGTTAGAAGTGCGCCGCACGACCTGTGAGGAGGAATCCACCAGGCAGAAGGATGGGGCGGGTCTAGAGCCCAGGGGAGGCGCTGGAGTGGGAGCGGGGGAGTCTCGTGGGAAGGGCAGTACAGGAGAGGCCCCCAAGTTGAGTTTCCAGCCAGAGTCGTTGTGGATAGAAGCTGTCCGGTGCTGCGAGGGACTGGAGATCGAGTCGTAGCCCCTTGGTCGTTGAGATGAGGAAACGGAGGCTCGGAGAAGGCGGCCCTGCTGGTTTGTGGCAGAAGCCCTCCTAGACTGGATTCTTCACCGTCCTGCTTCGGTCCCCGTGCGGCACACCGAGTGGAGTATCTTCACGTAGACACAGAACGTGAACCGAGGGCTCGGATGTCCACCCCCTTGATAGCAGATCTATTTTTTGTTAGCATCCAAACGGACAGCTCACAGCTTCGCCTTCTCCTCTTGATCACTTTAGAGCTGACATTCTGCCGGCTCCTTATTAAAGAAAGAGCAAAGCAAGAGCTGGCTGGGAGTGGTTTCAAAGCTCGAAATAGAACTATACCATGCCCTTAATTCTCAAGCCTGGCAAGGCCCACACGGCAGCCGGGAAGGACTCGGGCAAGGTTAAAGCTAAGATCATTTGGCGACACTCTTTTCCTGCTGGTTATTCAAAAATCCGGCCAAGTCCCAGAGCACCGGTTATTACTTAAAGCTGGTCCCCAGAATATGGGGATTACGTACAAGAAAGGCAAATCCGTCGTTCTCAGGACCCTTTTTCAAGATGCCTCCTCTGTGAGACCGGTGAGGTGTCAGCAGCTTCTCCTGGCTGTTACTTTAAAAAAAAAAAAAAATGCAGTGTTTAATTACACGTGGAGCGTGTGGGTTCGGTTTATCATAAATAAGTTGATAATACAGACTGGGGCTAGGCCAACGTCGGCTTTAATGGCCTGCCCCCACCAGCCATGGTCTCCATACTCCACCTCTCAAATTCCCCCGAGGCTACCAGCTTCACGTAGAAAACTGCCTTGTTGCAAAAAACACAAGTCACGTTTCTGTCACTTGGCAGAGTCAGCTTGGAGGCCCTTGGTTGGTTCACCCAGGATCTCCCTTGTTCTTTCCAGTCGTCACCCTGTCATCTCTGGTCCCGGTAGGAGACCGTTGACGGTCACTTCCCAATTGATGTCCACTTTGGCTTATTTCCACTCGGTCCCCCTGTCCTGGCACGTTCTTCTGCGCACACGTTTACAGGGGTTTCTCTAGGGTCAGTCTTAAGCGGTAGGACTGGTAGGCCACAGGTACACACGGAGCTTTGACTCAGTTTTCCCTTTAGTACAAGACTGCCAGTCTGTCCCCACCAGCGGTGTGTGTCTGTCCTCACACCACCCAGTTGCTCTGGCAAGAGAGCAGTGACACCAGGTCTGTGGCCAGACCCCCTCCAATTTGGAGCCAGATCCTGGAGCTGTTGTCCTGAGGGCCATGACCTTGGCGGTTGAACTTCAGTGAGATAGATTTCCCAGACCTGCCACCAGGGGAGGTGGGGGGAGACCTCACTGAGGGAAACGAGGCGAGAGGCGGCTGAACAGGCTCTGCGCCCAGTTTCTTCGAGTTCTTACGAAGGGGACGGGGTTCTCTGAGACACAGCATCGACACACCGCTCTTGCCGGTGCCCCCTCGGGAACTCTGAGCAGTGCTCTGATCACGTGATCATTTTGGACCTGCTTGGTAGGCGTCCTCCCCCGATCCCTGATCTAGACAGTGTAGGTTGGGAGTGACCACGATTGAAAGAATGCCCTCCAGCCAGCCCTTGAGATCGAGGACCCTGTCCCCCGCCCTCCTTCCTGCCCGGCTCATTGCCGGCATAGACGAGGTAGTCACAGCGCATAACCAGAGTTCCCTTATGATTTCTCATCCAACACGGACATTTTTGAGTGTGAAAAGCCGTGGTAACTGGAGGGGGGTGCTGGGGTGACAGGGGTTAACCAGGGCTTTCCTGCAAACCGAGTTGTAGGGGCGTCCTAGCTTTTCTTAATAGTGATATTAGTATTGTTATTAATATGATAACACTGTTACATATATACATAAAATTAATGACATTAACATTGATATTACTTTTAGCATGTTCAAAAGAGTAACTTCCTATCTCCAGCTAGTTTTAAAATAGGCTTCTCTCCGAAGAGAGAAAGGTCTGCCGTGGGAGCCCCTGTTAGTTAAACTGGTTGAACTCTCTGCATGAACAGGGAAATTTGCCCAACTGTGTTTCTGAAGTCACGGTGGAAACACAAGGAAAAGAGCAAACTGGGGAGAAAGAAAACAGGAACTTTCTCTGAGACCTTTCCTGGGGGTTTCTGACCGGAGAGCCGAGGTAAGTGGCCACATGTTGTTGGGGGCTTGGTTCGGCATCAGCGGCCAGGACTCTGGGCCCCTCCTCCCCGCTCCCCTCCCCCCCCCCGCCAACCCACGCACTCCATGTGGAGGGCCCAGTGTACCCTCTCTAGCAGGGCCGTTGGAAGTGCCCAACACGTGGCTTGCCTGGAACAGAGAAGGTGGGAGGTGGCCTGGAGTGTGGAGGGAACGGCCATTTTTAGGCAGAGAATGTAGGCAAAAACTTTCTGAGTTCAAAAGTACTATAGAAATTAGAAAAAAATCTATAGTCCTTTAGAAGTATTGAGATTCTTGCTCAAACTTCGGTTGTTTCCGTACTAGCTGGATGATTTTTGCCTTATTCCCGTTCTATAGCTACGCTTCACGGTGTTCTTTAAATCAACTTGCTGTATTTATGTAAATGAATTTAGTTTTAAAGGAAAATTATTCCAATATCACTTGGCTCCTGGCTAAGAAGTTTTTAAATGCACAAGGAGATAAACGCATAGCTCTTAAAATGGACAGCATTGGCTCTTGGCCCCTTGGAATCCCCTCGGCCCCGCCTTCGTCCGGGGCGGCCCTGTCTTCCCCTCAGCACGCGGTGAGGGGCTGAGCCCGTTCATCCACCGGGGAGAATCCCCGACTGGACCCTAGCGAAGACAGCGTGACAGGTGGACTTCCCGTCTTGTGTGCCGTATTCTTGCCAACAGACATTTACCATCGAGGGGGACGGAGGAGATTTCGACCCTGGTACCTAGGAAGGCAACTCCTGGCTGAGGAGGTGGTGGGAAGGAAGAATTCTGCTTCCAACCCGCTGAAGCCTGTTGAGCTCCGACAGGACTGAATTACTTGGGGCATATTTTCTTTCCATGACATTTGCCTTCTAATAATAAATCGACAGATGTAGTTGTCTCGATCTGCCTTTACCATGACATTTGCCGTCACCTCACGTGTTTTTGTTTGCAGACGCAGCCAAGAAACAGGCTTCTCGGTGAGGCTTTAACCCATGCCCTTGGCCTCCGCAGAGCTCTGTCCCAAACAACGGGAGCGCGAGCCCAGGCACCTTCCACTTCCTGCCGACGTGCCTCGCAGGGGCCCACCCACTCCCCCGCTTTGTGCTGAGGCCTTTTCTCTCACAAGGGGCTTTTCCGGGGATTTGGGGCGGAGGGGGGGAGGAAGGCCGTCCAGTAGATGCGGTTCCCGGCTGTGTCTTGCTTGGGTTGGCTCATTGTGTGTTTGTAAGTCCTAAATTTAAAAAGTATGTGTTGAGACGGTCTCCATGGGTCAATGGAATGGGACAGTTGAAATGAATCCAGGGCATGCGAGGAGGGGACCCGTTGTGTCCCGGCCGAGGACGTGGTTTTCGGGCCAGGCTGTGACCGGCCGGCACACCGGGGCTCCGCTCCCCCCCCCCCCACCCTTTCTTTCATACCAAGTGAGAAGTGTTCCTGGCACGTGCTAGGTTCTCAGCAGTTTGTTGGGGTTTTTTCCACACATGTGTTGTGAATATGTGTTGGGTATTTTTGAACGTCGAATTCAAATTTCGTTGCGTTTTGGTTGACTCCTTTCTCATGTGCGTACTTTTAAACTTGTCAGCCTGTCGTTACGGAGGTTTCCAAGCGTGCGCAGGTGGAGGTGAGACCCCGGGGCCCCGCACGGCTGCGGTAGCCTGTCAGCGACTGCTGCCTCCTTCACCCCTCCGTCGTCTTTGGGTGTCTTTTTAAGGCCTGGCCCGGAAATCCTACCGTTGCACCAGCTCTTTCTGGACTCTTCTGGGGTCTGGAAGCCAGTGTCTTCCCCGCAAGGAGAGCAAGTCAGGTAGCTGAGCCTGCTCCCTGGCCCCCCCCCCCAACCCCTGAGGCACTCCATCCCTGCACGGATCTAGGGCACCCTCGCGAGGGGAGGAGACGCCAACCCCTGGAGCCCCAGGAACCTCCTGGAGCCACCGCCCCTCTCCTGGGTCCCCCGGTAGAGGCCCCCACATTGATCGCTGGACACTTTCCCGATTCCCAAAGTAGCGCAGACCCATTTTTGGTGACCAGGCAAATCCCGGCTCTGCTCTTTCTAAAAGAATGCACATTTGGAACATACAGAGCCCAAATCAGTGTGATGTCAGTTGTCACTGTCCGTGTGGAAAGATTTTGCCACGGCCAGCTGCCGGGCCTCTTCGCGCTGTATTAATAGCAGGGCCGTGGGGCCCGATGGGGTCGGAAGCCAGGGAGAGGGGAGGGACAGCTGTGGCGGACATCACACCATGCTCCAGGCATGTGCTCCCGTGTCACGGGCACACAGATGGCCCACACCTTGCCCTGCCGCTCAAAGCCCCCCCAGGCCTGTGCCTGTCTTCTCCTTGTAGGGTCAGGAATGGGCTCCGGCGGACGGTGCACTTGACAGAGGAGCCAAATTAAGATGGGCACGATTGGAACAGAGGGTTCGGGTGGCCCCATGTTCTGGGTCAACTTACGCTTTTACTGGAAGCACAGGCATGTGCCGGCCGAACGAGTCGGTGGTATTTAAACAGCTGGGGGTATTGGGTTCTATATGCCAAGGCCGGACAGATATTTTTAAATGTCACAGGCCAAATGGAACCTCCGCTGGCACCGGCCAGAGGGGCAGGGGGATTTGGAGGACACCGCACCACCGTGGCTGGATATGGCCCGGAGAGCGGGGGGAGGATTAGTGCCTGGGAAGAAGCCCAGCGCGTGAGGTTCAGCGACGAAAGAGCGGGAGGGTCATTTGAGTAAGCGGTAGGCGCCTGACGGGTGGGGTCAGGGGCAGGTGGACATGTGTGGAAACGCCAAGGACTCATCCGGAGCTGGGAGGTCAGCAGGGTGGAGCCCCCGAGCTCACGGGGGAACGGGCCGGGGAATCAACCCTGTGGTCAAGGTTCCTGGCTTTGGTGTCCTACAGAACTGAGCGCTGACCTCAGCACCCCAGTGCCCGCCCCACTCCCTTGGGGCAACTCATTGATCTGCCCGGGTGGTTCCCCCCACCCCCCCGAGTCGGAGGGAAGGGACCAGGGCTCCTGGAGGATTAAGCTGGACGAGTTAGCTACCTGACGTTCAGGAGCAAGCCCCTAAATGGTGGCCGCTGTTGTTACTAGCGAACGCGAATCTGTGGAAAACCGCCATCGTGGAATGGCTTGGAAACCGCCCTCCAGGCCCATCCCACCCGGAGACATGTTGTGTTTCAACCGCACAGAGTATTGTCTTTGACGTCGGAGTTCTGGTAGCCGCCAACGTTTGGATACCGGGAGATGCTACCAAAACTTTTGGAGAGTTGACTTCTCCCGGCCTGTGGGAGCCTCGGGTCGGCCAGGACTCGTCCGCCGGCAGCCGTAACCGAGGGGCGGCTGCCCCCTGTCGGCGAGCTGCAGACCACGCCGGGCGCCACCTGGTCCCATCACTCACCTCTGAGCAGGGCCTGGCCTCTGTAGGCATTTGCACTTGCTGTCTCTGCAGTCAAGTGGAGCTATTATTATCTCAGAAGGGGCGAGGACCATCAGAATTAGCCACTGACTTGCTGGCTGGGGCCTCCTTGACTTTGCCCTGACATTGGTCTTGGGAGACCTGGGCTCATGGAAGAGCGCTGGGTGGCCCGGCCTGGGACGGGGGAAGCAAAGGAAGGGGCGGCGGGCTTTCACGAAGGCCCCTGCCAGGCCCCCGGAGGCAGCTCGCTGCCCGCTTTTCTCCCCGTGGCCCCTTAGTAACCTGAGCAGAAACACAACAGGGTTAGGGCAGTTACTGCCGCAATGCCAACGCCCTTGTGGCCCTGGGCCTCTCGGTCATGAGGATGGGGCTTGGGAAGGCTCGAGGGGGCCAGGGTGGGTCTGGAACCTGGATGTGGCTTCTTAGCACCGGGAAGGAAGGCTAAGGGGGCGTTCGGTGGCGGGGGGGGGGTCTTGGGGCCCTCAAGTTCATCCCTGTTGCTGCGCAGAATCTCTTGCTTGTCCTGTGCGGTTCAGACTCCCTCTTCCTTGTCCAGGCCCCTGGGAAGACCCCGTGGCACCAGTGACCCAGCTGGGCCTCCGGGGCCACCTGTATGAGGGCTTGGGGGACCCTCCTCTTCTGAGGAGTCTTCCCTGTGTACACACAGCCAGGCTCAGACTCGGAGAAGCCCTTCCTCCTGGTCTGTCTGCTCCTTCGCTGGACTTCCTCTTTCCCAGATGTTTGGGAAATACGTTGATTTCATCTTCACGGCGATTTTACAGGGAACCTGGGGTTCAGGGAGGTCAAATAACTTGTGCAAGGCCATCCAGCCGGACAGTAGTAGAGTCTGGGTCTGAACTCCAGAGTCCACCTTCTAAACCACTGCCTTTGAATGCTGCTTGGGAGATATGGGGGTGCTCCAGGGAGGAGTCTGGGATGACGCTTGGGCTGAGGCAGGAGCCCTCCCTGGAGCAAGTTGGGGGTAGGCCCTGGGTCGCGGAGAGCGGGCCATGGGCTCCAGGGACAGAGGGACGCCAGCCCGGCTGCAGGAGTTGAGAGGGAGGCGAGCGGGGGTGGGTGAGGGCGTGTGGAATGCCGAGGAGTCTAAGCCGTGGTCTGAATCCACATCTTCTAATGCTTTTTTCTGCTACCCCGTGGAAGAGGGGTCGGCAGAGGCAGAGGAGTGGCTGGGAGACCAGCCGGTCTCGAGGAGGCCTGGCTGGACCCGCCAGTGGTCATGATGAGTATGTTTGCGATGCATTTGGGAGGCTCGCGGCCCCGGCCTGTGGATGTGCCACAGGTCAAAGGTCACTCTAATTTGACCAGGGTCTGAGCTGGGTTAGCTGGGCCTGCTTCCTGAGGTGGCCCAATCTGGGGAAGGCTTTCCCTCTGAGGCCTCTCTCTCTCTCTCTGGTTCCTTCCAGCCTGGAGCGGACATGGCCTCAGGGCAAGGCAGCCTTGGAGAGCCGATGGGTGTGGGTGGTAGGCGGGAAGTCGTGGTTAGGAAGACCAGCCACAGGCCGGACGGACACCAGTGTGCGTGTGGTGACCCGATTTCCAGCAGTGCCTTCCCTCTCACCAGCACTTCTGGAAGGGAGCAGTAGGACCTGTTGATACGGTGTCATAGGAGTTTTCTGATTGTAACTTTCTGGCGGACAGTGAGCCTTGAGAGGTCTGTGCCTGAAGCCCCTCCTCAGGCCCATGATGAAAATGGGCAGCTGGATTGGGTGTGTGGGTGGCCCGTGCTCCCTGTGGGTGCACCGTGAAGGGGTCTTGTGGACACCCCTAGGTTCTCCTGCAGCCCCGCCCTTGTCCTCTCTTTGGGTGAGGGACGTTTCTGGGGGCTCAGGGAGTGGCACAAAGTGCCCCAGTCCCTCACCACTAGGTGGCACAGCTGCAGTGGTGATGTTGACGGGGCTTTCGATGCCCCTTTCTCAGGAGAATCCCTGGGTAGGGGTTCCTGTGGTCCCCTTGGCCCTGGACGCTTCCAGGACCTGCTCTGGACCTGGCCGTGTGGTCTCGGGTAAGTGATGGCACCTGCGTGGCTTTCCGGAATGACAGTTGGGTCCGGAGATGATGGGTTTCCACCAGCACAGTCATTTCGCGGTGCATGAGGCCCCAGGTCCAACCGCCTCATTCCCTCTGTTCCCCAGCCTCTGTCCCTGCTCTGCGGCGTCATCGGGACCGCCGTGGTTCTGTCTCCTTCCTAAAGGCTTCCGTGAGCTTGACTTCTTGTGGTCTGCTCTTACCGACCAAGGCTCTGAAGTCAACTCTGAGCCGGCGATTGGCCCAAGGTCCCACCAGAAGGCCTTGGAGATCGTGACTCCCAGGCGATCTCATTAAGCGCCGGGTCTCTCTCATCAGAAGAGGGGCCACACTTCCAGAACCATTACTGCTTCTCTCAAGTCCACAACAGACAACAGTCCGAAGATGGCCCCTCAATAGAGGTTGCGCTGATGGCTGTTCTTTGGAAGAGAGACATCAAGCTGAAGAGCCACCCGAGTGTGGCCGTGGGGTGTCGTCGTGTGTGTGCACGTGTGTGTGTGTGTCTGGTTTGTTCGTCCTGTTAACCCTTCCTTCCCCCTCTTCTCATCCTTTCCGTCCCCAGCCTCTTTGTTCTCGGGTGTCCTCGGAGCCTCCAGCAGCCGTGTCCCCGCTAAAGCTCTGGCAGCACTGTGTGTCGATGCTCCTTGAAGCTTCAGCCTCTTCTCGATGGGAGTTTAACCTTTGCTCTGAAGCGAGGTTTTGCTAAGAGACACGGGTCTGTACAAACGAGGTGAGATCAGCCTTCGCCTCTTACCAGAACCGTTGTTCGGAAGGGTTTCTGTGCCTCATTGTCTGCAGATGTCACTTGGGAATTGAGTCCTATTTAGCTTTGAGGAACGGCCCAGCAAGGGGGCCCCTCCCAAACACCTTGCCCGAGCTTACTTTGGGTTCACCCCCAGGCTTCTTGAAGATTAATTCACGGTGGCGGCTCCCCGCACCGCCCCCCCCGCCCAACAGCACCTGAGCTGAGAGGACTTTTACCCTGCCGGGTTACCGCCGAGCTGTATCAGGTGAAAGTGGGAACCTCCAGACCATCTGTTGTTAAAAAAAAAATAACGGAACACGTATAGAGCAAACACTTTGTACTGCTGCATAATAAATGTGGAATGCAGTGACCTTGGTTGAGGTAGTCACGGGCTTGCTGCCCACTCCCTGCTCGTCTGAGGCGCCAGGCGGTTAGGTTTGTAGTCTTCTGCCCTCCCCCAATTCCCCCCCCCCACCCCCGGGAGGAGAACTCGGGAGCCCCAAGCCCCTGACAGGGCCCCTGTCCTGGCCACGCGGGGATGTCCTCTTCCAGCTCTGGCCACATTCAGAATTTTCTGTCTGCTCTGCGCCACGACGAACATTCCAGGCGACACGTCCACTCCCGCTGGTGTTTCTCATCCGCCAGCGCCGTTGGGCCAGAACCTCCGGAGGCTGTCGGCCCCAGAGGAGGACACGAGAGGGTGCAGGCCGAGGGCAGAAGGCAGGCGGCGCTCCCGCGGTCTCCCATGGCTGAGAAGGACCAGCCTCGTGCTCGGCTCAGGAGCCAGCTGACAGCCCCTTTCTGATTTGCAGCTTTTGTTCAGAACTGGGCGGGGGGCCCCCCATCATCGTAGCACTCGAGTTAGGCAATCATTCACAGACTCTTCTCCTGGGGCCCCATGCACAACAGCACCATGGCGCGTGGCTGCCACTCAAACCAAGGTAGCGACAGAACCTTCTGGGAGAAGCCTTCAGAAGATGAAATGTTGAGGCCGGCTGTCAGCGCGTGAGGCCACGACAGAGCTGTGATGAAGTTCTTTTCCGTGGTGCTCGGAGCCTGCCACCAAGGCCCCGGCAAACCCATGTTCGAAGGCCGTTTCTTCAAAGTAAACAGCGCTGCCTTTGAACCGGGAAGGGAAGCCGGCTGGAAGGCAGGTCCCTGTGTGCGTGTTTGAATGGGGTCCATGAGGAAAGATGTCACGCGGGTCTTTGGCTTATGGGTCGCATAAGCCCTTGGGGTGCAGAGAGGGGCCGCCGGAGTCCTGTGACATCTTTGTCCATCTGGGAGCACCCTAGGTTCCAACGTGGGGCAGGGTCGGGAGGAGGGGCGGCAGGAGCCCCCGGGGCCACGTCATGAAGTCAGGGAAGGGTGTGTGAGGCACAGCCCTGGGTGGGAGGTGATGATGCGGGTCCTTCCGGAGGGCCCCCCCCAATCCTGTTGTGCTCAATTCAGAGGGTTGGGTGGAGGCTTTCCTGAAAGGCTCGGAGGAGTGCTGCACCCACGGGCTGTGCGGTCAGGAGGCGAGACACGGGGAGCCACACAAGGGAAAGGCCACGCCGTCTGCCTGTCCCCCCTCCCCCCCCACACAGAGGCCCAACTCCACCGGCGGGTCCCCCACGTGGTGGCCAGAGGCCACTGACCATGTTGTTGTTCTGCTCCAAGCCTCCGGTGGCTACTTGGAATACAACCCCGCTCTGAGCTTGGCCTTGACCACCTGCGTTTCCCCCACATGCCCCACATGCCGTTTGGCCCCAGCTGCCTGAAGACCCGGACCTGGGCCTGCTCCTCCTCTCCTTGGGTTCTGCCTCCCTCTCACCCTGGCTTCCCGCCTGCAGGGAGCACCCCCTGCCATCCAGCTGTCACTGGCATCACAGCCCCTGTCGTCTCTGTCCCTTTGCCAGTAATGTGTATGCTCCCACCTCATAGAGTCTGTGAGCTTGCAGGATGAGGGCTGTAGCTGCCCTGAGGATTATTACGTTCTCCAGCTTGGTCTCCTCCCGTGGTATGCAGTAGGTGCCTAATCAACGTGTGAAACTGAAGGGCGCCCGGGGGGCCCAGTCGGTTAAGTGTCCAACTTCGGCTCAGGTCATGATCTCAGTTTGTGAGATCAGACCCCGCTTTGGGCTCAGCGCTGACAGCACAGAGCCTGCTTGGGATTCTCTCCCTCCCTCTCTGTCTCTGTCCCTGCCCTGCCGATGCTCCGTCTCTCTCTGTCTCAAAAATAAATAAACATTTTTAAAAAAATTATCAAAAAAGTAGATGTTTGAGAATGAGTAGGATGAACATCCTTCTCTGTGTCCGTTCTCCACAGAGCTCTGCTCTGCACCTGCTGGTGTCCTAGAGGCAGGCGCGGGGCTGTGGCTCACCTGCCTTCCTCAGTTTCCCTTGGTTGCTGCTGGGGGGCTTCTTGGGAAGCACGATGCCCTGCCTCCACCCAGGCCAAACCAGGTTCCCCCCCCCCCCCCCCCCCCGCATCTTCTCCCATTACAGTTTGCTCTTTGCCTCCATGGCATTTGCCAGAATGTGGAACTTAAAACTTATCCTCCTAACGCCTGGCTTCCCCGGCCGGCCGAACCCCAACGGGCAGGGCCTGTCTTTCTCACATACTTGGAACAGAGCAGGCATTTAGGTGATATAATTGCTGGCTGGACGGATGGATGGACAGAGCAGAAAGATGAAGAAGGCAACTGAAGAAGATCCCGAGTGCAGAGTGGCTTCCTGACAGTTGAGGGGACACTCTGGGCGTGGGACAGGCATGGGAGTGAGAGGTGGCCCAGAGCGTGCTGGGAGTCAGATGCCTCCTTCCCGGTAGAGGAA
The DNA here is from genome assembly GCF_022837055.1 of Prionailurus viverrinus. Classification (NCBI taxonomy): domain Eukaryota; kingdom Metazoa; phylum Chordata; class Mammalia; order Carnivora; family Felidae; genus Prionailurus; species Prionailurus viverrinus. The sequence goes on from NC_062563.1 coordinate 4,544,987, forward strand.
GTGCGTTCTGGTGAACAGACCTCCTTGAGAAGCTGACACCCATCCCCATCACAGCAGAGCCGATGTGGAGTCCTCTGGGCTTGAGGACACCCTGGAGCCCAGCTCTGCAGGGAGGCGCGAGGTGTGCATCAGCGTGGAATGGGGGGGGGCGGTGTTCTAGTGACAGACTCGGCCCCTGGGCCGCTCTGCCCCCCACCCCCGGTTATAACAGCCAGGCTTGGGTGGCCCCCGCCAGTGAGGTACCAGGCAGAGAAGGGGGCCTACGCAAATGGGACGAGGAGGCCCAGGGCGCGGCGGGAGGCCCCCCGGAGACGGGAGGGAGGGAGGGAAGAACGGGGCCTTTGCCACCAGACAGCATGTGCCACAGGGAGGGCTCTAAGCCAGTGGCTTTGGAGACGGTCTGGGGGTGTGTGTACAGGGCGTCCTGGTCCAGCTCCGGCCCCCTCCCCTTCTGAGTGTTCCCCTGCACCCAGATGGTGGCACAGCTGGCATCCTCCCTGCCCCCGCCCTGCCCACCCCAGTGCGGCCGCTCGGTGTTCAAGGAGTAGCTCCGGGTCAGTGTGCATCGTGGGCAAGTGCGCATACACGGCTCCTTAGCTCTCTGTTCGGGGCCCTGGAAGCCCTAGGACGACAACTCCCCCAGCAGCAGGCGTGTCCCACCCTCAGACTTTGGTCTCTGACGCCTTTGTCCAGTAGAAGCAAGCAGGCTTCTTGTTAACGAGAGCTTGTTGCTGGGCCTGCTGAGGCAAGGGCTGCGGACGAGCCGGGGAGAGTGTCGCGGCAGGAAGGTGAGGAAGTGCTCCAAAACCAAAATGGCGGCACGGCAAAGGACACGGGAGCCCCCGGAAGTGCTCCCAGTCGCCCCGAGGGGCAGAGTCTGACTCACAAGCTAGCCCTGGATTATGATCCCGGTGTATACTATAAATATGCATGAGTCTACACGGTTGTCAATAACGGAAACCAGAGAAATGGGTGCGAGAGACCAATCCCTTGTGTGGAGAATTCCAAAGAATTCAGGCAAATGCCCCTCAAGAAGCGGGGACGTAACTACACGTCCCTTTAGTCTGCAGAGTAGAACCTTGGCCACAGTGGGCACCACACACCCGCCGGGGCCAAGGCTCACGTGGCCTGTGACAGTCCCGTTGCCCGCACAGCCCCAGACAGGACGAGAAGACCTTCATGTCTGTGAGCTTCCTCCCACATCCGTCACCCCAATACGAGCGTCAACCAAACATCAGGGACATTTTATAGGATACCTACCAGCACCCTTCAAAATGGTCAAGGTCATCAAAAACCGGAGAAATCTGAGAAACTCCCAGCCAAGAGGAGACGTAACAGCTGCGTGTAACGTGTCCCGGGTGGGATCCTGGAACAGAAAAAAAGGGCATTCGGTAAAAACCACCCATGTTCCGAATAACACGTGGAGTTGAGATCAGTTAATAACGTGTCAATGTTGGTTCATGAATTGTGACGAATGACCACAGCAGCATAACGGTAGTAGAAACCGGGTGCTGAGCACACAGAAACTCTGCCCCATCTTCATAACTTTTTTGTAAATCTAATTAATTGTAAATTAATTAATTAATTGTAAATGTAATTAAAAACCTACTTACTTTTTAAAAACGTTTATTCACTTTTGAGAGAGAGAGAGGGCATGCACAAGTAGGGGAGGGGCAGAGAGAGAGGGAGACACAGAATCCGAAGCAGGCTCCAGGCTCCGAGCTGTCAGCACAGAGCCCGACGCGGGGCTCGAACCTACGAACCACGGGATCATGACCTGAGCGGAAGTCAGACGCTTAATGGACTGAGCCACCCAGGCGCACCAAAAGTTTATTTAAAATACAGGCGTGAGTTTCCGATTCTGTGTCTCCCTCTCTCTCTGCCCCTCCCCCGTTCATGCTCTGGCTCTCTCTGTCCCCCAAAAAATAAATAAACGTTGAGAAAAAAAAAATTAAAAAAAGTAAATAAATAAAATACAGGTGTGTGTGGCCCAGCCGCTGAGAAACAGAAAGCAAGGCCCCAGGCCCTCCTGTATGCAGCTCCGGGCTACACGGAGAACTGAGGCCAAATGCGCCCTGACCGCACGCCCACGTGGGCCCTGGATCCCCACCCCCACCCCCCATCCCGATCTTCTCTCTGTGCCGTGACTCCCAGCATGTGCGTGTTTACGATGTATGCGGTTCCTCTTCTGCCTGAATGCAGGCTGCATGGCGGGGGCTGCTCCCCTCTGCCTGCCGGGGTCGTCCCCGTCCTGGCCAGTGTCCAGGTTCACCCTCATGTGGGTGAGATGGACGGGAGGGAGGAGGTTGGCGGGCGGGACGCACGGTGAGGCAGGAGAGTTGGTGTCTGGGAGGCGCCCGGGGCCCTGGCTGTGACCACACAGGGTGTGGGCCAGAGGGGCAGTGTTGGGACGGAGGCAGGGCCCAGGAGGGCGGCTGGGCTTTCTTGCCCCGGAAGAGCCCCCGCTCCCAGTGTGTGCACCCGGGACACCCCGCTCGGGTGAAAGGCCCAGGCCTCCTCGGACTGGAACTGCTGGTTCCAGAGCCTCCCTGTCCCCGTGGCCCTGAGTGTCCGTGGGGCCCGGCCTGCCCAGCCGCTGGCAGTGGCTTGCAGAAGTTGAAGAAAACCCAGGGTGCTCTGTGGGCAGAAGGAGATACAGGGGAGGCCCCGTCTGCCCCCACATTATCTCTCCATACTCCCCTGACGTGGTTCACTTTCTCAAAAGGCAAGATGTTCTCATAATCCGAGGTGAATTGGGACCGATGCCATCTTCTCAGAAAGAGAACGTGCCCGCGTCCTGGGCATTCGCACTCCCCTGCGAACGGGGAGCCATCTGCGGCCTGGTCCTTCACAACGAGCTGTGATGCCTGTGGCCCGGGCCGGGGCTGTGAGGGCGGTGCCTGCCGTCCACTACCCAGACTGGGGAGCTTGTGGGGGGCACCCCCCCCCCCCGCCCACCGCTTTCTTGAGGCCCAGCTTCCTTCTGGGAAGAGTTCTGAAAGGGGCTCGGACAGCAGCACCCACCCGCCAGCCCGAACTTCAGGCACCACAACGTACACTGTGGTCCTCTCTGCCTTTGATTAAACAGCTGTCCTCAGCCGCAGCCCATGTCCACAGCCACCGGGTGCCCTTTCTGCATGGGTGACTCACCAGAATTAACGTTCATTTGATTTTTACTATAAATTACGCCTCACATAATTTCTCCATTACGGGCGGGGGACGGCCCCTCGGAAAGGCTGGAGCGGGCCATTCGGTCCCTCGTGCCGGGGACACGCTGACTTGTTCCTCCTCCCACGTGCTGGATGGCGGACGGCCATCGCAGGTGGCTTAATGGACGTGCCCCCCCCCCCCCCACCAGCCCACATGGGAGATGTTCACCTCGGGCCCCCAGGAGGGGTGGAGGGGTCAGGCAGAGAGCGAAGATATTCGTGAGCCACTTGAATGTGGAAGGTTGGGATGTTAAAGGTAAGAGAAAAAAAAATGACGCTTTTAAAGATGGAGGGGTCTCCCCTCCCGCCTTCCCTTCGTCCTGCCTGCCTTCCTTCAAATGCTCACTGACTGTGCCCAGCGTTGTGTGAAACACTGACACTGGCAATACAGTACTGAGCAAAATTAGGGCCTCCGCCCTCAAAGCGCTTGTGGCCCAACAGGACTCATTGGATAAACACAGAAGCACATGTCAGATCGCCACCAACAACGATGTGCAACAGAGGGGCTGGTCCCTTCCTTCCCAGAGGACGCCACGTGGGGCTGAGGCCCAAAGGACGGGGAGGCATTACCAGGCAAAGAGGCGGGACTGCATGTGCAAAGGCCCTGTGGGAGGGGACCGAGGGAGCAGGCAGGACCCAAGGAAGGCCAGGTGAGCAGGGGGGAAAGAGGAGTCCAGGCAGGGCTTGTGGGCCCTGGAAAGAATTGTGCTTGTTATCCTGAGGCCAGGGGGTTGCACTGATGTTTGAAGGAGTGGGGGTCATTCTGTGAAGCAGTCAGCGGCTCAGCCAAATCCCGCTGGGATGGGTGAGGGGGGGAGGGGCGCTTCCGTCTGCAGACATGGCCCTGACCGCCCAGTGCTGGGCTCTGCATTTCCAGGACGAGGGGAGGGGAGTGCGCGCAGAGGTGGGGGAAGGGCATGCGTGGGGGCGGGGAGAGCAAGGACCCAGAGGCTTTTCACCAGCGTTGAAACCATACGCTACTCTGTAAAAATCCGACTAGCCGAGGACTGTGACTCATCCACCCCAATTCCCCCGGCAGTGGAATAAACCAATTTGCTTAAACCTCCAACTGATCTCATACATTTGTCTTTTTTTTTTTTTTAATATCTAAAGCTCAAAAGAAACCAAAGTTTACAAGAGAAGAAAAAACCTAGCACAGTAGATTGAAGCAGACGTGTGCTTATCTGTTTTCCAAAAGAATTGAATTAAAAACAAAGCCCACAAACAGAAGCTCACGACACTGTCTGCACCAGGCACCTGCTGCCCCTCTTGCCTCGGTGCCTGGAATAAATCACCCTGCAGCCGGCCTGTCCTCCCTGGGAAGGGGCCAACCTCCTTCCGGTCCGGGGGAGGTGGGGGGGGGGGGGTGTTCCTGCCGCAGGATGCACAGAGCTAGGTACACAGCGAGACCACCCAAAGGACAACTTTGGATGGAACCTTGGGGTCATTCCTGACACAGGCGCCCTATCGCTGTTTCTGTAGACGACAAAAAGGGAGGCCGGGAGAAGTCAAGTAATCTACCTGAAGCCCTGACCTCGTAAATATCAGGCTGGTCCAGACCTCCCCCACCCCCCACCCCTTTAATGCTAAATACCAAAGGACACAAAAGTCATAACCTTTTTTCTCTCCCTCCAAACACTGGGTATACACAGAGCTGTAGGTGCATGATACCGTTTATCTCAGGGATTCTCAACTAGGCTCAGCCTTGCCCCCCCCTCCCCCGCCCCAGGGACATTGGGCCATGTCTGGGGACATTCTGGCTCTCACAGTTCAGGGGTGGGGAGATGCTCTTAGCATCTAATGGGTAGAGGCCGGGGATGCCGGTGCACACCCTTCAGTGCCCAGGACGGCCTCACGGCAGGGAATGATCCAGCCCAGAATGTCAGTGGCAGGTGGAGGCAGCCTGGAACAGGAGAAATGATGTGTGTAAAATGCAGGCACACCCTCCCGCAGACAGGGCTGGAAAGATAAGTATCAGAATGTCTACGTTTGTTTATCTCTTGGTGAAAGGATTTGGGTAATTTTTTATTTTTCTTCCTTATGTTTTTCTGTACTGTTTGAATTTTTTAAGGAACAATGTGCATGTATCATTTTTATAATCGGAAAAAGAAGGGCTGTTTTCATTTTGTAAAAATAAAAAAAAAGGGATTCAGGACTTATCGATTCTGATGCAGTTCTCCCACTAACTAGCTGTCAGGAACAGCTCTCTGGAAAATATGTCTATCTGGAAAGTGAGAAGAGCAATCTTTCTTGCATTATATTATAGGAATATAAAGTAACGTTGTCCTGGAAAAGCTCTCTGAGCTCAGAGGAGAAAAATTGTTAAGAATACGGAGATACTGTTTCTCTCATATATTTCCCCTCTGAGCTGATGTGTATGTTTTTCGCAGCACAGACGTTTAGGAGATGGGGGTGGGGGTGCTCGGTGGGGGCCTTCTGGTGGGTCCAGGATGCCTCCCGCCCTCAGGGGAGAGGACCAGATGCTTCCACCTTTCAAAGATAGCATTTGGTCCCCCGACCATCTTGATTTCGTCTCAGTGCTGGGGTGAGGCTAGCTTTCTCAAGCAAGGCACTATTGGTAATTGGGGCGGGGTAATTCTCTGTTGGGGGGGGCATTGTAGGGTGTATAGAGCTTCTCTGGCCTCTATCCAACAGGATGCTAACAGCTCCCCTCCTCCCCCCAAGTCTTGACGACCCGAAACGTCTCCGGTCAAGGCCAAATGGCCCAGTGCGTGAGTCTCAAGACCGTGGGCTGCGCAGAACCCCTGCGTGGACATGCTTGGTGGCTTAACGTGACGGCCTCCTAGAGATGGTTCCGGCTTCTGAATCGGGGCACAGACCTGCTGCATTTCTGAGTCACTGCCCATGTTTTCCATCTTCAAAAGTGTTCCCTTTGAGGGGCGCCTGGGTGGCTCAGTCGGTTGAGCGTCTGACTTCGGCTCAGGTCACGATCTCGCGCTTCGTGAGTTCGGGCCCCACGTCGAGCTCTGTGCGGATGGCTTGGAGCCTGGAGCCCGCTTCGGATCCTGGGTCTCCCTCTCTCTGCCCCTTCCCCGCTCACACTTTGTCTCTCAAAAATGAATAAACGTTTAAAAAATGTATATATATTTTGAAGTGTTTCCTTTGTGGCTACCCGGCCCAGGACAGCACCTTGCGACAGCAGGACCCCTGGGGGTCCAGGAGCCCCTGGGTCTTTTGGGCAACTCCAGCTCCCACTAGGCGGTGGTGGGGCCTGAGGCGGGGGCTCCTGTTTTCCTACAAACAGCGACACGCAGGCAGGCTGTGTGCCCCAGCGGCCCCGTCAGCAGGAAGCACGGAGAGCTCGTGTTTCTCAGGAGCGCATAAACCCACCGGCCGATGGCGAGGAGGCCTGGGGACGTGCCCCGGATGCCGCTTCGCACGCCAGCGCCTCAAGCAGCCGCCGGGGCAGGTGAACTTCCAGTGAAGTAAGATAAAACCAGTTTGGAAATTCAATATCTCACCGCCCTTCCCATCTTTTTAAAAATCCATAATTCACGGAGAACCCAGGCAGGGGGTGTGCAGCTCAGCTGAATTACCGGTTTTTGTTTTTTGGGTTGTTTTGTTTTCCCAAAGATCGAGACTGGGGAGAGGCATTTTCTTGAAACAGAGAAAATAGAACGCAACTCTTTGGAGCTCATGTCCCCTGACGTTGACCTTCTTGGCCCAGACCTCCATCCCCTTGGGACAGGAACATCACAAACACATGTGAACAGCATTCTAAAACCCTTGCTAATTGCACTGCCAGGAATTTATCCTTCCGATGTCCTATACGGGGCCGGGATGATGAATACACAGGTTTATTCATTGCCGAGTGGTTGGTAATAGAAACAGACTGGTAACAATGTAGATGCCTGCCGCGGACGGCTGGTTAAATAAGCCCCGTTCCTTCCTTGCAACGGAGTTACCGTGTGGCACTAAAAACAGAACCCGGAGGCTCATTGTGCAGCGAGAGGAGATGCGTCACCACATTGTTGAAGCCACGGCGGGGGAACAATGTTTATAGTGCATGCTACCATCTGTGTTTATAAAAAAAAGGAAAAAATATACACGTATGCATCAGCTTGTATATACCTAGTGTGTCCCTAGGCTGGCTGGCTCCCAGGAGGGGGATGGGGAGGCCAGAGAGAGAGAGAGAGAGAGGCCACAGGACGCCTCCCTTGCACGCCCTTTTGTATGTTTTGGTTTTTGAACCAGGAATAAGCGCTCAGAAATAAATATATAAAATTACATTTCCTTTACGAGAAAACACAAGCCAACCACACACCGTGCTAATTTGTTCTGAAAAACACATCAGGGGGAAGGCATAGGGAATTGCTATGAGGAGCTCAAGCGTGTTGCCTTGGGGAGACCCAGGCCCCTCTCTGGACCTCGGAATTTTGCCAAAATGTGCGATAGTTTTCTAAGGATTTTGTGTGTGTGTGTGTGTGTGTGTGTGTGTGTGTTGCTAATATTCTGTATTACTTTGGTGCCTTCCACACTGTAACACATCCACCAACACCGTCTGGTCGTGGGCTCTTGCCTCCGTGGTCCCCAGTTCCCCAAGCAAGCTGGTGAGAGTTTCTGTTATTACGTTTGATAAGGTACAGATGTGTCTTTATGTGTACTTCCTATTTGTGGGATGCGTTGTTCACGTTCTCCAGGGTCAACTAATGCCCGAAGTGCCGCGATTCCTAAGCTGATAAGGGAAGCCTGATGAACCCCGCGGTTTGGCTGGATCAACCCCTGCCTGCAGCCCATCTCAGATACGTTGCAGACAGCACCAGAAATGGGTCCTGGGATAAAACTCCCCCCAGAAGATGTATGGTCTAAAACTGGCTGATAGATGAGATGGGATGCTGCTTTATGGGGCACTTAACCAAAAGTGACCTCTGAATTACGTGTCAGAAACGCACGGCAGCGGCTCCGGTGGAGAAGGGCATGATGATTGCTCCTGGCTGGGGCAAAGAGAATCCTAGCAGAGTAGGCTGAGGGCCCGGGTGTAGCCACAGCTGCACAGAGGCGGTATTTCACAGGTCCCTAGCTCTCCTACACCCCAGGGTGCCTGCTATTTGGGACTGGTTATCTCCTGGGTTCCTGTGCCGGAGACCTCGCACACCTCCCGCGTTGTTATTTTCTCCTAGAAAGCCTAGTGAACCCTTCTGTCCAACTTTGATTAGGCCCGAGCTTGGGAAAGGCAAGAAGATGGCGATTCTTAACCCAGATCAGCACCTGTGTACGTGGGGACATCGAGGCAGCAGGAGCGTATTCTCAGGGAGGCTATGAGGCCGCCTTCCTCAGGCCCCCTGTCACAATGGCGTGGGCCCAGCACACACAGGAAGGAATGGGCACGGGGTGGAGGTCCGGGAGGCAGGCACCGGACTCAGTTGGCCGTGCGTACCCAAAGACGCCGTTTTATAGAGCAGGGTCTAATGCAGGTTGCAGGTGAATGTGAATGGAGATGAGGAAACAATTATCCAAGCCGGGAAGCCTCCGAGGCCCTGGAGGCTGTGATTTTGGTGCTAATGGAAATGTGGCAAAGGGGAGGGGTGGCCGGAAGCGAGGCCGCTCTCGTACTTTCCTGAACTTGAGGTTTCTGCTTCCCGAAAGTTCTCGTGGGGGAGATGAGATGCCGCCGTGGGGCTGTCGCAGCCTGCATCAGAAGCAGGCTCCCTCCTTTACTCCCAAGTGGGGGGGTGCGGTGGGAAGGCGTGAACCTGGGAGCCTGTTGGAACGTCCTGACTCCTCAGACCCAGAGGGGCTGGGCAAGAGGGGAGAAGGGCCCCAAAGGGATCCAGTCTTTCCACCCATCTTGCCCTGGTGGTCAGGTCCCCGAGTCCCCTCCCTCCTGTGGCTTCAGAAGAGGTGTTGGTCGGGGACGGGCCTGGGAGAGGACGGGCAGGGGCCGTCCAAAGACCAGAGTGCCCGAAACCCACACCAGGGTGGCCGGCTGGGTGGCCTGGAGGCCCTGGCTTCAGATGCGACCTCTGGCCCCCCTCCCCCCCCCCCCCCCCCCCCCGTCGGAGTCCCGCTGCCCTGCCCCCACACTCAGGTAAGATCCAGGATTGTTTTCGTGAGTGGAAGGGGCAACCACCAACAGATATCTGCCGCCCAGAGCTTTCAATTGCTCCCGGCTTCTTGGTGGTGCCCACCTATTGTTTCTGGAAACCTGACTGTCCATTTTGGTAAAGCTGCAGGGGGGAGATAAGACTGACCTTGACGTGCTGCAGGCCACAGCCTGGGTTCCACCCACCCAGTGTCCCCTGTCCCCTCCCCATTTCCTGGAAGCGGGGACAATCATGGAACCTGAGAGCTGGGGCCAGCCTGGTCAGGGGCCTGTGAAGCAACACAGACCTCAAAGTTGACTTGTCTCCAGGGCCCCCCCCCCCACATTTCTTGGGGGTCTGGATTGTGCTGCCAGAAAGGAAAGTCCGGCTTCTCACTGCTCCCGTAATTTCAGCCTTTGGGGTTCAGCCGTGGGTCTGGAGGTGACCCTGGGCAGGCCGTCCAACCTGTTAACGTCTGGCTAACCTGCCTAACTGAACGGGCGTGAGTGGGGAGAGCGGGGAGGGGGGGGGGGGCTTAGCCTCGCTGTTCACGGACCTTTAAAAAAAGTACAGGCTCCTGGGCCCCACCCCAGACCTGCTGGTTCCGACTCTCCAGGGTCGGGGTCCCGGGTCCGCGTTCTCATTTAAAAACCCCTCTCCCCCAAGCCGACCTAGGAGACACTGGCCTACAGATAATTCCAAAATGGATTCTTCATTCAAAAGGATTCAGGCTACAGTTGAGGATGACTGGCGAGCAAACCCACTTGATTTGCATGAGGGTCGGGGTTGGGAGAGGTTTCCACTTCCTTGAGATTTGCTCTCCGAACAGCTGGAGGCGGTAATTATCCATGCAAAGTGAAGCTAAAATTTCAGAGAAGTATCTGGAGAATTCAAGTCAGAAGAAGCACGCTCATCTGAAATACCTAGATAATTAAAGAAAAAAATATATTCATTGCATAAATTGCTCATTAATTCACTCCTCTGTGGGGGCACACAGCTTAAAAGCAGGCGCTTTGATTAATCCAAGCTATATTAAATCCTCAAGATGCTTTTTTTTTTTTTCCCCTTCCTGTGCCTGGATCTTCATATTTCCTTCCTCCAAAGAATCATAAATAAAGTTGTCCCTTTGCAAAAAATGAATTTCAGGTTTGGCTTGGCAGAACTAGCCCTATGGAGTTGGGAGAATCAATTTGGTTGCACTTTTTCTTTCTTAAGTACACGTTTTGAAATCAGATGCATTCTTTCCCGTTCACTGGAAATGCTAATTTTTTTTCCATCACCGTTCGAAGTTACATTGTGTGTGGCTAAGCGAGTAACACCCAGAAAAATAGCACTTCAGAGAGACTGAGGAGGAACATGATCCCAATCAGAGTGAAAGCCAGACAAATGGTTAATTTCAAAGGCAGGCCACTGATTGGGGAGAAGAACCTATAGAATTATTTCCTTTCGGGGGGAAAGAAAAACCCCTGAAAATTCAAAAATCACTCGGAAAGAACAAGCGTCTAATCCTGACAGGTTGATTTTCAAGACCCTCTTTAATGAAATTTCAGCACATCTGTTCGCCACTCATTCTCCTGCCTGGCTACCCAGGGTACTTCGGGCCTGGCTCGCTTTTCATTCCTCCAGCTGTGTGATTCGGGTGTAATGGATTCCACTATTCCCCATCCCTCCGGGTCGGCCAACCCCACACGGAACGCCTCCTTCCGGGGGATTTGGGGGAGTGAACAAAAACATACGCCGAAGTTGTAGATTCTGTCGTGCAGCCTTCAAAACAAAGCAAGGCAAAGCTAGCCTCTTCTCACTTGTTGGCTTGAGCCAACGTGTCCTCTGTGTCTTCCTTGGGGTCGACGTGAAATACTTCGCAGAGCCTTGGTTTTCCAGAGCTGGCGGAGGAGGGCGGAAACATCCTGTGTGGAAAAAACCTTTTGTAGTTTATAGGGGAGACGTAAATACGGGCCATTTCCAGGTGCTGCGCCGATACTCCGGTCCAGGCAATGAACACACTGAGAGATTGGTCTCCAGATATGGGATTTGATAGGGCAGTGAAAAAAAAAAAAAAAAAGAATAATTAGAGGGGAAATAGCCACTTTGTATCTTACCCAGAAAGGGCTTTAGAAGGGAACCACCTTCCAAGGCGAAGTCTTGTGAAAGGAAGAGCATTTATTTATTTATTTTTTAAAGCTTATTTCTTTGGAGAGAGAGAGAGAGAGAGAGAGAGAGAGAGAATCCCAAGCAGGCTCCACACAGCACAGAGCCCAACTCAGGGCTAGAGCTCATGGAAGCTTAACCAACTGAGCCAACCAGGCACCCCAGGAAGAGCTTTTAGACTTTCTAAGGGCAACACAGCCAAGGACAGAATGTTGGAGCCGATGATGTCGTGTATTCATTCAACCAACATGTGCTGAGCACCTCCCCTGGGTCAGCAGCAGTCCAGGCCCCCGGGACACGGGGGTAAACCAGGTCCTGCGGCACACACCGCCCTTTGAATTCAGGGCGTCCAGCCTCGTGAGAACCTCACTCCCTGTCCCTTTCTGACCCTCCTTCCCCCCGGAGGTGCACCGAACTTGAAAGAGGCCATGCTACTCCCGCTGGCCCTTTGCCAAGCTAGTCTGTGTTTCCCCCTGAATTGGGAGGTCGCACCCCTTGTGTGGGCGTGGGGCACCTGTGCCACAGCTCCAACACGGCCCCAGCCTTGGGTCTGACACAGCGGGCTGGATGGCCGGTGGCTGGTGTGTTCTACCAGAAGGGCGGCCAGTCAGCAAACATCTCAAGGACAGCTGAGTGGCAAGAAAGAGGCAGAAGAGGTGGCCCACTTAATCTGTCCTCCTGGACACCCCAAGAAAGCCACCACCCAGTTGGAGGCATGTCCCCAGGGACCCAGCTAGTGCCGAGGGCAGGGTCTGGCATCAGAAGGAGAGTTGCCTGTGACCTGCCATGGCGCCGGACCCCCTGGCCATCTGTCTCTGCCCCTTCCTCCTTCCAGGAAGCACCAAGAACGTCCTATGAGCCACACGGGACACCCGTGTCCTCTCCCGCCAGCTGCGAAGGGCCACTCAATGGTGAAGACCACTTCTGCCTTCCTCCTCTATAGCACTGATGCTGGAGGCCCAAGGCTGAGGGTGCATCTGTCGTTCGGTCATCAGAGAAAGATGGGGACCTGCCCTCATTCCTTCCCTGACAACCATTTTCTCAAAAAAAACCCCAGAACCCAAACTGTTCACGCCTCGTCCTAAGGGGGCTGCAGCAGGAATGGGGAGAAGGAGTGTATGGGGAGCAAGAGGAGACCCCGCTGGGAGCTTGAGAGCAGTCATGGGCACACTATGACCCGCCCAGCTAGGGACGATGGTTACATTTTTAAATGGTTTGAAAAAAAAAAAAAATCAGAAGAAGATTTTCCTTGACACGCGGAAATTATTTATGGGAACTGAAATGTGACTTTCCCGTAACGTTTTACTGGTGGTACAGCCTGTGTGTGTGTATTGCCCGTGGCTGCCTTTGTTAAAGACATTTACTACCCGGACCTTTGCGGAAGAAGTTTGCTGAGCCCCGGGCTAAACCCAGGGATAGACATTCAGAGGGTTCCATGACTTCCCTGGAATTGTTTGCAGAGTGGGCTCAGGGCACTTTTCCAGAAGGACCACGGCTTCTATCAAGCTCTCAAAGGGGCCCAGGTCTCCCCAACACAGGGCTGCCAGTAAGCAAACTCAAACACTGAACCCCTGGTCATACTGGGGTTTCAGAGGAACAACGGACACTTTTAGAGTATAAGTCTGTCCCAAATATTTTGTGGGACAGAATTGTCCTAAAACAATTATCTTTGTTATCTGAAATTCCATGTATCTAAAATTCCTAGTATCTGAAATTCCATGCATCGGAAATTCCATGTCATCTGAAATCCCATGTATATGAAATCCATGCATCTGAAATTCCATGTATCTGGATTTCCATATTATCAGAAAATTCCATGCATCTGAAATGCCATGTTATCTAAAATTCCATGTTATTTGAAATTCCATGTTATCTGAACTTCCATGCATCTGAAATTCCATGTATCTGAAATTCCATGTCATCTGAAATTCCATGTCATCAGAAATTCTATGTTACTTGACATTCCATGCTATCTGAAATTCCCCGTCATCTGAAATTCCATGTATCTGAATTTCCATGTTATCAGAGATTCCATGCATCTGAAATGCCATGTTATCAGAAATTCCATGTTATCAGAAATTCCATGTCATTTGAAATTCCATGCATCTCAAATTCTATGCATTTCAAATTCCATACATCAGAAATTCTATGTTATCTGAAATCCATGCATCTGAAATTCCGTGTCATCAGAAATTCCATGTTACTTGAAATTCCATGTTATCTGAAGTGCCATTTTATTTTATTTTGTTTATTTATTTATTTATTTTTTCAACGTTTATTTATTTTTGGGACAGAGAGAGACAGAGCATGAACAGGGGAGGGGCAGAGAGAGAGGGAGACACAGAATCGGAAACTGGCTCCAGGCTCTGAGCCATCAGCCCAGAGCCTGACGCGGGGCTCGAACTCCTGGACCGCGAGATCGTGACCTGGCTGAAGTCGGACGCTTAACCGCCTGCGCCACCCAGGCGCCCCTGAAGTGCCATTTTAACAGAAGTTCCATGTTACTTGAAATTCCATGCATCTGAAATTCCATGTTTTCTAAAATTCCATGTTATCCGAAATTCCATGCATCTGAAATTCCATGTTATCCGAAATTCCATGCATCTGAAATTCCGTGTCATCAGAAATTCCATGTTACTTGAAATTCCATGTTATCTGAAATTCCATGTTACGTGAAAGTCCATGACCAGAAGAGTGAGATGGCCAGCTGGTGAGGGTCCCCTTCTCCTGCCCCCACTCTTGCTCCCTAGCAGACCCCCCTTCCCTCCTTTGTTTCCCACCCCCCCCCCCCCCGCTCCTCCCTCCCGGGTTTCTTGAGCGGTGTAGTGGTTTAGCAAGAATGTGAAGTTACATTTATTCTCTCAACATCGATTTTTACATATTTTTATGGCATAAACTCTTGCGATTATAATAGAAATCCATGCTCATTGGAAGAAGCGAAGTCCTTACAAATGAAGGCAAAGTACCCGCGATCTGGCCGCCGGCCGCCAGCCGCAAACTGTGAGGGGCCGACGTCCTGTGTGTCCTTCTTGCCTGTGCCAAGGCCTGCGTCCGTCCGAGCACATCTGCGGTGCTGGCCTCTCCGTGTCCTGATGGACATAGACGTCCTTCCACCTGGTGCCCTTTAGCTGCCGAGCCCCTCCCACTTGACGGCTTCACCATCGCGACCTACAGACAAACCTGGCGTAAGCCATTCCAGAAGGAAGTGGAGTACTGCTCCGTTTTCTTTTTCAGCAAAGTAATGCATGCATGTGATCTTTTTTAAAAAAAAAATTTTTGTTTTTCATTTATTTCTTTTTGAGAGAGAGACAGAGTGTGAGTGGGGGAGGGGCAGAGAGAGAGGGAGACACAGAATCCGAAGCAGGCTCCAGGCTCTGAGCTGTCAGCACACGGCCCGACGCGGGGCTCGAACCCACAGACCGCGAGATCATGACCTGACTGAAGTCGGACGGTCAACTGACTGAGCCACCCAGGCGCCCCGCACGTGTGTGATCTTAAAGCCCAAGGCTTGTGAACGCTTAGGAAGAGAAAGGCCTCGGTCTCTGTGCCCTTGGGCCCCTACGCCGCCCTTCCAGTGCTTTCCTCTCCAGGTGCTGAGCAACGTGTCTCTGCGGCTGCTTCTGTCTGGGACGCTACTCACTGGGGTCCTCAGAGCCCAGCTCTTCTCCCGGAGGAGCTGTCCGTGTCCCTGGGACCCCATCTGCCCAGGGCCACCTCAGCCCCTCTCCCCTCCCTGCTGCGGCACCTCCCGCCCCTCTCGACGTGGACCTGAGACAGAGCTCACATCACGCCCCTACTGCTCCGTGCAACCTGCTTTTGTTCCAACAGTGCCCTTGTGTCTGCCGAGCGCCAGCACTGAAGGGGAAGCAGCAGCCCTGCCCTCGACCCGCCCTTGGCCTTGGCTGCTGCCTCTTCTGCAGGCGCCATTTGGGAGGGGGTCATCGAGCATCGTGGAGTCATTAGGCGACGCGGCCCAGGGAGTGGGGGGGGTAGCGTTTGGGGGTAAATTCAGATCCTCCGGCCCCCGTTTACCGAGGAGCCTTCGGATGCCAACACGGAGGTGAGGCCCCTGCGCACAGGGCAGCGCGAGGGCTGGTCTCTCCCCTGCAGAGGCCGGACCCGCGATGGAGCAGACCCCCAGGGTGGACAGCGGGCAGACAGCCGAGGCACAGAGGCTCTAACAGAGGACAGAGAAGGGCTGCCGAAGGGTCAGCGGGGGACGGCCACGACACAGAAAACACGCGGCCAGCACCCACTGGGCTGTGGCCCCGTCCACGTGGTCCACATAACAAATGAATCCACATACGTTCACCCGTTGAATCTCACAACAGCCCTTGAGATGAGGAAGGTGCCGTGCACACGGAGCAGGTAGCTCACCTGTCCCACGGCTGATAAATGGCGGAGTTGGGAGTTCAACACGTGGACACCGGGGGCCCGGCTCTTGGCCACATGCTGGGCCGGTTCGCCGTACTTAGCACAAAGTAGTCTGATAGTCACGCTGGCAGTAATAATAGGTCGATAATGCTAATCTTGAGATGAGATTCCCGCCCCTCCCACAGGAGGAAGGTTCCGTCAGGTCCCCCCCTCTGTGGAGGAGATAGAGGCTCAGTGATGTGAGGAAGGAGTTGAGGAGACAGCCCCCAGGGCAGGCGGAATGGTGGTTGGCCCTTCTGAGATGTGAGGAAAGATCTAGAAGGTGGGGAGGGTGGGTGGGAGGGGCGGGCACCAGGCCGGACGCTCCCCACGCTCGCTGCACACCCCTCCCCTCAGGCTCAGCTGGGTGGACACAAGGTGTCATGTGTCTCCCGCTCCTGGGTGGCCCTGTCACCTCCAGGCCGAGTCCCAAGCTGGTGAGGCCCCCCTGGGACCACAGCCTCTTCCTCTTCCAGACAGGCCTCAGGACCTCCCCGGCCCGGAGAGCGTGGGTCCTGTGGGCAGCAATGTCACCTGGACGAGGCCAGGCCCAAATAGCTGCTCGGTAGAAGCCAGCCCTGCACATGTGGCTCGGAGTCAGCTGTGGCTGTGCCCACTCTCTGGGGCACAGACTTAGGGGGCACGCTGGGGTCAGGCCCACCGGTGCCTGGGTTCCATGGCGAGCCCTTCATCCCTGCCTCTCAAACACACGCGTGTGCGTGCACACACGTGCTCTCAATGCAGGTACCCCTGGAAGGACCAGAGAAACTCTTTGCCCGTCTCCTCGGTTCGAGGTGGAAACATAGGCCCAGACGGACGGTGAATTTGTGCAAAGTCACCGCACTATACTAGGGGGCTCCACAAGGCCACCTCCAAGTTCAATCATCTGCTAGAAGTCCTGTCAGAACTCAGCAAGCCTTTAACCTCACGCTCTTGGTTTATCCCCTTGAAAGAGGCACAGGTGGTTCGGCAAAGGGGCAGGGCCGGGATGGCAAAGGGGCAGGAGCCTCAGCGGGGCTCTCCGCTGGGACCACGGACAGCGCCCGCTCCTATCCCCACATGCACGAGCCCTGCCCACTCGGGTGCCCCCCCACGCCTCCAACGCTCAGGGTATTTGGAGGAGCTTGGTCATGTGGACATGATTGACGGCCCATTGGCTGACCTCGGTCTCCAGGCGCTCTAGAGGTCAGGCTGATACTGGGTGGCCCGAGGCGCCCACACTAAATCATGTTGTCGGCCCAGACTGCCTGGTGTGGCCCAAGGCCCCCAGGTAAACAAAGACACCCTATCAGGCAGGACATTCCTAAGGCTTAGAGGCCTCCTCCCAGAAGCCTGGGCAAAAGGCAGACCTCTCTTTGGACAGATGAACCCTACCTGCCCAGTTACCTGACATGTCCCCAGTTTAGAATCTTATAACCCCCCCAGTTGATGCAGGCTGGGGGGGGGGGTGTGCTTGAACCCACCTGGGCCATCCGTCCCTGGGAGGGATCCCAGAGGGGCACTGGGCTGACGGAGACTTGTGGCTCTGTGTCCACACAGGACCGGCGTCCCCGCCTGCCTCCATTTCTGGTTCACCTGCTGTCATGTCATGCCATTCGTTCAACGAGCCTTAATTAAGATCTGATGATACTGCAGACACTGGCCCAGGGGAAAGAGGGACGAGCGGGAAAGACATAGCCTCCTTTCGGGTTTTCTACCCGCAGACTGGCTTCCGATGCCCTTCTGCGGGGAAACTGATGAACAATTAGGCGGCGGGCACCGAGGACAATAACCGAGACAGATGGGGTCTCAGTGTCTGACAGGGGAGACAGATGAGTAGCTGGATGGTGTCACACTACCACAGCAGGGAAAGGGCAGGGGGCCGTGGGAATGCACGTGGGAAGCCCCTGCCGTTGACCCTGGGGGCATAGGAGGGAAGAAAGGCCATCTAAGAAGGGTTTGGTCTGAGGCAGCGGCAGGGGAGGGCCCGTGGCATGCCCTTGACTGTCTTCATGCCCCGCTCCGAGTCTGGTGCTCTACCCTCCAAGCAAAGGGCTGGTTGGAGCAGAGAAGGCTAAGCTAAAGGGGCCACATGTGGGGCCTCCGTGGCAGCATCTTGTGGCTTCCCGGTTGGCTTTCTGGGATGCAGCCTGCTGGGAATGATTGCACTCATCGGAACCAACCATACAGAGTTCTGGAAGCTCCACTCCATCCAGGCCTCAAATGGCCAGAGATTGTGAACCTTCTAATTCCGTAGCTGTCCTACTATACATTGGTCCTCCTGCTCTAACACTGGGCCCCCCATGGCCTTACCCCATAGGTAAGTTGTCCCCTGAGTCGTGGAACCGCCTGCTCCTACAGAGGAAAGCAAGCTGATGAGCAAATTCTCACTAAAGTGTGAATGACTGACAGTTGATTACTAGGTTTCTCCTCCCATGGCACTAACCAGAGAGGGTGTGATGGTTTAGAATACAGGATGAGAAGATTAAGGAGATGCGATAGGTGCTTTGGAATGTTTGAAGGCTTGTGGTGCGTCTGAGGCAGTGAGCTTGTCTCTACTCTACTCAGTTCCAGGGAACAGAAGGAAGGTGGGAAGGTGTAAGGTACAAAGAGGCAAGTTTCAGTTTATTGTGCAAGAAACGGTAAGGAATTATAGCTGTTCACTGGGTTGAACAGGAGCCCCAGGGAACTCCAGGGGAGCCCCAGGGGAGCGAGGAGGGTAGGCTGCTTTGGTGGGAGGCGCAGGGCCAGAACTGGGTGCATGGCTGTCCCCAGAGTCCCTGCTCTGAAATTCTGTCTGGATCGTGGAACTGGTGGCACAGGCCTGTCCGCATCTACGCAGCCCCCCTCCCCCCCCCACTGTTCTAGAGCAGCTCCGCCCAGTGAGCAGAACTCCCTGTGATGTTGGAGCAGCCGCTCTTTATCCGTCCCATCAGCTGCCACCAGCCACGTGTGGCTTGTGAGCACTTGAAATGTGGCTCATGCGACTGAAGAACAGATGTTTCATTTTACTTCATTAAAATGAACATTTTAAAACTAACACTTGGCTCAGTTATTGGACAACTGTGAAGTTTGTTTGGAACAACCCGGGTGCGTCTATCTGTGTTTTCGGCTTTACATTTTCCGAAATCGTCAATCCACGTCAAGTACTTCCAAAGGCAAATTGAGCGTCCCAAACTGCAATGTGGCGTCAGAGCAAAACACACGCCAGCTTTTGCAAACTTGCGGAAGGCCAGAAAAATGGCAGATTATTTGCCACAGTCTTGCATGCTCCTTAGCTGCTGAGATTATCGTGTTTGGCGTGTTTCAAATAGCCACGAGTGGCTCACGGCCCCACCCCCATGGCAGAGAGTGGTCCCTGTCCCCCAGGGTGGAGCAGCGCCGTGATTTCCAGAAGGGATTCCTACTCAACGGTCCCGAGACCTCGGGGGCAGGATTTCCTGGGGGAAAGCCTCAATTTTGAATATTCCACTCTGTGGTCTCTTCCCGTGGTGGGGGTGGGGGGGGAAGACGGCCAGTCTCACCCGTGGGCTTCCGGAGGCGGCCGGGATTCGCGAGTCACACTTTCCTCCAGAATCAGGATAAGACCGGTGACGCCCCGCCCAGGGTCGCCGTGCAGGGATGGCGACCAGAACCGCGGGCAGCGAGGAAGACCAAGTAAGACCTCCTCGGGAGGCACCTGCCACAGCAGCCACACGCTTTCTTTTCAAATTGGCATCGTGAGGATAGTCATAGCCACGATCAGTAACTAATCGGTCAGGTGCCGATTTTCAAGCGCTTTACCTGGTCGTCGTCCTCATCCCGCAGATGAGGAAACTGAGGCAGGGAGGAGTCTCAGCCGTGATACGCCCGTGTTCGGCGGTGGTACAACCCAAATCCAAACCCGGTCAGTGTGCTGTCTTCACAGCATGCTCTGCGGTCCCCTCAGCAGGAGGGAGGCGGGAAGCCTGCCGTAAAAATGGCCCCAAGTTGAGTTACAACAAACCACCGGGAGAATCCGAAGCTTGGAAAGGCAGGATGGTGCGGGAGGACGGCTGGGCACCCAGCACTGTGCGCCGTGACCCCCCCCTGCCCACCCCCCCCGCCTCCCGCAAGCACTTGGCCCAGGGAGCTGAGTAGCGCTGGCCTCTCTGCACGAGGCCAAGTTGGTGGCCCAGACATCAAGCGCTGCCTCTCAGGACAAATGTGGGTGGGAATACTGGAGCAGCAGGTGCGGCGAGGGCTCACAGATGTGCTGGGGACAGATGTGCTGGGGACTACTTGGCAGGCTCTACCCGTCCTCAGATGGGAGGTGGGGCTCCCAGAAGCAAATAACTTGCCCAAGGTCACAAACCCAGCTTCCCCGGCCCCGACGAGAAGCTGTCCATCTCGGAAGGAACAGGGTGTGTGAATGATTGCCCACACCCGTCTCTCCAGGGTGATCGTAGCCCGCTCACCTTGGCGGGACGGGCCCATCCTTTATCTTGTATCTGTGTCTGTGCACAGCCCCGTGACGGCGCTGAGCGCCCAGGCCCAGAGGAAGCTCGGGACGGGTTTGTAATACACGAGAAAGGAAATCTGCCAACAGCCGGCCGTATTCCCCGAAGTGAGAGGGAGCCGCGGGGCTCCTCTGCGCTCCTGTCACTGCTCTGCCTGAGCGCTCTCCTCAGTTCATCTGCTCAGTGTCGAGACCGTCACTTTGGACTCAGCCATGCGTGGCTCCGCGATAGCTTCCGAGCCGCCCTGCATCTGTTTGCAGACCCTGGGAGCGCCGTGGCGGCCTCGCGGGCTCTCTGATCTCCCCACGGTGCCTAACAGGGTGCTCTGGACACGGGGCGTGTTGAATACTGGCTTGTTAATAACGCGCCGTGGTTTTCATTTCGCCGATAGCTCTAGGAGGCGAGCAAACGGAAGCATGTAATTAATATACTATAGATGAACTCGAACTAATTTCTTCCCCCGCGAAGCCAGGCGAGGAGAAAACTGCCTTAGACCCGTCTCACCGCGTCGCCCGGGATGGAAAAGTTCGAAAAAAGCGGCTGCTGGATGGTTAACAAAAAAACCCCAATCAAACCGTGCTTGTCCGTGCCTCGAGGCAGTCTCCCAGAAGTTTCCTCTCTGCCCAGGAGCCATGAACCTGAGACCCCCCCCCCTCCTGCTCCCCCCCTCCACCCCGTGATGGGCGTGGGGACCCCTCCCTGCACACTGGGACTCCTTCCGCAATTCATCCCAATCAGAACCTTATTGTATGATGCTCTGATGGCCCGGGAACCGCGCTTGCCTGTCCGACAGGTTGAGGAGCCTCCCTCCGGCAGAGCGCGAAGGTGACATATGACCACACTTTATTTACCGGCAGACAGACAGAGCCCCTCGCTCCTTAGCCTGCTAACAACACGAGGTCGTTCATCACTGGCTTGCTCCTTTTTGAAATTCACCGAGCAGCGGGCGTCTCTTTAAACTCCTGCACGCGATGCATTTTAAAGAGCATTTTCTGCCCAGATCCATTTGCTTGACCTCGGCCCTGAACGCAAGATGGAAAGGTGTTTTCGCAGGCACCCCCCGCAGCCTGTTTGGAATGCACACACGGACGCGGACATGTGGCTCTGGGACTCTGGGGAGCAGAGGGGAGGCTGTTGTTAACACTTGGGCTGAGTGACGGCTCCGGGCAAGCCCCCGGGCGTGGGGTTGGGGGGCTATAGAGACCGAAGGGCTGGGTTTCTGTCCTCTGGAACTTAGCCTGCAGGGCAGGGGGTCGAAGCAGACTCCCTTCTGGTAAGGGGCGGCACGTCCAGCTGGCTTTGGTCTTGCAAGGTAGTGGCCGGGCACCTCTGGGTCGGATGGATGCCGGCTGCCGGCTGGTTCACCCGGCCGGGCTTCTTGGAGGAAGCGCCTGACTTGAAGGATAGGTTTTGGGTCTCTGCAGGCTGGGTGGAGGCAGATGTGGGGGTGGGGGTGGGGAAGCTCATTCCTGGCTGGGGAAATTTCTCAGGCCACGTATGTAGGTTTTGGGGTGAAACGAGGGGCCCCCAGATTGAAAAACAACATCGGGTAAAGCGCGGGATGGAGCCAGACTCTCCTGGGGGCCCCCGGACCTCACCTCCCCCAGACCAGACTCCAGATGCCTCCTTCTTCCTGAATGTCCCGCCTCAGGGAATGGTGTTTCCCCCCAGCCATGTTTTGCAAACAGGTTCTCTGCCTCACCCTCAACTCGCGTCTATGCACACAAGGATGATTTTGCAGTGCCCTGATTTCTCTGGAAGCTTCCATTTCCCTGTTCACTCCTCCACGCGGAGCCCACTCTTCCCACCCTCCCTGGACCTCTGCGGCGTGGCCCCCACTGCTCTGCCCGCGCGCTCCCTTGCTGGGCTAGTCTCTGCACAGAAGCTACAGACGTTCTTTTCAGCAAGTCTCATCTCGCCCCCTGCGCCCTGCGCCCCGAAGGCCTTCAGGGGCTCCCCATTGCGCTTAGGATCAAGACCGATATGCTCGACTTGGCATCCAGGACCCCGCACGACCTCCCCTGTCTTACAACAGATGCCGTTCCTCCTTGCTTTCTGGGCGGGGGCCCCGGTTTCCTCCCTCAAGCCCCCGCCCCCCCAACCTTGCCCAGAGGCTGCCTGGCCTTCCAGACCTCTCCGATCACAGCTGTAATTCCAGACTTGCTCTTGTGACCCTCTAGTGTCCCTCTACTGGACTGTAGGCAGGCACAGGGGGCGGGGGGTGTTTCTGTTCACTGTTGTATGTGCTTGAACGGATGGACAGACAAGAACTTCGAGCGACCAGGGAGCTTTCAGTGCCTCCGTGAAGACCACGGAGGGGCCCTGAATGCCACTGCCGTGGTGGCGGTGATGACGGAGACTCTCGGTGCTGAGGGCGGGGCTTGCCGGTGGCAGGGAGGGGGTCCTGTAATGCAGACACCTTAGGATTACTCTTCCAGGAGCACGATGAAGAATGAGCGAGACGGGGCGGGAGAGCGCAAGAGCAGCGAAGAGGCCATTGCAGTTCTTTGGGTTGGGGTCAGGTTCAGGGTGCCGGAAGGAAGGCGGGGGGAGAAAACACGCAGAAAAGACTCGGGATTGGAACCAGGCTTTCAGAAACCACAAGTCTGACCGCGTGACCTCCCTCGGAGTTTGGAGTCTCCCGTGGAACTTGTACAAGTCGTCGCCAGGTTGGCAGAACACGGCCCTCCCTGCCGGCTTCTGTCGTCTTGGTCCCATAGCTGGTGCTAGGAAGGCCACCATCCAGGCAGCCCCTGAGCAGCCCTCCATGCCTGGCCAGGTGACGCCCTTCCTAGGCGGGAGCTGGCAGGACCTTCCCCTCCTGCACCGTGAAGGGCACCGGGGGCAAGGCTTGTGCCTGGGCACACCAGTTTTTCTGGGTGCTGGAAAAGAGCAAGCCATTCTCAGGCAAGATGCACGCACCCCGAGGGAGGCCTCCCATCTGTCCCGGCCCCTAGGCTCGTAGCAGCACGAGAACCGGTAATTCCCGAGCCAACAACAGAAGCGGGAGGGGACCGTCTCTGGAGAGGACGGTCAGACTGGGGCTCTTGCTCAGCCCGCAGCACCCTGGGAGGCGGGGCCCGTCACCTGTGTCAGAGGGGTTCTGGATGGACACATGTGGGGGCACCGCGGCCGCCCCCCCAGAGAAGCCAGGTCACCGCCCACATTCTCTTGGGGAGTGTTCTTTGGGCAAGAAAAATCTGGGTTGGGGCTGCGACGCTCATGACTTCCTGTCCCAGTTTGGCGATTTTTAGGCTCCTAATGGTGGCGAGAACGAGGACTTAAACCCGTGAGCCAGGCTCTGCCTTGGAGCCTTCAGAACATCCGCCTTCTTTCTCATCCCGTCCTCCCAAAGATGAAGCGAGCTCCTACGTAGGTGCTATGAGGTACGCCCATCCTGCCGGGGAGGAGACGGGGTCACAGGGCTTACGGACCGGGTCCACGCGTCGGGAGCCACGTCTGGCTGCATTAAAATCCACGCCCTTGACTGCTGCGTGAGAGCGGGGTTTGTGCACCTCAGTGCTGTCAACATCTGGGCCAGATACTGCCCTGCTGGGGGCTCTCCTGCTCGCTGCGGGAAGCTGAGCGCCATCCCTGGACTCCCCCCCCCCCCACCAGATCGGGTGCCATCCCCCCCACCCCCCAGGGTGTCCCAGTTGTGACAGCTAAAACCGGCTCAGACACGGCCGCACCTTCCCCAGGGGGCGAAACAGCCAGGGGCTGAGAGTGTCTGTGCTACCTTTTTCTTTGCAGGCAAGGCTGGGACGACCCAAGGATATGAGGGCAGTCCACACCCCCTCTCCTGCCCCCACCTCTTGTGGGGAAACAGGCATGGGATCCCGAAAAGCGCAGACACACACAGGATCACTGCCATTTTATCTGGTTCTCAGTAATTTCTTGGGACTGTCTCTGTCCAACCACACTTCAGGCCCTTGGAGGCCAGAGCTGATACGCCCACCTCTTCGGGGGTCCCTGTGACACTCAGCACAGGCGAGGCATACAGAAGGCACCCAATAACGGCCTCCTGCGTGACGCAATACCACGGACTACTTACAGGGACTTCCTGCAGCCGCACTGGGCTCTTGCAGCTCATTCATTTATTCTGGAATTATCTGCTGAGAACCTAGCAACGGCCAGGCGCTTTAGGAGGCTTCAGGAACAGTCCCCTCACGGCCTCCATGTTGGCTCAAGAGTATTGGCAAAAGGTGCCGCTGGGCCCGAGGACAGGCCCCGGCAAGACTCCTCTTATTCCGAGGGAAGGCGTGGGTGGCTGTCGAGGCCAAGGCCGGCCGGGCGTCTCTTGTCTGGTCACGGCAGGCGAGTTTGAGCTGCGCAGCGGAGGGGAGACCTGTATGTGCTGCTGGGCCCTCGGGCAGGTCACGGGCCCCACGTCCTCTGTCCTGCTGCTGTGGCCCAACGTGGCTCTTCTGCGGGGTCCACTGGCAGGGCACACGGCCACCCCCAGGGAGGCGGGGCTCATGGCTCCGGGCCACCTTGCCCTGAGGCACAGCTGTATCCTGGAGCTGATCCCCAGGGGGGCCGAGCAGCCCCTTCCGGCTTCCCGGAGCCGATCGCGGACGCTCCCTCGGGAAAGGCCGGGGTGCCTGGGGCCGGAGCCCCTTGTCGAGGCCTTCGGGTGAATTTGTGGGTGAGGGGAGCGTGAAGAGTTTCTGAGGGAGACCCAGGATGTTTGGGGCACCTCCGAACCTAGAGGTCAGGAGGGGGGGGGCTCTCTCGGCCACCGTGGGTGCGGCAGAGCCCGGGGCTGCCTGCAGGGGGAAGGCACGGGCCCTTTCCGTTGTGTGCCCGGCTCTGGCATGTGGACTTATGCGGAGAGTTTCTGGGGTGCAGCCTGCTCAGACTCTGCTGACCGAGGCTGAGAAAAACCCCGACCCAGGACCTAGCGGTATCTTTATTTGTTCCTCTACCCCAGCTCCCCACTCCTCACCAGCTGCTTCGATGGGTGGCCTTGGGGACAGAGCCCCCTTGGGCTTTACCTCGCCACGCGGCCCCTGGGGGCAGCGGGGCTTCATGTTTAAGGAGGACGTGAGTCTTCGGTCTCGGCGCTTGAAATGAAGGCTCAGGGAGGTGGAGGGTCCCCCGGCACCCGTGATGAAGAATCCCACACGGGCTGGGGCTGCTCCGGCCGGGGGCCCGAGGGCAGGCGGGGTCGCCTGGAGGCCTACCTGGGGTCAGATGTGCCTCCCACTTGACCCTGTGGCTGGGATGGCCAAGTTTTCATCACCATTCAAAAGGAAAAAGGTCTTCTTGTGGGAAAGGGTCTTGCAGGTTGAGGGGGGATCTCTGAGCAGGGGCTGGGCCTCAGTGCCTGCGGTCACATTGGCACGTGGCTCCCCGGATGGTGGCTTCGAGAACGGGAGAGAGTCCTGGGACCCTTAGAGCTGAGGTCCTAGAACCCCCGGTTCCCAAACAGCCTGCTCCAGATGAGCTGTGACTTTGGCAGAATGCAACACAACCCAAAGCGGGTTCGAGAGAGGGACCGCATCAGTGTGGGCTGCAGGGCGGCCTTGGGTTACAGAGTGACAGCTCCCGGTAGGCGTGGGAGAAGCTGGATGCGGAAACAGGGTCCCAAGAAGGCTCTGGGACGCCTGGTCCCCAAGATGTGCCCGTGAGAGGAGCGTGGGCCTCTGTGCGGCCTTGACCCACAGGTGGGGAGCACCGCCCCCGCCGACTGGCTGGGCTCCGACCTGTGCGGTCTGGATTGTCTGGGACACGCGGTGGGGCTCTGCGTGTCCCAGTGGGGCTGTTTCTAAGTCCCCCTCCACCCTGGATCCAAACCCCCCCATCCCCCCCAGCCGTGTCTCCCCCTCGAGTGCCAAGGTAGGGTCACCTCTCTGCCGGCACTCAGGGTGGGGATGGGGCCTGGGGATTTTCCACTGCAGACCAGACCACAGCGCCGGGGGGCTTGGGACGGTGAGGGGATGGGAGGCCTGGGGCTCTGCCTCGGCTGAGCCCCCCGCCCTCCAAATTCCTCGCCTACGATATGGGGCGGGGAGGGGCAGCGTGACCCCTCCAAGGTGACCTTCGTGGGCCCGGAGGGCTGTGGCTCGGGTGGTGTGACGCAGGTGCCCGCCAGGACATAGGCGGACGCGTCCTGGCCGGCCCCCGGCCCCCCAGCAATGCCCCCTTCCCCTGGGCTCTGAGGGAAACAGAAGGCTGTCTCCACTGCTGGACTCAGCGGCAGGACGCAGACTCATGATTCATATCCCAGGGAGGCTGTGGGTGAGCAATGAAGTGACTGTTTGTTTCCCACTGCAGAGTCTCTGTGCATTTTTATTTTGGCTGCTGCTTCAGCAGCAGGGCCTGGAAAGGCAGATGCTGGCATGGGCCAAGGAAGCCGGAGAAGCAGGAACGAGTCGTGAGGACCCTGGATGGCCTGCCTCCCGCCCGAGGAGCTTCAAAGGACATTTATGCGCATATTTTGAAGTTAATCATTCCTCCTGAGGATCCCAGAATCTCAGGGCAAGGTGAAGAATCTCCCAGGGCCCTCGTTCTGGCCTGCCTTCAGCCGGCGGCCCCCTCCCTCCCTAGCAGCTTGGGAAGGACACGCAGGGAGTGGTCCCAGGTGGCCCGGGTTCCTCCCAGAAGCTCCGGGCGGGGTCATCCGGGGTCACCATGCTGGTCATCCAGGCAGGTGCCCAGCATCAGGTGAGGGCTCTTCTGGTGCTGGGCTGTGTCCTTCAAGACTTTGGATCTGGAATTCTCTGGCCAAGAGTGGGATAGGACTCACGGCCCCCATCTTGAAAAGGGTGATTCCCTCGGGTGGTGGGGACGAGCAGGGGGTCTTTGGAGGAGGCCTTCTGACCCTTCGTTGTTCTGAGTCCAGTGTCCCACCCCCGAGTGCACTGTCTCCCCAGCCTTTGGGAAGGCAGCACGGGGGGGGGGTCTCCAGCTGACCCCAGATGCCTGCGGTCCAATTCTCTCAGTACCCGAGACCCCCGGAGCCCCCTGGCTCCTGTCTGCGAGAGACGTGTGACCGCAGGCCATGCTAGCTCCTGTTGGAAGGGAACATGGTAGAAACCCCAAAGCAGCAGAAATCATGGCTGGTTGCCCCAGGACATTGGTCCTGTCTTCAGGTGCCGGGAGGAGTGAGGGAGAGGCAAGGGAGCCAGAACTGGGGGGCCTGCCCGACTGCTCCCCCTCCCCCCCTCTGGCACAGGGCCCTATGATGTCCTGGCGGGCATTCCAGGCTCCTCCCTCGCGGGTCTCCTGGCCAAGGACTGGATCTATATCCACGTCGCCGTGTTTTTCATCATCAGCTTTGACGGCAAGGTGGCGGCGTGCGGACCGTCTCCGTCTCTCTCTTCCTGTCCTGCGTGGCCTGCATCAGGTGCACCTGAGCCCCCAGCCCCTGCTCTGCTTTCCCGTCCCTGTACCCCTGCCCGCAGCTGGCCCCCCACCTGCACACTGACTTCCGGCCCCAGCCAGGCTGTGCCCAGAGGGCAGCTCCGCGCACATGTAGTTCATACCGACAGTTGCTCAGATAAGAGTCCGGCCCCAAATGGAGCGAGTCAGGGGCTCGTGTGTAGGCAGGGCTGGCTGATGCGTCCCGGCAGCGATAGCGTGAGGACGGAAGGGGGAGAAGACAGAAGTCCGAGTTAGACGCCGTGCAGGGAGCGGCGGGTCTCGGTTCGGTT
This sequence comes from Prionailurus viverrinus, assembly GCF_022837055.1. NCBI lineage: Eukaryota > Metazoa > Chordata > Mammalia > Carnivora > Felidae > Prionailurus > Prionailurus viverrinus. The sequence continues at coordinate 4,572,916 of NC_062563.1, forward strand.
CCGTTCAGCAGCCTCCGGGGACCAGGCAGACGGAAGGTGAGGCCCCGTGACCTCAGGTCCTTCCCATCCCGACGCTCTGGCTTTGTGGGCACCCTTGCCATTTGCATATCCCAGCGCTCGGGCGGGGGGGAGGGGGCCTGGAGAACCACAGAGCTAAGCAGGCCAGAGGCCGGCCCCACGCCTCCTCCATGCAGCCTGCCTTGGCGCACACTTCCCGTGGTGGCGAGCGCAGGGCCTCCCACGGCGAGACAGGACCACGGAGGCCGTGTGCACTGACCGGTGAGGTCACACAGGCTGGCCCACGACTAGACACGTCAACTCTTCGCTCCAGGTGACCTGGCAGGTCTGACACCCAGGCCGAAAAGAGGGTGCATGTGCGAGAGACACAGAGAGAGGGACCCACCGCCAGTGGCTCGGTGAACAGTCAGGACTCCTCACGCAAGGGCGTCGAGCCCTCTGGGTGCTGCCCTTCTCCAGCCCCCAGCTTTGTCTTTCTGCAGGTGACAGAGCTCAGGGCACCGACCCCTGACTTCACTTTGGTGCCTCATAAAGACTTGCTTAGCCTCTCATGTAAGAATGAGCTTGGGCTCCAGCCAGCGAGGACTGCTGTTGGAAAAGATGATTTTGCATAGGGAGTTTTTACTTCCAAACCTTCCCTTGGCCCTTCCGGCTGCTGCTGCTCCCGCCCTGGCTGGCTCTGGTGCCTGTCCATTTCTGTAATCACTGCAGTACATTTATCAGGGAGCGTGTCTGAACTGCAGATACACTATAATTCATGGAGAAGCATCCTGGAGAATTTTCTGACGGCCATGGCCTCTTATTCAGTGGTGGGCCTGATCACTATCTACACTTAGCAGTTCCAAATCATTGCTGGATTCAACAAAAAATTAAAGTTTATTTATTTATTCTGAGGGGAGGGTGGGTAAAGGCTGAGAGAGAGAGAGAGAGAGAGAGAGAGAGACAGAGGAGAGAGAGAGAATCCCAAGTAGGCTCTGCACTGTCAGCACAGAGCCTGACGTGGGGCTTGAACTCACAAACTGTGAGATCATGACCTGAGCCGAAACCAAGAGTCGGATGCTTAACCGACTGAGCCCCCCCGGGCGCCCCTATTGCTGGATTTGCAACCCAACTCTGGGGCTGTCTGAAGAGGAGTAAGAATTTGGGGTCTGGGGCTGGTGGGTGGGTAGCTCGTGTGCTAAAAGGCCCCAGTTCTGCCAGGATCCATGGCTTCTGGGGTCAGGGGATGATGTGCCATCAGGTAGAAGCCCGCAGAGGAAGTCGAGCCGTCACTTGCCAGGGCCCGTGTTTGCCGAAGGAGCTGCTCATAGGCCCCAGAAGGCCTGCCGTCTCAGGCCTTGGGCAATTGTATGGGGCAGGGGCCCTTCTCGTTGGTTCTGTGCTCTCTGGACACCTCTGCAAAGCTCTTAGCACCTCCAGGTCTGTGGAGGTGCCTCTGCCCATTCCATAGTTTCCGGGACAGACCACAAGTCCAGGGAGGGCAGAGCCACAAGTCCGGGGAGGGGGGAACCGCCCAAGTCCAGGGAGGGCGGAGCCACAAGTCCAGGGAGGGGGAAACCCCCCAAGTCCAGGGAGGACGGAGCCACAAGTCCAGGGAGGGGGGGAGCCCACCAAGATTTTGCTGCCAGACCATTTCTGCTGCAACCTTGGGACTGTGTGGGACTCTCACACCCCTCGATCTCAGCTGTGAGTCTGAGTTCGTCCCAGATGGCATCGTGAGCGTGCTGGGCTTCCTTCTCGGGGTCACGTGCACCCACCAACCAAAGAACCCCTTTGGGCCCAAAGCCACACCACGTTGCCCATGGGAGCCACGCCTGGGTCCCTCCCTGTCAATACCATGTGGTTCTCGACAGAAAGGTTGAGGGGCCTCTCGAGGAAGGTGTCACTGTCAGGTGCATCCCAGGTAGGGGCCTGCTCTTCAAGCCTCAAGGCTCTCTCCCTGACCCCAGGCCATGGGATGCGGGTCCCGAGTAATTGGACGGACTGTCACTGTTTGCTCCTGTCCTCTGCCTGCCGCCTCTCTGGGGGCTTGCGCCATCCACCTTCATTACGTTCAGGAACCACCAGTCTGCATAATATTCCCATTAAATGGAAGGGTACCGGTGTCCCTGGGGTGGCATTTGGAGATTCTGCTAATAGACTCAGAGACGGGCTCGGCCCAGGGGACGTGGGAATTAGATTTTCTTTCCATCTGCTGAGTCATCCATTTGTAGGGGTTCTTTTGAAGCCGGCGGGGAAAGGTTAGGTTCGGAGTGTCTTTGCAGGGCCAGCGGCCCGGGCGGGGGGGACCTTCGTGTCCTCCCTGATGCCTCCGGGGTCGGAAGCTCGCTGGCGCTCCGTTGAGTTGACGCTTTGCTTTCGCGGGGACCTCCTTTAGCCCCCGCGTGAGACCCGTGGGATGTTTTCACGTGCCCCAGGGTTTAGTCGTCTTAGTTTACCTTGTTTTTGTTTTACTTGTTTCCGTTTTCACCATTCCGGACCCTCAACGAAGACACTGGCTGTGAAACTTGGCTCTTAAAGGTCTCCTAATTTTTTAGATGGAGTCATTAATACGTTAGAATATTTCGCAGAATTCTTCTCTTAAAAGGCCGCGTGTTGCCGAAGCGATTCATTTCATCGCCAAGACAAATGAAGCGGGCGGCTGTGGTCCTCCGAAGGCCCGGATCTGTCTTCCGGATCGCACTGCGCAAGCCCCTAGCAGGTTACATGAAAAAGTACGCACAGTATTTTGTGTACTACCCACAGATTGATTCTTTTATTCCCCCGGGGTTGTAAAACAGTCCTTTCTGTCAACATCGTGCGGTTTGTTTTTGGTTCGTGCTCAGCTCTGCTGGGATCCAAGGCGGGCTGTGGAAGCTCTAAAGAAACAGAGACGGGTCCCCCGGGGGCCGGGAAGCCACACCCGGGAGTCGCAGGCCAGCCGCCCCCCCCCCCCCCCCCCCCCCCGCCTTCTCCCCGTCCCTGAAACGACGTGCATGGACACACACGGGCCGGGTCAGCCCGGGAGATGGTACGAAGGGGTGAAGGTTTTCACAGGCGGTGGATGGTGTTTGGGACCAGGTTGCCATGGTAACGCCACGCGAGCACCAGCCCCCGTGGTACCGGCAACAGGAGCGCCCTGTGATCTGTATCCCCCGGCAACACGCAGGAAACCGACGTGCATCTCCTGGCAGACGTGAGGCTCTTCCTTAAAATTCTTCCTGCCGAGGGGCGCCCGGGTGGCTCCGTCGGTGGAGCGTCCGACTTCGGCGCAGGTCACGATCTCGCGTTTGGCGAGTTCGAGCCCCGTGTGGGGCTCGGTGCTGACAGCTCGGGGCCTGGAGCCGGCTTCGGATTCTGTCTCTCTCTCTCTCTATCTCTCTCCGCCCCCCTCCCCCGCTCATGCTCTGTCTCTCTCTCTGTCAAAAATAAATAAACGCTAAAAAGAAAAAATAAATAAAATTGCCCCTGCGGGGGGTCCTCGGCTGAGCACCTGAGCCCCGCGGCCGGTGCCCCAGATCAGCCGGCCCTCCCCGGTGCAATCGAGTGTTAATCTAGTCCTTTACGAAAATTCCAGCAGTGAATGAATGCCTATCGCTCGGGCCCCGGCGAAACAAATGATGCTATGTCTCAGCGGCGAGATATATACACTGATAGGGAATCAGCTTCAAGACAGAGTGCCGAGCAGAGAAAGCAAAGTGCCGAACACCGCTCGTGGAATGTGCTAGCATTTGTTTCAGGAAAAGATACATACACACGCATGCTGACACATACACGGCCTATCTTTGCAAGAATTCACAAGAAGCCGGTCACGGGGTGGGAGATAGAGGCGGAAAGAACAGTTACTTTTCACCGTCCGCCCTTTCTGTACGTCTTGAGTTATGTTTCGACTGTGCGCACGCGTGGCCTAGCCAATATAATAAATGAACACGCTATTAAAAATCTGTTGGAGAGTTTGCTGTTTAAACAAATCCAAGAGGAAACAAATACTGTTACAAACGGAGGAGGCCCCCTCCCTCTCTCTCTTTCTCTCCCTGGCTCCAGGCGACGCTGTGGGAACTTCGGAAGCATTAAGAACTGAATCGGGAAGGCAAACGCTTCCTTCCAGCTTGACTCCTGCAGTCCGCTATGCCCGAGAAAAGCATTCGCGTGACGCTTACCAGTGTGGAACAGACCAGGCCACGCAGAGGACTTTTCCAATGACCAAGGCCTTGACTCTGCCCCCTCCTCATGTTGCCTTGTGCCTTGGACCCATTTCATGCCTGGGCTTCGATAAAACAGGCTCAGCATTTGGGACTTGATTCCCTATGTTTAACTGCCTAAGGGTACTCTGCCTTTGGTTTTTAGCCTCGGACCTGGCGGGGGACGGGTGGGAGCCCAGGACTCTGCAGACAAAGCAAGCAGCGTGGTCCAGGATGAATGGGAACCAGGGAGGATGGAAACCTGGGGCGGGGGGGGGGGAGGCATCAGCAGGTTAGAGATGCCGTTTCCCGCCAAGATCCTGCGTGATGCTGTCTGGGTTGCTCTCTGGTGCTGCCAAGAATCCTGGGCATATAGGCAAAGAGTTAATGCATTGGAAAAAGAATCCACCAAGTTTGTTGACCTGATTCTCTGATTCAACACGGCATCAGCATACTCTCACATTTTGTGCAAACCGTCCCAGATGTGGGGTGGCTGGGAAGTCGTCCGCCTGCCATCTGCCTACTTGCTGTGGCCCAAGCAGCCGTGTCTTCCTTCCCTCTCCAGAGGGGGGGCGGGGGGAGGCAGTTCACATCAGCTGGACCCGCAAATTCAGGATGGTGGGGGAATGCCTCTGCACTTTCAATGAAAACATCATTCGTGGGCCCCCCCCCCCGGGTGGCTCAGTTGGTGAAGCGTCAGACTCTTGGTTTTAGCTCAGGTCATGATCTCTTGGTTCATGGGATCGAGCCCCCTGTCGGGCTCCACACTGAATCCTGCTTGGGATTCCCTGTCTCCCTCTCTCTCTGCACCTCCTCCTCTCCTGCTGACACACACACACACTCTCTCTCTCTCTCTCTGTCGCTCTCTCTCAAAAATAAATACATAAATGTAAATAAAAACTGAGAAAAAAATAAAACACAATTTGCAAATTAAAAGTGGCAGAGGTTCCTGGAGTCCGTGTTACTTAGTTGGGGAACCAGCTGCTTACAGATGATTTGAGCCCATGCGTGTCTTTGATTTAGCTTGTGCTTGGGACCCAAAGAAGAAACGTAAGACGCTTACTACGGTGCCTGCCATATTCCAAGTGCTTCATACACGTCAGCACGCCGTGGGCCCCGTGCCAAATCCTACCCTCCTGTTTGTAGATAAAGCCACACTCACGTACCCACTGCCTGTGGCCGCTTTCTTGCCTCGAGAGCAGAGCTGAGTTGCGGGGCGCCTGGGTGGCTGAGTCGGTTAAGCGTCCCACTCGGGCTCAAGTCATGATCTCGCGGTTTGGGGGTTCGAGCCCCGCGTCGGGCTCTGTGCTGACAGCTCGGATCCTGGAGCCCGCTTCCGATTCTGTGTCTCCCTCTCTCTCTGCCCCTCCCCCGCTCGTGCTCTCTCTCTCTCTCTCTCTCTCTCTCAAAAAAAAACATTAAAAAAATTAAAAGAAAAAGAGTAGAGCTGAGTCGTGACAGAGCCTGGATGACCCCCGTGTCCACACTATGTGCCATGTGGCCTTTTGTAGAAACAGTTTGCTCACCCCCCTCTGGAGGGGGATGGGAGGGTTCACAGACATTTGGAACACGGGAGGACTGTGTTACGGTGGAGGGGATGGAAGGGCCGTGCCATAGGCAGTTAGTATTACCGGAACATAGCATCCTTTAAACACAACCACCACCACCCACTTCCCAGTTCCCCGTGCTTTGTTCTGGCTCTCTCTCAAATGCAGAACCGGACCCCGCAGCATCCCCGGGGGCAGCCGGTTAAAGCCTTTCTCTCCCTCCCCCAGAGGAGGGAACGAGTGATTGGGACTCAGCAGTCGGCAAGCGGCCAGCTGCTTTTCCGAAGCTTCTAGAAATGGTTAACGGAACTCCAGTGTTTCCGTGGCGCGGCTTGGAAACACACGTCATTAGATTCGCGTCCCCACAAGTCATCGGGCACACGCTGCGGGAGGCCTGTGGCCTTTCAGGAGGACCAGGTCCTGTCACGTCTGGGAGGCACAGAGTCAGGTTTTGAGGCCCGTGTTCCCTTTCTTCTGCATGGCATCGACCTCCTGTTATTGAGGGTCCGGTGGGTATGTTTTTAACTCCCATTTGTTTCCCCCCTAATTCGAAATGCTCCGGTCCCAGCCAGGGAGCAGAACCCAGCCAAGGGGCCCGCAGACTCCAACGCTTTGCCTTGTCGGTTTGTCTGATGAGTCCCCTGCGTCATGCCCTCCAGGTGGTGGCCCAGAGGAGCTCTGTCCGAGCCGGAGCACGGCTGGGTCTCAATTTTCCCAGCGTCTGGCTTCGTGGCGTCTTCTCGGAGGCGAGTTGCTGCGGGAACCACTAGAACATCGTGATCCAGGGAAAGAACGTCTGGCGTAATCTCTGCCGTTTCAGGGGTGACACTTGGGTAGGAGGGGCACAAGGGACTCGCCCAAGAGCCACGTCCCATCCATCCATTCCTTTCCCAAATGTTGGGGGGCTGGGCGCCCCCCTGCCCTGGCCCGTTGACAGGACGCGCAAGAGGGCGAGGTAGGAACAGAGAGCACGTCGGGAGGGGAGGGGGCCGGGGTGGGGGCAGCTGTGGCCGCTGGCAGACTGTGTCCTGTCACCCCTCGGCAGCTCCAGCCTGGTCCAAGGCCCGGCGAGCCCGTAGGGGTGATGGAGCTGGAAGGGACTTTGAAAAGGTGGGCCCATTCCGCACAGGGGGCTCCTTCACTGGCCCTCCCCTCTAAGCTGGGGGAGGCAGACAGGCAGGACGCCTCGAGGACTTGCAAAGAAGAGCCGAGGTGCCCCAAGGGTCTCCCGGTCCGTCCACAGGGCACGGGGTTCTGCCTGGGTCAGAGCCAGAGGCCCTTCCCAGGCCATCTTGCAGCTTGGGTCCCTTCTGCGGCCCACGGATGGGCCGGACACCCCACCAAGTACCCTGGCACCATTTTCTGTCGACCCCACGGGGCAGCAGGTAAACAGGACACGCCCACTGGCCAAGTTTGCCGAAGAATCCATCCTCCACCTGCGGCCACTGGCAGAGAGGCTCAGAGCCCCAAGGAGGTGTGATGGCCAACAGTGGCCTTGTCTACGGGTGGGGGGGGGGGGATGAAATAAGGGCCCGTGACTTGCAGGTGCGGACGAATGGGGTGGTGGAGACCGTGCGCCTCTGGGATCCACGCGCACCAGGGAGAAGATGAAGTGCCCGGCTCGGGCCTGGCACACAGTCGCCTCCCTGGTGAGCTCGCCAGCCCCCCCTCCCCAACCCCGCCCCTCCCGGGAGCACTGCATTAAGTAATTGCTTTTGTGGCCAAGTTATATATTACTGAGAACGAACCTGGCTCCGACTTATCATTCACTTTTACTGTTTTGCCTAGAGAGGTTTCCGTGGCAGCTTGGAAAGCCAGGGATGAGTAAGGACAGAGGGGACATTAAAGGCAGGCTGTTAGCAGAAGTGACAATTAAACACCTCGGCCAAAATCGAAGCCCGGTAGCGCCTCGCCCATATGAGCGGGGGGACAGATCACTCCCCTTCTGGAGCCCCTTCCAGAAATGCTGAGTGTGCAAGGGTCTCTCTCTTTTGACCCCAACTCTTGTGGAGTAAGGGCTGCGGCCCCGTGGGCCAGAGGTGGATACTGAGGCTCCAAGAGGCAGAGAGTGTGACGTGCAGGGTCGCACGGAGAAGGAATGGCAGGGCCAGAATGAGACCCCCCCGTCTCAGGGTCACCACTTGGCCGCTGGCACAGCTCATTTGGCCAGGTCGCACCCGAGGAGCACGAGGCACAGAAGCCCACCCCCCGCCCCGCCGACCCGTCCCCCGGGAAGAGGACGGAGGGGAGTGACGGCAGGTGCGGCAGAGCGGGCCACATATGCTCCCCTCTCTCCGGTCCGTCGGGCACTCCCGGGCCTCGGTCTAGAACAGAGAGGAGGAATTCAACGGCAAATCAAAGGAAGCCCACGTGGCTGTCTAGGCGCAGAGGGAGCGAGCGAGGCCGGCCAGAGATCTCAGGTGCGAGAAACCGGCTGGTCGTGATAAAAAGCTGCCACCACCTGTGTCCTGGACCCGCCTTCCCCGGCACCTTCCCGGCACGACCCTGGCATCGGCCCCTTGGCCGCTCTCTCTGGCTCTCCCAGAAGAACACGCGTCGGCAGGGTGCTGTTCGATGCAGGGGCCTCGGGCCACCGAGCCGCGGTCACGGAGGAAGAGGCCGACCATGCTGGTCAGAGTGAGACACAAGCAGCTCAGGGGGGCACCGGGCCCCAGAAGGAGGCGGAAGGCCGACCTCACTCATCAGGGAAGAACTGACCGCATTCGATATACACTGCGAGGGCACGATCCGTTTTGGTAAACGAGCTACCCAAGAAGATTAACAACAAGCCTCTGTGGTGCTCCACGGGGCCACGCTCTGCGGTCCTCCGGGTCACCACGGGCGACACCCGGAGCCCCCGCCCCCAGCCCCGATTCGTTTCCCGGGGAGTCCTGGGGAGCTGCAGTTTCCTTGGGAGGTGTTTTATTTTAAGAAGCGTCAGCCTCCGTTGGTTACCACTCGACTCCAGACCTTGCCCCCAAAAACTTCTGGAAAAGGATGAGCCAGCCGTGCAGCTCCTCAGACAGAAGACTATTTAGTCTTCTTGCCCTAATTGGCTGAGAGAACGCACAGGAGGGTCTCTGCACAGCCATCGGGAGCTGGGCAGAACAGAGAATCTCTATGAGGGCTCATGAAAGGCATCTGCGTAGGAACGGGGGCAGTGCTTGGACCGTCTGGAGCCCCGAACAGACCTCACTCTTCATCGCAAATAATTAGTTAGTCTCTCGCAAGTGTCCCAAGCTGAAGCACACAGGACGCACTTATGGCTAAATATGACCTAATAAGGTAATCCTTTTCATTTCTGTGTCATATAATCAATAGGGAAAATACAGCATATTTATAACCCACAATTAGGCTTTCACTGCATTTCCCCACGCCCCCCCCCCCCGCCCTCCATCATTCATCAACAAACACCCTCTATAAACCCTATACCCGAATCTGAGTGGTTCTCATTCTATCAATCAAGTCGTCCTCGGTGCAGGAAAGATTCCATGGCATGGCAATGGCGTTTAAAAAGAGAGAGAGAGAGAGAGGCCCACTAAGGATGATTTTTAAATTCACACATCATGTGGCAAGATGGATTTCAGCATTAACCAGCGGCATTATTAAGAGCTGGCTGCTTAGAGGGGAGGCGTCCTTGAAAGGGTGATGGTATACACATTGTGTTATAAAGTAATATAATCAAGCAAAGTAAATGAACTCATTATGATCGGCTTTTTATTCCCAGCTTGTCAAGAGTCATAACTGTATGAGGCATTCTCTACCCCGATCAATTGGAAAATCAATACCTTGGTATTTGTGGAGAGCATCTCTGATAGGAAGAAACGAAAGGAAGTGTTTGGGAAACATGGGGGGTATGATTTAGTCGTCCTGACAGCCCGGGTCTCCAAGCAGCCACTCATCTTTGCCAGAGCCGGGGCCGGGACGAGGGCTGACTCCTGGGAGCCAGCGGGCTGGCTGGGTTGGGAAAAGGCTTTGATCCTCCAAACCACGGTTTTCCTGGGGAATCGAGGACGGCGAGTCTGGGCGCAAATTTCAGCGCTTCGCACACCAGCAGCCGTGTGCGGTGAGGCTTTCCCACCACTCCCGTGGGCGCGGACGCAGGCTTGCTTGGCTCGGTGGGGCGGCTCGCCATCTTGGCCCCCGGGACTTTGTGGGGGACAGCGGGCGGCATCAGAGGCCCACCGCCTTCGGAACGGCCTGCCGGGACCCTCACTCTCCCGACACCATCACTCAAGCACGTCTTGACTACCGAGCACTTGGCAGTGCTTAATCAACTGCGGATTTTACAAGTTTCCGGCGTGAGGTGACCTCACTGTACGTGTCCCCACTTCCTAGATTGTTTTATTTTAACAAGGTGAGTACCAGTCACATGCGCAAGCAGAGGGAAGAGTGTCACAACCCCCACGGATCCCTCACCATCTCCAGCAATTATCGACTCATGGCCCATCTTGTTTTCATCTCCCCACCCCCCGTTCTCCCACCCACGGATTATTTCGAAGGAAACGCCAAACATCGTGGATATTTCCGTGTACATCCTCGAAAACCGTGACCACGATACCATCAGGGCACCTAAAAAATGAGCAACTCCTCAAATACCCAGGGCGTGTCCAGATTTTCCTCATCAGCCCGTAACTTTAGAAGACAACCGGTTCGAGCCAGGATCCAAATAAGGTCCACGCATCGTGATGGGTTACTTGGTCGATACAGCATTTAAGCTCTTAATCTATAGATTCTCCATCCCTGCAATTTGTTGGTTGAAGGAACCTGGTCCACTGCTGCGGAATTTTTTGCAGCCTCGAGGTTGCTGACGGTTTCCCCAGGGCTTCATTGCAAATGGTGATATTCTAGGCCTACCGTGTCTTCTTTATTAATTAACTGAAGGACTGCTATGAAGAGAAACACTCCCTCATCAACGATTCAATTTCCCTGAGAAACAGTTCTTATTTAAAAGACAACAAGGCAAGAAAAATGCTTGATTTTTCACAACAGGGGGGCGGTTTCGTAGGCCTCTCCCAAGGCGGCCAGCGAGTTTTCAACGTTTCCAATCTTCGGCAGCCGGCAGCCGTTGTCCCATCCGTGCTCAGACTGCCCGGGTCTTCGGCCCGAGGGGACCCCTCGGTTTTACAGCCAGCGACCTTGCTCACGGGTTCCACCCTTTTCCCTTCCTTCGAAACCTCCGGCCCGTGGAGAGCTCGGTGGAGTCAGAGGGCTGCCTGCTTTCTTACCACCTTGTGGTTGACTGACTCTTCTTCATTTTCTCTCTGGACAGTCTTTAACAAATCGTGTCTTGTTATTTATCCAATTTGCTAATACATCAAATGGCTGTAATGAATTTCCGGGCCGTGGGGTGCTTCGTACAAGCAGCGGTTAACGCACAAACGCATTCACGGACCCAACTCCCCGCCGTCCCCAAACCCCCAAGCCTTCTTGTCCCAGGGACCAAGATGGCCATTCCCGCCCCTGCCCTGCGCTTGTTGGCGTTCGTGGCTACTTGTCTCTCGTCTTTCATCCTGCACTTCGGCTGCGTTCTGTGGCCGCCCCCGATGCCACAGGGCGGCGCATGGATTTCTGCTCCCTCCATCCATTGTCATCTGGCTGATTTATTTGTTGAATCTTCAGCGGAGAAAAGCAATTGCTCTGAGGTCTGGCCCAGATACTGTGCTGGTCTCGTCAGTCTTATGACCTTTGTGTTTTCTGTGTCTCAGGCTGCCTCCTGCTCTCTGCAAAGGTGAGCCAGACAACGCGGTCACCCACGCACCCTTTTGGGGGAAGTGCTGAGTTTTGGCAAAGGCTGACTCTGCCCCGGATGTCTGGGGTTCCCTTGAGTGGGGGTGGGGCTGGGGCTCCTCTGTCTCAATTCCTTTTTACAAAAGAGTCGCTGCACTGAGGAATGATCGGGCTTTGGAAATGATTTGGCCCAACCCCTGGGGCGTCCTGTTCTAAGACCCACTCGGTCTGAGGGCAGACGCAGGCCCCACGAGCTGACCCAGGCTTGCCCCTGGGGGAGCGGTTGGTGCGACTCTGTCCTAAAAAGCAAATTCAAGTGAAAGGGGTAGGAGGTGGGGAAGCGCCATGCCCCCTTCCACCTGCGTGCACTGCTTCCCCAACGCTGCCCGCCTCTGTCCCCGGTGGCGGTGGCGGGGCGGTGGCGGTCCCGCTGGGTTAAGTCAGCCAGACACCGCCATCCCCGGGGGGGGGGGGGGGGGGGAACAAAGGGTGTTGCCAGTTCTCCATCGAGGTTCACAGCTCCTTGGTGGCACAGGCCAAAGGGGCCGGGGTCCACGGACGGGGACCTGGGTAGCCTTTTCCTTGGATTGTCTTGTCCCAACACAGTGAAGACTCAAAAATCTCGTCCGGAGTCAGACTGAAAACTTCTATTCTCCTCTCGGGTCCCAGTTCGCCAGAACCAGTAAATGCGGTTCTGTTGGTGGCTGAGTTTCCATGACCGTCTCTGCGGCCTCCATTGCGTTTCCCTCCCGGAGCTTCTCTGGCTTTCCACCCCCCTGCCTCCCGCCTGCCTGGCCCTTCCTGCCATCCCTTCTCTCCCAGCCTCCCCCAAACTCTCCGCTCGCCTTTTCCTTCCCTTCTTTGTGCTTCTCTCTTCTTGCTGGCTTCTCCCTCTCGCTCTCCACTTCGGTACCCCCTTGCAGACTGCCACCTGGCGCCTCTGAGGACCACAGCGAAGGGGCCCCCGGGCAGGCGTCCTGGTGAAGTGCCAGGTTCCCCAGGCCACTCAGTCATCAGGGTTCTGAAGACGTTCCCAGCATCCTCTCAGTGTGTCCAAAAAAAAAGAAGAAGTCCTTCTCTTGACCTTGAAATCTTATCTGACATCTTAGACATGCCCTGTGATTTGAAAGAAGCTTTAATAGAACATAGACTCAATGGTCTTTCAAAAAATAATGAAGACGAAAAGAAAATTGCTCCTTCCTTTACAGATTACCCATGGAGAATCACAAGTACAGAAATACATTCAAATCTCATTAAGTGGTTGTATCTCTCGGACTTTGCCAAGAAGCCGGATGCCAAGTGGTTACTCTGTGAGAACTCAGGGGGGTCTGAGAGCGTCTTCACGTTGGGAACTTCAGATTGGGCGGGCAGTTGAGAACCTAGGACATGCCAAGGGCCATCTCAGTCTTCCTTCTTTGCCAATCTTCTTTCCAATATTTCTCCATTTCAGCTTCTTGTAATCACCCAGACGGTACTCAGAGAAGAAATATAGTCACCAGGTTCCAAGGTCTCAATCTAATTAAAAAATGCTTGCGTTGGAGAGAATTTTAATTCATACGCGTTATTCCGATGGCGTGCTGGGTGGGGGGGAGGCTTTTCAGTAGGGTTTTAAATCCAGAGACTTAGTAAGATACTAAATGAAAAGCGGACAGCTGACTTGCGAATGTGATTTCCAAATATCATCTCGAGCGAAGGCCTTCCCAAACTTGGGTTTTGGGAGTTAGCGCTTACCTACCCAAACGTGGGTCCTCTGTGTTCTCCTCGGGGTTTGCCCTTCTCACTTAGTCTCAAAAATATCCATCTTCTTGAAAGCCGCCTGAGTCACATGTGAGAAGACAGAGCTGTGGACGGTGGACGTAATCCATGTTCACCCTCCCTCCACTTCTTACCTTTTCCCCTGAATTCTGTCCCAAGCCAAATCCGGTTTTTCATTCATCCGCCTCTATCCATCAGATGCTGGTCATCTCGAACCGTGTGCCCTTCACCTATCTTGGAAGCGAGCGCCGGCCAGGTTCCACGCGGACCAGGAAGCTCTGTGGTTCTGGACCCACACGCCGAGCGGGCCCTACAGGCTTTGTGACGCTTCAGGGCTGCTCACGACTCCTGGATGCTCACGCGGCACTGCTGTCCCGCGCCCTGTCCAAGGAGATGGTTGATGAGGGAAGCCCCCCTGTACTGTGCCAGGATGAAACAGGCACCCTGAGCACACCCCAGGGGCTCCCGCTGCCATGGCAGTTCCTTGAACGTAGATACTCATGAGGTTAACGTTCGGACGCTCACGGCCACTAGGCTACTGCCAAGAACCGTGACCCCTTGTTGGGATCTTTATAGTTGACCTCTGGCTTCTCCTGGCGGCCTCCCTGTGGTGGCAAGTGTTTGCGGAGGAGAACAGAGCATCGTGAGTATGTGGGCAGGGGACAACGGCGAGGTCAGCCAGGAGCTAAGCCCAGAAGACCTCGCCCCTCTCCACCCTGTCCCCAGCTGTAGTTTCTGCCGCTCAGAACCGAGATCCTGGTTCGCGGCACTCTGGTGGGTGACCAGTCCTTGCTCCCTCTCAGCCCTGTGGGCTCCGGAATTGCTTCCTTTGGAGAAGAAATTACCGCGATTTTTTTTTTTTTTTTAGTTAAAAAATTTCAGTCGGCGCGTCAACTTACATGCAGTGAAATGTTTACATCTCCGTGATCTCAGCCTGTTTCCATGGGTGCGGAACAAGACACGGAACGCTTCCGTCATCCCAGAAATTTCCCTCGTTCCTTTTCTCAGTCAGTTCTTCCCGGAGGCGCCCATGACCTGATTTCTGCACCATAGGTTAGTTTTACGTATTTTAGAATTTCATCTTAAGTGGAAGCATATGGTATGCACGTTTTGGCGTCTGCCTTCTTTTGCTCGCCATGATGTTTCTGAGACCCAACCATTTGGTAGTGTGTTTCCGTACATCATCTCTTTTTATTGTTGAGTAGTATTCCATGGGATGACTATTCCACGTTTGGGCTACCCACCGATGAGTTGATGAGCATCTGGGTGGTCTCCAGCTTGGAGCTAATGTGAATAAACCTTCCGGGAACATTTTGGCTCAGGGTTTTTGTGCACATATGTTTTCATTCCCCCGGAGAAACGCCTAGGAGTGGAATTGCTGGGTCATGGGGTACGTGCACATCCATTGCTTTAAGAAACTGCCAGAGCGTTTGCCAAAGTAGTTCTACCATCTTCTATGACCTTCTGAATGCCTCCCCTCCTATATGTACCATATGTTGACTGGGTCCCCCCCCCCCCCCGTGTTCTATCCACTCCTTCTTACATTCCAAAATGTTTCTCATTTACCGATATGTGCCAGGCACTGTTCGAGGCACTAGGAATTCAACAGGAACAAAAGACTCTTGCCCTTATCCTGGCAGGCTTTTGTTTTTTTTTCCAAAGAAATTGACAAACGTATACAGACGCAAAGGACCTAGAATACCAAGACGATTTTGAAAAAAGAAGTGTAGGGCTGGAGCACTAATACTACCTGATTTCAAGACTTACTGTGAAACACGGTCATCGAGATTGTGTGTCACCGGTGAACGAACAGATTCCCGGATCGATGGAACAGATAGTTTGGAAAAGACGGCATTTCTACAAGTAGTGCCAGAACGTTTTTGGATACGTCCCCAAACCCCTCAAACCCCTAAAGCACACACAAAAAAGCCACCTTTACCTATACATCTTATTACATACAAACATTCACTTGAAATGGATTGCAGACCGACGTGTAAAACCCCAAACTATAAAACGTCTTTGGAGAAAAAAAATAGGAGAAATTCATTGCGACCTTGGATTGGAGGCAGATTATTTAAATAGGACACGAAACGCATGAGCCATGGGAGAAAGCAGTTGATCAATTAGATTTCATCAAAACCTAGAAGCTTCTGTTCTTGAAAAGACGCCGTTAAAATCACGCAAAGATAAGCCCCAGGCTGGAAGAAGAGATTTACGTGGCCACTAAAGGGCTCGAGTCCAGAATATATAAAGAATTTGTACAGCTCAAGAAGAAAACAACGCAAGTGTTTAAATGGGCAAAAGGTTTGAGCGGACTCTTAATCAAAAAAGATAATGAGACCATAAGCACATTTTGAAAAGATGTCCAACATCATTAGTCATTAGGGAAGTTCAAATTAAAAATGAAAATGAGATGTCACTACGCACTCATTAGAATAGCTAAGATTTAAAACCAAAACACCGGACACTTGATACCAGGGGCCGTGTTGCTGGAAAGAGCAACTCTACTCACAGTCATCGCTCCCGGGAAGGCAACACGGCAGAGCCACTTTGGAAGACAGCCGGGCGGTTTCCTCGAATGTTACGTGTTCGCTCACCACCTGACCCGGCCATCCTCCTATCAGCTCTTCCACCCCGATGAAGTGGAGACTCAGTTCCACACAAAAACCTGTACCTGAACGTTCGCTCATCGTCGCTGAACAAATGGAAGCAGCCCAAACGTCCACTCGCTGGTGAGCGGGCGAATCGTGGCGCGTCTGGCGAATGGGATGCTCAGCGATAAAAAGGAGTGGATCGCTCACGCGTGCAGTGGTGTGGAGGGCCCTCGGAAGCGTCACGCCAGACACAAAAGCGGGGGGCACACCGGTGCCACTTACGTGCTCTTTGGGGCGAGGCAAGCCATAGGGGCAGAAAACAGATCACGGGTTGCCCAGAGGGGGTTGGCTAGAGAGGGCACGGGAAACGTTGAGGATGACAGAACTATTCTACGTCTTGATCGTGGTGGTGGGAACGGGACTGCATGCATTCGCCAAAACTCAAAGAACTACACGCCTAAAAATGGGGAGTTTTACCGAAGGCAACTCGTGCCTCCGGGAGCCTGACTTTTTGAAAGACCCTGGCCTCACGCAGCTTCCCATCTCGTGGGCACTGTCCTGAGTCTCTGGAGGTCCGCTGCTCGCTGCATTTTGCTGCCTCTCCTGATGTACGTGTGCCTCTCTTTTCAAATTTTTTTTTTCCAACGTTTATTTATTTTTGGGACAGAGAGAGACAGAGCATGAACGGGGGAGGGGCAGAGAGAGAGGGAGACACAGAATCGGAAACAGGCTCCAGGCTCCGAGCCATCAGCCCAGAGCCCGACGCGGGGCTCGAACTCACGGACCGCGAGATCGTGACCTGGCTGAAGTCGGACGCTTAACCGACTGCGCCACCCAGGCGCCCCAGTGTGCCTCTCTTTTCAGATGACCTGGGGGGCGGGAACGTTTGTGTCTGTGCTTTTCACTTCCCTCTTCAGTCCCCCAGGTCCTGTTTGGACACGGTGAAAGTTGCTGGCTTCCGGCATCATTTCCGGTTTGTGCAGGAATGGCGTTTCTTGCAGGAGTCACATGGAACAGCGTCTTGGCTGTTGGGCACCTGGCGGCCCTCGGATATTCCATGCTGCACGGAAGCCGCCATCTCCCGAAGCCCGTGAAGTTCACGGCCACTGGGTCGCCCAGTGGCTTCCCGGGTACTGGCGGTTTCTGCTAAGACCTTCCTGCCGGTATGGGATAGCCCATCCTTCAAGGTCGCCCTTTGTTTTCCTAGCCTGACGGTCTTAATACCCTACGAAAGGTACTACCAAAACCAACAGTCATCTTAAAAGGCCTTTTGCAAAGATATGTTTGCCGAAGGTGGACAAATGTAAAATGATCCTCCGTGTGTCATGCGTGAGGCAGCTTTGGGAGTAGCTTTTGATGTTGAAGAGCCGTGAGCTTAAAGGAAACCAAGAGGCAGAAGGAAACGCAAGAGAAAGCATGCTTTCTGATCCAGCTAATGACCCGGGACGATGGCCCCGTGAGTCTGATGTTTGTTCACCGTACCAGAGTGCGCCCTGTTAGCCTGGTGTCTCTTGAAGCCCAGTCACATCTGACTTATGTGGAACCAAGAGGATTAATCCAGCAGACCGAAGGCTAGAGGAGCTATGGGTCTGAAAACCGGGAGGGACTGTAGGAGATTATTCGGTGCCTCCCTCCCCTGCCCCCATCTCGGGTGGGTAAAGCCTTTACGTTTCCATGAGATGGAGACAGCCCGGCCCCGTCGGCTCGTCCAGGAGACACTGGGCTCCCATCTCCAGACGCCCAGGGCTGATTCTCTGTCTGACCTGCCATGCCCCACGCACAGCCTCCAACTCGGACGCACGTCAGGACTCCACTCAGCATAATGGGGGTCATTCTTTGGAGGCTTCGAAGCCTCGGGTCACCCCTCAGAATACCGGCCCTCCTTGGCCTGAAACTTCTGAGTGAGTGCCTGTCAGGTAAACTAGCTTTTACTGTAATGGTGACATTCGTATTACCAATTTATCTGGTTGCATCTCCGTGGGTGGAGACACCACAGCGTCTTTTAGTGTCATGCATCTCAGGACTTGATCCTCCTAATGGCCAGCAGGTCTCCCTGGATAAAAATCACAGGTCGTGAGAGCGGGAAGGAGACCTCAGAGATGACAGAGTGGCTTTGCAGACGAGAACACTGGACACAGGAGATGAGAAAGGCAGTGACTGTCTCGTGGCCTCTCCATTTCTTACGCTCAGTCCTTCTCAACGTAGGAGATTCTTCCATGGGCCCTGGGTTAGCGCCTCATCATGTTCTTGGGAAGGAGCGTAATTAGACCTTGGGCGACGAGCATACTCGAGGCTATGGCGAAGGAGGCGAGCGTAGAGGGTGCTGGCTGGTGACGCCACGCCGGGGAGGTTGCAAACCAAGAGCTGGTGAGTCTTTTCTGCCTTCTCTGCTGCGGGCAGGGGCGTGTGCATCCCTGAAGGTGTTTCCTGTTCCCCACTGGTGGCTGGTGTGCGGCTTAGGCCTGTACCCTGCAGTACAAGAACCAAGTAGGTGAGCCCGCCCCTAGAATGTTCACCAGCTCAGCACAGGTGTGGCCCCGGGGAGCAGCTAATGCAAAGCCCACCTGATTTATTAGGAAAATAAGGCCGAACGCCCAGAAACGTTGATGGTCAGCCACATCCTCATCCTGCAATTGACTGTTGTTTGTTTTACCACGTTGCTTTGTCTGTGCTTGTGCGTGTGTTTGCGAAATCACTGGAAGGGAAGGAGCAGACACACAGGCATTCTCCTCCCTGACCCCGTGATCATCAGCACACCCTCCGAAAGTTGACTCCAATCCCCGGTATCATCTAATCTGTAGCCCAGATGTGGCTGTCCCCAGACCGTCGAGGACCGCTATGTCATGATTACTAGCGACTGGGCCAGGGATGCGATCCCAGGTCACGTGCTACGTTTGCCTCTTTCGCCAGACTAGTCTTTATTTTCTTTCAAAGAATTTTTTAATGGTTATTTTTTGTTTTCAACGTTTTTATTTATTTTTGGGACAGAGAGAGACAGAGCATGAACGGGGGAGGGGCAGAGAGAGAGGGAGACACAGAATCGGAAGCAGGCTCCAGGCTCCGAGCCGTCAGCCCAGAGCCAACGGGGGGCTCGAACTCACGCGAGATCACTCGAGATCTCGCGAGATCGTGAACTCACGGACCGCGAGATCGTGACCTGGCTGAAGTCGGACGCTTAACCGACTGCGCCACCCAGGCGCCCCATTAATGGTTATTTTTGAAGGAGAGAGACAAAACGTGAGCGGGAGAGGGGCAGAGAGAGAGGGAGACGCAGAACCCGAAGCAGGCTCCAGGCTCCGAGCTGTCCGCACAGAGCCCGGCGTGGAGCTCGAACTCACAATCTATGAGATCATGACCCAAGTGAAGTCGGTCGCCCAACCGACTGAGCCACCCAGGCGCCCCTTGCCAGACTATTCTTTACATGGACATCGAGGAAAGCCCTAGTAAAAATGGGGACATGTTCATTCTCTGCGGGGAGAGTTCAGGACCAAACAAAAAGGAAAGAGAGAACACAACCTCAGAGTCTGCCCTGAGACCCAAGGTCAGGTCAAGGGCGGCAGTGCTCTCCAGCCAACAGCCTCTGGGCTTCGGGGATACTCTCACCGGGGGCCAACAGCTCTTCCGCAGATTTGGTGAAACTCCAGCCATCCCGCTAATTCCTAGGCTGCTGGCCTGTTTGGCGAGGGCGGAACCCTGGGTTCTGCCCGACTGGAGCTGTAACTGGCTTCCTTTTATGAATGAAGGAAAAGGAGAAAGGTGTTTATTTGAACTCTTGCCTCTGAGTGACATCCTGGGCTGGGTTCTCCCTCTCTCCCCCTCTCTCTCGGTTTGTTAAGAAAATACGTGACATCACATCTCATCCCTCACAGACAAGGGACGGAGCCCTGGGGCTTAGGGCTGGGGCCACGGGGGGTAGGTTTCTGAGCACCCCGGCGTGGTGCTGTGATGGAAAGTTCTCAAGCCCACGGATTACCTGTCTCACCCCTGTCAATCACCTCCGCTATTGACCCCACAGGGGACGCCAGGGCGGCTCTCAGCATGAATCGCGTCAAGGAACCGGGAGGGGATGGGCCCAGGCTCCAGGGAGGTGTGGATAGAGGCCTCATCTTATTCCCCTAGCAAACTCACCATCTGGGCAGGGTGGAGAGCAAAGAACACAGGAGCCCGAAAAGTTTGCCCAAAGGAACCCGGGCTCTTCCCAGAGAGGGTGGTGGCCTCACCGGGCACAGCCTCAAGAATCCCGGTTTCTCCCGTCTTCCGCGCAGACATCCCCAAGGATGTGCCCCGTGAAGCTCTGGAAGAGGAAGCGGGGATCCTTCGGGATGCTGTGCGTTTTGCCTTCTGCTAATCCAGCGGCAGACCTCCCGAGCTATTGGCGCCCTTACTGGTAGCGGATCTGGAGGCCACCTAAGTCTTAGCGTCCAGGTACTGGGAAACCAAGGATAAAGACGCCGGACCTCAGGGGCTCAGCTGGACAAGAAGGAATCTTCAGTCAAAGGGTCAAAGGATCACAAGCCTTTAGGAATCACAGAAACCTCAGATCACCTCATCCCCCCGCTCCCCTCCGCGGAGGAGGAGAGAAGCTCGGAGCACGTCACGGGCCGGGGGCAGCTCGGCGGGCGGGGTGCAGAGCGGGACTGACTCCAGCCCTTCCTCCCAGCGCCTCTGTAGCACCTGCTGCTTCCTCTCGAGGCTGGGGCTCAGTCCTCTTATCTCCTTGGGGCCTCAAACGGTGTAGCGCCATGAGATCTTGGGCAATACTAACTTTGAACACAGAGGAAGGGCGAGGGCCAAAGACGTCTCTCTTTGCCGATCTTTGGGGGAGTGGTAGTAACTCCATGGCCATGGGGGACACGTTCAGCTGAGCGTCAGAAGGGGAGCCTGGGTAACTTCTGGGCAGAATCAGCCTGGCCCTGCAGGGTTCCAGGGGCGCAGGACAACTCTGGGCACCTCCCCTCCACCCCGCCTGAGGCTCGCATCCTGTTTCAGTGTCTGCTTGGCCGGCTTTCCAGACAGCCTGACAGTGACAGATTATTCATCTGTTACTAACCTGATCATCTAACAGCCCTGGGTCCCTTCTCCTTCACTGATGGAAGCAACAGCCTGGAGAAAGCCCTCGCGCTGTGCTTTAACACTGTGCCGAAGGGAAGGGGCAGAATCAGTTCCCCCCGTCCATTTCGGTGGCGCGGACCGACATTCCAGGATTCAGATATGTCACCCAGCACACCCAGCAAACTGTCCCTTCGAACCCCACAGCCTCTCACCCTGAGATCCCGCCCAGCATGGCCGGGTTTTCGGCACCTTGCGAGAGTCTATTCCCCTACAGAGTTTCCATGGTTTGTTGAGTGTTCTGTCCCCAATCTGTTGAGCCAAACTTGGTCTTTGTGCTCTGCAGGTTTATGCTTTTGGGGGAAGCAAAGGAAAAAAAGGATTCCTTTCGAGCAGCCAGCTAGACCTAGCTTGTTACACGAATGAGCGACGCAATTCATCTTGAATTTTAGTGCAAAAACTGATGGTGACATTTTACCAACAAAGAAGTTACCACAGAGATGTCGTCGAGGCTCAGATGATTCCTCTGATTTATTTATTTATTTACTGCACACAGAGGGGTGCTGTTGGAGCTGTCTTTAGGCAAGGCTGGGGGACAACGAGGTCCCCACCGGTCGCCGGGGACCAGTTAAGTCGGCTTTTCTTTCTCCTCCCTGGGAGGGCAGTCCTCCCAAGGAATCGGCCATTTCTTATGGCTTATTTCTTTCTTTGAGACAGACTTCCCCGTTTTGCTTTCCTTCTCTTGTCTTTGAATTCCACCAAGAGGAAGAGACTGCACGAGACCAGAAATGTGCCAGGGTCGGAGTGTGGGGCACTAACGAGCTGTTAATGTGGGTCAATCAGTGGGCGAAGGGGCAGAAATCGCAGGGCTGATTCTTCTAGCTGGGAAGACAAAGGCAGGGGTCTTGAGTGGGATGGGACCGTGAGTTTCCCCCAGATGATCTGTCCCCGGACGTCATTCTTAGATGAGGAGGGCAGGCTTTGAGCCCTTAGCAGCTCAGACTCCCGGCTTTGGTGAAACTCACTGTCCCCCAAAAGGCCACTTGCTTTCCTGGGTCTGAGCCTGAGTTCAAGCTGTCCCAGGCTAAGAGAAGCTACTGCTACTCCAGTTGGCCGGGACCGTGCTCTGTCCTCCAGTGCTCCGTGACGCACACGCCCCGAGCACTGCCCAGGAAGGTTTTAGGTGGAACACATGTGAGTATATTTTTGCTTAAAGGTTAGGCTAATCTTTTTTTTTTTTTTTTAATTTTTTTTTTCAATGTTTATTTTTGGGACAGAGAGAGACAGAGCATGAATGGGGGAGGGGCAAAGAGAGAGGGAGACACAGAATCAGAAACAGGCTCCAGGCTCCGAGCCATCAGCCCAGAGCCCGACGCGGGGCTCGAACTCCCGGACCGCGAGATCGTGACCTGGCTGAAGTCAGACGCTTAACCGACTGCGCCACCCAGGCGCCCCAGGTTAGGCTAATCTTAACGCATGTTAGGGAGGAATATCTAGGCCATCTGGGGAGCGATTTCAAGGATATTATTGCTTAGGATGAGGCCAAGTTTAAAAAGTGAATTGATTTTGGGGCACCTGGGCGGCTCAGTCGGCTGAGCGTCTGACTTGGGCTCAGGTCATGATCTCCCGGTTGGTGAGCTCCAGCCCCACGTCGGGCTCTGTGCTGACAGTGTGGAGCCTGCTTGGGATTCTCTCTCTCTTCCTCTGTCTCTGCCCCTCCACCCCGCCCCCCCCCCCCCCCCACCGGCACTCTGTCAAAATAAAAAAATAAACTTAAAAGTAAAAGTGAAATGACTTTAGTCAACTTTAAACATTAAATGATACGGGGAAAATCCCAGCGTGCACGTGACTGAAGTTGGGGAGCGGGCGGGGCACGACTTTGTTGCCGGCTTAAGTGCGAATTCCCAAACTAAGTTCGCAACGACTCCCCAACCCTGAGCCCTCCTCCCAATCTGAGGTTACCAAACCCCACCTGTAATGTGTGCCCCGTCTTCTGGAGCGGAGAGCAGCCTGGCTCTCTCGTCTCTCCCACCACTGACCCCCCCCCCCCCCCGCACAGCACCTGGAACACCACCCGGTCCACACGGGTGCATGAAGTGTTGGCTGTTGGGTGTAGGGTGTTGACGTGGCTCCTTTTAGTGAAGGGGAACGTGGAGGTGGAAGTCTGGGCATCTCTTGCCCCACCTTGGGATCGGGGGGAAAAGGCAAGCACAGAAACTGACAAAATGGCAAAGGTGTTTTGACTGGTGGAGAAGAAAATGGCTTTCTCGGTTTGTCTTCAATTGCCAGGATGGAGAAAATCAAAGCAAAGCAAGAGAAGATTGCTGCTCTGCAGTGAGCCCGCAGGAGTCCTGACGCCTTGGCGGTTAGCGTGAGCTGCCTGGCCACAGAGGAAGCCGAGAGAAGGGTTTGCGTCAAAGGCGACCTGCCCCCAGCGGTCTTGAAGCAGGGACATCACAGTGATCCACCCGCCACCCGCCACCGGCCCCCAGACCCCCTCATCCCCTCTGGGAGCCAACAAGAACATGGATTTCTCCCTTGAGAACAGCAGTAATGGAAGTCCCCTTCTGTCTGACACATGTCAAGGGCTCAGATTTGGGATCGTGCCTTGACGGAAAATTCTGAATCCAACCTGAAGTCGCAGGAGGGAGCCCTCCCCATCTGCAAAATAACCACCCCCCGGGTGCAGAAGTGTTCTTTCTGGTTGATCCCTGGTTCTCTGGAAATCGGTGGATTACTTAAATAACATTTTCTGCCTTTCGGTTTTGAGGTTTTGCAGACACACGATTTCCCCAAAGGGCCAGGTGGCTAAAGAAGAAAGGCGTTTCATTTTTTATTGGCCACGAGATAAATAAAATATCTTTCAAAA
The DNA here is from genome assembly GCF_022837055.1 of Prionailurus viverrinus. Classification (NCBI taxonomy): domain Eukaryota; kingdom Metazoa; phylum Chordata; class Mammalia; order Carnivora; family Felidae; genus Prionailurus; species Prionailurus viverrinus. The sequence continues at coordinate 4,596,638 of NC_062563.1, forward strand.
GTTGTTACTTTTAAATTGGACTGGATTTTCTCTTTCTTTCGGTTGAACAAGTTGAAGAAAATAATGTCATCTCTTGGCTACCAACCACCCAGATGATTCTGTTTTATCTGGCAATTTATATGCAGAGTGTGATGTATGGTTTAACCTCCCTAACTGGGGGACACACTGTCTGAATTAGTGACAAGACTGAATTATGGTGCTTTTAAGAAAAAAAATATTCCATTTTAGTACTTTCAAGTTCGTGAAGCCATTAGAACTGGTCTTCCAACGTGTTGCCCAGTAAAGTCTCCCTGGGACTTTTCTTGAAAGAAAGGAAAGATTTAGGCGGTTTCCAGATTTTGTTGGCACTAATTAATTTGTCCGAGTGAATACCTTTGTAAGGTGGGCGGTAGGTGGAGGGGTGGTTGACAGGTTCCACGGTGTTGATTCTGATTTCTTCAGTAGGAGAATAAACTTGGCTCCAGCGCAGGATCATGCTCATCCTCATGATCTCAGCATGGTGGAAGATGCCAAAGAGGAAATATGGCGGCAGCCTTGGGTGAAGCATCCTCCCAGTAAGGTGGGGAATGGTCACAGCTGCCTGGAGCAGAGCCCTTCCAACGACCGAAGATCAGGGGCCAGTTGGGCCAAGTGGTTGCCAGTGCCAGGGTTCCCTAAAAAGGACCCACTCTCTAGGAAATGCCTGTCATTTTATGCAAGGATGTGGCCAGGAGGCAGACAGACGGCTCACACTTGCCTCCCCTCCAGAGCTCTTAGAAAGGAGAAGTTAAGCGTGTACCCTTTGGGACACTGGAGAAGCAGGACCCACTCCACCTAGCAGGGGCAGAGTGCTCTCCTACCATGAGCGATGTGAGCTCAGTGGCTCTGAGCATATGTAGCAGAGGCTGGGGCTTGGAAATTCCGTGGCTAACGAGGTGGATTGATAGTAAAGGGGAGCAGAAATCCACAGGGGTCTAACTATGAGCTGTCCATGCGAATACAGAATTGAGATCCAGTTAGGGGAACAGGTAAACCCGTTTCGACGGTGCTCCCTTCTGCGGTAGAACCTGCCAGAAGGGAGGAAATCTCATGATGCAAAAAAAACAACACGCCCACCGTGTCATCGAAATAGCGAACATGTCTCAGGCAGGGCCGGACTTGTCGTGAGGTCTGTGGGCCAAGGGGCAGGAGGGCGTGCGTCCCAAGCTTTTTGTGGATATGTTTCCAGGCGATCCAAGATGGCGTAGCTACGGCCTCTCTGAGACCAACAGTGAAGAAGAAGAAGAATCATCCAGATGGACTGAGGCAGAAATAAAAGACAATTGGCCAAAGCCCCAAACAGGTAACTTTTCTCTGAAATGGACTCAAGGATCTATGTGCATCCAGTGCATGTCTCCCGTGGTTTGAGGGAGCGTGCCCCCCATTCCGTGCCAACAGAAGACGCGTGTGCCCAAGGCATGATTGGATCCACACGCGGTAGGTCAGACTTTGCAGAACAAGAGGCCAAGAACTTAACTTTAGCCTGGGTCTATTTGGATTCCACTGGGGAATTTCTAATTATAAGAGGGACAGCTGTTGCCCTGGAGGCTGGCCACCGTGGGTGCCTGGTGCTTGTTTACTTGTGATCGGGGTGTGATGCTAAGGATGCCTCGCCTCTAAGGGGGCTCCTTTCCGGCTCTCGGGGAAGCGCGAAGGAATCACGGCGAAGCAGATCAACCGGGTCGTCTTGGTACAGATCCCGCCCATTGTCATGAACGCATACGCAGAACCAAATGGAGAACGGGGTGTTTATCTGGGCTCGTTAACCACTATCTTGAGGGGAATCCCGGGCAAAAGGATATGTTATTTGAAGAACGATTTCAGTTCTCTTCTTTGCTATGCCTTGCTTATCTCTGTTCTATTATTTAGGGCTTTTTCTTAAGTGTGCATTCAGTTGAAAGCAACTACTCAGAAAAATATTGAAGAAAGGGAAAAGAATTTCATGTATTACCGACCTTCTGCTCCTGTCTTAAGGGATCCCTTTTTCAATTTTTTGTTTTGTTTTGTTTTTGGCAAAGCCAGAACTACTTAAAGCAGACCCAAGAAAGGCTGTCGCCCCGTTTTAGCCTTTATACCGCACCGCCCTGGCTTTTCCGGGAATAAAGAGAGAGATCATCCAGCGAAATTCCGTTTGGGGTTGACTTTGATGTTCCGATGTCTAGATGCAACCGTAAACATCTTTTAAATTCGCAAACCACTCCTAAGAGCCCTTTCTCTTCTAAAAGGAAATTACTTGGAACAAATATGACATCGATTTTCCATCTCCCTTGATTAGTCTCATTTGGTCTGATTTTTATTATTTGAGGCTTACCGACAACGAGAATATACAGTTAGCAATCGTTCTAATTAGATTTTGTGACCTTTAAGGAAGAAAAGGCGGGTCTGGGCCCGGCTGGGCCTGAAACTGCCGGAGAACAGAGCCGGGTTTATGACCGTCTCCCGGCAGCTCCCACAGGGCACTCGCGGGAGCTCCCGGGGTGAGGACGGCAGAGGAGGGAAGGGGAGAGGTGCAGGGGGGACCAGGGCGGCAGGCGGTGCCGCTGTGGAGGTACCGCCACCGGCAAAGCGGGGCTTGCGCGCCGATTCCGACCAACAGATGGTCCGCTAGGAAGGAAACACTGGAGCCAAACAGTTCCGGCTTGTGACTGGGTCCATTGAAAGCAAGTGGACTGTGCAGGAAAGATGAGGTCATGGGCGCATATAGGAAGCATAGGGGATCTTTTATACGCGCCGATGAAGGGGGGGCATTATGGAGGTGTCCGCACGATTCGGACAATGGGATACTTGCTGAAGGGCCAACTTGTTAGCCTGAGATATTGGGGGCGGGTGGGATATGCATTTTTCCAAGCCTGTTTTCCCCAACGGCTTGAGCTTTGGAACGCATGGGTCAGGCCCAGAGATAAATAAATGGTCTGTCGAGTGTCCAAGGTTTCCCGAGTGAGGCATTTACTGGACTTCAACCCTGGGCCCTGACAACTGGTAGACAGGAGCCAATACAAATTCGAGAGGCTTTCCTCTTTAGGCGGACCCGCTCTTAGCGTCTGCAGCGAAGATCACGGGATTCAAGGCTAATGCCTGTGGGGTACCAGCGACTCCCCAAAAGTGCCCGCGGTGTTACGTGCGTTTGAGGGGGACCTTCATTTCCACGGCCCATCGACACGCCTGCCCTGGACGCACAGATACGTTTACAAAAATGTGAATCGAAGACAGACGGAATTCTCAACGGCCACCCATTTTGTTTCTCTCTGGTGTGATTCAGCAGGCGAGGCCAGAGTTGAGGCCCGGAGCAGAGAATCCAGACGGACCCAGGAGCCATGTTCAAGACGGAAAACAAGGCCACAGAAGAAAAAGCAGCCCGTGAGGGCAGCTGGCAGAGTCCCCTGGGGAGGCGACCGGCTAGTCACAGTTCAGAGACGCAAGAACCAAGTCAAGCCCGACCCTAAATAAGAAACTGCTGAGTTTTCCAAGAGACGCTTGGAGCGCGGCATAGCGTTTGCAAAGTAGGGGAAGAAAGGGGCACCCAGCTCATCCCGGCGTGAAGTGGGCCTCGTTTCTGGGAGAGCCGGGGTGCGCCCTGGCTCCCCCAAAGGGCTTCTCCCACTTGCAAAACCCCGAGAGAGAAGGCGGAATACGCCTGGGTCCCCGGGCTTGAGGGAGGCGGGGGCATCCTTACGCCAAGAGGGCGGCCATCGTCCCAGCACCTGGGCTCACCAAGGGCTGGCTGGAGGCCAGGCACAATCTCGACAACCCCGGATCGGACATCCAGCTAAGGAGGGCGATCAAGCGGTTAAGTACCCGGCTCCAGGCCCTTCAGCTGGAAAGTGCCGGATCCAGGATCAGAGCTGGGACGACCTCAGCACCAAGGCGGGGCCTCCTGACGGACACGCTCTTCTTCTGGTTCACCCCTGCCCAGCTGCAGGTTAGCTTTTCCGGAGCTTTCGCCCTTCGTGGTCTCCTATGACCTGTCTTTCGGGGCAAGTTCGGGCGGCCTCGGATCAGGTCCACTTCTACCCTCTCTGGCTGGTGTGAACTTGATCTAGTCACTTAATTCTCTGGACCTCAGTTTCCCCATCTGCTCCAGGAGGCTTAATAAGAGAAGCTAAGGGAGAGGGTTGCTGTAAGATTAATGGGTCAAAACGGAACCACACCAGTGCCTGGTACAGAGCAGACCTTAACGCGGCCACCCTCTCCTCGCGTGGAAGGAGGGGTGAGGCTGGCTGGGGGCGCTCAGAGAGAGAAGGTCTCTCTCTCAGTTCTGCCCTGGCGCCCACTGGCTTACCCTGTAGCTCCCACTTTGGACAGCACAGGGGGCTCCCGTCCAGCAGCTCCTGGCTATTAAACCGGTGGCCTGGATGGACTTCGTTTCTACGTCTCCGAGAGGCAAGCTGACGAAAAGGCGTGGTGGCGGGTTTGGGGGGCCGGGGTTCATCGGTCATCACCGATCACCTGGGTGGGGTTAGGTCTGTCCCTGGTGGTGGCGAGCTGATGAGCCACGGGAGGCTTTCTCCACTCCTCTTGCTGGCCACCCGCGGGAAGCCTGCCCACAGGCCGCGGCCGGTGCGGCCCAGCTCTCCCGGGCGCTGGGGAAGGTGCCTCGGGAGGGCGTCGCCAGAGCCCTGAGTGCCGAGCAGAGGGAGCACCGCGTCCTGCGGCCTTGCTGGTAATGCTGTGCGCGTGGCAACGAGCTGTCAGCGAGGCAAGGCCTTGCGACAGCGGACGTGGCTTTCTCTTACGATATCAATTTCTTTTAATTATTCCATTCCAACAACTTTGAAAGTCACTCCGTAAGCTGACAGATGATTTATGCCTCGCATTAGCTCCTGGCAATGACTGCCGAAGGCCTCCGCCGCCTGAGCCTCCCGCTCTGTGCGCCCTCCCCGCGCACGCAGACAGTAGCCTGCGTCCAGACCTCCTGGCCGAGCCTTGGGGACCTCCCTGGGGAGGAGGGGGGCGGGAATCTGTCCCTGCGATGAAAAGGAGACGTCCCCCCATCTTTCCCCTCCTTACCCTCACTGGCTTCTCTCCATGTTTTCCCTTAAGGTAGTGAAGCTACGAAATTTCTCCGAAGGGGAAAAGGCCTCCCCAGAAAGCACTCTGAGATGCTGCTACCCGCCCCCACCACCTTCAGGAGACCCCACAGACAGCCCCGGTCAGGAGGAGCGGCAGGAGGGGCACCCAGGTAGCCAAGGGTTACCTGGGTCTCAACACCTGCTCCAGGAAGACAACCGATGATTGCCTGACCAAATGGAAAAGTACGTTGCGGATAGATCAACGCAGAAACACACACAGCTTCCGGCAGGCCCCCAGCGAGGGGGCCCCGAAGGTCACTGCAGATTGCCCTCCACCCCAAGGAGCCTCCCTGCCCCGGGAGGGTCTCAGGTGAGAGGGCCCCCCCGCCCCACACACACACCGTGAAATCTCTGTCTCTCTGAAGGTCAAGACTGTTTTGTGGGCCAAGGGCGTTTATAGACCTGTAAAAGGGATCATTTTTGCTAATGCCGTGAAATTATACTCTGAGTCGAATAACAGTGGTCCACGGCAGGACCAGGAGTAATTTCTCTCGAATGGGAAATCTGGCTTTTAGAGAAGTTGGAAGCAGCCCCAGTTGATGTTGATGGGGTCCCTTTTTCTGTGCACTTTAACTGGCGCAAACAGGAGCTGGAACTTTGTAAATGGGCCCCTTCAAAAAAGTCACCTGGGAAGGCTGAATGGAGCAGGTGCCGTGTGCCCGCCTAATGGTAATGGAGTGCCCAGGAGGGCCACACGGTCACAGTTCTGAGCGAGCCTGTCTTAGAACCCTCCCTCTGTTCTCCTGCGGCTGTGTGTGCCTGAGGCAGCGTGGGATGGACGGGGGGACGCAACGACAGACACCTGGCCGCTGGGAGCCCACGCTGGATGGGGAGACAGGCGTGTGGGCAGGGCAGGAGCCTGGTGGGGAGGGGATAGCATTATCCCCATTTGACACCGGAGGAAACTGAGGCCAGACAGCATCATGTGGCTTGCCTGAGGTCACACTGCCACCATGCTCCTCTGCCCGGGTGCCGCTGTGGGTGTGGACGTCCAGGTGCTATGGACTCACTCCTGAGCTGCCCCCAGACCCCAGCCCGTCCACCACCTGGTGCCCAAGGCCTCTGGGAAGAACCGCTCCTTCCCGCTGCCTGGGAAACTCAGGGCTGCGCGGTCGAAACACGGCCTCAGGTGGTCCCGGGCGGCCCGTCCGAACCCAAGCTCCCGCTCGACCCCCCAGTCCCCTCACCGTCTCACCAGCCTGCTTGTTCTCTCCCATCCCAGAAGGCACACCCATTTCCCCTCCCCCAAATCCTTCCCCGGGACCCTGTCCTGTGTCCCGGAGCAGTGGCTTCTTGTCCTCAGGCACAGCCACCCTCTCCTGGGCCGGGTTGCCATGCGTCCTGTCCCAGCTGTCCCCCCCCCCCGCAGACGTGTGACAGGCTGGCTCACTCAGACTCCTCTCCGGCTCCCGCCACACCGTTCCCGGGTCCTCGGCATCTCTTGTTCAGTGCGTGTCCCGAGCTTCTGTCCCTACCTGCGTAGGCGTCATCCCTCATCTTGAAGAAACCAAGTTCATGATCTTCTTCCCCCACCACGAACCGGTTCTCTCGCTGCTCCCAATGTGGTCTTTGCCGATGAAAGTCCTCATGCGAAGTCCTCAGCAGCCAGCCGGCCAGCCAGCTCCGGGCGCAGAGTCCTGGGGATGGTGGCTAGTGTGTTTCTCTTCCTCACCCGTCACGTCAGGGCGGGGTGGGGGGGGCTCTGGTTTGGAAATGTTTCCTGGTTCCAGCCCTATCTCCCCCATCCCGGGTTGCTGCCCTGAACCAGACCGCCATTATTTCTTGCCTGTGCCATCAGCGAATTCTCCCTGCCACCAGCTCCTCAAGCCGATGCCCTCTGTGCCCTGACCCCAATTCATCCCTCACCTGCCCTTGTCGCCCCTCTCTTAACCCTTGCAAGGCTTTCCTCTCTCCTTCACGATGAACCCAACCTTCAGCTGGCTCATGAGCCCTTGGTGATCCGAGCGGTGTCTTATTCCCAGAGTTTCCAGTTCTTTGAATTGCACGTGATTTTTTTTTTTTTTTTAAAGATGTTAGGTAATCTCTACACCCAACACAGGGCTCAAACTCACAACCCTGAGATCAAGAGTCTCATGCTCTACAACTGAGCCAGCCTGGTGCCCCGAATTGCACATGGCTTAACTCGTGCCTGGAATGTCCCTTCTCCAGGCCTCTCTGCCTGGAGGGCTTTCCACCCATCCTTCGAGACAACCGAGCCGCCCCTCTGGGGAGCCTCCCGGCTCTCTGTCCTCCTTTGAAATTCCCCGCTGTCTCAGAAGGGGCTGTCATCCAGACCCTGTGCCCCAGACACTCTGATCTCTACGAGAGAACCTGCGAGAACAGGGACCTGCTGTGTGCGTGTGTGAGCCTCTCGCTGTGCAGTTCAGGGTCTAGGACACAACGGCCTCACAGGATCAGCAAAGAGACTTGTTAAACCAGGCCATGCAGTCTCTGCTGCTAATGCAGGAGTAAACCTCAGCCCGTCCCAAGTGATTGCAAATTCCAGATGAGAGAGTCTAGAAGCCTTTAAAACTTTTAGAACGCCCTTGGATGCACAGGCAATTGATTGGTCATCAAAGGTTTTAAAAACTGATGTCTTGGGGCGCCTGGGTGGCGCAGTCGGTTAAGCGTCCGACTTCAGCCAGGTCACGATCTCGCGGTCCGTGAGTTCGAGTCCCGCGTCGGGCTCTGGGCTGATGGCTCAGGGCCTGGAGCCTGTTTCCGATTCTGTGTCTCCCTCTCTCTCTGCCCCTCCCCCGTTCATGCTCTGTCTCTCTCTGTCCCAAAAATAAATAAATAAACGTTGAAAAAAAAAATTAAAAAAAAAAACAACTGATGTCTTCCGGGTCTAGAGAGGCCACAGAGGTGGTTGTGCCCAGCTGCGGGGGCTCGCTGGGCTGTGGGGGGAGGCATAAGCAGGAAGATGAGGAGGATGTCTCTCGCAGACAGGGGGCCAGCAAGTCTATGGAGGCCCCCTGATAACTGACGACCTTCCTGTGACATCCGATCCATTTAGAGAACCGGGAAAATGGAGTTAAGTTTACATGTTGGGGTTTCTCAAGGAGGGGCCACGCCCGCCCCATCTAGGGCCATGGGCCCCTTAGCTGGGGACTCCTTGCTCCAGGTGGCCGTGTCCAAGCCCAAGATGCCGTGCTATTTTGTGACGGTTCTGAGTCGCAGGCTCTCGGCTTCTGTCCTCTCTCCGTCTCTCCCCACTTGTCTGCCCCGCGGGGCCAGGCTTTCGGTCCCAAGGCCCTGCAGACGCTTTTGGATGGCGGTGACCTCTTGCACAGGTAGGTGCCAAGGGGAGGTCCCCTTGAAGACACAGCTCCTGCCAACAGACTAAGCACCCCACCTGCCAGCGTCCCAAACACTCCGCGCGCCTTTGCTGTGTGTCTCGTGCCGTTGGGGTGGGGAGAAGCCAGAGAACGGAACCCTCTGGTGCTTCCGCTCTTTCAGGAGCACATTTGCTTGCAGGAGTCAGAAGGAAGTGGTTGATGTGCTCCTATGGCACCGTACACATAGTAGGTGCACAGCAAGCACGTGTGGGCCTATCCCAGTAGGCTCTGGCAGTGTGTGTTTCTATTATTTTAATTTAGTTTCATGTTTTGGCATCTTGGACATAACTCACCACGAGCTCTTTCCCTCCGATGCACTTTCTGACTCAGACACAACATTTGTAAACTCGAAAGACAGCCTGTCCGTGAAATTAATTAGAGCAAAAGTTAAGTACCAGCCACGAGGTGGTTTCTCCCATCACATCATTTTTAGAAGCCTGTCTGAATGAACTATTGCTTCCCTGCCCCCAAGAGGCCTGGACGGGGAGGGAGGGGAGCTTCCTGGATCTGGGTCTCCTCCTTCAGAATCACTGAACACACCCCTGCAGGAGGGGCTACTGGCCTCGGCTTGTCCAGTCCGGCTCCCTACCCTCTGGTATCCTAGCACCGGATGAGGGAAGAAGACAGATTGGTGTTAAAACAGACAAACAAAAAAACCAAGAAACCCCCCCTAAAACTAATAGGGGCATTTGGGTGGCTCAGTCGGTTAAGCAGCCAACTTCGGCTCAGGGCACGATCTCACCATTTGGGGGTTCGAGCCCTGTGTTGGGCTCTGTGCTGACGGCTCAGAGCCTGAAGCCTGTTCTGGATTCTGTGTCTCCCTCTCTCTCTCTCTGCCCCTTCCCTTGCTCGCACTCTGTCTCTCCCTCTCTCTCAAAATAAACATTAAAAACACATTTAATAAAAAAAACCGAATAAATGCCATCATAAAGAATATTTAATCAATCCACTGGAAGGAATATTCTTTGAAAAGCCCATGCCACATTTTTTGGTATAGAAATAGATCCTCCTCATTACCAATGAAACAGATCTCTTTTGATTTACTGCTTATAGCTGATTCCAATAAAATCTAATTCACCTAAAAGTACTCGTATAATATTTGACTTTTAGTTCATGCCATCTCACACTGGAAGGGCTTTGTCTGGCAAATCTGCATGGTTTAATCTCCCTTCCTGTCCTTCGTCCCGTTGGGGTCTCTGGACAGGGGGGTTGGAAGGCAAGTCAGGCTTGGTCCCGGGTGGTTAAGAGCGGGGACAGAGAGCTTAGGATGACATGGCTAAGGTCATCGACTGGGGCCCACATGTCCTGCCGCCATGCTTATCGACAGCTGCTCTAGGCCAGGAGAGGACAATACTCTTTAACATACGTGTGGCCTCTTCCTGATCCCCCCACGGGACGAGTCCCCCCCGACTCCTGCTGAACCTGAGGTGGTCCTCAGGGTGAAACCCGCCTGTTCCTGCCCAAGGCCCGGGAAGCTTCGGCTACTGTCTGCAGGGGCTTCTGGTAACATAGCACAGAACAGGGCGTCGATGCAGAGGGAACCGCGGACACCACGTCCGGACTTTTCCGGCTGTGATCCTTCCCAGGGTTTCACGGGTACAGACGGCTGTAGCTTTTTACATTCACGCTTTCACCTTGGGGCCTGGTTCTCCTTCCCCGTTCAGACTCACTAGCAAAACTACGTGTTTCTGCTTAAAGAATGACAGAGGGTCACATTGGAAAGTGCCTTCAAGACTGTCTAGACCAACCCTCTAAGTCTACAGACAAGGAAACCGAGAGGGCGTTGGGCCCCAGGCAGGATTTCAGATGAGGGCCTGACCCCACCTGGAACAGGGGCTTTTCGGCCCATAGTGCTACCCACCCCGCACAGCTCTGTGGTGGCCACCCCTGCCCGCCCCCAGGGGGCTGGAGGCGCTCTCCACCCCCTCCCGGCGGGCGCCCCCCCCAAGCATGAGGCTGTTTGCCTGGCTGAAAGGACATGTACTTCTAGAAGTTTCTGAAACCGGAGCATTAAACAACCCCCCTGACGTGGTGTATGCGGCTTTTTCCTTCCCTGGTTTGGGCTGAATAACTGCTTTCCCTCCCCGAGATGCTTGATAATCCAGCAGCATTAAAAGGTTGGGAACTTGGGGTGGCCTTTCCCTTTTGCCAAAGGAAATAAAACCACTTTTGAGCATTTTCAGCATAAAAAGACAATCTCAAAATCACTACCCCGAGACTCACTTGGGCGAGGGGACAGGCTGGGAGAACCTTCTTAATCTGCCCGCCATGCATCACACTGATTTAGTAGGCAACAAATGTCAGGAGAAATTAGAAAGGGGGTAATAGCTCAAAGAAATTAAAGAAGGTTGACCAGCCTTCAGCGGTGTCGCATGGGGCCGACTTGTGTATTCACGGTGGTTTCTGGTTCTTTATTTCCTTTTAATCTCTAGCCTCTGCCGCCGTCCAGAACAATCCCTTACGTTCACGAAGGCCGTGCTCATTTACCAGGTGCTTTCCCCGGGGGCTCGCCTCCAAGCGGCGTGTGCCTGCCCGCGTGCGTTTGCATCAGGCCGTTTGCCACGAATGTCTCGCTTTCTTCTTGCCTTCGTTAGGCCATTGTTGTGGTCAGACATTTTTCACGCTTTGGATTCTTTCCCTGGCCCACAAAACAATATGCTGGCATCGCTAGGGAGAAGCTATTGTCTCTGCCAGATCTGATGGGGGCTGGGGGGGGGGGCGGGCGGCCCGCTGCGGGTGCCAGGCCTGCTCTCCGCAGCCCCCGCCCCGGCCCTGGGAAGGCACGGCGGCCTCAGACCAGCGGCCAGGGCGTGGGGGCTCCCTTCCTCGCAGGCTGGCATCTGCTGGTCACTGTGGAGCGAGGTGGACGGGCTGAGGCCAGAGGGATGGTCACCGCGCTACGGAGGAGGAAGCCGCGACCTCGATCCGATGCGGTCCGCCCCTGCCCCAGAGCCATGGCCGTGGACACTGGTCCCTGTGCTCTATATGCCCGCTTCACCCTCTGGTTGCTCTGGGGCGTGGTTCCCCATTCCAGAGTCTTCTCTTTTCAGGGGAGTTTGAAGTCATTTGGTTTGAGGCTTTCCTCTTCCCTGGCCCCCACCCACAGGAGTCTGAGTGGCTCACCTTATGCATCTTACGCAGCACTTGCCTAGTGCGCAGCCCTGGGAGCTGTCCTTGCACCCTGGGGCGCCTGCTCTACTGGCCTCCAGGGTCCCTTGCTCCCTGATCTGCCCCCCTTCCTATCCTTCCCTGGAGGCCCCTTTGCACCCTCCTGCCAGGGACCTATTTCATGCCCCTCTGCCTCTCTTTCCTCATGCCCTGCTCCCTCCCCTGGAAGGCCGGATGGGACCCTGAGCCAGGCTGGCCTGAGAGGTCACCCTGTTTCACAGAAGGCTGTGCACCCCCCTTTCCCCAGGCAGCCTGGAGAAGCGTCCTCTTGCTGCCGGGCCTCCCCCTTCCTGGCTTGCTTTCCGGTCTTCTTCTTCTTCCCAGGCACCCCCCTGGCCAGCTCCTCCGTGCGGGTGCCATCTTAGGTGCCGGGAACGTGGCCGTGCCCACAACACAACCTCTGCTCTTAGGGTGCCGGGATCCCAATGTCGGCTCCCAGGAGTACGGGGAGAACCCGCATGCCTTGTGCCCTCTTCCCCTGCCGGGGACCCTCCCGTGGCAGGGTTTGGGAGTAGCCCCGGATGGATATTTTTAGAAGACTGCTAGAGCCCTTGCCGACCATCAGACCGATGTGGGCTGTGTGGGTGGCTAGAGCAGAGAGGGGGCTGGGCCCTATGGCCCCCATCCCCGAGCCCCAAGGCTGAGGCCCGCGTGCTGGCCCCCCTGCCTTGCAAGGTCTGCTTCAGCAAGGGATGCCCTGCCCTTGGGAGGCCGTGTCCACTTTCTCCTGGTCCTTTCCCCTCCCTCCCGCAGACTCCCCTGTGTGTCCCTCACGTGGCCCGGGCCTCCCGCTGGCTCTGGGAGCAGGCGTGTGTTGTCGGCGAGCCGCACAGGGATGGTGGTGGTGGCTCTCGGCTGCTTGCCTCACCCCTGCCACCAGGGCTTGGTGCTGCGGGACCGGCCGCCGTCCGACCAGGGCCATCGCAAAGAACCGAAAAGAGCAGGAGGAAGAGAAAAGAAGCTGGTGGAGGGGCTCCAGGTGGTGGCTGTTTCCAGACACAGGCCAAGCTGAACCCCCGGTCCCAGGAGGCGTCACTGCCAGCCCGCTAGGCCTTCTGGAGAGGACAGTGCACAGCGGGAGGCAGATGGAGGCTGCCCTCCACCCGCCCGGGGCCCCAGCCCTTCAAGGTCTGGCCCAAGGGAAAACACTCATTCATCTCAACCCAGTTGCAGAGTCTGGGAAAGCGTGGGCCGTTGGGGCCCCCAAATCCCTGGGTTGGGAGCGGGTCTGTTGGTCATTGTTCCCAGGGCCACCACAGCCTTCCTCCTCGCCCCATGCACGTGCCTCCCCGCCAAGTTTCGCCCCCCCCCCACCCTGCCACCCCCCCAGGCTTCCCTCTCTCTAGCCTGAGGTCCAGACCTGACCCCTTGAGATCAGGGGAGACAACAGAGCAAGCCCCCGGCCCAAGCTCAGCCACTGGTGGAAACCACGTGGCACCAGGTCTCTCTCTCCTGGCCTCGAGGTGGGGGGCAGGGTGGTCCCAGCTAAAATAGCTGCTGAAAGAAGAGGTCAAGGGGAAAGGCCTCCGTCACGGTGTCTTGCCAGGGATTCCCCAAGACCCAGGATCCAGGAAGAGGGGGAGCCTCATCAGGGAGTTCCCATTCGGGGAAAAGGAACTCGGCGGAAGGACGATGAAGAAGCCGCTGGAGAAAGCAGGAAGCTGGCCATTAACAGGTGATGAGGAAGTTCGTTCAGGAGTAGTAGTGAGAGAGTCCGAGAGGAAGCCGATGAGCTGGGAGACTTCCCCCTTGCTCACAACCCCCTGGCTGAGGTAGAACTGGCCTGAAAAGCAGGCGTCCACAGTTACTATGCAGCCATGTGCCCCTGGGAGGAAGACTGGGCCCTTGGGTCTTGGGAGCTGGGGCCAGGCCACGGGGAGCGCACACGTGGGAGTCAGATGCTGGGCTTGCACCTGCTTTTACTGAGAACACCCATCCTTCTGTCTCGCTGGTCCCTCTGTAGGACTGCAGGAGGTCACTTGTTCATCCTCGCTTTTGTCCAGGCCTTTGTCAATTCACACTTGTCTCCTTTTGTCTGTCCGATCATTCATCATCTAACCATCTTTGATCTAGCCAACCACCTTCCTTCCATCTTTTCATGCTCCTCTCTTCCATTGATCTAGCATCTCTGTAACCAACCACCCTTCCTTCCTTCTTCCCATCTACCCACCTATCTATCCATCTCCCATCCATGGGCCCACCCACCTGCCCTCCCACCTACCCACCAACCCACCAACACGTCTATTCATCCAACCATCCACCCACCCACCCGCCCACTCATCCATCCATCCATCTGTCCATCCGTCCATCTGTCCATCCATCCACTTATCCATCTATCCACCCACCTGCCCACCCATCCACTTATCCATCCATCCATCCATCCACCCACTTATGCATCCATCCATCCACTTATTCATCCATCCATCCATCCATCCATCCATCCATCCATCCACCCACCCATCCACTTATCTATCCATCCACCTACCCATCCATGTATCCATCTATCCATCCATCCATCCATCCATCCACCCATCATCCATCCATCTACCCACCCACCCACCTACCCATACACCCATTCACTTCCCTGCCTGCCACCTTCTTGCTCATCCATAGGATTCCCAGTATATTATAGATAATAACATGTACGCTGTATTTTCTCATTTCCAGTGCTGTTTGGCATCCACTCCAACATTTTATCCTTATAGCCACCCCATGGCATAGTCAGATCGGGGCTCATCATCCCCTTTAGCAGGTGAGGAGCCTATGGCTTAGAAATAGAACAACTTGCTTCATTTCAAGCAGTAAAGATTAGAACCGGGTACCATTCTACCATGCCAGTCTGCGTCTGACCTGCCTTTGGGTGAAACCCTGGAGGTTTTGTGGTTGGGTTAGTTATGAGGTTTGACTATGAGCAACCAGTCCCCTTGGAGGTGGAAATGAAGGTGTTGAGAGAAAGAAGCCCAGCATTTACTCAGAGGTCCGTCCCTGAATGCCCGAGCGGCTTCCTTCCATGTTCTTTGCAGGTACGGGTTTTGGGAAAGTGAATCTGTGTGTTGTCCTCAACTCTCCCACCTGTCAACCAGCCTGGTGTGCCATGTGTATGAACTCACGCTCCTGGCGGAGGCACTCAGCTTCGCCATCATCCTCTTTGGCTGCTGGGCCTTTGGGGTGAGCCAGCAAGCCCAGGGCCCGCACATTTCTCCCCAGACCGCTGAGCTCAGCACTTTGGCTTTCTGGAAACAAGTGTCCGGAACTCTGGGTTGGTGGAGGTGCAATCTCGCTCTGTTCCTGGGGGCGGGGTGGCCATCAGTGATCTTTAATAACCGAGCGGATGGCAGTACAGCTTTGCCATTGGCTTTCTTAATAGCAGAGAGTGGTGTCTCTCTCTCTCTCTCTCTCTCTCTCTCTCTCTCCAACCCCCTCCACCCCGTCTCTCTTTCGAGTAGTAATTCCACGGACTCCATTACCAAAATGGCTCTTGCCTTCCCTGCCCTGTCCAAGTTACTATGTCGTCCTTTTATTGTTTCTCTGAAAAGCTCTTACTAATTAAGGTGAAAGCCAGACACAGACGGGGCTGGGGCTGAACTGTGAGGCACCTTAGCTGAGTTGGCCACGTGGGCTTCTTTAGGGGCCCCGCAGCTGCCACCTCCTCTTGGTCCAGGGCTTCTGGCCTCCCTTGAGAACCCGTCCGAGCCTGGGCCCTCACCCCAAGAACCGGGGGCGTCGGCCGGCCAGAGCGGGGCTGGCGGAAGAGACCCGACTGCTTGCGGCACCCTCCAGGCTGCCTGTGCTCAGCGGCCAGAGGGCAAGGGGGCAGTGACAGTGACAGCAGAGTCCCCTCCAGCTTCGGATCTCGGGGGCTATGTCCTGCTGTGTGTCTTGGGGTTCAGGGAAGTGTCAGAGGCAGCCCAGCCCTCAAGGGACTGAACACTGGACCGAGGAAAGGGGACACGTGTCTGGGAACAATAGTCCATGCTGGAGAGCATCCAGAACCCCAGAACCATGAGGTCAGTCAGCGTCCTGGGGCACACAACGGCTGACCACTCTGCTTGGGGACAGGACGGGAAAGGTCAGGGGGTTTTCAGGAGTCAGGAGACACTAGAATAAGGCCTTGAGGGCCAAGTAAGAGGCAGAGAGTGCACGAGAGCAGGAGAGGGCACGAGCAATGGATCCCCCAAGGGTTTCCAGGGGGCAAGAGAGGGGCCCGTGCGTATGGAGACTAATAGGGGGAGACCAGAAGGAATTGGAGGCTAGTGGGGCCCCCAAAATCCAGGCTAAGAAGGTGACATCTCCTGAAGTGGCAGAGGGGGGTGAGAAGGGGAAGGGCTGGGGACAGGAAGTCACACTTGGCCATGTGTCCACTGCTAAGGCACGGCCCACCCCCTGAGCCATTTTTCTCACCCTGGTAGAAACACTTAGCCTGACATGGCCGAGTCCCCTTGGAGGACAAGGTGCCCGAAGCAAGGGAGCTCATCTACTTCCGGGTTCCCCCAACCTCAGCACCCACTTCTCACTCCTCCTCCTGCCCGGCGTCCCTGGGAGCTGTCTGTCCAGATCACCATCGGTGGTTGTGAGGTGGCGAAGTGGAGAGGAAGGGGGTCCCCGGGGTTGGTGGTGAAGGGGGCTGGGCGGTCCGGCATCTGCTTCCCAGCCCGAAACCCTCGCCTCCCCAGCTACGGTCCTAGAGGTGGATTTAGCGCTCACGTAGCCTCTGAGCCTTTGTTCTCGCCTTTCCTCTCCCCAGATGTACCCTTCCCCTCTTCTCTCCCTGCCAGTCTCAAAAGAGAAGGGATTTCCCTTTGCCACGTCTGGCCTCCTGGCATCTCCACTCATTTCTGCTGTTCTTGGTTCTGACACACGTCACCACCCAGGGAGGACAGAGCACAACGCGGCCAGCTTCCCGAAACGCCCCCGATTGTGCTCCTTTCTCCGTGGGCTCTCAGCGGCAGAGCCTGGCCCCCTTCTCGGATGCGGACTACGACCCGCTGACCCGGCGATGCAGCCCCCATCCTGTGAGTGTCTCCCGGAGAAGCCCCCACGCATCAGTTCTCATGTGCGCATCTCTCTCTTCCAGATCCCTACAGATATTTACACTCCGTGAGGCCACGGCTGTGAAGACAGAACGAACCTGGCACAGGAAAGGGGAGTCACGTCAACGCAACAAGAGCACAAAGATGAACCCGGGTGACGGATAACAGAGGCGGCGCCGGGTCCCGACGCAGGTTCCCCGCATCTCGCTTTGCCCCCAGCCCGCCGCGCACTTTCCAGCAAATTGCGGATCCGAGGACATCATTCTTGCCAACGTCGCAAATCGCGCCAGCCTGCCATCGGCCCCGCCCACTGAGCAGCCGTGGGCAGGCATCCCACGTGATCCCATCCACACCAGCACCTTCCGGACCGGTCAGAGACAATCGGGCGCCACCCGGACCCTCGGCCCTGCCGTGACTCCCCAGCCGCGGGCGGGACGTCACAAGTGAGCATGAGAAGTTCTGAGCCCACGTGTCAACAATAATGGGAATGACTGACCTTGGAAGAGGGCCGTGTGGGTGTGAGACGCTGTGTCCGTCCGTCCATCCTTTCTTTCTCCTCTTCTCTTCCTGCTTTCAAAAAACAATGTCAATTTTGAGTCGATCCATCGTTTGCCAACCTTTCGCCACGATCAGCTTTTTGGGATTAATTTGTTTTTGTTTTTAATTCTTTGAAAGTGTAATCGAGAAACATCGAGGAAAGCGTCTGTACGTACCTGTACACACACCTACATAAAGTAAGTGCTACGCTTGATGCGTTTTCCACAAACAGAACACCCATCAAAACCTGCACCCAGACCCAGAAACAGAAAAGGGCCGTAGCCTGGAAGCCCCTCACGTCCCCCTCAGGGGCTACCCACCCCTCCCGGCAGAAGCCACGGCCCTGACTGCTAACGACACATTAGGGTTGCCTGCTTTAAAAAAAAAAAAAAAAAAAGAAAGAAAGAAAGAAAGAAAGAAAGAAAGAAAGAAAGAAATCAGTCACTATGGTTTGCTTTGTTTTATTTTGTGAGACAGAATGACATTTGTTTTCTTTTTAATTACATGGCTAGAAAGAACGTGTTTTAAAAGTGGACCTTCTGAGGGACAGACAATATGTTACTTGTCCCCAAAATACGTTGGCATTATGTTAACAGGCTTTTTATTATCTTTCTGCTTTGTGATTTTGTGTTTTGCGGCAGAGTTTTTGAGGAGTGAATTTGGAACATTAAAGGGGGTGGACGAGGGTGGGGGATGCTGGCTGAGGGTTGGACGGCAGTATGTATTCGTGATCATTCTTTTATTGCGGCCAAATTTGCGTGCAGTAAATCCACAGATAAGTGTACAATTTAATGAGTTTTGAGCAACGGACATACCCATGCAACCACCACTCCCAGCAAGACAGAGAACATTTCTATTGTCCCAGAAAGTGCCCTCGTGGACCTTCCGGTCCATACCCACGGCAACCATTGTTCTCCTTGCCTAGATGCGTTCTCCCCGCTCACGAACCGCGTCCACGTGTGATCAGAGAATGGGTGCTCGTTAGCTTTTGAGATTCACCCATATTGTTCCCTGTGTCAGTTTTTTCTTCTTTCCTACTCAGTGCTTCATTGTATAAATCCATACAATTGGTTCGTTCTGGTGTCAGTAGACGTTCTGGTCGTGCCCATTTTTATGGACATGTGTTCTCTTTTCTCTTGAGTGAACGAAATGGTTTCGTGGCAGGAAGGTTGGGTGTTTAGCTTTTTATGAAGCTTCGATGCAGTCTCCAAAGTGGGTGTGCCATCTTTCACTGCCGAGAGTTCTAGTTGCCCTATAACCTTGCCAGCAAAAGATAGGACTCATCTCTTGAATGTTGACCATTCTGATGGATGTGAGTGGTACCTCACTGTGCTTGTGTGTTTCCGTGGCGACTGATGACACTAAGCAGCTTTCCATGGGCTTGTCGTCCGTGTGTGCGTCTTCCTCGTGAAGGGTCGACTCAAGTCTTGCTCTGTGTTTGTTTCTTACTGAGTTTTCGGGATTCCTTCAATATTCTGGATACAGAAGTTCTTTATCAGATACATGTATGGCGAATATTTTCTTCTTATCTGTGACCTGCCTTTTTATGTACTCAATGTTGACTTTTGATGAGCAGAGGTATTTTTAATTTTGAAGAAGTCCGATTTGTCAATATTTCTTTTTTGTGGCTAGTGCTTTCTGGGACCTAAGAAATCTGCCTGCCTCAAGTTTATGAAGGCACTCCTATACGTATTCTGCTAGAAACTTCATAGTTCTAGCTTGTGTATTTAGGTCTCTGATCTACCTCAAATTAAATTTTGTGTGTGATGTGAAGTGGAGGTCAAGGCTCATTTTTTCCCATACGTTTTGCTACTTTTCCCAGTCCATTTGCTGCAAAAACATTTCTTTCTCACTGAAGGTGCCATTGCCTTGACACCGTTGTGAAAAGTCAATTGACTGAATGCATGTAAATCTATCTCTGGATTCTTCATTACGATCCATTGATCTAGTTCTCTGATTCTGTCAATACCACACCGTCTTGATTACAGTAGCTTTCGATGGGTTTCGAAAGCAGAAAGTGTGTGTTCTCCATCTTGGTTGTTTATTTTCATGACTGTTTTGGCTATTCTAGGTCCTTCGCGGCTCCCTTGAAATTGGAGAAACAATTTGTCAGTTCTACAAAATGTCTCACTGATATTCAGATTGGAATTGTGTTGAAAGGATAAACATCCATAGTTTGGTTTGGAAGAAATCGCACCTTAGCAACACTGAGGCTCCAGGCCACCCCCATGATTTATCCATTTAGACCCTTCATTTCTCTTGGCATCGTTTCCTACTTTTTATTTCTTTTTATTTTTTTAAACGTTCATTTTATTTTTGGGAGAGTGAAAGTGGAGGAGGGGCAGAGAGACGGGGGCAGAGGCTCTGAAGTAGCCTCTGCGCTGACAGGCTGATGGCGGTGAGCCTGACATGGGGCTCGAACTCACGGACCGCGAGATCATGACCTGAGCCGAAGTCAGACGTTCGACTGACTGAGCCCCCCAGGTGCCCCTGTTTCTTACTTTTTAATATGCAGGTCGTGCACACCTTTAAAATTATTCTTAAGTGTTTCATGTTTTTTGGTGCTATTATCAAGGGAATCGTTTCAAAATTTCATTTCCAACTAGAATAAAAAATAGAATTGATTTATATGTTTTATCCAATGACCTTACTAACAGTACTTATTGGTCGCAGTGGTTATTTTTCTATATTCTTTAAGATTTTCCTTGAGTTAGAGCATCTGTCTGCATGGTGAGGCTCGTGTTTTCTTCCTAATCTATACAACTTTTATTTTTATTGCTTTATTATAGTGGTGAGGGTGGACTTTCTTTTCTTTTTTTTTTTTTTTTTAATTTTTTTTTTTCAACGTTTATTTATTTTTGGGACAGAGAGAGACAGAGCACGAACGGGGGAGGGGCAGAGAGAGAGGGAGACACAGAATCGGAAACAGGCTCCAGGCTCCGAGCCAT
Source organism: Prionailurus viverrinus (assembly GCF_022837055.1). Lineage (NCBI taxonomy): Eukaryota > Metazoa > Chordata > Mammalia > Carnivora > Felidae > Prionailurus > Prionailurus viverrinus. The sequence goes on from NC_062563.1 coordinate 4,616,746, forward strand.
CAGCCCAGAGCCTGACGCGGGGCTCGAACTCACGGACCGCGAGATCGTGACCTGGCTGAAGTCGGACGCTTAACCGACTGCGCCACCCAGGTGCCCCTGGACTTTCTTTTCTTGTTCCCAATTTTAGGGGAAAAGCCTTCGGTGTTTCAGAAACAAATAAGATGTCAACTAGGATTTATTTTCTTTTTTCTTTTCTTTCCTTCTTTTCCTTTTCTTTCTCTCTTCTTCCTTTCTTTCTTTCTTTCTTTCTTTCTTTCTTTTTTTATTTTTAAAAAAAAATTTTTTTTTTCAACGTTTATTTATTTTTGGGACAGAGAGAGACAGAGCATGAACGGGGGAGGGGCAGAGAGAGAGAGGGAGACACAGAATCGGAAACAGGGTCCAGGCTCTGAGCCATCAGCCCAGAGCCCGACGCGGGGCTCGAACTCCCGGACCGCGAGATCGTCGTGACCTGGCTGAAGTCGGACGCTTAACCGACTGCGCCACCCAGGCGCCCCTCTTTCTTTCTTTCTAAGGCAAAAGTTTATTAGAGTACAAGGTCAGAAAGGAAGAATAGTATGAAAGCTCTCTTTACAGAGAGGAGGCATTCAAAAGTGAACGCCTGTGACATAGGTTAGGGTCTTTGTTTTATAAGGTTTGGGTCGCCCCCGCCCCCCACTTTCTTCTCCCTTGTTTCTTCTCAGGTTCTACCCTTATTGGCTAGGTAGCTCTATATGCCGAGTCATTCCTTTTTGATTGGCTCGTTCCTGCTGTGTTATGGGGTGGTCTGTGGCCATGCCGTGAACTCGGATTCTCATATACGCACATCCCTTATCAGATTGAAAAAGTTCTCTTTTGTCCAAGTTTGCTGACAGCTTTGGTCATGAATAAGCACTGAATTTTGTCAGATACCTTTTCTGTACCTTTGAAATGACCGTATGGTTTTGCCCGTTTATTTTATTAATATGGTGAGTTAGAATTGGTTGATTTTAAATGTTGCATGACCTTTACATTCCTTGAAAAAACTCTCCTTAATTACGATGCAGCATCATTTTTCCGACCATTGAATTCATTTTGCTAATGTTATGTTAGGGATTTTTGAGTCTGTTTCATGAAGAACATTGGTCTATAGTCTTCTAATAATGCCTCTGTCAGCTTCTGGTGTCAGGATTATGCTGACTTCGTAAGATGATTTGACAAATACTTCCTTCTCGATTTTCTAAGAGTTTGTGTAAAAGTTGCATTATTTTTTCTTTATGTATTGAATAGTACTCGCCAGTAAAACACTATGGGCCTCGAATTTCCTTGTGAAAAGAAACCAATAGTAAATCCAAATTCGTTAATAGACATCGCACAATTGAGAGTGTCTATTTCAGGTTGTATCAGTTTGGGTAAGTCATGTTTTTCAAGGGATTTATCCACTTCATATAAGTCGTTGAATGTATCGTCAGAGAGTCTCTCATAATATCCACCCTACACTTTGTTTTATGTCTTTTACGTTTGCTTTGGCTTTTTTGGGTACATTTTTAAATTGATTTTCATTTCAAAAAAGCTTTTGTTTACTTTTGAGAGAGAGGGAGAGTGTGCGTGTATGCAAGCGAGGGACGGGCAGAGAGAAAGGGGAACAGAGGATCTGAAGTGGGCCCTGCACTGTCAGCAGAGAGCCCGATGCAGGGCTCGAACTCACAAATTGTGAGATCATGTCCTGAGCCAAAGGCAGCCTGCCTGACTGACTGAGCCGTGCAGGCGCCCCTATGTTTCTTTTGTTTTAGGTTTCATTTCAGATACTGGTAGTTTGTGAGTTTCCCCCCTTATTTCTAGATCGGTTCTGCTAGGGATTTTAAGAGATTTATTGAACTAGAATCGACATACAATAAACTGCACATGCTTAAAGTTTACAATTTGACGAGTGCTGACACACACATACCTCTGTAAAACCATACAACCACTGATCTGCACTTTGTAGCTGTCAATTCGTTTGCATTTTCCAGAAGTATGTATAGACAAATTCACTCGGCATGACTTTGAGATTTATTCATACTATTGCACGCATCACAAGCTCGTTCTTCTTTATGGCTAAATAGTATAATGTTCTAAAGAAATGCCAAAATGGTGCCCGGGTGGCTCAGTCAGTTGAGCGTCTGACCTCGGCTCAGGTCATGATCTCACAGCTTGTGGGTTCGAGCCCCGCGTCGGGCTCTGGGCGGACGGCTCGGAGCCTGGAGCCTGCTTCCGATTCTGTGCCTCCCTCTCTCTCTCTGCCCCTCCCCCGCTCAAGCTCCGTCTCTGTCTCTCTCAAAAATAAATAAAAAATTAAAAAAGAAAAAAAGAAATGCCAAAATGTATGTCTTCGTTCACCTGGTGATAAACATTGAAGTGGTTTCTGAAGTTTTTGCCCATAATCAATGAAACTACTCTCCACATTTATGTATAAACCCTTGCACGGTTATATGATTTCATGTCTCTCCCTAGAATGAGATTGTATAGTAAGGTTTTCCTAAACTTTTTAAGAAATTATTAAAGTGTTTTCCAAAGTAATCATGTAATTTTATATTCTTATCAGCACTGCATGAGAATTGTAGTTGCTATCTTCTCCAACATTCCATGGCTAATTTTTAAAAACGTAGACGGACCCTTCTCCTGTAATGGTTTTTCTATTGTAGTTTAAATTTTATATTATAGTTTCAATTTGCCGTTACCGACTGACAGATGATATTGAACATCTTTTCGTGTGTTTATTTGCGATCTGTGTATCTTCTTTGGTGAAACGTGTGTTCAACTCTTAAGGCCATTAGAAAAATTTTTTTTGTCCTCTCTTTGAAGCATTGCAAGAAGTCCTTATATATTGTGGACAAAAGCCTTTTTGTCAATTACCTGTTTTGCAAATATTTCTCCCAGGTCATGGCTTGCCTTCGTCTTTTCTTAACGGTGCCTTTGGGAAAACATTGAAAAAATTTTTTTTTATTTTAAAAAATTAAAAAAAATTTTTTTTTACATTGTGATGAGGCCCACCCAACATAATTCTCTCACGATTCAAGTTGTGGTATATGTCAACAGTTCCTTTTCACGGCTGAGTAGTATTTCATGGTATGGATATACCATAGTTTATTGAACCATGCACCCAGTGACGCTCACCTGTATTGTTTTTTTGTCTATTATTTTTAAAATATTTTTTAATGTTTATTTTTTATTTTTGAGAGAGAGTGCAAGCAGAGGGCGTATGTAGAGAGAGGGGGTGGACAGACGATCCCAAGAAGGCTCTGCGCTGACAGCAATGAGCCTGACGTGGGGCTCGAACTCACAAACTGTGAGATCGTGACCTGAGCCCAAGTCGGATGCTCAACCGACTGAGCCACCCAGGTGCCCCATCCTTTCTGTCTATTATGAATAAAGACGCTGTGAACATTTTGTACAGGTTTCTGTATAAGCGTTAGGTTTCCATTTCTCTGGATGAATGCCCACGTGTGCAACTGTTAGGTCATGTTGCAATTGTGGTTCCTAAGAAGCTGCCACGTTGTTTTCCAGACTGGCTGTGCCATTTCACGCTCCCACCATCAGTGCACACGTGAACCGGTTTCTCTACATCCTTGCCGGCATTGGATATCATCACTATTTTTTTAAGCCATTCTGTCTAAATAATAGACAAAAAGGAACCAATGCAGATGAGCGTCGCTGGGTGGGTGCATGGTTCAATAAACTGTTTCTCAGGGTGCCTGGGTAGCTCAGTTGGTTGAGCGTCTGACTTTGGCTCAGGTCACGATCTCACGGTTCATGGGTTCGAGCCCCGCGTCAGCTCTGTGCTGACAGCTTGAAGCCTGGAGCCTGCTGCGGATTCTGTGTCTTCCTCTCTCCCCGCCCTTCCCTGCTCATACTCTGTCTCTCTCAAAAATAAATACAACATTAAATTACAACAAAATAAATAAAAATAAACTGTTTCTCTACATCCTTGCCAGCATTTGATATTATCACTGTTTTTTAAGCCATTCTGATAGACACACCGTGATGGCTCATTAGGGTTTTCATTTGCATTTCCCTAACTAAGGATGATGAACAACTCTGCGTGTGTTTATTTGCTCTCTACAACACCCCCTTCAGTCAGATGTCTATTCATGTCTTTTGCCCGTATTATGACTTTTCAGAGTTCCAAGGATTCCTTATGCCTTCTAGACCATAAGTCATTTGTTGGATATGTGGCTTGCAGATATTTTTTTTTACAGTTCGTAGCCCTTTTGTCTTCTTTTTTTTTAAATTTTTTTTTTAACGTTTATTTATTTTTGAGACAGAGAGAGACAGAGCATGAACAGGGGAGGGGCAGAGAGAGAGGGAGACACAGAATCGGAAACAGGTTCCAAGCTCTGAGCCATCAGCCCAGAGCCCGAAGTGGGGCTTGAACTCACGGACCGCGAGATCGTGACCTGGCTGAAGTCGGACGCTTAACCGACTGCGCCACCCAGGCGCCCCTCTATTGAATCTTCTAATCCATAAATAAGGGCACGTTTCTCCATTTGGTTAGCTCTCCAGTTCTTCAGTATTTTATAATTTTCAGCATTTAGATTCTGCACAGGTTCCTTGTTTGTTTGTTTGTCTTTTAAGTTGCCACTAAGTACGTTGTTTTCCTTGGAGCAATTGTAAATACTGCTGCTTTGGGGGAGCAGTTTTGGGGGCACAGCCAAACGGAGCAGAAGGCGTAGAGAGTTCCCACGTGCCCCCTGGCCACGGGCACAGCCTCCTTCATTATCAGTATCTCCCCCCAAGAGGGGGTCACTTGATACAATTGATGCTACACGGAGCCAGCCTTATCACCCAGAATCTATAGTTTACAGAAGGGTTCACTCTTGGTGCGGTGTTCAGGCAAATGTACAATGATATGTATCCACCATTATAGTATCATCGAGGGTGGTTTCACTGCCCTAAAAATCCTCTGTGCTCCCCCTGTTCACCCCTCCCTACCCCTCTAGCCCCACAACCACTGTTTTTTCTACGGTCTCCATAGGTTTGCCTTCTCCAGAACGTCGTATAATTGGATGTAGCCTTTTCAGATTGGCTCCTTTCATTTAGTAATATGCGTTTAAATTTCTTCTTCGTAGCTTGAGAGCTCATATCCTTTTGGCCCTGAATAACGTTCTGTTGTTCGGATGCACTACGGGTCGTTTATCCATTCACCTGCTGAAGGACATCTTGGTTGTCTCCAAGTTTTGGTGACGATCAACAAAGCTGCTACAAATATCCATGTGCAAGTTTTGTGTGAACATGGATTCTCAACGCCTTCGGGGAAAAACCAAGGAGCACGACTGCTGGGTCGGCCTAGTAGGACCACATTTAGTTTCCGAAGGAACTGCCAACATGTCTCCCCAAGTAGCCGCGCCATTTTGCGTTCCCACCGGCAATGAATGAGGGTTCCTGCTCCTCCACACCCGCGCCCGTACTCGGCGTTTTTGGTACTCTGGATTTTGGTCTAAGAGGTGAGTAGTGGTACTTCCCTGTTTCAGTTTGCATTTCCTGGATGACGTGATGCGGGGCAGGTCTTCATATGCTGAGTTGCCATATCTATATCATGCACGAGGGGTCTTTGCTTACGGTCTTTGGCCCATTTTGAAATCAAGCTGTTTGTTTTCCTGCTGTTGAGCTTTAAGAGTCTCTTACAGGGACGCCTGGGTGGCTCAGTAGGTTAAGCGTCCGACTTCGGCTCAGGTCACGATCTCGCGGCCTGTGAGTTCGAGCCCCACGGCGGGCTCTGCGCTGACAGCTCGGAGCCTGGAGCCTGCTTCCGATTCTGTGTCTCTCTCTCCCTCTTTCTCTCTCTCTGCCCCTCCCCCGCTCACTCTCTGTCTCCCAAAAATGAATAAACATTTAAAAAATTTAAAAACAAGAGTCTCATATATTTGGGAGCACAGTTCCTTTATCAGGCATGCCTTTTGCATATACTTTCTCCCAGCCTTTGGCTTATCTTTTCTTTTTCTTTTTTTTTTTTTTTTTTTGACGGTGTCTTTCACAGTGCAGACATTTTTAATTTTGATGAAATATAGCCTGTCACTTTTCTTTTCACGGATCATCCTTCCGTGAACTTCAGACACGCTTCTCATTTCCCCCCAACTCCTTAGGTGGGGCAGGATGGCTATTATGGGCTGGCGTTTGGCGTTTCCCTCCTCCCGGTCAGTAAGGTGCAGACGAAACCCTAGCAAGTTAGTCTCTGGTTAACCAGTTTCTCGGAGGTCACACCTTATCGAGAACACAGTGCTCGGTCTTATTTCAAAATGGTTCCTGCCCCTGCCAGGAGGATGAGGGAATCTTTCTCGGATACTCACTGGGAGGGTCTGGCCGACCTTGTAGAGGTAAAATACACAAACGTATGGGGCCTCCCAGTGACTGGGTCCCCTTGGAGTCTCTCCCACTTGTCCACGCCAAGCCTCCCACCGTTTGTCAATTTAAGAGTTTGGTTTTCCCTACCTGGTCGCTGGCTCCCCAGAGGTCCGTGGGGGGTGGGTTTCCGCCCCGGCGACTGGTGATGCACTGTTTTTCCCTGTTGGTCTCTTCAAGTTGCTGTTTGCCCTGTGACCTCACTCTGACAGACCCGAGACAGCCTGTCCATTTTTTTCAGTCTGTTCATGCTTGTGCTTGCTTTCAGGACAGAGCGGCAACTTCTAGCTTCCTCTGTGCCGGACTGGAAACCAGAAGCCCAGCATTCTGTTTTAAATGTTGGTTTCCACGCGTTCTTTGTCAGCAGATACAAATGCAATTGATGTTTGCGCGTAGATCTTCTGTTTTGCAACCTTGCTGAACATTTATTACTGGCAGGAGGTTTGGGCGGCGGGGGTGGGGTGGGGTTTGGAGTTGATGTGAATGTCATACGTAGACCATCAAGTCACGTGCAGATAGAGACAGCTTTATCCGTACTTGGCAGTCTCTGTGTGCCTTTTATTTCCTTGCCTTGCCTTATTACGGTAGCTTCAACTCCCAGCACTGCGTTAATCTTAAGAAAGTATCCCATCCTTTATTGTAAATTATGACGTTAGCTAAAGATTTCTGTAGTTGCTCATCATTGGGTTAATATCCCTTCTATTCCTAGCTCGCTGAGAGTTTTTACTGTGGATGGATATTGAATTTTGTACCTGTTGAGATGATCATCTGGTTTTCGTCTCTGGTCTGTAGATAGGAATTACGTTGATTTATCTTCTAATATTAAGCCGGTCTGAGTTCCCGGGATAAATCTCACCTCGTTATGAGATATTACACGCATATACGAATGGATTCAATTTGCAAGGATCTTCTGGGGGTGGTTTGCATCTATGTGCGTGAGGGGTACTGTTCTGTCGCTTTCTACTATTATAATGTGTTTGTCTGGTTCTGATCTCAGAGCAGTGCTGGCTTTTGTAAATGAGTTTCGAAGGGTACTCTTCACTTCTATTTTCTGGATGAGTTTGCATGGAATTGGTATTATTTCTTCCTTAAATGTTCAGGAGAATTCACTAGCAAAGCTATTTGGGCTTGGAGTTGTCTTGGCGAAAAGGTTTTAAAGTTCAAATTCAATTTCTTTTAACAGTTATAGGACTGTTCAGGTTATACGTTTCATCTTGAGTGAGTTTGCTAGCCTGTGTCTTTTAAGGAATTTGTCCATTTGATCTCAGTTACTGAATTTACCGACAAGACCTTGTTCATAATATTCACTTAATACCCTTTACATCGCTATTGGATCTTCAGTGATGGTCTCTAATTCTGTTATTGGCAGTTTATATCTATCTTCTTTTTTCTCCTTGATCAATCTGAACAGAAATTTACCAATTTTACTGATATTCTCAAAAAATAAGCTTTTGATTTTACTGAGTTTTCTGCATTGTTTTTCACCTTTCGCCTGTATTTGGGGTTCACTTTCCTTTCGTTGTTGTTTTTTAAGGTGGAAGTTTAGGTCACTCAAGTTTTTTCCTACTTTCTAACATATGTGTTTTACTGTCTGAAGTTTCCTTCTGAACCCACAAATTGGAAGTCGTGTTTCAATTTTTCGTCAGTTCAAATATTTCATCCTTTCTATTGTGATTTCTTCTTTAACTGATGGATTATTTAGAAGTATACACTTTGGTTTTACATATTTGCAACTTTCCAGATATTTTGATATGGATTTCTAATTTAAGTCCGCTGCATTCAGAGAATATTATTTGCATAATTTCAATCTTTCTGAATTTACTGCACGTTGTTTCACGGTCCACAGTATGATCTATTGTGACGAATGTTTTCGGTGCCCTTGAAGAGAACGTGTCTCCTACTGTGGTCATTCACAGTACAGTGTTCTATATCTTCCCTGACTTTCTGTCTGTTTTACCAATTATCAAGAGAAGGCTGCTGAAAACCACAATTAACTCTGGACTTGTCTATTTCTCCTTTGAAATCTGTCAGCTTTTGAAGCCCTATTACTTGGCGTGTGCATATTCAGGACGATTAGGTTCTCTTGATAAACAGTCCCCTTCGGCACTATGAAATGGTCCTCTTTAGCCCTGTAATATTCTTCACCCGTAAACCCGCTTTGTCGCATTCAGCCGAGAGGCTCCAGCCTTCTTTCGGGAAGCATTCGAATTGCATGTTGCCCTACCTTTTCACTCCTCCTCATAAATCTTGTAGTGAGTGCCTGGTGGACAGCACAGAGTCGGGTATTATTTTCTACATCCAGGGCCGCAATGTCTTCCTTTTAACTGGTGCGTCTAGACTATTTGCAGCTAATGTGAGAAGGGACACGGTTGAGTTTAAGTGGTCTTGTCGCATACTTTCCTATCTCCCATCTGTTTTCCGTTTCCTCTTTTTTTCTTTTTTCCTTGTGGCTGGAGAGTCTCAAGGCCACAGCGCAGGGACTGGGAATGCAAACAGGGTCCTGGCCTCCATGAACTGAGCAGAGTTTGGGGTTCAGGGAAGCCACGTGGTGAGGACCCGTGAGTCAGAGAAAGGAGAGAAAGCCGGACGCAGAGAGGACACTAGACAACTGGCAGAGCGTTCCCCTTGAGGCTAGCCGAGTGGTGATCACCGCATGTGGCCAAGGAATCTACCGAGGTAGCGGAAAAACACCTCGAGAAGCCAACAGGGAGACCGTTGCCTGGAGCTCACGCTGGGCCGGCAACCGTGTGGACTCTCGAGACCCGCGGTGCGAAGATGTCGCGACGCGTGAGGCATCGAGTATGGCACCCAGGCACCCCCGTCTTAGCTGTGGCTTGTTTTTACCTTACGGGTTTCTGCTTTTATCGTTATTATTTTCTTCACTCGTGCTCGGGCCTAATTTGCTCTTCTCCTTCTTCTGGCTTCCTGAAAGGCAAATTGTATCACTGAGTTTGAAACCGTTCTCTCTTTTCCACTACAAACGAAAACAACAGGTAGACCTCCACCACTGCTTCAACGGCATCTGACGAGCTTTGGCACGTTGAACTTTCGCGATGGTTCGGTTTAGTGTTTAAGATTTCCTTTGTGATTTCCTCTTTGATCCATGTGTTATTTAAACATGTGTTGCGTAATTTCCAAGTATTTGGGAGCTTTTCTGTATATCTCTTTTATCGATTTCTAATTTAATTCCGCTGTGTTCATAGAAAAATAAAACACCTCTGCAAGTTTTCAATCGTTTGAAATGTACTGAGACATTCTGGGGCCCAGCATACGGTCTATCCTGATGCACAGACCTTGCCACGTAGGTCTTTCCACGTGTACACGAGAGAAGGGATATGCTACAGTTACTGGGTCTGGTCTTCCACAAAGGTCCCTAAGGAGAGGTGCTTGACAACGTCACTAGAATCTTCTACAGGCTGATTTTTTGGGTCTAGCGTTACTATTGGTTTCAGAGAGGAAGTGTTAAAAATCCATTTATGATTGTGAATTTCTCTATCCCTTTGGCTCGACCGAAGTTTCACTTCGTGTATTTTGAAATTTTGGTACTAAGTACGTATACATTTGTGATTGTGATGCTTTCCTGATGGACCGCAAAATGTTTTCATTACCATCATGAAACGTTGCGTTTTCTCTCTGGTAATACTTCTTACAGTCGACTTTTTGTGTGATATTAGTGTAACCAGACCAACTTAATTGTGCTCGCTGTTTGCATAGTCTATTTTTCTCTATCCTTTTACTTTTAACCCACTATGTCTTTATGTTTTCATTATTTCTTACCGATCACACATAGTTGGAGCTTGCATTTTTAAATCTAGTTGGACAAGATTTGCCTTTTAATTGGAGTTGTTCAGCCCATCTGTATTTTAATAGAATGACTGATAAGGTCGGTTTAAGCCTGCCTACCCTTGGCTCTGTGTTTTTAGTGTGGCTTTTTTTTTTTTCCTTCTCTGCTTTTTGCCTTCTCTTGGGTTGACAGTTTTTTTTTTAATTCCTCATAGCCCATTTTAGTTCCTTGCTATTGTTTAAAATATGCACTTTTACACTTTGTTGTTGTTGTTGTTTTTAACATTTATTTATGTATTTATTTATTTTTTGAGAGAGAGAAGGAGACACAGGATCTAAAGCAGGCTCCAGGCTCAAGGCTCCAGGCTCTGAGCTGTCAGCACACAGCCTGACGCGGGGCTCAAACTCACAAACTGTGAGATCATGACCTGAGCCGAAGTCGGACGCTCAGCCGACTGAGCCACCCAGGCGCCCCTACGCTTTGTTTTTAATGTTCATACCAGGGATCATACAATGCACTTTTTTCCCCCATTAAAAAAAAAATTTGTGGTAAAATACACAAATAAAAAATTTACCTAGTAATCGTTTTTAAGTGTGTAGTTTCAGTGGTATTAAGTACATTCCTAACGTACTAACATAGCCATCCACCTTCAGGACCCCTTTCATCCGCTAAGACAGAAACTCTGCCTTTCACCATTAAGTGCAATATTAGCTGCCGTTTTGTTTTGTATATGCCCTTCACCAGGTTAAGGAAGGACCCTTTTGTTCCTCGTTTAGAGAATCTTTATCGTAAGCGGATGTTCAATTTTGTCAAGTACCGTGTCGTACCAAGTAAACCCCATTTGGTAATGATGCACGTTGCCATTTTGTATGTTGCTGGATTTGACTCGCCAGTATTTTTTTGGTTCACCAATATTTTGTTGATGCTTTTTGTGTACACGTTCATGAGGTGTGTCGATCTTTGGTTTCCTTCTAATATCTTTGGTTGTAATATCAAGGTAACGCCGGCCTCATAAAATGAGCTGGAAAGTGTTCTCCCCTCTTCTAGTTTCTGGAAGAGCTTCAGCAGAACTGATATTATTACTTCATGAAACGTTGAGGAGGACTTGCCTTGGAAATAAGCTGGGCCCGGAGTTTTTGCTGTTGGAAGATTTTACACTAAAAATTCAATTTCTTTAATAGATATAGGCATATCCAGGTTATCTCTTTCTTCTTGAATGAGTTTTGGTGTTTTGTGTCTTTCAATTAACTTGTCCACATCTTCTAAATTGAATTTATGGCATAGAGAGATCACCTTATTATCTTTTTAATATCTGTAGCACCTGCAGGGATAGGCCATCTTTCATTTTTTTTTTTTTTTGATATTTACAATTTGTATCTTTATTTTGGTCCGATTGTCTAGAAAGTCATCAAGTGTACTGATCTTTTCAAGTAACTTTTGGGTTCACTTGCTTTCTCTATTTTTCTATTTTTAATTATATGAGTTTCTGCTCCTATATATTATTTCTTTCCTTCTTTCCTTGGGTTTAATTTGCTCTTTTTCCAGTTTCTACAGTGGGATCCTAGATCATTTACTTGATACTTCGTATGTGATCCATGGGTTATTTAGATGTATGTTGTTTAATTTCCCAACGTTTGTGGATTTTCCGGATATCTTTGATTGATTTCCAGTTTACGTCCGTTATGGTCAGAGAATATTTTAATTCCTTTTCATTCGGATTCCTAAAACTAATTTAAAGTTAGTTTTTTCATGACCCAGAATATGATTTATTTTAATAAATGCCCCATTTGCACTTGGACGGAGTAAGTATTCTGTTACCATTGGCTGCAGCGGTCTAGAACTATCAAGTGGACCAATCCGATATGTTACCCAGGTCTTTCATATTTTTGCTGATGTTCTGTCTTATGCCATTGATTACTGAGAATGAAGCGATTAAGTCCACAAGTATAATCGTGGAGTTGTCTATTTCTTCTTTCAGTTCAGTCCAATTTTGTCCCACGTGGTTTGGGGCTCTGCCATTGGGGACGTCCATATTTGGGATTGTTGGGTCTTTGGAAATGGAGTCTTCTATCATCACCTAGTAGCCTTATTTTGACCTGGTAGTTTTCTTTGAAGTCCTCTCTTTCTGACATGAATGTAGCCACTTCTGCTTTATTTTGATTAGGATTAATTTGGTATATTGTTTTCCATTCCTTTATGTTTAATCCATCAATATGAGCCCGCAAACCTTTACCGTAAAGAGCCAGTAAATACATATTTTTGGTTTTGTGGTCACCTATGGTTTCTTTTTTAAAAAAATTTTTTTTTAACGTTTATTTATTTTTGAGACAGAGAGAGACAGAGCATGAACGGGGGAGGGGCAGAGAGAGAGGGAGACACAGAATCGGAAGCAGGCTCCAGGCTCCCAGCCATCAGCCCAGAGCCCGACGCGGGGCTCGAACTCACGGACCGCAAGATTGTGACCTGAGCTGAAGTCGGACGCCCAACCGACTGAGCCACCCAGGTGCCCCCCCTTTTTTTTAAAAATTTTTTTAACGTTTATTTTTGAGACAGAGAGAGACAGAGCATGAACGGGGGAGGGGCAGAGAGCGAGGGAGCTATGGTTTCTGTTTCTTCCTCCTCCTCCTCTCCTTTGTAGCCCTTACAACTTGTGAAAACCATTCTTTAAAACAGGGCATAGGTTGCATGTGGCCTACGGGCCAGTTTGCCGGTCCCTATACAATTATATTTAAGGTGTATTTCTTATAGACCGCATCTAACTGGGTCTTTTTATTTTTTTTGGATCCAATCTGGTCATGTCTGTTTTTAATCCCTGTGTTTAGATCATTCACATTTAATACAAGTATTGCTGTAGTTGAAGTCAGATCTTAACATTTTATGACTTTCCTACCTTTCTCATTTTGCCCCATGTTGCCTTTCCTGCCTTTTGAAATATTTGAAAACTTGTTTTCAACAAAATAAATGAAACTTTGTTTCATTTATTTTTTTGTCTACGGCTTTTGGCTAGCTCTCTTTCTGTTACTTTTTAGTTGTTGCTTTGGGTATACGTCCCTCACTTTTCACAGTCTGTTTAGAGTTAATGTTTTACCACTGCATGTAAAATGTACTCACACATTAACCTCTACCTTCTCCAGGCTACCTCCCCTCGCCTTCTCTGTCATAGCTGTCCTGTATGTTGTATCTACAGACATTGACTCTCCCAACATCACGGTGGCTTTTTAATGTCATATGTAGTTTAAAGTACTTCGGAGGAAAAAGAAAAAATAGTCAATTTGCCCAAATATTCACCTTTGCTAAATGCTGCCCTTCCTTCATTGCTGATGCTGTGAGTCTTATACTGTATCATTTTCTTCTTGTCTGGGGAACGTTCTCCCGCATTTCTGTTAGAGCCGGTCTCCCTGCGAATGGATTCCGAAGTTGTTTTTCTTCTGGGTGTGTCTTTATTTTGCCTCCATTCTCGAAAAATGCCTTCGCTGGATTTCAATTCTCAGTTGCCAGGTCTTTAGTCACCTATTTTTAAAGATATTGTTTTGTTTCCCCACTGTTTCTGATGAGAAATCTTCACTCATTATTTCCCTCCATGTAACGTATGCCTCTTCTCTGGCCACCTTCAATATTTTTCTGTATCTTTGGTTTTCAGTGACTTCATTCTGATGTGTGTGTGGGGGGGGTGGTAGGGGGGTTCTTTGAGTGTATCCTGTTTGGAATTCTGTAGGCCTGGAAATTTAGGTTTTTTGATCTATTTGGGAAAGTTTGGCCATTATTCTTTCAAAAAAATTTTTTTTGGATTTCAGTAGAAACTACAAATTTGGGGGCCATTCAAAATAAAGACATTGTGGAGATGCCCAATAATATATAGGGCCTACGATGAAAAATACCATAGAGGCTCTGGGGTGGCTCAGTCGGTTAAGGGTCTGACTCCTGATTTCAGCTCAGGTCATGATCTCACGGTTCGTGGGATCGAGCCCTGAGTCGGGCTCTGCGCTGACAGCACGGAGCCTGCTTAGGATTCTCTCTCTCCCTTTCTCTCTGCTCCTCCCTCTCTCTCTCAAAGTAAATCAACTTAAAAAAAAAAGTTTAGAAAATACCATATTGTATACTTTTAAAAACTTGCTAAAAGGGTGGATCTTCCATCAGGTGCTCTGACCACAAGAGAGGACAGAGAAAGCGGGGGAAACTTACAGGTGGCAGGGGGAGGACGTCATTGATAGTGACAATGGCGTCACAGGTGTATTCTCCGCTCCAAACACACCAATTATCTATAGTTTATAACTTAAAATATAATCTTTCGTAATTTGTAGATTATACATCTATAATTCAATGCATTAAATATCTATAGCTTTTTCTGTGTCAATCATACCTCAACAAAGTAGTTCAATTTTTTTTCTGCACCAATCTCTTCCCTTTCAGGGATTTCAACAGTGAGAGTGTCGATTAGTCCCCAAGACGCTCAGGTTTTGTTTTTGTCTCTCAGTTCTTCGGATGAGACAAGGTCTGTGAATCTTGTTTCCAAACTTCCTATCATTCTCATTCTATTAGGCCATCCCCTGTGAAATTTTTTATATCAGATACTTTGTTTCCCTGCTCTAAAATTTTGATTGGATTCTTTTTTTTTTTTTTAATGTTTATTTTTGAGACCAAAAGAGCACGAGCAGTGGGGAGGGGCAGAGAGAAAGGGAGACACAGAATCCGAAGCGGACTCCAGGCTCCGAGCTGTCAGCACCGAACCCGACGCGGGGCTCGAACCCACGAACCCTGAATTTCGAACCCGTGATTTCGAACCCTGAAATCACGACCTGGGCCGAAGTCAGACGCTCAACTGGCTGAGCCACCCAGGCGCCCCTGGATCCGTTTTAAATTAACTTTTCTTTCAAAAATATTTACATCTACAGAAAGGCTTCAAAAACACCGAGTGTGTCCAAATACCCCTCCCCCCAGTTTTCCCTAATGCTGGTGTCTGACGTTGCCAGGTACTGTGGCCTGTTTGCCAAAACTAAGCCGCCAACTTCGGTACATTCCTGCTAACTACACCCCAGACTTTACTCCGCCAGTTTGTACACGAACGTCCTTTTCTTCGTCCCAAGGTTCGGCCCAGGAGGCCACATCACATGTGGCAATTCTTTGTTAGAGCTTGTCTTTCTGTGCCAGAAGGTCCGGTTTTCCCCTTCATTTCAAGACTGTTCCGCTTTACCTCGTGAAGGCTAATTAGAACAGCTGCTGCTGAGTCTTTGTCCAATAATTCCAACATCTGGGTCACCTTAGGGATGTCATCTCTTGATTGCCTTTTCCCTGGAGACTTGCTCAGATCTTCCTGGTTCTTGCTATGCTGAGTAATGCTGATTGTCATCCTGGACATTTTGTTTGTTTTTGTTACGCGGGGAGACTGGATCCCGCCAAAGATGCCCTGGAGGATGTTGCGTTTCTCCCTCGCCTCCCCTCCCGCGCCCGCCCTTCTGTGTTAGCAGGCGGTGTACCCAGCTAGGTCCACGGTGCCACCTCCTTCTTGCCTCTGTCCATTCGGCCTCCCGGGCCCCAGTGAGCTGTCCGCAAGTGCCCAGTGCACATCCCGTCGGCTCGGAGGCCAGGGTGGGACTGCAGGGGGGAGGCCCCTCTTGTGGGAGCCCTCATGGCACCCTCTGCCCTGGCTGTGGGTAGGGCAGGACTCAGTGGAGCGTCGGGAGCCCCTGCAGAGCTCCCGATGGCTTTCTCTCTGGGTGGCGACCTGCCTTCCAGCATCCAGTGCTCTGGCACCCGGTCCTTCCGGCATGTCTGACTCTCTCCCTCCAACCCAGGAGGACCACTGGGCTCGGAGTGGGCTCCTGCTCCCTGGACCACCCGCAAGTCCCTGCAGGCCGTCTGCTGGGGCAGCTGGAGGGCTCCCCGCATTCTCGTCCGTTCTCCCGGAGAGAACGCTCTTGTGCTCCCCGCTTCCTGGCGTCTGAAAACCCCGCTTTCTGCGTATGTCTACTTTTCCTGTTTAGGGCGGGAGGGCAAATCCGGGGCCTCTATGCTATCGTGGCTGGAAACGATCACGCCAAGCTTTAAGGGGATGTTAAGCACAGACCTTGCTTCTTTCCCTGCAGGACACCCCCTGGCCCCCATCACCAGGATGTTCCTCTGCCCGGCAGCCCGGAGCTCCCCCCCTCCCCCTCCGGCCCTCTCCCTGCAGGACTTCCAGCTGCCCTGTGCGGAGGGGTGGGCATCCTCGGGGAGGGAGTCGCCGAAGCATGCGTCTCTCCCACGTGCACCCCTTCTTTCAAGGCCTGACCCCTTACATGAGCTGGCCGCTCATCGGTGCCTCCCCAACAGTTGTGTGTTAGTCTCGTCAAGAGTTTACACTCGCTCTCCATGGGCTTTTCCGTGACCGCCAACACTGTTTTTCCTCTACAGCCCCCTGCGGGGTGGATGTGGGTACCGCGCTCTCCTTTCCCCGATGACAATGCGGCTGACGCCCAGGGCGATTCGGTCACCTGACCAGAGCAGGTGCAGGGAGCAGCAGAGGGCCACGGCTTCCCCTGCACTGTGGGAGGTGGGGAGGTGGAGGCACCCACCGCAGAGGTGGATTTGGCTTTGGGGTCAGAGACCTAGGAACTGCAGCCCCTCCCGCGTTTGCTCTCACGGGCCCTCCTTAGAGGCTCGGGCCTTGCTTCACTGCAGCTTGAATTTACCCCGGCTACAACGGAGTGTGGAGGAAGGTCCCCCGTTGGGTGTGTGTTGGGGGGCAGGCCCCTGCTGAGCTCCAGACAGAGGGTCTCTGAAAGGTATGGATTCAACCTGTCCCTTGTCAGCTCCAAACTCCTCAATGGCTCCCACGGCTCTTGGAATAAAAACCACTCCCGCCAGTGTCCTGCAAGATGGTGTGCGCCCCAGCTCTGCTCATCACCCCCACCTCACCACCCACCCCGGCCCCTCCCTGCACCCGTTTCTCCTTTCCAGCCACCTGGCTTCGGTTCTGTGCCTCTAGCTTGCCACGGCCGCTCCCACCCCAGGGCCTTTGCACGCACGCAGCTCCCTCTGCCTCATATTATCCTTCCATGTTCCGCATCATTTAAAACTCATTCATCCTTACAATCTCAGTTCAGATCTCCTTTCCCTGAGAAAGGTTTTCCCAGCTGGCCCTCTCCCCAGGCCCTCTCCCTTGCTGGATAGTCCCCTCTATTCAACTGCCGCCTGTGGGCTGTTTATTTATAGTGAGTTTTCTTACCAGAGCTGGGGAGGAAATGGGACTGCGCTGTCTTGCATCCACAGGAGGAAATGGCCCTTCCTCGGGGGCCCAGGAGGCTGCCAGGACTGTGTTCACCAGGCCCTTCTGACCTGAGGCCCATTACACGTGAACCGAGTTTAACTGGTCCCTGAAAAGCTCCAAAACAAAAAAAAAACCCAAAACCGAAACAAAACGAAAAACCCCCAAACAAAAGCTCTCTGTGGCCTGCCTGCCCTCAGAACCTCCGCAGCACACTTTCCAGGGCAACTGGTGACAAGCGTGGGGTGGTGGCAAGCCGGGCTCCCACCGCCCCGTGTGGGCACCGTGCGTCCTCGGGCGCCCGCCCCCTCCCCGTGCTGGGCTCGGCCCACCGGCCTTCCTTCCGGCGGCTGGGAGCCTGCCCCCAGCTGCCCTCTCGCCTGCCGCTAAGGATCCACAGGTGTGGCCGCAGGCAGCGATCAGGTGCAGGGCAGGGGCCGCCTGGGTGGAGGGTCCCCAGCCCCTCCCAGCAGGTACTAGCTTCCACACCCCACACCCTGGGTGGACGTAGGTAACCCGCTGTGTGCTGGGCACACTGCTTACGAAACTCTTCCAGGGGTTGCTGGGAACGCCCCCCCGGTTGGTACAAGAAAGTGAGCATTTGAGGTGGGCCTGCGGGATCCTTCCAGCACCCTGCCTCGCTCAGCCCCAACCCCCTGGGTGCTGGGGGCGTGGTCTGCGTCCAGCCTCCCTCAGGGCTGGCTCCCCCTTTGAGGCCGCTGGGAACCACCGTGGCCCGGAGCAGGGTTCCCACAAGAGGGGTGAGCTTTTCAGGGGTTGTATACAGGTGGCATTGCACAGATACCCCTGGACGAGGAAGCTGTCCGTCACCACCCTGGACCAAGCACGCTGGGGGACGCCGCGGAAATCCACTGGAAGAAAATCCGCGGAAATCCACTGAAACCCCGCTGGAAGAAAGGGAGGGCGTCGCATTAAGAAGAGGCCTGTAGTTGTGACTGAGCGGAGGCCTCCTACACCCCCAGCCCGGTGGGGGCAGGGCGAGGCGGCGGAGGCTCCCCCACAGTGAGTGTTCTCACTGTGCTCATGGTGAATGTAAATCAGGCCTCAGAGCTTTCCAACCTGGGGGTTTTGCTTTTCATTGTTTTCCTGACTGAAGAACGCTCCCTCCCTGGACTCATCCCCAAAGCTCTCAGGACCCCAGTGGGAACTCAAGCAAAAACAGCCCCCCAGTGGGAAGTCCGTAAGGACCTGTTCCACGTCTTGAGGGAGCACTGGCTTCCCGGATGCCCCTGCCCTCACGTCCCTGTCCCCCTGCCCCCCAGACGGGAAGAGAGAACCAGGGGCCGTCAGGAGGGAGAGCAGGCCCGGGCCCCGGGGGCGTCCCCTCCGGAGCCCTATCCACGGGGTGGGTGCAGGGACCCCCGCCTGGCCAGCGTTCTCCAGAGCTGAGCTCTGGGGGGTGCGGGGCGCAGGGCTGAGCGAACTGCTCGCATGATGACAATGTGTCACATGTGCGTGGGGCCTGGTACTTTTCCAAGGGCTTTTAAATGCATTATCTTGTTGGAGGCTCATTTGAGGCAAGGACTCGAAGCAGACTGGAAAACAACTAATTTACTGAATTCTGAATGGAGAGGAAGCCGAATACAGCGTGTGTTTTTGCTGAATTTCAAACCCAAACAACCTTTTGTTAAAGAACAAACAAATAAACAAAAATGCGGAACATCGGTTCACCAGGGAACACAGCCTGAACAGGGGCTCTGGGCAGAGAATCACGTAGCAAATTCAAACTCCATAAACATGTACCGGGGGAGGGGGCTGCTGGGGCCACAGATGTGCTCCTCAGGGGCTGCCCGAGAGTTTTAGGGGGCATGCCAGTGTGCCCCAGGGGACAAGGTTGACCCTTCCAGGCCGACTGCAAACACAGGGCTCTCGGGAGGTGCCACAGGAAGGGGGTCTGGGGAGGGAGTCCCCGCACAGAGCGAGAAGACGGGTTGCACTGGGGCAGCCGGCCATGCTGTGCCCGAGCGGAGGCTGCACTGCCTGTGGGGGGAACACGAAAGGTCTCCTGGGAGCACTGTCAGCCCCGGCCAGAGGGTGGGTAATTAAAGTGGGGCAGTGAGGTGGGGTGGGATTTTCTGGAATGACTGAACGATCAGCATTCCCTGAATGGCAATGATATCATTCTGTTTCAACTGCTTCTCTGAATTAGGTCCGCTCCCCCTAGTTTTGGTGGCACAGGAATGGGAAGTGACAGATGCAAACGCGTGTGGGTGTCTGGGGGTCAGGCAGGTTCTCGTGACCCAGGCCGGACAGGAGGGGCGGTTGCTGCACCAGCCGCCTCCAACCTGGGCCAAGGGGGTGGGGGGCCCTCCCGGCCCCGGGCCCACGGTCTGTGCGTGCCCAAGGACGCGCTGTCAGCCTGCGGTTCCTCCCGGCTGCAGCCCCGCTTCCGGGAGCCCAGTGCAGAGGCAGCGGGGCTGAGAAATCCTCTCTCGCAGAGGCTTCCTGGGGGGGCCCCATCAGCCTCCCCCAGGCCTGAGAGCCTGCCCGAGCCCTGGGTTTTTCAGCACTCTCAGGCCCCTGCTCGCCCTGCTCCCCAGAACCGCCCTGGGAGGTGGGGGGCAAGAGCCCTGTGTGCCCTGTGCTTTATCGTTACACAAGGCACTCACGACCGAATCTGGGGCCAGGTCCTCTGATACAGAGCAGAGTGGGGTCTTGCTGTCCCCCCACCTGTTTGCCAAGCCCTGGAGAAGCTGGCTGGTTCCCAGCAGGAAGCTGGGAATTCTCTCCACCAAAAGAGACATTTCCTGCCTCTCCTCCTTCATTCCTGCCTGCTAGGTGACCTGTGCTCTGCTCCAGGCCAGGCAGCCCCTCCCAGACCCACCCGCAGGATGCCTCCCGGCCTACGAGGGCCAGCGCTTGCTCCTCTGTCCCACCCCACGGAGCAGGGCTGCGGCCTCCTCTCTTGGGACGGGGGTGCTGACACCTGCAGGCCTCCCCCCCCCCCCCATTTGGCAGGCTCTCAGGGTGGGCGGTGACAGAGCACCTCTCGGGCACGCAGGTGCTTCGAGCCGCTTGGTGTGGCCGGGGCGCCCAGACTCTGCACCCCCATCTTCCAGTCCGTGCGCTGGGTCAGCTGGACGCTGGGACAGCAGGCCTTTGCCAGGCTCCGTCGTCTTGAGCTGTTTGCCGGAGACCACGATCGGGTGGCTCTGTCAGGGCCCGCCTGCCCCCCGCCACTGGCCACCCCCCGACCCTGCTGCTGAGGCTCTGGTGCGGCCAGGGGAAGCGGCCGTCGTGTCCTAAGCCCCTTTGGCTCTTGGGAAAGCGAAGCCGTCGGCTCACCCCCACGGTCCCCCTGACGCCGGGCATGCAGCTGGTCCCCAGCTGGGTCCCTGGCCCTGAGGCTGCCTTTGTGCTTGCACAAGGGAGACTCAGTTCGTCCCCTGCTCCTTGACCCTGCATCCTGCAGCCCCCTGGTGGGGGGAGTGGACAGTGCCAGCTGCCCGGAGAAGGAGCGAGGCCACCTCGGTGACCCCTGCCTCCTCCAGGGCATCTCAGGGAAGCTGGAGAGAGCTGCCCTATTGCGAGGCCATTAAGCAGGCTAATGAACCGTGAAGGCTCCCGGCCCCTCTGGCCACCCACCACGCCTCCCCTCCCCTCACGGAGCCCACCTACCACCTTGTGACTGCTATTTGTGAGTTCACGTGTCGGGTGAGGGCTTTCCCAGACGGGGCTGGGGCCTCAGAGCTGCTCCCGGCCTTTTCCGGGCCCGGCTGGGACTGTGCACACAGCAGGCAGTTAATAAACATTAGCTTGGGATTACGCCCAGGGAGAGTCACCTTGATATCCAGAGCTGGGGAAGGGACTTGGGAGCCTAGGGACCCTTGGGCAGGGATGAGGTGGTCAGGGGGCCGGGGCACAGCCTGGTGACTTGTGTCCCGCAGCCACATTCTCCCCCTCGGTCCCCACCCGAGGAAATGTGGCCCCTTCCTCCATGCCAGGTAGTGCCAGAGTCCCCGATGCCTTTCTCTGGGCTCAGGCAGCCCACCGGGGTAGAGCATAAGAGGGGACAAAGGTCCTGCCTCACCTGCCACACAGGGTGCTGGTGGGGGGAGGGAGTCTCCCGACAGCCTGTCCTTCAGCACCTATGATCGACTCAGTATGGTACTCGCCTCCTGATGTACGTAGGGTGAGCACAGCCCTCCCTGCAGACCACAGGACCACGGGAGAGTCCCAGAAAGCCCCAGGGGCCTCCCGTTGGGAGTCCACACCGTGAAACCTCAGAAAACCAACCAGCCTGGGCTGTGCGGGCACCGACCCAGGACTCTGGCCCCACCCCCGTCCTCTTCCCACACCCCGGGGCTCTCGTCGGCCAGAGCGAGGTTGCCACACTGCATCTCGATGCTGGATACCGGTTTTTGAGAAGGTGGGAGGGCCGGGAGCCTCAGAGCCACGGGCAGGCCTCAGGGTGGGTTTCCCAACCAGGGTGAGAGAAAGACGAGGCAGAGACACACGTGTAATGTGATGCGGCCATATTTACTTCACCCTCCAGGGACTCCTAAGGGCCCAGAGACTCCTCTTGCTTCCGTAAAATTGGGTCCCTGAAACAAGTTACTTCCGTCCTTTCAAAGGGGTGGGCTGCCTGGAGGCAGCAGCTGCCCTGGCTGGAGCACGGCCTGGGCTCTCCATGATGTGGATGCCATGCGAGGGGGCTGGGGGCCAAGGATGAGGCCACGGGCACCCCCTGCGGGCACTGAGCAGGGACAGGAGGTCCAAAGGCCACCTGGCCAAGGCGGCAGGGTCATCTGTGCATCCCGGAGCCTCAAGGTCGTGCGTGCGGAGGCCCCTGCAGGGAGGAGAGTGTGCAGAAGCCGGCAGGAGGCCTGGCGGGTAACTCAAACAGCCGCAAGCCCCAGCGCCCCCCCGGGCCATCCCCCAGACCCTGAGCTGTCTTAACGAAGGAGCTGTTTCTATCACTGTGACAACTAAAGATAAAAACAAACCAAAGCCTATCTTAAGGTATAATCTTCCAATTGCTTAAAATTAATCAGTGCAAAGTGAGGTAAAGAGCCTTGTGTCACAAGGGGGCCGGGGAGCGGCCGGCCTCACACGAGCCTGCGCCTCTTGGAGTCCCTCTCCGCGTCGGCCTCCGGGGCATCCGCTTCACAGCCAAGTGGGGACACCAGGTTCAGCAGAGGGTCCTCAGAGGCCCGGCCGAAGAGTGCCAGCAGGAGGGCCACGCCGAAGCCCGTGGCACGCTCCCCCTGTGGGCAAAGGGCAGGCTGGAAGCCCTCCGCCAGGCTGAGCCAGACCCCCTCGGCAAGCCCACCCGTGCAGGAAGGGGTTCCCTGGCCAGGGCAAGGGCGTCCACACCCCGCTCGGCCCGTGGCCCCCCTCCTGCCATCCTGCCACACTCAGAGCCGAGTCAGGCGGTGGGATGGCTCTTTGCCCTCTGGCCCCGACCCCCGGGGTCTTCTTGGGTGGGATAAAGGGTGAGCCGAAGGCCCGGGGTCTCCAGCCGAGGAGAAGGGCCGTGCACAGCAGCCACTCTATTTCCGGGGATGAGGAGACCGGAGACCAGGGGCACGGCTGGCCGAGGTCGGGCCACAGGCAGTGTGACCCTCCACACAGAAATGCTGCTGATGAGCTCAGCCCGGAGGCAGAGAGGGGTTCTGGGTGCACGAGAGGGTGGGAGTGGCCAGGCCGGCGTGCAGTACGTGCAGGGGTGGGGGTGTGGGGGGCAGGCGGGGAGAGGACACCCCGGGGGAGCCTGGACTCACGGCGTGCACGGGTGCAGCGATGTCCAGGTGGACCCAAACCCCAGGCCAGTCAAAGCCAATGTGTGAGGCGATGAAAAGGCCAGCACAGGAGCTGGGGCTGTTGTCCCGGTCCTAGGGGGACAGAAGCATAAATGGTGACCTTTCTGCTGCCAGCAGCGGGGGTGTGGGGGAGGGGCTCCACCAAAGCGAGTTCAGGGTTCACTCGGACCTGCTGAGGATGCCCCCCCCGCCATGCCCCCTGGACCACATCTCCCTCAGCCACTGCCTCCCCTGGTGTCTGCACGAGGGGGCTTGGGGTGCAGGGGTGCCCAGCGTGGGGGATTGCAGAGAGGGACCCCAAGGGCTTTGCACGTGTGTGGATTAAGGGTTCTGCCTTTACCCCAGGGAGCTGCGGAGCCAGCAAAAGAGCTGATGGAGGAGGCAGACCCCAGAGTGGGGAGGAAACTTCTGGCATGGACCCGAGGCAGGGGGACCAGGGAGAGGTGCATCCGCGTTCCAGATGCTTCCACCCTGAGCACGGATCTGGGGCCCACCTGGGGGGCCCTTGTCCACACTGCTGCTAGGTCTTGGGGTCACCTGGGACTCCGTCTGGCCCACCCCACCTGGCCGGGCGGGGGGGGGGGGGGAGGACCGCAAACCTACCGCCACGGAGTTCTTCATGTCAGCTACGGCCGAGGTGAACTCGCTGAAGTGCAGCTCGGGGCAGTAGACCAGCGGGTGCACCAGGTCTCCGCACCTCGTCCCAGCCTTCACGCAGGCCGCCTCCCACTCCGCGCTGTTGGTGAGCACCGCAGCGTGGTACTTGCCCGTGGCAATGCCCTGGGAGGGTGGCCGGGGCAGAGGGAGGGGCGGAGCGCAGGGGAGCGGCCGCGCGGGAGAGCAGGGGCCCGGGGCGCACACAGAAGCCAAGAGGGGCAGCGAGGAGCAAAGAAAGAAAGAACCGGGAGCCACGTGAGCCGCCAGGGAGGACGGTTCCTAAGCTGTCCTGACGCCGGGACCCAGCCCATGGGCCCTGCCACCTGCCTCCCACTGGGTGCCAGGGACGAGCTCCCAACCTCCCCCTGGGCTGTGAGGACGGGGCGGGGGCGGGGGGACAGCACCAGGAGTCGAGGTGGCCCACCTGCGCTCCGGTCAGCGTGGCTATGTCCAGGATGATGTCTGCACCCAGGTCCTTGCAGGCGTAGGACACCCCATCCGCCAGGACCAGCCTGCCCTCAGCATCAGTGTTGTTGATTTCCACAGTCCTGGGATGCCGGAGAGACCCCTGCTCAGGGACGGTGCTCCCTGGGGCACTGGGACAGAGTCCCTTTGGAACTGGGGGGACCCCAATAGAGCCCGCTTCCCTCCCCGGAAGGCAGGGCTGCTCCCACCCCTACAGCGATGTAACGCCAGGGTCAGTCCCACCCCACTGCTCTCCAGCTGTGAGCCAGGGAACCCCACGCAGCCCCCTGTGCCTTGGTTTCTTCGTCTGTGAGATGGGAGAACAGGGTTGTGCGGGTAGCCTGACGTGCACTGGGCCAGCCCTGGGCCCACACAGCCTGGCACTAGGTAAACACAAAAGGGGGAGCCCCTCCGGGGGTCACCCTGCAGACAGGCGCCCGTGTACGGGGCGGTGAGCGGACTCTCCTATTGCGCATCTAGACCACCTGCTCCTTCAGCTGCTGCCCACTGACTTCTCAGTGTGTCCTTTGCAGCTGGGAAGCAGTTCAAGGGCCGATCCCAAGGGGGAAGTGCAGGGAGAGCCCTCAAGTAGGAGGTCTGGAGGTGGAGTGGGGGGTGCGGTGGGGACAGGGCTTCAGGCACACAAGGAACTTTAAGCCTAAAGGTTGGGAAGGGCGCATCCCCCTAAGGCAGGGTGGATCCTGGGTGCCTGGAGCCAGGCACCCTGAGGGAGCCCAACACCTCATCTAGTGATGTGACCCACCACCTGCCCCCGGAGCCCTGGGAGCAAGCAGCCTGCTGGCCAGGGGCTCCTGTGACAGGGCGTCCTCCCCACAGGATGTGCCTCTGGCTGGAGAAGCAGGGTGAGATCTGCCTCCAGGACGGCCGTGGGTCAGGGCTGACCAGCCTGGCCCTGGCAAGGAGAGCCCCCCCCCCCGCCACCACGAGGTCCAGCAAGAGAGCCCCTCCCCGCCCCCCACGAGGTCCAGCAGGGCCCACATGCCCAGAGGGCAGCCAGGGGGTGAAGGAACCAGCCTTACTTTCCTGAGTACAGCAGGTGGATGTCGTCTGGCCTCGTCGCGTTGGGACCCACTGAGTTCTCGGCCAAGCAGAACACAGCGTGGAGGTTGTCTTTGAAACCCTGCGGGGAACATGGGCAGAGGCTCCAGTCACCGGCTAGCAGTGCGTGGAACAGACAGAACTGGCCAGAGTTTTCTGACCCCTGTGGACAGCAGACAGACGGAGCCCCGGGGAGCAGAGAGCACTGTCCCGTCACTCCCAGGCAGTCCTGGCTGCACCCCATCTGGGAGAGTCTCGCCACCCCTGTCAGAGCCCACGCAATTCGAGAATGAGCCCGGGAGCGGGGCTGCTGGCTTTCCTCCTGGCTCTCCCACTTACCCAGGGCACGAGCCGGGCAGGTGGCTCGGCCCCTGCCTCCCGTCCACAAAGCATGGTCAGCGATCAACGTCTCCCACTGCACAAACCCTCTGAGCTCTGCGTCGGTGTACAAGAGCAAGCTACACACAGATGTGTGCATGGGGGGTTGGGGAGAGCTCGCCTCACCCAAGTTTCGGTGTGAAGTTAGTTTTCTGATGCCAAAACGTGACGTGTGCTCATGGAGAAACGTGCACAGAACAGGCTGAGTCAGTTTCTGCCCCACACGGGCCCTGAGCCTGCCCCAGAAGACCCCTCGCCTGGGGGGCAGCTGGGGCTCCCCGGAGCAGGTGTCACGCTACAGGTGCCGAAGCCCCATCGAAGGTAAACGCGGGCCTGTGGCAGGCAGAGGCCATGGCACCGGGCCGGGACAGCTTGGAGCCTGAACCCAAAACACGGTGCCTGGGGAGAGCACCCCACTCACGTCCTGGGGCCGAAACCGTTGGGCAGCCCGTCGGCTCGAAGACCGCGAAGCAGCTGGGACCACACTCACGGCCGGGCTGTGTGAGGATGAGTGTTCGCGGCTTCCAGAGTCTCGGTCCCCGCCCCCCGCCCCGCCCGCTCAGAGCTCCCTAAGACCCCTAACCACCGACGTCTGCCCAGCACGTGGGGCCTGCGGCCTGGCTGTGCCCCCGTCTCCAGCTGTCCTCGTCCCCGTGGGAGTGAGTGGCTGGGATCAAATCAAGTGTGACGACGTGCGGCCTCGAGACAACAGGGTGACCCCAGGGGCTCCGAAGCTAGAGAAATGGACCCCGCCGCGGAGGGAGGGGGGGCCCTGAAGTCTTCCCGGAGGGAGCCATGTCGGGTCTGGGCCCGGAGAGGAGTCTGCACAGCAGGACGGCAGGGCGGTGCGGAGAGACCACGGCCCCCAACTTGACCCTGTCGGATGCCCTCCCACCCAGTTTTGGATTCAGAAGGTCTGGTGTGCTGCTGCTTCTGGCGTGGGGTCCCCACGGGGAAGGCCAGCTTAGAGGTGCTGAGGGCCTTGGGCTTGTATTACCGGGCACTGGGGAGCGGGGTGAGACACATGGGTCTTGGGATCCCCGGAGGCGGGGGGGGGGGGGGGGGACTGAAAACCCGCAGGCGGCCGAGGTTTGAGGTTCTAAGGCCGCAGGCCACGGCCTAGAGGCTCCACCCTCAACCCCAGTTTTTGTGGGCCTCCATGTGAGCCACAAAATACTTAATGGTGATGCTGGCTTATAACCCACAGGGTGAACTAAGAATCTGCACATCCGTAAGTGGGAACAAAGTGTTGAATGAATGAGTAACCCGGGGAGGGGAGCACTGTTTCCCCCAGAGAACCCCCCCCCCCAACCCTCGCCCACTGCCAAGGGGATGTCTGCTCGTCTCGGGCAACGGGCTGGACTCCTGACCAGCCGGAATTGGAAACCGTCTGCCAGGACGTTTTTGTTTTTGTTTTCATTTGAAGGAGAAAGAAAGTCTGGTATGTGGTGAGGTGAAGGCCGGGCCCCATAGAAGGAGCCTGAAGGAGGTGAGCCGCCATGGCGGTCGGGGCACCCCATGCCTCTGTTGAACAAACACTTTTTATGCCGTGGGGACTTTAGGCTCCGAAGGACATCACCCGAGGCCTCCCTGGAGTCCCTCCTTCCTCTCATTTTAGAGCCTTTGGCCTCTGATGGGTGCAGACCAGCCGGGATGAGGTGATGCACCCGAAAGAGTGGCTGCCTGCATGCCTGGGGACGAGGCCTCGATGCCCGGGAACACCTGAGGGGCCTGTGCTCTCGGGGGTGGCCTCCTGAACGGCCTTCAACAGGTGGGCGCCTGCCACGTCCTCGGGGCAGACGCAGGAGGAACAGCCACAGCCGGCTGGTCCCTTGCTCAGGAATCTGGTTCCAATGATTGGGCTCCGTGAGGCTGCACGTGTCCCGGACGGGAAGATCTCCCACTTGGCGGGTGAGCTGGGCTCAGCGACCTAAGTTGTCCGGCGGGGGGGGGGGGGGGGGGGCGCTGGGGGCCCCTCTGCTCCCCCGGGTGTCTCTGCTCAAAGCGGTCACCAGGCTATTCCCGAGGCGGATCCCGTCCCATTCTACCCGGTCATGGCTCACCAATGCCAGCCGGGCACCCCCCCCCGACCCCTACCCTGACCCCAGGCCCCGAGAGCGGGCAGGCAGGCCGGGTGGGGTGGCTCCAGAGCGGCCCTCCCCATCCCAGAGGGCAGTCCTGCTCCTGGGCATGATGGACCCAGATGGCCCGTCTGCAGAGTGTGGAGAGAGTGGCCCCGGGTCCCCGGCGGCTCAGACAGCACTCTCATGATGTGACCCACAGATGGGTCGTGGCAGGAGGGGCACCCAGGAAGGCCTGTGCTCATGAGCTCGGCACAGGGCCCTGTCCGTGCCATGTGGTTTTAGGTCGGGCTTCTTCACCGGACACACGCTCATGGGGAGCCTGACACAAGCCAGACCCTGAGTGGTGGGCATGGACACACTCAGGAAGAGGCAATGTGCCCAGGCAGACATGCCCCTCAGGCAGAGGTGACACTCTATGGGGAGGTGGCACTCAGGACAGGTGACACTCAGGCAGAAGTGACACTCTCAGGACAAATGACACTCTCAGGAGAGGTGACACTCAGGCAGAGGTGATACTCTATGGAGAGGTGGCACTCAGGACAGGTGACACGCAGGCAGAGGTGACACTCTCAGGACAAATGACACTCTCAGGAGAGGTGACACTCAGAGGTACTCTCAGGACAGGTGGCACTCAGGACAGGTGACACTCAGGCAGAGGGGCCCCAGCAGCAGGCAGGAAGCCCCCGCAGAGCAGGGAGAGAGGTGCCGAGCTGTGGGGTCTCAGGGGTGGGGCGGGGGGGGGGGGAGGAAAGCAAGCCCACCCCCAGGGAGTCCCCCTCCTCGAGGACTTCAGACGGTGGGGCCACACTCACCTGCTTGATGGCAGCTCTGAAGGCCCCCAGCACAGCCGCAGCACCCCCACAGTCCCTCTTCATCCCTGGCATGGTGGTCTGGAGGGGGCACAAAGGGGCCAGGACGACAGTGAGCACGAGTGGGTGCTGGCCTGCCATCAGCAGTGCCCCACCCCTGCCTGGCACATAGGACCCCAGAGCGGCTCCCTCAGACCTGCAGGACCTGGTGCCGGGTCCCCTGAGCTCACACAGAACCCAAGAAATGCCCCCCCGCCCCCCCCCCCGGTCACGCGGCTGTTCTCCACAAGCGCTGGGACATAATGGCGAAAGGGGATGGGACCCTTTTGCCGGAGTGGAGCTTTGGGGGTCACCTGATGAACCAGAGGTGGGAGGGACGGGAGCCGGGGAGCTGCCCAGACCCGCCACGTTGGCCGTGGCCTGGCTCCTACGACCCGGCCACCCACCCCCAGGCTGCCAAGTTCCCCTGGGGTCTGTCTGCAACAGCTCTCTCTGTCCGTGTCTCTGCCCAATTTTTGAGGAAGAAGCTGAGGTCTGGGGCCTCCGAGGCTTGCTTGAGGTGTCTGGGCAGGGCTGTGGGGCAGGCTTCCCCGCACCTGTCACCACCTGGTCCCAGCTCCCTCTGCTCCCTGACATCAATGTCTCCAACAATGCGCTCAGGTTAACGCGAACTCTTCCCCAAGGTCACTGTCACCAGTCCCCAACCCCACTGCCCGCTCTGTCGACATCTAATGGGGGGGGGGGAGGGCGTGCCAGGCACAGGTGCCCTCATGCTGCAGAAGTAACTGTGAGAAACTGATTTTTCTACAAACCGGCTGAGAGCGGTTACACGTTTTTCCATTTGATGGGCTCCCAGCTCTAATTGACAAGTTCATACTTTAAATTCGCAACAGGCCATCAGATGCAGGATCTGGGTCGGAAACGTACTGGGTGATTTTTTTGAACCCTTATCGGATTACACAAGCCTCGGGTTTTAATGGAAAGCATTTTTAGACATAAACTGAGCTGCTTTTACAATTAAGTTGAGTGAAGATGACCCGGCTAGCACTATTGAAAATAAGCTGTCTCTTTGACCTAATCGGCGAGAAAACACAGGATTGTTTAAACGGAAAAACCGGGGCCTCAGATCTGGAATCAAACCACTCGCAAAACGGCCCGCACAGAATAGCTCCAGATGGTCTCTGAAATTGTGTCTCCCTGTCACCAGGGCGGTGACCTCCCGACCACAGACAAGGAGCACCAGGCGGCAAATGCACCTCAATTGACTGTGTGAGCTTTGCAGACCGTCCCCCGCCGCGTTCTTCCCGGTTTTACAAAAGAGATGCTTCCCAGAGTAGCAGGAAGATGTCATCCGCCCGGGACACTCATGGGGCTGTCACACGATGCGGCAAAGCAACATTGGGCCGCGGCCACGACACGGACGGCCGCGGGACTCGCCTCCGTCCTGCAGAGAAACATGGCGGGGCCAAGTCCCTTGTCACCTCGCCGATGCAGATACATGATTAACTTTTCCAAGTCTCCACCGCCGAGGGCAGCTGTTTTCCATGTTCCATGTGATGGAATGGAAGGTGCGTGCGGAGCGGTCCTGTTCTCGTCAGACGCTCGCCGGGCGGTCAGGGCGGGGGCTGGGGACGGTCGCCGAGGTCTCTGCTCGGCTAGAGAACTGCGCTCCTGAACACCGAGCTTGACTCAAGGAACCACTGACGTGTGCCGGTTATTCAGACTTAGGTGTCTGGAAGATGTTTTCTTTTTTTTTTTTTTTTTAACTTTTATTTATTATTGAGAGAGACAGAGCGCGAGCAGGGGTGGGGCAGAGAGAGGGGGAGACACAGAATCCGAAGCAGGCTCCAGGCTCCGAGCTGTCAGCACAGAGCCCGACACGGGGCTTGAACCCACAAACCGCGAGATCACGACCTGAGATGAAGTCGGACGCTTAACCGACTGAGCCCCCCAGGCGCCCATGGCAGATGTTTTCTTAAAAAGGAACAAAGTGAAACTCTCACTTCCAGAAGAGCCGACGGTAGTCGCTACCGGTGGTAAAATCTGAGCTTTCAAGCAAAAATAATGATTTTGAAAAACTTGTATCTGTCTCTGTGACAGCTTCTTAATAGCGATTTTTAAAAATGAGATGGATGGTGGGACCAAGTGTGGCTTTTAAAAATATCGTATGTTGGGGCACCTGGGTGGTTCAGTTGGCTGAACGTCTGACTCTTGGTTTTGGCTCAGGTCATGGTCTCACCGTTTGTGGGTTTGAGCCCCGCATTGGGTTCTGTGCTGACGGTGTGGAGCCTGCTCGGGATTTTCTCACTCTGTCTCTCTGTACCCCTCCCCTGCTCACTCTCTATCTCTCTCTCTCAAATAAATGAATAAACGTTTCTTTAAAAATTTTTTAGAAATACAACGACATGGGTGGTGGAACCAAGTATGACTTTTTATTTATTTTTATTTTTTATTTATTTTTTTAATTTTTTTTTTCAACGTTTATTTATTTTTGGGACAGAGAGAGACAGAGCATGAACGGGGCAGAGGCAGAGAGAGAGGGAGACACAGAATCAGAGACAGGCTCCAGGCTCTGAGCCATCAGCCCAGAGCCCGACGCGGGGCTCGAACTCCCGGACCGCGAGATCGTGACCTGGCTGAAGTCGGACGCTTGACCGACTGCGCCACCCAGGCGCCCCAAGTATGACTTTTTAAAATAGTATATGTTGTGTCAAAATTCGGAGGTTCTGCCTAACTCTGGGCAGAGTTCGAGGCAGACCGTAATAACAGAGTGCACAGAGACACTGCCACGGTTTCTGATCCTGCACGAGCACTAAGCTTACAGACGCTCTCACTCGACGAGTTTTGGTGTAATAATAGCAAAGAGAAACGCCCTTGGGTGTTTGTAACGGGCACTAAAATATTTCTCCCTTTTCCAACTACAAAATGAGTGAGGCCAGACTTTCTTTTTATATTTCAACTAAAACAACAGATCACGATAGACTAAATGCAGAGGCAGCTACAAGATCACGGCTGCCTTCTAGTAAGGCAGACGCGAACGAGACTGGCAAAATGTCACATAATGCCACTCTTCTCAATGGCTTCTTTGCATTGGGGGAAATGCAGCTATTTTCATAAAATATTTACACGAACATGCAATGGGTTTACACTGTTACTTTAAAATAAACAACGATCTCTCCCCAATTTTAATTTCTAGGAGGGTAAGTATCGACCGACATCACTCTTCTAAAAGAATCTCCTTAGGATCAATACTTTTTGAGAGGGGAAGGGGTTCTGAGACTAACACATTTGAGACTTAAATTCACACTGATCCTCATTTACCTTTAAAGTCTTTGGAGACACTGCCCCCGGCAACATGCCTCATTCTTCAGCAGCCCCTGCTTCCCACTCTGGCCCTCCAACAAACCAGCATCCCAAATAAGCATCTGATCCCAGGAGAAAGGAGCTTGCAATTCTCCCCGCTGGCACTGAGCTGCCTCCAGGGCAAGAGCCAGTGTCACGGGGGTGAGGGAGAGCGGTAGCCAGCACCAGGTGCAGCCCAGGGCTACACGGTCTTTGGAGTCTGAAAATAATAATTAACAGACTAAAAGTCGGTTTGCCTGTTGTCATCAGTGGTAAAATATTTCTCCCGAAAAATCCGTGGCTTGAAGTGAGTTTTAATCGTATCAAATATAAGGTTTGGACCCACCCATGGTAATTACCTCATTCTACATGGATGCTAATAAGTGCCAGGTGCACAGCTGTCCTGACCAGCACAGACGTGCCTTCCACCAGGGAACGGAGGTGGGGTCGGCACCCACGGTGCCACGCGTCCTGCCCGCAACCGTGGGCTCCAAGCGAACCCAAGAGTGCAGGGAGCCTGGGACTTTCAGCCTCCCGCCGTCTATGGGAACCACTGGACTTGTTTAAAACGTTTTTACTCCGCAGACCTTTGAAGGCCGCTAGAATCCATCTCGGAGGGCTGAAAACATGGACAATATCACAATTTCTGGGGTTTCGTGGGAAATGGGGTATCTGTGTATTGACCGCTTCATGCAAGAGAAACTCTTCAAAATTAAAATTAATCGTGGTTTTGGACCGATTTGGACCAAGCACGAGTGAAGACGGTCTCACAAATCTGGTACCTCTGTCCAGGCAACGGACATAAAGATGTGGAAAAGATGACTTTGGATAAAATCCCAGACAAATCTGCAGAAGCGAAGGCCTGAAAACAGACACCGTCATGCTAACATCTGTTATCATGACAGACCACAAGGGAGACATACGCTATTTTCTGTCTAAAACAGCACGTTAATGTTATTTAAAAGTGTCGATGTATTATTGTCTTCTTTACGTGTACTGTAATATTTATCCCTTTATTTATCAAAAAAACTTTTTTAATGTTTATTTATTTCTGAGACACAGAGAGAGCATGAGTGGGGGAGGGGCAGAGAGAGGGGGAGACACAGAATCGGAAGCAGGCTCCAGGCTCTGAGCTGTCGGCACAGAGCCCGACGTGGGGCTCGAACTCACAAACCGTGAGATCATGACCTGAACTGAAGTCGGTCGCTCAACCGACTGAGCCACCCAGGCGCCCCTACACTTTATTTTCAAGTAATCTCTACACCCAGCATGGGGCTCGACCTCACAGCTCCGAGATCAATAGTCACACGCTTCACCCACTGAGCCAGTCAAATGCCCCTATAATACTTCAATTTTTTACTGGCATGATAATACATATGGAAGGTGTTTGTTTTTTTTAACCTTTATTATTGGATCATTTCCTGATTAGTCCTGAAAACAACGTTGTTTACAGGAGGAGGGACGTTACCAAAAAACAAAAAACAGGGGTGCCTGGGGGGCTCAGTCGGTTAAGTGTCCGACTCTGGCTCAGGTCACGATCTCACGGCTCCTGGGTTCGAGCCCCGTGTCGGGCAGGGCCTGGAGCCCGCTTCGGATTCTGTGTCTCCCTCTCTCTCTCTGCCCCTCTCCCGCTCGTGCTCTGTCTCCGTCTCTCAAAAACAAATGTTAAAAAAAAAAAAAAAGGCCATCCACTCTGGGTACCAAATGCACTAGACGGACTAGCGGTCGGTGCGAAAGGCAGCACACAGCCGCTAACCGAAATAGCGCCCAGCACTGGGGTTCAGGTCAGAAAGCGCCGGAGCAGCGGTGAACCCCACCGTGCGCGCCTCATCCACGGGGCGGCGCCTCCCGGCTCCAGCGAGTGCTGCCAGGGGGAGACAGAGGACCCGTCCCGCCAGATCCGCTGAGTTTACCAAAGGTCGAATAGCCAGCCTTCTGTGAGAATCTTCCTGTTTTGTAAATGTTGGTAACTCACTCAGATCATAGACCGGCGCTTGGGCCAACAGGACACATCTGCGAGCCCTGCCGGCTGCCAGCTCTCCGTGTCTGCTCTGCGTGAGCTTGGCCCGTCCCGTCTCTTCTAAAGCGTCCTCTCTGGGAAGGTTGGCTCTCCTTTTCCAGGTCTCCTGGGGCACCGATTTCACATGCCTGCTCCTTCCCAGGCCTTCCGGGTCTTGGCGCTGGAGGGCCCAGCCCAGGCCGGGTGCCCAGTAGTTGCTCAATGCGAGTGTGTGACGTGAGCAGATGAAGACGTGTCCCTCCTCCTCTTCCTGGTGCCACCTCGCCTCGCGGTGCACAGCAGGCCTGAACGCGCCGGGTGTGGAGGAGGGAGGGAGACGGAGCCACGGCGGGTGCCCAGGCCTCCGGACACGGCCACGCCTGAAGGCCGCCCACAGGACAGACTTCTGAGACCTGGCCTCACCAGAACACCTGCAGGCGGCTTGCCTGGGGATCCAAACCCCTCCGGCCTTCTCCAGGGGGCCTATTCTCCGCACAGGCTCCCGCAGACCCCCACTAAGCGTTCTGTGGAAACCCTGGATGGTCGTGGGGACAGTGGGCACCACCCCACGCCCTTCTTTTCAGATGGAACCACCGATTCCTTAAACCTTGCCTCCTTGGGTTAGTTTTCCAGCCTCTTCATTGTTTCTGCGGCTTTTCTCTGGATCCCGTCCAGATTTTTTTGTTTGAAGTGTGGACACGAAACCGTCTCCCCCCCCAGAAGAGGAATCAGCCCGGCCGATTCTTCCCGAACTTGGCTCCCCAGAGGCACGCCCCAAGGCCAAGGTCCCAGAAACCTCGCTTGCTGCCTTCCTCCGGCGCCCCTGAGAGGTGATGGGCCTGCCTACAACCCTCCTCCCCCCGGGCCCTGTCCAAGCGCTGGCCCCCGGCACCTCACCTTCCCTTTGATGCTGAGACCCCCGGTGTCGTAGACGATCCCTTTGCCCACCCACGCAATGGTCTGGGTGGCTCCTTCTGGGGTGTGGCTGAGGACGGCAAGTGCGGGGGGGTGCACGGCGGCTTTGCCAACACCGTAGATTCCTACAGAAAGCACGGGGGCAGGGTCAGTTGGGCTCGGGTCGAACCGAGCAGAGACCTCCCAGCAGAACCCCCTCCCCCTCCCCCAGAAACACCAGCTCTCTCCCAGGAAACAGCCGCTGGCGTGTGGATATTTCTCCCGGAGCATGTGCAGTCCTAGCCCGAGCGACCTGCCCCCTCTCCTGCCCCCTGGCCAGCGTGGGATTGGGAATGCAAATTAGTTCCAAAGCTCTGGGGCTGCAAATGAATTCTATGCGAAGTATCGTTAGGCGAAAAAAAAAAAAAAAAATCCACTGAGGGGAAAAAAACCTGTATCATTCCCAGAAAGAAAAGAACACGATTGCAGAATGAAATGATTTTTGGATAACGCTTCAAGGCCACTTCAGCCCACGCTCATTCTCCCACCCCGAGCCCTCCACCCTTTCCAAGCTCACTCCCACCACAGCCTCGCTGCAGCCATGCCATTTGCTATCTTCTCAAGAAAGCCTGTCGTGGGCAGAGACCATGCCTCGAAGTCCCCCAGGAACCGGATTGAACAATCATGAAAACCAAGACGACAGCTGATAATGGCTGCCGGACAAACTCCTACACATCCTGTAAGACCCGCTGCAAACGTCCTCTCCTCTGTGAAGATTCTTCCCCGAGAGGAGCAGCCTCTCCCTCCACCTGTGTGGATGGTTTACGTGTCTTGTGGTGGGCACCTCCAAGAGAGCCCCCTGGGCCCCTCACCTCTGGGCGTTCTTGAGTACGTGGGGCCCCTCCCGCTACGTGTGGACAGAACCTCAGGTCCCACTTGTTCTGGATACAGCAGAAGTGACGAGATACCACTTCCGAGACTGGGTTACAAAAAGAGACCTTGGCTCTTCCTCGCCTGTTCGCGCTTCCTCGCCCAGAAGCCGTGCTTTGAGGGAAACGGCTGCCGCCTGTGAGCTCTGCTCGAGGAGAGGCCCTCGTGACAAGGGACAGCCAGCAAAGACCCCAGGCCCGGTGACAGAGAGCACATCATCGGCCCCGGTCGAGCCTTCAGATGATGGCCGACCCAGTCAACATGTTGGGTCTCTGCCCAGGAGAGACCCTGCACCCAGCACCCGGCTCAACCGTGCCCGATTCCCTGCCCACAGGACCGCGTGGCCCTTCCTTCTGGAATCATTTGTTTGGCAGCCACATATCAAGAGTACAGTGCCCCTCCCCCAGCGAGACTGAGAGCACCTTGTCCTAGTGCCTGGGGAGCAGGGAGGATGGGCCTGGCCGCTAGGAAAGGCCCTCTGAGAAGGTGGCTTCCACTCAAGGTGTGCAGGGTATGATGGCCCTGCCATGACAGCATCTCGGGGAAGTACTCAGAGAAAGAGAGCTGTAAAGATGAGGCCCTAATGCTGGGAATGCAAGCTGCTGCAGCCACTCTGGAAACAGTATGGAGGTTCCTCAAAAAATTAAAAATAGAACTACCCTACGACCCAGCAATGGCACTACTAGGTATTTATCCAAGGGATACAGGTGTGCTGTTTCGAAGGGACACATGCACCCCCATGTTTATAGCAGCACGATCAACAGTAGCCAAAGTATGGAAAGAGCCCAAATGGCCATCGATGGATGAATGGAGAAAGAAGATGTGGTCTATATATACAATGGAGTATCACTCGGCAATCAAAAATAATGAAATCTTGCCATTGGCAACTTCGTGGATGGAACTGGAGGGTATTACGCTAAGTGAAATTAGTCAGAGAAAGACAAAAATCCTATGACTTCACTCGTATGAGGACTTGAAGAGACAAAACAGAGGAACACAAGGGAAGGGAAACAAAAATCATATAAAAACAGGGAGGGGGACGAAACAGAAGAGACTCACAAATATGGAGAACTGAGGGTTGCTGGAGGGGCTGTGGGGGGGGGGAGGGGCCAAATGGGGGAGGGGCACTAAGGCATCTACTCCTGAAACCATCGTCAGGCTAGATGCTAACTAACTTGGATGTAAATTTTAAAACAAAAAAAAATTAAAAAAAAAAAAAAAAAAAGACGAGGCCCTGATGCGAACGTGGGCCTGTGCACTCGAGGAGCAGAAAGGTCCTGCTGAGCTGGCCCGGGGAGCCAGGACGGTAGCCTTTGTGGACAGGGAGTGGGCCACGGAAGGACTCGGACACCGTGGCTTCCAGAATCCAAACCAGAACCTAAATCAGTGCCTCATTTCTCCGCCAGAGACGGTCCACCTCCCAGGGTCTGGCCTTGGGGTTGGACGCAGGCTGGCCTCTTTCAGGGGAAGCTTGAAGCGACCCAGGGTGCCACCCACCGCCACCCTCGCCCCCCAGCACCCAGGACCGGCCTGAGGCCACGGCCTTTGAGGCCCAGCTCTACCCACCTCCAAATCCTCTCGTCTTCAGCTCCTCATCCCGGATGATCGTTGGGGTGATCCCCAGGTCTTTTCCAACTTTCTTAATCTCCTGGACATGATCATGGAAAAAGCAACACAAAGACACGTGAAAATGGCTTCAATCAGGACGAGGCCGTGGCTCTGGGCCAGGGACGAGCCGACGCCCGTGTGGCGGAGGGGAGCCAGGGCCCCAGCTCTCTCGGCTTCGGGTGTGATCAAATCCAGGACAGAAGGCCCAGCCTCCAAACTACAGCTTCCTGCAGGTTCACGGCTGCAGTCCTGCAGAGGCCTCGCGGAGGAGGCTCTGTCCTCCCTCCGCCCTCCGCCGAGGCCTGCTGGCCCCTCGCAGCTGGAGGGACAGCAGGACCCCGTCCACAGCCGCCCCACGCTTCCTTGGGCAAGGTGCAGTGACCATGGACGCCGTCCCCTCCGGCCTCGGGTTTCCTCTGGCTTCCTCGGGGTCCCACCCTGGCCCCACCTTGGCACGACTGACTCCCCTGGGCCACGAACCTCGAGGAACGTGTCTGTGTTCATCTCATTACACGGAGTGTCCACAATACGGGCAGCCAGCCGCACGCCTTCCGTGGCATTTGTTAAGCACTGGGGAAGAAAACCAGAGGCTGTCACCGGGGACCTGGGACCAGGCAGCAAAGGCTGTCCCTCCCTCTCTGTTCCCCCAGGGACCAAAGGCACCGGCAGCACCGAGGGGAGGTTTCGGGGCTGCTGACAGGGCCTCGAGGGGCAGGTCACGCCACCCGTGGCCTGTGGCGGCCTGAGCTGTAATACACCCTCCCTTCTCCTCTGGTCAAGGCCCTGGCCATCCTTTGTGGCCCTCTTGAAGGCCATGTCCCCCGGAAGCTTCTCTGGACCTTCCCAAAAGAGTAAACGTATTCTTTGTCCTGCGCCCGCTGGCCCTCTTTCCGGCCCTCCGGCCATCAGGGTGGCATTTTTCTCACCTGAGCCCCAGGTGAATGTGTCACAGACTCCCTGCCCTGTCTTCCTGGCCATCCAATGCCACACCACTCTGGGCACGGGGTCCCCACCCTGCCTCGTGCAGCTCACACGTTGGCCCAGAGCCCAGGAGGGAGCAGGGACCCGACACCGTCCACCAAACTCAGCCCGGCATGGGGGACGCCCTCTAGACGGGTGTCTGCGCTCCGATGAGGACGCTGCCCGCCCCCGCCACCAGCCACCCCTCCAGGCCCTGCCTCTAACTTCTGCCAAGAGCGTCTGTCCTGCGCTCGCTTTAACACCGACCCTGGAAGTTCTTTGGCTTCTCGTTCGTCTCCACCTGGCTGCCGCCCACGGCGCCCCCTGCCCCACCCCGCGCCCCCCACCACCACCCCATGCTTCAGACACTGGGCTGGCTGGCTGCCTCCATCAGCGCGCAGGGAAGGGGCACGATCAGAAGAGCGACGGCACAGGTGCAGCGGGGGTACAGACAGCTGGAGCGTGTCATTGCCCTCCCCAGCCCCACAGCGTCGGGGAGGCCAGGCTCGGGGGCGACGGCACCTGCCCAGCCACCTCCTAGGCCCTGCCGAATGGCTCAGAGAGCTCCTGCCATCCCCAGGTAATTACACCCCAAAGCCTCAAAGGCAGAGACGCAGGACCGGACAGCTCAGATAGGAGATGTGACCGTGCGGTCCCCGCCGCCTGACAGCGGGCTCTCCTCTGGGAGGCCGAGGGTCCCTGTCCGCGGCTGTCGCGGAGAACATTGCTCATCTGTGACGCAGCCCGTGGCTGCTGTCTGGGAAGCGTGTCAGTGCCCCAAGACTCGTCTCGAAGGAGGCCAGGCACTCGGCCAGCAGGCCTCCATGTGCTCAGAGCTCCTGGTGCGGCGCGGCCGGGCGAGAGGGCCGACGGCACCTGCGGGGGAGGCCGGGGAGGCTCCGGGTGCCCTCCGGCACCCCAGAGCCTGGTGAAGAGCCTGCGCCTCCTCGTGCCTCAGCCTCCCCATCACAAAAGCAGGATCAAGCGTTCATTCATTCATTCATTTCATTCCACCCACGTTTCTGGGAGCTCCCGCTGTGCAGCAGGCTCCACACTAAACCCTGGGAATTTGAACGTGTCCACGGTATTCCGGTCCAGCAGAAAATCGCAACACCCCACTCGGTTA
This sequence comes from Prionailurus viverrinus, assembly GCF_022837055.1. Classification (NCBI taxonomy): domain Eukaryota; kingdom Metazoa; phylum Chordata; class Mammalia; order Carnivora; family Felidae; genus Prionailurus; species Prionailurus viverrinus. The sequence continues at coordinate 4,656,203 of NC_062563.1, forward strand.
AACGCTACAGGGGAGGAGAGGCCACAGGAGCCCGGACGGGAAGAGGACCTGGAGGGGAGTCGAGGGGGGCCCCAGAGTATAGATAACACGGGTTATCAGAAGCTCCTGTGCTCATGATCCAAGACAGACGGGACAGAGGACTGACAGACGGTGGCCGCGGTTAAGACCTGGCTCTATCCCTTGCTGGTGGGGCCCCCTTAAGTCACCTGATGTTGCAGAGCCTCAGTCTACCCAGCTCTACAATGGGATTAAGGACAGGCCCCAAGACAGGCTGTCGAGAGGATTAAGCACGGGTGCGCGTGCGCTAAGAGCAGTTCCTGCTACCCGACAAGCCCTGGAAAACTCCACGCTCACGTGGCCAGAGGAAGGACGAGCGTCTGGAGGCAGCAAGACCAGCGAGGAGACTGCTGCAATGGTCCAGGAGAGCAGCAGGGTGCGGGGGCGGGGGTGGGGTTCCCCGTGGCAGTGGTAGTGGGCAGAGCAAGATGCCCTGGACGGGGGTCAAGGAGACCCACCAGCCCGGCGGCCCTCATCACGGGTCGGGCCATGCTGGGGCTACAGACCGGAAGCTTCTGGAAGCTTCCATCCCAACGTGGGGCACAGAGGCTGAGCAAAGATGTATCACACGAGGTGGGATGGTGCTCGCACTCAACAGGCAGAGGGCCTGACTGTGAGGGAGGCCATCTCAGCCAGATGGCCAGGCCCCCGCCCCGGGGGGAAGGGACGCGGGCAGAAGCTGGACTGAGACCAGGCAGGTCCAGAGCAGGAAGGACCTGGACAGGGAAGCTGAGGAGGAGGTAGGAGCCTGGCAGGGCATAGGCCAGCAGGAAGTCAGCCCACCGGGCGGCAGGGAGGGAGGGAGAAGTGCTTGGAGGAGTCGGGGAGTGGGGGAGGGGGGGGGTCCAGGGTGCTGCTCAGGCTCTCAGGTCTGGTGGAGAGAGGCCCAAACTCCAAAGGGATCCCCGCAGCTACAGGGGAAGGTGGTCATCGGTGCCCGTCTGAGGGATGAGCTCACAGGCCTACGGGAACCCAGAGATGGGAATGCCGGACGGTCGGGAAAGGGATAAAGATACGGCCGTAGGCCGCAGGGGACGTGGGAAGGAGGCACGACTCCTGGGTGGGGCAGACCCTTCCAGGAGGGATGACAAACGGGATGACAAAGGTCCCAGTCCGGCAGACAGGGCCCTTAAAAAAACAATGTCAGGAAGTGGGGTGGAAACTCCACTCGGTGGGCTGAGGGGGAAAAGGGAGTTCAGAAAGGCAAAACAATTAGCCGTGTGTTTTCAACGTCTGGAGATGAATGGAAGGAAAGGAAAGGAGCTGTTACGAGACAGTGCAGACGGAAGCATGGCCTCTCCTCCTCGAGCAAAGAATCCAGGTGGAGGGTGAGGGGTGCTGGCCTGGGACAGAAGTGAAGGGTGGGGGTGGGAAGCACAGCCCGGTCTGGCCGGGGACGAGGAGGGTGAGGCCGCGGGACAGTCGCCACGGGAAAGGAACCCAACCCCCATACAAGGACTTCTGACTTAGAATCTCTCCCAGCCTTGCCTCACCTCAAAAAAGGATTATCCTGCGGGCCTGGGTGCCTCAGTCAGTTAAGCATCCGACTTTTGATTTCCGCTCGGGTCATGATCTCAGGGTTTGTGGGATCGAGCCGGGAGTTCCGGCTCCACACTGGGCGTGGGGCCTGCTTGGGATTCTCTCTCTCCCTCTCTCTCTCTGCCCCTCCCCCATCTCAAGAATAAATAAACTTTATAAAGAAAAAAGGATTCTTCTGAAGATCCAATGCAATCACGTGTGTAAAAGTGTACCACGGAAAGTAACGCGATATACACGCGGACGGGATTCTTAGTATGAAATGTGAAAGTGCCTGGCACTGGTTAGGTGCTTGGTAAATACGGGTGGAACAGACTGAATCCTGAAAAGGAAGCCCACCCAGAGAGGGGGCAGCTGCCTGGCTCTGGAAAGGCCTCGGGGGCCTTCTGGGAAGTTGCTGCAGTAGCCCAGCACTACGTCACCCCCTCCGGAGGCGGGGGAGACAAAGAGAGAGCTCCCCAACTCCCCTTCCAGCTGCCCCCAGCTCGCGCAGGCCCAGGGGACACAGCCCGAGCCTGCAGACACCCACTTGCAAAGTGGACACCTCCACTGGCCCGTTGTCTTGTCCCACCAGGAAAAACTCCACCGTGACGGTCTTCTTCTCCGTGCGTCTCGAGGCCCCCGAGCGGTGGGTGAAGAGGGGGAAGGCCCGGGCCAGGGCGCACGCAGAGGCGAAGGCGTCCGACCGCTCGCACACCATCTGCGGCACAGAGAGGCAGAGCCGTGAGGAGGGGCAAACCCATGGGGACTGCACTCAGGCAGTGCTGGGGCCTCGAAGCTGGGCCAGAGGCCACTGTGGGTACAATCTGGACAGAGGGGCCCCAACACAGCCACCGCGCAGGGGCCTGCCCGGAGCCACTTCCTCACTGCGTGAGAAAGGGACACGTCGGCCACCGGATGTGGACCATCTCCGAGACAGGAGAGGAGGACGCCGAGGGGAATGGGTTCAGGAGTCTCAGATTTGCCACCGAAAATGATCTGGGGTAAATGGCCTAGTCTCTCTGACCTCAGCTTCCCTTCTGTGAGCAGGGGTTACAGTGTCCTGGGTTGCGGCCCCATGTCCACCTGGGAGGTACCTCGAGCCTGGGTGCCCAGCAGGCATGACACGCGCTCCCCGATGGTAGGCGGATGGCCTTCGGCACTCACCAGGATGCACCGATGGGTCCCGGGCGGCAGGCAGGTCCGCACAAGTCGGGTGACGAAGTGGGCAGCGGAAGGGCTGTTGTGCCGGCTCACCCTGGAGGGCAGGGCGGCCACGGTGGCATAGTTCAGGTAGAGGGGACAGCTGTCCGTGGGGTTGGGGTTGAGCGTGCTTAGCGCGGCCTGCCAGAGCTGGATCAGAAGGGGAGAGACAAGAGACAGACACCAGACTTCAAACAGCCCGCATGCCGGGAGCCCGGCCCTGCATGCGGGCGCTTGCGTCGCCAAAAGGGCCCTTTTGCAGCTTCCCCGGGGCACCCACGATCCGTAATTAAGATGTGTGGCATCTCGCTGGAGCTAAGCGTGCGTGCGTGCGTGTGTGTGTGTGTGTGTGTGTGTCTGCTGGCACGATTCCACCCTTGTGGGATTACACGCTGGGGATTTAAAAGGCCGGCGTGGGGGCCGCCTGGCTTCGAGCTGCCAGCCCGCACCGGGGTGGGCCCGGCCAGGTGCCGCCGCGAGGGCTTCCGGAAGCGGGCGGCCGGCTCCTCCCCCGCGGGGCCGCGCGCGCCCCTCGAAGGCGGCGGCGCCCTGGAGGCGGCTCCCGGGGCGGGGGGCGAGGGGGGTGGGCGCCCGGCGCCGCCGGGCTGGCCTCGCGCCCCTGCGGGCGCCGGGCGGGGCCTCCGGGCGGCCGCGCGGCCCGCTCACCTCCTCGGTGACCCGGGGCTGCAGCTTCCCGCGGACGTGGCTCCAGGGCACGCGGTGCAGGTGGTGCAGCTGGCCGAGCAGCAGCAGCGGCCGGCTCTGCGGGTCCGCGTCCCCGGCGCTCGCCTGGAACTGCAGCCCCACGTTCGCCATCTTTCGCCGGCCCGCGGGCCCCCACCCCGCCCCCCCCAGGCCCGGCCCGGCCGCCGCCCCGCTCCGCTCGGGCTCCGCTCCGGCCCCGGCCTCGGCGCCGCCCCGGCCCTGCCCGGCCCTGCCCGGCCCCGCCTCCCCCCGCCGCTCCGGGGCCGCTCGCGAGACGTGCAGGGCCCGCCCGGGGCGCGAGGGGGCGCCGGGCCGGCGGGGCGGAGCGGGCCGCCCTGACCCCGGGGCGGGCCCCGACCTGCAGGCCCGGCCTGGCAGGCGCCCGACCGGCAGCCCGGCCCCGGGCCCGGGGTAGGCCCCAGATGCCGGCAGGCTGCAGGCCCCTGGGCAGGCCCGGATCCCCGGGGCGGGCCCGAAAACCCAGCAGCCCCGATCCCGATCCCGGGGCGGGCCCCGAAGCCCGGCGGGCCACCCCCTCCCCGCCCCCACCGCCACCGTGCAGGCCCCGCCGCCGCCGAGGCAGGCCCTGAGCCCCCCAGGCCCCCCAGTGGGTCCTGCCTTCAAAGTGAGGGAAACAGCTCTCCGGATAGCTTTTCCAGGGAGAGGCCCTGGCCTCCAGCCCCAGCACACCCTGGTGGCCCTGACCTCCAGCATATCCAGAAACGACCCAGGCCCAACCTCAAGTCCACCCACGCAGCTCCCACTGGACCACAGTCTGGATGAGTCCGAAGCAGGCCCAGCTGCCAGCGGTGGTCCTGGGTGAACCTAGGCTGGCGGGTGTGTGCCCTTCCCACGCCACCCCCCCACCTTTCAGGTTTGCACTGGCCGGGTGATGCCTGGACCCCTGCCAGCCCCTGACTTAGACAAGGCCCCACTGCCTGGCGTGCTGGGCAGTATCGTTCCTTCCTCCTTGCTTGATGGGTTCGTTGATCGGCTCCCCACTATTTTCCAGGCAGCGTCCTGGATGTGAGTAGGGTGTCATTATGTGGGTTTCCGTCCAGGTTACTGCTTCTGGGACGGCCAGTTATAAACTCAGGCGTGGCCCTGTCCCGTGGAGGGCCCTTCTTCAGCCCACCCCCTCGGCAGGAAGGGTCATCTGACAGCCGTCTGAGCAAGCTGCCCCCTACGGCCTCCCACCCCGCCTGGGGAGGGAGAGAGGAGGCGACGAGACCAGAGGAGGGGTAGCGGGTGGTTTCCAGGACGGCACCAGAGCCACCCCTCATTGAGGAGGGAAGGCTAGGCAAGGGGGGGGGGGGGACACCTGGAGAGTGCCTGGGGGGCATGTGGTGGGGTGGTGGAGGGGCCCTGGGGTATGGGGTGGATGGTGGGTGTCTGGTTGGGAAGGGTCTTAGCTCCCGCCGCAGCTCAGATACAAGGCTCAGGGAGTGATGACCCGGATGAGGAAGCGCTGCCCGCGCTCATTTAAAAATTAGGCTCCTGCCCACATCCTGATTGCTCAAGGGCCTGTTGGCACCCCTCTCTGTTACCGCCTGCTAGTTCCATGTGCCACCGTTCCCATTTTGAGTTTCCTTCATTATCAACCTTAAAAATTACCAGAGCCATCTCCCCCAGCTCGGCATCCAAGGCTCTCGGCTGCTGGTTTCCTAGTGCGCCTCCCCAGCTCCCTGCCTGGCCAGCCCCCCCCCCCCCCCCCGCGAGTCACAGCTTCGTCGTCCCTGTCGGTTTTGAGTCACGGTCCCTGGTGCGGGGTCCCCGCTGGTCCCTCCAGACCGGAGCGTCAGCATTCTGGAGGCTTGAGTCTCTTTGCTCCAGGGCCCAGCACAGAGCAGGTGCCGAGAGAAAAACAGTTGTTGAATCAGCGAAAGGGATTCCTTCGAAAACCCTCAGCTTTCCCCCACATGAAAGTCGACGCGAATTGGATCTTATTTTCCTCAAAAGGTTTTACAGCAGCTGAATGTTTTCACACGTTGTAAAGGGCACGAGAAGAGCTCCGTATGAAGATCTATGGCTGTTTTTTTCTGTTTGCAAATACGTTGCAGAGAGGCACAGGGCACTCCAGCAGTGGGGGGGGGGGGGGGGGGGAAGGCCGAGGGGGATCTTCTCCGAGGGGGAGGGCCGGGGGCTTTGTCCTGGAGGGTGAAATGGCACACACAAACAGGGCAGGGAAGGCGTTGAGGGGGGAGAAACCCGGGAGGAGAGCCCAGACCCAGAGCGGCCACGTGTCCACCGGGCTCTGAATCCCCCGTGGGGGGGGGGGGGGGGAGGGGCGGGGGAAGATGAGAGGGTCCCAGGGAACAGGGAAGGAGAGGGCTGCGGTTGTAAGCCAGGGATTCACTCCAGAGACTTCTGCCCGCGGAAGGATCCAAGCCACGCTTTTAGCAAGCCGGCTATGGCAGGTTTGAGTGCAGGGAGTTGGAGGGGGAGAGAAACTGCGCGTAGAGAGATCATTCTAGAGACTCTTTGCTTTGAGAATTCTTTCATATGTAAGAGGAGAATAACCCCAACAGCCCCAAGACAGGATGAACAAGATTACCCAACCCAACAGGCGTTTAGAGAACACTTGTGATACACAGAGCCAGGGAAAACGCTAGATGCTTGTTTGGAGCAGATAGTCCGGATTTTGCCTTCCAAGCGTCCCCTCCCCCCACCCCGAGTCGAAGAAATCCAAACTAAACAGACCGCTAAGGAGTTATTTCACTGCAAATGCCTGCCAGTTTCCTCAAGATGTAGCTTGTGACAGATACAAATATATTCCAGGAAAGTACTTACCCTTTGCACCGCAGACTTGACGGACTCCAACATAAATAAGGCAGGCAGCACTTTGTTTAGATAAATTTTTACGAAGGTATTAATCCACAGCTTAGTATATATTTCACTGTCAATGAAAAATGCACCTCAACTTCATTTTCTTCAAAAAAAATGAAAAATTTAAAACAACTTACCAGATCTTTAACGCAACCCAAGAAGTAACGTATGTTTTTGATGGGGTGTGACTCATCCCGAATTCAACCGGGCGTTCAGGCTTTAGCAGCTGGGGAAACAAGCCCTAAAACTGGAAGAAATCCGAATGAAATTCCCAGGACTCCGGAGGAAGCTTTTGGTGCCATTCACATCCTAAAACACGTTTCTGAGCTCATGCCCTGTAAGATGGCTCTGGGGGTATGAAATGCGCACTTATCTGTTAATTTCACGCCTGTAGTAAACCCCCTCTGATGCCTGCTTAGACTGATTGCCACGAGATTCCCAGATTCCATTATTCTGATGTGAGAAACACTCACTCCCCTCGGAGCGCTTGTTGGTTCTTTCTAGTATCGTCGCTCGTCCAAACAGATACTTACCGAACATCAGTTCCCAAGAGCTCCAGGCCTGGTCAGGCTTTGGGGGTCCAATGGCACGTGGGTGTGTGTGGCAGGGGTGGGGTGTGGGGATGTGCATGCGTGCGTGTGTGCAGAGCTGCGGGAGCAAAGAGGGTGGTAAAACTCAGAAATCCAGTCCCTGGGGAAGACTGAGCTGGGATGAGACGGCCAAGGACAAACTGAGGTGTCCCAGGCAGTCTGATCCCCGGTAAGGGGTTTGTTCATGCGAGGGCTCACAGTCCGGAAGAGCACGGTCCATTCAGAACCGTCAAAAGCTCACGTGCACACATAAAGCGTGCGTGAGAAGTACGCTGAGCCACGTTGTTTGAACTTGATCTCGCGGCTCACAGAGCCAGTGGAAGTGCCTCGGTCAAGACTAACATGAAATCAAGGTAGGGTTCATTCCTGGCGGACAACGGTCTGCTTCACACGCCCGGACAGAAAGGAGGCAGGATTGGCTCCGGGAGCAGCCGGTGGGGCGGTGAGCCCCCAGTGAACGGACAGACGGTGACACCCGCGTGACCTCGCAGAACGTGGTCTGTGCTGTGCGTGTCTGCGTCTTCCTTCGCCACACCGTAAGTGCCCGGGTGTCAGGGAGCACCTCAGTTACCCTTTGTAAATCCTGTGTCAGGCACGGCACCCAGAAGATTTGTGCCAAATGTTCCTTGAAGGATTGAAAATGAACTAATAGCCATGAAAATCACATTTCTCTAGAAATTCTGAAAAATGCATTAACTTCTGGAAAAGTTGAAAAACAAGTAGTGAACATTTATTTACCCTTTACCTGGATCATATGATGTGTGTGTGTGTGTGTGTGTGTGTGTCCACGGACATATGTCTTTTCCTGTACTATTTAAAGTTGGTTGCATACACTAAACACGGTAAATACGTCAGCGTGTATCTCTTAGGAACAAGGACACGAGCCCACATAACCACGATAGTATCCTGATCGTACCCATGGAAAATGAACACTGAAGCAATACTATTACAGTCCACACTGAAATGTGTTTAATTGTCCCCAAAATGTCCTTCACTGCCTTTTTAAAATCCAGAACCCAAATAAAGACGAGGCCTTCCGCCTGGTTGTCAATTCTCTTCGGTCTCCTTGAATCCAGAACAATCCCTGCCTTTGTGTTTCCCGACATTAACATGTTTCATAGAGGGACCCACGGCCTGGATTCGTAGGAGTGTTTCCTTACGATTAGATTCGCATCAAACACGTCGTGTTTCCCACTGCGCCTCATCAGGAGCCACGTAACCCGGGTGTCTCCTGTTACTAGCCAAGGTGGGTTGTTGGGTATAAGCGGGGTTGACCAGATCTCTTCATGGTAAAGGTCCATTTCCCTCTTCGTAATTAATAGCATTCAACTCGGTTTCCTCTTCAAAGTGCATGGACGCTCTGAGACCGTGACCTCTTCTGTTTCCTGACCTCTCCCCCCAAAGCTTTCACAGCCAGTGACGATCTCTGCGTCAATCAAGTATGGGTTGCAACACGGTGATTTTTCTAGCTGAATCATCCCTCCCACGTTTGCCACCTGGAAGTCTTGAGTAGCGACCTCCCTGCCTCCCCTTGGCCCCAGGACCAGTTCACATAATCTGTAGGGTCCTGGTGCAGAAAGGAAAGCGCCAAGAGGCTCTTTGTCAAAAGAGGATTTCAAGATGGTGGCAGTGGAGGATCAACCCAAAAAACGGGCCTGTGCCCTAGTGGTGGCCATGGGCTCCGGGACCGGCCGTGCCCCACTTACGTCCCTATCTCTGGATTTTTCACGGTCACTGTCCCCACTCAGGCCAGCCAGGGCCCCATCACACCAGCCCCCCCATGTCTTTCTTTCTTTTTTTTTTTTTTTAGTGTTTATTTATTTTAGAAAGAGCGTGAGCGGGGGAGAGGCAGAGAAGGAGAGGGAGGCACAGGATCCGAACCAGGCTCCAGGCTCTGAGCTGTCGGCACGGAGCCAGACGCGGGGCTCGAACCCACGAGCTGTGAGATGATGACCTGAGCCGACGGAGCCACGCGGGTGCCCCTCCCCCGTGTCTTTTCCACGTGTCGCTATTCCGTCTTTGAGGACTTCTGTCCTCTTTGGAAGGAGCTGATGATGCCCAGGCTCCCTCTGCTCCTCCCCTGCCCCAAATCAAGAGTCTGCCAGGCCTCATGGGAGCCCTGTCTTCTTGAAACCGGGGGAATGGCCGTTTAGATTCCCATCTGGAAACCCAGTGCTGCGTGGGAAGTGTGCTCAGTGCTCCTCAGCTGTCGCTGTTCCCGATCCTTTTGGTAGACAGAAGGAGGATTTGGGTTTGTTTGTTTGTTTTTTTCACATTGTGGGTTCACACGGATTCCTCCGATTCGAAGCCCGTGTTACTGGGCTCGTCCTCACGTGCCCCACCCTATGTTTGTACTTCCTTCTCCCACACTGAGGACCCGAGGCCCCGGTCACCCTTCTGTGGCTACTGGAGTGTTCTTTCCGTAGCATTCGTGGCAACAAACCCACCGCCTCAAGTTGGGAGAGTTCTTTCTTTTTGTTCTTAGCATTACCCCACTGGGGTGGGCAGCACTTGACTTGGCTTTTGTGAGTGTGTTCACCTCATTCCTTCGTCACTGTGCCTCTGTTTTGAACTGAAGGGCTTGCTGTTTTCATTTTTTCATTTTCTTTTTTGAATACGAACACCGTGTATTTATTCCTTTATTTGTAATATTTATTTGAGACAGAGAGAGACAGAGCATGAGCGGGGGAGGGGCAGAGAGAGAGGGAGACACAGCATCCGCAGCCGGCTCCAGGCTCCGTGAGCTGTCGGCACAGAGCCCGACGAGGGTCTCGAACTCACGAACCGTGAGATCGTGACCTGAGCCGAAGGTGGTCGCTCAACCGGCTGAGCCACCCAGGCGCCCCACGAACAACATTTATGTGGTTCAAGTGTTGAAACGGCGTGAAGGAATGCTCAAAGATGTTCCCTGTCCCTTCTTCTCCTTTTCCCCTCCCCCCTCCCCCCAGAGGTGACCTTTTTATCAGGTTTTGGTTTATCCTTCCTGTTTCTTTTTGAAAAAAACAAAACGCGTTTATACGTATTCACGGATCTATACAAAAGACAGCATCCTGCACGTGTTCTTTCGCACTCTGTTCAAAAAGCACATTCTGCAATCTCCTCTAAAGCGCTTTTTACCTTCTGGTATCAGTGGGATGAGAGAACGTTAATAAAAATGTACCAGAGGAACCGCTTATTGACAACAAAAAGCATTCCTGCTAACGTCAGTTTTTAGGAATTTTCGAGAAAATGAGGGTCTGAGCTGGCTGCTCTGGGCCTAAATTATCCTCCCAGGGAGGCCGCGGGGTCGGACAGTAATAACCCTCCTGTCTCGGGGACCACATTCTTATTTACTCTGAACGCCGGCAAAATTATTTCCGTCGCCGCGGAAGTCTTCAAGGGCACACGGGAGACCTGGGACCTTGGGACGGGGTGACCCCGCAGGAAGGAATCGAGAAGTAATTAACAGGCCGGGCGTGGCTCCACATCCCTTGAAGCAACTTAGCATATGGCAAAGAAGGTGTACAGAAAAGCAAAGTGAGGGGGGTAAATGTTTATTTTGATCAAGAAATCTTTTCTTTAGGAGAACCTTCACTTACAGGATCCTTTTAAGTAGCATGTTTCTCGAGTGCATCAGAAATGATTCGATCTTGGGGTGCCAGGGTGGCTCAAGTCGGTTAAGCCTCCGACTTCGGCTCAGGTAGGTCATGATCTCGCAATTCGTGAGTTCGAGTCCCGCATCGGGCTCGGTGCCTGGAGCCTGCTTCCGACTCTGTGTCTCCCTCTCTCTCTGCCCCTCCCCCGCTCATGCTCTGTCTCTCTCTGTCTCATTTATGAACATAAAAAAATATATATATTTTTTTTAATAAAAAGAAATGATTCAATATTGAAAAACCTGAGTCCCATTTTTTCCTCAGCAACACTCTTGTGTGGAGCAACACGTCTATCGGCATTAGCTAACCGTGGATCTTTGGGAAAGTAAGACAGGATCACACATCTGTCGCTGAGGATTTTGGCAGCTGAGGAGTGTGAGGCAGGGGGTGTGGTGGGGGACAAAATACCAAGCGGGAATTGTTAGCCTTAAGGGCCCCGAGAGGGAACTTCAATACATTTTCTTTCTCACTAACTCTGGAAGGTTCCATCTTTCAGGGTGGCTCATAGTTACGGATGGAAAGTACTGAACGGATGCAACCTTACTCACATTACGATGCAGGTTAAAATGCTAGATTTGAAATAAGATCACTTATCCCTTCTCGGCAATTTACAAACCAAGAGTGACGTTACAGCCCCAACAGGGTAAAGAGTGTTCCAATCAGGTTCCTGGCTCGCCTCACACCTTCATAAATTCAAGTACTTGAACATCACCTATGAGCATCATCAAAAGACATTCTGAAGTCTTTTCCTTAACACATTGGGAACACAGGGTCAATACGCACCGTAAAGTACTATTTTTAAGACGTGATTTATTTGTCCCATTAGAAACTCGGCAGCGCGTGAAATCGAGTGGTTTCGTGGGTACACCAAGGGTACACGCGCCAAGAGACCCCTCTTTTTTCTCTTTGAACGAGGTTACTTTCCGCCTCCCAACAGCCCCGGGGCCGGAAGAAGGGGGAGATGGGAGGTGAGTGGGCACCAGGGCGTTCCAGGGTGTTCTGTGGGAATCCCAGGGGAAGAAGCCACGGGGATGGCGGCCGGGGCCTGCGGACTGACCCGGTCAGGGTTCACGGTCGGCTGGCGTGCGGGCACCCCGGTGGGGACGGGGTGGGGGTGGGGGGGTGACTTCTGCCTTACATTTTTGATCAACACACAGGATGTCTGCCTCCACGAGGCATGACGGAAAGCACTCAAGTTCTGTGTCAATTTAATTATTAGCATGAACTGACGGTACTGTCATTGTTTAACTCAGCCGACCTTTTAAATGGATAACCAACCTTGAGGCTTAATTGGATTTAAAAAAAAAAAATCAATTTCTAGCCATTTCATAGTGCGGAAATGAAGTGTTACATTCTCGGGCAATTGTAAGATCAGTTTTGCTCAAGCCTATTTCTTGTTATTTACAACTCTAAAATGACATTACCCATCTTGGTAAGCATTTTATGTACACAAATACCTTTCGTAAACACCCCCAAGTACACACGTGTGCACACCGAGTCATGTCACAGAAGAATCATTATTTTCTGTTCGGCAGCCGGCTTAGACATCAGCGGTAATCTCTTCACGCCAATTACACGAAAAACTGAACTAGGGATAATGAGATACCGCTGTTTGCAAATCTCTCTTAGCCTCAGTCTGGTCTGATCTTTGGAATAAGGAAAAAATCCTTGAGGAAGCCTTTACCACATCACATCTTGGCCATTAAGTCTTTCTCGTAGACGGTCATTTGATTTTATGGAAAGAAACGAACGATCCAGATGACACAAGCAGAAGTGGTACCCGGGTGTGCAAATGAGAACGCTGAACATTCTAGTTCCAGCCCTGGGTTGTACTAGTCATGTGACCTTGGGGAGCCCCCTTGCGTGGGAGGGGGGGGGGGTCTCGGTTTCCCCGCCTGGGAAAGGGGGCTGGTTGGGGGAAGAGAGGAAGATGGTCTCTCTGCCTAACTGGCAATGAAAATGGAGGTCCACCACGGGGTCCCGAGTCAGAAGGTCAAGTTAAAAAACCGTGTGACTCCCTCAGCGCTTCCTCCAAGAGGGACCACGTGACCCAAACCAGAGCCCCTTTGGCCTCCGTTACATCTATAAAATGAGAGAAATGGTGATCACTAATGGCAGACTTGGGATGATTAGCTACAAACAATTCTATAAGAGTAGTTGACAAGCAGAAAACACTCAACCCAACGGTCTACTTTCGCGACGTCTGATGCAAATGTACATCGTATCGAATGGCGTCTCATTCGAAGGGTCCCTTTGAGCCAGATCACGGAGCTGAAGTGAAGGCCCACACGACTATCCCGAGCATCCGGGACGGTCCAGAGAGCTCACCTGGACAACTGGACAAATGATCATTTTCTTTTGCCTCAACTGACCGGGTAATTGTGCACGAGTCTCTGCCACTCGACTCTGCGGAATGTCATTTGTGGCGTCAGAAGGCCGCGCCGGAGACTGGTAGGAAGAAGTTGAGGGTGGTGTGCAGTCAGGCCGAGACGCGTGAAGCACACAGCTCGTGCCCGCCGTCCGGCTCGGAGTGCCACATCTGGATCGTTTTCAGACGAGCTGGAAGTCTCTGAGCAGGGCCCACCCCGCATCCACATTAGGTCACCTGAACGAACGCCCATCACTGACCTCAATTCCAAAACCAAACTAAACGAAAACATCGGGCAACGAGGTCAGAGGTGGCATCTGGGTGGGCAGGGCCATCTGGGGAGAGGAATTGAGGAGTTTCTAAGGGCTAACACACACAGAGACAAACAACCTGAAGCCACATTTACGCGTACCCGCGCTGCTAGGTTTCGAAGGTAGCTAACGGCAAACGAGCCACGTTGGCCCGGCCCGAATCTCAGAATCTGACACGGGAACTCGTGCTGCACGAGTCAGTTGGAGTAGCAACACGGCAGCTCCGTCCTAACCTCCCTACACCCGCCTATCAGACGTTCCTTCTGGGAAGACGTGACCTGGGCCTCTCCATCTGGTTCCCGCAGGTTTTGACGAGACTAGGGGAGCCCGATGATCAAAGTTAAGCCAGCACGTTAGAGTAACACACTATCCTACCCATGATGCCGGGCTGGGTAAGTCATTTTGCTGCAGCTCCAGGAGAACGGGGAAGACTAGGTTGCTCACATTTTGGGTGATGATCAGAGCTCCTGAAGCCCGTTCTCCTAAGGCTCCCTGCGGAGCCTACAGAACGTTCCCAAGCGTTGCCACCTACATGGCTGTCCCCGTCAAAGTGGAGGGTTTCTTCAAGGTTGTTATCGCTGGTCAGAATGTTCTTGAAGCCTACGGCAAATGTCTACCCTTTGGGAGGTGGCTTTGATTCTTGAACAGAGCCAATGGCTTTTGAACAAGTTGGGGAGATAGAATTCCTAGCCAAGACACAAGGTGAGGGCACAAGAGAAGGTTGCTTCTTTTGGGCGGTTCCTCGACAGGCTCTGAAGGCAACTAATCGTCACAAGCGACAGCAACAGCCCAGGACTGAATGCCTCGTTGGCCAAGGGGACTGCTGGGCCAGACCGTTCCCGTGCAGATTCTGGCGTTTCACTTAAAAAAAAAAAAAAAAAAGACTCACCCCATCATGCCTCGATGACGTGTAAGACCACGCTTGGGTGACAAAGACCCAGCCCAGCCTTTGGGGAGGAGCCCGGGACACAACACATTCGATGGGAAACAAGGTCCTGGCTTTGAGCTCAGCTGGCAAAGCCTCGCTCTCAAGTTCTCAGTGGCACAGAATAGGAAACATTTCATAGTCACTTAGAAATGCAAGTCTCCCGGAGCCCAGCTGTAAGAATTACTTCTCGACGAGGCTCACACACCACAATTTCATTTGAAGGTCTCCTAATGTTTCCTGGTATGTATATAAAGCATACATTTTCATAAGGAAAATAATTATCTGCCTCTACGGCACCTTCCCTTTTGTCTACTGGATGGCAGACAGATCGGTCCCTTTGCGAGCGTCCATTAGGCAGATGGATGGACTTTCAGACGCTGAGGCAAGGCCTCCGACACAAAACAAACAGTCATTTGGCCCAAGCGATCACAGAACGGATGAGGCCCTCCTGTAACACAGATGCATTGGACGAAAACACGAGCCCCATCGTTAAAATTAATACGAGGACGGCAGGATGCTCTTTAATCCGCATGATTGCTTTATTGTACAAAAAGTTTCCAGTAACAGTGAATTAGTTTTAAAAAAGGACAAAAAAAAAAAAAAGTCATTTTGGATGGAAGCGCTTCACTAATTGCTTTATTTAAGCACACAAGGAAAAAAGTCTTATCTGACCAATTAGGTTGGAAGGGTTTTATTACCTTTAAGAAGCCATTAGCTAGGATAAAACACTGAAAGCACTTGTGTCAAAACAAATAAATAATGCTCTCTCAATTAGCAGAGAAAGCGGTAAATCCGTTAAATTAGAGACACACACCGCTTCACGCCCATGGCGAAGCCAGCACCCCCCACCCCCAAATTAATACAACAAGAGACAGTAGACTTGTTACAATCGCAGGAAAGATCAGGAGCTTTGGAGACCTGACGGTAAACGTTTCCTTATCTCCTCTCCGGCCCCGTCAACGGAGCCACCCCCCGACACGTTCAAGGGGGCAGGTGTCCAGGGGCCGAGCCCAGGGCTGCCCAGAGGGAGCCTCCCCCTCCCCCCCCCACCCCCTTTCTCCGGTGGTGTCCCAGGCGCTGGCGATCATTACCACCAGAGCCCAACAGAGCTGAATGGCCCGGCCCTCCCTGGGACAATGGCCGTCTGGAGCAAAAGGAGCCCGTCTCCTTCAGCGGCAGAGAATCACCCGTTACCCTGAGGTGCCAGGGCCCCAGGACCAATCTACTCTTACTTCCCCCAAGGCTGCTGATCTTTCCCTAAGTAAAGGCTCAAAAGAAAAATACAGTGTTTTGAGGAGCACACACCCTGGGGCCGCTTCCCCGCCTGGGGACAAGGTGGCCTGGGGACAAGGTGATGGCAGCAGACAGCGGGGGGGGGGGGGGGGGGGGGGGGGGGGGGGGCGGGCTTTCTGTGGCAGGGCACTGCTTTCTCAGTTCACTCGAGATCCTCAAGATCACTTCTGTCAGATCCGTTACTTTACCCTGGTGGGTGAGGGGGGCAAAAACCAGCCCCAATCACCCTGTTAAGTGAAAATAAATATAAATAAATGGTGATCCTTTCTTTTTTTTCTTTTCTTTTTTTTTTTTTTTTCTGGCGATCCTTTCTTAAAGGGTCACTTGCCTTGCACGTTAAGACCACCGAGCCTCCTGTCGCCACTGTCCACCGCTGGGGAGGGAAGCCCCGTGACCTTGAACGGCCCCCGCTCCTGGGAGCAGTCGGTCCGGAGGAACGTCTCGACTGGGCCACCGGATTAAAGCCCGCCGTGACTAGAAAATGCCTGCGGCTCTTCTCAAGATCTGCAGAAGCCGCACACGTCAGGGGTGATCAAGGAGGCGGAGTCTTACTTCCTGACCTTTTTGCCTAATACATAATGGTTGGTCAGGGAATGCCAGGCGATTTCCTGAAATGCCAGGGGCACCTTCGGATCGTCCTACAGCCACATCGGTCGTGAGAAAACCGGTGGTGGCCGGGAACTTGGGAAGCGACAGGCGGGGGCACGGGTGTGGGTGCTAAGACCATGATCTGTTTGGACAACCTGAACGTCTGGACTCGCGTTTCAGTTTCGGGAAACAACTTCAAAGTCAGTTCTAAAGACACATTTTGTGTGACCGATCCAAATAAAACACAGCACATTTAAGGAGGTCACGCTCTTCGCAAACTTCTCAGGAGAGGTAAAAAACAACGGAAAAGCCATCGAAAATTATACAAAGACCGTCAGAACTATACTGGCGTCTCAAGACCAAGTAACAACGTGAGCAAGTTGAGCTTTCGGAGCCATCGTCGCTTTCCACATTATTCTACAGCTCCAGGAATATATTCGAGCACCATCGTGATAATAGGTAAGAGAATGGCAAAGTCCCACTCTGGCGACCTGATTCGTGCTCGCACGAATGAGGGACTTCTACTCAAGATTTTCACAATCTGTCGAACGTGCTGACTTTCTGGGCATGTTAAGCAGCAACGCCAGAGCCGATAAATCATGCCCCTGGTGGAATATTCTACTTTGAAATGGAGTGATGTTTGGCTAATAATTTGAGATCCACTAATCCTAAATGGGGTGACCCATTTAGAATGGCCTCTGTGTAAATTCACAGTTCATTAAATGGTGGCTAGTTTGAACAGGTCATTATGTAGTTAGTGTGTAAGTAATGGATTGGGCAAGGATGGCTGGGGACGAGGACAGGGGCACACTGGCTGATTCTGGTGACTTCCACGACACGGCCAAGCTTCCCTTTTTCACGTCTGCAGGTGCGGTTGGTTCAGATCACCAACTTTTAAATTTAGGTGGTTTGGTTTGGTAACCCCTTTTGGTTTACAGTAGAAAATGCAGTGCACAAACTCTAAATGAGGAATAGTCCATTTACGATTAATTTAAACTTACGAAGCTGTTTTAACTGGCCCATCTAAATGTGTTAATTAACATCAATGATGGTTTCTTATTTTTCACACTTTGTTACTCTGATCGTTAACAGTGATGGAAAAGCTAAATTAAGTTAATGGGGAACGGATTATAAATTCTTAAAGGACTTCTCAGTTTGTTTTCAACTGGAAAATATACAGAGAAAGATGAAGAGGCATTTTTGCCTCTACTCATAAATTTTTGGTACCAAATTTCTTAAAAACCAGACGGTTTTTAAAAAACGTTTCCAAAAATTATTTTTACATGCTGCTCAGACATGACTGCTAAAAAAATAGCATATGCACATACAGTATCGAACAGCTTGCGGAGTGCCTGTAAACATTCAACTCATTTTCTCTTTCTAAAAAAAATATATATTATAACTGATGACAGAACTCAATCTCTATTCTGCAGCAGCATCAAAGGTCCTTAAATTCTTGACAATGAAGGAGGAACAGCAGCTCATCCCCCTGCTGGAGCACGACCGTGACGAGGGGTCCAGGCAGGCGCTCGCCGCCCCCACGCGGTCCGCGGCCCGCGCCTCCGCTGTGCCCGCAGGGCGGCCGAGCCCCTCGCGCCCGGGAGCGCACACGGGCGGCCCACGTGGCCGCACGGCCGCCTAGCGAGACTTCACGCTGATCAGGACAACAACGAGGACAATGATGACGACAAATAATATTAAAATCACAAGCATCTTCCGATTCTTCTTCTGATACTGCTCTGCCTACAGAAAGAGGAGGGGAGAGAGGCCGTCATTTCCCCGAAAAGCCAAATAGCAAGCCCGCCCGCTTCCAGTTCTGGGCTTGCGGGTCTGTCTGCCTAGCTGGCGTCTCCGCCACGGGCTACGTCATCAGAATCCCGCCCGCCAATTCCGGCACGATTCATCGACACGACACGAGCGGACGAGTGCCACGGTCCCGGAGCCACCCATCTCCCCCGGGGCTGCCCCAGAGCCCGGGCCTGGGATCCGCCGTTACGACAAAGGCTGGCAGGAGGAGTCCACGGCTCTGCCTCAGGGCCGGCCCGGCCCGCTTCCCCGCCTGCTCCCACCGTCTGCGACGAGCCACTCTTTCCGCCCGAGCCTCCCGTTCCTGGACACGGTTCCTTGGATGGACGTGTCCCTCCTTCACCATGACACCCAACAACTGGCTACGGTTCCCCCCCTGGGACTGACGGCCCCCCAGAGGGTGTTTTCCGCCTCCCCTGACTTTGGAAACAAGAGCACACCCCTCCTTTGAGATGGGAATGGGAAGGAGCGAGCCACGGGTAGCAAGTGCAGAGAGAGACCCCCCCCCCCCCCCCCCCCCCCGGCCCCGCGGTCCTCCCTCCCCGTGCCTCTGCCGGCACCACAGGCAGGCGCCTGCCGACCCCGCAGCCTCTTGCACACCGCACCCGCAGACCTCAGCCTGGAGGCCGGGAGAGGGGGCGGACGCGCCAGCCGTCACACCTCCCCTGCCGCGCACAAACCCAACGGCGGCCCGCCTCGGCTTCCCGGGGACTGGCCCAGAGAAAGGAAGAGCAGGCCCTGCGCTTCCCCGGGGGCGGGTGGGGGGGTGGCTACTTCACGGGCAAGGACAAGAAGGCGGCAGCTTCATGGCCACGTCTGCCGAGAAGATCCAGCCGCTTCTGTCTTACTTCCCTGTTCCCCGCCAACCTCCTGACTGGTAGTTCTGCTTCCTACGTGAACCCACCTACCCCCTGGGAGCCACTCATCCACCAGGAGGAAACCGCGGCCTAGACGGGTCAGCCCGTCTGGCCAGTCGGGCCCGCGTGCGGCCACTCCCGAGGCTCGATCAGCCCCGGAGGAGGTGACGGCCGGCTAACGGACAGCCACGCTGCTGACAGAACGTGACGTGAGAGGGAACACGGGGCTGGCTCACTTCTCTGACAAGGAAGCCGGGACGCCAGCGGAGCCGATGCCGCACGGGACTTAAAAACCTCTCAAAATGATTCATGAAGTAGACCCTGAAACAACACTCTTAGTTCCCCCTGGATTTGTACGCTCCTGGGGAGAAAGCTTTGCCCGTGGTCTGCGTTCTATCAGAGGACACGTTTCACTAGTTTTTATTGAAGAAACTCTAACAACAGCGTATCAGAAGCTGGGTATTACAGAGCGGGAAACTCGAGTTGGCGGTCACCCCCGTACACCAGGCCGGCGGCAAAACGAGTCCGCAAGCTTCGAGCCCTCGGCCCGTCTGAGGCGGGCCTCTTGTTCTCGCCAGGTGCCGGGAGTCTCACTCCCACCCTGCTGCGGCAGCGAGCGTCAAGGGCTTCTGGTCACACCTCGGCAGGCGTCACCTTCTGTGCACTCGACACCACCCGCAGCCGGGGCCGTCCTGGCCGGGGAGCGGCCAGCTTCCGCAGAGCGACAGAGCGATTCGTCAGTGGACTGGAAAAATGCTCATGCTATGGCTCCAAGTGTCACTGGGTCTCAAAGATACAAGGAAACGGACAGAAACTTGTCTCCTTTGTGAAGCGTCCTCGTCCCTCTCAAAGCACACAGGCCCCTAATCGCACACGAGATCCCCTCGGCTGCATGTGTGTGTTTCTCATCACTGACGACCAGGCTTCGAAGACGCTTCCCGTTTATTTTTAACAAGTATCATGAAAGATCTTCCCGAAAGAGCCACCTTCCCAGCAAAGGGTGAGGGAGCTAGCCTCACGTCAACAAGCGACTCTTAAGGTAGCACACAGAGACGCCGTGGCAACTAAGAGGGAAGACGAGATTTTTATCTGCTCCAGAATGACCCTCCAGCAGCAATCCAGCCGAAGGGCGTCACAACAAGAGAGCCCCGAGTCAGCACCAACGAGCCAACAGGACGTTCGACGCGCGTCTAACAAATGCCCGTTCCCCTGACTTCCCGAAACAAGATTCAAAGGGCGAGACGCTTTCTGACACAAAGAAGAGCCCAACTGCTTTATAATTTCCTGTCACGGGAGGGAGTTCTCAGCCACGTCAAACCCGCGTGTGAGGTGCACCTGGAACCGTTTCCTGCCGGGCAAGGGTAACGACCGCCACGGCCAGCTCCACACAAGCCGCTAGTGTGCGTTCTTGTGCTGCTACACGGAGGGTCCTCCTGGGACGCCTTGGTGTCTGCGAACAGCTCCTCGAGTTCTAGGTTACCGAAACATCCGACATTACCTTGTGAAGCTGCTTCAGGCCGTCTTTGGTTTTGATGCAGGACTGCTCGACGTTATAGTCAATTCTATCAAGGACTGTACCCTGAGTAAGAAATGACAGTTACAGACCATCAACAACCCCAACGGGAAAAACGGAACTTCAAAAATGAGAAAGGCACACTGCAGACATCGTCACGCACGGGATTATCTGTTTTACTTAACTGGGTGGTAAAGGTGCACACGGAAAGCTCTGGAACCCATCCCCAAGCGATATTAGGCACTCAATGGCAGAGTGCTGTGTTAGTTACAATAAAGTCTACCTCGTGAGACAGCAATACTGACAAACTGAGATTTCTTTTTTGGATTTAGCCACTCTAAGATATGCCACGTTCAGACTTACTGGGGCTTTAAACAACATACGGTTCAGTGGAAATAGGCTCTGAGAGGCGAAGGGCTGACTTCTGTGCCCATCCGCTGCGTAAATACTTGGATGCGGGTAAGCAGAGAACGCGGGTTAAACTAGACCCGGCCATGATTAGGCCTGGAAATTGCCCGTCATGTCTACACACGTCAACACAGGCTTCCGTGGGTCGGAGCAAAGACAGTGAGCTCCAATCCGCCACGTCAAATTACACCTTTGCCTCCAGGAGAATTCTGGTTTTAATTGTTTAATCTCTCGGTTCACACAGAAAGAAGGGAACACCAGGCTACATGCAAGAACAGGGCTCTTAATGGAACACGCTGTATCAGTAGAGATAGCAAGAGCAGTTCCTTGGGAACCACGGGAGTAATTATTGTAACTAGATCTTCCACAGCCTCAACACTCCATTCTGCAGCTGGTGGCAGGGGGATCGGGACCCAAATCCCTGCTGGCAAGATAATAAAACCCCGTAATCAGATTGTAACAGCGAACAAACAATTTAATTCTACTTGAAAGCTAGTGGTTCCCGTTGCCATTACGCAGTAACCTGCCAATATTAGAAGGGAAACTTTATCTACTGCCAGAATCATTGCTGAGTGGGAGGCACCAGACCCCCAAAGCGGGGTGGTCCCCTGAGCATCCTTGGAGTTCGGTCGGAGAAGAGGAGACCTTTGGATATTTGTTTTTTTACTTCAAAAAAAAAAAGAGAGAAACAAAGCTCTCGGTATTTTTACAGGGAGTGACGTTAGCACGTGTACGTAATCTGCACGTGTACCTACGTAAACGTGCACGCACACGCGTACATACGTGCACACGTGGGGGGAGAGGGGCAAATTCTGTTCCCCGACGGGAATGCAGAATCAGAAGTCTGAAGAAGGACCCGAGGTACGGCAGGAAAACTCAGTGACGAGGGAGCTAAACCACGTACCTGCTCCACGATCATCGCCCCCAGGTCCCTAAAGATTTCATTCAGGTCAGAAATGGATTGCACGATCTGGCGTATCTCCCGCTCCCTCTCCTCCACCATCAGCGTGTTCTGTTCCACCAGCACTAACTGGTCATCTGTAAAACCCTAGCGAAGCAAAACATACAGGGTTTGAACGTTGGAGGCCGCCCCCGCCCCCCGCCCCGCCTCCAGAAAGGGATGGTGTGTGATGTTAGACGTAAGTCAAAGAACGAATTCTGGAAACACTTCCACAAAGCAGGTAAACAACACGCAAGCACTGATTCTTCCCCGACAGGCAAGATCCAAACTCCTACAACACGCCGCAGGATCTAAAGCACGACTGGCCCGAGCAGGGGACGCGGGGGAACCCACGTCGGCCGCTCCGCCAGGGCCGAGGAGCAAAACCAGCGGGATGAACCCTGCGCTTCCCTGGGTTCTTCCCCAAGTGGGGGGTGGGCAGACTGCTTTCCTGAAGGTTCCGGAAGGCAAGACTGCAAGGTCTCCTCGTAGCCTCTGCAGAGGGAGAAGCAGTATGGCCCCCACGACCGCTCCTCCAACCGCTGCACAGACTCTACCTGAAGCAGCGCTGACCCATCTCATCGCACACAAGCCAACGGTCTATGAAGAGAAGGAACAGAGCGGAGCGCGAGTGTGGAGCAGTCAGTTCTGCAGCCCCTTCACGTACCCGATCATAGAGAGTATTATCGTCTCCATCATCCATTAGTGGTACTGCTGTATCAAAAAAATGCTGGGATCTTTCCTCTCGATTCTTCATGCCTATCATAGATAGGAATTCACTTTACTGGAATATGTAAACCGTCCTGGTTACTGCGCCGCCATTAAAAAGGGGAAATCTGGAGTAAAACTCAACAGTCAAAATGGAGATACTCTCAGCAGCTTTAAAAGAAGCCTATCGCCAACAGAGGTGGGGGGAGAGTAAAGATTATAAACATAAAACAACATGCAAGCATTTGGCGTTTTTCAAGACAAAAATCACACTGCAAATGGGTACAATTCACTCGATGCCAAGTGAGTGACAAAAGGACACTGAAACCATCTGAGCATCGCTAAGTGAGGCAGAAATATTTAATCGCACTGCTGTTACAAAACATTTTTTTTTAAAAAATCGGTATTTCTCTCCAGAAGCATCTCTAGTAACAATTCCAAATGGCCCTAATCAAGTTTTAGAAGTAATAAAATTAAAATACAAATATGCCAGTTGTCAGATGGAGGGGGAACTAGGTTTTTTTTTGGTTTTTTTTGTTTTTGTTTTTGGTTGTTTTTTTTTTTTTTTTTGAGTATGTGGGGACATTACTGATTGCAGTGGTAATAAGGAAAAACCTAGTTTATGAGGTAATTCGAACGCGGACGTGGCTGACACCAGACTTGCCACTGTTCAGGAAGAAAGGGCAGGGCAGGCTGAGAGGATCACTGGCCAGGACAGCCAGCAGCCAGCATTTCACCCACTCCCAGAAAAGATTTTCAGGCACTCGAATACTTTAGTTGTTTTGCAAATATGAAGTTTCCGCGTGATTGCAACTTTTTACCTCCGCGTTCGCACTGTCCTCCAACCCCACATCTGGGAAGCTACGGGCCTCGCCAACGTGCTAGAATGCTTTTCACATTGTTCGAGCTTGGCAAAGAGTAAGTTTTGCTTTTGCTGCATGTGAACTGTTCTGACACCCCGTCCTCGGCCGCGGTCCGGGCATCATTTCACACGGTGTGTGTGTGTTGAGGAGGGGGGGTCCCTTTCGTTGCATAAGCTGTGAAACGTGCTCATAGGGGTGGCGATGGAGGGCTCGGGACGAAATGGAGAACTAGCGGCCAAAAGGAAGGATGGAGACAAAAAGCGGTCCTAGTGCTGGAACTTTCATGCCTCGAAATCCCGTCCATCACTCCCGGGGACACTCACGTCTGAGGTAGCCCGACTGCGCGCGCCGGAAGCTGGCCGACAGCTCCTGCAGGGCCTGGGCCAGGGAGGCCACGACGTTGCGAAGGAGCCGCTCCTCCTGGTCGGAGCGGGCCCTGCGGGCCCGGCCGGGCAGAGCCTGCACGGCGCGCTGGCACCTGTGGAAGAGCTGGGAGAAGGAGGCCACGGCTCCCAGTGAGCCGTGGAGGAGGGGCCTGAGTGCCACTGCCGCTGCGCTCGAGGCTCTGTTCGCACAGGCCGGCGTCACCCAAGGCGCACAGGCCAAAGCAACCCGAGGCTCCGAGGCTCCCAGGCGTGGCCAAACGCTGTGGGCGGGGCGGGGCGCACACCCGCTCCGGCCCGTCGCCCGGCCACGCACTGCTCTGGGACTACGGTCCTCTCCCCAGGCCCCTGCCACCACCCAAAGGCGGCAGTTACCGTTACTGTTCCCACTTCGCCTACGAGAACACCGGGAGGCAGAGGGAGCAAAGGGAGCAAAGGGGAGCCGTGGCGCGGACCCCCTGCGAAGAGCCAGGACCCACACATCCCAGCGCCCAGAACCTCTGAGCGCCAGGAGATTTAAACAAGTAAACGACGTAAACACGAAGGTTTCCCCACTGGTCAGATTATTTAAAAAGTACTCAAATTCGGGGCGCCTGGGTGTCTCAGTCCGTTGGGCGTCTGGCTTTTGGCTCAGGTCATGATCTCATGATTTCGTGAGTTTGAGCCCCATGTCGGGCTCTGTGCTGACAGCTCGGAGCCTGGAGCCTGCTGCGGATTCTGTGTCTCCCTCTCTCTCTCTCTCTCTCTCTCCCTGTCCTTCTCCTGCTCAGTCAGTGTCTCTCTCTCTTTCTCTCTCTCAAATAAATACACACTTTTTTAAATTGCTCAAATTTAACATTTTACCAGGAATGTTTCTAGGGTGCTAAGTTTCTCGAAGATGCTAATACACCCCAGCCTCGGGCAGCGCAAGTTCCCAATCTTTTCCAATTACGAGGACCATTTTGTAACATGAGCAATTTGTAAGCACTAATATAAGAACTTATACATCTCTAGGTCAAGTGACTGAACTCAGCAATGCTCTGAGTTTATTTTTACATCAGCTCACGGTGGCAGGTACCAACAACTGGGGAAAGAGTCCCCACTCGTCTAAGACACAGGGACACAGGCTGATAACCTGGGGGAGCCCGGGGTCTCAAGTCTCTTGGTGGGCTGCGGGCGGGGAAGCGTAACTCTGGGGAAGGGAGGTGCGATCTGAGAGCTGTGCCACGCTCCGGCCTCTGAGGGGGCCGGGAACTGCCCACTCCGGCCTGGGGACCCAGTCCCACCCTCACCTGAGTGATCTCTTGGGCGGTGATTTCAATGGCGTGTTCCTGCTCGCTGCTGTCGTCCAGGGTGGGCCTGTTTAAATGCTGGTCGTGAAGGCTGGCTAATTCCTTCATTTTCTGTTTGATCCGGCCAACGTCGTACTGTATCTACGCAAATGAAACCACCAAAGCTGCAGAGCCGCCTGCCAGGCATCTGCCTGCCTCTGAGACGATCAGCTACACTCTAGAGCACAGGGTCCGGGCTTCAGCCAACTTGTAGTCTCACCGACGCGTGAGCGACTTTGCATTCAGATTATCGACGTTCAAATCCCACTGCTCATGACATGGTGCTTGAGTCTCTCTCTCTAATCCAGGCCACTCCCACTGAAGCCCAAACCACCGGCTCACACCCCCTTTTCCGGTGGGGTGTAAGGCGAGCGACCCTAAGGCGGGATTACTTCCAGGTGCCTGCGTTCACCGTGTCGTCACGCTTCTTACGGCAAAAGCACCTTTACGCGTGTCGGCGTCATACCGTTACTTAAAAAAATCGGATCGCGCGAAACTAACATCCCACTTACTTCGTCCACTCCGTCCACCCACTTAGGGGGCGACCGCTTTGTCACGCCGATTGCTGCTTCTGGATCTAAGCTAATGCCCGACACCAGAGCCATACGGTCGTCGGCAAGCTACAGGGAAATAAAGGGACATGGGAAAAAAGTTACTCAGGTTCCATTTTGATGAGCACGCTCTCACACCCTTCCAAATGTCACTCCCTGAGAAGACCAAGAAATGCAGGCGTAAGTGCACTTGCCTGTATCATAAGCTTGCTTTGGCACTGCTAGCATTTGGGATTGTGTTCTATCTTTTCATGCACCAGTTCTTAATTTTCTTGGACATACTTGTGAACATGAATTTGACTTGATCTGGCTATAGAAATGTAATAAAAAAAATCAACAGAAGAGCCTTAACAGAAAGACCTCTTATCACTAGCACTACGTACGGACAGGATGGCAAGAACCTCAACAATTAATGCGAGCAGATACAAGTGAAACAAAAAAATACGAGGCTACAAACGGAACTCACACAAAGTGTTCAGGAGGAGCAAGGTTTACTTACACACGTTTCGCTTATTTGGGAAATGGGACTGAGCCACTCATCTTGGTCACAAGGTCATTAACCATGTGTTAAAATGTCTCAAAGAACTGCCTGAAATGATCAGCAAATCACCCACCATGCAAAAGCAATCCTCAAAAATCTCAACGCAAGTCTGCCTGTCGCTTCCTTTCTTCAGTTCAGTGTCCACACGCGGTGTTTTCACTTATTTTGAAATGATACCCCAGAGCTCTGGTTCTTTTCCCGGGTCTCAGACACTGGCTTCGAAAACCTTGAAGACCCGGGGAGGGAAGGCCGGGCCTGGCTGAGTTAAGCTGCTGGCTTGCCTTGAGGCAGTGAACGGGTGGAGAGCCATCTGGAGGTGCCCTCCGGAGTTCAGAATTTATAAATGCCAGTTTCCAAAGATCCAAATGATGATTGAAAAATAATGGAAAACAGTAATATAAAAGTCTTTACAGGTAATACTTTGTAAATGCCCTAAACCATACTGTGGCATTGGGTGAAGAATTTATGTTGCTTTTCTTCCCCCCCCCCTTCCTTGCATGTACCTAAAGTTATGTTTTCATTCATTCAGCAGATACTTGTTTGCTTTTCTAATAAGGAAACAAGACAAAATTTAAAAATCAACAGATAAAGGGAAAAAATGTGACATAAGCAAAAACCTACATTCAAAGAATTCTTCTATGCTAAACAGTTTACAGAAAAATTCCTACAAGCAAATTGGCATCTTGCAGCTGCCCCCCCCCCCACCCCCCGCCCCTGCCAGGCCCCGCCCCCACGGGCTTAGGACATTCTGTGTGTTCCCGGATCACAGCGCGTGCAATGACCACACCGAAGACACCAGAACCCTCGTAACTGCTCCCCGAGCGTCTCTGAGTCGTGATTAAGTCACCAGCATTCCGCCAGCGCGTGGACCCTACAGGACCACAGAGTCATCTCGGGTCACAGACAAACTGTGTGTCATCCGACCTGCACAATCTGGGGCGCTGGGTGCACAAAGTGGCAATTCTCAACCACAGCCACCCTGTTTGTTTTCAAGAGTTCACCAGTAGGAATCTTCTATTCTTTTTATTGTTTTAATCCTCACGGAAACTAGGTGAGCTAGGAACTGTTATTCCAATCTGTAAATGAGGAAATTGAAACTCAGAAAAGTTAAGTAGCTTGCCCAAGGTCACAGAGCTATTATGTGACAGATTAAAACTGGGTCCAATGACTCCAGAGGCCCCATCTCCTCCACAGGCTGCCACTCATTTTGGAAGGCCCGTGAAATAGAATTGCAATTTGCTAAGAAAACAAATCAGGACGGCAAGCCCTCAGACTGAACCACCACCACGAAACACAGGCCTGGACCCGCCCCCCACCAAACCGTACCAGGGAGAGGGGACCAGCTCCCAGTGAGCACAAGAGTCTCAACATAAAGCGGCCTCTCTCACTGACCACCTGCGGGTACAGCAACGGGGCTCAGACCTCATCGTACACAGAGCAGGAACAGACCGGGAGAAGTCGAGCCGTTTATTCCTCAAACTCCTGCTCTGAAGTCACGGAAAGGTATGCAACTCTGCACAGGACATACTGACCAAGGCAGGAGGGACAGACCACACAGCCAACTCGTGCGGGACACAGAGAGCTGTGGGTCTGTCTCCTGGAGCAGAACCTGAACTCAAACCTCCAGCTGTTTATACAAAGCAAACCCCAAAACTGCTAAGGTACCTCTTCATGGGTCACAGAATTTCCTCGATGCCAGCTTATTATCTAATCTAGATTATTATTATATAATCTATATACTCATTTTATTAGTATATCATTTTCAATAGAGCAATACTTTATGTAGGCTTTTAAGCTCATGACCTTTTTTGTACTGTTTTTACTGTTTATAAAAATACATTAAAAAAGATACAGAGGTGGTATTCATCTAAATTTACCTGCGTAGTAATCAGTATCGACTTTTCTGAAACAAATCGACTTTCCTGAAACTTCAATCACACATGAAGTCAGCTGAAGTGGACCCACCTTTTTTAAGCGGTACCTGGTTTTACCCAAGAGTTGTGTCCGTCCCCCCCAGCCCCCCCCACCAAATGCGTATAAGTTAAAACTGGGGCCAACACGTTCTCTTTCAACGCTCTGAGGAAGCTTGCTAATTAAGAGATCCCCACCCCAAAGTGACAGATCCCAGCTCAAAAAGCTGGCCCTGGCTTCCCCACATCGGATCAGGATTTTGCCAGTAAGATAGTCTACGCAGTCTTTGGGGCTGCAAACTTTAAATATTGGAAAAATTGTCCCTTTCCCCATAGAGTCTATAGCCATAGCTCATCCTGATAAAGAAATTCAGCAGTACTCAGATGAACTGTGTCCTTTATTTTACCAGTATGAATTCAAAATGAAAAAAAAAAAAAAACCCACATCGTTTTGAGAAGGGAAAAACATAATTGAAGAGAAATGTCAACTACTTGAAATAGAAACAAATATGAACATTAACAAAATCTATGTTACGTGCAAAACAATCGCCCCCTTTCAACCTCACTTCACATTTGAAAACGTGTTTTCTTATTTTCTTAAGATCCAGGATGATCCCGTCAGTTTTCAAGTTGCCCTTTCAGTCAAGACAGGCTTTTTAAAACCTGCCAGATCTTTTATTCTCCTTGCTTATCCTTTGCTGAATTTCAACTTAGTCCCCTCTCTGAACATAGGACGATCCTGGTCTATAAAGCTTTTCTAAAATGAACTTGTGCTTCTGAAATAAAAACAAAAACAAAAACAAAAACTTTTCTGTATTTTTTCAATAAAAAAAAAATCAGTAAAAATTCTGAGGAGAATTTCAGAATTCTTGTCTCTGATTTGGGGCTCTGATTTGGGGGTGCGCTGGACCCGGGGTCATCGATGCAGGAAAATTCCAACAGATGTTCCAAACCGCACGCCCACAGGGCTCCTTGCTGGTCTCCCTACAGTTACCTTTGCCCTTGGTCCACTTTAGATGCCGACACTTGTCCCTTAACGAGCACCAGACGGCACGGACAAGTTCCTGATCTACGGAAGGAACGCGCGCACACGCATCCTCTTCTTATAAATCCGGCTGCCGCAAACCTAGAGCCTTTCTACTCTTTGGAAACCCTGCCTTTACAAGAAGGCTGATTTGGTGTCCTGTAAGATTAAGGACACAGCAAAGCCTCCGCAGAGATTAGCAAAGTCTGACATATGCCCCCCCCCCCCCCGACCCCATATCTGAACACAAATAAAATAAACTAAGTTCCATCATAATGGATTGGTAACGAGAAACAATACTGACAATTCTGGATGGTTTGTGGCGGCGGGCACTTAGCGAGTCCTGAAGGGACGCTGAAACGCACAGCCTGGCCGCTCTCGCCTCCATGTGAGACAACCCAGGGGTGTGTATGATGAAGTCAGACCACAAGCACGACTCGCTGGGCTCGAGATGGCTGGGGGACTTTGCTCACAGATGGTTAGGCTTCAGAAGTCTCAGGTTTTTGAGGGAGTAAAAAAGCACGTGGATAAAAAAGAATCAGGGGGTGTCAGCACTGCAGTGTGTTTGATTTTTAAATCTGTGATCATTTAAACAGTGACTAATCTTTCTGGTTGTGAGACACTAAATGTCCAAGAGAGACACTTTTTTTTAAGTGTGTGAAAAATAAATAACAGAAAGATACAAAAAGAAAAGAGAACAAAAACAAAAATCAGAGAATCCTACCACCCAGATATAAGTGCTGCTGGTTTCACGGGTTTTCCTTTTCTCTCAACTATTGTTCACACCCTTAAAAACTCGGGCAGCAATGATGGCCTGTGCTGCCGCTGCTGTCCTTCCACTGACGGGAGCCCTGTACCCCAACAACAAGCCCTCGGAGAGGACTGCCCCCTGTTGTACAAACATGGACACTAAGCCCGCCCCCCTGGATAGAGACTTTCCAAGCAGGTGACCAGCGGGCCCAGCCTGCGGCCCCCATGTCCCCACCATGTCACCGTGCCCTGCCCAGGATAAAGACCCAACAGCCTGGGAGACGACTCTGTTACAGGAAGAGAAGTAGATGAGAGCAGGGAACAAAGCAGAGGGCCAGACACTTCTCTGGGTAAGAAAGTAAACGGCGGGTGTGCTTCTTCCTTAGGGACACCCCATTGCTACTTGTGGAGAAAGACGTAGAGCGGGATCCCCGGGGCGCAGATTTTCAAGTTGATCCGGGCAGAATGACAGTCTGCCGTGGGCACCCTGTAAGGTGCCACCAGATGGCTTCACTCTGGGGGACCCGAGGGATGCGGTCAGGAAATTCTGCTCGGGCCTCAACTCCAGAGGGGTGGGCTTCTAACTCACGCCCAGAACCCGTGTGTCACTCTCACTATCCCCAGAAGACACCGACCCCAAGCCCTGCGGCGGCTGTGGTGAAGCAGGGCTCTAGACACCAAGCCCCAACACCCCCAGCTCCTAACCCAGCACCTGGAGCTGAATGGTAAGAAATGTGCCATTGTGATTAGCTGGGTCAACAATAAACACAAGCAGTGAACGAAGTAGACAAAACCCAGGTCACGTACAATTCCGGAAGCTAACTTCATAAAAGATACAACGGTCCCGGACAGAGGACAAGAAGGGCCAAGTGAAGTGCTCACGAGGACGAGGTGGCCATGTGGACCCAGAATGAAGGCTGACTGAGTCTAGAGAATCCCAGAAGCACGGGAGTCGCGTGGGGCCAAGTGGCCCTCCGGGCAGCGTCTCTGGTGACAGGATGTGGAGACCCCCTTTAAACACCCAGAAGCTAAGAAGACAAGCAGAAGGGCTGCTGGTTCCCACTGTGGGTAGCCAGTTTCTGAAGAGGGAGGCAAGACTGGAACTCGGCTCCCGGGGCAGACCCCTAAGTAACATGACCGTAGATGTGCTCCTCACGTGGAAAGTGGCCAGTGTTTCTTTGACTTCTGTTCTTCTGTGGTTTGTTATCTATCCCCCATCTCACACTTCCTTCTGGGAGCCGTAGCCCCCAACTGTTCAAGAAGGGGCTGCATCTAATCTAAAAGGCCTCCGCTCTCAGCCCCCAGGCCTTCATGCCTTTCGAGTCTGGTCGGCAAACCCAGGCACATCCTGTCCACTGTGCCCCAGAGACGCTTAACTCCACTGTCGGGGAGCTGCAGTCACTTCCTAGCTCTCCAGGGCCAGGGCTGGGGCCCCGGCCCGGGCCCAGTGCTGGCAGGGAGGCCAAGACACCGGGATCAATGAGCTACTCGCTTAAGGGTAGCTGTTTTTAAATACTAGGTTTTTTCTGTTTTGTTTTAATATATTTTTTTAAACATTTATTCATTTTTTAGAGACAGAGTGTGAGAAGGGGAGGGGCAGAGAGCGGGGTGGGGGGTGGAGGGGACACAGAATCCGAAGCAGGCTCCGGGCTCCGAGCTGTCAGCACAGAGCCTGACGCGGGGCTCGAACCCATGGACCGTGAGATCATGACCTGAGCTGAAGTCGGACGCTCAACCGACTGAGCCACCCGGGCGCCCCAAGTACTAGTTGTTTTTTAATGACAGAAGTAGCGCATGCACAGGTTTTAGAACCAGATATCCAACCTAAGAAAAGGGTATGCGATAGAGAGGAAGTTTCTCTTCCATCCCAGACTTTTCCTGGAAGGGATCCACTGTTAACTGTCTACTTCGTCTCTTCAGAAATTTCTAAGCACACCCAAGCGTAAATGGGAGTTGCTCTTCTCAACAACAAAGCCCAGAAGAGCGGGAAGGCACAGCTTCCACACCAGTTCGCATCAGGCTCCTTCCCACTCGGTGATGCGCCCCGGAGCTCAGTCGGCTGCGGCCCCACGGAGGGACCGCACCCTTCGAGGTACAGGGAATCAAGACGCTATCCAATTTCTTTAACCAGCTCTCGACGAAGGCTATGCAGCAGGTTGTTCCCCATCTGTTCCTACCACTGACCAGTTAAAACGGCTTGTAGAACGTACAGGTAGATCTTCATCTACTAGTCAGGAGCTCCACTGGTTCTGAAGACAGTCACCCGAATCCCACCTCGGTGGTCCCATCTGAATTGCAATAAACAAAACCCCCAAATACCTCCTCTCTGTTACTTTTTAAAAGGTCTACCCTCAGGAAAAAATATTTTTATCCTTCCACAGCGGAAATGGGTCAGAGAGACACAAGACTGACAGCCACAGTTCAATCCCTTTTTGCCTCAACCCTTTCATTAGCGCTTCTAGACTACAGTGCTAGGAACATGCACCCTGTCCGTCTTCTCGGTGAGTTGCTAGTTAAGTCTTGAGAAGGCCGAACGTGCGCTGCTGGGAAGGGAAGGGGGCAAAGAGGGGACCCTGCAGTGACGAGCACACACAGAGGGTCGCCGGCCTCACCCCGGCACGTGACCGTGACCGCGAAGCCTCGCCGGCAGGCCCCCAGGTTGTGAGCCCGCTTCCTTGGGGCTCTCGCCAGACAGACACCATGTCCTCCACACTCTACCTGAGCAGCCTTGCTGCGCAGAAAGCAAGCAGCACGCTTCGCAGAAAGCAGGAGGTTATACACACAATCCTAAAAACGATCTGGCTTTTTGTAAGTTCAAGAAAAGGCTCACTCAACCTTTACTATTTATTTCTCAAGTTGAGACACTTTCCCAAGCGTGGCAAATAATTGGTCCTTAAACTGTTCTCTAAGCCACCAATTTACCTGGGGTGAAAATATATTAAGACATCCTGAAGACCAAACTGATAAACACAACAATTATGAGTAGTCAAAAGAAACGCTAAAACGTGTATCAGCTCTGTTAGTATTCTGTATATGACCAAAGACTTCAAAAAAAAAAAAAAAAGACATAATTTTATTAACTAACATACAGAAATATTCAAAACACAATACCTCGTCCAGCTCCTGAAGAGACATGTTGTTCCCATCAGTCCCATCCAGTTAGGGATAGCAGGAAAGAAAGAAGGATGGGGACAGACAGACAAGGCATGGTCAGTTGAGAAACACTTTGATTTTAAACAGCTCTAAAGTTGACTAAAAATAAAGATCCACTAACCAAGGCATTTAAAAAATCTCCCCCTTTTGATTGCTCCTTTAAAAAAAAAAGAAAAAAAGCTACATCAATACACATGTATTTTTTTTTTTTTTTTTTATTTACCGTGATTGTAGTTTCGGTGAATGAGATAGGAAACAATAAGCAGTTGTAAAAATTAAAATACCATAAAGCAAATAAAATACACTTGCTTTAGTCTCACAACAATATAATGCTAATCCGTTCGATCAGTATCAAATACCACATACAATATTCTAAATTTCCCTTAGGAAGATACAATAGTTTGAGAGCAAAGCTACAATGCAGTTTTACCGGGTCCAAGAAGTGTCTATTTTAGCATGTAAATGAGCCCTGCAAATGCAGCAGAATTAGCAAATGGACAACCCACAGAAATGGTCTATGGCTGCGTTCAGATCATATTTGAGTGACCGCACGTGTAAGGTCTCTACAAATTCAATCCCGCAGACACGGCTTTATCCGCGGTAATAAGCCAGCCGAGAAACCCTTCTTCCCCGGAGAGAGACACAGGTGGTAAGAGAAAAGAAAAACTCGCCCCCATTTGCTTGCCATTTATTATTATCAGTCGAGAAAGCACACAGTTATTGGTAAAGCCATTATCAAAGCAAGTAAACAAAACAAAACAAAACGAGAACGAGAACGAGAGATTTTCCTAAGGGGGGAACAGGGAGGAAGAAGCACCGGCAGCCAGAGGATTAAGTTTCAATTCAAAACTAAAGGTTCTTTTTTAGATCGACATGGAACTCTAGCTTCTGAACAGACATTTACCAATGGTAGACAATCTAAAGAACTAGGGCTTTTTTTTTTTTTTTTTTTTACTTTTTTGTGTTATTGATCACTGAAATAATTTGTGGTAAATTTCAATCACCAACTGTGTTTTTTTTTTTATGTTCAGCAGTAAATTTAGAAAATTAAAAAACGTAAGTTCCTTATTTAAAAATTAATAGTGCAAATGAAACTGGTCTGTCAGGACCAAAATATTATTAAACAATGACAGTAATAAAAAGTGTAATCAAGCAGTATTCCTCCATGTAAAAATTCAATTAGCTGACATTATAAAGCTGAAAGTCGTCTTCATTCCTTCTACAACTTGCCACGAGAACAAAGAGAATGATATTTATATACACACCCTGCCATAACAGGAGTACTAGAAAATTTTAATAGAGAAGACAGTGTCAAATGGAAATCTGATTTAATTACCTTTTGCTTTAAGAAGAAAAAAAGACAGTGTTCTTATTTTTTAAGAGCTTAACATTTTCATGCAGAAAGCACTGCATTGTTTTTATTAATAGAACAGGACAGAGGGCAGAACCCCTAACTTCGGTATCTCAGCCTGTACCTCTGTCCCTTCTGCAGTGGCTACTTGGCATCGAATCTTCGAACAAAGTACCACTGCGAGCCTCGGGTAAGGTCTCTGCTACACGTGAGCCTGTCCTCTTGGATTATTAACCCAGCACACACCCTGATCTTTCGGTTTTTACAATTACTGGCTGATAAGAGGTGAAATCAGAATCACGGACTAGATAAAGCCTCTTTTTGTTGTAAGTAAGAAAACTATGCTGCGGAATGTATAAATCCATTTTCCCAGCGTCACAGAGTTTTATGGCTCAGAAGGGGACGACAGACCCAGGTGTTCAGGCCTCTTCCCCGCCACCCCCCCCCCCCCCAGCATCTCTAATTTTATCAACAGTTCAGGAAATTATTATTAGTGATAGTCAGCTACCACCGTAACACATCGGGAATTAAATTCAGAGGTCAGCTTCCCAAAGAGTCCCCACCTACCTCCCCCCCATTTTGCTACTTAAAAATAGAGGGTGTTCAAACCCCCCCCTGCCATCAAATTACCAGAAAATCTGGTCAAGAAACAAATGAAAACATTTAGAATTACCATGAGGAAAAACCAAAATACAGCCAAATGAAAACACGTTACTACACATCACCACCTTCTAAATCTTTACAATGTCTAAATCTAGGTTTTTGACCTGCCAATGGCATATAACCAAGCAAATACTGAAAACTCCAAGTAGCATGTGGAATTTATAGTCTAACGAACTTTCTACATAAAACTGAAAAATAAGTGGAAACCCATCTGTGTTTACTCAGGAAGTCTGGAAAAGTTGAGCAAAATGACTTGGAAGCACAGGTCTACGCTATCGTGATATTTACTTTATTTCCGTTACTGCCAAAATAAAAGTTTGCTTCTCTTTTATCCAACAAAGTACCCTTATTCTCAAGTAAGCCTCACTGCTCAAAGGGAATCTTTAGAGGCAGGAAAGCAAACAGCTCCAAAGAGAAATATACAATGATTTCATACTTGGATTCTAAAGACAGAGGACTAATTTTCCAACAGACTCAGTGGGGACTAGGACCTTCAATATGCTAGTAAAAACGCAGTTATGCATGGCTGGAGAGCAAGACACAGAAAGATGCTACCCTACTGTAAGGAAAAAACACCCCCAAGACTTAAACGATGGGTCCTTCCACATTCCGGGATGTGCAGCGACAAACAGTACTGCAGCCCAGTGGGTTAGCACAGGGCTCTGGGGCCCGGTTGGCCCGAGGCCCCAGCCCAGCTCCCGGACTCTCTAGGTGGGGGGCACTGGACAAGCTCCCTAACGCCCTCCAAACCTTAGTTCCCTTATCTGTATCGTGAGAAAAACAACAACACCCGTGTGACAAGAGCTCTGTGAGGCTGCATACAGAAGGTGCCCACACGCCCGGAGCCCAGAGCCAGGCACATAGTAAGCTCTCAATAAATCTCGGCTTACGTTACAGTCAAGACTGAAGGACTTCAGGTTTCTTATAACCTTAGTTAATCCTCAGTATCTTTTCTCCCCCTAAAGCACACCACGTTTTATTAAAAATAATGCGGTTTCAAACTAATCTAAGACCAATTAACTCCAGCTTCCATTGATAGATTACGCATTATTTTAAAGCACAGGATAGATCAGGCAAGTCAACACTAACCGCGTGGCTCCAAACCCTCTCTTAGACCCATTCCAGACCAAAGGCGTCATACGGCACCTCATCAAGGTCAGAACAGCAACTCAACAACTACTTTTCATTCATTCGTTTGAGACTTCACACATTTTCCTGAATGATTATTTTACTTTGTAAATTCACTTGAGCTCCTTAAAGCCAAGCTGCCTGTAACTGCTTGAATGAGGCGGTGCCTTCAACCCTGCACTTGGCTGATACAGCGTCAAAGTTAGGTCAGCGAGGTCCTGGAGCCACTTCCAAGGATTTTTGCACGACGCTGGCCCAGCGGGCACAGCGACGCTGTGGACTATTTCTCCTTTTCAAATTGAAACTAGGGCTCCGAGGGCTGTGTGCCTTGGTCAGGGGAAACCATGTACCGGACCAGAACTCAAGAAGGCATTGTTGAATCCGTACGGCCCTCGGAAACCACCTAACTCAAACCCCTCAACTTATAAATAAGGCAAAAGATGTCGGAAGAGACCAAGGAGCCTAAAGACACATTCTGAGTCAGAGTCAGCCACAGAGTGAGACTTAACCCTAAATCGCCAGACTCGGAGTCCAGTGCTCTTTTCCTTTATTGCACACTGCCGTGAGGCACAACAATGATGGGGGATCTAGGACTGAGGCCCAAACACAATGAACGAGAAACGCCAACAGTTGCATTTTGCTGCAAGTCTACAAAACAAAACAAAACAAAACAAACAAACAAAATCAACCCCTGTCTGTTTCTAACAATTAGTTTTACCAATATCAATACAAGCAAAACCACAATCAAGGAGAATTTTGTTCAGCTCTGGCTGCTAAACTTTAAAAGGCAGAGAGGAAAACTAGATTTCATTCACAGGCAAGAAACTTAACCAGGCTGTGTGAGCCG
This sequence comes from Prionailurus viverrinus, assembly GCF_022837055.1. Lineage (NCBI taxonomy): Eukaryota > Metazoa > Chordata > Mammalia > Carnivora > Felidae > Prionailurus > Prionailurus viverrinus. The sequence continues at coordinate 4,692,925 of NC_062563.1, forward strand.
GGGCTGCTGAGCTAGATAGAGAAAGCTCTCGGCAAGGAGAAGGCTGCAGGGTTATCAGGCAGAAGAAGGAAGAGGCTTCCCGTGTCAGAGACCCTGAGGGCCAGAACCAGAGCTAGGACCACAGGATACAAGGTACAGACTTGGGGTGCATGCAGGCAAAGGCTGTTTGGGACTGACTGGCTGCTGGATTCCCCTGTAGCCATCACAGAATGTGGTCGAGGAAGGGAGGCATAAGGGTTATCACAGCTGGGATGTCGGGTCAAGGATCTTTAGGTCTCTGCTGGCCCTGGGGACTCGGCTTGCTTTGTCGCTGCACATCCTCCTTAAATTCCTGCTTAGCTGTGACAGATTTGCCTGAATGCTGCATCAACCTGTTTCAGCATGCATGTCTGCGGGCGCACAGAGCAAGCCCACCGTCGCCACCAGAGAACTTCTGGGTTTTTTCCCCTTAAACTAGGATGCAGTGAAATGCATGTTTAAGTTTCTTGAACGATATTGCTTTGGGTGTCCTGTGTTTTGAGGTGTGTGAGGCACACACGTGCACACAGCCTTCTAATCAAATCAAAAAATCACAGCCTTTTCCTTAAATAAGGATGTGAAAATTCAGCTTTAAAACTTGAAAACAAAAGCCCCCTGACCCCCCTCCCCCAAACTAGCAGTTCGATGTGATTTTTTTATTTATTTTGGGTTGTGTGTGAGGTAACAAACACACATGGAAATCAACTTCTGCAGCTTTTTCTTCTAGCTAGGAACTAGAAATTTCAGGTTATGATTTTTTTAAATTAAACTCTAGAATTTAGCTGCTTCCTTTTTCATGAATCTGAGTTTTATCAGGTATTTGCAAATTGCCTCCTTTTAATTATTTTGCTCACGTTTTTAATATGCCCTGTATATATCTTTTAAGTTTTTATTTCTAATTTTTCAAACATACTGAAAAATATGTAAAATGTATGTATAATGTCACCCCACATATCCATCAGTAGACTTAACAACCAGTAACATTTTGCCTTATTTGTTTCATTTGTGGGGGGTTAAATATACAAAGTAAGTTGCATTTTACTCATTTCACGACTCAACATTTCAGTTAGGTATTCTCTAATAAAATTAACAAATTTGATTAATTCTAATTAGCTTAATTAACTAATTATTTCTTAATGTCACCTAAGACCCAGTCCATATTCAAATTTAATAACTTTGATTTTGTTTGATTTGCTACATGGTTTTGAAATTTGCAATTCAGAAATGAGGTGTTAAATTTTCTATGAGCTAAACATGCAGTGAAAAATGCTGCAGAAGTTACTGGATAAAGTTTTAAAAAATTGTGTTAGACATGGCTCCCCCCACCCCCCCCCAAATGCTTAAAGCACTTTTCCAACTTCCAGAAAAGTTGAAAAAATCATACCCTCTACTTAGTCATGTTAACATCTTGTCATGTTTGATTTTGTGTGTGTGTGTGTGTGTGTGTGTGTGTGTGTGTGTGTGTGTAGAACAGTTTCTGGTGAGTTGATTGGAAGCAGACTGAAGATGTGGTACTTCACCCCTGAACACTTGACAAAAATTTGACATGTCATGTGTTTTCTTAATGCACACAATTAAAAATATTAATAGGTGGGGCTTTTTAACTCTAACTTAAGCAAACCATTTTTGTTTACTTGCAAATTCTATTTTTTAGATAGTCTGAATTGACTACAAGGATATTTTAAATGATCTGATTGCTTATAAGCTGAGAAAAAATTTCAGAGACTAATATCATTATGTAACATTTTAAATGGTGAAACATACAGAAAATATCGTTCTAATGTTCTGACTTAGATATGTATAGTTTGATTCAGAAACCTATTTTCCAGAAATTGCCTGAGTTAGCTAAATGTATCTATACCTTTTTTGACATATCTAATTTTCCAAATTATAGACTTTAGCTATCCATGTTTAATTATTTGAGTTAGCTTATACGTATATTTTCTAATGGCCTACCTTAGAAAACCAATTTAAAAATCGGTCTGACTCAGAGATGCACTTTTAAAAAGCTGCCCGGCTCAGACACCAGGTTTTTAAACTGTCTGACTTAATGATTAATAATAATGATAATAAAAGTCTCATGTTACCCAACAGTTCAGGGTGTTTTGAACTTTATACGATGAAAAATTTAAAAGCAAACAACGTTGTTTCAATAAATTAAAACCGATACCTTAGAAACATTAACCCGAGTTTTGGTTCTGTTGTTCACCGCCCCCCCCCCCCGCCCCCCATCAGGGAGCATAAAACCAAGCATTTGAGGAATATGCAATTTTTACATCTTGTTTGATAAAACTAAAGTTCCACTGAGGAATTTTATTAATTCAATTTCTACTCTCTAATTCTTGGCTTATTTCAGAGCACTCTTTTCAAAAAATCAGCACTGGAATTAGCCCGTTTTCATTTACACCTCTTTCGGTACAATACCATTTCTTCTTCAGTTTATAGATGCAAAAAACAACTTCAAATTCTTAAGTAAATACAAATCTAAACATACCCCGTCCCTGTTTTCTATGCCCTTTGACCTGAATTTGCACGATTTTATTCCTGAAACTGTGCACACGCGGCTTACAAGAGCTTTTCCATAGAAGCAATATGGCCAAAGACATTTTCCACTTGTGAGTTACAAAAGGGAAAAACTGTCTTTGTCACTCATCAAGACACATGGCATGATTTTTCTGAAGCATTCAGTAAGGCCATAAAGGAAAAAAATTAAAAGGTAATACAGTCCCTAATAGGTGAAATCACTGTGAGGTCCCCAGCGCTGTGTATTTCAAGTATAGTCCCTCAGAGTCTGGTTTGGGGGTGACTTTATTTCCTTCATCCTCCAAGGCTGCTTCTATTCAAACCTAGCCTGTTTATAGCAAGGAGCACCCCCCCCCCCCACTACAAACTAGTTTCCTAACTTCACTTTTCAATTTAAGATCTTCCAGAGCTAATCACGGTCTTGCACAGACCATGCAGCCCGGGCCCTGATTTACCAGAGCAAGAAAGAGCCAGAAACTGAAGCTCAGAAAAGGTAAGTAGACCTCGTCAAAAACAAACAAAAAAAGCCCCTCGGCAATCTTCCCAGGCCCTCCCTCTAAAAGATCCTACCGCTGCTCTAAAGAAAGGTTCAGATTAATTAAATCAAAAAGCATGTGCTATTCTGAAGGTTAATTTTCACATACATACATGTTTGGGTTTTTTTTTGTTTTTTTTTTTTTAAAGTTCGAATGGAGGGAGAAGCTTAATTTCCTGTCTGGGAAATGGAAAACGAAGAACCTAGCACCTTAGTCTCCCAAACAGGAGCCCCCAGGAAAAACAGTGAAGCAATTATTCATAGGGAACAGGGCCCCACAGAGGGCCGCGAGGCCATTAAAAGAAAACGGGTGAAACAACAACAAAACACACACACACACACACACACCCCAACTGCTTCCTCATTTGGGGGAGGGTGTCGTTCATTTGCAAAGATACGGGCTCCGCGATCTCGCAACCCAAAGTGAGGCTCCGTATGGGGGGAGGGGGAGGGCGGGGGCTTAAACACAAAACGAGACAAAAAGGCTTCCGGAAGGCCCCAATTTTTCCAAATCTCCGTGTTAAAACACATGTAAATCGGAGGCGGCCTGTCGGGCAGTGACGCCCGGGGCGGGAGGGAGGCGGGGGAGGAGGGTTGCGGAAGTGAAGAGAGAGAGAGGGCAAAGGCAGAGGTGGAGCAGGGGCCTAAAACTGTTTTTGTTTTTGCTTTTTCTTCCCCATCCAGGGTTGTACACGTCCCCGGCCCCTCGCCCAGAGACCTTCCACTTCGGATTATTCTTAGTCTCATTCTTCTTCTTCTCTTTTTTTTTTTTTAAACAGAGAGACAGACAAGAGACAGACAGACAGGCAGAGCCGCTGTGCACACGGTGCGTGTGTCGGAGAGGCCGCCGGGAGACTCACCGCAGCAATGCTACGTGAATGCAGAGGGCTGGAGGTGGTGTAACTACTCACTTGCTCGGCTAACAGCTGCCGGTTTTGGATGGAATTATTCCGCAACAACAAGAAAGCGTCGGTTAAACGCCTGGTGGCCATGTCTCACCCTTTGTGACCCCCCGCTCAGGGGCCCCCCGCCCACTTAGCACTCCTGGTTTGTTCACTTTTCTTGCTCTTGGCCTGGCCGGGTCGGGCCCACCCTTCACAGACACCTGCCTGGACAAGGCCTCGAGCCAGGCGGGCGCAGCTTTGCGCTTCGCCCAGGCGCCGAGACCCCTCCCCAAATAACCACCTCGGCTTTCCAATTGTCTGACTCCCCCTACTCAAGGCCTGCCTTCGATCTCTAAGCACTTGAATCCCCCCAATCCTCGCCTCGCTAGCCAACGTCCCAGAGACCCCACCCCAATCCAACCTTGGATCTACAAGCGTCTCACTCGCCAATCCGGCGGTGGGCTGGGAGGCCCTGAAGCCCCCTACCCCCCTTAGTCTCGGAGACCCCCCCCAGGGGCTGTGCCCCCTACCCCTCACTTGGCTCACACGCGTCCAGGCCGTGCCCTGAGGCCTGCCTGTGACTCAGTTTCCCCACCAGAGGCCTGGCCTAGGCCTCCTTTGGACAAGCCGAGGCAAGGCCTGGGCCCTGAACTCCAGGGCGCCTGGTACTCCCTTCTTGGGCCTCGTCTGGGCCTGCTGAGGCCCGGGCCCGACCTCCTGACCCCGTCCCTCTCTGGGCGGCCCGGTCCTCCACTGCCACAGCGGCCTGCCGGCCTCCAGGAGGGCAGCAGGGCCTGCCTCCCCGGCCTCCTCACTCCTCTTCTCCGGCTCCCTCCATCCCCGGATCTGACTGCAGCTCAGCCCCGGGCCGTTTCCGCGCTGTGGTCCCGGGTTCTGGCGTCCCCCCTGGCCCTCTTCCTGTCCGTCCCTCGCGAGTGCCCCCCTGCGACGTTCGCAAGGCTTGCTCGCAACGTTCCGGGCGCGGGAGCTCCCTGCCCCACCCCTGCCCCGGGGCACGGGAGCGCTCCGCCCTCTCCCGGGGTGCTCCCGGGGCGCCCGCTCTCGCCCTTCCCGCACCGGGCCCGGGGCCAGCGGGCGGGCCCGAGCCTCAGGAGCGCGGCCCCCGGGGCTGCAGAGCGCCGCCGGGGGCCTTGGCGCGCGCATTAGAGTGGAGTTGAGCGGCAGGCAAATTTGGGCCCCAACACTGGCGAAGTTTGAGGCGCGCTCGGAGTTGGGGCGGGAGAGCAAAAGTTGGAGACGACTGCCTCTGGAGGCCGAGCACGCTCCACTGCAGGCGGCGGCTCCGGCTCGCTTTTTTTTTTTTTTTTTTCTTTTTTTTCAATTCTGTGGAAAAAAAAAAAAAAAAAAAAAAAAAAAGATGTATCCGAAAAACAACCAGGAGGGAAAAAAAAAAAAAAAAAAAGCCAAGCCAGAGCTGCAGGCCGCCCGGGGCCGAGCCGCCGCCGGCAGTCGGGGGTCGTGGGGGGCGCCCGCCCTCCCTCCCCGGCCGCCGCTTTCTGTAGGGGGCACTGCAGGGTTGTGCAATCTCGAGTGGGAAAGTTCCCCGAAACTTTGACGGCCCCCCACCCTCCTTCCCCGAACGCCGTTTCCCTGCGCGGAGGGGCCCGGGCCCCGCGCCCCACGGCCGCCCCGACGGTCTCCCCGCGCGCCCCGCTGTCCGGCCGGCCCGGGGCAGGGCTGGGGCGGGGGGAGGGCGTCCGGGCAGGGGCCCCGCGGGGCACCGAGAGGCCCGAGCCCCGCCGGGCGTGTGACCCGGGGCCGAGGCCCGAGCCGGGCGCCGCGGCGGGGACGTGGGCTGGGGCGTGGGGGGGCAGCGGGCCCGGGTCGCGGAGCCGCGCGGCGGCGGGGAGGACACGCGGGCGGGGGTCGCGGCAGCGGGGTCTCCGCCGCGGGAAGCCGCCCCGACCCCGGCTGCGGGCCCTCACGCCCGCGCCCGCTCCCGCGTCGCCCCAACTTGGCACACGCGTGTGTGTGGCGAGCGTTTCCTCGTGCCGAGCGCGGCGGGGAGCGAGGCGGCCGCGCGGCCCACACCTGCCGGGGGCGCGTCCGCGGGGGTCCCGGGCCGGGGCGCCCCTCACGTCCTCGCCCTGCTGTAAAGGACCACGTTCCTACGTGTCGCTCGTGAAACTAAAAAGGAACGTCAAGAAGACCTTGGGGAACCAGAAAAATGCATCAACGCGAAGGAAGCGGGAGCGCCGAAGAGCCGGGCCGGGGAAGGGGCTGCGGCTTGCGGAGCCGGGCGACGGCGGGGGCGCCGACGAGGGGCGGACCCCGCGACCCCGCACGCCGCGCGGGCGGACACCCGGCGCCGCCGCCCGCCCTGCGCGAGGCGGCGGCGGGAGGGGGGTCGCCGACCCTGACTTAGCTCGTGCGGGGGCCATTCGGGGAGCCGGGGTGCACCCCGAAAATTATTTGCTCGTTTGGTCCCCCACCAGCCCCCCAGCGATGTGATCACCAACCCCGTCCCCTCTCCCGGCGCACGGTCAAGCCCCCCTCTCCGTCCGCCCTCGGAGAACACATATTGTGAATAAACAACCGAGCCGGTGTTTCGGTCGGAACATCAGATTAGAAATGTGGTCCGCACGCTGTTCCTTTCTCTTGAGCACACTCATCACCTTGCAAAGCAGGCCCTTGTTTACTTCAACAGGCTCTCTCTCCCCGGGGCTAGAGCGCGGGCTTCCTCCTGGCAGGGGCCGTGTTTTATTCCTCTTTGCACCCACCGCCATCGCACCTGGCTTGGAAGAGGCTCTGGATCGATGTTTATTAAATATGCGTATGAATGACCGAGAGCCCCGCGTTTTAGTCCCCAAACTGTCTGACCTCCGTCGAATGACTTTAAGCCTTTAGCGCCCTTATCTGTTAAGAAGGGGGGGGGGGGCGAGGAGGGGAATGTGGGGCTTTAATAATCCTTGTAATCCATGCCCTGTCTACCTCTCTGGGGCTATTGTGAACATCAAGTAAGATAGGTGAAAACCTCTGTAAACCATCAGATGCTGAGCAAATACCGTACAGGATGGTTATTCATTCATCCCCTTCGCTGGGAAAGCTTTTAACAAAGTAATTCCCGGGCTTGTTTTCCAGCAGACGGTGGTCGCCCTTCCTGGTCAGTCTTAAATATTTATTGCGGGCCAATCTCGTTCTTACACTCAGGAAATCAATCAGGCTTCCATTTGTTTGAGAGAAATGAACAGTGCTCGCACACATAAATAATGGAAGAAAAATCCTCGTATTCCCAAAACAGCCACCCCAAGCAGCCCAGGAGCCCAACAGCACGGGGATCATGAAGAATCCAAGAGATTGGCAAAGGCAATGCCGTGCAGCTATAAGCCAGCCGCGGCCAGGCATGGGATTGTGTGCATGAAACAGTGTTAAGTGAAAAGAAGGGGGCCCGGGAGGGGACAGGCACACTGGCCGAGACTGTATCCATGTATGCCCTGACCCATATTGGAAGGGGGGTGGGGGGGAGGATGTAAATCATTCTATTTGAATGTTCCTTGGCTGTTTAATTTTCCTGTCAAGTGGCTTAAGCCTGATTTTTTTTTTTTTTTTAAGCATTCCCTCATGGCCAAGTATGTGTTTCCTTGGAATTGAAATCTGGGTTGATGGTTTTATATTTTAAAAGCTTTCATTGTGACTCATTCTTGGCCCGGGATAGGATTCTGTAATACTCCCCGAGCTCAAAGAGCCTGGGTGTCCTGTTGCTTGGGCTCCGTTCATTCCCACTTTCTAGCATTTTGCCAGTGGATCCAAGAAGTCACTTTTGGAGACAAGTGTTTTATTGTGTTCCTGTCATCTTCGTCAGTGTGGAAGGGAACCAGAAACATGGAACTTCCCGGCCAAAGCCAGAGGACGGCAGGGGCCGGAGAAGGTTTTCAAGTGCTGACGAGTTCGTGGTCGGACGATGTGGGTCAGCAGTGCGAGACTCACGCTCTGGTGAAGAAGTTGTAGGGGCGACGAGGCCGGTGAAGCCCTAATGTGGCCCCGGCATCTCGTGAGTGCTCCACAAACGGGCAACGCGGTTTGTGACAGCAGCCGCCTTGCTGACACACAGAAGGCCCTGCTCACGCAGGCTCTGCTCTCCCCGGAAGGCAGCGTCCCCAAAGTGCAGGGCATCGTGGTGGGAACTGGGCACGCTCCGAGCACATTTGCAAGATTCCTGTTCTGTGGCTTGGGAATCCAGATGTGTCTATAATGTACTCTCATGTTTGAGACTGTTTAAACAGTCTCACATAGACACCTTTTGACTTTGACCTTTTTAGGGCCTATGGAAAGACAGATGGTCATTTTTTTTTTTTTTTTTTAAATCAAGATGAACAGCAAAAGCCTGATACATACCGTGTTTGCACAGATCTGACATAACAGGCAGGTTCTGGCCAGATTTAGGAAACACGAACTTGATGTTCCGTCTCCCCAAACAGCCCCCCGAAACCTTGAGTGTTTCCAACCTCAGAGAACTCCCCCTAGCTCTGTCCTTAGCCACGACGGCTCCTCCAAGCAGAAGAGCTCCAGGTAGAGGCAACAGTTCTGTTTTGTCCCGACTCCATTTTACCAGGTTTTGAGACCAGACGGCTCAGTTCAGTGGGCATTTCCACAAACCTGGCAGCGGCCGGGTCTCGCTCTTGCCAGACGCTGCTAGAAGGGGTGAAACGGAGCAAAACCCTTGCCTTCAAGGAATTTGCCGCGTGCCCCGACTCCACCCGCACGCCGGTTCTGACAGCCAGCCTCCACGCTGCGGCCGCGGTGACCTTTCCAAAGCACAGAGCTTATCATGTCACTGCCTGATTGAGGCCCCGGAACGGCTCCCTCCGGCCCACACCCGCGACGCTCAGCAGAAAACAGGTGCCCTCTAAGCCAGGCCCTCACTAATAGTAACTAATGATGGTCTTTTCGTGGTTGGCAGAAAAAAAAAAAAAAATGAAGTTAATTGATGGAATAGTGTCCATTTTAGGTGTTACTTTCCTCACTCTTCTTTTTTTTTAAATTTTTTTTATTATTTTTTTTTAACGTTTATTTATTTTTGAGACAGAGACAGAGCATGAACGGGGGAGGTCACAGAGAGAGGGAGACACAGAATCTGAAACAGGCTCCAGGCTCCGAGCGGTCAGCACAGAGCCCGATGCGGGACTCGAACCCACGGACCGTGAGATCATGACCTGAGCCGAAGTCGGACGCCCAACCGACCAAGCCACCCAGGCGCCCCTCCTCACTCTTCTTAAGCCTTTGGACCATATTACCCCCTGGCTCTACGTACTACCAGACTATAGCTGATTGGTCCAGAATTCCGGATTTCATTACTTTTTTTTTTTTTTCACATATCAACATTTCCTCGTGTTCTGCCTATGGCTGAAGTGCCTTCTCGACACGGTGGAGTGTCCCCTGGGATGGAGGCCTGGCATTCGAGGCCCTTCTCAACAGGCCCCCCGGAGGGCTAAGCTTTCCGGGGCCTGGATTTCAAGTCTCTCCCGTCGGCTTGGCTGACTCTTCCTTCAAGATTTAGTCCCCTCTGTTGCCTGGTGTAACAAATGTTTAGGGGAATCGGTGAATTCACGGATTGAGAGAAAGACGAGACTAAATATTTGAAGTACCCAAGAGTACCAGGCGGTCGGTACCCTAAATGGGCGGCATAGATAGAGAGTACGGTGACCCTGTCTCCCCCCGCCCCCCCCCACCCCCCGGCACTTGCTATGACTCCAGCCACACTGACCTTCTTACCTCAAACCTTAGCACGGGCTGGCCCCTGTCACCTGGGCTCTCCACGTGACTTGGCTCCTTCTCACGAGTCAGGTCCCAGCCCACCCCCTATAAAGTAGCCCCCCGACTACTTGCCCGTGTCCTTGGGAAAGGACTGGCCTCTCCCAGGGCCCTAGGCCCATCACACCCTGTACCCACACTCCGTCAACTTCAAGACTCAATCAACGTCTAACCTCATGGCTTTTGGTCTTTGAGGCCGAGGAAGAGACCTCTCTGATAGTAGATCACACCAGCAAAGGATATCTTCAGCACTCTCTCTCTCTCTCTCTCTCTCTCTCTCTCTGTGTGTCTCTCTCTTTTTTTTCCAGGACAATGTTGACACATATGTACTCAAATAAATCAACCTTCCCATCTTAACCATCTCCCTTGGCAGGAACAATAAGTTGATGTGCCAACGCAGGACTGACCTGCGTGACTCAACCCTTGAAAAATATAAAGGAAATCATTGTGTTTTCATGGTAACAGGTATTGAGACACAGAGGGCTCGTCCATTTCTAGTTTTTTCCCATGGCTGTAGCCACTGACCTGGTTGTTGTATGCTGTGTGATGGGCGAGCACAGAGCTGGGCTGTAGTCCTCTCCAGATGCCATCCCCGTAGCGTAGCTGTTTACGGGTCGGGACCCCTTTGGTTACATGTGACAGAACCCAAATCAGATTGGCTTAAGCTTAAAAGCAAATATCGTGGCCCAAATGACTTAACAACAACAACAACCGAACAACAGCAAAAACAACCTCAGCAAAGCTAGATCCAACCTCAGCAAAGCTAGTACATGGTATGAACAGTCTCTCTCTCTCTCTCTCTCTCTCTCTCTCTCTCTCTCTCCCTCTCTCTCAGCCCTTCCTTCCTCTGTGTTGGTTTCATGCTCAGGCTGGCTCTCCCCAGGAGGTAGCAAATTGATATCTTGAAGCTCTGCTCTGGTATCTCACAGCATAGCAACCCCAGAGGAAGGACACGACTTTTCCCTAATGAGTCCAGCAGAAGTTCTAGAATTAACTCTCACTGACCTGTCCTGAGTCACATCCTTCTCTCTAGACCCTAAACCCTCAACTGAGGCCAGAAAGCAGCGATCATCTGATCAGTCAGGCCTGAGTCATGTGACCGCGTCTGGACTCAGGAAGGTGAGGGTGTCAGGGTCAGAGCCGCTCAAACAAAACGCAGTACACATTTGCCTTTTTTGGGATCAGTGTGTTGGACCCAAGAAAAGGGATATTGGGTGCTCAAATGCAACAGATTTCTGCCTTAGGCCAGTTTTGCATCCTTGCTCTGCGCCCTTTACACATCACCATCTGCCTTTCCTTGAAACTCCCTCCCCTGACTTCCAGCACTTTGGGCGTGACTGGTTCTCCTCCACAACCCCTCTGTCACCCAGCCCCTGAATGCTGATTTGCCCCCAGTCTTTTGTCCTTGCTTTTCTTTCTTTCTTTCCTTTTTCAGTGACTTATTTTATTTATGTTATTTTTTCGGAAAGAGAGAGAGCCTGCGAGCAAGCAGGGGAGGGCCAAAGGGAGAGAGAAAGAATCCCAAGCAGGCTCTACACTCAGCGTGAAGCCCCACCCAGGGCTCAAACCCACCACCCCGGGATCATGACCTGAGCCGAAATCCAGAGCTGGACGCCCAATCGACTGAGCCACTCGGGAGCCCTGCCCTTGCTTTTCTTGTCCTATCAACCTGCTGTGGTTTCAGGTGCCGGCTACCTGTGGGCTGTCTCCACGGATGCCACCCTCTGCTCTCGTCGCTCATTCTGAACACATTCCGGCCGCACAAAGCTGCCTGGGTGTCCTACAGAGGCCACACCGGTCCCTGGTGCCTCTATCTCTTGCTTTCTCTCCAAAGTTCGGGAGCAGACCTAGAGAAGAGTTTTCTTTGGCTCTCTATTAGATGTGACTTCGCTCTTCTCCCCTGAGGGCACGACAGGGAACCCCGGCTTCCCATCTAGGGGTGCTCCTCCTCTGTTGCAGATCTCCATCAATGGCACTACTCGTCATTTGGTCCCCATAGATAGATTCAGTCCCCTTTGTCACCATCCGCCGCGGGCAACTCCTCTTTGCCCGAGCCAGTATACCACTCCCGACCAGATGCCGTCATGTCTGTGGCCCTTCCCCCTTTCCCTCCCCATGGCCACTCCATTGGTCTCGTCCCTTTTGCCTGGAAAATCACAACCACAGCCAGTCTACCCGGTCTCCATGCTCCCAATGCTGGTCCCTGCTGCGGGACAGTCTCTAAACCATCACCCTTCTGCAAAGACCAATCGGTTCATGTTCCTCTCCCAGTCAGACACTTGCTTTTTCACCCTGCTGCCTACAGGAAAAAAACGAATGCCTTAACTTTGCCTCTAAAAGCCTGAAGTGCCCATGGTCTCTCGAGGTACACCTACTGCAAATCCTATGTCCTGTGGAACATTCTCTGCCCACTCTGTGCTTACGGTTTCTGTTCCTTTTGACATGTGATATCCTCTGCCTGGAACAGGTGCCTCCATTTCCACCCTCTTCTCCTGGAAACTTCTCAAGATCAAGCTCAGACGTCACTGGTGAGGCTTCCCACCCTCCCCCGGCCCCCCCGGCCCCCAGGGAACATCAGTCACTTTCACTTCTTGGAGCACAAAGCACCACGTTCATTCATGGCCTGCAGGAGATGCCATCTTGTCTTGGGTCCTCACATCTGTCGCCTCCGCTAGCCAGGGATTCGGGGAGGGCAGGCGCTGGCCGACACACCTCTGAGTCTCCAGTGCCTGCCAGCGGAAGCACTCACACATCGCGCATGACCTAATGAATGACGTGTGAACATCCTGAATGGGGGCGTGGGGGGGCGAGGTGGGCCCGCCGGGGTCAGAGGGGGCTGGGAGGCATCAAAAGCATCACAGTAGGAAGATGCATCCTTCTTTACAACACAGCCCAGGGGTCAGGATGTGAGGTTTGTGAGGCTGGGCCAAGCGGAGTCCAGGCAGATGTCTTTGGGGTCTGCTACCTGTAATCGGGAGCCACCCGTAAGCCCAAAGGCCTCAAGGGGTATTTGGGCTAACGAGAAGGTTGTGATGAAAGGGACAGAGGGGGAAAATCCAGCTAAATTTTGTGTCTCCAACTGGCACTCCTCCTCCCTTCGAAAGGCCAGCTCATCGTCAGCTGGCCGTCTAAATCAATTTGAGTCTCAAGGTTGGATTGTCGGTGATAAACACATGTCCCTGGTACCCTCTTTCTCTTTTTTTCTTTCCAAAGTTCAGTAGCAAACCTAGTTAAATGTTTCCTTTGGCTCTATTAGATGTGACTTCACTATTCTCCCCTGATGGCATCGACAGCCTGATCCGTGTCTTCTTGATGGAAATAAAGGCTGATTGAGTCGGACTCGTGTCAAATTATCTCTGGAAATATGACTGGACGTGGGGTCTGGGTGAGGCTCATTCGATTCTCTCTGGACGCTCCATTTCTCAGGAGGAGCCAGGGAAGTGGGTGGGATGTGTGTCACCCACACCTTCCAAAGGAGAGACGTTCTCAGGTCCGTGGAGACGGCAGAGTGGTGCACCTCGAGGTACCCGCGGGCCACTCGCGCGCAAGGCCCAATCCAAGGAGGGTGGGGAAGGCTAGGGTAGGTCTGGAGAGAAGCCGAGCGCCCCCGGACTCCTCTGCGTGGGTGCTATCTCCTACGACAAAGGTTATCAGGATCAGGATGTTTAGCACCTCCTTGTTGCCCCGAGGACCATTTCCAGCAATCGGTTATTAAGATCTGAGTCAATCAATGAAGGGACCGATGGCTTTACCAATATGGAAGAATTGAACCCCTACCACGAGCCCAGCACTGCGGGAGATGTTAGAGGTCTGTGTGACATACTCTGCTCTCAAAGAACTCACAGCCTAGCTGGGGACACAAAGCCAACAGACGGGAAACAATTAGTGAGCAATGGAGCTTGAAAAAATATGCCAAAGTGACTATAAAGGCAGCGGCGGTTCAGAAAAGGGAGAGATTGATAATTTCAGCAGAGGCCTCCTTCATGAAGGAGGTAGAGGAAAACCTGTGCCTTGAAGGACGGGAAAAGGCTTCAGCAATGGGAGGGCATGGCACAAAGGGGAGCCTGCCTGAGCTGGGTGAACCCCGAGGTGGGGAGAGGGGAGGAGGACGCACACCTAAATTATGGCAGAGCGAGATCTGGAGGGCCCTGGAAGTCAGGGCTTGAATTTTGATGTTTACTCAGTTCACAAACGCTTACTGTGTGCCTGCTGGGTGCTGGCCACTGAGAACGGTGCTGGAGATTCAGGAATGCACAAGACCCAAGGAGAGTCAGACACAGGAATATCCCATAGTAAGTGCTACCGTGGACGGACGCCCCAGGTGCACGGAGACCAAAGGGGAGCAGCCAGCCCAGCTCGGGGAAGATCTTTTTTTAAAAAAAAATTTAATGTTTATTTTAGAAAGAGAGAGAGAGAGAGAGAGAGGGAGAGAGAGACAGAGTGTGAGTGGGGAAGGGGAAGAGAGAGAGGGAGACACAGAATCGGAAGCAGGCTCCAGGCTCCAAGCTGTCAGCACAGAGCCTGGTGCGGGGCTCGAACTCACGAACTGTGAGATCACGACCCGAGCTGAGGTCAGAGGCTTAACCGAGTCAGCCGCCCAGGAGCCCCCAACTCAGTAAAGATTTAAGCAAGCTTCTTGGAGGGTTTCTCATGGAGCGCTAGAAATTGGCAGGATGTCGAAGGGGCAGAGGCATGGTCTGGGCACGTCCAAAGATGTTCACCGCAATGTTGTTTATCAGAGCAAAAACACGGAATCAATCTGAATTTCCAACAAAAAGTGGCCAGTTAAATAAATTATGGTCCATCCAGAGGAATCCCATGGAGCAGTAAAAAAAAAAAAAAAAGCAGCTCAGTATATATTGATTTGGAAAGGTCTCCAAGATACAGTGTTAAGAAAAAAAAAATGACAGGGCACCTGGGTGGCTCAGTTCGTTGAGCATCTGACTCCTGATTTTGGCTCAGGTCATGATCTCACGGTTCATGGGATTGAGCCCCGCATTGAGCTCTTCACTGAGTATGAGGCCTGCTTGGGATTCTCTCTCTCCGTCTCTCTCTGCCCCTCCCCACCTTATTATGAATAAATAAATATATATATATATATAAATATTTATATATTTATTTATAAATAAAGGAACTTAAAAAAAAGAAAAAAAAATTGCAAGATCCAGAAAAATATTGTTTGCCATCTTTCATGTGAGGAACACATAAATTTCATTGGTAAATGACCAGGCTGTCTCTGGAAAGAGACACAAGAAACATGGAATGCCTGATGGTTCCCAGGGAGGGGAAGGGAGAAGAAGACAGAGGAAGGCTGTCACTCAGGCTTGGCGAGAAGTGACTCCACAAGGAGACAGGGCTCGAAGCTTGAATTTTAAAAGGTGCTGAAGGCCACCCAGGTGGATGGTAGAGAAATAGTCTTCTGGGTGGGGTGGACAGCCTAGGGTGTTGATAGACTGCAGGGGAGGGTTGGGAGGAAGGTTCTCTTGGGACAGGCGGCTGTGGGGTCAGCAAAGCCTGGACCACACAGAGAATGAGGTGCTGAGCTGAGTTCACACTTGGTTCCAACACCACTCACTCACTCACCCCATCAGCCAGCATCATGTGGACCTAGGATGATGGCTTTTGAATGTGTGAACTTGTGGTCTCAGTCTGGCCGTGCTGTTGTAACAGAATACCCCAGACTGGGGGGGGGGGGTGCTCGTAAACAACAGAAATCTATTCCTCACAGTTCTGGAGGCTGGAGGTCCCAGATCAAGGTGCCTGCACAGTCATGTTCCGGTGGCTAAAGCCAAGGAGCTCTGTGGGGTCTCTTTTATAAGGAAGGGCGCTGATCCCATTCGTGAGGACTCCACCCTCATAACCTAATCTCCTCCCAAAGGCCCCACCTCCTAACACCATCACTTTGGGGGGGTTCAGATTTCAACAACCGATTCTGTGGGGGCGTTCGGACCCCAGGGGCGTGGCCACGCTGAATTGTATTTCCTAGGATTTCCTTCCTTGCTTGTTGACAGTGAGTCTGGGCTACAAGGAGATGCCTGCAAGATTTGGAAGGTGCTGTTCCCAACTTGGGGTGGTGGTGCCTTCCCACGGTCCCTTTTCTAGGAGGAGGAAGCAGAGAATAAGCAAAAAATAAAAAACGTGAACTCAGAGACTGAGAGGTGCCAGGAGGAAACCAAAGGGCAAGGGGCGGGTGTAGACCAGGATATTTCAGGAGGGCCTCTGGGAACGTGTGGCGTTGACCTGCGCCCTGGTGGGCAGCAGGACCTACCATGTAGACAGCACTCACACTGAGGGAATGTTGAGGTCACAGGCTTGGAGGCAGGATGAGCCCCGAGTCTCGTAGGAACAGGAAGGAGTGGGGTGGGCTGGCACGTAGCATGCTGGGTGAGATCAGAGCCGCGGGTCTCCCTGTTGACCTTGGCGGTCAAAGTCCGGAGACTGGATTTTGCTCTAAGAGCATCCTGGGGGTCAAGGCCTCTTTCAACGTTGGCCAAGTAAAAGCCCACATGTGACTTTTAGAAAAGTGGGGAAGAAACACGGTCTTGGTGCATGTGGGTGGATGTGTCGGGGGGCGGGGGGAGGAGAGAATTTCACATCCTTGGTCTTTGTCTCAGGCCAACCTGCAGTCCTTTCCTCCCTGCATCAGTGCTACGAGGGCCCGACTGCCTTCTCGTTTCACCAGAATTCCATCTTTCCGAAGAAATCAGACTTCCTCCCTCTAAGGAGTTCTTTCCAGGGCCCCTGATAAAAGAATTATGTGAAGCCAAATAACTCGTGTGGTTTTATGCCTCACTTCCCTAGGATGCCGTTAGCCACATCACCTCTTTATTTGACAGAATTTCCTACCCTGTTCCACCTGGAACAGAGGGAAAACAGGAAGGAGGACATGGTGTCGGGAGGTTGGCTTGGGAGAGGTGGCCTTGGGGAAGTCCAGCAGAGGGAGCGTCTCTTCAAACAAGACAGAGGGCAGCCATCTTCCCAAGGGGTCACTGGTCAGCCCCACATACTCTGGCTCCTGTTCCAAGCCTCCTGGCCATAGCATTTCTAATTGATTTGGAAATAACGAATGTTATGGGATGGACGCCCAGAGACCGTGCAGGCCAGAGAAGTGAAGCCATTTGTCCAAGGCCACACAGCTGCCCAGTGCCAGCATTGGCCTTGAACCCAGTTCAACTCCCAGAGCAGCCCTTTAGTGCACTATCCTGTCCCTCAGAGACAACTTAGTGCCTTCCCAAAGTCCTCTACGAAGCCCGGTATCTCTTGCGTGTGGCTCTCAGGAAGGATGGGCGCCATTTCTCACTTTGGAGATGCAATCGCTTATCCAGTTCAGAAGCAAGGGTTCGGGTGAGGTGTGCAGGTCAGAGGGAACGGAAGCAGGGAACCATTTACATGCTGGTAAAAGGGTTCAGGCCCTCTTGCCAAGCCACACACACTTAGAACACATCCAGCTTTTCTTGGAACCATCTGGTACACAGTGCATCCCCGACTGACGTTGGGTGGATGGGTCAGTAGGTGACTGACCACCTGGTGGGGGTGCTGGCCATCCTCACTTGTCTCCCGTCATTTAAAGACCTAAAACTCTACCTTCAAGAAGTCTTCTCGGATTGATGGGAGAATGAATGGATTCTTTGGCCTTGACTAGTGTTTCTGGACTCATTGGTCATTCCGGGAAAGGTTCCAGAACGGAGTCTCATTGGCCTGACTTCAGCCACACAACCCAATTAGTTGCTCTCACCAGGAGAATGAGGCTCCATTCAGCCCAGCCTGGTTCGCCTACTCATGAGAGAGCCAGAGGTGGGCCCTCTTCCCCAGCACACCGACTGGGGCAGAGGTGGGGGGATGCTTTCCCGAAGAAAATCACCGTTTCCTACCCGAAGAAGGAGAAGTAGACGCCGGGCAGGCAAGGAGCGGAGAGCCCCACAGACTGAAAAGCAAGGATTTCCTCATCTCCCTCCCAGAGCCACAAAGGGCTGTGGGACCTCGTATACCCAATTCACTCCTATATTATGCTCAAGCAGAGTGAGGGCTTTGTAAATATTTGAGCGAATGAAAGAATAAATGATTGGCAAATGAATGAATGAACCTCCTGAGAGCAAAGGCCGTCCTCACGATGGGAAAAAAGCGGGGCCCCGACCAGAGCTGCGGGGAGTGGCCGGGCCCCACGCTCAGCGGGCCTGGCCTGGGAGCCAGTCCGGAAGCCCAGGCCGTGTGGAGAGTGTGTGCAGGGCCACGGAGGCCGGGTCGCATCCCTGCCAAGGGCCCTTGGGCCTGAAGTTCGGCGCGAGGCCACGCACGCTGGCAAGCTGGTGGCAGGTCTACGGGCTTAGGGTGCGGTGTGGTGTGAAATGAGGCCATCTCTCCTCAAATGCACCCGCCTTGGCCAGTGGCCCTGGTCGTGGAGGAACTTTCCAGGTAACAGATGGATCCGGAGTGATAGGAGAGAGCCCCCGGGCGTGATAATTTCCTCGCTCCTTGAAAGCTGAGCCCAGAAGGGAGAACCATTGACAGGCATTCTTTCCCGAGCTGGGGGATGGGCTGCGGGAGGCCTGAAACAGGAGATGACCAGATGACGGGGCAGCGTGGCCTCCCCGGAGGCTGGCCTGGCCCGAGTGGGGCTCTCCGGGCTCCTGACGGCAGTGCTGGGCAGATGTCACTGTGACCGAACCTGTAATTCTTTAGTTTCCGGTTAAGGAAGTTCTAATGGACAATCTTGAGCATTTACCTTGTAGGAAGGGGAGGAGAGGGGCCGAGAGCGTCTGAAGGCAAAACAAGGATGCCTTGGGATGCTTTTCACGCAAATCTACGCCTGAGTTCCCCGCGTGGAGGGAGAGGCTTTTTCATGGCTCCTTGATCTTTTAAAATGAGAGGCGCCTGGAGGGCCGCCCAATTTGGAGGCCCCCCCCAAAGGGCATACTGGTAAAGGAACACCCCAGGCTCTCAGCTCATGGAGAAACAGCATCCCAGTTTTCAACAAACTCTGCCTAACCAGGTTCCTTCTGGTGTGTGTGTGTGTGTGTGTGTGTCTGCTGTGGCCACAACTAAGTTCAGCACCCGAAACGAATCGCCTCCCACAACCGGGAAGCCAGGGCCGCTAAGCCTCCCCATTCCGCAGACAAAGAAGCAGTTGTATGTGACTGACCTGAGGTCACAGAGACATAGAGCCAGGCTGAAACCCAGGTCTGACTGGTTCCAGAGCCCACACCCAGCCCCTCGATCACACTGTTAACTGGGGGAAGGGGATCTACTAACGTCACCCATGACATTCGTCAACCCACTCAGCTGAGAGCACCTTGTAAGAAAGTCCTCCGAGGTCAAACCTCCGCAAAGTCCCCAGGAACAGGAGCGTGCGACCCAGTCGTCAACAGACATTGACAGAGTACCCGCGACATGCCCGGCACAGAGCTGGTGGCTGGGGATGCTTCGGCCAGCGTGACCCAGGGGCCCTGCCTCTGGGCAGACGGGAGATTCCCATGAAGGGTGATCTGGGAAGGCCTCCAGGAGGGGGTAACGTTGGAGCAGAGAGACCATCCTGGAAGAGTGTCGCCTAGGGAGGGAACAGCAGGAGGGCGGGAGCCTGGCTGATGCACTCACAAAAAAGCGGGGGAGGGGGAGGGCATGGGGAAGAAACACAGCAGGGACCAGAAGGTGATGCAGAGCCTGAGAGGCTGTGGTTAGGACCGTGGGTCTGGCTGAATCTGATGAGCCTCTTGGCGACCCCTGGGGTCTGTACGCGTGGGTCCTCTCGAGGTGGGGAAGGTTCAGCGCCCCTGACGGCTGAGATTAGCAGCACTCCCTCTGGACGGAAGCGTTCACTCAGGCCTTCCAAACTACATCCCCACGGAGAAGGTTCTGAGCGGGGGCGGGCGGGGTGGGGAGGGATGTCAGGGTGGTCTCACTACCCCCTCCCTGTGGTCGCCTGCCCTTGCTACCCCCTGGAAGACGAGGATTCCGAGGCCCTTCTCCCGAAATTCCTGAGACAGGAAGAGTCACCACCGCGAACATTTCCTTCTTTCTGACTCTTCGGGCCTCTCAACCACCATGGTTCTCCACTTGGCCTAACTCCCTTTCCTCTGGTGGAAAAGGCTGCAGGAACGCTTTTGGCACTCTCTCTCCGCTCGCTTTTATTTTTAAAGGTGTCACGGGCCACCCACCCTTGAGGAGAGTAGGAAAGAGAACGAAGACGCAGTGGGGGGGGGGGGGTGGCGGGGTACAGGTGAATCTTCCTGCTTGTCACGCCTCGGGCTCTAGATGGTGGCCCCGTGGCTGGTCACCGTCTCCATGTGACGGTGACTCAGGGGCTGGATCACGCACGTGGACACTGTGAGGAACCTGGGAGACATGCTGTGGACCTGCCCGGACCTGACTGTGTCATCGACCGGGTCGCCTGTCTCTTGCTTTTCAGAAGGGATATCACCTCCCGTGGATGCTCGCAAAGGCAACTGGGCTGCAGAGAAGCCTGCTGGAGGCTCCCCCGTGTCCTACAGTAGCGTGATGAGTGTTCATGAGCGCCAGCCGCAGGGAGAGGGACAGGCTGCGGGAACGTGGGGGGCGGGGATCACCCACAGTCAGGAGCTAGTGGCCCTGGTTGGGGCCCAGCGGCTCCTCGACGAAGCTCCCCTATGTGCCTCCCCAAACTGGCTGGGTATGGCCTGACCTTTACTTTTCGTACACTCTCATTTAAAATTTTTTTTTCCTGGTTCTTGGCTCTGGAAAAAGTGGGAAACCGTAGACAGGGACCATACTGTTGACGTCTTGGTCAGAGAGGAGGAAAGATTTCACAGTTACTGCGAGAAAACACCGGTTGACGTGTGGGCTCATAAATCACGCCCACGTTTATGAATTTGTGGGTATGGGTCTATATGGTATTTTTCCTTTTCTCAAGAAGCGAGTTTAAGCTCCAGACTCTCCGACAAGGCCCCATTAAATAGGGCCTTTCTCCTGCCTGCTGAGGGCTGCTTTTATAAGAGTGTTTATCAAACGGAACCTGAATCCCTTTTTCCCTCCACTGGGAGGGCAGGAGCCATGCACTCCGGGGCCTTCGAGGGAGGCGAGCACGGCTTCTTTGCACCAAGTTCATGAAATCAGAGACAGCAAAGGTGCCTTCCTGAGCAGGGAAGCTTCCCAGGCAAAGGAGGAATGGCTCCCGGTGCCCAGATTGGCCAGACGGTTGACCTTTGTGTCGGGCACATTGCCCGAATCCTCTCTGGCAGCCAGATGCTTCTAACTCCGCCCTCTCGTGTCCCCCGCCCCCTTCAGCCAGCCTGCAGTCACCGGGCTCTAAAACGGCTGCTGAATAAACTATCGATCAAATAACAAATATTTTTAGCATCCATCATGTGCGTGCCACTGGGTTAAGACCTAGAAAATGTATGGGGCTTTGGGGAGGGGGAATGAGGTTCTCAGCTATGAATGATGGCAAAAATATGGCACGCCAGTGCCCACTCGTGCCTCCTGTGCTCCAAGCAGACATTGCTAATCGATCACTGTGTGCGTAGCTCCCCAATTCTCTGTTTGACACTGGGCCCCTGGTGGGGGGGCGGGGGGGTTCCTCCTTGGGAAGGTCTATTAGGACATAGAATCTGGGAGATGAGGGGTCACCCGCTTGACCGGCCAGAGGCATCCCATCAATCCCGGGGATCAGTGGAATAACAGACATCACGCCGTCCTCTTCTTCTGCGTGTCTTGGGAGGATTAGAAACCCACCCCTTGTATACAAAGCACCGTGAGAGGCAACGACACAGGTGATGACAGCCAGGTCAGGAAGCCAGGCCTAGGCTTTCTGCCGTGTTGCCACTCACCTGCACCAAGGCCACCCTGAACGACTTCCTGGAGGTGCAAAGAATGAAGAAGAAACAAAGCCCAGACGGGACTGGGGACAATGGGGTCTTTGCAAAGCCTCTCCACGGAACAGCTAATTATGTTACGTATTTCACGGAGCCCCGGTCGCTACGCTGAAGCTGCCGTCGCTCTCGCATGGCAGAACTCTCACAGCGACCCGCGTCCCCCTGCGGTGCGTCACTGGTCCTCTGCGTGTGTCCGGCCACCTGAATGCAGTGGGGCCTCAGCTCCCTCCAGGTGAGTGCCGGAATCAGGCACGTCGAACGTGGGGTTAACGCCACCAGCAGCCCCTGCACGAAACCCGCGTAGACCGTCTACCTGAGGAGGTAGGCGTTACTCTTATCTCCATTTGATAGGCGGGGAAACTGAGGCTCGGAGCGCTTAGCCATCATTTCACAAAGGGGGAAAGGGAGCTCGGAGAAGGGAAGTCCCTTGTTCAAGGCCACACAGCTAGGGGGCAAGAGAGCCAGAACTCAAACCCAGACTGCATGACCCTCTTAGGGCCTGGTACATTTCAGCCAGTCCCTCTGGCAGAGGGTCTCCGAGGGGGAGGCAGGTGAGAGCTGAGCTCACACGTGGGCTCAGAGCTGAGGGGTTCTCGCTTGGTCAGGAAGGTCGGCCGCTGCTCCTCGGGGAGACTTCTGGCCACCACCATTCCAGGACCTCTGGTCCCAAGTAGGAAGCAATGGGGGACACACTAGGAGCCCAGCCCACATTGGGACCACGTTCTGGGGGCCCTCGGCTGCTGTTTGGAATGTTCTCTGGGCCATCCATTTTCCCCAGTGTCGCTGGCTATTGGAGCTCCACACAGCCTGGAACAGTCCCCTCCACAGACGGGTCCACCCCCCCCCCCCACCTTTGCAGCTTCCTAACTGGGACCTGGCGCCAGGCTCCAGGGTCTCAGCTCTCTGCCACCTTCTCCCAAAGAGGTTCAACTTCAGATTCCTCTGGGTTATATTAGTTTCGTGTGGCTGCTATCACGGAGTGCCATAAACTGGGCGGCTGACAACAATAGGGATTTACTCTCTCACAGGGCTGGAGGACAGATGTCTGAAATCAAGGTGTGGGGCGCCTGGGGGACTCAGTCGGTTAAGCATCTGATTTCGGATCAGGTCATGATCTCATGGTTCGTGGGTTTGAGCCCCACATCAAGCTCTGTGCTGACAGCTCGGAGCCTGGAGCTTGCTTTGCATTCTGCATCTCCTCTCTCTCTGCCCCTCCCCCCTCCCTCTCTCTGTTTCTCTCTCTCTCAAAAATAAATAAACATTAAAAAAATTTTTTTTAATGAAATCAATTTGCAGACAGGGCCACATTCCCTCTGCAGGCTCCCAGGGGAGGGTCCTTCCTGGTCTCTTCCAGACTCTGGTGGCTCCTGGTGTTCCTTAGCTTGTGGCCCCATCCCACCAGTCTCTGCCCCCATCTTCACACCGGCTTCTTCCTTCTGTGCCTTGGTGTCCTCTCCTCTTCTAATAAGGACACCAGTCATTGACTTTAGGGCCCACCTAAATTGTCCGGGATAATTTCATCCCAACATCCTTAACTAAATACACCTGCAACGGCCCTATTCCCAAATAAGGTCGCTGAGGTCCCAGGTGGATGTGAAATTTGCGGGGGCACCACTCGGTCCACTACAGGGGTCCTTAGGGCAGTGGCCGGCTGTGGGCGGGGATCCCTGAGCATCCAGGGCGGCCGTCAGATCCAGATGCCCCGGAAGAGAGGGTAACATCAGCAGCCAGGGCTCCCCGTGCTCACTATCCCCGTGGGCATCACTCCCCTAAGAGTGGGGCTCTCTCACAGTGGGGTCTGCACATACCCCGTTCTCCAGGGAGGCTTCAGAAAGGGCCTGCGTCACCTTCTTTTCTTTAGGGGCCAGAGGGAGATAAGGTCACCTTGCTTTCACCATCATCATCATCATCATCACCACCAATTTTTGCTTTGTTTTTGGGGTGTGTGTGTGTGTGTGTGTTTAACTTGTTTCATTTCTTAAAAGGCGCACTGGGGCCAGGAAAGAGTCTTTAGGTCCTTGTAATGTTTGCCACAGGCTGACAGAGGATCCATTGTCCTTAGGGCCGGGGGCCCTCTGGGGAGATGTCAGTCTCTCTCCTTCTGGGGCCTGGGGCTGGTCTCAGCTGTCCCTGAATCCGGATTTGCTGGGAAGTGGGCTGCAGAATGGACCCCGGGAGAGTCATAAACCCCAGGCAGGAATGAAGCATGGTTTAAAATGTGAGGATTTGAATGGAATAATATACAGCCTGGGAGATAAGCCTCTTACTCCAGGCCTGGATTGCTGTAACAAAGCCCACAGATGGGATTACTGCAAAGAACTGAACCAGGAAAGAAACATAATGACCTGTGTGCTCAGCAGGCAGAGAAGCCAAAGCCTCTGCCCTTATGGAGCCCCCCCCCCCTCGCACTGAGCTCCCGGGGTACACCCAGCACCCCCAAAGCTTCTCCACACAGGATCCAGAGGAAGCGTTTAAAAATCTGATAAGTGGAGCTCTATCAGATGGTCCAGTAATAACTATATTATTGCAAATGACAGGGGTTTTAGATTTTTAAAAATATATTTATATATTTCATATATACTATATACTGTACAAATATGTATTTATTATATATGTGTATGACCCTTGGAGTCTATCTGGATCTCCTTCCCGTCTTGGCCGAGGGCGGTTGTTGAGAATGAAGGTCTTCTCCACCTCGCAGTGAGCAGTAACCCCCCCACCCTGTCCCGCCACCACACAGGGCCTCTCTGAGCTACCCCAGACCCGCGGAACCCCACTGGCTCACCACCTCCCTGCTGGCGGTTCCTGACTTCTTTTGGGGGAGAAGTTGATGCACATTTCTGCCTACAAACCCTCTATTCTTTGAAAGCCACACACAGCTCTTGAGACCAAAAAACAACCCACTTTGCCCAGATTTGAAGGGTCCTTGACAGGGCCGAGGGCCTTGGAGGAAAGAAAACGTTCTCGCCAGGGAATAAATGCATCCCTCAGTAGGGAAGATGCCTGGAGTGTCCACCTGGATTCCAGAACTCTCCAAGCAAATCCATGGGCACCACTGTCAGGTGGCTTCTGAAGCACCTGGCATAATGCCGGGCACAGGAAAGGTGCTTGATAACTACGCGAGAAGGCCAAATAGCAAAAACATTAATCATCATGCTAATTATCAGTGGTCCTTATTGGACACTCATGAGGAACCAATCTCTGTGTGGAGCACTTTATTTATTTATTTTTAAGCTTATTTATTTATTTTAAGAGAGCAAGCGAGCAGGGGAGGGGCAGAGAGAGAGAGAGAGAGAGGGAGAATCCAAGCAGGCTCCATGCTGTCAGCACACGGCCCGGTGCGGGGCTCAAACTCATGAACCATGAGATTGTGACCTGCGTGGAAACCAAGAGTCGGACGCTTAACTGACTGAGCCACCCAGGCGCCCCGGAACACTTTATCCTCAACAAGAAGACGCACTTCTAACCCAGATGGTGGCAAGACCGGGCACATTTGGGCTAGGGGCAGGGGAGAGAGATGGGTGGACATTCGCCCAGCCCTCTGGAAGTTCGTGTCTAGTTAGAAAGACAAGTATCGAAAACCTCACTGCTGATAAGGGTTAAACAGCCGTTCAATACAACAATAGAAGAGATATTCAAGACATTACATGATTAATTGCCCGGAGAATCGTAGGGATGATTAATGTTTTAGGAACTCAGGGGAGGGAGCCATTTTTTCTTTTTTTCAAGCTGGCCAGAACAGACACCATGGGGGTGACTGTGCCCTTTCAAAGGGGGCTGGTGGAGCTGTGGTCTGCAAGGGCTGTTGTCTGGGGGACCCATGAGGGTAGGAGTTCTGGGGAGAGTGTTATTTTTAAGGAGTGACTGACATTCAGTTGCCCACTTACTATGGTCAACCCACGTGGGTGTCTTTAGAAAACCAGCAAGTTCAAGGAAATGGGGAACCAGTGGAAGGTTGGTATTTATTGCTTCTCCAGGTGCTTAAGCTTCTCCAGGACAAGCCACTCATCTGAAATCTCCCCTCTGGAGGAGGTATTGGAATCTGGTGTTTGCATTATGGGAAACCAGGGCGAAGACGCTGGCTTCGAGCCCCGAAAGCAGCTGGGGCATTTTCCCCCCCTGGCAAATGGGTCCCACATAATATTCCAAAAACACATCATTTTCACGGTTGTGATAGGATTGACAAGTGTTTGGATTTTGCCCGAGATTTCAAGAGGCAAGAGCTGAGAAGTTTCTTTGAAGCTTCTAGAGCTCTGGATTGTGTTCGGTTTGGGTATCTATTAAGAAAACAGCCATTTCATCATGGCTAGCACCATAAATTGGTTCGTGGATGCCCAAGGCTTTATCTCATTAAATCGTGTCGCTATCTATAAATGGCATTCAGGCTGTTTCTCTGGGAGCAAGGTTATCTGACTGTTTAGAAACTCCAACCCGGACTGGTGAGATGCCTCTATCTGCAGACTTGGGTGAGACAGCCAGCATTTCCAAACATGCGAACAATCCAGAAAGGTCTGCCGCCCTTCCAGGGCTGTGCTGGGTCAGGGTGCAGCTACCCTTTAGCCCGGGTGGGCCCCCGCTCTGGGCTCTGGCTGTCCCCGGCAGTGAGAAAGCAGATGGCCGATCATGAATCACAGACTGTCATCTGCAGGGGCTGGCCGGCGACGTCACAGCTGGGGAGGGGGCTTCTGGAGCCGGGAGAGGCCCAGAGAGAAGAAATGTACCGAGCACTGAATTAGCCACAATGCCCCGCCCTCCCCTCTTTTTCTCTCCCCCCTTCAACCTAACTGACTTGAATCCCTCATGAAAAAGCTACTATCTGCAAAGACGCATCTTGTCACTGGTGCAAAGCCACTGGTGTGGCCCCTCCCCCAGCTGTGTCTTAAAGGCAGCTGTAACAGAACCGTGATGAGAGGTCCCAGGGAGGCTGCAGGAGGCAGGCCGTGGGGCCAGAACTGGGGTCGAGGCCCCACTGCGCCACTCCCCTGGGGGCCAGCCTCTCGGCTTCCTTGCCTGTAAAACGAGCCGGGGCGTCTGGGTGGCTCAGTCAGTTAAGCGTCCGACTTCAGCTCAGGTCATGGTCTCAGGGTTTGTGAGTTCGAGCCCCACATCAGGCTCTCTGCTGTCAGCACCGAGCCCGCTTCAGATCCTCTGTCCCTCTCTCCCTCTGCCCACCCCCACTGCTTGCACTCTCTTTCTCTCTCAAAAATAAATAGACATTAAAAAAAAAAACACAACTGAAAAAGAAAACGGCCTTGCGGTGGGGAGGACATCACATGAAGCATCCCAGTGGAGAACCAGCCAAGGTGGGGGCGATGATGGCAGCACAAGGCCTGACCAGGGTGGTCCTGTCACCGAGAGAGCAAGTTCCCTTGGGCGTTCCCTCCATAGGGGGAGATGGGAAGGGTCAGCGTATCTGTGGCGCTTTCGTAGCCCGGCCAGGACCTTGGCATAGCCCCTGAGGCATGGGAACGTTTGGCCAAGCCAACCGGGGGCGGGTGGGGTGGGGGGGAGGAGATTTTCCAGGCTGGACGCAGCAACAAAGCCCCAGAGGTAGCAACAGCCCCGTGTTTATGGGGCAGCCGGGAACGATGGCAGGAGGCAGGGGGAGGGAGAGGAAGGGGGAGTCTGTTGTTCTATTACATTAAAAATAAGTTCCATATGCTGATGGTCCCCAAGGAAGGCAGCCTCAGCACTGAAGGCCCTGGCAGTCATTTGAAGACAGGCTTTCCGAGGGCCAGGCCTTGTGAAGAACCTGTCACCAAATATTTCATCGGCTGCTTGAGCTATTGAAGGAAAACAATATTCCGTGAGCCCCCCTGGCACGTGGTGCTGTCGGGACATGAGGCTGGAAGGAAGGAAGCGGAGGAGAGCCTTCCAGAGACCCTAGACCGGATGCTCCCAGCGACAAGGCTGGCGCGAGAGAAGTTCCCAGAAACAGGAACAATAGCTACCACTCGGCAGCCTCGAGGTCCTTCACCCCACTGGCCCGCTGCGATGAGACTGAGCCGTGCCCGGTACAGAAACTTCCAGGGCCTGCCGTCTGTCTGCCCCCCATCCTGCCAGGGAAAGTGCAAACCCAGAGCCTGGTTCTGGAGCCCCTCACCTGGGAGGTGGAAAACATGGCGGACTGAATGGCTCCAGGGCCCAGAGGCCCAGCACCACACCAGCTCCGCTGTGATGCTTGGGGGCACCGCCCCTCTGCCCACCCGTTCCTCTGCACGTCCCCTCAGGGCCACCTTGGCTCCCCACCCGGATCTGGGCTTCTCTCCTGGGCTCTGCCACGGGCTGTGCCACCCTCTGCCATGCACCCATGCCACCTGGGACCATGTCTGGCTTCCTCCCGGGAAAGTGAGACGCCCACCAACCCATATGTGGTTGGTCGAATCTGGGAATCACACGAGCCTCGTGACCCAGGGTGGGTACCACCGTGTGGTCGTCCATGTATATGCCACAGGCCTTTCCAGAAAACCAGCTTCAACAGACGCAACACCGGATTCTCAGTCTGAGGCAGGACCCGCAAGGCCAGGAACCCGCAGCGTCCACTCTTGTCAGGCCTGTGGAGTTGGAGTCAGTGCAGAAGAGGAAGGGAGAGAGGAGTGGAGTTGGAGGAGGGAGGAGCCTAAGAGGAGAAGGAAGGTGGGGGTGGAAAGCAGAGACGCCAGGACGAGGCAGTGAGAACAAGACGGTGGAAGGGAGACACGGGAGGCAATCGAGAGAGACGGAACGACCTTCAGTTGTGTCAGCCCCACCATCTTGCGGGTTCACCCCCCCCCCCCCCAGGAGACCCGCCTCTGATCCCAAACGTGGGCAATCCCCGAGCTGGGCCCTCGGCAGGCCCGGGCCCAGCCACAGGAGAGACAACTGCCGAGGTGCTCAGTCAAGTGCATCCTCGGGCCGAGGGCACAAGGTGCCTTGATGTGGCTTTGGCTCACGGCCCCTCGAGGACAGGCGCGGGCATTTATTCCCAGCACAGCTTTCTGATCAGAGATACCCAGTACCCCAACCTTTTAGAGCTCTGGCCACCTAATAGCGTGATTTCTTTCTCTGTCATCAGCGGTAACAGACTGACCTATAAAAGGCTTTAAAAGTGCTACAGATCGTTCCTCCAGCCCCCCGAAGTCAAGCTCATTGGGAAAACGGGTGATGTATCGCTCCCTGCCAGTCTGGGCGTTTGGACCCGGGTGACAGACCGCGCTCACCTCTGCGGCCTCCCGGAGTGAGGTGAATGGAGAGTAGGGTGGCAGGCGAATCTTAGGGGGGGGGCGGTCGGAGCGGCCTCCATCCCCCACTCTGCCCCTGCCCCCCGCCCCCTCCCCATCCGGGGCCACCAGGGGAGGCAGGCCAGGCCTGACGTTAAAGCTCCACGTTTAACGTCCACCTGACGTTAAAGCAGGTGCAGTGGGCGGCCCTGACCGGAGGGGCGGGGCGTGTGTCCCGGGACACAAATAAACGTGGACCTATTTCCTGTGGCCCCAACAGCTATGGAGGGGCATGGGCAGCGCCTCTCACCATCTGCCTGCGTCTCGTTGTGTGTCTGTCCGTCTGCCATCCGTCCCTCCCACTGGGCCCGGGCTGCCGTGTTCCCGGCCCTGCCCCCGCTGCCCACTCGGGGGACGACGCGCCCGGGGGACCCCTGGGGCGGGGGCGGCCTGGGTGGCGCGTCTGCTCGCCCTGCCCATCTCGTGTCTGGCCAGGGAGCGCGTCCGCGGCCTCCGAGCCTGTCAATCTCTCCTCCCACCTCAAGAAGTGGCCCTTTCAACACAAGGGCAGCACAGGCGTGGGTGTGGGCGATCGGCGGGGGCTTCGGCGGGAACGGAGGCCAGCGGGGGATTCGGTGGCGGCGCGGCCCCCACGTCTGCATTCAGACGAGGGGTGACTCACCCGGCGAGTGGGGTGAGTCAGCTCGGCCGCACGCTGATGAGACCGGCATTAAAAATGCACACTGGTAACGGGCGAGCCGGCAGGCAGCCCTGGACGATGCCACACACACACACACACACACACACACCCCCTCGAGGGTACACACGCGTATTCGCACACGCATCTCTCTGTGCACACTCATAACCCCCCCCACCCTCATACACACACTGACACTCACATTCACGCGCACACCCACGCAGCCACCTTCTCTCCCTTTTCTCTCTCCCCGCACCCCCCCATTCTCCCTCCCCGTCTCTTCCTTCCTGTTAAGAACGTGGGCTTTGAAACTGGGCCGTCACACCCCCAGCCCACCACATCCCAGCCGTCTGTGACCGCGTACAAATGTCCCCCCCTCCCCGGCCTGGTCCCTCATGCCCTGGTCTGCAGGGCACGGAGGCCATTCACGCCACCCCCTTGATGAAGCTCCATGCAAAGTGCTTGCAATGAGGCCTGACTCATCGTCGCAGGCACCCTGGGTGGGTCTGGGCCCCCGAAGCTAGGGTCATTTGTGGAGTCCTGCATCCAGCCAGCATCCACTGGGTGCCCAGTCTGTGCCCACAATCCTCCCCAGGCACAAGGTCTGGGAGCAGAGCCGGCAGGTAAACAACCGAATCACAAGCAAGGCAGGAAGGCAGCTACGGAACCAGGAACCGAGTGGGGTGGGGGTGGGACACAGCAGGCTTAGATTCTGAGGATGGAAAACCGTAGCAGCGATCTGGAGGCAGGACTGAGGCCGGGGGTGGGGGTGGGGGTGGGGGGATGACTCCCGGATCAGCGCTGGTGGGTTTGGTTACCCCTACAGACAGTAGTGGGGGGAGAGGGGTCGGTAGGGACTCAAGAGCCAGGGAAGTGGCCTTTGGCCAGAGGAACCCCAAAATGACTGGGGCTGGCTGCAAAGAACACACTTTCCCTGTGCCCCTTATTTTTGTTCATCTCTGCAGGGAGGTCCGGGATGCCTTCTTCTGTCGACAATACTCTTTCAGTTGACAAGAGCCAAAACCCAGTTTAATGTGGCTCAAGGCACATTGTGCGACGACACTGATTCAAGAAAGCGCGTATCTAGATTGATAGGGCGGATTTCAGGCATGGCAAGATCCAGGGACGTTAAACCTGCTATCAGCATCTTGCTCCGTCCTGAGCTCTGGTTTCCTCCACATTGGTCGCATGCCTAGGCAGCCTCTCCCTGCCCGTGGCTCATGGTGGGTCCTGTTTCACAGCCTCCCAGATCGGCCAACCCAAGGAGAGGACTGGCTTCATTAGAGCCACACTCAGAGCCGCACAATCGCATCTCCTTGACCCCCTGGCTTAGGTACCCAACTCTAAATGAGCCAGAGTGGCCACAAGGTAGATACTCTAACTGACCAGCCTGGGGTCACGGGCTCTGTGCAGACCTCTCAGGTTGAAAATCGGAGAGGGATAGCCCCCCAAAAGAGATCCAAGGCACCAGAGCCGGAAGAAGGGGGGAAGACGCTGGGCCAGACATTGTCCTCCTTCTGCAGCAGTGGGACAACAAAGCCTGCTCTCCAAGGGGCCACAGAAAGCAGACAGAGGGCAGCTGAGAGCAAGGGTGGGGGGGGGGGGCCCAGGGAGACGGAGGCAGGCCGCATCCCCAGTGAGAGACTGGACCTCAAGGCGGATGAGGGGTGGGGGTCTGTGGTGAGTTGACGGCGTTCCTCGGGGCGGGGCATTGGATCCCATAAGGAGGATGGGATTTTGAGGGCCTGCCAAATGACCACAACCCAAAGGCTTTAAACAACGGAAATGTATTCTCCCACAGTTCTGGAGGTCAGAAGTCCAAAGTCAAGGTGTCGTTGGCAGGGCTCTGTTCCTCTGAGGTCTGTGGGGAACGGTCTGTTCCAGGCTCTCTCCCAGCTCCTGGTGGCCGTCAGCAACCCTTGGCGATCGTTTTCGTGAGACGCCTCGCCCCGCTCCCTGCCGTCGTCGTCACAGAGCTGCCTCCTCTGTGTCTGTGTGTCTCCTCTCTGTCTGACAGGAGGACTCATGTCAGTAGACCCAGGGTCCTCCCTAATCCAGGAAGATCTCACCTCCAGACCCTCACCTTAGTCACATCTGCGAAGATCCTCATGCCCCACAAGGTCGCAAATAAGGATCTGGGTGCATGTATCTGCCGGGGCGGGGGGGACAATGAAACGCACCACAGGGGGCTTGATTTTTGCGAGGGAATTGACAAAATTGCATGTTCGTAAGAGACTCGAGTTCTGTGCTGAAGTCAGATGAACGCCTTCGCCTCTTTGCTGATCTATCCAGACATCACTAGCCATCAACCGAGTGCAGCAGGTGGGCTGGGGGTCTCTGACGGGGACCCCATAATGAGACGGTGATGGGGGCTTCTGGAGGAGGTGGAATGGGAGCCAGGGGTGGGGTCGGGAGGCCGGGGTCCAGGACTGTGGTTTCCATGGCAGCTGTGAGGGCTGCACTCACGGTTTTAGCCCATGGCGGGAGCCCCCAGAGTTTTGGAAAGTGTTTACCATGGCGCACCCGGGCCAACAGAATGAAACCTTACACCGAGGTCAGACCCTCGTGGGGACCCAGTCTCCGTTTTCTTGGGCTCCAACCCGGTGGGTCTAGTCAGCAGTCCAAGACCACCTTGTGAAACCAGAAGGCGTGACAAAGGCTTCCTGCAGGGTTCTGGGAAGCCCTGGGTCTCTGCCCCAAGCTCTACCCATCTGGCCTCCCCAGGACCGGGGAGGGAGGGAGGAAGAGGACCCCAACAAGGAGGAGAGGCCCTCGGCGGGGAGGCCTCAGGGCCCCAAATCCACCCCGCGAGATGGCTTGTCAAAACGGGCTCACTGTCTGTTGGGATTATTCTTGCTCCCGGATACTACGGGGTTTGGGGGGTCATCTCCGGGACCACCCAGGAGTGGGCGGTTTAGGTGCCAGGTTTACTAAAGAGAAGCGCGCACACACACGCACACACACACACACACACACACACACACATAACACTCTCACACTGACCTGCAAGCACCCACACTCACACACACATAGGCTTTCACACTCACACGTAAGCACACACAGAAAACACACACACTCCCGAAGCAGCCCCTACTCACGAAAGAGAGACAGTGAGAGGGGAGAGGAGGAGGGGCGGGAAAAGGGAAGGAAGAGGAAAGGAGGGGGAAGGAAGAGAAGTCACCAAACCCGCGAGATCACCAAGAACCCAGTCCCGTGGGTTCCACCCCCGACTGGGCGAAGGCTGCCCTCAAGTCCTGGAGAGAGAAGCGCGTGTGTCCATCCACGCCCAATCAAATGGAGCACCCACGTGACCCAGGGACACTTCTGCCTTTCTTGCTGACGCTCAGGGGACACAGACCCCAGCCGCCACCCCCACCTCCGTAGCAAGACCAAGCAGACTTGTCAGCAGGGCCTGCCGTGGCAGGGACTGGGTTCCAGCCGTGCCAGTCGTAACCACGCACTGAGTTGCTCCTCGGGTCGGACGTGGGACACAGAGGTGCCGGCACCCAGTCGGTGGCCCAGAAATAGGACGTGAGTCAATGGACCACCTTGTGAGGTAGAAACTGTTTCTATACGAGGACGCCAACGCTGGCCAGATGCTCGCCCGGGATCACACCGGTATTAAGGGCTGCAGCCAAAACCCAGGCCCGGTTCTGTTAATTCTAAAGCCAGACGTACGCTTTCACCGTTGCTGCCGTAACCAACTACCACCCGCTTAGTGGCTTAGAACAACACGGATCTAATATCCCATAGTCCTAGAGGTCAGAAGCCCAACACCGGTCTCGCTGGGCAAAGTCAGGCGTTCCCAGGGTCGGTTCCTCCCGGCCGCCACGGGCACAGTCCATTTCCTTGTCTCTTCCACATTCCAACGGCCTCCCACGTTCCTTGGCTCGTGGCCCCCTTCCTGTGGCCCCCTTCCCTACCTTCAGAGCTACAAACGTGCATCTGACCCTGCTTCTGTTGTAACTCTTCTGACTCCAGCCTGGAAATGTTCCTTGATTTTAAGGATCTGTGTGATTAGATTGGACAGTCTCCCCACCTCGAGGTCCATAATGTAATCACAGCTGCAAAGTTCCTTCTCTCAGGTTCCAGGAGTTAGGATATGGGCATCTTTGGGGGGGGCCAGGAGTCTGCTCAGGATTCTATATCGGTGCTCTGAGCTGCTCCCCGATCAGCCGGGGCCTCCAGGAAGCTCCTGACAGAACCCCCAGCTCTATCTGTAGGCCACGCTGCCTACAGGGTTATGGACTGTCATGAGCAGGTCACACTATGCCACTGAAGCCTTCCCAGCAGGCGCCTGGGGCGTGAGGCAAGGGGTAGGCAGTAAGGCTGGTGGAGCATGCTCTCAGTGGGAGGCAGAGGGCATTTGGGGAGCGCAGGGAGGCCAGTGGGGTTGGAGGGAAGGACACAGTGCTGGCAGGTTGAGAAGAAGAGGGAAGGTGGGGCTGGTGAGGGCAGCAGAGGCTGGACCACAAGAGGCCTGTGTTGTTTTCCAGAAACCTAGCTAAGGCTATGCTTGGAAAGGGCAAGACCGGGAACTAGGGTCCCCCCGGGCAGCTCTGGGGCCAGTTGACAGGAGATGGCAGTGACAGCTACAGGTAGGTGGCAGGGTGGAGGTGGAGCCGGATGAATGCATCCAAGAGCTGTCGGGAGGGAGAATGGACAAAGCTTGGTGACCGCGTGAGAGGGTGGTCTGGGAGAGGGAGGCCAAGGACTCGGGCTGGGACTGCCCAAACAGAAATTGATTTGGAGATAGAGTGAATGCTTCTCCCTTGTATGAGTCAATGAGGTACAACTCTGCTTGCCTTCGTCCTCCAGACAAGACAAACCAGCCCTTCAACCCCAAGAACTGGGGCTGGGGAACCCACTCTCCCTTCTTTGGGTCTCCTCTTCATGTAGCTGTCTAGGTTGCCCCCCATGGGAGGGGAGGAGTGTTATGGAGATACACCCCATAGCGATAGCCTTAAAACTCATTTGAGTTAGTGTTTGGCTAGCCAAAAAGGTCCTCTGTTCATGGCCCTGAATGTCATGGTGACCCAGTCATGTCCAGAGTGAAAACACATTCCATTCCCAGGAAGGAGTGAGAGAAGATGGGGAAAGGAGAAAATTGGTATTTTTTTCCCCCAAAGTGAACCTAATTCAGTCTGAATCCTGAACTAACCTTGATTGAGCTTGATCCCAATCCCACTGGAAACCTAACTCCAACGCCAACCATAATTCATCCCAACTCAACTTCCAACCCCTGATCTAACTTCAGCCCTAAACCCAATCCAACCCGACTCAACCCCAACCCCAACCCCAGCCCTAAACCCAACCCGACTCAACCTCAACCCCAACTCTAGCCCCAGTCCAATCCAACCTAATCCAACCCAACTTTATTCCTATATCTAAACCTATTCTTTTTTTTTTTTTTTAACATTTATTCATTTTTGAGAGACAGAGTGTGAGCAGGGGAGGGGCAGAGAGAGAGGGGGACACAGAATCCACAGCAGGCTCCAGGTTCCGAGCTGTCAGCACAGAGCCTGACGTGGGGCTTGAACTCACGAACTGCAAGATCCTGACCTGGGCTGAAGTCAGACGCTTAACGAACGAAGCTACCCAGGTCCTCCTCTAAACCTACTCTTAAACCCAACCCAACGTTAACCCCATCTCAACCCAACCCAAGCCAATTCTAATCCAAACTCTACTCCTGACCCTAAACCTAGCCGCCTCCAGCCCTGACCACAACTCAAAGCTGACACAACTCCAACTCTAACGAGTGTTCCATTGGTGACTTCTCAGAAAGCAGATCCCTATGCATTGAGGTGACCCAGATAAGCACCGTTTGCCCCATTGTCCCAACAGGTGAAATCAAAGAACAGGTACCAAGCCCCAGGAGCCCCAGGAGCCCCAGGACTGAAGTTCTGGCTGCCGGGACCGATGCTGGAGCCACAGTTAGGACCTCCTGGACAGGGCCCGGTGTGGGAGTCGGCCCTCAGCAGCACCTCGGACTGCCGCCAGTGTTTCGCCTGGACTGCTATCAGACTCAGTGCTGTGTTTATTGACTTGCACAGCCTTCCTGGCCAAGGCGGTTTAAACAGCACATTGCCAGCCTGGCCGAGGGAAGTGGGATGACCTTGGGCTTGCCTTCACGTTTCAGACAAGCTTAAGGAAGCCGGGAAGGGAGGCGCAGAGAGGTGCAGAGGAAGAGCTCTGGGAAAGAGGGAGCTAGCAGGGAGAGGAGACGTGAGAGCCCTTCGAAAAGGAAAGAAAATTGGGCTGTCACCAAGACGCTATTATCCTGCTTCCTCCAATCTGCTTAATCCCCTGAGTGGGGAGCTGGGGGGCGGGGAGAGGAAAGCATCCAAAAAGCAGACACCCAAATCCGCATACCTCCCCGCTGGGAGAAGCAGGAGGGGGTTCCAGATGCAGGCGGCAGCTGTCCCATCCCCACCGCCTCCAGCAGCGATGATCTAATCTTGGCTGCCAGGCGCACGCTGGTACCTGGCGGCCCAACCACCCTCCCCGACCCCTACCCCCACCCCCTGCCCCGCTGGGCCGTGAGCACCCGCTCCGGGGCAAGGCTCCTCTTCGGGGCAGGGGGCTTCTCTCTGGGGCTTCCGGCCTGGGCTCCAGGATGTGAGGCTTTCGTATGAGCTGGAGGGCAGCGGCCCTGACATATTTCGCTGTCTTCAACCAAACGGAGAGGTGCAGGAGGCTGCGTATTTTCCACCGCCATCCAAGGCGGTTTGGGGGCACAGCTGTCCTGGGGTCCCTGCAAATGTCTCAGCTTCCATACGGAGCCTGAGGGATGCTGGGGGTGGCCCGCTCTGCCTGCCCGCTGCCGGCTCGAACAGGGCCTGTGCTGGCCGGCCTGGCACTGGGCCGTCCGGGAGGAGAGGCACCAGGCCCGCCTCCAGCGCCCAGTCGGGAGTGCACGGGGCCTCACCACGACCGGCCCGGAGCCGGGCTTCTCCTGCCCCAACCTCATCCCGGGCCGTGAACAGGATTGGAGCTGAGGCTCCTCTGGAAGGTCCCACGGCCGGCGTCACCAGGGGCGGAAGGCTTGGTCTCCGCCCTCGGGGAACAGGAGGCATCTCTGTGCTCCGTTGGCCCCTCTGAAAAGCGTGGGCTCGGGGCACGGCCTCTGCTCGAGAAAACCTAATCCTGTTCCCAGTGTCACCTCGGTTCTTCACAATCCCCCCACGAGACGACGATGGTGCCCACTGGACCACGGCTTCCACCCTCAAACAGGTCAATACGCACCAAGTCCGTGCAGGTGCAGCCTTCCCACACTGCCTACCAAGCACCCGCGAGACTGCTGATTATCACGACCACTGTTGTTTTTGTCGTTGCTGTTCCTGTCCCTTCGGGGCTCGGTCATGTGGGCGGTCGCCAGCCACGTTGCCTGAAATGCGCGGGCTTTGCTCTCACCACCTTCCTCTCTTCTCCTTCATGGCGCGTGCGTGGCACATTTGTAATGATACGTTGATGTGCCTGGTTCCCTTCTTTTGCGTGTTTCCTCCGCCGGACGGGGCGCCTGGAGGGGACGGGCTGGGTTTTGCCCCCCTCCACCCCCCACTGCATGTCAGGGGCCCAGCGCCACCTCAGCGAGCGTGTGCAGGAAGGAGTCAACAGATATTGAATGAAAATGGTCATGACGTGATGGAATGGCCGATCCAGTTTAGTAAGTGAGGGGGCGGGATGCCAAGCCAGTTCTGCCTCACGGCACAGTGACCCTCAAAGGGAGACCTGTTCTCAGGCGGCCCCCCGGCCGAGGGACTGGGGACCCGGAGCCACGGCTCCTCCTCAATCCTTGTCCTGAGATTTTATACCTTTGGGGGCACCTCTCCCCCATTTCCTTTGCCCCTGGTTCTCCCCACGGAGGCCCTGGAGCCCGGGCAGATGAGTTCCAGCCCTTTTGGGGGCCTGAACTTGGAGAAGCTCGTCTGAAGTCACGGTGGACGCCCCAAGTAGGGTGTCCTACGAAGAACGACCTCCTCAGTCAACACCCCAGCAACCAAGGGCAGGGGAAATCATGCCTCAGCTTGGGAACACAGTGGGGCATCTCAAGTTACACGGCCAACAAGCTGAAGCTAAGGTAGATCTTGAAACATAATCAGTGAGCTGAACCCCGTGCCTTGCTCCTCTCCAGGCCTCTGGAGCCAGCCGCGTGGTTAAAGACCCCACTGAGAGCCTCCGTTTTCTCAGAGCCCAACAGGCAGCCCCATTCTCTTTGCGGACTCGCTCCAGGCGCCGTTCCCTGACGCCCAGTAGTCGCAGCTTCAGTGAAACAGGAAAAGGAAGGAGCCCGTCACATCCCAGCACAAAACAAGCAAGACTCGCTTTTCACTGAAAAGTCCTGACGGAACAGGGTAGGCGGAATATCCAGAAAACAAATAAATCACGAGTGAACGCCCGAAAGACAGGGAGCAGATGGCTGGAGGTGTTTGTGCGGTTTTTACAGTAAGACTTTATTGTGGAGCTCGGGCACTTGACAGGGATCCAGAGGGTGACCTCGGGTGGAGGATGCGCCTGGCCCAAATCCCCGAGTCTCCCCAGGAAGGGGATCGTCCCCCAAAGCCCTACGCTCCGGCCCTAAACCGGACTGGAGGATCGAGACCCCGAACGAAGCAACCACCACGCGCAAGACTGTTCGTGGTGAGGAATCCGGAAGCCCCATCAAACGCAAATCTAACACCCACAGAGGAGCTTTTTCCGAATGGAACTGCTCTCTCAACGTCCAGGAAGCTTGTATCACCGAGATGGAGAGCATTAAGGTCTTAAAAGGCCACTCAGCTTGGTGCTGCTTGCACGGACCTGGCCGGGCCCGAGAGGGGACTTTCCACGCCCGCACAGGAGCAATTAGAAGCCCACTGCACGGGCCATTGTGTTTAATGGTTGCAAAGGTGCTTGTGGCTGCTTATGGGTGTCCACCCGGTCACAAATGTCAGCTGTTCTCATCTCCGTGATTTGCATGAAATCGCTCCCGACACAAGCTGGCCTGCAATTTAGGGACTGCTCACACAGCTGGAGGGATCTCATCAAATGTGAAAATAAGCTTGCCATCACCAGGTCCCATCTACGTAGAGGTGGGGGCACAGGGGGCGCGCAGCCCTCCCCCCGCCCCCGCCCCGTGCCTTCGGCTGCTATGCACAATGCCCAGCACACAACTGGTGATCGATAAATAACTGTCAAAGGAAGGAAGGAAATGCGGAGCCCCTTACCCCTCCCTCCCTTTGTACGATAGCTTCCTTATCCTCCAGGGCCTCTCCAAGGACACGATTCCCCGGAGCATCCCTGTCTCAGCACTAGCTGTGTCATCACAGAGCTGAACGCTGGCCCTCACCTTCACCCCGACCTCCCGAGGCAGAGCCAGACGCAGCACAGGCGCTCAGTCAGGACCTGTGTCCACGGACTCTGAACAAGGAAAGAGGAGATGTGGGCCTCTAGGCTCAGATGTTCCGTT
Organism: Prionailurus viverrinus; assembly: GCF_022837055.1. Classification (NCBI taxonomy): domain Eukaryota; kingdom Metazoa; phylum Chordata; class Mammalia; order Carnivora; family Felidae; genus Prionailurus; species Prionailurus viverrinus. The sequence goes on from NC_062563.1 coordinate 4,731,844, forward strand.
CGACCCTGTGGAGTCCCACTCAGTAGGGGTTCTATGAAGCTGATGCAGGGGAAGGGGACTGAGGAAGGGGGGGCAGGGGGGAAGGCCGCGGAGCTCATTTGGTAGAGGAGGGAAGGCCGTAGGTTCGAAGTGGCGGGTGGGAGCACTTCACACGCTCTAGGATGGCTAGAATCAAAAAGACAGACAATAACCAGTGCTGGTGAAGATGCGGGGAGACTGGAACGCCTAGATGTTGCCGGCGGGAAGGAAAAACAGCTGCTTCGGAAAACAGTCCGGAGGTTCCGGAGAAAGTCGGACACGGCGCCGCCCTGTGATCCGGTGATTCCGCGCACGGGTGTGTGGCCACGAGAGCTGCAAACACACGTCCGCGCAAAAACCGCACACGAATGTTCACAACAGTGCCGCTAACAACAGCCCCAGCGTGGAAACCACCCCAAAATGTCCATCAACTCATGGTGTATCCGTACGTCGGGATATTATTCAGCCACAGAAAGGGGTGACGTTCTGAGACCTGCTAGGATGTGGATGTGCTTTGAAAACATGACACTAAGTTAAAAAAAAACCAACAAAGCATTAAATCAAGGCCACATACAGGGGCGCCTGGGTGGCTCAGTCAGGTAAGCGTCCGACCTCGGCTCAGGTCACAATCTCACGGTGCGTGAGTTCGAGCCCCGCGTCGGGCTCTGTGCTGACAGCTCGGAGCCCGGAGCTGCTTCGGATTCTGTGTCTCCCTCCCTCTCTGTCCCTCCCCCGCTCGCACTCTGTCTCTGTCTCTCAAAATAAATAAATGTCAAAAAGCATATAAATAAATAAAAATAAAAGACCACGTATCGTATGACCCCATTTACGGCTAATGTCCAGAATGCACGTGTCTGCAGAGACAGAAAGCAGGTCAGTGTTTGCTCAGGGGTGGAGGGGGCATGCGGGAGGAACGGGGGGGGGGTGGGTGGGTGACTGTGGGCCTTTGGGAAGTGATGAAATGTTTTAGAATTTAGGAACGTGGTGACGCTTGCACGACTCTGTAAATATGCTCAAAGCCACGTACACTTTCAATGGGTGAACAGTATGGTTTGTAAATTACATCTCAATAAAGCTGTCAGAAACAATGGATTTGGGTTCACGGCTGGCCCTGGCCACTTCCTGACTGCCTTGAGGTCTCAGGACCAGGACGCCCATCCTGTAGGTTTGCTGGGAAACGAAATGAGAAGTGACACATGTAGGCTGGGCATGGAGTGACCCCGGCTCAGCTTCCTTGGCACCCTTTTATGTAGCATTTCCTACCACCCCATGACCCAAGGGGGACAAGACAGGGGCTCCCGTCTCAAACCGACCCAGGGCCGCTGATGCCCTCGGCTGCGAAGCTGCCCCACGCCTCTCAGCTCCCCGGACCTTCCAAAGGACACCAGCAGCCAGAGAGGGCGCTATGCTCGGTCGCTTCCGGCCAAATGATGCCAGGGAAGAAAGGTCAGGCAGGATTTGGTTAGCAGACCCCCCAGTCCCCCACCCCATCTGAGAGTGGAGGCAACTGTGGCCCAGGCTTCAGACATTTTCCTGTCGAGGCTGTGGCTTCCTCACCGCGTGCCAGGCTCGGCCCCACACGGTCACCTGTGCCGTGTCTCTGGCCCCACCTGGCCCAGCACCTCTAAGACCCAACATTCCCGGGGCGCCCTGCACCGGTCCCCAAGCCCCAGCAGCGCCAGCCACGGGTGCACGTGCAGAGGTGGGGGGTTCCAACCGCGACCCATGGGTGTTTCGCTCTGCCCGCCGCACTTTCCCTAATCCCATTGGTCACGGGGATTGTTTCATGCCGGTCGGGTCAATCGGTCGCAGCTGGGCCCTGGGGCCACCGTGAGCCCTCTGCCCACCTTGCCTTGCTGTTCTTGTCGGAGGAAACGCGTTAAGGGAAGGAAGAGCGTGCGGACGGCTCCTGATTACCATTTCCTGCACTTCCAGCAACAGGGCCCTCGAACCCAGCCCCAGCCCTGGTGGTGTCTTTGGCCTGCGGGGCATAGGAACCGCCTGCTTCCTGCAGACAGGGGCGTCCCGGGGAGGGATTCGTGTCTGCAGCTTTCTCGGGAGTCCAGAGGACACGTAGGCAGTGTCCATGACGACCAGGAAAGCGCACCGCAGCCGGCACGGGGTGGGGGTGTCGGCGGTGGGAGGGGGTCCCGCTGGGACCGCGCTCCAGCTGTGTCACGCTCCAGAAGCCAGCGGACCCCTCTGGACCTCCGTTTGCTCGTCGGCTGTTGTGAGGTCCCGGGAAGGAAGGGCGTGCAAAGCCCAGTGCCCAGCATGCAGAGGACACGGGGGCGGCTGCCCCCGTGTGGGCTGGGTGTGTCTGTATCTCCCGTGTCCACACACACTAGCTCACGTGAGGGCCCGTCCTGGGCAAACTGCGTCTAGACACTGAACCGCACGGACCCAGGGCCAGAGGGGTCTCAAAGACGGACGGGGAACTTGCCCACTTCACACATATCAGTCTCCACCTCTCCACCGGGACCCCTCAAGGCGGGGGCTGCCGTTAGCTCCATTTTCACAGGTGAGCCCACTGAGGCTCAGGAAGTTTAAGTCACTCGCCCAGAGACGCACAGCCGGTAAGTGGCGGTGAGTCACGGAAACTGCAGTCCGGCAAAAAGCAAGCCCCCCTCTGCTGTTGGGGAGCCGGGTGCTCTCGAGGGCGTCCCTTGCCCTCCCGGGGGAGGCGAGCCTGCCCACTTCTGATTGAGCTTCCAGGTGGGGGTGCTGGGGGGCCCGCAGGGGCGCACACGACACGCTGCCCTAAAGCTTGGGCACGGCCTTGCTGCTCTCAGGGTCGCACAGGCGGGAGGTGAGCGGCCCACGACGACATCCCTCCCGGGGGAGGCCAGCAGCCCGGGAGCGCGGGCAGGCTGGCGAGTGCGTGAAGAGAATGTGACTGCCCGCCAGGCACCCGGGCACAGAGGGGCGGGTGGGCCAGCCTTTGAAGAAAGGGCAACCTCACGGGTGACCCCGGGGTCCCAGGGAGGCCTCCGGCCCCCTCTCCCTGTGGGCTCTCCGAGGCCCCGGTGTGTGTGCTGTCCTCTCTGGCCACCTGGATGGCTCAAGCAAGGACGTCTCACTGTGATACAGCAGTGGCCCCTCCTGCCACTCACCCTGCCTGTCCCTTACCCAGACGAGGCGGGGGGGCGGGGGGGTCCCTGTCCTCTGCCTCCCAAGGCCCACCGTACTCTCCTTTACAGCTCCGAGCTCCTGGGAGGGCCTTGGTGCCCCTAGACTGTGAGCTCCAGGACAGAGAGCTGTGTGTCGCCGTCTCTGCCAGACTCCCAACATCCAGCACTCGTGGAAGGACGGGAGGCAAGGGGTAAGGTTCCCTTTGGGCCACGGCAAGTGCCGAGGGCCCCCCGAGAGCACCAATCACAGAGTCCTCCCTGGAGGAGTGGCGGAGAGGCGTAGGTGGCCTGGGGTAGAGCCTCAGGGCCCATTCTCTGCCGCTCTTGCCCAACAGACCCAGACAAACCCAGTGGCCATGGCATTGCCAGCTCTGGCTACCGACACCCGGGAGACCTGGCCGGCCTTGGTGCCCTGCCACACCGGCCTCATCCTGGCGTCTGTGGAAGAACAAATTCCCCGTGTCTTGGGGCCGTGTGCCATGGCAGCCGTGCGTCTGGCCCGCCCAACCCCAAAGTGGGCCCCGGGCCATGGCATCTAATTTGGGGATCCTGATGTCGGTGGCGGGCCACATAATTGGCAGGAGATGGCGGCCGGGGCCCCTGAGCTACAGGACAGGTCCTGAGGCCCAGGCCTTATTCAATTTTGTCCTCTTTAATTAAAATCACCCCCTCGCCCTCCTGCGGGCCGACGGCTCAGACAAACAGAGCAGACTTCATTCCAAGGCTTTCTTTCTTTTCCCCCCCTTCTCTTTCCTGACGGCATATTTCACACTTTCCTCCTGAGCACATTAGGGTCTCTCCTCCAGGAAGCCCCCGCCTACCCTTCCCTTTGTCGCCCTCTTCCTTTTTCCTATTTATTTATTTATTTAGCTAGGAAATGACCAGTGACTGCATTACCCTCAGAGAGTCAGAAGGAGAAAGAAAGCCCTGAATGTAATTAATACAACTTCATATATCTGGAGCTCCGGGAAGCCAGCACCTTCCAGACGGTGTCTCATGTTAAAGCAACGGTGAGAAAAGTGGGCGGGGGGGGCGGGAGCCTTTCCCCCCCTCCGCCTCCCACCCAACCCCCTACTTAAAAGTGGGGGCGGGGAAGGTTTCTGTCCACCCAGTTTCCCACAGTGATATAATGCAAGTTTCTAAAACAACACCAACGTTTACCTTGGCAGATGGCCCCGCGGAAAGAATAGGCATTACCCACACAACGGAACGACTTAAAAAAGACGAGATGCCCTCCCCAAGGAAGTGGGGAGCGTGGAGTCTTTGCAAGACTATTCACGAGCTGCCAGAGCAAACACGCCTCGGGCCCTGGGGCCTCCTGTAGGGGTGCAGCTCGGAGGCAGCCCCCCTCCCCTGCGCTGGTCTGCAGGCGCCTTCTCTTGTCCATTGTCCTGGCCGCAGGTGCAGGAACCGCATGGGCCACACCACGTGGGCATCCTCTGCCGCCCAGGGAGCCGCGGGGCAGCTCCCCAAAGAGTGTTAGTTGGCTAAGTTGTCTAGTTACTGGGGGAGAGAGACAGAGAGAGAGAGAGAGAGAGGAGAGGGAAGGGAGGGGCAGAGGACCCCTGGAAGCATGAGTGGGGCACGGAGGGGTGAGCAGGGGACGGAGGGAGGGTCCTCTCCAGCCACCTGGACGGCTCAAGCAAGGATGTCTCACTTGCACGGTGAACAGTGCAAAATCCCTGGTGTCCCATGTGGGTCCGAATCCCTGCCCCGCCTTTCCGAACCCGGAAAGCTCGTGAGCGTCTCCTAACCTCGCTGGGCCTCCGTTTCCACATCTGTGAGAGGAATGCCAGCGGCAGGGCCTGGTTTATGGGGCTGTTAGAAAGCTGGAGGGAGCCGTGGCCCAAGGTCAGCATGGCGGCTGTGTTCACAGTGGGGAAGGAGCCCAGGGGGCGTCCAGTCAGCCCTCCGGGGTGGGATCTGAGGGAGGATCCCGGCTTCGGGAAGGTCGGTGGGGGCTCCAGATGCGGGCTGTCTTCCACGCTTTGGGAGAGCAGCCCCCCCCCCCCCCCAGGCTCAGGGGTGAGACAAGGCTGGGCCAGAGCATGGCCTTTAGAGATGGGGAAACTGAGGCCCGGAGATGTTCAATCACTGCCCAGGGCAAGCTCATCCTTCCCACGCTGGCCAGAGACAGCCATGAAGCACCAGTGTGACCCCACTTTCCTTCTCGGTACCCCTGCCCGAAGGCCTCTGAGCTGGGGGCACCCACAGGTGTCCTCTCTGGCCCATGCGTGTCCCCCCCCACGGCTCCCAGGCAGGGGAGGGTGCTGGCCGGCGGCCATCCTTCCAAGGGGCCCATCTGTCTGGGGCCCAGGAGGAAGGAAGTCTCCACAGAGGTGCTCTGAGCTCACAAAGCCCGGGGGCCCTCTTGGGCCTTGTCTGAGCGTCAGCTTCGATTAGTGCCACCTGTCCTGTTTGTCCGGATCTTTCGGCCTAATTGAATTCCGGGTCCCTTCGCAGCCCTGCTTGCTTACGGAGAGACAACAGGGAGATTTTCGGGAAATGCTCCTTTAGGAGAAACGGAAAAGCCGGGGCCTGGGTCCCATTCTTGCCACTCTGAGACCTCCCTTCCAGCCCAGCCTTTCCCTGGGTCCTGGGTGGGGGTTCTGGGAGCTTCCCTGAGCCCTGGCACACGCGAGGAGTCCCCACTCTCCGTGGCCACATCTGTAGAATGGGGGGTGACAACTGTGGTAAATAACCGGGGTTATAAAAGGCCTCGGCTGGCCTCTTGCCCACAATAAGCGGGTCCTGAGGACCTCCGGGCCCAGTCCTGGACCAGGAGCCGGGGGGACTAAAGCCTCTGCCTCTGTGGAGCTCATCATACCACGCAGAGAGCAGAATGTGAAATAGGCACGTAAATTAAAAAACGAAAAACCACACCGGAATTGTTACTCACGATTAAAGTAATAACAAAATAAAGTCAAGCAGGACTGGGGGGTGGGGGGCAGCACGGGGAGCCCACTTCAGATCCGGTGGTCTGGGAAGGGACAGCTGAGCTATGGCTTGGAGGCTGAGAAGAATGCAGACGTGGGAAGAGGGTTCCATGCAGTGGAATGACATGTGCAAAGGCCCTGAGGCAGGACAGGCAGGCAGCCAGTGTGCTGGAGCCCACTGAGGGAGGAGGGCTGGAGGAGAGGCAGGAGAGGAAGGCAGCCGGGCTGGACCGCATGGGTGCCAGGGAGACCCTCCTGTCCTAAGACAGCGGGTATTCACCCAGTTTTGAGGGTCGAGATGAAGAGAGTGAGGAGATTACCTTCTACCTGGGGCGGCGTGTGAACCGTACAAACCCCTCCCTCCCTGCCGTAGCCAGGCCCAAGGGTGCGGAGGGGAAGGGGGAACAGATGGGTGCCGTGGCCAGAAGGCTGGGGACGGTGACCCTGGCTCCTACATGTGAGAGCGGGTTCATGTACCAAGGACACCTTGCCCCGAGGCCAGCATTCAAACAGAGCTGTTTCCTGGGTACCTACGGTCATCAGGGGTGTGCGCTGGTGTGCAAAGGCCTCACCTTACTTCAAATCGGAGTGCGCTGCTGGGTTACTGCCCCTCCTCCCCGAGTGCCGAGGCCAGGCCCCCGTGGCTGAGGCGGAAACCAGACCAGACGCCTGGGAGAAACAAATCCTTCGAGGGCTGACCTTGAAACACCATCTCTTACGGCTTCCCCCCTGCTTAGAACCCTTGGCCCAAGTCTCTGTGCGTAAAATAACAATTTCAGTAATAGACATTAACAACCGCTCACGTTCCTTAAGCGCTTACAACGCGTCACCCACTGAACCGCCTACGCGACACCAATCACCTCATGTAATCGACACGCTAGCCACACGAGAGGAGCCAAAACTGAGGCCCAGGAAAGTCAAGCAACTTGCCTGAGGCCACACAGCTGGCCCGTGACAGAGGCCGGATCCCACCCCAAACAGTGCGGCTCCAGAACCCAAGCTCTTAAGGGCTCCTAGGACACCTGCTGCCAGTAACACGAATTGCAACGCGCTAACGTTTACTGAGCACATACTATACACCCCCCACATCGGCACTTTGTAAGCTTTTTCCATTACCATCCCCCGAAGGAGCATTTTGAGATGATTTTTCCCAACTGCCCCTCCCCTAAAGTTTTAGCACCACAGATAAACGGTGTATTTCTGTACGTATCTGTGCTTGATACACAGAGAAGCAGAATCTTTGCCACCCCCTCCCCCCACCTCCAGGAGCCAGATTCAGTCCCCGTGGCCCCCAGGGGGGCAGGTGCGCTCTACCTCAGTGAACTCAGGTTCCCACGACAGCTCTAGGGTGGGCATGACCGCTATGCTTTGGCGGGAGCCTGCCGCTCGAAGAGGTTCGAGTCCTGCTCCTGGGTCACGTGGGACAGCCAGGGTCGGAGCGAGTTGTCCCAGCCGGCGACCATGCTGGAGTCAGTCCTGCGACCCCCCCCCCCCCCCCGCCGTTATGTACATACGCAGGACACACGGGGATACGACAAACATACACCAGGGTTGTTTCATCAGGGCCCTGTGAACCCCCTGAAATTACATGCCAACGTGTGTTTCTTTTCCCGGAGCAGGTTAACCTCAGGAGTCCCTGACCCCGAGCAAGGCCCCAGGCCGGCCCCTGAGGGAGGAAAAGGCTCCCCGGGGTGGGGGCGGGGGGCCCGGCCTGGCGGCACGACCGGCCCTCCTCCCCTCTTCACAGAGGAAGCCGGGGACGCCGTGGGAAACAGAGCCAACAAGACGGACTTACCCCCCAGGCCGGGCCCACTGACCTTTCTCCTGAGAAAAATGCTCACAGCAAGCACATCCAGGCCTTCACCCGGCCCCAAAATAACGCACTTCCGGCCTGGGCCTCCGCGTCCTGAGCAAGCTCCTTGCGACGACCGGGAACAATGGGGCATTGTCGGCCAGGGCCTCCCAGACAGGAAGCCGGGTCCTGCAGAGCCATCCGACGGTGACCCCGCCGCCCTGGGCCGACACGTGTGACCCAGATGCCAGGTGTGGCCTGCCTTCCACCAGCTGGAGCAGGGCGAGGAGAGCGAGGGCAGGAAGTGCCAGATGGCCACCTCACCCCTGCAGTGCAGGGCCTGGGGCAGGAGCGTGGAGGAACCAACAGGCCGAGAGACAGGGAGGCAGGCCGAACCCTCGCTGCTCCCAGGCCGGGACGTCCCTCCAGAAAGCTCTCCTGTGACGGTGGGGATGCTGCCCGCTTCCAAAGGCCAACAGTTGGCCAATGTCTGCTCTGTGTCCAAAGACTGTCTTGCGTGGGTCACACGCTGCGTCACTTAGGTTCTCCTCCGTTTCGTTTCCCCCCATCCTGCTCCGGCCGCCCTAACCCCTGGCCGTTCCTTGAATGCACCGTGCACCCCAGGGCCTTTGCATTGTTGCTCCAGCCCCCGGAATGCTCTTCTTCCAGCTGTGTTTATGTTCTGCTCCAGTGTTATCCTGGCAGAGAGGCTTCCCTGACTGGCGGGTCTTTTCCCTCCATCCCCTCGCCTCACCTTCTGGGCGATGCCCCAATGTTGGTGTATCGTGGTGGTGTTTTTACCGGTTCATTTCTGCCTCTTGCACTCAAACGTCAGCCCCGGGACGGCAGGGGACCGGCTGACTTGCTCACCGTCACATCCCGGCGCCTGCACGCACAGGCGCTCGCTTGGTGTCTGTTGAATGGACGACTTGGCGTGCCGGTTCGGTTCGTGTGGTTGGATTCGGCGTGGCTCGAGTGTAGGGAGCGTGAGGCAAGGAGATGGGACCTTGGAAGCCCGCTAAGGGACAAGGAACCAGAAGGCCCAAGACCCGCCGGGAGGCCAGTGAGACACAGCAGGCAAGAGACGAAGGCAGCCTGGCAGGGGGAGCGGGAGGGCCACGGACAGGTGGCAATGGCCTGCGGCACAACCTCAGTGCTGATTCGTGGAGCTGCCGCTGTGTTACCTCCAGTGAGACACTTAACCTCTCTGAGCTCACGGGGATGATGGTAACAGTTGCGCTCTGTGATACCTGTCTCTGCGGTCAGAGCTCTGGAAAGGTTCGCTATCGTTGCTTGAACCGTAGGAAACTGCCCTGTTACATGGACCAAAAAAGTCAAACGCTGGCAGTTTCCCGGGGGTCCTCTCTTAGCAGGATTAACGGTTCGAGGTAGTAGCTAGAGTTTAAAGTCAGATGCGCTTTCGCACCAACTGCCTCCGGGGTACCAGGAGGACGCTGCAAAATCACGTACGAAATTGCTTAGTAAAGTTGCCGCGTGATACAAATGTTATTTACAAACATAAGTATTGGATTCACTTTAAAAGTAAAGCCTAGGGCTTGGTCCCTACAGTCAGAAGGGATAGGAGTTTGGCCAGCTAAAAAGAGCCCCCAGGGGCCCCCGGGGGGCTCAGTGGGTTAAGTATCTGACTCTCGGTTTCGGTCAAGATCCTGATCCCAGGGTTGTGGGACTGAGCCCTGTGCCAGGCTCTAGGCTGAGTGTGGAGCCTGCTTAAGATTCTCTCTGTCTCTGTCTCTCTCTCTCTCCCCCTCTGCCTCTCTCCCCCACTCACATTCTCTCTCTCTCTCTCTCTCTCTCTCTCTCAAAAAAAAAAAAAAAAAAGCCCCCGAAGGAGGGCCATACCTTTTCAGGCACAGATATTAAGCTCCCATAGGTACCCCCAATATTACAGGTCTTTTGGGATAGACTCACAGCAACCAAATTTACAGGAGACTGAAGTATAAGGCCTCCCCGTTTGCTTATCCATCTGAAGGGACAAATGTGATTCTTGGCCAGATCGGGATCCTTGACTTTGCTCCCCACAGCATGTGCTGGTGGTCGTGAAGGAATCTGGACGGTCAAACGTGACTTTGAAAGGCTGAAGTGGGCACAGGAGTTAGAGAAACGCCACCCAGCAGATGGAAATGCCTGAGGGACAGTCTATCGGGCTCCAGAGGAGTCAGATGAACCATTTGATTCACAACGGAACGTGCCAGAAAGCAGGACCCAAGACTTAGCAACTCTCCTTTGACGGTATTGGCTAAATGTACCTTCCTGTTGTCGCACCTGGCTGGCTTAGTCGGTTCAGCGTCTGACTTCGGCTCAGGTCACAATCCCATGGTTTGTGAGTTCGAGCCCCGCGTCGGGCTCTGCGCTGACAGCTCGGAGCCTGGAGCCTGCTTTGGGTTCTGTGTCTCCCTCTCTCTCTGTGCCTCCCCTGCTCATGTTCTGTCTCTCTCTCTCTCTGTCTCTCTCTCTCAAAAATAAATAAATTAACATTAAAAAAATTTAAATGTACGTTCCTATTATGGCACTGGAGCTCCCAGACACTGGTGGGAGAGATGATTGTAACTGATGTGGGCTCAAATGTTTTTATTGTGATACTTGGAATCTCGGAAGGCACCAGAATGAAGGGAGACGGAAGCAAAATTCTGGGTTTGGGTCTGCACTCGGGCCTGGCACTCACCATGTTCCACACCCGCCTCCTGCCCTCCAGCCCCACCCCGCCCCCCCCCTCCTCTGTACTTCACGGGAGATGAGCATGCCAAAGCCATGACCATCAGGCTGCGGACTTTCCTTCAAACCTTCTCCTGATCGTGGGAGCCCATGTTTGCGCCAGTATGGGATGGGGGCTGGAGGGGGAAGCGGAGGAGACGGGGGGCGGGGAATCTGAGAGCTCTTTCCCTGTGGCTTGTTCCCTTCTGCCTCCCAGGGACGTGCTGGTGTCCTCTGGGCCCCGGGACGGGAGTCCAGAGCAGGATGTGGCAAGGGGGCAGGTGGCGGGACCGGGAATCTCCTTCCCTCCCCGCCACCGAGCAGATTCCTGCCCCAGGGCTCCCCACGGGCCCAGCACACACGGGCAGCCTGTCCCGGCGAGCTGGCAACTCTTGTTGGGCAGGAACAAGCTGACTGCTGTGTGGCCTGAACATCCCGAGCCAGGGGCCAAGGGAAACCAGAGCCGGGCCCCGGCGTGTCCGCGGGGCAGAGGGCTCGGCTGCGGCCAGGGAAGGGAGAGGCAGGAGACGGGGAGCGTGTCTATTTTGGCACGAGCCAGGCTCAGAAAAGCCGCAGAGAACATTTCGCCACAAACGAGCAAGACCCGTGAGCAAATGGCCTCTTTCGCTTCCTCCCTCAGGCTTCAAATCTCTTGGTTGGCTCTGGAAGGGACCCAGAGAGCAGAGGTGACACGTAGGACTCAGCATGGGATTCTTGGGCCTCCATTCTTCCGCCCCCTTCCAGCCAGGGGCCCATGGTGGGCCATGTGTTGTGAGGGGTGCTGGAGACCGCGATGAGCAAAAGGAAACGTGGCCCCTGTCTTTTCAGAGCTTGCGGGCCAGGGAGAAGGGGATTATATAATTCCTCCAGGGTGGGCGTCGAGCCACAGCTCCGAGTTCAATGAAGGAGAGGTGTGGGGTGCCGCTGGCAATTAAAATAGAGGGGACAGGCATAGTCAGTGGGCTCAGGGAAGAGAGGGCATTGTAAGCAGAGGGAACAGCACGTGCAAAGGCCCTGAGGCAAGAGGACGCTTACGAGGCTGGTCACAGGGGGCCAGGAATTGTTTTTGCATCTTCCCTGGCACATCACGGAGAATGGACTGGGAAGGACCAGAGGGGCATGGGGAGCTCAGACGGAGGATGATGTCAACACCAAGCCCTCGCTCAGCCAGCCCTTTGCAGCCGACTAAGTTCTCTACCAGATTCCGTGTTCATTCCCCAACCCACAACAGCCCTGGGAAGTGGGTTTTAAAACCCTGCTCGTCACAGGAGTAGAGTGATCCTCAGAGAGGGTCTCAGCGCTGGGTTGTGTACAAGCCAGGACTCAAACGCAGAGCAGACTGATGTTGGCATCCCTACCTGCCCTTTCCATGGGTCTATGGAGTGGGCGAGGGCTTTCTGGGCCCCCACCCGCCACGTTCGCGGGTCATACCCGGCCACGTCACGTCCGGGGTGCCTATATTTCAAGCCTTTCGACGCACACAGGTGGCAGGGACCAGCTGGCCCACTCTCTTCACAAATCCCACACCCAGGGCTAACAGTGACCCGCCAGGCGGCCACATAGGCCTTCTTTCTCTTAAGAAGAAGCCCCCCGGGCTGGTGTCTCTCCGTCCCCCCACCAGCCACAGGCCAGAGCTGCCAGACCAGTCGATTTGGTTCACGGGACCCATCTCTGACTCTCACTGCCGCGTTCCTGGATTTATTTTGTACCTCGTGGTCCCCTGTGTCCTCACTGTGACGGAGGTTCATTGTCTCACTTACGTCTGGACTTGGGTGCAGCCCGACGGATCCTAACGGCCCCGGGGGCCTGAGCAGTGCGTGCCACGGTGAACGTGCCCACGCCAGCCAGTGTGGCCGTGAACGAGCACGCTGCTCCTCTCCGGGCCCCAGCCTCTGCGCCTGTTCAGTGGGATCGGCACAGAGCTGCCCCTCGGCCGCTACGTACAGGTGTTGAGGCCCTTGCGGCAAAGGCCTGCCTGGGCCGAGGCGTCTGCGAGCCAGCGAGGCAGGGGCAGGGGCGTGCCCCGTACGTATCAGCAAGGACCGTTACTCGCACCGGGTTCCCATCATCGACCGTCGTCATGCTTCGGCGCTGTGTTCGTCACTTGCCTTGTGTCATGTCCGTTCTTCCGACGGCCCATGACGTCTCCCCACCAAACGCCGGAGGCCAGAGAGGCTGACTCGCCCCGAGCCGCGCAGTGAGTCCAGGAGCCCGGATCTGAAGCCGGGACCACCTGATCTACATTCCAGGGCTTTAAGCCAGGACCCTGAGCTGCCCCTCATCGGTGCTGCCCCCCTCAAGTGTCCCTCCCCAGCCCTGTGGTGCGGGGGCAGAGGGCACGCTGTGTTAACAGACGAGGTGAGGGCAAGGCCTGCTCCTGAATTCATTCTCCTGAAGCACCGCATGTTTCATCCTCGTGTGAATGAATCACCCTGCGCAAGGAGATGTCCAGAGAATGGGGGCAAGGTGCAGATTCCGAGGCCCAGCCCCCAACCCTGAATCGCACCCCGGGTCTCTGAGTGGCCGATACCTTCCCTAGGTAGGTAGGGATTTAGGAAAGGAAATTCAGGACACTCAGTTAAACGTGAACTTCAGCTAAACAATGAATAGCGTTTTAGCATAAGTATGTCCCAAATACTTCATGCGCTATGGGCTATACTTACATTAAGAGATGATTTGTTGTTTATCTGAAATTCAGATTTAACTGGGCATCCTGCACTCAACCTGGCAACCCCTTCCCCAGGTGGTACAGGCGCCTGAGTAACAAAAACTCTCACAACGACTCGTGTTCGGGAACTCACGCTGGGCGGGTCCAAATGGAGTCCACAGCTGTGTACCAGCCCTGGCGTGAGCTCAGGGCTCCCGCTCGAGTGACACAGGTGAGGTCTCTGCTCTCTGAAAACACACATTCCAGCTGCACCCAGGTCTAGCCAGGGTCACCACCAGCTTGCACAGATCGGGGGACTGAGGCTGGTAAGATTGTGGAGGTCCCTCCAAGAGAGGCTAGTCAGGGAGGCCCAGAGGCCGGCTGGACCCCCGCACGGAGATGAGGCCCGAGGCAGGCCTTCCCGGTAGTCAGGGGCCATCTGGGCTCTGACTTCAACACCCGGCATCTCCCGAGCGGGAAACGGCCCCCCCTACCCATCCCCCCCCCAGGATGGTTTCCCGCCCGCAGCGGCCAGATGGCCCTGCAGAGCAGGGGGGCTGCTGGGGGGCCGGTGAGGGCCGGGGGATCTCGCGCTGGAGCCAGCCCAGATGCCTTCGCGGGGCAAGTGCTTTTATTCCAGCCTTGGAGATTGGCCCTGTTTCTGGGAAGGGAGAAGCCGACGCATGCACAATGCGCCCTATAGCCCTCTGGCTGTTTCATTTCAAAGAAACCCAAGGTTTAGAAAGAATCTAATTAAGCATCTCCTGCACAGTCTTATCATGCGTGGAATGGAATTGCTCATGAAACCTGGCTCATTGCCGACCGTGTGCTGGGTGTGTGTGTGTGTGGGGGGGAGGGGGGTCAGTGGCTCTGCTGGGACCTGGGTGGGTAGGGGGGCTCTTGCCAAGGGGCTTCTTTGGAGGATGCTAGAACTCGTGAGCCAGCCCTCTCCCCTTCAGTCCAGCATCCACCCCAACCCCTCCCAAAAACTCACAGGTGCTTCAGGACTTTTAGGAGTCGACTCTCTTCCCCAGGTCCTCGGAGCCAGACAGCAGTGGATCCGAATCCTCTCGACTTAAGTTGTGAGCTTGGGCAAGTCATTTTCTCTTTCTGAAACCCTCACAAAAATCTGTAAAATGGAGCCAACCATTGTTTTGTTCTGGGATTGTTGTAGGAATACATGAAACACAGGCCTATCACATCGTTGGTACCCTGTGAGTCACAGATGCTATTCTGATCATTTTTTCATTTCCTTTCCATTTTGGTTTCCCTCCGTAAGAAGCCCCACGAGGATGGGGCCTTGATTTTGTCCACTGCTGGATCACGAGCACATGGCCTCTGGAACAGCTTTGGGCTCATGGTAGCTTTTCAGTAGATAAATGTGTGAAGGAATGAATGCCTTAGGGTCTGGGAGAAGTTGCCATTTTATTTCAAGGAGCCAAATGGCACCGTTGAAGGAGAATGGGGCTAAAGCGGGATGAGTGTCTGCACAGGTCCACAAAATGCTTTCAAAAGTGTTTTCCATGTGGGTTGTCGTCCCCACTTTCAGATGAAGGAACTGCAGCTCACGAGGGAGAATCAAATTCCCCAGGCTGCTGAGAAAGTGGAAACACAAAGGTGGGCACCCGTCACCATGGTCCCCAAAGATTCTGCCTCTTGCTATCCATTCATGCCCTTACATCATCTCCTCCTATACCAAGTAGGGCGGACCTCTGTAGACCTCCATAGCATTGGGGGAAATGACCACATGTGACTTCTGAGGCTGTCACAGAAGACGTTCTGCCTTCCATCTTGCCTTGTCTTAGATTGTTCCTTGGGGGGGGACTCCAGTAGCTGTGTTGTGAGACACTCCAGCAACTCCTGTGGCACCTGAGTGCGCCACCTTGAAAGCAGATCTCCTGCCCCAGTCAAGCCTTCAGATGAGGTAACCCTGGCTGACATCTTAACCTGGTACCTCGTGAGGGATCCCAACCAGAACCACCCAGCCGAGTGGGTGAATTCTGACCCACATAAACTATGCGAGATAATAAATGTTTACCATTTTTATCACTACGTTTGGGGTTAATTTGTTATGTGGCAATAGACGACAAATACAACTAACCACAAATTGGGGGGAAATGTTTGCCAGGCCCATGTCTGGTAACACAGATCCAGAACGCATGAAGAACTCTCACATCACCATAGTCATAAAAACAAACAAGCCAAGAAAATGAGCAAAAGACTTGAACTGGCATCTCACAGAAGATCTACGAATGGAAAACAAACACAGGAAAAGATGCCTCACGTCATTAGTCATTTGAGAAATCCCAGATTAAAATCACGCTGAGATAAGGGCGCCTGGGTGGCACAGTCGGTTAAGCGTCCGACTTCAGCCAGGTCGCGATCTCGCGGTCCGTGAGTTCGAGCCCCGCGTCGGGCTCTGGGCGGATGGCTCGGAGCCCGGAGCCTGTTTCCGATTCTGTGTCTCCCTCTCTCTCTGCCCCTCCCCCGTTCATGCTCTGTCTCTCTCTGTCCCAAAAATAAATAAACGTTGAAAAAAAAATTAAAAAAACAAAATCACGCTGAGATACATCTACACACCTATTAGGATAGATAATATTTTAAAATCTGACAACACCACATGCTGACAACGATACAGATCAGCCAGAGCATTCATTTTTGCAGGTGGGAATGCGAAATGGCACAGCCACTTTGGGAAACAGTTTGGCAGTTTCTTATGAAGTTACACATCTATTAATCAGACGACCCAACAATCACAGGCACTTACCCAAGAAAAATGAAAACTCATGCACACACACACACACACACACACACACACAGTGGGTGTGAATGTTTATAGCAGCTTTATTGGTATTTGCCAAATCTGGAAATAATCCAAATGTCCCCTTAAAACTTGGGGGTATATCCCTACAGTGAAACACTACTCGTCAATAAAGAGACACAAACCACAGTGAAACACTACTCGTCAATAAAGAGAAACAAACCACTGAAGAACACAAGGCATGGATGAGTATCAGATACGTTCTACTCAGCGAAAGAAGCAAAACTCAAAAGGCTATAGTATGGTTCCATTTATACGATGTGCTGGAAGAGGCAAAAGTATGTGGACAGGAACTGGTGATTTCCTGGGCTGGGGGCTAGGGTGAGAGCTTCACTATACAAAGAGACAGGAGGGAACTTTGCGGGGCTGCAAAGCAGTTCTACACCCTGTTTGTAGCAGTGGTTACTCCCTCGTATGTGTTTGTCAAAACTCATGGAAGGGTGAACTTTAAGTAAATTATGCTTCAATAAACTTGACCTTAAAAGAGATCCCCCGAGAAGGAAGCAAAGAAAGATCTCTCCGATGATGACTCCAACATCCAGAAGTTGTAAAAGAAAAACTAAGTTCAACCACATAATCAAAATTGCCGTGCGATACAAGAAAACCTACTGGAGAATCGAACCCAAAAAGCCTGTGGGCAACATCGAAAGACAAAGTGGCACACTGGTAAAGACAGTCAAAGTTTACGTTGCAGACAAGGACCTAACATCCCTAAAATATAAAGCGCATTTCAACAAATAAGGGGGGAAAGCACCATAAAAATAGCAAAGGATATGAATGGATAATACGCCAAAAAGGAAGTATCAATTGGTTTTAAATATGTGGAAAAGATGTATAATCTCATTCCTAACGTAAGGAATACAGAATAAATTCTACATTGAATTGCCCATTTTTACCTGGCAGATGGATAAAAAACCAAAAGTCTGATAAGGCGCTATGTTGGTTAAACTTTGGGAAAACAGGCATGCATACATTGCTGGTGGGGCTATAACTCAGCACAACCCCTAATGGGATGGAATGGGGCAACATCTACAACAAAGTCGTAATATACTTTGGAATTAGCAATTTCAGCTTTAAAAATTTTTTTTTCAACGTTTATTTATTTTTGGGACAGAGAGAGACAGAGCATGAACAGGGGAGGGGCAGAGAGAGAGGGAGACACAGAATCGGAAGCAGGCTCCAAGCTCTGAGCCATCAGCCCAGAGCCCGACACGGGGCTCGAACTCGCGGACCGCGAGATCGTGACCTGGCTGAAGTCGGACGCTTAACCGACTGCGCCACCCAGGCGCCCCAGCAATTTCAACTTTAAAATGTGATTCTACAGAAGTACTTGCAGGTATGAAAATTGGCGTCTGTACATAGTTATTAGCCAAGTTATTTTTAATAACATAAAATTGGAAACAACCCAATAAAATCTTATGCAGCTATAAAAGAGAGAGAGAGAATAGGAACGTCCCCCTGTCCGCTCAGTGACTTTTTAGTAGCACTTTATCCCCCCCCCCCCCCAATGGAGACCTCAAAAGTTGCTCTTTGGCATTTTGGGGACCTCTCGAGAATCACATCCGAGTACTAACGACTAGAAGCAGAGGTTTTTAAACTTGACTTACGGATCAATCTTCAACAACAACAAAGACTGGTTTTGCTTACTACAATCTGTTACATATGTAAACTTGTAAAATAATGGCAGATAAAAAGCCACTGACTACTCCCCCCTCTGTTTTAAAGTCTAGAAGAATGAAAAAAAGACACTCCCTTCTATTTGACGAGACCGCCAAAATTATCCAATGGGAAAAGAACAGTCTTTTCCACAACCGGCACTGAGACAACTGGATAGCCACACGCAAAACAATGAGGTGGATCCCTACCTCACACTGTATATAAAAATTAATTCAAAATGGATCGAAGATCCAAATGCAAGAGCAAAACTACGAAACCCTTAGAAGAAGACAGAGGGACAAGTCTTCATGACCTTGGCTCAGCAAAGGGTCCTTAGGTACAACACTGAAACTATGATAACAAACGTGAAAGTTGTTAAATTGGACTTCTCAAAACTGAAAATTTTTTGTGCCTCAAAGGACACCATCACAAAAGCGATGAGACTACACACAGAATGGGAGAAAGTATTTGCAAATCATGTATCAGGTGAGGGGCTTGTATCCAGAATATATAAAGACGCTCAGAACTCAACAATAAAACGACAAATGACCCAATTTTTAAAATGAGCAAAGGATCAGAGAAGACATTTTTCCAGGGAAGATATACAAAATGGCCAACGAGCACATAAAAAGATGCTCAGCAGCCTTAGTCACGAGGGAAATGCACACCAAAGCTACAATGAGATGCCCCGTCATACCCACTAGGATGGCTAGAATCCAAAAGTCCAATACTAAGTGTGGGCAAGGATATGGGTAAAGGGGACCCTCACACGCTACTGGCGGGATATAAATGGTTCAGCTGCTCTGGGAAACACTATAGCCATTCCTCTAACGATTAAACACAGGGGATTTACCACATGACCCAGCAGCCCAGCCCTAGGTATCCAAGAGACACACAAAAATATGTAACTTGTACGCAAATGTCTACAGCAGCATTATGTTTAACGGCCAGAAACAACCCAGATTCCCGTCAAGTGAGTAATGCAACAGAATGTGGTTTATGCAGACGATGGCATATCACTTATTCAGCCTCGAAAGGAAAGGAAGCATCAACGTGCATTACAACACAGATGGACCCCGAAAACGTTATGGTAACAGATAGGAGTCGTCACGAGAGATGAACAGTGTGTGATTCCATGCCTATGAAAGTCAAGGACAGGGAAACCTAGAAAGACAAAAAGTAGATTGGTGGTTATTTAGGGCTGGGGTGGGAGTCAGAGGATAGCTAAAGGTCTCGGGGTTTCTTTCTGAGATGATGATGATGATGAAAACATTCTGTTTTTGTTGTTGTTGTTGTTTTTGAAAATGTTCTAAAATGACCCTGAAGTAATGTTTGCACAGAGCTGTGAATATACTAATGACCATTGGGTCACACACTTAAAATGGGTGAATTGTATGGCATATGAATTCTATCTCAATAAAGTGCCCCTTTAAAAAGAGGAAAAAGGTGGGGTACCTGAGGGGCTCAGTCTGACTCTTGATTTCGGCTCAGGTCACGAGCTCACAGTTCATGGGTTCAAGCCCCGCATCGGGCTCTGTGCTGACAGTGTGGAGCCTGCTTGGGATTCTCTCTCTCCCCTTCTCTCTCTGCCCCTCCCCACTTGTGTACTCTGTCTTTCTCTCTGTCTTTCTCTCTCTCTCTCAAAATAAATAATAAACATTAAAAAAATAAAATAAAAAAGTCGGGGGGGAGGGAAGAAGATACCCCCAGGTCCTGCTGGGTGGAACGTGGAACCCATAAGCAAAGGTCCAGGTAAAGCTTCTGTGTTCATGGAAGATCCCACCACCTGGCTACAAATGCATCTTCATGGTGATATTTTCAAGATGTTCCCTTCCCATATGTTTTCCCTCTGGGGAACATGTGCCCAGAAACCAGAAACTCTACTCTGGGGGTGAACCTTGGACCACATTTGAACTCTGTAACAACCCCTAGGTGTGGCCCCAGGGGTGTGATTTGAGAGAGTCCAACAAGACTCCAACCTTCTGCACCCAGCAATGCCCCTCCCTGCCGGGCGAGCTTCTGCCCTGCCTTCTCCAGAGAGCTGTTTTAAGTGTAATTATCCCAGGGAGGACATAAGGTACCAGGCTCTTTGGGGAAGAATTAGGTAATGGGATCATTTTTTCTCCTTGACAAGGAAAAGCCAGGGACAGCTGGGGGATGCTGGAGGCCTATGAGCTCTTTGAGGGGGAAATGAAATCTTAATTACAACTCAGGTCCTGCTAATGGTTGAACGGAAGAACAGATTACCTAAAGCAGGGTGCTCAAAGCGTGGTCCCTGGCAACAGCAGCCTTGCCGGGAAACTAATTAGCAATGCAGATTCTCAGGCCTTACCCAGACCTGCTGGGTCAGAAACTCTGAGTGGGACCCAGCAATCTGTTTTAAGAAGCCTTTCAGGTGATTCTAACGCGAGCTCATGTTTGAGAACCCCCAAACTAATGGGTGATTTCATTCATTCAACAAATATTTACGGAATGCTCCCAGATATGCCTGGGATTACTGGAGGCTCAAGGGTTAAATACATCAGGGCACAAGATGTAGTGGGTTGGATGGTCTTCCCAAAAGACATGTCTTCCTAAACCATGATTGTGACCTCACTTGGAAAAAGGGTCTTTACAGACACAATTAAGTTAAGGATCTTAAGATCAGATCATTCTGGATTACCTGGACGGGCCCTAAACCCAATGACAAGTTTCCTTAAAAGAGACAGAAGAGGAGAGAAACAGAGAAATCTAAGCCAAGACACAGGAACAGATTGGGATGAAGTGGCCACAAGCCAAGATGCTTGGAACCACCAGAGCTGGGGGAGGGGAGGAAGGATTCTGCCCTAGGACCTCTGGAGGCACCTCTGTCCCCCAGGACAGTGAGAGGATAAATATCTGTTATTTTAAACCACCTAGCTTGTGTTCATTTGTTGCAGCAACCCCAGGAAAGTAATCTACAAGGCAAATAAGGGTCATGACTTTAAAAATCTTATATTCTAGTGGGGGAGATAGATGAGATGATAGATAGATAGATAGATAGGGATGGATGGATGGATGGATGATTAATGATACAGATAGATCGATGGATGGATAGATACATACATACATACATACATAGAAACATAGATACATAGATCCATAGATGATACAGATAGATCGATGGATGGATGGGTGGACAGACTGATGAATGGATGGATATATGGATGGATGGATGGATGGATGGACAGATGGATAGATAGATAGATAGATGATACAGATAGATCGATGGATGGAAAGATAGATAGATAGATAGATAGATGCATACATACATACATACATAGAAACATAGATACATAGATGATACAGATAGTTCGATGGATGGATGGGTGGACAGACTGATGAATGGATGGATAGATGGATGGATAGATAGATAGATAGATAAATAGATAGATGGATGATACAGATAGATCGATGGATGGAAAGATAGATAGATAGATAGATAGATAGATAGATACATACATACATACAAAGAAACATAGATCCATAGATGATACAGATAGATCGATGGATGGATGGGTGGACAGACTGACGAATGGATGGATGGATGGATAGCTAGATAGACATATGATACAGATGGATGGATGGATGGATGGATGCATGGATGGACGGACTGACGGGTGGATGGGACAGATGGACAGATAGGTAGGTAGGTAGATAGGCAGGCAATATAAATAAGTGATGAAGATAATCTCGCACCGTCAAAGCACTACCATAGCAATAAAACAGAGTGATGTTCTAGAGAGAAACGGAAAAGAGATCACTGAGTTGAGACCTAGAGGAAGTGGCTCCAGGACCAGGAGCTTACAAACACGAAGCAAAGGGGGCACAGAGAAGCTTGGTGCAGAAGGAAGGACGGAGGGTAAGAGTGAGTGAGTAGAGGGGAGTGGAGGGGAGCAGAGGGGAGTGGGGAAGGGGATGAGGCCGGGGAGAAACAAGGACCATGGGAGGAGTTTGGATTCTTCACTAAGGACGGCGGGAGCCCTTGGAGGGTTAGAAGCAGGAAGCTCGTGGGAAAGGACTGGGCCCGTGGAGTAGAGACGAGCCGAGGGGCCCCTGCGAGGGGCGCCTGTGGACTCCCGTGTAACCGACCCTCAGACCTCAGCAGTGGCCTCCCATCGCCTCTGCCTCGTTCTCTTTGCTACCAGGAGGTCACCGGGTCTCACCCACACTCAAGGGGAGGGGGCCACACAAGGGTGTGAACAGCAGGCTCACTGGGAGCCTTTTTAGATGCTGCCTACCACACTGGAGGGAAATGGCAAGTTTTATTTAGGACATGTTAAGGTCTAGCCGCTTCTCGGTGATCAGTTAAGATTGTAGCATGACTGATGGTAAAGAGGTAGTTGAAAGATGAATGAATGAATGAATGAATGATGGATAATCCGTTGCTGAAGGCCGGCTGGGCCTGCCAAAATCGCTTAAAAGGCGCCTGTCCCCAGCCCCCACGGACCAGCTCTTTCTGCAACTGGGGGCTTGCTCCGTCCTGGAGCCTCCCTGCCCTCCCTCTGCCTGCGTGGAGCCAGCTCTGGGAAGATGAGCTCGGCGGTGAGCTTCTGCCCGGCCAAATGGAAACACGGGTTTCCATCCTGCTGCGGAAACGTCAGCGTGCTGGGGTCCGCAGGGGGAACCGCTGGCTGCTCTAAAGAACTGCTGGGAGATCCTGGAAACCCACCGGCCAAGCCGTCATCCTCAGGCCAACGAGCTTGAATTATGACCGAGAATTAGGAGCGGTGGAAACTTGGAGGCCGCCCACGAAGACGTCTGCACGTTTGTTTCTATCTCCAGCCTCGTTTTCCAGCTGCGTGGTACACTTAATCCAACACGACATCTTGCTCATGACATTTTCGCCGCGATTCTAGCCCTTCTCGTTCTCGAACCGTCTTCGGCACCCAGTGGGTACTGTCTTCGATGCCTCTTGGTGCGTGCCCGTGCAAGGTTTAAGCTGAGCCTTTTGTATTTTGCACTGGGTTTTCTCTCAGGAGTCTGTGCTAGGATGCGGGCTGCAGCGGGGGCCGGGGAGGCCGAAGCGTGCACGGGGCCCGTCGGTGAGGCAGGCTCCCGGAGCTGGGTCCCAGAGAGCAGGCAGGCCAGAGATAATTGGTATGGTCAGGGCAAGACAGAGGCTTTTCCAGATTAGCTGAGCGACTGGGGGTGAAGATTCTGAGTTTCAAAAGAAGCTTCCCGAACTTAAGGCTATTAAGTTATTACAGCTGATTCCATGCCAAGGGGCCTCAGCCGAAGGGCAGACCTCCTGTGACTTTATGGGAATGGGGCTGGTGGGGCGGGGGGGGAGGCTGAAATCACTGAGAAAAGCTGCCCCACCCGCACAGGCCAGATGAACAGGGCTTTGAATTTTTATTCTTGCAGCCCAGCTGCCATCCCAATGGCCCCTGGGTCTTTGCGGGTGGCCCCCTTCACAGGGCAGGGGAGGTCAAGATGAAGGTGGGGGGCTGCTGAGGGCCGGGAGTCTCCGCTGGCCTTAGCAGCCCCCCTATACCAGTCCTTCCTCAGTCCTTCCTCCACCAGGAAACGCGTGTTGAGACCTGGTGACGGGAGGGGAGCCGGCAGCTGGCATGATGGAGTAGGGCTGGTGGTCAGAGGAGGAAGCCAGCTGGGGGCTCGGAGGAGGGCAGAACAGTAGCACCGGGGCCCCGGCATCTCCAAGGGGAAGGAGCTTCGGAGCCTCACGTGCGTCACAAACCCGTGGTTTTTGCTTAGGTTGTAGATTTACTTGGAGTGCCTCGGGGGACCTTATATTATGGAGCTTGGCTGTCACAGCAAAAGGACCGGAAGGAGTAATGGCTTAAGCGACACAGAAATTCATTTCTCCCCCCAGGAAAGGTCTAGGGTCACAGTCCAGGGTCGGTAGAGCAGCCCCGCAGTCCACAGAGTCAGACCTCCTTCTGCCTCGTTTCTCTGCATCTCACGCCCGCCCGCACCTTCCCTTCCAAGATACAAAATGGCTGCTCCCGTTCCTGCCATTACTTTTGCATTCCAGCAAGTGCGAAGGAATAAAAGGGCAAGGAGTGGGCCGCCCCTTCCCTTTCAGAGCGCAGTTTCGGAAATGGCTTACACACTTCACATCGCGACGGCCAAAATCCGTCACGTGGCCGCACGCAGCTGCGAGGAAGGTGGGGAGACGTGGTCTTTATTCTGGGCGATCACGCACCCAGCCCCATTCTGTTCACGTAGGAGAAGGAAAATCAGCGGCGGTTCCACAGAGGAGGGTGACGGACGAAGGGCGAGAACCAGAGCCTCCAGCCCGGGGCCCCTGGGGCACGGACGTCCCTCGAGCTATAGGAATGGCTTCTTCTGTCAGCATTCACGACAGCATGCAAAATCCACCTCCTCCAGGCAGACCTCTGAGATTAGGAACGCCGCCCGCTGGCCAATGGTTCAGCCTCAACTCCAGCCCACCCTTCCTTTGGGGGGTGGTCCCTGGCTATTTAGTTCCCCAGGCATTTCCATGCAGTCTGCCCTACCACCCTTAGGAGACTATGTTTCCTGAGTCAGGGATCCGAGTTCCTCGTCAGCGTGCACCCCGTCTCCCAGTCCTCCCCACGGATGAGACAGAAACTGGTTCTGGGAGGCTGCAGATGGAACCAGGGGAGCAGCCCTGCAACGGGTCCATTTCACACCTGGACATTAGGTCTCCCGGCACCTTCTCCCCTGTCCAGTGTATCACACGCCCCCACGTCAGCGCCCAAGGTTCCACCTCTAACCCAGCACTTTTGGCTTGTTTTGAATAACGAAGGGTTGGCAAACTACGGGCCACTGGCCAAACGCAGCCGGGGCTTACTTCTGCCAGTAAGTTTCATCGGCACACAGCCACGCCCCTCCATTTACATATTCATTTACATATTCCCCACAGCTGCTTTTGAGAGGACAGAGCCCAGGAGTCGCAACAGGGACCTTCTGGCCACCCCCCGACACCTGGAGTTGGGACACAGCCCCTCCGTCCGTCTCAAACCGAGGGTGCGTGGACTTAGGAGTCGGGGAGCAGAGGGGGCAGGCTGCAGGGACAGCCCGGGTGGCCCGCGAGTAGAGAGAGGCGGTGTTGAGAAGCCCCAAGACTCCCCGAGACGTGCTGTATTCCGGGTCCCGTGACGCCCCCTGTATCCCTTACAGAACGCCTCCCTGTCCCTCAGGTGTGTCCGTGGACTTTGGTTATTTCCCACCATGGAACTTAGGGGAGACAGTTCACCTCCTTCTGCGAGCGGTGATACCTTCTGGGGCAGCCAGCCACCCCCACTGTCCTTCTTTCTCCTGCTGGGGCTCCTCTTTTGCTGTTCAAGGGCTCATTTTTCTGGAGGAGCTCAGGACATTACCCGGCTAAATGAAGAATGTGGAATGCTTGAAATTTCCACTCACACACTCCTTGGAAAAAACACATTAACCTTTAAGAAGGGAATAATAGCTTCGTTTTCAAGTGACCTTATGTATTAGCTCTCGCTGAGCACTTTCTGGAGGGAGCCGTGGCCCATGGCAGGGGCCCAGCGGGTGCAAAAGATAAGAAAACATAAAGCCCAGCAGAATCCTTGGCTGGCTCTGAACTGAGGCAGACAATTGTCGACTGATAGCAGCACTGACGTCCCTCCCTCCTGCGAGACACCAAGTCGATGGGCGGCCACCTGCTTTCCTGGATTCGCCCTTGACCTGGGGCCGAGTGAGCAGCCGACACTTGGCCGGCCGGGCCTCTGCTCTCTCTTTCTGGCAGAAGATGCACCTTCCTCCGCAAGACAGCCTCCCCCCACCCCGGGAAAAGCTATCCCACAGGGATACTGTGCGGAACCCCCTCCCCAAAACATGGACTCCACGGCCAACGTGTTGTATGTAGACAACCGCATCATCTACACTCTTCGGGTCTTGGGGGGGGGTGGAATTTGCAAAGCACATTAGCATGATAAAAGCTCTGAGAAGTCCTGCCAGAAAGAAACCTGTTTCATTTCGTCGAACACCAGTATTTTCCAAACTCTTCTGGCCTGGAAAGCTCCCACCCTCTTTGTGTTTTTTGGATAGCACCTGTGAATGTTGGGCAGTGCTGCTTAGCCATGGAGCGTGCTTTAGAAACTGCAGACCGTAGAGCAGCCCTTCTCCAAGATCATCTGAGCCACCGAAAAGACCAGCGGTCATCCTTCATTCTCCAGTTCGTCCGTTGATTTATTAACGCATGCATTCGTTCCCCTGTCCACCATTCATTCAGCAGTGCAGGTTTCGGAGGCCAGATGCCCCGGGGGAGCAGACACAGGCCTGAGGGCCCCAGCGTTCCCCAGCCTCCTGGACGGCAGGGAAGCTATGCGACGCTCACGGGTTAGGGAATAGAGAAGAAAAGCACCCGGTGTTCCCGGACATCAAAGGCCCAACTTCCAGAGACGCGTTTTGAAGATAAATAAGGGGCAGGTGATTTTAAAAGCCCACCACAGAGTATCAACATTGAGACAGTCAAGAAGCAGCCTGGAGGAGAATGCTGGGAGGAGAGAGGAAGGGAGACTGAGCAGAAAGTAGGCGCTCAACGGCAGCCGCAAGGTCCCGGCAAAGCTTTGGCTGAGGGCCGGCTCCGTGCCCGGCACTGTGCTAAGACCTGTTCATACCCCGTGCCTCATTCAGCCAAGAAACATCTAGAAGGTGCCTCTCATGAGCCAGGTGCTGGGGACACCACAGTGAAGGTGATCTAGCTTTCATCGGAACAAGCCGGGGAGACAGAATCTCCCCCGTAATCACAAGGAGGGTGCACGGCTGCCCCGAGCCGGGGCTCAGAGGCTTGCTCCAGCCCCAAAGCTCGAAAAAGACAAAGCCAGAAGTCCCGAGTGGGGCCCCTGACTCCCACACCCCTTTACCCACGAAACCAGCCGGCAAAGGGACGACAAGCCGACGGCACAGCCAGTCCCAGTAGAAAATCAGTGACATGCCCAAGCAAGAGCCACGCTGGCAGAGGGAATGCTCACGGTGGATGCGAAGGTGAAAGGGGGCGGCCGGGAGACATGGCAGCGTCTAGGGACACGGGCTGTTCTTCCGACAGCAGCATCATCTCGCCCCCAAGCCCACCTCTCGCCGTGGGGCCAGCTAATCCCATCACGGTTCGGCCCCTTCCCGGCGAGCTGGCCGCTGCTGAGCACGGGCCCTACCACCAGCCCCCTCTGCCCTCACCCCTTCTCAAGGCGAGTCCCTTGGTCTCCATTTTTCAGAAAGCCACGGTGCCGCTGTCGCCAGGGTGTTGGGAGACTCTGC
Source organism: Prionailurus viverrinus (assembly GCF_022837055.1). Lineage (NCBI taxonomy): Eukaryota > Metazoa > Chordata > Mammalia > Carnivora > Felidae > Prionailurus > Prionailurus viverrinus. Next base: position 4,758,803 of record NC_062563.1, read on the forward strand.
GGGGGGCGGAACTGTGCCCCTCTTAGCAGCCCGATGGTGCCACGAGACCAGTGGGCGGCCACTCGCGTGTGGTCCCAGAGGTGACAGCTCAGCCCTGGCGGCTGCAGTCTGCGTCCCCGAGCCTCCCGGCTCTTCCGGCATCGCCAAAGTCCTGGTGGGAAACCCACCCCGCGGTGCCATCGTTTGGACATCATCTTTCGCGATACGGACTGTATCAGGTTCCCCTTGCTGCTGTAACAGCCTTCCGCAAACAGTGACTCAGAGCGCCACCGGTCCTGAAGTCCAGAAGAATCCATCCCTGTCTCTTCCAGCTTCCTGGGGTGCCTGTGTGCTTGGCTCCTGGCCCCTTCCTCCTCTTCACACCCAGCGGGACAACCTCCCCCTCCCGGGGGTCCTTGATCCCATCTGAAAGTCTCTCTGCCACGTTAAGGTGACACGTTCACAAGTTCCGGGGTTTAGGAGGCGGGCATCACCCGGGCGGGGGGAGGGGGGCCGTTTCAGCTGGATTCGGCCGACCACGGAGTCCCCGCCTGAGGCCTCCGGACTCGGCCGGTAGCTCTGTCCTACTGTCGTGGACACGAGCCAGGGCCGGGGGTCTGGGGCGCTGCAGGCGGCCGGCCGGATGCCTCAGAGGACAAGAGAGGCATTTTGTCCCAGCTGTTCTGGCTCCTGCAGGGTACAGGGGAGCACGTTCTGACCATGCCGTACCGAGTCAGCCTTCCTGAGCCACGGACTCGGTGTCTCACCGGCAAACGGGGCAGGTTGAGTGCTCACAAGAGCACCGACCGGGGCGGCCGTCGGGAGGACGGCCTGACGCGAGCACGCCACCCGGGGTCCCACGGGAGCACGACGAGCGTTGGATGAGCGAACGGATTATTCTCTGCTAAGTGGTTGTTAGACTCTGGGGCCAAGCCCTTGTGCGGCGAGCCTCGATGTGCTCATCTGTGAAATGGGGGCGTTCACCCCGGCTCCTCCTTCAGAGGGCTGCTGGAGGCCCACCGACGCGGCGGAGGAGGGCAAGAGACGCGAACACCGGTTAACAGCACGGCCCGAGGAGGACGGTCTTTCTTCACCCCCCAAACCCCCACCGAGCCCCACCGTCCGCCCGCCCGTGGGGACCCGTGACGGCACAGCCCGTGTGGTCAGCACTGGCGCACTTACCCGTGCCAGGCACTCTGCCGAGCACGTTGCGCAGGGTGGAACCGTGCTCCACCCTCCTGGGGAGCTTTCCCCACTCATGCGCGGGGGCCTCGGAAGAGGGGCGGTGACAGCAGCGACGTGGCCCCACTGGGGGTGGGTCCAAGCACTTCACCTCCAAGCCCTTTGTTTCGAGGGCACACCCAGCGCTCCGGCTAGCGTGGTGACCGGCCGCCGTCTGGCACGGGCAGAGGTTTGCAGGACCCCTGTCTTGTCACTTTTCCTGGGAGCCGGGAAACAGGATGATTCGTTCGCCTGTTCCGGCCACGCTTACTTATCGAAAGCCTACTGTGTGCCAGCACCGGGCTGGGGGCTGGGTTTGCGCGTTAGGCAAGAGCTACTGTAGGGGACGGGGAAAGACAGCGTGACACCCACAATCCCTGAGGGGCCCACCGAAGCCTCGGGCTTGGGAAGCGGGGTCTGTGCTCTGCACAGACGGGGGCGGGTCACGGGTCCTCCCCAGCCCCAGCAGGGACGGCCCCGGAGCGCACGCTGCTAGGGTGGGGACAGCGGGGATTTCAACCCCGCGCCGCCCGGCTCCTTCCCCTCACCCCACCGTGGGCCTCGATGGCCCTCAGGCCCCGGGGCAGCTGTGCAGGCCGCTTCTGCCGCTCTCCAGCCTCGAGCTGCACGAACGCTGCGGCCCCCAAAGACCAATCGATTCCGTCCACGGCCCTTTGCCTAGCAACCCAGGCAGAACGGATTCTTGTCACTGCTGTGTTGATTCCCTGGCTGCCCCAGAAGCCCGCGCTCTGTCCCAACCGTCTCAACTGGCATCTTTCTGCAAAAAAAAAAAAAAAAAAAAAAAAAAAAAAAGGAAAGCCCCTTTCCTGCCGCAGGCTTGGACCCTCCCACCTTATTTGTCTCCAGTATTACTGAGAGGGAAATCTAAGCCTCCTGTCCTCTCTCTCTCCAGGGAGATACCGTCAGATGACGCGACTGTCCCCAGGGTCTCCGGCCATTTGCCATTTGCCCGCTCATCCCATAGATACTTCCTGCCTCCGGCACCTGCTAGGCCGTGGGGGTTCCACGCAAAGCAGGTGGACTGAATCCCGGCTCCTGCGCCAGTCCCCCAGCAACCCAGTGCCTTCTCTTGGCCTTAGGATCAGCATACGCAGCCCAAAGTGCCCAGGGCCAAGGCCAACACCCCACCCGCTCGGCACCCGCTCTGCCAGGTGCGAGGACCTTTTGTGTGCCCGCACGCCCACTAATCCCGGGGCACGTGGGGATTACACCTGACGTTCAGAGGGGTGAAATAACTTGCCCGAGGCCCCACATCTAGAAGGTAGTAAAGTCAGGACTCCCACCCCTGTTGCCCGACTCCAGAAGCTCGTGGTCTTAACCATTAAGCCCTGTGGCCTCTAAAATCCAGCTGGCCTGAGAGGAGGGACTTGTGTCAGCAAAGAAACTCTGAAAGGGTCAGAGGAAAAGGCGGTGAAGACACTCCAGGCAGGCCAGAGGGGAGCCATCCGGGATCATGAGGTGAGCCGTGGACACCGAGCCCTCAGTGCTCGCCGTGGGCCCGGCCGTCGTCTGCCGAGAGCGCGGCGCTGGCCAAGGTCTGCGCTGCCCAGGACGGTTACAGCGGCTGACCGGGTCCTCACCACCACCCCCACGGCAGCTCCAAAATCACATCCACCTTCTCACGCTGAATTCGCAGTAAAAATAATCCGGTGGGCGGTCACGTTTTGTTGATAAAGGTTACCATCCATCATTAAGATCTGTCAAACTGTACTCAAAATACTAAAGCCATCTTTTAAGGGGCACACTGCTTGAGCCAGCCTTTCCACTTCCAAGAATTGGTTCTAAAGAAATCGTCGCGGATGTTCCCAAAGGCCCGCAAGCAGGGATATTCAGTGCAGCATCGTTTACAGTAATGAAGAATTGGAAACAACCGAAACGTCCCAAAGAAAACCTGTTCAACCAATGACAATGCATCCACGCAATGTGAGACTGTGCCCGCAGCACACGCAGGGGTGAAGGGAAGCCACGTTTATGGACACGGAGCGGTGGATGTAACAAATTTGTTAAGGGAAAGCAGAAAGTTGCAAAACGGTACGTGTGGAAGGCTCTTGTTTTCATTTAAAATATGTGTACAGATTGGGGCGCCTGGGCAGCTCAGTCGGTCGAGCGTCCGACTTCAGCTCGGGTCATGATCTCACGGTGCGTGAGTTTGAGCCCCGCATCCAGCTCACTGCCGTCAGCTTGTCAGAGCAGAGCCCACTTGCGATCCTCTGTCCCCCTCTCTCTGCCCCTCCCCCCACTTGCATGCTCTCAAAAATCAGTGAATATTTTAAAAATTGAAAAATAAAATGAAATATGTGTACACAAAGAAGATGACAGATAGACAGATAGATGCACACACGCTGAGATGGATGGACAGAATGAGAGAGAGAACCAACACATATTAACTGAGCACCTAGCAGGCACCAGGCACGGTGCTATGTGCTGGGATATAGTAATGAACAAAACAAAGGACCCACCCGAGTGGCGCTTACATTCTAGAGGTAAATTGTACATAGACTATTCACCTAGAGCAGGATAGCCGAGTCCTGGGAGCACAGCTTCGACGTGCACATGCAGCAGTGATGTGAGGTTTGGGGTGGGCTCCCGGCAGCCAAGGGCAGAGAAGAACAGAACGTGGCCGGCACTGGTGGGGGATGGGTGGGGAGAGGCTCCACAGACTATTCCCTCTTCTCTCGTGCACGTCTGAAACTTTCTGAAATGATGATCAGGGGCAAATGGGGGAGACAGCTCCCCAGTGAGACGGCCCAGGTTCAGAGGCCATCTCCTCGCTTTGTGAGTCAGGTGAACACTCACCTCTCCCCACTCGTCACCTGACAGAGGGGGGGACTCATCGCCCCTCCTTGCAGGGTTTGGGGGACACTCAGAGGGAGGCCTCAGCATCTGGTAGCCGGGGTGACAGGCACATTTGCATAGGAAAAGCCAGGAGCCCAGGCATGTTCTCTGTGCAGGGAAATCAAGGTGACTGGACTTATTTGCATTACCGTCGGGGTTTTTGTCAAGGGCCGTGGCTAACTCGGATCATGAAGGTATAATTGGGAGGGTGGGGTACAGGGGGCCTCAGATGCGTCCAATGTAACCCGGTGGGGGAGTGAGGGGCGGTGGGCCCAGGGAGGGACAACCGTTGAAGGTGCGGGTTTAGAGCCCAAAGACCTATTTTCACATTCTGGACACCAGTCTGCTGCTTATTCTCAGCGTGACCTCGGGCCTTGGGCGTTCTTCCCACCGTCACCCCTGTCCTCTGCAGCACAGTATCCAAAGCATGCCCCTGGGTTGCTCTTCACCAAAGGTGCCTCCAGGTGACAACGGTCTCTGGGCAAGTTAAGGGTGGGCACTGTGCAGCCTCCCACTGCCCCTCCTGGAGTGCCGCCGTGCACACGTGGAGCCAAGGCTCTGACAAGTCCTGCAGTGGTGGACAGACGTCTAACTTTGCTTCATGCCATGTTGAGTCCCCTGCCTGATGCATCGCTGTCTTGGGTCAAGTTCCCAGAAACACGCTTTGAGATGGGGATAGACGGAGAGGGATGTGTTAGGAAGCATTTCAAGAGGGACCAACAGGGAGTAGGGGAGCGAGCCCAGGAGGGGTCGCCGAGCAAGGGGAAGGTCCTCCGGAAGGAAACTGACTCGCTTCTGTAGGGGTTTCCGGAAAGCAGCGGGGGCTGGTCACAGGGTTGTTCCCACAAGGGAGCAGGGTATTTCTACCCTCACACCCACACTCTCTAGTCATCAGCGAAAGGCTGCCCGCAGGACGAGGCATGTGAATTCCCAGGTACTTCCTGCTCACCATGTTGGCAGACAAAGTAAGTTCTGGAAACATGAGGGTGGCCTTCAATGGAGAGACACAGGCGCTGGACCCTGGGAGTGAAAGCTCCCAGACACCGACAAGAAAGTGGCGGGAGGACCAGAGATAGGGGCAGGTCATGGAGAGTGTCAAGGCCCTGACAAGTCCTGCGGGAGAAGCCGCTTTCTAACTTTGCTCAATCCAAGCCTATCTGTCCAGGGGCTTCACTCGGCCTCTGTCAGCAGCTTCTAGAAGGCCTTGTCCATGACCACAAACACACAGGCTCTGCCGGGCACCGTGAACCTGCTCTCAGCCGTTTTTAACTTTGCAGCTTATGCTAATAGAACGGCCCCACTCCTGGTTCCTGTAGGGCAGAGATGATGACCTCTTCTTTCTGTGTCCTCCAGGCCTGGCGTCCCCACAGAGGAGAAACAAAACAAATCTCTCCGCGAAGAAAATGAATCAATTCACCGTTTCTTTAAGCTGCGGTGTTCTATAGCTGGCTTGGGGCGGGTGGGAAAGAACCGTTCTCCCCTTGGAAAATGTGAGGCATATGTATATTTAATAAAGTACAAACTTTCTGTGCAGATGGAACATAAACCAATGACGTCAGTAGAGACATCAGTCTCTCGCTGGGGCTGCACAGTGGCTGCAGCACCAGAGAACAGAGCGCGCCGGGAGGCCCGGGGCCCCCAGCCCCAGCACGACTGACGTCAGCGACAGGTCGTGCAGGTGAGGCCACCAAGGGCCTGTGGCCATTGCCGCCCACTCCCAAATCTGACCTCCAGAAGTCCATCGTGATGACTAACGGGCCCGGGAGGCTTGGTACGAGGTGGGAGTGGGGGTGGGTAGCCAGGGAAGAAGAACCTGCCGTTTCTTTTTCTTCTCTAATCCTTTAGAATAAAATCCAAACGCCTCACCAGGGCTCAGGCCCTGGGGGGCTTAGCCTCTGTCTGCGTCTCTACCCCCTCCCCCCCTCCCCCCCCCCCCGATCAATCCCTCCCCACCCCCAGCCCCGTCAGTCTTCTTTCCATGCCTCCAAACCACCAAGCTTGCTCCTGCCTCGGGGCCTTTGCACATGCTGCCCCCACTACCTGGAAAGCTCTGCCCCACACCTTCACTTGCAGGCTCTTTCTTGTCTTTCCGGCCTCAGCTCCAGCTCCCCTCCTCAAAGGTCCCGAACGGGCAACCCTCACCCCTTGCAACCTTGCCTCCGAGCTCTTCCATTTTCTGAGACTCCTTCTGTTTGTTTTCTTAAGTACTGCCTGGAGTGGGCCTCCAGGAAGGCAGGGACCGCATCGGTATTTGCTGGCCACTGCGTCCCTCTGTACCAAGAACAAGGACGTGCTCAACCAACGCTTGAGATGATGGAAGGAAGGACGGAAGGAAGGAAAGCAGGAAGGAGGGAGGGAGGGAGGGATCATACGACTCTGCCTCCATTAAATGATGTGGGCTTCTTGGGTGAGGCCAGGAATGGGGAGTAAAAACTCTAAAAATGATCTCCGTCGGCATGGGTGTGGTTGTGGGTGTGCTCCCCAAAAGCAAAAGTACAGAACTCTCGCGAAGGATGGGTGACGTTCTTTGAATGTGCTAGGTCCCATTCTGAGTGCTTCAGATATACTTCAATAATGCAGATCGCCATCCCCACGACCCTCTGAAACAGGCTCTGTTAATACGCCCACGTGACACAAGAGGAAGGAAGCTGAGGCTCAGAGAGGTTGGGCATCTCGCCCGAGGTCACACAGCCCTGGGCACGCTAACGCCTTAGCCTGCCTCCCGCCAGGACGGCCCGACCGAAGTTCCTCCACAAGGAGGCCTCGCCCGACTTCTCGGTGTCGCCCCAGGCCGCCCGACGCAAGGCCTACAGGGAGCTCGCCAAGTGACCGGAAGTGACATATTTCACGAACCGGTGAAAGGCAAGCGGCCCCCTAGGGCCCACCGCATGCGGGCCGCTGTTCTGCCGTCTTCTCTCCAGGATTTGTGACCTGGCCCGTCCACTGGGTTAATGAGGGAAATGTCAACAGGACCGATTGTGACCAGCTCTACAGAGAAACGGCCCTACTGAGTTTGTTTTTAAGTGAAATCTATCCATAATTCATGCCCTGCCTGCTTCCCAAAAGCAGGTGGTTTACGACGAACGACCCCTAACACGGAAGGGCTGTTCGCTAGAAAGAGCGAAATCAAGAGCACCGCGCAGCGTGAGGGGACAGAAGATCCCCCAAATGCCCAGGCTGAGGGCGAAGGGGGCAGAGCCCACACTCCGCTCCCACGCCCCGCATCCGGGCGGCTGGCGCGTCCCCGCGTGACTGCTGCCTCCGTGACTCAGAACTTGGCGCTCGGCGGTTCACTGGGCACCAGCAGCCTGACTCGACCCCCCGGGGCCGGCCTCCCCTCCTCCCTGTCGGTACCCACCCCCCACCCCCCACCCCCCCCCCCGCTGCTCGAGTCACAATCTCCTCTTCCATGTTTCACAGGTGAGGGGACGGAGGCCCAGGGAGGGGAGAGCAAGCTGCCCGAGGCCAGGGCCGGGACCTGCATGCAGACAGTCCGGCCCCGGGCCACCACTCACGCCCCCGGGGCCCTCCTGCGACCCCCCCCTGCTCTAAACCGGGTGGCCCTGCCCATCGGGGAAACTGGGTGATTGCACAGACCGGCCCTGTTTCCGAGTCGCAGACTGACTCCTGAGTTGTCCACGCCAGCCTCCGCAGAGCGAGCCGCCCGTGCCATCCTGAGCTCTGCACCCTTCCTTGCCTGCCCTGCTGCTCTGCGGCGGCCTCTTTCTGGAAGGTTCTTTGCTTCCTTCTTACCCTGGCTAGCACCTATTCCTGTAGCTCTCTATAAATACGTACGAAAACAAGGGGGAAGCACCTTCTGTGCTGCTGGGACCACACATCCCATCAGATGGGGACGCTATGGGGGCACCTAGTAAAACTTTCCCCGCGCACGGGGGCCCCCCCAGCAGTCCTGCGTCCACGCAGCTGTCCCAGAGAGGCATCCGCACCCCGTGCCATTAAGCGGGTGCCCCGCCCCCGGCAACTGTGAACGCTCTGTCTGTCTCTGAATTTGCCTGTTCCGGGCATCCCGTGTGAGCGCAGTCAGGCAAGACGTAGCCTTTTGTGTGTGGCTCCTCTCACCGCGTGTAACACCTCTGAGGTCTCGCCGTGTTGCCTCAGATGTCAGTGCTTCGCTGCTTATCGTGGCCGCGTGGCCGCAGCGCGGATGTGCCACGTTTCGCTTATCCCTTCCTCGGCTCGTGGCCGTTGGCGGTGTTTCCACCTCCGGATCCCGTGAATAGCGTGCTGTGAACGTTCACGTCCAAGACCTCGTGTGGACGCCTGTTTTCTTTTCTTCGGGGCCAGCCCACGAGCGGCGCTGCTGGGCACGCGGTCACTCACCGGGGAATCCCGCGTCCTTCTCACCTGCCGCGTGGTGTTCCAGGGCGCGGACCGCGGGGGCTGCTTCCCTCGATCCTCTGTGGGTGGAGGCTGAGGGGGCTTGCTGGCTTGCCGTCTTCAACCTCGTTCTTTCGGTTCGTGCATTCGTTAGCGTCTCCAGCCTTAACTGAGATGTGACTGACGCAGAACATGCTGCAGGCAAAGGAGTGCAGGCCGCAGGCTAACGTGGACGACGTGGCCCAGTCAACGGAAGAAAATGATTAAGATGCGTTTGAACGCGAACAGTTCGTGGGTGATGAACGGGTGGCTTTTGGGGGGGAGGACGGAGGGGAAACCCCCACTCTGAGTCCTCCGGGGAGGTGTTTTATTTTAAATTTTTTTTTTTAACGTTTATTTATTTTTGAGACAGAGGGAGTCAGAGCATGAACAGGGGAGGGGCAGAGAGAGAGGGAGACACAGAATCGGAAACAGGCTCCAGGCTCCGAGCCATCAGCCCAGAGCCCGACACGGGGCTCGAACTCACGGACCGCGAGATCGTGACCTGGCTGAAGTCGGACGCTTAACCGACTGCACCACCCAGGCGCCCCAAGAGCACCCAAATTCTGAGCCAGAATCTCCAGCCTGGGGGTCCCTCCCCAGGGCCAGTTTGGGGAGCACGGCCGTCAGCCCCACTGCAGCTGCCAGCACTCCTGCTGCCACAGCCCACATCCCCTCTGCCCCTGGCAAGACACTGGGCCTGCATCCACAGCCCTCCCGATGTCCTACTGGGGCCCGGGGCTTACGGGAACTCATGCCTTACGCCAGCCTTCCTCCCTCTGATCCCACAGGGGCCCTTGAAAAATGTTAATGCCCAAGTTGGAAAACTCTTAAGCCAGACGAGGGGCCCCGGTGTCAAAGGCGGACCACGCTCCTCAGTCAGATCGATAACCTGTAGCTGGAAATGATTTGGGTTTGGGAAGTGAACGTGACATTGGATCAGAGCTGCCAATTAGCCTGCAGACCCGGCCCCGGCCGGAGGGGCTGTTTGCTCAAGGTGCTGGTCTGCTTATGGAGGTTATGAGCCTTTTATGTGCCAACCTGTGCCCTCCTGGCCTCTTCGCTGGGCCATTTAGCTGTGTCTAAATCAAGACATCTCCGTCTGCAGCGACCGTTAGGCATTCACGCACGGGGCCGCCTTTCTTCCCCCTTGTAATCGAAATCTAATTTATTGGCCCGGGGATGTAGGGAGCAGCCTACGCACATAGCTGGTGTGCACTGAAGAATATAATATACAACGTTCCCGTGTAATAAGGCTCTTTATAGGAGGCATTAAGTAGGGGCTGGCTTGGAGCGCCGACACCACAGTGATTAATTCCTGCCTGGAAAACATCTACGTTACAGACCTCAGAAGGCTCTGTGGGGGCAGGACGGGGCCCGGCGCCTCCGAATTCTCTGGCCGGTTTTACATCTGGCTGGTTTATAAGATTAGATGTGATTAAGCTCCCTGAGGGCAGGAGTCATGTTTTATAGGTCCCTCTCCCCCGTCCGGCCGTGATGAAAGGTGTACAATAAAATCTCGCTGAATTAATCTGCATGGAATTGAAGTGAAAAGTTATTCTTTGTGCACTTGCTATGACTTTGGGTTTGGCTTCCTCGGCTGATAGAGAACCGTACCCCTCCCCCCCCCCCCGCCTCGAAGGGCCCGTGAACCGAGGGGGCACGCGAGCCGGGAGGCCTGGCTCCCGTCGGAACCGCTGCAGCCGCTCGGCCTGAACAAATCCTTGGTCTCCTGGGTCCTCAGTTTCCACTTAGGCCCTGCAGGGCGGTGGGGGTCCCCTGAGGGAGACTAGAGGCTGCTCGGAAGACGTTCACAGAACATCCACGGAACCTTCTTCGAGGTATCGTTTTCCCTGCCGAACGCGCGGGAACACAACCGAAGCAATCAGTCACTCATTCATTCATTCACCCAACGGAGACCACATCCCCTTGACTCTAAGAAACACAGTGATTCACGTTATAATCTCTTGGACACTAGGATGCCTTGCAACGTTGATATTTTTGATTCAGCAGGAGTCCATAAAGGAAAAGGCAGTGCAGAGACAGAAATCCTGGGTGGGAAGCCCAGAGGCAGCACCTGACCCAGCTGGTGGGCAGGTCACGGAGGGCTTCTTGGAGGAGGCGGAATCTACGTTCAAGTATAAGGGATGCCTGGGGATGCATTAGTGTTCGAGCTGAGAGCAAGGGCCTCGAGAATCTGTCAGTCCTCGGTACTTCACGGGCTGTGCTATCTTAACTGAGTCTCGTCATCACTCTGTGCTTCTGTTTCCTCATTTCCGGGGGGTAACTGTGGTGACAGTAACTACGACCAGTAAGAGTGACAACGACAATGCCACCCTCCCGAGGCGGTGCAACAGCAGTTACTTAACAGATTTTCTATTTGCCTGGCCCCGGGGATACGTAGGACACAGATGCAGGCCTGGTCCTCGGGAGGGGAGGGAGAGAGCAAGTCAGCGAGGAAAGCAGTGCGTGATCCTAAACTGGGATAAATGCTCTAAAATGCACAGAGTGGAGGGATGGAAAGCGGGCATGGAGGGTGGGGTGGGGCCAGGGACAAGAGACATAGGCGAAGGCTTGCGGTGGCCGGTTCATAGCCCACACTGGCAGGTTGAGTTCAGCCCCCAACCCGGCAGCGTCCCCTGGCCCCCTCATCTCCGAGCCCTTTCCGGCCAGGAGGGTGGCCAGAGTTCACCTCATGCCCCTCCCCCCCCACCCCCGACCCGAGGTCCCCAGTCACTCAGGAGTGACATCCAGCCCACAGACAAATTTCACTTGTCCCGCCTGCAAAATGTTTTTTCTCTTCCAAAATTTGACTTCACTGCCAAACGTAGAGACCAAGGGCTGATTTCGCTTCCGCAGCAACCCTGGAAGATCTGGCCACCCCAGGCCACGTCTGCTTCCTGGCTGAGCAGGCCCGTCTGCCCTAGTCTCCACCTCTCCCTTTCCTCGCGTGTCTGTCTGGCTCCCCTTCCTCATACACCTGCCAGCCTACGAGGCCCCCGTGTCTGAACCCCCAAACCAGGTGCTGACAGCTCCCCGCAGGAGCCTCACGTGCCCCCGACCTTGCTCTGGACCCCAAGAGGCGGCCTCTTAGGGACCGGCCAGCAGGCCCTATGCCCTCCAGCTTCCAGGTCGTTCAGCCGGTGAGGGCACCCGCACAAGTCCTGGGGAGATTTATCCTCCCAGCTCTCTTCCGGCCACACCTCCTGCCAAGCAGCCCCCCAGGGTCACCCTCTCTGGGCTCGAGGTGAGAAGAGGCCCGCTGTCAGGTCCAGCCCTCCAGGACCACGCCATGCGTCCTCGCTTCCCCTGAGCCCTGCCCACGCCCCACGCCTTTCAAAGAGTCGCTTCGCCAAACCTTCCCAAAGGACCTTCACCCCTGCCTGACTCTGATCCGTGGGTTGGGCACACGGCGGGGGCTCGGTGCACGGACGTGGAATAAACGAACGCACTGTTGCCTCTGTGATCTCTGGGCTTCTCCCTAAGACTGTGAGCCAAGGCGCTGGTCGCCTGTGGCCCGTACCCCCAGCCCCCAACGACCGGCACCCCCACCTCCGCAGCCTCGGAGCTGGGCCCCAGAAACGTCTCCGTCCCAGAACCGCGCCTGCCCGGAATTCGCGGGCCCGCTTCAAATGCAAGTCTCATCCGCTCCGCGAGAGCGTAAACAAAGCGTGTTTTAAATCACGTCGGATGGGGTGCCTGGGTGGCTCAGTCGGTTGAGCGTCCGACTTCAGCCAGGTCATGATCTCGCGGTCCGGGAGTTCGAGCCCCGCGTCGGGCTCTGGGCTGTTGGCTCAGAGCCTGGAGCCTGCTTCCGATTCTGTGTCTCCCTCTCTCTCTCTGCCCCTCCCCCGTTCATGCTCTGTCTCTCTCTGTCTCAAAAATAAATAAACGTTAAAAAATTTAAAAAAAATGCTTTAAATCACGTCGGGATGCGGGGCCAGCGGTCATTACAGGGTCTCTGAGAGGGAGTTACAGCTGTCATCAGGCATTTTAACATGGCCGTGGAAAGCCACGGGCAGGCTCGGTCAAAGGCTCGGCCTTTGTTGGACCACAGGCAGAGGCTGTTGCAGGGGCAGTGAGGCTGGGCCGCTCGGCCCAGGGGAGTGATTTCCTACACCTTTGAGGACAGAAACAGAGAAAAGAGCACCCCTCACCTGCCCCTGCTCTCGGCGCCCAGAAAGCGCCTTGCCCCAAGCACTAGGAGCCCCAGCTCTGCCTTCAGCCAAAGCCCAGCGGCGGTAAGTCTCGCTATGGTGCGTGTGCTGAGCGCCTACTGCACGGACACTGTGTTATCTCAGTTTACAGAAGCATTAACTGGGGCTCGAACACGCCACAGCCCTCTCCGCAGAATCGCAGTGAGAGCGGAGGCCACGCCGCCCGTGGTCAAGATCTGCCACGACAGCCCTGCCGTGGGAGGGTGGGTGCCAGCCCGGGGGCGGGCAGGCAGGGCGCCCGCGAGGTCAGCGCTCTGCTTGGAGCCACTGCCCGGCCCGCTGATGCTGACGGAAGACACCGGCCAGCAAGAGGGCGACGCGCGAATTTCCACACCCATTGGAGGTCACGCGAGCCATCAGTAGAAACCTGCTTTCATGAGGCTCCTTGGATGGCCTTGGAGAATTGACAGAGGTAGAGACGAGGCCAGCCCGGCATGGGGGAAGATGAAAGTCCGACATTAAATAACCCGAGTGGAGGGGCGCCCGGGTGGCTCATTTGGTTGAGCGTCCGACTTCGGCTCAGGTCATGAGCTCACAGTTTGTGGGTTCCAGCTCTGCATCGGACTCTGTGCTGACTGCTCGGAGCCTGGAGCCTGCTTCGGATTCTGTGTCTCGCTCTCTCTCTGCCCCATCCCCAGTTATGCTCTGTCTCTGTCTTAAAAATAAATAAAACACTAAAAAAAAGTTTTAAATAACCCGAGTGGCGCAGATGCTCTATTTCTGCAGGAGTGGGGCATGAAATCAAGCATGAGCTTGGAGAACGGTTCCTGCAAGGCATCCTATCGAGGCCATTAAACATTCTGGGATTCAAATGCGCTGCCCGCATGAAACATTTATTGAGCACATACTAAGTGCCAGCCCTGTACTAGGCACTAGGGCTGGAGACGAGCAGAGTCCCTGCCCTCAGAAAGCTTGTGGGCCAGAGAGGGACAGGCCGAGGCACCACTCCTGCCAGGGTGACCCAAAGAGGGCAGTGCCTGCAAACCGCAGTGTCCCCAGCTCCTCGTGGCCCAGGCTCGTAATGAGACCTAGTCAGGGATGTGCATCCCAAACAGCCAAAGCTTATCCAAGAAATTAAAAAAGAATGCCATTCTAATTTGCTTCTTTCGAGAGAATAAAAACGGCACTAAAGCAAACCCTTCCTTCCTTCCTTCCTTCCTTCCTTCCTCTCATACACACACACACTCTCTCTCACTCTCTCTTCCTTCTCCTCCCCCCCTCCCCCTTTTCTTGGTCTAAGACCTGTTTTTAGACATCTTAGACCTGGTGGAGAGCATCATGGCGATGGAGTAGAATTTGGGGTTGAGGTGGCTCTAGAAACTGAAAAGTTAACGTGTCCACACGGAATTGTAGATGGCAACACAGTTAAGAGAGCTGGTGCGTGAGCAAAGCTTCAGACCTTGTTTCCAGCGAGAGACCCTCAGAGGGTCTGGCAACGGCAGTGCGTTTTGGTCTCGCTGCTGACTTTCACAGAGTACCTCTGTCCGACTTGTACCTACGCGGTCTGTGTTTCACCCTGAAATAAAAATTGCGGTCTCCAGTGAGCTCTTGCTGGCCCTTGAGGATCCGAGGAACATGTCTTTACCCCGTTCCTCGCCCGTGCACACCTCCTTCCGAGGGACTCACTTCACCTCCGTAAATCTCACTCTTGCCCCAACACCGCGTGGTCTTTTCTGTTTCCCCTTTCCTTCCTCTCCTCGTTCTCCTTTATGTCCCCGTGGAGCCCCCTCGTCAGAGAAAAAGAGTTCCCTCCCTCCTCCTTGCCCCGTTTTCTCAGCTCTTCCCCTGCACCCTGGCGTCCAGGTGACCATGCCTCTCGGTTGAACTGAGCCGGTGCTGGTCTGTGCCTGTCGCCCTGGAATAATTTTGAGTAGCTTTCCTTCTCACCCTCCAAAGTGTCTCCGTTGGCACAACCTGTTCTTTCTGCGTATACAGCACCTTTTGGTGAGGCCCGCGACTGCCACAAACCTTCTTTAGGTAGGCCCCCTGATGTCCTTCTCCTTCTAGATGGCCTACTCTTTTTCCTCGTGGGTGTCTTACTTTGAAACTCACTATTTTGTTCGAGAGCAGGGCATGTGTTTTGTTTTCCACCTACACTAGGACCTACACAGTACTTGGGTCCTATTAAAGCACTAAACATGTGTGGTAGAGGGCTGTATGGACAGATGGATGGATGAATGGATGGATGGATGGATGGATGGATGGATACATGGCTGGCTGGCTGGCTGGCTGGCTGGATGACTGGATGGATGAACAGATAGATAGTGGGATGGATGGGTGGATGGATGGATGGAGGGAGGGAGGGATAGATGGGATGGAGGGGATGGATGGGTGGATGGATGGATGGATGGATGGACAGATAGATGGTGGGATGGATGGATGGATGGACAGACAGATGGATGGTGGGTTGGATGGGTGGATGGATGGGGTTTAGGAAAACCATTAGGAACTTATTATAATCATCAAGTGAGAGAAGATGACCTAGAAGGAGATGATGATAGAGAGAATGGGTGATTTGGAGTTATTTTGGGTGGTAGTTTGGTGACCCCTGCTTTAGGATAGAGAATGGAAATTCTTCAGGTGCCCATGTTACCACAAGTATCAGTTGTCAGATGTGTATACAACAAAGAGTTATAAAGTGGACAATTACAGCGTCTGTGTGGTGGTCCCAGGATTTTCTGTGAAAAGATGTGTAAGGAATCTCTTCTTGACATTTCTCTGTGGGAGACACTAAGGTGGGTTTTCTGACTGAATGCTAAACCTCCAAATTGTTGTGTCCTTGGAGAGGTGTTTTTCCTTCCCTCTTTCAACACCGTTCAGGAAAAACGAACCAGTCTTTCTGCATGGGTGAGGAAGAAAGGAAGCAGTGGACTGAGAGAGATACATCATCTCAATTACTCAACCACCTTGAACCCACGCTTCTCCTGGGAATACGTCGGGTACGTGCGTAAACGTGATTTTTTGTGGAAAGAAAATTCAACTGGGTCCTTCAGACGAACATATTGCTTCTGGACATCAGTACTAAGCCTTCTTAGAAATATTTTCCAGGGGCGCCTGGGTGGCGCAGTCGGTTGAGTGTCCGACTTCAGCCAGGTCACGATCTCGCGGTCCGTGAGTTCGAGCCCCGCGTAGGGCTCTGGGCTGATGGTTCGGAGCCTGGAGCCTGTTTCTGATTCTGTGTCTCCCTCTCTCTCTGCCCCTCCCCCGTTCATGCTCTGTCTCTCTCTGTCCCAAAAATAAATAAACGTTGAAAAAAAAAAAAAAAAAAGAAATATTTTCCAGAGGGTCGGGGTGGGGGTGGTGAGGCCACTCTATGACTAGACCTTAGCTCTTCTGCCCTCTTTCCGTTGAGCTGGTGGCTTCCAAAGTCACCACTGCATAGGTGGCAGGAAAGAATGGGGTGGAGGAGGAAGGCACAGAAAATGGATTTTTTGGAACTGTCGGCACATTTATAACAGAATGGTAACCGTATAATGTTATTGTATCATTCAACTGACATGTCTACTTTGGAATGTTTATAACTACTGTAAATCAAGAGGCTGTCAAGCCAGGGCAGCGGCCGCACATAGACATTCCAAGGAAAACGTATAAAATAAATAAAACAATCACACAGTATCAACATTCCATTCCCGGCTAGAAAACGGAAAATTAACAGCTCCCGCACAAATGCAAGCGCCCAAAATGGAGTTTGTGGGAGCTGAGGTGGCCGGGGCCTCCTTGCTAGCTCTCCATAAAGATGTCAAGTGAGAAAAAAGTTAGGAAGGCAGTAAGAACAAAATGCTTGACCCCCGACAGCAGCCTTAGTCCCGCCACCTGGCTTCTTGGGCCTTCCCCCACGGCGGGAGGGTGGCGGCGGGACGGTGTGCGGGTGGGTGGGTCGGGGGGAGCTCACGGATTTCTACATCTACAGCGCGCGACTTCCTGCACCGGGGAGCAAAGTGGGAAATCACAATAGTCCCGCCCCTTCCCTGTTTTATGACTTCTGTCCGATTTACATCATCTCAAGAAAAACAAAGATTTGCTATCCCCAAGGCAAAAAAAAAAAAAAAAATCTGGGGATTTACAAACTGCTTGAGATTTCTGACCTCACTGATCGTCTTAGGGCTTCGACCACTTTTATGTTTTGACCAGCGGCTTGTAAAATACACGTCGAAATGAATTCCGGCTACACAGACATCTGGTCACCAAAACTAGGTGGGCCCTTGGTTTGAAGTCCGTAGCTCTGTCATCCTTCTGGCTCATCGGCACTTTCGGGACACCTGGTGCCTGTCTTTCTTTGCCTCACACGCTGGGACGTGTGACAGTACAGTCAGAGCCATGGGTCCCCAGACTGTAGTTGGCTGGTTTTGTGTGTGTGTGTGTTTAAGTGTTTGCACGTCTCTTCTGTGCCTTCTTCCCTGTCTTGAGGCCTCTGAGGTAGAAGGTACGAGCTTGGGTGATAAAAACTACCAAAAGTTAAAAATTAATAACCACCGGGGATTAATCACCTCTTGGCGGACTCTCTGGGAGTGGAAATAGTCTCTGCTCTCCAGCAGCCGTGGAGGAAAACGCCAGACTCGTTTCCCCTAAAATGCTCGAGAACACAACTACGAGGTACTTTCAGACGTTCCATTTTCGTCTTCTCGAGTTTTTCTTTTTTCTTTTTCTTTGCACATCAAGTCAGGAAAATGGACAGACTCTGGATTTTTCTGGAGGTTATGTTTGGGAGTAGGAGGGGGGTGCGGATACATCTTCTTCCCCACCTCTTTGACGGCCTGAGACATGTTCAGAAAGTTCAGCATAAAAAAGTACGGAGACGCACAGAAAAGAGAATTTCCAGGGGCGGGGGGCAGTGCCAATAACAGACACCCTGGCACTCCACGGCCACTCCAGCCCCTTGGTGGGCAAAGCGTCTCCTTCCTTGGACTTTAATTTCAGAAGGAAAAAAAAAACATCTTCAATTTCAGGTCTAGAGTTCATATTTTGAGCCTGGGACCAAAATGCGGGGACAAGTGCAAATATTTGATCAAGTCTGGTTTCTCTCTTGGTGCTTTTCAGAAGAAGTCGGTTCGGAGAGCAGTTGCTTTTTTTTTTTTTTTTTTTTTTTTTCTTGCAAGCCTCTGTTGGTCTCGGGTTTGAATGCTCGTTTCTCTGGATTGTCAGTCGGTGAGGACGGGGCCTAGCGGGGGGCCCTGTGCCCTTGCAGCCTCTCCTGTGACACTTCGAACAGAACTGAGCCCTCCCTGTACCTGTCCTTCCCCAAATGCTTTGCTATCTGTCCATGGATGGGAAAGAAACAGAGCCTGATTAGCCCCCGAACAGACGACGGGGGCTTTGACTGCAGAATCCCAGATGTTGATATGTGTTATTATTGGATCATAATCACATTTCAAAAACACAACCGCTCCCTGGAAGTTACAGCAATCGTCCCTTCTTTGTCCTTTGTCTGCCTCCTCGGGCGGCCCTCGGGTGATTTATTATTTCAGGGACCCAGAGGGGACGCAGCATTGCCTCTCTGCAAAGGTCATGCGGTTAGAACAGACTTTATCCGGGTCAGGAGTTGCCCTCGGACACCAAGGGGAAGCTCCTGGTGAAGTTCATCAACACCCAGTCCCGAGCGGGTCAGTGAGCCCAAGCTGGAATCCGGGAGGGAAACCCGGCCTCCCCGTGATCCGATTTCTCTGTGAGCACATTTTCTGCCACCCCCTCGTCCCCCCACCCCCGATGAAGAAATCCGTGTTTTCAAAACATTTAGAGTTCTGGTTCTAGCTCCACTCCCGAATGAAATCCTCGAAATCCATTCTCCATGGAGTGATGCCTCTAAAAAAAAAAAATCCGTTATCTTGGGCCTTTTCCTCCCCTACCATAGCGCAGCTGGTGAGTGTGGGAAAGACTTCAAACATCTCCACGGCCGGCCCCTGGTAAGCAAGCTGAGGTCCTAGGGGTGCCCCCGCTGGAGTCTGGGGCCTGTTTAGTATAACAAGATGCAAGAAAGAAATAAGAAGGAAAACAACAGGTGAACTCCAAGTTGCCCCTGACGTTTCCGGGTAAGGCAACAGGTCCTAACGCCACTAAGGCGCCCACGGGGCCATCCGGGGTGACATTTGTAAGTTTCAACCCACAGCCACAGCTGTTCCCTCCGGGGCGCTGCTACCTGGCCCTGGTGTGGGGAGTCCCGTCCACACTGACCCGGACCAAGGCTCACAATTTAGACGATGGTAACTCGCCAACGGTCCACAAAGAGCCCCTGAGGACTACTCAGCGCCCCCCCCAGTACCCCCCAAACTTCCCTTCCGTGTAACTTTTCTCTGGTTGAAGGGACACGCCCAGGTGGGTGGAGGTGCCCGTGAAAAGCGTACCAGGGTCACCGTTCTCAAGAAGATGGCAAGAGGGAAGTGGTGTGAAAAGTAGACGCTGCTTGGAAATCATCCCGAATCCCATTTGAAAAGGCCCGGAAACCCCCAACGCAGCAGCAGCCGGCCCTTCCTCCCCATTCGGGGAAGGACCCGCCGTTCAGACCTGCCAGCCCCCCGGGGTCCGCGAGGAGGGCTCCCTGAAGCATGGGGCTGGCAGCTTCTCACGTAACGAAGCCGGTCTTAGCAGCCGCGGGCACACCCCGGGCCGAGCTTTCCTGTGGGTTCCAGCACTGAGATAATGCGGGCAGAGCAACGAGCCAGGATCAAGCACAATTACAATGACTGACTGTCTCCAGCTCTATATTAATCTTTCAAAACGGCTTCGCTCTGGAGGTAAGGGATTAGGTGGCTCAGCCAACTTCTTAAAAACGTTCCTCTTTCTTTACAGAATGTCAAGTGAGATTTCAAGGGGGCATACTTCATAACCGAAGTATGTTTTCCTTAGGGCAAAAAAACCACGACTACGTTTACTCTCCCTTACCCCACCCCCCCACCCCGCCCCAACCCTCCCAGACTTCCAGCCAAAACCTTCATCAGAGAAACAACACAACGCAACACAACACAAAGAACCCGTGGGTGTTTTTTTCAAGTGCGGTGAAGGTCCCTCCCGGGTGGCAGTACAAAACTTAGACAAACTTTATAAATCTCCAGGGAGAGCGGATTTTGGCAGTAGGAAGAGGTCGAATGGGTTTTTCTGTGGGCGTCATTTAACATGGTACCAAGAGGCGCCCTGCCTCCCCGGGGCCCCGGGGTACAGAGGGCTGGCCGGGCCCCCCGCGTGAGTAACGGGACAGCACAGAGGCAAAAAGTCAGGCTCGCTCGACTCCGGGGTACCCACCAGGAAGAAAGAGCAAAGGGCGGGAGAGGGGCAGCTGTGGGGGGGGGGGGTTTACAGGGGCTGGACGGAAACCACGAAATCAATCGGTCAACATGATTGTACTCAATTCTGGGAACCCAAACCGCATAGACCCAGATGTATCTGTCACCGACTGAACAGGAGCCAGAGCCAAAGGAAGAAATTCGGCGCGATGTCCGTGCGCCCTAAGCTGCACGCCCCTTCGGGAGAAGTCACAACGTGAAGACCACGCTCAACGGAGTGAAGACCTTCTCCGGGGGCCGCGTGATGCCAAGGGGACATCTCCGTGGCAGGGGAGGGTGGCGGGTGGGGGCTTTCTGGGGCAGGAGCAGAGCCTCGGGAGGCCCTAACTGTGTGGCCGGGAGGAGCAGTGGGGGGTCCGTCACCGGCTTCCCGTGGAGCGGCCGGGACTCGCCCAAGGTCACCAAGGGAGTTAGGAAGAAACATTCAGCTCCTACTCTGTCCCTAACAAGCAGAATCCTATAAAGAAGAAGAAAATGACTCTGGGGATTTGAACAAAGAAGCCAGGCTATAAATCCACTCTGCACACAGCTGTGGTTCATCTTCCTGAAATGCAAATCGGATGTCGCCCCGCAGCTATGGGATGCCCTTCAGAGGCGGCCCGGCGCCCTCGGGAAGGATCTGAATCCTGAGCCCCAGCCGCGGGGCCGGGTGGTCTGTGGCTGGACGATATCTGGATGCCACTACCAGCCCCCTTGGCCTCCGCCCTCTGGCCGTCTACATGCGGGCATACCGCCTTTCGTGGAGTTCTCCGTGTCTCTGTCTCTCTCTCTCTCATCCACTCATTCAGTCCTGCAGCAAAGACTTCTCCAGCACTGCCTTTACCCCTGGCCCTGGGCTGAGCACCAGGGACAGAGGAATGAACAGACGGACAAAATCCTGTTCTCCTGGAGCTTCCAGAGAGAAGTTAACTGAACAATCACACACGCATTTGAAATGTAAAAGGACATAGAGGCGCGAATCTGTAAAACCAGCGGCTTGGGCAAGTTCAAGGGGACTGGAGGGCATTGATGAGGCCCTGCCTCAGAGAGGGGTGGGGGGACACGTGCCTGAGAAATGACCTCTGGGGACTGGAGGCAGGAAGGGCAGGTGTGTCCCGAGGGGCCAAGAAGATCAAGGCTGGACGGAGCCTGAGGGGCGTCGGGGGGCCCTGGTCTGGAGGCAGCATCACGTGCACGGGAACGTCTTGCTCTGACCCCCCCATATCATATAGAGCAGCAGCAGATCTGGGCTTGATCGTGCTCATTCGACTCCCACACGGTCCCCTTTCATCCCCTCCCCCGCCCCCAGAGTAGATGCTGAGGAAGCCAAGCACAGGACGTGCTCAGAAACGTGCCCGGTTGCAAACCTAGCAAAGTGGCAAGGCTGCGATTTGAACTGGAGACCTTGGGACTCCAGAGACTGCTTTTCCCACGCACTTCTGCTGCCTTGTGCCCATGCCTCCCAGGCCCTGGTGCCATCAGAGAATGAGCGTCCGTGGGGATGAGTGAGCAGCATGTCTCCCGGGCTGCGCTGTCCCTGGGCTGAGAGGAACAGCCTCCTTCTGGGAAGGGACGCTCGCCTGCACCAGAACCTTCAGAGGCCGCAGAAGAAGTCCGTCTCACCCGATCGCCTGCCCTACTGAGAAGTCGTGTGGGCCCCGAGGTACAGCGCGCACTTTGAAGGGGTGCTGAGCAGCCTTGGGGGCGCGAAAGACGTACTGACGCCCATCGACAGGGCGTGTGGGCCCGCATTGATCTGAAGGAAATCTATCGTTTTGGAGAAGGCCTCGCTCAGAGGGAAGACAATATGTTAAGACTATAAAACCGGGGGTGGGGAGAAGTTAAGAATCCAGAACTGCACTTTCGGAAGCTAGGAAAATGAGGCACACATTTAAGCCAAAGTAAGTGGAAGGAAAGGACACTCTGGGGAGCAGGAAGAGAGGTCGGGGGAGAATCCAGAACATACACCCTCACCCCCTCGCGTCGAGGTGAGCTGGAACCTGGCTGGGCTTGACCACAGACGCGGGGGGACTGGGGGCGCCCGGGGCCTCCTGCGTCCCCGCGGTTCCAGAATGCAAACAGCCTCCGCGTGCACACGGAGGGCAGAGCTCGGACAGCCCCCGAGGACGGACCCGGCTTCTCTCGCAGGAGGGAGTAGGGGGTTCGGGGCCGGGAGTGCGGCCTGGGCAGACACACAGGGCCCCGCGCTCAGGAGGGTCCCCACTTGGTTCAATGTTCTGCTGCCTCAACATTCTTTGTCTTTTCTGGACAGACAAGGCCCACCTTCATTTTGCACGAGGCCCTGCGAGCTCCGCATGGGAGGCCGTGGACAAAGGCCACCTCCAGGGGCCCACCATCTGCTTGGCGCTTTCCTGGGGCAGCTGTGGGGAGCGTGGGCTCGCCCGGTGGACGCGATTTCACACTGCCGAAGAAACGTGCTTGCGAAGTAGTGAAGCTCATTTACCCGTGGCTCTGGTCGCCAGTCTAAAGTTAATACTAATTGGGACCGCTCGCTCCCACTGCCGACGGCTGTGCCTCGCAAAGGGAGCAGCAGACAGGGCAGGAAGAGAGCTTCAGAGAAGCCCTTGCATCCGGAGAAAGGCAAAAAAAAAAAAAAAAGCCCCCAAACAGCGACAGGAAAGGTTGAGGGGCCTCCTCTCCCCCACGTCTGACCCCTAAGCCTCCCTCGCTTCCCCTGTAAAGAAAGGGACCTGGGCCACCAGTTGGTATGGCCTCCATTCGCATGAATGTTTGCAATCTGATAGGTTTGTGAAACTTCCAATTTTTAAACAATTTCTTAAAGTTTGTTGATTTACTTTGAGAGAAAGAAAGAGAGCCAGCTGGGGAGGGGCAGAGAGAGGGAGAGAATCGCAAGCAGGCTCCACACTGTGATCACGGAGCCGATGCGGGGCTTGAACTCACGAAGCGTGAGATCGTGACCTGAGCTGAAACCTACAGCCGGACGCTTGACCGACTGAGCCACCCAGGCGCCCGCATTCCGATGGCTTTGCTGTGAGTAGAGGACTCACGGCAGGGCAGCTGCGCGTGGGGCCCTTGGCTGCGCATTCATGTGGTCAAATGCAACACCTCCACCAGGCATCCGAGGCCTGGCACAATCTGGCATGAAATTTGCCACGGGCTCTCCCACCGTCCCGCCAGCTTGCCACTAGGCTGGTCCTCTTGAGCACCTCTAACTGGGCTTGTGACTTCCCTCTGCTGCTCAGAGCCTCTGGGGTCAAGATCCCATTCCGCGTGCCCTGGGAAGCTCGCCTGACCACCCAGCCCCTTCCTGTCTTCCCCCGTTCACGTCCGTCTGGGCACGATGTGGTGCTGACAGCTGAGCTCTTGGTTTACACCGTCAGCTTCGTGCTTGAGGACACGCCCGAGCCAGACCTGGTCGGAGGCCACAGACCCAACACTGTGCTGGGGCTGGAGGCCTGGTGGTAAAGGAGCGCGGCCCTCTCTGCCCTAGCGGATGAAGTGAGATGATGTGAGAAGCCAGAAAAACAGCAATACTGACACTATCCTTGCTTTGATGAAAAACACAGCAGATTGAAGACACAGTAGGAAAAGGGCTGCTACAGATGGGAACATTGACCAAAAAAAAAAAAAAAAAATCACTCTGGCAGCAGGCCAGCCAGAACTATCAAAATTGGACACGAGCACGTCATAAGACCTAGCAGTATAGACCGAGCAGGGCAAACACAGCCACAGACCTGAAAAGATCACAGTGAGGTCACAGCAGCCCTGCCTGGGTGATGGAGTTTATGACGAGCAATCCTCCGGGGGCACACGCCCAGAAGCGTGATGCCGGGCCAGATGCTAATGGATCTCTGTTCTTAAGAAACTGCTAGACCTTTTGTCCAACCAATAGTGCAGGAGAACTCATTCTTCCACATCCTCACCACCACTTGGTGTTCTTGGTCTTCTTAATCCTGGCCATTCTGGTGAGTGTAGTGAGTGGTTCCACATTGTGGTTTTAACTTCCATTTCCCTGAGGTTTAGCGATGCCGAACATCCTCGCGCATTACTAATTGGCCATTCGTGTGTTTTCTTCCGCGAAGTGTCTTTTCAAATCCCTCTCCGTTTCATAGGCGGCTAGTCTTTTTTTATTACTGAATAGTACGAGTTACTTACATATTGTAGCGACAGGTCTTTCATCGGATAGGCGTCTTCAATTTTTTCTCCTAGTCTGTGTCTTGTCTTGTTGTTTATTTAATAGTGCCAGAAATTCTTCCTCTTTTTTTTTTTCATTCCAGAAAGTTCCTGCATGACTGTTTTTAATCGACCCCTTCCCTCCACCCACGGGTTTGCTTTTCCCAGATTGTGAGCGTCACGTAAATGGAATCATATGTGATCTCGCCTATTGGCCTTGGATGCATTTCCTCATCATGATGCCCTCATAGTTACCCCCGTGGCTGGGCCAGCCCTTTGTCCCTCAATACCGCCAAGGAGCTCCATTGTGAGAATGTCCCACCCACTCATCAGGTGACAGACATTTGGGTTGTTTTGGCTTTTGGCAATTAGGAATAAAGCCACTCTAAACATCTGTGTACACGTTTCTGTGTGCATCTGTTTTCATTTCCTTTGGGCAAATTCCTAGAAGTGAGATCGCTGGGCCTCGCAGCAAATGCGTATTTCACTTTGTAAGAAACCGCCTGACTCTTTTCCAGAGTGGCCATCCTAGTTGGCAATTTGGCATTCCCATGAGCACAGGATGGGAATTCTGGTTTTCCCTCATCCTCACCAGCATTTGAGAAAGTCGGTATCTCTGGCTTGTGATTTTCAGCGGATTTATGAGCATTCCGTGGCCGGGTGTTGTTCGGCACGAAAAAGGTCAGTCGGACCGTGCTGGTTGAAAACGTTGGTCGGAGCTTCCGCACCAGTGTTCTTCCTACTTCTGTTAATTCAGGGACGTTGAAACTTCCAACGATAACTCTGGATTTGTCTGTTTCTCTTTCCAGTTCAGGTGCTTTTGTGTCAAGTATTTTGTATCTCCGCCATTTCTGTGTGTCTCTTTAGGATGGTCATGAGTTGACTCCTTGAGCATTAAAGAATGTCTCTTTTTAGCTCCGGCAATATTTCTTGTTCTGAATTCTACTTAATACACCACTTCAGCCTACTTGGACACTTTATTTACTTATTTATTTATTTATTTATTGAAAGGGCGAGAGTACACGCGCAAGCACAAGCATGCACAGGCAGGGGTGGGAGAGGGAGAGGGAGAGAGAGAATCCCAAGCAGGCTCCGCACTGTCGGATCGCAGGGCTCAAACTCACAAACCTCGAGATCGTGACCTGAGCAGAAGTCAAGTCGGATGCTCAACGGACTGAGTCCCCCAGGCGCCCCCAGCCTGCGTTGGATTAGCATCTATAGAGTCCGTCTTCCTCCACCGTTTCTGGCTCCTCTGTCTTCACGGCGCAAGCGGCTTTCTGGAAGACGGCACGCGGTAGTGTCTTGCTTTCATATCCAATCTGATCATCTCTCTCTTTTAACGGGGGTATTTCAACCATTGCATTTAATGGAGATTTAATATAATTACTGACGTCGTTGGGTTTATATCCACCATCTTGCTGCTGTATTTTAATGATCCCATTGTATTTCCACTCTTGGCTCACAAGCTAGACATCTTTGTTTCACTTTTGAGAACCTTCACCTTTACCTTATCCTAGTCAATGCCACTCACATACGCTGTGATGCTTTATCACGTTTGATTCTGCTTGCCCCCTCATCCTCTGTGCTTTCGTGATCACACATTTCACTTGTCCGTGTTATAAAAAAAATTTTTTTAATGTTTTTATTTATTTTTGAGACAGAGAGAGACAGAGCATAAGCAGGGGAGGGGCAGGGAGAGAGGGAGACACAGAATCCGAAGCAGGCTCCAGGCTCCAAGCCGTCCGCACAGAGCCTGACGCGGGGCTCGAACCCACGGACCGCGAGATCATGACCTGAGCCGAAGTTGGAGGTCCAACCGACCGAGCCACCCAGGCGCCCCTCACTTGTCCGTGTTGTAAACCCCAGCTGCACATTGCTACCGCTTGTTTTGAGTATTCAATTATCTTTTTCAATAATTTTTAAATGAGAAACAAATATCTCTTATATATCTTCCATAGCAGCCTTTCTGTAGCCAAGTTTCTACCTGGCATTTTGCTTCTGCTCCGAGAACTTGCTTTAATGCTTCTTCAGGGCACATCTGCTGCTGTTGTTGGATTCTAGCAACTATTTTCTTCTTCCATAAGAGTCTTCATTCTGCCATTGTTCTGAGTAACATTTTTTTTCCGGGTATAGACAGATTGTTTTCTTTCAGAACTTCAAAGATTCCATCATCATTCCATCATGATATTGTTGTGGATTTTTTCTTCCTCTTTACATAATGCGTCCATTTCCCCTGGATATTTAACGTCTCTTCTTCTTTGTCTTGTTCTTCAGCACTTTGATTATGATGTATGCCGGTGGGGGTTGGGGAGGTTGCTTTTGTTTTTGTTCGTTCTGTTCTGTTTGCTGTTTACCCTGTTTGTGGCAAGCTGTCCTTCTTGGACCTGAGCATTTACTGCGTTCATAAAATGTGGAAAATACTCAGTCATTATTCCTTCAGACTAATTTTTGCCTTCCACTCTCCTCCACGAACACGCTTCTCTTCTTGAGACTCCTAATTCCACAGGCGTGGAATTGTCCCATGGGTCACTGAAAGTCTGTTCCATTTTTTTCTAGTCTTTTTTCCTTGTTTCGTTTCAGCTTGTTTCTGCCTTCAAGGTGATTACTCTTTTCACTTCATTTTCTAATCTGATGTTAGTGCCATTTGGTAACTGTTACGTTTCTGATATTGTATTTTTCACCTCTAGAAATTCTGTTTGGTTCCTTTGATCTCTTAAATTTCTTCCTTAAATATTGAATTTCCTTAAGTGTTGAATATACATTTAATAGTTATTTTAGTGTCCTTGTTTGCTAATTCCATAATCCTCGTCATTTCTAGGACTATTTCTGTTGACTCTCTCTAGCTTATGGGTCACATTGTTCTCCTTATTAATATATCTAGTAATTTTTGATTGGATGTTGGACATTGTGGTACTACACCATTGAGTTCAGATTTGGTTGTCTTCCTGTAAAGCATGTTGGGCTCTGTTTTGGCAGGCAGCTAGCAAAATAAAGACTTTTGTGGACAAAGACTTTTTCAGACAAACTGAACTTATGGTTCAGTTTGACCTTTTGAGGCTTGTTTTTAATCTTTGTTAGGGTGGGTCTAATGCAGATTTTATTCTAGGATTTGTATAGGCCACTATGAAGGTGGTTTCTCTAGTGAATGCCCTGAGAGGCCAGTGAGGACTCTTGACTGTGGTTAATCTAAATTTGAATGCCCCCCAACCCCCAACACACACACACACACACACACACACACACTCACACACTCACACACTCACACACCCTAGGAACTGTTAGCCTTAGGAACTGTTTAGCTCAGAGCTCCTGAGTCGTTATTTGCATGGCTTCATGAAATTTCATCCTATATGCATGTAACTCAATGTTCAGCTAAGACCCAAACCAACACATATTCCTGGAGTTCTTTCACTGCATAGCTCCCTCCTCTGTGTAATCCTGCTCCACATATTCTAGGCTCTTTGACCTCCCCAAATTCCTACTCCTGCCTCCTCAACAAATGGGGACTGTTGTGTTTGCTTGGAACTGTGCTCCCCCCGCCACGGCTCCACAGACAGCAAAGTGGCTCCAAGCAGAGAGCCAGGGTGACTATAGGGCTCCCCCAGTTTATTTCCTTCTCTGTGATCACAGTCCTGGACTGCCCAATGGTCACCCCGTTTAGCCCCTGTTACCCACCTGTTATCCACCTGATATCCCTGTTATCCAGGCAGAAGGTGACCCTGATTTTCCACAAATGTAAATCATTTCATGCTTAACTCTTGCTCAGGATACTCTCCGTCATTCTGAGGATAAAGACCACAGTCCACTTCCCCTAAAGTCTTGCCTGAACTTACCCAGGCCCACCCCCCCACCCCTTTCCCTCTCTGATCAATTGTCCTTCCCTTAGGGAAGACCTATCGGACCATGTCTCCCTATTATATCCATCCCTAACATCTTATGCCACTCCTTCAAAGAACCCACATTTCACACAACGTGTGACTGCTTTGTGTTTATCCCCAAAGAAAATAAGTGCCCGGAGGCACGGACTTCTCTCTCCCCAGCTCCTACCAGATGCCAATCCCATGGTAGGTGCTCAGTGAGGATTACTGAAGGAAGAGGCATCTACTAACAGGCCCATCACCTGTTCCCTTTCTCCCCATCCCCCTTACCCTAGTTTAGACTCTCCCCATGTGTTGCTGGGACCACACAACATCTCCTTTGTGATGACCACCCGATCACACCCTGGCTACAGTTTCACCTTTCCACACTGCAGCCAGGGTAAGCCTTCAAAACCACTGACTGCGCCACTCCCCCGATTAAAG
Organism: Prionailurus viverrinus; assembly: GCF_022837055.1. Lineage (NCBI taxonomy): Eukaryota > Metazoa > Chordata > Mammalia > Carnivora > Felidae > Prionailurus > Prionailurus viverrinus. The sequence continues at coordinate 4,787,162 of NC_062563.1, forward strand.
CCCTCATGGTCTTGTCTTTCCCTGACGGGCTTCCCTCATATATGGAATGCAACAAACAAAACAAAGGAACAAAGGAAAAAAGAGACAAACAAAAAACCAGACTCTTAAATACGGAGAATAAACCCGGCAGTTCCCAGGCGCGAGGTGGGGGGTGGGGGGGTGGGGGGAAGAGGTGAAGGAGACGAACAGCACATTTCTCGGGATGAGCTCCGAGTAATGCATAGAATTATCGAATCACTGTATTGTACACCTGAAACTAATACGACCCTGCATGTCCATTATATTTGGACACAAAAATAATAATAATTACAATAAAGCACCTTATGGAGCTTCCTGTCACCTCTGGGGGGAAGCGGGAGATAAAAAATTTGACCTTCCCAAACTCTCTGTCTTTTCACATCCCATCCCAAACTTGACCCTCTAGCGACATCACTAATTTGCAGCCCCCAGACACCGCACGATCACAGGTCTCCGTGCCGGTGCCCAGGCTGTCCTTGCTGCACGACAAAACACAGATGTGTCTCTGAGGAGGTAGCATGTGTGCTGGCCTTTCTACAACCAGCGCCAGTCTGAGTCAGAGGGGACCAGATAAATCACAGGGGTTAGAAGTTACCACAAGGGGGCTCCTACCTCTGAGCCACGCCCCCGCTCGCATGGCCCCTGAGCTGTTGGACCGTTGCTGCAGATAACCCTTCGTCAGCAAGACGTCCACGGATCCTCACTTGGCCCCCGCAGGGGCCACCTAGGGAATTCCGGACCCCCTGGATCTGGCAGCGGGGTGCTGGGAAACTGTGATGTGCACCAAAGTGAAAATATGGCCACGCTCTCTTGTCACGAGCAAATGACTCTGGACCCAGACCTGCTTCTGGTCCCGCTCTCGGGCCCCATCGCCTCTTGTGGCCTCAGTGGGTTGGCCAGTACTCTTGCCTGTAAAAGCCTCCCTTAGAAGGGCGTGACAGGGGGCCGCCTGGGCGGCTCAGTAGGTTGAGCGTTAGGCTCGGGTCACGATCTCACGGTTTGTGGAATCGAGCCCCGCGTCAGGCTCTGAGCTGAGCACAGAGCCTGCTTGGGGTTCTCTCTCTCCCTCTCTCTCTGCTCCTCCCCTGCTTGTGTTCTCTCTCTCTCTCTCAAAAATAAAATCAGTAAATATTTTTGAAAACTAAAAGAAAAGGTTGTGAGAGGGAGCCCAAACCCAGCAGGCTCCCATCCAAACCCGGACCTCCGTCTCCCTGTTCCAGCTCTTCCTGACACACACACGGCCGCGGGGCACAACGCGACGTCTTCCTCGCGGGGGCCAGCAGCATCCTCCTTGTCAGGCGACCGGGGGCACTTGGTGGCCACCCCCGCTCACACACCGCGAGACCGTTGGGGGGAGGCGGTCAAGGCGTCTTGCTTTGTAGTAACACAGGGACTAGGAAGGCTGTTGCAGCAACTCAAAGAGACTGGGTTGGCTCGGCCGGTCCGACAACGCGGGAGGCCGAATCTAGGGGGGTTTCAGCGAGCTGTTTACACCCCAGCAGCAAAGCAGAGGCTCACAGGCAAAGCTGGAACCCCCTCCCTGCTGGCTCTCCTGCTGTCCGACTGCTCTGGAAAAAGCAATCCAATAAAGTCAATATGACCCACGGCAGGCGTTGACCTTCCTGGCCCTGGGGAAGGTTCCAGATGACCAGACAGGTTCCTGACAAATCGGAATTTCTCCTGCACTCGGTGAGGGCAGGTTTGAAGGTAAGAAAGTCATAAACCACTGTGGTGCCTTCAAAAAATGAGATAATGCACTCAAGCGACACCGGCATTAGGCGGATGGGGGGATGCCCGACACACTATTTCCTCGGAAGGAGGCCGTGCTGCTAGCCCCCCCAATCTGGGGAGGGGGGTGGTGCAGAGGGCAAGGAAGTCACGGGGGGGGGAAGGGCTGAAGTCACAGCCGCTTGGACTCTTGGGAACTTTTCCTTCAAGCAAATGATAACTTAATGGGGCGAAAAACTTGGGTGGTTTTGAAATTCGAGCACAACGCGCCCCCGCCCCCCTCCCCTTCTCCCCTCCCCCCACCGGTGGAATCAAGGGCACGGGCTTCAGTCTCAGTCACTGATGCTTAATTCAGCCCACGGTCCAGATCCGACAGCTGGGGGACTGGCCACGGGGAGACCATGGAGAACAGCGGCAGAGGTAGATTTAACCGGAATGACGGCAGTGGCCAGCCACGAGGCTGTGACTCAGGTCCAATTTCTCCCTCTCCGCCTCTTGCCTTGGATAAACTCCATGTAGGTGACACCAGAGTGATTGCCTGGCTGCCATTTGAAGGCACCGTGACATATAATAAGCCACTCAAACCATAAGTCAACATTTATCTGTAGGGAGCCACATTCTGCACGTCTAGAAAAGGCGAATTTTCCAGATGAGAAGGACCTTGAAGATTTTCTACTTCAGTGGTTTCCACCCTCCTGGCTTCCCAGCATCACTTTTGTTCTTTTCCCCGCCAGGCCTCGTGTTTGCAAAGATTGTGTCGCCCAAACTGCCTCCGTTAAGTAGTAATTAATTTGTTTCCCAATTGTTTAATTAATCAAAGACATAAATAACTGCCAACCTGAGCTTTTAATCGGTGTGGGGGTAGAAAGGGCCAAAACGCTGACACTTATTAAGCGCCTGCCACGCACCAGTCGCTGGCCAGACGCTCTCCCTGTTGTCTTTATCTTGTCCTCACACAACCCCTCTGTGCGAGGACACGGAGGGGCAGAGAAGCCCGTCTCCTCGTCCAAGGTCACAGGGCCAGACAGAGGCAAAGCAGGACTGGTGCCTGGGTCTACTTGATGTCACAAAGGGTCTACTCTTCCAACCACCCTGTTCCCACCTCTACACTCGCCACCCTGGGGTGCTATAAATCCAGCACAAGGCGGAGGAAAGGCAGCCTAAAACACTGAAAATGCCTCCCGTGTTGGGTCAAGACCCTTTCCACTGCAAGTGACAGAAACCGGCCTCAAACTGACCCAGGAGAAACAAAGGGAACGGGGGCTGGCTGGCTCACATAGGTAGAGTCGAGGTGGGCAAGCTTCAGGCATGGCTAGATCCAGGAGCTCAAAGTCGTGCACTCTCCCCTCCGCCCTACCATGTCCCGACTCTAATTGGTTCCGCTTCTCCTTGCCCCTGGCTCCCATTTTCTCCTGCCCCAATGTCCCCACTACATCCAGACCTCCTTGAAATCTAAAATGCATCTCTCACTCGACATGGCTACATGGGACTTTCTGACTCTCCTGTCCCGAGATCCGTTCCTCCTCACCTTCCCCCAGCCCCAGGGAAAGGGGCCCCATCTAGCCAGCTGCTCAGGCCTGTTGGGAGAGCTCCATCACCTCCATCCTGCCAGTGTCTGATATCCAACATCCAATATTCCACATCCAATCGTGCACTAGATCCCGGGTGCCGGCCCCACCTCCACAACAGATCCCACATCGTCCTCTTCCCTCCAGCCCCTGACAACCACCTCCCTTAACGCCGTCTAAGGCACCTGGTCCCTCTGTGACTGCACAGCCCCTCGCTGGCCCCCAGCCTCTCTTCCCACCCGCGGCCAGAGCAAGACATCGAAATGAAGCACAGTTAGCATTTTACTGCACTTAAAATCAAAACTCCTTCCTGTGGTCGGCAGACCCTGTGCCATTTGGCCCTGGCCACCTTACCAGGGACTCTCTGGACCCTTCTCACCCTGCTGGCGAGCCTCTCACCCCACTAACATTTCTGTCTCTCAGAACACCTCAGTTCCCACCCACCTCAGGGCCTTTGCACTGGCTGCTCCTACCCCTGCTCTCCCTTGTCTGGCTCCTTGTCCTTCATGTGATGGCTCCAATGTCACCTCTTCAGGAAGCCTTCCCAGAGCACCCCACCTAAAATCGTCCTCCCCTGAAGTTACCCGCCAGGGGACCCCTCAAATATTTATTGCTGTGTGTAATTATCTTATTGAGTTATCTGGTGGCTTGTTGTCTTCCCCCAGTTAGACGGTGCTTGGCTGTCTGGTCAACCTCTGTACCCCAAGCTCAGGACCTGGCCCCTGCTATCGTATGCTATCGTAACTGTCTGTTGAATGTTGAGCCGATGGGTCTATTGGGTGAACGTGTGATTTCTCTGCAGAGCACCAAGGATCTTGTCTCCTTCCGGGGGTGCGTGCGGGTGTCACCCACTCTGTTGCCCCATCGTAAAATGTTCTGGAGAATCAGCACCTGGGACCCAGGCAAAAGGTGTGCAACATTGGGCAATGCCTCCTTTCCCTTCCAGCGTGGCAGAAGGCGTGTGCTGGGGGCCTGTCTGAGGGTGCTGTGATGACAAACACATTTCAGCCTCTGCTTCTAAATGGGACTCCACGTTTCTGAAGCCAGCACCAAAGGAAAGGCATGCCGACTAAAGAATTAGGCCTCGTTAGAGACATTCTTGCCGGTAACGAGGCATCTGGACAGCAGCCTTTTATCAACACTGCAGTCACGACTCAGCCAAGCAGAGACTTGAGGAAGGAGGGGCAGGCCGGCTGGCTCCCCCAACCTGCCCTTGCCTGGGCTCTGGCCCTCCGTTCACTCTGGTCTCACCTGCAGCGATCCGTGGCCCTCGGCTTCTATCTCTCCGTGTCCAAATCTCTCCTCTAAGTAAAAATGCCACCTCCTCCACAGCCCTCAAGGATTCACCTGAGGAGAAGGGCTCTCTCTTTTCCTCAGCTTCTAGTACTTAATTTCCCCAAGGACAGAAATCATTATCTGGTTACTTGTACACAGGAGATAGTTTGTATTAAACTAGAAGCTCCCTGGGGCGCCTGGGTGGCTCGGTCGGTTAAGCGTCTGACTTCGGCCCAGGTCATGATCCCACACTTCGTGGGTTTGAGCCTCGCGTCGGGCTCTGTGCTGACCGGCTCAGAGCCTGGAGCCTGCTTCAGATGCTGTGTCTCCCTCTCTCTCTGCCCCTCCCTCACTCTGTCTCTCAGTCTCCCAAAAATAAATAAACGTTAAAATTTTTTTTTTCAAATTAGAAGCTTCCTGAAGACATCTTAGATCTACCAAAGCCCTAGTGTTGTGCCCAGAGTATGGAATGACCCATCTGGAAAATGTTTGCTGGCTGGATGCTGCTTGCTTTGTTGTACGAATGATGAGTGGATGAACGGGTGGATGGGTGGGTGAATGGGTGAGTGGGTGGATGAGTGGATGGGTGGGTGGGTGGGTGGTTGGATGGGTGGATGGATGGATGAACAGATGGGTTGGTGGATGAGTGGATGAGTTGGTGGGTGGGTGGCTGGATGAACAGATGAGTTGGTGGGTGGGTGGGTGGGTGGATGGGTGGAGGTGTGGATGGGTGATGGATGGATGGACAGATGAGTTGGTGGGTAGGTGGGTGGATGGGTGGGTGGTTGGATGGGTGGGTGGATGTGTGGGTGGGTGGTTGGATGGGTGGGTGGTTGGATAGATAGATGGATGGATGGATGATGGGTGGATGGATGGGTGGGTGGGAGGGTAGATGGATGGATGGATGATGGGTGGATGGATGGATGGATGGAGGGATGAGTTGGTGGGTGGGTGGTTGGATGGGTGGGTGGATGGATGAACAGATGAGTTGGTGGGTGGGTGAATGGGTGGGTGGATGGGTGGGTGGATGTTTGGGTGGATGGATGATGGATGGATGGATGGATGGGTGGGTGGGTAGATGGATGGATGAATGGATGAATGGACGGGTGAGTTGGTAGGTGGGTGGTTGGATGGATGGATGGATGGATGGATGGATGAACAGATGGGTTGGTAGGTGAGTGGATGAGTTGGTGGGTGGGTGGCTGGATGGGTGGATGGATGAACAGATGAGTTGGTGGGTGGGTGGATGGGTGGAGGTGTGGATGGGGAATGGATGGATGGATGGATGGATGGACAGATGAGTTGGTGGGTGGGTGGGTGGATGGGTGGATGGGTGGGTGGTTGGATGGGTGGGTGGATGTATGGGTGGATGGATGATAGATGGATGGATGGGTGGGTGGGTGGATAGATGGATGGATGAATGGATGGATGGATGGATGAGTTGGTAGGTGGGTGGTTGGATGGGTGGATGGATTGATGGATGGGTGGGTGGATGCATGGGTAGATGGGTAGTTGAGTGGATGAGTTGGTTGGGGTGGGGGGAGATGGAAAAAGATGGATGACTGGATGAATGGACAGATGGTTAGTTGAATAAGTGGTAGAGCGGATGAATGAATGGTTGCTCGCTGCCACCTTTTAAAGTTATAATCGATGGCAATGGTAACAGTGTAATGCCAGTTTAAAGCAGTGTATCCCAAAGTGATTTCCACCAAATCCCTAGCCCATGAGAGGTACCTCAGACTAAGCATTCGTACCTAAGTAGGTTTGCAAAACATTGCATATTATAACCCCCTTATGGTGTGCTCATGATGTCCATTAGCATGTAACAGCCCTGAGAATTCCTGCAGCAAGGGAACATGTTCAGTTCAGGGTACTTTGTTAAACACTGGCTGAAAGCCTTTGTGAAGAACTCACTCACAGAGCATCCCTCATCCAAGGTTTTTAAAGCTGGTTAACATTCCAGGCGGGTGAGTGAGATGGTGGAGACCCCGGGCTGGAGGCTGAATATCTGCTAAGTGGAGGTTGGGGACCAGGGAGCCGCCTGCCCCGACCCATCTTCCTTACTCCTGCACCCAGGCCGTTGCAGGGTGGGGGCGGGGGGCTGTTGTCTCACTTTCCTGAGCTTTCACGACCCAAAACTGAGTCATCCCACTTTATCTTCCCTTTGTTACGTTGGCAAGCATTCAGATGGTTTTAGCTGTAGCTACAATACAGCCGCGATGATAAAATACTGTCTATTCTCCTTGGAACAAGAGGTCGTGAGGAATCTGATCATTTTTCCTGAAGAAATCATCTTACATTTCAAACTGAAGACTCTCCAACCTCTCCAGTGGCTACAGCATACAAAAACTTAAGACGCAAAGGCTCAGAGACTGCACGAGAAACCTATCTGCCCCCCCTTCCCCACATCCCGTAAAGGGGGGAAGGCAGTCTATAGCCCCCACCTGCAGGCACCGCTAGGGAGGGTCCTAACCAGCCTGCAGTGAAACAGCAAAGCTGGGCTTCCGCCCCCCACCACCCCCCGCCCTTTCCCTGCCACACGGACCTTGTGCCCCAGTAGCTTTGTGCACCCCACTCTTTCTGTCTGGATCACCTTCCCCCCACCCAGCAGAGTGGTCTTCGAACACCCCTTGGTGAGCTCAGCTGTCCCCTCCCAAGCACACTCACTCTGACCACCGTTGTCTGCTTCCTTACACTCTCACGATGGCCAGGCCTCCGCCCGCTGGACGTCACATCATCACACCATGTATCACTCGTCCCCGGCACAGTGCTCAGTGCATAATAGGTGCTCAATAAAGATTCGCTGAATTGGTCACTACCTAAAAGTGGCATTTCTGGGCATAATGAGAGGATGATGTTTTCAGAACGGGGCCACCCATCACCTCTCAAGAAATCCACCCGCACATCTCTCCCATCGGGGTCACTCATGGGGCCAGATAAAGCCATGGGAACAGTAGCCTCACTTTCCTCTTTCCTTCCTTCTGACCCATCATGGATCTGAACATTCATTCCTGGAAGAATTCTATTTTTATCCTGAGAAAGAAAGTGCCCCTTGCCAAGGCCCACGGTGACAGGCTGGCCCAGAGCACCCAGCAGTGGGGTTCTTTCTGAGACGCCCCTGCACGTGCATGCAGACTTGGAGCGAAACCGTCCAGAGGCCACTGCCGTTACCCCAGAAAGGGAAAGGGCCCACCAGAAAGTCCCGGCCCGTGAGTCTGTAGCCGCGGATATTTCGGTTTAGATGCCGAGGCCACTGCGCGCCCCCATCCCAACCCCTGTGCACCGAGCAACCTCATACTTGGAGAAGGCTGCTCTGTAATTAGACCCCTCCGGCAGGACTCGGCTGGAGCCATTTCAGAATTCGCTCTTGCTACTTCAAAGCTTTGGGGGTCCCCCGCCCTTCCTTAATTAGATAATGACAGAGGGAGGCAGTTACACAATCTCACCAGCAGAATCCTTTTCTGCTTGCGGCTTTGCTCTCACTCCGAGAATCCATTTTTAGCTTCCAGAAGAGGGTTAAGGGCGCGAGGCACAGAGATCTTAAAAGCGGTGATCCGTCCCCTGAACCCTAGTGAGACCCCATCCTGGGAAAAGGCTACCTGTGTCCGCTCTGACAAAGCAGGGCTGAATGAGGAGCTGGCTGGGTACCATGATGCTTCGTCCAGCCCTCTCTTCTTCCTCCGCTAGCCCCACCCCCTAAACATCGGCTACTAGGCACGTTCTTCTATTGCTCCCTGGATACGTGGACCCCAGTCCCAGCTTTGGGCCTTTGCCTATACAGCTTCCATTCCCAGGAAGAGCTGACCCCTTTCCTGAACTCAAGGACTCCTATGCATCCATCAAAACCCAGCATCCAACCCCCTCCTCCCCTTCTAAGTGCCTTCCCTGACCGCCCCAGCAGATTTGGGTGACTTCCTCCATGCTCCAAAGCCCAGCACACACAGCCCAAGTTGTCTCCCAGCCCGGCAGTGTGGCAAAACTGTCTTTGTACCGTCCCTGCACCAGCCCACGTCTCAGGGCGCCCGATGGTCCCTGGTGCAGTATGGGCGCCTCGAGTCCCTACTTTGCTCCTGGCTGAGCACGGCGGTGGGAGTTCCAAGGCCTCGGTAGAAGCCCTGAATCCGGCCTGGTTATCCCTGAGACTTCAGGCAAGTCCTCCCCTTCTTAGGCTCCCAACTTTCTCGCCAGTAAAATGAGTGAGGGGAGCACGTTTACTTGTTCAGTTCTCGATCAAATGAAGGGCTTCTTGTTCCTGTTACCTCGGCCTGTCTTCCATCTCTCCCCTCCTCTCCTCCGGTCCACCACTCCTCCCCCGCCCCCCACCTGCTGCATCATACAAACGGGGCCTGTGGGAAAACGTCCCCCCGCCCCGGCCACCAGGACAAACCCCAGCGGGAACCCCCGAAGCCGCGCGGCTCTGCTGTCGCCCCGGGTGCAGCCCCACTGGTGTGGGGAGCGGTGTCTGCACCATCTCACTGCTGTTAAGACCCGATCGATCTCTCCAGCAAAGCCTCCTGCAACAGCAGAACTGCGGCCAACAGACGATGGAAGGATTAATCACGGCCGCCCCCGCGCTCCCACGACGTTCCGCACCCACCCCTCTAAGTGCAGTTAATCAGAGAATGTGCAGAAAACCTCCCCCCACCGGCCTCGGTAACCGCAACGGTGCTCCGTCACACCGCTCAGGCGTCGCCTCTCGGGGAAACCTTCTCCGGGCCCCCTCCCCATCCCACACCTGCCAGGGACCCCCCCCCCTTGCACCCCCACTGTCATACAGTCTTGCTGGGCTTTCTGCTGACGTCTTTGTGCCCGTGAGGGTCTGGGTGCCTGGGCAGCAGGTGTGGGGCTTAGAGACCAGCCTCCCGGTGTCACCAGATCTCCTTGGAGCCACTCAAGGGGGGGTGTATCACAAAATCCAGGTCTAGGCAAACCCCATTTCTTGAGCCCCAGAGCGTTTGCGTAGGAATGAAGGTTTCTGCAAAAGGACATCTCATTTACCTCCTCCGAGCCTCAGTTTCCCCACCTCTTAAATGGGGGTCATGATCCTCCAGCCTCTTGGGGTGAATATGAGCGGCTCTCAGTAAGGCTCCAGCCTGAGGCCTGACCCCTCTACAGGCTCAATAGATATGAGCAAATCACGTTACTGTTATCATCAAGACGAATGCAAATCGACACATCTCATGGGGAGAACAGGAGCCCCAGAGGGGGAAAGAAAGGAATCATTTTATTTTCACGGATGAAATGCAGTAGTTTCAACTATTGCCGCGATTTTCAGTGGGGGAGGGGTGGGGATAAAGAGCTAAGGAAGCACGCGTCCCTTGGGGAATTTCCACAGCCCAACCTCCCACTGCAACTGGAGTTTCACTCCCGTCAGGTTCCAGCAGGGAGCCAGCGCGCCCCACCCCCACCCCGGACCCGTCTTCCGGGGCGACGTTGCACCCACCGGACCCATGAGGGATCTGAGGCAGAGCGAGGGCCAGCACGGAAGGGATCCAAGCACTGATACACGATACAGCGCCCATGAACCTCGGGGACGTGATGCCGAGCAAAAAGCCCGACCGACACGAAAGGGACAGCACCAGAGGACCCCGTTTCTATGGGAAATGCCCAGACGAGGCGAGTCTATAGAGACAGAAAGCAGGCCAGAGGCTGCTCAGGGCTGAAGGGGGACGGGGCGCAGGGGTGATAGCGAAAGGGCCCGGGGTTTCTTTCTGAGGTGACAAAAAATGTTCCCGAATCTGCTGCCGTGGTGGTCGCGCCCGTCGATGAATATATTAAAAACCATGGGCTTCTGCACGTTAAGTGGGTGAATTGTACGGTGTGTGAGTTATATCCAAATACAGCTGCTTAAAAAGGAAGGCAGACAAGAAAGGGGGAGGCGTTTGCTCAAGGCCACGCGGCCAGAAAGTCTCGGAGGCACGTCTCAATCCGGGTCCACTACCAGGAGACCCTCACCCCTCCACCCCACGTCACGTCTGCAGCCGCCGGCCTCACAGACAACGCTGGGCTCTCGGCGCCTGGAGAACGTCCGTCCAAGGGCCGAGCCCACCTGCCCCGTGTCCCCACCCCGCCAGAGCCCTGTTTTCAAAAGTGCAAGGCGACGATCCATTTCGCGATTGCATAAGCAGTCTGAGGATGGTACTTTCTGGAAGCCCCCCACCTCCACAGGCCCCTAGCTTATCTGATCTGGTACAGACAACTATAAATAAACAGTTACAGACTGCCCTGTCTGGATGAGCCATTTTCCGAGATCATATGAACTTGCTTTTAAGTAGCGGCTTTTCACAGATCGGTTGCTATGAGGCACTTTATTAAAAACCACCCATTTGCAGCTAAAATCCGACTCCGACCAAATCCAATTTTCGTATCTACTGCTTTTTTAGACATAATGATGAGGACATCGTTTCTGTTTCTATGGGGAAGAATGGATTCCAAGGGCTGTTTTTCTGTGTGTTTTCTCTATTTGCCATGGCCCTAGAGGCCTTCAATAGAGAACAAATATTTATGCTTTGTTAGCGCACACAGACATTCTCGGCAATGTTGATTAGCGCTTGGGGCTTATCCAGCCAAGGTCAGGGGCCTGTGCCCCCCTCCAAACTGGGCCCATTAGCTTCTCTTAGAGGTAAAGTTTCGGCCTCAGCCCCCACGCCAACCTCTCTCTGACTAACATATTACTGATTGTACCGGAGACTGAATGGAAGACGTAGGTGGGTGGAAATGGTCTGCACCAGGGCAAAAACAAACATACCCTTTCAACAGGACCTGTACATCATGCAACCTTTTTAGAGGCCCAGAGACAAGACGCATAACGGCGGGAGGCAGGGATTCAAGTCCACCATCATGGAGGACCCGATGGCCTCGCATGGCGTTCTTTGGCTGTGTGATGGTGGCTAAGGCTTTCTACCTTGCGTCGCTTTACCTCCAGTGAGGGTCAGGGCGGAACTTGCTTCAGGGGATCGCAGGAGATCAAAACAAGCTAATATGTGCAAAGCCCTCGACACGGAGCTCGGTAAGGACGATACGCCTAATCTCAGGAGCCCTGATGACCACGATGTCTGATACACCCTCAAGACGGCCTACGTCTACCGACAGTCTTTTCGACTTTTTTTTTTTTTTCCTAAATTGTCACTTGTTTTCATCGCTTGCGATGAAATAGATTGGCTCTGACTCAACTTGGAAGCTCTTCCTCAGGCTTCCGTTTCTCAAATGCTCCTTCGGCTCTTTCTCCCCCCATGGCCTGGATTTGAACACACGTGCAGTCGTTTGATAGCTATCTGCAGAGACCTACGGTGCGTCAGGCCCTCCCAGGGAAACTCAAATGAGCAGCCTATGCTTCAGGGCATGTGCATCTCCTTGAGGAATCAGAAACAAATGTGGGTCATGCATGCAGTCTGCAGATACACGGCAGGTCCACAGGAAGCGGGGGCTGTCCCTGCACTTGGTGGGCAGGAGGAAGAGAAGGGTCAGTAGAAGTGATCCCTGCAGCAACGTTTTAAAATCTGGAGACGAGATGTCACGGGGACGGTGGGGAAGAAGCATTAAAGGAAGAACGTCCAGTAATAGGCAGTCCAGTGAGTGGGGCTGGGGCTCAGAAGAGAAATGAGCTCGGGCATCAGAGATCTGGAGGCCACCCTGGTTGGCAAATCGTCAGGGCGGGGGGGGGGGGGGGGGGGAGGGGGGCGGAGGGTGGTGCTGGGAAGGGCCAGGCAGGAGGACTGTTAAGAGGGTCAGGTGGGGCGCCGGGGAGGGGGCTTCACGGTAGGGAATTCTCCCTGTAGGCTTTCTTCCATTCACTGATTCATTGCTCACTCACTTTGCATTTTGAAAGGTGACTCATGCTAGCTCTGATTCCTTTAGGGAGCCCTCCTGTTTCTCCCTACCCTCATCAGACCCAACCACGAGATGCTCGCATCTCGCGACGGCTCTCCCCCAGGCTGGGAGAGCCACCTCTGGACTTCAGCATTTGGAGGGATATGGCTCACTACTTAAAAAAAAAAAAAAAAAATTAAAACAGTCATCGGGCTGAAATAAAACTCTCATCTCCGCCAACAACTTCAAAACAGAGATGAAAGGTTGGTCTTAAGACTTAAAGGCACCCGGTTGATGGCTTTGGGTGGGAACCTGTCTCTGCAGAATTCATAGTACCAGCAATTCTAGAAACAGGTTATAATAACAGCATTCACCAGAGACACGCTATGTACTGAGGTCTCTGGATGATGAAGTGGATGGAAATAGCTGATTTCCATCCCCAAATTCACTAACAGAGAGCAGTTAGCCAGGGCAGATCACGGGTGATGACGCTCGGTTGTCTGTGAATTAATTTCTGGACGTACTGCCAGGAGCTAATGCATTTTTCAGTGAAGGAGAGCGTCAAGAAATCTTGATGCTAGTGCGGATTGGTTAATCATTATATTTACATCGTCTCGGTGGGGTGAGGGGCCAGCTGGAATGTCCTCTGGGGTTAATGGACATTTTGGAAACTGTAAGGATGCAGGCTTGGCAGGGCAAAGATACATGAGCCGTCTATCTCAACCCTGGGGCTCTGCCTGTCGTCAGGACTGCTGAATCGCCGCTTGGTCGTTTTGGAATTAAAAATGCAGCTACTTCCTGATTAGCAGAGTTCAGCTTCTTTTGTGAAACTTCTCAGGTTACCTCCACATTTACTCTCAAATCTCTCCTCCGAGGAGAGGCTGGTGTCAGGGCAGAATTGACTCGGCAGCTTAGTGTTAAGTGATTTATCGATAGCGGCGTGAGATAGTCTACAAATTTGGCTTCTCGGTTTGATGTATTGGCCATACCTGATGATAAGGTATGCGTTACTATAAAAATAAACTCATTGTGGCTCCTGAATGCCTTTTTCTTTTTTTCTTTTTGGCTGCACAGCATACCCGGGAAATTATTAATAAGACGTTTCATTTAAGTACCGAGCAATCTAGAAACTGAGCAGAGGCACCGGCGCCCGGATGCAGGAAAGCTTGAAATTAACAGGCAGCCATAGAAAGTATAAGATTAATTTCATTTTCTTTTCTTATCTTACGCTCTTTTTTATGTCTTTCCCCATGTAAAGGGGGAGAGTAATTAATCCAGGAACGATCTTTTTGTTGGCAATTTTATATTATGTTTGACTACTTAATAGAAATCTGAACTATAGCGAGGCGCCATGCGGAAAGCGTATCCCGCAGGCCAGAAGGAGTCATTTTCGAGCAGAGACCGCAGATTTCATGGCTACTCTCAGAAGCCGCGGCCGGGAGAGGAGAGCAAGTGCCACAGACATTCATTCATTCATTCATTCACGGATTCATTCATTCCACAGACACTCCGGGCCACCTGCCTCCCTCTCACTGCCCCTCTCCCGGAGAAAACCTTTGGGCCGCACCTGACCAAGTTTTTAGGATGATTTGGAACCGATCTGAAATTCAATTCCATTCGGTAAATATTTATTGAGCGCAGCCATATGTTCAACACCATCCTGGCTGTGTGGGGAATATCAAAAGGGGCGAGACATGGTGGCTGTCACCGAGGATCTCGCATCTAATTGGGGAGGTGAGATACACACACACAATACAAGGCAATTATGGTAATAGCACGCATTTAAATACCACCCTCCTGTTTACCCGCATTTTCATGTCACTCTCTCATCCGTTGTTGGAGCCTCTCAACAACTCGGGGAGGGGAGGCAGGGCAGATATGATGAGTCTCATTCTGTAAATGAGGGATCGGAGGCTCAGTGGGGTGGGGAGGCTGGCCTCAAATCACCCAGCCATAAATGACAGTGGCGGCCGGGCCACCGGCCAGAGTCCTCGACCATTCTGTGGTGTGTTTCAACTAATCAACTCCACTGATTAAACGCCCGAAGAGGGGGCACAGAAGGTGAGCTTGGGGGGGGGGGGCACTGGCACCCCTCGGCCACCCTGGTGGGCAGAAGCTGACCTCATCAGGGGGTGGGGGATGGGATGGGGGACGTCCATCTTGCTTTTGAACCCTGCCCCGATTTTCCACCAAATACCCTGATGGCAGCCTTGAAGAAGGGCCCCCTTCTCTGTGGCACCCTACCCCTAGAAGAATCCTGCCCAACCCAGCAGGAGACCAGGCAGCTAGGGAACACAGGTCCGCGAACAGGTGGCTGGTTCAAGCACTGGATGTCGAGAATTGGTGCTGATCCCTCGCAGACCCCCCTCTCTACCATCAGGGGCGGGCATCCATCTTAGGGTACCATGCCAGCAAGGGCACAGATGATGCCAGAAGCCAGGTCTCCCCGGGATGCGGGCGTGGGCACAGCGAGGGGACATCCAGTAGAGACTTCTGGGCCAGCGCCTGAATGCAGGCGCCTGGCTGCCCTCGTCTCGGGAGGCTGCCCGTAGACACCCAGCCTGCCTTTGCCTGGTCTCTCCTGCCTCTCATTCTGAGTGAGAAGGACAGATGAAATCAGTCCTACTCAGGCCCATTAGCCACATGGATCGATAGCAAGGAATAAAGTTTGGATTTTTCAAAAATCTTCGCAGCAGACAGCCCCGGGAGACCAATTGCAGGCTAAAATATGACAAGATTCCTAATTAAATATAATTAAATAAGCATTAAGAGAGAGACTGATGCTCTCCTCCACACATTGCGCCACTATGTGCCCAAAGAATATAAAACTGAAGATGTCATTCTCTGGAGACACACACACACACACACACACACACACACACACACACATACACACACACACGGTGCAGCCCAACTCCCCGGTGACCCGGCCGGGGAAACTGAGAACAGAGGGGGTTTATGGATTCAACCAGGGCCAGCCGGGGGTGGAGGGCCCATGACAGAGAGCTGACCAAGAAAAGTAGACCCCCCCCCCCACAAATCCCCTTTGGAGGCAATGCTGTTAGCATCTAAAAGGCTCTGTCATTTGCATGCTGCGTGACCTTGGGCAAGCTGCTCGACCCCTCTGTGCCCCTTTTCTCCCAGCAGACCCGCACCGTGCAATAGGAATGAAATGTAAGTCACATCTGCTGTTTTTTTGTTTTCTAGCAGTCCCATTGTTGTATAGGTAAGACAAGAGTACGTTGTAAAAAGAACAGAATTCGATCACAGGGTTCGTGTAACACGGTGTGTCCAAAAGAGTATCATTCCACATTCCAGCATGGAATCAATATAGAAAATTATTAATTAAGCAGCTCCCCTTCCCCCCACCCCCCAAGTCGGAATCTGGTGTGTTTTTCGCTTACAGCTCCTCTCAGGGTGGACCAGCCCACCCTCGCAGCTGCACACGGTGAGTGAGTGGTTGCCATATGGGACGTCACAGGCCCAGAGGATGGGCCCAAGAATCAAATCCAACCCATTGTCTCGAGTTTTAAAACAAACAAGACGTGAAAGGCACCGAGCAGCCCCCTTGCGTGTCATTAGCGCCCAGTAAACATCAGCGACGACTTATCAGAAAATCCCTGTCCCCACGGTTCGTCCAGACAGGCCTAGGATTCATGGCTCCTGTTTATGAAATGTTCTCTTTCAAATCCCTTCCACAAAAACAACCCCGGACACCGCCGCAGAGGGGATTTCTTTAGTCTCTTGGGTAAAGCTCTTGAAAACAAGTTGTGGCTTTTGGAGCTCGCCCTTAAAGCAGTCGTTGGATCCCAAGATTAAAATTCAAATTCTGTTATAAATGGCTCCACTCCACCTGGGGTCTGGAAGCCGGGCAGATGTAATCCCCCCTCCTGGGGATACACGGATGAAAACCGCCTCCCTCCATCACCCAAAGCTCTAAATCAGCCGTTATCCTGGGCCTGACGCGGGAGGCGTGCGGGGTCCCTGTCTACGGCTCTCTCAATTCCGTGGCCAGGGCTTCCTAAAGCCTGTTCTTACCCAGCAATCCAAATAAAAATAGCGCTATTGATCACAAAGGCATCAATAACGTCAGCCCTAAAGCTACTTGTGCACATTTTTAATTGTCCTGTCCCTTCATGTATCTTTAAATATTACCATAAGCTTCCAGGAAACCTGCTCCTTCTGGTTTCGTCCCACACGTCCAAGAGCACCTCGGTACGATTAAGCATTGTGAGGTCCCTTTTTAAAAAAAAAAGGAAAAGAAAGAAAACAAAACACCAGCTAATCCCATGTTGGGCTCGGTGTTCTAACGCATCCGGAAATGCCGCCCAATTACGCCTAATTTCTCACTGTTTTTCCGACTGGATCGCATCTCAGCAATTACACTTCATTTGCTGTAACAGAGAAAAGTAAAATCCCCAGCTGGTAGGCAATTTCCCCATGATTAAAGCATCGGGCTGATCAGAAAGTTGACGTCCAATAAATTAATCAAGAAGTAAGGAATGAACACCCGTGTCTGATGTTTGCAAATTGCACATGTGGATCGCCAGATGTTGTGACTCAATTTTTCACCACCACAAAAAAAAAAAAAAAACCCTAAGAAAAAGAAAATCGGGAGTTACCCCAAAAGGCAGGCGAGCCCCTTGCCCCGCCCCTAAACGCACAGCGATGGTCCAGCAGCCTCTGGAACTTTCTCGTCTCCGCTGAGGGTGAGGCTCTCCTCAGAGCCTTAAGCGCGGGCCTTTGCTGGGCCTGTGCAAGTGTGCGCAACGTGGAGAAAAATTATCGGCTCCGAAATTCAACGAGAAAGCAGCAAAATCAAAATTAATAAATGCTTCATTAAATGGCTGCCAAATGCAGCAGTGAGAACTCCTGGCCGCGTGCTGGATGCAGCGTCCATGATGTAGTGGTCATAAAAACTTCATTACATTTGAGAAAACAGTTGCAAGAATTCCTAAGGATGCCATTGGTCGTGGGGGAAATCACAGGTAATTGCCACTTTGATGAATTACCCACCGCCAGATAATTTAAGAAGCAAAATCATTAAACCCCTTTCAAATATTTTTACTGCAAATAAATTATAGCGAAAGTAAAGCGTGGGTGTGTTCTCATTTGCCTGAGATGGTGGGGATCGAGGTCTCCGAAGGGAAGAAGGCTGCCGGGAGCTCACAAAGGGCTCACGGGTTAGCACCCCGCGGAGGGGGGCTGCCCGGGGGTGGGGGCGTGCTCCCTCGTCCCTGGACAGCTTAGGTAGCACTAGCCGCCTTCGAGGGCCCAGAGGCCAGCCGCACGCGTCCTGTCCCTGTCATCGATGACACTCTCGACCCGCTCCAAAGGCGGCTCTCCCTCTCCCCTCCCCCCAGCCCAGCGCAGAAACGCGCTCCCCACTTCTGCGTGCCTGCGACTGAGGGTGCAAGCTGGTAATTACATGCTCGCTTAGGCAGTGACACTTCCAAGTGGCGCTGGGGAGCTGATTAACCACCTGGTTTGCAGGCACAATTCAAATGGGCACCTGGGAGGCAGGTTACGACGACCGGTAGCTGGGCTGCCCGGACGGAATCGTGCACAGGACACAAGAAGACGCCCTCTCCGCTATCTGCGGCCCACAGCCTCGCTCACCCAGCCAGAGGTCTCCAGGCTTCCGGCGATCGTCTCTCCCCGGGAGTCACTCGGACACCAGCACGTCTGGAGACATGTGGGGTTGTCACGACCGGGGCCAAGGCGCTGCTAACAGCATCTAGGGGGTGGAGGAGGCCAGGGATACGGCCAAACGCCCTGCGGTGTCCAGGGCGACCCCGCAGCCCCCCAGCGATGCGGTCCCTGATGTCAGTTAGCACCAGTTCGGAAGCCCCGCCCTGGAGGACCATCCGAACCAAAGCAGCCCGCCTCTGGGGGGGGGGGGGGTGGGTTGTCTTTCTTGGGGACCCTGTACAGCTCAGAGGGCGGGAAATCTCAGCCTGAGGGGCCTCACCGATTCCCAGCAGACAAGATACCCGGGTCTCCAGGCCGGGGGAGAACTGTGTGGGGTCTCGCCGGCCGCAGAAAACCCACTTGTTTGGCAGCTCTTGCGACTGGACGTGTTTTTGATGGAGTCAGACCCAGATGAGGTCGTGAATCACCAACTTTGGAGAGGACAGAGCTCTCCATTTCTACGCCGTAAATTCAGGACCGGGCCTCTCCGTGCCATCCGTGGCCGCCACCTCCCCCAGGGTCCCCAGGCCAGTGCTTCTCCGCGAGCCACGCTCTCTTCTTCCGCGTACATGTCCCTTTTCAGGGGAGTGTGTTCTGTCTGGGGCTGGTTTTAGATTATTCTTTCAAATAAAATAGCATCAGAAGAGATTAATCATAGCCTGAAATTGAATGGGATGAAGCCACATCCCATGGTGACCTTATAATTTTCACCGTGATTGCCCGCCCGGTCTCAGAGGAAGGCTGGCCCCGGGGTGGGTGGTGATGTTTTCAAAGTGGCCCTCCGCTCCGAACCCCACTCACTGCAGCGACTCTGACAGCTTCTCGGATTTATGAATTAAGCGGCGACCTCGCTAAGTATTAGTTTGGAGCCTCACAATGGAAACACTGATAATAAATACTGCTCATCAGCGACTGTGCCATCAGATATAATCTGGGGGCTGTTGGTGGAATTGCCTGGTGCTGGCAAAGGTACGAGACGAGCACCCTGAAAACAGTGACTAATTCCTGCGTTACTGTGAGCCGGGTAGATATTAACTCTATTTTCCAGGAGATGAAACCAAGACAGAGAGGTCAGGCAAGGCCTGCCCTGTTCCACAGGGAACCGGTCCTGGGTGGAAGTTAGAACCCCAACGTTGCGGGCACCAAATAGGAGATAAAACCTTCATCCACACGGTAAATTGCAGTTTGAAAACCCCCTGCGGCAGTGTTGAGGCATGGGAGCACACGCAACCCCTGGTTCGAAGAAAAATAAGGGTGGAAGGGAGCCGAGGAGAAAGGGCTGGTTGGGTGGGGGGAGGGAGGGAGTGGGACCCATCAGCCCCATGGTGAGCGTCTCCCCATCCTACCCTCGGGCTTCCTCCCTCACCCCAAACCCCTTCTCTAGTAACAGGCGACTCCCAGAAGCATCCTGGAAGCGGAACCCAGTGGGCTGATTCCAGAGCTCCCAGCTCAGGTACAAACTGGGGGAAGGACTCAGCCTGATGATTATTAATCGTGAGGAGCGGAGTTCGGAAAAAGCACCCCTTGCCTGCTTTCCTAACTTTTCGGGAAACGCGGCACAATTATCCTTTCCCTTCCCTCGCTTAAAAGTTGAACTGAAATTAATTTTTTTTTTTTAAACGAGCCGGTTATAAAAGAAAACTATAATGCCTAGCCACTGGGTGATTCCTTCTTGATTAAAGACGGGGGCTGTTGCTAAAATTGATGCCCACTAAAGCTCAAAGCGGATGAAGACCTGTGTCTGATGTTCATTTAGGACTGGATGGGTTTTCCAGGCAGGGGATGAGCTTTTGCAGGAAAGTGGGGCAAAGCAAACCAAAGTGAACTGAGAGAGGGTGGCGCCGTGGACGGAGGTAAGGAGACAGGATGGGACAGCTGGTGTTTTTTGCCTGCCCGGAATTAATTCACCTTTTTCCTAGTAATAGCCCCTCCACTTTACTTGGAAGGCTCTCAGTCCACGAGGCTCATATGAGGTGGCCCTGCAGCAACCCTTGCCGCCCTCCCTCCCTCTGGGGAAGGACACACAACCCAGCCTCGTTATTCACTCTCAAATTTCCTGCTCCAGTTATTGGGAACAAGGTGCCGTCTTTTTAAGAGAGTTGCAAAACTCGCAGGGTGTAAGCCTGGTGCCCCTGAAAATCAGCATGGACACCAGAAAAGAGAGTCTTCTGAAAATAGAGCCACTATTCCTCGCTCTGGGGGAATCCAGGACCTGAGAACAAGACAGGGGCGCCACATACAGCTGGGCAGGGTGTGCACTGCACAAGGTCTTCTAGCTGAAGGGGCAAGTGGGGCCTGAAAGCTAGTCCACGCGCCGCTCACCGAGCCACATTCCTGGAGGGGCACCTCTTTCCAACTGGCTCAGAGGCATGAGCTGCTTACCGAGGGGGTACCCGGAGGGCTATGTCTGCTCAGAGGGGATGCCTTCTTCAAATTCACATAAAAAACACCACGTGGGCTAGTGTTGGCCTGAATACAACTGGATCTGTATTCTGACCTTCAAATCCTCAGTTAAGTAAGCCAATATATTGTTGATTGATTGCTTAAGCCAGCCAGAGCTGGGTATTTATCGCATGCACCAGAAGAGGTGAGATGAGGATACCAAATGAGCACCAGTACCACCTTCAAAAATAAAAGGAAGGAGC
Organism: Prionailurus viverrinus; assembly: GCF_022837055.1. Taxonomy (NCBI): domain Eukaryota; kingdom Metazoa; phylum Chordata; class Mammalia; order Carnivora; family Felidae; genus Prionailurus; species Prionailurus viverrinus. Next base: position 4,807,896 of record NC_062563.1, read on the forward strand.
GGTCAGGAGGTCCTCGCTGGAGGAGAATCACCCAGTGATGAGACTGACCAGTAAAAAGGGAGTGTCTCTCTCTCAGCGAAGCCCAGAGACGCCATCAAAAGGGCATCGGGAGAAGCTAGGCTTTTTCAAATGCACCTCGTTTTATACTTTTGGCTTTAGAGCAATGAAATTGTTTACGTACTTAATAAAACAAGGGAATTTTAAGTGAAAAAGCCAACAATTTAAGTGAAAGTAATTGCAAATCAAAAGGAAGTATATGAACCTGTCCGTCAAGTTGGTGATCTATGGTGGGGGGTCAGCAAAATATGACCCACAAGCTGGCCGCATCCAGCCTGCTGCCTGTTTTTATAAATAAAGTTTTATCGGATCCCAGCCCAGCCACCTCATTTACATTTTGTCTAGCTAGGTGCCTTTGTGCCACAATGGTAGAGCTGAGCAGTTGCAGTAGAGACTGGAGACCACGTGGCCCACAAAGCTGAAAATATTTCGTCTTTGGATGAATATCCTGATGGGACGAAAAGAACTACTAGGAAATCTTAAACTGTTTTTATGAATAATGATATTGTTACTAATGTCATTGGTACTGTTATTTTGAAACACACATGCATACACACACACACACACACACACACACACACACACACACACACAAAGCCAGTTAAGTAATGATGGTAATTATTGTCAGCTTAAGAGAAAAATACAAATATCAAATGAAAGCAATCAAGGAAAAACCTTGTCAACTTAAACTTGAAAGGAAAGTCTCAGTAGGAACCCATGCTGTCTTTTCCCGTTACCTATTTCCCGGCTCTGTCCACTGAAACGGCCTAGAAATGGCGATCAGTCTGGTTGCACTGAGCACCCACACGACACAGGTTGTGGTCTCTAAATACTCATTTCCCCTAAAGAGAACCAGGGGTCCTTGGAGAAAGGTCTGGTTCCAAGGCTGGAACAAGACATTTACAACACGGGCCCGAAACATCTTGTCACCCCAGGAAGCAAGAAAGCCATCAGACTCCACCTAGGGGTGGGGAGAGGGGATCAAAAGAGAACAGAAAACAACTTCAAGAGGCTCCCGCTGGCCAAGGACGGGACAGTGTCATCATCAAGAAGGATAATCACTGCAATTGATTAAAGCACATCAAATATGTTAAAATCATGAGCTCATAATGATTCTCACATTAAGACAAAACAATACATCGGTCACCTTCAGAAGTTGCGAGGGATGTAGTTCATTATTCTGGAAACAGGTGAATAAAGAGAAAGGTTCAAACATTTATCCTGCCTTTCCTGTACCAACTATATTTCAGGGTAACCGAATAGTAAATGAGGAAATATTCTTCCTTTTGAAGAGCTCCAGCTAATAAATGCAGAATGAATAATACAATTGGGATATAGCCATTTTACAATCCCTAGTGATCTGATGGGTGGCAGTGGTGACCATCATTGGCAGATAAAACCATGATGTGAGGGGCTAATGGTCCCCTTGTTAAAGGATGGATCAGGCTGACAATGCCTGATGCCCCTGGTCAATCTTAACATCACTGAAAGACAGACAGGCAGATGTCACATGCCTCCTGGTATGACGCAATAGGAAGTTCACAACACCACCTCTGACGCATCCTTGTCGAGAAATCTAGTGAGTCTCACCAAACTTCCAGCTCTAACTGAAAGCTAACTACCCATTTGCAGGAAGCACAGAGAATAGAAGAACATGTCAAAGGACACCATGCATATGGAATCAGCAAAATCCAGACTATGGTAACTACTACAGGACAAGGGACATGGTTTTCAACAACAACAAGAAATAGCAAGAAAATAAAAAAGAGGAGGGAGACTCACTAAAGATTTTTGAAACACGCCAAACAAATGCAATGTGCAGATCTTGTTTAGATCTTAATTTGAATACAGCACTGTAAAAAAAAAACACTTGTGAGGCAACCATTTACGGACCATTGACTAGATATTTACATGACATTAAGAAACCATTGCTCATTTTTGAAGAACAGCAGTGACATTACATTTACAGAGTCCTTATCTTTTAGAGACACATAGTAAATTATTTTTGAATGGAATGATATTACGTGTTGTATTTGATGGGGAGGGAATGGAGGAGTTAGCTAAGATTGGCATGTTCTAACTGTTGAAGTTGGATGATGGGTGCATGAGGATTTATTAATACTATTCTCTCTACTTTTTTATAGATCCCAAAATTTCCATGATCAATTGTTATAGAAAAAAAATAGTTAAAGATAGCAGGATGAAGAATCCAGAACCTATTCCACTGTACTTCAATGTATCTCAATGACTGACTGGCACAGATTCTAAACTCCCCATAGAAGGGACTGAAAACTCAATTTTCTACAGGGAGCAAATAACAGCAACAGAAAGAGAACAAGGAACAATTGAGACAGGTCCTTGACTTTGTGGAATTCACATTCTTGTGCAGGACACACATAATAATCAGATAGTTACACAAATGCACAACTACACACTGAGGTGTGTTTTGAAAAGGAACGCACAGGATCAGAGCACACAGTAGAGTAGCCCGACTCCTTCAGGGGTCAGGCAAGGTGTTGTTGGTCTTTGATGCTTCCTTCCAAACATTCCAGTTTTCTCCCCTCCTGAACACATGGCAGGACTGAACTTCCCGGCCCCCTGTGGGCGGAGTGTCCACGTGACTGATTCTGGCCAATGAGGAGAGGGGCGAAGGGACAGGAAGGTCATTTCTAGGCTAAGCACTTACTTTCCTGTTTGAGACTTGCCAGAGCCCTCTTTTCCCTCTGCCACTATGCCCAGTTGTGTTCCAGGTACTGGCTGATCCACAGGACCAGGCCCGGGAAGAAGGATGCAGAAAGTTGAAAGCAGAGCCCCCAACCAACCCACAAAGGACATGCAATCTTAGCAGGAAATAAATCTTTACTGTTTTAGGCCACTGAGTGCTTTGGGCTGTTTGTTACTGCAGCTTCACTCAGCTTGCACTGACTGATATAGGGGGCTTCTCTGAGGATGGGAGCTTTACCTGAAACTTACAGGATGGGTATGGATTAGTCCAGGGGGACTGGAGTCATGGGGGATGGAAGAAAGGGACATTTCAGAAAGCAGAGCATCAACGACTGATCAATGGTGATAACAAATATTCACATTCCCTTACCACAAGCTAAAGCACTGTTCTAAGCTCTCCTGCACATCACCTCCTCACAGCAACTCTATGGGGGGAAATTATTATCATCGTCATCCCTGTACACATGAGGAGTAAGACCCAAGGCAGGCTGGCTTCAGAGTGTCTCCCCTTAGTCTCTAAGTTACTCTGCCTTCTGTGGGATTTTGGAGTGGAGGCAGCAGAGTTATATATAAAAGAGTCCAGTGTAGCTGAAGGAGAAAAGCCAGAGAATGGGTGGCCCAAGGGAAGGCTGGAGAAGGAAGCAGGCAAGAACATGTAGGGCCTTTCCACATGCTAATATAAAGAAGGAGAGGCCATGAGGGTGACATGGTCAGATTTCTCTTTTGATCGCTGAATCACATACAAATGACAAAGGAAACATCCAGATGAAGAATTACTACAAGCTAAGGAGAAAATACAAATAATCTGATACAAAAATGGGCAAGAGAGTTGAACAGGCACTTCACAAAAAGATATCCAAATGACTGCTAAGCACATGAAAAGAGACTCAATCTAATTAGCCATCAGGGAAATGCAAATTAAAATCACAATAAGGTACTCTGTCCACCCACAGAATGGCAAACTAAAGAGACAAAATAAAACAGACACAAAACCGCTGGACAGTAGTAAGTATTTCAAGGGCACAGAAGAGCTAGAACCCTTGCACCTGCTGGCAGAAGGGTAGCATAGGACCGCTGTTCTGGCAAACTGTTTGGCAATGTATATAAAAACATACCATACCCTATAACACAGAAAGATCAACCTGTGCCCAACGGAGACAAAATTGTACAAGAATGTTTATATAAGGGTTGGTGATAGTAGGAAAATGGGAACAACAATCTAGTATCAAGTGAATGGATAAATGAATTACAGCATATTTGTCAAGAGAACACTATCCAGCAAAGACAATGACAGAACTAGAACCACACACAACAGCTTGCTTGAGCCTCATCTTAAAAATGTTATGCAACGGGGCGCCTGGGTGGCTCAGTCGGTTGAGCGTCCGACTTCAGCTCAGGTCACGATCTCACGGTTCGTGAGTTCGAGCCCCGCATCAGGCTCTGGGCTGATGGCTCAGAGCCTGGAGCCTGCTTCCGATTCTGTGTCTCCCTCTCTCTCTCTACCCCTCCCCCATTCATGCTCTGTCTCTCTCTGTCTCAAAAATAAATAAACATTTAAAAAAAAATTTTAAAAATGCTATGCAAGTGGTGCCTGGTTGGTTCAGTCGGTTAAGCATCTGACTTCAGCACAGGTCATGATCTCAACGCTCATGAGCTCAAGCCCCATGTCAGGCTCTCTGCTGTCAGCACAGAGCCTGCTTCGGACCCTCTGCCCCCCTTTCTCTCCACCCCTACCCTGCTCTCTCTGTCTCTCTTTTTCAAAAACAAAATAAAAATGTCTAATGTTATGAAAAGGAGCCAGACACAAAAGAAGAAAGTCTGAATTCCTCCATTTAAAAGCAGCCCAAAAGCAGGCAAAATGAAACGACAGAGCTGGATCTCAAGACACTGGTTCTCTCTGGGGGGATAAGGAGGAGACAGTTTCTAAGACAGAGCAAGGTGACCTCATGATCTGGGTTGACGTTCCACGGAGGAGCACTGCCTGATTATTCTGTGATTCCCTCTTCTGTATGATGTTACATTTTCAGTTGAGGGAAAGAAAACTTACTTTGGCTTCGGTGGAAGGTGGAATGGGGGCAGGGCCCAGCAGGAGCGGGAGGGAGCAGGGTCACCATTCCGGAGGCTGTGGCTCTTGTCAGGTGAGAAGTGAGGATGGCTGAGGCTGCACTGAGGTGGCAGGAAGAGTTAAGGTGGATAATGAATGTGGACCGAGTGGGACGGACCTGATGTGGGGGTACCAGCAAAGCGGGCCTAGCACAGTGCCTGGGCTTATGCATACGACGCACCTCTGCCCTCCTCATTACTTTCAAGAGGGAGCCCCATTTTGTACCTGGACCATATGGCCTTTTAAGAAAAGGTTTGATAACGCCTCATTTAACCAACTCGAGAAGAATCATTTCCAGTGTTTTGAAAACACAGCGATACGGGTGTGCTTCCCCGGTGGGATACACAGAACGACTAAGAAGTCTTAAACTGCCTTTAGGAATAATAATATTGTTAGTAATAACATTGGTACTGTCATTCGGAAATAGATACAGAGCCAATAAGCAATTCTTTAAATTATTTTCAGCCGAAGAGAGAAAAGGAATACAAACACGAAACTGAAGCGATCAAGTGCCCGGCTGGGACCCAGTTCGCACGTGCTGGCTGGAACCACCCTGCAGTACCCGGGCCCTGCGTGGGGCCAATGCTTGTGCCTGTCCTTCTCCCCAGGGTATGGTTCCATAGCTCCCCCCATCCACGCCCACCGTCCGTGCCCTGGTACTCCACTCGTCCTTCAAACCTCTGCTCCAGACTCACATTTTCAAGGAAGCCTCCCCAGCCTCTGGTGGTCCTCCATTAGAAGCTCCCGTGTCACCCTATGAGGTCACTGTTTGTCATCGGCTCTGTGCATGCGTGTGTGTGTGTGTGTGTGTATGTGCACGTGTGTGTGTGCAATTGCTTGTTACCATCAGCCCCAGTCAGTGAACACACTATTATATCCCCGAGTTAACAATGCCTGGCTTGGGGCCCCCCGGGTGGCTCAGTCGGTTAAGCATCCGACTCTTGGTTTCGGCTCAGGTCGTGATCTCACGGGCTCGTGGGTTCAAGCCCCGCGTTGGGCTCTGTGTGCACTGACCGCACGGAGCCTGCTTGGGATTCTCCCTCTCTCCCTCTTTCCCTGCCCCTCCCCCACTTGTGCATTCTTTGTCTCTCTCAAAATAAATAAATAAACTTAAAAAAAAAAACAAAACAATGCCAATGCACAGGGCAGAAGCTTAATACATATATATTGAGTGGGATTTTGAGGACATCGTAAAGAGCTAATGCTTTCTGAGCACTTATTAAGCACCAAGCTACGGTGAGTATTTCCTCATTTAATTCTCTCAGCAACAATAATAGCTAACATTTATGCGAGGGCTCACTCCACGCCAGGTCCCACCCTAACCACTAAATACCTCCACTATTCTCCACGTCGGCCCTATACCACCCGTTACGGCCAGTGTCATGTGTCAACGTGGCCGGGCTATCGGACCTCCTCGTTCCAACAAACACCAACCTGGGTGTTCCCGTGAAGGCCTTGTGTAGATGCATTAGCATCACCGGGTGACTTTAAATAAAGGAGATGATCCTGAATGATTTGGAGGGCTTCATCCCATCAGTTGAAAGGCAACATTTAGGTTTCTTTGAAGAAGAAGAAATTCTGCCCACAGACGGTGGCCTCAGCTCCTGCCTGAAGGTCTCCAGCCTGCTGGTCTGCCCGGCACATTTCAACTCACTCAGCCAGACCTCCGTCCGGGAAGCTGATTCCTTAACATGCGTGTCCTAAAATGGATATCCTACTGGCTCTGTTTCTCTGGTATGACCCTGAGCCATACACCGTCTAAACTTTAAACAGGGAAACTGAGGCAGCGGCGGGTTTCTATAGCTCGTCCCAGGTCACATACACACACACACGCAGGGCTATATATGCTGGGGCTTGGATTGGAACCCAGGCCGTCAGGCTCCGGGGCCAGCACCCCTACCCACCGCGGTGCTCCAGCCCTAGCAGTGAGAGCCACCATCCCCACCCAGTGTCCCTCATGGCCAAAGAAAGGGACGGTGCCCGGGGACGGGCAGGTGAGAAGGGAGCCGAGGCAGAGTAAGCGGAGACCCACTACGCAAAAGTGGAGTTAGAAATTCCCGCCGCATCTGGATACGGGTGGTCGGGTCAAGGGTGGCAATCAATAAGATTAATAAAGCACGACTTGAGTTTTTATTCCCCCTGTCGTGATGGATGAGGCCTTTGAAGCAACTAGCCGAGGCCTCAGCCTGAGCATCCGGGAGAGATTTGTGGACACATTTATATGAAGGATCTCCTTCTCGCTCCCACGAGCGTTTAAGTTGACTTGCTTCAAACCAAGATCAAAGAACGGGCTGGAGATATTGTTTCGCCGATTTGTATAAATCAGCCAGACAAACCGCGGCCTCGACAACCACTGATGTTCCTCCGGTTGGAGGTAACTTGTTAAGAAACATGTCGGGCAGCCGCAAACATCGGAGGGCCTCCTTGGGGTAGGAACTTCTAGAAGAATTGATCACTTGCTGCCTGACTTTACCTTAACTATTTCTGAAGCCATAATTGAAAAGGCCCCAAGGTCCACTTTTCACATATCCATCAACCTTTCAGAATGGGTTTGAGTGATCATTTTTAACACCGAGGCCTCGTGTTTGTGGGGTTTTCAGACGGCCACAGACATCGTCACGTCTCAACTTTGTAACAGTCGTATGAGGTGAGCGAGGGCAGCAGAGGTTTCTGCCATCTCGCTGATGAGAAATTGAGGCGCGGGGAAGTCAAGGGTCCTTCCCAAGGTCAACCAGACACGTGGCTGATAAAAGTGAGACTAAGCTGGGGGTCTGTTCCCAGTTCCAGCCTCTCTCCATCAAAGACGATGCAGAATTCCTTCTTGTCACTTTCCCAGTGTTTACTGAGTGCTTTCCATGTGTCCAGCACTGGGCTGGGCTTAACACTTACATGCTCTCTCCCGCTCTCTTCAAATATTTCCTGATCTGCACATTTTCTTTTGCCTCGGGATATGCTTCCAAGGTGGACGTCGTGGCAGAGAGAGAGAGACTTCAGAGAATTCCATCAAAGCCTCAAACTAACACGCTGCACGCACCGCCCCCCCCCCGCCCCCCACATACACCGGTCAGAGTCCAGGAGACGTGGGAATCATACAGAAAAAAAAAGAAACACCACAACTCATTTCTCATCTGTGTGCGTCTCGACCTGCCTCTGCCTCCTATACAAAGATGGTCTTCAGGTCTACAAAAAATTAGCGACCACTGCTTACGGAGCACTTCACATGAACCCAGCCACATGCCAAGCACTGTTTAGATATTAGCTCTTTTTTAATGTTTATTTATTTATTTGGGGGGGAGAGAAAGAGAGCGTGAGCGGGGCAGGGGCAGAAAGAGAGGGAGACAGAGAATCCCAAGCAGGCTCCGTGCTGACAGCACAGAGCCCGACGTGGGGCTCAATCTCATGAACCTCAAGGTCATGAACTGAGCACAAACCAAGAGTCAGATGCTTAACCGACTGAGCCACCCAGGCGCCCCTGTATAGTAGCTCTTTTTCTCAATGCAATTAAAAAAAATTTTTTTTTAGTGTTTACTTATTTTTGTTTTGTTTTTTTTGTTTTAAATTTTTTTAACGTTTATTTATTTTTGAGGCAGAGAGAGATAGAGCATGAAGGGGGGAGGGGCAGAGAGAGAAGGAGACACAGAATCGGAAGCAGGCTCCAGGCTCTGAGCCATCAGCCCAGAGCCTGACGCGGGGCTTGAACTCACAGACCGCGAGATCGTGACCTGAGCTGAAGTCGGACGCTCAACCGACTGCGCCACCCAGGCGCCCCTAGTGTTACTTATTTTTGAAGGAGAGACAGAGTGTGAGCGGGGGAGGGGCAGAAGAGAGGGAGACACAGAATCCAAAGCGGGCTCCAGGCTCCGAGCTGTCGGCACAGAGCCCGACGCGCAGCTCGAACTCGCGCGCTGTGAGATCTTGACCTGAGCCGAAGTCAGCCGCTTAACTCACTGAGCCCCCCAGGCGCCCCTATATACCAGCTCTTTCAATCCTCTGGAGTAGATCACATTTGATGTCCATCGTACAGAAGAGGAAAAACTGGACGAGGTCAAGAATCTGACCCAAGGTCACAGGGACGGCGTGAGATGGGCCGCAGGTCCCAAAGCTCTTGTCCCCTAACATAACGTTCCCTCAGATCACAGCCCCACCCACCACTTGTGCTATCCTTTGCTTTGCATCGTGAACTTATTCTTTGAAAGGCACATTAGTTTTTACTGAAAAACAATTTTTTTTTTTTTTTTAAGTCCGGCAACCGCGGGTGCGGAAAGCTGGAAAGAACATCGCTCCTCTTCCGACCACTACAGCAAGAAAACAGGCCCGGCCATTTGAAACGTTGCAACTTTTCTGTAATCCAGCAGAGAGCTGAGGTTGCCAAGCAACCAACTAACCTGAACTACAAGGAAAGATCGGCGCCTCCAAGGAGGGACGGGAGCGCTTGCTTACCCCGGGGTAAACGCCATTGGACGCCGGTAGGAAAAAATAAGCTCAAATATTTAACAAATTGCTGAAGATTGAGTGTGAGCTCGTGAGACAATAGAGCATTTCTGGGAGTCACACACACCAGAGGGATTCATTCCATACACAGGTTCGTTTCCATTGCTGAACCGGCGCTCACAGAAAGATCAGGAGGGGAAGGGGGACAATCCGGAGAAGGCTCCCTCCCAGTGCGTGTCCCAGGGAGGGGGACAGCAGCCACCACGGGGAAAGCACAAAGCCCCGCCTGGATCCTTCTCCCCCACCTCGCCCTAGAACTTCTAGGGGAAGGGCAAGAAAACCTGGTACCCTTAGGCACCCAGTATCCAATGGCGGGACTAAAGGAGACAGCAACAAAAGCCGTCTATTCCCGGGGTGGGTGGGATGGGCCGGAAGGCATCCTGAGCCCGGAGCCACAGCTGGGCGTTGGACGGGATCACACCGCGCCTGGATGCGACTGAGGCATAGTCAGAACAGCAGAGAACGCTCCCCACTAGGCTAACCAGCCTCTACTGCTTTTGGCAAAGAGCAAACGAAGAAAAAGAAAAAAGACCTAAAACTGAGAGTGGAACACACCCTGAGGAATGCCCCCTAGGAAGCCAACCCCCAGCCCAAACCGAAAGCCCGGACAAGAGGGCTTTGAAGCAAGGGGCGCGCTGAGGGTACAGCTCCGTCTACAACAAGGCATAAACCTAGCCCAGCTCCTACGTAACCGGACTCGCCTCCCCACACTAAAGGCCTTAGCAGAAATAAAGGCACGGACTTAAAAATCATTCACCTCGGTCTCTACTGTCCTGTAGCGGGTATCTGGCCTTCCATAAAAAATTGTGAGTCTTTCAAAGAAGTGTTCCATTGAGGAACAAAAGAATCCACAGAATCGGCCTCCAGAACGGCACAGGTGTCGGAATGATCAGAGTTAAAATAACCATGATTAGCATGTTAAAGTCTCTAGTGAAACTGAGGACACCATGAATTATCCCAGGGGTAATTTCGACAAAGGAGCAGGAATTGTAAGAGAAAATCAGAAGGGAGTGCTGGCAATAAAAACCTGTAACAAAGATAAAGCATGATTTTGATAGACTCATTAGTAAACTTCACACAGGTAATAAAATTGAAGATGGGTCAATAGAAATTATTCAAATTGAAACTCAAAGAAGAAAAGAGGTGGGTTTTTTCTTTCCCCCTTAAAGGAGAAGCAGAGAATTCAAGAACTGTGGGACAATAATAAATGGTCTAACAGAAATGTAATTGAATGCTCAGAAGGAAAAGAGAGAATGAGGCAGAAAAAAAAGTATTTGAAGAAACAGTCGTCTCACTGACATTTATAGAAAACTCTGCCTAAGTACACAAGGAACCTTCACCAAGACGGACCATATTCTAGACCATGCAAACAAGGTTCATATTTTTAAATACTTAGTATCATTGAAATTACACAATAAACACAGTGAACGTTTTCCAAAACGAAGGATGCATACCAAATCACAGATCCAAGAAGCTTGGAGAACACCAACCAGAGTAACATAAACAAAAACAAAGACCGGAGCATACCACATCAACACTGCCGAAAATGGGAGCACCTGGGTGGCTCAGCTGGTTAACCATCCGACTCCAGCCTTCGGCTCAGGTCATGATCTCATGGTTCGTGAGTCTGAGCCCCGTATCGGGCTCTGGGCCGATAGTGTGGGGCCTGCTTGGGATTCTCTCTCTCTCCCTCTCTCTCTGCCCCTCCCACTCTCTCTCTCTCTCTCTCTCTCTCTCTCTCTCTCTCTCTCTCAAATAAATAAATAAACTTTAAAAATCTGCTGAAAATGAAGGACAAGGAGAAAAATCAAAAGTAGGCCGAGGGGGGGGGAATTGCATTACGTACAGAGCAACGAAGATAAGAATTATGTCGGGCTTCTCATCAGAAACTCGATACGCCAAGAGACAATAGAAATGATGTCTATAGAATGCGAAAAGAAAAAACCAACCTCCAAATGTATTCCCGGCATGGGGGCCATACGCAGCCTGCTGTCCATTTTTGTAAAAGTAAAGACCTACTGAATGCCTAAAATTCATTGGGGCGCCTGGGTGGCGCAGTCGGTTGAGCGTCCGACTTCAGCCAGGTCACGATCTCGCGGTCCGGGAGTTCACGATCTCGCGAGATCTCGAGTGTTCTCGCGTGAGTTCGAGCCCCCCCCCCCCCCCCCCCCCCCCCCCCGTCGGCTCTGGGCTGACGGCTCGGAGCCTGGAGCCTGTTCCCGATGCTGTGTCTCCCTCTCTCTCTGCCCCTCCCCCGTTCATGCTCTGTCTCTCTCTGTCCCAAAAATAAATAAACGTTGAAAAAAAAATGTTTGTTTTAAAAAGTAAAGACCTACTGAATGCCTAAAATTCATATATGCATTGTCTATGGCTGCCTTCACACCACAATGGCAGAGTCGAGCAGTTGTGGCAAAACCCATAAGGCCTGCAAACCTAAAAGGCTCACCACGTGACTTCTTACAGAGTTTGCCAGCTCCTGCTCGAAAGGATAAGGGACTTTCGAAAGAGTGGTAGCAAAAGTAAAACCAGTAGCAAGCCGCGACTGTGTGCTCATAACATACGCAAAAGTGAAATACATGCAGCACCCGTGGCACAAAGCATTAAGGGAAGAATTATTAGCATATTGTTGTAAGTTTCTTAGCCAAGACATAAAGCAGTATCCTATTATTTGAAGTTAGAATTTTTAATTAAAGATTCATATTGTAAAACCTAGGGCAACCACTAAAAATGTTTAAAGAGATATAAATAATAAGCCAGCAGTGAAGAATCATAAACAGAAGGAGGGAAATAATAATGAGCAGAAATTACTGGAATTGTTAGCAGAAAAATAATAGAGAAAATAAATAAGACCCCAAGCTGCCTCTTGGAAAAAGATACATTACATGAAAAAAACCTGATAAAACTGTAATCGGATGAACCAAGGAAAAAAAGAGAATGACATAAGTGATCAATTTCAAGAATGAGAGATCGGACATCACATTGCAAAGATTAAAAGATACTAAGAGGATATTATAATCAACTCGATGCCCCCAAATTTGACCACTTAAATGAAATAGAGAAATTCCCTGAAAGACACAAAATACCAAGCTCACTCAAGAAGAAATAAATAACATGAATGAGTCTTTATCTATTAAAGAAATTAAACATACAGTTAAATCCTTCCGAAAAGAGGGGCAGGAGCACCTGGGTGGCTCAGTCGGTTAAGCGTCCGACTTCAGCTCAAGTCACAATCTCACGGTTCGTGGGTTCCAGCCCCGCGTCGGGCTCTGTACTGACGGCTTGGAGCCGATTCTGTGTCTCCCTCTCTCTCTGCCCCTTCCCTGCTCACACTCTATCTCTTTCTTTCTCTCTCTCTCAAAAATAAATAAACATTAAAAAAAATTAGAAACAAAACAGAACAAAACTTCCAAAAAAGAAAACTCCAGACTCAGATGGCTTCACTGGTGAATTCTACCAAATACTTCAGAAAGAAATAATCCCAATTTTACACATCTTCTCCCAGAATACAAAAGAGGAGGGAGTACTTCCAAACTCATTTTATGAGACCAGCATTTATCCCGAGGCCAAAATCACACAGAGACATTACAACAAAACTACAGATCAATAACCTCCATGAATATAGTTAAAATCCTTAACAAAATATGAACAAATCAAACCCAACGATATGTAAGAAGGATGATTCATCACGGCCAAGTCGGATTTATCCCTGGAATGCAAGGCTGGTTCAACACTCAAATACCAAAGAATGTAATTCACCCTATCAATAGACTGAAGAAGAAAAGTCATGATCATCACAAGAGATGCAAAAAAACTATTTTATAAACACACATTCTTTTTTTTTTTTAATTTTTTTTTTTTAACCTTTATTTATTTTTGAGACAGAGAGAGACAGAGCATGAAGGGGAGAGGGTCAGAGAGAGGGAGACACAGAATCGGAAACAGGCTCCAGGCTCTGAGCGGTCCGCACAGAGCCCGACGCGGGGCTCGAACTCACAGACCGAGAGATCGTGACCTGAGCCGAAGTCGGACGCTTAGCCGACTGGGCCACCCAGGCGTCCCATAAACACACATTCTTGATAAAAACTTTCACAAAGGGAGGAGTAGAAAGGCAGCTAACCTGATAAAGGGCGTCTATAAACAGCCTGCAACAAACATCCTACATAATGGTGAGAGAGCATGCTTTTCCCCTAAAACGAAGCAAGGATATTGGCTCTCATCACTCATATTTGGTATTGTACCAGTGCACTAAGTCAAAGGGGGAAAAAGACATCCACATTGAAAAGGAAGAAATAAAACCATCTCTATTCATAGACGACACAATTGTCTACATATAAAATTCCAAAGAACCTATTAAAAAGCTACGAGACATTGGGGCGGCCTGGGTGGCTCAGTCGGTTAAGTGTCCGACTTGAGCTCAGGTCACGATCTCACGGTCTGTGAGTTTGAGCCCCGTTTCAGGCTCTATGCTGTCAGCTCAGAGCCCGGAGCCTGCTTCGGATTCTGTGTCTCCTTCTCTCTCTGCCCCTCCCCCACTCGTGCTCTGTCTCTCTCTGCCTCTCAAAAATAAATAAATGGAAAAAAATTAAAAAAAAATAATAATAATAAAAGCTACGAGACATAAAAACTAAGTTCAGCCAGATCACAGAATACAAGGTCCACATACAAAAACTAATCGTGTCTCTATGTACCAGCAGTGAACAGTTGGAAAATGAAGTTTTTAGGGTACCATTTACAATAGCACAAACCCATGAATACTGAAGAATGACTCTTAACAAAACACATGCATACTGTATATGCCATAAGCCAGAAAACAGCGATGAAAGAAATCAAAGACCTAAATAAACAGAAAGATATGCCATGTTGATAGTTTGGAAGATAGCATTGCCAACGTGTCAACTCTTCTAAAACCAATCCACATACTCAAACACAATGCCAGTCAAAACCTGAGGAGGATGTGTTTTGTAGAAATCATTAAGTCAATTCTAAAATGTATACGAAAAGACAAAGGAAAAATAACGAAAACTCTATTTGGAAAGGAAGAGTAAACTTAGAATAAAATAATAAATGTCAGAGAATACAACCATTCTACCTGATTTCCGGGCTTACTATAAGGCTAATGTGGTCAAGACAGTAGAGAAATTCATTGGAGAAAAGGTAAATAGATGAGTCAATGAAACAGAATAGAAAGCCCAGAAACAAACCTATGCCTATGGGTCAATTAATTTCTAGTAAAGTTGCAAAGAGAATTAAACGGACAAAGGATAGCCTTCTCAACAAACATTGTAGAAACAGTCAGATATCCACCCAAAAAATGTGATCTGTATCTCATACCATATATAAAAATTTGATCCAAATAGATCAGAGATCTAAATGTAAAGCCAGCAGTGCCTGGATGGCTCAGTCAGTTAAGTGTCGGACTTTGGCTCACATCATGATCTCACGGTTCATGACTTCGAGCCCTGCTGTCAGTGCAGAGCCTACTTCAGATCCTCTGCCCCCCTTTCTCTCTTACCCTCCCCCCGCTCACTCTCTCGCTCTCTCTCTCAAAAATAAACATTAAAAAAATGTAAAACTAAAACTATAAAAAAAAAAAAAACACTTTAGGAGAACACACAGAAGAAAATCTTTGTGATCTTGGCCTAGATAAACATATCTTGGATCTGGCCCCCAAAGTACAATCTACAAAAGAAAAAACGATGAAGTGTACTTCATCGCAATGAACAATTTAGGCATTTCGAAAGGCGCCGTTAAGAAAATTAATAGGAATGCTACAGACTAGGAAAAAATATTCGCTAGTCACATAGCTAGTAAAAGACTTGCACCCACAATATGTAAAGAACACCGAGGGCTCAATAAAAAGAAAAGCCAACGCACCCAAATAAAAAATGGGCAAAGAGCTGGACAGATACTTCAGCAAAGAAAACATATGGAACGTGAAATGAGCCGTCATGGGAACGGGTTTCCTATTGGAATCCGGAACCAAGAAAGGAGGGAAAGCACGCTCCAGGAGTCTGGAAGTTGTGCAGGGTCAGTTTCTCGAGATCGGCAACTGTGCTCTACGCTTGTCACCTCCTTCCCAAGCGCTTGGGATGTTTTTGTGGATGAACGATCTGCTCCAGAGGGAGACGGGGACTTGCCCAGGGCACACGGGAGCCAGTGGAGCGTCTAGGATAGAGCCAGGACTCCCGACTCCTGGTAGCCTCCTCCTCCCCCTCGTTGTCTCCCCGGCCAACATTGTCCAACGTTCACCTCGTGCCACGCACTGGGTTATGTCTTCACGCACATGTTATTCATTCAGAACACAAATCCCGCTCATGGAGGCGCACTACCCCTCGAGCCCATGGGACCCGCGTCCGCGCTGGGCAGAGCTCACTCCAAGAGGCAGGGCCACCTGGTGCGATTTCCCTTGTTCCCCTCCTGCACTGTGACATTTTTGGTAGAGGACAGACCGTTGAGACCCATCAAGAAACCACACAGCCTTGAAGACACAGCAGAAACCAGTGGATTTAGGGGGGGGTTCAGGGGCAGGCCCCCCAGCACCGCCTTGGGGACCAGCTTCCAAGGAGATGCCTGCTGCTCTCAGGGGTCTGCAGGTGGCTCGCTCATGGCACACAGGTGCCTACCGGCTTCCCCTGAGGCCTGCGGTCTGCTCACGTGGCCCCGGAAACCCCTCCCTTCCCCTTCCTCTGTAGCCAGCAGGCCACGAATGAAAGAGAACCATGGTTGAGAAGGTTCGAGAAGGAGAGTCACTCACGCCTCTGCATCACTGTGGCGACCCTTTGCATCCCCTGGCGCCTCCGCCTTGTCCAGCAGCGCGCGTAAGGAGGGCCAGGATCACTAACAGCAGGGTCCGCGTCGAGATCCTAGGCCTCCGCCGGGATATCTGCTGTTAGTTTGTTGAAAGCGTTTGCTAAAACCGATGGCATGTTTCTTAATTTCCTGGGGCTCTGGGAAAACAGGCCAGGAAAACAACAACAACAACAAATCAGCCTCCGATTCATTTTCTCACCACCTTCCGTGAACGGAAGGAGAGAGCTGAATGGGTATCTGTGGCTGATAAATGTCGAGTGGCTTAAATCAAAGCCCCGCGTTCCCCACTACACAGCTCCCAGGAGACCTGGAAGCCGGCTCTCTCAACAGGTTTCAATACAAGCACCCTGTGGCTACAAAGGCACATGCAAATCTCAGCTGCATCAAACCCAAGTGTTTACCACCTTGAACCCCAGTGGGAGGACCCCTGGGGTGAGGAAGGACGGGGAGGAAGCCGTCCTCACCAGGGGCGCCATCCCAACACACGTTGACCTTGGCCTTCAAGAATTGGTCTGTAAATTCTTCGTGCAAGCTTCGCATGAGCCAAATATAACAGGTATCTGTCCAGACCTGTTTAAAAAGGAGAAGCCCCAGCTAAGCCCACAAATCGCCCCCCACTGCGCCTTATCGCATAAACACGGCCAGAGAGCCAAATGTACCTGAGTCCAAACACAGGTTCTTACTGTGATCTCATTAAGCCCATTAAATATGTAGGAAAGAAAATGCCTTCACATCCTGGGTCCGGTTTAAACTATCAGGGAACAGATTAGAGTTAATTAATGCCGTGAACTCTGAAACCACCAGCGGGAGGGAGGCTCCCGTCGGAATCCACACCTGTCACGGTCGGACGCGGCTTCAGAAAATCTTAGGTGGACGCTTCTGCGTGCGCCCCCACCCCCGCAACCACGCCCGCATCCCCAGCGCTAGAACCCTGAGTGCCTAATCTTTAACTCCCGAATCTGGATCAAGAGATAACCCCACCCCTGAGACAGAAAGTCGGTGGACTTCAAGCAGAAACTGTGCAAAGGTCTCTCGCCGGTGCTCAGGAAATTGCCATGGGTTCCAGGCCGCAAGGCAAGACTGCTAAGTTGCTTCTGGCAAGTTGGAAAGAGCTTATCAATTATTCATGCAACTGGATAAACAGGGATTTTATCTTGTAGCATGAATCAAGAGATAAAAATTCCATTTCAGGAGGGAGGGTGCAGACTAAACCCTGAATGTTAATTGTAAACTGAAAAAAAAAAAAGGAAGCAAAGAAAAAATAAGTAAGGTCTTCTGCTTTGGTCGTGCCCTGAGCATGTGTGGGATCCTCTAGCCCCAAATTTCTGTCCTTCACCTTGAATGTGGACTCACGGACAATGCACCATCCTCTCCTGTGCACCGGCAGTTGGTGGTGGGGGCACCTTGGGATGGATTTTTTTAAACGCCCAAACAACACCACCTATAAGATATTTCTATTTAAAATCAATTTGCCTCCTCCAGACCGAAATCAGAAGCGGAGGACAGTTTGCAAACAGCTGCCTAATATGGTGAAAGGTTCAAACAAAACAAAACACAGGCAGATCCACCATGCAGGGTATTTGGATCAAAAAAGAATGACTGCTTTCTGCCCTTCTTGTCCCCCCCGCCCCCATCCCCTCCCACAGCCTTGCACCTGCCTGGTCCTTAATAGCTGGTAAATTAACCCGAAAGATGAAATTGGGGAATTAGTGGTTTATTTAGACATTGACATTATTAAATTTGACCACAGATTGGAAAAAAAATATATGTAAACGGGGGGAAAAAAAGTCATAATATCAGCAGGGGCTTGTCCTCGGGTGATGGAACTGTGTGTGACTTTCACTTTTGTTCTTCCTCCTCTGTATTTTCCAGAGTATATTAGGAACACTGTTAATTTTATAATGGGAGACAAATAATAAACTTTGTGCTTTCTGAATCTATTAGATATATTAGCTAATAAATTAGCTTTATTAGGAACATGTAATGCTTTTTATAATGGGAAGAGAACAGTAAACTTTTGCTTAAAAAGTCAAGTCTGAAGCCACGCATGTCCCCTGCCTTCTTTTTTTTTTTTTTATTTTCCTCTTCCACAAAACGCCCCTTGGCCCAGAGGAATTGTCCCAACGGGTGGCGGCTGGGGGCTGGCGACTGTGGGAAGGGCAGACCCTGCTCTGAACAGCCCTTGTGCAAATACCAAGGAACGAGAAGAAACCTGCCCCAAGCTTCTGGGTCTAGGCTCGGAGGGGAGAATTCTGACTCTAGTGTGATACCCCACCGCCGCCTTGGCAATCCCTCCGCCCTTCGCTGTGCCTCAGTTTCTCCATATTCGAGAAGGGGGATGTCAGGGGTTTCCCGCCTCCTTTGCTCCCCTGACTTTTTGGAGCTCAGATGCAGAAAGTCGAAATAATATTGCTGGGTTCATGTGTGCTAGTAACCTCAGTGTCTGCAAGGACCCTCGTGTGTATTTAAGGTAATTTCTCTTTTTCCGCCCCCAACTTCCACACCCACTTCCCTCCTACAGGCATCTACTCACACGTGTGTGATGTCCTGCCTCCGATGCACACGTACGTGAAAAGCACGTTGTCCGCTGTGTGTAGACCTGTGTTTGGGGTTTACGTGAATGAGCCTTTCCGCTTCTTTCCCGAGACACTATGCCTTCTAGATCTCTCTGTATTGCGTGTGTGTCTCCTTCGTTGCTCTAACAGCTCTGAGGAGTCCGTATTTGATAGATGCACTTAGGGGACCACATCTCCCCTCCCTAAACAGAGCTCTGTGATGCTGCTAAGGCCGGGGAGGTGGGGAGAGCTGCCTCCTTTCCTGTCTCCTCCTCCTGAGGAGACCCCCCAAGGAACCATTGGGAAAGGAGCAAGCTAGATGATCTCCTGAGGCCCTCCATACATACAACCTGCCCCACACTAAGGACATACAACCTGCCCCACACTAAGAGTTTTATTGCATCACCTCCCGGGCTCCTCCCCCAAGCCTCTGAAGATTCTCACTTTTGATGAGCCAAAGGCTCAGAAAGGCTGTCCAAAGTCATGCACCCCGTGAGTGGCGATGCCAGGACATGAACTCCCGCAGGCACCAAAGCCTCCTTTCTCCCCTGGACTGGACCGCCTCTCCTCAACCCTGGTGTCAACGCTAAACATTCTCGCTTCTCAAGTAAAATGGACTAAACCAACCCGTTCTGTCTACACTTGGCCTGTGAGCCCCGGTGTGTCTAAATAGCTCCAAACTGTCCATCAATCCTGAACAGTGACAAGCGACTGGGTGTTCTACAGACAAAGCTACTGGCGTCCAGACTGGGAGGCTCATCCAGTCATTCCACAACCAAGCATGAGCAGTCCTGGCATCAGAGAGGCTGGGCTGGGCTGGGCTGGGGGACCCAGAGATTTAGAAGGAAAGCCAACCCAAACTTCGCAGGCAAGCAGGCCTGGCAACACAAGAACACGAATCTGCTCTTCCCTGGGCAAAGGGTTTAAGCACTTACCCACTACGCTGGGCTCTGTGGCTACAGAGTTCCTATGGGAACACATAGTCCCATCTTGCGGAAGAATGCCCTTTAAGTGCAAGGACTGTGATGCACCTCCACAGTTTGGGAACTTGTAATCCAAGGGTTAGTTGATGCATTGATGAATTATTACTAATAAATTAATGGATGTGAGGATAAAATCGACACACCGTTCAGCTAGGGCACCACCCAGAACAACTGTGACAACTACAATGCTCGTAGCTCCACCTGTCCATTCACTTGCCCACTGAGTCATCCATCCACCCACCTACCCATCCATCCCTCCATCCCTCCATCCCTCCATCCCTCCATCCATCCATCCACCCATCCATCCACCCATCCATCCATCCATCCATCCATATAGTCATTCATCCATCCCTCCATCCACACACCCACCCACTCACCCACCCATCCATCCACCATCCATCCACTCATTCATCCATCCATCCATCCATCCATCCACCCATCTACCCATCCCCCCACATGTGCTCACTGAACACCTACATGTTTGGTTAAACCCTCCAATGCCTTCCAGCTCCTACCACAGCCTGGTACGTAGACTGAGATAGGTGTGAGGACTAGTGGGGGAAGTTTCTGGGAATCCCAGGGCATTTTCACAACCTTCCTACCCCAGAGGCAGGTGAACAAGGAGCCATTCAGGCCCCAAGCAGCTTAGAGCCAGGCTGAGTAGCCAGACTTTCAAGTCCCAGACCCTGTTGTCAGCCAGGCTCCATCTCACAGCAGCTGTGTGACCTTCCACCTCTCTCCAGAGTCTCAGGACCTGGCAAGACGAGATCCTCTATCCAAAGCTCATTTCTGCAGACCCTGACTTCTTAATCCCACTGGGCAGCACAAGCATCATCCCCATTTCCAGAAGAAGAAACCCAGACTCAGAGTGAGTCGCACAACGAAGGCTCAGGTGAGGCAAGCTTATATAGGTGCAGGGTGGGCACCTGAGAGTGAGCCCCCCCCCTTATGCATTGAGCCCTGGGTGCCCCACTTCCCTCACCCTAGCCCTGGCCCCAGGAAGCTGCTAAGTGGTGGCATTAAGATGCGTGACCACTGGGAATGCAAGCTGGTGTGGCCACTCTGGAAAACAGGATGGAGGGTCCTCAAAAAACTAAAAATAGAACTACCCTACGACCCAGCAATGGCACCACTAGGCATTTATCCAAGGGATACAGGTGTGCCGTTTCCAAGGGACAGGTGCACCCCCATGTTTATAGCAGCACGATCAACAGTAGCCAAAGTATGGAAAGAGCCCAAATGTCCATCGATGGATGAATGCAGAAAGAAGATGTGGTCTATATATATATATACAACGGAGTATTACTCGGCCATCAAAATGAATGGAATCTTGCCATTTGCAACTACGTAGATGGAACTAGAGGGTATTATGCTAAGCGAAATTAGTCAGAGAAAGACAAAAATCCTAGCACTTCACTCATATGAGGACTTTAAGAGACAAAACCAATGAACACAAGGGAAGGGAAACAAAAATCATATAAAAACAGGGAGGGGGACGAAACAGAAGAGACTCACAAATATGGAGAACAAACTGAGGGCTGCTGGAGGGGCTGTGGGAGGGGGGATGGGCTAAATGGGGAAGGGGCAGTAAGGAATCTACTCCTGAAACCATTGTTGCACTAGAGGCTAACTAATTTGGATGTAAATTAAAAAAAAAATTTTTTTTTAAAGAAAAAAAGATGCGTGACCACAGTTTCTGATGTAAACCCAGTGCTCATTCATTCATTCATTCATTCAGCAAAGCTGTGATGAGCCTCCATTACACGCAAGGCATGGCCTGAGCACGGGGACCCTGGGGAATAAGGCTGATGCCATGGCAATCACCAGAGGGGACAAATGAGTGCCAGTTACCCTCCCCCGGAGGGCAGGAACATGGTTTCCCTGCCTCAGTGTCTCCACCTGGAGCACAGGGTCCACAGCGAGGATCTGGCCAGTGTGACACTGCCTGGGCAGGGATGGTCACCAAGAGGGACCCAGCCACTCTGGCCTGCCTCTCACTTCATCCAGAGCCACCCCTCCCCCACCCCCCGTTGCCAACCAGGGAAGCTGGCCTGGTTGTTTATTTGGTTATTAGATAACCAAGTCTGAGCACTCTGGCTTTGATCAGGTACCCCTGATAACAAGCAGAGGAAACAGACCATTTTATGGCAAGATTTCATGGGGCGATTTTACCTTCCCACGGCGTTGTTAGCAGACAAGGAGCAGGAGGTAGGTGTTTGGTGGGGAGGGAAAGGAAGAGGCTCCGTTCTACCGTTCTATTGTGCTTTCCAAGGACCCACCCCCAGACTTTGATCTGCGGGGAGGGGTGGGTGGGACGTAAAAGCAAAGCATGGAAGGCTGGCCTCCTGCCCTCCCATCATGGACGTCTGGCTCATGGCTGCCTCCCTCACGTTGGCTGTGCACGGCCCCAGAAAAACGTACCCTGGGCCACCACCCCCCCACCAGCCCCAATAGCTCTGACTGCCTGGGGAGGGTCCCTGTGGTTAACAGCCCAGAAAGGCTCGGCTCTGGAGGCCAAAATGTGATAGTGCCCATGGATGTGACTCACAGCCAGCAGAGTGGGGACTTGAGTAAGAATTCGCTTGTCCCCCAAACAGCCTTATAATTAAGTGATTGTTCTATATGTAAAAAAGGGGTCCGGAACCGAGCGTATACCCACCCTTCCTCTGGCAAAATGCAAGGTCTGGACAATATCGCTTGTTTGTTTGTTAAAAATAAACATATTTTGAGGCCAGTTAGTAAGTTTTAGCTTTAGTCCCTTCTTTCTGTTTTGTTTTACCTCCTTGTAACTACAGGAGAGTCTTATTCAAACATCGTTTGTTCATTTTCTTCGCTTTTTTCTCTTCGGGGAGTAAAATCTGCCTCAGAACAGGTAGCTCGCTGTCCTGAACTTCTGTTTCTTCACCTGTACAGGAGCCCGTATCTGTCCCGGAATGGCCTCTCCTGAGGGCCACCCTGCCACGACCGTGAAGAGGAAGTGGGCATGGGTCCCAGCCCTAACTGTCGGGCTCCGTGGCGGGGCCCCGCTGAGGCCTACGGACTGCTCCCCGGTCATCGTCCTTCCAAAGCTTCTTCCCAGAAAGGCTGTTGGTACAGAATGGGCTTTTTCCTTTAGGATCTTTGGACTTGGGGGCGCCTGGGTGGCTCAGTCGGTTGAGCGTCCGACTTCGGCTCAGGTCGTGATCTCGCGGTTCATGAGTCTGCGCCCCGCATCCGGCTCCGTGCTGACAGCTCGGAGCCTGGAGCCTGCTTCCCATTCTGTGTCTTCCTCTCTCTCTGTCCCTCCCCTGCTCATGCTCTGTCTCAAAAATAAATAAAACATTAAAAAAAAAAAAATCTAGGATCTTCAGACTTAGAACAGAGCCAGCAGCGTGGTGAGACAGAGCCCCCACGGAGACGCAGAGCATCCCGGTCACAAGAAGGGACTCTGCCACTTTCCAGCTGTGTGGCCTTGGGACCGTGGCCCAGCCTCTCGGAACTCAGTTTCCCCGTTTTTTAAAATGGGGCAAACAAGAATTCCTACCTCCCATCAGGTCGCTTGCAGGGAAGGCATATATGCCTCTGAAGCACCTGGCCCACGCCGGGCTCTCGATGCCACGGGCAATTGCACTTATTTATAAATAAGCCAATCCAACAATTAATAACTGGGCACCGTCCTCAGTGGGGGAGCTCCCACGTCGAATAGCAGTACAGTAACTTCTAAAAGCACTGACTTGTAAACCCACCCGGGTTATAACAGCCCCGCCCCACGACAAACCCGGTCAGCAGCCTGGGGCTGCAAAAAAAGCCCAGACCGTGCAGTCTCAAACGGTAAGGACAGGACAGCATGCAGTTAGCACAACCATCCGTCGCTGTACGTTTTGCGGATTCAAAGACACAAAATTGCCACAAATAATCACAATTACGCAATTATAAACAATCATCCCGAGCAACTCCCTGCCCGCCATAAAAGTCAGCCCCCCACACACTTGAACTTAATGCGCGCTGTGGCCACTGCCTGCAGGGAGAGCTGAGACTGCTCTGGGCTTCCGCACGGCCACTCTGGTCTCATGCTGTTCTCAGTAATCCATAGAGACCAGAAAAAAATGTCATTTTCAGGAAGAGAATTGATCGCTTCTCTCACATTTCCATTTGTGTAAGATCACGCTGTGGCCTCGCTGCCCTTCCTGCTCATATCTGCCGCCTCTGGAGAAGACGAAAGCTAGGGCCCGGCCCGGGGCGGGGGGGGGGGGAGGGGGTCCCCAGATCGGGGGTCCTTGAGGTTGAAGTTAGCCGAAGGGCTCCTGGGGGCCTCACCCAAGCTTCTGGAGGAATCCACAGGTGGGTGCTGTCTCAGACACCCGCCCCAGGACAGAGGTGGACACATGGGTCTATAAGCCCTTCAGAGGGCGGGCCGGCGGTGTGGACGTGCACCCTGGGAGACCTGCCCCGAGGTCCCCATGCCGTCTGGAGGGGACAGTCTCCATCTCTGCTCTGCCCTCCCATCCTCCTGTCTCCTCTTTGTCTCTCTCCCCCGTCTCCTCCTGGCTTCTCTGTCTCTGCCTCCCGCTCCTCCTTTGCCTCTCTTGTGCCCCTTTCGCCCTGCCAGCTCTCTTTGCCTTCCTCTCTCTTCCCCGGGGTCTCTCTTCTCTTTCGCCCTCCTTCCGTCCTCTCGGTCAATGGCAACCCCGTGGAAATGGACTTCAGATCTACACGTGTCCAGCCCCCATGCCTCCCTCCCCCCCACAGCTTCACGTCCATCACCCACATGGTCCATGAGGGCAGAAATGACCCAGCTAAAGCCCTGATGCTTTTTCTCTGCTTCCATCACAAACCCAACAGCTGCAGAGGACCTCCTTCCCAGATGCTCATCAAGGATTCAAGGATCCCCTGGCACTCAGGGAGGTTCCCGGGGAGGCCCCCGGGCCTGCGGAGGGGGACAAGAGCTGTCTGGTTTGGGGGCATGGTGTTTGTCTCCTCCTCCTTCCCCTCCTCCTCCCCCCAGCTGCCCTGTCTCTGCCACCCTAAACTGACTCACTCAGATGAGAAGGGG
Source organism: Prionailurus viverrinus (assembly GCF_022837055.1). NCBI lineage: Eukaryota > Metazoa > Chordata > Mammalia > Carnivora > Felidae > Prionailurus > Prionailurus viverrinus. The sequence continues at coordinate 4,832,652 of NC_062563.1, forward strand.
GGGAGGAGGAGGAGTTGGGGTGGGGTGGGGTGGGGTGGGGGGAGGAAACCGCCCTGGTCGGCTCCTCGCTGTTTGCCTGGATGCTCTCTGGAGCAGGACGAGCTCCTTACAGAGAGAGGCTGCTGGGCACCCCAGGTTGGCCACTCGCACCGCGCTCCCGAGCTCTCTGGGCTCCAAGTTGACCGCAACTTTTCCAAGAGTATCTGAAAGGCCTGAATAGAAACATCGGGGGTCCTGGGACCCAGCGGGGCAGAGAGGAGTCTCCCACCAACCCCCATGCCCTTCCAGGGACCGGCCTGGCTAGGGGTGCGCTTTGGCGGGAGGACCGCACCGCTTGGGCTTGGCCGGGACAAGCCTTGCAGGGAGGCCTCCTTGCTCACCGCGAGGAGCTCGGGGGAGGCGAGGCCCAGGGGACGGAGGGGGGTCCGCTGGGGGGTCCGAATGGCAGGAGGAGCAGCGCCGGAGGGCTGGGCGCGCCGCACTGGTGTGCGCGCAACGCCTGGGGCTGTCTCCACCTCTTCGGGCAAGTCGGACCTATGAGTGCGCGGCTCGACTTACAGCTATCAACAACAGCCCGGGCGGGTGAGCGCAGTGAACGCCGCCGAGGGGGGCTCGGGACCCTCGCGACTTCAGCGCAGGACCCCAGCTGTAACGCCAGCGCCCGCCTCCGCCCTCAGAGCCCCGCGCCCCGCGCCTCCTCTCCACGCACTGCGGAGGCGCTCCGCGGGCCGGCCGGCCAGCCCCGACGGGATGCCCACGGCCATGCTCCCCTACGCTTGCGTCCTGGTGCTTTTGGGAGGTAGGTGCCCCTGTCCCCCCCCCCCCCCCACACACACACACCGGCTCGCCGCCTGAGTTCGGGAGGGAGGGAGCTCGCCGTCGGGCTTTCCTTGGGAGGTCCGCAGGGACTGCTGTGGGGGCCTGCGCTCGGGGCGGGCGGTGCTGCGCCCCGCGAGCTCTTCCTCGGCCTCCCTGGCCAGCACCTGCCGCTCCTCCGGGGTCCTTCCGCGCCCTGCGCCCCCGCGCGCCGTGTTACCGTGCCTCGTGCTCTCCCCTCCGCACCGCCGCCGTGCTGTGTGCCGTCGGGGCCCGGACTCCAGGCGCCTGCCGGGCCCCCAGGGGGACCCCGACCTCCAGGAAGATGTGGGAGGACCCCAGGCCCACTGAAACCCCTGTGGGAAGTTATAAACCCCAAATCCCTCCGATCTGGGCTGCAGGATCCGGTCTTGCCCACTGAGTCCTGAACTGTGGGTGTTCAGGGTTTGTCCCCTGCAGCGGAGCTCGGGGGAGAAGTTTGGGAAGGTGCAGTGACCCTGAGCGCACACTGTGTCCGACAAGCCTGACGGGGAGGAGGGAGGACAGCCAAGGGACTCCAGGTAGAGGAGGCAGTGCTTTCTGCAGGACTAACTGCTCTCCCGCTGGGTGGGCACAGACAGAACTCTCTACAAATGCCAACTGACCACACTACGTCACCACTGGCCACAAGGGCGAGACCGACCATAGTCGTGGAAGTGTGCCCCGACCCAGGTTCAGCCCCAAACACCTTCGCATGGTGAAGGGTTAAGAATCCTGGCCCCGGAGGGGCGCCTGGGTGGCTCAGTCGGTTGGGCGTCCGACTTCGGCTCAGGTCACGTTCTCACAGCTCGTGGGTTTGAGCCCCGCATCGGGCTCTGTGCTGACAGCTCGGAGCCCGGAGCCTGCTTCGGATTCCGGGTCTCCCTTCCTCTCTGCCCCTCCCCCACTCACACTCTGTCTCTCTCTCTCTCTCAAAAATAAACATATACAAAAATTTTTTTAAAAAAGGAAGAAGAATCATCTTGGCCCTGGAGTCAGAGCACCTGGCTCAGAAACCAGATAAGGCTTCATATCAAACCTGTGTGGCCTTGGGCAGGCATGTCCATCAGCTGTCTTAGCCTCAACTTTCTCATCTGTCCAATGGGCTTACAGAACCCTCCCTCTGCCTGGGATTGTTGTGAGGGTGCGAGAAGGTATGCAGGGGAACCCCTCAGCACGCTGCCTGGGAGCACTCTCCAAGCTGGCAGCCGGGTGCCACGGGGCAGCCCGTAAACCGGCAGGGGCCACCGGCCACTCTCCTCCACTTGCGGGCAAGGAGCAGTCTGGGCCACCTACAGGAGCTCATCCACGAGTCTTTTCTTCCCAACCCCAAAGTTCTAGGCAAGATACATGAAGAAGAGAGGAAAGGGGTCCGAAGGAAGGTCGAGGGAGGGCCGGGTTGCCAAGGAGTCTCAGCTACATCCATCACAAGGGGCTACCGTTCCCTGCTGCCAGGGCCAGGGGTGAGCAGTCACTCGCCCGTCCTTTGCCCGGGACTCGTGCGCCATTGCAAAACCAGGCCAGGGCTGCCCTGCTGGTCCATGAGAGAGGGCGGGAGAGACCGAGTGGAGGGCGAGGGGCGAGCCTGGCCAAGGACGTCCGCACTTTCCTCTGGGGGCTGAGGTGGGAGGAGGGCGGGGAGGAGGCTCCCCCCGCCATCGGCACCGCCGGGATGGGGCCATCAAGAGCAAGAGGGCAGATTGCCCCAGAAACCTGCAGTCTTGGTCACAGCACAGGGCTGTTGTCTTTGGCAGGCCCCGCACTTCTCGTCACGCTAATAAAATCGCTGAAGTTCAGCATCGCGGCTGGCTCTCGGGGAGCCCGGGCGCTTCACTCCTTGGCGACCTTTTGCCATAGCGAGCGCGACAGATTCCACAGGAGAGAAGCCAGGAGCGCCTGACGGGCCCCGGGGCGGGGGGGGGGTGCAGATGGGGACGCCCCGGAACCCCCGCTCGAGGCAGACGCTGTGGCTAGAAAGGGTGACGGTCCCCTGCGGGCAGCCCTTGCATTTCCCTGCTCGTAACTCGGGCACCGTCTGCCGCTGAACACTTTCTTCAGAAGTTCTTTTCACCCCTGGCTGCACCTCCCGGCAGCAAGACCCTTTGGCCTTTAGTGAAAGGAAACAGAACCCCGTTAATCCTTCAGATACGTCCATCATTTAGGCCTCCGGTTCTGCAAATCTGCTATCGAATGGCAGGCACACCAGGGGCCCCACCAGGCGAACTCCTACTGAGGACACGCGCGTGCACACCGCCAGGGTTGCTCAGCCCCAGTACCACTGACGTCGTGGTCCACACCATCCTCCGCTCGGGGGGCCGTCCCTTGTACCGGCAGGATATGTGGCGGGACCCCTGGCCTCTCCCCTCCCAGATGCGAGCAGCAGCAGCTTCCCAGTTACGACGACCCAAAGGGCCTCCAGACAGTGCCCAGGGTCCCCCAGCTGCAAAGCCGCCCCGGCTCGAGAACCACTGGAGTGGATCAATCCAACTCAACTGGTGGCTTTTCAAATGAAATCTACCAAAATCACCGGGTCTGATGAATTTTGTTATTCTTGCTTGGAGCAATCAGGAAATCAAAGGCACAGTGGGGGCCCCAAGAAAAACAAGGCAGCTTAGGTCGTTTCTAATTTGGACGCTGATTTTTTTTTTCCTCCCTCCCTCTTGTCTCTGAAAACGTCCTCCTCCTCCTCGGGGATGACGGGAGCGCGGCTGCGGGTAGCGGTCTAGTCCCCCCGCCGCAGCAGAGACCTTCCCCCCAAGCCCTGCAGTGCCAGACGGGGTCCTGTGCCAGTTCACCAGCTTCCAGCACTGGTTTGCTCCGCAGCAATTTCTGGCTTCTAAAAATCTCCTTACTCAGCAAGTGCTGCTTGAGGGGGAAAACGAAAAACCACAGCCTCTTTTTTCTTTTTTTTCCCCCTCATTTGTATTTCTTTTTTCTAATTTCGGTCCTGCTTTTATCTCGAGCCATATTCTCTGTGATGGCAAGTTATCGTTTCAAGACAGATTAACTAAAACAGAGTCACAGGCTGTTCCGTAATAAATGAGTTGTCGATGTGGGACTCCCTTTCAAAACCGAGAGTAAAAACTGGGAAGAAAATTAAGGACGCTCATCTGAAGATCAAATGAGGATGAAGATCGGTAATTACATTAGTTATTTAAAAATTTTTTTAATGTTTTTTTCATTTTTGAAAGATGGAGAGAGACAGAGTGCAAGCAGGGGTGGGGCGGAGAGAGAGGGAGACACAGAAGCCGAAGCAGGCTCCAGGTTCCCAGCTGTCAGCACAGAGCCCGACGCGGGGTTCGAACCCACGAACCGTGAGGTCATGACCTCAGCCGAAGTCGGACGTTTAACCGACTGAGCCACTCAAGTGCCCCTGAGTTAGTTATTTTTTTTTTTTTTAATTTTTTTATTTTTGAGACAGAGAGAGACAGAGCATGAACGGGGGAGGGGCAGAGAGAGAGGGAGACACAGAATCAGAAACAGGCTCCAGGCTCTGAGCCATCAGCCCAGAGCCCGACGCGGGGCTCGAACTCACGGACCGCGAGATCGTGACCTGGCTGGAGTCGAACGCTTAACCGACTGCGCCACCCAGGCGCCCCTGAGTTAGTTATTTAAAACATAGACAGGGGCACCTGGGTGGCTCAGTCGGCTCAGGTCATGATCTCACGGTTCGTGAGTTCGAGCCCCACATCGGGCTCTGTGCTGACAGCTCGGAGCGTGGAGCCTGCTTCGGATTCTGCGTCTCCCTCTCTCTCTGCCCCTCCACCATTCACACTCTGTCTCTCTCTCTCTCTCTCTCTCTGTCTCTCAAAAATAAATAAACATTAAAAAAAAATTAAAAAACAAAACAAAACACAGACAGCTGTCATAGGAAACTTCCTCTGGCCGCACAGGCAATGGCTGGGGACGGATCTCGGTGGCCAGCTGTGTTGCTTATCTCCTGACCGGGGGTCTAATCTCCAAATTCAAAATAAGCAGCTCCAGGCAAATATAGCAGCTTCCTTAATTTCAAAACCATCTGGATGGCAGACCCATTAGAAGCCACACATGAAGAAACATTTGTGCAATGTACTGGAAGTTAACTGTGTTAATGAAAGCTTCAAGCCAGAATGAGCCCCTGATGAAACTTCCAAGGCATATTGCTTTCACCGCCAAAGCCGGTCTAGAAAATGAAGATCGATAGCCCGATGCAGGGAAAGGAGGACCCTGAAATCGGATTGAACTTGAGGACAATGGAGCTGAGACCTAAATTCTGACGTTGGCACCAGGGGCTGGCCATGAGGTGTGGCCAGACGTGTGGTGTGGTCGTTGCTTAGGCCCAAGTGGCTTTCGGGAACCCTCCGTGCAAAGCCAGTCCCCCGTCCTCCTGGGATATTCAGACAGTTTCCAAAAGACCCTGATGCAGGAAACGAACTGTACGACCCAGGAAGTGAGCTGCAGAACACGAGCGGGCGGGGAAGGTGCCACAGGGACTAGCATATCCCAGCGAATGTCACACCTCCCAGCTGGAGGGGCCGCCTGTGGTCCAGGGGGTACCGAGACAGCACGGGGGAGGGGGTGCGGGACCGGTCCCCACCCAGGCCCCCCCCTCCCCCACCTGTGCGCCCGGAGCCCGGCCGGGCGTGGCCGAATCCAACGCACGCTTTGTGTGCTGCAGAGAGCTTGAGAGCGGCATCTTGGGAATTGGGACGGACCTGGTCCCCACCCTAGCTCTGGCGCCGATTCTGCCCCCGATGTCCCCATCAGTCAGTGGGGAATAGCCCTAGCCTTCAGGCGGTGCTAGAAGGGTTACATGAGAGGATTTGAGGCCAGCGCTCGCCCCAGAACCTGGTGAACCCTCCGTGCTCTCCCTGCAAAGAGCCGGACCCTGCACGAATTTCTCCAGCCCTGCAGAGGAAAGAGGCAGGCCCCGGCTCTCCGCCAGTCGCCGGTTCAACCCGAGCTTGAGCGAGTCCCTCAACGTCCGTCTGGTTCCCACTCGGATGGCCTGCATGTCCTTGAGGACACCGTGACCGCTGCGACGGGACCGGCAACCCTGACTAAACGAGGCACGCCCCCCCCCCCCACCCCCCGAGAGTGAACTGGGCTCGGCCGTCCTTGTGCGCTGCCTCCCAAAGTCCCGCAGCCTCAGCCGCCGTCCCCAGGCCCCTCCTCTGCAAAATGGGAGCGCTGGCCGCACCCGGGGCTGCCGTCGGGTGAGGCTGACCAAAGCGGCTGCCCAGCAGAGACGCCCAAGTGAGGCTCGTCTCGGCGACCGGGCACCGGGGGCCTCGCTGGGTTCGTGTCCCTTGCTGGTACGCGGCGTTGAAGACAAGAACAAATCAGGCAGCCCCCCCGCCCCCCGTCCTCGTGGAAGCCTGAGTCAAACGGGCGAGGAAATCTTCAGTAGAGCAACTGATGACAAAATGATGAGCACTATAGAGAGGACATCCAGGAGCACGGAGCCTAGGCGGAAGGCGGCGGAGTGGGGCGGTGCCATGCGAGCTGAAATCTGACCAAAGAGGAAGCGTTAACCGGAGGAGGAACATCCACGGAGAGGGACCGGCATGTGCCAAGACCGAGGTGTGAAAGGAAACAGTGATGTGCTGGGGGACCAGAGAGGAGGCCCCCGGGGCTGGCGAGGGGGGAGCGGAGGGGCAGGGGGGTGGCTGTGGGTGAGCTCGGAGGTTGGCAGGGGCTCGATCAGAGAGGGCCTCGAGGAGGAGCTGGACTTCGCCTCGAGGGCAGTGGAGGGTCCACTGAAGGGTTTTGGCAGGGAAGGACCCCGCTAGTGAGTTCCCCATCACTGGAGGCATCCAAGAGGGAACGGAATGATGTGGGGGGGGGGGGGGCGGGCTGCTTCGGTGAGGAAGCTGCCTGGATTTGCCTCCAGCCCTGAAAGTCTCTGAGCCTAAGGAGCTCCACCAACAAGGACACATGCTTTTGACTGTGGTTTTGGCCCCCCGCAGCCTCCCCGAATCCCGAGCCTCGGAGTCATGCTGGTAAGGGCGGTGGGCTATCTGAACACGTCCAACAGGCCCACGCTCCACGTGGCACCCACGTCAGCACACGCACAGCATTCCCCGGAGGAGAAGCAGGGGTGGGAAACCCAGCCTCCCCGGCCTCCAGCCCTCAGTCATTACTTTGGCTCCCCGGTCCTCATTTCTCTCCCCCTCGTCTAATCGAGGCTGTCAGCCACTTCCGGGGGGGGGTGCATTTTGAGATTGAAAATGTTCATATCCTGTCACGATATAGGTTGTAGGAAAGCGTGCATGGACTCCGTCGCAGCCAGACCCTCTGTCCAGCTCAGCGCGTTCTCCACTCACCCCTCTTCCTTGCGACTCTGTCCTCTCTCCTCTCCTTCTGGTGCCCGTCAGTCCCCATCGGACCCTCGTCCCCACACATTTCCCAGACAAGCTTTCTTCCGCCTCGGAGAAGACGGCGGCCGCCAGTCACCGCCGTGACACAGTCACAAGGAAGTCCCTTCTACCACGGTCTCCTCGCACACACGTGCTGTCCCTTCCGTTTGCCGCACTGGTCTTCCCCCAGCCTCCCCTTCACCCGTGCATCTGGGTGTAAGTTCTTCACAGTGGAATTGCCGTGGCAAAATGTGTGTTAAGTTCTTTCACTAGCCTTCCTTCCAGATGGGTTGCACCAGTTAGCGCTCCCCACAGATGGCCTCGGACAGCACCGGTTCCCAACCTTGCCAGGCCTCGTCATTATCATTCTTCAAAAATCTTGCCAGTGGCGATGCTTGCTTGTTTGGATTTGCATTCCTTTAATGACGAGCAAAGAGGAACGTCTGTTTGGATTTTCATGGACCCCTTGAACTGATTTTCCTGTGAACTACTGTCTGCTCATATCCTTTGCCCATTTTTATATTGACCTTTTGGAAAACATCTTTTCTTCTTGTTGATTTGTGAGTGCTCTTTACATAGAGAAAACAAACGGTCTCCTGTGTATGTTGCCGTTTCTCGCAGCCTTCCACTTGTCCACTCATGTTTCCTAAAAGGAACTTGCCAATTCCTCAGGCTTCTCGCTTCTACTCCATTGGAACATGTGCAAAGGCACATTCATAGGCTATAAGCTAAACGTGCATTTTTCCCCAGAGGGACGGATAGATGGCCGGATGTTCTTACCATAAATGACCACATGTTGAGTGTATGTGTGGGAGAGCAAGACCGACTTTCCTTGGGGAGAAGGGCATAGCTCAGGGGGCCGTGCCAAGCACACCGCTCGCTTTGCCTCATTCTTGTGACCTCCCTGTGTGATGGGCACATTTCACGGAAGACAGAAGCAAGATCACGCGCCCAGGGTCATCCAGCGGGAAGCCCAGGGCCCAGACTCTCAGGCCACGGAACTTCATGCCTTAACCAACCACGCCCCGCCAGTGAGGGTCCAGCTCCAAGCCCAGGCAGGGGCCTCCCTGCCCTGCTGCCTTCCTCCACGAGCCCGTGTGAGGTCTGGGCACCGGGAGACGTACTTGCCCGAGGCATCGGGGCCCTGGTCTCCGTGCGAGGCCCCACGTGGGGAGCACATACAGAGACTGCAGGCAAGCCGGCCGGACAGCTTCCTAGATCCCCGATTACGTGCTGATCAGAAAGCTGTTGGAGCGGGAAGGGCCCCAACTGTCCATCAGCGAGGACCGCAGTGTAGACTGGGTCCTGGAAACAGCTTCCCACATTCAGACCCCAGCGGCTGCCCCTCCATTCGCTAATTACTCATCCGTCTTGCCTCGGTCTCCTCCTTTGCCAGACAGCGTCTACACCACGGGGTTGCTGCCTGGAGACTCTGTGGGTGGAAAAGTCAGCACAGCGCCAGGCACAGAACAGGCGCTTGCTGGGTCACTCACACCATTAGACAGGGACAGGACGCTGCCCCGCGGGTTCCCATCCAGAGACCAAGGGACACTGCGTCTCGGGGACAGCTTCGAGGCCTCCGGGGACAACAGCAGCACGGCCAGAGAGGAAGGGTCAGAAACGGTTGGCCGGGGGCACAGAGGACGGGGAGGGGGTCAGAAGCCCAGCTTCCTGCCTCCACAGGTGCGAGGGGGCTTGGCCTCTGCCCGACCAGGTAGCCAAAGGGCCCACGTGGTGGGTGGTCTGATGCCGTGTGTTCCAGGCAGAGGATTTGGGAAGTGTTTCTGCGTCGCGTCCCACGGCTGCCGTACAAAGTACCGCCGACTGGGTGACTCAAAACAACGGGAAGTCACTGCCTCGGGCTTCTGGAAATCTGAAATCCCGGTGGGAGCAGGGCCACGCTCCCTCTGAAACCCGTAGGACAGAATCCCGTCTTGCCCCTCGTGGCTTCTGGTGTTGGCTGGCCATCTGTGGCCTCCTCTGACTTTAGATGCAGCCCTCCAGTGTCTGCCCACACCGTCACGTGGCTGCCTCCTGCGTGTCTGTCCCTCTTCACCCCTTCTTGGAAGGAGCCCAGTCGTCTTGGCGTAGGGCACCCCTCCTCCGGTATGACTTCCTCTTAACTATTTACGTGTGTAATGACCCTATTTCTAAATAAGGTCACATGCCAAGATACTGGGGGGTAGGATTCGAACATATTTGGGGGGGGGGTGCTGCAAATCTGCCCACGACACTTTGTGTTGCATCCGAAAGGCCCACCCGTGGGTGGGACGGCAGCGAGTGTTTCTGGGTAGTGGAGAATCTGGAAGTCATGTCACCGGTCTGCAGCTGAGAGGTGGGATGGGCTCAAGCTGGACCCAGGGACCCAAGGAGGGAAGGGAGGCCGGGAGACCAAAACCTAAATATTCCAACTCGAGGCAACGACTTGAATAAATTTGGAGGGAATTACGCACCCACAAAAAAATCATATGTCAGAAAACCACACTGAATGATACGGAAAGAGATTTTTGATAAAACGTTAGAACAGAAACCCGGTATCTGTACATTTGCTCTCAGGCTTATTTTCACTGGTGGGGGGTGGACAGGGGCATCCTTAGTCTTTAAAAATGAACTAGACGAAGATAGGCGAGTGAGTGGTTATCTCTGGGAGGTGTGATTATGGGTGATTTCTCTGTCTTTGTGTATTTCCTACAGGATCAATTCCATCTGGGCTGGGTTTGCAGCCTCCCAGAGCCACAGTCCCCCGGGTTTGCCAGGACCCCCACCGGAAAGTCTGGTTGGAGAAGTCATGAAGGCTGGGGTTTGCTCAGCCTGCCCCAGCTGCGGGGTGGGGGCCTGGTGTCGGGGTCCCAGGCCTAGAGAAGCTCTTAGGTGCCCCTGTGTCCTGTGAAGTACATGGGGCTACAGGACAGGGGACTAGAGTCCGTGTAGGGTGACTGAGGCCAGGCCATGGCTCCGGATGTATCCGTATCAGCAAAGGCTAACGTCCACCGGGCACCTGCTGTCATTAAGCACTTTAGGGGACATTACGTTATTTCTTCTCAGCCACTTTGTGATTCCGGTATTGCTGTCATTGCCATTTTTTCAATGTTTATTTATTTTTGAGAGAGAGAGAGAGAGAGAGAGCGCATGCGCGCCCTAGTGGGGGAGGGGCAGAGAGAGGGGGAGACAGGGGATCTGAAGCGGGCTCCTCGCCGACAACACAGCCCGATGTGGGGCTCGAACTCTCGAACCGCGAGATCACGACCTGAGCCAAAGTCAGATGCTTAACCACCCAGGTGCCTCTGTCATTGTCATTGGACCCCCAAGTGAATGGAGGCCACGGGGTTAGGAGGCTTCTCAGCGGCAGAGGCCTGGACAGACCGGAGCCTGTGGGTTCGTGGTTGTTCAGGAGCCATCCAGAGCACGCGAGATGCCGGACCCTGTGAGCCCAGGGAGCCTCAGTGCTCCCTGGCAGACCAGAGGTGCAAACAGTCTCTGCCTGGGCAGCCCAGGGGCTGAGGGACCCACTTCTCACCACACGGGAGAAGCAGGGAAGGTGCGGTCCTTCACCAACACCAGGGAGATTCGCTGCGTTGATTCCTTGGCCCTGAGGAATCCCCCGCCCACCCCCCTTCTCAAGTCCTCTTTGCCCGACGCAGAATGTGACGGACAAACACCTCCTTCTGCTAAGAGCAAAATTCCCCCGTTGACTCTCATCCTGGAGGACTTGGCAGTCAAGGTGCCTCCCCTCCCGCTGGGGGAGGAGTGTCAGGCTGGGCAGATAGGGTGCTGGCTCCGGGACCTAGAATCTCCGTGCAGTGACCGGAAGCTTGGGTGCACCCTGCCCACGCGGGGTGTCCTAGGGACACCGTAGGATAGCTCCCACCAGCCGGGTGCAGGGCACCGCTGAGGTCAGTGCTCACCCACGCTCTTCTAAGGAGTTCCCTCTCGGTTTGCTGAGTGAGGTGCGGCTTCTGTGGCTTACACCCAAAGCACCCACCCGGTGCCTCCAATGTCCATTTTGAGACCGTGCTCTCTGAGCAGTTAGCTGGATGGTGTGCATGCTCTGGTCTCCATCGTTAGCTCTCCCCAGAGCTCCATGTGCATTGCAAAATCTGGGCTGCCGTCCCCCAGCCTTAATACTAAATTATGCAGAGAAGGGGAAGAAAAACAATAGCTCACACCCAACCCCACTCTTCCCGAAAAAACATGCCTAAAAACGGAGAGCAAGACACGGATGTATTTAGCTTGGAATCACCAGCGACCGCAGCAAAACTAAATTGCTTGTTCTTTGAAATATACAATTAGAGTTGTTTTAACATGTGTTTTTGGCGGTTGGGTGTGGTTTCTAGATAGTTGGAAACTTAAGTCTACTGTTTAGCCCGTCAGCTTTCACCAGATCTGTTGGGCTCCAGCTTCCTTCCCAGCAGCCCCCAGTGACTGCAACAAAACCAACTTGCCAGTGAGCAGGGGTGCCTGGCATCTTACAACGGCGGACCTTCGGCCTTGTCTTTTCCTCCCCGGTCTTACCATGCTTTTGCGTCTTCGTCGGCCTTTTGCGACAGATCCATTTAAAGGAGCCACTGAGGGGTGCCTGGGTGTCCAGCACTTGGTTTCGGCTCAGGTCCCGCTTCGGACCCCGTGCCGAGCACGGAGCCTGCTTGCGATTCTCTCTCTCCCTCTCTCTCTGTCCCTCCCCAGCTCGCTGTCTGTTTCTCAAAATAGATGAGAGATAGATAGATAGATGGATAGTCTTTAAAGTAACCACTGAAATCTCAGACAGGGTAACTCTGTGCAGCACCATCATTCTCCTGGCAAACCCCACTCCGAGCGTTCAGGGCTGGTAAGCGCCTGCTTAGGGACAATTCAGAAACTGTGTTCTGCTGTTAACGGTGCTTAGGGACCGCCCGACTTCCCATCGGAGCCCCCCAGGTACATGTGAGGAGCTAAGTCCGTTCCTATCCAGAGCATTCATTATTGCTGACGGGGGCCCAGGGAGGACAGGCTGGGGCCTGAGCCCCCCCAAACCCTCTAAGGGCTTCACCAAGGACACAGATTCGCCTGGAATTTACATATCCGTCTCCAGGGCGATCCTCCCGGGAGCCTGAGGCCAGGGCTTCTGCAGTTCATTACTGCCAGGGCGAAACACAGGGTTCACCCTGTTTACATAGATTAATTTGCTCGGAAAGTTCTTTTCTTTTTTTATCCCGCTTCAGTACAAAGACACACTTCTCTCCCTTCATGCAACTTCATGTAACTTCAACTCAATGGTGTATTTCTTTGTCCAAGTTTTCAGTTCTTCGGCAGGCATTCAGGCGGTGCCTACTGTGTGCCAGACACCTGTCCTACACCCTGGGGGAGGGAGTGACGCAACAGTAAACAAAACGGGTGTGGCCCTCACGGGGCTCACATTCTAGTTCCGTGCGGGGCTTGGGGCGGGGAGGGGGGAGCAGGCAATAAGGAAAGAAATAAACGAGGAAATGACAGAGGGTGACGTCTCTGGGACAAGAAGAGAAGCCAGGGGGTGGTGTGACCCACCAGGGGCAGGGCTGCCTGTGAACTTGGGCGGAGGCCACTTTGGAGCTCGCTCCAAAAAGATGAAATGAAAAGAAGCTGGCCATGGAAAGATCTAGGATGAAGGGAACCAGAGTCGGGGACTCAGCAGGTGCAGAGGCCCGGAGACAGAAGTCACTTTGGTCGGTTTAGGGAACGGGAGGGAAATCTGAACAGCTGGAGGAGGAGAGGGTGATGGAGACAGGTCAGAAGGGAGGGCAGGCCAGCTCGTGCGGTGGTAGAAGGTCTTGGACAAGGTTGTGGTCAAGTCCAATGGCAAATTTAGAGGCTCAAAAGGGCTGTCCGGCTGCTGGACGGAGAATGGGTCTCTGGGAGGCAGCGGGGAAGGCTGGGCTGCACTGGCGGAGATGGACAGCGCAGAACTATCTCTAAATACATGCGGAGGCAGAGCACTAGGACTCGTCAGTGGACCGGATGCGGGTGCCGTGAGAGTGTCCTGGGGCTGCCAGACCAAGGTACCGCCAACTAGGGCTTAAAACAACAGACATGTATTCTTTCCTAGTTCTGGAGGCTGGAAAGTCAACGTATCGGCAGGGCCGTGCTCCCTCCAAAGGCTCCAAAGAGATTCCTTCCTTGCCTCTTCCAGTTTCTGGTGGGTCTGGGTGTTCTCCGGCTTTTGGTCACCTCATTCCAGTCTCTATCCCCGTCTTTACACGGCACGGTTCCCTACGTCTTCTGGGTCTGTGTCCCAATTTCTGTGTTCTCAGAACACCGGTTATTGGACTAGGGTCCCCCCCCTCATCCAGTATGTCATCATCTTAACTTGACCACCTCTGCAAAAACCCGATTTCCAAGATCATATTCACGGGTACTGGGAGTTAGGACTTGAACGTATCTTTCCGGGGAGCACAATTCAACCCACGATGGGGGGTGACGAGATGACTCCCAGATGCGTGCTCTGCTATCAGGAGGATGATAGAATCTGGGGAAGACTGTGGTGGTTGGACCGCCATGAACTATTGGGTGGGTTGTCCGCTCTACAGGAGCGAAATGCTATCTGTGTTCCATCAAGCCCAGCCAAGGGCCCTGGTGGGGACTGTGCCTGCCCGGAGGGTCACCTTTTTCTAACTCGTTGTCCAAATTCCTTACTAGCCTTAGGGGCTAGCTGTAGCCCAAATGGATCGGGTCGGAGGTGGAGGAGATCAAGAATCCGGATTGGCCATAGGGTGCTCAAGTTATCCGAGAGCAAGGATGTTCTTAGCTATGTTAGCACTCACAGAAGGCACCTGTCTGCTGCACGTAGCCACCGCCCCTCCTTCACAGAGACCGTGGAGGTGGCTGCAGAAGGGTGACATGATAGCAGTCATGTGGATCTGTGAATGACAGCAGTCACAAAATCTTAATGCAGGTGGTAGACTCTCTAAGAGCATGGGCTGCCCCCCTCGGAGACTCAGAGAAGGTCTCCCTGAGCACAGGAGTTTTGGTGAGGTCCCGGGGGCACAAGTGGGAGTTGGCCAAGAGGACACGAGGAAGGGCGCTCTGCCGTCATTCCTGGCTCACCGCGGTGGTAGGAGGCAGTCAGATGGAAGGGGACAGGTCGCAGAGGCCCCCAGCCCGGCCCAGGAGCTTGGGCTCCATCCGGGGCCAGTGGGGCACCCCGGGGGTGATAGACTCGGCTCAGCAGAGCAAGCTCATAACAGGCTCCCTCTGACAGCCTGCATGGTCACAGAGGCTTGTTTTCTGTTGCTGTTTTTTAACCGGATGTCGTCTTTCTTTAAAAGCTAAAACTATCAGATGCCGAAAGGCCTGGTGCATAGTAGGCACACACAGAATACCTGTTGGGAGATTAAATGGAAGCATTCTGGTGTGGCCAGGCAGTGGGTGAGGCCAGGGCGGGTGACAGAGCTGAGCAGGCCTGAGTATTTCTGAGAAAGGTCAGTACTTCTGAAAGGACGCAGAAGGTTCTGGAGAAGGAGAGGGGGCGGAGCTTGGGGGGAGGGGTGCAAGGCGGGGGGAGGGGAGTCTTCTCGAGGGAGGTGGGATGCGGAGACGGGGATGTCACCCCCAGAGTCGGGCCAGCGGCTCTGGGAGATGAGGAAGGTTTGAAAGGGACGCCGAGGGGAAGGGAAGCAGCTGACTAGGAGCGGCTTGGTCCCCTGCACGTCTGGGAGCTTCTCTCCAGCAGCTGCTGGGCAAGGAAGGTGGGTCGGTGCATGATGTTCATGAAACCAAACATCGAGCTGGTGGCTCCGGGAGAGCAGGCGGTGGACAAGAGTGAGAAATCGGGGTGGGGGGACATGGGTGTGGTCGGCGGGGAGCCCCCCCCCGGTACCCCTTCCCCTCCTCTCCCACCGTTCCTGAGTCCCTTCTGCTGGCCCAGCGTCGTCCAGCCTCGCAGCTGGCGGGCCACCGGCTCCGTGATGTGTGTGACTACCAGGACGGGCACGCCTGTCCCTCCTCCCACCTCCCTGCCCCGGTTGGAGATGCAGACACGCTCGGAGTCCATTGGGCCGGACACACAGGCGACGGTCACACCGAGGCGTGAGGCAGGCAGCCGGGCCTGCGGAGTAGAAACCAACTTCCAGCCGGCGTCAGCCACAACCGCGTCCCCGTCAGCGTCAGCGCAGTTGGTGCGGGAAGTGAGGGAGGGAGGGCTACGGGCCCAAGGTGGGGACCGGACGGACACCCAGAGGGACACACGGTGGAGACAAGACTCCAGGGAAGGGGGGCGGGGGGATGTGAGGGCAGAGCCCACGGCCTCAGCGAGGCAACGTGACATCCACCAGGAGGTGACCACCAAGGGCGGAGCTCCAAGGACAAGGTGCTTTGGCCTGACGGAGGTGGCAGAATGTTCTAGAAGCAGCACTGGCTTAAGGTCTGCAGTCAAAGACGCTGTTATTCAGTGGGAGACCAAGTTTATCAGGGATGGGGGTGCCGGTTCGGCCGGTGCCCAGACCAGGACAGAAGTCAGGTGGCCAGTTTGCACGTGCTCTTCTAAAAGTTCTCCTTAAGACTCTTTTCCTGTAAGTGTCTGACTTTGGCTCAGGTCATGATCTCGCGGTTCGTGGGTTTGAGCCCCGCGTCGGGCTCTGTGCTAATGGCTCAGAGCCTGGAGCCTGCTTCGGATTCCGTGTCTCCCTCTCTCTCTGCCCCTCCCCTGCTCTCTCTCTCTGTCTCTCTCCCTCTCTCTCTCAAAATAAACATTTTTAGAAAATTAAAAAAAAATAAGACCCTCTTCCTGGTCAAGTGTGTCCCTGTCAGCCCCCCCCGGACCAGTAACAGGCGACTGTTCTTTTTTCAGAGGCCAATTCAAGAAAACCAAAGATGTTAACGGCCTCCTTTGTTTTAATCTTTTTTTTTTTTTTAAGTTCATTTATTTATTTTGAGAGCGAGAGAGTGAGTGAGCAGAAGAGGGGCAGAGAGAGGCGGAGAGTTAAATCCCAAGCAGGCTCCACACTGTCAGCACAGAGCCTGATGCGGGGGGGGGGGGGGGGGGGGGGGGGGGCTCGAACTCACAACCATGAGATCATGACCTGAGCCGAAATCAGGAGTCACAAGCTTAACCGACTGAGCCACCTGGGTGCCTCCCTGTTTTTTGTTTTTTTTAACTCCAAGAAATTATATCCTTGTTAATCAGGAAATGTGATATTTGGGACTGCACTCAACACCCTCTAATAGGCTAGGTTCCCAGCCACCAAAGGGGCTCATTTTAGAGGCTAACGCTTGAGCAGCACACAGCCAGCCGACACGAGGCTCTGATTATCATGCCGGCCCCTCTGAACAAATTTCATTATTGAGCAAGACACTTCTGAAGCTAGTTTACATTGTCTTTGCTTGGCTGACCTTGTACGCTATTGAATTGGAAAATGTAGTTTGTATTGTAAGGCCTCTTAATAATGTATTTTTTTTTAAACAAGGGACGTTTCCTTTGCAAATGAGACAAAGAACACCATATTTAGCACAAAGAATGCCTCCGTCTGTTTTGAAACATAATTTTCATTAGCCAGGTTTTTCACCGTAACAGGATTTAAATTTTATTTTAAACACAGCCTGCCCCGCCCCCAACCCAAGAACACATATTTATTTATATTCCTCCATTTAAAAAGCTGTGGAAGGATACACTGGATTATTTTTTAATAATGAGAATATATTAATAGAGGCAGGACCCAATCCTGCGAGCTGGGGTATGTGTTATGGGTTGAACCGTGTTCTGCCCCGCCCCCTGCCAAATTCATACTTGAAGTCTTAACCCCGACCCACTACCTCTGACTGTGACCTTTCAGAGGTGATGGAGTTACACTGAGGTCACTGGGCTGGGTCCTTACTCCACCGTGACCCGCATTCTCATGCAAAGGGGAGACTCGGAAGGCATGTGAAAACACAGAGAGAAGCCCAGGAGAGAAGCTGCAAAGGAACCAACCCCACCTACACCTTGGTCTGGGACTTCCGGCTTCCAGAACTGGGAGAGCATCCGTTCCCACGGTGGAAGCCACCAGCATGTGGCGTCTAAGGGCAAGTCGCGAGCGGGTCCAGGTTCCTCCTCGGTGGAGTGGAGTGTTCAGATGGATGCGAGCTGGACGCGGAGCCGCGGCCTCTGGATCACACCTACCTCCTCCAGTCTCCACCCAGGCTGCTCTTATGCCTGCCCTTACATCTGCTCTCCCGCCAGCACCACCAGACGCAAGCAGTTGGGAGGGATCCGTATCACCGGCTCTCACCCACGCTGTCCACTTCCAGTGACCCACACGTTCTCTGCCTTCTCTCGTTCGATTCTCTGGCAAGTCCCTGAAGTCCTCGGCACACCTTGTCAGGCCCCCCCCCGGCCCCCTCCACCGGTTCCCCAAACTGACTCCACCCCTGCCGCCTCCACGGGACTCCTTCTGAACTCACCCTGCCTTCTTCCTCCTCCCCCCTCCCTTCCGGAGGCCACCAGCGACAGGTTCAACCCACCCTGCTCCCCTCATCTGTTCTCTGCTCCCTGAATTTGCTCCTCTGTCCCTTGCAGGCTCCTGCCCCTTAACGTTTACTTATTTTTGGAAGGCAGAGAGAGACAGAGCGAGAGCAGGGGAGGGGCAGAGAGAGGAGGAGACACAGAATCTGAAGCAGGCTCCAGGCTCCAAGCTGTCAGCACAGAGCCCAATGCGGGGCTCGAACCCATGGACCGTGAGATCACCACCTGAGCTGAAGTCGGAAGCTTAACCGACTGAGCCACCCAGGTGCCCTGGCTCCTGCCTCTTAAGGCAGGGCTGGTCAGTGGCCCTGGATGCTGGCCACTCGTGCAATTTTAAACGGCCTAGTAGCCACCTTGTTAAAAGGTAAAATGAATGAAATGAAGTTACGTAATTACATATTTCAATTAATGTTTAATTATCTTTCTATTTTCTTTAACCCAGTATATCTGAAGTATTATGATTTTGACATGTAATCCATATTTTAAAATTATTGAGATAGTCCCATTCTTTTTCCACAGTAAGTTTCAAAGTCTGCAGTGTATTTTTATACTTAAAGTACATCCCATTTCAGACAGAAAATTTCCATCAGAAATACTTAATCTTGGGGCACCTGGGTGGCTCAGTCAGTGGGGGGTCCAACTCTTGATTTTGACTCAGGTCATGATCCCAGGATTGTGGGATCGAGCCCGGAGTCAGGCTCTGTGCTGAGTATGGAGCTTGCTTGAGATTCTCTCTCTCTCTCCCTCTGCCCCTCCCCAAGCTCACGCTCTCGAAAGGAAGGAAGGTAGGGAAGGAGGGAGGGAGAGAAGAGAGAAAGAAAGAAAGAAAGAAAGAAAGAAAGAAAGAAAGAGGGGAAGTGAGGAAGGAAGGAAGGAAGGAAGGGAGGAAGGAGGAAGGAAGGAAGGGAGGGAGGAAGGAAGGAAGGAAGGAGGAAGGAAGGAAGGGGGAAGTGAGGAAGGAAGGAAGGGAGGAAGGAGGAAGGAGGAAGGAAGGAAGGAAGGAAGGAAGGAAGTGAGGGAGGAAATGCTGAATCTGTATTTAGGTTTGAATCTATGGTTGAAACAGACATGCACTTACCCATGTGGTTCCAAAACGTAAGTTTCCCAATAACTGAGTTGAATTTCCGCTTTCAAATTTAAATTAAATTAAAGATCTAGTTTCTCAAAAGAGGGACCTTAGGTAAAAACTAAGGAAATCTGAATCAAGCATGAGTGTCAGTAAATGATGATGGTGCGACATCAGTTCGTCAGCGGTGACGAATGTGCTGGGCAGCGTGAGAGGTTGATAGCAGGGAAGTTGGGGATGGGGTTCGGGGGGACTCTGTCCTATCTCCCCAACTTTCCTGTAAATCCGGAACTCTGCTAAATTTCAAGTTTATTCATCGTTCAAAATCTCAGCTCCTCAGTCACTCTGGCCACACCACGCAGATCGGCCACATCGCCTCTGAGGGTCTTGGCCCCTCCCGTTCACGTGGGTGCCCGCATTTCCCGGCCTTGAGTCTCGTGAGGCCCAGAGGCGTCCTTCCTGATCGATGCCTCGGGCTTTCCTGGGGCAGCTCATCCACGAGCAGGGGGAGTCCCGGCCAGGGCCCCAGGCCTCCCTGGAGACCCAGGGAGAAGTCAGCCCCCAGGCCAGACTCTGGCCCGGACCTGCCCCTCGGGCCTCCACTCCTCGGGCACCCAGACACCTCAGCTCGACTCCCTAAACACCCAATCACCGTCCCCCCCAAAACCTGGTCTGCCTCCAGGGCTCTTGGCTCCAAGGGCCCCCTGAGCCCTCTCCCAGCCCACCCCTGCAGCTGCCCCTCTCAGAGCCTCTCCCGCAGGGTCGCTCTGCAGAGGGACCTCCTGACCAGGTCCCTGAGCTCAGACATTGTAATGCACACACGCAAATTTGAATGGTGACTTTTTTTTTTTTCAGAGTTTGGGTAACCTATTTTTTTTTTTTTTCACTTGAGCATAGATCAGAGGCTTACTAACAACGCCCCCTTTCCTCTGTGCAAGGCCCAGGCCTCCCCCATCCTTCCCCGGCCCACGGGAAGCCCCTGAGAGGTCTCCTCCTGCCCCTCTCCGCCCCCTCTACCGCGCTGAGCTTGAGGCTTCCTCCGCTGCCTCTGCTCCCAGCGCCCTGCAGGGGCTTCTGGGGCCTCTGGATACGGTCCAAACTGCCCCGAGCCTCCGGGCCTGATCCCCAGGCCACCGCCGCCCCCTGGCCCCGCCCTCCCCTTTCCCGCCGGGGTCTCTGCACTTGCCGTTCCCTCAGCCCAGCTGGGGAGCCCCCAGCTCATGCCCGCGTGTCACGCCCCAAAGGCACCTCCCCGGGCCCCCGTCTTGGGGAGCCCTCCGTGTTAGGCCTTTCAGGGGAACCCTCCCGATCTCCTTGGACATGTCAGGATTTGCCGTCGCGTCTCATCCGCGAGCACAAGTGAACCACGTCTGTCCCCGCGTGCACCTGCGGGCAGGACCTCACACGAGCCCGTGGAGCGCACGCGGCACGGCCCCCCGCCCCGCGGCGCCCACGCCCCGCCCACCCCACAGCCACCGTTGCCCCGGGGTCTGGCTCCCGGGCAGGGCTGGGAACCCCTCTGGCGCCACTTAGGCGTTTTGTTCCCATTCACGGCCCTCCCACGCGTGACCCGGGGCTGGGCGCAGGTTACTGCTAAACGAAAGCACTAATTGCACAGACTAAAACTTCTTTTCAGGATTCAGAAAACCAACCTGAACCCATTAACCCCGGGGGAAGCGGGACTGAATAGAAATGCCCCTTGCCCTCATCTGCTCATAAAAATAGTCGTAAAGAGCGAGCGGCTCCCCCCCCCCCCCCCCCACAGCACCCTCACTCCCGGCTCCAGAAATGAGTGATGTGGCTGCGTTAGCCCCGGGCTGAGGATGCGGAAACGGAGGTGTGGGGAGGGGGCCAGGTGCCCACAGGCAGGCGAGCAGTGACCTTGGAGCTGGGGGTCCTGCCCCCGCGGAGCCGGCTGTGTGCACGGAGGCAGCACCTGCTGTGCCTGGGCCGAGTGGGGGGGGGGGGGGGGGGAGGTCCCACCACGCCCAGAGCGGTGGACCCAGGCGCTCCTCCCTCTGTGCCGCGACAGGACCACAGACGTGGGTGGAGCTCTTCCCTACGCGTGGGACACCACGCGGAGCGCTTCACCCGCGTGTCCCCCTCAGCAAGCTCTGAACCCGTGGGACAGATGAGGAAATCGAGGCTTCCTGGGGTGAGGCACCAGCATCTCACCCAAAGCCACAGAAGCTGGATTCCAGGCTAGCCTTGTCCAGCCCAGCCTGGGCTCCGGCCGCGGGGCACTGCGGCCACGGCCCTTGCCTTTAAGGGACAGGTGTATGCCGGGGGTCAGGGAGCAGTGAGGCCCCTGCCCGGTCCCCTAGGAGAAGCACGCCTTCAGCCGGGGGGAGGTTAATGAGGTTCACAGGTCACTCAGTGAGACCCCGAGGCCCTGTGCTGTTGTGTGCAGGTTCCAGCTCTTTCCCACACTTATCTGCAAGAGGGCCGGCCTTGTGGGCGCGTGGCCTGGGCCTTCACCCAGGGCCCCAGGCTGAGAGGGGCCTCGCACTGGGTTTAATGCTCTGCTATCGCTCTCCTGAAATTCTTCAGTTTCTGAACATGGGCCCCGCGTTTTCAACATGCGCTGAGCCCTGCAAATCATGTAGCCGGTTCTGGCGGCCAGTGTTTGCTGTGAGACTCTGGCAGATACGGCAACAGGCTTGGCGGACGACAAGGGGAGCAAGACAGAGGCATCCCGGCCCTCCCTAGGCTCACAGTCAGCTGCAGGGGCCTGTGGTCAGCGAATGCCCTGACCTGCACTAACAGTGGTCAGTGCTGGGAAGGCGGTGGCCAGGGTTTCCATTGTTCCCTGTAGGTTGGGGGGAGGGGGGAGGAGGGAAGGGCGGCACAACAGGCTCTAGGGGGCACCAGAAGGCCCAACTCAAGATAGGGTCATGGGAAGCTCCCACCAAAGAGGGAGCTGAAGGATGAGAAGGAGCCAGAAGGTCCAAAAAGAGCATCCCTGGGACAGTGCCAAGTTCAAAGGCCCTGGGGTGGTTACAAGCTGGGTGCCTCAGTCATTTCAGGCTGCTACAGCAAATACCACGGACAGAGAGGCTTGAACATGTGGTTCTCAGTTTGGGGACCTCAGAGGCCCAAGATCCAGGTACTAGCAAATTCTCAGTCTGGTGAGCCCCCCCCCCCCCCTTCCTGGTTTACCTTCTTGCTGTGCCTGGCGGTCTTGCTTATTCTTGTAAGGGAACTAATCCCAGCGTGGGGACCCCACGCCCATGACTACATCTAAACCTGTTATTATCTCCCAAAGGCCCCACATCCAAATGCCATCACACTTGGGGGAGCAGGGCTTCAGCAACTGACATTGCGGAGGGTACAAACATTCAGCCCATCCCCGCGGGTCGATAAAATATTGACCGGAGGTCAGTGTGCCTGGCACCAGGCGCCAGGCGAAAATGACGAGGGGCATCCCAGGCCAAGATCGGATTTCTTAGGACTTACAAATGGGAAGAGTGTTACACAGGAGAGCAACTTGATCGGATGCACGTTTCTATGACCTAATACTTGATAACAGCAAAACTCCGTGTCCTCTGAAATGTAACACAAAATGAGCACCTGGCAACCCGTCTCTCGCACGATGACCTGGAACCTCGCCAGCGTCTTTCTCCACCTGCCGGCTTCCCTTCCCTTCCTTGTGTTTATCCGTCCTTGCCTCTTCAGGGCACGTGCGCCCCGAATGTACATTTTAAGCCAGGCTTGTTCTTGAGCTCTGTGTTACTGCTTATTGTATACATTCTTCTGCACCCACTTACGTCACTCCGTACTCTGTTTCCACCATGTGGGGGTGCTGTTGGATGTGGCCACAGTTTATATCCATTTTTCACTGCTGTATAATGTTCCAATGGATAAGGCTGCTACAGGTTACTCTTCTGCTCTTTGGTCTACAAACATTCCATTTGTTTCCAGTTTCGGGCTATCACAAGCGAGTGTGTCACAAACCTTCCTGCACTCGTCACCGGGTCACACGATTGCGAGAGTTCCACGATCTGAGTGGTGATTACTGGCGATTTCGCGGGGCCCAACCCAGTGGGTTTTATTCAATGAAAGAGAAGAGAATGCCACAGAGCGGTCATCTCTTAGAGCCAGTATTGTTCCCCCAAACTGCTACTTCCGTCCTGTGCACGTGCGTGTGTGTGCGCGCGCGTGCGTGGGCAGCATACGTAGTGGGTGTGGAAGTTAGACACACTTCCAACTGGGAGTCACAGGAAATGCTTGTAAGCTGCTACTCTCAGAGGGTAAACTTTCGTGAAATTGGGTTACAAGAGCTGCTTTACAAAGTAATTATCCCAATTTACGCTCCCACTGACAGGGTCCCCACCAATCTTCACCTGCACTTGCTGTTTATGGAATTTGTAATTTTTGCTAATCTAATGAGTATAAAATGTTACTTCGTGGCATCATAATTTGCATGGCCCTGACTATTAATGGGTTTGAGCACGTTTCTACATAGCTTTATTTACTATTGTGTCTCCTCTCCTGTGAAATACTGGCTTGTGTTTTGTGTCTGTGTTTCTACTGTATTGTTTCTTCTCCTTAAGATTTGTAGGACTTCTTTGCATATTCTGTATACTAATCCTTTGCTGGTTATTGTGTTGTAAATTAGTGTCTCCTGGTTTGTGGCTTTTCTTCTCATTCTCCGCATGGTGTCTTTTGAGCAACACAAGTTCCTAATTTTTATGTAATATTGTCACCTTGTCTTTCTTTGCATTTTGTTTAAGAAATCCTTGGCTACCTTGAGGTCCTCAACATATTCTTTTACATTTTCTCCTCAAGGTTTTCGCATTTTGCATTTATATTTAAGTCTTTTATCCACTGGAAATTGGCTTGGGGGTATGGTGTGAGGCAGGACTCCAATCTCGTTATTTGCTGTGTGGAAACCAGTTGTCCTGGTCCTGTTTTTTGAAAAGACGTCTCTTCCCCACTGATCAGCAATCCCGTCTGAGCATATATCAAGTTTATAAATTTCATGAGCCAGCATCTGAGTTCTCGACTCTACCGGTCAATTGATCTCTTCACAGAATATACAATGTTATAATTATTCAAGTTTTCAATAAATCTTGATCTCTGATACAACAGGCCCCCATATCCTATTTCTTCAGTATAAATTTTATAGCCATCTTGTCAAGATCCTAAAAAAAAAAAAGCCTGTTGGGATTTTTGACCGGAATCCATTGTGTCTGTGCATCAGAAGAGAACAGACATCTCTCGATCCATTAATATATCACTTCATTTCTTGTATCTTGTCTTTTAATACATTTTTGTAGTTTTCTCCAAATATGTCTTGCTTACTTTTATGAGATTTATTCCTAGGTACCTTATACTTTTTACTACTATTGTAAATGGTATTTTTCCCCCAACTATTTGTTGCTGTTATAGAATGTAATTGATTTTTTTACATTGATTTCTTTTATCCAGCCATCTTGCTAAACACTCTTATTATTTCCAGCCATTTTTCTGTAGATGTTGAGTTCTGTACAAAGATAAGTCTATCTTCTACAAATAGTGATATTTTTATTTCTTTTCTAATCCTTATGCCTTTTTTCCCTTACTGCTAGGACTTACAGTGAGCATTGAAACTAACTGGCATCCACTGTGATGGTGGTATCTTTTCTTATTCCTGATCTCAAAAGTTCAGTATTTCACTATGAAGAAATATCATTTAGCGGCACCTGGGTGGCTCAGTTGGCTAAGTGTCCGACTTCGGTTCAGGTCATGATCTTACGGTTCGTGAGTTCGAGCCCCGTGTCGGGCTCCGTGCTGACAGCTCAGAGCCTGGAGCCTGACGCGGGGCTCAAACTCCTGGACCGCGAGATCATGACCTGGCTGAAGTCGGACGCTTAACCGACTGCGCCACCCAGGCGCCCCTTGATAAGATTTTTTTTTTAATTATCAATGGGTGTACAATTTTATCAAATGTCTTTTCTGCATCTATGAGTAGCAGGTCATATGGTTCTCCTCTTTTAATCTGTGAATGTGGTGAATGACATTTATAGATTTTCCTAATATGAAACGTGTTTGCATTATGGGGATCGACCCAACATGGACACGATGATGATCCTTTTATATGCCACTGCACTCCATTTGCTAATATTTTATTTGGGACTTTTGCAACCTTGTCCATAAAGAGATTGCCCTATAACTTTCCTTTCTCACTCTGCCCTTAATTTCCCTTCCTCACGCTGTCTTCGAAAGGCTTCGCGGTCTTTCTCTTGTGAGGGTCCCCTCCAACACCTGGAGGTGGGGGGCGGAACCCTAGCAGCGTGTTCAAATGGAGATCAGCTTTCACAGACGTTGAAAATGGAAGCCAGTTAACATTATCCAGTTAGGAGAGAGTCTCTTCCTGCTCCCTGCTCGCTCTTTCCGCCCCGACTCCCTTCCATCTCTGCCTCTTGCCGTAAAGTGTTAAGAGTGAGCACAGGCATTTGGGGGATCCAGTTTAAGGAGAGGTTGAGTCAGGAATCCTTTTACTTCGTGGGATATATTCACATGCTTTGCAGCCACGTCCCTGTATTGTTAAGTTATTGCTACCTGAGCTGGTGTGGGGCTGGCTTCGGGAATATTCTTGCCCCTGGGTGGGTAGTAGGAGCTACAGTCATGAAGGAAAAGGTGCATCTGGATTTGTCCTCGGGCACCAGTCACCTCAATCATGCGGGTGGTGGAGAGACAAGGCGTGAAACATAGGGGGTCAGAGCTAGCGAATGGAAAGTTACTTCGCATCATTTGGCTCATATGGGAAGGAAATTTGGTAGCGATTTCCCAAACGTTGATAACGCCCTACGAAATGTAGGACATAGAACGGTGAGCTTGTGAACCAAAAAAAAAAACAAAAAAAAAAAACAAAAGTTCTAAATGATCAATAACCAAAGAAAGATATTTTTAGTCAACAAGGGCAGGAGAAAGCCTGAATGGCCTTTCTACTCTTGCCAAAGAAAACGGAAGGACAAAATCCTTGTCATATGAAAGAGGTGATCGAAGAGTCCTCAACCCCAAAAACGTTGGCAATGCGGCTGCAGAAGGGTTGAGCAGCTGACTGATAAGGAGGGTGTGCTGTTCTCCCACGTGTTGTGTTTCTGACATCTTTCGACGGCCTCACATTTGTCATTTCTTGTGATATTTTTCTCCTTCTAAATCAAGATTTACTTTTATTTCACTTTTGCATACATCCGCACGGGTTGCTGTCAGGGAGATCTCCCCAACTGGAGGAACTTCAGGCCCTGCCCTTGGTAAAAAGACCTCACGTAGGAGGCGAGAGATGCTCCCTCATTTTCTGCTTTTTGTAAGAGTTTCTGTAAAATTGGAATGAACGGTTTCTTTAAAGTTTAGCGGAACTCCTGTAAAAACACTCTGGCCTGGGGTTTTTGTGTTTGTGTGCTTGTTTTTCGTTTTGTGTTCTGTTTTGTTTTCTGTTTATTGGCGGGGTGGGAGTTTTCAAATTACTGCTCAGTTTCTCAGCTGTGAAACTACTTAGGCAGCAGTTATATATATCGAATCATAAGCTTCTTTAAAAAAAAATATCTCTGCTCGGTCCGTAGTTCTGCCCCCTTTCATTCCTGATTTTTTTCTCTTCTCGCCCACCCACCCACAGTTCTTTTCTTTAGTTTTAACAGAGATTTATCTCATTTATTAAGGATTTCAGAGAATCAATTTGGGCCTTGTTTATTCTGTGTTTTTTTATTAATATCTGTTTTTTTTTCCTTATTACCTCCTTCCTTTGACCTTATTTGGGCTTACTCTTTTTCTTGTTCTAACTTTAAAAAAAATTATTTTTAAGTTTATTTATTTATTTTTGAGAGAGAGAGAGAGAGAGAGCAGGAGAGGGGCAGAGAGAGAGAGAGAGGGAGAGAGAGAATCTCAAGCAGGCTCCACACTTTTAGCACAGAGCCCAATGTGGGGCTTGAACTCACGAACCTCGAGATCATGACCTGAGCCAAAACCAAGAGTTAGATGCCCAACCAACTGAGTCACCCAGGCATCTTGCTCTAACTTTTAAGTTGGATAAGTATCTTTAATTTTCAGCCTTCTTCTTCTTTTTTTTTTTAATTTTTTTTTAAGTTTATTTATTTTTGAGACAGAGAGAGACAGAGCATGAATGGGGGAGGGTCAGAGAGAGAGAGGGAGGCACAGAATCTGAAACAGGCTCCAGGTTCTGAGCAGTCAGCACAGAGCCCGACGCGGGGCTCGAACTCACGGACCGCGAGATCGTGACCCGAGCCGAAGTCGGCCGCTTAACCGACTGAGCCACCCAGGCGCCCCATCCTTCTTCTTTTAAATATGTTTATAAGTGTATAAGCTTACCTCAAAGTCTTGCTTTCTGTGCATTCTACAAGTTTTGACATGTACTATTTTCAACTTTTACTCAGCTGTAAGTTCTGTTTTTTATTTATTTTGATTTCTTCATTAATGCCTGAGTGTTTTAGAAGTGTTTTTAACTTCCAAACACATAGAATTTCTTAAAATGTTTTTATTTATGACTTTTAATTTAGTTGCATTGTGATCAGTCATGTGGCCTGTACAATACCAATTCTCTGAATTTGTTGAGATGTAATCTATGACTTAGCACAGGGTCAGTTTTTGTAAGTATTGTGTGTGTGCTTGGAAAGAAAGTATATTCTTTCATGGTTGAGCACAGTTTTGTGCTTATACAACACACATATAAAATGAATTCGACTTGTTCATTGTGTTTTTAAATCTTCTGTGTCATTACTAACTTTGCTTGGCCTCTAAATAATTGAAAACATTTTGTTATAATCTTTCATCGGGATGATGGGTTTGTCAATAGCTCCCTATGTCAACAGCAATTTTTGCTTTGTATATTGTGATGCTATTTTATGATATCTTTCTGGCAAATTGGACCATTTATGGAGTGACCTCTATCCTTAATAATGCTTTTTACGGTGTATCCTACTTTATCTGACATCAGTTTCCTTTTACTTAGTATTAGTAAATGAGTGGCTTTCGATCACTTTATTTTCAACCTTTTTGTATTCTTAGGCTTTGAGTATGTAAATAACATATAGCGGGAGTCCTGAAAATCCACTTCGATACTGTCTTCTAAGTGGCAAGTAAATCACATTTGTTTCTATCACCTGCTTATATTCTACAAATTATGCTTTTATGCTTTCTTCCTCCTTTCTTGTCATATATATTCATATATATGTATGTGTGTATATATATGTATGTATGATCTATATTTGTGTATCATATACGTGACACCTATATATTTAAAAGATCAGTTGGGTTGTGTTTGTTCCCATTAGTTTTTTCCTTTCTTCCGGTTTGGAAGTTTATACAATACTTTTATAACTTTCGTGACTACCTCTGAAATTAGAACACGTTAATATCTTCACCCTTCGCTTATAGCTTCACCCTTTTCCTGAGAACACAAAGAATTTGGAACACGAACCTAAACATTCCTCTCCAAAATCACATACTCCTATTTTCCAATATTTTAGTCATGTCTTTTTTTGTTTTGACCCCACAAAATCAGAGCTTATTACTTCAGTTGTTGTTGTTGTTGTTGTTGTTGTTGTTGTTTCGATTTACAACATTCTCAAATTCTTGGCTCATGAAATCGTCTTAAAAGCCAAACATTCCTTCTTCGATTCCCTTGTATAAAAAGTCATTAGTATAGTCGTCCTCTCAGTGCCCCACTCAGTAGTGATTACCTGAAAATGCCTTTGCTTAATCCTTGTTCTTGAAAGATTATTTAGCCAGGTACACAATTCTAAGCCAATGGCTCCTTTCTCTGTCTCTCTCTCTCTCTCTCTCTCTCTCTTTACCTTTAGTGTTCTGCAGGTCCAAGGGTTAATTTATTTTTATTAATCTTCTTTGGTGCTCACTGTTGTTCCTGGCACCAGTGTTTGGGGGTCTTTTATTGCCTCCATAAAATTATCAGTCATTGTTTCTTTCATCTGTTGTTTCTCCACTACCCTTCCTTTTCTCTCCTTCTAGGAGATATCGGACTTTCTCAATATAACTGCTATGCCTTCCAACCCCTCTCTCTTAGTTTTCAGCCCCTTCTCTTCCTTTCCCGAATTTTGGGTAATTTCTTTACATCTATTTTCCAGTTCACTAATGCCCTTTTCAACTGTGTCTAACCTGCTCCTTGATCCAGACACTAAGTGTTCATATTAATAATTTTTTTTTTTATTTCTTATTGTTCTATTGGATTCTTTTTCCATATCTGCTTGGTCATTTCTTATAGGCTCATGTTTGTTATTCTTTTTTCTTTCTTTTTGCTTAGTAAAGATTATTTATTTTGATAAAGACCCTAAGCGCAGGAACTCTGCCATAACTTGGTATCTCCAGCACTACTTAGCATATTGCCGTGTGAGAAAATAGTACTTGGTATATTTGTGACTGAAATCAATCAGTAATAGATCATATTCAGACTGAGTTCTTCTGTTCTTTTGGAAGCAAGCTAATGAACAGATTTCCGGTGCAGGTTATATGAGCTTCAGCTTCTCCTGCAGTATCACCTTTACTTATTTATTCTTTAATTGCTGATACAGATGCACCTGTAATAAGCACTTGGTTTTTGTGATCAAGTACAGTCTCAGTGACAAGGCAAATTAGAAGTTAAAATGTAAACAGCCTAACATCAGAACTGAAGCAAAAGTATGTCTTCTTCCAACAGCAGTTTTGAAACTATTTTTATACAGTGTAATAACAAGGGCATCAACTTCATTATTTTCCAAATTTAAGCTTAGGTGATGTATTTTACTGAAATGATTATTTGCTAAATGTTCATTTTTTTTTAATTCCAAACTTTATTAAACATTTCATATATGCTTTTCTTTTTTCTGTGATGGTCATTCCAATATCTGATGCTCTTGGGATGTAAGATTTTGTTTCTGCTAACTCTTACTCCCATAGTTTACTTGTGTATTTGGTGATCTTTAGCTGAGAACTCATATTTGTTTGGTCTTAATCCATGGAAAATCTTGGGGGAAAAAAATGATCATGCTTTTCTCAAGAGAACATTCCTATTTGTTTCTCCCAGCAACCTGGTTCTTGACCACTAACAATGCTGACAATGACATTTGCCCCCAGGAGGGTCTCCACGGCTCCCACTTCAGCTCATTCTTGGGGCCAGGGAACTCAAAGGCCGCCCTACTTTCTGCAAAATTATACTTTACAGCAAATCTAGTTGTGCATAGTGAAGGTGTCCTCCGAATATTCAGAGAGCCACCCTGCAGAAACAGGATGCTGATTTTCATCTCTTAAAGATCACAGTTGCTGTTTCATGGAGAAAGGATTACAGGGACGGGGGCGGGGGGACAGAGTGGATGCTGGGGAAACAGTGAGAGGCAACTGTCAGTCTTTTAGGTGAGAAATGGTGGTGGTCCGACTCAGGGTGGGATCAGTGACAATAAACAGAAGGGTATGAATCCAAGGTAGTGGAGAGTCTGCTTATTAACTTGTGTCCCTTGCTTACTTATAGGCACAGAAATGTGTGCTTAGCCCCAAACTCTCATTAGCTTGTAATTTCTCTTCCACTGTTCATATGTTAGATAGCAGAAAGTGAAAAATGTGATAATATCCAGTGTGGTCAAAAGGTAAAAGGACACACTGTGAGTTCGAGCCCCGCGTCGGGCTCTGTGCTGACAGCTCAGAGCCTGGAGCCTGCTTCGGATTCTGTGTCTCCCTCTCTCTCTGCCCCTTCCCCGCTCACGCTCTGTCTCTCTCTCTCTCTCTCTCTGTCAAAAATCAATAGACATTAAAAAAAAATTAAAAGGTAAAAGGACACAAATACTCTTGCATACCATCTGGGGGAGGCTAAACTGAAACAGCTTTTTTGGAGGACAATTTGGCGAAATCTATCAAAATGTTAAATGTACAACAAAATGTTAAATCTCTTTGTTAGGGATTTCTCCAAAGGATACATACAAAACGTCCACCAAAATACGTTAAAATGTTAACAGGATGTCCAACATATTGCCGTAGGTAGTAACAGCAACAAACAAAACCAGCCAGAGAAACTGACCACGGTCTGAATGACCACCTGCGAGGACTGGTTCGGTAAATGAAGATGCATCTCTTATCATGGAATACTGTTTTTGGTTGCCCCAAAGAGACACATCTAAGGTAGAAGGCTATCCCTGATAATTTAAGTGTAGAAAGCAAAATGCAGAACAAAGTGTATAGAAAGATCGCGTCCATAAAAAACAATTTTAACAGCCAAATAAAAACCATATGCATTTATATGCAGAGATCAGCATGAAACCATTCACTGGGAGGACACACGAGTAACTTAAAATGATGCACGTGGGAGAAAGCAAGCAGGGCTTCAGGGTAGAAAGCAACTTTCGCTTTTCATTTTATGCCTTTTTCATACATTTTGAAAATTCCACTGCAAGCCCTGTATTGCTTTTGTTTGAAGAGGTTAGCCTGTTTTTATCGGACTCTCCTTGATTAGAGAACCTGCTCCCCACGGTTACTATCTCTCCTGCTGGTGCTACTTTATCATTTCCCCTGGTTCCTCCCTTGAAGACTGTGAATAATCCTTAGTCCCCCCGCCCCTCCCCCCCCACCGGTCCTAAAAAGCCAACCTTCCCCCACAGGTCTCCAAAATCTATTATCAAGACAAAAACACAGATTTCAAATAATGTGCATAAAATGATCCCAGTTTTGTAAACAATAACGGAATAAACGCGTGTATGTGTGTATAAAAGAAAAAAAGAGTCGAGAAAGATCTATCCATTCATTCAACAGAAATGTATTGTGTGCCTACCGAGAGCCAAGCATTGTTGCAGATGCAAGTTCAAAGGGCACCAGAGCCCCTGTGCTGTCTCTCTCTGCATCCCAGACTCTAGAATCTGAAGGGTAATGTGCACCAGCAGGTTAATGGCAATTCACTGTGGGTGAGGCAATTGTGGCTAAGCTTTTATATCACCTTCATGTTTTTCTGTATCTTCTGATTCATTTTTTTCTTGCCCTGTGTATGGCATAAAAGATCTTATATAAAAATAATAATTAAGCCATAAAACACAATCTCTCTACCACTCTGGTTTCGTCTCTCTTCTCCAAACGCCTACACGCGTCCATGCGGTATTGGAGATACACTGATACTAACGGATTTTTCCGTGTGGATCTGGAAATCAAATTTCAGTGTGAACCTTGTATTTTATCTGCAACCCTACTTTTAAACAACAGGCTCCCAGCACTTCTGATCCTCTCCGAGGGGCCCTCCTCGGCCCTCCCTGGCCCTTCCCTTGGGGCTGCTTTTCTTGGGATTCTGCCTCTGCCCGACTTCCAGCCTCTGCCCCTCACCCCCACGTGTGCATCGTCCCCGGATGGGTGGCCCCAGTGAGCCCTTCACGGCTGCCTCCTCCCGGATGCCCCAGAAGCTCCTCAAACAGCAAACCCCAGAGACGAAACTCCCCAATTCTCCATCTGGGCGACGGAGTGGTACCCAACACCCCCCCACACCAGGTTTCCGGGCTGAGAACCCACACAGCCAAGCCACCTCTGCTCCCGCCCTCACCCCACATCTCATTGGCACCAGGCTGGCTTTGCCTTTCAACACACCTGCCCCCACCTCACCTCCATGCCTGGGACTCGAGGGGGTCGCTCACAGGTTCAAGCCCTTCCTTCCCCACCCCCACCCAACACCCATCACTAGATCATCCTTCACAGAAATCAGGAGGCCTTAGAGCGTTGGTCCCCAACGGCCACCATGGCAATTCGGCCATATCTGATCACTACTGTCCTATAATTGGATTGCTCGCTCTCTCTCTCTCTCTCTCTCTCTCTCTCTAAAGTAACTCATTTTCGGGGCGCCTGGGTGGCGCAGTCGGTTAAGCGTCCGACTTCAGCCAGGTCACGATCTCGCGGTCCGGGAGTTCGAGCCCCGCGTCGGGCTCTGGGCTGATGGCTCAGAGCCTGGAGCCTGTTTCTGATTCTGTGTCTCCCTCTCTCTCTGCCCCTCCCCCGTTCATATTCTGTCTCTCTCTGTCCCAAAAATAAATAAACGTTGAAAAAAAAAATTAAAAAAAAAAATAAATAAATAAAGTAACTCATTTTCACTTAGTTTAAAAAAAAACCCAACCTATCCCTGTATGCTTTAGCCTCATACCAACGAAATCCCAGGCCTGATGTGTCAGTTATTGAACCAAATCAAAACAGACATGTAACCAATCAGACGTGAGCTGTCCATCATGTTCCCCCGGAATCAAGGCCAGTGTCACCCACGTAGGCACAGCCCTGCCTTTCAAAACGCCCACCCGCTCTCAGCCCCCGCATGGCTCCGTCTATTTGAAGAACACTCCAGACCCCTAAAGGGACGAACAGGGCCTCCTGCGTAGCTGCTGGTGCCTCCTGCCCCTCTCTCTCTCCCATGACAACCCTCTCCCTGTGCCCGCCCGTCACAGGGACTAATTACGTCTCCCTCACACTGTCTGCTGTTTCACACCTCCCTGCCACCTTCACAGCCTCTGCCCGAGTGCCCGTGATGGCTCTCGTCCACCTGTCAAGCAGCTCCTCTCAAGGAGCACGTAGGCAGCAAGGCCCCTCCTGGCGGCCCCTCCTTGTTCTTCCCTTCGGCAAACTGGGTCAGCATCGCACAGAACATCTCCAAGGTTCTGTTGCCCTGGAGCGGTACCCTGAGCCCTTGTAGAAGCATCTTTCCACCTGGTGCCAGGCACACAGTAGGTGCTCGATAAAT
Organism: Prionailurus viverrinus; assembly: GCF_022837055.1. Taxonomy (NCBI): domain Eukaryota; kingdom Metazoa; phylum Chordata; class Mammalia; order Carnivora; family Felidae; genus Prionailurus; species Prionailurus viverrinus. Next base: position 4,866,017 of record NC_062563.1, read on the forward strand.
GTCGAGCAAACACTAGGGGCTGTGTGTAGGTGGAAAGAGACTGGAATTTACAGGGAACAGACCCGGTTTGGAGATTGGGCCTTTCCACCCACCGACTTATGTGACCAAAGCCTGACACTCTCAGACGCTCCTTTCCTGAGCCTCTGTTTCCCCGTCCGTAAGATGGGGTGATCAAGTTCCCATCCCAAAGGCTTTAGCGCGACCGGGCAGAGACGTGAACGTGGGCTTTGCAGACTCTGGAGCTTTACAGAAATGTGGGCTCATTCCCGGGATGGTACCAGGGACATTGATGATGAATCCTCTGTGTCCGTCCGATCTGCACCGCTGTGTCCCCTCTGTGAGCCCGGGTGCCTCCCCAGCGTGCGACTGCCCCCCGCCCAGGGTCGCAGGGGAAGGCAAGAATTACAAGCCCGTTTATTTAACATTTAGGAAGCCAACGCATTTTCCTGGCCCTCGTCTGCAACACTTAAGCCAATATCTGCGTCTTTGGGATTCTATTTGTATGGTAATTTAAAAATAGGGTTCGGACTTACAGCAGGGCCTTACTCCTGAAACTCTGAAAGCACATTAATTTTCTGGACGGCAAAATAATGCCATAATTAAGTATTACCATTTCTCTTAAAATAAAATCTGGTAACTCCTAACAAAATGGGTTTTTCGAAACACGATGGAGGTTTTCCCACAAAACTGCACTCTGGGGAAATTCGTTATTTTCGATGTATGGAAGAGACCACGGACTTAATCTCAACACAATGTAAGAAAAATTGATTTGTTAAATTACAATAATTTTCCTGCATTTAAAATCCCCGTGCTTCCTGTCGTAGCTGACCCAAAGCCCCCCCTCCCGCCCCCCCAATATGTGTCTTTAGGGAAAGACTCAAGGAGCCAGGATGTTTTGTTTTGGTGTTTATGAAGTCTCCTAGATGCCCTTTCTTGTGGCTCCAGTTGGAGTGTTTGTTCCGTGCTGCAAACTTCTCTGAAAGAAGGCAAGGCTGGGTGACCCCATTACCCGTGCCCTTTGGTCTCCAAATACGTTCTCTGTGGGAGTAGAAATGATGCCCTGTGGGAGAAAACTTGGGGCCCAGAGCTGGCCTTCCATGGGCTCCCTCTTTACGGAAGTCCCGGTGGACCAGGGAGCCTTGGTGGCCCCAGGCTGGAGGCCGGACGCTGGAGGTGGTGCCGGGTTTCACCCGGGGCGCCCAACCGCCCCAACCAAAGCTCAAGAGGGCCCCCTTGTGGAGACTCCCAAGAACAGCCCAGCAAGTGGTATACTTCCCCCAACATCGGGTTGCTCCCCGTGACCCCCCACGTCTCCCGGCAGTTCTCAAACCCAAAGACACTCAACGGAAACCATTGGCCTCCATCCTTCTGTCTTTAAGACCTAAATGTTTCTGTGGGACGAGAACGTTCTTGGCCCCTCCACGGAAGAGCGGGTGGAGAACCATCTCCCAAGGCCCCGTGAAGAGTTAAGCTCCTCAAGGTGCCGCTCGAAGATGCCTTTTGCTTTGCTTTCTTCCAGAGTCCTCACTGCGATCACACACACGTCTTCTTTCTCATTGAATGTGTCAAAACCTTGTGACCATCTTACCCAACTCCTGTTGTGTGGAATGATGAAAGCTTCAGGCTTCCGCCGAGAGGACGAACAAAGATTCGGTCCAACGGGACACACGTTCTGTTGAGCAAATGCTGACTGGTAACTGCACCCCTACGGCAGGCACCAGGACGTCCCGCTGGACTTGGTATCATTTAGGAACATCTAAGGACCAACATGCAGATCTGGGAACACGGGCACTGGAGTCGAGCTGACGAGGCCCTGTCTCTAAGACACCAGAACATCTGGGTGAAAGGCAAAAGCTTCCATCAATCACCCTAATGCCTTGACTACTTGGAAACAGCTGGGCTTTGGCTGGAATTTTCCAGTTTTCATCTGGGGGGAAGCCCCAGCCAGAATGAGGAGTAATTAGCATGATCATGGGGCCGAGGGAGAGTTTTGATGTGAACCGTTTTTTTTTTTGTACTGGAACATTCCTAAACAAACAAACAAACAAAAAACACTGGCTGACGAGCCGGGCCTGGTGGGCCAGACTCATTTCCCAAACCCCCCCATTCCTTTCCCATCCCTGGAGCTGTACATTTCCTTTTCCCTCAGCAGGAAATGCTAGACTCGAGCCGTGGGGTGGGGGGCGGGGGGCGGGGAAATGTCTGCGAGACCAGCCGCTCCCCGTTACAAAATGTTTTCAATTTTGGAAACGCAAACGTAAAACAATCGCCCCCTCCAGGGGGCACCAAGTGAGACCCACCTTTTCCACCGACGCCATGGTCCAGGCCGCCCCCAGGACTTTTCGTGGGGAACGGAGTGAACAGTAACAGACCCATCTGTGCCCTCCACTACCCGTCAACACACTGACATCTGACTCTGATGCCCTCTTCCTTCCCGCCAGCTCGGAACCTGCTTCTCCAGTCCCCCAGTCCCCCCAGGATTCCTCAGGGTGACTTTCAAATCCCTGAGCTCAGCAAGCAGAGGAGGGCACGCTTCAAAGTCCCGGGCGCTGCGGGGAGTGGGCAGCGGCCTGCCCTTTCTCTAGGGCACGCCGTTTCTGAGTTTCCCAAGAGCACAAAGCCCATCTCCACTCCCTTCCCCCCAGCTCCCCATCCCCAACACTCGGCCTTGAACACAAAGGCCTCGGATTGGATGGATGATGAGTTTCAATTATGGCCAAGTGAGGGACAAATGAGGGATCCGAAGACCCCGCCGTCCACACCAGAGGGCAAGTTTTGACTCCTTAGAATTCAGCGTTTGTCTTCATGTTTCTGCGATTTGCTGGTACCGTCCTAGCATGACAATCCGTAACCTTCTCGGGGGAGTTTGAATGGAAAGTCTGCGTGCCTCTTGTGCGATGACTTCATTGGAAAGCACGTCTCTTGCTGTCGCAACGCGGTGATGGCTGTCATTGCAACAGCCGCTTTCTGAAGCTTGTTGGCGAAGCAGCCGCTGGGTACCGTTGCACACCAGCACATGTCCGTTTGGAAAAAGCGGCCACCTCTAATCAGGAGGGCTTATTTGGGGGGGGGGGGCGGGGATTTTTATTGAAAATGTGCATAAGCTTCCAAGTCCAAACATTCCAGGTGAATTACCTCAAGCTGAGGATTTTGAAATAAACCAGAGGGTTTCCGATTTTCTGTTTTCTTTTCTTTTCTTTTTTTTTTTTTTCAGCAAGAGAACACTTTTATCCAAAGCAGATCTTAATTAGCATCCCAATATATAAACCAGGGGCTACGTGGGCTAAAGCGGGGTGGGGGGGAGGCTACAGCTCCACTCACGGGGCCTCCCCTTTTCTCCCAGAGAAAAAAACGTTAGTGGTCTTCAGAAACCAGCTTGAAAACGTCCAGTACAAGCAAAGGTAAAACACACGCCACTCTTGAGCCAGAGCGAGGCCACCCATATGGCAGCCACCAGCCACATGTGGCCCCGGAGCCCCCGAAATGCAGCTAGTTCTAAACTGAGTTGTTTTATGAGTGTCGATACACAGCTGATTTCCAAGACTTCTATGGAAAAAAAGCATCTACTCATTAGTAGTTTTCACATTTAGTACATGTGAAGACACAATATTTGGGGCTGAATAAAATATCATTAACATTAATTTACCTGTTACTTTTTAGCCTTTTCGATGTGGCTACTAGAAAATGTAAAATCATGTGCATGGCTAACATTCGTGGCTCGTACTCTCTTTCCATTGAGTAGTGCCACGGAGCCAGGTAGAGCCTTTCCTGGGGGTATACAACCGCATGGGGGTCCTGGTTTGGCTGGGGTAGGTTCCAAGGTTCAACAAAGGCTTTGGGGCACCTGGGTGGCTCAGTGGGTTGAGTGCCCAACTCTTGATCTTGGATCAGGTCCTGATCTCACATTCGTGGGTTCAAGCCCTGTGTCAGGCTGCATGGTGACATAGTGCAGAGCCTGCTTGGGGTTCTCTCTCTCCCTCTCTCTCTGGCCCTCCCTCTCTCTCTCTTTCTCTCACCTACTCTCTCAAAACATAAACACTGAAACACACACACACATAATAACAACAACAACAACAACATCAAAGGATTTAAAGCAAAGCACCTGGCCTCAGGTTTTGATGTTGGATCCAGCCTGTCCTCGAAGCTCTCAGCAGGATCTGATGCTCACACTTCAATGTCTCTCCACCTAATTCTCTTTCTTCTCTACTTGTTTGGATCACCCAAGACCCCCAGCCTACTGGGAACTCCCTTATCCACCACCCTTGCACCTTTAGCCACATTGTTAGGGATCCCAACAGCCATAATCCTACTCTTTCTCTGCTTCCAGTTCAAGCCTGATCCTAACAGCCACACATGTAATGGAAATCACCAGCTGATTTTTAGGAAGGAAAACCCCAAAGTGTGGGAGAAGTGTCAACAGGGAGCTCATGTGCATCAGTGTTATGGTGCACAAGTCATTCATTCATTCAACTAAAGGAGCAATTATAGCTAGCATTTATTGAGCATTTACTATGGGCAGGCATTGTTCTAAGTCCTTTCAAGTCTTGACAACAAATATGAATTAAGCATCCATCAGGCATTGCCCTAGGTGTTGAAGAGTCAGCAGTAAGCAAGAGAGATAAAGACCTGTTCTCATGTAGTGGACAAACTAGACAGTAAGAGATAGGAAGGAAGAAAGGAGAGAAGGGAAGGCAGGTGGAAAGACAAAAGAAAGAAAGAAAGAAAGAAAGAAAGAAAGAAAGAAAGAAAGAGGAAAGGGAAAGAAGGAAATAAAAATGAGAAGAAAGAAAGGGAGGAAGGGGAAGGAAAGAAGGAAGGAAGGAAGGATAAAGAAAGAAATAAAGAAAAAGAGAAGGAAGGAAGGAGGGAAGGAAGAAAAGAAAGAAAGAAAGAAAGAAAGAAAGAAAGAAAGAAAGAGGAAAGGGAAAGACGGAAAGAAAAATAAAGAAAAATGAGGAAAAGAAAGAAAGAGAGGGAGGAAGGGGAAGGAAGGAAGGAAGGAAGGAAGGAAGGAAGGAAGGAAGGAAAAAAAGGAATAAAGAAAAAGAGAAGGAAGGGAGAAGGAAGGAAAGAAGAAAGAAAGAAAGAAAGAAAGAGGAAGGAAGGAAGGAAGGAAGGAAGGAGAAAGGAAAAAGAAATAAAGAAAAAGAGAAGGAAGGAAGGAAGGAAAAAGAAAAGAAAAAGAAATAAAAAGAGGAGGAAGGAAGGAAGGAAGGAGGGAAGGAAGGGAAAAATAGAAAGAAAGAAAGAAAGAAAGAAAGAAAGAAAGAAAGAAAGAAAAGAAAAGAAAATTGAGGAAACTTGTGTGACACCCCGGCAACAATGAGCACACCCAGAGTCCAGATCTTGGTTTCTAAACACCATCCACCAAAAAAAAAAAAAAAAAAAAAAAAGCCAGGATCCCTTGAAAAAATGGTTGATTCCAGGGCAAGGGCAAGGAAAGTACAAAATGAGCCTGGAAGATCTTCCGGTGCCAGAAAATGAGGAAGTGCTCACAAAAATGACCAGGGCATTTAGAAAGTTACACCAGAGCTAAGTTGAAGGATCTCCCAATGACCAAATCAGGGACAATTCAGCAACAACATGAATAATGATAGCAATGGATTGTAACCTACAAAATCAATATATCCGGGTTCATATTAATACAAACGACAATTGAATAAAGAGGTAAATGGGAGAACAGACAGTGCTTCCATACAGCACGATTCCAATCAGTAAACTCAGAAGGTTTGATGAACTAGAGAATATCCATTTGGAAAACACTACAGGAATAATTGTTGTAGGCAAGAATCATCAGTGGTCATCAGTGGATGCTGAAATTAGTGGAGGTTAAAGTATAATGAAAAACAAGATATTTACATTATCTCTAAGTATATGCCCATACAATAATTATTAACTACAAAGAGAAAAGCAGTAATTTAACAGTGAAGAAACCTGGCGGTCAGCTCCTTAAACAAATAATCAAAGTGAACATCACCGGCATTGGGACAAACTGACGTGACACCAGGTGTCTCCTGGGGTGTTGTGCTGGCAGTCGCACAACATCACCTCTATGGCATTCCGACCAAAACTACATAGGCTGAATGTAATCATGAAGAAACTTCAGACAACCCTCAATTGAGAAACACGTTACGAAATACTGGCCAGCGCTCTTCAGAACCAGCAAGGTCGTGAAAGACAAAAACCGAAGAAGTGTCCCCGATGAAAGGACACAAGAGGCGTGAAAAATAAATGTGATGTGTGATCCTGAACCGGATCCTGGACCAAAAAGGAGACACTGATGGGACAGTCAGTGAAGTGTGCGTAGGGTTTGTAGATTAGTTCCTGACATTGTTATCAATATTAACGTCCTGGTTTTGATCAAGAACTATGTGCGTGATATTAACATTTGGGGAGCTAGGGGGAAGGGTATGCTAGCACTTTCTACTGCTTTTGCAACATTTTTGTGAGGCTGAAATTATTTCAAATTGAAAAGTCAACAAATAAAAGTAAATAAACAGAAAGCGGGTAAATAGTTGCCAGGCGCAGGGAGTACCACACAAAACAAAGAGGGAATGGAAAAGAGGAGAAGAGGGTGTTTGATATCAGCCTGCCGGGGATTGCCATGTCCTCTCAGACCTCACTGCAGAGGGAGAACCCAGCACAAAGCACATGGAACAGTGCTCCGGCTAAGGAACAGCATGTACAACAGCCCCGAGGCAGGAAAGTTGCATCCCTCCTCTTTGCTAGGAACACCCAAAAGAGAAATACGGTGGCATCTGTAGGCTGACACTGGAAAGACAGGAGAGAAGCCCATGTGTAGATGGAGGTGAAAACTGAAGCGATGTATCTACAAGCCAAGGGACGGCTGGAGCCACCTGAGGCCAGAAGATGCCTGAAGGATCCTCCCCTCCAGCCTCCGGACAGAGCATGGCCCTGCCCACACCTTGACTGCAGACTTGTGGTCTGAGGGTCTGACAGAATGAAGTTGTGTTGGGTGGGTCACCCCGTTTGTGGCCCCTTGTCAGAGCAGCTCGAGGACACACAGCCACTGTCCTTTTGCATTTCTGAGGTGCAGTGATGACTTAACCTCACGCCTGTCCCCCTTCGTTTTGTGCACCTCCCTCGGGCTGTCTGTGAGTCATGTATGCATTTACTTATTAAATGTTGTTTACTTTGAGCATTTCTTAATATTGTAAAATCAAGCACAGACCAACCCCCTCTTAAAATTCGGTCTTGTCCTCGGCAAGCGGACCGCACAGCACGGGTTTGCTACAGTAACTGTGGCTGCTTTTTTTTTTTTTTTAATTATTATTATTATTTTTTTAACATTTATTTTTGAGACAGAGAGAGAGCATGAACAGGGGAGGGTCAGAGAGAGAGGGAGACACAGAATCTGAAACAGGCTCCGGGCTCTGAGCTGTCCGCACAGAGCCCGACGCGGGGCTCGAACTCACGGACCGTGAGATCATGACCTGAGCTGAAGTCGGACGCTCAACCGACTGAGCCACCCAGGCGCCCCGTGGCTGCTTTTTAACACCCTCTAAAATCAGCGCACAACCACGAGGGTAAGAAATGTTCACAGCCGCACCCAGAATCAGCTGACTCACCTCCCAGAACCTCAGAACAAGCCAATTAGGACAGGAAGACAGACTGCTTTTCTGTTGCTTTTTGCCCCCAAAAGAAGGATCTCTGAAGACCTGATGCTTGTCTGGCTACACACCCCTTTTCATTCAGGCCCACTCTTATCGTGCTCTTTAAAGAAAACACGGACCGGGGAGCTGGGTGTGAAAGTTCTCTAAGCTTTCATTTTCATCCGCACAATGAGGATATAACCACGTCCTCTGAAGACCGGATGAGAAAAGGGCGCAGATTGTTAACAGCATTTCTATGAAATACCCAAAATAGGCAAATCCGTGGAGACAGAAGGCAGATTAATGGTTGCCAGGGTTTGAGAGGAGGGAATGAAGAGTCCTCACTGACGTGTACAAGGCCTCCTTTTGGGGTGAGAAGAACATTCTGGAACTAGACAGCAGCAATGGTTGCACGGCATGGTGACTGACCTAAATGCCACCGGATTTTACTTGAACACTTTGAAACGGCTCAAATGAGGAGCTTTAGGGGCGCCTGGGTGGCTCAGTCGGTTGGGCGTCCGACTTCGGCTCGGATCGTGATCTCACGGTCTGTGAGTTCGAGCCCCGCGTCGGGCTCTGTGCTGACAGCTCGGGGCCTGGAGCCTGCTTCGGATTCTGTGTCTCCCTCTCTCTCTGCCCCTCCGCCACTCGCTCTCTCTCCTTCAAAGATAAATGTTAAAAAAAAATTGAAATGGCTAAAATGGTGAGCTTTAGGGACGCCTGGGTGGCTCAGTCAGTTAAGTGTCTGCCTCTTGGTTTCGGCTCAGGTCACGATCTGTGAGTTTGAACCCTGTGGTTGGGCATGGCGCTGACAGTGGGGAGACTGCTTGGGATTCTCTCTCTCCCTCTCTGTCTGCTCCTCTCCCCCACTCACTCTCTCTTAAAATAAATAAACTTAAAAAAAAAATAATAAAGTGATGAGTTTTATGTTAGGTGTATTTCGCCAACATCTATTTATGTTTTTTAATTGGGAAGGAAGCATCTGCCTGGGGTAAGGGACACCAATCAAGTCCCTCTGCCTCTCCGAACCTGTTTCCTCATCTGCAAATCGGGGGCATCAGCAGAACCTACGTCACGGGTCGTCGTGCGGATTATACCACTGGGTCTGTAGATGTGACCGGTGGGTACACCACACTGACAGGCTGCTTCCCCTGGGACTGCTGGAAGGACTCACCACCCTAATGCAGACAGAGCAGCTGTCTGCAGACGTGCGTTCAGAAGAGGCTTAGCGAGCCTCCTGCCCCCCCTTAAGGCCCCCGGCAGGCTCCATACGGTGTTGGCCTCTGTAGGCTGTTTCTGGCATTCTGACTCACGACAGCACATCAGCTCGGAGCAGATCATATTTTAAACCCCAGTAGCTTGGTCTGAGCAATCGGGCGCTCTGGATGTAATTCTGCAGGTAATTTGAACGATGCTATCTAATTTCAAATGTCCCTGCTCTTACGAGTGCGAAGGCAGCATAATTTTTAATTAGTGGGTAAACAGTAAATAATGGATGGCGGTAAGTGGACACCACTGTTAATTAAAAACCCATGGTTGATAAAAATCAATTTGGCCCATGCATTGAACTCGGTCTATCAGGTCCCCGCGAAAAGTTGTGCAACCGACCCACGGCACCATCTGCGTTCAGCTGTTCCTTTCGCTAAGACTTTTCTGGGGGGGGGGGGGGGGGGCAGACGAGGTGGGGGGAGAAAAAACCCAAAAAGCTACCTCAAAAGCTGCAACAGAAAGCCCTCCATATATTCATCGGTGACTGGTTGATTTCATGTTTGCGACCTTTAAATTGAAGCTTTGGAAACGGCCAAGAGGCGATGTTTTATGCGCCACTCTGGTGCGTTCGCCACGAAGGTCTCCAGTTGTGTGTCGTGTTTTGCGTGTGTCTGCTCCGAACACAGTTGGGACTTCATGACTTCCCTAGATCCTAATTTCTCCTAGGAAAACAGGACAAACTAAAACACGCTCAGCGGGAATACACCCTCGGAGGACTCGGGACAGAATTTAACATCAAGGGCCATCTCTTCTCGGTACCTTCAGAGAGTACAGGGCGGAAAGGCTTGTTTTCTTTTGAACAGAAAACATTTCCTCCAGAAACAGAGCTTGGTGGAGACAATGCCAACATAACCTTCAGGGCCCGTCCGCTGTTGTGCTCTGAGACATAAGCTCGATTTTCCGGCCAGGCAGGTAACACCGACCCCTTCGGTTCTTTTCTTCCCTCTGCTTCACGAAGTCTCCAAATCAGCACTCTCAGACAGGGTTTGCTCACGCTGGTGATGTTTGCATTAACCACAGGACTGAATCCAGGGGCCCCCGTGTCCCCCGATGAGGCCGCTGGTGGGAGCAGGAGGAGGTTGGAGGTACTGACTCGGACGTGCACCCGGCTCAGGATTCCTGATAGGGTCACGCTGGCAACGTGGCCCAATGTCAGTGCCCGCCCACCCACGCCCCGCAAGAAACGAGATGTGCCCAAGTTAATATGGAACTCCCCACGAGCTTCTTCTTCAAGACTCCCCTTGGTATGGCCTGAGAGCCCTCCAGCAGCCACATGTGTCCATATGGGGCCATGTCAGCCCCAGTTGGTAGGGTGGTTGTTTTCATTCCTCCTATTTAGTGGGTTAAAACCCATAAATCAGCTATAGGACACACTGGGAATATAGCAAGGATGCAGTGGGGCATCAGCGTTTTCATCCACCCATCCACCCACCCATCCATCCATCCATCCAGCAAATTCATCCCACCGAGTCTTGAAAACAGCCCCTTTCTCCTCGCCTGTGATGCAAGACGGCCAATAGTGAAACCAGCCACCCAGAGTCTGACCACCTGGGTTTTGTCACATTTGGGCAGCACATGCCCCTGTGCAAGCCAAGCCCAGCTCACCCAGCCTGTCTCTCTGCCCATAAGAGGAGGCTGAGGCTGACGCCCGCCTCCGAGGGCCGTCACGAAAGTCAGGCAGCGAATAAAACCCGCGGGGGGTGACACTCGGTGCACAGAAACTGTGGCTGCCATGACTGTGGTCACCAGGGCGTCACCTCTGCTTTCTCAGCTGATCTCGGGGGATCCCAAGGGTCTCCAAATGAGACCCCGGGGCCTCCAGGAAGTGAGGAATCTGCTCCGCCTCATTTTCCTGAGACGCTGCGGGGGCGCAGAGCGTTTGGGGGTCACGCGCCCCATCGGACGGCTGCGAAGGGGCTGGTGTGGGACCCTCAGGCCTCCCCAGGCCTGCCCTGGGTGGGGGGGGTGCCAGGAAGGTGTGGTGTGCAGAGGAGAAGGGGGCGGGATATACCTTTCGTCTGCTTTTCCACTCCACCATCGAGCCTTCCTGGGGCCCCTGGGACGTCAGGGCCCGGGTCCCCCACTGGCCCCCCATCGCGTGGGCCCCAGGCTCAGTGGGAGGAAGTGCCGTTGGAAAGCCCTGCCGCGGGAGCTGGCCAGCGGGTCGAGGCCGGCCGCCCCCGGACACGGCCCGTTGCCGTAATAGTTGGACGCTGCTCACCGCCCAGCTTCCCACACATCCCGCCATCTGCGTTGTGTCAAGCCCGGCCCCCTGAGTGGAGAGGACGGTTTCTGGAGAAACCGCTGCCCTTCGGCAGCTGAAGGCCCTGGGGCGCTCGCCTCAGGACAGCAAGCAGGAGGGATTTTGAACAGCCCCGTGGCCAAGCCTGGCTTGTCTCCATAAGATGAGCACATGTGGGGGTCCCTTGGGAGGATCTGAGGCCCCCGCGGCTCACGGCCGTCCTGCCTGGGCCTCCGATTCTTCCCCGGCCCCGCCGTCAGCCGGACGCATCAGCCCAGCACCCACCACAGGCCTGCGGACGCCCGCTATGTGCCAGGTGCCGGCGGGGGGGGGGCCCGTGACGCCCAGACAGACGACACACGGGCCCCACCAAGGGGGGCCCGTTATGCGAGTGGTCTCGACAGGCAGGTGGCCGTTCTGGCCTGCTCCGTGGGGCAGAGGTCAAGGAGAACCTGGGCTCTTCGGTGGACCGGGCAGCGCCCGGCGAGTCTTTGGAAGATCTGGGCTCCTGGGAGTCCGGTGTGGCGCAGCAACTCTCGGAGACTTTCCAGCGCTGGGACCTGGGGTAATCCCCCTCCGGGAGGCTAGTACTCCATGGCGGTCACGTCTGAGATGCAGGAGACGATGGGTCCGGAGGCCGATTCTAGGCACCCTGATTTGGGTGCAGCTGAGGGGGAGCTGGGCACCCTGGGGAGAGGCCAAAGCCAGACGGTGCCTGGCTCTCTGCTGTGGCCCAGGATGGGTTGGGGAGGCGGGCAGGGCGGGAGTCAGGACCGCTAACCCATGTCCGTCTGCTTTGCAGCCCACACGGCAGAGGCGACTGGGACGGGAGGGGACAGCCATCTACACTGGGAGCCTCGCTGCCAACGGCCCCTGCCCAACAGAGCACCCGTCACGGCACTGCTGCCCCCACGCCTCGATGGGCCCTGGGTCTCCACTGGGTAAGACCCTGAGATTTTACCCTGATCGCAGGCCCCTGGCAGGGAGACCTCACCCTCCCTGAGCCTCAGCGTCCACGCGGCACGACTCGTCCAGTGGTCCGAGAGGCTCACCAGCTGTCAAACGCATGGCTTTGCCCGCCCCCCTCCACAGAGCAAACCTCGGAGGCAGGGCCGTGCTGGGCATCACGTCCCAGCGTGAATGAAATCCATGTGAGCGCCTGGTAGGCAGTCCTCACCGAGTGCCACCTACGCGCGAGGTCTGGAGGAGCCACGGCGGGAACAAGCCTGAACATGGCTAACACAGAAATCAGTGACGTAAACTTGAGACGGCACTAAGCTCTGTAACGAAGGAGATGAGACCAAGGATGTGATAGCCAGTGATCTGGGAGGGCTCTCTTGAGAGTGGTCAGGGAAGGCTTCTCAGAGGTGGTAAGATTCAGCTGAGAGTCTGAGCTGAGGCAGGAAGCAGCAGGCAAGAGAGGGCCCAGGCGTCCCGCGGGTCTGTTGAATTCTCTACCTTGACCGTCTAGCCTGACGGTTCAGAGGCCCTGTCTGCTGCTCTGGGGCAACCGGCTTTGTGCTCCGCCCTCATCAGTGGGGCATGAACTCTGCAGTCCTCCCTCCTGGGTGAGGGAGAAGGCAGTGGCCTCCTCCCCACCTAATACATCTTTGCCTCCCCCGCCATCCCTTTTTGGGCCAGTCCTGCTCCAGGGTCAGGGACTGGGCTCTCCACGTCCCCCATGCACCTCGTGGGGTCAGGGAGAAACCCGACGGCCAAACATCTGTTAGCACTCTGGGTGGAGGGAGGGGACATGAGCTCTGTAAAGCCACTTTGGATGCACTCCCAGGCTCTGCCCCGGCCCCGACTCCAAAACCCAGGTGAGGTCTGGGCGCCACTGGCCCGGGTCACCCTGAGATAGAACTGGGGTGTGGGAAACATCAGAACTGGTTGCAGGCTGCTTCTGCCCTGAGACAACGGCATTCCAGGACAGTTCTTCTAGAAACTTCTAGAACTTTCTTCCTAGAAAGTTCCTCTTCGTGCCCTCTAGACGGGCTTTGCTGCTTCCTGGGGGCAGTGCCGGGAACAATCCAGAGTCCAGGAACCACTGAGGTATCCACTGTGGCCTGCTGCACCCCATTAGGCAAATCTCCCACCTCTGGCCCCGTCTGGGATGCAGGTGAGGACATGGCCGTGGCCCACCTCAGGTGGATGAGTCACCCCTCTCTGTTTTTAACTACCTCCTGTACTGGCATCTCCTTACCATTTTTCTTTAAGCCAGCTTGCTTTTGTTTACCTAAATATATTCATTTCTTTTTACAGCTTTATTGAGGTATAATTGCTATACAGTAAACTGCACACATTTACCACGCACTATAATTATTTTTAACGGAAGCGTAATCTCACTGTGGATAGGGAGAGCACAGCCACCTGCCATAACTAGGAGGCAACTGTAAAAAGAAAGTCAATGAAAACAAGACAACATAATTAAATCCTCACTGGATTCGTCGCCTGCCTCAGAGTCTGTTCTCTCTGGGAGAAAAGGGAGGTTGGCGTTAAAGACACGTTAGTTCCAACAGGGACTTTCTCCTTCACGTAATCAGAAAGACCGAAAGAAAGGAAAAGGGAACTGTTTGCGTGCTGGGTAAGAACATGTTTCCTTTGCGCCATCGGCCTTGGTCTGAAAACTCTTGGAAAAATAAGAGTATAGATGGTGTGAGCCATGCGAAGGGGGTACCTGCCTGCTCTTTTGTTCCCCCTGGAACTCATCCAACATCCGCCCCGTCTGAACCCTCCACAGCAAAGTCTGAACCAACACGGATTACACTCGGTCAGGGGACTCAACCTAGCGAAGGGGAGACCGAATGGAAGTGCCCATCGGTCACGATGCACTGAGTGAGGCCCCAGGGAGGGGCCGTGGGGTGCCAGGCTCCGGGCCAGGTGCCGGGGACCCAGTGGGGGACGGACAGACAGGCCACCGCCTCCTGCAGCTCACAGCACAGGGCTCCCCAAATGGTGCAAGGGAACCTCTGTTTCCCAAGCACCCCCCAGGCACTGTCACCGTGCTTCAGGCTTCCCGGAGGCCCCGACGGTGAGTCTGATGCCTCCACGTCACAGAGGAAGGAGCGGGGCATGACCCACAGCCACTGAGGGACGGAAATGAGATTGGAGCCCGGGTCCTCTGGCCGCAAGGCCTGCACACTTCTTGGGCCAGTAGGGATCCACAGGACCCACCGGGACCCGTGCCACAAGGGAGGGTGTCCGCTGAAGGAGGCCACAGGGCATGACGTGGCGGGCCGCTGGGCTCAAGGGTGGGGCTGAGACCACGCAGGGAAACTGAGGCTGCAGGGGCCCAGCCCAGAGGGAGGCGCTCCGCTCAACGCGCTGGTTCTCACGGCTCTGTCCTACCCCCGTCTCTGTCCGACAGCTGCGAGGTGCGCCCGGGACCCGAGTTCCTCACCCGTTCCTACACCTTCTACCCCAACCGTCTCTTCCGAGGCTACCAGTTCTACTACAGGGACCCCTTCTGCCGGGAGCCCGCCCACTCCTTGCTCATCAAGGGCAAGGTCCGCCTGCGCCGGGCCTCCTGGGTCACCCGGGGCGCCACCGAGGCTGACTACCAGCTACACAAGGTGGGCATCGTCTTTCACAGCCGCCGTGCGCTGCTCGACGTCACCAGGAGCCTCAACCAGACCTGGGCGGGCCAGGACTGTGCCCAGCGGCTGCCCCCGGCCCGGGCCTGGCTGCCCGGGGCACTGTATGAGCTGCTGAGTGCCCGGGCCAAGCGGGACTGCACGGAGGCGCTGGGCTTCACCATGCACGAGCTCAGCCTGGTCCGCACGCAGCGCCGCGTGCAGCTGCAGCCCCGGGCCGGGCCCCGGCTGGTGGACGAGCTATTCCTGGGGGACGTCCACACCGACCCAGTGGAAAGGAGGCACTACCGGCCCACGGGCTACCAGCGCCCGCTTCAGAGCGCCCTGGTGAGTCTGGGGCCCTGGAAGGGCGGGCACTGAGCCCCAACCCAGCAGGGCCTCTATGGTCCGGTCCCTGCCCAGGACCCTCTCCGCACCCCCACTCTGGCCTGCGTGCCTCAGGACATCTGCACATGCTGTTCCCTCTGCCTGAGACACCTTTACTCGGGTCTTTACAGGGCTGGCTTCTTCCAAAAGAACCGCTTTTCAGCCTGTCTGTGTCGGACCCTCCTGACATCCTTCTTGCGGGCCCCAGAGGGTCCCCTTCTGCCCTGCTGGCCGTGTGGGCTTGGGCAGGCCTCTCTCAGTTCTCAGATCGGATGTGCCCTCCAATCCCCACTCTGCACACTTTCCAGCGCTCAGCTTGCCCTGGGCTACATGGTTTACTTGTCACTCGCCTCCTTCTCCTCTAGAAGGAGACGTTCCGCAAGGGTGGGGTCCCACTCTCCGGTGTCGCCACACGTGGCCCAGGGTCTGGCGTACCGTCAGGGCCACTAAATGCTAGTGAAGGAACCAGGGAGAGGTCAGCCCTTCTCCAGGGCTCTGCTGGACAGCCACACAGCCTGTGGAGGGCAGCGCTCTAAAGCGCCGCGTGGACCTCCCTGTTGGCCTAGAGCCAGAGATGTTCATACTCAAGTCAGGGGCAGCAGCCCGTCTGAGGCTGACTGTTCTCACGACGCCGACTTGAGACGGCATCGTCTGGGCACCTTCTGAGAATGCAGCGTCAGGTTCTGTGGGTCCGGGGTGGGGCCTGGGGTTCTGCTCCCAGACGGCCCGTGGACCACCCCCCCACTCTGGGCAGGCGATGGCAGTACCAAGGGACCTGCCCTGTGAGACCCGCCTCCCCCACCCCAACTCCAGTGTGAATTTCACTTGAGGTGCTTAACGTACATTTTTAAATGAAGCGGCCACAAACAAACCGCCCCCATTTGGGGCAGATCCCGGTCGCCCTTTCTTGCCTGCTGAGCACACGGGCAGAAAGAATCTGAGTTTCATTTGCAGAATGGACTCTCGGCACGGAACGCAGAGCCTGGCCAGCAAGGCGCGGGGAGGCTCGTGACTTCTCCAGTGGGGCTGGTGAGGCCTAAGGACCCCCCCCCCTCAGAAAAGTGTTTGTAGAAGCATAAAATAAAATACAAAAGAAGTTAAACGGAAACCGCTTCTACTAAAATAGTTACCCGAGTCTTAAAGCACTAATTTGTAACACGGGGAATACTAAGAACGCGAATTCTTTATTCTCCCTAATTGGGTGTAAATGATGTTCCCAGGATCTGCAACACTGTTACCGGGAGGCCCGCAACAAAGTCAGAGGTCCCGGGGTAGAGGGGTTTGCTGCCTACACTCACAATTACAGAAAAGTTCACTTTTATTAGGGCTTATTGAAAGCGAAGTCAAGGTAGGATGCGATGGTGAGAATGTCAATACAAGGTCCCCAAGGAATATCTTTCAAAAGTGAGAACAGGGGTGCCTGGGTGGCTCAGTCAATTAAGCGACCGACTCCTGATTTTGGCTCAGGCCATGAGCTCACGCTTCATGAGATCGAGCCCCGTGTCAGGTTCTGCACTGACAGCTCGGAACCTGCTTGAGATTCTGTCTCCCCCTCTCCCTCTGCCTCTCCCCACTCCTACATACCCACTCTCCGTCTCTCAAAATGAATAAATAAGCATTTAAAAAAAACCCCAAAACTGGGAACAAATAGATTGGATGGATGAGTTCAGGAGTTCTGCCACCAAGTGCTCTTTGAGCTCTTAGGCAATGCTCGCATCATTCAGCATGTATCGAGTGCCTACTGTGTACTCAACACTCACGGAACTAAACCAGATGGGCAATTTCTCATCTCTGGGAGCAGCTGCTTGCCAAAGTACCCCAAAGGAGGGCACCAGGGATGAGCCCAGCTGCCCTCCTCTCCTCCCCCCCCCCCCCACCTCCTCCCAAGCCAGGATCCGGACAGCAGAGAAGCGTGAGAAGTTCTCATAATCAGAAAATCAGCCCGAGTTCTTTTCGTGATCTCAACATTATTCCCTTTTTGGCAGCCAATGTTCTAGGCTGGTCTGACGTTAATCCTACTTAGAGAGGAGAAGGCTCTGGCAGTGGGGTGATTACTGGTGCCCACTACCTCATTAGGAGGGCAAACGGCTCTGAATACAGAGAGGACGGACCCCCGGGGCACAGAAGATGACAATTTTCAGGTCTCCCCAGGCAGGACTCTGGGGCCGCAGACTCCTGCCGTCCTGCTGCCTGACCAGCCAGCGTGGCCAATACAACCTGAACGGTGACTGAGAAGCAGATCAGGAATGTGGGCACAGGCAAGCAGTGACAGATGCACAGACATTAAATTAAATATCCGCTCACCAACTGCCCCCTCCCTGGGAAAAAAAAAAAAAAAAAAAAGATCATTTCAGAGAAGAAAATGCTGCAGATAAAACCCCCAAGGAACGAATTAGTCGTTACCTTATGCTCTCTGGGGCCCAAGCTTTGCCCATGACCCAAACCAGATGGTAAACATGAACATTTTTAGAAGTTAATTTAAAACCAATTTGATCCCCAAATTCATTGCCTGGATGTAGAATCCTAATCAATCAGCCAACACTCGACCAAAATCATCTAAGCCTGCTGTCACCTCTGGGGGTTAATTAGAAACTGTTATGTGCTGTTTGAGAGATAACTTTATGTAACAGGTTTGAACCAGTAAGAGTTTGGCTTCCGCACAAGCGTGAATTCTGCTGGCTGGGGCCTTGTGTATTAACACGTGCAACTCCAGACCTCTGCAGGATGACGCCACAAAGGTTTTTCATTTTTCTTCCCCTTCAAGCACAGCAGAGAAGGAAATGCCTGTTCTCTCTCCTCTCTCCTCTCCCACCTGAAAGGCTCACTACCTCTCGATTTGTTATGCAGAACACCAGTTGCCCCAAATTACCAAACAGTATCCCCAGTGTCCTGTCTGCAGAAGATTTGAAGGGAGCGGGGGAAAGGGGGGGGGGGAGACAACAGCCCTGGTGTTATTTCGATGTAATGCATCCTGCCCTGTCAATCCCCATCAGTGTGACACCAGTCCGAATGTGGGTTAAAACGCCTAAATTCGACCCTTATCAGCCAGCGTTCCAATTAACCGGCCCGGCAGCTAAATACCCAGCTTGCTCATTTCTGTCCGTCACATTTCTGCAGCCATTCGCTGGCATTGCAAAGTGCCTTCCCGTCCTCTGCCCTCACGTCAACATCCCCCAAACCAAAAATAACGCAGGTTTCCATATTATGGAAATCGAGGCAAGTGGAGGTCCATCACAGACACAAATAATAAAAGCTGCTAATGAGGCAGATCTGAAAATGAAAAAAGCAAAAAACTGAAAACAAACACAAAAACCCCTGTTCTTAATCATCCAATATTTTCTTTCTAAACGAGAACTCCCGAAGGCCGCTTGTTTGGCATAAAACTCACCCAGCAGCAATCGGTGGAAACTGTGTGTGTGTGTGTTTGCAAGAAAAAGAAAAAAATGGAGCTGACTTCCCAGCTGGGCTCTCAAAATGCCCCCCCTTTTCCCTGGCCTGTCCTGCCCGTGCCCCTGGCCTGAGGTTCCCTCCTGGGATGTCTGCCAGTCCCCAGTGTCGAGCCTTGCTTTGACAAGCGGTCGCTCCCAGGACATTTACCTTGGAGAATGATGCTCTGGATCAAATTCTGGGCAACAGCTCCCTTCCAAAGCAAAACAAAACAAAACGAAAACAAATGCACAAAAAACCCCACACCAAGATGTCTATATCTGGTTCCTTTTTGGCCTCAACTGAGCCTCTTTCCTCCAAAATGCAGCCTGAGTCCTTCCCCACACGTGGATTTGGCATCTGTTTCCTGTTGACGGGTTTTACTGCAAGCCCAGCTCGGGGACTCTGTAAAGCAGGGACAACTTTAAGGCCAAAGAGGGAGGAAAGCAGCTCCCAGCCCGGGGCAACCAGGGGCCGTGGCGGTGGCCGACGACCTGTGGGCCACAGGTCCTCCCTATGATAAATAACACGAGAATGAACATCTTGGGGCGGCGTCTCTGTTCCACCATCTCCTCGGTGAGACTCTGAGCAACCGGCAGGAGTATTTTCGTGGCCCTGCCTCCCTGTCGCCACATGTGCTTTCTAAGGGAGGGAGAGAACGATGCCCACCTTCCCGGGGGACGTTTTTGAAGCTACAAGAGTGCCTCTTCTCCATCCCGAGGTGGAGAGGGTGCGGCTCCGAGGAGGGTGAAGTGTTCAGTCTGGAAGGGACGGGGAAGAGGCTCCAGACTGCACGGTCCAGCCCGTCTCCACCACGTCCAGGCTGGGCCGTGGGCTCCCGGAGCTCCAGCAGCTTCGGCCAGAACACGTGGCGGTTGCCCGAGCTGGGCCCTGCACAACGCCTGGCACTTAGGAAGCTCCTAAAAGTGAAGGGGGGCGGGGAGGGGGGTTAACAGTGAGCCAGGAGAAAGGCCCCAAACTCGAATGGCCGAATCTCAGGACCAAGCAGGCGGGGTGTGGGACAGAAAACCTCCAAATCCCGGGGCGTAAGGCACCTCCACTCTGTTTCTGGCTCGTTCACCCACGCTGTATGTGGCTGCTGTGAGCCCGGCCCTGTGCAGGGAGCTGGGAACAGAGTAGCCGCGGGGCCTCCGGGGCTCTCGGGACCTACCATCCAGCGAAGGGAGGGGGCGGGGTGGAGAGAAGAGGTCTGCCATCTGGAAAAGTGTCGCTAAGGCCTCCCGGAGCCGAGACTCGGGGGGGGGGACAAGGAGCAGGCAGCCAGGCCAACACGGGGGGGGGGGGGGGGTAGGGGCAGCAGGTGCGGAGGCCCAGGAGGGGGCGGAGCTTACGGAGGTCGGAGGAGGGCAAAGTGGCCATTGGCACGGGAGGCAGGGAGTGCCGGGGGGCGGGCCGCGATGCCCCGGTGCAGGGTGCGCCCCGACGCCCCGTCCACGTCGGACACTCACCGTTCTCCTTGCCTTCTGCCAGCACCACGCTCGCCCCTGCCCCGCGTGCAGCCTCATCGCCGGCTCCAACGAGCACCACCCGCCCGTGCTGCCCCCCCAGGTGGCCCTGCCCCTGCGCCTGGGCGGCCGCTGGGTCAGCCCCGGCTGCGAGGTGCGCCCCGCTGTGCTGTTCCTCACCAGGCTCTTCACCTTCCACGGGCACAACCGCTCCTGGGAAGGGTATTACCACCATTTCTCGGACCCCGCCTGCCGTCAGCCCACCTTCACCGTCTACGCAGCCGGCCGTTACACCAGGGGCACGCCGTCCAACAAGGTCCTCGGGGGCACCGAGCTGGCGTTTCAGGTCACGCGGGCCCGGGTGACTCCCATGGACCAGGTCACCACGGCCATGCTCAACTTCTCCGAGCCGAGCAGCTGCGGGGGCCCGGGGGCCTGGTCCTTGGGGACCGAGCGGGACGTCACAGCCACCAACGGGTGCCTGCCGCTGGGCATCAGGCTCCCCCACGTGGAGTACGAGCTTTTCAAGATGGAGCTAGACCCCCTGGGGCAAAGCCTGCTCTTCATTGGACAAAGGCCCACGGACGGGTCGAGTCCCGACTCCCCGGAGAAGCGCCCCACGTCCTACCAGGCGCCCCTGGTGCTCTGCGACGGGCTGTCCGGGCCCCTGTTGCAGAAGCCCGACCTCAGGGGCGGGGGGCCATGTCCCCGAGGGGCCCCTCTCCCCGCCCTGCCCCTTGCTCTAGGGCTGGCCCTCCTCGAGTGGCTATGAAATTAACGTGGGACCTGCAGGCCGCTCCTCTGGCCCCTCGCCGCCCCGGGGGACTCCCTCGGGGCACCGACCCCTCCAGCCATGGGTGAGGAAGTGCCCGTCCCCCGCTCGGCTCTGTCTCCGCCGTGGAGAGCGACGCGGCCCCGCTGCACCCCCCCCCCCCGGGGCAGGGGGAGCTGAGCACCCGAATCCAGGTGCACCTGCAAAGCCCAGGACAGCACGGCGGGCAATTCGACGCGAGCGCTGACCACGAACCTGGGCGCGGCCGCGTCAACCGCCGCGCGTCTCTGAGCGCTCGCTCCGGGGTTTCCCGGGCGGGTGGAGGACAGCACCCCTTCTCCCACTCCGTCCTCGGCCTTTTGGGGGACCGGGAGCGACAGTCCGCACGGGGCCGGGGCTGCTCGGCCGGGCCCGCGGCTTGTCGTCTAAACACGTCTAAACACGTCTAAACACGATCAATCCGAATTTAGCGAGACAAACTCAAACCGCAGCCGTGAATTAAAGAAGCTGCTTCGGGCTTTCGGGTACGTCGCCCCAGCTTTCTGGAAGAGGGCTGGTCTCCTTGGGGGCGCCTCGGCTGTCTTGCGCCCTGACTGCTGGCACTTGCCTGCACTTGCCCCTGCGTCTGCCAGCCGGGGCCTCGAGCCGGCCGCACGGCGCAGCCCTCCCGGGCCAGCGCTCCCCGGGGCCCAGAAGAGCGCCTCCCGCGCCCGCACCAGGCTGGCTGCTGGGGCAGGTCTTTGGAGGAACCTTGGAGAGTAATTAATACTAATGATCGCGGTAACACCGGCCTGCTCTGTAATTAGCCCCCCGCACAGGCGTCCTCTGTTCTCAAGGCTCCCTGTGCTTAAGTGACAAGGAGGGAGAGGAACCTCCGAGTGTGTTTTGGGGACCATCCCAGGGAGAGGTCAGGGTCACCGGGCTCCGTGGCAACTTCTGGAGAAGGAGGCAGCCTGCTCGCTGTGTGATGTCCTCCTCTGCCCTGGGGGGGGGGGGGGGGGGCTGTCATCAAGGTGGGGGGAGGACACAAGGCCCCTGCCTGTGTTCCCAGGGCCTCCTCTGTCTACTGCGAAATTAACTAGCATCCTGGTGGGCTCAAGGGTTTCCGGGACTCTGTGCCTGTGATACGCCCCCTCCTTCCTCCCCCCGATTCCTATCTCTGGCTCTTATCACAGATCTTGAACAACAATTGTCTGTGAGGCTAATGATGCTTTCAGAGCAAGCCCCTGTCTTCCGTGAGATTGTGTGGGGTTCCATTAGCCCGCTGAAATTGCTCTGACTTATCTACCCATTCTTCAACAACAACAACGGCAACAACAAAAATACAAAAGAAAAGAATCCCACCAAGTTAATATTCTCTGTAGGTCTCGCAAAGCTAGGAGAGTTCCTGGTGTATTTACCGAAGTACAAAAAGTAATTAAGATTATTTACGGTCTCAGACTGCCTCGGGGTGGGGGGGTGCGGTTCCCCGTGGGGAGGGGGGTGGGTAGCGATAATGTGTCCATGGCTGAGCAAGTCTTGTATCCGAGGCTTGAGGCAACCATGACACCATTTATCATCAAATTTGAATCTTTTAATAAAATTAAACAGCCTGAAAAATGTTCCTGCTGGTTATTAAAGTCAACCAAGGGGATTATGGTTCTAAAGAAAGGAAGCGAAGTGAGTGTCTCCCAGAGAATGTGTGAAAGAGAATAAACGCAGTGGAGGTGAACTCTGGCTCTCTGTCATGCTACTTTGGTTCAGGCTACCGCCCTGCCCTGTTAAAAACTCTCCAGGAGCTTCCAGCGCACTCAGAAGAAAGTCCCAGTTCCTCGGTCACTGATGTCCGCAAGGTCTGGCTGTGCATCCCCACATCCTGGCTGCACGGGCCTTCCTTCTGTCTCTCGATCACAATCAACCGTGCCCTACCCCAGGGCCTTTGCATGTGTCATTGCCGTTTCTCTTTCCCTCCCCACCCCCCACCCCCACCTCCATCCTCAGAAGCTTGGCTTTTTCTAGTCTCCTGCTTAGGGAGGCCAACCATCAGTAACCCCGAACAGCGGCCTCTGTTCCATCATGCCGTCTCTTCCTTATAATGCGTACGGATCACCGTCAGAAATGACCTCTTGCATTCATGTTTATTCTCTGCCTCCTCTACCACAGCTGTGAGCTCCGTGGGAATGGGGAGGGACTGAGTCGGTCCCTGCCGTCTTTTCCAGCAGCTTCGGCAGTGCCTGCCACGTGCTAGCGACCTCAGTAAATACAGCCGAGTAAACAAACTTTGACGTTCCCGCTTAATCCCCACACCAAGACCTGCGAAGAGGCCACAGACACACGCCAGGCATAGCGTCCCTCATGGTTGGGGGGGGTGGGGTGGGCAACAGGGTAGGTGAGGGGTGGGTGACTGCATCTTGCTCGGGGGGGATGCTGAAGGCACAGACCGGAGAAGGGGCCTTGCCCAGCTGCTCCCCAGAACCCGAGGGCTAAGTCTCTGTCTTGGGGTGTCCTTCTGGGGTTCCAGTCCCTCACAGGGGTGGGATTCCTTGACTGTATTCGGGGAAAGCAAGTCAGAGCTGCTCTGTGGGGCACAGCATGAGCCACTTCTAACGGGAGGCTCTCTGGGCTGGACTGAGCTGCCCTCTCTCCCAGGGCCGCTTGGTTCTGGAGCCGGCTGATGCTGGCAGAAAATATCATGGCCGGAGAGAAAGACCACAGGCCTTTTCTCCTGGGCAAGAGGCCGTGCTTCCCAGACTCTGGGCTGAAATAAGGAGGGGTCATCCGGGCGGCCCGAGGGGGCTGGGGAGAAGCCCACAGACGCCAGCCTTCTGGCTCCTTCCTTGGCTGCTTATAATACCCTCCACATAGAACCCAGGATAGCTTTAATCAACGGAGGGGAAAGTAAAACCTATAGTTCTAGCTCAAAACAAAACAACACAAAATTAATGTTCTCCATTCTATGTTCAGTCACGTTTAAAAGGGAAAAAAAAAAAACCCATGCAGTTTATAATTTCATAGCGCAAGCTCCCAGGAGAGTAAATGAGCTTTTTTTTTTTTTTTTAATAAAAAGTTTAAATTGTATACAGCTCTCAGAGGCCCATTAACTACCAGATGCTGGTTATCAGAAGAAGCTATTTCTTTGCCTTCTCTAAGCGAATGTGTTTAATCTCCCAGCGGTGCTACCGGCCTGGGAAAGAGCAGCTCACAGTGACGCGGGCTCTGCCGCCCGCACTCGGCCAGACCCAGGGGGGCCTGGGTGACTCAGGCGAGAGGGAGGCTGCAGGGGGCAGGGCGGGGGTGGCGGCTCCTGACGCAGAGGAGGCAGAGAAGCGCATCAGGGCCGCATCGGGGCCTCGGCCCAGGCCACCTCCCGGCCATCGGCGGCCGGGGAGCAGGTTCTGCTTCACTGCGGGGGTTGCCTCGCAGCAGCTGGAGACCGCTAATCCGCGCCGGATGGTCCTAAGTGACCGATTTCCTCCTCCCACACACCCCACTGGGTGGACGTGAGGGCCCAGGGCCGACCTGGGCCCCCACCTGTCAGGGTCTTCTCACCCCTCCCGCTGCCTGGAATGTCCTACCGCCTTACCCTTCACTGTAAGGAGCCTTTGCTTTGTTTCCTTAGTTCTTGTTGGTCTCTCTCGTTTAGAATAGCAGGCCCTTGTCTGTCTGGTCCCCCCACCACGTGCCCAGGGTGGGGAAGGTGCATGGGCACATAGTAGGAGCTCAGTAAACACTGGTTGAATGAATCAACGCTCTGGGTGCTGATTGGAGGCTCCAAACCAAAGAACCACATCCCCTAAATCTGGTTCCAAATTTTCATGTTGCGATATATATATATATATATATATATATATATATATATACACACATATATATATATACACACACATATATATATATATATATTTTTTTTTTTTTTTAAATAAGATGGGCAGAGAAGGCACATGGGAGGCTCATTCGGTTGAGCATCTGACTCTTGATTTCGGCTCAGGTCATGATCCCAGGGTCGTGGGACTGAGCCCCATGTCAGCCTTCAAGCTGAGCACAGAGCCTGCGTGAGATTCTTTCCCTCTTTCCCTCTGCCCCTCTCCCCTGCTCTCTCTCTCTCTAAAATAAAAACATTAAAATAATTTTTTTAAATAAATAATATAAATAAGTAAATAAGAGCCCAGAACTGCAAATTTGAGGAAATCTGTTTTTTCCTACCCAGGTGGGGCCAACTGCTATCCCAGAACAGGGGGGCCACACAGCCTGACATGGGATGGGGTCCCCTGGGAGCCCCCCTCAGGTCTCACACGTAGTCACAGAGATGTCACAGATGCTCAGCATCATGCAGGCCCCTAAGACTCTCCACCCTTAGCTGTGGAGCCCCTGGTTCAGTTCCCTCGCCAGGAGAATGAGCTGAGACATGTGGAAAGACCGTTTCCGGTAAGAGCTTCAAGAGGAAGCAGGGACACATTCTAAGAGGAATGGCTTTCAACAAAAACCTCAGTGAGGATGGGTCTTCTTCCAGTGAGGTTGTATTTACTTCCTAAGGGTTATTAATAACCCCCTACTCTCACTCCTACACTTGGTATTTTTTTAATCCCCCAGGAGAAAAATAATTAATAAAAAACCTTAGGTGGTTATTACTTCTGTTAAAATCAATTGTCAGGGAGCACCTGGGTGGCTCAGTCTGTTAAGTGCCCAACTTTGGCTCAGGTCATGATCTCACACATTCGTGAGTTCGAACCCCACATCAGGCTCTGCACTGTCAGAGGATTCTCTCTCTCCCTCTCTCTCTGCCCCTCCCCTGCTCTCTCTCTCTCTTTCTGTCTCAAAAATAAACATTAAAAAAAATCAACCGTCAGTTTATTAAGAACTGCATGTACGTACTGAGCACCCAACATGGGCCAGGCAGAACACATACCTTCACATCTACCTCCTTCTGAAATCCCAATAAATTACAGAAAGAGAACAAAAAGGCACAAGATCACATGGACACATGGAAAAGGGGAAGAGAACACAGTCAACGAGAGATGGCAGCAACCTTCTGGAGTCTGGAGGTCTGATGGGCAACATATTGACAGCAGGTGACAGAGAGCAGAGAAAAGGTGGGCTGCCAGGCCAGTTGAGGGGGAGGGGTCAGAAGCAAGTCCACTCGTGCCCCCAAAGTCTTAGCAAGTGGTGGCCCAAGGAACCTCAGAAGCAAAAGAGCCCTGGGGCTGAAAACAGGACTATTTCAAAGTCTACAAAGGAGGTCTAGCCCCAGATTCTCTTCCTAACCCCTGTATGAAACCTGAAGTGTTATCAGGGGATGTCTGGACTTAGAGACTCTCCAGGGCAAGGTGTCATGCTAAAAGCAGAGGTAGCAAATAAAACTCTACACATTAAACTGTTGGGTTTCACAGTTTGTTTGTTTTTTTTTCCTTGAGAGGTCAGTCTTCTGCTGCCAGGCAGGAGACAGGAAGATTCCAGAGCCAGAAGTTCCCCGGGGAGGTATCTGTGAGGTCCCTGCCCAGTAAGCCTGCATGGATACCTACCGTTCAGCAAAGCCCGCCTACACAAATGCAGCTTCCCATCAGCCTTTTGGTGTTTAACTCGTAAATATATTAAAGGACAGTCAAGGATCACCAGACATTTAAGGAAAGCCTCCAAAATGACAGAGAATAAAACCTAGTCCAAAGTGACTAGTATGAAGCAGATAATGCAGGGGACAGAACAACAACAAAAAGAACTATACCACCCTCAGTGAAAACAATGCTAACCTTTTAAAGACCATCGCCATTATCTAGTCCCTCTTATTCACAGAACAAGAAAAAAATAACTATAATATCCTCAGTGAAAAGAACACATATATCTAGCAAGAGCAGGCTGTTATAAGCAAACAATAGTAATTAGAAAGGAAAGACTCTTGAAAATTAGAAATACAATAGCAAATAAAAATCAAGGGAAAGTTGGAAATTAAAGTTGAATAATTTCCCCAGAAATTAAAAAAAAAATGGATCAGGAGTTAAAATGGTATTAGACTTCTTAAGGGCAACACTGGAAGCCGGCAGTCAGCAAACAACGTTCTCAAAACCCTCCAAATGATCTCTGAGCTTGATTTTTATACCCAGTACAACTATCACTCAAGTGTGAGGGCAGAATGGACCATTTTCAGATATGTAAAGTTCTCAGAAAAGTTATCTCCCATACTCCTTTCTCAGAAACCAGCTTAAGGATGTGCTCCACCACAATGAGGATGTAAAACAAGAAAGAGGAAACTAGAGATCCGGAAAACAGGATCAACCCAAAAGAGAACAAAGGAAGATGACGGTGAAGGAAGGGCCTTCCTGGGATGAGAGCTGTGCAGCAGGTCTAGAGGCCAATCAGTCCAGAGAGCAGCAAGAGAATGGAGGGCTCCAGGAGGGACTTTTCTGAGAAAATACATAAAAATCACAGAGTACCGGGGCACCTGGGTGGCTCAGTTGGTTAAGCATCTGACTTTGGCTCAAGTCATGATGTTACAGTTCATGTGTTCAAGCCCCACATCGGGCTCTGTGCTGACAGCTTAGATCCTGAAGCCTACTTCAGATTCTGTCTGTCTGTCTGTCTGTCTGTCTCTCTCTCCCTGCCTCTCCCCTGCTTGTGCTCTCTCTCAAAAATAAGCATTAAAAAAAAATTACACAGTACCTGACATGTGAATGCTCTTACACTTCTGTCAGAGTCTGGGGCTGAATTAATTATAAAGATATATAAGAAACTAAGAGGTGCCTGGGTGGCTCAGTCGGTTAAGTGTTTAACTCTTGATCTCAGCTCAGGTCTTTACCTCAGGGTTGTGAGTTTAAGCCCCATATTGGTCTCCACACTGGGTGTAGAGAAAGGAAGGAAGAAAGAGAGAGAGAGAAAGAGAGAGAGAGACAAAGAGAGAGAGAGAAAAAGAGAGAGAGAGAAAGAGACAGAGAGAGAGAAAAAGAGAGAGGGAGAGGAAGGAAGGAAGGAAGGAAGGAAGGAAGGAAGAAAGAGAGAGAGAAAGAGACAGAGAGAGAGAAAGAGACAGAGGGAGAGGAAGGAAGGAAGGAAGGAAGGAAGGAAGGAAGGAAGGAAGGAAACTAAGCAAACAAAACACTGGGATTTAGTAACTTGGGAAGGGGGATAAAAGTTATATATAAAAGGGAAATATGGGGGCACCTAGGTGGCTCAGTTGGTTAAACTTCCGACTCTTGGTTTCGGCTCAGGTCATGATCTCACAGTTCATGAGATCGAGCCCCGCACCGGGCTCTGTGCTGACAGCTCGGAGCCTGCTTGGCATTTTCTCTCTCCTTCTCTCTCTACCCCTCCCCTGCTCTCTCTCTCCTTCTCAAAATAAATAAATAAATAAACATTAAAAAATACTATTGACAATAGCGAGATTATGGAAAGAGCCCAAATGGCCATCGACTGATGAATGGATACAGAAGATGTGGTTTATACATACAATGGAATACTACTTGGTGATCAAAAAGAATGAAATCTTGCCATTTGCAGCGATGTGGATGGTACTAGAGTGTATTATGCTAAGTGAAATCAGTCAGCCAGTCACAGACAAGTATCGTAGGATTTCACTCATATGTGGCATTTAAGAAACACAACAGATGAACACAGGGGGAGGGAAGGGAAAATAAGACAAAAACAGAGAGGGAGGCAAACCGTAAGAGACTTTTACTTTTATTTTTTTAACGTTTATTTATTTTTGAGACAGAGAGAGACAGAGCATGAACGGGGGAGGGGCAGAGAGAGAGGGAGACACAGAATCGGAAACAGGCTCCAGGCTCCGAGCCGTCAGCACAGAGCCCGACGCGGGGCTCGAACTCACGGACAGAGAGATCATGACCTGAGCCGAAGTCGGGCGCCTAACCGACTAAGCCACCCAGGCGCCCCCATAAGAGACTTTTAAACACAGAGAACGAACTGAGGGGTGCCGGAGGGAGGGTGGGTGGGGGGATGGCTAGACGGGGGATGGGCATTCAGGAGGGCGCTTGTTGGGATGAGCACTGTCATATGGAAGGGATGAACCACTAAATTCTACTCCTGAATCCATTACTACACTATATGTTAGCTAATGTGGATTTAAATTAAATAAATAAATAAGGTATAAATAAATAAATAAATAAATAAGTACGTAAGTAGGAAATATAATCGTAGAACAGACAATACCGTGTTGTGAACAACATTTAAATCTTTATCAAGCAAAAGGATACCGACAGAGCCAAAAACTGTGACATAACACTATGAGAGGGAGGGAAAGAGACTGTGTTTCAGACGGGGGTGGAGAGAAAGGTTATATTGGAACTAAATCCTTACCTTCCTTAGGGGGGGAGGAGGTTGGGGGGGAGGGAACAGCAGTTGGGTTTGTACAAATCAGACTCGTCCTCAGTGTCGGAGACTGAGGGAAACACCGGACAAAATGCCCAAAGCACCAGCCCTGAGCTGCCAGCCCCTCCTCTTTAATGGTTTCATCATTACGAACGGAAAATACTTTCTGTGCTTGGGAGTCACATTTAGGACCTTGGGCAATGTGACTGCAGGGGGGGGGGGGCGGGGGGGGGAGGTTGAAATATAACAATGGGTCTTGCCTTGACTTTAAAAAGCCTCCTGCCTTCTATACACATTTTCCTAACATTTTTGCAGTAGCATTAAAGGCACATTTTTCAAAAAGTCCATAACACGAATACTGTGTTTCTCCAAATTTTTGCTTTTCTTCTTCGAAGTGATTTTGCTTGTCAAACGCTGCTAAGAACACAGAAACAGAAGTTCTACTCGGACTCGGACAAGCCTCGGCTCTAAGCGCAGCTCCCGAGGGGCGGGGCGGGGTTTCCGTTTCTGGGGGGTTGGCTGGGTCTCCCCCATCCCAGGACTCTGGCAACTTCCCCCGTGGCAGATGTGTCTCCTGATGCACTAGTGATGGGATGGGATACTAGTGAGAGAGAGAATGCCAGAACGGCTCCTCCCACCGTTGGCTGGAACACACACACCTCTCTGCCACAGCCTGGATCTAACCGCCTAAGGGTGACCACCGTTTTGAGCCCCTTACAGGACCGCCCACGGTCTGGGCTGCTGAAATGTGCCTCATTTGTGCCATGTGTGAAAAGGACCCCTGGGAAGCAGGGAGAGATGCTCATTTAGACTAACACAACTGTGACACCGCTAGGACAGGTCACAAATGGGAGCTCCATTAGTTGGCAATAAAGGATTATCTCCCGCTGCCCAATCCGTTCCTACGCGCTCTGCAGCAAGTGATTTTCCCATTAGTAAAATACTGTACGTTTCTGCTTCCACACTCACACATGTACGCCTTTAGAGTCTTCATTTTTGCTCTTCTATGACTGGCCCTTTGCACGGTAAGCCTTTACTTCCTTTGAATTTCCACCAGCCCAGATCTTCACGAGTGTGTTCAAAGGGCCTTTACACGTACGAGAGGCAGCTCAGCCTCGTGCAAAGAAATGTGGACCGAAACTAAGAAACCGTGTGCCTTTTCCAGACGAGCAAGGATCAAAAAAACATCAGACATCGCGACGTGCTGGTGGCAGGGGGAGGCGGGCAGTGCCGGGACCGCGAGCCGGTGCACCCTCCTTGGAAGATGACGTGGAAGTCACAGACTTTAAAATGCGAGCCCCCTCTGACTCAAACATTCCTCTCCCAGACCCGTCCCAAGCTACTCTTGCTCACGCAAAGGGGTGTCGCCACAGCCGTGTCTGTAACAGCAAGACTAGAAACTACTTAAGTGCACCTCCACAGAGGGCTGGCCAAGTAAGTTAATTCCGGGCACATCACAGCGGGAAACGAGAGAGCCGTTAAGAAAATGCGTGTGGACACGAAATGATGTCGAACAGATGACAAAGTCACAAAGCAACAGACACGGCAGGGCGGGTAGTGTGTGCTGTGTGTAAGGACGCACAGGGTATGTGCACAGGGACACACGGGCAGGGACGATCTCTGGAAAGACTCAAACAAGAAACGGGAAACTCCAGGAGTCTCTGGAGAAGGGCAGTGGGTTTGGGCCTCAGGGGGGGACTCTGCGGTATCTTTTGGACTTGCGTGAAGTCTTACAGGCTGCATGTGTCACTCTCCCGAGAGGAGTTAAAATGTCCTCGTTAGCGTCTTAAAAATACTGTAAGATGGAGAACCGTCCACCACTGTGAAAGACAGAAGTCGCCCCACCTCGCAGACTTGGAAGCCATCTACACCAGCCAGGACTCTGTATACACAATCAGTGACAAATGCCCCCCACCCCGCTCCCCCCCCAGGAAAGTGCAGGAATGCGTGCCTGGCCCCCATACTGAGTCTCCCTGGACCAGTTTCCTCATCAGTAAAATGAGGAAGTTGACCTAAGTCACCCCTTAAGTCGGCTCCCGTCACGCAAAGTATCTACGATTTTCCATTTACACGGATTTTATGTTCCTAAGAGTCGGTGAACGAATAAAGCGACGGGCTCTAGTGTGTTCTCTAAAGCATATCCGAATGCTCTTAAGCCATCCACTCAAAATAATTTTACACTGAAGCATCCTTTAAGTATATTCAGAGCACAGAATTTATTGAACAGAATACGGAGACAGCTAGTACAAAAGTTTATGCCTCGGCCGGACAGGTCTCATCAGGCTGACACGGAACATGTAAGAACATGCTGTGAATGGCTCCTTCGATCAGGGCGCTGCAGAAATACATCTCCTTCCCTCCGGGAAACGTAAAGTCAGCCATAAAACCATGAATTTATTACATATCAGATAACCAAAATGTACGATGGGAAAGAGGCTTTTCCTGCACAAACTTTTAAAATGGATTCTATGTCAAAACAGGAAATAACAACTTAAAATACAGAAAAGAAACGTTAAGAACACGAAAGCATTCTAAGACGTCGCTTAAAATACTCGATTCCCAAGACGTTCCTGTACATCGAAGTCAGGGCAAAAACACACGCCACACACTGCGGAGAGAAAGACGTAAGGCAGACCAGGGACGGCATGTGCCATCGAAATGACTCTTTGCTCACAGAGGAGAGGGGAAGGTGAAGGGGACCTTTAAACAGACCACTCTGAGTTTCTCGTAGGAAGTTTCAAATGGCAGCAGTTTATAAATTCTTTAAGAAAGGAAATGCGAGCCGCAGAAACGAGAGCCAAATGCATCTTGCCGTCTTGCGTGCGTACAGAAGCTTCCAGCACCTTACCGAGGCTGCTTACAAATGGAACACACAAAAACAAATCGCTCCCATTGATTACTTCCTCCCCATCTCCTACAGTATCTAACACACAGAAGGTAAACGGGTAAGTGTTTGCCAGATGAGTGACTGTTGGAAGCGGGCGGCTCTTGTACACACGGTCTCAGTGTCGCAGACAATAAATTCTGACCTTTGAATCCAAGTAAGAGAGTCAATGGGAAAAAATATCCTTCTATGAATGCCGCGGGAGAGGGTAACAGCTGAGTGTAGTTTACTTCTAAGATAACAAAAGAAAGATGGGAATGCAGGCATCCGGCTCTTAAAAAAAGAACCAGACCTTGTTCGTATCACATGGAAAACCACGGAGACGACGTTGAGAAACATGCATGCTAATCTACATTCGTTTTTAAATCACAAAAAGCGATGCATCCTTGTTAGCACTGAGCCGTAATGAAACCGTGCGGAGATATCTGCCGTGTCTACCCTAGCCGGTGTGCACTGAAGGGAAACGCGAAGTCAAAGGCAACCTGTTTGGCTGCGGCCGGCCAAGGCGTTGGGTGGGAGTCAAATGAAAGGCTGGGGCGGCAGCCGGGCCTGCAGAGGCCGGGCTGGGCTCCTGCCGCTCATCAAGATGCAGTGAGTGTCCGTCAGTCCTGCACCCACGTCCATTAGCCAAATGATTAAATATACGTCAACCCTGTGCTATAATAAAGTAATTCTAATAGGGCATTGTCACAGGATCAATGTTTCCTGGTTTAAAAATAAACATCAGCATTTAGCTAGCAGCAGAAAACTATTATCCCAGGGTACTGTTTTATTCAACTGACATCTTTTAATCAAAGCAATCCATATTGTGGCAACATTCCAAGGTATCGTAATTGCAAATATCTACGGCAAGTTAGGTAATAGCTGTATTTTGGTTGCTGGCTTTTTCTGCCTCTTCTACAGAGTCGATGCAGACATTCTGTGATGAATTAATTCCATTAGGGAAAACATCGGAAGTGACTGTATGACTCGAGACCACGTCTCACCTGCCTCCACGGGTTCCCTTCTAACTATCAGACGCAACCGTTTCGTGTGCGTTCGTGTCTCCTAGATGTTTCTGTAATGAAAGCGAGTAAAACGAAACCTTGTTTTTCAGCGGCACCGATGTAGCTGAACACCCCCACGGAGGGAGGTCTGGATCCCCCCCCCCCCCCCCCCCGGCAAGGGGCAGGAGGCCTCGTGCACCCCAGTTAACACCCGGGGAGTCTGAGCCCCGTGGACTAGGGGTGCGGCGGACGGCACTCGGGCGCAGGGGTGAGCCGGCTGGGGGGTCTCGCTGGAGACGCATGCTCACAGCCTTCCGGGCCTGCCTCTGGGCTGCTGCCCCCCGATCAGGGTCTGCTGTGACTCGCTCCCTTCCGTGACTTCCCGGAGAAGGGCAGCGCTGATTCGGGGAGAGGTCTGAGCCTGGCAGCTCGGTGGTTTTCAAACCCCGGCGGGCCACTTCCGGGATACCAATTTTAATGAACTGCCCTCGCTCCGCATTTAATTTACAAGTTATGTAAAGCCTCCGCAGAAAAGCATCCTCGCCGCTGCCTCGCCGAGACAGACTGGCAATTTTCTTTCTACGGCCCCCCAATTCATTCCCCAGGAGCATCAGGCAGAGATCTTCAGGCGATGAGAAAATGGAAACACGCGCATTTCTGCACCGCCTGAAGTGTGTTTAGTTTCCAAAGGAAAAATGAAACGCATCTCGGCGAGGCTCGCTTCATCTTCAGAATGAGCGCACAAGCTATGGAGGCGAACCCATCGAGGTGCGCGGCCGGTCGGGGCGGCCGGGGCAGGGAGAGCTCGCTCACCAGCCTTACACACGACTGCTCCGAGTGGGACCCGCTCAGAGGCACCCTTGGTGCCAAATGAGAGGATCTAAGCACTTGCTCAACCTCTCGGAGGTTCCATTTCCTCCTGTGCGCAACAAAGCCCCCGTGCCCCCTGGGTCACAGCAGTCAGGAGGATTCGGCTCAGTGACGGAATGTACCGGCAACACTCGGCACGGCGCGGAGGGAGCGTCGCAACAGTGGCAACTTTCTCTAAAAGGCCCCTATCAAAGCGGCTCTGCGGAAGGCTAAAAAAAAAGGGGGAGGGGAGGGGAGGGGGAAGCCACCTACAAATCCGATCAGGCCAGGGCCACCCTGAGGGACCCCACTTTACGTGCGGCACGTGTGGTCTCCGAGCTGCCCTTCGGGTACCGGAGAGTAATCGCAGGCCGCGTCAGATCTGTGCACGGGGACCAGGGACATCCGTCCACTGTTCTAAATACAGGGCTTTCTAAATACAAGTCCGTTTCTGCTGATCTTTGGAAGCATTCACTTCCAGCCAGCGGCACGCACACCCAAGCTTAACCGAGACAGGGCTCCCCAGAGTGTTCGCTTCTGACAACTCCAGAGTTGGAGTCGGTCCGCCTCCAGCCGGATGGACTCAACAGAAAGGGGCCGGAGAGGCCGCCCTAGAGCACAGGCCGCGCGAGACGCCCTCAGTGAGCTGCCATCGCCAGCAGGGGGCGCAGCGGCCTCTTCACCTGAGAAGGGCTGGGAGAGGGGCGTTACTCAAGGGTTCAAGGTGACTGACGCCCACGTCCCATCTCTCTCGTTTTTTCCTTTTCAAACCAAGAATTCCACAAACCGTAACCAGAAACTTGTAAATGGTCCAGTTCTTTAAAGAAAGGGACTGAAAATGACAAACGCTGTTGTATTTTGGCATGGATTCTGAGTTTGCAAATATAAAGATTTGTGAGTGCAAAAAATATAGGCACCATTTGAAAAATGTTAAGCTACTTACATATGGTACATATGCTACACACGCACACACGCGCGAGCGCGCGCGCGCGCACACACACACACACACACACACACACACACACACACGAGTTTGTTTTCAAATTAATTTGAAAGGTATTTAGCTCTGAGCCATCACTGCATTCAGTTATATCTGACTCAACACAGCCTGCAAGTCCGTGCTGATATCTTTCGATAGCAATTCTGTTCCTGGGATTTGTTTGAAAGCGTTTAGGTTTTCACGGATCACTGGAGGTTCCTCATTTTTCCCCCTTCTGTGTTATGTAGGTATAAGCCGTCTCTCTAGGCATAAACTGTCCACTGGTAAAAATCAATTTTGATTTTATCAGTATTTATTACTGCTGGTGCCAGCAATTTAGAAGACTAGGGAGGGAAACGAAACATGCAAACTAGGAGAAGGAAAAAAAATTAAAGCTGGGTCCTCATACCTACAAATAACACAGCCTGCCGTCTTCAAGAGGTATTTTGGTACTGTGCGGAGAGCTTAAATTATCAATTTAAAAATTCAATCAATAAAAATTTAGAGGACTCTCTTATTGCTTACATTGCTTATGTATTTGTGGGCTTGGTGGCAGGTCCCTACGAGGGCACCGCTCCCAGAGGGGCTGGAAAGCGGTGCCTGAGGGCAGGCGGGGGGGTGGGGAGGGGTGGCTTGCTTCCGGGCTGGCACCCCGGCCGGCATCAGCCCTGCCCGTGCCAGGCCAGTTTGTTCTGATTACCTCCTCTTGGGGCAGGACAGACCCACGTCAGGGGAACACACATCCACCTCTTTGCCTTTCCTCTCATTCCTTCTCTTCTGTCATTCTCATCTGAGCAAAAGACACTCAAAAGGTGCGTACTCCTCCAGGTTCAAGATCTTGGCTGTCTGTGGCTCCCGCAACGGTCCCAGACCCTTGGCAGTGCTTGCCCCCCACACACTCACCCTCTCCTGACACGCCCTTCACCGACTGCGTGGTTCCATGACATCCAGTCTGCCCACCATCACCCTCCACCTCTCCCCGGGGAGTTCCCTTCTTCTGCTCAGAAAGTTCCATAAACTAACATGCGCTCACCAAATCTTAACCTCCAAAGAAGAGAGATTTTATAGGATGATTAGTCAGAAAGAAGACAACTCTGGATCTCAAATTCAGATTTTCAGCTGTGAGCAAAATGCCCTCATCTTTGAGAAGCTGAATGCCGGCTCCTACATATACATGAGACACTAAATTGCTTTGCAAGACCCAAAACAGAACGGATATCCGAGGCACTCTTTTCAAGAACTCACTCGCCCCAGGAGAGGCACGGGCAGACTCCAGCCTCACCGGCCAAATCCCACCAGCCGTTCTTGTGAGTGAGGTTTTGTGGGAACGCACAGCCACGCCCTTCGAGAACAAGTCTGCAGCTCTCTGCTCTAGAGAAACGGGAACAGCTGGAGACCCTGCTGGTCACTTCCCGTCAAGGCCATCGGGTGCCGCCAGCCACGAAGAGTGGTTCGCTGCAGCTCCCACACCTGGACTGGAGTCTGCTTACAGAAAATTCATGGCAGAAAGCGTCTCATTCTGTTCCGGAAGCCCCCGGATCCGCACGCACGAGAGAAGACTGGACACTAACTTCTACTTGGGTGGCCCTCCACGTCGGGCGCTCTCAACGCGGTCTGACCGACAGGTGTGTGGCTGAGCAGCAGGGCCACTCCGTGTTCACCGTGAGCACTCGGGACGCACAGGAACTTCTCGTGAAGACAGAAGCTACTTACTTACTCAGCCTACAGGCATCCAGCTGCCAGGCTTTAGGTCCCTGACCAGACCCCCAGAGCCACAGCCAAGGCCCTTGTGCCCCAGCCAAGTTCAGGAGCAATGTGACTCAAGTGAATGACTTCTAACGACCTTCTTCCTTTTGATGGATCTGTCTTTTCAAACCCACCCACTCCCTGGAGCCGCACTCAGCCTGCCTTTCACTAATCTTTCCTGCCTGGCTCCTTGACCCAAAGGAGAGTTCTTTTCCTACCGAAGGGCAAGGTAATGGAAGGGAGAGGGTGACCAGTTGCTTAAGATTTTCAACAGTTTTATTTTTATACTTTCAGTTGAAGCCAACGCCACACACACACACACACACACACACACACACACACACGCGCGTATATAGCTGCATCTATATTTAAATCATTAAACATGTATTTTCATCGATAGGGCTCATTTTAAAGCCAACCTTCCAATAACAAAATAACGAGGATCATAAAAATAATAATTTCCCCTCTACAGCAAAGGTGACAAAATGACAAAAGAACTCTTAATTCTGGGGCTTTATTTTAATTTTTTTTCTTTTGAAGATGCTACACAGTCGAACAGAATTGGATTGGTCTTTTATGGCATAAAATTAATTTACAGTCAAACTCCCAATCACTACTTGACGACTATCTGAAGAGCCTGTGGCCCCTCTCCCCGCCCCCACCCAGCTGGCTCCCTCTCCGCCACCACCCTGCCGCCCCATCTCGGGCCAGGGCCACACGGGAAAGGTCAGGACCAGACTCAGGGCGCCCGTGCTGGAAGTGTAAGTGGTGGCTGAGGGACAACGAGGGAACAAGAAAGAACGTCAGCTACTCTTCTCCACCAGAAAGGGTGACAGAGTTGGCCGCTGACACTAAGAAAAATTCCCTCTCGATGACGACTGTCGTTCGTCTACACAGAGAAACACTTCGTGGCAGCTGTTCCCAACGTTCACAGCACCCCCACCTGCATCGACGCGCAGAGCCCAGGGCCTGGGGGGGGGGGGCGAGGAGGGGGGGGGGAGCCCGCAGCCCTCCGGCAGCACAGGTGTGATCTGGAGGCCACGGCATTAATCATGGTCTCGTGGCAAGAAGGAAACCTGAGAGGAAATACATTAAATAGGTTAAATATGCGTTACACATCTCTGAAGAACAATTCCATCTCACTACGTGAACCAACAGTAATTCAGCTTGGTCCCTTTAAGAGAACAAAGCATGGACTTTAATTTCCAAAGTGGTGGGTCAGTCGGTCACCGTCCGCCTCCCGCTCCCGACGGGCAGATCTGACGCTGCCACAGCACAATTCTTCTGGCTTCTGACCCTGTTCGTCAGTCCCAGGGAACCGACGGCCAGGGCAGAACATGGAAAAGCAGCCCGGGGAGCGAGGGGGCGGGTGGGGGGTTGCTCTGGGGAGGGGACGGCCCTCCCCACCCCCACCGCACCGGGCTCCGGCTCCCCTGAGGGCCAGCACCAACCGGCAGGAAGACTGTCTCGTTCTAAGAGAGGTAATCAGTCCAGCCACACGTACCAAGGCTACAAATGTTTAAAATGACACTTCCAACACGCCATTATGGTTTAATCACGGTTTCCCTTGTCATTCACAAAGATCATTATGTTCCCCCGATCACTTACTATACATTTTTAACTTTCTAGAAGATTGTTACGTTATAATTTGTGTGTGTGTGTGTGTGTGTGTGTGTGTGTGTGTGTGTGTGCGTATGTGCACGTGTGCGCACGCGTGGGGAGGGGGTAATTTAAAGGCAAGACCTGTGAGATGTCATCATACATTAACTTCTTTTGAGACACATGGTTATGATAAATTCAAACCCCACAGAATGGCGGGCCCGTCAACGCAGTGTGCCACCCTCCGCCTGCCGCGTCTACAAGGCGATCTTCCCTATGATCACGCCGACAATGAAGAACAAAACCACGAGAGCAAGGAGCCGGGCGCTGAGGCCCTCCTCCTTCCCAGCCGCGGCTGACACGGGGACGGGGCTGTGGCTCTGCACCGTCTTCCTCATGCGAAGTCCGTCTTCTTCCTACGGAAGCAAATGCACATTTTCAAAGACAACCCAAGGCCCCAGAAGCAGAAGTCAGCTGTACAGTTTAGCAGAGCAGGGTGGGCTTTTAAGCACAGACTCGGATCACGTGGTGTGGTCCAGCCTCCTCACTTTTCAAAGGGAGAAACCGAATCCCACAGAGGAGAAGGCGCTGGCTTGAGGCCAGGGAGAAAACGCTGCCAGCAGCCGGCCCCTCTTCCCTTCTGCCAGTGCGCCTTTTTATACCACGCATCTAAAGCAGGGCCTCGGCTCCCCGTGACTTACAGAGGAAAAGCTCCCGACGGGGTCCGCCAGGCACACGTGAGACCTGGGACCACCCACCGTCCTGGCCGCGCCTCCGGGCCCCCCTTCTACCCTCCAGCCCTCTCTGTCCTTCTTCCTCTGATGAGCAGTCTTCCCCGCTCAGGGCATCAATGTGTGAACGACAGGCATTTCCCGAAGCACAAATCTAAAAAATCACAAGAAGCTACACAGGTAGGGGGCCCACAAGTTTTCCAGTGCAGAGCTCTGTAGTTGATGAGTTACATGGAGACTGCTGGATAGAAAACAATGGTATCTGGAATACTATTAAGATGTGACACGGTTTGATCAATGCATCTCAAATATGTTCGACTTAAAGCAAGGAATTCCCGCCAAAGGAGCAACATCCTTTTTCACATCTCTACAGACATTCGGCCACACTTTTCCTCCCTCAACTACGTAGATATGCACAGAATAGAAACCCTTTCTTTCTTCACTGATCCCAAGGCCCAGTGCACATTCCTCAACAGGGCATGCGTCTCTCTCTCTACGTGGTCCCGGGCATGCCTCCGGCTAACGACCCCGTCTGCTCATCCCCAGACTCGTAGGTCCTGGAGACAACAGGCAGCCAGCCCGCCAAGCTGACTCTCCAGGCACTTGGGGCCATCTCTGTGGGACCACTCATCAGTCGGGTCTCCAGGACCCGTGTCTGTGTCTCCCCAGCGACCCCGGTCAACGGGGAGCTCCTCCATGGCGAGGACAGCTCACGTATGCACCCGCAGTGCCAGGTACAAGGGAGGGCCTCGAGAGGCGTGTTGGCCAAATGAAAGAGTGAAAGGAACAAAACAAGAAATCAGTGTTTGGCAGGGATAAAGAATCTTCTAACGTCAAGACTGGTCCGCTAGGATTGTGAAGATGTTCTGCTCACGGGGCATGGCCGACACCACTGCACAGTGATGAATGAGCGGCATTATTCGATTAACTTCAAAAAAAAAAAATGGGCCCGGCAAAATACAGCATTTATTTTATTGGGTTTATATAGAAGCTATTTCTACCTATTTATCACTTTAAACGTTTCTGAAGAGAAATACACTCAAGAAGAAGCTTCAGGCAGATCTTAGATTTTTCGCCAAAAAGTAAAGTGTCAGCTTCATAATTTACTCCATACCAAAAGTTACTGAATGAGGCAAATCAAGATTACTGCAAAGAAAGAAGATGATGCCATTTTCCAGACACTGTCAGTTCTCCTGTCTCTACTACACTGTCAGCATGAAAGAAGGAAAAGTCAATTGAACTGAATTTCTCATGTGCATCTGGTGCCACGGTACTTAAAGAGCGACAGTCCAGGGCCCGGTGGGGCGGCAGGACCGAGAAGAAGACAACAGGCCGGCCTCATACTTAAGCTGCAACAGAAGTTCCTGGGATCAGATGTTCAGAAACCTCTTCAAGACCCAAGACCCCGTCTGAAACAGACATACTCTTAAAGCTGGAAGGGGCCTCAGACACGTTCTGTGAGTGGAGGCCCAGGAGACGCCGTGACCACCACAGATTCAGAGCGGGTCAAGTGTAAGCAGTCACTACCACAACACGTGAGGGCTCCGGGGCCAAATGAGGGACGCCGTGCCCTCCCCCCCCCCCCCACCCGTGCAGCCCGACCCTCTGACGCCAGTGCCGATCCCTCCGTCAGCATCCGCCCACCGGAGACTCGGGGGCCTCCTTCTGTGGGCTCCACCTGTCTGCCGTGACAACTTCCTGTCTCCGAGCTCCTCACCACATTAGTAGTTTGTTGAGACCCTACTGCCCAGACCCACCTAGAATCTCCAAAATCCAGAATGACGCCTGTGTTAAAACAGAGTACAGGTCAGTATTTACCCTCCTAAAAAAGGACTCTCATCCAGTGTGGATGGAGTAGGATTTGAAAATGTGAAGTCAGGATACCCACTGCGGTTTTGTTCTTAATCTCAGAATTGATCTTCAATTTATACTAGCGGGAGGATGACAGAGGCTTTGTTTCTCAACACGAGGACAAGAGTCTGCAGGCTGAAGCGGGAGAATGGGAAAGATGGGGACTCTGGGGCACACAGCCCGGGTTCTCATCTCACTGACCGTGTGATCTCAGGCAAGTCACTTAACCTCTCTGTTCCTCAGTTTCCTCATCTGTAAAGTGGGGATGATGATAATCCCTACACTTCACCAAAGGGTTTAGAAGATCAAATAAATTATAACACACAAAGTACAAGGGAACAAGAATTTGAATAGCTGAGAAACTTCTGCTCAAGGGACGCTGGTTAATTAGAGGGCAGGGGGTTGTTCAGAGCTCTTTTGAGAACCTGATGAAAGCCACAGACCTCTCTCCCTGAGGAAAGAATGTGCAAATACAAAACAACTCTACAAATTCAGGGATTCATCAACTTCACCACCCAAGATCACAGGAGGAAAGCCCTTGTTTTCTGCAGATTGTCAGGAATAAAATACCACTGGGGCACCTGGCTGGCTCAGTCGGTACAGCATGCGACTCTTGGTCTTGGGGTGGTTGAGTTCGAGCCCCATGTTGGGTGTGGAGATTACTTAAAAGACTTATAAACTCTTTAAAAAAAACAATAAAGAAAAGAAAAGAAAAGAAAAGAAAAAAGAAAAAAAGAAAAGAAAAAAGACAAGAAAAGACAAGAAAAGACAAGAAAAGACAGAAAAGACAAGAAAAGACAAGAAAAAAGAAGAAAAAGCCATTACCTTGAATTGCTTGTTCTCCTCCCGCAGCCTCTGAACTTCACCTTGCAGCCTCTTACACTCCTCCATGACCTTCTTAACCTCAGTGTCATCCAAAGAGGAGCTCAGAGCTTTAGACACCGTTGGTGTTTCTGTCTTTGATGCGGTTGTGGGTATGATTTTATTTATTTCTACATCATGCTGTTCAGAAATAAATGAAAGCCCAAGTGTCACCAACTATGTAATAAAGGACTTTTTTATGCAAAGTAAAGTAGTTCTCAGCAAACACCACACGTGGTAGTGTTTCATCCACACTGTAAAATGTCACATTTATTTTAAAAATGGATCACTTTATCTAGTATCTTAATAATCTAAAGCAACGGGGCCCCAGAAATTATGGATAAGGGCAAATAATGAAGTTCGGCTGAGACTAATACTTCAAAGAAAGAGAAAAAGGGCCGTGCATACCACACTAGCAAATCCCCGCCATGCAAACAGTAGCGTATCGTAATCGTACAAGCTCAGGAGTTACTAGCCACGAGTTACTGTCACCAGGAAGCCCTGAACATCCCCAGGATGGGCTGGGACGGGGGACGGGGGACGGGGGAGGCCAAGGAGAACGTGACACCGAGGGCGATTTATGTCACGAACTCAGAACTCTGAAGCTGCGTTGCAGGTGAAACGAGCTCAGCGTCTGCGATATTTCAATCCAGGGACGTGCGCGTCCCCCACGTCCCGGCCAAGACGGTCACGACGGCCTCTGGAGAGTGCCCGGGGCGGGGATGTTCAGGTGTGCTGGGGAAAATAGAACAGGCGGGGACCAGCGTGCTGAGGGCTCCGTGCGGCCCCAGGAAAACGACTAGCTCTCCCTACCGCGCCCTCGGGCTCGACCCCTCGTCTTCCAGAGGAGAGGAGGGGTTCCTGCCAGGGCGCCCCCTACCCCCGCCTCCACAAAGCTGGCTCGGCACAGGGCCGGGAGCCGAACAGCGATGCCGACCTTACCGGGATGTGC
This sequence comes from Prionailurus viverrinus, assembly GCF_022837055.1. NCBI lineage: Eukaryota > Metazoa > Chordata > Mammalia > Carnivora > Felidae > Prionailurus > Prionailurus viverrinus. The sequence continues at coordinate 4,908,494 of NC_062563.1, forward strand.
AGCGGGAAGAGAAAAAAGCAAAAACAAAACAGCCCACTACCCATCTGAGAAACAGGATAACGACAGCGGTCAGTCACTGAGCAGGAAGAAAATACTAAGCAGTGGTGACACATTATCAACAGCATCCCTGGACGCTGCTGTGGACGATGTTAACAATGTGAGCGCTTCGATTTCCCAACTCCAGCTATTAACAGCCAGGGTAGTTGAATATTCTGTGTGTTTCAAACAGTGCTTTTGATACAATTGAAGCTTTTCTGACTAGGTTGAAGGAAGGTCCAAATTAGCACTTCGGATACAGTCTTCTCTCTTCAACTGGCCACAGGCAAGGGCCATGACAGGCTTGCCCCTTGGCTTCCCAGAGAAAAGCCAGTCGACAGCTTGGAGGAAGCCGGTCCTTTCAGCAACCCCCTCCGGCAACACGAGGTGGGGGGGGGGGGGTGACTCCCAATGGAGGCGATGATTCCGCCCCCACCCATGCACAACGGGCAATGTCTGGAGACACCTTTGGTTGTCGCACGAGAGGGGGGACTGTTCGTATCTAGCGAGCAGAGGCCAGGGGTGCTGCTGAACAGCCTACAAGGGCCAGGATGGGCCCCCAGCAGAGAATGACCCAGCCCCGACGTTAATAGTGCTGAGGTTGAGAAACCCTAAAGAGGCAGGAGGGGGAAGGGGAAAGAGCGGACGGACAGGGAGACCCGCGACGGAGGTCTGTGGAACAGAACCCGAGAGCCTGTCCGTCAAGCACCATGATCAACGGCAAATTATTCCCTGTTCCAGACTCACCCACTGTTTTACAGCAACCTATAACTTTGCCAAGTCAAAGAAGCGCTTTAGGATTTAGGACATTCCAACAGCCAACAGGTTGCACTTTTTAAGAAAAAAAAAATTGTTTCAATTAGGTGTCTTTCTGCAAGCCTCTCAAAGGCTGATTTCCTGGAGGCCCGCTTACTTGTTGACTCCAGCTTATTTTTTTCATCACACGTCAGAGGAAGGAAAATAATTTGCCAACTTAAATCTTGGTTTTGTAGGAGATGGTATGCAAATAAGTATCAGCTTGCAACATTCAATTATTGTTAACCATAAACATACTTACTGGTTTATCATTTTCTGCTGGCAATTCAAACACACATCTAAGTTTTGAATCCATAAGGTCTTCCGGTTTTGCCTCCTTCCACTAAAACAATTTAAATTTAATAATCAAGATATTACAAAGCTGCCGGAGGAATAATTTTCTTCCTATAACTGACAATTTCAGAAAAACACTCTTAATGAGAAAGCCCTGATGTATATCAAATAAAGAACTTACGTCTGTAGAGATTTCAGTAGCTTTCACGACAAGATTAAACACACTAGCTTTCCCGAATACTTATCACGCTTCACAAGCCCAGTCCCGCCGCCTGATCCCTCCACACCAACCAATGCTCCTCCCTGCTGCTAGTCTATGGGAAGCACGTGGAACAGAGACGAATGACCATCACCGGAGGAAGAGGAATTGTCTAAATTATGTCCGAAGGACCAGAGGCAACTTTGGCTCTCCTTAGGAAGATAAAACGGACTTTGCGGGATACGCCCTTCTTCGAGAGAGGAAACGTACACTACCTAGGAGTGGATTCAGAACCACACTGCCCACTACCAAAGGGGCACAGCTAGCAAGCCAGTGTCCGGGTGACCCCCCCACTCCCTCCAGCCTGCTGGCGGGAACACCTTGCCGGCTAAATCAGATCCATGCTCCGGGATGATGTGCTCCTGGCTCAATCCCCCTCCTTCTGGCAGTGAGGACAGGAATCCCAGGGCATGCTGAGAAGCGCAGGCCAGCACGGCAGGAAGTTTACGATACTCCCCCCTCCCCCGGGACCATGCAGGAGGCAGCCAGAGCAACAGTGGTCGCAAGAGCCAGGAACGCGCCAAACATCAGAGCGGCCAGATGCATCGGGGCAGGTCCATTCAGTGGAACCGCACGCCATTCAAATGCTACCAAAGAGTGTTTGCTTGCACCGAACGTTAAGTGAAGAAGCTAGAAACAAGATCTGAAGTTTGTTCCTCTGTACGCACACACGAGCACACGTGTGTGTGCTCGTGTGTGCGTGCGTGTGTCAAAAGAGCATCAAGCAAGGATCACCGCTGGACGCTACAACCAGCGGGTGAGGGCGAGACTGCTGGCGAGCAGCACGTTCATGTGGTCTCCGAGTACCTGATTACTCAAGGGTATCACAGATTACCTATTCCCCAAGGGGCAACTGCGCTTGGACGCGGGAACGTTGGCAGTCACCTCACCATCGTAACCAAGGGATCCAACTTAGCATCACCCACAGAGGGACGAGCCAGTACTCCGTGCCTTCTGGCACGGTGCATACAGGACGTTACTTACGGCATATTCTTGCCAAAACGCATTTAACCTGAATGTGATCGTGAGGAAACAACCGAACAAGTCCAGAATGTGGGGCGTACAACAAGCTAACTGGCCTGGACTCTAAAAACTTCAGAGCCACGAAAACAAAAAAGGTTGAGAGTACTCTACCAGACTAAGAACAACTCAAGGCCAGTCTGGAGTAACTGGAAAATGCTGCATCAGGGTCTTTCTGCTAGATAATATGACTGAATGAACGCCAATTTTCTCAGCCAGGGGGACAGTGCTGTGGCTACGCCAGAGCACTGTCCCTGCCCTGAAGCACGCACAACCGAAGAGTCGTGAAGCCTGCGTCTTACAACCAAGCGGTTCAGCGAAAAAAGAGTTTACAACAGAAATGAAGCAAATGTGGCCAAGTGTTAGATGGTAAATCTAGGCAAAGTCTATGTGAGTAGTCACGATAGAATTTTTTCTACTTCCTGTATATCAAAACACACACAAAAAAATAGTTTAAAGAAATGGCACAAGGCTCTCAAAAACAGTGGTTAGGTCGAGCATAAACAAATCTTTTAGTTTTAGTTACTTTTGGTTTTATTTTTGCTTACGTGTGTATTTCCACAGCTTCCTACAATGGACATTCCCTAGAAGAATTTTTAACTCTTATAAAAATCATCCTAAAGGGAGCGAAACGGGGGCCTGGCCTACGACGGCCCTCAGACACGGCAACTCTGGACTCCGTGCCCGGTGTCGGAGACACACAGCACGCTGGGTCCCACGGCAACGGAGTCACTTGGGTTTGTAGCGCCCTTTTACAGGTGACCAGACCCTAGGGAGAGTTAATGAAAACTGCCCGCGGCCACAACGGCAGGAAAAGGCAGGACTCAGCTCCACACCACAGACGCCCAAGCCCACGCTCTGGTCTCTGGGCCATGCAGCCAAAGCCAAGCAGAACGCACTCTTGGGAGTCCCCAGTGTCCCATCTGCCGTGTATTTCCTCGCTCACACAAATCAACGTGAAGTGACACATCACGTTGTGGGAAACAGAAGAGAAAGTAGCGAATGCCCCAATAATCATTCTTAGGAAAAGGGGAAGATCGCCTATTATCACCGATCTCTCTCGAACCTCAAAGTATCTGGCTTCCGCTTTATTTCCTGCCCCAAACGTGAACATCCACCGAGATGGCCAGTAATGCTTTTCTAAGACTGACCGAAAAGGCCGAGCGGTGACACTGGGACGAGGCGGGAAGCGGTGCATAAAAAGCCCTCGGCACAGAATTTTGAAAGAGAAAAACCACAGTGCCGTGTGAGCCACCGCAGTCTCACGTCTGCAGGCACACCTCGGGTGACCAGTCTCCTCGCCTGGGCCGGCGAGCTGGAAAGTGATGGAAACGCTGAGAGAACCCTGCCCTTCTCTCCCATCCGTGAGGACTGGCCAGTCCGGCCTAGCTGGGGCGGTGGCCCAGGAGGTTATCCACACATGATTCCCGTGGCATCAGAATGCCTGCTGGTTCATCTAAATGTGTAAGGAGCCTATTTTCAGGAGAATTCCCATTATAATCTTTTTCCAGAAAAACCAATAATATAGTATCACTTATTTGTTTCATAAAAACAAAGCCATCTTATTTTTACCAAAATCAGAGACAGTTTAACACGTACTGAAGCAGAGAAAAATAAAATGAGGGAAACGCGGGAGGCAGGGGGGAAATCCATGCTTACCAGAAACAAGCCAAAACTAAACCCTTAAGCATCGAAGAACATTTAGCATCCCACTCTCTCACGTCCCTCTGGGCTCTCGGGGGAGTGATGGGGAGGACACGGTAAGAAACATCCCGTATAATGAGAGGTATCCTTTTCTGTGGGGGGTGGGAGGGGAGACACAAAAAGGGGAGGGAATCCTCAAACCTTTAAGATACCATCCATCAGAGCAAGGAAGTGCTGAAGCTAACGGGTATGAAAGTCAGAAGAGTATTCTGGAAAGTTACATAAAATGCGAAAATCAAAGTTTGAGAAAAACCAGAAAGGTAGTCAAAGTGCAAACCTCCTTGAAAACAACACTCCCCGTTAAAAACAATGTTGACACATTTTGAAATGCATGCACCCAAAATTCTGTACCTAATCATTTTCTTTTAATTACTAAAAAAAAAAAAAAACAACAAACAAGTAAGAAGCATTCAGTACTTACTACTGCTTCCATATCAGAAGTGTCAGTTGGAGCAAACATAGACTGAACCATAAACTTGTGTTTACTTTTCTCATTGGGATCATAATCGAAAGGCTGTAACATCACTGGGAAAGAAAATATTTCATTAGGAGGGTCAGAGCTTGGTTATCAGCAGCCATTTGTCACGTTCAAACTCGTATTCTGGTCGTACAGCAGCTTACCAGGGCTCTCGCCCGAGCCTAACGCCCAGGTGAGGTTAGCAGGGCAAGACGACCAGCGTCTTCTCGGCTTTTCAGGGCTCAAGCCTGAGGTCCAGAAAGGCCGGGGGCCTTGCCCCACACCAGACAGCAGGCGGGGGCAGAGCTGACTTGGGCGGAGGATTCAGGCCCCCCCCCCGATCCCTAGCCGCCCTTTCACCACCGTGCGCCGGACGCCAGACGCCACGTCTGCCACAGCCCTGGCGGGACAGGTAAACCGGGCGGAAACAGCACTTGCCGGGTGTGCTCCAGAGAACACGCCCAAACGATCTCTTCAGGAAGTCAAACGATAATCCGAGACATTTAAGTGACTGTTTAGTTTTAGCTTTTCTCTGTCCCATTTCCCACATCAGGCATTCAAGGGAGTGCTTCAAATACGATTTTGCCGATAGGACGTTAGGAAATGTTCACAGCCTGCACACTCTCAGCGAGGGGAAAACACCACCTGGGTACACCCCACACTTTCTCCCCAAACCTGGAGGGGCCTCCCAGAAAGGCTCCCTTGGCTAAGTCACGCCCACTGCACTGAGGAGGCCCCTTCCCGTTCCCACTGGCTTCCTTAGAACCCACCCTCGTTAAATGGTGGCGGCTTTATTTTTGTTTTAATTTTTCTTTTATGTTTATTTTTGAGAGACAGGGAGACAGAGAGACAGAACGTGAGCGAGGGAGGGAGACGCAGAATCCCAAACAGGCTCTGACAGCACAGAGCCCGACGCGGGGCTCGAACCCATGAGCCGTGAGATCATGAGCTGAGATGAAGTCAGATGCTTAACCGACAGAGCCACCCAGGCGCCCCAAATAGTAGCTGCTTTAAAATACGGCATCTGCTACAAGGCTCTGGCCAAAGCACACATCTGGCTAAGTTCTCTGACACACAACCTCTTCACACGCAGGAAAAGGCGTCCCGACCACGCTAAGAGCCGACGTGGACTCGGCATCTCCCACGTGCAGGAACCCGGGCTGTACTTCAGGTCTACTATTAGCTCATTTAGTCTTTGCGAGGTAGGTACTGCTCCGGAAGTTATTTTAATGCCCGTTGCAGGCGAAAAAACCAAAGCACAGAAAGGTTAACCGCCTCGCCCGAGGTCACAGCGCGAAGGAGCAGCCGCTCAGAGCGGGCGGGCCTCCGCCCGTGACCGAGTCCCCGCCCACTAAGGGCGCAAGCCTCGGCGTTCTCCACCGGCACCTCTGCCGCGCAACGCTCCCCAGCGTCCTCCTGCCTCTGAGCCCCCCTCTAAAGTGCCATGACCAACCGCCCCTGCAGCCGAGAGGGGGCCCGCGTCCTCACCCTAGCTTACAAATGAAGAGTGACACACGGAAGCGACTTCCTCAAAGCCACGGTGCCAGGAAGCAGTCCAACTTCTCCGAGGGGCCAAGTGCAAGCCAGCACCCCCTTCGGCCACACCGGTCGCTCCAACGTGAGGCAGACGCACACTCTGCACCCCGGGAGCACCGCCACGGACCTCGCGAAGGACCGCGACGGACAGGAGAAACGCAAACAGCTCGGCCATTCAGGCTGCGGAGGCAGAGTCCCCTCCCTCTTGGGGACACAGAAAGTCCACTGCAGTCTGACAGCACGGCACGTTCAAACGCTTCGGTACGGGCGGTCACCCGGGCGGGCGGTCCCGCGGCCCGCATCACCCATCTGAGTGCTCTGAGCGACAGGAGGCGTTACCGGGAAACTTCTTCAGGACAAAAATCGATAAACGTGCAAACCTTTTTAAAAGTCAGGGCTTATACACACACGACATCAAGTCTAGAGCCAACAAAGTTGTCCCGAGTACCCCAAATTCAGCATGACCATCAGCGGGGAGAACAAAAGGTCACTTAAAACACAGGCCACTGAAGTGTAGGCGCACGGTTCCCTCCCGAAAGAGCAGTCCTCACTGGTGGCTTTGGGCCCGGACGCAGCTAACTCCCACCCTGGCACCACTGAGCTGGCAAGGGCTCTCCTGAGGACAGACCTGGGGGGTCAGTCCACACGTGGGCTTGACATTTAACCTAAGGGACAAGTGACCAGACCAACGGGTCAACAGCACAGACTCTTCTTTTCAAAGTTCAGTTCCCATCATGCTTTTTCCACCCCCAAGACCACAATGAGGAAAACCCACATTATAAACTAAGGAGCCAATGTCTCCACAGGTATCGTCATCCTTCTTGGACGGGGGCTGTCAACCTTTTTTGAAGCTGGGTCAGTCTGCAAACTACTGTCAGATGTTCATTGTTAAAAAGTAATGTGAATCAGGTTTTGAGAATTTCCGGTTTCACTTGGCTGTGACAAAGTCATGCTTTGCTATTCTGTCAGGACAGGAAGGGAGAGAACTGTGTCCTAGACCACACTCAGATTTCCAGCAGCTCACAGGCTCCAGGAGCAAAAACTGCCTCGCCCTTGAGACGGCACTTTCTCAGCTGTGAACAGCCCCCCATCATCCTCCACCATGGAGACCGATGAGGCTGAACCAGAATGATCTGTAAAGAGCCCCCAGTGCTCAGGAGACGACAGCAATCAGAAGACACTGCTCATCTCAGAGAAGCTGGCCTTTTAGTTCAAGCTACGGTGGATCACATGTACACAACGGACAGACGGGTCCAGAGAACCTGAGAACGCCCTTCCACCCACAAACAGCCTCGGAGAGACCTGCTGTTCCCTTTCCTTCTTGTCCCCAATCCTGGAAACAGGGCAAGTGAGAAGTAAGAGCCAAGAGACCCGCATGTGGATTCTAGGCCTGCACTAGGGCAAGACTGACCTTTCCACCTCCCCGCCCCCACCGCTCCGGTGGCGTCACAAGGTCCCAGGAAGGAAAGAAAGACGGCCGCGCCGGTGCCTACTCCCTACCAGGCACCGCAGAAGGCACGCTTTCATTACTTCTCCCATTCGGTCCTCGCGACAACCCACCCAAGAAGCCCGTGCTTCCCCCCAGACAAGGGTTGAGAAAGGCTGACTGGTCTCCCTCGGACCCCACGGCTGGCATGCCAACACTGGCCTCGCTTCCAGAGTCAGATTCCACACCCGGCTGCTCAAAGCACTTCCACAGACAGAAGCCCCCCCCCCCGCCCCCCCAAGAGGTGATTCAGCAGGTCAACGGCGTGGTCGTGGTAATCCCAAGACGTTCGTCCCCGTGCCGGTGCGGGGATGCTGAGATCCGCAGGGCCGGCCGGGCCAAAAGCAGAGCAGAAGCAGCATGGGGCGGGGTCTCCGTGTCAGGTGTCCTGCACACCGGCAGGGTTTTTTAAAGGCCATTTTCACTTATTAATATCCTGGACAAAGCCATAACCATCACTAATTTTACTAAACCTTGACCCCTGACGACACATCCGAACACTCGGCGCAATGAAATGCGAATGCGCGCACGGCACCCGCTGTCCCAGGAAAGCGGCCGTACAACTGTCTGGGTTGTGAGCAGAGCTAGGACTTTCTCACGGAACACCACTTTCTCGAAAGAACAATCGACAGAAAAACCACGGCCACGCAGACCTGGCTGGACGGCAGACAAAGTCTCGAAAACGAAGCGTGCCTGTCCCTTCAAGGAAAACGACTTTCAATAGCTGGTGCCAACGAGAAAATCCAAGCTTTGTACCAAAAATGAGGCTCTTGGAAAGCTGGTATCTGCCATCAAGAGCTCAGTTTCCCAAACACTTCAAGACTTTTCTGATGAGATCAGCAACTTTTTGATGCTGTGTCACGAAGCATGTCAGCATTTGGAAGATCTGCATGACTCTGCTAATATTCGGTATTCAAAAGCCCATTCCAAGTGCAAGGAGAGACCAACACATTTTAGTGAAGCAAAGTTCAAGTAGCTCACTGACATGGCTTCAGATTCCACACTATACCAAACTTGAAGAAAAGTGCCCCTTGTCAAGTTTTGGTGTAGCATTAAAAGCACAATGTCCAGAATTATCTGGAAAGGCTGCTGAAGATACTCCTCCCTTCCTGAACCACAGATGTGTGTAAAGTGGTTTCTCTTCACATACGTTCACCAGAACAACACGCTGTAACACACCAACTGCAAAAGCAGATGGGAGAGTTCAGCCCGCCCTCTACCGAGCCAGACATGAAGGAGAGTTACAAAACATGCCAGATAATGCCAGGCTTTTCACTAAATTTTTGAAGTTATTTTTCATTGAAAATGCCACTGTTAGCATGTAAGTGACTTACTAATGTTATTAAATGAATGAGTATGCTTAAAATGTCTCACTTTGATGTATAATATGATAAATACTGATACAACCCACAAATGAAAAAGTTCTTTGGGTCTTCAGTTCCTAGGAGTATAAAAGAGTCTTGAGACCAAAAGGCTGAGTGCCATTATTCTAAACAAGCTGCCTCACGTGCCCCTCCAGCAGGAAAATGACCTGGCTAAATCATTCAAGTGAGGCACCAGCAGCTTTGTGTCGTGCCTCTTGGGAGAAAGTGCGGTTTAAAAGAGAGAAGCAACCCGGGTGCCTGGCTGGCTCAGCGGGCGGAGCGTGCGAGTCCTGATCTCCAGGTTGTGAGTTCGAGCCCCAGGCTGGGTGCAGAGATTACTTAAAAGTAAATGCATAAAAGAGAAAGTCACTTCACACGAACCGAGCCGTGAGCTCCGGCGCGTGCCCAGGCCTTGGGTGAAGACAGGAGCGCCCACGCGAGCACGCCCACCACGGGAAGGGGCCCGGGGCCCCCCGTGCTCCGCTAACCAAACCTCCTCGCGGCTGCTCGCTCCACCTCTGCGGAAGGGTGCGGAGATCCCCTGCCACCCTCAGACGTCACAGACGTCACGAGCACAACCGCGGGCCCAGAGAACGTCCTACCTCCCAAGCTGCCACGGTGCGGTCTGAAAGAAGCGCTACAAGGCATCCCCGACGTTCGGACCCGAGTTCAACACGAACGTGACGACAAACGCAGCGGGGACGGGCGGTGAGCAAATCACCTCGAAAGAGCACAGGGAGACAGCCGCAGGTAGCCGGCCAGATGACCCCTCCGGAGGGCGGGCCTCGTGAAATGGAAACACACGTGCCCCACGCGCCAGCGAGGCCCGCGAGCTGGAAACGCGACACCGTGAGTGAAAACCACGGCCTGCTGGCGGGCCTCCAGGAGACTCAGGGTCCAAGTGGCGCTCAGCCCCTCCCCGCCGGCAACGGTCCCCCTTCCACCTGCCACCGACCAGCTCTCCTTTCCTCGCGGGTTCGCAATCAGCAGCTGGAGAGGACAGCAAGTGTCCACCCAGACCTCGAGAAGCTTCGTGAACCCTCGCTGTGCCCAGAACCCACAGCCTGTCCACCACTGCCCCCAGCTCACGCCAGAAAGTTTGTATTTCTCAGCTACCACCATGTCCTGCCCGGTTCAATTTGCTATTCCCTATTAGCTGGAACTTTATGAGAACATGACAGAATAAATGTTGTTAATCGTTTGTTCTTTCAGCTCCATACATGCAAATGGTGACAGAAATTATGTACTTTTTTCCGTGACAGGCTATAAAAGAGCTTCCCATTAACTTAATTTATTTCACTTGAATATCGGAGACACTGATGATAAAACCCTCTTAAACGAACCATCTATCCTACTTTTAAAATGTATGTGCTGATGCTACATTAAAAAGAAGCCGGTTACCAGGAGACCGCTCACCATTCACCAACATTAACGCTTTATGAAACAACGTCGGCCGTGTCACAGATGGCAAAAGCGGGGTCCTGCTGGGAAAGGGCCTTCGGGGGTCATAAAAGAGAGGGTCAGTAAGATCAGACTTTCTTCAGAAGAGAAGAAATGCAGAATATATGCCACTTACCACACACACCCCTCAGAGAAGTGACGAGCTGACTGAGCACAGGACAAAAGCTTCCCGGGAGAAGCCAGGCAAGTTACACATTCGCTTTCGTCTGCATCACGGTGCGAACAGAGCAAGCGAATGAAAGTCTTGCAAGCACCACGGCACATGCTTTATTATTTTTTAATCTCAGAATCTCTTCTTTCTTCTTTTTTTCTTTTTTACTTTAGAGAGAGAAGAGCGCAAGCGGGGAAGAGGGGCAGAGAGGGACAGAAAGAGAGAGAGAGAGAGAGAGAGAGAGAGAGAGAGAGAGAGGATGAATGAATCCCAAGCAGGCTCCGACCTCACTGCCATCATGACCTGGCCTGAAACCAAGAGTCAGACGCTCAACCGCCTAAGCCACCCAGGCACCCCTGATCTCATCATCTGACCATCAAGAGGTCTCTCTCCTCATTTATGCGACCAAATCTCAGCTCAGGCCTCCACGGACATCTAGATTTCTCCACCTAAGAGATCTTCTCCCTTCCTCCCAGTTTCTCTTCCAAATCAAGTCACCCTGCACAGCCCCTATAACCCTACAAATGTAATCTCCCCCCTACACACCCTACTCACCCTCACCATATTCCTCAGACCAAAACCCTCCTACAGAACAACCCTCTCTCCCAAGTAAGAGACAATCAGTTCAACTCCTCCCGGTCTCCTCAGATTTCCTGGTCTGAACCCACAACACGGGTGCACGTGTGTTGGCCATGTGCCCACAGCCACACAGGGTGCTCTGTCATGACCCGAGCCTCTTCTTATCACGCTGGCCGCACCTGGCATGTCTCTCTGGGTCTTCCCGCCCTACTCACACCTCAATACACCAACCTGCCGGGGCTGAACCCGCTAATCTGACTTGGCAATGAGGGGGTCTCAAGGTTCAGCATACATCAGAATCACCTGGAGCTCTTGTTACAACACAGGCGGCAGGACCCCACCTCCGGAGCTTCTGATTCAACGACTTGGGGTGGGGCCGCGAACGTGTGTTTCCGACATGGTACTGATTCTGCCGGCCCAGGGACCACACCCCGAGAACGCATGTTCGATACATCGCCTAACACTGGGGCTGCCACCAGAATGCTGTCTCACACCCTCATTCTTATTTGGGAACCTTATCCTACCAGTGGACATTGTTGACGTGAAGATGCCTAAGCTCCTTCCCACGCGTCTGCCCTTCCTTCTACCCAATTAGACCGGGAGCAGGACTCCCTGTTCTGGTGGCTCACGCCCCGGGTGTGCACCTTCTTCCCTTCCAACATTCAAAGCACACCTGAATCACGTTCCCTCTAGAAACCTCATTGGGGCAGCACGAAGAGAGAAAGCCCTTTTCAACCCTCCACCGTCTGGCTTCCCTTCTCTCCTACCTCCCGGAGCCAGTCACCCTCGTACCCATGGGTTAGGACACAGTTTCCAGTCTCCCCGTCGCCTCTCCTCCCTCTCTCCCTCCTTTTGTATCACCTGTACACAAACAAGGCTGTTCTCTCCCAAACCGCATTTGTGGCGTAGAAAAGTGGTCACCGCTCTGCCTTTCTAAGCTAATCAGAAACAAGTCGGAGCTCACGATCAGCTTAAGAGACCTAAGCACCCTTATCATGAGTCAATGTATCCTTCTGTTAGGATTCTCAAAGTGTTGAAACCATAACTGCTTTCTGGGACTCTGCCTATCCACAGATAGGATGGAACTACTGATGGAACTAGGAACCTAGCAGACAAATAATTTTATCTATTTATAAATAAGTTAACACTGAATTGTCTCTGTGTTCTCTATAGGATTTTCCAACTCAGCACAGCGCATCTTAGATAACAAACTCCCATTGTCTCGTTAATTTATTTGTGCAGAGACTAGTACAAATGCACCTCGGCGTCACTAGAAGATGAGATGTGCCGGATGCAGGCACTGGCCAAAACACAGGGCTCATTCACTCTTTTTTGCAAATATCCTCTAAAACACACATGGTTTTACAAACTCCAACATACTTTCCTGTCTCCTATAATACTTCACGAAGGAATACAACATAGCCTTTTCCTGATTACTCTGGGGATTATGAACACCCATTATGTACAATCTGAGAAAGACCTACAAGCTATGGCTCTTGAGATGGATTAAGTGAAATATGGAGAACGGTCTGCCCTGAAGCTTAAGTAATCCCAGATCCCGGCTGTGGTTTCCAAATCCTCTCCCCCACTTGCTCTTCGTGGCATTCCTGTCCAGCCCTTCACTGTGGCCACTTCCCAAAGCCCTCTGACCTCATTCCAGCCTGTGATGGGCTGAACACGAGGACAAGGCTAACGGCGAGTTTAAAATAAGAGTAAACAAGAGAGTCGAGACGAGGCGCTCAGGGGTATAAATATCCCAGAAACCAGCATGAGTAAAAAGGACGTTACTTTTGGCTGCTCGTTAATTTTTTGCTCCTCAGTGACTCTGCAGAAAGCCGAAGCTGCCTTCCACGAAGTGAGGCAGACTCAGTGTCCCTGACAGGTCCTCTTGATCCTGCTCTTTGAAAATGTAAAGAATAAATAAATCGTGTCATACTCCTAAAAAGAGAAACACAGGATTCTTCTTAAGAAACTTAAATATTACAGTAAACTTTGAAAAACAAATCTTGAAAAACATAATTAGGCTGAATTTTTGTTAATTTCCTTTTGTAAAACACCAGAATCTCTCATCTGGTGAAAAAGATTAAAGACATCTTTTAAGTATAAATGTGAGCCGTTCTTATCTGAGAGCAATAAACTTGGTTCATGAAAACCATTTATAAAAGAGTTCGCTTATCAGAGACTTCCAAAGCAAATGATCAAACGAAGAAGGATGCTGCTGGTAAGATGCCCAAGCCCCCCAAATTTAGCTCCTACTATCAGCACTTGACAGATGAATGGCTGACTTCTCTCTCCAAGGGCAGTGCACTTATATGCTGGTGCTAATCACCTAAAAGCCGCAGCCCAAGGTTGACTGGTCCAGGGCAAGCAAGCAGCTCCGTTAAACTGAGTCAGCAAAACCTTAAAAGGATTAATTATCAATGGCAATACTACCCAATTACATTAATTGACCAATGTTTCCATCCAAGAAGAGTTGCTGATATTCATTCTCTCTCCTTAGGATTTTACTGGAAGAACTTTAAGCTTTAAAATGTGATTGAAATAAGTGCTGAAAAGGGCTATATGTCAGGAGTGAATACTGCTCCTTAATTCTTTGAATTTTAATTTAAAATACAGATGCAGACACTAAATTTCTGTTTGTTTGTCTTTAATCCATTTTCAATTCCCAGGGTACACTTAGTAAAGTGTATCTGTACCTAAATATTGGTATCTTTAATGACTCTTTCCAACGCGCCCCCCCCCCCACAGATATTTTGCATTTCTAATTTGCTTGGTACAAAGGCAACCAATGTGCATAATTGAACTGCAAATGGAAGCGTGCTCGCTACTTTAGTGGAATTAGAATTCAGTGAAGGTTATAAAAATATTAAACTTAATATCATATTACAGGAAGCATAAGTATTTTTGATGGGCCCATAATTTTACCACTTCACCTGCTGTATCCGCTGGCAAACATGGTTTGGAATATTAATGGAAAACTCCCTCATTATTAAACTGCAGTATTAAAAAAAAAAAATTCACAACCACTAACAGCTTACCACAAAGACATTTTCAGAAATTATCTCCCTTAAAAATATTTTCCCACCAGACAGTTCAGAAAATAGATTTAATTTTGTAAAGCTAGAACAAATGGGGAGACCCCCCACTGCTTCAAACAATTCATTAATTCAAAAAGTTCTATTTTCCTTGCATTTAAAATCTCAGGGGGGGGAAAAATCCAATCTCCTCTTCTGCAATCTCCATTTAAGTGTAGCTATTTTGCTGAGGTCCAGATTTGAATAATTCAAAACCATCTCTAGTAGATGGTGTGTATCGAGGAGCAAGGGCCAAAACCACGGCACTCGGGGCCAATTCACGCCAACAGAAAGCTCTCCGCACCCCTCACCTGCCACACTGCCTCGTCCGGCAGGCACAGATCCCAGAACGGGCCTCGAGAAGAATGGGCTGAGACGAGCATCTACGGAAAGGACAAAGAAAAGGACTCCCACCCTAGACCCAGGTGACCAGACCACAAATCATCCCTTTGAGAAATCCACACATTCGTTATGTGTGTTTCCAACACATTCCAAAACATTTGTTATGCCTGTTTCCAACCATTACTTTCCCACCTAGGTTTATAAAACAGAACTGTTATTTTTTCAGGACTCAGTAAGTAATCTGCCATCTTCTGAAGACGATAACGTGATAGGTCAGAGTGTGGAGTTCTGACGCACAGTATAAGCTCCCTTGAGTATCCAGCCTACCTGAAAGCTGAGAAGAGCTTCACAGGGTGTGCTGGGAAGACATCTGACAACTACAAAGTCTCGCCTCCTCCCCCGATACAACCCTGATTTGTGTGCCTTCAAAACCTCGCTCCCTCTGGCCAGCTACCTGGGTGGACATCCTCCTCCGCCTCCTCTTTCCTTCCCGCCCCACTCTCTCAAAGAATGATTTATGACCTTCCCTAAGAGCGCATCCCAAGAGTTTTCAGAAATGGGAGAGAAATCTTGCACTAGGCATGCCCTCTCCAGGCGTGCTGTGACACTCCGTGTGGTACACGGGGCAATACTGGTAGTAATGTTTGAAGCTGATGTGACGACCACCTTTTACAGACTATATCTGAGATTTCACTAGAAGACAAATGCATACCATAGAAAGAAAAAAAACACGTCTCTCTTCTGAAAATTAGAAAAACTCCATTAATTAATAAAACGTATGGAATTCTAGAAAGGTATCATTCAAATAGGTACAATCCCCCTTCAACAAAAACCAGCCAGTTTTCGTCAAAACTAGGGGGAAGATAATGCCGTCACACTCTCGCACCATGCACTCAGTTAACACAGCCCTGGGAAACACTCTGTGCGATAGATACTAGTCCTTCCGTTTTACCAATGAGAAAATTACCAACTAGAGACAGGAGTGGAGCAGCCAAAGATCAGCCAACAGGCTAAACAGCACCGCCACGCTTTCCGCTCAGGTTCCCAGCTCCCAAATCTAGTGAGCTTTGAGGACAGCGGGTGGCACCAAGCCCGGCCACGTGCACACCTGGGGAAAGGGAAGGCGGGCCTTTGGACACTCTGCACTGCCTGTCCGCAGGTGTCTTTCTGGTCCTGAGGATGGTTCCTCTCCCAAAGGAACCCAGAAACTCTAGGTACTCACTGAGGTGTCATCATATAGCTGCATTTTAAGAGGACCCTGGAGGAGCCCAGGGCTTTTCACCTCAACATACGAAGGTGCGATAGATGACACAATGGCCCCTCAACACACAAAACTGCAGCAGACGGCCCAAGCCTCCTTTGCCAACTGGAGACGCCGACCCAGAGATGCGATGACATCTGCTTTCACCCACGGGCACCTCAAGCCCTGAATAAACACACACCGAACAAAAACAAGGGAGTCCTTTCTCGTGTGTGGACATCATCTTGATTCATCTAGGAGTAAGGCCTGCAGACACATGGGTATTTCAGGACTCAGTAACGTCCCCCCAGATACATTCCGTGTTGAGAACCCATGACGACGCTGTGGAGGCAGCTGCCCGTCACAGAAGCGTCACTGAATCAGGAGCGAGGCTGGTTTCGAACACCAGCTGTGCCACTAATCACCCACGTGACGCTAGATAATCACACCCACTCTCCGTACCTTACCTTCTTGTGTGCAAGAGAAAGCCCACGACCACAGAATCTTGGGTTTTCCTTAAGCAGGTAATTATAAATCAAAACAAATGCCCAGGGTTATCACTCTAAAAAACATTCCTGTGATGGGGGAAGGAGGACTCTTTCTGAAATACACACACACACACACACACACACACACTTATATTTAATACTGGAAAGCACACCTACGCTGTACAACCACCCGTTGAGGCTATTTTATTGAGAAACCATGTTGCTGCCCCCTTATTTACTGTGAAAATTGGTAATTCTCATCTACTGACAACCTGGCTCAAATCTGATATGGGCAAAGAAATGAAGAGGAAAAAAGTAAGTCAATAAAAAGGAATAAAAGATTTCAGCTACCCTGGATTTCAACAGACCAACTGAAACCATATGGATCCAAGGGGTACAGAAATGCCAACATCTCAGACCCCTTCCTCTCCCCAGCGTGCTCAAGTCCAGTCTGGGCTGCAGAGCCAGACAGAATGATCCACACCTTGGCTCTGTCCCTTGCTAGCTTCATGAGCCTACAGCCACTGGTCTCTTTCTCAGTACAAGGCAGGTAATGATGCATTCCTCACAGGGCAGACAACAGAAACTATGTGAGATAACGTGTGTGCTGGCCCAGCACAAAGGAGACCCTCGATAAAACCTGGCTCGCACCCTCCTGACTTCCTGGATAACAACCCAATTCAAGAGTCCAGATCAGGTCTTGCAGCCTCAGAGAGAAGCACACAGGGAGATAGCTGGCGTTGGAGCACCATAATGAGAAAGACCAAAGGATGTGGGGAATAAGAGTTTGCAGAAATGATCAGATAATGAAACACCTTATATCTTTCCAAAGAGGCGAATTGTTTTCTTTTAGGTATCAAATGAATAGCCAAATGCATCACAATCAAAATCTGTTGTGGAAAAAGCCAGTCAGGTACCCATTTCAAACGAGCAGCAGCCTCTAATGATGCAGAAGCCTCTGTGACACAAAGTCTCCTGAAACGTACAGGATAACCACCCCCTGCCAGCCCCGCCACAAAGACAGAGAGGCATGCTGGATCCAGAAGTTCTGATGCCTTCACTGCAAGTTTATTCCATTTCTAAAAGACATTTATACTCAAATCCATCGCTCCCATCTCCTTAATTCTCAATCCGGGCACTTTACCAGCATCTTTTCAGAAGTTGGACTTTGGAAAAGATATGCATCCTCAGACAGGAAAAGAAACACCCATCAGACGCGCACAAAACTTACGCCCTTGAACATATTCCAGTCTCCTCGGCTCTCATCTCCCCGAGCTTTTCACAATCAGTAAAGTGCAGTTACCAATCATCGGGAATGACATGAGCCTAATGTCAGAAACCATTCAGCCTAAATAAGAAAATAACTCCATTTAGCGTTCTCCCACAAAGTAAAATTAAGTTTGTTGAGCCCTTTTTTATTTATTGCCAAAGGGCAGATTGAATTGCAAGGGAGTGGAAACCAAACTCATACTGAAGTCAAGTCCGAAGTTACCACTTTAGTTCTGCTCTAACCACTGAGGCGCAGAAGGCTGTAAGCATTAAAGCAAAGAGGCCTTAATTATGGAAAAACCAACAGGTGAGTGGGACCCACTAAGCTTTTCAATCAGAGGGTGGACAGTTGAGGGAGACGGCTATCACCTGGTTTTGCTAGACCAGGGGCAAACTTTTAAGAACTCCCGCTGGCTTTAGGGGGACTTTTAGGCCACCCTATTGGCCTCCGGCCTCAGGACTTACCAGATACATTAATCGAGGCCCCTGCATCGATGATCCCACTGTTGGGTCTCACACAGTACCTACGTGGTGCCGTGGTCTTCACTTTAAAACACACATTGCGGTCTGTTGGGTTGCCAAGCTTCAGGTTGGTGGTGACGACATCGGTGAAGGGACCTGTGGAACGAGACAGAGCCACATTGGAGATCTGGTGAGGGAAGTTCAGAAGACTGACCGATTTATGCTCTGGGCTGGGAAGGGCTATGGAATGGGCCAAGGGAAGATTCAAGATCCCAAACCAGCTCACCCTCTTGGATGGGAGAAAGGGACCGAGGTCAACGCACCAGCAGTAGCATCTAAAATCCAGCACGTTCTCACCAGGCCACCAGGCAACCTAGGGAAGCGTGCTACCATCCAGGCTCTCCTTGAAATCACACAACGCTACGGTCGCTGCAGCTTTACAGACGAGAAAATGGAGGCTCAGGAACGCGCATTTCCCGTCTAAGTGTTCACGCTAGTTAGCGGTAAGTGGTCAGAATCTGGACGGGGCAGCCCGAATCCAAGGCCGGTTCTTAACCAACCTGTGTTAAATACTGACTTCCACGATAATAAGATGAACTCTAATGAGGAGAATGGGAAGGACCAGACTGGAGTCCAAAATGACTATCAAGGGCAGAGCGTGCCAAGGGTAGCAGATGTAGGAAAGACTGTGAGGTGTTAATGGTCCATAAACACAGAACCCCCTAACAATGTGGTGTTGCTGCCAGGAAAGGTAACGGCGTCTTAGGCTACAGCAAGTTCAGAGTCCTGCCAGGCAGCCCACACCTAAAACGTCACGTTCAGTTTATAACTACTTGGGCTACTGGGAAGATTGAAACAAAGCTCAGTGCCCTGAGGATATTCTTTATTATTATTATTATTTATTCATTTTCTACTTTATTAGATTTTTTAATTAAAAAAGTAACACATGCTTCTTAAAACAAGACAAACAATAAAAGATGTATAAAGAGGAAGTTAATAAGCTTTCCCTTGTCCCCCGAGGTAACTAATACGGGACATCTTTTCACATCATCTATGCTGATACAAACAGGACGTACACACATGCACAGAGAGGGGAACTACCAAAGGGGATCTTACCATTCACATGACTCTGAAGCCTGTTTTTTTCCCATTTACCACTCACCACTCCACCATGGACACCTGACCACTAGGTTTACTAAGGAGTCTAGTGGGAGGGTTGACTCCGAGACCTCTTCGGTCCTTTTCAACCCTTTTTTAAATTGCCACCTTTTCGCCATGTAAATCAAGGGTATCTTTGTGTTTCTTCCAAGCAAGCTCTTGACTCCCATCTCTGTATCTGCAAAGAAGTTAGGCGATGGGGTGGAAAGGTCTGTGTGCTCCTATGCTCGAAAACCAAGAAATACATAATGTTGGTCCATCTGTTCCCTACGGAGACCCAACCAAGGCCTTCTGTGCCTTTAAAAATTCTCAGTGAGACTCTGAGCTCCTGAAGATTCAGGATGATACCTTACCAGTTTTCTCAATTCCAGAATACAGAATATGTTCTGCATTTCCAGGCACTGTGCCTGGCATCTAGTAAACGTCTCAGGGTCGTTATCTAGACAGACAAACAGAGAGACAGGCAAGCAGGCAGGCAAGCATATCCACCAAGGAGAAAACTACCTGGTGGGTAAGCACTAGCAAAATTAAAATCTCAGGCTGCTTTCTCTCCTTCAAAAGTGCTCAGGGTATAAAAAATCAATTCGATAGGGGCTTAACTTAAATATAAATTAAGAAATCAATAATGATGGAAAGGAAGAAAGAAAAAGGGACTCAATTCCAAAATCAAATAAACTACAGCCAGTTCTGCTATAAAGCTTATTTTGAAAACGTGAATTTGTTCCAATGTGATTGATGTGCATATTAGGGAGACAATCTGAGCATAAAACAAATTTCACATTTGCTTAGGCATGATTTTGTCTGCGAGAAATGCTATGTGAACACAGAAAACTGCAGCCGGCTGAACCAAGCTGCCTAGAAATACATAAAACACACCCCTACTTACACCTCGACCCCCTGGCAGCTACCTCAGTTCACCGGGGGGGGGCGCTAGCAGCCACACCCACCCGAAGCTGGTGTTACCCCTGCCGTCCTTCCTCCACCCGACGAACAGCGACTCACGAACACCACGTCTTCCTACGGCTGCTTCCAGAGGCAAACGCCACGTCTTTTTTGAGGTGAAGTGCCATGTTTACTGAAGTATTAATGTGTTTCCCACCCACTTAATGTGTGAAAAACCATGTTACCTCACTTGTTGGGTTCCGATCCGTGTGTGTGTGTGACCCACAAAGTCTTCGAACGCTGTGCACTCAGCCTCACTTCCCTCTTGTGACCCGTGTCGTTTTTATGGTGCTACTTTATACAGCACGGTGATTTTTAGGAACGCGTATGTTGCACTACAGCAGAATCAACTACACTCCTGGATCATCTACTGTCTGTAGTTACGCTCATTCCATGGGCAATGACACACCTTCAAGAATGAAAGGCCCAAAGAGAATTCTTCCATCTGATTGCCTTTCCAATAAGCCATGTCTTTGGCCCTCTGGAAGCCAGTCAAGCACCAGCTGTAGCCAGGTGTGGGCAAGAACACCTTCGCTGGTGCAACTCCCCTCCTGACCCCCATCACAAACGACCCTCTCACTACGCCCCAGTCATCTCCTTACTGAAAACTAAAAGCTTGCCCGAGAGGGCAGGTACCCTGTGGCCTAAGATTTTCAGCTACAGTGAGAGGGAGCCACATGCTGACAACGCTCCATCCTTGCACCAAGTTTTTGGCATCAAGGGAGAAACAGGAAACCTGGTGCTGAGACAGTGCTGGGGGGATTATGGAGGCAGCAGCTCTCTGTGGCTCCACCCCCCACAAAGCGCACAATCTGACTCATGATGGCGACGGAGAAAGTCTCATCCCTCATAAATAGGCCTCTCTGCTTGCCCGAGAGTGGAGATCACTGCAGCAATGGTAAAAGGAAAAAAGAAAAGCTAATAAACGCCACTCTGCTTTTCTGGGGTCTAAGAAAGCAACTAAATACACACACACACACACACACACACACCCCTACATGGGCATAATCATCACATATGCACATTCCCTGGCCTTTACCAGGACTGCCAATCACAAAACCTCCACGTGAGCACGGCTCCCGCCCTGACGCTGCCGCTGGGGCAAAGGAGGAGAAAACAGACAAGACACAGGTCAACACAGAGAGACACCCGAAAAGGGGTGAGCTTTCAAATATAAAGCCTGGGGCCGGGAGCGGGGAGGCAGCGACAATTTGAAGGTGATTTATAAAACTATCAGGCCTTCACATCTTCCGGACAGAAGCTTAAAGTTATTAGTTCCAATAAAATTCTGTCTCAAGAACACGGGAGCATCTTCACGTCAGAATGCCAAGAATTCATCACAGGCCACAATCTCATTCAAAAAAAGAGAGACTTTCCTAAGGTGGTCTGAAGTATACTGAGCAGAACACAGGGCTGCCGGCAAAGTTTCGCTGTGATGAAACTAAGAATATTTACTCTTTCCACCTCAGTTTGTAGCGTCTCTTCCTGCGTGCCCTACCCCATGAAGTTGGGGGTGGGGGAGGGAGCACCAAAATTTAAGTATTTGTTTATCCCTTACACTGACCTTTTCTTCTAGGTGTCCCACAAAATAAACCAGATTTAACTGCAAACGCTAAATGATTTTTGGAAATTCCCCCAGTTTATTAAATGTTTCAACCCATATGAATCACATAAAAGGTAGTCTTATTAAAAGACAAATCCTGGGGCGCCTGGGTGGCGCAGTCGGTTAAGCATCCGACTTCAGCCAGGTCACGATCTCGCGGTCCGTGAGTTCGAGCCCCGCGTCGGGCTCTGGGTTGACGGCTCAGAGCCTGGAGCCTATTTCCGATTCTGTGTCTCCCTCTCTCTCTGCCCCTCCCCCGTTCATGCTCTGTCTCTCTCTGTCCCAAAAATAAATAAACGTTGGAAAAAAAAAAAAAAGTTACTCAAAAAAAAAAAAAAAAAGACAAATCCTATTTATAGTAATAAACAGGATAAAATAAATAACCCAGATTTCTCTCTCAACACTCAATCTTGGGCCTTTAAGTGTTTGGGATTTCTTGGGCTTACATAGGTTTTTATCTGTAGAAATCTAGAGGGAACTATGCCAAAAATACACGCGAGTGAACAACATCGTTAAAACAGCGAAGTCTCACGAGTAAAAATGCAGACATTTTGTAAAACCACACCAGCCCTCCTCTCCCCACCCTGGGCAATGTACTCTAAGAATTTTATTGAAAATAAATTATATTCAATTTGAGTAATTATAGGAAATAAACCATGTTAGTGATCTCCTTTTCCCCTGTATTAATGAATTAGAATATACAAAAACCTCAATAAAAATGATGTAAGGGCTTATGAGCATCATTCAGATTTTTCCTAGTCACTTTCATTTCATAAAACTGCCATTTCCATTAAAGCATTATGTAAAAACTGGGATTTTACTGTCCCACCATGCACATTTATCACCAAACGAATTTAAACATTGCTTATAAAGTACAGAGTCAAGCTTACAAATGAAATCTCCTTCCAAAGTTAGACTTTTTTCTAACAAAAAATGAAAAAATGATTTGGTATCTCTAGGGCCACAGCAAATACTTTTAATCATTTTTCTTTCCGGTTTTCTAGTCTTTATTTCAAATAATGTTTATATAAAACTAGGAACTAAGGATCTGAAATGTGAGATGAAGGTCAAATAAATAAAGCAATAAGAATTTGGGAGAAAACAGGAATGATCTTTAACATTTTTTCCCTTTTTAACAATTTGAATAATAATCAACACCCTATATTATGTATAGTCATCTGTGAAAAGTCTTGGGTCTGGAGATGCTCACGAGTGAGTATGGACTCCCTGACACGTTCTCAATGGTGTTTAGATGAAGCTGGCACAGTGTAAACGATTTCATCCACCAAGGCGTGACTTACAGTCATTCCCAAGTGTACATTCTCAGACAGTAAGGAGATCTGGAACTCACCTGTCTTAGAATGCAAATACAACAAAGAATACATTGCGAGCAGAAGTATGCATGGCATCAAAAGTGAAAGGAGAAACAGTTCATTTTTCAGTCTTACAAAAATGGAGCCTTGGAATTATAAAGTGCTCGTTTAAAGGTCAAGGAAAGGAGGTCACAATCCAGCAAACTTCTCAACAGTAAGAAGTCAGGTTCCAAGTATTGAAAATTTCATCGGGCACCCCGGTGGCTCAGACGGTTAAGCATCCAACTCTTGGTTTCGGCTCAGGTCATGATCTCAGGGTTCACAGGTTCGAGTCCAGCTTGGGACTCTCTTTCTCCCTCTCTCTGCCCCTCCCCTGCTCGCTCTCTCTGTCTCTCTCTCTCTCTCAGAAATAAACTTCAAACAAGTTTTTTTTAATTTGGAAATCTCATCAAAAATGTCTGGATAGGGGCGCCTGGGTGGCGCAGTCGGTTAAGCCTCCGACTTCAGCCAGGTCACGATCTCGCGGTCCGGGAGTTCACGATCTCGCGAGATCTCGAGTGATGTCGCGTGAGTTCGAGCCCCCCCGTCGGGCTCTGGGCTGATGGCTCGGAGCCTGGAGCCTGTTTCCGATTCTGTGTCTCCCTCTGTCTCTGCCCTCCCCCGTTCATGCTCTGTCTCTCTCTGTCCCAAAAATAAATAAACGTTGAAAAAAAAAAAATTAAAAAAAAAAATGTCTGGATAAACTTATCAAGCAGGAAACACAGGAGCATTCTGTAGAAAAAGTATTCCATTAAATCTTTAAACCTTTTACCAATCTATGTACAGTACAAGAATTTGCACCTCTTTCCTGTAATCGTTCGTTCGTTCGTTCGTTCATTCAGAGACCCAGAGAAAAAACGACCAATAAAACTCTTCCTTTCAGGAAATGCAAATACCATTTCTATAAAAGATAACTTGAGAGTTCAGGTCCCAACAACCGTATAAGGTAAGAGTGAAAGCTCCAAGTGAACTCAAAACTCCATCTGGGCCTTACTTATCTGTGTAACCTCCAGCACATCTTATCACCCCATCTGTAAAGAGCAACATGGAATTTTTTAAGGGGTAAATGTATCATTTCATTTTTACTTGGCAATTCAACTAGAACACATATAGATAGATAGATGGATAGATGGACAGATCAATCTACAGATACAGACATCGCAAGAAACTGTAAGAAGACAACACAGAAGAAAATCTAGATGGCCTTGGGTCTGACGGTGACTTTTCAGACACAACACCAGAAGCACAGCCCATGGGAGAAATCACTGATGAGCCGGGCTTCACGAAAAGGAAAAATACCTGCTTTGCAACAGGCAGTGTCGAGACAGTAAGAAGACGAGCAAGCCACAGACCAGGAGGAAACACGTGCAGAAGACACACTTCATCCAAACATACAAAGAACTCTGGGAATTCAGCAAGAAAACGAACAACATGAGAAATGGGCCGAAGATCTGAACAGATACCACACCAAAGATCTACAGATGGAAAGACAAACAAATGGAAAAAACATACAACTAAAAACATGTTCTACATGTCATTAAGGAACAGCAAATTACAAGAAAGAAAGAAAGAAAGAAAGAAAGAAAGAAAGAAAGAAAGAAAAGAAAGAAAGAAAGAAAGAAAGAAAGAAAGAAAGAAAGAAGGAAACTGCAAATTACAACAATGATCAAACAGTGACACATCCATACACACCTATCAGAAGGGCTGAAATGTAAAGCACTGACATCACCAAGCGCTGGCCAGGCTGTGGAGCAGTAGGAACTCTCACTCATTGCTGGTGGGAATGCAACAATGGTACAGCCTCTTTGGAAGACAGCTTGGCTGTTTCTTACAAAAACTAAACATATTCCTGCCATACAATCCAGCAACTGCATGCCCTGGTTTTCACTAGAAGAGTCAAAAACTCATGTCCACACAAAAACCTGCACGTAGATGTTCATAGCAGCTTTATTCATACTGTCAAAACTTGGAAGTAATGAAGATGTCTTTCAGTAAGTGAATGGATAAACTGTAGTCCGTCCGGACAATGGAATAGTATTCAGCACTAAAATGAGCTATCACACCAAAATTCACACATGGAAGAATCTTAAATGCATATTGCTAAGTTAAAGAAGCCAATCTATAAAGACTTCATCCTGTATGTTTTCAATTATATAGCATTCTAGGGGTGCCTGGGTGGCGCAGTCGGTTGAGCGTCCGACTTCAGCCAGGTAACGATCTCGCGGTCCGTGAGTTCGAGCCCCGCGCCGGGCTCTGGGCTGATGGCTCAGAGCCTGGAGCCTGTTTCCGATTCTGTGTCTCCCTCTCTCTGCCCCTCCCCCGTTCATGCTCTATCTCTCTCTGTCCCAAAAATAAATAAACGTTGGAAAAAAAAAATTATATAGCATTCTAGAATAGGCAAAACTATGGAAACAATATGGAAACTAAGAGATCAGTGGTTGCCAGGAACAGGGAGAAGGACTGAACAGAGGGAGTAGCGGGTTAGTTAGGGCAGTGAAACTATCATCTGTGACACTGTAAGGGCAGATGCTTATCACTATATATAGACTTGTCAAAATCCACAGAAAGTACACCACCAAGCCCGGACCCTGATGGAGACTATGGGCTTTGGGTGATAATGACATGCCAATGTAGTTTATCAGTTTTGACAAATGTATCAGTCGTGTGCTGGATGCCGATAGTTGAGCAGGCTAGGTACCTGTGGTGCCAGGGGTATATGGAAACTCTATACCTTCTGCTCAAATTTGCTGTGAAGTTGAAACTGCTTTAAAAAATAAAGGTTTTTTTTATTTTTTCCAAAAAAAAAAAAAAAAAAACCAAGAGAGAGGAAAAAAGTATTTGGACTTGGACTTTCTATCAGTTCACTTTTGGTAGCACTCCCAACATTTCTGATATGAAATATTAATGTGACTTTGAAATATTTATGTATGTTACATGTATACACATAAATGAATAAAGTGTGTATACACACACACACACGTATACATGAAGAAAGATGCTTTGCTTTGCAAATAAATTGCTTTTCTTCCTTTTTCTGGAGTTCATGAAATTCTGGTGTTAGAAATACACATCCTTCCTTTGTAATATGTTCCTGATGTAGCTACAATACTTTGAAATTCAAACTGTATGTGTTGCCAGATAACTTATATACCAAACTGGTATATAATCTATCAAGTCTCAGCTTTCCAGATATAAACTTAGTTATTAGCTCCAAAACAGCTTTTTTTTCACTCTGCATAAAAAAAGCTGTATTATTTTATATTTTTGCAAACACAATTTAGGTACTGTATCTCTCCTTTCTTCAACCCTTCCAAAAAACAACTTACCATATTTCACTTCCACTCTGAAAAGATTACCTTCTGGGAAGGTAATAATCTGTCTCCAGAAGCCTAGGACTGATGACAGATTTTGTTAAGACAATAAAATCATGCTTGAGGTTTCGATACAATAGACCCTGTGCCTGGGAAAAGTATATTAAAATGGGGAGAAATGGACACTCTAAAGTACAGTCTGTTGGACATCTTATAGATGTCTTTAAAATTTACCCTCTGACAGTGTATTTTCCTTAAAGCACCCTACTGCTTCCTGCTCTCCCTAACCATCTGCAGTGCACTGATCCTCATGGTTTTTCCCTTGTTTATGTAAGTCTTCCCCTTCCAAAATGGAAACTCCATGAAAACAGAGACATTTCTGTCCCTCTTGTTCACTACTGATGATCAGCATCTAGAATACTTCCAGACACAGAGCAAAATACTCAGTAAATTTTCTGCATGAATGGTCACACCATGACCCTAGCTTTGTTTTAAGTATATCTATTTATTTCAGAGAGAGAGAGAGAGAGAGAGAGAGAGAGAGAGAGAGCGAGCGAGAGCATACAAACAGGGCAGAGAGAGTAAGAGTGAGAGAGAGAGAATTCCAAGCAGGCTCCACACTGTCAGTGTAGAGCCCCAGGTGGGGCTCAAACCCACAGACCCGAGCTGAAATCAAGAGTCAGACATTTAACCGACGGAGCCATGCAGGTGCCCCGAGACTAGCTATTTTAAGCAAAGGTTTACTCTGCACGCATGCCTCCCCTGTATGCACAACCAGGCTCCAGGTGAATGAAGGTCGAGACGGATGCTGCTCCCTTCCCAGCACTATCACCCTTTTCACCGTCAGCACAGGACTGTGCTGTTCCCAGTCACCGATGGTTGCATTTATTCCTCTCCTGACTGCTTCCTACCTAGAGTAAACCCCCATGTGAGAGGAAGCTGAGTCTGTCCTATTCATCACTGGATGCCCTGAGCCTAGAACAGTCATCCCAAGTAGTAAAGGGGTTCAATAAATGTGTACAACGTGAATGAACGCCGGACTTCCTTAGGGGCAACTCGACTCTGATCCTGGCATGTTTCCTATAATAAACAGATGCCTACTCCATAACTGGGATCTGAAGTCATGATGAATTTGTGCTGTTCACATACAGGTTGAAGGTATTAAAAATGTTGACTTGAGTCAATAATGTTTTCATCATCATTATTCTATGATAATTTTGTTTAAAGTCACCCCCTCTAAAAAAATGAAAAAAAGATATCATAATAACAGATACTCAAAGAGGGTAGGCTCTTAAATAACTATGAATTCAACAGTAAGGACACTGGGAGAAAATGTTTTTTTAATCTATTTTCTTGATTGAATTGTTAGCTCTCGCATTAAATCAATGCTTCAGAAACAAAAATAAAGCTTTGCAACCAATATATTTTTAATGCAGATATTGGATTCCAACATATCAACAGAAAACCTAATTGTGTAGGTCTTATTCTGAAGTAACCACACAGAAAGAACCCTGCACAGACACATCCCTTTCCTGAAGAAACCTTAGAATGCAAAGTGTTCTAAATTAATAAATTAACCTTTAAATTCATAAAGTAAATAAAATAAAATACCCTCCGGAGACAAACACATCACACCCGTTATTAGAGCAAGAGAAATCAACACCAAGAATACTAATGATGCCATCAAAGGCACGCCAGAAGCCAGCCTGACTGAAACAGACTCTAGCAGCCTTTCAGGCTGTTTATTCAACTCACTAGTTTCCTAGCTCCTCTGGAGCAGAAAGAACTAAAAGTCAGTCTGCCACCAACTCCATGGGTGGGAAAAAGAGACCACAAACAAGGCAGTCTGCCATAGTGTACGAATTCAATGGAGAAAAGTACTGTGGAAGGCCTGAGATCAAACTCAGGAAAGCTACCCGAAAAAGACACACGGCTAGACAGCAAGGAACAGCTTAGGACACTGAAAACTATTTGTAGCCAACGTGAAAAGATAACCAGATATTATTCAGACTACACAAAGGACTCATTAATAAATACGCTACATTCTTATGAAGGAACACTGTAGGACAACTGAAAAGAATGAACCGGACCTGATTTCAACAGGAGATGGTTCTCAAAAGCACGCTCAGTGATACTTGGGCCATGATGCCACGGAAAAGAACACAGACAAAAATGGAGGCGGTTCACACTAAACTCCTCTGGAGAATAAAGAAAAGAGAGGAGCATGAATGGGCAGGAGTGTCTTCAAATTCTTAGGAAAGTTTACTTATTAAAGAAAGGAAGATTTAAAGCAACTGGAACAGACTGTTAACATTTTGCTATTCTGTATTTGGCTGTTTACTACATTATCTGTATTCTTCTGTATTTAAGTTTTTCTCCACATAAAGAAAGCTACCTTTGGTTTACATCAGATCTAGGCAATGTTTGAAATCATTTTCTTCTTGCCCAGGATGCCTTGTATATGTAAGAATACTGGCATCCTGAATTGTGGAGTTGCTGAAAACCAAAATACCTACATCAACAGCCATTCTTGTGTCATTTATAAAAATCAAGGCTGGGGGTGCCTGGGTGGCTCCATCAGTTAAGCATCTGACTCTTGATTTCGGCTCAGGTCATTATGTCACAGATTGTGGGTTCGAGCCCTGCATCAGGCTCCACGCTCACAGCACAGAGCCTGCCTGGGATTCTCTCTCCCTCTCTCTCTGCCCCTCACACACACTCACTTTCTCTCTCTCTCTCTCTCTCTCTCTCAAAATAAGTAAACTTTAAAAAAAATCAAGGTTATCATTTAAAAATATGGTTAATGTAGCAGTGGTCTCATTAATTCAAGACAAAGATGCAAACCTAAAATGCTGACAAAATCTATTATCAGAACTGTGAAGACTGGAAGCCTTGACCCATCTAGAGATCAAGTACTGTCACTACTTTCCATTAATGCAACACTTTTTTTTTTCTAAATAGAAAAAGAGCTAAAAGTATTACATAAGGGCTGAAGCTTTATAATCCTATCTATACTCAGTACTGAGACAAGAGCAGACAGTTGAAGAGTATTTTAAGGTAATAACACCCCACCTGACTAGTAGCAATTTTACGTATCAGTTCTAAGTGTCTCAGGCCATTAATGGTCTAATTCAACTGAATTTTTTCAAAGCACAATCTTTATGCATTGACTAGAAAACACCTGGTCACTTTTCTCCTACCAGAAGACCAAAATCTGTGATTACAGTGATTTCAAAAATAAGAAGATAAGCAATATGCCACTCCAAATAAAATTCTAGCTCAACAGGAGACTGGCAAAACGTGACTCATTTTTTTCACACAAAGCAGTAAGAGTCAAGACAGACGTCATGGGGGCGCCTTGGGTGGCTCAGTTGGTTGAGCATCTGACTCCCGATTTCAGCTCAGGTCATGATCTCACGGTTCACGGGATGGGGCTCTGTGCTGACGGTACTGAGCCTATTTGGAATTCTCTCTCTTGTCCCTCCCCCACTAGCATTCTCTCAAAATAAAGAAACTTTAAAAAAAGAAAAGACAGACATTATGCCCAAGTGAGGGATATACGTGGTGAGGGAACAAAGGGTCCCAATTTCTCATGGTTGTAGTTGCGGTTTTGAGTAAGTTAAAAATTAAAAGTTCCAGGGGCGCCTGGGGGGCTCAGTCGGTTGAGCGTCCAACTTCCGCTCAGGTCACGATCTCACAGTTTGTGGGTTCGAGCCCTGCGTCGGGCTCTGTGCTGCCGGCTCGGAGCCTGGAGCCTGCTTCCGATTCTGTGTCTCCCTCTTTCCCTGCCCCTTCCCCGCTCGTGCTCTTTCTCTCTCTCAAAAATAAATCAGCATTAAAAAAAAATGTAAATTAACAGTTCAAGTCAAGTGGGTAAGATACCAACACAAGTAAAAACTCCCCCGAAGTGTCCAATCTTTAGCGAAGATGACAGCACATGAAAAGCTTCCACAACGAACACGTCCCCGTTCGCAGCAGACACACGGAGGGGTGAAGCAAAGCCTGTGCGGCGTTCTGTGCCCCCATGGTCCACCGTGCATTTTCAGTTGGTGAACAATGAGAGAGAGGACGTGCTGTCAGTCAGTGTGCCATCTGCTCTGGTTTCCTTTTCAACAGAGAACCTAAGTGGAGACCCCAGGAAAGAGATTACCAAGCAGGTCAGCCGCTTCTTAAACAAATTCAACCAGAGACCAGGGGAAAAGGCCGTGAGGCTTGGATAAAAAATATCTACTTCCCCCTTTCTCTGCCTTTAGGAATCATACTTATCCTTCAAAGTATCGCTCAAATGCCTCCTCCTTTGGAAAGGCTTCCCTAATCTCTCAACTGGAAAACCAAGTATTCCTTCCAATACCACATCCTAACAATAAGCTAATGACTGCCAAATATCTATCCACAGCCTGCTCCTCTCCCTGGATGTTGGCTTGCAGGTGCACCAAGCATCTGAAGTTTATCAGGCACCAACCACTCTCTGGAGTCCCACTCCCCTGCCCCAAACCCACTGCTTCCCCATCTCAGGAAAAGGACCCACCCCTCACCAAAATACTCGGGCCAAAAGCAGGGATCTTAGTTCCCCCTCCTCCACGCTCCACTCTGCACGAAACCCATCAGCCAGGTCTACCTACAACACACATCTGGAATGCGAGCACCTGTCACCACATTCTCTCCACGGCCACCGCCCTCCCTGGTCCTAGCCACGGTCCGTCTTGTACACTTGGCCTGGGTTATTGTAGTAGCCTTATGGCTTCCATACACGCCATCACCCACACACCTCCCTTCCCTCCCGTCTCTCAGAGCCCACTCTCCCCACCCCACGCCGTGGCCATTTAAACACAGACTCCAGGGGAGCCTGCTGGTTCAGACAGTAGAGCGTGCAACCCCTGATCTTGGGGTTGTAAGTTCGAGCTCCGCATGGGGTGTAGATTAAAATCTTAATACATTAAATAAATAAATAGGAAAGGAGAAGAAAGGAGGGGAAAGGAGCGGAAAGGAAAGGAAAGGAAAGGAAAGGAAATCAAATCAGACTCTTGCTCAGAACCCTCCATGGTGTCTCGAGCACTCACAACGAAATCCCAAGTCCCTGCTGTGGCTGGCCTACCAGAGGGCTCCTCCCTCCTCTCTGAGCCCCTCCTCTACTGTCCACTAGAGAACTCCTTTTCTGCGGGCACCTGAGCTTCCTGCTCCTTGAACACTCCAAGCTCGGTGCCTTCTGGGGCCCTGCACTTGCCCCTGCCCTCGCCTGTCTGGAATGCTCTTCCCTCAGATGTGTGTATGGCTTGCACACTCATTTCAAACAGGTCTCACCTCAAATATCACCTTCTCAGGAACACAGCCTTCTCCAGTCACTGCTTGCTTGCTTGCTTTCCTTCTTTCCTTCCTTCTCTCTCTTTCCTTCTTTCTTTCCTTCTCCTTCTCTTTCTTTCTTTATTTTTTTTAACGTTTATTTATTTTTGAAGGAGAGAGAGACAGAGCATGATCAGGGAAGGGGCAGAGAGAGAGGGAGACAGAGAATCCGAAGCAGGCTCCAGGCTCTGAGCCGTCAGCATAGAGCCCAACAAGGGGCTCGAACTCACAAGCCATGAGATTACGACCTGAGCCAAAGTCAGATGCTTCACCGACTGAGCCACCCAGGTGCCCCTCCAGTCAGCCTCTTGAAAAGAAAACCCACTGCCAAACCCCTTTAACCTGTGCACAACACCTCCCTTCCCACTGCCCCACTCAGCAGCTACTATTATCTGGCACCAAGTTATACACATTTCCTGTCTGTTTATTTATTTAGGGCCCATCGTCCCTACTGGAAGATGAGCTCACTAAGGCAAGGGTTTGTCAGTTTTTCACCTCTGTCTCTCGAGTATCCAGAACGATACTTAGCACGTTCTAGGCATTCAAACAGGAACTGATGAATGAACTGCCCGGCAGCTGTGCTAAGCCCCCAGCCACAGACATGGCTCTGCTGCTCCTACCCGAATCCCGGGAGACCTGAAGCATGCTGGGAGGACCATTCCAGGACCCATCCAGAATTAGGAAACAGGAATGTGGGACTGAGGCTCTAGGACGATATATCTGCAGGGGGAGGGGGAAGAAATGATCAGACACCAGTTAACATTCAGTCGTGCCAGGTCCGGGATGCCTGGCTGGCTCGTCAGTAGAGCATGCGACTCTTGGACCTCGGTGTTGTAAGTCAACCGGGGTTGTAAGTTGTTGTGGGTAGAGATAACATTAAAAATCTAAGATAGGAAATCTTCTTAAAAATGAATAAATAGGGGCACCTGGGTGGCTCAGTCGAGCGTCCAACTTTGGCTCAGGTCATGATCTCGCAGTTCACGAGTTCAAGCCCCACATCCCCCCTCTCTGCCCCTCCCCCACTTGCGCAAACACTCGCGCGCACTCTCTCTCAAAAATAAACATTTATAAATAAATAAATAAATAAATAAATAAATAAATAAATAAATGTATGTATGTATGTATCTACGTGCCAGGTCTATTTCAAACACTTCACCTGTATTAACTCATTTAATCCTAACATGCCCCATAGTGAAGAATATGAGGCACAGGGAAGTTAAATACTTTACCAAAGATCTTATGACCCATATGACATAGGGTCCAAGATTCACATCCAAGCAGTTTGGCCCCAGAGTTCACACTCTTTTAACTCAAGGGTTT
This sequence comes from Prionailurus viverrinus, assembly GCF_022837055.1. NCBI lineage: Eukaryota > Metazoa > Chordata > Mammalia > Carnivora > Felidae > Prionailurus > Prionailurus viverrinus. Next base: position 4,941,537 of record NC_062563.1, read on the forward strand.
TATATCACCACTCACTGCACCGAATACTATATTAAAGGTAATACGTAACATCTTACGTAAACACAGGAGGGTGGGGAGAGTGGGGGGCTGAACGCTGACGGAAGGGCTGGCGTCTGAAAAGATGAACCGACACGCTTTCGGGGCCGGAGGAAAGGCCTGGTGAAAGCAGTGTGAAGCGACTGAAGTGGGGTCTTTACGGAGGAAAACAGAGGGTCACAGCCGAGGCGGCACGAGGGAAGTGGATGAAGCTGACAAATGCTCTTTAAAAAGTTTACAGTTCAGGGCACCTGGGTGGTTCAGTCGGTTGAGCTCCCAGCTCTCGGGCTCGGCTCAGGACCTGATCTCATGGTTCGTGGAACTGAGTCCCCCCACCGGACTCTTTGCTGACAGCACAGAGCCGGCTCGGGATTCTCTCGCTCTCGCTCTTGCTCTCTCGCTCCCCACCCCCCACCCCCGCTCAATCTCTCTCTAAATCGCAACATAAACAAACTTAAAAAAATACAAAATAAAATAAAAACCTTACAGTTTAAGTAAAAATAAACTGTAAAAACTAATTACCTTAACCCTATGCAAGTATGACAATGAGCTCCGCATGAGGAAATGAAAGGAAGAATATTAAAATAATTCCGCGGGGCGGGGGGGGGGGGGGGGGTGCGCCTGGGCGGCTCAGTTGCTTGAATGTCCAACTTCAGCTCAGGTCATGATCTCACAGTATATGAGTTCGAGCCCCGTGCTGGGCTCTGTGCTGAAAGCTTGGGGCCTGGAGCCTTCTTCGGATTCTGTGTCTCCCCTTCTCTCTCTCCCTCCCCCACAGATCGAGTCTGTGTGTCTCTCTCTCAAAAATAAATAAACATTAAAAAAAAAATTTTTAATAAAAAATTAAAAAAAAATAATTCTAGGAAGGTAAGTGTGAAGAAAAAAATGGGCTTCTCTTTTCTGACAGGGGCTCTGAAAGTTTCCATTGCCTCTACAGCATTTAGTATAAACCAGAAATAAGAAGGTATGTATTTGCACATATTTGACTATGTATATGAGTGTGAGCGCATGTGTGCGTGCGTGTGTGTGTCTGAGGGCTTCTTATTCTGAACAGCATATAAATACTACAGTTGTTAACATGGAAAATAAAAGCTGGCACTGTTTAAAAAAAGGAAAACAAAAGCCCAATTTTGAAAGGCTTTGATCCTGGCCTAGGAATCCTGAACACTAACCCATGTGATCTAGGGAGCCAATGAACGCTTTAAAATAAAGAAATGACATGATCAAATTTCAATTTTAGAAAAGTAACTCTGAAAACCGTATACAGGATAGTTTGAAGGGTGAGGGAAGTAGGGAGAATCAGGAACGGAGCTGGGACAGGGGGAATAATCCGGAAGGGAAGGGGCCTATCCTCAGGATGTGGCAGTGGAGATCAAAGCAGCAAAGGGGTGCACGTGGTGCTGAATACAATGGCTTGAGCGGGCGTCGGGGGTCGGAGGTGGAGCCTCGGGGCGACAGGAGTTTGGGACTTCTGGATCACCCAGCAGACTGGAGGGGCCATTGCCAAGACGTGAAAGACCCGCTGGACGGGAACACGTGGATGAACTCTGCACGCAGAGTACGGGACACGTGGAGTCTGGGGCACTTGCGTGACAACCCGACAGGCAGGGATGGCAGGAGGCACACCGCAGAGATCAGAAGACCTGCTTGGAGATACAAATTTGGAAGTTTTCTGTGTAGAAGGGACAGCTGAAGGCGCTGTTAATGAGAAAGCAGAAAGAAAACGGTTAAAAGGAGAAGACGGAGGACAGAGCCTGGGTAATGTCAACACCCGGTAAAAGAAACGATGAAGAGGTGGGCAGTTCACCGGAAAAGTCAAAGATAAATGTCGCAGAGAGAAACCCGGTGAAGCACAAGAGGTTTCAGTGGAGCGGTGAGGCCTGAGAACTGACAGGGAAGTGAAGGCGTAAGCCAGTGACTGAGAGTCAGTGTTTCCAGAAATGTAGTTGTGATGGAAGACTGGGCGTCCGCGTCCGCAGGGGAAGATCTGGGGTACGAGACTTCTTTTCAGGAGGGGAAACGGAAGGAAGCACGTCTGCAGGCACCGGGCAGGAGGTAAGCAGAGGAGAAACGTGAGACACCGGCCGGGCTGGCTAACGGAGCAAGATACCATCCGCGAGGGGAAAGGATACAGGGTGAGGGAGCAGTTCTGACTCTGAAACGGCGGGGGAGGACGGGTGGGAAGAGAAGCGTGCAGACAGACGGAAGCGCCAGCACGGTAGGAAACCTTAAATATTTCTGAGCGGAGGGCACGGGGTCCACACGGCCCGGCTGCTCCCGGCTAGCTCTGCTGAGGGGTGGACTTGCCCATCCTTCACCGCAGAAAGTCTTCTCCTCTCCCTGCTCCCCTCTCTCAATACTCGTAAGCCCAGACACCATCAGCGGACGCCTGGAGAGCCTGCCCCAGGCCGTGCACCGTGCAGGGCACCGGCGTCTGGGGACAAAAGACAAAGGTCTTGTAAGCGAACGAGGAAGGGGGTCAAGAAACCAAACACTCCTTACTACGGTAAGTGTGGGAGCACAGGACACAGGACAGTGTGAGTGGCGAGGGTGACAGGAAAGCAACCTCAAGGACGGAAGCCGTGTCGAGCCCTGAGGTACGTGGCAGGGAGCAGCGACACAGGGGGAGGAACGGACCCATTCTGCGTGGCGGAAGACAACCTCTGCAAAGCCCCAGCACCGGGGAGAAGGAACGGCTGGAACCTGAGTGGAGGAGAGAAGACGCCGCAGACCAATGCGACAGGCACGGACCATCTTCCGCGTCTTGTTAAAAAACGTACACTTCGCTCTTTTGACAACGGGGAGGCATTCCATGATTTCAGGCAAGCAAGAGATGAGCTGGACCTGCGCACGTGAAAGCGTCACCAGGACGGAGACAAGACAGAGGACTCAGACAGGAAGGCCAGCGAAGAGGTAGGGCAGTCACCCGGGGGAAACGAGGCAGCCACGGAGGAACAAGGAAGAAGGGGCAGATCTGAGTCACTGGCTTTCTGAGTCACCGAACTGGTCAACCGCGCGGACGTGGGCCCCGCTCACACAGCAGTCTCTGCGGGACGAGGAGCCGGGAGGAGAAAAAGACAAGGGAGCGAGGGGTGCGGTTTGGCACCTACTGCACCCCCCGCCCCCGCGGCCCCGTGTATGGGCTCGGGTCAGGCCTGCGGTCCTCTGGCAGTCACCGGGTCACCCGCAAGTGCCAAGGAAGACCTCCCCAGCGGGGACGAGGGAGGACAGGGAGGGACGCTGAGAAGGAAAAGCGAGAAGAGGGGGAGAAAACCTATCGCCCTGAGCATTCGCAGCAGGACTCCAGGGGGAGCGGGCAAAAGCAGGCCCCTGGGTGGGAGAAGCCCGCGGGGACGAGGCTGGGGACGGAGGCAGGGCTCGGGAGCAGAGGGGCGCGTGCTGAGGCAGCAACAGGGGGGTGCCCGGGTGCCGGGGAGATGGCCATTGGGACCGCTACATCCAGGAGCTTGTGAGGAAAAGAAGGAACGTGAAGGGGGAACAAGTAAGGAGGGCCACCAAGACTGAGGTGGACGAGACGACGCTCAGGTGCGTACCGAAGACGACTAGGCCGCCAGCACCCAGCACCGCGCTCAGCGTTGGATAGTAAAGAAAGAGAGAAACTATCTCTGCGGGAGAACGGCAGCAAACGCATTCATTTGAAAAAAGAACGAGAGGAGGAAACAAAAAGACCCAAATGAACTGACCAAGTTCCTCGGGACTTCTCCAGCTGACCTCGCGTGTTTCTCCCCGTCCGCCATTCTCTGACACCGGAGGTCAACGAGACACCCACGGGAACTGCGATCCTTCTGTCCCCAAATTACACGAGAAGTCCTGAACGAACACACCTGCAGATTCTCTAAGGAGTGATTCATGGCTTTCCTTCATCCAATTAGTAAAGCAGGGTCTGACTTTAAAAAGGTCAAAAAGCATGGACTTAGATTTTCAGAGCAGTCCATCAGGATACATTTATATGCCAACAAATCAATTCAACCAACAGAATGAGAATTCAAATAAGCCTCCACAAGGACAAACCTTTGGTTTTTCAGCAAATCCCTCTTTCCAGTCTTAGGTATGCTTCTATTTCAAATGGTCCTACGGAATACTAAAAAGATGACCATGTCCAGGGTTGTGTCCTTTCTTTGGGGTTAGTGGAAGAAAACCACAGGAAAAGAATATATTCATTACTAAGTGAAAGAAATCAATCTGAAAAGGCTACATACTCTATGATTCCAACTCCACGATATTCTGAAAAAGATAAAACTATGGAGACAGTAAAAAGATCAGTAGTTGCCAGGGGCTGGAGAGAAGAGAGGGATGAGTAGGTTGAAAAACAGGATTTTTAGGGCAATGAAATTACTCTTCATAATATTATTATGGTAGATACGTATCATTATACATTGTCCAAACCCGAAGTGTGAACCATAATACAAGCTATGGACTTTAGGAGATGATAATGTAGCCGTGTAGGTTCGTAAATTGTGACAAATGTGCTACTCCCATGGGCGGTGTTGATAACGGGGGAGGCTATGCCTGTGGGAACAAAGGGTATATACAAAATCTCTGTACCTTCCTGTTACCTTTACCGGGAATCTAAAACTGCTCCAAAAAAAAAAAAGAAGAAAACAAAACAAAACAAAACAAAAAAACAAACAAAAAAGGAAAGGTGAGGGTCTTACAAAGTACCTGGAGAAAAAGAAGGCATGTTCTATTAGTCATTGCTGGAAAAACTAAAGAAACAAAACCTACAGGAGTTTGCATTCTAGAAGAGAAAACAAAGCAGTTAGAAAATGAAGCACCCAAGAGTAAGACATAAAATATGCAAATGATATACAATCTGTGCAATCCGAGGAGATGCAGAAAAAAGCTAGATGAGAAAAGGTCTAAGAATATTCAGGAAAGGTTGACAGAATCCTGACACTGACTGAACTTTTAAACAGGACCAAGACGGTTTGTTAATTGAATACCCGGGCGCCCACTAAGGCACCAGCAGGTTCTATGGGAAACACAAGCCCCAGTTTCTGCCCTCAAGGGGCTTTCCATCTTTCTGCTTCAGCTAAAATAAACTTGAATGTCCCGTTCTCAAGGCTAGAGCTGGATGGAACAGCCAGTGATGTTCAGGTCAAGCCCCCTCATCCAACAGAAGAGGAAATCAAAGCCAGTGAGATTAGCAGAGGGTCTCCCAAGTGACAGCGCCAGAGGGAACAAAGCCCCCCTTCGTAATACAAAACACACACGCTGTGCCGCTGAGAGACCGGTGCAAATTATACGTCTTCAGAGTCCAGGCCTAGGTCCTCTCACTTCTACACCGGAGATGATGATGATACTGACTTCCCAGACAGGTGCCATTCCTTTCCTTCCCTTTTCTCTACTCTACCATAGCTGCTGAATGATGCGACCGAAGGAAAATAGTAGCAGCTAAGCGACAATCATACGGGGGTCGCAGGCACTAGAAAATAAAGGGCCTCACGTAGGCCGACGGGTGGCAGAAGGGAAGATGCGGTGATAATACCAGGACACAATTTTTAACACTAACACATTAATGACATGGTCAGAAGTGATCGAGTTAGAACGTGAGTTCTTAGGGGAGAAAAGAATCGGAAGAAAGGTACGTTTAACGTCAGTCAGGCACTCCAAGGCTCCAGAACAACTCTGCGCCTCATGTCAGCATGCGAGGAGGCCATTACGGGCCGAGATTACCAGGAAGCACCTTTCCTTCCTTTTTCTCTCGTTTCTCTTTCAATTCTCCTTCTCGAGGCCCACTGTCCTGCTGCCAGACCCCCTTTCATCTTCCTAACAACATAATAAATAAGAAAACCTAGGGCCTTCCTACTCAGCCACACGCCCACTGGTCGCGAAGGGAAGAGATACAGCCAACGTAAGGATAAAGGACGCGGGCTTGGCGGGCAGATCTCGTTCAAATCCAGCTCCACCCCTAATTCAGGTTCCTGAACCTGAACATCCTAACTGTTTCCACTTCCTAAGCTGTTGTAAGAACTACATGAATGAGCAGGTACAGAAAAATGCCTCGCACACAGTAAGAGCCCAGCAAGTCACAAATCTCAGATGCCCCCTTCCCTGTGAGATCGAAACCCCGAAGAGGAACCCGCACAGCTTCGTCTAAGCTCCCAGCTGGAGACGGCCCGTAAGTGCGCTGTCTCCAGGGTGTGCCCTGCCCTCTACCACCTACAGGCGGGGAACCTTGCGAGCCAGGACTCCTCAGTCCCCGACCCAATGCCTGGTCCACAGAAGCTTTCACTATGTGGTGGTGGAACCCACCCTCCATCAGCCGCATGTTCTGTTCCTTCCACCAGACAAGAAGGCGCGGTCTGTCCACGGAGAAAACCTCAAAGGAGGAGCTGTGGAAAAGGAAGACACCCAAAATGTCCACAACTGGACGACCGTCTGTTACGCACACAATCATCATATCCGTGCAGGTCTCCAAACCCTCTCCAGCTGGACGTGTATGCGTGTAGGTCATCACGCGGGGGAGCGAGGCTTCCCAAAGCACAGCTCGTACGGAATAAAACGACACTTTCTCTTACTATACCCCGTGAAGTAGTCTCTTTCGGCAGTCGAGAAACCTCTGGTTATCTACTAACTTACCCTTTTCGCTTCCGGCTGAAGGCAGGGGCCTAGCAGGAGCATCGGCACTAAAGGGTTTAGAGCCCCACCAGCAGAGCCGAAGGTGGCACCTGAAAGGTCATTTATGTTAGATATTCCTATCTTACCTTCCAGGATACCCACTTCGCAAAACTGCAAACCTGTGACTTCCCTATCACGCACACATTTCACACTACCGTCCAAAGACTCAAGAACACAGCTGCAAATTACTCGAAAGCTAATGTTTTTTACACACACAGAATCGTTAAGTACCATCAAGATCTGATATAAAAAGTGAATATTCACAAGGTAAACCAAAGAATGCTACACAGTCATCGACATGAACTTTTTAAATAAAAAGTACGGTCCAGAATCCTTCATAAAAAACTCCACGAAGAATAATTTTTAATTAATTAACGTTCTTAAGAAATTATCCTGACAGCTACTAACACTTCCTTAACGGTTATGAATCCTCTGCATCCCTCCCCCAGGAATGAATCCCTTCATGAGTTCGTTCTAAAGAGCTGACGGGGACGTACCGAAAAGAAGTGGCCTTTAGCTCCGGGCACACCAGGGTGAAATCCCTGCACCACCATTTACCACCGCAGCCTCCTTCAGGGGCCCGCTGCCTAACCGCCGAGTAACTGACCTCACAGGACTGTGGCGCGGGGTAAACGAGATAGAAAACAGCAAGCATCTATGGACAGTCCTTACACTCTGTGCACTATTTCCTGGAAATTAAACATCCATCTTCCAGAAATGTTCGTCCTTCCCCTACCTTTGCTCTTCCAAATGGACATCCGCATACAGCCACTGCTTTTAACTCCACGCCCAACCCAGAGGGGAAGCAGGGGGAGTCGCCCACTCAGCCCCTTACAAGTAAATATGCCCTCTGCTCCTAGCTCGCCAGGTTCAGCTTTCCGTTCCGCCGTTCTCTGGCGCTCTCCAAGCCTTAGACAATCCAAGCAACTCAGAGTTGTTCCAAGCCGCATCACGAGCAATTTACATGTAGGTAAATGGTCCCGGGGTCCATCCCATTGCCTTAGAGAACAATCCAAAAGGCACAAACAACAGTCTCTCTCTCCCCCCCAAATACGTATTTCCCTAACCACCCTTCCCAGATAGGCTGACGCTGCAGGAGCCTACTGAGCTGCCAACTGTATACAAACTCAAACATTATCACAGGTTATCTGTAACAATGTGGACCCACAAGCAACACTGGCTGCCCACGCGGACGTGGACACACACCCATAAACCACAAAGCCTGACTGAAGACATTATCTGACACTGATGAAAAGAAAAACTGACCTTACTAGTCAAAGACTGATGATAACCCTCTGAAAGGATAAAGGAAAACTCTAAGGTGGTGTGGCTACAGCTTTACAGTTCTGTCTAAAACGTTATTAAAAGAAAGCACTTCAGGAGTGCTTTTCCCATGGAACCATGCCATTTTCTCAATGATTTGTTTTCCCATGCAAGGCAAGAAAGGCTAAAGCACTTTAAGTTGTATCTAAACATCAACAGCTTCCGTTAACACATTTAACATTTTGAAAAATAGATATTCTAGAGATACTTTTCTGCCGCGCTGATTTAAAAAAAAAAAAAAAATCTTAAAATGTCTGTCAAGTCCGGTAACTTTGTTTCCATAAACAAAGCTTCTTTAAACGACTCTTGTTTTTGTAAAGCCAGCAGCCCAGGTCTGTCAGGTAGAAACTTCAAAGAAGGCACACAGCCACTGAGCAAGGGCCAAAGCAAACGCAGATACGCTATGCTGATGACAGCCTGAAAGGGGCCTAAAAGGATAGAAAACGAGGAAGCGAGCCTAGAAAGCATAATGTCACTTTGTTTTTAACACAATCCCTGCTGCAAAATTACTGCGCGGAAGGCTTTTATTTTATTTTATTAAAGACACTCTATGGCAACCTTGTCTTGACTAATGGAACTCAGCCCTCTTTCTTGTCACCTTGCTGAAAGCTGTGCTCATTTGTTCCAAATCATGGTCAGCCTTCAGACGGCAAATTTTTCAAATACAGATGGGGAGTGGATGAGGCGATCTTTGGAGATGATTCCTTATGTAAAAATTCAAGTTTCAGATTTCAAAAATCGAGCCTCAGGGGAGTAGCAACATAGTTTACATGGAGTTACATGGAGTATCCATGGAGTTATATGCAGCTTATTATGGTTTGCACGGAGTTACCAGGACTAACCAACATAGTTTACTCCCTTGACTCTTCCCCTAATTTTCAACTATGCAGTGGTCATATCGCAGGGTCAAAGTTCTCAGTATTTTGTCCTCAGCATTAGAAAAAAAGATGCTATCCCACTGTAATAAATAACAGACAGTGACAATAATGTTTAAGATTTCATGTCTTTAATAAGCATCAGCTCAGGGGCGCCTGGGTGGCGCAGTCGGTTAAGCGTCCGACTTCAGCCAGGTCACGATCTTACGGTCCAGGAGTTCGAGCCCCGCGTCAGGCTCTGGGCTGATGGCTCAGAGCCTGGAGCCTGTTTCCGATTCTGTGTCTCCCTCTCTCTCTGCCCCTCCCCCGTTCATGCTCTGTCTCTCTCTGTCCCAAAAATAAATAAACGTTGAAAAAAAAAAATTTTTTTTTTTAAAATAAGCATCAGCTCAGACTAATTATTTTAATAAATCCACACACAGATGCAAAGCTACCAGGTAATTATGAAGAGAACTATGATGCAAGTTACAACCACACACATCTAGGAACTATCACCATTTTCCAGATACGAGGACATGGCCAAGTCTACCCATTTTTTTCACTTAAGGAGTTAACCACGAAGATGGTAAGTAAGCGAATAAAAGAAAGTTAACTTCTGGCTCACATTTTTCCCCAGGAACATAAAGTCAGAAGTAAATAGTACAATCGAATAAGATTGAAGTTTGATTAAAGCTTAGTAAGTTTAATGCCACTTGCTTTTGATGAGCAAGCTGGTTAATAATTAAATAAATGAAGATAATCTATTCAGGATGGATTGAAACCACGACCATAAAGAATCTTAAGCACACTGCTGACATTTTGTTGTGCTGTAAAACACAGCCTGTTCTACGTGATCAAGAAATGTTAAGGAAATCAGTGCTATACTAAAGCAAAAGAACGAATGTTGTACTTAGCATCTGAAAGAGAATTACTGCATTGAACTGCCTATATCTACAAGGTTTTATATTTTTTGGCTTCCTAAACAGTATTAAATGACACATTAACTTAAGGGGATGGACTAGTGATTCCAAGCATGCTTTCTTCACACACAAGACAGGGTCGCACACCTACCTTCCATCCACAGTGCCCAGGTTCCTATTTTCTCCCCAAGGTGGTAATTAACCACACCAGTCTACCGGCGCCACCCCTACTGACCAACGGCGAGACTTCTTGAAGCCAGTGGTTTAGTCTCAGACTAAAGCAAAGATCCACAGCGGGTTTAAACCTTAACTAATCACCCACGAGGACGGTTAACAGACCACTCTCATGTGACTGTGTCATGGGCTAGGATGTGAAGAAGGATTAAGAGTCCTGGACAATGACCAAAAAAACACAAGACGTACTATTTACCGCAGACGGAATCTGATAGAAGGGGATAGAGAACAGAAAGAAAATAAGAGACCAAAACGCCCTGAAAGTGACTCGTTCAGAAAGCTGCCTCTGAGCTGGGCAACAAGTGGGACCTCAGAGTTGGGAGCCGCAAAGGAAAGTAGTTAGGCCTTGAAAGAAATGAGATCAACAGCAAGAGCCACAAGGCAAAGCACACACTTCACAGGTTTCCAAAGACCCTTAACTCTTCCAGAAAGGTCCTCCAGTCCAAATGAGCCTCTACTATTTCAACACGGCAGATGTCACGGTGCCACGCTTCTTCCAGGAAGCCTGCAGTCCTTCTCCTTCTAATACTTAACACCGGCAGCCCGGCACTTTCTGGAAGTCTGAACAACAAGTCACATAAGTCTATGTTCTTTCCCTCCGTAACATCCTCAACTTCAACATAATCACACAGATGTCCGAGATGTGGGGCTCCTGGATGGCTCAGTCGGTTAAGCGTCCAACTCTTGGTTTTAGCTCAGGTCATCATCTCACAGTTCTTGAGGTCAAGCCCCACATCAGGCTCTGCACTGGCAACTTGGAGCCTGCTTGGGATTCTCCCTCTCTGCCCCTCCCCTACACACACACACACACACACACACACACACACACTCTCTCTCTCTCTCTCTCTCTCTCTCTCAAAATAAACTCAAGAAAAAAAAAAAAAAGAAAAGAAAGAAAAAGAAAGGAAAAAAATGTCCAAAATGAAAAAGATTCAAACATATATAACCCCATATCATCTAAGGCTGAATCTGAAAGATGGTTCCTGGGGGGGCTCAGTCGCTTAAAGCCTCCAACTTTGGCTCAGGTCATGATCTCACGGCTCATGAGTTCCAGCCCCGCATCAGACTCTATGTTGATAGCTCAGAGCCTAGAGCCTGCTTCAGATTCTGTGTCTCCCTCTCTCTCTCTGCCCCTCCTCCGCTTGCGCTCTCTCTCTCTCTCAAAACTAAACATGAAAAATTTTAAAAAAGGAAAAAAAAGATGACTCTTGGGGCACCTGGGTGGCTCAGTTGGTTAGGTGTCAGACTCCCAATTTCGGCTCAGGTCACGATCTCATGGTTTGTGGGTTCGAGCCCCACACTGGGCTCTGTGCTGACAGTACAGAGCCTGCTTGGGATTCTCTCTCCCTCTCTCTGCTCCTCCCCACTCGTGCACATGTTCTCTCTCTCTCTCTCTCTCTCTCTCTCTCTCTCTCTCAGATAATTAAGTAAATAAATAGGTATTTTTAAAAAAATAAATAAAAGATGATTCTTTTATTCCTTTAAAAGATAATTAACTTTTAGGGCACCTGGATGGCTCAGTCAGTTAAGCGTCCAGCTCTTGGTTTCCGCCTAGGTCATGATCTCACAGTTCATGGGCGTGAACCCCACATTGGGCTCTGTGCTGACAGCCTGGGATTCTCTCTCTCCCTCTCTCTCTGTCCCTCCCCTGCTCTCCCATGCCTGGTCTCTCTCCTTGTCACTCTCAAAATAAACTTTAAAAAAATAAAAATAAATAAAAGATAATTAACTGTTTTCCTTTAGATGATAATTTGTGTTATTTTAGGCATTTTAATTAATGCCTTATTAAGTGAGCTTGCAGGTTTGATTCTTCGAAGTAAACCACCTGAAGTCAGAGTCATCACCCTAAGTAACTTGGAAGACATCTGTTAAAAGTGGCAATTCTCATCCTGAAATGAATGAACTGTATACAGCGAGCCAGAGGACAGAGTCTCTATTCTAAATTGTCTTAGCCCTCAGCTTAAAGCAAATAAACCAATCTCATAAAGCAGCATCTACATATGACTGCAGGTGCCTTTTCTGAAGTCATGAGCCAACCGCTTTTTCAACAATCTGACACCCTGACTTTTCTTGGACCACTCTCCTAGCACAAATATCCAGTGACTTTGGCCATCACGACTTTGGCCAACCTAGGGCCAGAAGGGTCATTGTTTCTCTAGCTACACCTCGCAGGTAAAGAAGTTGAAATGAGGAAACCAGTTGTCTGAATACAACCACCAAGCTCTGTAAAATACTGTGCATTTACAAAGCTGCTGAACAGCCATGACATCACTCCAAAGCAACAACAAAACTTTCTACGGGAGGCTAGGTAGATGTGAGCTCCATCCCATGGACTGAGTTCACCCCAGACTTCGTGCAGTGAAGTTGCCAGCCCAATATCAAACATCTCTAACTGAAAGAACCAGAACAAAAACTTCAATTTTCTCAAATCAGTGCCTCTTTCCATAACACAAGATTGGAGGAGTGTTATGTACTGGGGGCAGGTTCGGGGGGGGGGGGGTGGGAATCAATCAAGGGACTACCTGAGGAGAAGCAACACAATTTGAATTTGGATCCTGGCTGAGTCTGCGCACAGGCCTCGAGCCTTACTCCTGTCTCCTAGCTAGCCTCACACCCTACCTTGCCCTGCAACCCCAGAGAATGCCGCTTGCTGCTGTCACTCAGAACTACCAGTGGCACCCCAAAGGGGCTCACTCGGCCTTCCTGCCTCCAGACGTGGCATTCCCTCTGCCTGACGTACTCCCCACCCACTTCTTCTAGTTTGCTTCCAGCTGACCTTTAAACTCAGCTCAAATGACATCTTTTTCAGGAGCGGACCTCCCTGGTGCTCTCGGAGCTCTACGATCACCTTAGATCGTGGCACTGTCCTGGTTGATTCTGTCATCTGCCCCCTTCCCTTCATTAAGTCCTGGAGTGAGGGGTTGAGGGAGAAGGGGACTCATCTCCCCTGGTTTCTGACACGTGGAACAGGCACTCAGTAAACGTGAGTGAACAAAATGAACGAAAGTGCCAATACTCAGGAGTAGCCAGGCCCTGCTTCTGGGGTGCAGGACCTCAGACAATTCAAGTGGAAACCATCGCCCTCCACATTCACTGTAGCTACTCGGGTTCCCTTCCCAGCCTGGCTGCTCTAGAATGAGGCCGTAACATCACGCAAGCCGAAGCACTGTCACCAAATGACAATCCACGTTAGGTTCGTGGGGCTTTTTTGTTTTTGTTTGATGTTCATTTCAACCGGAAACTCTTTGGTTCTTTACACATTTAGAATCGTTTCCGACTGTTATTTTGGGAGGCAAAGTGACAGCCAGAGTTCTGGAGTATTTCCCAGGGGGCAGACAGCATAATCGTGAAGGACTGTAAGCTCTGGGGGGCACCGGGGTGGCTCAGCTGGGTAAGGGTCCAACTCTTGATTTCCACTCAAGTCATCTCATGGTTTGTGGGTTCGAGCCCCACGTCGGGCTCTGCGCTGGCAGTGCGAAGCCTGCTTGGAATGCTCTCGCTCTCTCTCTCTGCCCCTCCCCTGCGCGCTCTCCCTCTAAATCAATCAATCAATCAATCAATCAAGAAAGGAGTCTAAGCTCTGAAGTCTGAGTTCACATGTGTCACATGCCAACAGGGTGACTCTGGGTAAGTCAGAGTGACCCTAAACTACCTCCCGCCAACACACAGGAAGCAGGGTGCCTCTGGTCAGCATTCGCTCCACGAACACCGCCTGAGCTCCGACCGCGGGCCGAGTCGAGTGCTGGCGCTCCAGCCGCGCCCTCGCCACCCCGCACAAGGTGTCCTCTCACCGTTATCACCCGCTGGATCTCCTTCCCAGACCTCAGCACTACCTGAAAAGGGTTTTTGCTTGCGGCTTCGTCTCCCCTCTCGAGAAGGTAAGCACTATGACAGCTGGGGCCCTGTCTGCGGTCCATTCCTGGTCTCTCCGGGGCTCAGCGCGGAGCGAGCACACGGTTTACTCAACACATCTGAAAAGTAGGAACGGGCAAGCCTGACGCGGCCCCCTCTGCCCCGCGACGCTTACACTTCAGTGGAGAAAGCACACGGGCGGCGTGAAGCCTGGCGATCCAAGGGGCCCTGGTTGGCCACAGGCACACGTGGCGCACTAGGCTTCCTCCGGCTCGCCCCTGCCCCCCCCCCCCGCCCCCGGCCCCCCGCTGCACGGACGTGAGCCCCGGGCACGAGGAAGGCAGAGGCAGGCAAGTTGGGCCACGTCCCATCAGAACCGCCGAGGGCCTTTTCATTCATTGGCGCAGCAGACGTCCCCCGGGCTCCCGACAAGCGCCGGGCACGCGGCAGAGAAACGGCCAAGTCCTGTCCTCATGGAGTTTCCCTTCTAGCGTGGGAGCGCAGCACACAAGTGCGTAAAACTGCCCTTGGAGATGGTGTGAGCGCCGTGCAGACGCGGAGCAGGGGTGTGACGGGGCACGGCTGCAGGTGTCCGCCGCGGGGCGGGGGAAGGGGGGCGTCGGCGCGGGGCCTCTCGGGGGCGGCGACAGGTGGGCGAACCCCGGACAGGTCGGCCCCGCGGGAGGGGGGTGGGGGGGGGGGGGAGGAAACAGCTGACCCTCGGCCGGAAGAGCCCCTGACCGGACGGCGTGCACCGGGAGGCCCCGGCTGCCCGACGGGCTCGGTGCGCGGGGCGGACGCGCCGTCGGGCGGGGCGGGGACCGCGGGCCGCGCGGGGACCCACGTCACCGCCGCGCCGCCGGGGCCTGCGGGCGGGGGCGCGGGGCGGCGGGGCCGGGCCCGCGGCCGAACATGGCGGGCCTCCGGCTTACCTCGGAATTTGAGCTCGTGCTGCGGCTCGAGGCTCAGGACCTGCTCCACCTTCGCCATGTTCCTCAGCGGCGGGGCACCTCTGGCGGGGGGACCCCTAAGAGGTCACCTGAGGCGGGAGGCGTTAATGCTGCGCCCCCTTTAAATTTGGAAAGGGGGGGCCGGCCGGGATGCGGGCGGGGGTCGTCAACGGGGTGCGCGCGGGGGGGGGGGGGGGCGGCCTACGCGGTGCAGGCGCAGGGGCGGAGGGCGAGGGCGAGGCCGCGGTGCCCGGCGAGCGCACGGCACGCACGCACGCACGCAGCGACGCACGCACGCAGGCACGCAGCGGGCTGGCCGGTTCGGCCCTGCGCGCGCTCGGGCGGCGGGAAGCTGCGCGCGCGGAGCCCCTCCCGGGGTTGTGCGCAGGCGCGGCGTTGGCCGCGGGGCGGGGCCACCGGGAGGCAGGGGGCGGGGCCTCGTGCAGGTCTGGAGGCGGGGCCGGGCCGGGACACTCAGCCCTGAGAACAGTCATCCCGGAGGTTGTTTATTCGGGACCCGTGGGAGCCAGCCGTTGTGTGAAGTGCTTTACTCCATAAGAAGAAACTTCCACTTTTCCCTTGCTTATGTAGTGCCAGGCACTGGTAGAGACTTTGAATAATAACGAAAGTACTATTTATTCTTATTGTAAACATGTTTATAAGTGAATGGTGTGTTCTAGGCGCTGTGACATATGGCAGGCAATAAATATACAGGGAGCTACCACCATTGCTTGCTTCTTTTGTGCCACTCTGCTGAGCGCCTTCAATAACAGCAGCATCGAATGTGATGAAAACTACTCTCCATTAAATGTTTACCATGTTACAAGCACTGTGCTGCATCCTTTTTTAATAGATGCAGCCAATATTTACAAATACAATGATCGGAGAAATTGACCTGGTCCCTACCCTCCAGCTAGAGTCTGTTGGAAGGACAGCCTTTGGAAAGATAACCACGCAAATAAACTATGCTATTAAAGATTGCTGGGACCCCGGATCTGCTCAGCCTCCAAAGTGGACACTACATTATGCCCATTTAAATATTATGTCCTTATGTAATGTTCACTACATAAAATATGTGTTCTTACTAGTCTCCTATATATATACACATGTAGAGGAAACAAACAGCAAATAGTTAAAGTTGGCTTTACTGTGGTATTCTTTGTAGTATTCCTTCCATTTTTCTATGCACTTGAAATTTTTTGTAAAAAAAAGTTTTTAAAAAGATAATCTTTGTCTTTTAACTAGAGCATTTGGTCCATTTACACTTATTATATTTACTAATATATATCGGGATTCATTTCTACTGTCTTATTTTGTGCTTTCTATTTCTAAAATGTCTTTCTAAAAACATGCCTGTTTTTTTCTTTTTCCTCTCCCTTCTTCTTTAGGGCTGTTTTTTTTTTTTTTCCTCTTTCTCTTTTTCTTCCTCTTACACACTATTTCTGCTGTTTTCTTGATAACCCTAGAAATTGTGACATGGGTATTTATGAAAGTCCAATTTTTAAAATGCCTTTACCATGCTCCCTTGAAATCTGAGGACTTTGGGACACATTAACCACCCATCCCCCAAATTATACGCCTTCATTACGGTGTATTTCAGGTTTACTTTTTCCTTTTCATGCCATGAGTCATTACTAAATTGATTTAGGGGTGTCTGGGTGGCTCCATCGGTTAAGCATCCAACTCTTGGTTTCGGCTCAGGTCATGATCTCACACTTCCTGAGTTCGAGCCTTGCATCAGGCTCCATGGTCTCAGCACAGAGCCCGCATGGGATTCTCTCTCTCTCCCTCTCTCTCTGGCCCTCACCTGCTTGTATTCTCTCTCTCTCTCTTTCAAAATAATTTGCTCATCTTTTCTTCTTGCATCTTGGAACTTAACAACTAGGATCACTTTCACTTCCTTGTGACTGAAGTACATTCTTTAAATTCTGTTTCACGGAGAGTTTGTTGAGGCAAACTCTCTCCGTTTCTGTTAATCTGAAAATGACTTTACTCTGCCCTTGTTCTTGAAACATACTTTGGCAGGCTTATGAGCGACAGGTCTCTCTCAACGCCCCGGAAGGTATCATTCACGGGTTTCTGGCTACCACTGTTACTGTTGAGATCCCCGATGACAACCCCATCGTCCCCTCAAAGGTGATCTGTTTTTCCACCTATTCTGGGGGTCTGCAGTTTTACCATGATATAGCTTTTTATTTATTGTCTTAGCCCATTCAGACTGCTATAACAAAATGGCATGGACTGGATGCCTTAAATAACACTGACTTCTCACAGTTCTGGAGACTGGGAAGTCCAAGATCAAAGCGCGGCCACTCCCTGTCTGGTGAGAGCCCACTTCCTGGTTCACAGCCCAACATTTCTCCTGCTCTCTGGGGCTCCTTCTAGAAAAAATGCTAATCCTATTGACCAGGGCTTCACCCTCACGACTTCAGCTCCTCCCACAGGCCCCACCCCCTAACACCATCACCTGGGGGATTAGGTTTCAGTTTATGAACCGGGGGAGGATACGGATGTTCAGTCCGTATAGCATGTATCCTGCTTGAATTCGCAGGGTTTTCTGAATTTGCTGTTTGGTATCTTTCATCTGATTCTAGAAAATTCTCAGACAACGTTAGAAATTCATCTCATTGTTGTAAGATACACATAACATAGAATTTACTAGCTTGACTGTTTTAAGCGTGCCATTCGGTGATATGGAATACGTTCACATTGTTGTGAGGCCACACCACCATCCATCTCCAGAATTCTTCCTCTTGCAAAACTGGAATTGCACACCCACTAAACAGTACCCACCCCCCCACTCACTTTCCTAGCCTCGTGATCCTCAGTGTCTCCTGGCTTTTACATTTTCCGTTACCTGATTAACCATTCCCTGACACTAAATTACCTTTGTCAAGATAACCGTTGGAATTTCTGCTTTCCTGGCTGGACCTTCACTGACACTACGTGCTACCAAGAGTGGTCCCCAGGACACGGAGCCTCAGAGAAGGTATTCTGGGTCTGATGTGGTCACGTCATCCTGCCAGACGGCAGGGCCAGTGGGATGTGGGAGACAAGCAGGGCCCGGCTGGAGTGAGCTCATATCAGCTTGTAAGAGCCAATGGTGCACGTCACTTCTCAACTCCGTTCAGTGACATCCCATAAATTGCTTAAAATCAGTCATGGTGGGAGTGTTTGCACCGCAGAAATCCGGAAGAACTACAAATCAGAGTTGTTGTTGTTGTTGTTTCTCCAGAGAGCTAGGTTAGCATGCAGCGCGTGTTACAAGGAATCTACAAGTAACATACATGGTGCATCATTGCTGATATCCTTGCTAATTACGTTATCAGCTGCATTTGATTGCGACACGGCACCCAAAGAAGGGCCTTGGAGAGCTGAGTGGCGGCTGGACTGCGGGGTGGGGCCAGCTGCACCCAGGTTCGCTGGAGCTATTCCAGAAAGGACGTGATAAGCTCTTTCAACTCCTAGCTTCAGTCACAGTCAGAAAACCGGGGAGATTCTGCGGAGCCCTATAATAATCATCTATTTCTTTTTTTTTTTTTTTAATTTTTTTTAACGTTTATTTATTTTTGAGACAGAGAGAGACAGAGCATGAAGGGGGGAGGGGCAGAGAGAGAGGGAGACACAGAATCGGAAACAGGCTCCAGGCTCCGAGCCATCAGCCCAGAGCCCGACGCGGGGCTCGAACTCACGGACCGTGAGATCGTGACCTGAGCTGAAGTCGGACGCTTAACCGACTGAGCCACCCAGGCACCCCTATTTCTAGTAGCAACAGGTGTTTTACCTTGTGGAAAATCATACCCAAAAGTTAATTAGGCAGGTTGCAGAATTACAACCGAAATGGAATTCACAGATTTGCCAAAATCTCAAGCAGTACCTTTGGATGTCTACTTTGGCTGAGACATGACCAGAGAGCGCAAATGTACACTGAGCAGCAACCGGGGCCGGGGACACGCACGGCGGAGCTGGATACGATGAGAAGCAGGTGTGGAAAGCAGGGATGTGGACGGTTCTCGGGATGGGAACAGTGAGAAGATGCTGGCGTCCCATGCGAGTGCCCACCCGAGGGCATCCGCCGAAGCGGTGACTCTCCAATCATCAAGTGGACAAGGTGACACATTTTGCGGATGACAGTCTCTTTTCCCAGCTGTGCCATTGGGTTTATTTACAAAGTGGTCATGGCGCAGATGAGGGGGCTGTGTGTGGACCCAAGAACATGAACGTCCCTCATCAAGCTGACCTGGCCACCGCCACTGCTGAGTGCCTGCAGTGACCACCGTGAAGACTAACCCTAAAACCAATATGGCACCCTTCCCTGAGTAGGGGTGCAGGCTAAACCCGACGTTAGAAACCTGCCAAGTGACCACTTAGATATGTAAAAAAACAAAGCAGGACTTACAGACTCAAAAAGTAAATAAGTAAATAAACCCTGAAATGAAAAACTCCTGAAACAGGGACGCCTGGGTGGTTCAGTCGCTTGAGCGTCAGACTTCAGCTCAGGTCATGATCTCCCAGTGTGTGAGTTCGAGGCCCCTGTCGGGATCTGTGCTGACAGCTCGGAGCCTGGAGCCTGCTTCCGATTCTGTGTCTCCGTCTCTCTCTCTCTCTCTCTCTCTCTGCCCCTCCCTCTGTTCATGCTCTCTCTCTCTCTCTCTCTCTCTCTCTCAAAAATAAATAAACGTTTAAAAATTTTTTAAAAACTCCTGAAACAGGTTTATCAGCAGCCTAAGGGAAAATTAGTGATTGCAAGGGAGGTCTGAAGAAACATCCATGATGTGGGACATAAAAATGAGAGATGAAGCTATGATAAGCTATGATAAGTAAAGAGATATGGAGAATGATATGTTTTACAGACCTCTCTTTCTCGGTCTCTCTCTTTAGCACAGCCCACAGTAATAAATGCATTTTATTTGTGACTTGCTACATAGATATATGTATAAGTATGTTAATCAATACAACCGAAACAGAAGCTCCATGAAATAATACAATACACTCTTATATTTGCTATTTATTTTCCTTCTCAGCGCTGGTAACAACCTACTAAATTGATTTTATAAGTCACTCTTGGGAAACAACCTACAGTTTGAATAACACAGGTTGAATAAACTACTAGCCCAACATCCAGAAGAGAACAGTGAGAGACTTGGGCCGAGGCAATATTTGAAGGAGATGTTTTCGCACCTGCTCCAATACGGATGAACCTGGAGGACATTACGCCAGCTGACATATGCCAGGCACAAGGGGACAAACACTGTGTGATTCCACTTAGAGGAGGTTTCTGGAGTGGTCCGAACCACAAAGACGGACAGTAGAGCCGTGGTTACTAGGAGTTGTTATGGGGAGTCATCGTTTACTGGGTGTGCAGTTCCAGATTTACAGGAGGAAGAATTCTGGAGATGGATGGTGGTGTGGCCTCACAACAATGTGAACGTATTCCATATCCCCGAATGGCACACCTAAAATGGCCAAGCTGGTAAATTCTATGTTACGTGTCTCTTACAACAACGGAATGGGGGCGCCTGGGGGGCTCAGTCGGTTGGGCGTCCGACTTCGGCGCAGGTCATGATCTCGCGGTCCGTGAGTTCGAGCCCCGTGTGGGGCTCTGTGCTGACAGCTCAGAGCTTGGAGCCTGCTTCGGATTCTGTGTCTCCCTCTCTCTCTGCCCCTCCCCTGCTCATGCTCTGTCTCTATCTTTCAATAATGAATAAACGTTAAAAAAAATTAAAAAAAAAACAAAACAACGGAATGAATTTCTAATGTCTGAGAATTTTCTAGAATCAGATGAAAGATACCAAACAGCAAATTCAGAAAACCCTGTGATTTCAAGCAGGATAAATGCTATACAGACTGAACATCCGTACCCCCAGTTCATAAGTTGAAACCTAATCCCCCAGGTGATGGTGTTAGGGGGTGGGGCCAGTGGGAGGAGCTGAAGTCGTGAGGGTGAAGCCCTGATCAATAGGATTGGCGTCCTTCTAAATTTTTTTCTAAGTGTATTATTTTATTTTGAGGGAGACAGAGACAGCATGAGCAGGGGAGAGGCAGAGAGAGAGACAGAGAGACAGAGAGAGAATCCCAAGCAGGCTCCACACTATCGGCACAGAGCCCGATGGGGGGGCTTGAACCCATGAAACCGTGAGGTCACGACCTGAGCCGAAACCAAGAGTGGGATACTCAACCAACTGAGCCACCCAGGCACCCCAGGATTAGTGTCTTTCTAGAAGAAGCCCCAGAGGGCAGGAGAAATGTTGGGCCGTGAGCCAGGAAGTAGGCTCTCACCAGACAGGGAGTGTGGCAGGCTTTGATCTTGAACTCCCTGCCTAGGGTAGCTGGAGAGACACAGTCATTAGACCCCAGGAAGAGGGGCTTCATGCAGGTGGGAGGGGACTTCTGAGGAGGGGGTGTGGACTGGCCAGCACTGGGGGGCCTCTGAGGGGACGCCAGGTGGGCGAGGGGGGTCATTTATCCCACTTTACAGATGAGACCAAAGCTTAAGGAGTATGGCCAACAAGGGCCAGTGGCGACAAGATCTTCTGTTATGCTTCAGAGTCTTATCCTTGGTTTTATCGATAAGTTTTATCCTTTGGAAACCCTCACCCATCCCAATGTTCTTGTACAGAGAAGTAATGTGACCTGTTATTTTTTTTATTGTATTGTTGTTTAAAAATTCCTTGTGTCCGGGGCACCTGGGTGGCTCAGTTGACTGGTTAAGCGACCGACGTCAGCTCGGGTCATGATCTCACAGTCCGTGGGTTCGAGCCCCGCATCGGGCTCTGTGCTGACAGCTCGGAGCCTGGAGCCTGCTTCCCATTCTGTGTCTCCCTCTCTCTGCCTCTCCCCCATTCACGCTCTGTCTCTCTATGAAAAAAATGAATAAACGTTAAAAAAATTTTTAGAAATTCCTCGTGTCTTTTTTATTTTGTTTGTTTAGTTTGTATTTTTTTGTTTTTAAATAAAGTTTTTTGTGCAGTAATTTTATTTTTTAAAGTTGATTTATTTTGAGAGAGAGAGAGAGAGAGGGAGAGAGAGAGAGTGCACATATGTGGGAGGGAGAGGGGCAGAGAGAGACGGAGACAGAGAATCCCAAGCAGGCTCTACACTGTCCACGCAAAGCCCGACAGGAGGCTCAAACTCACGAACCGTGAGATCATGACCTGAGCCGAGATGGAGAGTCAGACGCTTACCCAGGCCTCCCCCAGCGTTATCATTTTCACATCGTTTTTACTGTTCATGGTAGCAATATTGGACCATTATTATTAACTAAACTCCAGACTATTTTTGGATGTCACCAGTGTTTCCACTGGTGTCCTTCCCCCGCCCCAAAGTTCCCACATTGTGTTCAGCAAGCCTGTTTTTCACAGACGTCCTCCAGAAGCCAACTGGAGGATGGACTGATATGAAAGAAAAAAGGACAGCTGCTCTTGACCAAGTGCCCCGAGCAGGAAACTGTGCCAAGAGCTTCCTGTGCCTCACACATTCTCACAACAATGAAGTCGTAACATTATCTTCTCTGGTTTATAGGTGAGGACACCAAGGCACGGAGGTTTAGAAACTTACCCAGGAGGAGAGAGAAGCTGGAGATGGAGGGGAAGACTTAGATGAAGGAGACCACAGGGGCGAGCGAGGGGCAACTTGTCAGAACCAGGGGCCCTGGTGCGGGAGCGGGGTCAAGCCCAGGAGTTCCATTGGCCCTGCCCCAGGCCCTTTGCACTTGCTGTCCTCGCCTGCACTGGCCTTCCCGAGGCTGTCTCTGCACCGTCACCGATATTACACAGCTTCTTGAATACCTGCCGCGTGTTGGGCATCTTGCCAGGTGCCGGGGACGTGTGGAGCCTGTTTTCAGATGGTGAGGGCACAGGAGACACATGCACGCAAGTGAAAACGAAGCACGGGAAGGGAGTCCTCCGAAGAAAACACACAGCAGGGCACGGGGATGGAGTGTGAAAAGGCGACTGTGCGTGGGTGTGAGCTGTACTGGTTTCTCAAATGGCCGGTGCTAGAATGCCGTTCCGGAAAGCTTCCCTGAGTCTGCTCTCTCTCCCTTCCCAGCTCTTCCATTGTCTGTCTCCCACTGGGAAGCCAGCTCGGTCAGGGCCCCATCCCGGATTTGACGCCCTACCCCCCAACCCTTGGCGGAGGCAGGAAGCCCAGCGATCAACCGAGGAACCAGTGAAGAAAGGAAGGATGGAATGAATGAATGACGAGCCGGGATCACCAGGCATTGACGGTTCAGGACCAGCTTGTGCACAGGATGCGTTGAAACCCACGCGCACTGGGCAGCTCGGCACCGGCCTGGGTGGGGGCTGGGGAGGTCCCAGAGTCAGAGCCACACCCACGGGTCTGCAAACGGGGTGCAGTCACGTGGCCTAACCCTTGCCCAAACAGGGGGCCCCTCCAGCCTCTGGCGAGAGAGCTCGGGAGCAGCTGCCCGCTCGGTTGAGGGTCTCCGTGAACAAGGTGGACGCTGGGAGGTTTGGGGGGCAGGGGGAGGCCGTTGCTTTTACCGTTCTCACCCCCAGAGACCAGCGCTCCCAACGCCCACGACTCCCTTGGTTCTTCGTTCCTGACCGTGAACGAATCCCCCACCAGGGACGGATTCTTGGTCCGCATCTCTGTGCCTGGCACGTAAAAGGTGCTCAATAAATGTTTGATGAATGAACGAAATAATGTAATTAAGAATTTGGGGAGGGGGGAGTTGGGGGGAGAGTCTTTTCAATCCTTAGGACTTGTCCCCGAGCACCCAGAAGGCCACATTTGCATACAAATAATTGATATTCTAATTACAAATCATTTGTATTGATTTATTAAGCAGATCCCCAAAGGATCTCTAGAAGATAATTAGATTCCTTGCTCCTCAGGGGTAAGGAAGGTATATTTACCTCATTGTTCCCCCAAGGCAGCGAGAGGCAAAGAGCTACATGATAAATGTTTGATGAGGCAGGGAGCGAGCATGGTCTTATTGTGGGGAGACTTTGCAGGGTCCCCACAGATTATTTCCAGCGTGTTAGGGGTTGAGGGAATAGGAAACGCATCTGTGTGTGTGTGTGTGTGTGTGTGTACAATTTGCATACCTCTCTTTTTCCCTAAGCCGTAGTGATCACCCACTGTGTGGCCTTCATCCTTGGAGGGGCGCATTGGTTCAGTGCTGGGGACCCCACTTGCTCTCTCCAGCCAGGAGTCAAAGCAAAGCAAGACCGTTTCCAGTGGCCCCTCCGGAGAGTGACTGGGGGCTGGGAGTGTTACACTCCTCCCCCTGATCTCTGTCTGCCTCTCCCAGGCCACCCCGAATAAATGACAATAGCATGTAAAAAAAAAAATCTGTAGGTCTAGGTATAGACGGATATGGTTACCCACATCCACTGTCCCGCTGACCCAGGGGCCGCCCCCATGGCCCTCGGGGAACAGAACCTGTGGGGCAACCTGGCTGGCAGTGTCACAGGGGAAGGAAGGTGGCCCGGCCTGCCTTGACCCCAGCAGGTGGCGGGGTGGGAGCGCTGGGGGCTGAGGTCAGGAGGAAGAGGGGTGGAGAGAGAGAGAGAAGGAGAAGGAAAGAGAGTGGGAAGGAGTGAGGGATAGAGCGAGAGGGAGGAGAATGGAGGGGGGAACGGAGAGGGAAGGGGGAGAGAGAAAGGGCTCCACTCCCAGGGATGCTTGGGACTACGGATTCCCCGGTGACCCTTCCGACTTTGCGTTTCTATCCGGAGGACACACAAAACCAGGGGACCCCTGTGTGTCAAGCAATGGAAGCATCCCCCGGAATCCGAATCGAATCCAATCGGATGTTGCTGAAGCCCCAGCATCTCCCATCCCCTCGTGGGTGCGAGAGCCCTGCAGCCTGGTGCCCACCCAGTCCCAGCAGCTTGGGGGGGGGGGCGGTTAAAGGAAGTGGGGTTTGGCCCTGGGTTGGGTGCTCCAAGGGGTGGGTCTGTGGCCGGGTGGGTACATAGGAATGGCGGACTAGAGCCTACAGCCAACCGGCAAAGCCACAGCCACGATGATCATCGCTCAGATTAGCCAGGAGAGGGGATGTCTGGCCAGTTCGGGGGTTTTGATCTGGCTTTCGTCTGGCCCGGAATGATTACAGAGCGGTCTTGGTGTTGCCTTGACCCACGGTGGTCACGGGGGCGGGGCGGGCCTGGTCCGGGGGGGGGGGGGGGGGGGGGGTCCGGGCCGCAGGCCTGTCTCCCGTGCGGAAGGTGCAGGGTGACGGTTCCCGCCTCCTAGATCTGGGGACGGTTCAGTGAACGAGCGCGCGAGAGGTTCTCAGTGGCGCGTGGCTGGCATGGGGGCAAAAGCCCGGATGAAGTATTCGCTATTGCCATCGGGGTGCATTTCAAAGAGTCCCCCAGGCGTCGGGTGTGACATCTGGGAGGCTGGTGGACGGGGGGAGCTGTCATGCTCCTGGGGATTATCGGAATCGCGGGGAAGGTTTGCAGGGCTTTGGATACTTTGTGACGAAATGGGCTCAGCACGTAGGACAACCCCCCCCCCCCCCCCCCCCCCCCACACATCCAGGAAACAAGGCATTAACAACTCGTTCTTCGGGGCCCCCGGCTGGCTCAGTGGGTGCAGCCAGCCACTCTTGGACTCTTGCTCTCAGGGCTGTGGGTTTGAGCACCACGTTGGGGGCGAAGGTGACCTAAAGACAAGAACAAAGACAGAACTGGTGCGTTGTCACCAATTTGTAACTCGGTGAACATATCCCCTCTCCCGCGGTCTTTAAATAAACGTTAATTTTTTTTAATGTTTATTTATTTTCGAGAGACACAGAGCGTGAGCGGGGGACGGGCAGAGAGAGAGGGAGACACAGAATCCGAAGCGGGCTCCGGGCTCCGAGCTGTCAGCACAGAGCCGGACGCGGGGCTCGAACTCGCGGACCGTGAGATCGTGACCCGAGCCGAAGCTGCACGCTTAACTGACTGGGCCACCCAGCTGCCCCCTAGATAAATGTTACTAAACAAAAGTAAACAGTTCCTAACTTGAGCAATTACAAAAGGGGCCGCGTGGTAGAGACCTTCCGTTATGTCCCCCCTATCACAAAAGAACACGCTCAGCAGATAAATGGCCTCCTGGGGTCCTCATGTGTTTGGGCCGTGATAACACACGGGGTGCGACAGGAGTCATAAAACCCTGTCCTGATTTTTCATTTATTTATTCTTCTGCGCTGAGACGTGGGGGCTTCTAGTGGCCTGAGTTTTAACGTTCGACGATTTGAATAATAAATGGTGATATGCCAGCCTCTGAAAGCTGGCATCTGGGAGGGGAGGGGGTGACAAGCGTCCCTTGTCGTTGCCAAGGCACTGTTTACAGATGCTTGTCCCTTCAGCTGCACTTGTCCCTCTGCACCTTCTCTCTGCTGCCTGGGCTTCCTCCGAGCTTCTTCGAGCTGTGTTGTTCTCATGCAGCTGGAGCTCTAAGCAATCTTTTGTTTTTTGCTCACTTTACTTTGCAATTTAAATCATTTGTATTTTCTCCATTTCGTGTTTGTGTGTGTACTCGTGGGTATGTGTGGGCGTGCGTATTTCTTTAAATCACAGCATTATGAAAAGTCAAGGCAATTTTTTTTTTTTTATATTTTCTTAGGCTGTATTATAGAAACAATAAAGAAGTCCCTGATGGATTCATGGTGAAAAAAAAACAAAAACAAAACAAAAAAACAACAAGCAAACAGGCACTAAATGCGTTGTGGTTTTGTAACAGACAGTTGGAGGCCAGGGCTGGTAATGGAATTTATAGGTTTATTATTGGTGCGATTAATACTATTGATTTACATGGCTTGACTGCTTGCCATCATTAGCTATTCAGTCACCCCATAAAGTTGCATCATTATCATTTTGCAAATAAAATCACACTCGGACTCACAGAGGAAGCAGCCAAAGTCTCAGCACAGTGACTGAGTCAGCAAAAAAACGTGTCTTCTTGCTGGCCTTGGAGGCCTCTTTGAAACAGGAGCCCCGGGCCATTCATCTCAGAGGCGATTTCCCAAGTAAACGCGATTTTATTCTCCTTGAAATGTTCTCTTCAAGATTTCCGGATCACTTAAACCTGCACATCATTTTAAACTAGCTCATGCCAAAGGGCCTTTCCAGCTTGGTGAGATTCTTCTTCTGGTCAAGGGGGCTGTGTATCTAGGGAGGGGTGGGGGAGGGAGGGCCAGGGGGTAATTGGATATACTCAATAATCATCTCCATATACGGACTATAAGAGGCTTTGAAACTGCAGCACCCACAAGGTTGTTGACGGGCCGTTTATAAAAACTGCCTCTTGGCCACCCATGTTCCCATCTCTTATTACATTCAGAAGATTTGTTTTGAGAGAAGTAATTTAAGAACAGGGTGAGAAAACCCACAGGGATCCTACTTTAACATGAAGCTATCACACTGGAGATAGGAAATAGAAGAATAAATTCAAGCAGAACGTTCTTGGTGGGATATTTCATGATCTGGAGGCCCAGACGGGAGTGACTGACGGAGCCAGACTACAGATCACCTGTTGATACAGAACCCCCGTGTCATTGCCGTAGTGTCGGCTCACTTTCTTTATTAGTTTTTTTAATTAAAAAACCCCAAACTATGATGTGTTCTCCTTTATATGCAAAGAAGACATGACTCCACCCCACTGCTGGGGCAGCGGATTGAAATTTGAACGTCGATGACAGTATACCACGGGCCCGGCTTCTGTGCCCTAAGATTGCGCGTTACCTCTGCTTTCCATTCACGACCCTGCAATTTTCTTCTTAAAATGGTCTCGAATGGAGTGGAGACTTCATAGCTTTCTCATTATGTTTTCCGTCTCTTTTGTTTTAGCAGAGGCCTGGAGGTAACACTCTAGGCCGAGCATTCATGGAGAGGATTCTGGTCCTCCTTCCTTCTTCCCGCCGCTTTAACAGCAAGAGCTGTGGTTGTATCAACCTTAAAAAGGTGATCTCTGCATTCTTACATTGTTTCCTGGAAGATGCTGAAAGGTTGTGCTGCAGGTAAAAAATGCAAGTGACCAGAGGTCGGGTTAAAAATCATAATTAACGAACTGATTCATTCTGACAAGGTGTTAGAAGTCTTTTTTCCTTTCCTCTTTTTAAAAAAAAAATTTTTTTTTTAATGTTTATTTTTGAGACAGAGAGAGACAGAGCATGAACGGGGGAGAGAGGGAGACCCAGAATCGGAAACAGGCTCCAGGCTCTGAGGTGTCAGCACAGAGCCCGACGCGGGGCTTGAACTCACGGACCGTGAGATCACGACCTGAGCCGAAGTCGGACGCTGAACCGACCAAGCCACCCAGGCGCCCCTCCTTTCCTCTCTTTTAAAAAAATATGTATTGGGGCGCCTGGGTGGCTCGGTCGGTTCAGCGTCTGACTTCGGCTCAGGTCACGATCTTGCAGTCCGTGAGTTCGAGCCCCGCGTCGGGCTCTGTGCTGACTGCTCAGAGCCTGGAGCCTGTTTCACATTCTGTGTCTCCCTCTCTCTCTGACCCTCCCCCGTTCATGCTCTGTCTCTCTCTGTCTCAAAAATAAATAAACCTTAAAAAAAAAATTTTTTTTTAAATGTATTTATTTTGAAAGAGAGAGAGCATGCACTGGGGGTGGGGTAAGAGGCAGAGAGAGAGGGAGGGAGAGGAAAGAGAGAGAGAATCCCAAGCGGGCTCCGTGCTGTCGTGAAGAGCCCGATGCGGGACTCTGTCCCGCGAACCATGAAATCACGACCTGAGCTGAAACCAAGAGTCAGACGCTCAACTGAATGAGCCACCCTGGCGCCCCTCCTTTCCTCTCTCTTATAAACTCCAGCAGGAAAGGGTATAGAAGTGATCCTTTGATTCTCCCGAGGGGTAAATTCGAGAGAGTGGAGATTCTTGACTTCCCAACCAACGCTGACATTTTTAGTAGAAAAATCATGTTTTTGGCTAATATTATTATAAGCCATACAACCGGAAATTTTAAAAGGCTTTGCATTTTATTTTATAATTTACCATCGTAATGGCAATCTAGTTCTTAACTTTTAATGGAAAAAAAAAATCTGCAATAAACATTAAGGTTGCTTGGAAACCCAGGTCCGTGATTTGGTTCTTATACGCTCTAAGGCAAGCAGCCAATTGCTTGTGGAAAAATAAAGCTAATTTGTTTAGTGTATGCGTTTAAAACATCCCTGTTTGTTTCGGGTGGGTGCTAATTTGTTTCTTCCTTTTTGGCATAGAGTCATTCTCTTTTTCTTGGCATCCATACATGAGACTGGTTTCCCAACAGTACTATTTTGACAGGCTATAGATTAATATTCTTCTTCTTAACATATATTTATTTATATCCCCTCCAAGAGGATTTAGGGCAGCTTGAAAAGATTTACATCAAATATCACAAAGCGTGTAAAGTTCTACATACTTGCAGATGTGGCGCTAAGCTTTTCACTGACCGCCTTGAAGGGGAGGGGTGTGGTTTATTTTTTAAGTGTAGGTTTTACGTTCTTATTTAAATTCCAGTTAGTTAACACGCAGTGTAATGATAGTTTCAGGTGAACAATATAGCGATTCAGAGTTCCATATATCACCCGGTGCTCATCGTGATAAGGGTATTCCCCGCCCCCATCACCTATTTCCCCCATCTCCCCGCCCAACTCCCCTCTGGTGACCATCAGCTAGTTAAGAGTCTGTTGGGGGACCTGGGTGGCTCCTTAGGTTGAGCATCTGACTCTTGTTTTGTTTGTTTGTTTTTTCTATATATACAGCTTTCCCCACATGGGATTCTTTTTTTTTTTTTTTAACATTTATTCATTTTTTTTTTTGAGAGACAGAGACAGTACGAATGGGGGAAGGACAGAGAGAGAGGCAGACACAGAATCCGAAGCAGGCTCCAGGCTCCAAGCTGTCAGCTCCGAGCCCGACGCGGGGCTCGAACCCACGAACGGTGAGATCATGACCCGAGCGGAGGTCGGATGCTCAACTGACTGAGCCACCCAGGAGCCTCTGTCTCTTGGTTTTGGCTCAGGTCATGATCCCAGGATCGTGGGATCGAGCCCTGTATTGGGTTCCATGCTAAGCGTGGACCCTGCTTGAGATTCTCTTTCTCTCTCCCTCCACCCCTCTCCCCTGCTCATGCTTGCTCTAAAATAAATAAATAAATAAATAAATAAATAAATAAACAAACAAACAAACAAACAAACTTTTTAAAAAGAGGTCTGTTTCTTGGTTTGTCGGTTTTCCCCTGTGTTCATTTGTTTCTTAAATTCCATGTGAGGGAAATCATGTATTTGTCTTTCTCTGACCGGCATTTTGCTTGGAATAACATTCTCCAGCTCCATCCATGTGGTTGCAAATGGCAAGATTTCATTCTTTTTGATGGCTGAGTAATGTTCCCTTGTATATATACACCACATCTTCTTTATCCGTTCATCAGTCGAAAGATACTTGGGCTGTTTCCATAATTTGGCTATTGCCACTAACGCTGCAATAAACACGGGGAGGGGGCACGTATCTCTTTGAATTAGTGCTTTTTTTATTTTTTGGGTAAATACCCAGGAGTGCGATTACTGGATCACAGGGTAGTTCTCTTTGTAACTTTTTGAGGAGCCCCCCCCCCCCCGCCCCGCTTTCCGGAGCGGCAGCACCTGATTGCAGCCTCACCTACTGGGCACGAGGGTTCGAAGGGGAGAGGTGTGTTTTAAAAAGGAAGCATAGGACGCAGGTCACTTCCATCTATCTATTCAGCCCGTTCTCATTCGGGATCTGAGACAGCCATAGGGTGCAGGAATTCCTGAAGTTTTGCTTGGTTTTAATAAGAAAAAACCCACACACGCACACCCAGTAAAGAAATGTAAAAAAGCACGCGAGCGTATATAAAGCACGGAGAGAATAAAAGGTGACTTTGTCATCCAAGCCTCTTTCCTCAGAGACAGTGCCTGCTAACAGCTTGGAGGACGCATCTGTGCATTTTAAAAGCATGCACGTATCGTGAGAGCATGTGCAAGGGTGTGAGTTGTTTTATATAAACAGAGTCGGACTCCACACGCATAGCTGTTTTCACTCAACTGTATACTGGGCAACTTCCCACTAATTCGTCTGTGACAGTTTGTTTACGTTCTTCTCCATACGTAATAAACAAGGTTGCAGCGCTACCCTTGTTGACTTAGGAATTCTTCTATGGAACCTGTCTGGGGTTTTCAAATGTGGATGATTTCCTTTTTTGAGGGGCGTTCTTTTTGCTTTATAGACACTCTTAGTAAACTAAAGATAGTAATCCATTCTTCTGTATATGTAGCCAACATTTCCTCCCATTTTTTGGTTCACTTTTTAAAAAATTTCTTCTTCTTTTTTTTTTCAACGTTTTTTATTTATTTTTGGGACAGAGAGAGACAGAGCATGAACGGGGGAGGGGCAGAGAGAGAGGGAGACACAGAATCGGAAACAGGCTCCAGGCTCCGAGCCATCAGCCCAGAGCCCGACGCGGGGCTCGAACTCACGGACCGCGAGATCGTGACCTGGCTGAAGTCGGACGCTCAACCGACTGCGCCACCCAGGCGCCCCACTTCTTCTTTTTTTTAAGAAGACGCGGAAGACATGTGTAAGGACGTTTGTTGTGGAACGCTCAGAACGGCAAACATCTGAAACGATCCAGCACCCGCGAGCGCAGAATGGATCGATCGGCAGTTTACTCACGCGACGGAAGAGTAAGCAGCTGTTAGAACAAACATGAGCAGTACACGCCATGTTGAATGAAAGCCAGACCGGAACCGCAGGTGTGCACATGAAGTTCAAAACCAGGCCAAAGTGACCTGCGATGT
The DNA here is from genome assembly GCF_022837055.1 of Prionailurus viverrinus. NCBI lineage: Eukaryota > Metazoa > Chordata > Mammalia > Carnivora > Felidae > Prionailurus > Prionailurus viverrinus. Next base: position 4,973,111 of record NC_062563.1, read on the forward strand.
TAGAAAACAGGATAGCGACTGGAAGGAGGCACACGCGGGGCCTTCTGGGTTACGGATGATGTGCTTTTCTTTTTTTTTTTTTTTAAATTTTTTTTTCAACATTTATTTATTTTTGGGACAGAGAGAGACAGAGCATGAACGGGGGAGGGGCAGAGAGAGAGGGAGACACAGGATCAGAAACAGGCTCCAGGCTCTGAGCCATCAGCCCTGAGCCTGACGCGGGGCTCGAACTCACGGACCGCGAGATCGTGACCTGGCTGAAGTCGGACGCTTAACCGACTGCGCCACCCAGGCGCCCCATGGATGATGTGCTTTTCGATCTCAGCAGGGGTTACGAGGGTGTCTCCTTCGTGAAAATGTAACGAGGCTTCCCCAGTATTTATGGCATTTTCTGTACATGTTCTACTTCAGAAAAAAACGCAAAAAAACCAACAAGCTAATGACAAATAGTTTTTTAAACTGAATCAGATAAAGATGACCAGGGAGACGGCTTTTAAAAACAAATTAGGGGGGCCCGGGTGGCTCAGTCGGTCGAGTGTCTGCCTTTGGCTGAGGTCGTGATCTGGTGGTTTGCGAGTTTGAGCCCCGCGTCGGGCTCTCTGCTGTCAGTGCGGAGCCTACTTCGGATCCTCTTTCTCCCTGTCCCTCCCCCACGCTCTCTTTCTCAAAAATAAACAATTTAAAAAAAAGTTGTAGGGTCAAATATATTTAAAAAAACACACACACAACAGATTATACGAAGAGTGCTTACTCTGTGAATGCTGCGCTGAACGCCAGCCCCGTAGGTATCGTCCCCAAGTACCAGCTTCCTGTTTTACAGATGAAGGGAACGGAACTCAGAGAGGTTGAGAGCTTTCTCCAGGGCCCCACAGCCTAGAAAGGGGCTGGCTGAGACTCAAACCCAGGTCTGTCCGTCTGGAGTCCCGTCAGTGCGGTCTACACAATCGTAGCGGGTGGACAAAGGGACTTCTGTGCGAGGGACGTGGAAAAGAGAACGAGCAGGCGGGGCTGCACTCGTGTAGGCGAAGAAGGGCACCGAGGGACTCCAGGGTTCCAGCCGACGCCAGAAAGGAACGGAACGGCACCTTGGATGAGACCCCGCGGAGGACGGGGGATGGTGCGAAGCGCTTCCTCACTTAGCAGATGCGAGTGTGGCCCCAGCAGCCCTGCCCCAGCCTCACTTCCACCTTCAGTGATTCGGAAGGTCATGGAGCAAGGGCACGGAGAGGGCGCCGCAGGGGCCCGGGAGGCCGGAGCAGTGACACAACCGCCTTGCTGCTCACCAGCCGGGGCGGGGGGCGGCAGCGGGCAAAGCCTGGGCACTTTTCCAAAACAGTTTTCAAACCGTTTCAGGGTACGTGGCTAAGAAAGGCACGTGCTCAGTACTGCCACAAAGAGAGACCAAACCATTTGAAAGGCAAATACACGTATTTGTAAACACAGCATTTTATTAACAAAATGTTTACACCCTTCTTACAATGCAACAAACTTTGGAGTGATTTAGCATGTTACGCGCTATAAAAGTTGATTACAGAATACGCACGCTAAAGCAACACAGTTCAATAAAAGTATGCCAAACCTACCACTGCTCGCAAACTACCCTCTACCAGCATTACGTAGAGAAAGAAAAATCTTACAACAACAAGAAAAAAATCAAAAGATCTGGTTTTCTTTTGTCAGTGTCTACAAACGATACAGACATCATACGGTTCACATGTAGACTTAGGTCCAGCCCAAGGTATACACTGCAAAAATAAAGTCTTCGACGTCCGTACGAGCTTGGCCATCCCCCCCCCCCCCCCCCCGACAGTATTCCATCACGGGCAATCAAGCGATGTGTCATGCGGTGAAGCCACGGCTATAAATGCAGGCTGTTTATAGTGCTACAAAGCAGTCTAAGTTGTAAGCAACTTAATTGTGTGTGTGTGTGTGTGTGTGTGTGTTTTCATAATAGATGCTAGTATAGAAAGGCACAAATATCTTGCTCCTTGCATCGGGTCTTGAAAAGGCATGACATTCTTAGGAGAAATGAGAGTTGCTGGTACGACAGCATAGCTTCTATTTGTTTATTTTTTTGTTCGTTTTTAAAAGTCGAGGCTCATCTCCACAGCTGTTTCTCTTCAAGACTTTAGACGTGTGTTTCTACACACTTTCCCAAACGCCCTGTCACAAATTACGCAGCGTTCTGACCAACTATCTCATCACCGACTCTAAAACCCATCCTGCCACTCACTCGTGTTGCCATCGTCTACCGGTGCTGCCCATCCCCTCTCTGGAAGCATGGGAGCCCCTCGCCTAGAATTACCCAGCCTTCGCGATTTCCGCCAGTGCTCGCTGGACGTGGCGGGCGCAGCCCACTGCCAGGCAGCCCCGCGAAGGGCGCCACATGCACTAAGGAGGCGGCCGGTGCCGTGCGTCCTTAAGGGAGAGCCCACCGCCAAGTGAGAAGAAGAGAAGTAAGGCAAGAAGTCTGTTTCGATCACAGAGAAGGCAAGACATCAATTCTTAAGAAGGTCAGAGGCATGATTGACAATTATGTGAATGACTCATCAAGCGAAATGATGGAAAGACTGAGCTGGAGGAGAGTAAAAAAAGAAAAATCTTTTCCGGGGCAATACAGCTCTGTCTACACAAGACAACAAATGGTTTAAACATGGAGCCACCCGTCAGTTGCTCTGACTGGCCACCTGCCGATAACTCCACCGCCCGCGCCCAATCGACCAGGCACCCTGACATCACGTGCGTGGCCCGCACGAACACAAAGTTCCATCAACTGCGTAATAACCTCATATGCGAAGTCAGCAGAGGCACACAGACTTCAGCCTTGTTTCCAAAATGTTTCAGGGGCTAAAACGGACCGTTCAAGCACAAATTCGATGAGAAGCGTGATCAAGCCCAAATGGTACTGGAACGAGGCCCCAGAGCGAAATGCCCGCCCAACAGTGTTCCAGAGTGGGGGTGGGTGTGCCGCCTGCCACGCGGCCAGCCTGGGGAGCCAGTGGGCTCGGACTCGCCCTGGCGAAGGAGGCAGGCACCGCTGTTCTACAACCCGACACGGGATGCGCGAGTTTCCTGGACAATTCCGGTTCCGCGTGAAGATGATCGGCCTTGTGCACAGTATGCTGTTTGGACAGAGCTCCTTCAAACTGCTGCCTTAAACAATTCGCTTCCAGAAACAAGGACAAGTTCCTGAATCAAGAAGTGGCACGAAGACCAGCATGTTTTGTTTCCGCTGCGTGATTAAGGGGAACACGAAGATCTGCAGTTCAAGACTGCCAGTGAAAGAGGGCTTTTTCAAAAAAAATCATTACTACCTTTCCTGTTCATTAGCTGAATTCTGGGCCCTTGGATTCCCGTGCACGGAAAGCCACCCCGAATTTTGTCTGTTTCATTTACGAAGCGTGTTGATGAGGTACGGGGCACCATACACATTTGAAAATGAACTAGCAATAAACGCTTTTGCTGTTGTTAAATCTGTTCAGACTCCGTGGTTTTAATTCCAGTGTCCGCTGATGACACATCCTCATCTCACCATCTAAAATATTCAATGCAATAAAAGAAGATGGAAGGGTTAAAATTTTGCTTTTTATTAAACTTCGGAGCCCTTTTGTTTTGAAGCCAAAAATATTCTAGCATCTGTAATTGATTACACTCTAAAAGGAAAGAACACAGATATTAGTTATTTCTGATGGCGCAGACCATCAAATTAAAGTTGATCTATGCCGACTGGAAGTCCTTCTAGATTTGGAAAGTAAATCATTTTCCTATATACTCAGAGAATTCTGAAGGACAGACTGAGAAATATGGGGATTCTGTTTTATTTATTTACTTTCTTCATTACGTCTAATGAAACTTCATCGCACGAGGTCTCTCTTATCATTCTCTTAGATTGAAAAAGTAGAGGCTCCTGAAAAATGTAACACCCTTCTAATATTTCAGAGACTTTCATTTGCACACAAAACAGGACGAATGCCCCCAGAATGCCGTTAATGTTTTTTTGCAAATCAGATCATCAAATTGCCTGGATTTCTATTCCTGGAAGTCAAGACAAGTAACTCTGCTGTCCAGGAGAACTGGCAGAGGTCATTTCTTCCACTCCTCAGCTGAATTTCCACCCCACGCCCTTTCTCTAAAACTACGCAGTATAACGCATAGCTCTCGGATAAATCTGTTGCTTGGACCATTTTTTATAATAGCACCACAGGGGTTAAAATAAGTCTCCTAAACATTACCTTGCATCGCTATTGAACTTTTGATGCACCAAGCTAACTGAAGACAGGTACACAGTAATAGCTTGATCCTTAAAGGTCCCTTCCATTGCTTCCTTTAAAACACACTGGAACCGTTAAGAGGTAGAGGAACTCCTGAAGTCAAAGAGCAAACAGAAGTCATGCTCCTAGTCCCTTTGAAACAAATTTAAACGAGGGAGATTTTCCACAAGCTCACACCATCTAGCTTACTGCTGCCTTTAACTTGCATCATTATAGAGGTGGGAGGAACATCTACAGACTACAGAGTTTAGAGCCGAGAGCCAGGGGCGCCTGGGTGGCTCAATCGGTTGAGCGTCCGACTTGGGCTCAGGTCATTATCTCACGGTTCGTGGGTTCGAGCCCCGCGTCGGGCTCTTTGACGACAGCTCGGAGTCTGGAACCTGCTTTGGATTCTGTGTCTCCCTCTCTTCTGCTCACGCTCTGTCTCTCTCTCTCTCAAAAATAAATAAACATTAAAAAAAAAAAAAGAGGAGAGAGCCAGCCTGAGTTTGTGGGCTGTCTCCCCCCCTCCCCCCCCCCACAACCTTCTAAAGCAGGTGCCTAGTAGATATCCCAGGGCTTTCAGTAACTTTTCCCCAGAAGGAAAGGCTTCTCTCAGTACTCAAACCGGTTCTTGCAAAGACGTGAATGTGTGAGGGCCCATTTGTCATGTATAACATGCCGGGCTCCTATATCTTATATGACCAAGGGGCCATGAAGCATGTTCTCAGTGTGCTCTGGAAAAAAAAGAAAAAAAAGGAAAGAAGAAGAAGAAAAAAAAAAAAAACAAACCCAACCAGAAACAAACGAGGGGAAAAAAACGCTTACAAGAGTTTATAGATCTTTAGCATCTCACCCGCAGAAGGTAACAGGTACCTACGACCATGAACAAATGGCTTTCCAAGCTCTGAGGCTAACTTGCCAATTAGTGCCGTGTAACCTGAATCCGACCTGGCCGTTTGAACACAGTGCCGTGAAAGTACAGATATTTTGGTCTGACATCTCCAGGAAAGCCACGCAAGCTACCTAAAGGACATTTGCGTCACTTTATCTCCCAGAGTTTAATTTAGAAGGTCTCCTAGACCTGTTTTCCTTCTTGAGAACAGAAAAAAAGAGAATACAAGACTTAGAAGTTCTCAGGTTACATGTGGTCTTCTTTCCCTTTTTAATATATTTAAAAATAATGAGAATCGATCACCTCGAGAAGGGCACCAGCCCACGCAAAGGGGGGGGCCGGGGGGAGGTCAAGCCTCTAATACAAACGGCTCGATCCTCCAGATACGGGAGGCGTCCGCCTCAAACAAAATCACAGACGGGCAGCAAGGAGGTGTGTTATTTTGAAAGAACTAAATCCTCCAGTTGCCTCGCGTGGCACTCGGGCTGCCTGCGGCTGAAAAGCAGGTGATGGAGGTTTCATTTGGAACCAGAAGGGCTTCCAATAGGTACTTCTCCCTAATCACTTCTTACAGAGAGTTTAAAATGAAGGACACTTAATCATACTCTTACTTTATGTTCTTTTAATCACCAAACGATGGCTAATTAGTTATCATAGAATCGGAAAAACACTTGTGTGAAAGGAGAGTTCTGGAGACCGATGGTTCCTGGGACTGGGCACCTGCAAAAGAGCTCATTTCAATTTCTCTGAGAGGAATCGATACACCCTTGCAGCTAATTAGTGCTTTTTCTCCTTCCAGCCCCCAAAGTTTTTTCAAATGGCCCTTTGTCAGAAGGGAACCAAAAAGAAGAGTTTTAGAGATGGGCTGTGTCTCAATTCCTTGGAAATCTAGTTTTTTTTCCTCCTAAGACGGAACAACAGAGAATGTACCAAATGTGTATCAGATCATTGCTTGGGCAGGTCGTTAATCCAAAGTGTGTTCAAAACAAAACACCGCTTCTGCCTCTAACATTCCTCTTTTGTATCACACAAGCAAACAAAACAAATGGGAACACTTGCCCCCTGTTTTCATGGGGTATGGACCACACGGATCTCAGATAAGAATCTGCTGCTGAGCAGGAAGGTGACAACCACGGGAGGAGCAGGGTCTCGTCCCTTCCCGAGACGGTCTGACGGAAACGAGGAGGAAGGGAGGAGGCACTGCCAGCATGGAGCCCGGCGCGGGGCTCGAACCCACGAACTGTGAGATCGTGACGCGAGCCGAAATCAAGAGTCAGGAGCCTAACCGACTGAGCCACTTGGGCACCCCACATCATCCATTCTCTGGATAAAACGCGTGGCTGCAACCCGACAGAAATGCCCTCGACAACGGGGAGGCGCGTGAGAAGTCATGAAGAGAAAGCAGCTGTGGGGGGCCGAGAAGCTGGCCCTCTTTGGGCCGCATGCGGCCAAGGGCACAACGGGGAGGGGCGCCTCCCAGCGCCTCGCCGGCAAGAGGCACGGGACCGCCTTCCCCCGTGCACCCAGGCACCGTGAAATCACCGACAGGTCTGGAGGAAAAAAATGTGCAGGTCACAGACTTGCAGCATCTTTTGGCGGAACAAGCCAAAAAAGGGCCACGCGTGCATCGCCTCAAAGTTAGGAGTCAAGCAACCTTTGTTTCTATTTTGTTGGCCTTCGCGGAGAGAGAGGCCCGGCAGTGGGGATGTCAGGGACATACCAGGGCATGGGCCAGATGTCCTGCCCCATCTGGATATACAGGAAATAAAGTTCACCGCCCCCTGCCCGCCCACTTCAGGTGTTAGGAGCCCACGCTTAGAACCGTGTTGTTTTTCTCTCAGAGCTAACTGCACGGTGGGAAGGAAGCAAGAGGCTGGGAGGGCAGAGTCCACACGTATTTTAAACACAACGCTAGAATTTTCCCTAGCCACATTCCTTCCATATGATTTCAGGAAGAGAATAAATAATTTCAAATGCTTAAGATATCCACCAGGGAAAAGGGAATCGTTTTTTACTTAATCTGCGTTATAATTTTCCCATTAAAATCTACCCCTATCAAGTGGGGGGGAGCACAGGGAAATAACAATTATTTTTAAAAGTTTCAACTGTTCAGCTTAAGGATAGCTCTGAAAACACAATTTAGTTTGAAATTCAAGCTGTTTCATTTCCTATTTAATCTTGTAAATTTCCTTCCCTTACAATACTCAGGTTGGAAGGGTGCCAAATTAGACCAGGAGCAAATTGTCACCAACTTCACTTCAGTGCTTTATTTTTAGATTATATTAAAAACCTCATTAGGCTCCCTGAGGGAAAGAGTGTTAACCACTAACGGAGGCAGGGGAATAAAGGAAACAGAAAGATAAGCTGAATTGTTAACAAGGAAAGCTCCCTTAAAACACTTGTCTGGGGTCGCTGTAAATGCTACCAGAAACTGATCGCCCAGACCAGAGCTTAATCTTTCACCCCCAGGCTAGGAAGGGCTAGTCAGGCTTGTCAGAGTGGCATATGTCTTTATTGTGATTTCCAGATGGGGGGTGGAAGGGAGGGGTGCGTGGAAGGTGAGGCAGAGACATCTTTAAAGACTGAGAGCCAAGCGCTCTGTGCCCTCGCACGACACGAACGTGCTTCAGAGTCTCCTGTGGACGGGCTGAAAAGTGGGCGGGCACACGAAGACACGGGGTGCAAGATGAAATGGAGTGCTGGCGGAAACATAGAGTTTATTCATGTATTTACATAATTTATAATCTTTAAGCAATGGTCTCATAAATACAGACTACAACTTTACATATGCTGAGCAACAGAGAACTGGCTTCCCCACCGTTTACACCGCTTTGCGCTCTCTCTTCTTCCTCTTTTTAAAACCACTGCTAGTCAGTTCCAACGTATGCAGTTTGGTTCATTCCAGGCACCTTCTCCGCCACCGCCATCTTGATCGCGAGAGCGTATTTAAAAAGGTGCCAGTAATGTATTTTGTGACACATACAGGACAAGGCCGGAATGCCAGCCTCGGGTGAGCCGTGCACCTGTTGGGACTGTATTGATTTACTGGATGCGTCACGGGCTAAAGTCTTCAAGGAAAAGTGCTTTTGAGATGGGGGGGGGGGGGAATGGAGTCATTTCCACCGGGCCTATAAATAACCCATTGCATCTGGCTTCATATGATAATTGCCATCCCTCCGCTTACCGTCACCTACCACGTCTTAAATGCTACGACTCCCCGTAGCAGCGGTAACGGGACGCCAAGGAAATTACAATCTCCACAAGGTCTTTTTTCCCTCGAGAACCACAAAAGTGCTAATTTTCCCTTTACAAATGTTACGTAAAACCTTGATTACAAAACTACTCAACAGTTTGATCCTGCCATCCATACAATTACATGTTCCTTTTCCGCAAGGTCAAGCGATACGGTCCCTTCCTTTGCACAGCAGACTCTACGGGATGGAGGTCCGCAGACTGAAAGGGTACTGCTGCAGTCTCCAAAGAGGAAGCGGAACTGGCCAATTTCTCTGAATCCTTTTTGCACGAAGAAGACCCTAAGCCGGCGAGGCGAAACCTGCCAGCAGGGCCCCCAGCCCTCCTGTTAACTCTCTGGACCACCTACTTCATCATCACCCAGTCCGGAGGCCGAGGCTCGGTCAGCAGCAGCTTCGCTGCGGCTCGGAAGGCTGTCTCCGGAGCTTGAAGCCTTTCCCGCCAGATGGTGGGCTGGCGTCGGCGGACGGAATTCTTCGACCTAGACAGAGAGGAGAGGAGGGAAGGGAACGAGCTTTAATTTTCCAATCGGTTGGTTCCCAGACGCAACGATTGTGCACATGCAGCTTGACAGGTTTCACTAAAGCAAAAAGGATTTCACAGATTTTCAATTTTCGATTTATAGAAAAGCTGCAAAGATAATCGTAGACAGCTGTCGCACGTCCTTCACCCGGGGTGTGTTAACATCTCCCATTCCCACGGACCACTTGTGACGATGAAGAATCCCATGCTGGCACATCACTAACTAAGGTTCAGACTTTTATCAGATGACCGCGGTTTTTCCACTCATGTCCTGTTTCTGTGCAGGGGTCCACACGAGGATATCAACGTTGCATTTAGCAAAACCGTTTTTAATCAGAAAGAAATTACTTGTTGACAAACGTTTTAATAAGCAGGGAACGTACGCACCCCGGTACACAAAATTCCACCATCAGAACATGCCTGTCCCTCTGCCTCGGGGCAGAGCCACCGTCCAGAGACAGGTGTGCACGCACACCTCTAGCTGTCCCCCTCCTTCGGCCCCGAGAGGGGCAGCCACGTGCGCGGTCGTCCACGTTGCTGCTTCCGCTGAACGTATTCTGGGGGCTGTTCTACCACACCACGGTTTTTCACGGCTCCGAGCTACTGCACTGCATGGAGGCACCGGAATTTATTTAACCACTCCCCTGTCGATGGATATTTAGTTTGTTTCCAACACTGTGATGGTATTAACAACAGTGTAAAGAATATCTCTGTGAACCGACGCGGAAGATAAATTAACAGGAGGGGAAGAACCGGGTCACGCTATTCTGCCCCTGGGTATTCATCTGACACCTACACCACATTCCCAGTGTCTGTCTAGCACAAATGCAAGAAGGACGTGCACTTTAAATTTGGACAGATGCCACCAAATTGCTCTCTGAAGAGGCTGTGCCACTTTATCCTCCTACCAACAATGCATGAGAATGAACAGGTTTCACTTTACTGCTCCGTGAAGCATAATGTCAATTTCAGGAGAAACCTTAAATCGCCATCCATCTACCCAGACGGGAACGCAAGAGTTGCGTCCGTGCACGGAGGCCTTCCTGAGGCCCTCCCACTTCCCAGCTCTCTCCAACACCTCCGACCCTAAAGTCAGTCAGGAGCCAGAAGCACGTTACTTATTTGCTTACGGAACTAGGTTCCTTGAATCAGACCCTACGCTGTGCGAGGCAAAAGGTCCTGTCTCTCCATCGTTGTTTCTGGGGTCTATTGAGCACACTCCCAGGAACGGAGGTATTTTGAAAGCGTGGAATGAATGGATACGTGCATCTTTCTGCACGAACGAGGCTGAGGTGGAACCTGCCACTCTCAGGGCCTTGGTCGCCAAGCCTGGAGCCTCCAGCAGGCTGAGCGGCCCGCAAAGTCAGGTGGGCAGTACACGACGTGGTGTCTACACTGGAAAGTGTCCCCCAGAGCGTCCTACAGCGACTATTCAGATGCCTGTAGACACGGCTGTGAATAAACTGCAAATTTATTTAAAAGCTTCACTGAAGCTTCTTGTTACACGTTTCCAATAAACGGATCGTGGAAATGCAGCTGGTGCTGCCATCTCTGAAACAGTCTTAGAAGAAAGCAGAGGAGAACATCTTCATGACCTGGGAACAGACCACGATCTCTTAAGTAGGAGCCAGAAAGTGCTAACCGTAAAGGGAAATAAGGATAAACCGGATTATGTGAAGGTTTATAATATAATATATTATATTAGGTATAATCACATATAACAATATAAGGTATTACTAATATATTACATATTAATATATTATATCAAAAACCCCAGCTCACCAAAACATTCGCTTCACAAATGAAAGTCAAGCCACCAGTACACGTGATCAACGACAGCCTCGTACCCAAAATAAATGATAAACATAGTTAAGAAAAAGGCAGGTAGCCCAACAGGAAAACGGGCAAAGGTTCACAAAAGAGGATATCCAGATCTGTTCACATAAATGTAAATAAATATGGAGAAAGGGGCTCAACGTCATCAACTGCAGGTCGTAACTGCAGATCAAGACCCACAGAGCAGATGCGGCCACCAGCCCGAGTGTCCGCTGGTGTAACCGCTTTGGAGACCGTCTGGCAGCAAATTCCTACGGGGCACCTGCACACCCCGCGACTCAGCGATCGTTCTTCTGGGTCCAAACAGACCTGACAAACAAGCGTGCACAGAGGGTGCACCCTGGACACGGAGCGGAACGCTCACGGTTACCACCGGCAATAGCTCCGAGCTGCAAACATCTACTCAAACCCCCATCAACAGAACGGGTGACTACACTGTGGATGTCACCCCCTGCTCCACACGCACATGCACACACTCTACGGTAACGAGAGCGAGTCCGGCGACGATCCGGGTGGATCTGACAAATGTAACATAGAACTAAAGAAGCCAGACGCGAAAGAGTAAATATGGTAGGTTTAAAAAAAAAAAAAAAAAAAAAGTACAAAAATAGGCAAAACCAATCTGAAGAGCTAGCGGTCAGGACAGCGGTTCCCTGGGTGGGGACAGGAAGGACAGGAAGGGCACGCGGGAGCTCCTGGGGTGCTGGCGGGTCTTGATCTCAGTCCTGATTACAGGAGAATACTCACTCTGAAAACTCCTTGAGCTCCGTAATTCTAAGCGCCCTCCTGGACGCGTATTATGCTTCAATAAAAAGTCCGCATGCCAGGCACTGCGCTGATGCGTTTTATTACACCCGGTAAACAATAAACTCAATTTACGTCTCTCTAAATTTTTCTGATCTTTGGGAACATAGATTTTTTTATTTTTCACAGTGAAAATGAGCACGTATGTGCTAGGTTTTATTTAAGAGTTGTCACCGTTGGCATCATTCACTACCTTTGTTTTTAATACTACTGAAGAACACGCCAAAAAAATGGCAACGATTCTGGCACGCTCCCACCAGCACACTCTTGGATGTTTCCGCCTGAACTGAAAAATTCCTGACTGGCCTCATGCTGCCTTTCAAGTATGTATTTGGGTAACTGCTATTTACAGTCCAGGAAGGCACTACACGTCATGACTTCAAATGCTGAAGTGAAGGGACTGGACGTGGGGCTGGAGATCAGCGGGCCAGTGGCCCTCTGTGGTGGCAGATGGCCTCGGCAATACTCTGAAAGGACTCCGAGGACTCTCGCACAGTACTCTGACGACGCTTGAATCAGTGGCCCAATCTAAACAACGGGACATATCACATAAAACCCAGACCCTGAACCAACTAAAACCATTGAAGAATAAAGATAAAAACCACCCCAGCTACTGGGCAACCAGGGGCCTACATGCCAGTGTGACCCCACCTGCTGGTGTGGGGCCCCACACGCCAGCTGTCGGGGTCGCGGGGGCTGTCTGCGGCTTCCGCGTCCCAGGGCTGGGGGCCCGTCTCTGCCTGGCCGTGCTGGGTGCTGCACTCCCCGCTCCCTCCTCTACACGATGGCCAAGTGCCCTTCCGGCCTCAGTGACCTCTGACCTCACACTGTCGACGGATCTGGACGAGTAAGTTCACCGTGCCCTGTCAGCCTTCTCCTGGTCACCTGCAAGTCCGACACGTCCGGCTAACGTGAACCCCAGGTCCCTGCAGAGCTTGACCTGTCCAGTCTCACCTCCTCGGGGAGGCCCTCCCTGACCACCAGCGGACACGCCTTCACTTCATCCCACACTACCGTTTCCCATCACTGCAGATCACCGGGAGGGATCTTACTCATATTTGTGCTCGCTGCCTGCCTGTCGAAGCAGAAAGTGCGCTTCAGGAGAGCAGGGCCACGCCTGTCTTGTTCACCGCCGTCTCCCCCGAGCCAGGAACGGTTCTCAATAAATATTTTGATGAATTTGAATGAAATGAATAAACATAGATACAATCTGTAGAGGGTCCCCAAGGTATGCGGCAGCCTCCTTCCATCTAGCAGCATCATATTAACACTTCTGGAAAGGGAAGGGGGAGGGATGGAAAGGGGAGGTCTTACTTTTTACTCTCCTGGTATTAATTTTTGAGGGTTTTCTTACAGTGGAATCACACTTGGATTTCACTTCCCTTTATTGCTTTGTTCACCGTCGATGACTCTGGATGGCTAATTGAAACACATTTAGAGAGACAGAGCGCAAGATGACAGCTTCCAGGACCTCAAGGCCCTGAGCATTATTTATTCGGCAGCAACATTCTTTTGAGAAGGGTCGCAGTCATCAGGCAGGGGCTCTCCAGCAATGAGAACACGAGCTGAAACCCAGCCGCCACTCTTACATTCTCCAATCTCGTGCCACTGAGAACAATGTCAGAGACCAGACTATTCTATGTACGGAGGGAATTCTCCCCAGCCACGTAATTCTGTATTAAGTTGCTCTGCACAGAGGAAACCCATAAGGCACAGAGATACTCACTAATTTCTATAAAGAGTTCATTTATGTTTATTGCGTTTTTCGCGCTGGTCTCCACAAAAATCGCATGGATGGAGTCGGCGTAGTCCTTCGCGTCTCTCTCCATGACTTCTCTGGAAGGCAACAATTAGCCGGTAATTAACCAGATTTGTGATGACAAAGGATGTCATGAACGGCTAGTGACTGAGCCCTGAAAACATGGTCCTCCCGATTACACCACTTACATGGTGCCACAGAACAAAACAAAACAGAACCCAGCAGTACAAGCAATCCAGCTGATGGAACGGCCACAGAATGGCAAGGGGGGGTTTCCCTCCCCCCACCCCCCAAAGGAAAGTCCTCGCTTTGGGAATCACAGAAAGTCCTCGCTTTGGGGTCCAGAGAAATTGCCAATAAATGTGCCTTCCTTAAGGTATACGTGTTTTCCCCTATTCAAGTACCCTATGTCATGGGAACGGGGTGGGGGCTAGACTAACCTCAGATAACGTCAAGTGTGATGTCACCAGTGCTTACATAAAGCACACACCTGTCTCTCTCTCTTCCTGTAATCTAATCACCCCCAAATGTCTGAACTCTTAATTTTTGTTGGAAACTTCAGGACTTCAACTGAAGCAAAAGGAATTTTTCAATGTCAGAGATAAAATAAAAGAAGATTCTTATATTGGATATTGCTCAGGAAGAAAAGGAACACATAATCAGCACCGTAATCTCCCGTTCTAATAACTTACCTGACGTCGATAAGATCACACTTATTTCCTGCTATGGCAACCACAATATTGGGCGGGCCATGCTGCCGGAGCTCCCTTACCCAGTTCTTTAATGTTGAAAATGTCTCCTGGAACACAAGAAAGGAAAGCGGCTGGAGGGCTAAGCAGCCAAAACAGGGGTTTCGGAACAGTCTAAGGAAAATGGAAAGTCTTACTTCTTTTGTGATATCATAAACAATTATAGCTGCAGCCGACCCTCGGTAGTACATGGGTGCTAAGGCACGGAACTGCGGAGAAGGGGGGGGAAGAAACAACAAAATTGGAAAGCGGGTTAAAGATGCTTTTCATTTGACTTTTAGGCCCATTATCCCTGCACAAAAGGTAATCTTTCTCTCAAGCCAGAGAAGATGACGTGATGCGTTAGGGCAGATGAACCGGTAATTACCAAAGGCAAAAAACCTTTAACGTAACACTGAATGTCTCTCAGAAGATAGTTTAGAATACAGTTTTATAGGAATTAAATATGGTGCTATAAACAATTGTTTCAGCTAAAAAGGCTTCTTAATTGAACTCTGTGTTATAATCCCCGAATTCATTTGTTCAATAGTCCTTTACACTTTGGCTTCCAAAACTATCACGGAGATAAAAATAAGGCCGTGAATCGTTCTCCAGAGAAGTGGCTGCGTTTGGGTGTCGTAAAGATAACCCTGTAATCTAAATGCTGATCGCACTACAGAAACGCGTCCGCGTTTGCATTCGCTACTCGGGGGACTTTGTAGCTTGCTCGTCTGATCTCTCTGCGCACGTGGCAGTTCCCAAATGCGGGCGCAAATCTCATTCTGTTTACGTGGATCTCACTGTCCTGTGCGGCCCCTCCCCACCCCTCGCACCTGGCCCCCGACCCGGATAACCGCAGGGCCCTCTCAGCAGCCACCTCTCCCGAGGAGCGCCAGAGACGGCAAGTGGAAAACGGCACGCTGCTTGCCGGGCATCTTGCTCAGCGGACGTGACGTTTACCTACAGCCGATCTTCACCGTAGACCCGACTTTGAAAGCTGAGCCCACCTACGGCTGATGTGATACCACTGTTCTCTGTTCTGGTGGCTGACCCCCAAATACAGGTAGGAACCGTCGTCACAGGGGAGTATCTGGCATACGGTACAATTCACATGCAGAACTACAGACTTTGCAACTTCTTTTCCAATGAGCTTAACCTTTGGCTTCTAAACTTTTAAGTTAATTTGAGTTTCGTACAAGAAAGTGAAGCTACGACTGCAAGCTTGGTGAGGGGAGAGCACGTCTGCTCAGGCTGCCATCTCATCTCTGGAGCCTGGTGCCTGGTACGCTGTCGGTGAGCACGAATCGGGGAGCAAATGAATCGAGAACGGTTTCAGGACGCGGTGACGTGACCGGCTGAGTGCCAGACGGCACAGCCGTACGTATGAAGTGTCACTACGCTTTGTGAGAAAGATCTCTGCCTCTGGGGTGAAACCCTGATGATTTCCAAACAAACAGGTTCAGTTTGCGCGAGAAAAGAACAAAAGATGGTAAGGAAGAAAGCACTACGGAGTAGGAAGCTACGTTACCGGACGGGAAAGACTGTGGACGGGCTTCCACGGGGTGAGGTGGCACAGCGGGTGACGCGTTAGCTTCCCTTTCCAGTCCCTTCTTCCCTTTGTGCCTTCGGGCATCCGTCCGCTGCTGTCACACACAGCGGACGCACAACGCTCTGCTAGTTCCAGGTGTACGGCAGGGGACCTGACAAGTTTATGCGTTGTGCTGTGCCCCTGGTCAGGACGGCTGCCAGTCTGTCACTGCAATTACAGCACCACTGATCGACTTCTGCTGCCGCTCCTGCCCTCCTCGCGACTTCTTCATCCCGCGGCTGGAGGCTCGGCCCTCCCGCTCCCCTTCGCCCATTTTGCCCACCTCCCCACCCTGCTTCCCTCCCGCAATCACCAGTTTGTTCTCTGTATTTATGGATCTGTTTCTGCTTTTTTTTTAGATTCCACATACAAGTGAAATCATATAGTATTTGTCTTTCTCTGACTTATTTCCTTAGCATTATACTCTCTAGCTCCGTCCATATTGTTGCAGATGGCAAGATCTCATTTTTTTTTTTAATAATTTTTTTAACATTTATTTTTGGGACAGAGAGAGACAGAGCATGAACGGGGGAGGGGCAGAGAGAGAGGGAGACACAGAATCGGAAACAGGCTCCAGGCTCCGAGCCATCAGCCCAGAGCCCGACGCGGGGCTCGAACTCGCGGACCGCGAGATCGTGACCTGGCTGAAGTCGGACACTTAACCAACTGCGCCACCCAGGCGCCCCAAGATCTCATTTTTTTTAATGGCTGAGAAATATTCTATTGTTATGTGTGTGTGTGTATACATATATATACGTATACACACACACACACACACACCACATCTCTGTATCTGTTTGTCTATCAATGGACACAGAGGTTGCTTCCATATCTTGGCTACTGCAAATAATGCTGTAATAAACAAGGGGTACATCTATCTCTTTGAATTAATGCTTTCATTGTCTTTGGTTAAATACTCAGTAGTGGAACTACTGGATCATACGGTAGTTCTAGTTTTACTGTTTGATGAAGCCCCATCCTGTTTTCCACAGTGGCTGCACCAGTTTGCATTCCCACCAACAGGGCACGAGGGCTCCCTTTTCTCCACATCCTCACCAGCACTTGTTGTTTCTTGTGTTTTTAGAGACTAGCCATGCTGACAGCTGTGAGATGGTATCTCTTGGTGGTTTTGATTTGTGTTTCCCTGGTGACTGGTGATGTTGAGCATCTTCCTATGTGTCTGTTGAGCACCTGTGTGTCTTCTTTGGAAAAATGTCTATTCAGTTCCTCTGCCCATTTTAAAATCAGATTATCTGTTGCTGTTTTCTGGATGCTGAACTGTGTTAAGTTCTTTAAATATTTTGGGTATTAACCCCTTATCGGATATATAATTTTAGCTTTCGTTTTTAAGAGAAAAAAAATTTTTTTAATGTTTATTTATTTTTGAGAGACACAGACAAAGCGAGCCTGGGAGGGGCAGAGAGACAGGAAGACACAGAATCCGAAGCAGGCTCCAAGCTCTGAGCCATCGGCACAAGAGCCCAACTCAGGGCTCGAACCCACGAACTGTGGGATCATGACCTGAACCGAAGTTGGACGCTCAACTGACTGAGCCACCCAGGTGTCCCTTAGCTTTCACTTTTGATGTATGATACTGGCAACAACCTTTATAAAGTTGTTGGGTTTTTGGTTTTCTTTTTAAATTTGTAAGGGTAAAATTCATGTAGAGAAATGCAAAGATCTTAAGTTAGATAAAAGATCTTAAGTTTTGATAAAACGACCAACGTGTATGTGTATACATACAACATCCATGCAAACACCAAGCAAGATATAAAATATTTCTATCAATACAGAAAGTTCTTTAACGCCCTTCTTATCACACCCCTTCTTTATTCCTGATAATCACTCTTGTCCTCAAGTCTATTTCATTGGTATTTGTTGATGGCGATGTAACCACAATAATTTCCTTTTGCTTATGATTTACACAGAATAGGCTTTTCCATTCTCTTATTTTCAAGCTATGTTTTAACAGTGAAGGTAATCTTCTTACATCAGTAAGTACATTAAAGGTAAAGGAACTGAATATTCTGTTTAAAAGGCAGACGTTATCAGATTGCATCAAAAACCAGGCTTGAACTATGTGCTGGTTAGAAGGTCTCCCATTTTGCTATTTGTTTTAGATTTATTTCATTAAAAACACAATCCTGTTTTTCCTTTCATCCCCTCTTTTTTTTCACTATTTTTAGCACTCAATTTTAACATCTTAATTTGCCCACTAGCCTTTTAGCTACACCTTCTTGTATTTAAAAAAAAAAAAAAAAAATTTTTTTTTTTTTTTTACATTTCTTTCTTTTTGAGAGACAGAGCACAAGTGGGGAGGGGCAGAGAGAGGAGGAGACAGAATCCCAAGCAGGCTCCAGGCTCCGAGCTGTCCGCACAGAGCCCGACGCAGGGCTAGAACCCACGAACTGTGGGATCGTGACCTGAGCCGAAGTCGGACGCTCGACCGACTCAGCCACCCGGGCGCCCCACACACCTTCTTGTATTTTTAAGTGGTTGCTCTTGTGGCTACAATACACGCTTTTTTCTCACTGTTTATTTAAGAGTTTAAAATGCACCACCTCGCATAAAATATCAGAACCTTGCAAGAGTCTAATTTTTTAAATCCCATTGGTCCCTGTGCTGTCAAATATTCAAAGTCTACGTGTACTAGAAGCCATACGATCCAACGTTAGGATGTTTACATTCATAGCCAGTAAATAAGAAAACAAAAGACAGACTTTCCTCTTTACCCTTTCCGGCAGCCATTCTCACGGGGACGAGTTGCCACCCGGCGGTGCGTCCGTCTGGCCAGACAGACTCCCTGGGGCTGCGGCTGAGTCTTCTCTGCTCTTGTTCGTCTACAAAGGTCATTCCTTTGACTTCATATTTGAGAGAGAATTCTGGCAGACGGACATCTTTCTGCTCTCAGCCCTTTCAAGATACCTCGTCCCACTGTCTTCCAGCCGCCGCCGTCTTGGTGACAAGCCGGGGCCCCTGCGCACTGCTGTTCCTTGCAGTGTGTCTACTGTCCCTGATGCTTTCGAGGTGACCCTCTTTGACTCCGGTTTTCAGCAGTCTCTGTGGTTTCTTTGTACTGACAGGTCTGCCGGAACTTCCTGGATCTGTGAGTTGATGATGTGTTTCGCCAGATCTGGGAAATTTTCTTGGGAGGATCTTCTCCTTGTTTTCCCTGTCTCTTCACCACTGCTGGGTCTCTAGTTGCACAAATCAGGTTGTCTGGATCTGTCCCAGCAGTACGAAGACAGTGTTCGGATTTCCTGCTCTTTCTCTGTTCTGACTGGCTAACCCGTTTGCCACCCGTGCAGGGGAGTTTCTATCGTAGGCACTGCAGCTTTTCAGCTTCAGCATTTCTGTCGGTCTGATCCTTAGTTTCCTTTCTGTGTGAGGGTCCCCATGTGTAGTTAAGTCAGTAAGACTACTTTTCCTTGAAGTCTTTGAACATATTTAAACTATCTGGCTTCTATTAGCCCGTCTGAAGAGTGTTAAAATACCGGACACTCGCCCTGACGTTGGTTTTACACGTGGCGAGGGAGGGCCTACTTGGGCCTACTTGTGGTCTGGGACGTGGTCTCACCTGCAAGGCCCGGCCCTTCCGAGGTTCCAGCGGAAGCCCAGGGTGTCGTGCTGGCACTCCTCTCCAATAAGGCAGGACTGGACTCCACCTCCAGACTCTGCTTCTCCTGTGATGAGCAGGGGCCGAATCTCTGCTCAGCCTTGTCACCGCTCTAGCTGTTGTTTTTCTGTCCAGTTATCTTAGCGTCTCCCCTGTGCATTTGCAACTGGGGGTCAAATGGAGGCTTGAGGGGAATTCATGAGCGTATTTTAGAGAGAGCGTATTTAGAGACCCTTTTCCCCAGAGTCTCTAGCAGCATCAAACTCTGTCCTCAAATACCACAAGCTAAAAACCAGGGCTTTCTGTGTGAGTCCTAGCTACCTTGTGCTGCATGGTCTAGAGAGTGGCCTCTGGGGAAAAGCTACAAAAAACATGAGCCTCACCGTGGCCATCCCTTCTGTAGTCCCCGAAAGACTACTTTCGGCAGTGCCTTCAGAATTGTTTTTTAATGTTTTGTCCAGAGTTTGTATATGGTTGTTGTCTCTGGGAGGGTTAGTCCCTTATAAGCCACTCTGCTGTTATTGACACTGAAACTCTTCCCATGACCCTTTTGATGTAAAGAAAGAAAGTGGTGGTTTAAAAAGACACTCAGAGGACATCTGCACGTCTCTGCTCCAAATCTGTCTCTGGATCAAGGTTGGCAAAACTTTTTCTGGAAAAGACCACGTAGTCAAGATTTTGGGCTTTGTGGGTCATTTGATCTCTGTCACAACTACTCTACTACTAAAGAAAGAAAGTAGCTATAGACCACATAAACAAAAAAGTACGGTTGTATATCAACAAAACTTTACTTCTAGAAACAGGCAGCAGGCTGCATTGGTTGACAAGCCAGAGTGTCAACCCCAGCTCTAGCATGATACTCAGCTACTACACGTTTTCCCGATTTTAAAACAGGACAGTAACAGACTTTGTGCCTTCCTGGCGCTCTGACCTCTGGGAACGGTCATCAGGAGAATCCACGTTAAGATTCAGAGTCATAAATCTAAGGACTGGACACAGCATCTATTAGATTGTGGTTCAGAAGCTTTCTTGGCAAAAGTATCTGAAATGTTTCTCCATTTCCGGGGTATTTATGGGATCTGTGGAGCTTGCGTGCGTGCTGCTGGCTCTGCCTCCATGCCACCGCTGACGTCCTTGTTAGTGAAGGATGACTGGTGGAGGGAGGTCACTTCAAATGAATTCACTTAGGAGAGCAAATAGTGACACAAAGATCTGACAAAGGCACTCTCTTGAGAAAATAAATTTAAATTATGAAAACAAGTTTCATTTCATGTGATGTTAGGGAAAACATTGGGTTTATCATCGCAAGCACGAGCTAGTTTCCTGAATGAACACTGCATCGAAGTTGATTGAGGACTTGTGATTCTCCTGATGAAACAATATGCTAGCACAATACGATGTCTGTCTTTCATTTCATGCTTGACTCTCCTATCCTGTCATAAAAAGGAAATTTTCGCAAAAATATCTGAGGACTCCATCAGCTTTTCCTAGGCTGCTCAACTCTTTGGTCCACAAATCATTATCTTCTGAAACACTTATATCATCATCCTTATCGGTATTTTCCTCATCATTTAACAAGATCCCTACTGTCAATGGCTTTGCATGACATTTGTGAAGTTCTCCAAAATCACTTTCGTTGATGTAATGAAATCAATTTGCAAATCAATTGCAACCGGACCATCAGAAAGACAATCCACCCGCCAAAACCATAGACAGCAACAGGTGCGAGGGTCCAATGGGGAGGATGTCTGAACGGTCGGTTCATCAGAAAGGATTCTCATTTTATGACGCCTTTTGGTTCCATGATGTAGGTTACTACTGTAGAGAACTGAACAATACGTACGCAAATACCCGAACTTTATAATCTGAGGCATGCAATACTCACATGGTAACAGTAGGCAGAGGATCTGTCCTTCTCATCTGTGCAAAGATAGGGCTGGCAGTCAAATGACATAAGTCCACTGACATCAATACTGTGCGCCAGGGGCCGAGAGCACAGACGTGAATACGGTCTCTGCCCACTAGGAGCTCACAGTCTAACAGAAGACACAAGCGAGGAAATCGACAATCCCGTGGATGGGGGCAATCAAAGACCGTGTGGGACACAAGGAAATACTCTGAAGAGTTCCTTCACTGATCGGTTCAACCAACGTCTGATCATCAGTGCTTTGTCAGGCACTATGCCAGGCCACGGGAACAGGGCAGTGAAAGGACACTGGTTCCAGCTCTTGTCAATTAAGCTCAGTAGACAGGCCATCTAACTGCAACTTGTAACGAGGGTCCTCAGGAAAATAAACAGGGGGCAGTGATGGAGCACGCCCTGGGGTCCTGCTTCGGTACAGGGGGGTTAGGGAAAACTCCAGGGTGTGTCATTGAACCTGAGCCTAACAGGCTGGGCCGGCGGGCCATGCTCTGAGCAGAGGAAGAGAGCAGAAGGAGGGATGTACCTAAGGCCTGAGAGGCAAGGGCCCTGGGGCATTTGAGGAACCGAGTGGAGGCTAGTGGGCTGGAACTCGGCGGGTGAGAGGGTGGATGAGCCAGGAGGGGCACCGGGGCTAGAAGGCAGGGCAGGCCGTGCAGGACTTTGCAGGCCGCCATTTAGGCCTTGGCTATTGTGAGAGAAGCAGTGGGAAGCCACTGAAGGAAGAGAGTAGCGTCTGATTCCTGTTTTCAGAAGATCCCTCCAGGTCCTGTGAGGAGAAGTGACACAGGGTGGCAGGCTGGGCAGGGGGAAGCAGGGGACCAGTTAAGAGGCTACAGGGACCCTCTGTGAGTCACAGGTGGCTGAGAGCGGAGCGCTGGCAGGAGCGGTGGAGGGAGGTGACCGTATGTGACGTACATTCAGAAGACACAGCTGCCCGGCACGCGGAATGAGCAAAACGCGAGGGCAGCCGGGGAAGGACGCGTCCAAGGCGACTTCCAGACTCGGGTGTGAGCAACGGGGGCAGGCGGCAACACGGTCACTTCTCTGAGAAGAGCAGGGATGCTAGGAAAGCCCCCCTTGAGGGGACATCAGAGGTGAGTTTGGAAGGCTGGATACGAGCTTTCTAGGCTCAAGTGGGAGGGAGGGTATTCCGAGCCGAGGGAACAACAGTGCACGGGGACGAGGGGAGGGGACCACATGGCACGGTGGAGGACCATAAGCAGCCTGCTCCCAAAGTTAAACTGGGGGGAAGTGACGAAAATGGAGTCTGGCCGAGTGTGGCACACTCAGGGCTTAAAGGCCTCGCCCAGGACAAGCTGGCAGTCAGAGCGAGCCCACGGACGGGTCTCGCAGGAGGCTCACAGCATTTCAACCGTCTGTGGTCGGCTGTCAGATGTTTTGCTTTTCTTAAACCCCGCGCGGCCTGGCTGGCTTGGATGTCACTCCTGCCCCGTAGCTGGCGTTCCTCTCCCGACGGTCTCCACAGCACGGGGTTCCACGGGGCGGCTCTCCCCAGCCCTGCCCGTCCGCCCGCCGCCCATCCCCTAAGCCAGCCCCCAGCTTCGGGTCAGGGGGAGGTAGACTTGCATCCCGGAGCAACTACCCCGCCGCAGAATCAATCACAAGTGGGGCAACAAGAGGCAGGCGAGCCAGCTAATTACAAAACTTAAAAGAACCCGCTATTATGGTAGCGGTAAGGGAGAGGCGTAAAGCGCTGTGTTATTCTTTTTTTATGTTCTAGAAAAAAGAGATGTTATACATCATGGTGTATCCTAGGACAGGCCCTGATTCAAAGTATAATGGAATCTATATTCTAGCATGATTCTTTATGATGAGGGTTTTGCTGGATCATCAAATATACGGGAGGGGGTAATTGGAACTTGGGGATTCAGTGAAAGGTACATATATTATTGGTACGAAGAGCCACAGGCGTTCTTGGCTAATAGGACAGACGCCAGGGCTGTGTCTACAGATACATTCACAAAGGCTACGGGAAGCCACGCTTGTGAAGGCTGGGAGAGTGATGGTTAGCAAAGGTCTAGCTGTCCTAACTGCTCCATTCTAGATGCACAACACAAACAGAGTACGAGTGGGGAGTGGGAGATGAGGCAGACATATCTCAGATGAGTAATTGGACGCAGGGCACGACATCCAGCGTTAAAAAACAAACAAGAAAACGACAGAAGAAACCAAACAGAGCCAACTTAAGACGTGAAATCTGTACAAATGTATGGTGTCTACGTCTAGGACAACAGTAATGGCTTGTTTTGTCTTCCTCCATTTGTCTGTGACGACTCTTGTCAGATCTGTTAGCGTACGCGGTATCTATGGCGTCTTAGATAAGACCGTGACGACAGACTATTTCTCCTGGTTACTTCTGCTACCCTTTTAAGAGCTTACGATAGCACCGTGCATCCATCAGATGTTCTGTTTTGATAGTACTGCTTGAAAACAAAATTAAACAGCAGCTGAATAATGGGGTGGCTGCCAGAGGCCCCTCGACAGGGAAATCAGACACGGAGCCCAGAGGGAAAATGAGGCAGCAGGGAAGTGTCTGTCCCCTTCCCTGCCTTCCCACCCCAGTCCGATACGGGTGGGCCTCAGGAAATCCCATTCTGCACAGGATGCCCTGGCCCGGGCCCCACCCCTGGTTCAGGCTCTTCCTTACGCAGAGAACCATCTCGGACAATTTTATCATCAGGCGTTTATTAACTACCTATTGCTCAGCTCCGTGTTAGCTCCTCCGTTTCACTTAAACCTCAAAGTTTATATGCTGTAAAGTTCCCTCTTTAGCTTTTAAAAGGCAGCTATAAATGAGATGTGCTTAACTCTCCCTTTCTACCACTAATTCTTTTATATCTTTGCTAGAGGACGGAGCCCCAAATTACACACAATGCTCTGAGTGGGATTTTATCAGGCCTGTTAGTCAGCATTTACTCCGAGACACTAAAAAGTATAAAAATGCCCTCAGTGCCCATTATCACTTTCTCCATCAGCGGACTTTGTGGCTCTAATTGAAAAGAAAAAGGCTGGCCCACGCAAATGGAAATAAACGCGTCTCTGGTGCGGAGAGAAGTGAGTGACGTGGAACGATGGGGACAATGACAGTTTGGTCGGAGCTTTACTGTGGGCCTCAGAAGAACACATAGTAAATTAAAGGGCAACTTACTCGTTCTTGTCCAGCTGTATCCCAGATTAGGAATTTGTGTAGCTCATTTTGGTACTGGACAGTCTTGGTCATAAAAGATGCCCTATAAAGAGAGACCTAAATGATCAGAATACTTTTATTTAGAAATAAAATACTTTTATTTAAAGCACGACGCCAGCCCCGGTTGGAAACATCACTTAGACTTAAGCTCACACTCCCGCTCCACCCCATCTCCTAATTGTGGTCCTCTCTGGAGTATTTATGGGAGGCTCGGACGCTAGCTGCATATGCTGGGTCAAAAGAAAGCATTCGGCACCTCTGCCCCAGAGTTCTTTGGTTTGGGATTGCCTAAGCTCCTTATCAAAAGAACCAAGAGACGATCTGGTAATCTAGATACGGACCTCCCTTGTAAACTACACAGAAGCTGTTATTAACAAAGTTGGTATCATGGGAAAACGTTCTAAAAAAACCCGTGTGTCCAGGAAGGGAGTGCACTAATAAAAAATAATAGGCCGTTGCGGGTTGTGCTCCCCATTCCCAAACCACACGACTATACAAGTAGCTGAGTGAGAGGTAGTGCAACACTAGGGTTAATAAAAATGAGGTGCCAAACAAGGAGCAAGAGGACGGCCGAAGAAATGATGACGTGGGGGCCACTTCCGAGTTCCAGCGGACCCGGAGGGCCACACCAGCCCTCTGGGCCTGACCCCGCCCTCGATGGGGAAGGAGGGACGGTGGGTAGGTCACTCACTCTGAGAGACCACTCTGCCCCAAGGCCTTGGAAGGTCCCTATCGTTTGGGGATCTTCTCCTCTTTGGAGATCCTGTGAGGAGCCACGGTGGCCCAGAGCATATGCCTGGACACTCCGGGGGCTCCTGGACACAGGCTCAAAGTCCTGGGGCTGGGCTCAGCTCCAGTGTTATCTTCTAGCCGCATCTCAGGCAGAGAGCTCCCTCCTGGGAAGTCCTTTGTCCCCCAGGCTCCTCCACGTGGCCTATCAGGCTGCTGGCAGAACCCAGAGATGATTATGCTTTCTTTTGTACTGGATAACAAGCCTTCTGGGGCCGAGGGCCAAGTCGTACTCTTAGAATCCTACCCTAATCATCTTCATCAGGACATGAATGCGATGGCTAGGCATTTTCAAATACACAGGATGTCTGAAATATTTTTTGAGATTCAAGTTAATTGTGCAAGTTCTTTAAGAAAGTGCAAGCTGAAATCCATAGAATGACTTTCTGAAGAATCACGGAGTTTAGAGAAGTATCAGAATCCTTAGTTTTAAAAACTTAAACTCTAATACAATGAATGCCTGGCAATATTTATATCAGTTTATGGTTTAGCAAGCAGCCTCTGGAATAGTGACTGTGATGAGGAAGCAAGATCACATTTATTGGACAGGTACTATTTACTGGATATTTATTTACTGGAAAGTTACCCCTTGGTATCCTTAGTAAAGTGCTTTATGCATAGACGGTGCTCGATAAATGGTTATCGTATCAAAAACTTCTGACGACCCACCATGATTAAATCAGGATGTGCGACGTGATCTCTCACTTAGGAAAGATCTGAGCATTCAAAAAGCAGTGTTTCTTGTGAAGATTAAATGCTATGAGGCATGGGGAAGTGCTTTGTAAATTGTAAAGCACTATACCTATACAAGGTATTATTATTATTATTTAAAGGCAGCTCCAGGAAATGTTTTAGTTTAGACTCTGCAATTAGTCCTAAAAGCTTACAGCTCAACTCTCCATCAATTACGGCTGTGGTGTTACATTTAAGAGTGACAACAGGCATCCAATAGAGGCCTGTGAACAGAACCAACGCACCCAACACATCCATTTTGGCCGCTCAAAGAGCAAGAGAAGAAATATGCTTCAAGGAGACAAAAAGATGAGAAAGGTATATGCAACAATTAAAAGGGAATGTTTCATTCCAGAATCAGAATTCCCCAAAGCTCAACCCATCCGCCAACGATTTCTCCTTTAACGAATACACGGGTTCGCTACTCAGGTGAAAGACACGTAAAATGGCAGCTGCGATGCAACCTAAGAATCTGACAGATTAAATCCAACTTCCTGTCTGACCCGAGACCACTCTCCCAGCTCCCCACCGTCATCACTCTTGACACGCCTCCTTCTTGTCTACACGGAGCTCTGGCGAGTCAACTGAGCTCTGCAAGCTCAACTGAGGTCTTCTTGCAGCCACATCTGCTGGCTTCTTGTTCTTCGTGTCTGTAGGAATCTCATCTGTCCTTCTGTCTCGACCACCCAGAAAAGTCTCCGGGCTTTTTCTTACGGGAAGCAAGCACATTGGCAAGGGCTCAACAGCGCGAATGCAGCGTCTCATTCATCGCAAACACCCACTGATGGCACACCAGAAGGTCGAGTTTCCTCACTGGCCCCCAGCACCCCAGGCCCACCAGATGCTGGGCACTCAAGTAGCGGACATTTCAAAGCACATATGACTTCCCAGCCCACAGCAGCTGGGAAGAGCCTGCCCTTGAGACCTGGATCACATCTGCAACAAACAAGTTAACGCTTAGTTCATCACACCCCTTGGGTCTACTGTCTGTTATCACTGAACATACTTACAATCCCCAGTGTGCTGGGGGGTGCAGGTGGCGCTGAGTTACAATCCCTGCCCCTTACAGTCTGAAGACAAGAGAGAAGCAAAGAAACGAACTCTGACATAGCGACAGTGTCTGAGCAAGCACCCTTTGGGAAGACCCTCTTAGGGCATCCTTTGATGTCTGTCTTAGGAGAGGTCTCGGGGTGGGGGGTGGGGGGGAGTTACACCAGGGAGCCAGAGGCAGGAGATGGAGGGAGGGGGCTGATGTGGATGAGATTCAAGGAACTAAAGGAGTGGATGGATGGGACGGGCCTCAGAAGTCAACCGGAAGTGGAGGGCCCCAGAGAAGAGAGGGTGGCTGGGGAGGTGACCTGGCCTTCCACTCTGAATGAGTCTCGTGTGACTATCATCTCCGGGCCCAGAGCTGCTCCCTCCCCTCCAGCCGAGGCGACCCGGGATTCCCTAACCAGTGCAAGCAAGGTCTGGGGTCTGCCTTCACAGTCCCCGGCTTTCTCACTGCTCTGGCTCTGCTGCTGTCCTTCGAACCAGCACACAGGAATGACATCGGCCTATCAGAGTTCGACTATGGCTTCGTGTGACTTACAAATCAGGGAGTGGTTTTTCCTGTTCTCTCCCCCATCCATCTCTAGCTAGTGTGGGGCGCGGACCATCCTCGAATGGACCAGACAGACGTGCAGCGGCATCCCTGGCCACGGGCACCAAGATGAATGTGCCAAATCCCAGAGGAGAGGGAGGGGGTGGACCGGGGCCAGAGACCCACCCCCTGGTCACAAAGGTAACTGCGTTTGGTTCTAATGTCCGTGAGTGCAGGCACACGTCCACAAGCACACGCGCCCGCTCACCCACACGGACGCCCACGGAGAGGTACCGAACTCCCCGCCTGGCTAGCACCAGAAAAGCTGAAGCCGGTCACCGAAAGGAGGGGCTCCCTTTCCCCGGGAGGCCAGTAAGTGCCGTGACCGTCTGGCGCAGCCAAGTCAAGTCACGCTGTCCGGTGTCTTTCCAGGCCTGCGTGCTCCCAGTCAGGTCCCCTAAGGCTCCCATATGCTGACACCAATCCACGAGGAGCACCCAAATCCACTCCCAACTTAACCTTGTATCTCCGTGGGTGAAACAAAGGTTGTGGTACAGGCGGAAGCAGGGAAGGGCCGAGGGCCCCAAGCAGCCCCTGCACCTGGTCCCCTCTGGCGGGGGGGCGGGGGGTTGGGGGGGGGGGGACTGCCTTGCTGGAGGAGAGCCTCAGAGCCGCGTGGACCAGTGTGGAGACTGTCCTTGTAGAGCTGCGGCACTCTGTGGCCTCTCGTTCCACAGAGCAATTACTCCTAATTACTCGTCATGATTTGCTGTGACTGCTTTCCAGTCCCCTCCACCCCCGCTCCACTCCCTTTCGGGCAGCAGCTTGGTTCGGCCTTCTCAGAGACAACAAAGGTCGTAAGCCCTCAGTCCCCCAAAGTGTTCCCCAGTCAACCCTCCCAACTTGAGAATAAACACACTGCCATTCACACTGGCCATGACCTCCGTCTTTCTCACCTCGGGGAAGTCACAGAGGTCTTTTCCGTCGCGCTGCCCGACCCCGATCTGGCACATCCTGTCCGGGCCGCTGCAGCCACGTGGTCTTCTGCTCCCCGTCTCAGATCCTTCCAACCGTCCCCGCTTCTGCCTTCACACTGGCGGCCCCTTTTCCTGCAGTACTCTTCCCTCGGCTGACCCATGGCTAGAGTCCTTATTCTTCCCACCTTGGCTCAATTGCCAATGATCCCAGAAGCCTGCACAGTGCCCCGAAACCAGGCAGCTTCCGCCCTGCAAACTGCACCCCACCCCGTTTGTCTCCGGGACGCCTACTACCTATCTGTGCGCCACGTCTGACTGGCTTGTTTGCGGGTTGTTTTTTGTTTTAATTTGCCTGTGCGACGTCTGAGTCCCCTGAGGAAAATGTAAGCCCGGTTCAGGGGCCTCGTTGTAGCTCCTCCTCTGTAACGGGGGTATCTTCCTCACCTCCCCCCTAGATTTCGGACAAAACATTTACCGTGTTGCCATAAACCACTCTGCCATCCATCACTTCACCAGGACCAGGGCATCTTGGCCCAGCACTTCGGAAGTGCGGGGACAGCTGAAATTACAGGGGACCCCGGCCCTTCAACCGCAGCCAGGTGAGCGCCCTTGCGGATGGGGGTGGGGGGTGGGGGGGGGCATGAGGCTCGACAGCACAGGGTTGACTCTGCCCGGGAAGTCCTCCCTGCCCACTCCTGCTCGGCCACAGGCGCTCAGCTCTGCGCCAGCCAACAGGCAATCCTGGGGGGGTCGTCGTGAAGAATTACGGTGCCCTCCTCCACCGGGACCTTTGGGGTCCTGCCGAAGAGAAAGCGGTGGCGCTCTACGGGCTCTTTCTGTTGCTGCTTCATGAGCGGAGTCGGGAGCTCTCCCCCACCTCTCCTCTCCTCCCCAGAGCCCCCCAAGGGCCTCTTATTTACAACAGGCATCTCTGCTGATTTGTGACGGTCTGAAATCTTGGCCTATCACACCCGTGAGAGCTAGTGCTTCCTCTTCAGCCTTTGGGTTTGATTAGTCTACGCAGCGGTAACACCCGGACTTAGGGCCAGACCCGGGGGGGGGGGGGGGGGGGAGGGGTGTCGCCCGTGTCTCCCTCAAGTGACCCCAGCGGAGCCCTGGGCTGGCCCTGGGGCAGAAGGTCTCCTGCGTGACTCACCCCAACGAACCCCTCCCCAAGATTCACATGTTTCTCTGTTGACGACAGCACTTTTGTACATGTGACCAAGCCTCGCCGAGCTGTAAACGACCCAGATACTTCACCACCCTGTCACACGTACAGGGAACACAGGGCTTACTCCACACGCCGCGCAACAGCACCAAACTCGGCGTGCTCCATCGGAGCACCGTGTCTGCCTTCCACAGGACATGGACTGGTCGGCAACTGCTCTTTGTCCTTCGTTACTTGCATCCGGTTTTGTAGAACTGTCTGCTTCTTCATTTTATATTTGATCTATACTTGAACCTTAACCCCCGAGATAAATTCCCAAATTGGACCCTAATCTTGGAGCAGGACTACGACAATTTGTCCCTCCCATCGCCACTCACGCTGCAGGGTCGCTCCTCTCGCCTTCAAGTGAAATGATGCGGACGGTCTGATAACTTCAGTATCTTGCTTTTTGAAAAACAGGCAATGGCTTCCTGCCATCCAAATGATACATTTTTATTTTCCAGCCTGCCATTTACTTGTCTGATAACCTTATTTTTCACTACTAAACCATCTCTCCTCACTCTGCTAGGCAGATCTTATTACCTCTTTAATCTAAAATCCCCACTAGCATTATTTCCTAAAGCTAGAATGCCTTTCATATACTTCTCCATTTTTCATGACATTCTAAAAATACGACTTCTATGCACACCAAGTAGTCGTGATCTTTGGCCGGAGTACGTGTTCCCAATGAGAATACTTGCCACGAGGTATACTGGAGTAGACTTGGTTAGCTCTCTCGGCACACGGGTGTGCCCGCCACCACATTCCCATACCTCTTTTGACTGCCAGCCCCTTTCTTGGAATGGCACATGGGAGGCTCATCCCTGTGATGCTATGTGGTGCCTTTGAAGGATGGGCAACTCGGTATGTCTTAGCCGACTCTAAGTTTCACGCAAACAATGCTCGGATCTCCGGGTAACATATAGTCATAGAAAGGCCACTGATGCGCCAAGATTGAGACATGAGAAACCTGAAGTACATGAAATTGAGCAGTTCCTCTAGTGGACACACCGGGGGTCTCGGAAAGAGCTGTGGAGGGCGCAAGGCACTCGATGGGCGCTCGGTGAGAATTAAGTGGATGGAAGGGCACATGCGTCTCCTGTTGGCGTGGCTTCAAAGAGCCAGAAGTCTCTGAGTATCCATAAGTTCAGTTACTTAAGTGGGCTCTGTGGTCAGGACTATCTCTAACCGCTCCTTCAAACACTAGTGTCTCTTAGGCTGACGAGGTCTAAGGGTTACGACCCCTCCGCGTGGTTCTTCCTTCTTGGCAGTCACTGCACAGTGTGGATGGTTTGCTCCACAGGTCGGCTGTCACCCTAAGCAAATCCCTTAGGGCTTTCTATACTTTTGTCATTTTAACAACTTTTGAAAAAATATTTAAAACCAAGGAAAACATTATTATTTTTTTCTAAAGTTCTAATGTTTTTATTTATTTTGGAGAGATGGAGAGAGAGAGAGCGTGCGCTAACAGGGTAGGTAGGGGCAGAGACAGCAGGAGAGAGAGAATCCCAAGCAGGTTCCACACTATCAGCACAGAGCCCGATGGGGGGCTTGACTCCACAAACTGTGAGATCATGACCTGAGCGGAAATTGAACCGAACACTTAACCGACTGAGCCACCCAGGCACCCAGGAAAACATTGCTTTAAACATAAAGCTAACTAAATTTAGTAACAATTTAGCCTCCTCTTTCCTAAGTTTGTCAAGAAGAACTTACAGTAATATAAAAGCTTCCATATCATAAACAATAAAATCAACAATAGCAGTGATGAAGCTAGCTATCCTGACAGGGTTCAGTGTTCTTTACTATCAAGGATTTTCATGCCTTTTTTTTTTTAAAAAGATTATTTACTTATTTTGAGAGAGAGAGAGAGAGAGAGAGAGAGAGAGAGAGAGAGAGAGAGAACGCATGCATGCACGCATGAGCAGGGGAGGGGCAGAGAGAGGGGGGGAGAATCCCAAGCAGATTCTGTGAGGGGCCCGATCCTGTGAACTGTGAGATCAAGACCTGAGCCGAAATCAAGAGTCAGATACTCAACTGACTGAGCCACCCAGGCACTCCAGGGGATTCTCATACTTTTACACGTGTGACCCATTTAGTCCTTACTGTGCATCTCTGAGTTGGGTCTGACTCTTCCTCAGCAATTTGCAGACAAGACATGGGGGGACAGGACACAACCAGTGAGTGGCACGGCTAGGATCCTTGGCCAGGTGGCCAGGCCCCTGACCCTGTCCTTGGAAGCACGGCCCTGCGATGCCGTCTTGGGTCATCTACTCCCTCAAACACGTGGCCTTCTACCGCACGGCAGGAGTACTGGGCAGGCCACGTGAGTGTACCTCCACCCCTGCCCCCAGGAGGCTCACGGTGGGAGGACCGGTCAGGTGAACAGATAATTACAAGGCAGACATTCTGGGAGATCCTGAAGGGCAGAGTTGTGGGGGTACAAAGGGAAAGCCAAATCTAAGTACCCAGGAAAGCGGTGATGCCAGGCGTGGGAGGCTGAATAATGCTCCTACGCCGGCAGAATGTCCACACCCCAATCCCAGAACCTGTGATTATGTTACCTTCCGTGGCAGAAGGGATCTTGCAGATGTGGTTAGGTTAACAATCTTGCGATGGGGTGAAGATCCTGGACGATCCTGATGGGCCCAATGAAACCACAAGGGTCCTTGTAAGGGATGGAGGACGCGGGGCCAGGGAAGAAGGTGATGTGAAGACGGAGGCAGAGGCCAGGACAATGTGTCCTGAAGACGGATGGGCAAAAGAACCCCAAACGAAGGCAGCCACCAGAAACTGAAAAAGGCAAGGGAACAGAGTCTTCCCTCAGAGGCTCTGGAAGGAACCAGTTCCGCCAACAGCCTGAGTTTCGGCCAGTGAATCAGGTGTCAGACTTCTGACTTTCAGAACCATAAAATGACAAACCTGTGTTCCTGTGAGCCAGTTAAGGTTGCTGTAACTTGTCAGAGAAGCAACAAGAAACTAATACGCTAACAAGGACTTCAGAGAAGAGGTGAAGTCTGGGCTAAACCCACAAGTTAAGGAGGGAGTCTGCCCAGCTGATAGGGACACAGGACCCAAGGGAGAAGGGGGTCACATTCTATAAAGATAAACAGCAGGAACAAAAGCACAAAATTGTGAACGTACGGGAAGAATCCCAGGGGTTCTGCATGGTTAGACTGGGCGGGGGTGGGTGGGTACGTGCCGACGGGGAACCACAGAAAAGGCTCTAGCTAGGCTGGGGACAGAAGCCACTGTACTCTCCACAGTGATAAGCGTCTACCCCGTGGGAGGCCCCCCCCGTTTCCTGTAAGCGAGCAGCTCCCCAAAGGCCAGAGCTCCACCACCATCACTTCTGCCCCGTGATCCATCTGTGTCACTCACTACTGAATACGGTAAAAAAGAAAAATCACTCTCCTATTTCTTAACTTTGCCTTGTCTGTCTAAGCAGTAATGTTGGTGAAATTAAAAGCCCGCTGGTTTCACGGACTGAGAGACCATAAGACAGCTGATAGAAACTTAAAATGTTCCTCTGCACCATCACAAGTCACTTACAGATGGTGTTTGGGAAAGACAGCTAGAGGTCAAGGGGGGGCCCCTGAAGGGGAAGGGATGTGGTTATCAGACCTGTTTTAGAGGTGAATTCTGGAAGCAGGCAACAGAGCTTTGGGTCCCTCTGTCAGATACCAGGCCTTGAATAAGCCATGCATGAGCGAGATGGACTTCTGCTTTTAAGGAGCTCGCAGGGCAGAAGCAGGCGTGGGTATGCAGGCAAAACGTGGGGGACACCAGGGAGCGAGGGCACGGAGAAGACGGAGGGAAAACGGGCAGGGATGGCAAAGAAGGCAGGGGAGTAAATAAGGAAGCAAGGAAGGAAGGGAGGGAGAGAAATGATCCAGGAGAAAGACAGGGTAGGCTTGATGGAAAGGGAGGGACACGTCGAGGCTGACACACACAAGCCACAGGGCATTGACTGTCGTGAGGGAGAGGGACAGTTCTGAGGAGTCTGAGGCCGGCTTCTGTCAGCTCACGCAAATAGGTGGGTGATGAGCTATTTCAGTCATTTCCAAATTGGAATTGTATTCATTCATTTTTTTGAATAGGTAATATAGACTCATATGCTTCATTACCCAAGATGTACGGAACAGGTGCCTGCTGGAACGTCTGTCTCCCTCCCACCCCTTCTGCCCAGATCTTCAATTCCTCTCCCTGGAAGCTCATGTCACCGGTTTCCACAAGCACAGGTATATACAGTGTCCCTTGTACTTTCATTATTTTTAATACAGATGGTAGCATGTAGTCCGTATCTTTGATTTGTCTCCACTCTACCCTATACCTAGGAGATCACCCAATATAAATACATAAGGTTTTCCAGGGGCACCTGGGTGGCTCAGTCGGTTAAGCGTCCGACTCTGGCTCAGGTCATGATCTCACCATTTGTGAGTTTGAGCCCCATGTCGGGCTCTGTGCTGACAGCTCGCAGCCTGGAGCCTGCTTCGGATCCTGTGTCTCCCTCTCTCTGTCCCTCCCCTGCTCGCGCGCTCTCTCTCTCAAAAATAAATAAATATTAAAAAAAATTTTTAGTTAAAAAAATATGTAAGCTTTTCTCAAGCTGGCTCTTGCCCTTTATCATATTCTATGGAATGACTGCACTATAAATCATATAACCAGACCCCCTACTGATCAGCAATTCTGCAATGACTAACCTTGCACAATTATTAACTTTGTTGTGTGGAACTAATGTGAGTTTATCTGAAGGATAAAGTCCATGACAGGGAACTGCCGGGCCAGGGTACGAGATGAGGGCGCCGGGAAGGGTGTGGACCGTTAAGCCAGACCACCCAGCTTTTGCCACGAACTGTGTATCACTGAGCAAGTCAACAGACCTCTCTCTGCCCCAACTCTCTCGTTTGAAAACTGGGAAGAACTTCAGTACCGATAACACAGGGCTTTGAAAATATACAGAAACATATTTTTGTTGAAGTATAATTAAGTAATAAGTAATAATTAAGTAATAATAATAAAGCAATAAGTAAACTAAAAAACAGGGCACAGGTTTTAGGTTCAATGAGTTTTGACAGTTCATATACCCTTATCACTATTGCCCCAAACCAGAGAACACCTCCATCACCCCAGAAAGTTCCCTCCTGCCCATTTTTAGTTTGTTCTTCTACCCATGCCACACAAACCATTGTGACTTCAACTTCACAGATTAGTTTTGATTGTTTTTGGATCTATCAATGAAATCATAAAATACACTCTGTCCTGTCTAGTTTCTTTCATTTAACGATGATTTTGAAATCCACCATATTATGCGGTAGTTAATTCTTTATTGCTGTTTGGTATTCCGCTGATGGAGACACCACTCTCCCCATTCTCCTGTTGAGGGATATTTGGGAAATTCTCCAAATATCAAGTGTTTGGCTTCTATGAATAAGACATCTTGCACAGGTCTTTCCGGAGGGATGTACGTCAACTTCTCTTGGGGAACTACCTAAGAGGGGGTCTGTGGAGTCACAGGGTAGATGCATGTTTAACTTCTTGAAAAGAGAGTCCCTCAAAGCAGGTGCATCGCGTGCACTCCCACCAGCAACGCATCAAGCTCTGGCTGGTCCACATCCATCCTAACCGTGGCCATGCTCTACGGACGAGGCGTGGCTGCCCGCCCTCACCACTACTAGCCAACATCCGGCCGGAGCGTCTAGCCAATACAAACAGAAAAAAGAAGGCACAGAGACGGTAAAGACTGCCAAACTGTCACAGAGGTCATACCTACAAACACGATAGTGTACGCAGAAATGTAGAACACTCTGTGGCATCTAGAAAATATATAAATGCTAGGAACAAGAAACCTGACATTTAATACAACCATTTAGATGGCTGGCGGTATTTCCCATTTTGGCATTTGTCTCTTCGCTCCTTTTCTGCCTTCTTTTGGATAAATCACTTTTTTTTTTTCATTCTCGTTTTTTCTCTTGTATGGAATTTCTAGCTTTCTTTTTGTGTGACCATTTATTCAATGGTTTCTCGAGAGATGATAATGTGACTGCAAGTGTTGGCGTATTTCCACATAATATGCTATTTGACGAACAACTCATGATCTAGGATGGTGTAATTCAACGAATCCCCCTCCCACCTACTGTATTCTTGCTGCCTTACACTTCTTCATATGTTATAAATACAGTAATTGTTCTTTTTAAAGCCAGTAGTCTTTTTAGAATTTCTTGCAGCATTTCTTCTGGCCCGGGTCTGGTCTGAAAATGTCTTTATTTCACCTTTAGTTTTGAGAAAAAATTTTGCCAGATGTACAATTTTTGCTTGGCAGGTCTCCCTCCGCACCCCCCAACCTGAAGACGCCATACTACTGTCTTCCGTCCTCTTGTGTTTCTGTTGAGAAGTCGGTGATGACTCTTCTCGCCGTTCTCCCACACAGATTGTGTTTTTTTAATGCCCCCTCTGATCGCTTTTAAGATCTGCTCTTCGGTTTTGAGCAGTTTGACTACAGCGTATCTAGGCTACGGTTTGTTTTGTATTTATCCTGGTTAGAGTTTAGAGATATTTTTGTATTTACATATTGGTCACTTTCATCAATCTTGGAAAGTTCTTGCCCTTTATCTTTTGAATTACTTCTTTTGTTCCATTCTTTTCCCCCTTTCTGGGATGCCAATGAGGCGTAGGCAAATGAGGTATAATGAGAAACATACATCTGGTCTTTGTCCTCAGGGTCTGATACAAATACCCTAAATCTCTTGGAATTTCTGAAGTGACAGGAGTGTCTTTAGTTCTCAGGAGGTGACTCCTGGCGGCTCTGACACTGTCCCGGGACCGGGGAGGGAGGCACCGGTTGCCACGAAGACCAAATACTGACTAGAGTGCTGGAACTTTCAGTCTCATCCCGCAACCTTGGGGAGCTGTGAGGGGCTGCAGGTGGAGCTAATCACCGGTGCCCAGCGATTCAACGAATCACACCTAGTAATCAGACCCCTGTAAAAACGCCTTAATGACTGGGTTCGAAGAGCCGCTGGGTTAGTGGTGTATCCCAACGTTACGGGACAAGAAGCTCCTATGCTTGAGGCCCTTCCAGCCCTATGCACCTCTTCATCTGGCCGTTCGTTTGTGTCCTTTATACTAAACCAGTAGACGTAAGTAAAGCGTGTTCCTGCGTTCTGTGAACAGTTCTGGCAAATTATCCAACCTGGAGCGGGGGCGGTTGTGGGAACTCTCGAGGTGATGGCCACGTCGGGCAGAAGTGTGGGCGCTCACAACTTGCAGCTGGCGTGGGAAGTGCCCGCGGCCTGGTGGGACTGAGCCCTTACGCCCGCGGCGCCTGACAGAATCCGGACACTGAGGCTGAGAAACAAAACAGAAGACTACCCCAAGAGGTGGGGAGGAGGAGAATCAGAGCTGTGTCCCGGGACGCCAGAGGCTTTGCAGGAAAAAAAAAAAAGGGTATCAAGACAATGCCAGATACTTCTAGAGAGAACGAATACAATAAAAAGCAACCTGTAGCTCATATCTGGCTACTCACAAGCTGATGTTCAACTCTCCAACAGGGGTTCCAGTGGAATAATGGGGCAGAAGCCAGTAAGAGTACACAATTACAGAAATCCTGTAATTAAAGAACAACTTTTTACTCAGCAAGTACTATGGGCTAGGCACTGGGGATCCATTTGTGATCTTTTCAGATGAGGTTTCTCCTCTCACAGAACTTCTACTGGTGTGGTAGGAGCTGACAATCAATAGGTAGATAAATAGATGAACGATTAAAGATTTTTACTTACTATGAAGATAGCAAACCATCGTGTGGTGATAGTGATTGAAGTGGTAATTTGAGATCGGACGGTAGGAAAAACCTCTCGGATAAACCCTAACACGTGAGAAGATCTAGCCATGTGAAAATTGGGAAAGAAGAAAACATTTCAAAACGGGGAAAACAGGAAGTGCAAGGGCCCCGAGGCAGGAGAGAACAGGTGTTTGGAAAGGGCCGTGGCTGCAGTGCAGTGAGAGAGGAAAAAGTGATAAAAATCACAGTGAAGTTTCTAGTTATTATTCTCACAGGGTAGTAGGAAGCCACTAAAGATTTTTAAAGAAAAATAAGACCATCCAATTGATACTATCAAATTAAGACGATATGAAGGGCAGTGTAAAGATATGAATGTATTTTAAGACCAAGAACAAACAAGACTTACAGATGGATTGAATGTAAAGTGTAAAAATGAAGGAGGACTCAACGATGTCTCCTGGATTTGAGGTCTGACGGGATGGACAGTGAGAGGGAAGAAGACAGGCGCCATTTCCTAAAAGGCTAACAAATGAACACAGATCCAACGACAGAATGCTTTTCGGTTGGAAGTCGTGTGTCTGGGGTGAATAGGAGTGGATGAAGACTGTGGAGACAGAGGAAAAGAAGGGCTCGATTCAGAGAGCCAGGTCCCCCTCTAAAGAGGAAGCGATGAGCTCTGGAGCGCAAGACGAGGGGAGCAGGACACCCTTCCTGTCATGCCCTCAGAAACACACCCAGAGGGCCAATCCGTGTTAGGCCCGAGAAATAAAGCCTTCGAGGACTCAGGCTAGGGCAAGGCGCAGGTAAACCCTCGTAAAATCTGGCAGAACGGAGGACAGAGCACTGCAGCAGGTGCAAGTTGGCAAAACAGAGACCAAGCGACCTCGTTCAGGGAGAGCTCCCGCAACGAGAAAACAGTGTGACGGACACGTTACGAGATAAGCGGAACATCTACAGGCGTGTTCTACAGCAAGCGTGCTCAGGTAGCTGGAATCATACACGCAAAGATAAGACGAGGTAACACCCAGGGAGGCTGTGAAACTGTAAGGCGTCACCCAGGTCCAGAGGCCTAGGTTTGGGGTGAAGGCAGCCGAAGGCGGAAGTAGGGACCGGATTTGTGAGTCTGGCGGAAAACATGTAGAGCAGGAGCCGGTGAGCTTTTTCTGTCAAAGGCCAATGTTTGCGGTTCTGCTGGTCACGGTCTCGTCACCTTTCCCGCTGTAGCGCAGGAGCGGCCATGAACAGTATGTACACGAACTGGTGTGACTGGATTTGGCTCCTGGGTCGTAAGTTTGCTGACCCTGAACTAGAGCCTCAAATTATTTATAAAACTGTAATAAACAATGTCTGGAATGCAATTTAAAAGATGCCGTGCATAAGAGGGGATGAGTCACTGTGATCAACAATCAAGACAATGAAGAGAAGGTCATCTGGAGAATGGATTGGTTATCAGACATGCTTATTTTTAACTTTTATTATGAAAATTCTCACTCACAAAAGTAGAAACCATTACCCAACTCCAATAATCCATAACACTTTCCACTGCGTTATGCTATTAAAAATGGACTTGAAAATAACCATGTCTAGTCCATTTAAGAAAACAAAAACCCAGGGGTCCCTGGGTGGCTCTGCCGGGAGAGCACGCAACTCCTGACGTCGGGGGCGTGAGTTGGAGCCTTATGCCGGGTGTGGAGATTACTTAAAGTAAATAAATAAAATTTAAAAACCAAAAACCCAAAGCCAGACTAACAATTTCAGCAGAGAAAAGGGAAACTAAAACAAACCTTAATGGATATACTAGAACTTTAACTGAAGTCAAGAACTTCATGGTTCCTTAAGCAGGCTTCAAATCAGATTAGTTAGATGAAAAAGTGATTAACGAACTGGATGAAGGGCGAGGAAAAATACGTAGACGGGAGCATGAGGAAAAGAATGAAGGAAAATGCAGAGAAGTATGGGACACCGACATGGAAACTTCTAGACTACAGTAACAGCCGCGTGACAGTGAGAGACGAGGAGAGAAAATGGAACAAAAGCAGTATTGAAGAGACAACGGTTGACAACCGTCCAACTTGAAAGGCATCACACCACAGGTGCCCGAAGCACCACGAACCCAGGCAGGATAAATACAAGGAGAGCCTCTCCTGGAACACCAAAGGGGGGCAGCGGAAGGCCAAAGGAGAAAGGGAAACGTGGGAGGCACCCGGAGGAAGAACACGAAGTCAAGAGAGAAGCAAGCCTGACTCCTGACCTCAGGGGAGGCGGAGGGAGCTGGGAGCGAACGGGGCACGTGTGTCCGGAGGCATCCAAGAGACAGTAAGGAAAAACCGGGAATTCTATGCTCAGCGAAAGCGAACCTCCGAAGCGATCCCGACCTACGATTCAAAGCAGGTGTCGGGAGGCCGAGCGGCCTGCGGGGCGCTCACACAGTGCCAGCGGGGATGGGGGGGAGCGAGGGGGCCCACGCAGGAAAACACCACTTTCTTCAAAAGTTACACACGCCTTTCAACCCGCCGTGGCAGCCAGCACCCAGGCGGCCCTCGGGGTCCTCACTCCTGGCGCCGATGTCCTTGCACGGGCCGCTCCCGCGGGGCACAGGGCTCCGTGTGGCCAAGAGGACGTCACAGAAATGACAGGTGGTCATAAAGACACGGCAGCTTCCATCCCGGGCTCTCACGGACTCCTCATCCTGAGGATGACGGCTCTTGTGTGGTGAGGACACTCAAGCAGTCGGAGGCAGGGGTCTACGTGGCCAAGAGCCAGGATCACCCCGCTAAGCTGCTCCCGAATTCCTGACCCACAACTGTGAGAGATGCTGCATGTTCGTGTTTTGTTTTGTTTTTTCTTTTTTAAGCTGCTAAGTGTAAGGGTAATTAATGTGTTACACGAAGACAGGTAAGGAACATGCCTATTAACCAGAAATTCTACCTTCAGGCATGTGCCCAAGAGTAACACACGGAGATGCCCACAAAAAGAACTGTATGCAGATATTCACAGCCGCTTTATTCATAATAGCTCAAAACTGGACTCTATTTAAATGTCCGTCACTAGGAGACTGGATAAACAAATTGTGGGACGTTCACACAATAGGATACTAGCCAGCAATAAAAAGGAACACGGATAAACCTCAATAACAGCGTGTTGAGCACAAGAAGGCAGCATGAATGAGTAGAAGTAATATGACTGTTTACATGAAGTTCACAAAACACCCACGTACTCTACGGTGACAGAAGGCAGAATGTGGTTATGCTGGTGAGGCGGGGTAGGTATAGGAGGAAGGCCGCTGTCTGAGGGGACGGAAATATTCTGTATCTCGATGGTACGTGAACAGACACAAGGTAAAAATTCACAGAACTACACATTTTATTGCATGTAAATAAAAGCTCAGTTAAAAAAAAAAAAGATAAATTAAAATTAAGACATTTTCAGGTAGACAACCCTGGACAGAAGAGGATACTAAAGCAAATACAAAATAGTGTTCTTCACAACGAAGTAAATGATCCCAGATGGAAGGTCAGAAATGCAGCAGGAATGCAGAGCAATGGAGAGAGTAGACATATGGAAGAAATCAACAGGAATGTTCACTGTATAACAATAATAAATGTCCTGTGAGATCTAGAATTAAAATACACTATAGGAGCATGCAAGGCAGGAAGCAGAGAAATTAGATTTGAGACCCCTGTATTGTTGGAAAATGTGGTGAAAGTAATTTATGTTAAGACTCAAATAAGTCAAGGATGCATCAAGTAATTTCTAGAGTAAACACTTAAAGAATAATAAAGGAATGTATAATTACCAAGATAACAGAAGGGAGAAACATAGCACTAAAAACAAAACAAAACAAAATTCAATCCGAAAGAATATAGGGCAGGGTAAATAAAAAGCAAAGCGTAAAACCATAAGTTTAAACAGAAAGACATCAGTAACTATACGAAAGGTAAAATATACACTGAAATTAAAAGTCTAGTTGGGGAGTTCCGAGTCCAGCAGTGGTGCCGGTAACTTGCACCGGAATAACCACCATCAACTGGTCAAGTGGAAAACCAGTGCTCCTGGCTAGAGGACCTCATTCGAGGCCACTGCTGTGGCTGGAAATAGAGTGGGAATGTCCTAGAAAGGAAGGAGCTGCAGAGGGGAGAGCCTTGAATCTATACATACACTCATCTCAAATCCACGGCTGACTCCGAACCGCACACACACACGGGGGAGATTCCAAGGATAGCAACCCTCGGAAGGCCGGGAAAAAGCCGGGAGTCTGAATCCTGCCAACTCACAGGGGCCCAGAGAACACCCTGAATGAAAACCCACAAACAGTACCTGAGAGGAAAAGACGATATCCTGGGAAGAAGGATTTGCCACAAGGCTAACGGCGACACTCCGAGACAACCATCGTAACCAAGTGTAAGAGCTCCCTAATTTCACTGTCTGCTCCAGCAGAACTTAGCACTCCTCAACAGAAGATAAGAGAATCTAAGATCTCTGCAACCTATCTTCTGCAGTATCCGGTATCTAATAAAAAAATACTAGCTATGCAAAGCAGCGTGACCCAAGGTCAAGAGGAAAGAGTGAACAGCAATAGATCCTGAGCTGATCCAGATGTTGGCATTAGCAGACAGGCACTCTAAAAGAGGCTATTATAAATATAGTCAGGACTTAAAGAAAAAGAATCAGATTGAGTGAACAGATGGGGAATCGAAGCATATAAAATATAAAAAAGAATCCTATGAAACTCTAGAATCAAGGATAGTATTTGAGTAAAAATATACACTAGATGTACTTAAGAGACAGAAGAAAGGATCACTTGAACTTAAAGACAGATCAGAAATAACAGGATCCTAAGGACACAAAGGAAAAGATGGAAAAAAACCAAAACAAACTCAGAAGCCCCAGGACTCAGTCATCTGTTAGATCATCTCAAACAGGTTAATATACTTATAACTGGAATCCCATAGGCAGAGCAAAAGAATGGGGTAGACAAAACATTTAAAGAAGTAATGGCTGGGGGGGGGGGGGCCTGGGTGGCTCAGTCGGTTAAGCATTCAACTCTTGATTTCGGTTCAGGGCACGATCTCATGGTTGGTGGGTTTGAGCCCTGCATAGGGCTCTGCACTGACAGCACAGAACCTGCTTGGGATTCTGTTCCCCCACCCCCCCAACCTGCCCCTTCACTTGCTCTCTCTCTCAAATAAAATAAAACAAAAATAATGGCTGAAAATGTCCCAAATAATCAAATTTCTATTCTAAGAAACTCTGATCCAATGAATCCAGAGTATTTTATGCACCCAGCATATTATAGTGAACTGCTGAAAAAAAGAGAAAAAAAAGATAGCAGATCTTAAAAGCAGCCCCAAAATAAAAAGATTCATCACATATAGAGTAACAAAGTTAAGGATGATTATAGGCCCCTCAACAGAAACCATGAGACCAGAATATAACAGAATAACATATTTAAAATCATGAAAGAAAAATCTGTACACTAAATCCCCAGGACTTACTTTACAATGGGGAGTTTGTACCTTTTGACCACCTTCACCCATTTCGACTATGTAACGTAAAGCGTGGCACTATAGTTAATAATACCGTATTGTGTATTTAGAGTTGCTAAGAGAGTAACTTAAAAGTTCTCATCTCAAGAAAAAAAGCTTTTGTGACTATGTGTGGTGATGGGTGTTAACTAAACTTATTGCACACAATAGGTACAAGTATCGAATCATACACGACGGTAACAACGAAAATCGACCCAGAAATCTCTTAGCTAGCAAAAATATCCTTCAGAAGTGAGAATACAGTACAGGCACGACGTCTTCTGATAAACAAAAACTGAGGGACCCTGTCGCCAGTTGCCCGGAATACATGAAACACTAAGAAAGTTCTTAGGCCAAAAGGGAATGACGTCGGATGAAAACTCACTTCTCCAGGAAGGAATGAGCAGCAATGGATATGGCAGTATGTGTGTAAGATAACAAGAAATTAAAAAAAAAATTTTTTTTTTTAAATTTATTTATTTTTGAGAGACAGAGCATGAGCAGGGGAGAGGTGAAGAGAGAGGGAGACACAGAATCCAAAGCAGGCTCCAGGCTCCGAGCCGTCAGCACAGAGCCCGATGCAGGGCTTGAACTCACGAACTGCGAGACCATGACCTGAGCCGAAGTCGGATGCTCAACCAACTGAGCCCCCCAGGTGCCCCAATAACAAGAAATTTTTTTGCTCCTCTTCGTCTTCCTGCCTAATGTAACTGCTTAATGTCACAGGTGCTAGTTAGGTGGGCCATTCAGGTGGAGGGGTGAAGTGGCCCAGAGTGAGGTATGGCGGCTGGCCAAAGTCAGGAGTCCCCATCTGGGGAGAGGAAGGGGCCCTGGGCTCTGAGGGCCTGCGGAAGGCAAAGAAGCACCGAGAGCACAATGTCAATCATGCTTTCTTTTTTTTTTTTTTTTTTTTTTAACGTTTATTTATTTTTGAGACAGAGAGCATGAACAGGGGAGGGTCAGAGAGTGGGAGACACAGAATCTGAAACAGGCTCCAGGTTCTGAGCTGTCAGCACAGAGCCCGACGAGGGGCTCGAACTCACGGACCGCGAGATCATGACCTGAGCCGAAGTCGGCCGCTTAACCGACTGAGCCAAATCATGCTTTCTTTACACCAAACAGCCAGTTGTCTTTCAATGACATTAGTAAAAAAAAAAAAAAGCCACTTGTTTTTAAACGCCTTTCTTGCAGTAAGTTAACCATCACTAAAAAAAAAAAAAATAAAAAAAAAAAAAAATAAAAATTAAAACAGTCCTCAATTTAGAGAAAACTTAGGAGCACAGAATTTATTTATCCTGAACCATGTGACAATAAGCTGCCTCATTACCTCTGAAGGTCAGCAGGCATTTCCTAACAGCACGAATATTCTCCTCCATTAGCACAACGAGCCTAAAAATCATGAAATTAACGATACACCATCACCATGCATTTCTCAGAACCCATCTGAGTTTTGCCAACTGTCCCAGTGATCGAGTTTTGGGTAAAAAATCCAGTTCAAAGTCACACGTTGTAACTAGTGGTCATGACTCTTTAGCCTCCTTCAACCTGGATCGGTTTTTCAGTCTTTCCTTGACTTTTCTGGACTTTTGAAGATTACAAGCCTGTTGTTTAGTAAAATGTTTTTCTCAGTTTGAATTTCTCAGATGTTGGCTCACAATCAGACCCATCAGGGATGATCACAGTTGTAAAGTTCACTTAATGTAATTGTGGCAGCTATAGAATATGTTCCCGT
Organism: Prionailurus viverrinus; assembly: GCF_022837055.1. Lineage (NCBI taxonomy): Eukaryota > Metazoa > Chordata > Mammalia > Carnivora > Felidae > Prionailurus > Prionailurus viverrinus. The sequence goes on from NC_062563.1 coordinate 5,017,817, forward strand.
TTTTGTGTTTCAACCCCCCCCCCCCACTTCAAGAGCGGAGCGCCATTCTGTGTGCTGCACATATGGGGTGGGTAATGTGGTCACCCCTCTAATGAACAGAAGCCATGGCAGGGGACTCCTAAATGCGTCATAAAAGATACTGCAGACTCCCCCTCGCTCTCTTGTGGCTCGCCTGTCCTGGGGAAAGTTAGCGGCCTTGTTCTGAGGACATATAAGCGGCCCTATGGAGAGGCTCACGTGGCAGGGTTCTGAGGAGCTGAGGCCTCCAGCCAACGGCTGTGTGAGGGCACCATCTTGGAAGCAGATCCTTCAGTCCCAGCCAAGCCTTCATTTGACTGCGGCCCCAACTGACTGCAACACCACGAAAGACTCGGAGCTAGAACCATTACCAGCTAAGCCACTCAGATTCCTGATCCACAGAAAGGGTGAGAAATTAATTTGAGATAGACCAAAGAACTCAATGTAAAGCTAAAACTATGAAGGAAATATAGAAGAATATTGTGGAGACTTTGGGACAGGCAGAATTTTCTTAGAGAGGACGAAATAAGCATGAATCAAATAAGACAAAATTGAGGGGCACCTGGGTGGCTCAGTCGGTTCAGCTGACTTCGGCTCAGGTCATGATCTCCTGGTCTGTGAGTTCGAGCCCCGCGTCGGGCTCTGTGCTGACAGCTCAGAGCCTGGAGCCTGCTTGGGATTCTGTGTCTCCCTCTCTCTCTGCCCCTCCCCCGCCCATGCTCTGTCTCTGTCAAAAATAAATAAACATTAAAAACATTTTTTTTAAATAAATAAAAAAAGACAAAATTGATAGCGTGGACTTTATCAAAATCAAAACTCCTCCTTATCAGAAGAACTCATTAAGGAAATTAAAACAAACTCCAAGGGCGCCCGGGTGGCTCAGTTAGTTAAGTGTCTGACCTCGGCTCAGGTCATGATTTTGCAGTTTGTGGGTTTGAGCCCCACGTCAGGCGTCAGGCTCCAGGCTCTGAGCTCGGAGCCTGGAGCCTGGAGCCTGAAGCCTGCTTCAGATTCTGTGTCTCCCTCTCTCCCTCTCTCTGCCCCTCCCTCGCTCATGCTGTCTCTCTCTCAAAAATAAATAAACATTAAAAAAAATTAAAAAATAAAAAATAAAACAAACCCTAAATGAAAATGGGCGACAGACCTGAATATTGAATATCGCTTCATAAAAGACAGGCGAGTGACAAAAAAGCACACGCAAAGATACGTAACATTATCCGTCATCTCGGAAATGCAGATTAAGAGTGCAGTGAGGGGCGCCTGGGTGGCGCCGTCGGTTAAGCGTCCGACTTCAGCCAGGTCACGATCTCGCGGTCCGTGAGTTCGAGCCCCGCGTCGGGCTCTGGGCTGCTGGCTCAGAGCCTGGAGCCTGTTTCCGATTCTGTGTCTCCCTCTCTCTCTGCCCCTCCCCCGTTCATGCTCTGTCTCTCTCTGTCCCAAAAATAAATAAACGTTGAAAAAAAAAATTAAAAAAAAAAAGAGTGCAGTGAGATACCATTTTGATTCCACTAGGACAACTAATGTTAAAAAGACAGACAAATACAGGAGAGAATGTAGAACAGCTGGAATTCCACACATTGATTGATAGCGGGAGGGTAAAATGATACAACTACGTTAGACAACTGTCGGCAAACTCCTTATGAAATTATACATCCACCTACTCTGTGAACTAGAAATTCCAAACCTAGTTATTTACCCAAGGGAAATGAAAACCTATGTGCACAAGAAGACTTGTAAAAGAAGGGTCACAGTATCTATGGTCACAACAGCCAAAACCTGGAAACGATCTGGAGGTCCAAAACCCGAAGAGATAAATTGTGACCTATTCATAGGAGAACATCACTCACCAATTAAAAAATAGGCAGTACTATAATACATGTAGCAACACAGCTGAATCTCCAAAACATTTGTTTTACGAAGAATAAACTAGACACCATTTATTCCATTTAGGTGAAATTCAAGAACAGGCAAATTCATCCATAGTGACTGAGATCACCACAGCTGCTGCTTAGGGGAATGAGACTCACAGAAGGAACTTTCTGAGGTGATGTAAATTTCTGGAGTTTAATTAGGGTGTTGGTTATATACACCCTACCAGATACATTACCAGAATCAAATCATAAGCTGCTGACAAGAGACTCACCTTAAATATAAAGATACAGAAGGGTTAAAAAACAAAAGAATGAGAAAATATGCAGCACGCAATTCCCAACCAAAAGAAATTATACTTCAAGGCAAAATGCACCCTAGAACTTAAAAGAGTACATTTCAGAATGTTAGAAGGTTTGCATTACCAGTAAGATATAAAATTCTAAATTTATAGGTACTTCATGTTTTGATAAAATGAAACAGAATGAACAGGGTAAACAGACAAACACATAACCATGGTGAGAGTTTCTAATCTACTTCTCTCAGTAACTGTTGGATTTAGATAGACCAAAAAACTAGCAAGGATAACAGAAAGAATAAACAACATGATTAATGAACTTGACCTAATTCCATTCATGGAATACAGCACCTAACAGGTGCACAGTATGCAAACTTTTCAAACACATATGGAATACGTGTTCCTAAAATTGACATATGCTGTGTCACATAGTAAACTGTATCATATTTTAAAGGACTTAAGTCATAAAATTATGTTGTCACCTCAGTATAATTATGTCAGTAATCATTAACAAAAAGTTAGAGAACTTCCTTATATTTGAAAATTGAGAAACACATCTAAATGACACTTAAATCAAGGATGTAATCTTTTTTTAAAAAAAAATGTTTATTTTTGAGAGAAAGCAAGCGTGTACACACAAGGAGGGGAGGGGCAGAGAGAGGGGGTGTGGACAGAGAATCCAAAGTGGGTTCCATGCTGACAGCAGAGAGCCTGATGCGGGGCTCAAACCCATCAACCGTGAGATCATGACCGGAGCCGATGTCAGAAGCTTAACCGACTGAACCACCCAGCCGCCCCAAGGATGTAATCTTTTTGTTTTTGTTTTTTTATTTTTTTACGTTTATTTATTTTTGAGAGAGACAGAGTGTGAGTTGGGGAGGGACAGAGAGAAAGAGAAAGAGGAGACACAGAATCTGAAGCAGGCTCCAAGCTCTGAGCTGTCAGCATAGAGCCTGATGTGGGGCTCAATCTCAAGAACTGTGAGATCATGACCTGAGCTGAAGTCGGAAGCTCAACCGACTGAGCCTCCCAGGTGCCGCACCCAACCCCCCCACAAGGATGTAATCTTACCAGAAAGTGAAAAACATTTTGAAACGAATGATAAGGAAATTATGATATACAAAAACTTGTTGGAATCAGCAAGAGCTATGGTTAAGGTTTCAAAATGTAATCGCCACAACTGGGGTGCCTGGGTGGCTCAGTCGGTTGAGTGTCCAACTCCTGATTTTGGCTCCGGTGGTGATCTCACAGTTCGTGAGACTGAGGTCCATATGGGAATCCCTGCTGGGGATGGTCTCTCTCTGCCCCTCCCCGTCTTGCGGGCATGAAAAAAATAGGGACTGAGAACCAATGATATCATCATCTACCTCAAGACGTTAGAAAAGAGCAGCACGTTGAATAGGACAGAAACAATCAAGATACGAGCAGAAATTAATGAATTACAAAGTGGACACAGTGTAGAGCCGATCAAGGGCAAAACTCATGTCAGAAATGTAAAAGGGGGATCAGTTTAGAATCTTAACATCTTTATGCGAATTGGAAAAAGCTTATGGAAGAGCCAAAATCCTTAAAAAACCCCCGAGACTCCAATATCAAAACCAATACAAGAAGAAATAGATAATGTGTAAATGAATAATCTTACAACTCTGAAAAGAAATTGGCTCCTTAAACTCCACTCCACAAGGATGCCTAGAAGCCCAGATGGCATCACTGATGAATTTTACTAATCACTTAAAAACTAAGAGCAATTTTATACAAACTCTTCCGTAGAAGAGTATCCCAACTCATTTTGTAAGAGAAGCAAAACCCTGACACCAAACTTGACATGCACATCACAAAATTATTACATGACAATCTTACTGAAACATACACAAAAAGCCCAAAAAATAGCGAACTAAAGCCAGTGATATATAAAAAGAATAATACATCATGATCTAAGTGGATCTATTCCAAGAATATTCAGCAGTGTGATTTACCACATTAACAGCATAAAAGAGAATAATTACATGACTGATCCAGTAGACGTACAAAAATCTTTTGATAAACCCCACACTCGTTCACGTAAAAAAAGAAAAAAAAAATCCCAGCAAATGATGTAAAGAAGGACACTCTGTAATGTGATAAGGCGCATGGACAAAAAAAAACCCAAAAACACTCAAATAACAAAAAACCTACAGCAGATATATTTAATAGTATGACAGTGAAAGCTTTCCCCCTACGATTAGAATAAGGATACCCAGGACCACATTTCTATTCAATATTGTACTGGAGATCCTACTCAATTCAATAAAAAAAGAAATAAAAAGTTTAAGATTAGAAATAAGTACATTTCAAAACAGTACCATGTAGTATATTAACAGCATAAAATTGCTTTGGAACATCAAACCCTTAGAATAAATATAATGAAAAATGTGCCAGTCCACTATATAGAGAAGTAGAAGAAATACTGACAGAAAATAAAGAAGCTTGTCTAATAAATGGAAGAATAATCAAGGTTCATATATTAGAAAATTCAATATCATAAAAATGTCATTTCTTTCCAAACTGATCTATAAATGCAGTGGAATGCCAATCAGAAACAGTGGAGATTAACATGTTGGTATGTGTGAGAATGGACAAGACGATTTTTTAATGTTTATATGGAAATGCAAGGCAAGACATTCTTGAAGAACAACACAAGGCCACATCATTGGACATTAAGACTCATTACAAAGATACAGAAGTGAAAAAACTGTGATAGTGGCATAAGGACCCAGAAAAAAAGACCAACAGTCTCTTTAAAGGATCGCTGATCCATTCTGAGGCCAAAAAAAAAAAAAAAAGTATATTATGAATCTTGTAAGATGCAGGAGTGAAGAGTGAAACATATCACAGTAATAGCACAAAGCACAAGAGGGAAAACGAAAGTATATTCTTGTAAGGTTCTTATACCATATGTGAAAATTGTGTATTATTTGAAGGTAGACTGAAAAAGAAGTACGTTGTAAATCCTAGTGCAACCACCAAAATAAAAAACAAAGAAACAGAGCTAACAAGCAGATAGTGGAGTTGAAATGGAATCATTAACATGGGCCAAATAGGAAAATACAGCAGGATGGTAGATTTAAGCCAAACCATATTGATAGTTACAATCAATAAAAATGTTTTTTTCTTTTCAAATAAGTAAAAATGGTTTGTCTTTTTTAATATTTATTTTTATTTTTGAGAGAATGCATGCGTGCTAGTGGGGGAGGGGCAGAGAGAGAAGGGAACAGAGGATCTGAAGCGGGCTCTGTACTGGCTGAGAGCAGAGAGCCCGATGTGGGGCTCAAACCCACGAACGGTGAGATCAGGACCTGAGCCCAAGTCAGACGCCTAACTGGTTGAGCCACCCAGGTGCCCCCAAAATGGTGCAAATCAGCATTATGCAACATAGCTTCTTTTCATGAGAACTGAAAGATAGCTTGTATGACTGAGGAACTAAATTTTTAATATTAACTTAAATTCAAATAGCCACATGTGGCTTTGGCAACTGTGCTGGACAGTAAAGGTCTAAACACTCCAATTTAAAAGTAGAGACTGTCAGATTAAGCTTAAAAGCAGGACCCATAATGCTGTCTACAAGAAACCTCCTTCAAATAGATGATATAAACGGGTTAAATGTAAATGGATGGGAAAAGATACGCAAACACTAATCAACAGAGAGCTGAAGAGCCTGTATTAATTTCTACAGTAAAATTCAGAATCAGGGCTATTACCAGGGAAAAAGATGTTTTATGATGGTGAGGGGGTCAAGTTATCAAGAAAAATAATGCGACACGTGGAAACACTCAATCTAAGAGCTTCAAAATACATGAACAAAAATTGATTAAATTGAACAAAAGAGAAATAGACAAATTCTCAATTCGGGTTGGATTTCAAACACTCCTGTCACTGCAAATGAGAGGGGGGGAAAAACAGTAAAGATAAAGACATAAACAGTGCTGTTAACCAAGCTAACATTTATAGAACACATTTTTTTCTCGTGCACATGAACATTCGCGAAGACCATATTCTAGACCATAAAACAAATGTCAAATGTAAAAGGTTTGAAATAATAGTGAATACATTTTCTGACCACAATAGATTTAAACTAGAAATCAATAATCGAAAAATTTCGGGAAAATCCCTAATAATTAGAGGTTAGGGACTACTTCTCAACAACCAACAGGTCAAGCAAATCACAAGGGAAATAAATACTCTGAACTAAATGAAAATGAAAATACAGTGTATCAAAATCTGTGGGATTCACTTAAACCAGTTCTTACAGGAAAATTTACAGTTCTTTTTTTAATTTTTTTTTTAATGTTTTTATTTTATTTTTGAGACAGAGAGAGAGCATGAGCCAGGGAGGGGCAGAGAGAGAGGGAGACACAGAATCCAAAGCAGGCTCCAGGCTCTGAGCTGTTAGCACAGAGCCCGATGTGGGGCTCGAACTCATGGAGCGTGAGATCATGACCCGAGCTGAAGTCGGATGCTTAACTGACTGAGCCACCCAGGCGCCCCAATTTACAGTTCTGAATGCTCATATAATGAAAAAAAAAAAAAAAAAAAAAAAAAGGCCCTAAAAATCAATATTGTAAACTTCCAGGTTAAAAAACTTAAAAAAAAAAAAAAAAAAAGAATTAGCCAAAATAAGCAAATGAGGAAAAAAAAGGAAACCCAAAGATAAAAGCAAAAATCAATGAAATAGAAAATACAGAAATATTAATGAAATAAGCTGGTTCTTTGAAAAGATCATTAAAATTAGTAAACTGGACAGATCCTAAAGATATTAAAATGATAATAAAATGTTTTAAATGAATTTTATGTCAATAAATTAAAAAATAGATACAACAGACAAATTCACTGAAAAACACAAACTACCAAAGCTTACTTGGGAAGAAATGAATACACCTGTATCTACTAAAGAAATTTAATCTGTTGTTAAAATTTTGTTTTTAATAATTAAAAAAAAAATGTTTGAGAGAGAGAGAGAGGTGAGGAGGGGCAGAGAGAGGGAGGGAGAGAGAATCTTAAGCAGGCTTCGAGCTGACAGCACAGAGCCCAACGCAGGGCTCCAACTCACAAACCGTGAGATCAGGACCTGAGTGGAGATTAAGAGTTAGATGCTTAACTGAGCCAGCCAGGCGCCCCTGTAGTTAATTTCTCTGACAAAGAAATCTCCTTACTCAGATGGCTTCATTTGTGAATCACGCCAAACCTTTAAGGAAGAAATAACACCAGTTCTACATAAACCCTTGCAAAAAAGTAGAAAAGGAGAAAACATTTCCCAACTTATTTTACGAAGCCCTGATACCAAAACAAGAAAAAGACATTATAGAAAACTACAGATAATTCTTCACCTCATAGAGGCAAAAACCCTTAGCAAAATTTTAATAAATCAAACCCAATAATGTATTTTGGGGCGGGGGGGTGAGAGATGGAGAGAGAATGAGTGGGGGATGGGCAGCCAGCAGTGAGCCCCATGTGGGGCTCGAACTCATGAACCATGAGATCATGACCTGAGCTGAAGTTGGACGCCTAACCGGCGGAGCCATCCGGGTGCCCCCAAACCCAATAATGTATTAAATAATGCACAATAACCAAGTGAAATTTTTCCTAGGAACACATTTAATATTTTAGTATAGATTGTTGTTATCCACTATTTTAAGACTAAAAAAGAAAATAAGAACAGTTCAAAACATGTAAAAACAAAACACAAAACCAAACCCCCTGACAGAATTCAACATAATTCCTGATGAAAGATCTCACTGATTTAGGGATAGATGAGAACATTTTCTTTTCAACCTGACAGTGGGCACCTATAAAAAAAACCTAGGGCCTAACCATCTAACTTAATGGTAAAAGATCCAATGTTTCCCACCCCAAGATCGGGAATAAGGTAAAGACATCTGCTCTTACCACTTCTCAACAAAGTACTGGAGGTCTCAGCTAACGTAATATGGCAAGCAAAAAAAAAAAAAAAAAAAAAAAAAAAAAAGACATACTGATTGGAAAGGAAGAGGTAAAACAGTCTATTACCTAGGACATGATTGTACACCTAAGAAAATCCCAAGGCATCTATGAAAAAAGTGCCTGAACTAAGTAAATTTAGGAAGTCACAAGATACAAGGCCAACACATATAAATAAAATTTATTCTATATTTCAGCAACAAACAATTAAAAATTGAATTTAGGGGGCTGCCCACGTGGCTCAGTCGGTTAAGCGGCTGACTTTGGCTCAAGTCATAACCTCGCGGTTCATGAGTCCAAGCCCCACAGTGGGCCCTGCAGTGACAGTGTGGAGCCTGCTTCAGATCCTCTGTCTCCCTCTCTCTCTGCCCCTCCCCCACTCATGCTCCCACCCTCCCTCTCAAAAATAAAAACATTAAAAAAAATTGAGATTCCAGGAAACTACCCCAAAAACCAAGAGCACACTTTACACACTGTATGTTAGCCAAATTGACAATAAATTACATTAAAAATAAATTGAAATTAGGGGCAGCTGGGTGGCTCAGTTGGTTAAGCACTGACTTTTTTTTTTTTTTTTTAATCTTTATTTTGAGAGACAGAGAGACAAAGTATGGGGGGGGGGGGCGGGGGAAGGGAGGAACAGAGGGAGAGGGAGACACAGAATCCAAAGCAGGCTCCAGGCTCTGAGTTGTCAGCACAGAGCCCCACATGGGGCTCAAACTCACGAATCACAAGTTCATGACCTGAGCTGAGTTGGAGGCTCAACGGATTGAGCTACCCAGGCATCCGCGGCTGACTCTTGAGTTCAGCTCAGGTCATGATCTCAGTCATGAGATTGAGCCTCGCGTTTGGCTCCATGCTGAGCATGAGTTTGCTTGGGATTCTCTCTCTTCCCCCCCACCCCCCATCTCTCCTTCTCTCTCTGCCCCACCCCTGCTTGTGTGCTTGCTCTCACGTGCCCTCTCTCTCTCTCTCTCTCAAAATAAATAAATAAAAACTGAAATAAATTCCATCTGCTAATCATAAAAACAAACTACTTGGGAAAAATTTAACAAAATATGTGCAAAGCCTGCACACTGACAACTAAAAAACTTTGTGGACAGAAATCAGAAATAAATTAGTGCAGAAGTATGCCATGTTTACGGATAAGAAGACACAATATTGTTAAGATGTCGACTGTCTCCAAGTTATTCAGTAGATTAGCTATATTCCCAATGAAAATTTCAGGGTTTTTTTGTTTTTCTTTTCTTCACAAATTGGGCATTACGATTCTAAAGTTCAAACAGAAATATAAAGGACTGAGAGGAGTCAAACAGATTTTTAAAAATATGAATACAACGGCCGTACACTGCCTGATTCAACATTTGGAGATTTCAAGATGTCTACAAATCTACAGCAACCGGGGCCACGTATCGTACTAGCACTACGATACACAAATGGATCCATGCAACAGAAATGGACCCACACATACATACTAATTTTTGACAGAGGCGCCAAGGTAATTTAATTACATAAATGCAGAATTCATCATTAACAAATGTTGCTATAATGACTAGACTGACACATGGGAAAAAATGATCCTTGACTTCCTTCGCACAGTAAACTACAGCTAGTAGAATTAAGTCACAAACTAAGATTTCAAACATAAAGGCGTAAGAACTCTAAACAAAAGCATAGGAGAAAATCTTGATGATTTTGGATGGATGCGTAAGACACAAAAAACATGAACTATAAAAATAACTGATACACTGGACTTGATCAAAAACCACCTTTGCTCTTTAAAAGAAACTGTAATCAAAAGTTTAAGAAGAAAGTTTTTGAAGTGTGGAAGTTAACTAGTTGTTGGCGTCGAGGGAAGTGAGCGGCAGGGGGGACGGCAGCAACCATGAGGCGGGAGAACAGGGCATGGGCGGGGGGGTGGGGGTGGCCAGGTCCTGGAGTTCAGGGGAGGCTCCAAGACCACTTACCAGGTGTTGGCGTGCTGGAGGGCAACCCTTGTCTTCCCTAGTTCTCTTCCTCCGTGATCACACTCCCTTGCTGTCTTCTCTCCCGCCCTCCAACGCTTGTTTTGCAAACGTAGGTCTTCCCCAACCGTGTCCTGCTCCCCACATTTCCCACGAGCGCTCTCATCCCCCCCACAACTCAACTTCACCTGTGCACTGTAGTCTCAAGTCAACTTCTCCAGGCTTCCCCTTAGGGCCAGGCCCATATTTCCAACCCGTGATTTGGACCTCGTCCCCTGCAGAACTTGGTAGCCATCCCTCTTCCTGTCCTAAGGCCCTCACTCCTCCCATACTCATGGGCCTTCCCTAATGGCCACATATGTCATACAGCGTGGGGTGAGGGGAAGCATGGGCCCTAGGAGCCATCAGGCCTGGACTTAAATTGGAGCTTTCTGTGGAAAATGGGAATTTAGACATTCTGTGCCTCCTACCTCCCTCTGCACCTATGCCCTCCGCCCATCTTTGGGAAATGGAAATTAAGACCAGAATGAGGTACTACCATGCACCCTCCGACACAGCTAAAATTAAAGACTGCATAATCCACTCATCTGCCAATTTTCAAACAGGGCTTCCGAATGCTTTACACCTCCACTGTTTCCCTCGAGAATCAGCCATTCCTTTATGTTTGGCCAAGCCCCTGTTACCTATCGTGCTCCCACGTTTCTCTGTGTTTTGTAGCACAGATAAAGGTCCAATAAATCATTTCCTGCACGTTAGTTTTAGGATGTATCTCTTTCCTCCTTGTAGGGAAGGTCCACCAGGGCAGGAACCGATTCTATCCACATTAGGGGTTGGCCAACTTTCTGAGAAGGGCCAAACAGCGTATATTTTCAACTTTCTGGGCTACAGGACCTTAGTCACAACTATTCAACTCTACCATTGTAGCCAGAGAGCAGTGGACACAGTATGTGCGTAAGTACGACTGTGATTCGGTGAAGTTTTATCTATAAAAACAGCAGGGAGGCCAAAGGTCCAGTCTGCTGACCCCTGGCTTAAATTACCAGCACCCAGTCCGGCATGTGGCGTATAGAAAGCACTCAATGAATAAAGAAAAAAAAAAAGCCCTTGTTTCTTGTTTTTGTCAACTCGACGGAAACCAGTACGGAGGGAAGGTGGTTTTAGTGGGATGCTGAGGGTGGAATGGAGACAACAGTAGGTCCAAGAGGGAACAGCAGTCGAGGGAGCAGCAACCTCTCTTCCAGGAGTTCCCGCCACCGGCACGGCAGGCTTGGGAAATGGTATGGTCTTAGGACAGCAGGTGAGTCGGGGACACGTTTGCAGGCTGTGACAAGGAGGCGGGGCATGGGAAGAAGAAAGGGACAAGTGGTGATGAGGGGGCTCCAGGGCTCAGGTGTGAGGGGAGCTGGTCACAAAAGGAGGAAGATACCTGCGGAGGCCGAGAGAAAAGAAACCAGGACAAGTGGAAGGAAATGAAGGGAAAACCTCATCTTCCTCTTGCCTGTGAAATGTGAGCCAAGACCCCTTGGTGAAGAGAGCGGGAGTCAAGGTGGGGAACCCCAGCGTCCGCCAGCCTGGGGAAGTGGACGCCCAGGACGGGGCTGCTGGCCACATCACCACCACTGGAACCATACCCCTCCTGTTCTGTCTCCTCGTCTGAGAGAGCACTTTTCACCAAGGTGGTGTCTGCGTATTCCAGAGCCGTGTTTCCAGCTCTGACCTGGTGTGAAATGTGTCACGCACTGAGTCACCAGCACTACTTGCTATCACTTCCTGTCACTTCGCTTTCCCAGGCAGGTAGCAACAGGCAGGCCCGAAGGCGGATGAGGTCACGTTTTACACAAGCGCACATACGCAGTTCTTTCTTGAAGGATAAAGAAGGGCATTTTAATTTCAGAACGATAGTGGTGGTTTCACCTCCACGCCCGCAAACGGGATTGTGTACGTTGTAAACTGTTTCTGCAGGAGCACTGAATGTTTCTTTAAATGGAAGATACCATTTGATTGGGGGTTTGCAATAAACACAGCATAGCAGCTATTTAATTTTATAAGCCTTGCACAGTAGTAAAACCTACAAGACACAACTTCTCACGGCAAAAGTCTTAGTATTACAATAGTTACCCTGAAAGGTTTTCTCACAGTCAAAAACCTATATAGCCAGTCAGTTTCACTTACCCCAAGAACCAGACACCAGGAAAAAGCTGCCATTTCAACATTAATGTATTAATTCATGATTCCTACTTGCGCAGGAGAGAAGGGGACAGGAGCAGTGGTGACGCGGCCAGAAGCGCTGTCCTGGGCGTCCACTTACCCATGTGCCAGCCCTCCCAGTCTGACAGATGCCTCCCACTTTTCAGGAAAAGAACTAAAACCATCTAAGTATCTTTCGGTTGACGTCCCTGAAAGAGTATTACCAGGACCTCGTTTCTTCTGCTTTATTTCAAGACGTAATTGTCGTTCATATTTACAGACGGAAGTACACTCTACCCGAAACTTCAACTTGTATTTTTAGTTTGAAGTGTTCACCTCACAAATCAAAAGACAACTTTCCCCAAACACACCGGTCCTCACTGTACTTTCAAGTCCTTCCAGAGATGATGGAGACTGCCACCGGTGAACGCATACCCACTCCCTCGCCCGTAACACACTTTTTAATTTGGAAGGACTTCCAATACACCTTTAGCTACATATTCAACACATTTAATCTCTTACCCTATTGTTGGGTTGATGTTCGGATCAAAACTGTCTTCCACGAACCGCCATACGATGCTCGATTTACCTACGCCTGTATCCTGCAAGAGAAGGGAGACACACAAATAAGTCTCCTTGCTTGCAGACAGCGAAAACTACATTGGGCCATGGGTTCAGGATTTCAGAAAAATCACTGTACATGCTAAGTTTCAGAAGTTAAGAGACACAACGAAGGTTTTCATAAACATCCAGCGGGAGTAATTAGATTTCAAAATGCACTGCAGGAGAGGGGTTTTGCAGTTTTTAGGAGCCATTAGAATCTTCTGAAAAACCCAAAGTTGCTGCTTAGTGTGAAAAGTGACAAACTCTCTTGTTAACGTGTATAAGTAAACTCTGAACTCTTGAATTCCTTCTGAGTAATCCCTGATAAATCACAGCCCCACCCTATTTGGGAAGGGGGAAGGCTAGTTATTGGAATCCCTTTCACTCTCTAAAGCAGCAACTCAGGCAAGAGAGCATTCACTGCGCAAAGCGGGATCTCAAGAGGCAAAGTTGCCCTGAAAAGGCAGGAAGCTGAAGCTTCCAACTAGTTCTTGGAGTTTCGTGATCTGAACTTTCCCCCAAGAAAGTAACTCTGCGAGAAGGGGGGAGGGGGGGTGATCCCACAAGTTCAAAAACTCCAAACAAACGAGAAAGGAGAGGACGCTGCTTGTAAAACCTGAAGACCTGCTATTGGTTTCACTCTGGAAGACTTGGCCAACTTCTAACTAGTACCTTAGTAGGAAACTATTTGGGAGCTGCTCTCAACCTAGATGCAACGGAGAGGCAGGGAAGGCTCCTCACCCTCTGGGGGCGGGAGGAGTCCTTGGGCTCCAGGGAGGGACAGGGCAGAGGGTCCTTCCGGCCAGTAGGACCCTCAGGGGCGGGTGGCAAGGGGGGCAAGGATGACCCGGGGGCCGGAGGGAGGGTCCCGGGGCAAGTCCCGCACGGAGGCTGGGGGAAGGGGCGGAGGGGACTCGGGCACGCTTGGGTCCTCGGCCTGCCCGGCCTCCCGCGGCCCTCCCGGCCGGCCAGCCGCCACTCACCCCCAGCAGACACACTTTGAGCTCCCTCAGCGCCATGGCCCGGGAGCCAGGGGCGCGGGCCCGCCGCCGCCCTAAGTTGAAGAGGGAGAGGCCGGGCCCAGCACGAGCATCCCCCGGCGGCGCCGCCGCACGGCTCAGCCCCGGCCGCGGGGCGCGCAGAGGCGGCGGCCGTCCGCTCGCCAGCCCTCGGCCCGTCCCGTCCGCCGCCAGCCGCGCGGGGCCCGCCTCAGCAGCCCGGACGGTGCTCCGGCCTCCCGGGCGCCGCTGCCGCCGCCATCTTGGGACGCCTTGCCGGGTCACCTGACCTCCCCGCCCACCTCGGCAGCCACCTTCGCCGGGAGGGCGGGGTCGGCCGGCGCCGCGAGGCTCGCGGGGAGGTGCCGGCCCTGGGGGGCGGGGCCCGGAGCCCTAGGCCCCGCCCCTCGCCCCGGTCCCGCCCCCCCCCGCGCGGACCCCGCCTCCTGGCCCATCCCAAGATGGCGGGTGAGTGGGGTTGGCTCCCTGGGCGCAGGGGCGGCCCCCTCCCCCCAAGCCGGACCACCCCAGGAGGCCCGGGGACCCCCGTCCGCCCCTGAGCCCGCCTGCCGCGGCCCCCCTCCTAATGTGTAACTCCTGTGTGTTTCTTGGTTTTCAGAGATCCCTCTGTACTTTGTGGACTTGCACGATGACTTAGACGATTGTAAGTATCAGTTGGGGCGCCCCCGCCCCTCCCGGGGAACCTCTCACGGAATTCGGGGTGCACGGAACGCCGCGGGAGAGCTACAGGCCAGGCCCTCCCTGTTGGGACAGAAGAACAGGACCCCCAACTTCCTGGATGCACTGGTGGCGGTCCCTCCTCACTGGGCGGAGCCGGGCGAGGATGGGGAGCCCTCCCCTCCTGAGGGAGGATTTTGGTCGTTGTTGGGAAACTTCTGACTTCCGGTCACTTTCTTTCTCTTCCTGCTCCTCGCCCGCGGCGGCCAGGGAGGGTGCGGGGGCTTGCCCCAAGTCCTGGTGACTGGGGGCGAGAGGAGGCGCGGCCACCTTGCACCCAGGGTCTCCACTTTTTCCCTGGGAGTTTTCCCAGGGCCGCGGAGTTTCAGAGTTTGGTTGGTCCCGCCCTCCGTGTGGCCGGCCACAGACTTGCACGGACTTCTCACGTGGACTGGCCACAAGCCCAGCTCCATCACTTCTCCCAAGGAGCCCCTTTGGCGCCTTCCTTCCTGGGGTGGGTCTCCTAAACTTGGCCCTTCCTGCGCTCTCCTTCTCTTTGGAATCGCCTTAAGGACTGAGGGCTGGGGGAGGTGTCATCCTGTAAATGCAAATCCCCATTTGTGGTAAATGAAGCGTTTCCTTTCCGTTCAACAAACATTTCTTGAGCACCTACTTGTTCTGGGCCAGGCCACGTGCAGCTCCCTAGACCTACAAAGAAGAACCAGAAACAGGGGCAGCGCCCAGGGGTTCACAGTCCAGGAGGAGAGCTGACTTGTAAACAAAACGACCGAACCCCGGGATGCTTGGCTGGTAAAGGAGTCCTGACGGTTTTCCTTACCTGACGAATCACCCCAAAACTTAATGACTTAAACCAACAGCATTTTATTATCACTAACAGTTCTGTGGGTTGACTGGGTGATACAGAAGCTTCATGTGCTCTCCGTTGAACTCTGGGAAGGTGAGAAGGTCCGAGATGGCTTCACGCGCAGGAGATCTCACAGGACTGTCAGACAGGAGCTCTGTTCTCCCGGTGTCTTTTTTTTTTTTTTTTTTTTTAACATTTATTTATTTTTGGAACAGAGAGAGACAGAGCATGAACGGGGGAGGGGCAGAGAGAGAGGGAGACACAGAATCGGAAACAGGCTCCAGGCTCCGAGCCATCAGCCCAGAGCCCGACGCGGGGCTCGAACTCACGGACCGCGAGATCGTGACCTGGCTGAAGTCGGACGCTCAACCGACTGCGCCACCCAGGCACCCCACCCGGTGTCTTTTCCACTTGGTTTGGTTGGGATTCTCAAAGCATGGTGGCTGCAGGCACCTCTTTTCTGGCGGCTCACGTCCTTGTCTTTTTTGTATATATGTACCAAAAGGAACTAAGACTCTAGGAAAAAATAATTATGATTTTACTTTGGCCTTGTTTGAGCAAGTACTGGGTATTTGGACCTAATACTAGAGGAGGCCTTAAATATTCTGTAGCAGACTGCTGA
Organism: Prionailurus viverrinus; assembly: GCF_022837055.1. Lineage (NCBI taxonomy): Eukaryota > Metazoa > Chordata > Mammalia > Carnivora > Felidae > Prionailurus > Prionailurus viverrinus. Next base: position 5,033,892 of record NC_062563.1, read on the forward strand.
AGACTTGCCCCAACAGAGAAGGAAACTACCATTATGGCTCTGAATATACCCATGCCTTGTGTATTGCAAGTTTGGGAGTCTGGTGGGGCTTCCTGTGTGAGGGGTGGGAGCTGCGAGGTGCTGACTTTACCATGCAATTGATTTAAAAGCCATGGGAGGCTGGCCTGTCCCCCCCCCCCCCCCCCCCCCCCCCCCCCCCCGCCGCAAGCCCCCGGGTCTCACCCTTATACCTTACTGTGCTGGTATTGGGAGGCATTATCACACCGTGGTTGACAGACAGCAAGGACCCTGAGGTCCTGTGAGCCACTTCTTTCCTTTTAGCTCAGTGTCTGACGTAACAACTTTTATTGTCCATGAATTCATTATTATCATTTTCATCATCACTAGTGCTGGGCTTTCGTGTAAGATTTTCTGATCCAGTGTTTGTGGCTACTACTCTGGGAGGTGGAGGAGATTGTTCCAGTTTTGCAAGTGATAAACCAGAATCCGAGAAGTAGAGTAACTAACTCATCCAGTCTGCTACAGCTCATAAGTGATCGAACCAGCAGTCACGCTCTGTTCCTTTTGACCCTTGTCCTTTTTTTTCCTGCCACCCAGATCAACCTTAAATATTCTTAACCTAATGGTAGGGGCACAGCTGTCACTTTGAGTGGTTTTGTGTCGTCTTCCTTGGGTGTTTTGTCCAAGCGATGCGGTAACTGCTTCATTGAGGCGGTCAGTCGCTGTGGGCAGGGACACAGGTCACCCTTTTTATAACCCAATGTCCTGTATGAGCTAGGCGTTTAATTAATTAATTACAGTTGTGACTTGGAACAGTAATGGATTGCAAGGCTTGTCTGATTTACTTGGTGATTCTTGATTAAATTTGACTAACTTAAAAAAAAAAAAGCCTTAATGAATGGATGCCTTGTTTTTTAAAAATCATTCAGAGTCTTCGGGCCATCGCAGCACAGAAAAAATTTAATTTTAGAGAGTTAGCTTGCTAAATTCCTTCTCTCGAGAGCAGAAAGTGTGTGCGGTGGCCTGGCATATTGGTTCCGGTGGAGGATTGCACTGGAAAGTGGAGCTTTGTGAGTTTGTGCCTAAGGGGCCTATGAATTTGCTTACAGCATGTGCAGCCTGAAGAAGTATTACTCTCAGTAAGGTTTGTTGGCCAATTAGAATGTAAGCCTGTGTCGGTGGTAGGTGGGAAAAAAAAACAAACCAAAAAACACCCGGAGTGCCATCCATTGTGGATGAAAAGACACCTAAGTGACCTATCAGCAAGTTCGATATGTGGTCATACTTGGACTCTTAGTTGAACAAACCAGCTTTAACAAGACATTATTGAGACAGTTGGGGAAAATTGAACTTGGACTAGGTGGTAGCTGGTGGTAAGGATTATTATGAATTCTGTCAGATGTGAGAGTCATATCACAGTTTCGTTCAAAGGAGAAAAGGCCTTATCTAACAGAAACAAGCAAGTTTTTATGGGCGAAATGATTTGATGCGGGAGGTCTGCTTTCGGATACTGCAGCAAACAATAAACAGGCACAAAGTTGGGAGGAAGGATAAGGGGGAGAAGAAGGGCAGAATATTGATAACTTGTTGAGGCTGGTTGCCGGGGACGGCGGGCTTATTATACTGTTCTCTCTGTTTTTGCATATGTGTGAAAATGTCCACAGTACAGTTTTGTTTTTTTTTTTAATTTTTTTTTTTCAACATTTATTTATTTTTGGGACAGAGAGAGACAGAGCATGAACGGGGGAGGGGCAGAGAGAGAGGGAGACACAGAATCGGAAACAGGCTCCAGGCTCCAAGCCGTCAGCCCAGAGCCCGACGCGGGGCTCGAACTCACGGACCGCGAGATCGTGACCTGGCTGAAGTCGGACGCTTAACCGACTGCGCCACCCAGGCGCCCCCACAGTACAGTTTTTAAAAGATGAAAGTTTCATCTGTGACCAAACATCTGCACAAAGAGTTGGAAAGCTGGATTCCCAGTTCTGAAGGCACTACACAGTTACAGTAAGATGCATTTTTAGCTTCAAAAGACAGACTGGTAGACTGTATTAGCATTTAGGGAACAGTGTGTTTGTTTTCAGAGGTTTAGTTTTTAAGAGGTATCTATCTATGAAAGAAGTTGGAGAGGGCATGCTTCTATTGAATGGAAAACCTAGGTGTCCACAAATGATATCTGAACGTTTGTAGAAAATAGGATTATTAAGTCAGAGGAATATAGACAGCCTACTTGGATCTTATCGCTGGAAGGAGCAGTGTATGTTTAAGCTTGAATAAGAGACATCCTCCAGAGCAAAAAGCATTCCATTTCACCTGCTTTGTTCCACGTTTGTAAAAATGTTCTGTTCAAGGACCACGGGCAAACTGTGTGCCCCCGAAGTGGAGAAGCTATATTAATTTGAGCCCAGAACCAAACCATTGAACTCTTTCTCTGAACTGTAAGATACACTTGAATCAAGGATTGTCAATTAAACCCCCCCCCCCCCAACCCTCCCTGTTAAGTGAACTAGTTTGAACAGGAGCAGGAACTTGAGTATGCTGATACTTGTGAAATAGAACCCAATCCGGACACATGGCACTATTCTCTAAATCAGAGATGGGCAATTTTTGTTCTATACAGGCTCTGATAGTAAATATTTTAGGCTTTGTGGGCTGGAAGGTCTGATGCATCCAGTCAAGTCTGCTGTTGTAGGAAGGACTCACAGACATGCCTAAATGAATGGGCACGGCTATTTGCTAATAAAACTTTATTTACACATACATCCAGGGGGCTGGATTCGGTCCACGGGCCAAATCATTCTGATCTCATTCTTTCAGAGCCTCTGAGCGTATTAGCTAAGCCAACCTTAACAGACTGTCTTTCCCACCAGGTTCGGTTTGAAGAGCTGACCTCTTTGCTAGTACAGCCTCTGTTTTGTTAAGTAACCCCTGACATACTGCTCAGGGTTCGCATCTCATTTTTCCTGTTGGTGTACTGGGGATAAAAACATGTACCTCTTTCCTCCCAGCAGGATGAGGTGGCAAGGAACAAAAGAGTCAGAGTGGTGGACTCAGTATCAACTTTGCTTCCCCTCTGATCATCATAACGCATTTTACTTTTGTTGCTCTGTATTTTCCATTTCCTGTGAGACAAACAGATGAACATCACAGATTCCCTGAAATTGTCTCTGTTTAAAAAGAGAGGGTTTTTTTGTTGTTGCTGTTGTTGTTGTTGTTTGTTTTGTTCTTCTTTTTAGAAAGTGTTTTTCTAATGTTGGTTTATTTTTAAGAGACAGAGAAACGGAGCGTGAGCGGGGGAGGGGCAGAGAGCGAGGGAGACACTGAATCCGAAGCAGGCTCCAGGCTCCGAGCTGTCAGCACAGAGCCCGATGCGGGGCTCGAACTCACAGACCACTAGAGATCATGACCTGAGCCACCCAGGTGCCCTCAGGCAGAGTATTTTTAACTTTATTTTGTTACCAAGCAAAGCTCCCAAGGGGCACAAAAAGACGTCACTGGCCCCAGGCAACACAGCTAGTCATTGGCAGAGGTGGGATTCAGACCAGGGAGTCTGGGCTACGGAATTTGTACAAAGCTGCCATGCTTTGGCTTTAGTGCATAACTAATATTTATTAAGGACCTATTAAGTCCCAGGCACTACACTAGGCCTTATGGACGCAGAGGAGAATAAATCAAACCGCATTTCTGCTCTCACAGAGCTTTCAGTCCATCGGCAGAGATAGCCTTGAAAAAGCCAACATAAATGAGTGAGCTAAGTTCGGGAGTGGTGGTGTAGGACGTGTGACAGGTGAGTGTGATCAGAAGTGCCAGGCAGGGCTGTTGGAGCGACAGAGTTGCTGCTTTACCTTGAGTGGCCAGAGAAGGCTTGTCAGGAGCTCTGACAGGTGCTCTAGGATTTGAATAACAAGACGGAGATGTTTCCTCGGGGAGCTGGAGAAGGCGTCCGGGCATGGCAGACGGCAAGGGCGCAGGCTCGGAGGCTGGACGGGCTTGTTGTTGGCCAGGACTTGTGCATCTGGAGCACGCTGAGCCCTGGACACAGGAATTGGAGGAGGGGGGACACTCCCACGTGTGACCTTTGGTCCCTCACGGGATAAGGGGTTTGCCTTTTGCTCAAGGGGCCAGGGGGTGCCACTGGAGAGTTCTAGTCAGAGTGGTGCCCAAAGCTGAGTTACATTGTAAAGGACAGACTGTGGAGAAACAAGCCAGGCCTGGAAAAAGCGCTGTGGTCCAGGGATCCAGGCAAGGGCAATGGGGTCTCGATGGCGGGGGTGGGTGTGAGAGCAGCGAGTGGGGTCGATAGATAGTTCTGACAGGGGAGAGTCAGCTCAGAGACGGACCCTGTGCCTCCCTCCACCCAGGCTGGGCTGGGCACCTCTCCTCGTCCTCCCTGAACCCTGTGGTGGCATGTAAGCCCAGCATGGCCAGATGTCCATTCTTGTCCATCAGGGCCACTCTTCCCCGTCTTGGATCCCCAGGGTCTAGCATGCTGAATGGCAGCACAACAGACCTGCAGAAGTTCACGCTGAATAAGTACACCAGGCATTATGCGAGGGTGGAGTTCGTATTTTCCACCTGACGCACTTTTGAGGCGTGGACAGGAGGTCCCGGGGACACAGTCTGGGAGGCCACCGGAAAGCCCCCTTGTAGGGTTCCGGAGCAGAGTTAGGACTGAAGAGAGTCATTACTGGTGGGTGGAAGCCTGAGCCGAGGAACGGAGCCCCGGGCAGCAGAAGCTTCCGGTAGCGGAGCCCTGGAGAACAAATATCCCAGCGATAAGAAACAAGGGGACCCTTGAATGAAGCCAAGGGTTTGGTTTCTTTGGGTGGTTCCGTTTGGGTCGATCATCTCTGCCACTTGCCACAGAAGGGTCAGGTGAGGTGGGGACTGAAGGGCAGCCACGGGCTCTGGTAGTTCGGAGGGTCTACGGTGACCTCAGTGCGAGCTTTTCCAAGGCAGCCAAGGAGCAGAAACCAGACCAGAATCAGTTGGGAAGGCACGAGGAGTTAAGGCAATGTCACGTTTAGTTCACTAGCTGAGTGGTCACTTATTGACTAGCCCTTGTATTCCAGGCACTGGCTAGCAGTTGGGCACTTTTGGGAATGGTCGCCGTTCTTGTGAGCTCACAGCCCGGCAGGGGGAAAACAGACCCTTTGAAGGAGAAGCAGCTGGAAGGATTGAGGTCAGTTGCTCTTCTTGGATAGAAGAGCCCAGAACACATTTGCATTATTTATATCTACTCTGAAACCCTTAAAAAAAAAAAAAATATATATATATATATATATATAGTATATAGTGTATAGTATATATCATATGTATATCATATGATATATATTATATATGTATAATTTGAATGGCCCAACAATTCTACTTTAAGATATGAACATATTCTTCTCAAAAAGACTTGGTCATAGTAGCACTATTCTTTCTTTTGTCTTAAATTTTTTTTTTTTTCAACGTTTATTTATTTTTGGGACAGAGAGAGACAGAACATGAACGGGGGAGGGGCAGAGACAGAGGGAGACACAGAATCAGAAACAGGCTCCAGGCTCTGAGCCATCAGCCCAGAGCCCGACGCGGGGCTCGAACTCACGGACCGCGAGATCGTGACCTGGCTGAAGTCGGACGCTTAACCGACTGTGCCACCCAGGCGCCCCTCTTTTGTCTTAAATCTTAAGCACTCTTTGTGGTTTCAGAGCCTTGTTAACTTTATCCATAGATTAACACTTTAGATATATTGAATAGGTTAGGGGAAAAAAAGTCATGTAATAATAATTTATTGCCTATGTACTGTTACCTGACATTGTATTATTTACTCTGGATAAATTTTCTTAGTAATTCTAGAACTGATAATTTTTTCTCTCACACTGAAAATTTAAAAATAAAAAATAAAAACAATAAATTATATATGTATTATATATATATATAATACACATATATATGTATTATATATATAATTTATTGTTTTTATTTTTTATTTTTAAATTTTTTATGGAAGTGTAATTAACATAGTGTTATGTTAGTTGTGCACTATAACAATCAACAATTCTATACATTACCGCTCATCATAAGTGTGCTCTTACTAAATTTTTTTTATGTTTATTTTTGAGAGAGAGAGAGAGAGAGAGAGAGAGAGAGCGAGCATGAGCGGGGGAGGGGCAGAGAGAGGGAGACACAGAATCGGAAGCAGGCTCCAGGCTCTGAGCTGTCCGCACAGAGCCCGACGCGGGGCTCGAACTCACGAGCCGTGAGATCATGACCTGAGCCGAAGTCAGATGCTTTATCGACTGAGCCCCTCAGGTGCCCCACAATAAGTGTGCTCTTAATCTCCTTTATCTGTTTCACCCATCAAATAGTAGCACTAGTCTCAATAGTCAGAAACGGGAACCCACCCACACATCCATCATGAATACCATCCATCATGGATTATGAATTGTGGTTCCATTCATACAAGGAAAACTAGCTATAATAGTGAATGATCTAGGAGTCTACCTAATAATGTGGATGAACTTCGCAAACATAATAATGAGTGATCGAAGCCAGACACAAAAGGGTACATACTGCACGATGGCATTTATACGAACTACAAGAACAAGCAAAGCTAATGGCATCCGGGCTGTTTGAAAGCCGGAGAGTGGTCATCCTTGGGGTAGGAGAGGAAGTGGAAGGGGGCCGAGGGGCTTTTGGAGGTGCTGGTAAAATTGTTGAGCCGAGCGCTGGTCACCCCGGTGTGTTCAGTTTGTGAAAATCCTTCAAGTGGAACGCTTGCTATTTGTACACTTTTCTATATGGTGTTATGCTTGGATTTTCTAAAAGGCACTGATTTTTAGAATCAAGGTGCAAGGGACAGTATAACCAGGGACTGAGGAGAAGGAGTCCATGAAAAGGGAAAGATGACATACTGACTTTTTTTAAAACAGCTTTTTATTTATTTAAGTCATCTCTACACCCATCCTGGGGCTTGAATTCACCACCCCAAGATCAAGAGTCCCATGTTCTGCTGACTGAGCCAGCCAGGCGCTCCCTAAAGCGAAAGACGACAGAGCAGAAAGAGTGGAAGACTTGTGGGGGTTGGATTGTATGAGACCAGAATAGAGCTTGGTGCGTCCATAGAAGAGTGTGCTTCTTTCCTAGAAGAAGGAGGGCGGCCTTCCTGGCAGCTTGGCCAAGGTGGTCAGTAGAGAAGTGACTTTATGTTGGTCGGCATTGCTTGACGATTTCAAATATTTTGAACAGTAGGAATGTCAAGACCCACGCGCACATACACAAACCCCAAAGGTTGTGGGTTTTGTCTTACAACCTGTTTTCCTTTTCGAATCTGCCTCACATCTGACTGGAGGAGTCACTGCATATATAAGTAATATCTTTCCATTCAGTAATATTATGTAACGCCTGGCACTCTCCCACCTCCTCTAACTCCATCCCCAACCTGGTGAGTCGGCAGGAAAATGGAGATGTGTAATGTCAGAATGGAGCACATGCTCTGCTTTGAGCTGCAGAGTTCTTTCCTATCAGGTAGCCCGAGTAAATGTTTCCCGTTAACCGTCAATGTAAAAGTCAGAGTCATAAATAATGACAGGTTTTGGAAGCCGTGATTAAAGCCACAAATCAAAGGGGAATTTCCATGTATGCATGGTGTGGAAAGGATGGCTGCTCATGAATTAAGTTGGTCTTTTCGGCCAGCCCATTGCGTAGCGCTAGTAATAACCATCAGTAGCCCTCAAAGATTTGCAATATAAAACATTATGCATTGGTCGGATCTGCTCATACAAGAGCTAATAAATCAGCGTGGGTCTTGTTAGAGAATGGCATTTATATAGAGAAAGTTTGCTCGTGCAACTTGCTGTTGAAATTTAGTTAAGTCAACAAGGACCTGCAGTGTTTGGGGGTCAGTTTCCCCCTAAAAGCCAGTGAAGAATCAAGAGTGTTCTTTCGCTTTTAGATGGGCCAGGTTTGTCTAGTCTAGCTATTAGAAATAGTCCCAATAGAGGAATCGGCGTTGATGAATGAAACCACTTTAAATAACACATTAATGGATGGTTTACTGTGGTTCCTCCCAAAATTGTTTAAGGCCTTACAAAGACTTGGTAATTGTTCATCGAAGAGTGGCTAATGAGACGCTGTATAAAATTATCAATTATGTAAGTTCTACATTACTGCATTCTTTTTTTTTTTTTTAAGTACAAATTTTGCAAATAAGGCTAAGGTCCTTCTTCACCATCAACCAATAATCTAACATTCTGAGATGGACATAGACAGAGTGGGCCACATCTATCGTGTTCTCCCCACCGATGTCCCCTAGTGCTGTGTCAGAGACAGAATATTGGATTGTATGGATAATTGGGCTGGCCCAGGGTGGCATAGCTCACATAGACTTATAGTGACAGGATGGCATGTTGAATGGGGAATCGTAAATATTGGGAATGCCTGGAGAACGGGTTCTTAATGAAAATGCTTGCCAGGGTAGATGTGCTATAACGTTCTGCCTCCGTCTCTACCTCTGTTCACGTCTGGGCCGATAAAGGGATCTCATTGGGTATGTTTTATTGTGTTTATTTTTTCTCACCTTTCCACTTAAACCCAATTCTAGCGTGTCTGTTCAGTCAGGGCCTGGTGGCTTCCTATGACATCTCTGGCTTCCCCAAACTGGTCAAAGGCAGCAGGCACTCAGCATACTTTCCTCTGTTACGCTCTTCCCTTCATCTGGAATGTTCTTTTTCCCAGATCCTCCCTCTCTTCCCTTATGGTGAATTCCTACTTGCCCTTCAAGGCCCAGCTCGGATAGCACCCTGTCGTAGGGAAGCATCTGCCATCTCACCTTCCGCTTCCAGGCAGAGCTGGCTTCTCTCCTGGCTTGTTTCCGTCGGTATCTATGGCTCTTGCCATCAGAGTGGGTTATTATGGGTGCGATGCTCTTTGTTCCCTTGGGAGCTTTTCGGGCCCCGGGACCATGTCTTTCTCATCTCTGAATCACCAGTACCCAGTTGAATATTGAATTATGGTTTACCGTTGTCACCTGAAGCTAACCGCCGTGGGGGGAGGAAAACATGTTTGAGGTGGGTTCGCTATTAACATGCTTTCGGTTTTGGTACTAGATCATTTCATCTTCTTCTTAGTGCAAGATGGCCAGTGACATTTCTTTTCTTTCTTTCTATTCGATTATGCGTTCTGTGCTTTGAACCTGTAAAAGCACGTTCACCTAACGTTATACTTAAAACGTTCATTTGTGCTTAGCCTTTCTCAAGACAGATCGGCGTCTTGTGAAGAACGTTGACACACGGGCAAGTGTTCAAGGATCCATTGTGTTTCCACTAGAGCGTGCTCATCTCATTTATTCCATGCCCCAGACTGTTTTAAATGATGAATATACTGGCTGTGTTCATTATTTTTGGTAGATGACCCTTGAGTTAGCATAAAAGAGGATGAATCCTTTTTTCCTCAGAGTTGTAGGTTCCAGAAATCTGTTTTTCTGGTGGAACTTTAAATCAAGGAAGAGATTTTTTTTTTTCTTTCTTCGATTTCGCTACCTAGCATCCGGTTAAAGGATTAGGGATTACGTTATTCTTTGCAAATTGATCGGAACCTCATCGAAGAGAAGCCCATCTCGCCTCGGGTTGTGTGGGCTCAGGGCTACTGCTTCAGAACCACTCTGGTTTGGGTTGGATGGTGGAGGTGAGCTGCATATCTTTTAGCTAGTTAGCTGGGTTTTTTTTTTTTTAAAGGTTTTTTTTTCAACGTTTATTTATTTTTGGGACAGAGAGAGACAGAGCATGAATGGGGAAGGGGCAGAGAGAGAGGGAGACACAGAATCAGAAGCAGGCTCCAGGCTCTGAGCCATCAGCCCAGAGCCCGACGCGGGGCTCGAACTCACGGACCGCGAGATCGTGACCTGGTTGAAGTCGGACGCTTAACCGACTGCGCCACCCAGGCGCCCCAAGTTAGCTGGGTTTTAAAACCGGGACTGTCCCTGCGGAGGACAGGCAGCAGCCACAGCCGCTGACCGGATGGCTGCTGGGATGTTGGCCATACAGTTCAGGGAAGCATGGCGGCACATGGGTGTGCAGGGCGGGTCAGGGTGCTGAGCATTTCATACAGCCCACCCCGCGTATCAAACTACAATCATTCCAAGCCCTTGCCCTAGTAGTCTTTGTTAGCTTTAAATTATCAGTTGTTTTTGGTAGAGGGTCAGTGATGAACTTGCGGGTAGACTTGTGCGTGGCAGAAACTCGGAGAGTGAGCAAGGGTGGGGCGGAGAGGGAGGAAGAGAGGGAATCCCAAGCAGGTTCCACACTGTCAGCATGGAGCCCTGTGGACGGCTCGAACTCAAAACAGTGAGATCGTGACCTGAGCCGAAACCGAGAGTAGGACACTTAACTGACTGACCGCACCCCCCCAGGTGCCCCTGTACCTCATATTTCTAACTTGAAAGCTTGAGATTCCCGGTGTTTGTGGGTGACCTAGACTTGCTGGGTCCGAGAGTCATTGACTACTCAGGATATCACCACTTAGACCTCAGCTCTTGGGTTCCTGTGAACAGTTCACCAGACAATAGGCCCTCTTAGCAGGGCTAGAGATGTAAGCTCTAGAAAATTCTTCGTGAGAGCAGGAGTCATTTTATGAGCTACGGACCTGTCAGGAGGCACAGCAAGCTGGCTTGGCAGATCTTTACCATTCGTTCATTCATTCATTCAGCAACTTAAAAAATTTTTTTTTAATATTTATTTATTTTTGAGAGAGAGCGCGCGAGCAGGGGAGGGACAGAGAGAGGGAGACACAGAATCCGAAGCAGGCTCCAGGCTCCGAGCCGTCAGCACAGAGCCTGGCGCGGGGCTTGAATTCGCGAGCTGTGAGATCACGACCTGAGCCGAAGTCGGACACTCAACTGACGGGGCCACCCCGGGGCCCCTCATTCAGCAACTTTGACTGAGTGCCTACTGTGTACCAGGCATATCAGTGAATCAAAGATTTTCCAGGGGTGTGGGGAGAGGAGTGGACCAGCTGATAAACAGGAGACCTAGGACGTAAACATTTTGTGTGTTATAAGGTGATGATTTCTCTGGAAAAATAGGTTGGTAGATCATGGTAAGGTGGGGAATAGGTGAGAGGCTTGCAATTTCAAAATAAAGGTCAGGGAGGACCTCACTGAGTGGACGAAGGGGCAGATTTTGAAGAGAAAAAGAAGGGGCGGCTGGGTGGCTCAGTTGCTTAAACGTCTGACTCTTGATCTTGGCTCAGGGCATGATCTCACAGTTGGTGAGTTCAAGCCCCACGTGGGCTCTGCACTGAGAAGGCGGAGCCTCCTAGGGATTCTCTCTCTCTCTCCCTCTCTCTCTGCCCCTCCCCCACTCTTGCTTGCTCTGTCTCTGTCTCTCAAAAATAAATAAATAAACATTAAAAAAAAGTGTTAAAAAAAAAAAAAAGAGAGAGAGGAGGTTATCAGAAAGGACATCTCCGGCCAGGCGGAGGGAACCACCCTGCAGTGCAATGGCCCTTAGCCCGAGAAGGGCCTGGAGTGTTTGGGAAGTAGCTGGGAGCCACGTGGCTGGAGGAGGGGACGGTGAAGGGGAGAGGGAGGAGTGGGAGTGCCCAGAGGGGCAAAGGTGGATCTTTCCTACTGACCCCAGACCCTGCCCTTCGTGGGACCAACCTCTCACCAGGGGCTGTTCAGGTGAGGACACCTGATCCTCTCTTTTACAGTGGTTCTCAAATGGGGGCTGGTGGCAGCGACTGGAGATGTTTGTGATTGTCACAACTTGGGGGAGAAGGTGCTCCTGGCATCTAGCGAGTTGAGGCCAGGAATGTTGCAGGGCATCCTGCAGTGCACGCCCCCCACCCCCCACCTCCGCCACAGAGAGTGAGCGGGTCAGTAGTGCTGAGTGGAGAAATCCTAGGCTAGTGTTATATAGTTTATCAGCTGTTGATTGATTCAGTCTGTCTTGGAAAACTTAATAAAACAAAGAAACACACCAAAACACCACGGAAAGAGGTGATTAATCACAGCCCCTGGTCAGGTGCCTTCACAAGTGACATCGAAGATGATGCTGGCCGTTTTCATTCGCTTTGGGGAAAGGGGATCCGAACCTTGCTTGCATGGACATTTTGGTAAACTCTGGTGCTTTCATGAGATAGGTAAAGGAAAAAACCTAATCTGTCATTTATAGGTAAATAGTAATAATCTCACTGATAATCTCATTAATTCAGACTCCAGTAGGATTTTCTAATTTTGAAAAGGGTCAAGGATGTTATGTTGATCCACAGGAGGGAAAATGTTTACCTAAAAAATTTTCTTTCGGTACTTGGAATAAAAGGCATTATTATTTGCACATGAATGTGATGTTATCAATGGGAATATTTTCCTTGGATTACACTAATCCAGTATTTTTCAGAAGTCAGTCTTTTTTTTTTTAATGATTATTTGTTTTGAGAGAGAGAGTGGGAGCGAGTGGGGGAGGGGCAGAGAGAGAGGGAGAGAAGGAATCCCAAGCAGGCTCTGTACCGTCAGCGCAGAGCCTGACTCGGAGACTGCTCCCAAGAGCCAGGAGATCATGACCTGAGCCGAAATCAGAGTCAGATGCTCAACCAACTGAGCCACCCAGGAGCCCCCAGAAGTCAGTCATTTCTGTACTGCTTTTCTTATTTTTGCTTTCTCTCTATGCCATTTGTATTTTTCTTTATATCAAATGGCTTGTTTTTAAACAAATTTGGAAAACTTGTAGCAGTTGCTCAACATGAAACTTAACCAAAAAATCATAAGATAAAAATAACATGACGTTAAATTCTAGACTGTTGCCTGCACAAGACTCGGAGCGCAAGACCTGTGCTGTATTAAAAAGGAAGGTTCACCAGTTTTAGGGAAGAGTTCAAGGCGTCCGAGCACCAAAAGGAGACTTTGTTGATTTAATGAGAGAATTGAATGGGACTAACTTTCCCACTGTGTGAGTTAGTGATGCTCCATGTACCTTCCCTGTGCCGCACTGGGGGACGCAATGTCCCAAGCTGCCCCTACTCTGTGGCCAGGTGGCCGGCTGGCTTGGGTCAGAGCTGCAGTCGGAGAGTGTGGGACCAACTCGAGGCGCACTGGAGTCCGGTTCTCTGGCTCGGACTGGCTGCCAGCAGCATATTAATGCAGGGCTCCCCAGACCAGCGACTCTCAGATCACTGGGGTCTTTGTTCTGTAGAAGATGGAATCTGTGCCCCTGGTTCTTAAAAATCCCTGTAACTCAGATCTCTTACTATTTCAAATGTGCTTGACACATCTTGACTCCCTCTGCCCTTCCTTACATATTTCCTGTGAATCCCCAATACTTCCTTCTACTATACCCATTGTTAGGATGATTGGATATTTTTGATTAACTCACGTACTTTATATTGAATGTTCGAGTGCCTTCACCTTATTTTAGCAATTGTACGGTGGTTTGTGACCTGCTTTCTCTCCTTTTGAGACTAAGATCTCTCACTTTTGCAAGCAGAAGCGAATGCATGTCCTGGTTGCTTTGTAACTCGGGTTGTGGGGGTGGCTCGCTGCCACGTCTCACGTTTGTCGTTGTGGAAACTAGATTTTCTCCGCTTTCTCAGGGGCTGCTGGACTCCTGAATTGAATCTCGGTAATCAAAGTCTCGGGAGACTGACTTCCACAGAAGCCAGTATTTATTAAGTGTCTGCCGTGTGCCAGGCATTATATGACACGGTCCAGGGCTTTAAAGGGTCCCCAAGTCCCAACTGGGGAGCCAGAGACCGTCTACTTAGAGTTCATAATGCAGCACCTTTATGTAAAGTGGTGAAACCTGACCACTGTATGCTTCCATTCACTACCCTCCTACTTCACATTATAGTTTTTATTATATAGTGTATCTGCAGATGTTATAAATTCCGCAAAAACAAGATTACCGTTTCTGCTTTGTATTGCTCTAGATTATCGTACGTATTTTCGAAGAAATTAAGAAGACGTCTAGTTTTTTAAAAAAACTTACCAACATATTTACCATTTCCAACGTTCTGGATTCCTTTTGAAGATAAAGTTTCCAAGTGATACCGTGTCTCTTCAGTCTGCAGAACACTTCCTTTACCATTTCTTATGGTCTGTGTTGGCTGGCTCTGTTTAAAAGGGTGTGTTAAAAACAATTTGCCCCCCTTTTGTTGTCGTCTGACAGTGGCCCTACCTCATCATCATTCCCGAAGGGTGTGTCACCAGATGTCTCGTTCTGGGTTGAGAGGTTTTCCTGTGAGTCCTTCACAGATGTGATCTGAACGTTCTCCTGCCCCCACTGCTTCTCGCAGGCGCCAGAGAGCATTCCAGCCCTCCTTCTTTGTGCAGACATAGTGTTCGCTCTTCTCTGCTGTTTTCAGGGTCAGCAGCAGTCTGACTAGGATGTGTCTAGGTGTGGTTTCTGTGTATTTATCTTCTTGGGGTTTGCTGAGATCCTTGATTCTGTACAGTTACTTCTTTCACCAAATTTGGGGGATTTGCCATTACTTTATCATTCCGTTAAGTCCACTCAGTGAATTTCTCAATTTCAGACAGTACTTCAACTTGAGAATTTTTATTTAATATCTTTTAATAGTCACCACGTCTTTGCTGAGAGTCAGGATCTTTGTAGTCATCACAGGTGTATTTCTTTTATAGCCATAAGCACTTTATAATAGTTACTTTAAAATCCTCGTGTATTTCCAGGGATACCTGGGTGGCTCAGTCAGTTAAGCGTCCCAACTCTTGGTTTTGGCTGAAGTCACGATCTCATGGTTTGTGGGTTTGAGCCCTGCGTGAGGCTCTGTGCTACAGCACGGAGCCTGCTTGGTTCTCTGCCCTTCCTCTGCTCTCTCTCTCCCTTCTCAAAATAAATAAATAAACTTAAAAAAAGTATTTAATAAAGTAAAATAAAATCCTTGTCTATTTCCAACATCTGGGTCCCTTCAGAGTCACTCTGTGATTTTTTTTCTCTTTTAAAAAGGCTAGCTCGGGGCGCCTGGGTGGCTTGGTTGGTTAAGCGTCTGACTTCGGCTCAGGTCATGATCTCACGGTCCGTGGGTTTGAGCCCCGCGTCGGGCTCTGTGCTGACAGCTCAGAGCCTGGAGCCTGTTTCAGATTCTGTGTCTCCCTCTCTCTCTGACCCTCCCCCGTTCATGCTCTGTCTCTCTCTGTCTCAAAAATAAATAAACGTTAAAAAAAAAAAATAAAAAAAAAAATAAAAAGGCTAGCTCATGTTTTTCTGTTTCTTTGTTTATTGAGTAATTTTGGATTGTAACCTGGATATTGTGAATATTACATGCTATACGGTCTCTGGATTCTGTTATATGCCTCCAAAGAGTGTAGATTTCTTTGTTTTGTTTCAGGAGGTACCTAACACGAATGAGGTCCCACTGTTAACGGTCTCTCCTGTGGTGGGTAGTATCCCAGATCTCAGTTCAGTTCTCTTAGCTTTAGCTGTGCTGTAGAATTTGCCACAAACATGTATGGTCTAGGGGTCAAGATAGAGTTCAGGCCAAGTTTAATACAGAGGCTTCCCCCTCTGATGTTTTCCTTTCTGAGAATTCCCCCCACTTCCTGCCGCACTTTCTAGTGGCTATGGTTGCCCTGAAGCCTGGAGATAGAAACATAAGCAATATTGGTAATATGATGTGCTCAGTGATTTAATAATAATAATAGCAGCTGATCTTTTCGAAGCGCTTATGTGTTTCAGGTTCTAACTGTATCTGACTGTCTAATGTCATTTAATCTCCACTACAGCAATCATCTGAGGCAGGCATCCATTTTAGGGTAAGGAAACAGAATCAAAGAGGGGAGATTTCTATCCCGAGTTACATACCTTCTAAGAGGCAGCGTGGATTTCATAACCAGGTATTTTAACTCAAGGACTCACACTGTTATTGATTATAAGTAATAAGTAATAGGCCTGTAACATCTTTTCAGTGAGAGATCTGGGGTTTAATTTTTAATCTTTCTTTCTTTTTTTTTTTTTTTTGATGCTTTTCTTTGCCATGGGTGTTCTACAGTATGCATCTACATACGGATTTGTGGGTTTTTGCTCGTTTGTTTTTGAGAGAGCGAGTGAGAGATTGTGAGCAGGGGAGGGGAAGAGGGAGAAGGAGAGAGAGAATCTCAAGCAGGCTCCATGCTCGGTGCTGATGTGGGGCTTGATCTCATGACCATGAGATCATGACCTGAGCCCAAATTAAGAGTTAGATGCTCAACCAACTGAGCCACCCAGGTGCCCCAGTATGGATCTGTTATTAATCATTCAGTTCAGGATTTGTACGTCTTCAAATTGAATCTTCATTTTTTTTCCATTCTGGAAAATTGTTTGCCATTATCTCTTTGAATATTGCCTCTTCCTATTTTCATTAATCCCTCTTTCTGGAATTCTTATTGGACTTATCTTAGATGTTAGCTTTCCATTCTTCATGTGCCTTAATTGCTGTTCCAGATTTTCCAATTCCCTTTTTCTCTGTGCAGTGTTCTGGGTGATTTGTCAGATCAATCTTCCAGCTCACTAACTCTCTCTTGAGCTGTGTCTAAACTGCTATTTAAGCCAGCTGTTGAATTTTTAATTAAATTGTCTCTATTTTTCATTTCTACATGGTTCTTTTTCAAATGTGCCTTTTCTTCCCACCCTTGCGCATCTTTTTTTTTTTTCATGTTGATGTGTAGATTTTAAATCCTATAGTCTATTGTACATTTTTCTAATATTTCGAATCTTGGGGGTGCAGATTCCCATTTGTTGTATCTGCGAAGTCTTTGTCTTGAAGACTTGTAGCCATATACAGTTTGAAATTTTTTCTCGCCTATTTATCTTCAGCAGGGATTGTTTTTGTGAAATTGCGTGCTTATTGGATTGTGAACGGCTCTTTAGAGCAGCTTCTTGTTCGCTTTTGCCGGGATGCCTAGAACTGGAGTTCTCTGGACAGCGATCCTCTCGTAGCTCAGGGCAGGGCTCCTTCCCTCTGCAGGGGTGTGAGTTGACTCTGCGCTCATAGGCCACGTAGGCCTGTGGTTTGATTTCTCACGAGTGACTACGCCTCTCTCCACTCCCACCCTAACTGTAGTCCCTTTCCTCAACTGTCTTATATGGGGGCTTGGTTTCGAATTCACTACCCATATCTTTTATCCCCATGTGGGCTTCAGAAGTCTTAGTGCCTGGGGCCCCTGGGGGTCTCAGTCGGTTGAGCCTCCGACTTCGGCTCAGGTCATGATCTCACGGTTTGTGGGTTTGAGCCCCACGTTGGGTTCTGCGCTGACAGCTCAGAGCCTGGACCCTGCTTCAGATTCTGTCTCCCTCTCTCTGCCCCCCCCCCCCATTCATGCTCCGTCTCTCTCTGTCTCAAAAATAAATAAACATTAAAAAAATAATAATAATAATAAAAAAAAGTCTTAGTGCCTAAGACCTGTGTCTAGGTCTTAAATGTTGATCCTGGGGTGTCAACTTAGGCTAATTGCTCTCACTTTTCTATCTTCCTTTCTAGTGTTGAGGATGTCCTTTCTGCCTTCTTTCCTGCCTTCCTGCATTTTAAAATATCTACATTTCTGTATTTTCTACTTTTTATTTTTATTTTTTTGTGGTGGGAAGGGGTTCCTTTCTCTTCAGCCCACCGTAAGTTGTCGGAAATCCCAGTAACGGGGGTTTGAATGGAGTTGTCAGAGCCTCTGCTCCTATGGTAATCTGTGCTGGGTTAAGTTGGTAATAATGGGGATGGAGAAAGGGGACTGGGGCCAGAATAGAAATCAAAATGTCAGGGGGCGCTTGGGTGGCTCAGTCGGTTAAGTGTCTGACTTCAGCTGCCGTCATGGTCTCCCAGTTTGTGGGTTTGAGCCCTGTGTCGGGCTGTCTGCTGCGTGAGTAGCCCACTTTGGATCCTCTGTCTTCCTCTCTGTGCGCCTCCCCTGTGTTCTCTCTCTCTTTCTCTCAAAAATAAGTAAACATTTAAAAAAAAAAAAAAGAAATCAAAATATCAGTTTATTACTTGCTAGAAGGAGGTGAATATTTGCCCAGAAGGCTAAGGTATTGTGGTGGATAGATCAGTACCTCCCCACTGGACAAAGTCTAGAATAGGAACTGGACAGTGCTTTTTTCTTTTTTTTTTTTTTTCCACACCATTCAGGGGCAGATAGCACCCTACTGACAAATATGAACACCCTGGCAATTTCGAGATGCGTTCCTGCATGCCTTTATTTTTTTATTATTTAAAAAAATTTTTTTTTAACATTTATTCATTTTTGAGACAGAGAGAGACAGAGCATGAACGGGGGAAGGTCAGAGAGAGAGGGAGACACAGAATCCGAAACAGGCTCCAGGCTCTGAGCTGTCAGCACAGAGCCCGACGCGGGGCTCGAACTCACAGACCGCGAGATCATGACCTGAGCCGAAGTCGGACGTCCAACCGACTGAGCCACCCAGGCGCCCCCCTGCATGCCTTTAATATGAATTGAAGTTTTACCTGAAGACCACACAGCTCCCTGTGGTCTCATAAGTACTGTGCATTCTCTGGATCTGAATCGGAGTTCTCAAGGAGATTAAGATCTCAAGCTCACTTCATAAATATAGAATCAGAGCAAAGGAAGTTAGATACTCTTAAGAATTCTTTTAATCACTGTGCTGCCAGCAACCTGCCAGGTAGTTTCACGCTAGCCTTCGTAAGGTGGGCTTGGGAAGACTAGAAGAATGGCCAGTCTCTGCTCCTCTTCCCTCCCTTCCTCCCTCTCTCCTTCCCTTTCTTCCTTCCTCCCTTTTCTCTTTTGCTTTTTTCCACCTTTACTGAAGTATAATTTATATATAATAATATTCACTGAAGGTTAATTTGTTAAAATGAATCTTACCAAGTATGTACTGTTGTGTGACCACAACCACAACCAGGAAATAAAACATTTCCTGCACCTGCCGGAAGTCATGTCGTGGCCACTCGCCGCACACCTTTCCCCACCCCTGACCCCAGATGACCACTGATCTGCTATATAATACTATGGTTTTGTCCTTCCTAGAATTTCATATTAGCAGGATCCTGCAGAATGAAGTTGTATGTGTCTGGCTTCTTTCGGTTGATATGATGCTCTTGAGATGCATCTATATTGTTGCATATAAGCGGCTCATTCCTTTTTGTTATTGAGAAGTATTCCTTTGTATGGGTATACTACAACTTGTTTATCCACTTTGTGGATAGATATTTTGGTTATTTCCAGTCTTGGGCTGTTTTGAATAAAGCTGCTGTGAACGCACAAATACAAGTCTTAGCATAAATATACATGTGTTTTCATTTCTCCTCTGCAGGCACTGGGGAGTGGGATTGTGGTTAAGTGTATATTTCTTTTTTGAAGCAACTGCCAAACCATTTTAGTAGCTGTACCATTTTGCATTTTCACCAGCAATGAATGAGATCCACTTGCTGCTTGCAACACGTTTAATACAGTTTAAAATTTTTTCTTAGCCTTCCTAGTGGGTGGGTAGTATTTCACTGTGCTTTTAATTGACATTTCCATGATTACTAATGATTACTAATGATGTTGAACATCTTTTCCCGTGCTTAGCTGTCATTTGGGTATCTTCTGTGGTGACATGTCTGTTCAGTTTTTGGTCCCCCCCCCCGCCCCCATTTTAAAGATTGAGCTCCAAGTGTTCTTTATGTCTTCCAGATACAGATTCTTTATCAGATATGTGTTTTACACGTATTTTCTTCCCAGTCTGTGGCTCAGTATTCCATTTTCTTTCCTTTTTTTTTTTTTTTTAAATGTTTTTATTTATTTTTGAGACAGAGAGAGACAGAACATGAGCAGGGGAGGGGCAGAGAGAGAG
The DNA here is from genome assembly GCF_022837055.1 of Prionailurus viverrinus. NCBI lineage: Eukaryota > Metazoa > Chordata > Mammalia > Carnivora > Felidae > Prionailurus > Prionailurus viverrinus. Next base: position 5,053,667 of record NC_062563.1, read on the forward strand.
GGAGACACAGAATCCGAAGCAGGCTCTAGGGCCTGAGCCATCAGCACAGAGCCCGATGCGGGGGCTCGAACTCACGAACCGTGAGATCATGACCTGAGCCAAAGTCAGATGCCCAACAGACTGAGCCACCCAGGCGCCCCTCTTTTTTTTTTTTTTTAAGGTACTATTTTTAAGTAATCTTTACACCCAGAGTGGCTCTTGAGCCCACAACCCTGAGCTCAAAAGCCACATGTTCCACCAATTGAGCCAGCCAGGTGTTCCAACTGGTGTTCCATTTTGTTACCAATGTTGTTTGAAGAGCAAAAGTTCTCCATTTGATCAAGTTGAATTCATCAGTATCTCTTTTCATGGCACATGCTTTTTGCACCACTCTAGGAAATGTTTGCCTAACTAAAGAGCACAAAGGTTTTTCTGTGTCTTCTTCTAGAAGTTTTATCATTTTATGTTTTTTATGTCCATGATCTATTTTGAGTTAATTATTTTTTGTGGTGTAAGAACAAAGGACATTTTCCCTCACGTGTTTATTCAGTTATTCTAGCTCTGTTTGCTGAATTAAATTACCTCGACACCTTTGTGAAAAATGCATTGGACTTAGATTTGCAGATCTATTTGTAGGTTCTGTCTTATGTTCTGTTAACCTGTATGTTACCCTGAAGCCAATATCATAGTATCATGATACTAAATCTTGAGGTTTGGAATTGTGAGTTAAAATTTTTTTTAAATTATTTTTGAGAGAGAGAGAGAGAGAGAGAGAGAGAGACAGCATGAGAGGGGAAGGGGCAGAGAGAGAGAGAGGGAGACACAGAATCCGAGGCAGGCTCCAGGCTCTGAGCTCTCAGCATGACCTCAGCCGAAGTTGGACGCTCAACTGACTGAGCCACTCAGGCACCCGGTGTTTTCTTTTCTTTGTCAAAATTGCTTTGACTATTCTCAGTCCTTTGCATTTCTGTATAAATTTAGAATCAGCTTATTGATTTCTGCAAATTGATTGGGATAACATTGAGTTTATAGGTAAATTTGGCAAGATTGACATCTTAGCAATATTGAATCCATAAAATGGATTCAGTCCAATACAGATCCATGAAAATGGTATAACTCTATTTTTAAAAAAGACGATTTTTGAGAGCTATTTTAGGGTCACAGCAAAATTGAAGGAAGGTACAGAGATTTTCCTTACACCCCTGCCCCCCTAACATGCGCAGCCTCCTGCAGTCTTGCAAAACTCACCTATTAGTTCTGGTGGTTTCTTTGTAATCTCATTAGACTCTTCTGCTTGGACAATCATGCTTGTGAACAAAGACAGTTTTACTTTTCCTTTCACTTTCCAATCTGTATGTTCTATTTGATTTTCTTGCCTTATTGCTATTTCACTTCTACATATGCTATGAACTCAGTAATACGTTGTTATTATTTTTGTTTTAAGGCGTTTTTAAGAGACTTTATAGAATGAGAAGACAGTGGTTGTTTGTATTGACCCACACATACACCATCCTTGAGCCTCTTCTATTTGAGTAGCTTCGGATTTCCATCTTGGTATCATTTTCTTCTGTTTGAAGAACTGCCTTTCACATTTCTCATAGCACATGTGTGCTCGTGATGAATTTGTTCCACTTCTGTTTGTTTGAAAAAGTCTGTTTCCCCTTAAAATTTGAAAGAGATTTCTTCAAGAGTTCTGACTAGTGTTTTTTCTTTCAGCCTTCTAAAGACACCTTTCATCTTCTTTTTCCTTAATGATATTTGACATGAAGTCTATAATCTCTTTCCTTTTTAACATGTTTTTAGTTTTGAGAGAGAGAGAACAGGGGAGGGGCAGAGAGAAAGGGAAACAGAAGTGGGTTCCATGCTGACAGCAGTGAGCCCCATGCATAAACCCACGAACTGTGAGATCATGACCTGAGCCAAAATTGGATGCTCAATCGACTGAGCCACCCAGGTGCCCTTATAATCTCTTTTTTAATGTAATCTGTATTTTTTTTTTCTGACTGCTTTTTTAGATTTTTTTCTTGATCACTAAGTTTTAGCAATTGATTATGTTGTGTCTCAGTGTGTGATATTTTATTATGTGTAATTTTGGGGGGTTCAGTTTTTTGAATCTTTAAGCTTACAGTTTTTATCAAATTTAAAATTTTTCAACCATTCTTCTTCTAAAATTTTTAATGTTTTCTCCATCTCTGTCTTTTTTTTTTTTTTCCTCTCTTTTTCTGGGACTCCAGTTATACAAAAGTTATGGTGCTTGATAATGTCTCCTAGTAACTGATGCTTTGTGTGTTTTTTTTTTTTTTTTCTATTTTTTTCTTTTTGTGCTGCAGTTTGGATAGTTTCTTTTGTTTTAATTTTTTTTTTTCTGATGTTTGTTTTTGAGAGAGAGAGACAGAGTGTGAGTAGGGGAGGGGCAGAGAGAGAGGGAGACACGGAATCTGGAGCAGGCTCCAGGCTCTGAGCTGTCAACACAGAGCCTGACATGGGGCTTGAACTCACGAACTGCAAGATCATGACCTGAGCTGAAGCTGGACGCTTAACCAACTGAGCCACCCAGGCGCCCCAGTTTGGATAGTTTCTATTGCTGTATCTTCAAGTTCTCTGAATTTTTTTTTTTTTTTTTTTTTTTTTTTTAGTTCTCTAATCTGTTCATTTCTTTCAGTTTATGTTTTGATTCATTTATTGTGTTTTTCATCTCTTGAATGAATTTACACTGGGGTCTTTTTTTAATTTCTATTTTTCTCATCAACATTTTTTTCATGGAATATATGGCATATTCTTTTTTTTTTTTTTAATGTTTATTTATTTTGGGAGAGAAAGAGAGAGAATGCGTGAGTGGGGGAGGGGCAAAGAGAGACAATCCCAAGCAAGCTCTGCACTGATAGCACAGAGCCTGACGAGGGGCTCCATTCCAGGAACCGTGAGATCATGGCCTGAGCTGAAATCACGGATGCTCAATCAGCTGAACCACCCTGGAGCCCCTATGGCACATTCTTTTAATTGCTGTTTAAAGATAATTTTCTATTCTATCATCTCTGACATTTTGGGGGGATTTTTTTCTACATTATTCCTGATCGTGGTCATATTATTTGACTTCTTTTCATGCGTGGTAATATTCGACTGGATGCCAGACATTAGGAATTTGGGGTTGTTAGCTGTTAGATTTCACAGTACAAATTGTATGAATCCAGTAATGCTGGATTTTGTTATGGTGTGCAGTGAACTTTCCTGGATTGTGCTTGATTCTGTTGAGGCTTGATGTAAGTTCTATTGGGGTGGGTCTAGAGCGGGCGTTAGTCTAGAGCAATTTAGCCCTACTGCTAAGACAACGCCGTGTTACAGGTCTTTCTCCTCTGGCTGGTGGGAACAGACTGCTATTCCCTACACGTCAGTGCCGGGAAGGACCCGCTGGCTCCTTTCTTGTTTCCTCCCGAGTCTCGGTAGTTCTCTATCACGTGTGCATGGCTCAGTACACAGTGGAAGCTTCCAGAGGCTACTGGGCTGGCCGCTGCCACTCCCTCCTTTGCAAACTCCGTCCTCTTTGGCCTCCTCACATTTCCTTCTCCACAGCTGGGACTCTGGGCGATCGGAGGCTGCTGTCTCAGGGGTTCCTTATTTGCGTCCCTTGTCTGAGGGCTCCGGTCCTGCGCTACCGGTTGTCTAGGGCCTGAAGACTGGTTTCATGGACGGTTTTCTAGCTTTCTAGATGTGTAAAACGTGAGGCTTTTCTACCATCTTGGCCGGAAACGGAAGTCTTTGACTTTCCTTCAGTTACCTCGGAGACCATAACCCTTCCCTCCGGCCTCGGTGTTCTTTGATTCCTTTAGCCTCACCTGAGTAGACTTGCTGCTCATCTCCTGAAAGAGCACTGGTCTGGAACACAGAACATTTAGGCTCTAGGAATCCCAGCTCTGCCGCTGGCTTTGGGGGTGCGCCTCTTTAGTGGTCTCTAAAATGAGGGAGTTTATCGAGGCATGCTGTAAGGTTCCTTCTTCTTTACGAGTCTGTACGAGAACACCCATTTGTTTCAGCATTTGTTTTTCTTTATTTAAGTTTCTTTTGGTGGTATCATTCCTCATTTCGCTACTTTTCATTGAGTACCTATTACTTGGCAGGTACTATACTGGGCACTGGGGTCACAGCGCCTCCACGGAGCTCGGAGACGAACTCAAGACAGTCACAAAGCCCGATGCTGCCACTGTCATGGGGAGTGTTAGGACAGGCGAGTCCCCAGCTCCGCGAGAGGCTATATGCAGAGGCGGGGCCTTCTCCCGCGTCCCCGTCCCCGAGGGGGACCTCAGCTGGGGTGGGGCTAGGGGGTAAGAAGCGACAGCGTCCCAGGCAATGGAAACAACATGTAGAAAATCACTGAGGTGAAGGACTTTGGTGCATTGGAAGGTCACCGTGCCTGAAGCCCAGACAGGGACGTGGGAGGAATTTCTTCGAAAATTAAAATGTATGTTTCCTCTCTGGCAGTACAGGATAGTGCTGTGTCTGGAGTCTGACTGTGTTTTGTGTGTGTGTGTGTGTGTATGTGTGTGTGTTTAATTTTAGAGAGAGCACATGAGTGTGATTGGGGGAGGGGCAGAGAGAAAGAGGGAGAATGAGAAAGAATCCCAAGCAGTGCGGAGCCTGACGGGCCTCAATCCCACGACCCTGGGATCATGACCTGAGCTGAAATCAAGAATGGGACACTGGAGGGGCACCTGGGTGGCTCCGTCGGTTGAGCTCCCGACTTCGGCTCAGGTCACGCTCTCACAGTTTGTGGATTCGAGCCCGGCGTCGGGCTCTGTGCTGACAGCTCGGAGCCTGGAGCCTGTGTCTCCCTCTCTCTCTGCCCCTCTCCTCCCCTGCTCATGCTCTGTCTCTCTCTGTCTCAAAAAGAAATAAACGTTAAAAAAAAATTTTAAAAAATGGGACGCTGGACTCACTGAGCCCCCCAGGCGCCCCGCAGAGTCCGACTGTTCGGTTCTCATTCTCACTCTGCTCCTCTCTGGCTGTGTGGCCTTTCCAGCTGTCTCGGATCCTCTCAGCCTCAGCTCCCTTAACAGAAACATGGGGATAGTGCGGTTGTCAGGATTTGATGAACCGCCGCTATCTGTGAAGCTCTTAGCACAGTTTCTGGCCTATAGGAAGATCGATGAAGATTAGTTATCACCCCGTAGTTTATGGTTTATGGCTTTTATTTCCATGTATATAGTTAGTATAATATTATATAGTTAATATAATAGAATCATTAATATTCCCTGATAACAGTTATTCTTCGTGGAACTAATTGCTAAGTTCTTTAGTTTGCGGATAGAGTTTTTTTGAAGAGTGCCTCTTAACCCACCAAGTACATAGGTGGGTCTCAGGGGATCTTTTGAAACCCTTGATTCTTTAGGAAAAGTTCTGAGTGTGTATGTCTGTGGGCGTCATCCAGTTCCAAAGCTCTCTGTGAGCCCAAACATTTAGACACCTCAGCTTTATTTATTTTTTTTAATGTTTATTTTTGAGAGACAGAGACAGAGCGCGAGCGGGGAAGGGGCAGAGAGAGGGAGAGAAAGAATCTGAAGTAGGCTCTGGGCTCTGAGCCCGACGCGGGGCTTGAACTCACGAACTGCAAGATCGTGACCTGAGCTGAAGTCAGACGCTCAACCGACTGAGCCACCCAGGCGCCCCAAGACACGTCGGCTTTTTAAACTTCATGTTTTTAAAGTCCCCTGCAGGCTAGGTTCACGCTGCTTTGTAAATGTCTGTGGGTTGGAGGCTGTGTGTTCCTCATGGGCCCTGAAACGCACTGAAAATAGCTCCTACAAAGTGACTGTGGTCGGGGGTGAGGTGGGGGCTTGGCTGTGACTCAGTGGGGACCCATTCCTCCCTGGCAGGGATCCTGCAAGAAATGATGTATTTGAGTGCGTCACACGTTAGTTTTTCTACAGACGTATACTTCTTGATTAACATTCTCTGGGTAACTGTTACACAATGTAAATTTTTAATAAGCTCTAATTACTAGCCTAAAAGAATTTGTGGAGGGAAAATGTGGTTAGTGTTTCAAAGTAAACACCTAGGCACAAACGTGTCATTTCTTATTTTAAACCCTTATCAGTTACTGCCTAAATCAGCTGGTTTTCCTCTCTGCCAGGTAGGAAGCCTCTGCTTTTTTGCGTGAGTAGCGTTTCCTGTTCAGCTATTTCCGTGCAGGGGACAGTAGGGAAGCGTTTATGCCCCTGATGCGTGGGTGGGGAAAGGGTGGTGGCCACCGTCGAGGTTGGCCAGGCCGTGCGGGGCCAGATCTGCGGGGCTTGACATGCCCAGTCTCCCTTGTTTTAGCATCCTGAGAGCGCATTTTTACATCGTCCCTCACATAAGAGCACGGAGGTGGAGACAGGTTAAATCACTTAACGTGGGCACGCAGCTAGTGAGTTGCGGTCAGGGGATTCACTTCATTTCAGGGACGTTCGGTTCCAGTGCCCATGAGCTCGGCCGCGCTTCCCCACTGCACCGGAGGGAGGGTTGCCTGCCGTCCGCTGGGGAGGCGGGGAAGAGCTGGCTTCATGGGGAAGAGCCGGTGTGGCAGCGGGCTCGTTCGTGTTTGGCCAGGGTGAGTTGGAGGAAGCCGTTAGACATCCACGTGGAGGGCTCCGCTTGGGTGTCGCCACGTGGTTTGATGGGAATCCGTGTCACGGAGTGTGTGAGCTGTGCGACAAGCACGTTAAGGGCAAGACAAGACACGGGGCGGACTTTCTTCCCGATTCTTGGTTGCGAGGTCAAACTCACCTGTTTTCCTTTCTTTCTTTTTTTTTTTTTAAATATTTTTAAAAATGTTTATTTATTTTTTATTTTATTTTTTTTTTAATTTTATTTTTTTTTCAACGTTTATTTATTTTTTTGGGGACAGAGAGAGACAGAGCATGAACGGGGGAGGGGCAGAGAGAGAGGGAGACACAGAATCGGAAACAGGCTCCAGGCTCTGAGCCATCAGCCCAGAGCCCGACGCGGGGCTCGAACTCACGGACCGCGAGATCGTGACCTGGCTGAAGTCGGACGCTTAACCGACTGCGCCACCCAGGCGCCCCCAAAAAATGTTTATTTATTTTTAAGAGAGAGACACACACGAGCGCGAGCAGGGGAGGGCCAGAGAGAGGGAGACACAGAATCCGAAGCAGGCTCCAGGCTCCCAGGTATCGGCACAGAGCCCGACGCGAGGTTCGAACTCGCAAACCGCGAGATCATGACCCGAGCCGAAGTCGGCCCCTTAACCGACTGAGCCACCCAGGCGCCCGCCCCCCCCCCCCCCCCCCCCCGATGTTTTTCTTTTGACCATTTGACACTTGTTTGCATAGCACTTCACGGACATTTCTGCCAGGGCTCGGCCAGCTGCTTCGTTCCCTCGCTTCTGAGTTCCCCGGTAGAGGAGAGGTTCCAACCATCGTGTTGATGAGAGGTGACTCACAAGTCAGGTCGACAGCACTGAAAGAAAGGCACTTAGCTTTTCTTTATGACTCTGGTCCGGTCACCCTTCTCTTGCGTTATAACCTACCCACTTCATTTTAGAGGAGTCGGTCAAGTTCTCAAGACCCCCACGGGAAAGGGTGTCAAGGTAGAAGGTTTGCTGCAAGGACCTGCTTTTGCTCAGGTGTGACCTGATGAGTGTGGCTTTGTCCCCTCTTCCCCTTTAGATGGATTTGAAGACTACGGCCCGGGTCGTGACAGCATGAGGCTAACGGCCTTTCTGGACGTTCCAGGCCAGGGTAACCTGCCTCCCCTCGCTCGCCTGGAAAAGTATGCTTTCAGCGAGAACGTCTTCAACCGGTGAGCTCGCCAGTCCTTCCCACGCTCGCAGCCCTCTGTTGGGTCTGGTTTGAGCTGACAACAGTGGCCGTTTCTCTGTGACGGCTCTGAGGACTCTCGTGGATGAGGTGGAACGCAGGCTGTTCCCAGGGTGCCGGGATCCTGTCTGAATGGCGCCATTTGATGAGATTTTTCTGTTACTCTTGTGACCGTTCTGCTGATCACCTGGCACAAGCCAGGAATAAAATGGTGACGCAGTTTACTGGTGTTTAGATAGGATTGCTGACCGGCTTTCTTTCCACCTGTGCAATTCGCAGAAAAGTAAAATGCGTCCCCATAATTGAGGAGCATCCGTTGGGAGCATGGCTCTCTTGTTTTGATTTTTGACCGGAACTTTCCTGCAGGTTGTCCCAATGTGATGTCACTCCTTGGGGTGCTGGCGGGACTCTTCTCCAGCCTCAGACCACGCCTTTTTGACAGATGACCTTGACTGTTATTTCCTAAAGAAGGAAGAAACTAAGGCACCTCTTTTCACCTTACAATCTGCCCAGACCTGAGTCTGAGGGCATTCTTCCCTCCTGTCTTGCGGGCGAGTGGGCGGGAGGAGGCATCTCTCTTCTTGTCTCTCTTCCCCCATCACATACACCTGCTGTCTTCGGCATCCTCCTTCTCGCCTGTGACACACACCCTTTCCTGCCACTCACAAGCCGTTGTGTGTTTCTCATTCCGAACAGTCCTCTGGACTTGTCTACCTGTGGCCTGGCCTCGTACCTGTCTTTAAGTACACCGTTCTGGGAAGGCTGGATGATACTCGTTGAGTCTCTTTACCTTCCGTTGCCTCTTTAAAAAAATTACATTCTGTGCCTCTCTGTCTATTAAATCGTGGAAGGTTCACAGCAATTGCTGCTGAGTGAGTCCGATTATTATCCCAATTTTACAGATAGAGAAATGATGGTACTCTGAATGATGTCTTTTGATGAGCACTTCTTAATTCAAATGTAGTTCACGATTTTGAAACTTTTTCTTTTATGCTCGGGGCTTTCTTGTCACTTATAAGAAACGTTCTCCTCCCCCAAGGCCATCAAGATATTTCCTTATATTGTCTTCTTGATGTTTTATTGTTTTACCTTTCACGTCCGCCTGGAGTTGCTTTCTTTGTGTATGATGTGAGGTAGGCGTCAAGTTTCATTTCCTTCCATATGGTATCCAATTGACCCAGTGCCGTTTATTGAAAATGCTGCCTTTTATCTATGCTTTGCTTTGCCACCTTTGTCTTAAATCAAGTGTTCATATCTGGACTTTCTAGTCTGCTCCCTTTGGTCTGTTTGTCTGTCATTGCGCTGGGACCCCACTGTCTTCATTTCTGCAATTTTTATCATCACAATCTTGGTATAAAGTAAAGAAAGTCCTCCCACTTTGTTCTGAAAATGGTCTTGGCTGTTCTGGACTTTTTGCATTTCCAAATGCATTTTAGCCCCAGTTCATCAATTTCTAGAAAAAAACCCGCTGGGATTTTCATTGGAATTGCGTTGCATCTATAAATCAATTTGTAAAGAATTGACACCTTTGCACTATATTTAGTTTTCTGATCCTTCCATTTTTTTGAAGATTTTCTTAAATTTCTGTGTGCACATACACATAAATAACTAAAACTATGATACATGGTTTTCCGTTGTTGTAGAGATCTGTATCGTTTCCATTTAGTTTTAGGTATTTGATCTTTTATGTGAATGTAAATTGTATCATTTCTTAAAATTTTTATATTCTAATGGTTGTTGATAATATGAAAATGGAATTCATTTTTATACTTTGATTTTGTCTCCATTGATTATGCTACGTTTACTTATTAATTTTAATAACTTCCCTGGGGGTTCTTTGGGTTTTCTACATACTACAATGATGTTGTCTGTGAAAAATGATAGTTTTATTTCTTCCTTTCCTATCTTGTTTTATATTTTTAGTAGCTACATCTCATCAGCTTAAGAAAATGTATATTTGTGGGGCGCCTAGGTGGCTCGGTCAGTTAAGCATCTGACTTCGGCTCAGGTCATGATCTCACAGTTCGTGAGTTCGAGCCCCGCGTCGGGCTCTGTGCTGACAGCTCGGAGCCTGGAGCCTGCTTTGGATGCTGTGTCTCCCTGTCTCTCTGCCCCTTTCCTGCTCGCACCCTGTCTCTCTCTCTCTCTCAAAAATAAATAAACGTTAAAAGAAAAAAAGAAAATGTGTATTTCTTATTTGCTAAGAGGTTATGTTTCAACTTTTTTCTTTTTAAATGAAAACCAATTTTTTAAAAGTTTTATAAGAATCTCTGCACTTAACGTGGGGCTCGAACTCACAACCCTGAGATGAAGAGTCTCATGCTCTACTGACCGAGCCCATCAGGCGCTCCTGTTTTTAAACTTCTAAAAATAATTTCAGGGGCACCTTGGTGGCTCAGTCGGTTAAGCGTCCGACTTCAGCTCAGGTCATGATCTCACGGTTTGTGGGTTCAAGACCCATCTTGGGCTCTGTGCTGACAGCTCAGAGCCTGGAACCTGCTTCCGATTCTGTGTCTCCTCTCTCTGCCCTTCCCCTCATCACACTCACTCTCTCTCTCAAAAATAAATATTAAAAAAATGTTAAAAAATATAAAAATAAAAATAATTTCAGACTTACAGAAAAGTTTTAAGAGTAATATAAAGAATTCCTGTCTGTTTTTTACTCAGATTCATCAAGTTTGTTTTAACATTCAGTCTGTCTTTATTTTCACGGTTTTTCAAAGCCATTTGAGAGTAAATGTGCCCATCATGTTGCTTTCTCTTTAATGACTTCCGTGTGCTTTTTTTCTAACAAGGACATTCACTGTTCACGTATATAATCACAGAATAGTGATCCAACTCAGGAAATTCAACTTTGATACAATACTGTTACCTAATATCTAGATTTTAATCAAATTTTCTAGTGGTCCTAAGAGTGTCCTTTAAATCAGGGTTTTTGTCTGTTTGGTTGGTTTTCAGGTCTAGAATCCAACCCAGCATCGTGTATTGTATTTGATTGTCATGTTTCTTCAGGCTCATTCAATCTCTAACAGTTTCTCAGCCTTTCTTCGCCTCTCGTGATACTCTTGACAGTTTTGAAGAGTACAGGTGATTTATTATATAGAATAAACTTACTAAGAGTTTTTTTAAAAAATCCTCAATGAGGTCTGCATTTTATATAATGCTTCTTTTATATCTGTTGAGATGCCTTTTCTCCTTTAATCTTTTTCCAACTTTCTTGAAAACTTCTTTTGTTATGAAATATAGCACTTGCAGATAATTGGATAAAACGTGTATGAAAAACCCAAGGAGTGTTTATGAAGTAAATGCGCATGTGGCCATGACTGAGGTCATCCCAGATGCGTGTCCTCCCTACCCTCCTGACCACCACTCCCTCCCTGCCATGCGGTGGCCACCTTCCGATGTTTATGTTCATTACATCCTTCATTTTGTTTCCGGTCTCAGCACCTAAGTATCTGCTTCCAAATAGAACAAGTTAATTTTGTTGTTTCTGAACATGAGATGTGGGAAATCATATAGGATATGTCACTTTGTGGTTTTGCATGTCGTTTTGAGTTTGTTGATTTTATAAGTGTGCTGTTTGAATATACCGTACTGACATCTTATCCATCCACTGTTAGAGTACTTCAAGTTTTCTTCCTTTTTATTTTAGAGAGAGAGACAGAGACAGAGCACAAATGGAGGGGAGGGGGGAGGGAGGGAGACAATCCAAAGCAGGCTCCAGGTTCTGAGCTGTCAGCACAGAGCCCGACGCGGGGCTCGAACCCACGAACCGCGGGATCATGACCTGAGCCGAAGTCGGACGCTCAACCGACTCAGCCACCCAGGTGCCCCAGGTTTTCTCACTCTTATGAACAATTTTGCCGTAAACAATCTAATATATGTAGACGGGTGCAAATTAGTACACATCTCTGTAAGACGTACAGCCCGGCAAGAACTCCTAAGTGATGAGACATGCTTGTCTTCTGCTTTAGGAGATAGTGCCAGTTTTCCAAAGTGGTTGCATCAGTGTGTATTCCCACGTTTGCCCCACATTTTATCTGCCACTAGGTATTGTCAGATTTGAAGATATTAGCCAGTCTGGTAGTGTGCTGGTAGATATGACAGTATTGCTTTGTGATTTTAATTTACATCTTATTTATTTATGAGTCCGAACACCTTTTAATATGTCTGTTGGACATCTGTATTTCTTTTTTGTGAAGTGCCTGCTGAAATCTTTCTTTGGTGAGGAAGATAGATTATCTCTCTTTTTGTTACTATTATTATTATTTTTAATTTTAATTTAATTTATTTCTTTAATTTACATCCAAGTTAGTTAGCATCTAGTACAACAATGATTTCAGTAGATTCTTTAGTGCCCCTTCCCCATTTAGCCCATCCCCCCTCCCGCAACCCCTCCAGCAACCCTCAGTTTGTTCTCCGTAAGTCCTCATATGAGTGAAGTGCTAGGATATTTGTCTTTCTCTGACTGACTAATTTTGCTTAGCATAATACCCTCCAGTTCCATCCGCGTAGTTGCGAATGGCAAGATTTCATTCTTTCTGATTGCCGAGTAATACTCCGTTGTATATATACCACATCTTCTCTATCCATTCATCCATCAATGGACATTTGGGCTCTTTCCATACTTTGGGTATTGTTGGTAGTGCTGCTGTAAACATGGGGTGCATGTGCCCCTTCGAAACAGCACCCCTGTATCCCTTGGATAAATACCTAGTAGTGCCATTGCTGGGTCGTAGGGTAGTTCTATTTTTAATTTTTTGAGGAACCTCCATACTGTTTTCCAGAGTGGCTGCCCCTGTTTGCATTCCCAATCTCTCTTTTTATTATTGACTTGTAGGACCTCTTTATATATTCTGGATTTCAAACCTTGGTCGGTTATGTACAGCAAACATCTTTCCTCATCTTGTGGCTTGTGTTTCGGCTGTCTTTATGGTGTTGTTTTGGTGACCAGAAGCTATTCATTTTGATGTAAATTTATCAACATTATCTTTTAGCCTTAGTGCATTTTGAAGCTTCCTTAGAATGTCTTCCTTTACCCCAAGATCATAACAGAATGTTTTATATTGCTTTAAAGATTTTTTTGTTTTCTTTCACATTTGGGTCTGCAATCTGTCTGAAAGTAGTTTTTGTTCCTTGTATGAACAAGGGGTCCAGTTTCATTTTCCTAATTATGACAATACCACTTTGCAAAAATAGGTTTGTCCCTATTGCGCTGGGGTGCCACCTCCGTTATAATCCAGTCTGTGATTGGGCTGTCTCTTCTTCCAGCAGTCTCCCCCTCAGCCAGTACCACACTGTCTTGATTACTGTAGATTAGTAGTGGGTCTTGATACTTGATTGAGCAAGACTTGCCACTTTGTTTTTCTTCTCTGACATGATTTGGTCCTTCGCATTTTCATATAAATTTCAAAATCAGCTCATCAGATTCTAATAAAACAAAACACTTCTTGGGATTTTGCATTGAATGGATATATCAGTTTGGGGAGTATTGTCCTCTTTACAATATTTAGACTTCCAATCCATAAACATGGTATATCTTTCTCTTTATGTAGGTTTTCTTGAATGTCCCGATAAAAATCTGGTCATTTTCTCTGTGGAAGTTTTGTGCTTTTTTTTTTTTTTTTTTTTTTGCTGGTGTATTTTCAAAGAAATTCAAGACATTTCATTTTATCCAGTTAAAGACTTAAATCTAACTGCAGTATCATTATCGCACTCAACCCAATTAACAAGAATGCCTTCAGCCTACCAATCTATGTTAAATTTTCCCTGTCTCAGAAATGCCTTTTTATGGTTGATTTGTTTGAATCATGATCCAAATAAGGTCCACACATTTCATTAGGTAGATGTGTCTCTTAAGTCTTTTTTGGTTTGCAGTTTTTTTTTTTCCTTTTGATCTTGAATCCCTTTTAATCTCTAATTGATTCTCCCTCTCATCTTTTCCCTACATCATCTATTTGTTGAAGGGGTCATTAGTCTTGTAGAATTTTCCACATTCTGGGTTTGGTGGTCATTATTCTCATGGTGTAATTTAACATATTCCTTTGTTCTTTGTGTTTTCTGTGAACCAAAAATTACACTTGGAGACTTGATTAGATTTTGCTTCAATTTTTTTTTTTTTTTTTAAACAATACTTCTTGTGTTGTTTTGTATATTTCTCATTACAAAACATCCCGAAACAATGTCCGGGTGTTCCACTTTTGGAGATGTTCACGTCGAGCAGTGGGTGCAGGTGTTGGATTGTTTCATTATAAAATTCCCCACCAGCCTTTCTTCTCATGACTTTAGTGGTCGCAAATAATCATTGCTTAGATCTATTATCTCATTCTGTGTTAGAAAATGGTAATTTTCTTTTTATTGTCTGTGAAATCTGTAGTATGGCCCCATTTTCTATTCTGTTACTTGTTATTATTGCCTTTTCTTTCTTTTCCCCCTGGATAATTCTTACCAGGGGATTATCAAGTATATGAGTTATGTTGAAGAATCAAGTTTTGGCTTTGATATTCCCTATTGTGTGTTTATTTCCTAGTTCAATAATTTCTCCTCGAAGTCATATTATTTTCTTTTTTGAGGGGAGTTTTGTTGCTGTTCTTTTTCTTGTGAGGCATGTTTAGCTATTTTTTTGGCGTTTTTATTTTGAGTTTATTTACTTATTTTGAGGTAGGGGAAGGAGCAGAGAAGGAGGGAGGGAGAGAGGATCCTAAGCAGGTTCCTCACTGTCATCACGGAGCCCAACGTGGGACTTGAACTCATGAACCTGAGATCATGACCTGAGCGGCAATCAGGAGTTGGACGCTTAACCCACTGAGCCACCCAGACACCCCCTGGCCTTTTTTAAAATAACATTGTCAGGTTGCTATTAGGTACTGGAAATACTTAAGTGTTAGATTAGCTGCATCCTCAAATTCTGATAGTAGTATTTTTATTGCTTTTTGCTATCAAGTATTTTTTTTTTTTTTTTTTTTTTCTTTTTTTATTTTTGGGACAGAGAGAGACAGAGCATGAACGGGGGAGGGGCAGAGAGAGAGGGAGACACAGAATCGGAAACAGGCTCCAGGCTCCGAGCCGTCAGCCCAGAGCCCGACGCGGGGCTCGAACTCACGGACCGCGAGATCGTGACCTGGCTGAAGTCGGACGCTCAACCGACTGCGCCACCCAGGCGCCCCTGCTATCAAGTATTTTTGATGTCTACAATGATTTCTCCTTTGACCAGTGAGTTATTTAGAAGTACATTGTTTAATTTCCGAATATTTGAAGATTTTCCAGGTATCTTTCTGTTAATTGCATTCTTAGTTTAAGTCTTCTGTGGTCAGAGAACTCACTTTGTATTATTTCTCTTCCTTTAACGTTTCTGAAACTGCTTTAGGTGGTGGAAGTTCCACGTACACTTGAAGGGAATGTGCATCCCAGTATTTTGGGGTACGGTATCTTAGAAACGTCAGTTAGGGCAAGTTGGCTGAAAACACTGTCCAGGTCTTCTGTGTTCTTACTGATTTTCCATCTGCTTGTTCTGTCAGTTACTGAGAGAGGGGTGTTGGAATCTGCAGCTGTGATTATGGATTTGTCTGTTTTTCAATTCTAACAGCTTCTTTGGTGTATTTTGAACCTCTGTGCTTGGGTGCATACACATTTAGTAGTGTTCTGTTTTCTTGAATAAATCGATCTATCTATCTCTGTGTAATGCCTCTCTTTGTCCCTAGTAAATATTCCTTTCTCGGAACGTTACTCCCTGAATTTAACATACGCACTTTCCTTTGATTACTGATTGGATGATATATTTCTGTTCGTATGTTTATTTTTAACCTATTCATGTCTTAGATTTGGAGTGTAGTTATTATAGAAGGCATGTAGTTGGGTCTTGCTTTTTTACCCAATTTAATAATCTCTGCCTTTTAATATGAATGTTTAGGTCATACACATTTGAAGTGACGATTGATAGGGTTTGGTTGGTTTATTTTATTTTTTATTTATTTATTTTTTTTTATTAAAAATTTTTTTTTCAACATTTATTTATTTTTGGGACAGAGAGAGACAGAGCATGAATGGGGGAGGGGCAGAGAGAGAGGGAGACACAGAATCGGAAACAGGCTCCAGGCTCCGAGCCATCAGCCCAGAGCCCGACGCGGGGCTCGAACTCACGGACCGCGAGATCGTGACCTGGCTGAAGTCGGACGCTTAACCGACTGCGCCACCCAGGCTCCCCTGGTTTGGTTGGTTTAAATCTACCATCTTTCTTTTCGTTTTCTTTTTAAAAAAATTTTTTTAACGTTTGTTTATTTTTTGAGAGACAGAGACAGAGCATAAGCTGGGGAGGGGGTGGGGGGGGGGTGGAGTCGCAGATTCCGAAGCAGGCTCCAGGCTCCGCGAGCTGTCAGCACAGAGCCCGACGCGGGGCTCGAACCCATGAACCACGAGATCATGACCTGAGCCAAAGTCGGACGCTTAACTGACTGAGCCACCCAGGCGCCCCCTTTTCGATTTCTATCGACTCCACTCGTCTTGCTGTTTTTCTCCTTTGCTGCTGCTTTCCGAGAGGGGGTGTGTGAACATAAACAATTTGTATTTCATGTTTGAAATAGAAGAATCATTTTTTGGGACTTTTTTTGGTTCCATTTTTACGATTCCAGTTTATCTTCACTATCGGCTTATTAGTTATGCTTCCTTTAATAAATTTGTATTGGTTGTTCTGGGGAGTATAATGTACTTCGCTGACTTATTACAACATGTATTCCAATGAAACGATGCCACTCTGCATACGGGGCAAGGTCCTGCGTGAGCACGTCCTGAGAGTACAGACTATGCTCGCGGGGGCTGCCGTTGCCTCTTCTCACCTTTGGTGCTCTTGTTTTTCTGTAGTGCACGCCATCATGCGTCCCACCCACTGTACCTTGCTACTTTATTTCCTGGAGATATCCAACCATCTTCTAAAGCAATGAAAATGAGGAACATACTTTTTTGATATTTGCCATCATTTAGGCCGTTTTCGTGCTTTTCATTTCTTTTTGTGAAATGCCCATTCTCACTCGGCATCCTTTGGCCGCAAGAACCTCCTTTTCGACTCTGGTTAGTCGAAGACTGCTGCCCGTGAATTCTCACAAGCTTTTATCTGAAACAGTCTTTATTTCGCTTCCATTTAGTTAATACATTTTAATTTTGAGCGTAGTTTTGGATTTCAAGAAAAATCAAGCAGAGCCTGCAGAGTTCCTGTATCCTTCACTGTCCGAGCACGTCCAGCCTTTCCAGCAGCCCTTCCGCGTGTTTTTTTTTTTTTTAATTTTTGTTTAATGTTTGCTTATTTTTGAGAGAGAGAGACAGAAAGAGACAGAGCATGAGCAGGGGAAGGGCAGAGAGAGAGGGAGACACAGAATCTGAAGCAGGCTCCATCCAGGCTCTGAGCCGTCAGCACAGAGCCCGACGTGGGGCTCAAACCCACGAACCGTGAGATCATGACCTGAGCCGAAGCCTGGCGTTTAACCGACAGAGCCCCCCCCTCCCCCCCAGGCACCCCAGCCCTTCCGCATGATAATCATGCTTATTTTAAAGTCCTTGTGTGATCGGTCTGTGTCTGGGTCCCATGTCCTCCCCCTCCGTGTCCTCCTGCCTTCCTCCTGCACATCTTCACCCTGAGCTCCCTGGCTCACTCCCCTGTGTTCTCCTCCCCTCTCTTGAGGGTCTTGTCACTGTCCATCCTCGTTCATTTGCTTGCCTACATCCCGGTGGGAGCTGTGCCCCTCAGGGCAGGCCCTGGAACACGGGCATCTCTTGGCCCTGCGTCTGGGGCTGGGTAATTGGGCTAACTCACAGACTCACGACAGTGACCGCACCAGTGGGTGAGAGAAGGAAGGGACGAAGACACAAGAGGTTACTTCCATGCTAAGAGTTCCAGGGAACATTGCTGAGTAAAATTGAGTCATCCACTTTATATTTCAGAAAATTCACAAAAATAACACATTCTTGAAACATTTAGCAATTTCGGGAGTTCTCTGAAACAGGGAGTCTCCCTCCCCCGCCACTACAGTCTAAGGTAATATATGCTTCCAGACTTTTCCCTAAATGAGTGAATGCATATACAAGTAACGTGTATTGCACATACATACGTAAACATAGTTTGTATTAAGAAATGGGCTCATACTGTATATAAAATCCTTCACGTCATCTTTTCATTTACGGTATCACAGGCGTCTTTCTGAGTCAGTGCATATCTATCGGTAACTTTGAAACTGCTTATACAGCATACCCACGGATAGATCTAGCATAACTTATTTCAGCTTCCCTCTTTTGGTAGACATTTTAATTGCAGTTCTTTGCTTGTGTTGTGATACTGATGGCTGATGCGCTTGAGGGCTTACCACGGGCCAGGGACCATGCCCTGAGCTTCCGGTGGCTGAGCTCATCGAACTTTCTAATGCTTTCTGAATCACGCACAGTTGTTCTCTCTCCTTTCTCCTCATTAGCATAGCTGGCACTGAGAAGGACTGAGCCTGATGCTTCCGGACTGTGCTCATCCACTATGACCTCTCCAGGTCATTCCAGCCCAAAGCAGCCAAGTTTTCCAAAGTGTTGGTGCCAGAGCACTGGCGTGTGGGAGTCTAGCTTTCCCGTGCTGTATTCACTGCGGCGGATACACTGTCGCTCCCTGCTTCAGGGGCCCTCTCTTGCCCCTCTCCTCACCTCCCTTAAGAGGGCAGGTCCCTTGCGACCACTCGAAGCTGGATTCAGGTCTGTCTATCCATTCTATGGCCCTGGAAGCAGATTGGGGATCTTAGTTGCTTGATTTCCCAGGGGAGGCCAACCTGAATGTGGTCCAGTGAAATGTAATCAGGGACTTTATAGTGTCTGTTTTCGACTTTCCCAAACCTCCTGGCTGCCAGATCTCGACCTTTCATCCCAGGGGTGGTATAAGTCTCTCCGAGGACAGGCTTGAGTTGATGGATTTTTTTCCTGTCGTGTGCTGGGCCAAACGACTACCTCTTTGAATTCCACATTTCCAGTCTTTTCCTGCAAATCAAGGTGGGTTTGCAACTTCAGCTAATTCTGATGTACGGCCAGAAATGATGCGTGCTGTTCCTGGGTTGTGAGGGGCTCGGAGGAACAGGCAGAGGCAGGCGGGGGCTCCTTTCCATTGGCTCCAAGAAGCCTTTCCAGAGTGCCTGTCCCTCATGTTGGGCAGAGGCCTCCAGGCCACAGCTGATCACACTGACTTTCCCCTGTATTAATGTCTTTGTTTAAGACTGCTTTACTGGGGCGCCTGGGTGGCTCAGTTGGTTAAGCGTCCGACTTCGACTCATATCGTGATCTCATGGTTTGTGGATTCAAGCCCCACGTCAGGCTCTGTGCTGACAGCTCAGAGCCTGCAGCCTGCTTCAGTTTCTCTCTCTCTCTCTCTCTCTCTCTCTGCCCCTACCCCACTCGTGCTCATGCTTGTCTCTCCCTGTGTCTCAACAATAAATACACATTGAGAAACAAAACAAAACAAAGCGCCGCTCTACTGAGGCATATATGTCATGCGATAAAATTCACCCGCCTAAAGCACCCAGGTGGATACGTGCCAACAGTCACACAACCCTCAACCAGCGGCACATTTGAACATTGCCATCACCGCCTTGTGTCCTTGTTCTTGCTTTTGCCCTGTCCCTCGCTTCCTCCCCACTGCGGACCAGGCAACCAGCGATTTGTGTCTGGAGGCAAAGATTTTGCCTTTTCTAGAATTCCTGATAAACGGAATCGTGTGTCGGCTTGTCTTTTCTCTCTGGCTTCTTTTCCTTAGTAAAATACGTTGGGAAGTTATCCCCGTTATTACCACTAGGCTGTTCCTTTTTAGTGCTGCATCCTAGCCCATTGTATGGACAGTTAGTGCCTTGTGTGTATATTCCCTCGGCGAGGAACATGGAAATTCGTCCACTTTGTGGCTATTGTGAATCGCGCCAGTGTGAACATTTGTGTACAAGTCTGTATGTGGACGTAAGTTTTCATTTCATCTGGCCAAATACCTAAGAATGAATTGCCGGATTGAATGATAAATGCATATTTAGCTTTTTAAGAACCTACCGTTTTCTAAATTACTGTACTATTTTGCATTCCTACCAACAGTATCTGTGGGTTCCTGTTGCCTCATATCTGTGCCAGCAAAGGTGTTGGCTTTTAATAAAAGTATTAATTTTAGTTATTTTTTTTAATTTTTAAATTTTATTTTACGTAGGCTCCACGCCCATTGTGGGGCTTGAACTCACGACCCTGAGATCAAGACCTGAGCTGAGATCAAGAGTCGGATGCTTAACTGACTGTGGCCCCCAGGTGCCCCTCAGCAGTTTTAGATTTACAGAAGAGTTGCAAAGCTAGTACAGAGGGTTCCTTATACCTTTAATCTTCTAATGAGATGATTCTCAACCAGGGCTGATTTTTGCCCCCATAGACCTGTCGCAATGTCCGGAGACATAGTTTAGTTGTCACATCATGGGGTGCGGGGCAGCCAGGGGGATTCTACTGACACCTAGTGGGTAGAGGCCATTTGAGATTGAGGTGGCCGTTGGATGCCTCTTGGGACCTTTTCCTTCTGCATGTATTGGTCACTGAATTCCCGCCTACTGTCATGGAGCCTCTCTGCCGAGTCTATCTAGGCCTGAAGAATCAATCCAAAAAGGAGAAAGACGTTTTTCTCCAGTTCCAAGTGGACAGTTTCAACCTCCAGTGACCACCAGACCGGAGGACACAGGTCTGGTTCCTATAGGACAGTGACCCACATGGGAATGACTATCTTTGGACGTTCCTTGACCGTCTCTCCTCCCTCTGGACAGAGGTCACTGACTTTGCTTTGTTCCTTGGTTTTACTGCCTGCCCTTCACACAATGCCTGTAATTAGCATACCGCCACTCAGTGTTGCCCAAGTAACTGTATAGATCATTTCTCATCTCCACAGTCAGATTATTGCCAGAGGGCTGAATGACATCCTCCGGGACTTCAGTAACAATGAGGAGGACTTCTTAACGGTCATGGAGATTGTGGTCAGATTGTCAGAAGACGCAGGTGTGTATAAGGATTGTGTACGTTTATTTTTTACTTGTGTATTTCCAAGAAATTGCGTATAACCACCGGTAGTGAATTAAAAAGAAAACCTGGGTATTGATCGAAAATTTTAAGCAATGTCTAAGCATGAATGGATATTGTCATCAACAATGGGTGTCTTATTTGGCATCAAATTATCCTTATTTTTAGAAAATTAGAATGACTAATGGCCATGAATGCCATTTGCCCTGGCAGTTAAGGCCTTTTGTATTCCATGCATTTTGCCCGACTGTTGGTTGCTAAGAAAGACCACATCAAAAGAAGTCTTTTGGATTAGAACAATCCCAGTCATTAGTTTCCGTCACCTGTAATCTTTGTAGGCTGATCTTGATTTCTCTCTCTCTCTCTCTCTCTCTCTCTACTTCTCCATGATTGCTCTCCGGGGAGGAAAGCACGCTGCTGGGTGGTAGGCACTGAGACGTCCCTCCTCGCCCCTCCTCCCCCGTGCACGCAGGAGTGAGTGGTGGGGTTACCAGTACCGAGAGCTGCCCTGCGCCCCCCGACCCCCCATTTGTAACGATCAGTGAACAGCTTCAGAAAGTTTCTGAAATCTTACACTGCTTTAGATTTTGATCATTTTCACTGAAAATAGAAAAATAAACATTCCATATAGCTCCTGTATTAGTTTAAAATATTCAGATGAATATGACACAATGCTTTTAAAAAGGCCCAAGTGGATGTTTTGAATCCTTAAATGGGTTCTCTTTGTAAATGAGTCACCATTTACAGTGCTGAAGCAATTATATATTTGTGTTAAATTTAATGTGGTATATTGGAGCTAGAGCCGCTCTTTTGTTTAATGCTCTGCCTTAGAAATAATTGGGATGCGTGGATTGTGGGGGAGTGCATTTATGAAAGAATTATTTATAATGTATACATTCCGGCTGGAATTTAAATAAGCACAACCCATAGGTCTGGCATATGTGCCATTAGTTGTAATGGCTTTTGGACGCTGGCCCAGCGTTGCAGACTGCCTGCTCCCTCCTCGATTTATATATGGCTTGTTATAATAGAGTTGTCATTCTCCCTTCCTTTTATGTTTTTATATTGCTGGATAGCTTATTAGCTTTTTAAGCCTGTCTGTAGCATAAATACTCTAAACGGGAAATGATTTTTAAACTGCGTTTGTCTAATTTCCTTGATGAAGTATTTTAGTAAGAAAAGCTAGAAACTATCGCCATACACTCTGTAAGATGCTTGGCTTATTCTTATACGATTCTTCTCTGATTTTTTATTGCTGCAGAGCCCACGGTGCGGACCGACCTGATGGAACAGATTCCTCCCATTGCCGTCTTTTTACAAGAAAACAGATCGAATTTTCCAGGGGTGCTCGCGGACTATCTTACACCGATCGTAGTGAGGTACCTCACGGATCCGAACAACCAGGTGTGAAAAATTGTAACCTTAAGATCTGTGCAGCGAATTCTCCTTAGTCATATTTGTAGCTGATATCCCTAATTCAGAAAACAGCTTTGTGGAGTTAAGTGACTCAAGAACAAAAGATCTATTTGTGCTCCGTTCCTCCAATTGTTCAGGCAGATAGGGCTCATTCTTATTATCATGAGATACTTCTTTTTTTTTTTTTTAACTTTTTATTATGGAAATTTTCCAACACACAGCAGTGGAGAGAATATTAAAATGAATGTCCGTGTACTCTCTACCCAGCTTCGACTGTCATTAACATTTGACCAGTGTTTTCTCATTTATCTTAAGATAATCCAACCCAGATAAAAGCATTTCCCAGATACCGTATCATTTCTACTGTAGATGCTTTGGTATTACTCTCTGAGAAATACAGATACTTTTCAAAACACATAATAGCAATCCCATTATCACATGGATAGAATTTATGAATAGATCTTTGATATTTCACTAATCTCTAGTCATTGTTCAGATTTTTCACTTTTCTCAGAAATCTGGTTTCATGCGGGCAGTCTCTTTAAATCAAATCCACATGAGGTCCATATATTACATTTGATTGATGTACCTTTTACAATTTCTTTTAATTTGTCATAATTCATCCTCCCTTTTATTCCTCTGCTCCAAGGAAACTAAGTCATTAGACTATAGGATTCCCCACATTTGGGATCTGGCTGATTACATCCCCATAGTGTGGTTTGAAATGTTCCTCTGTTCCCAGTACTTCCTACGAACTGCTAGTTAAGTCTACAGCCTTGGTCAGACTCAGAGTTTTGGGTTGTTGGATAAGAATCCTTTTTAGGCCCTGCTGCTGTATCAGATCAGGAAGCACAAAAGCAGTGTGGCCACCACATTTGGGTTTTGTCAGCCTTATCTGTTCTTTACAAAATTCCCCACCATGAGTTTGTATTGATATTTCCACGTTAAATTGAGGACTATAGGGCTTTTACTTATTTGATTTTATATTTGTAACTCTTGTGCTTTTTTGTTGTTTTGTTTTTGTCTTTTTACACGGTACACATCTTGCTTTTTAATGGCATTAGTGTGTGTGTGTGTGTGTGTGTGTATCCAAAATAAAAATGCCAGTATGATTACTAACAGTTTGGTGGGATAACTGAATATAGTTTAAGGTTTCTTTGCCGTTCTTTTTGTTTTCGGACTGTCTCCCACTAGAGATGCACAGTCGCACAGTCGTATTAACATTAGTATTAATGAGACTGTGTTTCAAAGTTACTTGTATTAACCCTTTTTGTGCCTGAGCTCTCAACTTGATCTGCCATTAGGCTCATTTATCTTCATTTATCTCTTAGTTTTAGGAATTGCTTTAGCTTTTACATTTGGATTTAATTTAGACTTATAACAATTATTTAAGATGTTTGTACATGATTCCAAGTCAAAACTGTAAAACAAAGCACATTCAGAAAAATCTGACTTCTATCCCTACCTCCCCCATCTGTTCCCTACTCCTTCTGTAGATGGCCATTTTTTTCTACGTTTTGACTTATTCTTTTTTTCTTAAAAAAAAAAAAAGGTTATTTATTTATTCTGAGAGAGAGCAAAAGACACAGAGATGGATCATGAGCAGGGGAGGGGCAGAGAAAGAGAATCCCAAGCAGGCGCCGTGCTATCGGCGCAGAGCCCAAGGCAGAGCTTGAACTCACGAACCAGGAGATCGTGACCTCAGCCAAAATCAAGAGTTGGATGCTCAACAGACTGAGCCACCCAGGCGCCCCTTAGGTTTTAATTTATTCTTACCTTTAAAAAATACACACAGGGGGGCCCCTGGGTGGCTCAGTCAGTTAAGCGTCCAGCTTCACCTGAGGTCATGATCTCGCAGTCCGTGAGTTCGAGCCCTGCGTCGGGGGTCTCTGCCGACAGCTCAGTTCAGAGCCTGGGGCCTGCTTCGGATTCTGTGTCTCCCTCTCTCTGCTTCTCCCCTGCTTGCAGTCTGCCTCCCTCTCTCTCTGTCTCTCAAAAATAAATAAACATTAAAAATTTTTTTTTTTTTTTAGTGCACACAAGTGGGTATCTCTGAGCAGATACGCGTATGTCCTTGTGTTCCTTGTTCCTTTCTCAGATGCAAAGTGGCGGCCCATGCCTGATGCTGTCCCTTGCTTTCCCCACCATCCAGGGTATTCTGCAGATCACTCCTTTGCAGTCTAGGCAGAGCTCCCTCATCCCTTTTTCCAGCAGCAAGCTCCTCCACTGCAAGGATGGAGTGTAGTTTATCGATAGACATTTGGGTTCTTTCTACTTTTCTGTCACTTCAGAATTGTTGCCACAGGTAGCCTCTCAGCCTTTCTATTTGTCAGTTACTCTGGGATTTGCACAAAGGCTAAATGTATTTTTTTTTTAAGTTTATTTATTTATTTTGAGAGAGAGAATGGGAGCAGGGGAGGGAGAACCGAGAGGGAGAGACAGAATCCCTAGCAGGCTCCGTGCTGTCAGTGCAGAGCCCGACGCGGGCCATGACCTGAGCAGAAATCAGGAGTTGGATGCTTCATGAACTGAGCCACCCAGGCACCCTAGAGGCTAAATGTATTTATAATTTTTAATGATATGCCAAGTTTTCATTATTGCTGTTTTCAGATAGTTCTGCCATTTTGGCTTGCTGTTTCTCCCTTGCTCTGAGCATTTTTAAAAAGCAAATACTTGAGCTGTTAACTATGACAGGATTAAAGGTAGTGTTCCAATAAGGAGGACAGTCCTTCTGTTTCCACTCCTCTGATGTCAGTGTTTTGATTACTTTCACATGTTCTTGTCTAGGTGCTTCCGTCTTCCCCCACATAGGTCTGAGCTTGACGTGATGCGGTTTTCCCCATCCATTCATTTATTCCGGCGGTTTCTGAGTGCCCGATAGGAGCCAAGCGTGGTGCTTTGTGCTGGGGATAAAGACCTGAGTAGGACCGATTTCCTGCCCCAGAACGCGAATCTGCACGTAGTGGACATTGTACATCTTCATAATCTTCCTGTTTTTACTTTGGTTGAATGCTTAGCTTTCTTCCAGCTTTTTTGATACGGTAGATGCAGTGAGCATCTGTTCTTTTACCTTTGGATATGTTCTTGAAAATGAGATTGCACTGGGTCAGAGAACTGGACATTTCCTTGACCTTTGTCATAGATCACTGCCATCTGTTTGGTTCCAGAAGGGGAGAGGCTAGAACGGTGGTTTGGACCCCAGGCTCTCGGCTGTGTGTGCCCTGCGACAGCCACACCCACTGCCCTCGCACGGCGGCCACTCCTTTTGCCTTGGCGTCTCCGGAGCTCAAGTCCCCAAGAGGGCCTTCCACCCCCTCACCGCAGCCTGCCCTCCCTGCTCGGCCACCGCGCTGAGCCTTCACGGGTCCCTGAGGTCCTCCTCGGCTGTCCCCTCCCTCGTGTCCCCCTTTCTGGTCTCTCCACTGGTACCCTCCCCCCCCCCCCCCGCCCCCCCAGTTGTGTCCTTCTGACAGGGCCTCTGCCGCTCTGGTCCTGCCTGCCCATCACAGCCCTCCTGCATCACGGAGGCTGAGTCTGCGGGGCGGGGGGTGCACCGATTGGTGCCATCGCACATTTATGGATTCGATCGCAGCCGACTGCAGCACTGTCCGCCTACCCTTCCACTTGTCCCTGCTCAGCTGCTCCCACGTCGCCCAAGGCAGCTCTTTCAGGCCGCTGCCACTGTCATCACGCCTCTTCACCTTGCCCTGCCTGGCACCAAACGGGTGACCTGGCCTTTGCCTCCACAGAGGAAATAGAGACCTTCAGTCTTCATCCCCTCCCTCGATGAGTGGAAGCCGCGTCTGCTTCTTCCAGTCCCCCGGAGCCGCAGCCTGGGGCCATCGAAATCCTCCCTTCTCTTGCCTCCCTCGCCCAGCTGGACCTTGGCCGTGTGTCCTTTCTGTCCACGATAAACATAGAACTCTTGAGTGCGCCCCCTCTTCTCCGTTCTTATCACCTTCAAACATAGAAAGGCAGCAGAGTCCGATCTCCCCGAAGGGTTTTCCTTCGGGCACAGCCGACTCCATGGGCCGCCAGCCCCCCACCCGCCATGGCACCTCCAATTGGTGCCTCCCCCTCACTCTGCCCAGGCTGGTAGCCTTGCTCCTTCCGGAGGCCCCTCTTCTCCTCCTCCTGTCTAGCTCTGCCTCACTGTGACTGAGGCCAGCCCTTTCAGAAATCCCCCCTCCCACCCTGTGGGAGTGCCTCACGGTCCCCCAGGGGGTAGTAAGATCTGAATTAGGCCGGGATCCAGATTCTTTTGCATATGAGAAGGGTGGGTGTGTCCTGTCCCCGTCCCGGGAGCGTCTGCAGCTCAACCCAGGCCTTCCTCCGTCCGTCATCATCATGTCATCCTCATTCCTCATGGGTACTCTTTCTGGCCTTGGCACTTGCAGTGACTCGTGGGAGGTGTGAAATCACAGAATCATGCCGGGTGTCGGTATCCTTACCGTGGTCGCCGGTACTGTGAACAGCTTCCGTTTCTTGATCTCTCACCATGTGATGCACCATGCTCCAGGATTAGCGAGGATTATCTTGTTTACCCTTCCTAACCACCCTGCAAAGTAGGGGCTCATTAGTTCCTCTTTGTTTTAGAGGTGAGGGAGCTGAGGTGCAGAGAAACGTGGTTGTGTGTGCTGGGGCGCGGCTGAGCTGGAGAAGGACCCCGGGATGCCGGGCTTGGTTTCCTGAGGCTCATCTGGTAAAATTTTGGGGATTGCCCGGGCTCTTCTGGATCCTGTAACTAGTATTTTCTCTGCCATTTTAGACTCTGAGCACTGACTGTCGGAACCGCGTCTTAATTTGATACATCTCTGAGACCGAGCCCAGGGCCTGGGACCCGGTAGAGTTGGAGTGGAGGGCTGTAGAACTGAATCAGCCGACTCCATTCGCTAGTGTAGCCACATTTCTTCAGCTGTCCTGAGCTACTCGCCTTCTGTCTCCGGGGGAATGGGTGTCCCAACCCCTCTTCACATTTGATGGCTTCATTCCCTCTTTGTTCCCGCTTCTTGTCTCCTAGCTGCCTTACTTTTCCAGCCTCCCGCACTGGCTTTTCTCTTTTGAGTATCATCATGCCTACCTCCCCCTCAGCCTCCTGTTCCCTGGCCTTGACCCTGAGCGGACCACTGCCGAGCTTCTTGAAAGAGGAGCTTCTTGAAAGAGGAGCGTCCGTCCGGAGCCTCTTCCCTGCAAGGGCTCCCAGCCAGGCGGCAACCCAACCCACTGCAGCCGATGCCCCGAGAGCCCGTGGAGATGTGTCCTGCTGGGGACTCAGCTGTCTTACTGTGAAACCCAGTGTTTCTGTTTCTTCAAAAATAGTTGTGATCTTTAAAATACCGTGGAATATTTTAATGACACGAGAGGACTGTGTAATAAATACCCGTATACCTACACACTCACTCAACAAATGTTAGCCTTTTGTAGTTTTGCCTTAGACCTATTTAATTGCTTTCTTTATAGGTTACAGATACGGTTAAAACTGTGCTGTGCCCCTTCTCATGCCATTCCTCTCCCTCTCTCCCCTTTTGTAGGAAACTACCACCCTGAGCCTGGGGTGTCCCTCCCATCCAGAGTTTTAGACTCCCACCGGTCATGTAAGCGGCCTCGAGTAAGAGAGTGCCTTGTTTCAGGTGCTTTAGAACCTTAAATCAATGGCATCAGACTGTACTTTGCCTTCTGCCCCTTGCTTTTATTCCTCCGTTTTAAGATCTAGCCACACTGATCCAGAGAGCTCTTGGTCATTCATCTTAACTATTTGAAACTATTGGCATTCATACTTTTTCCACAATTGATTTATCTTTTGAGTGACTTCTTTTTTGCCTTTACTTGATCTTTTTGCGCCCTTGGTCACCATTAACTACTTTCGGGTTTTTGAAGAACCTTTCTTGGATGTCCCCTGGCCACTTAACGTTGCTCTCCCCCACGATGGGGCACAGGGCCGACCGGGCCACGTTCTCCGTTCCTTCCGGAGTTCGTCGTCAAGCAGATGTGCACCAGGGTCACCTTACTGCCTCTATCTCTGTCTTGGTGACTAGCCATATGATTTCGGTGACAGTGAAGTGGCATTCATTTGGGGGCCACTGGCCCCCTCACACCGTTCTGAGCCCTTGGTCGTGCCCCCCATGGCTGCCCTGGGAGGTGGGTGAGGCCATCGTGCCCTTCTGTGGACGAGAAGCCGAGGCTTGCCCGAGGGGGCCCAGCTACTGACTGTGGGATGCAGATGAGGCGCAGCCTTGAAACCACTGCCGTGTCTCCTATGGGTGACCCAAGTGTCCCCCCAACCCCTTGCCTGCCTGCCGGTCTGGTCCTCCCCTGGCCCTGGCCTTGGCCCGCCCTCCACGGTATGGTTTTCTCACCGTGCCGGATTCCCTGGGTGATCCCCTCGCCTCTGCGGGCACGTGGCTGCCTCTCAGCCAGGCCTCCAGAGCTGGCGCGTCCCCACAGCCCCCTGATGGTTCTCCCGGGGCACCTGTTGCGTCGCGTCGGGCCCTCAGACTCCAGCACCCACTCCTGTTCTTTTTACCTTCGGTCTCGCCCCTCTTTCCGTGTCTTCCACGTGGTGATCGGCGGTAGCCCGAGGCATAGTTGATTTCCAGGATTGTCCGCAGTGACCAGCTGAGCTCTCTTCGGCAGCGTCTCTCAAACCTCCCCTCTCCTCTCTGTGCCCCACCCCCCGAAACCACGCCTCGGTCAAAGCCAGAGCAGCTGTGCCCCGGGACCCCTCGCCCGCCCTGGCAGCTTTCAGGGCCGCTTGAGGCTTCTCACGGGTCACCCTCCCCGAAGCCGTGTCTGGTCTTGTCACTCCTCTGCTTTCCCACGCATGGGGCTCCCAGTGTCCGGGAGTCATCGCCAGAGGCCCCAGCCCTGCCCGACCCCAGCCGGCCCTTCAGCCTCCCTCCCCGGGGCCGCCCGTGTCCCTGTCTCGAGTCTTGGCTCATGTGCCGTGCTGTCCTGTCCCCATCCCTTGCTTGCTCTAGCAGTGCCCAGGAGCGGCCGAAACAGCACCACGAGCCAGGGGGCTTAAAACGGCGCATGTTTATTCTGTCACGGATGCGGAGGCTGGAAGTCCCAGACCCAGGTGTCGTCAGGGTCACGCTCGCTCTCCAGGCTCCAGGGGAGAATCTGTTCGTTGCCTCTTCCGGCTTCCGGAGGTGCCGACCCCCTTGGCTGCTGGCCGCATCCCCAGCCTCTGCCTGTGTCTGCATGTGCTGTCCCCTCCTCAGTCCGTCCTCCCCCCTCGCCTCTCTTTTGTGAGGAGACTTGTGATTTCACTTAGGGTCATCCTGGCAATCTTGGATGGCCTTCCGGTCCTTACCGTGACCCCCAATCCCATCTGCGGAGACCCTCTTTTCCAAAGGAGGTCGTGTTCGAAGGCTCCAGAGATTGGATGCACACATAGCTTCGCCCACCGCCCCCGGCGCCTAACCTTGGCTTCTAACCGCCTTTGACGTTCTCCTCCGCGTCCGCCCAGGCCCTGCCCTTCCTGCCTGCTGCGCCTCAGCTGCCACCTGGGACTGGGGCCGGCCCTCCTGGTCTGCGCCGCTCTCCCGGTCTCTGCTCCAGGCATGCGCCAGGAGCTCAATAAGCGTTTGACATCTCAGAGTTAGACACCAGCTCCTGTCACCTCAGCCTGGCAACATTGTCGGGGCATCATCTTTTCTCTCCCCGCCCCTCCCACGGGGACTGTGGCAGTAGCTGCCTTGCCGACCTTTCTGCCCTCGGTCTTTCATCGCCTCCAATTTACTTGGGACGCCGCTGCCGGAATGATCTTTCTAGAAGACTGTTTTCATCTTGTCAGTTGCTGGGAGGCTTCCACGTCAGAGTGCCTGCGTGGCGTCTTTTGTGACTGTCGTCTGCCAAGCTGCCACTCTGTCTTCACACCCTCGGCCCCGCTCCTCTTTCCCTGCCTCAGCCTCAGCCTCACTGTGCTGGGCCGCGTCTGCCATTACCTGGGCTGTAAATTGGAATTTCCTGCGCTTTCATTTCCCCAAGCGTGTTCTCTGGGCAGCTTCCCGGGATCCCCCCCCCCCCCCTCCGAGTTGCAGTGTTCGCTCGCGCCCCCCCCCCCCCCCCCCCCCCCCTGAAGAACAAAGAGCTCGTCGGCCTGGCTCCTCTCTGGTCTGGACTGAGGCGTCCTCTGGGTCCTGTCTTGCAGGGTCTTCTCTGGGCCCCTGCCCCCCGGCCCCCTATGTGTGCGTAGGCGAGTGTCTGCGTAGAAAGCTGGGGTACAGGTCGTGAGGGAAAAGGGGGGGCATGTCACAGACCGATGGGGGACATGCCTTGAGGGGGGTTCTGGGGAAAGGGATGTTTGGCCTGAGAGGAGAGGAACGGAGGGAACCAGCCCGGCAGGGGGAGCGGCGTATTCTAGGGCCTCCGGGAAGAAGTACGGGTGGAGGGCGGGAGGCCTCGTGCGGCCCATGCACGCGGCAGGGGACAGGGCCAGCTTGGCACCCTGCATCGGGAGTTTGGGTCCCGAGAGCACCTCCGCTTGTTCCGTGTTTCACCTTTGGCCTTTTGTCCTCTTCTAGGTCAGAAAATCAAGTCAGGAAGTGCTCTTGATTCTTCTGGAACAAGATCTAATTTCCCAGCACGATATTGAAAACAAAGTGTGTCCGATCCTGCTGGCACTCTCTGCCCCAGACAGCGACGACGAATATAAAGCAGAAGCCGTGAACGTGAGTCTGTCTAGGGAACGACAGCCCCACACCCTGGTGGACGGTCCCAAGCTCGGAGTGTGCCTGACTGGCAGTATGACAGGTGTTCGCTGTTGGCCAGCACTTGCCCGAACATGGCGCCGGGCGATTTGGCCTCGGCCGGAGAAGGTCCACGGTTCGGACGCGTGCGTGTCTCGAAAACAATCATCCTCGGATCGACAGTTGTTTCAAGACAGCAGAGCTGTCGAAATCAAAGTTTAGGCAGAGTTGAGGCAAGATGCAGACTTCTGCCGGGCGAGATGCAGAGATTTATAGGTCAGTCCTTGAACCCACTGGGATCATGGGCCTTGTTTCCCAAAGCGAGGGGCCCAGTATGGGAGATGGTTTTGGGTAGCCCTTGGGCAATTAGGAAAAATCCAGTCGGCCTGTGTGTCTGTTTATAGGTGAGGACAGGCCGGACGTAGGTGTGTCAGTGGGTATGAGAGTCCACTCTGAAGAGTGCGGCAGTTTGAGAAATGCCCTATTCAAGTATCAGTGCTCACACCAGTGAAAGGTGTATAGTGAGAGGACTAGGACAAATACTCCATTTTCTCCTTTGAATTCTAGGGGCGCCTGGGTGGCTCAGTGGGTTAAGGGTCAGACTCTTGATTCCAGCTTGGGTCATATCTCACGGCTCGTGAGTTCGAGCCGCGTGTCAGGCTCTGTGCTGACAGTGCGGAGCCTGCTTGGGACTCTGTTGCCCACTCTCTCTGTTCCTTCCCCACTCATGCTCGCTTCCTCTTTCTCTCTCAAAAATAAATAAATAAACTTAAAAATAATAGTTAATTTTGCGGCATCCCTGGGTTTGTATGATTCTGTACCCATTGTGAAGTGACTGTATAGTCGTGGACTTTCTCCTTGCTTCTGGAACCTTCACTCACGAACTAGCTGCTAATGAGCCAGTACCAGCTTTCACGTTTCGCCTTACACAAAGACTCCCGGGCTTAGACGAAGACTCTCGAAGACTCGTGCCTTCTCCTCTGTGGCCCGAGGGAAGGGTACCCGTGGCCATCTTCTTTTGTGCGGCTGCTCCCCTCTCCACTGACCCAAGCAGACGGTGCTGCACGGCACGCCCCCTCCCCCGCCCCGTGTTTCTCTTACAAGAGTAAATACCCCAGAATTATCCTAGCAGTTTAGAAAAACCACACGTAAGGACTTAAAAAATCCTGGGCCTTATTTCTTCTGAATACAATAAGATACAGGAGATGGCTGTTTTCTTGGTTGAAGAAGAATGAGGTGAGAGAAAGGGACTCTTTCTTGAAGTGAGGAAACAAGCTGCACGGAGCTAGAAAATTCTATCGTAGAATGAGAGCGTTTGGTAATTCTTCTTGATTTATGTAGAAGTTTTCCTCAACTGTGACTTACAGGGCTGGCTTTTTAAACTAATTTACGTTTTTGCATATTCCATATGTTTGTAAGATGAATCAGGCTGAAGAATAATTGATTATTAAAATTCAAATTCTCCAGGGTTCTTTTATAAGTTGCAAGTTTCCGTATAAGAAATTAAATTTATTTTGCAAAATGAACTCGGATAATAGCATTTAGTTGGACTATTTGGCAGTTGAGCAGTGAACTTTGCCAGCTAGATCTTTTTTGTTGGGAAGTTGGTTAGGCAAGTCCCCAAGGTTACGACCGACAACCAAGTATCTTACCCTCCAGCCTGATAATACCGTGAAAAATAACGCTGGAGGCATTTTTGCATGATTTTTATTTGGTTTTGTTTTCAACCGCTACATTCTTGCCAGCAATATTCTTTTTCCCCTCCTCCTCTTCCTCCTCCTCCTTTTTTCTTCTGGCGAAAATATTTGGAAAATACAACAAGCCTTCGAAAGGCTATCTCCACAAATCACTTACAGAACAAATTAGTTTACATAAATTGTGTTTTTCATTCTAAGTGAGTGACTGATATCATTACTTGAATGTGAAAGCTTCCAGACGTGGCTGCAAAGAACGTTTAGTCTTGAACCCTTTGCAGGCCAGGGTGCACCCACGTTTCAGGGTATTTCTGGAGGAGTTCCCCCTCCCTTCCCATGGAGCCCTGTTGGAAGCAGGATTCAGGCTGTCTTGTCCAACCCATGCATGCTTTGGTCAGATTCAGAAGCTGTTCTGTGTCCCTTTCCTGGAGCCCGAAGGCCAAGAGGGGGTCGTTCCTGGAGAGGACCCACCCCTCGGACACCCTGTGTCGAGGCGCACAGAG
The DNA here is from genome assembly GCF_022837055.1 of Prionailurus viverrinus. Classification (NCBI taxonomy): domain Eukaryota; kingdom Metazoa; phylum Chordata; class Mammalia; order Carnivora; family Felidae; genus Prionailurus; species Prionailurus viverrinus. The sequence goes on from NC_062563.1 coordinate 5,086,807, forward strand.
GGCCCCGTTCTCTTCAGCTCAGAAGTGACAGGATGGGCAGAGAGCAGATTTCCTTCCCCAAGGAGAAGCCCACACGTGTGGTTTACAGAGCTCCCCAAGGAGGGCAGGGCTCTCAGCTGGTCCGTGAGTGACCCCCGAACACTGTGAGCACCCACATGTGCTTGTGAGGTGACAGGTGAGGAGAGCAGTCAGTTGTGCTGCTCCGACACCCTCGTGCTTTGGACTCTCTTTCCAGCCACGCGGCGTGAACGTGGCCGCGGCCCACCACACGGAAACACACACACACACACACACACACACACACACACACACGCGCGCGCGCGCGGGCGCTCCGAGAACAGTGCGGTTCTCTGGGTCTCGCCCAGAGGAACCCGGGTGCCTCTGGAGGCAAAATGTGCATCTGCACTTTTTTCCCTTTGCTCCCATTAGAGGCGACAGTCAGCTCATGCTGGTGCCGGCGACCCTGGGGCGCACTTGATTAGGGAAATCAGAGGTAGCCAACGAGACGTGGCCTGGGCATTTGTAAATTGAGTTACGCGATGGAAATTACAGGCTGTTGCTTCCACCCTGCTTTCTCACGGGCACACGCATTCCGGTTCGTGAAATCTCTCCCTATCTGGCAGACGGCGCCCGTGACCCCCTCCTTCGCGCAGTCAGAAGGCTTGCTTCGTCATCTGTCTTCTGTCATTTAGCAATTGCGCTGGGTGTTGATTCCTCCTTCAGAAGTGTGAGCTTCTGAACACAGGTGGCTTTCTCCCATCGGCACCCAGCACAGTGCCAGGCCCAGAGTCAGTACTAAATAAATGTTAGTTGTTGAATGAATGAATCGGTAGAGACCGGCAGCGCCACATTCTGTAATTAGATCTAGACAGCATAAACAGGCCACCGGAGACCAATTAGAATTCCTCTTGCTCGCAGGAAGGCCATTAGCATTCTGAGATTATAACTAATTGTCAGAAGCCTATTTTTCTCTCTCAACACGTTTTCACATTCAGGCTTCCTCGTTTTTTGTCGTCATTCCTATTCTTAAGCTCATTTTTATTTGCGCATTTCCTTAAAAAGAAGGCTGTGGTGGTGTCTTCTAAAGAACAGCTGGCTCCGAGTAACTTTGTGAAGATGGTCATTCCATGCGACTCGTTCCCGGGGCCACCAGAATATCGCTTCCTGTCACTCGGCGCGCTGGCCGGCTTTTAATGATTCTGGAAGTGTTTTCTACGGGTCGTAATAAGGTCACGTGGGTGTGGCGGAGGGAGAGGGGTGGCTGGAGATACTGGGCACTCTTCAGTTGCCCGTTACCCTGGATACGGGAGCCCTGCGTGCTCATTTATTGTGGCCACCACTCTGTACAAGTCTGCCTCGAGCCGGGTCAGAGAGCTGTGTCCTCCGAGCTCGGCGCGCAAGCCTTTTCATGTTGTGGGGATAATTTCCCCTCCCCGCAGCCCTCCCCCCCTGCCCTCCCCCCTCCCCCCTCCCCCCCCCCCCCCCCCCCCCCGCCGCCTTCCCGCCACTCAGTGTTCTTCCCCCTCATGTCTGCTGTGTGCAGATTCCACGTAGACTAGCGGGTGAGCTGCTGACCCAGGCAGTGTGTGCAGTGAGGAAAGCAGGTTCAGAGACAGGAAGCCCTTCCTCCCTCCCTCCTTTTCTCTTTTCCTTCCGACCCCCCACTTTTTTCTTTTTTGGGGGGCAATGGGAGAGTTCTTTAAAAATTTGGGGGGGGTGGATAATTTCTCATTTTGTTTTGATTTTCAACTTGTAGAAAATTCTCAGGAATGAACTCTTGAACTCTTGCATACCCTCTATCCAGCTTCTCCAGGAGAATTTATTTGAGTCTCCCTCCTTATGCTTGCGTGTACGCGTGCGCACACACACACACACACACACACACACAGATACACATGTATGTATGTGTATGTATTTATCGGAGCCATCTGGGAGTGAGAGACATTATGCCCCTTCAGTCCTAAATATTTCAGTGTGTATTTCCTAAAGACAAGGAAATACTCTCTTAAACAACCATAGCACATTGATCAAAATCAGGAAATCTAGCACTGGTACAATGCTGCTATCTCCTCCACAGTTCAAGTTCAGATGTTGTCATTCGTCCAGGATCCAGTCCTGGATCACTAGGTGCATGGAATTGTCCCATCTCTTCGGTCTCCTTTTATCTGGAGCAGGTCCCGAGCCTCTGAGTTTTGTAACGGTTCCATGTGAAGACACAGGCCAGTTCTTCGGTAGGATGTCTCCCAGTCTGGGTTTGTCTGATGTTTCCTCATGATTGGATTCAGGCTCTGTTTGGCAAGAAACATGAAGTAACATGTTCTCATGTGTCCTGGCGGGAGGCCCAAGACTCCAGTTTGTTCTGAAGTTGGCCTTTGTTGACTCTGGTGACTGGGGAGATAGAGGCGGTGTCTGCCCAGCTTTTAGGGACTTCTTTCCCCCCTGGACGTAAGAAGGGGAGTTACTTTGAGGCTTTGTAAGTGTGCTTGTCATCAAATTTCCACCCACTAGTATAGCGTGCATTGACTGTTCGAGTCCATCTGCCATGAAGAGTGCTCCCTTCTCTGTTATTTGCTTACGGTTTGCTGAGGATTTTCACATCTATATTCAAGAGGACTATTGTAGGCAATTTTCTTTTCCTGTTATATTTTTTGTCAGGTTTTAGACTCTGGGTTATTTGGGCCTCAAGAAACGAGTTGGGAAGCGTTCCTTGCTCTTCTGTTTTCTGAAAGGTCTTATTCGAAATTGGTGTTTTTTTCCCTTTAAATATTTGCTAGAATTTAAATATTTGTTAGAATTTACCAGTAAAACCTCTGGTCCAAGGGTTTTCTTTGTGAGATGGCTTTTGATAGCAGATCCAATTCAGATAGGGGGTTATAATCAGATTTGTTATTTCATTTGTGTCATTGGGTAAGTTGTGTATTTTAGGGAATTCATTAATTTCATCTAAGTTGTTAAATTTATTGGGCTAAAGTTGTTTATACTGTTTCTTTATCCCTTCTTTAATGCCTGTAAGATCTGTAGTATTTTCCCCTTTCATTATGACAGTGATAGTTTGTCTTGTCTTCTTTCTTTCTTTCTTTCTTTCTTTCTTTCTTTCTTTCTTTCTTCCTCCTTCCTTCCTTCCTTCCTTCCTTCCTTCCTTCCTTCCTTCTTTCAAGTTTACTTATTTATTTTGAAAGAGAGAGACAGAGAGGGAGTGAGTGGGGGAGGGACAGAGAGAGGATGAGAGAGAATCCCAAGCAGGCTCTGCACTGGCAGTGTGGAGCCTGACTTGGGGCTCGAACTCACAAAGTGTGAGATCATGACCTGAAGCAGACACTTAACCCACTGAGGCATCCAGGCGCACCTCCCCCCCCCCCAACTTTTTTTCTTTCATGATCAGTCTTGCTAGGGCTTTATCAATTTTATTGATGTTTTCAAAGAACCTACTTTTGTCTTTGTTGATTTCTTTGTTGCTTGTTTTCTTTTTCATTGGTTTCTACTATTATTTCCTTCCTTCTACTTACTTCAGTTTGCTTATATTTTTCTAGCTTATTAAGGAGGAAAAACTCCTGTTAAGCCCATCTTTTCCCTTTTAAGCATGCAAAGCTTTTACATTTATATCTTTGTGCTGTTTTGACCCTTTTATTAAGGAACGATGTTGCTTCGGATAGCAATCTGCATCTTGTGGTCTACTTCGATGTTCGTAGAACTCCTCCGGGACTCTTACACTTATGGTTTGTCACAGCGTACTCGTGTGTGTCCTTTTGCTCTCCTCATTAGGTGTCTTTACATTTAAAGTATTCCCGCTTTCGTGAGCATGGAGGTGGCCTTGCTTGTATACCTAGTCTGACCGTTTCTGCTCTTTAATGGGAGCATTCAGTCTGTTTATGTTTAATGTAATTATTGATTATCTCGGGATTGAATTCTGCCATTTTGTTATTTTTTTCCATTTGTCTCGTCTGTTTTTGTTCCTCTGTTCATTCTTTCCTGCCTTCTTTTGGGCCAGTTGAGTATTTTTCTAGTGCTATATTTTAATTCCTCTGTGAGTATTTTCAAAACCTATAACACCTTGCAATGAAGTCATTCCACACCCTCCTTCTCCTATTTTGTGTGCTGTTGTTTTCACACACATTGGGACAAATACCTTCCTTATGAACCTGATCATACAGTATTGCAATTTTTGATTTAAACAATCATATTTTGAAGAAATTAAGAAAAGAAAAAAATAGCCTCACATTTTTACCAGTTTGGGTAGTCTTCCTTTCTTTCCTGGATCTAAAGTTCCATCTGGTATCATACCTTCAGCCTAAAGAACTTCAGTATTTTTTTTAGCTTGACTGAGGATGAAATCTCTCCATTTTTTATTTAAAAATATCTTTATTTGGCCTTCATTTTTTCTTTTTTCTGAGAGAGAGAGAGAGAGAGAGAGAGAGGGAGAGGACACACATGAGTGGGGGAGAGGGGTGGAGGGAGAGAGAGAGAATCTTAAGCAGGCTGTATGCTCAGCATGGAGTCCCATGTGGTTCTCGACCCCTCAACCCTGGGATCATGACCTGAGCTAAAATCAAGAGTCGGATGCTCCACCAACTGAGCCACCGAGGCGCCCCGCCTTCATTTTTGACCGATGGTTTCACTAGATACAGACTTGTGGCTTTATAGGTTTATTTTTGTTTTTTCTGGCATTGCTTTAAAGATCTCACCCTGTAGTCTTCTGGAGAAGCGAGCTGTCATTCATACGGTCCTGTATTTATAGTATCCTTTCTTCCTCTGGCTGCTCTTAAAATTTTTCTCTTTATCTTTGCAGAGTGAATGCTTATCCTGATTTGCGTTTATTGAACTGTTTGGATTTGTGTGTTGGTGCACTGCACCTGACTCGGGAAATTTTGGCTGGTGTTCCTTCGAGTGCTTTTCTTCTGTGTACCGTTCTTGTTTTCTCCTTTCGTTCTGGGACTTAGATCACACAGAGTCGGGGGGCTTCACACTGCCCCACGTGTCTTTGAGGTTCTGTTTGGTTTTTTAGTCATTTTCTCTCTGATGTTCAGATTTGATCATTTTTATTGATCTGTCTTTAAGTTCAGTGACTCTTTTTGTCATCTCTAATCTGCTGTTTGGCCTACCCATTAGGTTTTTAATTTCAGTTGCTGTATTTTTCAGCTCTAGTATTTCTGCTCTGACCTTTTTTATAGTTTCTATAATCTCTGTGATACAGAGATTCTTTATGTGTCCTTTTTTTAAAAAACTTTTTAATGTTTGTTTATTCTTGAGAGAGAGAGAGAGAGAGAGAGAGAGAGAGAGAGGGAACATGAGTGGGGAGGGGCAGCGAGAGAGGGGACACAGAATCTGAAGCAGGCTCCAGGTTCTGAGCTGTCGGCACAGAGCCCGACACGGGGCTTGAACCCATGAACTGCAAGATCATGACCTGAGCTGAAGTCTGATACTTAACCGACGGAGCCACCAAGGCACCCCAATGTGTCCTTCATAATGCTTACGTTTTCCTCTTAATCCTTGAATATATTTATAAGAGCTTTTTAAAAGTCCTTGTCTGATCGTTGTGACATGGGATCTCACCTTGGTGTCGATTTCTGTTGACCACTTTTTTTTCTTTATTATGGATCACCTTTTCCTGTCAACACATAGGTAGTTTTTTCTTTTTTAAATTTTTAATGTTTATTTATTTTTAAGAGAGAGAGAGAGAGAGAGAGAGAGAGAGAGAATGAGAATGAGTGGGGGAAGGGCAGAGAGAGAGGCATACAGAATCTGAAACAGGCTTCAGTCTCTGAGCTGTCAGCACAGAGCCCAACTCAGGGCTCGAACTCACCAACCATGAGATCATGACGTGGGATGCTGAACCGACTGAGCCACCCAGGTGCCCCCATAGGTAGTTATTTTTAATTGAACACCAGACATTATAAATGATACACTGTTAAGAGTCTGGATTCTGTTTTATTTCTCTAACGTGATTTTTTTTTTCTTTTTTGGTCATAAGATGGCTATTTTGTTTTATAAGGTGCTCTAAAAGTGATCTTTCATGTAGCGGGCATTTGTTTTGTCTGATCTCCACCTCCCTGCTCTCTCCTTTGTGGTGTGTAGCTGCTGAAATCTCTGGTCACTACTCCTTTGCTGGGTCTCCCAGGATCTCCCCCATGCACGTATAATTTAGCAGTCCATCACAGATTTCAGCAAATTGAATCAAGCACGCACTGTGGGGCTGCCCTGCAAATCTTTCCTATTGAAGCTCGTCTTTTAACGATAACGTCCCCTCTAGTTTCCGCCTTTGGTTGCTCTCCAGTGCTCTTAAATGGTTGTTTTTAATTTTTTTTCTTCAAGATTCTGTAGTTGCTGTGTGCAGGACGGTAAGTCAGATCAAGCTGACTGTGTTATTACCAGAAGGCTTGGTTCTTTTCTATAGTTTCCATTTCTTTGATGAGATTTCCTCTCTGTTCATTCATTAGGACTCTATTTCCTTTTAGCCTTTGAGCTGCTTCAAAGGCTTTTTAATGTCTGGTAATGTTAACATCTGGCTCTTCTGGGGGGTTGTTTCCGCTGACTATTTTTCTTGACTGTGGGCCACATTTTCCTATTTCCTCTCATGTGTATGAATTTTTTTCTAGATCTGTGTTTTTGTTTTTATTTTTTTGCAACATTAAGTTTTTAATTTTAATTCCAATGTAGTTAACCTATAGTGTTATGTTAGCTTCAGGTGTACATTCTAGTGATGGAGCAATTCTGTACATCCTCGTGGTAAGTGTACTGTGAGCTTTTTATTGTCTGTTGTTAGCAACCGATGAAACATTGTAGACACTCTGGGTTCTGTTATTTTCTTCTGAAGAGTGTTGCCTTTGTTCTAGCAAACAGTTCAGATTCTCTTCCCTCTGCGATAGTCAGCAGCTGAGACTATTCAGTTCCTTCTGCCTTTGGGCAATTGCTTTTCCCTGTGAACCTCCCCATCTCCTCTGGGTATGCACGGTTTTGAGTTCAGCCAAGAATTAGAGGAGTATTTAATCACAGACCTGGGGGAGCGGGGCTTGCCCTTTTTGACCTTTCTCCCTTCCTTCCTTCCTTCCTTCCTTCCTTCCTTCCTTCCTTCCTTCCTAGGATTTCTGCCCTCATTTTTCAGCGGCTCTGGCAACCTCCCTCTCTGCTCTCTGACTTTTCAAGCCAGGAATGCTGTACTTTTTGCTTGAGGTCCAGTTACACTGTGTAGCAATGCAGAACGGGGTGGGTCAGGCCTGGGCAGAAAAGCAAGGTGCACTTTTATGGAGCATGGATCTGCTCTCAAGGATCTGCTCTCCTGTAGCTTCTACCAGCCCTTGATCATTTCCCAGTGGCAGCCAGTCATTTTCGTTTTACTTTAATTGCGGTACAGGTAACATACAGTGTAATGTGAGTTTTGGGTGTACAATATAGTGATTCAGCACTTCCATACATCACTCCGTGCTCATCGTCGTAAATGTCCTCTTCATCCTCATCACCGATTTCACCTATCCCCCCACCCACCTCGCCTCTGGTGACCACCGGCGCCCTCTGCAGTTAAGAGTCTGGTTTGCCTCCCTCCCTCTTTCTGTCTCTCTCTCTTTTTTTTTTTTTTTTTTTTGCCTTTGTTCATTTGTTTTATTTCTTAAATTGCACATATGAGTGAAATCATATGGTAATTTTCTTTCTCCGATTGGTTTATTTCATTTACCATTATACTCTCTAGCTCTATCCATGCTGTTGCCAATGGCGAGATTTCATTCTTTTTTATGGCTGAGTAATAGTCCATTGTGTGTGTGCTGCCTTCCGTAATTTGGCAGTTGTGAATAACGCTGCCATAAACATAGTGTTTATAGTGTTTGAATGAGTGTTTTTGTATTTTGGGGGTAAATACCCAGTGGTGTCATTACTGGATCGCCAACAACTGTTTTTCTACTCTGACCAGCTGTTAGGTACTTCCTACCTCACCACCGCTGGGGTTGGGTCACATTAATTAATCTCTCCGAGTGTTAGTTTCTCTATCTGCAGAAATGACGATAAATGATGCCCAGGTCATAGGGTTTGGGGAAAGGAAAGTGAGTTAACACACACAAGTTGTTCATTTATGTTTCGGACACACGCTGGGTACCTGGCAAATGGCAATGCTTGAGCTTCAGACAGACTCTTATCTGAGGAAATCTTGAGGGATATTTGGCCTTCTACCGATCATATTACTAGGCAGAACTCAAAAGAAAGTGTTCTCCACGTTTACTTCCTGGGTGTTTTGGCCGTGTTTTGAATACCAGCTTCTGGAATTTACTGGGAGCCGTGTGCAGTATGTGAGCTGTGGTGTGTCAAGTGACTCTGCTTTTTCTCTTGCTTCTAGATCATCTGCAAACTGGCTTCGGTGCTGAACAAGGGCACAGTCGAACGCCTGCTGCTCCCTCGATTCTGTGAATTGTGTGGGGACGGGAAGCTCTTTCAAGTTCGGAAGGTTGGGACACGGAGTTTCGAAACTCAAAAAATTCCAACAGTTGGAGAATTCAAAATTGATTCCTTGGCAGTTTCTCGGCTGCTTTAGTAGACGCAGGCTGGAAGAAAAATGTGGCCACTGGGAACCACGTGAGGAGAGCCTGTGCGCAGCGTTGCCCGTGTTGGCTGCAGCTAGGGGTGCGCGCAGGGACCTGGAGACGGGGTCCTGCGTGAGGCAGCCCCCTACTCTTAGTCGCAGCAACACGAGCAACGGGACCTCACTGACTTGCAGTTAGGTGCTGTGCCCTAACATGCACGGTCCTTCATGAGCTGCGCCCCTTTGTTCCAGAACCCTCTTAACTTTTGCCGTACCTTCCAACTCCAACCCCTGCCCTCCCCCTTCCCTTTCGGTGGCTTGTTCACTTGGTTACCAGATTCTTCCTCTCCGAGGCCATTGCCACGCCTCCCCAGACAGCCTCCTCCTCCTCCTTGCTGCGTCACTGGCCATCTTCCCTCTGGTCTCTCCTTGTGACGCATCGGCAAGAAGAGAGGTCTCATCTATCACGCAGAGAATATTCGGGGTCTCTTTTGCTTTATTGCTCACCAAATGCATTATGTATTGAGATCAGTTGGGAGCCAGAAAGTCCTAGGATTTGGTACTCTGTTTTAAGTCTTCTGTTTTCAACGCACCAGGGGCACTGGGCTGTGCCGTGTGGGCGGCAGGCTCAGTAAGTGCTTGTTAGGTGCCTGACTGGAGGAGTCATTGCCCTCGAGGCTTCTGCTCGTTAGTTGTCACGATTTGGTAAGACAAAAAGAAAGCTGAGGATAACGGGTATGCCTTTTGCCTTTTTAAGGTGTGTGCTACAAATTTTGGTGATATTTGTCATGCCGTCGGACAAGAAGCCACTGAGAAATTTCTGGTATGTGAAGTTTTTGCCGGTTGTAATCGCTGATGCACTTCTCAGGGCACTTTTAAAATCAAGTGTGAAGTTTTGTACTTATGAATCCGTTACTTCGGAATGACAGCTCAATTTTGCATTCATCCGTTCCAAATTTCTTGACTTCTGAAGCTATAACCTTTTCCCATAAGTGTTAGGCAGCTGGCCCGTGGAACGGAGCGGAAGCAACCCCAGCCCACTTTACTGTGGCCTTTTGCTGTCACCTCCTCACTGATCACTCCCCCCCCCACCCCCCCGCCCCGAGTCTCTTCTTACTGTCTAAGCCACTCTGTCCCTTCTCCTCTGCTCTTTCTAGAATACCTAGACTCTATCCCCTCACTCCTGGGCTCCCAGACCAGTGGGAGTTTTCTAGGTTACAGGTTAAAATTCAGACCCTTCTTGGCCTTTTGGGGCCCTTCATAAGTACCTTTCCTGCCTCACCTCTTGCCACTTCCCCTAGTCTGGGCGGGTCTCATCTTTGGCCATGTGTCCGACTCATGGGGGGCGGGGGGTGGGTAAAGCCCAGGGGTCTGCATTTCCCGTCAATCCCCTCGAGATCCTGAGGTACGGCAGGACAGAGAACCACTTCCCTAGCCAGCAGGTGGCCTTTTGGCTCCCGTGGCGCTTTCTGCCTTTCCCCCTGCCACACCTCTGCTCCTTACCATCCCTCTCTTTCCAGTGTCTTCCCCACCTGGTGGGACCCAACTCGCACTTCAAACCCGGCTCGAATGTGCACACGCCTCTGCAAAGTCCTCTCCTTTGCAGTGGCTCACCTACCCACTGTGCCAGAGAGAATGAACCCCTCCCTTTTCAGCACCCCCGTAACATTTTGCTCAGAGTACGTGCATGTCTCTTATCACACCTCATTATGGTTCCGCTGATGTGGGGTCTTCACCCTCTCCTGTTCTTCTCTGTTTCCCTGGTGCCTACGCAGAACTACGCTAAATAGGGGCTGGCCGCTTTGATTTGACAGGATGCCCAGCCTGCGTTTTTATTTGACTTTTACTGGACGGGATTTTTACCGGACAGGATGCGTGACCTGTATGGTTAGAATGCAAGCTCAAAAAGTATACTCTCTAAATTGATTTTTAAATTCAAGTTCAGAAGCTCATTTTATTTTATTTCAAGCGGGCACCACATCAACATACTTCTGACCCCCCAGATAATTCTTAGTGGGCCGTCGCTCTGAATCGACAGTCTTCTGTGTAATGAGTCTGAATGAAGGACAGCAGTGCCCGACATGCTAACCTTTCTGTCGGTGGATATTTCCACAGTCGGGGATTCACATTTGTGGAGGATTTTGGCTGGTTATTTTACGTTGGGATATCAAAAACAAAGCCTCGTTTTTGAAGGATAAATTTTAGAAGAGGATGTGGTCATGACCCTCCTACAGATAGCAAGTGAAGAAAGAGGTCAAAGATTTTATTGAAGTCCTTTATTCGTGAGGGAACCGGTAAGGTCCAACACCTGGCTTAATGGGGAACTCGAAGGGCCACGCGTTCATGGTCAGACCAAGGGATACTGACGTGAACTTGCATGTGGATTCAGCACTGCTCAGCGCCCAGGGTGATCATCGAGCACATTCCACTGGACGCGTTTGCATTTCTGTGGATAGGAGTTATTTTGCATTTACTGTCAGTTCTTAACAATTTACCCTCTATCACCTCCATCTCTAAAGGAAATGTTTCCTCACTCTCCTTCCATAGTTTCTTTCCGTTTCAAGTGATTCCTTTTAGACTAGGATGTATTCCCGTCTTCTTTGTCATTAATTTATGGATACGCCGTAATTAAAAAAGGCACGAGAAAAGCTTTCTGCCCTTCTCAGGGTGATCAAGTTTGAGTAGCACGGTTTTGTTTGCTTTGGTAGATCCCAAAGTTTTTGGAGCTCTGCTCAGATAATGTGTGGGGGATGCGAAAAGCCTGTGCGGAGTGCTTCATGGCTGTGTCCTACAGCGCGTCCCCGGAGGTCCGCAGAGCCCAGCTGTCACCCCTCTTCATCAGACTCATCAGCGACCCCTGCCGATGGGTAAGTGCGGGCTGCTGGGCAGCGCTGGCCGCCAGCCACCGCGGGCCGACTGGCCTCGTCTTGGCCCCTGGACTTGTGTCTCTTCGGTTACTGATTGGCGTATTTAGACCTCGCGAGGCTGAGGGCGCTTAAAGTCTCAGAAGCTCTGGTGCGTGGTCAGCAGGCGGCACGCACCCTGATGCCTGTCGTGAACGAGTATCAGAGAAATGAGAAGGAAAACACTCTAACCGAAGAGTTGACCTTTTCTGTTCCTCTCACAAACATGCCCGTTGTGGTCCATACAGTCTGGTCAGGCACTTTGTGAAGTGTGCAGTCACTCGATGTGGGATTACAATTCTGGGAGAATAGAAACCACAGGATGGTAGTGAGTTTTCCCTTGTTTTCTGTTGAAAAATGGTCTGTTCGGAATTTGGAGAAAGCCTTAGAAAATCTGCCTCGCTAGACCCGATTCGGCGGACAGTGACGAGTCTGGTGGTCAGCCAGCTGCCCGGCCTGGGGCCTGACTCGTGTGGCCGGCGCCACGTTCGCCGCTCTGTTCTCTCCGTTCGCAGGTGCGCCAGGCGGCCTTCCAGTCCCTGGGCCCCTTCATTTCCACCTTTGCGAACCCCCCCAGGGCTGGCCTTTATATTGGAGAAGATGGCCCCCTCAGCATCCGACCACCGGCTCGGGGCCTGGACTCTGATTTCACCCCGGGGTCGCCCGGCACAGGCAGTTGTGGAAGCACGTCCTCGGCCTGGTGAGCTCCGAGCGGGATGATTACCGGGGCCTGCGCTTCACCTCAAGCGTCCACCTAAAATTTTAGCAATTATCTTGTCTGGAGCTTTAGTAACAGTGACCTCCTGGGCAAGATGGAATATTAGAGCTTTAATTATGTAAAGAAGCAAAAAGTAATTGCAATAATGATTTTGAAGCATGACTACTGGGTTATAAATAATGAAGCTACTGTGTCTCCTAAATTTAGATAAAATATTCATTGAGAGTAGTGATTAAATAACCTGTAAAGAAAATTTTCTCTTACTTTCTGATTAATGAAGTTCTTTGGGTGACTTACGCAAGCGAAGATGGGAAATCCCTCAAATGTACGCTTATGCCGTGGGATGATGTTACGTGCACGTAAACGTGGGATATCGCGTGCACGTAAAGGGGCCATTCCTGACCCACCGTTGGCGGACGCTGTGCTGCTTCTCTAGTCAGTTCTAGCGATCGATCTTGGAGTTTTTTCATCTTTTGTCTGAGGATCACGGGTACAACGCTAACCAGACCGCTCGAGGTCGTTTGCAAGCGTCTCTCCCTCGTCAACATCACACTGGAGCACGGGAGTAGTGATTTACATGTCAGATAGCACACCTCCTTTTTGAGACTGGTGCGTCCTCCCCCCCCATCGTTGTCCCTCCACATTCACTGAGCTCCTGCCCGAGTGCACACGTCCCTCAAGACTCTCCCAAGTGGTGAGCAAATAGCACTCACCAGTGTCGCTCAGTACCTTTTGTTTTCCAGTGCCTGCCCCCTGGGTGGGGTACGAACGAGCCGTAAGCACACGCAGTCTGGCTTTGGGCGTGTGGCGGCAGAAGCCAGGGTGACTCCCCACTTGCATATAATGGAGGGACTGGCTGAACTTTTGCGTGGCATTTTCACTGCACGCGATACGCCCAGTGGGGCAAAGGGGGCTGGGTAGACCTCTCATGCTCTCGTGAGGCTATGATCTGCTCGCCCCCGGGAGGCTCGGGAGGGTCGGGTGGCCAGGGAAAGAGGAGGACCGGGCCTGGGAGGATGTGGATTTCATGTTTACCCATCTTACTTCCAGTCTGTTACATGGTGCTGAAAGTGCCCCCCTCAATCTTAACCTAGTTCCGCAAGGCCGGTGCGCACGGAGCCAGACCTGCCCACGGAAGGCACGTCCGCGGGAACCAGCAATTTCCTGTGCCGTAGCTCCTCTCGTGGCATGATGGGAAACTCAGTGGAAGACTCTGCCTTGGCTGGAGCTGAGCTGACCGGGCTCTCCCCAGAGGCCAGTGCCACCCTCAAGCTCCCTGAGAGGAACGACCTCCCCGTCAACAGCCACCCTGGACCCGGCTCTTGGACCTGCCCAGAGAGTCCTGAGGACGTATTCAATAATTTCCTCTATTGGCGAACTCCTCTCCCTGACATAAGCAAGGACCTGGAAGAGCTGCTTCTGAGTGAGGCTGGGCCACGCGAAAAAGGCTGCAGCAGACCCGAGCCTGTGCAAAACAGCTGCGTGGCCAGGAGCGAGATTCAGAAAGTCCTTGATAGTTTACAGGAGCATGTGATGGATGATCCAGATGTTCAAGGTAAACGTCATCCATCGTGATTAAAGAGAAAACGGGGCCTTTCTGGGCTGTGCGCCACAGCGCCTGTGTGTGCTTACCTCGACGCACACCGTGCCCGCGTGGGCAGGAGAGACTCTCTCTTGGTCTCCCCACGCCGGAGCTCTGGGGATCTCTGTGCAGGTACCTGTCGGGTTTTGCCTCCTGGTTTTGCAGCTGTGCGAGGCCGAAGTCGGCTTTAATAGAAAGGCAGATAGTTTGCGGGGCCCGTCTGTAGCAGTGGAAATTTTATTAGCTCCTTGGATGCTGTTACATCATTTCCCACGTTATAATGCTTTTTCTAGTTACAAACCGCTGAGAATGGTGCTCCTTTTGGAGCCTATTAACTCAGCCCTTAGCCAAACTTTAAGGTTTTTGTCTTTGTACAGCAAGGAAAAGTACAACTTCTTCTCTGGGGTATTTTTCGTTTTATGACTAGTGCTCCCACTGAGCATCTGATCTGGGAGCCGGGCCTTGCAATCCATATCCATTATCACGCCTCTCCTTGCTCTAAACAGTGCTATATTTGTATTCTTCCTTGGGTTGGGGAAATTGGAAAAAACAACACTGGCTGCTGTTGCCGGGCAAAGATTTGTGAAGCTTTCGGGAAAGGAAATGTGAAAATCCAGTTAGCCCTCTGATTATTCTTTTTCTTTAAATGTATAAAGGAAATTAAGTCAATGTTTGCTGAAGGATTGAGCACATGTAACATATCACTTCTAATAGCTACAGACAAAGGTCTGTTTTTGGAAAACACATTTCGAAAGCTGCGTTGATCTCAGCGCCGGGACCCGGGCCGGGTGCTGGGACAGCAGGGACCGACACGGGAGGAACCTTACGGTCAGGTGGAGGGGTGAACGAGCCACGGGTACAGGGTGCTGCAGGGGCTGGGACGGGAGGAGGCATGGCACGCCATGGGAGCACGGGGCAGGACCCCTGAGGACAGGGGAAATGTCTGAGGGAAGGCCTTGCAGAGGGGGCAGCGTTTGATGTGGCCCCCGAAAGACGACGACTAAGGAGCCCACCGTCCAGAGGAGTTGAGAGGGATGAGTTTCAGAGGGTTCCTTCAGCTCCTGGAAATCGTCATTTGTAAAAGCTCACGTGTATGCGCGTGCCTGATTTCTTTTTTGAGGAAGGACCCGTGGCTTTTCATCAGAGCCCATAGGGATCTGTGACCCCCAAAGTTTCAGAAATAAACGACACGCTGGCTCTTTGTGAACTGGCTGCTGCTGGAAATGTGACTCGGGCCATTGGGAAGGGCCTGGTGTGCTGCGTTAAGGAGGTGGGACCTTGCCCTGGGCCCAGCGGGGAAGCCAGCTCCAAGCTCTAAACATTTCAATGAATCTTGAGGTCTGTTGAATGTAGAAAACAGGATGTAGGAACTAGTGTGTGTGTGTGTGTGTGTGTGTGTGTGTGTGTGTGTGTGTGGTGGAGAAGGCAGCCATCTTGCTTTATAAATGGGGGAGCAGGACCCCTCACCGAGTAGGTGGACCTTACAGACACTGGCATTCAGGCACCGTGGAAGATGATGGAGGCAAACCCTGATTGTCCTAATTGAGGCGTTTCGAGTTCAGATTTGATGCTCTGTGCATGGCTGGTGTTTAGTTGGAACAGTTAAAGTTAACGGCCGTAAATATCACCACCTCCCCGAGAGCTCGTTCTGGGACCCCGGAGCACGGCTACTGCCTGGACAGATGTGCGGAAGGCGCGTGCTCACGTGGCACACCCGCAGCCGGGCTGCCTTGTTGTGAACACCCCTCTGAAGTGAGTCCCTGCAAATCAAATAAAGTTATTAAAATTCTTGAAACTTCTCTTCCTGCAGCTCAGGTTCAGGTATTATCAGCTGCACTGAGAGCCGCACAGCTTGACTCTGTGAATGAGCCCGCGCACAAGCCGACAGAAGGTCTAAATGAAGTGTCCGTTTCAGATCCCAGCCCTGCCTCTGACAATCAGATGGCTCTGTCGGCTTCATCATCGCAGAAGGAGCTCTCCGTGGCCAGGATATTACAAAGCACAGTAAGCGTTTGCCCTCTCCATCTGCCCCCGAGGATGTGACAGAAATCACAAAGCTGCATTTTCTTTTATTAATATATCTTGGCAGAGATGATAAATGCCAAATTTAATTTTGTTCTTAAGGTCATGTTTTGGATAACTAGACAACCAATCAATCAGGTGATTGATAACCCTGACTCTTCTCCACAAAAACAGGAGTGGGGGGACCAACGAGTATCTTCCCTCTTCTCCGAAGAGGACGAATCTTGGTTCTTTGGGGGAGGATTAACCATATACGTGCCCTGATTCACTGCTGTTTTACAGCTTTTGGTAATAGCACAGGGTGGGTTCAGGCGGCTCCGGAACTGGAGGTTGGCCCAGGCCTCACAGGTGGCCCACCATGTCCGGTCCTCGCCCTGTAGATGCTCTCTTGGCACATGGTCGCTCCAGTGGTGGCCCCGGCGTGCTGTTTCTTGGAGGAGAGACTTTGAAAGGCCAACGGCTCAGCAGTTTTTATCCTGCAGCCTGGAACCGGCCCCCGTGAGACTGGGAGCCTACATTCAGGGAGAGGAGGGAGCCCGCAGTCTGCTCTCACTTCGAGTCCCTTAAGCTTTCCAGCTCGCCAGTGGCGGGAGGCTCCGACGCCTTCCTAACTCCTAGTAACTTGCTCTGGGGCCACTTTGAGCTGGGGTCCTTCAGGGGGTGAGACTAGAGCTTTAAAATCTGGGAGGAGTCCAGGACCATGAAATCATGGGCGTGTTAGCCTCTCCTCCGTCCCTGTGCCATGGTGGATCGTCTCATCAGGCCCTCGGGGGGCCGGAGCCCCAGCGGCTGCGCCACCCACACCGTCCATAATGAGATCTTAGGGACTGAGAGAACTCCTCACCTCCCTTCCCCTCTGGGCCTGTTCCAATAAAACAAAACAAAAGACCCGCTTGAAAAGCCTGAATATAAGATGTTTAGGGGTTTGTCCAGGTTGTCTTTGATCAGTAAGAAATGAGGTGATGTCCTGTTTTGCTGGTTTGTTTTCAAAAACAGGCAAGAAAACTCTCGTTGGTAGTGTGTTGCCTAGAGGGTGGAGATCACAGGTTAGGGAGAAAGGCACGGCCATGTCTGCTGTGGTGGAGACGTGATCGGAGTCTGGCTTCTTTGTCACATACGGAAGTGAGAGAAAAGAAAATGAACAGATTCCTCCGAGTTGGCTCTGTTGCACGAGGGATTGGAAAGGGCTCGCGTGAAGCAGGCCTTTGGCCTCTGGGGTGGGTGCCAGGGCTTTTGAATTTGCAGCTGGACTCTTAGGTTCCACTGGGATCAGTCAGGATGCTTCCAATTGCAAAAGAAGGGAAAGGGAACAGAAAACTCCCAGAGCTTAAGTGATCAGGACAGTGTTCTCTCCCAGAGACGACAGAAGAGCAGCCGAGGCCGGGCGGCTGGCTAGTGCAGTGCCTCGGTGTTGACCCCGCCCCTTGCGTCCGCTCTGCCTTCTTAGCTCCTTGCTTCTACTCTGCCTTCTTCGCGCACCGTCCGTGTGGCGAGATGCCCAGTGCGGGGGGTGGCGGGGGGGGGGGTGCCCTGGAGCTTCTCACCTGTGTCTTGACTGCCAGGTGGTTTTCTGGGGAGATGACCTCCCAGCGCCTCTTGAGGTTGCTGTCACTGGTGGCGGTACGTTGCACCCGGGGCGAGTGCTGTGCATAACAACTGGACCAAAGACTTCGGAGTCAGATTAACTCCTGAGAGAAGACGAATGACTTACTGCATATTAACGTATACGCATTTATTAACTTGGAGAAATTGAGGTCTTAGGTTATCATACCAAAACATTTCTGTTTTGGGCTGGCCTCTGTTGAAACAATCAGTACGTTTCAGTGGCAACCTGGGGGATTGAAGATTGTGGTAGCATATGCCTCGGAGCAAACGAAGCATCTATCGGTGTATTAATCGACTTTCCTGGATCATATATTGAGCTGATTTGTCAGGATCCATTAAGCTGGTAGACAGCATGACATTTCAAGTGCACGTAGGAACCCATGTGACGGTTGGAGGAGAAGGTCAGGTTCATCTCTGCTAATGTAATCAATGATCAGAGACCAATATGTCACCGCTGAGTGTTCTTGCTCATTTTAATTGTTAACCTAATGTAAAGGTCCATCGGCAAACATTAGAAGTGTTTGTACACGTGAAAATCGAGAACAGTTTTCCAGGTAAATACTCCTTTATCAGCTGTGTCTTTTCGCTCAGATGGAATAGGTCTTCCCCTTACTCCGCTCCATCCGTCCCGGCAGGTGCACCTTGCTCCCGTGTCTCCAGTTCCCGAGAAATGCCGGACGAGTTTGCTCCGCGCTGCCTTCTGGGATGGCTTTTGTCTTAAACTTGTGACATTACTTGCCGGGCATTGATTAGCCACCCTGGGACCCTGGGGCTTAAAGGATGGTCAGTGCAGGTTGTTGGTTCTCACCAACATCAGCCTGTCCTCTCTAAGGGCCTCAAGCAGTCTTGAGATGAAAATGTACGACATCTGTTTGCCTTGGCACTTAAGGTGACTGACCTCTACCATGTCGTCTGTAACTGTGCAAATGTATTTTTTCGCATCTGGAGAGATACCAGTGACTGGAAGGGAAGCACCAGTATTGGTCCGCGGAGGTCATTTCTGGCACCGAAAGAGGACTCCTTGATGGGGGGAACGATAGGACAGCTTCCTGTTTGGGGTAAGTTGGTAACGTGTCCCATCAACTCTGCAGGACCCTGGCGAACCCTGCGGTGGAGTCAGGGACCCTCTGGAGACCGAGCAGAGGCATCTCCCCGCCCCACTTGAGGAGAATAAATCTAAATTACAGGTTTGTTCCTTGAAAAGAAAAGCAGTTGAAAACTTCACATTTTCTGGAAGTTAAATTTAAGAACGGCCAGGGGAACCAGAGAGTTCCCATCAATATTAATGACTTCTCTTCGTTCATCATCTGTGTTGCTAATATTTCCTCTGTAACTTACTTAAAAAAAAAAAAAAAACACAAGTTCTGAAGGAGTGTTTAGAGTCTTTTGAACAATCTAGAACAGTATTTTAATAAAGCAAATCAAGTATGAGAAAAAAACGTGACACCTGTCCTTTAATAGTATCTATACAAGTCATTTCAGTTTTGGGGGTTTTTTTTGGTCTGAAAAATTTTTGACAGATTCTTTGGTTGAACTATGTTTGACTTGGTTCTGTCTTGTGGATTGGCTTCTTGTGTTATGTAGGGTCTCTTAAATGTTTGAAATGATTGTATTCCATTATCCTTACAGAAGCAAAGGTAAGTGGGTGATGTCTGAGGAAGGCGGTGACCCATCCCATCAGTTGGGAGAAGCTAGTGAAAATCCGCGTGTATGGGCTCGAGGTGCCAGGCAGTCACAAGACAAGGTGGTTTCCGTTCTCAAGAGCGTGTGCATCGGACTAACCAGATGTTGGTGTCTAGAATGTTCTCTGGAATATCCCATGCTAGACAAATTTGGAAGAGATGGGTCTAGACATTGCTTTAGCCTCATTCGGTCCAAGTCGAAAATTCATCTCCTGCAGAGCAGTTCACCAATCCAGAGCCCTGAGCTTGGACGAAGGCCTCTGGTTCCTCTGACGTCTCTGCTTTGCTGTTTTCACCTCCAAATTCCAGGCTCCTTGTTTTTCTGAGCGTTTTCCTTCTCTCCTGCGAGCATGATGGTCTCCTTTCTCTGCTCTTTCCCAGGATGTAATACCTCAGCCCCTGCTAGATCAGTACGTGTCGATGACTGACCCAGCTCGAGCCCAGACTGTCGATACCGACATCGCCAAGCACTGCGCCTACAGCCTCCCGGGGGTGGCGCTTACCTTGGGCAGGCGAAACTGGCATTGCCTCAAAGATACGTACGAAACGCTGGCTTCTGACGTGCAGGTAAAGCAGGAACCCGTTCGGCGGCACACGCGGAACTGGGGGGGCGGGGCGGGGGGCGGGGGTCATCTGCTCGGGAGTGAAGGGAAGGGCCACAGGGCGTGCCGGCCTGTTTCTCATGTGGGTGCCATCTGGCACGCCTACCAGGCCTTCACGAGATGAACACTTTGGTGGCCGACCCCTGGAGGTGTCCGTTCTGCCCTAAAAATGCCATTTGTGCTCTTGGTGACGGTGACTGACGCTTGTTTCCCGTGATCTGTGTTCCGTGCACCCCCAGTGGAAGGTGCGTCGGACCCTGGCCTTCTCTATTCACGAGCTGGCTGCGATTCTTGGGGACCAGTTAACAGCGGCTGACCTGGTGCCCATCTTCAACGGATTTTTAAAGGACCTGGATGAAGTACGAATAGGAATTCTCAAACACCTGTATGACTTTCTAAAGGTAGGAAGAAGGATTAAAAATAAAGACCAGACCTTCCCACTTCAAAGCAATGTCTTAAAAAAAACAAAAACAAAAACCCTGGCTGTGTGAAGGAGCAGTGAGAAACAAAAAAGCAACTAGTCTGGGTTTCTTCGCTTGAAGTCTACCATCCAGAGTCTTATAGAGGGTGTTCTCAGTGATGGGTAACTGTTGTTATTTCTTGCCTTTCAATCTTCCTGTCCCTCGGAGGTCTCATCCCAAGGAGGATACTAGACGCGTAGCCCAGCGCGCCCCGTGAGGACGAAGGAACCCAGGCCCCCGGGGTGGTGCGCACCGTGCCCGGGGTCACCCAGGGGAAGAAGCCGGCTGCGCTCCAATCTCAGTTCTGCGGGAGGGCTCTCTCTGCAAGACCTTGCTGCTTCCCTTCCGGCCTCTTCAATTTTTGTCTTAAAGGAATGATGAGTGTAAAAATAAGGCTTTAAAAACGACCTTAGAGAAACTAATTACTCGCATCCACATGACCACGAGCTGCCCTTGACGGACTGGGGCGCATGACGCACCAGCTCTGCTTTCCTCTCCTGCTGACGGCAGAGAGCTGACTCCCTGGGAAACAGCAGTGGCGTTGTTTTCCGAACACACACGCATGTGTTGTTTTCAGGCAGGAAACTGTGAGAGGGGGAAGAGCTCGGGGGCATTCAGGAACACACAAGCACACACACCCACCGGGGCGGAGGTCGGAGGCATTCGGGGGTACACGTGAGGTCCCTTAGCAGCAGCCTTAATTCACAACCACACCGGGTGATAGACGGGGCTCGAGGCATCGGGGGAGTGCACAGATCTTGCCGGGGACGATTGTACGAGTTCAAGTGTAATAAAACAATACATTTGGGGTCGTTTGGAGGGGTTCTGCACTTTCATTTATGTATACATTTTTAAAAAATAGTTGCTTCATGAAGACAAGAGGAGAGAGTATCTTTATCAGCTTCAAGAATTTGTAGTGACCGATAACAGCAGGAATTGGAGGTTTCGATATGAACTAGCAGAGTAAGTAAAACCTGTTTGGGGATATGAGAAGGCAAATTAGATGGAATAATTCTTAATTTTCCTACCTTATAATTGATTTCTAAGCTCGCAGTAATAGTGTTCTTTTGGATAAAGAGATTATGTTTTTATTAAGGGATAAAGTGAATTCCGCAGCACTAAGTTACAAATACCACGGTCTCCGGGGAGATATTCATTTTCTGATGAAGACAGGGCTCGAGTCACTTTGGAATTAGAGTGTTCTGCTGTTCTCTAAGGCAATTTATTCGAACCAAATAAAAGATGAATCACCCCCTCTTCAGTATTTTCCTATTAATCGGAAGAGTTTTTGCCAAAGCCTTCCCGAACATTCTGAGTGTAGCCCTCTCTGCAGGGCACAGCGTGCTTATGCACTTCAGCTCCTAAAGAAAATTACGCTACAGAGAGAGACACGAAAGGGGCTCACTGAGACGAGACGATTGTTAAATAAAAACGTCCCCCAAGGTGCCTCCTCTGTGCACATCGTCTCGTGTGTGAAGGACTTCCTTAATCCCAGCCTGTGCCGGCACAGGGAATATTAAAGGGGTCCCTGATTCCAAAAGAGTTAAAGCTGTTAATACGGCTCTTTCCCGAGGCAGGTCATGTGCTTCCCGCAGTATTGGGCGGACTTGGTGGCGATGGTGGGCGTGTGGGTGTTAGTTTTCACCTTGTCGGGATTTATCTCGGTAGCTTTACTTTTCATTTTTCTTGCCCTCAACTAGAAATCTCTCAAATAATTGTCTTCCCTGTAGAAATCCATCAGGCTTTTGGAGCTATTCAGGCTATGATTTGGCCGATGCCAGGGGCAAACTAAAAGATTTTCTCTTCGCTGTGATCTTTAATCATTATGCTTAATTTGAGAGATTGAGGTTTTAGTCATTATGCCATGTTCCTAGTTTATATTCTCAGAGAACCGAGAAAAACAGGCCCACGTTTTCCACGAAAGCATTGCGCCCTCTAGCGGCAGCGCGCGGGAACTCGGCCGGGTCCGTCTCCGGGCGGGCCGACCCGCTTCCCGCTTCCCCGGCGGCCGGGGGGCGGTGGCTGGGCACCGGGGATGGGGGCCGGGGATGGGGCCGGGGACCGGGCACCGATGGCGTGGGGGTGGGGGGACCGGGGCCGGGCTGACCTGCGTCCCGGGAACGGGGTTGGGACCGAGGGACCGGGGCCGGACTGACCCGCTTCCCGGGGCCGGGGACCGGGCATGGGGACCCGGCGGGGGACCGAATGGGGGACGGAGCCGGGGCCTGGCCACGAGGACCGGCTTCCGCGGGCCGGGGGCCGGGCCGGCGGGGCTCGCACCGCCGACAGCGTTATCTCGGAGCCCTGGCTATCTCCCATCTCTGCCGTGGTTATTGAAGCCAGAGCCACTGATATGAATTCTGTGCTCCCCGCGCCCACGGTACTGGTATCATTTTTCTGAAAACAGTGCTTTTTGATATGAAAGTATTCCCCGGCACTCCTGGTTCCTGGTTCTAACTTCCTTCCAATCTCTTTTTCATTTCCTTTCGTTGCCAGCGTGGAAACAATGCCATTTATTTTCATACCCCTTCTCTCCATCCCCATTTAGAAGAGAGTGAGAGCTTTGGTGGTAGGTTTTCCCGTCCAGCCATCTTATGAATTTTTCCCTTGGAGTAGAGAGCCGAGGCTCCCAGTTCTCTCCAAGCGGACCTTGCCGATTGGGGGGGAAAAAAAAAAAAAGGGCTCGAGCTGCCTGCCGGCCGCTTGGGGAGCAAAGCCGAGGCTCCTCGGAGGTTCCCCTGATCTGTTGATCTCTGGGAACTTCAGCGTTTTGGCTATTTTTATGTTATCTGATTTTTCAGAGTTTTATGTGCTTTCCAACTGATAACCCAGAATTGAAATATTATCCCTGTTCATAAATTTCTCTGCCTCTGTTTTACAAAGTTTAATTTATTTCCTTTTTGTTGGATTTGTTTGGGTGAGATGAAGACAGACGATTTTCTTTTTCCACTTTATTTTGCGTGGTATTTCCCTCGGCTTTCTGCTTTTGGCATTTTACTGACGGAAAGCCTCGCTAGGTCCACATGTGCCCTTAATTTCCCAGCCCGGCTCTTTTTATCTATAAAATGAAACGAGAGTAAGGAGACATTAGTAAGGTATTTTTTTTTTTTTGCCCTAAAAACCAATTTCCTTTTTTTTTCTTTCTTCAGACAGCTGATACTCATTTTGGAACTCTATAATCCCCATGATGTTTATGATTATTTAATGCATATTGCCTTGAAGTTGTGTGCAGATAAAGTTTCTGAAGTTCGATGGATCTCCTTCAAGCTTGTAAGGAATCGTGGCTTTTTTGTTTGTCTGTTTGTTTGTGATTTTTGGAAATAGGAACATTTCTGTTTCTTCCATTTCAACCCCTTTACTTTCTGGGGCTGATTCTTCAGTATACCTATGAAGCCAGCTTTTAAATTTGAAATTAGGAACTGCATTATGGTTTTATCAGCACGTAACATAGCCTTTTTCTTAAGCTGTATGCTTCAGTGATAGAAATTGTGGATAAATCATTTTCTATATGAGACCCTGTAAATGATGGCTTAGTGTTTCCTTAAACACAGGCTGGGCTTAACCCTACGGCATGGTTTTGTAGAAAAGTAGTTAGTAAGCAAAAGCTCTGTCATGGAAAAAAAAGGCTTATCCTGTTTCTTACCTGGGCTTATAACCAGCTGAATACTGGGTGGGGGGATCGAATCTCATTTGGAAATATTGTCTTACTAAGGTACTCTGATGGTATTAAAATTTTACAAACGTGGCATGTTCCGAGAGGTAATGATTTAGTTATTATGCAAGAGGACGTTTCCTAAAATTTGGAAATCTTAAGATTAAGAATGTATTTTTCTAATGCTAGTCCTTTTTTGAATTTCATTTTCTGAAGGGTTCTACATGTGTGAGTGTACGTGTATTGCACAAGTCTTTTTTCCTCTGTGTTCTAATGATTGCCGTGACAAAAATTACCCTCTCCCATGCTTATAAATTCGTTTTAAGAGCCATACAGATGTCTAGTCTCCACGTAGAGTAGGATTCATAATTCAAATAGATGGCAGCATTTTAAATGTGCTCTTCTGATATTGTTACAGGTTGTGGCCATTCTGCAGAAGTTCTATTCACACAGTGAAAGTGCGTTGGGGTTAGCTTTCGTCCATGAGCTCATCGTAAGGTTCCGGCACTGTGCTAAGTGGGTTGGAAGGCAAGCTTTCGCTTTCATTTGTCAGGTTAGCATGGCCTGGGGCGGCCGGGCGGGGCAGGGTTCTCCGCTGGGATTTTCTTACGTTGCCACGGACTGATATCAGATGCGTCAGACATAGGACACCAGCCAGGCATCTGGAGATCAGTGCACCGAACGACCCCCTTGATCTCACGGGAGATTGTGGCCGACCCGGTCAGGCAGAATGATTTGCCCAGGCTTCCCCAGCCCGTCTGTGCATTCGTCCTGAAGGTGTTGACTGAACGCCTGCCGTGTGCCAGGCACGTTCTAGACGGTGCGGAGCCAACTCGCTCCTGCTCTCACAGCAGCACTTCCCCTCCGGTGAGGTGAGGGCCGGGCCCGCAGCCCTGCTCCCCCCTGCCCTGTCCAGGGCAGTGGCCATCGTGGCACCTCCCCTCAGCCAGCTGCCTTGGAGGGAAGCTGCGGTGAAGAATAGAGCAGTAGGGTTGGGGCTGAGCCCATTTCATCTCTGCAGGGAAGTTCACGTCAGCCGGTCCAGCTCCTGGGCACCCTCCCTACTTAGTGTCCTGGAAATGGTGGGGTCGAGGTCTTCCTGGGGCTGATGGCTGCCACTTCTGGAATGCTTCTGCGTGCCAGGTACCGGCTCAGACACGACATCTGATCCTCAGTGGCAAGAGGTGCCGTGTGTCAGGCACCTCACACCTGGGTACTTTCAGACCAGTTTTTTTTTTTTTTTTCTTGAAGGGGAAGCAGTTGAAGCCCAGAGAGGTTGAGTGACTCAGTCAAAATCACACAGGAAGCATAAAGCCGTGATTTTTTTCTTTTCCCGCTAACGTGTTATTTGAGAAGTTTT
Source organism: Prionailurus viverrinus (assembly GCF_022837055.1). Classification (NCBI taxonomy): domain Eukaryota; kingdom Metazoa; phylum Chordata; class Mammalia; order Carnivora; family Felidae; genus Prionailurus; species Prionailurus viverrinus. Next base: position 5,111,897 of record NC_062563.1, read on the forward strand.
AATGTTTCCCCATGCACGTGTTCAAGCGTGTACAAAGGTGGAGGGAATAGCATGACTCTCCATGAACCCCTCGCCCAGCTCTGTCAATATTACAGTCGAGCTGTAGTGGGACTCTAGCTCACCCAAGCCCCAAAGCCCCCTTTCTCTCCCTCACACCCCCTTCCCCCACTGAGGGACTCACCAGGGCCCTCTGTTGGGCTGGAGGGGCATCACACGGTACTTTGGGGGTCAGCTTTGCAAAGTGCAGTGACTGACGGATTTCAGTGCCAAACTCAACAGACCGCAGGCCTGACGCCACAGATTTCTGCAAAGAAGAAGTCAGTGCCCCAGGTCATTTTGTGGAGAAAGGGCGAATGAGATACCTTTGCTTTTATTTTTTAGTTCTCCATCTGAGATTTAGAAAATCCATAATGAGATAAAAGGAAGAAACACCCAGCTAATTTTGTTCAAGAAAAATCAATGTGTATGTGCTTTCACGAATTAATTATTAAAGATTTAGAAAACCCACAGAAAGACAGACAAAAGGAAAGGGTCATTTGATGGCAATTTCAGTGCCGCCCCAGGGACCGATCCTAACCTGGGGTTTAGTGAGGGCCCACGGGGCAGATGGGGATGAACTGATGCATCTGACTTACCTTGCACACTGCCAGGCACTTAATAAATGTCAGCTGTTACCCTGTAGTGGGAAGATGTATAGGACTTAGAAGCCACACGCTCAGCTTGGAATCAGGAGACCTTTGGGCGTCGCCACTTTGGACCAGGATTTCCTCACCCGTAAAACTAGGCTTGTGCTGATTCCCGTGGCTGGCTATGAGACGGGACTCTGTAAGCAGAGGGGCGGTGGGCAGGTGCTGGTGATCATCCCGGAGGCGGTGTTTGTTGGGTATTCGCAGAGGGCCCGGCCTGGATTGGAGATGGGAACTGGGCTGTCGATAAGACAGGTGTGGTCCCTGCCCTCAGAACCTGAGGTCTGGTGAGTAACAAAGGTGAGGGTTCTTAACCTTAACAGGTGGGCGCTTTGCTAGGTTCTTTGCGGAAGCGATCTGCCCTGCCCATCACTTCCCCATTGCACAGATGAGGAAACTGAGACCCAGACAGGTGAAGCCATGTACTCAAAGCTGTGAAGCTAGTAAGTGACCAAGTTAGGCTTGGAATTAGAGAAGTGTACGTTTTTAGAAAAAACGTGCTGATCACTCTTGAATATCAATTTTTGGCTGTGGTTTTCTTCCATCACAGGCGGTGGTGAGCGAGGAGTGTATCCCCGCAGACCAGTTTGTCGAACACTTACTCCCCAGTCTTTTAAGCCTCGTGTCAGATCCTGTGCCCAACGTGAGAGTTTTACTAGCCAGAGCTCTGCGGCAGACGCTGTTGGAAAAGGGTATGTGGACCGCTTTTCTGAACTTACACGTTTTAAAAACTTCATCGGGCAGCAGCTAGATTTCCTCTAGGAGATTGTGGCAGATTGCATGATAGCAAAGTTCAGACTTATTATATAACTTGATGTATTCACTTTTATGCAGAATCGTTCGTTGTTTAGAAAATGGCTAAGGAAATGAATGTGGTCCAGTTTTCACATTTAGTGAACGTAATGCTAGAATGCAAAACATCGCCGTGTTCTAGAAATGCGGGAAACTTTTGTAAACGTCGACTTAGGACATAGACGTTATGAAAGGCAGCAAATGTAAGCCTTAATTACGCTGAGGTTTTGATGGTATTAATTCTGTAGTCAGAAAAATGTCGAGCTCAGCCTGAACAGGACTTAACTTTAGATTGTGTCCCTCGGATGACACGTTCACATCTAAGCCACGGGTGGGGCGGAGCATCCTGTCCCCGAACGTACCTTCCTTGCCCCTTCCCTCCCACACCTCCCCCTGCCAGCAAACCTGCGCCCCCCACCCCCCCCCCCCCCCCCCCACCGTACTCCACACGCTGTCAGTTATTTTGTAGCGGCGGGGAGAAGACATGACATTGAACATTTCTGAACTACAGTTTTAAAAATGTGCATACCTACCCATTCTTTCATCTTTGAAATTTAAGAAATACCCTTTGATGGAGGCAATCATTTCATCTTTGTGAGGCCCTGTATGTGTGATTATTCTGGGAAGAACGATTTATTGTCCTGAGGTGTGGTTTCAGAAAAACCCAAAACGAGAGTCTGTGTTGGAGCACAGTTCATGGCACACGCGAGCCCAACTACTGTTTTCTGTCTTTAGCGTATTTGAGAAATGCCGGTAACCCTCATCTTGAAGTCATTGAAGAGACCGTCCTGGCCCTGCAGGCCGACCCGGACCCAGACGTGTCCTTTTTTGCCACTCTCCAACCCAAGCGGCGGAGTACTGCAGACAGCCGTGCGCTAGAAGAGCAGAACTAACCCCTCTGTGGTCGCGCACGCTCTGGGCACTTCGCACGCGGCACGGACTGCTCACCCCAGCTTGTCGGGGGTTCTGATTGTGTCACACCTTCCGAGGGAGGAAAGATTCCTGAAACTTTGAGGGCGGGCACTCAGATGGCCCCTTCCCCTCCCTCAGTCACAGGGACTGCACCTGGGCCGGGCGCCACGCTTCTGCGCGCCTCCCTGCCTGATCAGGAGGTCCGGGCCAAGGTGTTGGAACCAGGTGGCTGGCCGGGGGTGGGGCCTCCAGAACATCAGACTGCCTTCTCTCCGGCAGACCAGATTATTTAAGCCCCGCCCCCCACCCGCCCCCCACACACATCAAGTAGTTTATTAGAAGCTTTTAAGTCTTTAATAGACTTGCACATTTGGCTTCCCTTATGCTTTCCTATAAAATATAGTTTATGGTATCACATTTTATTGTTAACTGAAATAATGTACATATGTAAATACCTCTTGACAGGAAGAGCTAATATATTAACGTAACATTAGCCTCCTATCAGTGAGCAGAACAAATACATCATTTAAATTTATGCTGCACTTTGAGTTACTGCAAATATAGCCCAATTTGTTTACTTTTGAAGAATGTGATAGTTAAGGAAATCTACTAAAGAATGATTTATGGAAGTCTTTCTAATATTGTACTTTTGTATAAACTGTACTTGGAACTTTTCCTCAGGCACTTACCCCTCCCCTTCTCGTAGGAACTGTATCCATAAAGACACATACGGGCCTTTGACAGAGCATAAAGTAGAAAGATTTTTCGTTCTTACATGGATTCATTACCATACATTTGAGAGAAGGAAATTGATCATTGAGATGCATGGATATCGACTTTGTATCTAATGCTCTAGGATCTTAACAGAAAGTAACAGAAAAATAGGACCCCCGCAGATCTGATCAGTTCATATACTTGCCAGTCGTTTGGGGGGTTAGATTATGACACCCTTCAACTTGACCTGAGTACACAGAACTTACATTTCACGCTTTTAAAATTTAGAGTGAGAGAAAGATGCTCTGGAAACTTAAACGAGTTTTCCACTAATCATTTAAGATTCTACAGACGTTTGCTTAAATTCTGTAGACTGTGTATGCTCGTCGTGTTCTTTTTATTTCTATCTTTGTCTTCTCGAAAGTAGGCATCAAAGGAAGGAAGGAGAGGCCCATTTGGGGTTCAAGAGCTGGCTGCAAAGGTCATGTTGCTGTGGCCATTCTCCCCTTGGATCTTTTTCTTGTCCATCTTTTCTTTCTCCCTTTTTTTAAAAAATAAAATCTTTGCAGCTATATATTGAATTTCCGGGAATACAGGATGTTCTCCCCTCCCCCAAATTCCACTGAGTTGATTCTTTAAAAAGAAAGGAAGGAATCTATACCGTGCCAAAGAAAATAAGGTACATGTGTGAGAATTTCAAATTGTAACCCACGGTAGCTTTTTGGCAACTTCAGCAAAGAGTGAGCCAATAAATTGGAGGCTACGTATTGGGGGGGGGGGGGGGGGAATCAGTTCATCTTGTGTTCTTCAAGGAAATAGATGGAGCTAATTGTTTTGCTTCAGTAACAAACCATTTTTGATCCTTTTCGTGTTAGAAATTGAGATTGGCCTATTGTTAAAATCTGTTAATCTAGCAGCACGTAGAATTATTCAACTGGAATCTTGGGTTCTGTGCAGAGGTTAATTTTCCACTAAGGAAAAAAAAATTCCCCTCGGTTTGTGTCCTGATGGGTAATGTAGCATCTGGGTGCTGAATCCGATGTGCTTGTAGCGACTCTCCCGTAAATAACCCAACCTTTAAACATCTCCGGCTATACACTGAAGATCGTCGATAACTTGATAGGAATGCCTTTCCGGTGCAAAGATTTTTTTTTTTTTCATGACTAATCTCTCTGCCAAAAATACGTGTAAGGCTCCTATGTTCTTCTTTTGTAACAACGGAGGTTTTTTTCTAAGATGGTTCTGTGTCTCCTTCCTTTCTCTCCGGCTGCTTACGCTGTCACTTCAGCTCTTGATGTATATTACTTGTTCATAGGTGCGGGGTGTTAAGTGTGTGTGATCCGAGCATCTCACGTAAGCTTCCTGTTTACTTGAACACTCTGCCTCCTCTTGGGCGAATTAATGGAAAAGCACAAGATGGGTTTCTCGCAGACGGCGCTCCTCTGAAAGGTGTCTTCGCGATGGAACCGTCTCCGCTTCTCGTCCAGCAGGCGTCACCCCCTTGCTAAGTGTCTTCATGAGCACCTGTCTCCCGGAAGTGGGGGGCGTTCGGGGGCGTCTGCGGGGCTGACGGCGCGTCTCCGCTCGCTCGGGGAGCAGGAAGGGCGCCTGTTAACGCCGTGCTGGGTTTTTCATTCGTGCCCGGAATAGGATTTTGAAGCATGACTGGAGACTGCCCTTGACAGCTCTCGGTAGTCGGTGCCCGCGATGAGGATTTGGGGCGCTATTCACCCCACGTGGTGGGCCCCGACTTCGGCAAGGACTGTTCTTTAACCGGAAGTGGACACCAGGGGCCCGCGTCCTGGCGGTGGACCCAGGAACTGACCCGAAGGGCAGGGCCTGGGGGCGTGGCCCCCGCGGGGCGTCTCCGTGGTCGGTCTGCGCTGCGGGGCTGGGCCAGTCGGGGGCGCCGGTGACGCGGGCTGGGGGACAGGGAGCCATGCGGCGGCGGCGGCGGCTGCGGCGGCGGGCAGCCGGCGGCGGTGGGGCGCGGGCGGGGACGCCGCTGGGGGGCGCCCCGGACCCCAACCCCGCCGTGGGCCGGCCGGCCGGGCGGGGGGCGGGCTCGGCGGGCCCGGGGACCCTCCCCGCGCCGTCCCCGGCCCTCGGGAGCCCCGCGCTGGCACTCGACCAGGCCCCGGACGTCTTCGTCCTGCGGGTGCTGCTGGAGGAGACCGGGGAGATGTTCCAGGTGGCGCACTGCCACAGCGACATGACCGTGCGCGAGCTCAAGGAGGAGCTGGAACTCGTCGTCGGCGTCCCCCTCAACCTGCAGCGGCTCCAGTACCTGGACCAAGGTGGCCCCCGCCCGCCCGCTTCCCTCGCCAAGTGCATGGCCTCTGCCCTTCCCAGCGTGCGGTCCCACGTGCTGCCCCAGGTGTCCGGACAGACACCCCCCCCCCCTCGCCAGGAGACCCCAGATGGAAAAGCCAGCCCAGGCCCCCCGCGAGGACTTCCCAGTCCCTGACAAACCAGGTTCACATTAGACCTCAAATCTCAAGGCAGACCCAGTCCACACAGCAAGACCCCAATCCACAAATCCTGCCCGCGTCAGGACTCCAATCCTGAAGCAAGCTGTCTGGTCAGACCTGTCCATGTCAGGACCCCCAAATCTCAACACAGGCGCTGCCACAGTCGGACCCCTCAGACCCTCGGGCTGCTGTGTCTCCATCAGGGGCCCAAATCCCAAAGCCAACAGCGTCCACACCAAACCAGAAGCCTGAAACAGCCTGTCCTGAGTGGGACCCCACAATCCATGGCAAACCTTCCCATATCGGGACCCCAAACTCACCGCAAACTTCAAGTCCCCATGTTGGACTCGTAAATCCTCTCAGCCCTCCAGCCAGCCGTTTGGCACAGAACAAACGCTGCCCACTCCCGGACCCCCAAACCAAGAACAAACTTGGCCAAGACTGAACCCCAGATCCCCAGGCTAACCCTGTGACCCTCAAAACCCTGAATCCTCTAGCAACCGTGTCCGCTGAAGGATACTAATGCCTGAGACGAACTGCCCACCTCAGGACCCCACACCTCTATGCAAACCATGCCCAAGTTTGAACCCCAAATAAAATTCCCCAAGCTACCCCTGCTTACAACAGAACCTAAGTCCCAAAGCAGATTCTTCCCAGATCATGACCCCAAAGCTCAGAGTGGACAAGCCCAATCCTGAGCCCCCAGTCTCTAACCGCTTGTGCCTTTGAACCCCGATCCATCAGCCATCTCTGTCTGTGTGAGGATGCCAGAACCCAAAATGAGCTCTTCCCACATCTGGGAGCTAGTTCCCAAGCTCACCGTGACGACACCAGAACACCAATCCTAAGCAAAATGTCCTCCTAAGGGCTCCAAAGCATGGGGCAAACTCTGCCCACAATAGGACCCCAAAACTCAAACATACCCATATCTGAAACCCAAGTCTCAAGGAAACCATGTTTAAGCCAACTATATCCATGTAAGGAAGCCGAAGTTCAAAGCAAGCCTTGCCTACGTGAGGACCCCAAAACTCGAAGCAAGCTCTGTTTGTATTTGAAACCCCAAATCCCTCAGGCAACCTTACCAATACCAGAACCCCGAGTTCTAGGCCAAACCTTGACCATCTCGGGACCCCAAATCGCAGAGCACAGCCTGTCACCTTCAAGACCCCCAAAGCCCAGGGCTGACCTGTCCGATTCCTTACCCTGCGTTGCTACAGTACGCAGGACTCTGTTAGAACCCCAAATCCCCAAACAAGTCTTGCCCACACAAGGACTCCACATCCCAGAATAGACCCTTCCCACACCAGGACCCCCAAACAGAAAGCAAACATTGCCTTCATCAGAATCCCCAAATCCAGAGCAAACACTGCCCTCGTCAGGACCCCAAATCTCAAACTCTAGCCACGTTTGAACCCCCAATACTGGCACTAACTCAGTTCGTACCAGAGCCCCGAATCCCAAGGTGTGTCCTTCCTTGTCCACATCAGGAGCTCAAAACTAGCCCCATCGGAATCAGAACCCAGCACCCAAAGCTCACTGTGGCTAGATCAGGACCCCAAGGCCCCCTATCCAGACAGATCCCATGTGGGGTAAGGACTCGGAGCCCAGTCTCTCCCTCCATCGATCTCCTTCCCTCAGCCTGAGGACCTGGCTGTCCCTGTCCCGGTATCTACAATGTTTAGGATACGAGAACAGGACAGGATCAGGGCCCCTGGGCTCCATCATCTCCCCACCCGGTTGAAACCAGTGCAAAAAGACCTCAAGGAAACGGAGATATAAAAAACTCTCTGGGCTGCTGCACAGAGAACGTGAGGAGCCCGTAATGCAGACATACTGCAGCACCCCTGCAGGGGCCAGGAGCGATGGAGACAGAGATCTGAGCGCAGCCTGTCTCCACGGTCTCCGCTCCCCCAGACGCTGCCCTTCTGGGGCTCAGTTTCCTGATGTGTAACACGGAGCCTCTTAGCTCTCCAATCCTTAGGGCCGTATCCCGCTCTGGGCAGAGAGGACTTGGGAAACTCGAAATGCACATTGAAGGCCAAAAATACCTTCCTTCCGCTCTCTTTGAAATAGGTGAAGCATCTTGCGCGACGTATTTATTTTGGTACCGGAGTGTTTGGGAGATGCTCTGGGGGCCTGGCAGAGGCTTTATTTGGAGAGAAGTAGATCTCGAACCCAGAGTGTATTTAACACGTTAACGAGGAGGTGAGCGGCTGAGGGACAGTAAATGTCTGGCACCCGTTCTGTTAATTCATTTTCACTGATGAGCTATGCTGAGCAATAAATCCGAGAAAGCCAAGAGGCAGTGAAAGAGACCGAGTGACTTAGCACTGATGTCACAATCCTACCAGTCAGCAAGCACTTAGCAACCACCGCAAGCTTGACCTCTCTCGCGGCTGCAGTCCTTACTGTTGATAGCAAACAAGACAGGAAGAAGGTGTCACTACGTTGATAAAAGAAATTTGGGTTTCTGCCTATAAATGATCTGCCGATGCCTCTCTCCCCACCGCAAGGTTGCCAGGGAGGATTACATGAGATCACGTGTGTGTGAAAACCTTGAGGGACACAAATCTAAAAGGGGTGAGCAAATTCATGGATGAGGGTCGACCTTACACGTCTGTTGTCAACTCTAATAATTTATTTAGCTGGTGATAATTAGTCTTTGTCTAAGCCGAAGGCAGTTGCTGCCTGTAAACAGAGACTGGCCGAGCTGTTCGGCATGTGTGAATTGCACTCTTTCTTGGGGAAACACAGCTTGATTCAATTTTTTCAAAGTTGTTAGGAAGTCAAGTTGTCTTGCTGAAGACTGATGACTGATTATCCTCTGTGCGAGAACCACAGACAGGACCCTAATTAACAAATTTGCTAATCGCTACTCTTGTTTACATCCACCGTCTGAAGTTTCTCGTCACTGGGTGGGGGGAGGGTGCAGCGGAGCCTTGAGGGACGAGCTCGTGGCACTGGAGGGAAGGCAGGTCTGTTCGGAGCCCTGGCTCTACTCTTGCCTAGCCATGGGAGCCTCCGTGTGCTCACCGACACTCAGAGATGTCAAACTTAGCTTGTCACGAGGGTTAAAGAACGTAGGCGCTCGGTACGAGGCGCTTAGTAATCACTCAGTCGCGAGTCCCCAAAACTCATGAATTCCACTCGGAATAAATGGTAAATCCAGCCTGGCAGAGTTGAGACTTTGCGCTTGTGGGGTTGCTCGCGGAGAAAAGAAATTATGCGACCCCTAAGCAAGATTATAGGTGGCCACATAAGGAAGTGTGTATTTAAAAAGGTAGGCTGAAGATAACGTTGCTGAAAATGTTCTAGAGTCCTCTATAGCCCTGACATTCTTTCCCAAAGAGTCTGCATTTATGAAGCGTGAGTCGATCCACTCACCCCATTCTTTTCTGTGCGTGGAGGGCCGCTCTGGGCGATAACACAAAGGAGTTGTAACGTCTCAAGGCCAAATCACGGTGAACGTCAACATTACAATTCTTCCCTTACCATAAATGCTCAGCTGGGGCGAGTTGTCCCCCAGGGGTCGTTTTGGCAACACCGGGAGACGTTTTTGATGGTCACAACTAGGTGAGCAGGTTATTGGCCTCTGGTGGGTAGAGGCCAGGGATGCTGCTAACACCTGGCGATGCCCGGGGTGACCCCCACAACAGAGAATGATCCAGTCTGACATGTCAGTAGCATCAAGATTGAGAAACCCCGCTGTAGAGACGCAACCGAGTTCTGTCATTGTTACATCTTTAGCCAACTGTTAACAACACCAACCAGAGTTAGTATTTGACTTTAATGCATGACTGACGCACATACATTGTACTGTTTACTGTCAGGTAGTTCTATTTCTAGAGTTTGCCTCATAAAATGACTTTACCGGCTCATGTATTTTTTTTTTCCCCCAACAGAACAAGTTATAATTACAGAATTTTATAAATTGTTGCCATTTTGGGGGGTGGTTTCGCTTCTGTTTGAGCTGAGCCAAATTAATTTTCTAAAAAGCATTAACGACCACAAACAGACTCATGTGGAGTCATCAAATGAGATTGGTGCCCAAGGTTTTAAAATTATCTTTGTGATGCCCAAGGTCAGATAATCTCTTAAGTTAACCAATGTAATTGTTTATCTTTAACACCCAATTTTTTTTTTTAAAGAAAAAATTATTCCCTGTAGGAGTTTTGATGGATGATACCACACTGAAGTTCCATGATGTTGTTCCTGGTGGAATTATTTCATTATGTATCTGGCATTATGATGGATGGACAGAACTGATTTTGGCGGCTGTGGAAGGGGATCCTAGTAAGGTGTTTTCACGCTTCTCTAAATGGATATTATACTTCATGAAGCAACCGTAAACTGTGGATATGTGTGGGGGAGGGTGGCGTGGGAATCGTGGGCTCCTAATGATCAAATCCTACACTGCGTGGTTCCAGTCACTCTCGGGTTTGCTATTTCACGGTGTTCACCTGTAACCCACTCGTGCCCCACGCCACCCCACAAAGGAGACAGGGCAGTGCGTTTTCTATCCGTCTGTATATTTTGTAAAGTTGAAAACCTGATTGAACAGTGAGCGAAGAGCTCCCCATAGCTGGGAACGCGTGGTCCAAAGAAAGTCCTAATGCGGGTCTGCCCCTCCCCTAAGGCAACACTACTAAATACACAGCAGGTGCCTGGTCTTTGCCAGGCCTTGTGCGCAGCTCTCGGCTGGGCTCTGGGTGGGCGGTGGGGAGGAGGGAGGAGGGAACCCGACGGTCTGCCCAACAGTGAAGACGGGAGGCTGGGGGGACAGGGGCGGGCAAGTGTATGTTCCTTCCAGAAGGCACATTTGGATGCAAGGCCGTGAGTGTGCGGGGAAGGGGTCGAGGAAGGTGGGCTGCAGGAGGGTTGCTGGGAATTAGATCTGGGAAGGGCGGGTGGTCTCCGGGGAGGCGGGGCCAGGGCTGACTGGAACCCCCTCCCCCCACCTGTGTGCAGCAGCCTTAGAAGGAGGGGCTACCCTCCCGGGTCCTTCCCCAGTCTCCTGCTCCTGGCCTTCCCCTGCCTCCCCTCTGCCACCGAGGCCTGGGCCCTGCCTGGGTTTTCTGGCTCTTGCCCTGAACCCCGGGATTCCCTCCTGTCTCCCACACTTTCGGGTTCTGCTTTCCCCCCCACGGCTGCTCCCACGCCAGATGCCCCAGATCTAGGACAGAGTTCCTCTCTGTCGGGGCCCGCAGCCTTCCTCTCGTGCTCAGAGCCTTAGTTCAGCATGAGATGATTATATTATGGGGCTATTTTTCATCCGCGAGTGGAGTTCAGAGCGTTCCAAAAGTTAGCAGAGACAATGGGCCCGAAAATAGATCGGAAGGCCAGAATTCATCAAGTCTCCAGAGAAGTTCACTCCCCTCTGGGGAGGCCACTTCGTGTTGGCTGGTGTCTTCCTTAATGGCCACAGCCACCTTCCTCTGGACACCCAGAAAAGTTATTTTCTCTTCAAAACACCGACAGGAAGAATTTCCTGCCTCCCGAGCCTGCCTGATGGTAAATGCGTATTTCCTGGACATGCATGGCGTGGTCAACAATGTCCTCCCCCGGGGGGTGTCCCGGCTTCTTAGTTAGGGTTTGCCCCCCTCTGTGTCCACCACAAGCCTCAACTTACCACTGGAGCAAACCTCCCCCTGGGGAGGGTCCCAGCCCCCACCAGGCAGGTTGTGCCCTTTTGAAGTAACTCTGACTCACTGTGTGGAACCCCGTTCTGTTGCCCAGCTGTCTTGTCTTGCTGTTGATGAGGACTCCATCTACCAAACTGCAAATTCAAAGCATCTTGGAGGCGAGCGGAGGAAGGAATGGATATGTCAGAGGGCGTTCGTGGCCTTGTACATTACCTCCCACAGAGGTCACCCAGATGCTGTGCAGTACCTTCTAGAGCACGGTAATTCTGAGAGACAGCTGAGTGTGTCCGCGAGCTGGGGTCTTGTGCGGGTAGGGGGACCGAGTGGCTTGGCTTTCTGGCCCCTTTGGCAATGGCATCCTGGATTCAAGTTGTGTCCACTACCCCTCACGGTCCCGGTGGACCACTCGCCGTCTGTCCGAGGCGTCTTAGGACCTGCCTACTAAAGGCTGTGTCCCCCCCTCTTGGCCAGGACTCCAGAAGAGTCTTTCTGTTGCGAGAGATGCAGCTTTCAGGACACGAATTCACAGGAGCAGCCGCGAGGGCTTCCCGGCCTGTTACGTCCAAAGCAGACACACTGCCGGAGATGTCCCCAAACTGTCTGTGCTATTTCTGCCCCACCTGAACTTGGGTTTCAGCAACGGTCCGAGGCACCCAGCCCCGAGCCGGCACCGGTCCCTGGCCAGTCTCCTTTCTCCGAGGCTTTGGATTTATTTCGCTCAGAAGACACTTACCCCAAACCCCGTTTTCATTTCTGCCCCCCACCCCCACCCAGAGGGCAAGTTGCTCCTTCTCTCTCTGTCCATAGAAATAGAAACCTTTGGGGCACCTGGGGGGGCTCGGTCGGTCAAGCGTCTGACTGCGGCTCAGGTCATGATCTCGTGGCTCGTGGGTTCGAGCCCCACGTCGGGCTCTGTGCTGGTGGTGCAGAGCCTGCTTGGGATTCTCTGTCTCCCCCTGGCTCTCGGCCCCTCTCCTGCTCATTCTCTCTCTCCCTCAAAATAAATAAAGAAACTTAAAAAAAAAAAGAAAGAAAGAAAGACATAGAAGCCTTAGTCTGCATTGTCTCTGGATTAAAGGCTTCTGTGTATAGTCCTGCCACGGTAAACTTTCTCTTCCCTGGACGTAGGATATTTTTGGGCAAAGAGGCCCACGGACCGATCGAGGTGTCGACCATCCAAGAACAATAGACAATAGTTGCAGACGGCCCAGGCCGCCGGCTTCCTGGGGAAAAGGAAGAACGTGCCGTGCCGTTTGGTCAGTGGTTTGAGGCTCAGAAGGGAGCCTCATCCCAGGGTCTCCCATATCAGCCTGCCCTCAAGTCAGAACCCTTTCTTTCCTGCCCGCGGCCTTGACCCCAGCCTCTCTGCGCCCCCTGCTTCCAGCAAGCAGGGCGGGAGTATCCCCGCGGCCTGGGCAGAATGGCGCTTGCGTCTGTCTGGCGGGTGGTGGTTTTCCTGAGCGGCCTCCTCCTTGGCTGTTCGCAGCCCAGCAGTCCGTTAAGCTCATAAAAAGTCATTTTCACTCTGATGGAACTGTGATGTATTCGCAAGCACCAGTTAAAACATTACAGCCAGCTCTGCAAAGTTTTCTGGGCTTTGCAGACAGCCGCTGCAAAAAAGCCGTGCTGTGGCTGAGGCTGGGCGTTAGGAGAACCTATTTAAAACTTTACCTCGCCGACCAGCCATAGCTCATAAAAACTGGCTACAGAAATGTCAGCTGCATGTAATTGAATCGCCTTGTTTTCTGTGTCATGATATTTGTTACCCAGAATTTGATTCAATTCAACAAGTCCATATTGGACACCTGTCATTAGCCCATCCATCTGCGGGAGGCAGTGAGGAATTCAATCGAAGTGAAATCTGTCCCTGAGTCAGGGTGCCCATCGTCTGTCATTTCCCGAGTGCCTGTCTTCTCCAGGCATCGCGCTACGTGCTGGGGATGAAAACAGCGGTGATCAAAACAAGTGTGTTTTCTGCCTCCGTGCAGTTTGTGAAGGGAAGTCAGCAAATTATTACAAATAATTAATTCCATGGTCAATCGTGCATGGCATGTTCTGAAGATAGTGTGTCTACTGAGCGTATGGGGGTGGGGGGGGGATACACGGGAAGAGGGGCTCAGGAAGGGTTTCCTGAGGAAATAAATGAAGGATAGCAAGAGAGCCCGGGGCGGGGAGGGGGGTGCGGAAAAAGGTGACAGGGTTTTTAGCCAAGGAGACAGCATACGCAAAAGGCCTGGGGCAGGATGAGGGAGCAGGGTGTATTTAAGCGATGAAGATAGAAGCTTGGTATAATTGGAGCACGGAGGGAGTGGGCCCAGAGCATGGGTGGGTGGGGGTAATGCTGGAGTGATAGGGGGAGGTAGAGGTGAGACAGAGCACTGACAACCTAGAAAATCACAACAAGGGTAGCGGACGTCAGAAACGGGGTTGGAGCAAGTGTGTGCTCTGGGCAGACTGGCGGCAAGGCGGTGCCGGGTTCTGGGGCCAGTGAAGCGACGCCTCCCCTCTCACACTCGCTGCTGGGGTCGGGGGCAGTTCGGATTCTCCTGAGCTTTCTTTCCGTGGCCTCGCCCCTCCCGCGCTTCTCCCCTTGAACGTGACTCCGAAGGGGAGGCTCGCGGCCGGGAGGGCGACCCTCCCTCAGCCCACTGTCTTATTTTCCAGGAGCCGACTGTCTCCAAAGAACCCCCATGGGCAGGACCGCCCTGCACGCGGCCGGGGCCATGGGCCGTTTGGACTGTATAAACCTGCTGCTCAACTACGGGGCCTCGGTCACCGACAAGGATGCCAGGGGGGAGACCCCCATGTCCATCGCCCGGCGCATGAACCGCAGACACAGCGAGAGGCGCATGTTCCTTTTCTACTGGATGACAAAGTCAGGGACGATGGACCCGAAGAAACTGCTCGCGCACCAGGTTTCTCACAGGGTGAAGGGTGGGTTTGGCTCCAAGAAGGGCCCAATTTAGCTCCCACGGGCCACGTGTGCGCGTCGAAGCTGACTTGGGTCACTGTTCGGAGTTCAAGTCCACTGTGGCCCTCGGTGAGCAGGAAGCCAAGAAAACATGGCAGTTCCTCTGAATCAGGTACTAAATCATCTGTCCTGTTCGCGCACGGCTTTGGGGAGGGGGTCGTTGAGTTTGCGCTCGTTCTGGAATCCATGACGGACTGAGCGGCCTCTGATGCCAGCCTTTAATTTTGTGCTATTTGTGCATTGCCTCCGACAACGCTGCTTGGGGTGATGGGCACCAATTACCTTCTGTCCCGTCTGGAGACCATCTAATGCGTCAGCATAAGAGAAGTGATAGCGATAATGAGAACAGCACTGTTCCATCGTATAAAACCAGTGCCAGCGAATGTCGCGAGGTTGCGGGCCGTGCGGGCCGTGAATTTCGGCTTGTAAAACCCAGGAGCTACGTGCCGCCCAAGCTAGCGAGGTTCCGGAAGTTTTCCTGACCCGCCTCTGAGGGGTCTGCTGCTTGAGGGGTGGAGAAGTGAGGGGGGGGGGGGCAAGAGCAGAGAGAGCTTGGTTCTCCAGACACGTCCTCCACGGGGTGCCTTACTAGTCTTGCTGAAGGCGATGTGTCGCCACCAGATTTGGAGGAGACAGCGTAAAGGATGCTGATGAGCTCGTGGAGGAGAGACTCCGAGCTGGCGCCTTCTTTCCCTTTGTCCCGCCCCCGGTGGTCCGCTCTCCTTTCCCTGCTAGAACCGCGAAAGCACCACCAGCCTTCCTACGCTTAGCTCCAGGCTCCGTACCTCGCAAGGGCTGTGCCCCTGCAGGGGACCCAGCCTGCCACGCGTCTGAGCCCGGAGTAGGAGCAAGAGGGGAAGGTGGGGACCAGGGCGAGCGGACGTTCACACCCCTGTCTGAAGGGGGCGCAGAGGAAACGTGAGCCAAAGGCTGCTGGATCTTTCCAGAGCGTTTTGATACGATAAGTCCCGATTTAAAAAAAAAAAAAAAAAATTAACGTTTATTTATTTTTGAGAGACAGAGCGTGAGCTGGGGAGGGGCCGAGGGAGAGGGAGACCCAGAATCCAAAGCGGGCTCCAGGCTCCGAACTGTCAGCACAGGGCCCCACGTGGGGGCTCGAACTCACCCACTGCCAAGATCATGACCTGAGCCGGAGTGGGATGCTTAACTGACCGAGCCCCCCAGGCGCCCCAGATAAGTCCCGATCTTGAAGGGCTGGCCTGAATTTTTAAAAAATGGTGGCGTGGTACAGAAGGGCTAGCAGATTGGAGGCACGCCTATGGAACTGCCTCCCGTCGCCAAACTTCGTTTCACTGAGGAAAACGGCAGAAGCCACCAATGGCTCCTGGAACACGCAGGGCTCAGAAGCCACAGGCCGGACGGCCGTGGGTCTTGCTGGGCGATGGGTGCCCTCCACTCTCCCACCGCGCGGTTATGCGTGTTTCTCTAAAGCCCTATAGTCTGACACCTGTGGGCCTGTGTGACGCTGGCCTCCCGACCGTGGAAGTTCTGTTTGGAAAGTGATGGAAAACGGCCCCGTATCCCGGCTGCCCTTCTTTCTGCCGCACACCCCGATAACCGGATTCGGCTTTTAAATTAATTGGCTGCATTTCCCGCTGTCATAACAAGGAAGATCTGTGTTGACGATGTGGCTTTCCACTCAGGAGACGTGGCTGTACCCGGCTCAGCAATCTGTTTGACAAATAATCGTCAGGAAAAAAAAAAAAAAATACAGCTCAGCATCAACTATGTCAAAACTGAGATCTTGTTTCTGGCAGACGTTCTCCAAAGCCAGTAGACAGATATTAAATAACCCCATCCAATGGGTCAATTCATTTAGCTAATGAGGTGTTGGCGGGGCGACTTGGGGACCCTTTTAACGTAACAAGTGGCATTACTCAAAGCGATGTGTTTGCCAGCGGCTTTGTTTTGCTGTCTTTGTTGTTAGCAGAGCCAACTGCCTGACATTTGTCCCCAAAACTTTGGAGGCAGGCCCTATATCTTCATATGCCCCCAATTCAATTAAACACGTGGCCAGAAAAGGGGCAAGTTCCAAACTCCGTGGTTAACGTTCTTCTCCTTCTGTGGCAGGGGTCATCTGTGCGCTCCCACATGTCCCAGGGGCCTTCATTTTAGGCAATCTTTAAAAAAAGTCTTTTAATGTTTATTTATTTTTGGGAGAGAGAGAGAGAGAGAGCAGGAGAGGGGCAGAGAGAGAGGGAGACACAGAATCCGAAGCAGGCTCCAGGCTCCGAGCTGGCAACACGGAGCCCGACGTGGGGATTGAACTCACGAACTGTGAGACCATGACCCGAGCCAAAGTCGGATGGTCAACCGACTGAGCCACCCAGGTGCCCCTTAGACGTTCTTAGTGTATGGCCTCTTATATCCGAACAAGCCTGTATCACCCATTGAATAAAATATGTTCATGGCCATAGAAGAGATTGGTCACAATTGTGTTATATTTTGTAGGTATTTCATTGAGCCTTTGATTTTTTTTTTTTTTTTGGTCATACTTAGGAACTAACAGAAAAAAATTGTTTTGTGGGGTAGATTTCAAGCGTTTTTGTGGGACCCTGAAATCCTCTTTGGCCCAGGGGACCGGGGGATGGTCCTCAGCGGTGAAGGAACTGTGGTCTGTGATCGCCCAGGTGGACCTCCCTTGAGTGTCAAAGGATGGGGACCTCTTGGAAAGGAGCTCTGGTTAGTCTTGTGGGTATAATATCCAGTTACACCCCCTTGTCATTCTCCTTCGCGTCAGCCTGGAAACCAGTCCAGGCTGGGGAGCCCTCTGGAGAAATGCACGACTCATTAGAAGCAGAAAATGCCAGCGGGGCCAGCCCTACGTTTCCAGTCTCCTCGCCTGCCAGGATGCTTAGCGGGAGCAAATACCCCTCCTCCTACCTTCTCCCCTGCCCTGAACGAGTGATAATGAATTGCCCTTTCTTGGACACACGTTTACTTGTAAATTGCCTCAAATCTTTTCTGGAAGTCAATGCAGTACAACCCAGAAAGAGATCCCACACACCATGGGGGCTCAGAGGATAAGTTGAACATCCTGCCCAGGCCTGGCCGGGATGACCCAGCCTCCTAGCCATCCAGCCTCTGGTTCACCCTGCTGTGCTCCCGTTGTCTCAGAAGCAGCTGAACAGAGGTGCTGAACTTTACGTCTGCTCTAATGGCCTGGTCTCCAGCATCCTCCAGAACCCAGATGTGGGCGCCTTGATCGGCCACTGCCTGGGTCTCTCCCTTGCCATGGAATCTTCCATGCATCTCAGCCCTGGATGCCTCCTTGCCTGAGGAGTGTTCAGCAACCAGAGCTCCCCGGAAAGGCGGAAGGACATTCCCCCTGGTGGTAACGTGGGGGACTTTCTCGATGGCCCTGACACTGCATTGAGCGACACTGAGACACAGGCTGAAAACGTGATTCCCTGTGCAAATTACTCCGAGTCCTGATTCCAACAAGGAGAAAGTGTGTTTGGTGTTAGTGAGCTTTTCTGAGCCTTGCTAATCCCCCCTTTTTATGTTTGTTTATTTCAGAGAGAGAGAGAGAAAGAGAGAGAGAGCATGAGTAGGGGTGGGGAAACAGAGAGAGAGGGGGACACAGAATCCGAAGCAGGTTCCAGGTTCCGAGCTGTCAGCACAGAGCCCGACGTGGGGCTCGAACTCACTAACTGCGAGATCATGACCTGAGCCGAAGTCAGATGCTCAACTGAGTGAGCCACCCAGGTGCCCCAAATGACTTTTTAAAAAAAAATTTTCAATGTTTGTTTATTTTTGAGAGAGAGAGAGAGACAGAGACAGAGCATGAGCAGGGAGGGACAGGGAAAGAGAGGGAGACACAGAATCTGAAGAAGGTTCCAGGCTCTGAGCTGTCAGCACAGAGCCCCACATGGGGCTCGAACTCATGAACCACGAGATCCTGACCTGAGCCGAAGTCAGATGCTCAACCGACTGAGCCACCCAGGCGCCCCACTCATCTCTCCTTTAAAAATGCACACAAAGGGCAGGCTTCTGCAGGCCAGAAGATTTTGCTAGGATTGAAAGCCATGGGCTTGTCTTCAGGATATTTGTGAGTCGGGATTCTATTCCTCTCTCCGCTCCTAACTACTGTGTGACCTCGGTGCCAACTGTCACCTCCCAAAGGCCTCCGCTTTCTTTGTCCGTCACAGGCCCCTACTGTCTCCGTCCTAACCTGGCCGTGTTTTTCAGATGAGGGGACCGATGTGAGCCGTGCGCTCAGGGCCCGGAGCCTTGTCCGTGTGGCCGGCTGGGCTCACAGCCTGGCGGGTCCGGTCTAGAACTTTCCCCCGCCACTGGCTGTGTGTCCCGGGCCAAGCAATTGCCCCTCTCCGAGCCTCAGCATCTTCGTCGGTAACATTTGGGTAATAAAATCTGCCCCTGTCATCACTGGAGGGATTAAATGCCTGGCACAGAGCAGACACTTGAAAAATAGTGGCAATTAGTATTATTATTACCACCAGCACTTAATTTGCTTAAAATGTTTACTCACCGGGAATCAATACGCTCCCGGTTTCCAGATAGCCTCATAAATTTTCCGCAAACCTGATACAGTAAGAGTCTCCATCCAGAACTAATAATTCCCAAAGTGGGAGATTATAATTGCCCTGAAACTTGCTGATTTTGGTATTAAGTACAGGGCTTCCTCAGCAACTTCTAGAAAGTCGTTCTGAATTGAAAACTGCGGGGCCAGTTCCGCAGGAGAGAGAGAGAGAGAGAGAGAGGCAAAAAAAAAAAAAAAAAAAAAAAAGGCTCTGAGATGAGAGGAAAATTCCAGCCGCTCAGCTCGGCCTCCGCAGGGCCGCCCTGACGACGCGAGCATCCAGCAGAGGGCACAGAAACCCATTAACATTTAGAAAAACGCTGGTGTTTGTGTTCCCTGGAAATGTCAGAGATGCTACAGATCCTGCACCGCACTGGAAACTCAAGAGCAGGGCTCAGTGACGGGGGCGCGCAGACGGGCTTTTCTGCCCCGAGCCCCGCGGTTGTCTGCGAACGTGCGTGTCCGTGCACACGCGCGCTCTGAGTGGGGGGGTGCGGGGAGTGACAGCCCCCCTCACATCCTCGAAGGATCGGTGGACCCCTGCCCGACAGGTTCCAAAACCTGGGCCACGTAACGAGGCCCACCATGCCAGTTGTCAGATCACATCCATGGCTCAGTCTGGAGTCACCTGCTACCCTGCGGTTGGGCCCGGCCACGCGCAATTGGGAAGACGAGAAATACCGACCACGTCTGGCGCCGTGACGGGCGTGGTTTTGTGCGTGCACGCGCAGGTGGCCGGGCCGGGGGGGGGTGGGGGGGGTGGGGGGGGTGGGGGGGGTGGGGACCTGGGAAGTGGCTTCTCTTCCCCTGCACGGGGGAGCCGTTCGGTTCCGGTGGCCCTGCAGCATGACGATCCCACAACAGGTGCTCTCAATGCCCACGACTCAGCCCCGCTACCCTACTTTCGCGCCTCCACTCTGCAGAGACGGAGCCCCAGAACGTAATGAGACGGGTGTGCGAATGTTCGCGAGGGCCTTCACGGTGGCGAGTGCCGGAGACGCTCCAAATGCCCACCAGTGAGGGTGACAGTGACACGCTGTGCAGCAGTTAAGAAATGATTTGTGTGGACGGGCCGAGGCACGGCCGGGAGGAGTGTGATGTGTCAGTAAGTGAAAAACAGCAGGTTGCCCGGGAGACGTGCATGAGATCATTGAGTTACAATTTTAAAAAGGAGGCACCTCCAATAAATGTGCATATACGTTTACTTGAGCAAAAATAATGATGTCAAAGATCTTCTAGCTCCTACGATTGCCTACTTCAGGGCAGCGAGGTTGCTTTTTACATCTCGAAATTGCTACAGCCAGTGTTTCTCCTTTTTTTTTTTTTATTATGGTGAAATACACATGATGTACAATTTGGCTTTAATGATGTTTTGCACGTTTGCAGTGGGGTGCAGCCATCACCATTATCTAGTTCTAGAACGTTCCATCACCCTAAAAAGGAACACAGGACCCATTCACACGAACAGTCTTTCCCCCATCTCCCCATTCCCTCTAGCCCTGAACAATCACCAATTTAATTCCAGTCTCTCTGGATTTGCCCATTCTGGATATTTCATATAAATCGAGTCGATATGGGGCGCCTGGGTGGCTCAGTCAGTAAAGCGTCCGACTTCGGCTCAGGTCATGAACTCAAGGTTTGTGAGTTCAAGCCCCAAGGAGGGCTCTGTGCTGACAGCTCAGAGCCAGGAGCCTGCTTCGGATTCCGTTACCTCTCGCTCTGTCCCTGCCCTGCTCGGGCTCCCCCTGTCTCTCTCAAAAACAAACATTAAAATTTTTTTTTAAAAAATCTAGTCAATACGTATCCGGCTTTTTAGCCTGATGTTTTTGGGGTTCATCCACATCATAGCATGTATCAGTACTTTGTTCCTATCTCTGGCTGAATAATACCTGATTGCTGTCCCTTCATTAGTTGATGGGCATCTGGGTGGTTTCCAGCTTTGACTCTTGTGGATGTTGCTGCTGCTGTAAACATGAGTGTATAAGGGTTTTTAAGGATCTGTTTTTAATTCTTTTGCGTCTACACCTAAAAGGGGAACCGCTGGGTCATGCGGTAATTCTGTGTTTAACGGCACATGTTACATTTGTAATTAAAAACATACCAAAAAAAAAAATGAAGGGAAGAGAAATCGCCATAGGAGCTCTCCGAAGTTTGAGAGAGTAATCATTTATTGAGCACCTATCCCAGGCCAGACAGTTTGCATGCATTATCTCATTGAGCCTTTTCAGCCATCCTGAGAGTCAGAGGTCTTCAACCTTAAGCATGCATCAGTCACACGGCAGGCTCATAAAGGCACAGATTGATGGGTTCCACCTCCCAGAAGCCCTGGATTCACTGGGTCGGGGGCAGAGCCCTAGATTTCTAACACACACCCAGAGATGCTGGCTTTGAGTGGCCCTGAGCCTAGTCTAGTCCGTGTTCCTTTTGCATTGAGGAAACTGAGGCGCAGAGAAGTCAGCAACCTGCCCAGGGTCACACAGCGTGTAAATGGCAGCGTGAAGGTACCTGATCTAGGTCATGGTGGTAACAAGCACCTGACGGTGTTAACCTCTCTGATCCCAGGCCACGCTTCTTCTCCAGCGGCGAACCAGCCTGCCTGGTGGCTGTGACCTTGGTTACCCCCCCAAGACCCCCTTTCCCTGTTTGTAAAACGCAGAAAATACTGGCCCTCATTTTCAAAGCATTACAGGAGTGTTCACCCAGAGCCCTGCTGGGCCCCACCAGGCAGCGCAGAGCTCCGGCTGGAGGAGCAGGTAATCAAACCTCGGGGCGACCTCGGGGACAGGCCCCTGGGGGTTCCCGAACCCTCCCCAGGCCTCCCAGCGTCGGCCGGGCGCTCCCGCCAGGTGGCGCTGCTGCGCGCTGCCGTCTCAGGGGGGCGGGCGCGGCGGCCAGCAGGTGTCGCAGCGGGACCGCGGATCAACTCTGGGCGCCGGCAACGTCCTTTGATCCAGACTGAGCGCCTCAGGGGCCCCCCCAGAAACTGTAGACCGGGTTGCATTCCTTCATTTTCTCCTCTCTCGAGACCATTATGCCCCAAGGGCTTTCCATTCTTGATTCTTTCATGCTGCTTTGATCTGTGTATAGTATAGAATATGTTTTAAAAACGTAACTTTCTGTAACTAGTACTTTCGCGGAAAGTTAACATAAGAATTCAGAAAGAAATACGGTGCTCCCGCTCAAAGATTCTTCCTCCAGGGCCTCACGAATTATGGGCGAGGGGTCAGGGATAAGAGCCAGCCAGCTTTAGAGATAAATTCCATTTTTCTTTTAACCCCCAAAAGGAGGAAAAGTCAGGACCCTCCCTGCAGTTCTAATGAACGTTTTAAATAATGTCTCTATCATCAAGGAGGGGCTGCAACAAGAAAAGCAAGAAGGGGTGTTGCTAATTTAGGTAGGTTGCAACCCAGGATCCTCAATGTTATCTCTCCCCACCCCCCCCCACCCCCAGTCAAAATATATGCCCCAGCCTGCAGAGAAGGGCTGAGCCTGAAATGAACCCACATTGGCGTTATTTTTACCAAATTACATCTTCAAAGAACTTTATGATTTACTTCCACCGGTAGCAAACTGCCGTATATTTCCTACCTGTTTCACCTCACACATGGTTTAGGAATTATACTGAAATAATGAAATAAATGTATCAGATTTGCTATTGCCGGACCTACAAAGGATCTTACTTGCTTCTTTTTTTTAAAAAAAAAGGTTGTTTTTACATTTATTTATTTTTGAGGGATAGAGCACAAGCAGGGGAGGGGCAGAGAGAGAGGGAGACACAGAATCCGAAGCAGGCTCCAGGCTCCGAGCTGTCAGCACAGAGCCCCATGCGGGGCTAGAACTCACGAACCGTGAGATCATGACCCGAGCTGAAGTCTGACGCTTAACTGACTGAGCCACCCAGGCGCCCCATAATCTTACTTGCTTCTTGTAAGGACCCGGGGAGGTGTTAGTATCTCCACCCCGGGGAGACAGAGGCTTGGATAGACAAAGCTACTTCCTTTGAAAAGAAATGAATTGGTACCCAGCAGCTTGAGCGTTAGACTTCAGACAGCAATAGGGCATTCAACACATTTGGTGGTGGAACTTCAGGTGCTAGAAAGTTCCTCTAGGCTCTAGGCCCCTCTGGTTGGGGGTCATGGGCAATGGTTTCGTTGCTGCCCCACTATTGCCCTGCACACCCGCCCGATCGACTTCCCCTGCCTGCCTTGAGCAGTCACCAGACCCTTTGTCCATTTTCTGCTTTTAGTCAACAGCCATCTTTTTGCAAATCTTTAAAAGCCCAGCCTGGTGCAAATAGAGACTGCATTCTCCGGAAGCCCCCTCTGCCGGCTCAGGGCTGACCCAGGCTTGCCAGGGGCTCTGCTGGTGGCCGTGGGCTGTGTGCCTTCGTTCTCCGTCCCCCACTCCTGCCCACTTGCCCAGCTGTTTCTGATGTCTGCGGGGTGGGCCCGGGGTTGCAGGGCGAAGGCAGAAGGCGGCATGTTGACTCTCCCCTGGCTGCCAAAAGTCCTCTGTTGGGGTTTCCAGGCACTGAATAGGTGTTTGGAGACCCCTCCTGCTGACCTCATAAAACCTGCCCTCCTCCCTCTGTCCACCACCTGGCCTCTGTGGGTCCCACGGGCAGGCAAGACTCTTGGGTAGGGGGAGGCTTTCCAGATGGGACCTGCCCCCTTGCCTGCCTCCTATGTGTTCACTTGGCCCCTGGGAAAACCATCCTTGGTGTTTTCCTCCCAGATTCTTGAAGCATGGTACGGTCTGCTCCCATGAACCAGGTCTCTAACCGGCCCGGTAAATATTCCCCGGGGTGGGTGAGATGTCAGTCTCCCTTGGGACAGCCCAGACCCTGCCAAGGTGTCTCTAGATGCTTTTCACTTGGCTTTCGGTGGTGGGGCGAGTGGGGGAGATGCCTAGAGCCCCCTACAGGAGGACAACTCCCTCCAAAGAGATCCTCACCCCCCGTGCTGAGTTTCTAACCTTCTGGAAAATAGCGGCTAGCTATTTTCTTTGGAACGGGGTGTGGGTCTCTGAAGTGGCTTTGGCCGTCGCTTAGCAAGTACGGATGTCACCTGAATGATAAGTGCCTCTCTTTGGAAGATGGGGACACCTCACTTCCTGTCTGCAGCCGTGTTCCTCAGCTGAAATTCCAAGAAAGCAGGAGACATCCTATTCGACGTTCTGAGAAACCGTGGCAAAGCCAGTCCGTCCCTGCCTCAGGAACCTGCCGTTTTGGGGGCCGTGGTCCAACAAACACAGCAGAAGAGACAGGGCCAGTTGACTGGTGCCTCAGAGGCTGTCCCAGTCTGACCACTCCGGGCTGGGCTTGGCTGGAGCCGCTCTGCCCCACAGGCCTCTCACCCTCCTTGGCCGAGCAGGTTGGCTGGGCGTGGTCTTGCCATGTCATCAAACTGGTGGAGCCCCTTGGAGGTACCAGCTCAGAGCCACCAAATGATGACCCCTGACAACAGATCATAGAACAGGCAAGTCAAGTTTCAAGTCAAGGGGTGAGAAATTAACCCCACCCCTGATGAGGCCGTGGCAGGGGCTGGATGCTGAGAGGGGTGAAGACTTGGGGTCGATGTCTTACTCCCTCACAGACGCCCTCGTCTCGATTTTGTTCCGAGAGCAAGGGGGAGTGACTGAAGGCTCAGGAGGGGGGATGATGTGAGCTACCTGCCAGTTTTAAGAGACTAGTTTGTGGGAGGCAAGAGTGGAAGCCAATAGGTTGCTGATGTCCAGGTGGGAGAAGGTGGTGGCTGGACCGGGTTGTGATGGCAGGTTCCGGAGATAGGAGGTTGGGAATGGGGGGGGACACGAGGGTCAGAGACAGAGCACCGAGCCGTCCAGTGTGTGGTGAGGCTGTTTTCCAAGGAGGGGAAAGCCGGAGAAAGGGAAGGGCTGTCGCGACCGTCACGGGCGCTTCTGTGTCTGCTGGGGCGTTCGTTTCCGGGGGCCGCTGTGGACTCGGCGGTTCTCCCGGTTCTGGAGGCCAGAAGTCTCAAGTCAAGGCACCAACCAGCACGGCCGACCTCCTCTCGTGGCTCCAGACATCCGCCGGCTCATCGCTGCCCCGACTCCAGTCTCTGCGCGGCCTCATTCTGTGTGTCTGTCTGTGCCCGCTTCTCTTATAAGGACTTGCATGGGGTTTAGGGCCCCTCGACTCCACGATCTCGCTTCAAGACCCTTCCTCGCATCTGCAAAGACCCTTTCTCCGAAGAAGGTCACACTCACAGGTTCCAGGTGGACTTATCCTCCACCCCACCCACCCCAGCGGCTCTGTGGGGGGGTATCGACCACTGGTCCACGGGGACGTCGGGCACAGATGGCTGGGGGGGGGGGGTCGCAGGGGGCTGTCAGCCAGCAGGTGGAGTCAAGAGGAAACTACAGAGAGAGGAGGCTTTGGATGGAACAGAGCAGCAGTTCGGACGGAGCTGAGGGGCTCCTAGAGAGTTCAGGGAAGGGGGGGAGGCTGCAAAGAAGGAGGAGAGCAGGTGCGGGGGGAGGGGGGCGCGGAAGGGGGAGAGTCTGAGGGTGGAGGGCGTGGTCTTTGGAGCCGAAAGCTGCCGAGAAGCCCAGCCAGCTGGCGGTGGAGAGAGAACGTGGCATCATGAGTGTCCCTGACAAGGCCACCTTCAGTGGCACGGGGGGGACCGGACTCCTTGCCGGCGCAGTTGCAGAGCGGGCCCCAGGGGAAGTTCTCGGGGGAGCCGGGCCCTCCGAGAGGCCCAGGGATGGAGGGGCTACTGCTTCCTGCAGGCCCAGGGGTCCGCGGAGGCCCCTCCCCCTCCCCGCCCAGGCCCAGGTCCCCGGACACGGCGGAGCCTGTCCCGCAGCCACGCTTTTAACGCCTCGTTATTACAGAAAAGTCTAAGCGTGAAGCAAACAGGGGCGCCTGGTGGCTCGCTTGGGTTGAGCGTCCGACTCTTGATTTCGGCTCGGGTCACGAGCCCAGGGTGGTGAGTTTGAGCCCCGGGTCAGGCTCCATGCTGACCGCGTGGAGCCTGCTTGAGACTCTCTCTCTCTCTCTCTCTCTCTCTCTCTCTCTCTCTCTCTTTCTCAAATGCAACAAATAAGCAAGCGCAAAGACAATAGAACTCGCAGATCTGACCGCAGCTGCTCACTGTGGCCGCATCCGCTTCCTCCGTAGAGCCGTCTGGCCAGGGTCACAGGCACGCTCCCGAACCGCGTGGTCTGCGTCTTCTGAGGACACGGGCAGTGCCACTGTGATGCCCTAACAGACCAACAAAGCTTCCCCGTGGCCTCCGTGGTCCCTTCCTGCGGCTGCCGTGGCCGCCGTAAACGACCACAGTGACGCAGGGGCTTAAAACAGCACCGACTCGTTACTTGTCCACTCCGGGGGTCAGAAGCCTGAAACGGGTCCACCGGGCTGAACCTCCAGGTGTCGGCAGAGCTGGCTCCCCCGGAGGCTCTAGCGGGGAGTCCGCCCCCTCGCCTTTTCCAGCTTCCGGAGGCGCCTGCACGCTTTGGCTCGTGGCCGCCTTGCCGCTCGTGGCCACATCTGCTCTCTCGCGGCACACCCTCCTCCTTGTCCCCGTGAGAAGCGTCACGCTTCGACGGGGCCGGGGTAACTCCCCCTCTCAGGGTTCACAGCCGCAGAGGCACGTTGCACGTAAGAACCCGTCCCGGGTCCCAGGTCATCTCTAGGGGCTGTCTGCCAGCTGAACAAAGTGCCTAGCGGCCAGTCTGTGTGCGGATCGCCCCAGTTGCCCCTAAATGTCTGTTACAGCCATTCCACACTGGGCTCTCTTCATTTGGTCACTGCGTGTACTTGCTCTGTCTGGAGTCCTTTTATTTTATTTTATT
Organism: Prionailurus viverrinus; assembly: GCF_022837055.1. Lineage (NCBI taxonomy): Eukaryota > Metazoa > Chordata > Mammalia > Carnivora > Felidae > Prionailurus > Prionailurus viverrinus. Next base: position 5,138,470 of record NC_062563.1, read on the forward strand.
TTATTTCATTTCATTTCATTTCATTTCATTTCATTTCATTTCATTTCATTTATTTTTTTAGGCAGGCTTCATGCCTGGCGTGGAGCCCAACGCAGGGCTTGAACTCAAGACCCAGAGATCAAAACCTGAGCTGAAGTCAAGAGTTGGACGCTTAAAAAAAAAAAAAAAAAGTCGGCTGCTTAACTGACGGAGCTACTCGGGCACCCCCCCGCCCCAGTCCTTTTTTTTTTTTTTTAAACTTAAAAAAATTTTTTTTTTAATGCTTATTTTTGAGAGAGAGAGAGAGAGAGACAGAGAGAGAGACAGAGCACAAGCAGGGGAGGGGCAGAGAAAGGGGGAGACACAGAAGCCGAAGCAGGCTCCAGGCTCTGAGCTGTCAGCACAGAGCCCGATGTAGGGCTGGAACCCACAGACTGTGAGATTGTGAGCTGAGCCGAAGTCGGACGCTCAACCGACTGTGCCCCCCAGGCACCCCTATCAGCTAACTTTAATTCCCAGGTAGAGAATGTACCAGAAGCCCCCAGTGAGGCAGAGTTTGAGCTTTGGCCGGGCTTCCAGTGCATTCCAGGACGTGAGTCTTCCCTCCACACCTTCTAGAACTCCGTTACTCCAAGTATACTCCCTGGACACGCAGCATGCCTTCATGCAGGAGTGTGTTGGGCACACAGATCTCCGTTCCTGCTGAGTCAGTGTGCGTTTCAACAAATCCCAGGACATTTGCATATGCATGACCAGTTGAGCACCTCTCCCAGAAGTTTCCCATCCCCTTTTGCACAAACATAGCACTGCCTCAGGGAAACCTCAGCACCAGGCTTGGTGAGTGTCTGATCCAAGCCCTCCAACCGGAAGACACGGGAAAGCAACTTAAAAAAAAAAAAAAATTCTGTTCTGTGCCATTTGTGGCACACGTAGGCATCAGGGCTGGGCAGCTGGCCTCCACGGACATGTGTGGTCCAGCCTGACCTTCAGACTCTGCTCCATGCAGATGATCACTAAACCCTCCCTTGGATGTTTGCCGGGTCCTGCCTGCTCCCGCTGTCTCTGGGCCACTTCCCTTCTATTCTCCGGGACAGTGGGATCATTGAGCTGCTCCCCTACCATCTGGAGCAACCTGGGGGTCCGGGAGGCCACACGACCCTAGCCAGTTACTCCCATGACATCCTGGGACTAACCCCCGGTGGGGAGCCAGCACCCTTCTGCTGCCCCTCCTTCTTGCCACAGCAGCTCGTGTCCTCTGTGCCTTAGAAACCCTGGGCAAGCCGCATCCTTGTGAGGGCCTTGTCCTTTTCCCAGGGGCTTCTTCCTGAAAAGAGGACCCCCTCCCCCTAGCAATCCCCTCCTGGAGAAACTTCGCCCATGTCAGGGATGGATGAGGTGGAGTCAGTTTTCTACGAAGCCTATTTTTCTCTCCAGAACTGCTCCCAGTTCCACAATCCCCGATAGCTCCCCGCTTCTCTGAGGATGAGACTTTTGACCTCCCAAAGCCGAGAACCGATTCTGTTTTTCCTCCTCTTTGCAGATCACAGCCCACCCCCCCCCCCCGACCCCTTCTCAGAGGCAATGGCACCAAATGCTGGCTCCCCACCCTAGGAGAGGGTTCATGATGGGGGGAGGAAGCAGAAGGGAAAATATTCTTCGGAGGTAGATTGAAGTTTTGACTGGGGGGGGGGCTCATCTTTTTGGACTGCTGTAAACTGAGCTTAGGTCATCGATCAGCGGTTCCAGGACACTCGGTCCTCACATGGCCTGATGGCACAGGACGTGTGTACCTATTTTGGGGGCCGGGGTGTCACAAGAGGCTTTGGCAAGGCCAAGGACCCCAGTATCTGAGCTCCTTTCCTTTTTTTTTTTTTAATTTTTTTTCAACGTTTTTTATTTATTTTTGGGACAGAGAGAGACAGAGCATGAACGGGGGAGGGGCAGAGAGAGAGGGAGACACAGAATCGGAAACAGGCTCCAGGCTCTGAGCCATCAGCCCAGAGCCTGACGCGGGGCTCGAACCCCTGGACCGCGAGATGGTGACCTGGCTGGAGTCGGACGCTTAACCGACTGCACCACCCAGGCGCCCCTCTGAGCTCCTTTCTAAGGTTACCCCAGTCCTTACCGCTTTCCCCTAGTCCTGTCACCCAGTTTACACAACTTGTGGGCGCCTGAAGGCAATCAGTACCAGATAACTGGTTCGAGTTTTTGATAAGGTTTCTCCCTGCCTAAAGGCATTTATTTCCAAGTCTGCTTAAAGAGGGGGGGGGGGGAAAACACGGAGACAGCAAATAATATTTGAATAACTGTTGCTGCCGTGACCTGCTGGTGATTTATGTTGAGAAAGGCTATAGATTGGGCAAGGCGTCCTGCCGTCCGCCTCCTCCAGGAAGTTTAGAATTAGAACCAGCGGATATGATTCTATTGAGCCTTTGCCAGAGAAAGTTCAAGAGGGAAGGCCTTGACCTCTTATATTTGGCTTCAGACCCCATGACCCTGCTTCTGGAAGGAAAGACTCCTTTTGGAATCTTTTTCTTTTTCTTTCCTTTTTTTTTTTAAAGCAAAAGTTTTGCTAAATCCTTGGGAACAAGAAACCCCGACATCCTGTTTTCATATGTCCGGAGACCAAAAGATAAGGATCTGGTTTAGACCCTGATCCTAGAGTAGTGAGACACAATTCATACAGGGCACCTATGTCCTTCGCCCCCCTTCCCAGGGCCCGTTTCTGCTCGGGTTTACGCAGAGCCTTCGTAGTTGGTGAAAGTTTTCTTTCCCAGGGGGTCCTGAGGTCAGGGCCAGCCGGGGCGCTCCGGGAGCAAGGATGGGGGCCCCTCTGGGAAGGGAGAGCGTGCCTAGGGCGTCCAGAGGGTCCGGCACATCTCGGCTCAGCTCGGTCATTTGGATGCTGACTCTGGCTTGCCCTGCAGCGAGGCCGGCCCGGGAACTTGGGAGGTGGGGGGCACTGCCGTGCAGAAGCGGGATCTCAAATCACCCCCGGCGTGTCGGCGTTCACCAATCAGACGCCTCTTCCGGCTGAGCCGCAGCCAGTATTGATTGCGTGGAGGCCTGATAATAGATCGGGTCGATAAATCAGTTGCGGATTAAAGCAGGCACGGGGGGGCGGGGGGGCGCTGGTTACAGCAAACGTCTAAGGTTCAGGCATCGACTGGGAGCGGAGCGTCATTTTACGACGGTGCCAGTTCGCTGATGTGAAATAGTGAGGTGGCAGCCGCTTGGAGGAGCGGGCCAGACGCCCTTTAAATTACCCGACAACGCGCACGGGCTGATGAGCCGCGTATGCCAGTTCATTGCCGAGCCGCCTTTCGGTAGGGAGGTTGAGGCCTGGAAGCCACCAGCTGCACTGTCCCCAGATCGTGCGGAATACTGTTCGGATGGTGCCCAGCCCAGGACCCCGGCCTCTCTGTGGCCCCCGTGCCCGCCCCGTCTCCAAGGCCTGTGGCACAGCTGTCCCAGGCCCCACCACCAAGTCTCATCCCGATGGGCAGTGTCTCGTGTCTCCCTGCTGCCCTCCCTTCTCCTCCCAGCCTTCAGAATAGTCTCTGAAAGCAAAATTGTGCTGATATCTCTCCTCCGTTGCAGACCTTCCATGACCCCTCCCCCGCCCTCGCTCTTCAAAGGAAGTCAAGACTCCCGACCGAAGGCCTCAAGACTCTTCCTGCCCCACCAAGTTCGTGTGGGTCTTGCTCTGGGCCACATTGCTCTCCTCCGCGACTTCTTTTATTCGCTCCCTTCATCAGGCCCTTTGCACATGCTGTTCCCTCTGCCTGGACGCTCTTCCTGGCTGTCGTCGTCAGGTTGACCCCACCTACTCTCCCCTTCTGCGGCCGCGTGGCTGCTCTCCCAGCAGGCCCCTCGCCGTTGGCCTGGCACGGTCCTTAGAGCACCCCTCACTTGTCACAACGAACTATTTACGCCGCCATCGTTGTTCGGTTTCCGTCTCAGTGCGGGGAGCTGCATGAAGGGCAGCATCTCAGCTATTTTGACACCGCATGGGTGTCTTGGTGGGGGGGATGGTGGCATCTAGAAGGCAAACCTCAGAAACAGGACGGGCAGTGGGAGGAGCGCGTCACAAAAGGCCACATATTGTAGGATTTCATTGGTATAAAATGTCCGGTGCAGGCAAACCCGGAGACAGAAAACGCATCAGTGGTTGCTTGGGAAGGAGGCCTGGCTGAAGGGGGCGTGGCTGGAGGGGGCGTGGCTGAAGGGGCGTGGCTGGAGGGGGCGTGGCTGAGGGGGCGTGGCGGAGGGGGCGTGGCGGAGGGGGCGTGGCGGAGGGGGCGTGGCGGAGGGGGGTGCTGGTGACCGCTCATGGGAATGGAGCTTCCTTTTTGGGGTGACAAAAACACTCCACAATGAAATTATGGCAATGGGTGCGTGAGTCCGTAAAAATACCCCAAACCGTTGAATTGTCTAAACACACTGAAATCGTAGACTTGAAATAGGTGCTCTTTGTGGTAGGTGAATTCTATCTCCATGAAACCGTGTTTCTTTAAGGCAGCCGGCAGAGAGTTAACGCCTGAAAGTTTGTGGACTTAAAGGCAGAGAAATTCTCTGTCGGGTGTTGGGAGAAGCAGACGGGCTGCACGACCCTCAGGCGGGAAGGAGCAAGGCCAAGGCCTTTCCCCCCCCTTCCCAGGGGCTGCTGTCTTCGTCCCCCATGGGGGAGGCGAGCTCTCCTCCGGCTGGCGGCTGGGTGGCACCCAGTGCTGATCTCCACGGGGTCTGTGCTGACTGTGTTTTTGGATCCTTCCCAGCCCAACGCCTCTCTAGTCCTGTTCCTTCTGCAAACAGGACGAACGAGTCCTGCTCGTGGGCCTGACCTTTCCGTCTCTCACTGGCCGGTGGGGGGGGGGGGGTCCGGGGTGGGGGCACTTTCATTGCCTAGTATCAGCGAGATGTGCCCTTGCCACCTGGGTCCCCAGGAAAGCCCAGACATTTCTGGGGGATTCCAGGTTGTCACACATGGCCTCCCGAACGGGTCTATCTGCTGGCCGTCACTGCCCTCTGCTGGTGTCCCTGGGCGCTGCCATGGCGTCCACCGTCTCTGGGCTGCGGGGGAGGGGAGGACGAGACCCTGAGCGCTCCTGTCATGCTGTCGGGGTCCCCAGCAGTGCTGACTGGGCCCAGCGTCTTACAGAGTTTCTAGGGAGGCTGCTACTTCCGACGTGACGGTGCAGCTCACCTGTTCTCCTTCCCTCTCTGATTCAGACTCTGGGCCGGCGGAACTTTCTTTTTCAGTGTTAAAATCACGAGGGCTGTTCCGGCTGCCATGCGTACTTGCTCTGCGCCAGGCGCCGTGCTAAGACCCTGGGGTCCACACCCCCTGAGGCTGCTGCTGTCACCTCCACCCTCTACAGGAAGACCCCCCTGAGGCTCAGGCAGCTCGGGGAGGAGCTGGGATTCCAATCCAGTCTGTCCCACAGAGGCGGCTGAATCCTGGGCTGGTCCAAGCTGGGGCCCCGATCCCCGGACCCACCGCAGGGAGCCACGGTGACCCCAAGTGTCTGTGGCCATCCTGTCCCTTCTTCTTCCTTCTCCCTTCTGCTTCCCTCTCACACTCAGCTCCACACCCTCTGCTCCCCCCCCAACCCCCGCCGTGTGTCTGTGTATTTGTGTATCTGTGTGTGTGTGTGCGCCCACGTGCATGTCTGTGATTGCACACGTGTCTGTAGGGGTGTGTGTGTGTGTGTGTGTGTGTCTGTGTTTGTCACCCCTGGTGAGACACCAGTGTGGCCAGAACGGGGCGGGGGGGGCGAGGGTGTGGCCAGGGTGGGGGACCCAGATGATGGGGCCAACTCTGCACAGCGACCCACAGGCCTTGGAGGAGGGGCTCCCCTAGACAGGCAGTCCCCCCAGATGCAAGGTAGCCACTCTGGAGGGGGGCAGGCAGTTCCGTGCCCTTGGCCGAGAACAGGGGTGCTGGGCGGGGCCTGCCACCCTCCGAGGACGGCGTCTGTGCCCCAACACACAGGCACTTTTTCAGGCCTACGTGACTACCGGCCGCTGGCTCCTTTGGAAGCAGAGCTTCTCTGGGGAGTTTCCTGCATGTGACCCTGAATGGCATGTGGGGACCTCGGAGCCATGGTGGGATGCTGTCCGCGTGCCTGCAGGCCAGCGGGCCCCCCGTGTCCTCCTGGGAGATGCTCAGTGGTCCGTTCCGGGGGCAGCGAGGAGAACACACGTCCCCCCAGACTTTGTTTCAGGCGGCTCATTTGTCCCCAGGGGCTGTCTGTGACAGCGAGGAGTGTTTACCTCTATACGGGAGGAGGCGGAGGTGTCTCTCCCAAGAGCGGGACGACAGTGTTTGTTTTACTTAAAGAAGAAAATCCCACAGGACCAAAACGGGGAGTTTGGGAGCTGTTGTCCATCATCTGGGTCAGTTCTGGGGAGGATGCCCCGAGTCCCCCGTTTGGAGGTGGCTTCCCTTGGCACATGCCCCAGAGGGCCCCGCCTGGCGACCAACTCCCTGGGCCGCCTGTGTCCAACAGTGGCCGCCTCTGCTCCCCTGTCCTCCCCACGGAACAGGATTGCGTCTCTCTCGTCTGAGTGTGTGAATGAATGACAGAAGTTCTCTGCCTCAATCCGACATCTTGGGTGTAACTGACAGAAAATCCACTCAAACAGGCTTTGGCCCCCATTGGACACTGTTGGCTCACAAAACAGAGAAGTTCAGGGGTACCACCGGGTCTAGAGGCTCCAGGGAATCCAGTGGCATCACCAGATTGTTCTCTCTGTTTCTCTCACAGCTCCGTTAATCTCTGCTTTCACGTTTGCGTCCCTCTTTTCCTGAGGTTGGGTCTCTCCCTGTATTGGGACAATGGTGGCAGGAAGCTCCAGCTTACCTGCCCTTCACAGCTCAAGAAAGAGAAATTCTCTTAGCATAAAGTCCCAGGGAAGTCTCTGATTGGCCCACTCGAGTCACATGCCCAGCAGGATGACTCCATTATGGTTGGCCAGCCTGGTTCACGGTCCATCCCCTACACGTGTTGGGAATGGGGTACCAGTCACACCTGGGACCTCTCCTGAAGGAGAGGGTGTGGGGTAGGAAGAATAAATTTTTCTATTCATTAAATTCTTTTACGGTTAAAAAAAAAGGGGGGGGGCAACCTTTCTTTTCCTAAGTTGGCCTAGTTTGGGAACCAAACTTGATGTGTGGCTTTTTATCAAAGTTTGAGACCTTTTCACAACTCTTGTGATATATGGAACTTAAAACAAAAAAACCAAAAAAACCAAAATTAAAGTAAAAAAGTAGAACTTGACAGTAATTTGCTGTCCACGCATTTTAGCTTTTAGCTGTCCATACGCTAAATGAGTATATATCATTAACTCAAAATGTGGCCCCCAAATGGGCTCTCTCTGCCATTATGGTCGAGAATTAGGTTCCTGGGACACATTACCCCAAATATCAGTGGGGACAGTAAATGGACAAGATCCATATTCCTATGGGCTGGGGAATGAGAAATGTATGGCTGGTCATTAAAACCCTTAGTTCAGGGATATTTTTTTTTTCCCATTAACACAACTGAAATTGTGTTGAAAGCCAAGTTGTTATCTCTGGGAGTTTTCAAGGATGAGCCGGGGAAGATGTGTGGGTTTTTGCACCTGAACCAAGAGGTTTAGGGGAGTCTGGAGGGGCCTTGGCCTTGCTGCCTGTGGACGCTTGTGATTCCAAGCAGAAGGGCCCAGGGCCACCTCCACGTCCCCGCCGTCTGCAGATTCCTGCGGTCCTGGAAACTTCCTCCAGGTGTGTCTAGAGTAGTCTGAACAGGATGGTCTTCAGGCCAAATGTGGTTGCTATGCGTCCTGGCACCCCTCCTTCCAACCTATTTGGGAAACAGACACCCGTGAATTCACTGACAACAATCACCATATATGCCTGACTCCATGGGGACCTGAACCAGAAGGCGACTCTCCCCATTTTCCCGCTGAGATCTGAGCACAGAGAGCATATTGGCTGAGACGTGGATGAGATGGTCAAATGCCTACTCACGACGTTTCTTCGTCTAATACTGCGTGCGTGTTTAAAATCACACAGCACGCGAGGTGTTACTCTGGCAACAAAGAGAATCCCTTTTTTCACGTTCCATCCATCAGTTTTATGCCAACTCTTCACGTGGGTCTCCTCCAGTGTCCTTGTCATCGCCCGGCCTTTTGAGGGGGCCCCCGTTTTCCAGAGCTCAGCATTTTCCTTCCCAGCCGGGTGGCGAGAAACACAGCACTTCCCACATCCCCTCTACGAGGCTGTCACTCAACGTGGGATTATAAGGCACGTGTGCCTGACGTTGGGCCACGTGCCCCATTTATCCCCGACGGGTGGTGGTGATCTTCTCAGCGCGACCGCTGACTTTATTGCAGCTTCAAGCGAATCTTAATTGGCTCGTCATGTTAGTTTTCTGTTCCCGTGTAACAAACTAGCACAAAATTAGTGGCTCAGAACAACACCCACGTATCATCCCACAGCCCTTAGGTCAGAAGTCTGGCACAGCTTGGCCGGCTTCTCCTTTTGGATCTTACGAGCCTGACATAAAGTGCTGGTCAGCCCGCGATCTCATCTGGAGACCTGACTAGGGTAGGAGCCGCCCAGCTCCGTCAGGCTGTTGGCAGAATGCAGTTCCTTGTGGTTGTAGAATTTTCTAAAGTTTCTGTGAGGTCAGGAGAGGAGAGAGAGAGACACACACAGAGAGATTCTCACCTCTAAACCTTCTTTTAGTTTTAAAAATTAATTTTTTTAATGTTTATTTATTTTGAGAGAAAGAGAGAGAGAGAGAGAGAGAGAGAGAGAGAGAGAGAATGAGCAGGGAGGCAGACAGAGGGGGAGACACAGAAGCTGAAGCAGGCCCCAGGCTCCGAGCTGTCAGCACAGAGCCTGACATGGGGCTCGAACCCGTGAACTGTGAGATCATGACCTGAGCTGAGATCAAGAGTTGGACGCTCAACCGACTGATCCACCCAGACGCCCCCAAACCTTCTGTTAAAGAGCTCCCTGGACTGTGTCAGGCCCACCCACAGAGGATAACCTGCCTTTTGAGTAATTCAAAGCAACTGATTAGGGATGTTAATTATGCCTGCAAAGTCCCTTCACCTTTGCCATATAACGTAATCACGGGGGTGGTTTTCCCTCACCTTTGCCTTATTCTGTCAGGCAGAAGCGAGTCACAGGTCCTGCCCACTTTCCAAAGAAGGGACAACACAAGGGTGTGGACAGTGGGGGCTGGATCACGGTTGTCTTAGAATTCTGCCTTTCCTGCACTCATCTATGACGGGAACCAATAATGACCCTTGCGAGGACAGTTTCCTGATAATGACCAACTCAACGGTGTCTATTTTTTTCCTCCTCTCCTGTTGATGGCCTCCAAGTGAGTTTCCCTTTCCCTAAGTAAAATAGCATTGATCGAAACCCCACTTTCTCCTTTTTAAGGCAAGGTCTTTCTCAAACACAGCTATACTGTTACAAACAAAATATTAGTGAGGGCACCTGATCCTATGAGAAACGTAGCCAAGACTTCGGACGGCGCCTGGTCCCTCGTTTCTGAAGGACTCGATCGCGGCAGGTGGGCAAAGAGGGAGGCTCAGGGGAAGCGCGGCAACGGGGGTGGGGGCGTCTGCGACGTGGGAGGCAGACTTCTCTCCCCGGCTGGGCGTCCGCTCGGCCCTGGTCCGTGCGGAGGGCCGAGTGCCGGGCAGAGACACAGTGGCGCGTCCACGCTCCGTGTTCCCGAGGGCAGTGGGGGACGGGGCCCCGGAGCCGGCTCAGGGCAAGCCCACCACGTGGGAGATTTCCCCTAGAAGGATCCCTGAAGTGCGGGGCACGGAGGTGTGTGTTGGGGACGCGGCAAGATGCCAGCAGCTGGAAGCAGGCACGGATGAGGAGCCGACCACTCGGGAGAGACCTGTCAAGGGCTCGGTTTGCTCCCTTCCCGATCCTGCCGTTTTAGGGGTTACCTTGGAAGCGGGGTTTTGCTGTTCCCACCCCCACCCTACCCCTCTTCGAGTTAGAGATCAACAGTCAGTGTGTCCAATATAAACGTGGCTCAGCCACATGGGAAACGATGACAGGTTTTACTTTTCTGTCCGACTTTGTTTTTCCCGGGGTTACGAGCCGCCGTTTTCCTTGTTGGTTTTCTTTTCCTGTGTGTGTGTGTGTGTGTGTGTGTGTGCGCGCGCGTGTTTCTTTTAAACGTACTGACTCACCCCCAGCTTTTCGCCCGTCGCCCGAAGTTCCTTTCTATCCAGATGTATCTATCCATTGTGCAATAGATTGTTTCTTCCTGAAGACCTTCTAGGGCTTTCTGAACGGGCTGCCTTCGGTGTTTGCTGCTCCCCTCACCTGCCTCCTGGGATCCGCCCTGGGCTCAGACAGAAGGACCTCCCTCAGGGGAGGGCGGGGGAGACGAGGAACGTGTCCTGCGGCCACGCCGGCTGCCCATCCTCTCCCTCCCCCATCAGGTACTCTGGACACCGCCTCCCTTTGGCTGGCACTTTTTTGCCCAGGGGGGCGACCCAGACCTTCATCCTGGAGGGATCTGAGCTCCTGGTATCACGTCCTTAGGGGGCCAGGGCTGCTGTCCCTGGCGTCAGAGCTCCGACGGCGGCCCCCGGAGCACCAGACATATTCTTCCCGCCTTACGGACCAGCCCCCCCACCTCCTTTAAGAAGGCACAGTGGTGGTGGGTGATGTGGTCAGGACACACGCTCACGCAGGCTCCGTGTGCCCTCTTCCTGTGTGCTGCTGTACCCCTCTGGCCTTGTGGTCTGGCCACGTGCTCCCTTCACGTCCCGTGGCCAGATGCCCAGGTCCCACCAGCAGCTGGCAGCAGGCCAGGAGCTTCCTGGTGCTTTTTCTGCCACAACCGGGATCCGGCAGCCCGAGGCCTTCACGGTGACTTTCCCGTTGGTGCTTCCCAGAGATGTCCCACGGCATCTTTCTTGGTCTCTAGTGACCGCAGAATCTTCTGGGTCCCGTGGCCCAAGCAGGCGAGCTGCCTGAGCTGCAGCCTGGACCCCCACGGAGTCCTCTCCAGCTCTGGGCCCCTTCCGTGCTGCCCGATGAGTGGGTCACAGCAGCAGGTGCGGCATGTGGGGTTCCCAGGACCAGAGACACCTTTCCCTTAGAGGGAGAAGGTGGGGTGTGATGACAATGTCCACACCCACGTCGTGAGGCCTCTGAACCTTCACCTGTACGGAGGCCACTGACCCTGGCTCTGCTTCTCTGACGCCTCCTCCCCCTGCTGTAGGCTCCACCCTCCCCAGAGCGGGGGGCCAGGGCCCCCTCTTTTCTCAGCAGCCGGTGTCACCGTGTTGGGATTTGGTCCCAGTTAAGGCGGTGGTGTTGGGGGCAGATGTAAGGAGGGCGGGCATTGGCTTATGGGGCACCCGCCTCCTTTGGGGCCTCTGCCTGTCCTTTAAGCAAGAGTGAGATAGAATCTTCCAATAAGCGGGGGGGAACATCTGCAGGCCCAGGGGGGCCCAGGGGAATGTGGGGGCCACGGCTCTCAAGTGCATTGACTGACCTTGTGATGGAAAGAGAAAATAGTTGAGATGGGGCACTGGGGTGGCTCCGTGGGTTGAGTATCTGAGTTCAGCTCAGGTCATGATCTCATGGTCCTTGAGTTCGAACCCCACATCAGGCTCTGTGCTGATTGCTTAGCGCCTGGAGACTGTTTTGGATTCTGTGTCTCCCTCTCTCTGCCCCTCCCCCGCTCGTTCTCTCTCTCTCTCTCTCTCTCTCTCTCTCTCTCAAATATAAAAATTAAAAAATTTTTTTAAAAATGAAACAAAGAAAATAGTTGAGGGACCACAGAGACAGAGAAACAGAACAGAGGCCCGGCCAGCCCCAGGTCCCAATTCCCCGGCCATGGCGCCCCCTCCCTGCAGAGAGGTGAGCCATCCGGCCCAGCCCTGCCCAGAGCCCTGGCACAAGAAGCTTGGGTCATCATGTCACTAGATCTTAAAGTGACTTGTTATCTAGCACTAAAAATCTGGAAATCTCTCCCTTCAGGGAGTACAGGGACTTGGTGGGGGAAGGAGAGATTTGTGCTCCAAACCAAGTAACTCAGAAAAGTCCAGACTGTGGTCAGGGCAATGACAGAAACAGGGCGGTGTGACAGAGCGGCGGGTGTGGGGACCGCAGCGGAAGCTGCTTAGCTACGGCTGGGCCGGGGGCTTCCTGGAGGAGGGGACTTTCATGCTGCCAGTGGAGGCTAACATTCACAGTGACCTTACCACAAACCGTCCCTGACCCACCGAATCCTCAGGACAATCTGTGAAGAAGGGGTTAATGTTACCCTTCTTTAAGGCTGGGGGGACTCAGACAGCCAAGGGACCCGCCCCAGCTCACACAGCACCTGAGGGGCGGGGCTGGGATTCCTACCCGGGGGGCCTGGGACAATCTGGTGGTGGGGACAGGATGGGCTTAGAGAGGGCCGCAGATGAGAGGGCCAGGACCACGGGAGAGGTGCCATCGGCCCGCATGTGGGGCGGGTTGGACACCTGGAGAGAAAGGTTTGTTTTACCAAGAGGTGCACAGGGCACACGGGGAGAGAAGGAGGCGTCGATGCCTCCAGGAGGCTTGTCGAGACTCACAGGTGAGCTAGACCAGGTGCGGAGGTGAGCTAGACCGGCCGGACCCCCAAAGCCCAGGCCCTCAGCCCTGAGATCTCTGTCCAGTGATGGAGGGACAGATCCACCCCTGCTCACCCAGCCAGTTGACGGCTTTCCGATCAGCTCAGTCAGTAAACGTGCCTTGAACATTCCCCGACTGGGCGCCAGGGGCACTATGGTGAGCACACTTGGGGAGGGGGGTGCCCACAAGGGACCCTGCAGATAACTGTATAATCACCAGCTGCAGGGAGACTGTATGGAGAGTGAGAAACCGGGCACCTGGCAGGAGGGTCAGGGAAGCCCTCGCTGAAGAGCTGTGCTCAGCTGGCGTTTGGGGAGACGGGAAGGCGCCCTGATGATTCCGAGAAAGTGGGGGAGGCTGGGCCTCCCTGGGTGGTCTCAACGTGGTCCACACCCTCCCTGAGGCTCAGTTTCCCCACTGAAAGGATGGGCGAATGGGTCGTGAAGATGTTGCAATATGCTGCTGGCCTTTTAGAATTAGAGTTTTAAAACGATTCTCCCAAAGTCAGAGGGCCTAAGTGACTCACAGGACTTCAATGATTTCACTTAAGTTGTTTGCACCAGATCTCAGCTCATGAGCCCCCAGCCTGTTTTGTGGGTCCTTGTCTCAACCAGCTGGAGGTATACAGTAGGAGAAGGAGTTGCCGTAGGCCATTGTGGAGGCTAGCCGGGCGGGTCCAGAGTCCGTGGGCCAGGCCATCCGGAAGGACTCGAACTTTCTGGCACCTGCCAAAGCTGCAGCCCACAGGTGGAATTTCCTCTTCACCAGACAGCCTGAGCCCAGCTCTCAAGGCCTTTCGACTGATTGGATCAGGCCCACCCAGAGCATCGAGGACACCTGATTATGGACTGCAATCACGTCTGCAAATCATCAGTATCTGCTGGCCTACCTGGAGACTGCAGTCTGGCTAAGTTGACCCATCAAACGGTCTGTTTTTTACGGGGCTTCCTTTGAAAATAAACTCCCAGATCCTGGGAGGTTGGAGGAGGTGGGAAAGAAATAGAAATACATGTATCCATCTATATGTATGTATATGTATATAAAAATATATGGAATATATGTGTATGTGTGGGGATGCACATACGTATGATACATGTGTATAAAATCTTTCTTGAGACAGATGGGCCTGTTGACTCTCCTTCCTTTGGAAAGCAGTCTGCACAAATGAGTGAGATATCATTTATATGCTTCCCTACATGACAAGGGGTTGCCCGTATAACTAGCAATAATGATACATAAAAATAAAACGTGGGCTTATACATGGCCAATTACACATAGTAAGGCTATAATTCCATCTGTAGGGATCATAAACCACGGAGTGTGCGTGGGCTCCTGTCACCAGAGACCGCGTGAAATGACAGCTGACCATATGAAAATGGGACACGTCTCATATCTGAATGATGTACCCCCTGGGGTGCAGGGGGCTGGGGGGCCAGGCGTCCGAGGAGGAGAGAGGCCTGCACACCAGTTCTCCCAGCCCTTCCCCTGGGGGTGTCTCCCCCTCCGGGGTGGTGGGGCAGGGAGCTAAATGTTCAACGTTGAATGTAGAATGTTCTCAATCCCTTGATGTGGACCAGGAGACCGAGGCTTGAAGACGTGCGGTCATGTGCCCGAGGTCATGTGCACAGGGCTGGCAAGGCCTAGCACAAAGACGTGGCCTGTGCTCTCAGCCAGTGGTGTCGATTATGCTCCTAGTAAAGGTCACGTTAGCTGCCATTTACTGCGTGCTGTCCCGGTGTTTTGCTCGTAGGACCTTAGGAGACACAGCCAGCATTCCCACTGTTGAGAGGAGGAAGCTGCCGGGCAGAGAGCCAAAGTCACTTGTCCCAAGGGTCCTAGAGAGGGACGATGGAGCAAGGAGTGCCACTCAGGTCCGCAGGGACCCCACTCTCCTGTGCCACGTAGATGAAGATCGAGAAGGGACTGGATGCTTCGCTCCGGGCTTTGGGTTCCCCACGAGCATTCTCAGCAATTGGATTTTTTTTTTTTTCCTCTCCTGCTAAAGGGCTGCATGTACACATCCTTCCGAGCCATCACTAGGCTCTGAATTGTGTACTAGGGAAACAAATGCTGTCACTAGGCTTTTCAAAAGAAGTTGGCTTAAGGCTAATTGCTTCCCACGCATCATTAGCTCACTTAATCCGTTCAACAACCTGTGTGGTAGAAACAACTGTGTCAGAAGAAGGAAGAAACAGAGGGTCAGAGAGGCTGAGTAATCTACCCCAGGCGGCAGAGATGGTTAAGAAGCCACCCCGGGGCGACAGCAGGTCTGGCTGCCTGCAGAGCCCAAGGGGAGGCACAGCTGGAGGGGACAAGTGGTGAGGCCAGCAAGGCACTCGCCTGGGGCAGAAACGTAAGGGGATGGCAGAAACAGTGATCAAGATAAATGATTTTTTTTTTTAAATTTTTTTCTCAACGTTTATTTATTTTTGGGGACAGAGAGAGACAGAGCATGAACGGGGGAGGGGCAGAGAGAGAGGGAGACACAGAATCGGAAACAGGCTCCAGGCTCTGAGCCATCAGCCCAGAGCCCGACGCGGGGCTCGAACTCACGGACCGCGAGATCCTGACCTGGCTGAAGTCGGACTTTTAACCGACTGCGCCACCCAGGCGCCCCAAGATAAATGATATTTTAATGCAATTTTTAAAAGATCAAAATTAGAAAAAAATCCATGAAGAACAAAACAGCAAAGCTTTAAATAAAGACGGATAACTAACCGTGCTGCTCGAAGCCATATTGCAGCCCCAGGCAAAGGGAAAAATCAGTAATACCGATCCCGTCTTCATTTAAAATTTTCATGTTTTGTTCGTCATGGCTATGCCTGCAGTGATTTTGAATTTTATTTTATTTACCTAAAAACTTTTTTTAAAGTTTATTTATTTTAAGGGAGAGAGAGAGACAGATCGAACGAACAGGGTGGGGGACAGAGGAGGGGGGGGGGGGGAGAGAGAATCCCAAGCAGGCTCCACACTGTCAAGTGGGGCTTGAACTCAGGAACCACGACATCAGGACCCGAGCAGAAACCGAGAGTCCAAGGCTTAACCGACTGAGCCACCCAGAGGCCCCTGATTTTGAATTTGAAAATGTGGTTTATCTTGAACCCTGTTGTTTGTTTGTTGGCTTTTTGGTGCCTGTTTCAATCTTACTCTCCATTTCACCCCACTCCGTGTCTTGGGGGGCGCGCACTGGGGGAGTGGATATGGGCATTTCCAGGGACCACCTGGCAGCGGGCGCCACCGCCACCGTGTCTCCGGGCCTGTCCTTGCAGGTTTGGGACGGTCATTTGCCCCGATCCCCTCCGGAGGCGCTCCCCAGCCTGTGTCAGCTCCGCTCCCTCTTCTCTAAGGCGCAAGACGGCAAGAGAGGCGTTTCACCCCCGCGGCTGCGGCTGCAGGGGAGACCCCAGGCCCCGCCTCCCTCCACCCCTCCACGGGGGACCCCACCCCGGCGCCCAAGTCCCCGCGCGCCGCCCCCTCTGTTCCTGCAACTCCGCGTCTGTCCAGCAGGGGGCGGCGTGGGCACGCGCATTCCCAGCCTGCAGCCCCGGCCGTTTTCCTCCCGCGCGTGCCCGTCTTCCCACGTCTTGCAGAGGGCCTGATCAAGTGACAGCTGACGAGCCTGCTCTTTAACCCCTTGCTGACAGTTCCTACTCCGGGGGGAGGGAGGACGAGAGGGAGGAGCCTCGGGTTCTGTTTTGGTGAAACGCACTTTTTTTCTTGCCTCGGAACGGAAAAAAGTTCACGCGTTCACACGTGCAAAATATGCACGAATATTTGCTACGTGCCAGGCTCTTTGCAGCGGTTCCCCCCCCCCCCCCCCCCCCGCGACCCCGCTCAGCGGCGCTCAGAGGTGCTCACTACTCTGAGCCCCGCTTGGTAGATGTGCGCCCCGTGGCTGAGGGGAGCGGGACTCCCAGGGCAGGCGAGGGGGGTATCTGGGCTGGATGTGTCTTCCCCGTTGCCCTGTCTTCTCAACAGTGGCCCACGGGGACCCGCTTCTGTGCGGTCTCCACCGAACTCTGAGGGGCTCGCAGAGCCGAGAGCTGTTACCCCCAACACCTGCCGGGTTCGCTGCGCAAGATTCTGCCTTTTGCAATGATGGGGTTCCGTGGGGGGGCCTGGAACTGGAGGCGCCCCTCCCCCCGCCCGCACGGATCAGCCCTTACGACCCCCGCAGATGTCCCGGGCAGCTCTTCCCCGAGCCCCACCTTCGGGTCCGGGCCCAAGTGCCAGCGAGTTACCGTTCCCTTGGGGCAGCCCCCCTGCCTCCCCCGGGAGTGCCCAGCGGGAGTGGCAGTCAATGCCCCGCAGGTGAGACGACCAGAGGAAGTATGGTGCCTCACCCCACTTCCCACGTGGGCTTGAGCCTCAGGGGCCCAGGTGGTGGTCGGCCTTGAGAACACCTCCCCTTGCCCCCCCCCCCCCCGCCATTGCCCCCACCAGCAATAGCATTTATTGAGCGCTTATTGTATGCCAGGCACTTCGGAAAGGGCCTTGTGGTATTTATCCTATGGAATCCTTAGGGTGGCCCTATTTTACAGATGAGGAAGGGGGGGCCCAGGTCACAGGCCTGCTAGGATTCAGACCCAGGGCTGCTGGCCTTAGCTCATCAAATGAGTGACCGAGTGAAGAAATGACACGGCCCGAGGGAGTGAATAAGGGTGGGGGCCTGGGTTCCTCCCTGTACAGTCGCTGAGGGTGGCTCTAGGCACTGTGATGTCATGGATGAGGGGCCTGTGCCAGGGGGCTGGGGGCACATCACAGCTCTGAGTGGCACCTGGGGAGGGGGGACCCCCCCCCCCGCCCCCGGGGCCAGCACTGGTGGGAGGGGTCTTCTGTTCATCTATGTGCATTTTATATTTTCCTCATCTTCTACAAAGGCAAGTGTGCCTTGCCTTTCATAATGTGAAAAGAAAACCACAAAAAATCAAGACTCTTAGATAAAAGCACATTAAGACATAAATTAACTGAGAAAATGTAGCTAAAGTGAGCTCTTAGCGGGATGCTTAGTCAAAAGTGGTCTCCCGCATGAGGGGAAGCAGGTGGCTGGGTTGCCGATGAGCGTCTGTCCACTGTCCCCTCCAGAAGGACGGGGTGTGCCGCTGCGTCCACCCCCAAGCTGTGATAATCACTGACCTTTATGTCGTGGTGACCAAATGCTATCTCCACAGTAACCTCGTGAGGTGGGTACCACCTTTTATCACTGTTCCCGTTTCCCAGGAAAACCGGGGTCCAGAGAGGTTAAGCAAACTGCTAAAGGTCACACAGCACAGAAGAGGTGGACCGGGACTCTAGACCCCTAAAGGGTGCCGTCCCTCCTGACTCCCTGCCCCCTGCCCCCTCGGATGGGACTCCAGCGTGGTCTGTGTAAAACGCAGACGTTTCTAGAGCTGGTGAAGATTCCCTTTAGACAAGTCAGGACCTTTGGGGTCCACAGGGAGCGTGGCGTCCCGCAAAGGGCGTGTTCAGGGCCAACAGACCTGGATGTGCGGCCCCACTCACTGCGTCTGCGAGCTCAGAGGGGGAAACTGAGGCACAGAGCTGCCCAGCCCCTCCGGACTGTGGGGCTGTGGACCGTGCCCGCTACTGGTCCCACAGGTGAGTGGACCGCCTACCTTTGAGATGCTCCAGGTGCAGCGGAGGATGTGCGGAGGCTGGCAGGGGTCGGGGGGCACACGGGGGGCCGAGGCTTGCAACCTGTGGGCGTGAGCTGCTCTGTTGGCGGGAGCGGCGCCTGGCGGGGAGGGGTCTGCACTTGCTGTAGGTTCACGAAGGATCTCCCTTCCCAGGGCGTGGGGCTGTCACCTGGCCACGGGGCTTTGTCTCCTCCAGGTGCAGGGAAGGACCTCGGGCGGCAGGAGAAGGTTCTGGGCCCGGGAGCCTCCTGCTCCTCCCACCGTGAGA
Source organism: Prionailurus viverrinus (assembly GCF_022837055.1). Lineage (NCBI taxonomy): Eukaryota > Metazoa > Chordata > Mammalia > Carnivora > Felidae > Prionailurus > Prionailurus viverrinus. The sequence continues at coordinate 5,156,999 of NC_062563.1, forward strand.
CAGGTGCGTGAGCATTCCTGCTGGGCCCTCCCCAGGCGGGAAGCGGGGGATGCCAGGAGCCGGGAGGGTGACAGTCTGGCAGGTGCCCTTGGGCCTGTGCCGGCTCCACAGGACGGAGAGAGGGAGGGGGAGGGGTGAGAAAGATGACGGATGGCCGGCGCCTGCCGCGCTTTCCGTGGGTGTCTGGCTGGTGACCTTTGGGAGGAATGCATTCAGAAGTGAGTGCTATTTGTCTAGGCCCCGGTTCAGAGACGTCCTCTGCGTTAAATGTCAGGCCCCCACTGTCACCCAGGAAGCGGGAAGTGCATCCCGGCAGGGTTCAGGCTGGCTGAGACCCGACAGGCCCGTGAGCGCCTCACAAAGCAAGCGTGGGGCCTCCTGGTTTATTAGGATATTAATTTGCGATGTGTTCTTGCTGTTTGCCTTTCTTTCTATCCATCCCAGAAGATAGCAGGACTCTGTGTTCCTGTCTTCCTTCAGGATCCTGCCATGAGTGGCAGAGAACAGAATTTGCTGAACGACAACCCCACTCTGGTGTTTTATTTTTGAAAGGGGGGTGCCTCGGGCTGGGCCATGGCTGAGGTAATGAGAGCCGGGGAGGGCTTTTCAGGGCCGGGGGACCCGAGGCCCAGCCCTTGTGGCCCCCGGGGAAGGTGGTAAAAATCTCTGTTGGCTTGAGCTGGACTCTGGTGCTGAGCCCTCGGGTCTGCAGACCCCTGGCCCCCATTCTTGGCCGCTGCCCTCAAGGGACCGCTAAGGTCTGTGGGAATCAACGGCCAGAACCCAGAGTCAAACCATCAGGGTTTGAAGTAGGCTCACCCCCTTTGCTGGGGCCTGTGGGCAGCCCCTTCCCCACCTTCGTGCGTCAAGATACTCATCTTCAGACTGGGACAGGGACCGTCCTGGCCCGTCTCTCTCCCTCACTTTCTCTTCCCTGATCACCAGCTCCCAAGGGCTCATCAAGGGCTCCGCTTTTGGGGGACCCTGCTTAAGATGGGCTCTTGGGGCACCTGCGTGGCTCGGTCGGTCAGGCGTCCGACTTTGACTCAGGTCGTGATCTCACAGCTCGTGAGGGTGAGCCCTGCGTTGGGCGTGCTGTTGTCAGCACGGAGCCCGCTTCGGATCCTCCGTCCTTCTCTCTCTCTGTCCGTCCCCTGCTCGTGTTCTCTCTCTAAAAAATAAATAAACATTTAAAAAAAAAAAAAAAAGATGGGTTCTTGAAGTGCCCAGTCAGGAACAAGGCCCGTGACGCTTGGCCTGTAAGGGCATCCTTGGTCCCAGTGTTGGGACAGTTCTGAGCTCTGCCAACCTCACTGCCAACTTGAAGGAAGGATCTCGAGCCGGCAGGTGCACTGTGTCATTGACCCACACGACAGCCGCAGGCCACGTGCCCCATGGGGGTCCACGTTACCCAGGTTGGTGGTGCAGGTGGGGCTTGAAGCCAGGCCAGCCCCCGCCGGTGACCAAGGGGGACAGTGCAAGTGGCAGAGCCGGACAGCTCTGCCTGGGACAGGTGCTAAACCGAGCAAAAGTGTCACCGGGATCCTCCTTAGCGAGGGGGCCGCTGGTGTCGGGGGAACTCGCCCACCACCTGGTGCCGTGTGTACAAACACCCTTTGCCTCCCCCTCGCTCTCCCGGGGGGAGGGCATGAGCACCTGGCCACCCAGAAGGCAGCTCATCCCTGGGGTCATGCAGCCCAGCGGGACGGAGCCAGGATTTGAACTCATGCAATCTGGTTTCAGGCTGGTTGCTCAGTGCACATCACTGGCCACCTCTAGGGAGCTGTCCCTTTCCTGGGAAAGCACAGGGGACGTTCAGAGGAAGAAAAGAAAAGAAAGAAAGAAAGAAAACAAATCAATGCCTCTCCACCCTTTCCCTCACTTTCTTCCCTCCTTCCTCTGTCTCTCATAGAATCCCCGGCCTGCCGTTTGCCGCAGATGGTGACGAACTGGAAACTCCTGAGCTGATGCTATCGGACCCAAAGGGCCAGGGACGCTGGGCCAGGACTGGGGGCTGGGGGCTCCGAAGGCCGTTCTGGGCATGATCCTGGGCCTTCACAGCCTTCCTAGGTGTCTGTGAGCCCCTGGAGGGGAGGTGGGGGCCAGAAGCTTCTCCAAGGACTCAGTAACAGACCAGAGCATTCGGATTCTGTCTAAAAGGATCAGAGAAGCGTCTGCCCTCTGCAAGCCCGTGTCTCTTTCCCCCGCTTTCAAGCCTGAGAACAGTTTGGTGTGGGTTGGTAGCATCCTGGCACTCCGGGTTCTTTCCTGAGCTCTGGATGTCCACAGGAGCAGGCGTAGACCCTCTGCTCCCCGAGCTGGGTACGCCCCGTCCAGAGGGGATCCTGAGCGGGGAAAGGCTCTGTGTGCAGAGGGCAGAGCTGTGATGAGCCATTGCAATCCACCTCCCCTGTGTTCGACTTCCTTCAGGGGCGTCTTAGCATCCTAGGGGATGGAGGTTTGGATCCACAGACTCACCCATCTGGCGGCTTGCAACCTGAAGCCAAGGCCTGGGTCTGCATTTCAAAGATTTGGCAGGAAGTTAGATGTATCTGATGGATTTACGCAATTACGACTTATTTTGGAACTTCTCTAACACGGAAGTGCTCGTGACACAGGGAGTGCATACGTCGTCCTGTCTGGCTTAGTGCAGTTTCACAACTGAACACGCCCGTGTCACCGTCCTCTAGATTAAGCCACACGTTGTGACGACCACCCCTCCCCCCGGCCCCTGCTCCTGTGCCCCCCCCCCCCGCCCCGGAGCCCCCTGCTCCCACAAAGACCCCGCCACCCTGACTTCTCTCTGACTCCCTCAGTCTTGCCAACTCTTGCATTTGATGTAAATGGAATCACAAGGCACGTTCTCTTTTGTGTCTGGCTTCCTTGGACCAGCATGCTGGGGATTTATTTTTATCTCTGATCCCACCAGAGCAGTTTTCCAAAGGCGGGGAAAGATTCCGCGAAGCAGGTCCACTGGGTGGTTGTGGCTTATAGGAGTGATGCCCAGATGGCCATCACAGATGCTCGAGATCCAGGGTGGCAGGCCGGTGGCTCAGGGGCCTGTCTTGTCCTCCATCAGGTTTAATCTGACCTACGCAGTGCTTATTGGATACTTTGATATATATACCAAAGTGGAGGAAATATAAAAGAATATTTTCACACACATTGTCCAGAATTGACAACTTAAAACACTTCTGGTCATTTGTTGTTGTTGTTATTGAGGTGAGATTCACATCACATAAAAAGAACCATTTAAAAATGCACAGTTCAGGGGTGTCTGGGTGGCTCAGTCAGTTGAGCATCCGACTTCGGCTCGGGTCACGATCTCAGAGTTCGTAGGTTCAAGCCCCGCGTCAGGCTCTGTGCTGACTGCTTGCTCAGAGCCTGGAGGCTGCTTTGGATTCTGTGTCTCCTTCTCTCTCTGCCCCTCCCCTGCTCACGCTTTGTCTCACTCTGTTTCTCAAAAACAAATAAATGTAATAAAAAAAATTGAAAATGCACAGTTCAGGGGCGCCTGGGTGGCTCAGTTGGTTAAGCATCTGATTCTCAATTTCGGCTCAGGTCATGAGCTCACGGTTCGTGAGTTTGAGCCCCTCATCAGGCTCTGTGCTGACAGCTGCAGAGCCTGTTTGGGACTCTCTGTCTCCCTCTCTCTCTGCCCCTCCCCTGCTCACGTGTGCTCTCTCCCTCTCTCAAAAATAAATAAAACGTTAAAAAAAATAAAATAAAACGCAGGGGCGCCTGGGTGGCTCAGTCGGTTGAGCGTCCGACTTCGGCCAGGGTCACGATCTCACGGCTCATGAGTTCGAGCCCGGGGCCGGGCTCTGTGCTGACGGCTCGGAGCCTGGAGCCTGCTTCGGATTCTGTGTCTCCCTCTCTCTCTGCCCTTAACCCCCTCGCATTCTGTCTCTGTGTCTCTCAAAAATAAAAGTAAACATTAAAAAAAATAAATAAATAAAATAAAATGCACAATTCAGTCTTGCTTATTACATTCATGATGTGGTGCGGCCATCACCTCTGCTTCTAAACCATTTTCATCCTCCCAAGGGAAATGCGGTCCCCACCGGCAGTCTCTGCCGTCCCCCACCCCCTCCAGCCTCTGCTAACCACCAACCCGCTTTCTGGCTCCCTGGGTTTATCTCTCTGGGAGAGTTCACGTACATGGGACCAGACACAACGCCCTCTAGCACCATCTACGTTGTTGCAAATGGCAAGGCCTCATGCTTTTTCACAGCTGAGTAATATTCCATCGTGTGCGCCTACCACAGCTTTATCCATTCATCTACTGATGGACGTGTAGGTTGCTTCCCTATCTTGGCTGTTGTAAGCAATGCTGCTGTAAACATAGGGGTGCATCTATCTTCCCAGATTAGTGTTTTCGTTTTCTTCGGATAAATACCTAGCAGTAGAAATACCGGACGTATGATATTTCTATGATTTTCCCCCCCAGACACCTACAGACTGTTTTCCGTCCAACAGGTGGCCTTTTGCGTCTGATTTCTCTCCGCGTTACGTCTCTGGGGCTCATCCGTGTTGTAGCAAAAGTAGCACATGTCAGTGCTTCCTGTATTGCCTTTCTTTTTTATGACTTCTGCTCATTTTTGGTTCATTTTTTTAGAACCATGAAACATTACTGAGAAGGTGGAAGAGTCCCCTTTTGCCACGGAACGTCTGTTCCCTGTTCCTCGATTCCAGGCATGCGATCAGTCCCGGGCAGCTTTCTCTTTAAGCTGGGAATTGATGGGGGCGCCTGGGTGGCTCGGTCCGTTGAGCATCCGACTTCAGCTCGGGTCCTGGTCTCCCGGTTCCTGAGTTCGAGCCCCGCGTGGGGCTCTGAGGTGTCAGCACGGGGCCGGCTTCAGGTCCTCTGTCTCCCTCTGTGTCTGCTCCTCCCCCATGCGCCCCCCCCCCCCGCCCCGTCAAAAATAAATAAACACTAAAAATTTAAACTAGGAACTGACGGGCACCCTGAGGTCTGTAGCTTTGGCCTCTTCGAGCGGATCAGAAGCCAATGTGCTAAGCAAGGTGACCATCAGGGACTTCAGCTGCATGGCGCCCCCACCAGGAGAGCATGAGCTCTTCAGGTGGCTCTAGGTCCATTGGAGCCACTTCACTTTCCCGCCGCTCCCCGCCCCCGCCAGCCTCCGACTACGTAGCCCCTGAAGGACACCTGTCTGTGCCCCATGGCAGGTCTCTGCTGAGCCACTGTCTTTGCAGATCAATGAAGAAAATGAAGACATCACGTCTCTTCCATCAAGGTCTGATTTAAGAACTGGCCTCTATTCCAAGAGACCGTGTGCTTTACTTCGTTGGTGTTAAATTGTTCTTTGATGAGATACTTGCGTCGTAAATGGTGCTTGCCCGGGGGTAGCAGACCTTTTCTGTAAAGGGCCAGAAAGCAGGTATTTTCAGCTTTGCGGTATCTCTGCTGCAAACCACCCCCCACGGCCACATAGCAGGAAAGCGGTCACATCAGCAGGCAAACAAATAGTGTGGCTGTGTCCCCATAAGACTTAACTGACAAAAAGAGGTGGCAGGCCAGAGTTGGCCAGCCCTCCTCTAAGAAACGGTGCTGATGGTTATGTTTTTTAACTATTCTTTACTGGGGCGCCCGGGTGGCTCCGTCGGTTGGGCGTCCGACTTCGGCTCAGGTCACGATCTCACGGTCGGTGAGTTCGAGCCCCGCGTCGGGCTCTGTGCTGACAGCTCGGAGCCTGGAGCCTGCTTCGGATTCTGTGTCTCCCTCTCTCTCTGCCTCTGCCCTGCTCGCACTCTATCTCTCTCTGCCTGAAAAATAAACATTAAAAAAAATTTAAAAAATATCTTTACTTACCACAACAAAAACTTACTACTGATACGAGTAGCTAGTCCCTGCAGTGGACGCTGTTGATGCCGATGAAGATTTCTTCCCCCCCTTACATTGAGGGGTGGTTGGGAGGCTTATGTTGGGTAACGAGCCGTAAACAGAAGTGACACGTGTCGCCTCCAGGCCAGCGTGCAGTGACATCTGTCGTGGACCGTGCCGTCTATCACCACCATCGCCCCCCCAAACGGTGTGATCGCGCGCCCCATGACCGTTCTGTTGCAGGGACAGTGGTGGCAGAAGGATCGTTGTCTGGGGCCAGGGGAGGCCAAGACGTGTGGCTGCGGCAGAGGCCGCAGAACTGCTGGAATCGAGAATTTCTCTTTTGACGCGTCAACTTGGAGATGCCTCTGCGGCATCCAAAAGCAGGTGTCAGAAAAGCACTTGGAAACACGAATTTATTTTAGAGATTGTAAACTGGGCTGCTGGCGTATTTGGTTTAACTGGCATTGTACTCAACCGTGATTTAAACACAAGAGATTAAAAACCAAAGATGTTTGGGGCGCCTAGTGGCTCAGTCGGTTAAGCGTCCGACTTCGGCTCAGGTCATGATCTCACGGTTCGTGGGCTGGAGCCCCACGTCGGGTTCTGCGCCGACAGCTCAGAGCCTGGAGCCTGCTTCGGATTCTGTGCCTCCCTCTCTCTCTGCCCCTCCCCTGCTCCTCTCTGTTTCTCTGTCTCTCAAAAATAAATAAACGTTAAAAAAATTTAAAAAATCCAAAGAAAGAAAAAGATTTTAAAACCTGTAAAAATTTGGGAGATTTTACATTTATAAAATCCAAAGGGTCCCGCCTCCTTTGAATAATTGGCAGATCTGGCCACGCTGGGCCCCAATTTCCCGCGGCAGCGACCTGCCAGAGCTGAGGAGCAGGGTCGCTATACAATCTGCCACCGAGACTGCCATTCCCAGAGGACCCGGGGCCCTGACTCTGCACGTCAGTTGCCATTCATTGTTTCGCTCAGGATGCTGCGGTGGAGAGGGCCCTTAGCTATTTCTCCGCACCCATGTCTCCACTGAAACTAGCTCAACAAAAGACAGTGCGAGAGAGTCACGTTCCAGAGGAATTCGGACGGCATGTGCTTTTTCTTACACTTGGTGCGTTTTCTTGTGTGTGAGAGGGTCACCCTTGCTGGCTCAGCCAGCGGAGGAATTTCAGCGGCTGCCTCGTGCGCAACCTGCACACCCAAGATCAGGACGGCCCCAGGCACCCTTGGATTTTGTCGGTGCAAGCCTGTGACTAGGCTCCTATATTTCAGTGTCATCGTTTCACGAAGACGAGTGGGAAAACAGGAATTGCCGAGACCAGGGATGAGAGGCAAAGGTCTCCCACGTGAATGTCATTGCAACAGAGATGGGCGTGGTATTTTTTAGGGTTCTCCAGAACTATCTGTATGTACATATATAAAACAGGTATGCAAATACATATTTGTTATACGTATAACTTATGTATAATATATATGATATATGTATAATATATACTATAGATCCCTTATTGGGGCGCCTGGGTGGCGCAGTCGGTTAAGCGTCCGACTTCAGCCAGGTCACGATCTCGCGGTCCGTGAGTTCGAGAGCCCCGCGTCGGGCTCTGGGCTGATGGCTCAGAGCCTGGAGCCTGTTTCCGATTCTGTGTCTCCCTCTCTCTCTGCCCCTCCCCCGTTCAAGCTGTCTCTCTCTGTCCCAAAAATAAATAAACGTTGAAAAAAAAAATTAAAAAAAAAAAAGAACTATCTGTATGCACATATATAAAACAGGTATGCATATACATATTTGTTATACGTATAACTTATGTATAATATATATGATATATGTATAATATATACTATAGATCCCTTATATATAATATGCATAATATAATAAAGTATAATATACATTCATTAGATATAATATAGAAAATATATGTATAGTATATAATATATTCATTATATGATGTACAATATAATGATAATGTAATGTATATTTATGTTATATATATTATATATATTATATATATCCAGTAAGCATATATTTGTTTTCCATAAGGAATTGCTCACGCAATTATGGAGGCTAAGAAGTCCCTTGATCTGCCATCGGCAAGTTGGAGACCCAGGGAGGTCCGAGCCTGGAGGCCCAGGGAGGGCCAGGAAACCCGGGATGAGACATTCCAGCTCAAGCAGGCAGACGGGACGAAAATGTGGGGGAATTTCTCCTTCCTCCACCTTCTGCTCTATTCTGGCCCTCAGTGGATTGGGTGAGCCCAGCCCCCATCGGGGAGGGCCGTCTACGGTCATGCTGATCTCACCGGGAAACCCCCTCACTGACACACCCAGAATTAATGCTTGATCCGGGCACCCCCGCGGCCTGCTCAATTGACACAGGAGGTCCACCACGGCAGGTGACGTGAGGCAACATGGTGTGCCGTGGCCCACGTGGGTGCTCACAGGAGGTAAGTTGGATGGTTTTCTGTTTAGTCTCGAAAGCCACGATGACGTCACATTGGTGTGGCACTACATAGCGCAGCGTCTGGTGCCTTGGCCAGCCCCCCCGCCCCAGCCTACAGAGACACAGCGGGCCCCACCCCAACTTTGGCCGGCCGTCGAGGCTGGTGGTCTTGCACACACCCGGAAGGCAGGAACCAATTTATTACTCACGTGGTGAGGATTCTTGGAAAGAGCAAAGGGGTGAACGGCTGGGGTTACGGTGGTGGCTGGGGGCGGGGTGGGGCTGAACTTGCCACGGGTGCCAAAGCATCGGGCGCCCTGCCTTCTTCCCCATGTGCCCAGATGCGGGCGGAGTGGGAGACCGATGGGTGAGCAGTTTGATATAAAAACATGGGGTCAGACTATCACACTGACGATTCGTAGAGACCCAGGAATGCTTCCCCCCACCCCCAGTGGCTGTCCCTATAAGGAGCACCACCAGCAGGCTCGGCCCTGGCAACGCACCCCTTCTGCGGGGCACCCAGGGTCCCAGCCTCTGGTTCCGGGGCTGGCTCTGCTCTATTTGCTCTGTGCCCACCATACGGCACAGGTGGCTTTCTCTTTGCCCGGTGTCCCCCGCCTCAAAACTCCATGTGTGTCCTCGTGGGAATGTTATAGTCAGACATCGAGAGGCAAGATTTATTTCCTAATTAAATGAGAGCATCCTGCACCGCAGATCGATCAATCATACCCACACACCAGCACACAGACAACAGTGGCTCAACTCCTGTCTGAATGTCTCCGGGGGAACAGACGGCTCCCTCCGGGTGCCGGGATTCCAAGGCTGCAGCTTATCCAGGAGTTATCGTTTGCATCTCATGGAATCAGAATCGTCACCCGCCCATGCAGAACGCGGCTTATTAGCCACACAACCATCTCTCCAAACTGAAGCCCAGTCAGCTTGCCTCCCGGCGATGCGATTACACATGGCGAGTGTAAAATCCACAATTATTCCGGCCTCCCTCTTGAAAGTTTGAGTGAATGGCCCAGAAGGATATGAAGATTTATCTTTTACACGGGGATATGGGCGGAGTTGCATTTATTTGTGGATTTCGGAAGGAGCGCCCAACTTTCTCTTGAGCCTTAGCAACAGCCAGGTCTTAAATGTAGTAGGTGGTGAATACACGTGTACGGAACTGAAGTGCCCGGGGACAGCCCTTTTCTACCTCTTGAAGAGAGAGCATCGTTCTAACCAGCAACAAGGACAGCAGTAACAGTAGCAACGGTCACCCTTGGCTGAATCCCTTGGCCAGGCTAGACGTCTTAACAGATACTTTATCACCAGCTTCTCATTTTATCCTTACGCTGTTTCTAAAGAATCTATTCCTTTGCTTCAAGGGATGCAACCAACATCTTTTGTAGTGTATGCTCGGCCAAGCCCTTTCTAACCTCATCCCTGTTGATCCCTACACCACCCCCAGGGGATAGTTTTGTGTCCTCGTTTCTCAGCTGAGGAAGCAGGGGTGGGAGATCTGGCCACCTGTCCAGAGCCACACGGTCTGAAAGGGGAGGGCCTGGGTTTGAGCCCCACTCTCCACGCTGCGCACTGCCTGTGTCCTCACCTTTCCACTGACTCAAGAGAAGATATAGCCAGCCCGTGTAGACCGCTAAGGACACCTTTCATTTCGTTTTTTATTTTGTTTTATTTTATTTTATTTTATTTTATTTTATTTTATTTTATTTCACTTTATCTTTTCCCTGCTAAGAACAGTTTTTTAAAAGAAGTTTTCACCCTTATTTATTTTGAGAGAGAGACAGAGTGCGAGTGGGTTAGGGGCAGAGAGAGAGGGAGACACAGAATCGGAAGCAGGCTCCGGGCTCTGAGCTGTCAGCACAGAGCCCCACGTGGGGCTCGAACCCATGAATGGTGAGATCATGATCTGAGCTGAAGACTGACACTGAGCCGACTGAGCCACCCGGGCGTCCCAGTGCTGCTAACCTGTTAAGTCCAAAATCTCTTTATCAATCCCCCATGCCAAAATACTCCCAAATTAAGAAACGTTACTATTAGTTTGACAGCAATGCTCATATGGTGGCAAAAACCTGACCTTAACTGATTCCCGGTGCCTTGGAGTCTTGAGTCCACGTGAATAGTCTTAAGTTTTGCTACAGAAAGATTAATGGGTTTAATTGTGTGGGGCTGCCCCAGACCTTGTCAGAGGGGTAACGTGATACACAGAAATCTACGAAGTCCTAAATTCTCGAACACACATGGTCTCAGGCTTTGGCCACTGGACATCAGTGCCCGCTGGGGCCTTTCCACACAGGTGTACTTGAACATGTAGCAGCGAGAGCTGTGTTTTCTAGTAGTTTCATTTTCTTCCACCTTGCAATTCTCCTGTAACTCAGACGTAGGAGTTTCTAATTTATCTCGGACTGAGATGTGCTTGTGACAGAATCCATTCTGAGTCCCCAACCCAATTATGTCTTGCATCATTTCAGAGGCCGCTCACTTAGACCAAGGCCCATCTGGAGGTTCATTGCTGTGATGTATTTCGGCATCATGTACACAGGTTCACCAGCCTCGTCTCGACCTTGGAAATGTTGTGGTATTTTACAGTGTGTGGTGACATTTATGAGCCCATTTGGACACCCACAAAGAGGTTGATTTCCATAGATTAAATGTCAAGTTTGAAACCGTCCAGGGTAATTGAATCCTGGAGCGCTGTCCACTTAGATTCTCAACCGAGACTGTTGACTGGACATTTGTGCTGTTATGAGCCCACAAGAGCAGCCCCAATTACTTAGGTCTGACCGAGGCCAGGGGACACAGTGGGAGTGGGGGGCTCAGGGCAGTGGAATTTGATACCCGAAGAAATATTGCCTCATTTACACTTTCTAAAATGAAATACACGTGTGGTTAGTTGGTAAGTAAATTATCGGAGGCAGAGAGACCCTACCAACTGAGGTTTTCAAGGTGTTGGTTAGTTGATAAAACCTAACCACCTGTGTATGAACAAGTACCGAAGGGTGAAAAGGAATTCGTCCTTCAATGTGTTAAGTAGTAGTTTTAAGGGGCATGAAGCACATGTCCATAAACTTGCAGTAAACCTCGTTTAAATTAAGGGGTAGCAAAAAGCATCAAATAGTTACCTAGACATTTAAATGTGTTTGTCTTCTCACTGTCCAAAGGGTGTATGCATCTTCAGACTTTAATTTGAGTCTCTCTCTTTTTGAAAACAAATTGTAGAACTTCTGGTCACCATGCTGTACACGGCATCCCCATAATTTATTTATTTTATAACTGGAAGTTTGTACTTTTAAATTTAAATTTTAATTTTTAAATTGACAGCCAAGTTAGTTAGCCTCGAGTGCAACAATGATTTCAGGAGTAGATTCCTTAATGCCCCTTCCCCATTTAGCCCATCCCCCCTCCCACAACCCCTCCAGCAACCCTCTGTTCTCCATATTTAAGAGTCTCTTCTGTTTTGTCCCCCGCCCTGTTTTTATATTCTTTTTGCTTCCCTTCCCTTGAGTTCATCTGTTCTGTGTCTTAAAGTCCTCATATGAGTGAAGTCATATGACATTTGTCTTTCTCTGACTAATTTTGCTTAGCACGATACCCTCCAGTTCCATCCACGTAGTTGCCAATGGCAAGATTTCATTCTTTTTGATTGCCGAGTAATACTCCATTGTATATATATAGACCACATCTTCTTTTTTTTTTTTTAATTTTTTTTTCAACGTTTATTTTATTTTTGGGACAGAGAGAGAGCATGAACGGGGGAGAGGCAGAGAGAGAGAGGGAGACACAGAATCGGAAACAGGCTCCAGGCTCCGAGCCATCAGCCCAGAGCCTGACGCGGGGCTCGAACTCACGGACCGCGAGATCGTGACCTGGCTGAAGTCGGACGCTTAACCGACTGCGCCACCCAGGCGCCCCTAGACCACATCTTCTTTATCCATTCATCCATCGATGGACATTTGGGCTCTTTCCATACTTTGGCTATTGTCGATAGTGCTGCTATAAACATGGGGGTGCCTGTGTCCCTTCGAAACAGCACACCCGTATCCCATGGATAAATGCCTAGTAGTGCAATTGCTGGGTTGTAGGGTAGTTCTATTTTTAATTTTTTGAGGAACCTCCAGAGTGGCTGCACCAGTTTGCATTCCCACCAGCGATGCAAGAGAGATGCTCTCTCTCCGCATCCTCACCAACATCTGTTGCTGTCTGAGTTGTTAATGTTAGCCATTCTGACGGGTAAGGTGGTATCTCATTGTGGTTTTGATTTGTATTTTCCTGATGAGGAGCGACGTGGAGCATCTTTTCATGTGTCGGTTGGCCATCTGGATGTCTTCTTTGGAGAAGTGTCTATTCGTGTTTTTTGCCCATTTCTTCACTGGGTTATTTGTTTTTTGGCTGTTGAGTTTGATAAGTTCTTTATAGATTTTGGATACTAACCCTTTATCTGATCTGTCGTTTGCAAATATCTTCTCCCATTCCATTGGTTGCCTTTTAGTTTTGCCTATTGTTTCCTTTGCTGTGCAGAAGCTTTTTATCTTGATGAGGTCCCAGTGGTTCATTTTTGCTTTTGTTTCTCTTGCCTCCAGAGACATGTTAAGAAGTTGCTGTGGCCAAGATCAAAGAGGTCTTTGCCTGCTTTCTCCTTGAGCATTTTGATGGCTTCCTGTCTTATGTTTAGGTCTTTCATCCATTGTGAGTTTATTTTTGTGTCTGGTGTAAGAAAGTGGTCCAGGTTCATTCTTCTGCATGTCGCTGTCCAGTTTTCCCAGCACCACTTGCCGAAGAGACTGTCTTTATTCCATGGGATATTCTTTCCTGCTTTGTCAGAGATGAGTTGGCCATACGTTTGTGGGTCCATTTCTGGGTTCTCTATTCTGCTCCATTGATCTGAGTGTCATTTTTGTGCCAGGAAGTTTGTACATTTTGACTCCCTGCACACATTCTCTTCTTGCCTCTGACAACCACCAATCTGTTCTCTGTTTGTATGAGTTTGGTTCCTCTGGATCCCACATATAGGTGAGATCATACGGTATTTGTCTTTGTCTCTCTGACTTATTTCACTTAGCATGATGTCCTCAAGGCTCATCCACGTTGTTGCAAATGGTGTATATAAGTACACCCCACATTTTCTTTATCCAGTCATCAGCTGATGGGACACTTAGGATGTTTCCATATGTTCGGCATTGTAACGAATGCTACAATCAACATAGGGGTGCAGACATCTCTTTGGGACAGAGATTTTGTTTCCTTTGGATATATACCCAGGAGTGGGATTGCTGGATCGTATGGTGGTTCAATTTTTAATTTTTTCAGGAACCCCCATACTCTTTCCCAAAGTGGCCGCACCAGTTTGCATTCCCACCAATAGGGCACAAAGTTGATCTGGGTCTTTGAAATGTTTCTTGCTTGGGAGCAACTACAGTTGGGAAGATCTAACAAGGTGTGGGCCCACTTCCTCCACTGGTACCCAGTGACCACGAGGGGCAGCACAGCCTCACAAACCTTTACAGCCCTGACTTGTAGTCTTCCTAGAGGCTCAGTGGAGTGCTTTCTCAGCTCCACTGTGGTCGTTTCTGTCAACAGTATCTGCTGACCTGTCTCCCTAAAGTGAGGTTGCCAGGCAACACAGACCAGTCCGTTAAAACCAGAATAAAAGTGGGGCACCTGGGGGGCTCAATCGGTTGAGCATCTGACTTCGGCTCAGGTCATGATCTCACCATTCATGGGTTCGAGCCCTGCGTCGGGCTCTGTGCTGACAGTTCAGAGCCTGAAGTCTGCTTCGGATTCTGTGTCTCCCCCTCTCTCTGCCCCTTCCCCGCTTGCACTCTCTCTCTCTCTCAAAAATAAATAAACATTGGGGCGCCTGGGTGGCGCAGTCGGTTAAGCGTCCGACTTCAGCCAGGTCACGATCTCGCGGTCCGGGAGTTCGAGCCCCACGTCGGGCTCTGGGCTGATGGCTCAGAGCCTGGAGCCTGTTTCCGATTCTGTGTCTCCCTCTCTCTCTGCCCCTCCCCCGTTCTGCTCTGTCTCTCTCTGTCCCAAAAATAAATAAAAGTTGAAAAAAAAATTAAAAAATAAATAAATAAATAAACATTAAAAAAAAAAAACGGAATAAAAGTCACACCATCAAGTTTCAGAGGAGTTGAACTGGGCTTGTTGAATCCCTGTCCAGGCTTGGTCAGGATGCCGGTAGGAGTCAAGACAGGTCAAGGGACCCCATCTTTTTTTGCGGCCAAAGCATTACAAGTGTGCACACGGTGCAAGATGGCTCTCAGATTCATTTTATGATCAGAAATTAGAACAAAAAGTGGGGCGCCTGGGTAGCTCAGTCGGTTGAGCATCTGACTCTTGATCCCAGCCCAAGTCTTGATCTCAGGGTCGTGAATTCAAGCTCCATGTTGGGCTCCGTGCTAGATGTGAAGCCTACTGAAAAAAAAAAAAAGGTTAGAACAAAAAGCAACACCTGCCCTTGGCGGTTCGTCCCAGACCACAGGTGTTCGCTGCCTCACACCTGACGGTCAGACAGAATTACGATCCTGCTGGGTTCGGATGATTGGCCCCGCACAGCCGTCCTTCCTGGCTGCTCCACTCAACCGTGGTGGTGGCCTCTGATCACAAGAAGTGACGTGGGTTTCTTCAAGGGCAGATGCCTTGCCTGCAGTGACGACCAAGATGCCAAAACATTAGGTTTGGAAAGGGACGGCCTTGGCCAAGCATCATGTTGTTTAGTCTACATCAGGCGAAACATCTGGATGATTGGAGACATCTTGGGAGTTGAATGGGCCACGTGACCGGTTCTCCTGGAGATGCAGCTGGGTCAAGACCAGTGAGAGACACGTGCTCTCAGGAGGGTGTTTTCTGGGCAGGGGAGGAGAGAGGAGACCCGGTGTGCTCAGTCCTGGCCTGAGGGAAGGACCAACCCCAGGGGCTTCGAGAAACAGAAGTTTGGGGCGCCTGGGTGGCTCATTTGGGTAAGCATCTGAATCTTGGTTTCGGCTCTGGTCACGGTGTCACGGTTTGTGAGTTCAAGTCCCTTGTCGGGCTCCGTGCTGACAGTGAAGATCCTGCTTGAGATTCTCTCTCACCTTCTCTGTCCTTCCCCTGCTCTCTCTCTCTCTCTCTTTCTCAAAATCAATAAATAAACTTAAAAAAAAAGGAGAGAGAGGGGCTCCTGGGTGGCTTTGCTAAACGTCCGACTTTGGCTCAGGTCACCATCATGGCTTGTGAGTTCGAGCCCCACGTTGGGCTCTGTGCTGACAGCTTGGAGCCTGGAACCTGCTTTAGATTCTGTGTCTCCCTCTCTCTCTGCCCCTCCCCTACTTGTGCTCTGTGTCTCTGTCTCTCTCTCTCAAAAATCAATGAACATTTAAAAAAATCATTTAAAAAATAAAAGAGAGAGAGAGAGAGAGAGAAACAGAAGCTGATTCTCTCATGGGTCTGGAGCCTGGAAGTCCCCGGGCAAGGTGACAGCCGGGCCATGTTCCTTCTGCCCACCTACAGGGTAGAATCCTTCCTTATCTCTTCCTGGCTTCTGTTAGCTTGTCGGCAATGCTCAGCCTTCGTTGGTGTGTAGACATATCACCCCGCTTTCTGCCCCCGTCACCACGCGGCCTCCTCCCCTGCACGTCTGTTCCTCACACGGCGGTCCGTCTCCTCCCTGCGGGTGTCTCTCTCCTTTTCTTATAAGGACACCCGTCATACTGAATGAAAGGCCTGCCCTCTCCCAATATGACCTCCTCTCACTTTAGCTCATCACATCGGCAATATTTCAGGTCACGTTCACAGCCCCTGGAGACTCCAACATACCTTCTAGGAGGGGACACAGTTCAACCCACGTAATACCTGGCTTCTCTTTTCCTCAGAACCTAAGGAGCTGTGACATTTCTCCTTTCTTTGTGTGATCTGTGGGTGGCAGGGGGGACGTGAGCCAAGATGCCTGTGGGCTTTCCTGGCGGCTGCGGCCGGGGTGGCAGGTGATTAGTGGGAGTGCCCCTGCTCAGGGAGGCTGGAAAGGCTTCCCGGAGGCTGCTTCTGTTCTGGCTCTTCCAGGTGAAGCCATGAGCACCTGAGTCGCCCAGTCTGGGCTGGGGGAGGGCTGTGGGGTGGGGGGAGTACCAACCGGTGGCTGCGGGTGAACTTGGCCATGCGGCTCTGTTCTCAGTACCCGAGCAGCTGGCTTTAAAGATGTCTGCAGTCAGTGCCCTGGAGTAGGCAGGCTGGTCAATCAGGTCACGTTCCGCAGACCTTCCAGAGAATGACATCTCCGAACAACACGAGAAGCTCTTCTTCCGGAGGCTTCTAGGATTTAGAGGCTCCGAGGCCCGCCTTGCAGGGCATAGCCCAGATTCAGTAGGATTTCTGTCCGCCTGGTATCTGGTGCCCTCAAAGTCAGAGTCCGTTTAGGAGGCTGCTGGAGAGGCCAGTGTTGAGGCTTGGGGGAAGGTTCTAGATGAGGGATTCTTGGATTGGTAAAGCACGCCCAATGCCTGGACGGGAAGGTGAGCAGGGAAGGAGTGGGTGGATGGGCTTTGTAAGTGGATCGAGCCATATAGAAGTCCCCGCACCCCGGCCCCAGTCAAGCAAACACAGGGAGGACTGTGACCAGTGACGCGTGTGAGCTGAAGGGGGAAGGACCGTGTCTCCGTGGAGGACAGATGACTGAGCATGGCCCCTCCCGTCCTGCCCCCTCCAGGTCTGCTCCTCAGAAACACCCACCAGCTTCCACAAGCCTCTTACAAACTCTCCTTGGGGCCCGGATGGAGGGGCCTGTGAGCATGCTGGCTTTTCCTTCTGGCACTCTCTGACCACCTGGATGCCCCCGCTTTCTACACCTACCTCCATCCCTCATTTGTAGGCCCTGGAACAAAGCCTCAGGGCCGTCAGGGACCAGAAGCAAAATGTTAACCAAAGGGTCAATATCACATGTCCACGGCGGAAGGAAAACGGCCTGGTTTGGCCAGCTCGGCTGCTGTAGGTGCTGTGACAGGGTGGCTGGGGCGGGTAAGTGGGTTTTATTTTATTATTTTATTTTATTAAAATTTTATTTTAATAAAGTAAGTGGTTTTATTTTATTATTTTATTTTATTAAAATTTTATTTAAATCCGTGTTAACAGTTAGTGGAATAATGGTTTCAGGAATAGAATTTAGTGATTCATCACTTACATGTAACACCCAGTGCTCACCCCAACAAGTGCCCTCCTTAATGCCCATCCCCCATCTAGCCCATCCCCCACCTACCTCCCCTCCCAAAACCCTCACTTTGTTCTCTGTATTTGAGACTCTCTTACGGTTTGCCTTCCCTTCTGTTTTTATCTTATTTTCCTTTCCCTTCCCCTATGTTCATGTTTTGTTTCTTAAATTCCACATGAGTGAAATCATATATTTGTCTTTTTCTGACTGACTTATTTCGCTTAGCATAATACCCTCTAGTTCCGTGCACATTGTTGCAAATGGCAAGATTTCATTCTTTTTGATCACCGAGTAATATTCTGTTGTACGTATGTATATATACAAATACATATCCATATGCCACATTGAACGGACGGTGACAGGTAGGATCAAAAGTGACAATAAAGGGCCCAGACAAAATTTGATTCTTAAAATTCAATCACGTTGTTTTTTATTTTTTATTTAAAAAAAAAATTTTTTTTTTCAACGTTTATTTATTTTTGGGACAGAGAGAGACAGAGCATGAACGGGGGAGGGGCAGAGAGAGAGGGAGACACAGAATCGGAAACAGGCTCCAGGCTCTGAGCCATCAGCCCAGAGCCTGACGCGGGGCTCGAACTCACGGACCGCGAGATCGTGACCTGGCTGAAGTCGGACGCTTAACCGACTGCGCCACCCAGGCGCCCCAAATCACGTTGTTTTTTAAAAGCCATACTTAGAAATTCCCAAGGTATCAAAACAGAATTCAGAGACTCTATTTTGCCTTATTCATTATATTAGCCAGGAATGAGTGTGTCAGGAGAACGTTCTGGAGGGGAGGTGTTGATGAACTGAAAATGTCAAGGGGCTGTTTTGTGTTCTTTGCAACATCCCCTGAGCAAACGTGGAGGGGAGCTGTATCTGCAGAGGGGGGGCTGGGGAGCTCCTCCCTGCGCTGGCTTCGACATCAGCGGCCTGGCGCTTGGCCGGCAGGTGCCCAGCGGCTGGCCTCTGGACTCAGTGGATGCCTTGCTCCGGCCAGCTTAGCTCTTTGGCATACGCCCCTTTGCAGCTCCTGATCTCAAAAGCGTGTGCCAGACCCTTGTTCAGGCCTGGCACCCCGGCTCTCCAGCCGATGAAGCCCTGGGTCGTCTTCGGGACTGGCGGGGACGGAAGGATCTGGAATGGAGACGTAGGGGGTTTAGCCACCTTGGGCCACAGTGACACGGGGCGTGTCCACCGAGGCACCAGGATCGGCACGTGAGGCCCGATGGGGAAAGGACAGGAAGGTCTCCCTAAGTGAGATGCGCCCAAGGTACGCACGCTCCGGTCAGCTGGACCCCGAGACTCGCTTCTCGCCACAAAACCATGAGGCCAGGGGTGATTCTTTATCTGGTCATGCCTCACACACTGACTCATGACCTCCAGGAAAGTAATTGTTTTTTTAATAAATGTTTTTATTTATTTTTTGAGAGAGCAAGAGCAAGCAGGGGACAGGGAGACAGAGGATCTGAGATGGGCTCTGTGCTGACAGGCTGACAGGTTCACAGCAACGAGCCCGATGCGGGGCTCGGACTTAGGAACCGCGAGAGCATGACCTGAGCTGAAGTCGGATGCTCAACCTACTGGGCCACCCAGGCGCCCCTGGGAAAATAATTTTTATTTGATAAAAGAGCAAAAAGAAAAAAAAAAAAGTAAGGTTCAGAGATATCAGGGCACCTGGGTGGCTCAGTTGGTTAAGTGTCCGACTCTTGATCTCAGCTCAGGTCACGATCTCCCCGGTTTGTGAGTTCGAGCCCCACACCGGGCTCTGCGCTGACAGCACAGAGCCCCTGCTTGGGATTCTTTGTCTCCCCCCCCCCCTCTCTTTCTCTGCTCCTCCCCTGCTCTGTCTCTCTCTCAAAAGTAAGTGAACATTTTAAAAAAAGACATATTAAGTTCACATCCCCCTTTATAAAATATGGAACAATATTGTCAGATGGTATCCCGGCGGTTACAAATACTCCGTTTTCCTCAGGAGGCTTTATGAAACGTGTGTGCATGCACCCACACTCCCCCCACCCCCAAACTGTAGAGGCCACAAGAATGAAAAGTGATAGAATATAATTAAAGACCGAAGGAAGATGAGGCTCTGTCTGAAACGAAAAACCACCGTTTTGTTCGTCAATTCCCTGGACAGACTTGAAATCTTTGGAAAAAGAGGGCAAATGTTTACGTTAGTTTCTCCCCTTCCATTTGAAATAAGGCCCCGTTCTGCCTCAGGGCTTTTGTACACGCTGTTCCCTTTGCCTGGAAAGCTTTTCCAGGGCTGGCTCTTTGTCATCCTTCAGTCCTCAGCTCAAAGGCCGTCACCCTGTCCTCTGTTATCCTCTAAAACCTCACCTGTCTCTTTCCTCCATGGCATGCAGCACAGCATCTAACAATTGTGTTGATTTTCTTGTTTCATGTGGGCCCCCCCTCCCCCCCTCCCCACCCCCTTGTCTTTTCTTCCTGTTTACCACTGTTTACCCAAGCAAGCCCCTGGCACCCACCAATAGCTAACCGTCATTGGAACTCTCTAAAACCCACCGGGTAACGTTCCAAATCCTTCGCAGGCGTTCTCCCACGGAACCCCGACACTATTCCCTGAAATAGGTGCTTTCGTTAACCCCCATCGTCCAGGGGGGAAAGGAGACACAGGGCAATCGGACGCTCACAAGACCACGCAGAGGGTGAGCAGCCGAGCAGGATTTGGGTCCCGGTGGTCTGGGCCCGGTCCTTCCCCCGCCCCGGTTTCGGGCCCGGCCCCTGGAAGTGTTTGCTGAATGACGGGACCAACCCCATCCTTTTCTCGGCCGCCCTCCGCTTCTGCAGCGCTGGACGCAGAGGTCCTCGCGAGTGTCGTGTGGGGACAAGTGGCCTGATGTGTCGGGGCACGGGGGCCCCGACAGGGCCTGGAAACTGGCCTCCCCCCTGCTGGGCGCCACCGCCTCCTTACCTACCGCGGAGCGGGGCGAACACAGTTCCCTGCAGGGCTCATTTCTTACTTAGGAAAATAAGTATTCAAAACGACCTGGCGAACCTTGATGTATTTCTCCGCTGGGGTCACGGGCCGGATGCGGAATCGCTCGGGAAGCTCGATTTTGGGCTTTGGGGTGAGGGGTTCTTCGTCACCCTTGAGCAACTGAAACACAATCCCCAGAGATAGGAAGCCTCAGACTGAGGTTGGTGGGAGCCGTCTCGTCCCTGTCCCCCCCTGGGAAGGCCGCTGTTTGCAGGTGACCGAAGCATGGCTCAGAAACGTGGGGGAGCTTGGAGGAATCACACTGTGAGAAAGGGGCAGACTGGCGACCGTCAGCTCAGCCTCGGGACTCGGCGCTTGACTGCTCTGCCTTGTGTCAGCTTTTGCACCTGCTAATTTATACTCCTGCGTCATAATTTGGGAAAACCTCACAGGTTATGGACTCAAAAACTTGCCAACAAGCTTCCAGGACCAATCTTGAAAATATTAGAGGAGAGTCCCCATCCCCCCTTTTAATTTTTAAAGCGATTTCGAACTCCGAAATCCCAATTTAATTACATGTGAGGAATATTAATACAGACTCTTTTTTATGCATTTTGTATTAATAAGGACTCATTTTATGCATAAAATCTCAAGTTGTAGAATTCTGTAAGTATTAAAAAAAACTCATTAAGAGTGGCATGATTTGAAAGCTAGCGGGTGGGGTGAATTACAAATGGGGTTACGCAGCCCTGAATCACGAAGGTTTGGAATTATGCGATTCTTGTGTCGTTCTGCAGTCCCTCCCAAGAAATGTGGTCTCCAGGTTGTTGTGTCCTGGGGGTAGTTTGAAAGACTGTGGTCATGGGGCACCTGGGGGGCTCCGTCGGTTGAGTGTCCGACTCATGGTTTTGGCTCAGGTCATGATCTTGCAGTCTGTGAGATCAAGCCTGGCGTCAGACTCTGGGCCGACAGTGCAGAGCCTGCTTGGGATTCTCTCCCTCCCTCTCTCTCTTCCCCTCCCCCACTCGCTCTCTCTCTCAAAATAAATAAATAAACATGAAGAAAGAAAGGTTGTAGTCTGGTGGCCACCGTCCCACTGAAGCCCATGCAAGCATTTTACATCTGTAAGGTGATTTACAGACCCGAGCCACTACTCAAGAGTCAGATTTCATTTCTTTACTTAAAATTTTTTTTTAAAGAAATATTTTTTTATTTTTGAGAGAGCGAGCGAGCCAGAGAGAAAGTGAGTGGGGAGGGGCAGAGAGAGAGAGGGAGACACAGAATCCGAAGCAGGCTCCAGGCTCTGAGCTGTCAGCATGGAGCCAGACGCGGGCTCAGACCCGTGAACTGGGAGATCGTGACCTGAGCTGAAGTCGGACGGTCAACCGACCGAGCCGCCCAGGCGCCCCTGGCCAGATTTCATTTAAACGTGTGGGTTTCTGGACTCTCTTGAGCCACGGGGGATCTGCACTTCTCCTGTCTACCAAGTAGCACTCAGCTGAGCTGATGAGCTCTGCATGGGCCCAGGGGTTTCTGCAGTCACGTCTACCACTCCCTGGTAATTACGCCTGGCCCTTCTGCCTGTTTCTGTTACCTGGCTGGTTTAGGAAATACCTAGGATATTTCCCCGGTAATCCCTATATATTCACCTGGCTTCTACTTCTCGTCCCATCTGAACTACACACTCACCCAGTGAGGCCAGTCTGAGGCCAAGTGGCCCTGCAACCAGGCAGACCAGTTTCTCCCCTTGGTGCTTCCCTGTATTAACTGTATGACTTTGCAAGTCTTGGAGCTCAATTTCTTAATTCATAAAATGGGCATAAAACAGCACTCCCTTCTGTGCAAGAGTTGTTGTGTGGATTAAACGAGCTGGTTCGGATGAAGCACCCAGAACATGGCTGGCTCGTAGTAAGTGCTCAACAAATTCGCGAAAGGAAGGAACCTGTAGGTTTCAGAGTTACCGGTTTTCGTATACAACACTCTGTTTAACTTTATTCTTACAAATTGTGCACTTCCTAACCATTCATTCTTTGAAATAATCAATTCTATAACCTCTGGGCTCATAAAATCTCTATTTACCTCCTCGAGAGGGGTTGCTAAAAATCCCCAGTTCTGGGCCCAGTTTTGCCGCGCTTCGGTTTCAGCTTTCAGGCGGTATTTCCTGAAAAACAAAACAAAACAAAACAAAACAAAAGGTCCTAAGTGCTGGGCGGCATTGGAAAAAGGTTAAAGTAGCAAACTCTAAAAGGTCCACTGGGGAAAATTTTACCTTTTTCCATGCGTGTTATTCACTGAACTATGCCTCTGTGCCAGAAAGGGAGCTGGGTGCCAGAGGGAGCAGGAGTCCCGATCTCTGGGGACCACGAGGGGTGACAAGTGACTAAAGAACCAGAGGTATGGGTTGGATGGCACGCTGGGGACAAGACTTGGGGCTGGCTCTGCCCGAGGGGCCATCTAGGTATCAGAGTCCTTATTTTGGTGAAGTGAGTGAGGTGGGGTGAGGCGTCTGGAGTGCAGAATTTAAGGGGTGCTCACTTCCAGGTTCTGGCAAGTGCAGAGCCAGCATGGCCTGACCTTGAGAATGAGCCCTCCTTAAATACTGCCTCCCAGGTCCCCCACCGGCCCCGCCCTAATCCTGGCCCTGCTTGTGCTCCACAGTAAATATGATTTATCTACAGTGACCTACTAGTTGAGGGCTGGTGTGTCACATTTTGCGCACATCTAATTAAACATTTACTCATTTTGACTTTCAAGCTTCTTTTCCTCTTTTGGAATCAGTATCTGCACCCCCACCCCACCCCCACCCCCCACCCCTCCAGCGCCCTGGAGGTCCCGAACAAGCTTTCTGCCCTGGGCACTGAGCATCTAAAGCAGAGTCTAGTCTAATGGAGATATAATGTGAGCCTCAGGTATGAGCCACGTACATAATAACAATTTTCTAGACGCCACACTAACGAAAAAGTGAAAAAAAACAGCTGAAGTTAATTTTAATAGTAGTTTCTTTGGGGGGTATGAAATCTTCGAAATCTGTTGTTTATATTACATTTACAGTTCGTTCCAATTTGGGCCAGCCACTGGCTCAGTGGCCGCTTTGGATGTTGGACAGAACCGTCTAAGGGTTGAACCGGCTCTCTTCACACAGGAGGGGGCATCTGATTTGGGTCCTGAAGGATGAGTATGAGTTTGTCTGGTGGAGAAGGGACGGAGGGGCATTTTAAACGGACGGAACATACCTGCCACAGCAGTCTTACAGGTGTCTGAGACAAAGATAAAAACCAATGGATAGCTGTGTATTTTACGGCAAAGGATTCTGGCTTCCCATGGACAAGAGAGAGGTAAAGTTTCCTATAAAAATAAATTTGAGGGGCGCCTGGGTGGCGCAGTCGGTTAAGCGTCCGACTTCAGCCAGGTCACGATCTCGAGGTCCGTGAGTTCGAGCCCCGCGGCAGGCTCTGGGCTGATGGCTCGGAGCCTGGAGCCTGTTACCGATTCTCTGTCTCCCTCTCTCTCTGCCCCTCCCCCATTCATGCTCTGTCTCTCTCTGTCCCCAAAATAAATAAACGTTGAAAAAAAAATAAAAATAAATTTGAGCCAAAAAGAGAGCCAGTTTAAAGAAAAATATGAAGTGATTAACGCAGGTTTTCCAAGGAAATGATAAAAATCAGAGAGATGGCCAGCAGGATAACTGAAGTTTACGAGGTAAGCAATTATGCTTTATTGTTACTCAACTTCACTTACTTGCATCTAAATTAGTAACCTCCCATATTGGTGGAAACTTCAGAGAGATGGTATATTTAGCGATTCAATAGAATGCCGAATAAAAACACCCATTACAAATGTCTGCTGAACATAAACCTTTTAGAAAATGGATCGGTTTTTTAAATTGAAATCTCTTACTATTTAAAAAGGCAGGAAAATCAAGAATGTAAAGAGCCTATGCATACCTCATTCAAATTAAGTATTAAGATATTTGGTTTTTTTTTTTTTTTTGTAATTTGGTAAATCTTAAAAATAACATGTTGGTCGGCTCAACAAGCAAAGATTTGCAGATGATTGCAAAACCAGATGTAGTATCTTTTATCTTTCGTGGTGGGCCTAAGAGGAGAAAGGCTTTCTGGTGGCCCTCATGTCCCTGACGTCGCCCAGACCACCTCCAGCGCACGGTCCTGGCGCCCGGAGGTCGACCGCCTCCGGGAGCTGGAGGGGAAACTGAGGCCGCCAGGTGTGCACGCTCGAGGTGGGAACGGCCCCGCCCACCGGGTACGGGATCCCGGGCGTTACCAGATCTCGTCTTGGGCCACGAGGTTCACGCGCTCGGCCGCAGCGGTGCTGAGAGGTTTCTGCGTCATGTGGGCTCTTGGTCTCTGGGCTCCCGGCGCGCACCGGCCCTGGGCTCGGCGGCGTCTCGCGTCGCCAGGGAGACCGGTTGCCCAGCAACGCGGGACGCGGAGGCGGAGGCTGTGCTGCACCTGGCGCGGGGTGCGGGCGCGAGGCTCCAGCCGAGTCCGTGAGCCCGCTGCCCTCCTCCGCCCGCCTCCGAGCCCTCCGCCCACCTCCCTGCCCACCTGCCTGGCCCTGGCGGCGGCGGCAGCCCTTCTCCTGTGCGGGAAGCCCTAGGGAAGCCTCACCGCCTCACCACCCTCCCCCTTTAAAATTTAGGCCTGCGAGGCAAGTACGCACACCCACGAGTGTACCCATCCTAAATGTACCAAGCTTGATGAATTCTGTCACAGAGGAACGCACCCCCCCGAAGCCACGGTCTGGATTATCAACTAGGACCTTCCAGCCCACCCTCCTTGTCCACTTCTCTGGGGGGTGATTAGTTTCACTGGCATTTGAACTTTGCAGAAGTGACTCGTCCAGGGCCCAAGGTTGTGTTTGAGAGGTTCATCCACCTTGCTGTGCGTGCCTGGGCGTGTTCTTTGTTCGTTTCCACTCCCGAAGTCTATCCTGCTGCCGCCGGGGTGGGGATTGGGGTTTTGGCCACCCCAGTGCTGCCCCGAGTATTCCTGCACATGGCTTGGGGAGAGCCTCGCATATGTATGCATTTCTGCTGGTATTCACCATTTATAACAATCCCCTACATGAAATGCACAGATAATATGGCCTGCACACCCCACACCCACACCCTCCTTCATGCCCATCAACACGAACCCTTCGCGACCGGGGTTCTCAATCGGTTCACTGACTGACTTGGTGATCTCCCAAGGTTTCCACCAGCGCACATTGTCAGAGGCCTGGAATTGGACACTGGGTCTAAGAGACAACAGTTAATGGACAGACTTGGAGGGCAGGGCGCCATGTTTTTTTGCCCAAGCAGCCAAGAGGTACACAGGTGCCCAGAGACTCATGGGACTGAGCAAAGGGGGTCAGCATGCTTCTGCTGAACTCCAGGCCATCTCCAGGATAATTACCAAGGTCACCTGAGGGGGCGTGGGTGTTTTACCTTCCAGTTGGGTACCTGTGATTCTCCCTGGAATGTCTGCCTCCCTCCCTTTCCCTGACCTCCTTGCTCCCTTATCAACAGATTTGTGCTTTTATGGGGCTGTTGGGGGATGTATTTACATATAACAATGTTCTCCGTACCCAAGGCGTGTATATGTTTCTTGGCTGTTGGGAGGTGCTGGGTAGAGGCCCCAAATTGGGGTGGTCCCATTTGCCCACTCAGCCAAAACAGTGAGGGGGCCGGGCGGGGGCTGGAATTAGAGAGGATAGGTTAATTCACGAATGTGGTACA
Source organism: Prionailurus viverrinus (assembly GCF_022837055.1). Taxonomy (NCBI): domain Eukaryota; kingdom Metazoa; phylum Chordata; class Mammalia; order Carnivora; family Felidae; genus Prionailurus; species Prionailurus viverrinus. Next base: position 5,183,152 of record NC_062563.1, read on the forward strand.
CATTATGCCCTTGGCTGAGCAAGCTGGTGGGCCTGGTCGGATTGCCGCAGGCTGGACAAGTGTCCGGGTGGGCTCAGGGTTTTCTTTCGGGCCTTTTTTTGTGAGTTCTTTCGGACTCACAAAAAAAGATTTCTTACAACAGGGGGTAAGTAATCTGGAAAGTGGTGTGAATAGTGGGCAGCGGGGAGAGGAGGATCCATCATGTAGGAGGGCAAAGTCAGCTTTCCCTTCGGGAAGCTTCCAAGATGATTCTGTTAAAATGATTAATTAAGAGTAAGTTCACTTACTGAATGTCTCTGTATGCCGGGCTCATTCATTCTACAAATGTCTGCCGAGCACCTCTGATGTGCGCGGTGATCCAGGAAGGGACCAGACAGACTAAGTCGTTGCCCCTGCCCCAGGGGGAGGGGTGGACACATCTGGAGGAAAGACAACGAGGCAATAAACAAATGCACACACCGGCTCATGCCGGGGAGACACGTCTGGCCCAGAGGAGGCTAAATCAGGAAGGAGGTTCAAGGTGACGGGGAGTCAGGGGAGAGGTATGGGAAAAACTATTGTGAGTGGGTAGGGAAGCTCAGGTCCTGAGCTGAGCCGGCCCCGAGTGTCTGGAGAACACTAAGGAGGTCAGTGCAGCTGGAGGCGTTCCTGGAAGGTGTGGCAGGTACAGATACGGACAAGCAAGGACAGTGCCTTCCAGGAGGTCAGTCGAGTGGAGGCACAGATGTGAATGCCCCCAGATGATAATGCATCGTTTCATCATTCTGGATGGGGTAACAGTAGGATGATGTGATTTAGAGCGTGCCCCTGATGAGGCAGGGAAGTACAGAGGCGGCAAAGAGTGAGTTGGGTTTTGAAGGATGAGTAGGAGTTTGCCAGTTCTGCCCATTCTCCTCAGAAATAGCTGCATGGGCCACCCTGGGGGAAGGGTCTAGGATGAGAAGTGGTTGAGGTTCAAAGTCCAAGCTTTGGGACCGGATGTGGCCTCACGCCCTGCCTCTGCTGTGTTCCATCTCGGTGGCCTCGGGAAAGTTGGTTGACCTCTCTGAGCCCATGTCCTCATCTGCCAAATGAACTTGTAGGGGTCTGAGGAGGTGGCGTGGGGGGCGCAAGTGTGAATGGCTCTGCATGCTGCCAGAGTGGTTGGTGCTCATGAATAATGGAGAACGTCGCCCAACGACCAGCCTGCGGGTTGCCTCGGCATAGGAGGCGTCTTTGGCCAAAGGCACGAAGGTTTGGGAGACAGTGTGGGGAGATGGAAATGAGGCCTTGACTGGAGCTGGGCTTTGCTTCTTGAGGATGTCAGTTTTGAAGAAGAGGCTGTGGGCGGCTGTTGGACTGGCCCGGAGGGCGGGATTCCTTCTTTCCTGAGAGGGGAGAGAGCTACACTCACCTGGGGCAGCCCCGTGGGCCTTTCTGAGGCGCCATAGTAACCATCATGGCGCCAGCATTCCCTGGGCCCCAGCTGGATCCTTCTTTACATTCTCCAATTTCACGAAGGAGGGATTCCTTTGGTGACATTTTATAGAATGGAAAACCGGCTCGAACAATTGGTGGGAGAGAAAGGATTTGAAGCAAACTTCAAAGGCCCTCGTCTGGCCATGAACTCTGGGTTTGGGGGTGACTCTTCCTCCCTAGGAGCAGGGCCTGCAGGAAGATGGGGCGTCCACATATCCTATCCTCCTCCTCTCTCTTGACTAATCAGGAGGCCCTTCTCTCTCTGGATGATTTTTAAGCAGCTGAGCTTGGCCGTGGGTGTCGAACCCAAGCAGCAAAGGACAGTGGGAAAGAAGCCCAGCTCTGGTTTTTCTGAGGTGTTCCCTGAACTCTTGGTGGGTCTTGCGAGGTTCTGTGCCTCTCCCTGAAACTGCTGTCAGGCAGCCGAAGTTGGTGGAGGACCCAGATGAGGCAGAGGCCCTGTGCTGCCACCTGCAGGCGCTCCCTGAAGACACCTTCCTGACTGACGGGCACGGATTTGCTTCAGCCAACTATGAACAGAGCCCCCACTCACCGTCCTGTCAGCATGAACGACCCATCTTCAATCAGCTTGACCACGGAGGGCTCTAGGGTTGCCAGATTCAGTAAATACAGGATGTCCAGTTAAATTTGAGTTTCACAGATGGGGCGCTTGGGTGGCGCAGTCAGTTAAGCGTCCGACTTCAGCCAGGTCACGATCTCGCAGTCCGTGAGTTCGAGCCCCGCGTCAGGCTCTGGGCTGATGGCTCGGAGCCTGGAGCCTGTTTCCGATTCTGTGTCTCCCTCTCTCTCTGCCCCTCCCCCGTTCATGCTCTGTCTCTCTCTGTCCCAAAAATAAATAAAAAACGTTGAAAAAAAATTAAAAAAAAAATTGAGTTTCACGGAGCATACTTATGCCATACTATGTTTATACCAAGAAATTGTGTGTTGTTCACCCAAAACACAAATAATCCAGTGAAGAAATGGGCAGAAGACATGAATAGACACTTTTCCAAAGAAGATACCCAGATGGCCAACAGACACATGAAAAGATGCTCAACATCACTCATCATCAGGGAAATGCAAATCGAAACCATGATGAGATATCACCTCCCACCTGTCAGAATGGCTAAAATGAACAACTCAGGCAACAGCAGATGTTGGCCAGGATGCAGAGGAAGACGAACCCTTTTGCGTTGCTGGTAGAAATGCAAACGAGTGCAGCCATTGTGGAAAACAGTATGGCGGTTCAAACAGAAGTGCCCTACAACCTAGCAATTGCACTAGTAGGTGTTTATCCAAAGGGTACAGGAGTGCTGATTCGAAGGGGTACATGCACCCCAATGTTTATAGCAGCACTAGCAACAATAGCCAAAGTATGGAAAGAGCCCCAATGTCCATCGACTGATGAATGGATAAAGTTATGGAATATGTATACAACAGAGTATTACTCGGCGATCAAAAAGATTGAAATCTCGCCATTGGCAACAAGGTGGATAGAGCTAAAGTGTATTATGCTAAGTGAAATTAGTAGAGAAAGACGAATATCATATGATTTCACTCATATGTGGATTAAAGAAACAAAACAGATGAACATAGGGGAAGGGAAGGAAAAATTAGATAAAAACAGAAAGAGAGAGACCAACCATAAGAGATTCTCAAATACAGAGAACAAATTGAGGGTTGCTGGAGGGCAGTCGCGGGGGGGGGGATGGGTTAAATGGGGGATGGTCATAAAAAAGGGTGCTTGTTGGGATGAGCACTGGGTGTCATATACAAGTGAGAAATCACTGAATTCTATTCCTGAAACCAATATTACACTATATGTTAACCAACTTGGATTTAAATTAAAAAGAAAAAAGAAATCTCGTGCGGTTTCGCTGGGTCCTGTGTCATCTCTGAACATCCTAGTCTCGGTGAACTTCTGCATTGGTGTGTGTGCCTTCTCCTCCTCTCCTTGTTCTAGGACTGGAAACCTCCTCCCCACGATATTTGAAACAAGACATCCGCGGACCTCTGACGGACACTGTTCACCATTTCTTCACTTTAATTCCGTTCTTTTGGAAAGAGTGTTATTCAGGAAGAGCTGGGAGGGGAAGGGATGGCCACACTTGCTGATTCCCATCATACGTGGGAAAGGGAGGAAATATTTACAGCTTGGGAAGGTTTGCCATATTCCTGCATATTAATATTTTTGGCCATCTCTCAGCATCCTGGGACAGTTTTTAGTTTTTATTTTTCCCCCCATTTTGCTGTTGCTCTGTAAAACCTTTCAACAACTGGAGCCAACTGTTTCTTTTTAGTTTTTAAGCTTAAACAGTTTTCTTTTTTATTTTGTGATTTTTTTTAAAACCAAAGAATGTTTTGTGCAGCCAACGTCCCGGCCAGCCAGCCAGCGTGCCTTTTTCCGCAGCGCGGGTGATTATTACCTCGACTGCATAACAAAGACATGAAGGCTTGAGATAAAGGTGCCAATTTGCAGGGCAGGTTTTTGATGGCTTCACCGAGCTTAAGGAACTCCAAGGGTCTCTAGGCCTTACGCCCCCATTATGTTAGCTCGGGTCACAGCAAAGGGACTCTTGTCTTACCTTACAAATTGTCCACACTCCACACACCTAAAGTAACAATTAACATCACTCTCTGGGGCTTATTGAAGAAGAACAAAGCCGAATCCCTCCCACCGCGCCCCAGAAGCCTCCCTCTCAGCTTTGTTCTCCGCTGGGCGCAATTATCAATGACTCCACGTCGCGGCCCCTCCGGGTCAGGGTGCATTTTCTTCCTCTCTTCCGCTCTCACCTGCCCCTTCCTTTCCAGCCTCTCTTGTGCCAGCTCTTAGGATGTGAGAAAAGCCCAGCCCCTGTGTGAAAAGTAAGCCTGAATGCTAGGGGAGAAGAGCCAGCTTTGATTTCCAAGCGAGACTAACACTCAGCGATCTTTGCAGGGGAAGGTGGTAAGTGCCCGGGAGCGGTCCTCGGGTGGCCGTCAGAATGGAAGGCACAGGGTGTCCATGGGCTGTCACAAGGCACGTCTGCAATGAAGTCTCTGTGCTCGAGGAGGAGTCCGCTTAGAATGCATGTGCTCTGAGAATGCAGGTGTCGCCCAAGAAGGGCTTGGAGTAGCCTGAAGTCGCAGGTACCGTCCTTGAATGGAACTCGAGTGGCGTATTACCTGTGATTCCAGAGAGACCTCATCGAGCTGGCCTGGCCAGGCGCAGGGCTTTGCTGTCCAGGGTGGACCAGCTACCCTGGTTCTGCCAGCAGAGGGTCCGACAGAAGGTTTGGAAGGAAAACTGGACCCCTGCGCAGGAAGGGGAGACGGGAGGTGATTTCCATGTTCTGTTCTGTAAGATTACGGATTTACGTGCCTGGCAGACCACTCCCCTTCCCCTTTCGCTGAGGCTTAAGGCAGGCTACGGTTTTCAGTGGTCATTCGTTCGCTCATTCACTCAACTGACACATGTACCAAATCTCCTCTACGTGCTGGGCTTTGTGCCGGGCACTGGGGACCCATCAGGGGCAAGGCAGGACTGGTTCCAACCTCAGGAAGCTCCCAGTTTAGTAAACCAATAAACCAGGAGACTTTCAAATGGGGACAAGCGTTAAAAAGAACAAAACAGAACATGTAAGGGGTGTTGTGGGGTGAGGGAGTTATGGCAGTAGGATGCCAGGGGAGGTGGCATTTGAGCAGGGACACGAGCAGTGTCTGGAGACAGAGGAGGACACCCATGGGGGCTGGGCGGTCCACCAGGCCTCGGCACCAGGTGGGCCTGGGGAATTTGGACTTTTTATTCCAAGTTCAGTGGGAGGTGCTTAGCGCGCCTGGGTAGGGCTGTCCAGTCCAACACACAGGCTTTGCGGCCTCGGGCACAGCGTAGGACCCCCTGTGTCCCCACAGCCCCCCCAGACGATGTTCTCTCATGTTCTCATTGCTGCTTTTCGGAGTTCAAGGGCATCAAGGGGTTCAGGGCTGGGACCTCATGAAAGAGAGTAGGAAGATCGCGCTCCTGAAATCTTTTGCAGACTATCCCCTTCCGTGCTTGAAGTGGTTCTGGGATAGCAGCTAACTATACTTCCCTCCAGCCTGGCTGGGGCCTGGTTGATCACCAGGTGACATTTCACCGGGCTGCAGTGATTGGCCGGATAGGAGGACATGTGACCGAAGCAGGGCCAATCAGAGTCTTTCCCTGGGTTTTTATGAACAGACACCAAGCTGGGATGACCCTTTTTGTCTCTAGGCTGGGATATGGAAAGCTTAGAGAGCTGTCTGTGGCCAAACCCCTCTCTTCCTGCCCCTGTGCATGCTGCTTCCGTGCCGGTAGGGGAGAAGCCTGAATGCTCCAGGAAACAAGGAGGCCAGTGTGCAGAGAGGGGGAGGGGAGGGTCGAAGTGAGGGCGCAAGAGAAAAATCTAGTGATGGTTTGGATGTCTGCAGGTTCCTGAGGCCAGCTCTGCCCCTGGGTTTCCCAGTTACACGAACCAGTTAAAGCCCACTCCAGTTTTGGTCGTGATGGGGGTCTACCCGTCACAACAAAACGGATTTCAGACCATTTCGCTCTGGAAAGTCGTCTAACCCTTCCGCCTCGGGGAAAGTCGTGCGGCTAACTGAGTAGTGTTCTAAGATCCGTCTAGTCAAACGTCCTTGGTCTTAATTTGCTTAATCCCCCCCTCCCCCACCCAGTGGCCCCACTGCTTCCGGGCCGGGTCAGGTGTGGCAAGGGTTTGCCGTTTGCCTAGTGCACAGGCCCTGCCTGTGTTCGGTCCTAGGGACGCCCTGCGGGTCACGCACATTCCCCAGCCCTCCCCCTCCCCCTCCCCCCCCACCTCCTGGCTGGGAAAGGAAGCCCCTTCTAGAGAGAGGAGGAAGCCACACAGGGGGCTGCGCGGGGAGGGAGCGGTGGCTCAGGGGCCAGAATGTTAATCTTGGAGCTCTGGGGACACCCTCACGTCTCCCCACCGGTCCAGTTAGGACCCGGAGCTGCTTTGCAGCCGCTCCTTTTTAGAGGTTCGCCTTCTCCGCTGTGCGGGGAGTAGGGCGTCCTGACGTGTGTACCGCCTGGCTGTCACCCCACGGTGATGACGACCACGTATAAGCTGGAACTTACTTAGCACTTACCGGGCTGAGTACCTGCGAAGCCCCTCTGCCTTGCGACCTCACGGTAGCCCCATGACGCGGGAGTGATGAACGTTCTTCTTTTGCAGAGGCAGACACAGCATCAGAGAAGTTCAGGCGCTGGCCCACGGTCGCACAGCTTTATCGCCGGAAAGCCGAGATCCAGGTGAGCTTAGGCATCAGTGTGGCAAACTGCAAGGCGAGAGCTCACCCAGGGTGTCCTGGGGCCTCCTGGATGGACACTGGTCCGCAGTACCTTTCCCGCGACAATCTGGGCCGTCCCACGTGACCGTAAACGACTGCAAAGGAAGGAGAGAACAGCGTTTCTCCTCTCCGTCCCCACCGCACCCCTCCCCCAGGCTCCGTGGGCGTCTGTTGGGCATTTCTTAAGGACCTGCTGCGGGCCGGGCTCCTGGCGTGGGCGGTCGGGGGTCTTAAGCGTCCTCCCGCGCTCTAGGCCCAGCCACCGGTCAGTGCCTGGCACGCAGCGGGCCCTCTGGGGACACTTGTCTGGTGGAACGAAGGCTGTCCTGGCCCTTCCGGAGCGGGAGGCCTCACCCGGGACATGAACGGCATCTCGCGTGGCTGAGAAACGTGGTCCCCTCTGCCTGTCATGGACGTGGGGACAGGACCCACGGGGACTCCGCATGTTTGATCTCAGAGGCGAAGGGCTTCTGTGGAGTCACCTCTCTCGGGGGCCTCACCTCGGAGTCGGGGGAGACGCGTCTATGAGGCCTATTGTTTGCTTTCAGACAACTTCGTCTCGAGTGGATTTTATTATTTTTTTATTTTTATTTTTTTACAATATTCTATTTTATTTTTTATTTTTTTTCAATATATGAAATTTATTGTCAAATTGGTTTCCATACAACACCCAGTGCTCATCCCAGAAGGTGCCCTCCTCGATGCCCCTCACCCACCCCCCATCAACCCTCAGTCGAGTGGATTTTAAAGGAAAGCTCCGGGGCCTCTACGAGATGCAAAAGGCTAAGGTGGGAATGCGTGTTGTTTCAGAGGCCTGGCTGCGGTTACTGGGGGACTGCGTGTGGGCCAGGTCTTTTAAAGCTAGTGAACGAGGAGAGCAGTGGCTCCCAGCCCGCGAGTGTCTGCCCCGTCGTCGGACAGCCTTGAAAGGGAGCATTCAGGGGGAAGTGGGGACACTCCTGGGGGCGTGTCCGTGGCCCCCTGACCTCGTCCCCCTCCCATCTCACCCGATGAACCCCCACCGGGCCCCCTCATCGCTCCCGTGGGCAGCCAGGGGGGTTCGGCGGTCGCAAACTGGAGCGTGGACCCTCCCTGTGTTAGGCACCCCCAGCGGCCCTCCCGTGTTCTCAGGAATGACGTCGTGCGGTGCCAGCTGGGCTGTGGAACTGGCCTCCCCGGGTTCGAATCCTTCCTTATTTACCAGCTGTGCTCACTTGAGAAGATTCCTTCCTCATCTGTAAAATGGAGATCACAATAATATCCCCCTCGACAGCTGTCATGAGGAAGAAATGAATTACCACCATATATGAAAGGCATTTGCACACGGCCTAGCACAAGTTATAGACAACGAAAGTGTTTGTTTGCTCTTAGGGTCAGGTGGAGACTGCTCGTGGTGGACATAGGCCCTGCCTAGGCTGATGCATTCACCTTGACCTCACCTCCAACCTCTCACAGGCTGTGCTTCTGCCTCGCCCCCCTGGTTTCCATCTAGGAAACACTTCAGGCCAATTCCTGCCTCCCGGCTTTGCACTGGCCTTCTCTATGCCTGGAATGCATGTCGCTTTTCTTCTTCCTCCCTTAGAAAGTAACTCTGCTGTCACTTCCTCCAGGAAGGCTTCCCAGACCAGGCCAGATGCCCTCCCCACACTTTGGTAGCATTTGTAGGGAAGGTTTTAAAGTTTTTAAAAAATTTTTTTATGTTTATTTATTTTTGAGAGAGAGAGCGAAAGTTTTTTTTTTTTTTTTAAGTTTATTTTGAGAGAAAGAGTGCAGGCAAGTGGGGGAGGGGCAGAGAGACAGGGAGAGAGAGAATCCCAAGCAGGCTCTGTACTGTCAGCCTGGGGCCTGATGCGGGGCCGGATCCCCACAACCTGTGAGATCATGACCTGAGCGGAAATCAAGAGTCAGGCGCTTAACCCGCTGAGCCACCCAGCCCCCCTCCCCGCCTCACAGCACGTTTTCATAATGAATTTTCACCAGTGAGTTTTGCCCGACAGGGACCTCTCAGAGTCCAGAACAACGATGGCTCTTGGTTGGCACTCAGGATTCGCTTGGTGAAGGTGTGGATGAGGCAGCCTGCTGTTCTTACCACACATTCACGCCCACGGGCTGCAGAGACCAGCGGACCGATTGGTGTGCTGGACGTCCGTGCAGGTGTTTGCAGAACTCCGGACGAGGCAAGGGCAGGACGAGACTGTCTTTCCACCCCTGTCTTCCTCCCTCCTTTGGGGTTTCCCGCTCCCAGCGGTGGCTGCTGTAGACCTAGGGACCATGCACGCACCCCCGGTGGGCCCTCCCAGACCCGCTGAGCGTTGCTGGCTGGGCCGTGCACATCAAGGCAGAAATAAAAAGATGCAACTTTGAGTTCTTTGGCTCCTCTGGGTTTAAATCAAACTCTTAGTGTAATTTCAAACTACTTTCTTTTTTTATTTTTTTTCTTTTGCTGGGTCTATTTTATACAGAGCATGTTTCAAATCAAAGCGAGGGAACATTTCCCCCCCTTCTTCCCATGAAAGGCAGGGGGTCTAAGACATTTTAATAGCTTTCATATTCCTTGCTCCAAATATATTATTTTAGCACAATAGTTCCTTTGCGGGAGAATTGCTTAAATGATTCAAAATGGATTTAAAAATATATTTCAAGTTTTAATTTTATGCACAGCACATTAATGAGCAGAGTGCCTTAGAGACTGCCTGTCAGTTTAACATATTCACAATATTCTCAACACAGATGTTATTCCATCTAAACCCTTTTAGAGGGAAGAAACCAGTCATTTTTTTCTTGGGGGATGTCAGAAAATATATTATTTTTGAAATTGTATTTTGATCCCAGAATTCTGTGCAAAAATATGATCATTAGGGTCTGGGTTTGTAGAGTCAGTCCCGTGGACACCAAACTTTTAAAAAGTCCCGAAAAGAGGAGCTGTCAGAACCCTTCACTCAGTTCACGTTCTCTCGCGGGGACTCTGATCTTCGACAAGTGGAAGTGGAAATAATGGAAACTTCACCGCCTTGTGCGTCAGATGGGTCAGGGTCAGGGTCAGGGTCAGTGGTCCAGTTAGGGCCAGGGCCAGGTCATGGTTACAGGTTAGGGTTAGGGACAGGGTGAGGGTTAGGGGTTAGGGTGAGGGTTAGGAGTTAGGGTTAGGGTTTAGGTTAGGGTCAGGGTAAGGGTCGGGGTTAGAGGTTTGGGTTAAGGTTAAGGTCAGGGCTAGGAGTTAGGTTTAGGGTTAGGGTCAAGTTCAGGACTAGGGATTAGGGTTACAGTTAGGGTTTGGGTTGAGCCTCTTTTAAAGACCAGATGGAATGATAGTGGGTTTGATGTGGAAATCTTTAGAAGGTATGACTCTTATTTTCTTGTTTTTCCCATAAGGTGCCTGATATTGGCATCAATGGGTCTCTGTCTCCTTGGCTTCTCAGAGGTGATCCAGGCTTAGTCAGTATTGAGTATATACAGGCTGGCATTAATCACATCTGTTCCTAAATGTCCAAATCGTGAAGCAGCTGCTTAGGTACAGGTGAATGCTTTCTTCCAGGTCAGTGCCAGCTGTCATGGCCTTGATCCTGCCCAGAGTAGTGCTGGGTGTGGAGTGGCCCTCTGCCCAAGCACACCTGATTCCTGTGGATGTCGAGGAGAGGTGAGCTTTCTGGAGCCTTCTCTGTGAAACTGGGAGTGGTGGTAGGGTCAAGTATGTGGCCTAGAAGTGTGTGGCCCACAATGAGAGCCCCTATTTTATCTGCGTAGTGCATGTTTTCCTTGGTGTCTCCGAAGGCTGTTGACCGTGGGCCTTCCTGAGCTCTCCAGGCCCCATCCAGGGCTTTCTGTAGTCAGAGCGGATTTTTATTTAAGCCAGTGCCATGTTCACAGCCTTCTAGCAAAGGCACCAGTTCCCAGCCAGGGCAGTGTTTGTGATGCGCTGGTTTCACACCCCCACTCCCCTCAATGTGCTGGCTTATCTGAAGGGGCCTTTGCAGGAGGGGCCTGGGCACCAGATGTGGGACTTCTAGAGTTTGGGGCTCTATTCTCCTGTCCCCTGCCTTCCCGGTGCAGCAAGTTCAGGGAGATAAACTCGCAGCTGCTTTCTTAAACAGAAAATGCTAGTATATCTTGTTTATAAAAATTATTTTTATTTTGAGAGGGTCGGGAGGGACAGAAAGAGAGAGAGAGAGTCTTAAGCAAGCTTTGTGCTGAGTGCTGAAGTGCTGATGCGGGGCTCTATCCCACATCCCTGGGATCATGGCCTAAGCCGAAATCAAGAGTCGGATGCTCAACCGACTGAGCCACCCAGGCGCCCCTAAAATGCTGGTATATCTTAATTCTTGGTGTATAAGAAAGATTCATGAAAAGACCCCTTTCCCCTTTTTAATAATGAAAGAAATTTTATTTTGAAAACATTAAAGTGATGCATAAAAATATGACCTTGGAGTTCACACGGAATAAATGGACCCCAGAATAGGTGGGAAAATGTGAGAAATGAAGACAGTGGGGGGGATTTACTGTTCCAGATATTAGTATATGCTCCAAAGACCCAGTAAACATGTGTGTATTGGTGTTCGAGCAGGTACCTTGATGCGTGAAGCAGTAAGGCCGGTATCACTCAGGAGGTGTCTATACGGACAGCCGTGTTGCATGTACAATCTAGGGGCTGAGAACTTCCTAATCGAGATTGCAAACCCAAAAGCCGTAAAGAAAAAAGTGATTGTTTTTGACTCTGTGAAAGTAAAAAGTTTTCCATGCCAAAGGTATCACAAAGGCAGTACACACACGACTAATCTGGAAAAAGTATTTCTAACTTTTCTTTTTTATACGTCAGTCAGAGGGTTAATTTCTATTGCAACAGAAAAATTCAAATAATCCAGATGGGTTTAAAGTAAGACGTGGATGTTTTCTCCCTGCCCTCAACCCCCTTCTCTGGGGGAATCGCTTTTAACGGTTTAGTGAATTTCCTTTGGGGGCCTGGGGGCGGGGCTCTTTCTTCTTCCTCATCCAGCAAAAGGAATTAATTTTAGTTTTCTTTTGAGCTGCAGCAGTGGGAAAGCGGGAGAACCCACTTGGGTTTTACTTTTGTGGGTTGTTCGCTTTCCCAAACCTGTCATTCCCCACCCCCCCTACATCTCTGCTATTATTTACTTAATCTTTTCTTTTACACTTAACACACTTTTAAAAGCATACACTGATTTTAAAAAGGAAACTTTAAATCATTACCATAAATGGAAAAGCAGCGCCATTCGCCGTATGCAGAAGGTGGTCGTAAAAGTCGCGGGCGCAGAGGTGGTGAAATTCCAGTTCGATGTCGTAGCGGCTTGCTGTCTTTATTAAACACGGGGCTGGCAGCCTCAGGGGTTTGTGAAAAGCGGGCTAGCCTCCAGTGGAGACACTCTTTGGCTGAGGCAGGGGCATGGATTGTAGAGGAATGACTTTGTCGCCATGTTTCCATGCCTTGTGATGCCACCGGCACCTCCAGAGGCAGCGGGGACCTCCCTGTTGGGACGCGTCCCCCCTCCAAGAGCCTCTGGTGTGATGGCCCTGGATGGACGGAGAGGACGGCGTTCCTCAAACCCAGCACAGCTTACGATGAGGACTTCAGTTTTCCAAACCCCACAGTTGATCTGCATTCATTTCTTTTTTTAAAGTTTTGTTTTATTTATTTATTTATTTTTGAGAGACAGATCGCGAATAAGGGAGGGGCAGAGAGAGAAGGAGACACAGAATCCCAAGCAGGCCCCAGGCTCCGAGCTGTCAGCACAGAGCCCGACGCGGGGCTCGAACCCATGAACTGGGGGATCGTGACCTGAGCTGAAGTCAGATGCTTAACCGACTGAGCCCCCCAGGCGCCCCCTTTAACCCGACATTTTTCAAAACTCCTGAAGCCCTCCTTTTTTTAAAAAAAATTACTTGAACTTGCCAACATAGTTTTTTGAGAAGCACTGGGATATTTAGAGAACTTTGGTTGTAACTAATGACAACTAAATACTCTTGCTTTTTTTTTTTTTTTTTTAAATAAAGGAAAAAGTGATAATTTGGTGAAGTTTTCGGGGCACTTGCCAGTCACTGCCGGGAGAGATACTGTTTCTCGCAAGTTGCGAAACAATGAGGACTCTGATCTTGTGATTACTTTTTTTCTTCTTTTTCTCCTCTTGGTACTTTTTTGTTCCCCTGACACTGAAAGGTTTGTCTTTTTTGACAAGTTGAGGTCGAGCACAGCACATCCGCGACTCAAGCAGAAACACGAAAATAGGTCTGATCACACGGAGCTCAGGTACTGTCGTTCCAGTGCGAATTTTAGCAGCGATCCCGCGGACATAAGCCACCTCCGAGAGTGTCCCCTGACCAGCTCAGGGCTGGACATCGGGAAACACAGGGTCCTCCTGTGAACGAAAGGACACGTCGAGCCCGCCATCAACTGTGGGGTGGGAAACGGGTCTGATTGCCAACGGACTATTTCAAAACGCGTCGCTTTTGGTTTCGAAGGTGTGTGTCCCAGTTCCCCGTGTTCTAAAGAGCTCCAGAGAGCAGGCAATATTGCACAGCGTTGTTTCTTGGCGGCTTCTGCCACCCGGTGATGACGTGTTACTATTTGTTAATGTCTGTGTTCCCAGCTGCTCCATAATAAACGGGCTCATCTCGTGCCCCTGGTAACTAGCTCGCTGCCTGATACACATGGAAATGTGGTTTGTGTCCCAAGGTATAAACAGATACAAGTGAGTGAGCGTGTTCTGAGTGATTAGCTCCGTAATCGCAGGCAGAGAGCGTCAGACTTTGTGCTGGTCTCCTGAGGAGTGTTCAGGATCTAAAAATCTCCCAGCATTGTCGAAAGCGAGTGCCCTCATTGAGTTAATTCAACTGAGGCAAAGAAGGGGCGAAAAATAAGACGCTTGCAGTTTGCGGCTAAGGAACCGGAGAGGATGAAAAGAATTCAGCAGAGAAACAATACCGCAAATCCATCTGAGCGAGGCTCTCACTTTCCCACACTAGCGGCCCACCCCCTCCCAGAGGCCAAGTTCAAAGTCATCAGCAAAATGATTGCTCAGCATCCGCTAGACAGGCTGGTGGGGCCCTGGGGGTGAGGGGGGAAGAAAGAAAGGGAGGGAACCGGCAGACTCTAGGGTCCCCTCCTCACTCTCTATTTGACAAGCCCAACGAAGCCGCAGAGGGAGAACATTTGGAACGCCTTCCAAAACGCTCAGAGACTTCCCTAAGCCTGAATTTTTAAAATCACTTTTTATTCTCATAAACTGTAGTACTTTGTAGTCTCTACCTGTGCCCCACATCCTTCCTGCTTCCGGTGGGCTTCCCACAGACCCCAGCTCCAACTCCGTTTCGCCTGTAACTTAGCAGCGGCACGATCCTGGGTGCGCTGTCCCATTATTCTGGGCCTCAGTGTGCTCGGCTGTAAAATGGGCCTGAGGAGAGCCTCAGCTCTGAGGCTGGGCCGTGCTTTTCCGCAGCCGGGACTGTTGCAGCCTGGAACGTCTGGTGACTGATGACCAAACTGACCTCCTTAAGGAAGTTGTTGAGGAGTGGGGGGGGGGGGGGGGGGGAGGGGGGCGGGAATCCAGCAGAGACACAAAGCAGAACAGAAATGTGAAAAGGCTTGTTTTGGGTAGTTAATAGGACTAATAGGCCATCTGTGCACTCTGCCTCGGATTCCAAAGTGCTGCAACCCGGTCTCTTGGGCATGAGGGCCAGCACGTGTGTGCAGCCATTTCCATTTGATATGCCGGGACACCGAGGCTCAGAGAGGTTAAGTTGCTTGCCTGAGGCCCCACAGCTAGTGAACCAAAGCGCACCCAGGGCCAGCTGTCCTGGCTCTGACTCCTGCAGACCCCAGGCCATGCATCAGGAGGGTGGTGGCCCCATTTCCTGAAGATGGGAACGGCGAGGGAGTTTGCTTTAAAGGAAAACAGAAGGAACCTGACCGTTTGTGTTTATGGACTTATACCTGGTGTACGAGTCTTAGGCAACTGGCTTACAAATCCAGGAAGCACTTATGGATGACCCACGGAGAGACAGGACCAAGATCTCAGTCCCCGCCTTCCGGAGCTCTGTGTGGACTCAGGGACGGGAAGGGTGAGGTCACGGAGGCCACAGGGGAGCCAGGTGAGGGACCCACACACGAGCCATTCTGAGGATGCGGCCAGGTGGTACATGCTGGCGTAAACCCACAAGAGGCACCACCCCCACCCCCCAGCCGGCGGCAGCGGTGGGGGGAGGGGAGAGAGGGGCAGGGCTGGGGGAGGGCGAGGGGAGGGGTGGGGCGTCTCTGCGTGGGTTGCGGTCTCTCCGCTGCGCTTGATTGGCTGAGAAGTTCCATGGCAACCATCTCAGTGGGCGCACCAAGCCCTGCGAGCGTGGCAGACAAGCTTAAGGAACCGTTGGCTCCTTGAGATCTTTATTAACAGCTCAAAGTCAAAACTGGAGTTTGAGAGGGGCTGTAGGGAAGCGCTGCATTTTTTAAAATTTTTATTTTAAAATTTTTTATTTATTTTTGAGAGAGAGAGAGAGAGAGAGAGAGAACGAACAGGGGAGGGGCAGAGAGGGGGAGACACAGAATCCGAAGCAGGCTCCAGGCTCCGAGCCATCAGCACAGAGCCCGATGCGGGGCTTGAACTTGTGAACCCTGAGATCATGACCTGAGCTGAAGTCGGGCACTCAACCAACCCAGCCACCCGCCCTGAATTTCCCTGGAGGCTTGGAATATGGAGGCAGTTGGGGGTTATTCTGACCTGATATGTGGGGCTACAAGCCCGCCTGTCCCTCAAGGGCACGGACAACAGTGAAGGTGGAGGTCGGGGGAGCAGCACGTGATGGAGCGGAATGTTGGTTTGTTTGGGATCCAAGACTTTTTGTTAATTAAATGCTGAGCAGGTTCGGATCCTCAACTTCCTGTACGTGCCCCACATCATTCTGCGGTGACAGAGTGGCATTGGGGGCGGGGTGGGTTTGCGCACTTGCTTTGGTGTCCCAGTTTTTAAAAACAAGAATGGATGTCACTTCAGCTGGTCTGGCCTGGCTTTTCTAGAGGTTACTGTTACCCTTCCGGGTGGCCTGGAATGGAGTCTGGTTTGGGCATTTCTAACCCCTGACCACACCTGGAGGGACATGTGTTGGCCCAGGAGGTGGGTAGGTGTGGGGGGGGGGGGGGCTCGCTGAAAGAGAGGATGCACACGTGAGAGGGTGAAGGTGCTGCAGTGCGGTGTGTGGAGGCGGAAGGCGTGCGTGTGCAGCCAAGAGGGGTGCCCAGGCGGCCATGGGGTGACCAGGATGAGCTAGATGTCCAGAGTGGGTCCACTTCCTGCAAATACCCTGAAGCAGGGGGACCCTGTGAAGGACCCAGGTCTGGCTGCACCTCGGGTAAATCCACTGATGCCAGTTTCCACTCCCGTGGCCCTGTGGTCACCCCCCCCCCCCAAAGGATGCTTCTGGATGACCGTTTCTGTGGGGGCAGGGCATGGGCGCCGCTCCTCTTTCTGGGCTTGAGGTAGCTGAGAGGGCTTTGGCCAAATGCTCTGCCTGAAATACCCCAGCTGTGTGTAACCCCTCTGTGCCTCCCTCCCTCGCTTCCTACATGCCTTCTTCCCCCCGCCCCTCTGCACACGTGTAACAGAGTGTAGAGCGACCTAAGCAAAGTCTCATTGGAGTGAACCCCTTTGAGGTGGCAGCTGTGTCTTATTTATCAGCCTGCACCCCCCTGTGTAGGGCCTGCTCCACTCGTCTATTTACCTACTCATTCATCCATCCCTGGGCACACCTACCCATCCACCCACCATCCACCCACCCATCCATCCTCATCTGCCCATCTGTCCATCTGTCCATGCACCCATTCATCCAGCAGACATGAATGGAACACCTGCCATATGCCAGACCCTGGGCTTGGCACTGGGAGTAAAACAAAAGAAATGGTTCCTACTGGAACCCCAGGGCTTGGTTTACAGTAGTTGCTCATGTAATGTTTGTTGAATACACACACGATAAAACAAATGATGTCATGCTCGGAAAGCATCTGCACACCCACGTGCTATGGCTTACGAAGAATTGGTCAAGGCGGGCTTTAGAATCCTGGGGATAGTTAGGTGGCCAGCTCCCTGGACAGGAGAGGCCTTCCCCTGTTGGCTGCAACAGGAAGTGGGAGGACACACCTTTGAGGCTGCGATCAAATTCTGTGAAACAACAGAGCCAGCGGTGAAGCATTTCCTTACCTGCCCACCCAGCTGTCAGTGCGAGGCTGAGACTCTAGGGCTTAGAATAAAGAGCTCCATTCTGACTGCTGGTGACAGCACAGACGTAGAAATTTCAGGAAAGCACATGTGAGGGCTGAGGGCGGAAGTGGGCAGATTGCCAGGCGTGGGTGAGACAAAGGAGAGGTCTGTGCGAGCAGGTGTCTTTTGGGGGAAATGAATAACATCCTTGGAAGTGACCAGCTAACCACAATGAGTGGGGAGGAAGAGGAGCAGGGAGGTCTTCTGCCTGGGTGCAGAGTAGCCCTCCTTTTCTACCTGTGGTGAGCCCAATTATATTGTCTTCAGGGCCAGGAAATAGCTGGAACGGTTCCCTAATGAGTATATTTCTGCTGCATGCACTTATGGCTTGAGTGTGTGCATGCACATGTCCTTGATTCTGTGTCTGTGTGTATGTGTGTGTGCACATGCATGTGTGGGGCAGTGTGGCAGCACACGTAGAGTTACATGTCTGTGTGTACAAACACTACGTCTTTAGATATATATGTGTGCGGAGGTCTGAGCATGGGATACGTAGCTGTGCCTCAGTGACTGTGTGCAGTGCATCTCGAGAAGTAATGTGGGGTAGTGGCTGAAAGCTTGAATGCCAGACAGACCTGGGTTCAAGCTCGACTCTAACACTTACCAGCTCTGGGATCTTGGCATATGACCAAACTCCCGTTTGCCTTTGTTTCCACCTCTTTAAAGAATGGCTAGCACCAACTCCACTGAGTTGCTGTCAGGTTATGTCAGGTGCTTAGAACAGTGCCCGGCACATAGAATGGCAGGTGTCTTTGCCCCCTGACTTATAACCTCTTGTTTCCCCTGTAATTTGAGCTGTGTCTGCTGTGGGTTCCATGAGAGCTTTGGACCACTGGGGCAGCCAGCCTCCAGGTGTGCCTCTGTAATTCATGTAATTAAGCTGTAATTCATGCCCCTGCCCTGAAGATTCCTTGATGATGCACCCAGTGCTGGGTACCTGCCCATCCATCACACTCATTCAGCCTGAAAGTGCAGAGAAGTTAACACCCCAGGGGAAACCGTCAAGCAATGGGGAAGGGGAGCTTCTGATTAAATAATTCTTTAGGTAAATCCCTGTGTAGACAATCCTGAGAAAGGATTTCAGCACTTTCAAGATGTCAGCACTTTCAAGATGTCATTCCATCGTCTTCCAGCTGCCATTGTTTTAAGATGAAATGTCGTCATAATTCTTATCCTCATGCCCCTAGGTATAAAACATTTTTTTTTCCCCTTTAGTTGCTTTCAGAATTTTTTTCTTTGTCCTTGGTTTTCAGCAGTTTAACTATGACGTGCCGAAGTGGATTTTTCTTTGAATTCATCTTGTTTGGGCTTTTCAGAGCTTCTTGGATATGTAAGTCTATGTGTTCCATCAAATTTGGGGAATTTTTAGCTATTATTTATTCAAATACATTTTCTGCTCCATTCTCATTTCCTTCTTCTTTAGGGACACTCAATTTGCATACATTAGACATGTGACATTGTGCCACAGATTTCCAAGCTGCCAATCATATTCTTCAATCCCATTTGTCTCTGTTCTTCAGGTTAGATAATTTCTATTCATCTGTCTTCAAGTTCACCAATTCTTTTGCCATGTTTAGTGTTAAGTACCCTAGAAAAATTTAAATTTAAGTTGTTGCAATTTTCAGTTTTAGAATTTTTATTTGGTTCTTTTTTTATGTTTCCAGTTTTTATTTAAATTCTAGTTAGTTAACCTATAGTGTAATATCATTTTCAGGAGTAGAAATCCGTGATTTACCTACAATACCCAGTGCTCATCACAATGCGTGCCCTCCTTAATGCCCATCCCCCATTTAGCCCGTCCCCCCTCGCACCTCCCCTCCAGCAACCCTCAGCTTATTCTCTATAGTTAAGAGTCTCTTATGGTTTGTTAATTTCTCTTTCTCTCTCTCTCTCTCTTTCTCTCTCTCTCTCTTCCCCTTCACCTATATTCATCTGTTTTGTTTCTTAAATTCTGCATATGAGTGAAATCTATGGGATTTGTCTTCCTCTGACAGACTTATTTCACTTACCATAGTGCTTAGCATAATGCCCTCTAGCTCCTCCATGATGTTGCAAATGGCAAGATTTCATTCTTTTTTTATGGCTGAGTAATTTTCCATTATATATATGTATATATATGTATATATATGTATATACATATATATATCACATCTTCTTTATCCATTCATTAGTCGATAGACATTTGGGCACTTTCCATAATTTAGCTATTATAGATAATGCTGCTATAAACATCACGGTGCTCATGCCCCTTCAAATCAGTATTTTTGTATCCTTTGGATAAATACCTATTAGTGAAGTTGCTGGGTTGTAGGGTAGTTCTAGTTTTAACTTTTTGAGGAACCTCCATACTGTTTTCCAGAGTGGCTGCACCAGTTTGCATTCCCACCAACAATGCAAAAGAGATCCTCTTTCTCCACATCCTCACAAACATCTGTTGTTGCCTGAGTTAACGTTAACCATTCTGACAGGTGTGAGGTGACATCTCATCATGGTTTTGATTTGCATTTCCCTGATGATGAGTGATGTCGAGCATCTTTTCATGTGCCTGTTAGCCATCTGTAGGTCCTCTTTAGAAAAATGTCTATTCAGGTAGGTCTTCTCCCCATATCTCAACTGGATTATTTGCTTTTTGAGTATTGAGTTTGGTAAGTTCTTTATAGATTTTGAATACTAACCCTTTATCAGATATGTCATTTGCAAATATCTTTTCTCATTCTGTTGGTTGCCTTTTAGTTTTGCTGATTGTTTCCTTTGCTGCACAGGAGATTTTTATCTTAATGAAGTCCCAATAGTTCATTTTTGCTTTTGTTTCTCTTGCCTTCAGAGACGTGTCTAGTAACAAGTGTCTAGTAACAAGCTACAACTGATGTCAAAAAGGTAGCTGCCTGTGTTCTCCTCTAGGATTTTGATAGTTTCCTGTCTCACATTTAGGTCTTTCATCCATTTTGAATTTATTTTTGTGGATTGTGTCAGAGAGTGACCCAGTTTCATTCTTCTGCATGTTGCTGTCCAGTTTTCCCAACACCATTTATTGAAGAGACTGTCTTTTTTCCATTGGAAATTCTTTCCTACTTTGTTGAGGATTAGTTGACCCCATAGTTATGGATCCATTTCTGGGATTTCTATTCTGTTCCATTGATCTATGTATCTGTTTTTGTGCCAGTACCATACTGTCTTGATGACTACAGTTTTGTAATATAGGTTGAAGTCTGGAATTGTGATGCCTCCAGCTTGGCTTTTCTTTTTCAAGATTGCTTTGGTTATTTGGGGTCTTTTGTGGTTCCATACAAATTTTAGGATTGCTTGTTCTAGCTCTGTGAAAAATTCTGGTGGTATTTTGATAAGGATTGCATTGAATGTGTAGATTGCTTTGGGTAGTATAGACATTTTAACAATATTTGTTCTTCTAATTCATGAGCATGAAATGTTTTTTATCTCCTTGTGTTCTCTTCAATTTCTTCCTTCCTTCCTTCCTTCCTTCCTTTCTTTAAAATAGTATGTTTTTTTAAAAAAAATATTTATTTATTTTTGAGAGTTGGGGGCAGAGAGGGAGACACAGAATGCAAAGCAGACTCCAGGCTCTGAGGTATCAGCACAGAGCCTGAGGTGGGGTTTGAACTCATAAACTGTGAGATCATGACTTGAGCTGAAATCGGATGCTTAACTGACTGAGCCACCCAGGTGCCCCTCTTCAATTTCTTTCATAAGTGTTATTTAGTTTTCGGAGTACAGATCTTTTACCTCTTTGGTTAGGTTTATTCCTAGGTATCTTATGGGTTTTGGTGTAATTATAAATGGGATCGATTCCTTAATTTCTCTTTCTGCTGCTTCATTATTGGTGTATAGAAATGCAACATATTTCTGCACATTGATTTTGTATCCTGTGACTTTACTGAATTCATGTATCAGTGCTAGCAATTTTTTTTGGTGTAGTCTTTTGGGTTTTCTACATAGAGTATCATGTCTTCTGTGAATAGTGAAAGTTTGACTTCTTCCTTGGTTTGGATGCCTTTTATTTCTTTTTGTTGTCTGATTGCAGAGACTAGGATTTCCAGTACTATGTTAAATAACAGAAGTGAGAGTGGACATCCCTGTTTTGTTCCTGACTGTAGAGGAAAAGCTCTCAGTTGTTCCCCATTAGGATTATATTAGCTGTGGGTCTTTTGTATATGGCCTTAATTCTTTTTTATAATTTTCATTTTGCTGTTGAAATTCCTTACTTGAGCAATCATTAAGACCATACTTTTCTTGAATTATTTTAACATATTTACAAAATCCGCTTTGCTAAATGCAGTGTTTTTGTTTTTGTTTTTGTTTTGAATTACATTTTCCTCTTTCTTTGTAGGTCTATGCCCTTTTTAAAAATTTCTTTAAATATTTATTTATTTTTGAGAGACAGAGAGAGACAGCATTAGCAGGGGAGGCGCAGAGAGAGAGGGAGACCCAGAATTCCAAGCAGGCTCCAGGCTCTGAGCTGTCAGCACAGAGCCTGACGTTGGGCTCAAACTCACAAGCCATGGGATCATGAACTGAGCCGGTCAGATGCTCAACCAACTGAGCCACCCAGGTGCCCCTATGTTCTTTTTTTTTTAAATTGAATCTCAGAAATATGGAAACTATGTTGTAGAGCCTTTGGATTCTGTTATCTTCCTCTGAAGACTGTTCCTCTTTGTTTTATCAGGCTATTCAATTGCTGGCTGTTTTTCTTGAAATTTTTTTGTTATTTTGATTTTATGCTTTCCTCTTGTGAGTCTGTGCAAAGCATAGGGCACTTCCCAAGCTCTCTAACCTAGTGAGACTTAACCCCTAAGCACTGCGGTCCTCTGTAGATCATATGAGAACTTGATTAGACTTTGTTAGAGAAGTTCTCAAGTAGGCTCTACTCTCTGATGTAGTTCTTACTCCTAAAAATAATGTGGTGTCTCAGCTGGATGTCAGGCATGTTATCGGGCTGTTAACAAGCTCTCTCCACTCTGGTGAGGGCCAGAACCACAACATCTCTAGTACTGTTCAACCTCCAATATGCCTATACTCTCAATCAATAACACCCACTACCTGGTAGCGCTCAGATGGTCTTGAGTCTCTCCTTAATTGAGGAGGGGGATCCCCACATGGAACCCTGGGGCCCTTTGCACAAGCTTCTATATTTCTGATGCCCCAACCCATAGATTGCAGCTGCTTTAGTTGCCTTGAACTCTGCTTTGTGTCTCCTCGATTCAGTAGGCCTATCAAATCCTACACGGGTTCCTCTAGCACCATGGCTAAGAATTGTCACAAGTTATACACTGACATTGGTTGTGCTCACTTCATGGGTTTCTTTTATTAGGAGCTGTAATCTTGTACTGCCTGTTGTCCATTGCCTGGAAAATGTTGCTTCACATATCTTGTCCAAGTATATATTGTTTATGGTGGGAAGGCCAGCACAATACTGGTTCATCTGTCATGGTCAGAAACAGAAGCTTAAGAGGCATTTTATATGTTCCTTGGAAGGCTTGGGCAGGACTGAACCAAATTACCCTCTGGGAGACCTTGACAATGTGTCCCCATGGTGGCATTTCCTCTTTCTCTTGTTTCCTGTTCCTGCACTCCTGCTCGCTGGGATTGCCTCCCAAATGAATTATTTGCCCACAGATCCTTCTCTTAGGCTCTGTTTTTTGGGGCAAAGAAACTAAGATATAGAGTAAGTGTGTAAATCTTGGCTATCATTACAAGAGCAGCATATTTGTATAGGTGTGCAGAATGGGTGTCTGCAATCTCTCTGAGTTTGTGTGCTTTGTGTCCGAATGTGTGCCCGATCAGCACGTGTGCATTGCATCCACTCTGCATGTCTTTGTGCAGGTCTGTGTCTCTCTGTGTGAACACACAATGCACACTTGCACATCCAGCATGGGAAGGCTGCAGGAGACAAACATCCTGAGAGGCCATGTTGTTTTTTCGTGAAGTCTAACTTGTCTATTTTTCTTTTATTATTTTTGTCTTGAGCGTCATATCCAAGAAATCATTGCCAAATCCAACATCATGATGCTTTTGTTGTTTTCTTCTAAGAGACGAAATTGTATTGGGTCTTACATTTAGGTCTTTGATCCATTTTGAGTTAATTTTTGTATAGGGGGCTAGTTAAGTGTTCGAATTCATCCTCCTGCATGTGGATATCCAGTTTCCCAGCACCATTTGTTGGGTGCAGATGAATACCTGCTGTTATGATAAGAGCTGAAATTGACTGAAATTAACCAAAATTTACTGTCCAAGTCTTCCTTTGGAAGTTGCAAGCTTTCGAGACATCCCAGAGTTTCAAAATAGTTATATTAGACACATTCAGCCAGAGAAATTGTTGTCTAGGTGGGGAGAAGATTCCTGGTGCTTCCTGTTCCACCAGCTTCCCAGGATGCCCTCTACTACCCCTTCACTTTTAATTCACTCGAGTCTTTTTTTAAATGTTTATTTATTTATTTTGAGAGAGAATGAGAGAGTGAGAGCAGGGGAGGGGCAGAGACGGGGGGAGAGAGAGAGAGAGAGAGAGAGAGAGAGAGAGAGAGAGAGAATCTTAAGCAGGCTCCACACTCAGTGCAGAGAGCCTGATGCCAGGCTCCATCCCATGACCCTAGGACCATGACCTGAGCTGAAATCAAGAGTCAGATGCTCAACTGACTGAGCCATGCAGGCGCCCCTCACAGGATACACTTTTAACTAATACAAGTCCATCTTCAAATACTTCTGCAAAGCTTCCTGTGTAGCACAGATATTTCATAACACCGTAGTCTCAATTCCTCTTAGTCCGTATGGCACCACTGTCATTTATTTCACTTACCCATATGCTCTAATCACCCAATACAGTGTTACTATTTTCTCTGTATAGAATTATGGCTCCCTCTCCCCTGCAATCCACATGTTGAAGGCCTAACAGCCTATAGGATTGTATTTGAAGACAGGGCTCAGATGGAGGTGTTTGAGCTACATGAGGTCGTAAGGGTGGGGCCCTGATCCCACAGGATTAGTGTTGTGGTAAGAAGAGACTTCGAAGAGCTTGCTCATACTCTGTCTCCCGGGGAATGCACCAAGGAAAGGCCAGGCCACGTGAAAACAAAATGACCATCTGAGAGCAAGGAAGAGGACCCTTACCTGAGAACAAATCAGTTGAAGCCTTGATCTTGAACTTTCCAGCTTCCAGAACTGTGAAAAAGCAAATGTTTATTAGTGAAGTTCCCCCACCACCCATAGTCTGTGGTATTTTGTTATGGCAGCTGGAGCTGACTAAGAAACTATTACTACTTTCCACGGTTCTCTTTTAGATGAAACACAAATAAGAAAAATAAAGGATTTTATTTTCATTTTTGCCTCCTCTGATGCCTATTCTTTTTATTTTCTTTCTTTTTTTTAAATATAGATCCAGGTTTCTGATCTCTATCATTTTCTTTTTGCCTGAAGAAAATCCTTTAACCTTTCTCGGTGAGCATGTCCACCGGTAACACATTCCTTTAGTGCGTGTTTGTTTGAGATATTATTTCTCTTTCAGTTTTGAAGGATAATTTATCAGAATATAAAATTCTAAGTTGGGGCTCCTGGGTGGCTCCATCAGTTAAGTGTCTGACTTCGGCTCAGGTCGTGATCGCACAGCTCGTGAGTTTGAGCCCCACGTCGGGCTCTGTGCTGACAGCTCAGAGCCTGGAGCCTGCTTCTGCTTCTGTGTCTCCCTCTCTCTCTGCCCCTCTGTCTCTCTCTCCTTCAAAGATAAATAAGCATTAAAAAAAAAGAATATAAAATTCTAAGTTGATTTTTTTTAATTCAACATTTTAAATATTCTACTCTACTCTGTGCTTGCACAGTTTCTGAGGTAATTCTTATCTTTGATCCTTCAGAGGTGAGGTTTTTCTGCCCTTTCCTGGCTTCATTCAAAATTGTCTTTTTATCTTTGGTTTTCTGCAGTTTGAGTATGATATACTCAGGTCTGTAGCTTTTTGGTATTCTCTGAGCTTCTTGGACCTGGACTTTGGGATCTGTCCTTAACTTCTTCACATATCATTCTTTCTTCTTTTTCTGGCATTCTAATTATATATATATATATATATATATATATATATATATATATATATATTTTTTTTTTTTTTTAAATTTCCCACACTTTTCAGGTGTATTCTGTTCCATGTTTATCCTTCTTTCTCTTTGTGTTTCAGTTTTGGGAGTTTCTATTGGCGTAGCTTCAAAATCGCTAACTCCTTCCTCAGCTATGTCCAGCCTGCTGAACCCATCAAGAGGTTTTCTTCATTTCAATTAGTGCATATATGTGTGTTTAATGTTTATTTATTTTGAGAGAGAGAATGTGTGTGTGCATGTGTGCATGAGCAGGGAAGAGGCAGAGAGAGGGGCAGAGAGAGAATCCCAAGTAGGCTGCACACTGTCAGCACAGAACCCGACAAGAGGCTCAAACCCGTGAACCATGATATCATGACCTGAGCCCAAAACGAGAGGCGAATGCTTAACCGACTGAGCCGCTCAGGTGCCCCTGGGTTAGAGTGGTTTTGATCTTGAGCCCTTCCTTTTGATTATTTCTTAGAATTTTTGTTTCTCTAGCTATATTATCCATTTGTATTGCATATTGCCTGTTTTTTCTGTTAGGGTTCTTAATATACTAATCATAGTTTTTAGAATGCCCTGTCTGATGATTTCAACATCTGTATCACATCTGAGTCTCGTTCTGATGCTTGATTTACCTCTTCAAGCGGTTGTTCTCTTCTTTTTTGGTGTGTCTTGTAATTTTGTGTTGCAAGCCAGACATGTTGTACCGAGTAATGGATATTGAGGCAAATAGGCCTGTAGTGTGAGGATTTATTTTAATGTGGCTACGAGTTCGCTGTGTTTCATGTTTGCTATGGATGTGGGTGCCAGAGGTGTCACATTCCTCTGGTGTCCTTGTCTTCTCCTTCCCTCTTGACTCTGAGCTTCCCTAACTGCTCCTCCCCCAGAGAGAGCCTGGGTCTTAGAGCTTTCAGTTGTGATCACTGCTGTTCTACTTACTGGAGCCCTGTTGGTGTGGTGCTAAGGGGTGGGGAGTGGGGTGTTCTATAATTCTCAGGTAAATCAGGCTTTTCATGGGCCAGTGTGTTTGACCTGTGACCTTCCCAAGTGTTTCTCACTCATATGCCCATCCTTGGGCGAGACAGGAAGACTGGAAGGGGTCTAAGGGTGAGGGATGCCCTTCCCTCACTGGGATAAGGCTCTGGCAAAGCCCTTTCCCTGTAGAGTAGGCTTTCCTCGTGGAGAAAGCTCTGGAGTGTATTTAGTGGGAATTGGTCATTCCTTCCCCTGCCAGAGCCAGGAAGGGACCTTTCTGGGATCTTCACAGTAAGAACCTGGTGGAGTTTCTGGTGCTAAAGTGCATAAAATCGTGGGCCCCTCCCCAAGCCTGCAACCCCCAGGAGTTCCTCACTCTTGCTAGTTTATACTCAGCCTTTCACAATCCCTATGAGAATTAGCATTCGGCTGTTCTACTAGTTAGGCTCCAGGGTCTCTGCTTCAGGTAAGCACACTTCACCTGTGACTTTGGATTCATCCATCTTTCCAGAGTTCAGGGTCAGTTCTCTAATGGGTCTGGGAAAAGTCATTGATTTTCCAGTTCAGTCAACTTCTTTTTTCTATTTGTTTTTGTTGTTTTAAGTCGGGGGAGAGAATGACTTCCAGACTCTTTACATGTTGGAGCTGGAACGGGAAGCCTGTGGCATTTTCCATGTCCTAGAACACATCCTTCCCTTTTGGTGTGGTTTTTTTTTGACAGACCCCGAAGACAAACTTTGGAAGGTGGGCGCCAACAAATTTCACCCGCCAGCAGAGCATCTGGTCTTTGCAGAGGGGATGCACCTTACTTCCCTTGTCCTGACAATCCCGTGCCAAAGGGACTGATGCCTCAATTTCCAGCAGAGAATGTAGTGAGGTTGGGTCACCAGTTCAAAGTCACATGGCCTGCTGGTGACAAAGCTGGGTTTCAAACCCAGATTTGATGCCAGGGTCCTTCCCAGGAGTCCAAACCACCAGCCCCTTTCATGTTGTCATTGGTTGAGACGCAAATGAACTGCTGAGCATGTCTCTCTTTCTAGTTCCTTCCCGCATCCACACTAGTCAGTCAGGTCTTGGGGTTTTCCAACATCAGCTGTGAAACTGAGCCAGACTCTTCAAGATAATGGTTTTATTCCCTCGGACGAATGTCAGCAGGCTTCCTATAAGGGATATGTAGTAAATATTTTCTGATCTACAGGTCACATGTCTCTGTTGCCCTTTGCTCAGCTCTGCCATTATTCCACAAAGTGTGGGCTCTGCATAAATAAATGGGCATAGTGTTTCCGTAAACTATTTGTGGAGACACTGAAATTTGAATTTCATTTAATTGCCACACATCACAAAATAACATTCTTCTTTTGATCTTTGTCCGTTAACAAATGTTATTTAGCCCAACGGGTGCACTAAAACAGGTGGGGAGCAGGGTTTGGCCCACAAGCTGTGGTTTGCTCTAGTCCCATGGACAAGGGTCCCACATTTAGAACGAAGGCCGAGGCCGCTTTTGAACGGGTAACGCAAGCTTCGAAGGTATCGAATGTAATCGTCACAGAGGTCATGGTGATGATAACAGCCAACTATGAGAGAGGCGTTGTGCTAAGTCCTTTGTGTATATTCTCTTCCTCTCTTCTCTCCACAGCCCTGAGGATGAGCTGTAATTGATATGCCCATTTAATAGACGAGAACCTTGAAACTGAGTCACACGCTAAGTGACAGAGTGTAAATTGGGTCTGAATGGCTCCAGTGAGCTCGCTTTGCAGGAGCGGTGGGGATGGGCTGGGAGGAGACTGAAATCTGCAGTCGGGGACAGATTCTCTATCGCACATTCCAAGGATGGGAATAAGGGCTTTTCTCTGGATTCAGAGGTGCGGACACCCCCATTTTTCAGTTTTCAGGGACTCATTCTCTTTTTTCCCTGGTGACTCCAGCACTGTGTGTGACTCACCGTCCCCAAGACCGCTTTCTCCGAGCGGCTGTCCCAGAGCCCACCCTGCTGGATGTCCCCCTAGGCCCGTGTCAGCATGGGAGGCAAAGTGCTGAGCCTCTGAACATTGTCATGAGCTTTGCCATAATGTGTCTCATTGCCTTGAAATGATGGCTGAGCCACCAACACTAGTGGGCGGATAATTTAACATATAATATAACTTAGTGAAGGCCCGCATCTTGGCCCCGTAGCCCGTAGCCCGTTCCTGCCTTTGTACAAGGCACTCTGCACATTAAAGTGATTGCAAAAACTTACGAGGACGGCAGGAAAGTTGACTCTTCCTCTTTATGGAGAAAACAAATGTGTTTTTCTGCAGATGCTGCCAAGACCCCGTTTTAATGATTTAGCAGATGGAGCTGGCACATGTGAGCCTGCCGGGCACAGCTGTCTGCTTTTTCCAGTCTGAGGGCTTTGTGGCTGCGCCCGTAGCACACACGTGGGCGAAACAGCGTCCCTGGCTGCAGCCCACTCTGGGAGCCCACGATGTCACTTAAGGTGGGGCTGGGGCACCTGTTGGGGGACGGGGGTGAGAGCCAGGCCAGAGCTTCTGTAACTGGGGAAGCAGCCTGGTCTTTCATGCTCTTACCCACATTTGGATCGAAGCCCCTTTGAAGCATCCTGCTCCCGAGGGAGTGTGTCCCGGATGGCCCGTGGCCGAGGTGGGGCATCAAGGCAGAACCGCTGCTCTTCCTCTACTGTTTTGCTCCTAAAATAAACCATTTGAGGGCAGGGGCCAGTGGGAGAAAGGAGGGGGCATTTGCTTTTGCAGATTCACAGGGCTGTGAGATCCATTAAGTGCTTTTTATTTTATTTGTTTTTTCAAAAATTTTAAAAATGTTTTCTTTGTTTTTGAGAGACAGAGAGAGAGCACAAGCAGGGGAGGGGCGGAGAGAGAGGGAGACACGGAATCCGAAGCAGGCTCCAGGCTCTGAGCTGTCAGCATGGAGCCCGATGCAGGGCTTGAACTCACAGACCACGAGATCATGACCTGAGCCAAAGTCGGACGCTTAACGGACTAAGCCACCCAGGCGCCCCCAACATAGCATCTTCTAACCTTTCTATCTCTGCCTCTCCCACTTCTCTCTTTCCTTCATGAGACCTTTGTGATCACCCTGGGTTTACCTACATAATCAAAATAATTCCAAATAATCTGCCCGTCTCAAAACACTTAACTTACATCTCAAAGACCCTTTTGCCATAGAAGATAGCATATCCGCAGGTTTGGTGGAGTAGGATGTAGACTTCTTTGGGAGGGGATTATTCTGTCTACACAAAAGTGGTCGGCATCCACTTTCCTTTTTTTTGTTGGGCTAAGGACTCTCTTAGGAATAAGGTCCCCTGGTAACAGAAGCACGGGACCAACTTATGTGGCTAAGGCTTTTCTGGTTGCAAGTAACAGAAACCCAGTTGGGTAGCTTAAGAAAAAGAGGGGGTTTGTTATTCGTGAAGTCTGGAGACGAGGGAGTAGAGTCAGACCCCATGAAGTCTCAGAACCAGGAGCTGGAAAACTTCTTCCCTCTCTGGAACACATGTCTCCCAACTTTGCCTCACCTTCAAGCCCCTCTTCCCCGCTGGCCAGTTTTAAGAGTCAGCTCAGGCCATCATAACGAAGGACCACAGACTGGGGGAACGAACAAGAGAAATTAATTGTCTCCCAGCTCTGGAGGCCAGAAGTTCAAGGCCAAGGTGTCGGCAAGGTTGACTTCTTCCGAGGCTTCTCTCCTTGGCTTGCACGCGGCCATCCTCTCCCTGTGTCTTCACATGGTCTTCCCTCTGTGTGTCCTAATCTCCTTCTCTTATAAGGACAGCAGCTATATTGGATTAGGGGCCACCCTGGTGACCTCATTTTCACTTAATCACCTCTGTGAACACCCTGTCTCCCAATACAGTTATATTCTTAGGTACCAGGGGTTGGAATGTCGACATATGAGTTTGTGACCTATGAACTCAGCCCCTGACACCAGCTTCCTCCTGTCCTCTGAACGTCTGGCTACCCCAGGGCTCTTGCTTGTACTTATCGGCCAGTAGAGACCGCTTGGGCTCCTGAGTACTGAAGCCAAAGTCCTTGCGGAGGAAGTTCAGTGGGTCTAACTTGGGCAGGGCAGTCACTCACATGCCAGCTGCTACTGGCCAAAAAAAAGTAAGGGTCTCCTAGACTGTCGGTCCAAGAAGGCCAGATGCTCAGCAAACAGCTCCTACGTCTCAGTGGTGGCTTCACATAATCAAAATTTGACCTCATTCATGGCACGGTCCCCATCGCTGACCTCAGTGATTCCCCCAAAGGGTTTTTTCCTCTTCAACTTAGTGAGCTCCCAACGGGGCACCCAACTGGCTCACCAAGCATCTCTTTATTAGGGTGATTAACTGTTTTCCTGGGCCTCGGCCTGGGATTGGGGGGGACCCCTTGGATGCAGGACTTTGAGTTTTAAAATGGACAGTCCCAGAAAAAGCAGGATGAGTGGGTCCCTCTAATGTTTGTTCAAATACATTTTTGTAAATTTTTTAAATGTTTATTTGTTTTTGAGAGAGAGAGAGTCAGAGCACAAGCAGGGGAGGGGCAGAAAGAGAGGGAGACACAGAATCCGAAGCAGGCTCTGAGCTCTGAGCTGTCAGCACAGAGCCCAACGCGGGGCTTGAACTCACAAACCGTGAGATCGTGACCTGAGCCGAAGTCGGAGGCTCAACTGACTGATCCACCTGGGTGGCCCTCAAATACATTTTTCAATAACTGAGAGAGCTCTGCTTTGCCACCCTGGAATTACTGAGAGACAGAGAGAAGCCAAGGTGCCACCATAGGAGCCACCCCGCAGGCAAAGGCCTTTTGCCCAAGTCTCATTGATCAAACTTTCTGTTTAACATCTGGCCTGAGGGCAGAATCTAGTCCGAGGCTCACTATGCCCAGCACCTGCAGAGTTTTAAAAAAATGTGACTAGGTCTCATCTTGGGAGATCTGAATTTCAATACAGTGATTGAACTCCTACTGAAAATCCAAGAGCTCTGCCTGACCTGGCTGGGCTGTGTGCCAGGAGGACCCCCTGGGATGGGGACTGGGGGCTTGGTGTCCTGTGGTGTCACCACTGCCTCTCTCTCTCTCTCTCTCTCCTGTCCCGCTCACCGACCTTGACATCCTGGCCTCCTGCTGAGGCAGTTCCACTGGCCATAGGTGGTGTTTGCTTCCGACTTGGACCCAGTGAATCTCGGAAGAAGAAATCTGTCTGGATTTCTTCTTGTGAAACACGAATCTTTTCGGGGCAGTTGTAAACCTCACCCGTCCCCCTCATCTCAGTTTTTAGGATCTGTTTTACCGTCACGGGGAGACAGAGGTCAGGGGAAAAGGCAGCTCAGTGGGTAGAAACCAGTTTCCCTAGGGATTTGGACTCACTCAAGCCCGCAGCCTGCCCTGCCAGTGTTGTGATACCTGGACAGGGATCCTGCCCGGGGCAGGGGTCGGGGGGGCTCTGGATTCCGGGGGCTCAAAACAGAACCTGTCACCTTTCTTAGCAACGGGGCCTCCACTGCCTTCTGGGCTTGTCTTGCAGAGTCAGGAACCAAAAAGGAGGCTGGAGGGTCTGATGCTTTGAAATCAGTACCTGAATCCAGTTTGAATCGTGTTCTCAGCCTCCTGGTGAGTCCGTGTTTCTCTCTGAATCAAAAGCAAAAGGAAAAAGAGACAGACTGGGGGTAGGGGGAGGGAAATATTGGAGAGACTTGAAGAAAACGCTGTCCTAGTTAATCTTTAGAGGATATTAACTCAGCCCTTCTGATAGTGCAGAAATTTGCTGTAACTGTTTCTGATTCCCACTCATCCTTAAAAATTAGGGGACAATGACAGTAAAGGGGGCTTTGGGACATGTTAATTTACAGAGTGTGGGTGGTGGGGTATGTAATGATGGGGGTCTCTTTCAGGGGGTCAAGGTGGCTTTCTGGAAATATTTATTTACCCATGAAACATTTGAGGGTGCCTGTCATGTTTCGGGTGCCAAAGCGGGAGACCTAGGGTCACAACGGTGTCCCGGGGCAGGTGTCTCCCAAGAAGACTGTATTACGGTTCTCCTGAGAACAATAAGGAATTGTTATATAATAAGGAATTGGCTCATGCTATTACGGAGGCCGAAAAGTCCCGTGATCTGCCCAGGGGAGCCGGATTCCAGCCTGAGTCTGAAGGCCAGGGAGCCAGGGACCCTGAGGGCGGGGGAAGATCTGAGTCCCCACTCAAACAGCCAGGCAGAGAGCCAACTCAACCTCCCTCTGCCTTTTTATTCTATCTGAGCTCTGAATAGATTGGATGAGACCCACCCACACTGGGGAGGGCAAGCCATGTACTTTGCCTACGATTCCAACGTTAGTCTCATCCAGCAACGTCCTGACAGACACGCCCAGAATAACGTTTGGCCAAATGCCTGTGCACTCCATGGCCCAGTCAAGTTGACACATAAAATTACCCATCACAGACAGGGCAGGTGAGTCCCCATCTCAGCCCAACAAGACCAGGAGTCTTTCACCAGGCGGGGGGACTGGGTGTGGGGCAAGCAAACAAACAAACAAACAAACAAACAAAAAACCAGATGTCCCTCACATCACTAAAAGGTTTCCAGGATGGGAGGGGCCATTTAATTTGCATTTCTTGCAGGCTAGATCTATGGTCATGGTCTTTTTCAGATCACTGGGGGGTGAGGGGAGGGTTCGGTTGGCTGAGCGCCTTGAGGGCAGGTGCACCAGCTCGTTCCATTCTTTTTGGTGGCTCCGAATGAGTGGGTTGGTCCTGGCTCCCCTCTCTGTGACTCTGAGCAGTCCACTCACCCTCGTCCCAGCTCCCACCTCACAGCATCGGGTAATGGCGCAATTCTTCTGGTGTCGCGACCACCACGGGGTACACACCGCGGTGATTTATCCGACGCTGTGGGCTCCCCGGACAGATTCACAGCTAGATCTCTGCTGCCCACGGAACATCATTTATTTCCACGTTGGTTACTTCTTTTCTTGCGGCCTGTGGGAAGCGTTTATCTAAAGCAGTTATAATGCGGTGGGGGGCGGGGAGATCCTTGGACCGGAGCTGGGAGGGCGTCGCACGTGGTGCTGGGTGATGGCGTTAAGTGGGATCAGCTGGTCCAGGGATTGAACTTCCGGGGGCATTTTGCTAGGTGATGACCGTGGGTGGAGATCCTGGAGCCAAAGAGCGTCTAGACTTGGCTTCCTCCCACCCTCGGTCACCCCACCCTGCACCCTCCGCTTCGGTCTGAAACCTGCTGGGGGCCTTGGGGCTGGGAGCGTAGCACGGCCTTTGGACGTGTCCCGAAGGAGGATACCCTTCTTGCCGGGTTTAAAAAAACAAGCAGGATTTGGGCAGGTGGAACAGGGAGGAAGGCCAGGTGATGGGGGTGACGAGGCGATGGGGGTTGGGAGCAACAGTCTCTGGCCTGGGGCCTAGTTTGGAGACAGAGGTAGGACCAGATCACAGAAGGTTCCAGAGGCCATGGTGTGGAAACTGAGCTCTTTGAAGGGTTGTCAGCGGGGTCAGCACGGTCATATGTTTCAGCAGGGGACACCCTGGCTCGGGTTGGCCCGTGGAGCGAGGCTGTCCCGTAGGTGCTGCCCTGGTCCAGGTGGGAGGTGACGGAGGCTGGAACTGGGGCAGATGCAGGGTGAGGACGATGCTGAGAAAAACCTTCTTCCTCCCTGGGTTCTAGACCCTGGGAGATGCGCCTTCCCTCTGCTTCAGCAGGGGTGTGTCCTTTCTTTGCTTACTGTAGCCCTCCCCAAATCTCACGGGCACTTCCTTGCTGCAGCCGACTTGAGATGAGGTTTTCTTGATGGAACATTTGTGTGAAATAATTCCCATCCCTGCCTTGAACTCCTGCCTTCCTAGGGTGACTTCAGGTTCAAAACTGTCCATTGCTGGGAAGTTTGTATGAGGCAGGGTCTCAGGCTGATTTCCCACCAGATGCAGGATCTCCGCACACGGTTTGTTAGGGAGGTGAGCCTGGGAAGGTCCATAGGGGTGTAAGCAGACAGGCGAGGGGAGGAAGGCAGGTGTTGCCAAGCCACCTGTCGCCGTGGGTACCTGGGGAATTCTGGGAGCCAGTGTGCGCGCGTGGCTGAGTCATCCCAGCTGATGGTGCTTTCACTTCCTACCAGCCCACGGGTGCCCATGTGCTCAGCTCTCCCCAACTCTGTGCCCCGTGACATCGCATTGGTCGCTTGAGCTCAGCCAATGCTACAAATCAGGGCTCTCCTTCCCCCAGATGTCCTGTCTTTCACCATCTACCAGCACACCGCTGCCCACACAGAGCGGGCCTGGCTGCCAGGGAAGAACTCGCGCACAAGAGCGGCGGGTGTGGACTGAAGAAGGATCTCGGGGGTGGGGAGGACACAGGCTTGAGAATCAGCACTCAGTCCTTCCCATTCCTCCTGTGCCTTGGGGGATGTGACGAGAAGCGAATGCACCAGGCAGATGGCCATGCTAATTATGATTTTTCAATAGAGTTGCAAAGGATCGCTGAGTCAAAGACCCCCTGGAGGGGAGGGCCGCCTAGCACATTGGGGAGGGCTGGGGATTGGCCCCAGACATCCTGGATTGGAGGGCTGGAAAGAAGAAACAGTAGGGGTTGGTTGGAACCTCTGAATGCATCACCAGGAAACACCATGCAACCAACAACCCCAGTGGAAAATAAGCAAGTTAGAGAACAGTGTTTGCAACAGGATCCAATTTGGGGGCGAAAAGTCATCTGGGTGCGCATTGCACCGGATGCAGCATTGGTTTGGGAGGCTAATTTTAGCTTTATTATTCTCATTATTTTTACAATGAACTTGTGGAATTGAGCGGTGTGTGTGTTCTTCAGGGACCGGGTGTCAGCCCCCACCTCAGGGCTTTCCACACAGTTACCCAGACCTTACAGAAATCAGCTGCGAGCTTTGGTCTCCTCGTCCGCGAGATAAAGATAAAGTTGGCCCCTGCCTCATAGGCCTAAGCGAGGGAAATGACGTCAAGGTGCTCTTAAACTATAAGATGCAGTATAAATGCTGCGTGTTATTAACTTAGCCGAGGGATGAGGATCCAGCTTCTGCCTTGTTGAAGGAAAACATGGAGACCCAAAGGGAAAGATCTATGGGAAGGACCCCCCGGGGGGCCCGCAGGACTGGAACCCGCCATGTGGCCCAAACCCATCCTGTCCCCCACCAGTTTGGGAGCAGCGGCCTCCGGATGTTGTAAAGGAAAGAATGATGGGCGAGTTCCTGAAACGAATGCTCCCCCTTCCTTCCCCCCCTCCCTTCTCCCCTCCCTCTTCCTTCCTTCTTCCTTCCCTCCCTCCTCCCTTCCTTCCGTCCTCCCTCCTCCTCCCTCTCTGCCCCCTCTCCTTCCTTGCCTCCCTCCTTCCACCCCTACCCTCTCCACCCCTGAGTCTCTCCTCCCTCCCTTCACTTCCTCTGTCCCTTCAGGCCACAAACATTTGTCCAGCACCTCCTGGCCCCCACGCTCTGTGTTGGGCACCAGGGCAATTGCAAGGGGCACAAGACGTGATCCATTTCCTTGCCGGGGTCATGGGCTGTCCGGGAGACAGACCTGACCCCAGTAAGGATGCGCTCTGAGAGAGGTTGTGTGCACCGCCTGGCGCGTAGATCGACACCTGCCTCCTGTTATTTGCTGACTGCGTGGCAGGTTCGGTGCCAAATGACACTGTGCATACTCGTCTCCCTTGAACATTTGATCCGTGCCAATAAAATCCTATTCGTCTGAATGTTAGTTGATGAAAATTCATAAACGAAGCAGATTCAGATGGAGCACCTCGCAGTTTTGGCCGCAGGTTGAGGCGTCCTCTGTCACCTTCTGGGGTGAGAGCTCGTTCTGTCCTCGTGACGTACCCCACCGCTAGCCAGCTGGGTGCGGGGCTTCAGAGGAACGTGGTTCGGTCTCATGCTCAGAAACAGCCCCCGGATGGTCTGAAAAAACCGCCTCCATCGTCTGGGCAGCAGCAGGGGCTGCTCTCGGCTGCTCTGACCACAACCGGTGTGTCTGAGAACTTTCTTGCGTACCTGGCGGGAAGGGCAGCTGCTGTTTCCTGGCCTTGGCGGATGCAGGTGGCAACTGGGCTCTTGCACCTTGGGTGCGTGCACCTCTTGCCACTGTGCATGTGGACTTTCCAGGGGTGAGGGCTGCGGGGGCAAGGGACTGCCTTCACGGCTGGGGTGGTCGGTGCTCATTAGAACAGCGGCATTACCAAACAGCCCTGAATTTTTTCTTCTAAGTGGATCCCAGTGAAAGATGATCTATCCCAAGGCTGGAGGTCGCACCTGTCTTGTTTGCCTGCCCCCAAACATGCCTGCATTCTCCTGGGAGTCCTCATGGTCCGCTGGGAGGTGGAACCACCCACCCTCAGGGTTTGTTTGAGACCCTGGCCTCAACCCACCAGCTGCCCCTGCCCACTGTGATTGGCTCAGGGGTGAGCACGGAACCAAGTTCTGGCCCGTGAGAGCTTAGAACGTGGGTTTCTGCTGGGACGACTTTTCTCCAGGGACCGGCCGCTGGAACATGCTCTTCTCTACAAGCATCTTGGAATTCATATTTCAGACCTTCTGATGTGTCTATCAAGTACGCATTCAAAAACCTCACCTGGCATATCACGTTTTCAGTAATTTCTGGTCGTTCGATGGGTTTCCATCCTTGACTCATTCTTCCAACCTTTTCTCCTTGGCAGAAACGATGTTGCTCAACTCTTTTGGCCTCCATTTGCCAAACGTGTAGTGATCTGGGCATCTGCAGTGTCCTCGCTTCTTGCCCTGGCACTGTTGGCTTCAGTCCAGCAGGGACAGCACGCTGGACTGTCAGGTGGTCTCCCACCTTCCTGGCTGGGGGGGGTCTGTCGGGGTCACGGGCACACTGCCCGCGGACAGTATGGCCCCGGTAGTGATCGCTGAGCCCCATAAGTCCGTTGATTTTGCAAGGCACATACTCTCTTTCCTTGCTTTGCGTCTCCCCCAACTATCATGGTTTTCTTTCTTCTCTTTGGCCCCATAGCTACAGTGACAGCACCACACCTTGACTTAAAACTTAGACACCTGCACTGAATTTTAAATCTTTGGCATAATTTCAAGAGGGGTGGGGTCAGGAAAAGGATGCCGGCCTCATCTGGTGAGAGGATGGGTGGTCAAAGCATTTTTGTGGGGTGACCACAAAATGGTGCTGGTCTGGCCAGGCTGTCTGGGAGGATATGGGGGGGGACAGAGTGCAGGGGCCCAGGACAAGGCCCCCTCGTCCTCCATCATCACTTTGTGCCACAGCCACGGAGGTCTCCCCACACCCCCGCATTTATTTCATCCAGCTTCCTTCATTTTATTTTTCAAAGCTGTCTTTGTTTTGCTTGTGCCTTTGTTTTCCTAGAAAAATGAAATACCCACTCTTCAAAACCTGTCTCTCTGAGCCCTAAACCCCCTTGTGATTGGAATTACATTAAATTCACTTATTAATTCAGGAAACACTGGTACGTTTACAAATACTGAGTCTGTCTCCTCATCCAGATGCGTGGTTTGTTTCTCTGTGTATGGAGGTCTTCTAGAATGTTCTTTACTAAGATGTTGTGGGGTTTTTCCTATCGATTTCACAGTTATTTCTTAGTTTACTCCTAGATATTTTATAATTAGAAAAAAGCCGCTGTGAAGAGACTCCCTGTATATGTTTATATGTTGAACTTTCAATATGCATGTGCCTTTCAAAGAGCTTTCTTGGATATGCTCTGTGTTTTGCTCTGTTTTCTAATTTCTTAATTTTTATTTTATCTTTATTAATTCCCCCTTGCTCTCCTTGGGTTCACTTTGTTCTTTTTTTAGCTCTCTGCTTTGACTGCTCTCTTCATTTAGTTTAGTTATTTCTTGTTCAAATATGAAAACATTTCAATCTCTCATATTTTCTTCCTCAGCGTGGAAACTTGGCTATAACCCATACATTTTTATGTGGACTGTTGTTTCTATCTTATTATAAAAAAAAAAAAACACCTACTTTCAGTTTTGATTTCTTCTTTGGCTGAAGCAATTTCACCAAGTGATTTTTAGTTTCTGGCAGGTTGGAGTTTTGTATTTGTTTTTTAAATTTTGCTTTGACTTTTGCTAGAAGGTCAGAGAATGTCATCTGTATACTTTCTACATTTTGATATTTGTCAAAGTTTTTCCTTTGGCCTCATGTGTATGATGGAACTTTATAAGCATCCACAAACGTTTGAAAATATTGTGTGTTCTCTGTCTCAGGGATACAGAATTGAATATGTATCTATTTGTCATGCGTTTCACAGATATTTATTGAATGCTCGAGAGCTGGTGAGCATTATCCTGGGCACTGAAGACATGAAAACTCAGCAAGGCAGATATTGTCTGAGCTCCCCCACCCCCACCCCACCCCGCCCCAGCCACTGCCCTGACTTAAATACTAGTGGGAGTGAAGGAGGGGCAGTTAAACAGGTAATTGTAAATACTGACCATAAATTTTGTAGTAAGGCAGGGAGAGTGTCCCGTAGAAGCACGAGGCATCCTGGAAGGTTGTTTTGCAGGAAGAAATATCTAAGCTTGATGACATCTTGAATCCATTTTCTTCCTAGATTTTAGCACCATGTTATTCAACGCATGGAGGTTCCTATCATCTCATCATTGTGGATGTGTGTATATATATATATATATATGTACAAAATAAACCCTATGTCATACTTCCTGCCTTGAGTTCCATGGCTTGATGTTTCCAATAACCGTTTTTGTGGTTGTTTCTTTGGGTTTGCTGCACACACACACACACACACACACACTATACATTTCTGTGTGTGCCTCTCCATATACCTCTTCTGCATACCTGTTTCTATTTTGTCTGGGGGACGGTGTAATTTGATTTTAGGTGTGTCTGTTGTGAGTAGTGTATTAGCAGATGTTCTTTTGAACTCCACTGAAAGGACTTTAAATTAAAAAAAATTTTTTTTAATATTTTATTTATTTTTGATAGACAGAGACAGAGCACAAGTGGGGGAGGGGCAGAGACAGAGGGAGACACAGAATCCGAAGCAGGCTCTGGGCTCTGAGCTGTCAGCACAGAGCCCCACGACGCAGGGCTCGAACTCACAAACCGCGAGATCA
The DNA here is from genome assembly GCF_022837055.1 of Prionailurus viverrinus. Lineage (NCBI taxonomy): Eukaryota > Metazoa > Chordata > Mammalia > Carnivora > Felidae > Prionailurus > Prionailurus viverrinus. The sequence continues at coordinate 5,222,314 of NC_062563.1, forward strand.
TGACCTGAGCCAAAGTTGGACGCTTGACCGGCTGAGCCACCCAGGCGCCCCTCCACTGAAATGACTTGAAATGCTTTTTATTTTCATTACTGGCAAAGTGAGGGCCTGGGCCTCTTAGGTGAATCGTTAAGTCAATAATCAATTGTATGACAGTCAATGAGTCACTTGCCACCTGCCAGCCACCATTTGAAGCTCTTTGCAAAAATTAAATCCGTCGATTCCAGAAGCAGCACTCTGAGGTGGGAATTATTTGCAGGTGAAGAAACCAAGACCCAGAAGCCAGGCGGCTTGTCCTGGGTCTCAGCGTGGCTGTGGTGCATCTTGGGTTTCATCCGGGCAGTCCGGCTCGGAGAGCATGCGCCTAACTCGACCCCACCCTCCTTTTCAATTCCCACTTCCTGGCGGGAAACTGAGGCCAAAGCACTCGGGAAGCGGATGCAACCAGGTGCGGGGGGGTGGGTGGCGACGGTCTCTGTTTTCCCGGGATCAAGAAGGTTCTGGGCGTCAGGGGAAGGACTTTCAGTGCTAAGAGTTTGTCACCCCAGAGTACAGACCCTGCCTCCTGCCCGATGCTCTCGCCCCACTGGCCTCCGGGCTCTGCCTCCTCCCGCTGTCGTCCCACAGAGTCCTATAAAGACCTAGCTACACGGAGGACAAGGTAATCTGGGGGAACTGTCTGGAATTTAGGGGGCGTGCTTTGATCTATAGCAAATGGAGGGACCAGTCAGTTCGTAGCTCCTTTTATGATTCCCGCCCGCCTTCTGGCCACACAAAGAAGTCCTGTGAGCAGCAGAGGACAATAGGGCCCTTCAGGGCGGGAGAAAGGGCCCTTTCACGCCTGCCCCGGACCTCTGTCCTCTGAGGGATCCTCCTTGTCCGGGGGGCTGGAGGCTGTGGGAGGATCAGAGCTGCAACGATGATGGCAGGGTTGGGCGGCTGTCAGGACAGCCTGTGGCCAAAACTAGGGTGTGGGGTCTCTGCAGAGAACGAAGGTAGGGGCCCATCACAGGCCTGGGGGCTGTTTGGAGGCTGCCTGAGGAGGCCCGGTGCCCAGTGTGAGCTGGCCAAACAGTGCCCACCTGCAGGCAGGTTATGGGGGGCGGGAAGGGACATGACCTTGTCCCAAGTGACCTTGCCTATTTGCTCAGATGGTACCTTCTCTGTGGGTCTCATCGACTTCCTTCCAGACAGAACCTCCCTGCCTTCTGTGGCCCCCACATAGCCTGGGGGGCCTGTCACCCCACCCGAAGGAGAGATACCAGAGCTTGTGTTTGTCTCCCAGGCCCGGCGAGGAAAATGGCCCGTCCTCCCCCTCCCTCCCGGGACTAGATGGGTTTCTTCAGTGATTACTAGTTACCCAAGGACTAGCCAGCTGTGATCGGGATATAGCCCACGACAGCTTGGCAGGGAGGTCTCTCTGTTACCCTTTGAGGAGGGGGAGGAGGGCGTGGGAAGGGGTGTGGGGGCTGCCCCCCGAGGCCCCCGCAGTCCCAGCCCAGGAGGAGGGTGTCTGATGTCCTAACACAGAGGGGTAAGGGGCATCCTCTCTGTATCTGGCAGAACAACTGTAGGTACCTGATGAGTTAGGGTCTCTGTCTGTCTCCTCACCCCCTTCCTTGGACAACCTCTTTCCCTGGGACCCCCCCACCCTCCTCACAAATTGCAAGTCTCAGTGTCTTACGTCTGGGACGTTTCGCAGCCTCGGCTGCTGTGGAAAGTCAAGGCAACTTTTAATCTGGAATTCTGGCTGCTGGTGACCGAGGTGGTGTCTCATGAGAGGAGGTGAAGGTGAGGGGCAAGGTGGGGGGCCTCATCGTGAACATTGGGTTCAGCCTCAGTCAAGCGTTGACCCCGTTTGCCTCCATCCTGACAAGGGCACATAATGCTTCTCCTGCTTCTGAATTCCTGGGCTTCCTTTTCCTCCATTTGGGGGCTGGGCTGGGGAAGGAGGGGGAGCGACCCCAGGGACACAAGGTGGGGTGCTGAGCGGCTGTGTGCGGGGATCCAGAGACTGCAGCCCAGCCTGGGGGCGGGGAGGCTTCCTCAAGGAGTGGCAGCAGCTAAGCTCGAAGCTGTGACAGGGACAGGGAGACAGAGGTGTCTGAAGTTGGGAAGGCGTGTTGCAAACTGGGGGAAAAACAGGAGTGGAGCACGCCCCCTCGAGCCTGTCCACTCCACAGCAAAGCGTGTCCCATGGCTGGGACTTCTCCCCACCTCCATGGGGCCATGGAGCAGGGGCCTCTGCTACCCTTCCAGTCCCTCCTGGCCTGTCCTACACTGACACCGAGCGTTCGTGAAAAGAAAAATCAGATTGCATTATGTCCCCGCCCAAAGCCTTCTGAGCCTCCCCACTGCAGGTGTTCAAGCTCTCGGCCTCTCCCGCGAGGCTGGTGACCCACTCACCCTGCTCCTGCTGCTGGCAAAGCACAGAGCTGGCTCCCACCTCAGGGCCTTTGCACATGCTGTTCTCTCTGCTCTGCCCAGATGCCCCCATGTTCCCACTCTCTCACCTCATTCAGGAGGGGGAGAGGACTCCCCAAACCAACGTCCATATACCCACCCCCCCATGTCCCACCCCTCCCTGCTTTATTCCTCCCTTGCTTTCTTCCTGGTTTCCAGCTTTGTCTTGCATTATATTATACATTTGCCTGTGACTTATTTAGCGTATCCCTTCTGTACAGGACCATAAGCTCCTGCTCACCCTTCAGGACTTAGCATGTAGTAGGTGCTTAGTAAGCATCTGTCAAATGAATGAATAATGGAAGACAAGTCATGGGATGCAGACGTTCGAGGCAGAGGCAGGTTGTACACGGCAGTGACAGGGCAGTGGTCCTCAGCCCTGGCTGCACGTTGGCCACCTGGAATGCTCTCCAAAGACATGGCTGCCGGGGGGCCGGGTGCGCTAAGTAGACGGGCCAGGCTGGCCCCACCCTTCGGGTGGTGCAGACCCGCAGTCAGGGTCGAGAACGTCCGTGCGGGTCTCGGCCATGATGTTTAAATGTCTTTTCTTTTCGGCTGAGGGCAATGGGGCGGGTGACACAGTGGGATTTGGGGTTTTCAGAGGTCACCTTGGTTACAGCTCCAAGAGCACTCTGAGAGGAGGACGGAGGGGAAGCAGGGAGCCCGCTCGGGCTGAGGCTGTGGGGGTGGGGAGGTGTGTGGGGATGTCACGCTCAGCTGGACCTTCCCAGGGCTGAGCGTGGTTCCTGTACAGAGCAGGTGGCCAGCGAAGGTTTGCCGAGCGAATGATGCCTCGCTGAGGAAACAGAGTCTCGCGTTCTTCCTGTCCATTGGCTCGTGTAGAAATCCCTATACCCACTTCTCAAAGTGGGGTCCCCCGGCCAGCAGCACCAACATCACCCGGGGGGGGGGTGTTAGAGGTATGAATGCTCAAGCCTTATCCCTGAGCTGCTCAATGAGAAGCTTGAGGGGGCTGAATCTGGTAAGACAAACCATGTTTTAACAAGCCCTCTGGGCGGTGCCTGGTCAAGTTTGAGAGCCCCTGCTGTCAAATGATCATGTGGGCGCACATCACAGCGGGATACACATTTCGGGACGTCGTACAAATAACAGTTTCCAGCAAAGCCTGTTGTGGGTGAAGCCACCTAAAGACTACATTGCCCTTACTTTATCCGATCCTGAGATCCTAGAGTGTTATGGAAAATGGCCATAAACTGGACACAGCTCACCTTTGGGTCTTTATTAAGCTTTTACTGTGTCCTCAGGAAAATGCCAGGCGATTCGGGGGAGGGTTTATCAAAAGGACACAGTTGGTGCCCTCATTTGTCTCCTCATCTGGTGGAGGACCGTATGCCTCCCCGTGGACAAAGTCCCACAAGCCGAACAAAGTCCCACAAGCCGGTGGCTTCAGCGACAGAAATATATTCTCTTATATTTCTGGAGGCCAGAAGTCTCTGAGATCTGATGCTGGCAAAGCTGTTTCCTTCTGGAAGCTCCGAGGGAGGACCTGTTCCGTGCCTCTCTCCTGGCTGCTGGTGGCTGCCTGCCACCTCTGTCTCTGTCCTCACACGGACTTCCTCTCTTTGTCCTCGTATCTTGGATCTCCCTTTTCTCACGAGGTGCAGGTCACCGGATTTAGGGACACCTTAAGTCCGGGTGATTTCATCTCAAGATCCTTAACCGATTGCCTCTCTAAGGCCCCTATTTCCAAATAAGTTTCCAGGGGTCAAGGCTTGGACGTAGCCTTTGGAAATGACCCTTCTACTCACCGCTGGGGGGTAGGACCAGACCCTTGGAACAATGTTGGGACGGGCCAAGTGGTCCGGGGCTGGGGCTGCCTTCCCTCTGTCCAGAGAAGAGAGGACAATGGGGGTTTTTCCCAACAGCCAGGGCTCCCCACCGCTGACAGTGAGTTTCCCACCCTTCGCAGCGGGGGTGGCCACTTTCTGCACAGGTGCTGAGACATTTAACACCAGTGCGCCTCCAGCTTGGCCAGTGCTCAGAACCACGGAGCAGCTGGGCCCAAACCCACAGGTTGATCAGTCCGTCTCGGTGCAGCCCAGGGGTCGATATTTCTAGGAAGTTTCCCAGCCAGGGTTGGAAACTAATGCGTGAGCATAAAAGGATGATTCTATTAGATGAGGGTTGCCAGAAAAAAATAGAGGCTGCCCAGCCGATGTTTGCATCTCAGATAAACAACAGGTGGGTTTTTTTTGAAGCATAAATATGTCCCAATATTATATAGGACATATTTATACTAAACAAAGTATTCATCGTTTATATGAAATTCAGATTTCATTGGCATATTGTACTTAAAAAAATTTTTTTAACGTGTATTTATTATTGAAAGACAGAGTACGAGAGGGGGAGGTGCAGAGAGAGGAGACACAGAATCCAAAGCAGGCTTCGGGCTCCGAGCTGTCAGCACAGAGCCCGACGTGGGGCTCAAACTCACAAACCCAGTGAGATCATGACCTGAGCCGAAGTCAGACACTCAACCGACTGAGCCACCAGGTGCCCCTGCACTTTTTTTTTTAACCAAAGCTTGCCATCCTGTACCAGACAATTTTTTGGATTTCTTCCAGTTTGAAGAGTCACAGGAGTATCGAGGATTTATTGACCAGTTTCTGCGTTCTGGGCAATGCTCTAGGCACCAGGAAAGCAGGAGTGAAGAGCCCCTTGCCCTCAAAGACCCTACAGTCTAGGCGGGGGTAGGGAATGGGTGAGAAGCTACACAATGAGATAAATACGCCAGATACCTGCAGGTAGCACAGGTGACCATGAAGAAGTAAGACAGTGACTCACGGCGGGGTGGGGGTGGCGAGTCAGAGTGGGCAGGGGAGGCGACTCTGGAGGCAGCTCTGGGCTGAGACCTGGAGGAGGTGGGACAGCTAGTCCTGAAAAGGAGGTCCAGGCAGAAGGAACAGCACATGCAGAGGCCAGGAGGTGGGAATGAGCCTGGAGTGTCCTGAGAGGAGAAAGTTGGCCAGCAGAGCCTTGCTCTTGGCAAAGACGATGGGATGAAGCAGCCAGGTTTCCTGGGGTCCTGGGTCTCGGGAAAGAGCAAACCCAGACAGGCAGCTGCATTTTCTGTGCAGTGGAAACCATTGGAGGGCTTTGGCCGGGGAGTGACAAGCTGGGATCTGGCTTGTACGAAGGTCAGCGTGGTGTCATCCGGGAACCAGTGGGAGGTGAGCATGGCTGGCGAGCTGAGCCAGGGTGGGAGTGGTAGAGGGAATGGAGAAGTGGGAAGTTTGGATGGATGCTTTTAGGATAGAGCGGGCAGGACTGGCCTGGAATTGGATGCTGGGGACAAGGGAAATCCTGGGTGGTGGGGGCTGGTGCCAGTTGCTGGGATGGAGGACTGGGAAGGAGCAGCTTTGGGATTGGGCGTGGGCTCAGGGAGTCTGTACCTCCTGCCAAGGACAGCCGAGTGGGGGAAGGGGGACCAGGCTGGGAGTTCACTCCGCATGCGTGTAGACCAGGGGGATGGGAGGGATTTGGCTGCTCTTTGGGGCATGCCAACCCTTTCAACCCTGAAGCATGACAGCAGTATAAGTGCTTCAACCTGTCACTCCCCCCCTGGCTCTAGGAATTTTGTAGTTCATGTGGTTGGCCAACCACCATGAAGTTTTAATAAGAATAATAAACACAAAGCCTGAGCAGAAGATGGTGAGCCCATCTGAAGGGGTGGACAGGAATTCAGGAACCCACAGTTTCCCAGAATCCTTTTCTGGGGTCAGTGAGTCTGCTGTGTGTTTTCAATCATGAGTCTTGGTGAGGACAGACTGGAATTGCTCTGATGTCTTCCTTCAGGCTGGTCCAATGCAGGGCATGGGAAGGTAGAGAAATACCTAGGCTGGTGGGTTCCCTCTTGATAAAAAAAAAAAAAAAATCTCTTCTTAGTGGTCAATCTACTTCCTGGGCAAACAGAGGGGTCCAACCTTCCAATCTGGCTTGGGACTAGCCCCAGGAGGGACAAGCCATTCTCAGAAAAGTGTCTCAGATGACACCTGTATGCCTTGAGGCTCATACAAAACAAATCCATGAAGAATGCATTCAGCTGTAGGTTATAGAAGACCCATCCACCCTGGGTTCCTTATAAGCAAGACCATGGGTAGGCAAGTTGCTGGTTCTGGGATGAACTCTCAACTGTGTCCTTTCCTATCTCTCTGTTTCACCATTCGTGGTGTATCGCCTTATCTTTCTCATGCTTTTGCCTCACGGTCACAAGACGGTGGCCATAGCTCCAGGTGCTGTATCTGAGTTCAAGGCAAGAAGAAAACGGGAAGAGTTGTGTTAGCCACATGACTCATTTAACAAAACAAGAAAAGTTTTCCCAGAAAGCCCACCATCAGAATTTTACTTGGAACCAAATCACAAGACCACTCTTACCTGCAAGGGAAGCTGAAAAAGTGGGAAGCTGGATTTCTGAACTGGCTTGGGTGTTTCCTGCCCCACTGCTGGCCACTGATGCCTGAATCCAGCCTGTGATCTGTTTACAAAGAAGAAAAGCGACAGATACTGGACGAGTATCTGGGAATAGCTCCTGGACGAGTATCTGGGAGTAGCTCCGACACAGTGCTGTCCTCAACGTTGAACCTGCTACTGTCAGGGCGAACAGAGGTGGCCGGTGTGAACCTTCCCTTGTAGAACGGAGCCACCTGCACATAATTGCGGATAGTCAGTAGGAAGGATTCCGGCCCAGTTCCCACACCAATCCCCGTGGACACACATGAGTAAAATAGGAGTTATGCTTATTAATTGCTTACTGTATGCCTACAACTGGCCGGTAAAGTACGATTTTATTTTCTATCTCAAGAACCCCATGAGGTGGGTACTATTATTATCTTTATTATGCAAATGGGGAAACAGGCATTTCAGAATAACTTGCCCAACGTCCAATGAGTCGCGAGAGGCAGAGGGAGGATGCAGAGGGTTGGTTTCTCGAATCCAGCCTCTGAACAAGTCAACGGTGGCCTCTCCTCCCAGAGAAATCTGGTCACACTCAGAGTTCTTGCAACTGAGGGGAGAGAGCACCGATGGCAGGTCACGGACACCAGGACTTGGGGCCAGTAATGCGATCGCTGGCCTTCTGTGCCAGACAGTGGTCACGGATTCTGTGTCTGTCTCCCCCACTAACCAGTGCTCGTGGGCACAGGGAATACGCCTGCCCCATTCATTGTTTGTGTCTGCTGAAAACAAACAGAGCTGTCAAATATGGGCCCCAAAAGTGAGGTCACAGGAGCAGTTGCTGCAAAATATAGATGTTGGCTTTCAATCGAGTTGCATCATACACAGGCAACTCTAAGTAGTGAGCTCCGGGGTGAAAAAGAGTCAGGATTTTTAAAAAGTTTAACAAAGTGTAATGATTTTCCCGAGCAACATTGGGCCGGCCAGCTAGGATTAAAATCAGAGAGTAAGTAAATAATCGTGCTTTAGATCTGGTGGCCTGGTTGGAGTTCTGGGATCAGGCCACGAGGGGGCAGCACCTGAGAGATGATGCTCCCAGGTATGTGTTGCCTTCTCCCCTAGGGCCTTTGCAGTCAGCCTCTTTCATTTGGCTGGTTTCTCTTTTGTCCCAGAACAAGAAAGCACCAGAATTCTTAGAATTAACTCTCACAGCCCTTAAAGGCCAGAGAGAGCGAGAGAAGAGTTGGGGTACAGCTCGAAGTAGTCCAGGAAGGCTGTCTGGTGGAGGTAGATCTCGGTCTGGATGGGCCAAGGTCACTTGCGCCAACTTCAACAATTCAGTTCATCACTGTGGCGGGAGACTGTCCTAGATGCAGTGGGCCAGGCAGGGACATCAGATGGGGCCTCTTGGTGGGGGTAGGGGGAGCAGAGTTTGGTTGGGGACCCAAGGGATGTTCACACAGCTATAATGGGGGACAGAGGTTGACAAAGGCAACAAAGAAAAGGTAAAACGTTCAGATTTATCTTGAATGATGGGACCTGGAGAAGTGTCCCAGGAAAGGAGGCACTGGAGCTGGACCCTGAAGAGGGGGTGACACTAATCAGGATGGCCGGTGGGGTCTCACCCTGAACTTTTTCCATCCGAGCTGAGAAGTGACCCAAAGAAAGCATTTACCACGTGGGGGGTGCGCGTGCGCACGTGTGTGTGTGCACGCGTGTACGTGCGTGCATGAGAGTGTGTGTGTGCACATGCATGTGTGTGCACGCTCGCGTGCCAGCAGTGTGGTTAAGAAGGCAGACTTTCACACTGTGCAAATCTGACTTCAAGTCTCGGCTTGGCGGTTACTAAGCCGTGTCTCCCTGAAATTACTTAACCTCGTTGTATTTACATTTTCTCACCGACAACACGGACGTAATATTGGTATTTACCTCATGATGTGTTCTGCAGATAAATCACGTGAACAAAAAAAAAATTGTCAATATCTTGGGACTGAAATCCCAAGTCACTTCTAGCCTGGGAAGCGAGAGATATAAAGGCATGTATTCCTTCATGTAACAGATATTTATAGAGCACCTACTGTGTGCCAGGAACTATGCCAGGCCCTTGGGATATAACAGACTGAAAGAAGAGAAATATTCCTGCTCTCACGGAGCTGGTGTGGAAGGACGGTAGATGACATAACCAATCTAGAGTAGGCCAGGTGGCCCTACAGTTTATGGAGGAGAGAGGTCAGGGAGGAAGGGTAGGAGGTACCAGTTTGGAGGGGAGGTAGCTTTTGTAAATCATTTGCTCAAGGAAGTTGCGTGGGGGCCCGCCTTGGGGGTGCAGGTGGTAAGAAATAAATATCTTAAAAATTCTGATACTGACAGAGAAATATAGGCTTAAATATGTTTGGTAAAACCTTTACAGAGCAACAGTAATCAAAGTCTAAGAGGAAAATAGGGAAAACAAGGAAAACCTAATTCAGTAAAATTCAAGAAAAGAAAACACGTGGTAAGCATACAACGAAATGAGATGGCAAATGTAGGTTACCAAACAGGTGGATTTATAAAGACTCTCAGATTTGATTAAAAACGCAAAAGCCAAACTGTTACCAAGAGAGTCCAAATGAAATGACCCGGAGAGGTGAACGATGAAGACATGAACAAGGATACGCTAGGCATCACAAGGGGAAAACCAAATTGGAAAGGAAATGCTTAAGATCGGATTGGGCAGAACTGAAAGCCAAAGGCAGCAAATAGGAAAAAGAGAAACATTTTGTAGTGATAAAATCTACAATCCACCAGGAAGACATACAAGCATGGGTCTTAACCTACCAAACATTTCTCCGAGTCCAGGCGCTAATACGAGATCTTGACAGAGTTGGGACCATGGTCATGACGGACTCCAATACTCCCCTTTCAGAATTCCATCGATCATGTGGACCAATAAGCAGATAAAGAATTTCAGCAACACAATTAACAGACTTGATTTATTAATTATGAATACAACTTTGTCCAAAGGAACGACCCCATTCTTCTCCTCTGCCCGTTGAGTATCCTCATCATGTAGTAATGGCCTTGGCTTCCTGGTGGGCACCTTAGCTGCGGTGAGTGGAAACCTTGACTCACGCAGGGTCAGAGCGAGGGGAAACGTGTGAACCCACATGCAGGAGGTCTGGGAAGTGTGGGTGCCAAGGAGACCAAGGTCTTCTGCCTGTCTTTACTCTGCTGTCCTTGACAATGCCTAAGGCTGTGGAGAGGATTAGCAACCGAGGCAGGCACCTCTTTGCTCCCATCCACTGGGAAAGAGGGAGGAACTTCTCTTCCATCCATGGAATAAAAGTCCTTCCCTTTGGTCAGATTTGGGCTACCTGTTTTCACACGCCTGCCCCAGAATCTAAAAGATTTTGCCAAGAGAATGAACAGATTGGCCTATCCCTGGAACCTCTGGCAAGATGGATGGAATCATCACGATTGGCCAAGATCACTCATGACCCACATCTAGAGCTGCATGGAATCAGCTTCCTTATGGGCTGCCTGGGGAGAGGGATCCTGGAGCAAAATTAGGCTTGGGGTGGGAAGGAGGTAGGGGAGAAGGATACTGAAGAAGAATCAGTGGAGACCATGACTTTGGCCAAGAAGAAAATGCTAACAAATTCCAGAAAGGAGATAACTTACAGGCCACATTCTCTGCCAGTTATGTTTTATGATATTTGTAAGTAAACTAGACTCCACCTCCCCTTAGAAAATTAAAGTATTGGGGCGCCTGGGTGGCTCAGTCAGTTGAGCATCTGACTCTTGACTTCAGCTCAGGTCATGATCCCAGGGTCTTGGGATTGAGCCCCGTGTTGGGCTCTGTGCTGAGCATGGATCCTGCTTGGGATTCTCTCTCTCCCTCTCTCTCTCTGCCCCTCTCCCCTCTCTCTCTGCTTGTGTGCTCTCTTTCTCTCTCTCAAAAAAAATTAAAGTGTATGTTATATACCTTAAAGGGCATGAACATTAAATATACACCTTGATGAATTTTCACACATGTAAAATCACCCAGGACCTCCTAAAGATTTGCCCGCACTGCTTCCTGGTCAATGTCCCCTCCCCACAGGCAACCACACTTCTGACTCTTGCTATCGAGATGAGTTTGTCTGTCCGTGAATCTTCCACAAATGGAATCATGTAGCAGCTAATCTGCTGCACCTGGCTTCTTTTGTTCCACATGACGTTGGTGGCATTGATACTTACTGTTGTGTATCTCAGGCTCGCTGTTGAATTCTATGCAGTATTTCTTTGTGTGAATTAGCTACCATTTAACAAGCTTTTCTCTAGTTGATAGGTAATTTCACAGGGAAATTTTAAAATGGACTCTTCTAAATAACGTTTAGATCAAAGAGGAAATAAAACCTTGAATATTAGCTCTTCTAACTATTCATATATTGTACCAACAACTTGGGTATAGCCAAAGCTATATTCAGAGGAAAATCCATAGCCTAAAATACTTTTATTATTAAAAAAAAAGAGTGGATGTGATTAAACTGGTAATTTAACAAATAATATAGAAAAGAAACAATATAAATAAGCCAGGAAACAGAAAGGTCTTAGGGATTAAAACAGAAATTAAGAAAAGGAAGAAAGCTGATGAATAGTTGCTTATTTCAAAAGATTAATAAAATAGACCACCATCTCATAAACTTGTGTTATAAAAACAGTAAAAAGAATATTTGCAACAAAGAAAGGATATATGATTCCAGATATAAACAAGATTTTAAAAATTATAAAATATTTTATTTATTAAAAATTTGTTTAATGTTTTATTTATTTTTGAACAACAGAGGGACAGAGTACAAGTGGGGGAGGGCCAGAGAGAGAGGGAGACACAGAATCTGAAGAGGCTCCAGGTTCTGAGCTGACAGCACAGAGCCTGATGCAGGGCTTGAACTCTCAAACCGCAGGATCATGACCTGAGCTGAAGTCGGATGCTTCACTGACTGAGCCACCCAGGCATCCCAAGAGGAATATTTTAAAATCCAGTGAAATAATAAATGCCTTTCTTAAGTAATATAAATATGTAAAATTGTCACAAAAAGACTTGAAAGAAATCCCTACACAGAACAACCACAGAAAAATTTTAAAGTGTATCAAAAATTGAGGTGCCTGGGTGGCTCAGTCGGTTAAGTCATGACCTTTGGCTCAGGTCCTGAGGTTCATGAGTTTGAGCCCCGAGTAGGGCTCTGTGCTGACAGCTCAGAGCCTGGAGCCCACTTCCGATTCTGTGTCTCCCTCTCTCTCTGCGCCCCCACCCCCTCATGCTCTGTCTCTCTGAAAAATGAGTAAACATTAAACAACTTTTTAAAAACAAGTATCAAAGATCTATCCTAAAAAATACTTTATTGTTTAAAAATGTTTATTTTTGAGGGAGAGAGCATGAGCAGGGGAGGGGCAGAGAGAGAGAGAGACAGACAGACAGACAGAGGATCCAAAGCAGGCTCTGCCTTGACAGCAGTGAACTGGATGCAGGGCTTGAACTCATGAACCCTGAGATCATGACCTAAGCTGAAGTTGGACGCTCAACCGACTGAGCCACCCCGATGCCCCGATCATGAAAAATACTTTAACTGAATTTGATTTTATACGGGCTCAAGCTAATCTTCAAAGAAGAGGTAATTCCATTTAAACTTTATCGACCATTGAAAAAGAGCAAAATCTTCTTAATTTATTTTATGAGGCTGGCAAACTCTGGACACCCCACTCTGGTAAACTGGCTCACAAACAGAACCACCTGGCACCGAGTTCTGGCCCAGGTATCACCAGTTGGAAATATGGGCCCCAATTGGCAGGATCTGGTTTTTCAAAGAAGTCCAACAATTGAATGTTTGTGTGTAAGTTTTCAATTTTTCTGCGTTGGCAACTAATGCATTTTTTTTTTTTTTAACACCCAAGATGGACCAAATCAAATCTGCTGACTGGATTTGGCTACCATTTTGCAACCTTATTCAAATGGACTTGGACCCATGTTTTGAAACAGGGAGCCAGAGGCGGCTTACTCCTTAACCTTCAGCCTCTCTGGAAAGAAAGCCTAATTCTGCACCCTTCGCTAGGAATATAATGTGAGCCTGATGCATCATTTTAAGTTTTCTAGTGAAAAATTAAAAACACGCTAAAAAAGTAGAAATAGATGAAATTAATTTTTAAAATACGTTTTACGTATATCCAAAATGTATCACTTCAGAGTGTAAAAATACAGAAATTTTTGATGAGATATTCTGCATTCTTTTTGTTTTGTTTTATTTTATTTTTATTTTAATTTTTTTTAACGTTCATTTATTTTTGAGACAGAGAGAGACAGAGCATGAACGGGGAGGGTCAGAGAGAGAGGGAGACACAGAATCCGAAACAGGCTCCAGGCTCTGAGCAGTCAGCACAGAGCCCGATGCGGGGCTCGAACGCGCAGACCATGAGATCGTGACCTGAGCCGAAGTTGGATGCTTAACCGACTGAGCCACGCAGGCGCCCCATGTTTTGTTTTAAATCTTTGAAATCTAGTGTGTGTATTTTATACTTATATAGCACATTCCAAGTTAGCCACTATGTTTTTATCAAAAATAGTTGATCAGTATCGGGATTTTGTAAAGCTTACCCTTGAGAAAACTACATTCCTATATCTAAATTATTCCAAACATGCTGAAAAGCTTTCCAATAACTAAATTGTGCATAACAAGTCATTTTCCTTTAATATTTGCATTTCCATTGACAAAACTGGACAACCTTTTTATTTATTTATTTATTAAAAAAAAATTTTTTTTTTAATTTTTTTTTTCAACGTTTATTTATTTTTGCGACAGAGAGAGACAGAGCACGAACGGGGAGGGGCAGAGAGAGACGGAGACACAGAATCGGGAACAGGCTCCAGGCTCTGAGCCATCGGCCCAGAGCCCGACGTGGGGCTCGAACTCACGCGAGATCACTCGAGATCTCGCGAGATCGTGAACTCCCGGACCGCGAGATCGTGACCTGAGCTGAAGTCGGCCGCTTAACCCACTGAGCCACCCAGGCGCCCCTGGACAACCTTTTTAAAAAGTGATTTAACTTTGGAGCAAAAACGTATGAGTTTTAAAACTATTCAAGGTAAGTAAATTTACCGGCTCTTGTGCTAACTCAGGGTTATCAACACTGAACGCAGTAGAAGGATTCCATACATGGAAAAGCAGTTTTAAACTTATCATTACCAACAAAGAGCTCTTCAAATTTTTCTTATTTGCAGCCAATTTACATTACGTTGTCAGTTGCAATTAAAATCTGCTTCGTGTTGATTGATTCATACTGGAGAAAAATGAGAGTCATTATTATTGATTTGTATTATGAAAGGTTTGAATTTCAGCATAAATTCTTGCACCTGTCTAGCGAGGTCACTAATAAGCTTTGCTTTTTTTTGGAGCTTAAAGTTTAGCTCTTTCTCATGTTGTGTGATAACAATGAGGAAATTTGAAATCGAGTCGCCATTTTTTTTTTTTTTTTTGGTCTTCGATTATTGAATATTTGGCAAGTATATCTTTTATTTCAAAGAAGTCTTGAATTGGAGTCAACACTATGGCAAGTCTTTGCAAAACTCATGACTTGACAAATAAGCAAAGAACACAAGACCATTGAATTTATCGTCTTCCCCTTCTTTTCAATTCTAGAAGCTGATGAGGATTCGCAGTTTGCAAGCAAATACTAAATGTCCATAACTCTTAAATCCCTGACGCTTTACAGAGTCTTCTTCAGAAAAACAGAACACAAGTATTTTATGTGTATCACAGAGGGGAACAGAATGTTAAGGGAAACATCAGTCTCAGGTTTTCAAATTCCAGGAAATCTGAATTTTTGATCTCACAAAGCTGAAGCATCATCTGTCGTCATAGAAACCATTTTTTAAATTTCTAGCTGAAATTCTTTTTTGACAGATGTAGAAAATGCAGAAGTATCTATGCCAAGAGTTCTATGTTTTTAAAACTAAGATAATTTTTTAGAGCAGTTTTAAATTCACAGAAAAATTGAGGCAAAGGTACAGAGATTTCCCATATGTACCTCTTGCCCCCCACCTCCCCAGTTTTCTCCATTTTCAATATCCTCCACCAGAGTAGTACATTTGTTACAATTGATGTAACTTCTTTTTATTATTATTATTTTAATGTTTATTTATTTTTGAGAGAGAGAGACACACACACACAGAGCAAGCAAGGGAGGGGCAGAGAGAGAGAGAAGGAGACACAGAATCTGAAACAGGCTCCAGACTCTGCGATGTCAGCACAGAGCCAGACGTGGGGCTCAAACCCACGAACCATGAGATCATGACCTGAGCCGGAGTCGGACGCTTAACCGACTGAATCACCCAGGCGTCCCACAATTGATGTAACTTCTTCTTTTTTTTAATGTGTATGGTTTTTTTTTTTTTGAGAGAGCGAAAGAGAGACAGAGTGTGAGTGGAGGAGGGGCAGAGGGAGAGGGAGACACAGAACCCGAAGCGGGCTCCAGGCTCCGAGCTGTCAGCACAGAGCCGACGCGGAGCTTGAACTCACAAACTGTGAGGTCATGACCTGAGCTGAAGTCAGACACCTAACAGACTGAGCCACCCAGACACCCCTAATTGATGTAACTTCTTAATGAAGTCTAGCTGATTGGTTATTTCTGTCACGGAGGGTGCTTTGGTATTGTATCTACAAAGTCATCGCCAAACCCAAGGTCATCTAGGTGTTCTGTGTTAGCTTCCTGGAGTTTCACAGTTTTGCACTTTGCACTTAGGTCAATGATTCATTTTGAGTTAATTTTTGTGATGGGTATAAGGTCCGTGCCTAGGTTCTTTTTTTTTTTTTTTTTTTTTTTTTTTTTTTTTTTTGCATGTGAATGTTCCAACACCATTTGTTGAGAAAGCTTGTCTTTGCTCCCTAGGATTCTTTTTGCTATTTTGTCAGAGATCGGTTGACTGGAGTTATGAGGGTGCATTTCTGGGCTCTCTGTTTTGTTCCACTGATCTGTTTGTTTATTCATCTGTATCACACCGTCTTGATTATTGCAGCCTTATAGTAAGTCTTGGAATCAAGTTGAGAAGAACTCACATCTTTTTTTTTTTTTTTTTAATTCTTTAAATGTTTATTTATCTTTGAGAGAGAGAGAGACAAAGACAGAGACAGAGACAGAGACAGAGCATGAGCAGCGAAGGGGCAGAGAGAGAGGGAGACAGAATCTGAAGTAGGCTCCGGGCTCTGAGCTCTCAGCACAGAGCCCAAAGTGGGGCTCGAACTCACAAACCAGGAGATCATGACCTGAGCTGAAGTCAGACGCTTAACTGACTGAGCCACCCAGGAGCCCCGGAGAAGAACTCACACCGTGACAATATCGAGTCTTCCTCCCCTCCATCCACATGGAGCATTTCTCTGTTTATTTAGTTCTTTGATGTTGTTTATCAGGGTTTTGCCGCTTTCCTCATTTTCTGTGAAATTTATACCCAAGTATTTCATTTTGGGGGGTGCTAATGTAAATGGTATTGTGTTTTTAATTTCAAATTCCACTTGTTCATTATAGTAACATAGTATATTACTAGTATAGTAAAGGGACTGAGCTTTGCATGTCAACCTGTATCCAACAACCTTGATATGATTGCTATTAGTTCCAGTTGTTTTTTTGTTTTTTTTTAATTGACTCCTTCAGACTTTCCACATAGACAATCACGGCATCTGTGAACAAAGACAGTTTTATTTTTTCCTTCCCAACCCCTATACCTTTTGTTTCCTTTTCTTGTCCTGATTGCATTAACTGAGACTTCTAATCTTTGATATTTTTAGAAAGGTTTTGAATTCTATAGTCAACTGTTTGCTGGTTTAATTGAAGATCTTATCCTCTGCACAAAATATCTTTTCAAATGTTTTCCTCCCATTCTAACAAAAAATTTTTAACTGGCATAATAATTAAAAAAGAATTTCTCCACCTAAAAATGGTTTCCTTTTTCTGTGCCAGGATTTCATGTCCTTTTGTAGCGGGCCAAGGTTGCAGGCTCAGATCCTGTTCAGGTTCATTAAATTTTTTTTATTTAGAAATTTATTTCTTTTGGATTCTTGTTGACTTTTGTTGTTGTTGTTGTTGTTTTTCCTCACTGTTGGGAGGAAGTTTCTTTTCTTTTTCTTTCCTTTTTTAAAAAAAAAAAATTTAATGTTTATTCATCTCTGAGAGAGAGAGACAGAGCGTGAGCAGGGGAGGGGCAGAGAGAGAGGCAGACATAGAATCCCAAGCAAGCTCCAGGCTCTGAGCCATCAGCACAGAGCCCGACGCGGGGTTCAAACCCACAAACTGCGAGATCACGACCTGAGCCGTAGTCAGACATTCAACTGACCGAGCCCCCCAGGTGCCCCGGGAGGAAGTTTCTTTTCAAATTCATTACATATTTGCTAAAAGTGCCTGTTATTATTGTTCATTTTATAATTTCAGCCAAGAAATAAAAAGCTTTTTTCCCCTGCCAATTACCATTCATCATGAAATTTGTGACGTCTCAGATTTTCTTTATTTCTCTCTGCGTCTACTTGATTCTCCATGGGTGGGATTCCTCCATTTTAAACCTAAAAATCTATTCATACTTATCTTTTTTAACTAGCAAAATAACTTAATTATATTAAAATTAAAATAAGAATTTCAAGTGAAGCGCTTACTTGTCATGGTAATTAGTGCTATCTGTATAAGATATTTAAATAAAGACATTACGGGGTTACATATACACACGTATATGTGTTTATGTGGAATATTCGAAATAGGGCACTTGCCCAGCATCTGCACAGTATGACAATAGCATCTCATGGGATGGAAAGGTTAATGAGGACTGTACTGGGGTTGCCAGAATAATGGCCCCCAAAGATGTCCCTATCCTAGTCCCTGTAGCCTGCGAATATATCACCTCACACGGCAAAAGGGAATGAAGGTAACAGATGTGCCAAAGGCTCTCGAAATGAGCAGATTGTCCCAGATTATCGAGGTGGGCTCAATGAAGTGAAAATGGTCCCTAAAAGGAGAAAATCATTTGTGGTTAGTGGTCAGAGGGAGTCAGGACGCGGAGGAATTATCAGAGAGATCCGTCACTGCTGCCTTTGAAGATGGAGATAGAACCAAGAATGTGGGTGGTCTCTAGAAGCTGGAAAGGCAAAGAAAGGGGTCCCTCCTCTAGAGCCTCCAGGGAGGAACACGGCCTGTGGACACCCTGATAGTAGTCTGCTGAGACCCATGCGGCCTTCTGATCTCCAGAACTGGGAGAGAAAACATCTGTATCATTTTTAAGTTATAAAATTTCTGGTAATTTCTCATGGCAGTGATAGGAAGAGAATATGGTAGTTCTGCAAAACAATAAAGTCTTACAGAAACCTGTTTCACTGTTCAGTGTTAACATTCAAGTTTATCAAAGTTAGATAAACTTGAAAAATTCAGCTCTCCAGTTGCGTCCACCCTGCAGGTGCTTGGGGGCCGGCGTGGTCCTAGCAGCTGCTGCAGTGGGTGGCCCAGGTCTTGGTCGTTGGCAGCTCTGAGAGGGGAGGCTGGGGCGTGGGTGGGACCAGTGCCGGTAACTTTCTGGGGGCAGTGGACTGTGTTTGGACTGCATAAGCTTTGAGAATGTGCTTTCAATCTCAAGATCTGTTTCAGAGTTGTGTTTGGAGGCCCCTGTATTTGGAGATGGTGTGCTGGCTGGGGAGAGGAGAGCATCTGAAGAGAAACTTACATCGTCCAAAGATACAAAAATGCTGTTTCGAAGGGGCACATGCACCCCCATGTTTATAGCAGCACGATCAGCAGTAGCCAAAGTATGGAAAGAGCCCAAATGTCCATCGATGGATGAATGGATAAAGAAGGTGTGGTGTATATATACTATGGAATATTACTCGGCAACGAAAAAGAATGAAATCTTGCCATCTGCGACAATGTGGATGATGCTAGAGTATATTATGCTAAGTTATTTTAAGTCAGAGAAGGACAAATATCATATGCTTTCACTCATATGTGGAATTTAAGAAACACAACAGATGAACATAGGGGAAGGGAAGGAAAAATAAGATAAAAACGAGAGGGAGACAAACCATAAGAGACTCAGATACAGAGAACGAACTGGGGGCTGTTGGAGGGGTGTTGGGTGGGGGGATGGGCTAAATGGGTGATGGGCATTAGGGAGGGCACTTCTTGGGATGAGCACTGGGCATTATATGTAAGTGACGAATCACTAAATTCTCTTCCTGAAATCATTACTACACTGTATGGTTGTATTTTTTTAATGTTTATTTATTTTTGAGAGAGAGAGTGTGTGATTGGGGGAGAGGTAGAGAGAGAGGAAGACAGAATCCAAAGCAGGCTCCAGGCTTCCAGCTGTCAGTACACAGCCCGACACGGGGCTCGAACCCACATCCTGTGACATCATGACCTGAGCTGAAGTTGGACGCTCAACCAATTGAACCACCCAGGCTCCCCTACACTATACGTTAACTAACTGGGATTTAAATTTTAAAAAAAATAAAAAGAAAAAATAAAAACGTACATCTTTGTTTTGGGGATTCAGACCTAAGATACAGCTTGTGGTTGCTGAATAACGTTTGAGTGCCAGGATTTCCCATGAACTTTTCCAGGGCCCGACTCTGCTCCAGGCAGGATGTCGGAAAGGCCTGTGAACCACACTATTTATCCATGGGTTTTGTTTTCCATCTCCTCTTGGGGGTATGGCTGCCTAGAGAGGAAGCCCGACTCCAGCCCCTACCCAGTGCAAGCACAAGCCTGGGGTGGGTTTGGGGGGAGGGAGCTGAGTTGAAACAGCTGCAGGGCTCAGAGAAACCGGGGACGGCCACACATGAGCCAAGAGAGGCTTTGGACAGGGGACAAGCAAGGGAGAGGGAGTGAGTCAGGTCAGGGCTGGCTGGGGGTTTGCTGCTCGTTTTTGTGATCAAAGAAAACCCCCCAAGGACCTGCTTGGAGCTTGAGGGGATGGGGGTTCATGGCTAGGGAGGGGTGGGGGGCATGGGGTCTTGGGCGTTTGTGGGGGAAACACACTCCAGCGCTATTTCTGGAATTCATCCCAGGAAAGACTGCAGCGACCCAGGGATATTTTTTCTTCTCTCTGTTCCCCTCCTCCCCCCCCCTGCTTTCTCCCCTCCTTCTCTTCCCCTCCTGCCTTCCCTCCCCGCCTTCCTGAATGTTCCCTCCTCAAAGCCACTGCCCCTCCCTTCTCCTCTCTCAGTTTCTCTCCCTTTCTCAAGTCCTTCCACATTTCTACTCCCTCTCTTTCTCTTCGTTGTGACCCCAGGCTTTGCCTCATGGCAAAATGGCTAGACCGGGAGACTAAAGCAGGAGTGAGGGTCCCAGTCACTCCTACTTTTTACTTAAAATCTTAGTGACTTGGCCTTTTTCACCGTCAAGCAGCAACTTTATTGAAAGCACATGAAAAAAAAAGAAAGGAAAGCATAAAAGGAAAATAGAAACCACCTGCAGTTGATCTAATTAGAGGAAAATACTCAAAATCGTGGTGTATTTCTTTGACATCTTTTCGTGTGTACACGTGTGTGTAGTTGGGAAGTGGGATTACAAATATGGAGGTCTTGGGTGGTTTGATATCTCTTTTTTTTTGCATATGATATTGTATCATAGACCTCTTCTCGCATTGGTCAGGGTTTTATTTGTATTTTTAATTTTAAAACTCACGTATTTATTTTGAGAGTGAGAGAGAGCGCATGAGCATGTACACAAGCGGGGGGAGGCAGGGAGAGAGGGAAAGAAAGGGTAACAAGCAGGCTCTGCACTAGCAGCTGGGAGCCCGACCTGAGGAGGGGCTCAAACCCATGAACCGCGAGATCATGACCTGAGCCAAAACCACGAGCCGGTCACTAAACCGACTGAGCCACCCAGCTGCCCTCATCAATATGAGTTTTAAAAGACACAGTTAATGGTTGAATAGTTTTTTATTGCATGGATATGCTATCATTGACTTGTTTATATGGCTTCTAGTTGTTGTTGTTGTTTTCCTCATAGAGATGGCTACCTTCCTACCCAAGATCTATTTCCATCCTTTTAAAATTTTATTTTGGGTGGCCATGTGTCTGTACGAAAGACTACATTTTCCAACCTTTCTTGCAGCCAGAGGTGGCCAATGAGATAGGTGTTTGTTTGCTCTTCTAGGACTGCACATCGAGTATCTCCTTTTTTCCAATGTTGCAGATGTTATGGCTGGAGCGCCATACGATGACCTTGAAAAATAAACTATCCACTGAGGACAGAGGAATCCGAGGGTAGAAAGCATGTGGGTCCCAGAGAACAATGTGTGGCTGCCTCAGCAGCCCTGGACCAACTACTTCCGATTTCTTTAATGTGCAGGAAAAATAAACTTCTATACTACTTTCTTTCCATCTCCTATTAGTAGCTGAGTATAATTCCTACAACAGTATTCAGTATGCGATATTGAAATGCAACAACTATTTACTGAATGTCTACTCTGTACCAGTTCCCACTGCTAGAAGGACATAGCGGTGAACAAAACATAGAAAATTGCCCGCGTGCATGGAGCTGACAGTCTACTGGGGAAAGACAGATGATAAAAAAGTAAACAAGTGAAATATTTTGGTGGACTTGATCATAAGCGCTAAGGAGAAAAAATGAAGGAGGGTAAGGGAATGTGTTATGTTTTGGGGGTGATGTGGAAATTCTGGGTAACTCAGGGAAAGCCTCGCCAAGATAATTATTCTCTTCCCTATGAATTCAAAACGGCATCTTGATAGCACTTTTCACATTTTTTAATGCTTAGAAATTAGTGGCTAATGGGGTTTTAGGAGAGTTGGTGACTAGACTCTTCTCATGAGCCTTGTCTCTGACATATAATTAGCTGAGCTTCTCTCTGTTGCAGGTGCAAGACACTCGACTCAAATAGGACTAAGGAAACGGGGGAACATTCTGACTCACAAAATTAAAATATCCAAGGGGTGGTCCGGGCATGGCTGAACCCAGGTGCTCAGAAATGGTGCCAGGAATCTGTCCTCCCCATTTCCCTGTCTTGCTTCCCCGTGCGTTGGTGCCATGCACCCCCCCTCCCTCAGGGGGGGCGGGCAGCCGCCCTCCCGCCAATGCAGAGTGGGGTCCAGCTGCCTGGAGTGGTGGGGGAGGCTCTTTCCCGGTTGTTGCCACAAATATCCCAGGACTCACTCTCATTGGCCTGGGTTGGGTCACGTGCCTATTTTGGAACCAATGCGTGGGCCCGACCAGTCAGACAAGCTGATGGGCGGGGCCTGCGCCCTCCACTCCCTCCGGCAGCTGGAAGGCGGGGTGCGCGCTCCGGGCTTAGAACCCAGGGGGCGCTGTGCCCAGGAGGCCCGCAGCTCCGACCCGCAGCTTGCCGAGCGGGCTCTTCTGCAGCCCCTCAGGCCTTGGGCGAAGTCAGATCCGTGTTCTTCTTGCTTTCCTTTTGCCTGGTGATTGTCTCCTCCCACTTTACAAATGAACAACCAGATGCCTAAAGACCATAAATTATAAACGAGGCTTTCAAATGAGGCGAGTGATGGCAATGAATGAAATCTAATTAAGCAGTGTGAGATCTAAGCGATATTGTTATCAAAGTGCCGCGTTAACAGAGCGTCTGATCAGCTTCTAATCTGTTATGTGAGTTAGTTGGAGGTGAGGCTCCGCTCTGCCTGACGTGGAGATCAATCCCTCCTGTAGCGGGAGATAAAGTGTGGCTGCACGAAGGGGAAGGGACGGGAATGCTTGAGCGGGGTTTGCCCTTGTGAACCGCCCTGTTCGGGCCCCAGCTTGTGCGCGCTCCCCCCCGCAGCGCCAGTCACAGAAGGTGCTGGAGGGCTTGGCGGAGGGGCGGGGGGGGGGGGGGGGTCCCACCTTTAAAAAGCACGATGGCCGGCTTTTGAACATCTCCCGGGGTGTCCGGGGCTTGGCTTTGACATCTACTTTTCCGTAAACTCCAGATGATGTCTCAAGCGGATCCTGCGTGCCAGGCTGAGGGGCAACTGAGGGGCAGAGATGGGCAAGGTCCCGGCCTTTCTATACAGCTCCCAGTCTGTGCCCGTTCCAGTGGTAACGATCTGTCTTCAGGGGAAAAAGAGGACGTGCTTGAGCTGTTCGGTAGCCAGGTCTCTCGAGAAAGGTGTTTGGCAAGGAGGCACCGGGAGCCTCCAGGCTGGGGGTGGGGGAGCACCAGCAGGTGGTCGCAGAGTGTTTCCGGGGCGAAGCGCCAATCTCGCTGGGGAGGGCTCCTTTGAGGTCAGTTCTTGGTTTGACCACTTTTGCTTCTTGGGGTCGGGGTGAATTCGGTTAATTACATGTCAGCTGGGGTTGGGGGAGTTACTAACCTCCTTTCCCAGCTGAGGAGGCTGTGAACACAGCCGAGGGCAAGAGATGATGGCCTGGGTTAGACCAGAGTCCAGGGTTTGGCCAATGCCTGGGCTGGCTCTCCACCAGGAAGACAAGACGCAAGAACAATGTCACATTGGCTGGACTTACCTCCCATCCCTCCGGTGGGAGTTCAACATCCCCTCCAAAGCCTGCCGCGCACCGTGGCCTTGGTTGAGCTCCATGTGACCCCGACTGGGCCCCGTACTTGCAGAGCGTGAGGCTTTTTTTTTCCTCCCAGGACAGACTCAGGAGGGGGGAGGTGGCAGTTCCTGGAAAAGCTGGGAGGTTTCCCCATATTTCTCCGGGCTCCGTTTCGCTGTCATCCGTACCCTGCTTGCTCCCCACTCTTTCGGCTCCTTCCTTCCCAGGAGGCAAAGACATCGCCTCCCTCCCAATCTCTGGATCACAAGGAAGAATCCAGAGGGCTTCGTTTGGTAACACAATTTGGCACTTCTTGGCAGGCCCACCTGGTTTTCTCTCCTCTGTCTGCTCTCTCAGGATCATCCAGGCAGGAAATGATCCCTAGAAGCTGCTTGGCTCTCAACACGTGCAACATAGCGGAAAGAGCCAGGGCTCTCGATTCTGCGCTGCACTTGTGGGCCGTGTGACCTTGGGCAAGTCACTTCCTCTCTCTGAAACGCTGTCTCCCTGTCTGGTAGATGGAGACGCGAGTACTCATCTCACAGAGTGCTCCTAGGTATTAAACCAGCCGATGGATGACAGCTCATAGAGCACAGCAAATGTGAGTCCTTTTCTTTGGGGGAAATGAAGATTTTTCCCAGGCGCTCACCTCTGGATTAACCTCTAAGAGCCCTCGGGGGCATTGAGTACATACAACTTTATGCAGCTGTAACTTTACGTGCCCCTTTCTTGCTGTTGGTGGGGGACGGGGTGGGAGGGTGGGGAGAGGGGGGTGGGAAGCATTCGACCCTCGCGTCTCCTTAGCGCTGTCCGTGCTATGGCACTCTCCTCTGCTGGAGAAGAAACCCATTTCCCCATCTGAACAACTCCAAGCAGAGCCAGCCCACACAGAGGGTGTCTGTCTGGGATACCTTTTGAGGTGTAGTTATTCACTGCGGTTCTCGAAACATCTGGTCCCTTCCGGGCAGACCAGATAGGGATTAAAGAGCAGAGAGGCCTTTACAGAGCCGTTCCACTGAGTGTGGTCTCTGACCAGCCACAGGAGCAGCATCACCCAGGAGCTGGTTAGAAATACAGAGTCTCGCAGGGACGCCTGGGTGGCTCAATCGGTTAAGCATCCAACTCCGGCTCAGGTCATGATCTCACGGTTCGTGAGTTCGAGCCCCACGTCAGGCTCCGTGCTGACAGCTTGGAGCCTGGAGCCTGCTTCAGGTTCTGTGTCTCCCCCCTCTCTCTGCCCCTCCCCTGCTCACGCTCTGTCTCTCTCTGTCTCTCAATAATAAATAAACGTTAAAAAAATTAAAAAAAAAAAAAGAAATGCAGAGCCTGGGGCCCCACCCCCTGCCACATCAGCACCTGCGTTGGACGGGGTGCCCAGGGCGTTCTGGGCACATCACGGTGTGAATAGCACGGCACCGACACCTGTCCCCTCTCCCTCAGCAGGTGTTCCAGCCATCAGTGCCTCTGGGCTGAGCTCCCTTGATGGGGGTGGGGTTACCTGAGGTTCATCCTGGGTGCGGTCTCCGGCCGTGGGGGTAGGGAGTGAGGAGGGGGAGCAGGGGGCTCTCTGGGAGCCCAGCAAGGGGTGCCAGGTGTCTGGGGCTGAGTGAGCTGAGGGTGCCCGCGGAGGGCTGGCCGGCAGGAGACACTGGGGCAGCCTGGGCGCGGCCACGGGGGCAGCCACCCACCGCTCAGAAACGACTGCGCATTTCCAGCCCCTGGCCCTGCTCAGGCCTCCGATGGAAAGGAGCCCTGCTGGGCCCTGGGGAACATGCCAAAGTGCCTGTGTGAGTGTCCTGGGGCTTCTAGGACAAAAGACCACGGACTGGGTGACTTGAAACCACAGGAATTTATTCTCTCACGACTCTGGAGGCCAGAAGTCCAAAATCAGGGTGGCCAGCTACCCCTGCATCGCAGGCTCCCTGGGAGAGGCCGTTCCTGGTCGCTTCTGGTGGCTCCCGGTGGGCCCGGCTATGGCCGTGTCACTCCATTCTCTGCCTGTGTTGTCACATGGCCTCCTCCCCTGCGTGTGTCTCTGTCTGCCTCCTTTCCTCTTCGTTGAGGACCTCAGCCAGTGGATTCGGGTCCTATTCTAATCAAATATGAACTTAATTAGCCACATCTGCAAGGACCTTACTTGTAAATAAAGTCACCTTCTATGGTTTGGGAGGGGCATGAATCTTGAGGGGACACCATTCAAGCCACCACAATATCCAACAGGACTTCTCTATCTGCTTTCTTTCTTCGTTGGCTATTAAGGGTAATCTCGAATGGATTTGAAATCTCCCTCCTCCCACGGAAGTCTCAGCACCGTTTGAATTTTGGCTGTGAGATTGTATTTAATGACTGCGGACAAAGGAGGGAGATCTGGAGGACAAGCCTCATTAAATATTTATATTTAGTAATAATTTGGTTTGCAAAACTGCCTGGGCACTGGCAGAAGCTGAGGGTAGCCTTCCTCCGATACCGTTTGATACAAAGGACACAGTTAATTATCTCTTGCCAAATGTAATAAAGCTCTAGAAAGTCCTTCTCTGAGCAATGCCTTGAGGGGCCTGTGTCCCGTGGGTACCTTTCCCGGGTCTCAGCACCTGCCATGACGGCCACCATCGTCTTGACTTGGTGAGAATCTGAGCCCAGCAGGTGGGGGGTGAGGTTGCCGTCCACGCGCGTCTTCCGGTGGCGTTTCTTCACCTGTTCCAGTCTCCCTCACTTCATCTCTGAACTGGGAATTAATTTAGTCCGCAGATACGTGCCACACGCCACTATGTGTTGGCTGCTGAGCTTTAGTGGTGAGCGAGGCAGACACGGTCTCTGTCTTCACAAAGCTCCCCTTTAAATAAGAGACGCGATGACAAACACGTCCATGCAGTGTGACACCAGGTGGGGGGAGGTGCCGTAAAGAAAGGGATGACAAGGTAGGTGTATGGAGAGTCTGGCGGTCTTGCAATTGTTTTATCTGAGCAATCAGGGAAGACTGCTCAGAGGAAGGGGCATTTGAGCGAGGGAAAGAAGTGGGACTATTTTGGAGGAAGGGAAATCCAGGTGAGAACCCCACAGGTGCAAAGGCCCCGAGGAGGGTCCTCGCGGGGGGACCAGAGTGGGTGATGGGCAGGGGGGATGAGCCACGAGACCAACGGAGTTGGGGGCAGGTCACAGGGGCCCCGATGAAAGAGACTTCGGCGCTGTGGCGTTTTAGTTTCCCTGCCTCTGGTTGCTCTCCGGGAGACCCCGTATCCTGACGGAACGTGAGCAAGGAAGCAGTTCGTCCCTGCCCTCCTGCATTCCTGCGTTAGTCCTTCCAGAACTGCGCTCCTGCGGGGGTCAGTGGTGAGCAGGGGAGTGGTGATCCATGGTCCTGCCCGTGGATGCTCATGGCCCAGCACAGCCTGCAGGCTTCAGTCGACTATTTGAGTAGAAAGGTCCCCATAAAAGAGTCGGTCCCTAGGGCCTTCCTGGGAAGAGCAGGTGTGGGGCCACTCAGCCGTGGGGGTCCCAGTGACACATCTTTAGTTTTCATATTTTTATGTATGTGATGTTCAAGTCCCTGCCTGGTTCCGAAAGGACTTTGAGGCCTTATAATAAAAGGCAAAGATAGTGACGAAAACCTGAACACCAAGCAGACAAATCAGTGGCCAGATGCACCCCACCGATGTGTCAGTCGGCCACCTGCCCCCCACCTCCCCTCACCCAGTCCCAGCAGTGAGCAAGGTGGAGTAAAGAGGCAGGCTGAGTCTGACCCAATCCTCAGACCCCTTCTCGCTGGCAGAAGGTTCTGGGCCATAAGGGAACTTTGATTTCCTTAACGGAGAGTCAGAGCATCAGTGCTTGAAAGGATCCTTATGTACTCGGGAGGGCTGGAAAACGGCTTTGTAAATTTTTTTTAATGTTTATATATTTTTGAGAGAGAGAGAGAGAGAGAGAGAGCGCGTGCGCGTGCACGCGCAAGTGGGGGAGGGGCAGAGAGAGAGGGAGACACAGAATCCGAAGCAGGCTCCAGGCTCTGAGCTGTCAGCACAGAGCCTGACGTGGGGCTTGAACCCACAAACCTTGAGATCATGACCTGAGCCCAAGCTGGATGCTCAACTGACTGAGCCACCCGGGCGCCCCTGGAAAGTGGCTTTGAATAAGCCAGACAGAGCAAGCTATGCCCTGGAAAGGGAAACCGAGTCTCATGAGCCTTGCTGAAGCCACTGACCACAGGAATGCTCCAGAGCCTTCCTGGAAAGCTCACCGGACACACGCTGTTTGGGGGGGAGTGTTCTGGGGTTTAGTGCTGAGGACCCCGTGGCAAAGCAGGCGTGTGACACAATTTGGTAACCGCTGTGACAGGCAGCGGTGACATCAGGGAGGACCTCCAAAGCCCAGCTGAGCTCAGAGTCTATGAGGCCCGGGAGCGCTGAGGGGTGCCCTGCTTCCTCTCCTTTGGATGTGAGCACCCCCATTCCCTCTGGGAACCTGCTCTTCCTTGCCCTGTGCTCTGGGACGGATCAGCACGCCGAGATTCAGGGGACAGGGAAGCCAGCTTTGTGAGCTTCCAGGAGAAGAAGTGTCTGCAGGGCAGGGGCGGTGGGGGCAGGACGGAGGATTCCGATCGGGACAGAGCATCTGTGCCGGAGAAAGCAGAGAGCTACTCCTCTGAAGTCATTTACCCTTTTACAGCTTCACTCTTGCAACCCCCCTGGTCAGGGCCCCGCTGCTGGGTCGCAGCGTTCACGTCTCTCCTTCTGAGCTCAGCGACTGGTGGCGGGTTGTGTCCCTGAACTGTACAGACAGGCGGACCCGGATGGCCCCTGCTCTGGGAGACGCGAGGGCTCCCGGAGCCCCGTCCATCACTGCTCGCAGCTGGCACTTGGAAATGAGAGACCGGTTCCATGTTCCCAATCAATGTCTGTCTGCCATCTCTGTCGATAACTGCCGGGCGGTCCAATCTTTCCCCTGACGGAAAGGCACCCGGGGGGTCAGCCTGAAGACGCTCTGGAGGGAAAAGGCGGCCATTTGATTCAGAGCCTCCTCGCCGGGCTGGAATTAAGTTGGCTTTTTCTCTAATGAAACTGACTCCAAGGGTCTCTGTGTGCCAGGGACTCAATAGCGCTCAGGAGAAGCACTGATGAGGCCCGATGCAAGCGTGCACACAGGCAGATTCCCACCCCCCACCCCCCATGATGCTTGCAAGGCGCTGCGAGCCCCCTAGGAAGCACGATTGGCTCAGCACGATGTGGAAACCGTAGCAGGGACTCAACGAATGCCGAGGGATGAGCTCCTGGTCGCTGCCTTCCCCATTGTTCCGATGGAGAGACCAAAGCATTAAGAGGCCTAGAAACTCACTCGTGGGTCAAGTTCCTTCCAATGGTTCTCATGATTCATGAAGCAGCAAGGGCCAGTCCCTGAAGGGGGAGGTACTGGACGGGTTACGGGTTAGGGGCTCTCCCTTTCTGCAAAGCTCTGTCCTGGAGTCTTGAGCTCCAATTCCAAATAACCAGAAGAGAGATTCTGATTGGTCTAGGCAGGGACAAGTATCCGTGGCTGTCCAATCAGCTGTCACCACGGGTCTCCCGGGCCTCATCGGGTGCAACAGACTTCTGCTGGGTAGGGGAGGGGGCAATTCTCTGACAATGGAGGTGTCCCCTGGGCCACTCTAGTTCAGTACCCCCAAAGTAACCCCCAGATTTGGGAGTTGCTTGCCTTGTGGCTGGGTGACAAGTTGGCTCAGATTTGTGGATCAGCGTGGGTGAGAGTGAGCAAACGGGCTTATCAGAACTTGGGGGTGAGAAGTCCATGCAGAAGAATGCAGGGACTTCTTTTTTTCCAGAAGCGTGGAGGGCAGAGGTGTCTCATGGAAGCTGGGAAATGACCGTGTGGGCAGCCACGGGTGGGAGGGCCCGGTGGCCAGAGGGTAGGTGCCCGCAGCCCTGCTCTCTGCTCTGGACATGGCCTGGGTCGAACGCTCAGTGGACCCCATGTCCCCGATCTCCACTCCCAAACCTGTCTGTGCGCTCGTGCCTTGGTGAGTTCTCACACCCTCATTGGGGGCACAGCGCCCACCGCACGTGGTGTCCTCCCATCAGAATCACGGCCCCGTTTCTCAAGTGCTGTTATCTCCTGGAAGCCTCCTAGGGTCCTCCATCAAAATGGATCATCTTCCCCTGGCAAACACCCTCGATGCCTTGGGCTCCTTCTCCCAACAGGTACTTACAGCTTGTCTTACTCCTTCCCCGAAAGTCTCAGGAGCCTCCAACACGACCAGGCCTGGTGCCTAGGAGGAGATAAGATTGAATCTGAATTTCAGATTGGATTTTTAAACCGGACTGACTTAACTGTGACTAGAAAGTGATGAAATCTGCTGCAGATGTTGTTAAAGGCTCATACATTCTGGTTGCAAGACCAGAAAAGCCACAGATAACATCGGCCAAGACAAGATAGAAGTTGATCCTTCCTTCTTGTGAAAGAGGTCTGGAGGCGGGAGTCTGCGGCAGATGTGCTTGCTCTGCTGCTTGGGGCTACCAGGGACCCGGCTTTCTACCCCGCCACACTTAGAACGTGACCCTTGTCTACAGGGCCCAATGTGGCTGCTGGAGCTCCAGCCAACACAACAGTGTTCTAAGCAGTAGGATGGGGGAAGAGGAGACTTCCTTTTAAGAATTACTCCCAGGCATGCTGCAAACCACTCCGTCTTCTGTCCTCCTTGGCCCAACATTAGGCCCATCACCGCACCCAGCTATGTCAGTGAGCAATGGTATTCTGTTACTGAAGTAGAAATAAAGACTGGTGTTTACTTCTGTGGTTGTTTCCACTTCGGACGGGGAAAGGAGGCTGGCAAGAGTTCTATGGAAAACAGTGACTGGAACAAGTCACCTGCATCACTCTCTTTCCCCGTCGAGGCTGAGAAAAAGGAATTTAATCTCTGCTGGGGAGGCCATGAATAAGGTTGCCGGATAAAATACAGATGCCCTCCTAACAGAATAATTCTTTAGTATAAGTATATCCCGAACAGTACATGGGCTATACTTTCCCTAAAGATGCCTTGTCGTTGACCTGAAATTCAATTTAACCGGCTGTCCTGTATTTTCATCTGCTCAATCCGGCAGCTTAGTTGTGGGGGGAGCTGGGAAACACTCTGGAGGTGAAGGAAGCTTCTGCGTGGAGGTGAGGAGATGCTGGGGTGGCGGCGGGGGTGGGGGGGGGGCGGTGCGTCGCAGTCTGTAGGCCTTGCCCTGGTGCCCGGAGATCGCCGTCCCCCTCCCCCGCTTGTGCATGACGGTCTTCTCCCCGGTGCCCGTGCAATGGATGGTCTGTTAAGGCCCCTCCGAACTCCTCCACTGGCCAGAAAACGCAGAGGCAGTGCGTTTATCAAAGCCCGCTGATAAATTACATATGTACGTCCAATTACTTGGGATTTATGTACTATTCCCTTCCACGAATGCTTTGCAGGAATTTCGCAGACTCGGCTGATGAATTACATCCGTGGTCACATTTTCTTAAGATTTATGCTCCTCCCAGTTTCTTAAAGGATTTGGAGGTACTTTATAAAGTTCACCTCAAGGAAAAATCACAGGTCAATCACACATTAAAAAAAAAAAAAAACACCAAAAAACCCGCCCCAGAGCAAAAGCTCCTTGGAAGAAGGAGAGCGAAGGATTTCGGGTCCGTGTGGAGTGAGCTCTGTGCTGACGAAATGTGATTTGGCAGTGGGGCGAGACGCACGTTGCCGCTGTGCCCACAGATCTTGATTCAGCGCGTGGAATTCAGTTCCTGCCAAAGATAAATCGGGGCGTTAGGATGAACTTTCAAAGGCGACCCTGCAGCTTGAAAATGCCTGTGGGCTTTTCCCTGTATCCTGGGTCTCCTGGCTGGCGGTGGTCACGGGATGACAAGCCTGCAGGAGTCCCGCTTGCTCAGTCTCGGTGGGTCATGACAGACAACCACCTGGGAAGTTCCCAAACCTCAGGAGGCCCAGGCCACCCCGCAGGCCATTACCTCAGGGGGTTTGCAGGTAGGGCCCAGGCGCCGGGATGATGAAACTCCCCAGGGGACTGTCCACCTGGGAGTCGCAGAAGTAAGCGATTCGCTTTCATTTTCGGGGAGGGGGGAGGGATCAGAGGCTCAGGCAGGGGGCTGACTCCTTCCGGTGTCACTATTAAAGCTGAGACCTTTGGTTCTCTGGCTCCTGACTCCCTGCAAACTCCGTATCCAAAATATTTTGTCGATGTACAACTTTCCCGCTTCGGGTGAAAAACCCAGAACCACTTGCTGACCTCAGGTGGGGGCAGAGGTGGCCGTATCACCACATCTCCTGTGTGCCAGCCATGGTCTACTGTGTGCGCTGCGTTACTGTATTTATTTATTTCTTTTTTAACATTTATTTACTTTTGAGAGAGAGACAGGCACGAGTGGGGGAGGGGCAGAGGGAGAGGGAGACACAGAATCCGAAGCAGGCTCCGGGCTCGGAGCCTTCAGCACAGAGCCCGACGCGGGGCTCCAACTCAAGAGCTGTGACATCATGACCTCAGCCGAAGTCGGATGCTCAACGGACTGAGCCCCCCAGGGGCCCCTACTTTCAGTCGATTGTCACAGGTAAGCCTCACAGGAGCTCTGCCACGGAGGTACCCAACCAGCGAGGAAACCGAGGCCCGGAGAGGGTGACTGGCCCCAAGCCACAGATCTGGCGAGTGATGGAGCCAGGATGGGAATCCCACCCCCCGCCCCAAGCCTGACTCCAGACCCTGTGCGTTAGCCACGATCCCTGCCCCCTCACCCCCCACCCGTGAAACTCCTCCCATCCTTACAGGCAGCACTTCCGGATGCGGTGAGCGCCCGAGTCCCCTGCATCACCTGAGCCAGCGGGGCTGGGGTGGAGCCGAGGCTGCACATTTCCAACGAGTTCCTGGTGCTGCCTCTGCGGGTCTGGGGACCACGCCTCGAGTCGCAAGGGTGTAAAGCGTTGTCTCCGTCATCACCGTTGTCTTCGGTTGTTGTCTTTTGCTTGTTTGTTTTGGCTTCAAAACCGCTCGCGGGAAATGAGTGGCCCCGGAGCGCAAGTTTGGATTTTGTCCCCGGTCCCCACCTGCATTCAGCAAGGGTCACTAAGACTTCGTAAAGGTGAGATTAATCAAGAGCAGTGCAATGGTACTGCGTTTGCATCTAGATTTCTCCTGACCTTTGCTATGTAGTCTGACAGCGAGGCAAACCCATGAGATGTTCTCAGCTGGGTTTATAACTGTTCGAGTAGGTGCCCGAATCAACGAGAGAAGTCAGCCCCTCGCTCAGACAAATTGGAATTTTGTAGGGGCTCCCATACTTGCCGATGTCTTGGTTTGAGTTCCTCTTAGAGCAGAATTGAGACAAGATTTGGGTACAAGTAGGTGATTTGGGAGGTGATCCGGGAAGCTGGGTGAGGGAGTGGGGAGGGGGGGTAGGGAAGGGTAAGAATAATTAATACCCATGGGGGTAACGATGCTGGGTAACTGGGTGGGGCCCACCTGGGCCGAGCCTCAGGGCACTGACACCTGCCATGATTAGCTTGAGGAAGCAGGGGCATCACGGAAGCTGGCCTGTTTCTAGAAATGAAAAACCAGCAGGCACTCTTGGTCAGCTTGAGAAAGTAGGGGACCATTCCTCAGATGATGCTGTTGAGGCAAAGCTGAAGGACCGGATGTGCGTGTGTTTGGGGGGCCTAAAATGATTCAGTGTTGGTGTCCGTTAAACTTCAGTTGTTGAACAAGACATGGTCAGTGGGACCTCGGCCTTCCCGGAGCTTTCGGCTGATCTGGTGAGACATCGATCTGATACATGCCCACAGGGTGAGCCTTTTTATCAACAGCAACTTCTTTGTGATC
The DNA here is from genome assembly GCF_022837055.1 of Prionailurus viverrinus. Lineage (NCBI taxonomy): Eukaryota > Metazoa > Chordata > Mammalia > Carnivora > Felidae > Prionailurus > Prionailurus viverrinus. The sequence continues at coordinate 5,255,523 of NC_062563.1, forward strand.
ATTCAACAGCAGGACTGGGACCAGGGAGAGGGGTGTGGGGGCATCTAGGGCACAAACTTTAAGGAGGCATTCACTTCTTGGGTCATGCAAGTGTGCCATTAAATGACCTCGGCATCTTTGTGGAAAATCAATGGGTTCTCTAAGGGTCTATTTCTTTTTTTCTTTTAAATTAAAAAAAAAATTTTTTTTCAACGTTTATTTATTTTTGGGACAGAGAGAGACAGAGCATGAACGGGGGAGGGGCAGAGAGAGAGGGAGACACAGAATCGGAAGCAGGCTCCAGGCTCCGAGCCATCAGCCCAGAGCCCGACGCGGGGCTCGAACTCACGGACCGGGAGATCGTGACCTGGCTGAAGTCAGATGCTTAACCGACTGCGCCACCCAGGCGCCCCATCTAAGGGTCTATTTCTTGAATCTATTCTGTCTGTGTGTCTGTCTGTCTGACCTCGTGTCAATCCCACACTGTCTTGAACGTCGTAGCTTGATAGTAAGTCTTGAGATCAGGCAGTGTCAGTTTCAAGTTTTCTTTAAACTCCTACCGGAAGTCCCACCCGGCTTTCTGCAGAAATGGGCAAGCTAATTCTCAAATTTGTATGCCGGTGCAACGGCTCTAGGAAAGACGCTCTTTGGTCTGCATCACTCTCCTTCTGCCTGACGGTCTTCCTTTAAAATTTTGTTTTAATGTTTATTTATTTTTGAGAGAGAGAGAGAAAGAGAGAGCTGGGGAGGGGCAGAGAGAGAGGGAGACAAAGAATCCGAAGCAGGCTCCAGGCTCTGAGCTGTCAGCACGGAGCCCGACACGGGGCTCGAACTCACAAACCGGGAGATCATGAGCTGAGCCGAACTCGGACGCTTACCCGACTGAGCCCCCCAGGCGCCCTCTACGGTCTTCCTTTAACATTTACTGCAGTGCAGGGCTGCTGGCGATGAATTCTGTCAGCATCTGTATGTCTCTGTTTCATTTTTGTTTTCGAAAGGCATTTTCCCTGGGTATAGAATGATAGGCTTAGTTTTCTTGTTTTCTTTGGTACTTTAAAGATGTTACTCTGGTGTCTTCGGCTTGCATCCCCCCCCCCCACGCCCCCCCCCCCCCCGCCCCCGATGAGACACCTGTTGTCACCCTTATGTTTGCTGCTCTTGACGTGATGGCCTTCATTCCTTTGGCCACTCTTTCTTTTTACTTATCCCTTGTCTTATGCGACTTGGTCATGATGTACCTTTTAAACATATTTCTTGGGTTTGGTGTTTATTGAGCTTCCTGGTTCTGTGGGTTTATAGTTTTCATGAAATTTGGGGAAAATCCCAGCTGTTCATTTTTCCAGTCCTTTTTTTTTTTCTGTGAGGCTCCGCCCACTTTTCCCCCACTCGCTTCCCTCTGTGTGGTTCATTTGGTTAGTTGCTTCTGTTATGACGTCACATTCCCTGGTATTTTGTCTAGAAGTGTCTAATCTGCCATTAATCCTACTCAGTACATCTAACAGTTTTTGTCTATCTGATGTATGTCATTGACAGTCTGGATATTTTGTCTTTTTTTTTTTTTTTTTAAGAGCAGTAGGTTTTATTATAGCAAGAAATTAATTCCCCGGAAGATCACCTTCGGTCTGTTGTGGCTTGACTTTAGACTTTCTTTTTTTTTTTTTTTAAAGATTTTTTTTTTTCAACGTTTATTTATTTTGGGGACAGAGAGAGACAGAGCATGAACGGGGGAGGGGCAGAGAGAGAGGGAGACACAGAATCAGAAACAAGCTCCAGGCTCCGAGCCATCAGCCCAGAGCCCGACGCGGGGCTCGAACTCACGGACCGCGAGATCGTGACCTGGCTGAAGTCGGACGCTTAACCGACTGCGCCACCCAGGCACCCCCTTTTTTTTTTTAAAAGATTTTTTTTTCAATGTTTATTTATTTTTGGGACAGAGAGAGACAGAGCATGAATGGGGGGACTTTAGACTTTCTTGGGGGCGACTGTACAGTGGCCCCATACTCTACCACCAGAGTGGATTTTGTGGGCTGTCCCCTGAATAAGGGCACACGGTGCTTCTCCATTCTGGTTGGCTCGAACCCCACTGTCTCTTAGCCCCGCGCAGTGTTAGACTCTCCACTCACCCCTCACTGTTCTATGCCAGACCTCACAAAAACTTGCCCCGTGCTGTGCATATGCAACTTAATATTCAGCCCAAGACTAAAGGGATCCCTTGTGTAGATTTCTCGACCTCCTTCTGTATTCAACTGTTTCCTGGGAAGTTCTCTGCTCTGCATATTCCCGCTGCCTTAGGTGACCGAATGCCAACTTCTGTTTCCTCTGTCCACTGGGAGCACCACTTTCCTGTACCAGGGTTTGTAAAGGTCCCCCAGTCAGGGAGTCTGGATGAGCGCGGGGCTTCCCTATGTGAAACTTCTCGAAGGTCACAGCTCTGCCCTGTCTGTGGACACAGTCGCTTCTTACAAATGCCTAGTTCTGCAGTCTAATTCGACACACCGGGAGGGCTGGACCCAGGAGTTTGGTGTTCTCTTTTCCTATTGAATGGATCCCAGCTCAGCGTTTGGAGCAGAAGGGCTGTGTCAAAGTCTGAGCAGCCCGTGTCATCCTGCCTGGAAGTGCACAGCAGTTTCAAGAGAAGCTTCTAGAGGTGTTCCCAGAGACGCCGTTTGAGTGACATCTAACTGCACAAAAGGATCTCTCCGGGCTTCCCCTGGTGGCGGTCCTTTGCCGCCACTTTCAAGGGCCTCCAGCACTAGGGTCACTCTGGGTGACGAGAGGGGATGAATCCACCATCGCCCAGATGCTGAGCCCATGTGTCACCCACCCCGCCTCTGATGAAGGGAGCCAAAGAGACAGGATCTAAGTCCGAAAAACAAAAGTCTCACGGAGAGAAAAAAACCAGTTTTCTTCCACAATTGCCGTCTTGGTGGCCTGAGACGCGCTGGACCCCCGAGTCATTTGGAAGACGACAGGGAAGTCAAGGACAGGGCAGGGGCCCCCACCAGTGGCGGTGACTCCCTGGGACAGTGGGATCTTGCCATGTTCGCTGTGGCCCAGAAGGAGAGCAGTGACTGTGTCCACTGGTGGTGTTTCAGGGACCCCAGGGGGGACTTTTGGATCTCCGGGCTTCCACCGAAACCAGCTTGGTCAAGATAAGTGAATTTTCAAACCAGTTCTAATAATGTCTATCTACCCTTTGTTGAGTGGCTACTATTTGTGGACCACCTGCGAATTGCTTTTACACGTATGAGGCAAGTAGGCACTCTCTCCATCTCCTTTCTCCAGGTAAGGAAGTGAGACGTCAGAGAGGTAAATGAACCTGTCCAAGATCACACAGCATGTTTGTGGCAGTAGAGAATGGGTGAACTGGGACACGAGGTTGCCCTCTGTGTTCAGTGTTTAATCTTCTTTTTTTTTAAAAGACGTGTTTGCTAACTGCACAAAGTATCTCTAATGTTTATTTTTGAAAGAGAGAGAGAGACACAGATAGCGAGCAGGAGAGGGGCAGCGAGAGAGAGAGGGAGACACAGAACCCGAAGCGGGCTCCAGGCTCCGAGCTGTCAGCACAGAGCCCGACTTGGGGCTCGAAGTCACGGACCGTGAGATCGTGACCTGAGCCAAAGTCGGACGCTTACCCGACTGAGCCACCCAGGTGCTCCAGTGTTTAATCTTGAAAGTGTTTCTAGGTCTAAACATGTCGTTGAGGGAAGGGAAAAACAAAGACTTAGCATGTAATCAAGTCCTTTAATGAAAATGACCAAGAGTGTATTTCATGGAACTTTCCAAGTACTTTCCTTTTTCTTCACATTTTCTCATCCCTGAACTTTGGATCCATCTGGCACCGACGGCGTGTCATAGCTGCACTGGTGGGATCCTTCTCTTTCCTGGCATAGTCTGAAATGATAGCGTGCCTTGTACGGTCAGCAGGTTTTCCCCGTAAAGGGTCAGGGAGGAACGACTTGAGACTCCGAGAGCCCCGGGGTGTCCATCACGACTCCACCCTGCCGGCAGTGTCGTTTGGAAGTGGCCAGGGATGCTGAGTAAACAGGCGCCCCATGTTCCGGTTCGGCGTTGTGTACGGAAACCAAGGGAGGGCAGATTTGGCCCGTGGGCCACGTTTGCAGGCTTCGGACCTACGGCGTCTTGGGTTTCCTGAAGCCCGACGACGAACAACAGCCACAGACGGCGGCAGTAACAGCACTTAGAAGGTGTTGAATCCGGAATGCTCGGCTTTGATTTCAGCCAAGCGTCACCGCGACCTGATAGGGAGATGCTGTTATTACCCCCGTGTTTTCAAAGGAGAAAACAGGTTCAGAGACGTAAAGGTGTCTGTCCCGGGTCATCAGCAGCGAGTTTGGGGCCTGCCGAGCCCGCTCCCGGGGACCCTCGAGACGCACTCTCACCTGGCTTCAAGTATTCACGTCTAGCGCCTTCTGTTGTCAAATTCAATGAAGTGCCAGGTGGTCGCAACAAGAAGGGACACCTGCCTTTGGAGGAACAGCCACCTCTCCGTGCTGGGTTAAGAACTGTGGTTGTAAGAAGAACAGAAAATCAAACAGCTGACTGCGTGGGTGGGGATTAAGAGGCACATGGCAGCCAAAGCATTGGGATTAGTGACAGGGACATCAGGGACACTGGTTCGGTGCCAGCACAAGAGTCTGGCCGTTTACCCACGAACCTGGTTTCTGGTTTCCGTGAGGCAGGCCTGCTGTGTGCGGAAGACACTGAAGGCCGATGGGTCCCGACCTCGAGGCAGCTCAGGCTGCTTGGAAAGCAGGCCCAGAGACACGGTATTTCTCTTCGGCCGCCGCAGAGTCACGGACACAGCCCGGGAAGCACACCCAGGAGGGCGCGGGAGAAGACGCCCGTGTCTGGGGAAGCAGGTCACGAGGTGATTTCCTTTTGACTCCGAAGTGTCGGGGAGGGGGGCTGCTAGGCAGTCAGTGCTGGGGTTTGCCGCTTTGCCACTTACTAGGCGTGCGACCCTGGGCAAGTGACGTCCCCCCGGTGCCTCAATTTCCTCTTCATCTAACTCCTTGTCGAGTATTGCCCGGCACAGAGTAAGGGCTCGGCAAATCTAGTTGGATGGAGAAGCCACGGTGAGAAGTTACCTGACATAGTATATATTGTCCCAGGTGATGAGCTCTTTTTTGTATTTTTTTTAATGTTTATTTATTTTTGAGAGCGAGAGAGACAGAGTGCGAGTGGGGGAGGGGCAGAGAGAGAGAGAGACACAGAATCGGAAACAGGCTCCAGGCTCTGAGCTGTCAGCCCAGAGCCCGACGTGGGGCTCGAATTCATGACCCGTGAGATCATGACCTGAGCTGAAGTTGGACGCCCAACCAGCTGAGCCACCCCGGCTGCCCAGTGAGCTCTTTTTAATATAGGAGATCTAGCCTGGGAGTCTGCAACTTCATCTCTAGATCGCGGAAGGACGGACCCAGTTTTCCAGTTAGGGTCCCACTTCTGTGCGGCCGTGGCATAAATTAGGCGGAAACCGCACGGACTCAGGAGACAATCTGAACCTCACGGACGCTGTTACGAATCTTGGACAGCCCATGCTGTCCAAAGCCAAGTTCAAATACACAGACTTTGGTCACCGAGGTCATCGCTTTGGATGCTGGTCTCTGCCCAGCCGTGTGCTCTCAGCGAGATCCCTTGGTTTCCCCGGAACATGAAGGGAGAAGACACCGACACTCGCCTTCATGGGTTGTTTTGGGGCTCATCCACGGGGAGCATGCCTGGCATCGGCTCTCGGGAGGGCTATTATTACTGTTTGTGGTATCCCTGTTGCTGATTTGATAAGGTAACACGCGAACCGCAGCGCCCGGCCCAGAGTGCTTCATAAATGGCCGCCATGACTATTATTCTCTGTGGTGGGTGTGATCGAGGCCAGACACCGCCACGTGGCCCTAAGGCGCAGAAGTAGCTGCAGAAGCTCAAACAGCACGATTCATCCCATGATGTCAACATGAGACGTGGCAAGTCCCACCAGGAAGGGCCTGGACTTGGAGAAGGCAGTTTCATGCGGTCCTTGTGCCCCGGGCTGCAGACCTGCCTCTCCCGGTGACCGCTTTCCCATCATCGTCCCCGGGCTGTGATCCTGCCAGGACCAGAGCAAGCCAGAGGACAGCAATGCCTGGCTGGGATTAGGAGTCCCTTAGCCTGGGGGGGACTCAGGCTTGTTTAATCGGAAGGCGAGGCAGCCTGAGGAGGATTACTGCCAGGCTGGGCCTTGGCCAGTCGCCTGTCTGGAAGATTCCAGCTCCTCTGCCCGGCCCGCATGGGAGCCTCTGCCTATTGGCCCCTGATGCCTGGTCCCGGCCGGCTCAGACCCCCAGCCTCACTCGTCCTCCTCCTTCCCTGCCTCTCCCTGCAGTTGTGCTCTCTCCGGCCTCCGAGTGTCCATCGTGGCGCTTTCTATGCTATACCTGGAGGAGTTTGCCTGCTCCCTGGTCGCCCCCCCCCTCAGCCGTGACTCCTGAGGCTAGGTCTCCTCCTAGAGGAGGGGGGTTGGGCTCTGGAGCCTGGTTTGAATTCTGACTTAGTCGCCCCTCAACTGCTTCTGTTCAGACCCTCGGAATCTCCATCTGTAGAACAGGGATGATCACCATTCCTGCCTTACAGGGTTGTGTGATAGGTCTAAAGAACTCAGAACGTGACTTGGCTTATAGTAGGTGCTCAGTAAGTGCTGGCCGTTACTTTTACTCCTATTCTCATCTGCCTCCTCCGAGCCCAGCCTGGGTTGGCACAGGGCAGGTGTGTAAATTAGTAAATCCGCCTTTCTAGCAGAGACCTTGAGGTGTTCGTGATGAAATGGCTGCAGGGTGTGTTTTGTGGGTATTAGAACGAGGGATCATATCTTGTTGGTGACCCCCCCCCCGCCTCCCCAGGGTGCTTAAGGGAATTTAGCTTTTCTTTCTCCCTCCCTAGATCCCCCTCTTCTTTCTTCATTTCCCTCCTTCCCCCCCACCTCCTCCCTGTTCTGTCCTTTCCAATGTGAGCAGCAGGGCCGGGCTGTGATGATCACACACATCCTAGTGGCTGTTTCCGCCCTTTTTCTTTGGACTCGGTTTCTAACACAGGAACTGATCCCTCAAAACAACCTCACCACCTGCTCTCTAGGAGCCCAAGAGGCCCCGCGTTGGGCCAGCACTCAGCGGATGCCTGCCTGCCCAACACCGAATGCCTTTGTCCTTCTGTTGTCCACGGGACACACGCATGCTCTGGGTCCCACACCAGCCCTCGAACCCATCCCTCATTGATTCCGGAATGTTTCTTTCAGGAACATCAGTGGCTTTGCCCCAGGGCCCCGTCCTCAGCAGACAAACAAGTCATTTGGTTATGCCTTGGGCCTGGCAAGTCCTATGACTCATGCGGAATCCAAAGGAGCTACGGGTGGTGAGGTCACGAGCAGACAAATGTCAGGAGACTGGGAGGCCTCCGATGGCAAGCTTTGGATTTTAACTCTTCTGTGTTCCTAGCAGACGGCAGCCTCCAAAAGCACTCAATGAATGCCCACCCGGAAGATTTGATATGCATAAAGAGGCTTTGAAACAACCCTTGACCCAGTCACAAGCTTCCCTTGTGCAAAATGTGCAAGGAGATGGGTTCGTGGCCCTGGAGAGCAAGCCAGGCAGACCTGGGAGGAGGCTGACCTTCACCTTGGCATCGATGTCCATTGGAATCACTAGTCTGACTGCCCGACCAGGATCCCTGTGGGGAAGCCAAGGACCCAGGCTTTGCAGCCAGCTGGTGCTGGGTTTAACTGTGATTGTGCCACCTACCTGGCAGCCTCTTAACCTCTCTGAGCCTCAGTTTCCCTCCCCACCCCCAAAACATGGGATCGTAGTAGTACTTTACTCCCAGAATGCTTTTGGGTGCTGACACACAGCAGATACGTTACGAATTATTATTATTTCTATCGTTGCCATTCTAACTTCAAGACCAACCTGGCTAAATTATTTAAAGCACACTTTCAACAGAAAACTGAGTCCAATCATTATGTTCTTCCTGCTAATGGCCCTGCTATAAACAATTCCTCTTTCTGATTTCCTTGTCCTGGGCAGGGTTTCCTCTGAGTCAACCTGTAAACCAACTGTGTCTTACTTAATCCTCGTGGTCCAGCCACTCAGAGCAGGTTGAACGAGGACAGCTACCTGTCCCTGGCCTCCCTCCTCATCGTCAGAATGCTAACTGGTTGCATGGCTACCCAGACTAAGACTACATTCCCCAGAAGACCTTGCAGCTGGGAGGGGCTGTGTGACCACGTGTTAGCCAATGAAAAGTGACATGGACAAGTTCCTGGTTATGTCCTCATAAGAATGGGAGCTGCCCTCCGTTCCCTTTCTCTGTGCCAAGAGAGGGACGTGGTGGCATGTTTGATGTCATGTGGACAAGGGCTACACACTAGGGGAGGTGGAGAAATAAGATGGAAGGCGTTTGGCACCCTATGAACCTGCCTTATCAGCCACGGATAGTTATTGGGGAGAGAAAGTAACTTTTTTTTTTTTTAAGCTGCTGTGACTAATGAATGCTGACCATCTTTCCATATGTGTTTCGGCTATTTGTTTATCTTCTTTCAACATATGTCTATTTAGATCATTTATCCGTGTTTTAATCGGGTGTTTTCATTGTTTAGTTGCAAGGAGTTCTTTAAATATTCTGGATATAGGACGCTTATCAGATATATGATTTGTATACATTTTCTCCTGTCCTGTGGGTTGTTTTCACTTTCTTGATAGTGTCTGTTGAAACACAAAAGTTTTTAATTTTGATACAGTACCATTTATTTTTTCTCTGGCTGCGTGTGCTTTAGCTGTTATGGCTAATAAAACATTGTCTAATTCGAGGGTAGGGTCTGTGTTGAATCTATAGATCAACTTGGAGAGTATCCAAGTTTTTGACAATGTCAAGTGTTCTGATCCACGAACTTGGTATGTCTTTCCATTTATTCAGGTCTTCTTTGGTTTCTTTCAACCACGTTTTCGTAGTTTTCGGTATACATACCTTCTCTTCTTTTGTTACATTTGTTCCTAAGTATTTTATTCTCTTTAATACTATTATAAATGGAGTTACTTTCTTAATTCCAGTTTTGGATTGTTTATTGCTGATGTGTAGAAAACAATTGATTTTTGTATATTGATCTTGTATCCTGCAACCTTTCTGAACTTGTTTGTTAGCTCTAATAGTTTTATTTGTGGGTTCCTTAGGATTTTCTATACACAAGATCGTGTCATTTCCAAATAAAGATGGCTTTGCTGTTTCCTTTGCCTATAGATGCCTTTTATTTCCTTTTATTGCCTAATTGCCTGGCTAGGACCTGCAGTAGAGTGTTGAATATGAGTGGAGAGATTGAACATCTTGGCTTGTTTCTGATTTTAGGGAGAAAGTCAGTGTGTCAATATTAAGTATGATGATGGCTGTGAGGTTTTCATAGGTGCCCCTTATCAGGTTGAAGCAAGTTCCTTATGTCTAGTCTGTTGAGTGTTTTTATCATGAAGAACTTTTCCTGTGCCTATGGAGATGATCCTGTGGCTTTTGCCTTTAAATCTATTAATGTGGTGTATTATGTTGTTTTTCATGCGTGGCCGCTGAAATCTCTGCTTAGCTAGCTGACTGGCAAGCTAATGACTGGACAGAGATTTCCTTAAATGATTGGGACAGTGGGGTTCTGTGTGTATGTTGGAGAATATCTTCCACACTTGGCCAGGAAGTTGGACAAAATCTGCCTTAGATTTCCCTTCCTACTTGTGCTGACCTTCAAGATTACACAGAGGTAAGATCATAGGGCTTCCTTGGGTCTTTCTTGTGCATTCACACAGAACTACGTGGTCTTCCAAATCCTCAGGAATATGTTGGAAATTTTCAAAGCCTCTGTGGACATAGTCTCCAGCTTTTTATTTTAAGCTTTTCCATTATTGTTTGCCCCAACTGTTACTCACTACCGCAGGCAGCCAGGAAGCCATTCAATTACTCCTAATAGTTTTGACGGATGCCCAGGCTTTTCACACTGGTCAAGGTTCAAGTAGGGTCAAATAAAGACAGCCTTGCAGTAGAATCATCCAGGGACCTACCAGACAAGTCCCATGATAACAGTTCTCTGGGAATGAGACTTCAAAGGAGCTCCAACCTTGTTTTGCGCCTTCCAGTGGCTCTAGACTACTATTTTTTTTTTTTTTTTTACCGTGATTGCAGGCTATTGTTTTTCAAAGCTACCTCAGAGCTGGAAAGGAGGGGGTGGAAACAGAGCAAGTTAATATGCCATGAAACTCACTGTTCTTACTGAGATTCAGCCATTTTTCTTGAATAAATGCTCTCTGGATTTCTTTAAGCCTCTGGTTAATTTCCATAGTTCTTAAAAACATTTTTGCCAGTTTTTGTCATGACTTTTATAGAACAGAGAATCTTCAGAGATCCTTACTCTGTCTTTTTTTGGTTGCATTTCTATGGCCTCCTTTTATTCATTCTAAATGAATATCTACCTTTTTATTTAGGGTCAATGAATCTAAATATCTACCTGATGATGATAAAAGTCCCCCCCCCCTTTTTTTTAATGGAGCGGTGAGGGAGGAAGGGGACACCCGCCTAGACAGCCAGATCAGCCGAATCAACCCTGGCGATCAATGGGGTGACAGATGTCGCAGCCAGATCGCTCCCACATCCAAGTTTCCCCTTTTAAGTAAGTTTATTTCAGTAAAAAAATAAAGTGAGTTGAGGAAGTCAGTCTGAAAGGCTACATCTTGTATGACATTCTGGAAAAGGCAAAACTATAAAGATAGTTAAAAGATTAGTGATTACCAGAACTTCACAGAGAAGGGGTAGGAATGAATAGGTGGGGCACAGCGCAATTTTTAGGGTAATGAGACTGCTCTGTATGATAGTGTGATGGAGGATGTATGTCATTACTTATTTGCCAAAACCCATAGAACTGTTATGCAACATAGAGGGTGAGCCCTAATGCCAGCTATGGGCATTAGGTAATAGTAAGGAATCAAGATCGGTTATTCGGCTCTAACAAATGCATCACACTAATGCGGTATAATAATAATAGAGAAAATGTGTGTTGTACTCTCTGTATTTCCCATTTATTTTTTCTGCAAATCTATACCTGCTCTCAAAAACAAGGTCTATTAGGAATTTTTTAAAAGTGAGTCGACTTTAGGAAATATACTGCACACCGAATAGTGGGTGTTATAAGAGTATGGCAAAAGTCATGTGGGAGGCATGTGGGTGCTTGACATTTGGAAACACAATGAAAGAAATACATATTACGACTGGGGTCCCTGCTGATGCAGAAAAGTGGAGAAAAGAGACAAATACATTGAATAAAAACCAAAAATATTTTATGAATAAACTTGGGATCTCTTGGAACTGTCTATTCTGCACCAGCTCTAGCTGGTTGTGAGTTTTCTTGCTTTGAAGGTTAATAGCTTGGGAGGAAACAAGAAACAGTAAAAGGAAAGACGTCAAATAGAAAGTCTCCACTGGCCAAAGGGCAGACTCACCGGGAAAGGGAAGAAGAGACAGGTAAGAAGTATTGGAAAGTTTCAATCAAACACATTGGGGATTGTCAACACCATGAGCTGGATGGTGGTGGGTCTTCTAGCTTCCCAAGAATGGCTGTAGCCACCCAACAGTAGCCGGCCCTGTTATCTCTTTCTGGTACCATGGACAGCAGCCAAAACTAGTTGGGCAAAGGTACTGATGACTGGAAAGGCCAAGGGTTTTACCTTCATTCCATGGTGTCCAGGGGTGCATTAGGTTCTGCTTGGAATACAGGGGAGAACAAGGAGTCCAGCTCCTCCTGGGACTTATGACCCTTCCACACAGAGCTACACAGAGGTCCTGGAGGCATGATGGGAGTGTGCTGGTAGTTGGTCCCAACCGCCACTTGGCCAAGTCATAAGGTTAGTGACAGAACATGGCCCCTCTTGGAGTCTCCTTTCCTCTTCTGCAAGATGGGCTTGATCCTCCACTGACCCTGTGGCTGGACAATCAGTGAAAAGGCACCAGAGGATACCTCTCTTGGGTGTGGAGCAGTGGCTGAGGTGGCCTTGTTCAGTGCTGTGCCTCTGCCATATAGTTGGCACTTCAGCCAGTGCTCGAGGAAGAAGGGAGGGAGGGAGGGCGTGGAGGGAGGACAGGTTGCTCATATGCCTCCCTGTGCTCAGGCTACAGAGCTGAGCCCGGCACCAAGGAGCCCACTGCTGCAGCCCTCCTTCCTAAGCAGCCCGTGTCTCTCTTACAGGGTGCAGGGCCCAGGAGACAGCCTTATCTGCACATGCGACTCATCATTAGCAGCAACAGAGCTAAGAGGAGTGGTGGGGGCCCACCCCCGGGGCACGGGGCCCATTATAAGGCCCAGATTGCCAGGAGTCTTGGAAGTACTCGTTTACCCCCACCTCTCAGCCTGGAGTTCAGGAACATTCCTCCCACTTCATTTCCAATTGCAGACACCTGCTAAGGCGAGTCCCTGGGGAGTCTGGTTTGCAGGAGGCTGGCTCTCAAGGCTTTTGTGGTGAAGTCACAGGCCCTTGATGTATTATTCAGGCTGGGTACCAATCAATGCCAGACGCCCAGCCATCCTGTGCTGGTCCCCCTGCCTGGACTCTGCTGTTTTGGAAGCAAGTGCTAAAATCCAAAGAGAAATTGCCTGCCTTTGTCTCGCTGCAGCATAACCTGGCACCAGTCACTGGGGAGGCTTGTTCCACATTCGTCTGATTCCATTGCTTCCAGTTTTCTTGCCGATTGTAATCACCCCCTGTGCCATTAGCCTTAGGGGGAGGGAGCAGCCTTTCAGCTGCAGGTATAAGGTGGGCTAGTCTTGCATTTGCCGCAATGTTGTATCTAGTTTTGTCCCCAAGACTGATTATTTGGGGAAAAAAATCAGAACTGACCTCCAGGCACCAGCCGGATACCTGGGAGGTACAAAGGGCTTGGGGAAACAATGTGCGGTGGGGGGCTGGGTGCCGAACTGGGAGTTGGGGTTCGGACCCCTCTGCCACCTCTGGACTGGGAACGACTTAGGACAAGTCACTTAGATCTGCCTTATAGATATGGCAAGATGTATGAGGTGAGATTAGTCCTGTCCACCCTGCCCTCCTCATGGGGTTCTTATGCCCCTAAAATCCACCCAAGTGCACCTAAAATCCAGTAGAAATTTTGGCATCGTGCCCCGGGGCCAGGTCTGTTGTTCAGCAGCTGTGTGGCTTTGAGAAAGTGACTTCACCTCTGTCTCTCGGGTTCCTCATGTCTGCGATGGGGAAAATCATACGCCATCACGGGGTGGTGAGGGTTAAATGTGATCTATGTAAAGCACTCAGAACAATGTTTGGAATATAGGAAGTGTTTAATAAATGGTAGCTTCCATTATTAATAATAGTATTAGTAATGGATATTAATAACTGCTGTACTCCAGGCAATGTACTGTCTCAGTTACATTCATGATCTAATCCAATCCTCACAGAGTCTCAGAAGGGAAGTTTGGTGATCTGTCAGGAAACTGTCTCAGAGGATGAGATAAGCTGGAGTTTCCACTGCTCACCCTATAGATTATAAGGAGCTTTCCTGGTCTCGCTGGGGAAACAATCTGAAGAATATTTTAACAATCGCGCCACGATTCTGTGAGACCGTGCCTGCAGGTGCTCTCGCGACCTAGTGCACAGCTGGTCCAGCGCTGGAAGCGGACTTCCTAAGCCTGATGTCCAGTGTTCTGTTTGCCAAGAACTTCCCGGAAGTCCTCACCTAAGGTTCTCGGGGAGGCGGCCGACCACCGAGTTGCTTCTCCCCCCTCCCACCTCACCCCCAAACTCTCTCACATCCACTTGCCTCATCCCCTTTGTAGTAGCCGTGTTATCATCTTACTTATGTTTATTTGTTTACCGCCCCCCTCGAGTTCCAGGAGAACAGGGACCATGTTTTAGTCCCCTCTGTGTCTTTGGGGCCTTAGAAGCATCCTCGGCACATAGTAGGTGCTTATTAAATTGAATGGGTGCTTGGCTGGAGGGAGGAGAATGGGTGGAGAATGGGAGGGAGAGGTAAGGTCTGGAGGAAGGGAGGAGCCCTTTGTGCTGGATGTCTGCCCTCAGCTGCCCCTGCTCCCTCCTTACCCTCCCCCTGCCCCCGAGGAGGCTGACTTGTGCGGATTCTGTCAACGGGTCCTCCTGAGCTCGGGCCTTCAGTTATAGGTCTGGCCAATGGTTTGACCTTTGTGTACAGGTTCCGTTGTGCTCAGCGGGAGGGACAGGGCAAAGTTGTTACTGTTTTGAAATCTCGCCCTCCCCCCTCACTGGGGCGGATGTGAGAGTGCCGGCATGCAGGCACTTTGTCACCGGGGGTGCTCGGGGGTGCGGTGACTTCTCACCGATAGCTCCCTCAGCACCACTGCCCAGGGGAGGTACCACCTGGCGTTCAGCTACTTACTGCACCAGTGTCCTGCACACGGCGTCTTGACCGCTCTTCCTGGAGCCCTCAGGGCAGCCAGGTGTCTTGGGGGCGGCTTTGGTGCCGCCAGACCTGGGTTTGAATCCTGGCTGTGCCTTTGTAGCCGGGGGGCCTCAGGCACATCTTCGTCTCCTCCAAGGTCATTCCCCTCCTATAAATGGGGGTCGCAACAAGGCCATTTGGATGATCCTGTAGATAGGCTAGAAGAGCCGCCGGCATAAGTCACCTGTTTGCAGGTGTAACCTGGCCGATGGTCCTATAATTTACAACGCTGTTGGCAATTTCCCCCTGCTCATGCCTGACGTTTTTCCAGGTGGAGTGGAGCCCACGCCACTCCTCAGGCTCTAGAATCCAGAGCTCCAGACGCCAGCTAGAGAAGTCCGCATGTTCACACGACTGCTTTCCCCCTCCCTCCTGCCTCCCTCCCCACTCTCCCCCGCTCGCCCCACCTGTCTGTCTGACGAATGTTCTAACAAGGCTCCAGGACTGCAGTGACCCCATCTTTGCCTGCCTTCACCGGTCACCACATCACTGCTGCCTCCTGCCTCGGAAATCAGTCCCATAGGCTTAGAAACATAAGCGAGCACTCAAGGCTTTGACCCTGGCACTCCCAAACCCAGCAAATACTCCCACGTAGGGTCTCTCTGGGCAGGCCACCTCCTAGGCAGGGGCCCAGCGTGGAGCTCATCTGTGAGGCTCGGCCCTAGTAACTGATGACACCCATCCTCCCCTGATGGGTGTGACGCAGAACGGCTGGCCAGGGCACCGTGGGGGGCCACAGGAGCAGCCCAGATGAGGCCCAGGTGGGTCCTTCCAGCCCCTCTTCATCATCGGCCCTCAGCTGCACACCCTCGGCAGATGCTGTTCCCTGTAGTTCCTTGCTGCCCCATTAGTCCAGACGCCCTCCCCGCCAAGAGGCAACCCGACGTTGTAGCAGGTGGGAAGGCCTCTTTACAAGGCAGGTATGATCAGATTGGCCCAGATTTTTTTTTTAATTTAAAAAAAAATTTTTTTTAACGTTTATTTATTTTTGAGACAGGGAGAGACAGCATGAATGGGGGAGGGTCAGAGAGAGAGGGAGGCACAGAATCGGAAGCAGGCTCCAGGCTCCGAGCTGTCAGCACAGAGCCCGACGCGGGGCTCAAACTCATGGATCGCGAGATCATGACCTGAGCCGGAGTCAGATGCTTAACTGACTGAGCCAGCCAGGCACCCCAGATCGGCCCAGATTTAAGCACATCAGCCTTAGAATACAAACCAAACTCTTGACTTTTGTTCACCGGGCCCCCCCATTTCCCAGCTGCTTCTCCCACTTCTCCGCCCTGGTCTGTGCACCCCTACACCAGCTTTTTCTCTGCCCACTGCCCCCCCAGGGCCTGTGCCTGTGTCTCAGCCTGGAAACCGCCCCCTGGCCAACCCTGCCGTCCCATCAGATTCCATCCCAAATGAGGCTCCTGCTTTGCACCCTTTTGTGATTTCAGCTGCAGTCTTTAATGTGCCCCTGATTCCTTCCCCCCAGTTGAACCAAGAGGGCAGGATGTGGTCTCGCGGGTTAGGCTCTTCAGAAGCAGACACTGACACAGAACTTGGGCTCCGACATGTTTCTCGGGCATCGGCACCTGTCAGAGGAAGTCAAAGACAGCGGAATCAGGGGCGAGTCCAGCGCTGGTGTGGCAAGGCTCAGCTCAGCTGGCGGAGGCTGCAGACCAGCGCCTGGCACAACGTCCTGCCTTCAGCCCCAGCAGCTGGACCTTTGGCCCCAGCGTAGCTTGGCAGCCGATGCCAGCTGCGCCTGGAAGGCATGACCTTGTGAAGGACGCTGTCACAGCTGGGCAGTCCTTCCTTGAAGGGGGACAGGGCACACCTCACTGCACACCGCGCACGCATCCACGGGGCTCAGCAGAGGGTCTAAATCCAGCCCAGAGGCCCCTGTGTCAGCCGCACCTCCAAAGGGGACGTGCTTCCTAATTTGCATGAGGGCACCATATGGCCTGGCAGCTGCTGGACGGAAGTGAGGAAAACCCTACAAAACTAGGACTGGGGACCCCAAACACGTCCAGCTGCCCTGGCCTGGCCCCACCCCCCACCCCATTCGCCAAAGAGTTGATACGAAGCAAGTTTGTACTCAATTACGATTCTACACGTCTTTCTCTTTTCTTTTTTAAGTTTATTTATTTATTTTGAGAGGGAGAAGCAGGGGGAGGTGCAGAGAGAGAGGGAGAGAGAGAATCTCGAGCAGGCTCTGCACTGGCAGCGTGGAGCCAATGCAGGGCTCGAACTCACGAACCGTGAGCCGAAACCGAGTCTGACACTTCACCGTCGGAGCCACCCAGGCGCCCGTGTTTCTTCAATTACAGCACCTTTGCTCTCGTCTTTCAAACCCATCAGGGGGCACTCCCTGGCCTGAAATCTATGGGACGGCTGGCCCTGTTCCCCTCTGTCTCCACCAGCAACAAGCCCTTCTTGTTTTTCTCAGAGGTGGAAACAGAGTTTGCAAAGTGTCTGTGTGTCTCTTTCACGGTGTCTGGGAGCAGCAGACTGGAGAAGCCAAGGAGCTCAGCTCTTGCTTTTTCTCTCCGTTTTTTAACTTCATCAAAGCATTGAGGGACTTTTTCCTTCCCAGGAAGATGCAGTTTAGTAACATCATCTTGGCCAGCCAGGCGGGCAGAGAGGAGATTTTTCTAAGCCCAGACCCAAGTACGTCCAAGTACGCTTCTCCCGCGCACCGCGTACAGGCCCCTGCTGGAGATTTGAACGCAGTATACGTCAACTGCATTTCTATTTGCGAAATGACTTTCACGCTAAACGTATCCTGTACCACTTTGCACAGATAAAGACTAACATTCACGAAAATGTGTGATGGGGAAACCGAGAAACCTTGGAAAAGATCTCCATGAGTCTGTGACTCATTCTGTAACGGAGCGGAATAGAGGAAGGGAGGTTGGAAGAATTACCAGGGTGAAAGGTAGTAATGGGGTGAGTTGCTAATGAACTAGAAACGAATTTTTTTTACTAGTTAATTTTTCAAGTGTTTTCGATAGCCAATTAGCTAGTTTAAAAGCTTAAAGGAGCCCTACATCCATCAGGAGAGCCACCTCGTTAGCTCAGACATGTCAACCCCCATACACCTTGGGAACAGTCACTGCATCAGCTACCATCACAATGACTGTTTATTGAGTTCTTCCTACATACCAAGCTCCTGACACGTGTCAAACCTTAGACAACCCTATGGAGCTGGCGTTCAATGTCGAATTCATGGACAAAACACTGAGGCAGAGAGAGTTGCTATTTGCCCCAGGTCTGCACCGTTTATGTCCACGGTCCACCGTTTGCTCTCCCGTCCATTGCTTGTCTGAGCCCCGAAGGGTCCACTGAGATCTCATTCCTGAGCACCCATCTGGCTTGATCTTGGTTCTGGACCCTCAGGGCATTATGAACCAACACCTATGCATTGTGGGTACAAACACTGTGGTGGGTAACATCTGGGTTCAGATCCACGTGCTGGCATGGGCATGCTGTGTAATCAGGACAAGGAGCGTTATCATTCCGAGCCTCGTCTTTCCAAGCTGGAAAACAGAGAGTTACAGGAACCCCCCCACTTTTCGAAAGTTGGCCCTATGTGACTTTGCTTTTGTTATTATTATTATTATTTTTAATCTTTATTTTTGAGAGAGAGACAGAGTGTGAGTAGGGGAGGAGCTGAGGGGAGGGAGACGCAGAATCCGAAACAGGCTCCATGCTCTGAGCTGTCCACGCAGAGCCTGATGCGGGGCTCGAACTCACGAACCGCGAGATCATGACCTGAGCCGAAGTCGGCCGCCCAACCGACGGAGCCACCCAGGCGCCCCTATGTGACTTTGCTTTTACAAAAGACCTACGTTAGGATCTGTTTTTGCCAGAGAAAGCAACCCAAGGAGGCTTTTGGTGCCTGTCCCTTCAAGACCATCTCCCTCTCTGCACGCGAGGAAAGTGAACATCGAAGTCCATGTGTTTTTGGAGGGGAACCTTCACAGAGGCAGCGAGAGGGGCGCCCGCGGCCCCTTCCCGGGGAAACATGGGAAGCATCTCAGACTCTCAGCGGCCAGACTCAACCGCCTGCGGGCATCTGTGCGTTAGCTCCATTTATTTTGTGAATTCAGTAGCAAGACGGGTCCTAAGGTAGCAGAAAAGCCTAAGCGAGGTTATTTTTTGGGCCTGGGAACTCAAAACATTGTCCATATAGGTTAATGGTAACCGCTTCTTGGCTTCGTGCCATGTCAGCTTTTGAAAGGTTTCGTAGGAGCACTCTGCCCTTGGATAACGGGGGAAACCTGTGTCACCTTGTCGGGCTGTTGTTAGTAATAAATGAAAGTATTAAAAGCTGTACCTTTTCACGCTGCTGACCCTAAACTATTTTCATTTGTGTGGCTCTTACATGTAACCACGTGCTTCTGAGTACAAGGAAATGAGGGATAGAGCATGGCATTGAGCTGAAGCATCCCTGCGGCCCTAGGCAGTGTTTTGCAAAGTACGCCGCATGGACCACCTTCCTCAGAGGGACACGGAAGGCTCGTAAAGCGCTCGGATTCCGGCGGCCCACCCGAGGCCTCCTGCATCTGAATAGTGGGGGCAGGGGCTGGGAGTCTGCATTCTTCAGAAACTCCCCAGCCTGGTGATTCTTACGGCTGCCAAGTCTGAGGACCCTGTGGCGTCACAAGTCAGGGAAGACAAGGGTGTCCTGGACACGTGAGCTAACACTGGTGCCATGGACTGAATGTTCAGTCCCCCCAAATTCGTAAGTTGAAATCCAACCGCCAAAGTGATGGTGTTAGGAGGTGGGGCCTTCGGAGGTGGTGAGGTGATGATAGTGGGCCCCCACCATGGGATTAGTGTCCCTTCAAGACCGTCTGCCTCTCTGCACGCAAGGACTCTGTGAGAAGGAGGCCATCAGCCCTCGCCAGGAGCCTAATTGGCCCTCGCCTTGATCTTGGACTTCCCAATCTCCGCAAGGGTGAGAAATCCACTTAAATCTGTGGTTTAAGCCCTCCGGTCAACGGATGGCTGTTATGGCCACCCAAGCGGACTAAGACAACTGCAAAAACAGGATCAAATCAAATGTCCTGTCTTCCACCCTCACGGGGGCTCAAGAGGAGGAGAGAGCAGGTGGTGTGAACCTCGGGGGGCAGGTGAGGACCCGGCAGGCTGAACAGCTCCCTACTCTGTTTCAGGGCTTCGCCCGCTCACCTCGTGTTCCCCGGAACAGCGTGAGTGCAACCACGCTTCGTCCTTCGGCCTTGAGGGAGCATGGTGATGACTCGGGTACCCGCATCTTCTTCCCCAAATCTGCCCCGGCTACCCAAGCCCACCCTCTCCGTAACGTCCGTCACAGGGCTGCATTTTTGGAAGAGAAAAAAATCGCCCTGTGGGGGCACCGTGAGCTATCATGTGAAGGCGATGAAGTGTCGAGGAAAGAGCCGGGACTTTGGAAGCAGATGTCCTTCACCGGTTCATCAACACACGCACACGGGCCACCTGCCATCTGCCAGGCACCACGTGGGCATCTGGGATGGAGCGGCGGGCAGGAAAGTGGTCCCGGCCCTCCTCGCAGAGCTTCTAAGCGTGTGCACACGCACACGTGAGTGCCAGCGACTTACAAAGCACTTTAACGCGCGTTCCAAGTGATTGGAGAAAGGCGGAAGCAAGAGAGACCCGGACCTTTAAAGGAACAAAGACGTTTAGAGCAGAGAGCGAGAGGGTGAGGGAGACAGAGACAGAGGAGAGAGAGAGAACATGACGGAACGAGAATGGATGTGGCATGGCTGAAACGGGGCTGCAAAGGAGGCGAGGGTAGGTGATGAGCGCCTCTGGAAACCGCATTAAGGAGTTTGTACTTTCACCCCCAGGGCACTGGGGAGCCACTGAGGGATACTGAGCTCCGCAGCGTTTGATCATTCAGACAGCTCTGACTGCAGGCTGGCGAATAGACGGAAGAAACAGGGTGGAGGCAGGCGGGCAAGAGCTGTGCTGTGAGGGCAGAAACGCCCTGTCTCCCCTCTTGCTGGCTGTGACCTGTTCAGGCCCAGGGCTCACATCTCGCAGAGACAGAAGGGCTCCTCCTGTGCAGAGTTGGAGGGAAGACTGACGATCACATGTGGCCCACCTGGCACATTTTGTGCGTCATACGCAGCAGCAGTTAATCTGTGGCTGCCCTTGGCCCCGTCTCGGGCTCAGAGTCCTGATGACCTCCTTCGTGTCCCCAGTAGTGCCTCAGGGGCTGGAAAAGCCGTGCCCACACCAGCGTCAGGACCTGCCAATGATTCCGCTCCTGGAGAATCACTTCCGAACCCCAGGCCTCAGCTGGTGTCCTGACCCTGGCCCGGCTAGCAGGTTGACGAACGCAGGGCCCCCGCACGCCCCTGGGCCTGAGCCCCAGCTGTTCTCAGAAATGTGTCTTTAATAGCTACCTTACCACTCGGCTGATGGACAGGCCGTGAACATCCAGCAGCCCGAGCACAGAGCTAACAAGGTGAAGGGGGGTTTCGGAGACGATTGTGCAGGCGTCCAGGGCCTGGCCTCTTCCCAGGCCCTTCCTGGCATCCGTCCTCTTTGTTTAGGGTTCAAGACCAGAGGCTGCCAAGTTTCTGACTGAAGGTCTTGCTACGGCAGCCGGTGACATCTTAATAGGTCAATAAGCTAAAAAACAAAACACAACAAAACAAAGCAAAAACAGCCGGGGAAGCCGAGTGTGCACCATGAACTGATCACGGCCGCAGGGCAGACGGTGAGGTGGGAGGGCAGGGGTGCCGGGGGAGGCTCTCCTCCCAAAAATACAGAGAGTGCTGGCTGCTGGGCCCTCAGAGGGGGCCCACGCTCAGCACAAGCCTCCATGCCCTTCTTAGGGGATGAGTGAGACTTTCCGAGAAAGCTGGCCAAAGAAGAGGAAATCCACCAGGCCAGAAAGGGCACGAGCGACAATTCCACTGGGCAGAGGGACTCCAGTCTGCCCCCGTGCTCACTTGTTCACAAAGCAGTGGGCGGCGGCTCTCCACGGAGAGGCTGTGTTCTGTGGCCGATCTGGACGGGGCGTGGTGCACACGGCCCAAGTTCGGGTCTGGCTGCGTGCTTCCAAGGGAGGGAGACCAGCTGACCTCAAGCCCCCGCACCCTCCTCTGCAGAATGCAGGCTGTTGGGAAGATGAAGCGAGCCATCCATCGATCGGAAGCCGGGACTGAGTGATAACGATGTGACAATGCACACGCGATGAACGTGCTAACACAGGTTTAGAGACAAGTGTGTAAGGGGCACTGGAGCTGGGAGGGAAGTGGAGAACAAGACGCTGATGTTGTTCCAGTGGGAGAGACAGGCAGAAGGAGTTGCAAGTGCAAAGGCCCTGGGGTGGGAGCGAGTGTGGTGTGTCTGAGGACGAGCAGGGAGGCCACGGGGCTGGAGGGGAGTAGCGGGGGAGCAGAGAGGGGATGAAGGGGTGCAGAGCCTGAGAGCCATGGTAAGGACTTTGGCTGGCAGCAAGGGAGGGGCTAAAAGATACCTATTATAGATCACCTGCTGTGTGCCAGGCCCTGGGGATCCGAGAGTGGGAAGGCAGGTATGGCTCCCCTTCAGAATCCCAGGGGACCGCCTTCCGAAGAGCCCCAGGGCCATCCGTGAGGAGTGCACTTAATGCCCCAACCGCCATGTGCAGTGGCTCACACCCATTTGGCAGCTAGAGAAACCGAGGCCAGAGGAGACTCACATAGCCAGGAAGGCTGCTGCGTGGCCAGGCTCCCTTGCCGTCTGGTTTCCGGTTGGGTTGCCTGACAGGAGCCTCCGGTACCCGCTCAGAGGCTGGGGGGAGAGAGGGGCTGGGGTATCCGTGCCTCTGGTTCCCTTTTCGGAACTGAGGGTTGAGAGAGTCTGCATTGCCCCGCCTCTGTCAGGTGACCCCCTGGCCTCAGGTCTTGCCAGGTGCCGAGAGCCCCTCCTTGGAAAAGGGGTAATGGCTTCTGTGGTTGCTAGTCTAGGGCGGGAGCCCTGCTTCTTGTGGTTCCCACACCTTGGTAACGAGTACTGGCATTACCTCCATGGTTGTCACCCCTTTGAAGTGGGCGCTGTTCCACCTGGGACCTGCCGAGCATATAGTGAACAGAGAACAAAGCAAAAAGATACCAGGAGGGTCCCTATGCCATCCCCGAGTTGCCAAAGCCCACCCTTCGCTGGGTGTCCTGTTACTTCCCCTGGGAGCCCAGCCTCTGGTTATGAGCATAGGCCTGGGCTAGACAGAATGGGATCAAATCCCAACCCGGCCACTTAAGAGCTGTGTGACCTCGGGCAGGTTACTTAACCTCTCTGCGCGTCAGCTTTCTGTTTCCTACCCTGGGGATGATAATGGTTCCTGCCCTTCAGGCAGGGTTACAGTTTCAAAGAACTACCTCACAGAGCCTGGCACGTCGCAAACACGTGAAAGTTTGGTTAGCCCTGCTTTTCTACCATCATTTTTGCACGCTGAGAATACTTTTGGGGCATTTCCATTCCAGAAATGACGGATGGTGCTCATAATTTTTTTCTGCCTCGACATACCCGTTGGTAAATAGCACTTTGATGTTTCCCTCGAGGGGAGGGGTGTTCACGAGGACTCTGTTCTTTGTGACTTGAACACTGCCCCATCTCTGAATCCCATCCCACCTGTGACATCCTGGGTGGCACTCTCCTCCATCCCACATGTGGAAGAGGGTGCGTCCCAGGGGGCTCAGGCAGGACATCAGGTCGTACCCTTCCTGTATCTTCTGTGGGGGTGGGTACCCAGCAATGTCCCTGAGCCCGGCTGTCCACGGACAGAGGTTGGCACTTAAAGAGGTCACGACAGTAGATCCCAGGACCTCGGAGCATCAGGTAAGAAGGCAGCAATGAGCTTTGCTGGATGATTTCCTTGTTTTCTAAAAGGAAAGGATGCCAATTATTTTTCCCCTTCTAGGATATTTAAGCGTTTTGGATCCATCCATCCATTCCTTGATTCAATAAATATGTATTGACCGCCCTTTATACTCTGGCTGACTGTTTTAGGTGCTGGGGATATAGTGGTTAACAAGACAGAAACATCCAAATACAAACCTGTCCTCCCTCTGGGGCATCCAATTAAAAGCTGAAAGATGAAACAAGGAGAAAATGGACATACAACTTTCCCTCCGATCAAAAGACCACAGTGAAAAATACAAAAAGGCACAAGGAAGAAAGAATCCCGTTCCCCAGGGACAGTGACTGTCATATGTCAGTGTATTTTCTTCTTTTCTTCCAACATGTGTGTTCTAAGAACCATCAAGGTGATTCAGTGTGTGCAGGTTTTTAACCTGTTTAATTGTAAATTAAAACAGATCGAAAACCCCACTAAACAACTATACAGCTGAGTGAGTTACTATGAGGCGAACGTCCTTGTATCTCCTCCCCTGGACAGAAGCAGAACTTTGCTCTCTACCCTCAAAAACCCTCCACTATTCCAACTCCCTCTTCCAAAAGGGACCCTTCCCTGCCTTTTACAGCAACTGCTTCCTCGTGTTTCTCTACAGTTTCACTGCCTGGGTGAGGTGCCGTAGCCCCTATCTGTTGGTTTTGCCCATTTGAGAAATCTGTTATCTCTTCTAAATCTGTCTCTCTCTCTTTTTTTAAAGCTTATTTATTTATTTGGAGAGAGACACAGAGGGAGAGAGAGAATCCCAAGCAGGCTCTGCACTGTCAGCACAGAGCCTTACGCAGGGCTTGATCCCACGAACCGTGTGATCATGACCTGAGCCGAAACCAAGAGATAGATGCTTAACTGACTGAGCCCCCCAGACACCCCAAGATATATTTTAACCCATAGTTTCCTCCTCCTTCCTCTCCTCTCCCTCCCAATATTTGTTATAAACTGTAGCAGAACCCAAGAAAGTTGGCCCGGGGAGTTTCCCACCATCTGGGTTTGGCTGATTGAATACTCTGGGGAAGTTTAACATGTTCCTTTCTCCTCTGTGTTTTCTTCAAATTGGCAGCTGGTCCACCAGCCATTTAGGCAAAAGCAGCAGGTGATTTATAAGAGAAATTATGTCTTGGGAGGGGAGGAGCCAAGATGGCGGAACATCATGGAAGTTTTTTGTGTGTCTCGTGTCCCTGAAACACAGCCAGACCAATACTAAACCCTCCTGCACACCTAGAACACTGATCTGAGGGTTAACACAACAATCTGCACAACCTGAACCACAAAACTCAGCAGGTATGCGGCATGGAGAGGTGAACTTGGGGAGGGAGAAGCCGCGGAGGGCAGGGAGCTGCTTTTGCGGGCAGAGAGAGGACGGAGACTTGGGAAGAGTTCAGGAAGAGCACCGCCTCCCACCCTGCCCAAAGCAGCTGGAGAGAAAGTAGAAAAGTGGAAACAGCCACAGGGACTGAACTAAAAAGGGAGAAAGGAGAGGGTTTAAATTCCATGAAGACTATAAACAGGGGAGCGCGGAGTCTGAAACTCCTCAGCTAGATACCTGGTGATGCTCAGGTGGGAAGGGTGAATCCCCAGGAGCAGAGTGGGGTCCCGGGTCCTTCAGGCCACATGGGGAGAGGCGGTTCCCCCACTGGGAGGACACCTGGTAGAGGTTGTGTGACCCCCGGACAGGTAAAGGCCCCAGTGGATGCGGGAGACCAAGCACATTTTCTGGCGGTGAAGCCAGTGCCAGATGTGTGTTGTGATTTTCCATATTCCCTGAAATGCTGTTGCTACACGATCACATGAACTTTTTCTGGGGCAGGCGGGAACCCAGCCGCAGTCTCTGGGCACTGGCAGCAGTATGGTCCCACGAACGTTCCTGGGTGCAGCTGGCATTCAGCCACCGTTCGGTGAGACCCTCCGTAGGGGGGCAGAACGGGTCAAAGCCACAGTCCCTCAGAAGTAAGGGGTCGAGAAAAACAGCCACATTGGAGACAAAACTCGGGAGGGAGGTGCCGTCTGGGACTTGATCATGGACTGTGTAAAAGTGGAGAGTGGATGGAAGCCGAAGACAAAGGACAGGTGCACGATTGCTGATCAGGGAGAAGAGAGTTAGGATACTAGAGACTGGGTAGCTGGGTGACGCTATTTTCACCACTCCCGCGCATGTGCTTACGCACTTACAAGCGCAGCAACCATCCACCCCAGTGAGCTAAGCAGTGCCATCTAGTGGAGAACGGAGCTGTTACACTAAGCCCAGCCCAACTGGGCCAACCTCGCTCTTCAGGAACATAAGTCTCTCCGCCTACTTAGTTTATGGACTATAAAGCGCTTCGTAGTCTGACTTCTAGGGGAAAATGAAATAGTTTCAGTCATATTTCTGTCTGTTCACCGGTCCCTCTATTCAATTTTCTTTCTTTCTTTCTTTTTTCTTTTTTCTATTTTTCATTTCTTTTCTTTTTCTTGAAAACAGAATGAGAAAAAATTCATTTTTATTTTCAATTTTTATTAAAAATATTTTTCTTTAATTTTTTTCTACTATATTTTTTACCTTTGTGTAAATTTTTTAAAATTCTATTTTACTCCCATCATTTCATTTTAGTCTACTTCAGTGTATGCATTTTTTTCAAATTTTCAAACGATTTCATTCTTTTTTCTTTTCCCTTTTTTCTCTAATCTATCAAGCCCCATTCAACAGCCAGACCAAAACACACCTAGGACCTAGCATCATTTATTCAATTTTGCGTATGTGTGTTTGTTTTTAATTTTTTAATTTTAATATTTTTAATTTAAATTTTTTTCATTTTAATTTTTTAACCTCATTAATTCCTTTTCTCCCTTCAAAATGATGAAATGAAGAAATTCACCCCAAAAGAAAGAGCAGGAAGAAACGACAGCCAGGGACTTAACCAACACAGATACAAACAAGATGTCTGAACCCAAATCTAGAATCATGATAATAAGACTGCTAGCTGGAGTCAAAAATAGATTAGAATCTCTTTCTGCAGAGATAAAAGAAGTAAAAGTTAGGATGAAATAAAAAATGCTATAACTGAGCTGCAATCTTGAATGGATGCCACAATGGCAAGGATGGATGAGGCAGAACAGAGAATCAATGATATAGAAGACAAACTTATGGAGAATAATGAAGCAGAGAAAAAGAGGGAGACTAAGGCAAAAGAGCACGATTTAAGAATTAGAGACATCAATGATGCATTAAAAAGGAACATCAGAATCATAGGAGGTTCCAGAAGAGGAAGAGAGAGAAATAGGGGTAGAAGGGTTATGTGAGCAAATCATAGCAGAAAACTTCCTAACCTGGGGAAAGACACAGACATCAAAATCCAGGAAGCACAGAGGACTCCCATTAGATTTAACAAAAACCGACCATCAACAAGACATATCATAGTCCAATTCACAAAATACTCAGGTAAGGAGACAATCGTGAAAGCAGCAAGGGGAAAAAGTCCCTAACCTACAAGGGAAGACAGATTAGGTTTGCAGAAGACCTATCCACAGAAACTTGGCAGGCCAGAAAGGAGTGGCAGGATATATTCAGTGTGCTGACTCAGAAAAAATGCAGCCAAGAACTCTTTATCGAGAAAGGCTGTCATTCAAAATAGAAGGAGAGATAAAAAGTTTCCCAGACAAACAAAAATTAAAGGAGTTTGTGACCACTAAACCAGCCCTGCAAGAAATTTTAAGTGGGACTCTCTGAGGGGAGAAAAGATGAAAAATAAATACACAAATACATACATACTTACATACATACATACATACATACATACATAAATACCAAAAGCAACAAAGACTAGAAAGGACCAGAGAACACCACCAGAAACTCCAACTCTACAAGCATCATAATGGCAATAAATTCATATCTTCAGTACTCACTCTAAATGTCAATAAACTAAATGATTCATTCAAAAGACATAGGATAACAGAGTGGATAAGAAAACAAGATCCATCTATATGCTGTTTACAAGAGACCCACTTTAGACCTAAAGACACCTTCAGATTGAAAGTAAGGGGATGGAGAACCATCTGTCATGCTAATGGTCGACAAAAGAAAGCCAGAGTAGCCATACTTATATCAGACAATCTAGACTTTAAAATAAAGACTGTATCAAGAGATGCAGAAGGGCATTATATCATAATCAAGGGGTCTATAGACCAAGAAGACCTAGCAATTGTAAATATTTATGCCCCAAATGTGAAAGCACCCAAATATATAAATCAATTAATCACAAACATAAAGAAACTCATTGATAGTAATACTGTAATAGTGGGGGACTTTAACACCCCACTCACAACAATGGACAGACCATCTAATCAAAAAATCAACAAGGAAACAAAGGCTTTCAATGACACACTGGACCAGATGGACTTAACAGATATATTCAGAACATTTCATCCTAAAGCAGCGGAATATACGTTTTTCTCCAGTGCACATGGAACGTTCTTCAGAATAGACCACATACTGGGACACAAATCAGTCCTCAGCAAGTACAAAAAGATTGAGATCATATCGTGCATATTTTCAGACCACAACTCTATGAAACTTGAAATCAACCACAAGAAAAAATTTGGAAAGGTGACAAATACTTGGAGACTAAAGAACATCCTACTAAAGAATGAATGGGCTAACCAAGAAGTTAAAGAGGAAATTAGAAAGTTCACGGAAACCAATGAAAATGGTAACACCACAACCCAAAACCTCTGGGACGCAGCAAAGACAGTCATAAGAGGAAAGCATATAGCAATCCAGGCCTTCTTAAAGAAGGAAGAAAGATCTCAGATACACAACCTAACCTTATGCCTTAAAGAGCAGGAAAAAGAACAGCAGATAAAACCCCAAACCAGCAGAAGATAGGAAATAATAAAGGTTAGAACAGAAATTAATGCTCGAAACAAACAAACAAAAACAGTAGAACAGATCAATGAAACCAGAAGCTGGTTCTTTGAGAGAATTAACAAAATTGATAAACCACTAGCCAGTTTGATCAAAAAGAAAAAGGAAAGGACCCAAATAAATAAAATTAAGAATGAAAGAGGAGAGATCACAACCAACACAGCAGAAATAAAAACAATAATAAGGGAATATTCTGAGAAATTATATGCCAATAAAATGGGCAATCTGGAAGAAATGGACAAATTCCTAGAAACATATACACTACCAAAACTGAAACAGGAAGAGATAGAAAATTTGAACAGACCGATAACCAGTAAAGAAATTGAATTAGTAATAAAAAATCTCGTCCCCCCCCCACCAAAAAAAACCCCACAAGATTCCAGGGCTAAATGGCTTTCCAGGGGAATTCTACCGAACATTTAAGGAAGAGTTAACACCTATTACCTTGAAACTGTTCCAAAAAATAGAAAGTGGAAGGAAAACTTCCAAACTTTTTCTATGAAGCCAGCATTACCTTTATTCCAAAACCAGACAGAGACCCCACTAAAAAGAAGAACTATAGACCAATATCCCTGATGAACATGGATGCAAAAATCCTCAACAAGGTATTAGCCAACTGGATCCAACAACACATTAAAAAAATTATTCACCACGACCAAGTGGGATTTATACCTGGGATGCAGGGCTAGTTCAATGTCTGCAAAAACAATCAATGTGATTCATCACATCAATAAAAGAAAGGACAAGAACCATATGATCCTCTCAATAGATGCAGAGAAAGCATTTGGGAAAATACAGCATCCTTTCTTGATAAAAACCCTCAAGAAACTAGGGATAGAAGGATCATACCTCAAGATCATAAAAGCCATATATGAAAGACCCAACGCTAATATCATCCTCAGTGGGGAAAAACTGAGAGCTTTCCCCCCAAGGTCAGGAACAAGACAGGGATGTCCACTCTCACCACTGTTATTCAACATAGTATTGGAAGTCTCAGCCTCTGCAATCAGACAACACAAAGAAATAAAAAGCATGCAAATCGTCCAGGAGGAGGTCAAACTTTCACTCTTTGCAGATGACATGATACTCTATATGGAAAACCCTAAAGATTCCACCAAAAAACTGCTAGAACTGATTCATGAATTCAGCAAAGTTTCAGGATATAAAATCAATGCACAGAAATCGGTTGCATTCCTATACACCAACAATGAAGCAACAGAAAGAGAAATCAAGGAATCGATCCCATTTACTATTGCACCAAAAACCATAAAATTCTTAGGAATGAATCTAACCAAAGAGATGAAAAATGTATACACTGAAAACTATAGAAAGCTTATGAAAGAAATTGAAGAAGACACAAAAAATAGGAAAAGGTTCCATGCTCCTGGATAGGAAGAACAAATATTGTTAAAATGTCAATACTACCCAAAGCAATCTACATATTCAATGCGATCCCTATCAAAATAACACCAGCATTCTTCACAGAGCTAGAACAAATAATCCTAAAATTTGTATGGAACCAGAAAAGACCCCAAATAGCCAAAGCAATCTTGAAAAAGAAAACCAAAGCAGGAGGCATCACAATCCCAGACTTCAAGCTATGCTACAAAGCTGTAATCATTAAGACGGTATGGTACTGGCACAAGAACAGACACTCAGATCAAGGGAACAGAATAGAGAACCCAGAAATGGACCCACAAACGTATGGCCAACTCATCTTTGACAAAGCAGGAAAGAATATCCAATGGAATAAAGATAGTCTTTTCAGCAAGTGGTGCTGGGAAAACTGGACAGCGATATGCAGAAGAATGAACCTGGATCACTTTCTTACACCATCCACAGAAATAAACTCAAAATGAATGAAAGACCTAAATGTAAGACAGGAAGCCATCAAAATCCTCGAGGAGAAAGCAGGCAAAAACCTCTTTGATCTTAGCCGCAGCAACTTCTTACTCAACACATCTCTGGAGGCAAGGGAAACAAAAGCAAAAGTGAACTATTGGGACCTCATCAAAATAAAAAGCTTCTGCACAGCGAAGGAAACAATAGGCAAAACTAAAAGGCAACCAATGGAATGGGAGAAGATATTTGCAAACGACAGATCAGATAAAGGGTTAGTATCCAAAATCTATAAAGAACTTATCAAACTCAACACCCAAAAAGCAAATAATCCAGTGAAGAAATGGGCAAAAGATACGAATAGACACTTCTTCAAAGAAGATCCAGATGGCCAACCGACACATGAAAAGATGCTCAACATCACTCATCATCAGGGAAATACAAGTCAAAACCACAATGAGATACCACTTCCCACCTGTCAGAATGGCTCACATTAACAACTCAGGCAACAACAGATGTTGGCGAGGATGCAGAGAAAGAGAATCTCTTTTGCACTGCTGGTGGGAATGCAAAATGGTGCAGCCACTCTGGAAAATAGTATGATGGTTTCTAAATAAATTAAAAAAAGAACTACCCTACGGCCCAGCAACGGCACTACTAGGTATTTATCCAAGGGATACAGGTATACTGTTTCGAAGGGACATATGCACCCCAATGTTTATAGCAGCATTGTCAACAATACCCAAAGTATAGAAAGAGCCCAAATGTCCACCAATGGATGGATGGACAAAGAAGATGTGGTATGTATATACAATGGAGTATTACTCTGCAATCAAAAAGAATGAAATCTTGTCATTTGCAACTACGTGGATGGAACTGCAGGGTATTATGCTAAGTGAAATTAGAGAAAGACAAAAATCATATGACTTCACTCATATGAGGACTTTAAGAGACAAAACAGGTGAACATAAGGGAAGGGAAACAAAAATCATATAAAAACAGGGATGGGGAAGAAACAGAAGAGACTCTTAAATATAGAGAACAAACAGAGTGTTACTGGAGGGGTTGTGGTGGGGGATGGGCTAAATGGGTAAGGGACATTAAGGAATATACTCCTTAAATCATTGTTGCAGTATATGCTAACTAATTTGGATATAAATTTAAAAAAGAGAAATTACGTTTTGCAATTTTACTTGAGAATATGACCCAGGAATGGTCCTTCTGGGTGAATATGCTCAGCTACCAACATTATGTATGCTTGCAGTACATTATTTTATTTATTTATTTATTTATTTATTTATTTATTTATTTATTAAATATTTATTTTTGAGAGAAAGAGAGAGCATGAGCAGCAGAGGAGCAGAGAGAGGGAGACACAGAATCCAAAGCAGGCTCCTGGCTCCGAGCTGTCAGCACAGAGCCCAATGCGGGGCTCGAACCCATAAGCTGTGAGATCATGACCTGAGCTGAAGACAGATGCTTAACCAACTGAGCCACCCAGGTGTTCCAAAAATTGACTATTTATGAGGTACAATTCCCCTAGTTTTGCAGAGTCATGTAACCACCACCGCAATTCAGATCTAGAACAGTTCCACTCTTCTGGGATGTGGATTAGAATGTCCTTGTGTTCAGCGATGCTTTCCCGAATTACTACTTTTCCTGTAGGTTCTGTGTCCTTGCTTTGGTGGACTTCCTCAGAGGCTCCTGTTATCTCTTCATTAGGGCTTCTTTCCTAGTCTTCAAGTCTTGTCACTTTTCCTGAAATCCTTCCCCTCTCTTCTTTTCATCATTTTTCCCTCTGCATTTTTGGAGATTTTCAATTGTTAAGTATAGAAGTTCACGCATCTTTTCTTCTGTGGTGTCTGATCTGTTGGGAATCTCATCCAGTGTATTTTTTCATGTCAGACGTTATTTTTATCTCTAGAAGTTTGGGTTCCTCTTACATTTTCCGTGTATCTCCTTAATGTTTCCCCCATCTTCCTGACACTCGATGTCACCTCAAACCAAAGTAGTTACCCAGATGTTTCCCCATCCTTCTCTCTAGATATCATCCTTTCCCTTCCACGGCCACTGCCCATATAGAAAAGGCTTGTTGTTCATTTGTCCACCTCTCTATTTGTTCAGTGTGTATTCAGTAAGCACCTACTGCCTGCTGGTCACTGGGCTGGTGGAAACGGGCAGACAAGGTACAGCCTCTGTTCTTATGGAGATTTCGTTCCACTGGGAGGAGGTGGAAAACAAACAAGGAAGCAAATGTATAATCAGAAAACGTGGTGGCACCTGGATGGCTCAGTTGGTTGAGTGTCAAACTCTTGATTTAGGCTCAGGTCAAGAGCCCTGGGTCGTGGGATCCCTGCGTAGGGCTCCACACTGAGCACAGAGCCTGCTTAAGATTCTCTCCCTTTCTCTCTCTCTTTCCCTCTGCCCCTCTCCCCTGCTCACACTCTCTCTCTCTCTCAAAAAAATGTGATGATGATGTGAAGTACAAGAATTTAGGAGAAGATGCACAAAGGGGTCCCAGAGGTGGTGACATTTATGCTAATCCTGAAAGACCAGAAAGATCCAATCACGGGGGCAAAAAGGAATTGCAGGCATTGAGATTGGCTTGACCAAAAGCTCTCTGGGGGGTGGGGGGAGTTGGAGGCATCATTCATGGAGTTTGATCTTAATCCTAAGAATGAAGGGAAACCACTGAAAGTGTTCAAGCAAAAGAGTAAGACGATAAGTTAAATTTTCTGAAAACATCAGTGGCAGTGCAGAGGATGAATTGGAAAGACAGAAAGTGAAACAGGGGGGCCAGGTAGGGAATGCACCTGTTCAGAGGAGGTGATGGTGGCCAAGTGAGCAGTGAGTGACTTGGGTAGGTCTGGGTGTATAAGAGACTACTGGTTTGTGGCATTAGGGGAAGTAAACTTGATCCTAACCTTGAGTTCACCAGCAGTCAGCTGGATGGACCTGGAAATTTCTCACCCCCTCCCCTTTGCTCAATGTTCAAAATTGTGGTAAAACTTACATAACATAAACTTTACCTTCGGAACCATTTTTAAGAGCAAAGTTCAGTGGTATTAAATACATTCACATGCATTGCGGTCACCACCACCACCGTGTCTGAAACTCTTTCATCTTGTAAAACTGAAACTCTGTCCATGTTAAATTATAGCACCCCTGCCCCCAACTCCCCACCCCTCCCAGACCCTGGCAACCACCACTCCACTTTCTGTCTGTCTGGTTTTGACCACTCTGGGTATTTCATATAAATGGAATCCTACAGTATTCATCTTGTGACTATAAAGTCCTCAAAGTCCATTGGTAGGGGTGTCAGAATTTCTTTCCTTGTTAAGGCTGAATAATATTCTGCTGTATGGATGGACCACATTTTGTATCTCTGTGTTCCCAGCCCCAGCACCTGGTAGGTGCTGCTTCCTGTGTTTCATGAATGAGTGGAAAGATACATGGATGGATGAATTGGACACGTGCACGGACAAATTGTTGGGTTGACCCAACCATGGATGACGCATGCATGGGTGGTTGGATGCGTGGATGGATGATGGCTGGCTGGCTGGATGAATGAGCGGGTAGGTGAATGATGGCTGGGTGGACGGGATGGGGAATGTATGTGTATGACAGATGCGTGGATGGATGGGTGCATAAACAATCTTTCTGCAAGAGGTATTTCCTCGATGGCTTTCTCTAAGGCCTTCCAAATGTGGCGGGGTGAGCCACAGATGGAGAGAATGTGCTTTGCTTGACTCTAGGTAGCATAGGACAGAGAAGAGTTCTCAAACCAGAGGCTTGGGGGCCGGAGTCAGCCTGCGAGTGGTGTATATTTTCATCAAATTAGTTGTCAACTCCAAAAGTGAGGTCACGTCCCGCAAAAAGTCCAGATTTCGGAGTCTCTTGAAAAATTTTTGGCTTTGGCCTCGGTGGGCTCACATTTCTGCCTGAAGACAAGTAACTGGAACTGAATGGCAGACGTTTCCTCGGCTGTCTGGGACCACCCCGTTCCTGGGCCCCCTCCCATGTCCACCTGCCTGCCTCTTCCATTTTGTCTCCTAACAGAGTTAGCCAGCCCTGGAGTGGTGGGTTTGGGGTCAGAGGGGCCTGGCTCAGAGTCTAACCCCATCCCCGTCTCTGCCCCTCCTTGTCCCCCTAAAGAGCCAGCAGGAGAATCAGCTTTTGCGAAAGAGGATCCCTAACGCTGGGTGCTTGTCCTCGCTTTGCCAAAGATTCCGCACCTGGGGCAGGGGACGATGACCACGGTGGGCGCTGTCATCACTGAAGTGCGTTGAGGGCCTTACTGGCATCGGCCCGCGAATCCTCCAGTGAGGTCGGCAGTGTTGTCACCCCACTGCACGAGGAGGCTCGGTCTTTCCAAACCCACGCAGCCAGGAAACGGCTGAGCCGGGCTCTGAGTTTGGTCTTCTGTTCCCAGAGTTTCTGTCTGCTTCCCACAATGATGCGCATAAAGCGCCGAGCCGAGGCCCCTCTGAGCGACCCGCGGCTGCCATTTATTGTGCGTTTGCTGACAACTTTGGGACAGGCGGTGTGACCCCGGGCGCTCTTCTTTGTGGAACTCCCCGATGTAGCACCTCTGGCACGTGCTCCTTCCTCTCTGGTCTGGCTCCAGGCGCCTGGTTGCTGGGCTGGCCCTTTCCCACACAAAGGGCCTGGTGGGCACTTGGGCAGCGTGTCAGAACAGAGGCCCGTGTTCCCAGCCTCCGGGAGCCCCAGGGACTGGCCGGAACATTGGACGTCGTCCAGCTTCGGAGCGCTTCCCAGTCAAATGTGTCCAGCTGACTGTGTTCCCAGGGGACACTGCCTTTCCCACGGCCACACGGGCCCCTGGAGTGGCCTCGGCCACCAGCTTGCCTCTCCGGTCGTCCCAGCCAGGGCCTTTCCCTCCGTGGGAGGCAGTAGGGACATGAGGGCGAGCCTGGGACCTGGGACTCGGTGAGATCCGGGTTTGACTCTGGGCCGATACCTTCTCCTGCCTGAGCCTCACTCTCTTCATCTGTAGGTTGGGGTTGACCGGGCCCTCCTGCCGGCATCACGTAAGGTGCATCCGACAAGTTGCTGCCAAACCAGCCCCAAGCTGCATCTACTCTGGAAGAGGCCCTTAAATTTACATACCCCCCCTTGCATGGCTGGTCACCATGCTCTGGAGTCTGCAAAGGCTATTAGGTTCTCCTCGGGGCACAGGAGCCTGACTCCAGACTCCTAATGTGACTGTCAGACCGCATCCTAAAGAGACACAGGGCCTCTCTTTGCCGACGCTTCCTGCTGGTGAAGTGTGTGTGTGTTTCTCAGGGTGCGGCTCCTGGGAACCCAGGAGGCCATTTCCGGGCAGAGCAGGAAGGAAACATTACATCTTCTACTATCCTTAGACAAATGAGATGGGAGGGACATAAACTCCACCCCCAAAACTTGACGGGCATTGTACAAAGTTAGTACATGAAGTCCTACAATGGAAAAAATAAACAAAACCCTAATATTACCCAGGTTTCAGGTCAATTTAAGACTTGGAGATGGGAGGGGCGCCTGGGTGGCACAGTCGGTTAAGCGTCCGACTTCAGCCAGGTCACGATCTCGCGGTCCGTGAGTTCGAGCCCCGCGTCGGGCTCTGGGCTGATGGCTCAGAGCCTGGAGCCTGTTTCCGATTCTGTGTCTCCCTCTCTCTCTGCCCCTCCCCCGTTCATGCTCTGTCTCTCTCTGTCCCAAAAATAAATAAATGTTGAAAAAAAAAAATTTTAAGAAGACTTGGAGATGGGAGCCGCCAGACTGCCAGAGAAAGGTAGCCTCGCAGAGAAACACAAAAGGTGCGACTCTTACGCCACTAAATGTTATCTTCAAGTATTAAAGGGGGTACCCAAGAAAGAGCCTTAAAACTCCAGGCCACCGGCCACTCATCTTTGTTTTATATTAAATAGAAATAAAAGAATATTTCCCAAAGGTCCAGTTGCCCATGTGTTTTAAGTGAACAGATTAAGAAAACATAAAAGCGTGAACTTCTTTGGGAGACCGGAAGGCCCTCCGACCTCACTGAAGTCAACGTGTCTCCCTCCACTGTGGGAGACGTTGTGTGTATGCTATTTGCGATCCTTAAGAAAATCCCACCCGTGGGGATAAGTACCTTTTCCAGAAGGGTGACCGTAAATATTCCAGCCGATGTCAGGGGGTAACCTTGCTGGCATCCCCAGTGTGGCCTCTGGGGGGCAGAGAAGGCTGCCACTGCACCTGCCTCAAAAGAGGTCACATGCGATGGTGGCCATGGCCCCTGCATGGGGGGTACAGGAAGAGGGCAGGATGCTTCCCCGTGGGAAAGAGTCACTGACTGTGGGCCCAGTACTTTGGGGACCCTTCCAAAAGAGGTCCAGAACTACTCAGACGTTAAGAAGAACTCACACCGGAAGAAGGTTAAAACCACGCGAGCAATTTCTGAACGCTGATTCCTACGGCTTTGTGTAGGTAATTGTGAAGGTCACTTAGAGGTGTCCACCTGGTGAGGTGACAGGCCCAGGTGTCTATTCACTCATCCAGGCGCCACAGTGGGGGTATTTAGTAGATGTGACTGAAGTCCACAATCAGTGACTTTAAGTAAAGAAGACTGTCCTAGATGCTCTGGGTGGGCCTGGCCCAATCAGTTGAAAGGCTTTAAGAGCTGGGCTCAAGATCTAAGTGAAGAAGCAATTCTGCCTGTGGAGAGGGGTCTCCACCCATGCCTGAGGGTCCCAGCCCTGCCTAACAGCCCACGTCAGGGATTCCAGACCTGCCTCGCCAATGCCCACACCTGCAATAAATCCCTTATTTGTCTCCTACTGGTTCTTTTTTGCTGTTAGAACCATGACTGATACAGTAATAAAGGGGCAATAGGAAAAAACAAAGATTTTTTTTTCAGTTTATTTATTTATTTTGAGAGAGAGAAAGTGTGAGTGGGGGAGGGGCAGAGAAGGAGAGAGAGAGAGAGAGGGAGAGAGTGAGAATCCCAAGCCAGCTCCACAACTGTCAGTGACGAGCCTGAAGCGGGGCTCGAACTCACAAACCATGAGATCATGGCCGGAGCCGAAGTTGGATGCTTAACCGACTGAGCCACCCAGGCACTCCCCGAGAAAGATCTTTTCACTGACCTTTTGAGCTCTGTCCTGAAATTTTCACCTAATTACTAATTTTGAAACAAGCCAGGCCTTTCCCCCCTAAGCTCTCCCCACCTTGGGTCTTTGCCCTTGCTGGTGCCTCTGCCGGGACAGCTCCCCCGGGGGCTGGCGCTCACCCGGCTGGAACACTGTCAGAGGCAGGTTGCTATGGAAGTTCCACCTGCTCATGGGGTGGGGGGGTGGGGAAGGGGCACTAAAGTAGCCCCTCCCCCATTGTCACTCTCAGACCCCCTGGTGTATTTCTTGCTTTGCATTTGTCTTTGCCTTATTTGATATTATCTCACGGATGCACCTGCTTCCTTGTTTACTGTTCACCCCCTCTCCCTCATAGCATCTAAGTCCCTTGGAACCTGTCTGTTCTCTTCCTGCTCTATTCAAACAGCACATCCCAGAGTAGTGCCCAGTAAAACCGTGGCACAAATGGATGAGTAAATAAATGAATGATCTGGTGGCTGGATGGCAGGGGCTGGGGGCGACAGCCAGGCTTCTCTCATTCTGTCTCTACTTCTGTCCCTTGCTCCCCAGGGAAGAGCTCCCGCAGGGCATGGCCTTTCCTCCTGCTCCAGACGCAGCTGCTGGGACCTCGGACCTAGACACAGCTTGGAAGAAGCACGGGGCTGCCTGTCCCCAGTGCCTGGCCAGGCTCCGGCACATCCCTGCCCCGGTCACTGGGTACCTGGTCTTCCTCCAGCTCACGCGGTTCCCGTGGAAAACTTCTGGTCTGCAGAATGACGCCAATGGCTCTGGGCCACAAAATGTGTCCAAGCCGCTGGTTCTGGTGGGGACACCTTGTTTCACGTTTAAACAGTAGGCGGGACACGGGAGGAGAAAGAGTCCAGCCCGGCCTGGCCCAGGAAGCACTCTCGCGGACTTGAACCTGGCTTCTGGCCTGGGCTCCAAGGTGGTGAGTCAGGCTGGTAATTGCTGAGCCCGGGCTGTGGGTCCGGGAGATGTTTATTCTCAGCCCTGGAAGCTTCTCGACTCCACGCCAAGAGCACACATCCCATAATACTCGCAGGGCCCCTGCAGAGACTCACACAAGCTGGGACACATGGTCCCATGGCACCCCCAGAGCCTGGGGAGGGGGTCCCATCCTTATGGCACAGAGGAAGAAGCCGGGGCCACCAAAGCTGAACAGACATCTTGCCCAAGAGCTGTCAGCGGGGACGGTAGGCCAGGGGCTCTGATTCTGTGGGTGTCAGGACAGGGAGTCACCCCCTCCCCGGAGGGAGGAGGAGCTGCTCAGTTCACATAAGGGGAGGGGCTTCACGCGACCCCCTCGGAGACCTCTACATGCATCCCCGCTTTTGTGGGGGCTCCAGGAACTCATTCTGGCAGAGCAAAGTCGGCCTGGGTTGAGGAATTGAGGCTACATCTCGGAAGTCACCGCTTCTCTGAAGGAGGGTCATGAATCCTGGGTGCCCGGATTCCTCGGGCCTTATCAGGAAAGAGGACTCCTTCTAGGACAGTGGTCCTGGGCTGCACCCAGGGCCAGAGCCAACTGTGAGAGGCCCTGCTCGCCACCCGGGGGTCCCTGCCAAGCCCAACCTGCCCCCAGGGAGAGGCCCGGACAGCACAGGGCCATCCACCTTACGCGCCTTCCCACCCCGCTTGACCCCTGAGCCCAGGCCGGGGCTCGCTCACTGCAAGCCAGTGAGCCAGCCAGTTCACTGCAGGCCCATCGGGAAGCAGGTTCATATTTAACCAGAGAGCAGGTTTTGATTATTGTCCGGGACTGGGCTTTATTCATCGCTGAATGAGACCGTTTGTGGCTTATGTCGACCACAGGGTGGTCTACTGCGGGAGGGTCCGGCAAAGCCATGGTCATTGCAGAGTTCTCGCCTGGTCGGGGCAACACTCAGTCCCAGGGACATGTGAAAAGAGCCGGTGGGCAACAAAATGACGTTGGCTCCATGACTAACTCCATGTGTCCGGTACATTCTATCTGCCCAGCTCCACTGGCTGGGGGTTCCATGAGGACGGTCCATGTGTGCCTTCCCACTGCCCCACCCCCCAGCATTGGCCTAGCACCCCACCCAGCGCTTGGTGCATCAGAGGCCTTAAAAAGGATTTATTGAGGAAACAGGGAAATGTGATGTCCCGCGGGTCTGGAGTTGTGGAATATCTTG
This sequence comes from Prionailurus viverrinus, assembly GCF_022837055.1. NCBI lineage: Eukaryota > Metazoa > Chordata > Mammalia > Carnivora > Felidae > Prionailurus > Prionailurus viverrinus. Next base: position 5,294,898 of record NC_062563.1, read on the forward strand.
AAGTTAGCAGATGTCCTCAAGGTCCATCATTGAGGGACCAAGCTGCCCTGGAGCAGGGCGTGAGCCCCTCGAGAGGTGGGTGGTGGGGGCCGGATGCCTCTGGACACAGGGAGGGTTATGGAAGGGTCAAGTGCACCACCTGGAAGGGACCCTCATGGTGGGAGGAGCCCTCTGTGTCGCTCCCTCCCTGGTTCCAAATTCAAGTCGAACTGTAATTTCTCTCTGTCCTTTCTTCCTCCTCTCTTCATCAGCCCCTGTTTCCACATCGCCGAGAGCCTTCTATGTGCCAGGCCTGGCTCGGGGCTGCCCCCCGCCCAACCCAGGGGCACATGGTGCCAGGCATCAGGGGTCTCGGGGTTGGAAATCAGGCAGATGTGAGCCAAGGGCAGGAGGTGAGATTTGGGGTCAAATCACAGAGGGCTTTGTGTGAGGAAGTTCGATTTTATTCTTTTTTAAAAAAGCTTATTTATTTTTTGAGAGAGAGAGAGAAAGAGAGACAGAGAGTGCTTAAGCGGGGGACGGGCAGACAGAGAGGGAGACACAGAATCCGAAGCAGGCGCAGCACAGAGCCCCACATGGGGCTCGAGCCCAAGAACCAGGTTATGACCTGAGCCGAAGCTCGATACTTAACCAAGTGGGAAGAACTGAAGGGAAGCCATGAAACATGGGTTTTGTAAAAGGCATCGTTTGTTTTTAAGGAGGCCCCATCCGAGCTGGAGACACAGCCAGGCCCGGCGAGGGACGGCAAGCATTCTGTTCACGCGCATGGGTGCCTCCAAGATCCGGCTTTCCACAAGGAGGCCACTCGCCCATCTGGCTGGCTGGGCCCCTCCTGGGGGAGAGGATGCTGTCATCGTCTCCCCTTGGGGGTGGCCTCTGGAGGGGACCAACCAGCATGACCTCCTGTTGACCCATCTTCTGCCCAAGCCCACGGCCGTCGGGTTGTCTGAATGGCCAAGAGATGAACTCATCGCCACCTCCCGCAGGGCCACTGTCTGAGCGTGTCTGCGGCTTAATCAAGGGACAAGCACACTGTGTTCCAGGGCTGGGCCCGCCAACATCCTTGATGAGTAACTAGGACAGTCGAGGGGACCGGGAAGTGGCAACAATGCCACTATTGTTCTGTGGCTCCAGAGCCCCCGAGCACCGGGCCACACGGCGGGCTGGGCTGGGCCTGCCGACGCAGCTGCTGGGTAAAACCGAGGCCGCCTGGTCAGCGAGGCAGGAGGCACACAGGGGGCAGGGCAGGCTGCCCGGGGTGGGGGGGGGCGCCCCCTCCGCAGACCCACCGGAGGCTCACAAAGCAAATATCTCTCCTTGTCTGCAAACCACAGAGTTCCTTTCTGCAAAAGGACCAGGCCAATAGGCCCAGTGGAGGCCATCTGGCTTCATGTGTGCATTCGTTCGGTCCTTATTCGTTCAAGATTCATCCAGGCCCTTTGAGCACTTTACCAAAAGACGAAACTGGGCAGTGACCGCTTAACTGACATACATATTTTGGGCTAAGAGACTGACTCCATTTGGACATTTAATCCCTAAATGCATAGAAGCCTGTGGCCAGGGGCTGGGTTTGGACTCCTGCCCACCTCTTCTGATGGTGTGGCTTTTGGCTGGTACCTTCACCTCCGTGAGAGGCCTTACAGTGGGGGAATATTAGATACCTTATTCATTTTTTAAAGAAGTGTTTATTTATTTATTGAGAGAGAGAGAGAGAGAGAGAGAGAGAGAGAGAGAGAGAATCCCAAGCAGGCTCCACACTGTCAGCACAGAGCCCGATGCGGGGCTCGAACTCATGAACCGTGAGATCACGACCTGAGCCGAAACCAAGAGTCGGACGCTTAACCGACTGAGCTACCCAGGCCGCCCCCTTATTAGGTTTTTTATTCATAGAAGTAGAGACAAACGTATACCCATAGAGGGTCTGTATAATTTAATTAAAAAATGTGATCTTATCGATGGCTAAAAAAATAAAGAGAGAATATACTTCCTCGTCCACGAGCTATCTGTGGGACAACTTTTTAAAAAGCCACAAAAAACCCTATAACCTCAATAAATTCCAAAAAAAGAGATAACGCAGACACATTTTGACCCTAATATTGAAAACCAGTCATCACGAATGAAAACAAAAAATCCAAAAGAATGTAAGTATTTGTGATTCACCCCCTTTGGGAAACCATGAGGCAGTGTCTCTTGGGTCTAGAGATGAACAAACACCTCCCCTCCGACCCCATGACTCTCCTCCTCAACAGCCAAACTCCAGAAAGCTGAGCTGCTCACCCAGGGCAGGGCCGATTACTCGCATCTTTTCCACACCTCCACCTTCAGGGACATCACCGTGGCAGCTTGTGCAAGGAGTCGGCCGTGTGCAAGGATTTACACCATGGAAATCGGCACACACCAGTCAGGGCTTGTCATCTGGAGAGTATTTCCAGCATACAACGGCTCCAAAGTCACAGAGAGAATGCTCCCCGCGGTGATGTGGCATTGCCCCAAACCGGATGGCACCTGGATGTTCAGCAGCAGTAGAACAGTAGAGAAATCATGGTTATCTTTTCAGGTACCAGAACACTCTGCAGCAAGGACAGCGAGCACACAGTGTCACAGACAGCAATGCGGATGAACCTCGCCGGCACAGAAGAATTTGCATTTTAGGGCTCCGTTCATGCAAAATTCAGAAGCAGGCAAAACTAACTTCTGGTGTTAGAAGTCACAATAATAGCTACCCCCGGCCGGAGGGGAGTGGTCCGGAAGGGGTGCCAATGGGCTTCCGGAAGTGATGGCGATACTCCACTTCCACATCTAAGGGCTGCTCGCGTGTGTCCACTTAGGTGGTGAAGACTCATCGAGTTGACATTTACGATTCGATGTGTTTTTGTGAGTACGATAACCTTTAGGAGGAAGTAAACTAAGAATATAAGATTTGTAAGTAAAATAAAGCCCAACAGGCCGAAATAGAACATTATCTCCTAAATAATCCTTGGGCCAAAGAGAAAACCAAAAGCGAGCCGGAAAAAACCATTTGTCCTACGTAATTAATCACGGGGCTGCTGATCGCAGGCTGGTTCAGAATCCTAAAACATTAAGCGTCATCCAGGTGTTAACAGAGGAGATTGGGCAGACAGAAATCCGTGTGCTGTGAAGGAAGACGGGAGTGGGGACGTTTTCATGGAGGATACGGGGAGCACGGCAGCGAATAACCACCGTCTGTGGGAGGAGAGAAGAGTAAAGAGGACGTTGGTCTGGGGGACTCAGGGAAGAAACTTTCCAGGTTTAGAAACAGCTGGAACAGAGCAGAGCAGACAGGACTTTACGAGTGTGACTTCTGACGTTAAGAGAGACCCTGGCCCACCACTCACCTTCTGCGGCCCTGGGGGTTACCGATGGTGGCACATTTCATCGGTTTGCATTTAATAAACAATAACTTGATGGGCAGAAACAGAGAATGCCAGCCGGAAGGGACCGTGCGGGCCTACTGTTAAATATTTGGAAAGTTTGCAAGCTGGCTCAGGTTGTTTTTTTTTTTTAATGTTTATTCATTCTTGAGAGAGAGAGAGGCAGAGACAGAGACAGAATGTGGGTAGGGGAGAGGCGGAGATAGACATGCACGCACACAGAATCTGAAGCAGGCTCCAGGCTCTGTGCTGACAGGGCCCGAACTCATGACCCAGGGCTCGAACCCATGAACCTTGAGATCATGATCTGAGCCGAAGTTGGACGTTTAATCGACAGAGCCACCCAGGCGCCCCTTGAGAGCTGGCTCTTGAACCGCTGATGGCCTGTAATCGGCCACTGCAGCGTGTTGGGGCCCTGGGAATCGGTAACCACTACGAACCAGGGGATTTCTCCCTCTCTACTCTGGAGAGCTGGCCTGTCAGCACAGCCCTAGGTTTCATTTGCAGATCAGACCATCATCACAGCACTCAGGACCAACCTTGCTAATTCTCAGCATGCCTGGCGGGGGCCAGGGTTTAAGGTACACCATGCACACGGCCTGCTTCCATCCAGTTAGGGTAGCCTGGCCACCGAGCTCCACAGGAGAGCCGGCTCGGGCCTGGTGGCCATTTTGCACATCGTGGCCCCCATCCCCCAGCACCTCAACGGGCGGGGACCCCGCTCTCTAGCTCCCCCCGTTACCCGAAGCCCCCTGGCCTTTCTCCCCACACCCAAACCTGTCCACCGGTCAGTTCCTGGGCTTCATGTGCCGAGGTGGTCCACGAGGCTCCAGACCACGGCCTCCCAAGTGCCAAAGCCCGTGGCCTGAGCCCTTCTCCTTTGCAGTTTGTGAAGTCCTTTGGGGCAAGTGACGCCTCTCTGTGGGGTGGATGGACGCCCCCAATCAGCCACTGGGGGAAGGGGAGCTGTGCAAGTGACAAATCACCGGACAAACAGTAACTTCCTTCTGAGCAGCGTCTCAGAAGAGGTTGAGTGAGGCTGTGACTGGAGGAAGGCACTTGCCGACAGAGAGGAGCCCTCTCCTCCCTCCACTTCCCTCTTGCCCTCCTCTCCGCTCCCCTGTCTCTCCCCTCTCCCCTCCCCCCGCTCTCCCTTCCCCTCCCCTGCCATCTTGCTCCTGTCTCTCTCTCTCTCTCTCTCTCCTTCCCTTCTTCCCTGGCCCTCCAGCAAACTGCAGCTGTCCTGTTCTGTGCCCAAGCACCCCATTATCTGACACGTACTCATCACGAGGACCTGTAACCAGAAGAGTGACCACATACGGTCGGCTCAGCCTGGAACATTCTTCTCCCAGCACCGCCCCCAATCCTCCACCCCCTCTGCCTCTAGCGGGGCAATTCTCACTTCCTTCAGGGCCGCCTTGCCAGATGCACCCATTTTTACGCCTCAAAGGTTTAACAAGAACGTTCCACAAATATCTGTTGAGAACCTACTAAGCACCAGACTCACATGAGCTATGAGACTCCATTTTCTTAGTTTCCTGAGGCCCCTGCCCAAAGCACCTTACCTTCCTTCCTTCTAACACCTTCTGCCTGCCTCTCTCTGACTTAGATAGAGCTCGTCGTGTGGTAGGAGCTCAGTGTACATTGAGAGCCTACTATGTTCTGCTTCTGCTAATCGCTGAAATTTTACGGACGGCCATTGCTGACAGTCCCGTGCCTGCTAAAAAGATGTGGATTTGTGTCAACAGAGGGTCTGAAACATTTTTTCTTCCTTCCACCGTTTTTCTTCAGCTCAGTTTTCCCGCAAAGCGATATTTTCCAACTTGATTAACAGCTGCCGTTTTCACCTTTGATCGAGGCTAACAACTACAGTCGAGATGCCTGGCAACAGCCCCCGACGTTGTAATAAAGTTACACTCGTTTACTTGGTGCTCCAGGAGCACCGGGGGTCATTTATCTGAACGGAGCTTTTCAAAGTTTCAAAATAAGAAAGATAACGTTGTGTTCGTGAATGTCTGCGCTCGGCCGGCACTCAGCGACGCAGCCCTCGATTGCCAGGACCTCCGAGCTCTGACCCACTTAGCAGATCGATGCAGTAGAATGTGAGCTTCTCCAATGTTCCGGAACTTTCTGGTCAGGAGACCAAGCTGGTGGCAGGCAGCGTGGCCAAAAATGCCTGATAGTTTACACGGACGGCCCTGGGATGGCAAAATGACTTGTAGTTCCACGGTCACCCGACTTACTGTTTCAGGAAGTGGGGTTCTTTTCTCCAAGTAGGAGGATTTGGAGGAGTGATCCCAGGGGCGCTGGGCCAGGAACACCAGTGGTTTCCCAGTGAAGCAAACGCCGGTCGCCGAGTGGAAGGGCTCCAACCTCCACGCCAAGAAAAACCGTCCCCTCTGAGACGCGCAGCCAGAATCCACCTTTGGCAAACAGTCTGTGTGATTCTGGCCAGGGAGCTGCGGGCTTTTGTTTGCCTTCAGTGAAGGAAGCCAACGGCAGCGGGTTGGTCGGCTCCGAGCGCCGGACCGGAGCGGGTGGGACGGACCATCTTGAGGGAGCCAGCCCGAGTTTTCCGCCCAGGTGGGCTTCCTCGGGAGCAAAACGGAAAATTTCCTTCTGGAGACACACACGGCTTGTCCACCCCGAAGCAGGCCCCACGTCCCAGGCCCCATCGTTGTAAGTGGGGCTACCCAGACTGACCTCCTTATTAATTATTAATAATAAGCCCCTCATTTCCTCCCCTCCATCACCACCCTCCATCGTGGTGAGGGGTCAACGGTGCGTATCAACGGTGTAATACACCCCCTGGGGTGGAGCCTGTGCCCTGCACTTCTAGCTGTGTGATCTCAGGCATGTTGGTTAACCTTTCTGTTCCTTTGGTTCCTCATTTATGTGTGTGTGTGTGTGTGTGTGTGTGCACATATATATGTATATATATGTGCATATGTATATAAAGTTTATTTATTTTGAGAGAGAGCGTGTGCATGTGCAAATGGGAGAGGGGCAGAGAGAGAGAGAGAGGGAGAGAGAGAGAACCCCAAGCAGGCCCCGCGCTGTCAGCACAGAGCCCGACGCGGGGCTCGAACCCACGAACCGTGAGCTCATACCTGAGCCAAAGTTGGACGCTTGACTGACTGAGCCCCCCAGGCGTCCCTGGTTCCTCATTTACAAAACGGTGCCAGGGAGGGTAACTACATGTTCCAGGCTGAAGGCAGGAATGAATATGATAATTTGCATAACGCCGTGAGCGTTTGGTGCGGGGAGGCAGGGTGATGGTGGAGTGTTGGCCTCTGTGCCTATTGGAACACATCTCAATTCCCACGTCTCTTCCCTCTGTCACTGTCTTGATTCAGGTTGCCATCCTGCTGGAGGTGGGTGAGGACCAGGGGACAGCTACTGATGTGGCTCCCTGCTTCCTCTCCTGTCTGGTTCTGCAGGTTGCAGCCCGAGGGAACTTTGAAACATTGCATTGCCATTCAATCTACCACACACTTGGTGACTCAAAACACCCGATGTTTATCCTCATATCTTTCTGGAGGTCGGAGTCTGAAATCTAGATGCTGGCAGGGCTGGAACTCCTCCTCAAGGCTCTAGACGAGGACCCAGACCCACCAATCCCCAAGGCCCTGGGGACTCACCTGCTCGTTCCTTTGATAAACGATGATGGAGCCTGCGAGGTGAGGGTGAGACCCGACAGGGGCGCTGCCTGGCCACTGATGCTGCAAAAGCTGCTAATAATAGTTGGCAGGAAAATGCAGTTAGAAGATTCCCCTGGGGCCAGGCTACGTGCGCCCCGTTGGCCCAGATAGGATACAAATTGTATTCTATTTGTTTTTATTTTGATGGGGTGGGGGCAGAGAGAGAGAGAGGGAGGGAGAGAAAGAGAATCCCAAGCAGGTTCCATGCTGTCAAGGCAAAGCCGGGCGCGGGGCTCAATCTCACAAACAGTGATACTGTGACCTGAGCCAAAATCAAGTCAGGTGGCTCAGTCGGTTAAGCGTCTGACTCTTGCTTTTGGCTCAGGTCACGATCTCATGGTTCGTGAGACTGAGCCTCGCGCCCGGCTTTGCCCTGACAGCATGGAACCTGCTTGGGATTCTCTCTCTCCTTCTCTCTCTGTGCCTCCCTTGCTCATGCTTTCTCTCTATCTCTCAAAAATAAACGAATGAATGAATAAATAAATAAATATTTAAAAAAACCAAGGAGTTGGACGCTTAACCGACTGAGCCACCCAGGCGCTCCCAGATCATATGATGAAAAATCATTGAAGGTTTTGAGCAAGGAGCAAGTGATCTGATCTGTACTCTACAAAAGTCTCCCTCCCTTAGGGTTGCCAAATTTAGCAAAGAAAACGACAAGGCGCCCCGTTACATTTCAGTTTCAAATAAGTAGTGAATAAACAACAAATGAGTATGTCCAAATGGGACCTACCTATGCTAAAATATATATATATTTATGCAAGGGATGGGGGGAGACGGGCATTGCTGTTTGCTGTGCGCGCATCCTGGAAAAGACGCGCGGAGACGCGGAGCCCCGTGAACAACTTTCCCTCCACACCCTCTTTGCAGGCAGGGGAGTGGATCGCCGGCTGACGTGGGGGGGCCCTCTCTGAACCGTCCCAGGAGTCACGGTTGCGCTGTGCACACCGATCACCTGGGGATCCGGTGAAGGGGCCCGGGAACCTGCATTTGTAACTCGCTCCCTGGTGAGGCTCGCGCTGCAGTGACCCGCAAGGCTCTGGGCCAGTGGTTCCCAAAGTAGGGATCCGAGACCCCCCGCGGTCAGCGCCACCCTGTGACAAGGGCGGGTCCCGGGCCTCATACGGGGCTGCCCCATCCAGGTGCGCTGGGACAAGCCCTCCAGGTGAGGCTGAGAACCGCAGGTGTGGAGGACTGTCTTAGGGCCCGTGCAGCAGTGAGGGAAGAGGGGCCACCTGCTACGCGTGTGGCCGCCAGAGGAGGCGCTGGTGAGGGCGGGAACGGAAGGGGGTGGGGTAGGCGGAGGTCTGAACACTTCCAAATAAGTGCTCCCAGTCCCAGAGCTTCTCGCGTAGGTGCCCCTGCGACCCAACCCTGTCCTGAAGAAGAGGCCAGGGAGAAAGGAGGGGGGACGTGGAGGCCGAAGAGGAAGGGGAATCCACCTCTGGACCCCGTCTTCCAAGGCTCTCCCACCCGTCTGTCCGTCTAGCTGGCGACTTTGGGCATCAGCCTAATTTCTCTAGGTGAGACGTGGGAACCACTGAGGCACGGGCCTCCCACAATTCATGCAGGGAAGAGGCCACGGCAGTAAACGCCCCCCCCTCCCCTGCCATCACCTGCGAGGGGTTCTGTTTTCCTGTGGGTCCCTGTATTTGGGCATCTTCCCGCTGCCCCCTGTTGCTGGTGTCTGGGATCCCCTGGGGGGGGGCAGGGGGAGAACTTTCTCCTCTTCCTTTGTTCACCTGTACCAGATGAGTCAGGTCACTTCGACACCCAGCCTCACGACGGGGTCCCGTTCACACAGACATAAGCGGCCCTCGGCACAGCTCCCCGGTGCTCCCCAGGTACAGCCGAGGCTGAGAACCTCCCCACGTTCCATCCCAGCCCACCTTCCTGTCGCCACCATCCCCCCCCCCCACACCGCATCCCCTGTACCCTCAGGCTGCCCTTCATTCCCTCTTTGCTTCCGCCCCTCTGCCCTCCCTGTACTCGCTAAACCTGCGTCTAGGACAAGAACCAGAAATGGGCTGGCAGGGTCCAAGTTCTTCCTGACAGGTGGAGGAGGGAAGGGCGGGAGTTGTGGACGCGCCTGTTAATTTGGGAGCACACACTCGTCTGGCAACATCCCCTAATGCCCACTGCATGCCAGGCACCGTGTGAGGCCCAGGGGAGCAAAGGTATTGAAAACAAAAAGGATGAGAAAGGGCTGTGGTTTGAGGCAAGCAAGTTCCAGGGAATGAAAATAAAGGGCAGATACGGATGGTAAGAACGACGGCCGGTGGGGATTAACCTGTTCAATCCTCACCAAAAACCTGTGGTTTAGGTACTGATGTGACTTCTCATTTGACAGGCGATGAAAGCAAAGAACAGAACAGTTGCTTATTTACTTAAGGTCACACAGTAGTAGGAGGCAGAGCTGGGATCCTAATTAGGGACTTCTGGGTTCCAGAAGCCGGGGTCTTATCCACAGTGCCCTCCTGCTGTCCTTGGAGTGAGAGACATGGGGTTTTCACCAGCCTAGGAAAGCACGCTAGGGCCCTAGGGAAGGCTTCCTGGAGGAGGCAAAGCCTGAGCTGAGTCTTGAAAGATCAAACGATTCATCACACTTCTTCTGTCTCAGTCACATCTAGCATCTAGGCTGTGCCTGGATAAGGCGGGACAGGAGGGTCAAGGGGAAGGAAGGTGGGCAAAATACCCAGAGGGGGGATTTCCTAACTGTGGCTTGAACAAGGGAAAGAAACATACACTAGATTAACAACAACGGGGCACCTGGGTGGCTCAGTCTGTTAAGCCTCTGACTCTGGATTTCAGCTCAGGTCACGATCTCCTGGTTCGTGGGACTGAGCCCCACATCTGGCTCTGCTCTGACAGTGTGGAACCTGCTTGGGATTCTCTCTCTCTCTCTCTCTCTCTCTGTCCCTCCCCCACTAGTGCTCTCAGTCTCTGTCTCTCCCAAAAGAAATGAATACGCTTACTTTTTAAAAACAACCACCACAACCCCCCAGGAAATTTGCTGACAATGCACAACTTCAAAGTTGAGCATTTTGGCAGCTTTCAGGCACGGTTGTATCCAGGGGGTCATTCGACAGCAGCAAGACTTGACTCTTCTCCCAGCATCTCTTGGCTCTTATTTCTGATTGGTTTCCTTCCAGAGCAGGCTGGGTTCCAAATGACAGCAGAGATGGCTTCCAACAGCTCTGAGCTTTCGTCGCCCTCACAGCTGGCAAGTCAGAAAAGCTCACGGGCTTCCCGCAGAATCCATTTCATTCCCCTGAAGGACTCTGATTGGCCCTGCTTAGGTCATGTGACTGCCCGTCGAACTTTCACGGTGCTGGGCTCAGGGGCATCAAAGCAAAGGGTGTCCCAGGAGGGAGAAGGGCCTGGCGGTGGCTGGAAAGCCGCTCCCTCCCCCTGTCCTGTGGTGCAGGCTCCCACCCTGACCCAGACCTGGAGACCCAGCTGTGGCTCCTGCCCAGCCAGGTTTGGGTGTGCCTGGGGCGTCTGGGTGGCCAGGAGGAGGAAGGCGGCCAAAGGGGGGGGGGTGTGTAGACAAGCCACACGTTTAGACACGATCAAGCACAGCCGGGATCCTGATTGGTCCCCCGGAATCACTGGGACGGTTGGAAAAAGAAACAGGGAAGGCGATGGGACCCTTGAAAGTGAACTGGTGTGAATTGTGAATCTGAGCATCATGAAGTTGAAGATCATTTCCAACGAAGCTCACGCACTACTGTCTGCATTTCTACTTAGCATTTGGCGAACCTTTGCTTCCGGCTCGAGCCTGAATGCGGACGGACGCAGGGGGAGGGAGGCCAGGTGCCCGGGAGCTCCGTGAAGGGTGGGGATGTGGGGGCTGCTCCGTCTCCGCGCAGACGTACCCGCCACCCTCCCTCGAGGGTCCACAGAAGGTGGGAGAATGATAATCAGGCCAGGTCCGGGGGAAGCAGCTCTGGAATCGGAATCCAGGGCTCCTGGCTCCCAGAATGACCCGAGGGAACACACGTCTCCTTCTGAGCCTGAGCTTCCTCAATTCATTAACCAGCAGTTGGTCTCAGACAGTATTGGCCACAATTGGGCACCTATGTCATCGGCATAGATGTGGTGATTTCCGGTGGTACAGAAGCAAGTAAAAAAAAAAAATGTTCAGGGGCATCTGGGTGGCTCATTGGTTAAGCGTCAGTCTTGGGCTCAGGTCACGATCTCGTGTTTGTGGGTTGGAGCCCGCGTTGGGCTCTGTGCTGACAGCTCAGAGCCTGGAGTCTGCGTCTGCTTCTGGGTCTCCGTCTCTCTCTGCCCCTCCCCCGCTGGCTCTCTGTGTCTCTCCGTCTTTCAAAAAAAATAAAGCGTTAAAAAACATTTTAAAAATGTCTGATAAGGATGCGTTGACCTTTACGGTCACCTTCTGTTTTGTTTCTCACGCGATAGCTGTGATAGAGTTTCATTTATAAGGCAGTCGGCGTGTGACCAAATCTGGGAAATGCCAGTGTGGTGAACCGGGATTTGGGGGCAGGTGAAGGGTCGGAACCTTGGTGTTACGCCAACTGGTACAACTATTTATTTTATTTGCACCCCAGCCATCAGCAGAAGTGTGCAAAGCTCCCTGGCGACCGGCGGTCACGCCTGGAGTGGGCGCCCAGCTCCCTGGGTGTGCCGGCCCAGCGACTCTCCGACGCGCCTCCCGAAAACCCAGCTGCGATCCCCGACGATGTGCCATTTTGAATGCTGCTTTTTAAGACGTAATATTTGCTGACAGTCATCAGATGCCATCAGGCCGATTCCTCCAACGTGGTTCTCGGTCCTGCTTCTGGGTCCTGCTTAGGAATGTCCCGTAATAGGCTTAGCTAGCTGTGCTTTTGAAAGGATAGCTCCCGTATTTCTCATGATTATAAACAACAGCGCTTTGAGCTTCCTGACAGTTCCTGAGGACGCTTTCCTTGGAAGGGTCTTGGCTGCACGCCTCTGTTTAAAGTGGGGAGGGGTCTTGGCTGCCCCCCGCGGCAGCCCCAAACTGCTGCGTCCCACGGCGGGAGGCCATTCAGCTCCCAGCTCTGTCTAGACAGCGAACGTGCCAGCTACTGCCAGGCCTGAGCGGGCTGTGTGTGTGTGTGTGTGTGTGTGTGTGTTTATATGTGTGTGTGTGTGTCTCTCTCTGTGTGTGTATTTGTTAATTACCCTGGAATGTCTGCTCCGGCCGCCACTGTGGAAATGTAGGTCATCCCAGTGAGGCGCGCGGTCACGAGAAGGGGGGGGGTCAGACCGTATCGAGGTCACGGCCGTCTGGGAGCCGGCCTAACAGGGCCCAGGCACGTGAGAAGCAGACCGGCTGGTTTCTTTCTGCGGCCCTTTCTCTTGCCGCATTTCATCGTACTGCTCACATTTTCAGCCTCAAGCATGTCGCTTTCCTGTCGCAGAGGCGAGGACAAGTGCCCCATTGTACACCTCAAATTGGATCTTTCATGTAGCAATCTTTTACTGCGCCGGCACATTCTATGAAGCAACTTCCCCTGCGTGGTCAATGGCCTTTTATCCTTCAGAAGCCCCAGAGGAGGGTTCTGTTATTTTCACAAAAAAGTAGTATGTAATCTCTGTTTACATTTTACAGATGAAGCAACGAGGCTCGGAAAAGTTACCCAGCTATTCGTAATAATAGAGAACAATTATTTGCCACTGACCACACGGCTGCTTCTCATCTGGCCTCAGCTCTTTGTATGTAATATCTCTGTTGAGGCAACAGGCCAGCAACGGCTGTGCCCATTTTGTAGATGAGGAAATGGAGGCACAGAAAACCAATCACAATGTGAGCGGGATTCAAACCCAGGCGGTCCCGCTCTTCAAGGCTGAGCCCTCAAACCCTGTGCTCTCCATCACTGCGTTAAAGTCCCTGAGTTGGGTTGGGGTCAGTCTTTGGCTTGGATAAACCATTCGGACTTGGAAAACAACAACAACAACAACAACAACAACCCTGGAGTGAGAACAGGGCTATTGTGCCTCCAGCAAAGAAGCCTTTGGTTGGAAAGCATTAAGCACGAGTCCCGGCCAACCACGGCGGCTCCAGAGGAAGTCGCTAAGAGGTCGGATCGTCTCTCCGCGTTCACCAGCCCAAGTCCGAGACGTCTCTTATCCACGCACATCCCCACTCCTCGCCCTGGGTTTAAAAAATAATCTCATCGAACAGACTTTTCCATCTGTGCGACAATACTCTGCTGTGGGGGGTGGGGGGTGCTTTGTTTGTGAACCTGAGAGTAATAATCATTTAATAAAACATTTAATAATAATGAGTAATAAAACATTTAAAACCGCCCTCTGCCAGAGGGCTGGGCAGACTGCTTTTCCCTCTCAATGCTGTATCACAAAAATGTTCAAAACCACAGAAATGTTGAAGGAACTGTGCAGGGAACACCAGACACCCGGCACCCAGATTCTACCTTGAACTACACTGGCTTTGTCACACATCTCTCCGTCCTCTCCGTCCCCGGCAGCCTGCACTTTAAAAAGACATGCACAGGGGCGCCTGGCTGGCTCAGTCGGTTGAGCATCCAACCTTGATTTGGGCTCAGGGTCATGATCTCACCGTTCGTGGGCTCTGTGCTGACAGTGTGGAGCCTGCTTGTGATTCTCTCTCTCTCCCTTTCTCTCTGCTCCTCCTCCCCATCTGTCTCTCTCAAAATAAATAAATAAACTTAACAAAAAATTATAGAGCAACGCGTACAATCTGGGCTGGCTTTTCTCCCTAGAAGAAGGTATTCGCAGCCCTGTGGGGGTTTGGCCACGACTTTGAAAGATAGTTTTATACAGAATGTCATGTTTGACAAGGCGGTGACAGACTGGCCCCCGGGGTGGTCCGCGTCCCAGCTCTGTGCCAAGTGCTCTGCACACACCATTGCTTTCAATCCTCAACCACCCTGAGCTTCAGGTATTATTATCCTTCTGTTTTGCATGGGGAGAAACTGAGCCCCCGTGAGGTTAAAAAAAACACCCCTAGGACCACCCAGCTTGGAAGTGACGGGGTAGGGATGTGCCCCCAGACACAGTGCCGCACCTCCAGGACTTGCCCTCACTTTTTTTTAAGTTTCTTTCTTTATTTTGAGAGAGAGAGCAGGGGAGGGGCAGAGAGAGAGAGGGAGAGAGAGAATCCCAAGCAGGCTCCGCACTGTCAGCACGGAGCCCGATGCGGGACTTGATCCCGTGAACCGTGAGATCATGACCCGAGCCAAAAATCAAGAGTCGGACGCTTAACCGACTGAGCCACCCAGGCACCCCGAGGACCGAGGCTTCTGACTCTCTTCCCAGCCCGGCACAGGGTAGATGTTCCATAAACGTTTTTCACCGTGAAAAGAGAAATTCTCTGCCAGGTTTGGTATGAAACACCTGACAAGGGTGGTCTCATGGGATGCCTGTGCTAACCCTAGGGCGTGGCTGAGAAAATGGAGGCTTACCGATCAGATGGGGAGAAGGTTAGAAGAGCCACCCATTGGGCCCTTCACCCTGTTGGTCTGGTTGCTGGCCACTTCTGTCCCCGGCCCTCGGGAGCATCAGGCTCCCTTGCTCTAAAGGTCACTCTCGAGCCACTCTCCCTCCTCCCTTCAGGGAGCCCTTCCGGCTGCCCCAGGCAGGTCCAACCTGCTGGTGCTGATCTCGGTCTTCCTGACTGGTCCTGGGAGGATGTGAAAGAGCCAGCCTTTGGGAGTCCTGCAAACCTAGATAGAAATCGAACTGCTGTCTGTCATCAGCTGTGCAAACTTGGGTAAGTTTCTTCGTGTGTAGAGAGGTAGGGATCACGCCTTCTGAAGAAAGCTGATGTGAGGTTTTGAAACGGACAGGAGGGTATATGAAGAGCATCTCGCACCCAGCAGGTGCTCCGTGAAAGGTCATTCTCTCTCCTAACGTCTGCTGAGCTTGTGGGCTGTGGTGTGTGATTTGCACATGAAGGGGTTTCTGGTACCTGGTCTTCTGTGACCCATGACCAGGAGGAGACTTAGATCCTGGACAATGTGACAGAAAGGGAGACTCCTCTCCCACAGCTCCCGAGGGGTGCCTCACACCCTCTGGGGTCGCTCAAGGAGAAATGTGACTTATCTTGATAACTCGACCGCAATTTAACAATAAATCATATATGATTCTAGTCTGTTTCTTTTGCCTTTATGGCTGTTTCCACCCTCAAGGAGCTGAGAGAGTCTATGGAGATGTTCTACCTCTTTCTTATGAGACCGAGAGTACCTAGAGGGCTCAGTTTGACTCAGTGCCACTCAATGCACCTCATGCCAATTCACTCTAACCTAACTTAACCCCATCCACTCCATCCAACCCAACTCAACCCAACCCAACTCAACCTAACTCAAACCAACTCCACTCAACCCAGTTCAGCCCAACACAACTCAGTGGCAATAGTCGTTCAGGGGAAAGCTCACAAGATTTAAAGTCCGACAGGCCTGAGGTGAAATCTCAGCTCTTTCTCTTACAAGCTGTGCGATCTTAGACAAGTCACTTCACTTCTGAGTGGGCTTTCTCATCTGTAAAATGGAGATAAAAGTCCTACATTTGCCAGCACATGAGATTAACTTTCTGTTCGTCAGGTGCCTCCTCATGTGACACCAACAAGCCCACCTCGGGCCACTGACCGGAATAAATCTCAGCGGTGTGCCCCCTTCCTCCCCTGGCTGATCTCCTGCCCCAGCAGGCTGGTAGAAACACCTCCAGAAGAACAGGAGGTCACCTCCAACCCAGTCCTCCTGGTTGCTTGGTACTTGGCTAAGAGTCTTGGGGTAGGAGTTGATATTTTGGGGCTTCCTGATAAAACTGAGCGACTTCATGTGCACTAGCTAATCTTAAACTGCAAATATGGTACCTTCAAAGTGTTGTTGTGAGGTCAGACAATGCACGGCACTCATACTAACTGTGCAGAAGTTACCGCAACGGCCACAGCTCCCATCAGGGTGCTACAGTAGAGGCTCTCTTTACCTGCCTCTACGTTACAAGACCCAGGACTAACCAGCGCTCTCCACCGCCTCCGTAAATATTGCGTGGATGCCCACCGCACCTCAAGTGTCAGCGACGCCCCAGCGAGCCCTCCGCTTCTGCTCCCCTGACGCTAACAAGTCATCTGGTTACCAAGAGTCGGATGGATTTGTTCCCGAACTTGCTTGTGCCAGGGACACTTGCAATTTTAATTCTGTAATTCAAAGGAGTCACTCTACCAGATGAAAAAGCTGTGAGTGTGCAAAGAGACATAATAGTCATCTCTCCGACAAATCGGTCAAGGGCCGTGCAATGACTTGATCAATACGAGATGCGAAAGACTTTGCTGGAGAGTTAGGTGTGGGAGAGACTACTACGGAGGTTAAAAACGACCTGAACCGTGAAGAATTCTACATTCTGAACCTTTGCAAATGTCCTTCAGTTCTTTACCTTAAAGGGTTGAGAACTGGCAATTCTAGAGCAAATAAAAACGGGTGTGGTTTATGGAAGAAGGTTAATATGGAACTCCGATGAGCAAAAATTAAAAGTGCCTTGTTGTACACAAAAAGTTTGGTGAATGGATGTACCAGTGGGCCATTCAGCCGTCAGCCTTAACTGCATCAGGAGGTCACAAAATCGTTACCTCCATGTAGGGGCTGTGTGTCCCGGGGCTCAGCTCCGCAGAGGGCATCGGACATGTATACGAGCCGGGCGTGACCAGTCCCGTTAGCAGAAAGAACACAGCCTGTCACACGGGCAGAGGCAGCGCCCCCTTCCTCCGCCACTTGCTTGCTGAGTGATTCCGGGTGACTTTCCAGGGCTGTGACTTCTCCCTCAGCAGAAAGGGGTGCTAAGAACTAGCTCGCAGGGTGTGAAGGTCAGTGGAGGGGTAAGGAGAGAGTGTGGTCACTTTCCGACCCATGAGAGGGGCTGTCGGGAGCGTCTACCCTCCTGCCGGGGGCTTCCCAGTCCCAGAGGCCCCGTGTGGTCTGACTTCTTCGTCCCCCATCCCCGAGTGGACGAGTTTCAGCTCTCAGCTGAAGGGCACCACGGGGCGCGATGTCTATGAAATTGTAAAGATGAGTGTGAGACACGCCATCCCTCAAGCTCAGAAAATGCACTTGACACGTTTGTCCCTCGGGGAGCCTGAAGTTTGGGTAAAGCTGGGACACCGTAGACAGCAGAGCTGTGCGAGGAGGGGGGAGGCCCCGGGAATGGGGGACGAGGCGCTGCCTCCTGGCCGCGTGCAGGATTACAGACGCATTGCCTCATGGATTAATTAACGATGGCAAGCTCATTAACCACTGTCTGACCTCCGACGGGCAGGCACTCTGGGTGGGCAGCGTGGTCCTGGGTCATTAACGATGACGTGTGTGGACTTATTGGAGGGACAACCGTTTTCCTCAAGACCCAGTTTCGAGTTGAAAATGGAAAAAGCACTTGGTTTCTGGGTCTGCATTGTTCCTGGTGCATAAACACGGAGGAGAGGGCTGTAGGCCCCCTGGGAGTCGTGAGAGAAAAGTCTGGACACAGAGGGTCTGGGGAAGGGCGGCCCAGAGGGGAGGCCCACAGCGCATTGAGACTTCAGGGAGGGTCTCGAGAAAGGCCCTCCCTCCAGCTCCCGGGACTCTGGAAATGAAACCAGCCACCCCTTCCTGTGCGCTCACTTGTGCCTGGCCCTGTGCTAGATCCTTTCCACGTGCCACTCCATTTCCTCATCCTCAACAACCCTGGGAGGTAGGTTCTGTAATGTCCCCATTTTATGGATGAGCACACCGAGGCCAGGAGAGGTTCAAAGGCACGTCCAAGATTGGCAAGAGGTGGACGTAGGGCCGCGCCATTCTGTCGGGCTTCATGAATGATATTGCGGTGATGATACACCATCTCCTTGAGGACGATTCCGATAAATAGTTATTTGTCCAGTCACGGGGAGGGCCCGGTATTTCGTGCGGATTAAGTGGCTAAGCCACCCAACGACCCTATGGAGATGGTAGAATGGTCCCCTGATATCTTTCGATATTTGCTACTCCCCCCAAAATTGAGGGTGGCCTTTGGCCTTCTTTCTAGGTGGGACCTTGCCAAGCAGTGGGGTCTCCCAGGGCAGGGAACTGGCTTACACCTCGGGCAGACCCGGGTCGCGGCCACTCACCAGCCTCTCACTTCCCTCCACCTGCCCGAGCCTCACTCTGTTCATCTGCAAAGTGGGACAGGAGGGCACGGGGACCAACCAACATCGAGATGCTTCCGCCAATCAGCTGAACGTAGGAAGAAAGAATACCGTCTTCCCCATCTGGGGCCCACACCGGTTTGCTTTTGACTAAAGAGGACTTTTTTTTTTTTCCTTTTAGGCCTTGGTAGTTGGATTTCATGAATCGGGAATTTTAGTTTGAGTGCTCAGATCTCTCCTCTGCCCCCTTACAGCCTCGGCTATCCACCTCATCCCTACCCGGTAAGGTTGCCAGAGAAAATACAAGATGCCCAGATAAACCTGAATTTTCAATTAAAAAAGAGAGGATTCTTAGCATTTGCACATCCTAGGCAATTTTTGAGACAGAGTGATACTAAAATATTATTCATGGTTTATCTGAAATTCAATTTTAACTGGGTATCCTGTATTTTTTTTTAATGTTTTTTATTTATTTTTGAGAGAGCAAGTGAGACAGAGCATGAGCAGGGGAGGGACAGAGAGACAGGGAGACACAGAATCCGAAGCGGGCTCCAGGCTCCGAGCTGTCAGCACAGAGCCCGACGTGGGGCTCGAACCCACGAACCGCGAGATCACGACCTGAGCCGAAGCCGGACGCTTAACCGACCACGTCCCCCCAGGCTCCCGAGACTTGATTCTCTCAACGACTATGTGGAAATTAAGGAGCTACCTGCCCTGACACACGTCACTGAAGCCTGTGCCCTTGGCCTCTCCACCCCCTGCACCCTCCGGAACCAAGACAAGGGGGCTCCCCGGGCGCCCTGTCTGCCCCACTCGGGTCCATCCGCCAGCGCTGCCGGTCTGCTGGGCCACATCCTCCTGCTGCCTGGACCGGATCTAGATCATGGCTATTTGTACTCGAGTGCCTGTGCCAGCACAGAAAGCCTTGATGTGTCCCATCCAACTCGGTTCCTGGACAGACCCAGCACCCTCCCCAGCTTTTACCTGCCTCGATTTGGCTCACAAAAGGAGAATGCAGCCCTAACAACCCCTCCAGGTCTCCGGCAAGACGGTAGAGTGTCCCCGCTCTTGGCTGCAGCCCTACCTGGCTCTCCGTGAAATGTTTGCCAAAGACCAAGCGGCCCCACAGCCGTCACCCAGTACACACGGAGCAGAATCCCCTGTTCTCCACACCCCGTCCTGTTTCAGGGGCTGCGGCGCTCTGAGGCACACGGTCTGGTGCCACCTGCTATTCCTTCAACGACGACGGTGCCGCCTGACCCAAAAGGTTGGCTCTTTGTTTCTTGTTTCATGCAGTTGGCTTTAGGGGAGCGGGTGCCAGCTGCTAACCAGCTCGGGGGTCACGCTCCAGATCCGGGCTCTGCACAACCAGAACTGCAGACGCCGGTCAGCCCGTGCGGTGTGACCTTGCCCTGGTCCTCGGAAGCCCGGCTCCGGTTCGAAAAGATAAGTCATTATGGAGAGAGCTGGCAGATGGTAAAGTTATCAGGTAAAGCCAATCTTGCAGAAGGGTTCATCCTCGCTCCGGGAAGGATATTATAGTCAAGGCAGCAAGGTTCATGGCCATTGAGGGTACCCTCATTTATTTACCCATTTGATATATGTTAACTGAGCACTTACTCTGAGCCCAGTGTGTCAGCACCAGTGATAGAGTGGGGTAGTTAAGACATGGTCCCTGCCTTTCAGGATTCTATCCGCTTTTTTTGTGGTGGGGTGTCGGGAGCATACGCAAACAGTCCAACCCCCTGCGATGAAGCCCATCAGTGAAGACTGCCGAGCCTTTCCAAGGGGACCCCTCCCACCACGCCCCCCTGTCTGCCACTTTCTTTCCCACCCCTGTTGCATCCCCAAATGAGACATAAGCTGACGCCTGACAGGGAGCCTCTGAGACATAGTTTGCTCTCCTGCTAAAAAGGGCCATTTTCACTGGCTTCCCCCTTTTGTCTCGAAAACGTCAAACTCCAGCCGCCTTCTTGAGACCAAGAGGCCACCAAGCTGAGGACAAAAAAAGCCAAGGTGCCTGGAACCCTCGGGGGTGGAGCAGCGACAGCCTCGGGCCCCGAGGGTGCCACCCAAACAGGGCCCCATCCAAGCATCCCCCCTCCCGACTCCTCGACATGCGAGGAAAACAAACTCCCATTTGTTTGCGCCGCTGTTAGTTGGGTTTTGTGTGGCTTGCAGACTGCAGCATTTCTCACTGAGGCAGAATTCAGTGAATTTTGTCTGAAAGGGTCTGGAAAATCTAGACAGAAGAGGTAAAAAAAAAAATGCACAAAGTCTCTTGTCCTCAAAAATTCACCATCAGTCGGGGTGTGGAACAGGGAACCACGGGGCCGGCTTGCGAGTCTGGCAGATGGAGGGGCCACACCGTGTCTGCCCGAGGCACAGGCTCGAGGGCTGAGCTTAAGAGCTCTTGTCCCGAGAACAAGGGACGTGAACTCAGACCTCCTGCACCCCGCTCAGTCCCCGGAGACCTCTCTGGAACCCCGCCTCTGTCCTTGTCATTCACTCACGCTGTAAAAACAGTGTCTCTCAAACCCCAGCATCCCCTGGGGGTCTTTTCTGAGAGCAGGTTCACACCCAGCAGGTGCACAGTCTACTCTTCCAGCTCCTCCCAGGGGGTGCCCCTGCTGCTGGCCCGGGGACCACTCTTTGCGCAGGGAGAGCGTGGAGGGCCACTGGCTGTGTCTAGAGCCGTCCCGTTGGCGGTCGGTCACGCTGTCCTGCCTGCAGAATCAAGGCCGTGCCGGGTACTCTGTACTCGAATGGGCACAGACGCCCTATCTTGTCCCTAAATTCTTCCCTCCTGCAGTCTGGCGGGCCTCTTCAGTTGTGGATTGGAAATCAATTCCCGGGGGTTCGGAGAGACTTGGAGTGGCCAAACTGTCCTGGTTTGCCCGGGCCGGCGGGCTTCCCAGGGATATGGGGCGTTCGATCCTGGCGGGCTGGGAAGTCGGGGGGTCGCCCTGTCTAGACTGTGGCCTGAGTGATTAAAGGCAAGGCAAGGCAGCTCAGTCGAGTCCTTGGAAGCCAGCACAGTGAATGCCTGCTGGTGTCAGCACCCCAGGCACATCAGGGAATCCGGCACGGCCCCGCTCTGGTGGAGGGGGACAGAGCTGCTCTTGGCAATTTCCTCTAGACGTCCCAGACCTGGATCCGGAGGCCTGGATAGTTGGGGGACGCGATGTGCGAGCCCCCGCCCGCCTCGGGCTTGCTGCGGCCACGTGGGGCTGCAGGCGGCGGCCCTGTCACTGCTCCTTGCCGCGGCACTGAAGACTGGGGTCGGGACAGAATGAGGTCGCGGGTTCTCCGCAGCTCCCCGGTTTGCAGGGGCCTCCCCGCCTCCCACAGCCCCGGGCTCTTAATGACTCGCTCAGCTCCTTAACGGAAAAAAAAAATGTGCCCTCGTTCCCAGCTGAATGTCCTTAATTTGCCTCATTTGTGCCTAAAGCACAGGGTAAACCAATGTGAAGCGAAAGGGCTATTACCACGATGTGACGTCCCTCCTTCTGAAAGTGCGTTTGTGGCGCTAACCAGACACGGGGGGGGGGGGGGGGGGGGGGGGAGGGGGTGGCCAGACGCCGCCTATAGACGGAGTTCACTTTCTGGCCCTTTTTTGCTTTGGTTTGTGGTTGTGTTTTTAAGATGTGACCAATATTGAAGAATTAAAAGATTTCAAGTAAAAATCCATGTTTCTAATTTCTCTTCAATCGAGCAGGACCGACTCCACCTTGGGACACACGGACGCTTTGCTGGGGCTGAGGACAGACTGCCTGCCCCTCAGGAGCAGTGGGGGCGGGGAAGGGGGTGGGGGGCGGGGGCGGGGGGGGGGATGGGAATGTGAGCCCTCCAGCCAGCCTGCCCCCCCCCCACACACCGTGGCATTGATTTAGAGCCTTCTCTGAATCGTTTCTTGTGTTATTTTATTCAGCGAGCACGTTATCAGTAATGGATTCATCTTCATAAGTAACTGCTGACTTACCGCCCCTCTGAAGACAGGACTCCCCACACGGGCTGGACTTTGGACCCACTCGGGACCAGAAGCAGGAAGTAGGGAGGCTCAGGCCAGCTCAGGGGCTGGTTGTGGGTAGAATTTCAGAATTAAGACTTCACATTTCCCGTTATTGTGCAAACGTGTGTGTTCGTTGTGAAAATGGGTCTGAATTTTTTATAGAAATATCAGGAAAGAACATAATGGGTATCTATTTATTTTTTTTAAGTGTTCATTTATTTATTTTGAGAGAGAGAGAGAGAGTGTGTGTCAGCACATGCGCCAGAGCAGGGGAGGGGCAGGGAGAGAGAATCCCAAGCGGGCCTCGCACTGTCAGCGCAGAGCCCGATACAGAACTCGACCTCGCAAACTGAGATCACGACCCGAGCTGCAATCAAGAGTCGGACGCTTAATCGACTGAGCCACCCAGGCGCCCCCATAATGAGTATCTATTAAGGGACAGAGGATGCCGCATGTCCTCCAAGGCATGTAAGAAGCTGGCCAGAAAATACCCTTGACCGGCAGCTCTCTAGTCTTTAACTAACGCACTTTGAACAGGAAGTGCTCAGTTAGGTGTCTATGGGGCATACGTCTGCTTGAGTACGTGTAAAGGCCTGCTTCTTAGTAGGCAAATCTACAGCAACAGAAAGATCAGGGTCATCTCATTACTTGATTTATTACTTTTATAGAGAAGCAAATTTAATTACATGGGAAAAGTATTAACATCAGATACACGGAAAGCAGCAAGGCAGGACGTAGGGCGTGATCCCATTATAACTGAGTAAATGTTTAAACGTGTATACAAAAAGATGAAACGCTCAAGTCAAAATGTTGGCTTTTATTGGTGGATAGATTGTTGGGTTATGTTTTTGTTTTTCAATTCTCATTTTGTAAAGAATCTTGGCGATCAGTTCGATTTCTCAAGTTGAGTTTCCTTCAAACTGCTTAGTTGCTATTAGCAAATGCCTGCCAAGGACCCAGGTTGAGCCCCGAGTGCATGCCAGACGTCGCGTCTGTAGTCTAGGAAGGAAAAAGGAAGGGAAGAGAACAAATGCTAAAATTTCTTTTTTTAAAAAAAAATTTTCAATTTAAAACACTGCCAAAGGATTGCTTTTGACTCCCCACTGTCTCAAACCATGTCAGATGGTCATTTTTAACCGCAGGGGGGTCTGGGAAGTTGAATGTTTATAAACAGGCCCACCACTGCCTGAGCAAAATCGAGGTTCTGGTTAGGGACCTTGCAGTAGCCACGTCCCAGAACAATGGTGGCCATAACCTCATTTCCCATAGTGCTTCACCGCCTGGTGTGCTAGTGTTACACGTGGTTTGTGTCTGTCACTCAGGACTATTATTATTCCATGTCACACAGAGAGAAACTGAAATCAGGGAGGTGAAGCTATGTGCTCCACGGTGTCAGACAGACCCGGGATTCTAGCATCATCTTGTCTGGGTCCAGAGCATCTGGGTCCACCCAATCACCAGGGCATAACAAGAAAAACAGTCACTTAGGGATCAGCACACACATGTCAAAGAACAGTCATTTCTTCTTGAATCACACTTGTGGCCTCTTGGGTCCCTTAAGCCCCGAGAGAGAGAGAGAGAGAGAGAGAGAGAGAGAGAGAGAGAGCTTCTCAAACAGAATGTGCATCCAGACCACCGGGGCACTCTGTGAAAATGCAGATGGGATTCCTGGTGAGCCCTAGGCTTTGCACTATTTTTTTTTTTTTTTAGTTTATTTTACTTATTTTGAGAGAGAGAGAGAGAGAGGGAGAGAGGAAATCCCACTCCACACTGTCAACACGGAGCCCAATGTGGGGCTCGATCTCATGAACTCTGAGACCATGATCTGAGCCCAAATCAAGAGTTGGTTGCTTAACTGACTGAGCCACCCAGGTGCCCCGTAGACTCTGCCCTTCTGACACGCTCCCAGGTAGTGGCCACGCTGGTGGCTGCAGACCACACTCTGAGTGTCCCACCTCCCTGGGGCTGATCTCCTGGATTCCAACAATGCCCACAGAATACAGCGCCACGGGGAGCAAAGGCCACCGCACAGGACCCAACAGGACAACTCTTCACATGATGAAACCAGGCCGAGGAGAGCTTTGCTCCCGCCTGTTTCCTTGAGGAAGGAACCTGCTCCCTCCACTAGGTCAGGTCC
Organism: Prionailurus viverrinus; assembly: GCF_022837055.1. NCBI lineage: Eukaryota > Metazoa > Chordata > Mammalia > Carnivora > Felidae > Prionailurus > Prionailurus viverrinus. Next base: position 5,319,262 of record NC_062563.1, read on the forward strand.
AGGCTTCTAGAAGGACCAAGGGACAGTCCTCAGACCCACAGGGGCGTCGAGAACTGCTGCTGGTCAAGGCCCCCTCTTCCCAAGCCACACTTTTTTGTATCATTACCGTGGGCTTATTTGGCACTTTGAGAACTGAAATAGTCCCAGAGCACATGTTCGTTAGTTCACTCTTCGTCTGGGAATGTTTCTAAGGAGAACATACAGTCACAGCCACGATCTCGGAAACGTCTTCCATCCCCAAACAATAACTGAGATAGTTCGACTGTGTGTTTTCCTATAAGGAAAGGAAATCGAATTAATTTTTAAAATTGGGAAGAAAATATCAGAAAGGTGTAAAGGAAAAATGAGAAGTTCCACGTGTTCAACCCACCATTAATCCCTCGGTGGATTTAATTCCAGGCCCTTCTCTATGACACGTCTCTTCTGGGTGACACAGGCTATGTACCCCACGTTCACTCAGTATTACATCATAAGCGTGTCCCCTTGATTAAAAATGCTTTTTAATCACGAGTTTTAATAATTGCTATAAATATTCCACCTCAAGGACATTCGATAATTTATTTAGTGGTTTTTGCAGTGTTGGACATTTAATTTTTTAAAAAGTCAAATAATGCCATGATTGATGTCTGTTTATATTAACCCATTTTCATTTCCTGATTATTTTCTTGGGCCAGCTTCCCAAAAGTGGAACTATCGAATAAAATAGATGAGTGGGTTTTTTTTTTAACATTTATTCATTTTTTGATAGAGAGAGACAGAGTGTGAGCAGGGGAGGGGGAGAGAGAGAGAGAGACGGAGACACAGAATCTGAAGCAGGCTCCAGGCTCTGAGTTGTCAGCACAGAGCCTGACGTGGGGCTTGAACTCATGGACCAGGAGATCATGACCTGAGCTGAACTCAGGCACTTGACTGACTGAGCCACCCAGGTGCCCCTATTTTTTAAAAATTCATTTATTTATTTTGAGAGAGAGAGAGAGAGACTGAGTGAGCAGAGAATGGGCAGAGAGAGAGAGAGAGAGAGACAGAATCCGAGGCAGGCTCCAGGCTCTGAGCTCTCCGCACAGAGCCCGACGTGGGGCTCGAACCCACAGACTGTGAGATCATGACCCAAGCTGAAGTTGGATGCCCAACCGACTGAGCCACCCAGGTGCCCCAAGTGTCTTTAATATATGTTCACACCCACATGATCAACCAGTTCTTCCTTATCATGAAAGTGTTTCTAACAATGTATGACACTCTGTTGTTCCACACTATCCTGGATCCGAGTATTATTCTTTAAAAAAAAAATCTTTGTCCAATTAACTTTTAAAACGGTCTCTCATTGTCTTGATTACATTGATTAATTCTGAATATATTTCTTCACAGATCCATTACTAAGAATTTCATAAATTAGAGCCCTAAAGGGACCGTCTCAGCTGGATTTTGAGGCTCGTTGTCTCTGAGTGGGCTGGAAGGCCTAATACTCCGTGCCGCTAAGAAGCCCTCCAGCCTTCAAATTCAGGTCGGCTGGGCGGGAAAGCGGGGGAAAGGAAGTTACTTGTTTGGCTTTGCGGCAACCTGAACTTTAAGACCGCATTGGCATTGGAGGCCCCGAGTGGGGAATCGATGGTCTGGGGGGGTCAGGCCTGTTTTGGGGTTTGCTGTGCTCTGGAGGGAACCCTGAGGTGACATGTGATGGGCCCGTCGCGTGGGTCTGAAGAACATTTTGGTCTGTGTGGGCGGATGAATCACAAGGACAACAGGAACAGGTCGTAGCCCTACTATGTCTTTCCACGGGTTACACTAAATGGCGCAGTTAGGGGTGGAGAACTTGGGTGACTGGCTATGGCCCTGTCCCCTGGCCCTGGGCGACTTTTATGACTTTATTCAACTGTAACCTTCGGGAGGCGTCTCAATGACACCAGAGCGGCTTTCTCTCCCCGCTCAGCCAGCTCACCAGACACGCTTTTCCTCTCCAGGACCACATCCATCATGGGCCTAAATTCAGGAACCGTCTTGGCATTTATCAATCAGCCAGAAAGCAGAGCCGGCGTTAGAAGACATCTCATTAATTTTGCAAGTGTGATTTATGCCCTATTTAAACTATGGATTAAATTCCACGCAAGGGGAAAGAGAAATCAAACAATTAAAGCAGTCTTCTCCCTGGGACAGTTTTGAGGTTCACAGCACGGTGAGTGAGTGCCACACGGAGGGAACAGAGCTGCTAGACAGGCTGTGGCATTGGGAATCAGGAGACCCAAGTTCAAGACCAGCTGGGGGAGTGCAGGCCAGAGAACACTGGCCTTCAGTGTTCTCACCTGATGATTAAAAAGAGTCACATGGAAGGCACCTTGCGGGGAGCAAAGCACTGTCCATTCGGTGGTGGTGGCATAAAACGCCCACCTCCCTTCCACGTTGGTTCTGGCACAACCAATGTAGTTTGTAAGGTTGTATAATCATTTAAAAAATGTATTTTGTAGGGGCACCTGGGTAGCTCAGCCAGTTAAGCATCTGACTCTCGTTTCACTTAATTTTTTTAATGTTTACTTATTTTTGAGAGAGAGAGAGAGAGAGAGAGAGAGAGAGACAGCATGAGCACGCTCAAGCCGGGGAGGGGCATAGAGAGAAGGGAACAGGATCTGGAGCGGGTTCAGCGCTGACCGTGGAGAGCCCGATGCGGGGCTCAAACTCATGAACCGTGAGATCATGACCTGAGCTGAAATCGGACGCTTAACCAACTAAGCCACCCAGGCGCCCCAGACTCTTGATTTCAGCTCAGGTCATGATCTCACGGTTCATGGGATCAAGCCCCACATCGGGCTCGGTGCTGACAGCATGGAGCCTGCTTGGGATTCTCTCTCTCCCTCGCTCTCTGCCCCTCCCCTGCTTACGCGCATGTGCACGCATGCACACACACACACACACACACACACACTCTCTGTCTCTCTCCCTCAAAATAAATAAACATTTTAAAAGTATATATATGTTTTGTAAATGCGTATGTACTTTTTGTATCTATACATACAACATATTATGTATTGATATATGATCTATATCATATATAGATGTATGTATGTGCATGAACATATATACGTGTATATATGTATAGTTAGATATACATAAGTATATTGATATGTATAAATATGATATACATAGATGTATATAAAAATACATTTTTATCCACGTTTTATTTTTATTTATTTATTTTAAATGTTTATTTATTTATTGTTGGGAGAGAGAGTACAAATGGGGGTCGGGCAGAGAGAGAATCCCAAGCAGGTTTCAGACTGTCAGCACAGAGCCCGACATGGGGATTGAACTCAGACACCGTGAGATCATGACCGGAACCGAGGTCGGATGCTCAACCAACCGAGCCACCCAGGAGCCCCTCCCTATTTTATTTGTAGCTGTAATTATAAATCACAGGCAGACCACTTTTTCAAATGAGAGGATACTTGGTGTTTTTCTGTAAACCCTGTTGGTTATTTCTACAGCGTTGCCCCATCAGAATGCTTTTTGAAGAAAAATCTACAATGTAAAATAAAGAATCGACCGAGCCAGAGTTTCGTTCATAGCACGGGCTGGGCTGGAGGAATTCTAGCAGGTGACCCAGGCAAAACACGCTGGGGTGAGCCTGCCCCCGGACTGAGCCCCACTGTGTCCGGACAAAGGCTCCTGGTGGCAGATTTTAGCATCTAAACTATAGCTTCATGGTCATCGAGTGACTGCAGACTTTCTCTGTGTTCACTACAATCTCAACAACTCATTCGTGCTTTTACGGTGATGATAATATTTATCTCTCCAGGCAGATGGCCACGTTCATGCTCATTTAGCCACAGCAGACTGTCCAGTGTGCGGCTGAATTGCTTCCTTCCCCAGCATTATCCGCTTGGCTAATTGAGTTTGGTTAATCGAGGTCGTGATGAATGAAGCCCGAAGTGGCTGCCTGGGGCGTCGCCTGTTGGCGAGGTCAGGTGGGGAGACCAGTCCTTCAAAGGGTGGGCTGCCGGAGAAAACCCGAACAGGGCATCTCGGCAGGACCCCTGGGACGGGGCTGACTTCTCCCTGGGCCCAGCGCCAAGGGACGCCAGGACTTTTGGGGGCCCAGGAAAATGGTCCAACTGCTTTTAGAATCAGGAAAAATAATGGCTTGGAGGAGACAGAGAGCAGCGTGTCTGGAAAGCTCCGGGATGCTGAGTGCAGAAGGGGCTAGCAGGGGCGGGAGGAGGAGGGTCCCACTAGCATGCTGGAGACCTGTGGCGGGGGTGGGGGGCCTATACAGGGTGCGCACAAGCTGCCACTGGGTAGTGACAGGGTAGGAGTCCGGGGAATGGAGGGCGGGGGTGGGAGACTGTGGTGCCATCCGCTGGGGATACAGAGATGCTGGGTCTGTGTGTGGAGAGCAATAGCAGAGACCTTACAGCCACATCGGCACCCGCCACCTTCCTTCCCCAGCGACCCCGAGGGCACTCCTTCCTGCCCTCTGTCCACCTCGTGCCACACCTCACCCCTCCACCCGCTGCTTCCCACCCTCTGCAGAGGCGCTGTGGGTGAGCATCACCACAACCTCCCTGCACCCCGTTCCCACCCCTGCCTGCTCTCTGCTGCTCCTTTAACTGGGTTCGCGGCAGCCTAGAGCACAAGCTGAATGATCCCTTTGTCTTCTAACCTCCTTTACAGCTTAGCTGGAACTTCTCTAACATGTGCACCCAGGTTCCTCCAGAGGTAAAAGCAAGGGTTCATCTCCCCGGGGCCTGGGGTGGGGTGGGGGTGGGGCGGCTGCACAGGCTGGAGTTTATTTAGAGCTTGTGTTTTATCTTGTAAACCCTCACGGCTCTCATAGTCTGCCACAATACACGTCTGTATCTTCTTAACGGAAAAATAAGTGTCCCTGGCAAGTCTCTGGGCAAACTCCGTGCTCCAGGGAAGACGGGCGAGACGGGCGAGGCGTCCAGGGCTCCAAAGGCAAGGAGGGGTCGCTGTGGGTGCCGATCCTGGGCTCGAACGACCCTGAGGCCAGCGGCTCCCTGTGCCGTGCACCTGTGCTGTGCCTTCCTGGTCCTGCGCCCAGCCCGCCTGAACCCCGTTTTGAGAGATGGGGGCAGACTCTCAAGGGCAGAGGCTGGCCGTCACTCCTGCCTCCCAGCAGATGACATGCTTACAAAGCACCGCCTTGAACATCTCGTGTGGGGATAACACAGACACAATTCGGTCACTTGCCACGTCAGCATGCTTTTGCGTAGTTGCTCACTTTTAAGAAATAGTTACTAAAAGCCGACTGTGTCCAAACCCCTCGCTAGACATGTGGGAAATGCTGGTGCCCGGACAGACCAGGTCTCTCTCGGGGTCTGGCATGCTGGTGATTTCAGGGTATTTGCTCGAGCAAAGCCAGACTGGAAGGCAGAAAAACGCGTCTGTGTCTGGGTGAAGTGGGACGCATTTCTGGGCACACCTGGGCTTCCCAGTTCAGCATTTACAGAAGTGCCTGCTCTTTGGGGGTGGGGGGCGCTCGTCCCAAGAGCAAGAGGGGGTGCACAGTGTAACACAGACTTAGGAAAGGTTGGGGAGCCGGTGCCCGGGAGAGATGTGGGATGTACATTTGCAGGTTAGATTGCGGTGGATCCTGTGGGCCAGCTCTCTCCAGCGTTTCCACACGTAGCCCCTTTCCCCTGCAGCATCTGTTAACATCTGGCCGCATGGGTTCTGCTGCGCCCCCTTTCAGAAACGCCCATCTTCACCTTTTCCTGCTGGTTTGTGGCCCCAGCGTTTTCCTCTCTGGTCTGCCTTTGGGGGAGACTTCACCTGTTCCCTCCTTTGGAGAAGGTGTGAAGCTGGACGCAGCTCGATGGTGTTTTTTGGGATGGTGTGCGTGTGGCCCGAGGTTGCTGGGTGCACAGCCCGTCCCCAGCGGGGGGGGGGGGGGTGCCGTCACCGGGAGCTTAGGGACGACGTAGGGATCAGGAGGATCTTGCTGCTTTAGACGGCTTTGGCATAGCCCCTAAAATGGTAACAACCAGCCAGAAACATTAAAAATCACAACAACAAAACGGAACAGGGGTGGGGCGGGGGGGGGGAGGCCCTCAGGAAGGAAACACCAAGTCCGTGCAGCCAAGAAAGGTAATTTAGAAATAAAGTGGGGAAGCAGTTCCTGAGACTGCCCTGGCCGGCTTGGAGCTTCAGAAAAACACGGTGACCCGCTTCGGGGCCTAGGGAGCTCGGGGAGGGGCGGGGGGTGGGGGTGCAGGGAGGGGGCCTGGAGGGGTGGGGAGGGACTGAGAAGACGCCGATGCCCCCAGGCTCCCAGCTGGCCAGGCCGTCCTTGCAAGCCGCCCCGCAGCCAACGCTTCCCGGACCCACGGTGGGGACCCGGGGCGCCCTGCCACCCCGTCCACCCCTTCCGCGCGTCCCCGGAAACTTCTCTGGCATCCCATTAAGGTTCCCAGGTGACAAAACAGCCCTGCGTCCCGTCCTCCTCTTCTTCCATATTCTAGTTCCCTTCCCATCGCTCCTCCGGCTCTGCTGTTCTCCCGACCGACCGTCTCCCCAGCCGCGCCCTGCGCCCCCCAGGCGCCCTGGCTCGCACACCGCGGTGGCCTCGGCTTACACAAAGGAACCACGGCCACGCAGCTCCACGAGCCACAACCGCGAGGGTATTTTTGACCGTGCAGCTGCATCTGCCTGGGAGCGGGCTGCAGAGACGCGGGAACACGGCGGGGTCTTAAATAGCAGCTCTGAGACGTTGGCTGTTGCGGGGCCAGGGGGCTGCTGCCATCCCCCCCGCCCCCGACACCTCTCAGCCTGGGTCCCCGTTGCCATGTTCCCGCGCGGGTTCATGGCCAGAGAGGGGCCCAAGGTCTCGCCGGGGTCTCCTCTTGCCATGGGAACGACAGTTCTCAAGCGGGACACGTGGCCGTGTCTGGAGACATTGGACTGCCGCGACTAGGGGTGGGGGTTGTGGCTGGCATCTGGCGGGTAGATAGAGGCCAGGGATGCCGTCTGACATCCTGCGGTGCCCAGAACAGCCCTCACCACAGAGAACGACCTGGGCGCAAACGTCGCCGGGGCCCCGGGCCGAGAAACCTTGAACTACATCCTTTTCTCTCCCTCCCTTGGCGGCCCTATCGTTGATGCTGGCAGAACTTGGGCTAAAATCAGGTTGAATCGGCCTCAACTGTTTTTGTGCAACTGTTATGTGTTTCATAGATCCCTTGAAAAATTTTTTTTAATGTTTATTTGTTTTTGAAGGAGAGAGAGAGAGACAGAGCATGAGCGGGGGAGGGGCAGAGAGAGAGGGAGACACAGAATCCAAAGCAGGTTCCAGGCTCCGAGCCGTCAGCACAGAGCCCGACGCGGGGCTCGAACCCACGGACCCGTGAGATCCTGACCTGGGCCGCGGTCGGGAGCTCCACTGACTGAGCCGCCCGGGCGCCTCATCACAGATCTCTTTCAGGAAGTCCCTCTGCATTCTGAAGTCAAATAAACGTATCTGAAGTGGGAACTGGGTGTGATGACAGTGGTTTCGAAACCAGTTGTCACCCGCCACCGATAGACGGCGCGCCTCGAAATAAGTACCACGAAGATACAGCCGAGGTTACTCACGCTGTTGGCCGGAGGCGGTTGCCCACGAAGACGCTGAACGCAAGGCTCCCTTTCCGGTGGTTGTTGCAACTCATGTGGCCGAACGAGGCGGCGGACAGGCCAGCAGGCCGTGGAGACTCTCCCGGAGGGAGGAAGAAGCTGCAGGAATCAGCCTTCTCTCTCTGCGGGGTGATACTCCCTCCGGCCCTGCCTTCTTGGGGGCTGCGGGTGGTGCACACCTCGTACTAAGGGACACCACAGCCCGCCCTTCTTAGGCCCACCAGGGAGCTGGGCCCCCGCTCCGAGAGACTCTAGGAGGGATCATCGGTACAGCCACCCCCCGCCCTGCAATCCCAAGCAAGCCACCCAAGCTTTCTCAGCCTCCGTTTCCTTACCTGGAAAATGGGTAAGCGTGGTTGCGAGAGCTCAGGGGGAGAACAAACGCACATTCCAAGCTCAGCTCAGCGCCGAGCGTGATGACTCTTAATAATTTCGCCCTTATCCTGATGCATCATCCAAAAGAAAGGAGTAGACAGTGTCTGATATGATATCAGGCAACAGACGCCTACATACCTTTAATGAGATTTGCATGTTATGTCAATATGTACACGTGCACATGCATAGAAGGCTGTAAGCGTTCTAGAAGCCGAATTGCCCTCCCTGACCTTCAGATCCCTCGAGGACTGCAGGTAAAGCTTTGACTTCCCAGCCGGCTTCCTCCTTCTCATGTGCCTGGAGAGCGACTCCTTTGCTGCTCCGAAGGGCCCAGACCTCTACTCTTAGCCCCGAAGAAATTCCCAGGAGGCCAGGGCAGTCTTGGAATCCGTGAGCCTGGAGAGGTGTTGGCCGCAGCGATTGGAACCAAGACCCAGGAGGATGGAGTGTCACGTCTGAGCTCCCTTGTCCCTGTTCCTTGCTCCAAGCAAGGCTCCTACCTGTGCCCCACACCCCAATCCCCTGCCCAGCCTCCCCGCCCAAGCAAAGCCCAAGCCAGACCCTGTCCCGGCCAGGGAGCCGGGGCTCGGCCTGGCTAAGGGGTCATTTCCTGCGGTTGGAGCCCACCAGCGCCCGGCTCTGACGTGGATGGGTGGCCTTTGGACCTGAGGCTCGAGGACCCGTCCCGCTGTCGTGGGTGTGGGTCCTCCCGGCTGTTAAAAGCTTGTGAGGGACGACATCCGTAGCTGCAAAATGAGCATAATAATCCTTCTGGCCTCCAAGAGCTGACTCAAGGGTTGGGTGAGACAGTGTAGTCCAACGTTTCGCCTGGAGGCTGGGACACAGGGAACCTGAAATGGATGCCAGCTGCTACGAACGGTTTTCGGTCACGCCGAGTTTGCCTGTGGGAAATAGACCCGCCGAGCCCTCAGTAGTCGGTCAAGGGGAACCTTGGGCTGGAATGTTTTCTTTCCTTCTTTTTTTTAATTAAAAAATGTTAATGTTCGTTTATTTTTGAGAGACAGAGAAACAGTGTGAGCAGGGGAGGGGCAGGGAGAGAAAAGGAGACACGGAACCCGAAGCAGGCGCCAGGCTCCGAGCTGGCAGCGCAGAGCCCGGCGCGGGGCTCGAACTCACACACCGTGAGATCGTGACCTGAGCCGAAGTCAGACCCTCAACCGACTGAGTCACGCAGGCGTCCTGAGCCAGAAATTTTTCTAAAAAGCAAGCATTGGTGGAACTATTGGACTCTTTCTGCTGCCAGGTGGTGATAAGTGCTATGGAGAAAAATGAAGGCGGGAAGGGGATGGTGTGTGTGTGTGTGTGTGTGTGTGTGTGTGTGTACAATTTAAATGTACAGCGGTGAAAGCCTCAAAGGGAAGGCGATATTTGTGTAACAATTTACACAAAATGAGGGAGTAACCCATTAGAATAGCAAGGAGCCTATTTCAAGTAGAGGAAGCAGCCAGTGCAAAGGCCCTGGGGCATCTGAGGGCTGGCAAGGAGGCAGGTGGGCTGGAGCGGAGGGGGCTGGGGGAAGAGTGGGCAGAGCGGGCAGAGGCCGGGGGAGGTGGTGTGGGACCTGAGTCACAGCCACGATGTCGTGAGATGCGGATCCGTGGGAGGATCACGAACAAAGAAGTGACAAGGACTCACCTTGCACCTTAACAGGACCCCTTTGGCTGCTGAGATGCAGACGTGAGAGCCAGGCAGACCCAGGAGTCCGGGAGGAGGCAGCTGCGGGCCTCTATCCAGGTGAGAAACGGTGTGGATTGCAGCATGGTGGGGCGACAGGTATCCAGAAGGACTCCTGCTTTCCCTGCTTGAGCTCCTGCTTTCTGTCCTGGCCCCCTCGGGCCATCGCGGTGGGGACTGAGAGGATGGGGGAAGGACAGAGCTGACTGCAGGTGGCCAGGGACGGCTGCGAAGGGTGTGAAAGCTGGCCGAGAGCAGGCCCTCGACCTTGGCTTGGCAGGAGCCAGGACCCCCACGGCCGCACTCTGGCCAGCGGGGAGGGTAGACAGAAATTCACAGGCTTCCCAGGCTGAGCAGGGCAGGGCCGCCTCCACGTCCTGTCTCCCACAGAGGCTCAGATCCATGCGAGGGCAGGAGCAGTGTTATTCCAGCTGAAGACGGCAGGGACCCTCCCAGCACGGCACAGGCAGAGAGTGGGCAGGACATTCCTGTGCTGGACAGGGGCTAGGCCGTGGGGGTGCAAAAGATCCCCGTCATCTGGTGGAATATGCCGCACGGACTGGGCTTCGGTCCTGGGGGGGGAGGGCGCTGGAAAGGGCGTCTGGGTGCCCCAGGACCTAGTGGTGGTCTTTTTGAGTGTCTGGGTTCCTGGGGAGCAGTGCTTGGGGAAGCCAAGATAGGTGATTATTCACAAATAAGCCGGGATGGCGGAGAAAGAGAGGGAGGGCAAAAGGGGAGATAAAATCGGGAAGTGGAGACCGCGTCAGGCGGAGCCAGGAGTGAGAGTTTCCTTGCGCACGTCTCTGCATAACTCATGGCCCTGCTGTTTGCTGAGCGCCTGCGTGGGGCCAGACTCTGTGCTCCCCCAACCCCCCCCACCCCGGTCTCCTGTGTTCACCCCACAGCCTGGGATGTTCTCTCCACTCCCCCGACCCAAGGATGGGCCAAGGGCTTCCTCCCCCTGAGAACAAAGCCCTCCTCTCTCTCCAGGGTATTGCTGTGGATCTCGTCTGTCTTGTGTGAGCTCCAGGCTTCTCCCTCCAGGATCCTCCTGCCCTCTGGGGGCATTTGGGGGTGCCGGGGGGCATATCTGGTTGTCCAGACTCGGTGAGGCAGGGGATGCCCCTGGCACGGGGTGGGTAGGGACCAGAGATGCTGCTGAAATCCAGCGATGCCCAGGATGGTCGGCCGCAGGGAAGGACCCGTCCCAGATGTCGGTGGTGCGGAGGGTGGGAAGCCCGTGGGAAGCCCAGTTCTGGGGGCGACGGAGGGTGGGAGTCTTGGGTGGAAGCATGTTCCTCCCACCACTGCTGGCCCCGGCTTCAGGCGCTCTCCACGCGCCAGCAGCCGTCCTGACCTTGCTATTGTGGTGTCCTCTCTTCCCCTCAGCCCTTGCCAAAAAAACAGAAAAATGCCCCATTTGACAGGTGAGGGATTGGGCGGCTGTCCCCGGACTTGGGGGTGGGGACAGAGGGAGGTGGAGAGCCCCCGGAGGAGAGACGCGGCTGCCACTGGCATTTTAATGAGCACGTCGGCCCCGCACAGACCTGGGAGGGCACCACCACCGTGCCCACGTGTAGCACGCACTTCTCTGGGTTCGTGGCCGTCATGGACGCAGGAGCAGGCCTGCCTTCTGGGAGCCCTAGTTCTCTGATCTTGTACGGCCAAGATACATGGAGGTCCCCCCCCCCAGGTCCCCGCAGGGAAGGATTGGCCACCTGAGCTGCTAGGATCTCCACCAGCGGGCAGCCGTCTGTGGTCAGCCCTTGGGCTTAGACGGTTGTCCCGCCCAAAGCCTCATCCCTCCTGGGGTGGCCAGTGTCTCCTGGCTGATGGACACAGGGCTGTAAACACCTGGCCAGCTCGGCCCTACTCGGGACAAGTCCCCCTGTCATGGGACCTGGACCCCCACCCACCCTTCTTCCTCTCCAACCCCTTCACCAGTGTGGATCCCAAGGGCCCCCTGATGATCCTCCTGCTGCTCACTTACATGCATCTCGGGGTCTGCTTCCTGGGAACCTTGGCCCAAACGGCCCCCATTTCTCTGCAAAATCCTCCTCCTGGGGTTCTCCGCAACCACACCTGCTCCGTGGAGACAAAAGTGCCCTGAAAACCTGAACAGAATCCTGCCACATCCCAGATTGACCCCTTCTGTCACTTCGTGTTGCAGTTAAAAGAAAATTCCATCTCCACTTAGCCTGCACACAGTGAAATGTCACCTCCTCCGGGAAGGCCATCCTGACCTCTCTCTGCCCAAACCACACTCTGCTCTGCTCTTTGCCGGCCCCTCCACCTGGCCGTCGATCGGCAGTGGCACATGAATGTTGCCAACAACCGGGCCGATGCGTTTGGGAGTGGACCCTCCCCCAGCTGAGCTTCCGGATGAGAACACAGCTCTACAGACACCTCAGCTGCAGCATTTTGAGACCCTTGTGAGAGAACCCAACTAAGCCGCGCCCACACTCCAACCCACGGGAACAATTGTGAGGTCATCAAAACGTGCTGCTTGAAGCCACTGAATTTGTGATCCTTTGTTATGCAGCCACAGAAAAATAATACCCTTATTTTTAGAAAAGTGTAGGCCACACCAGCAGACATTCATTCGATGGTATTGCTGTTCCCTTAATTCCTTTACGCGTCCGTCCTGCAAGTGAGGGTTGTCACAGGGAAGTTTGGGTCTTGCAGAAATGCTGCTGCTTTGACCAGCAAAATCTGGAACCCCAGGGCTTCATCTCGGGGTGTCCCATTATCAGCAGACCAGCTTTGGCCAGCTTTGAGAGGCACCGAGTGTCTTACCATCTAAATCTCATCTCAGGACGACTAAAAGTGTTTTTAAAATTATGAAATACGTACAAAATCAAAAGAAAACCGTAAGCATTAGAATCAAAGGTGTGTGTGCACGTGTGTGTGTGATGTGCGCGTGTGTGTGCGTATCCGTACGCACGCGGACGTGTGTCTGGGCGTGAGGTTGGTCAAGGCCGGAGCAGACAGGACGACGGTGCTCTCCCTCCCGCCGACTCGGGCTCAAGCCCCGAGTAGCTGCGGGGGGTGGGTGAGGGACGGAGGACTGTCTGCCTGGGTCCTGATCCCCAGCTGGCCGTCAGCGGGGACACAGGGCTGATGGGACCCCAGATGTCAATATCTACAGCAAATGCGAGACTATTTAGGTACAATTTAGCAGAAATGAGTCATCCTGCAGACATAAACATTTTAATCGGAGTGACAATTTATTCAAACAATTTGACAATGCTCACACATGCAGAACAGATGGGCTGGGGTGGGGGGCCCAGCAAGCGAGCCAGTGGGGGAGGAGCCCCCGGCAGACGCTGGGCGGGCTGCTGGGGGTGCAAAATGGAAGGTAAGGGGCTCCCTGCCCCTTCCTGCCAGCAGAGGGGCTCCTGGACTGAGCGCAGCTCCCGAACCCCCGGGGGAAACTTGCCTGCAGTTTCAGGCACCTCTGTCTGATGCCCAGACGGCTGGAGATGTGAGGGAAATTCTGGAGAGGGGAAGGCCAATCGTTTATTCACGCGGCCATTCGAAGAATTCGCTCAGCATCTGTTATGGGCCAGGCAGTGTGCTGGAGGGTGTGTGCGTGTGCGTGTGCGTGCGCACGTGTGCCCAAACATGTATGGGTGGGTGCACATATATGTGAGCGGGTGCACTTGTGTGTGCACAGCCTAAACTATTATTAATGTCTTAGGGTTTTTGAATTTGGTGTGCGTAGCTACCCGAGGCTGGCCCGGAAGCAGTCCCAGGACGAGGATTTTAGTCAAGGGGGTTCGTTTGGGAAATAACCCTGGGAAAGCTCCCATAGCGTATGAGGAAATGAGGGAAGGAAGGGCATGAAGCTGACACAGGGTATGTTGATGGTCAGGTCGCCCGGCAGGTGACCTCCTGGAATCTCATTGGACTCCTGGGAGGTGGTATAGGCCATGCCTCAGGGGAGCCCTTCCCAAGGGCTGAGGGAGCCAGGCATGTTTTCCTTCACTCCCGCTCTCTTTCCCTTATATCACTTGCTCTGGACGAAGACGCTGCCATGTCGAGGACACTCAAGGAGTCTGTGGAGAGAAGCTCACGGCAAGGAACTGAGGCCTCCTGCCAACGGCCATGCGAGGGCGCCATCTTGGAAATGGGACTTCCAGCCCCAACCAAGCCTCCAGATGATATGGCGTTTGCTGACATCCTGACCCCAACCTCATGAGAGATGCTGGGCCAGACCCGCCTAGTTAAGCCCCATCCAGATGCGACACGATGTCTGCGGGGTAATTAGCTATGCAACAGCAGACAACTCATACGATACCTGTTTCTCCAGTCAATCGCAAAGGAACCTGCAGAGTTCTTAAGGACTGTCGTGATCCTCATTCTGCAGACGAGGGGACCAGGGAAGAGTGGTGGGGCCACCTTCTGTAGTGACACAGCCAAACATTTTCAGAGCTGGGATTAGACCCCAGGTCTGTCCCACTCTGAGACTGTATTAGTCCGTGTACTCCAGGGGAAGACAATCGATAGGATATAGAAAAGAAGATACAGTATAGAAATTGCCTCCTGCCGTTACAGAGGCCAAGAAGTCCCATGATCTGTCATCTGCAAACAAGAGACTCAGGAAAGCCGTTGGTATAATTCAGTCCTAGTCCGAAGGCCCCAAAACCAGTGGGGGCAAGGGGGTGGGAGAACTGGGTTGGGTGGGTGGGGTCGATGGTGAAGAGACCTGGTCTAATCTCAAAGCCCAAGAACCAGGAGCACCGATGGAGGTCTCAGCTCAGGCAGACAGAGTGAATTTGCTCACCTTCCGCCATTTTGTTTTGCTCAGGCACCCAGTGGATGTGGTGCCGCCCGCCTGCACTGGTGAGGGCATCTTCTTTACCAGGCCTACTGATTCACCTGCTAATCCCTTCCAGAAACACCCACCACCACCACCACCCCATACACACCCAGAAATAATGTTCTACCAGCCATCTCACACATCAAATTCATCACCACAGAGACCAATTGTCTTAACATCGTGGCATACCCGACCCCTGTCTGTCCCAACGCCTGGTGGAGAGTCAAGAGGAAAAGTAGGGGTGGGGGGTGACATTGAACCGATACAAGTAATTTCAGTCTGTATGCTTCTTTTCCTCAGTGATAAGTTCGTCAGGAAAGAGCCCTGAGTGAGTGGTGAGCCCCCAGTATGCAGGGCAGACGCTCTGGAAGAGACGTTTGACAAGCAGGCCACCGTCTTGGAGCAGGGGTGAGCTGTGGCCCCTCCTCCCGCCGCACATTTTCTGAGTGTAGACTCTCACCCGTTTATCTCCAAATACAATCACCAGCTACCCGCCTCCCCCCCTTCCCAAGCAAGTGGAATGGTTTTGCGATTTAATGTAATCACCCACTGAGTTTCCAAAATTAATTTCCTGTTAGAAATAAATATTGTACCATGAATTATAAATCAGCCCAGGCGGTAATTTACGGAGAACCTGTCAATTAAAATTGCGACTGTGGTTCTCCGCGGCAAATAGAAGTGGGGGCCCTTCGGGTGTCCCCAGGACTGAGAGCGTTCGTGCACTCTCAGGGAAGGTCGGGTCGGAAGGGACACGTCGTCAACAGAGGGAGACCCTGGCTGCCTGGGGCCGTCTCCTGAACAAGCTGCTTCTGTCCCCTGGGATTCAGGTTGTCCAGCCTTTTTTGGAGCCTGGATGTTGGGAGTAAATGCTGAATAGCGCGGTCCCTGCCCCGGGGCCTGGGAACCTGCTGGTGGCGTCCCCTGTGGAGTGGCGGCGGCAGTAAGGCCCACGGGAAGGGCTGGTGTTGCGCTCAGCACGGGCACGGGGCTGTTCTCAGCTCTCGAAGTCCCAGCAGGTGTGGCTGGATCCAGGGGCTCAAGCTCTGACTTCTGGATTCTTTGTCTCTTCTCCTTTGATTCTGCTTGGCTTCTGCTCTCTTCCAGCAGACAGGCTGCCCTGCCCCACAGCAGATGGCGGTCCCCACTGTCTGTAGGTGTCCTCGCGCTGTCCCTCCTTCGGGGTGACAACCATGAAGGGAAGAGCGCTGACGGGGCTCACCGCTGTGGAGAGAAGGACAGGCGCTGTGACTGACCGTGGGGCCTGAGCCCTCGTGTCGGCCACCGCAGCCAGCCGGATGTGCTCAGAGGGGCATCTGCTTCCTGCGGAGCTTGGGGTGGGCCACCCGGGGTGGGTCCTGGGAGAGACACCCATCTGAGTGGGAGCGGAGCCCCTGAGCCAGGGGTAGTGTTTCTACCACCTTCCCGGCCCCGCCCGCCCTGCGGTGGAGGCTGGGCCAGCACCTGGCGGGGCCAAGGGGCGTCGCTGGCCTGGGGCTCTGTGCCCACAAAGCTTGACTGACCACGACTGTCTGGAAAGAGCCTTGCTACGATCACCGTCCCTGCCTCCCGCCTCCTCCTCTTCCTCCTTCGTCAGCCTCACAGTCCAGCGAGCCCGGATTGTGTTCAGTGCCCACCGGCCCCACGGGCCACATGAGTTCTGTGCCCTCCAGGTCAGCGTGGAGGGCAGAGCTGGCATCCAGGGCGCTGACTGCCGGCCCCACTTCTCCACGCAAGACGGACGCGGTGTACTTTTGCAGGACGCCACGTCCCACGCGGTGAGCGGGCCGGCGTGGTCCCCAAGAATGTGACCCGCTGGGGCCGGAACAGCTGGGCGGAACATCTGGCTTTGCTTCTCCCCGGGTTTTTGTCAGTGCGTAAATTCCTCTTTCTTTGCGGCTTTTTCATCTGGCCCCAGGCGTGGTCCCCTGGGGGCACGGAGAAGCAAAGCCAATATTTACCTGAAACAGACTTGGCTTGGGTTGAGGCTAAAAGCCTCCTGAAACTGCAGAGGGGGAACAGCCAGACCCTCGGGGCAGTGTCCTCCAGGCCCTGTCCTGTTGGTGACAGAGCAGACGGTCCTGTGGGGTGGCCTTGCTGGGGCCGGGCTCCAGCGACGGATCACTGTGGTCTCAGGGGTCGGGGGCAAAGGCGTGGTGGGCGGGGGCAAGAGCTGGGGGCGCCTGGGTCCCCGATCTCTAGTGACTGGGGTTGTAGTCTGTTAACCCCCAAGCGTCAGGCTTGCAAAGTCAAGAGTGGCCTTGGGGAAACTTTTTCTTTTTAATTGTGGTACAATCGATATAACATAAAATTCACCTTTTTTTAAAAAAAAAAACAAACAGGTTTATTACTTTATTTTGAGAGAGAGAGAGAGAGAGAGCACGAGCAGGGGAGAGGCCGAGAGAGAGGGGGTGACAGAGACTGTCCGCACAGAGCCCGACGCACGGCTCGAGCTCACGGACCATGAGCGCGTGAGCCGAAACCAAGAGTTGGACGCTTTTAACGACTGAGCCACCCAGGCGCCCCTCCAATTTCCCTTTCTCAGCCAACAGTTCAGGGGCATGAATACCCTTCACGTTGCCAGGCGACCAACCCCAGTGCCTGGCTCCAGAACGTTCCCGTCTTCCCTCATCGAAACTCTGTCCCCAGAACCGACTCTCCGCCTCCCTTCTCCCCGCTCAGCCCCTGGCATCTTTGTTCCATTTCCCGTCTTCATGAACGCGACTAGCCAGGCACCTCTTGGGGTGCACGGAATGTTTGTGTCCCCCAGATTCCCGCACGGAGACCGGACCCCCAATGTGGCCGTGTCTGCAGACCAGGGGGTCACGAGGGTGGACCCCACGCGGATCGGCTCAACCTCTTGACACTGCAGGCCCCCCCACAGCTCCCTGCCTCGCCCCTTGCCCCACGTGAGGACGTGGCCAGGGGCTGGCTGGCCGCAACTCCAGGAGGTTCTCCCCCAGAGCCCGCCGTGCTTGGCACCCTACCCTTGGACTTCCAGCCTTCAGACTGCGGGGAATGAGCTTCCTGTGCTTGAAGCCCCCGGATCCTGTGCCCGGCGGATCGTGACAGACCAGGCCGGCCAGCGCCGTCCCCTGCCCGGAGATGCTGTCGCTACGAAGCCGCAGCGGAAGGCTGCCGATTGCTCAGCCCAGAGGCCTCTGGGCCGACCTCTTCTTATTCTTTTCTAAATAGCAACCAACACAGCTGATAAAAGGGATGAATTCGGGGGCCCTTCCAGCACCTTCTGAAAGGAGCTGCTCTCCAGGCCGCCATGGTCTTGGCAGGCAGGCCCTCGGAGGGAGGGCAGGGCATCGGGGACGCAGTGTCCCCACTCCCGAGGCTTTTCCCTGACCGTCACCTTCGCGGCACTTGGCCCAGCGGTTAGCGCGCACGGGACTTCCTCATCTTCCACGGCGTCAGTGTCAGTCTCCCGCCCTGTGCTGCAGGCCCCCGGGGCCGTGGCCACGCCGGTGGTGTTTGCTCCTGTGTCCCCACCGCCGGGCACACAGTCGGCTGCAGGATGTACTGCTCGACTCCATAAATAGGGGGCACTCAACCCCCAAACCCTCTGAGTTCAGGGACTCACAGAAGCAGCCCTTCCGTCTCTCCCGAGGGCCTGTTCTGTGCCAGGAACTTGGCTGAGTGTGGAATCCCCTGGAACACAAGAGCCCCGCCTCTGCGAGCCGCGAGCCGCGTGGTGTCGCGGCACAGGCACAGGTTTGGGAATCAGAGAGACAGGAGTTTGAGCATCGCGGGCAGGCCGCTTAACTGGGTGCAGTGGGACAGCGAAGCGTCCTGAGCCTCAGTTTCCCCAGCTCTAGGACAGACAGAACAGTATCTATTTCATCGGATCGTCAGGCAGATTGGAGAAAAGGTCCGTACTGCACTCAACAAAATGCTTTGCGCGAAGCGAGTGCTCAGCAAATTACCTCCTGTATTAGTTTCCTAGAGCTGTTATAAGAAAATACCACAAACCCGGTGGCTTAAAACGGCAAAATTTATTTTCTCAAGTTCTGGAGGCCAGAGGTCTGAAATGCGGTGCCTTGTGGAGGCTCCGAGAGAGAATCCGTCCCATGCAACATTCCCAGCTTCTGCTGGCGGCCGGAAATCCTTGGTGCCCTTGGCTCATGGCGCTAAAACTCCAATCTCTGACTCCATTGTCACATGCCCGCTTTTCCGTGTGTCCCTATGTCTTTGTGTCCCTCCACTCTTACAAGCACTGGACTGAGAGCCCACCCTAATCCAATATGACCCAACTGCTTACCCTTGCAGAGACCCGATTTCCACATAAGGTCACAGTCCGAGGTTCTGGGTGGATGTGAATTTTGGGGGGACACCATTCAGCCCAGAACACCTTCTACTATTTTTGTGCTTGGTGCTTTGCAGACATTATTTCATTCCATCCTCCAGCTGCCTTGGGAAGAAGGGACGGTGGGGAGGGGCAGGCAGCCCTCAGGAGGGGCCACTATTTTTTTTGCCATGTGACTGTCAGAGACAGACCCCGTATCGGAACCCCCACCTTGACTCCTCTCTCAGAAAGACAGTCCTCCCATGAAAGCCGACAGAGCCACGTGGAGCTGGTTCCAAAGCGCCCGCTGTTCAGACTCCTCGTCCAAGTTGATGTTGGCCGGGAGGGCAGAGCTGGGAGCCCGGCGTGGGAGGCATTTTCCTGGTGGCACCAGCAAAGCGGCCAGGCTGGGCGTCCAGCCTGGCTCGTGGGCTCTGGGTTTACGGTCCTCGGTGTGGAGGGCTGTTGCTTTCTCCAACATTCCGGTAACAGCCTGGCACGGACCTCATCCTTCCTGGGGACACGATGAGTGTTCGCGGCTTGACGTCAGTAAAATCCAACCCCGCAGTGTCTCTCCTGAGAAGGCATTTGTGGGGGGTTGGTTTGAACTCGTTCTGAGGACAGAGCTACAGGGATTTGCTGTGTCCCTGGAGAAAGGTCCAGTATCTCAACCCGCACCCGGGAAGGGACGGTTTCTTTGCACGTGTGTTCGGCGTCTGACCCCGGAAGGGTGACCGAGCTGGAACTTTGCTCTTTGAACTTGACCTTTTCGGGGCATCTGCGTGGCTTAGTTGGTTGAGTGTCCAACGTCAGCTCAGGTCACGATCTTGCCGTTCGTGAGTTCGAGCCCTGCATTGGGTTTGCTGCTGTCATCCTGCTTTGGATCCTCTGTCCCCCTTTCTCCGCCCCTCCCCCACTCACATATTCTCTCTCTCGCTCGCTCTCTCTCTCTCGCTCGCTCTCGCTCTCCCAAAAAAGTAAATAAAACATTAAAAAATAAATAAATGAGTAAACTTGACTTTCTCACCACCTGTTCAAGAATAGGCCTACCCTGAATGCCACTCTTCAATCCAGGGATGGGGGGCGGGGCGGGGACCACTATCAAACAGTTTCTGGGGCCCACAAGCCAGTGAATCTAACTCACTAGGTGACGTTCGGGAATCTGCCTTTGTAACAGGTTCTCTGGGTCACTGATCTGAGCTCTCTGTGCCAGACCCTGGGGCAAACACTGATTTCGCTTGGAGGGAAGCTGTAGCAAGATTCTAGACCTCCCAATTAGTATGCAAAATTAGATTTTTTTAAGGGAAAACCCAAGCTAGTGTTTTCTAAAGCCCTGAGTCACGGGCTGAGGGTGAGATGGTTTTTTGTGGTTGCATGCACGTGGCATTAAATAATACTGGTTCGTGCAGTGCAGTAATTATGCCCCTTTGGGTCCCTCTGGGTAGGTGAGGGGGAACTCTGCATCTGGCATGAATGGCCTTTTATATTTAAATTTTTTAACGTTTATTCATTTTTGAGAGACAGAGAGAGACAGAGCATGAGCAGGGGAGGCACAGAGAGAGAGGGAGACACAGAACCCGAAGCAGGCTCCAGGCTCCGAGCTGTCAGCACAGAGCCCGACGCGGGGCTCGAACCCACAAACCGCGAGATGATGACCTGAGCCGAAGTCAGATGCTTAACCGACTGAGCCCCCCAGGCGCCCCCGGAACGAAGGGTCTTTAACACTTCCTGACACTTCTAATCTCCCTTGTGAACAGAGACAAGGGTCCCAGGCCCGAAGACGTCCGCAGCAGCAGCATCGGGCTGGAATTTAGTGATAGGACGTTAGAAATAATTATTTTTCAAAATTGTAAATAATGGAGAAATTTTTATTTAAAATAATAATGTCAAGGCATTTGTTTCTGTAGTTACCTTCTGTTAACGCCAAGGAACGCTCATTTCCATGGCGATGGCCGTACCGAGCTTCCTTTTAAATTAAATGTAGCTCGTGAGAAACGTGAAGTGATTTACAGAACCAGAGACGGGCAAGGCCTTCTGGTAAGGGTGGCAGGCGAGGCCAAAAGAGTGGCAGGGATTCAGGAGATGCTAATCCAGTGGAAGCGTTGTGTTCTGTGTATGAGGAAACAGGCCTGGGGAGGTGGGGGGAGGGGAGGGACCTGCCCAAGATCACCCAGCATCTGGGGACAGTCGGCTGTCACCTCCGGGTACCCACGGCGGATGTCTGTGCGTCACACGCTGCAGAGGCCGTTTCTGGGAACCTGGGGCTCTGAGCTCACCGCGGAGGCATGATTTTCAAGACACCAACATCTTTAAAAGAGATCTACACGAAGCGGCAAGAGTGACCTCACCCCAGCCTGCGGTGGCTGCTGGGACCCAGGACCCTCTAGCTGGTGACCGGCTATACAGGCAGGCCTGTAGGTCCGGGGTCGCCCGAAAGGCGGGGGCTGGTGGGGGGTGGGAACATTCTTTGGGACTGACACAGTGGTTCCACACTGATCTCACCCCGACAACTGAAGGCTTGTTATTCAAAACTGAACTT
This sequence comes from Prionailurus viverrinus, assembly GCF_022837055.1. NCBI lineage: Eukaryota > Metazoa > Chordata > Mammalia > Carnivora > Felidae > Prionailurus > Prionailurus viverrinus. The sequence goes on from NC_062563.1 coordinate 5,340,598, forward strand.
CATTTCGTTTCTAAGCGCTCAGGAGCTGGGGCTTGTGGGGACAGCTCTTGCCTTCAAAATGGAGTTCCGGATGGTTGAAAAGAGCCTTCCCCGTCTCCAGAAGGCTGACTTCGGCAGTCGCTGGTGCTGCTTCTTCCCCACCCCCAGCCGAGACACCTTCCTGGTCCTCCGGGTGGTCGGAGGGTGCCTGGGGGCACACCCATATGGGGAACCGTGACAGGTGGGGTGGCAAGCCAGGCTCCTGGGAAGCAGAGCCTGAGGCAGGGGTTCTTGAGCAGGTGCTGCATCCGGGAGAGCCCTCGGGAGCGGCTGGAGAGGCAGCGAGGGCAGAGAAGGAGGTGAGCAGGAAGGAGGTGCGTCTCAGGTAGTGTCCAGACTCCGCCGGGTCCCATGGGGTACGAGTGTCCCCTGGAGGGGACACTCCTCCAGAGCCGCGACTGCCTCAGGTGTGAGACAGGGCATTCGAGCCCCCCCCCGTGTCAGTCAGTTGGGGGCTGTCGGGTGCCCTTGCAGCGGGTGGGGAGGCTCCCCCAGTCCAGGACAGGTTTCAGAGAAGGGGCGGTAGCCTTAGGTAGTCACAGTGTGCTGGGAAACCAGCTTTCCAGGTGTGGGAAGACGCAAGTCCCGATTGGTAGCTTTTGCCATTTCTGTGGCGTAAACACTCCCTCGGTGGCCGATTTCAAAGCTGCCCGTGGTGTAACAACGGGCCCACAGAGTCCCTGGCTGCCGAACAGTCCGCTCTCACAAGCCAGGAGGAGCCAGACCGCCGGGAAGGGGTCTGGGTGGCACCAGGACAGCTGGGTGACCACAGTTCCCTCCCACCCAGCCTTCCTGCCTCCCCCCTCGGTCCTGCGATCCTTCCTTCCGCCATGAGCAGAAGCACCTTCTCACACGGCAACAAGGTGCCGCCCCGAATTCAGCCCTTCAGGGCCCCCCCCGTCCCCTCCCTCCAGGATAAAGTCCCCTCCACACCTGGGTCCAGGGAGCCCTGTCCCATTGACGCCTGCCAACCTCCCCAGCCTTGTCTGTGCCACTCATTCTCTCGTGGGCCTTCCACTCGGCCACCCAGGACTCTCTCCCATCCGGAAGCCTTGACCCTTCCTCACTGCCGGGCCTGTAGGTCCCTGTACACGTGGCTCTCCTGGCCGGGAACGCCACTTCCCTGCCCCGTCCGCTTGGCCCGACCAGCTTCTACACAGCGTTGCTAGAACACCTCTCTGGTTCGGGAGCAGGGCAGCCAGGACTTGCTGGGCCGCCTCGGGCCGGCACAGCGCTGTCTCTGGGCACAGCCCCCCCCACCCCCGCCGTGATGCACCTGCTCCTTCCTGCATTAACCCCTCATGGCGAGTCTCGGGGAGGACAGAGCGCTGCCCCATTTTGGAGACAAGGACGTCGAGGAGGTCAAGAGATGAAGTCACTTGCTCAGGGTCATACAACATATCCGTAACAAGGTCTGACAGCTTGCCTTCCAACAACGGCGTGTCCTTGACCTCTCACTGCATCACTGCACAGACCGCTGCCTTGTCATGTTATCTGCTGCTCTGCGGTTCCAGGGGATGGAGGTGTCTTTCTCTGGGCACCTGTTCGGTTTCTTTCGTTATCCCTCTTCTAACCGGCGTTACCGTGGACATCTTCGTGTCGACACCACTGCCTCGGCCAGGAGGGGAAGCAGGGGGCAGATTGCATTTCACATCCTGAGACATTTTGCAACTACAGTTCTGGGCGAGGGTCACGTTGCCCAAAGAGAGGTCTGCCTTTGCCCAGGACTCCCGGGAGGCTACCCCTGATTCCTCAGAATGTCCAGACTCAGAGAGTGTCTGGGTTTACTCGCTGGCCATCTTGGTCCATGTGATATCAACTTGACCTCCAGTGGGGCTGGAGACAAAGGTTAGAGACATGGGCCGTCAGTCAAGTCTAGGGAACAAATCCCGACCAAGACCCTGGATACTGAGGCACAGGGAACATCCCTGGTGGGCAGTGCTCTGTGTGTGCTCTTACGCATCGTTGGCAGGAAAGGTCAGCACTGTCCCTGATTCCATGGGGAGAGGACAGCTGGAGGCTCTATGCTTGGAATTCTCTTGGGCACCGTCCCCTGTGTCTCTTCTGTCGGCCGATTTACATCTGTTTCCTTCGCTGTCGTAAAGTGTAGCCGTGAGAACACCAGCTTTCGGTGAGTTCTGAGTCCTTCTAGTGAAGTATCAAAAGTGAGAGTGCCCTTGGGGACCCCCAGACTTGCAACTGGGGTCAAGGGGAGGGTGGTCTTGGGAACCCCTGCACTCTGCAACTTCCGTCTTGAGAGCCCCTCTTCTGTGATCGGCCACAGGACGCAAGTACCCAAAGGGCCTCAGGCTGGGTCTTGCACCGCTGGGTTGCTTGTCCCGAGCACACAGTAGGTGTTCAGCAAATAGTTGTTGAATTGATCCATTCCATGATGGTGGCCGTTGACACTCACTGAGGCTCGGATGTTGGTTTTATTAAACGTGCTTCACAATGGGGCAGTGGGACCCAGAGAGAAAGGCAGTGACTTACTCAAACCACACAGCTGAGCCAGAAGTGGAACCCGGTTCGAGGTTTCACAGCTGCACGTCCTACTATGCTCGATTCCTCCCCTCGCTGCGTGGCTGGGGAAATGACAGGCTGAGAATCAGGGGGCCGGGGAAGCGGGAGTCACGGGTGGGGTAGCACCAGGGGACAATGCGCAGCGGGGGCTGGCCCAGGGGCCGATCCGATGGGAGGCTCGGAGCTGGGCTCCCCAGAGACCCGTCTGTGGCCCGCAGTGATGCTCTCTGTCCAGCGCGTGTGCGTGTGGCCTCAAAGAAAGGAAGGACGGTGAGAGAGGCTGCAAGGGGAGGGAATCTGTGAGTTACGAAAGGGAGAGTCGGATGAGAGGACCAAGTCCTTCGGTGTTGTGTTTTTGTCGCACAAATCTGCACTTCGAGTTGGAAGAAAAGATTTTTTTTTTTTCCTTTTGGTTGTTATTTGCTTAAGAGAAGTGGAGAACCAGGGGCTGTCTGGGTGGATGATTAATGGGGAAAAAATTACATTTCGATGAGGTCTCTCCTCCTGAAGGGTGACTCCATCAAAGGGATGTGTAGAGTGGATGTCAAGTTCATTTCCTCATTTCCGCCTCAGCTGGGGCTGAAAGCGATGCTCTCAGGGGGACCGGGGTAGAGAAGACGCAGTTGAAGGCTGAGAGGGTTCTCATTAATAATAATTGCAGCTAACACTTACAGATTGCTTCCTGTGGGGCCTGGCGCTGTGCTGAGCAAGTCGTTTTCAGCATCGCGTACCGATGACGGCCCTGTGAGCTGGGGGCCCTCTTCCATCCCCATTTCTCAGATGGACGAGGCAGAGCCCAGGGAGTTAGGGAGCTGGATCAGGGTCACAGGGCTTGAAACACGACCACAACCGGGTCTGTCTGGCTCTTCTATCCTGGCTCTTCCTCCGGATTCGTTTAAGGGCAAAGAGAGAATCTTCCAGAGATAACCTTGGGCAGGTGTCCACCTGTTCCCGGTGAAAGTGTTTGGGAGAACCAAGAAATGCTCCCGCTCTGAAAATGTCCGTCCAAACTGTCGTGCGTGGTCACCCACCCACCCCCCTAACAGGGCCTGGACAGGTGTCTCCATCCTCTGTGGGGGGACAGTGGCTTGTGACCAGGAGAGAACGGAGGAGCCTCTCTTCCTCCCTTCCCGCTGCCGTGGAACAGCGGCCAGGCTTCCAAACAGCATGCGGAGAGGACTTGTTGGTGGCAGGGTCACTGAGCCTATCGGCGGAGGCTGCCTTGGCCAGCACGAGGGAGTCAAGACAGCCGAAACCCTCTTCCCCTTGTCCCCTGGTGGTTCCAAGAGGGTTCTTCTGGGGGAAATTGTTGCGGGATACAGATCAGGATTCATCCTTTAATTCTTCAAACATTTACAAATGTGCTAGACCCTTGGGTTACGGCAGTAAGAAGAATATCATGATTTCTGCCCTTATGGGATTCATGACGGATGGATGGATGGATGGACAGATGGAGAGGCACAGCGACAGACAGGATGCCTGGGCTCAAATCTCAGCTCCTCCCCTCACTAACGAGTGACCTTGGACAAGTTGCTTAACATCCCTGTGCCTCAGTTTCCTCACCTGTCAAATGGGAGTGATAATAGTATCATCTTCAGAGGGTTTTTCTGAAGAGAAAATAAGTAGATACATAAAGTGCTTAGAACAGGGTCTGGTAAGTGCTAGGTGAATGTTGGATCATAGTAGCGGAGGGGACAGATACTCACAAAAGAACAACACAAAAAGCATAAAATTGTAAATTTGATAAGTGCTACAAAGGGGAGGGAAAGGGTGCAGGGAGAATATTAGTAGACCAGGGAGGGAGAGGGGAGGGAAGGTTGACCAAGGGAGGGAGGAAAAAGGAGGTGAGATAAGACTTAGGCTCAGAAGTGGTCTGGGTGATGAAGGCTGAGAGGAGCATTTCAGGCTCCAAGAACAGCATGTGCAAGGGCCCTGTGGTGGGCAGAGGCATGATGAGAACGAGGGCATGTGGCTAAAACTCAGGGACAGGTATTGAGAGTGGAGGGCCAGGGCTGGAAAAGCAGCAGGGAGCAGGGGCTGACCTGGTTGGGGGCTAGAGGTTCTGAGGGTAATGGGGGGACCTTATCCAAGAGCAGAGAGACAGATTAGAAAGGGAAGGAGAAGGGGGTCTGATCACGTTTATATTTCAAGAAGACTGAGATTGGCAAAAAACAAATCCTAAGTGTCAGAGCTGGAGCTGAGGGCCTTGGGAGCCCCGGGCTGGTCATCTGTCAACGGTGCTGGCAGAGACCCAGGACTCCGCCGGGCCGGAGGTGCAGAGCCCCACAGATGGGTTGAGGCAGGGCCCAGACCCCCACCCTCAGTTCATACAAAGCAGACCTTTGAAAATATTTTGTCTGGTACGCATTTTGGGACTTTCACAGAAGATATCATTCAAGAAAATGTCTCTCTGGTCTGTCTAATAAAAGAAAGGAGAGGAAAGGGGAGGGGAGGGGAGGGGCGGGGGAGGGAAAAGAAAAGAAAAAAGAAAAGAAAAGAGAGAAAAGAGAAAGAAAAGGAAAGGAGACAGCACTTCTGAGAGTGCAGATGGGGACCCCGAGGCTCACTGTGACCAGGGAAGCAGTCGCATCAGACCCCGGACCCTCACCTCTGCCCTGTGCTGGGCTTCCCTGGAGTATTAGGTCTGCGTGTTTCCCTAACAACTGAGCACAAACTTGGCAGCTTTAAGGATATGAACGTTTTCTCTAACGGCCTGCAGGTCAGACGTCTGCACTGAGCCCCATGGGGCTAGAATCAAGGTGCCGCAGGGCTGTGCTCCTTCCGGACCTGTGTCCCGCTCATTTGGGTCACTGGTAGAATCCATCCCCTTGGGGTTGGAGGACTGACGTCCTCTCTCCTTGCCGACTGGTGGCGGGGCCTCTCGGCAACGCGCCCCACGTGTGGGCCCACGTCTCAGAGCCGGGAACGGGGTGTGGCTGCTTCTCACTGTCACCTCCACGTCTCTCCTTCTTCCGAGCTCAGGTTGCAGCCGACAGCAACGACAACGGAATTTAGTCGTGGTAAAATACACGTAACATTAAATTTACCATCCTGATCATTTCTGAGAAGACAGTAAAGTGGCATTAAACACCTTTACGTTAAGGGGCGCCTCGGTGGCTCAGTCGGTTGGGCGTCTGACTTCGGCTCAGGTCACAATCTCGCGGTTCGTGGGTTCGAGCCCCGCGTCGGGCTCTGTGCTGCCTGCGTGGAGCCTATCCTCCTCCCTCTCTCTCTCTGCCCCTCCCCTGCTCCCCTTGTCTCTCTCTGTCTCTCCAAATGAAATAAATATTGTTAAAAAACGCATTTTTGGGGCGCCTGGGTGGCGCAGTCGGTTGAGCGTCCGACTTCAGCCAGGTCACGATCTCGCGGTCCAGGAGTTTGAGCCCCGCGTCAGGCTCTGGGCTGATGGCTCAGAGCCTGGAGCCTGTTTCCGATTCTGTGTCTCCCTCTCTCTCTGCCCCTCCCCTGTTCATGCTCTGTCTCTCTCTGTCCCAAAAATAAATAAACGTTGAAAAAAAAATTAAAAAACGCATTTTTGTGCAACCCTTGCCACCACCGGTTTCCAGATCTTGCAGATTTAAAGCTTTGTCCCCATCAAACACAAAGTCCCCACGCCCCCGTCTCCTCAGGCTCTGGTTACTAGCACTCCACCTTCTGCCTTTGTGAGTGCGCCTATCCGGGGCACTTCCCATAAGTGGAACCACACAGCGGTTGTGGGGGGTGGGGTGCTATACACCCAGAAGCGGAATCTCTGGACGATTCGATAGTTCTGTTTTTAATTTTTTGAGGACCCGCCACACTGTTTGGTGACCGCAGCAGCTGCCCCAGTTTGCGTTCCCTCCAACAGCGCACGGGGGTTCCCGTTTCTTCACATCGTCGTCGACACTTGTCCCCAATGATTAGTGATGCTCACAGATTCCCCGCCTGTAAGGATTGATGGTAACTAGATCGGGCCCACCCGGGTACCGAGGTACCGACGCAAAGGCCCTGTGGCTGGCAAGGACTTGGGTGTTCCAGGATCTGAGAGATGGAGAAGGCGGCTGGCGTAGGGTGAGCAAGAGGCTGGAGAAATCAACGGCCCCGTTTCCCATTCTAGAAACATCTATGCTATCAACCACGCTCCATAAGGGATCGTTTTCCTCTCTGCAAAAGTCACGGAAATGCCACAGTTAGGAATTGGTGCGGGGCCCCATTACTCAACGGTAATCACAGTGACAGCACAACGTTTTAGTGAGAAATGCGGCCGTCGGTTTATTATTCCAGTAGAGAAGATTAAACACCCTGCGTCTGTGAGATGAAAATTAAATTGTGGGTGACCCAGGGGAGCCTCGGGATGTGGGAGGCTTGCTTGCCCTCTCTCCCCTGCCCCGCACCTCCCGCCCCCCCGCTGCCCTTCCTGTCCACCCCAGGCCGTTCCCCCCAAAGATCTTCCTTTGGAGTTGAGTCACAGATGAATCTTAGCCCCCATTTCCTCTGCTCCGGGAGGCCTGCGCGATGAAACGGCGTCTCCCCACAGCGAAAGCCAAGCCAAACAGATTAATGTAAGTTGCATCTGCTGTAGATTAAACATTTGGAAAAGCCATTTTATAAATATTTTTTTTCCACAACCACATCCCCATATGGCCGCGAGCTCCGGTCTCCGCTCCGGCTGCTGGCGGCCCCACGCATATGTATTTAATGTACACTCCAGGTCTGGGACTCGGGCTCCCGGCCTCCCGGGAGCATTCCAGAGTGACTCTGAATCTCCTTTGGGGGCACACAGCAGACTGTGGGGCAAACAAGGCAGATGGAAGCTGGATACCGGGCGGGGCTGGGTGTGGGAGGCGAGCGAGCGCAGACGGCCCTTCTGGGTCCTCTCTCCAGACATCCGGCTCACGGCCACTCACTTGCTCTGTGCTCGGTTAGGGCCCCGGATTCCAGGAAGCCAGGTCTCCACCTTTCCAGAGCAACCACCCAGCAGAAAAATACCCCCGAGGGCCGGGACTTGCCCCCTTGAACCACTACACCCCGGAGCATCGCCGAGCCCTGCTGGTTCTCCCTGAAGGGTTTCTCTAGAATGTGCTTCTGCGGCCCACTCACCTTGCCTCCCACCCAGTGCTTTCATCTGGAGTGCCATGGGCCTCGTCCACTTACCCACCTCCCTCCACGTACCTCTAACAGCCTAAGAGGTCCGTGGACCGCAAGTGAGGCACAGAACCTCTAAGAATCTGAGCATGAACACAACGGGAGACTTGGCACGAATCGAAGACTAGAGGGGCTTACAAATGCTTGGTTCCGTGCACAACCCCAGTGCCTTTGCATATCCTAGGATGACCAAGATTGAATTTCCCTTGGGTGATGGGAGTTCAGAAGCAGACATAAGGGCATTTAAAGACTTTCTAGGACCCTAGTTTTGTCTGTCTGTGGACTGCATTTCTGGGTCAGGACAGTGCTGCACAAAGACTGGGGGCTTGTAGGAAATGCTTTCCCGTGGGCGCCACCCAGACCTACTAAGTCAGGATCCCTGGGGACAGGACCCGGGAATTTATGCTCCCCCAAGCTCTCCAGGGACTTTTGCACATGTTAAGGCTGGAGATGCCCTGGATTCAGAAGCGCCCCCCTTAAATGCAATGTGAGGAACCCGCAGAAGAGAGTAGGGACACGTGTGGTTGTGGGGTGAGAACCCGTGATTGTCAGGGCGAGGGGTCTGGAGACCCCTCGGGGTTCCTGAGATCTTTCGGGCGGATTCACAGGCTCAAAGCCATTGCCCTAATAACACTAAGTCATCATTCGCCTTTTTCCCCTCATTCGTTCACGGAGTTTTCCGGCAGCCATGTGACGTGTGACTGACACCCCTGCTCTGTGCGTTGGTGATTCCGGTGTTTCCAAGATGTATCGATTTTAATTTCTAACACATGAGATATTGATCGATACAGGCCCCAGAGACAAGAGCTCTTTGGGGCTCCCAAAAATTTTTTCAAGGGTAACGCGGTCCTAAGACCAAAACGTGCCAAAGCCTCTGGCCCGGCCCTTGCCGTAGGCCCCTCGTAAGCACCCAGGAACAAGAACCAGTAGAAGCTCTTATGTCCATCTGACAGGTCAGAAAAATGAGGCGCATAGAATAAGAGCCTGTGGTTCTTGGGTTGTGAGCTTCAGAAACCAACTCCGGCTTACTTAGGATTTACTGGAACCCTGATGGTGGAGAAGCCGGAGAACAAAGCCGGGGGCAGGAGTCACCCAGGCAGCGTCCAAGGACAGAGGCGCAGGCTGGCCGAACACAGTAGCCATTTGTGGCCCCACGTCCGATGGAGCTGTGCCCAAGAGGCACCCTACTCTCCCGGGGGAGCGGTGGGCACAGAGCCAGGCCAGGGCAAGTCTTCCCCTTGGTCCCTTCAGTCCTTTGGTTCTGAAGCAGGGGGACACTAGTGACTTTCTGGAGCGCACGGAGGCCTCTCCCCGGGTCCCGGGGACCCCACTTTGCCAACAGCCACTTGCAAGAGAGCGGTTCCCCGCGGGCCTCCCGGGGCCTGCCGGGGCACATGTTTATAGCGACCCTCCCGGGAGAGAAGCCCGGGGGACTGAATGGAGGGCTGACCGTGGGGGCACATTTGACTTCACAATGAATCTCAGCCCCCAGATCAGTACACAGACAAACCATGGCCCTTCCCCATCGCTCCTGAGTCTTGCCACTTTGAGAGGGGCTCGTCCGTGCCACCTCCCACCCAGCAGGAAATATTTCACTGGGTTTGTCGGGAGAAATCGCCCGGCAGCTAGGATCGCTTGCTTGGAGTCCTGTGTACCAAAGGCCGCAGGAGCTCGTGCGCTGTCACACGCGGCTTGTAGGTGTATGGTGGGCACAGGCCCCCCCCCCCAAGAACACCCCTTAAAAATACGCTTGGTTAAAAAACAACCAGCACTTTGTTTACAGTTCACGTAAAGAGCCACAGACCTTCTCCTTCCCTGGGACCGCCTGTGCCTGCCTCCCCCAGTGGCACAGCCGCGTGACTTTGCCCTAGTGCCCCGCTGAGACTGCAGGAGGGAGGCCCCGGGGACTGCCGGGCATCTCCTCTCCTGCTGGATCACAGCAGACTCGATGCACCCAAGCGGCCTCGCCCTGAAGAAGGAACCCGCCTGACCAGGCAAAAATGATGCTCCGGGCACCATGATCTGATTGGCAGAACGGAAGGGTTGGAGAAACCTGTCGATGCACCCACGAGCCCCGGTGAGACAGGGTGATTCGAGGCGCACAGGGAAGAGAGGGCCGTTTCATTTGGGCTTTGCAAAGCAGGAAGGCCCCCTGGCCCCTCCCGCCTTTCTCCTGGCCCTCCCTGGTCCTGGTCTGGATCCTTCCCCTGCTGGCCAAGCTTCTGCTACGACTGGAGGGCTTGGGCTCCTGACAGGCAGCCCCTCCCTCGGTCCACGCTGGCCACGGCAGGGGCCCACCCACACGGGATGCCACGCCTGCTGATCGGGGCACCGCTGGTGCAGGTCCGCTCCGGGAAGTTGACATCCCTACTTGGGCAGGCTCGCGTGGCTGGGACGAGGCATTCACCTGACGATGGAGGCTGCCACGGGGCCCCTCCTCTGGGAGCCGGGAAGCCTCCTGGGTGCTTGGCTCTTCCAGGCTTTGAGAAGGGGACAGCTTCACCTCCCCGTCGTCCCCCGTGGTGACGGCTGCTGGCCGTTCGCGTGCCAGAGTGGCATATGTGATGTGGCGGACCAGGAGAGCGGGGCCAGCTCCCCGTGACGCCTCAGGCCGGGGGGTCAGCTCCGACAGTCTCCTCCAAAGGGCGGGAGCAGAAACTTCTCTCAAAGATACGAAAACCCTCAGGACTCCAAGATCCTGGTGAAGAAAACCGAGCCGCGGTTATTAAAGCGCCAAACCAGATTTTATTCTGGAGCTGTTGCAGCAGGGGAAAGAGACCTCAGCGCAGCAGGGCTCTGCCCACAACAAGAAGGAGAGGGGATGCGCGGCCAGGGAGCAGGGTGGGGTGCGAGACTGGTAAATTACCGAGAGGGAACCACAGGGGTGGGGTGGGGGGAGCTCTGGATGAGCTCAACCAACAGGATTCTTGCCAGGGGCGGCCGAGGTGGTGGGACACCCCCCTTCCCCTCCCCGACGGCTGGCAGGGGATAAGGACCCTGAGCAGATATGGAGGGTGGGGATTCTCTCCACCCTGAGTTAGCAGGATCGCCCGCAGGAGTCTGCGAGGGTGGAGACGAGCCCGGGGTGGGGGCCTAGGGAAGCGGAGGTCAGACTGGCCTGACTCAAGTCTGGTCCAGAAGAGAATCTTGGTCAATACGACTGTGGGACGGAAGGGGGACGATATTTAGGGAGAGGCGGGGTGCTCCTGAGAACCCTGAACCCCAGCACATCAGGGGCTGCCTGACGTACGGGAACCCTGCAGTCTCCCTTTCTGGGTCTGTGGCTCCAGCCCCCTAAATCTCAAGAAGGGGTGTGGCTCTCCTCCAAGGCCATGGTTCTCATTCATGGTACCCTAGGCTCTGGGAGGTATAGGAACACAAGGCAGCCCCGCTCCAGGGAGTTCTTGGTCTGGTAGGGGGTCAAGGCAAGCTCACAGATTATACCGTAAGAGAGACCCCCCACTCCCCGCCAGGGTCCTGCAGAAGGAAGCGGTTGGTTCTGGCTAAGAAGGGCCTGGGGATGGGGCAGAGTACCCCCGGCATTCTCCTTGGTCCCTCACCTCCATTTTGCAGTAACCTCCCTGTCTTCCTTCAGGGAACCACCCTTTCCGTTGCAAAGGATGTGGGGGGTGATCTACTTATCAGAAGCTCCAACTCCAGGCCCAAACCAGACCCAACCCATGTCCGTGCCTGAAATTTCATACCTGGACACTGAGACATGGAAATTCTTACTCTTAGAGTCTTAGGGTGTAGGATCCATGCTGTCTGTGCCCTTGCGGCCTGTTCCCATGTGCCCCTGGGCAGTGGAATTGGGGCAACCCTAAGCTGGGAGAAAGGTCATGCCCTAGTGGCATCCACGGAGCTCCTGGATCAACCCCGGCCTGAAGGCCTCCCCCTGGATTCTTCAGTTGAGTGAGTGAACAAATTATCCTATTTTACTTAAGCCGAGGTGAGTTGGCTTTTTGTCCCTGGCCACAGGAGAATCCTGTGACACAGGGGGTGGAAATTCTCTTTATGGAGAAGGCATCATCGCAGTGGGTCTTTAAAACAGTGAGGGTCTAGAGAGGGAATCCAGAGGATGACTGAAGCCAAGAGGTGGACAGGGGAAGTTGAGAGCTGAGAGGAGTCCCCGCCTTTGTTCTTCGTGGTATTTCCACGAGCCAGCATAGCAGACCCTCCGTGAAATCAGTGCCTGATGAGTGTTTGGTCGCATGTGGAATAGGTCTTAAATACTACACCCACATACACCTGGAAAGACAGGTTTGGGATCCTCGGGCATCTCCGTCAGTCCCAGCTAATTAGCCCTGAGAGCAAATGGCTAATGAGCTCCCCAGCCAGAGACGTTTAGCCCCAAGCTTTGCTTTCTCGCCGAACGCCCCGTATGTGGAACACTGCCTGGGCCGTGGGATCCGCACGCCCAACCCGACCCCTGTCTTCCTGTCAGGGAAAATCTCCCTTGAAATCAATAATGACAAAAGCAACTCCAAGTCAGCTTTTCGGATGCCAGCAACCAAGGTGGGGAATGATTTCTTGACTCTGTTCGTGGCTGTAGGAAATGGCTCGAGACTGTTCCATCCGTGAGGATGTCAGGAAGGAGTTAGTGTCTCTGCAGCAAAAGGCAGACGTTTCAGCGACTGCTGGATGATCTAATGTGGAGTGAGGTCTGCTGGCCCCCCAGCGTGGTACTCGAGCGCTTCCGAAATGCTAATGTTTTCAGACCCAGACTCTGTGGTTTCTCAGTATCTCGGATAGCACAGTAAATTCCAATGTCAGCTATTGATTCTACAATTTCCTTGTTTCCTCTTCCCTTGCTCTCTGTCTGTGGTTTTCTTTATTGAGGATTCAACCCCACCAGGCACACAAGGTCTGCCTGTTACTCGTATCGGCCCCCCGGGGTCCCGGGTCCCTACTCACGGGCCACCCGGGAGGCCGTGTCCTCGTCCAGACTGGGGGCAGACGTTCCTTCTCGTCTGGCTCGGCCGTCTCCGGGGGCCCGATACGATGCCAGCCACGGAGACCCAAGAGGACTGAGACTATTTCCCTTTGGGGGAACGCACTGTCCCATCGGGAGACACAACTATCAACAGAAAGCACAGAACGGTGGTGAGTTCTAGAAAAGTCAGAACGAGTGGGAGGTTCGGGGAGGGCTCGGGAAGGCAGATGAGAATCTCCCTGTCCCCTGCCCCTGGGCCTCGAGCCGCTGCGTCTGATCCTGCCACGAGCCCACCACCTCCATTTTACAGAAGAAGCAACTGAGGCCGGGGAGGTGACAGAGTTCGCCCGGGACTGAACAACGCCGGGATGAGCACCCAGACCTCTCTGGCTCCAAGGTCGGTATTGTCACCGACCACGTTATCTTTCAGCCGAAATTACTTTAGAAGTTGCCACTTAACTGCCAATGTCACACAGGCCTCTGGGGCTGCCTGGGAAACTGGCTTTGTTGCTTCCTCTCCCAGACGGCTTCTTCTCTCTGCTTCTTTCCTCAAACCTCCCCTGTCCACCTGGTCTCAGAGCCGCGGGAGGGGAATTTCGACAGCGTCTGCAGCCATGGCCCCTACCCCCCGCCCCCTCCATCCCTCCCCTCGGGCACCAGCTGTTGTCCACTCACCTCTGGGCTACCCACACTCCCCTCTCTGCTGGATCATCTCTGTTAGCATCAAAACTGCTGTAAAGTTTTCCCCACTTTTTTTTTAACGTTTATTTATTTTTTGAGAGAGAGAGAGAGAGACAGAGCATGAGCAGGGGAGGGGCAGAGGGAGAGAGAGAGGCACAGCACCCGAAGCAGGCTCCAGTCTCCCAGCCATCAGCACAGAGCCCGACGCAGGGCTCGAACTCATGGACCGTGAGATCGTGACCTGAGCTGAAGTCGGGCGCTCAACCGACTGAGCCACCCAGGCGCCCCAACGTTTATTTATTTTTTGAGAGAGAGAGAGACAGAGCACGAGCAGGGGAGGGGCAGAGAGAGAGAGGCACAGCACCCGAAGCAGGCTCCAGTCTCCCAGCCGTCAGCACAGAGCCCGACGTGGGGCTCGAACTCACAAGCTGTGATATCATGACCTGAGCCGCAGTCAGATGCTTAACTGACTGAGCCACCCAGGCACCCAGAGACTGTGTTTCTTCTCTCCTGTTCTCTGGGTGCCAGGTTTGTCTCTGGACGCTTTCCGTCAATGTCACAAAAAGGCTGCCACCACTCCAAGTGTCATGCAGAGATATGACAGCATTCCAAGGCAGGGAAGGGGTCATCTCTCCTTGTAGGTCTCTCTCTCTTTTTTTTACTGTTGACTTTTGAGAGAGAGAGACTGACAGAGACGGAGCATGAGTGGGGAAGGAGCAGAGAGAGAGGGGGACACAGAATCGGAAGCAGGCTCCAAGCTATCAGCACAGAGCCCGACGCGGGGCTTGAACCCACGAACCTCGAGATCATGACCTGAGCCGAAGCCAGACGCTTAACCGACTGAGCCCCCCTCCTTGTAGGTCTCTTTGTAAAGTGAGAAAACCTACAGCAGCAGCTCCTGCCATGTCTCCTCACATCCTGTTGTCCAGAACCATGAGTCGCCTAGACTGGTCAGGACTCCTCCCCGAGTCGGGGATCAGGTTGCTTGCGTGTGAGTTGGATTCCTGAACAGAGAAGAGAAAGTCGGTGAGGAACCAACATCCTCTGTCATCTATCTGTACCCTAACAATTAAACCACAACGGACAGATAAACGAAATGGCGAGTGAGTCCCAAGCAAGTAGGTCGAGGCAGGTGCTCCCACCGGGAGGTGCCGATTCCGCATCGGATAGATGGCTTCGCACAAGAGGACTTGGGGGAAACCCACTCCAGGGGCAGCAAGGGCAGAGGTGACAAAGGTAGACGCCTGGGTTGGCCCACGTTCCCCTGGATGTGACCTCCTTTCGAAACCGGGCGTCAGCGCTCCATTCAGGCAGAGCTGGGGAAACCGTGGGGGATCCAGACCGGTCACAAACATGGTCTGTGGCACCCTCTCATTGCACCGGTCTGGCCGGGACCCCCTGGGTGCTCTGGAGTGCCCCAGGCGCCCCTGAGGGAAAGCCACATTCGTGGGCTACAGGACACGCTCACGGGCAAGACACGTCAAGGAAAACGAACTCCCTTTGAAATAGATTAATAACCACCAGGCTCCCCTCGATGATCCCCTGTGTGGCTGCTGTGGTTTCCACCTGCAGATTGGAGCCGTTCTGACCTCCCTGGGAGCCTCTGCCTCATTAACTCACGATTGGATGAGGGGGAGGGGGCCCCAGCAACACCCAGTGTGGACCGTGCCCCTTCGGGGTATGATGAGAGATGAACGCCACCTTTCCTGGGTCCCCCCTCCCCCTCCCCGGCCCGGGCCCCCAGACGGGGAGGCTGCCAAGAAGTGGAGGTGGTCGGTAAATTTAAGAGCAGTTCTTTGCCTCTGGAGACTGTTTCCTCATCTGTAAAATGGAGGTGTTAATAACAGAACATAGGGCACGATTTCAAAAAGTGACAGTTAACACAATTACTATGATTAGTCTAATTACACGATGTGAAATACGTGCCCCAGGCGGGCTCCTGGTGAGCCCACACTCCCGTCCCGCTAGACACAGCTGGACTTGCAAAGAGTTTGCTCCTGAGTGAACTGGTCCCCAGAGCGGGACACTGCCGACACCGAAAACACGTTTTAGGCCGAGGGAAGTCAAAGGCCCCACGTTGTGTCTTTAGAGGAACCTGCTCCTAGCATCCTGAGAAACCCTCCGGAAGAGCCCTCGCAGAAGGAGAGTCTGGAGGGGGTGTGGCCGTCTCGGCTGGGGCATCTCGAAGTGCCCAGATGGCAGCCAGATGCACCCAGGCCTGCACCCTGTCCAAATCCACAAGGTCTAGAGACCCAGAAGATTCAGGTCCCCAGGGCACCTGCGCCGCTGTGGGCCTCCTGGATTTGCAGGCGCCCAGTTCAGACCCAAGTCGGAATGGGTCCGTTCCCAAGCAGGACCCAGAAGACAGGACACGTCTGTGACAACTTCGACGAGGTCGCCGCCTGTGAGAGCTCGCACGCCAGGGGCCTGAACATCTTACGGCCACCGACTTTTCCTGGCAAACCTCTGCTCTCCCACTTCTCAGGCGGGAAAACTAAGACTCACAAATCATGGCAGCTGGAGACGCAGAACGGGGGAGGGTTAGACAGGCAGGAAGGCGGGCAGGGCAGGCACTGGTGAGGGCTGCAGAAATAATCTGTCACATTTCGAATCCAGATTCAAGCCATGAGTGAGAGCGTGCTGGGTGGGTGCCTGCGCGCGTATGTTTCTTCTTGTTTGTTTTTTTATCTCCTTCTAGAAACATCACAGAAACAGATCTGTCCTGGTCATAGAGGAAAGCCGGAACCTGGCCACCTAGGGACAGCTGCAGTGTCAGACAGATGACTGGAGGGGAGGAGTGTGGCCTCCCACAGTCAATTAATGGCTATAATTACACACTGTAAACAGTCTCGGATATAATTAAGGCTGGAGGCCCAGGGCCCGGTGTGCGTGCTGTTGAGACTGGCATCATCAGACGTGGGGGCTGGAGTCTCCCCGCTCTGGGAAACATCAAAGCGCTGCTCTAGCCCCTGGGGTGGGCTGCAGCCCCTCCCCGCCTCCTCCCCCTGCTCATTCTCCTGGTTCGGAGCTCATCTTCCGAGGGGAGTCGTGATCTGGCCAGGTGCCTGGCTTAGCAGAGGGGACCGGCTCTGTCCCCGTGCTGATGCCCGGAACTCCTGGTGACCCCTGGAGCCCCAGAGGGAGAGCCTCACCCAGGGAGGGAGAGATGACTGCTCCTGGGACACCAGAAACTCACTGGGTCTCACTCACTCTTTCCTTCCTTTCCCTCCCTCAGCCACAGCTCCAGCCCGCAGGTCTACCGTGCAGCCTCTGCCTCACCTTTGAGATCCAGTCCGTTCAGCCCCTCGTCCACGTCTTCCAGAAGTACTCACTGGGAGCCTCCCATGCCCAGGCTCTGTGTCATCAGCAAGGAAAGGCAGTCCTCCCACTTCCAGTCCTCCTGCCTGGGACAAGCCCCCTCTGCTCCCACCTGGGCAACTGTTGCCGACCTCTGTCCAGTCCCCTGGCTTCCTCTCTGAGCCCTCAGGATGAGCTTCCGAACCCTACATCCGGCCAGGTCCCTCTCCACCTAAAGCCTTCCAAGAGCTCACCATCATTCCTGTTATGGGACAAAGTCCTTAGCAAGCTGCACCGCCGGGCCCCAGACCCGTCCCGTCCACCGACTCCCCTCTTGCACTCTGAGCTCCAGCCACCTGGTCTCCCGCTTCTGAGTTTTCTCTGGCTTCCTGCTTCTGAGCCTCTGCACCAGCGGCTTCCTCTGCCGGGAACGCCCTCCCTCTCCCCTCGCCTTCCCTCACCCAGAAAACTCCACCTGGTCCTTTATGTCCATTTTAAACAGCCTTTCTTCAAAAGAACCTCTTCCAGGGGCGCCTGGGTGGCTCAGTTGGTCAAGCGTCCAATTTTGGCTCAGGTCACGATCTCACGGTTCGTGGGTTCCAGCCCTGTGTCGGGCTCTGTGCTGAGGGCACGGAGCCTGCTGGGGATCCTCTCTCTCCCTCTCTCTCTCTGTTCCTTCCCCACTTGCACACACTCTCTCTCTTGAAATAAATAAACTTAAAAAAAAAAAAGAACCTCTTCCTCTTCCAACATCTCCTGCCTGGGTAAAGCCCCCAAGTACATGTTTTTTTAGGATTCAAGGATGTCGTCTTTTGAGAGCTCAATGCTTTTGTAATTACGTGTTTTGTGGCTTCCACTCCTGACAGTTGTTTGAGAATTCCCTGTCTGGCTTGTTTGTTATGTCTCCAGCACCTGGGACAGTGCCTTGCACATAGTAGGTCTTCCCTTTATTGAGCAAATGGGTGAATAAGCAAATGCATGTACGAACAAACGGCTTTTATTTTCCCCTGGGGCATACAGAGGCAAGATGTCACATGTCCTACTCTCTGTTTCTTTGTGATCCGCCTTGAGTATTCTATTTATTTTTGGTTTGGTTCTTGTCATTTGTCATTTCGAGCCTTGAAGTGCCCAGGTACCTTAAGGTTTCGGGTTGTGGTGGTTCAAGATGGCGACAAGTTACCTGACTTTCTGTCCATGGCGAGGTTAAGCCCATGTTGCCTCCATTTGAATCTGGGCTGGTCTGTGACTGGCTTGACCACTTGGGTCTGGTGAAAAAGGATCGTCTGCCAGCTCTAGGCTTCTCTGAGAAGAGGACAGCCAGCTTCCACATCCTTCCTTACGGAGCCTCGAGCCGCTATGTAAGGAGTCTGACTACTCTGAGGCCACCGTGCGTAAGAAGCCCAAGCTATCCCCCTGGAGAGCCATGTAGGGGCAGCAAGGGAGAGACGTCTGGCCAGCTCCCAGCCATCTGAGCCAGCCAGACCAGGCCCCACACATGTGTGTCCCTGCTGTGCCTCATTCACCTGACCCGTAGAACCCTGGTACATAATAGTAAGTTGCCAGTTGAAGCCAGGACACTTGGGATGACTTATCGTGCAGCAGCAGACGACAAGAACAGAACTCCTGAGCTTTGACAGAGAAGACAATACTTTCAGACATGTAAATAATGCCACATCTGCCCCACTCATCACATTCGCAAATCCTCCCACGAGAGAGCCCGCTCTTCTAAAGCACTCCTCCAAGTAAAAACAAACAGATAAACAGCATATCCGTGGGTTTCTGACTTATGGGACAGGAACATTCTTTTGGTTTTGTGTTTTGGAGAGCCTTTCCTCGTGGTCTTTAATTTTTCCAAAACAGACTCTCAGCTGGTTCTCATTATCCATGTGACTGCTGGAAAATTCTAATCCCTAATGCAAGACCTATATTTTTAAGGACGGCAATCAAGAAAACTATGTTGAGGAGGAATGGAGCATTCTGGATTGTGTGCCTACTGGGGGTGGCGTGGGGAGACTTTTGTGGGACCAGAAAACCCACCACTTCTTTTCCAGCACATGGTCTGAGCCTGGAGCTCACCTTCCACGGGCAGACGCTGGAAGGCTCTGTCTTTTCTGCCAAACAGAGGACCCCTGTTCTGGTCATCTTTTGCTGTGATGTGTATCTTGGCTGAACAGAAGTGGCCCCTCCTCTGAAGCTGGGCTCCGAGGGTCTCTTCTGCAGGTGGAAAGACACTTGGGACCAGTGGTCCACAGCTCCCTCCACGGAGATGTACCCTGCATTGCAGAGATAGGCCGGTTGCACAAAGCCTCAGCATCTGGTACTTGCTGGCAACTTCCACGGGGCTCCCACTGACACCTTTCTCAGACTGAGTCCCTGGGAGAACATCTTTGGGCAGCTTCATGCATGGGTGGGCAGAAACATATGAGGCATCACCTAGATTACTGGGGTCAGGGGCAAACTGACTTTTCAGGAGAGAACAGAGGTGGGAGAATGTGTGATTGGGTCCCCAGAAGGGACCAGGCTGAGCCCTCCTGGGTGGAGAAGAAGAGGAGAGAACCAGGGTCAGGGTGACCCAGGAGGGTCCTAGGGAAGGACGATGACCAGTGGGTCAAGCAAGACATAAGAGGTCGATATGCTCAGAGGTGCCAAAGGGCTGACCCACTGGTGTGCGAATATTCCAGACTCTTTGGTTTTACAGACTGCTCTCCACTCAGCACCTCAGGCCATCTCGTCTACACCTAATTTAGCCGTGTCTTGCCCGCTCTGCTTCAAACCCTGCAGTAGCTCCCAGCGCTCCCACGAGACAGACTGCCTTCTCCCTGCAACCCTCACTATAACCCGTGGCCAGACTGGGCTCTGGCTTATCCAACCCAGAGAGGCCTTCTCTGACTCCTCCCTCACACCGTATGCAAAACAGCAATTCTAAGAGTGTTTATAAATCCAAATGTCACGGGAAAAGTATAAGGTTTCAAAACGAAAGCATAGGAAGTGATCTTTCTGCCTTGGGGTAGGCAAGGAATTCTCAAGGAGGACACCGGAAGCATTGGCCAAAGGGGAAAGATTGCTGAACATTTTGAAACAGAATTAAAGTGAGGAACCCCCTACCCAGCAAGAGAAACGGGTCAGAGAGTCACAGGCAGGCCACGGAGTAGGACAGAACATTCACAAAACAAGATATTCACCAAAGGACTCACATATTCAAAATGTATAAATAACTCCTACAAATCAGCAAGAAAAAGATAATCCCCAAGAAAGAGGGACCAGCGATTCAAAAGGGGGCTCCACAAAGAGAGAACAGTCCGGCCGCCAGTCAACACATCAGAAGGGAGTCACCTCATTATTCATTAGGGTGATGCAAAATAAAGCCACAGCAAGATACGATGCACACCCGCCAGAATTATGAAACTTTGAAACACAGGCAACACCAGGTGTGGGGATCTGTTAGTTGCATCCCCAGGTGTAGACCCAACAGATACGTGTACCTGTGTGCACAAAAGCCATGCACAAGAAATTCATAGAGGCACTATTCATCTCGGCCCCAAACTGGGAACAGTGCAAATGTCCACCCCTGTAGAAAGGGCGCCTTATGGTATATTTCATACGACAGAGTAGCGTTCATGTCCAGCAGCATGGAGGAATCCCATATGCTGTGTGAAAGCAGCCAGAAAGCAAGTGTGCACACAGTAGGACTCCACCTACATTCACTTGGAGAACAGACACGATGAATCCGTGGGGAAGGGGGTGGGATTGAGACCGGGATGGGGCTGTGTGCTTCTTGGGCTGAAACTGTTCTATTTCTGGGGCGCCCGGGTGGCTCAGTCGGCTGAGCGTCCGACCTCAGCTGAGGTCATGATCTCACGGTCCATGAGTTCGAGCCTCGGGTCGGGCTCTATGCTGACAGCTCGGAGCCTGGAGCCTGCTTCGGATTCTGTGTCTCCTTCTCTCTCTGCCCCTCCCCTGCTCACACTCTGTCTGTCTCTCTCCCAAAAATAAACATTAAAAAATTTTTTTAAAAAGAAACTTCCATTTCTTCACACGGAAGGTGATGGCACAGTGCAATCACTCTGTGGAGACTCATGGAGCTGAACACTTATTTCTGGTTGGTGCGTTTTTCCAAATATGAGTGATACCCCCTTCAAAGCTTACCTAAAAAAGTAACAAAAAAGAGGCAGAGCGGACCTCTTCTTCAGCCGCTCATTCTCCTGAGAACTCATTTTATTTTCCTCAAGTACCTAATGACAGGCAGTCACAAACCACCTTGCGGCCCACTTCTGTGAGTTCAATGTGTACTTCGCCATTAATATGCTGTGTGACTTTGGCCCAGTTACTTAAAGTATCTGTGCTTCTGTGCCCTCACCTGTGAAACGACAATCATGCTGATAACGGATGGTCCTTGCCTCACGGGTTGTCGCGAGGTTGACGGAGTTGATACGTAGAGGGACAGAGAGCGTGAACTTGAGCAGGACTCACGCACAGATTTCTACGGCCATCAGAGTACTCGCTGTCCTCAGGGATCCTCTTGTTAATGGAATGTCCACCTCCCTGGCTGACGTGCAAATTTCAAGGGGGCACGGGGTCTTGCCAGCCTTTCTAAGATGCTTCTTGACCACTGTAGGTATTGAATAAACATCAGATGATTGGGCAGGGTGTCAGGGGACCCTTGAGGCGGAGCAGCCCCAGAACAGGCAAGGAAGGAGGCATTTCTGACACGAGTCAAAGCTGATAGAAGGTCAGTGTGGCCTCAGGGGAAACGGGGGCCACCCGGGACCCTTTCTTTGTCCAGTGCCCAGAGGGGCTGCTACTCAGAGAGCCACACCTTGCAAACGACGGGAGCCTCAGGACAGAAGGGAAAGAGAAAAGAGTCATGCTTCGATATGCCAGCATCTTCTGCCACTCGGCAGGTGCAGCGGCCAGGTTACCAGCCTCCCTGGGGCCCTGAGCTCCTGGGACAAAATAAAGCCTCCAGTGTCTCTCCTGCCTGGGTGGCTGTAGCTTGCTTTTTTTTTTTTTTTTTTGAAGTTGTGCCAGGACCACCAAAGACCAGGAACGCGTTCCCTGGAGGCCTTGAGCGAGACACTGAGTCTCCACCTGTGCTCACCTCAACTCCTTAGAGCCGAGACCCCAGCTTGGAGGAGCCGGGTCCCCGGACCCCAGCCCGGCAGGCGGGCAGCAGGCACAGGAGGCTGGGCGGCTGCATTTGCCCGGGAGGCGGTTAGGGATGGTGTGAACCCGCGCCCACCTTCCCCAGTGAGCTCTGCTTGACAGGACGTAATAAAAAATCTTTTAATCTTTGTCACTGTGGGTAGGCGGAGAGGCCAAAAAGTCTCTATGTTTTAAAGGGAAATTTTAATTAGTATGTAAATTCGACTCACGGCATTAAAATGTCATTTGCTAAGTAAATGTTGCCGCACTCCGAGTTCAGGTATTTATTTGATCCTGTCCTGCCAAGGTGCCTTTGTGGGTTTCCCGAGTGTGTAATAACAGCATTTCAAAAACAAAATGAAATTCTCCCTCTGTTACAATGCACCCGGGTTACGGCTTCGCCGTCGGCGATGTGACTGGAATATTTTAAGGAAGCAGCCGGCGGCTCTGGCAGCCGCGTGCGTGTCCCCTCTTTGCTGTCTGTCTGAGACGGCCTCGGGGGGCTGGGAAGGAGGCCCTCACATCCCTGACCCGGGACCCCCGGCCAGATGCCTCAGGGGTGACCGCCGGTTTCCTGCAACAGGGCAGACGTGAGAAGCACCCAGGCTTTCAGACCGGAACCCCCACAAAGGAAGGGGGCGGAAGAAGATCACGGGGACCCCCGTTTTCCTTAATTCTACGATAAACGATGATTTAATACGAGGGACCCGAAGAGCAGGAAATAGGTGTCCAGCCGTGCGGTTCACTGGAATTTCCTCCCACAGCGACCCACCATCCTCTGAATGTTAATTGAACATCACTAAACCATGCAGGTGTGCGTGTGTGGGTGCGTGTGGGTGTGTGGTGTGTGCACGTGGGTGTGCGTGTGCATGGGTGTGTGGTGTGTATGCACATGGGTGTGTGCGCGTGGGTGTGCGTGGGTGTGTGGTGTGTGTGCGTGCGTGGGTGTGCGTGTGCATGGGTGTGTGTGTATGCACGCGGGTGTGTGCACATGGGTGTGCATGTGTGCGCGTGGGTGTGCCTGTGCATGGGTTGTGGTGTGTGTGCGCGTGGGTGTGCAGTGTGTGCACGTGGGTGTGCGTGCGATGTGTGCACGTGGGTGTGCGCGTGTGCAGATGGGTGTGCAGTGTGTGTGCGCGTGGGTGGGGGGGTGCATGGGTGTGCGTGTGTGCGGCGTGTGCGTATGTGTACGTGTGTGTGCATATGCGTGTGTGTGCCTGGTGTGCGGTATGTGCGCATAGGTGTGCGTGTGCACGGGTGTGCGTGTGTGCGGTGTGTGCGCGTTGGTGCACATGGGTGTGTGTGCGCACATGGGTGTGCGCGTGTGTGCACATGGGTGTGCAGTGTGTCGGTGTGGGGGGGTGTGTGCGCATGTGTGCACGGTGTGTGTGGTGGGTGTGCGTGTGTGCACATGGTGTGTGTGTGCTCATGGGTGTGCGTGTGTGCGTGTGAGTGTGCATGGGTGTGTGGTGTGTGCACGTGGGTGTGCGGTGTGTGTGCGTAGGTGTGCAGTGTGTCAGTGTGGGGGTGTGTGTGCGCATGTGCGCGTGGTGTGTGTGGTGGGTGTGCGTGTGTGCACATGGTGTGCGTGTGCGCGTGGGTGTGCAGTGTGTGTGTGTGTGCGCGTGAGTGTGAGTGTGCATGGGTGTGTGGTGTGTGCACGTGGGTGTGCGGTGTGTGTGCGTAGGTGTGCAGTGTGTCAGTGTGGGGGTGTGTGTGCGCATGTGCGCGTGGTGTGTGTGTGGGTGTGCGTGTGTGCACATGGTGTGCGTGTGCGCGTGGGTGTGCAGTGTGTGTGTGTGCGCGTGAGTGTGAGTGTGCATGGGTGTGTGGTGTGTGTGCGCGTGGGTGTGTGGTGTGTGTGCGCGCCTGGGTGTGTGTGTGTGTATGTGCGTGTGTGTGTGTGCGCGTGAGTGTGCGTGTGCATGTGTGTGTGCGCATGGGCGTGTGGCGTGTGCGTGCATGGCCGCAACCCCGAGCTGCCTGTCCCCCACAGTAGGAGACCAGGTGGCTCCCAGCCCTGAGCCGACAGCAAGCGTGCCAGGCTTGAGCCCACGGGTGTGTGTGTCTGCGCGTGTGCACACGCGTCTGTGTGCGTGGCTATGTATGCATCTGTGTATGTGTGTATGCACGTGTGTTGGGGGTCGTTCTAAAAATTACCACGCGCACCAGATGCACAGAGGTCGCGGCCGGTGAGCCCACTGGCCTTCCACCCTCCAGAGCGTCCCCTCCACTACCCGCCCCTGACCCAGCCTGTTGGCGGAGGTGAACTGAGAGGCATTTTCCGGGGCCCGGGAGGGGCTGGGATGGACGTGCCCGCGGTGTCACCCGCCAGTCGTGAACCCACATCTAATGCTGCTCCCAGACCCCCATCTTCTTACATCAGCAAATGGCCGCACGGGTCTGGGCCGCTAAGCCCCGAAACAGGGCGTCCTGTGGGGCTCACCTCCAGGCACCCTCTGCGCAGAGGGCAGGAGGAGGCCAGGAGGAATGAGGTCCCACTCAGGGACCCTCCGGCCTCGGCTAAGTCACTATGAAGCGCCCCGCCGTCGGCTGCCGAAAATTCATATTGCAAAACCCCAACAGAACCCCAGCAAAGCGGCATCCCTTCCCCCACGACGCTCAGGCTCGAGCACCTGCGCTGGAGGAGGACGGACACGTGCTCTAGGGGCACAAGCTTTCAAAACGGCCCTTTTCATTCTCCCATTGGTGCGCCCCCTAAAAACCCTTGGCGAAGGGCCTGCGATATGCAGGCCCGGGCTCAGCGGCGAAGCAGGTGGCCAGTGTTGTCCCTGAGGGGGGGGGGGGCACGGCGTGGGAGGAGAGCCGGAGGGTGCAGGGGCAATTAGGGGAGGGGACGCGACACCCAGAGCAGGGAGCACCAGCGATGGGGGCGTGTCCTGGAGGCGGCAGGGCGGGGGAGAGGGGGAAATATTGAGGCGGGGGTGGGGGGAGTCCTTGGAGAATAGACGTCGGAGCCGGTGTTCACCTCCTCCTTCTGCCTCTGGGTTGCGGACAGCGTAGCGGGCCCGGGAGGACATGGGCAAGAACCAGCTGCAGGTACCAGGCAGGAGGGACGGTGCCAAGAGCGGGGGACCCTGTGCTCCTCAGCCCTGAAAGGCAGCTGTGGGGGGCCACTCTCGGTCAGGCACCTGCACCCTTCCGGGGTAAAGTCCCCACCCGGACCAATGAGACCAGGGGGTCCTGAGACAGTGTGTCTCCACCAGTTCTTCCTGGGGACCATCCTGTCCGGCCCCCGGTGGCATCTGCCACTGCCTGGAGACAGGCTGTCACAACCGGGGAGGGGGCCGCGACAGGCATCGAGAGCGCAGAGGCCAGAGACGCTGCCGAACGGAAGAGCCCATCCCCTCGACCCTGTGAGCAGGGCAGCAAGAGCAGGCTCTGTGTCGGGAGAGCCAGGCTGAACCGGTGCAGCCGCCCCCCCAGCCGTGTGAGCTTCACCCGTCTGAGCCTCCGTGTCCTCGTGGGTCAGCTGGTGATCGCCACGGGGCCCGTTTCCGGGATGCTGCTCAGGAAGCACTCGGCACGACCCCCGACGTCCTCGGCGAGTGGCAAGTTCTACTATTGCTGTGGGAACGTTCAGCCCTTCGGCACATAGAGCTCGTGAGGTTTTCCCTCCTGTGAGGAGACGCGGCTTTCCCCCCTCCCGGTCCCCCTCCCCGCTAGCAGAGTTGCAAAGGGCCCTTTAGCAGAGCGGGCGGATTAGTTCGTGGGCACTGTTGGGGACAAAGCCCAGCAAACACGACAGCACTTTCTACGGTGACAGTCAGGGTCAGTGGTTCCCGGCTCTCGCTGCACACTGGGATCACCTCGGGAGCTTTGCAAGCGTGAGTTCCTGGAACCCGCCTTCCAAGGCTGATTTAAGGGGTAGGGCGGAGGTCTGAGAAGCATGGGGTGACTCTCATGGGCCACCAGGGCCCAGAACTTGGGGCTCAGCTGGCAGAACGGCGAGAGAGAGGTAAGTGAGTGACGTGATCTTCCGCAGGAGCGAGGGGCCAGGATTTCTGGGGAGGTGCTTGGGCCCACGTTCCAGGATGGGCTTGGATAAAGCCGGTGGGAGCCACCCGGATTGGCCCCAGCATGGAGGGCACAGGAGAGCCACCTGCCGTCCCGGAGTGAGCTGCCACCATCACTCCTGACACCACGGGCACGTCCCCCCAGGGGACCGAGCATGTGCGGTGAACGCTGAGCACACACAGAGCTGCGACTTTTGTCTCAGCTGAGGAAGCCCGGGCCTGTCCTTCTAGCTCTCATCCGCCCTGTTTCATTCACCTGACCTTTTTCGAGAACGGCCTCCACGCCAGGCACTGTTCTAGATTTGGAGACACAGCCGGGGAAAAGGCAGACACTTGCTCTCAAGGAGCCTGGGGTCCAGTCAGGGACTCCAGCTGCACAGACTTGATCAAGGAAAAAAAGCAAGAACATCTCAGGTAGCGGCAAGTGCCCCACAGTCAGCGGTCCGCCTGGAAAATGGGCCTTGTAATAAAACCCCTCCGGGCCGCTGTATAGATCGAATGAAATAATTCACGCAAATACGCCTGGGATGGGAACGGGCTTCCAGTAGGCGTTCCGTCTGTAATTCCATTCTGCCGTCTCCATCACGCAACAGCGTCTGGCAAAGAGAATCCGAATGGCAGCCAGAGGAATGTCGCGTAGCAAGGATGCAGAAGTAATTTTATGAAAAGTGATGGCGGGTAGAGTCTAGGGCCTCCTCCGGCCGGGAGAGGCACCGGGATCAGTGCTGGGTCCAGTTTGGTTAGCGTTTCTCTAAGATATCAGTCTCCTGTCCTCACACAGAACCGGAACGGTCCTCGTTAGCCAGGCCACCTCGGGCGCGCCGTCTCCTGCCGTCCCTTCATAGGCAAAACCGGGAGTTCCAATTTGAGGGGGGAATCTGCAGTCCACAGAAAACCGTCCACGCGTTGAGAAGAACACAGGAGCCCACCCAGCCCGGGGCAGCGGACGCGCCTTGTCTGTGGGTTGTGCTGGCGGGCCAAGGGGAGAGCTGTCCCGCCAGGAGATGAAGTCTGGAAAGCGGCCACGTAAAGGTTTCCCTCTGCGGTCCGTCCCTGCGGTGTCCCCAGCACGCGGGCCAGCCTGCAGCGGCACTCAGGTCATGTCCGTCGGGGGGTGAGTGCGTGCTCTCGGACAGCTGCGTGCTGGTCACGCCCATCCACGAGCCGGGGCCCCGCGAGGGAGACGCTGAGACTCAGCCCTTCCCCGAGGAGGTCTGGAGGGGGCAAAATGAAGGGAGGGAGCCCCGAGGTTTTCAAGGAAATGACTCCTTTCCAGATGAGCTGAAATAAAAAGTGAATAAAAAGTGAAATCGTGAAAAAGTGAAATTAAAAAATCGTTTTATAAGCAATCGTGAAAGGGGAGGCCGTGGGGGGTGGTCTAGCTCAGGCTCCACGGACAAGAGACCCCAAGGAGACCGCATACATTTCCCATAGGGAGGCCGGGCCGTGGTGGGGAGAGCTCACCCAATATAGCACAGCGGGTGGAGGGGGACAGCCTCACTTTTCTCCCTTTGACTCCTGGCACGAGAGAGTGACTGGGTTCCAGGCCCACCGAGGACTGTCCCTCCTGCCCTCACCTACTATGCGTAGCTGTGCAGGCAAAACTGTGACACCAGCCATCTACCCAGCAAGTCTGTCTGTTCTGGTTCAGCCCAACTCCACGCTGCGCAAGGCTTCCCCAGCTCACTGGGGCCGGGGATGGTGCCGGTCACCCCGATGGCTCTACCAGAAACCCAGGTCACTCTGGTCCCTCTCTCTCCTCCACATCCTGCACGGCGACCTCCAAGTTCTCTCCACAATCTGCCCGCTTGTCTCTATCACCCCAGGCTGGCCGCATCCCAGCCTCCTGGGTGATGGTCATGGCCTCACCAGGTCTCCAGAAAGGTCCTGGCAGAAGATAGATTGGACCATGCCACATGAGTGCCACACCCTGTGCCTTCCCCGCCGTTCGGTTCTTGCACGGAGGAAGCAGACCCCACGTTCACCCTGCAGCCCTGAGGGGAGCCCTTTCTCCCCTGGGTTTTTGTGCCTGGACACCCACTCTTCCTAGCCAGCCCCTGAATCTCTTTGCCTGACCAACACCAGTGCATGTGCAGAACCTTCTAGAAGGTTCCCGACCTTCCCAACTAGGTGAGGCACTCCATTCCTGTCTCCTCTGGCTGGACCTAAGATTCCCAAAGGCAGGGACCGTACTCACCTGTGCTCCAACCCCAGAGCCTGGCGGGATGTGGGCTTTAGAAGTCTCTACTGAATGACTGTTAACAGCTCGTGGTTTTCGAGCATGTGTTATGTGCGGGGCTTTCTACGTAATTCTGATTATTAAGCGTCTCATGGACTCATCACAACAATCCCTGAAGGACTATTTTTTGGTGCATATTTTACTGACAAGGAGACCGGGGCTGCGCGGTGAAACTGCATGGGATGAATGAGTGAAGCAGTGAATGGCTGGACGAGGTCCCGGAATGATCCCTGTTCGCATATGTGGGCTGTAGTCCAGCTGTGCCCAGACTCGTCAGGGAAGCTTGGGCCCGTCCTCCCTCTCTGGGCCTCATTTTCTTCCTGTATTTAAGTTGGCAGACTCTTTGGTTGTCCTTTCCTTGGTGACTGTCCGGCCCCATGCCACCTTAGCCTACCTAGGTCACAGGGCAGGGGTGGGCGGGCTCTTCCAAATCAAGCCACCAAAACTCAAGACCGCAACTAAGTAGGTCCCATTTTTTCAGGCTGTTTATTCCAAACTGTGACCCTCAGGAGCAGAGGGCGTGAGGGACCCGCCCAGGGACAGGAAGTAGGTCTAGGGGGTGGGTCTGGGCTCTGCCTCCCAGGCTGTTGGGATCCTGAATCTTTCCTAGGCACGATATGTTTTCTTGGCAGCCCGGAGAGAGACATAAAGTGCTCATGGTTATCAATTCATCATCCAACAGACGGAAAATGCCTCTCAGGAATGCATTTCAAACCTCCACCCCACAAGCCCAGGGACACGTATTCCTAAGGCTTACGGAGTGGCCGCTGCCCCATCATCGAGGATTTGGACGAGCATGTTGAGACCAGTCCTGCAGTCACAAGGACACCAGGGAGAAGTGCGGAGCCGCCGTGATCCCCATTTCACAGATGAGGAAACTGAGCCTCAAGCAGCTGGCCTGTGACCCAGGTCACACAACGAAAGAGAGGGGTGCAGCCAGGATTTGAAACCAGGGGGCCTAGGTTCCTCCTCTGTTCTTTCTGTATCTCAGGGTCCGAGGCTCTTTCTCCAACTCGTACCTGACTCCCTCTCACTCACACAAGTGCGTTAGGACAACAGACCCCTAACCAAGAGCCGGACCCAACCCCAGTGACGGAGCCCTTAACCCCCATGGATACCCTTTCTCCCGCTCTGTCATTCCCAACACGCATTGGCTAAATGGGGGTGAGAATGTGGAGGTCAACACCGGTGTGAGTATTTAGAATTTTCAGCAGAACTGAAACAGAAGCCCTAGAGAAGAAGGTCGGCATTCTCTGCCGCAGAGGGATGCTTTGTATGCCGGTGACCCAGCCCGGGTGAAAGTTTGCTCATGACCACAAGGGTTAAGGAGAAACACGTGATGATTTGTCATTTCTCCCCACCCTCGCCCACCCTTTTGGCCACGACCGAGCACAGGGTCTCGCCCAGTGCGTGATTTATCCGTGTGCAAATATCGGTAGGGTGTCTCCGATGGGACAAGATGATTGCATTCTTCGAGCTTAATACTTTCCTTATGTGGTTTAAGGCTTCAGCCCTCTTAGTTCAAGAGCCGCCCCTCGGGGGCCTACGGTCCTCGAGTGCTGGGTTAGCAAATGTGAGGTTGGTCGGGAGACTCAGCATTATCTTGGACTTTTAGGAACTTCCTTTCGGTGAAAACCCAGCAGTCGGGAAGAGTTGCCTGAGGGAGGCTATTCAGATCTCTTTGACAGGAGAGATGGGACTTCCCTCCAAGAAGGTTACCTGTCCAGGTAGAAGCTGAATCTTCTCGTTACTCGGAGGGCCTCATGAGAAGGCTCGCACGTGGGGAGCCCAGAACTGCCAACTCTTTGAAAAAGAGAGACGGCCACGTTCAAGCTGATTGGACCTTGAAGGGCAGCGTGCTCAGAGCCCGGCCGCCTGGCTGGGGCTTAAGAGCAGATTGTTTCCAGAAAGAAATGGGGCAGCTCTATCAGCCTTGGGCCCGAGGTGATGTTTTCCCCTCCCTTGGATTTCTAGGCGGTGAAATAAAACCAGGCCTTTATAAAGCCTCATTCCTGTAAGGGTTCTGTTTGCCCTGGAAAGACTCAGGGAGAAAGCCATGGGGGAAGTAACCCGGCTTGCAGGTGGAGGGAGGGAGGCACAGAGAGGGCAAGTGACTTACCCCGGGGTCACAAAGTCAAGTAGTCTCCAGGTGATAGGAGTCCAGTCCGTGTTTCCGGAATGTTCTGGAACATTCATCTTTCCACTAGAGTGGCGTTTCTCAACCACACTATTGACATTTGGGCTGGACATTCTGTGCGGTGGGGCTGGACTGTGTGTTATAGAATGTTTAACAGCATCCCTGGCCTCCACCACCGGACTGTGGTCCCAGCCCCCACCCCAGTGGCCACAACCAAAATATCGCCAGGAAGGCCCCCATGTGCTGGTTGAGAACAACTTGCGTAGAGGATAGGGCACCTCTCTCTCTACGTCTTGCTTGAAGAACGCAGTCTTTTGATTTCCTTTTAATTCTTCATTTAAAAACACTGCCTGGGGAGCACCTGGGTGGCTCCGTCGGTTAAGCGTCCGGCTTGGGCTCAGGTCAAGATCTCACAGTCCGTGAGTTCGAGCCCCACGTGGGGCTCTGGGCTGACGGCTCTGAGCCTGGAGCCTCCTTCCGATTCTGTGTCTCCCTCCCTCTCTGCCCCTCCCCTGCTCGCACTCTGTCTCTCTCTCTCAAACATAAACATGAAAAATTTTTCTAAGAAACACTGCCTGGGGCCCTTGTTGGTTGGGGGGGGGGGATGGGAAGTACACGCAGCGTGCAGGGACCTGGGGTGGGGGGGCTCGGATCTTGCTTCTGCACGGGCCCATGTTGGGTGTGCAGCCGTCCCCATCTCGGGCCACATTCTCCTAGAATCGTGACATCCCCCACCCTTCGCCCAGCCCCCTTCTTACTCGTCATCCCTCTGGCCACTCTCCCCCCTTGGGTACCTTTCCTGGAGCAGAACAGCATCGCCCTGTTCTCACTGGACCAGGCTTCCTGCTAAGCCCCGTGTGCACACCCCACAAACACGATCCCCATAGCCCGGAGGAGACTCCACGCCCCACGGTGACACCCTGCAGGCTCTCACTGGCCCTGTCTGTTCTGCCCTGCCCCCCACCACCACCCAGGAAGGTCTTCCCGCTGTATGCGGTGACCGTCCGCTGGGGGGAGGCGTCCTCAGCGGCCCCGAGGAGCAGCCTCACCCGTGCTGGATGAGGGACGAGAGCTGGTCCATCTACACTCCATCCTCCTCCTCCCGGTGGCCCTTGCTCTGCACCATCCCATGGGCTCCCCCGTGGAAGGGAGCCTGATGCCCATAGCAGTGGTCTCCATCCATGTCTTTCCTTCCCGGCTCAGTCCCCCACGCCCCACCGATGCTTCCTGGGATGTCCTCCCGGAGAGACTGCTTCCCTGCCTGTGACAGGGTCTGCCCCCGGGGGAGCCCAGACTGAGAGCCAGCTGCACTGGCCCCCACACCTGCCCACCTGCCAGCAGAGACCTCACACGGCCTGCGCCCGCTGCCCGCCCCCGACCATTGCCATCACGACAGGGAAAGGGCGAGTCCCCACGGGCTCCCCCGCGTCTTCGGAATAAAACCAGGTTCTCGTTCTGTGCCCGCCCTCATCTGTCACACGCCGCCTCTCTCACTTCCCTCCAGCCACCCCGGGCCCCCTGAACCACGGGCACCCCCGGGGCCTTTGCGCGTGCTGGCCCCACAGCCTGGACTCCTTTCCTCCGGGTCGGCGCGTGGCCGGCTCCTTCGCATCTCAGCCGGCCTGTCCCCACCTCGGGGAGGCCCCCTCCGACCCCGCGTCTCACGCAGCTTCCCTGAGCCAGCAGCCACGCTTCGCCCCATCACCCTGCTTTGGCGCGTCCACACTCAGCTGCCTGGGATCGCTTTCCCTCCATGCACGGGTTGAGCCGTCGGCTGCTTCTCCCGCTTCCTCCGCGCCAAAGGTGAGCTCCGTGAGGGCAGGCACCTCGCCCGCCTTATTCGCTGCAGTATCGCCACGGAGATCAGTGCCTGGGAATGGTCGTGTTCAGAGAATGAATGCTTTAGAGGAAGAATGAATGAATGAATGAATGAACGAGTGACCCAGGAGAGTGCAGATCAGGAATTGGCGGTGGGAACGGGGGGCGGGGGGGGGGGGGGGAGGGGCCTGAAAGGGAGTGCTGAATCTCCCCACGTTCCCAAGACCCCCTCCAGTGGGCATCGGGAGTCCAGAGGAGCCCGTCCTGGGCGCTGGGCACCTGGTCCTCATGCCAGCTGGAAGCTGACAGCTGCAAACCAGGAGACCCTGGCAAGGACTCCATGCGGCTCCCTCTGCGTCCCCCTCCTCCCCCCGTCATGCAGGAGGCCCCCCAGCTACGAGCAGGACACCAGCACTTGGCCGTGTTCCAAGAGAGGAGAGGGAGAGAAATCCAGCTCCATTGGACAGCTGAGGAGCTCGGGAAATGCATTTAAAATAGCTATTCTAGCAGCTGCCGGCAGATTACTTTTTCCATGCAGACTGGATGGCTTTAATAAAAAATGAGAACTTCTCCATCTGCTCTCTAAAGATAAGCCCCCAGTTCCCCAAATCGGTGAGCGACAGAGGCCCAGGGGGCCCGGGGAGGCTGGGAGGTGCGTCAGGCCGGTGACAGAGCCGATTAGCCCGGATCCGGATCCGGCAGCTCCCAAGGCGGTTGGGGCCTCCCGGCTGTGGGATGGGAAGCCGAGGCCAAGAGTGGGACTCGAGTAATTAAGATGTCATTTAGTCCTGTGATCGCCCCGTCGGGCCCCCAGGGCCACGTGCCAGCCTGTCTCCTTTCCAGCTGTCAGATGGAAAACGGCCTGGTCACCGCGGGACCGAGAGGGGTCCCGGAGCTCGACCGGGAAGCAGCCTGGCCGACGCGGAACCCGGCCCAGAGCAGGCCCCACCTGACTGGGGCAAGATTAACCACCGGGGATGGGTTCCGTGTACACCCCAAAAGACACGGCTGGTGGAAACCCCTAAAGGCCTCCTATCATGGCAGCTCTTCTCCAGTTGTTAGAGACGGAGGGGGCAGACGCCGGTCCCGTGGGGCTCAGTGCTTCCGTTGTTGGAGGCGCGCACTGAGAAAATGAATTTGAAATTGTGAACACGGAATTGTTAGATCCCTTCCAAGGGCCTGGGAAGTGAGAGGCCCTGGGCCCCAAGCTGCACGGGCTTCACAGTCCACGTGTGTGTGCGTGTGCATGTGTGTGTGTGTGTGCACAGCACACAGCTGGGTCTTTCCACCTGAGCCTTCTTCTGCCTGGAATCGCAGACCTAGTACATAGGATGTATTACGGTATCTGCCTCCTGACCCAGCGCTGGCTCTCGTCCCCGAATCGAGGACTGCTCCTTGCCAACCGTTTCCCAGAATTGGGAATGCCGAATCAGAAGGGTGTTGGACAGAAACAGGACTGGAAAGGCAGAAAGGAAGAGAGGAGGGCCTGCCCAGAGAAGCCAAGTCTGTCTATACGAAAAGAATAGCGATTCGGTAGACGGGAGAGAGACTATAACTCAACAGGCAGCGAGTCTGAAAAAGCCTGGAGCTTTACAAAAAAAAATTTTTTTAATGTTTATTTTTGAGAGAGAGAGAGAGAGAGACAGAATGTGAGCGGGGCAGGGACAGAGAGAGAGAGAGAGGGAGACACAGAATCGGAAGCAGGCTCCCACCTGTCGGCACTCTGTCTCCTCTCTCTCAAAAATAAATAAACATTAAAAAAATTTTTGAAAGGGGAACTGTTAACTTGTAGAGGATGGATAACTTGCCAGTGATAGTCCAGAAGAGAGGCAAATGATCCGTGGTCAATAGAAAAGATAACCTCAGAGTTTCCTTCCCCCCGCCCTTTTTTTTTTTTTTTTTTTTTTGCTTGGTAGGACCCCAGACGATAACCAGTGTTGTAGCTTTTTTATGGGTCTCTCTCAGCCACTTCTGAACCACCTTTGTCATTCTGCAAGTTCCCTCATCCATGAACAAAATTACTGTGATGGGTTCTCACTGTGTGCTTCTCCGAGAGTTATGGTTCTGACTTTTTGAATATTCTATACTTGGAAATCAGTGTCCCTTCTCTAGTTTCTTTGGCGGGAAGCTGATTTTATACCCCCTAAGTCATTCCAAAGAAAAAGCGCAAACTTAAGGCAGATGACCGTCCTCGTGTAAACTTCCTTTGGTTCTACCTCTTTTGCAGTTCCTGAATTTTTTTAAGAACCCAAGTTGTGGTTTCAAATGCAATCCAAATAACCTTTTCTCTACAAGGCTCCGTCTCGGCTGGTCAGAGCACACAGCGGAATAATCAAAAGGAAACAAGACGTAATTCCAATTCATACTTGCACTTGCGAGGGGCATTAAGGGATCCAGATTGCAACTCACAAGACTCTTCTGAAAAATGCCCTCTGCTTCCCCTGCAATCCTATCAAACCCACCGCTGCATCAGAGCCCCTCATTCTCTGCCCATCAGCCTCACTCAACGGCTTATGATAGGAACGCTTTTGACTGCAAGCAATGGAAAACCCAACCATAAGAATAGTTACTGTTCGCTTAAACAGGCATATATGGTCATAGGGCCGGCTTAGACACCCACCAACATCGTCAAGGATCCAGACTGCCCCTTCATGCACCCATTGAAGTTTCATCCTCAAGCTGATTGCCTCATTGTCACAAAGTGGCTACCACAGCCCCAAACATCATGCCCCCGGATGCAGCATCCCCAGCAGGAAAAAGAGGGCAGAGCCCAAGGGCCTTCTCCCCCAAAGCTTCAGTCTTTTTATTCAGGAAGAAAATCACTCCCAGATGCACCCCAGTAGAATTTTTCCTTTCTCCTCATCTAAAAGTGGATCACATAACCACCCCTCGTTACAAAGGAGGCTAGGAAAGCAAGTGTTTGACAAAGTAGAAAAGAATCATCACGGCTGGCTGCGACCAAACGCGTCCCCTTGTCCCTGGGACAAGTCAGGTTCTGCACCCACAACCTTAGGCCCATGGCTCACCTGTTGATCTATTTCTAATGAACACACGTCGTGGGTACCATTGTCTTCTAATGTACACAGGAGGGATAAAGGTCAGAGAAGTTGAGTGGCCAGTGAATAAGCGGCTGAGCTGAGACTTGGGTCCAGTTACCATGACTTCAAAACCTGCTTTTTTATATTATTATTAAACCCCTAATACCCTATTTTTTGTCTTAGCGAGGGGAGGGCATGGAGGGACCTCGGATGGCTGGGCGGTTGCTGATGCACCAGGCTGGCTGCATTGCCAAGACCCTCGGGAACCTCGCCTGGGCACCTGGGGGTCTCCCTCTCGTTCGGCCTGGGTCCCCAGCTCCACATTCCCTGCCTTCCTCAGAGGCTGTCACGCATGCCTCTTGCTGTTTGAAGGAGGGAGACTCCGTTCCGTCCGTTCCATGAGTCAGAGGGTCCATAGCTCCCCCTGAGCATCAGAGGTGGGGCGGACCCTCAGAGATGCTCTTGTCCGCAGGGCCAGCAGGGATGGACGGTGTGTGTCTGTCTACGTCAGGAGGGGAAGGGAGATGTCAGAATCACTCCAGGCCCCGTTGGGGCTGAGTTCTGATGGTCCTGACGGGACTGTACTTTGGGAGCCCCGGTCACCGTCAGGGCAGGCAAAATGTGACGCGGACACGGCTAGGCTCTGGGGGTGCGTCCTTCTGTTCCGCCAGCCCAGGAAAAGAGGCCCCCGCACCAGCTTTGGAGATCCGGGTTTGAGGATCCACTCCTCACCAATCGAGTGACCGTGGGCAAATCCTTCCCCATCCTGAGCCTGTCGGATGGGGAGGATCACAGCGGAACTGCCTCATCGGGAAGCTGCAGGATTGAAGGAACAGGTACGTGAAGAGCTGTCTGCAGCATAAGTTATGCCATTCAGAAATTTACCACCGTCACCACCGCGGCTAAATGCTTCCTGCGGTTGGTCTTAGGTTAGACGAATCACGCAATCAATCGCCCAAAGCTATTCCTCCCCTGGCCCTGCCTTCTCTCCCTTCTGTGCTCTGAATCCGCTCTTCCAGCTGTGGGTGGTGGTATTTGTCTCTCCTGGGAGGATGTGCTGGCCATGGCCAGCACAACAGCCCAGATGCTAGAATCCTCCAGAATCTTCCAGAATCCCAGCCCCCCAGCTCACTTGTGGGTGGACCCTGGGCAAGATGCTTTCCTTCTCCACACACCTCGATGTTCTTTCCTCCTAAGAGGGCAGGATGTTTGCCGGAAGGGTGATTTGGAGAATGGACCGTGGTCACGCCTGAGAGCCCCTCCCAGCGGCCACATGTCACTGGGTCTCCATGAAGGTCCGTCTTCTTCCCTCCTGGGAGCTCCTTCTCCCCCGTTCCACCACAGGTGAGATTGGGTCCAACCATCTCTGTGAGACACGACCGAGGGGCTGACAAAGTGAACAAGCAGGTCTGGGAGAGGACGCTGGGGTGGTGAGTTTCTTGTTTATTTTAAAGTGTATTTATTTATTTTGAGAGAGTGAGAGGGGGAGGGGCAGAGAGAGGGGGAGAGAGAATCCCAGGCAGCCTCCTCACTGTTCGCGCAGAGCCCCGTTCGGAACTCGAACTCACGAACCGTGAGATCGCAACCTGAGCCGAAATCAAGAGCTGGACGCTTAACTGACCGAGCCCCCCCAGGCGCCCTGGTCAGTTTTTAATAAACAGAGGCAGAGGGGAGCTGCACACAGGAGGCCAGAGGGGAAGGCCATGACGTTGAGGGAGTTACTTCCCGAAGTTGTTCGCTTACCAGGAAGTAGCTGTTTCCCTGAGGTTCCCGGCATTCTGCAGGCCTGGTCTGGGGGACGGGGATCTGGGGCGGAGCCGGGGGAGAGCGGGGGCTTGTCTTCTGCACCCCACCCGAGGGACGTGTCCTGGAGCCTGCTGAGTGGGCGGATCGGGCTCAGGAGGAAGGGAGGAGAGAGTGATGGCAGGATGCGGGTTCCTCGCGGTCCTCGGGGCCGTCTACCCCAAAGTTCTGCCCCTCCCCCGGAATCGCCCACCTGCCAGCCCAGGGACGATCGCCTCACCCCCCGAGCCCACCTGGCATTTATTCTGTACCCTCCACCCTGGCCCACCCTGACCCCTCACGAGGCTGGACGCAGCAATTGCTTGTTGGATGATTCTGTGTGTTTTTTTGGCCCAAGACACTTTTTACACAGGTGTTAACATGCTGGCGAGAAATTCTCGGAAGGAGGACCAATTTTTGTTCATCCTGCCACATCGCCCCCATGAATCTTACAGGCATCTGGAGCTCTGTCGTCCCCCATGGTAACCTGTTTAAATGTAAACAGAAGTGAAATTAAATTTAAAATTCTCTCCCTAAGGGTGCCTGGGTGGCTCAGTCGGTTGAGCGTCTGACTTTGGCTCATGATTTCTCGGTTCATGAGTTCGAGCCCCATGTCGGGCTTTGCGTTGATAGTGTGGAGCCTGCTTGGGATTCTCTCCCCCCACCAAAATAAATGAATATTTAAAAAAAACTTTTTAAAATTCTCTTCCTAGCCACACTGGCCACATCAAAGGCACTCTGTGGCCACATGTGACCAGCGGCTGCTGAACTGGATGGTGTAGACATGTCCCTGATCACAGAAGGTTCTCTTGGGCAGCACTGGACTTGAGGAAAGCCTTGGGTTTTTTTTTAATTATATGTTTTATTGGTGTTTTTTAGTAACACAAGTAACAACTCTTTGTCATAAAGCACTTACAACATACAGAATACCACGAAGGCACAAAGAGGGACCCATGCGGGCTGTCTGCTCAGCGACATACTGAATCACTGAGCGACCTTCCTGACGCGCGTTCTGCCGCTCAGTCCCTGAATGTCCCCAAGGAGGGGCAAGGAAAGGGAGGAAGAAATGAACAGACAACACTTGAAAACTCCTGCTCTGTTTGAGGGATTTGGGGTTGTTGTTGGTTTTTTTTTTTTTAACATTTATTTATTTTTGAGAGACTGAGAGGCAGACCATGAACGGGGGAGGGGCAGAGAGAGAGGGAGACACGGAATCTGAAGCAGTTCCAAGCTCTGAGCTGTCAGCACAGAGCCCGACGCGGGGCTCGAACCTGTGAACCGTAAGATCATGACCTGAGCCAAAATCAGGCATTTAACCGACTGAGCCATCCAGGTGCCCCTCTATTTTTTTTTTAAAGCTTATTTATTTATTTTGAGAGAGAGAGAGACAGAATGAGAGTGGGGGAGAGGCAGAGAGAAAGAGAGAGAGGGAGACACAGAATCGGAAGCAGGCTCCAGGCTCCGAGCTGTCAGCACAGAGCCCGACGCGGGGCTCAAACCCACAAACCAGGAGATCATGGCCCGAGCCGAAGTCGGATGCTCAACCGACTGAGCCACCCAGGCGCCCACCCCTCCATCTGAGGGATTTTGTAAAAGGCAGCCAGCTCACAGGCAGCCCGGGGAATGTAGTTCCCGGGGGTGGACATGGGGACACGGGGACAGTCACTGATGGCCTGTGCCGTCGACTGAAGTGTCCCCCCCCCCCACAATTCATACGAGGCCCTAACCCCAATGTGAGTATCTTGGGGGGTAATTAAGATCAAATGAAGTCATGAGCGGGGGGTCCTAATCCAGGAAGACCAGTGGTCTCGGTAAGAGGGGACAGACGGCTCTCTGTTCTGACTCTTCTGTCCGCAAGCCGGGGAGAACCCTCGCCAGACCCCACGACGCCGGCACCCGGACTGTCTCAGGCTCCCCGCCTCTCAAAGGGCCCAGAGGTATGTCTTTCTGTCGTGTGAAGCTCCCCTCGTTCTGTGGTCTCTTGTGACGGCGGCCCAGGCTCGCCAAGACATTCTGCAGTTCTGGAAACACATCTCCACAAACCGGCCGTGCTGAACCAGAGACGTCCCCTCCATAATCCCCAGGACTTGTGGGTGTAGCTGTCGCTTGACATAGCGGGAGGGCTCCGCAGATGGGGCTCAGTGAACGACGTTAAGGTCGTCCGGGTGGGGCTTAACGGTGATCACCGGGGTCTTCGGGAGAGGAACAGGGGGGCTGGAGGGCCAGCGCTGGCTCTGAGGACAGAGGAAGGGGCCCCAGCAGCCCCTCGAAGCTGGGAAAGGCAAGGAGAGTGGAGCCTCCAGAAGCAAGGCAGACCCACCAACACCTTGGTTCCTGGCCAGTGAGAGCCATTTCAGACTTCTGACCTCCGGAACTGTAAGGCCGTAAGTCTGTGCTGTTTCAAGCTGCTAAGTGAGGGTGATGGGTTACAGCACCGTAGGAAGCACCGCCCCGGGAAGTCCGTGATGGGCAGGTGCACGCACCTCACTGAGTGTGGTCCTTTCCGGCCAGGCCGTTCGTCTCCGTGTTTGATGCTCATTTGCTCAGTGAACAGACAGCTCAGTGTTTGGTCCTCCCGGTGCACCTGGTGGCGGGGGTGGCCGAGTGCCTAAGAGGGCAGACTTGAAAGGCAGGCAGTCCCGGGTGTCCCCAGCGGCCGGCTGTGTGGCCTCGAACAAGCTACTTGCCCTCTCTGGGGCTTAGCCTTTCCTGCCCCCCACGCGGCTGTGAGGGCCGGCGTTCTCTCCTCGGCGGGTGTTCCTTCATCACCTGTCCCGTGCCAGGCTCCCGGGTGCTGGGGAGACTGTGACAATTCCAGGAGCCAAGCTCCTGACCTTTGTGGAGCCCACGCTCTGGCGGGTTCAGGGGTAGAATGTCGTACCGGACCAGGTACGTAGCAGGTGTGGGGGCGATGTTGCCCACGACTTCCTCCCGGAAGGGATCACGGAGGGTTCGGTGTCTCACTCAAGTTGACGTGAGTGGGTGCAGGCGGGACCTGGAATCCGGGTTTCATGCCCCAGGCCGGGGAGTGGGCCGGGGTGCAGTACCGCAGGAAGGACTTTGTCCCCGCGTCTAGCGCGGTTCAGCTTCTAGGCTCTGTTTCTTTCGAAGGCACTAAAGTGCGGACCATCCCCGAAGGGTGTTGGGCTCTGAGAGCCCTGCTGGGGGCTGTGTGGCCGGCAAGACCTTGGAGGCCCGTGGGCCTCGTTCCCCGACTCAGCCTGGGGTTCCCAGGAAATGGCCTGCCTATGCTTCCCTCCCTCCCCACGGGCCGCATTGCCAGGCCTCGGGACTTTTGGGAAATCACTGGAAATATTCCAAGAACAAGAAGAAGCCTTGCGTCTCCCAGGCCCCCGATGGGCCTGGCTCCCAGCAGCACAGAGGCAAGAAGCCAAAAGCCTGGGGTCATCCTCAGGACCAGAGGCTTTGTGGGGAAACAGGGCGATCCACTGGGGGCCAAGGGCCAAAGCTGGGCCTTACGTGTGTTTGCTTTGACCAACTCCGTTCGTTCGTGAAGTCAGAAAAGAAAAGACATTGACCCTCAGGGTCTAGCTTCCTTTGAAGACGGAATGGGGATGGGATGGGACCTTTCTCCCTGGAGCTGCCCTCCAGGCCCCCAGGCCCCAAGGTCCCCGGGGGACTCTTCCCTCCTTTATGTGCGGTCGGCTTTGGTTCTCATTCCCAATTGTTTTGCCTCCGGGGACATCTGCCAGAGTCTGGAGATTTTCAGTCTTTACAGATGGAGGGGCTGGAGCCGCTACTGGCAACCAGGGGACTGAGGCGGGGACCCCGCAAGGTCCAGGGTGGCCCCACAGCAGAGAGAGATCCCGCTCCAGTGCCCATGATGCCAGAGGCAAACCCTGAGGGAAGGAGACCGGTCTTACTTTGCATTCCCCCAAAAGCAGAGCCTGAGGCAAGGCTCGGGTCCCGATTGTTTTGTAAAGGTCATCTCAGAAGCAGAGAGGAGTGAACGACTGAGGCGAAAGAGAGCAAAGACAAGGGTAGTTGCCCAGCTGGGTCTGCTGTCTGCACGGCTCCGGCCAACTGGGACCCTCGGGGCCAGAGAAACGTGCTCAGAGCCCACCACGCGGGAGCAAAGCGCACGGGCATTGACCACCAGCTCCTCTCCGGGTCGCGTCAGGGCTTCACGGGCTCCCCGTGAACTGGGAGCCTAGCAGCAGGTGGCCTTGATCACGGAGAACCCCACTCCCTGGCCACCTGCCCTGCCAGCGTGAAAACCCCTGTGGCCCATGGCAGTCCAGCCTGGGACATCATGGCCATGTCAGGGAAGAGATGATGAAGGCAGCCCTCCCCCCCCCCACCCCCAACCTCACCTCTGCTTTTCCATGAACTTGGCGACTGCCCTGTGCCCTCCTCCCTCCTGCCAAATCCTAACTCAGAAACCCACTGTACTTGAATCTTCCAACCAAGCAAAAGCCATGTGAAAGGGAAGAAGGCATCGCAGCCCTGGCCTCCCATACTGGGAGACCCTCGGGTGCGTGGCCCCGGGAACTCGCCGAGCTTCTTTTTTTTTTATTTAAAAAATTTTTTTTTCAACGTTTATTTATTTTTGGGACAGAGAGAGACAGAGCATGAATGGGGGAGGGGCAGAGAGAGAGGGAGACACAGAATCGGAAGCAGGCTCCAGGCTCTGAGCCATCAGCCCAGAGCCTGACGCGGGGCTCGAACCCACGGACCGCGAGATCGTGACCTGGCTGAAGTCGGACACTTAACCGACTGCGCCACCCAGGCGCCCCTCGCCGAGCTTCTTTATTTTTTTTTATTATTTTTTTTTTTTAATTTTTTTTTTTTTTCAACGTTTATTTATTTTTGGGACAGAGAGACAGAGCATGAACGGGGGAAGGGCAGAGAGAGAGGGAGACACAGAATCGGAAACAGGCTCCAGGCTCTGAGCCATCAGCCCAGAGCCTGACGCGGGGCTCGAACTCACGGACTGCGAGATCGTGACCTGGCTGAAGTCGGACGCTTAACCGACTGCGCCACCCAGGCGCCCCAACGCCGAGCTTCTTTAACTGCAAAATTCGGCCTTTGCTGACCTTGAGTCCAAGCAGGTAAAGAGCACGCCATTCCACAAACTGATCTCTCGAGAGCAGACAAGGGAGAATAATGTTCCGAAGGCTGGACGATCCCAAGACTCTCTGTTGAGAGGAACCCAGAGGTTCTCACGGTCTGCCTGTGCTCCCCCTCCGCCTCCTGGCCTGGCAGTGATAGGGCGGAGCCATGCTTCCTGGGTCAGAGGGACCCTGGTCCCCAGGGACGCCGGGGGCAGGCCATCTTGCTGGTGGACCAGGAAGGCGTTTCAGCACATCACCCACAAGGCAGGGCCCCCAGCATCCTGGAGCCTCGAGGAGCCGAGAACCAGTCCAGGGAGGCCGAAGGAAGAGGCCTCTCAGCCCACAAAGGCCAGCCCGCTCTGTACTAGGAAATACCATCCAAGCCCTGTCCCCACGGCCCCCTCCTTCCACCGCTCCCCCAAGGTCATTTGTGACAGAATTAAAAAGGAGCCCAGTGCTGAGGCGATCCGACTCATAACTGTGTGGAGACAACGACACAGCCATTTGGAAAGAAGATGAAATTAATCCATTTCTCATCCCGAAGACCAGAGTAACTCCACGTGGGTCAGAGATCCACAGGAAACAGTGAAACCGTACAAGCCTTAGAAGGAGGCGTGGGTGGAGGGGAAGACTTCGACTATGAGGAGAAACCCGGACTGACAGTTTCGTACAAATTTAACAAGATTTTTATTAACTTAAGAAAAACCTGTTGCATGGCAGAAGGCACCATATGCAAAATCCAAGGACAAAGGGAAAACTGCCGGGAAATCTCTGCAGCATCTATCAGAGATAAAAGATTAATATTGTTTAAAATACATAGAACAGGGGCGCCTGGGTGGCTCAGTCGGTTAAGCGTCCGACGTCGGCTCAGGTCATGATCTCGCGGTCCGTGGGTTCGAGCCCCGCGTCGGGCTCTGTGCTGACAGCTCAGAGCCCGGATCCTGCTTCAGATTCTGTGTCTCCCTCTCTCTCTGATCCTCTCCCATTCATGGCCTGTCTCTCTCTGTCTCAAAAATAAATAAACATTAAAAAAAATTAAAAATAAAATAAAATACATAGAACAAAAAACAAAAACAAAGAAACAAACACACAAAAACAAGGAAAACAGACCAAAAATAGTCTAGGAAAATGACCACAAGACACGAACAGCTAATTCACAAAGATATAAAATGGCATTTTAGTAAATGAAAGGAGACAAGTAAGGGAAAGGCCAACGTCGGCTTCACTGAGGCACCGTGGCTCACCCACCAGAATGGCCAAGGTCAAAACCTCGACCCCAGGCTCCATTGGCAAGACCAGGAAGGGCCCTCGTTCGCCTTGCTGGTGGGAGGTGCAGGGTGATAGAACCAGCGTTTATCGAGGGAAATTTAGGCAAAATATCACACAAAACGATATATGCCCCTACCTCCAAACCAGCCATCTCGCTTCCAGAATTTACCCCAAAGATGCACTTCCCACGATGTGGAAACACACACACACACAAGGTCGTTCATTGCACCGTTGGTTGTATTTGCAGACTGTTCCACGCGCAGGGGCGGCGTGAATAGGCTAAGGTGTCTCTACCCCGCGGAGGACCGCACAGCTGCACAAAAGAACGAGCAAGGCCTCGACGCATGACTCCGGAGTGATTTCCAGGAGATGTTGCCAACTCTGAACATCACAGTGCATGCCCTGCCTTCTGGGTAAGAAAAGGGGGAAACAGGAAAACATACGAAGAAAGGAAAACACAGAAGAGATAACTGGAAAACAATGAACTTGATTCCCATGAGCACGGAGGGGTGGGGTGGGGGGGAGGGATCCAGGAGGGAGGGCTCTTCGCCGGCTTACGCCTTTCAGTCCCGTTTTGACATTTGGGAACACGCTGATGCCCTTCGTGTCCAAAAATGTAAGACCAGATCAATACAATCCATCTAAGACTGGAAGGGAACAGACAAATGAACCCGAGTGTGTTTCAAATGAACGACGTCACCACACTGAGAGGGGGGGGAAAGGAAAAGGGAAAGAAAGCAAGAACGAACTCTACAAACTCCTCACACGGTCCTGGGCAGCGCCGGGGTGCAGGAGGCTGAACCTGTCCTGAATGTAACGTCAACTCACATCTTTTGAATAGGTGTTGTTGGTATGCTGTCTGAGCAACACAGTGGTGGGGCTGCTTTGGGTTGTAGAACCGAGCGTGTGAGTAAGTGTCCGGAGCCAGGATTCTCATCAGGAGAGAAGGGGTATCCGAGGGCTGGGACGGGAGGTGCGCGGTGCAGGTGAAGTTGGCTGTGCCCAGGGCTTCGCAGAACAATGTCCGGGAGGAAAGGATGGGACGCGGGACCGGACGGTGGGGGCGTCGGACCATCCGTGGATTCGACAAAGTCTCTGCCAGCCCGACGGAGGGTCCCCCCGAGCAAGGACAGCCCAGGGACGTGTCCCGTGTTGGGTGGCTACAGGCAGGCTTTTGTGACACCAGCTGCTCAACCATTTGTGGGCAGGCTTCCTCACGGGACGTCGACTTCAG
Organism: Prionailurus viverrinus; assembly: GCF_022837055.1. Taxonomy (NCBI): domain Eukaryota; kingdom Metazoa; phylum Chordata; class Mammalia; order Carnivora; family Felidae; genus Prionailurus; species Prionailurus viverrinus. Next base: position 5,384,963 of record NC_062563.1, read on the forward strand.
TTTGAGAGGTGAGGGACCTCGTGCATGCTGGCAGCTGGACACGATGCCCTGCCTGGCCGCGGGTCTGACAGGCAAACTTCTGGGTCCACACAGAGACGTGGAGGGAACACGTGATTTCCAAGACGCGTCTATCTCTGGTGTGTGTGTGTGTGTGTGTGTGTGTGTGTGTGTTCACATACAACTACGTCTGTATGTCCGATATCTCTTAGCTCTGTGTCCTGAAAAAGCCTAGAAACAAAGACGTCCCATAGCAATCAGTGTCCCCGAGTACCTAGATCTGAGTTCCTAAAACCATTCCTCATGGAAAGGAACAGGCTCCTTAGAGAAACAGTTAATTTCAGGGCCAGGGCAAGGAAGGGACTAGGTCAGCCTCAAATAGCTTGTTGTTCCAGAAAGTAAGGATGTTGTAAGAAAAAAAAAAAATGATGCAGACATGTCAGAAGAACACAAGAGCAGATTAAAGTGGTTCCCGCTGGCCAAATCTGGGATGGGTTTGAAATAATTAGGAACAGTAATGAATTATAAACCCTTGGGGAAAAATTGGGATCCATACGTCCATACCAATAATAAGTAGATGAATGAACGAATGAATGAGTGGGGGAGGAAGGGCTCTTGCATAAAGCGGGATGCCAAGTGCAGACGCAGCTATGGAAGGTTGTACAGGGGGAAACATTGTGTCACCACAGTGGCGGAGACTGCTCGGGGCCCGGGCCACCAATGGGTGAACTTGCTGAGGAGCTGGGTAATCACGTGGTCTCAAGGAATAGTAATTATGCAGGGAAGGAATCAGGCAGTATCTTGACCAGGCCATCAGCATCCCAGCAGCGCAGGCTGGCGGGTTCCTGGGGAGGACGCACGTCAGCACGTCGTGGGCCAGCCGTGAGGTCCAGCCTCACTTTAACAGGAACATTCTATCGTTTTTAAGAAGGGGATGGGGAGGAGGGGCTGTACACTTTTCAAAAGCGTCAAAGCCGTAAAGACACAGGAAAATCGCAGAAATGTTCCAGGTTAAAGGATGGTAAAGAGCGGTGACGATTAAACACAAAACCCAGCCCTAGACCGGATCCTGCCCCTGCTGGAGAAAATGCTGTAAAGGACGGGGTTTGGCCAGTTGTACAGTTCTCATCCTGTACAAGGATCAGATAAAGGAATGGGGCTCATGTTAACTTTCTTGACGCTGCCACCTGCTCCGTGGCTGTGCAGGAGGGCACACCCCCTTCTTCGGAAAGGCACACAATCATACAGGGGTAAAGTGGTCTTAAAAGGCTCAGAAAAATCTACGCGTGCACCTGGGGGGTGGGCTGTGGGGGGAGAGGGTAAGAGACAACAAAGACAGAGACAGAACACGTAATAGTAAATGCAAGTAAATGGCCAATGGGCGTTCTTTGTAGGATTTTGATTTTGATTTTCAACTTTTTTGTAAAGTTTGAAGTGGTTTCCAAATATATATATAAAAAAAAAAAATCTTTAAACATGAGCCAGACCGTACTGTCCTTGGGACGCCCTGAGCTTTGCTGGTGCTCCCCCGGCCGGGGCCTGGATGCCTCAGTGACGCAAGATGCCCCCGGAGGCCTATGTCGGCCAATGTCAGGGCTGAGGAAAACTGAAGAGTCCTCGTCTGTGAAGCCAGAGGGAAGGCAGGGGTCCTGGAGCCCCGTGAGCCCCTGGGGACGGAGCTGTCAGCCTTTCTTCCTCTGGACCCCGGGCCTGAAGGATGAGCCAAATGCGGGCCAGTCACTGCCCACCCGCGTCCCTGTTCCGAAGCTGACCCTTCTCCCTGCCTCTTCCCTGGAATCCACACACACCACAGCCCCCAGACACCCTGCCAGGCACCAACCACACGAAGGCCATCTGCCAGCCCCTCTTCCCTTGCTGCTCGAAGTGGGGTCCTGGGACCAGCAGCAGGCTCTGATCTGACATGCAGAATCCCGGGCCCCATCCCAGAACTGCCAAACCAAAATCCGCATTTTAACAAAACCTCCGGAGGGGTTGAGCGGGTGCAGTAAAATCTAAGAAGCCCTGAGCTAACCCATTCAACTTAGAAAAAAAAAAAAAAAATCACATGCAGAAAATGAGGGCTCTAGCAGTTTCTTTAAGCGTGTAGTGTCTCCGGGCGGCAGGCTCTTTGGCCAGGCGGAGGACCGGGGCCCTGGGGCTCCCCCGCAGGTGGCCAGGCCCAAGGCCCTGGAACCCAGCGTTTCACACACCTGCAGTTCAGCCTGAGGGCTGCGGAGCATCGGACAGCCTGCGCCTCTGTGGCCTGGATCCGGGGAGGAGACGCTCGGGCTGGAAAGAAATCCTGCTCTCGCAAACTGAAGCCAAGAGCACGAAGACACTAGTTTACCACCAACAAAACAACCGTCTGGAATTAGCAAAAAGCATCTGGAACCAGAGGGGCCCCCAGGAGATTTGAGTTGTTAATCTTGGTTGAATGTCCTTTGTGATCAAAAGCATCGTGTGTGTGTGTGTGTGTGTGTGTGTGTGTGTGTGTGTAGAAATGGACCCTGAGGTCTGTGGGGACTGGGGGCAGTGGTTCAGGCCGTGCTCGTAAAGCAGAGGTCACGGTGACGTTGGGTCCCCCGCCATTAGGTCCCCCAAGCCCAGCACTCTTATGGTTCCCATTTCACAGGTGAAAAAAAGCCGGCACGAAGGAGCTTAGAAATCTGCAGAGATTGGACACCCCTTGCCCCTCACCCCTGCCTCGCTCCTGCCTTGGGATTCGGCGTCGAGCACAGATCCCCCGGAAGCAGGTGACTTCCCTTCAGTTTTGGAGGATGCAGTATGAGAGGACAGCGTGAGGGAAGTCCCAGGAGAGACCAGGGAGCTGCCTGGTCTCACAGATGCCCGCAGCGGGCACAGGCGTGGACACCGGGTGCCTTTCCCAGCCTGCTCCCCGGACGTGGGGGGACGCCAGCGCGCTCCAGCCTCAGGAAGAAAAATGGCTCAGGTAACGCTTCGAGAAGGCCTCCAGAGCCACACTCTGCACGGGGCTCGGGGGACGCCGGGAGGTCACGTGGAAGGATGGGGTGGAGGGGCTGCCCCCAAGGGCCAGCGAGGAAAGGACACGGGGCTGCTAGAAACCCCCCCCCACACACACACACACAGCATGTGCGTTCAGGCCGCTTGATCAAGATGGACATTTGACTCCAAAGCATTGGCCAATAACCCACGATTTAGGCAAATGCAGAAAAGAGGACTTTGAACCGGGAAAGTCCAGCAGACCAGGTGGAGTGAACAGAGGCTGAAGGTCTTAGAACAGAGAAAAGCGGGCAGCCTTGCTGGGCTGTGGCGGCGCAGACTGACAGATGCCCAGAGGGAAGGGTGCTGGGGGTGTGTCAGGAAGGGAGGGGAAGGATAGGAGGGAGAAGCCGACGGGGCAGAGCCCTGGAACCCTGGCTTCAGGCGCCCAGCCCAGGGCCCTGGATCCTCGAGGAATCCCAGGGCTCCACCCCTCCCTCCTGATCTGCTGACCTTCCCCACCCCTGAGTCTGCGGCGGCGGCGAACCTGCCCATCCCCTCCCGGGGGACCTGGAGAGACGGGTTAGGCGACTCACTGGCCGCTCCCAGGGAGCCCACCTCCCGCCTGCCCTGCCCCGACCCCCGCAGGTCTCTGGCACTCCTCAGGGGCTGGCTCAGAAAGGCCCCACCCACGCCCCGGAAAGCTGGTGCGATCCTGCGTGGAGCTCAGCTCGCGTGCAGCCGCCCAGCCGAGCAGGTGCTCAGGACGGCGATGGTCGAGTCCCCGGTGCTTCCTGGCTCTCAGGCACACGGTAGGGGCCGAATCGGCATAAGAGGAACAGACGCAGGAGGGAGTGCACCACCCGTTGAGAGTCCTGGCTCTTGCCCTGCGGGTGAGCGACCCACCTTGCAGACCTGACTGAGAAGCTTTGGAGGAAAAATGAGGCCAAGTCCAATGTCGTCGTTTGTGCCTTTGGGATGCGAATCCTCTCAATGTCTCCGAGCCCCAGGAAAATCTTCCCGTCTTGTGGAAGAGACGGCTTCCGGTGGGAACACAGGCAAGCCTGAAGTTCTCGTAGGACTCAGCGCCATAAAAAGGAGAGGCCAAAGAGTCTGGAAGGACCCATGGACACAAGCTCATTACGGGGACAGAGCAGAGGCGCCTGGGACCAGTTGGCAACCCCTTCCCACATTTGCAGACACCGAACAGAGACTTATGGGCTCCCACTGTGTAGGCAAGGGGATGGGAGGCGATCTTTTTGGGGGGCGCAAGGAGATGGCTGCTGATTCGAATCTACACCCACCCAGAAGCTGACAGCAATGTCTGCTGACAAAGCAAATGCATAAACAAATGGCCTGGGGCGGGTGGGGGGGGAGCCCAGGTAGCTCGGTGCCTTCTCTTGTGGGATTCGTCTCGTGCTCACGAAGAATAAAAGAGACGATGCAAGAGGCCGAGACCCCATTCCTTCCTCCAAAGTCAGGTTTAACGCTCCAAGACTGGCTGTCGGCTTTAAGCAAAACCAAAAAGGTTCTGGAGACAAAACGCAGGTCCTCTCTGTCTGTGAGCAGAGAGCCCCCCCCCCCCCCGCAAAACGTCAGTGGTGGGACCTGATGGGCTGAGCCAGGGGGAGTGCTTTTCCAAAAGGTCTGTGTCAAGACAGAACTGAAGCTTATTTGCCTGACCTTGGGGCTTAGCGGAGAAATGGCACTCTTGGGTCCCCGGAGCAAGACAGTCCCCTTGCACCGTCGTGGGCCCGGAAGCATGTTGGAAACCTGGGGTCCGTGCTCCCTTTGCTCTTGGAAATGAACAAAAGGAAAGGGACCTGGAAAGAAGGGATGGAATGAATTAGCCAAGCACACCAGACGCTTCGGACAAAGCCCACGACCTCGCGGGGTCCTGCATGAAATCTTACAAGCAATATAAACAGAGTGGCGGCCAAGCTCACCCCCAGAAATATTCAATAATAAAACACAGCTGTCGGCACTGGCCTTTCCCAAGCGAAGTTTGTCATTCTTGCTGCTAGAAATGCTGACCAAGACAAAAACTATAAGATGAAAGCCAGCTTTCTTCAGCCCCCCCCCCCACAAAGAGGGAGATTTTGGGTGAGCTGCAGACTAAATATTCACCGAAAACTGGAACGATCCATAAAAATAATTTAAGACAGAACGTCTTGAAAACTCATTTTGACCAAGGATTCGTGAGAGACCTGGGTCGATCCTGGCTAGGATAATCGCTTTGATTCGAAATCTGTGTCTGGATGATGAAAATACCCTCCGGTTCCTCTTCTCGGCTCGCCCGAAGGGTAATGAAAATTGCCGGGGCCTTCTTAGCTGACCTGTGACGGAGGAGACACGGCACTGGAGGCGTTGGTGGCTGCGCGGTCTTCTCGGGACTTCAGAATAGTAAAGTCTTACAACCGTTCCGTGCCAAAAAGACCCAGATGTGGGGGGTGGGAGACATCTGGAGCCACAGCCCTATCTTCTTGCCTCAAAGCTTCCCACTCCCTGGGGTCCCAAAATGGCAGCATGGGTTTTGGCAACAGAAACAAGAGGGGGGGCGGGGGCGCGCCAGGAGAGAAGGGAGCTGGACGGACACGAGTGCTGTGCCAGGCTGTGTTCTCAGCTTCTTTCTCCTGGGGAAGACACGCCCAGTCCCGGGGGCACACATCAGTGCAAGGTGTGGGCTGCACTGGGAGGAGGGACAGTGGGAACCGCAGGGGCGAGGGAGGGAGGAAGTGAAGCAGGGCGGGGCTTTCCAGGGATCAGGGAAGATAGAGTTTTCAGCCCAGAAGATAGATTTATTCGAAGCTCTGCCCCTGAGATCCCCAAAGTAAATTTAAAGAAATAGACTCCGTTTAAAAAAAAAAGCATACAAAGCAAAGGAATTTGGAGAAGCACAAGGCAGAGAAGTCAGAAGCATTGACTCGGCAGACCGACAGGGATCTCAGAGGAGGTAACTTTCAGGCTGGGTTGTTGAGGGATGCGTAGGAGTTTTCCAGGGACACCGACCTATAGGCACAGGGTCTCAAAGGCATCAGAGAGCCCAGGCAGTGGTCGCGAGCTCTCGGGACCCTCAAAGGTAAGGTGCCACACCCCCCTGATGGCCTGGAGCCTTGTCTTCTGGACACAGCATGGTCGCAGGGAGCGCCGCCCCTGCCCCTCCTGGGCATCCTCTCTCTCTAGTGCTCATCACATGCCCCGTCTCCGTGGCTGGCCTGAGAGTGGCATTTGGTGAGGAAGCAGATTTGGGATTTGGGGAGCGAGGATGGGGAAGGGAAGCATCTCTCTGCTGCACTTGCTGGTGCCGGAGTCTCATGATTTGCCCTTTTGCCAAGCCCGCATTGGAGTCAGCCACCTCTCCTTGCTGGTCAGCGCAATCCAGGTGTTAAATGCTACCTGACACCCAGAGAGGGGGCCTCAGAACAGGTGATGGGGACTCACGGAAGGTGCCAGAGGAGGCTGCGGGCATCCTGGCCTCAGGATGCTACAGCTACATCTGCCTCCCAGGGCTTGTGGTCTACTAGGGCCAGAGGGTTCTCCTCGAGGGAGAAAACACCATGGCATTCTCCAAGACAAGGAGTCAATGGGCCAGGGCCCCGACCATCTTCCCACTTAGCCACGCCACGAAAACGCCCCATCCCCACACCCCCGAGAAAAGAACGCTTCTCCCTGGACGGCACTGGGGTGATGGGGAACCGTCCCCTCTTGTAGAAAACAGTCTTGTTGCAGGCTGCAATCAACCAGAAGTTCTGAGCTGAAAAGCTACCTTCAATTCACAAATAAAACGAGTTGTGTGTGTGTGTGTGTGTGTGTGTGTGTGTGATGTGTAATCCGTAAAAATAGCTTCCCTTGTGGAAACGATGCTCCGAGCTTCCTGGGGTGCTGCACGTGTTCTAGACCTTGACGTCATGCAGGTGAATGCACTCGTCGGACGTTGGGGGACGACAGCGTCAAAACGTGCCCACTTAATCCAACACAAACTCCCCTCCGCCGAGAAAACAGTGTCGGACGAAAGAGCGCTATTTAGTGGCTCTTCCGTCAACACCGCTGTGTCCTAGAATCCGGCCGCCGGGGGCTGGGTCTCCGAGAAGCTCCTGCCCGGGGAGCCTCTTCTTGCCTGCGGTGTGCCAAGTACGGACTGAACCACGCCAGGTGCTCGGAGGGACGGGACACAAAGGCGGCCCTGACGCCGGACGCTGGTGGAAGCACGAAACAGAACGACGGGGCAGCGAAGGGGGATCACACGTGGAGGCTTTGAAATAGTAACTTTCCTAGCAGCGAGGAGGGCCTGCCATCGCTTTTCTTTTTTTGATTCCGTTTTTATTCCTGCTTCGCCTTCACTCAGGGGCATGTGATACAATGATAATGGGAGCGTTCAGACAGCGATCGATCGCGCCTGGGGCTGCAGGCTCGGTCAAAAGCCCGAGGTCCCCTCTGATGCAGATCCACATGGTCGTGGGCTGAGCCGCGCCCGGGGTGGCGCATCCCCAGCAGCCTGGCTTCCGTACCTCTCTCCTTTTTCTTTCATCTTCTTTGTGGCTAAAGAGCCCTCGGGGCAGGAGGTCTGACTGCGTCTTCCTTTGGCCGGGGTCAGCAGCCCGGAAGACCCACCAGGGGCCTGGCACCCAGCTCAGGCACCGGAGACCCCGCCCTGCCCTCCAAGGGCTCCGGCAGGATGACCTTTCGGCCACATTTCAAAAGGATTAACCAGACGGGCCCTCTCTGCCCCCATCTGCCCTTCTCCGCACAGGCTCAGGGAGGGCGGGAGGGGACCCACTAATGAGACGGTCTCAGTTCCATCAATAAAATGTTGGTTTCAAAAAAGTGCAGTTAAGTGATTATCTTTCCGCCAGACGGTTAGGGCTAGCGTGGGCCCTGCCCAGAGACACAGGTCCCCCAAGGTGAGACGTGTCCGTCATCGAGCTGCTGTGAGGTTTCTTGCATTGGAGAATGGATTCAGTCCCTTGAGACACAGCCCCTTGGACCGGGGGCAGGGGACAGGGGGACCAGGACAGCTTTTCTTTTTCTTAAGCTTTTCAAGTGCAGTTTTGAAGAACGGACTCGAGTCCAGGGTGAGAGTCCCCCTTCCCCTCGCGTGTCTGGGGCTGGCATGGGACCAAGGCCATCGCCGCCCAAATCTGTGGCAGCCACTAGGGTCCCCACAGAACGTACCCTGTTAGGGACCCCCGTGTGCCTTCTGACACACCGTGAGTTGTGAAGTAGGAGGACCGATGACTTCTAACTCGCTTTGGGTCCCCAGACATTGACTGTGTACCTGCTGTGGGCCAAGCGATGAAAATAAGCAACACTCATCCCGTGCCAGTCACTGCTCTGAGGCCCTTACGTGTATCAGGTCATTGAATCTTGACAAGAACCCAGGGGGATGGGCACATCGTTCTCCCACTTGACAGAAGAGGAAACTGAGGCACAGGAGGTGGAGAAAGTTGCCCAAAGTCACGAGGGCCGTAAGTGGGGGAGGCAAGATTCTAACCCCACCCATCTGGCCTCAGAGCCGAGGCCCTTGGTCCCCGCGCCCCGCCGGGTAGGCCTGTGGACTCTCAGGCTCCGAGACCTGGCAGCTGGGGTCCTGTCTCCATCTGACGCCTCCACCCGAGGAGACGGGGAGTCAGCACGGCCAGTTGTGGACCCCGCCCTCACGCCCCGAGCCCACCGCGCTGAGGAAGGCTGGCTTCGAGACCCAGCCCTCGCGCAGGGATTTTGTTCTTCCATAAAAGGAAGCTGGATTTGCAGAAGGAGCCACATTTGGCTGGTGAAATTCATCCAATCAAAAGTTGTACCCGAGTTGTTATAATTCAAACTCAGATGTCGATTTCAACCCCTATCTCACAACTATTTTGAGCCCAGGAAAGCCCACAAGTGTGTCTATTCTGAGACTACGACACAAAAAGATCCAGTTAGAAAAATGTTCAGAGAAACTTGGGAATTATAATTACTCCTACATCCGAGAGCATTCAACTGCTCTTGTTTCATAAAGTGGCTTTGCAGAAACTGCACCTTAATGCTCTACCCCAAGGCAGTTGGGAACTGGGGGGTGGGGGTGGGGGTGGCGACGACAGCTTTAATTGATATAAGGATCCCCCACTGAGAGGCTGAGGGTGGCGATGAACCCAGGCACCCGTAGGCCAGCAGGTGTCCTGGGAAGGCGTGTAGAGGGCGCCCACGGCTGCTCAGTAGGAAGGGGCCCATCACAGGAAGAGGAGAAGGGAATCAGGTAGGGGCCCACGGCTCAGCAGGAACAAATATCAGCCCTGTTTATAAATAACAACATCGGCCTCCACAGAGCGGCCGTTTGAGGGTGTGGCCAGGACTGTACGAAGCCGTGAACGTGTCTGAGGTCTTTTCGTGCTGAGAACAATGCCTTGAAATATATTCTATTGGCATCTCCCTCCTATGGCTGAAAAATTAAAGCAGAGAGCTTTAATGACTTGCTAAAGTCGCACAGCGGAGCGATGCGGCCAGGTTTTGTCACACAGGGCTCTGGCTTCTGAGGCCCCATTTCCTGTAACGCTCAGGTTGACGGTAGCAGGTGCGACAGTAGCCCCCAAACCAGCCTATGCTTGTCGGCATCCCCGGAATCTGTAAATGTGGTCTCACCCGGAAAAGAGGGGTTTGAGGAGGTAATGACGTTTAGGGCCTCGAGACGAGATCATCCCGGATGAGCTGGGTGGGCCCTAAAGGAAAGAAGCGTCCTTGTCAGAGACACCCAGGGGAGAGACACAGAGAAGGGGAGAGGCCATCTGCAGATATAGGGGAGACCGAAGTCGTGCAGCCACAAACCAGGGAAGCCGGGAACCACAGGAAGTGGCAAGAGGCAGGGGTGTGCTCCCCCCTCCAGCCTCAGAAGGGGTGTGGCCCCGCTGCCTTGATCTTGGACTTGTGGCCTGCAGAACTGCCAACAAGTGCATTTCTGTTTTAAGCCCCAGAGTTTGTGGTAATTTGTTAGGACGGCCCTAGGAAACCGACGAGCCCAAGGAGGTCAACTCTCTGTTGAAGATGACGATGCTGAGGCTTGAGGGGTTAGGTGGCCACACGCACGGACGGTGGGAGGCCACACGGGGACTCGGGCCCCGTCTGTCTGCACTCCGAACGCGGCCTGGGAAGCACCCCTGGGAAAGCAGCATTTCCAGGCACCTCTCGGGGTCAGTGAGGAGGTGAGTCCCAGGGAGCCCATCGGTGGGGGCCCTGGAGGGCCTACCGCCATAGAGCGTGGACAGAGGGTTCCGGGCCACCGTTCGGCGCTCTGATCTGCTTCCACGCTCAAAGTTCCAGGAACCGGGGCAGCCCTTGCACCCTGAAGCGGTCGTCTCTGCAAATTCTTGCTCGCGACGGGCTCCAGCTGCGTTCCGAGGATCCTGGCTCTTCTGCTGGCGTTGCTCTGAGCACGTCGGGGCGTGGAGGGACTCTGGCAGTGTGTGCCCATCTGCCGCCTCACGAAACCTGAGCCGTGACTCCCACCCTCAGAGAGCCGCGGCCAGCAGTCAAGTTCACCTGACGCCATCGGACAGGGCGGTGTGTTCGCCAGAGAGGGCCGGCGCAAGACTCAAGAAGACGGGACGTTTCTCGCTGTCTCTCGGGTCGTCTTCTCCGGCACAGGGTTGCCCTGGAACGTCGGAGGTAACGGTCATAGAAGCGGGCCAGGCGCTGCCTACAGGCCGGGCGGGGCCCAGAGTCTTTTACAAACACCATCTCGTCTCATCCCCACGGGGACGCTCACGGTGCTATCTTTATGCCCGTTTTACAGAAGGGAAGAGGAAGTCGGACTCAAGTTAAGAACGCTTAACCTTTTCTCTGCTTACGAGGTCGGTGAGCAACGACTGGAACCTAACTCTGTAAGTTCAGCGGCCGAGCTCCTGGCCTCTTTTCCCTAAAATGCCCCCTTAACGACTCAAGCACTTTGCAAACGGCAGTCCCGTAGACTCTGGATCCCGTTCCTGGTAACCAGACAGAGCCCTCCCCGGGCCGGCCACATGCACCCCCGCGAGAAACACCTGAGTGGGAAAGACGGGGTGCGGACGGGCGGGCTGGCCCTCCGTGACGTGGGCAGGACTGGGTCTGACCTGCTCTGGGTCTGGGTTTACTTACCTCGAGTTGGCTTGAGAAGACATGAGTTGATGAATTGAGTAAAACGCAGTTTGGGACTGTTTCTGGGAGACTCCAGAGAAGTTCACTTTGCCCCTCTGGGCCCACCCAGCCCCCATCCCTCTGACTGGGCTGGAGCGCGGGGCGGGGCTGGGGGGACAGACCGTCTCAAGAGCGCCAGCCCCTGGGAGCCCCGCCAGGCCCAGCCAGGACCGCAGACACCAGAGGGGGGCAAAGACAGCTCGATCTGTGCCAGGAGCCCCCTTCCCGACTCTGCGCTAAGGCAACACACGGGCCACGTGGGCACCGAGGGCAGGAGTCAGAGGGTGGGGACTCAGGGAGCAAACCCTGAGCCCAGACAGGCCCACGGGTCACCAACACTGATGCCCACTCCCGAAGTAAGTGCGAGAAGAAACCAAAGACCTGTGGCCTTGACCTACCAGAGCTTTCTACTGGGGCAACTCCAGGACCCATGAGCCCATCCACCCTCCAGGGTTCCGTTCCTGACTTTGGTTCTGGAAGTTTCTTTCCTCCTTGGGAAGTGTGGGCTTCGAAGTCAGACAGGTGTAGGTGAGCCTCCCTGGGTCATTTATTGTGGGCAGGTGGCTTCAGGTCTGCGGGTTCTGGTTTCTCGTCTCTGACGTGGGAACAACACCGCACAGCGGAAAGCGTTCTGCGGCAAGCGCTGAGCACCGTGCTTGACGTATGGTGGGCACCACGCTGGTGCTGGCTGCCTGCCTGGCCCCGGGGGGGAGGCAGCCTTTGACCCCGCAGGGCCACCAGGGGAGCAGAGGAGCACGAAGGCACGGCGGAGACCTCCTTCCGGTTGCCCAATGACTTCACCAGTTCCTGCCGACTGAGCTGACCGGATGTGCTTCACTCACGTGACCTCACGCAGTCACCTGACAACCCCACTGTCACCCCCAGTCTACCAATGATGGAGCCCAGGGCCCCGTGGTCAGCTGTCCTGGTTTGCATGGAACCGAAATGCTTTCCAGATCGTGGGACTTTCAGGGCTAAGACTGAAAACCGGGACAAGTGGGTCACCCTAGACTGGAGGCACTTACCTGGTCACGGGGCCAGCGCTCAGCAGACCCGGCGCGGGATGCCTCTGCAGGGGCCATTCTTGAGCGCAGGCAACTCAGGCGGACGCGAAATTTCTCCTTCCACCTCCGCCTCCCTGCAAACCCCTTGAGAAGTGACAGCCAGGTTTGTCCAAGGGGGTTTCCTTAGCGCGAATCGGCCACGTTTCCCAGCAGCCCCACAGAGAAGACATCCCCCAGTCCCATTTCACAGCACGAGTAGACTGAGGCCTCCAGAGGTCAGATCAGGGCCCCGGGGGCCTGCAACCAGCCAGGTCTGTACCCGCACACCCCTGGGGGGTCTGGAACAGACTTGGGAAGTATTTATTTGTGGGAACGAGGAACGCCGTGTCTCGGGTTTCATTTGGGGTGTAAACACGGCGGGATCCCACACGGTCATTCTGTACCGTTCCTAAACTCAACCCCAACCAGAACCCACGGTGAACCCAGGCTGCGCCCGGGGACCTGTCTCGGTGAGTGTGCATGCCCACCTGGAGCTCCAGCCCGAGCCTACGAGGGGCAGCGGGGTGGGGTGCAGACAAGGGCACGTGGGGAGGGCCCTGCAGAGCTGCACCCCGCGGGGCTCGCAGACGCTGCGTCGAGGCCTTGAGAAGGAACATTGCCAACGTCCCGCCAGGAGTGTCTTGGAGGAGGACAGTGCCAGCTTCTCCGCGGGAGGTGGGTCCCCCCGCCCCCCCACTGGGCCCCTGCCCGAGGCCCTCAGACGTGGCACCTTATCTGCTTGTGTCCTGAAGCAGAGAAACTGAGCAAAGTTATTCATTGGTTGGGAGCAGGGGGCGCCGGCTTTGTTTGGGGAGAGCAGGATCTAGGTTCTGGGTCCCAGGAAGGGGCAGCCAGGGGGCCCCGGAGCTATTTGCCAACTGGGACCCCGGGGGGAGGAAGTGCCGTCTCCCTTTGGGTTTGAGGACCCTGGGAAAGGCAGGCCCTAAGGCCCCAAATCACTGTGGTGCAACAAAAGGGGAAGAGGAGAGGCCAGCAGCGCCGTTCATATGGATGGAGGGCTTATGACATTTCAGTGCCGGCCACGCGCTTTTCAGACCTGCTGGTATGGTAACCCCCACATGGCCCCCGGGGAAGGGCCATTCTGGCCAGTGGCCCCAATATGGAGGTGGCTGGACCCCCCAGATTGAGGCCTCCGTTCTTAACTCCTTGCTGTGCCACTCAGAAGGTGGGGCGCCGCGTCGAGTGGGGACAACCCCGGGCTGGTGGGGGGTTCTGATCGGGACACCGGCTGCCCAGGCGCCCTCGGAGGCCCCTCACTGTCCCGAGCGTCCCTCGTCTGGGTCCCCAACCCGCAAGCACAGAGGGTTTGGTTGCTGTGGACTTCCTTCAGCCTCAGACTTTCAAGGAACGGAGAGGCTCAAGCGTCCCCAGCAAGGGCCCCAGGGCGAGCACCCTGAGGCCGTCCAGGTGGGGACCTCCGTGGGCCTTCGCAAGATGCTGGCTGGGCTGTGCAGTCGAAAATCTCGGAGAACCCTGGGCTTCCCGGACACCCCCGGGGTGTGGGGTCTCCAGAGCCCTCCTGCAGGCCCCACCTGGCGCTCCCCGGCAGTTCCTGTCTCAGGGTCCCACACGCTTCTAAACCGAAGGAAGTGCCCAGGGGAGGGGAGTGTGGGCTTGGCGGTCACGCAAGAGTCCTGCCCTGCACCCACGGGGGGTGGCCTGGCCTTCCCGGAGCCCCCTGAGCCCACACCGCCCATCTGCGAAGCAGAGGCTCCAGGCCAACTCAGGGGGCGCAGAGGGGTGGGGGGCGGGTGTGAGCAGAGCCTGCGGCAGGCACAAGACCCCCACAGTAACGGCACTCGGCACTCAAGGAGCCGGCAGTGGCCGAGGCGATGGGGAAGCAACGTCCCTGGCAGCAGAGCAAGGGCCTGTGTGCCTGGAGCTTGGTTGGCTAAGCGGCGTCCCGGGGATCGGGAGCACGGGGTGGCGAGCAGGGCAGGAAGGGGGAGGGACAGCACGCAGGAGGCCTGGCTGTGTCGGGAGTGTCACGGCCACCCTAGAACAGGGGAGGTGCTTAGCCGCTGTGCCCACGGGTCAAAGGGCACCGTAGGCCTCATCCACGTGCACCTGGTACCCATGTGTGTGCCAGGGCCGGGGAGAGGGGGGACAGAGAGCCCCAGGGCAGGCAGGAAGAGCAGGGCGGTGTGGGAAGAAACAGTCAGGTGACGTTGGGGTCAAAACAGGAGTCGGAGGCGGGCTGGCAAGACAGCAGTGAGGTGCAGGTGCCGGGCCCCACAACAGAAAGCAGGGGGTAGAAGGGACAGGCCAGAGGGAGGGCCGCGGTGTCTCAGGGTCCCCTCTGCTGTCTCTCCCGGTTCCGGACAGGAGACTGACTGAGCGCACCCCACCCTGAACCTTCAGCTGACAAGCCTCCTGGCTCAGCCCGGAATTGATGAGATCCGGTGCAAAATGCAAATGAGGGGCCCTCCCTTCTGAAATTATGAAGAATTTCAGGCAACAACAGGCATGGGCCCTCTGAAACATGGGGCCCTGGGCACCTGCCGGGTCGTAGACCCCTGAAGCCAGCCCTGGCAGACGTTGCCAAGGCTTCCTCACCGAGGTTGTGCAAGTGTCTACACGGGCCAGCTTAGGATGTGAATTCAGTTCTGTCTGACCCCACAGTCCGTGCTCTAAATCAAGATTGGGCTCCGGGTCTACAGAAGAGGGTAAGGAATCCCCATGGACCAGATTCCAGCTCCAGGGCGCCACGATCCCAGGGGCCACGCCCAGCCTGGCACACATCGATGTGTGTGCGCCTTCCGGGCCGCCCAGCATCCCTTCCCACTGTCCCCCTACGGGGACGTCTCTTCCCTCCCTCGCCGTCCTCAGGGTTTGGGTGGGGCTGACCTCGCCTCTCATTCCCAGGAAGACACATGACCCAGGCCTAGCCAATGAGGGCTTTTCATCCTTTTCTGCTTCCTGACTATGGTGATTGGTTCAAGGATGGGCATGTGACCCCAGCCCAGCCAATGAGAGGCAGCCACAGACGTCGCAAGGAGAATTTAGGGACGGATGTGCGCTCACTCCCGGGGCATGTTAAGCTGCAGGAATACAGGCGGGAAGCTTCTGGAAGTCATGGCCTGAGAGGCACCTGCCTGAGAATGGAAATGACATGAACAGAAGCAGACTCAAAGGGTGGAGAGAGAGACATTGCTTGTGGCATTGCCAGAGCCCCTG
This sequence comes from Prionailurus viverrinus, assembly GCF_022837055.1. Taxonomy (NCBI): domain Eukaryota; kingdom Metazoa; phylum Chordata; class Mammalia; order Carnivora; family Felidae; genus Prionailurus; species Prionailurus viverrinus. The sequence goes on from NC_062563.1 coordinate 5,400,304, forward strand.
GATCTAGCTGTGCCTGAAGCTACTAGGTCTCTGGACTTTTCTTCTTAAGCCAGTTTGAGTTGAACCTGGTTCAAGGACCCAAAAGAATAATAGGAACAGCCACCCCAGGTGGCTTTAGAGGGGGGTGCACAGCTCAGCTGCATGGAGCTTCCCGCTCCGTGAACCCTAAAATCTTCCTAGGATACCCACAGGCTTCCTGATGGCTAGAATGGCGTTTGAATCTACCCTCCGATGGGTCTTCACGAACATCGGCAGAAGCCACGAGCTGCAGGCATGTGGCTTCTGCAGAGTGGAGATGGCCTTCGTTCCTGACTCGCCGCGGGAGCCGTCCCAGGGAGGCATCGTGGGCGGAATGAAAGGAAACTCGTGGCCAGGATTAGGTAGATGCCACCCAGTCACAGTCCCCATGCCAGAGTGTCAGAAAAAGCTGGGATCTCTCTGCAGGAGGGATGTGTCGGAGGAGGGGACCCTTGGATCCCAGAAGAAGGTTCTCTTGGTGCAGACGGCTGGTCTCCCCCCCGGGGCTGGGACAGGTCTCTGTGGCATGTGTCGGCATGAGCCAAGGTTGGGAGTCATGGCGAGGCCTGCCAGCTCAGAGTTGACAGAGATGATCCGCGGTGGGGGAAAAGCTGGCGATGTCTCAGAAGGCAGTGGAGGGGTGGGAAGTGGCCGGCGGGCCCCGAGGGGAGCAGTCGTGGCTGAGGAGCTGGAAGTGATGAGCTGGGAGAGAATGAACGCGAAAGGGGAATAGGGGCGCGGGGGACAGAGGCGGTGAGAGAGGAGGCAGGGAAGGAAACCCACGTCGGCTCCTGTTCAAGCCGAGAGAGGAAAATTCCACTTTCTTCCCCTGAAACCTCCCTCCCCAGGCAGACTTCTTCAGCTAAGAAGATATGTTTTGTTTGATATATTTTTTCTTTCATCAGTGAACTGTCAAAATCACAGGTGTTTGGCTTAAAGGAGAAGTCAGTTTCCCCCAACCCTTTTGGATTTCTTGGGTAAAATGTCCTGGCTCCGGTCTCTCCCTGTCGCATCATTAAGGAGAAGTTTATTTTCTTTGGGGCAAAAGTGTCGGCTCCGATTAGCTTTCAACAAGACAGCCTTTCAGTGAGTCGCCACGATGCGGAACTAGGAGATGTCTCTCGGAGGGTCTGCAAGCCGGGGATCGCCTTTGTCTCTCCTAAAGGAAACGCAGTTCTGGTTCGCGTGGGCATGGAGGTAATTTTGTTTTTATGGAGACCAGGTAAAATTCACCCATGAGTCAGAAGGTGTTGGGAACCATGGGCCTTGTACATTGTGGACCCAACTGCAAACACCCACCGAAGGTGGGTCGTGGGGGGCTCGGCCCTTCCACGTGGCATCTTGTCCCATGATCCTTGTGGAAACAGAGTCACAGAGAGGTTGTCTTCTCACCTGTGATCACTTGGCCGGCGGCTGGCGGAAAGGGACGAGCCCGGGCAGTCTAGATTCAGAGTCTGTGCTCATCACCCCAGCTGCTACCAGGGTGATCGAGCAAAAGTGAAAGAACAGTCATCCTCAGGGCTGCACAGGAACAAGAGGATGCCAGGCGTCCCCAGGTTTCTGCACCCTGGGTGCGTCACTTTCTTCACCCCAGTCCGGGCCTTGCTCAAGACTCTGCGAACCCTGCCCCCTGGGACGAGGTTCCCCTGCAGCCCTGGCCCGATCACGGCACATCGCTTGAGCCCGGGGAAGCACCAGCCTGGTTCTGAGGCTGGCCTAAGGTCACATGCCTCCACACGCAGAAGGCTATTGGGGTAATTGAGGCAATTATGCAGAGGCCTTATGCAAGAAATAATTTGTTCCTTTGATCTGAATTTTTCAAGAGGTTTTAAGTAACCGGCAATAAAATACATTACAACCTGATTTAAAAATGTATTCAGAGCCTTCCAGTTTCCGTTCCAACATGTAGCATTTAGAAGTCATCCTTCCCATCCTCACAACAAGAAAAAAAAAAAAAAAAGCTCAACAAATTGAAAATCAACATCTCTTCTTAGATCCTTCAGAGACTCGTGGTCACAGGGCAGAAACCTGAGAGGCAGACGGGCAGACGCAGAGTCATAGCTCACAGGGACCAGAAGCTTCCGGGCCGGTCTCAGGCAGGAACACTTACACAGCAACTGACCGATCTCTGGAGGCTGAGTGTCCTGGCTTGAGAGGACAGACCCACACAGCCTCCACACTTTGGGGAGTGTTCCCTCCAGGACTCCCCCCGCCCCACCATGCAGAGGAGGGGAAAGTAGCCATCTTGAAATACGCCTCGAACTTTCTGTTCTCCTCAGCCGAGGCTGAAGGGAAAATACTTTACCAGAGCCTCATCTGACCTAGGGAGGGACACCTATGCAGCCGGAGCCCCCCAATCCAGCCTTCTGTCTCATTTAGGGGACAAAAATGAAAGACAAAGAAACTTTGCTGAAGGTCCACTGAAAATAATTACAAGATTGTGGAACACTACCTCTCCCCATTGCCTTGCTGTCACACCCACAGGACCCCCGATTGAATAACAGGGGGTTACAACTGACAGCTGCGAGACACTGATTCCATTTAAGAAGGAATTTCAAGGGAAGCCCAAAGACGACAGGGACCAGAACAAGGACACAAGAGGAATTGAAGATTCCGACACCTGCAGCCAGAGTCAACATGAAACAGCCTGGCTCTGAGCCACATTGCACAAACCCTCGTGCTAAAGTCTATGTACCTCAGTTCCCGTTACTCAACACAACACACCTCGCTTTTCACAAAGTTACAAGGCACACTAAAAGGCAAGAAAAGAAATGCAGCCTGAGAAGAGAAAGCAGGCAACAGAACCAGACTCAGATAGGGCAGCGGTTTCAGAAGGATCAGACCAGGAATTAAAAATAATTGTAATTACTATGCTAAGGGTTCTGATGGAAAACAGTAGAAAAAAGTGCAACAACGGAGGTAATGCGAGCAAAGAGATGGCCACTCTAGGACCCAGAAGAAATGCCGGGAATCAAAAACACAGGGGCACCTGGGTGACTCAGTCAGCTGAGTGTCTGTCTCTTGATTTCGGCTCAGGTCATGATTCCAGGGTTGCGGGATCAAGCCCCACTGCCCCTCTCCCTCACTCATGTTCTCTCGCACTCTGTCTCTAAAATTTAAAGCAAAATAAAACAAAACACTGTAAGAGAAAATAAGGATGCTTTCGATGGCTCATCTGACGGCTGAGAAAAGAATCAGGTACTTCCCAAACTGAAAATCAAAGAGAAAAAAAAAAAAGAATGAAAAGAAAAAGAGGAGGAGGAGGGGGGAATAAAATATCCAAGGATTGTGGGACAATGACAAAAGCTGTAACATATGTAAATGAGAATAGCAGAAGGGAGTAGAAAAAAGAAAGCAATCAAAGAAATAAGTGCATAATAATAAGGGGCTGAGATTCCCCGGAATTAACGACAGACACCGAAATGCTCAGAGAGCACCCAGCAGGGTAACTATCAGAAATGGGACACCTTAAGCATATCACATTCAAACTCAGAAAACTGAAGACAAGTAGAATATCTTAAAAGAGGCCAGAAGGGGAAAATACATCACCTTACCTACCAAGGAGTTAGGATAAAAATGACATCAGACTTCTCTTCAGAACCTATTCAAGCAAGAAGAGATCTGAGTGAAATATTTCGAATGTTGAAGGAAAAAGCCCACCAACCTAGAATTCTGTATCCAGTGAGATTATCCTTCGGATTTGAGAACTTTCCCAAACAAACAGGAACTGGGGGCATTTGTCACCAGGAGACCTGCCTTCCAAGGAATATTTTAACAAGGTCTTCAGTGAGAAGGAAAATTCAACTCTCCAGAAAGAAAGAAAGAAAGAAAGAAAGAAAGAAAGAGGAAGGAAGGAAGAAAGAAAGAAAGAAAGGTGGGATAAATTCACGCAGAGCAAAGTCTTTTGTTTTTTGAATCCATAATCAATCTAATAGATAACTGTGTTTAAAAACATAACAGCAAAAATGTGTTGGGTTATTGTAGCTTACAGATAAGTCAAATGAATGACAGCAATGCTGTAGGGGACAGAGGAGGGGACAGATTGAGAAGATTCTGTAACAAGGCGTTTCACTGCCCATGAAATGCTTCCGTTCTGGCTGATAGGAGACTTAGACTTGTTGTAAATGCATACTGAAAACTCTAAGGCAAGCACTGCAAAAAGTTTACAAGAGGCCTTGTTAGTACACTGAGAGGAGAGAAAATGAATCATAGAGAAAATGCTCAATTAAAACCAGGAAAGGCAGAGAAAGACAAGACAGAAATAGTGAGTACAATGAGTTGAAATAGTATCGTGTGGGAGATACGAATCCAACGATGTCAATAATCACTTTAAATATTAATGGTCCAAAGACACCAGTTAAGGGGCACCTGGGCGGCTCAGTGGGTTAAGTGTCCAACTCTTGATTTCGGCTTGGGTCATGATCTCAGGGATCGTGAGACTGAGCCCCAAGTCAGGCTCCTTGCTGACAGCACAGAGCCTGCTTGGAATTCTCTGTCTCCCTCTCTCTTGCACCTCCCCCGTTCATGCACGCCCACACATGCGCTCTCTCTCTCTCTCTCTCTCTCTCTCTCTCTCAAAATAAATAAATATACTTTAAAAAATAAAAATTAAAAGACAGCGACTGACAGTAGAAAACAAGGAAAACAAGACCCAACTATGTGTTGTCTACAAGAAATCTGCTTCAAATATAAAGACACGTACAGATTAAAAATAAGGAGGTGGAAATGGGTGATGGGCATGGAGGAGGGCACTTGTTGGGATGAGCACTGGGTGTCATATATAAGCCAATTTGACAATAAATTATATTCATAAAAAAAAGCAACCCCCCCCCAAAAAAAAGAGGTGGAAAAAGATATACCATGCTAACAATAATCAAAAGCAAGCAGAAGTAACTATTTTAATTCAGACAGAGCAGGCTTCACAGCATGGAGAGTTGTAACAATAAGGCAGGGGGTGGAGAGAGGGATGGGGGGAGGGGAGGGAAGAAAGGAAGGAAGAGAGAGAGAAGGAAGGCAGAAGAAGGGGGAGTGAGGGATGGGGGAGGAGGGAGAGGGAAGGAAAGAGGGAGGGGGGAGGAAGGAGGAAGGGAGAGGGAAGGAGGGAGAGAGGGAGGGGAGAAGGGGAAGGAAGGAGGGGGGAAGGAGGGAGAGGGGAGGAAAGGAGGAAGGGGGGGAGAAGGAGGGAAGAGGAAGGGAAGGAGGGAGGGGGAAGGTGGGGGAAGAAAAAAAGAGGTATAAAAGGACAAAGAGCCTAACCCAGAAGAAAATGTGTCTGTAGAAACAGAAGAGAATTTCTCTCAGCGGCTGTACCGTACGGAAAACGTAATAAAACAGATGCTCAAGAAAACAAATGTTCGAAGACCGAATGACAGTAATAAGAAACCCTACTTAATATATAATCTGACGTAAGGAGACAGATTAAAAGCAAAAATAACGTCATCACATAACTAGGAAATAACCATGTAAACGACAGAGACCCCACCAGATGCAGTTGGGGGTTCAATTACTGACACAGAGAAAAGGCTCGAGGTGAAACAAATCAACGTGGAAAAAGCAGGGAAATCAGGACGGAGCAGCTGACGGACACGCTCTCTGTCACCGGCAGTGCGGTCCAAGGGTTTGGGGCGTCCCTGAACTACCAGGCCCAACAACGACAATGTATTCAAACACACGAAACAGGAACATGTCCCTGAAATGAAGAAAAACCTCTAAAACTTTGTATTGGGGAGAAAAAAAAAGGCACTATGTTCTAAGAAAATTTTACTTGAAACGCTCGACACTGAGACATATTCTAATTGAATAAGTGAATTTCAAGGACGGAGAAAGACTTCTTTGAATGTTGAGGCAGGAAAACCATCATGGAAAAAAGGCAGGACAATATCAGGCTGACCTCAGACTTTTCCACAGCAACACACAGCGCTGGGTCCTCAAGATCCCAGGGAGTCGGAGCGGGAGCGAGGACGTGGTCCAGAAGCATTAGGTCCAGGCCAGGTGGCATTCGAATCCACACGGCCGGTTGGTGCTCCCACGCGTAGGAAAACGCAGGGAGCACACACGCATGACCGAGCTCTCTGAGGAGTCGAGGTGAAGTCAACTTCTGCCCCCGGCACCCGGAGAAGAGCTATTGGTGGCCGTCACGTCCTCATTGGCTCACTTACGCAGCACGCGGGAGCCTCATCTCGGACTTCTGCTTGGTCCTGCTTTGCGTCACATGCCCATCCCGGTCCCACCCCCGTGGCCGTCAGAGAAGCGGGGACGAGGCAGATGCTGGGGGACAGCCCCGAACCATGGCTGTCAAATGGATCTGTGCCCAGCCGGCAGCAGAGGGGACCGGCCCAAGCCACGTCCCCGGTCCCCCACTGGAGGCTGCACCGGCCTCATATCGTGGGCCCTCCAGCCAGACGGGGCCTCACCGAGGACATCGGAGCCGGTCGCTGCCCCACCAGCCCCACCCGCCGCCCTGCCCTCCTTCTCCTGTTACTGTGCCAGCTCTTGGCACGGTGCTGATGCCCCCTGCGGCTGGCAGGGTGTGAGGGTGACTCATCATGAAGCTAGCACAGGGAAGACAGGCCTTTGTCACCCCCGGTGTCTGGAGACAGAGGCTGGTTGTAAATTTCCCTGGACTCCCAGCCCGGAAAGAAGGAGAGAGAAAAAGGAGAGGAAAAGCCATAGGGGTCAAAGAGAAGCAGATTCCCGCCCCAGGGCACCGGACGCTTGGAGGGGGCCTCCCCCGCCCTGCCCGGGGAATGGGAGGCCCCGCGAGGCCCGGCTCCTGCTCTGCACCGTTCCAGGCTCATCCCAGCCCCTTCCTGCCTTTTCCAGAACCCTCCGTGCTCGCTCGAGCCCACAGGCTTCACCTATGTGTGCCCGCTGCCTAGAACATTGCCCCCATCCTTCCTCTGGCCAAATCCTGTTCATCCCTTGGGTGTCAGGATCCACGCCCCTTCTTCCCGTCTGCACCCCACAGACCACGAGATGCCCTCCATGTTCCCTGTGCACTGTTCACACCCACTCAGACCCTGGCACCTGCCTCTCTACTTGTCTGGCCCTGTGAAATGGGTCACAAACTTTGTGCTCCTCCTCACATTCTCCCGGGTGCCCCCTTCCTTCCCTCTAGGCCAGTTCCCCACGGTGCCACCCTACCCGTCCCCTGTCATACCCAGATGAGACACCACAGGCCGGGGCAGGGCCTCTGGCTTTCCTGGGAGCTGCTGAGACACTGGATGGGGCAATTTGGAAGGCTCTAGAGGGAGCCCGGCAGAGTTCTTTCTCTTCTCTCCTGTGAACTCTGTGGTGTGGTTCTCCCTTACAGCCTTTCCAGTGAAGTCTGTGTGCTGAGTCAACATGCCTGCTGGGCAGCCCTCTGTGTCCCTCCTCGGCGTGGCCAGTGCCCCCCGTGTGCCTCGTGGCACATCTCCCTCACCACCACACCTCCCTTTTCCTTCATCTCCCTGCCCCGGGCTTGCGGTCTCCCCGGTAAAGCTTTACCGTCTGACTCCTTGCCTCAGGCTCTGCTCACTCCTTGAGGATGTCTTACTCATTTTTAAAATCTCTAGTACCTGGCAGTAAATATTTGAGGAATGACACCTGAATTGATTAATCAATTAAGTCTCCCTACACTCGTCTTGCAGCTGGGAAATAAAGACACAGAAGAGGGGACTTAAGGGTCTTCCTTTAGGACCCTTGGTCTAGAAATTAACGTAATGGCCACAGCGGAGGCCTTATTCTCATACAAACAGGTGGATGACTGAGAAACTCTTGGCACTTCTGAGAAGATGAACCAGCTTGGTATAAATTCAGATGGCCGGAGTCAGTCCAGCTTTCCTCCCCAGGCCTGGCAGCTTTCCCGAGTCTCAAGAGGTGAACGAACCTTGACCTTGGTCTTGTACGGTTTAGCTCCGAGCAGGCATCTTTTGGTTCCTTTCTTGCAGGGCAGAAACCGTAGCCCGCAGGCGAGAGGCTACCCATAACCCCGGCTGTCAGCTCCTCGGGCTGGCTTTGAACCACGTGCCCCAAGAAAATAAGGCAAGAACGTGTCTGCTTTCACACCTTGTGCTAGAGTGGAAGAAACTTCTCCAGATACCTGCCTGCAGAGCAACAACCCAGGGCCAGACACGTAATGGCCGGGACTCGACGAAAATTTGGCACCTCTGAGAAGGGACGGCCCTCAGTGCCTCTCCAGCATGGGCGCAAGTCCAAATATTCAAACACAGTAGCACGACGAGTTTCCGGGGCACCTGGGTGGCTCGGTCGGTTGAGTGCCGGACTCTTGATTTCGGCTCGGGTCATGATCTCGTGGCTCGTGAGTTCGAGCCCCGCGGCGGGCTCTGTGCTGACAGTGCGGAGCCTGCTTGGGATGCTCTCTCTCTCCCTCTACATAAATACACGTTAAAAAAAAACCAAAACAAAAAATGACGAGTTTCCAACATGCATTCGGCTGGAGCCCCCACGTGTGCAGAACCCTGACTCCAATTAGGGGCCACCGTGAGGTCACTGCACGAGGCGCGACGGTCTGCCGCGTTTTATGCTTCGAGTTTCCTGGTGATGAGAGCGGGGGTGGGGAACGTGTCTTTCAGCCGCAGTGTGGGGACTTTAGCCAATAGCTTTGCGCCTCAATGAAACGTATTTCTGGTAGGCATTCCGTAAAGGACGTAAGGGACGAGATTATAAAGCGCTTTATCGGGCTGGGGAAGAAGATGTGATTCTCTGCAACTTTCCCCTGTCGTTCAAAGCGACTTCATAACGTTTTGTCTGTGAAGATGTAACAGCCACAGCATTTGTCCCGAGGTTTGTAAATCAGACTGATGTTCGCCCGAAACCTCTCCCTTGGGCTCCTGCTCAACAGCTTCCTCTTAACTGTTCCGGAAACAGAGATGAAGCCGGGCAAAAGCAGGGGGCCCGGGAGGCCCCGACGTTTGGTGGGTGGGGTGGGCACTGAGCACCGGAGAAAACACAACACCCCTCGGGTCCGTGTCCAGCAGAACTCAAACCCGGATACGTGGTTGAATCAGCCGTAGGGGCTGAAAGTGGAAAAGTCTAAGTGGTCACTTTGGAAACAGAAACGGGGGGGGCGGGTTTGGGGCAGGGATGAGTCACTCCTTCTCCTGCCTGAAGGTGAATGAAATGTGCCTTCCGAATGCTGCCCTCCCGCCAGGGGCTGGGACGCCCCCCGGTCCTGAGGATGCCGGTGCCCGGCTCGAAGGAAGAGGCATTCGGGGCCGGCTGGGCTGAGCCAGTGGTCCGACCGCCCCTCCCCCCCGATGCCACCAGCCTGGGGTGGGCCAGCTTTGGGTTATGCCCTGGCCAAGGGGCAGTCGTGACGTGTCACCAAGCCAGATGAGCTCGAGCGCCCGCTGAGTAGGGACGGCTGGGCAGGGGGTGGCCAAAAGCTGCCGGAGCCGCTTGAGAGGGGCCAGTCGGGCCCCACAGCAGCCGGACTTGCTCCCAGAGCCTCGCCAAGGCCAGCAGGGTTGAGCCAAGCCTTCGCCCCTGCCTGTCCCCGGAAGCATGGGCCTTACCCCACAGCGGGGAGCCAGGGACAGGGGGCTTTGGAGGCTTTTGGGAGGCAGAGCCTCGTCCCTGGGCCCCCCTGTTCCCGAGATGGCATTGAGAGACACGCCGGTCAAGTTCATTGACTCTGTCCTCAGACTTCTCCATTTGACTGTGCCTCGAGCCGCAGAGCCACACGAGGTGGGACCAGCCCGACGCTCTGACGGATCGGAAACGAAACACAGGGCGTCTGCCACCCGTAAGTTTGGGGGGCTGCAGCTGGTCCCCGTGAGCCTACTGTGTCCCCACCGGGGGCGGCCAGCAGTGCCGGGGGACACTGGGCACGGGGGGTGGGGGTGGGTGCTGGGACAGCTTCCCCCCAGTCAGGCTGGCGGTGCCCAGCACCCCCGCCCCCTGGCCTTCAGATGTCCACAGGACCTTAATCCGGACCCACAGACCAGGGCGAGTGTCGGGGCGGGGGAGGACTTTGGACTCCTCGTTATCTTCCAGAGGCGACGTACCCAGTGGTTATGTGGGCAGGCCCCGGAGCCAGGGAGCTGGGGTGTGAATCCCGCCTCTGCCCCTTCTTAGCTCCTGACAAGGTACTCGGGTTCTCTGGGTCTCAGTTTCCAGATCTGGAAAACGGGCCTCCGTGAGGGCAGAGCCAACAGATAGCGTGACCTCCGCCATTTTGTCCTTCTCCGGGGAAGGGGGTCTTCTCCCTCCACTCAGGGCTCGCCACCAGGGGGCACCTCCCCAGAGTGGTCTTCCCGGACCCCTTCCTCCAGCCGTCAACCCTTCCCCTCTCATCGTTCGTCACGCCTAGGTGGTGGGTCTTTGTTTCTTTGTACGGGTGGTGGCTGTGCCAGTAACAACACGAGCTTCGGGAGACAAGGTGCCCTCGGGGTGCCCGGGGCTGCATCCTGGTACCAAGGGTAGACTGGCCCAAGGCAAGTGTCAAGACATGTTTGCCCGGCTCCCCCCGGCTCCCCCGGGGAAAAGTTCTTGTGCCGGGGGCTCTGGGTCCCCTTACCCCCCGGCGCCCGGCCGGCCATTCTCATCAAACCGGTTGTCGGTAGATTCGCACCTGCGGCCGGAAGGGTGTCCGCTTTCGGTTCCTTCCTGACGACAGAGACTCTCTGAAACCCAGAGAGACTCCTTCCAGATCCCCACCCTCGAGCGGGAGAGGCCGCCCCCCAACCCGAGCGAGGAGAGGTGGTGGAAGTCGTTGCCTCCTGACCCCGGGGGGGTCACGCACGGCCCACAGTTCCAAAGCGGAACGAGTGGAACCGTGTTGTGCTGCGGAGGAACCTGAGAGGCCAGCCAACCCGCCTCCCCTTGACTTCGCACTGTTAACAAAGAGGCTGCCCCTCCCCGGCCCACGAGCCCGAATGGCTTCCTGGACCCCATTCCTCCTTAGCCTCCAGCTCCTCATCTGCTCCGGGGGGGACAATGGCAGCACCCGCCTGGCTGGCTGTGACCAGGTCAGCATGAAATGCTGTGTGTGTCACATATGCTGGACATGCCATAAACCCAAGTCCTCTTATCTCGTCCCCCTTGGCCAGTGGCTATTGGATGTTTGCGTCGCAGAACGCATCACTGGTGGGTCATTTCCCACCATTCTCTCCGTCCTCGCTGACCTCGTACATTCTTCAGTGAGACAATCTCATTCCCACCTCAGGACCTTTGCACGTGCCATGCGCGCTGCCTGGAACTCTTCATAACTTTTCTTCAGATGTTTTCATGGCCGCCCACTGGTCATTGTTCGGGTTTTCGTCCATGTCACCTCCCTACAGAGGCCTCCCTTGGTCCGTTCCACCCCTGTCCCAGCTTCCTGATCAGTTTTCACCATTTCTTGGTGGGAAATCGCCCAAAGCATCCATCTGCTTCCCCTACTGGGATGTGAGCTCCCTGAGGGCAGGATCCTGACGAGTTCCCCCCCCCATCCTAGTACAGTGCCTGGCACATAATAGATGCACAATAAATTGTTCTCAAATGAATGAATGAATGCTCGCTCACTGTCAAAGAACTGAGAGGGCAAACTTCGCTCCAGAAAAGAGAGACTACACCTTGAAGGGAATGTTTGCTAAAGCTTCAAGCGAAGAATCAGGCTGAGCTTCTCCACCGCCCACCCCAGGAGCCACTGCAATTCTTGGGGACTCATAGGGGGGCAGGTGGGGGTGTCCACGTGCCGGGATCTACGGGCTGGATAGGATTGCCTTCCAGAGGGCAAAGTTTCCGATCACCTTGGTAAAGGAAGGTTTCACAAGGGACCCGTGGTAGCCCCTGGTGAGGGCCATCCACCTGCTACACCTCGTCTCGTGCCCATGGTAAGAGTGTGGCCCCTGGGGCGACAGAAAACCTCGACTCAGGAGACATGACAGCTAATTCCGTCTCGGCTGCGCACTGGCTGCGTGCCTTTGAACAAACCCCTTCATTCGGGGCCTCTGTGGCGACGGTAAAATGGACCCAATGAGGTTCAGGCCGCCTTTGCCCCTGCTTTTGACTCCCTAGCTGTACTGTCCTAAGGCAGACACTCCGTAACCCTGGGTGCGTTCCTGGTACCTAGATTAGGATAATGATTGTACCTACGTCATAGGGTTGTCGCTGAACTGCCTGCAACTTCCTGGCACTTAGTAAGACTCAGTAGACGCCTGGTTCGTGATCCGAGATTGGGAGTCCGTTCAAACGAGCTCGTAGCAGGAGGAGACGGGTCCCCTGCAGGGAGCAAGGAAGGGAGCACAAAATGGCTCGTGTTCGTTCGTTCGTTCGTTCGTTCGTTGTTTTAATGATGGCGGAGCTGGAGCGAAGCACGCGTTTCCAGTCGGGCTGGTAGGTGGGAGCTGGGGCTGGCATGCGACATGTCTGGTGTTTAAAGCACCAGCTCGGGGTCCGGGCCTCTTGGCCCCACACTGCACATCGAATGGGGCCGTCTGTCTCTTCAAAGCGTGGCAGGTAACCAGCAGAGGAGCCAGGACGGCTGGGAGACCCGCCCCTGGCACAGTGCTCTCTTTGCGGAGCTTTGAGGGGCTGGAGAGCCTGGGGACCACGAAGAAAGCCTGGTCTGGGAAACATCAACGGTTCGACCACAGCTCGGCAGATGGGCAGACCCTTCAAATGGCTTCCAGACCAGTCCCGGCCTGGAGAGGAGCTCAGCCAAAATGCCAACTTCTAACGACCGGACCACCAGCAAATGAGAGCCAGGTCACGAGTGTGGCAAAATCAAGGCCAGAGAAGCCTGGTTCTTTATTCGAAGCCTCCTTGGCATCTGAAAACCCGAAAGGGGGAGTCTGCCTACGGGAAAGCAAGACCAAGTTCAAAACCCTCAGATTTTCAAAGCCACGTCCAAATCCTGCGATTGCCAGGAATCCGTGGGTTGTAAGCGACAGAAAGCCCAGCTCAAACCAGCTTGAGCAAAAAGGGACATTTATTGGTTCCTGAAATGTGGAGATGAGTTGGCTTCGGGCATGGTGGTATCCAGGGGCTCAAATGACATCATCACCTTGTTTTTCCTCTCACCTCAGCCCTGTGATTCAGACAGACGTCTCCCTAGTTGTGGCTAATCGACCCCAGTGCCTCCAGGCTGCCCTCGGCGGTCCCAATGAAAAGGGTTTTCTTTTCCTGTTTGTTCTAACGAAACTTCTCAGCTCATTCTGGACTTGCCAGCCTTGCTCACCTGTCCATCCCTGAGCCAATCACTGAGGTCTGGGTTTAAATCCAGCCCTGCCATTTACCGGATGTGACCTTAAAGTGTATTTATTTTATTTTGAGACACAGAGAGAGAGAGCATGTGAGCACGAGCAGGCGAGGGGCAGAGAGGGAGAGAGAGAATTCCAAGTAGTCCCCACACCCAGCGTGAAGCCACGTGGGCCTCCATCCCACGACGGGGAGATCACAACGGGAGCCTATGTCAAGAGTCAGATGCTCGACTGACTGACCCCCCAGGCGCCCTTGGATGCGACCTTAAATGCGTAACTTACCTGATCAGGTTCCTGCGGCTGCTGTTACCACACACTCTGTGGCTGAAAACAACACAAAAATGTATTATCTTAGGACTCGGAAGGTCAGAAGCCCCAGATGGGTGTCCCTGGGCGAATCAAAGTGTTGGCAGGGTTCTGTTCCTTCTGGAAGGGGATAATCCGTTCCTTCCCCTTCTCCCGCTTCCAGAGACCACACCCCCTCCACATTCCATGTTGTGGCAGCCCTTCCTCCCCCTTCAGAGCCAGAAATGACTCAAGCACCCACTGGGACCCTGGGACTCTGCCTCCTCCCTCTTTCCCTAGTAAGTCTGCTGTGACTGCCGTGGGGGCACCTGATAACCCGAGAGCATCTCCCCACCTCAAGGTCGGACGACTGGCAACCTTCTCTCCCTTTGCCAGGTAACGTAACGAATTCTCAGGTTCTGGGGATGTCCCTGAGAGGCCCTTGTTCCCGGGCCCCCCTCGCGGCATCTGTGAAATGGGGCCGCTCCCTCACAGGCCCTTGCTCGGGCTGAAAGGAGAGAACACAGAGGGCTTCCCAAGGGGACGGCACACCAGCCAGCCTGAGAACAGGCCCTTGGACTTGCTCCCCAGGCGCTTCTGAGATGCTGCACGGTCACATTGGAAGAAAGTCCGCCCCTGGGCTGGGCAACAAGTGATGCAAAACGAAACGGTAACTCAACCCTGGACCTCAAGGCGCGTGATCCCCACATTCCCGGTCCTACGTACGCAGCTGCCCGGACGGGGTGCAGAGGGTGTTTGCCCCGGAGGCCACCTGCCCCGGGGTCGGGGGAGGGGTCAGCGGTTCCAGAACGAGGGCCCTGGGAGCAGCTGCCGCCTCTGTGCCACTGGCCGCCCCTCCCCTCTCTGGCCCCCCATTCCCTCCAGCGAACAAGGAAACGGAGCACACGCACGGGCACCCAGCACACGACGCGGCCTCAGAGCCTCAGGGAGGGTCCCGCCTGCTGGCCCGGCCTCCAGGCTCTGGACGGTCTGCTTTTAGGGCACAGCAGCAGGTCCGGCAGCCACTGGCCCCGGCTCGGTTGGTGCTGAGGAAATAAACGTTCGGTGAGTGCAGAAAGCCTGGCAGGCGGAAAGGCTGGAGTCCGGGCCCCGCCCGGCCCGCAGCCTCAGTTTCCCCACGTGCAGGCGAGACGCCAGCCTGTGCCGCCCACACGGCGCTCACTGCTTCGGTGGCCCCGACAGGGAGAATGAGAGAACCCCAAAGCCTGCGCTCACCCCTGCTGCTCTCCAGGCTGGGTCCTGCGGGAACGATCGGGGCCGAGGAGGCAAATTCTGCCAACTCAGAGAGCCCCCCGGTCCTGGGCCCGTTTCATAAATGAGGAATCTGAGGCACGGAGAGGGGGAGGACCTGGCTGAAGGACACACGGCTCAGCGGAGGGCAGGGGGGGCCCCAGCGCCCCGCCAGAGTGACCAGCAGTGGCCCACTCCGTGCACCTTCCCAGGTGCCACACAGAGAGGGAGGGGAACGCTCACCACAGGACCCCGTCCCTCCCTCCCTCTGCCCACCCGGCCCAGTGTTTCCGAGAGCTAATTACAGGTTTAATGATCCCACTTGCTCGTTCACTGTCATTCTGACAGCGGTGTGAGCCTCAAGGAGGAAGCCCTCGTCCGGATCAACCTTGTGTTTATTGATTTGTAAGCAGCTCAATCGTCCGGGAAAAGACAGCACGGCGGCCAGCATCTCTGGGGTCCAAGGCCTCCTGCCGACGGCCAGAGCCTCTGTGATGTCGGTTCGCCAATGCAAAGTAAATGACACCCCCTAATCTGGGGGGGTGCGTGGGGACGGCCCTGTACTGGCTGGAGCGTTGGACAGAAGCCTGCGTCTGAACATTTCCCTGCGTCTAGACAAGAAACATGGCCTGCTTGAAATTTTAAAATATTAAAATTTCAAACTCTGCTCCCAGGAGAGAACCTTTGGTGGTCAACCTACGGAGCCTATTGGAGTTTTCTTTTTCTTCTTTGGGGTTCCCGTTTATGGCCCATGATGGCGGTTGCAGAGCTGGAGAGGGGTGGTGAGGTTCAGGACCCTGAAGGCCAAATCCTGCCTTCTCCATCAGGTCCCGGCTGCTGAGAGTCTGGCTACAAGTCCCGCGTTTGTCACTGGGCAGCTGCTTGGGCCCTCAGGCCCCTGAGCCTCTGCGTCCTCATCTGAGAAATGGGCGTGATAATTCTGACCTCAGCAGGTCATTATAGGGCTGGACAGAGCAACAAACAGGACGGCCGCTGGACTGGGTCGAAAAGTGTCCTCCCAGATTCCCACCCCCAGAACCTCAGGGCGCAGCTCTGTTGGGAACCGGAACATTTCAGATGTGTCCAGGGAAGATGGGGCCACGTGGAGCAGGGCCTGCAAGAGGCAGAGACACAGAGACAGTTGAGCTGGGCAGCTCAGCGGCGGTAACAAAAGACGACAGGTGACGGTGGGGGAGGGGGAGGGGCTGGAGTCACAGACTTTCATTCATTTGTCACAGTTCTGGGCGGGTTCTGGTGAGTCCTCTTCCTGGCTTATAGACCTCTAGTCTTCTCCCTGTGGCCTCAGAAGCCAGAGAGAGAGACACAGAGACAGAGAGGTGGAGCCCTCAAGCTCTCTCTCTCTCTCTGTCTCTGTCTCTCTGGTGTCTCTTCTCACAAGGATGCGCCTCCCATCGCGGGGACCCCACCCCGGGGACCCTCCTCGGAACTGAACCACTGCTTGAAGGTCCCCACCTCCAGGCACCACCACGTGGGAATGCACGTCAGACGGAGGGGAAACCCCCAGCGGGAGGAAGACTTTCGATGACAGCGGCAGGGACCGGCGCGAAGTGCCTTCCGAGCCCAGAAATCGCGAGGAGCGCCAGAACAGCAGATGCTGGGGAAGCGGTGAGAACCGGTTCTCGCCCCAGAGAGAAACGGACCCCTCCGATACATGGGTTGGGGACCCACAGCTTCAGAACTCTGCGGGGGTCACGTTCAGCCGGAGGTGCTCTGTTAGGGCAGCCTTAGGCCGTAGGAAGCTAATACGACAGCACGGAAATAATCGTGGTCGGTGGATACTCAGCACGTGTAACGCATTGGCCCTCGAACAGCACCTGGAAACAGGGAGATGCCCATTAGCTTGTTTTGCAGGTGGGGAAACTGAGGCCCGGGTGACTCTGCCCAACCTCATACTCAGACTCCCCTCCTGCCTCGCCTCATGCGCCGTCCAGAAGAATGCCGGGCAGGCATGGGAAGATGCTCCCCACCCCAATCCCTCGCCACCCCGCCACAACCGGGGGGCTGTGTGTCCCCCAGGCCAGCCCGCCACAGCCGGGCTTCAGTTTGTGAATTTGAGCCCTGAATCAGGCTCTGTGCTGATAGCTCGGCTCTCGGAGCCCGGAGCCTGCTTCGGATTCTATGTCTCCCTCTCTCTGCCCCTCCCCGGCTTATCTGTCTCAAAAACAAATAAACACTTAAAAAAGAAGAAGGAAGGAAGGAAGGAAGGAAGAGAGAGAGAGAGAGAGAGAGAAGAAAGAAAGAAAGAAAGAAAGAAAGAAAAAGGAAAACATTTGCTGAACTACACAGATGGCTGAGGGCTGAGAATAAATCGCTGACATCGTTTGGACCAAAAATTGCTCATCTGTGGGGCACCTGGGGGGCTCAGTCAGTTGAGTGTCCGACTTCGGCTCAGGTCATGATCTCACAGTTCACGAGTTCAAGCCCCGCATCAGGCTCTGTGTTGACAGCTCAGAGCCTGGAGCCTGCTTCCGATTCTGTGTCTCCCTCCCTCTCTCTCTGCCCCTCCCCAGCTCATGTGCGCTCTCTCTCTCTCTCTCTCTCTCTCTCTCTCTCAAAAATAAATAAACATTAAAAAAAACTTAAAAATTAGGGTGCCTGGGTGGCTCAGTCGGTTGAGCGTCTGACTTCGGCTCAGGTCAGGATCTTGCAGTTTGTGAGTTCGAGCCCCACATTGGGCTCTGTGCTGACAGCTCGGAGCCTGGAGCTGCTTCTGATTCTGTGTCTCCCTCTCTCTCTGCCCCTCCTCTGCTCGTGCTCTCTCTCTCTCTCTGTCTCTCAAAAATGAATAAACGTTAAAGAACATTTTTTTAATGAAAAAACTTTAAAAATTGCTCATCTGAACCCACCTGGTCATTAAGCAAAACTGAGTCCAACCCACATGGACAGAGCCACCAGGGAGGAGAAGCGGGCCCTTGGCTGACACCTTGTCCACAGGCCCGTCGTCAGGCTGCGGTTCAGGGACGCCATCCCAGAGCCTCCTCCGGCCTCCCACCCGCTCACGGGTGGTTAGCTGGGGCCTCCGACACCCCCAGGTGCTGCCCGAGTCTCGCTGGAAGCAGCCCGCAGTCCTCAGGGCCGAGGGCGGCTCTGAGGCTCTCGCCGTCCAGCCAGCCTGCCGGGAGAACCCCTTTATACTGATGGTGGAGGTTTCTGGGGGCCGCTTCCGGTTCTGGGCTGTCCAGATGACGTCGGGAGAGACACGGATCCCGGAGCCCCTCACTGGGAAGCTCAGCTCAGCCCCGGCATCAGCGTCCTGCCATTCAGAACTCGTCGTCGCCCGTCTCTTCCAGCTTCTGGCTGCAATCCTGGGCGTGGGTCCTGAGTGACCACCCCTCCCTACTAGGTGTGGAAGCTCAGGTTGCAGGTGGTTTGGGAATCCGGTGCCCACGCATTCGTAAACCTAATACAGATGCAGCCGTCCCCACTGTCTTACACATTAGAGTCGCCAAAGAGAAAAGGGGCTCAGAGAGGTTGAGGAAGCTGCCCAGGAAAACGCGGCTGACCCACGTGCGATCGACTATACCCCACTCCTTCAAGCCCAGTGAGGTTCAAAACCACGGTGGCTTATGCGGGATGAAACACCTACTGTGTGCATGCACCGGGCTTTGGGCGCCCCGCTGATGTCATGCAGTTTTCCCCTCTGAGCATCTCTGTCCCCGCTTTGTTACGGGTCGCATCGGGCCCCCCCAGAAGGTATGTTTAGGTCTTGACCCCGAATTCTCCCAGCTCCTCAGAGTGTGACCCTCCTTGGAAACAGGGTCGTTGCCGATGGCATCAGCCGAGGGACAGTCAGGCCACACCGGCCCAGGGTGGGCCCCCTCGTCCAATCACCCCGCTGTCCTTGTCGGAAGATGACCTCGTGAAGACCCAGACGCAGAGAGGCACGTGATGGTGGAGGCGGAGGTGGGAGTGACACGGCCGTCTTGCCAGGGAAGCCACAGGACTGCTGGCAAAGCACCCAGAGCCTGGGAGAGGAGAGGAAGGAGCCCCTGCAGGCCCCGGGGGAGGGGGGGAGCGTGGCCCCGAGACACCCTGCTTTGGGCCTCCAGAAGCGCAAGACAACACATTTCTCTGGTTCTAAGTGACCGGATCCGTGGCACTTTGCCACGTCAGGACACCAGCTCAGAGAAGACGGCCCCAGGCCTTGGAAACGAGTCTAGATGGTGCCAGGTCACATCCTGGGACAGGTCAGAGCCCGCCTGCCAACAGGCTGACTCCCATCCTCGTTGCCCGCCATGTCTGGCCGTGTTGCTGGAGCTGCTAAACCCACGCCAGCCGTTGAGTTTCTGGCTACGGCGGGTCCCGACACATCGGCTTCATCGTTAAGGGCGGTGGAGTTGAGGCTCCACAGTGTGGCCAACCCCGGCCTCCTGGCTCGCGTGTGGCCCAGCGAGCCCCGGCCTTCTAATAAAGCCTTGAGTCCGCAGAATCAAGGTCACTGGGTCCCCGGCACCCACGGGCTTTCCCATCAGCAGAACATCTACTTCAGGGGCCTCCTAGATTTGACCTTTCCTGTCTGGGCTCGGTTGGCACGGGACATCTGGAGTCGGGAACGCGTGCAGGCCCGCTGGACCCCGGAGCTTCGCCAGAGCTCATTCTCCGGCTCCCTCCGCAATGATCTGTCTTCTCGAGGAAATTCCCCACCTGTCTGTGGCCCCGGGACAGGGAGTGTCAGAGGCAAGGAGCAAGAGGAAACACGCGGCATTGGTAGAGGCCCAAGGAGTCAGGAGGCGGCCGGCCAGGAAAGGCATCCTCATTTCTGGAATATTCTTGGGGAGTCCGGCGGCGGTGGGACAAAAACCACAGCGACTGCACGGGCGCGTCTCAGCAGGATCGCAGACCCGAGGGGGCCGCACACATTCTTATGCGTGCAAAACAAAACCGGTCCCTGGGGCGGGAGGAAGCAGCGGGCCCCCGGCCATCCCAGCGACGACGACGCTCGGTTTCGCGGAGCAGGGCGTCCAGACGGAGCTCCTGTGCCGCGCACGCGGGCCACCGCTGCTTCACAGGGACTCCGCCACACTTGGATCGGCGCGCGACATCCGGGTTTTCTTGCATTTTTCTAGTTTACAATCGCAGGTGCATTATACGCTTGCCAGAGCAAGTCAGGCGACCGAAACGCGCACGGAGCAAGCTGGTGCATCCCACGCCGCCTCCTACCCGGCTACCGGTCCGCACCCCTTCTCTGCGGCCCCACAAACACCGCTTGCGCCCCCCCCCCCCCGCCCCCGCCAATGCGACCGTGCAATAGGCGCCATTCAAAACCGTTTTCCCTTAAAAACCCGCAGCGGCATCTCTCCGCCTCCGTCCACGTGGCTCCCACTTGTGACTCTCGGTAGCGGCAAATGTTCGCGACATTCCCCGTGTCTGAATAACATTTAGGTTGTTTCGGGTGTTTTGGTTTTTCGGTCTGGGGTTTTTTTAACCACAAATCACCCTGCCATCCGCATCTATGCGTGCGGGTGTGAGACCCAAAACATCCACCCCCTGTAATTGACCTGGGCACCACCCCATCTGATGGGGGCAGCCCCCAACCCCCCCGAGGTGGCTGGGGGGCAGTGGGCAGCCAGAGAAGGACAGGCCGGAGGAGAGACATGCGGGTGGCCACGTTCCCACGCTTTTATTTCTCTAAGATCTGTTCGCACAGCGGCCATTGCTGGGTTAAGGGGTGCACACTTGCCTTTGAATATAAGTCGCTAGACTATTTTTTTTCCGCAAACGAGGATACAAAGACCTCACGGTGCCCGGTGTGCGGGAAGGGGGTGGGGCTGAGGGGGTCAAGGGCCCCAGCGGGACAGGAGCTGTGGATCGTGCCCACGGAGCAGGAAGCAGCTTTCTTTGCAAAGATGGGTGGTGTATTAGCCGCATAGAGGACGGCAAGGCCTACGCGGTGAAGGGTCCCCTCCAGCCACTCACGTGCCACCCGGTGGGGGGGTCGCACAGGGGCCAGCCCAGCCAGTGCCCGAGGACAATGCTGTGTTTGTCACAGTTAATTGCTGTTTAGAGTCTTTGGATCCTTTCAAATGGGCCGCTGCAAATTCCTTATCGGTATGTATTTGAAAGGATGCCCTGAGCCCAAAAAGTTTGGGAGCCGTGTTCTAGGTCAGCCCTGCATGATGGAAACATACAGCAAGCCACATTTAAAAATTTCCAGTAATCCCATTTTATTTTTTTTATTTAAAAAAAAATTTTTTTTAACGTTTGTTTATTTTTGAGACAGAGAGAGACAGAACATGAACGGGGGAGGGGCAGAGAGAGAGGGAGACACAGAATCTGAAACAGGTTCCAGGCTCTGTGCGGTTAGCACAGAGCCCGACGCGGGGCTCAAACTCACGGACCTCGAGATCATGACCTGAGCCGAAGTCGGAGGCTTAACCGACTGAGCCACCCGGGTGCCCCTCCAGTAATCCCATTTTAAAAAGAAAAAGAAAAAGAAAAAAGAAACAGGTGATATTAACTTTAAGGATATATTTAATTTAACACGATGTATTCAAAATGTTAGCCTGTCAACATGGAAGCAAATTATTGATGTTTTCACTTTCTTTGTAAATACCAAGCCTCTGAGGTCCACTGTGTGTCTTACAATTGCTTCAGGGCTCTCTTCCGACCAGCACATTTCACGTTGCCATAGTGGACAGTTCTAGAAGCTTCTGGGGTTAGAAGACAGCCACATCCGTCCCTTCAGCGTGCATTTACCGAGAAGCTGCGATCTGCTGCACGGGCTTTGGGTGCAAGAAGCAAAGTCACCTTCCCTGTCTCCCCGGGGGTTGGCGTGCCTGTGACAGGGTTAAGTGACCCCGCGGCCCCATGAACCCCGGCTCGGTGCTCCCAGCACCCACTGACCAGCTTCCACAGTGGGAGGGAAGGTCCCCGTCACCCCCAAAGAGATCAGTTATCGAAGAGCCTTTTCTTACACGGCATAAAGATCAGCCTCTTTTCACCCACTGACGCTGGCACAAGGAATAAGCCTGTTCCTTCCTCACGGACAGTCACTCATTCGTTCGTCATCCGTGCCTCAACCAGCGTCTGTCGAGCACCCGTAACCTGCCAAGCTCCATTCCAGGTGCTAGAGACACAGCTGTGAACGAAACAGACCCGGTTCCTGGGCCGGCAGCTCGGAGGTGAACTGGGCAAACACACAAGGAGGCGATTACAAGTCCCCAGGAGGCAGGGCGGCGGGAGGCCCGAGGAGAGGGGCCGAACTCGACCCAGCTCAGCAGGCTTGCCAGACGGACCCTTGGGCTGAGGCTTGGGAGAGGGGGGTAGGTGTTGGGAGGGTGTGGGGGAGGAGGAGTGGCTCGGGGCCGAGGGAACAGCAAACCCTAGGGTCCAATGGGGAGCGGGGACCCCCGGACGACCGGCACGTCCTTCCAGACACGGGATGCTGCTGGAGAGCGAGGGGCACAGGATGACGTGGAAGGCATCCAGAGGGCCTGTGCGGGCTACCTACGGTATGCGAAGGTGTCTGGAATGTTCTAGAGGCTCTCCCAAAGGCATCGAGGAATGCTTGAAGATATCGCCTCCTACGACCTTACTCAAGTTGCTTTTCCTTCCCCACTCCCCATTCTCTCCTGGAATAATGGGAAACTCACACCCTCAGCTCTCTCGTCTTTCCATTTGGGCCAGTTTGCACCGGAGCGGGAACCCTGGCCCCAGGCTTCTCTGAGGGGTCCTGAGGTGACAGACTGAGGTGTATGAAGCTGACACAGAAGAGGGTCACCACCCTCCTCACTGGTGTCCCCACAGATCCCCACCCCCACCCCGGGCTCTTCTCAGCAAGCACAAAGGCCACGTCCCTTCCCTTCCCGTCACCCTTGGCGAGGCCAGCCAGGCTTGCGTGGTCAACCTCCCCCCTGCTCACGTGCCTTCCTCTCGTCCCCACCACTTTCCCGCCGGGCTGGCCGTCTTCATTTTCCCTGGAGGTCTTTGCACATGCTGTTCCCTCTTCCTGGCATGCTCTTCCCCACTCCCTTCCCCCTTTGCAGACTGGCTCCTGGATGGCCTTCAGATGTCAGCGAAGCTGCCTTTGCGACGCGGCTCACAATTTGTCATAATTTTTTGTTTGTTTCTGTTTACCGTCTGTCCCCTCATGCGCACACAGGAGACCGTGAGTTCTTGCCCTGGCTCCCCAGCATCTAGAACCGCACGCAACACGGAGAGGCACCCAGCAGACCTGCGCTGAAGGAATAAATGAAGTTTTAAAACTTCCCGAGCCACGTTCTCCTCGTGTTTAAAGTGGCCATCGGGGTGTCGTTCTCGGAGTGAGCTCGAGCTGGTGGGGACTGCGCGGTGGCCGCCAGCCCTCAGGTCCCCCCCTCCCCCCTGTGACACCTAGCAGGACGCTGAGAGGGAAATTCTGGGTGCGCACCTGGGCCACAGCTCGGCCCCCTTTACAGAGGACGCGCTGCCGTGAGGCTGACAGCAGCTGGGCTCCACCCAGCTCTCAGCGAGCTCCTGGCTGGAGACGGTGCCCAGGAGATGGTGGCGGCTGTTATTAAGTGTCCTGCTCCTGGCTTGGCTGGAAGTCCCCGGAGGCAGAGCTGGAGGCCAACCTCGGGGCCAACACCCAGCCGAGCAGTGCTGTCCCCGGGGAAGCGGGCCTGATGGGGGACAGGGGACAGCAGTTACGGAGCTTCACGGGGGGGGCCTCCCCGGAGGGTTAAGAAGACACAGGTGGCTGCTCGGTCGGGGAAGAGGTGCCCAGAGAGGCCGCAGGGATCCCCGCCCCTGGGACCCGTCTGCCCCAGGACGGGGGAGAGAGCGGCTTATCCCCTCCCCCTCCCCCTCTGCTGTGGGGGCTGGCGGTTCCCCCACGCTTTCAGGGTGTGCGGCTCGGCCGCTTTGGGGTGGCCACTGGAGAGACCGGAGCGTCTCAGCCTCCTCTCTAGTAAACCTGGGCCCCACGTGGCTGCAGGCCCCACCGCCGAAGCCCAGGTGCCAGCTGTGCCAAACCTCAGTGGGGGTGGGGCCCAGGGAGGTGCTGAGGCGCGGGGATGTGACAACAGAGGCGGCTGGTGCTTTACAGGCCTGGGAACGGAATGGTCCTTTGCTGGGGAAGGCAGCCGAGGCCCAGGGAGCAAGTAAGGCCACGTGGAAGCTGGCTGTGCCCTCCCGGTACTGGCTGCACGGTTACCCAGGCCGCCGCCTCCAGGGCAGGCCACGTGGTCAAGCCCCGTGGTGCCAAGTTGTTGGAAAAAATAAATAAACGAGTATCTGTTTATATTAACAACAGCGCCCGGCATGTAAAAAGCACCATATAAGAGGGGCACCCGGGGGCTCAGTCGGTGGAGCGTCCGGCCTCGGCTCAGGTCATGATCTCGCGGTCCGTGGGTTCGAGCCCCGCGTCGGGCTCTGTGCTGACAGCTCGGAGCCTGGAGCCTGCTTCGGATTCTGTGTCTCCCTCTCTCTCTGCCCCTCCCCAGCTTCCACTCTGTGTGTGTCTCTCTCTCTCTCAAAAATGAATAAACTTTAAAATTTTTTTTTAAAAAAAGAAACCCCACATGAGAGTTTGTGAATAAGCAAATAACTACTACGGGTATTTTACCTAGATCTAAAATGACGTGCACGGTTCCTGGTTTGTGTGTCATTTGGTTTCTTCGATTCGTCTTTGGCCAGAGTCGCACGGCTGTCTGTCTGCTCCCTTTCCCTCCCCCACACTCCGGCGGGACGGGGAGGGAGAGCGCCCCAGCCGAGGAGGGATGAGAGACGAAGACGATGACATGGCCCCTGTCCGACGGAGGGCCAGCCCCACACCTGGCCCTCAGCTTCCGCCCTCAGTCTCTGTGGCTGCTGCGGGGACAGCTCTGCGATTCCAGAACCGGGACTCGTGCAGAAAAGTGTCGCTTAAAAATCCAGTAAGACAGGAGAGCTCATTTATGCTGAGGCGACGGTATTTTCCCAAGCTGCCTGCAGGACAGAACAATAAAAAATTTATCCTTAATAGCATTTTGCTGAATTTTGCCACAGGAGATCGCTTTGCCGCCACCGGAGTTGGGAACGGTTCTTGTCTGCCGTGCACATCCCCTTCCCCAGCCAGCCTCCGGCCTCCCCGCCTCCTCGGGGGACACTTCGCAGCCAGCTTGCCTCCTTCTCTTCCTGCCTCCACCCCAGGGACACGTCTGGACACTGGTCACTCCGCCCCACGGAGCTCCAGCTCCGGGAAGGGGGAGAAAAAAAACCAGATAGTCCATAATCAGCTGCTTCTTTGTTTCCCCTCCTTCCCCCCGGTAGACGTGTGAGAAGGCAGAAAAAAGAGGGCAAAGCAAATCCAAGCAGTCGGTAAACTTGATTTCCTAAAAACAAGTGTAAGAAAAGATGCTAAAAATTGGGGGTGCGGGCGGCAGGGGGAGGCAGGTCGCGGAGCAAACCCCAGAACGGAATATGATGTGGAGGAAACACGGTCACTCACTCAAAGATCAACATCTATTCAGGAAGGCATTTTGCATAAACGCATAAAGAAAAATCTGGAAGGATGCCCTTCAAATTTTTCACGGTGGTTTCTCTAGGATGGGACCTGACCTGGGAGAAAGGGAACAGGAGTCTGCTGATGTCCACACATCCCTCACTGCTTAGATTTCTTACAAGGAACCTCTTTTTTTTGTTTGTTTTAATTAAACACATTAAAAGAGAACCTCCCCTCAGATTAAAACATTAAAGTTAAACAGTGTTACATCGGGGCGCCTTGGTGGCTCAGTCGGTTAAGCGGCCGACTGATCGGCCCAGGTCATGATCTCAGGTCAAGCGGCTCAGGTCATGATCTCACAGTTCTGAGTTCGAGCCCCGTGTCGGGCTCTGTGCTGACAGCTCAGAGCCTGAAGCCTGTTTCAGATTCCGTGTCTCCCTCTCTCTGACCCTCCCCTGTTCATGCTCGGTCTCTCCCTGTCTCAAAAATAAATAAAACGTTAAAAAAAATTAAAAAAACAAAACAAAACAGTGTTATATCATCCGTTGGCGGCTATGTGGGGAATCGCCGTCCACGCCAGTAAAAGCGTGTATTGATGCAGTCACTTTGGAAGATGAATCTCCAGCATCTGGGGGGAAATTCCAGCAGTCAGCACCTCCGTTTTTCCGAGGGTTGGGCAGTGAAGATCGCGGGTAAGGACATCTGTCGCGGGGCTGTTTATAACAGCACCAACTGGACACCTTCCAAGTCCCTCGGTAGGGGACTGGCAAAATAAACCATGGGGTGTCCACGCCGGGACCTCCGGTGCAGCCTTTAAAAGCGCGAAGCAGAGGTACAGGTCCTGACGCAGAAAGTTCTCCACGACAAGAGCATTCCAGAACGATCCTCACAATACGACACACCATGGGCTCTCTACGGGCACGGGGGGGGGGGGGGGGGGGGGGGAAGCACAGAAACAGCCCCGGAAGGAAATACACCAGCACGATCCCCGTGGGCGGTGGCCAGCGCGCGGCTCTCCAGGTCTTTCTGACCGAGCCCGCTTCCCGGCCGCCTTGAAGTTGGGCAGGGTCATGTGACCGTTCCTGGCCAATCAGGGTGAGCAGGTGGCCCTGGGGCCGCCTCCAGGCCGCTTGCCAACCGATACGGGGCCCTCTCTCCAAGCTCTTGGGCGCAGGCACGACAGCCAGCCACTTTGGAGGTGGCGGCCTCCGCCAACCTCAGCTCACTGAGCAGATCCCACTCCCAACCCAGATGTACCTACAGCCTTCAGCCTCGCAGACCCGGATTCCTTGCGGTTACCCCCGTGTTTCCGAATGACGCCGTCTCCCCGACGGGTGCCCAGCGACACCCCCAGGAAAAAGCTTGGGGGGGGGGGGCACTTGAGACAAAGGGCACCTGCCCGCCTGCCCGCCCCTGTTGGCTCCGGTTCCCTGCCTCCACCCAGGGCTGCCTCCTCACGGTTCCCAGTAAGCACCACGTGACTGAGAACAAGGCCCTGGTCCTCGATGGCATCCCAGGGCCAAGCACTCAGTAGGGGCTCGGTCCACATCGGCGGCAGGAAATCAACGACAAGAATTCTCAGAAACGTTGATCCCGGATGAAGGCAGAACCCCCCCCCCCCCCCCCGCCCCGCACCACCACCCATGACGATTCTTTCTCTAACGGTGGCAGAGGGTGCTGGCCGCCTCCCCGTAGCCACGTTCCTGGCCTCCCTCCGGAGCAAGCGAACCCTCGGCTAGTGGACCACGTGCCCCAGCCGCTCTTGCAGCTCAAGCGACACGAGGTGAGTCTGAACACTGCGATTGTAACTTGGGGAGGAGGGGCTCCTCGAGGGGGAGATGGGCAGCGGCGGGTGCCCCTTTCCGCCCTGTCCCCTGTCCTTAACCGGGTTTCTCTCGCAAGCCGACTCCTGAGTCAAAAACTCAATGCGAATGACGTTTTTCAGGGTCAAGGTCATGCGGTGTGGAGGTGAGTCCAAGGAAGGGAGCCAGCACAGGGCACGTGGATGAGCAGGTTACAGCTGGGGGCAGTCGGAGCTCAGCCCCGCTGGACCTTGCAGGAAATGGTCCAGAGCACGCCTCTTGGATTCCAGCCGCCCCACGCCACCCCCCACCCAAGAGGCGAGGACCGGGATGTGGACCCACTCTCAGATATTCACTGGTTCTCATTCACCGTGAAGGGTGGTTTCCAGGCCACTCCCAGCTCACCCCCACCCCCGCCCCCACCAGCCGGGAGCAAACCTTCTGGCAAAGTCACGGGGACTTGCTTGCACACCCTCAGCAGGTGCAGGAATAGTGAGAGTCCACAGCAGCTGTTGCACACCCAACCCCCTTCTTCCTGCCTGGAACACGGACGTGTTGTCTGGAGTTCTGGCAGCCACATTAGACCAGAAGGCAAAGGGGAATGGAGCTGTGAGCTCGCCCTCTGCGGGCTGCACGGTGCCTTATGAAATCAGAGCACAGAGGACGGGCGCGGAGATGCGCAGAGGCCTCCCGTCCGCAACGGACTGGGCCTACATCCGGCTCTGCCACTTCCCAGCCGCGCAAGCCGAACGTGTGACTTCAGTTCTTGGTTTTCTCATCTGTGAAAGGACAATAATGCCCACGCCGACCTCATCAGGGTTCTTGTCCACTTTTTCAACAAATAGTTACCGGGCCCCTGCTGTACTACACGCTGGGCCCTGTGCTATTTCTGAGGAAACAGCCGGGAGGAAATAAAACCAACAAGCTGTCCCCCGCCCCCTACCCCGGCCCAAGGCAGCACAGTCTGGGGAGGGGGCAGGCATCTGCCACATTGCCAAATGCACAAATATCAAAGTGTGATTGTGACAAAGGCCACACATAAAGACCTGTGATAGAAGTTTGACCTTGTCACATGCAAAGGTCCTGTGGTTGAAATGATTCAGCATGGTAAACAATGCCAGTACACACTGAACGAGAGCGTTACTAGTATTTCCTTGAACCGATGCCAGGAAACATTTGAATCAGCTGAGAAACTTCTCTCTCTCTCTCTCTCTCTCTCTCTCGGTTTTTTTTGTTTTTTTTTTTTACATTTATTTATTTTTGAGAGACAGAGCCCAAGTAGGGGAGGGGCAGAGAGAGAGGGAGACACAGAATCAGAATCTGGTTCCAAGCTCTGAGCTGTCAGCACAGAGACCGACGTGGGGCTCGAACTCACGAACCGTGGGATCATGACCTGAGCCGAAGTCCGACGCTCAACCGACTGAGCCCCCCAGGCGCCCTGAGAAACGTCTCTTGTCACGACTCGGCACGCCACAACTCTGGCTTTGTCTTCCAGCGAGGGGTCTGCCTGTGAAGAGAAATGGGCTGGTCACTCATTCTTGTTTTTGTTTTTGGTTTGTCAATACTCGAGTTCGTCAACATACTGCGTGGCCCTGGTTTCAGGAGTAGAACCCGGGGATTCATCCCTTCCCTATGACGCCCAGCGCTCATCCCGACCCGTGCCCTCCTGAATGCCCATCCGCCACCCGGCCCGGCCCCCACCCGCCTCCCCTCCGGCACCCCTCAGTGTGTTCTCTGTATTTAGGGGCCTCTCGTGGTTTTTCTCCACCTCTGTTTTTATCTTCTGTGTCCTTGCCTTCCCCTAAGTTCATCTGTTGATTCACTCCTTCTCCTTGATAGGTGTTTCTTATTCTAAACAAACGTGGCTGGCATTCCCGTCTGATAGAAGCTTCTGGTTAAGATGCGACAGGCCCGAGCTCTGCAGGCTGGTGCCAGGAGGTTTCCCCCGCAGCCCCCCAGGCACTGGCGCCCCTGCCTTATCCTGAGCTCGCCCGGCACGCCTGTGCGGAGGGGGGGAAGCCAGCCAGACTTTTGCAAGGGGACACTTTTTTTTTTCTCTCTCGTTGCAGTTATTATGAGGATCAGAAATGGGGGCTTGGGATGTTTCCTTCGAAGCTTTTCCCAGATTCCAGAGAGTTTTAGGCAAACCCAGGGCTCCAGGAAGCCACTGGGCGCCTGCACTTTTCCAGACATCAGCTGAAGGGGCGCAAACATCCTGAAACCTAATGTAAACTTGGCATTCGGAGTCTCCACGTGAAACGGGAGGCCGGCTGGCCCCAGAGGCAAACAGAGACTGCATTTACATGTCGCCCCCACGACCTCATTTCTAAATTCAAACAAGGTAATGTCTGCCATAATGGGCTGTTGGGGCCTCCATGCCCTGAGAATGCATATTTTATCATCGCCTTGTTGGGTCAGGATTCTGGAAGCGCTCATCAACCACCTGACAAAGCATCAAGGCGTCCCCTCGAAACGTTGTCACCAGCTGTGAGCCCAGCGCCATGGGTCCGGCGGGGGGGGGGGGGGGGTTGGGGACAACACCAGACACCGGTCCATCTGCCCACAGCCCCGACCTTGGCCCGTCCTGGGGTCAACCCGGTGTTTACCCGGCCTACCTCGGGCAAGATGCTCGGGGCAGCGGGGCCAGGGCGGGCGGGCAGGAGACCCGCCTCCTCCCCTACCAAGGCCCAAGCTTCAGAAGGTGTCTCTGAGGCTCCCCACACTTTACTACTGGGGTCCCTGAGGCCCCGCAAGGGGAAGGACGTGGCCAAGGTCACAAAGCAAGTCAGAGCGCAGCCAAGAAGAGGAGAAAAAGCCCTCGCCTTCTCTCTACATCCACGGGCCAACCGGGGCCAGCCTGGGCTCACCTTTCAGGACCTGGCTCCCATCTTACCTCTTCAGGGGCTCTTCCAGACTCTTCGAGCAGCTGTTAGGGCCCCGGGTTCCAGCCTCCAACTCCCTCCCATCACATCACGGACCTCTGGAGACTTACCCATCCCCCACGACACAAACCCCACTCTGGCAAGGCACTGCGAGGAAGCCAGCGGGGCTGGCCGTCGTGAGCACGGGGCCCGGCAGCAGGAGGTGAGGTTGGGCGCGTGGGGCGTCCTGGGGAGCCAGGTCCGGCCCGTTTTAAGAGCAGTGGGAACACTGCGGTGTTTTGAACGGAGGCGCGACATCCTCTGACCTGTACTGTAGAGCATGGTGGGGTGAGGACAGGAGTAGGGAGACCAGGGAGGGGCCCCTGCCGTGATCCAGGCGGGAGAAACAGGTGGCCTGGCCAGGGGAGGGGCAGTGGACATGGGCATGCGTAGTGTAATCTCTGCAGGTTTGAATTTCCTGTCCTTTCGGCGGATCACGGCGTCCGCCTCACCCCCAGCCCCCGTGGCCGGGCACCCTCAGGAGGCCGTCCTGGAGGGAGGCCAGGAGGGAGGGAGCAAGGCTCTCCTGCACGGAGCCCTGACCCAGGACAGAGCTCCGGGAAAGGAAGGTAACTGGTTGTTTCTGTCCCGAGGAGAACATGCCGTGACCGTGAATCTTCATTCGGCTGTCCCCAAAGTGACAAACATCCCCCAGCGTCCATGCTGCTGCCTCCCCGGCAATTTCTCTGTTTACAGGATGTCTGGGGTGTCTAGACAGGCTGGGGTGGGGTGGGGGGAGTCAGAGAGTGGAGTCCCAAGGCAGTTCTCAGACGGCACACGGCTATTTCTGCACAGAACAGCTAAAACCAAAAGACTGAAATCTGCCTCTGCCTGGAGAGTTCATTAAATAGAAATATGCTTAATTCTTTCCTTTTTTATCAGTTGACGGCTTCCAACAGATAAAGCTTATATTATTTAAGCTTTCACACACCCGGCGAGATAAATATCCCTGAATTCCTGTCTTCACAGGGGGAAAAAAAAAATTAAAAACGGATGGAGTCAGAATCTTGAGTAGGGTTCTGGAAGCTGGACCAAAGGGTGGACCCACACGACTGGGTCGGAGTTAGATCAACCCCAGGACGTGGTGGTGTGGAGGGAGGGGCTGGTCCCTGCAGACCCAGATGCATTTTGCAGGTCTACGTGCTGGGGAAGCGAGGGGCTGAGCAGCCACGATCGATGCTGACCAGGAGTTTGTTAACGGGATACCCAGGGGCTCAGGAACCAGCCGGTCGGAAGGACACCTGGGCTCCAGAGGGCCTGGGACAAATGGCGATTTAACCATGGGGTTGCTGAGTGAGGCCGGTGCCTGCAGCGGCTGCCAGCCTGTCCCTCCCCAGGCTGTCAGGGCAGGACCCAGGACCCCCCCCCCCCCAGTTTCCACCTTGGACTGTCAGCACTGGGCCCAGGACCTCCAACTCACACCCTGGGCCGTCCTCGAGGAAATGACAGGGGACATCAGATCCAAATCACAGGGAGAACACAACCAGTAAGATTGAGGGGCCAGAAAGTCCCAGAAAGAGGGAGCCGCAGGGCACAGGTTGTGAGGGGGGATAAGCCCAGCCTGAGTGAAGGCCCACAGACACTAGGGTGCAGGGGAGCACTGGGACCCCGGCACATTAGGAGGGGGGTGGGAGAGATGGGGGGGTGGGCAGGCCCGCGGGTGGGTGGAGGGGTGCTTTCTCCGGGGCCACACGAGGAGCCACCAAGCCATTTGCAGCAGAGGGTGTGACATGGTAAGTTGTCACATTTTGAAAAGATCATTGTGGCTTCAAGTCCTTTCCAGCTCTTTCCAGTCTTTGATGCTAATTGGCATTTAGTGCCTACTGTGGGTCCAGCTGTGGCCCAGGAGAGGCCCAGAAGTGAGACTGGACAGCAGCCATGATCAGGGCACTGGGGTCGGCTGCCCCGAGGCAGCACCAGCAAGGACCCCCCACCCAGGCGGTCTGCCCTCCCCCCCCCCCCCCGGCTCCGTAAACAATCCGCCCTCCCCAGGGACAGGCACTCGGTGGTGTCTTGATTCCCAGGGCCCACGGGAGGGAGTCCCCCCCAAGAGGAGAGGCAATCACGGGGTGAGGCAGAGGAAGGTGGCGCCCCGCCTTCCCCACCTGTCGGGGCGGGGGCAGCTCCGCGGGTTCTCGGGGGGGCCCCCCCGGGAGGCCCAGGTGCTCGCTGCCTGGCAGACAAACCCCAGAGTCATCCGTTGGCCGCCAGATCAAAAGCAGAACCGAGTTCAGGCAGCTTCTCGTACGGGGTTTATTTCTAATTAATTCCTCGCTGGCATATGTAGGATCTGCACTTTCTCTCCCTCCTGGCTCTTCCAACCCGTGCATATTTCAGAGCCTGACAGCTTTCCTCGTGCTAAATATAAATCATGTCGTAAGCCGAGAGTTCGGCGGGGGTCGGTGGTCTTTGTCCCAAGCGTCCCTAGTGACTCTCCCCTTCTGCTGCTTGCTGGCCCCACCGTCATCACCCAGGCCCCCCACAGACCTGAGCGCGGTGTTGTCTGTGCAGCCTCCATCCCCCCTCCTCTGGGGGCAGCGCCCCATTTTCCTTTGGGGAGTGGAGCTGACCCCACATGTGAGTCTCAGGGTGGCTCCTGGTCCCGACATGATCAGTCAGAACACTGGGTCCCTCCAGGCACAGTGATCGGCTCAGGGCTGCTGTCATCACCCAGAGAGGCCAGGGAGAGACTTCGCTGGGACTTCTGCCACAGCCCGGTCAGAGGCACTCTCTTTTCACTTAAACCGCCTCTGGCAGCCGTTTTGTCGCCAGGAGGAGGAAGCCGGGTGGCGGCTGAGGCCACCACACAGGAGAGCAGTGCCCAGAGGCAGGGTTAGCGAGAGAGGCCGAGTGGTAGTCACCTCGCTTGAGGCTCCTGATCCAGCCACACCTGAAGCCTAAGCCAGTTACGTGAGAGCCATTTTACAGGAGCAAATTCTCCTTCTTGCTTAGACTAGGTAGAGATGGGTTTTCCACCGCTTGCGACCAGGAGTCCCTCTCGATGCTACCAAAACCACAGAACTATGGCATGGATGCCGTGGAGGAAATAACAAAACCAAAAAACGAGAGATAAATAGGAAAGTGCCTGGTACGCATGGGTGTTCAATAACCGTTCTTTTTTTTTTTAATGTTTATTTATTTTTGAGACAGAGAGAGACAGAGCGTGAACGGGGGAGGAGCAGAGAGAGGGGGAGACACAGAATCCGAAGCAGGCTCCAGGCTCTGAGCCATCAGCCCAGAACCCGACGCGGGGCTTGAACCCACAGACCATGAGATCATGACCTGAGCCGAAGTCAGTCGCTCCACCGACTGAGCCACCCAGGCGCCCCATCATTCATCCATTTCTTAAAGTTGATGTCCCTCATATTAATAGAGCCACAGTCTGATGTGGTCCTACTCTTCGCTGGGCCCTTTCGTGTGCACTACCCCATGAGATCATCATCCCCAGCCTCTGAGATGAATGTCACTGTCACGATCCCTGGGGCAGGGACACTGAGACTCTGAGAGACTGAGTCACCCAACCGAAGCCACACAGCTGGCTCAGTGGGGGTTGGAGCCACGCTCCTTCAGCCCCCTCCCCCCCGCAGAAGCCCTCGGCCAGCCACACCCGAGCTGGTCCCCAGAGGGACCAAGGCACACACTTCTTAGAAGCAGCCCTGGAATGAATGTTCCTGACACTTTTCTTGTTGGGGAGGCGGAGGGGACTCGGGAAACCTTTCAAGCGGCCACGTGACGTTGGAAGATTTTTCTAGAATCTGGAAGAGATGAAACTTTGATGCGCTGTGTGGGGAGGGAGGGGGAGGGCGTCCACTCTGGATCTTGGGGTTGAGGGATCTGTGCTCAAATCCCGGTCCCGGGGACCCAGCCTTTTTCGGAAGGACTGGCTTGTCCTGGTCGTTGAAGGACGCTCTTCTCTGGGCAGAAGGGCCAGCTCAGCTCAAGAGGAAAGAGCAGTAGCAACTCCGCCATTTACAGTCCCAGGGAAGGAACTGATTCAAAACAGGCTCGTCGGTGGACACAAAGACCACAAGGTGACAGGTTGTTGCGGGAGCAGGTTCTTTGCAAGGGACCAAAATAATGCCCTGTAGAATAATATCAAGGAGAAAATGGAACTTTTCACAAGGGAAAGTTAGTGGCCACCATTCACTCACACACACGCACACACACACTCACACACAAACACATACCCCCACATGCACACACACTTATGGAGACACAACAAACGTGACCAAAACTCAACTTGTTAAATCTAGGCGGTGAGTACTCTCCTCCCAACCCTTCTGTATATTTGATAGTTTTTCGTAAGAAAAAATGGAGTAAAAGCCCAGCCCTGCCACTTACTATGGAGTAACCTTGAGGAAGCCCATTGAAGGCTGTGACGCTCCACTTCCTTTTCCATCAAATGGGGACAATGAAAAGCACATCTTCACAAAGCTCTCAGAAGCATGCAATGAGACAGTCCGCGCAGAAATCCTGGATTTGACGCGTGGCCCCGAAAATCACTCAGGAAATGCTAGATACTAGCTTGTCCGAAGACGGTGAAGAAATACCCTGTACTCTAGTCCGAAGTACCCAATCCAGATAAACTCAGAAAGCACGGAATAATCCTCCAGGGCAAGAGGTTTGCCGCTGTGCCTCCCAGCCAGCTCGTGGACCCAAGTTCAGTGCTCCCAGCCAGCTCGTGGACCCAGATTCTGTGCTCCAGAGGAACAGGCTGGGCGGGGCCACCGGAAGGCGAGGCCACCGCGGAACCCATCCCGTTAAAAAATATATATGTATTACCGAAGCACAGTGGACGTACAATATTGCGTTCATTTCAGGTACACAGCATAGTGACTGCACAAGGCCACACATTACTCAGCAGTCCCCACCACAAGGGAGGTCGCCAGCTGTCACTTACAACGTTACTACAACACCATCGGCTGTATCCCCCGTGTGGCACGTTTCCCGTGACTTCTTTATCTTAAAACCGGAAGTTTCTGCCACCCCTTTTTTAAATCGTGTGCTAGGGTCTCAGTCTCTCCTTGTGAAGACAAGTGTTAAGTCACACACACCTCGAAGTAGTCACACTACAGGTCGAGTGTCCGATCAGCAAGGGTGGAAAAGGTGGGTCGTAGGCGGGGATGGTGACACGTGGGACACGGGTCCTCACGTCCGCTCGGGGTGGAAAGCAGCCAACAACGACAACAACAACA
Organism: Prionailurus viverrinus; assembly: GCF_022837055.1. Lineage (NCBI taxonomy): Eukaryota > Metazoa > Chordata > Mammalia > Carnivora > Felidae > Prionailurus > Prionailurus viverrinus. Next base: position 5,435,386 of record NC_062563.1, read on the forward strand.
AAAGCAGTTAAAGTCATGTGGGTAAAAAAGTCTTGATATTGCTGAAAATGTGTGTGAGGGTGTATTTTTGCAGGCCGAGGAAAGTATTAGGAAAATTAATTGAAGAAGTCACAGCACTGCCACACCATGGAACGTCACGCAGCTGATTTTAAAAATGGGGGGCGTCTTAATCGCGGACGTAGGACAGTCTCCACGATGTATCATTGGTGCCGCCAGCCACGGGCAGAACACTGCAAATATGACACCTTCTGTGTGCGAAACAGGATCAAATACGGTTTTGCATTTATCTGTAAGTGCATAGAGATCTTTGCCATAAAAACCAAGAAAGTAGGTCAGCGGTTGGGGTTAAGGAACTGGCCCCGGGGGGACCAGGGACGGGAGCAAAACTGTACTTGCCTTTTATATAGTTTGGTTTTGAATCACGTGAGTATTTTACCTCTTCCAAACTTTTCCTTCTTGTTGAACGTATCGCAAAATAATTCTGTAAAGACACATGCCAAAGTCATAGTAGTGGTCCTTTCCAATGAATGAGATTCCAAGTAATTTTTATTTCCTTCTTGATGGCTTTTTAAATATCAGGGGTTTTTTTTTAAGTTTTTTTTTTAAGTTGATTTACTTTGAGAGAGAGAGAGAGAGAAAGCATGAGTGGGGGAGGGGCAGAGAGAGAGGGAGAGAGACAGAGAATCCCAAGGAGGCTCAGCTCTGTCCGGCACGGAGCCCGACGTGGGCTCGAACCCACGAAGCTGTGAGATCATGACTTGAGCCGAAACCTAGAGCCAGACGCTTAATCAACTGAGCCACCCAGGCGCCCCATCAGGTTTTTGTTTTTGTACAATGAGCATGCATTATTTTCATATCTCGAAGTTTTTCAGAAGTTTCCATTCTGAAATGAAATGATAAACAGCCACATTTGGGATTTTTTCTTCTCTATTTCCCAGTCTTAGCGTGTCCTTCCCCATCCAATCATCAGCGGTTGCCTCTGGTCTCCTCCCATACACACACTCACACACACACACACACACACACACTCCTCCAGGTTTATCCACAGCTCCCCATCTCAGGTCTGTTTCTTCAGCTGCAGGATTTGAGCAGGACCTTCCTCCCGGAGCCAGCAGCCAGGGGCCACCCGCCCAGGGACACAGCAGAACCCGTTCTCAGAGCCCAGGGCACAGGGAGGAGCGCCAGTCCCGAGGGTCAGAGAGGCCTGCAGAGTAAATAGGAAACGATCGCCTCCAGACAGAAAGCCAAAGTGAGTCCCAAACCCTGACGGTCGTGTTCCGAAAACCGATCACAATGGCCACGTACTTCCAAAACAGGAAAAGCCCTTTTCTAGGTCAAAGTGAAGTGCGGCTCCCCTTCACCCTCAACCGTGATAGACGGCGCGGGGAGAGACACGGACGGCTACTGATCTCGTCTAATTCTCACCACACCCAAGTACGTGTTAGAATCCTGACAAAAGTTATCCTGCCCGCCACCAACACCAGGAACCAGTCCAGCGTTTTTACGTATGATAAGAAGTCCTCCACCTGCGAGGGAAGGGCTCCGCGGCCTGAGGCTGGACCACCAGACCCTCTTAGCAAAGGGGTTTACCTGCCAGGCCTCGAAGGGCCCGGGACGGTCCTCAGCCTCGTGTTAGTCCCGGCCACTCCCCAGCCCCAGCCTAGTTAGAATCCCACAGTACCCTCCCAGTCCCCTGCCACTTCCTTGTCACAACCACCCCATCGGCAGGCACAGAGCTGGGTGTTCCTGTTCTCTCTTTGCCTCCCCGACGCGCGTGCCCGGCGCACCGCGGTATCTGCGGGGCGCGGCCCCGTGCCCGGCACCCACCAGGCCCTGGACCAACAGCTGCCGACGAAGAGACCGGATCAACAGAATCGCGAGGATTCCAGAGCCCCAAGTACGCGGACAGGGAGTGGAATGGCACACAAATGGGGCCCACGGCGTGGGGTCCGACCACCGTGGACCCCCCGAAGCAAACCCAGCCCGGCCAACTTGGCCATGAGCCGAGTCCTCCTCCTCGAGCTGCTCCCGGGAGGGGGGTCGGCGGCGCACGTCCTGGTGCGGGGGCGGGGTGGGGCGAGCCTTCCCCGCAGACGGGAGGTGTGGGACTGACTTTGAAATCACTTTGGCCTTTGGGTTTTGAAAGAGGTTGATTCTGATACACGGACCTGAATGTTAACGGCATGGAAGTTGCATTTGTATTCAGAAGGGGAGGAAAGCAGCCACTCCGAGGAGATGATGCTGTTTAATTAGGTCTAGTAGTTAACTCCGAATAAAGGCAACCGTGCTGCCGGGAACCTGGAAGGGAAGCGAAACCTCCCGGGAACGCACAGACCTCAGCGGAGCCGCAAGAGAAGGAGCCGGTGGGTCGGAAAAGACGAGTTCACTGCCCGAAAGCCTTGCAGCCAGGCGCGGGGGGCAGTTGGCTCTCCTGGCTCCCGGTCGCAACGCAGCGAGCCAGAGGGTGCTGGTGAGGTCACCGCGCGCGTGTGCGTGGGGGAGGAGCCCGCTTTTAACGCCAGCAATACAAGGATTCCGTTCTCAGCAACCAGAAAACGGGAGACGCCTGCCATGCCCACCCACAGCCGAGTGGATGAATCCGCCCGTGGCGCAGTCACACCACGGAATACTCTGCGGCAGTGAAAAAAGAACAAAGCTCCACTCACGCACCAGACCGGGGAGAAATGTGGAAACACAAGGAAGAGGGGCCGCTGGGTGGCTCGGTGGGTTGAGCGTCCGACTTCGGCTCAGGTCGTGATCTCACGGTTCGCGAGTTCGAGCCCCGCTCGGAGCCTGGAGCCTGCTTGGGATTTTGTGTCTCCCTCCCTCTGCCCCACCCCGGCTCATGCTTGCGCTCCGTCTCTGTCAAAAATAAATTGACTTTAAAAAACATTTTTTTAAATAACAAAGAGTGCGTAAAAAAGAAAAAAAAAGATGGCAAAGGCCACATGTCCTACGACTCCCTCGATACAAAGTTCAAGAGCAAGAAAAACCGATGTGCAGGGACGGAAGGCAGGACAGCCCTCACCATGGCAGGGGGCAGGGTGGGCGCCGACAGGCTCCGCGTCTCGGTCACCGGCGGGGTCAGGCGGGCACGCGCATATGTGCAAAATACAAAATGTGCACGTGCCGGGTGCAGAAATGCGTGGAGGGGCATGTTTCGCAAGACCCGTGCGCTCCCTGGGCGTTACGCCTCCGTCCGAATAGGTGTGCATTTCAAGAAAACCCGGTTCTCAGTAGCGCGGCAGCAAAGCGTGCTTCTCTGCCGGGTGTCGCCCTTCTGACACGTGCGAGCGCCCTCCGCACGCAGCAGACAACCACGGCTCAGTAATGGGAGTGATTATCCTCACAATTATAGGTTGGATTCTTTGCGGTTGTCTTTCCAGTTCAGAAAATAAATTATACATCTTCCCTGCGCTCCTTTGCCCACACGGTTTAATAAAGCGGGGGGACTTGGCACTTCTTGCTTTTATTTAAGGGCTCGGAGGGGTGCGGAGTCACGGAGAGGCGGCAGATGACTGAGTTGCTCCCCGGGAAATTGCGCGGCGAGCGTGAAGCCGCCCCATCCCCAGGCAAGTGCAGGAGGAGAGATAAAGCGTGCTTCAAAGTCAGAAGACGTGAAAATTGATTGGGGAATGCTAGCTGTTTTCAATTTTATATTGCCGTTTGTTTCGAGAATAGCCAGGCTCACCCAAACAGGAGTGAACAGGCAGATGGGAAAATATAATTAACGTGGACACTGGCGCTCTCCGTCCTGGGCACGCGGCTGCGCGTGCTCTGACCTGCCTGGCCAAGACGAACGGATTCAAACGGGGCTGAGACGAGGGCACGACGAAACATCTGACGATAAATAAAACACGGAAACCTGCCGCTTTTTTTCCAATCTCTCCTCCCCATTCTGTGTCTCTCTGAACTTCGGGAGCCAAAGTCGGAGAGGAAACACCTTGCAAAGCAAAGAGCCCCCCGTGACGTGATTTGGTTTGCACATCTGCAAAATGGGACGACAGGGCGATGGAGAAAACCCGGGGCTTAGGAGACAGATCCACATCCCAGCATCGGCTTACCACCCACCAGTTGGCACAAGCCGGTCTGTGTCTCGAGCCTCAGTTTCTTCATCTGTAAATCGGGGATAATGACTTCCCGGGGCCCTTGGGAACATTCAGTGAAGCCATTCAGGCAAAGCATGTGCCACGGCCCTGGGGGGTCATAGCAAGAGCTGGCTCTGTTTATCTTTACCCCCCACACCCCTGCCCAGTTGCCTCATTTCCAAGGGCAAATAGGCCAGGGACCTGGTCGCTAACACCCAAGAACCGGGGCCCTGCTTCCAGCTACACAATTTGTGGGAGCCGGTGCAAAATAAAAAGGTGGGGCCCCTTGTTCCAAAGACACGGAAACGTGCCACTGAAAGACCGGGAGGCACTTCGCGCTGTCCTCCTGTGCGGCCTCCCCTGGACTTGGACGGTGTTTTCTACTCGCGGGGCGAAGTGGTCCTAAGGAAACAAAACCCTTCCAATCATCGGCGTGAATGTTATCAGTCATCTTTCTATGGTGCAACGTCGCTTTCAAATACAAATATACGAGCTTTTAACTCGTGTGCAGATTCACCAAAACCACACAGTGTGTGATGCGTGGCTGGAATCGGCACACGTATTCTGTTCTCACCCGAACAGGAGAAACACCGCACGGAACTAACTGGGCTGTTTTTGTTTCACTTCCTGACACACGCACGTTCTGCCCACACTCTCTGTCTGGGGCTTCCTGAGGAGTCCGGACAGACAGAAAGGAAAAAGAGCCGTGGCTGCCTTACCTCTCCGTCTCCTTCCACGGCTCTATTTTCAGCTGTTTTCAGCATAAGTGGTTGGCAGGTAGAAGGAAGGACAGGACAGGAGTCTTCGGCTGTCGGTGTTTCCTAGGACAACTTTGCCTTCTTTCTGTGTTAGAGACAAGTTCTGGTTCAGAGCGAGCGCGGCCTCATGGGTGTCCACGCTTCTACTTATTCAGTCGTAGACATAACACACGTACCCTGTACTTCCTTCTGTCTTCCCATTGCTGGGTCCCCCAGAGTCCTGTGCTCCTGGGTCCTCGTGAGCGCCTGTGAATGGGGCAGCAGGGAGGCAGTCCCTAGAGCCTTGATCAAACCACTCCTGACCTCCCACTCACAAAAGTTGTGCCCTGGGAGGCTCCCAGCCTCATTGCTCAGAAGAATTGCTCCTGGGGACTCGTGGAGGAAGCTGGCAGGGGCAGGCAAGGGACCCACGATGGGGCTGGCACGCAACCAAGCTAACGCAGAGCCCAGGGTTCATCCTTTATTTGGGGACCACAGGGGAGAATCACAGAGAAAGCCAGAGCCGGCAAAAATCAGGATTCGCATCTTGGCTTTAACATTTAATTCTGTGGCTTGGAAAAATCCCTTTCCTTCTCTGAGCCCCAGCTTCCTCGACAATGCAACAGACTAAGACTTACCCTGGGGAGCCTTTGGGAGAATGAAATTAGTGAGAACAAAACCCTCAGCCGGTGTCGACCAAACGCTGATCCCTCGGAAAAATGCAGTCGTGGTGACTACTGAGAGTCCCGGGGCCGTGGGAGCCACGCTGTTTCCAGAAAAGCCAGCAGTGGCCAGGGACACGGCTTCCTACTGTGGGAACGTGGCCCAATGACACACTCCGTGCTTGGTGACGGACAGCACTTTCCTGCCGATCGGGAAATCAATGCAAGGCCTGGAGGCTGGCTCCTTGCTCCTCACGATTCCTGTGCTTTTCTCTGATGAGGAATATTTTGCTTTCCCTCCTCTCTCCTGGGGACAAACGCATTTCCCTCTCCACGTTGCAGGCAGCAAACCAGGAGGGAAGAGAAAAAGCATGCCTGGTCCTGAGGGGGCTGTTGTAAACTCTTGATTTAATTATCTCCAGTTGGTAACTGGCAAGCTGTCCACGATCTTCCTGCATAGGCAGCCTGGTGGTTTCCCTTTGTTGAGCATTAATGATGTTTTGGGAAACCTTTGAACTGGACTCCTAAAGAAGAAAAATGGCTCCTTGTGATGGAGAGATCGGAGAGAGAGGGGCTGTGTGGGAAATAGAGGCTGGAGGCACCATTGTGGGAGCCCATGATGATGCTGGCTGAGCATTCACTGCCTGCCAGACCCTCTCGCAGCATCTTGTGGGTACCAAGCACCTTCCTACTTCAGGGCCTTTGCACATACTGTTCCCACTGATAGAACACTCTGTTCCCACATGTCCTCAGAGCCGCTCACCCTCATTTCCTCAAGGAAGCCTTTCCAGAGTCTGCTTTCTAAAGGTGGATTCCTGTACACACATTTGCTCGTTTTGCAAAGCACCCACCTCTACCTGCGATTATCGTACGTGTATCCTATTTATTTGCCTCATTTGCTACAGCATAAGTGCATGAGATCCGGGCAGTGCGTCAGCCTCGCCCCATTCCCCTAATGCCTAGCACGATGCCTGGGGGAGAAGGGTGGCAGGTCCCCAATGAATGAATGGATAAATGAATGAACAGGAACAGTATTTGGGAAAGAGAGGAAGGGAGCAAAGAAAGAATCTGTCCCCTTCCCTAACCTCACTTTCTTCCTGGGATCACTGATTTTGAGCAAGTGATTAGACCAAGTGCCAGCTCCTCTACTCCCACAGCAAGCTTCCTCATTCACTCCTCCCCAGAGTATGGATAATTGGGTGGATGGATGGATAGATACATGGATACATGGCTGGCTGGGTAGATAGATGGATGGATGGCTGGCTGGCTGGATGGATGGATGGATAGATAGGTGGGTGGGTGGATGGATGGGTGGATGGATACAGGGATGGATGGATGGGCAGGTGGGTGGATGGGTGGATGGATGGATGGATGGATGGATGGATGGATGAATACAAGGATGGCTGGCTGGCTGGATGGATGGCTGGATGGATGGATAGATAGGTGGGTGGGTGGATGGATGAGTGGATGGATGGATAGTTGAATGGATGGATGGATGGATGGATGGATGGATGGATGGATGGATACAGGGATGGATGGATGGGCAGGTGGGTGGATGGATAAGTGGATGGATGGAAGGATGGATGGATGGATGGATGGATAAGTGGAGGGATAGGTAGATACATGGATACATGGCTGGCTGGGTAGATGGATGGATGGATGGATGGATGGATGGATGGATAGATGGATGAATGGATGAATACAAGGATGGATGGATGGATGGATGGATGGATGGATGGATACATGGCTGGCTAGATGGATGGCTGGACTGATGGATGGATGGAAAGATGGATGGATGGATGGATGGATGGATGGATGGATGGATGGATACGTGGCTGGCTGGTTGGCTGGCTGGCTGGATGGATGCAAGGATGGATGCAAGGATGGATGGATGGATGGATGGATGGATACATGGATGGCTGGATGGACGGCTGGACTGATGGATGGATGGAAGGATGGATGGATGGATAGATAGGTGGGTGGGTGGATGCATGGGTGGATGGATACAGGGATGGATGGATGGGCAGGTGGGTGGATGGGTGGATGGATGGATGGATGGATGGATGGATGAATACAAGGATGGCTGGCTGGCTGGCTGGCTGGATGGATGGATAGATAGATGGGTGGGTGGATGGATGGGCGGATGGATGGATAGTTGAATGGATGGATGGATGGATGGATGGATGGATGGATGGATGGATAAGTGGAGGGATAGGTAGATACATGGATACATGGCTGGCTGGGTAGATAGATGGATGGATGGCTGGATGGATGGATGGATGGATGGATGAATGGATGAATACAAGGCTGGATGGATGGCTGGACTGATGGATGGATGGAAGGATGGATGGATGGATGGATACATGGCTGGCTGGTTGGCTGGCTGGATGGATGGATGCAAGGATGGATGGATGGATGCAAGGATGGATGGATGGATACATGGACGGCTGGATGGACGTCTGGACTGATGGATGGATGGAAGGATGGATGGATGGATGGATGGATACATGGCTGGCTGGTTGGCTGGATAGATGGATGGATGCAAGGATGGATGGATGGATGGATGGATGGGCAGCTGGATGGATGGATATAAGGATGGACAAATGTTTGGAGGGATGGGTAGGTGGGTGGATATGTGGATGAACAGACGAGTGGAGACTAACTATAAGTCTGCTGATTTGGTCCCCTGTGAAGGAACTGAGCACTTTCTAGTGCAGGGACAGTCACACAGCAGTTGTCTCCCATGTTCTCTGCTGCCTGTGCTGCTGGGCCCTGAGCAGCAGCACACTAGCCCCCCCCCCAACCCCCCCCCCCCCCCCAGCTGCACTGCATCCCCTCTCTTGCCAGGACACACTTAGCCCCTCATTCCTTTCGTGCTGTGATTTAATGTCAGTATTTCTTCTGGAGCCTTTTTTGCTAAGTAAATGGTTGCTTCCCCAGGAGGCTTTTTTTTTTTGCCAGCTGAGCCCCAGACAGCTTGTTGGAGGCCTTCAACTGGGCTGTCCATGCGGGAGTGAGGAGGATAGGAGAGGAGGGGAGGGAAGGAGAAGGAAGGGGAAGAGAGAGGAGGGGAGGAGAACAGAGGGGAGAGGAAAGGAGAGAAGGGGATGAGAGGAGAAGGGAGGAGAGGAAAGGAGAGGAGAGTAGAGGAGGGGAGGGGAGGGGAGGGCAGGGCAGGGGAGAGGAAGGAGGCACCCCGGGGCAAGCTGAGGCCATCACACCCGTCACTTGTCCTCACTTCTGTCGGGCCAGAAGCCCGGAGACGGCCTTCCCCTCCTACCGGCAACCACAGAGCAGCGGAGTGGTCTGGAGGGGCCCCAGTGTGGAGGCCTGCTCGTGGGCACTCAGGACGGAAGCGTGCTCATCAGCCGAGTTCCGCCAAGGCGCTAATCGTTTACAGGCTCCGGCCCCTCACCTCCTCGAAAATGTTGAGATTTGTCTCTTTGCCACAACAGATCAAGTAAAACCTTGACCTCGCTTTTGCATTTCACGAGGCTGATCTCAAGGGCTTTGCCACTGTCTTCGAGCTCACATCAGCCGCGGGGGGGGGGGGGGGGGGGGGGGGGAGGGCCCGGTGTGGGGGTGTCGCATTTCCCTCCAACGGATCCAGATCCGCAGGCGAGCCCTGCGCGTGCCCCGCGGTGCGAGCCAGTGTGCGGCTCCGAGAAAGCCCCTGCGGCCCAGGACACTGTCCCGAGTATGAGCGTTACCCGTGCGGTCCAAATCCCCACCCCCGCCGTGTCACCCAGCTCCGCCCGCAGCCCAGGGAAGAGGAGGGAGACCGATCCCCGCAAGTGGCACGTGGGGGACGCGGGCGCTCAGACGCGCGAGCAAAACGCAGCAATTTACCCGTCACCACGCGCTGGCGCTGTGACCGGCCCTCCAGTCGCGGTCCCTCGCCGGCTCATTTAACTCTCCTGCTCACCAGACACTCGCCAAGCATCCATTTGTGCCCTGGCCACCTGCCCCGCGGGCTTTTCGGCCACGGGTGGGCGAGAAGAAACAATTCCTAGCTTGGAGCTGACGGTCCGTGCGGGGAAACTCCCAGCCGCGAACCCTCGGCCTGGGGTGACCGGAGAAACCTAAACCGGAGCCCCGAGTGCCACAGATGAGGTTGGGACCACCGGCTCCCTCGTAAAGACGGAAGACACCGTGTCTCTGCCCGACGGCGCTCAAAGCGCGCTCGGGGTGGAAGAAAGACCCAGGTGCGAAAAGAAAGCCCGTGTTGGGGGCGGGGGGGGGGGGGGGGGGGGGAACCTGGGGACGGTCATAATCACTGGGCAAGTTGAACCCCCGTGAGGGTCCGTCCGAGCTGCCTCCAGCCCTTTCCCGCTGAGCGGACATCCCACCTCCGGTTTCTCTGAACGCTCCGGTCTGTGGGGTTTTGCGCTGAGCCCTGCCCGTTGGAGGGCTCTCGATAGCGTGAATTCCCTTCTTTCCCTGGAGGTGTTCTTGCTGGTGTAGACAGCTCCCTCAAGCATGCTCACGTGCCCTCTGCTTTGGTTCAGGGTGGGGACACAGGCCACATGGCACCTGACGTAAGGCAGTCCCCCAGTTCTCTGGAACTCATAACAAAACTCTGCAGAGAAGCCGGGGAAAACTCAAAAGCACCCCTCTACCCCACCCCTCAACAGCTGGAAACCAGAAAGCGAAACAAGGTATATCTTTCACAAGAGCGATCGAAACCGGAAAGTACCTAGGAATTCATTTCTCCGGGAACACGCAAGAGCTTATGCAGGAAACTTTCAAATTTGAATAAAGAATGATCTGGATGAACAGAGACCTGTCACGCTCTGAGACAGGACATCCTTGTATGGTAGGGAATTTGATTCTCCCCAGATAATCCATAAATTCAATGCAACTTTCCTCACACTTAAGAAGGGCACCCCTGGGGCGCCTGGGGGGGCTCAGTCAGTTGAGCGTCCGACTCCGGCTCAGGTCATGATCTCGCGGTTCGTGAGTTCGAGCCCCGCATCGGGCCCTGTGCTGACAGTTTGGAGCCTGGAACCTGCTTCCGATGCTGTGTCTCCCTCTCTCTCTGCCCCTCCCCCGCTCACAGTCTGTCTCTGCCTTTCTCAAAAATTTAAGAAGTGCAGCCCTTTTGTGTGGAAGGAGAGAGATCAGTGAGGATTGTCTCCTCGCGAAAGTGGAGCTAGAGGCGGCCTGCCTCCCACCAGGACTGGAGGGCCTCCTTACAGTCCTGCCTCAGCCTGGTCCAGCCATAGATCAGAAAGAAGGTCAAATGCAAACCACAGTAACAAAACCATGTGTGAGATCAGACCACTGGCTGAAGGAAGGAACCCAGCAGAGATGGACCCCGGTACCTGTGGGAACTTAGGTGGGTATGTGACACGGAGTGGGTCAGGTCGTGGGGGTCATAACTGCTGCCACCTGCCTTCCCCCAGGTGCCCATGCTGGGCCTGTCAGGGTGAACTGGGCCTCATTCCGGAAGGTATTTGCAAACGTGTGTCCACCCTGGACTGCCCCTGGAGGGGAAGGGAGAGAAGCAGGAGAATAACACCCGCCCGCAGGCTGGGGAGCCTGGGACCTGTGATCTAGGTGAGCAGGTGGTTCGAGTCCCAGAGGACAGAGGATAAGGGTCAGGTTCAGGGAGGGGAATCCCAATGTCAGCACGCGGGCCGTGGACCAGGCGAGTGCCCCTCTCGTCCCAGTGCCGCCCTCCCTTTGGGCTGTGGTTTCTTCTAATGAGCCCAATCCCTTCTCTGCGTGCCACCCCAGGCCCAGAGGGGAGGTGCAGTCTGGCCAGCAGAGTCGGAAAGGGTCAAGTGACATTCCCAGAGCACCTGCTATATCCCCAGTCTCTCCCACTTAATCCTCAAACGGCCTCCTGAAGGAGGCCTCTCATCAACCCCGCTTTATAAACGAGGAAACCGAGTCTCAGATGAAGTAATTAGATGCCACGAGTCAGGATTCACACACAGGACTGTCTGGCCCAGAGGCTTTTGGGTCTCTCGCGCTCGAATGAACTGTCGCGCCGGCAGAAGGCGGACTCTGAACCCGCGGCCCCGGGGAGAGCCACCGCCTGGGCAAAAGCCCTCAGCACACTCTTGCCGGGAGCGGGTGACTCATTTTTGAATCACAAAAACAAATAGAGCATAAGATGTTTGTCTGGGCCGAGCGGAGCCCTTTTGGGGGCGGGGAGACGCGCTGTGCAGGGTGATGGCTCTTGGGGACATAAAGCAAGGGTCCTGGCCCCGCTGCTTTGTCATCGCTACGTCCCGACACGCGGTAAGTAATAACCACCTCACGCAGTGCGGCTTGCCTTCCAAACAGCTGGTGGGGAAAAGCGAATACAGGGCAGTATTTTCTTGTCCCCGGGGCAGAATTGGCCTACAGACACTCCTAGAACGTGGCACCTGGCTGTTCCTCTGTGAGGCTCGGCCGCCAGGGAGGGTCTCACCTGGGCACGGGTGTGGCCCCCTCCTGCCCACCCCCTGCCCCTCGCCCACTCCCCGTCCGTTCTCCCTCAGCTGCCAGCTGACTGGCTCAAAACGCTGGCTAACTCATGCTGCTCCTGGCTTACATCCTCCCTTTGTTCATGGTTTGGGAACGAGTTCCCTGCCTGATCTGCAAGACCTTGCACGTAAATTTGCCAGAGAAAAGTCAAGATACCCAGTTCGACTGGAATCTCAGATAAACAACAAATCAAAAAAAAAAATTTTTTTTTAGTATAAGTCTATCCAATACAGCATTTGGGATATACTTATGCCACAAAATGTATTTGGCGCTCACCTAAAATTCGAGTTGAACCGCGCATCCTGTATTTTTATTTGCTAACTCGGGCAACTCGATGGCACACCTCTGTAACGTCACCTTCCTTGCCCATCTCCCCACGGTGTTCTCCCACCCCACCCCATGTCTGTTCTGGAACTTACCATGCCCCACCCACCACAGGGCCTGTGCCTCATCCTTGTTAAATTCCACTCATCCTCCAGACCTCAGCTGAAATGTCACTTCCCCGGGGCCTCCCACCAGCCTCCTTGAGCAAATCAAGTCCCTGCCTTATGCACACACAACACCATGCCCCCCCCCACCCCCTAGGACATCTGTGGCTTTACCCCCCGGGTGCGATGGCGAGGCTCACATCCAGGCCTCCGGCCAGACGCCCCCTCTGTGAAGGCAGGACCTGTGTGCCTTGTTTGCTGCTGTGGCCCCGGCACCCAGCGCAGCGACGGGCACAGTGGACGCTCAGTAAACAAGTGTCCGGGAAACAAACCAGCCAGTCTCAGAAGCAGGACAGCAGCGCTGTGGGAGCCCGCCCGGGGCCGGGGCCCGATTCTGCAGCGTCTTGCATGGGCTGCACAGCTTCTCACTGCGTCGTGTTTTCCCTGGCAGTGGCTTCGAAGCGGAGCCTACTGAGCAGAACTGGTTTGGGGACGTCAAGTGCGAGGATTCTGAATAGCACGGCCCTGCGTCGGTTTTTAAAGTTTCATTTTCCTGGCAGGAAATAAGAAAAGGCCTTTCCCAGAGCCAACCGCTTGGAGGAATTAATGGGGCTGAAACACTGGCCAGCGCCAGCTTGGACTTCTTCTTCCAGGGGCACCAGAGATGCTTGGGAAGACAGTGATGGGACCAAGCTCGGACCCAGCACTGTGGGAATGCACGCCTTTCCCCTTTCATGCAGTAGTCCCACGGCACCAGGCTCCGAAGATGGGAAAACTAAGCTGAGGGGGGCCACCTGCCCAAGGACATGCAGCTAGTGAGTAAGAGAACCAGCTGGAACCCAGTGCTGAAAAAGTTCTCCTCTCTTCCCCTTCTCCCGCCAAGAACCAGCTAGGAGATAAAAGGACACTCGAAGGGCCCTGGGAGGCAAGCAGAGGCCTTCCACGTCTGGTAACGACCGAACGATTCCCTTCCCGAGCACGATGATAAAACCTGAGCGTGATGCCAAAAGCAAACACCTGAAGGTTCTGGACAGTGAACAGAAGCGGATCTTCGGGGGAGGAGGGGGCTGGGCAGAGCAAGGTCTTGTCTTCACAGCTTCTGGCCTGAGGCTCAGTGCGGTTGGCAGAGTGCAGGACACAAGACGAGAGGGACGCCAGGGGGACTCGGTCTTTCTGGCCTAGGGAAGCAGAAGACAGAGGCTGGTGAACCGTGGCTGTTGGAGACAGCAGGGGGTCCCGGACGGGAAAGATTCAGAGAGGAGATCCCCAAATTCTGTCCATCCACATTCTGGTGGACCCCGGACCACACCCGGAACAGACTCACGGCAGCCCAGGTGAGACAAAGATGTGAACTGATACAGCAGCTGCCTTCCTAGAAACAAGAGGCTGAAGTTCAAATTCAGTCACATCACTGCCCGCTCGAACAGAAGAAACAGCACTCATCTGAGAAAAATAACAAAATCCCAGAATCTTCACGATTCAGCGTTCGTTACATCCGGGTGTATTCGTTTGCTATTGCTGATGTAACAAACTTCCACAAACTTAGTTGCTTAAAAACCACAGTCACTGTCCCATAATTCCACAAGTCAGAAGGCAAAAAGGTGGGGCAGTAGAGCTGGCTCCTTCTGGAGGCCCCCTTTTGTGGATTCTAGAGGTTCACGGGCCCTCCTGGCATCACTCGGACTTCTGCCTCCATTGCCACATCTCCCTATTGTAAAAACCCTTGTCGTTACACTGTGGGACACTAGGATAATCCAGGATAACCTCCCCATCTCAAAACCCTGGGTCACATCTGCAAAGGCTACTCGTGACACAAGGTAACACACACACAGGTTCTGGGAAGGAGGATGAAGGGGCATTATTCTATCCATCACGCCAGAATATAACCCCCAAATTACCCAACATATAAAAAAAAGTAAGAAATGGAAGAAATTCTCGAGAGGAAATGAAGTCAACCAAGATGCATCCCAAGATGAACCAGCAATTGGAACTAGAACACAAGGCTCTGACAGCAGCTGTAAAAATGGCTCTCGTCAAGTTGTAAGTGCTCATGATTAATGAAAAGATAGAAAGTCTCTGCTAAGAATCAGGAACAATATAAAAAAAAGGGACAAACGGGAATTCCAGAACTGAAAACTATGATATCTGAACTGAAAAATTCAAGGGCTAGACTTTTCACAGTCAAGTGGAGAAGTCTGAGGAAAGAGTCAATGAACTTAAGATAGAGTAATAGAAATTATTTAATGTGGAGACAACAGGGATTTAAGGATAAATGAATAGAGCCTCAGAAACCCACTTAAATGATGTTAAAGAGTCCTGCATACGTGTAAATGGAATCCTAGAAGGAGAGGAGAAAGAGAATGGGGCATAAATAATATTGGGGGCAACAAGGGTCAAAATGTTTCCAAATTTGGTGAAAAACAGAAATGTACTAGGGCACCTGGGTGACTCAGTCAGTTAAGCGTCCAACCTCATTCAGCTCAGGTCAGGATCTTGTGGTTTGTGAGTTCGAGCCCCATGCAGGGCTCTGTGCTGACAACTCAGAGCCTGGAGCCTGCTTTGGATTCTCTCCCTCTGTCTCTCTCTCTCTCTCTCTCTCTCTCAATCTCTCTCTAAAAAATGAATAAACATTTTTTAAAAACTAAAAAAAAAAAAAAAAAGAAAACCAGAAATGTACTGATACAAGATGCTCCATGAACACCAAGCAAAATCAAAGGATCCCAGAGCAAAGCACATGGAGTGGAACTCTTGAAAGCCGGCATAGACACTGCTACCTAAAAGCCACATGAACGCTTAGAACATTGCACGCACGGGGACGATGGCCCAGTTAATGGCTGACTTCATATTAGAAATCATGGAGGCCAGAAGGTATGGAACAACATCTTTCCGGCGATGAAAGTTTAAAGGAAAACCCTGTCAACCAAGAGTTATATACCCAGTGAAAATTCCTTTGAGGAGGAGGGCAAAGTAAAGACGTTCTCAGATAAAAGAAAACAAAGGGCATTTGCTAACGTCTGGTCTTCACTACATGAAATGCTGAAGGGAGTTCTTCATCCTGAAGGGAATGATGCCAATGGAAACTCAGATCCTCAGAAGGCAACAATGTTACATATGTCGGTATCTGTGGGAATTACCTTCTTTTTTCCTCTTAAAAACCATAGAACCACTCAAAGGAAGAAATATAACATCGTCTTGTGGGGTTTAAGATGTGTACACATGAAAAATAACATAAAATGTGCATGTATGGAATATAAACTGTAACATAAAGGACATACAAATATAAACTTACCCAATTGTAAGATATCTACACTTTACACAAAGTTGTACAATATTAACTGTGACCAGAGTATGAAAAGTTAAAGATGTATATTCTAATCTGTACAAAAACCATTGAAAAATAATGCAGGGGTGCCTGAGTGGCTCGGTCGGTTAAGCATCCAACTTTGGCTCAGGTCATGATCTCATGGTTCCATGAGTTCGAGCCCCGCATTGGGCTCTGTGCTGACAGCTCAGAGCCTGGAGCCTAAGATTCTGTCTCCCTCTCTCTCTGCCCCTCCCCCGTTCACACTCTGTTTCTCTCTCAAAAATAAATAAACATATAAAATTTTTTCAAAAAATCATGCAAAGAAGTATAGCTTTAAAAATCAACAGAAAAAAATAAAATAAAAATCAACAGAAAAATTACAACGGAATTCTAAACAAAACTTCAGATAATCCAGGGATGCCTGACTAGCTCAGTCAGGGGAGCTTGTGACTCTTGATCTCAGGGTCATGAGTTTAAGCCCTGCATGGGATGTAGAGATTACTTAAATAAATAAAACTTAAAAAAAAAAGGCTTCAAATAATCCAACCACTGAAGAATAAGAAGGAAGAGGCAAAGAGACAATAACAAGAAAACCAAACCAGAGGAGGCAAACAGAATAGAAAAATGACAAAATGTGTGAACCCAAATCTAACTCTATCAGTACTTACACTAAATATTAATGTGATAAGCACTCAAATTAAAGGACAGAGACCATCAGAATGGATTGGGGGGGAAAAGATAAAACTATATGCTGTCCTCAAGAGACACAATAAGCCATTGATGACTGATAGTTAATGGATACCAGAAATATGTAACATGCAAACAGTGAGCCTAAGAATGTGACCATGTTAATATCAGATAAAATAGGCTCTGAGGGGCACCTGGGTGGCTCAATTGGTTAAGCATCCCACTCTTGATTTTGGCTCCGGTCATGATCTCGTGGTTGGTAAGATCAAGCCCTGCATCAGGTTCTGTGCTGACAATGTGGAGCCTGCTTGGGATTCTCTCTCTCTCTCTCTCTCTCTCTCTCTCTCTCTCAATCTCTCTCTGCCACTCCCCCACTCACACTCTCTCTTTCTCTCAAAATAAACAAATAAACTTTAAAAGAAAGGAGAGAGAAAAAAATAGGCTCTCAGATGAAAAGTATTATCAGAGCTAAATGTTTCGTGAAAACTGATTTCATTTCTTGTGCACCTATTATGTGCCAGGACCCATGACACCGAGTTCCTCTTTACCATAACAAACCTGCGAGGGAGGCAGGTACTATTATTTTTATCCCTCTTTTTTTAGTTGAGAAAACTTGTTCTCAAAAAGATTAAGGGACTTGCCTAAGGTGACACAACTAAGCCCAAATTGTTGGACCAGGACCTTAATTCTCAGCTGCCCTGTCCAGTCTGCCTTGTGGAGCTAGTGAGGGACTGCCTGAGCATACAATTTGGCCAAAAGAGAGTTACTGCCCCCCTCCTTAAAATAACCCGCTCCCTCCCAGTCTCCCCATCTTGGAAACGGCCCCCGCGTCCACCTAGCTGCGGGGCTGAGACCTTAACCCTCTCATGTGGTACCTGTGAGCCATCAGCAAGTCCTACTGGCTGCGTCCCCAAATTATGGTCTAAACCTGATCACTTCCCACCACCTCCACTGCAGCCACCACAGTCCAGGCCGCCCTCGCCTCTCTCCTGCCTCAGACAAACCGGAATCCCTGACCTCCAGCCGGGCGTCCTCCACCTAGCAGCCAGCTGACCTTTAAGAAGCATGAACCGATCCCTGCCGCCCCCACCAACCTCCACTAAAAACACTTTAATGGCTGTTCATCACACTGGACGAGATCCTGTCCTCCGACCCTGTCTGACAAGCTCCTCCGACCCCTCTCTGCACCCCCGCTTCCCCATCCTCCACTAATTCACTGTCTCCAACCACAAGCTTGCTCCTGCCTCAGGACCTTTGCACAGACTTTGTCTTCTGCTTAGATTGTCTTCCACATCCCCCACACCCTCGATCTTCCCACAAGCAGTTCCTCTCCTCACTGAGGCCTTAACTCAAATGTCACCTCCTCAGAGGGGCTCTACCTGGCCGCCCTGACTGAGGTATCCTTTCCATCCCACGATCACATAAACCCTTTTTAAAAACTTTTGTCATAGTCCCTCAGTACCTAAAATGGCTTCTGCCCTTGTGCGCTCAGGAAAGGCGGCGGGCCTGGGGGCTGGGGGCGGCGGTCACCGGCCTCTACGGAGGGCGGATGAAGGCACAGGACAGCCCGGCTTCTGCATGCACGCGGCCATGCTCCCTCTGGCCCCATCCAGAGAGCGGGGGGAGGGGGGGGTTCCAGTGATCGGTCCAGCCACAGCGAGCCTGCCTCTGCTGTGAGAGCTTGGAACCCCTGCCTTCCGGCCAGACGAAAAGGATCACGGGTGAAAAATGAAAACCCAGAAGGAAAGATGTGTAAGTTCCCCCGCTGGCCTGTCAGTCACATCATTGATACAGATGTGGTTTAGGAAGGCGGCCTCTTTCTCGTTCCCGAGAGCTGACTGCGCCCGCGTCCTCGTGCTGAGAGCGGCCACTCTCCCGGCCGGCCCGAGTCTGCGTCAGCAGGTGCCATCAGCGGGCACGGGGCCACGGCTCTGCTGACACGTGACACCCGGCCTCAGGATGAGGGATGGCGTGCTGGGGTCTCCGCGGTCACGAGGCTGTTTCCGGGGCAGCAGGTGGGAGCTCACAGGGGGCCAGGATCGGAGGCGACCACTCAGCATCTGCGGGTAACCTGCGTGTCTCTGAGACTCAGATGCTTCTTGTCTGGCAGGCGGTTCTCGCAAGCCCCGCCTCAGCAAACCCCTGGTGCGGCCACTGGATGAGATGGCACAGCCGCACCCCACCCCCCCGGCACAGCGTAAGCCCTTCACCGATGGTAGCTGCCACCCACGCTGCTCCATAAAAGCGTGGTTCACGTGCGGCTACCTGTCCCCCCCGAGAGGCCCCCGAAGTCCAGAACACAACAAGGCTACTTTAAACGCACAGATTCAGATCTTCTAGAACATTCCCCCCGAAACAGACACCTTCCCCGTGGAGGAAGCGATGTTGGGGAGAGGACAGGTGCTGGGCATCACACCACCCAGTGACGCTGGGTGGCCCTTTCACCTGTGTCCCAGTCCCTTCGGTGACCGGGACGATGCCCCCTCAGGGCAGGGTGGGAGGGTCAGTGTGCAAACCACCGGGCCTGGGGTGGTGCTTACTTACAGAATTTCCCCAGAACTTTCCTGCAAGAAAAGTTGCAGTGTACCGGCGAGCTGGCCTTTTGGCAAACTTGCCCAAGAGAGTCCCCAGGAGGAGCCCCACGGAAGGGGGCTTGGAATCTGCTAACTGAATGTGCAGCAGAAAACCCCTCGGGCCGGAGACAGTCCTGGCCTCGCGTGGGTGTGTGGGCTCCGGGCGGGTGCAGGTCGGTCACGCAGACGCCTCCATGGAAGGATCCGAGGTGAAGCGTCCGTCCGTGGCAGCTACACAAACGTCACCGACTCATCCCGCCGACACGCGGAGCCGCCCTGCTCTCCTCTGGCGAGGCTGGCCTTGGCGGCTGGCTCCCAGCATGGGGAAAGGCCAAAGTCTCTGGGACATCTCCTTGTTCTTTCTCTTGGATCACTCAGGCTCGGATCAGATGCCGCCACGTCT
Source organism: Prionailurus viverrinus (assembly GCF_022837055.1). Classification (NCBI taxonomy): domain Eukaryota; kingdom Metazoa; phylum Chordata; class Mammalia; order Carnivora; family Felidae; genus Prionailurus; species Prionailurus viverrinus. The sequence continues at coordinate 5,454,745 of NC_062563.1, forward strand.
CCAAGGGTCCTGGGGTGAGGTCCTCACGATGCGGAACTGAGGCCCCATGCTTCCCTCTGTTGTGTGAGCCCCTTTGACCTTCCAGCCCGGACAAGCCTTCAGATGGTGCAGCCCCGGCCCACGTCCCGACTGCAGCCTCACAGGGGACCCCCCGCCCAAACTGTGACACGGTAAATGTCTGTGGTTTCGAGCCACTGAGCTTGGGGGAACTTTGTCATTGGACAGCATTAGATAACTAATACAGGCCTTCAGCCAGTTGAACGAGTGTGCGTTGGTTTTGTTCTTACCTGTTTTTTTTTTTTTCATGTTTATTTATTTTTGAGAGAGATCGAGCAGGTGAGGGGCAGAGAGAGAAGGAGACAGAGGATCCAAAGCAGGCTCCACGGTGACAGCGGAGAGCCTGATGTGGGGCTCGAACTCACGAACCACGAGCCGGTGACCTGAGCCAAAGTCGGACGCTCAACCGACTGAGCCAGCCGGGAGCCCTGAGTTCTTACATGTTCATGAGACATTTAACCTGAAGAGTCGTGTGGTGCATGTTACTGGCTGCCTACAAGTTACCCCTGCCCCTTTCCTCTTTCCCAGCAGAATCTTAATTTTGTTCAGGTAGCGACCATTCCCAGGCACCTCTGTTCTTGGGGAAAGCTGACCCAGCCATTGGCCTGGCTAAGCCAGTCACGGTCATCGCATCTCCCTCGCCAGGGACTGGTCTCCTGGCAGCATCCTGTGTATGAAGGGAGCCTGAGGACGAAGCCAACGCGTGGAGGAGGGCGAAGCCAAGAGCCTTGCAGCATAATGGAAGCAGAGCCTTGATCGCAACATGCCTGAAGCCCTCCCTCTGGGAGGGGTAACTCCCATCACGTCAGATACCAAGTCTCTTTTTTGAGTGAAGTCGTGTTTAGGGTTTTGATCTCTTCCCTTCATTTAACAAAGGTCCATCAAGCAAAACCCCCTGTGCCAAGACGCCACGATATTCATCACTGAAGAAGACAGACTCGGGGCCTGACCTCAAAGACCTACAGTCCAGGGGGCCCTCGATGACCCTCAACCTTTCCCCATATAACGGAGGGTGAGAGACCAAAGCCATTCCACTGACCCTGACCACAGCCAAGACCAAAGTTCATGGCTGTGGAGGTGACCTAAGACCACCCTGAGTCCTCCAAGAACTGTGTTGGCGTTGGGGACACAGGGGTAGGTCAGCCCCCGAGAGCCCCGAAGGAGAGGCTCGCAAGAGGCCTCCGGTCCTCGCGTCTCTGAGCACAAGCTTCGAGCCAGACGGTCCTGGGCCCACCTTCCACCACCGGCATGAGACCCTGAGGAGACCCCGCCCGCCGAGCCTCAGTCTTGCCATCTGGAAGCTGGGGCGGATATTGGGCTCTACCCAGAGCGACGTCACGAGGTTTACGTAACCACAACCTAGCTGCAAGGAAAGCTACGGGAGTGTCAGGATCTGGTCTGCGGAGCTTGAAGGGAGACGTGGAACCCGCCAAGATTTACACCGTCGGGGGGGCTCTGCCCCGTAACAGAAGGGCTCAGGCTCTGGGCCGACAACACACGCCCACAGCCGCCCGCGAGGACTCGTGCGTCTGGGGCAAGACGCCCGCACCTCCGGCAGACAGACACATGCGGCTGCAACGGAAGAGCCAGGGGGGAGCGAGTGTTGGCAGGAAGCTGGCGTGACTAGAACCCGCACGGAGGGGCCGCGCGGGCACTTTGGAGGAACACGCGGCACGGTCTGCCGCAGCTCGGTGCCATCCCGCCGGCCGGCCCGTCCCAGGAACGCGCCCGAGAGAACGGCGCGCGGATGCACCGAGAGCCGCGCACGGGGTCCTCGCGGGGGCACCACAGGGAGCAGCTGGGCACAGCCCACGTGCCCGTCGACGGCCAGAGGGGCCAGCACACTGCCGTCTGCTCCTGCCGTGAACCGCCGTGGCGGGCACAGGGCTCTGGGCCTGGGCCGGATCCTTCTCTGCCCGGGGCGTCCTGGGCACCACCGGGGGCTAGCAGCATCCCGGCCTCTCCCCGCTGGATCCCAGTTGTGCCCTTCGGAAATGCCTCTGGGTATTGCCCCACGACCCCTGGGGAGGGATCCCCCCGTGGCTGAGAACCATGGAGAGAAGGCGGGAGGGAGGGAGGGAGGCGGGGCAGGGGGAGCAAGGCCCCTTGCGGACGCAGGGATCAGTCCCCAAAACGCGCGGGAGAAAAGAAGCGAGACACAGAAAAGGGCCCAGAGAGCGTGTGGCTCCGTGTGCATGCGGTTCAAGAACAGGCAGAAACTGACCGATGGGGACTCGGTGGGAACTGTGGTTACCTGGGGAGGGGTCCCGGCCTGGGAATGGGCGTGAGGGTCCTCTGGGGTCCGGGAGAAGCTTCCATGGTGGACACACACGTAAAACTTCATCAAGCTGTACAAATAGAATTAATTAAGTTTACTCAGGGTTTGTTAGACCTCAATTAAAAAGTACTTACAGAAGGGATGCGGCCGCCCCAGCCATCTGTCTCCCGGGGTCGCCTCTTCATCCCTGAGCCCGCCCTCTGTCAGATAGCCGGCCATCCCCACCTGACAACGCTCCCGTCTCCTCCTCCTGTCCCCCCACCCGCCTCTCCTCTCGGGGCAGCAGCCCCCGACCCACACCCGCACCCACACACCGCAGCCCAGGGCTCCCACCTGAGGGCAGAGAACGCAGGGATGTGCGTGGACGTCTCCACACCCATCCCCAGGGCGCCAAATAGCCCGTGGCCCGTCTACGCAACAGAATAGCACGCAAGGGGCAGGAGCCGGGAGGCCGCTGTGCGGTGACGAGGCGGGGTCGTCCGAGGCGCGGGCTTCAGGGAGGGCGGGAGAGGGCGGAGCAGCGGGTGCAGTTTGTGCCGCCCGGGCTATGCAAAGAAAAGAGGCTGGGGATCCAGCCCATGCCTCTGCGTGTAGACAGTCTCCACGGGGACGCGCGAGATGGAGCAGCGGGAGAGGGGCTGGGGACACGGTGGGGAGGACCAGACGCTTCAGGAGCACTTGCCATCCCTGTGCACGCCTTTGCTTTACCGTGTGTCTGTGTCGTAGGCTCAAGGAAAATATCTATAAAAATTAAACGTGAGAGAATAATTAGACGAGCACAGCTGTGGAAAGGTGCCAAGACATTGTCTCCAAGCCCCCGTTTTGCTTAACGTGCGATCCCATTGAGAGACAGCACAGAACGATAAACACCCAGCCACCCTCCTGCAGGTCCCGGAAGGACACACGCCGAACCGTAGGGAAGTTTTTTTTTACCGGCAACCCCCCCCCCCACCACCATGCTTCTGAATTTTTTTAAAAAATTTTTTATAAGGAGAATCTTTGCAAAACGCTTATGAAAATGTTTTGGGGGTAAGAAAACATATCAAACAAGAGGCATCATCGTCCGGCGTGATGTGTGCGAAGGGGGAGCCTGGGGCGGCATGAGGCTAGAAGCGGGCAGCTGAAGGTGCTGGCAGTCAGGGAAGGCTTCCTGGAGACGGAGGCATCTGAGCTCTCAGAGGATGTCTCCCCTTGCGTCACGGAGGAGGGCCCTAGAGGGGACCTCTCTGCTTAGTGTGTCACCTGCTTCTCTGCCCACCCGGCCGCACCCGCCTCTCCTTCCCCCGTCAACACCACTGACAACCTCCGGGCCGGGATGAACGGAAGGAGCCATTTGCCTGCATCGGACTCTGGCCTTACTTTTCCCTCTTTTCCCTGCTCTGGGCATCTGCTTCCTTCGTAACAATAAATTCAGACGAATCCGTAATCACTACTTTGTGCCAAGGGCTGCTGGCACGTGTTATTCACCTGAACTTACTACTAAGATCAACGTTCCAGTTCTACAGACAAGAAAATGGAGGCACAGAGAGCTTAAGTGACTTGTCCAAGGCCACACAGCCGGAAAGCGGCACGGCCGGGATTTTGAACCCGCACAGACCCTTACCCTCCCGCCGGGCTGTCCTTCCGTGTGCCCATTCTCCGCGCACCCACACCTGCCCCCGTCACCCCCGCGTCCTTCCCTCATTGCATTTCTCCGCCTGTCCCCACCCTCCCTCCCTGGCCGCAGGGCTGCCTCTGAAGAAGGTCAGCTTCTTCTCGCAAAGTACAGTTCAGCTGCTCAGCTTCCGGAAGGCGATCCACCCCTGAAACCCTTTCAGATGTATTTACCTAATTCAAATCTCTCGGGAGCCCGACATGCTGGGACAGTTCGGACGTGTAACCAACACGCACAGCCGGCCCAGCCCATCCAGGCAGGGCGGCCCCATCCCCGGAGCATCGCCCTGCGGAGCGCGGGGCGGGGGACCCAGGTGACCAGAGCAGCCATCCACCCCCGCCCCCAGCCCCCTAGAGTCGGGCCCAGCCAGCTGCGTTTCCGGCCAATGAACCTGCGGCTCCGAGCCGCCTTTTAATTAATTCCGTGTCTCAGGCAGCCGGAGCACGTGGGCAAACTTGTCTGATTCCACTGCGAGGCCCAAGCACATCCCAGTTTGCTTTCTAAGAATAGAAGCGGGAGATGGGGGAGGGCGGAGGCCGGGATCTAAAAATGAATTTGCAGCCCAGAGCAAAACAACCCAGTGAGGAGAGGGGAGAGAAAGGCAGTGCACGCACCGGGCGCCCGGCGGGGGCTGTCTGCTGCCCTCCCGGGTGTGAATCACAGACCTGGCAGTCTGCCCAACTGTCTGGCAAGGATGGGGGTGGGGAGGCGCTGCTCATGTCAGGAGAAGGCGGCTGGGGACGCCCATGGGAGTCTGCATTTTTTTTTTTCCTGGGCTGGTTCGCTCTTCCCAGTAGGGAGACCGTAGGGTGACTCACGGACCTGCAGACTGGGCTGGGGGGGGGGGGGGGGTGCAGGAGCGCCCCAGATGTGGCACAAAGTTTCAGGAAATCGGGACCGAATGCCGGGGGGGGGGGGGGGGGGGGGGGGCGAAGGGGGAGGTTCTGCCCACCTCCCCGGGGAAGCGGAGGGAGAAGAGGAAGCCCGAGCCTGACCGCTCAGGGGGATACTGAGGAGGTGATTGGGGTGGCCGTCGTACTCAGCCGCTAATAATGACAGAATCGGGAACACCGACAGCAACAAAATCACAGAGGTTTCACTCGGTCCGTCGCTGCTGTGGGTCCGTCACCTAAAACCTCTCACCTGCCCCCGCTCTGCTGATGAGGAAACTGAGGCCTGGGAGTTTCCTCCACACCCCAGGCCACGCGCTCAGGGGGGCGGGGGGGGGGGTGCCCACCCGGGTCAGGACGCAGGTGGCCCTCCCGCACGGCCCAGGCCAATCTCCGCAGCAGCGCCTCCCTGAGGACAGTCCCATCTCTGCTTGTCTCTGGTGAAGGCAGTGCCGTCTAGGCGTGGCCGGTGTCGCCCGGGGCGGGGGGGGGGTCCGGGCAGGTGTGAGGTTATGAGGGGTCTTTGGATCCAGCAGCAAAGAACCAGATGCACGGAGAGGGATCTTCCTTGTGTCCTCTTTCAGCCTTTCCAGTGAGATCCGCCATGGAGAAAGTCCGTGCTGGGCACCAGCTCGTCCTTAACGCCCCCCGGCACTCGGGGCCCCCCTTTGAGTCAAGGGAGCCGACCAGCACCCGCCTCGAAGCCCTGGTTTGTTCTCTTTGTGTTTATTTTCCCTTCTTTGTGGAAAGTGACCCAGATCTTCCTTTTAACGGAGCGAGGTAGAGTTCACTTTTGAGATAAACTCGGTTTTAAAAGTGAGTCGAACACTTTAGAGACAAATACTGAAATATTTATGGATGAAATGACATGGTGTCTGGGACTCGCATCAAAATAATCTGGAATTGGGGGCAGCGAGTAGAGATACAGAGGAAACAAGACTGGCCAGGAGTTGAAATTTCCTGAAGCTGCCTGATGGCTCTTCTATTATACTGCATTATACTATAAATAATTTTAATTTAATTCTAGGCATGTTTTAGATATAATTTTATATATTCTATCATATGTTACAGACAATGATACATTAAATCATATATATTACACAGTTTCATATATTTAAATAATTATATGTATTAGAGTATAATATCTTTTACGTTATATATGGGATAGATACATTGAATTATATTATTCAAGCTACTTTGGTTAAAACTCTCCATAATAAAAAGCGGGATTTTTAATGCTATATAAAAAAATTCTCTTTTGTATTTGAGAGAGAGAGAGAGAGAGCGAACAAGCTGGGGAGGGGCAGAGAGACGGAGACAGAATCTGAACCAGGCTCCAGGCTCCACGCTGTCAGCACAGAGCCCGACACGGGGCTCGAACCCACGAGCCGTGAGACCATGACCTGAGCCGAAGTCAGACGCCCAACCGACTGAGCCACCCAGACGCCCCTAGAAAAATTTTTTATTTATTTTGAAAGAGAAAGAGAGAGAACTCTTGAGCAGGGGAGGGGCGGGGGGAGGAGAGAGAGAGAGAGAGAGAGAGAGAGAGAGAATCCCAAGCAGGCCCTACACTGTCAGCACGGAGCCCGACGTGGGGCTCGAACTCACGAACCACGAGATCATGACCTGAGCCGAGATCAAGAGTTGGGCGCGTAACCGACTGAGCCCCCAGGCGCCCGACCGTATAAAAATGTTTAAGTCGCTTTAAACAAAGCAGCTGAGTGACGGTGTGAGTGGTACCAGACAGGTCAAAAGCCATGACGGTGAAGTTCAAGTGTGTGCAGAGCTGGTACACCGTGTGTTTCCCACGTTTTCAGGCTTGTCCTCCTTTCTTGGGAAGCAGAACAAGAACCCCTGTGGTGAGAACCCCTGTTCCCTTCTAGGACCTCCTCCCTCTGACTGTATGGTGGGCCCCTGCTGAGGGCGGTCGTCTGACGCCATCCTCATAGGCCTGCGGGGCCGGGGGGCGGGGGGAAGTATCGCCTTTGAAGTATCCCTTCAATGACATGCAAGTGCAAAACTCGCTAAGATGAGTCCCATCTGGAAGTGGAAATGCGTCAGGAGTAAACAGGGCTGGGTCGAGGGAAGGGGTGTAGCAGGGCTCAGTGCCGGGGTCACTCCCAGGCCATGCTGCAGCACCGCCCCCCCCCCCCCGAACCTCACACTGAGAGCTTGGTGAGAAGCAGGGGTGGACAGGCCTGCTGGTCTACCCGGAGCCCAGCCCTAGGAAGGGTGCACCCGGGGAAGAACCTGAGAGGCTCTGGGCTTTGCTCGTTGGCCAGAAAGGACTTCACAGAATAGAGACCCTCAGGGGCCTTTGCCCCCTCGGGCCTCGCCCAGGCAGGGCTCCAACTGTAGCTGCAAACCACAAGCAACAGCGAAATGCCCCAGGCTCATGGGCATTCGTTCATGTATTCATACCCTCATTCATTAAGTTATTTCATGATGTTTATTTATTTGATTTTTTTTACTTTTATTTTTAATCTATTATTGAGAGACAGAGAGAGACAGAGCGTGAGCAGGGGAGGGGCAGAGAGAGAAGGAGACACAGAATCAGAAGCAGGCTCCAGGCTCCGAGCCGTCGGCACAGAGCCCGACGCGGGGCTCGAACTCACAGACCGCGAGATCATGACCTGAGCCGAAGTCGGACGCTTAACCGACGGAGCCACCCCGGCGCCTCTGATTTTATTTTATTTTTTTAGAGAGAGAGAGAGGGACAGAGAGCACTAGGGACAGGGGGAGGGGCTGAGGGAGAGAGAGAATCCAAACAGATTGCACGCTCAGCATGGAGCCCAACGCCCAGCTCGGTCCCACAACCCAGGGACCACGACCTGAGCCGAAATCGAGAGTTGGGTGCTCAACCGACCGAGCCAGCCAGACACCCCCATTCATTAAGTTATTTAACGAACAATTTTTATACCTCCTGTGGACTGGGGATTGTTCTAGAAGCTAAAAATGCAAGAAGGATGATGACATCTCCCAAGGATGATAACACTGCCACATTAGGAGAACACCTTCATTACCTCCATTTTCAGATGGGGAATCGGAGGCATTCACTGAACGGGCAGGGGCGAGAAGAGAGGAAAACCCAGACGCACAAACAACCTAGCTGACCTTGACTGAGCACTGACCACATACTGTGCCCTAACCTTTCCCCATAAAACGGGGCAGGTAGTAGACGCCCTCTGCACCCTGAGCTAGGAGTGGCTCGAGATTTGCTGAGGTCACCCAGCTGGCATGCGGCCAGGCGGTAAATCCAACCCGACAGACTCCTGGCCCCTGGGCCGTGCCCTGTGCGTCACCCATCAGGGACTCGAGAACAAGGCTGCCAGCCTCATGCTACGATGACCGCTTGGTAGCTGAGAAAACCGACACACAGAAAGAAACGGACACGGGGCGCGCCTGGGGGGCTCAGGGGGTCGGGTGCCCGATTTCGACTCAGGTCGTGATCTCGCAGTTACTCGGTTCAAGGCTACGCTCCCGCCGTCTGGAAATCCTCACCCTCTGGGCCGGGGGCCGGGTGTGAGCATCGTGCGTGCTCCGGTTCAGGAGGAGGAGCCAAGCCGTCCACGCGATCCGGCGACATTGTTGCAACCCGGATGCTGAGCCGCGAGGCCCCATCCCCGCCGTGTGGGTTTGGCGCGCGGAGAGCAGCCCGCCGCCGGACGCACCTGCCTCTCGGTCGCCGGGGCCCCACCCCCACCCCCACCCTCACCCCCACCCCCACCCCCTCTACCACATTCTTGGCGGTTCCTAGACCAGGTTCCTCTTTCTGAAAAGCCTGAAGCGGGCCCTCCTCTCGAATGCACGTGCACATCTCCCCAGCCTTGCTGTTTGATTTTCCCAAACTGGACACACCTCCTCCCAGCTCCAGAACGTTCCTTCTAACCTTCCAGCCACCTCCTCACTCACTCCTTGGGTAGAGAGAAGCGGAGAGGCCTAATTGGGGTGTTTATGATAGGCGGGAATATTACTGAGGCACTTAAGAGGTTATTAACACCTTTTATGAACCTCATTGTTTAAAAGCCTGCCACGCTCAATCAGTTTAGCACCATTAAATCAGTATTAACAACAATCCTGCGACTTACGCTCCAAAATGTCACCATTTGATAACACTCATGCAATGCCGTGCCTTGCAAAATCTGGGCAAAACAGGTGAGCTCCCAGCTTCCCCCGCAGACACGTGTGCTCAGCTTGGCAGGCCCCGAATTTAAAGGGGGTGCTCCTCCTACCTGGGGGCTCAGACTCTGCTCCCCATCCTGCTGCCTCCCACACAGTCACCCATCACTAGAGCACGTCTGGGATCCTGCTGGAGACCTTCCTGAAAAATCCCCCCACCGAGCGCCCCACTTGGAAGAACAAACATGCTGGGAGGTAGGGGAGGGGCCTGAGAACAATAGGGCACCCGCCCGAATCGAATCCTGCAAATCAAGACACGTTTCTATCTTCTTCATGCTTGCCCAACAACAGAGACGCTTGTCCAGTAAAAAGTGTTGCCTTTCTCCCCACGCCCAAATCCCTGCTCTGCTCCTGGAAAGCTGTGTGAGCTTGGCCAAGTGACTTCACTTCTCTGTGCCTTCATTTTCTCACTTGTAAACAGGGCATCAGCCTGGCACCTCCCTTGATAGTCTTGTAAAATTAAGGGAGAGAATCGGCGTACTCAGCACAGTGCTTAGCACCTAATAGATGCTCGATAAAGTATATTACCTCTCAAATTCCAGGTAAGATTATTAGCAGGTTGGGGTGTATCTTTGCAGAGTTCGGTGCACCTAGAAAATACATCTGCAAGCATGTCTCCCCAACTTTGGTTTTCATTGTCCTTTACAAAACTGCAACCATCCCGTTTTATTTTTTTATTTTTTTTTTCAACGTTTATTTTTATTTTTGGGACAGAGAGAGACAGAGCATGAACGGGGGAGGGGCAGAGAGAGAGGGAGACACAGAATCGGAAACAGGCTCCAGGCTCCGAGCCATCAGCCCAGAGCCTGACGCGGGGCTCGAACTCCTGGACCGAGAGATCGTGACCTGGCTGAGGTCGGACGCTTAACCGACTGCACCACCCAGGCGCCCCTGCAACCATCCCATTTTATACCGTCACACATCTCCTCCCCGCCTTTGGTGCTTTTTCATGAGGCGGGAAGTCATGGAGAGCCTTCTACCTCCGTGTTTACTGATGGAGCAAACTTTTTCTGGAAAGGGTCAAATAATAAATATTTTAGGCTTTGTGGGCCATCGGGTCCCTGTTGAACCTACTCTGCCATTGCAGCTTGAAAGCAGCCATAGACAATATGTAAACAAATGGCTGTGTTCCAATAAAACTTTATTGACAAAAACAAGCCTTGGGCCACGGAGGGCCAGAGCTCTACTGCAGCCCCACCCTGTGAAGAGCTCCCTGGCATCCCCGAGCTGCTAACTGTTACTCATTCAGGTCCCTCCTGCAGGGCATTTGGTGGTTTCCCAAATTTGACTTTGCACAGGATGCTTGTAGGTCTCACACCCAGATCCCTGGGCCCCCGGGGCCAGCGGATGCATTCCTCCCATTGGGATTGCCCCATGGTGGGGGAGGTGCCCCTTGAATGTTTCCAAGTCCTACTTTGAATGCACCAAGCATACCCTTGTGCAAAGAGAGGGTGGAAAGGCACATCCAGGGATCGGTTGCTCCCACTCGGCTATTTTCTGGGCAAAGGCAGAAACGATTCTAGACACATAACCTCCTCAGGTTCACCGAGCAAGGTGGAGGGGAGTGAAGAGAGTTTCACGAGCGGGAGCTCGGCCCCGGACTGATGGACACAGGCCCCACCTGTGTCCGCTGTGACCCGATTCTAACCATCCTCCACCGTCCGTGTCGTCTACACTGCCAGATTAGGGGACAGAGGTTTAGCAAGTGGATGGCAGAATACACTGAGTCATGGCCCGCACCTGTAGTCATATCTCCATAGAATTTATTTTAATATTTAAGTGGTTGCCAAAGCGTAAACACCAGGACCCTTCCCATACAAATCGGGGTGACGGCATCTCTTGAATATTCGGAAGGCAGAGCGAACGCGGCCCACGTCCTTCAGTCAGGGCATAGCCTTGGGTATAGGGCCGTGTGGATTGGAAACCCAGCGCCATGAACTTGGACAGGCTGCTTACGTCTTGGGGCCTCGGGGGCGTCCGCCACAAAGTGGTGATACTTAGAGAGTGTGCTTCCTCCTTCTCAGGCTCCTCGAACTCACTTAGGTCTGGCCCGGCTCGGGCCGCGCACGGGCCGGATGCTCTCCCTGCACTCAGCTCCTTTCCCAAGGACCCTCGTCACTTTGCTTCTCTGGCCTCCGCTCAGGGGTCTCATCCTCAGGGAGATCCTCCCAGACCTGCAAACCCAAAGCCCCTTTGGGCTCCTACCCCTTTCAGATCCTCTTTCGGCCTCCCCAGTAGGACCCGAATCGGGATCGGCGAAGGTCTGATGTCACGTGGCGTCTGCCCGTTTACTATCTCCTCCCCCCCACCCTCCCCCACTCACGACTGCCTCGTTCAGTCTGTGACGGGGCGGAGCCAGGATTCGAACCCAGCTCCTCCGACCAGAGTGGCTCTCTCCTCTGCCCCCGTATTTCACCTTCCTCCACCCTAAACGGGGTGACAGTGCCCAGGCCCCGGGCCTGTCCGAGCATCGGCTGAGTCTGTAAGGTCCCGCAATGCCCTGCGCAGGGCCGGCAAAGAGTCAGTTACCACCGTCCTCTTCCCAGCTCAAGACTCCGCCCAGTAGCCCCAGGAGGCACCGGCCCGTGTGATTCCCATTTTATAGATGGGCAGGCTGAGGCACAGAGAGGTTAAGAAACATGCCCCAGATACGACAGTTGGCGAGGCAGGAGCCTGGATTCGCCCTCACACCCTCGCCTCCTAACCCCCACGGGGCACTGCCTCTCGGGTCCACCCTTTGAGGCAACAGGTGCTCCCGTGGGCGCCTATCCCAAGGCAAGAATCAGATGGTTACACACCGGGCAACGTGCAGGGGTGTTCTCCACAGCATCACATATGAGCGATGAAACCTGGGAGCAACCTAAGTGTCCATCCCCGGGGGATTGCTCAAATAAGGAATAACGCAGCCAGCATGGATGCTCTGCCACCAGGAAAGACGGGGAGAGATCTATATTCATTAGCACGGGAGGCGCGACAGCTACGTGGAGAAAAGCAGCCACGAAGCAGCATTCTCAGTGTGATCTATTTTTGCTTCAATATATTGAAATATGCGTGTGTGTGTATTTTATATATACATATATGTGTGTGTGTGTGTGTGTATATATATCCCCATGTGTGCAAATATGCATAGAAATGAGGCTAGAAGAAAAGGCATCAAAATGTTAAAAGTAGTGTTTCTGGGCAGTAAGATTCTGGATCCTTTCCACTCTCCGTCTCCTTATAATTTTCTGTTTTCTCTATTTTTTTCCCATGAGCATGTATTGCTTTTATAATTGGGGGCGAGTGGAGAAGTAAAAAAACGATTTGGCTATTTTCATTTTGAAAAAATGTACAACTTGCTTTCTAAAGCGCCTCACGAGAAGTCACGGGCACCGCGCTGGAGTCTCAGATCTCAATCCAACCCTTCCTGATCGCGGCTGCACTTGTTCTGGGGGCCGGAGACCTCATGACTTAGCCAGCCAATCCTCTAGGGACGTCAAAGGGATGGGCTGTCACTCCCGCGATTCCTTGTGGATATGGCGACGCTGACGGCCATCACTCCCCTGCTCACGTGCTGGTGTAAGACCCCGTGCTGCTGGCCCACTTGCTCTGGACGCTTCTTCTCCCCGCTGTCTTTGAAGAAATAAATGGCTGAAAGTCTCAGAGCCCCGAGGGAATCGGTCCCATCAGCAGCCCGAGGGACCTTGGAAGCCCATGCTTTCCCAGCCCCACACCTTGATTTCGGATGAGACCGCAGCCCCAGCCCATGCTTTGATCTCAGCCAGCTGTGATGTAGGAGCAGAGAGGCCAGCTGAGTCACGCCTGGACCCCTGCCCCACAGAAACTGTGAGATACTGAATGTGTGTTGTTTTCAGCTGCGAAGCTTCTGGTCACTTGTTGGACGACAGTAGATAACTACAAGAGATTCATTCATTCATTCATTCATTCATCCAACGCAGCTCTGCTGAATAGGATTGCTAGATATCGCAAATGAAAAATCCAGGATCCCCAGTCATATTCGGATTTCAGTGAAACCATGAAGAACGTTGTAGTAGTAAGCGTGTCCTCTGCAATATTTGGGACATACTTATGCTAATACGTTCTCCACTGTGTACCTGAAATTCAGATTTAGCCAGGCACCCTTTATTTTATCCGGCAACCCTCCTGCTGGACGGCATGGAAAAGATACAGAGCAGACAGCTGAGCATATCCTTACCTTCTGCTGGAAAAGCCTGGACAGCAAACCCTGGGGACACCCTGGAAACAATCCTATAAGGCCAGCTTAGTAAAGACGGGAACCAAACCCCGAGTGCCTCTTTTGTAACCCCAGATCTCCAGCACCACGTACCTGTCCCTGAATTGAAGCGTCCCCGCGTTTTGGCTCTCCTGGGCCAGCATATACCTAGGACGTGCCTCCGGGATTCCCCGCAAAGGACAGTGGGGGCTCTTCAGACTTGACGCTCTCCTGTCCTCATGGAAGCAAGCCACCCCTTCCCAACAGCTTGGTTGGGGCTGGAGACTCTATGGTTCCTGGCACCAAGTTACAAAGGTGAGTGAGAGACAGTTTTATCCCTCAAAGGGCTTATGGCCTAGTTGGGGACAAGCAGGAAGATGAGGGAGGGAGGGAGGGAGGGAGGGAGGAAGGAAGGGGGGGAGGAAGAGGGAATGAAGGAAGGAGGAAGGAAGGAAGGAGGGAAGGAAGGAAGGAAGGAAGGAAGGAAGGAAAGAAGGGAGGGAAGGATTCCGAACCTGCCCAAATGTTCACAGAAGCATGGTTCCTAGTGGCCAAATACTGGAAACAGCCCGAATATTCCTCAACAGGAGGCTGGGTAACCAAACTGTGGCGTGTTCCCACCAGGGACTACTCCCCAGCGGTGAGGGGACAAATTGCGGACGTTCACAAGAACAGAGAGGAACGTTACAGTCGTAGCATCGAGGGAAGAGGCTAGACGCACAAACAGGGCGTGTGGCAAAGTTCCAGAACCATCAGCTGGATCTGCGGGTTAGAAGAAACAGGGTGGGGGCTGCCGCCGAATGGGAGGGAGTGACCCGAAGGGGCGGGGGAGGGGGGGTCCGAGGTGCTGGTCATGTCCCGTTTTTCCATCAGGGTGCCGCTGTGGTCACTTCGGGAAAAGTCACTCACCGGGTCACGTCTGATTTGCGCGCTTTTCTGCGCATGTGTGTTATCCCTCGATAAATAATCGCGCGGTTTGAAAAACACACAAAACACCGAAGAGGTAGGTTTATGAACAGGTGCGTGGCTGAGCGCGCCGGGGCATATTCCTGCGGAAGAATGCTGCCCAGAAATGAGAAGCAATGAGCTGTTGCTACACACGACGACGCGCACAAATCTCAAAATAATTATGTCGAGCGAAAAAAAGCCGGAGCAAAAAAAAGCCCGTACTGTATGATTCCATTTATACAGAACTCTAGAAAATGCAAAGTAATCTATAGTGACAGAGGCAGATGAGTGGCTGCCTCGGGGGCGGGGGCGGGAGGCAGGTGACCGGGGGGGGGGGGGGGGGGGGGGGGGGGACCCGGGGAACCTTCTAGCAGGCGAGGGAGGTGTTCAGAATCACGACGGTGAGGATGGTCGCAAAGGTGTGTCCGAAGGTCAGGCGTGATCATGCCGTGAACCTCGACGCGCGTGGGTCCTTGGTTAAACGGTCACCCACGGGCGACCCCGGGCAGAGAACGGGAGAAAGTAGGGAGGCTTCTATCACTGAGGCCCCCACAATGTCTCCTAGGGAACAGCGCCTGACGCTGGCTGGGGACACCCACCTGCCTCTGCTCCTCTAGTGCCCGGAACACGCTGACAAGGTCTGTATTAATACTGCGCGCATTTTAGGTGGGGAAACTGAGGCCGGGGGCGGGGGTAAGACCACGGCCCCCAGGGCAGGGATTTCCGACACGGAGTGATTGTTGCCCCCTCGTGAGGGTCGGCAGAGTTACAAGATAAAAATACAGGACACCCCGTTAAATGTCAACAAATAGCTTTTGAAAAATGTTCATTTATTTATTTTGAGGCGGGGGGGGGGGGGGGGAGGCAGAGAGACTCTGTCAGCACAGAGTCTGACGTGGGGTTCGATCTCGCAAACCTTGAGATCACGACGCGAGCCCGAATCGAGAGTCGGACACTGAACAGACTGAGCCGCCCGGGGGCCCCCGAACAAGTCACTTTTTAATGTAAGTATGTCCTAAATATGGAACGGACGGACGCACGCCAAAAATAAGTCACCATGTACCTGAATCCGACTGTTAACGGGGGTCCCGTAGGAGGTCGTGTGTGGAGGCCGCGGGGCTCGTCACAGCCGGGAGACGTGGCCCCTGGCATCACGACAGCGCCCGCAGGACAGAGAGTTCCCCGGCCCCGAGTGACGACAGGGAGAACGCTCAGAAATCTTGACCTGGGGCCACACCTCAGGCCTTGAGGTTCTAGACCGACCCCGAAGAGGCCGGACGTGGGCTGGAGACCTAGGCCAGCTCACGCCTCACTTGGGAAGGCTCACAAACGAGGAGCACAGAGCCAACCGCCCCCGAAAAGAACGGGCTCATCGTCATGTGCCTGGGACACGTGTGTCTGATGGTCGCGTTTGTGGGGAGAGGGTGTAAAATGATACACGGGGGTCTAAAAATAAATAAATAACTGGAGAAGCCCGAATTAGCCGTCTGATGGTTTTAGCAGGGAGAGTGGGTACAGTTGCTCCAAGCATCCTGGTTTCCTTGGATACGTTGGCCGAGCATTAGCTGGCTCAGGCCAAAAAATAAAAGATTTTCGAGAAAGAAGCCACAGGACGTTGCCGCCGCGGCTGGTAGCTCTCGCTGGGGCTCCGGGGACAGACAAGGGCTTGGCTGCCTCTGGTCGCAGCACAGTGCGGCGGGTCTGAGTTCAAATTCTGGCGCTCAGAGTAACCCCCCCCCCCCCCCCCCGCCCCCTGCCGTTTCAAGTGCCTTTTGAAACGTCCCCGAGCCTCCGAGAGGTGGCCTTCTCTGTTCGGCGAAAGGGAGGATGCCCCCCCACCCCCACCCCCACCCCCACCCCCCACCCCGCAGAGCGGTACAGGGTGCCGGGCCCCCAGCAGGCACGGAGCCAGCCCAGCACCTGGCGACTGCTTCCAGCACGGCTAGAGGGGACGGCACAGGTGGCCAGCGTGCTGTGCGTGCAAACAGGCGCCCTCACACCCGTGCCCGGCCGGCACTCTGGATCAGTCAGAAGCCGTGGCTAGACCCTGGGCATGCGGAGTTTTAAAGCTCCCTGGGGGACTCCGGGGTGCGGTCAGGACTGAGATCCATTGTCTAGACCGGGCTGGGCGTCAGCAAACTTGGTCTGAAAGGGCCAGAGAGGAAATATTTTTGGTTGGTTGGGCCATAAGGTCTCTCGCAGCTATTCACCTCTGCTGCGGCGGGGCAAGCCACCATAGACGACGTGTGTGAACGATGAGCATGTGTGCGTTCCGATAAAACTTTATTTACGGACCCAGACCTTGCGTTTCATCTAGCTGCCGTGCGTCCTACAGTATTATTCCTTTCGTCTTTTTCCAAAACGTAAATGACCACTCTCAGCTCCCAGGCCTTTCGTACGTAGGTGTTGGGCTGGATTTGGCCACGGGCTGTGGATTGGCACCCCTGGTCTGGAAGAACCACGTTCCGTTTTAATTTAACTTTATTTCATTGAGCATCTACTATCCACCAGGCACGGTGCCACATTCTGGGGTCGCAGCAGGAGACCTTATAAATAAGGGACCTCATCCGGGTGGGTCCCCTGCTCTCTGGAAACCAGCCCCGCTGGGGTAGCCAAAAGGATCCCGTTTCAAAACCAGTGAAGTGCGATCGGTCCCGGGAAGCCTGCATGCTGCCCCCCACCTTGGGGCTGGACTTGCCCCCCTCCTCCTGCAGCCGTCCCTTCACCAGCCGACGTGTTTTCCGGAGCCCATCACAGAGTCCCCTCGTATTCTTTTTATTTTTAAGTTTATTTATTTTTGAGGTGGGGGAGGGGCAGAGAGAAAGAGAGACAGAGAGGGAATCCCAAGCAGGCTCCGCACGGCTCGGCGCAGAGCCCGACGTGGGGCTCGATCCCACAAACCGTGAGATCACAACCTGAGCCGAAATCAAGAGTCAGACGCTCCACCGACTAAGCCCCCGGGGCGCCTGAGCTCCCTCATGCTTACATTTCTTTTTTTTTTTTAATTTTTTAGTGTTTATTATTTTTGAGACAGAGAGAGACAGAGAGCAAGCAGGGGAGGGGCAAAGAGAGAGGGAGATGCCCCCAGAATTCAAGGGGGAACCCTTGCAGATCCTGCACAGCTGGTGAGGCCGAGGAAGGTGGAGAGAAGTGGGGTGACCCACCCTTTGATCCCGGGGCGACTGGCGCCAGACCGCGGGCACTCGCTCGCCCGGGACCCGGGCTCGCGCTCTGGGGGCGCGGGCCACGTGACCTTGGCACACGGCTCCTCCCACCCGCGCAGAGTTTCACGGGCTGGCACCACACGTGTCCGGGGGCCGCCCTCCTTCTCACGTGCCGTCCGGGCACATCTTGCAAGTTGCGTTCTGCGATCCGCTTCAGTTCGTGCCAGGAAGCACTCGTTCACGGCAGCAAAGCTGAAAAGAGACTTCTCTCCGCCGGAGGGTCAGGCCACCTCCCGGTGGGCCCGATTTCACAGCGGCCTGACGCCCGTGTCATCCCAGGCCTGAGGCAGCGCCGGCCCCGAGTGGGACCTCAGTTCCCTCATCTGCGAAATGGAGCCATGACGGCTGCCCAGAGACCTTCAGTGAGCGGACGATCGCGTCGCTGACACCGCGGCCCCTCCCCCGTGCGCGATGGGACGAGACAGGGTGCACGCAGCTCTCGAGACAGGCTCGCAAGTGGCCCTTACCGTGGCTGGGGTGATTCCTAGCACCCGTGTTACTATTACTGCTGCCGTCGCTGTTGTTGCCGTGATCCTTATCCCACCCCCCACCCCGCCGCAGTCCTGTCTTCTGATTCCAAATCCAGGTCCTTCCGTTAAAGGGGAGAGCATCTGGTTTTTTTGCTTTTTTTCTTTTTTTTTAAGTTCAGATTCAGGGCACCCGGGTGGCTCAGTCAGTTGAGCGTCTGACTTTGGCTCAGGTCGTGATCTCAAGGTTTGTGAGTTCGGGCCCCGCTGTCGGGCTGGCTGCTGTCAGTGCGGAGCTCGCTTCAGATCCTCCGTCCCCCCCTCTGTCCCTCCCCCACTCGTGCACTCCTCTCTGTCTCTCTCTCAAAAATAAAATAAACATTTAAAAAATAAATAAATTCAGATTCAACATCAATTTTTTTTTTCAACGTTTATTTATTTTTGGGACAGAGAGAGACAGAGCATGAACGGGGGAGGGGCAGAGAGAGAGGGAGACACAGAACCTGAAACAGGTTCCAGGCTCCGCGCTGTCAGCACAGAGCCCGACGCGGGGCTCGAACTCACGGACCGCGAGATCGTGACCTGGCTGAAGTCGGACGCTTAACTGACTGCACCACCCAGGCGCCCCTCAACATCAATTTTTTAAGTTTATTTATGTATTTTGAGGGAGAGAGAGAGAGAGAGAGAGAGAGCACAAGCAGTCAAGGGGCAGAGAGAGAGAGGGAGAGAGAGAATCCCAAGCAGGCTTCGTGCTCAGGGTGGAGCCTGACGTGGGGCTCTATCCCACGACCCTGGGATGACGACCTGAGCCTCTATCAAGAGTCAGACGCTCAACTGAGCCATCCAGGTGCCCCAAGAACATCCGTTTCCAAAATGCCACAGCCTTGGGGCGCCTGGGTGGCGCAGTCGGTTAAGCGTCCGACTTCAGCCAGGTCACGATCTCGCGGTCCGGGAGTTCACGATCTCGCGAGATCTCGAGTGATCTCGCGTGAGTTCGAGCCCCGCGCCGGGCTCTGGGCTGATGGCTCAGAGCCTGGAGCCTGTTTCCGATTCTGTGTCTCCCTCTCTCTCTCTGCCCCTCCCCCGTTCATGCTCTCTCTCTCTCTCTCTCTCTGTCCCAAAAATAAATAAACGTTGAAAAAAAAAATTTAAAAAAAAAAAAAAAGTGCCACAGCCTGGATTCGAATGCCGCCTGTACCAACTGGGCCTACGACCCACCCTCCCGGGGCGTCAGATGCCACGTCTGTAAAACGGGGACAAATATGAGGTCCTGGGATCCTGGGATCCTGTGAAATAATTCAGGGAAAGACCTCAGAAAAGCGCTCAGCTCGGGAACCAGGCTGAGTTCACTGCGATTGCTGTAGGCCCAGGGCCGACCACACACCCTGCTCTCTTCCCATGATGCCGTCGGCCCCCTTCCCTTCCTCCCTCCCTCCCAAGTCTTTGACCAAGTGATTTCGGGACCCACAGGTCAGAGTGACAGGCCACCTGAACACGGAGGTGTTGACCCCCTTCGACAACAGCCAATTAAGACTTTTCCCAAAAGTGCCCAGACCCAGACCCTCCAGGAAATGAAGCGGGCCCGGTCCCTCTGCCCTGGGGGACCAGAGAAAAGGCTGCAGATAGCGAACCAGGAAAGCAGTTTGGCGGCCGACTGAATCTTCGCAGACCCTGGAGCCTCCCTGCACCACCGGGAGAGGCTGGTTCCAGCCAGAGAGGCCTACGTGGCCCTCCTGACCTCCAACACCTGTTTGCCGTCTCCCCACACAGGCTGCCCCAGTCCCTTTGAACCCTGAGACAGCTTCAGAGAAGGCCAAAGTAAATAGTGCTCCAAACTGGGGACACGGCGACCTATGCCAGCAGAAAGCCAGTGTCTCTCCTTGGGGAGGAGGCCTCTGTCGCTGACACCTTCTCGAAGCAGCTCCCCTGTGCCTTCTCTGTGCTGGGCAGGAAGCAGGGCTTCTATGGCAGGCCGGCCAGACAGGTCCCCGCCCCCCCCCCCCCCACGGTGGAGGGGGAGGGGATTCTACCAAGGGAAGGTGACATTTGTGCTGAGCCCTGAATGATAAGTGGTTGGCTGTCCGAAGACCATTCCAGGCAGAGGGGGCAGCAAGAGCAAAGGCCCTGGGGTGGGCTGGTCATGTCCCAGGCCGTGCCGCTTTGGGTACAGAGGAGGAGAAGCAGGAAGAAATCAGGCGGGCCGGGTGGCAGGTGGGGTACCGGCAGCCCATGCAGGGGTGTGGGCTTTAGTCAAAAGCAGTGGCGGCGGGGGGGGGGGGGTGTTAAAAATTGTACCCGCCTTTCCCGGGTGACTCTTCACCCGGTTCACCTGGGGGCGTTTGGCTGACAGGAGGCCTCGTCCGTCTCAGAGATTCAACCCGAGGCAACCCCGGTTTGCTTTTCAGTGGGCGAGAGGTGATCTTCTTGTCCTGGGTGAACAGGTTTGGAGTTTGCAGCTGCCCTGTCAGGCTTTGGGCAAGAAGGCAGGTGTGAGATTTGCAGCTCAGCCCGGAGCGCATACGTGTGTGTTCGTCTGTTTCCCTGACAACTTCTCCGCTCAGAGGGATGGGCAGAGAAGCAGGGGGACTCGGGCGTCCCTTGCGATCCCCGGGCTCTGTGCCTCAGGAGGTCAGGGACCGCATCTGTGCGGCTCACAAGCAAATCAGCTGCGGCCCGAACACTGAACGAGCCAGTAGGACGAGGGAATGAAGAGTAAAATCCTGGTAGACGCTGTGACCGCCCTGGCTCGCTTCTTGGAAGAAAACTTACAGAGTGTTTCCTCGCTTCTAAGAAGCGATCAACACGCCATGGATTCAGTAACGTTTCCAGGAAAGGGAGCCCCGAACGAAACGTGTCTACCCACCGTCCCTGTTTCAGAAACCGAAGACCGTTAACTTCGGGGAACAGGAAGGTCCCGGGTTGAAGAGCGTGCCCCCCAAACTCAGGCCCGCCCGTAACCTCAGGATGTGACCGTATTTGGACATAGGGCCTTTCTCAGATGTCATTAGTTAAGATGAGGTCACACAGCATTTACGTGTGCATCCAAGGACTGGTGTCCTTATAAGGAGGCCAAGTGAGGACAGAGGTGGAGATCGGATGGGGCGTCTATAAGCCAAGGGACACCCAAGGATTTCTGGCCACCCCAGAAGCAGGAGAGAGGCCTGGGGCCCCAGAAGGACCCAGCCCTGCTGACGTCCCGATGCTGGACTTCTGGCCTCCGAAATCTCTCTGATTTTGAGCTGCCCCAGAGATGAGAAGCAGACGTCTTGGGCTCGATTTTGCCAATTCTCCCCGCCCCGTTGCTCACGGTGGCTGCTGAGATTAGGGCCCGCCATGCAGGCCAGACGTCAGACAAAGAGAGTTCCAAACCTTCCACACATCCTCACAACCTTGGCAGCTTGAGACAAGCCTTCCCTCACAGTTCTGGAGGCCAGGAGCCTGAGACCAGGACCCCAAGGCCCAAACCACAGTGTCGCCAGACCACCCTCCTTCCTGAGGCTCCGGGGGAGCACGTTGTTGCCCCTTCCAGCTTCTGTGGCTGTGATGGCTCCCTGGCTTGGCCCGAATCACTGCAGTCTCCACCTCTGGAGTCACAGGGCCTTCTCTGTGTCAGCTGTCCCTCTGCCTGTGTGACAGGGACACGTGTGGCTGCATCGGGCCTACCTGGATAACCCAGGTAACTTCCCGACTCAAGACCCCTAGCTGAATTACACCTTGCAAGCAGAGAACAAAACACATGATTTCCAGACTGGCTTCTCAATCACATGGCAATCCTGGACTCTCTCCAGCAACATTCTAGAACAGTCCCATGACAGGCCCTACCCCAGGGGCCCAGAAAGGGAAGGGGTGAGTCCTGGGAGCCAGCAAAGGTTTGTGCGGAATAAACGTTGCGTTCGCTTCCCATTAGGAGACACCCCCACCCCCACCCCGTTGCAGGCCACGTCAGTGCCTTCAAGACGGGCATCATGACGGGCAAAGAAAGTCAATGAAAGGAGTGGGGAACCTGAGGCAAACTCAAGCCTGAGTCCTCTCCTAAAGGGGACCACACCTACCCAGCTCCCTCCTGCTATGGTGTGATCTTTTGATTTACCAGGAAAAGCCGGAAATGAAGATCTGTTAATGTGAAAAATCCTTTTTTTTTTCAACTTTATTTATTTTGAGAGAGAATGAGTTGGGGAAGGGCAGAGAGAGAAGGAGAGAGAGAATCCCAAGCAGGCTCCGCCTGTCAGTGTGGAGCCCCATGTGGGGCTCGAATGCACCAACCCCTAGATCATGACCTGAGGTGAAAACAGGGTCAGACGCTTAACCGACTGAGCCACCCAGGCACCCCGAAACATGCTCATTATTAAATAAGCAACTCATGTTTTTAAATTTGCGGTGTTCTGGGGCGCCTGGGTGGCGCAGTCGGTTGAGCGTCCGACTTCAGCCAGGTCACGAACTCGCGGTCCGGGAGTTCACGATCTCGCGAGATCTCGAGTGATCTCGCGTGAGTTCGAGCCCCCCCCCCCCCCCCCCCCCCGTCGGCTCTGGGCTGACGGCTCGGAGCCTGGAGCCTGTTTCCGATTCTGTGTCTCCCTCTCTCTCTGCCCCTCCCCCGTTCATGCTCTGTCTCTCTCTGTCCCAAAAATAAATAAACGTTGAAAAAAAAAATTTTTTTTTAAATAAATAAAAACAAAAAATAAACTTGCGGTGTTCTTCAGATCAGGCAAGACACAGCCAGTGGGGTCCATCAGAATCCTGCCCGCATCTGGGAAGGTCTTCTCTGGAGCAGTATAGGAAGAAGGCCCAACAACTGAGGCCCCGGGGACAAATGGACTCGGGTTGTGGGGCCTCAAGCCCATTAAAACCCCCAAGCCCCAGTTTCCTGATCTGTAAAATGGGGCGATGAGACACCTCAGGTTGTTGGAAGTTTATATGGAGACGCTCCAGGCAGAAAGCCCAGAGCACAGGGCCTCCCGGAGGGACGGGGCTGTAAGGGTTGCGCGTTACTATTGGACGCAACCTACAATCACTGTGTAAAATTCACCCAAACAACCATTCTGCCCCTTTTGCTCCCCTAAAATTTGTTTTTGAATAGATTGTGGGACTTCAAAAAGGTCGGACAGCTTCCTGTTCAAGGTGTGGAAATGCAAGGTCCGTGATACTCTCTTTGGGAGAAGAGATTAGTGACAGACCGGAGGCCCCTTCCGAGAGGGAATTGTCCAAGAGGAGGCCCCGGGACTCTGCCTGCCTTGGGTCTGTCCTGTTTAGGGTTTTCAGGGAGCACTCACGTGAAGCCCCATGCTTGTGAAATCTGTGAGTGACCCCAAGGGGGAGGAGGAAGGAGCTCTGGGCTGGTGGCTGAAGGTCCAGGGTCCGAGAAGGTCTCTCCAGTGGTCGGTAAGGGACAGAAAGCGTGAGTCTCGGCGCTGGGCTTCCTTGGGCCAGTTCCAGAGGTCAAGGGTGACCCAGGAAGCATCAGGTGTTGGGGGGGGGGGGGTGGGAAACACCAGCAAGTCTCAAATGGCTGTGGATGGGGGGTTACAGTGGTATGACCCCCTCAGAATACTGCCTGGCGATGTGCCCAAGCCAAACCTCTGGCCCCATATTCCCACTCCTGCCAGTGAGCCCGTGAGTGCTCACGCAGAGACAAGCCCTAGGATGCCCATGACAGCCCCATCTGAAACAGCCAGCAGCTGGGAAAAAACACAATTAACAAGAGAGTCAAGAGAATGGGCAGGAGGATGGCTAAATCCTGGGCAATGAAAAGACACAAACCATTGTTACACCAAGGAGGATGTGTCTCCCAGACTTCACAAAAGTCTGGGAAAAAGTCAGACTGCAAAAATCAGACTGAAGAGAGCTCAGACTGTATGATCCTGTTGATGTGAACTTAAGGGACAGGCAAAGCAAACCCACAATGGAAGAAGCCAGAAGGGTGGTTATCTCTGCAACGGGGTGGGGTAGGTAGTAACAGGGAAGGAACAGGAAGGAACTCTCTAGAGTGAGAGACATGTTCTCTATCTCAGTCTGGGTGGTATACTTAGGTGTATACCGTGTAAAAGTCATCCAGCTATATACAGTAAAGCCTTGGATTGCGAGTAACTTGTTCCACGAGTGTTCTGCAAGATGAGCAAACATGTTTTCATGTGTATTTATTTTTGAGAGAGGGAGAGAGACAGAGAGACAGAGAGACAGAGCATGAGCAGGGGAGAGGCAGAGAGAGAGGGAGACCCAGAATCGGAAGCAGGCTCCGGGCTCCGAGCTGTCAGCACCGAGCCCGACGCGGGGCTCGAACTCAAGAACCTTGAGATCATCACCTGAGCTGAAGTCAGATGCTTAACCAACTAGTAGCACGTGAGGCTGACTGTCACATGATCACAACTGAGCCAATGGTTCCTCTCTAGGTCACCGGATAGGCTCCTCGTTAAAGCTGCACAAAAAGACAAAGGTTCCATTGAGCCAGCAGACGGCAGTGATTCCGTTAGTGATCGTTGAAAGCCGTCCCACACGACAACCCTCCTCTCTCCTGTCTCCCTGACACCAGCCACGAAGGCTTTCAAAGGGAAGGGCAGGGCAGTTTATTTTTCTTCGTATTTTGTATTTCCTTTATCGTGTTGTATGTTACGGTCCTGGGATCACTTTCATATGACTATTTTCGGGTCGTGGAACTTCTCACCTGCGTTTCCGTTATTTCTCACGGGGAACTTCGCCTTGATACACCAGTGCTTTGGATTACAAGCGTGTTTCCGGAACAAATCATGCTCGCAAACCGAGGCTTTACTACTTTGGGATTTACGCACTTTAGAGAGAGATGCTCTGTCACAGTAACAAGCGAAAGGTAAAGCCGGGATAGAGGGGACAGCTACAGCAGGTGCAGGTCCATGAACCAGGACTCCCCAGGTGAGTGGCAGAGGTACAGACACCTGCAGGTGCCTTTGCTTGGGAACTCTCTTGCTCCATCCTGCCCCAGGCTGACCCCACCCAGCCATGTGCGGTTCCGGAGGACACGGCAGGCCCGTGCACCACCAGTAGGAGCAGGGCCCCCTTCGGGGGGTGAGACCTGTGTCGGTCACATGGGACTCTGGCCTCAAAAGGAGCTCCGAGCTCTGTCGTTACCTGGACACGATAAATAACTTTTTCAACATTTTTATTTATTTTTGGGACAGAGAGAGACAGAGCATGAACGGGGGAGGGGCAGAGAGAGAGGGTGACACAGACTCGGAAACAGGCTCCAGGCTCCGAGCCGTCAGCCCAGAGCCTGACGCGGGGCTCGAACTCACGGACCGCGAGATCGTGACCTGGCTGAAGTCGGACGCTTAACCGACTGCGCCACCCAGGCGCCCCAACGATAAATAACTTTTGAACGAGGGGCCTACATTGGTGGCTTGCTCTGGGCTGCACAAATTCTGTCGCAGGTCTTGAATGGGAAGCCGTGATGTTTAACAGCCTCCTCAATGCCTGAAGGACCGTTCTATGCAAAGAGAAGCACGTTTCTGGTGCCAGGCACGTGATGTTACGAAAGTTCTCAGCAGGCCCATCTCAGGGAGACGTAAGGAAGAACTTGTGTGTGTGTGTGTGTGTGTGTGTGTGTGTGTGTGTGTGTGAATATTCAATTAGAGAAGACTTGCCATTTTGTAAATATTAAGTTAGATAAGACATGTAATTTTGTGAATATTCAGTTAGGTAATATGGGTAAGACCCCAGAACACCTTGCACATAATAGGGATCTACTCATCTACTCGTTATTAACTGTCATTTTTTGAGAGAGAGAGAGTGAGCGAGCATACATGGAGGGGGGCAGTGAAGAAAGAGAGAGAGAGAGAGAGGGCGAGAGAGAATTCCAAGCAGCCTCCATGCTGTCAGCGTGGGACCCAACCCAGGGCTTGATCTCGTGAACTGTGAGATCACGACCTGAGGTGAAATCAAGAGTCAGACGCTTAACGACTGAGCCACCCAGGGGCCCCTTAACTGACATTCTTTATCACATAAACCGTTACCATCTATCAGATTCAACCACGGTGCTAAGAATTGGTCTTTGAAATAATTATTCAGCAAGTACATATTGAACATAAATCATGGTGCCCTCCACGAGCACAGGGTACCTGCCCAGTCACCTCTTCCCCTGTGGAGCTCACGTCCTTGCAGAGGAGACAGAGTAGGAGCTATGATGGAGCAGGGCAGGGGGGAAGTAAGGTGAAGCCGCCTTGCTTCGTGGTTCCACGGAGAGAAGCGTGGGACTCAACAGCGTGCCTCTCGTGGGTTCTAGCCTACGCCATCGGCCTGGCACTGAGTAGATGCTCAGTAAACGTCTGTCGCATGGATGCATGCCACTGCACCTGCTCAACATCCTACAAGGTACCTGCCGACACAGCAGGCGCGGGGCGAGGCTGAGGACCCGGGCTTGGGGAGCCCAGGAGGCGTGGACGATGGCACTGGCGCTCACTCCTGGGGGCACAAGACCCGAGTCCCTGGGCCCCGCCCCGCCCTCCGCCCACCAGCCCCGCCCTCCGCCCACCAGCCCCGCCCTCCGCCCACCAGCCCCGCCCTCCGCCCACCACGTGGATTTAAAACCCACGCGGCAGCCCGGCTCCTGCCCCTCCTCCACCATTGGGCGAGGCCGCCCTCACTCGTGTCCAATCGGGTGACAGCTCCCGGAATCCGAACTTCGGATTGGCCCGTCCGCTGTGTCACTTTGGGCTGCCCCAGCCGCCAACCTTGTCTGGCGCCCGCCCCCTCGCGTCTTGACTCGGAGTTAAAGGAGCCGCGGGCGGAAGACGCGCGTGTTCCTTCAGAGGCGCTTTGAGGAAGCCCTGAAAACTTTTTTTGTCTTTTAAATTAACGTTCGTTGTAGAAAATACAGCAAACGGTGTAAGAATAATGTAAATTTCATTTAATCCATTCCCCAAAGCTAACCACTAACATTTTGGCGTGTAACATTCCAGTCTTTTTCCTAAGAGCCTAATTTTATTTGTGTAAAATTGCGATCCAGTTCTGCAGCCTGTTTTTAAATTTATTTTATAAAACACGTTTCAAATCACCATCAAGTAATCTCCGAAAACATTGTTTTTAACTAATGCTTTTTCTTTGACCTTCTTTACCTTCTTTCACTAATCCACCCCCCTTTTTTTTTCTTAATTTAGTTGCTTGTGTTATGAACAATGAAGCTGACATCAATATTCTTGTCCTTAATAATCAGTTCTCCGATGATTTCTTTAAAACATGTTAACTTGGAACTACGGGCTGACGATACCCGTATCTCCAGGACCTAATACACGTCGCGAAAGTGTTTTGCATTCATTCATTCTGTGGATGTGTGTTATATGTGCCAACTGCTGCTAGGAGCTGTGGATAACACAGCACAGGTTGAGACAGGGGTACCCCACGCCCCTCTCGAACATGCGGTATCATTTATTTCATCACCTTTGGAGCCAGCTCCTGGACGCATGTTCCCAAGCCCCCCTATGAGCACAGGGCTCCTTGTGCAGACAGGAGGGGCCATATCTCCAACTCTAGGTGGGGGGAGGGGGGCTGCTCCAGGGTGTATTCTGGGGGCCACTCCCGTGTGGGGACAGCTGGGGCCACACGATGCCCCATTCCCCTGGATTCCAATGGTGCTTGTCCTAGAGGCCCCGGGGACATCTGAGCATCTGTTCACAGAAACGGACACTGAGGACACACAGGGCACCGTCCAGCTGGGGTGAGGGACGCTGAATAAAGCAACTACAAGTCATGAGAAATGTCGCTGGGGGTAACTTCTCCAAAGGGAAGAAGGGGATTCTGGGGCTCCTTTATATTTCACAGGAGACTGGAAATTCCCGGAGCACGGAGCACGCGAGGATAATACACTTCTCAACAGCTTATTCCTGCCAAGTGCCTTCCTGTACGTTTCCCATCTAATCTCCCCAACAGCTCTCTGAGTAAGGACCTTTGTGATCTCCATTTTAGTTATTTATGTATGTATTTATTTATTCATTTGCATG
Source organism: Prionailurus viverrinus (assembly GCF_022837055.1). NCBI lineage: Eukaryota > Metazoa > Chordata > Mammalia > Carnivora > Felidae > Prionailurus > Prionailurus viverrinus. The sequence continues at coordinate 5,482,617 of NC_062563.1, forward strand.
TTTATTTTTTTAATGTTTATTTATTTTTGAGAGCGAGAGAGACAGAGTGCGAGTGGGGGAGGGGCAGAGAGAGAGGAAGACACAGAATCCCAAGCAGGCTCCAGGCTCCGAGCTGTCAGCACCGAGCCCGACGCGGGGCTCGAACCCACAAACTATGAGATCATGACCCGAGCCGAAGTCGGACGCTCAACAGACTGAGCCCCCCAGGCGCCCCTGTTTATTTTACTTTTGAGAGAGACAAAGAGAGAGAGAACCCACAGGGGAGGGGCGGAGAGAGAGGGGGGACAGTGGATCCAAAGCAGGCTCCACCCACACTGACAGCAGAGAGCCCGATGTGGGGCTCCAACCCACGAACCGTGAGATCACGACCTAAAATCGGACGCTCAACTGACTGAGCCACCCAGGTGGCCCGGTGGTCTCCATTTTAAGGAGGAGGTAACTGAGGCCCGGGGTCAGTAGTGAGCTTTCCCGATCGAGATCACGACAGTAGAAGTGGAAGGGTGCACTTGTCCGGCCTCAGTTTGGGGTCTGCAGAATTCAATGTTTGGGGACTGGGTCAAAGAGTAAGCGAGCTTCCCCAGAGGGCAACCTCTGTGATGACAGGGCCCAGCCTGTCCGGTCACCATGGGCTCCCGGGGCCTGGTGCCAGTCTGTGTGAAGCAGGTGTGAGGCCAGTCGTCCGCCCAGCCGCCAGCCGGGCACTCAGCCCTCCCTCCCTCCCTGTGACTAGCCTGGCGGCAGCCCGCACGTCCAGCCCCCTTCCATCGGCCCCTCAAAACCAGCGGCAGAGTGCGGCAGCCCAGCCTGGCCCCGAATGCCTTTTATGCCACCAAGAATCACTGTTTTACATTATTAATCACTCCTGACCACAGCAGAATTTATCCTTCACGAGCACAGAGACACAGAACACTTCTTCTCAGGTGTGTCTGGCCAGTAAAAATGGCTGGAACGACGCACGGTCCTTTCTGGAAGCGCGTTTCCGACGCGAGCTGAATACGTCTGAACGCGTTGAAAATCCTCTCAGCCTGCGAGAGAAAGGTCTGCATATTAAGTTATGGACGGTACCCAGACACCCTGGACCTGAGCCTGGAGTCAAGAGCGGGATCCCGGCTCCCCTAGGCATTTTAGCTCCCGGCAGCTTGACTTGGCCAAGTCCGGTCCTGGCCCGGGCCTCAGTTTACCCATCTGCCACAAGACAGGATTTGGCTCTAACGTTTCCTTCTGTCCTTTCCTTCTGCCCACCCTTCTTCTCCCTGCCTTGGTCCCAAAGCCCTGTCTTCTCTGAACGACCCAGTTCTCCTAGAACCCGGAAATACGAAAGTGGATGGGAGAAAAGAGACGTCCGCCCTGGTGCGGGGTGCTTCTAAGGCCAGTTCCGCCAGCCTTCTTCGGCTTGCTGCCGGAGAGCTCAACCACGTGACATGGGTCCCAGAGCTAAGCTCCTGCATCAACACCTAAGCACGCACGACACGACCAACAAAACACACAGCCCGCACGTACCTGCCCTCCCCCCAGCACAGGTATGTGCCACACGCACGAACCCACAACCCACAGCACACGGTCTACCCCGCCCCACCCCCAGTGCATCCTTAGGGCTGGGACTTCTGGTTCCAGGCAAGGAGTTGTTCCCCTTGGCGGGTGCTGGCCCAGGCTTCTGGCTTCCGGATACTTAGCTAGAGGCTTGTCCAGGATGGGCATCCATCCACCTGAGAGGTGCAGGTGTGGGGGGGTGCGAGCGAGCCGGGAAGAGACAGTTGTCGGCAGGTAAGTGACAGAGGCAGCCCCGAGGGTGACTTGTGGGTTGCGATGTGTGGGTGCCACTTACCCCACCGAGACTTGCCAAGTGCCCGCTGCCTGCCAGACCCCCGTCACTCACCCGCCAGGGGTGTAGACCGAACCAGCTCTCCAGAATCGTCACGTGGAGACAGGCCATGAATGCGCCACCACATGGAGCCGCTGCCGCTGGTCCCTGGGCTGAGGACCTGACACGCACACCACCCCTCACTGTGAAATTCTGGGTCCACCCCCCACTGAGGGGTGGGGGGGGCAGGCTCAGCGAGGGGAGGCCGCCTGCTAAGGCCACCCATGCCGGGTTCCGGCAGCAGGTGTCCCTCTGAGTTCAGTCTTCCCCTCCCCCCACCTCCGCTAACTCCTGCCCCCTGCTCCCCGCAAAAGTCAGCTGCTCCTTGGCTTCCGAGGGCAGGGGGAGCCCAGGGGAGCCTCCAGGAAGCCCAGGGAAGAGCCCAAAGCCCATTGGTGAAGGCCGCATGGACCCAGGCAGAGGTGGGAAGGGGGCTCAGGCTGGAGGAGAGGAGCGGAAAGCCTCTTCTGCTGAGGCTCAGACTTGGGCTCCGGGCCCCAAGGAGCTGTATCCACACCTTGCCCCGCCTCACCTGCGGGTGCCCACCCACGCCTCCGTGCCCCCATCTGTCAAATGGAAATAATAATATTAGCTCGGACCTCCTGGGGCTGTTGTAGGGACCCAGTGAACTCACTGTGGATCCTCACGCAGATTTGTGGCTTGGCGACGAAGTGTCTAGAGTAGGGCCCGGTTCCCGGCTGTGTCCAAAAGACATGAGCCCTGATTAGTGTTTGGAAACAAAACACTGGGCTGGACCCGAGGAGGCTGGAATCTGCCTTGTCCCCACTGCCCACAGCCAGAGCAGGCCCCGCGCCGACTCAGCAGGGCACTTTGCACAATGCCCAGGGGACACAGGACACGGCCAGCCACCCTCGGCCCCGCCAAAACCCACGCAGCCTTCTCCTGGGCTTCCCGACTGGCTGCCAGGGCAGGCCTGGCCCCCAAGCGGCAGGGCCCCCTGGTTCCAAAATTATTCATTATTAAGAACTTCAAGACAGTGATAGGAGAGCCTTAACCTAAGCTTGGGGCCCTTCTGTGAGAGGACCCCCCCCCCCCCGCCACCGGTACCTACATGGGTCACACTTGTGAAGCTGGCCACGGGCCCCAGCCCAGCCAGCAGGGATGTGCCTCTAGCAGGAAGGCCTCCTTACTGGCGTGGACAGGACCTTTTCTCTCTAAAGAGCCCCTCTGGTGGTTCCAAAGCCACACTCAGGGCGGACCGCAGCACTGTCCTGTCTGGAGGCCCTGAAAGGCCCGTCCTGCCGGTCACCCGAGGACATACACCCATTTCACAATCCTACGCCCCGTAACCGGGCTGGGCACTGGCTGCTCCTGGCCTGGGACTCCCGTCTCGCTGTCCCACCTGCCCAGAGAGGCCACTTCTTGGGCTCCAGCTGCATCCAGACCAAGGCCCTTTGTATTCCTTTTTTTTTTTTTTTTTTTTTTAACATTTATTCATTTTTGAAAGACAGAGAGAGACAGGCTAGAGAGAGGGAGACACAAAACCCGAAGCAGGCTCCAGGCTCCGAGGCATCAGCACAGAGCCCGACGCGGGGCTCGAAGCCACGGACCACGAGATGGTGACCTGAGCCGAAGTCTGCCGCTCCACCGACTGAGCCCCCCAGGCACCCCAAGGCCCTTTATATTCTTTCCAGCTTTGCAGTCAGTGCCTCTCTGAAACCAACACCCGGACTTCTGTGTTTCTCCATTTGTCGTCTGTTTCGCCTGCAAGAAAAGGAACCCCAGGAGGGAAAGGGTTTGTTTGTACCTGGCCCTAGGAAGATTCCCAGTACCTGTGAATTGAATGAAATGCCACCTCCTCGGGGTGGGCTTCCCTGACCACCACCCTGGCCTCTAACTCATCATCACCATACCTGAAGGGACGTAGTTTAACTATGAATTTGTCTGTGAGTCTGTAGCCTCTCCAGTCCGATCCCATGTGACCCCCCCATGTCGCATGAGGGTGGAGATTTTTTTTTTTGAAGTTTATTTATTTTGAGAGGCGGGGGTAGGGGGATGGGGGGGTGTGGAGAGACAGACGGAGAGGGGGAAAGAGAGAGAGGATCCCAAGCGGGCTCTGCCCTGTCAGCACAGAGCCTGATGCAGGGCCCAATCTCACAAACCCAGAGATCACATCTGAGAGGAGAACCAAGAATCAGACGCTTAACTGACTGAGCCACCCCAGCGCCCCGAGGGTGGGGATTTTGTTTTGTTTCTTGCCCTGTGCCTGGTACCCAGCAAAGAGCCTGGCACTAAATTGGAACGCAATATTTGTTGAATGAATGAAGAAAAATTTTTCCCCCTGATTTATGGCCTCCCTCCCACAGACTCTTGTCCAGCAGATTTGGTCCACCCTCCAGCACCCACACTCCCCGTAGGGTGAGTGCTCCCACGCTGCACCATTCACACCTTGGCCCTGCAGCGTGACCCTGGACAGAATCTGTGAGCTTTGAACTCTTCTTCCTGTGCCTGGTCTGGCAGTGGGCACTATCCTCCTCCTCACCGAATTCCCGGGGCCACAGTGCCAGGCACACACAGGGCAACCAGATTTAGCAAATAAAAACACAGGACGTCCAGTCAAATTTGAATTTCAGATAAGCAACACACGAATTTTTAGTATAAGTATATCCCAAATATTGAACAGGATATACTTATACTAAACGTTATTTGTGGTTTATCCAAAATTCACACTTATCTGGCAGCCCCAGGCACACACAAAGCTTCCCATGCATGTGGCTTCTCAAGTTTATGCTTCTTCCAGAGCAATTCTGTCCTTTCCTAATACCCACCTTAGCCGAGGACCCGTCATGGGGTGGAGCCTTCCCAATTGACAATCCTCTCCTCTGTAAACAGGAAGACCCTAACCCTAACCCTAACCCTGACCCTGGACCTTAACCCTAACCCTATCATCCCGGACAACGACATCATTCACGATGCCATTTTGCAGAGGGGGAAACTGAGGCAGTAGTGGTGAAGGTACTTGCCAAGGTCACGTGTCCCACTCATCTTTGGAGATGGCGGTTGTGACCACCATGCCTGACGCCCCACTTTTGGAACCAGGGCACAGACCACTAAACAGTCCCTCCCAGGTGCCACCATTAGAACAGCGATGTCACACTGTAGGCGCTCAATAAATGTGGCCACTGCTGTCGTCCCAGGAAGATCAACCAGAGGTCAACCTTGTGGGTAAGTTGTCGCTGTTGTTTTTTAATGAATTGAATTCACTGGTTATTTTTTGCCTGCTGGTGGTTCAGCCTCAATTGTGTAAATACTGCTTCATTTCCAAGACAATCAGAGCGCCCTGATTTCTCACTGCCAGACAGCTCAGAGCCTCTGCAAGAGATTTAGAGGACAGGGTGGTTCCTGGTGTCCTGAATCCCCAGCACCAGGGGCTGGAGCTCCTGAGAGTTTGTGGATAGAGTGAAAGAAGGAACAGGTGAAAGGGGAGGCTATGACAGTGGTCTTTTTTGGCCCAGGAGATGGGTGGGACCCATGGTTATCCCCAAGCCCAGCCTCCATTTTTAGGGTCCCCCAAGCAATGATCAGGACCCTCCAGCTTTTCCTCCAAGCTGCAGAAGCCAAATTATAACAATGGGGCACCTGGGTGCCCCTCAGTTGGTTGAGCACCCGACTTCGGCTCAGGTCGTGATCTCACGGTTCGTGGGTTCAAGCCCCACATCAGGCTCTGTGCTAATGGTTAAAAAAAAAAAGTCCAATGAAAACAAAGAAGACGAATTGGAGGAAGACGTCCCCCGACCCCAGATCTGCTGGCGAAGTCCATCCTTCCTCAAGGTTGGGGCTGAGACTGTCCAGCCCATTGCCGGGACGCCCGCCATACAGGCCCTGAGCACGGCCCACCTCCCGGTCCCCAGGGTTGGGCACAGCTCCGAGAGTCAGCTTCTCTTCCCAAATGATGGTCGGTGCCTTTGAAACTCCCTCTGTGCTGGACACCCTTGGACCCCTCCATAAACCCCGAAACCCCCAATCACCCCTGAGCTGGGGTCTTCCAGAAAGTTTTCTGCCTGCCCTCTTAAGAGAACAAGAGACATCACTGTGACCAGCTGCCCGGAGAGATGTCACCCACTCCCCGGGGCTGGCTTTCTCAAAGTTCTGCAAGTCTCTGGGCGGGTTACCGTCTATTAAAAGGAAATAATAATTTTTAGACACTCCTCCTACCCTCACCCAATACAAAAGGAGCCTCTGCTCATGACTAAACTCCAGGAATTGAAGGGATACGTGGAAATGTAAAGAAGGAGAAAAATATGGGGGAGGGGGGAGGGCGGGGGTGCAGCTACCCCAGGGACCTGGCTCGTGTGAGAGACATGTGTCCTCTTTCGTATAGCCCTAAGCAACCAACTCCCCAGGCCAGGCCAGTTCCCACGTCTGGAAAATGGGGATAAACCTTTCTGCCGGGGGGAATAGGTATCAGGTTGAGTTAATATTTGGTAAGTTTCTGGCACAAGGTAGGCGCTTCACAAGTGCATGTAAACCAGAGACTTAGGCAGAGGTCTAGGAGAGGGCACACCAAATTGTGGAGAGTTTGGAGATGTGCCAGGGAGAGGGCCTCTGACGTAATATTTTAATATCTTTTTCACCAGGAGAATGTGTTCTTGTAGCACTCGGGTAATTAAAACTTAATGAAATAAAAGTACACCCCCGCACTTCCTCGCCCACCTTTGAACTCCGGAGGAGCCCCCCCCCCCCCCCCCCCCCCCCCCAGCCAGCGGCCCCTCGGGCAGCAGACAATGGGAGTGGATTCGCCCCCGGCCCTGCGGGCTGGGACATTACACAAGTCCCCGACACGTATTTACATGACAAGGGCTCCCGGGCGTTTCTCCGGGCTGTCCGGGGCGTGTCTAAGCGAATTCCAGTCTTACCCAGTCGACCTCCTTGGGGTCGGGTTAAAGTGCGCAGGGGGCGCAGGGGGCTAGAGGCCCCGTGAGGCCGCAGACCTGGAGGCGGGGAGTTTCCTGCGAATCAGGTAGGGAGCCATCGGGAGGACTCCCCCCATCTTCTCCAATTCTCCTACCCGGAGTCTCAGGGACCTCTTTGTGGCGGCGGGGGGTGGGGGGCAGGCTTCCCCCCAAACCCGGGTCAAGAACCTCGGGGGCCCAGAACGCAGCCGCAACGGGCGGGGCAGGGGGGAGGGGGTGGGGTGAGCCCGGGACGGAGTGTGTGCCGGGCGGGTGTTCCAAACTGACCCCAGTAGGGGCGGGGACGCTACGCCCCTCCTCCGCCTCGCCGGTCCCGGGTCTACGCGGGCCGCCTGGCTCTGGCCCTTTAAGAGCCCGCCCCCTTCCCTGTCACCCCGCCCCGCGGCCCGGGGAGGGGGGTGCGGGGGAACCTCGGCGGGGATTGGCGCAGCGCGCGCCCCCTCCCCGGCCCCCGCGCGGTGGGAACCGGCAGCCCCGTCTAGCGCTGACGTCAGACCGTCTGCCTGCCTCCGACCGCGGTCTCGGAGCGAAACCCGATCTCCTTGGACTTGAATGAGGAGGAGGCGGCGGCGGCGGCGGCGGAGGCGCTCGGCTGCGGGAAGCCAGCAGCGGAGGCTCAGCCCAGGCGGCAGCGCGCGCCCCGGCTGCCGGCCCATTTCCCGGACGCCACCCGCGGGCACTGCCGACGCCCCCAGGGCTGCCGAGGGGCGGCCGGGGGGCACAGAGGAGCGCGGCCCCGCGCACTGAGTCCCGCGGCGCCCCGGGAACTTGGCGGCGCCCCCAGCCCGGCGAGCCGGGGTGCGCCTTCCCCGCCGCGCGCCTCCTGCATGCGGGGCCCGAGCGCCGGGCGCCGGCCGGAACCCCCCCCGGCCGCCCCCGTGCCCCCTGCGCCCCGCGCCGCGCCGCCGCGCCGTCCATGCACCGCTTGATGGGGGTCAACAGCACCGCCGCCCTCGCCGCCGGGCAGCCCAATGTCTCCTGCACGTGCAACTGCAAACGCTCTTTGTTCCAGAGCATGGAGATCAGTGAGTGACCCCGCGCCCCCCTCCCTTGGGGCCCCGTCGGGCGCGGACCCCGAGTCCCCGCGCAGCTGCGGGCGGGGGCCTGGGCGGTGCGCGCCCCCTCGGGCCGTGCGCCCTGCGCCCCGGGCGCGCCCTCCTGGCTCGCGGCAGCTGGCGGCCGGCCCGGCTTTGTCCCGCGGCGCGGCGAGCCTGGCACGGCCCCCGCTGCCCGCGCCCCGCCCGCTGGGACTCGGACCCGGGGTCGAGCGGCGCGGAGGGCGGCGGGGCGCCCGGCGCGGGAGGGCTGGGGCGGTCGGATCCGCGAAGTTTCCATTTTATTTCCCTCAGGGGCAGTCTCGATGGAGCAATGAGGCCGGCTCTTTATCAACTTTGGCCGGGGGAAGGGGGGGGGGTTGGCGGGCGTGTGAGACACTGTCTGGCCTGCGGGGTGTCTGGGGCCCCGGGTGTGTGTCTGGAGTGTGCGCGGCGCTCACGTCTCGGTCTGTGTGAGCGGGTCTCCTTGCGTCTGTGGAGTGTGCGTGTCTGTGTGTCTGTGTCTGGCGCGTCTCCGTGTCTGTGTGTCTGCGTTGCGGTCTGTCCCGGGAATATGAAGTCTTCCTGTGTCTCCGCCTGCGTCCGGCTCTGGGTGCGTCTTTTGAGTGCGTGCATCTGTCCGGGGGCTCGGGGGACCATTTGTGCCCAGGTGTCTGAATCCAGCCAGGGCTCGGCGCTGGTGGGTCTGGCCGAAGGTGGATCTGGAGTGTGTGTCTCATTGTGTGAGTGTCTGTGTCCCCGACGCACCTATAAATAGCCTCTGTCTGGACAGCTTGGCTCAGCCTGGCTGGGACCGTGGTTACAAATGAGTCAAAGTTTGGGGCTGTCTGTGTTTGGGACTGCCTTGCCCTGGAAGGAGGACGGAGGACGGAGGCGAGGGTGGGGAGGGGGTGTTTGAAGATTGGTACCAGCTCGCCCCACACGTCCAGAAGTTCAGACAAATAAGCCTCAGATTGCCCGTGCGTAGCCCACTCAGGTGGGGGTCGGGCTGGGTGGGGAATGGACTGCCACTCCCTGGGGTCTGCCTTCTAACCGGTACCCTGTCCCCCAGCCCATCCTCTGGGGGGGACCTCTTGCCCCTCCGGGCTTCCCGTGTCTCCGCCCTCGCCTCTCAGCACCCCAGGCAAAGGGAGCACACTGCGCTTCTCAGCAAGGGCCAGCCTCCTTCCAGCTGGGACCTGGAGAGGCAGACACCACTGAGCAGGGCAGTCACCGGGTGACTCATAAGCCAGTTTCCGCAGGCGGCTGCCACAGTTGTGGCCCCTGAGCCTGTACAGTGAGGCACAAGAGGTAAAAATAGCCCGTGACCGGCCCTGCTGGGGCAAGCTGGCCAGTTGTGGTGGTGGGTCCTTCCACCCGTGACTCCCCCACCCTCCCTCCAGTCCAGGAATTGAAAGCCTTGTCCCCCCCCACGCCCCCGCAAGGTGCCCCAACCCCCCCCCCCCCCCCCCCAGGTGCCCCAACGCACCAGGCCAGCGAGGTGCCTGGAGAACCTGCCAGAGCCAGCGTTTGCGGAACTGAGTTGCATTAAACCAGATTGTTTCCCAAAGGCCCTTTGTGAACTCAGGAGGCTAATGAAATGCACGGGGATATTATTAAAATATGTTCGCACATGTTTGGAGAGAGCCTCGCCAGTGCTGAATGGATTGCTGCTTAAGTACCCTCAGTGCCTCATTGCTCCCTCTCTTCTGGAGAGCCGCCTTAGTGGACTCCCCACGGGGGGGTCCGCGCTGTTGTGTCTAACTTATCATTATGAGGACTGGGCACAGGCGTTTTGCTCTTGTCCTTTGTGTGGAGGACTTTTGAAAACATGCCTTCTTACTCCTGCCCCTTCTTGGGCTGTTCAGCCCTGATGATATTTTGGCTGACACCGAGGTGGTGTTCAGTCCCATCGCCTTCGACCTGTGCGCTTCCCACGGTGGGGCTTCTGAACGGGACCCTCGAGGGGAGCCCCTGGAACCCTGGCCTGCTCCAGCTGGCCCCAGGATGGGACATGAGTCACCGTGTTCAGTGTGTCTTTTACACACGGCCCCCTACTTACTGGAAGAAAGCCCAGGGCAGGAAAGGAAGTGATCTTTAAAATGCACGTATAGTATAACAGTTTGTTGGAAGTGCTAATCAGATCTCCCCCCCCCCCCCCGCCCCACAAAGGGTCTCGGGAGGAAGCTTTCAAGGCCTGGAGGTTCTTCATACAAGAAGATGGGGAGGAAAAATTGAAAGGTGGAAGGAAGGCCACATTTCACAGGACAGGAGTTCAAGACGGTTTGCAAATAGGACCTTAAAGATGCATTTGGAGCTGGGCTGCACAGGGGCGTCCGGTGACTTCCTTGTAGAGGAGAGGAAATTGTTCTTGGTAGCTTCCTCAAGCCACTCGAGTTTCCTCATCCGAAAAATGAGATCCTGATGGTTGAAATTTGACATTCCACCATGTTTTAAGATGGGGCCTCTGCCTTCCAAAGCCTGGCTGGAGGCTTCAGGGTCAGCACTGGCTCCCCGCCCCTCTGATAGTGCTGGGTCGCTGCTGTGGGGGTCTGTTGCCCTAGATTTCAGAGCTGGGTGGAGCGTTGGCCAGCTCAGGCTTTATAGATGAGGGAAGGTGGCAGTGAAAAAGCTTTGCCCCGGGTCCCCAAGCCACGCCAGACCCAGACCCCGGAAGCACACACACCGTCTTCGGAACTTGGAACTTGGGCCCCACGGTGGGTCTACCTTGGACTTGGGGTTGGAAGAAATCAGCAGCATCCCCGTTGCACCTGGGAGGGTGGGAACCGGGCTGTGTCTGGGGAAGCCAGGTCTCTGGGATGGTCTCGACTTTCATAAGATACTGCCACCATACTCCGGGGTCCCCCATCCACCCTGAGAGTCAGGAGGTGAGGGATGCTTTCTGATGGGAATGCACTCTTCCCAAGACACCCCACAGAAGAATACGCTATTCTTTAAAAAAAAAAAAAAAGCCAGGGGTCTTGGGGTTAAAAACAGCCAGCTCAGGTGACAGCCCCCAGAGCCGACAGTAGGGAGTTGGCTGGGCGACTTTTCAGGAAAGGATTCCTCGCTGCACGTGTGTTTCTTGACATTCTTGTTGGCCTCTTTACAGGTCTGTGTCTCGTAGAAATTAGCCCCTGCCTTTCTCTTCCAGCTTCTGCTGTGGCTTTTGGGGGGCAGACAGATGCCTGGACAGACTGACTTGTGCCATGCAGCTCTTGGTGCCCGGACAGCATGTCTGGAGGGCCCTGCCCCAGACCCACCCTGGACCCCTGCCAGTCACTATGGTGGCAGCTTTGTTCCCTAACACCACCAACGTCACTGAGCCTCTGGTTCCTCTTCTCCAGCCAGTTCCAAACAGATATCCCCCAGACTGGAGACTTGGAGGGAGTCGCCGGCCAGGAGAAAGCCACCGGCCACCTGGTGTAGTGATGTCTCAGATCCAGGGTATCTCACTCCGGGCACTAGGACAGCCTTGGGGTGGGGGAGGGGGAGGGTGCGTTATGTGCTGGGTATCGAGCAGCACCCTTGGCCTCTGCCCACTAGATGCCCATTGGAGTGGGATTCTACCCCCCACCCCCGCGTCAAGTTGTAACACCCCAGCAAGTCTCCAGGCTTCACCAGATGTCCCCTGGGGTGGCGGGGCAGGGGGGCACATTGCCCTAGCTGAGCGCCTGCCATTTTAATCAAGTATTAGTTTTGTCCGAGGGGCTTGGGGCGGGGGGGAGGGTAGACGTGAGTTGCCAGAAACTGAACCTCGGTCTCGTTCGGCGAGCGGCCCCTGGGGAGGCCGATGGTCTTGCTCAGAGTTGGCACCCGCCAGTGATTCCCTTGGCCTTTACTGAGCGCCTGTTATGTGCCGCGCACTTGGGATGGGGGCTCTGCTGGAGATCCCGGTTTTCGTCTCGGATTTGCGTTCTTTAGGAGGAGAGACTCTGGCATCGTGCGAGCTTGGATTTCCGGACTCGGTTCTGCCTGTGGCCGACTTCGTGCCGGCTACCCCGCGGGCTGCCTCAGCAGGGACTTTTACCCCACGTGTTTTCTGACCGTCCCGGGTTTAGGCTGAGGTGCACAGGGGTTGAGTTGAGACCGGATGTCAGGGCAGACGGTTGGCCGCGGCTCCCCGGAGCTCTGGGGCAAGCCAGCCATGCCAGCCAGTGTGACCCCAGGTCAGGGGCGGGCTTCGTGTCCGTGAAGGCACAGAGTAAGTCATTGCTCCGGGATGCATGCACGCAGACCCGCACGCACGTGTCCGTGCATATCCGGTGCACCCACGGCCTTGGGCGTGCACACACACATGCACGCACGCGTGCACACACAGGCCCAGCCGCGACCACTCTCCGCCTTCCTCGCCGGCCTCTCTGGGTTGGGAATGGTTTCCCCTTCTGGGCATGTAAGGAAAACAAGGCCAAGTGTGCTCGCGTGCGTAGCGTGCCCTCTGAGCTGTGCAAATTTATGCTCTCTGCCTTGGAGAGAGAAGGGGAGTGGATGGGTGTGTGCAGCTGCCCAGGAGAGGAGGCTGTTGGGGAGGATGGGGCGGCGGCAGCTTTTTTAGGACATCAGGGGGTGCTCAGCCTGGACACCTGCTGTCTCCGTGTCCCGGCCCAGGGCCAGGCCGCGTCTGGTTCCGGTTTGGTGAGTTGTTAAAATGGAAGAAAGTCTCCTAGAGGAGGCGCCTCGCGGTGGGGTCCGCAGCAGAGGGTCCGCGTGGCCTTTCTCCTCATCGGACTTTGTCATCCAGAGACGGAGCTCGCGGGCAACTCGGGGTCTGGGGTCCTGCGCGGAGACAAGGAAGGCTTTCACGGGGAACTTGGGAGGCTCTCCTCCTGCCGGCCGTGGACGCGCCGAGGAGGCCATCAAAGCCGAGGGCCTGTTTTGTGCTTTCTGAAAGGTGTCGTGTGCACACGTGCATGCACGTGTGTGTGCGTGCGCGTGCCAGGGCACGCTTAGGGGCACGTGTGGGGGCCCCGTGGGCCGGCATGCCCGCTCCTCTCGGTGCCTGGCAGCAGTGAGGATGGCCCCATGCTGTGCCCGGGGCTTCCCGAGGCTGGTGAAGCGCCTGGCGGGCTGGGAAACCCAGGTTTCTCTGGCGGGGAGGGGGCTGCAGAGCCCTGGGGGTGTGAGTCCCGCCCAGGGGGCAGCCCGGCCTTTCCGTTTAAACGGGGAAACGGACGGCTGGAATTTGATGGAAAACGCCTGACAGTTCTTTTTTTCTCTCACCTCGAGGGCCCCACCGAACCTGCTCACAGGCCCGATCTCCCCCCGGGGCGCAGTGGGGCTGAGGGTGCGACGGGGGCCAGAGGCACGGGCCTCACTCAGCGCTGCTCCAGAACCGACTGGCCGTGCTTTGGCTCATCTGGAACGCAGGAAGAACAACGGGTCCTGCGTGCTGGGGCGTTGTGACGCCTGCGAGGTTACCGTCGGGGAGTGGGGTCCGGTGTCTGCACCGCTCGCTGTTCATGCGGGTTGGCGGTAACTGAGGGGGGTCAGTCTTCAGCTACCCACTCTGCCCTGTCCCCTGGCGGTCACTGGCTGATGAGGAGGCCTTCTCCCTCCTGGGGGCTGGGGTGCTGGCACTCGCTGGGATGTTGGAGTCAACGGGCGTGTGGGGGGGGGCCGTGACCCTGAAGGTGGAGGTGCTTGAATGTGTCACTTTGCTTGTCCCTGCCAGGCCCACCGCAGAGCTGGCTGGGAGACCCCCAGCAGACCTGCGCCCCCAGGAGGAAGCCCCCCACCGTCTCCTAGGGACCCCCGTGGCAGCTTCGGAAGGGGGAGGGGCTGCATGGGGCCGTGAGGTCAACAGCACCGTGACATCCAGATGCCCCACCAGGTCCAATGCAGAAGACGACCCCGGAAACTAGGGATGGCTTGGGGTTCCTCTTTTCCTTTTTGAAAATTAACTGCAGTTTTTAACAAGCGAGGGTAGACAGGCCGTGAGCCATCAAAATAGGAGCCTGATCTCCCCCCCCCCCCCGCGCGGCAGGTGGGGTGGGGTGGGGACACGTCTTCTGCTTGACTTCTCCCTGCAAGTACACGTGACCTGTGTCTTCACCGCTGCCCTGCCCCCTCCCAGGTGAGCGGCGCCCCTCCGTGAAGTCGTGACAGCCAGTCTCCCTTTCCCTTCGGGTGACACCGCAGACGTCTCTGGGTCTCGTCAGGGCCTTGTCAGGTGCCGGTGGAAATGTCTGTCACCAAGCGGAGAAGAGTCCCAGAAGGACTTGCTATCGAGAGCGGGGCCTTCAGTGCCCCCCGGACGGGCCCGGGAAGGGGTGGGGCGTCCCCAGGCTTTGCGAGAGAGCCACAGAACGGCCGTACCTTCTGTCTCCAGGGTGACTACTGGCTTTTTGCTTGCACTCCGTCTCTTAGTTGTATGTGGGGCACTTCTCATGTGCCGGGTGCTAGTGACGCATGTTTCTCCGTCTTAGAAACAGCTCCGTGAGCGAGCCATTGCTGTCCCCACTTTCGCAGCTTCGAAAATGGGTTCAGAGAGGGTAAGGCACTTGCCACAGGTCCCAGAGCCAGGAACTGATGCTCTGGTGATTCAGACCTGAGCGCCTTGATCCTGGTTTTCCCCCCGCCCCCCTCGACACCACGCCGACTCCCTGAGCCCCAGCGTCGCCTTTGCAAGGGTCGACACGGCAGCGGCGGCTTAGATGTTTTCGCAGGACCGCAAGCTCACGTGGGACCGTTCACGAGGCAGGAACGCTACCAAATCTCGGGTGCCCCGTCGGGTCTGTTCTCCCACTCTGGAGGCACATGGGCTGTCGTCCGTCGGCCAGGTGTGTCCCTTATCAGGCTGCCCGAGGGGCTGGCGTCTCTGTTTGCGTCCCCAGTACAGCCCGTCCGATGTTGAGGCAGGAGACAGGAGATCGCTGAGGGGCCCAGGGCTGTTCCTGGAGGGACCCTCTCTGTTAACCCTCCCCCGAATTCCAGCCTGCTGGCTAGGTTATGAAAATGCAGGCCTGACGGGGGCGTGTGGGGCACACGCAGCCCCCTTTGGGGGCCTCGGTCACACCGTGCCGTCCCAGGCGCTGCAGATGTCAGGACAGCACAGACAAAACCCTGCCCCCCGGGAGCTGCCCGTCTAGGGAGCAGACAGAAAGGGAGTTTATTTCCAGAAACGAAAACGGGGGGCAGGGGGGGCACTCTCGAAGCCCCTCTCAGGAAGGCTCCCCCAGGATCCCAGACGCCCTGTTTGGGCTCCGAGCACCCTGGGGGGCCTCCCCTGTCACACCCGTCGTGTTGGGTTGGGTGGTGTGTAATCGGTCGTCCCCTGCGTTGTTTCTGGTCGCCACTGAAGGGTTGGGGACCCTGCCCGTTTTGCCCAGTGTATCTCCCGAGCCTGTAGAAACCCCGTATGTGTATGAGGGAGGGGAGTGAGCATGGGCAGGGCGGGTGGGCGGACAGGAAGCTGAGTCCCAACTGGACAGGAGGCAGTCAAGATAAAGATTCTGAAAACCATCGGGGCGAACGCACCGTCGGTCTTGAGCCTCGACGGGCATCTCCGCAAGATGCAGGGAACAGTAGCACCTACTTCATAGGTTGGTAAGACGGTTGCTGAGTATGAAAGGCGCCGGCTCGGTGTTATTTGGAATATTATTTGGAATGCGCTGTTTGGGGCAGGAACTGTGCCTTGGCCTCCTGGCTCCCACCGCTCTGTCAAGGTCAAAGTCGCACCGAGGGGCAGGTGCAGCGATCCGTTGCACACCTGCTTCCCCTGCTTCTGCCCCAGTTGTCCCGGGAGGTCCCGGGAGGTCGCCCCCGGGCTTAGAGTATCGGAAGGACAAAAATCCCTGGGGATTTGTGAAATAGGGCGGGGACGCCCGCCCCCTGCCCCCGGAGAAGTCCCCTGCTTCAGGCCTGGAGCGTTTGGGGGCCGCTCTCCCACCTGTCGTCACCCCCCCCAGCGAGGCTTGCGTTTGCTCTGGTGCCAGGTGCCAGCTTGACGAAAAGAGTTGGCTGCTTCCTGTGCCACCTGTGGAGGTATCGGGGGTCGTGGGATCTTCCCGGTGTTCCAGCAAATTCTAACACGTGTTTGTTTTCCGTTGGGTCACTTGGCTGAGAGTCGGTGCCTGCAGCAGTATCTTGGGAGAAGCCTCGGGAAACGTCGAGTCTGAGTTTCTTTCTTCGCCTTCCGATGGATCGTAACTAAAGTCCGCGAGCGTTGTGTCGGGGGGTTTGGGAAATAGCTCTACTTGCAGAAAAGAGTTTTAATTACTTGGGATCTGGATGCCGGATAACGTTTGCTTCTGGCCTCTAGGAGCCGGCTCTCAAAGTTCCGCTGTCCACTAGCCACGCTTGCCAGAGCTCCGTGGCACACGGCGTCGGGCTCCCCCAGGCTGGACGGACGCGGCAATAACCTCGGTCGGTCGTGCGGGCCTTGTAAGTTGGGAGAAGTTGTCCCAAGTCTTCTGTCCCTCGTGTGCACTTCGGTGGTGCTGGGGGCGGGGCAGCCTTGCCGAGCCCGGTGAGGACCGATACAGCTTTTGCAGGCTCTTGGCCCGGAGTAGATGCTCGATACGCGGTGAAACAGATGGCGAATGAACGGATTTATGGGGTTCCTCACGTGCCCCTGTGACTGCTGGGCGCGTGCGGTGATGTCTTCTGAACTGCTGACATATGATGGGGTCTGTCTGGAGCAGCTCCCAGCCTTTACTGTCACCAGTGGGGAGTCATCGATCCCTGGCATGCGGGTCACATCCGCATGTGGGAGAGTCTCTGTTGGTCCTGAGGTCTCCAGGAGATGATGTTTCCATCCCTGGGCTTGGGGGAGGCGGTAAAAGTGACATATCCAGCCGTGGATTTGTTTGAGTGCCTGTGGTTAAGGACACAGGAGTGTGGGGGCGCCTGGGGGGCTCAGTCGGTGGAGCGTCCGACTTCGGCTCAGGTCATGATCTCGCGGTTCGTGAGTTCGAGCCCCGCGTCGGGCTCTGTGCTGACAGCTCGGGGCCTGGAGCCTGCTTCCGATTCTGTGTCTCCCTCTCTCTCTGCCCCTCCCCCACTCACACTCTGTCTTTCTCTGCCTCTCCAAAGTAAAGAAACGTAAAATAAAAAAAAAGAATACAGAAATGTGCGCTTTACTACATAAAAACACGTATTTTTACATATATAAAAGAGACATATTTTATGATATAAAATATGCAGAATGTTTTCTGGCTGGGAGACTTTTTTGAGGTCCCTTGACCGGATGCCACAGTGGTGGCCCTGCCTCCCGCGGGTCTGCTGAGGACTGAGCCCGAGCCTTCCCCTGGCTTTGCCCCCGGCTCCACCAGGCAGGTGAAGTCAGGGTTCCCCGGCTCCGCCTTCAGAAGCAAGAGAAGCAGGGAGCTGAGAGAAGGGTTCAGGTGCATTTGGGGGAAAGCAAACTGCCCTTGCCCCCGGGTCGTTTTGCCCACAAGGGTCTGACAGCCCTGATGGGGGATGCTTGAATACTTTCCAGAAGCTGTCCGGGAAGCCTGGCCGACAAGGTTGAACCCGGGCCCTGTGTGTGTCGGTGTGGGTGTCGGGGGGGGGGGGGGGGGGTAACCCGTCTTTTTTTAGGGGGGCCCAGGACTTGCACGGGACCCCCGCGCACGCTATTCCTTCATTACACCCTCCATTCGATAGTAGCTAAAATAGCTTCGCGCTGAACTGTCTGCGGTTGACGTCGGTGTAGAGATCGTGTGCGCGTTTGGTTCCTGTCGACGCCGTGTCGCAGGATCCTGGCCGCAGAAGAGAGAATCTCTGTCACGCGTGAAGAACAAAAAATAAAAGTTGAAAGCAAGATCTTGACTGAGACTGTGGCTGTACGTGCTTACTTCCTGTACCTCGCTTACGCGGCTGCGCGTGTTGAGGATTTCGTTAAGGTCTTAACCCGCCAGAAGCCGGTGGAAAGTGAGGTCCCTGGGAGCCCCCCGCCCCGTTTTACAAATTCCCGGGTCGATAGGCTGCCCTGCGGGACCCGGTCACGGCCTCGTTGCCTTCCTAAAGACGATTTAGTCGGTAATAATTCTGTAAACCTATGGATCAACTTTGCGCAAACACCCTGAGTAAGTTCTTTGTTCTCTTCTCTCTACTTTCTAATTGGTGTCTGTAAAAGCCAGAGGTTTGGTCTTGCGGAAGGCGTGATTCATTTATTGGTGTCTGTGCCGCCCCGTTATCATTCAGTCATTTCAGAATGCCGTCGCGGGGAGCCTGGAGTGATTCATACCAGGCTGAGCTTGGCGGCCGTCGGGGTCACGGCCATCGCAGGAAACGATTTTTCCTAATCTATTTATGGGAGGGGAGAAGGAGGTGGGTGTATGGAGATGATGGAGAGGGTGTCAGTTACATCGGCGAACGGAACCGATTAAGTAACACCAACAGGCCCTTTGCTGCTGGTGATCGTTAACGCTGGAGCACAGCTAAGTGTGTTTGTATCTCAGGTGTATCTCGCCCGTGTTTACGGAGCCCTGTTCCCCAGCGGGCCGACACGCGGGGACTCCCGCATCGGTGTCCTGGAGCAGAGCGTCCTTTTAAAGGCACCAATACAGAGAATGTTGCCATTAAAAAAAAAAAAAATCCATCGACTGGGTCCACCCATGGAACAGTTTATACATGTCTAGGCTTAAGGGTCAGAGGCCAGTCCCCACCCTCCCGTCCTTTCTCGAACAATGGCGATTGTTAGATGTTTGCAGTTGTGGAGTCTTTCGTGACTCTGCAAAGTTTGGGGACTTGCGCGTGAAGCTGCTGTTTTGCTTCATTTTATTACTTCACTTTTGGCCCTAAATAAAATTGTCACTACCCTCCCATCTAGAGGCTAATTAGAGTTGCTTGCTGCGTGGCCCAGAGGTGTAATTATGAGCCCAGCTTCCAGTTGTCCATGTAAATCCAGGCCCGGCCTGCAGGTGCATCATCCTGTAGTTGAGGAATATTCCTCCCCGCTTCTCTGGCGACGCTCCGTCTGCGTAACTCACTCTGCTGGATCCTGCCCTCTGCATCACCGAGTGAGGAGGGCCTGTCTCTCCAGTTTGGGAATCCCCAGCTCCTGTGACCCTTGAGCTGTGGGAGAACCCAGCCCATGTTCACTGAGCGGCTTTGTGACTTCAGGGTGTGGACAGGGATGAGTGCATGGTGGCCGGTCCGGCACTGCCCTTTCCTGCCTGTGACGTTGCTAACCCATAGCCGCCTCCGCTCCTGCTGGGTTCTGACTTTCCCCCAGGGTGGTCCCCTGTCCACTCCAGTCGGGGCTCAGAGAGAGCTCGACCATGACGTAGATGATTCTGTGGAAGGAAGCTGGGAGTTGTCTGTGCAGAGAGGTGGGGCGGGGGAAGGGACAAGGGCTACAGGGCTCCCTCCGAAGTGCAAGACAAGTCCTGGGCAGCCCCTGCTGTGAGCTCTAGGAATGTGCCCCCCCCCCCCCCCCCCCCCCTGCCGCCACCCTTGGGTTGCTGCAGCCCCTGCCTTCTGTTCTCAGGCTTGGGCCCATCTCCAGGCTCGTGCTTGGCGAGACCCCATCCCTGTTGCTCCTTAGCTCCCCGACAGCACTCCATTTGCCTCTCTTTAAAATCAGGGTCACAGGGGCGCCTGGGTGGCGCAGTCGGTTAAGCGTCCGACTTCAGCCAGGTCACGATCTCGCGGTCCGGGAGTTCACGATCTCGCGAGATCTCGAGTGATCTCGCGTGAGTTCGAGCCCCGCGTCGGGCTCTGGGCTGATGGCTCAGAGCCTGGAGCCTGTTTCCGATTCTGTGTCTCCCTCTCTCTCTGCCCCCCCGCCATTCATGCTCTGTCTCTCTCTGTCCCAAAAATAAATAAATGTTGAAAAAAAAAAAAAATCAGGGTCACGAGCCCGCATGTCCCAGAAGCGCCTCCACTTTGCCTCGACAGCCTCTTTCCCCTTGGACATCATAGCATTCCTTTACACTCTAGCGAGAATGAGCTCTGGACCCTTTCCCCAGAATAGACTCAGGCGAGGAGGGCTTGGGCTTGGGAAGAAGAACCAGAAAGAGGAGAGGCTGGGAGGCAAGGGCAGTGCTTAGGGAGTGGGCACCTGGTGCCAGCAACTTTGTCCATCTGATCGTTTTCTGAGTGTCTGCAGTGACGTTGTGGCTGCTCCTCGTGCCCTGCCTTACTGTCCTTGTGGCAGCCCTGGTTTGCCCCTGAGGAGGCGGAGCTAGGTCGTGTGCTACAGGTGGGAGATGGCTAGGAGCAGAACGGGATTTGAACTTGGGCAGCGGGGCTCCGATCATCATCCCCTTTGCCCACCATCCCCTAAATGTCAGAACCACCTGTCACCCACCGCAAGGGTGTGTCCTCTCTGTCTTTGCCCTCGGGATTCTCCCGCCACCTTGTTCAGGCCTCTCCTCCACCTCGCTTCCTGGGAGGGTCACCTGGCCGCCGTCCCTGGGACTCAGGCCCAAGAGAGCAGGAATTTGTTCAGCGCTGAGCCGCAGCTGAAGGGAGAGAGGGTCACCGTGACCCGTGGGTGCTGGGCAGGGCCGGGGGCTCCTGAGACGGCGTGGAGTGAGCCTAGAGAACATCACGGTTGGAACGTCCCTCCTGCGGCCACCTGGGGGCTCGCGAACCTGACCCTCAGGTGCACCCCAGGCCGGGCAGCCGGGATGCAGAACCCTCTGGTTGGTTCCAGGGTGTGGCCGCAGGGAAGCTGAGGCCCAGCCAGGAGGAGGAGGAAACCAGGGCCGGTTTTCAGCCCAAAGCCCTTCTGCTAATTGGAGGCGAGCTTCTGTTACTGTTGTCCTCGCAAGGACGCCCCCCACCGACGGGAACTCCGTGCGCCAGGACGGCGCTGCCTCTCGCGTGGGTCCCGCCTGGGGTCAGCAGCAGGACGCAGGGTGTTCTTGACGCCTGGCACAGAGCAGACCCGGTGGTTGTGTTCTGGACCAGGTGCTTGAACCAGCTGAGGGACCCCTGAGGCCTCCACTCAGCCTCGGGGGCAGGGGCGTCGCCTGGGGTTGGGTGGGCATTCGGCATCCTGGCCTCTTGTTCTGCTCCCCACGGCTGGCCCCATGCGGCCCTGAGCCTGGGCTCCGTGGGACCTGCCCGCAGCCTTCACCTTCTGGGCTCTCAGGGACCCGTGGGAGGTCTTCTCCACCAGAGGTGGCACCCGCCTTTTTGAAAAGGTTTCTGGGGGCGCTTGGGGGTCTCGGTCAGTTGAGCGTCCGACCTCGGCTCGGGTCATGATCTTGCGGTTCAGGAGTTTGAGCCCCGCCCTCCCCGTCGGGCTCTGTGCTGACAGCTCGGAGCCTGGAGCCTCCTTCGGATTCTGTGTCTCCCTCTCTCTCACTCTGCCCCTCCCCCCTCCTCTCTCAAAAATAAATAAACATTAAAAAAATTTTAAAAAAAGAAAAGAAAAGGTTTCTTGGCACAAGAGCTAGCGGTGGAGAAGACAGGCAGAGACAGGGCACTGGCGGGCCCCCGGTTTTGAAGGCAGAATGTTCTTTCTGGACAGGTTTCTTGTCCCTGACCTGCCCGATGAGCCCGTGCTCGGCTCTCTCCCCTACAGTCTCCTCGTCCGTGTTCTTCTCTGTAAAGTGGGCGTGATCAAACCTACGCAAGAAAGAAGACCCCATCCGACCTCGTGCACTCACTGTCCCTTCTCTTCCCTTAAGTTGCTCAACTTCCTCTGGAACCTGTTTTCCCCGCTGTGACATGTGTATTGAGGCATAATTTACAGACACAAAGTGCACGGCCACGGCATACACTGTGAGGAGTTGTGGCAAATGTGTGCATGGGACGCCTGTCCAGATTGAGACGCGGCTCCTTCCGTCTCTGGACAAGTGCCCCTTGCCCCTTTCCGGCCTGTGCCCCACCCCCTCCCCCAGGCAGTCGCTGTGGGTCAGTCTTTCCTCGTGGAGGGTTTTGCATAAATGAAGTGTCCCCCCCCCCCCCCCCGTGCACATGTGTTCACTGTCTTTGTTCCGCTTTGCTCACTCCGTCTCCCGACTTTGGGGTCCGTTGCGTAGCGCGGGTCGGTAGTGATGTCTTTTTATTTGCGAGTAGTGTTCCCTGTGTGGAGGAATCTCAGAGTTGCGGTATGGACTGGGGCAAGGGGACTGGAAATGGGCCAAGCCGGACCCAGAGGAATCCTTGTTCACTGGTGGAGTGCCAGCCGCCTCCAGGGGGAAGAGGTTTTGTAACCTGAATCTGGGCCCCATAAATGGGTCCATGAGACCCGGACGTCCGTCCAGCCCCAGCCGGGGTGGGGTGGGGGCGCTCGGGGTCGCAGCCGAGTCCTTGGAGACTCCGCAGGCCACACCTCTGCCCCAGCCTGGCACGGCCCCGCCGGCCACCGATGCCAGCCCGCCTGCCCGCCTCACCTGGCCTGCATTCCTCTGCGGGGAGTGAGGATGTGGGTGACCCCAGACAGGTATGAATCATGTCTGGGGGAGGCGGTTACTCAGGCCGGAGCACCGAGGCCGCGTTCCTGCCGGCTGACAGATGGCTTGGACCTCAGAATGCTGCTGTGGGTCCCCGGGCAGAGCGTGCCTCCCTGGGGAGTGTGGGGCTCGCACGCTGGGGTCCCCCCGGCCAGCCTTCTCTGCAGAGGGGACAGAACCCGCAGAGTGGCCTCAGATTCAGGGGCCGGTTCAGAACAGGGGTTGCATCGCGGTCGTGGGTCCCCACTTGGTCTGTAAAATGGGGGTGTTCGTGTTCTCGCTTCCTTGGGCTGTGAGCGGCAGTGGGGTTCGCTGCCGGCCGTCGCCGAATGCCTGCCGTGTGCCAGGCGCCGGGCCACGGGGAGCCCCAGAGGAGCCCCAGGGGAGCCCCAGCGGCAGCCCGTTGTTACTAGACCTGTTTTTCAGACGGGACGGGCTGACTGAGGTGTGGAGGAGAAGTCACTTGCCCCAGGGCACGCTCGTCCAGGGTTAATTGGCCGAGCTGCCCCTGGATCCCGCTGAAGCCACCTGTGTCGCAACTGCCCTGCCTCGTGAGTTTGGAGAACTCCACAGGCCCGCGGCAAACCGGTAGCCTGTGCGAAAATTTCCGAAGGCATGGGGACGGGCATTTCAGATTTCGTAGTTAAGTACTTGGGCTAATGCATGTTAAATGTGTTAGGAAAAACGGAACAACCACATCACTGATTTCATGAGTGTTGTTGAGGACCAGGCTAGGTAGTGAGTGGAATATTTAAGAACTTGAATTTTATTTTATTGTTTCAGAAAGTTTATTTTATTTTGAGAGGGAGAGAGAGAGGAGGAGGGGCAGAGAGAGAGGGAGAGAGAGAACCCCAAGCAGGCCCTGCACTGTCAGCGCAGAGCCCGCTTCGAATCCTTTGTCCTCCTCTCTCTGCCCCTCCCCCACTGCGTTTCTCCCTCTCTCTATTTCTTAACATAAATAAACTTAAAAAAAAAAAAGAATTTAAATTTTAAAATTAAAATATTTAGGAATTTTACTTCCTTGAACTGGTATCTGGAAATGGCAGAAATCTGGAAGCCTGGTTGAGAGTCCTGTTCGAAGAGGTTCCTGCTGAGGACTCCTCGGGGGTCCTGAATAGCTGCCTCCCGGGGCCTCCTGCGGAAGGGAAACACCTCGCTCTTTGGTCTTCTGAGGTCACCCAGCCGTTCGAAGGTCAGGGTTAACTCAATTCTAATGAGATCAAGGTCACGGGGTTACGCCCCCCCCCAACCCCGAACAGAGGGGGCCCAAAGGGCAAGTTCACAGGCAGAGAGTTAGGGGTGGAGGGGGTGGGGTCAGACACGGAGCAGCGTCAGGCAGGTGATGGGACTCCTGCCTCGTTCTCGGGATGGTGCTCGTGCCGGGGAAGCCAAGCCGGTGCCCGTTTGGACTCTCGGGGCGCCCCACAAAGTGTGCGGGGGGGGGGGGGGGGAGGGGGTTGCCTGTCATCCGGATCCGTGTGTGTGTTTTAACCAAGATCTCTTAAGTTCTTTTTTTGTAATGGAAAAAAACCCTCCCTAACTGAATCGCCCTCCGGTGCCTGAAACGGTTCCGTGCTTTGCGGGGTGGATCTGTGATTTATCACCTAGCCCTCCTAACGCATGTTTTTGGCTCTGGGGAGCGGGAGACGCGTTGGGAGACCAGCGAAGCAAGGGGCCCAGGTGTGTCCAGCTGGGGGGCCCCGCAGGGGTGCGTGGGCTCCTGCCAGCACCTCTGCTGACGCTGTCCACACCGCGTCACCCCTCCATCACCTGGTCACTGCTGGGAAAGCCCCCGTGACGGAGGCCTTGGGGGACGTTCTCTGGCTTGGGGTCTGGCAGAGTTTGTGCTTATGCCTACCGTTTTCAAAACCGTTTGCGTGTGACCAGTGGTGGAGGGAGCTGCTCGAAGACCCTCCCCCCCCCCCCCCCCCGCCCCGCCCCAGTGAACCAGACTTGAGCCTCCTCAGAGGCCTGAGTCCCTCGAGGGACCCACCGCCGGCGGCCACTCTGGCTGGGGTGAGGCAGGCTCCCGCCACAGAGACCTTCTCGAGGAAGGAAGAGGCCAGATGGCTCCTCCCTCGGCCCACTGGCCTTACTGGTAGGGCCGAGAAGGGCACGTGGGTGCTCGCCTCCTGGCCCTCTCCCTGCTCATCCCGGGCCCGGCCTCCGACCTGACTACCTGTCTAGGAATTTTTATGGGCAACCCACAGAGGCATTGCAGCTCGGCTGGAATGCGTAAGGTCCTGGCCGCACCGGTGGGAATGCAGGGGCGGGGGCCTGCCTGGGCTTTGTGCTGTCTCTTTGTGCCCTGATTTTTGCCTGGTTAGTTCTGGCCAGATTTGGGGTTGACCGCTTTCCCGGAGACCTTGACCCACAGCAGGGACTGAATCAGCCGGGAAAATGGTCCTGACAGCTCCTGGGCACCCCCACTGTGTCCCTGGGAACATTGCCCAGCACTCTTCTGGTGGTTGGGAACCCTACCGGCCCCCAGAGATTCCCTGTCGATAGACCCATTGCAGGGATGTGCACACTGAGGTTTAGAGGGCGCCGGCCTTAAGTCCTACGGCTGGTGAGTAGCAAAGCCAGGACTCTAGACCTAGCGGTCTGGCTCTCATGCCCACGAATATAGCTGAGTGTGGGCTGTGGGGTCCACCAAAGGAGAAGAATCGTGGCCCCTCAGGGATCTGACCTTGCCCGTCAGCTTTCAGTCACCGGGAAGGGCTCCTAGAGCTCTGCCTTTCGTCTCCACCCTGAAGAGTGTCCAGGCGAGGCCGGGAGCTCCGGGTGGACTCCGACTTCCACGGGCCACCTTGCCAGTGGGTGCCAGGCCAGCAGCCCCAGCCGGCACGGGAGAGACCGTTCTGCCTCTTCTGCATCTGGCAACCTCCGCCCCCAAGGAGTTCGCCCTGGAGCCGGAGTGGCCATTGGTGTGCCCATCCCCCGCTGGCTGCCAGGCGGGGATGATACAGCTTCCTCGGAAGGAACGAGGGTCTGAGCAGAGGAGGGGTCTTCCGGAGGAGGACCAAGTCCAGAGACACCTCGCGCCGGGGAGGGCGAGGTTGGGGCCTCTCCCCTTCTCTCCTGGCCACCCGTGGTTTCCTGCTTCTGGCCCTGATGGCCCCATTACCTACCCCTGCACCCCCATGATTTCCCGGGTACGTCCGGATGCCTGCAGCCTGTCGAGGTCCTTGAGAAGGCCGGACCCCGTGTGTCTGGAGTGAGCGGACACGGAGGACCCAGCCCCAAGAAGGGGGAGGCAGTGGGGCCCCCGCGGTGGAGCCAGACGGCCCCCATCCCTAGGGGAGCGTCCCTGGGGTTGCTTCCCGACTCGGAGCCTCTGTTTCTTCATCTGTAAAATGGAGATCCTAAGAGTCACTTCATAGGATCACAGTGGGGATCAAATGAGACAATATGTGCTTAGCTCAGTGCTCAGTGCCTTGTAAATGCTCCAGGAATGGCAGCGTGTTCTGTCATTAAGTCCTGGCAACTCCTTCACCCTTGCCACGACCTGCCTGGAGAGAGACCCTTTGTGACTCAGCCACGAGTCACAGCCCCTCCCCCTTCAGAGCCTGCTTTGGGGACCCCAGCCCAGCCCCTCTGTGGGTGCGCTAATGAGGAAGAAGAGCTGGGAAAGGAGGGTCCCCTTGCCCCGCTCCAGAGGCTGGGCGGGGTGCATCACCTGTGATTTCGTGTTCATTTAGCAAGCTTTCGGATGGGTCACTTCCCTCAACATTTTACTCCTCCATCCACGAACTCATTCGACACATTCGTTGAGTACCTACCGTGGGTTGGGCTGAACGTCCTAGAAGTATACAGCCATGAAAAAGACAAACTCAAGTGTGGCCGACAGAAACCGAACGAGAAAACCACTCAACGTACGGCACAGCTTGTGGGAAGTCCTACAGGACGAGACTCGAGAGAGGCACGGGCGGGCTGGGTGCGACGGGACCGTCTTTCTCTCTTGGTCCTGCTTTCCCATCAACCTTGTAAGTTGAGGGGAACCTGGATATGGAACTTTCTGCAAAGGAGAGGCTTCCCCGCTTTCCTGCCGGGGTGCCGATCGATCGAGAAACTTGGGGAGTGAGCCGGGGACCTGCATTTCCGCAATTTTCTAGGAGGAGATGCAGATTCAGGAACCCGGGTCCTGGATCCTAATCAGCCTTGGGCGGCAGTGACGGAGGCGGGCATCCGTGAGACTTTGGTTCCCTGAGTGCTTCCTAGGACGGATTCCTGGCAGGGGATCCCGGGGGGGGGCTCACCTGTGGGCCTGCTTTTCTGGCTTCTGCTGTTTCCAAGGAGGATCCCCGAGGACGCCCAGGGCAGCGCGCAGCACCCGTGCAGGGGAGAATGTGCAAATGGCTCGGTGCTTCTGAAGGTAAAAGGCGGCTTGTGGTCCTTATTTAACAGAATTTCAAAGGATTTGATAAATGACAAAGACACAAGTCCAAATGGCTGTCATCCCATCACGTGAAGGTGGGCTTAATTTGCGGAAAGTACCCTGCCGGTCGAGCTCCAGGCCTTTGCAAGGAAGGCTGATCAGAGAGCTGCTGGCAAAGGCTGGGGGAGATGCGCCCACGTCCCCCGCCCCCAGCACTTTTGGGAAGGGGAAGCACACGTCCCCTTCAGGCTGTCTGCTCTGTCACAGCTGCCCGGCATCTATTCCTTGGGACGGGGAAGCCCCCGTGGGGACCTCCTGCCCATCCTCTGACAGGGCTCTCTGCCCCTCAGAGTCTCGAGCTCCTTGTCTGTCAAATGGGCTGATGCCAACCGTTTCTGTCTCAGAACCAAGGTGAGAAGGACACAAGTGTTGGGCGAGGCTCTGCCAGTGCCCGGCACATAGTAAGTGACCCTTAAACCTCAGCCGCTGTGGATGCACAGCCTCACTCCCCGGGGCCGCGTGTCACTGCTCTATAGTGCTGTTTGTGTCTGTGTAATACCTCGGGCTCCCAAGCCAGACTTTCGTTCACAACAAAGGCTCCTGCTGGTAAGATAAGTCTGCAAAACCACAGATGGGATTCAAGCCTTTTTTTTCTTTTTTTTTTTTTACAGACGAGGGTCCCTGAGTGAGACCCAGAGAGGGTGCATAGGGGCCTGGGGCCACACAGCCAGCAGCCATGGCCAGGTATCCAGGAGCGTGTCCCCTCCCCCGGGCTTGGAACAAGGCCTTCCAGACTCAGGAAGACCCTCGAGTCCCTGCGGGGGGTCTCTCTGTCCTTGTCACGTCCGCCCAGGCTACACGTGGAGTTTTCTAAACTGGTCATCCTGATAAATGGCTTCTATGTATGCTTGCTGCCTGGATCCAGGGCCTCCCGTGGATTTGTTCCTTTAGTGATGGGCCGAGGGATTCCCCACTTTTCGTTTGGAGACAGCGCGTCCAGCCTTGGCAGTGACCCAGCCCGGATTCCCGGCGCGGAGCCCTGGCCACATCTGTTTTCCAGGAGGGACAGGCAGTGCGTGGGACTGGAGAGGCAGGCCCGGCTAGAGCCACCCTCGCTTCGCCCCCGCGCCCCGACCTTTCCGCCTGGGAGGCCAGGCCTCCGTCCCGGTCATGCAATGCCCCCTTCTCACGTTCAGACTGGAGGTCTAGACGCTCATGCTCGCTTTTGTTCTGCGGGGGTCAGGGGTTGGGGAGGGGCCTCAGAGAGTGGGATTCGGGCCCAGGCAGGAAGAAACCTTCCCCGAATGAGGAAGGGGGGTGGGAGTGGGCGCAGGGACAACAGTCTCAAAGGAGGCAACCCGTGGTCCCCGCCTGCCCGTCGAGTGAGCAGTCCTACCAGCAAAGCATTCCCCGATTTGTGATGGAGGCAGCTCCTGACAAACGCACTGTGAAACCCAATCAGGCTGACGCCCCCTCAGGCCTGCTTAGCCGACATCGTCTAAATAAAACCCCACAGCCTGTGCCAGTAGGTCTGGGCCGGGCTGCCAGCCGGAACCCCAGGGCCAGAGGCAGCGCTCAGCCAGGCCCGAGCCCAGGAAACTGTGCGAAGAGTTGTAGCCAGGCCACGTCTCCCGGCCTCCGCCCACTTAGGGGCCGTCTGGGTGCTTCGTAAAGGGCAGGCAGACAGAAACCTCCCTGTGGTGTGAACCTCGCAGCCATCCTGTCTGTGGCCACTGGTGGCAGAAAGCTCGGGGCCACGCTGGGAGCTGGCGCTGGCCCAGGAGGAACACACAGTCTCTGGTTTGATACTCTGCTTCCGGACCCAGTCTTGACTGGCAAGGCCTGTCACCTCTGAGAGCCTCATCTGTAAAATGGGGTTATGAGGGGGCACAGTAATTGCTCACAGGGCGAACCGGGGTGGGGATTTCGTGAGCGGATCCACGTTCCCTGCGCCGTGCAGAGTGGGTGCCCTCGCCCCGATGCCGGCTGTGACGTTGATCGCTCTTGGGGTGGGGAGGGAACACGCAGGTGCCCCTTCCGGATCTGGAGCAAGTGGGGAGCACGGCGGAGGCCCCTGAGGGCGGGCTGATGGCGGGGGCAGCCACAGACAGGGCTCGTCTTGCCCAGCACTTGCTGCTGTGTGAGGTGGCCCATCGCTTGCCTCTTCGAATGGCTTGTTCCCGCCAGGAGGCCTCTCCCAGCTCTGCGCTGCTGGGGACAAGCCCCCAGAATTGGGGTGGCCCGTGGCACCGATCGCCCACGCAAGCCACCGCACCTGTTGGCCCAGCCTCGGGGAAGGGAGAGGGAGGAGAGCTGTTTCCAGTCTCTCGGGAGCCGTTTGTAAGCTCTTGCGGGGTTGAGAGGAGGCTGGGAAAAGCAGAACGGGGTCGGGAAGGGCAGGCAGGGAGGGGGCCCCGGTGGGAGCGAAGGTGCCCAGAGGGGCTGGCCGCTTTTGTGGGGATTTGCCCCGATCCTGCCCTGTAGGCCTTTTCTCATTCCCTTTCAGGCCTAGGACTCTCCACGGCTGTGTCTGGGGACGAGTTGGCAAAAACGTTCCCTGTGCCGGCTTGGCCGACTTCCGGGGTGGCCGGGGAGAGGGAGCCCCGGGCGAGTGGGGTCGCTGATTCCGTCCACCCTGGTTACCAGGTGAGAGTGACAGCAGGTGTGTGTTGGGGGCAGGGACTCACACGTGCAGGGAGGAACTGGGATCTTTCTAGTGCTGACTGGGTCACCTCGCCCCTGGCTGGGGGTCCCGCTGGTAAATGGCATGCAGCTCGGCTGGCCTCTGAAGGTCCAGCTCGGGGACCGTGAGGACCTCCCGTTTCCCACCGCTTCGTCCGAACCCCCTTGACCAACGAGGACGCTGTTCTAACTCCTGGGGTCCCGTCCCCCCACAGCGGAGACGTCTTCCCAAATCTCCACCCTGCCTGTCCGGGTGAAACCAGAGGTTCCGTCCACAAACAGCCGTGCCCCGCAGACAGGAGTGGAGATGAGCAGCCTTTTAAGAGCAGTTATTAAAATGAGCGTGCAGAGACCAAAAACCAAAAAGGGGAGACATGTAGCCTGTAATCCCCCCCCCCTTTATTTGAGTAGTTTTCAGTCACTATAACCCCCTGGGGAGGCATCAGGATTTATGGCACCTGCACAGTGACTCCTAGTGGACTGGTGTAGACGGCTTTTCTCTGGTGTAGACAGCTTTTCTCAGTAGGGATCCTGTAGGGTTTTGTTTGCACCGTTTGCCGTGTGTCCAGGCCTGGGCTCAGCTTGGAGCATGTGAGCGAGGTGGCCCCCCACATCGCGGCCCCCCGGGGGCAGAGGCCAGCAGGGCCTGCCCTGGTGCTGGGTTGAGGGCGGGCGGGAGGGGAGGGGCGCCGGGAGGGAGGGCAGGCGAGTCTCGGAAGTAGAGGCTGCCTCTGGCAGGGACAGGCACGTGGAGGAAGTGGCCGCTTGGCCAGCACCCCAGCAGAGAAGGCAGCGAAGGCTGGTGGAGAGAATCACCACGTTGGGCTCCTGGTGGCCCCCGGGCCTTGCTCCAGAAGCTGGCGGTCCTGAACGGAAGGGACCAGGGACCCGCATCTAGGGGACCCAGCCCTCTCGGGGCGCCCCAGGTGGTAGCACCGGCCCCCGGTGCACCGGGCCCACCGGCCCTTGGGGACAGCTTCTGCTCCCTTTGCCCTGCCCTGCCCTGCCCTGTCTGCGTGGAGGCCCAGCCCCTGGTTTAGGCTATGTCTGGGTCACGGGGTGTGTCCCAGAGATGCACCCTGAGGCCAGCCGGCCCGGTCCTGTCCTCCTTTCCCAGGGAGGGGCGATGGCCCGCGTTGCGACAGCCCTTTTGGTAAAAGCTGGGGCAAGAATGTCCCACAAAACACCAAGTGGCAGGTGACGCCGACTTCTGCTCTCCCATTTGTTCTCCGGGTCCCCAGAGGCAGGGGCACAAGTTCCTGCCTCCCCGCCACAATGCGTTTTATTTTAACCCCATTGCCACCCTGTTTTTAAGTGCGCAAGAGACTGCCCACACTAGGCGCCGGGAACGTGTTGGCGCTCGGCTTCTGAGAACAAGAGTGAGAATTATTCGCCGGCCAGCCGCGTACGGGCCTGGAGCGACCTGGAACGTAGCCCAAATCAGAGATGATACGTTTTCGAATTCTCCAGAGCCGCCAGTCCCCCTGCCGTCCCCCCCCCCCCGCCCCCAGCCCCGGCCACTAGCAGACCCCAAATCAGACCGATAACTTAGCGTTTTCATTTAAGCCCATCTGACAAATCGTTTCAGACGGAGAAAGCAATACTGCATCTTTAAATGGCTACTTTGTCAGCGCGTCTCTGGGCGCTGTAAAAAGTCCTTTGTTATCTGTCTAGACAGCACACCAGCGGGGTATTTGGTCTGCGCGAGGGAGAGAGATCTGACAAGGTTGAATTCATTTACCGGCTTATTTAAAGCAGGATTTCAAAACACTTGCTCATAAACTGTTTTCGGCCCCAGACTGCCCCGGCCTCCCCCTTAAGCCCACACTGGCTTTTCTTGTTTCATGTAATTTTTTCGCCTGTTCGGGCAGCTCGCGAGGGTTGCAGCCGCCACCCTCTCCGACCATTTTGACCACCCGCCCCCTTCCCCAAACTGCTCTCTGGCGATTCTTCCCATTCTTCCCTCCCTGACATTCAGGCGCGTCGCCTCCCGGCAGTGTCTTTGTGTTTATAACACATTTACTTGACTGTGCTAATTTTATACCATCACCAAAAAAAAAGAGAGAGAGAGAGAAAAGTGACATTCCTGGCTTTCTCCCCCCGTGCGGGTGGGCAGAAACCCCCTCCCATCCAGCCCCTTCCCAAAACTTTCCCCACTTCTTATCACTTTTGCCTTTTTTTTTTTTTTTTTTCGTGGCGCGCATAGACACATCAAACATCAGAGGTTGGCTTTTTTAAGGATGACAATATCAGGGCACCTTGAATGGGTCCGAGGTTTTACTTCTCTGAAATAGATGCATTAATTAACCTCGTTGCCATGGCGACTAGGTGATTGTTGCAGGGGTGGAAAGGGGGCGGACAGTGGGAGCGGAGGGCCCGCTGGTGGGGGAGGGGGGCAGCCACCATTGCTGTCCCTGCAGGAACTGAACCCACAAATGGCATTGTCCTGCCGTCCACCAGGAAAGTGGGCCACTTTGGGCTTTCTCCCGACTGCTGTGGGGGTGGGGGGGCTTCTCAACTCCGTCCCCTGTAGGCGGCCACAGAGCCAGTGCATTTAGGAAATGGAGTTGAGTTACAGTTGGGGTGTATGTTAGGGACACTAGAAGGGGGCGCTGCAGGATGGAGAGGCAGAAAGACCACGTGCCTTGCTCCCCCCCCCCCCCCCCCACTGACCCCCTGAAAACTATTGTCCTGGCTGCAAAGCCATAAATTTCCACCCTCCAGCCAGCAGGCATCAATCTGCCTCCGGGGTTTTACATGTAGGGGGCCCACAAAAGGTGGGGAGAGGGTTGGGGGTGGGGGGAGGGGGGGCCGACTGGATGTCTCCTGGGATCCCTAAACTGCATTTCATTTCTGCCAGGCCAAGCAAATCCAGCCTATCCGTCTGCTTCCTTGGGGGGGCGGGGGGGATACTGGGGAGCTGGAGATTGGGCATTTCATCTGTAGGAGATAGGACACAGAGCAAATAACGTCCCAAAGCACTGGGCTTCTTGGCCCGATTCTTTCATTTCTCCTCCCGAAACAGAAACCACAGGCAGGAGCGAACCCTGCTACTCCCGTTGTGCCCGTGTGGCGCTCTTGACTATTCCCGGCTTCGTGCGGGCGGCGAAACAATGAGCTGCCGGGAGAACTCGGACCTCTTCCTAGTTTTTAGCCCGAACACCTGTAATTCCCTTCTCCCTGGAAGACAGAGGTCGGGTGGCCGAATTTGCTCTGTTTTGAGTTAATGCAGTCACTGAGGTGTCTTTCCACTCCCCCAGGACCACAGTGTCCATCTTTAAGGAGGAAAGTCCAAAATGAAGAAAAAGGGGCCTTTCTTTAAGAGAGAGACCAAAACAGGGGCGCCTGGGTGGCGCAGTCGGTTAAGCGTCCGACTTCAGCTCAGGTCACGATCTCGCGGTCCGTGGGTTCGAGCCCCGCGTCGGGCTCTGGGCTGATGGCTCAGAGCCTGGAGCCCGCTTCGGATTCTGTGTCTCCCTCTCTCCCTCCTGCTCATGCTCTGTCTCTCTCTGTCCCAAAAATAAATAAACGTTAAAAAAAATTTTTTTTAAAAGAGAGAGACCAAAACAGCATCACCAGGTTCATGATGCCTGCTGCTGGCCCCACTCCCTCCCCGAGGTGCTGGGGCGAGAACGGGGCAGGAGGATGGGCTTTTCAGGATCACATCCGCGGGCTGGCGGACGTGTCTGTGCTGGGATTGGGTCTGTCTGGGAGTAATTAAAGGAGAAGGATGATATTAACCCAGTCACCCGGCCAGCGGGGCAGAGGAGTGGCACTGGCCTTGATGTTTCCCTCCCCAAATCAGCCTTTTTCAGCATGTTAGGAACATACTCTTGGCTTTGAGTCTGGGGGGCTATTTTTTTAGTGTTTCTGCATTAAAAAAATTTTTTTTTTAAAGTTTTAAATGTTTATTATCGGGAAAGAGAGACACAGAGTGCGAGTGGGGGAGGGGCAGAGAGAGAGGGAGACACGGAATCCGAAGCAGGTTCCGGGCTCTGAGCTGTCAGCGCAGAGCCCGTCGCGGGGCTAGAACCCACGAGCTGTGAGATCATGACCTGAGCCGAAGTCGGACGCTTAACCGACCACCAGGCGCCCCCCCTTTGGCATTTTCACGTTTGTATAATTGATCATGTCTCCTGGTCTTCTAAAAGAGCAGCCGAAGATACCGTTCCTCCTAATGAGATCAGCTTCAGTTTGTGCGGGGAGATGTGAGCTTTGAAAGCCCAGCTGAAGCATGTAGGTGGCCCAGACGCCCCAAGAGCCCGCAGCTTGAGAGATGAGATTTTTAAAGTCACCTTTTTGGAGCTCAAATCTGGGAGGCCTGGCCTTATTTGTTTTTCCTGTCTGAAGAGTTGGAGAGGCCGGGGTTTTGGGGCGGCCTTGGTGTGCTGCCTTATTTAGGAGGCAAACTGGTGCTCATTTGTCAGGCAAAACAGATGTGGGGAGACAACATCTATTTTCATAATTCGAAACAAATCTGGTGAGCCGCCTTCCTTTTCAGTGGGGCCCGCTCATGCAGAAAGCCCCACTCCCAGCAGCATTTAGCAGAAATATTTATAGCTCGTCAGTTGAACTTTTCTTTCCTCCAGGATGAGTTGGTTTCTGCTGGCGACTGGGGCTGTGAGCCCGGGGCCCTCGACGGGTAATAGGTGTTATTGCAGGGAGTTGTCTTTGCTTTTGGTTTTTTTAATTTTAAAAAGAAAGGGAGCAGGGGGTGCCAGCCAGTCAGAGTGATTGTGCTTCACCTCGTCAGTGGGTCCTCTGGTCTTCCGAGTGTGGGGGCTGTTGGCTAAGGTGCCCTGTTTTCCATCATTTGTTATGGAGCAGCCCCCCCCCCCCCACCAGCCGGACAAGCAGCTGGCTCCCCCACCCCTCCGGGAAGACTTTGCTTTGGTTTGCAAGGGAATGTGAGAGTCATTTCCCCATTTTACTGATGCAGACACCAAGGCTGAGAGAGGCTGCGGCAAATTGATGGTGGAGGTGGTCCCCTGCCTTGGAGGCGGGGTCCAGAAATGACTTGGGTTGTCCGGACAGCTGCTGCAGCCTCCCGCTAAATGTAGCTGCGGAAACCCGATAGGCAGGTTGTATCCCGACAGAGGGCAGGTCCCAGTGTGGGGAAGAGGCTCGCCTGTTTGTTCATCCATCAGATGGCGGAGCTGCTTTGAGCCACTGGAGGAGCTGGGGGCGGAAGGGGATGCCTGCCCTCACGGAGCTTAGACTCCAGTGGGGAGCAGACAAAAGACGTGGTTTCCGATGCTGGTGATGCCAGGGAGGAGGAGAAACGGGGCCATGTCAGCATGCCGTGGTGGTGGTGGTGGTGGTGGCGGGGGGTAGATGTTCGCAGGGGGTCCCGATTCCGAAGGCTCTACGGGGGGCGGGGGGAGCTGACACATGCACGAGGCTTTGAGGGGTGGGATGAAAACCATGGGAAGCTCTGGGGTGGAGAATTTCTCGGCGAGGGGGGTTGAGAGAGGCACAGCCCTGCTGGCGGGGGACCTGGGGCAGGTGCCCACCGGGCTTCCGTCCCCTGGTCTGTAAAACAAAGCTAAACAGTGTGGGAGTTTCTGGGACAGCCACAGATGATGCAGTTTTGCAAGATGCTACTGCTGGGGAACGGGGTGTGGGGTGTATGGAGATCTTGTGCTATTTCTTACACTTTCTGTAGATGTACAGTTACCTGAGAATAACATTTCTTTTTAAAAAAGGGAAAGCTGCTCGTTGCTGGGACCGCCCTGGCGCAGATCGTATCCTCGTTGCCACCGTAGCTCAGGAAAGGAAAACCCCGGGTAGCTTCTTTGTTTTTGTTTTTGTTTTTGTTTTTGTTTTTGTTTTTATTTATTTTGAGAGAGACAGTGCAAGTGGGGGAGGGGCAGAGAGCGAGAAAGAGAGAACCCCAAGCGGGCTCCGTGCTGCCCGTGCAGAGCCCGACGCGGGGCTTGAACCCGCAAAGCCGTGAGATCATGACCTGAGCCAAAAACAAGAGTCGGAGGCTTAACCGGCTGAGCTCCCCCCTCCCCCCGGGCGCCCCAAGTTTCCCCCTCATCGTAACCTGCACACTGTAAGCGTGGGGTCTGGGGGGCTTAGGGAAGCTTGCGTGTGGCCCTTCATTGCCCTGGCAGGAAGGAGGCCCGTGCCGGGGTCAGGGTGTCCTTGGGGTCTCAGGCGGGTCGCTGGCTTGGAGGGCGGGGTGGATCCTGGGGGCAGATTGACGTCTGGAGGCTCGGGTTTCTCATTACGCCCTGTGATTGTTCACCAAGGATGGATGGAGCCCACTGGGAAGTTGGAAGCGAGCACATTGCCCGTGTGCCCGCTGGCCCCTGGGAGGATGTGACTGGCCGTGGGCAGCACGCTTTCTGGGCCTGTCTGTGGTGGAAGGTGGGGTGGACGGGTGGGGGCTCCCAGGCCCAGGGCTGGTGCAAAGCCTTTTAGCTGGAGAGCCGGCAGTGAAGGGTTCCCCGGCCGGTCAGAGGGTGCAGCTCGGCCATTAGGAGGCCCCTCCAGGACCATGCCGCTGGCCCCAGAGACTGCAGGCCCTTGGTCCCTTGGGGCGTCCCGGGCTTGCGGCCTCCTGTGTACTTGGGTGAACGGGCTCTCAGAGAGTAACCCTTTACCCCCCCTTTCTCCTTGACCTGAACCCCACCGATGGTCGGTTCTCTTCTCCTTCTGCCAGACAGGGGCCCGGAAACGAGTTGTACGCGCGCACAGGGCTGCCGTTCCCCTCGCTCACGCGTGCTCTTGTAAGTGTTCATGAAGCGCCTACTGTGTGCCTGGCGCAGGGGATGTTTCTGTGACCGGGGCGGGGGGGGGGGGGGGGGCGAGGCAGCCTCAACCCCCGGCCGTATCCTGCCCAGGTGTTAAATGGACAAGTGGCTTTCCCCAAATCGTGTGCTTTCGAATCCAGTTTTTGGACTGGGTGGTTTTATTATTCTTTGAACCAATCGTGAGTTAAATCTCGGCTGCTGTCTCTGTGTTGGGGTCTAATTAGGATCTCTGGTTGCCTGGCTGTGTTTACTGAGCATGTATTATGTGCCAGACACTGGGCTTGAGGCCTCGTCCGCCGCCCTACTCAGTCCAGGGTTTCTCAGCCTCTGCACCACGGACATCTGGGCAGGATCGTTCTATTCAGTGGGGGGTCCTGGGCACGGGGGGGGGGGCCGTTTAGCAGCGCCCCTGGTCCCTCTACCCATTAGATGCCAATAGGACCCCCTTCCAGTGGGGGACAGCCACCAGTGTCTGTGGGCACTGCCAGATGTCCCTGGTGGGCAGAATTGTCCCCAGTAAGAATCATTGCTTTCACCCTAAGTTCCTGCCCTGGAGGCCGCGGAGTGAGTGTGGGCAGGCCCGGCGTCTCTTTGTCAAAAGCAGGTGATGACAGGCCTCCCCACGGCTGCTGGGCGGGAGCCTCGAGTGACAGACCGCACTGCGCAGCCTGGCTAAGCCTCAGCGGCTGACGCTGTCCCTGCTGGTGTGTCTCATGGGCAGAGAAGTCACTGCATCCACTCGTCCGACCAGGTTCGCGGGGCTTAACGGTGGGCGCGAGCCAGGCTCCAACGCCACCAGCTGGAACCACCTGGCGAGGATGGCCAACCCTCTGGGGTAGCGCCTTGAGCAGGCCAGGTGCCTTACTGTGGGTGCCAGGGCGATGCTAGAGCCCCCCAGAAGACCGGGAAGCTGGCACTGGCCCTTGGCTTTTCTCTGGCCCATCCAGGTTGCGTGTGACCCGAGCCAGGGGCTCCCGAGACCCGTTGCCCAGCGGGCTGGTTCTTTTCCTAGGTTCATTCGGGACCCCGGTTGCTTCAGGGATCTCTGAACCACCCAAGGCGCCAGCTGCCCACCCTCGTCCTCTCTCTCTTTTGTACCATAAGCAGCTAAATATTAGGCTCCCGCATTCGCTTTTAGATCCGGGACTTCAACTAGGAGTTTATTTGGACAAATGGTTCGCCCACTGAAGGAGAGAGAGCCTGACGGAGACGGGTTAGTCTGCAGCGGGGCACCTGTAAAACACCCAGAAGCCTGCAGGTCGTGGGCCCCCCTCGGAAAGACGGCGATTCAGTCCGTTGGACTCGGGGGACGTGGGGCTCTGTGTGCCACGGCAGCTCTGACGTGTGGCCTTGTTTGGAACATCACGTCGGAAGGTGACACCCGAACCCTCTTTCGACTCGCATTTTCTGTGCCTGCCCTGCCCAGGCACACGCCCACAGCCCACAGCTGACCCCTCCTCCTACCCACATCCCATCTGTCTTGCCCTTGAATGTGACCGACGTTCGCACCTCAGGGCATTTGCACTGGTCATTCATTCAGCCGGGTGCGTTCTTCCCCCCAGCTTTCCTCACCCGTCACATCTCCGAGAGGCGGTCCTGACGCCCCATCCAAGGGACACTGTGGTCACCTCCTTCCCGGACACTGTGGTCACCACCCTCTCGTGGTCTCTGCCGAGCGGTGCTACGCGTTGCTGCTTGTTGGCATGTTTGCTGGCCCAGCATCGGTCCCCCCTGGTCGGTGTGGGCCCCGTGGGGCCAGACGGGTGCTCCTGCAGAGCTAGTACGGGGCTGAGGTGGACCCATCTCAGATGTGAGGAGCCAGCGTTCCTTACAGACCAGCTCCAGCTGAGTTTCGGGTTTCTTGAGAAGACAGGTGAGCCTTCTTTGAAAGGAGGACACTCAGGTGTCTTCAGAGACGCCCGTGTCCTCAGAAGGTCCCCGCAGCTCCTGCCTCTTCGGTGACTGAGGTGACCCCTGACGGATTCCCTTCCTCCCACTGGCTCTGCATTGACACGTTCCCGGTGATCCTTTACCTTGGGGATCCAGCGACCCTCTGAGGCATCGTACTGGGGACATTTGATTGTATCGGGGATGATACTTTATGTCGGGGGGGGGGGGTGCGGGGACCCAAGCTGCTCTCCCCCCGCCCTCGGGAAAGAAGTTAGAGGTTCTTCGCCCCGTGCTGGGGGGAAGCCACCAGCAGCCAGTGCTGAGACGTGACTGAAATTCTCCTTTCTCCGTTTCTAAATTTTAAGTGGCGTGTTTAGAATTTAATCTTCAAACCTGGGAGCCAGACCTGCAAGTTGGAAGATGACAGCCGAGAGGTGGTTTCATTTGGCTGGCCGCGGCAGCCACATGGCAGATGCCGGGAGCGGGAGACGGGAGGGAGGCTGGGAGAGGGGGAGGCGGCTTCTGTTTCAGCTCTTACCCGCCCCCCCCACCCCTGCAGTAAAGCACCCTCCTGGTGCCAGCCCCGGGGATCGCCTGGGGCTGCAGGCATTGCCCTCCGCCAGGGCGATGCTAGCCCCCCCCCCCATATTTTTCCTTTTTTTTTTTAAAAAAAAAAAAAAACTTTTTTTGTTTTGATACAATTGTGGGTTTGCAGCCAGATGACATAGACAGAGCTTGCTTCCCCCAGTGGTGAGGCCTTCGTAGCTAGAATACCAGTATCACCTCCCGCAGACCAACATTTGGTACGAGCCGTCGACCTCACCCAGACACCCCCACTTGATGGGCACTCACTTGGGTGAGCGTGTATTTGTACACACACATGGGCGTGCACACGTACGTGTTTGGCTCCGTGGAATTCTGTCGCGTGCCTGTCTAGACACAAAACGATCCCATCGCGAGGACCCCCTCCTGCCACCCTCTTGTGGCCACGCCCACCTCCCACCCACGCCTTCTCTAACCCCCGGCGGCAACCCGTAATCTGTTCATCTCTCTGATTCTGTCCGTTTGGAAACGTTCTATAAATGGGAGCGTTCGAGGGCAGCCTTTTGCGACTGGCTTTTGTCCCCCAGGTAATTCTCCGAGGATCCGTCCAGGCTGTTCGTGTGTCCACAGTTTGTGCCTTTTCCTCGTGCGTAGCGTTCTGGAAGGCGCGGTGTGCCGCAGTCGGATTAACGGGTCGCCTGTCGACGAGCGTCTGGGTTCCTTGGGGTTCGGGGCTCTCACAGAGGAGGCTTCTGTGAACATCCGTGCGCGGGGGTTCGTGTGAGCGCAGGTTTTCCGTTCTCTGGGATCGAAGCCCAGGAGTGCGGCTGGGTCCCGCGGTAGTTGCCTATTTAGTGTTGTGAGAGACCCTTCGTTTTTGGTCAACACCCGTGTCTTCTCCGGCCTCCGGGGAGAGGTGCGAATCCTGGGAGAGTGAACAGCTTCCTGCCTCAGATGCTCGCCGTGGGCCGTGGGCCGTGGGCCGTGCCAGGCAGGGATTAGCCACCAGGGATGCCGTGAGAACAAGATCCGCTAGGACCTTCTGTTGGTGATCCCTTGCTAGTGACTTGAAATCAGCAACGAACAGGCAAGCGTGTCCCTAAAGGAGGTTAGTCGGTCATGGCAGCCAACACTTACCCACGTGCCACGTGGGTCCTGGGTTCCTCACGACCCTCAGACCAGGCCAGTGAGGTGGGGCTGTCATTCACCCCAGAAGATCAAGAGGCAGAGGCACGGAGAGCCAGAATGAGAACAGAGCCAGGAAAAACCCATGGGGGCCCCTGTCAGTACACTGCATTGCCCCTCGTGGCCGACACGGGCCACCGGCAGATCCAGAGGTATTTGGAACGGGGCACCTGGGATGCCTCCTTGATGCGGTAACATGGAAAGCCATGCAGAGATCCCAGGGCAAAACCGCGCGTGCGAAGGTCCTGGGGTGGGAACAGGAAAGAGACCAGCGTGGCTGGAGTGTAGTGAGCAACGCCTCGGAGGGTTTTAATTGGAGCATGAGTCAGTGATTCAGTTGATGCTTTTAAAAATCGCTCTGGGGGCGCCTGGGTGGCTCAGTCGGTTGAGTGGCCGACTTCGGCTCAGGTCATGATCTCACGGTCCGTGAGTTCGAGCCCCGCGTCGGGCTCTGGGCTGACATCTCGGAGCCTGGAGCCTGCTTCGGATTCTGTGTCTCCCTCTCTTTCTGCTCCTCCCCCGTTCATGCTCTGTCTCTCTCTGCCTC
Source organism: Prionailurus viverrinus (assembly GCF_022837055.1). NCBI lineage: Eukaryota > Metazoa > Chordata > Mammalia > Carnivora > Felidae > Prionailurus > Prionailurus viverrinus. Next base: position 5,522,786 of record NC_062563.1, read on the forward strand.
AAAAATAAATAAACGTTAAAAAAAAAAAAATCGCTCTGTCCGCTGGGTGCAGAACAGACCGGGGTAGGGGGCGTCCGTGTGCCACGGGGGAGGCAGGGATAGGGGAGGAGGCCATGTAGGTAAAGTCTTTGGTCTCGAGGGATGACCCCCTACGTCTTCCCCAGCTCTGCCTTGCGAGGGCGGGACCCCAGCCAGCCACCCCCTTGGGTGTCTGCAGCCCGACCTTGGGCACCATGTGGGTTTCTCTTGCTGTTTCTCATCTCCTTGTCTCCACGCCAGCTGTTATCAGACAAACTCAATTTACGTGCTCAGTATCAGCCGCTCCAGATCATTTAATAAATGAACACCGACGTCTTCTTAGCCCTGATGCCTTGCCTGGTCATGTGAGTTGCCCACTTTTTTCTTTAATGTTTTTTGTTGTTGTTGTTGTTGTTGTTGTTTTCTTTTTTTTTGTTTTGTTTTTGAGAGAGAGAGAGAGACAGCACAAGTGGGGGAGGAGCTGAGAGAGAGGCGGCGGGGGGAAACACAGAATCCGAAGCAGGCTCCAGGCTCCGAGCTGTCAGCCCAGAGCCCGACGCGGGGCTTGAACTCAACCCCGCGAGATCATGACCTGAGCCGAAGTCAGACGCCCAACTGACTGAGCCACCCAGGCGCCCGCCCACTTTTTTTTTTTAATCTAATGATAGCCACCACTTATTATTCCCTTGCTGGGTACCCGCTAGTGCTGAGGGAACTTAGTATACCTCTGCTAGCTCGCTTAGTCTCCGCGGTCCTGGAAAGTTGCACATTATGGACCCATGTTTATTTCTGATGGGGAAAATCTAAGACAGGTGGGCCAGATGACTGCTTGAGGCCACACATACGGGATTTGAATCCAGAGCAGGACGACTCGCCTCCCACGACTCTGCCGCGTCCCCGTCTCCGTGCAGAAAAGGCGCCTCTGTGGGCCTCTCCTTCCTTCCGAGAACAGTTGGTTAGAACCTGGGTCTTGCCAGCCGTTGGGAGTTTCTGCTTCTGGAAGATGCTGTTTCAAAAGGCAACGATACTAAAGGCTGGAATAGCCTTGCCTACGGGGTGGGGAGCGGAAGAGGCGGCTGGTGTCTGGGAGGCTCGTAACTGCCCGCTGGGACTTTGTTTTGACTGTCACCTGAAAAGAGGAAGCGCTCGTGCAGAGTCATAGGGAAAGATTTGGCAGATTTAGACCCCAGACAGTCTCTCTCTTCTCTCTCTCTTTCTCTCACACACACACACACACACACACACACACACGCGCGCACAGAAAACACCCAGAAACACAGACAAATACTCAGACACAAGCACCCAGATGATCGTAGATGGGAGACAGATACACAGACACCCCCAGACTCCCGGACCCTCAGAAGCAGAGAGGGGGCCATTCGCTTTCCCACGGGCTGAGGGCGTGGGTGGGGCTGCTCCAGCCAGGATGCCACTCTCCCCACCTGTGCTCCCCCCAGTCCCAGGCCCTGCCCAGCCTGGGGGTCCATGCATGGCCCACTGTCCGTGTGTCCAGCCTTGTTTCCTGGAGCCTCCCCACGAGGCTGTAAGACAGTCTGGCCGCAAGGAATGCTTCGTCGCAAGAGATCCTTCCAGCGACTGGCAAAGCGGCACTTGTGTGACCTACTCCGGTCTCTGCCGCCTCGCCCCTCCTCCTCAGAGATGAGCGGAGGCTCGTGGCGAGTTAGCCGTCGGGGCTTTCGGCGGGGGGGGTTGTCGATGTGGCTCGTTTGCTGAGCTTCCTGTCCGCTCTGGTGCGAGAACCGTGGTTCGGACACCAGGCCCCCACGTCCCAGGACCTGCTGCCTACACCTGTGTGACCTGGCCGTGTTGTTCTGTATCTCCCAGCCTCGGATTCCGTGTCCCTAAAATGGGGACGCAGGACCAGGGCCGTCCCGGAGAGCTGCGGGGAAGGTTCAGAGAGACCACAGAGGACGTGCTGGCGTCTGCTCGCGGTTCGAAGGGCCTTAGATTTCCGATCGTCGTTCGCCTGTCCCACCAACGAACCCGGCCAGGTTTCCGGGAGCACAGATTTGACTCGTTCTGCCACAGAAGGGACAAATCAGGGTAGGGTTTCAGGTGACTCACTGCTCTGGAAAACCTCAGCTCTGTGGCCGGGCCGGGCACATAGCAGGTGCACCGGAAGTGGCGGGGTGCATCTGTGTCTCCCAGGGTCGTGCCCTTCACAACCGGGGGCTGAATTCCTTCCACGCAGCTGCTCTCCCTGGGCCAGGTATCATAGTCAGCTGGGAAACACCGCAGCCTGGAGGCTTGGGGAAGAGAAATTTATTTTCTTTCAGTTCTGGAGGCTGGAAGTCCAAGTTCAAGGGTGCCGGCAGATTCAGTTTCTGGGGGGAGCTCTCTCTTCCTGGCTGGTAGACGGCCACCTTCCCCGAGCCATCACATGGCCTCCTCGATGTGTGGGTGCAGAGAAAGTGAGCTTTCCTACACCTCTTCTTTTTTTGTGTTTTAATTTTTTTTTTAATTTTTTTTTTTTAACGTTTGTTTATTTTTGGGACAGAGACAGAGCATGAACGGAGGAGGGTCAGAGAGAGAGGGAGACAGAATCCGAAGCAGGCTCCAGGCTCTGAGCTGTCAGCACAGAGCCCGACGCGGGGCTCGAACTCACGGACTGTGAGATCATGACCTGAGCGAAGTCGGAGGCTTAACCGACTGAGCCACCCAGGCACCCCATAATTTTTTTTTAATGTTTATTTATTGCTGAGACAGGGAGAGACCGAGCATGAGTGGGGGAGGGGCAGAGAGACAGAGAGAGAGAGAGGGGGACCCAGAATCCGAAGCAGGCTCCAGGCTCCGAGCTGTCAGCACAGAGCCCGACGCGGGGCTCGAACCCACAAACCGTGAGATCGTGACCTGAGCCCATTGAGCCACCCACGTGCCCCCCCCCCCCCCCCCCCCCGGTGTCTCTCCTTATATGGACACCGATCCTATAAGCTCGAGGCCCCACCCTTCTGACTTCCTTCAACCTTCCTTACTTCCTTAGAGACTCCTCTCCAAATACAGCCACACTGGGAGTTAAGGCTTCAGCATGGGCGAAGGGGTGGGGGGCAGGGTCATTCAGTCCGGAGCCTGAGGCCTCCCCGCCCCGTCTGATCCAAACAGAGGATTTGGGAAAGCTGCTGACAACTGTGGGCTCTGCGGCCCTGTCCCCTGCAGGGTCTGCTCTGAGCCTGACGCCACAGGAGCCGTGTTTCTGGGGGATTCAGTCCTCAGGTCGGTTCCGCCGGTGAGGTCCCATGTGCCGGTGAGGTCGGAAGGTGGAGGAAAGAGCCCAGAGACATGCGTGATGCATCTGGGTCGACACCTGGAGCCCCTGCCTGGCTCCTTGGTGCTTGGCTGCTAGTTGTCTTGCTGCCTGAGCACCCGTGGGGGCCCAGACACTAGGAAGAAACCGGGGGGCGGGGGGAGGCACTCTGTCCCTTGGAGCCGGGAGTCCCACATGACAGTGGCCTGGACTTGACATCATAGTCCGTCGCTCTGGGGCAGCCAGGGCTGGACTTGACCTTGGCCATCAGGCTGTGTCCCTGCCCTGGCCCTGGGTGAGTGCCACAATAGCTGGCAAGGAGGGGGCCGCCCGGGGCAGCCCTGAGGCCGCGTCGGATGGATCCTCGGAGGCTCTCCAGCACGAGGCCCTCGTCACAGTGACTGAAGAGCGTGGACAAGTGGCTTAATACGGCTCGCATTGTGGCTGCCGTTCCAGAGTGGCGCTTGTGGTCCAAGAGGCTTGGAAAGGGAGCCTGGGCTCACGCCGCCCCCCGCCCCGGGGGCTGCCGTCCCAGCTCCTGTCGGGAAACACCAGGCTCTTGAAAACCGGTAAATCAGAGAAACATCTGTGGTTTCGAGGAGCACAGGGGCCTCCCGAGTGGCCAGGACAAGCACGAGTGGCCTTGTCGGCCGCACTCGGAAACACACACAAGCGCACACACACGTGCCAGAATTGTTTCCGTAAAGGTTTCAAGAATTAAAGTTACCAAGGTTTGCCGTAAAAACGCAGACAGCATAGAAAGACAGAAAGTAAGAGGCATAGGCCCCCTCTTCCAGAAGTAGTCGTGCTAACCATGTGACGATTATCCTGTTTTGCCGTGAAGAGGGGCCCATAGTGTCTCTGCTGTTCCAAGTTTTCATTCTTTCTGCTCGAGAATAATGGCTAACATCCGTCCAACATCAGGCCTCGACCAGTAGTTGTCAGCGGGGGCTGATTCTGCCCCCCCCAGGGGGCACTGAGCCATGTCTGGAGACATTTTTAGCTGTCACGACTTAGGGGCAAGGGTGCTCCTGGCATCCAGCGGGTCCAGGCTAGGGAAGCCCCCAGCATGCTGTGACGCCCAGGACGGCCCCCACATTAGAGACCGACCCAGCTCAAAATGTCAGTGATGAAACCCGGGGGTAGTTGTAGGTACCTTTTGAGCGGCCCCGTTGGACAGCGTGATGTCATGCTCCAGGCTTTCTTTAGGGGGATTTGGATGGCTTCTGATTGTTTTAAGTTTTTATTTATTTATTTTGAAATCGGGGGGGGGGGGGGCGAGCAGGGGAGGGGCAGAGAGAGAAGGAAACAGAGGATTCAACTGTGCTGAGAGCACAGAGCCCGACGCGGGGCTCAGACTCACGAACCGCCAGATCATGACCTGAGCCAAAGCAGGACGCTTAACCGATTGAGCCCCCCAGGCACCAAAATGCCCTCCCAGAAGGTGATGGCCATCAGCCCTGCCACCGGCTGACAGGTTCACCCATGCGACCCACTCCCCATTTGTTCCCTGTTCTCCTCAATTAACGAAATGCCTGTGATTTATTTTAAAGAACTTTCCGTGGCACCTCCAACGTGACCATTGGCGGGAACGGTTCTCTTCACCATGAATTTACTCCGTGCTGCCAATAACTCTCCAACGGTGATTGATATTTTGCTGACAGCGGGTGTTTAAAGAAGTTCGATGTCAGTAACAATAGAAAGAAAAAAAAATCTCATTAGTTCTTTCCATTTGGATAATAGCAAGAGAGAGAGAAGGCTCGGCTTTCGTCTTTCCTGAGGGAAGGGGCGTTGGGTCCCCAGGCTGTGCTGTCCCTGGGGCCTCAGCTTGCGGTGCCGGTCCCACTCACGCTTCCAGCCCTGAGCTCACCTACGGGGCAGCTGCAGCCTCTCCGAGGCCACCCCCGAAGGTGACCTCAGGACGCATGGGTGAAGCCCCAGAAACGAATGAGCCTCCGCACCCTGCTACCCCCAGGGTGTAAAAGGCACTTTACCCACTAGCCAGAGTGACCCTTCATGCGCTAGGACAGGGCGTCTTAGCAGTTAGAAGCAGACACACGCACAGCATGGAGTGTGTCCAATCCACGAAGGAGGGTGTCGTGTCCTCTTGGCATCCGAACTGCTGTGGAACAAACAGGACAAGAGAGGTGGTCGGGGCACCTGCCTTCCCCTCTGCCTGGAGGCCATTTCTAGCCTTCCCTCATCTGCCTGGCTGACTCTCTCTCTCTTTCTCTCTCTCTCTCTCTCTTCTCTCCTCTCTCTCTCCCTTTCGGTCACAGGCACACGCACACCTGCACACGATTCCCTACTGGGCATCTTCTCCACCCCTCCCCCCCCACCCCGCAGCTGTTACTCACTGACTTCTGCCTAGAAGTTTGGTTTTGCAGGTGGCCCGCTGGTCCCTGGTCTGTGCAGACACAGTCACCCACAGACATAGGTGTGCATCCTGAGATTCACTTAAAAAATACACACACACACACACACACGTTTGTTTTCTTCTAAACAAAAACAGACTCGTCCTATCTGGTGGCTTCTCTTTCTGTCTTCGGGGTGTCTTTGGTGCCAGTGCTGTGGCTTCTTGGGTTGTGTCGGCCCCTCTGGGGGACGTGTAAGTGGCTCCTGGGGATTCGAGCCCTTCGGTGCAAACCAGCAGTGCCCCCTCTGGACCCTCATCTGCACACGCGAGAAGAAATGTGGCCATTTATGCAGCATGCTTCATGCGTGTGCTGTCAGGGGAAGGTGCTGGTCCAGGTGCGGGGGACGCACAATAAGCAAAAAGTCACCTTTGGTGACACGGGCATTCTAGTAGGGAGAGGCAGGGAATAAATGGTTAGACAGGTCACGTTAGCACTCCGGAGTAGTGCTTCAGTGAAGAGGAAAGCTGGCACGGGGCATAGGGTCCTCGGGCTTGGGGCAGAGCCCTGTTCCAGGCACGGTGCTCGGGGATGCTTCTTGAGGAAGGGGCATTGCCACAGAGACCGGAAGGAGGGGAGCAAGCACGTGTACTTGGGGGACGATCATTCCAGGCAGAAATAAGGGCATGTGCAAAGGCCCTGAGGTGGGGCTTGTGCTTGGCCCTTTTACGGAACACGTGGTTAGAGCACCGTGGGCGAGTGGGAGAGAGTCCCAGGAGAAAGAACATGTGGAGAGAAAGGCCCAGAAGTTGATTTGCAAGGTCAAGCGGGCATACTTGCGTGTTTTGAGAGCTTGTTAGTTTCTCTGTCCAGAAGCGCTCCCGATGTATCCCGTCCGTGAGCTACAGCGCTGGCAGCGGGGACCCGCCGAGGGAAACCGTGGCCAGCTGCTGCGGATTCGGACAGCCCCAGCCCAGGTCTGTGTGAGGAGGGCGGGCAGGCAGTGTCCAGAGACCGTAAGCCTTGGTTCCAGGGCTTCCCTCCTGGAAATGTTGGCTCCAAGTTAGCCGGTGCGGCTCGTAGCCACAACCGTGTGAAGAGGGGTGCGGTTACCCCTCTTTTTTTCCCTAGATGCGGACACGGAGTCATTTGCCTGGCCAGGGTCGTGGTAAGCGGCAAAGCTACGATTCGAAGGGAGCCTTGGGGCCAGACGGGTCCTTAACCTGTACCCTGGGATCTTACCGTGACCAGCGGTGCAGAGAGCCTCAGTCCCCGCCCCCTCGCCAGCCAGCCTGTGGCTTCTTCCTTGAGGCTACCCAGACAACACCAGACAGTATCTCAGGGCTACGTGTTCAGGTAACGGGTGCCAGTCGCCCAGCTGTGTGCTTGGCACTGAGTGAGCGCTTGGTAAGCGGTTCGGTCTGTTTTTAAAAATGAGAATACTGGCCTAGATTTGCTGCCCACCTCTCAAGCCTCAAAAGAAAGACAGATTCATTCCCCCTTCCCCCTATAAATGGTCTTGCCCTAAGAAATAAATGTGCCGTTGGGGGGTGTTTGAAATGGCACCAGGAGTGATCAGAAAGTTATTCCTTTGACGTCTGGTTCAATTCTATTTGACATTCTAGGTGGGGAGGGAGCCGGGTTCTTATTCAAATGCAGGGAGGGGGTGGGGGGGGCAGTAATGAAGTGGCTGGAACCCCAGGCAGGCTGGGGCTCCGCGGAATGACAATGAAGCCCGCCCCAGTGGGTCTCATCCAGGCAGGTCTAACAAGATTAGATTTTCATAAATTTCAGACAGGGCCAATTCCTAATTCCTTGGTGTGCGGCCGGGAGGCCAGACAGGGCCGCCTGCACGGGCTGCTTGTTAACCAGGAAGCAAACCAGCTGCCCCCTCCGCTGGGAGCAGACACGAGGGGGGGGGGGGTGGCCGTGGGGGGTCGTCTGGTCTGGAAACCTCCTGTGGGCTGGCGGGAGCCGGGTGGACTCCAGCCCAGGAAAGACAGAATGAGCTCCGGTACCCAACGGCCAACCCCGGTGATTAACCGAACGGGTGGTGACGGTCACCCTCGCTTACCTGCACCGGGGAGGTGCGTCGTCCTACTGAACAAGTATATACCCGCGTATAGCGAATAGCGCGTATTAGCACAGTTCTGCACCGGCCCGCACCCCCATTTGACAGCTGGGAACCGGCTGGACGGGGGTTGGAACCCAGGCTCCTGAGCTTGGTTCCGATCGAGGCTCCGTCCCCAAGAACAGGGGGCCGTGAGCTCGGATGCAGAAGAACTAGTTGCATCTTCACCTTCACCCACGCGATCAGGAACACGGGCTCCAAACCACGGAGCCGTCAGCAGCACCTGCCGCGTGGTCACCAGTGGAAACCACGGATTTCGCACGTCGAAAACCTGCCAGGTCCTGTTTAATGCGATACTATCCCTGCGTCACAAAAATAATTCTGGGTGTTCTTTCCATATCATGCATCTGGTTGAGAGTTTGATAACTGCCTTAATATAGTTGGCTTCCTTTTTAAGCCACGGTTTTATTTAATTTTCATTTAAAAGCCGTATTCTGAGAGAGAGAGAGAGAGAGAGAGCGCGCGTCCTTCCTGGCTTCCCCGGGTTGCCAGGGCCCCCCCACAGGGAAGAGGGGAATCGGGGTTGGCCTGGATTCAGGACTGCTCTCTGGGCCCATGCTGCACCCCCAGGGCTGTTGTGGGAATTCAGAGAGGGAGGTCCTGTCCTGGCTGGCCCTCCGTGCTCCACAGCAGAGGGACGGTCGCCGTTCGTATCTCTCCGCAGTGCCCTGAGAGGTGCCCACAGCTCCCCCGGAGTGCCCGGGATGACCTTCCTGACCGTCCTGTGATTTCCCTCCACCGTGGGCGGGAGGCGGGTGCCACCCACCACGAATACCGGCTGCATGGACCGCACGGCCGGGAGGAAGGAATGGTCCTGGGTCTGTGGGTGGTGTGGTCTTTGGCCAGCCATCCCCTCCGTCAGCCCCCTCTTCCTCATCCGTAGAGCAGGTGCAGGGGGCGGTGGGCATGTTCGTATCTGCTGCACAGAAGGACGGTGGCGATGCTTCTGAGCGTGTGGGGCGTGCCTGGCATTTTGGGGGGCCCTGGGCACACGCCACCTCTCTCTACTGTCGGGCCAGCTGGGCTAGGACCAGAGATGGGCGTGCACACATCTCAAAGTGACTGTGTCTGTCTCTGGAGGAGAAGACAAAAGGGAGGGTCAGGCTGCTCCGATGAGGCAGACGAGCCTGTTAATTTGAAATTATTCACCAGGAAAGAAGACGCTAAATTAAATTAGAGTGACCTTACTCTGCATGCCGAAGATGGGCTTGGCCACCCCCGAGAGCCTACGGCATCCATCACCCACCCCAAGGGGGAGATTAGGGAGAGAAATGGCACAGCCGCTCCCCCGCCCTCCCCACGGTGAGCGGACCTGACGCCCGGAACGAGACGAGGGAAACGTGTTTCTCTCCCGAAGGCTCCTGTTGGAGCAGTGCCCTCGGCACAGAAGCGGGACGAGTGTCTGTCCGTCCCTCGTGGCCTTGCATCCAGCTGCCAGCCGGGGTGAGCAATTCGGATCGACCTTGCTCCAAACCCCCAACCCTGGGGCACCCCCCAGCCAGGCGCACCTCGGCGTTTCTAGGGCATCAGCCTGAATGAGGGTGTCAGGAATTGGGACGTGGGGACGGCGGAGTCCGTTGAGCTCTTACCTTTCTTGCGTCATCTCCTCCCCCATGCTGGGTCGTAACGGGGACTCCACAGAGGCCTGCGTGGCCGGGGTCCCACAGCGTGTAGCTGGCAGATACAGGGAGGCAGGACCAGGTGCTCCGGGCGTGGGGAGGGGAAACTAAGCAGTACTTCGGGAAAGCTGCAAGCGTCCCCATCTGGAAAGTGCCGGTGGCGATGGCTCCCGCCTCACAGACCTAGGGGAGGTGGGCTCCTTGTGGATGTTGCAGCTGTTGGGGTCATGATAACGGCTGCAGTGACCATGGTGACCCGGGGCTATCGACCGGCCCGCCCACTCCTCCCGCTCCGGTCCGTCCGCCCTTGTCCGCGAGCAGCCTCTGCCTGGGGGTCCTGTGGTCACGGGAGCCTTGAAAGCCAGGGAAGGGGGTGGGCAGGGGTAGGACCCGCCCCTGCGTGCACCACGCTGGGCACTTGGCCTACGGCTGTCAGATTGAGGAAACAGGCAAGATCGCTGTGGCCCCGTCCCCGACATCCGCGGCAGGTCGGTGACTTGGGCTTCTCTCGGGGCTGGAAATCCCCAGCACGCCCGCCCTGCAGGCTTCGGTCTGCCCGGTGCTTTCAAGCCTCTTGAATGTGCTGCCAGCCAAAGGCCGGGCAGCTTCACAGACGGTTTCTGGGTTCTGGGGAGAGCAGAGGTGTGACCGCACGGGTCCGGCCTGCCCCGGGCGCCGGCCTCTGGGGCGGCTGGGGCTCCAAGGAGTAGTGCCCGGCTAGGGGGAGCGGGCCCACGCTCCAGTCACCATGCCTGCCTGCGCGCGGGAGAGGGAAGTCGGGGTGCCGGAGCCCAGGCCACCCCCCCGAGCCCCGGGGCCCGGCAGGTGATGTCACCCAGAGCGGTGCTTGGGGCCAAGCAGAGGGCGCAGCTGTTCCTTTGCCGGGAGGGGGGAGGGGGAGGCTGTTGATGCACGCCGTCTCCAGTTTGCCGCCTCTCCAGCAGGTGCTGTCCTGGTGCGTTTCCTGGAGAAGCGGGCTCTGTCCCCTGAAGGCGGTGCCTCCTGGAAGGAGGCCCCCGAGTGGAAGCGTGTGGACTGCCAAGGCCAGAGCACTCAGCCCAGTGGTTGGTGCTCTGCCTTAGGGGTTGGTGCGAACCAGCTGCCGGCCGGGTCCTCTTCTGGACCCCTGAGTGCCCCCACCCGCTCGTGCCGCCGGGCCTGGGCCTGGCCTGGAATATCCAGCGCGGCCCTGCTTAACCCTCTCTTTGCCGGCTTGTGGGCATACCTTGTTTCGCTCTACCGAGGCGGTGGGGAGCCCCCCCGTTAATCCTGAGGGAGCGGCTCCCCAAGTGCTGAGCACATTGTCCATGCACAGCGCTGCCCCCAGGTGCCCTTAGCTTCCTTTTACGTCGGGGGGCTTGGACGGACTCCTAGGTGAGGTCCAGGGTCGCACTGGGGCCTAGGGACCCTGATGGACCTGTAACAGAGCTTAGGAACCCTTAAGAGTCTCTCTCCTCTTCTGAGCCTAGACCCAGACCTTTGGCTTCCAGAATGTAATCAGTCACGGCTTCTCTTTTTTTCTGAGAGTATTTCCCTCTCCTCACCCGTGTGGATTTCCGGGGTCCCCGCCGTACTGGGGTCGCGGCCCAGGGAGACAGCAAAGGCCTAGGGTGCTCACGTGCTCATTTCTGGGGCTGATTGTCTCACTCTGGACCCCAGCCTCCAGAACTATGTTCTCCTGCCCTTTTGGCCCAGCCTGGCGGGGCCAGGAGAGCTGTGGAGGGCTTGTTCACGCCCACAGGCCTGCCAGCTCTTCATGCACTGTCCCCTGGCCACCCTGCCTCAGAAGCTGTCTCACCTTAACGTTCTGGGGGCTGGAAAACGCCAGGAGGAGGGCCAGGGCCTGGGACAAAGGCAGACCGGAGGCACGCGTCCCTTCCTTCGGGCCAGCGTGGGCAGGGCCCCTGGAGACGGCAGGGGGAGGGGGCAGAGGGGAACCCACCGCCGTGGTCCCAGCGAGGGTGAAGAGTGCACCGGGCTGGGGGAGGGGAATTATAGGCCCCTCTGAGGAAGGAGGGCGTGGGGGTTGCACAAAGCAAGCCTGTATGTTCCCTGAATGGGCGGCTTTATCCTGGGCCCTCATAGACAAGACCCTGCCCTTAGGGAGTCAGAACAGGCTGCCGAGGCCTGACCAGCCTGTCTGGGGAGGCAGGAGGTGTGGCCACGGTTACTGGATCCCAGCAGGAAAGTGAGGGTGACCCTCCGCCGGTTCCAGGCTTGCCTAATGTGCCGGGCAGGGCCCCAGCCTTCTGGGCACTCGGGACAGTCTCCCTGAAGTCCCTGGCCAGCTCGTCCTCCCTCCTGGCCCCTCCAGGGCACGATGGGACGCAGCCCCGCCTGGGAACCAGAGCCACGGCCCAAGCGTGGACCCGTCCTTCCTTGTCGAGGGGCATCCCCATGCAATGTAGGGGGCCCCCACCCAATTGCGACAGCCACTGATGTGCCCAGAAATTGTCACATGTCCCCTGGTGGGCAGGCTCCCTCGACTTAATAACAGCAGCAGGCATCGTAGGTGCAGCTGGGCACCCCTGTAAGGCAGCATGAGAAGGGGGGTGTCCTGGAGAGCCTGCGTGGGAGGAAGGGGGTGGCCAGGGCTTTGGAGAGGGTGTTGGGGGCTGGGGTTCTGTGTGGAGAAGCGCCCAGTGTTCCGCAAACGGTAACGTTCCCACCTAGGACGCATCGCTTTCCTGCTGGAAGCCGCAGGGAAACTGAGGCAGGAAGGAGTGGCCTCCGCAGGGCTGGAGTCTGGGTGGGCCCAGAGCCCTTGACCCGGCGCACCTCCTGCTGCCTGTTGCTTCCCGCTTCCCACCTGCCACCCGCCCCCACGCCTCCAGCGTCAGTTTGTCTCGGAGGTGGGAGAGCTGAGTCAGTGGCCCTGAGCTTGAACCTGTGCCCTGGGGAGCCCTCGGCAAATCGCTTGTTAGCGCCGGGCGTCGGGGTGCTCTGCCCCCCGGTGGGCGGCCGTGGGCTGGAGGAGGCCGGCCCAGCTGGGCCCCGGAGCAGTCCCTCGCCTGCCGTGTCACCACCCGGGGCCCCGGCTCGACCGGCGCTGGCGTCCCGCCCGTCGCCGGGGGTTCTGCCTGCACCCAGCACGGCCAGCTGCCGAGCCGCCTCGACTCGGACCCGCTTGAGTCAGCAGAAACCGCCCCGGCTCTGGCAGGATCAAAATAACCTCCTTCCTTTTCCAGTACTTGAGGGTTTTTCCGCCTTCGAGGGGAAAAACAAAACAACACCGAAAGAAAAGAGAGAGAGAGAAAAGGAACGAGAACTGCAGTGTCTGCAGCCACACTGACTGTGGTTTTTCTGAGGCCTCTTTCCCGAGAGCTGGGGGGGCCGGGGGGTCGGTCTTCTCACACATTCCTGTCCCGTCCAGGGTGGGGTGTGCTTGTGATAGACGTGCCTGTGTGTGTGCACGTGTGTATGTGTGCGCGTGAGTGTGCAGTGGGGAGGGTGTGTGTGTGTGTGTGTGTGTGAGTGTTGGGGTGTTGCAGGGAGGTGAGTGAATGCTCAGAAGGGCTGGGTTCCAAGCCCCAGGCTAGCGTCGGGGTCCCCTCGGAAGGGTTGGGCCGGCATAGGGGTCCCCTCGGAAGGGCTGGACCCCCAGCCCTGGGCCTGCATCGGGGTCCCCTCGGAAGGGCTGGGCCTGCGTCGGGGTCCCCTCGGAAGGGCTGGATCCCCAGCCCCGGGCCTGCATCGGAGTCCCCTCCGAAGGGTTGGGCCGGCATAAGGGTCCCCCCAGAAGGGGATCCAGCCCCGGGCTGGCGCCGGGGTCCCCTCGGAAGGGCTGGGCCCCCAGCCCCGGGCCGGCGTCGGGTCCCCTCAGAAGGGCTGGGCCGGTGTCGGGGTCCCCTCGGAAGGGCTGGATCCCCAGCCCTGGGTCTGCATCGGGGTCCCCTTGGAAGGGTTGGGCCGGCATAAGGGTCCCCCCAGAAGGGGATCCAGCCCCGGGCCAGCGTCGGGTTCCCCTCAGAAGGGCTGGGCCGGGTCGGGGTCCCCTCGGAAGGGCTGGGCCCCCAGCCCCGGGCCGGCGTCAGGTCCCCTCGGAAGGGCTGGGCCGGCGTCGGGGTCCCTGTGGGCTCACGTGTCTCCCTTGGTCCTGCAGCAGAACTGGAGTTCGTTGAGATCACCATCATCGTGGTGGTGGTGATGGTGATGGTGGTGGTGATCACGTGCCTGCTGAGCCACTACAAGCTGTCTGCGCGCTCCTTCATCGGCCGGCACGGCCAGGGCAGGAGGAGAGAAGACGCCCTCTCCTCGGTAAGCGTCTGGCGTCCCGCCTCGCGGTGCGCTCACAGGAACGGGAGGGAGGCACTCGGCGGCCACAGGGGACACTGCTGGGCAGGCGATGGAGGAGGGCGTTCGGGGTACAGGCCGAGGCCGGAAGGGACGAGCTGGTGGGGAAGGCGCCCGCGGTCCTGCCGCCTTAGCCCAGACGGAAGGGAGGCGGCCCTTTCCTCTCTTCTATACCCTGCAGGCGCCTGGGCCGGGGGCTCGGTGTCTTGGGGACAACAGGTCACCCTGGAAAGGGCCTTCCCAGCTCCACTGGTCCTGGCCGTGCGCCCTCGGACCAGTCCCGATTGCTGAAATGGGGCTGCCGTTTACCGTGAGCGGGGCTCACGCCGCTCCGCAGAGGAGTCGGGGCTCAGCACCCAGTCACGGCTGGGGCGCTGCTGGCCAGGACGGCCCAGACACTCCCGTCCACTCCATCACCCACCCACCCATTCATGCGTTCACTGCACAGACGCCTACGGAGCAGAGGGCCTAGAACCTCCCAGACACTGGCGGGGGTGGGGAGGGGCGGGGGAGGGAATGGCTCTGGACAAGCCCCCTGTGGTTGCTGCCTGGTGGCTGGATCCACACAGACAGGGACACCTAAATCAGATGATACTGAGGGGCGCTCGGAAGGAAGCCAGAGTGACTGTCCCCGAGGATCCCAGCGTGGTGTGTTTGGCCAGGAGAGTCAGGACGAGCCTCTTAGGCCGAGCTCTGAAGGAGGAGAGTGACGATGGTCCCGGGAGGCGAGGACGAACGCTGCTCTGGAGGGGTCCCGGCCGTTCACAGAATACGGCATTTTGACGTGACGTTAGGATTACGAGCGTCACGGGGCATTCTGGAAGCCCCACTAGTATCCCTTCGACTCCACAACGTGGGGGGGGGGGGCCCTGCGGGCCCAGAACTTGGCCCTTCTGCGGCTCTGAGCGTCCAGGGCCGCCTGGCCCCCCGCACCTGCGGGGCTCAACTGTGCCCTGCCCGCTGGCCGCTCTTCAACAGGCGGGCCGCAGGGGCTGCCGGGTTCATCCCCAAGTATGTCTGTCCCCGTGCGTGCGATGTGTGATTTCACAACCTGGGCAGGAGCGGGCGGCCAGGCCTGATGGACAGGCTGGGATTTGCAGGGAGAAGGTGGCACGTGGGTGGCCCGGGGCTATGCGCCCGAGCACGTCTCTGAGCCCGTGAGGACAGCCATGGAACAACCCGAACTCCCGGTTCTGGGGGGCGCCTGCGGTTGGCGGTGGGGCTGAGCCAGGGGTGACTGGCAGGCCTGTCCCCGGCAGGGTCAGGCATCTCCTCCTGCATCCGGCTGCCGCCGCAGCACGTCCACAGGTAGCCGGGGCAAGGAGATCCACCCCCTTGGTCCCTCTGACGGGAACACCGCCTGCCCCAGACCTGAGGCTCGGTGTGTCCGGTTGGGGGGGGGGGGGCACCCGGGCTGCTGCTCTGAAGGAATCCTCTGCGGCTAAGGCCCGGGCTCACCTGTGTCTGTTTGCTGTGACTGTTGCCCGAGTGACGGCGTTGCCAGCTGCACTGTGGCGAGCACGCACCTGCCTCCCCTGTGCCCGGTGCTTTCCCGCCCGCGGCAGCCTGGAAACCCCACTCCGTGGGGGGGAACCTGGGGCCCGCAGAGGTGGGAGCATTTGCCTGAAGCCTCTCAGCCTGTAAGTGGCAGTTTGAAGAGCCCAGGCCCGTTTGTCCTCCCTCGGATGCTGGGGCAAGGGAGGGCACTTGGAACAAACGAGAAGGCACTAGCTGGGGGGGGGGGGGGGGGGTGCCCCTCTGAGCCTCAGTCTCCCTCAGACGGGTGGAGCTAGCCTTTCTGCAGCCTGCCCCATAGGTACAGTCACGGGGAGGATGACGTTTGCCCAGAGAGCTGGGGAAATGACACAGGTTCCGGTGGGAGGGAGCCCTGCTGCCACCGGGGGCGGGGAGACTGCCTTGTGGGTAGCACCTGGGACTTTGTGCCCAGACAGAGGTGAAGATTCGGGCCCCGGTTCCTGGACACCCGAAGCCAAAGGAGAGTCGCCACCCCCATCTACCCAGCCGCCTGCATGGACCCCTGGGGCTGCCTGGCAGGGTAAACACAGAGCTTCGTTAGGCCTGAACTGAGTGTGGCAGCTCCCTTGGGGACCCCCCGCCAGACAGGGCGAGTCTCAGGGCCCCGTGACCTCCCACAGGGGCCCAAACCTGGCCACTGTCAGCCTGGGGCTGGCCCTGCCCCTGGCGTGGCTGTCCTGCCTCGGGTCCTTTTCAGGGTGAGCCCGTTTCATTCGCTTGAATGAGGCCCACATTTAGGTAAGCCTGTGGCCCCAGAATGTCACTTCCTTGTCTGGTGCTGCTCCCAGGCAAGCCAGGGTCTAGCGCATAATGGTAACAACAGTGATGATCCAGCCACCACGGTGGCACCGACTGTGGGTCTGAAGGGTCTTGCGCTGGGGTTGGCAGGTGAGGGGAATGTTACCTGTGAAGGCAGGTACCGTCCCACCCGGGCGCATTTGAGCAGGTGGACAGGTGCAGCCAGGCCCCACCCAGGAAGCGTCCTGTTTTCATTTCTGAGCTGCTCCCGGGTCTCTGAACTTTGCTTTCAGACACCACTTTGGACAAACATTCCCCGCTTTGAATTCCTCTCCTTGGCGGCCTTCATTGTTCCCGCAAAGTTTATGTAACTTGAGCAGCGATGGTCACTTCACCCGTAGCCCCCACCCCCGGAAGACGGTTTGTGCACGGGGCCCGCTCAGCGTGGGGCAGGGATGCATTCAGACTAGGGCTCAGCCAGGGCTTTGGATGGGGCAACCCTTTGTTCTCTTTGTCCCCAGATCAGCCCTGGCGTGGGTCTCCTGCCTCCCACATGGCTTCTGTGGGCACAAGGCTTCTGATCGGGGCCAGTGCAGCCAGCTGGACATTCGATCACTATACAAATGGGCCAGGCTGCTAGAGGGGCTGAGTTGCTATGGGAGCCAGGGAGGCAGTGGAGCGGGGGGAGGGGGGTGGTGGGTGGTTCCTGGGAGGCTCCCTGGAGGAGGAAATGACTCCTAGGTGCACAAGCTCGAGGCAGTCAGGTGATGAGGCTGGTGGGTGATTTGGGACTCTGTGGTGGGGCTCCTGGGGCAGCGACAGGTGCTGTCTTAAGCTTCCTGGGTGGTGTCACCGTGCAGCCGGGTAGATACTCCCTGTGCTAGGGCTGGGAGTCGGGGGAGTGGTGGGCAGAGGTCCTGGGCGGCCACGTCACGCAGAGCCTGGGACAGAGGGACTCGTAGGAGGGTTTTAGGCAGGAGTTTATCTGGGTCACATTTCATCCTTGGCTGCGTGCATCACGCCCCGGGACTCCTGACCCTACTGAGGAGCAGGTAGATGTCCCCATCTGCTTCCTGGCACATATGGACTGTGCCACTGGCCCGACGGGGGGCTGCGGAGCCTGCCAGGACCAGCCTGAGCCCGGGTGGCTCTGGAGGCAGGCAGGTCAGGGTTTGGATCCTAGCACTGCCTTTCACCAGCTAGGCCTACTCAGCTCGGCTAGCCGACCTCAGCCTGCCTTGTAGGTTTGTCGGGAGAAATGAGATAGTGCTTTATTTATTTATTTTTGAGAGACCGAGGGAGGGGGCGGGGGTTGTGGGCAGAGAGATAGGGAGACAGAATCCCAAGCAGGCTCCGCACTGACAGTTTGATGCGGGGCTCGAACTCAAGAACTGTGAGGTCAGGACCGGAGCCAAAATTGAGTCGGATGCTTAGCTGACCGAGCCGCCCAGGTGCCCAGGAGAGTGCTTAGTGCGGTTTCTGCCACCAAGGCAGTGACTGATACGTTACTGATATCAGTAACAAAACGGCCTTCGGTGACCACATGAAGGGGCAAGGTCGTATGTCTGCTTGCATCCTAACACCTGGAACATACTAGAGAGAGACTCCAATGAGTCTGTCTGCCGGCTGAGTGCTTTCCTGGTGGGACGGTTTTGAGAGCCATAGGGCCCCCTAGTGGCCGTGTCGGTAACTGCAAGCCTCGGCCTACCCGCCCCCTCCAATTCCTGCTCCAGCCCCAGCCCGTGGGTGAGAATGTCTTAGGTGGGACCCCTCGGGAAAACGTGCCCCCAAGGAAACTTTTGGGGTGATAATGTTATTTCTATGGTAGTGATGGGTCTCTGGTATATACACATGCCAAAACTTAACCAAATTGTATACCCTGGATATGCGCAGTTAATATTATCTATCAGTTACGCCTACAGAAAGCTGTAAAATTCTAACAAGACATCCCTCCCCCTGCCCCCAGGCTCAGGGCTGTCTAGCATCATGTGACCAGCATTGGCTGGGTTTGCCTCCTGGTACGGGGTCCCCCTTCCCCGACCCTTGGGTCTCTCCCCCAGACCTGAAACCGCACGTGGCCAGCTGTCCCCCATGCAGCCTGTCCACGGGTCGGGGGGGGGCGGCCACGGGCCCGTGTGCAGAGGCTGCGGGCTTCGTGAGGTGGCACTTACCCCTTTGGCAAGAGGCGGTGCCTCGTTCCACTGTTGCTGACCCACCGGATCACGATTTGGTGACAGAGCAGCTCCGTGAGTGCAAGCGAGGGAGGGGCAGAGAGAGAGGGAGACACGGAATCGGAAGCAGGCTCCGGGCTCTGAGCTCTTGAGACAGGGGTGTTCGAGAAAGTCTGCAGACCTGACCACGCAGTGGGGCGGCCAGTGCCAAGGCCCGTGGGTGCATGCGCTTTGCGCTAGATGGTGGGTGGGCGTGGCCCCCAGCACTTCCATATACTCACTCAGGGCCACAGGCACTCCAAGCATATTCCACCCGTGGAAAGTTCCAGAAGTTAAGTAACTTGCAGAGGTCACCCTGCAAGCAAGTGCTGGTCGAGGCCAGGAGGCCTGGATGAGGCCCGTTTCCTTAACCAGCCATTTCACAAGAGAACTTGGGTTCGTGCTAAGGTGCCTGGGAAAAGCTGCTGGAGAGTTCTGAGAAGGAGGGGCCCGCCAATTAGATGTAGGTTTTGGAAAGCGTGAGCGTGGAGGGTGAATTTTCGGGGGACAGCCGGGGGAAGGCGGGTGGCCGCGAGGCTTGCAGTTACCCACGTGGCCACGAGGGGGCTCTACGGCCCTCAAAACTGTCCCACCCGGAAAGCCCTCAGCCCGCGCAGACTCATTGGAGTCTCTAGTATGTTCCAGGTGTTAGGGTGCAAGCGGACATGCGACCTCGCCGCTTCACGTGGTCACCGAAGGCCGTTTGGTTACTGCCAGAACCGCCCAGGGCCCAAGGTGCGGATGGGGAGCCGTGGCCGGGTGCTGCATCTGATGGCACATGCAAGATCGCAGGGTCAAAGCCCGTCGGCCCCTTTGCTCTCTCCCCTCTGTTCATCCTGCTGACCCCGCCCCTCTCCTCCCCGCACAGGAAGGATGCCTCTGGCCCTCGGAGAGCACCGTGTCGGGCAACGGAATCCCAGAGGTGAGACCCTGTGCTGCCGCCTGCCCCCTCCCTGCCTGTCCCCCAAGGCTGCTGTTGTGGACGCCTGAAGGCCATCCTCCCAGCAGGTCCCCCTTTCCAAGCCAGGGGCGCCTCCCTTGGCCCGAACGGCGTGGCTGCTGGCCCACACCTCTGCCCTTTTCCAAAGAGTCATCGTCCGCGGCTGCTGGGATCACCCAAGCCGGGACGTAACGCTCTACCCGCAGGGAGTGGCCCACAGCATCTACAACACGCGCGGACAAAAGTTGCCCCGATTTCAGCCCTGGGATGATGCTCCCAGCCCGGGGGGGGGGGGGGGGGGGCCGGCGTCAGCGCGCGGCCGGACTCAGCGCGCTGGGCGCCGCCACCTGCCGTCCCGTCCCCCGGAGAGCAGGGCCCCGCGCCTCGGGTCCTGCTTCGGGGGCGCGGAGGGACCCTCACTCTGCTCCGTGCCCCCCCTCCTCCCTCCAGCCGCAGGTCTATGCTCCTCCGAGGCCCACCGACCGCCTGGCCGTGCCCCCCTTCACCCAGCGGGACCGCTGCCTCCGCTTCCAGCCCACCTACCCGTACCTGCAGCACGAGATCGACCTGCCGCCCACCATCTCGCTGTCGGACGGGGAGGAGCCCCCGCCCTACCAGGGCCCCTGCACCCTCCAGCTGCGAGACCCTGAGCAGCAGCTGGAGCTGAACCGGGAGTCCGTGCGCGCGCCCCCGAACAGAACCATCTTCGACAGCGACCTGATGGACAGTGCCATGTTGGGCGGCCCCTGCCCCCCCAGCAGTAACTCGGGCATCAGCGCCACGTGCTACGGGGGCGGCGGGCGCATGGAGGGGCCGCCCCCCACCTACAGCGAGGTCATCGGGCACTACCCCGGGTCCCCCTCGTTCCAGCACCAGCAGAGCAGCGGGCCGCCCTCCTTGCTGGAGGGGACCCGGCTCCCCCACGCACACCTCGCCCCCCTGGAGAGCTCACCCGCCTGGAGCAAAGAGAAAGATAAACAGAAAGGACACCCTCTCTAGGAATCCCGGGGCCGGGGCCGGGCAGCAGTGAGTATAGGAAAAAAAGAAAAAACAGAAAGGCGAAACACTCCGCACTTCCGAAACCAGAAGACAGAGGAGGACCGGGCGGCACCCAGAAAATGTGGCGCGTATCCATCCTTTCCCCCTCTGTGTATAAATATTTACATGTTCTGTCTGGTCTGAATGCACAAGCTAAGAAAGCTTGCAAAAACAAAAGAAAACAAAACAAAACAAAAAAAAAAACCACGTTTCTTTGTCGAGCTGTGTCTTGAAGGCAAAAGAGAAAAAAGAAAAAAAAAAAAAAACCTACCCTAGTCTTTTCTGTTCCTAGTTGAGCTGCGTGCGTGAATGCTTATTTCCTTTCGTTTGTTTATGATGATTTCACTTAACTTTAAAGACCTATTTGCACAAAACCTTTGTTTAAAGATCTGCAATATTATATATATAAATATATATAAAATAAGAGAAGTATTGTGAGGGCAGGAGTATTTTTGTATTAGAAGAGGCCTATTAAAAAAAAAAAAGTTGTTTTCTGAACTAGAAGAGAAAAAAAAGGCAATTTTTGAGTGCCAGGTCAGAAAGCGTGTATTACCTTGTAAAGAAGAAGAAGAAGAAGAAGAAGAAGAAGAAAAAAAAAAAACTACAAAGCAGGGGTTTAGAGTTATTTATATAAATGTTGAGCTTTTGCACTATTTTTTAATATAACTATGTCAGTGCTTGTTTGATGGAAACTTCTATCGTGTCTGTCGAGACTTTTAAGGGGGAAGCGGCGGAATTTGGCAGCGGCCGTCTGGCAGAGGGCGGGCTCTGCACGGAGTTGGGGGAGGCTTCCGGAGGGGGCGCTCCTCCTGCGTAAGTGGAAGCTTCTGTCTAGCGGTCGGTTGTTACCGCCTCATACATTCCCCACCGGAGGAGACGCATTTCCCCCTCTGGGCCGGCACAGCCTTTGGATGGCAGACGAGATGGGGAAATCGGTCACCCAGTGCCAGGGTGGTGGCTTTGCCTTGCCCCAGATGAAAATAAACTGTTCCTGAAGGATCTTAGTTTTTCCTCCTGTTTTTTAAGCATGAGCCCCCTCCCCCTCCCCCCAGGAAGGGGCTGAGGCGCCCCCTTTGCCGCCGCTGCCGCTGCCGCTCCCGGAGCGCGTTGCCGGGACCCGCCGGAGAGGTTGGGGTGGCTGCTTTCCGTGCGGACGATCCGGCGGGTCCAGGACTTCTCAGCTGAGGGTGGCGGAGGCCACCGGCAGATTGGAAAGGCCCCCGAGGAATTCGACCTCATCCCTGGCTTTCTCTTTACGTAGCAGTTCTCACCGAACAGGCCAACAAACGGGACACCAGAGAGAAAAAGTGACACGCGCAGGTGTCTCCCAGGACACGCCAGAGGGTTAACGCGAAGAGAACCAGCACCGACAACGGGGAAACCGGCGTAAACCTGTGCTTTATGTTTTCAGATCAGAATTGAATTCTTTACCTCCTCTCCCACACGTCCATTCCTCTCCCCGTGGAAACAGTCGTGTTTGGCGTGTCCGTGTGTCTCTGTTTTCCCAGCATCTGTATCAGATACGAGTCTCGTTTGCCAGGGTTTTGCCGAGTGGATTTCGGGTTGGCAGGATCCCTTGGTGGCCTGTGCAGGCGAGGGCGCGTGAGTGGGCACACGTGTGTGACAGTGGCAGGCCGGCCAGCGAGGGGGGGGGGCGCCCCTTGGGATCTACTGGTTCACATTCCAGGGGGTGACCCCCCCCCCCCCCGCCCCCCGGTCCCTTCCTCCCCGAGCTGTCTTTTCCTTCTGGAAGAATGCTAACTGTCAGACTAACGCGAGAGAAGGCATATGGGCAATAACTTGTTTCTAAGCAACTTTTTTATTACTTAAACACCTGAGAACAGTTTTGAAGTTCTGACCATTTGAACTCTATTTATACGCACATTTTAAGAGCGTGGTGACCAACAGATAAACGCGGACTCTGGGCGTTCGCTGCTGACCAGCCTGGCAGAAGGTTCTTGTACTTTGACAATAAAAAGCTGCCTCTCCGTGGGGTCCTCGGCCTAAACTTTGCTCCTCTCTCAGAGAGGATGCTTTTTGCAAGTCGTGCTGAGAACTCGGTGTAATTTGTCCTAAAAGGTACAGGGACACGTTTATAGATTTAAAAAAAAAAACAACAAAACAAAAATTTTTTAAGCTGTATCTCTCCTTTCCGCGAAGAGTCAGTCTCCCTAGTGCCTTACTGAGGAAGCAGTGTCCTCTCGTCACCGGTTGGGGGGCATCCCTGGGCAGTGTCTCCGTCACCCCCCCCCCCCCTCCCGGGGACTGGCCTTTCCACTCGAGGGCTGCGGCTGCTTCTCGAACACCCCCATAGCCCTCTCGGTGCCCGGTCCCGCCCGCCCTCCCACCGTGGAGGCGCCTGGCCCAGCCAGGCGACCCCCTCCTGCCCCTCCTCCTTGTCACCTACTGGGTCCAGTCCTGTGCCAACTCCCGGGCGGGTTGTGAGCCCGGACGCCGACCTCGTCTGCCTGGGCAACGTCGGGCCCAGGCGTGGCCCGGGTCTTGGCGTGGATCCTGTTGCCTGGCCGTGTGGTCTGTGTGGGAGGAAGCAGGAGGGTGGGCTCCTGACCTCAGCGGGCTTGAGGGCAGAGCGCATCTCCGCGATCACATCCCGGGACCGCTGGGCCGCAGGGCCCCGGGGTTTCGTGCCCAGCACAGGCCCCTTGCAGAGGCTCCCGGCAGAGAGGCCGGGCGAAGTCGGGGCGCATCCCGAGAAAACCGGGGGGGGGGGGGTTCTGGAAACTGCTAGCACTAAGCTCTTGGTCTCGGGGGGTGTATTCGTTCCCTCCAGATGCTGGCCGCCATGCCCTTGTCGCTGAAAAGGCTCTGAGCACCCCTCGGGAGGCCCCCTTTTGCCAGTAAAAAGTTCGGGGTCCTCGGCAGTGGCTGGTTGGAGGGGGACCGGCTGGGGCTTTCTCTTGTCCTCGGTTCCCTGCTTCTCAACCGCATTTCCTCCCGAGGAAGCGCATCCCCCCCCCCCCCCCCCCCAAGCCCGGGTCTCCGCAGGCCGACTTAGCAGGGGCCCTAAGAGCCACCCGTGTCCCCCACAAAGTGTTCTTTGCAAGGAGCTGAGACTCCCCTCGCCCCCCACGTCTAGTGAACACCAGGCCAGGGCCAGAAAGCGAGTCTGTCCCCTGTCCTTGTCTCCGCTGTGAATGGTATGTTTCCGAACTTGTTTCCTACGTGCCCACAAAGCTTCCAGATGCAGACGACATCCCAGCGATCAGGAAAACTACAAGTGTCGTTTTGTTTTGTTCTGTTTGCCCTGGAAGCCGCGCTTCGAATTTTGCTGTACTGTAGCGCCCAGAAGGACACGCCTTGTCGTTTGCCTGCCCGATTCCACGGCGGTGTGCTCCTGGCACGCTTGTACGTTGCGTTCCTGGCGGTGAAGCCGCTCTCCTTTGCAGCCCTGTTTCCCGAGTTCTGTTCAAGTTAAACTCATGTAAATTCCCCGTGGCACGCTGGGTGCGGCGCCCACGTTGCTGCCACGTGAGACTCTGTATTTGGATGCCAATCCACAGGCCTGATGAAATCGCTTCTTGTGTATCAATAATCCTTAGTGGCAATGATGACTTTCTGAAAAGCTGCAATACTTACACAATAAATTTTACAATTCTTTGGAATGAGGCTTTCTGACTTCTTTGGTCACATTCACCTACCCCCCCCCCCCCCCCGCCCTTCACCGCCCTCGGCAACAGTCCCAGGGCCCACTTAGTGGGGTGCCGGAGAGCCCGCTGAACTTCTGTGGGCCCTTGAGCCATCTCTTGGACCTCTGTTCCAGCTCAGGCAGGGGGTTGTAATAAAAGGGGTTAAAATTAGCCCACCGCTTTTGTTAATTGGGGTGGAAAGAGTTTGCAAGACACTGGCTACTTTTCCTCCCTCTTAGAAAATCATCCTTCTCTGTAGCGTGCCAAAAGCTCTGATAAGGTCTGCAAGAAAGAAACTCCCTGAGGTGGGTCCCTTCCAGAAGTAAACCGTGAGGCATGGGTTTGTGCTAGGGGATGGGTCAGGGGCGCTCCTAGGGGAGACGGCTAAGGGGATTGGGAAGAAGACCGAGAAGGAGGAGAAACAAAGCAAGGTAGGGACAGTTTTGGACAAAGTCCGTCTCAGCCTGATCCCAAAGGTCCCAAAGGGACCTGTGGGGACCTCTAGGGGGTAAGTTGCTTCCGGATGAGAGGTAGACTCTCAGATGCTCCTGGCTGTTTGGTGAGGCATTTCACAAGCCCCGGGGCGGCCCTCAGGGGATGTTCCCAGGTACCGACCATTAGAAACGACCATTAGAAACGCGGAAGCGGGGGAAGGGGAGACAGGACCTTAAAAGGGATCGCAGGGAGTCTGAGTGAGCTACCCACAGTGCCCCTCACAGAAACTCGTGTTTCTTTCTCTAAATAGAGCCATCTTTAACCTTGACCAGAGGGTCAAGGTTTTTTAAAAATCAGCCCAACCTGTTGACTCCCCAGGGATGACCGTTGTTTGGGCCCCAACCCCAGGGTTCTGTAAGCTTCTGGAGCACAGAGCCCTACAGTCAGGGCAGAGCTTGGGGCATACATCTATCTTACTTGTTTCCTTTCTGTGGTGGAGGAAAACCTCAGACTACAA
Organism: Prionailurus viverrinus; assembly: GCF_022837055.1. Lineage (NCBI taxonomy): Eukaryota > Metazoa > Chordata > Mammalia > Carnivora > Felidae > Prionailurus > Prionailurus viverrinus. Next base: position 5,547,524 of record NC_062563.1, read on the forward strand.
AAAATAAATAAATAAAATAAAATTTTTTTGAGGAAAAAAACCCCCAAAAGCTCTCTACTCTTCGGTATTGGTATGGCAGAGGGACCCGACGGTGTTGTGTGTGCCCCAGCCTGGCTCCGGGGCCTGAGTCCTCTCATTAGCGGTCACTCTCCTTGCCGGCCCTCAGTCACCTCGTCTGCAGAACGGGTTGAGGGCAGAGCCTGTGAGCTGGTTGAGAAGGGCGTCTCGGGTTCTAAACGAAAAGGAGACCCTCCCCACACCTTGCCTTCAGCTCAAGCAGATAGAGCTGAATCGGTCCAGAATAAAGGTAGAAATCAGAATGCCTATTACCTACTAGGTGAAAGCCCTGTGCCAAGTTCTTGACTGAAATTGGCTGCTTGTTTGGGGAGGTCTCATCTCTCAATCATCTGACTTTTTTTTTTTTTTTTTTTTTGCACAGCCGCATGCTGGGTGCTGCTCGGGGGTGCCTGCACACCAGGCCCAACCTCTGACCTCAAGGATCCCACCTTCTGGTTCTAGAGACGGCCTGGCACCACAGCACCATCCAGTGAGGGCAGGAGAGTGTGCCGTCAGGGTGAGGGGAGGCTGGATTTCAAGCCCGGAGATGTTAGGGGGGGGGAAGGAGGGGAGAGAGCGAACCAGGTGCCTGCGTGGGCAAAGTCCAGGAGGAGACTTAGCAGGGCCCCCGTACAGCCCGGCAGAGCGCTGCCTTGGAATCTGTTAATTCTTTCTCTAATAAGTGAGCCAAACCCGACTCAGGCTGGCTTTAGCAGAAGAGGGAATCGTTGACTCTTGTCACTCAAAAGCACCAGGGAGAGCGGGGCGAGATTATTTGCCGCCAGATCCAGACGGGCACACTGTGCCGTTAGGAAGATGTCTGTCTCCACCATCAAAGGGCGCTCCCCCTTACTGATGTCCCTTTCAAGTAGGTTCTCCCCTCCCTGTACCCAGCTTCTCCCCAGGCTCCTTTTCTCACTGCTCTGAATCAAGTGGGAAAAAATTCCTTTCTAATTCTGCCAGCCAAAGTCCCAGAACTGGATCCCATTGGCCTGGCGGCGATCACGTGCCCCAAGCCGAGCCAATCAGTGCAGCCCCTCTGCCCTGCTCTGATTGGCCAGGGAAAGCGTGCTCTGATTGGCCAGGTTTCAGTCACACGCCCTGGAGGCGGGGCCGGCTCCCTGCACTCCACCTGCGCGGAGGAGGGAGAGCGAGCGTTGTCCGGAGGAAAACTGGGGTGATTTCGCCCAAGATGGGGGTTTTGGGTGCCAGGCGGCCGAAACCAGCAGCTGCCGGGTCGCCGGACAGGCGAATGCACGGACCCTCAGGGAAGAAGGCTTTGGATGAGCGTCGCGCAGCCCGTGCGGTCAGCTCGGCACCAGGCTGGGGGGGGGGGGGACGCAGCCCCAACCAGCCCTGCCTTTTTCGGCTGCTTCAAGTTGGTTTTGAGTTGATATTTGTTGAAATTATTTCAGCATGTGTGTCTGGCTTCCTGTCTCAGTCGCAGGCATAGACGGAACGTTCGCAGCGAGGAAGGCTGGGCGCGCCAACAGGGGAGACAGAACACACAGGAAGCCCGTGCCAAAGCGGCATCGCGTTTTCTTTAACACTTTGTACAGTTGTACCGAAGGAAAAGAACTGCGGCTAAAAATAAAACAAAACATTATAAGCTTCACAAATAATTTGGAACAAGTGATGGATTTAAATGTGCGAATACATTTTTAAAATAAATATCCGCCCCCTCTCCCCCCACACCCCCCCCCCGCCCCGGCCCGTCCCCCCCCCCTTCCCGGGGTGCGTGTGCCCCTCTCCCCGTGCCCTCGCCCCCTCTTCCCTCCCTCCCTTTCTGTCCCCACCTGGCATGACTGATAGCCCTGAAAGTGGAGGCCTGAAATCATGATGTTCATCTTATTAAAAGGCTTTTATTGAACTCAAAATAATTAAATTTGTCTTTAAAAGCATCCAACTCAATTGAGTGAACAAGTTTAAAGATGAATTTTTAAAATGCATGGACTTCGTTAGACTCCTGCTTGCTGTTTGCAGCCATGGGCAGACGCAGAGGAGGGGAGCAAAGCGTAGGGAACCTGTGGCCATTTGATCTGGATTCAAATCCCACCCCCCTCCGACCCCCCCCCCCCCCCCCCCCGTCCCTTTCCAGCTAGTTAACCCTTCGGGCTTCTGTTTCCAAGAGGAGTGACTTGTGCAGAGAACCCTGGTCCGTGTCATCGATGCCTCCCCCGTGTCCCCCTGGCCCTTTCCCTTTTGTGTCCACACGGGCCCACCCTCCAGCCGGTTCACTGGAGTTCTGCTGTCTGAGGCTTTCTCTGGCTTCTGAAAGCTTCTCGGCCCGTCACGCCGCGGACCAGAGGTGCCGGGGAATTGATGCTATGGGAGCGGCCTCTCCCGGGGATGGGATTAGGGGATAAACACCCCAGCTCCTTGACCCTCAGGCGGGGGGTGGGGGTGGGGGGGACCACCACGGACGATACTCCGCATGCTCCCAGTGTTTCCAGTGAGCTCGAGGCACTGGGCGCCGGGAGCGCACTGACGTCACCTGCCCGGTGGCACACCCCTGATCGGGCGCCGTCCTTCCCCTGGCCCCCCTCCCCACCGCCTCCCAGTATTTGCTGGTATCTCCCGGTATCTCCTTCCACAGGAAAGTGGAAGTCGGCAAAGGAGGGAAAAGGGTTCGCTGAGCAGAAGGCCCAGAGGGGCTCGCGCGCCCGCGCACGTGTGTGCAGGGCCGTGGGCGCCCGTTCAGTTGTGGACACGCAGACACCAAGTCTTTTTTTTAAGCCCATGTATCCAAAATAGCATTTCGACGTGGAATCGGCATAAAAACTGTTCATGCAAGAAAAAAAAAAAAATCCTTAAGTGTTAGACTTTCTTCGAACTTGGCGGGCTTCCGTGCCTCGGAGCGCTTGGCCCAGTGCTCTGCTCGCATGGGCCCCGGTATGGCCCGGATGTTTGTGCCCCCTAAATCCATGCCCTGACACCCTACGCACCCAACAGGACGGTGTTAGGAGGCGGGGCCTTTGGGAGGTGACTAGGGTCTAGGGGAGTCATGAGGGTGGTTTAGCGCCCTCAGTCGAGTCCCGGAGTTTCCTGGGCCCCCTCCCTCGCCACGTGAGGGCGCAGCCTCTGGGAGCTAGGAAGCGGGTCTCACCGGATGTCGAGGCCCCGGGCGCCTCGACCTTGGACTTCCCAGCCTCCAGAACAGTGTTGTTGAAGCCCTCCGGTCTGTGCTGTTTTGTTATAGCCGCCGAACTGGTTATAGGCAACTGATCGAGGCACCCCGGGTTAAAGCAAGCTTACGAAACAATCAAGTATCAACTTTCCTGTCTCTGATAGGCTCCATGAGTCATGCTCGGCGGCGCAAATGTTTAGCAGAGAGAGGAATGCTCCTTACCCCTCACAGCCGTACGACCACATACCTGCTCAGAGCGCTGGAAATAACTGCCAAGAGTTTAGATTCTAGAGCCTGCCGCTGGTCTGGGCTGGAGCTCCACCTTAACCACTCGCGAGCTCTGTGATCTTGACCGCTTTACTCAGTAATCTCTGTCTTGTCTGTAAAATGCAGGTTTAATATGACTGACCCCTCCCTTGCAGGATTGCCAAGGGTTCAGTGAAATAATGCAAATGGGGTCTCCAGCAAGCTCTAAGTAAATACGGTTGAACCTTGAACAACACGGGGGTTGGAGGCACCAAACATCTTGTGAAATCAAAAATCCAGGTATAGGGGCACCTGGGTGGTTCAGTCAGTTAAATACCTGACCTCGGCTCAGGTCACCGTCTCGCGGTTCCTCGAGTTCGAGCCCCGCACTGGGCTCTGTGCTGATAGTTCAGAGCCTGGAGCCTGCTTCAGATTTTGTGTCTCCCTCTCCCTCTGCCCCTCCCCTACTTGGGCTCTCTCTCTATCTCAAAAATAAATAAACATTAAAAAAAAATTCATGTACAGCTCTGACTCCCTAAAAACATAACCAGTGACCAGGGTGCCTGGGTGGCTCAGTCGGTGAAGCGTCCGACTTCGGCTCAGGTCATGATCTCACAGGTTCAAGACCCGCATCAGGCTCTGCTGACAGCTCGGAGCCTGGAGTCTGCTTCCGATTCTGTGTCTCCTTCTCTCTCTCTGCTCCTCCCCTGCTCACGTGCTCTCTCTCTCTCTCTCTCTCTCTCTCTCTGTCTGTCTCAAATAAATAAATAAACATTTAAACAATTTTTAATAAAAAGTTACACATTAACATGGAAAACTGTTCTATTCTCGACGCAACCCCTGTCCCCCTCGGCACACCCCCATCCACAACCCAGGAGGGGCCACAAGTCCCAGAAGGGCAGGACTCCTGCGCCTATGATGTGCGTCTCTGCAATTCCCCCATCATACTTTCTGGGCATAGAAGTCTCAGCATCTCAGGCCTATGGATGTTTCAAGAGCCTTTGAACACGTTTGAGCCCCAAAATATGGGGTGGGGGAAGGGAAGGGCCACACACTGCAAAATCAGGATCCATAAATGTTTAATTAAACGTCCAGGAAACCTCGCTCATGAATCGCTTCCTCTAGTCATCATAAAAATGTCATTACGCTTCATTATATTTGAAACGAATTTATAGGTGAAATCTTCTCATGTTGCCAGAAATCCCGAGAACACTGGACGCCCAGGGAAGAAATCATGGCCAATTGTAATTAATGAATTACTTGTAGGCAAATAATTTTGGTAGTAACATCATCGAAATCTCTTTTGATTATCAAAATAAACGTTAGATGTGAATTCATTCCAGTACACTTGTTGGGATGTCGGGAAGGGCTTTCTGCAGAGAGGTGGGGGTGGGGAGGAAGCGAGAACAGCCTGGTCGTGGCCTCACCTCCCTCCCCTTGCCCGTCTCTCGCCAACCTTCCTCAAGCACCACGGCTACCTTTCCCCAACTCACCTTGGAGGAAAATCTCCCAGTGGCCTTTTCTTTGTTCCCAGCGAAAAATCTCAAGTTTCTACCACGGCCATTGATGCCCGCGGCCCCTGCCTGCCCCGCCCCACCCCCCCCACTCCACCCCGGCTCACTTTCCTGGCCAGCACAGCTGGGAAATGTGGGATACCCTGGACTCGGCCTGAGCCACTCGTCACTCTTGAATTGGGCAGTGTGGCCTCTTCTACGGCTGGAGCGAGAAGCAGATCCAGGAACCAGCGAGGGGAGGCCTTCTTCCTCCCCCACCGCGGGCCCCAGCTCCAGGGCTGGGGTGAAGAAAGCACAAAGCATTAGTTGCTGAAAGACCGGAAGAAATGGGGACAGCTCTGTCAGGGCAGAGAAGGACAGCTGGGGATCACAGAATGATGAGATGAGTGGCTTCGCCCGGATGTGTGACTGAAGTAATTGAACTTCGGCGATAACCTCAGAAGGGTAGTTGCTGCTTTGATCCCCTTTTCCAGCAGGAGAAACTGAGGCTGGGAAAGCGTCGTGACTTGCCCCAGGCCCTCATCTAGAAGGTAGGGGTGCCAGAGCCTGAGCCCCACGTCTGTCCAGCTCCGGTGGGCGCAGACGATAAATAGAAACCCACGGAGCTCTGCCCTGAAGGGCGGCGAACAGAGTCAAGGCCGATCCGGACGGGGGCTGCCACGGAGAACCCGCTGCCTTTGACAAAGCGGCTTCCCCTGGTCTTTGGTCCTCACCCTCTGCTTGTAGCTCCCGGAACCGTGTGCAGTCCCTGTCTGCCCTGGCCACCTCTGGATCTCCGGCCTTTGCCCCCGACCGAAGACGCATCATTACCCACATCTGGTGCCTTCAGACCTTTCCACTCCCTCCCCCGAGGTGAAGTCACAGCGAAAATGTGAAAATAACATCCAAGCTGCCTGGTAGAAGGGAGACTGGGTTTTGCCAACAGTAAAAACAGTAAAAATATCTCTTAAAAGAGAGAGAGAGAGAAATTTGAAGACTGGAGATCAGTAACATGTAATTATCATCTGGTTTGGGCGGAGAGTTCTAATAGTTTCCAGAAAAACACAAACCATGAAAAAGGAATGTGCTTTCCAAGGCAAAAAGAGATTTGGGCTCCGGCATGCAGTGGCCCCATCTTGGAACTCCTGTGGCCTCCGGGGCCCTTCCCACGCAGAGGAGGGAGGCACCTATTCCCGTCCTCTCCTGGTTTGCCTTCCGCGCTGCACAGGAGGCTCTGAAAATGTGCAGACTGCCCTTGAACTCAGCCTCGAGCGTGCTCAGTAGATAGGCTTTTGTGAGTGGCCATACCTACAGGCGCAGAGGGAGTATCCAAGCTCCTTCCTTGGGGGACCAACAGAGCCTCGAAATGGCAGGGACAGCTTGCTTTCCTCCAATACCTGTTGTCTCCTATTTTGAAATCATAGCCCCCCCCCTCCCCAATTTTAGCTCAGTGCATTGTGACCCAGAAAAAGCACCATCTCTCCTTGCCTTCCTTGCTGGGCCATGGTACTAACGGGATGTCAGTTTCACGTGTGTGCAACTTAAGATACGTATCCTTCTTCTTTTTCTTCTTTCCTGCTGGAAGGAATGCAAATGTGATGGCTGGAGCTTCAGCAGCCATCCTAGATCATGAGGCCAACCTGGGAATGGAGGCCACAGAGGGCAGAACAACAAGATAGCGAGGCCAGAGGACCCAACACCATGGTGTGCCACGCCAAACCGCCTACCCTACTGTTATGGGAGAAAGAAAGAAGCATCCGCATTGTGTAAGCCACTGATATTTGGGTCAAAGACAAGCTTTAGAGTTAAAATTACCTTGACCTAGCAATTGCACTACTAGGCATTTATCCAAGGGATACAGGTGTGCTGTTTCGAAGGGGCACATGCACCCCAATGTTTATAGCAGCACGATCAACAGTAGCCAAAGTATGGAAAGAGCCCAAATGTCCATCGATGGATGAATGGAGAAAGAAGATGTGGTCTATATATACAATGGAGTATCACTCGGCAATCAAAAAGAATGAAATCTTGCCATTGGCAACTTCGTGGATGGAACTGGAGGGTATTACGCTAAGTGAAATTAGTCAGAGAAAGACAAAAATCCTATGACTTCACTCGTATGAGGACTTGAAGAGACAAAACAGAGGAACAGAAGGGAAGGGAAACAAAAATCATATAAAAACAGGGAGGGGGACGAAACAGAAGAGACTCACAAATATGGAGAACAAACTGAGGGCTGCTGGAGGGGCTGTGGGAGGGGGGACGGGCCAAATGGGGGAGGGGCACTGAGGCATCTACTCCTGAAACCATCGTCAGGCTAGATGCTAACTAATTTGGATGTAAATTTTTAAAAATAAAAAATAAAGTTAAAATAAAAAACAACAACAACAACAGCAAAATTACCTTGAAAACCTCTTAAACTGAGAAACGCAGTTCAAGACAATCCAGATCTTTTAAGTGAGGACCCCACCCCACGCGCTGAGACACTCCCAAATTCCAGACGTGTGATGGAATGCTAGGGAATGCCTTGGGTTTTTGTTTTTGTTTGTTTGTTTGTTCGTTTCTGGTGCCTAAAGTTACATTGCAAAGATGCATCACGTCACATTTTCCAACTCTGGCCGCCCTTGAGAGCACCGATTAAGTGTTAGATGGGATGTGCTTTCTCTGATTTATTATCTCTGTTTTATCATTAAAGAAACCAAGGCCCAGTGAGGCAAGGACCCAGAGCTAGGGAAGGACAGGGCTGTAGCTGGGACCCGCCCGGAGAAGAAGGCACAGTCCTTGTCTAGGTGCACCTCCCAGGAGTGCTTGGCTTTCCTACTGGTTCCTGCTGCTCCAGAGCCAGTGTGCAAGCCCCACGTGGCTTCAGGATGGGGCAGGGAGGGATGGGGACACAGGGAGACAGGGGCATGAAGGGACAGAAAGGGGCCATCCAGGGGCGCCTGGGTGGCTCAGTCGGTGAAGCATCCGACTTCAGCTCAGGTCATGATCTCACGGTCCGTGGGTTCGAGACCCGCGTCGGGCTCCGTGCTGACCGCTCGGAGCCTGGAGCCTGCTTGGGATGTTGTGTCTCCCTCCCTCTGCCCCACCCCTGCTCATGCTCTGTCTCTCTCTGTCTCAAAAATAAATAAAAAAACATTTTAAAAAATTAAAAAAAAAAAAAAAAAAGAAAGAAAGGGGCCATCCAAACACTGTCCAGATAAGACACAGGCCATGAGGGTGCCAGCCTCCACCACTGAAGCACAGCTCGACCTTCCAGAAGCGAATCTGACCCTCAGGATTCAGCCTGACCTGCAACCCTACATAGGCGCCCAGCTCGAGGCTGGGGTCTCAGGCCTCTACCCTAAGAGGTCAGCAGCATGCAGGGAAGGAGCCAAAGAGCCCGGGTAAGAGAGGCCAGGGAGGATGGGCGGGAAGCCTGGAGTGGGACCAGAGTGGGACCAGACGGAGTCGGGGTTTCCCTGGGAGATGGTGACCCGTGGGAGGTCCCCCTACATCAATGAGACCACGAGCGGCCCCGGGGTCCAGGTTGGTGATCGAGCGCCACCTGGTGGCCCGTCGCGGCACGGCGCCCCCCCAACCTCCCAATGGGGGCTTCCCCAGAGCCTCCTCCCTGAGGGCGCCTCCGCAATCACCCTCCACACCCCCGTTACCCCGCATTTAAAGTCAATACTGCCGATTCCTAGGCAGAAACAAGTTTTCGGTTTTACCCCAAAGAAGAACAAAGCACCATTGTAATTTCCTGTGGCTACTGAGCGTCCCACGAGGCAGGGGCAGGGCGCAGCCTCCCCTGGGACGCACGCCCCGCCCCCAGCGCAAGGCTGTGAGTGATCTGGGTGCCCTGTGGGCGTCGGGACTGTCCCCAGCTTGCTCTGCAGACACCGCTCCAGGTGAGCCAGCCCCTCCCTGCCCAGACGTGCTGGGGCAAAGTCCCCCGAGGGCAGGGCTAGACCCTCCCCAGGCCTCTGCCGCTGGGACCCAGAGCCCAGAGACTTCCAGGGCTGAGTTCTTGCCCCTCCTGGCTGCCTGGCGACTGCAGGCCCCGGTTTCCCCGTCTACCTGGTGAAGAACAGTGGCTCGGAACTACCTGGGAGTCAGTGGCCCCTTTGAAATAAATGAAAGTGATGGGTCCCTTTCCCGGGTATGTGGGCGCCTAGCTGGGCTCATGAACGGAGATGGCACCCGGGCATCTGGCCAAACTGCTCAACTGGCTCGTCCCCTTTAGTCCTCGCTAAAGGAGATGCAGCTACTTTTTCATGTAGCCCCGTTTTACAGATGAGGCAACCGAGGCACCACTAGGTTCAGTAACTTGTCCAAAGTCGCACAGCCAGTAAATCGTGGGGCTGGATGAGAACCCAGCCTTGGACAAGTGACCCCCGCTGACCTAAGCCTCAGTCTCCCCTCTGAGAAAAGAGATCAGGATTGGCCCGTCCCCTGGGGCAGTGAGAGGGACATACAGGATTGGAAAGCATATGGTAGATGCTCATTAAAAAGAGCTGTCATTGTGATACACGCACGAATGGTTCCAGGTGCCTCGGCCCATGTGTGGGCACCAGGGTGGGCGGCGGTGGGCGCCCAGAAGGTCCGGAAAGCCCCGTGTTTCCAGAGAATGCTCCGGGCTTGCCAATCTCAGCTCCTTCCTTCCAGCATGTAGCCGGAGGCCTTGCTCATCGATTCTGCTTTCAATTTTGTTTCTTCCTAAAGCCACACACAGGAGTTTCGTTTTCTTTTTCACCAGAAAGCCGATCGGGTGACTAGGCCTGTTTCTGGAGCGTGGACAGCAAACCCCCGGCCAGCTGACGTGTCATCCCTTCGCGGCTGCGGACGCACCGAGTTCAGCCACGCAAGCACCCCTCGCCTCGACCCGGCCCCTCCTCTCCGAGCCCCCGTGCGGGGGCCTCCCGCGCTGTCCCCAGGCCTCCGGGCGTCTCGCGGCGGCCACCAGCATGGCCCAGGCCCCCGAGGACCCTGGCGAAACAGGTACTTTCTCCCTTCTAAGGCATAGTGGGGGTTCCCGGTGGGGCTTTTACTTCTCTTTCTGGCTCCTTTCCTTGGCCGGATCACAGCAACGGTAGCCGACCACACATCCCTAAGCGCAGGGGTCAGGAGAGAAGAGGCGGGCCCAGGGACTGGTGGGGGAGGACCTGCTCTGCCCCGGTTAGTACTGTCTGCATGCATTTCAGGAGCCTTCAGGGGCCAGCGCTGTGAAGTTTGCATTTCATACAGGAGATCACTGCGTCCGGCCACCACAGCCGACACTGGGCTCTGAACTCGTGTTCATTTTCAGAAATAACGAGTTGCTTTGAGAAGAGGCGTCCGGGGACACCTGTGGTCCCCTTCTTCCTCAGACACCCCTTCACTCCTGGAAGAACAGACCAAGGAACCACATGCTGAGCAAGTGCTGTGTGCTAAAGGGCTTGTGGGCTGTGGGCTGTGGGCGGTTTTTTCGTTTTGTTATCATTAGCTCATTTTACTCCTCACTACAATCTTGGAGGTAGCTGCCCCCCCCTTTTTTTTTTTAATTTAAAAACTTTTTTTTTTTTTACATTTATTTATTTTTGAGAGACAGAGAGAGACAGAGCACGAGCAGGGGAGGGGCAGAGAGAGAGGGAGACACAGGCTCCAGGCTCCAAGCCGTCAGCACGGAGCCCTACGCGGCTTGAACCCGCGAGCCGTGAGATCGTGACCTGAGCCGAAGTCGGACGCTTCACCGACCGAGCCACCCAGGCGCCCCTGGGGTAGCTGCTCTTATCCCCACTTTGCAGATGGAAAAAGTGAGGCACAGAGAGGCCACATAGCCAGCGGATCGCAGAGCTGGGGCTCAAACCCAGGAAACCAGCCATCAGGGCACCAAAAAGAAGAAAAGCGGTGTGCTGAGGAGGGGTGCCACCACGGTGCAGCCCAGGGCCGGGGCTGGTTTCCAGGTTTCCGTTGTATGTCCCCCCCCAGGGACACACACGTACTCACCACTCAGTAGCTGCACTTAACTTCTCCCTTCCAGGTTTATCTTTCCTTACCAACTTGTCACTTACACCTCATCCGTTTTGCAACTTCCCATGTACAGATTCACCAGCCCGAAGGCCCAGCACAAGAGGCCAGCCAGCCCTACGGACTTGGCCTTCACTTTGACCTGCTTGGGGTGGAGGTGGAGGGAGGCGAGGAGGCCTACCCAGGGGCAGGCTTTTCAAGAATCAGAACTCTTTTCAAGACAAGGCAGAGTCAGGCTTGCTGTTGACTGGCTGGGGCTCTCCGGCCGCTGGAGGCAGAACTTGGCAGGTGAAGGGGGTGTCCCCGGGTGTCCCGACTGCACTTCACCTGCGGCCGGCAAGGACGGACATGTCTGATCACAGGGCAAGCCTCACGGCCCAGCTGCGGAGGCAGCAAATGCATCACCCCTTCCCCGACCAGTGTTGCCACCAAGGAACCCGGGAAAAACCCAGAAGGCAGATGGGGCTGTTGCAAAGGGCCCCGGGTCTTCCCTGGGAGGGTCTTGCTTTGCATTTCTCTTGGGCACTTGGGGGACAGATGTTTCCTGGCAAAAGCTGAGGCTGCTGCCCACAGGGCTCCCTCCAGCTCGCTTTCCTCTGCCCACAGAGCTACTGGCCTGGGTTTGTGGGAGCCTGTCTGAAAGCAACAGGGGCCATTCAGAGCCCCTGGGGTTCTGCTTAGGGTCGTGAAGCTCAGGAGGGGAAACAGAGACCCGGGAGGGATCTGCCCGTGCCCCTGCCCTGGGTCCTCTGGGCGGACACTTGTCCCAGCGGTGGGTCACTCGTTTATTCAAATGCTGTTTCCCGAGCACCCGCTGTGTGCCCGGTGCTGTGCTGGACACCAGAGGTGCTACAGTGGACCCGCAATCACAGCAGGGGGTCCCCGGAGCCATTCTGCAAGGGCCCCACCCGCATACACAGCACCCCACTCCCCCGGGCATCCAGGACGGCTCCCCACAAGAGATGGTGCTTGAGCGAGACCCGGAGGCTGAGTGGATGTTGGGGGGCGTAGAGAGGCGGGAGGGTGTTTCTGGCAGAGGGGGCATTACGTGCAAAGGCAAAGGCCCGGGGGTGAGTAGGCTGGAAAGACCACGAGGGCTGTCGAGGGAAGGGTCCGGCTGCCGGTGGTGGAATTGTCAAGGGATGGGCGGGGGGTAGGGGGGCACAGAGGGAGACAAGGGATTCGAGAGAGCGGGGAACAGTGTTTCTAGGCCTCTCTGGACCTGGGCTTTGGGGAGGAAGATCCGTGTCCGAATGTCTTTAGCTTTCTGGCTTGGATGACCACCACCACTGATGGGGAAGGGGAGCCCCCGAGGACGGACAGAGGGCGCAGGGGGCGGCGACAACAGGCCTCCCAGGAGGGACTTTGCCTCCCTCCCGCTTCTTCCTGCTCCTCTGCCCTCAATCTACCCCACCCTGCCACCTTCCGCTCCCCTGTGCTCTGAGGATGTCTGAGGGCTGAGTGCTCCCCTCCCCCCACACCCCGCCCCTTGCCCTCAAGTGCCCGCACCAGGCAGAGGATGTTCAGAAGGCTGGGGTGCCTCCTCTGGCCATCAGCCTGTCTGGCCAAGGTCCTTTCTTTCTTTCTTTCTTTCTTTTTAAATTATTTTTTAATGTTTATTTTTGAGAGAGAGAGAGAGAGAGAGAGGGAACACACGAGCAGGGGAGGGGCAGAGAGAGAGGGAGACACAGAATCCGAAGCAGGCTCCAGGTCCTGGGCCATCAGCACAGAGCCCGACGCGGGGCTCGAACTCACAGACTGTGAGATCGTGACCTGAGCCGAAGTCGGACGCTTACCTGACTGAGCCACTCAAGTGCCCCTGGCCAAGGTCATTTCCGAGCAGCCCATCTGCCCATCACCGAACAGAGGCCTTGTTAGTGAATGTCTGCTCGGGTCTCCGCCCCTGCCTCTGCCCTGGACCCCTCGCACGGGGACCCCCCCCCCCCGCCCCGAGCTTCCGGCCCTGGCTTGATCCCAGGGAGGCTCCATTCTCTCTCTGCCCCCCTCTCCTTCTCCCAGACCTCGAGCAGAGGATCCTGCGGGTGCTGAGGGACGCTGGCTCCCCTGTGAAGTCCGTCCAGCTGGCAAAGGAATGCCAAGTGCCCAAGAAGAAGTTCAACCAAGTCCTCTACCGGATGGAGAAGGAGTCGAAAGTCTCCCTGGCGGGCCTGGCGATGTGGCGCCTGGGCGAGGGAGGGACCGGAGAAGTGGTCCCCACAGAGCCGGCCCAGCTCAGCCAGGGTAACCTGCCCCCCGGGGGTCGGGGTGGGCCCAGCGCGAGCAGTCCCGGCAGCGGACGAGCGAGGTCCGGGCCTGGGTTCAAATACGGGCCCTGCCCCTCGAAGGTGCGTGGCATCCCCTGGCCGTGCCTTGATTTCCTTTTCGGACCACCGGACGTGACAGCAGGTCTGGGGTTGCCAGGGGGCGAGGCGGAAAGGGCCCAGCCTCGTGACCGCGCGTGGCAGGCACTCAGCAGAGCCTGAATAGTGACAATATGGGCGCGACGACGATAAGAATAGAACAGACTTAGCTCCTCCGTCGTTCCGCAGGGCAGAGACCAACAGGGCCGGCTTTCGTCAGGCGCCCACAGCGGCTGATGGTGGAGACGGGTGGAGGGCACGCCTGCTCTCCGCCCAGAGAGCTGGGTCGGCAGAGGAGAGGCAGGGCGGGTCTGGAGGCAGACTTGTTCGGCCCTGGACGCGGAGGCCACCTTGGTCCCGTGGAGTCCCCGTCCCCTCTCCTGCCCCTCCACCCCCCACCCACCTTTCTTTCTCCAGCGGCGAGGCCCCAGCAGGACGCAGCCGCGGTTCCAGAGGAACCTGACCCTCAGCTCAGCGAACAGCGTAAGCACCCCCGTTTCCTTTCAGCTGCCGGGCCCCGGGGCCCCTGACCCCAAACCCTCCTGGGCCCCTCGAGATGTTACTCGTGCCTCACCCACCGAGGGGTCCCCACACGGTATCCGGGGGGGAGGTTCAGCCCGCACAGCAGAGGACGCGCGTGGCCAAGGCGCCATCTCTCCGATCAGTGGCCGACATCCACTGCCCGTCGGCCCCCGAGCCACAGAACGACCTCCGTGCTGTGATATTACCACGTCCTGCAGACAGGGAAACTGGGCACAGGGGGTCCGGGGCTCCCCCACGTCTGCACAGCCAGCAGACAGTGGAGCAGACAGGTTCAAGCTCCGGGGTCCCCCTTAACCACCCACCGCCCTGCCTCGCAGAGAAAGCCATCTATAGGTTTCTGGAAGGCGCCGGGCCCTGTAAGGCCCTGATCATCGCCCGGGCCCTGGGAATGAAGACAGCAAAAGAAGTCAACCCACACTTGTATGATATGAGAAAGAGGCACATTCTGAGTCTTGATGAGAAATCAAGTCTATGGTCGATTTATCGACCAGGTAGGTCCTTACCTGCTGCCCCCAGGTAGGTGGGGCAGGGTGGTGGAGAGAGAGCGTAACATCCGACGCGTGGTCCTTGCCTGGGCGCCCTGCCAGCCCCACCTTCCTCGCCAGACCTTCACAGAGGCTTGCAGGGGTCTTGCGGATGGATCACTAGAAGGGGGCAGGTGTGCTGGTGGGAGTGACCAAGGAGGGCTTCCTGGAGGAGTGGCCCGAGATTGCAGCTGCAGAAAGCAAGGGGCCAGGAAAGGAGGTGGCCCGCTCCTAACTGTCTCAGCCCCGGGATGTGGGGCTCACCCTGAGTTTGCTAACAGTTTCTCTCAACACTTTGCCCAACGTGCAGTTTCGAAGCTGCTGGAAGGGAAGGCTGGGCTCAGACACCCACAGGGTGGGGTCCCGGGTGACCCCTCCACCAGGTGCGGCGGGCGCGGAGCCCCGCATTTGGAGTCCACGAGGATGTTCTAATTTCTCTTACCATCAGAAGAAAAGATGAATGTTGTAATAATAATAAATGGTTAATCACGACCCCAGCTTAGATTATATTTGTCTCTCATCCCAACACAGTCGTGAAATGTAATTTTGAATATTTTTTATGGAGAAAGGGACCCACAAAGACACAAGAGGTCAGGGGCCACAAAGGTGGGACGTGACCCTGTGTGCGGAGGCGGCAGAGGCCCCGGCAGGTGCCCACCTGGCCCCCATGGGACTGACACCCAGCTCACGGCCCCCAAAGGGGGTCTCAGCGTCCCTGGCACGGTCGCATGTGACAGGGCCAGATCTTAAACACTGGTGAAAACTCTGAATTCTTAAAAATGTCCGGTGAGCCAAACAAAGCTCATCCAGTGGCCAGAAATAGCCCGTGGATGGCCACCTCGCGGCCTTCTCTAAAGGGAGAGGGGTCCTGGGGCTCAGGGGACGCCCGCAGAGGAGGAGGTGAGCAGTGAGGCTCCCAGGAGCCTCCTGAGGTCAGCAGAAGATGCACAGATAGGGTGACCCGCTGTGGTGACGTCCAAGCAAGGCTCATCTGAGACCCCTGCGGGGCTTGTTAAACACGACGGCTCCTGGGTCCCACCTTGGACCTACTGACTCGGGACCCCCGGGGAGGGGGGACGTGGGGGAACCTGTGTTTTAACAAGCTCCACAACGGATTTTGTCACGGCCATCGGTATTTGGAACCTCCAGAGAGGTGCAGAGGGCTTGGGTGGAATATTATTTTGCAGATTGTGGAGGAAGAAGCGAGTCCCCCGCGATTATTTACCAGCAAAATCCAATCAACATGATCTGTCAGAATGGACCAAATAACTATATTTCCATTGAGAACTCGGAAGACATCCAGATTGGACATGGGAACATCATAGTGAAGCCAACCGCCTCTGGGGAGAATGGTGAGTCCTCTCAGAGGCACCCTCAGAGGGACCCGTAGGGGCACCTGCTCCCTCTGGGTGGGGGCCGAGAGGGGGACATTCAGCCTTTTTTATTTTTTAATTTTTTTTAATGTTTATTTATTATTGAGAGACAGAGAGAGAGCATGAGCGGGGGAGGGGCAGAGAGAGAGGGAGACACAGAATCCGAAGCAGGCTCCAGGCTCCGAGCTGTCAGCACAGAGTCCGACGTGGGGCTCGAACCCCTAAACCACGAGATCATGACCTGAGCTGAAGTCAGACGCTTCACCGACTGAGCCACCCAGGCGTCCCAGGGGACATTCAACCTTTGAGGAGAAAGGGCAGCTTTCACATCTCCAAGGTCATCCCTTACGGCCTTCCTGAGCATGAGGAAGTCTTCCTGCACACCTGGATCAAACCTCTCCTGCTTTCCATTCATCCCGATAACCTTTGGCCTCCATTTCAATGGGATCTGATATTTTTCCACGAGACATAGCTTGGTTCACTCTCCTCCAGTAGAATGTCACAAGGGGTCATTGTAGTATTTTGTTTGTTCTAAGACACACTTTCCCCCCACATTTTAACGACTTAGAAACTGGGATGCACCTGGCCAGTGGCGTCCTAGTTTTGATAAAATACAATCCCGCAGAAGAGTGTTTATTCTATGCCAGGCCCTGGGGTGAGAGGGGATGGAGCCACCTCTCGGACCAGCCGTGGAACACGAGGGACAGCATCAGCCTGAAAGCTGGAATACTCCCTGTGACCTCAAGACAGCCCTTCCCCACTCTGGGCCTTGGTTTCCCCAACTGTGAAATGAGGAACTTTGTTTTAGAATCTGGATCAATGGTTCCCCAACCTTAGTCCTCCCAGTTTGGGTCATGCCCGTGTCGGATTATTTTCTTCATGTTGTTAAATGGTTTCCCTTTTTATCTACTCAAATTTATTTTATGATTTTATCTTAAATCTTTTAAAAAATGTTTAGTTTTGAGAGAGAGAGAGAGAGACAGACAGACAGACAAAGGATCCAAAGTGGGCTCTGTGCTGACAGCAGAGAGCCCGAAGCGGGGCTCGAACTCAAGAGCCGCGAGATCGGGACCTGAGCTGAAGTCGGATGCTCAACCGACTGAGCCACCCAGGCGCCCCACTTGAATTTATTCTAAAGTGAACTTTTATAGCACTACCTGAAGTTAAAAACCAGGCCATTTACCATGAAAATAAATACTGAGAAAATAAAGTAATGTCAGGGCTCTAAATGCTCAGTGTTGAGGGGGCGTTAAAGATATGCCAGCGCCTGAGGACACCTGCCCCGGTGGGGTCAGAGGGTGGAGGGCACTAGGGGGCAGAGGCTGTGCTCACTGACTGGGTTTTCGAGTGCCCGGGTGACGTGAGGCGCCAGTCGTAAAAACCCGGGGACCCCCACACTGACTATTCTGCTGGGCCCCCCTGCTCTCCATCAATAGCCTGAAATGCTCATTCTCAGTCTGGCAGCGGCCACAAAGAATTCAGAGGCCTGTCTTCTCCGTCCAGCCAGGACTTTGCATGTATGTGTGTTAGGGAGGTGTGGGCAGAGGGTGGGCATCAGAGGTCATGTTGCTGTGTCCCCTGCTAGGTTCCGTGGCTCCCCTCCACCTCCCTCCAATGGCACCAGCAGATCCCCCGACGCAGAGTTCCCCAGCTGCAGCCTGGGCGCCCCAGGACATCCGCTTGGAGAAGTCTGTGCTCAGACGGGTGCTGCTGGGACATGGCAACGAGATGAGCCTTACCAGTGCCCCGGCCGAAGGCCCGGCTGCCTGCAGCCCCTCTGGCAGCCCCCCAGGTAACCCATCCCGCCCCCGCCCCACCCCATTCAGCCCCTCGCTGCACGGAACATGAGCCAGTCTTTGCGGGGAGAGAGGCATGATGGGAAACTCCTTTCCTTCCACCAGGAGGCTGTCCCACAGAGTAGAGCAGGTGGGGTTCTTAGAGCTCGCACTCAGGATCCCATTCCCCACCACCACCCCCGCTCAGGAAACCTCAGTTTCTTCGTCTGTACAACAGACACGGGGCAGCAGAGGCCAGACCAGCTGAGGCAGAGTCAGAGGAGATGGCCAGACTGGAATGGCATCTAAGGAGGGTAGACAGGAGTCATCTGAGTACCAGATGCCCTACTAAGCACTGTCGATGGTGACCAGAGAGCCCAGGCTAAGTCGTCCCCAGCCCTGGTAGTCCAGAGACAGGCCAGGGATGAAAGACAGCAAAGAGGCCAGGGAACACCAGGAGGAGAGTTTCCAGAAGTGGGCAGGCCGATGAGGTCGGGGAGCTCCGTGGGGACCGGCAGCAGCGGTCGGTGGTGACCTGAGGACACAGAGGAGCTGGGAGTAGGAGGAGGGGAGACTGTGAGCAAGTCGCGTCCAAAGTTTGGATAGGAAAGGGGCCAGGTGGGGGCTGGGGGAGGCTGGGGACAGGCTATGGTTGCATGAAGGTTTTAACCAAAGGTGGAGGCGGCATTCCGGAGCTGTGGGGAAGCCAGCAGCAGAGACGGGAGCAGGCGGCAGGAGGGGGCGGTGGCCGAGTCCCAGGGGAAGGGTGCAGGTGGCACCTGGGGGGCAGTGACCGCCAGCAGTCCAGGCTGTGTGCAGGGGCACCGAGGGAGGCAGGGTCTCTGCTGTGGACCAAGCCTGGTCTGGCCCACCGGGGGGACCTTCAGGGAGGCGAGCGGGCCAGGGAGGACTTGAAAGCCAGGCTGGGGGGTCAGGGTTCGGGGGCCACCATCCAGCTGCTTGTGCAGCCCTCCTGACATCTCTGTCTCTGACTGACCCACAGTCTCTGCCACCACTGTTGGCTCAGGAGCTTCGTTCAAAATTCCAGGGTCCAAACCA
The DNA here is from genome assembly GCF_022837055.1 of Prionailurus viverrinus. NCBI lineage: Eukaryota > Metazoa > Chordata > Mammalia > Carnivora > Felidae > Prionailurus > Prionailurus viverrinus. The sequence goes on from NC_062563.1 coordinate 5,566,069, forward strand.
GGACCTGACTGCAAGGCGGATGGGATCCAGAGAGTCCACATCAGTTCATGCTTCCTTGAGGACACTGCCATTGGCAACGGCAACAGAATGACTGTCATCTCAGGGACAGCTGATCCAGGAGGAGTTGCAGAGTCTGAGGACAGCAGAAGGGGCCCTGAGGAGCTGGACAAGGATGCAGGTGAGCCTGGGACAAGGTGGGCCCTGTGTTCTCTCTCTCTCTTTCTCTCATCCATCCATCCACCCATCCACCCACCCACCCACGTACCCACCCATCCTCTACCCATCTCTCCATCCCCCCATCCACTCACCCATCCATTTACCCATCCATCCATGCATCCGTCCACCCACCCATCTGTCCATCCATCCATCCATCTTCCACCTATCCATCCATCCATCCACCCACCCACCTATCCATCCATCCATCCATCCATCTATCTATCTATCCACCCACACATCCACCCACCCATCCATCTACCCACCCACCCATCCACCCATCCATCATCCATCCACCCATCCACCCACCCACCCACGTACCCACCCATCCTCTACCCATCTCTCCATCCCCCTGACCACTCACCCATCCATTTACCCATCCATCCATCCATCCACCCATCCACCCACCCATCTGTCCATCCATCCATCCATCCATCATCCACCTATCCATCCATCCATCCACCCACCCACCCACCCACCCATCCACCCACCCACCTATCCATCCATCCATCCATCCATCCACCACCCATCTATCCATCCATCCATCTATCCATCCACCCACATATCCACCCACCCATCCATTTACCCACCCATCCATCCATCCATCATCCATCCATCCATCCACCCACCCACCCACCCACCTATCCATCCACCCATCCACCCACCTATCCATCCATCCACCCACCCACCCACCCACCCACCCACCCATCTGTCCATCCATCCACCTGTCCATCTACCCATCCACCCACCCACCTACCCATCCATCTATCCACCCACCCACCCACCCACCTATCCATCCACCCACCCATCTGTCCATCCAACCAGCCAGCCAGCCAGCCAACCACCCACCCACCTATCCATCCATCCATCCATCCATCCACCCATCCATCCATCCATCCATCCATCTATCTATCCATCCACCCACACATCCACCCACCCATCCACCCACCCATCCATCTACCCACCCACCCATCCACTCATCCACCCATACACCATCCATCCATCTATCCATCCATCCATCATCCATCCATCCACCCACTCATCTGTCCATCCATCCATCATCTACCTATCCATCCATCCATCCATCCACCCACCCACCCACCCACCTATCCACCCACCCATCCATCTGTCCATCCATCCATCCACCCACCCACCTATCCATCCATCCAGCCATCTGTTCATCCATCCATCCATCATCCATCCATCCAGCCAGCTACCCACCCACCTGTCCATCCATCCACCCATCTATCCATCCATCCATCCATCCATCCATCCATCCATCTATCCATCCATGCACCCATCCATCCATCCAGTCACCCATGCATCCACCCATCATCCATCCATCCATCATCCATCCACCCACCCACCCACCCACCTACCCATCCATCTATCCACCCGCCCACCCACCTATCCATCCATCCACCCATCTGTCCATCCATCCAGCCACCCACCCACCCACCCATCCACCTGTCCATCCATCCATCCATCCATCCATCCATCCACTCATCTGTCCATCCATCCATCCATCATCCGCCTATCTATCCATCCATCCATCCATCCATCCACCCACCCACCCATCCACCCACCCACCCATCCATCCATCCACCCATCCATCTACCCATCCATCCCTCATTCATCCACCCACACACCCATCCATCTCATGCATCCATCCATCCATCCACTCATCTGTCCATCCATCCATCTATCCATCCATCATCCACCTATCCACCCACACACCCATCCATCTCATCCGTCCATCCATCCACAGTCATTCTCAAGTCTCCCATTTCCTGATGTCTGGAAGGCAGTAGAGGTCATAGCAGAGAGCAGCTCTGGAATCAGTGTATGGAGTGAAATCTTTTTAGCCAAGCGGCCTAGCCCAGCACTTAGCTCTGAGCCTGTTTCCCATCTGTGACATGAGGATGATAATTGCCTGTGGCTTCTGGTCATGGCGAGCACTGGGTGGGCTCTGTAGGCAAAGCCTCAGCCCTGTGCCTGGCCCTGCACGTGCCTTCAGGCAGCGTCCAATATCATTACCATTGGTGTTATTTTAGGCCTCATGGGAAGCACTGGGGCACCACAGTGAGTGAAATTCTGTCTCAGAGAGAGGTTAACCTCTCCCTGCAGGGTGGCGCCGCCACCTGCTGGAGGCTCAGCACGTGTGCAAGGTTGAGGGGGGCGGGGGGGGGCGTCCCGGCTGGCGGGAGGCACAGACAGACCCTGGTTTCTTCCACCCCGGTGCTGTCCTTGTCTGTGGGCAGAGGGGCTATAGAGGGCCAGCCATTCCCCTTCATCCAAGCACACCCACGCTCCTGGTCTCAGTCCGACGGCCTGCCCTTGGCCTCACGAGGGGCTGGGAGATGTCACCTGCACCCCGCTGAGACTCAGAGGAGGGGGCTCCGCAGCCAACAGGACGACAGGGCTGCAGTTAGCCGCCTAGCCACAGCTCCGGCCCCGGTGTTGTGGGGCCAGGTGACTTCAACTCTGCTGCACAGGCAGGAGCAAGGTGGTGGTGGCAGGGGGAGGGTGTCCCGGTCTGGGGACAAGCGTGGGCAACAGGTGAGAACAGGATGGCGGGTGAACCGAAGCATCAGTGTGACCCGTGCACGCTTCGTGGGGGGCAGAGGCCAGAGCACAGCTCCAGGCCCCATGGAGACGTTGGCATTTCTTCAGGGCCACGGGGAGCCACGAAGGAGCTCTGAGCAGGAGAGGGTGTGGCAGGATTTCTGCCTTCAGTGTGAAGGAAGGATCGGGTGAGATTGCAGCTCCCGACTCTCTGGGATTGGGACGAAGGCGTCCTACTGTCCCTGTCGCGGTCGGAAACCCTAGACTGGCTGGTGACTGGTGCCCTAGCTGGCATCCACCTGCCCAGGGGCATCTGTGCTGGATGCGAGAGGGTCCTGCCAGCCTGATGGCCGGGACCTTGAGCTCCCAACAGGGAGGGGAGTCAGTAGGGAGAGGGCACCCTCTTCCTCACTTCCCGGAAACCTCCACAGAGGCACACAGGAGCCCCAGGGGTCGTGGACCACCCCCACGTGGTCTTAGGACTGGCCAAGACCCTCTCAATGGAAGGAAATTCAGCCCTCCGTGTTTGAAAAATTTTGTCCCTCCCCAAGGGCTAAGCAGTGGTGCTGACGAGGCCTTATTCACTCTGCACCCCTACCCACCCTCCTCGCTGGCCTGAAGAAGGTCTAACTTGTCACTCAGGTGACGGGCAGGATCCTGTCCTGAGAAGTGTAATGTCTGGCAGGTTTTCCTTTTGGGGGGGACGGGGATGGTTAATCACAGACCGTCAGTGCGGTGGACTATGGCGCCCTCTTTGGGGTGTCTGAGCTGAGGCACCTGCATGGGCCGTCAGCAGGGGCGTGGGGGGCTCTCGGCTGCCCGCCTGCCCGGCTCGCTGCTGTGACGCCCGGATGGGTGACATGATCTGGGGGTCCCGGTGCGACGTGGAAAAGTGGAGCTCCTTGTTCAACGTCCGAATCTCAAGACACAATGGAGCTTTTTAAAATTTTTTTTTTAATCTTTATTTATTTTGAGAGAGAGAGAGACAGAGCACGAACGGGGGAGGGGCAGAGAGAGAGGGAGACACAGAATCGGAAGCAGGCTCCAGGCTCCGAGGCATCAGCACAGAGCCCGACGCGGGGCTCGAACCCACGGACCGCGAGATCATGACCTGAGCCGAAGTCGGACGCTCCACCGACGGAGCCACCCGGGCGCCCCAAGACACAATGGAGCTTTAAACTGAGTGAGCACAGGGTCCCTCTGAACGCAGGCCCAGGCCACGTGGCTGTGAAGCTGGCCCTCCTCGGAGCCTTCTGGAAGACGACCCCTCCTCTGTGCGGTACTCCTCAGTCGCTCAGACCACTGGGTCTTTCCAAGAAATGATGCTGCAGCCGCCTGAAAGCTTCTTCCGTCTTTCCAGTGTTAGGAAGAAGCAACTCACTCCCTCATTCAGCAGTTCTGCCCCTGTCCCCGCTCTGAAATGCTCGCTCACCTGGACTTCCAGCCATGAGCAAACCAGATAAATAGTCCAGGAAGGACCAGAGACAGCTCACAAAGCAAGAGAGACTGTGGCACTGTGAGCAAACCGACAGTGAAACCCGGGGAGGGGCGGGCAGTGCCCTGGTCCCCAGCGAGCCAGATCGCTCCGGTTATTTGAGGTGACGGGGCCCGGGTGTCCCTTTGGCAACAGTTTCTGTCTTCCCCAGGACCCCTCTCCGAAGGTGCGGAGCCCAGAAGGGAGTTCCCTCCGGACCCGGCCTCCTCCCTCAACACCAACGTCTCGAAGCTCATCTCCCACCTAGAAGCCGTGACTCTTGAAAGCAGGGATCCCCACAACGCCGAAGACGGCGGCCGGGTGGACAGAACCCCAGACGTGGCGTCCCAGGGGGAGGTCGAGCCCAGAACAGACAGCCAGCCTCTCTCGGAAAGAGCAGGCGAACGCCAGTGAACCTCTGGTACTATGCTTTCTGGGCTCCGTAAGTGTCCTTTTCCGCCTTCTTGCCTCCTGACACGCGAGCGGCAAGGGTCAGCGTTTGGGCTGGGCCTGGCCCGGGGCTGGGTCACCTCTGTCCCTACCACCACCTTAGCCTGCCTTCCATCATGGCTACCCACTCTCCTGTCACTCAAGACCTGACTTCCTCAAGGCCTGTTATGGCTGCCTGACCTCTTTCCAACTCGACCTTTCTAGAACTTCCCTACCTTGACTTTGATCTCTCGGCCCTTCTTAGCTGAACTTCCAGAAAACAGATCCCTCCCGTCCGGGCCCCAGTGGGAGTCACTGGCCAGCCCACGGGCCAGGGGACCTCTGCTGGCCAATCATCAAGGAATGTTTGTCTTACGCCAGCATGGTGCTCGCGGGTGGATGGGGTTCCCTTGGAAGGGTTGTGGGCGCAGTGGCATTTCCAGAACAAAGGCACGGAGTGGGGTTGGTTCAGAGGACACTCGCGGAGGGATGATGGGAGGAAGACAGAGAAGGATAGAAGAAGGTGGTGGTCAGCCGGGCAGGGCCATTGTGGACTCGTGTGCCCCACTCGTTATGCCCACGACATACACAGCTACACGTGCACTGCCCTCCCAATGCCACGCCCGTACGTCACTCTCTTTTGTGTTAACTCTACTGGACCATGACTGTCCAACGCCCGGGAGCCACGTCCCCTGGGGCTAGCATCCGCCTTCGTGGAGGAAGGGCTGGCTCATCACAGAGACTCAGTCAACGAGGTCACTGACCAGGGGTGCCTGGGTGGCTCGTCGGTTAAGCGTCCAACTCGATTTCGGCTCAGGGCATGATCTCAGGGTTTGTGGATTTGAGCCTTGCGTCGGGCTCTGCGCTGACGTCCTGGAGGCTGCTTCGGATTCTCTCTCTCCCTCTCTCTCTGCCCCTCCCCCACACGCTCTCTCTTCTCTGTCTCCTTCTCTCTCAAAATAAATATATATATATATATTTTTTTTTTTTTTTAATGTCACGGAACAAACCTTTATGCCTTTTCAACTTGACTGGGAAGATCTTGAGTTCCTCGACACGTTGATCAGTGCCCGGACCAATATATAGCACTTCTGGTATGTCCCCTAAAGGGGACCTGTCCTAAGGCATTGTTTGAGCCCCTGGATCCAGCCATTCCTGAAGCAGGCTCTGTCTTTGCTCCTGTCCATTAGATGAGCCCATGTGTCCGTCTCCTTAGTGTGGAAGTCCGCGCCAGGCGGATTTCAGTTTCCCAGTGTGGTATGTCCCTCTCACCTCTGCCGCCGCCTTTCCTTAGCTCTACGCTACTCAGCCAGCAGGTCTCGGCTGAGACGCGACCTCGTCCAGGAAAGCTTCCCAAGCTCTCATTCCGGCCTGGGTCTCTTCGCTGCCCCTGAGGCCTCCTGTGCTTCCCTGTCAAACCCGTGCCATTGCCTTGTTACTCGTCTGTCTCTCAAAACTCACTTTGTTGTAGATGACAGAAAGCTGGGACCCACTTCCCACAAAAGGGGATGTGCTGACTCTTCTCATGCAGACAAGACCAAGCACGAATCTTGCTTCAGGAACGTCTCCGTCCCGGAAGGCAGACAATGTCTCGCGACGCAGCCTCCCTCTTTCCGTCTCTCTGCTCTGCTCTCCCCTGGGTTGGCAAAGATGGCCCCTGGCAGCTCCTGGCCCCCACCCTGAGCACCGCTTTCCAATAGCCAAGGCCAAGGTGGATGGCTTTGGTCATGGGACCACCTCCCAGCTGAGGTCATTAGCCGGAGCAACGGGATACTGTGATTGGCCGACTGGTGTCCCATGATCTATCCCTGGCACCAGGACGGGGGGGTCAGTCAGCCACCCCCAGTCACCTGGCTTGAGGGCGTGGCCAGTGCTCTAAAGTCACAGAAAAGGGACAGGCGCGGAGCTCAGAAGTCCACCGCATCTCCCCCCGCATCGGCCGGTGAATTCCCTGGGCGCGGGGCCCTGGTCTCTCCCCTCTGCACCCCCGGTGAATGCTGGACAGACCCCCTTCCCTGTGCGCCATGCGGCCCGGCCCTGGGGCTGCCGGCGGAGGGCGACCCAGCCCTGACCGCGGTGAGCACTTCGCAGTCGGCGGGAGAGGCGGGCATCGCCATGGGTCCCGAGCAGGACTAAGCACAGGGGGGCGGGGGAGGGCGGACCCCCCCAACACACTGTCTGGAAGGTCCCCGAGGCTCCTGGGGGAGGAGAAACCCGTGAGCCCATTCTCCCACCCCTGGCGGAGCGAGGTCGGGTGGGGTGGGAACGACGTTCTAGGCGGGACCATGGGCGGGGCAGACGCCCGGGACCGGAACAAGGGACCTCTTGCAGAGCTCCACCGTGGGTTGGGTGCTGGAAAGTACGATGCAAAGAAAACGTGCAGGAGGTTGGCTGGAGGGAACCGGGTGCCCGACCACGTGTGCCTGGGACTTTGGGCTCGACCCTGAGCGCTGTACAAGCCCCGCCCTACCTGTCTCCCAGGGACGACCTGGCGCCCCAGGGGCTGGAATTGCCCGGCCTCCTGGGGGACAGTTCTCTCTGCCACCGTGTTGACCTGGGGCCCCCGGATCATTCCCCCCGCCCCCGGGATATCCGCTTGGCCCACGTGCCACCGGGTCTAAGGGGCTGGAGATTGGCTTTGGCTCGCTGCGTCTGGCATCGTCTTTCGTCTGTGGCGAGCTGAAAACGGCTCGCCTCCAAGTTTGCCCCAGGTCTGTGGTTAACCAGGCCCTGTCAGCGGAGGATCCAGGATCCTCAGTCGGCACCGCCAGCCCCCGGCCGGAGCGCTCCGGTTCCTGCGAGATCTCCCCTCTCTGTATAATTAATTCGCCGTAAACACGCTGACAAAGCACTGCCAGCGGTTAATGGGGGCTGGAGGTGAAGGTCAACGCTGGGCTCTTCAGGAGAGAAATTAACTAGCTACCATTAGCTAGCCGGGAATGATGAAGTCCGTGCAGCCCCCCGCCTTTTGTTCTCACCAGCCCTCCACCCACGCAGCCTCCCTTCCTCCCTGAGCTGGGCAGACAAGAGTTTGCAGTCCCCGGACTTGAATGGGGGGCAGTCTGCTGCATGAGTCAGAGGTGGTCTTCTCGAACCACCGCAAACTGCTCACAAATGCAATTCTGTTTTCTCGCCCAGCTTCCCTACTTGTCTCGGGATCAGCCCAGGTGGGACCCCTCACCTGGGGGGCGTTAGCCGACAGCCAAGGTGGGGGACTCTGAGCAGCCAGCAGTCTAGGGAGTCGTTCGGGAGCATCTTGGCTGTGACAGAAACGTGGCTCACCTAGACTTACCGAAGAATCTGTTTGCTCGTGCCACTGGGAAATCAAGAGATAGCTAGCTTCAGGAATGGCTAGATCCAGGGACTCAAGCATTACACTCAGGCCTCTCTCTCTCTCCCCGTCTCTCCGAGAGACTCTCTTCGTGTGTCTGCCCGCTGCTCAAGGCTTAGGGCCTGGAGTTTGGCAACTCCAGCAGAAAAGGGATTCTTCAAGCCAGATACTGCGGGTAGGATGTCCTGGAGAGGGTTCGGATTGGTCAAGCACCGGTAACAGGCCTGGGGCGGCTTGCTAAGTGGAGCCCACGCCCCGGGGCGGAGTCTTCCAGATTCTGAGTCGGAAGGTTAGCCAATTGCCCAAGGTTAGGAAGGTTAGACAGTTGCCCAAGAGGTAGAGATGGGATTTGACCCCAGGCCCCTAGGCTCCTAAGCCAGTGCTCTGACACCTGCTCCTGGAGAAGCAGTTTGGGCCACAGCCACCGCCTGGCTCTCACCGCCTGGCTTCACTTTTTGTGACACGGGATTCCCTCCCTCTCTTCCCCACCCCCACCTGGGACCCTATGGCTTTTGTTGCCCTCAGTGGGCTCTCCACGAGCTGCTGGAGGGGGGACGGAGGTCTGGCTGCTACCCATTTGGGCCTTGAAGCCCCCAGAAGGCCCGGCATCATCTGGGGGCAGTACAGCCAGGCCCGTCTCCCGGTGGGAGGTGCTGGGGTGCACAGACACAATCTGGAACGGAGGCCCTCCCTGTCTGTGCGACCTCGCCCTCAGGTGCCCCTGTAACGGCCCGGAGCCTCAGCCTTCTCCTCTGCAGAATGGGCCGGGGAGGCAATCGAGGCACGTTTGCTAGAGGGTCAGACGAGATGGTGCTGAGTCACAGCCAGCCGGGCCACACGCGCACGAAACTCAGCACGGATGGTTCCCCCTCAGGGCCCGTGTCACCCACATCTCCCCTCTGCCAGGGACACGTGGCAAAAGTCTGCAGACATGTTTGGTTGTCCCAGAGACAGAGGGTGGGGTGGTTTCCTGTTACTGCTGTAACAAATCACCACGAAGGGGTTCAAAAGAACCCAGGCTTCCTCTCCGACAGGGCGGAGGGCCAGAAGTTCCTCACGGGCCCCCGCTGACAGGTCAGGGTGTCGCAGGGCGGCTCCCTCTGGAGGCTCCAGGGAGAATCCGTCTCCCGGCCTTTCCGGCTTCCCGAGGCCACTTGCGTTCCCTGCTCCTGGCCCGTCCTCCACCCCGGACTCAAGCATCATCGCACCTTCCGCTCTCCCTCTCTTTCTCACCCTCCGTCCTCCTCTAAGGACCCTTGGGATGCCACGGGCCCCACCTGACAAGCCGGGACCATCCCCTCCCCCCATCTGCGCGAGGTCTGCTTCACGGGGTCGCAGCTTCTGGGGATTAGGGCAGGGACATCACTGGGGGGCATCATGCAGACCCTCCCCCCACAACAAAGAGCCACCAAGCCCCAAATGCGTGCGGAGCCACACCGAGAAAGCCCACCATAGGTGACATTGTTGTTTCCATCATTAACGTCATGAAGACCGAACCATGAGTGGGGTGTGGCATTGCGGTGCTAGGAGTAACCTGAGTGTAACCTCAGGTAAACCCCGGCAGCTCTGGGCCTCGGTTTTCTCCTCTGTAAGATGGGCAGAAATAAGGACAGCACCTTATCCACAGAGTTTATGCCGAGGTCTTACACTGTGACTCAGCTCAGGGCGCATCTAACAAATGCTGGTGTCCGGGCTCACCCCAGACCGACCCAGTGTCTGGGGCAGGGGTGGGGGGTGGGCAGGCGTATTGTTACAAGCTTGTCCCGTGGTCCCACGGAGCCCTCCCCTCCCCCCGACGCTGAGCTGTCCAGGGCTGACCCCAGGTGGGCACACCCAAGATACCAACGGGTCACGGCCGTAGTTGTGACCCCGGCAGCCCCCTCACCCAGCATCACGCTCTGTCCGGTCTCTGTGACAAGAGGGCATCTGGGAGGACAGGAGCCAGACCCCAGAGGGCCCAGCCGGCCGGCGCAGCAAAGCTGGGGCCCCGCTTTTCACAGCCTTGGGCCGAGCGCCCTCTGGTGGCCGCGAGCTGGCTGCAGCACGCGCTGGGCTCGGGAATTGCCAGGGTCCCAGCTGGGGACCAGGCCAGGGGTGGTTATGCGGCCCCATTCCCTCCCCCAAAAGTGGCCAGACACACAACGTTCTGCCTGCGACTCTGGGGGGGCTCACGGCGCCCTAAGCCCCTCTACAGGTCCCAGGTTAAATTCCTGCTCTGCCTTCTCATCAGGGTCTCCCTTCCCACTTAGGGCCCCAAAGTCAAAACCCCAGTGTCGGGCAAGGGCTGATGGTCTCTCGTGGGGAACGTTCCTGCAAGCTGGCACCCCTGGAAATCCCCAGCCCAGCTTCTGCAGGGGCCCCAGGAATCTCACCTGAGACCACGCCTGTGGCCTTGCAGCCCCGGGTCCCTACAACAGCTGCCTTTTCCAGATTCCCGCTCTTACGGACTCACTCAATCCTTCCATGTCGTCCATGACGAAGGGGATTCTTACCCCTTTCACGTGGTAAAAACACTGAGGCACAGAGAGGTCAAGCTACTCTCCCCAGGTCACACAGCCCGGGAAGAGCCTGCTGGGATTTTAAACCTAGGAGGCAAAGTGAGTGAGGACAGCCCAGATGGGGGCGGAAGGAATCCTTCGTACATGGAGGGCCACATGGCGCTTGGGAGGTGGGGAGGTGGGGCTGGGGGTGACAACCTCTCGGAGCACACAGCCCACAGGTCCTCACGTTCACCCACCACGCAGGTGGACACCCCCCCCTCCCCCCGCAACGCCACCTGGTCTATGTACAGGGCGGGGCTCAAGTGAACAAGCTCGGAGCCACCCTGGGGTCAAAGTTCAGCCCCACATGTCAGTGTGTGAAAGGGGATCGTCGTTCCTTTCAAATTCGTTTTCAGGATGACCTCAACATCTGGCTCACAGGAGACCCCGCGCCAGTGTTGCTCACTGCACGTTTCTGAGCCACCCACAGCTCGGAGCTCCCTCCCCGCCTTGCCCTCCTAGACGGCTTCTTCCTTCTCTGACTCCTGGCATCGCCCCCAGTTTTGCCTGACAGTCGGCTGGGCCAGGTCGGAATCGGGATCTGCCTGCCCCTGGCGATGCCTGTCCAGGCCTGGAGGACAGCAAGCCTCCCGCTCTGGGCCTGTAAGGCAGTGCTTTAAGAGGTCACATGTTTAACCCTGACGATGACCCCATGAAGTGGACAAACTGGGATTTTGCCCGTTTTACAGATGAGCAAACTGAGGCTCAGAGGAGCAAGCGCACCGCCCAAGATTAAAGGCAGATCTGACTGGTCCCCTCTGTGCGTCCACTCCCTGAGTGTCCCTTACAGGCACTCAGGACCCTCTGACTCCAAAAGGATCCCCAGGGCAGGTCACGGAATGGCTATCGAGCAGACATGGGGAGGCCGGGGTGGGCCCGGTCCCCAGGGCCAGGATGTTTGGCCCCCAAGGTGGGTTCCTCAAGACCCCCCTTTGCGTCACGGCACCAAAGACTCTGCGGTTTCCATCTTCCTCAAGGGAAGCAAAAGCAAAACCAAGAAATTCTGGAAAACTCACTCCAACCGCCCAGCAGGCCTGAGTCAGCCCCGGACCACTTCCAAAAGTATGCGCTGCTGCTCCGATCACGTGGTTCGAGAATGTTCCCTGACGCAGAACGAGATCCACACCCAGCGGCGTGTGGGGAACGAGCCCGGGGGGGCCACAGAGCTCCCTGTGGGGCGTGATTCACTTTTCCGATGAAAGAACGTGTCCCTGCAGGTGTGGGGCTGTGAGGTCCCAGGCGGTCGGTTTCTTTCGGCTTTTTCTGGATCTTCAACTTTATCTGCGGGCACGTGTGCTAACTGGGTAGCTACAAACACCTACAAGAATGGAGACGATCGGTGGGGACGGGCCCCCCTGTGGCCTGGACACTGTGGGCCGTGACCTGGGCCGTGGCCCTGCCCCTGGCCACCAGGTGGCGCTCCAGATCTACTTTTGCAAACGGAGCCCCAGCTGGGAACTAACGGGGCAGTGGGACAAGGGGTCACGGGGTTCCACTTCTCTGCCTCAGTTCAGCCCAGGACCCCTGGGGCGGGGGCTGGCGCTGGAGGTCCTTTCCAGGGCGGGAACTCTGCATTTTAAGACCCCCCTGTCCCTACCCTGTCTCTGTGGACCGTGTGGCTGTTCCTCTGCCAAGCGGGGGTGACCACTCCGTTCATCTGTCGCCCCCTGCCCGGAAGCGTGTGTCCTTGGGTGCCTTTTTGTCCAGTCCCTGCGGGGGTCACTGGGGTCTATCTGTCCTGGCCCAGGACCTTTGCACATGCTCTCCCTGCGGCTTCCTTTCCCTGTCTTTTCTGGCTGGCTCGTTTCCAGGGTCTCATTTCACAGGAATGAATGAATGAATGAACGAACGACCTCCCACAGGGCACTGATGTCCAGTGGGGGCTGGAAACCTGGACGATTAGCCTGCCATTCAGACCCTTTCAAGATCTGGCTTCACCACTTGTCCTCACTGCCTTACACCTCGCCCCCCATTCGCTCCCCAGACCTGACCAGTCCACAAACATCCCTTTCCAGCCTCTGGGCCCTAGCTTGGGCCGTGGCCTCCACGCAGATGCTCCCTCCTTTCAACTCTCACCGTTCAGGCCCCACCCAACCTCCACCTTCACCACGGAGGCTTCCTGGTCACGGCCCCTTCCCTGAGTCCACAGCGACTTCTCTGTCCTGTGAATTCCATGCCACAGTTTGTGGGGCCCTCCGCCTTCAGCCCAAGGCACTGGCTGTCTCCTCAAGTCGGGCCGTGCTGCCCATCCCCCGATGCCAGAGTGGAGCGTTCTGAGACCCCTTCCCCGAGGGCTGATGCCCGCTATAGTTGGTGGACTCTGTGACTCGCGTCGCACGAAGCCCGGGGGCCCAGAAACGAGAAGGAGCAGCTCCTGGCCCAGTGCCGCAGGGTAAATCGAGGCCTCCTGGTCTACTCGTCCTCCAGGCAGAGGCTTTGCCCCAGAGCGGCCTCGGTGGTTCTGACCCTCCCCCAGGCTGTGCGGCTGTGGGCGAGTGTGCACCTTCTCTGTGCCCGGTTTCCCACCTGCCCCAGCCTCGCGGGTTGCCGTGGGGGGTCGGGGCACCCTCAGCTGACGTTCTTGGACAGGCTGACGGGCGGGCGAGCGTTGTTTGTTTGGCAGAGAAGGCAAAGCAGAGAGCGAGCTCCCGAGAGACGCGTCGCTTCCCCAGCCCGGGTGCGGCATCCGGAGAGCCGGCGGGTGGGCGAGGGACCCCCTGAGCCCGGGGTTCCTGGTCCGTAACGAGGGGGTCCTCGCCCACCTGGCCTCACGCCTGGGCAGAGGTGGGGCTTGGCTCACGGCTTGCTTGGCTCACGGCTTGCTTGGCTCACGGCTTGCCCCTTCCTCCGAACTGTGACAGCGGCTGTTCCCTCACCCTCCCTGCCCCCCCCCAACCCCCAGTCCCTGTGCCCATCCCGATGGTCCTGTCCCCCCTTCCTCGTGTGAGAGGGGACTGTGATCCCCCTGGCGAGGCCCTCACAGCCAGGCTGCTTCTTCGACCCCCCCAAAGACTGCACTCGGGCCCCCAAAAGATGGGGGTGCGCTGTGAACGTCTCATGGTCTGTGACTACTTCCCTTGGCCTCACTGCCAAGCGCCCCTCGCGTGGAGACAAGCACATGAACTTGCGTGTGGACGGGCAGGCGGCTTTGGGCGGGGACTTCACTCTCTGCTGGGGTATTTACAAAGACCCGGGTCTCAGTCCACATGCTGACGTGGTGGCCAATGTCCCTGTGGGAGTCACCAGGTTAAGCATTGATTTTTCTGGCTGATTCCGGCTTCGGGCCAGGCCCGGAGATTTTCCTGGCTGAGCTGGGGGCTGGCCCCTGCCCCTGCCCCACCCTCTCCCTTGCTGACACTCCAGGCCCAGCCCCAACGTCCTCTCTGCCCTCGGCCCCCAGGCCCCGATCCCAGCCCCGCCCGCCTGCACACCCCAAGCGTGCCCCCCACGCTGAGCCCGCCCGGCCCCCCTCCAGCTGGCCCTTCTGGCTGCCCTGAGGCGGACTCCCCCCTCCTGGGTGAGAGGGGTCCCTCAGAACCAGGTCTGGGGGCTCGGCCCCCTCCCGGTGCCCCGGGAGCAGGGCGGGCCTGGCCTGGTGGTTCTCCGTGTCCCCAACCCCTGCTCATCCCGCCCTCCCCAGGACCCACGTAGATCTCTCTAGAGAAGTCTCCTGGGGAAGGTCCTGGCAACATTGAAGCTGCCCGTTTCCTCACTTCCAAAGCCAGCCCTGGCCCGGCCATGCCCCTCCAGCAGCCTTCCCCCTGACTTTCTTGTTGCTCCTCGATCTGTTCTCCACCCAGCATCCAAGGGACTGGGGGAAATGCGGCTGCTGGCAGTCCCTGCCACATCCCTCAGTGGCTCACCATGGACCCCGGGATCAGCCAGACGTGGGCCTCCACCCTTTCCCTCACCTCCCTGCTCCCTGCCCCCAGCTCTGCACGCCAGACCCCGCGGCTGCCTCCATGCGGGGCACGCTTTGGCCTTGCATTTGCCTCAGCAACTCTACATGACCTTCCGCCTCATGGGACGCCCTTCCTGCTTCTTCAGGTGGCGCCAGGACTCGACTCAGGTGTCCCTCCTCCAGGCGGGAGGCTCGTGTCTCTCACCCCCACGGAGGGACCATGTTGGTGTTGCCTGTGGCTTTGGAATTGGCATTCACCTGCTGGTCGGTCCCCAGTGGAGACAGCCTTGTTGGGCCGTCGTCGTCGTGGGTCTGGGGTGACAAGGCGGTGTGGTGGGCGGGTCCAGCTTCCCACCCGGGCCTCGTACCCCATCCTCTGCCCAGTCGCCTCCCAGGGAAGCCCCCTCGCCTCCCCCCCAGCTGCTATTAATGGGTCTGGGTCTTGGCCACCAGTGGTCTCCAGGACCTGCACGTCCCCAGGAGTCCCCAGCTGTCCCATGCACCACATCATGGGAAACTGGTCATCGGACTGGGGTCGTTCTCGATCTCCCTCCCAGGACTGTTCCCATGGTGGCTCGGAAGTGACTCAGGGGCTCGGGGTTCAGGCCCTGGAGCTGGACGCCCGGTTCAAACTTGTTAGTGTGGGAACCCTGGCCGCAGGGCCAACCTTGCTGAGCCACAGAGTGGAGGCAGGGACCGCTCCGCCCACTTCTGGGCCACTCGGGCGGGTGGGGGGCACGTGGGACGGGGCCTGAGGGGTGGGAAGTGCTCCATGAACACAGCCTTTCTTTATCTTACCGGCCTTGACCATGGTTTTCTTTCTTCATCATGTCTGCAGCCAGCACATCCCTTCCCACCGGGCGCTCGGGGAGTGTTGGGTTAATAAACAGAGGCACCCCGGTCTCCGCAGGGACCCCTGCCCAGCTTGGATGCACCTGCCCATTTCTTGTCTGGTCTCAACCCACCCCATCGTGGCTCTCGGCCATGTGAGGCAGGGGGGTGTGACCCCAGGCACGGGAGGGAGCTCACTCCTTCCCTACTGACCTCAAACCCCCTCCTCCCTTGGGGCCGTCACCAAAACGCCCCCACTGTAATGCTCACAGCTAGGGCCTGGGCTCTCCTGTGGCCTGGAGAATTCACCAGGTCAAGTCTACAGGGAATGATTAATGGAACCAGCTCAGGCTGGATCTCTTGCTAGAAACTTCCAAGCTGTCAGAGACACTGGCTTTGGGTTAGCTGGGGACAGCACCCGCACCCTGTCCAAGCTCTGCCCACACTGCTCGGGACTTGGGTGAAAAAAAAAAAAAAAAAAAAAAGCAAGGCCTCACAAAGCCCTGTCTAAGCAGGGAGGGAGGCAGTGAGGGGGAAACTGGGTGGACCTCATCGCCACCTGCCAGGACAGCAGAACTCCCCAAAACTCCCCAAGGCCAAGGGTGGGGCAATGCTCTTCGGCTGCATCGGTGGCTTGGCTTTGCCCCTCGGCTAGTTTGAACCTGGAGGCTTTCCTGGGGGACAGAGCTGCTCCCTCGAAGCCTGGGAGCCCAGTGGGCCAGAAACTCGCTTAGGGCAACGGCCCCAGCGTGGACCCCTGCCCTAGACAGGCCTCCTCTGCACGGAAGCTCTCACCCGGGTCCAGGCCCCGGTCGGAACACAGCTGGTGCATCTTCCGGCGGCCGTGGCGGCGGGGAGGAGCCGCGACCGACCGGGAGCCTCACCGGCTGGGTTCATTCCCACCCGTGCCACGGTGTTCTCGGCGAAACAGGCACAATAATCCAATTCGGGGAGCTGAGCTCAGGGCAGGGAGGCAACTGGTCGCAGGTGCTCAGCGGAGGGCCTCACTGCAGGCTTTGAGCCCACGTATTTCCCTGTGACTCCCTTTGGCCACCAAAGGTAGCCCTGCCCTTCCTGGTGATGCCGCATGAGCTACAGCACCTCTGGGTATGCCATGGGGTGTCACCGCGAAGGTGCTGCCTTGGTGTAGAGCCTGCCTGTTCTGCCCACGAGGAAGTAGCAGTAAGGACAGTACCGTGTGGTTGTTTGAGAGACCTGAGTTCAAGTCCTGCCTCCCCGTTTGGCCTCAGGCCAGGTCTAGTCTCCCCGGTCATAGTGTCCCCAGAGAGAACAATGATAGCCGCTCATTAATGGACGGTACTCAGAAAGCGTCTCTCCGGAACGGCCTCCAGAAGCATCTCATTTTTATCATCTGTATCATGCACCTGATTCCCCGAGGGGTCTGGGCTAGCGTCCAGGGTTTTAACATCCAGGATGCGGACCAGGGCTCAGGAGGCCCCATCGTATTCCTGGCTTGATTGCTTAGCCTCCCTGGCCTCGATTTCCCCATCTGTTAAACGGGACTGTTCACGGGCTGCATTTCTCAGGCGTTTGCCAGGCCTCGTTCCAAGCTCTTTGTGTGTGTTTTCTCATTCGGTCCTCCCCATATCCCCACGGGTCAGGGGCACGTGTGGGGCAGCCGGTCCACACCTCCCTGGGCAGCTTCTGAGAGGCTCAGACACACGTGGCCCACGACGAGTGCCATGTGCGGGCCGCTTTGTCACCACTCCCAAGCAGGCAGAACTCCTCCCCTGCCCCCCGCCGCCCCCCAGCCTCTTCGGGACACGCTGGCATCCGCAGAGCCAGCTCAAGGGTCCGGGCCCGTTGGAGTGAGTGCCCTTCGAGAGAGGAATGCTTCTCCCTGCTTCTTTTTCGTCCTTGCTTAATATCGAACGAGGTCCGGAATTCTGTAAACCCCAGAGGATGCCTTCCTCCCCGAGGTCTGTTTCAGGCACTGGGTCCGGTGACCAAGAGTGGAGTCACCCACAGCAGGGCAGCGGGATCGAGGGAGGAGTGTCTGGACCCACGAAGGGCTGTCTTTATCACAGCGAGGGTGACTTCGAGTGTTTTCTGAGACAAACTTGGAGCCCTTGAGGACTCAGAGAGGGGCTCATCACTGTTGGCACTGTGGGGTACAGAGGTGTTCTGCTGCCGCGTGAGGAACGGGGAGTGAGCTCCCCATCCCTGGAAGAAATCAAGCAGGAAGGCACGTCCCCTCCTCTGTGGGTCCTGCGGTGGCTTGCCCTGGGGGGGAGGGTGGACAGTTTGACGAGAGGGTGGGGAGTAAATGAGCACCGGTCAAACATTTAGAACAACGTCTGGCTCACAGAGCCCGACAGGGGCTGGTTATTCTTTAAAGGTCCCTTCCGGTCCCAAACTATAGAAGTCCCTGGCTTTGTCTGTATGCCCATGTGCACAGCCTGAAGGAAAAACACTGGGCAAGAAATCGCTGAAGGGTTAAGAATTAAGTTAGGGACCAATTAAGGAGTGGGTCTCGCATCCCTGAGCCCCAGCTGCTCAAGTGCTAGAACATCCGTGGAAATGTGACAAATTAGAGAAATTCATATTTATTAGAGCTCCTCGCAGGTCCAGTGTGTCTGTAATCGTAAGAAATCTCAGGACAAACCACCTGCTGGGCGGGGAGGAGACGTCTTGCGCACAGATGTGCTTGCGTGATGGGGGCGCCCCCTTCGGGCCTTCCAAGGAGGTGCAGCCTTGCTCCGAAGGACTCGGGTTCAACTGAGCGTGCTCAGCTGGAGCCGAATTGCTCAGGACAAAGAAGAAGTTAAATCCTGACGGCTGCTTTCTGCGCACGGGACACATGCAGAGGGACACCCAAGCTGCCCGGGGGCCCTCTGTCCTCGGTCTGAGTCAGTCCCAAACTGAGGAACCCCTTTCTGGATGGAGAAAAATGGTAGACGAGCAGGTTCCTCAAGGCAGCAAGAATGTGTCTGTCTTCCTTCCAGAACAACCCACGGGATTGAGGGCAGTTCGCTCCCCAGGTTTCAGCCTGCTCCCCAGAAGGGCCTGCCCAAGGGTGACCTCACACCATGGTCTCTTAGCTGCCCCACTAGAGCGGGTGCCCCCTGGGCAGGGGCCACGTCTGTCTGGCTCCCCATCGTGTCTTCATGAAGGTTTTGTACATGGCGGGCCCTCAGTGACAATGTGTTGGATCAGATTAAATAAAACCAAAGCCCCTCTGAGAGAGAAGCATCCGTTTTCACGCCCCACCTGTCATTCCTGAGGGGTCACACTGCTACGTTCGGTGAACCCGTAACTCCTTTCCCAGCCTGATCAGCCTCCACCCTGGCCCACGCCCCGGCATCTTCTAGAAGGGCTCAGAGGGCCACCCTGCCGGCCAGGGCCAAACACGGCCAGTCGTTTTTCTGCCTCCTGTCCTTTGTCTCCGTCGGTCCCCTGCCTGGCGTGCTGTCTCTCCAAACTCTTTCCTTTCTCACAGCCCCCGCTTCGTTCCCAATTTCCACAAGTCCTAAACATCCCCCATTCTCCCCTCCCCCCCCCCCGCACAAACACCCTTGAACCATGTTGAGGATTGTTTTCCTGGGCAGCCAAAAGCTGCATGCACGCAATGGAATTACTTTAAAATGCTTTTAAAAAACGGTCACCCATTTTTTTTTTAACATTTATTTATTTTTGAGATAGAGACAGAGCGTGGGCAGGGAGGGGCAGAGAGAGAGGGAGACACGGAATCTGAAGCAGGCTCCGGGCTCCGAGCTGTCAGCACCGAGCCCGACGCGGGGCTCGAACCCACGAACCGCGAGATCGTGACCTGAGCCGAAGCCGGACGTTTAACCGACCGACTGAGCCCCCCAGGCGCCCCCACACGGGCATCCCTTTAAAAGTCAGCTTCCGATGTGAGGGTGGCTCTGTGCTCCCGCGTGGGCACCCGCGGTGAGCCCGCCCATGTCACAGCAGAGCCCCTTTGGTGTTGCTAGGAGGTGGCCATCCTCAGAAAGCCCACTCCCGGGGGAGCAGCCATTCGTTAAAGCGTTGGGCGCGACTGTGGAACACGGCTCGTGATTTTCCTCCGTGAGCGGGATGTCAGAACCAAGAAGGGGCCGCGGGGTGGTCCGGCCCCACCTGGCCCTGCCTGCTGTTCGAAGCCAAGAATCTAGGGGCTGTCTTTGCTGCTTCTCCGCCTTGCTGACATACTATCTGCGTTTCCAGGTCTGTCGGCTCAACCCCCAAACGTGGCCGGAATCTGACGCCTCCTCTCCTCTCTCTTACCCAAACCCAGCCCTCGTGACAAAGTCCCCAGGTGCTTGTCACAGCTGAAGGACGGGGTCTACCCTGAGCTTGGCGGGGCCTTCAAGTCAAAATCAGAACCAAGTAGGACCCATGCCACAGGGCAGGTGGTCAACACACAGCCTCTCCGGATCCAAGTCCTGGCTGCCACATCCTGTGTGTCGTTGACCAAATGACTTAGCTTCCCTGGGCTTCAGTTCGATTTTCCTCCTGGCAAAATGGGCCCAATAAAATGGGTTGAGAGCCGCGCCCGGTGGGGGCGTGGGGGGGTGTGGACAGCCTGCCCCACATGTGGGAGGAGCCGCTCGAGTGGTCTGAGAAAGGCCTCCAGCTCCCGGAGTCACGGGCAGGTGCCCAGGGCACCCAAGGGGCTGCGGAGAAAACCAGCCGCAGCGTGCAAAGCCCCAGGCGGGCGCTTATGTGGTTCCAGCCCCCCTGGATAATTCCCTGACGGGGGTCCCCTTGACCTGAGCCCCTAACTGAATCGCCTTCAAGGCTGCCCCCCCCCAGTCCAGCCTTCTGGTTGCCTATCATCCCACCCCTGCAACACTCCCCATTCACGAGCCTTTGCACAGGTTGGTCCCTCTGCCGACGCCATGGCGGCTCCCTGCGGCCCTCCTTCCGCACCTGTCACCTCCCACGGCGTGTTTCCTGTCTCTCCGACCCTCAGCTGCCCCCGCTCAGACACCCTCAACTGCGCCTCCCTTCATTCCCAGCCAAGCAGGCCACTCTAACCCCCGGTCCCCTTCCCCGTTCGCTGCTTCGTGTTCTGTCTCCCCCGACTAGCTGGCTTCGCCCCAGGATTCCAGAAGCTGTAATCCTTATCATCCAGGCTCCAGGCCCCGGCCTCCGGCAGGCTTAGCGTGGCATTCATTGCATGAATGCACGAATGAATGAATGGAGTACTTGAGTGGAAGTCAGAGAAGAGGTAATGACAAGGAAGAAACATTGGCTCTTGAGTGGGCATCTCAAGGCTGGAAGCCCGGCCCATTTCTCACTCCTGTGTCCTGCCTCTGCTCCTCAGCCCTTTGCCTCTTTCCCGGGACCTCAGATTCGCCTCTGACCTTGGGAGCTCGGGGGGACCTGACTTGACAGTGTAGGTGGGAACTCTTTCTGACTGCCAGGCCCCATGCCATCCATTGATGTGGGAGCAGCCGGAACAGAAAGAAACAACATTTGCTCCCTCCTCCGTCCTGGCCACTCCCCGAAGCCTAGAACATCGGTTAGGATTCAGTGTGGTATGTGGAACGGAGAAATCAAACCAGAAGTCACCAGCGCCCACGTCCCTTCGACTTCGTTGCCCCTCCATCCTCAACACAGAGCTTCTACTTCACAGACCAAGGTGGCTGCTTGTGCTCCAGCCCTCACGTCCTCATTCCAGCCATCAAGAGAGAGAAAGGCGCGAGGAAGGACTTGTTCCCTCTCTGTGAGGAAACTTCCTGGAAGGCCACACACAAGACTTCCACTTACATGTCATTGGCCAGCACTCAGTCACACATCCATGTGCCCAGGAGCTAAAAATCGGGGTCCTTGTTCCTGGAGAAGATGGGGAAAGTAGATGATGCGGGGCAGTCAGCGGCTCTGCCTCAGCAACCGTTCAGGGGAGCCATTCTATCATTCTTTGATTCATCGACACCGTGCCACGAGCTGGTAAAACAGAGGGGGCCAGGACGGCGGAAGCCAGGAGGGGCGACTCACAGGGTCCCCATCCCAGCAGGAGACAGTCGGTGAAGTCCCGGCAAGAGAGCAGCGGTGCTGAGAGAGAGCAGGGGAGACGGAGGGGCGGGAAGCTCCCCTGGCTGACGGAGGCAGAGCAGAAGCCCTTGAGCATTCCAAGAAGCAGGACACGGCTCGCACCCCCCAGCTCAGCCGGGCGCTGGCTGGATGCCCCTGGGCGAGTCCTTGCTGGTCCCTGAGCCCTCGTGGGCAGCAGCCACGCTCTCACTGCACTGCAGAAGCGGGGCCTCTGGGAAGAAACTGAGGCCCAGAGGGTCTGAGAGCCTTGCTGTTTACCAGTAATTCCCAACGGGGGGAAATCGTGCCCCTGCCCCCAGGGAACACGGGCCCATTTCTGGAGACATCAGTGATCACCACAACTGGGGCTGCTGCTAATCTGGCATCTGGTGGGTGGGGGCGGCCAGGGATGTTGCCAGAAACATCCTCTGAGGCCCAGAACAGCCCCCTCCCCGAGACAGAGAACCACCCAGCCCCAAAGGGCGGCAGTGCCGAGAACCCCGTCCTCTGCGGTCACCCGGCGAGAAGGAGCACGGCCGGGGTCTACACGCAGGGTCCCTCCACCCAGAGCCCACTCTGGCTTCTCCAAGTGTGTTTCAGAGCCCCCACCCCAGACCCCCTTCCGCGTACCCCAGACGACGGGCTTGAGATGTCTGCTTTCTTAACAAACACCCACAATGACTCAGACATTTGCTGAAGTTTAAGGAGAACTAAACTCTGTGCTTATAAAGTACCAGGCACGTAGTCACCCCCCCACCCACACCAAAATCCATTACAAGTTTAAAGTACAGCTATTATTTTTACAGCATTGCTTAGAAATGGCTTGCAATCTCTAATTTGCTAAATTGATGTGTATATTGACTAAATAAATATTCGGCACGAAGCCCGAGTCCCCCTCCACACCTATTAATCCTCAGGAAATGGAAACACAAGACACGAAATGAGCTTTTGCTCAGAGCTGCAGACAGGAATACATTATGTTGTTTTTCAAGCGTTCGGGGGCCTGGCTCGCTGCAGCAGAGATGTCCCAATCACCAGCCTCCAAGTTTTCCATGACGCACATGTCTGCCCGTGGACGTGCCTGTGTTGCTAAGGTTCTTTCTCGGACTTTGAAAGTCTAGGACAAGAAACTTTTCCCTCGGTGGGGAGAAAGCTGGGGTGACTGCCTTTTGGGGAGCTGGTCCGAGGGCTTGGTGGGTGGCACCGGGGTTCATGCATAGAAATCGGGGCTGCTGGAAGGGCCGGGGAGGGATAACCCGGGACATTTTCCCTCCCCGGGCACTAGGGTGTTAGTGCCTGCAGCCCTGGGGAGAGATTGCAGGGGCGGGGGTGGTGGGGAGAGGGTCCTCTGTCAACACGCCCACCCCAGGACAGAACACCAGGGGGAGGGCATTGCTGCGGACAAAGTGAGTGTTGGCTTTCCCCGCCCTGGGGGGGGGGGGGGGGGCGGGTCTGGCCTCTGGGATGCCGACGGGTCCTTCCAAAGTATGAACTTCATATCTGCCTATGGTGCCAGCTGATACCAATGAAATAATAGAGCCCAGAATTAGCAGAGAAGTTCATCTTGGCAGCCGGCGAGCGGGGAGATGTTCTCCAGAGGAGGAAATGGCAAGAGCCTTCCTTTTGCCTTACTGGGAGGGTGTGAATCCCCAGAGGGAGGCATTTCAAGGAGGCTGGCCTCTGCCCGAAGCCGGCCCAGGGCTCCCTTACCAGGCAAGATGCCAGACCACTCAGGGTTTCCAGTCCTCAGAGAGGCTGGAGACTGGGAAGGGCGGGGGGGGGGGGGGGAGGGGGGGTCTTTGGCATTACGGTGACCTCAGTTTCCAGGTGAAGATCACGGTGGGGGCAGCGACGGCACACGGCACCTAACCCACAGCCAGCAAGCTGACTGCTGCAGGAGGCGACGGTGACCCCTCCCAGGGTCCCCCCATCCCCCCCCCCCTCCCGTGTCTACAGACAGACGGGACCGGCAGATGGCAGGGCAGAAGAGCTCTCTGAAGCCTCTACACCCTCAGGGGTTCCCTGAGAACAAGGCTGTGGGACCCCAGAATGGGGCAGGGGTGAAAACGCAGACCCCACCTCTACGACTCTCCAGGCAGAAGGCCGCAGCCAGCTTGGCAGGAGGGACTGTGGCCTGAGTTGAGGGCAGAGGGGTGGCCAGGGTGGGATGCCCCAGGGCCTTGCGGCCAAGCACAGGAAGAGTCGGGGTTGCATCCTGGGTGCAGTGGGCAGCCGGGGGACAGCTTTGTAAGGACCCGTCTGAGCTGGGCCTCAGCGGCCCCCGGGAAGAAGCTTCAGCCTCGCGTGGAAGGTGGAGCCTAGGCGTTGAGCCCCTGAACTCAGCCGGAGCCGAGCTGCGTCCCCATCGGCTGGTCAGGGGAGGGGAAATCCTGCCTCCGCGGGACCAGTGGAGACTCCGAATCACACAGAGGACGGTCCCGTGCCGATGCCCCCACACACCTGCCAGAGGGGGTCCAACAACAGACCGCCAAGCGCCCGTGAGATGCTGGTCTGGGCCGGCGGGCACCAACATCTCACGCACTTGGAAATCCGTGGGGCGCTTCCCTGCACAGGTCAGCAGACATGTGCCCCTGGGCCCAGCAGCGCCACCTCCAGGAGGAGGTCCCCAGAGAGCTGAGTACGGGCATCCAGTCGCCTTGCCCCACACGGGCAGAGCTGGGAACAGGCCAGGCGGCCACGCTGGGCGAACGGCTCAACCCGCCATGGCCAAGGCTTCCAGGGGGCCACGCAGCCATGCACGAGAGGGTCCCGATAATGCGTTCCGCGCCCCCCCCCCCCCACAAGGCTGAGCAGAACACTAACCTGGACCCGGAGAAGGAACCCAGGTGGGCAATGAGCCCACCCCTGGGCAGGGACCCCAGAAGTCTGTCCGCCTTGGATAAGGCACAACCTTCCACCGGTGACAGAAAGAAGCTCAGTGGTTGCCTAGGGGCTCGGGGAGGTGGGGTGCATAGCGTCGGGCCCAAGGGAACTTTCTGGGGGGTGATGATGGAATGTTCTAGATCTTGATCCGGGTGGTGGTCACACACAGGTGTCCAAACTCAGCCCACTTTCCCCTTAAGACCTGTGTATTTCACTGCATGTAAAGACCTTAGTGATTAAAGAAAAAACCAAAACCGTATCTGTAAAAAGGGGTCTGCTTTTTGGGGTTGGGGCCCACGATCTCCTCTCTGTCTCGAGCCGCCCAAGCTCCCCAGGCAAAGCAGAAGTTCTGTGCAAGTGGAAAGAGCCTCGCGCGGGGGCTCCTGAGGCCACCGCGCCCGCCTTCCTGCGGCATATCTGTCTTGTTATTGCCAGAGCTGGAGAATTGCTCCCGAGGCGGAATCTTGAATATTCATCTGATTTACGGCCCGCTGCAGACAGCTTTATGAATCCGCCCACCAATACCTGCAGCCAGTCATCAATCTTCCCCCGAGATTGTGCCTTTGCCAGTAACTCATGAATTAAAGAGGCCCCCGGCGGCCCCCACGCCTCCCTCCCCTCACGGCGCGGCGGGATGGAAGGAGGGCCTGACCCGAAGTCAAAACACTGTTGTCGTCTTGCGGCGGAGGCTCTGGGTGACCTTGGATGACTCACCCAGACTGTCTGCAGCGCGAGCAAGAGAAAACTTGGGAGCCTCAGGTCTGCCTCTTCCCAGCTCTGAGCCTCAGTTTCCCCGCCTGGAGAGACGCGGTGCAGCGCCCCGTCTGCCTGCCTACCTGGGTGGGAGGCGGGGGGAGCGGAGGCAGGAGGGACGTGGCATCATCTGGGGATGGATGCAGGAAGGACGGAGAAGGGGGTCCCCCCGGCCAACTCCCCTCTGTCTCTCGTACACAACGTGAGAACGAAGGCACATTTGACTTTCCGGGGGACCCACGGGGGCGCTGAGGGCAACTAGCACAGCGCTGTGCCCCTGGCAAGCACCCACCAGGGGGCAGGTGTTAGGCTTGCTTATCCAGGAAGGGACAAATGTTCCAGGCTTAGCTCTGGGCTCGGGAAGCAGTTCCAAGGCGTCCTCAGAGCCCACCCCTGGGCAGGGACCCCCGACGGAGACTGTTGCCCGAAGCCCAGGGCCGCATGGCGGGCTTGCCCAGGAGCCCCGGAGCCTGCCCTGGGGCTAACACTCAGCAAGCGGTGGCCGGGCGCTCAGACCGCCACCCAACCATTGGAAGCGTCTGCGGAGCGCTGGGGGGATCCAGGCCTGTCTCCCCGGGGTCCGCAGACGGCTGGAAGGCAGAGAGCCCCTCTGGGCTCAGACACACCGGGGTTCAAACGCGGCCCTGCCCTTGGCATCCGGGGACCTTGGCAAGTCCCCCACCCCCCGAGCCCCATAAGCTGGACACTGATGTCACGGCTGCGGCGGAGGGGAGCCTGGGGGGCCCAGAGAGGCGGCCTGCTGTACGGGCTGTGACGACGGGTGGCACTGAATGTCTGCCCGACACGGGGCACCGCGCGGGTCACTGGCGGCGGGGAGCTGGCTCAGGTCAGCCCTCTTCTTCAGTGGCTCCCTCAACAAATGTTCATCAGTCCCTTCAGACCACGTAGGGCTCTTAACACCTGTTCCCAAAGACACGCCGAGGGGCGTCCCCTCCCCGGGTCTCGGCTCCCACCAGTGTCTGCAACCTGGCAGTGTCCCCCAGGACTGCGGCTTGCCACGTCGGCTCAGGGTGCCCTTCCCAGATCTACACGACCGCAGTCCGACCCTCTCCTCTGCAAGGTGCCGGTGCTCAGCGGGCCCCCGGGCCGCCTACGTGCACAGCAGCCCCGCAGCCGGACTCAACGGCTGGGCCCCTCTGTCCAACACGCTCTCCCCCACAGGCCTGCAGTGAACAGAGGAGGCCATCGCCGTAAAGAGCTGACATTTATTAGGCGCTTACTGTGTGCCAAGCTCATTCGGAACACCGGACGTGCGCCCCTTCTGTGAACTCCCACTAAGAGGTAGGTTTTGTCCCTCTTGTACAGAAGAGGGAGCCGAGGCACAGAGAAGTGAATGAGAATGAGAACAGTGAGCCCCCTCCCAGTGGAACGCTGGCTGGGCCGACCCTCCCCACTCTGGCGTGGCCCCGGGCCCCCTGGTACTTAGGAAGTCCTCCAACAAGCAGCCCCGCTCTGGGGGAAAGGTACCTTGCAAGGCGGTGAAGCGGGAGGCAGAGGCCAAGGCTGGGGGCACCAGCTCGCCTACTTGGCATTCCCTGGGAAGGGGTGGAGGGACTAGCCGGAAGCTGACTGGGGAAAAGGTCTCAGCTTCTGAGAACAACATTTCCCGGGGGCTTGGCCTCCACCTCGAGGGTTTGTAATCTATGGACTTTTCACCTTGGCACCAGCTCCCTGACCACGTTGGCAGTATTTACCCTGAGGGAGGGGGAGGGGGCCGGGTGGGTGGTGTGCATATGTGTGCACGCGCACTAGAGGGGAGGGTCAGAGCCAGCCAGCTGGATCCGGGTCTTTGAGAGCCTCTGGCTCCTGGAACCTCAGACGGAGGTCTCCCTCCTGGTCTTCCATTCTTGCTCTGCGTCCCCGCCCTCCTTCACCTCTTGCTCTGAGGGTTGTAAAGCTGGTGGACGGATGATGCCAAACCCACGGCCCCCCCTCTAGGGATTTGCACCCGGGGTGGAGACAAGGGCTAAGATCCAAGCTCCCTCTCTTGCCAGCGCTAAGAACACCCCTACTGCCTCATCTATAGAATGAGGATCATAATAACACCCAAGGCTGCTAACGTAGCATGCCTGGAAAGTGCCTGTCATGCTGTAAGCACTCAGTGAGTGGCAGCCGTTGTCACCAGCCATATGGGTGCTCAGTACATGTTTACTAACTAGAGGGAGGGAGGGAGGAAAGGGTAAATGGATGGATGGGTGGGGGACAGATGGATGAATGTATAAATGAACAGATACCTACGCAAGTAAATAACGGTAGGTGGATAGATGGATAGTGGATGTTCAGTCATTCATTAATGAGTATCTATCCATCATCCATCCATCCAACCATCCAACCATCCATCCATCTATCCACCCATCCATCCATCTGTCCATCCATCCATCTGCCCATTGATCCATCCATCTGTCCATTGATCCATCCATCTAATCATCCATCAATCCATCCACACATCAATCCATCCATCCACCCATCCATCCATCTGTCTGTCCATCCATCCATCCACTTATCCATCTATCCACCCACCCACCTGCCCACCCATCCACCCATCCACTTACCCATTCATCCACCCACCCATGCACCCACCCATCTTTCTACGCATCTCTCCATCCCCCATCCACTCACCCATCCATTTACCCATCCATCCATCCATCCATCCATCCATCCACCCACCCACCCATCTTTCTATCCATCCACCCATCTGTCCATCCATCCATCCGTCCATCCATCCATCTGTCCATCTGTCCATCCAACCATTTATCCATCCATCCATCCATCCATCCATCCACCCACCCACCCATCTTTCTATCCATCCACCCATCTGTCTGTCCATCCATCCATCCATCCATCCACCCACCCACCCATCTTTCTATCCATCCACCCATCTGTCCATCCATCCATCTGTCCATCCGTCCATCTGTCCATCTGTCCATCCAACCATTTATCCATCCATCCATCCATCCATCCATCCACCCACCCATCTTTCTATCCATCCACCCATCTGTCTGTCCATCAATCCATCCATCCATCTATCCATCCTCTGTCCATCCATTATCCATCCATCTGTCCGTCCATCTGTCCATCCGCCCATCCATCCATCCATCCATCCTTCCATCCATCCGTCCGTCCATCTGTCCATCTGTCCATCCAACCACTTATCCATCCATCCATCCATCCATCCATCCTTCCTTCCTTCCTTCCATTCTTCCTTCCTACCATCTCTGTTGGATGTGTGCATGTGCACATGGCTGGGTGGATGGTGAGTGGGACAGACAGGAAGACAGATACACAGACGGATGGGTAGATGAATGAACAAATGGGTGGCTGGCGGGCCTGATGGGTGGATGGATGGTGGGTGGATGGACGTTCCGACGGACAACTGGATGAATGAACAGATGGAGAGTTAGATGAATGGACAGATGGATTGCTGGATGGCTGGGACCAAAAACTAAATGCTAAATTGCCTCCCTCCCGAAGGTGGCAGATAACAATTGCTTCAGCTCCTGCCTGGTACCACATACATTAACACGGCCACAGGGGGCCGGAACACTGCGGCCTTCACAATCTGCTCATTAGCTGACTCACGGAGCTTTTCACCTATTCGAAGCCAACGGGGTAGCAGCATGACATTTAAGATTTCCTTTCAGCAATCACTTGCTTGGCCTTTCACAGAACACAGCGTGCAGCTGTTCCCTGGCTTACATTCTCCTCCAAAGGTGCCATCAAGCCCCCTGTGTGCCGTAATGAGCCCAGCTTCCCCAGGGCTCAGGGGTGTGTGTGCCCTAAAAAGTTGGGGGCCCCTTTCCCCCCCAACTGCTGTGCCACATTCTCTCTCTGCAAGCAGTGTTACCAATTACCTTAATTACCCTTCAGTTAGGGGGTTTCATTTATAACATAGTGGCAAGGAAGTATTGGAGAAAGAGTTTCCCTGGCAACCAAGTTTTTAAACACAAGATTCTCTGAGTTTTAAAAGACACTTCTCCCCTAATTTCCCCCCTGAAAATTAGCTTGGAACTTTTCGGATGCTGAAATTTTTAGCATAGCAGCAGGCCAGCACTTATGTCTGAGACCATACAAGACCTAGATTTCTCCCCTGCCAGAGGCAAGACCCTGGGAAGCTGTTCAATTTCCTGTGCCATTTTGTTCTTGGTGGATGTAGGCAGGGACTGCAATGACCATTATGGAATGACCACGGACAGCGGCATTTTGCGAGCCCACGGTCAGTCCCGCTCCCGACGCCAACCCGTGTTCTGGGCTCGGGTCGTTCAAGATCCCTGTTGGCCGAGTTCTGCCATGTGGGCTTGACGGGGAGAGCCCTGGGCCAGCAGATGGGTCTGCGCCCATCTCCCCAGGCCGAGGAGGATGGCACCAGCCAGCACCCCAAAGCAAATAAGTTCAAGGTCTGCTCTGCGTCGTGGCTTCTCCCACTGCAAACTTTCTATCATCAGCTTCCCGTCTCCCCCCTGCACTAACAAAATGAATCCCAGCTCAGGTGCACGACCTGGCTTTCCATAATCTGGTCCAGCCTGGGGGCGGCCCTCTTCCCACCATCCACACCTTTTGCTCTGACCAAGCCACACTTCCATCCGCTCAGCCCCCGACCGTCTAGACGGCACCTACTCCCTAGTCACAGTGCACCCGTCCCCCAACGTTCCACCCTCCACCCACCTTGATCCTTGTCCACATCCTCCCCCACCGAGTCCCCCTGGAGCCCCTCTATTTTGCCCTTTAGATCCCGGCTTTCCAAACTTGACTTCATGTCGTGAGCACCGCTCAACTGCCGCTTCCTCTGAACCTTTGTGGCAATGTGTCTACACCTCTGGGAGCCATCCGGTGTTTCTGCTCTGTGAGGCTTAGCCATTACTTTGTCTTGGGGGTGCAGGGCAGAGTGGAAACACGAGGCAGAGCTCATTCAGATTCTGGCCCCCACAGCTTGGTGGCTGCGTCACCTTGAGAAGATGGAAGGATGGATCAGGGCGGCTGCAGAGTTTATGTCTAATGGACCCCACGGAGGCCAGATGAGCCCCTAAGTGGAGGGTGGGTGGTCCATTGGGTGGAGGAGGACGTGTGGAGGCCTAGATGGTTGGAGGGTGTAGGAACAGATAGTTAAGCAGAAGGATAAGGGGCTGGGTTGATGGATGGAAACAAAGAGGGAGGAGGGAGGGAGGCAAATGCAAACTGCAAACGTGCCCGGCTGCCCAGGCAGAATTACACAGTCTGGGGGGTGGACCAGGAGGCTGGCCATCCAGGAATTCTGGACGGGGCAAAAAACGTGCCTGTGGATTCTTGGTCGCAGGAAATAGCGCTCCTGATAACTGGAGGCTTGAAGTTTTTCAGTGACCCTGGGAAAAGGACAGAGGCTCCTGTGGGACCAATTCATTAGGAAGGACAGTCCTGATCAGCTCACCTAAGCACTTGGGCCGGCTCTAAATGTGAGGCAGTCAGAGGGCGTTCAATAACTATTCATTGGAAAGTGACGGATTGATTTTGGAGGCCTGCCATTCTAGGGAGGCCTGGCCAGCTGGGAGCTGCATAGGCATTTCGCTCATCAGGAGCACAGTCTCTCATATTCGACAGCGGGAAAAACCGACCCTCCGGTGAGCAGTGAGCAGCCCAGCCTCCGGCCTCCGGTCTCGCTCCCATGTTCGCGCCGTGACAGAACCCACACCACAGAGGGGCCCGGGGCACATGCCTCCCTACGAGAACCAGCACCCATGGCACAGGGGAGGCTGAACTTCCTCAACCATCTGGGTTCGGGATGTGAAGGACCTCAGATTGGAGCAAGTCAACCCAAGGCAACTTGAGCGATAAGCCTGTCCTGGGGATCAATCCGCCCCCGAATCCAGGAAGGCCCTATAGATCAGGGACCTACCCCAAGGAGCTGTTGGTGGGGGGGGGGGTGGCGGTGAGGGACAGCTCGAAGCTAGAAGGACATGCGAATACCGTCTCTTTCCAGGAAGGACCAATCCTGCGAGATGCCCGTCACAGACACACCCAGAGGCCACGGGAAGGTGCCAACATCTCCAGCTTGCCGGCTGTCTTCACCCCAGCCTGCGAGGGCCATTCTGACTTGGACAGCCATGCAGACTCTCGCGGGCAGCTGGGAGAGAGGACGGTGCAAACCCCAGGGAGGGCCCTTCACACACACCGGGGGGAGGGCAGTGGGCTTCCGGCAGCTGGCAGCTTGGTTGCCAGACGGGACTTTGGGGCCTCTCATTCCTGAGCAGTGCGTCTGAAAAGCTCACAAATTTCCTAACATAACTCGGGGAGCCTTGATTGTTAATAAAACTGTCTCTTTACTTCTTCCCTCCAGCTGCCTCCCCACGAGGGATGCGGGCGGCGGGGGGTGGGGGGGCGGGAGGGAATCAGGAAGGGGGGGCAAGGGGAAGACAGATTCACTCTGCCTTATCTCCAAAGCGTTCAGCTAAGTGCCAGAACATAATAAGTGCTCAATAAATAACCACTATTAGAGGAGGAAGAGACAGAGGAAACCAGACAGGTCAGAATTTAATTCTGCCACGCAGGTCTGTTGTGCTTCTGTCCAGGGAAAAAGAGCGAAAGAGTATCTCCACTTTCCATCTCCCTCTGCCTCCGAGGCTGACTTTGCGGTGGTGTCCTCCTGTCCCCTTTTGCCTGCAGCCTGTTGAAAAAAAAAAAAAGAAAAGGAAAGAAAAACCAAAAGCCAATCTAGCATGCTTGGCCGGGCCTCTACCTCCCCAGCCCACAGCCCCTCCGACTTGATGTTTAATTTCCCTGGGTCGAGAGGAAGCGTTCTGATGATCCAAGTTAATTCAAAATGTAAATTTCATCTCCTATCGGCTAATGGCTCTGAGCTCTGCTTTACGTAACGGGACAGCAGCTGCCTGATGAGTCACCGGGGCCTCTGGTGCCCCTGGTCTCTGCTCTTGGTGGTGACGCAGCCCTCGCTGAGGCCTGAGACCGCCGCAGCCTCTGTGCCTGCCGAGGCCAGACTGGAGTTCACCTGGGGCGGGGGGGGGGGGGGGGCGCGCAGGGGGAGCGGCAGGGAGTTTTACTCACTGAGGGGAGGAAGGTTTATGTTAATCCCGGGGGCGTGCTCAGCCTGGAGGCTCAAACCTGGAGAGACCCGTCCCCCGGGGCCATTTTGGGCGGCCGGGGGGTGCGTGGCCCTCAGCCCCTGGCAGAGAACTCCACCGTGAGCCAGGGGCTCCCACTGGGTAGGGCGAGCTGTGTTCACCCGGACCCAAAGAGCAGCCTTGAACCCTGCAGGGGTCAGTGCTTGGATGGCAGCCAAGGCTTCCAGCCGCTGGGTGGCCTGTAACTGCTGTGGTCCTGGAACTGCCCCTGGGCCCCTGAGTGGGTCCCCTTTGTCTTCCCGGGGGATGCTGAGGGCTTCTTTCAACTCCCCGCCTGGGCTTTTCCCCGTGTCCTTGAAGGCAAAACCAGCTACAGGCTGGGAGTTCCCACCCCCCTTCCGTGGCCCGTGGGGAGACGGAGGGGGGATGGGAAGCTGGGGGGCGCCGGTGAGTTTGGGTGTCTGGTGTCACTCCATCCTTCCTGGGGACTTGGCATCGGCTGCGTTGAGCAGCATGTGAGGGGCAGATGGTGCGATGGAGCGTGAACAGGCAGCAGCGGGCGTTCCCGGGGTGGGACCGCAGGCCAGCTCAGGGGCTTCGGGTGAACTCTCTGTGGGCCGACCTTGTTCTTCATGCCCCCCAGGGCCTCTCGTCCTCTCCGCCTTGTCCTTCTCCCCACACCTGGACCTGGGCTCCCTAAACCCCAAGTTTAGGGTCCCTCCGAAGAGCCACCAGGCCCCAGCTCCATGACAGGTGGGAGGAAGAAAGACTTCCAGGGGGCAAGGCAGGGCCCTCCTGTGCGGGGGGGGGGGGGGGGGGGGGCGGGTAGCTCTCAGAGAGGAAGGGACCGTCCCAGGATTCTAGTGGCTGCGGCGGGTACTGGTTTCGTGACCCGGATCTCATTCCAAGCGCTTCTGCTACGGGGGGTGGTGGTGGGGAGGGGGGAGGAAAGTGGACCCTCCTACATGGCTGGAGCCCTAGGTGTTCAGGGGAGCACCTGTGTCTAGACCTTCCCTGATGTGGTGACATGAGCCAAACCCTCCCTCCCATTGCCAAGTCAGTTTGGGTGAGTTTCCTGATCTGCTCTCAGAGCTGGGATGGTCTCGGGTCTCCTGACTCCGGGGTTCTTCTCTGTGCCGATGTGTGTGGTTACGGCCTTGGACTCAATGCCAACGCAAGCCGGCCTGGGATCCGAGGCTCCTGGTGGTGCCAGCACTGCCACCTGCTGGCCTCATGGCTTTGCCAGGCTTCTGTCCTCTGGCCCGCGTCTCCTGGAAGTCGGTGAAAGAAATGATTCTTCTGGTGCTCCTGATAACTGGGAGAGGTTCACGGGCCTGGCATTAAATGACATTGAACTCCATAATAAAAACAGTCTGTCCTTTTTTTTCCAATTTCTCGGAATCTGCCCGGGCTGCTCCTGCCACCCTGCCTCCCTCTTCCTCGTTCGTGTCCCCTTTTGACAAGGTGAGCGTGGGCCTCCGACTCAGGCCCTCTGGCAGACAACAGGTTTCTAAGGTGAGTTAAGAGACACCTCTGTTTTCGTTGAGTGTATTCTTTTAAAAAAAAAAAAAAACCACCTTTTGAGCTGTAACTCACGTACCAGAAAATGCATCCACTTGAAACGCACAATTCCACGGTTTTTAATATAGTCACAGGGTCTGCAACCTTCGTGGAAATCTCATTTGAGAATCTTCGGCACCCCGAAAACAAAGCCCGTACCTGTTAGCAATCCCTCCTCGTTCCTCGATGCCTCCCCCTGCCTGGCCCCAGGCAAACACAAATCTAATTTCTATCCCTGTGGGTTCGCCTGTGCTGGACATTTACTATAAACGGAATCAATCAGTGGCCGTGTCTTTCGTGGCGGGCACCTTTCACTTAGTGTTGAATTGATGTGGTTACTTTAGCAAAGAATGCTGGGTTTTAATCAGTGGTTGGGAGGCACTATTTTCTTCTGGAACAAACTTCTTTCAGTCTGCTTATTGTTTTTCCAATTAATCGATCATTTGCTCGAGTTACCAGCTTTCCGTGGGAGGTGGGATGCTCACTAGAACTTTTGTTCAGTGCACTTCCTGTCCGGGGGGCCTCGGGGTACCTCTGCTGTTGGTTCTCTGATTTGGGGAACTTTTCGTCCCCTCCTCTCTCCAACAGCCTCCAAGCCCCTTCCTTCATCCACCCTGACTGTTCTCAAAACCCCCATCGCATGAAGGAGCGGGGTGGGGGGGGCGGTGCACGCAGAGCCAAATCTTTGCAAACCGACGTTTAGTCCCTGTCTTCAACGCACTCAGAGGGACAGCTGTGGTCTCAGCTTCTCCCCAGTCGTTTTGTCCGGAAGAAACACCTACCACGAGTTTAATTATGCAATTAAAGTCATTTTCCTGGGCCAAACAAATATTTACAGCACATTTTGCTGCAAATTGCTTCGCCTGGAGAAAGGTTCTGCCCGGCGGGCTGACGAGCCCGGCATGCATTCACACATTTACACGCCCCATTACCAGGGGGCCGCACGGCACCGAGCAGGTGTCAGACAAGCAAGCCCCCAGGAACGAACGTCCGTGCAGACACGGTGACAGGTGTCAGCAAAGCAAATGTGTTCTTGGCCCCGCCACGGTGCTACTGTGCGGACCGGTGACGTCCGTTGGTGATTTGCGGCAGCCCCAAATCCCGGCTCTGTGGCATCAGAGAAACCTCGGGGCTCTGTCCCACTGCTGGGTGGGGGGGGGGCACGGATGGCGGAGAGAACACTGTGCGGGGACCAGCCCTCTAAGAATCAGAGCCACGTCCATAGTGCACCCCTCACGTCCTGTCATCCGCAGAGCCGTCCTGGGAGGTGGTCCCTGAAAGAACCCGTGTGTGGCACCTCTCTCAAGGGGCCCCCTGTGCTCAGCTTGCTGTCCGAGTCCGGGTGGGAAAACACGAGGCGAAACTTGAGAAAAAGCAGGAAAAAGTCACGTTCTTTATTTCACTCCCTCTGGACGTCATCTCCATCTCAAGTTCCCTTTTCACCCCGAGGAGGAAGCTTTCCGGTAGTTCACTGGGATGGGGTCAGCTGACTCAGGGTTTTCTCAGCTTGAGGGGATCCTCTGCCCCTG
The DNA here is from genome assembly GCF_022837055.1 of Prionailurus viverrinus. Lineage (NCBI taxonomy): Eukaryota > Metazoa > Chordata > Mammalia > Carnivora > Felidae > Prionailurus > Prionailurus viverrinus. The sequence goes on from NC_062563.1 coordinate 5,601,148, forward strand.
CCCAGCAGCAGAGCTCTGGGGGAGAGTTTGTGTAGCATTAGGGCGTCAGCACTGGGGGAGGACGGGTCCCACCGGCGGGGGCAATGACCAGAGAGAAATCCAGACCCAGGTCTGGGAGCCCCTCGGCGGGGTGGGAAGGTCTGGGGGTCGCACCATCCCAGGATGGGTGAGCCGGAGGCAGTCAAGGGGCCGGGTGGGGTGATTTCAGCTTCTAGGCTCCAGCCCGGCTGTGTTGAAGGTCAGCCCTGAGGGCAGTGTAGGGCTAATCCTCTCTCCACCTTGGTCTGGGTGACTGCGTGTCCTTGACCTTGTGTGAGGGCTGCTTGGGTCACTGTGCGCTCCCCCATCCTGCCCCCCAGCTGCCCTGTGTAGCTCCCAGAGATAGCTCTCCCCGGAGCCAGCCCAGGGCTGGGCATCAGGGGCCAGCTGCCGTGGGGGGCAGTGAGCTCCCCGCCCACCTGTTGTGCCAACACAGCCTCACGGAAGGCCCGGGACAGAGCAAACGTGTCCCCGCTGGGTGCCAGATGCCTTGCTCACAGCATCCCGTCTGACCTTCCCAACCCCCTGAGAAGTTATGGTTATTATGCCCATTTAACAGCTGGGGAAACTGAGGCTCAGAGTTTCGTGCAATCACTTGAGAGTACGCTGCTAGGAAGGGGTGGAGTGGGGCCTCACTCCAGACTCTCTGGACCCCCGAGTCCAGAGCTGGGCTATTTTGTCTTATCCTCATCGGCCCCCAGAGGGGGTGTTATTGTCCCATGACACAGGTGAGGGTCACTTCGGGTGACACTGCTGGCCAGAGGCGGAGCTGGGACGGGTCCAAGGTCGTCAGTGTTTACTATCCCGGGGGGGGGGGAAGGTGGGAGGGTGGGGCGGCCGTGGCGGAGGCAGGCCCTTTCCCATGGATGAGGGAACCTGGTCCCCTATTTACTGCAACTGCTGACCGTGACGGCCAAGGTCGCTGATCCGGTGCCCTCTGCAGGGGAGCGGGTCAAGGGAGCCCTCTGGGGCCTGTGCCTGGTAGTCTTAAAGCTCTGGAAAGGACAGGCCGTGTGGCACCCCAGGGGCTCCGGGTTAGGGTGGGCCTGAGGAGAGAAAGCAAGAAGAACGAGACCTGTAACCGCCGACCCCCAAATGTGCCCCTGCCTAGCACCCCAGCCCCCGCCCACCTGCCACGTGGTCCTCGGGTGCCTCCAGGGAGCTCAAAGGCAGGTCTGTTGTCCCACCTCAGTGTTTGCTGTGTGCCTACCGGGTTCTAGTCCTTAACCCAGACTCCAGCACAGCCCCCGAGACGCGTGCCAGTCGGGGGACAGCCCCTGTGGTAGATTCCGGTGGAAGACATCGGCCCCAGCGGTGGTCTGGGCTCCTGCGTGCCGGGGGGAGGGTGGGGGCTGAGCAGGAATCAGCACCTCGAAACCGACTTGGCCCGGTCTGCCCGTCTTTCCGCCCCGCAGGGACTGGGGCACCGCAAGGTGACATTGGCAAATAAGGTCACAGCATCCTGACCACGACAGCCAGAGCTCCCGGCATAGAAACCAGGACCTGGAGGTGGACGGAGCACTTGCTTGGCCGTTTGGGGAAAACAAGTCAAGGGCCAATGGCAACTGTTGAGTCCTTGTGGTCCCCTGAAAACCTCTATTCTCTTTAAGGCATTTCCTCTAGGCTGATCCCCAGGCTTCCAGGGCCTGGCGGGAACAGGTTCACATGCCAGTCCCCGGGGCACGTGGGTGATGCCGTGCAGGAGCGTAAAAACTTCCAGGAGGGCCAGCTTGGCCACAAAACCAGAGGCCTGCTGGGGGCCTAGGACAGGACCCTGGGCCCCAGGACACACATCTTCACAAAGACGCCCCCACTGTACCTGTCAGCCCCTCTGGGGGGTCCAGGGAACTGCCTCAGAGGCTACCAGGCGGGCAGGGAAACAGAAGCCGGGAACCTGGGTCCCAGCTTCCCCCCCCCCCCCAACCCGGGGGTGGACGCTCCCTTGCTTTGTCTCCCTCCGGCGTTCGGTGTCTGAGTCAGAGCACGCGTCAAGCAAGGGTTCTGTAGCGAAAAGAAAAAACAAGTTTGAAAGCCACCGATTTAAATTAATACAGCAGATGACACTTAATTCCATGAAGTGGTTTTTTTTTTCCCCATCAGTGGCTTTGGTATTGGAACATGACACTTTGTCGGGAGGGCCGGGCCAGCTCTCAGCTCTTTAAAGGGGAAGACAACTCTGGTTGCGATCTCCCAGCTCCGACGGACGCTCAGAGGGGTGAAGTCACTCTAACCAGCTGCGCCCTGGGAGGGGGACGGCAGGTGCAGGGTGCTGTGTTTGCCTGCACAACGCATGTGTGCTGTGCAGGTGCAAATCCAGCTTCGGGTCTGCACTGTTCCTGACCCCCCAGTAAATGCCGCCAACCCCGAGTCTGGGGGGGAGGGGGGGGCGGGGAGGGGCTTGAGGCCAAACCACACCACCCGCTCTCCTCAGGGTGGCCCGCTGTGGGCACGCTGCTCTGTATACAGAAGGTGCTCAATTAATGCTTGTGCCACAGAGCTCCCCTCGGCTTTCTCTCTACTCTCCTCCCTCGTGGATGGCAGTTGAGAAAAGTGTTGGTCGACAAGAGTGTAGCGACAAAAGTGCGTGAAATTAGCCTCAATGTAACGGGGAAGGCTGAACCCCCAGACCCAAAGTTTTGCCAGGAAGCACGTTTTAAACTCTCCCACTCAGTTACACAAGGCCTACCATTCACTTCAAGGTTTGCAGTGTTAAAACCCACTGGTCAGTGGCTTCTAGATACTATCTGGGGTTAATTCAGAAAGCCCCAAGCGTGATACTATGCCACCTGTGGGTGACATCTTCTTTGCTCATCTCTCCTAACTGGTTCCTTTCTGTCCCCTCCCTCCCCCCGCCCCCAGCTCCCTCCCTCCCCAGGGATGACCCTGATGTCCCCACCTCCTTTGGAGGGGATTCGGACCCCAACGTGTTTCATCAGAGAGTCCTTGCTTCTCGCTCGTTCAGATCAGAAACACCAAGTGAACGAATCCATGTTTTCTATAAAAGTTTATTTTGTGATTTTTCCAAGAAGTGTTAGGGGCAAACATTGAAATCGCGTGAAGGTACGTAACCAGGGGTATATAAAAATAATTTAAACGTGCATATTAATAATAAAGCAGCGTTTCTTTCTAGCCACAACTAGTAGGTAATCTTGCCCGCGATTTTTCCAAAGGTATTATATACATCTCAGATAACAAGAAACACACACACACACACACACACACACACACACACAGTTCAAGTAGTTTTCTCTGTGCATTCCAGCTAACTGACACAGCTAAAGAGATAAAAACAGGAAAGACTGAATGCCTGGTGTCCTTAGGGTTGAACCAACATGCACTGGATAGTGAATTTTGGAGACCTGCTGAGACTTCCCTTCCCGATCCCATAGTTACCAGCCCGTACTTTGTGGTCTTATCTGAAAAATTACAGTGTGTCTTTTGAATCGGCCCATGGGTGTGGTCATGGCAGTGGTATGGGTGGTGTCCACTGAGAAAATCCCACTCTCTCTTGCTCCCGGTTGCATTGGAAAGGGGGCTGATCTTGAAAGGAAAGCTCTCGGGTCTGATTACATCTGGCTGATCCTTTGCTTCAGGGCAAGGACCTCTCTCTCGATCTCGTAGGGCAGGTCGGTGTTAACTTGCTCCTCCAGGTACTTCTGGATGTCCTTCACCTCCTTCTCCCAGAACCCCTTGGGGATGTCGAAGAGCTCCTTCACGTTGACGTCCCCCAGGCCTTTCAGGTTCAGGGCACCCTCCTCAGGGATGTAGCCTATGGGTGTGAGCTTGGCACCCGCTTCCCCGTTGATCCGGTTGAACATCCATTCCAGCACCCTGGAGTTCTCCCCGAAGCCCGGCCAGAGAAATCTGCCTTCGTCGTCTTTCCGGAACCAGTTGACGTGGAAGATCTTGGGCAGCTTGGCTGCTGGCCGCTGGGCCATGCTGAGCCAGTGGGCCAGGTATTTGCCAAAGTTGTAGCCAAAGAAAGGCCGCATGGCAAAGGGGTCGTGCATGATGACCTTGCCTATGAACAGAGGGGGGGATCCCGCTGGTAAATCATGCTCTTATGGGACAATACTGGCGCCATTTATCGTTGGCACCAGCACGCGGAGACAGGGAGCACACCAGTCCCTCTGGTCTGCGGTTTGAGTCGTTCACTCAGATTTACCTTTGTGTTCCGCAGCTGCTGTGGCCTCTGATCGCATCGCCGCCCCCACAAACACTCCATGCTGCCAGGTGAGAGCTTCGTAGACCAGAGGGACCCCTGTAGCAGGAGAAAAGGAACACCCCGTAAAGGCTTTGACACAGACCCCTGGGCTGGCGATGGCATCTCCCGAAATGGAAAGACACAGAGGAACGGTATCTTTCTCCTTGAGCTGCTTTTGTCCTCCCAAAGCCAACGCGCACAAAACCGCTGTCAAAGTTACACCACCGAGGCCACGCAGCTGGAAGTTTAATTAGATAGAGCCACAGCCCGTCAAGGATCCAGCCTTGCCAATTATCCCGGATTTTTGGAAGCTGGAGATCTTTGGTGCCCTCTGGCGAGGTCACGAAAAAGGAGAGGTTCCATGGACGCTTTCTGGAAGCCAACACACCCATGCTCCCAGCCTGAACGAAGGAGAGACTCACCGGCAGGCCGGCGGCCTCCGAAGATGATGCCCTCGATGGGCACCCCCTCCGGAGACTCCCAGGCAGGGTCGATGATGGGACACTGGCTGGCAGGGGTGCAGAAGCGTGAGTTGGGATGGGCGCAAGGTTCCCCTGCAACAGCAACAGAGGAGGCACCCCTTAGCATCTCGCCCAAACCAGTAGTGCTTAGAGGCTGGGGCCCTGGGGTCTCCAGGAGGGGGCTCACCGTCCTGGGGGGACCATTCGTTGTTCTTCCACGATGTGAGCCTGATGCCCGGGGCCAGCGGCTCGTCGATACCTTCCCAATAAAAGCCCCCATCGCTGGTCTCGCCCACGTTAGTGAAGATGGTGTTCCTCTGGATGGTCTTGATGGCGTTGGGGTTGGTCTTCACAGAGGTTCCAGGAGCCACCCCGAAAAAGCCATTTTCTGGGTTGATAGCCCTTAGGTTACCTGGAAAGTTGTCAACCAGAAAGGTAGACATGAATGCCAAACAAAACGTAACGGATATTCTTAGCTCTGACCAGGCTAATCTTTGCACTGAATTCTCAAATATTTTCTTTTCCTCTTCCTCCCTAGAAGAGATTCCTCTTTTCTCATCCGAGCATGATTTTCCACTTTGACACCTTTACAACCCTTCCTTCCTCGTCGGTTTTCCACCAAGAGTGTTTTAACACATTTATTGTATAAACAAGCAGCAGCATATGGGGCCCCATTTCAATCCAGATCCTATATTAAATTAAAGAATGCTCGCAGAAAACATATCCCTAGGGCTTTGCAAGATCCGAAAGAACAGACTCAAAAAGCCCAATACCGTGGAGACTCTGGCACGCTTTGAAAGCCAAAAGTTCACCTAGGTGCGATCATCGTCAACGGTTAGGTCTAAGAGAGTCACCTTCTTGGTCAAATTTCATCCAGGCAATGTCATCTCCCACACACTCTATCTTCCACCCTGGGAGGCTGGGGTTCATCATGGCCAGGTTGGTCTTCCCACAGGCACTGGGAAAGGCTGCTGCGAAATACTTCTTCTGGCCCTTGGGGTTGGTGATGCCCAGGATCTGTTGGGGACAAGATTCCTCCTTAGTCTGCTTCCTCCGGTCCCTCCCGGTGGCCAGTGGTTCAGTCTGGGAGAGTGCCCAGAAGCCCCAAAAGGGTAGGTTCCCAAGACCTATGTCTTCAGCTGTCAAAGCGAACATTTTAAATAAGAAAGTCTAAGGGAGCTCTGGTTTGAAGTGATTCAAAAGAGGCATTAACAATCCTCGGTGGGGTTTCTAAACCTGTCCTCGGGGCACACTGGCCTTGCCTGATGGGAACAGCACACGCGTGGGCATTCGGACCTCCGCACGCGCCCCCGCCCCCAGGTCCCCGCCGTGCGGGTGCACGACTTCCTGCAACTTACCAACATGTGTTCTGCCAGCCACCCCTCTTCCTTAGCCAGCCGGCTGGCTATCCTGAGGGCGAAGCACTTCTTCCCGAGGAGCGAGTTCCCGCCGTACCCACTCCCGAAGGAGATGATTTCCCTGCGGTCGGGCAGGTGGGCGATGAGGGTCATCTCTGGGTTGCAAGGCCAGTTGTTCACCAGGGGCTCTGCGCAGGAGGACACAGCCCGGGTGAGCGTGCTGCCTCCCCACCCGGGGGTGGGGGGGGGTCCCCGGGGCAAAGGCCCAAGGCTCGAGGCGAGGCTCATTTGCCGTCGCAACTTCGGACCCGGAAAGGGTACACTTACTTTTTAAAGGCAGAGGGCATCCCACGGAATGGAGGCACTTGACGAAGTCCCCGTCGCCCAGCGCTTCCAGGACCGGGGTGCCCATCCTCGTCATGATGCGCATGCTGGCCACCACGTAGGGGGAGTCTGTCAGCTCGATCCCGATCTTCGACAGAGGGGAGCCCAGCGGCCCCATGCTGAATGGGATGATGTACATGGTGCGACCTGGAGGGGCCGGTGGGGGGGGGTGGGGAGAAGGGGTGAGAAATGAGCCCAGCATCACAGACGACAACACGGCGACATCGCCCTTCCTACCGGCACCCGCCCTCTGCTTCTGTTTGATTTTTCCCAGTCAAGCAACTGTCTCCCTCACCTTTCATGCACCCTGGGAATCGGGCATTGAATGCTTTCTCGAAGTCCTCCTCGGACATCCAGCGACCTAGTTGGCTAGGGCCGGTTTTGGGGATGGGCACGGTATCTCTTTGCTCTTGGGTAATGATGACCGTCTTGCTTTCAATTCTGGCCACATCCCTGGGGTCAGTGAGAGCCAGCCAGCTGCAAAAAATTTTGAAAAAATTGGTTAGGAACAAAGGGGGCAGTGTCGCCCTCCCCCGCTGCCTCTGCGCACCGGATTCCCTTCCGCCAGGCGTCAGGGGGGAACGGACCAGTCCCGTGCAGCACCGTGCCTTCCCGCACCTCACAGGTGCCCAGCGCACGGACGGTGCCCCACCCGTGTGGACAACCGCACCAACCGGGGCGCAGCCGAGGAGATGTTACTAGACTGAGCTTGTCTCTCAGGAGAGGGCGGGTCTGGCTGTCGTCCTCGTCAGGGATGGAGTTCGCAGGGAGTGTCCCTATGATGCTATCTCACGGCCGACTTGAGCCGCTCTATGAATGTCATTAAACTGCAGTCTCTATGGTTCGGGCCATTTCACTAAGTTTTTCAAGAGTCGACGGCCCACCCCGGCCCCCGCTGGGTCTCGGGTCCGCCTCTGCTGGCGGGGACGGTGGGAACGGCGGGGCTGGGGGCCGGCTTACCAGTTGTGGTATTTCCGCAGCCTCTTGATCACCCCCTGGGCCTCCATCTGGTCCAGCAGCTTCCGGTTCTCGCCGTCGGAGCCGTCACAGATGTGGATATGGTCGGGCTGGCACAGCTTGGCGCTACTCTCCACGAATGCTCTCACCGCCTGGGGCAGGCTGTCTAGGGTGCCCTGGACGACCTTGGCCGAGAAACTGAGGCTGCTGGGGAGCTGAGGAGGCATTTCTGCAGGGCTGCGCTAAGGGCCACGACGCTTCCCTGAAATAGAAAACATAGGCCCCTTGAACAACTTAACAGAGGCCCCCAGGGAAACTCAGCCCGTCTCTTTGGTGGCACCTCACCAGAGAGTCGAAGCGCTGCGGGAAAAAGGAAACGAGTTTGCGCTGCGTCGGCTCCGTAACCTTTAGACACGCAAATTAAAAAGCTCTACCTACCTTTCTCCTTCTCGGATGATCTCGATGAGAGATCCAAGGGTTTCCCACGAGGTGCTTCCGGCCGGTGGACAACCGTTCCCAATGGGAAGGCCGCGTTCGCTGTTTGGAGGCCGGACCTCCCGGCCTTAAATCCCATTGAGGAGGAGGGCCCCGCCCCTCGGCTACACCCGGGGAGGCTCGTCTCTGACGTCAGGGGCAGGACTTTGGATCGCGGCCCCAGTCCATTGTGCTTCTGGACGGGCTTACCACCACAACCCCCAAGGGAGATAATCATTGAACAGATAGCTGTTAATGAGTGCTGGGCGGCCTAGAGTCGCAGACCGGCCGCGACAAGTCCTTGCACAACTTGTGATTGACTAAACTTTGACCCAGTTCGCTCTGCTGATGTAAAACAGTCCGTCCTTCCACTGACGGGCAGGTGGGATCCTGCAGGCCTGGCGGGAGCTCCTCCCGGACACCCAGGGCTCCGGGCAGCACATTCCGTGTACCGATGGCCTCTGGCTGGCAGAACGCCGCCACGGTGAGGTGTCACCCCACAGTCAAAACCTAAGGAAAGAGAGCGCCCAAGTATAAGCGAACGCGTGGCTCATTGGGAAAAGTCAGACCTAACGGGGGGCAAATAACCTTCCAGAGAGTCCCCCGTAGGCCCCCCGCCCAAAATATAAACTTGTGAGGGCAGGGATTTCCGCCTCTTTTGTTAATTTTTGTAGGTACGAACTGACAAGGAGACCGAGGCCCAGAGAGGCCCAGCGGCTGTTCCCAGCTCCTGGCTGTAGGGCGAGAGAGGGCAGATTGGAGCCTAAGCACGCGGGGCTCTGGAGTACCACCCCGTACCGCCCCTTGTGAGGTGCCATTCCCTTTTCTGGAACTTTCCGCGTACTCTCCAAGCAGGTCCGGGCTGGGTGCAGTTCCTCGTGGAGATGACTACATGCTTCTCATTTTGCCCTTGCAATTCTGAGCGCCTGGGGAGTGAAGGGGGCTTGGTGGTTTCGCTAGATTACCCTTGAGCAATGAGACCTTTATAACAGCTGTAAAGAATGTGCTTTGCAAGCTGTAGGAGCTTCGGTCCAATTTAATGAACTCGGAAGCCGCTTGCTGGCATTTCGAGATCACCGGGTGAGAAGTCGGGAGCACGGAGCCAGGCCCCGACTCTCCACAGGGGACCCGCCGGCACGGTCAGGGGGTGCCCTGCCCCTCGGATGAGGGTGGGTAGGGATTTACCTGCCTCCACCATGGGGGGTACAGAGATAATTCCGTGACTGTGTCTGTAAGGAACTGTAGAAATACAAGATCCTGAGATGGGCCGCCGGGGTGGCTCAGTCAGTTGGGAGTCCGACTTCGGCTCAGGTCACGATCTCATGGTTCGTGGGTTCGAGCCCCGCGTCGGGCTCTGTGCTGACAGCTCAGAGCCTGGATGGAGCCCGCTTCGGATTCTGTGTCTCCCCCTCCCTCTGCCCCTCCCCCGCTCGTGTTCTGTCTCCCCCTGTCTCTTAATAATAAATAAACGTTCAGGAAAAAAGGGTTTTCATTTATTTAAAATTACTTCCTGCTTAGGTCACTGGAATTCGTTCTTAGAGGTGCGGTCAGCCGTCTAAGTTTGTGTCATATCTGAATTCAAGCACAAGTAGTGCTCAGCGACCAAGGGACACTTTCTGAGCATGTGACACCGGTGAGATTAGCCATTCAAATGCACAACCATAAACACGCAACACGCACATTTATGCCAGTGCGGTTCCTCTCACCAAATGGGTAGAGATTCCCATTTTGCTGATAAAACCTTAACAGGTTTGATTCCCTCAAAGAGCACGTAGGTTGAACACAAACTTGAGAAGCCAGAACTTACCCGCGTTTCTAAATGCTCCCCGTAAATTCAAGGTGTTCATGCTCTGAGTCTTCCTGGAGAGAAGTAGCTAGCTCGATTAAAATGTAGGAGCATTGGGGCGCCTGGGTGGCTCAGTCGGTTAAGCGGCCGACTTCGGCTCAGGTCATGATCTCGCGGTCCGTGAGTTCGAGCCCCGTGTCGGGCTCTGTGCTGACAGCTCGGAGCCTGGAGCCTGCTTCCGATTCTGTGTCTCCCTCTCTCTCTGACCCTTCCTCGTTCATGCTCTGTCTCTCTCTGTCTCAAAAATAAATATTAAAAAAAAATTATTAAAAAAAAATGTAGGAGCAGCGGTCACTGCCACCCTCCAGCCCGTTGTCGAATTACCCACATTTGCCTCAGGGAAGGCTGGCATTATCCCTTTGCAACCGTCCGTCATCAAGATGTGAAAAGGCAAACTGGGTTGCGGATTTACCTGAAAGCACTGAGTTTGTTAGCAGTGTTGCGGACAGAAGCTGAGGTGTTGAGGACACAGCAGAAGTAAGGACAAACTTCATTTACCCCTCTGTTGATGGGGCCCCGCCTTGTCTCTCTCCCTGGAGGATGCCTGCCCCGTAGGGGACTCATTACGCAATAATCTCAAGGGGCTGGGCCGGAGACATCTGGATTTCCCCCCATTTGCCCCGTAGGCTAAATTGTAAGGAAGACCACCGGCTGGTCCACCCCCTGCAAGCAGTTTTTATGCTCCCGGTGTGGCTGGGGACGGTGGATGGCGCCCTCTGCTGGGCTCACGATGTGAATTGCATCTGTCATCTCTGGAGTAAATGCCATAGGGATCCCTGACTTTTCGGGGGTGGCTTGGCCCCCTGTGTCCTGAGATATAAGACTGCTCCTCTTTTTAACAACACACAAAACGTTGGTCCCAGACAAAACTGGTTTTTGTTGCAAGAAGGAGAAGGAACCAGGAGGCACTGGGGAAAACAAAGCTTCAGACCCCAAAGTGACTTCTCCACTTCTCCTCGTGGGGTTCCACACCCACTTGGCGGTGGCGGTTAAGCGGCAGGCTGGGTCTGAGGGTGTGAGGAGGGAGGGCGCAGGCCTCCGGAATGCCCGAGCAGAGCAGAGCGGTGACGACGGAACGGAGACAGGGGCAGGGCTTGCCAGAACTCAAAAGGTGTGGGCAGGTGAGCTTGGGAGTGGGGAACGGCCGACTTCGGGGTCAACAGTGGGAGAGGAAACCCTGAACTTGGGTAGGATCTCACAAAGGATGCTGGGAACAGTTTGAAGGAGACAGGCATGGGTGGTTTCTTGGTTACTTGAGGGCTGATAAAAAAAAAAAAAAAACAAAAAACAAACCCAGAGAGTCCGAAGACCGTCCCCACCGGTGCTTGGATTTCCTGCGAGTCTAGATGGGTGGTGTCCACACTGTGCTCTGAGGGACGTGGAAGGATTCCACTGAGCCTCCTCACAGCTGAGCGGAGGAGGGCCCCGTGGGCCGCGCTCAGGCCCTCCTCACAGGCAGCCCTTCTGACTCCATCGGTGGCACCTACTGGGCGTCCAGATTGGATCTTTGAACCAGAAACTCAGCCAGAGCACATTCAAAATCCACCAATCACAAGCAACTCTTTTCTTGGCGACGTAAAACAGGGGAGGCTCCGAGGCTGCAAACAGGACATCCTCCCAAGCTGAGGCTCTTAACGGCACGATCGATCGTGGCCTCCCCTCACCACCCCGCCCCCTGCCCCACTGATCGGGGTGACCGCAAAAATGCCCCTCGGTTCAGGAATCTGAACTCGGAGGAACCACGACCCTCCCTCGGTAAAGACGAAAAGGGACAACCGTTTTCCAGAAGGTGATGAGAAACTAGCGGTGTGAATCCCACGCCTCGCCCTGGATCCAAAGGTATGTGTGCAAGTCAACTCGGGCCTCTGTGGCCTCCAAGGGCGCTGACTGGCCCAGCCATGGAGGTTTCCAAACAGCAGGAAAACATGTTCAGCTGCGCAACGATTTGCCACGCAATCATCTGCCAAGGCAAGCCCAGCGGTCCACCCCGGTTGTGTTTGTTCGGGACAAATATTTACCTGTTTTGCATTTATGGAGTAATCCTAATGCCTTCGCAGTCTGGAGGGTATTTTTGCAGAGCTGAATGAGTTGAGTCTCTGTTCTGGAGCCATAGGATCACGTAGTGGAAAAAGCCCTGAAAATATTATGTTAATCCCACTTAACGGGGAGAGGGGGTCTCCTTCGGGGAGGGGATTCAAGGTGTCGGAAACCAGACAGAGACTGCCTCCGAATTGTGCACTTGAAGATGGGTTGGGTTTTTTAGTTTTTAATGTTTATTCATTTTAGAGAGAGACAGACAGACAGACAGAGTGAGTGAACAGGGGAGGGACGGAGAGAGAGGGAGACACCGAATCCGAAGCAGGCTCCAGGCCCCGAGCTGTCAGCGCAGAGCCCGACGCGGGGCTCGAACTCACGAACCGCGAGATCGTGACCTGAGCCGAAGTCGGACGCTTAACCGACTGGGCCACCCAGGCGCCCCGTAAGACGGGTTGGTCTTATGTGTATTTTCCCTCAGTTAAGAAACCACGACGATTCTGAGGTCCAGTCTTCTATTCTGAAGGTGTGCCAACAATGGCTGGGTGTAGGGAGCGGATGTACAGCAGAGGCTTCTCAGAAGCCCTCCCTAGGATGTGGGCAGGTGTCCAACACCCTCCACCCACCCACCACCCTGTGACCTAACCCTTTTCGCTTCTCTCCACAGCCTGGCAACATCCGAAGACCGTAATCTTGGACTGAATGTGCACTCACCCAGCAGAGACAGCAAATTATATCCTCAGGGAATCTTCCCTCAGGAGGGCCACGGTTTTGTGGGCATATTCTTTCCACGGTGAAGAAATAAAAGTGAATCTAGGGGTAAACCACTTTGCTCGGTGCACGTTCACAAAGCCTGATCTTTGCCGCGAAGATGGGCACGTAAGGCTTGTTAAGTGAATGTTAATAACCAGGTGCTCGGACCTTCTTAGAGGGCTGGTTATCTCCCGTTTCAGTCATTAGTGGCCCGTGGGAATAGTGGCTCCATAAAACCTTGTGTATTTTCTTTCGAGATTTCTCTGTCAGGCTTATGGCGAGGCATACAAGGGGCGCTCGCCACCCAGAATTGATGCACGTGGGGGACTTCGACATCACAGGCCACATCCATCCCGGGAGTGGCCTCGCCCTTCAGAGGGCAGTGTCACCTCCGCAGGATGCCGGCTGCTTATGCGGAGGCTGTGGCACAAGGAGATGGCAGGAGACTCACCGTCAACGTCGGGACAAGCAGAGTCTAGAACCGCTCCCACTCCGTGCCCAGCGTTGCTCTATTCTGGGCAGCGTGAGACAGCGACACCACTTTGAGCCATTTGGATCGGGCGGCCTGTGGCTTGCGGCCAAATACGTCCTCAGGGAGACAAGGCTCACGTGCCCAGGCGACCCAGAACCCAGACTCAGGAGACCTGAGTTGATTCTAGTCCCAGCTCCCCCGGAAATTTAACCCGGTGTCACTCTCTTCGCCTGCACAGCGTGGAGGTGGGTAAGGTACATACCAAGGCCATTTCCATCCATAAAGTCCCGCTGGGGTATCTCTGTCCACATTCACTGGCACGGAGCCTGAGGTCCGTGGTGGCTTTGGTTTTGCCTTCTCTCCCCCTCTCCTCCTTTGGAAAACTGGCCACACCGTGCCGGCTGAGCCTCTCTTCTTGTTGGAAGCCGGGGCGGTCTTTGTTTCCGTGAGGCATGGACGTCTCCACGCGGGAAGTCGAAGCCACAGGCCAGGTAGCATATGTGCACAACTACATTGGGTGGAAAGTGACAGCTCATCGGGATAAGACAAAACGAGGGTCTGCCCTGATCTTACAACCCCCGCCTTAGTTCTCTCCCTCAAGCTGCATGTTATAGACAGAGCAGACCCGAGTTGTGGCCCGAATCACTCGTGTCTCAACATTCCCTCGGTTCCAAAGTTTTGTTTGTGTGCGACTTTTAGTGTTGATGGGGGGCTGGGGGCTGGCGGTGCGCAGGGCCCCGTGTGTGTGTGTGTGTGTGTGTGTGTGTGTGTGGACTCTCGTACATCCCCCAGGATGTCCCACGTAGGAGCTCATTCTAGACGACCGGAGAAACAGATGTCCCCAGGGCTGGCGTGGAGTGTCCCTGGACGGGTCACTTATCCTCTCCGATCTCGGTTTCCTCATCTCTACACTGACTCACAGGGGCCCTTGAGTTCAGGTGCCACAGAGTCAGCCAGCATATCCTCTGACTCTGCAACAGAGTGAGAGCAGATTTGCCGTGAAATGCCGTTGCAAACGCACTCGCAGAGAAAAGACGGCAGCACCCGGCAAAGCGCGGGGCGAAAAGAACTAATTGCACGGTTACCGCAAAGACAATCCAACGCCCTTATTTTGCAGCGAGAAAACGGATCCACTTTGCGGCGCAGTTAACTCTATGGGAAACAACGATAATTGCTCTGGAACCGAACACCAGCCTCCCCTTGCGCTCACCGATAACGATGCAGATTCTCCCGCTTGCCTATAATGTGGCTCAGAACAAAAATGCCTTTTCTGGTCCGTGCTGGGAATAATTCCTGAAACTCAGTAAGTCTTAACACGCCCCCAGCTCCTCTCGCCCGGGGGGGAGAATTCATCCCACGGAGACTCAGTGACGACAGCCCCCCGGGGTGGGGGTCCAGCCAGCAGGTCTCATCGGGGGCTGGGGCTTCTAACTTAGCTGTGGAACCCTGAAATGTTTCCAAGTTGAATTATATAGAAATCGAGGCCCCTCAGGACTGTTGTTCTCCTAGTCTGGTACAGAAGCAAAGGCCGCTTCCTGGGTAGAGGGGTCTCCTTTGGGGGTGAATCAACGTCCTCAAAACACGCAGAAAACCCCGTTTGTCTAAACAAGGACCACAGAGCCTGGTGAAAAAAGATGCCTGCCCACAAGCCCCCCTCCCCAAACTGGCCTTCGTTGCCTTGAAGAGATAACCAAATAAGATAAGTGCTAAAGGGGGAAAGAAGTCTTGGTCTCGTGTTTCGGGTATTCAGAGACAAAGTGCAATTGTCAGAGGCATGAGAAACCGGCCGTGGGTGCGGGGAGTCACAAGCCAAACGGGGGTGGGGACAATTTATCTTGTCAGGAAGTCGGCATGTGAAGCAGGAGCAGGGCAAGGGGCGGACGGGGGTCCCTCTGGACCCTCATACGTAGCAGACCCCGGGATTCTTTCATTTCCAACCAGGTTGACTTCGGGCCTGCCATTCTGCAGAAAGCCGGCCAGATCAGGTCAGTTTCTTTCCCTGGCTCGCACAAGGAAGCTGTGAGGTAAGAGTCCTCTCTCCGAGCCCTTCTCTGCCTCGTCCAGAGCTGGCACGGCCAGGACCGGCAAGGTCTAGGGCATGGGCACGTCTCCGGGGCTGGCCTCAGCTCCCGAGCCCCGTGGGCTCACTCTCCAGCTAGCAGGCCAACTGTTCGGGGCTGGGGAGCAGTGGGCAGGTCTGGGCTTCCAGAGACCGACTTCTCGAGAGGCGGGACAACCTCGCCGAGCGACTGATCCTATCTGGCTGTGAAGGTCATCAGAAACAGGGACTGGCTCCGCGCTTTGACCTGCAGGTTGGGCCCGTGGTGTCCTTTGGGGAGGCAGTAAGAACGTAGCCAACGGCACGCAGGAGGCAGAGACCTGCCTTCTCTCTTGACCATGTGGCCTTAGCCAACTTCTGATAGGGCAAAGATAGGATAAATTTGGCAGAGAGGGAAAGGTTAGGACCTGAGGTCCCCGGGTGGGGAAAAACACACATTTTGGAACAATGCTGGGAGTGTCTGACCACAGCAAGCCCCCTTAGGCCTTGCGGTTCCTCTTGAGAATGTAACAGGCACTACCCACCCCCCCTCGGGTTTCCCTCAGGAATCCGACCATCAAAATACCTGACTAAAATAGGTGAACCATAAAACTCACGTTATAGGAGGGACAGTATGACCACCGGCCGGTTTCTCACACAATGGAGCCGAGCCAATCAGGAGTGGATGACCCAGCACCGAGAGCGATCCAGCCAAGAAGGCTGGACCTGAGAAGGAACGAGGCCAAGGCAAGCGGGGGTGACCAGAACCCTAGAAAACAAAGACCCTTGCCTACAGTCGGGGGCGTTCACCTTTGAACGCCCCCTCTCTGCAAAGAGAGAGCTTTCCCGCTATTCTTACTTTCGTATATTCTGATTAACCTCTGCCTGCTGCTCATTTAATTCTGTCCTCTTCTTCACTCTTCGACGCGGAGACAACGAACCCAGGGTATCGAGGTAAAAAAAAAAAAAATCCTTCAACACACTCCTACCCTCTCTTCGCTCCCTCAGTTTCCTCTTCTGTTCGTTGAGGATAACCCCAGTACTTGCTTCATGGGGTAGTTCCAAGGATCGGGTCTGGTAAGTCGACAGCAGGATCGGCGCGGTTGAGCAAAACGCTCCTAAGTAGCTGGAAAGGACTAAGCACCAATGCCACGGGCGGGCACGAATTCTTTTATTCGTGGAACAGGGGAACCCTCTGGGGTGCTGGGCGTGGCAGGGAGGGGACAAAAAGGCCAAGGCCAAGCCCCCAACGTCTGGGAGTCCGTGTTCTCCCTTCTTTCGACAACCTCCACACCACAAACCCCGCCTGGCACATAGTAGGTGCACAGCAAACTCCCCCTCGGTAAGCCCAGCTGGGGATCCCAGTTCGACACGCAGTTGACCAAGCACCAAGTGCTCTGTGCAGGCGGTAAATACACCCAATAAATGTACCCACTCGCTAATAAATCCCTGCCCACAGAGTAATGGTGCTATCACCTCGGCTTTCTATTTAACTTCCTCCATCTGCTTTCCTGTCTCCCCTTCCTCTCGCTCATTTCCTTGAGTCAGATTTATGTTATTACACGTGCAGAATAACCTGCTCACTTCTCGCTGCTCACGCTGCCGTTCCCCTGCTCATCAGCTCCCCGGAGCACGTAGCGCTCGGACCGATTCGAAGCCGCCCCGAGCAGCCATTTTTCTGAGCTGTGTTGTTTACTTTTCTGGAAGTCCCACGGCGCGCTCTCATAATGGCAAGCATCAAGAGCCGCGAGACGGACGCGCGTTCAACGAAACAGGTGCACTAAACAGCCCGAGCCGTTTTCCAGGTCCTGAGTTACGGCCGAACTGGCTCCGATCAGCAGAACGTGGGAGCTCCTGGGGCATGGTGGCACAACTTCTGGTGAGGGACGGGTCTCGACAGCCTTGACGAATGGCTGGAATCATCTTCCACCTGCCCGACTCATTCCAACCACAAGCTGCCGAAAATACCCCCTCTCCGCTTGCCCTTTGCTGAGTGCTGAGGCACGAACCAAAGTCCGTTCCCGAGCTGGGCACCTAATTTTTGTTAATAATATCTTCACTCTATCAATCACTGTTAACTAACGGGAACATTTGAAGAAATTAATTTGAGCCCGGCCAGAGGAACCATCGCAGCTCATTATAAGTCTCCTCCCCAATGAACTCAGCAACACTGACTGCATCACAAAGACGCACGGTGACTCAGGCTCGCCCGACTTGACTTCCTCCCACAGAGGACACTTTCTCCTTCAGAGAGCCGCTTCCTATCCCGGGGCTGTGCCAAAGGCTTCTTAATTCAGGTTTAATGAGGGTTTCTCGATCGTCCACCTCATTCTCCAGAAGCACGGAGGTGGCCACAGACCCCTGATGACGTGGGTGCCGGTGGGGGCGGGGAGGGGCGTCTAAAATTCACCTGACACCGAGGCCGGCCTTTCGCAAGGTGGCCTCTACATTTCTGCCCAAGGGTAGGGAGCAAAGAAAGAGGCAGATGCTATAGAAGGAAAGACCATGGAGCCCCTTGTGCCCCCGGTACCCTGCCCACAGGCCCGTTACCCCAAGCCAACCTGAACATTGCCAACTGAAAAGCCCGCCGTCAGTCTCCCCAGGCCTGCAGCATCTTGGGAACGAGATGGCTGGCCGTGGAGCAGCCCCTGCGGAAGATCACGTTAACTTCCGCTCAGCAAACCACAACCTCGGGATGCAAGTTCAAAGAGCTGTAGAAGCATTCTGAGCATTGAGCATTTTTCAACAAAAATCGTAAGGAGCCACGACCAAGCAAGATTGGGTTTGTAGTGAACTGTCCTGGGGCGGTCCGTGAGAGACTCGGGTGCTTTGGGTCAAAACCTGTTTTTAAAATACGTGCGTCTGATGATTTTTTTTTTTAAGTTTATTTTATTTATTTTGAGAGAGAGCATGCGCACGCGTGCGAGGGAGCACGGGAGGGGCAGAGAGAGATCGGAGAGAGAGCATCCCGAGCAGGGCTCCACACTGTCAGCGCAGAGCTCGACGCGGGGCTCGAACCCACGAACCGCGAGATCACGACCTGAGCCGAAATCAAGAGGCGGACGCTTAACCGACGGAGCCACCCAGGCGCCCCGTAAAATATGCGTTTGATGATTCATCTCAAAAACATCTCTGTTTAGACACGGCTGCGTACGTTTTGAATGTGTGAAGCCTGTTCCAGCAGCCTTAATGCTTTGTTTTTTCCTTTCAGGTGAAAATCCCAGGCGCCCTTTGTGTTAAAACGAGTTTTCGCAGCTTCCACTTGCAGAGAGAGCCAGATTACATAATTGCATTCAGGAGGCCACCACTAGAAAGTAGCGCATGTGCACGATCAACGCTAAATTCTTGGGGGAGGGGGGAAAGAAACACACCTTCTCGGACTTTCTTTGTTGTACTCTTCGCAGTCGAGGGCAATGGCCATCAGGGGTCTTCTTCTGAGCTGTCACATTGCCTAAATGAGTGCATGTCGGACATTTCCAGAGGGGCGAGCTCGGTAGGCACCGAAAAGGGAAGGAAGGGTCTCCTCGAGGCTTTGACGGGCCCCGTCAGTTTGGGTTTTTCGGAACGAAGGCGTAGAGCACTTTAACTTCGGAGCAAGTTGCCCTTGTTCAACACGGAGTTCAAAGACTCTCAGACACTTGGAGGGAGAGGAGGGGAGAAGTTCTAGGCTTTGCTCCTCACAGGCGAACACCCCACGGTGACATTTGAAAGGCACTGTGGAGGTAATGACTGCTCCAAATATACTCAGAAACGCTTCGCTCTTCATTGTTCTTTATGTGTCTCATTATTGTCATGTCAAAAAAAAAGTTGCAAGTGACACATGTTGTTCCTCTGAAAAAGAAAGTCCAAGTCCGCAGGTGAAACCTAAGCGTATACGCGGGAAGCGGAGGCCCGAACGTCACCTCCGTGAGCACAGAGACCGCGTCGCCTCTGGCCGCGGGCGTTGTAACAGAAAGGCATTTCAGTTACCGCGGGTTCGCCCATCACTGCTCCATTCCGCCTTCTGGGTGCCTGGGATGCTTATCGGTACAGATCTGAGCACAATCCCCAAGAAGCGAGCAGAAGAATCCTGAACATTCCAGTCCATTGTTTCAGTAACACGGCCCGGCCCGTCTGCTAACTCCACCGTCCGTATCAGATTGCGGTTCGGTCCTCGGGAGCTGCAAGGGCCATCGCCGCCAAGTCAGCTTCCCTTCTGGGGCTTCAACTTGAGCCACCTTTGTTCTGACCTCAGGACCTTTGCTCCTGCTCTGCCTTCTGCCCCGAGGAGCCCTGCCCCCTGGTGTGCGTGGCCGGGCCTTTTTGCCATTCAGGGGTCAGCACTTCGCGGCACCCACCAACACCCGGTCCCTTATTGTGTTTCCTTCCTGCCACTTATTACGTACGTGACATTTGTGTCTTCATTTGTCTACCTGTTCCATTTCAGAATCCCTGACTCAAACATCAGGCACGCAAACTTGTTCTGAGCTCATCTCTCCGAAAACACGGTACCGGGCCATGAGTCACCTTAGACGTGAAACCAAAAGCTCACTTTATGTTAGTGATTCATTTGTGTTTTTGAAATTAAACAATTTCCTTTATGCTCTGTTCGCTTATATAACCGTGCCGGTAAAAACTCCTATGAGTCAGGAAGGAGAGAGGTGGGGGAGGGAGGGGGGGGGGTCTTAAGTTCATCTTTTGTCATAAGACGATCAGTCACCGCTCGCCAGATGTCAGCTGAGCACCTCAAACACGCGCTGTTTTAATGGGACCTTCTTCTGGTCGTTATTAATTAATTTACTCATTTATTCACTAAAACTTTCAGAGTAATTTACCATCTGAAAAGAGAGATGACAGCAGAAATAGGGGTGTGTGGCAGAGAGTCCACAGTAAAAGGCCTGAATGAGCCACTTTAGAAAATACTTAAAATTTTTTCAACAGTGAAGGTATAAAAATTAAGGGGAGATGAAAAGCAAAGTTTTGGTGGTAAATTAGAATATGACAATACATATGAAATGCAGGGACTTTATCATTTGCAGTAAAATGGTTATTATAATAGCACGGTATTATAAAAACAAGAGGGCGAGTACAAAATCAGAGGAAATCTATCTTACCTTGTTGGCATTAAGATAGAATAAAATTACACTCAGAAAACAAATTACGCCTTCTATTATTCTCGTGAAACCGGCACTTGGCCTGGGCAGTCCGCTGGAAACTTCCTTCTTTCTGCTGTGTGTCTCCTTTAGTGAGGACCTGTCACCGACCTGCTCAGAGGTCTTGCCTCGGGGCAGAGAGAGACATGGGATGGCGTCTGAACTGGGTCCTGCCCCGGGAAGCTCACAGGCCCCCCCCTCTGAGCGTGCTGGCTTAGAAGTTGGCAATAATTTCGAAGTCGGTATTCCTCTGTTCGTTTGGTCATGACCTTTGAGAACTGCAGAGAACCTTCTAGAAGGAGTCTGAGTCTCTCCTCAACCTGCAGAGGTCACTGCGGCCGCGGATGGCGCATGACTCGGTGTGGGTTCGAGGGCACGCGGAGGAGCCCCCGTCTCTCCAGACCCTACTCTTGCCGGGACCCCATGACTGAACCACTCTGTGCACCTGAAACTCGCCTGAACCACAGGTCTTGGCCAGATCCCCCGGGGTTGGCTGGGCGCACTGGCGGCGTTGGAGGGCGGCGGGGTCCTTTGTGCAATTTGTCCCAAGAGTTGAGAGCGACCCACCCGTTTCTTTTCTGGTGACGTGCCAAGCTACACGGATGCCGTCCAAGTCTAGGCGGTCCGTGAAAACCCCTCCCTGTGCCTGGAAACTCCGCTCCGGCCCTCGCGAGGAAAGGCACATGTAACCACGTGGGCGGTGGCTTCAGAAGGGGGCCCAGGGAGGTTGGAAGCACAGAGCCCTTGCTGTGTGGTCCAGCAAGCTGCCTCAGCGTCCTCATCTGAAATTCGGGGAGAGGGGCGGCAGGTACTGCGTGGGGCCGTGGTGAGAGATCACCCACGGGAGCCTAGTGCTGGATGTGCAATCATGGCCGACAATCATGGCCGCGGCCTTGATCTCTCTCGGCTATTCTCTCTCCCGGTGGAGAACCAAGGAGATCCAGCGCAACCTCAGACGTCACGCTGGCCCTGAGCTTCACTGACACCTGCGAGCTGTGACACTGTCCCCCGGCCGCGTCGGAGAGCCCAACCCACAGGACCCCCCCCCCCCCCGCCCCCAGCACCACTTAGCCACCGCCGCCGCCCCCCCCACCCCCGGGAGCACCAAATCTCAGGCTCTCCGATCATGTTTCCAAAATGAAAGTACACTTATAATTTGTCTGGCTTCTTAATTTCTCCTAAGACAACGTGGCAGCCTCCTCTGCTCTCCCCCTCCGTGTCGGCTTTTATCACGTCTTGCTCTGGCTTTCCATCTTGCCTGCTCGTCTCTGTCGCTCAGCCCCCGCTGTATTCAATTGTCACTTCAGTATTAGCCCACTGTCTACCTGGCAACCCGCTATTATGCACTTAATTTATTACTTGGTTTCCTACCCCGATCTTGTGATTCATTTCTAACCTTCACTGGCTGTAACGTAACTCCTTCGCCGTTGTTCTTTCCTCCTCGCCAGCCCCCTCAACCTTCAACTTTCAGATGACAGCTTCAGTTAAGGCCTGGAAAACAGTCTGATCTGCACCCCCCAGGTGACGGTCTTGTTTTTCACTGAGCAATCAGTTTAATCAAATGAAGTTCGGTACTTAATGCTTTCAAGTCCTTTCGAATAAGATCGGAAGAGATAAACAGGAACCAAGGAGGCAAAGAAGGGAATCGATGGGTCCCACAGGCAGGTATTAGACCCAAGACTCAAGTCAAGACACTGCTGTTTTCAGCCTGACCTTGCTGGACCGTGCAGCCTAGAAGGTTACGCAAGTACAGGTCAACGGTCACCATACCAACGGTCCCTCCGAGCGTGGGTTTCTATTTTTAGAATCGTGTGCGACAGTTTAAGAATGAGGAATCTTGTTGTTTTAAGGATGCCGCCCCCCGCCCCGCAAAGGAAACCCAAAATATAAAACATCACAGTTCCCTAACAAAGTGCGTTCTCTTTCTGTTGCTACAGCAACAAGGTGTTGGGGTGGGATTTTCTGGGGAGAGGGGCTGCTAGGGAAGGAAGAGTTTGGCAACAGAACCTTGGACGTCGATGGGTAGGAAGGGCTGGAAAGGAGCACAGGACTCGACTCCCCAATATTCAGATGAGGAAACTGAGGTCCAGGGAGGGTGAGAAGCTTGCATGAGGCGTGGAGCCTGCTGTCTTGGCTCTAAAATCCAAACTCTTTCAGCATCTCAGCACCTGGAGGCAGAACTTTTTTTTTTAATGTTTATTATTTATTTTTGAGACAGACAGACAGAGAGAGAGGGAGCATGCACACACATGCATGAGTGGGGAAGGGGCAGAGAGAGAGGGCGAGAGAATCCCAAGCAGGCTCCGCGTGGTCAGGGCAGAACCCGACGCAGGGCTCGAACTCTTAGCCGTGAGATCACGACCTGAGCCGAAACCAAGAGTCAGATGTGGAAGAACGTCTATTGATTTTCTAAAATCCTGTCTCAAGTGTTTCTGGTCCTAATGTCCTATGACGCTCGCTCCCTTTGCTTTCTCTCGTTTATTCGTCCCTGGGGTGTCTGTCCTCTCCTTCCCTCTCTCTCCGTAATGCCTTTGTTGAGATACAACCCACACACCCTAAAACACATTAAAACTATACATTTTGGGGCGGTACCTGCACGGCTCAGTCACTTAAGCGTCCGACTCTCGGTTTTGGCTCAGGTCATAACCTCGTGGGTCGTGAGATCGAGCCCCGAGTCGGGCTCCACACTGACGGCACAGAGTCTGCTCGGGATTCTCTCTCCCCCTCTCTCTGCCCCTTCCCTACTCGCACGCTCTCTCTCAAAAACTAAATAAGTAAACATTTAAAAAGGTATACATACAATTCGGTGGTTTTTACTACATTCATAGAACTGCACAACCAGCACCCCGATCACTTTTAGGACATTTCGTCCCCCAAGAAGAAAGCGCCTCCCCCGTGAGTGGTCACCCTCCCTTCCTACTTCCCCCTATGTCCCTGGCAACCACCAATCCACTCTCCATTTCCATGGATTTGCCTGTTCCGGAGATTTCACGTAAATGGAATCATACGGTGTGTGGTCTTTTGTGATTGGCTTCTTTCCACTCAGCATAATATTTTCCAGGTTCATCCATGTTGTAACATGATTAGTCCCTCCCTCTTTTTTATGACTGGATGGTATTCCGCTGTACGGATGTGCCACATTTTGTTTATCCATTCCTCTGCAGAGGGGCCCTGGGGTGGCTTCGACGCGGGGGCTATACCGGTTCATGTTACAGACCGCTCTCTTTGTATCTTGTAACGATGCTCCATTAACTTAGCCAACTGCAGCTGGCCCAGCCTTCTCTTGCCTGTCTGGCCCTAAGTCCTGACCTGACCAGAGACTGAGTATCTCTGGGTCGACCAGCCCCTCTCCAATCCTCTTTAGCAGGCACTGCTCTTCTGCCTTAAACTTGACATTATCTCTAAATGGCAGCATGTTTTGTGAAATGTCCTCCGTGACATTTCTGTTTTTCCTCTACAGCTCCCTTTCCGTACACCCGCTTAAAGATCTTTTTAAAATTCTGATATGCCAACCCATCCATTCTCGTTTTGCAGATCCACGAGACTCTGTTGACAGGGTTTCGTACGGAACGTTTCTGCCTTCCGTCTTTGGACACCCCCCCGCCCGCTCGCTTCCCAAATTCAATCTTTGCCACTGGGAGAAGTAGGAAAATCAAAAGCTGTTCAAAAATAATGAAGCTGAATATCCAAGAAATTAATATGGCTTGTTAGAAACACAACCTGAATCTGGCCCGGGTCTGTTGATGTCCAGTCCCGCGAGCTTTCCGGTGGACCTCACAGCAATGATTCAACTCACTGGGGACAGATAGAGCGCTGGTATGTGTGAACGGGAATTAAAATTTCCTTTTGAATCACTTATCTTCCAATGAAACATCAGTAGGTAACACGGGACCGAATTAACACTGGGTACAAAAATGGTGTCATGATACGAACACTGCACAGCTCAGAAATGTGGAACGACTGCCCTAGAGAATAGGACGAAACAGCGGTGAGCTGGCAAATCACATCAGCTCCATATCCACCGCTAGTAATTCTGACAGAGGCTGGGTTAAAGTTTACTTCTTAAGATCTTTTAAGAAAGGCTTTGCTGAGCAAATTAACAGGGTCAACAAAATTTCTGGTGACTGTTGAAACTACTTAGGAGCACAGGCTGTCTCCAAACACATTAGGCAGACCAGGGACGACGTACGCACTTCTCTCTCCGTGGGTATCGTAGACGGACATAGAATCAGCAATCAACACGGAGCTCACAAAATGAAGTTCTGAGTCACTCTTGTCTGTTTCCTTAATATCTCCCTAAAGGATTTATTTTATGAAGTCATAGTTTGCCAGGCCACTTCTTGCTTGGTTTGAAAGTAATAAAATATCTTTTTTTAATTGGCAAATAATTTAAAATTGTACCCACTGAGCCAGGCCTTCTCAGACGTTAATCCAAATTACAATGGGACAAACGATTCCAGTCGTGATAAAGAGAGTTACAAACCACTGCGTTCCGCTGGTAAGGAACATTCTAAATTGGACAGTAATGCAGACAAATAAACGCGTTGGGATAATAGAGCAAAAACCCAGAGCTTAGACACATTAAGTTAAGGTCTGTCCTTAAAAGCCATTTTGCGGTAAATACCGAGAGGCCAGACAAGGTGCCTCTGCAATTTAGAATAAGATTATCACTGGCAAGGAGAGGGAAGAGGGGGGAAACTATGGAATCTCAGTTAATCCGCTTGCAAACGCCCAACTTGGGGGTAAATCAGGGCCCCCATTGTACACAGGAATCTGCGGTCTGGCGTGCTTCCTTCCCGTCCCCGAGGCTGTAATGCTACCGCCCGTTGTGAGCATCCACACACGGAAAAGAATGCACCCTCTAAAGAAGTTACTCCAGGGGTGCCCGACTTCGGCTCGGGTCACCATCTCACGGTTCGTGGGTTCGAGCCCTGTGTCGGGCTCTGTGCTGACAGCTCGGAGCCTGGAGCCCGCCTCGGATTCTGTGTCTCCCTTTCTCTCTGCCCCTCCACTCACGCTCTGTCTCTCTCTCTGTCTCTCTCTCAAAAATAAATAAACATTAAAAAAAAATTTTTTTTAATGGACAAAGGAGAGCACAGGTTAAGTCTAGAGGAAAACACCGGGCAGGTAAGAGTGTATACAGGTGTGGGCAATGCAGTGGGACCACAGGCTTCTCCGGGGTTGGGGTGAAGTGGTCGCCTAGCCCGGTGCTTTGCAAGTGGGGCGACATCTGGCAGTGCCCAGAGACATCTCTGGGGGTCACAACTGGGTGCTGCCGCTGGCATCGCGTGGGCCGAGGCCAGGGACACTGCTAAACCGTCTGTTTTGCACAGGACGTCCCCCTCCCCCAAAATCATCCAACCCAAACGTCAATGGTGCCAGCATCGGGAAGCTCTGTCCTAGACAGTCCACCTCTCTGCTCGATTCTGTTCTCACTGAGCGACCTTCGTCTCGAGGCTGTTTTGCTTTTGGTGCTGGTGGTGCCACGAAGCTGCTCCAATTTCTACCACCACAGCTGGAAGTATTATGATAACGATGGCGGCCTCCATTCAGCTGAGCCCTTCCTTACCGGGTCCGGCCGACACGGTCACTGTGCCACCTGCTTTCCGCACCGTATCGAGTTCAAGGCAGCAGCAAGTCTGTGAGGTAGACAACATCCCGACCCCCACGTTTATTTTATTTATTTTTTTTACATTTGTGTATTTTGAGAGACAGCGTGAGGCAGAGCGTGAGTGGGGGAGGGGCAGAGAGAGAAGGACAGAATCCGAAGCAGGCTCCAGGCTCCGAGCTGTCAGCACAGAGCCCGACGCGGGGCTCGAACCCACGGACTGTGAGCTCGTGACCTGAGCTGAAGTTGGATGCTCGACCGACTGAGCCCCCTAGGCTCCCCTTGATCCCAACGTTTAGATGAGGAAACCGAATCTCAGAAATACGAAACAGCTTATTGCAGGGGACTGCGGCTGGGATAGGAATCCACACACGGGCTCCGAAGTCACCCCTGCGTCTGGCTGTCACATTAAAACCATTCAGTGCTTCTTCCTGGACCCAACAGTTGAACACATCTTCTTGTTTAATCTTCTCAGCTGCCCTGAGAGTAGGAAGCATGGTAGCCGTCGTGCAACTGAGGAAACAGGCTCGGAAAGGTTTTGGTGTCACCAGGGTCGTTACTGGAGCTGGGATTCTGTACCAGGTCTGTCCTTCCATCCCATCATGGCCGTCCCTACCCCCGGTAGCTGTGAGGAATGGGCCACCCGGATGGCAGAGAGGGGTCTGGCCCTCTAGGAAGGGAGCATTTATTGGAAATAAAGACATCGGCACCCTGGTCGATACACCAATGCAATGGTGGGTCTGGGATGTTCCACCATGGGGTCCTGACCATCATATTTCTGGACATTCAAGGCTGGAAGTCAGACCCGGAGCCTGCACAACAGCTCCAGGGTGATCCCCAGCCCCACCACCCTGTGCCATCAGTCATCCCGCGACATCAACCCCTGACAAAACGCAGCAATTAACAAAGCAAAATGTCACACAAACAACGGCAAAAAAAAAAAAAGAAAAAAATGCAAACCCACAAATGCCACCTTATAAATATTAGCGCGTGTAAGTTTGACATTTTTGCAGATAGTGACCGTACCGAGAAACTTCCACTCGCAGATTAGAGCCCCTGTGAAAAATGCCCCGTGGTATCTCCAGGCGTGATTACCTAGAATAGACGTCAATAGCCATTACAGCCTTAACGTCTGTACTGACAATGCAGACTCAGAAGCGTTCCATCACACGAGATGAACATCGCGATGCCGCTAAGAGCACAGATGTCCTTGAAGCCTGCCCCTTCCGTCGCTTCCGCTCAGCTTAACTTCCACGCCTGGCCCCGTTCGAACTCCACCCTCAAGCAGCCAGACCTTGCCCCGCACTCCCCCGTGTCAGCAAAAGCAGCAGGAAGCGAACCGGTTTCTAAGCCGCCGATTCCCAGCATTCGTCACTAAGACCCGGCACCCAGCTCCCACTGGCCCGAGGGCCCGTCGGTGCCCAGGCAAGGAGTCAGTAGTCTTCTGTCTCTGTTTATTTGACGGCTGCTGGTGCTTGGAAAATTGCCTCTAAATTCATCTTTCGAAAGCAACCCAAGTCCAGCCTAATTGCTGAAGGGCACTCGGTCCATAACTTCCTGACAGATTGCTGGAGACAGGCCAGAGACAACGCTCAGGAAGCAAGCACTCCTAAGGCTCTAAGTTAGGCCGTAGGACAAAAGGCGTACGGGTTCACTTGAACGCCGAGGCCTCCACTCCGGTTCTCCAGAAAGCTGCGTGTCCGGGACGGGGAGAGGGCGCGTTTGTTCGTTTGCACAGGGAGCACCAGGGGGAAGGGTGAGCTGGGTGAGGTCTACTGTCGTCAAGGCCAAGAGCATCAGCATCAGCTGTGCCTCACTCCGGTTCACGGCAGGAACTCAGGACTTAAACGCACATTGCTATTTGGATTCTTCCAGGTCATTCCGTGGAGGGAGGCCGGGCACTGTTCAAGGCTCTGTGCGATGGGGCTGGACAAGATTCCAGGTCATTCCGCAGATGGAGGCCGGGCACTGTTCAAGGCTCTGTGAGACAGGGCTGAACAAGACAGCCCTGGCCTCCTGGGGCTATGTCCCAAAGGTAGGCCAACAATAAACAGGATTCAGATAAAGGAGATTTTAAACTACGGGATGTGTTCAAAATCATACGTTGGGGAGGGAGCGTTCTAGTTCGCAGTCAGACAGGGGAGAGGGCAGTCGTGATAAGAAGGAGCCATCACGATGACCTCTGAGGGAGGAGGCCTCCCACGTGGGCACGAGTTTGGCATTTCCGAGGAAGCACGAGGCTGGAGTGTGGCACCACTGGGGAGACAGCTGGTGTGAGGTCTGAGCTGAGGTGGGAGCTGGGTGGGGTAGACTCTGGGAGCCAGGGTGGAGCCTGCAGCCTGAAACGAAGGAGCCAGCACCTTGGCCTCCTTCTGGATCAAATGTTCAAGGTCAACAAACCAAAGACTGATTTCCTTACGCCTCAGCCTGGGCTGTTTAAAATAGTCAAGACTAGGGGCGCCTGGGTGGCTCAGTCGGTTAAGCGGCCGACTTCGGCTCAGGTCACGATCTCGCGGTCCGTGAGTTCCAGCCCCGCGTCGGGCCCTGGGCTGATGGCTCAGAGCCTGGAGCCTGCTTCCGATTCTATGTCTCCCTCTCTCTCTGCCCCTCCCCCGTTCATGCTCTGTCTCTCTCTGTCTCAAAAATAAATACATGTTAAAAAAAATAAAAAGATAAACATAAAATAGTCAAGACTAAATACGTGCCCAGGGAGCATCTCCGTAAATGGTAACCGGGTAAGAAAGTAATCCCAGCTCCCTGAGACCTGCAGAGGCAGACGGTCGCTTGCCCCGCCTCCACCTGGCCAGTCCGGTGACACCCCCTCCGCAGAGCGACGCCTTTGCCGTCAGCAGATGGCAGGGCGACAGATCTCCGGATCAGCGGCGATCGCAATTACAATTATGAAGTCTAAAGCACTGCCCTAGGCTCTCTGCAGGGGACAAAGAGCCACGAGACAAGAATTAAAGGCAGAAAAGGACTTTTTTTTTTTCCCTTAAGTAAGCCGCACGCCCAGCATGGAGCCCGACGCAGGGGCCTGAACTCAGGACCCTGAGATCAAGACCTGAGCTGAGATCAAGAGTCAGACGCTTAACCGACTGAGCCACCCAGGCGCTCCAAGAAAAGGCGCTTCTGACATGTAAATTGTGGGGCCTCTGGGTGGCCGACGGGAAATGAGGGGCTTGGGCTCTGAACACAGTTGAAACGGTACGTAGTCTAAATTCCGCGTGAAAGTCCCTCAAGACGCTTCACTAGGCTCTCAGTCTCAAGTCCATAGGTCTGGCATCGCCCAAGTGGGAAAAGCTCACTGTGTCTTTGGTCCGAACCGCTGATATAGCCGCCATGCAGCGGGGCGGGGGTGGGGGGCCTGGCAGGAGCCCTTGGGTGCCTCTCGCCACCCTGATTCCGTGCACACCTCCCAGCCCTGTGCCCTCAGCCAAGCTATCCACACCCCGCCCCCCGGGAGGTGACTAGAAGAAGCGAATGCCAACGCGGCTTTGGTGAGCCGAGGTGCGCTATACAAACATTCATTATTGTCATCTCAGAGCCCTCGTTTGAGAAAAACAACGACTTAATGAATTAATCGAGCGCTTACAAGTGCTACCGAGGCGCCAACCGTCCAACTCCTCTCTCTGTGTTTTCTCATTCTGCGACTGCATAATGAGCACTGATAGGAAAAGGTCCCAGAGTCGAGGTCACCAGCTGGCTTGGGCCAAATCTGGTTCCAGCGTCTATTTTGTTTGATTCACAAGAGGGCGTCACATTTCTGTTAATTAGCTGCCACTGCTTAAAAATCAGGAGAGTTTGCTTACACCAGGTCCCGGCTTCTCCAGAAAAACAAGACACGTGTGCACCTCTTTGTGGCTGCGGACGAGCCGGGAGCACTAATCCCCTTGGGGGAGGACACCGATCCCGCCTCTAGCGGCCAAGGGTCAGAGACTCGCCTGGTCCCTAAAGGCAAACGGCTTTGTCTCCCGCTCTCTGCATTTAAAAATATGTGATTAATCCAGAACATATCCGTAACCTTGGGGTGCCTTGTGCAAGCAGTCACCGCCACGGGGCACCGGGTCGGGTTCTGGGGTACAGGGAAGTGGATCTGCCCACGTGGCACCTCCGTGGGGCTCGGCAACGTGAGGCCTTGTTTCCTGGTCCCCGGGGACACCCGACCTCAGTCCCCGGCCCCGGTGCGCCCCGTTGTCAGAGGCTGCCTCCTGCGCAGGGAGGGCTGGGCACCCCCTGATTCTGCAAGCTGAGAGTCTTCTAGAACATGAGCTACTTAGCATCCGGTCGGTGTTATTTCAGTGACATCGGGCCTCGTGCAGGAGCCCAGACGGCCTTCCGATCTCGATGAGTCGGCGGGAGGCTTCGCACAGGTCGCTGCGTCCCGGGGAGGCCGGCACGGCTGTGAGGGGGCACGAGGGGTCCCCGGGGCGAGGGGGTGACCGGATGGCGCTGCCGGCTACACGGATCTACACGTGCCGCAGAACCACACAAGCGTGCACACGGAGGAGTGTGTGTAAGGGTGCAACTCGGCATAAACTGAGCCGCCCCTACGTCAGCGTGCTGGGTGTGATGTTGCACGGTAAATACGGAAGATGTCGCCGTCTGGGGAGAGTGGGCAAAGGGGACTTTTTTTTGCAACGTTCTGGGAACCTGTAACTATTTTCACAACCAAAAAATTGAGAAACAGAGCCAGAATCCTTACGGTGGTCTCTGTGCCCAAGCTCCCAGTTCGGGCTAATTCCGTGCAACCTCACAGACGTGGGACCCGGCCTGCACGCGTGCACACACACACACACACACACACACGCACACACACACCCCAAACCATGGCCCAAGGCCTTTGTGTGTGCAGAGCTCGTTGGCGGTTGGGAGGAGATGCCCACCACCTGTCGTTTACCAACATAGCCCTGTAAGCGATGTTCGAGCCATCTCCCAGGATCCCTGGGCCCTCCCTGTGCCCCCTTCCCCTCTGCTCTTTCCCCCCCACGCCCCACCCCTTCAAACAACAAACCAACAACAAACGCAAACCCAAAACAGGTGAATTCTTCCCTTCTGACCAGAGCGGCTCCGTCACCGCGTAGACGGGTCCCCTTTCCACCCGCAGTACGCGGACGGCTCCGCCTCAGGAGTGCGGACCCGGGTCAATCTAAACAGAGTCCTCTCCTCTCGGGTCAGCGGCAGCCTCTGCGACCCCTGTTTATCGGCCAGCGCCGCCACACTCATTCAGAGCTTTCATCTGCTTTTCTTCTCTTTTGTATATATCTTTTAATGTTAATTTATTTTTTGAGAGACAGAGACAGAGCATGAGAGGGGGAAGGGCAGAGAGAGAAGGAGACACGGAATCTGAAGCAGGCTCCAGGCTCTGAGCCATCAGCACAGAGCCCAACACGGGGCTCAAACCCCCAAATGTGAGATCATAACCTGAGCCGAAGTCGGCCGCTTAACCGACTGAGCCACCAGGTGCCCCTCCAGCTGCCTTCCGAAGTGTTCGCTCCTCCCTCCCTCCCTCCCCCTCCCTCTCTTCCTCCCTCCCTCCCTCCCTTCCCCCTTCCCTCCCTTCCCCCTTTCTCCCTCCCTCCCTTCCCCCCTTCCTCCCTCCCTCCCTTCCCCCCTTCCTCCCTCCCTCCCTTCCCCCCTTCCTCCCTCCCTCTCTTCCTCCCTCCCTCTCTCCCTTCCCTCCCCCCACAAATATTTGGCTGGGAGCACAGCCCTGAGGACCCCCGAGTGAAAAGCAGACTGTTCACAATAGAAGAGCAGCATCTCAGCAAGCGGTCCACAGCCATGGATAGGGGCACCCGGGGGCTCAGTCGGTTAAGCATCCAGCTTCCACTCAGGTCACGATCTCATGGTTCGTGAGTTCGAGCCTCACGTCAGGCTCCGTGCATCAGGCTCTGTGCTGACAGCTCAGAGACTGGAGCCTGCTTCAGAATCTGTGTCTCCCTCTCTCTCTGACCTTCCCCTACTCTGTCTCTATCTCTCAAAAATAAACATTAAGAAAAAAAGAGAGAGAGAGCGGTGTCTCGGCAGGCAGCCCACAACCACGGAGGGCAAAGCCGCCTCTCCCGAGTCCTCTGTCACCCTAAACGTAGACCCTTGCCCCGAGCGAAAAGCGTCCCTTCGCCTTTCCAGAGTAACGATCCTGACTTCTCATTCTGTAGAAACGAATGTTGGGACGTGGGTCAGTCAAAAGCCAGAGCTACCCTGGGCAGACCAGGTAAACTCTGAACATACTCTCAGCTCAGTCGGGGGGAGTCCACATCACACTGTTTCATTGTGACACGCAGCCTTTACGCCTTCTACGAACAGAGACCGTGACGGAATGTCAGACGCCTCTGACGTCAAACAATATCGACAGCGAAACGGAACGGTAAACCGAGCCCACCGCTCGTTTGTCTTGGACACTCAGCTCGCAGGACCGGGTAAAACTGTTGTGTAAAATGGTTGCTCAACTCTCCTGCTCGTGTTCATTCATTCGGCGGACAGCGGGCGAGTGCCTCACGGGTGGCGGGCGTCGATCCAGTCCCGGGGAGGGAGCAAACAGCAGAAGGTGACCCGGAACGGCCCCTGGCCCCGGGCGGGGCTGGCATTTTGGCCACATTTGTCGTTAGCAGACCATGAGCATTCAGTTTGGGGGGAAGGTGCCAGCAACGTTCAAAAGCTGGAGAAAACGGGGCTGCCGAAGGACTATGGGGGGTTGGCGTTAAACAGGGAGATCAGGGGCGCCTGGGGGGCTCAGTCAGTTGATCACTCGATGTCGGCTCAGGTCACGACCTCCTGGTCCACGAGTTCGAGCCCCGCGTCGGGCTCTGTGCCGACAGCTCGGAGCCCGGAGCCCGCTTCGGATTCTGTGTCTCCCTCTCTCTCTGCCTGTCCCCCGTTCGCGGTCTGTCTCCCTCTCTCAAAAGTAAATAAATATTTTTTAAAAATGTTAAAACAACAACACAACAAAAAAGCCACAGGGAGGTCAAGAAGGCCGCGGGGCGGGGAAGGTTGAACACCGTCCCGCAGGGGGTAGAGGAGCAGCCACCCTGTTGAGGGAGCCGGGGACCAGAGGGATGGGGTCTCCGGGTGCAAGGGTACTAGTTTCGTGCTGCTGATGTAACACAGAGCCGCCCGCCGAGCGGCCTGAAGGGACACGTGTTTGTTCTCTCACATTCTGGAGGCCGGGAGTCTAAAGTGAGTCAGCAGAACCACACGCCTTCTGGAGGCTCTACAGCAGAATCTGTTCCCCGGTCTTTTCCAGCCTCCCGAGGTGTCCACACACTTTAGCTCCTGGCCCCTTCCTCCTCCTTCGAAGCCAGCAGTACCCCCCCCCCCACCATCTCTCTCTGCTTCCATGACCACGTGTCCTTTTCTCTGGCTCTGTCCCTCCTGCCTCGTTCTTACAAGGCTCCTTGTGATGATACCACACCCCCCCCCCCCAGCTAGAGATGAGGAAATCTCCCCGCATCAACATCCCTAACTTTGTCACGTCTGCAAAGTCCCCTTTGCCGTGTAAGCTCACATAGTCACACACGCGAGGGAAGAGCCGAGTAGGAAAGAGGAGCGAGTGGCCCACGGTATTAAATGGCCCCGGAAGGTCGAGTAAGGTGAGTCCTGGGAACTGAGCATAAAGCCATGACTTCGGGCTCACCTCTGACCTTGGCGGGAGCAACTTCCGTGGAAAGGAGGACATCAGGACATCCCCGAAGCGTCCTCGGCGCCAACGGGTGTCGAGCATCACCGCCTTCCAGTTCTCGGCATATCAGCCTCTGGTTAGCACACAGCCAGGCACGATCGAACTCTGCCACCAAATCTAGACCTTTCTCTAGTGCTGAACCTCTTTGAGAAATACACAAATGTAAAAAGGAGCTCTCCACCTGCCCTATGCTAGAAGATTTAGGGATGGCGTTCTTTGGGTTTTGTCGGTTTGTTTTTATTTTTTTATTTTTTAATTTAAAAAAAAATTTTTTTTCAACGTTTATTTATTTTTGGGACAGAGAGAGACAGAGCATGAACGGGGGAGGGGCAGAGAGAGAGGGAGACACAGAATCGGAAACAGGCTCCAGGCTCTGAGCCATCAGCCCAGAGCCCGACGCGGGGCTCGAACTCCCGGACCGCGAGATCGTGACCTGGCTGAAGTCGGACGCCTAACCAACTGCGCCACCCAGGCGCCCCTAAAGTTTATTTATTCATTTTGAGAGAGAGAAAAAGCACAAACGGGGGAGGGGCAGAGAGAGAGGGGAGAGCGAGAATGCCAAGCGGCGTCCGCACAGGCGATGGGGAGCCAGACGCAGGGCTTGAACTCACGGACTGTGAGACCGTGACCTGAGCTGAAGTCGGACACTTAACCGACTGAGCCACCCAGGCGCCCCAGGAGATCACCTCTTCTTTTGCACCAGCCACAGGTACTACTTAAAGAAATTATGCAGAGAAAAAAAGTCCTTCATATGGGCTCCTTCAGCCCCCCAGCCCCCAAATTAACCACCGTTAATGGGCTGCAGTACGCATATCGATTTCTCCCCCAAGATGTTTGTTTTCAGACTCCCTTTCACCAGACTAAATGTAATAAAGCTTTTACTTATGATCTATTTATTTCCCAAATGCTGCTTCTCGTACAAGCAGGACAAGGCAGAAATTATAAGGATAAAGTTCTAGAGAGTTCCAGAACACCTGGAACACGTTTGCACGATAGTCACGTTCCCCTGCTTGGACCCTGCCTCTTCCCTTCTCAGAAACATTCTACACAATTTTAAGAATTCTTTTCTGTGCCTCCTGTGTCCCCAAACTCCTCACCCCTGTGGCCAAGTCCATGAGTGATTCCGAACTGCTCATTAAATAAAAGTACATACGCTCTGTGTTCACACCAAAGTTCAAAGTGTAACGATCCGTATAAAAAACAACGTTTGCCCAACAGGTTAGCTGCAGAGGAGCTAGGCTGTTTATGTACTTTTTGGGTACAAGTTATCTTTATGACTTAGGGGAAGCCCAACGCATCATTAAGAGTGGATTAAATCACAGTTCACATACCAGTTGTTATCAGGCTTCAGAGTAACATAAATAAATAGAACAGCCAGCCGCGCGGAAAGAAGAAAAAGTTGGGGCCTCCTCTCCAATCCTAGTATCGGACAAAGTAGTAATTAACTCTCCTCTTCTTCCTGAGAATTGAGCTGATCATAGTAGCATGTTTCTTAGCCTTTCTGTTCTCTTCACTGGAAAAAAGGGGGTTGTGACATCGCCCCCTCCTAGGTTACCCGGATGATTCGAGAGCTAACTCAGGCCAAGTGCTTAGCTCACGCGGCTCACGGCCCCTTCCCGGTGTAGACCTGCTGACAATTCCAGCCCTTCTCACACCATGTCATCATTGAGCTCTTTTTCCCCTTGGGAACTTCAGATACCGAAGCGCTCACCACGTGCCTCGGGAAGATTCTGCGCTCAGGTTAGGGGCCTAGGGAGCTGTTGAGCGGCAAGGCTGGTGACACTAAACTTGGGAAGCACAGAGCAGACAGAAGAATTTCGAAAGACGGTGGTAGCACCTGCTGGCCTCCCTCGTTCCCTGCTGCCCTACAGGACCCTGACTTATTTCTAACTTCCAAGGTAGTTTTATATTGGCCGTTTCCCTATCTCTGTTTAAATCTATGACATTTCTGAGTAGCATTATGGATCATATCCGTCCCACACGTGGGACATGCCTGCTTGGTCGCAAGCATGCCCTGGAGGTAATGCTGGTAAGCCAAGAGAGCCGTCTGAACAGAAGGTACTCGAACATCTGCTTCCCGCAGCCAAGCCCTAGCGTGGCCTTCCCCACTTGCTGTATTTTGTGTGCTATGCACCATATACTCGGCCAGGACCCTTCTCCGCTTGGAGCCACGCTGGCTGACTGAGGGCTGATGACGCGGACCCCTCCCCCCCCCCCAGGGAACAATACCGCCCCAAAGGCTAAAATGACAATGTAACAGAGGGCTGTGAGAACCTTCAAGGAACCCGCCGGGCGGGCAGGGGACCCAGGACAAAAGGCATTGTAAGCATCACTGTCAGGGGGAGACAAGTGACCAACAATTGTACGACAGGCACTGGGTGAACCCGGGCTGGCCCATCACCACCCTGGGCACCGTGAGGAGACGAAGGAGCACTTGCTTCCGGGAGAGGATGCCATAGCCGCGGGCGCACCGGGGGCCACCTACGACGCGCAAAGCAAAGCTCCGGGTTCGAGGCCCAGCAGACACACAGCCCAGCTTACGTCTGTCGAGGCCACTTGAGGGGTAAGTAGGAGGCGGGTCATAATGGAGCGGGGACCGGGAATCGCTGGAAAAAAGTTTGGAAAGAGGGACAGGGGAGGGCAGATCCAGGAAGGAACGGAGGCGAATCTGAGGAGTGTGGGTTGGACGAGAAGGTCGTGGGCCCAGGAGTTAATTGTTTATTTCATTCTAGACTAAATGCAGGCAACCTGCCTCGTGCTCTATCTCGATGCCCTAAGCAGCAGGGATCATGAGTCCACCTGGCAGAAAGCACTGCACACGCTCAGGGACAAATGGGATCCCACCTCTTACATTTCTAGTCTCCTGGGCTCCCCAGGCCTTTCGGCAGAAAGCCAGCATCTCCCTCCTGGGGTGTCTCCCTCCAAATGCTATCCGCCAACACAGGGAGGTCTGTGGAGTCCGAAGGCAAGAGTCAGTTCAGATTCCACGGGGAACGGGGATCGGAGGCGGCCCGTACTTACAGCCAGTTGCGGCCCAAAGACGCCGACACTGCTGAAATGTGACCTTGACCTTCCAGATTCTTCCAGAGACTGCCAGACGTGCCCGCTGCCTGGGGATCGAGTCCGGCTACACGGCGGCTCCAAACACCGTTGCCCAGATCTTTTAACCCCATCCACAGGCACAGTCAGGCTGGCAGCCTGGCCCGGGAACGCTGTTTCAACGTCGACCACCTCAAGGCCCCGACGGTTTTCCTTCGTCGTGATCCACTCGCAAAGGCTCCTCTCCTTTCCCTGGTCAGTGGGGCTGCCTGGACCCTCCTGAAGGAAGGCGACCTTCTGAGGTGTCCCCTCAGAGGCCCCTCAAACAGGGCCCCTCAGAGGCTCCAAAGGGGTTTTCCTTGGCAAGCCCCCTAATGGGTTCCAAGATGGCTTCCCCTGGTGGCTCCCAAGAACGTCTGCCAAGAGGAAAGAAAACAAATACAATCTTTGGGGCAACTTCCCACTTCAGGAGCAAAGTTTAGAACACCGTAGGTTTGTCTCTTCTGCTTTACCTCTTGCCTCCCTTCCATCCATGTCACCCTCCCCGCCCCACCCAGGCAGCTCTCTTCCTGCCGTATCTCCTTGCCACCCCCCTACCCTCCACTCATCTCTCCCCGTCTCTCCTTAAGCCCCTACCTTTCTCCTCCAAGTCTACCTCGGTTTCCCCTCTCCATGGCCATCCTCCCACTTGGCCTTATATCTCCTTTAAAATTTTCATTTTTAATTGGTAGTTGAAATTTCTTTTCTTTTTTAATATTTTTTTTAGTGTTTATTCACTTTTGAGAGAGAGCGACAGAACACGAGTGGGGGAGGGGCAGAGAGAGGAGACACAGAACCGGAAGCAGGCTCTAGGCCGCTCTAGGCTCTAGCTGTCAGCCCAGAGCCCGACGCGGGGCTCGAACCCACGAACCATGAGATCGTGACCTGAGCTGAAGTTCCACGCCCAACCGACAGATCCCCCCAGGGGCCCCAGTAGTTGAAATTTCTAATCACAGATTTGTAGCCTAACACTGGCAAAACTTTCTAGCTGCAAGAGTGTTGGAGCGATAACACAAAATTACCAGAGAAGGCACTAAGTAGGTGGGGGTTGTTCAAGCAGAAAAACTCATTTAAATGATCTAAAAGCGGTTGTTAGAACACGCTATTTTCCCATGACCTTCGAAGAACTATCTCCCCCGTGGAGTACTCTTATTGCAACAGAAACCCCAGACATAGTATTTAAAACCGGCGATCCGAGAATCTAAGTCACAAAGGCATTACTGCTGAGTTCGAGCCCTGCATCAGGCTCTGTGCTGACAGCATGGAGCCTGCTTGGGATTCTCTCTCTCCCTCTCTGCCCCTCCCCTATTGCACTCTCTCTCGATCTCTAATTAAACAATAAACTTAAAAAAAAAAAAGAAAGAAACTATTTCTCCTCTGAGGCTTTGGAAACCCATCAGAGCCTTCTCCTCAAGACTGTCGTCTCCTGAGTTGTCTGTACAAAACCCCTTCCCCCCATCATCCAAATAAGTTTATCCGCAATCAGCAAACAATAAAATTCCATTAAAATTGTATTCAAATCTTGAAAAAAGTGAAAACAAAATAGGATGATTCCCTGGAATGTTGTAAAACCATACCTTAAAAAAAAAATCAATGTAGGCAGACTATCTTAATCACCATTCGCTCCAAACTTGCATCGATTTTGGACCTAGCTGAAGACGCCAACCAACTCCTTCTGGAGACCATCAAAATTATTAATTTCCATTAAAAAGAATTTATTGAGGTGAAATTCGCACGACAGGCAAGCCGCTCTTTTAAGCGAAAAGCCCGGCGGCGCACGGTGCGCTCCTGCCGGGTCCCTTTCTCCTTCGCTTTCCCCCCCCCTTCTCCCGCCCGCCCTGAGATGTTGGGGAAAGAACTTGGTAAGGTCTAGAAGGTCGGGAGATCAGGAGAAGACGCCAGCTGACCTGCAGCTCCCACTCCCGCCCGAGCCCAGCCCTCCCTCCCCTCCACGCTCCCTCCAACCCCACCGGCTCCACCGGCTCCGCTCTGCTTCCTTCTCGCCCCCTGTATCTCCTCCCCGGCGCCCCTTCCTACCTCTCCCCTTCTGTTCCATGGACTTCCACGCCCCACCCTTGTCTGGGCTCCCTGCCATTCTCAGTCCCGCTCACCAGAACCTCCGGAGCCGCCCCCGCCCCCCACGGGCTCCTCCACTGCCCATCCACCGCCCCTACCCATCTACCCACTCGTGCTTCCGAGCTCCTCGGAGTTCTCCCTCCCTGGCACGCCCCCACCTTATCCACACTCTACCCCAAGTCTCTGCACCCCCCCAGGTGCCCCCACCACTCCCCTTTCCCATCCACCTGCCCCCCGGGGTCTCTCGGCGCCCTTTGCAGGTCCCATTTCCCTCCCTCGTGCACTCCCCCTCCCCCCATCTTAGTCCCTCCCCCACCCAGGTGCCCCCACTACTCTGTCCCTAGGGTCTCTCCGCGCCCCCTGCAGGTGCCCGTATACTTTCCCCCCATCCGTCCCCCGTGTGCCCCTTGCAGGTGGCCCCCATTTCCGCTCCATACCTATCCGGGTCTCGGCTCCCCCTGAGGGTGCCCCTCCCCTTCCAACACCCCCATCGTCCCTTGCATCGACACTCTCCCCTGGCTCCGCCCCTTGCACGCTGAGCCCCTCTTTCCCGCCCAGCCCAGCGCCTGCGCGCTGCCGCATTGACCCTCGCATCCAAGCGGCCTGCAAGCTGCAGGCAGTAGCTGGCAGCACACGGCTCGCGGCTGGCTCGAGGCGGAGGCCACCCCGCGTCGAGACGGGGTGGGCTTGGCGCCCAGGCCACGCCTCCCGGGTGAGGGGCCGCCCCGGGGGCTGGACGCCAGGCCCCTCCGGGATACAGGCTGGTGCCACGTGGGCATGGGCGGGCGGGGCTGGGGGCTAGGCGTGGAGGGCCGGGGTCGGGTGGGACCGGGAGTGGGGGCGCCCCAAACGCCGAGGGTGTGCGTGCCCGGGGCTGAAGCTCCGCCGAGATTGCATGGGCTCCAGGCCCAAAGTGCACGCGGCACAGACGGCACTCGATCTGGACGTGCCTGGTGTTGGAAAGTTTGCTCAGCAACCACCCCCCCCCCCCCACCTTGCACATGCGTTTGCTGAAAGCCCGCTCAGACCCGAGCTTTCTAGGCCTAGAGGCGTGCACGGCCCCCGACCCTGCTAAGCGCCCCCCCCCCTCTTTGCTAGGCCTGGAACGTGCATTTGCCAAAAGCCGACTTCAGGCCCAACCCCGTGGGTTCTAGAATCTTCTGGACTAATGCCGGCTTTAGCATAAACCCTGTTTAGGCTCGGCCCCTTCCAGGCCTAAGCTGAATCAACTTAGTCCTGACTCGTAGGCCAGGACCTTGGCATGCCTTGATCGAACCGCTCTGTGCCCTACCAAGACGGCTCGCTTCTTTCTTACACAGGCCACGTCAC
Source organism: Prionailurus viverrinus (assembly GCF_022837055.1). Taxonomy (NCBI): domain Eukaryota; kingdom Metazoa; phylum Chordata; class Mammalia; order Carnivora; family Felidae; genus Prionailurus; species Prionailurus viverrinus. The sequence goes on from NC_062563.1 coordinate 5,641,069, forward strand.
GATGGCGGGGACTGAGCTCTCCGTCCCTTCTGAGCAGTTTACCAAAATCAAAGCATGGGAGTCGATGCCACCAAAAGCCCTGGAAGTGGTGCAGGAAGAGGGAGCGTGCAGAGGGAGGGAACACCTGGGTCCCGGAAATGTGGAGGCCCAGGGCACCTATGGGCTCCTCGAGGCCAAGATGCTGGAGGGGGAGCGGGGGCTGGTGCTCACCACGGAGGAGAGCGAGAAGCACATCGTGACCCTGCAGACGGTGCACTTTTCCTCCGAAGACGTGCAGCTACAGGACGTCGGCTGGCTGACACCGCAGGGCCGGGAAGGGGTGCAGGGGGCGGTCCGGCAGGCCAGCGGCGGGGAGCAGTCTCTGCTGTGGCTGGACGAGGGGTCCCAGCAGTGCGTGGCCATTAGCATCCAGGAAGACGCTTACACTTTGCAAGAGCTGGAGGTGATGCAGCTTCACGTTCTGGAGGGCAGTGTGGCCGTGGCCAGCGAAGACACCAAGTTTGTGGTGAGCTTGGCCGAAAGCACCGGGTGGGTCAAGGTACGGCCAGTTTTAATAAACAGACCCTGTACATAGAGGAAAAACTCCCAGCGGCTTTTCTTTTTTTGTGGTTGTTTTTTAAAAAGTGGCCCTTGGTGCGGTATTAGGTATGGACAAGCAGTTTAAAAATCGCACTTTAAAATTAAGCACGGTAAAAATAATGCCCTGGGAAGATCTTGGGAGACCTTATGTTCTTTTCTTTCTTTTTCTTTTTTTGCTTTAATGTTTATTTTTGAGAGCGAGAGAGAGAATGTGGGGAGGGGCAGAGAGAGAGGGAGACACAGAATCCGAAGCAGGCTTCAGGCCCCCGAGCTGTCAGCACAGAACCCGATGCGGGCCTCGAACCCACGAACTGTGAGATCGTGACCTGAGCCGAAGTTGGGTCGGTCGCTCAATCGACTGAGCCACCCAGGTGCCCCCTTCATGTTCTTTTCTAAGAGCTTAAATAATTAGATTAGAATACTTCAGGGTGCTGTGCGTGTGTTTTGTTTTGTTTTAAAATTGTGTGACATTTTATTACCAAAACCCTTGATGCTTAGTACTTATGGCTTAAGCATTTTGGTTGCACTGAATAATCTGTGCTTCTTTAGTTTTTTGTTCTTCTTTACGTATTCTGCGGTTTCATCACGGCAAAGAGTTTTGTCGATTGTCATCGAGAGTATAATATTTGTGTGAATACTCATGTTTGTTTATCAGCTTGAGAAAGGTCAGGGGGAGGACCAGCCGTCTGCTGAAGGAGGGTTCCGCGCCCAGACCCAGGAGCAGTTCTTTCTCGTGGAAGCCAAGCCTGGAGACGAAGGAAGTGACGAAATTGTTCTGACAATTTCAAACTTAAACGTGGGAGAACAGGAAGACAGACCTGCCTCCGGTCAAGGCCCTGTTGAAAAAGCCAACTCTACAAACAATCAGAAAAAGGCAAAGGGTAGGCTGGTTCGTTTAGCGTAAGAGACCCTGCGTCCCAAGGGGGCTGCGCTTTTGCTTCAGGGGAACGGGATGGGGGTTGAAATTTTATGGGGTCGCCTTTCGGTTGGCTTCCGAAATGTCAGGAAACGGCAGAAAATTTAAGCTAATGGTCTGTATGGGGAATCGAACCCCAAAGAGCTTTGTGTCTCGGACAGAAATGTTCTAAAGGCATTGTAAAAATAGTTCTGACAAGTGCTGCGTGAGAACAGAGAAGGTGGGCCCTGATCTGCCCCTAGTTTGCAGCCGGCGGGTGGAAGCAGGGGAAGGCGGGGGCGGGGGAATGCAGGGCTGATGGAGGTGAGGGCGAGAGCCTCGGGGCCAGGAGAAGGGGTGACAAGGCACCAGGGCACCAGGCAGCAGAGCATCTGATGTTAGGCGAGGCCCAGGGAGAGGACTCAGAAACCATTAAGACGGGATCACCGTTCCAGGCGGCAGGAGATGGCCCGTGGGGTTAGCTCCAGAAGTACGTGCCTTCGGAGAGTGGACAGCTCCCGGAGAGCCCCACGGTGGGTGCTCAAAGAAGGTGATGAGGCCAGGTTAAGAAGGACCTTGAAGCTCTTAGAGTCACGTTAAAACCGAGGTTGCCTGGCGGCCGCCCACGAGACAAATTGACCCTCAAAAATTGTTGAGCTTTTTAGAAAATACCAGGGTCTCGCTTACTTAAATCAAGAGAGTTCGTCCCCCAAATCTCAGTTTCTAGCTCATTTCTGCAAAGTCAAATCCGGCAACGCTCGGCTGTTTCCTCTCAGCCGCAGGTGGCCGGGGTGGGGAGGTGACTCAGTCTCGAAAGTCACTTAACCTGATCTTAACCCGTGGGTAGAAGCATTCGCTTGGGTTTATCGCCTCTGGCCTCAGCAGGAGGTTGAGTTTGCAACCTTTGCTATGATGTGTGTCCCCGTATATAGCGTTTCTCCTGTATTTAAAGCAGGAGATTGTACCCCCAAATTCCCAATTCCTAGCTCGCTTTATTTTTAATATGGTCACAATTTTGTGCAACCCTCACCACTAATTCCGGGCTGTTTTCATCCCCCAAAGTATTCCCACGTAGCATTGGGACGTTCTGGACATTTCCCTTACATGGACTCGTGCACCTAAAACACGTGGCCTTTTGTGTCTGGGTGTCTTCCCTTGGCCTAATGTTTGCAAGCTTCGCCCACGTTGTAGCATCTATCAGGGCTTTGTTCCTTCATTCCTGAGTCGTACTGCGTCGTGGGTACAGCCTATTTCGTTCCCCTCCGTCCACCCATCGCCAGAGTGCCGCCGTGAACATTCGCGCACAGGCTTTTGTTGGAATGCTTTCTCTCTGTTCTTCCGGTTGCAACTCACGGTTGCAGCTCCCCCGATTTACAGTCTCACCAGCAGTGTCAGAGGGTTCCAGTGTCTCCACGTCCTTGCTGACACTTAACTTCCCGTCTTGAAACCATAATAGCCATCCTAGTGGATGTAAAGAGTTATCTCATTGTGGTTTTGATTTGCGTTTTCCTGGCGCCTGATGATGTCGCATATATTTTGATGTGCTTATTGGCCACTCGTAGATCTTCTTCGGAGGAATGTCTGTTGAAATCTTTTATTTTTTAATTGGTGCCTGTATTCGTTTCCCAGTGTCTGCCGTAACAAAATACCGCAAGCTGGGTGCTGTAAACGACAAAAATGGATTCTCTCGTGGTCCCAAAGGCTGGAAACCTGAGATCGAGATCATGATGTTGGAAGGTTCTAGGAAAGAACATGTTCTGTGCCTTTTTCTGAGCATCTGGCCGTTGTCACAATCACGACATTTTTTAGCTTATAGATATATCACTGGTGTCTGCCCATGTTGTCACATAAAACTCTCCTTCCCTGTGTGTGTCTCTCTCTCTCTGTTTCTTCTGTTCTCACGCGGGTACCAATCATACTGGATTAGGACCCACCCTTATCCGGCATGATCATCTAAAGTTGATGACATCTACAAAGGTCCTATTTGCAGGTAAGGTCACAGTTACAGACCTCTGCCGTTAGGATTTCAGTGTATCTTTTTGGGGAACGCAGGTCAACCCGTGAACCTTCTATTCCAAGTTTATTGGGTGTTGTTGGAATTCGTAAAGTGCTTTTTTCTGAAGCTGTTGAGATGACCGCGTTTTCCTTCCCCTTCCTTTTGTGAATATGGCGTGTTGCAGTGATTGGTTTCCATATGTCCCACCACCCTTCCTTTCCTGGGATAAATTCCACTCGGTCCTGGTGCACAATCCTTTTAATGAGCTACTACTGGGTTTGGTTTATTGGAATTCTACCGAAGATTTGAAGATTGGTGTCTTTGGTGTCTGAGTAATGCTGGCCTCATGGAAGGGTCCTACTTTTTTGTGCCTGAACTTTGAAAAAGGATTGATGTTAATTCCTTTTTTTTTTTTTAACATTTTATTTATTTTTGATAGAGACAGAGCACAAGTGGGGGAGGGGCAGAGAGAGACGGAAACACAGAATCCGAAGCAGGCTCCGGGCTCCGAGCGGTCGGCACAGAGCCCGACGCGGGGCTCGAACTCACGAACCGCGAGATCGTGACCCGAGCCGCAGTCGGACGCTTAAGCGACTGAGCCACCCAGGCGCCCCAGGATTGATGTTAATTCTTTAAGCACCTGGTAGAATTCTCCAGGAAATCCCTCTGGTCCTAGGGATTTCTTTGTGGGTAGTTTTTTTGATGAATGACTCAATCTCTTTGTTTGCTATAGCGCTATTCCGATTTTCTGTTTCTTCTGGAGCCGGTTATGGTGGTTTGTGTGTTTCTAAGAATTTTCCATTTTCTCTGGGTTATCTGGTTTGCTGGCAGACAGTGGCTCGCAGTATTCTCTTATAACCTCTGTCCCTCTGTGCAGTTGGTAGCAATGTCCCTGCTTTCCCTTCCTGCTTTTGCTTATTTGACTTGCCTCGTTTGTTTCCCAGTTGCAAGTCCGGGTAAAGGTTTGTCAGTGGTGATCTTTTCAAAGAACCCCTTTTTGCTTTCATCAGTTCTGTTGTTTTCTGTCTTCGATCTCATTTATCTCCACTCCAGTCCTCATGATTTCCTTCCTTCTGCTGGCTTAGGGTTTAGATTTCTCTTATTTTTCTAGTTCCTCAGGATGTAAAGTTAGGTTATTGACCCGAAATGCTTTTTCTTTTTTAACGTAGGTGTCTACACCTAAAACTTTTCCTCCGAGCACTGCTTTCGCTACATGCTATAAGCTTTGGTGTGCTGTGTGTCACTTCCATTCGGCTCAGAGCATCTCGCGGTGTCTTTGTGATGTCTTCTTTGACCCATCGGTCACCTGTGAGCGTGTTGTTTAATTTCCACATATGTGTGAATTTTCCAAACTCCCTTCTGTTACCGATTGCCACTTTAGTGCCATCATGGTCGGAGAGCATATGATTTCTATATTTTTAAATTTATTGACACTTGTTTTGTGGCCTGACACGTGGCTTTTCCTGAGGAAGTTTCTGGTTGCACGTGAGGAGAATAATGTCCACTGTGCTGGTGTTGAGTGGTGTTCTGTAGATGTCTGTTAACGTCTGTTTGGTTGATGGCGGGGGGTCTTCTGTTTCCTTGCTGATCCTCCGTCTAGTTGTCCTCTCCGTTGTAGAAAGTCGGGTGTTGAAATCTCCAAGCGCCTCTCTCCACCTTCACTTCTGTCAATTTTTGCTTCAAGTATTTTGGGACTCTGTCATGGGACGCATATATGTTTATAACTGTTCTACCTTTGTGATAGATCGAGTCTGTTACCGTTGTATAACGTCCTTAATTGTCTCTTGGAACAGTATTTGCCTTAAGTCTGTTTTGTCTATTGCTAGAGTTGCCTCAGCTCTTCCGGTCACCGTTTGCATGGAACGTCTTCTGTTGGGTTACCATATTACGCGTAAAAAAAACAAAAAACAAAAAAAAGGATGTACCAAGTGACTTTGATGTGTTTCAGTGGAATTTCAACATCTAAACGAAAGATTTTTACAAATACACAAACTCTGTATCTTCTTCCTGCAGAAGCAAAACGACCCTTCTGCTGTGATAGCTGCGTGTTCACCTCTTCTAGAATTTCGAGTTTTAATCGTCATATGAAAACTCACAGCACCGAAAAGCCCCACATGTGCCACCTGTGCCTGAAAGCTTTCCGCACGGTCACTCTTCTGCGGAATCATATCAACACTCACACAGGTAAACCAGGGGAGAAGAATTATTTCCCATGAAGGATGCGTGTTAAGGTTTACGTACGAATGCGAATCCACCTATCTGCACTTGAGAGTAACATGCTTGTTTCGACCCCTTTGGTTTTGTCTTCTTCGATTGTGCTTAAAAACATCGAATGTTACAAAGATTTTCTTCTCACACGTGTCTGGGGGTAGTTAGGGTTTACAGGACCTCTTCTTCATTGTTAGAGCGTTTTGAAACGGAGCCTAATTGATAAGTTATAGATCCCTAGGGATATTTGTGGTGAAGTCTTATCTGAAAAGGCTGAACTATGTGATTTTACAGGAACCAGGCCCTACAAGTGTGGTGACTGTGTCATGGCATTTGTCACCAGTGGAGAACTTGTCCGACACAGACGTTACAAACACACTCACGAGAAACCCTTTAAATGTTCCATCTGCAAGTATGCCAGTGTGGAAGTAAGTCCGTCCTTGTCCGTAGAGCTTTGTGGCATTCTTTCTCACTTGACACGGGGCGCCTGAGTGGCTCAGTTGGTTAAGTGTCCGACTTCAGCTCAGCTCATGATCTCATGGTTTGTGAGTTCAAGCCCCACGTCGGGCTCTCTGCTGACAGAGTTTGGAGCCTGCTTCAAATCCTCTGTCTCCCTTTCTCTCTCTGCCCCTCCCCTGCTCACACTCTGTCTCTCTCTCAAAAATAAACATTAGACAAGAAATTTAAAAAGTTGACGCAAAAGTTAAGTCACACTAACAGAATCTCTTACAAAATAGGTTTCGCTAAAGGTATTATTCGTAGAAAATCTATGTGGGAAATAATATTCGTTTTTATTTTATACGTTTAAAATAGAAAATTGGATTTTTTTTTTTTTTTGATTACCAACTCGTGAAAGCAACATGAAAGGTGTACGAATTACAAATACAATCACTTCTACTTGGGAAATAATTCTCAAGTGTGTTAAGTTCCGTGTGGTGCTCTGTGGAGTGTAGTCAGTTCTACAAAATCAAAATGTATTTGCTCTAACATAGAACACAGATTCAGTGTGGGTTTTTGCTGCAACTTTGGACCTTACCTCCGGGGCCCCTGGTCAGATATAAAGCGACTTGTGTGAGCATTCAGACACGGCCCGTTTCCTGTCTTAATTACAGACAGACCACCTTTCTCAGATTTCCAATTGTGTGTCATGTTCCTTTGAATTCTCTTGTATTTATACTTTCTGGCAGGCCTAGCCGCACCCTAAATGAAACGACAGAAGAATGTGACACTTCCTTTCCAACGTCAGGTCTCTGCAGTCACCCTTTAAGGACTCGGCCCTCTGTCCTGAGTCTGAGCCCAGTTGGGGAGGGATCACACGCGCGAAAGGAACGGAGTTAAAGGGGAGGCCTCAAGTTTAAATAGTCATGGTGCAACCGTGTTTCATCAACTAGGAAAGTTCGCGCACGGGGTCAGGATTTGGTTCCAGGAATTCTTTTCCCCCCACTGTTACTATTTTTAAAAATGATTTGCCATCGGAGTTAAAGGTGGTGGCTGCGTGTGGAAACCCCGAGAGGAGGTTTCAGAACTCAAAGCCGCCTGAGGACCCGAGGCCCGGAGTGGCCCCGTCGTTGGTGTCTTCCTGGCTCTCTGAGCAAGCTTGTGTGTTGGCAGAGGCCCTTCTCGGGGGTGGGCAGTCCGCATGCAGCTCGAGGGCTGGTCAGCCTCGACAGAGGGACCCCCAGCCGCTGCCATCACCCCTTTTGTACAGTTTCCAAGCCTTTCCCTGCTGCTCGGTTCTGAGCGGGGAGCCGCCTAGGCCCCCCTCACCATCCCTTGACGCTTGGGCCACCAGGAAGGTACCGGAGCCGTAGGCAGATCACAGCGCTCCTGACACCTTGTCAACGCGCCTTGTCCCCTCCTCCCTTTGCAGCCACGGGGGACATCTGTCACAGCCGCCTTTGCTCCCTCTCACCGCTCCCCAAACTTTTTGTGCTGTTGTTGCTAAAACATCTCGCTTTGCCTTCTAATATACCCAAAGACGTCCACTTTTCTTGTAAAAACCCAAGCTGCATTTTTCGGTTTGGGCCTTGTTTTCCGTCCTAAGTCTTCTGTTGTTCTTGAATGTTCTCCAGGCTTCTGTATGCTTATCCCATACTGGGGAGCCAGACCCGAGTGCAGCCTTCCTGGGATGGTGCTCAGGGTTGATGCGGGCTTTCTGACCTCTGTCGCCCAAGTGTGGCTGATGGGGCCGTGTCCGCTAAAGGCAGATACGGGCCTGCCGTCAGCACACACAGAAAAAGAGCAGTTCTAGAAGGCGCTCAGTCAGGCCAAAAATGATCAGATGGGAGGGAGTATGTGGTTTGCCTTTTAACTAATTGCCTGGGATATGTAGTTAATCAAATTAGAATTTGTTTCCTTTTACTTTAAAGTTTCATCTTATAAACAAATCACTAACACACAGAACCTGCCCTTGATAGAAAGCAAGCCCTCCCTTGGTCCACGTGCCATGGGGGTCCACAGAACTGTGAACTTGAAGGGCCCGTAGGGAAACGTCCCATCAAAGACCTGATGCCTCAAGCTTCCTGCTTTATTTACGCAGACAGATGTTTTCTGCCCTCTGTGCACCGCAGCCTGATCTAAACTTTACAGCTATTGAATGCATGTTGCCTTGGAAATGCAAATAAAATCATGTATGGCTCTGAGCTGCTAGGGTTCAGTTTTCCCTTTGTAAAAGTGAAGTTGAACCTGAGAGTCTCTCGAAATGACTGCTCGTTATCTACAAAGGATCACACACACACACACACACACACACACACACACAAATGAGAAACTTCATCCACGACAGAAAATAAAAATAATGACCGGTTCATGTTTTTCAGTGTGTGAAATATGCTCTGAGGTTAAACTTGGGCCGATTTCTGCATCTTTTATAACTCTGATTAGTTGAAGACTCTACCGCTTTTTATTATTTTCTTTTTGTTCCTTTTAATGTTTATTGTTGAGAGAGAGAGAGAGAGAGAGAGAGAGAGAGAGTGGGGGAGGGGCAGAGAGAGGGGGAGACACAGAACCCGAAGCAGGCTCCAGGCTCTGAGCCGTCCGCACAGAGCCCGACGCGGGGCTCGAACCCACAAACCCGCGAGATCGCGGGCTGAGCCACAGTCGAACGCTTTGCCGACGGAGCCACCGCCCTGAGGTTTCGGGGGCACCAGCGGCCTTTCCTCTGTTCGCCAGGCGAGCAAGCTAAAGCGACACACCCGCTCGCACACGGGGGAGCGTCCCTTCCAGTGCAGCCTGTGCAGCTATGCCAGCAAAGACACCTACAAGCTGAAGCGACACATGAGGACACACTCAGGTGAGGACGGGCCCTGCGGGCGGCCCAGGGGCTCGGCCGGTGCCCTGTCGCCCCGCCACCCAGTTAGAGCTCGGGCGGCAGAGTGAATTTCTTTGTGCTTTTCCGACACGGGGATCTGGATCCGCACGTCTGCGCCTGTTTGGCGCGGAGGGAGGCCACGTGAGTACCGTGCTGGGACCCCGCGGGGCTAAGTAGGACGCCGTCCAGTGCCTGCTGGCGAGGTTTGTCGGGGAGCTCAAAGTCACATACTTAACCGACCCTTCAGGTTTTTTTTTTAAAGTTTATTATTTTATTTTGAGAGAGAGATGGAGAGTGAGAGAGTAAGCAGGGGAGGGGCAGAGAGAGAGGGAGACACAGAATCCGCAGCAGGTTCCAGGCTCTGAGCTGTCAGCCCAGAGCCTGACGCGGGGCTCTAACGCACGGACCGCGGTATCGTGACCTGAGCCGAAGTCGGACGCTTAACCGTCTGAGCCACCCGAGGCGCCCCGGGGACCCTTCAGTTTTAAGGCAAAACGTAAAGTGTGCTAGTTTCGTGCTTCGTAATGCCCCTCACCTGTTGGCCCGTCCTTCGGCTGCCCCCCCCCCCCGCCCCGTCCTGTGGAAACTACCAGTTCTCTGTATTTATGAGTCTGTTTCTGTCTGTTTTGTTCCAAAGATCCCGCATATAAGTGACAACGTAGGTATTTGTCTTTCTCCATCTGCCTCTTTCACGGAGGCCGACGCCCCCTAAGTCCGTCCATGTTGTTGGAAATGGCAAGATTTCATTCTTGTTTTGTGGCTGGACGATATTCCGTTGTGTATTTACCACATCTCCTGTAGCCATCCATCTGTCGGACCCTGGGCTGCTTCCGTATCTCGGTGTTTGTAAATAATGCTGCAGTAAACGTACGGGGGCACATGTCTTGGCGAATCACTGTTTTCGTTTTCTTCGCGTAAATCCCCAGAAGTGGCATTCGTGGATCGTGTGGTATTTCTAGTACTCGCTTTGTGGGGTTTTTTGTTTGTTTGCTTGTCTGTTTGTCTTTTTGGTACGAAGGATGCGTTTCCGTGGACATCTCGGGTCTTGATGCCACGGCAGGAACCGGATAGCTAAGTGACGAGTCAGCCGCCAGATGTTAGGAGAGCCGCCCGTCTGGGCCACTGTCCACACAGCCCCACTCGACCCAACGCTGTCTGTCTGGGCTTGATTTAGGAACCCGGCACAAACTGTGGGGCTAAACGGTTGGGGGAAGGGTGGAGAAAGGAGCCCTGGGGACAGCAGAAAAGCTTTTGGCTCCCAAGACCTTTGGGGAGGTTCAGGGCTTGCTGGGCGAAGCTGCAGTGCAGAGGGTCACTTTTGTCATCCGTGTCACAGGTGAGAAGCCCTACGAATGCCACGTGTGCCACACACGCTTCACGCAGAGCGGCACCATGAAAATACACGTTCTGCAGAAGCACAGCAAGAATGTCCCCAAGTACCAGTGTCCACACTGTGCCACCATCATCGCAAGGAAGAGCGACCTGCGTGAGTGTCTGGCTTAATGAGCTTCCTTTAACTACGGTATTTACGGGCTCCTCGGAGGCGCATCCTGGACCCTGGAGCCCTGGGCCTGGTTACAGGGAGGCAGCTGGGCTGCAGGACCTACTCTGGAAGAGGGAGGGTTTTTTCCCCAGCGGTCCTGTGGCGCCATCTAGTGGCGAGACTGAAGAGGTGCAGTTTCATGGCTGGTTTCGGAGCGCTGGCCGAGGGCCCGTTTCGTTGCAGGTACACCCGATGACAGTCACAGGTATTTCAGCTCCTACAGCATTTTCACAGGTCTCGTTTTATCCCACCCTAGGCCTGCTTCTACAGATGAAGCAGATGATGAAGGAGCTTAGAGACATAGAGTGATCTGTCCCCAAGTCCCCCGAGTCCGGAGGTGCAGGGAGCCCGCAGGTGGCCTCGTTATAGGTTCTGACTCTGTTAATGTCCCCACCAGTGATGCTCCGCAGAATTTTCCTAGGCTCTTGCTGTAATCCTCAAAAGTTCTGGCGGCCGAAGTGGCAAAAGTGAGGACCAAAACCAGTCCTCCCCTTAAGGAACTCCCTTCAGCAAAGGAGGCCAGCCAGGGCCTGAAATCCTTTATTGTGACATGGTTACGTCCCCTTTGTGGCACAAAACACCACAGAACCCGCCGCAAGCGACTCCAAATGCCAGGGTTAGGACTCGGGGTTTTACCCTGCCCGCAGGGAAAACCAGGCATGTTCAGCAGTGGGGTCGTGGTGGGCACAGCCGTCAGCGAATGAGCATCCCTGCTTTGTCTCGGGGTCCCTGGGCTTCCCATTTTCCGTGAACTTCTTTCTCTTTCCAAAGTATGTAACGTTGTGATGCTCAAAACACGTTAGCAGATGTACAAGTCGCCGGTTTGCCCGGAGAAAACCCTGGAGACGAGGTGCACTGTTTGGAAAACATTTCTGAAAGGGTGAGGGTGTTTAATGAAGCTTTAAAATTTTTTTTTGAAGTTTTTTTTTACATTTTATTAATTTTTGAGATAGAGAAAGTACGGGGGGACAGAGAGAGGGAGAGAGACAGAATCCGAAGCAGGCTCCAGGCTCTGAGCTAGCTGTCAGCACAGAGCTGACTCGGCACTCGAACCCACGAACCGCGAGATCACAACCTGAGCTGAAGTCGGACGCTCAACCGACTGAGCCACCCAGGTGCCCCAAGAAGCTTTAACTTTTAAAAATCTAGAACATTCTGTCAACGTTACTGGAGTTACCGGCATGCCACAAAACACAGCCCCGTGGGACTTTGTAGGGCACAAGGGTCACAAGCCTGTTGCCGAGAAAGGAAACAAGTCTCTGACAGCTCGACGGAGTGATGTAGGTTACATCTCCTTTCAGCAGGTGGCCCTCCCCATGGACCCCTGTAAGATGCTTTGTGAGCGAGTGAAGTCTCCCTTCCTGCCGCTGTGGGAGAAATCAGACTCTTACATGCCTGAGACAGCACGACTAGGGTGCACCCCCGCCAGCTGTCCCTTTTTGCTTGGCCTCTTACACAAAGGATCACAAACCACCGTGCTTCAGACTCCATTCAGCAGAAATTATTCCAGAGCGTGTCCAATCAGACCTTACCGCAAGTCCTGCATGCGTTAGGACAGAGGCAAAAACAGGGCATTGACTCTTAACACGACACTTGGACTTTTTTTTTTTTTTTTTTCAGTTAAAATCCAGAGGTTGTGTCTTTGTTATGTAAAACCACCGTAAGGCTATCCTAAAAACCTGCCCACGCCTCGCTGATAAGGTTCTCAAGGCGCTTTGTTAAATGAACACAATAGGTGGGACGTGCCGTGCCTTAAGTGACATTGAAATCCACGTCAAAAGAGTAATTCCTGGGCTTGGCAGCCTGTGGTTCCCTCTGAGCAGTGCTGCACAGCACCCAGCAGGGAATGGCTTCGTTCCCTGAGAGACACTTGGCAGTATCTGGAGGCATTTTGGTTGTCACAGCTGGGGAGGAAAGGAATCTTAACTGGAATCTAAATATTCTCAGTGCCCAGGACACGCCCCCCCCCCCGCCCACCCCACCAAGAAGAAACCAGCTCCATAGCGCTGAGGTCTAGAAGCCCTGACTCAGAGGGGAGGGGAGAGTAGCTGACCGAACACCGTTCTGCCGTATAACGTTCTGTAACTATTCTAGGTGTCCACTTGCGCAACCTGCATACTTACAAAGCCACGGAAATGAAGTGCCGTTACTGTACCGCCGTCTTCCACGAACGCTACGCCCTCGTTCAGCACCAGAAAACCCATAAAAATGAGAAAAGGTTCAAGTGTGAATACTGCTCTTATGCCTGCAAGCAGGTACTCGGTTTCAGCCAGTTTGGGGAGGCGGCGGGAGGCAGTGGTGTACGGAGGGAGGGAGGGTTGGGGTTCCCCATCGCTTTGAAAATCGTGAAAAAAAAAGATCATGCTTTGGTGAGAGAGACGGTTCAGAATAACCCGAAAGCAGCCGTGAGCCAATACTTGAAAGCAGCACTTCGTCAAAGTGTGGTTTACAGACCCCTGGAGGTCCCTGCAGCCAGTCGGGGCCGAAAGATCAAAGTTCTTGTCGTTAGATGACTGATTCATGCCGATACATTATTTGCCCTTTTCACCGTGTTGACATCGGCCGTGAAGGCGCCACAGCAGCAGAGGTGACTGAGAACAAGCAGAGCAGTCACCCCAGGCTGGTCTGGCGTCTGCTGTGTTCTTCACCTTCACGCACAGCCGCAAAAGTGAAGGGTGGTTTTACTTAAGAATGTCCTTGATAGAGAGTAACAGTTCTCAGCTTCATTCAGTCTTGACCCAGGATACTCATCTTTTTTTTTCTTTTTTTGATGTTTATTTATTTTTGAGGGAGGGAGAAAGAGTGTGAGTGGGTGGGGGCAGAGAGAGAGGGAGACACAGAATCCAAAGCAGGCTCCAGGCTCCCAGCTGTCAGCACAGAGCCCAACACGGGGCTCGAACTCATGAACCTGAGATCATGACCTGAGCCAAAGTTGGACGCTTAACTGACTGAGCCACCCAGGTGCCCCTAGTTACTCATCTTTGAATAACAGAGCCCCTGTGCTGTCTTCCAAAGCACAGCACCTGTCTGCAGGGAATCACCTGTGGCATTGTGTGAGTTGCCAGCCCAACTAGCCACTTTTTTCGTGAACCGCTGTTTTCACTTGGGAGAACAAGAGATAGGCAAACTCTCCTGCTTCAGTCATTGGACATTTGGCAACATGCAGTGCCTTTTTCTTGAAAGTAAATGAAGTGAGGGGTGCCTGGGTGGCTCAGTCGGTTGAGCGTCCGACTTCGGCTCAGGTCATGATCTCACGGTCTGTGAGTTTGCACCCCGCGTCAGGCTCTGTGCTGACAGCTCGGAGCCTGAAGCCTGCTTCGGATTCTGTGTCTCCCTCTCTCTCTGCCCCTCCCCCGCTCATGCTCTCTCTCTCTCTCTCTCTCTCTCTCTCTCTCTGTCAAAAATAAATAAACATTAAAAAAAAAAAGTAAATGAAGTGAGTCCGTCACTTCAAGGAAAATGTGGTTGCCAGAGATACAATCCCATCTGTCAGGAGGAAATTACAATTAGAAATCTGTACATCCACCACCATGAGCTTGACAAACTTTCTGACACTTGAAGACTTCTCTAATGAGATGGGAGTGATTTTAAGAAAGCATTTTCGGGGCGCCTGGGTGGCGCAGTCGGTTAAGCGTCCGACTTCAGCCAGGTCACGATCTCGCGGTCCGTGAGTTCGAGCCCCGCGTCGGGCTCTGGGCTGATGGCTCGGAGCCTGGAGCCTGTTTCCGACTCTGTGTCTCCCTCTCTCTCTGCCCCTCCCCCGTTCATGCTCTGTCTCTGTCTGTCCCAAAAATAAATAAAAAACGTTGAAAAAAAAAAAATTTTTAAAAAAAAAAAGAAAGCATTTTCTTATGTAGTGAAGTGTGACAACGTTTAGAAGCCCTCCATAACTCGGTAAACTGATAGTTTTCCAAATGACCAGTCTGTTATTTTAGAAAATCATGCATAGATAGAATATTCACTCAAAGTATAAGATCGGGGCGCCTGGGTGGCTCAGTCGGTTAGGCGTCCAACTTCAGCTCAGGTCACGATCTCGCGGTCCGTGAGTTCGAGCCCCGCGTCGGGCTCTGAGCTGATGGCTCAGAGCCTGGAGCCTGTTTCCGATTCTGTGTCTCCCTCTCTCTCTGCCCCTCCCCCGTTCATGCTCTGCCTCTCTCTGTCCCAAAAATAAGTAAACATTGAAAAAAAAATTTAAAAAAAAAGTATAAGATCAATGAATTTTCATGTAATGGAGTACTAAAAGGACCCTCTTCCCCACATGTCTTTCCTCTCACCCTCCGTCCCAGGACACCATCGCTCAGTCCCACGTTGAAAGTCAAGGTCCCACCAAGGCCACGCTGTCCTGGAAGGGGGCTGGAGGCAAGACGTGTGGGAAGAGAGCACCCCCAAGAGAAAACCTTGTAGGAATATAGTTTGGTTATGAACAGTAACATAGAAGTGGGTGTGTGTTTCCTCTGCATGGTCAAAGCATTTTTTTTTAATTTTTTTTTTTTAACGTTTATTTTTGAGACAGAGAGAGAGACAGAGCATGAACAGAGGAGGGGCAGAGAGAGAGGGAGACAGAGAATCTGAAACGGGCTCCAGGCTCTGAGCTGTCAGCACAGAGCCCGACGCGGGGCTCGAACTCACGGACTGTGAGATCATGGCCTGAGCCGAAGTCGGTCGCCCAACTGACTGAGCCACCCAGGCGCCCCAGTCATAGCATTTTAAATAAAACAAATAAAATGGGTACTTTCGCTTGACTTTATATATATTTTTGTCATGCTTCTCCAAAATTTTTTAAAGCTTACTTATTTATTTGAGAGAGAGAGAGAAAGAAAGAGAGAGAACGGAGGAGGGGCAGAGAGAGGGAGAGAGAGAATCCCAAGCAGGCTCCACACTAAGTGCAGAGCCTGACACGGGGCTTGAACTCACGAACGGTGTCATCATGACCTGAGCGGAAACCAAGAGTCAGATGCTTAACCGACTGAGCCATCCAGGTGCCCCAGCTTCTCCAGGTTATTTACTTGGGTCAATCTTAGTTAAAATTCCTAATTATTTCTTTGCTAAGAACAGTTATTATCAGCTTTATGCTTTTAAATGGATATTAAGGTTTGTCCTAATACTTATCAGGAAGGTAAGAGGCGTAATGTACTTCCAATGCCAAATAGCCATGGAATTGAAACTCTGATGTTAGATTTTAAGTTTGCAGGTTCCTTCTGCCCTTTGTAAACTCGGGTCATTGCAGATAGTTCTAGAAGAAGGGCTGCTAGTCCATGAGGCCTCTTGGAGGGACAAATGATTATCGTTTCCCTCCCGAAGGAATGTTCTACCACATTCCCTGAGGGGCTGTGGGACCCGCGAGGCCCTCGTCAGTGGCCTGATGGTGGACAAGTTTGTTTCCTAGATAGCCAGACCGTGCTGCCCGCATCACTAACCACATTGACATTGTGTGTGCCATCATTTTTTGTAATCACGCATTCATCCTTAGGGAGGGAAAAAGGTGTATAAGAAATAACGTCAAGGACTAAAAACAAAACCCCTGTAAATATTAAACCTCTCATTTCCCTCCCCTTCTCTCCTAGGAACGCCATATGACCGTTCACATACGTACCCACACCGGAGAGAAACCATTTACCTGCGTCTCGTGCAATAAATGTTTCCGACAGAAGCAACTTCTAAATGTGCACTTCAGGAAATACCATGATGCAGACTTCATCCCGACTGTTTACCAATGCCCCAAGTGTAGCAAAGGCTTCTCCCGCTGGGTAAGCTCACTTAACTCACAGTAAACCTTACTTCTTGCAAAGAGTCCTCTGTTTCACAGGCTCTGACACACTCAGGGAGTTTAAACCCAATTATAGAAACTTGCCGGGGCTTAAGACGGCATCTGCCTGGCCTTGGGGAAGTGGTTATTCGTTTGTTTGGAGTCACAAAGCTCTTGCAAATCGTATGAAAGTGTGGTCTCCCCTTTCCATGAAAAAAGACGGCTCTACAAACAAAACCTTGCAAATGGTTTTAGAGAATTCTCATACTCCCTGGAGTCCACAAGAACCACTGCTCTTAAATGTAACATTTTAACATTGTTCCTGTGAATTAGATTTAGGCTGTTTCCCAGAGAGAATGCAATTTTCGAAATGTCTCAGAGACGTTCTTCAAATAGTATTGTTGGTACTCTGCTAAGAGATGCGTTTACTCTTCGGCGTTACTCTCTTTAGGTGCTGTGTGAGTGATCTGTTGCCATATGACAAATCGTTTCGAAACTTAGTGGCTTAAAACAACATTTATTTCCTCACACTTTCAGTGGGTCAGGAATTTGGGAGGGGCTCGGCTCGGTGGGTCTGCTTCATCGTCTCTCAGGAGGTTACCGTCAGGATGTCATCAGGATGTCCACTCCCAAGATGGCGCCCTCCCATGGCTGTTGGCAAGGGTCTTCAGTTCCTCACCACGTGGACCATTCCATTGGGCTGCTCGAGGGGTCTCATGACCCAGAGTAGGCGAGAGGGAGCAAGGGGGAGGCCACTGTGACTTTTGTCACCTACTTTTTAAAGTGACCCATTACCTCTGTTCATTAGAGATGAATCACTAGGGGTGCCCTGGTGTCTCGGTCGGTTAAGCGACCGACTGGCTCAGGTCACGATCTTGTGGTTCGCGGTTCGGGACTTCGAGCCCCGCAGCGGGCTCTGCACTGATGGTGTGGAGTCTGGTTGGGATTTTCTCTGTCTCTCTCTTTCTGCCCCTCCCCAGCTTGTGCACGCTCTCGATCTCTCTCTTTCTCTCAAAATAAGGTAATGAACATTAAAAACTTCAAAAAAGAAGCAAATCACTAGGTCCAGCCCACACCCAAGAGGTGGGGGATGAAGTTCCCCTTGAAAGAAAGAGTGTCACAGAATTCGTGGGCATTGAAAAAAATACCACAGATGATGAGCCAGATCTCTAGACAGTGTATATGCTCCAGGCTCACTTCATAAAAGTTCTGAATTATCTGTAGTTGACTGTTTTTGTGGGGAAAGCTTTATACCTTTTCTCTCTGTGTTTTTCTGGGTAGTGTAGTGACGTAATTCCAGAGTGTTAATACTCTTAGTTCAAAATTTCAAATACAAGTTGTGACAATAGTCCGAAAACAGCATTCATACAGACTTAGCATTGTCAAGGGTCAACATTGGAAAGATTCTGCCTTTTGGCGGGAAGAATAAGAAAACAGAGAAGGGGTGGAGAGTCGGCCTCATAGAATTCCTCAGAGCAAACGGTCAGCAGTCTTGAAAGTTTTCCTCGCATTCAAGAGAGCGCATGGGGACTTGGATCTAGAACACAGACATCCCTCGGAGATATTGCAGATTGAGATATTGCAGTAAAGCAAACGTCACAATAAAGTGAGTCAAAAGAATGGTTTGGTTTCCCGGGGCATACGAAAGCTACGATGATGCTGTGCTGTAGTCCATTAAGTGTCCAATAACAACATGCCTTAAAAAAAGCATGTATCGTAATTTAAAAATACTTCACGGCTGACAAATGGTGACCACCAGAGCTTTCGGCAAACGGTGATAGCTGATCACTGATCACCGTAACAAATATAATAATAACAAAAAAAGCTTGAAATATTGTAAGAATTGGAGCCCTCCTCCGTTGCTGGTGGGATTTGAAATAGGAGAGGCCGTTGGGGCCCCTGGGGGCCTCAGTCGGTGGAGCGTCCGACTTCGGCTCAGGTCACGATCTCACGGTCCGTGAGTTTGAGGCCCGTGTCGGGCTCTGTGGTGACAGCTCCGAGCCTGGAGCCTGCTTTGCATTCTGTGTCTCCCTCTCTCTGCCCCTTGCCCGCTCACGCTCTGTCTCTCTCTCTCTCTCAAAGATGAACAAACGTTAAAAAAAATTAAAAAAAAAAAAATAAAGCTAGAGTAATCACAGCAGGGTGTGTTAGTGAAAGACCAGACACATGGATGGAGCAGAGAGCCCAGACAGACCCTGTGAACACAGTCTGCCGATCTCTGACCAAGGAGCAAAGGTGATGCAATGGACAAAATACCACCTTTTCAGCCAACGTACTGGAGGAACTTGAATCCACGTGGAAAAAAAAAAAAAAAAAACAAAACCCTAGACCGAGACCTTATGCCTTTCGCAAAAATTAATTCAAAATGGTTACAGACCAGGGCGCCAGGGCGGCTCAGTGAGTTAAGCGTCCGACTCTTGGCTTCAGCTCAAGTCATGATCTCACGGTTTGTGAGTTCGAGCCCTGTGTCGTGCTCTGTACCGTCACCATGGAGCCTGCTTGGGATTCTGTCTCTCTCCCACCTCAAAATAAATAAGCATTTTAAAAAATGGGTCACAGACCTAAATGCGAAATGCAAGGCTATAAAACTCCTGAGGGTAACATAAGAGAAAATCTAGATGACCCTGGATGTGGTGACGACTTTTCACAGATAATACCAAAGGCACCCTCCATGACAGAAATCATGGATGAGCTGGCCTTCACTAAAATGAACAATTTCTGGGGCGCCTGGGTGGCTCAGTCGGTTGGGCGTCCGACTTCGCCTTGGGTCATGATCTCGCGGTTTGTGAGTTTGAGCCCCGCGTCGGGCTCTGTGCTGACAGCTCGGAACCTGGAGCCTGCTTCGGATTCTGTGTCTCTGCTCCACTCGTGCTCTGTCTCTCTCTGTCTCTCAGTAATAAAAACAGTTAAAAAAATTAAAAATAAAATAAACTGAACAATTTCTGATTGGAGAAGACACGCCACAGACAGGGAGAAAATATATGCCAAAGTCACCTCTGATGAAGGACTGTCGTCCAGAATACACAAAGAGCTCTTAAAACTTAAAATCCTAAGGGAACAGACACCCCGGTTAACAAATGGGCCGGGGACGTTGTTACATACAGACCCCTCACCCGAGAAGACGCACCGGTGGCAGATAAGCCCGCGAAAAGATGCTCCGCGTCGTACGTCATCAGGGAAATGTAGTTAGGACGAGACCCCACCACGTACCTATCAAAATGGCCCAAATCAGGAACCCTGACGACCCCAGATGTCGGCGAGGATGTGAACAGCACAAGCTCTCATTCGTTGCTGGTGGGAATGCGAGGTGGCACGGCCTCTTGGGAAGAGTTTGATGGTTTCTTACAAAACCAAACGTAGTCTTACCGTACGGTCCCGCACTCACACTCCTGTTCACCTGAAGGAGTAGAAAACGTAAATCCACACAGAAACCCACACGTAGGTGTTTGTAGCAGCTTTATTCCTAACTGGCAAAAGTCGGAAGCAGCCAAGACGCCTTCCAGTAGGTGATGGATAAGTGAACCGTGGTCCATCCAGACGATGGAGTGTTATCCAGGGCTGAGAAGAAACGAGCCATGCAGCCATGCAGCCATGCAGCCATGAAGACAGAGAGGAACCTTAAGCGCGTATCACTAAGTGAACGAAGCCAATCTGGAAAGGGTATGCGCTATGATTCCAATGATGCGACGTTCTGGAACAAGCAGACCTGTGGAGACGGTAAAAAGATCGTGGTTTCCAGGGGTGGGGGAGCAGGGATGAACACATGGAGCGCGGAGGGTTTTTTAAGGCGGTGAAACCAACCTGTGTGATACCAGAACAGTAGATGCTTGCCATTATACGTTTGTCCAAATGCACAGAATGAACAACACCAAGAAGGAACCCTCGTGTAAACCGTGGACTTTGGGCGATTATGACGTGTCCAAGGAAGTTCATCAGGTTGTAACAAATGTACCCCCGGTTCTGGTGGGGGTGCTGATAACGGGGCGGGGGAGGCTGTGCCGGTGGGGGCAGGAGGATAAGGGAAATCTCTGACCTCCCTCCCAGACGCGCCATGAACCTAAGTCTGCTTTGAAATATGAAGTCTTTAAAAATAAATAAGCGCCTCTCGGGACATTTGAATCCAATTTAATTTCTAGAAAGTCAATCACTCGCAAACTTCCATTCTTTAACACGCAACAGGCAAGTGTATCTCCGTGCCTGAATGTCATAGGGCAAGGCCCCCTGCCTCCCCAGTAAAGGACCCGTGCCCTGGGTTCCAAACGCTCGCTCCCTCCTCTCTTGAGAAACATTCCTCTGACACATGTCTGTCCTATCGCTCTGCCCTCTGAGTCGCAACTAATCTAAACGTCATATCGGTTTACTTAAAATCTTAGCCCATTTACTGTTTAAAGGCTAGACGTGTTTTTGCTTATTAATCCAAAACCGACGCCCGGAGTCGTTAGCCAGGAGCCTCATGCATTTGGGGGAAGGTGGTGTGTGTGTGCACGTGTGTGTGTGTGCTTGGCTGGGGAAGGGGCCATTGTTGTCGTCATAGTCTCGAATCTGTGGCCCCCGAAGGCTTAGTTTGTGCACGGTCGTCATATAAACCCAGGGACTGGACAGCGTTCTTCTGTACGGGGCCGGTAGTAATATTTTCAGCTTCGCAGACCATCTTCTGGCCCAACTGCTCAAGTCTGTTGGAGCCCCCAAAACAGCTATAGACGGACAATTCGTAAATGAATAGACACGGCAGTCTTCCAGAAAACTTGCTTTACAAAATCCAGTTGGCCAGCTGGATTGAACCCTTGGGTCATTGTTTTCCCACCCGGAAGGGAACCAATTTAAATGACCTGTAACATCCTCCTTCTCCTTACACGTGAATCCTTCCCCTTCGGCCCATAAACCAGGACGGTCCAGTGGAGCACCCACTGAAGCTGAAGTGGAAATTAGGGGGGAGGTTTTATATAATCACCAAGTTGAATGGCACGTAGCAGTATCTTACTTTAGCATATGAACTATCCAAACGATGAAAAATTTCTAGCTTAATTTAAACCATCCTAAGTGTTCGCATGTAAGAATACATTGGTGAATAGTCTTGACCCAGAAATCTCTGACTTCCCTTTTCATTCTGAGTGTTGTATCTACATTCAGGTACCCCTTGTGGGGGCAAGTGACCATGTGACTCCGTCGGTTAAGTGTTCAATTCTCGTTTTCGGCTGAGGTCGTGATCTTACAGTTTGTGAGATCGAACCCCAAGTCAGGCTGTGTGCTCAGAGCACACATTGGGATTCTCTCTCTCTCTCCCTCTCTGCTCCTCCCCTGCTTGGGCACTCCCTCCTCTTTCAAAATAAACAGACATTAAAAAAATAACCCCATGCATGTTAGATCAGGAGAGGAGCTGGCAGGCCAGTAAAATATACATGGTATGTTACATATTTTCTTAAAATTGACAATCTATTGAATTTCTGGCTCAACATCAAACCTCACTTTGGACAGGGGACACATTCTAGAAGAACAGATTTTGTCTTCTCATTGACCTCTATGATAAAAAAAAATTTGGCTAGACCTAAACACAACAGAGGGGTCCCCTTTTATTTTATTAAAAAAATTTTTTTTAATGCTTATTTATTTTCGAGAGAGAGACAGAGCGTGAACGGGGGAGGGTCAGAGAGAGAGAGGGAGACACAGAATCTGAAACAAGCTTCAGGCTCCGAGCTGTCAGCACAGAGCCCGACACGGGGCTCGAACTCAGGAACTGCGAGATCCTGACCTGAGACGAAGTCAGATGCTCAACTGACTGAGCCCCCCGGGGGCCCCTAAAAGCCACCTTTTATTGTGCGAGACTCTACCAGGTACATGTTGCCCCATTTTCCCGTACCCGGGTCTCTAACTGTGGAATTTGAAATGACATTCCGCCGGTGATGCTGACTCCCGTGTGCTCTGTGTCGTCTCGCCGACAGAATAATATGCAGAGACATTCTGCGAAGTGTGACGCGGGCCAGGGAAAGCCGGCCGCCTCGGGCAAAGTGAGAAGAGTGAAGAGGAGAAAGCTGGCCGTCCTGAAAGAGGCAGGAAAGGAAGACGGTAACTCATTTTGAACAAACTGGGTTTTAATTTGAGAGTGATCTCCATGTTATTGCTTCCCGGGTGCTGAATGGTCCCGTGCAGGGGATTCACCCAGAAGCCCTAAGTGCCTGTCCCCGAAAGGTCCTGGGCCCAGCCCTGTGGCCGCTCCCTGCCACCTCGGGCAGGTGTTGAACTTCAGTTTGCCCCCTCTGGGTCATTGGCAAAGTGGAAGCGATTACTCGTGCAGGTGCAGAGAGCCCCAGGAGGCGTCCACGGCTCTCGTCACCGGGGTTCCTGGCAGACAGTCTAGCGAGGCTGAAGGCCGCCCTCCTCTGGAAGCCGGTGGCCTGTCACCTCTGCCTGGTGGAACTTCTGGGGCGTCATGTGCGTGTCCTGGGGCTGCTACAGCAAATGGCCATGCGCTGAGTGTCTCAGAGCATCACAGGCTCACCGTCTCCTAGCTCTGGGGCCCGGAAGTCCCAACTCGAGGTGTCGGAAAAGGTTGTCTTCCTCCTGAAGGTTCTGGAGCGATGCCTTCCTGCCTCTCCCAGCTTCTGGTGGCTCCCGGGGTCTCTCGGCCCATGGCCACATCCCTCCAGTCTCTGCCTGTGTCTTTGCACGGCTTTCCTCCCTCTTCTGTCTCTCGTTGTCTTTCTAAGGACACTTGTCACCGGATGTAGAGCCTGCCTGAAAGCTAGGATGATCTGTTCTTGAGACCCTTAACTTCATCGTATCTTCAAAGGCGTAAGGTCACATTCACAGCTTTCAGGGGTTAGGATGTGGACGTATCTTTTTGGGGGGTCGCTCTGGGCATCACAGTCTTTATCGTCTGGCCTCCGGGAGCCGACGTGGGTTCCCAGGTTAGAGCAAAATGGGTCTGAGTCCAGCCTGCCCTCTAAGAAGTTCTGCTCCACGAGGGGACAGACCTAGTGCTCCGGGCAGGCGTTCCGTTTACGTCCTCTATTCCCTTCATGAGGATCCTAGAACTGGAGAGACCCTAGACTGAGACCACACGACCTTCCCGCAAAAACAAACGGAAAACGTTTGCGTGGCCTCCTTATTCTGGAATCCCCTGTGTTTTGACCCCAGCCCCAATCCTCGAGCAGCGAATGTTCCCGCGGGTGGCAGTCAGCCCTTTCCCTACCTCAGAGTCACCTGGTACGATAAGGGAATGGCCCGGCCCAATTCGAATTCCGGGTAAACAGTGAATACGCGTTCAGCGTGAGTATATCCCATGCGCCGTTTGAGATATACTTGTACTAAGCAGTTACGCATGGTGCTTGGAACGTGGACAGCCGGGCTGGAGTTCTCCTGACCTGGGCTCTGCAACCTGCTCAGGCCTTCCTCAGTGTTCCTGAGTCTTCCTACCGGGGGCCAGAGCTCCAGCCCTCCTCCACCAGCTCCTGGCTTCTCCAGCAGCAGGGACAGGTCAGCCCACGGTGCTTGGGGGGGGGGACCCAGAAGAGAAGTGACGGTCACAGCATGGATATAAAACTGACGGTGTCATGAATACCACCTTCCGTGGTTTCCCCGAGGAGCGCCACCGCCCCTCCTGTCCCAGGTGTGAGGCCCCGCGGTGACCCTGTCCCCGCTCCCGACTCCACACTTCCCCTCCCCCTCCTGCCTGCCTGCCTGCCAGCCTGGAACACACACGAGAGGCCTAAGGAGAAACGAACCCCCGCCCGACGCCCACCCCTCCTGGTCCACAGAACTCCCATCACGTTCACCACGGACTCGCCCCCACCCCTCCCGGGTCCCTCCATCTGGCTCCGGCCCCAGCACACCACTGGGGTCACCAGGGGCTCCCTGTGACCACGTCCCGCTGGCCTCTCCCTGCTGCAGCCATAGGGCCACCGACTGGTCCCCCTCTTGACCCTCTCCCCTCTTGCTTGCTCAACAGGCATCCATCCTTCTGGAATTTCCTCTGGCTTCTCCAGCCACCTCGCCTTCTCCTCTTCTCCTCCCCACGGTTTTTCTCACCTTCGGTCCACCTCCGTATCACGTCCACACCTGCATACATGACTCTCACCCTCTCCCGTGGCAGGTCACTGGTGGTCTGGGACTGCAGCCCCCACGTAGCCTCCAGAGGGTGGGAGCGGATGTCCTGCTGCCTCGTGAGCGTCTCCCCTCTGCTGTCTCAAACCCAGTTCGTCTAAAACTGAAGTCTTGACACCCCGCCGCTGCCCCCGCCCCCACCCTCAGCCTCGTTCTCTCCTGCAGGCCTGATCCCCACTAGTGTTGGAAGCCAGGGCACCCAGGCAGCTGCCTCCCCCGCTGCCGTGGACCGGGTCCACCTGTCTCCCCAGGTCCGGGACCTCGTGTCAGCACCTGTCCCCCATCCTCGCGGCCCACCACCTGAACCCCTTCTCTGTGCACCAGCGCTCTGAAGACGGGGCCTTGGGTGTGGCCAGCCGCTCCCCGCCCTCCCAGGCAGCCAGCCATACTGGTCCCCCCACCCCAGCCAGGCCAGACTCACCCTCTCCTTTGCCCGGCATTCCTGGTAACTCGTCCACGGACCCCCAAGATCTCAGCTCTGACCCTTGACCAGGTCGCCCCGCCTCACGTACACCCCAGGCCCGGGCCTCTGCTTTGCACACCCCCACCTGGTGCTCAGCGTCCCAGTTATCTGCTGCTTCAGTGCCCGCTCCCACCCGCACTGAGCTCCCCTCCAAAGCGGGCCTGGCCCTCGGGTCCACACCAGGCCTGGCGTGAGCAGGGTTCATTCATTCCCACTTACGATCGAAAAATGAGCATAGCCCTTTACGGGACAAGACAAGTAGGTGAAACCCAGCTCAGATCTCCCAACCACCGTATAGAGATGCAGAGGCCAGGCTGCTGGGATCCTTGCTCCCGCTGGGACGGACCCTGAAGCGTCCATACACATGTATGACTTCCCGGTTAATTAGGCGCCCACTGGCTCCCGCTTCATACCTAAATGCAGTATTTTCTTTTCATTATCTAGTACACCAAGTCCTTAAAAAAACCTTTGACCAAATTTCATCCAAATAAGCCTTCCCTAGAAGATCAAATGATTGGGGACAGACTAAAGGTTTTTGAAAATGTCGCCCGTGGTCCGTGACCTGTTTGCAGTGGGGCAGAGTTAGAGCATCACAGCCTCCAGGCTGGCCACAGGCCCCCGTGGTTGGCTGACTGCCCCTGCCAGCACTGACCCCGAGCCTCCCGGACACTGGCCGGGAAATAAACGAAGAGTGAAGTCACAGGGGTGAAAAGTGGGTCCACATCTCTGCCCCCTCCCGCTGGGGCTCGGGCTGGTGTTTGAACAGGAGCACCACTTGGAGCAGGTCACCTGGGCACCAGGGGCACCTGGGAATGCTGCCTGGCCGGCAAACTCACCTTCCAGAAGGACGGAAACAGGAAGGCCCTCTCAGGTTTACTTTGACGCGCGGCGCGTATGAAAACATTTCTCGTACTTTTTTTAATGTTTATTTTTGAGAGAGAGAAAGAGAGAGAGCGCGAACAGGGGGAGGGGCAGAGACAGAGGGAGACCCAGAATCCGAAGCAGGTTCCAGGCTCCGAGCTGTCAGCACAGAGCCCGACGCGGGGCTCGAACTCACGAGCCGTGAGATCAGGACCTGAGCCAAAGTCGGAGGCTTAACCGACGGAGCCCCCCAGGCGCCCCTCATATTGTGGATGGTCAGCTGTTGGACCCCCAAGCAAAGCGTGAATTGAAACGAGTAACCCAGCTTAATGTTAGCAAAAACTACGACTTTGCACATCAAAGGTTTCGCACCTGTATTATCCAGATAATGGTCTGGCGTCTACTCCGCTGGGCTGGCGGGTCAGCTGTAGGCCACCTGGCTGTTCAGGGTAGGTCTTTGCAAGTGGCAGTTCCTTTGCGTTTGTAAGAACTCCGTCTTCGTCTTCGTAAGAACTCGGTCTTCGTGCTCTCCCCACACTCCCCACCCCCCCCCCAAAAAAAACCACAAGCAAACACATCTTCAAATGACCTTGAACCGACAGGAGGTAAAGCTTCGGTAGGCGTGGGCTCTTTGCCTCTCCGTGGGTGTTCTTGGGAAGTAATTTGGGAAATAGGGAGAGAGATGAAAATACTCGGATTTACAGCGATCTTCTATTTTTAAGCGCCCAGGGTTGGGCTGGCTATAAGCCGCAGGAGGGTGGGCGGGCTGGTTGTGGATCTGGGCGCGGCTCACAGGGTGCACCCAGCCGACTCTGCCCGAGTTCCCTGGCGGTAGGGACGAGTGCCCTGAGAGCTGCTGGCTGTCTTCCTTTCAGTGGAGTCGTTCCACGGGCACTGAGGCGAGACAGGTGAGGGGCTCAGCCACCATCTGGGTCTGTAGGATCTGCCCTCAACCTACAGCAGCGGCTGTCACTGGGGGCTCTTCTGCTTCCCAGCAGACGTACGGCCATGCCCGGAAACGTGTCTGGGTGTCCCAAGTGAGGAGGAGCGTTCTTCTGGCCTCCAGAGGGTAGAGGCCAGGTGTGCCCCCAAACACCACAACGCACGGGACAGGCCCCCAGTGGAGAATTGGTCCAGCCCTAAAAGCATAGAGGGCTGAGGTTCAGAAACCCCTGACTTCACGCCCATAGGTCCCATCAGATTACTTGTTCTGTCTTATAAATGGAAAGAATCATTTTCTAAAATGTTTGCTGCTAGGTTACAAATCAAAGGATTGTTTCCAAAATCTAAATGCACTGATTCTTTGGACTTTATTTTAAATTTGTCAAAACTCTGCCTCCCCGCCCCCACCCCCAGCCCCAAAAGACGCCACTAAGGAGGTCTCTGCTGTGAGCGTGAAGCAGTACCCGGGAGAGACGGTTCCAGTCTGTTACGGAGGCGTCGCGGTCGGAAACAAGGGCCTGGACGAAGACCTGAGCTGTGAAATGATCCTCCAAATGATGGACAAGTGACAGAGCTTCCCAGTTCGCGTTCGTAGCAGTCCATTCTCCGACAAGTTCGAATTTTGCGGCACGTTCTTTGAAACAAGTTCGTGACGATGGACGGTCTCGGTTTTTCCCAAGTGTGAGGTTAGTGCCCAGAATTATTTGCCCATTTTTTTGGACTGGATATTTAAACACAAAGAACACTGCAGGTGTTTCATAAAAGGCCCAAATCTTGAATTGGAGGATAAAACCTCAAAGCTATGAATTCACTCACTTGATCCTGCCGAGGTGGCCTGCAATGAAGGGGCCGTGATTTGGAGCCGTAATAGTTAGCAGTTGTACCACTAAGACTATTTAGTGCTTCAGCAAACAGCCAAAGCTGGGTACTTTCACCATTACATTTCTTTTTTTTTTTTAAGTTTTAATTAATTTTTGAGAGAGAGAGAGAGAGAGAGAGAGAGGGAGACACAGAATCCAAAGCAGGCTCCAGGTTCCGAGCTACAGAGCTCGAACCCACGAACCTCGAGATCATGACCTGGGCTGAAGTCCGACGCTTAACTGACTGAACCACCCAGGCTCCCCTCACCGTTATCGTCCTAACATGAGTTTTTAAACCTAAACAACTAGTTTGATACCGTTTTTTAAAATACAAATGAATTTTCCATAAAATTTAAAGGCACCGTAATACCTTCAATGCGTTCTCAATTCAACAAGAGAGATCTTAATGTTTTAAAAATAACCGAGTGGAAAATGGCAACCTCTGGATTAGAGAGTGATGCCTAATTATTTTAGTTTGGTGACTGAGCAAGGTACAGTTTGAGAGTTTGTATTCTTCCTAAATTATGTTTTTTGGTGGGTGTGAAATTTTCCCTTTGGACATTCACTGTCACTGCCCAGCAGGTCAGTTCGCCTCTCTTTTGTTTCGCTGAAACTGCTTCGTTTATGCTTTTTAAGTAATTAGCAGAGAGAGAAGAAAACGTGATGAAATGTGTACCTGTAAAGAATGTATACTCTGTGATGCCCTAACGGGCGGGGGAGTGTTTCTCTTTCGCCAGTTGACGAGGCTTTTCCCAACGCCAAGCATTAAGCGAAATGCCTCGTTAGAACCTAAAAGTAACTAATACCCACCTTCATAGAGATATATTTTTCATACTTTTCTTCTTAGCTCAGCAGCTGCTTTTGCTCTGAACTTCCCCCCTTAGTTTAACATCATTGATACGGGTCCCAAATGCCAGTTTCTTGGCTTGATTGACATAGAATGGGCAAATAAAATTGGGAGATATTAGAAATGTGCATCATGATGATTTGATACATGGGTACATTGTGGAAGCGACGCCTCCCATCGGTGAACTAGATTCAAATTCTTAAGATGCTGGTCTGCTCTCCTAAGCCCAGAGCCCGGTGTCCCGGGAACGTAGAAGCACCTTCCAGCGGGAAGGGCATTCTTTTCATGCAGCACAATAGTTGAGTTCACATAGTAAGACTTGAACCCTGTGGTCTCTTGCGTGCCGTCATTGTGACTATTTGACCTCTTGTAACACTTCCTTCCTCTTTGTTGTTTCAAGATGTTTTGCATAACTCAATAAAATGAAATGACTCAAAATGGCTCTCTTCGTTTTATGTGAATGGCGGTTCTTAAAAACGTGGATGTGGAGAAACTGGAACCTTGGGCGCTGTTTGGTGGGAACGTAAACTGGTGCGGCCACTATGGAAAATAGTATGGAGGTTCCTCAACAAATTAAAAATAGAATTAGCAGGGGCGCCCGGTGGGGCTCGGTCGGTTGAGCGTCCGACTCTTGGTTTTGGCTCGGGTCACGATCTCACAGGTCCACGGGATCAAGCCCCGTCTCAGGCTCTGAGCTAAGAGCGTGGAGGCTGCTTGGGATTCTCTCTCTCCCCGCCTCTCTCTCTGCCCTTCCCATGCGTGCTCTCTCTCTCAAAATAAATAAGTGGTGGAAAAAATGGTTACGAGAGTGAATTCTCATTGTCTGTATTTTACTACGATTAAGTTTTTTTGTTCTTTAAGAAGAACACAAGAAACGCGTTTGAAAGTACAAGAGCGATACGTAGCTAAACCCCACCAACGACTCTTCAGCCGTCTTTTGTAGGTAATTTGCAGGATATCGCATGCATCACACCTCTCTCAGAATAAAAATAAATAAACATTAAAAAAATAGAATCACCCTATGAGCCAGTACCTTGGTTACATACCCCTAAAGAATTGAAAGCGGGGTCTCAAAGAGATATTTGTATGCCCACGTTCGCAGCGCCGTCATTCACAATAGCCCAAAGGTGGAAACAAGCTAAATGTCCAGCAGTGGATGAATGGATCAATAAAATGTGCTCTATCCATACGGTGGAATATAATTCTGCCTTAAAAAGGAAGGAAATTGTAACACAGGCTACAGCACGGACGAACCTTGAGGCTACTATGCTCGGTGAGGTCAGCCAGGCACGAGCAAATACCCTTGTGTGTGGGACTGAGAGTCGCCCAGTTCATAGAGACAGAAAGCGGAACGGTGGCGACCAGGGGTTGGGGGTAGGGAATGGGGAGTTAGTGTTTAGTGGGGTAGGGTTTCACTTTTGCAAGACGATAATCCGAGCTCTGGAGGTTGGTTGCACCACAGCGTGAACGTTCTCAACACTACTGAGCTGTACCCTTAAAAATGGTGTGCAGGGGGCGCCTGGGTGGCTCGGTCGGTTGAGCGTCCAACTTCGGCTCAGGTCATGATCTCGCGGTCTGTGAGTTCGAGCCCCGCGTCGGGCTCTGGGCTGATGGCTCGGAGCCCGGAGCCTGTTTCCGATTCTGTGTCTCCCTCTCTCTCTGGCCCTCCCCTGTTCATGCTCTGTCTCTCTCTGTCTCAAAAATAAATAAACGTTAAAAAAATTAAAAAAAAAATGGGTTTGGTGTTGATCTGGCTGCATTTCAAGGATGAGAGACGCAAAAAACTCCCATGCTGTTCCGCCTTCTTGACCCGCTCTGTACACTTAGGGTGCCTGGGCGGCTCAGTCGGTTAAGCGTCCGACTCTTGATTTCGGCTCAGGTCTCGATCTCCCGGTTCGTGGGTTCGAGCCCTGCGTCGGGCTCTGCGCTGACGGTGTGGAGCCTGCTTGGGATTCTCGCTCTCTCCCCGCCCCCCACCCCGCCCCTCCCACGCATGCCCTCTCTCTCAAAATAAATAAATAAATGCTTCTAAAAAACGGGTAAGAGAGTAAATGTCTTCTTATGTATTTTACTACAATTAAATGTTTTTGCTTTAAAAAGAGCACAAGAGGGGCACCTGGGTGGCTCAGTCGGTTGGACGACCAACCTCGGCTCAGGTCAGGATCTCACAGTCCGTGAGTTCAAGCCCCACGTCGGGTTCTTGCTGACAGCCCGGAGCCTGGAGCCGGCTTCGGATTCTGTGTGTCCCTCTCTCTCTCTGCCCCTCCCCCACTCGCACTCTGTCTCTCTCTCAAAAATAAAAAAATGAAAAAAAAACCATTAAAAACATTTTTGTAAAAAAGTTAAAAAAAAAAAAAAAAAAGAACACAAGAAACATGTTGGAAAGTACAAGACCAGTATGTATCTAAGCCCCACCAACTCTTCAGCCGTCTTTTGTAGGTAATTTGCAGTATGTTGCATGCATCACACGTGGAGGAGGTATTACGTGGAATTAAATTCAGATGCTCGGCTTTGGTTCAGTTATGTGCCCAGACTCCCACCAGACACCCGGATAAAAGGAGAAACTCATGAGCTCCTCAAGTGCATGATTGGGTCTCTGTGACAGGAGCAAGGACAATAGTCCCCACAAGAGGGCAGGCATGGCTTTCTTTTCCAGCATCGGGACAGGCTCCTTGAGCTGCCGGAGACTGATTAGACTCTCCAGGTACAACAAAGTCCTGGAGATTAGTTTGTTGGGTTTTGTACTGCACCGAAGAATGAAGAAAAAGTGCTCTGCCTTCAAGAGAAGCAGGAGGATTCTTGCACTTGACGTTGCTAAGAGAGGGGCCTTTGCAAAACCTTCGTGTGAGGACACTTTCCTCGGCTCTGCTTTTTCGAATGCTTTTAAAATGGTTTTGGGGGCACCTGGGTGGCTCAGTGGGTTAAGCCTCCGACTTCGGCTCAGGTCACGATCTCACAGTCCGTGGGTTCGAGCCCCACATCGGGCTCTGTGCTGCCAGCTCGGAGCCTGGAGCCTGCTTCGTATCCTCTGTCTCCCTCTCTCTCTTTCTGCCCCTCCCCCACTTGTGCGCTCGCGCGCTCTCTCTCTCTCTCTTAATAAGTAAATAAACTTTAAAAAATAAAAATAAAATAAAATGGTTTTGAGATCCAGCAGGAAACCACCCTGGAATGTACACCACTTGCACAATTTAACGTCTCCGTTTGCGGGGAAGGGTGTTTAGGTTGCAACATTGTTTGACAACAGCTCTACGTATGAGGGATGCTTTTTCAACAAACCGAAGGCCTGACAGATGCCTCTATTGTTCGAGGTCGGTCACTGAAAGAGTTGGGGAGGGAGGAGTCAGTCCTGATGAAATAGAAGCAGTTTGTATTATAAAGTTCCTACCTTTTGAAAATGGCGAGAAATTCTTTTCCAGATGTTCTTTCGGCTAGAAACACTGACACATTTCGATAACCACTGAGAACCTCACTGAGCAGCCCCTGCGAATGTATTCTTCAGGACAAATCGATCCTTGAGGGGCCGGGCTGTTAAACACGTCCAGTGAAAGCCTTAGGACCCTCGACTGAAATCCTCGGCTGTTTCTACGTTTCCCTATCTTTTCATGGCAGTTGATATTTAATTGAGTGTATCAGACAAAACAGAGATTTTTTTAAAAAATTTTTTTAATGTTTATTTTTGACAGAGCATGAGCGGGGGAGGGGCAGAGAGCGAGAGGGAGACACAGAATCCGAAACAGGCTCCAGGCTCCGAGCTGTCAGCGCAGAGCCCCACGCGGGGCTCGAACCCATGAACCGTGAGATCGTGACCCGAGCCGAAGTCGGACGCTTCACAGACGGAGCCACCCAGGCGCCCCACTGAAAAAATAATTTTTAAAGAGATTCTAGGATTCTTCTATTAGGTAAAAACAGCCATTTTGTCAGTTAAATAATTTGTCGTAAGCAGGGAAAAAGTTTCATTACACGGGCACACCCGGGTTTGCTGCTGGGAGAGGAGGTTTTAAATACAGCTGCCCCCAGGAGTTCAAAGATTGGTTTTAAATGAAATCCGGGAACGCACATGCGTGTTCTGTCCCAGCCACGGAGCCTCATGAGACCAGCTTACAGTTCGGATACCAGCTCCTTTAAAAAGCTAGCGTGTGGGGGGCATCTGGGTGGCTCAGTCTATTAAGTATCTGACTTCGGCTCAGATCATCATCTCACGGTTTGTGAGTTCAAGCCTCGTGTTTTGGATCCTCTGTCCCCCTCCCCTGCCGGTTCTTGCGTTCCCTCAAAATAATTAAGTAAACTTAAGAAAACAAAAAAAGCTAGTATTTGAAAGCAGGACGCTTTTGGAGGAGGTGGAGAAAATTAGACTTCACTGGTAGACGTGTCCCCCTGAGCAGGGAGACCCAGGATGAACGCTGGCGACCGCAGGGTCAGCCCCGCGTGACTTCTCCCCGAAGTGGCCGCGGCGGCTGACCTCGCTCTTTGTTGACTTTGCGAGCCTGGATTTGAGAACGTGATCCCAAGAAATGTCGATATCCCACACCCTGTGGATGAACGAATCCGTGTTGTATCGGAATACCGAGCGTCCAGTCCCTCAGAAGCGCCAACTCTGAACGCAAGTTTTTAAGGAACCGAGAAGGGCCGGATTACGCACAAGTTGCCAGGTTGCCATCTGGTGCGTCGGCTGGAGGAGGTGGGGGGGTGCAGAGGTCTGCAGGGAGAGGAAGGAGGTGCCGGGCACGCTGCTGGGCAGGACAGAGAGGGAGACCCAGTCGGCGACAGGAGCCAGCGGGCGGCACCTCCACATGTGTGTGCCTACAGGGGCTCCCCGTCCTCTGGGGGTGCTTCCTGCTCCCGCGGCAGCCTGTGCCGGGCGCCCAGGTCGCCACTTGGATATGTACTTGTGTCGGTCACCTGCTCACTCCATCTGCCTTGGCCAGTGGGGGTCCTCCTGAAGTGTGGCTCTGCGTTTGTCTTGCCCCACAATACACCTGACCTCCACCTGATCCCGTCACCTGGGCAGGGGGGCAGTTCTGGCTCCTTCGAGGCCCTCAACAGCAGTGGTTCAGAAATCTCTGGGCATTGGGATCACCTAGGGAGCTTGTGAAAAATACAGACTCCTGGACCGGGGCCCTGCAGGCCCACGGAGTTGGAATCTTGGGGAACAGCACCCGAGAATCAGCATTTTCCATAGCCAGTTTGGGGCCCTGGAGCGGGGGGCGGGGGATCTGCCCTCCAGGCCGGGTTTCTTCCCTGTTTCCACAGATGTTGGAAAAACTGAAGATGCTTTCGGTAGCCAGGCCCCGAGCATCTCATTCTAGGTGGTTCTGCCCCCAAAGGGGGGCTCGGCCTCTCTCTGGTGGCCTACCAACGGGTTTTCGTTCCAGAAGGAATGCAAGAAGGCAGAGCTCGGGAAGTGACACGTGGCCCGTGCTGTGGAATTTGCTGGGCCTCCTCCGTGGTTTGGCCCTGAGATCACGCGCTCAGGTGACCTGGCAGCAAATGTGACAACAGTTTGGCAGTGACAAAGCATAACCCGTGGGCGGGGGAGGGGGACGGCCGCAAGATTCGGGATCTGTCACCGGCACAGGCTTTGCTCTTCTAGGCTGACGGGACCCACGTCATGCAAAGCACGAACGAGTCTAACTGACCGCTGGAAAGCGCGTTCGTCTGACCCGGCCAGGTTTTTGTCCCATGTCGGAGCGATGTGCCGCTCTGAGTAACACAGACCCGTTTCAGAATAAGATCATCTGTCTCTTCTTAAATTTTTTTTAATGTTTTATTTATTTTTAAGATAGAGAGAGACAGAGCATGAGTGGGGGAGGGGCAGAGAGAGAGGGAGACACAGAACCGGAAGCAGGCTCCAGGCTCCGAGCCATCAGCACAGAGCCTGACGCGGGGCTCAAACCCACGAATCGCGAGATCTTGACCCGAGCTGAAGTCGGATGCTCAACCGACTGAGCCACCCGGGTGCCCCAAACAGCTGTCTCTTCCTAAAAATTATT
The DNA here is from genome assembly GCF_022837055.1 of Prionailurus viverrinus. NCBI lineage: Eukaryota > Metazoa > Chordata > Mammalia > Carnivora > Felidae > Prionailurus > Prionailurus viverrinus. The sequence goes on from NC_062563.1 coordinate 5,675,409, forward strand.
CCTACCTTTTGTTTCAAGGGGTAGGAGGATCTCAGTATGGATGGATGGATGTCTCCTGATGCTTGTTCATTATTTTTGCAACTGTCTGTTTAAAAAAAAAAAAAATTCCACCAAGAGTCAGAAACTAGTCATGGGAAGGTGGGGACTCCAAATGTGGCCAAATGGAACTTCATTTACTAATCACGTGTTTTATCTAAGCGAAATGGATACCAGAATTCTTCTTCGTGCTATTTTCCAAGAACGCTTTTCTTTTTCGTTTTCTTGCATGTTTTTTATTTTGTTTGAGGTGCGGCACGCATACGGTATAATCCCCCTTTGTGTACGATTCTACAAGAAATGAATGGTCATGTAACCGTCACCACGGCCAAGATTCAGAGCATCGCCCATCTCTCCCCAAATTCCACCTGGCTTTGTAGCCAGCCACTCCCCCATGCCCTGCCCCGAGCAAAACCACTGCTTTCTTTAGGTCCCTGGGGTTGTCATTCCCAACGTGTCACAGAGATGGAACTAAACGCTGTGTATTTGGGCCCGGCTTCTCGTATTCAACAGTCTGACTCTGAGATTCAACCCTGCTGTTGTGTGGGTCTCTTCGCCCTTTTATTTGAGTCGTGTACCACTGTATGACCCTCTGTGATTTGCGTTTCCATTCACCAGCTCAAGGACACGTGAGTCGTGTCCAGTCGGGGAAGACTATGAACGAAGCCATTATAAACATTTGTGCACAAACACGTGCTTTCATTTCTCTGGCGCTGAGAATTCTGAGTCCTAAGGTAGATGTATGTCTAACTTTATAAGCAATTGCCATGGGGGCGCCTGGGTGGCACGGTCGGTGGAGCATCCGACTTCCGGTCCGGTCATGATCTCTCGGTTTGTGAGTTCGAGCCCCGCATCGGGCTCGCTGCTGTCGGCACAGAGCCTGCTTCCGATTTTGTGTCCCCCTCTCTCTGCCCTTTTCTCTCTCTCAAAAATAAATAAATACTAAAAATAAAAAAAAAAAGTTCCAGCAACTGCCAAACTGTTTCCCAAAGTGGGTGTACCATCCGGTCCCCCCGCCAGCCGGAAACGAGCACTCCAGGAATGAATATTCCAGTGGCCCCACATCCTCACCAGGTTTTGTGAGGGTTTGTCCCGTTTTGTTTACAGCCATCTTACTTGGGATACCTCATGGCGGACTTGACTTGCATCTCACTAATAACTTGTGATTTGGAAAATCCTCCCGTAGGCCCACTGTCACCTTCCTAGCTTCTTGAGCAAAATGTCTGGTCAGATCTTTTCATAATGTTCTACAAGAGGAATGCTGGAGAGTTATTTATAGATTCTGGACACAAGTTCTCTATCAGACACATGTTTGGCAGATCTTTTCTCACAGTTGGTGTCTTGCCTTTTCATTCTCTTAACAGTTTTCCCCAAAGAGCAGATTTTGTTTTTTTAATTCTGATGAAATCTAACTTATTTTGTTTTTGATGAATCCTTCTGTTAGTGTCCTATATTCGGCGTAACTCAAGGTCACGGGATGTTTTCCTAGGTTTGCCTCTAGAGGTTTTGTGATCTTATGCTTTGCGTTTAAGTCTGCTGTCCATTTTAAGTCAGATTTTGTTTACGATGCAAGGTGCGGATCGAGGTTCGTCTTTTCGCTGTGGATGACTAGGTGTTCCGGGGCCATTTATTGAAAAAACTATGCTTTGTGTATTGAATCCCCCTCGCAGCTGTGCTGAAAGCAAATTGGCCACACATGTGGGGCTCTATTTCTGGACTCCATTCCGTTCCACCCAGTCCAGCTTTTTGTCAGGACCAGGCTGCCTTGATTCCTATAACGTCGCGGTAATATCGAAGCAGAAAACGTGAGTCCTCCGACACTGTTCTTTTCCGTCATTGTTTTGGTTATTTGAGATCTTTTGCCTTTCCCAATAGACTTTCAAATACACCTGTTAATCTGTACAGGAAAATGTTGCCGAGACGTAGATTTATAGATCCTTCTGGAAAGAATTTAGCATTTTAACAATATAGTCTTTCAGTCCATGAACACCGTTTATCTCTCCACGTAGTCGGGTCTTCTTTGATATCTCTCATCATTGTTTGTAGTTTTCAGCATATAGAACTTGCACAGATGTTGGATACATACCAGAGTTTTTCATGGTTTTTTTTGGTTTGGTTTGTTTTTCGGCGCTATTGTAAATTGTAGTGTTTCTAAAACTTTGACTTCTTATTGTTCATTGTTAGCATAGTTGAGTTTTGTATATTGACCTTGTATCCTGCAACCTTGCTAAACTCACTTATGATACGTTCTGGTAGTCTGTAGATTCCTTTATGTTTTGTATATAGACAGTCATGCCATCTGCAAATAGAGACAATTTTATTTTTCCCTCTCCAGTCTGTCTCTATTTTTATTTTCTTGCCATATTACACCATCTACGATCTCCAGTATGACATTGAATGGAAGTGGTAAGAAAAGACACCTTTGCTTTGTTCCCAATTTAGGGGAAGGATACTGAGTGTTCTTGCCATTGAGTATGATGGTACCTATAAGTTTTTTGTAAATGCCCTTTATTGGATTGAGGCCATTTCTTTCTGTTACCAGTTTGCTGAGAGTTCATCATGAATGAATGTTGAATTTTGTCGAATGTTTTTTCTGTATCAATTAAGATGTTTATATGTTTTTTCTGTATCTGCTGATATGATGGATTACATTGGCTGAATTTCTCATGTTGAACCAGCCTTGCCTTCAGGATAAACCTTCCTTGGTTGTGATATATTATCCTTTTTTATATTTTGCCAGAGTTGATTTGAGAATGTTTTGTTGAGCTTTATTTTTCATTTAGGTTCATAAGCAATACTGGCCTATGGTTTTCTTTTCTTGTGATATCTTTTGTATTAGGATAATGCTAGCCTTATAAAATGACTTAGGAAATGTTCCCTCCTTTCCTGTTTTCTAGAAAAGTTTGTGTAGAATTAGGATTATTTCTTCCTTGAATGGTGGTATTTACCAGTGAAGGCACCTAGTCTGGTCTTTTCTTTATTAGAAAGTCGTAGGGGTGCCTGAGTGGCTCAGTTGGTTAGCGTCTGACTTCGGCTCGGGTCATGATCTCACACTTCATGGGTTCAAGCCCTGCTTCGGGCTCTGTGCTGTCAGCTCGGAGCCTGGAGCCTGCTTTGGATTCTGTGTCTCCCTCTCTGCCCCTCCCCTACTTGTGCTCTGTCTGTCTCTCTCTCAAAAGTTAACATTAAAAAATTAAAAAAAAAAAAAAAAAAGAAAGCTGTAACTGTGAATTCCATTTCTTTGATAACTATGAGATTATTCAGGTTATTCTTTCTTTTCTTTTTTTTTCCCAGCCCATCCCCCCACCCATCTCCCCTCTGGCAACCACCGGTTTGTTCTCTGTATTTAAGAGTCTTTTTTGTTTGTCTCTCTCTCTCTCTCTCTTTTTTTTTTTTTTTTTTTTTGGTCTCTTTCATTTGTTTGTTTCTTAAATTCCACATACAAGTGAAATCATATGGCGTGGTCGGTCCGGCCAGGCGTTTATCAATTTTGTTGATCTTTTCAAATAACCAGTTTTTTCTTTCATTAATTTGCTTTGTCATTTTCTGGATTTTAATTTTGTTGACTTCTGCTCTTATCTTTATAATTGCATTCCTTCAGTTTACATTTGCTGTTCTTTTTCCTGGTTTCCTCAGGTAGAAGCTTGGGTAACTCACTTGAGACCATTTTCATTTTCTAACGCTTGATGTTATAAAATTCCCTGTGGGCACCACTTTATTTGCATTTTATAAATCTTGAGATGTTGTATTTTTATTTTTAGTCAGCTCAAAATAATTTCTACTTTCCCTTGAGATTCCCACTTGGATCCCTGGGTTATTTAGAAGTATGTTTAACTTTCAAATATTTGGGAATTTCCCAGATACCTTTCTGTTGGTGATTTCCAGATTTATTACATTATGATCGGAGAATGGACTTTGTCTGATAGCATTTCTCTGAAATTTGTCAGGGTTTGTTTTATTGTCCAGAGTAAGGTCTACCTTGGACAATGTTCTGTGTGCCCTTGAGAAAAATGTGTATCCTGCCGTTGGGCGGAATGTTCTGAAATGTCAGGTCAAGTTGATTGTATTGGCCAGGTCTTTTATATCCTTACTGATTTTCTGTCTTTTTGTTCTTTCAACACCTTAGAGAGGAGAGTGTTGAGGCCTTCAACTATAATTCTGCATTTGTCTATTTGTCCTTTGGGTTTTTTTTTTTAATTTTCATTTTAAGCTTATTTATTTATTTTGAGAGAGACAGAGACAGCATGAGTGGGGGGGGGGGGGGGGGGGCGGGACAGAGAGAGAGAGAAAATCCCAAGCAGGCTCTGTGCTGTCAAGGCCGAGCCCCATGCGGGGCTCGAACTCACAAAACCACACGATCATGACCTGAGCCGAAACGCTTACCTGAGTGAGCCACCCAGCTCCCCCTATCCTTCGGGTTTTTGCTGCATATGTTTTGAAGAGGCATGCCGGCCTCCACTTGGGTCTCCGTGTTATTAAGTGCTGTGCCCGTGCACTTGCTAAAATTGCCTCGCCAAGTTGCAAGGTGCTGAGAAATGAGGGCTGGAGACGGAGGCCTTGAACATAACGGCCGCCGGGCGCCGGGAGGAGCCGACCCTCCTTCACTGCTGGTGGCAGAGCATTTGGGGCCAGCCTCCCGTAGGGCCTTTCAGTCAGTGAGGTGGGGGAGGTCACTGCATAAAAAGAACTGATTCTAAACTGGGACTCAGGATCTGGAGCGGCCGCGCTCACGTCCTCACCCCACCCCAGGTGACCTCAGGCAGAGCCCTTGGCCTCTTGGACCCCCATTTCCTCAAGTCCCTCAACACGCATAAGTTGAATGCACCTACTGGATGCTGGGAAAACCAAATGAGATAAAGTGTGGTTCTTGCCTTGAAGATGCTTATACCCTCTCCTTTCTTTTTTTTTTTTTTTTTAGGTCTATTTATTTATTTTGAGAGAGCGAGAGAGCACAAGTGGGGAAGGGGCAGACAGAGAGGGGGAGAGAGAGAATCCCAAGCAGGCTCTGCACTTGCAGGGCCTGAGGTGGGGCTTGAACCCACAAACTGCGAGATCATGACCTGAGCTTAACCGGCGGAGCCACCCCGGTGCTCCGGTGTACTCTCTCTTTCCCTGAAGAACACACCAGCCCCCACCCTCCACCCTCCACCCCTGCGTGTGATATCCTGCCTCCTCTCTGCTGGTAAACCTTTAACAACCGCTTTGGGTGGGAGAACCCTATTGGCGGTGTTTGCCCAGATTCCGTGGTGGAAATACCCCCTCCGTGGCACGTTTCAGGCTACCAGGGTGACTCAGAAGAGACACCCAGGCGCGCACCGTCATCCGGCATTTCCGCTGTAGGGCGACAACAGACGTCGATAACCCCGAGGGCATGGATAATAGGAAAGTGTCGCAAAAATAAGCAGGGAGTGATAAGTTCTGAGTATTTCATCACCTTGGGTTTGAATATAATTCATTTAATTATAAGCTTATATTATTGGATTTTAATCCTGGCCACATACACCAACCGATATGCAACACTGGTAATTCAGCCATCAGCTGTGCGGGTTCAGAGGTGCACAGAGACCCGATCCCGACTCGGACAAGGCTCAGACAAGCTCCCCCAGCAGGGAACGAATTGGTTCGCGTCACAGGACGGTCCACGGTAACTCTTCAGCAAGGGGTCTTGGGTTTTCTGTTTCCAACAACGTCTACAGTAATCTGGCTCCCTGCGGGGGCGAGCGGCCAGCCTGGGAGAGCCTGGGGCCTGCAGGGCTCTGATTGGCCAGCCCTGGCCACGCCCCCTCCGGGGGGCAGGGGGTGGAGTTAGCAGCAGGGGACGGGAGCCCAGAGCGAGCGTCAGGAAACCTCGGAGTGACGGGCGCGGGGGTCCCCTGGTCAGCGAGGGTCTACCACGCACAGCCGCGGAGGCGCTTGGGTAACCGGAACTCCCTCAGAAGCATTCAGGTTGAGGCTTTGCAGTCTTGGGATGTTCTTAAACTCTCGGTGCTCAAGGGTTTCAGAGTCCAGACGTAATCCGTGTCTGTTTGCACAAAGGAAACAGTAAATATAAGCGGTGGATCAGAACACAGTTATCGCCCCAGCCTCCAGCGCCGCCACCCCAACCCCCTTGCCCTCGTGGGCGCCCCGTCGGGGCTCTGCCTCCCAGACACACGGGCACGGGCACCAGGGGGATTTTGTTGCGCTTTTGCGGAAGTAGACCCAGACCACACACGTGACCCTGCAGCTTGCTTTTTCTCACCGCTGGAGCTAAATCTTGGGGCTTCCCTCCCAGTCAGCAGAGAGAGCCCTGCAAACGCGAGGGGTGAGTCTAGCCAAGACTGGCAGCTGGAGGCCTTTTCATTCATTGCTCCTACTGAAGACCTTTCGAGACTTCTAAATTTGGTCAGAGTGTCGGAGGCGGTGCAGGGTGCCTGCGTGCTAAAAATACCAGCCCCGGTCTGGGGTGGAGGCTGCCCCCGGGGTCCTCCACAGGCACTATCAGTCCCCTCCTAAGACCCTTGGACTCTCTGTGCCAATACCGGTGCCCCAGGCCACGCAGATGGCAGCGCGGCGCTGGTCCCCAGGTGACCAGGCTGGAATACCCAAACCGCGCCAAAGGGAGTCACTCCCCGCTGTGGTCTCATGACCTCCTCGCTCGGTATGACCGCTGCAGCGTTTGGACCAGGTCTGGGTACCGCTTTACTGATACTTATTTTCAACTCGTTTTTTGCTTGTTTATTGCTTGTTTATTTCTTGTTTCTTTCCTTCTTTCTTTCTTTCTTTCTTTCTTCTTTTTCTTCTTTCTTTCTTCTTTCTTTCTTTCTTTCTTTCTTTCTTTCTTTCTTTCTTTCTTTCTCTTTTGAGAGAGGAAGAGAGTCCGTGCAGGTGACAGGAGAGGGGCAGAGGGGGTGGGGGAGAGAGAATCTCAAGCAGGCTCCGCACTGTCAGCGAGAAGGCCTATCCGGAGCTCAAACGCACAAGCTGTGAGACCATGACCTGAGCCGAAATCAAGAGTCAGATGCTTAACCAACTGAGCCACCCGGACGCCCCTCAACTCACTTTTAAAAATTACATACTTGTTGAGATGAGCACTGGGTGTGGTATGTAAGCCAATTTGACAATAAATTATATTAAAAATAAATAAATAATTAATTTAATTTAATTTAATTAAAATTAAATACTTTTTTTTAGTAGGCTCCACACCCAGCGTGGACCCCAATGCAGGGCTTGAACTCATGACCCTGAGATCAAGACCTGAGAGCTGAGATCAAGCTGAGCTCAGTCCCTGACTGAGCCACCCAGACACCCCAAATACGTTTATTTTTCAATAAAACCTCGCAACACTATAGTAAATGGAAAATCAGTATCACCCGTCATACATAGTAATTATATAGAGATAGACATTATCGACCATGATAATAAATAGTGCTTGTTAATTAGCCTTTTTGAGCCTTTGCTCTGTGCCAGGAGCTGTTCTAGACTCTATGATATTAACTCACTCAGTGAGTTGCTGCGGTCCCCCAAGGGAGGCACCGTGTTGTCCCCTCCCTCTGTCATGAGTTAAGAGGCTCAGAGCGGCGGCCCTGAAAATAGACGCATCACCCTGGAAACCAAAGGCGAGGCCACCTCAGTCACCCTGGCGCCCATGGGCGGGGCACCTCAGCTATGCCGGACTTTGAATCTGATTTGCTTCTTGCCTGATTCACCCATCTACTCAACAAGTGTTCGCTGAGCACCTGCCGTGTGACCTTGCTGGGGAAAGAGAGGATTAGGACTCTGTCCCTGCCCTGGAAGAGCCTGCCTGCTCGTCGGGAAGGGTGTGTATGGACCAGCATGTGGTTGGGGTTTCAGAGCTGGGCGCTGGGAGGGGAGAGGGAAAGGGAACATGGCAATTCAGGTCCGTTAGAAAGATGGAATAAAGTAGGATTCATGTCTTCAATGACATCCCCGTTATTAACATACTAAGAGGATTTCAGCTCAGTTTTCCCCATCTGTAGAATGGGAATAATGGGGCCATCTTCCTAGAGGAACCCCCATGAGGATAAACATGTCACACAGCCTCCAAAGCATTCTGGCAGTTCCTGCCACACAGTAAATGCTCAAAATGTCACTACCCATGACGACGATGATGATTACTGCTTCTGGCAAGTGCTGGTGTTTTCCATTTACCATAGCAGCGTGGTAAAGGTGTTTTTTTCTTTAGTTTTTAAAAATATTTGATTTATTTTTGGTAGAGAGAGACAGAGCACAAGTGGGGGAGGGGCAGAGAGAGAGGGAGACACGGAATCCGAAGCAGGCTCCCGGCTCCGAGCTGTCAGCACAGAGCCCGACGCGGGGCTCAAACTCACAAACCGTGAGATCGTGACCCGAGCCGAAGTCAGACGCTCCACCGACTGAGCCACCCGGGCGCCCCAAGTGTTTTTTTTTCAATGTATTTGATTTTTCAAAGTGAGTTCAGAAGTGGTACCCTTGCAGCGCGTTTAAGCTAATATCCACGTCGCTGTGTTTGTTCTCATTTGCATCCGCCCTAGAATTTTACAAGCACACAAAAAAATTCACCCGAAATGTCCACACGTCCCTTTTATTGTCCTGATGCTCTATTTAGAAAGAAATGGAAATCCAAGGCTATTCTTTTAAACTCATAGCAACGCACTGACTTGATGGGGAACTTCAATTCCTTACCAAATGGTAAAAGCAACCTAATAATGAGCAATGTTTCTAAGTAGCACAGCTCCCAGTGTGGGGCTTTCTAAATCTGATCTAGACGGGCCGAACATTCACCTTTCCCAACCGAAGCCTCTCTTTGCGGAGAGATACGGCTTTGCAAGGACATCTGTCGGAGTCACCACGCCTCAACTAGGAGAAGATGGCTTTTTCCCCCATCTCTCCCCTCCTCCAGCTGTGCTCGGTGTGGGGTCGAGGAATATGGGGCTTTGGGGAAAATGAAAAATCTGGAGTTACTGTTGAATCAGGCGAGAAAAGAAAGAGCGTAGGCTGAGTGAGACCAGTTGGGTCTCAGGTTCCTGCTACCTCCTCCCATTTGTAAGGGACGGCGAACTAGTTACTGTTTCTGGGCTTCCGTTCCTGCCTGCCTCAGTTTCCCTCTCGGTAAGGTCACCTCTTGGATTCTTGAGATTGTGCGTGCTAAGCAAGTATCTCCTATGATGATGATGATGATGATTACTGCCTGTATAGACTGGGGGTAATCCCCCTTTGGCTGCAAGGAGCTTCGGGGATCACATGGCATAGCCCCGGACGGCATCTGCCCTTTTGAAGCAGGCTGAGAACTCTGGCCGGAGCTGTGCTGAGGGGGAGGGGGCGGGGGTGAGATCCAAAGTCAAAGCCACCTCAAAAGGACTATAAAAGGGAAACGGAATCCAAAGAAGAGAAGGTTGAAGTTGCTGCTTTTCAGAATTTTTCTTCACAGGCAGTGCAACCTGGGGGAGACCCGTGCCAGAACCCCCCCCCGCCCCCCTCCGTGCGCCCCGTGCCCCTGCACACACAAGGCCCAGACAGAGCCACGGCTGACGCGGGACGCCCGCCGAGCCCACAGGCGGAGTGTGAGGGTCAAGCATTTACTACTCCGCTGCCCCCATCACGCTAATAACAGTGGGATTACCGGCCCACGGGGAATGTTCCAGGCTCTCCCCAGTCCAAGCAGTCGGCCCTGATTCTCTCGTTTAATCAACCATCCCTGGAGGGAAATGCCGGCGTGACTCACCTTTTGCGAGAGAGGAAAGCAAGGCACAGAGAAGTGAAGAAACGTGCTCCAGGCTGCACAGCTCACCGATGGAGCCAAGGTTTGAACCCAGGCCGTGCGGCCCCGAAGCCCAGGTGCTCCAGCCCCCGGTGGCCGGCCTCCCCGGCCGCTGCCAGAGCTGGGCGCTGATGTGGGCACCCCACAACCCGGGCCTCAATGGCACAACGACCCTTGGTCATTTGGTCCTTAGCCTCAGACGCACGGCCGCCCTCTGGTAGAGCCGGGCCGAGGGTGGACGGCGGAGAGGCGTTGCCTTGGGCACAAAATTTAAGGAGGCGTCGTCGGACGGGGAAGTGTGTGCCCCAAAGAGTGGACTGGCCTCGGCGAGCTGTGCGGAGGGGCAGGAACAAACTAGGGAGGCGGGGGACCCCCCGAGGCCGGAAATAACAAAGACGGGTCCGGGACGACTCGTACTCGGGGAAGTGACACTGGGGCCTTGGGCTCTCCCAGTGCCCCCCTGGCCGCCCCGCTCACGCCTGACCTCCTCGTCTGCGCGGGCCTCTGAACACCTTCAGACCGGACGCAGCTGGGAGCGTCACTGCTAGATGGCGATTCGGTTATCTTGAAAAACCAGCAAAAAGAGGCCCGGAAGGGTCAAGGCCACACAGTCAATCAACTTAAACGGGATGATGCTGTGACCTCGGGCTCCCACCCGTCATCAGACAGTCCTTCCGTTTTGGTTTGGCAGAACAGAGCAGAAACTGTGGCTTATCCCCCGTATCTGTGTGCCTCTCTCACCCCGGTTATGATTTTAGCCGGTCAAATGACCACCCAGGACAAAGACACGTTTCCCTCGCGGTGAGGCACGGCCATGTGACACAGCGGTGTGGGAAGTGTTCTTAAAAGGAGCAGGGGACACCCTCCTCTGCTCCTGTCTCTTTCCTCCTGGCTGGAAAGAAGATACGATGGCTGGAGCTCAGGCAACAGTTTTGGAGCATGAGGATGGCCAAGTCACACGCTGAGGAAGCCTGAGACCTTAAAAACTTTGTGAAGCCTCTCTAGCAGGGCTGCGTTCCTTCTGGAAGGTCTAGGGAAGAATCTGTTTTCTTGCCTTTCCTGGCGAGGCCACCCAAACCCCACGATGCGTGGTCTCTTCTCCCATCTATCTTCAAAGCCAGGGAAGGCCGGTCTTGTCTCTCTCACGATGACGTTGGCCCTCCTGCCTCTCTCTTCCACGTTTAAGACCCTTATGATGACTCCCAGCTCCTCCGGATAATCCAGAATAATCTCCTCATTGAAAAATCGGCTGATTAGCAACCTTCCTGCCATCTGCGACTTTAATTCCCCCTGCCAGGAGAGGTGACACATCACAGGTTACAGGGACCAGGATGGGGACATTTCGGGACGGGGGCACTATTCTGCCTCTAAAAGAGCAGGGATGTCCTAGTCCCACAGATACTACAGTGAAGAGAGAAGATTCCGGACGTGAAGCAAAGGCCTCAAAGCAGCCACCTGCTGGCTCGGTCCCACCAATGGGCACGCCTGGTCCTCCCCACTTTCCTTACCCTGAATCAGCTGCTGAGGTCCCACTGGCTAATTTCACATGAAAATTCACAGTTCCTGTTTCCCTTGACTCAGTAGAGGGGCCCGCACCCTGGGTCTGCTTCCTAAGACGTTGACATCAACTGCGTGGGCTGTGGCCGCCCCTCGAGGACAGGCCACGGCTTCCCCGAAGTCCTCACCCTCCATTATCGCCTGTCGCCCAGTCTGCTGCCTCTGGTCACGGGGCCTGCCTGAGCCCCGCAGGGAACGCAGTTTGTAACATTTACTGAAAAGCATCTCAGGGTGCAGAAGTTACCCAGTAAAGGGTCGTTAGTATTTCCCCTGTTCGAGAAGACACATCGACACGGCGATTCTCAACGTGGGATGCCCCTAGGGAACTTCTACGGATCTCAGCGTCCGGACCAGTTTCACCAGGACATCTGGCGTGGGGCCCGGCTCTGCATTGCCACAGCTCCCCAAGAACTCCGGCCAGCAGCCAGGCGGAAAACCGGGGCGTTCGCAGACCTTCGCAGGCCGTCAGGGCTCAGGCGACCTCAGCACAACTGTGGAGCAGGCCTCTATCCCGGGCCGTCCCTCCCAGAGAGAAAAAGAGGGCACAGGTGAAGATTGTGAAACCGTTCGTGAAACGCCGATGGCTGTAACCAGGAGCCTCTGCTGCCTGAGCATCCACTTCCCGCTGCAGATACCGGAAGGCTGGCTGGAAGCTTCTGGAAGCTTCCATCACCCAGGCATTCCTTCGCAGTGACCGGCAGGGGCTCCTCAGACCAGTGAGGGGCAGATTCCAGACGCCGTAGCTCCCTTCTTTTTTTTTTTTTTAATGTTTATTTATTTATTTATTTATTGTTTAAAAAAAATTTTTTTTAATGTTTATTTACTACTGAGAGACAGAGAGCATGAGCAGGGGAGGGGCCAAGAGATGGAGAGACACAGAATCTGAAGCAGGCTTAAGGCTCTGAGCTGTCAGCACAGAGCCCGACGTGGGGCTCGAACTCACCAACCGTGAGATCATGACCTGAGCCAAAGTCGGACACTTAACGGACTGAGCCCACCCAGGCGCCCCTGAAGGGAGAGGTATTTAAACAGAAGAGAGAACACTCAGCCGGGCTGTCCACGGGGGTTCTGCAGAGACATCACCCGTCCTACACACGGGTGCCCCGGGGGCCCTTCCCTGCCCAGCTAGCGTGTGACCACGTTCCTGCTAAGGCCCTCCCCCAGCTACTGGGCACTCCCCCCCCCCCCCCCCGCCACCCCACAGGATGGAAACCTTCCAGGGCCACAATTCAAATGCCTCCCAGGCCAGGCAGGCAACCAGGATGGGCAGCAGAGAGAGGCTGAGTGCAAACATTGCCCATGACTCATAATACTGACATCCTGGATGTTAATTTGCAATTTTTAGAAACGTCCCCGTTTGCTAGAAAATGCCATCGGCGGCTGGGTTTGCCTGGGGACCTCCATTTCCCCTCTCCGTTGGCTGCTCTGGGTTCCCTCTTGGTTCTCCTTAGAACACTGTGCCTCCCCGAGGCCTCCCGTGACCCAAAATAGCCACAAGCGGGCTATTTTTGCAGGACTCTGATAGCACAGGTCTGAGGGGCCAGGAGACGGGTCGGTGCTGGGGTTGGATCCTGTATTATCCTTTATCCTCCGACGATGCGTGGGCTCAGAGCAGGGGACTGGAGGCCTTCAAGAAGCCCAGGAATGTTCCCACTGGTGACTGCCGGGGCGGGAGGGGGCGGGGGGTTCCAGGCAGCCCTCGGTGGCCATAAATAGGACAGCCCGGGCCGGTGGAGCCCAGCAGGCAGGTGGCTGCAGGGAGGAAAGCAGGTCTCTGCTCCACACGCACTCAATCTGGTCCTCTCCCAGGGCCTAAGGGAGACATTTCCCTAACATTTGCATGGCAGTTGCTGGGGTCCTCAGTCAAAATGCATGCAAATCCAAGTTCTGTGCCACAAAGTTAATCCTTGATGGGCATTGTCTCTGACATGCTCCAGAGAGCTGGTGACCTTTCATCCCCCAAATGCATGCTAAGCACCAGCTTTGGGCGGGCGGGGAGCTGGGAGCTGGGTTACCAGGGAGAGCGGGACAGCCTGGGCTCGCCCGCCAGCGGGGGACATGGCCCTACGGAACAGTCGGGGGCTGTCACAGTGACTGGTGATGGCGGTCAAGGGTGAGGGTAAAGTTTATATTTTTATTTGTTTAATTTTAGTTAAGTTTATTTATTTTGAGAGAGAGAGAGAGAATTAGAGAAAGAATCACAAGCAGGCTCCACGTTGTCAGCACAGAGCCCGACGCGGGGCTCGAACCCACGAACTGTGAGATCGTGACCCGAGCCGAAGTCGGACGCTCAGCCGACTGAGCCACCCCGGCGCCCCGGGTGAGGGTAAAATTTAAAGAGGGTTCTGCAAGAATGTTCTTCACAGCTTTCCTTAGAAGACCCTCAGACTAGAAATGCTCATCAACAGGGGAAGGGGAAACAAATGGGGCTGTATCACGACAGAATATTCTAGATCTCTGAGAACAGGCGAGGCACCCAGCCACACATACTTGGGGTCACGAGAAGGAAGCCAGACCTCGAGAGCCTACTATCCGCTCCCACACGTGAATCTCGAAAGCAGGAAAGTCAACGTATGGGGTTGCAAATAAGGACAGTGGTTACCTTTGGGTGGGGCGTGGGGCCGGAGGGGCCCAGGGGAGCACCCGGGGTCACCTGCTGTCTCTAGATCTGGCCGCTGGTTACCCCGTGTGTGTACTTCGTGAAGTCTTATGCACCCGGTCAGTTAAGATTTGCACCCTTTTCGGGGCGCCTGGGTGGCTCGGTCGGTTAAGCGTCCGACTTCGGCTCAGGTCATGATCTCGCGGTCCGTGAGTTCGAGCCCCGCGTCAGGCTCTGGGCTGATGGCTCAGAGCCTGGAGCCTGTTTCCGATTCTGTGTCTCCCTCTCTCTCTGCCCCTCCCCCGTTCATGCTCTGTCTCTCTCTGTCCCAAAAATAAATAAACGTTGAAAAAAAAAAAAAAAACTTTTTTCTTAAGAAAATACGGATATGGGGGCGCCTGGGTGGTGCAGTCGGTTAAGCGTCCGACTTCAGCCAGGTCACGATCTCACGGTCCGTGAGTTCGAGCCCCGCGTCGGGCTCTGGGCTGACGGCTCAGAGCCTGGAGCCTGTTTCAGATTCTGTGTCTCCCTCTCTCTGACCCTCCCCCGTTCATGCTCTGTCTCTCTCTGTCTCAAAAATAAATAAACATTAAAAAAAATTATTAAAAAAAGATTTGCACCCTTTTCTGTATGTATATTTCGTGTCTCGATAACAAGTTTACACGAAATAATAAAGCAGGGAAGGGAGGAGAGGAGGGGAGGGTGGTTGGAAATTGCTAGACCAACTAGTGGGACTGTGCGCTGCCCCCTCCGTCCCATCGCGTGGCCAAAGGATGGAGGTTTGCCAACAGCACGTCTACTCCCCAGATGGGCCGCCTGGGGTGCTGCCCAAGCCGTGGACCGCAGAGCTTCGGGAACCCCCAGGGCAGCCGGGCTCTGCGCAGAGACCTGGAACTTGGGGGCAGGGAGTGGAAAACCCCAGCCCGCGGTCGCCCCAGGGGAGACCTGGCCGCCCCTCCCGAGGAGAACATAAGATGGGGATGACAGAACGATGTCCTTGGAGCCTGATGGATAACGTCCCCGTGTGTGTCCTGAATGCTCCACAACAGTTAAGTGCCTCTGTTGTGATCAGCAGCATTTATTAGACGCCTACTGGGTGCCGGCACACGCCGATGTGATTCCAGCGCTGACCCAGAGGAGATGCTTTGTAAAACGTCAGTCGACTGAATGGTCTGTTGATTTGTTACAGTAACCCTTGCGGGGACTGTCACAGCCTCCATCTACCACTCGGGGGCCGGCTTCGGAACCCTCCCCTCTTGAAGCCTCGGTTTCCTTCCCTGCGAGACAGATCATGAGAGTGACTGACTCGCTTTGCCAACAGCCCCTTGGGCGGGGCGATTCTCTGCTGTGGGGACCGTCCCGCCTCGGAGGGGGCATAACAGCCGCCCCGGCCTCCATTCCCACAAGATGCCAGCAACACGCCCCTCCCGGCTGTGACAACCAAAATCTCTCCAGACATCAGCAAGTGTCCCGGGGGACGGAATGCTGGTTGAGGGCCTCTGGGTTGTAGACATGAATCCCATAGGATGGTGGGGTGCGAAGGACGCGGCAGAACCCCCCACAATTAGTAGTCACCGTCAAAAGAGCGGGCAAAATGCCGGGGCGAGGATTTGAGCTCAGGGCCATCTGACCTCACACCAGGGCTCGCTTCTGACCTTCACGTTGCGCTTGGACGCCCAAGGCCTTGTCGGGGGGCGGGTCCTGGTGTGGCGGGTCTGGGGCGGTGACCCTTGCGCCTGGCGGCCCCCTCCCCTGCCCGAGCCCTTGAAGCGTTGATGGCCCAGAGGGGGGGATCCAAAGGGGCATCTGCGGGGGCGCCTGGTGGCTCAGTCGGTGAAGCGTCTGACTCTTGATTTCTGCTTGGCTCGTGATCCCGGGGTTTGTGAGATCGAAACCTGCACTGGGGGCGCTCTCTCTCTCTCTCTCTCTGTTTCTCTCTCTCAAAAACAAATAAACTTAAAAAAAAAAGAGGCATGTGCCACAGGTCTCCACTGCACTAAATTCTTTTTTTTTTTTTTTTTTTAGTTTGTTTATTTTAACGCGGGGGGTGGGGAGAGAATCCCAAGCCGACTCCACGCTGTCAGTGCAGAGCCCGACTTGGGGCTTGAACACACAAACCGCGAGATTGTGACCTGAGCCCACCCCGCCA
Organism: Prionailurus viverrinus; assembly: GCF_022837055.1. NCBI lineage: Eukaryota > Metazoa > Chordata > Mammalia > Carnivora > Felidae > Prionailurus > Prionailurus viverrinus. The sequence goes on from NC_062563.1 coordinate 5,691,489, forward strand.
CCCGAACCCCAAGAGCGCCTGGGGGAGGGGTGCGGCCGCAGGGAAGTCGGGCTGCCGGGGGTTCGTGTGGTGATGAGGTGTGATTTCAGCAAGGAAATTGGCCAAGTCAGTGCAGGATGTCAGAGAAGGTTCCTCAAACTGAGGCAACAACGGAGGTAGAGAGGAGGGTCTGACTCACCTCCCAGCGCTTTGGGTCGATACAAATATACCAACATCTCCACGCAGCGTTGCCGATTTTTCCAGAGTCGCTTCAAAGTAAGAAACAGTGCCAGGCGGAGATCATGCTACCCCGGGAGGATGGGACAAGACCGCGTGACCTCTACGGTCTTCTTGCGAACACCCAGAGCCCTGACCCAACCACGAGAAGAACGGCAGGCCGGCCCCGACTGGAGGACATCTCACAAAACCTCTGAGCCGAGTCCCCAAAATGGCCAGATCAGCAAATCCAAGGAATGATGGAAAAAGCGTCACAACCCCGAGGAGTGAGGAAGCACGGCACGTGTCCCGGACAGGACCCTGGAGCAGGGAAGGGACGGAAAACCTGGTGAAGTCCACATAAAGTCTAGAATTTAGTGAATAATAATGTGCCGATGTCAGGTTCTTAGTTTGGACGAATGTAACCCGGTCGTGGAGAAGAGTAACGTTCCGGGAAATTCAGGAAACTCAAACTGAGGGAGGGATAATCCGGGAACTCTCTGTACAGCCTTTGCAACTTTTCTTCAGAGTTCAAGGGCACCCTCGAAGTGCACAGGGAGCCCAGGGAGCTTGTATGCACAGAAATGTGCAAAGTAAAAAATTCAAACCTGCTTTTCAGCCCTTCTCTCCCAAGTCCACACCCCAGGAGCTAAAATGTGATGTGTGGCTTTTCCTGACCTTCGAGAGTCTTCTCTTTTCTTGTCTTTTTTCCTTTCCTTTTCCCTTTTTTCTTTTCTTTCCTTTTCCCTTTCTTTTTTTCTCTCTCCTTTTCCTTTCCTTTTTTTTCCTTTTCTTCTCTTTTCTAAGTTCATTTATTAATGTTGAGAGAGAGAGAGAGAGAGAGAGAGAGCTCACATACGAGCGGGGGAGGGGCAGAGGGAAATGGAGAGAGAATCCCGAGCAGGTCCTGCACTGTCAGTGTGGAGCCCGACGTGGGGCTCGATCTCACAACCGCGAGATCGGGACCTGGGGCAAAATCAAGAGGCAGATACTTAACCAAAGGAGCCACTCGGGTGCCCGAGACTTCTTTTAAAAGAATCTTCCAATGCCACGTGACCCATCCTTGTGGAGGAGTCCTAAATCGGGGTGGGGAGGGTCTCTGGAAGAATCCACACTTGGTCACAGCTCGGAGACCCACACAGTCTGAGCTTCCACCCCGCGCGAGGCCCTCTTCCTCCTCACGCCAGGAACTGTCACTGGCCCCATTTTCAGGAGGAGGAGACTAAGGCCCCGAGTCACAGCCAGTGGGGAAGAAGGGAGGATGTGGGCCTAGGACCCCAATGGCAAAGCCCACGCGGGTCACACGACGTAGCAGCCCCTTCCGGGGCTTCTTTCCCACCAGGGGACGCACCCCCCTCGCGCTCCCTCTCCCCACGGACCTGGGAGCTGCTAGAAATGCCCCGGGCGCTGCCCCCGCTGGCTGGGTCAGGATGGGCATTGTAGGGAGCTTCTGGAGCCCATGGGCACAGACACTCTGAGAAGCCTGTTCGGACCCTGTCCCCTTGAAAGGGACTCCAGTGGGAGGCCCAGGCCCATTGTGAGTCCAGAGGACACACTGAGAGCCAGGACAGCAATGCCAGGAGGCCCCGGGCCTGGGCTCAAGGACGTTCGGGTCTCACGCTTCAGCCGGGCACTTAATTAGCATCTTCCTCTTTCCAGCCCAGGAAATGGCTTTAAAAAGCTCCCTTAGAACCCAGCCCTGGGAACCCCGGCACACCAGTCCCTCGAGTCCCCGGGGAGGCTGCTGTGCCAGGCCGGACAAGGCCAGGAGAAGACGCATGTGTGCAGATGCCCGGGCTGGCTCCTGGTCCTGAGCACACATGGCTCCCGCTGCGGGTCCCGTGGGCGGCCGCCCCCCTGCCCCAGTGATGCAGGCACGGACCCCAGCACTACGGGGACTTATACCAACCCCAGCACAGAGGGGGCCAGGAGACGGCTGGGGAGGCGGGTGTGGACGCAGGACACGCTATTCTCTCCTCCGACCTCTGATCTTTGTGGACAGGGAAGCTTCTGGTAAGGGTCTAGGCTCCGTGGCCTGGATGCAGGACTGCCTCGGCCGCCCACAGCCCGTGTGGCCTTGGCAAGCTACTGCGCACACATCCCAGCCTCGACTTCCCCGTCTGCAAAATGGAACTCACAGGGGTGCCCTGAGGACTAAGACACTCAGTGAGAGAGACCGACAAGCACCTGACTCACACCTGATGACTGCTAGAAAGGTCGACAACTGACGGAAAAACGGGAGGAGCCAAATGGGGTGAGGCGGAACACCCGGACGGGTTTGAAGGCAGCTCTCGGGGGACCCTGAACCAGAGTGGACGAGCCACGTCAAGGGGGCACCGCACAGGAGGACACAGTCATTCCTGAACTCGGAGGATAAGTGTTCTTCCCAGTTCAAAGTCCAAGGGCAGGGCCCGGTGAGAAATGAAAATTCAGGGCACTTGTTTGAAAAGTATGGGGAATTTTTTTTTTAAATAATTTGTTTTTTAATGTTTATTTATTTTGGAGAGAGAAAGAGAGACAGAGCATGAGTAGGGGAGGGGAAGAGAAAGAGGGAGACACAGAATCCGAAGCAGGCTCCGGGCTCCAAGCTGTCGGCTCAGAGCCCGACGCGGGGCTTGAACCCATGAACCGCGAGATCATGACCTGAGCCAAAGTCGGATGCTCAACCGACGGAGCCACCCAGGCACCCCAGAGGAAGGGGGAATTTCAAGGCAGCGACAGCAGAGCAGGAAACCGAGCGTAGGACCCTCGGAGTACGGGCCCCAGGCAGCTGACCGGGTCACATGCCCATGAAGCTGGCCTCACCCAGGGGCCTGGCTGCCTTAAAAGTGAAATCTGGAGACCGCTGTCAGCAGATGCCTTTACCCCACCAGCCAGGCCCTTCCAGCCCACCCTCCTCACCGCCCCCGCCAGCGGCTCCCCATTAGTCAAAGTGCAAATCGGTCTGGCAGTCAGCGTGGCCCGCACCACTATCAAGAGGGGCAGAGCGAGGAGGGGAGGGGGCTCTGGGAAAAGTCAAATCGTCAGCGGGCAGCTACGGGAGATAAGCCGGGCAGCGGCTGTCAGCCTCCAAGCTGCCAGACCTTTGCCATGATGCCAGAAAAGTCACTTCCCTGGTTCCCGTGGTCCTGGAAGGAAAGCAGCTCGACACAGGGACATCCACTGTCCCAGGCAGTGGCAGCCCCTCTGGGTCTTCTACACGTCCCCTGGGCACCGTGCAGGTGGAGCCCGGCATTGGGTAGAGCCCTGCAGCACGGGGGGCCCTTCCCAGGACATCCCTGCGGTGCCTCTGGCCCATGGCAGCCAGGAGGACAGGCCTTGAGCCTGCAGACCGCGGAGTCCACACTGGGGAAGGCTCCTGCCTGAGGCCCCGGGAGCTTCTGGAAGCGTTCAGATGGGGGCACAGAGGGGAAGGGAAGGAAACAAAGCAAAAGAATTCTGGGGGCGCCCGGCCGGCTCAGTCCGTGGCACGTGCGACTCTTGCACTTGGGGTTGTAGGTTCGAGCCCCGAACCTCTGGGTGTAGAGATTACTTTTAAAAAGATAAGATCTTAAAACAAAACAGAAAAAGGATTCTGGCAGGGGGGTCACTGCCACAGCCATCAGGGGCCAGTTTGGGTGGGCGGGGGGTGGGGAGGGGGGAGCCAGGTGACAGGAGGAACTTGGGAAGGCAGGGCAGGGGATTAACCCGTCACCTCACACCAGGAGAAACACCAAGAGAGGTGGCCGCAGAGCCCAGGCCCCATTCCCAGGGTGTCCACCCTCCGGGGCCGTTACAGACAGCACCCCCCGCCAAGCACGCTCCCTGCCACGCCAAAGCCCCCCCAACAGTCCTGGTGACCCACCACAGAGCCCAGGCATGCGGCCGCCCCGTGGGCTCCACTTATCTGGCAACAGTTCTGTGATGTGCCCCGGTCAAACTACGTCCTCTAGAAGAGGAGCCCGAGGGTCCGGGAGGAACCTTCTCTCTGGGCTCGCACAGCTGATCAGTGACAAAAGCAGCATTGATGCAAGTCACATTCAGGTCCTTTCGTCTCTCCCCTCCCAGCATCCGATGCTCTGTCTCTTCCTGCTGCAACGCAGAGGCCAGGGTCCCCGGGGCGAGTGCCGGAGGTGACAGGGACACAGTGGTGGGGGCAGGAGGCCTCACTTGGCTCAGTGCTTCTGAGTCACATGACATCCGACGTTTGGAGGGCAGTCTGGGGTCCATCCCGCACTTCGAGGGTGGGCTGTCGGAGGTGGGGGGGGTCACACCCTCCGACGTGTGTGCTCAGAAGGGCCTGTGCTTGGTCTCATGCTCTGGGGTTTTTTTGTTTTTTTTTTTTTTAATGAAGTCTGTTTCATTTTCTTTTTCTTAATGTTTATTCGTTCTTGAGAGAAAGAGAACGCGCGTGAGTGGGGGAGGGGCAGAGAACGAGGGAGACCGAGAATCCCAAGCAGGCTCCGCACTGACAGAGCTGAGCCCGATCCGCGGCTCGATCCCACGAACTGCGACATCATGACTTGAGCCCACATCACGAGTGGGACGCTGAACCGACTGAGCCCCCCGGGCGCCCCAGCATCTTGAAATTCTCAACAGTGTTTGAACGCGGGCCTGGATTTTCGTTTCGCACTGGGCGCCACAAATTCCACTGCCCATCCTGCCCCACCGTCCCGGGGATCGGGCAAAGGCAGGGTCCCGCCCGAGGTGGAACATTCCAGGTGCTGGCTGCTCAGGCCACCCTCACCTTGATGTGCTCGTGTCCGGGGCAGGTCCGCAGCCTCTGGCTGGGCGGGAGCTGGGGAACTTGGCTGCAGCCGGACCCTCCCGAAGATGGGTCGGGCCTTACCTGGAGTCCCGGGAAGAGGGTCCCCCCGCCCCCCTGCCCGGGACCTGCTGTCTACTCCCAGCTCCCACATGGAGAAGTTTCCAGCCCCCTCTCCTTCCCAGTCTTGGGCAGTCTCGTGCTCCCGGGGACGGCTGCGCCTCCTTCACCCCGCCCAGCGTCTACCCTCCATCCACCCACCTCAGGGAGGGCCCGCTGCTCTCCCCCTGCACACGGCACACACATGCACAGGCTGTAGAAATTCCCTGCGTTGGCTTCTTGTCCCTGAGTGGGGTGGGATGCGGAGGCATTTATGCCACTCCTTCGTGTCTCACCAAATGCAGAGACAGCTGTCATTCTTGCCACCACTCTGCCCCGCCGCGTGCCCGCCAGTGTGCACGCCCACATCTGGAAAGAGCACTTAGAATGTTCTACGTTGCATCCCTGTGGTTTGGGCGGGGAAAGCCCCACTCCCAGAATCCAAGGGTGCCTGTGCGGTGCTGGCCTGGCCAACCAGCTTATTGCATAGGCCTCAGCCTCTGGTTCAGGGAGAACATTACCCAAATTGACATGATCTGAGTTAATTCTGTGAAAGTGCTGTGAAGAAAGAATCTGACTTTCTCCTGGGAGGCCAGGTGGGGAGATGTAAACCTTGAGCTATCAGGGGCCAACTGGAGAGGAAGACAGAGCCAGAGATGGAATAAAATCAAGTCCTGATGACAGCATTTGAGCTCCCGGATCCAGCCGTGCCTGAAGCCCATTTCAGTTTGCATAAACATTGTTTTTCTTAAGTCGGTTCCGTCGAGTTTTGTGTCACTCGTGGCCAAAAGAGCCCTGAGCAACATACTGCCTCCCTCTGCTGTGAAGGATACAGCTGCATATGAACAGAACTCACATTTGGCTCTCACGGTTGCTCAGGACTTGGAGAAATTCCTAAAGTTAGCCAAAGGAAGGCTTTGGAAAGCAGCCTGTGCCTCACATCGATTTTTTCTCTCTAAGGCAGTTTGGCCGGGAGTCCTTCCAAAGAGTGCTCTTGTGTTTTCTGGCAGCACGGAAGAGGCTGTCTGCCTGTGGCCGGGAGAATCCTGGCCCCGGGTACGGGCGCCCTGCAGAATTCCCTTCCCTTGAACGTGGGCCGGGCTGTGATTATGACGGAAGATCACTCCCATGATTCACCAACAGGGAGATATCCTGGATGGGCCTGACCAAATCAGGTGAGCTCTTGAAAGGAACCAGGACCCTTCTGAGATCCGGGAGTGAAAGTGGGAGGGGGCCTAAGGAGGGCGGTCCCATGGTGGAGACTTATGGGTAGCTTCCAGAAGCTGAGAGCCGTCCCCGGCCAGCAGCGCGTGGGACAATGGGGTCTCGTTCCTGAGCTGGTCAACAACTCGGGGGAGCTTGGAGGTGGGTTTTTCTGCAGTTGAGGCCCCAGATGAGAACACGGGCCGGCCAACCTCTCGTGTGCAGCCTCACCAGACCCTTGGCAGAGAACCCAGCTAAAAGGTGCTGACTCCTGACCCACGGATGCCCTGAGAGAATAAATGGGTGTCGTCTCAGCCACGGAGTTTGTGGCCATTTGTTATGCACTGAAAATTAACACACTTCTCTGCCTGGCTCGCTCTCTCTCTTTCTCATTTCACTGAGGCCTCTACTCAAATGTCACCTCCCCGGAGGCTTTCCCCGACCCGTGTCAGGTGGGCCCCTGTCTCATCACCCACCACCCCCTTACCCGCATCAGTGTTCTTCACAGCCCATCCGCCTGCCACGGTGTCTACACCACACGCCTGCTGACTTGTTCCTGGAAGTCCAGGAAAGAGGCCTTGTCCCGTCCGTGCCGCTGGGCCCAGAAACTGGCACGTGAGAGGCTTCTCTAAGCCCGGACCGAACAAGTGAATGAGTGAGTGAATGAATGAATAAATGAACAAGGAAGTGAATGAAAACCACCAGCTTAATTGGCCACGGGTACTGCCACGCTGCAGCTCTTGTGGGGAGCTGATAAGACCGTGGTTTCCTGTTCCTCTCGAGCAGCTGAGGCAACTCCCCGTGACCCCTGTGGCCAGGGCCGTGACACCCCCTCTCACGGTGTGTGCAGACAGAAGGCTGGGGGACCTCGTCCCCAGCCGCCCCTGGGGACACAGGCCTGCGTTTCAGTGTCCGTGCTGCCCGTCCCTCCCCCCAGTCTGTGCCGTGCGGCCTCCGCTTGTTTACTGACCTCCCCAGACCTTGGCCTTCTCATCTACAAAATGGGGACAGGAAGGGGCGCCTGGGCGGCTCAGTCGGTTAAGCGTCCGACTTCGGCTCAGGTCATGATCTCGCGGTCGGTGAGTTCGAGCCCCGTGTCGGGCTCTGTGCTGACAGCTCAGAGCCTGGAGCCTGCTTGGGATTCTGTGTCTCCCTCTCTCTCTGCCCCTCCCCCGCTCAGGCTCTGTCTCTCTCTCTCTCTCTCTCTCTCCCTCTTACAAAATGAATAAAACATTAAAAAATAAAAATAAAAACAAAACGGGTACAGTCCAAGGTGGCTTGAGGATTAAATGAACTCCTACGTGTCCAGGCTGAGAATGGCCCCAGCAGGTGCCCGGTAAGCAGGTGCCACCACAGAAACAAATGTGCAGTGCTATGGAGGAGGGTGGTGTTCCATCAACCCCTCCCCCCACTCCTCCCTTCTTGGGGCGAGCCGAGGTCCGTGTTTGGCCTGGTCTGGGGCACCACGCGACTGCCTCACCTTTGGGGGGAAGTTGCCCGGCAGAAGCCACGGGATCCCCCTTTCCTGCCCCGAGCAGACCCCGAGTCCGTCCATCCCCACCACCAGCCTCACTCAGGAAGACACAGGAAGAGACCGAATGCCCAGCCCCCGGCCAAGAGGCGAGGGAAACGCAGCTCTTCGGGGAGGACAGATCGGTATCTGCCAGCCGAAGGGGGCACAGGCCTGGGCCTGGGGCTGCGGTGGATGGGCCTCCGGACACACTGGCTGGGCGACCCTGGTCAAGGGCGAACACCTGCCAGTCCCATCCCCGGACTCGTGTCCCAGCGGGGACCACACCGTCCAGGGGTCGGGCTCGGGGAGGGCGGAGCTTGCGTATTTCTCACAGGTGGTGAAATACACCAGCCACGTTGCTATCTCTCGCCGGCTTCCACCCCAGGCTCGTCCGTGTCACTCCTTCCTTCCTCCCTCGAGCCGGGTCCCCAAGTGCGGGGCACAGCAGAAGTGTCCTGGAAATGCAGTGTCGACAGCGTGTTGCCTCAGACGGCCTCCGTTGCCTTATCTCAGCCCGGCTCCCAGGCCCGGCTGCCACTGCATTTCGTCACCTGCCCCCATAAGTGAGCCGCCGGGACCACGGAAACTGCGCTCGGCACTCTCACAGGAAAAGAACGCCCAGTCGATGTGCCAGCAAATCGGCCGCGGCCAAGTACAACTTAGGATCCGCCAGCCTGCAGGGGACTCCCGAGTATGGGCTCGTTCTCCCTCTGCCGGGCCCCCAAGCCGTCCCCTGCCTCTGTCGGCAGCCAGCTCGTCACCCAGGAGGGACGCGTGCCATCCTCGGTGGAGCAGGGCCAATGGACAAGAGAGGCCCAGGTTCACGGACAGCCGATGTCGGCTGGTCATAAATCAGCCCTACGGCCTCCAGGGCAGCTGCCCGGTGCAGGCCAGCTTATCAGCCGCAGGAAACGTGAGCCCGGTCGCAGCCACACGGAGTGAGGAAACGGGGGCCCGTGGAAGGGGAAGGCACGTGTGTCACAGCCCCCGCTGGTCCTCGGTTACGCAGTTACGCCGGGCGGGCTCCCCTCCCTCCGTGTTACATAACTCTCTCTCTGACCCTGCCAGAGGGAGCTCCCACCTCAGCCCAAACTTGGAGTCACCTGGCGAGCCTAAAAAACCGCAGGTGCCTGAGCCCGCCCCAGAGATTCTAAGGCAACTGGTCTGGGGTACGGCCTGGGCATCAGGATGTTAGAAGCCCTCTGGATGACTCCAAGGGCAGCCAAGGTTGAGAACACAAGCTCCAGGTTCAGGAGCATAGTCCACAGGCTTGACGGCTGGATCCCACCCCATGGCAAGGCTCACGCAATCTGAGGTGTGAGCAGAGCCCTGCGGTTGTGCAGTGCCCAACACGTGCAACTGGACGCAGCAGTCCTGACGGGAGCACGGGAGAAACTGAGCATCCAAAACCTTGGCTGAGAAATAACTGGGCAGAGGGGCGTGTTCCAATCCCGGTTCTGTTTGTTCAGAGAATCTGTGCTCCGTTCCTCCAACCACCAGCCATGGAGCTGATGGTCTTGGGAAGGAGACAGACAGAAAACAAAGAACGTCACAAATGAATATATAAAAACAAATTTGGGACACGCACGTGGTAGAAAATGTCAATAAGGTAAGTGCGGAAGGCAGAATAATCGTCCCCCAAATTCGTCCACGGCCCAGTCCCCAGAACCTGCGAATACACTAGGTTATATGGCATAAAGGAATTAGGGCTGCAGACAGAAGGGAAGGAATTAAGGCCACCGAAGAGCTGACTTTTTTTTTTTTTTCACGTATCAACCAAATTCTTTTTTCTTAACTTTAACCGTTAGGTACGTTTGATATACGTGACAATTTCATAGGCGTAGATTGGAAGGTCTTAAAGCTGTGGGGCCGCTGAGGCCGCAAACAGGAGAAAGAAAGGCACGGAGCGAGTGGGGACATCTAGGCAAGTTAAAACAACCCACTGCCAAGGGAACAAGGTAAAAACCGTGTTTCTGTTTTGTTTTGTTTTTTTAATTCCTACTCCTTATTTTATTTTCCATTTCAGTTTACGTTGAGGACATCTTGGTTTATTGTTTTAAATCCATTCATTTACTCAGTTATTTACTGAAGTATAATTAACACGTAACGTGACGTTGGCTTCCGGTGTGCGACTATCACAAGAGTCTACTTAATACCCATCGTTATACGTCGTTACAGAAACTTCTTTCTTTGTTTTCTGGGGGTGGCGAGGGCTTTAAGGTCGACCCTTTTAGCAACTTTGCACTACGCAATGTGGCGTTATTAACTATGGTCACCATGCTGGACGTGACATCCCGTGGCTTATTTACCTAAACAGCTGACCTGCGGGCTCTGTGCTGACAGCTCGGCGCCTGGAGCCGGCTTCAGGTTCTGTGTCTCCCTCCCTCTCTCTGCCCCTCCCCTACTTGCGCTCTATCTCCCTCTCAAAAATAAATAAACATTAAAAAAATCGTTTTAATAAAACAACATAAACAGCTGACCTTGAGGTGAAGGTATTTATCCTCGATGATCCAGGTGGGTCCGATGGAACATTCAAAGTTGAAGATAACGCATATCTAATGTTATATGTCAATTAGGCCTCAAGGAAAAAGAAATAGAAGAGAAAACCAAAAGACAGACGCAGACAGACAGCAGAGGGAGGATCTCCCCGATGCTGCTGGCCCGAGGATGGAGGAAGGGGCCGCGAGCCATGGCGTCACATGCTGCCAACAAGCCAGATGAGCAGGACACAGGTGCTCCCCAAAGCCACCCGAGGGGAGTTCAGCCGACCAGGACTTTGCATTTGGCCTGGTGAGACCCTGTGCAGAGCTGGGTGAACCCGCTGCACTTCGGACACATGTGAACGATAGCAATGTGTTATGGTGACAAGTAGAAAACATGCATGGTGTAGTCTGGTTTCGGGGTCAGAGAAGGAGGCTTCCCAAAGAAGTGGAGTTTGAGCTGAGACCCACAGGACGAAAAGCATCAACTCGAAAAGGGAGGAGGCGGAGGTGCAAGGGCCCTGAGGTCAGGGGGACTGGTATGAGGAAAGGAGGGAGGGAACGAAGCCCAGTGTGGCTACAGGGCAGAGCACTCGGGGCGTCACTGCACTCTGGAGCCTCGGTTTCCTCACCTGTGAAATGGGATTATAACAGCATTCCCTTACTGTGAGGATGGAGTGGGCCTGGGAGCCGTGTAGCAAGTAGCTGGAAGGACGGGCTCTGCAGCGAGACCAGACCTGGGTTCAAACCCCAAGTCTTCTGGTTACAGCCTGGGTAACTTTGGCAGGCCGTTCCTCTCTCTGAGCCTCAGTTTCCCCATCTGTCAGGCTGCTGCGAGTTTTAGATAACAACGCGTCAGGCACACTCAACAAATGCTGGCTGTCACCGTTAGGGACTGGGGGGCCAGAGATGGAAAGGAACGTGTTCAAGGTCACACAGCCTGGGGGCTGAGCAGGGTAGAAATGAGTCTCCTGACCCCGGCCTTGGCCCGGCACAGCTTCTCGGTCTACAGGACCACAGCCGACTGAGGCAGTGAGACTCAAATGAGGAGAGCTGTGTGTGAATGTGCACATGTGAGTGTGCACAGCGTGTGTGTTGCAAGAGCACGTGGGTGTGCTACAGAATGCAGGCAGGCACACACGAGAGTGTGCCTGTGGGTGTGAGTGTACAAGAGGTGTATATGTGCAAATGTGTGAAATGCCAGCTGTGTCTGCATGTAAACAGGCACGTGTGTCTGTGGATGTGTGTGTGTGCACATGCGGATGCGCGGGTATGCATGTGAATGCACATACATGAATGGGATCGTGCGTGCCTGCGTGAACGTGCGTGGTGCTGTTGAATGGAAGAATGAAGACACCTACGTGGCTTGGGGGACGGACAGACAGTCTGAGTCCTTATGCCTGATACACTTCAGTCCAGATGAACTGGGAGCGGGGAAGAAATATTTAACAAAAGGCTCCTGGCCCCGGTGGGTTTCTTGCAACTATATATTCTTCCAGAACGTTCCTCCAGAAAGCAGCTGAGCCTCCAGACATGTTTCACAGACACTGTCAGGGAGGGGCAGGGAGTCATCCTTCCCTTCAAGGGATCGTGACAGCTCCAGCTGCGAGCACGCACTCTGTCGGGCACCACGCGATGACTTCACACGCATTGTCTAATTTAGTTCACACAACAGCCATGTTGTTCACTTTACAAACAACAAGACTGAGGCTCAAAGAGCCACGTGAGTACTCAGTGTGGTACACTGAGTTTTGAAAAGAAGACCTCAACCCTCCATCCCTCTCTCTATTCAAAACACTTTGCAAGTGACTTTGCAACTGCAGCCGTCAAAAGGTGGTTTATTTCCTCACTCCTTGAATCTGGGTTGGTCTTGTGACTTGCTCTGGATACCACAATTGCTGGAAGTGATGTTATCCACGCCTCAGCTTGGGCCTCAAACAGCCTTGCATGCTTCAGCTCTCTCTTTCTAGGACTCCTGTCTCCATCAGGAGAAGAAGCCCGCCAGAGAAGGAGACACATGGCACCCGGTTGTCGCCATCACCCTAGATGATACTCAGCTGCCTCCCACAAAGCGTCTAAAGCTGACCCAGCAGCTGACCACAAATGCATGAGGGATCCCAGCTCAGACCAGAAGAACCATCCAGGCGATGGGTCAAGCTGAATTGTTGACTGGCTGAATCGTGTTGTCTTAAGCAACTAAGTTTGGGGATCATTTGTCACGCAGCAACACTAACTGATACACTCATAATCACGCAACTGTTAAAGGCAGAGTCAGGACTCAAAGTCAGGCTTGTTTTTTAAAGTTTATTTATTTCCTTTTGAGAAAGAAAGAGAGAGAGAGAGAGACAGCATGAGTGGGGGAGGGGCGGAGAGAGAGGGAGACCCAGAATCCCAAGCAGGCTCCGGGCTCTGAGCTGCAGAGCCCAACTCGGGCCTTGAACTCACGAACTGTGAGATCATGACCTGAGCCGAAACCAGGAGTCGGTCACTTAACCACCTGAGCTACCCACACACCCCTCAAAGCCAGGCTTTTTACTCCCAAATGCATACTCTCATCCCCTATATTCGACCTCCCCAAAGGGAAATAAGAAAGCCCAAAGCTGCTAAAAATCACATGCCGGCTTCCCAAACGTCAGTCTACACCTTGTTTGGAACGTGCCTAATCCCTGCCGTCACCTGCCTTGAGACCTGCCGGCTGGACCTGGCTCTTTTGCCCCCTCTGTTCCCTGAGCCCAGGTGGGGACGGAGCACTCACTCCAGCCTTGGATCCCCCCCCCCGCCCCTCCCCCCGAGGCCTTCATTCTATGAGCACCATCCCTCCTCATCTGCAAAGTTTGTTCCGAGTGTCAGCGAAAGAACCCGGCGTTTCCACACGTACATATCAGCAGCCACGATAAAAACCAGCTGTAAGGTTTAAAAATAACCTCCCCAGCCTTCCAGAGATGCCAGGCTCCTGGTTGGGGAGGAGAATCAGCCCCACGGGGGGAGCACCACCTTCGGGGGAGACTCCCGGGCCAGGCCCCAAATCCTGCCCGCGGGCCGGGCTGAGCCCGAGTCCCTGGGAGCACAGCCCCTGCAGGAAGCGCGAATGGGGAGCCAGGCCCTCCCTTCGGGGAAGTCAAGGCAGGGCCCGGAGAGTCCTCCAGAGCAGAGACCTCATCTGGCCCCCTTGTCAGGGGTTTCTTTTCTCCTCTGCTTCTCTCTCCTCTTGTCATCCCCTCTGTAAATAAAAGATAGGGCGTCGGGGAGGCACCTGGGCGGCTCGGTCGGTTGGGCGTCGACTCTTGATTTCGGCTCAGGTCATGATTGAACGGTTCGTGAGTTCGAGCCCTGTGTCGGGGTCTGTGCTGACAGTGCAGGGCCTGCTTGGGATTCTCTCTCTCTCCATCTCTCTCTGCCCCTCCCCTGCTCTCTCTCTCAAAATAAATACGTAAACTTAAAAGAAAGTGCGAGCTATGGAGGGGCACAACCCAGGTTCCGTCCTCATGGATGACTTGTCCCCATGAGCCTCAGCTTCCTTGGTCACACGGGGCCCATGCCTCACTGGGTGGGCCTGAGGACCCACAGGACACTGCAGGAGCAGAGCCGAGCACGGCGGCCAGCCAGTGAGCCGGTGCCTGGCAAGTGTCGTTCCTCCTTCAGGGAAGGTGACCCCTCCTCTCTTCCTCTCCCTGATCCTGGCCCTCCTTCGGGCCCCCGGTCCTCCCCCTGCTCCCCTCGGGCCCCAGACCTGGCCCCCGGCAGGCTCAGAGCTGGAGCCCGTCTTGCCGAATTCCACCTGCAGCCCGGCCCCGTTGCTGAGACTGTCCCCATCTGGCTCTCAGAGGGCTCCTGGGCAGGCACGCTGCCGCCTTCCCACCCTCGTCACCTCTCACCACAACCCCTGGGGGCTGTACGGGTGACGCTGTATCCCAGCATCCAGCGTGGTGCACGGCACACAGTAGGTGCTCAATAAGGAATAAGCAGTATCCCTATCGTTCCCATTCTACAGATGAGCAACTGAGGCTCCAAGAGGTCGGCTGGCATGTAGCAAAGTACAACCCTCAGAGGTTGAGGCAACCCAGGCTTGGGTGGGTGGAAGACCCTGCCCGAGGTCCCCGAGGCGGGATTTGAACCCAGGTTCACGGGCACCGAAGGCCTGAGTCTTAACCATCGACGACTCCCCGTTCACCCACCTCTCCTAGCTGATTTCTCCGACATCCTCGCCATCCAGACACTGTCACGCACGTGCTGTGTGGCCTTAGGTAACTCACACAACCTCTCTGAGCCTTGGACTCTACACCCGTACCACAGAAAACCGACCTAGCTGCACTCAGGTAGAATTTGCCTCAGCTCATTTTTCATCTGGTTTCTCAGTATGTAGTGCGGGCTGTGGCATGCAGTCGGTGCCAAATAAATGTTTGCTGATTAATTCATTGGAAAGACAAGTTCACTTTACGAGCACAGAAGTCGGCCCAGAAGCTCTGGGTTGATTGTCTCCGGGAACATATTCCTTCTCTCTCCACTTTAATTTTTTTTTAATGTGTATTTTATTTTTGACAGAGAGAGAGAGAGAGAGAGAGAGAGAGCACGAGTGGGGGAGGGGCAGAGAGAGAGGGAGACACGGAATCGGAAGCAGGCTCCAGGCTCCGAGCTGTCAGCGCAGAGCCCGACGCGGGGCTCGAACTCATCAACCGCGAGATCATGACCTGAGCTGAGGTCGGAAGCTCGACCGACTGAGCCGCCCAGGCGCCCCTCTCTCCACTGTAAAGAAAGAGAAATTCTTGGGGCGCCTGGGTGGCGCAGTCGGTTAAGCGTCCGACTTCAGCCAGGTCACGATCTCGCGGTCCGGGAGTTCGAGCCCCGCGTCAGGCTCTGGGCTGATGGCTCGGAGCCTGGAGCCTGCTTCCGATTCCGTGTCTCCCTCTCTCTCTGCCCCTCCCCTGTTCATGCTCTGTCTCTCTCTGTCCCAAAAATAAATAAAAAACGTTGAAAAAAAATAAAAAAAAAAAAAGATGAAGTGTGGAAGGTCTGGATCCCACGCCGGTTATGATCCCAGACTCAGGGGAGGGTTCTGATGAACGACGAACACCAGCTCCCGGGTCTGTGCTGTTTTCTGGGGCAGGTCCCGGTTCCTCCACCCGCGCGGGAAGCTGGTCATTCTTCCCTTCTGTGCCGGTGCCGTGCCAGGCTCAGAGACCCCCCCCACCCCACCCCCCACCCCAGCTGGGGGGCAACCCAGAAGGTTCTGAGCAGAATCCTGAGGCTCTAACAGAAGAGCCATGAGCTCCCAGTGAGCACGTTCAAGCGCCAGGGTGGGTGGTTTCCGGCGATCACAGAGAACTTTCCAGAAAGGTGGGGGCGCCTCCAGCAGGCTGTATCCCCCAGAGCCAGCATCAAAGGTGGCAGTCACCAGGGGAGCCCCGAGCCCCTTGCAGGAGCCCCCAGGTGGCAGCCTCCTCTTTCCACGCCAAGGAGAAGCTCTGGGTTCTCAGGACATCTGGGCTCCGCCCGCCCTCCACCTCCAGGGCCCCCCAGCTCCGCCCAGCCTGCCCCATCCAGTGGAGCCAATCCTGGCCAGCCGGGACGTGTCGGACTCACGGGCAGCCTTGCCCACAGTGTCCTCGCCAGCACCTACCAGGCCGGCCAACGGAAGGAGCTGCACACACTCCCTGCCCTCTGGTCCGTGGGGGCAAACCTCGCTCTGGTCGCTGGCACAGGCTTTACAGACCCTTCCTGATGAACCTGCCGGCACTACGGGGCTGAAGGGTCCCTCGGGCCTGGCCAAGGTCACAGGCACAGGGGCCCCTGCTCAGAAGGGCACTGGGCGTCTTGCTCAACTGTTGCCTTCTTGAAAGGCCTGCTACTCTTTTAACAGGGGCTGCACGTTTTAATTCTGTGGCCGATCCCGGATGAGGGGTTCTGGGGGCCCATCGGGTGAGCCCCATCCCCCTGAGATTCCCAGAACTGGGGAAAAGTCTTTGGAAACAGGCAGTGGGGCAAAGACAGTTCTCCCCGGCCGGTTCATGCCCGTACCGGGGCTCCAGGCACACACTTCTTCTGATTGCAGAGCTGGGCTCAGGGGGGCTCCACACATCCACCCACACTCATGTGTGCTCACACACACGTGCAACAGCCGGTCGCTCCAAGCCACAGGCTTCCTGCTCAGGAGACACCCAAGGGCCACTCCAGCCCGCCCAGGCTAACGAGAAAGCAGGGCAGGCAATGCAAAGCTGGGGAGGGGGGCGTCGGGGACAGAGGGAGAGCCCCTGCCTCCCCCAGTATCCCAGGAAAGGAGGCATGCCCCCCCTGGCCGAGGATCCCACTTGAGCCCTCCACGCCTCACCCCACTGAATCCCTGCAGCCGCTCCTGGGGTAGGGTTTATATTATACCCATTTTAAGGATGGAAAAACTGAGGCTCCAAGAAGAGAAGTTGCCTGCTGGCACCAAGGCGGACAGTCTCGGGAGTTCTACACTCCATAGCGGCTCCTGAAACATGGCAAGCCCCCCCCCCAGCCCCCTCTGCGCCCCCAGCGGGCTCACCCCCTCTTTCGGGCCGCTGCCTGCAGGGTGCTTATTCCCCAAGGGCTGCTCGAGCTGGTTCACAGGGGTGGGGTCCTCCCTCCAGGGTTCACGGCCCCACCTCAGCATGGGCACGGAGGGGTGGGGGTCAGTTCCTTCCAGAGTCCCCGGGGCCCCTGCCCCAGGCCCTTGGCTAGCCTCGCCCTTTGACATCACAGACCAAGGACCAAAAAGGGCTGAAGGGTGTGACCGGGCCCCACCGAGGATGGGGAAACAGCGGAACATCCCCGGGGTGTGGGGGCAGGTGTGTGCGCACCGTGGGGAGGGGCTCCGGTGGCTGCGGCTGGAAGCCCAGGAATCTTTCTCTCAAGATTCGTTTTTTTAAAGATTTTTTTAAATGTTTATTTATTTCTGAGAGAGAGACAGAGACAGAGCATGAGTGGGAGAGGGGCAGAGAGAGAGGGAGACACAGAATCCGAAGCAGGCTCCAGGCTCCGAGCCGTCAGCACAGAGCCCGACGCGGGGCTCGAACCCACGGACCGCAAGACCGTGACCTGAGCCGCAGTCCGACGCTCAGCCGACGGAGCCCCCCCAGGCGCCCCGTCAAGATTCTAAATGGAGCTTCTGAAGGAAGGTTCCAAATAGAACATCCCGAGGGTGCTACACGGAGGCTGCTGTCCCCGGGCGGGGGGTGGGGGGGTGGGGGGGGGGGTTGGGGCTGCACGGACCACGGGCTCTTCTTACGGGGTGGGGTCTGGGGGGAGCGTTTGCAGGCCGCGCTCGCGGTGGCCAGGACAGCGCGGGAGGGCGAGGGGATGAGCGGACGAGCCCCCTGCCACCCGCAGACCTGCCGCGTCTGAGCCTGTCCAGGCCCCGCCGCCCGGGCCTTATTTGGTAAGAGCTGAGCTGCCCTCCGCCGGGGTGCGAGCTGCGGGGGCACCGGGAGGCCCCGAGCCGCCGCCAGGCCCGCGGCTCGCTCCCCCCCCCCCACCATCTGGCTCCTCCCCGGGCCCCTGGGCCAGAGGCTGGCACTTCTGGAGGCGCGAGATCCCACGCGGGTCGGGCCAAGACCGCGGTGGCCTGCCTCGGATCCCAGCCCGGGGACAGGAGAGGGATTCCCCAGCTTTTGCCCTTATATGGCCGAGGAGAGGCCGCGGTGCTCGGACGGGCCCCGCGGGCCCCCGAGGTATTGTCTTAAGAGGGTGTTTGGCACCGGGCAGCGAGGCCTTGGATTCTTGTAAAATCCTGGCAGGGAAATTGTTTGACAGCCTCGACGATGTTCTGGAGCCTCCGGGAGAAGCCCGCCCCCGAGGACCGAGGGCACGTGGGGCGCCAGCTGCGGGCCCGGAGGGTGAGCTCTGGCAGCGGGCTCGGGGTGACGGGGGCAGGGGCCTCTGCGCCCCGATCGGCACGCAGGGTGCGCGGGGGGGGGGGGGGTACCGCCGAGGAAGCAGAGAGGAAAATGGGCGTGGAGGGGGGCACGCGAGGTCGCCGCCAGGAGAGCCGCCTGGCTTCGGCCTCCGGCCGCGTGTAGCTGCCGTGAAAGGACCCGGCCGTCTTTGCCACCCCATCCGCGCCTCTCAAACACCAAGGAGGTGGACGCTCCTGTCATCCCCGCTGACAGACGAGGAAACCGAGGCTCGGAGGAGGAAAGGGATACAGGACTCGGGGTTCATTCTCCAGCCCTGTGGGGAGCTCCGCAGGCCAGCGTTCATTGTTCACAAACAGGTTCACAGACGTGTCCTGAGCTCAGCTCCGGGCCGGGCATCGTCCTAGGCTCGCGGCAACGGCAGCGAACCAGGTAAGAAATGGCTTGTCCGCGAGGGAACAAACATCGTGCCAAGGAAGGGAGACAGAGAAGGTCTCTCTGTGCAGACAGTCTTTAAACTGAGGGCCCAAAGCTGAGAAGGAGCCAGTCCCGGGAAAGACACAGGTGGTGTTGCAGGCAGAGAAAATAGCAGGTGCAAAGGCCCTGAGGCAGGGAGAAGCGTGGTTGGGCCTAGGCCAGCCAGGAGGCCAGCGCGGCTGGGGCAGAACGAATAGTGGGGAGCAGAAGAAGGAGTTACAGGTGGTGATCACGGGAGCTTCAAAGGCTCCCATCAGGAGGGGGGTGGGTTTTATTCCAGGAGCGGGGGGCGGGGGGGAGCTCCAGTTTTAGTAGAGATCTAATAGAATCACATGTGCTGTCACGTACGAGATGTCTACACTTTCCTAAGTGCTGTATATTCATTTTCTTATCTAATTCCTCAGCATCCCTGAGGGGAGGGGAATCCTTATCCCCATTTGACAGATGAGGAAACTGAGGCCCTGAGAGCTGAAATGACTTTCTGCGTCATTGATATGGGATTGGACAGGACTTCCTCCCTAAGCTCCGCCTTATGTCAAAACCAGTACCAGTATAGGGGTGCCTGGGTGGCTGAGTCGGTTCAGCTCAGGTCGTGATCTCACACTCCGTGAGTTCGAGCCCCGCGTCGGGCTCTAGGCTGACAGCTCAGAGCCTGGAGCTGCTTCCGATTCTGAGTCTCCCTCTCTCTCTGCCCCTCACTGCTCATGCTCTGTCTCAAAAATAAATAAAAACATGAAAAAAAAATTTTTAAACCAGTCCCAGTACAGACCGCCCTCCCCCCATCCCCGCAGGGCGGCAGGGCCAGAGGGGAGCAAAGCAATGTCCTTGGGGGTGGCCGATCCTGTCCCCTTTCCACCTGCCATCCCACCCACCGCCCCCAACCCACGGCCGCTTGCAGATGGTGGGACAAAAGTGCCCTCCTGTGCCTGGGACTTTCCCTGTTCGGCACCCAAGTCCTGTTTCCTGGGAAACGCCTTGGTCCCAGGCGCCTGAGGTCACTTGCCCCGCAGGTGGCCCACTCAGGGGCTCCGGGCACCACTGGTAGCTTAGACTGGGGAGCAGACCTCCAGGTCTGTGGCACCTGCACACCTGGCCCCACGCCCACCTCCGCCTGGACCAGGAAGGGGCCGTGGGGAGAGGAGCAAATAGCAACCTGTGTGTTGCCCGCCTCAGCCTCCCGCGGTGCCAGGACAACGCCACCTGCTCCCGGACAGCCGGCGACCGCAGAACAAAGGGAGGGTTAGGGCCGCCTGCCAGGGGAGCGGAGCGCGGGAGTCTGCCCGGGAACCGGCCAAGCAGGGATGGCTCGTCCCCCAGCTGCAGACTCAGGGTCAAGGAGGCCTGCCTTCGACTCTATGGGCTCCATGACCTTGAGCACCTTGTGGGCCTCAGCTGGCCCACTTATTAGACAGGAAAGGGACGAGAGACATCAACAGCCAGAGGACTGCTGAATGCCAGGCTCTCGGCCAACCATCACCTCCTGGAATGTTCCCGGTACCCTTGCAAGAAAGGGCTGTTAGCTCTGCACAAAGAGCAAAGCCCAGAGAAGCTGAGACAGCCACCCCAGGCCACGCAGCTGGTAACTGTAGAGCAAGGATTTGAGCCCGGAATCATTCGCTTCAGCCCCACACACCTTCTCTGCAGAGGTGAAGGGAAGGGTAGAAAAAGCCACTGGAAAGGAACGGCCTCCTCCCCGGGCCCCGGGCCCCGGGCCCCGGGCCCAGGTCCCACAGTTATAACATCCATCTGGGCGGGCCTGTACCTTAGAGATGGGGAGGCCGGGGCCCCGAGAACAGGAGCCCCAGTTCCCTGGGGGCTCGAGGCACGTCAACACTCACATCAGCCTCGAATGTGCCACCAGGATGTGTCCGCTCCTGTCCCCTGCTCGGGAGGCAGAGGATCCCCGGGCTCTGCCCTGTGCCAAGGACATCTCCAAACTTTCATGACCTGGAAGCCATTCGGGCCTCGACTGTCTCTCCTTCCAGCACCTCCAACCACGAGGCCGCTGGCAGTTCTGCCCAGGGTTAACGCTGAGAGATTCTAGGCACCCGAGCAGCCGCTCAGCTCCCACGAAGGCAGCGCCAAGGGCACTGGGTCGGTTCCTTGGGCAAACACACAGTGGGCTTCCCGGCCGGGCCTGTGGGCTGGGACTGGCTGCCTCAACACCAGCCACCCATGGCAGGTCTCCAGGGCGGTGGCTCGCCCACATTCCAGAACCGCAGGCCAGGGCCTGCCTGCCAGGCGGCCTCTTACGTACCGCCAGGCCGAAGCAGAAAGAAACGCTTTTGCCCTCAGATGGCATCCTGGTGACAGCCGTGTGCCATCTTCTCTTCAGTGGACAGTTCTGCCCTCGTGTTACAGGACAGTAGCGACACGTGGTCCCCCCCCCTCCCCGTTTCAGGCGGGGCGGCCTGAGTTCAAATCTCAGCTCTGCTGCTAAGCACATGAGCGACCACGGAGACGGGGCCAGGCTCCGTGCCCCCCAGGTCCTCGTCTGTGCCTCAGGGGCTCATAAAACACACAGCTCTCTGAGGATTAAAGGGTAACACACGCTCGCATTTCAAATAGTGTGAATGCTCCACAGACGTTATCCCGGGGCATCTGGGGTTTTCTGTCTTTGGTTTTCTCATCTCTCGCTTTTTTTTTTTTTTTTTTCAACGTTTATTTATTTTTGGGACAGAGAGAGACAGAGCATGAATGGGGGAGGGGCAGAGAGAGAGGGAGACACAGAATCGGAAACAGGCTCCAGGCTCCGAGCCATCAGCCCAGAGCCTGACGCGGGGCTCGAACTCACGGACCGCGAGATCGTGACCTGGCTGAAGTCGGACGCTTAACCGACTGCGCCACCCAGGCGCCCCATCTCATCTCTCGCTTTGAAATAAAGCAACTATAAATGCTTGGGTCCTCAGGGACCAAAAGACAAAATGCTGGGCCACAGGGTATATTCCACGGCCCTTGTTTCTTGCCCGGAGACTGATCTTGAAACCTGGAACGTGCTTACAGCAAGGCCGGTGTGTCACTTTCTCCACATCCCTGCCAGCACTGGGTTTTATCATTTTATCATTGTGCTTCTAATGTAATCAAAATGGTTTGGTCCGCATTTCTTCCTTTGCCTACAAGTCTGTGCATTCTTCCAGGTAACAGTCAACTGTTAACGGTTTCCTCGGGGATAAATGGCTCGTTGGCCTCCTTTGCATGGTCCTCAAGTGGCTTCTGCCCCTGTGGAGATGCCCCTGTGAGGTCCGCGCGGGAAGCAGCTTCTGAGCACGAGGGCGAGACGGGAGAGGTTGCGGCTCGGGAAGGCAGCGAAAGCCTCCGCCGCACCCACCCCTTCCCCCACCTTCCCTTCACCTGGGTGTCTTCAGAGCCTCGCCAGCTGAGGAAATCCTTTCCTGGGACTGGGGTTGCAGCCCCGGAGGCTGGGGGAGGAAGAAACTAGAGGAACTGATTGCATTTCTAGAGCAACAAGCCAGTCGGTGAGGCAGACGGAGACTCCATTCCTGTACCCGCGACCACCGCCCCCCTGCAGCCCCCTGCCCGCTCCCCCAGGGCCCTGGGCGCCAAGGAACATTCCTTCCAGACTATGCGGTCAGAATAAACCCCTCCACCGAGCTGTGAGAAGGCGATGACTTTCTCTCCTTCTGCCTTAATCACTTAGGCTCCCGGTGCTGCATTAGCCAAACACCCAGAACCCCTTCTTGGGTCCTCCCTCAGCTGGAATCATCCAAGAGCCCCCCAAATCTTCTTCAACAGGTGGGGGCACAGCTGGTTCCCCACCAAACGTCACTGCTGTTTACAGCGTCCTGCCACCACGCAGGGTCGCTGCTGGAAATGACACCCGAACATTCCTGCAGATGCTCGTCTGCTCTGCGAGGATCCCCGGGCTGGCTAAGCCCTGGCTGGGGTTCTGGAGGCCACCCACACTTGGGACCTGAGTTCAGCTGTCAGGGGGGCAGGCACTCCCAGACCCTCAGAGCGGAATGACAGGTCACATCCCCGTCCTACACGCTCCCCGGGGCCCCAACGCCCAGCACCCCGTTGACCCCACCCGGAAGCCCCCTGAGGGCACTAGACAGAGGCATGGCCCCTACTTTGGCAGAAAGGAAACTGGGGCCCCCAAGGGGTAATGTTCCCAACGTCATCTGGCCGTTGGCCCCAATTCAAGCCGACACCCAGTATCCGGACTCCCCGTTCAGTGCTCTCACCGCCTTCGCATTTAAGGTCGCCGGTGAAAGTCGTCTTCTGGGCCCAGGAAGCCAGGCAGGATGTGACCCCGCCTGCCTCCGCGGCTTCATCCGACTTCTTCACACAAATTCGAAATGCTTTCCCACCTGCCTGTGCACCTGCCTCCCTCTCCCCACAGGTCTCCAGGGAGGCCTCTGCTGTCACCTGCCACCAGAGGCCTGTCCCCACCTCTCTCCCCCTCCACCAGCCTCCTGCCACCGGCTACTCTGTTTCTGTTTTCCATTTGGCGATGTGTCTCTTTGTGTCTCAGCTCCACGGGGCCGGGGCCTGTGACTCCCGTTCGCCCAGCTCCCGGTGCCCAGAAGGCCCCTCGGGAAACCCCGAGTTCCAAGAACGAATGCACGAGACGGGTGGGCTTCTCTCAGCTCCTAGAAATGGATCTGGTCTGCCCCCGTGGCCGCGAAGGTAGGGGAGAGCCTGCCGGGCCAGACAGACAGACCCCCCGCCCCTTCCAAAGCTCCGGGCCTTGAGCAACCGCCCCCCCCACACACACACACACCCCTGCCCCCAGGCTTTTGGGGGTTCTTGGGGAACAGCGTGGAAACCCGTCCCCAGGGCCGGAAGCAGCCGGGGCCTGGCCCCACTCAGCCGGGGCCTGGCTCGGGCGCTGGGGCCCAGGGTCTAATTATAGAAGGCAGGTTCTGAGAGGAAGTAGCTACTCTGATTAACACCCTGGGGTTTGTTCACCCCTCACTGAGACAGTCCCCGCCGGGAGAGGAAATGTGCGAGGCGAACTCAGCTGCCAGACCAGGGGGCCTCCGGCGCCCGGCGCGGGGATGGCCTGGAGGCTGGTCTCCCACGGGCCGTGTCCGGTTGAGCAGGCCTTACCCCCCCGCAGCACCCCGCTTTGAGACAGAGCGACCTGGACCGGACTTGAGTTTCAAAGGGGCTGTGAACCGTGGCTCTTCGAGCAGGGCCACCAGAGCCAGGAGCCCTCCGAACCTCAGTTTCCCCGTCTGCAGAATGGGTTGACGAGAACCGCGCCTTTCACAGAGCCTCTGGGAGGGTTCAGTGGTGAGCTTCGTGCCGCCAGCTGGGCAGCGGCTGGCGCAGGATGAGGGCCCGGTAGGTGTTACCTGTGGTCAGACGGGCAGGGCCCAGTCAAAATGAGAACGTGGGGCCCCTTGTTCAAAAGACACTCCACATTTCAAGATGGAGACAGCACAGCATTAGACGTGGGGCGGGCGGGCGCCCTTCTGAGCCCCGCGTGACTGTCCGGGCCGCCCGGCTGTGAAGTGGAGGGGAGGCCCCGGAGGTGGGAGAGGGTGGGGGTGGGGGGGTGCTCCTCACGAGGAGGGATCCCTCTGCACAGCCATCCTCGGTGGACCTCAACACGACCTCAACACTCAACAGCCGTCGAGTGGAGAACACAAGAGCCCTGCGTGCGGCAGCTTCACACACAGGTCGTTAGAGCGGCTGCCGTGAGTGGACAGTCACCGCCAATACTGGGGAAAAACCAGGACAGGAGGCTGAAGCCCCCGCCTTCTCTCCCCGCTGAGGCCGGCTCCGGGTGGGGGTGCGGGAGCCACGGCAGAATTCAGCTGTATCTGTAACGTTTTCTTTCTTAAACACAAAGAGAGGGGCGCCTGGGGGCTCCGTCGGTTCAGCGCCCGACTTCGGCTCAGGTCACGATCTCGCGGTTTGTGAGTTCGAGCCCCGCGTGGGGCTCTGGGCCGACAGCTCAGCGCCTGGAGCCTGCTTCGGATTCTGTGTCTCCCTCTCTCTCTGCCCCTCGCCTGCTCACGCTCTGTCTCTCTCTCTCAAAAATAAATAAACATGAAAAAGAATTTTTTTCAAACAAGATACAATTCACATTCCATAAAAGGCACCCTTTTACAACGTCCAGTGCCGTGGCCCTTAGTAGGCACACGCTGGTGCATCTGTCCCCCCTCCGATTCTCCACCAGGGACCTTTCTCTTGTTCCCTCTCTCTCTCTGCGACTCCACTCCTGATTTTCTTTCGGTTTCTCTTCGTGTGTCTGCCCGTGCGTCACTCCGTTGCTTCTCACACACGTTCTGGTTTTCTCTGTTTTGCCGTCTCTCTCCCTCTCTCATTCTGAGGGGGGCACAGGCAAACGCAAGAAAACAAATAGAAAGCAACCCGACAAATAGAAAGGGCACGCCGGGTGCTCTGGAGACGGACAGGGTGGGGAGAGGGAACGTCCAGCCAGACGGGGCAGCCAAGGGGACGCCTCTGAGGAGGGGACGGTGAAGCCGATGCTACAGGAAGAAAAGCAGCCACTGCTGAGACGCATCCAGGCAGAAGGGCAGCATGAGCAAAGGCCCTGGGGCAGGAAAGAACCTGGGGACGAGCCAGGCAGAGACGGGGGAGCTGGACAGGGGCCTCCCTAGGCACCAGACTCATAGGCTCCGACGCAGGAGCCCCGGCGACCCCACGGCGAATGAGTCACGGATGAACCTCAGAGAACCTTCCAGCATCCCCACCGGGGGGGGGGACCAGACCACATGCTCAGCACGGGGGGCCCTGAGGTGGGCATGATCCACCTCTGCCTTGGAAAGAGCCTGCAGGCGAAAAGCACAAGCCGGGCTCCAAAGTTCGTGGGTTGATGTCCTCGATTATCCAGTTCGGAAACACTGAGTGTTTGCTGCAGGCCGTACGCGAGCACGCGCAGCACCAGGGCCTCACGGGGCTCGCGGTCTAGAAGCTCTACCCCTCCTCCTGACCATGCGGGAGAGAAAGGCCGGTGCTGAGACGGTCATTTAGGCACCCAGCACGCAGCTGCGGGGGCTCCCTGCTCGGGTTGCTGCCCCAGGTCTGTGGGGAGTTAGTGGAACAGCCTTGGGCACATCAATCACCCTCTCTGAGCCTCGGTTTCCTCCTCGGTGTGAGAGCTGAGACAAAGAGCATCAAGTCCTCAGGGGCCCCCACCCCCCGCCCCTGTGCCGTTCAGAGAGCCCTCCCTGGCTGGCTGGTGGGGGGAGCTGGCAGATGCGGGTGTGGGGGGGTCCCAGCGGACTGGAGACCCGGCATCCCCCCCCCCGGGAGGGTGGGGTTCAGGCAGCTGGGGGAGGGGGGCAGCCCGTGCAACAGCTGGATACCGGCTCTGGCTCGTGTCCTTAAGTCACCGAGGGCAGCACCAGGCCGGCTGGCTGGAACCCAACAGCCTGAGTCTCATTTGTGATGCAAATGGCTGGCAGTGGCTTGGGGCCAGGGCACATGTCCCCAGCCAGGGCCCCAGCTTTTATTCCGGGCGGAGCAGGGGGGAAGGGAGGAGAGGGATCCCTCTCCAGGCGGCCTCGAGGGATCTTTCCAGGTGGGTTAGGGGTGAGCAGGGACCCCGGGGCCGGGAGACACGTTCCCGGAGGCTGTGACGCCCTCTGCTTGGTCAACGGAACGAGTGGGAAAGCGGCGGCTGGCAGAGGCCTCTGTCGGCGGGAACGCATCGGTCTCTCCGGCTTCTCCCCCGGGATCCCGCAGAAACCAGGGCACCCCCGCTTCCTGGCCAGTCCCCAGTGGCCGTCCAGCCTCTCCTGGATGCCCTGCGAAGCTCTGGCCACGCGGACCTTGTCTCCATCTTGCTCCGCTCTGTCACCCCGGGCCCTCCCACAAGCCACTCCTACCTGGGACGGACCCCAGTCCTGCTTTGGGTCTCTGGCCCTGCGGCTTGTAGGTACATTCTTCTTAAAGACGGTGCCCCAGATCGTATCGACTTCAGGCTCCACAAAACCTGCCTCTGTCCCCAGTGGTGGGAAAATGTCCCCCGAGCCTCTCTTCCGCAGTCCTGGGTGACCTGAGTAGGTCACATCCCCGGTTACGTCATCCATTCATTCAACAAATATTTACTGAGCAGCTATTATGTGTCGGGTGCTTTTCTGGGCACGGGAGGTAGACCAGGGAACAAGACAGACAAAAACGCCTGCCCTGTGGACGTACAGCCTACCAGGGGTCGTTGACAGACAAGTAAGGAATATTCAAGTAATAATAATTGGTAAATGTAGGCTTAAGGCGTGACGACAGCTACGGGGAAGGGAGAGGGAACGTGGGGCTGTGATTTGTTTTAATGTTTATTTATTTACTTTGAGAAAGAGAGCGTGTGTGTGCGAGTGGGGGTGGGCAGGGGAGAGAATCCCAAGCAGGCTCAGTGCTGTCAGCACAGAGCCCAACGCGGGGCTCGATCCCGAGACCATGGACCCGTGACCTGAGCCGAGATCGAGAGTCAGATGCGTGACTGGCTGAGCCCCCCACCCCCACCCCAGGCACCTGTATGGGCTGTCATTTCTAATGGGGCAAGAGGTGAGCCATGTAGATACCTAGGGCTGAGCGGTCCAGGCACAGGGAACAGCAGATGCGAAGGCCCTGGGGCAGGGGCTCACCTGGGAGGACACAACACTTCTCTGTGGTGTTTATCGGCCTGCAATTAATTATTCCGGTGATGGCTTACCCACTAAGACCTTGTATGTGGTAGGTGTTCGATAAATAAACGGAGAAGGCATTTCTGTAGGTATTTATTTGAAGGGAGGGCTTGGGGCTGGTGAAGCTATAAGGGAGCCCCACCCGCACCCCGAGGCAGCCCGAAGGTCACAGGCTGGGGCTCAGCGGGAGCCTGCGGGCTGGGATCTGGGCTCTAGGGGACAGCAGACAGCTGTTTTCAGGAGCCTGGGGGCGGCCGGCATGAGCAGCTGAGAGCAAAAGCACGAAACGAACAGGGAAGACCCCACAACGTCCAAGCTTGGTTTGAGGCACCTGTGAGCCCCCTGCAGACACCCCAGAAGGACCCAGGAAACCGTTTCAGGGGGGCCAAGTTCCTGCCAGGTCGCCGAATTTGGAAATGAATCTTAAAAGTGTGGCCCGCAGGCCCCAAGTAGTCACTCCTACCATGTGCCCCCCTGGCAAGGCTCAGACGCTCAGCGACGACATCATTGCCTTCTCCCCTTGCCCGAGTTAGCAGAAGACGGGACCTGAGTCCCGAGTCCCGCGTGCACCCCAGGCGACGGGCAGCAGAGATGCCCCACCCACATGGCAGGGCACCTCTGCCTCCGGCTGACGGGGAGGCCAGAGCGGGCTCGGTGGGAACCGAGGGGGGCCCTTGGAGACGGTGCAGGGCACCCACACCTCGCAGGGCGCATGCACGTGCTTGGTCTGGGCGAGAACAGATAGACGGGCTGCAAAAGGCAGAGGCACCGGATGCGTCCAGGGAGAAAAGTGGGGGTGGGGGGGAGGGGACAGGACGGGCAAGACTTGCCTTCGTGACCCCTGGTCGATGCATTGGTAAACAGAAGCTGTGCGACTTGGCCCGATCAGGATGCCACCGCTATTCACAGCTGGGGGCTGGGCACACCGCTGCCAGCCTGGGGTGCCAAGGAGGCTCGCCCCTCAGTGGGACCTGTCTGTCCCCTCCCTTTGCACTAAGCCAACCATCCCGGCAAGCCATCCCCCCGGGAGAACGGCAGGGCCTCCCCTCCTCTGTGGGGAGGCTTGGGGGGGAGCGGAGACAGCCAGGAGGGGCACGTGGAAGCCTCCGGGTTGTGTCAGACGCTATTCTGGGCGGCCAGGCGGGAGCAAGAGCGGAAGTCATGCTGGCGAAGGTCTCTCTGGCTCCATCCTCGCAAATGCAGAGGTGTCGGGGGGGGGGGGGGGACAGGGCGCAGGGAAGGGGACAGAACAAAGATGCCAGGGAGTGCTCTGGTCCGATCCCACACTTCCAACACCCAGGGAGCTGCTCCAAAGCCACGGCCAGGTGCCAGTTTTCATTTGGGTGGGTGGGGGGGGTGGTGGTTAATCCTTCATCCCCACCCGGTTGCTCTCCACCGTGCCGACCTCAACCTCTGCTCCCAGACCACCCTCTCGCTTTTCAGGCCTCCCTGCCGTCCATCCTGGCTGGACACATCGAGCCTCAGGGCATTTGCACATGCTGTGGCCCCCTCTGGCAAGTTCTTCTCACTGTTGCCTCCACATACGACTTCTGCCCAGGAGCCTTGGACTGGACCCACCTCTTACCCACACCCTCCCGATCCTTCTCCAGAGACTCACCCGCCGCTTTCCTTCACAAACTTGTAACTCCATGATCTCTTCGCGTGTGCTCCGGATCGGGCGACTTCTCATCTTGGAAGATTATTTAATTTACATTCTTCAGAATCCATATGATCAGTGAGTATTCTGAGTGACCCTGCCGTGTGCGCGGCACGGGCACCGTGGCTGGCTCCGAGACGGGCCTGCCACGCTCCTGAGGCACCTCAGCCCCCAGCCCGAGATGGGGGACAGACATCAGATGAGCCAACAACTAAATGCACTGAGAGGCATAAATCCTGACGGTGCCCTGGAGGAGGCGGGTGAGCGGGGCGCAGAGCGGGGGGCAGGTGGCAGGGAGTCGGCTCGGGACGGGCACAGCACAGGAACTTCTGCGGGAAGGGCACCCCAGGGCAGAGAGAACTGCTCGTGCAAAGGCCCTGTGATCTCTATCCCAGCTCCTCTCTGGTTCTGCAATTCTGTTGGCTATGTGTTTCCTTGTTGACTGCCCGTCTCGCCCAGCCAACTGGAAGCCCCATGAGGGCAGGAATTTGTCTGCTTTGCTTTCCGCCACATCCGCAGAGCCTAGAACAAATTCCGTACCGAGCCGCGCTAACACATATCAGCAAGGTTCGCTGAATGCAGAAGCGACAAGTGGGCTGGCTGTGCACCACGGACGTAAGTGGAAAAGCAAGCTGAGAAGTAGCGGGGTCCCACAGACAAAGTACTTATGGCTGTGTCACCCTGTTCTAGCGGAGAAATCTGGAGGGACAAACACACAAGTGTTATCGCCAGGGCGTGGGACCGGAGGGAATTTCTCCCGGTATTTCGCAGGCTTCTGCGTCCTTCCAACATCTCGCTGTGAGATGACATTTATTTTTAATCTTTTGGTTTTTATCATTCTCATGCATTCATGGTACCACATTCAAACAAAGCATAGAGAAAGAAGAAAAGCCTACATTCGCCAGACATCCGCCCTGAATTCCGGGAAGGCTCCGTTCATCAGCGTCCGTCCCCCTGCCCTGCCCCCCGGTTGCACCTGATGGTTGGGGGAGACTTTGTCCCAAGATCCATGCACATGCCATAGAGCAGGAGGCTCCGGGCTGGGGTGAGTGAGTGGGGGTAGCGGCCTCAGAGGGGGCTGGGTTCCTCCCCAGCCTCGTGAAACCGACCGCCTCCCTCCCTGTGGACCTGGGGACGAAAGCCCCACACAGGAACTCACTCCCTGTTGAGGGCTGTTCCTGCCCTGCTCATGGCCTCTACCCCGTGAGGCCAGCCGGGAGACCTCGGGTACAAGCAACGAGAAGGATGAGGTGACCGGCCAACACGTCACGCGAAACGGAAACGGCACCCCCCCACAAGTCGGTGCAGGGAGGGCCCCCAGAATTCTGGTTCTCCGTGGCGAGCTCTGTTGCTTTCTCCTGGAATATTCTGTCGCGGCCGTTCCTCATCTTTCCAGCATCACCGCCTTGCTGGCTTCCTAAGACTTGCCTGGTGACGTGTGCCTGGGGAGCGGCAGCCGTCTGTCTGGACTCGCCTCTCCTGGACACTTCACGCCAACGGACGCGCACAAGACGCGGCCCCGCGACGGGCTTCTTTCATTTAGCGCCATGTTTTCAAGGTTCATCTGCGTTGTCGCATCTGTTAGGGTTTCATTCCTTTTTATGGCCAAATAATATACTTGTTGTGTGGACAGCTGATGTTTGTTCACCCATTTTTCAACTGAGGGACATTTAGGCTGTTTCCACTTTTTGGCTGTTTGCATAGTGCTTCTGTGCATGAGACTTAGTGTGGACATTCGCTTTACCGTCCAGGTGTCTCAGACAGACACCCGGGAGCGGAATTTCTGGGTCATATGGCAACTCTATGTTTAATCATCTGAAGCCCCTCCAGGCTGTTCTCTGCCTGACATGCCCACCAGTGACTTCCATCTCCTCCACGTTCTCACCCACCAACACCCACCAACCTACCAACACCCACCAACCTACCAACACCCCCCAACCTACCAACACCCCCCAACCTACCAACACTCACCAATCTACCAACACTCACCAACCTACCAACACCCCCCAACCTACCAACACTCACCAACCTACCAACACTCACCAACCTACCAACACTCACCAACCTACCAACACCCCCCAACCTACCAACACTCACCAACCTACCAACACCCCCCAACCTACCAACACCCCCCAACCTACCAACACCCCCCAACCTACCAACACCCCCCCAACCTACCAACACCCCCCAACCTACCAACACTCACCAACCTACCAACAGTCACCAACCTACCAACACCCCCCCAACCTACCAACACTCACCAACCTACCAACACTCACCAACCTACCAACACCCCCCAACCTACCAACACCCCCCAACCTACCAACACCCCCAACCTACCAACACCCCCCAACCTACCAACACTCACCAACCTACCAACACTCACCAACCTACCAACACCCACCAACACCCCACAACCTACCAACACCTACCAACACCCATCAACCCACCAACACCTACCAACACCCATCAACCGACCAACCTACCAACACCACCAATACCACCAACACCCACCAGCGTGGTTCTGAGAAGCTCCGTAGAGGCAGGTTCCGACATGCAGCAGGACTAGAGCCCTGATAGCAGGGATTGCTCTGGGCGGGGGCTGCCTGGGCCCTTCCGGTTCTGGTCTGCTCGGTGCAGACTGTGCGTCTGGGTGGCTCATACCTGTCCGGCTGGAGCCGGAGCCAGCAAGCAAGGGGTGCTACCAGCGTTGGCCCAGGGAGATCCCGAGACACTCAGAACTGGAGGGGTGAGGAGTGCTGAGTCTCCGCAGAGACTGAGCTGTTCTCCCGGGACAGGGCAGGGCACGACAGCAGCACGGGTAGCAACAAAGGACGGGCGCCCCTTGAGCCCCTCCCTCTGGCGTGGCCCTAAGTGTTCTTTCCATGCCGGTCCTGTGAGGCTCGAGGAGGTGTCAGTATCCATTTTGGGTTGATGAGGAAGCTGAGGCTCAGAGAGGGTGAGTGGCTTGCCCACGGTCACACAGCTTGTAAGGGGAGGAATTCCAGTTCGAGCCCCAGTCTGTCTGATCCCAAACCCTTGAATTATTAACCCTTGCACTAGACCATCTCCTGAGGCAAAGCCGATTTTGCAGGGGGGTGGGGATGGGGGCTGGCGGTCTATCTGTCCTTCCATCCACCCCTCCATCCATCTGTCTCTCCATCTCTCCACCCTGCCTTCAATCTCTCCTTCCTTGTCTCTGTCCATCTGTCTGTCCTTTCTTCCATTCATCCCTCCCCCCCTCCCTCCATGAAGACGTAACTACCTGAATGCCCTCCCGCTAGACATCAGGGCGACACAACATATGTGGCCCCTGCCCTTCTCCCCCGCTTGACTCTCTCCCGTGGTCCCTCACTGGTGAGGGGCACGGTAAGGCCTGGTGGGGACTGTGGCAAACCGGAGCGAGGGTCTAATCGTTGCTGTAGGGGAACGTGGGCCCAGCGTTCCCAGAGAAGCTTCTGTCGGTGGCTGCTCTTTCCTTCCCACAGGGCTCTGTGAAACACGCCCCCACCTCATGGCTCTTCGTGGCCGCACCACACTTCACGTCTCGCTCCCTCCAACGGAGAGCCCAGCAGCAGGTTACGGGGCTGGCTTCGGGGTCTGCCAGCTGCTTGCTGTGTGGCCTGGGGCAAGCTCCCTAACTACCTCGAGCCTCAGTTTCTGCGCCTGCAGAATGGGGGTGTATACACGCATCTTACACAGAGTGGTGCGGATTCCAGGGCCGACACCGCTGAGTGGTAGGCCCGGGGCCCGGCCCAAGCGAGGGGCCCAGGAAGCGCAGGGTTCCCGGTCCTGCCCGCCCCAGAGGAGGAGCACGGCTGCCCCACCCCCCTCGTGACTCTGGGGGCTCCTGTTACACCCCGGCTTGAGACTCAGGACTGCGGCCTTTTGCACAAGCCTCAACCTGGGCCCGTGGGAGCCGAGCAGCCTGTGCCTTGGCCCAGGAGAGCTCATGATGCCGACTGGCCAGAGACCGGGTCCTGCCGCGGAGGGGCGGGCCTCTGGCGTGTGCTGACCGCTGGTGAGCAGGGGTAGTGGGAGGCCAAGAGAGGGGCAGGGGCGAGGCCCACCCTCCAGGAGTGGGGGCAACGGGGCACGCAGCCCAGGAGACCCGGTCAGCACCAAGCACAAGCAAGAGGCGTCCCAGACTCACCCTTAGGACGCTCAGAGGCCAGGCCCAGGCCCTTGTCCCTGGACCATGGCAACAGAAAAAGAGACAGTTGCTTTAAAAAAAAAAAGAAAAAAGAAAAAAGAAAGAAAAATGACAGAAACAAGAATGGGGGTGGGGAAGCAGCTTACACAAGGAGACCCAGGAAGGCACCGGGGGGCTAGGAGGCGGGGCCGATGTCTGAGCTGACACCCAGCGGCTTTTGAGCTAGGGCTGTGGACAAAAAGGAGCCAGATCAGGATGTCTGACAGGAGGGAGGCACCTGAGAGCTGGCAGGGTCAGTTCGCACCAGTGGTGTAGGAACTGGGAACTGGGATTTTATTCCAGAGCAATGGGGAGCCACAGAGGCTCTATGCGCCAGGAAGCAGCGTGTCCTGAGTTACCTTCTTAGAATATCAAGTGGGTTATGGATAAAGAAAATGTGGTACACACACACGCACACACACACACACACACACACACACACACACACACAGGAATATTACTTGGCAATGAAAAGGAATGAAATCTTGCCATTTGCAACAATGTGGATGGAACTAGAGTGTATTACGTGAAGCGAAATCGGTCAGAAACAGATAAATATATGATTTCACTCTTACGTGGAATTTAAGAAACACAACAGATGAACACAGGGGAAGAGAAGGAGACATGAGATAAAAACAGAGACGGAGAAAAACCACGAGAGACTCTTAAATACAGAGAACAAACTGAGGGGTACCGGAGGGGAGGGGGGAGGGGGATGGGCTAGATGGGGGATGGGCATTCGGGAGGGCACGTGTTGGGATGAGCACTGGGCGTCGTATGGAAGGGATGAACCACTAAATTCTACTCCTGAATCCATTATTATACTATATGTTAACTAACTTTGATTTAAATATAATTTAGAAAAGAAAAGAAAAAAGAAAAGAAAAGAAAAGAAAAGAAAAGAAAAGAAAAGAAAAGAAAAGAAAAGAAAAAAGAAAAGAAAAGAAAAGAAAAGAAAAGAAGAGAAAAAAGAAAACTGCGGGGGTTACCATAGACAAGGGGCAGGAGGGGGTAAGAGCAGCTGGCTCGGGCTCATCAGGGGCGCCCGGATCGACACAAGCAAGGCGACAGACGCCGGAAGAAGCCCTCCCCATTCGCATTTGCAGTGCGCACCCACAAACTTCTTTCCTGCTTTTCATTACTCAGCCATAAATGATACAGAACAGTGTGAAGAACCAAGGCAGACTCTCTCTCGGACAGTCTTGCCGCCGTGGACATCGGGCCGCTTCCTTCCTCCCACTGTTACACACGCACGCAGATGATCTCACTCAATTTACGCTATTTTAGAATTCTCCCCCCGCCCCCCCGACGGTGTTGGTTCTATAATTTAGGAAAAAACACCTCTGTTTCGAACTTCTCTAAAAATGCCCCCTGTCGCGGGACCAGGGGAGCCAGCGGGCGGCACCCAGAAGCCAGCAGGAGACGACACGGAGCTGTCTCCGATGCCCCACGCTCCGCGGTCTGGCGGGCCGGGCGTGGGGAGATTCACCCCATCATTCGTGGCCAGGCTGCCGTCACCCCGCTGTGCACACCAGGCTTCGGGGAGAGCGGGCGGGGGAGCGGGGCTGATAAGCAGAGCTGGGCACTTATCGGCCGCAGCAGAAGGCCCAGGAGGTATCTGGCGGGCCAGGTGCCCACTCCAGGCCGTGCCCTGCGCAGACACCCGGCCCCACGGCGCTCTGGGCAGCTGTCCCCGTCATTCTCGCTGTGTCTGGACGGTCCCCAACCCAGGGGCTCCCGGTTTGGTGTTTACGGCTCCGGGACAGGAACCCAAGTGTGACTCAGCAGCCGGGGCAGGGAACGCGGAGGGCCACACGCCCGAGCTGGCTTCCCGGTG
The DNA here is from genome assembly GCF_022837055.1 of Prionailurus viverrinus. NCBI lineage: Eukaryota > Metazoa > Chordata > Mammalia > Carnivora > Felidae > Prionailurus > Prionailurus viverrinus. Next base: position 5,726,375 of record NC_062563.1, read on the forward strand.
AAAGCCAGGGAAGGACGGGGCCGCTCCTCGGGGCAGGACGGCGTGGGGCCTCCGGAGCTGGACGTCTCGGGTCCAGATCCTGGCTCGGCCACACGCCAGCTCTCCGGCCCTGGGGCAAGGGGCCGAATCTACCCGGCCTTGGTTTTCCCATCTGCAAATGGGGCACAGTCGACCTCCCACATTGCTGGGAGGGTTTGGGAGAATAGACACAAAACCATAGGAAGTAATTTTAATGAATGTCAGTTTAAGTAAGTCCTGGGGCTCTGAGGACAACCTTGAGTTCCAGGGGGACAGACCAAAACACGCTGTGGCAGGGGGGGTGGCTGTCCCTGGGGGGGCGTGGCTGTCACTGGGGGGCATGGCTGTCGCTGGGGGGGGTGGCTGTCACTTGGGGGGGTGGCTGTCTTACTGGACTGGAAACACGGGGTCCTTCATCCCCAGGCAGGACCCTGAGAGGTGGAGGGTGGGTTTCACGGGAACCGGGGTGGTTTCCTCACCTCCAGCCTCAGTTGCTCGCTCAGCTTTCCTGCCGGCCTGGGGGCGGGGGGCTCCACGTGTGACAGCCCGCGCGGCGAGCCTACGCCACCCACACCAGGCCGACAGCCGGCCGTGTCGTTTCCTCCTCGCAGCGGCCCGGGGAGGGCGGCCGTGCTGATGACCCCACAGGCAGGTGACACAACCACGACCCAGCTACCTGTCGCCCAAGGGCAGGCGGTGACGGGCCAGGGCACCTGGCCCTTTGCACGTCGCCGTGAGGGCCCGCTGGCACAGCCCTCAGAGCCCGGAACACCGACCTGAGCCTGGATCAGCCGTTGCCGCCCAGGCCACTCTGCCCCTCTGAGCGTCAGTCTCCCCCTCTGTAAAGTGGGACCATTAACCCAGTCCGCATGGGAGGGTCCTGGCAAGGAGGGAACGAGCCGGCACGAGGGAGGATACCAAACCGCACCCCCGGGCAGCACTAAGCCCAGAGCCCCGCTCCAGGACCCCCAAGGTGGAAGCCGTGTGGGCCTCAAGTCCCGCCCGAGCGTGACGCGCCACATCGATGAGGAACAAGTGTGGCTGTCATCCCAGAACGGCCCCTAAGGCGCCAGGCGACCTCGGGCGAGTTCCGTGAGCGCTCCGAGCCTCGACCGCCCCACGTGTGACGTGGGCACGGTGAAGGACCCAGCTCGGCGGGCTGGTGTGCAGGGGGACCGAGGACACAGGCGGGGTCAGGATCAGCCTTCGCGAAGCCCCACGGGACCGTCATGCCCCGGACGCGCGGCATCAGCTTGAGACACAAACTGCAAGTCGTCTACGCAGTGGACGGTCTGCCTCCTTCCGTAGTAACGAAAGGCTTCCTGTATTCCAGACAGCTGTGCACCCAGGGAAACACCTACGTTCCCCGCCCTCCCTCGCGTTTAGGTATGGCCAAGTGACTAAGATCTGACCAATGAGACGGAAAAGCAACTTCTGGCAAGCCTCCCTGGGAAGTCGCAGCCCGAGGTTCTCCTTTCACCTTCCCCTCCTTCCTACTGCTGCTTGGAACTTGGACATGACGGCTGGAGCTACCGCAGCCATCTTGTGCCATGCGACGGTCTCGAGAAAGTAAGCTATGGACTAAAATAGCATAATGGGAAGTTACAAGGAGTGTGAATTCCTGATGGCTCTGGACTGCCTGCCTCAGCTCTCTTTTACGTGGGGAAAAATTAGCTTGTAACTAGCTAAGAACCACTATCATTTTGGCTCGTCTATTGAATGCCACTCAATCTAATTTTTCTTCTTCTTCTTTTTTTTTACGTTAATTTACTTATCTCGAGACAGGGAGGGGGAAGGGGTAGAAAGAGAGGGGGAGAGAGAGAATCCCAAGCAGACTCCACGCTATCAACGCAGAGACCTCATGAACCGTGAGATCGTGACCTGAGCCGAAACCAGGGGTCAGACGCTTAACTGACTGAGCCAACCAGGCACCCCTTGACCTAAGTGGACATTGCGTATGTGGAGGTTGTATACGTCCAGAGTCTTCGTCGCAAGGGACAGAAGAACAAAATTAACATGCAAAAGGGGGAATTTATTAGCTCTTGTAACAGAAAGGCCCGGGAGTTAGCTTCAGGCATAGCTGGATCAAGGGGCCCCCAACGGTGTCACCAAGACCCTGTCTCTTCTTCCCTCCTCAGCTCTACTTGCCCTTGGGCTGCTTTCCTTCTCAGGCAGTGTCTCCATAAGGCACAGGTCGTCCCTCCCCATCCCCATCCCCAACAGCTCCAGGCTTATCTGCTCCCAGCCTGGCTTCCCAGCAGAAAGAGCTTCCTTCCCCAAGAGTTCAAGTCCAGGACTGACTCGCATGGACCCCAACTGGGTCACATGCCTATCCCTGGGAACCAATCGCTGGGGCCGGGGGACTAGAATATGCCCACCCTGTCTGCACTGTGGAGCTGAGCTGGGGGGTGGCCCCAGGCTGAGGCAGTCCAGCTCCTCAAGGGACAAAAGCAGGTGCTACTCACCCAGGAAGGCAGTGGATCCCGGTGCCACCCAGCGATCACCTCAGCTGTGCAAGAGACTGGGGATCAGAGAAGGCAGGGGCTGGGCAAGCCCCACCTCCACCCCAGGTATAGGGGGCAGAGTAGCACGGAGGTGACATCGTCTGACCCCAAACCCAGCCCGCCCCTTCGTGATTACACCCCCAGAGCGGGAGCAACAGCCCCGTGGTCTCAGAGGAGCCCTCTTCTCCTCTGTGGCCCTCGGTTTTCCTCATCTGGAAAGTGGGATAACGAGGCTCCCAAGCAGCAAAGGAAGTGCCTCCCTGAGGCCCGCGTGGCTCACACCGAGCCTCTCCCTCCCTGGGCACCCTTCCCCGGCCCCGGCCCCCCGCCAGCTCAGAGGGTAACAGCTCGGAGACCTGCAGGCGAACTGGCTGGGGGAGCCTCTCTGCCCCTGCCTCTGCCGGGTGCCGAGGGGAGAAACAGGTCCCTCCTGAAGGACCCCTGAGGAGCAAGGGGGCCACAGGATTCCCAGAACAGCCCAGTATGTGCTGATCCCCACGGTGGGGCTTAGGCTCCCCCACCCCTGGCTTGTCTAGGCAGGTGCCCCCCAAGCGGTGGCTTCCTGGGGAACGGGATCCCCGGAAACACAGCACAGAGGGGGCATGAGGTGGGAGGGAGGCAGGAAGGGTGTGTTATGAGCCAATCATCACGTGGGCAACGGGAGTTCCATCCCACCGGGGGACACGCACCCCAAGTCGTCCCCAACCCCCAGGGTGAGGGGGCGGGGGTGCTCGCCTGGCCCCACCCGGCCCTGCTCCCATGGGGGCGCTCCCGGGGGCTCATCCCCCCGAGGCTGGAGGAAGTGAGCCGGGCGGCGGGCGGTGGCCCTTGGCAGCCTTCCGGCGTGCCAGGAGAACATGGGTGCCCGCAACGCCCCGTGTCTGCAGCCACAGCGCTGGGCACGTCCCGCCCTGCCCTTTCTGCCCCGTTCTTCTCTCTGCCCCGCTGGCCAGGGCCCGGCCCCGGGGGCCAGGCGTCCAGGGTCACAGCCCTGCCATCCCTGGCCCCTGACCCCGGGCCACCTCCCCCTTCCCCAGCCCCCCCCGCCCCGTGCCCTCCGAGCCGCCAGGCCTGGCTCAGTGCCCACTTCCCTCTTCCCTGGTGGGTCACAAGCGTGAGCCCTTCAACACACTGGCTGCTGCTGACACGCTTCACGTGGACCCCAGACCACGGTGTCGGCTCTGGGCCTGTCACCAGCACGTGTGTGAGTGAACATGTGTGTGCGTACCTGGGAGTCAACATATTTGTGTGCCCACGTGTGCATCTGTGTGTCCCGTACACGTGTCCGTATATGTGTGTGTGTGTGCATCCGTGAGTGTGTGTGTGTGTCTGGGGGGTGGGGAGAAGAGGGGACAGGGTGCTGTGTGTGCATAAACGCACATGTGTGTGTGCCCGGCCCTCTGGGCGTGCGGGACCAGGGACGGCCTTACTGATGGGGACGAGGAAGGAGCCGGGGGGCCCCCGGGCCCCTCCCTGAGCCCGCGCCCCAGGCTGGCTGCGGGGGAGACAGCTAAGAAGGGACAGGGAGCCGTGCCCTCGGAGGACGGTCAGAGCCCGTTTCTCAAAGCGTCAGGCCCGCGCCCCTCGCCTCCCAGGCAGGTCTCCTCCGGGGCCATGGGGACCCTCGGAACGTCCGCGAGAAGCGCCTGGCGCTGTGCCCGAGCCGGGTCAGCCCCGCAGACGTCCGCAGCTGTGCCCACCGTCACTATTGACGACGACGGTGGCCGAGACTGGCGGCCACGGCCCCGGCCCCCCCCAGCGCCACCGCGGTTCGCCCTGCTTCCCGTTTGGAGTGGGAAGTCCACTGGGACTTTGGCAACTCTGCCTGCCCTCCGTTTGCCACCATCCAGAGCCTCAGTCCTGGGACCCAGGAGGGCGTTTTCGGGGCTCCGAGGCCGGTCCCCGAGGCTGCCACCGGCTGATTAGCGACAGGAAATGGGCTGGCAGCGGGTGGCCCTCCAGATAAGCCTGGCAGCGCCCGCAACCCCCTCCCGGCCCCCGAGCCCTTATCAGCTGCAGCAAGTGTCTCTGAGCTGGGAGCCCCACGCTGACCTCCCTGACCCCTAGCCAGTGTTGGCAAAGCAAGACCCGGCAGGCTGGGGGAGGGGGAGGCCCGGGTCCCCGGTAAGAAAAGCCAACAGGCCCGGCAGGATCGCACCTGACTCGACCCTGGGAACCCCGACTCTTCCCTGGGCAGAGGCCGGGGTCCCGCACCACAGACAAAGGGAATTTGTAAATCTCAAAGTCAAAGTAACTGGAAAAGGCCCCAGGAGGCCCCTGGGGGACCACCGGGGGCCCTGGCCAAGCCCCCTCCTCCCATCGGGGTGACCCCATCTCACTTCAAAGCCAAGGGCTGACCAGCGGAGCAGTCGGTGGGTTCTGGGGCCACATCCAGCCTTGAGCAACTTCTCAGCTCACCACGCTTCCTCCTGCCCCACTCCATGTGAACACTGCCGTGACTGGTCTCTGTCCCTCCCTCCGTTCCCCTCCTGGTCCAGCCTCTCCTGGCTCAGGACCACCCCAGACACTCCACCCCGAATGGACGGTCCTAAAACTCCCGCCAGAAATCTCTGATGCCCACTCATCACCAGCCGGATCAGGTGATGCTTGCAAGCTTCAGTTTCCCTGAACTTAAACTTTTGGGCTGAGAGCTGAAGGAGGGACTCGGCCGGTAGAAGCTGCAGGACTCAACAGCACGTGCAAAGGGCCCGTGGTACGCTGTGACTGGTGTGTCCGGCGAACAGCGAGGAGGCCAGTACGGGCCTCACAGCACCGGCTTTTACTCCCAGGACAAGGGGAGCCACAGAGGGCTCTGAGCTGGGAGACATGACCTCTCTTTTGGTGACCGGGACCCCTCTGGCTGCATGTGGAACACGGACCGCGGGAAGACGAGGACAGAAGCAGCAAAGGGCCCACGGCGAGGGTCCAGGACAGGAGGGGATGGTGCCTGGGTTGGGGGCAGATTCCTGATAGGCTTCGCTGGTGGAAACGTCGGACCTGGCAACAGGTTAGATGTGAAGGTGAGGGAGAGAGAGGAGTTGAGAGCAGCTGGAATCTCTGGCTTGGCCAGAGGGGGAGGTGACGTCTGGGCCAGATGACAGGATGGGGACAGACTGCACGTTATGGGGCCCGACTCTGCTCTGTGGGAGTACATCTGGCCCAAAGGAGGCCCAACCCGAGACCTCCAAGCCTTAGCTGAAGCCGGCCCCCTCACCAGGGTGCCCATTCCCTTCCCACTAGCTCCCCAGGAGCCCCTCCACCCCGCGCAGCCCAGCTGTGGTGTCCACCCCCTCCCAGGCTCAGGGGCCTCTCCGCTGACAGCATCGATCAGACCACACTGTGCTCAGCTCGTCGGGTCACGTGTGCACGCCGCTATCCCTCCCCAGACTGCAGGCCACAGCAGGACCGCCCCTGGGTTTCCCCAGTTTCCTCAGCTCCGGTTCCATCACTGCCCTAAACTTCGTCTCCTCCAGCCACACTGGCCTTCTTTTCCATGCATCCTACCCCAGGGCCTTTGCACTTGCTGCTGTCTGCCTAGAACCCAGCCATTCTCCAGCACCCTGTGACACCTGCTTCACAGGGCTCAGCGGTATCCAAAATTATCCCATTTGTAGGCTTGTTAGGTCACCCTCACTAGATTATAAACCCCAATGGGATAGCATCGTGTCTGTTTTAGGACTCTCTTCAGTGCTTTGCCTCTGACCGGCCCATGTTTCTTGGAGTGAATGACTTCATCCTCTTTCCAGGCTGAACACTTCCTCCGTGAGTCCCCCGTGATTTCTCCCGCATGGAGCTGTGGCTCCAGCAGAGTTCTGGGAAATGCCAGAACTATCCCTGGGCTGGGCCCCCTCAGCCCCAGACCAAGACTTCCCTTCCTTGACCTCGCACCCTGCCTGCCTCCCAGCATCCCCTAGGGCAGCTGGCCCACACACCTGCTGTTCTCTCCTCTCAGCAGTCCTCACTCAGGCTCTTCTAGAAGCGCTTCCCTTCTCCTGGGGACAGGTCCCTCCATCCCACGGGGTTCCGGGGAGCCACCACTCACACCACCACGCTGGCCCCTGACCCCATTCCCAGGATGCTGCACACAGCTCGTCACCTATGCGGAGCCAGTCAGCCCTCCCCTGGGTTTTAAGCAGACTGCAGGGGAGCAGACACCCAGGGCATGGGGGGGAGGGGCATCAGCTCCTTCCCTAGTTGTGGAAAGGGGGGTGGTAACAGGACCCCGTCTGTCCGGTCACTCTGGATGGCCAGAGGCCAGTGCGGGCAGGTGCTCAACAAACACTTGACTAAAATGCCCGGCTCCCGAGCTGTGACACCAAGCGATCACCGTGGCGGTGGGGGGAGGCGGGGGGGGGGGGGGGGGGGGGGCAGCGATGCCGGAGGCTCCCGTGCATGAGAAAAATTACAGACCAAGTTTTTCTTTAAAGAAAACAAGTTTTATTTTTATAATCAGAACGTTCTAATAAAAATATTATTATAATATTAGCTACCTTTATTTTCTGGGCTTTGACTCTGTACCAGGCGTGCCGCAAAGTGCTTGCCCACGTCGGTCAGCCCCCTGAGGCCACCACTTCCCTGAGGTAGGTCCGAAGGAATACCCCCAGCGCCCCCCAACTTGGCGGCCCGCCCTCCCCAAACCCTTCCACGGGTCTCCTCCGCGAGGCTGCCCCTCGGCTCACTCCCCCCTTCCTCTGAGTGGGGGCCACCGCACGGCCCATGGTGCTCTGTCCGGGAGCCCCCCCGCCTGGCGGCACCTCTCTCGCCCCCCACCCCCCCCCAGGAGGCCAGACGTGTCTCTGCTCAATCCCAGGGCCCCAGCTGCTACACAGCAGGTGACGCCACGAGGGAGGGGGGCAGGCAAGGCCGGGTGGTCCTGCACTCGGAGCCCCGCCCACTTGCTGGCGGCCCCTCGGCCAGCATCACCTGGGGCCACACTCCCTCCTGCCCTTGGTGGCTGGGGGGGGGGGGGGGGGGAGGACACGCTGAGACCACTGCCCGTGGCCCAGAGAGACCTGCCTGGAGACGCCCACCCTCCGAGGGGCTCCCGGGGCCGGCAGATGCTTCGTCGCGCGGAAAATACTGCCACCGTCGCCTTGGGCGGAGCCATCGACAAAAGTGAGTCTCTCGAAGTCAAAAATAGGTTCTGGATTCTTGGCGGTGGGAGTTCCCGTTGAAAAAATAGACTGCGATTCTGAAATCATCTTAGTAGCAAAACAAGGACGATAAGAAAAAAGTTGCGGCTCGACAGAAGGGGTGTCGCCGGCTCCCCGTCGCCAGCGTGGGGTGGGCTGTCGTCTAGAAACGAGAGTCCCGGAGGCAGACGGGGCCCCCCGCACCTTCCGCCACGGCTCACCGCCCGCTTCGGCGGCTCTCTCGGGCTTCCCTGGAGTAAGGCATCTCCGAGCAGGGGCGAAGGGCAGCCGGTCCGCGGGGAGGGGCGGGGGAGGAGTGGGGGCGGGGGAGGAGGGGGGGGGCAGGGCCCGGCCAGGTGCGGTGGGGACAGGGCCGTGGGCGCCTGGGGTGCGGGGAGGGGCAGGAGAAGGGGAAGGCGGAAGGCTGGCGGTGTGTGCGAGGTCTGGGTTGTGTCTTCGAAGAGCGCGCGGCCGTCCCTTTTTCCGAAGTCCTCCCTCGAGACGCGGCGGGTCCTGGGTTTCAAGAGAAGCGGTCTCCGGTCCGTCCGGGGTCAGGCGGGGCTCCCGCGGGGTCTCCGGAGGTACATGCGCGGGCGCGCACCCCGAAGCCCGGCCGGCCGCTTGCCCGGCGTGGGGCCGATGGGGCCGTGACGCCAGGGGCGGGAACGGCCCTCACTGCATCCTGTCGGGCTGCAGCTGCGGAGGCTGGTACTGCACGAACGTGGCGCCCGCGGGGGCGGCGGCCGAGAGGGCCTGAGGCACGGCGGCCGGGTAGCCGTAGCCCACGAAGCTGGCGGCCGTGGCGGGCGAGGCGGCGTAAGGGTACTGGTCAAAAGTGGCCGGCGGGTACTGGGCGTAGGCCGGGCTGGCTGGCGTGTATTCGATGTAGGGGGAGGACAGCGACGGGACCGGGGCGGCCGGGATCACCACGCTGGGCTGGACGATGGCTTGTGGATAGATGTAGTGGGGGGTCAGCCTGCGGGGCCAAACACAGAAGGTCTGGGTCAGGGGACGGGGCGGTGGAAAGCTGGCCCCGGAGCGGAGGGGCTGGGGGATGCTGTGTCCCCGCTCCCGAGGGACCGCTCGTCGGTCAGATGGGCATGGCAACAACACATCTTCCTGGAACACACCAGCTGTGCTCCTACCACAGGGCCTTTGCACTGACTGTTTGCCCTGACTGTTCCCACTGCCCGTAACACACGTTCCCCGGCTCTCCAGAGGCCCCCTTCCCAGTGAGCCCTTCCCAGGCACCCCCCAGCCCCAACCCAACGCTCTGCACTCCAGCCATCCCCCCACGAGGCCCCCCACAGGGCCAGCGATTTGGGGGACCCAGGTTTAAAAAGGATTTAGAAGTTTCAGACGGTGACAGCAGAGCATCAAGTCTAGCGTGGGCCTTCTGAGCTCAGGTCCCCGTGTGACTGCCAGGTCACACCCCGGCCCTCTGCCTCCCTGTTCGTCTCCCCAACAAGCCGCCACCACCGGGGGACACGCTGCGCTGTCCCGTCCCCCTCCCCAGCTCCGGAGCTTTGCCCTGGTCACCGACAGCCCAGAGCCCGGCCCACGGCAGCTCGGCGAGCCTCACCGAGTGAGGACTGCAGGAGTGAGGCACGAAGGACAGCAGTGAAGACGAAGAGGACGAGAAGCCCTGGGAGCAAGGCCACCGACCACGGCCGGCGCCCACGGAGCCGGGTCCGAAACCGAAACACCTTCACGCGGTGCCTGGTCGGACGCGCGCTCAGGCTGCCCTTCACGTCACCATCTTGTTTCACCACAGAGAACGGAGCTCAGAGGGTCAGCGGCTCGGCCAAGGCCCCACGGCGATGAAGTGAGGGGACCCTCCTGACCCACGCGTGTGTCCCATGCCGCAGGCTAATGTGCAAAACCGTCACCGCACACCCGGGATGAGTCCCACGTGTCACGGGTGGGGAGACGGGGGCACAGAAAGGCGGTATCGGTGTGGGCCCGCTCGGCCAACCAGGCGCTGGGCGGCCCCGGGCAAGTGGCTGGGCCTCTCCGGGCCTCGCGGCCTGTCTGCTCCACGTCAGGTACCCGGCAGCCCCATCGGGGCAGACGGCCCGGCCACGGGCATCAGTCTCTCCTCCGCCTCTTCTCACACCAGCACGGGGCACGCGGGACCCAACTCCCTCCTGCACCTGTGGGGTGGGGCCCGGCTCCAAAGAGAAGCTGCTCGGAAAGAACAGGGGGCCCCGTCCTCCGACACTCAGCCGGGGCAGACACCACGGCAGCACCCACAGGATCGGCGACAATCCCGAGAACGCCAGAGGGTCACCTGCAGGGGCCGCAGCGGCATCCGATGTCCCTCCAGACGCACCGTGCTCGGCCCCACGCCACTGCCCTCCACGCTGCCGGGAGGAAACCGAGCAGCGGACCCGAGATGCCGTTTATGCTGTGGTATCACTGATGCTAAAGCAGCCAGATGCGTATTTATACGCGGGCCAAGGCGGCTGAGGATGGGCGAGGCGGGCCGTAGGGAGCTGCCGTTTTTACGGGTCCGAGAACCCACGTCCTATACCGCACGACGTCCTGAGCGCACAGGCAGGGGCCGGGGCCGGCGGAGGGCTCCGCGGGTCGTTACAGGGCAGATGGGTTCCCGCGCATAACCAGGAAGAAGGGGCGATACTCACGGGGGCCAAGCGCCCCCCACGGTGGGACAAACCAATGGGGTCTCCCCACGCGGCGACGGGGAATGACACGTGCCACGGCGTGGATGAGCCCTGAGGACGTGCTGAGCAAAGGACGCCAGACCCAGAAGGCCACTCCCCCGACAAGAAACGTTCACACGGGCAAACCCGGAGGAAACGGGGGGGGGGGGAGCGAAGCGCCAGGGGCTCCGGCAGGGGGCGGGGCCGGGCGTGAGCGCTCGCGGGGCTCCTCTCGGGCCGATGGACAAGTTCTGGGTCAGGCAGAGCGCGCGTCTGCACACGGCTGTGAACACACTTAAGGTCTGAAAACAGCTGTTCGGTTTCAGATGTTCAGATGCTCGGTGACCCGTCCTTTGCGAGAGACAAATCCCGCTGCGGGGTGAGCCGCCCGCGAGGGCACGGCGCGCAGGGCTGCGACGATCTGGCAGCAAAGCGGGCGGGAGTCTGGGGCACACCTGCCGGTGCCTGCGGGGCCCCCAGCGCCGACCGCGCCGCCCTCCCCACGGCAGCGCCCCAGTGTTCCCGCAGCAACACACCCAGGCCGGCGGCGGCCGTGCCTCCCCACCCCCACCCTCTGCCGCGTGTGCCCGGGCAGCTTCCGCCGGGATCCCCGTGCTCTGGCTCCGGGCCACAGCGCCCATCCCCCTCCACCGCCCCCACTCCAGGAGCCTCCGCCGACCACCTCCTTCCTCCCCCATGCAAACCAGAGCCTTGAACAGAGCCGGGCCTGGGTTCGAATCCTGCTCGGTCTGCTGAAAAGTGCAACAGCGATCTCCCGTCTGCCGGGGCCAGGATACGGCCCCCGCAGCTCAGATTCCAAAGGGGCGGACAGACACACAAACATACCAACCCATGACCCGGAAGCGGGACTGCGGGGAGTGGTCAGGGTAGGCTTCTCGGAGGAGAGAGCAACTGCACTGAGCCCCGAGGGTAAGACAGAGCTGGCCGTGGGGACCGGCAAGGCAAAGACTGAGGCTGGAGCCAGCGTGTGCGCGGGAGGGGCCCGGCAAGGGTGCCAGGCTGTCGCTTTGAGACCACATCCCTGGGGGCTGCTGTCCCACCTCAGCTGCTGTCCCGTCCCAGCCGTGCCCTGCAGCACCTCCGATGCTCAAGGCCATCCCCACCCGGGTCTGTACCTGCCAGCGACCCCCTGGAGCCCTCACCTCCCCTGCATCTCATGTGAGCCATGGGGAGGGCTCTGCCCCGACCCCCAGGGCCTCGTCCGAGGCCCAGCTCTGGAAGGAGCCGGGCACACAGCGTGTTGATGGAACAACAGGTCACGGGGAACAGGTTCTCCGCTGAGAAGGACGAGGGGCTCCCGCAGTCAGGACGCCGCCCGGGAAAGGAGCAAAACGGGGCACGATGACGCGTGCCTTGGTGCAGCACCCACCGGGACGTCCCTGGCACCACGAGAGCCCCCACCCGGCTCCTGGAGCCTCGGGAACATCTCTCACTTGGAGGCTCTGGAAGCCTGCAGCCCAGAACTTCTCCAAACATGGGCGGGGACGCCCCTGCCTTAGACACCCCCGAAGCACGTGCCAAAAAGGCAGATCCCCTGCAGACAGAGGGGTCAGAAGGGGTGACAGGCCCCCAGGGATCCTGATACACACCCACACTCAGAGCCACTGCCTAGACCCGGGCCTCACCCTGTCCACGCAGCAGAAGGACCCAGGGCCGCAAAAATGACAGGTTTCGGGCGCCTGGGTGGCTCAGTCGATTGAGCGTCCGGCTCTTGACTTCGGCTCAGATCGTGATGTCACGGTTCGTGAGATTGAGACCCCGGGTCAGAGTGTGGAGCCTGCTTGGAATCCTCTCCCTCTCTCTGCCCCTCCCCGCTCTCGAGCGCGTGTCCTCTCTCTCAAAATAAACTTAATAAATACACACGTAAGTAGGTAAGACAGACAAACAGGGCTCTGGCCGTATTTCCCCAAGGTCCAGCCGGATGAGGCAGTGGTCACATCTGCCAGGTCCTGCACTCTCCCCTGTCAGGACCAGAGCTCTGTCCCAGCCTCCACGGGTGACGGAGGAACTGTCTCAGGCTGGGGAGGAAGGGAGACACCCGGTCCCTGACACCCCAGGATACAGCCCACCTGCGTCCACTCACCTGCTTCCCTTGAGCCTCTGCCCCGCCCCCACTCTATGCAAAAAGTCCGAGATAACCCACAACGCGTTTTAAAGCCACAAGAGGTACTGTGTCACCACAGTGGCAGAGTCTCGCCTCCTTGTCCATACGCTGCCTGGTACCTGAGCCACAAGGACTGGCTGCTGGCTGGAGCCTGTGACCGGGGCCCCCCTCGGGGGCCAGCTTGGGTCTCCAAGAGGCCACCCAGGTGGCAGGGCAGTCCCAGTCCAAGGCCCAGCAGCCAAGCTGCTCAGTGCATCCACAGAGACTGGACCCCCAACAGGTGTGTGCACCCCAGACTGGGATCAAAAGGAAAAGAAGGAACGGGGTGGGGGGGGGCAGGTCCTGCCACACAATGGGGCCAAGAGTCAGAGGGGGCCACAAAGCCCCAGGAGGCAGGGCACGCGCCCCAGGCAGTTTCCCTCCAGCAAGGCCACCCCTCGGCTCTGCATGTGGATTTGCAGAGGCTGACCTCAGGGCCTGCAGGGAGGACCAGGACCCCCCGCCAGAACGGCGGCCTCAGCCAGGGCGACTCTGCCCCTCCGAGGGACACCGGGCCACGCCTGGGACATTTCTGGGTGCCACCCTGGTGGGTGGAGTCCAGGGAGGCCGCCAATCCCCCACAAGGCACGGGTCGGCCCACCGTGGAGACTCCTCCAGGGTCACACCCCTCACGTGCGGACCCTGCCGTGGAGCAAACTACAAAGCGAAGGGCATGCACTCGGCTCTTGACTGCCCTTGGGGCCCGACGCCCCGGCCCGGTGGGCGCGGGGAAGGAGGCCGGGTGGGGACGGAGGGGCAGAGCTGCAGGGGTGTGTGCACATGCGCCCACGGGGACCCCACTGAGCTTCCGGGAGAGAAAGCAAGCCCAGCCAAACCTGCCTGGCGCAGCCCGGCGCCCCCCTCCCCAGGCCCGCACACACGGCAGGAACAGGAGGCCCTGGCCAAGGGGCAACAGGGGCAGGGCCCGCGTGCCCCGCACGTTCCTTGCCACCCCACCCACTCCCCAGAAAGGCTGGGGCGCCACCAGCCTCCACGTGCTCGACCTTCAGACCTCTGAAAAGGCCACAGGCCGCACAACACTCTGCGGGCGAAGGCTGGTCTGCCACCAGGGCAGGAGCCCCCGGGGGGACGGTCCCGCCCACTCTCCCTCCGCTGCGGCCCAGGCCACCCCCCCCCCGCCCCCGTCCCCCCAACTGTGTCTGTTCTCCACACCCCGCCCACCTCCCCAGGTCAGTCAAGCCTCCGTCTACCACACCCCGTCGAAGCAGGTCCTCTGTGCCTGCTTCTGCCCCCATCCGGTGACCAGAGGGTCATCTTAAAAACATCCAAGACGGGGCGCGCCTTGGTTAAGTGTCTGACTCTTGATCCCGGCTCAGGTCGTGATCTCCTGGTTTGAGAGATCGAGCCCTGTGTCAGGCTCTGCACTCTCGCTCTCTCTCTCTCCCTCCCAAAATACGTAACTTAAAAAAAAAAAAAAAAAAACCCAAGAGACCAGCCCACCCCCAGGATCAGAACCCTCCAGCGGCCTCCACCCTCCCCAGAACCACACCGCTCCCCCTATGGCTTCCCACACAGCCAAGCCTCAACTCCCCCTGCAACTCTTCTCTACCCACTGTCCCTACTCTCACCACCCTGTTCCCCGGACGCAACGGGCACCTCCCCCAACGGGCCTTTACACTGGCTATTCCCTCTGCTTGCAGGCTTCTTCCCCAACCTCCAGCCTCACCTCCTCAGAGGCCTTCCCCGACCAACCCCCAGGTCAACGCCACCACATCCCACCCACCCCCGGCTTTATTTCCTTCTTACGACCTGAGAGCCGTCATTTACTTTCTGTTCTGTTTTCTCGATGAAAATGTAAGCCCCCCCGAGGGCGGGCACTTGGTGCCGACGGCCGGGTCCCGAGCACCTAGCACACCATCTGTCGAGTGCGGAGGGCCTCAGGCAGGCCGCGGGATCGCCGGCACCCGGAGAGCAAAGGAGCCTCCCTTGGGCATGCTGCCTGGGTCCTGGGATAGAAGCTGCAGCCCTTTACAAGGCAAAGGAAGCAGCCCAGCTGGAAACAGCTATTGCCGGACGGGGCCCTGCTCGCAAGTCGGGGGGCGGAACCTGGCGGCTCGGTTCAAGGCTGGCTCTGGTCCTCGCCAGGTGCCGGGCTGTGTCAGCGCTGCCTCTGTGGGGTGAGTGAGGTCACCCTCACCGCTAGGGCTGCGTGAGGATTTAACGCTCTGCGCGCCCCAGAGAGCGTGGCAGCACCAATGACCTCCTCGGGCCTGAGGGACGACAAGGGAGAACCCCCAAGCCGGCCAGGACGCACAGAAGGTCCTCCCTCTCACGGCCACCTGGCCCCAGCCCCAGGGAGAGCAGACCAGGAACCCCGGAGGCAAAACCGGACCAGCCAGCAGGACAGCTGGGCCCACGGTCGGAACCTAAAGGTCAGGTGGCCCGATGCTCACCAGGCCTGCTCCGACCAGGCGTGACCATGACCTGCAGGACCGGGGGCTCGTGGCTTCCTGACGGCACACGGGGGAGCCGTGAAGTCTGCCGGGACCCAAGGCATGGCCAAGGGCACCCCAGCGGACTTGGCCCAGCGGAGGTTCAGGGGCAAGAGCCCTGAGTCTGGACCCTGGCCATGCCTGTCCAAGTCCCTCAGCCCTCTCTGGCCTCAGTTTCCCCATCTGTAAACTAAAGGTGCCAGCCACAGAGCCCAACAGGGCCTCTGCTGCGTCCCCAGAGGCCCCTTCAGGAGACAGAGGTCTCGGGAGCCTGAGTGGCCCAGTTGGAGAGGCGGCTGACTGCTGCACACACTCAAAGCAAAACTCCGCTAAAAGGAATCACTACAGCCTCGGAGGACTCATTTTCTGAAAGCAAAGCCACCCCCAAAAGTAAGAACAAAAAAGGCAAATGAGACCGTTTCACTTTTTCTGCTCCCTGGAGGTTTTCGCCAGCCGTGCTGGGGACCCAGGCAGCCACCGGGGGCGCAACTGCAGGCTTCTGGAAGGAAGGGGCGCGGAGTGGGACGCCAGCGCAGGCAGAAAAGCAGGTCCGCGGCTGGGAATCCCCGGAGGGGGCACGTGAATGCTCCCTGGGGCCACCAGACAGCAGGCAGGAGTGGGGCAGCGGCACAAAGCAGGTAAGCCGTGCCTCCGTGGGACGCCGCCAGGCCTCCCCCGAACTTGTCCAAACCCCGACCCACACCTGCGCCCTCTCCTCCAGGCCCACCCGGCCTTCCACGCGCTCAGCCCAAACCTCTGGAATCTTCTCAGGCTCCTCCGTCACTCATTCTTTAAAATGTATTGTATTCGGGATCCCACAGCTGCTCACCCTGGCCCGAGCCAGCGGCCACCCCAGCTGCGTGGGGACCCCGGCCTCCACCGCACGGGCCACACAGCAACCAAGGGATGCTGTAAGGACACAAGTGACCCAGCCCTCAGCCACGCAGGGCCCACCTCAGTCCCGCGTCACTCGGAATAAGATCTAAATGCGCCCCTGGGCCCCCCAACTCCCCCACTTCCTCCCCCGGCTCACGCTGGCGTCCCCGGCCCGGCCGCCCCTCCCCCCACAGCGCCTACCGCCACGGGGCCTGCCCACACTGCCGCCGGGCTGCAGGCCACTCTGCAGCTACGATCCGGGACGGCATCCCCACGGCATCCGCGGCCTGCCACAGAGCTGGCAAACATCTGCTGAACAAACGGGCCGAACGAATGCCCGGCTTCCTGCTTCCACCCACGTGGGAAGGGTCGGGAGCACGAACGCTCTGCTGAGCCCTCGTCGCGTTCACGCGGGAGGTGGGGAAACTGAGGCTCAAGGAGGAGAAGTCACGACCACGAGGGATCACACACACAGGCCACGGAAAAGCGCCTCCGGGCTCTCGGCCCAGTGCTCTGGCCACGGCAGCGCGAGGGGGCCGGCTGGGCCACCCGGGAGCCCTCCCGCCCCGTTCCCCCTGCTCCTCCCGCCCCAGGGCACACCCTTGGGGGTGGTTCAGACACCCGCAGGCCTGTCTGTGGCCAGGCCTCTGTCCCTCGGCTCTCCGGCCCTCAGGCTGCCAGGGCAGCGGGCCGGAGCGAGGAGCTCATCCTTGAGAGGAACCCAAGAGCCACCCCGGAGGCTGGTTTCTGTTACGGCACACGGGGACAAACAACAGGTGTGCACCGGCGGCCCACCGGGAGGGCCACGCGCCGGCCCACGCCTCGCTCCAGTGCCAAACAGGAAGCTACGGTGTGGGGAGCAGGGCCACCCCAGGCACCCTGAAAGTAAAAACAAGCCATGTGACGCCACAGCGGGGAGCAGGCACCAGCTTCCTCCCAGCCCCCACAGCCTCCCGCTCTGACCTCACTTCCTGCCGCGCCCCCCCCAAAGGTGCTGATCCCACGCCGGCCCCCCACCCAGCCCCCGAAGCAAAGCTCTGCGACTCACCACCCCTGCCCCGCCCAGCCTTTAATCTACTTCGCATTAGGAAACAGCGGGAGAATCCCGAGAAGTTGCAAAAACAGCACAGGGAGGTCCTGGGTGCCCTCCTGCCGCGTCCCCCAGTGGTGACGTCTTACACAACCCAGCGTGAGACCAAAACCAGGCACCTGATGCTGGCACGGTGCTATTAACCAGGCTGGAGGCCCTGGTCAGGTTTCGGCGTTTTTGGGGTGTGTCCCAGTGTGTCGTCTCTGACCTCCCGTCGCGGGCACAGATGGCCTTCCCACGGCTGCGGTCCCCATGCGAACCGCCCACCCCCACCCCCGACCCTGGTGACCCAGGTACTGGGCTCGGGCCCCTCGGCGTGCACACACCTGGGGCCTGGTGATGGCGGGGACAGCGGGGGCCTGCCCAGAGAGCATAGGCGCCCCTGGACCCACAAGGCATGTACCGCCCCAAGAGGGTCCCATAGTGGGTGTCAGTCCTGGGGTGTCTGGCTCGGATTTGCTCAAGAGCTGGCCAGAGGGAGGTGCTGGGGCCTCGTGGAAGGAAGGAGAGTACTGGAGCCACCCAATCGGGCCCCCGGCCCCACACTGCGTGAGCTCAGGCAAGTTTCAGCTCACCCGGTGCCTGCACGGGCAGCTCGGGCAACAGGCCTTGTCGGAGGGCTACCAGGAGCTGGGTCCCTGACAAATACAAGTCTCTCTGTGGGCCAGGCCCCCGACCCACCAGCTCTGCACAAAGGCACCCACTCAGTGCTCAAGTCAGCCCTGCATCCTGGTCTCCATCCTGGTCATCTCCGGGGAGATGAGCCCAGGCAGACCCTGGGATCCTGGCTCCAACACAGGATGACCCTGCTGTCTGGGACCTGGGGCCCGGTCTCACCCTGGCCACAGAATAGGACTTGCGGTGAATGGATGTGAAGGCCCCAGCAAGGCCCCCTTAAGAAAAGGGACGGGGGCTGTGCCCAGAGAAGCAGCTGGCCCTTCAAAAATAACCCAAGGAGAGGTTCCAAGTACAGCCAGGCCCAGGACACACCTCAGACCCTGGCAGGTCTTAGGTCTAGCCCTGGACATATACACTCTGACACCAGGAGGTCCCTTCCAGACAAGGCTCAAAGCTCTGCCCGGACATGTGCCCTCTCCAGACCACTTGGAACTTTCCTGCCTGCAGGCTGCTGACTGTCCCACCCGGGGGGGGGGGGGGGGGGGGGGTCGGCCAAGAGATGCTCAGCTGGATGGTCTATGGCCTTGGTCATGTCCTCTCATGGTTAAGTCACTGGTCACCTGCCAAGGAAGGATTCTCCAAACCTCAGGCCTTGGCCCCACACACAGTTACATGACAGGAATGCACAGCCCAAGTTAGGTCCTGAAAGACCCCATCCCCCTTAAAAAAAAAAAAAAAAAAATCCCCGAGAGCCAGGGAATCCAAGCAAAAAGTGTAACTGGTTAAGAAATTCTTTGGCGAATCTCCCACGCTGATGCTTACGGCCCCACAGGCGAGGATTCCGCAGTGGCCTTGCCCAAAGGTGGGGCCGTGCAACCTTTAGACCTGTGCAAGGCATAGGATCGGAGGCAGGAAGTCCGGGGGAAGTTCGGCCAGGCAGGAGAGGGGTTAACTGGTTGAAAAGGCCGAGCTGCCCAGCCCTGGCTCCCACCGTGCCCTCGGCCCGGCGCAGGCCCAGCCTCACTGCCAGCCCGCAGCACACAACACTGACTGCTGAGTCAGGCCAGCCGCGCTCCCGCCCGCCCGATTGTTCTCGTTTGCAAAGACAAAAGACAAAAGGGACGCTGACGGCCCAACTCTCCCAACCGAGGGGCACTGGGGGAAGGCAGCTGACCCCGGGCCAGCCCAGCCCTGCCTCGCTGGGAGAGCACCCCCAGGGGCCCCTCCCGCCACCCTGGACCTCTCAGCGAGGCCTGGTGGGAGGCGGCGGGACCCTGAGAAGCTTTGGGCCACCGGCTGCTGGCAACGAAGACCTGGACGCTCCCTCTGACCCCTTGTCCCCGCCTGGGTCTCCGCCCCCTGGCAACCAACAAGAAAAGCCCGAGGCCTCTTCGTCGTCACAGGTATTAGATGCCAGCCAGAGATTTAGTTGCAAGACATGGTCACGTGAAGTCGGGAACGCACGGCGGTAAGATCTGCACCGACCCCCAAGCACCCTCACGTGGGTGGCACTCAAGGGACCGTGAGGGGAAAGGCTGGGGCACCCTTCCTACCCGCCCACCCCAGAGAGCGGCGGCTGAGTGTGGGCTCGGAGCCAGTGGCCCGGTTTAAGTCACGTCACTTAGGTCACCCCGACAGACTGTTAACCGCTCTTCGCCTCAGTTTCTTCAGCTAGGAAGCGAAGGTAACATCAGCCCCAACCTCAGAAGGCTGCTGCGAGGACAGGAGAGGATGGGGGGCAGGGGCACAGAGCACCCGGTCCGGCGTGCCGGCACCGTATGTGAAGAGGTCATTATTTCCATCAAGGAAGTCACAGACGAGGAAACCGAACGCTCAGGAAGAAGACGCCACCTGCCATCTGCCAAGCGGACCCGGCTGGAATGTGGCAGAACCAGGATTTGAACCCAGGTCTGCAGGCTCCAGGGGCCAAGTCCTGACAGTGACTGGAGCCCTAGAGGCAGCTGCAGCGGATCCGAAAAGAGCTCAAACGTGCTCGGGGAAGGAGCTGCTCCATGGTAAGCAGGACAGAGCCGCTGATGCCCGCCCCCCTCCACCCCCGGTTCTGTGCAGCTGGCCCCTGCTCCAGGCCCTGCCCCTGGCCACCTGGGACACACCTGGGGAACAGCGCCAAGGCTATGGAAAATGAGGAATGCCCTCCTCACGTGACCTGGACCCCAAGCAGGAAGAACTTCGGATGACGGCAGATGTCCCCAAATACCTCCCAAGACGGCTCCAGACATTTATGAAGCAGATGCCAGGGCGAGAAGGAAACCCAGAAGCACCAGCTCCCCGCCGCCCCCGGGCTCCCTCCCAGGAGAACAGACTGAGAGCTGGGCTCCCACGCATGCCAATCCACGCCAAGGCCACCAAGCAGACACAGACGCCGCGTGTCCGGGCGAGCACCCCCAGATCGTGGGCACGCAACAACTCCTCAGCCATCTGTGTGACCTGCCCGGTCCACCCGAGCCCAGCTCCCAGCCCTGCCAGGGAAGCCAGGTGGTTCCTCGAACTGTGCCTCTTTCTAGGGCAGACACATGCATGTGAGACACACACACACACACACACACACACGCACACGCTCACGCACACACACACGCGCAGCTTAAAGCAAAATCCAGAGCCTGGGATTTGGTTCTGACAGCTTGAGAAGCACCAACGTTCTAAAAGGGGCTGTCTGTGTTCTCACCGCCCTCGCCACCCCCAGGAGCACACCCCACCCCCGTCGACACGCTGCCGGCACTGGGACACACAGCCAACATCGATCACGGGGCTGGGAAGTCACACTGCATGGCAGGCTCCTTTGTGCCCCTGAAGTGTGTGTGTCCTTCCACAAGCAGCTGCCGGGACTTATTAGAACTTAAAAAAAAAAAAAAAAAAAAAAAAGCCAAGCAAGGGTGAGATGCGCTGAACCACAGCACGTCGGACAAAAGGCCCACAGGCCGGGCCCACTGGGGCTGGACAGCTGGCCCCGGTCCCGTCTCACCTGCTGCAGCTTTCATAAATACCAGACCCCGGATGGCAGTGGCCTGCTGGCACCATCTGTCAGGCACCAGAGCGGGTCACCCGGCACCCTGAGAAGAACGCAGCCGCCGGGCCCACAGAGCACGGGCAGCACTTCCGGAGCCTTCACTGCCCTCCCTCCCCACAGGCCTCTCCCGAGGTCTCCGCTCACAGAACTCAGAGAAGCCGCTACCATCCCCATTCCACAGAGGGAGCTGGGGGAAACTGAGGGACAGACGGCTGTGTAGGCTGCCAGAGGTCACGCAACCGGTCACAGGGAAGCCAAGACTTGAAACCAGGCTCCGGCAGCCTCCGTGGTCTCTGGCAGGACTGGAGGAACGCTCTCGGCCTTCTCTCCGTCCTCCCAGCTGGCCCTGCCTCCCCGCCCTCCGAAGGCAATCAGGTTTATGGAAGATCGGAGAAGGTGACGGTTCGCAGACACGGAAAGGTAGATGCAAAGGGCATCCCGTGGGGCTGGCGCTCCTCGGATGAAAGACTCCCTCGGGCCAAGGGGCGCCCGGGGCCTGCTTGGCCAGGTCTGCTCACCACCCCCCACACCCCCCCCAGCCAACAGTGCCCACTCACCCGTAAGTCCGTTGGATCAAAGTGGGGTGCAGCTGCTGTACTCCAATGGCAAAGCCTGAAACGAGAGGCCACGCAGGGGCTCAGCCTCACCCAAGGGAGCAGAAGCACACAGCCGTGCCCTCCCCCATCAGAAGGGACAGATAACTGGCTTCCTCTACACTCCCAGGCCACCTTCCCACAAATCCCGAAGCTCCCTGCCTAAGAAAGCCAACAGAGAGGGCTAACAGCGGCCTCTGGGTATCTGTCCCCCTGGTCGCCAGCCCCGGGGAACAACTTCCTCCTTCCCTGGCGGACGGCTGACAACTGGCTGATGCGCCCTCCTCGCCCTGTCCCGCTGGCACATGCACCTGGACGACGGGGTCCAGCTCCCAGGCTAGGGGATGACTGCCCAGGGACAGCTCTGCAAGCACATGATAGCTGACGGCCACTCCTGGGGCAGGGCTGGGGAAGGGGGGGGCCCTTTCCACCCCACAGATACCAACACTGAATATAGCAATCAAGACGAGCCAGGAAAGGAAAACACAGGCTCTCACCCGTCTGGAGGCTCCTCGGCTTGGCACCCAGATATGCCAGGTTCACGTTGGCCTTGCGGCCATCGATGTTGGGGTTCGGGTCTTTGCAAGCTCTCTCTGCCGCCGCCCGGTCGGCCATGGTCACCTAGAGGAACACAGATGCATCAGGGGTTTCCCTTACCGGTGGGAGGGGCAAGAGGCACTCACTTCCCCCTCCCTGGGGGGCCAGTTATTCAGAACCTCTGACCCAGTCCCCACCCCCACCCCCCCCCACCATGGGGCCCTCCTGCAAAGGTGCCCCTGGATTCCAGTTCCTCCATCCAAGTTCATGTGCTGGGAAACCTAGCTTTAGGGACAGAAATGATCCCCAGGGGAGACAAGGAACTTCCCCCTTTCCTCCCCAAGGAAGGCAGGGGCCCCGAGCTAGTCCTGCCTGCCTGTGGGGGTGCGAATTTCCTCGTGGGAGGGGTTGGGGGACACCGGTTAGAAGGAAAGTAGGAGACGTGCCTTCAAACCGTTTTTTTTTTTTCTTTTTTTACTTAAGCCGTTTGTCCTGGGCGTTTAAAGGAACTCTTGTAAAATACTGGAGGGGAGGGGAGGGGGTGCTAAAGGCCTCCAAAGCGCCCTGAGGTGAAGCCTCTTCTGCTTGCTTGTTGCTCCAGGAAGTCCTGGGAGTAAGCCGACTGTCCCCAGAATCTCTCCACAAACTCCGAAGCGCTAATTGAACACAGCGGCTCTCCCTTTTAACCAAGGAGTGGGGTGGGGGCAGGGAGCCGCGGCCGAGTAGCGGCGGCGGGACGGGCTGGAGCGTGAACCTCCGCCCCCGAGCCCAGGAGGGGGCAGCAGGTGCCGGGGCAGCTGGGCGTGCGCCCGCCGGTGGACTCGGCGCCCCCGGCGCGGTAAGTGCGGGGCGGGGTGCGCGCCCGGCCGCGGGGCCACTTACGAAGCCGTAGCCGCGAGACTTGCCCGTCTGGCGGTCGGTGATGACCACGGCCTCCTCGATGTCCCCGAAGCCCTCGAAATACTTCCTGAGCGAGGCGTCGGTGGTGTGGTAGGGCAGGCCGCCCACGAAGATCTTGGTGAACGTGGTGTCCTTCTGCGAGCCGTGCATGGCGCCGGAGGCGGCCGGGGGCCGCGGGAAGCCCGCGCTCGGGGCGCACGGCGCGGGCTGCAGCAGCATGGGGGGGGGGGGGCGCCCCGCCGCCTACGGACCCGGGCCGCGCGGCGCCGCGCTCATGGGCGGCGGCGGAGAGCGAACAGGACAGCAGCGGCACCGGTCCAGCAGCCGGGCCCGTCCACTGGCGGGCCGCTCCCACCGAGTGCGCCTCGCTGCGCTGCGCTGCGCTCCTGCCGGCGCTGCGGGCACTCTGCGCCCCGGCGCCCGCCCCCGGGCTTTGTAAGCGGCTCCGCCCCTAGTCCGCCGCAGCCACGCCCCAGCCGCGGCCCCGCCCCGCCCCGGGAGCGCGGGGCCTGCCGGGAAGCGTAGTCCCGGCCGCGCCCCGCGGCGCCCGGCGGGCGGGGAAGACTTGGGGCGGGGCGCGCACGCGAGCCTGAGTGAGCAGGGTCGCGTCCCCGCCGGCCCTGCCGTCCCGGGGGGCCCTCTGCGTGCCCGCAGAGGTCTAGTGAGTTAGAGTCAGCGACGGTCAGCATGTTTATTGAGCCAGGGTGAGATGGGACACAGCAACATGTATTAAAAGCTGAAATGATTCTTGTTTTATATGCACATATGATTCACTCGATGAATATTTTTCAGGGCGTTTCATGCGACACTCCAGGATGGGGGCTGCAGGGACGCACAGAACTTACGCCCTAGCTCCGTGGAGCCTCTATGAATAAGACAAGTCAGCGCTAAAAATACAGTGGACA
Organism: Prionailurus viverrinus; assembly: GCF_022837055.1. NCBI lineage: Eukaryota > Metazoa > Chordata > Mammalia > Carnivora > Felidae > Prionailurus > Prionailurus viverrinus. The sequence goes on from NC_062563.1 coordinate 5,749,856, forward strand.
ACCCGGAGGGACATAAGCCAGGGATCTGCAATCCAGGAGGGTCCAGAGTGGTCCCAGAGACCCCCCCTGGAGGAGGTGACTGGGCAGAGGAAGTTGTTCTGGCCTCTTCCAGCTGATATCAGGGATTCCTCCCTGTAGGTGGGCGACCCTGGGGGAAATGCAAGCTGAAGGCAGTCCTGTCTCTCTGTCCTTGTCCCCAGCCATGGAAACAGGCCATCCCGGAGCCTCTGTGTGCTCCACGCCAGGCAGGACGGGCTACAAGAACTTGTTCAGAGTTGTTAGGAATTTCAACGAACAGGAGAGCAGTAAACCAAGTGTGGGGCCTTTCTGAGCTTGGGGCCCTGGAAGCTGGCCCTGGCACCAACATCCCCCACTGGTGGGTCACACCTTGGTGCAGAGGCCGACTCTGGGCACCTCAGATCCTCTGCTGTCCCAGCACAGCTGTGGTGACAGCTCTAAGTGAGGTCACTCCTGGCCCTGACCCTATGGCCTCCTCTGGGACAGTGGGATACAGGTGGGGCCTGGGGGGCTGGGAGGGGCACCTGGTGGGTTGGGGGGCGGGGCGAGTCGTGTTCCCTAGTCTTTCAGGATTTCACCCGCCACCTAGGGTGCTTGACTCCAGGCCCAGACAGACTGTCTCAAGTCCCTGGACCCTGACCTCGCCTTCCTTCCCTCAAGCCTCTCTGCTCCAGGCCCCTTAAGCTGGGAGGGGAGCCCTAAATTTTCAGCAGGTCTCCCGGAAACACACACTTCTCCGTCCCAACTAATTCCTCCCTTGTCCTTTTGCACACGTTCCTGCAGCACCTCAGACACACTCCTGCCTCCTTTGGGGCCTTTGCCTCATCACTTGCCCTTTATCTTGCCCGTGTGTGTGTGTGTGTGTGTGTGTGTGTGTGTGTGTGTGTGTGTGTGTGTGTGTTTTAACGTTTTATTTTCTGAGAGAGCATAAGCAGGGGAGGGGCAGAGAAAGAGGGAGACACAGACTCAAAAGCAGGCTCCAGGCTCCGAGCTGTCAGCACAGAGCCCAGTGCGGGTCTGGAACCCACACTTGAGATCATGACCTGAGCCGAAATCGGACCCTCACCCGACTAACTCACGCAAGCACCCCTATCCTGTTTTTTTTTAATTTCTTTCAATGTACTCCTGTTTCCCGAACCCCTGCCCACCTGCTCATTTACAGCCTCTTTCTCCTGCTAGGTGGGCGGGACCCTGGATGTTTTGCTCCAGCTGTAAGGTCTGGCAAGCAGAGGGCCCTCGGGAAATGTTTGTTGACTGAATGCACGACGGAATGGAGGTGAGAATTCTCCACCAGACAAGGGGCACTTTTAAGAGAGCCCTTTGGAAACTTTGATTAAAGTGTGGCCTAGATTTTTTTCCTAGAGGCCAGGGAAGGCGGCCACTGCCCGGCCACGTGGTCTCGGGCAAGCTGAGTCCCTTCCCCGGGTCTCAGTTTCCCCTTCCGTGACAGACAAGGCCTCTCTGAGGCCGCCCTGGCAGTGGCCACGAGGGGCTCCGGCGGGGTGGGCGGTGCCTTTCCCAGCGGCGCAAGCCGCCCAGGCGTCCCGCCTACAAGTCCCAGAGCCGCCCGCGCGCGGCCCCGCCCCCCCGCGCGCGGCCCCGCCCCCTCCCCCCCCCCCCCCCCCCCCCGCCGCGCTCCCGGAGACCCGCCGGACAAAACCCGGAGGCACGCAGGACGCGAGCGCAGTTGCACGCGGGGCGGCTGGCGTCTGTCTAGCACGTGCTGGCGCTGCGGGGGCCTGGGGTCCCGAGCCAGGGCGGGGACACAGGCTCCGAAAGGGGGAAAGCGCGGGGCTCCGGCGGGGCGTTTGTGCACCCCGGGCCAGGCGGGCTGGCTGCGTGCACCTCGCGCTCCTGCCCGGCCCCGGAAGGGGCCAGGGGGCCGGGGGCCATGTGTGTCTTACCGGGCGCTTGCCCGGGTGGGGTTTCGTTCACTCGTTCATCCTGTGCCCCCTTATGCTTCCGCATCCCCGACCTCTCTGCCCATGGGGTGGCCGCACTTTCCCACTGCAAATAGGAGACCAACGTAAGGACCCACCACCGCCCTAAGAGCTTACATTTCAGGCGGAGTAGAGAGAGGGCGAATGAATGAATGGTGAATATTAGGTTTTATATTCAGGTAAATTTTTCTGGTTAGGCTGTGAGAGGGAGCAAAGAGGAGAAGAAAGATGGCCAAGAGATAACTGTTCTTTAGAGTCAGGGAAAGCCTGTGGGAATTGGTAAAAGCCAGAGCCATTGGAGGACAGGAACAGAGAGAACAGAATGAAAAGGCTTAGAGCGACTAACGTTTATCCAATATGTATTTTTTTGTTTAGTTTTTATTTATTTTTGAGACAGCAAGAGAGAGAGGGAGACGGAGGGTGAGCAGGGGAGGGGCCGAGAGAGAGGGAGACATAAAATCCAAAGCAGGCTCCAGGCTCCGAGCTGTCAGCACAGGACAGGACAAGGGGCTTGAACTCACGAATGGTGAGATCATGACCTGAGCTGAAATCGGCCGCTTAGCCAACTGAGCCACCAAGGCGCCCCCACCCCCATATGTTTTTTAAAAATTTTTTAATGTTTATTTTTGAGACAGAGCACAGTGGGGGAGGGGCAAAGAGAGAAGGGACAGAGGATCCAAAGTGGGCTCTGTGCTGACAACCCGATGCAGGGCTTGAACTCATGAACTATGAGATTCCGATCTGAGCCAAAGTCAGACTCAACCAACTGAGCCACCCAGGTGCCCCATACCTAATGAGTACTGGGCACTTTTATGTGGTCGATCCTCACACACCACTAATGATAAAGGTCATTTGTCCTGGCATACCTGTTTGGGGTCAGGTCCTTGACTAGGTGACTTACTATTAGATGATTTAACCTTGGGGTGCCTGGGTGGCTCAGTCAGTGAAACGTCTGACTTCGGCTCAGGTCACAATCTCATGGTTCGTGGGTTCAAGCCCCATGTCGGGCTCTGCACTGACAGCTCAGAGCCTAGGGCCTGCTTTGGATTCTGTGTGTGTCTCTCTCTCTCTCTGTCCCTCCCTTGCTCTCACTCTCTCTGTTTCTCTCTCTCAAAAATAAATTTTAAAAAATTTAGATGATTTAACCTCAAAACAGCCTTTGTCATATGTAGGTACACCCAGTTTTAAGGCAGTGGGCACTGAGGCTCAGAGTGGCTTCCCCAGGGCCACCAAGTGAACGATGGCCAATCCATGACCCCCTTTTATTCTCCCCACAGCATTTAAGGGAGATTTGTCTCCCCACTTTGAGGGCTGCGCAGGTGAGACCTCAGAGAGGTTAAGAGAAGTGATTAAGTGGAAGTCTTAGGGGGAAGGCCCAGACTTTCAGGTCTGGAAACATTGGCCCTTGTCTGAGACCGTGCCTGGGTGTGTGCACTTGTCATGGGTTGAATTGTGTCTCCCCCAAGATATGTTCAAGTCCTAACCCCTGGTGCCCACGAGTGTGACCTGATTCGGAGGTAAGGTTTTCACAATCTAATCAATGTAAGAGAAAGTCACATCGGATTCGTATGGGGCCTAATACCGTGACTACTGTCCTTACAGGAAGCCCATGTGAAGGCGCAGACTCAGGGAGAAGGCCGTGTGACAACGGTGGTGGAGACTGAAGAGATGTACGCACAGGCCAAGGAGCGCCATGATCCCTGGAAGCACCAGAAGTGACGAGAAAGGCACGTGTGGAACAGATTCTCCCTTCTTCGTGCACTCGGAGGGAGTATGAGTCCTGCTGCCACCTTGAGTCTGGACCTCTGGCTCCAGGACCACGAGAGAATGACCTTCTATTGTCCTCAGCCACCCAGCGTGTGCTCCTTTGCTGCGGCAGCCCTGGGAGACTAACGCGATTGGAGAGAGGAGGAGGACAGAGCCCTGAGCAGGTGGAATCACACAGTTTGTCACGCTCGGGTCTCAGAACCGTCTTCAGAGCCACGCGGGGGTCCTGGGACTCCTGGGTGTCATTCCAGGCCCCAGGCCTGAGAAGCCGCCCTGTGCCTCCCTGGGCTTCAGCTGCTCAGCCGGGAAAGGTGGGGATCCAAGAAAGGATTCTTCTGCGTAAAACACCACCAGTTTATGTCCATTCCCGTCCTCACTGCCCAACCCCTACTGGGAACAGAACCGGCAGCCTCCTTCCCCTGCGCCCCTCCCAGGTGTCTCCGGAGCCTGGGCTCTTTCCCACAGCGACAGCCAGGCTAGGACCTCACCATCCCCACCTGCGTCTCGGAGGCACCATCTGGATGCAGCCCGAGGATCGACTCAGATCTATCTTTAGTTTTCTGCCCATCCCGGAACGCGGTCAGCCCGGCGTTTGGATCAGTGGCCGCTGAGCTGGATGCTCCCAGAGCCTGGGACTCAGGCTGCATCCAGGCCTCTCTTCTGGCATCCCTCAGAAACCCGTGTCCCTGCCCCACGCCGTCCTACACCTGCATTTGCCTCTCTATGGACTGGCGGTCTCCCCACTAGAGGTCACCTCCGAGAGGCTGCTGGCTGCTTTGTTCACTGCCACGTGCCCAGGGCCCGGCACATGGAAAGCACATGATAAATGTGTGCTGAGGAGGGCGCCTGGCTGGCTCAGTCGGTTGAGCGTCTGACTCTTGATTTCAGATCAGGTCATGATCTCAGGGTTCATGAGTTCGAGCCCCGCGTCAGGCTCCGCCCTGATCGCCCGGAGCCTGCTCATTCGTCATTCGTTCTCTCTCTCTCTCTCTCCCTCTCTCTCTCTCTCTCTCTCTCTCTCTCTCTCAAAGTAAGTAAATAAACTTAAAAAAAAATCCTTTAATAAATGTATGCCGACTGAGTGAGCCAACACACGAATGAATGGACAGAAGACTGGGATTGGAGGTGTTGGGGGGGAACCCCGAAGCCTGTCTATTCTAATGGAGACCCAAGCAACTCGGGCTTTCTGCGGATCCCAGCCAAGGTGGCCCCTCGTCTCCATGCCAGGCTGCAAGGTAGAAGCGTGCGGGCCACCTGCACCCACCCCACCCCCAACCAGAGGCCTGAGGAACCCTGAAAGAAAACATCAACACAGCAAATCGAAAAGGATTTGCTCAAGTCTCTCTGCGGGAGACTTGAGGCCCGCAGACTTGGACGCGTTAGCGGAGCCCCATCTACCCGCCGTTTCAGGTTTGCAAGGCTCCTTTCTGCTTCTCCTCGTCACGTGGTCAAAAGCCACCCGGTGTTCTTCGCGAAGGCAGTGGCAGGGCCGTGAGGAGAGAGCAGAGGGCAGGCCAGGAGGAGCCGGCCCTACGTTTGTGAGCCGTGCCCATCGCACCCATCGCAAGCCTGCCGGCAGCCACCTCCCCGGGCCTCGGTTTCCCCGGCTATGAAATGGACGTGATGGTAGCAGCTTCCTCGTGGGGCTCCTGCGGGGCCGGGAGACACAGAAAGTGCTGAGGTCAAACTCATACCGAGTAGGCGCTCAGTAAACGCAAACTCCTGCAGTTTTCGGTTTTTTACCAGCACCCCTCAGTTTCCAGCCGACACAGCTGCAGTCTGGGCCAGGTGGGGAGGTGGGGACCTTGTCAGCCCTCCCACACGTGCTCCTTCGGTGACTCCCGTTGCCTGTGGGACAGAGTCCCAAATCCCTTTGTTCGAGATGCCCTCCCGCCCCGCCCCCAGTACAGAAAGGCGCCCCTCCCTGCTTCCCCCAGCCCTGTCCCCTCTCAGGGGCCCTCCCTTCTGTGTGGGCCTGGGCCTCCCCCCTCCCCCCGCAGTCTGCCAGGACCTGAGGCCTCTCCTCCGATAGATGGTTCCAAACAACAAATGGCTAGAAATGTCACGGAAAACAAGCACATTCAAAAAACGCTATTAACATGTTTGCAAATGAGCAAGTGATACAGGAACGTGTGTGCCCTTCCGTTGACACATAAAGTACCAAGAACTAGCGGTGGCTTGGACGATGCCAACGTTGTGGACGACCCGGCAAAATGGCCGGGACACCGTGCTGTGCGTGTGGCTCAGAGCCGCTCAGGTTCAGGGTCATGGCGGCTGCTGAGGCTGCACGGCCTGTGGCCTGCGTCCACGGCTCGTCCGTGTCGGTCGGACTCTGCCGAGGAAGACTTTTTCCCTCGCCGAGTTCACAGGCCCTGAATTCTGTCCACGGGCCGGGTGGGTGTGGGGGCCCCAGGGAAGAACTCCTCTGCGTCAGTTCCTCCGGTCGTGGTAATGAGTTACGCACACTTCGTGGCTCCGGGTAACACAGATTTATTCTCTCATTCTGCTTACTCTGGAGGTCGGACCCCAACAGGGGTCTCATGGGCCAGAGTCGAGGTGTCGGCAGGTCTGGCTCCTTCCGGAGGCTCTAGGGGATACATCCGTCTCCTTGGCCCTTTTCGGCTTCTGGAGGCTGCCGCCTTCCTTGGCCGGTGACCCCTTCCCTCGTCTTCCGAGCCGGCTGCCGGGTGGGCTCTCCCATGCTGCATCACGGTGACACGCTCTCCCTCTGCCCCCGTCTTCCAGTTGCTGAGTGGAAGATGGTCCCCCCCATCACCAGCATAATCGCCCCGTCTCAAGGCCCAGAGCCCTGGTCACAGCTGCAAAGCCCCTTTTGCCACATGCGGTAGATCGGAAAGCAGCGGCCATCTGTGGGGCTAATGAGGGTGTTTCATCAGTAGACAACCTGGGGCACTGCCTCCGTCCACCTTAGAAAAGTGGCCACTGCCGATCTGGAAACGTGGATCATAAGCAGGGCAATGCCCCCGCCGGAGGCTGCACGCTTTTTACTTTTTGGCACTCTGCAGGCGAGCAGGTGTGTGTGCCGGGAATTTGCAGGAAGTCGCGTCCTGTAAATGGAAGCCTCTTTCCCCCCCACCCCACCCCCCACCCTGTGCGGCTAATCCCGGAGCTGCGAGAAACCCGTGAGAGCCAGTGCTCGGGAGAGGGCTGAGCCTCTCTGCAGTGGGAGTGAGGTGCCTGCCCCGGGGGCCGGGTTTTCCCAGTGAGCACTGGTCCCGGGACCCTGCCCCAGCAGGTGCAGCCCGGCAGGTGCATCAGAGGCTGGCTCTAGGAGCTGGGGGGTGGGGGGTGGCGGTGAAGGTACAGCACGGACGTGGAGTCTATTCTGGGGCGGTGGGGGGGGGCAGGGGGCGCCATGTCACACAGCTGGAAGGCAAACGGCTCCCTGGGAACACTGTCCTAGTCAGCTCGGGCTGCTGTGACTAAGGACCACAGACTGGGGGCCATGGATGACAGACATTTATTTCCTCACAGTTCTGGAGGCCAGAAGTCCAAGATGGAGGTACTGGGGGGGCTGGCAGGTGATTTTTGGGGGGAGGCCCCTGTCCTTGGCTTGCAGATGACTGTCTCTTCCCTGTGTCCTCACATGGTCTTTCCCGGGTGTCTGTGTCCTAATTTCTTCTTAGAAGGACAGCAGCCATATTGGATTAGGGTCCACCCCGGTGACCTTATTTATTTATTTTTTAATTTTTAATGTTTATTTATTTTTGAGAGAGGGAGACAGTGCGTGAGCAGGGGAGGGGCAGAGAGAGAGGGAGACACAGAACCCAAAGCAGGCTCTGGGCTCCGAGCTGTCAGCACAGAGCCCGACGGAGGGCTCGAACTCACGGACCGCGAGATCATGACCTGAGCTGAGGTCGGAAGCTCAACCGACTGAGCCACCCAGGCGGCCCCGTGGTGACCTCATTTAACTTCATCACCTCTGTAAAGACCCGGTCTTCCCGTACAGTCGCCTTTGATGCTCTGGGGGTTGGGACTAAACATAGGAATTTGGAGGAGGGGACACAGCTCAGGCCACAACAGGCACCTACTCTGCTTTTGCAGGCAACTCTCAATCGAACAGAATCATGCTTGGGGCCTCCCACGCTGGTCAAGGGGCCCCTGCTAAGTCCCGCTGAGGCGGCCAAGAACTGGGGTCCTTGTCACACGAAGTCCCAGGAGATAAAGTGACCCCTGGCACCGCGAAACACGCGACGAATCCGAAGACAAGGGGAAAGCCATGCAAGTAGTTCTCTCAGAAAAGTCCACTTCCATGGCACTTTGGCTTTAAAGGTCACCCCAGAATCAGAGGTGATGGCGGATGGGGCGCTGGAGGAAGGGGTGGGGCGCAGCCCTGCAGAGACGTGCGGCAGGAGCAGGCAGGAGCCCTTGGGCACAGTGTCACGGCCAGCCCCTCCGGGCCCCAGAGCAACGGTGACACCAGGGGCCATCTGTGCTGAGACTCCAAAGCCGGGGAGTGGGGCCTCTTGCTTCTGACCCGCGGTGGAGAAGAACCGGGGACGCAGGAAGCGATGCCCAGATGACCCAGAGGGCAGTGTGGGCTGGGCCCCGGGCAGTGCTGGTGGATGAGTTTCTTCTTAGCACTTTTGTTCTCTCCCCTCCGCTGCCTTCCCCCATCCCTCCCCCCGGGGAGAAACTCAAACTGGTAAAATAGCTACTTTTCTTGAGGGGCTGACTCATGTGTTAAGGAAGTATGCAACCAGCGTTTTATTTGCTTTGGAAACAGCCCTTCCCTTCGAGAGTCTTTGTCCGTATTAGTGACACAAAATTCACGACGACTTACACACGCCAGGCTGTAGAATGGTTCGCTCTGCTTATGTGAGCCTCGTGGTGATGAAAAACTCTCAAAAACAACAACAACAACAACAACAACAACCCCAAAACTCTCAAAACTACAGCCGCCAGCCTCTCCTGCCTCCTCCCACCTTCTGCTGCTTGAGCTCCATGAAATCGGGGTACCCTCGCTTTGCAGGCGATCCCGCTGGCCGGTCTCTGGGGGGTCAACCCAGCCCCCTCTCTAGGGAACAGGGTGCTCTTACTGAAACTGCTCCCGATAGCCTGCAGCCAGGAGGCATTTCCCACCCACTAGCCCAGGTAGGTGGAGAGGGTTCAAAGGCACCAAAGTTAGTCTCCAAATGGCCCTTTTGGCCACCAGGGTCCACCTGGGAAGGAGATTTGCATTTCCTGCTCTTTCCTTCCCAAACCAGGGCAGAGGGATGCCAAAGGGTGAGTGGGTTCTCAGGGTCGCCCACACCGACAGGCAACAAAACCCCAATGTCCCCTAAGGGAACCACGGCGCGGGGGGGTGAGGGGGGGGAGGCATTGAATTTTAAAGTAGAGAAGTCAGGAATCGGACCTCTGAAAAAACACTGACTCCAGTATCTCCTAAGGAGGCCATCACTCTCGGTAAAGATAAAGTGTATAGTTTTGAAGAATATTTTTCTAACGGGGTAAATACTCCTTCAACCCCACTGACAAGCTTAACGACACCACCAAGTGGAGAGCCAACCCTCATTTCCCGGAACAAGTGCAAAGAGAACACAGAACCGCCCCCCCCCCCCCCGCCCCCAACACAGGCGCCGGAGTCGCTGGCGCCATCTGCCGGCCGCTTTGAAACACGCACCGGAGATCCCAAGACCGCCCAGCGCGTGACTTCCGTCCCTGTAGGGCCCCCGGGGGGAAAGGGAAGCTTCCCACGGATGTCATCCCACCTGGAAGTTCCAGCGGTGGCAGCAAGAGTCTGAGCACGTGCCGTGGGCCTTAACTCTGAATCCTCAACGCCGGTCTTTCTGCGAGCGCTGCTTTTAACGTCTCCCGTTCCGCAGATGTGGTCACCGGGGCTCAGGGAAGTAGAGATGACACGCTCGGGGCGCCAGCGCTGGGATTCGTCGCTGGGCAGCCCACGTTCCTCACTACGTGCAACGCCGTGCGGACACTCCAAATCTCACGTTTTCGTCGATAGTCCCTCTCTCCCGCTTTGGGGGCAAAATGCAAGGAAACCATTACGGCTGGTACTCATGGCGGGTACTGCTTGAAGTTTCTGAACCTCAAGAACTCGTCCTAAACCGTGTAAGACGTAGCAGGGAGAAAAACCCCAGCCCGGGATACGATGACCGTACAGAACGTGCATATGCGTAGACACGCGCACACACGTGTGACGGTAGCACAAGTTACGCCGAACGATACTGACCGTTACTGCGAACGACGTAGCGGAAAATAGAAAATAAATATATTTTGGGGCGCCTGGGTGGCGCAGTCGGTTAGTTGTCCGACTTCAGCCAGGTCACGATCTCGCGGTCCGGGAGTTCGAGCCCCGCGTCGGGCTCTGGGCTGACGGCTCGGAGCCTGGAGCCTGTCTCCGATTCTGTGTCTCCCTCTCTCTCTGCCCCTCCCCTGTTCATGCTCTGTCTCTCTCTGTCCCAAAATAAATAAACGTTAAAAAAAAATTTTTTTTAAGAAAATAAATATATTTTAATACAGCTCCGCTACAAAAACACCAGTAGCAACAACTCCAGTCACTTCACAACCTACGAATGGATGTTTAATTTGGAAAATGCTGGCTCACACGTTCCCTAATGTGTTTGGCTCATTTCTCACAGAACCCCCTCCTTTCAAAGGAAAACCAAACTCCCGGGCCGCTGGGTGGCTCAGTCGGTTCAGCGTCCGACTTCAGCTCAGGTCACGATCTCCCAGTTCGTGGGTTCGAGCCCCGCGTCGGGCTCCATGCTGAAGGCTCGGAGCCTGGAGCCTGCTTCTGGTTCTGGGTGTCCCTCTCCCTCTTGCTCTCTCTGCCCCACCCCTGCTTCTGCACCGTCCCTCAAAAATAAACAAATGTTTAAACAAAATCAAATTTGGGTTGAATGAAAAAAAAAAAAAATGGTTTCCCAGGTCACTCCAAAAATGGCAGAGTTCCTACCAAACAGCCTAGAACATACGGAATAACGTCCCCTTGAGAGAATTTTCCAGAGCAGTACGCCATCCCTTGAAGATGGCTTTACGTGGTACGTTTTACCTTCTGTCGTATTATTTCATGGCTCGTTTTTACTGCTTTATTTTCATTGTGTTAGTTTTTATGGTTACCTCGGGCAAAAGAGAATCGTTTTCCATAGACTTCCTTTCTTTCTTGAAATTGATGGCGGTGGCTAATTTTTTTGCAAGGCAACCATGTTTTTCAAAAGCGGATCAACTGAAAGAAGTGAACAACAGTGCAAGCGGTGACCAGAGCAGCGTGCGCCTGGGACACTGCGTGACAACCGACCCCTTCCCACACGACCAGGCACTCGAGGAGCTTCTCGCTTGGCAGAACCCCCTGCTCCACAAGAGCAGCCGAGACGCGATGTCTAAGCAGGGGGTTCACCTTGACCTACCGAATCCCACCCACGGCGTCCGCTCGTCCAGGCGCATGACAGACGAAGCCACGCCGAACACGGGCTGGGCAGGCAGGGGTCAGGAGACCCCCTTGGCTGCAGAGGGCTCTGAGGAGGCTCCCGGACGCAGGACACAAAGCAGGCCACGGTTTGCAGGCCGCTCCCGGCGTCTGTGCCCCCAGGACGCGGCGTCAGACCAACCCCAGCAGGAGCAGGGAGGGGTGTGGCCACCCTGTGCCTGCAGGACTCCACCTCGGGCCCCGGCCCCTCTCGTGCAAGGTCTCGCCACCAGGCCGCGTCCGCGGCTCCCGCCAAGCGCGGGGTCACACGCAGAGAGGAGAAAGGCCCAGCGAGACCAGAGGGGAACATACGTGAAAGCAACGTGCCACCTTTGGAATCTACGTGGCAGGTCCGCCTCACGGGGAAGCGCTCACCTCCGTTTGGGACTTTGTGACGATCCAATGCCGGAAAACGTTAAGTGAGCGAGACGACTGGTCCTGTCCACGAGGCCTACTCTCTCCTCGCTCAACGAAGCCGGGACCTCTGGTTCGAACCGCGTGTGCGCAGCGGCCTGACACTGGTTAGAAGAGTCACGATCACACGCGTGGCTTTCTGGACTAGAAGATGCCTGCGAATCTCTTCCGCGTACCTACCGCATGCAACGCACAGCTCGGGCGCCTGCAGCGATGACGTCTAAGGTGCGGAGTTTCTCAAATACTCCGTGTGCCTTTTAGGAACCGTGAAAGCAAGCATCTTAAGTCCAGTGATTCAGCAACTATTTCCTGGTGCGTCAGCGAACCCCAAGCAGGCTTTAAGGCTCTAGGTTCTGGGCCCCGGCCCCTCTACCAGGGTTCACATCTCTGTGGACGCCAGGGAGCCGCCCTCACTCCTGGTTCCGCCACCCCACAGTAATTTCGGTAAATGGACCTTGATAACCACGTTTTAAGTTGGCCAGTGACTAAAACTACCTAGCCCCTTGGTCACGTGACAAGGCCCAGTCTTGGAAAAGAACGCTCTTCGAAGCTCATGACTCGGGCCGTTTCGAGGTCCTTTCCAAGCATTGCCAGTCACGGACATACAGAGAATGAAGACACTCCGGGTAAACGAACACTGATAAATCTCGTCCACCTGCCATGAGGGTCAGCCACCGAGATAAGCAAGCCGGACTCGGCGGAGCGGGCTACTTGCTTGCTGTCTCCCCCCAACAGGCACAGATCATAAAGCCGCACCGCTGATTCGTGCAGCAGGGAGAGAAGGGAGGTGGAAACGATTAACTTGAAGATTCAGACTTTTACCCCCGTGCACCTGCCTTTCTCCCTCAAAAAACCCATCTCTCAATGCAGAGAGAGCTAAAGAGTTAAAGGGCCTGAATTTGCTTGGGATCTGACTACCAAAGAATTCAAACCATTGAGTGCAGGCGATCTCTTTCAGTAGAAAACTTTATTTTCATTGCTTTTTACGAGTAGGCAAACAAGTCTTACAATACTATGAAAGCCAGATTTCCAAACTCAGCAAGCCAGTTTACATCCCAGTCCCAGACAGTAAAGCGTCAGATGCATTTGGGATCGCAGGGTAGGAACACAACAATGGACTCAAAGGTCAAATGTCAAAGTCGAATCTCATTTCAGATACTTACCAACCGAGAATTTTCAAGTACGAGAAATAAATAAAATAAAAATTAAAAAGCCACGCCTGAAAAGAAAACAGTTACCGGGCGTGAGTTCAGAGCACGTCTCATGCAGGGGGCTCGCTCCTAACTTGAGGGCCACACAAACATCACCCGCTTGGGTCTGCACACGGAACAGGCCCCGTCCCAGCCACCAGGACGTCCGCCCGCAGAGCCAAACGACACCGGGGACGTGGAAGACGGAACGAAAGAAGCCGGTGCTTGGAGAAGCAGCGGCCGGCCCCCCGCGCACGGCTCAGGATTCCCGCCCTCCTCAGCAAGACTGCCGCTCGCTCCCCCAACGGCGTCTCACATCACAAATCAAAACCCATGATCATGCTGGGCAGGACAACCATGTGAGAGCTTAGGGGGCAGGCCAGGGGAGAGAGAGACAAAGGGAGCTTAGGAGGCAGTCTTCAAAATGTTTTATTACAAAATACAGTACAGCGTCCGTAGAATGTTCCCCAATGTTCTCTAATACAGACGTGGCTGAACGAAGCGCTGAAAAATGCCTGGCAGTCGCCCACAGGAAGCTGACTTCTCTAATGACTTCAGTCCCCTCAGGGCCACAGCACAGACCTGTGACAGGCAGTCGCCGTGGCCGGCTGGGCTCCCGAATGCTGCACAATGATCGTTTTCTCCAGGGGTTGAAATCCACATCCATGGCTGACAACCTACCAAAAACTGGGACCCAAATTCGTACAAAGACGAGGCAGAGTGAGAGAGAACGACTCCCGACGGCCCAGAAGTCTCCGGCCGCTACTTCTTATTCCTGGGTTTTAGTTCTTCGGCTGCGTTACGCAGGAAGATGTAATTTTTCTTCTGGGGATTATAAAATTCATGTCCCTAAAGGGAAAAAGACACAACAAGCTTATTATGAAAAAGCAAAAGTTAGCATTTCGTGGGCACTTGGCACACGCCAGGTCCTGTGCTTCGTGCATCAAACAGAATCTCTCTGGGGGAACAAAACAGGTTTCTGGCGAGAAAGAAAAGGCAAACAAACGTTAAGCAGAAACCGGTTTCGGAGGAAAGGTTAAGGGCGTGGAGGAAGTCCGTCTTCGGTGTCCCCCTCGGACGGACCATCTTTTATGGATTTTCGGCACGGAGACTCTTCAGCCCACCCCCCACTTCAAGGCCCGGAGGGCCGCCCACGGGAGGAGCAGAGCCTCCCAGGAGGACGGGGGAGCACTGGCCTGGACTTGAGGCCTTGAAGCAGAGCGGACATCTGCTCTGAGGCTTCCCGGGCACGAGGGCAGGGTCCGGGACAAGCCTCCCCACGCAGACCCACAGAGAAGCGGAGGCACGCACGGCCGTCAGTGCATCTGCTCGTGCCCGTGCTGAGGTGGAAGATCGGTATGACTCTGGGGGAGCCAGAAAAATCTGGACCAGGCTGGACTCTGAAGGGCTGGGAAGGGCAGACAGGGGGGCTTTAAACATTATCCCACAGGGAAAAGGAACAGCAGCCACCAAAGTCATAAGTGGCATTAAGAGTGATATGGGGGGGCTCCTGGGTGGTTCGGTCGGTTAAGCGTCGGACTCTTGGTTTTGGCTCAGGTCGTGATCTCACAGTTCGTGAGTTCGAGCCCCCCATCGGGCTCTGTACTGACAGGGTGGAGCCTGCCTGGGATTCTGTCTCCCTCTCCCTCTGCCCCTCCCCTGCTTGCTTGCGCTCTCTCAAAAATAAACCAAAAACAAAAAAAAAGAGGGAGAGACACATGACAGACCCGTTTCAGGGAGATGATGGGGGCGGGGCAAGGCAGAAAGGCAGCACTCCAGGGACCAGAAGCGTGGGAACAGGGAGGTAGGAAGGGACACTGACTGCCCTCCGCCTCCCCCGTGACGACAGGTTTTTGTTCATCCCTGGGCAGATGTGCCGAGGTGGGTCTAGAAGCTTTGCTCAGTGGTGACCATACGTTCTCATCGTAACACGCAAGGTGCAGCTCTTCTGGACAGGTACACTCGGGCAGCAAGCTGAGAGTATTAATCGTAAGCGATCACGGTCGCGTCCCGGAGACAACGATCCTTAGACCAGAACAGGGTGAAATTCCCAAAGCAACTCCTTCCAAACGAGAACGAGGATTTAAGCAGCGGGCGCCACGAGCTGGCGCAACCTGTTCGGACAAACTCATCCTGAGCGGCTTTCACGGCAATGAACTTTCTCACTTCCTTCCGCTACCAATGTTTCCAAGCCCGCGACACACGGAGCCCCGCGGAGAAATCGAGGCCTCAGGCCACCACCTGGCTCCAACACCAAATCAGGCAGAACCGGAAGTGCACACTTTGCAAAACTGAGCGTGTGGCTCCCGGGTGGAAGGACAGACACGCGGGGCACAGTCGTGCCACGGGCTGCTACACAGTGAAAAGGATGGACCAGGGATACGCTCCACGCCATGCGTGAATTCCACAATCATCACACTGAGTGAAAGACGCCAGGCAAAAAAAAGCGTGTGGTGTAGGACTCTTTTTTTTTTTTTAATTTTTTTTTTTCAACGTTTTTTATTTATTTTTGGGACAGAGAGAGACAGAGCATGAACGGGGGAGGGGCAGAGAGAGAGGGAGACACAGAATCGGAAACAGGCTCCAGGCTCCGAGCCATCAGCCCAGAGCCCGACGCGGGGCTCGAACCCATGGACCGCGAGATCGTGACCTGGCTGAAGTCGGACGCTTAACCGACTGCGCCACCCAGGCGCCCCCCCCCCCCTTTTTTTAACTGTTTATTTACTTTCGAGATAAGAGACTGTGTGAGTGGGGGAGGGGCAGACAGGAAGACGTCGAATCCGAAGCAGGCTCCAGGCTCCCAGCTGGTCAGCACAGAGCCCGACGTGGGACTCGAACCCACAGACCATGAGATCCTGACCCGGGCTGAAGTCGGACGCTTAACCCACTGAGCCACACAGGGGCCCCTCTAGGACTCCTTTTACATAAAGCTCTAGAAACTGCAAACTCATCTATAAAGACAGAAAGCAGATCACTGGTTGTGTGTGGGGAGAACGATTCCAGCAATGCACACGGAAACTTCTGGGGGTGATAAAAGCACTCTCTCGACTGGGGTGAAGGCTTCACGGGCATATATACGGATGCTGAAACTGATCACTCCGCACCACGACGACTGCATTGCAGGGACACGTCAGTACAGCTGCCTGACGGAAACCAAAGGGCGGCTGCACGGCCCGCATCAGCAAACGCTCAGCCACAGGGGGCACATCTGTAGAGGCCAGAACAGGCATCGAAAATAACGTGCTGAAGGGCGCCTGGGTGACTCAGTCGGTTAAGTGTCCGACTCTTGATTTCAGCTCAGGTCACGATCTCATGGTTTGTGGGATCAAGCCCTGCGTCGGGCTCCGTGCTGACAGTGCAGTGCCTGCTCGGGATTCTCTCTCCCCCTCTTTCTCTGCCCCTACCCTGCTCGTGCTCTCCCTCCTCAAAATAAATTAAGCTTAAAAAAAAAAATTAAAAATTACAAGAAAAAGTAACAACGTGCTGAACAGGCAGGGCGGCCACAGGCAGAGCGGCCAGAGACAGTGACTTCCGGCTCTTCTGAGAAAAAGAGAGAATCGAAGCTGAGACCGAGACCTATGCCCCAAGAGAGCGGATGGTGACTGACACAGAGGTTGGACACGGGAGAGGCAGCAGGCCTGGAGGATAAAGGATGCGTGGGTGGGAGTCAGCAGGACTCTTCTCCCAAAGTGAAGGTACCCTAGGGCACCAGGTACACACATCCTGTCGGGACCATGATACCGGAAGAGCTCAGGAATCAAGTCAGAAACCGAAGGGTCACTGGTTTACGGTGGAGAACCCCGAGCAGAACCAGTCAGGCTGAGAGCTGACCAGGAGGGGCAGCATCCCGGAGGTGGCCAAAACAACAGAAGCTAGCAGGCGTTAACCTCTTCCGACAGGTCTATCGGTCAAGGGAAACGCGGCTCCTCCGCGAGCTCTGGCACGGCCCCAGGCTGGAGGACAAAGGAGCTGGCGGGGAGGGAGAGAAGGCGCTGGGAGGAGAAGAGAATGGAGTGGCTTGAGGGAGTCCTGTGCCTGTCTGCGGTGGCAGGAGGGCAGGAGACGGGCCAGAAGACAGACACGTGTGCCCATGGGAGGGAAGACATGGTGGAAAGGCTGCTGGGGGAGGGGACGAGAGAGACAAGGGTCGAACAATCCAGGAGAACCAGCAGCTGAGAAGCAAGCACGTGGGCTGGCCGAGAGGCAGCAGACATCAGCCAGTGGCCCGGAACTCAAGCACCCGAGTCAGGTCCCTTCGCCACTACGCCGGGACGCCTCAAAAACGCAGCCACGATCCAGTCAGCCCCTAAACCCTCTCCCCAGATAATACACAAAAAAGCCACGCCTCCAGCCAAAGCTCGGTGACCTGGCCCTGCGGCCCCTGCCCCCTGCATGACCACTTCCTCTCTGGCCACCGCCCCAGCCATCGCTGAAGGACGTGCGGCTTCCAGCTCCCCTCTGCTTCTGGGCTCACGATGACCAGACCCTGCCCAGGGGCAGGGTCCCAGGGAAAGGCTCTACAGGTATGACTTCACGGGGTCTGCACACCTGGTGAGGAAAGCCTGCCATTTCCCTTGGAGGTGACGTGATGGTGACCTGCCAAGGCCACCAGCGAGTCCAGAAAAGAGTCACAGCTCGAGCCCGGGCCTTCCGCCTCCAGCCTGGCGTTGTCACCCGAGAGAGCCCAGGGCAGGACTGGGAATCCTCACCTTTGACCAGTCGTAGCTGGAAGCATAGGCAAATATGTTCCCATTGTGATTGAAACAGCAGGCCGATATGGGCTGATCTAACTGTTCCGAAGTTTTTAGTTTCGTTCTGGCATCTTTGTCCCAAAAGCTGAATCTGCCATCGGATCCCACAGTGGCAAGGGTGCCGTGAACAGGATGGAATGCGATCCCGTTTACCTGAAGGGATTGACACGCACGGTGAGAAGTGGACGACAGAGGAGAAAGCACGTCTCTACCAGGACGTGCTTCCTGCTGCACGTACGAAACAAAACGTACAGACTGTCACTTTGTGAGAGCCGGCTGCCCGCTGATCACAGAAGAAACTAGCCATGCTTCCAGAATCAACTGCCAGCCCAGAACTGAGTCACGCCTCTTGTTAGGGACACAAGTCAGCAAAAATCAACACGTATGCGGCTACTGACACTGCGGAGAGGACCCCACAGGAATGCCTTTTTCTTTCTCAGCAAACAGCAATTTCTGAGTTTTAGCTAAGCGAATCAACTGCCTACCAGCACCCGAAAGGAGGTGGATGGCCCCGAGAGCCTGAAGCGAGAGCCCGAAGCTTGCACCCGAAGCAGCAGGCGGAGACCAAAGACAGTGTGTGTCATAAAAACAGAAACCCGGGCCCTACAGCATAAGTCATCTATCTCTGCCTGTGACCCCTAATGACTCAGCCACCCACCTCCAAGTCTAGTTTCTAGACAGGTTCTCAAGGTTAAAGTTTCTAAAAACATACCGCGTAGATGTCCTGAGGAGCTGAGGTATTGGTTCCGTTCGAGCGGTGACATTTGAAGGTGAAGTTGTCTTTGGCACTGAAAAGCAAAGGCCCAACTGAGTTTTCCTTTCTGAAAGAGTCTCCAGTGAAAATTCACAAGCGAATTGAGCCCACTTACGGATTTGGGGGGTTGATGTAGTGAATAGCAACCCTCCCCTCGATACTTCCCAGAGCGAAACCAGTCGGCTTGTTCTGTTTATCTTTGAAAATAGCCACGCATCGATGCTACCGTTTGTGGAGACAGAAAAAGAGAACGTTATCTATCACAATGTAAAAGACAAGATTTCGTAACTAAGTGAAAATAAGTAATTTTCACCGTTTTTGGGTTTCAGAAGAACCAGAAACATAGTATACAAATACGACACAGAAGTGACTGCTCGTCCTCCAGTAAACATCACTGTCCACCTTTTGGGAAACCACTTGTACTCGGCCACGTGACTTTGCGGATAAACCGCAGACGGCGTGCTTCCGTCCGGTGCCGCTCGGCCTCTGGCGCCACCAAGGCCTGTCACTCCCGCGGTTCGTGTGACCCTCGGAGCCCCACCACATCCTACCCCGCTGCCGCCCATCGTGGGGCGGGGGGTGCACTCGTGTCTCCGACCCACGGCCCACCACCAGGTGGGCTCCCTGCGGCGACTCACCCAATGCTTCTGAATCCGCTTCCCCAGGCAGAAGAGGGAAACAGCGTCTGCCCGGCAACCACAGGGGAAACCAGGGCCGAGTGGGACAGGGGACGTGACCAGCACTTTCTAACTGTGACCACACTATGCAGAAGCAACACACCGCACCCCATCTAACGCTGGGTCTGGGGACCCAAAGGAGGGTCTCCTGGACTCTATAGAAGACCCCACAAAAGAGCCCGGGACCCAGCCCCCGTGGCAGAGGACCAGGGCCTGGGTCTTCGTGCCTCCTTCTATCCTTTCATCTACCTTTGAGAGAAGAGCATGCCGGCGAGTGGGGGTGGCGGGGAGGAGGGGGGGAGACAGAGAGAGAGAGAGAGAGAAAGAGGGAGAGAGAATCCCAAGCAGGCTCCGCGCCGTCAGCACAGAGTCTGACGCGGGGTTCTATCTCACCAACTGTGAGATCGTGACCTGCACCGACATCAAGAGTCGGACGCTTAACCGCCTGAGCCAATCGGGCACCCCGTCACTTCCTCCTTCGAGATGTGACAACCTGGCCTACCCCCGAGAACCACCCACCCTCCCCAAACTGGACATTTCATCTTCCTAGAGGGGTTCGGGAGGCATGAGGGCAGCATCAGAGCCTGGGACGAAGCCATAGAAGAATGATGGTAAAGAGCAGTTTCTGTTGTAACTTATTAGAGCGCACAAATTTCCTAAGTAAACAGAAAAGCACATGCTAGTTCTATTTCTGTACCGTTTGCCTTTTTTTGAACAGAAAGCCCGTTACTACTGCAAGTAGAAAAAAACTAATATAAAGAGACAAAATCTGTAAGTTCTTAGAGGTCAGCAGGAACCATGGCTCGTCAAGCTGTGCCTCCCATGCTCAGCACAGAGCCCAGGAACTGCACACCTCTAGGGGGCACCATCTACAAGAACACAACCACACAGCAGCCCTATGCAAAGGCTGATGGCATGCCTCAACAAATGAAAGGCCAGGGTGCCTAGAAGCAGGAAGTGAAGTCAGATCAGACTAGGTTTTGTCTGGGAATCTGGGATTTATCCAAAGGGAAATGAGAAGTCACTGCTGGCTTTTCGGCAGAGGTGTGGCAAAGTCAGACGTGCCACTAGAAGAAAGAGCCCCCCCAACCCACGCGTGGAGAGCAGATCAAAGGAGGGCACAGACAGAACCTCTTACAGTCATTCGAGGAGATTTGGATTAGATGTGGTGGGAGGGAAGGAACAAAATGAACAGATTCTAAAACACCTGCAGAAGTGAACCTGGGGACCAGGGGGACAGGCGGAAAGGAGGGGGAGCAGATCAAGGATGCCTCTCCGATTCGCAGCATTGACAACAGCAGGTGGGTCTCATGAGATGCAGAGCACCTGGGGAGGAACACGCTGGGGGTGGGGGGCGGGAGCTGGTTAAGATCGTTGTTTTGCTCAGCAAACATCTACAAGAGCCTTCTACCCACCAGACTGGGCTGTAGCTGGGAACGAAGCAGCAACAAAGAGAAATCTCTGCTCTTACTGAGTTTACATTCTAGTGGGCAACACAAAACGAGACACATGAAACACGTCACGCGTTTATTTCTAAGGTATATACACACACGCACACACGCAGTTTGGGGGAAAACAGCCAGGGAGAAGCCTGAGGAGGGGTAACACCCAAATAAAGATCTGCAGAAAGTCGTCCGGGGTTTAGTGGCGGGTACTGTTGGGCTGAGACGTCGGGAGACACGTCAAGGAGCTGTCAGACTGGGGGTGTCCTGCAGGCATCCCGGAGGCGAGGTCTGAGTCCCCAGCCCACAAGGTTTACCAAAATGACAGCAGGGACGGGAGAGGAGGTCCTGCTTCAGGAGAGGAGGCAGCGCGGCCAAGGGCAGGCACCCAGGGAAACTGACACGCAGCAAGAAGCAGTGAGGAACACGAAGCAGCAACCGCGAGGCAGGTGGTAAGAGGCTGGCGTCGTGGAGAACAGGGACAGGGCGTTTGAGAACATGTAGGGACAGTGGTGAATGCTGCTGGGCTGACAGAAGAGGACGGCTGGTCAGCGTCCACCGGAATCACTGACGAGGAAGCCCTCGGTGGCCAGCCAAAAGCTGTTTCAGAGGAGTCACGGAGGCAGAAGTCTCAAGGGAGTCGGGTGAGAAGTGAGTGGGAGGTAAGGAAACCAAGAAAGCGCAGGTGAGATGCTTAACTGCAGAGGAAAAAGGGGTCCGGGTGGGACCAAAGGATGTGGGCCAAGAGTGTTTTCTCGGGTGAAGAAGACTAGGGCACATGTCAGGGCCGGTTGTGACATCAGGAGGGGGTGGGAGTCCAGACAACCCCCACCCCCGGAGGAGATGGGGACCACCAGCACGAGGCTCCACAGACCCCCTCCACACGACGGGCCTTCCCAAGGGGCACACGTCCCCTGACTGGCGGGAGAAAGCGGGGGCAAGGTGCAGGCGCAGGTAGCCTTCTAGGTTCAGCGGGAGGAAGAGAAGCTCCCCACCGCTGGTTCGTATGCTCTCGGAGCAGGAGCCGAATGGATGTGCGGAGACAAAGGTAGGGGAGGGAGAGCCTAGGAGTTTCAAGTGAAGAAAATCTAAGAGTCTGTGGCAGGGGAGCTGACGAGAAAAACCCGGTAACTGGGCGGGATGAAGGCACAGCGGAGGCTGGGAGCGATGCCCACGATGGAACCAGTCCGCGGGGGTATGCGATCTGATTCCACAGCATCCAGCTGTCCGGGGCACGTCTGGAGAGGACAGAGAAGTCTGGCTTGTCCAGGGATGGACAGTAGTTACTCACTAAATACTTGCTTATATCCTTAACTTCACCCCCTTTGAAACTACTTGCCGGGGCGCCTGCGTGGCTCAGTTGGTTAGGCATCTGACTCTTCATCTCGGCTCAGGTCACGAGCTCATGATCTGGGAGTTCAAGCCCTGCATCGGGGTCTGTGTTGACAGCTCCTGCTTGGGATTCTCTCTCTCCCTCTCTCTGCCCCTCCCCTGCTCACGCTCACTTTCTGCCCAAAGAAATAAACCTTAAGAACTTTAAAAAAACAAACTTTAAAAAAAAAGAAAATGCTTACAGGCGTTTGGAAGCACAACTGTATCCCAATCGTGCGCAGTGAAGTGCGTGTGACACAGGCTCGTAAGTATGTGCATCCTGGTCACGTGACTCACCTGATGTTTCAGCGGGGATTCTATCCTCCTGAATTCGGAGGGCTGATTCTCTAACTGGTAGACGATCAATCCCCTCTCTGCAGTCGCCACCACGGCCATAGGGTAGATCTAGGGAATGGAGGAGGCAGGGGCGTGCTTCAAATGAAGGACTGTGGTTTTTTTACACAAAACTATTAGGTCAAAATTCTTTCAGAGTCACAAAAGTAAGTCTGAATTTTTTTTAATTTAAAAAAGACCACTGGTATCCACATGTTTCATGAAAATCTGCAGAAACCGTATCTGCAACTAGAACGTCCGTTTTTAAAAGGTTCGTTTTTTAAAACTATAAAATACAATCATTTGAAAAGTACACTGAGGAGGAGAGAAGAAATCAAAGTCACCTACACCATCCCTTCAGATGACAGCTGTTGTCACTATCACAGTGTGTTTACTCCGGTGTTTCTTTGAGCATTACGCACATATAGGCATGTACGTATGTTCCTGCATAATCCGGATCCTTTACTCGAGGTGTGTGTTCTGAGAACGCTACTGGTGACTGTGCAATATTCCCTCAAACAAACACAGCACCAGGTTCGTTTAATCTCCCTGGTCCTGTTGGCCCATTAGGTCACATCCAAGGTTTCGTCGTGTTACACAAAACAAAACCCATCTGCGTCGTTTTTCTCACAATAAATTCCTAAAAGTGCGATTACTGGTAGTTCGCACAAAACTTTAAGACTTATAACCAGATGGACAGAGAAAGTTCTTCGGTTTCTCTTCCACTCACGGTCCCCAAAGATCCGGTGCCACGCCACAAAGTTGTTGCCAGTTTTTCTACAGCAACCAAAAAATGTTATAGCCTGATGGCACGTGGCTTCCTGCGTATGTTCGAAACACAAGTGGCAAAAAAAAAACCCGGCAGCAGGATTCGGTAATTTTAGAACAAATCCAGCACAAAAATCTCCTGATTCAAGACGACAGGAGGTCTGAACTACATCCTCTGGGAACTTATTATTAAAATTCGAGGGATTTTTACATTATCCTCTAATCGCAAGACGTCAAGTTTTGTATTTCTCTTAAAAGGATACGTATTAAGTCGGAAATTCCTCACCACATCGGCGCAGTAACATCTTTCAGGGAGTTGCAAAACCATCATGGGATTTGATGATCGTGTATCCCAAAACTAGAAGGAAGAAAAAACAACAAAAAGCCAGTAACTGACCATTCAGAGCTTTAGTGCAAACAGCATGAGGAGTCAATGTCCATCCTGGTCAGGCCGTGCGGTCCCCTCAATGGCATAATCATACCTTCAAAGTCTTATCCCAGCTGCCAGTCATCACACAGCTGTAGTTTGGAGCTTTGATCCAATGGATGGTCTTAACAGGCGCGTCGTGCTTTCGAAACAAAATCAGAACAGATCAAGATAAATGTAACCATGTGCCGAAAGGCCTCAGTTCTGGAAACTCAAAGAGAAGGAATGAACTTAAATATCAAGGTCGTACCAGACAAACACCAAAGGATATCCAAGCCCTTCCCAATGACCGTGACATCCAATTTACCCCGAGAACTTATATCTACTTACCAATCTGACAAATGTCAGTTTTATTTCCCCCCTAATTAGCGAGCACGTGAGAGTAAAGCAAGCCCCTTCCCAGGGAGGCGTTCAGAAATGACGAGTAGGGCTCCACCACTCTTGTTTATACTAAGGCGCTACGAATCAAGAAATCAAGGAGATGCTTCTGGCAGTCACACGGCCCCGTGATCTCGGAGTATGCGATGCCTTTCTGAAAACGTTTCCACGTCAAGGGGCCCTTCTCAAACAGGTCAGACCCTCTGGTTCTTGGCCCTCTTGCCTCCGATACTCCTGCCTTAGCAGTCTTTCCACAAGAGCGTGCCTGCTGTCCCCGAGCAGGTTAACAGCTCCACGGGCGTGTGCAAGCGTCTTTCTTGCTCGCTGCCGTGTCTCTACCCCTACGGAAAGTGCCTGGGATACAGCAGGCATTCAATAAATACTTGTCGAACGAACGAGTATCCAAGTACAGTTGGGAAAAGGCAAGCCGCACGTGGGTGTCGGAATGTCAGATACGTGAATGTTGAGGCCCACGGGCACCAGCCTTTTGTGGACGGCGTTTATTACCTGTGCAATCTGTATTGCTTGATTACTGTTGAGGTCCCACATTTTGGCAGTTTTATCACATGATGCTGTAAATACTTTGCTCCCATCCTAAAAGAAAGTGGAGAAAATTTGTCATTGGAAAAAAATTAAATTTCTATCTGTATATTAAGTTGATCATATTGAGGCAGATTTCATTTTGCAATTTTTAAACAATTTTTTAAATGTTTACTTTTGAGAGAGAGAGAGAAAGAGAAAGAGCACAAGTGGGGAGGGGCAGAGAGAGAGGGAGACACAGAATCCAAAGCAGGCTCCAGGCGCTAAGTGATCAGCACAGAGCCCGACGTGGGGTTCAAACTCAAGGACCATGAGATCATGACCTGAGTCGAAGTCGGAGGCTTAACCGACTGAGCCACCAGGTGCCCCTGCAATTTTTATTTTTCTAATTATCTGGGGGCTAGTATATTATAAACTACGCTGTCATACCCAAAACGTGTTTTAGCTTCATTTCTTTATTACTGATTTATTTTTCTAAGAAATACCACATAAACAGGATGAAAACCATCCAAATAGCACTTGAAGTTATACAGGGAAGATGAGGTCTCCCACCCCTGACCTGGCTCCTTCCTTATGGGCCACTCACTACCCTGTGGGAGTAGTTTTTGGGTATCCTCCATCTGTGTGTATTACCAGGGGACGTTTATACCTTTTTTCTTGTTTTGATTAATTTTAAGCTGTTTTTTTTTTTTTTAATGAATTTCAAGCCCTCACAAAAGTTGCAGAAATAAAACCACGAACATCTGTAAACCTTTCACCTAGAATCACCAATGGTAAACACATTTATGGTATCTATGTAGACACACGTGTATATCCATAATCATTACACATTTGTTCGCCTATGTATCCAATAACATTCTGAAGTGCACACCATAAAACTACACTACTTTTTATTCTTTAAATTTCTTTAATGTTTATTTATTTATGAGAGAGTGAGAGCGAGCACATGTGGGGGGCACATACAGAGAAGGAGACACAGAATCCAAAGTGGGTTCCAAGCTCTGAGTTGTCAGCACAGAGCCCGACACGGGGTTCGAAGTCACGAACCGTGAGATCCTGACCTGAGCCGAAGTTGGTACGTTTAACTGACTGAGCCACCCAGGTGCCCTTACGCTAATTTGCAAAAATCACTGGTCCTATGTAAACTATAGAACAGCTTAAAAAATTAGCAATCATGGTGTGGTGATTTTAAAAATATTCAAATACAGGGATGCCTGGGTGGCTTAGTCGGTTAAGTGTCTGACTTCGGCTCAGGTCAGGATCTCACGGTTCGGGACTTCGAACGCGGTGTCGGGCTCTGTGCTGACAGCTCAGAGCCTGGAACCCACTTCAGATTCTGTGTCTCCCTCTCTCTCTACCTTTCCCCAACTCACACTCTGTGCCTCTCTCTCTCAAAAATAAACAAACGTTTAAAAAAATTCAAATACAGACTCATAAATTAGATCAAATACAAAGAAGCACAAGATAAGTTTTAAAAAGAACAGTACTAAATGGGAAGTTCTAGACCAGCGGTTGGCAAATTTTTTTCTTTAAAAAACAATTTTTTTTTTATGTTTTTATTTTACTTTTGAGAGAGAGAGACACACACACAGTGAGAGCAGGAGAGGGGTGGAGAGCGAGGGAGACACAGAATCCGAACGGGCTCTGGGCTCTGTCAGCACAGAGCCCGACGTGGGGCTTGAACTCACAGACTGCAAGATCATGACCTGAGCTGAAGTCGGAAGCCCAACTGACTGAGCCACCCAGGCGCCCCACAAATTTCTTTCTTAAAGGGCCGCTTATTTAGTGAATTTTCGTCTTTATAGGTCTCCGTTCCAACTCCTGAAGTGTTACGCTTGAAGGCAGCCATACACACTATGTACGTGAGGGAGTGTGGCTGTGTTCCAGTAAACTTTATTCCCAAAAATAGGCAACGGGCCAGTCTGCTGACCAGTGACCCAGATTATGTCATTTCTGGTTCCAAAGCTCTAAGATTTACTGCCATCCCTCCCCAGCAAGAAAGTCACCAGTTCTGCAACTGAAAGACAAGATACAACCTGCCTGTGTCGGTGACGTCGGAAGGCTCACTCGGTAAACCCTCAGAAAGACGCCGACGCATGCGATGGCCACCCCCAGACCGAGGGACGCGCCGGCCTCTCCGTCGCACCGGCAACGCCCGTCCTACCAGCCGTGACCAGCACCACGCGGCAGCGGCACACGAGAGCCCAGTGGGCGCCGACCTCGAGGCTAATCTACCCGAAGGCGGGGCAGACGACAGCGCTCGTGTTCCCGGCCCTGTGTTCTCCACCCAGCTGCTCTCCACGCTGCTACGGCCACGGAGCGAAAATGTCCTCAGAGGGCAAAGAATCATCTTCGCCAAGTTTGGTTTTTATGCCTCCACGGTCGCTCTGGCTCTTTCGTGCTTCCGTGCCGTTACGTACGCGGCTTCCTCTCCCGGACGCTCTTCCCACGCTGGCCCATTTCCCTTCCTGTAGGCCTATGAGGGAGGCGGTCAAGCACATGGGCTCTGGAGCCAGGAAGGTCTGGGTCTGGGCCTAGACTCGGCCACTCACTATGTTCCCTCAGGCAAGCCTGTCATCTTAACACCGTGCCCGTCGGTTTACGTACGTGTAGTCTAGCTGTCACAAGTTCTGCCGCCTGGAATTCTTACTTGTTTCTACAGGTCTGTCCTAAGAGACCAGAAATTCCATGAATATGGTATTTGCCTACCTGGCCTGCTTTGTTTTCCACTCTATCCCCAGGGCTTTAGCTTACTAGAGGAGCCTGATAGTTATTTGCTGAATTAAATATGACCCGTCGTAATCATTATCACCTTCATTTTACAAACGAGGAAACAGATGGAGAGATCAGGTAACCTGCGAAACTGAAAACACTGAAGAGTAGAGCCCAAATTTGAACCTAGGCCTGGACTGGATGACACAACGCTCAAAAAACTAGAGGCCTGTGTGCAGTTCGTTTCTCTAACTCTTGTCTCTTCAGTGAAGCCTTCACGGCACCCTCCCCAAAATTTACAGTTGCTTTCTGTGTTCCCCACTACCCAGCACCAGCATACCTTCTCAGAACTCAGAACCCTTCGTTACGGTGCTCAATCCCTCCAGCAGATGACGCACAACTCGGGAGAAAGGAAATAAGCTGTTCTCGTTTTTATGTATCCCAAAGCCACTCAATACATCCTCTACCAGTTCATTTTACTTCTTACCTAGTTTATAAGAAACTTTACATTCTGATCCATCACCAAATCAGAAAAAAAAGACAGGCAAAATAAATCAAGTATTTTAAATTTACTCAAGTTATTACTTTTCCACATGCAAATTAAAAGTAAGTTGTGGGGCCCCTGGGTGGCTCAGTGGGTTTAGTGTCAGACTCTTGATTTCAGTTCAGGTCACGATCTCACAGTTCATGAGCTCGAGCCCCACGTCAGGCTCTGTGCAGACACCGCACAGCCTGCCTGAGTTTTCGGTTTTTTTTTTTTGGAGAGAAAGAGAGAGCATGTGCGTGAGAGGGGAGGGACAGAGGATCCCAAGGGGGCTCTGAGCTGACAGGCCAACAGCAGAGAGACCAATGCGGGGCATGAACTCATGGGGCTCAAACTCATGAGACTGTTAGATCATGACCTGAGCCAGACACTCAACCGACTGAGCCACTCAGGCGCCACCCCCCCCCTTCCCTGGGAGTCTGTTCTTCTCTGCCCCTCCCCTGCATGTGTGCTCACTCTCTCTCTTTCTCTCTCTCAAAACAAACTTTATTTTTTTTTTTTTTAATTTTTTTTCAACGTTTTTTATTTATTTTTGGGACAGAGAGAGACAGAGCATGAACGGGGGAGGGGCAGAGAGAGAGGGAGACACAGAATCGGAAACAGGCTCCAGGCTCCAGGCTCCGAGCCATCAGCCCAGAGCCCGACGCGGGGCTCGAACTCACGGACCGCGAGATCGTGACCTGGCTGAAGTCGGACGCTTAACCGACTGCGCCACCCAGGGGCCCCTCAAAACAAACTTTAAAAAAATAAGTTGTATCTGTAAAAAATGCATCTTTTCAAATTGTTTTCACAGATCTATTATCAGTCTCCTACTAACCCAATCAGATATGTCAAGAAAACACCTTCAGATGACAAAAATGCTCAGAGAAGACCATCACAGTTAATGATGAAAACAGGAGCAACTCTGGCTCCTGAACCATCCCAAAATATTGATGAGTAGCAGACTCCTTTCTTAGTTAGAAACTAAGTAAGATCACGTCATTTAAAAACGACCACATAAAACAGGAGTAACTGGCAATTTCTCATAGTTAAACGTATACTCACCATACGACCCAGTAATCCATTATCTACCCAGGAGAAATGAAAACTTTTGTTCGTGGCAATTCCAGGACCCAAGTGTTTACAGCAGCCTGTAAAATGGGCAGCCCTGACCAAAATGGGCAACAACCCAAAGGTCCTTCTCCTGGTGGCTGGGTGAGCAAACGATGACCTGGCCACGCAGTGGGCCATACCACTGGCACGACCACCTGCACGGGGCTCAAAGGCGCCACGCGGAGTGAAGGGGCACTGCGGGGCGGGGCTGTCTGCGCGACCCGGCATGGGGAGAGCCACGGGCACCAAAACCACACCAGTGGTTTCCAGGGGCTGGGATCGGAGGAGGACGTGCCCACATAAGGGGGGGGGGGGGGATTCTGGGGGCTGATGTTCTGTTTTTCGACCACAAGTCTCTGCAGCCTCAAAAACTGACAGAATTACACACTAAAAAGGTTCCGTTTCATCGTCTGCAAATCATGCCTAATGAATCTGACCGAACAAATGACACAGAAGGCCTGGGAGGGGCCAGAAGGCCTAGCCTCCCCAGCATGGGGGTACATCTGTCTGCCCATCAGTCAGGCCCGTTTTCTTGCCTCCGCTGGGCTCAGCCAACCGGGCCACAGCGGTGGCGGGAGAGAAAGGCTGAGCTGTCAGTGCCCCAGCCCCTCCTCTACCCAGGGGACCGGCCTCTCCACAGCTGCGGCCCGCCACACCCACCTTCCCTTCTCTGCTGGGCCTTGTGAAAGATCTCTCCATTTAGACTCTCCCCAATCCACAGCAGAAGCTCAGAGCCACATTAACTTGGACATATTTGTTTATATGACTGATGTTCAAAATTCGGAAGGAAAAACAGAATTCTAAAACCCTAAAAAAGACTTTAAATGTCTGTTAATAGAAAAAGATTATTTTTTTTTCTCTAGCATTTATTTTCTGAGATACTAAATTTCCAATTTTAAAACAACATAAATTTGGGGCGCCTGGGTGGCGCAGTCGGTTAAGCGTCCGACTTCAGCCAGGTCACGATCTCGCGGTCCGTGAGTTCGAGCCCCGCGTCAGGCTCTGGGCTGATGGTTCGGAGCCTGGAGCCTGTTTCCGATTCTGTGTCTCCCTCTCTCTCTGCCCCTCCCCTGTTCATGCTCTGTCTCTCTCTGTCCCAAAAATAAATTTAAAAAAAAAAAAAAAAAAAAAAAAAAAAAAAAAAAAAAAAAAAAACAACATAAATTTATGGCATAAAGGTAAAAAAAGGTTTCCAGAAATTATTTAATCCTTTGCCCAAGGTAACGTGTCAATAAAATGATGAAGTTGTGTTTTTTTGTTTTTTTAATTTTTTAAAATATTTATTTACCTCTGAAAGAGATAGACAGACACAGTGAGAACAGGGGAGGGGCAGAGAGAAAGGGAGACACAGAATTGGAAGCAGGCTCCGGGCTCCGGGCTCCGAGCTGTCAGCACAGAGCCCAACGCGGGGCTCGAACTCACAGACCGCGAGATCATGAACCGAGCTGAAGTCGGACACTCAACCGACTGAGCCACCCAGGTATCCCTAAAATAATGAAGTTTTTATGCAAGAAAAGCTTTCAGATTAACTAAAGCTAACGTTAACGGACCCCCTTAGGAACATCAACGCATTCAGAAACTCAGAATTTCCAACAATGTGTACAGATACCCGCTATTTGTGGTTTGGGTTATATAAAAGTTGAAACACAAACTCTGGATTACACACGATTTTACACTGCAGAAAACACGAAAACTTGAATGAGACTCACATCACTCCAGCAGACATCTAACACCGGCCCCGTATGCATCTGCTGGGCTTTTGGGATCGTCTGTCCGCTATCTTGAACTTCCCAGCAGCGAACCTGTAGCGATACGACAAATGAACACAAACAGCAAGCCACGGCACACTGCACGCAGTAAACACCTGATAAGGAATGGGGCAACTTACGCATACAGAAACGTCTCCTACCAACCTCATTAACTTTAACAACAAAGCGATTGAGGGGCGCCTGGGTAGCTTCCTCGGTTAAGCATCTGACTGTCTATTTTGGCTCAGGTCACGATTTCATGGTTCGCAGGATCAAGCCCAGAGTCGGGCTCTGTGCTGACAGTGCAGAGCCTGCTTGGCATTCTCTCTCTCTGCCTCGCCCCAGCTTGTGCTCTGTCTCTCAAAATAAACATTAAAAAAAAAAAAAAATGTTTGCTGTGCTGTCTTTCTATGCACACGTTGTCTTCAAGAAACTAGATTACAGGGGCGCCTGGGTGGCTCAGTCGGTTAAGCGTCTGACTTCAGCTCAGGTCACTATCTCGCGGTCCATGAGTTCGACCCCCACATCAGGCTCTGGGCTGATGGCTCAGAGACTGGAGCCTGCTTCCGATTCTGTGTGTCTCCCTCTCTCTCTGCCCCTCCCCCGTTCATGCTCTGTCTCTCTCTGTCTCAAAAATAAAAATAAAACGTTAAAAAAATATATATACATATATAAAAAAAAAAAGAAAAGAAACTAGATTACAGAGTACCTTCACTCTCGTCAACACTTTTCTCCCTTGCATCATTAGTTGCCATTACACGTTCTTCTGACGTTTTTTAGTGACTCATTTGAAGTCTTTCCAGAAACTACATGTAGAAACCAAACCTGCTCAGCCATGGCTACCTTCCTCCCCTTGCTGTTCTCCTCTCTTCATCCCCCTACCGCCCCACTGCCTCCCTGCTGCCGAAAAATCTTTTCCAAAACCTTTAAAATGGCAATCCAGCATACAAACATACCACAGAATACCATTATTAGTGGACTAGCACGGAGACTTCTTAAAATGAGGTGGTATCGGGTAGCGGCCAGGAGTCTAGACCCTGGGCCATATTGCGCGGGTCGGCAGCCCCGCCTCGCCCCTCCCTTACATGTGGGCCCTGGGCCAGTTATTCTGCTCCTGAGCTCACGAGCTGCTTCATAAGACGGGGAGGACAGTGAAGAGACTGCTGGAGAGTCTGCAAGAGACAGCCTGGGGACGTTCCTCATGCCCCACAGGGGAATCACTAAGATGCAACGTACAAACTTAAGGATTTCTCACAGGTATGGCCGATTATCTTTCAGGAGCCCCGTAGCAATCTACATACTCAGCAGCGGTACATGCACGGTTTCGGCTTATCTTTGCCGGGACCAAGCGTTACGCTTTTCCGCTTTTAATTTTCGGTAACGTGAGGGAGTCTATCACCTAAGTCTGAATTCATCTGCTCAGGAGTGTGGCCGGATGGCTCCAGTCCACACCGAGGGGCCACCTGCACTCCCTCTGTGAAGTGCCTCTTCACATCCTTTGCTTATTTTTCTAGCAGAGTTTTTATCTTTCTGCGTACTGTGATTTTTTTGCCTTTCTTCTTGTACGCCACAGGCTAAGCGTAACACCTACGCACGATCTGTGCTTTGCCCGAAGTTAAACAAGTTTAATGTGTGCCTTACGAACATTTCAGGATAAGAAAAGAAATTTATGTATACTACCACGGATAACAGTCATTCTCAACGATACTACATTTGATCTGGGAATCCACGTCAAGTTACTGAACTAAGGTAGGAAATTTTTTTAAGGTCGTATGTATATACGTACGTATGTATATGTACGTTTGTAAAGTAATCTCCACACCCAAAGCGGGGCTGGAGCTCACAACCCTGAGATCAAGAGACATGTGCTCCACTGACTGAGTCGGCCAGGCCCCCCCAGAGGAGGAAGTTTTGAGTGATGCCTATGATCATGCTTTCTTAACAAAAATTAGGGTAACAAATGATGTCAGCACACTCAGAAGGGTCACACCCTCTAGCCGATTTCTTTCTTCATTCACTTCATTCACTTGGGAAAGAATGGAGCCAAAAGGAAAGCTAACCCTGTCCATACAAAGAGAGAGGACTTCTAGAACGTGCACGTAAGGAGCACTTACATCATTAGCCCACGATCCTGCAATAAGAAAGTTCCCGGGCAAGGTTGGTGGGCTAAAAGATAGACAACCAATGCTATCATCAGGAGAGGATGTTACTTCAATATCCTGGGGGGAAAAAGTCAGTGTTACAAAGTATGCATCATTAATTTCATTCAAAATTGTTTTCTTTCTCACTAAGCCCTCAGGGTAGACTTTCCTTGTGTTCAAGAACTAAATGAACTGGACCTCTCTTACTTTGATCCCAAAGGGGAAGCTACGGGAAGGACCAGCATAGATGGGAGGGACCAGACCCAGCACTCTCTATGAAATGCCCATCATGATATCTTCCAAGCAACGGCCCACTGGTTCACTGTGGCCTCAAAGTGCTTGATCAAAGTCATTGCCTGTCCCCACCCCAAAGGAAATTCTAACTCAACAGTCGTGGGCTGGGCCCTGGGAACCCACAGTTTTAACAAGCACCGCAGTGACTTAAGAGATGGGGAAAGTTAGGGTGCCCGGGACACTCGGGCAGTGGACACAGCTGCCGTGCTCCCGAGTTGGAGAAAGTGGGCTAGACAGAGTTTCAGAGCTTTCGCCCCAAAGGAGGCTCCCGCACCACTTCAGTGTCTCTCACTCGGGGAGGCCCTGGCGCGTGATTTCCTCCAAGTGCCGCGAAGCTTTCCGAGGTACCTTCATGGGGTTGTGGTTATCTGTGCTTGTGCTGCCAAACATGCTGGTCCCACTGGTTCCGAAACCCGAGGTTGTTCCGAACAGACTCATTTTGGCCCTGAAAAGTAACGGAAAACGTTAAGGACGGGTCCTTTCTTCAGGAATCAAGATCACTGAGAGCTAACTTAAAGCTAATTCAGCCACAGAAGAAAAAGAAGACTCTAAATGAGTTTCTCTCTTCTCAAGACATCTAAACATGTGATAAGCAGGTACTTTTTAAAGATGAACTTTCTACTTTAGGACTGTTTTTGACTTACAGGGAATTGCCAAGACAGAGTTCCCACACACCGCACAGCCAGCTTCCCCGTTCCCCTCGCACGTTTGCCACCGTTAGTAAACCAATACACGACGGCCGAGTGCTTTTCAGTCACCAGCCAGAAAATAAATTCACCCACGTTTTACGTAGTTTGAGACGCTGCCCTTGGCACCAGGAACACAACAGTAAACCAGCAAAAGGCCCCACTCTTCAGGTCACCACTCAGTGGGAGTTTCCTGTCTTCTTACTAACTTCTACGCTGCTTTAGGTCAGCATCTCCGAACGAAGTCACTAAGACAAGCAACCAGTCCCGGCAAAGTTCAGCAACTTCTCCGTACCAGAAGTTTTAAACAGTACTCCATCGGGTCTGCTCGAGTACCCAAAGGTCTGGTATTACATCCCGGACAACACAGAATGGGGAGACCGCTAGGGATTCTGGAAAGGCATCTGGGCTTCCCGACTCCATGAAGCAAGTGGGCGCCCAGCGACTCGGTCAAAGCAACGGCTATGATCCCGTCGGCATCTGAGAACAGCTCTGTGAGAGGACGTTAAATGTGAGCAGTGCCCGGGCAACACCAGCTCACTGCATGAGAACAAGGGAATAACAAGGCTTCTGCAGGCAGAGTCCAGGAACCAGTGGCTACACGGCTTGGGGCAGGTGACTTAGCCTCGATTTTCTCATCCCCGAAAACAGAGCCACGAATGCCCACTTCACAGAATCACGAAAAACAAGGGAGGTCGCGCGCGCACACACGCACGGCGCCTGAAAATTCTCTGTTCCTTCCCTCTCTGCAGCTCTCAAGTTGGGAGAGAACGTTTCTGCCACGTGGAACCCGGGGAAGGAGCAGGGGTCATGCAAGCATGAACCAGGCTACGTGGACCGCGTGTCATACAGGACGCTGGGACCCCTCAAGCTCGGAGGACCCGCGTACAACTCAACCGCACCTCCCCGCCTGCGCCACCCGCTGCGTGCCAGCCAGGCTGGCTCTGCTGACGCCCTTCCTGCGCGTGGACACAGCAAGGTCCACCCGGCCTTGGAACATTGCTGCTACCTGTTCCTTCCGCCTGGGGTGACTCGCCCTCCCCCATCCTCCCGACGTCTCAGGCTGAATCTTCAGACCCCCAATTCAAAAGCCGTCTCCCGAGCACTTTTGGGGGGCGATGGAAACGTTCTAAAACTGGACTGTGGTGATGTTGACACAACCGTAGGCAACTTCCCAAACCCATCGAAAAGGTCCGCTTTAAAAGGGCTACAGTAGGGGCGCCTGGGTGGCGCAGTCGGCTGGGCGTCCGACTTCGGCTCAGGTCACGATCTCTCGGTCCGGGAGTTCGAGCCCCGCGTCGGGCTCCGGGCCGATGGCTCAGAGCCTGGAGCCTGTTTCCGATTCTGTGTCTCCCTCTCTCTCTGCCCCTCCCCCGTTCGTGCTCTGTCTCTCTCTGTCCCAAAAATAAATAAACGTTGAAAAAAAAAAAATTTAAAAGGGCTACAGTAGAAGGCCGCCAGACCCGTCTGTTGCCAAAAGGTCACCTCCTCAGAGGCGTCCCTGTTTTCCTCATCTGACATCTCCAACCTCGGACGACATCACCCTGTTTTCTGGACGGCACCTGTCAGGATCTGATACTGTTTGCAACCAGGCTCTTCCCCAAGAGAAGGTCAGCTCCGGGAGGACAGAGGGCTGTC
The DNA here is from genome assembly GCF_022837055.1 of Prionailurus viverrinus. Classification (NCBI taxonomy): domain Eukaryota; kingdom Metazoa; phylum Chordata; class Mammalia; order Carnivora; family Felidae; genus Prionailurus; species Prionailurus viverrinus. The sequence continues at coordinate 5,784,928 of NC_062563.1, forward strand.
TGGATTCTTCCCTGGCACACGCCTGACCCTCAGCACAGTGCCTCGGGCACGGCGGCTGGGACTGGACAGATACTTGCCTGGGGGACGCGTGTCTCCGTGTGTACAGCAAACACTTGGCAGAGAAGGCCGGAAACAAAGAGACAGATCAGTTTCAGACAGTGGTCAGTGCAACGAAGAGAGGTTAAGGCGGGAGAAGACTCAAGGGGATGGATGCCCTTCCACACTGGTCGGGGAAGGCTCCTCCGAGGAGGCAGCATGCATCTGATAAGCCAGACCTGTAACCGGGGAGGGCAGAGGCGACAGACGCTGCCATCAACTCCGCGACCCTGCCCAGTGCCTCAGTTTCCCCACAAGAAGGACGAGGGGGTTAGACCCCACATGACTCCGAGGCCCCTTCCAGCTCTGGCGTCCCTCCCAGGGGCCGGTAACGAAGCCCGCTAACCGGCCGGCTCGCGCCCCGGCACCTCGCTGCGGGGCTCACTCCGCCGGGGGACCCGGCCTCGGAGGCGCCATGGCCGCGGGGAGCGAGGGAGGCGGCACGGGGCCTACCTGAGTCGCGCCGCGGCGGGGGGGGCAGGTGGCGGGGAGCGGGAGGAACTCGGGGGCCTGCGAGCCCACCCGGGCGAGGAGGAGGCGAAGGCGAGGTGGCGCGAACAGAAAACCCAAAGGCCGAAACACCCTCACGCTGGTGGAGGAAACTGCCCCAATTACCTCGGAGCCACTGCGCCTGCGCCCCGGGGCCACTTCCTGTGCCGCCCGGAAGGCAGCGAAGAAAGAAAAAGCCTTCCCCCTCTCGCGAGACGATGACGCATGCGCAGAAGCGTTATTGACGCCGAGCAGCAGTCCCCGTGCCAGCAATTTGCGGATTGGGCGTAAGTTGGTGTGGCCCGCCTGCAAGTTGCCAAGCAACTGTTTTAATAAATTCGCCGCTGCCGCTCCCGCCCACGGAGGATAGTTAGTATTTTCTCTCGAGAATTAAATGTCTAGCAGAATTCTGATTGCCGCCAATTCAAGTCCAAGGCCATCCTCGGAGAAGCTGATGGAATGCTGCCTCGGGCTGCGGTGAAGTCCGCCAGCCTGGGGCCCTGCCCTGGCCTCCTGTCTGCCGTCCGGGGCTCTTGGGGCCTCAGTTTCCTTTTGTAAAATTGGCATCATGATGCCTGACTTCAGGAAAGTTCTTAATTGGGATCGAGTGAAGTAACACACATGAAAGACTTTTGAGAAGTGTAAGATTCCATAAGAATGCTAAGGGGTTGTTAGGACACACACATGGACGCGTGCCAACTCCAAAGATTTCAGCTGGTGGCTGAATTTCTGAAGGAAAAGAAGAGAGAGGGATCTCCTGACTCTGTGGGACATACACTGAACCTTCTCCTTTGCTATTCAGTGTGGTCTGCGAACCAGGAGCCTTAATATCTGCAGGGGACTTTCAGACCCACAAGACCTTTTTATAAAATGCAGATTAAGAAGGTCCAGGGGGTGCTGAGCAAATTCCCAGCTGAGCTGGCCGCACCGAGTCTAGATGAGGTATTTGGAGTCATTTGAAGTACCTTTTGTAAAGTTGTGCTGCCTGGGCCTCCCTCTCAGATTTCTGATTTAGTTGATCTGTGGTGGCACAGGGGGTTAATAGTTTTTATAAGCTCCCCAACTGATCCTAAGGAGCAGGCAAGATTGAGAACCTCTAGTCTAGATCGTGATAATAATGAGAGCTGTTTATCTCCTGTAATTTCCAGAGCAGCCCTATAAAGTAAGTACTGTAATCCCATTTTATAGAAAGGAAAGTGAGGCTGAGCGAAGCAACCTCCTTGTCAAGACATCATACAGCCGTTAAGCAGCAGAGCCAGTGAAGCCTGTCTGGTACCGAAGTCCCCCAGCATAATCTTGGAATCATCTCTGACAAGTACTCCCTCCTCAAGGACACCTCTCCTCATTCTTTCCCAAATGGATCATCTCATACCATCGCTTCTTGAAGACTGCTTCTCATATTCTGCCTCATAAAACAGCAGGCATTTGCCTCGTCTTGCTTGCTAGACTTTAAACTGTGTCTTACTCCCGTGCGTATCCTTTGCAGCACCAAGCTCTCAGTGTCTTACACACAGCTGGCGTGAAATCAGCGTTTGTTGAATTATATTTCCCACACCTGAGGAATACTCCAGAAACCTCTATCATGATACAGAGTCTTGCACAATCCTGGTGCTTCATCATATTTTTAAAACGATCTTTCTGCTGTTTCGGGGGAACTAATTGACAAGCTGCTTTTGCATCGACCCCCCGGGGAAGAATAAAAGCATGTGCACGCAAATGTAGCAACAGCGAACATTCCTTGACTTTTCTAAAGTGTCATTCCAACAGTTTACGGGAATTATCTCATTTAGTCCTCACAATGAGACTACGGGGATATTATTCTTGTTATCTCCAATTCGCCGTTGACAAAACCAAGGCCAGCCACACAAGAAGCGAGTCGAAGGGGGAGCTGAGATGCAAGCCGCGTGCCCCCCAAATCCTACTCCACAGATGGCAGATGGCAGCAAATCACCGCCACTAGCAGTGGCATCTTTTCCACTGGCAACAAGAAGGGGGACCAAGACAATCGAAAAGCAGGGATAGAATTACCGAGCCATAAAGTATAGGCAAAACATCATTAAAAATAAAACAATTAAAATTAAATTTCAGCTACGGCTATCATTCACATTGGTAAACACTTGCGCTGTTATTACACAAGACAGGCTTTATGAAGGACCACACAGTTTAGATTACATTTCTAGGTGAATACAAACTAAACAGGCTTATACTTTTAGTATCAATTCCTTTTCATTTAAGGTGACCTTTAATTTTGAAATTTAATTACGAATTTTTTTTCATGTTTGTTTATTTTTGAGAGAGCGCGCGCACGCGCAGGCAGGAGAGGGGCAGAGAGAGAGGGAGACCCAGAATCCGAAGCGGGCTCCAGGCTCCGAACCGTCAGCACAGAGCCCGACGGGGGGCTCGAACTCAAGAACCACAAGATCCTGACCTGAGTCGAAGTTGGACGCTTGACCGGCTGAGCCACCCAGGCGCCCCTGATTACAAAGTTCTCATGTGTTGTTTAAGGTTTTGTAAACGGCTCGGTTGCCAAGAAGCACAAAGTGCAGCTTCACAAGGAATCGGAAGCATCCAGAGCTGATGACACAGAATGAATTTTTGTCAAGTAGTACTCAGTCTCACACAGGAATCTTCGTGGTTTCCTCAACTTCTTTTGTCGCTTCTCAGACTCTTCTGCTCCATTCCTTCAAACGCTGACTTGAAGATATTTTAAAGAAACATCCATCCAAGAGTGGAGGATCTGAGAGAACAGTAGAGTTTCTGCCAGCAGAGGACGCCCTTGGCTCGTGTTTACAGGATTGTTCCCCCCGGGGTAACAGATTTTACCGGTGCACAAAAGTCCAAACAGAAGTAATGTTTCTCGATACTTTACTACAAAAACATTCTGTTGCAAATATCTCTTAGTGCACATGTACACGTGGTTTAGCTTTGAGAGCAACCGTTCTTTTCGGCACCAATAAACAGGTGTCTACATCCAACAGTTCAACTGCGATGCTCTCATTAAAGGAAGGAAGTCATAGATGGAAATCCCAGAATGATTTTGCTTATTCTGCAGAAGCTGCAATATTCTCTCCTCCCATTTTCTTTTCCCAAATAACTGAAAATTATTTTAAGTAAATTTCCAATCATAAACTTGAAATGACTGTAATTGTCTAAACTGAATGTATCTGCAAGCCCCTTTCAAATTTATTTTCCAACTTTCTTAAAGTTTACTTATTTTGAGAGAGAGAGAGCACGCATGTGCATGTGCAGGGAAAGGGCAGAGGGAAAGGCAGAGAGAGAGAGAGAGAATCCCAAGCAGGCTCCGCACTGTCGGCGTGGAGCCCGACGTGGGGCTCCACCTCACAAACCGCAAGATCACGACCTGAGCCGACATCAAGAGTTGTCCACTTAATCGACTGAGCCACCCAGGCGCCCCTATTTTCAAACTTTAATTAGACTACTGTAGATGTTTCATTCCTTTCCATTTGATAGTCTATCCGAACGAATCCAGACATCGTGCAGCTTGACCATGTATTTCTAGGTTAGTAATGTTCTCCTTTACACGACGTGTCAAAGTTCAGCGATGTGAGATGTAAAGGAAGGAAGTAGGGTATAAATTCAAAGAAACATTTGTGATTTATAAAAATGTCTTTACAATTTGGTAGCCTCACAGAATATTCTCAAAATGAAATACCTGGTTCTGAGGCGACCAGGGAAAATCACATAATTTTTGACATTACAGGCTTGGCATCAGGAGGACCTGACTTGGCCCCCAGCCAACGAGAACTGTGGACCCTCTCCGAGCAGCGTGCACACTCGTGCTCCACACGTGGAGCCCTTCACATGTACTGGTGTCATGATGAGAGCAGGAGCCTCGGAGCCAGACTCTGGCGTTAGGTCCCAGCTCCGCTGCTTAGTAGTTGTGTGACTTTGGGAAAAGCTATTAGCATCTCTGTGCCTTTGTTCTCTTATCTGTAAAGTGGGGCTGATAAAAGTACCTAGCTCATAGAGTTTCTGTGAAGATGACGTTAATGTTCAAAAGCACCTAGAAAAATACCTGGTGCGTAAGTGCTATACAAGTACTTAATTTTCTTATTATATTACCTCATTTAATATGTACCAGAACCTCTTGAGTAGGGCCAGCTTCGTGGGTGTGCAGTCACGCGGGCCCCAAGGGCGCTTTAATTCCCTGCTGCTGCTAACTTTTGAATGAGGACCCTACAATTACATTTTGCCCTGGGCCCCACATATTCGGTAGCTGGTCCTACTCTTGAGGTAAACAGTGTCACTGTCCCCTCTCTGCCATGTCCTGGCTATGTGTCCCGGGAGAAGCAACATCCCCCGTGTTCTCACCTGTAAACTACAGATGTAATTAACTACAGACCTGACGGGGCTCTTGGAAGCCTTAAGTAAGATCACGTGTAAGCAGTGATCAGCACATGTAAGTTCTCAGAAATGGCATCCACTACTATCATCGATAAAACATCATCACTTGATAAAATCACCAACATTTCTGTTCTCCTACAAATCTATATTCTTGCTTATAATTACAAGCAGTTCTTCAATACAGGGAAAAGCTTGCTGAAAGTAGAGAATAAAGTCATAAAACCCAACTCTGGAAAAATTAAGATAGGGTTAGGAGGGGAGAAGATCAAATCTTTACTGTCACAGAAAGACCTTATTAAAATTCGAGGCTTCTGCAAATCTTGAACATGTTCTATGTTTCATAAACACGGACTAGAGGAGAAGTCAGGGGACTTGATTTGGGGTGAGAACGGATAAAGCCCTGGAGAAATTTTCAAACAAATTATTACTAATAAGAGGCATACTCAGAAACGAAATTAAGTGCTTCGGTTTGCATCAACCCAAATATTTATTCATAATAAATTTTACCACTTTCACAAGTGAATGAATGGGCTACAGCCCCTACACCAAGAAGGAAAAAGAAAAAACAAAACAAAAGAAAACAAAAAGCAGCTAAAAAGGAAATGCCGGATACTGTGATTCATTTGCAACCTCTCAAATCTAGGTTATTATTTGTTTTGATACTGAAAAGATACTTCGTGCCTTAACATTAGTCGTACTGTAGAAAGTAAATAAGGTATTTCTGTAGACCTTGGTGACATGTACACATTTTTTTTCAAGTAGAATTTAAAAGTCAAAATAACTTCTATTTCTTTTATAATTTACTTTAGAACATAAGATAGAACTCAATCTCTACAGAGAAGGCCAAAACAAAGACTTCTAGAGAAAACTGTTTTGACAAAAAATAGAACTAACGTAAAATTATTTTACCTCTACAGAGTTAAGAATATACATTCTTTCCACAACAGTATCTACTACTGAAAACTAATGAAAAGCCTCTTGGAATCACAAGGTATATTCTGATACGTTTTATATCCATCCTCCAAATTTTAATTTGTTAGGTAAGTACACTCTGGAAAGGTAATCTGATGAAAGGAAGGTCAAAGCTTGAATTTCTGCCTTCATTTTAGAGTCCGCCATTATTTCCATCTGCCAATAAAAGTAAAGTACAGCCGTAACAGGGTCCCGTGTGACACTTCCGTTGACTCAAACTAGTAAGTCTAGACTTGTTTTATTCTCCAAAACCGTGGGCAATAGCTTTCGAATCAGCCAGGATATTCCAGAGCTGTCACAGCAAAAAATGTCAGAAGAATACCCAGTATGGCTGTGTGTGATAACTAGGAATGGTCTGGGGTCTTTGTGATTTCTTTCTCTTCTTCCCCCACATCCCCATAAGCTATGGTAAAGCCATAGACAATGGGTATATAACTATGATGAGGATAAATAGATCAGCTCCATCCAGCTGATCTTATCTATTGGCATTCCTAATTCAGTGTTTCAACAACCATTTACCGCCACACAACACCTATGCTAGTTGTTGGTAATATAAAATTTCAAGGAGGATATTTTCAACATATTATGTGAATAGCCACTATGGAAGTTAAAGGCAATAAAACATACAACACTTGAACTTTAGGAAAAAAAACCTACTTCTTTTCTCCAAAATGGTTGGCAAGTAACATAAGGTCTTTTCAAGACACTGTCCAGTTTCATCTGGTCCCGTTTTGTCAGTGGAATTAAAGTATCTCTAGGTATATTTAATCTGGAAAAATATATGAAAAAAAAATCAGCAAAAACAAAGTGTTCCTATAACTTGAAGAACACATATTTGTTTGTATTTATTATACTATTTCAAGAAACTCTAAAATAACAGATAAGCAAGTTATTTTAAATTCAGAATTTGGGGGATCTGGCACGTCCTAGACCAGCAAGTATTCGGGTTCACAACGGAAGTCTGCTCTAAATTGTTTTTCTTCACATCACACTCACACGACAGTGAGAAGAAGAACACAGACACTGGTTACAGACCCTAATGCCAACAGCGCTCACATCAAGCGTGTGGACACCAGTGTGGCTCCCAGAGCACTATGGCCTTGAAGCAGTGAGCTATTTATTTATTAAAAAAAATTTTTTTTTCAACGTTTATTTATTTTTGGGACAGAGAGAGACAGAGCATGAACGGGGGAGGGGCAGAGAGAGAGGGAGACACAGAATCGGAAACAGGCTCCAGGCTCTGAGCCATCAGCCCAGAGCCTGACGCGGGGCTCGAACTCATAGACCGCGAGATCGTGACCTGGCTGAAGTCAGACGCTTAACCGACTGTGCCACCCAGGCGCCCCGAAGCAGTGAGCTATTTAATGTGTGTGGCCAGCAGCAAGATTCACTGTGGGATCTTAGGCTCCACTGAGCGCTTCATTCTTTGCCATTCATCGAGAATTTTCCGGGCCAAGGAAGTTAGTCTATCACTCACTTCTTTTCACGTGTGTGCACACACACACGCGCGCGCATATCTAGTTTTAAATTTTCGAGAAGTAGGTTATAATTTTTTTTCTCGGTGTGTGTTTTAAAAATAGAACATGAGGAGTCCAGGATTTATGGTATAGACTAACTTTTGAAGTGACAAATCCTGGATTTCCCAGAAGAGCTCCAGTTTCAAACAGTCGTTTTCAATGTCCCCACAATTATGATCATTTGCCAGTGGCAGCTCCCGGATAGGGTGACAATTTGATTAGAAAGGGGGGCCTACAGGATTTCCCATGAAGCTGTTTACATAGCTATCACATTTTTCCCCTTACTTCGTTGTACATTTATTTGGAGCGGCTTTGAGGGCACTGATGGAATTTAGGAGACGCAGCTACGGTTTCTGCAAGGCCCTTCACCTTAGTAATTATCAGATCATTTGTCCCGAATTCGTTCAGAAGGCTTTTCATACAGGCAGATCACCCCGAAGGGATTTTGACCATATACGTACACCAAACTGAACAAAACTTTGAGTCACTGGAGCGTAACTATTCAAAAATCAAAAACTGAATGTTTTATGCCCTCATTTTTGAAGAAGTGGCAATCACCCAAAACCTGTTCGTGTTCCAAACTTAGGAAATAAGGAGCAGTTACCAAGGTTTGCTCACTGCTTAAAGAAATCCGATAAACATGTTCTCAAGTTCATTCATGCCGGCCAATTAAAACAATAAAATATTTTTAAATATCACATCAAGCAGAGATGAATAAAAGTGATGATGTCCTATGCTGAGGGACAGGCGGGCTCTTCCTCTCCAGGGAAAACAATTAACCTATCCAGAGGGCAGTCAACATCTTAAAAATGTGCATACCCTTTGACCCAGCAATTCTGGGAATTCAGCCTTCGGGAGTAAGGGACTAATTAAAGATGTGGGCAGAGATTCAGTTACAGCAGGGTCCATCAAAGCACTATTTATCAGATTATTTGGAAACCACCCAAATGTCTGACTATGAGGCACTGGCTGAATAAACACTGGTACATCCAGAATTGGAACTCAGTAACGGAGGACATTAAAATGAGGCCACGGAACTGTATTTATTGATACGGAAAAGTGATTTCATTGTGTTGTTGTGTGAAAAGAGCAGATTACAAAATAACAGATTACAAAATAATCATACCCATAACAAAATGGGTATGATCCCATTTTTGTCAAAAAGTGATGGCTATGTACAGAGAGCAATAATAACGTACAAGGGTGAATAATAACGTACAGATGAACGAACACCGTTCATCTGTAGGTGATTTTTATCTTGTTACATAATGACATTTTTCCTATAGTGAACATGTTATGTTCAACTCGCCAAAATTGAGGCTCCCAAACTTTCAGTAATCTTAAAATGAGATTTTCTTATGAAATTAAAAAATTTACATCCATGGTAAAATGGATTCAGGTGCAACCAATGATGTTGTCAATTATTACCATTTAACTACATGCGATGTCTTATACTTTGAGTATAAAAATGCCACAAAATCTCTTAACCATAAAGGTAAAACAAAAAATATGTTCCGAGAGTTCAATTAATCAAATTCATTGAAGTTTTAGAAATTGAGACAGACACGGTGACTTTAACTCCTGATTCTCTAACCCTGAGTCACAGCGAACAACATAAAGACGACACACGAAGAGCTTTTTAGGCTCGTTGTTACATATTACGATGAGTCATCATTTCAAACACCCTGATTTTACTAAAACCATCTAACCGTTTAATATCAGAAGGGAGGAGACCAAGCCATCTAATAGCTGGAACTGTGAGATTATGGGCTTCAAAAGACATCGCCTAAAATAAAGAACAAAAGTACATTGGGTGAGGCTAAAATGCAGAAAGCTAGCATAGTTGTTTGTGCAGCCTAATTTTTTACACATTAAGAAAGACGAGTACTAACGACTTCACATGCCCCGAGCCTATGGAACTAAGGAAATCACCAAGAGTTTTGCTAAACTGGGCTTTCAGTGAAGGTTTTAAAACTGCTCTAGTATTTCCACATTGGTTTTATATAAAGTGAAACCATAAATAACCTCTCTGACCTGCACTTGTTGTTGTTTGTGGTTCTATATTTTAACATCTTGCTTCACTATCCCTTTTATCTCAGTATGTAGGTCATATACGCCAGGGATACTCCACGTGCATACCAGTGGTTCCCAAACTTTATCATGCAACAGAATCACCTGGGGCCCAACCCTAGACATTCCAATTCAGGAGGCCTGGATGGGGACTGAGATACGCATTTCTAGCACGTTCCCCGGTAATGCTAACACTGCTTGTCTGGGACCGTACATTGAGAACCACTGATATATAGTAGCTGGGGACTCCGGGGGTGGAATTTGGGGATGTTTTCATTTTACCATCTGGTGGGAGTGAAGGGAATGGGCAACGTCAGAATTCAAGGCTGTATATAACTTCAGAGTTTATTTGGCAATGAGACGTTGTTGTTACGGTGAGGCCCCACAGTCACTAGAAGAGGCTGGGAGAGCGGAAGATAGTAATGCCTCTTGCCCACAGCTAATCCCATTCTGTCATCTGTGGTCACATTTGGCATGCCAGAAGCTGGAATCACAGCCACTGAAACCGAATGGCCTCAGACTAGGAGAGTAGCTCCCCTGTACATTTTGGGGGTCCTCAGCTAACAAGGGGTCAATCCGTGGATACAACAATCACTCTGATGACTATGAACTACCTCAACAGTAGGAGAGGAAAAATACTTCTCTCTACTCACCATAGATCCATACTTATAGATGCACATTATTTCTATGCCTGTTAAAAGAAAGTTACCTTTACAATTAGTTTCTTTGTATATTGCAGGTTAGATCATCATTAACGCTATATGTAACATCTGTAATTCTTATTTTCACAGATACTACCAATAAAAAACTTATGGTTTGGCTTCCTATGGCAAAAACAGCAAGAAATTGCCTCACGTGATTAGAGTCATTAATTTTACTCTAATAACCCTATTCTTTTACAATAACCTACGGAAGTGTTCTAAGAGCAGAAGAGCACAACTATGAATGTTGTAAACAGGATTTAGTTAAGACAACTGTTTCCAATCATCCCCAACGATAAGTCACCATGTGGGTCGGCGTCCACAAGGGTGAAAACAGGAATGTGAAACGTATCCCACAGCTTCTTGACTAAAAGTCTCGTGTTCAGATCAGGTACCCCCTTTCCCTAAAAGATTGAAATGACACAACTTTAGTTCCAGCAGAAGAAAATGACCAAATCTTTTCCTTATTTTATTAATAATTTAAAAGTTAAAAAGTTAGAGTACTTTAAATTTCAGGTGGAAGACTGGTGTAGACTGTGAAAAAAATGCAGTCTACACAACAGAGGGAAAAAGGCCCACGTACGTTCATAACTATGACTCTACTATCCCAGTCCTGGGAAATAATCCTAAGGCAACATTTCGGCAGAAACGGGAATAATAACAAGTCGGACACATATAAAGATGTTCACTGCGGTCTTATTCAAGATGACAAAAACTACCGCAAGTAGCCAAAACAGTTAACAACAGGGACACGGGGAGGCAGCGCTGCACACACCTCACGCTGCCTTAGTCCAGCAGGTGTCATGGATTACGCCAGTTTTGGGTTTTTTTTAAGTTGACTCACTTTTGAGAGAGAGACAGAGAAAGTGAGCAGGGGAGAGTGAGAGAGAGAGAGAGAGAGAGAGAGAGAGAGAGAAACAGAGAGAATCCCAAGCAGGCTCTGCAGTGTCAGCACAGAGCCCTACACAGGGCTCGAACCCATGAATCCCGAGATCATGACCTGAGCTGAACTCAAGAGTTGAACACTCAACTGGCTGAGCCACCCAGGGGGCCCTGATTATACCAGTTCATCAACTTCTCCCACACTACCCCCTAGCAGGAAGCTTACCCCCCTCTGCTAACTGATGCCTGTGGCCGCCTGTGTGTCATCTCAACGTATACTTCTGCGTTCTTGGCCGTTTGGGGCGCGTATATATATGTATGCATACGTATGTATATAGAATCAGGCTCCCTTTGATGGAATTAATGCAATTACATGATATGCAAACCCACGGGAGGCAGAACGGAGCAGCTCTTGTGCGTTCAGTCCTCTCCTCCCCGAAGCCCCAGTGTTACCACATCACAGTTGACGCCGGCGGTGGTAGGGGAATGGCGAGTAGGTGACTGAGAGCCTGTGTAAACTCACTGTGATGTTGGAAAATCACTGGTATTTAAGAACTGGGACCACCACCTTGATCTTAGTCAGATTTGAGGATGCTTAAAGAAACACACTGGGGTGCACCTGGGTGCCTCAGGTCCCCATCTCATGGTTGGTGCGTTCCAGCCCCACGTGGGGCTCTGGGCTGACAGCTCGGAGCCTGGAGCCTGCTTCGGAGTCTGTGTCTCCCTCTCTCTCTGCCCCTCCCCCGCTCACGCTCTGTCTCTCTCAGAAATAAACATTGAAAAAATCTTTTAAAAAATGAAAAAAAAAATAAACACCTTGGAAATTTTGACTCTACGACCATAAAAGATACACCATATTGCTGACAGAACGTTGAGCAAGCTGCACAGATGTTATAAACCCCTCTGGCCAATCCCCAAAGTAGCGTGCTAGCCTTGGAATTGAGGTCAAGGTAGGTAACATACCGTAACCATAATGCACGGAGACATCCTGTTGCAAAAGTTGTCATCCAGGAGTCGCTGAAAGGTCGCATCTTTTTCCACAATTAACAGAAATTTTGCATCTGTAATTATATCTGTGACATTAAGGCTGATAATTTGAAGGCAGGAGTATTGCAATTTAATCACCAACTTAATAATGATGCCACATAAATCCATTCAAAAGCAGCTACGGATATAGTATTTCCCTTTTTACCCTCAACTATATAGGCCTATTCACGTATTTAGATATCTGTCTCTCCTACTAGTTGGGGATCTCCTAAAAGAATCGTAAAGCAGAAACCATGTGTGTTCATCTTGACCACGATAGGGTCTAGCTTGATGGTTACACATTATGAAGGCTTGGTCTATGGAATGAATGAATGAATGCTCTATGAGCTTAACTAGTTTCCCCACTCAAAGGATACTTCGAATACCTTGAATATTAGATGGCACGGCAACAGCCTAAATAACAAAACAAGATAGCTTTTATTTTAAATAAAAAGCAAGTATAACCACATTCAAAAAATTTATCACAGAAGCCCTACATTTTCATTTTCCTCTGGATATACCAGGCATCAGAGGTTTACTCCTCAGAAAAGAAACAGCAGGAAACAGATACACTCCTCAGTAAGAAAACAGACAGGCCACTCAAACTACTTCCTTGCAGGTGAGAATCTCTTGGAAGCTTTGTGGAGATCTGGCTTAGGCAGCAGAAAGGGATGAAATTTAAGGCCTCCTTCTCTTAGAGCGCATGAGTGTCGTCTTGTGTGTTTCTAGACTGCTGTGCACGCTAGTGCTGTGGGCTTTCTAGGTGCCCAAGCCTAACAAATAGTTTAGCATTAAAGGTATCAATTTCAGAACCAGAAAACTGTGTAAAGATTACATAAAGAATCATGCTAAGATAGCCAAGCTACGTTCTACCTGAAAACAAAGGTACAGTTTTTTTTTTGAAGGAAAGCGTATCTTTGTTTATTTCACTATGACATTGGACAATTGGCGTATTCTGAAACTGTAATGTGCAGGCCCAGAAAGCATATGCCTACTCACCATTCAGTTTTATTTGAAAATCTTAAACTCCAAACTACATAAGAAAGCAGGAAATAAAGCACATTTCAAAAACAAAGGATCTGCAAGGGAGTTAAAGCATGTGAAAACATCAATATGCTTACTGTTGTACCACAGGTACAGTGCACTTTGGTTCCGTCTTCCTCGATATACCTTAAGTTGCCAGCAATTAAACCTTTTGACGTGGATGACTGAAAAAATAATAGCCATACTTGAACACTTTTTCACTAACATATTTTATACTGCTAAGTCAATCCTCACGCTCACCCACCTGACTACATGTGTTTTAGCTCTGACTGGAATTTAAGACGTGAAGGAGAAAATACATAAGGTGCTTAGGCATAAAAAATATTTAGTAATTCACCTGTTTTGGTCCATTCATCCAAGGAAATATATTGAGAGTCGATCATTTAAATTCATAGTGAGAAAAATGTAGTACCAAATAATATCAGAAAAAGGCACAGATTACATTTATTTTTCTATTATAATTTTACACAAACTTTTATTTTTTTAAGTTTATTTACTTATTTTGAGAGGGGGAGGGACAGCGAGAGAGGGAGAGAGAGAATCCCAAACAGGTTCCATGCTGTCAGCACAGAGCCTGACATGGGGCTCGATCCCACAAACAGTGAGATCATGACCTGAGCTGATACCAAGAGCTGGACGCTTAACCAACTGAGCCACCCAGTGCCCCGCAAATCTTCTATTTAAAAAAAAAAAAGTTTTGTATTTAATGGTACTTACTATATGTAGACTCATCCTCGGCACTTTTAACATACAAGAAATGTCATTGATAATATTGTCCACGACCGTCTGGTTACCAAAAAGTTGGCTGTCAGTATAATAGATGTCTCTATGAAAATTAAATATATATTTTTAATTAGCCATGTTCTCTTTGCAGTATTGGAGTATTATTTGCAGGAAGCTTTAATTGGATGAAACACAACATATAAAGAAAGTAATTTTTTACCCACAGTAGACTGAGGCTCTTATGTACCATTTCAAAACATAATAGGAGTTAATCTAAACGAACTCTCACATTGTGTCTTAGCAATTTACCAAAACAAGTATTTACCTTTTGGTTGCGTGAGTGTTGCTCTGTACCAATTTATAAATTATGGACAATATTTTAAGAATGAGAGCTGCAAGATAAGATGCAACAAACAAGTTACTCATCATTTCTCTTATTAATTCAAAACATACTGCTATCAAAGATTTCAACTGCCCCCTGTCACTATCCATGACGTTAAAAAAACTGTCATTCCAAAATAGAAGTATTGAGTACAGAATAATAATTTCCTGAAGCATCAGATAAAATGAATTGCTCTCTGAACAGCAAAACCAAGAGAACGCTTTTTCACTGATTCATGTACCTTGTAAATCTATTTGGAAATTATAATCTATTTCCATGGTTATTGACTATTGACAATGCAAGCTTCGGTAACTACTTCAGGTGTAAGGGTGGTCTATGAAAGAACAACTAAAATTATTCAACTAGGAACAACTGAAACCCAGAAAACAACCAAACTTATTTATGACTAAAAGCTAAGAAAGATTAATTTACCAAAATTTTTAACTGATTTTGGTGAATCACTTTTGATTTTTCTCCTGGTACAATGAGGGACCATCTGAAGACCCACAGAATCTTCAAACCTGTCATTTTGTTGAAAGGTAATAAAATAAAAAAAAATAATAATTAACTTCTAATCACCAAACAATATACACTTAGTGTCCTCTTCCACACATAATCTAAATCTTTATTTCTTCTCAGCAGAAGCTTTAGGACAACTTCATTTATAACCTTAGATAATTCCAGGTGTTAATTAGGTAATTAGCTTTGCGACACACAGAGGTACTAAAATAAAGTGTTTAAAATACGTGAATTAAGTACCTTTAAGTATAATGTGTGTATTTCTTTCCTGGGAAGACATCAACTGTATGTAAACTATTTTCAAATATTTCACAATTTTGTTAGCATTTTTGCTTATTTTGCCCATTTAATAATTTTGCTCAATTTAACAAGTTTTGAAATATTGTATTCCTGATTTATCCCCAAAGTTACACTAAATGAAATGACAATTTGTGTTAGGTGGTTACACTGAACTGCCAGGCCTGTCCTAAAGGTGGCAGAAGGGTACCAGGCAAATAGGCCAGGTCTCCGCTGCTTCTGGACTCGATGAAACCTCTCTTGCAAAATGATGTAGAATGTGATTCAGAAGTTTACAGTTTGCATTAATTAATGACTGTAAACGAGCATTTAGTGAGTAAGGGGACCCCAAATTACTTTTATTCTGTTTCTGTAACCCTTATGAGAGCTACCACAGCTTTTTGCTATTTAGATTCTACAGGCTGAGCCCCTGAAAAAAAAAAAACAAGCTATGTGAGTAGGTCAGAAGGCTTTGACAAAATTGTTTGCTCATTTTAACCTCTCGGACACATGACTTAGCAGGAGGGAGATCAACCAGGAGGAAGAGCCTCTGAAGTGCGCTCTATGTTCCAGATACATTTATTTTCATTTCAGTATCAGGATCGGTTGTAGCTGCCCTGAGCAAGCAGTTCACTTTTACAGTATTTTTGCAGAATCCCCCTGGTGGTGTTTCCCCGCTTTGAGTGCTAGAAAAGCTTAGATCCAAGTTCGGAGCCTATTTTTAACAGGACTGTAAGACTTCATCATATGCGTTTTGACTTCTAGCCTCTTTTGGTGCTTCCTTCATGGTTCCTAGCATTGTTTCCCTTTGCCTTACCTTCCACATCTACTTCTGGTTTAAATGACCTGCCTACGACGTACGTGTTTTTGTAAGCACCCTTAAATCCTTCCAGGAAGGGTAAACGCGGTAAAAAGAATGAAATCGGACTAGAACTCTAACTCGAGTAAATTAAAATAATGACATAGATAACTGTATTTAAAAATTTAAAAGGCAACATGCCCACTTTATATTTTCCCAGCTCGATCTGTTGTCTATTGTGAACACGGGAGCTTTATTTCTTGCCAGGCTGGTGATGACGTCTTGAATAACACTTTCTATAGATGCAAGAACCTCAGAACTGAAACAAGAAACACATCATGATTCAATCTTAATTCTAAATTAGGCCTTTTACAACATGTACCATTCCCCCAGATCAACACTAAAGTAAGTTCTTGTCTCCTTGATTGGTTTTTCAGACTAGGTAATTTCCCCTCTATACCGCTCTCTCCCGCTTTTGACATCAGCATTGCATTAAAACAACTGTATGGGTAGCGGTTACTTACAGAGAAATTTCATTTGCTCGTAATTTTACTTCCCAAATAGTTACAACTGAACTAAAATCTCCCTTTTAGACAGCGTTAATGACTAGACAATAGAATTTATAAGTATATTTTACATCTCGTCATATTAACCTACTTAAATCCAAACTTGTTGGCTTGAAATACTGCTGATAACTGTTTTAATTAAAAATGATGGAATATTGGCTTTGAGTTGAATTTCTTCCCCCAAATATGCAATGCAAAAACATTCCAAAAGCAATATTTGTTGTAGCACATCGCCCTGATTGATCTCATGCCTTAAATCTGCCCTTTTGAATTTTAGTGATAGAAAGAGAAAAAAGTTTAATCACTACCATGAAAAGACTTGGCAAAACCATGACACCACTTTACAGCAAAATATTAAGACTTAGCCCAGTTTTCTGTGAGCTGACTTTTAATTTCACAAGCCATCAGCTTCAAAAAATGTCGTTCGGTTATAAATACCATTAGCGTGCTGCCTAAGAAGGGAGATCAAATTAAATGTAGAAAATGGGCAAAATGTAGAATGTTCTAGTTTCCACAGAAACTTCAGAGCTTGCTTTGAAAATGCACAAATCAGAAAGTAAGTTTCAAAAGAATCAGTATTTTCTAACATGGGGAGAGAAAAACGGACTCACATATCTCATTCATCTTTCCAGTTTGGGGAAAACAAAAAAAGTTGCAAGATTAACACTGTGACAACCCTGAAAATACAATTAGATTACTTTACATCGGAACCGTAATCACGGGACTTCCGTGCCCTCCTTCCCCTCACCCTCATCACTTCTCTCCCAAACTAGTTTCATAAAAATTGGTTTGCTCGTAGGTATTCCACTTTTGTTGTTGTTCACTTTGTTTTGTTCTGTTTTTCTTTTGGTAGTCGGTTTAGTCTTAAAAATACGCCGGTAATTTGTTTAGGCTGAAAAACTTTGCGGAGGGGGGCCCGGACGGCTCAGTGGGTTAAGACTCTGACTCTTGATTTCGGCTGGGGTGGTA
This sequence comes from Prionailurus viverrinus, assembly GCF_022837055.1. Classification (NCBI taxonomy): domain Eukaryota; kingdom Metazoa; phylum Chordata; class Mammalia; order Carnivora; family Felidae; genus Prionailurus; species Prionailurus viverrinus. The sequence goes on from NC_062563.1 coordinate 5,802,324, forward strand.
ACCTCAGGCTTCATGGGATCTACCCGTGCGGTGGGATCTGCGTTGCCAGCGTCGAGCCTGCTCGGGACTCTCTCTCCCTCTCTCTCTGCCCCTCCCCCTCCTCTCAAAACACGTAAACATCGAAAAACAAAAACAAAACAAACTTTGCCAATAAACCAGAAAAGCCGACCTAGGAAAAGAACAACAGAGCATTTTAGGCAAAAACGATCCAGAACATAGTCTCTATAATTCATTCCAAGTTGAGTAGCTGGAGACGCTCCGTAATGACTTCATCAACACCTCACTCTAACCAACTAAGCCAAGCCGCCAACTGCTTTGATTTTCATTGAGGCGCGAACATCCCCTCCACTTCCAAGTTAAGTAAATCCTTGTCGTAGCGTAAACACCTTCTCCTTCACTTTGCTAAAACCCCCTAATTGAGCGGCAACTCCCAACACTCACGTTCCCTTTCTCTTCCCCACCCCCACCTCCACCCCCACAATCCTGAAAGCTTTTTAGGTTAAAATGCTCTCCAAAAAAAAAAAAAAATGTTTTTTTTTTTCTAACAAAGACAAAGCCAAAGTTTAGGTCAGCCTAAACTCCTCGACTGCAGAGAATCTTAGGAAACCCGCGAGCCTAGCTGTGGGGACGCTCCTGGAACATTCTAGATGGCGAACATTCTAGAAAACAAGGGGGGAGGGGCTCTGTCACGAGGCTTTTTGAGTTCAAAATGAGAGCTGAGAGCGGAGGAGATGGAGCGCTGCCGAAGGACTTCTGTCAGGGTTCACGGGTGGCCTGTGAAGGAGGTCGTCCTGCGGCCTCAACACCTCAGCATCTCAAGGGAGAAGGGAAGGGGCACCAGCCACGTCCCTCCGGAGCGCCTCACGCCCCCACCCCGGGGCGAGTGGGGACCCCCGGGGACCCCGCTGCTAACCGCCCGGCCTGCGCGCCCCGCAAGGAGCCCCTCTACCTCGAGGCCAGGCGCGTCCCCCCGTCCGCGGGCTCCCCACCGCCTCTCCTCAGGGCGGCCAGCAGCGAAGCCCTGTGTTGGTCCAAAACCTCGAAGAACGAGGCCTCAGGCCCCACCGGCGCAAAGGCCATGGCGGCCGACAGCGACAGGAAGCGCCAAGCGCAGGAACCCCACCAGCGCCCGCGACGGCCCTCCCTGGTGCTTGCTGCGCATGCTCCCTGGCGGCGCGTGCCCTTGGTTGGCTTTCTGGCTGGGACTGCGCATGCGCACTGCCCGGGCAGGCGTATAACGACTCTCGCATGCGCATAACGACTCTCACCGAGTTGAATTCGCAGGCGAGCAGGGCTCCATCGGGTGCGGTGCCGCCTCGGGAGGCAAAGTGATGGGCCCGGTAGGCACCCGTGTTTGGACTGTTGGACCCGGTTTGCCTTGAAATGGATTTATGGGTTATTTGGGGGGAGGGTGGTATCTAGGGAAAATCGTACCAGCAGTTTTTCATTAAAAGAAATAGTTCTGGTGATCCACCTGTACACCAGATGCAGTGCTAGGCACTGGGTTCAGCTGTGATCAGGGCAAACAAATCTCCTGGCCTTACTAACATTCATAGAGCAGCCTCTTTCTTAATTCTCCTAACCATTCCAGGGGGTTCCTGATGTGGTCATGGCGCTTTAGCAGGCGAGGAGAAAGTGAGGTTCACAGCTCAGTCGGGCTATGGTAACATCCCAGCTCGATCACTTACTTGCAAGGATCGCCAGGTTTAGCAAATTGAAATACAGGACGCTCCGTTAAATTTGAATTTCAGATAAACAACAAATACCTTTTTTTTTTTTTTTTTTAAAGGATAACTAGGTCCCATGCCATCTTTGGGACATACTGTTACTAAAAGTTTTCCGACATCCAGTATTTCATCTAGCAATCCTCACATTGGACCACACCCTTGCCTGGCAGATTGGAGATTGGTGAGTTGTGTCTCTCCCCACCCCCCCATCCCCCCACCCTCTCTTGAAACCTTTGAGCAGAAGATAGGAATTCCAAAGCCCCAGAGAAGGACTCTTGCTTCAGGGGGAATGGTGCCCTTGACAGAGAGGACAATGGGGAGAGACCCTAAAGCAAGGTAGGTCCCAGGCCTCTGGGGGCCTGGTCCTACATGGATGGGAGCCTGAGGGCTTTGCCACGGAAGAGCCACCTGACCGCAGGCCTGCTCCAGAAAACACTTTATTCCCTCACTTGCTGGGTATTTGATAGTTTTGAAACTAAAACTGCTTTGCTGTCAGAAATGACAATGAACCCCCTCTGTTCATAATGGGCACTGAACTGAGGGCCTTTCTTATTCTTATTATCACAAATACTTCCTTACTGCCTGCCCTGAGCTAGGAATTGTCGGGAACTGAGGACACTGCTGTGAACAAGGCAGGCTTAGTCCTTGCCCTTTGGGAGCTCACCATCTAAGGAGAGGATAAATAAGTGAACGTTGAGTGATCAAGTTGGCAGGGTGCGTTCAAATCAACAACGCTAAGAGGTAAAAATCATTACCCCCATTTCACCGAGGAAGAAACCAAGGCTTGGGGAGCCATCAGTTTGTGCAAGGTTGCACTCTGGTATGTAACAGGGGTGAGAGCGAAATCGTGACCCCGAATTCAAGCTTTTTATCATGGGGACAGGAGGCACCACTACAGGTCTGGCTGGGGAACGTGTAGTGTAATTTGTAGAGGCTTCTCTGGTGATAGAATTACCCCGCTGGCCTCAGTTTTCTCCACTTTGAGATGAGGGCGGTGCCACGGGTGGGCTCTAATTTATCGTCCCCAAACGAGGAAGAAACAAAAGGCCTTTGAAGGGAGAGGGCGAGTCAGTGACACCAGCTAGGCTTGTCTGCTGGGAAGTGCCTCTCTCCTGGGACTAGAACCATCTGTCCAGCTGTCTCTGGCTCTCGTGAGGACAGGCCGTTCTGTATCACAGAGCGCTAGGCTCAGCCAGGAGCCGGCGGCCTCACCAGATCTATGGAAAGTCCTGAGCTGGGCAGGGGCACGGGGAGGGGAGGGGATCGACACCGAGAAGGGAACAACCCATAATAAACTTGGCATTCCTGCGGGGAGAAACCACAAGGGGCAGACTTGAAAGGCCTCGCTGTGTTCCCACCGTGGCAGACCAAAGCGGGAGGCGTTAGCTGTCTTTGCAGGAGGCTTTCAGGTATCCAGCCTGCACTCGGGCGACTTGCCCTGTGCCCACCACCTCCACATCAAAGTCAACTAGCCCAGCCCCGGGGCCCTGCGAGGAAACCAGAAAAACAGATTCCGCCCCTAGCAACGGATCGCAAATGAAACTAGGCAAATGCCCTTTGCGCTTTGCGGGGCAGTCTTGGTATGGGGTTCTGCCTACCTGCTGGCCAGCTGTGCTCGGCACAGGGACAGAGAAGGGTCACAAAGCCGCACTCAAGCTGCTCTGGGAAAATGAAAAGCTTTCCCCCTACGCCCTACTAGTGGGCCTTTCCTCCGAACCCAACCTGACATCCGGAAGCTTGTCTGAGGGCCAGAACCTCCGAGTGGGCTGGAAAGGAGCATTATTTAAGTTAGGCACAATGATTGTAGGGAAGGATGGGGAGGCCTTTCTAGCAAAGTGGACAGCCGACGATGCCCCGCTTGTTACGTTTAAGCAAGGTGGCTTCTTCAGCAGCTGTAAGTGGATTTTAACATCATATAGAGTGTTGAGGAAAAAAAAAGTAAATTCCACAATAATGGCTTTATTTGGGGGGCTTTATCAGGTTTTTATTTTGTATGTATGGGTTTTTTTCGCTTTTAAAAAATTATAAGAAGGATATATGCTTTTCGTAAAATATTTACATAATTCAGAAATTACAAAATGAGAAGCGTTTTCTTTTTTTTTTTATTAATTTTTTTTAACGTTTATTTATTTTTGAGACAGAGACAGAGCATGAACGGGGGAGGGTCAGAGAGAGAGAGGGAGGCACAGAATCCGAAACAGGCTCCAGGCTCTGAGCTGTCAGCACAGAGCCCGACGCTGGGCTCGAACTCACGAACCGTGAGATCATGACCTGAGCCGAAGTCGGCCGCTTAACCGACTGCGCCACCCAGGCGCCCCTGAGAAGGGTTTTCAATTAGCAATAATTGCGCCTCGGATAAACCTCGTTGGCTACAATACTGCCCCCGCGCAGACCCTGAAGGTGTGAGATGAAAGTGAAAGGAAGCCCCTCTCCCAGCATCTACTCACTGCCGTACCTTCATTTGTCCTACTCCGCACTCTGCCCTCCTCCGGACCCTGGAAGGATTCCTTCTCGCCCCGGAGCCTTTGCACGTGCTCTCTAGCAGTTTGGAATGTTTTGTCTTCTTTCTCTCCTACTCTCCGCCCTCCCTCCCCTAAAGCCAGCTTTGCTAATTCTCCTGTATCCTTCAGATCTCCGTGTGGATCTCCCTGGACCACCCCCAAGTCTTGACCCTTGGTGCCCCCTGTCTCCACATGCCTGCATTCCTCTACCCTGTCAACGCCAGGGACTGAGCTCATCCGGTAACCCCACAGTCCCACTGTGCCTGGCACACAGAAGGCACTCCGCAGTATTTGTGGAGCGAATGAATGAATGACGCCTTGCGGGATTCTGTCTGTTATCTGCTTGTAGTATTTCTGTACATCTTTCTGCACGTGCCCACATAAGCATCGTTTTTTATATGAATAAGACCCTACATTCTCCTGGGATTCTGCCACCGGCCATAATAATAACTGCGGTTTGCTGATGCTCAGACCCTGAGCCGAACCCCATGCACGAAATCTCATTTACTGCCTTTCATTGTATGGGGAGAAAGTCGAGGCTCAAAGAAGTACAATCCGAACTCCTGGCTTCACAGAGAGGCATCTGGCAAAGCTCTGATCCGACGAGAACAGCGTCTGTGCTGTGAGCTACTATATGCTGTTGCCTCAAAGTCAAGGTAATTTGGTGCTGATGAATGGATCCGTTCATTTTTCGTAGGCAGGGTGATTCTAGAACAGGATATATGATGTCAAGCCGATCAATACAAGGAAGATGATGCAAATAAGATCAGCAAAATATTCGTGAGCATGTGGGTTATCTTACTGATGAAGGCCTGGAAGTTGTTTGTTTGAGAAAGAGAGTGTGCTGTAATATGCACCCCCAGGGACCCAGCATGAGCTCCTGTGACTCTGGCCAAACCTTTCCATCTACGTCCACCCCCTTCCCAACCCTCCCTCCAGATTCTTTGGAAGCAAATCCTAGGCATCGTATTATTTCATCTTAAGTATTTGAATGCGCATCTCTAAAAAATAAGGACTCTTTTAAAAATAACTAGAATCCTGGGGTGACTGGGTGGCTCAGTTGGTTAAGCATCTGACTTCTGCTCCGGTCACGGTCTCATGGTTCGTGGGTTCGAGCCCCACGTCGGGCTCTGTGGTGACAGCTCGGAGCCTGCAGCCTGCTTCGGATTCTGTGTCTCCTCTCTCTGGCCCTCCCCCGCTCAAGTGCACTGGCTCTCTCCCGCTCTCTCTCTTTCTCTCTCTGTCTCAAAAATAATAAATAAACATTTAAAAACTAAAAAAAATAATCATAGTCCCATTTTCATACCAAGAAGAACATATTTTACAATCATCCCTTAATACTTCCTAATATTCTGTCACTGCTAAAATGTCCCCAGTTACTCCACGAATTGTTTTTACAGTTTCTTCTCATCAAGGTGCAGATAAGGCCCATCCCTTCATGGCTGTTGGCTGATACAGCTCTTAAATTTCCTTAATTCTACACCTTTCCCCCCCCTTTTCCTTCCTTGCCATTTATTTGTTGAAGATACCGAGTCATTTGTCCCAGAGAGTTTCACGCAATTAATAGTTTGTGGATCGCACCCCTGTGGTGTCATTTAACATGTTTTTCTGTCCCTGGTATTTCCTGTAAGTTGGAAATTAGATTTAGGGGCTTGACTGGTCTTGCTTGGACCTTCCTTTCCTTCCTTCCTTCTTTCCTTCCTTCCTTCCTTCCTTCCTTCCTTCCTCCCTCCCTCCCTCCCTCCCTCCCTTCTCTCCCTCCCTTCCTCCTTCCTTCCTTCCTCCCTCTCTCCCTCCCTTCCCTCCCTCCCTTCCCTCCCTCCCTCCCTTCCTCCTTCCTTCCTTCCTTCCTTCCTTCCTCCCTCTCTCCCTCCCTTCCCTCCCTCCCTCCCTCCCTTCTTCCTTCCTTCCTTCCTTCCTTCCTTCCTTCCTCCCTCCCTTCCCTTCCTCCTTCCTCCTTCCTTCCTTCCATCCTTCCTTCCTTCCTTCCTTCCTTCCTTCCTCCCTTCCTCCCTTCCCTCCTTCCCTCCCTCCCTCCCTCCCTTCTTCCTTCCTTCCTTCCTTCCTTCCTTCCTTCCTCCCTCCCTCCCTCCCTCCCTTCTTCCTTCCTTCCTTCCTTCCTTCCTTCCTTCCTTCCTTCTTCCTTCCTTCCCTGTATATATCATAGGTAGTTTGAAATGTGTATATTTCACTATATTTCACTCCACTATAACCTCCTAGGCCCTCTATGGCTGGAGCTTCCAGGTTGAGAAGCTCAGAGCTGGCCTGAGCCTCTCATTAACAGAAAGAGAAGCCCAGCCCAGGAGGCAAAGTCACGCTCAGCAAAAACCCTGCAGGGTTCAGAATCCCTCCACAGAAGACCAACCCAGAGGAGGAAATCCAGGGAGCGATTTTGCAGCCACGGTTTCCCTCCACTTCATGGAAGCGTCCTGTGGATTTGCAGGGAAGGCTCTGCAACCTGGCTCCCTCCTGGCTTGCCAGCTCACAGAGTGGCTTCTGGCCACGGCCCAGCCTGACTCATCCTCTCTGCTTCTTATTTCTTTCTGCCTCACACCCCAACTGGGCTGCTAATCACTCCCCTCCACCCACTAGTGTGTGTGTGTGTGTGTGTGTGTGTGTGTGTGTGTGAATTGCTGTAGCCATGGCCTAGAGACACCCCACCACAACTGTTTCCCAGCCCTCCTCCAGCCTCTAGTCTCTGCCTCATTTGAAAAATCAGTTGACACTAAACAGCGCCTTGCTTTGATTTAAGGAGACTTAAAAAAAATTTTAAAGTAGTTCTCATCGTCCCTCTCCGCCACTCCTTTTTCTTCTTTTATTGTTTGTGTTTCATTCTAAAGCCCTCTTGGCAACTGGTTTTGACAGAAAGAGAGCTTTTACCAAAGACCAGAAGGCACATTCAGTGCCCAAAACCAAGGTGATAAGACTCCTAAGGTGTTTTCTCCTCCAGCTCCCTCTTCACTACGCCCGAGTCCATACCAGAGGGCTTGAGGGCTTCCGGATTTACGTATTGACCTGGATCATCACACACACGCAGACAAGCGCCTCCCTGGTGCCCAGGGCCCTTCTTGACACGTAGATTACAAAGAGGAAGATCACTGAGGCACCTGGGTGGCTCAGCCGGTCGGGCGTCCAAGTCCCACTTCAGCTCAGGTCATGATCTCACGGTTGGTGAGTTCGAGCCCCGAGTCGGGCCCTGTGCTGACAGCTCAGAGCCTGGAGCCTGCTTCGGATTCTGCGTCTCCCTCTCTCTCTGCCCCTCCCCTGCTCACGCTCGGTCTCCCTCTCTCAAAAATAAATAAACATTTAAGAAAATTAAAAAAAGAAAAAAAGCACGATCACCAAGTGCCATGCACGTGTTGCTGGTATTTTGGTGGGGAAGATAGATCATAAAGAGAAAAACGAACACACGACATAGAGTCAGTAATGCTGTGTTGCCTGGAAAAGAAACGCCAGTGTTTGGACAGGAAAGAGTGAAGACGTGAACACAGAGAAGCTGAATACTAAGGAAGGGCCAGCCACAGGCTGGGGGGAGCAGCACACGCCAAGCCCCTCAGGACAGATGGGATCAGAGAGCAAGGCAGTGTTGGTGGAGGGTGACAAGGACAGGAAGGTGGTGGAGAGGAGGGGCCGAGGGCCAGACCATCAGAGGCCTGTCCGCCAGCAGGAGGAGTTGGGACTTTGCTATAAGGCAATGATTCCAACTGGGGCAATTTGCTTCCACAGGACATTTGGCAATGTTGGGAGGTGTTTTGGCTGTCACCACCTGGGGGGGGGGGGTGGGGGGGGGTTGCTACTGGCGTATGGTAGGAAAAGGGTGGCGTTAAACATCCTGCAGGGCACAGGGCAGCCCCCACAGCAGAGAATGAACCTGTCCCTGATGTTAATAGTGCCAAGGCTGAGAAAGCCTGCTGGAAAGGCAGGCGGAGGTCATCAGAGGGTTTAGAGCAAGGGAATGACATAAACTGAATCAAGAAGGGAGAATGGATCCCGGGGAGTGAGGGTGGAGGCAGCCAGACCGGGGATAGGAACTGCATCTGGGCAGGCGAGAGGTTCTCCTGGACCAGGACGCTGTCCTCCAAGGTGGAGAGAAGGCACAGGCTTGGGGATGCTTTTCACAAAGAAAGCCATGGTCACACATGTTTTGGAAATGCTGCATACTCCACCAAGATAGCAGTCTGGCGTGAATCCCACAGCGAGATTGGTTGGGTTCAAACCTTGGCCTTGCCCCCCCTGCTCAGGCTGTGTGATCTTGAGTAAGTGTCTCAACCTCTCTGTGCTTCAGTTTTTCCACTTCTAAAATAAGAATAAGAATAGTACCTACCTCCCAGGGTAGATTGTTAGTATGTGGGTTGATTTGTTAGTATGTGTAAATGAGTTCGTATATGTCTGGCACATTGTGGACACTCGACAGACTTTACCTGTTATTCGAGCGCATCCCTGTTAAGGGTGCCACCACCCTTAACCTCTGTGTCTACAAATGCAAGGCTGTGCATAAAAATCTTACTGAACCTGTGTAACCCGCGTTTGCCAAACTTCCGTTTTTCGTGCCTCTTCCTCAGTGACACGCAGAAAACCAGATATCCATAGAACGTTTTAAAATCTGTAGAAACTTTAAAGAACAGCTATCCTGAGATGTAAGTCACCCGGCATGAAATCCACCCTCCCAAAGTTCACAGGGTGCGTTCACAGAGCTGTGCAGCCATCATCCCGATCTACTCGGAGAACATTTTCGTGTCCCTCCACCCGCCCCCCAAGAAACCCCCTCTTAGTCACTTCTCTCTCGTTGCCCCCAGCAACCTTCCGTCTTTATAGATCTGCGTGTTCTGGACAATTCACATAAATGCGATCCTCCCACAAGGGGCCTTGTGGGGCTGGCTTTCTTCACTCAGCGTGTTTTCAAGGTTCATCTACGTGTATCTGTGCTTTTTCTTTCTCCTGGCCAAGTAAACATCCCACTGTGTGGAGAGCACCATTTTGGTTTGCCCGTTCCTTACTTGGTGGGCGTTTCGGTGGTTTCCACCTTTAGGAATGACATCGCCACGAACATTCATTCCCGTACAAGTTTTCACATGGATGCATGTTTGCATCGCTCTTGGGTCCAGACCTCGGACTGAAGTGGCTGGTGCGTGTGCGGCGTTTTGCGGAAGAGGGCACTCTCGGAGATGGGTCGGTGCCGCCATTTTTGTCTGCTCTGCCAATTTCCTTCCTCCTCCCTCCTTCCTGCGCCCCCTCGCCCCGCTCCCCTCACCCCCTCCACTCTCTCCACCATCCCGGGGGCAGGGCAGAACTTTGCCACTTCCCAGATGTGTGGTCTTGAGCAAGTGATTTGCGCTTCGCTAAGCCTCCGTTTTCTCCTCTGTAAACTGGGAATCGGACGAAAGGAGGCGGTCTGCGGAAAGCGCTTGCTCTGGTGTCTGAAGCCGGTATTGTGAGACCTTACTGAGAGAAGTTTCCTACCTTGGTAGACGGGGTTGCAAACGTGTAAAGGGTTCCTGGGCTTGTCTCTGAACAGGACACGGGACGTGCACGTCCTCACCTCTGCCAGCTTTTGCCAAACGAATCTCTGAAGTGACCACCCCGATGCCACTCCCCTCGTCCGTGTCCTTGTCTTTTTTCCTTTTTGCCTTTCGGAGGGTGTGAAAAGGTGTGACTTTACGATTTTGATTTGGCTGCCTGCCACTTCCCTGGGCCTGTTTAGCACCTGCAGACACCCTGTGAGGCAGGCGCTGATCTCCTCCCCATCCTGCAGATGAAGAAACCAGCTTTGAGAGGTGAAGGGCTGGCCCGCGAGTTTGGAGCTCGGGCGGTCTGGCTCCGATGCCTGGGCTCCCTGCCTCCGCCTCACTGGGCCTCCTGTGGAGCCCGGCGCTGGCAGATAAACACGAGCGAGACCATTAAGAAATCTAAGAAACATGTGCATCCTTTCATTCGACAAATATTTATTGAGCATTTACTCGGTGCCAGGCTCTGCACACAAAATAAAGTCCCTGTCGCCAGGGCTGGCAGTCCAGCGGGGGAGGGAGAGAGAATAAATCTGTACCGTCACGTAAGCTCTGCGAAGAAAAACAAAGCAGCGTTAAGGAGCTGGAGAGGGAGAGGGGCGCTGTTTCTGTCGGGAGGTCGAGGAAGTCTCGTCAAGGAGGTAGCATTCGTACAGAAACACGATGAGGTGGGTCGTGAGCCACACGGGCACCGGCCAGGAGAGCTGTTTGGGGGGAGGGGATAGCACCTTCGGGCTTCGAAGGAGAACGCAGTTGGGACGTTGAAGGAGCTCGAGAATCCTCCAGCTGGCCTCCCAGGATCCCCGCCCTCTGCTCATTCATCCAAACATGAATCTAGGTGCTGCCGTGCGGGGACTCTGTGTTTGCAATTAAAGCCCCAAGTCAGTTGACCTTGGGATGCAGAGGTAAGATGGGCACATCTGACCTCGTCAGGGGAGCCCCTCGGAGGCAGAAAGTCGGCGCTCTGCGGCTGGAGGCCGGAGGAAATGTCAGAGGGCCCGGAAGCCGAGAGGATTTGAGGTGCTGTGGCTGGCTGAGGTACAGGGGACCGTGACATGGTGGCCTCTGGGAGCTGGGAGCTTCCCGGGGGCTGAAAGCCGCCAAGGAGATGGGGGCTGCAGTCCTGCAACCACGAGGAACAGATTCTGCCAATGACAGGAATGAGCTTGGTGGGGTGCCTGGGGGGCTCAGTCGGTTAAGCGTCTGGCTTTTGATTTTGACTCAGGCCATGATCTCACCGTTCACGAGTTTGAGCCCCGTGTCGGGCTCTGTGCTGACAGCTCGGAGCTTCCTTGGGATTCTCTCTCCCACTTTACCCCTTCCCTGCTCAAGCTCACACACACTCTCTCAAAGTAACTAAATAAACTTTTTTTTTTTTTTTCTTTTTAAAGGAATGAGCTTGTAAGAGAACCCTCAGCTCCAGGAGAGAGTGCAGCTGGCCAACACCTTCCCTGCAGCCTGAGCGAAGGACCAGCCACGCTGTGCCGCACTTCCAAGCCACACAACCGTGAGCTCGTAAAAAGGTGTTGTTTTAAGCTCCTGAATTTGAGTCGTTCGTCACGTGGCACAGAAAACGGATATAGAGGTCGTGTAACTACCACCGGGTGAAGCCCAGGAGGTAACAGGCCAGACCCTGCAGGGCCATCGGCCGCGGGGAGGACTTTGCATTTGTGCTGAGGGACCCAGAAAACCACGCCAAGTGCATAACTCTCAGACGTCCTCGCCCTCTGTTCCCCCTCGCCCTTCTCTCATTTTCCGTCCTGCCCGGTTTTCATTCCATCGCCACCCCCTACCTCCTTATATCTGTCTACCGAGGTGTGTTTGCGGATCGCCCGGGGCACTGTTGACTGTGAGTGACGGGAAATCTCACAAATTACTTAACCCCCAAATCCGGGACTTCAGGAATGGCTGGATCCAGGAGCTCAAGGATTACTTTCAGAAGTCTGTGTCTTTCCCTCCCTCTACGTTGCTGTCTTCTGCCTTGTCTTCTGCCTCACCTTCGTTCTCTGGCAGGCCCTCCCCACGTGGTGGCTGAGATGACCACCAGCAGTTGGGTGTCGCAGCCTGTCACCTTAACAATCCAGTCAGAGACCCCACCTTTCCACATGGCTCCCCTAAGAGTCCTGGGATGACCCGGAAAGGCGCAGCTTGGGTCACATGACCGATGCAGAACCAATCACAAAGGGCGGGGGAAGGGGAACTGCAGAGGGGAGGCCTCAGCCCCATACCTGTTCCTGGATGTGGGGCTGGGGGGGGGGTGCGGGGTGGGGAGCAAGGGGCCTGCAGGGCTACCTTGAAAGCCCCCGGACTGAGAAAGGGGAGGGATGGTCCTTTGGGGCCTTTCGGGGGGGTCACCGGGGTGCTGTGGATAGCGAAGGGGGGCAGACGCCGGTGGGGCAGAGCCAGCACCCAGCACCCACTGGCGCCCAGCTCTGCCCACGTCTCTGGGCGCCGCGGGGGCCCGGGTGCCGTGGGCGATACGGCTTCTGCAGGGTGACTCCAGCCCACCCTGTGTTCGCTCCCGCTCCGGTCGTGGGGCCCTCGCTTCCCCCCTCGTTATCTCTGCATCCTATTAGATCCTGGCACAGGCAGCGGGCGGAGGTGGAAACGCCACACCAGCCTGCCTTTGCCCCGGTTGTTTACTGGGGAAATAAATAGAGAAAGAAACTCGGCAGAACAGATGCTTGGACCGACGCAGAGGCCCTGGGAGGCTCGTGCGGTGGAGTCGTCTTCATAAACAGACGCCGAGAGGAGCAGCCCGGAAAGTCTGTCCAAGCTCCAAACAAACAAGGACCCGGAGCCAAGCGTGAGGCCAGCCGGAAGGTCCCAGCCAGGGAGGGAGAGCCCTGGGGTGGGGGCGGTCCAACAGGACGCCCAGCCCTTTGCTCGCGTGTGGGGGCAGGGTGGGCGTAGTTGGAGGAGAGGGGTGGGGGGCGCCAACATCGGTATCTTCCGCTTGCTGCTTTTTAAAGGCAGTGTTGGAAAGAGGGCTGGGGGGACAGGTGTGCTGGTTGGCTCTGAGACCCTCCCCTCCCCAGACACCAGCATGCACTGTGCTTGGCCTGACAGTGGCCTGTGAGGACGTGATGGGTGCCCCTCCCCCTGCCCCCCAACCCCATTCTGCTGCTGCAGCTACACCAGCCTCCAGGGCCTCCTTGCTGTTCCTGAAATACACCAGTTCGCTCCTGCCTCAGGGCCCTTGCACCTGCTGCCCCCCCCCACCCCCAGCAACACTCTTCCCACACACTGTCCTGCGCCTTGCTCCCTCACTTCCTTTAAGCTTCTGCCCCCTTAAGTCATAGGACTTTGGATGAGGCTTAGTTATGCGGCAATTAGCAACCCCAGACTCTCCGAGTCTGTGCAGGGTGAAGGGTCACCTCTCACACACACTACACATCCCGTGTCATGGCCTGGGGGGCGCTGTTGATCACTCAGAGCCCCAGGCTGACCCAGGCGCCTCTATTTGTATTTTCATGGTCACCGGAGCTGTGGGAAGTCACGCAGCGGCTCTGCAGTTCCTCCCAGAACTGGCACCTGTCACGTGTCTTTGGCCAAAGCAAGTCACAAGGGTCCGGAAGACATTTGGGGAACAGCTCCGTGTTACCCTGTTCCTGAGACACCCTGTGTCTGTGCCCCCCCCCCCCCGCCGTGCCCTGGTTCTCTGCTGTGCCCCTCCCTACGTGAGGTTGGCTACAGCTGGTTGCTTATTATTTCCTTCTCCCCTAAAATCTAGGCCCCCGGAGGGCGGGCTCTGTCTGCTTTAGTTCGCTACTATACTGCAGCACTTAGAACACTGCCTGGTATACAGTAGGCACTCAAATAACATTCAGTCGCGTCGATCATAGTAGGATGGAGAGTTAATGTCTAAGGATGCTTACTGGGGGTGGGCACCATGCTGAGTGCTGTTCGTGGATTGACTCCTTCATCCCTATCTCGGGCCTATGGGGAGGCAGGGCTGCCGTGACCCCTGTTTTCCACACATGGACACTGAGGCTCAGAGGGGTCGAGACACTTGCCCGGGGCCACACAGCAAGTTAGTGGGCAGAGCCAGCCTCCTGACCTCTGAGAGGTCCTGCTGGGCCCAACTCCATGTGATCGGGGCGGAGAGTCACCGCAGCAGCTGAATGTCCTGTGTGTGCGCGGACGGGGCCGCGGGAGCACATGCAGAAGGCAGGGTCACAATGGCAGTGGCTTCGTCTTTATCGCTCGCCGGGTACTGCGCTTAGTGGGGCACATCCCATTTCATGCTTACGAATCCCCCCTCCGCCCCTTCCTGGCCCCTCTCACCTGTGTGAGACTGTGACTAGGGGCCTCCGTTTGCCCATCTGTAGAGTGGGGGGGTGGGGTGACCATCGTAGCTGCCTGACGGGGTTGTGAGGCTAAAATGCACTGACAGCGTGAAGTGTTCAATACGCGGGAGGAATCCCGGTTTCTAAGACTCTTAGTGGCACCGAGCGTCTGTCCTAAAACATTCGGCGTCTGCAGGAGCCGGCACGTTCATCGCCTCGCCGTTTGCCAAAGCAAGAACGCTGCAAACACTCAAATATTCTCCGGTACTTGGTGGACTCGACCAGCGTTTTGCAGACACACAGCAGAAACCCGGGAGGCCGATGGTGGGAACGGGTACCAGCCGGGTACGCTTCGGGGGGAGAGCCGCGTGTGTCCCATAATCCCACTTCAGTAGATTATACTTTTGCCTTCTGTATTACACATTTCTGAAATGTTTAAACAGTTTATTTTATTTCTTTTTTTCACAGAGAGAGAGAGAGAGTGAGCTGGGGGGTGGGGAACAGAGGGAAGGAGAGGAAGAGAATCCCAAGCAGGCTCCCCACTCAGCACAGAGCGCGATGCGGGGCTCAGTCTCGCGACCCCGGGAATCACGACCTGAGACGAAATCAAGAGTCGGACGCTCAACAGACTGAACCTCCCAGCCGCCCGTTTGGGTTTTTTGTTTTGTTTTTTTTTTATTTTGTAGTGAGGGCAAATGGGAAAGTGTTGTGAGCCTCACATCATGCAAGTCAGTGAGGACCTGAGTATTGAAACTACCTTGAAAACTACCTCTCTTTGTTAGGGCGGGAAGCCTTTCCCGAAAGCCGACGGTACGCAGGCCCCTGAGTCTCATCTGCCAGGATGGGGCATAAGCCAGACCAGAGTCTGAGTTTGTGCTCATATTGACCTACATTCTCATCACAACTCAAAGATGATGGTATTAATATTCACAGTGAAAGCAGTAGTAATAATAACGACAGTTAACGTTTACCGAGTGCTCACCCTGTGCCAGGACCTGTTCTCAACCCTTTAGATGCATCATCTCATTTAATGCTTCAACAGCCTATGAGGTAGCTAGGTAGCCACGCCCATCTTACAGATAGAGAAACTGAGGCCCAGAGAGATTGATAATTTGCCCGAGGTCACACAGCTAATAAGCGGCAGAAGTTGGTGAGGACGCAGGCATTCCAGCCACAGAGCCTTTGCGAGGAGCCCCCAGACCTGGAGTGAACCGTGTCTGCATCTGGGAGGCTGGGCTACTCTGAGGGAGGTTTTCTTGTTTCTGCTCCCATCTGCCGCATCTTGAATGGATCTTTTTTTTACTTATTCATTTGTTTTCATGTTTATTTATTTATTTTTGAGAAAGAGAGAAAGAGAGGACAGGGGAGGGGCAGAGAGAGAAGGAAAGGCGGAATCCCAAGCAGGTTCTGCACCGTCAGCGCAGAGCCCGACGCGGGGCTCGAACCCACGAACCGCGAGATCATGACCTGAGCCGAACTTAAGAGTCGGATGCCCAAGCGACTGGGCCACCCAGGCGCCCCTTGAGTGAATCTGTTAAACGAGATGCCGCATCCACCCCTTATCCGATGCAGCAGCAACGGAAGCCGTTGGTCACCGGGCGGCTCGTGGTTGTGGGGCCACCACCTGCGAGGTTGTCCACCCAGATGTGGTGACTGCTCTCCTCGGCCTGCCGCCCTGCTGCTCTCTTTCCAGAATCTACCTTGTCTGGACCACATGCTAATGAGCTAACTGAGAAGGTCTGACTTACTGGCAGCGTTTCTTGATGAAACCCACTTGCTCCATAGAAGAGCTGGCACGGGCAAAGAGACCTGAGTGACAGGACCGTGTGTGGATGCCAAGCGGCGTTGGGACCATTTAGTTCAAGGGGTTGTCCGGGTGCCGGCACCACCTCCACACGCGCGACTGGCGACCGCGCCAAAGCGGGTGGGTATGGTTTTCGAGGTCGTCGGGAGACGCGGCGTGGGAGGCAGGGACGAGGGGCCGACTCCCCTCAGGCCACGGGGGACGGCCGCACCCCACGCGGACGAAGCGCCAGTGGGCTCAGCACCGGCCCGCGAGCGAGGGGAGCCTGGCGATGCCCTCACGAGGGGACCACGGTCAGACCTCCAAGACCCACTTGTGCTGCTTCCATTCGGCAGCGAATCAAGAGTTGCCCAAAACAGCAGGAACGAAGACTTTAAGAACCCCCCCCCCCCCCCCGCAGCTCCCTGAAGGAAGTTGTCACATCTGTGTGTGACGCCTGGAGCTGCAGCAGCATCTTGTGACCGCGAGGGGACAGCCCCATCTGCGGTCGGTGGGGGAGAGCAAAAAGAGCCCGGACCCTCGGGGAGTTCCCAGGGACGCTGGTCCCAGGTGGGACCGCCTACCAGCGGCCGTCATGTTCGGCGAGAAAAAGCCACTCTCTCATTGTTCGATCCACTTCTACTTATGTATTCTTTTAGTGTTTATTTTTGAGAGAGAGAGAGAGAGAGAGCAAGAGAGAGAGCGCGTGATGGGGGAAGAGGCAGAGAGAGAGGGAGACAGAGCATCCCAAGCAGGCTTCTCGCTGTCAGCACAGGGCCCGACACGGGGCTCAGTCCCACGAACAGTGAGATCGTGGGCTGAGCCGAAATCAAGAATCAGACGCTCAACCGACTGAGCCACCCAGGCCCCCTGTTTGATCCACCTTTAATCGACTGCCCCGGGCCCTCTTGTCAGACGTACTCTCGCCTACGGAACGGTCCCCGTGTCGCAGACCCACTGCGAGAATTAAGTGAGGCGAGGAGGCTTGTGAAGCTCCGAGCCAGTCCCCCGTCCTGTGGCGTCGGATACGCGTCAGCCCCACGTGGCTGGAACACGAAGCCCTTCCACATCGCCACCGCGATGACACGAGGGTAAGTCAGAGGCCCTCACGGAGCACAGGCCACGTTCAAGGCTCCGGTTTGCACGCGAGGTTGGCACTCCGTCCCCGTCCCCGTCCCCGTACGGGGGCATCGGAGGTGCTGGCTGATAATCTTCATCCTACACACCAGGAAGCTGAGGCACAGAGAGGGTGAGGAGCTTGCCCCAGGCCCCCAGCAAGAACGCACTGGAGCTGGGGCTCGAACCAGGCCTGCGTCCCGAGCTGCAGCGTAAGACCGCCCTGTCCGGCCCCGTCCCCGGTGGAGGCACTCCTGTGGGACCCGCGAGCCCCGCACAGGGACCTCGCCCTCGGCTCCTGGACGTCCCCAGCTCAGAGCTTCCACTCGTGTCTCGCCTCCTCCCTGCGTCTGCTTGGTCCCGAGGCGCTCCCCGGGGAGGCGGGCAGAGCCAAAAAACCCTGGCTCGCCTGCCTGGCTAATAGAACTAGAATGTTCTTGTCGAGATGGGTTTCTTTTGGGGATGGCCAAGCAAGCCACGTACTCAGCTGCTGGAGGCAGAGGACAAACACGATGTGTCATCGGGGACTCGGCCGCGGCAGCTGACACTTGTCCCTCGCTCTTAGGGGCCGGCTGTGCCAGGAGGAGACTGTTCTTACGCCAAATCCAGCATCGCCGGGGGAGTTTTCATAATTGCTGATCACTCCGGGCTTCCCTCCCACGTTCTTGTCCCTTCCCTTCTTCTCCCGAGGGGACTCGCAGGGTCAGCTTGCGGACCTCAGTCGCTGGGACGTCGCAGCCCCTCACCCTGTGGGGAGGGGGCCCTGGCGGTCTTCTCTGATCCCTTGACATCTCCTGCTTCAGGGAATCCCACAGACTGGGCGGAATCTGAGTCAGAAACCGTTTCTGTTTGCTCTTGAACATGATCCCCGGCTCTCTGTGGGTTTCCTTGGCCGGCGTCAACCTGGACGGCCGGTTCCCTCTGGAGCGCTAGACCCCAACACTAGTAACATCGCCTCCGAGCTCCCCCGGGGCTGCAGCGAAGGGAGAGAAGCCGGGAGGCGGCCGCTGGGTCCCATCAGCCGCGGCCCGCGGGTGCGGGTGCGGGTGACAGCATCCAGCAGGACGCGGCTCGTGTGCCTTATGACTCAGTGCGGGAGATAATTGCACACAGATCTGTTTTCTTTTTCTTCCTATCTGGTTATCTGCAGCTCCAAGATACCCACCCTTCCCTGCATGATTTGCCATCAGGCAAATGTCTGTTTTGTTGTGTGCTTGTAAATCCCTGTCTTGATTTTCTCACCGTGTCCAGCCGCTGTGGCTTGTGGCGGGGAGGGGCACGTCTGCATTTTGGCCCCCTTGGACATCCCATCTTGGGGGTCTAGCTTCTTCTTGCTAGTCACAGACGGATGACATCGTATTTTGGGTTGTGCCGATCTTTTGGAGACTCAAGAGTAGGCGGAATACAGGATTCCAGGTGGGCTGCTGGGGGCTGGGGGTCCCCGTCCTCACGTGGTGCCTTAGGCTGTGAAAGCCAGAGCGAGCAGGTGTGGTCTAGGGATTCTGCCTCCTGGGTCAACCCCGTCAACCGTCTCTCTCTCTCTCTCGCCATTTCAAACCCCCTCGTATAACTTTCCCTGCTACGAGATGGCATTGAATTTGACCAGAGTGTGACCAAGTCACAAATACATTCCCTTTGGAAATGTCCTCACTGTGCCTCTCCTTCTAGAGGGTCCACATTTTCAAGCAAACTAGAAGTCATTCCCTTTTCAGTTCCTGTCTTTCTCCCGTCCTTCGGGCTGTTGGTTCGTTTTTTTCTTCCTACCGCCAGTTGGCATTAGATCCCATCTGATCGTGCATCTGACTTTCGGTTTGCTGCGGTTTCCTCCCACTGCGATGGCAGCATCGGGACAGATGCAAACCTGATGGGTGCTCCGCCCTCTGTGTCGAGAACTGTACCCCGGGCCGTGCAGGAACTCAACTGGTACTTGGGGATCGATTGCATGGAGCCACTCACTAAATATGAATCAGTGACAGTCCCGTGGTGCATGTGGGGCACCGAGGTCAACTGTGACGAGTTGGGGACGGCTGGGTGAGGCGCCGTGCTGTATACATGTTCCACGCCCGTGACCATGTTGAAAGGGCGGGGGGGGGGGCGGCGGGCAGCGGGGCAGTCAGCGAGCGGGGCTCTGCGGTCCCACCGTCTGGGTTCAATTCTGGCCCCAGTTCTCGGTACATCCCTGCCCTTGGGCAGGTTGCTCAGGCCCCTCTGGGTCAATTTCCTCATCTGTAAATCCCCCCCGTCTGGGGATGATGTTACTACCTATCTCACCGGGACGTTGTCCAGATTAAATAAGGTAATGCGTGCAGCGCACTTAAAAGGTGCTCCGTGCAGGGTGTGGGCTCAGCAAAGACAGCCGTTACTAATCCTTACAGCAGCCCTACTAAGCGGGAACCACTATGATCCCGACTTAGCAGACTGGGAAACTAAGCAAGCTCATAAACAGACAGAGCGAAACAACACCCACCCTGTGCTCAGCGAGTCTGCATTTAATATGGGACAAATGCACAAAAAAACTCGGCTCTGCATTGCATTGTGCTTAAAAAAAAAAAAAAAAAAAAGAAAAGAAAAAGCCAGATGCAGGCAAGGTGCTTCAGATCCCATTCCTTATGGAAGGACAGGCTCCAAAGCCCACGCTCGGGTCACAGCGCTATATTCCATGGCTTCTGGGACGCCTTGGCACGACTTCCGTGTCACTCGAAGAAAATCCCCGGTTACGCAAGCACATGGGCCGGGGTGCGGCCTCAGGAACAAGCAGCGTTGAGCATGTGACACAAACGGGCAGCTTGAAGACGGCTCTGTGAGTGGGAGAGGCTCGTCACAACCCAGCGGCATCTGCAGGGACGGTTTAGGCTAAGCGTGCTGGTGCAGTTGGTTCACGGGCTGGCTTGGTGATGGGGCTGCCTCGTGGTCTCCAGCCGACGTCTGTTTACTGACGGTGTCCCGTTTCTGCTTTCAGGGCGCCGAACCTGGGCGCCGAGAAGACACCTAGCGGAGTCCCCATGTGCTGCTCCTTGAGAGACCAAAGAGCAGCGCCACGCCCTGAGTAGCAAGCCGAGACCTGTCTCACACCGAGGGCCTGTGAGGGGTAGTCATTACCGGCCTGGCCTTTGAATCTTGCCGGTGGTGGTATTTACATGCTTAAAACGTGGCTGAGCAGACAGCCATTTCCTTGGGGAGTTAAGTCATCAGCTAACAGTGTCTGCAAATGGCCCCACGGAGACTGCCAGGGAGAAGGTTCAGGGTCACCGATGGCTCCGGGCGTCACTGGGCCACACACGGGGAACGGGAAGGAAAGGTTAGCCGTAGTAGTCACGCGCCATGCGTCGTGCACGACTTGTGTATAAGACGACTCGTGAATAGGAAGTATTATCCCCATTCTGCAGAAACGCAAACTGAGTCTCAGAGAGGTGAAGTAATCTGCCTAGGTCACACAGCTGGGACGCCGGACGTCTGAAGTCTGGGATATCTGATTCCAGATTCCATACGCTCACCCTCAGTTGACTCACAATTCTCCTTTTTCGGGAAACAGGGAAGAAGACAGCCTCAGGAGAAGAGGGAGGAGACTGTGAGGGAACAGGAGAATCGGAGGAAGAAAGGGGCGCCGGTGTTGGGGAGTGAGGTCGGGTGGCCTTGATGATTTGCACAGGCCTCCCAGAGGAGCCCCAGCCTGTCCGGCAGGAGCGGCAGCTTGCAGCCAGCCACAGAGCTCCAGGAAGAAATCGAGGGGGTGTGGCCACAGAAGCCACTTCAAAAGCAACCCCTCTCGTTCTGCCTCTGGTGTCAGCAGGACACTTAGGTTGCAAGTGACAGAAAAGCTAATCAAGCCAGCTTAACAGAAAAACAGAAAAATAAACATGGGCTCCCTCAACTTAAAAGTGCAGAGTAGATGACTTCAGGAACGGCTGTGTCCAGGTGCTCCAACAAAGCTTCTCTCTGTGTCGCCTGCTTTTGCAGGCAGGCGTTCTCCGAGGAGGATGGAAGTCAGCAGCCCCAGGCTTGTGTCCAGTGCTTTTGCAGGGGGGAGGAAGTGGCTCCCTCACAGGAGTTCCAACAGAAAGTCTGGGACGGAGCGGCACTGAGTAGGACTAACGTTGCCTGGGTCACGTGCCCATTCCTGAACCAAGCACTTTGGTCACAAGGGGATGAGATGCTCTGATCGGCTCATCCGTACGCAGAACCAGAGCCAGCCCCGCCAGAGCTGCCTGGACCTGGGAGGGCGCGTCTCCGAGAGAAATTTCCAGAGAAAAGTGTTAAGCATACTGAGGAGCGGAGACAGAAACCTCAGATGTCCTCTACCAAGCTTTCTTTTTCTTTTTCTTTTTCTTTTCAATTTTATTATTTTTTAATTTTTCAAAATGTTTTTATTTATTTTTGAGAGAGAGAGACAGAGAGAGTGTGAGCAGGGGAGGGGCAGAGAGAGAAGGAGACACAGAATCGGAAGCAGGTTCCAGGCTCCGAGCTGTCCGCACAGAGCCCGACGCGGGGCTCGAACCCACGAGCCGGGAGATCACGACCTGAGCCACAATTGGACACTTAACCGACCGAACCACCCAGGCGCCCCTTGATTTTATTTGTAAGTAATCTCTATACCCAACATGGGGCTCGAAGTCACAACCCCGAGATCCAAGTCGCACGCTCCGCTGACTGAGCCAGCCAGGCTCCCCAAGCTTTTTCTTAGTACAGTGACAGCACTCGTTTATCACCGCCCTGCGACGCTTGTCACTGTTATCCCCTCCCTGGCTACAGGAACTACCCAGACCTCCGACTGCGTGCGTGCTTGAGTCTCTTATAAACCACACGGCAGGATGCCCTTCCATGGGGCGGCTCCCGTGTTGTCCGCCCCACCCCCCTGCCCGTACCTTCGACGATATTTTCTCTTCTGTTTCTATTTTGTTCTTTTCTCTCTTTTTTAAATTTTACCTTTAAAGAGAGAGCGAGAGAGAGTGCAGGGCAGGGGGAGGGACAGAGGCAGAAAGAGAGAGAGAGAGAGAGAGAGAATATCCCAAGCAGGCTCCACGATCCACGCAGAGCCTGACCTGAGGCTCGATCCCACGACCCCAGGATCATGACCTGAGCTGAAATCAAGAGTCAGACGCTCAGCCGAGTGAGCCACCCAGGCGCCCCCTCCTCTGTCTATGAAGTAATACGTGACCGTGTTGGAAAATACAAAGAATCTCACGCTCAGAGGAAGCCATTCATAGTCCATTCCAGAGTTTTTTCCATGTACTATAGGTACTTTCTCTATAATTATCAGGTCATTTGATGCGTTAAGTTGTGTGCGTCGCTCCTTCCCGTTAGTGGCTTAGCCATTTCTCTGCCTCCTTAAAAGCCCTTTGTAAAGACCATGGTGGCCGAGGCTCTGAGCCTTGCGCCCCACGCCGCGGCCAGCAGGTCTGGGGACAGGGATTAGCGGCCGCACCAGGACCGCGTCGGGCGAGCTGCGGAAAAGCGGTTCGCGGATAGGAGGAGAGCTGCTGCTTCGAGCAGATGGGAGGGTGGCTGTTGGACTGCGTCGGGAAGCCGGAGCCGGGGCGCTGGATTCAGACGGGGCGGATCCTGACCTGTGGGATGACCCCTGTGGGGTCAGCGGGGAGCCTCCTGGGCGTCTGAGCCCCTGCTTCGGGGTGGTGAAAACCACAGGATTGTCTTGATTGAAGGTGCGGTCTCAGTGCAGCCACGCAAAGCGAGCAGACTCACGAGATTCATTATTTACGGGTGCCAGGACCGGGGGGGGGGGGGGGGGCGGAGCACAGTCACGAGCGAGCAGGGTCGCGAGCACCTAGTACGTCTAAGGTGGTTGGGGCGGAGCCTGACTCCAAGAGGTTGTATTAAAAGGGGACTCGGGAGAAGCAAAGCAGAGACTGATGGCAGAGTCCTAAACTCAGACGTATCTAAATGTCCAGACTCGGCGTGAGCAGGGTTGTCGTGCTATAAATGACCAGGGCGGCGTCTCAGAAAAATAAAAGTTGTTTTCCTCATCACGATCGGGCTCCTTCCCTGGTGCCTACCTCCAGCCTTCCTCCCTGCTAGAAGATGCGCCGTCCACTTCTCTGGCCGCCTTGACTCCTGTACTCCTGTGAGGCTGTGTCCTTGTGCTGTCCCCCATCGCATGTCCTCTTGTGTTTCCTGGCCGGGGCAATTTTATCTCGCTCTCCCGTCTGACTGCAACATCACATGTGGCTTTGGCCTGCCTTGTCTTAGGCTTGTCTGGACACATGTCCACCTACCCCTAGAGGCTGGACCTTATTTCAGTGGCTGCTTGATGAGCGTCTACCTGGGGGGGGGGGGTGGGGGGGTGAGGGGGCACTGAGCTCCATGCTGAAGATACTGGCCCTGCCCTTGGGAAGTTTACAGTCTAGACTGGTGGACAGACATCATCAGTCACACCAAATAACGTGAAAAGTGTTCTGGACCTTGAGGGCATGTTTAAAGGGGGAGGGGGGGCCGGCGGCAGGGGGAATGTTTGAATCAGGGAAGATTTCATGGAGGAGCTGAGTTCTGAGGGGGTGTTATCTGGTCCAAGAGACAGAGAAGAGAGACCGAGGCAAAAGGAGCATGTGCAAATGCCCTGGGGGAAGCATGGTGACCTCAGAAGGGGGGTGGGGCTGGAGAGCTGGGGTGGGGGATGGGGGAAGGTGGACAGTAGGGGAAGGGGGCCAGAGAGGACCATGGGCAAAGGCATGCCGCGCCTTGGGGGCCCGGTGAGAATTTTGATCCCCATTCTAAGAGCAATAGTGAGGTAGGGATTGGAATGATCAGAATGACATAGTATCAGTGAAGCATTACAGTGTATCAGTGGAATATCAGCAGAGGAGGAGGGTGGGCCGTTCCATTATCGTCACTGTCTTCTGGGGCAAACCTGTCTCTTTCGCCACTGACCCAAGTAGCACATGTACCAGGTTTTTGATCCAGGCATCTGAGTGACTTTTCAATGTCAAGCGTGTATCCACTCATTCGCCCGCTCATTCGTTCGTTCAAAATACGGGCTGAAGGGTGCCTGCAGGGCTCAGTTGGCTAAGGGTCCGGCTCAGGCCATGATCTCGTGGTTCGTGGGTTCGAGCCCCCCGTTGGGCTCCGCGCTGACAGTGTGGAGCCTGCTTGGGATTCTCTCTCTGCCCCTCTCCACCCTGTTCGTGCTCTCTCTTCCTCAAAGTAAATAAATGAACATTAAAAAAAAAAAAAAATACCGGTCGAGGTCCCTTCGTGCGTCCAGCACTGGTGAAGTCCCAGCAGGCGTCTCAGGATATAGAAGAGGCTCGAAAAACATTTGTTGGACAACAGAGTGAATCTCTCAAGAGCTTGCCAGTGGTGACGTTCTTGGATGTTGGCGGCTTCGTGTTGTGATGGCTTCAACCCATCACGCGTTGAAATTCCAGCTTTTACATTTTGTAAAAACAGTAACTTGTATAAAAAGATGTACACGTTAATTACAAAGGTGTAAATCCCACCATCTGTGATTTGTGTGATTTGAGATAAATTATTTCAAAGCTCTGGGCTTCAGCTTCTTGACTATATGAAGGGGAATAACAGAGGTGCGGCGGGGGGGGCTCAGTCAGTTGAGCGTCCGACTCTTGGTTTCAGCTCAGGTCATGATCTCACGGTTCATGAGTTTGAGCCCCACGTTGGGCTCCACGCGGATGGTGCGGAGCCTGCCTGGGATTCTCTCTCTCAGCCCCTCTCCCCCCCTCAAAATAAATAAACGTGAAGAAGAAGGGGGCTATAACTAACTGCAGCGCGTGCAGAAATGAACTAAAGTGAGGCTAACGTCTCACATACTGCCTGATAGCAGAAAGCCCTCAGTGACACTCGCTCAGGTTATGCTCGCGAGCGAGTCGGCTGTGCACCCTCTCGGGCACTCGGATCCGGAATGGCCGAGAGAGGTGTGTCCGAGGGAGAGGGGGAGGAAAGGAAGATTTGACCACCTTGGTCTTCTGTACCCCCGTGGGCTCTTTCCTCTCCCACCTTCCAAGGCAGGGGGGCCCTCGGTGCCAGCTCCGAGTACAGAAGCCAGCAGACCTCTCTGGGTGGCCAGCGGGGACTGACCCCGGGGCACAGCGGGTCCCGTCTCTTGCTCGCCTGAGCCGACCTGCAAAGAGCAAGACCTCTCCTAGCCCTGCTCCCCATCACCTATGTCAAAGTCACCCTCGGTGCACTGTGGTTCCTTTTGCAAAGTACAGGAGGGCCCTTTCCAGGTCAGTGCGGTGGCATTTGAGCCCTGCAGCGGGGCTCTCCCCTTTCCACAGTCAGCCCCCTCCCTGGTTTGTTTCCATCCGTCTCTCAGGAGCTCAGTCTCTGTCCTCCTCTGAGGGGCGCGATTATGGCCATCTTCATTTCAGTGTATCTTTCTTATTATACTGTTATTTTTAGATTACACCAGCCAATGCACCCTCACTTCAAAAATACCGAAACACGAATCTCAAAGTAAAGCCCTTTCCCTAGAAACGAGCAGTTTGCGAAAAATTCTTTAGGAAGTTTTCTATATGTTGACAGTATTTTTTCAACAAACACGGGTAACGCTACGCATATTATTTCAGTCTTTTTTTTTTTTTTTTTTTTTGCCTTTAAGCACGTCTTAGACGTCGTTCCAGATCGAATCCTTCCTGTTTTAACAGCAGCAAAGAATCTGCCGTGGAGATGATCTATAGTATATTATTCCCTCCCCTACAGGTAGATATTGAGTGGTTTTCTAATTCTTCGCTATGACAAACAGTGCAGTCATGAACAGCCTTATGCCCATATCGGAAAGCCCTGGAAGAATCATGAAGTTGAAACCTGGAATTCGAATCTGAAAAGCAGAATCAGTGGGCCAACCAATAGTCATAACGGGAATCAAGCCCTTACTAGGTCGCAGGCATGGTTTAATGCTTTCTGTTTATTAATTAATTTAATCCTTACAGCGACCTCTGCAATGGTCACTCTCAGCCCCATTTCCAGGTATGGAAACCGAGGCACAGACAGGCGAGGAAATCGAGATCACAGCTGCTAAAAAGTGTGTTTTAAATTTTGGCCCGTATTCCGTTATTGACCCCCAGAAAGACCATATCCAACTATTCTCCTGCCAGCTGACCCTTTTGCCCTACTCCCTAACAAAAGCGGGTCATTGATAACTGTAGCCCACCTTTACGGAGGGCTTCAGACGCGCTGTATGCAGGGCACCTGGGTGGCTCAGACTCTTGATTTTGGCTTGGGTCATGATCTCGCGGTTGGTGAGTGGGCTCTGTGCTGAGACACCCAGGCGCCCCCAGAGGGCACTTTCGCCTCCAGGTAACAACCAGGGGAACCCCCAGGAGGTTTTCCATCGGGGGGCAGTCACGTCTGTGCCCCTCCCCGTGCTCTGCCCCCCACCCCCACCCCCAACGGCACTCTGTCAACTCATCTACTTTGCTTTGTGGCCCTGCCACCATCCACCTCCAGGTAAGGCCTGTCTGTCACTCACACCTTAGTGTCAATTGCTTTACTCAGCTAATTAGCTCAGCACCGGGCCTGGGCCTGCCGGAGGTCCAGACTTCCCCTAAGGCCTTAGCAGGAAGGAGACAGACTTACTTCTGAGGGAAGATAGCCCCAGGCTGAGTGGGGGTGACCCAGCAAGGACCAGGAGACAAAGCCGCCTTCAGGGAGCCCGGGAGTGAGCCGGGAATAGGGGGGAGAGGGGTGGCTCCCTGGACGCTTAGAAGGAGTTGGGGCGGACCAGAGGAAGGTGCCAGACCCGGCCACTGCTTGC
This sequence comes from Prionailurus viverrinus, assembly GCF_022837055.1. Lineage (NCBI taxonomy): Eukaryota > Metazoa > Chordata > Mammalia > Carnivora > Felidae > Prionailurus > Prionailurus viverrinus. The sequence goes on from NC_062563.1 coordinate 5,828,968, forward strand.
GGGAGGTGGGGGGTAATAACATGGCCCCCCCCCCCCCCAGTGGTCTGCGAAGCCCTCAGGTGACAAGGTCACTGCCTTCACCGCATCAGGGCGGCCTGTGTGGAGGCTGCCCCCGCTGGAATGTGGCCCCGGCCCAGGGGGCCGGTTCTGTACGTCCAGCCACAGGTCCAGCTTCCCTGTGGCTTCTTCGAGTCTCTCCTTGGGCTCTGTCTTCACCCGCTCCCCACCTGCCCCCTTGGCACTCTCCTGGAGTGAAGACAGCAAGCTTCGGGGCTGGAGGTGTCCCGAGAAGTGGCCGGGGATCCCCCGTCTGCACACCGAGCTCCAGACTGCTCAGCACGGTGGACCTGGGGCTGGCGGCTCTTCGCGGCTCGGGTCCCCGCTCGTGTCCCCACACATCCCACCCTGCGGCACCCACGGGCCCATGCTTTCCGCTCTGCGCCCCAGAATGCTTTTACCCCGGGAAGGTAGGGCCGCCCCTTCCCACGGCAACCCTTCTCTGCCTCCCCACTCACCCCGCAGCCATGGGAACGAGTAGGGATTTGCAAGAGATGCCCTTGTGCCCTGATTCCGTGAGACGCTAACTGTAGGGGAAGCGGTTAGGGTTGTTCTGGAACCTTCTGCACTGTGTTCGCAATTCTGTCAGTCTGCAATGACTTCCGAAACAAAAAGTTAACAACAAAGGGACCCGTTCCTCCCGACAGTCCTATTGGGCCCCACGTGTCCTGCGTCCTGCGTGATGGGACCTTCCTCTTTATCCTGTGGGTCAAGGTCTGACCTTTGTCCACGCGCCAGCCCCGTGTGCCCCCATGAATACAATGCCTGGCCTGACGGGAAAGCCACTCAACAGACACACGTGTTGCCTCCCTGAACCCCCCCCCCCCCAGCCCTGCTTTCGGCGGCTTCTCAGGACTTGATCACAGTCGGTTTGGCCCTTAACCTGCTGCTTGAAACCACTTGGCTAAATGTCTCTGCAGTAGGTCGGGTCCTCCCCCCCCCCCCCCCAAGGCGCCAAAGATGTGTGCCCAGAGGCAGCCAGACAGGGGATGGAAGAAGCCAAACCCGGGGGTGGTTTCAGACGCGAAGCCGGGCTGGGCCCGATCCCACTGGAGGTTCTGGACTGTGGAGGACGCTCAAAGCCTGGCCGGCCTCGAGGCGGGGGCTGGGCTGACCAGCAAAGGCCATGCGCTCTGAAGAGAAGGGCAGGTGCAGGGCCCCGGGGTGCTGGGGAGGGGAGAGCAAGGCAGATGCCGGGGGACGGACAGGAAGGGAAGGTGAACAGGGACGTGCTGGCACCTGCAGGCGGGAGCCGGAGGCCCCGAGGATGGACTGGAGCCCGTCCCCTCTCGTTCTCTGGCTGCCTGGTTCTCGCTCCCTCTGGCGGCGGTGACAAGGGTGCCCCGCAGCGGCGAGGGCATCGCGACAAAGCCCGACACCTGCCTGGCCCAGGAGTCGGAGAAGCTGAGGGAGCAAGAGGGGAGGAGGAGGGCCAGTGACGGGCCTGGCATCGCAGAGGCGAGCCAGCCAGCAGGCGAGTGTCGGTCTCTCCGACCGCCCCCCGTGATGGGCTGACTGTGTCCCCGCCAAAGAGACGTTGAAGTCCTGTCCCCTCGGATGCCGGCTCGGTGATCTGAACAGGACAGGGACGTCTGGACGCAGACGTGCAGAAGGACAGCATGAAGGTGGCTCCAAGCCAGAGAGCGCCTGGGGCCACCGGAAGCCGGAAGGGGGAAGAAGGATCCTCCCCTGAAGGCTTTGCAGGGGGCACAGCCCTGCCGACCCCTTGGTTTTAGACTTTGAGCCCCAGCGCCGTGCGAGAATAAAGTCCTGTCTTGTTAAGCCATCTAAGCTTTTGGTTCTTTCCAGAGGAGCTGTAGGAAACTACTCCAACTCCCTCCCACACCCCACAGAGAAGGGGGTGCCCCCGGCCTCTTAGACGAACGGCACCTCCTCAAGGAGCACAGCTGAGCCAGGCCCTGCCCCGGGGCGTCGGGTCCCTGGGCGTCCCTGTCCAGCCTCCAGCGGCCCATTCGCTCCGTGAGGTCAAGCCTCCCATCCGGCTCCTTCTCTTCAGCTGCCCCAGGCCGGGCCAAGTGCCCCGCACAGAGTGGGGCCTCTTGCACCTGACAGAAGGGGGCGGAGGCCGGCAGGGAGAGAGATGTGACCATCACAGCCTTGGTGGGCAGGAGAGGGGACCTCCTCTAGCCAGACCCTCACTGGTCAGCAGATGAGACCCCAGCTTTCCTTCCTTGCTCCTGAGGGACAGACAGCCCCAAACCCTGGCTGACCAGGCCCCTCCGAGTGTTAGTTTATTAGGACAATAATAATCTTCGGGGTGATTGACGGTTTGGAGGGATTACCAGCCTATAGTGGGGAAGCTGATAGGCATTTATTACCTACTTCACCATTTAAATCAAACAAACAAAAAAAAGCCTTGTTGCCCAAAAGGTGATGAATGTTTCTGTGGAGACACCCTATGAAAATGATTCATTAACATGACCAAGAACTGCCTGGCCTCTTGACCTGGGGAAGAGGTTGGATGATCCCACAAGAGCAGTGCCCTTTGGGGGCCTGAGAGAATTCGGGGGTTTGTTTCTTTCTGCTTGGGGTGGGGGCGTGGGGGGCGTACGTTCACAGGTTTCAGCCAGGGTGCTTTGTGGGATTTGGGGTTTTGTAAGAACCCTGACCCGTGTTCACCTCTGACAGCAAAGCTGCTCGCTGCATTGTGAGGGAGTATTGCCTTGAAAGAATCCCAGCGGCTTCCCCAAAGTCTCCTCCTTCTAGAATCATCTACGGTTCAGGGGCCAGGTAAGGATGTCACGCCTGTGCTGCCTGATGCGGCCAACATGGAATAGAGGACGCCAAAGGTTTGATGTGTGGAAACGGGGCGGACAGGGACCGTGGCGACGTGATGGGCAGCGGGGGCTGGGAAGTGGCCGGTTCAGGTGCTCCCTCCGCCACACCCCCTCCCCACACCCTTGAGGAGGAGACTTCTCTCTGAGCCTCGGTTTCCTTGTCTGCTCATACTCAGACCTGGTTCCTCGGGGTTTTGCGAGGGTTCGTTGAGAATCAGAGCAAAATTCCTGAGTCCGTTCCCAAGCGGGGCTGAGCACAGCACCTGGTGCAAAGGGAATGCCGTGCAAAGTCACGCTGGGGCTCCCTTCTGGCTACTTCGCCACAATTCCTGCCTCCCCAGAGACCCCCACCGAGCCTGTGCGCTCCAGGACAAGCCATGCTCTCTGTAGGCCCCCAGCTTGTTGCCGTTTCCTGGAGTCACAGGTGACGCTTATGCCAAGTGCTCCCACGGCTTTCTCTCTTTTTTTTTTCTTTTTTTCAACGTTTATTTATTTTTGGGACAGAGAGAGACAGAGCATGAACGGGGGAGGGGCAGAGAGAGAGGGAGACACAGAATTGGAAACAGGCTCCAGGCTCTGAGCCATCAGCCCAGAGCCCGACGCGGGGCTCGAACTCCCAGACCGCGAGATCGCGACCTGGCTGAAGTCGGACGCTTAACCGACTGCGCCACCCAGGCGCCCCACGGCTTTCTCTCTTAACCGCAGCCAGCCCATGCAGGAGGCACTGGCCTGAGCCCCATTTTCCAGGCTAGGAAAACTGAGGCCCAGCGAGGGTTAAGTGCCTCACCCAAGATCATGTGGCCACTAAGTGATGAGTGCTCAAACTGCACCCTAATCTGTCTGAACCTTTGTCTTTGGTATTTACAAATGTGCCTTGCCAGCTGGGAGAGGCCGGAAATGGGTGAATGTTTCTTAAGGAATCAGGTACCAGCATCTTTCCTTCCCTTTATCTCATTGAATCACCATGGTGGCCCTTCAAAGTGGGTATTTTATTAGTCTTGATTTATAGCTGCTTTGGGGGAGGCAGGCGGTTTTTGAGGTAAAATCACGTTTGGGTTCAGCCTCGCTATGGAGCTGTGTGACCTAGGAGCAGTTGCTTAACCTCTCTGTGCCGCAGTTTCTCCCTCGGCAATCCTGGCACCCAGCTCCTACGGCTGTTTGAGGCTCAGTGACTTTGCATCTCCACAGAGGGCTCACGGCAAAGGCTTTGTCCTTGTTGCCTGTGATTATTGGGCCCCGATGGGCTGGGGTCTGGCAACGTCGGTCCCCTTGACATTGCTCAGTGGGTAGCAGTGATAGGCGGGCTTCCACCACTGGAAACTGTCCACGCCTATCTGACCCACACTGAACACTACTGCCAACAACACCCCTCCCTTTCTCTCTCTTACTTGAAGATGAAGTTCATATTTCTACTATCTGCTATAGGTGTGTCTGAGAAGGGAAAAAAAAAAAAAAGTAATTTAAAAGCCTGGAATTCAAAACCCGCAATCCTTTGAAGCCACAGCCAGCTGAAAACATTGCAGTCAACTGTAGTCACTCATGTTTATCAGGGGGAGAAAAAAGGTTCACTCCAAACAAAAGCGCTTACCAGGGAGAGGGAAAATATGAGAAGTATTCGGTCCAACGCTTCATTTGCACCGGATCGCACTTCTGAGCAGCTTAACCAGCAAGGCATTTCACCCACTGGGGGCTCAGCTGCTTCCCCCCCACCCCACCCCAGGAAGTTATTAAGTTGAAAATAATTAAGGTTGCTAAGTGATTTCATGCCTGTGAAACCACTAGAAAGGAATCCCATCCTTGTTTAATTAAGAAATGAAGAAAGAAGAGAGAAGGAAGGATGAGAGGAAAAGGGGAGGAAGGAAGGAGGGAGGAAGGAAGAGAAGAAAAAGGAAGGGAGGAAGAAGGAAGGAAGGAAGGAGGAGGGGAAGGTGGGGGAGGGGAGAAAGGAAAGCCAGTGATACTCTCAGGGGGATGGGGCTCTTCTGGGGGCTCCCTGGGAACAGCTCTTCTTATCACAGAATGAGCTCATTTCCTGCTCAACTGGAAAGTGGTTCCTGCCGCGGCCTCCCCCCCCCCCCCGGTTGCCCCCACTCCTTAATGGCACCTCCTTGCTGCAAACAGGGGAGAGCAAAGAGATTCTGAAGTTCTCGTGGCATATCCTGTGCCAGCTTCTGAAGACTCGAAGGGTCCCAGCTAGAACACTGAGCAGAACTTCTGGATGCAGACTGGCTCCAGTGTTCCCCAGGTGGGTGGCCTCGGGAAAAGGCCCTGACTTTTTTGCCTGTCTAGGATTTCACTTATGTGCACAAGATCAGTAGTATAGTGGTCTTGCCTCTCTGCTTAGACCAAACCCTATGAAACTACTGTTTTTGTAGGTCAAAAATGGCCGAAGGTCAGTGATTCCATGTGATGGTACCAGAATCAGCTAACAAGAAGGAGTGTGGGAGTGTTTTGAAAATGGCTACATGTCGTGCTGATGCGAGAGGCGAGCTAATTCTACAGGTAGTCACCGAACGTCGCCGAGGTGCTGGTGCTGGGCTGAGTCGGCACGTTAACGCGGACATCACTCAATCCTTGCAGCAACCCCAAGGACGGATGCAAGTAATCTTCATTCTGCGGATAAGGAAACTGAAGCTCGTGTGGCCAAAATCACGCACTCTAGGACATTTGCCTGGGATGTGTAGCAGCCCGGATTTGAACCCAGGGAGTCTGGCTTCAGAACCCAAGCTCTCCGCCATTAATCAATCATCAACTATTTAAGTCAATCTGTTCATTCATTCAAGAAATATTTATTAAAGTCTTTTATTTTTATTTTTTTTCCAAATGGGCCAGGCATGGTTCTAGGCATTAAGAATACAGTGATAGGGAAGACAGAGTCCCCAATTCTGTGGAGAGAGAAAGATAACACATAGCAGATAAGGAAAAAGGATTATAGATAATGGTAGTAACAGGAAGGAAGATAAGAGGTGAGGTGGGGAGGGGAAGGCTATGATATCATGGAAAATCCATATTTGGTCTTTATCCCTAGTTCCTGGCACAGAGATCTTAAAACCTTTGGGATTTCCAGAGTGATGGGGGTAATAGGAGCATCTTTTGTTATAACATTTGGTCTTTGCCTCTGGTTCCTGATACAGAGGTCCTAAATCCTTTGGAATTTAGTGAGTGGTAGGAATGCCTTTTGTTCTAATGAGGTGATTCTTGGCAGGTCCCTAAATAGCTTCATGATGGGGGCTGGTCACCCGAAAGACTAAATCTTGATTAGAAACTTGGAACTTTCAGCCTCATCCCCCAATCCCAGGGGAGGGGCAGGAGCTTGAGTTAACAATTAAAGGTGGTCATGCCTATGTGATGAAACCCCCCCTACAAAACCCTAAACAATGATGTTCAGGTTGCTTCTGGTGAACACATCCACGTGTTGGGACCAGGATGAACCCCCATTCTGCAAGAACAGAGGCTCCTGGGTTCAGGATGCTTCCAGCCCTATGTACCTCTTCACTGGCTGTTCATTTGTATTGTGTTCTGGGAGAAGTTATAACAAATTGATGAACCTGAGGAGGGGGTGTCATGGGTGCCTCCCCCCCCCCCCGCCCCCAGTTTATGGCTGGTCTGTTAGAAGTATGGGAGGCCCAGGTACCTGATGCAATTGGTACCTGACGTTGGCACCGTCTTTTGGGGCTGAGCCCTTAACCTGGGGGGTCTGTGCTAACTCTAGGTAATGTCAGAATTGAATTGAGTTGCAGGACACCCAACTGGTGTACAAAGAATTAAAGTTTTGGTTGGGGTAGGAAGAAACATACATTTGGAGGAGAAGCAAATCATAGTTGGTGTCAGAAGTGGGATTTGTTAGCCTTGCCCCAGTTCATGGGAACATGTGATTTGAAAAGAGAATGGATGGAAGGCAGGGGATGAGAGGCTGTGGGTTTCTGGGTGGCCATGTGGTCACCCCTCAGCCGGAGCAGCCGCTGTACTGTAGTCAGTTATTAAAGATAAAAGTTAGCAACAGAATTCAGAGTTGGATCCAACTTTTGGCAAGTTGGTTCACTGAATGCATAAGGAAAAGCAAACTAATAAGAAAAAAGCAAAATATGTAACCCCTTGGTTACTGTTATCTGTAATAGCAAAACTGGAGTTAAAAGAAATGCTGAGTTGTACCTTGATGCTAGACAAAGCTCAGATTTCAGGCGGTCAGAGGTTGGCCATCCATAAAGGGGAAACGAGTGGGGGGATAACAGAGAATACCCCTAAACTCTGGTCACCAAGAAGGTAGTCCACGTGACAGAAGGAAAAAAACCAAGAAAGTATTGAAACCAGGGGGTATAGTGTGAAGGAGTCTCAGTTTGTAGATCAGTATCATCAGCTTCCTGAAGAATCTTTACTAAGATTGATTTTGAGGGGCTTCTGGGTGTCTCAGTTGGTTAAACGTCCAACTTCGGCTCAGGTCATGATCTCATGGTCCATGAGTTCAAGCCCCATGTTGGGCTCTGTGCTGACAGCTCAGAGCCTGGAGCCTGCTTTGGATTCTGCGTCTCCCTCTCTCTCTGCCCCTCCCCCACTCTCTCTCTCTCTCCCTCTCTCTCTCTCTCTGTCTCTCTCTGTCTCTCGCTCTCGCTCGCTCTCTCAAAAATGAATAAACATTTTAAAAAGTTAGAAAAATAAATAACTACAATGGATTTAAGTGACTAACTCGGGCACAGTAACCTTATGCTGCAGAGTGGAAGAGGCTATTCTGATGGGGCCATCTGGGTGGTGACATTTGAGGAGGAGGCTGGGTGTCTGGAACATCTGGAATACAGTGAGAGTGGTAAAGGCAGCCAGAAGGTGGGGTAAATGTGGCCCGTGGGGCTTTGGGGGATGCTGGGGAGGAGGCCGTGGCCACGGTCCAGGCACAGGTGGTGGTGGCCGGGATCCAGCAGCAGGCAGGGGAAGTGGGTAGAATCCAGATCCACCTTGAAGGGGGGAGTGGTAGGATCTGCTGGGGGATGAGACGTGCCAGGAAAAAGACAAGGCTGTTGGCTTTGTTACTCCAAGTCCACAGCTACCGCGTTGGGGAGAAAGGACTAGAAACCCAGGCTCCCGACATTGGTCAGATACTCTCTCTGTCATCCGTTCATTTGAAAGCATTTATTGAGTTCTTGCTGTGTGCCTGTGCTGGGCACTGAGACCTGCTGTGTGGCCAGGGAGCTTCCATTCTCGAGGGGAAGGCAGATGCCAATCACAAGGGTCTTAAGAGCCCATATCATCACATGGGTGCAGAGAAGCTGGGTGCCCTAAGGACACACGTCAGGGGACCTCACTCCTCCAGGCTTCTTGCCGAAGGACAAAGCTGGACCAGAAAGATGGCCAACACCTCTCAGGTCCAGGGAGCGCGCCGAGCAATTTATAACAGTGCTCCCATGCCACTTTGGTAAGAAACCTACAAGGAAGGAACTGTTTTTATTCCCCTTTTACAGATGAGACAACCCAAGGTTCCGTGGGAGGGGGTTGGTTGGCCAAGGTCACAGCTGGCAGAACCAAGATACAAACCCTGGGCTTTGGATCCTAAGTTTCATCCAGTTCTCTGTTCAAAATCCTCTGGTGTCAGCCCCTTCCCATTACTGCCTGGAGAAAAATAGACGTGATTAATAAATCGCTGTGTCGAGTAATAACCATGTTCTACCTCGAGACAGTCCCCTGTGATAGAAGCAGGTGTGTTTTTTTTGGTGGGGGGGAGGTGGGGGAAGCATAAGGGAAACTTGATGAAAGTCCAGAATTTTCCCCGTGAAGTCCACATGACCTTTAATTACTTACAGATTTAATAGAATATCACTCCACATGATTTATTCCACTGAAAGATTGATTAGTAATACAACTTGAATTGCAGTTCATCTCCCCATGCAATTTAAGATGATTTAGTGCCAAATAAAGACTAACCCCAAAGGCCTTGCTTCAAAGAGCCGCTGTCTCCCTTGTTGTTCTAACGCATTTGGGAGAAATTGTGAGTCCACTGGTCAGAAAGCAATTCGATCTTTCCTGGCCTTCAACTAAACGAGGATCCGGATCCTTCCAACCTTGACGGGGGTGCGGGCTTGATTGGGGTCTGGGTCACTTTCTTCTGGCCCCGGGTCTCTCAGCTTTGGCATCATGGACATTCGGTCTGGACCCACCTCTGTTGTGGGAAACCATGCTGGGTATTGTAGGATATTGATTAACATGCCTGGCCCCCACCCACCAGATGCCACTAACACCGTCCCCAAGTTGTGAAAACTGTAAATGTCCCCAGACATTGCCACATGTCCCCCTGGGGGGCGCAGAACTGTCCCTGGCTGAGAACCACACTGATCTAGACCTCACTAAAGTGGGGAACCAAAGCGTATTCTTTAGAAAAGAGCAAACGAGCACACTTAAAATCTCACTTGTGCACGTACAGTTGAAAGCAGAGAAACTTGGGCATCTGGGTTCCTCAGTTGAGATTCCTATTCTTGATTTTGGCTCAGGTCATGATCCCGGGGTCATGGGATCGAGCCCCACGTTGGGCTCTGTGCTGAGTGTGGAGCCTGCTTGGGATTCTCTCTCTCCCTCTCTCTCTGTCTCTCTCTCTCTGTCTCTCTCTCTCTGTCTCTCTCTCTCCCTCCCTCCCTCTGCCCCTCTCCCCTGCTCACGCACACACCCCCCCCCTCTCCCAAACAAAAAGAAAACGAAAGAGGGGAAGCTTTCTCCAAGGGATACATCGTTCCCTTTCATTTCCTTATCTCTTTGGTCCCCGTTGTTACATAGACAATACCCTTCGGATGCCTCCAGGGAGACCCTCGGGGGACGGACACTGTGGACCTCGGGGTTTCACCAGAGGTGTTGAGCAGGACACTCTGTGCCCTGGCAGCGGCCGGTGGGTTTCTTCTCTTCCGCATTCTGGATCGTGCCTGAACCAAAGGGACTCCCCAGGCCTCCAGATGAAAAGCCAAGTGGTCGGAAATGTGGCTCCCTTAAGGCAGTCTGAGTTCTCGGGCCAGAGGAACACACGTTGTTCCATTCAGCGGCTAGACTCCACCAGCTTCTGGGGTTTCGGCTTTGGGGAACCCCTGTCCCTCCAGGATGACTTCTGATGTCCCTGTGTGTGTGCACGCACGTGAGCCCGAACACGTTGCAAGCACTAGTCATGGAAATTTGTGGGACAGTCCTGCTGTCGGCACCCTCTCCCCTTTTCCGTCTTAGACAACAAATAAAACAGCCCAGTTCTCCTCTGCGGCAGGACCACCAAGGCTGAGCAAAGGGCCGCCAGCCCCCTCCCGAGGGTTCCCCTGCACTCTGTTCCACTCGCCTCTTTCAAGGACGTCTCAATGAGTGGCCTTGTTGAGACGTCCACTAAGGCCCAGACTAGAAGGGACCATTAAAAACAGTTTAATCGGAACAAAAGAAGTTCTGTTCTCATTGTCCCCCTGGTTGCAGTTTGGATGCAGCCGCTGAAAACGTATCTGCACCAAGCAACAAACCGGGATCCAGCCACGCTGCCGAGTTCACCCTCCGCAGAGATTTCTGGATGGATCCTTGGAGGAGATAATTTACAACTGAAGCAAAACACAAGGAGAAGCCTTTTTATTTGGCACAAATGTTTCCTATTAAAAGCCTTCGCAAGCCCCCGGTAACTGGAGCTCTTCCCCCACCCCTGGACAAGCTCAAGGTGATCCTAGCAAGGCACACAGAATTCTGAAAAGAATTCTTGGTTTGGATGCTGACCCTGTGTGCGAGGAACAGTGTGGAATTGGACCGTGGAAAAGCATACGGAGGCACAAGCATGCGAAAGAGGAGTGTCTTTGGGTTGATTTTAAATGCCTGTCTTGAAATCTTGGTGGTGAGCAATTTTCTGCCGCTGAGAAGCTCCAAACGGGCAGGGGCATTTGTGGTAAACCTCCAGAGCCTTCCGGAAACAGGGAGAATTGCCCCAAAGTGGAGCTTTTGGCGTGTCGTGCGGGATGGGAACTGCCGGGGCCAGTTCTCTGGGACATCAGGTAAGTTTGGTGCCATCTGTTCTTTGGAACGCACCCCCTCAAAGAGGCCATTTTAAATGCTTTGGTTCTCCTTTTCATCCGTTTTTCATTCTCATTTTCATTTAATTGAATTCTAGGTTTGATTTTAATTTAAGATTTTATGTACAGGCAAGGATGGAATTTCTAAGGACGACTGGGTTCAGAAGCTCATCTCACCCGACCCGTGGATTCCTGCTCCACGCTTCCAGAAGGGTGAGCCCGCCTGGTTGTGGGCCTTCTCTCGCTGTGCGGGGGTTTAACGCAGCTCGGCACCTTTCTCGTGCGGGCTCGCGAGCAGACGGAAACCAAAGGAGTCACAGGGACCAGTCTTACCGTTTTGGGACTCAACTTGGGGCAAAAGGTGACCGCTAAGGTCTGAGGCGGACCCTTGATGCGCAAACACCCAGGAACTGGCCAGAAGGCCGCAGGGCCACAGTTGGACCAAAACCCTTCTGCGTGATGGCGGATAAAAGCCGCAAAGAGAATTCGGTACCAGATCGGTGTCATCGCCGTTTTCCCCCCAGTGCCCGGCAGCCAGGGGTGCGCAGGGACCCGTCCTCCTTTGACCCCCGAGGAATTCCTGAGTAGGAATTACGAGGCTGCCGCGAGGACCAATGCCGGAGACTCGCCACCATTTTTCAAATAATCGTCCTACACCAGGCGCTTCATGGACCATGGACCGTCTCTCTGAGTCTTCCAGGCAATGGGAGGGAGAAAAAAGGAGAGTGGCGACTCTGCCCACTTTACAGACGAGAAAATGGGGCCGCAGAAAGGTGCAGGCTCGCGCAGTTGGCGGCAGGTCCCGGTCCCCCAACCACGCTCTGAGTGAGCAGGGTCTCGGGCAGGGGGTCGGTAAACGTTTTCCGTTTTCTGTAAGGAGTCGGATCGTAAATATTTCTGACTCTGCAGAATGTACGAGCTTTGTCACAGCCACTCAAATCTGTCGTCAAACACGAAAGCGGGCTGAGAGAAGAGGTAAGCAGGTGGCCGTCGCTGCGTTAGTCAAACCTTATTAACCAAAATAGGCGACTGGATGTGGTGCGCGGGCCATAGTTTGCCGCCCCGCGATCTAGTCCCTCGACCACAGGCAAACAGTCGCCACGTCACGAGGACGTCGGGAGACCGGAACCAGTCAGGCTGGCGGCACGTCGAGACCGGTGTTGCCGTGGTCGCTGACCCCACGTCCATCCTCCCTCGCCTCCTACCAGAACCGGCCAGAAGTCCTCACCGGTTGGCCTCTGGGGCAGCTAAGCGTGCCTCTGTGACCCCGTGCTGGCCGATGAGATGCCCGGAGCTGGGCAACCCATGCAACCGTGAGGCCGTAGGCCACGGGCTGAGGGCAGCAGCGTGGGGTGACCAGGGGGGAGGACGTCCTCCCCCTACGCTTCCCGTGGGCGGAACGCACATCTCCTCTCACGTTTCTGACGCACACAGCCAGATGCGATCCTACGGGTTCAAATACCGGGTCCAGCGCCGGGCGCAAAGTGGATTCTTAAGAAACAAAGTAGAGTCACTTCTTGGTCAAGTCAGAAGGGAGGTCTCTGACCCTCTGGGGCATCCTGAGTGATGGGTAAGGTAGGAGGTGATACGTTCTGGCCCGAAGGCAACGTCAGTGCCCCTTTTTCCCCCTCAGTTCCGGGAACAGTTGGGAAGCTGTCGGGGAGTAGGAGGAGAGAGCCTACGTGTGCTCCTGCCACGGCCGCGTTCACAAGGTCATGACTGTGGCTCTCCGTCTCCCGAAGACAAAGATGACCTCTGAATCATCTTCACGGCCCTGGGTGGTGGTACTGAAACTCACCCACCATGTGCCTGTGGACGGTTGGGGTGGAGCCTTCTTACCACCCCCCACCCCACCCCCCCCCAGGGATGGTTAATTTTAGGTATCACCTTGACTGGGCTAAGGGAGGCCCAGATGGCTGGTAGACCATTATTTCTGGGTGTGTCTGTAAGAGTGTTTCTGGAAGAGGTTAGCCTTCGAATTGGTGGACCGAGTCGAGAAGACGGCCCTCATCGATGTGGGTGGGCATCCGATCCACGGAGGGTCTGAGTACTGCGACAATGTGGACGGAGGGCCAACTGGCCGTCTCTGCCTGAGCTGGGACATCGGTCTTCTCCCGCCCTTCGGCGTCTATGCCGCTGGCTCTCCGGTTTTTCCTACTTGGACCAGAACTTACACCATTGCCTCCCCTGATGCTCAGCCCTAGACTGGATTATACACCGGCGTCCCAGTTCTGCCCCAGGGCATAGGTCTCTTGTTGGGTTGAACCAGTTCCCGACTCGGGGGTGGGCAGGTGACCCAGGCCGGGAAACTCAGGTGCTCCGTTCCTTGGCCCAAGACCCGGATGTCCTTTTTTTGGGGGGGGGGGGGGGGAAGCAAGAATCTCTCTGTCTCCACCATGGTCACCAGCTGGCACTGTCCATCTAGAGCGATCGGTGGCTGAATCCCCTCCCGCCCCCCCTCCCCATGCAGAGGATGCCAGTCCGTGGTAGGAAACAAGGAAGCCAACACGAAGACAGATGCCAAGTCAAAAGACGGAGCTGGAGGGCTGGAGAGAACAGAGCTGCAAATCAGAGGTTGCCCCGTGCGCCCTGGGAGCCGGCACTGCCTGGACAGTGCTGAGCGGCACCGCTCTGATTTGGGCTCGTGTCATCGGCACTCGATGCCCTCCTGACTTAATATAACAGCTCAGGGAAGCGCTGTACTTTAATTAAAGGCCGAGAAGCTCTGAAATGAAGAAACCTGTCTGTCCTTCTCCGGCTCGTCGTTTCCTAAGCTGACCCGACCGGGAAGTGCCTTTTCCATGTACCACGTTGCGTACGTTTGATGAACGGCGAGAAAAGAGAGGGTGTTCCAGGCAGTGAGGCAGCAGAGGCGGGGAGGTGACACTCGCGACATCAAACTCATCTGGGAAACGGAGCTGCGGGGTGGCTGCTCGGAAGCCAGGTGTAGAGAATGACCCCGCTCCCCACCTCCCAGCTTCCTGTGTGTTTTAGGGTTCTGCTCCTGAGTGAGGAGATCTGTCTCCACGTGGGGCCATTTTCACAAGATGACCTCTGTGAGTCACGTTCCATTGTTTTATCTTTAAAAATTCTGCCACAGAGACAGACCCCCCCCCCCCCTTTTAAACACAGGATGGCTTTATCTTCTCAGTCTGTTTATCGCTGAATGCCAACAAGGATTTCGGAAATCACAGATGCCTCGAACTAACCTCTAAGAGGGACTCAGTGTGGCCAACCTCAATTGATTTTTTTTCCCCCTTCGAAAATGGAAACGAAACAACCAAATGTCTGCAATTAAATGTTCTGGTTATAACGAAGCTTTTGAACCCCTGTAAATCATCCTTTTATTTCTCTGGCTCCCACCCCCAACCTCCAGCAAGTTCCCACAAGGCGTTTGGGAATCAAAGAATATTACCCCATAAAAACAAAATCAGGGCCGTGGTGCCAGAGACATGGGAGGACATGGGACACATTACAGCCGGGAGGTGGGGGTGGGGGCGGTGGCTCCAAGCGCTGACCCTGTCTACCATTCATGGGAGCCCCGAAGAAAAATCCTCCTCGGACTGGGCATCCAAACAGCAGCTGCAGCAGGAGAGCTGGGTCTGAGGTGACTGCAATCTTTGCAACCTCTTTGATGTCTGGGAACGTCGTGCTTCCTGGTTATGCAACCGCAGATAGCTTCCTGGGAGCACACTCTTCAAAGGCGGCCGGGGATGGGTCTGGCTAAAGACCATCCTGGGCTTCCGACCAGAAGCGGACGCATACATGGCTGTACCCGTGTCTGGACTCTGCTCCGGGACAGGGGCCCCGGGCTGGGGGCATGGGCTGACTTCTTTTGGCTGTCAGGATGAAGCACCCACTCAGGCCAGCCCAAGAGGGTGATGGGGTCATACAGACGCCGGGGTCCGGGGGTCTGGGCACAGGGATCCATCGGGCCCCAGGAAAAGCTGGGGTTAGAAGGAGTTTCTGGGGTCAAGTGGTCCAGGTGCTCTTGGGATTCACCCCTGGGTCTTTGTACGTGGCGTCGCCTCCTTCGGGGTCACCCTTTCCCTGTTTGTCACATGCCTGGCTTCTCAGACGTCACCTTGGCAGAGAGCCTCTCCCTTGTCACCTGAACACCCGAACCCATGGTCGTTGTAGTCTATCCCCAACTGTCAAGGCCATTGTGCCACCCCATCCGCCCTAGGAACACTGGGTGCCACGGTGAGCCTCTCAGGAGCACCTAGCGGGGACAATGCTAGCTAGCGACAGCTGGCAGGAACAATCCCGGCTCCTGATTCGGAGACAGGCGGCGTTCCGGACAGAAACCGAGGTGTCAGGGAGTTCGTTCATTCTCTCAGCGGGCATTTGTCGGTCATGCACTACAGGCAGGACGCTTTCTGGGCTCGATTTACGGTGGTGCACAAGTCAGACCAAAGCCCATGCCTTCGTCCCCGTGGGGGAGAGACAAGAAAGCAATGAACATGTAACTCTGTGATATTTCAGGTGGCAGTATGTATAAGCGTGTCCCACACACTTTGGGACATACTTACATTTAAAAATGAGGCATCATCGTTGATCGGAAATGCAAACGCGCCTGGGTGTCCTGCGTTTTTATGTGCTAAGTCTGGCACCCTTACTCAGTGGTCAGTCATCGTGTGAGCCACGGAAATAAAAGTTGCGGCTGGCTTTATGGAGAGGTGTGGGTGGAAGGCAGAAGGCAGTCAGAAGCAGTTGGCCCAGGTTTTAAATGCCGGCACTGCCCTTTGTCCTGGCCAAGCTCTTTGACTTCTGGGCCTTTGATATCTCCATCTGCGAAGCGGGAGACAGAACATCTAATTTCGGGCTGTTGGAAGATCCAAGATAATCCGCGATGCGCCCGGCACCACATAGTTTGTGTCGTCAGTACTGACCCTCATTATTCTTTGCATCATAGGTAACCCGAGCTCGTATCTGTTCATCTTCCCGAACTATGTTTTCACATGAGTCAGGACTAACCTATTTAGAGTGAGGGTTGATTAAGAGGGAGGCAATAAAGATAACACTAAAGCAGGAGGAAGAGCATTTTTTTTTTTATATAAAAAAGACTGGGCAGGAACACAGCGAGGGAGGCCAGAGAAGGAAGAAGAAACACGCATGGGGACATGTATAATATGGGACAGTGAAGGGTTCCCAGGACCCTGGGAGCCAGAACCCCAGAGTTGAATGCCAGCTCTGTCCTGACTCACTGGGAGACGTTGGGCCCCACACTTTTTCTGTGGGTCTCGATTTCTCTATCTTCAAGATGAAGGACACGATACACACATTTGCAGGATTTGGGTTGCAACCGCCGGAAACTCACTACACGGTGGCTTAAACGATCAAACGATCTTTTTCAATAAACGAAGAAATAAACGTTTAGTCTCAGTACGTCTCAAATAAAGCGTGGGACGTACTTAGACTGAAAGTCGTTCATTATTGGGGCGCCTGGGTGGCATCCGACTCCGGCTCAGGTCACAATCTCGCGGTTCGTGGGTTCGAGCCCCGCGTCGGGCTCTGTGCCGACAGCTCGGAGCCTGGAGCCTGCTTCAGGATTCTGTGTCTCCCTCGCCCTCTGCCCCTCCCCCACGCGCTCGCGCGCACTCTTTCTCTCCCGAAAATAAATAAAAGATTAAAAAAAAAATCGTTCATTATTTGTCCGAAATCACATTTAACTGGGCATTCTACATTCTTCTTTGTTAATTGGAGCAATTACAGCCACCCTTCCTCGCTCTGTTTAACCGGAGAAGCTCTGTTTCTGTTTTCTGTGTCGAGCATATGTGAAAAGCGTCCTTGATCAAAAGTTCCAGCTGCTGAAAAAAAGAGGCCTGTAAACTTTAGACTGACATGATTCCCGTGGCCCCTTCCAGCTCCCTGATGCTGTATCCTGCAGGCTTGTAGCTGTAGGCAACAGAAACCATCTGGGGCTGACGGGTACAGGAAAGGAGTTCACCAGAGGATCTTGTGGGGCTCACAGAAGTTCCAGGAAGGCCAGAGAACCAGGTTGGGGGTCTCTGCAGTTGGGAACATGGCCCCAGATGGTTCTGCAGAACGGCCCAGGCCCAGGCTAGCGGCATCTGACTGGCTGGGACCTGGTCACATGCTCTGGTTGCAAAGCAGGCTGGTCCAGGGCATCACTCATCTGGGGGTGGGGGGGTGGGGGGTGGGGGTGGGAGGCTGCTTCCCAACATGGGAGATTCCCTGAACACAAGGGAGGACTCAGACGCAGAGGGGAGGAGGGAGACCCTTGGAGGCAATGGCAGTGAAGGCTTAGGGTCCTGGAGAGAGAAATCTGGGTTTTGATGTTTGTGGGGGAATTTTCTGAGCTGGCGGGGGGGAGGGGCGCTGCTTTGAAACGCACAGACCTTGGGGTCCTTTGGTGTGGGGAGTGGGGAGGCTGCATACACCCTCCAAACCCAGCAGAGACCTATACAGGGACAGTGGCAAACTGGAGTCTGGCATCTGGCTGGTAGATGGGTTTTCTTTGGTCTCACAGTTGAAAAACAAATTGAATTAGCTGCCCATACACACTGAGAGCCGTCACATAAAAGCAGGGTTTCCGCTTCTCTTGAAAGTTAGCATTCTGTGGGAACGTCAGAATACAATTCCTGGATGGCACCCCCCCCACGCCCCCACAGGAATGTGGCTTCCAGCTCGCCCTCTCCCCAGCCCTCCCTGTTAGATCTGGGCCCCGGGTCCCTTCCTTCTGTTGTGTTTGTCTCGTGTGTGGTCTCCTTTAGTGGAAGAGGAGGAAAGTTAATTCTAACTTCGGAAACGCAGAGTCCTCACACCGGGCGGGCGACATCAGCACCCCCTGGGAACCGAGTAAAGGTGCAGAATCACAGGGCCCACGGGGACCAGGGGTGTGGGTATGCGCATTTTGACAGCTGCGGGGCGGGGTGGATTTGGGAAATTCAACAGCATGGTCAGGATGGAGAAGGTTTGCTTTCGGATCAAGCGAGGGGGAGAAATGATCTGCTCCCAGGCCACTCAACCACCAGGTGCTTCAAAGCCCGGGCTGTGTAGACAGATGCGGCTTTGGATGATGGTCTCCTCCTGAATGAGTAGCGTGACACTCTCAGAATCCCAGTCTGCTTCTCTGTGGTCCGAGAAGAACAGACCGGCGCCTGGGGGAGGGTGACGTGGGCTTAGGCAGCGAACGGTGTGGCAGGTGCCCCACTTCGAGCTTGCCAGCCGCTCACGTCTGGGAAGGAGGAAAGGGCTTCTTCTGCCGCTCAACCAAGAATAGTAAATGCTCAAAACCGGTTCCTTCGACTGAGGAAGAAACAACAGTCGTGCCAGTAAGAAACAAAACCGAAGCTTTCTCCTGGCTCTTTGGGAGACCCTGATAAATAAATCTATCTGGGAGCATCAGCTTTCCCTGGAGCGAGTGTGTGTGTGTGTGTGTGTGTGTGTGTGTGTGTGTGTGTGTTTTCCATCTGCAACTGTGGCTACTGCCACACGCACTGAAGACCGATAGGAGCTGTTTCGTGTCTTACTCCTCTGTTGAAAAATTTGTGCAAAGCCCCAGGGAAAGCGAGCTTGAGTCTGTATCTCCAGCGCAGTGAAAGGTCTGCATGGAAAGCCACATTTCATTACAGGAGTGCTAAAATAATTTCCTCTCTGGGGAAAGTAGACACACACACACACACACACACACACACACACACGCACACGCGGATCTGCACACAAGGATGTGAAACCCTGTGCACGAGGAGGCTCTCGGCCCCCTATTCCCCGCGGGCGTCTGACGTCCGTCCAGGTCATCAGGCCATGGCCAGGTGGGGAGACAGAGGGAGCAGCTCGCTAGACTGGCCAGGCTGGGGAGAGGGTGCCCCCGGGGAGCCCCCAGGGCCGCTGAACTTCTGCCGGGACAGGTGGTACAAGGGTTCTGCTGGGGAAGACGAAGTCCCTACCTCCCGCTGAATCTGAGCGTCAGCAGCATTACTTTTTTTTATTGCCTTCGAGACACACGCTGACTTGGTCAAAATCGCTCCGGCAAGATGTGAGCGATGATGTATGAAATGAAAACTTGCCCCAGCGCTGAGAGCCGGGTGTGGACTCTCGGCTGGGCCTGGCCAGACACAGCGATACCCCTCACGTTTCCAGGCTGTCTTTCAGCCAGGCGAAGCAGGCCCCAGGTGTGGAGTAGAGAGGGCGGATCCGGTTACGGCCGGCCGGGCAGTCCTGCGCTGGGCGCCCAGCTCAGGGAACCACAACCGGGGTGGGGGCTGGGGCACCGGCTGCTGGGAAACCAGATAGGCCCCCGGGAAGTTCCTGGGCCCTGGATGGCACAGGAGGGGCGCCGGGGGACAATGAGGGGGTCAGAATGCAAGCCTTGCCCTTTGATCTCTACTACTGTGATCGTGCTCTGTTCTCACCCCTCACCCCGGCTCTCGATCTCTCATAATCGGGAGAAACTGACTTTTCTCTGCTTGGCCAAAACCAGACCCTCACGAAGAATTGTGTTGTCGTTGTTGAATTTTTTTAATGTTTATGTTTGAGAGAGAGAGAGACAGAGCGTGAGCAGGGGAGGGGCAGAGAGAGAGGGAGACCCAGAATCCAAAGCAGGCTCCAGGCTCTGAGCGTCAGCAGAGTGTGATGCGGGGCTCAAACCCACGAACCACGAGATCATGACCTGAGCCGAAGTCGGTCTCTTAACCGACTGAGCCACCCAGGTGCCCCAGGATTGTGGTTTTTTTTTTTTAATTTTTAAAATGTTTTTATTTATTTTTGAGACAGAGACAGAGCATGAGCAGGGGAGGGGCAGAGAAAGAGGGAGACACAGAATGGGAAGCAGGCTCCAGGCTCTGAGCTATCGGCACAGAGCCCCACGAGGGGCTCGAACTCACAGACTGTGAGATCATGACCTGAGCCGAAGCCGGACGCTTAACCGACTGAGCCACCCAGGCGCCCCTGTTGTTATTTTTAACTTAGAAGGCTTTCCTGTTAACATATTTTCCTTTTCATCCAGATCGTAACAGACACTTCTCAAATGCTTTCTCTGTGCCCCAGTCACCTTGCAAAGCACTTTACGTGAATTGCATTAGCTTCCAAATCCTTCTGGGAACCGTAGGAGAAAAGTGACCCTAGGAAATGGGCGCTAATAGCCTCCCATTATACAGACAGGGAAACTGAGGCACAGAGCGCTTAAATCTCTGAGACACAAGGGCAAGTGGCAGGGCTGGGGTGTGAAACCAGACAGACAGGCTCCCAGGGCCAGGCGGCTAGCTCCCCTCTCCCCGACTTTCTCTAAACAATCTCCAAGATTCTGATGGTGTCTTCAGCTCTCAAACCAGCATCCCATACATTCCCGGCCAGATATTTCTCGCCTGTGTGTTGGCATTCATTCATTCATTCATTCATTCATTCATTGGTCCAGCAAGCATTCACTGAGGGCTGGGTGCAGTGCTGGGGACTCCTGTGGGGGAGGAAGCAGGGAAAATAAAGAACACACCCCCTCCCCCAGCGTGGATGGCAGGAAAGATAAAGCTAAATCACGTTGTGGGAATTCGGAGGGAACCTTATCTTTGCCCAGATCTTGGATATGGAGAGCATGTTTTCTCTTCGCCTTGCATGAGAAAAGACGGAAGGGTCTGGGGGTGAGGGGTCTGGGAGACACCTCGCCCTGGCGCCTGCATGGTCAGCCCTCGGTGAACTGTGCTTTTCAGGTATTGGTTCTGCTTATTTTGCTATTCATTCAATGGGCACTTACTGAGCACCTGCTGTGGGCCAGGCTCCACTGGGCTCCCGGTGGGATGTGCCGGGATGTGCCGAGGGGTGAACCATAATCCTGGCTTCAGGGCCTTCCTGGGGTTGAGGGGAGCAGGGCAGATGCTGACCAATCAGTTGTTTTCATATGTAAATCGGTAGCTCCAGCACCTGCTGCCCCTACCCCCTGCCTCCCTCGCTGGCCACCATCCCCCTGAAAAACTTAAGAGTGGATTAAAAAGCAGACAGGGCTGCAGCAGAGGACTGGGGAAGAAAGTAACCTCCTTCATCTCAGCCGGTGACGGAAGTGAGCTCAGGGGCAACAAAGCCCCGCGTCTGTTCCTTGTTCTGCACAGCCTGTGCACCTGCTGGTCGCTCTGCCTCGGATGCCTTTCCCTGGCGAAGCTGGCTCTCCCTCCTCCTTCCAGGACGCAGGTCAATGGCAGCTGGTCCAGGAGATCTCCTTCCCACTGCCTCATCCTGTTGACTTAGCCCCGTGGCTTATCACAAGATGATCTAGGGCGCGCCCCTCACCCGTGGACTCGGGAGGCCCGCCAGCACTCCTCTGACTGCCTCCGCAGGCCCCCGCGTTTGCTTCCTACCCACCACGATGCCCGTTTGGGTCTCTGCTCCCTGACCCTCCTGTGTTCCCTGTGCTGCCCGGCCCCGGCTGAGTGCACCACATCCTCCTCCGAGAGAATCGAGGGACAGCACTGCCACCCCTCCGGACCTCTAAGCCCGTTGAAGCTTCCCGCTTCGTCTCCTCTGGGCTGAAAGCCAGCTTTGCGATGGAGGCCGCCGTGCGGGCTCGCTCTCTGCGGTGCCCTCCAGCCCAGCACTGTGCTTGGCACTGGGACGGGCGCGTAATTTGCAGGGCCCAGTGCAAAATGAAAACAGGGGCCCTTTGTTCATAGATTAGGAAGAATTGCAACACAGAAGCAGCAGAACATTAAGCCAAGCGTGAGGCCCTTTTGAGCTTTGGGGCCTGGGCGTCCCCACGGTTGCCCGCCCAGGAAGCCCACCCTGCCTGACTCGGAGGAAGTCCTTCACAAACCTTTGTTGAAGGAAGGAGTTAACGGATAAAGGGCAGGTGGAGGGGGCTTTCAAAGGGCCTTGACTGACAGGTGGGCAGAGGGGCCTCAGGACCTGTTCCACCTGGAAGCCAGGGGCCTAAGAAACATGAATGGCTCTGACCTGTAAGCCTTGTAGATCTCTTCTCCTTGCCTGGCCTCCGGCCTCTCTTCTCCGGCTGCCATCTTGTCTAAAAGCCCCCAAAGGACTGCATGGCAGAACCATCTCTGCTCCGGAAAACTCTAGAAGGCCAGGTTTATCTCGACCAACCCCGGAGCTTTCTCCTGTTCCCAGGTGAGGCTTAGCCAGACTGTCCCCCCACCCCCCACCAGCCGGGGCTCTTGTCTCCCAAACTCAATACTTTACCTTCCTCCCAAACTCTTGTGGTGGCCCTCCATCTAACCCACCATCTGGGAACTCCTAGCTTCCGGATTTGCCTCTTTGGGGCAGTCCCAGGAGGGGAGGGAGGCAAGGTTGAACTTGTACCCACGGCCTCATTCGCACTCCGGGGGAGTATTTTGCTCCCGTTTTTACGGATGAAGACATCAAGGTTCTGAAGGGCAGTAATTTGCTTAAGTTCTCCAAACATCATCCAAGGCGTCTGTGTCCACGCCCAATAGTGCTGGGCCCCGAGGAGCTCAGGATGTTTGTGGGGTGAGGGAAGGCCAGGAGGGAAGGAAGGAGGTCTCAGGCACAGAGCCACAGAGGGGAACTGGGTGCAAGGTGGATCCTCAGACGATGCCAAGCCAGGGGCTGATGGGGAAGGGCGGACATGGGGTGGGGTAGGGGCCAGGGTATTCAGTCCCAGGCTCGGGAGTGCTAGGAAGTAAAGGGGGGGGGGGACACGGCAGAGGGGAGGAGGCGAGGCAGGTTCTGCAGCTCACACAATTTCAATCCTTCAGCAGATAATGATTTTGCGGCCACAGTGGCTACCAGGACCCGGGTCCAAGGCGCAGCGGGTACAGAGGAGGCTCAGAGAAGCCAGGCCTGGGTCTCCAGGGTGGGGGACTCCGTTTCCGGTGTGTGTGTGTGGGGGGCACGAGACAATAAAGGCAGCACGAATAACTCAAAACAGGAATCCAGGCGGTGAGGGGGAGTTCAAGAAAACACAAGAAGTGACCTTACCTCTCCTGGTCCGGGAGGAAGTGGCACCCGAGTGGCACTCGGAGGTGGAGGGTTGGCTATCGGAGCTAGGCACAGAGGGTGGGAAGGGAGAGAATTCTGGGCGGGGGGGGGGGGGGGGTCAAGAGCGAAGGCTGGCGCTAAGCGCTGGGAGGCGCACAGGGGTCAGCGTGGCTGGAGTAAATGGGGGGAGGGGGCGTGGTGGAGCAGAGGGGCGGGAGGGACTCGGGGTCACCTCCTCCGGGAAGCCTTCTCGGATTGCTGCGCGGCCTCCGCACCCCCCCCCCCCCCCCCCCCCCCCCCCCCCCGCTTCTTCCCCTTCAGCCCGAGAAGAATCCCACCGGTCCCGCTCAGGCCTCCTCCCTGGCCGGACTCCGCGTCCCCAGAGGGCAGGGCCGGCTCGGATTCCTCCCTCCGCATCCCCGCGGCGTCCCGCCCGGCGCTGGGCACCCCGTGGGCACTCGGTAAATATTTGTAGAGCGCACTAGAAGGAATGAATGAACCCATTGGGCGCAGCTGGGGGGAGGGCGGGGCCGAGGGCAGGTGGGAGGCCGCGGGCGCGGGAGGGGCCCTTGGAAGCCCGTCCTCCTCCTCCTCCTCCCAGGCCCCAGCGCGTACCAGTCTGGAGCTCCCGAGGCGGCGTCTCGTGCGATCAAGGGCGCGCACCGCTGGGAGAGCGACTCGGGGCCCCTGCTCTCCGCGCCGCAGTTCGGAAGAGAGTGGGTCGCCGCCGCCCGAGGGCGAGAGCGCGAGCGGAGCCGGAGGAAGGAGCGCTCGCCCGCCCGCCGCCTCGCTGCCTCCCCGGCGCTCGCTCTGCCGGCTCCTAGATTTGCCGGCTGCTCCTCCCACCCGCGCCCGCCTCCTCGCTCGCTCGCTCGCTCGCTCGCTCCAGCCGGTTTCCGAGCCCCGCGGTGAGCCCGGGCGAGTGCGGGGCGAGGGACCCCGGGGCTAGCGCCGAGCAGGGGGCGGGGGTCCGGGCAGAGCGCAGCCGGCCGGGGAGGGGCCATGTCCGGCGCGGGCGCAGCGGGACCCGTCTGCAGCAAGTGACCGAGCGGCGTGGACGGCCGCCTGCCCCCCTCCGCCACCTGGGGCGGCGCGGGCCCCGGTGCCGGGTGCCCGGAGCCCGGGTCGCGCGTAGAGCCGGCGCGATGCACGTGCGCTCGCTGCGCGCCGCGGCGCCCCACAGCTTCGTGGCGCTCTGGGCGCCCCTGTTCCTGCTGCGCTCCGCCCTGGCCGACTTCAGCCTGGACAACGAGGTGCACTCGAGCTTCATCCACCGGCGCCTCCGCAGCCAGGAGCGGCGGGAGATGCAGCGCGAGATCCTCTCTATCTTGGGCTTGCCCCATCGCCCGCGCCCCCACCTCCAGGGCAAGCACAACTCGGCGCCCATGTTCATGCTGGACCTGTACAACGCCATGGCGGTGGAGGAGGGCGGCGGGCCCGACGGCCCGGGCTTCTCCTACCCCTACAAGGCCGTCTTCAGTACCCAGGGCCCCCCTCTGGCCAGCCTGCAAGATAGCCGCTTCCTCACCGACGCCGACATGGTCATGAGCTTCGTCAACCTCGGTGAGTGCGGGCAGGAGGGAGGGGGTGAGCCTCTAGGTCAGGACGGGGAGGGGGGGGTCCCTTTTTGCACGCAGCCCGCCCATCTTTACACTCCGGGCGGTTTGCAAAAGCGCAGTGCCGGCGCAGGGTCCGAGCCCCCGTGGACCCCAAGCAGCGCGCGCCCCAGGTAGGGCGAGCCGGGCTCCTTCGGCCCGTGGGAGTTTGGCGGAGGAAGGGGTTGGTTTGAAGCCCCCTCCGGGTGAAGTCGGCCGGCCGCACCTCTGGGGGGCCGGAGGCGCCGGGCCCGCCGCGGCTCAGTTCAAAGCGCGGGGCTGGGTCATGTGAGCTGTGCCGGGCCCGCGCGGCCCCTGCTACCTGGATTTAAAGGGCCCTGTTGGGCGAAGCTGCCTTCCCGCCTTTTCGGGGCCCCTCTCAGCCCCGCCTGGACCTGGCATCGCAGGCGTCGCACCCCCTTCCCCGCCGCGTGAAGCCCTACCTGTCCCCTCGCGGTGCGCCCGCCTTGGCGTGCGGCGCGCCGCCAGTGTCTCCGGGCGCCCTCCTGGCGGCCGGGCGCCCCCTTGCCTCCCAGCTCTCCTGGCGGGAGCTGGGGAAGAAACGGTGCCATCGCGAGCTTTCTATTTTAAATATTTAATGATAGGTCCCGGGCGGGCAGAATCCATTTTCGGCGTTTATCACGTGTGGCGCGCAAACCGCGGGTTTTGGCGATTGAGTGGCGCGGGATCTCCGAGCAGACGCTGCCGGGGGCGGCGGGGGGACCTAGCTCTCGCCCGGAGCCGCGATGGCCCCGGGGACGGGAGGCTGGCGCTGCGGCGGGGGCGCGGGGGCTCCTCCGTCTGTGCGCGCACGGTCACCCGACTTGCTCAAACTAACCCCCGGCCGCGCGCTGTAGGACTGATGGTCAAATATTTGGTTTCCCGAGATAACACGCCCCGATAGCGCTGTTTCCTGAGCCGATTTCATTCTACGTGTGTAACTTGCTGCGAAAATGCGAACGGAGCCAGGACAACAAACTCACGCCCACGGGCGCCGTGTCAACAGGGAGACGATACCGAAGCCCCCCGCTGGGGGCGCGGGGCAGGGAAGGGGGCGCGAGGGAGCGGGGATCAACCCTCACGCTTCCAGCACCGGATAAGGTTCCCTGAGTTCCCGGGTCGCCATTGTCTGTCCTAATAATAGCGAGAAATCAAATAGTGCAGCGACTCTCAGCTAGAAAAGGGTGGGAGGTTTAGATGCCGAAATAAGTTCAAGAAAGTTTAAATTATACTAAGCAGCCTGTTAGAGGGAGGCAGCTCCATATGTCCTGATTTAGAACAATCTCCAAGATGCATGAGGTGGAAAAAAGCAAGGTGCAGATCAGTGAGGTTACGTATGTGCTTGTATATCATCCGTTCCCCCTGGAAGAAGATGCCATGAACGTGAAATACATTTTACGGGGCGGGGGGGGGGGGTAGCCCTAGAGCTGGGGCTTAGGGAGTGCGAGCTGGGGTCTGATTTTTCATTGTCTGCACTTTTGTCTGTGTGCCTTTTTTTTTTTTTTTTTACAATGTGTATTTATGACCTACACCAGAACCTAAAGAAAAATTCCAAATATATTTATAAAAGCGGGGCTCTGTAACCATCCTGAAGCTGGGGGTTAGCCAAGGCCCTTTCTCTGGTGAGGGATTTATGGTATCTAATGCTCTCTTGGGTCCCCGTGACTCTCACTGAACGCAGCAGGTCCCAGGGGTGGCCCTCAGAGCTAGGCTGGGGTCGTTAGAAAGGTATATGTAAACCCTGGCTTCTGTGGAAGGCTTTGCAAACCCAGTGCAGAAAAGCACCCTGTTTATATGGATGAGCCTCGGTGGTCAGGGCTCCCCCCACCCCAGAGTAGGACTAGGCTGCTGACTGAGCGCCTCTGGGAACCTTGGGGCAGGGCTGTTTGCTCTCCCTTGGTGGTGGGAGCGAGCTGGGACTTGTTTGGGAAGGCCACAGCTGGGTGGTTCACCTCCTCTGGCTGAACACACACCTTTCAACCCGTTAGCCCCATTTCTTTCATCTTGAAAGGACAAAGACCGGCTTGTCTGAGCCTCTTAATCAGTCGGGCTGGCTTTGGGCTTTGTGGGACAGTCCTGACTTTCTCAGGTCTTGCTTTCTGGAACATCACTCCAAATTAGATGGCAGAGTGGCTTTTAACAGAGTGCGCTGACCTTGTTTTCTTTCTCTCGCCGTCCCTAGAACTCGAGGTAATTAGTTGGGTGAAGACTTGGGCTGCAGTTTGGCAAGACTCCTCCTGTAGATGCTTTAAGGTTGGCCTTTAATTTCTGCTGAGCAACAGTGCAGGAGTAAACCGCCCGTCCCTTCCATTCTGTCCAGGCTCCAGAATTTCTCCATGGGAGGGGCTTGGGGGTGGCAGCCGGGGGTGGAGGGGAGTGTGTAGGAGACTAATCTGGAAGCTAAGTTTGCAGAGGGAGCACATGGTTTTTCCTAGGGTTGCAAAGCGCAATGGATCTGTAACATACCAAGTTTTCTAAAGGTGCGTTTAGTCTCACTTTATCCAAGCAGAAGAAAATGTCATTTGTCCCTATCAGACCATTAGTTGGTATCATGCGGGGGACCTGGGGTGACGTTGGGGGGCTGTGGGTGGAGAAGCTGGCGATCTCCACCACCCTCTCCTCCCTCCACTGCACACCGCTGCTGTCCTGCATGCCGGGGAGACCTCTGCCTGGATTCTGAAGGCTTTTGCAGACCCAGTGCATTACTCTTCTGTCTGCAGCCAAACCCAGTTTTGTTCCTCTAAGTTGTTCTCCTTGGAATTCTAGCTTTTTGCCAGGCTGAGTGGGGTCTAAACTAGAGAAGGAGCTGGGAGAGAATGTACAACAAAACCAGGTGCTGAGAATGAGGACTTCAGACCCCACCTTGTGACAAAGACCAGCCTGTCTGATGAACCCCCCCCCCCCCCCCCCTCCGCACCGTGTAACGCTAGCTGAGCTGCAAGGGAGACTCCCATCTCAGCCTGGGCCCCTTGGCTTCAATGGCGAGATTTGTAAACTGGTTTGGATTAACAAGCCCCTGATTCCTCTGTGTAGAACTTAAGTTTTTGAATTCAAAACAGGCTACCTTCTCTGAAGTTGTCCCCAGGCAATGTGAGTTCTGCAGACCGAATCCAGCCAGAGCCCCCTACCATTTTTTTTTTTTTCTTTTTGCCTTTGGGGAAATCCAGCGGCCCCTTTTGGAATCTTCAAAAGAAGCCGGCCGGCATTAGGGGTGTACGATGGGTGTTCGTCTCCGGCCCAGGTCACGAAGGAAGCAAATTTGTTGAATCTTCGGAGCTGAATTAAAAAAAAGAAAAGGCTGGAAACCGGTCATTATTGGACTGCACGTATAAAAGTGGCTTTTGTTAATGCAGCCAAAGAGCGGGGAGAAAGAAGGCTGTGCAGTTTTTTGCTTTATACCATCTGGCTGTTCTTTTTGTTGACAAGTGTTTGGCATTAAGATCTCTCCTCTTGCCCCTTAAGAACAGGCCCTACCACTGTAGACTATTAGAAAAAGATTCTGTTACAGTTTAAAAATTTCCTTCAGGGAGTGCTTCGAGAAGGGAGCATGGGCTGGAGGCATTTGCAGCTGTAACCTGGCTTGTGTTAAAATTTGGAAGGGGCGGATCCACATTCCAGCACTTGGAGCGCAGGCCCTCACTGGTGAGCAGCTGGAGGTTAATATAGATGTCACACAGGCTTTCCCCCTTCTTTCTAGCTTTCTTTTCTTGTTTGCTGCACGGTGTCCTCACTCTAGGACTGCACCAACAGCTGTGTGCTTCGGAACCCTGGCGAAATCGCTCCCCTTAAACCTCCTTTTCCTGCTTCTTAAATCACAGATCTTCCCCCACCCCCACCCCCCACCCCTTTTCCCAAGGATGTATGTGCCCCGGACTTGAACTTTCTTGATCTTCTTTGTATGCCCTTCGGGAATCCAAGCAGGTTGAGGCCGAGCCCTGGGTGCCAGCCTGCTGTGGCTAGTTTGGGGTTTTGATTCCGGGGCTCTGCTTTGGTTGTGGAGTGGGGCGAGGGAGGTGGCCCGGATAGATTGATTTCAGGACTGCAAAGGGACGATTCTGTGAATGCCCAGAGAGAAGAAACCGCTCCTAAAGCACAGCTCTTGGGACGCCTGGGTGGCTCAGTCGATTAAGCGGCAGACTTGGTTTCGGCCCAGGTCGTGATCTCACGGTTCGTGGGTTCAAGCCCCACATCGGGCTCTATGCTGACAGCGCGGAGCCTGCTTGAAATTCCCTCTCCCCCCTCCCGCCCCGACACCCCTCACCTTCTCCCCCCTCCCCGCCATCTCCCCAGGAAGAAATGAACTCAAAAGTAAAACACAGCTCTCGTGAGCTGTGGGTCAGGGGCCTTTCATCCCGGGGTAGGGCTCTCAAACCCCTGCGAGATAAACCCAGCTGGCGTCCGATCCCCTGACGGCCAGGATGCCTGTGATGTGAGCGAATATCACATGTCCGCTGAACTCCGAGACAAGTGATGACTTCATTCCGGGGAGAGTCCCATCTAAGTTGATTGATCACCCCTATCGCTTTAATATCTTTTTTCCCTATTGGGTAAGGTCATATTTGGCCCATTGCAAGCATCACAGTGTCCTAACGCTCCCCCAGTCCCCACCCTCCCCAGACTGCCCATCCGTTTTGCCAAGTGAATATTTTGAATGGAGGGCCCGAAGGGCTGGCCATGCTTGTTTCTTTGCAGTCACTCTTCAGACCTAGCTGGGGGCTGTCGACACACCGTTTCTGGTTTCTGGCAGGCTGCCGCGTCACTTTGCCTCAGTGCCCTCAGGCAGTGTGGCGGGGGTTAGGGCACAGGCAGGGATGCGTGGGACCTGTCATGTTATTGTCAGAAGGAATGCAAAGAAATGCCGTGAAAACGTGGTGGTGGGCGAGCAACGCAGCTGTGTGTACTTCTTATAAAAGACTTAAGTCCCACTGGTAAAATCAATATATTGAATTGCATGACCCTCTGCTTTTAATTAGTTTGAATCAAATGTGCCGGTGCCATTTTGCCTCCTGTCGCCTTCATGGGGTGAGGAAATACCAATATTTACATAGAAACTGTTAATTTGTGGTGAAAATGATGGCACATTTAGCTTTACACACCCAAATTGCTCAGACTTGATGGATCCCAGAGCAATGTGGAGTCGCGGGGTGACGTCACCGGGGCGCGGGAGCAGGGCAGAGGCGGCCCCAGGAATGCGGGGTCGCCTGGACCCTGGATGTCGCGCGTGCAGGTGGGAGCTGCCGTGGGTGCGGGTGCCCGGGGATGCTGGTCTTCTACGAATTTGGCCGGTTCTTACCCGGTGAGCCAGAACTGGTGCGATTGACCCGTGCATCATCTAAAATCTTTCCTCGTGAGCATTCTTACAAAGCTGTTCAGCGGGCACTTGCCTTTCTGGTTGTTTTGAGTCCCTGCTCCCAGCATGCTGGGTCTTTTGTACGGGGCAGCTCAAGGCACAGTGCTTTATTTATTCCAGAGCTTCAGATGCTTTTCTTTCCAATTCCTGAAACAGTTTATAGAGGAAGGGGGGGGGGGTTCCTTCGCTGCAAACGATCCCGTGTATGATCACGGCTATTATGTGAACCATTTGGTATTAGCTGTGTGTTCAGCTGCAGTTGAATTCTGGGTTTTGCAGCAACTGGCATTTGACAAATAATATCTGACAAAAATGTGACTTGGTATTTCTTAATATGGAACAGATATTTTTTCATATATTTCATAGTTGACCTCCCCCCCCCCACCCCGCCCCCGACAGATTGCTTGAACCCAACGGGGGAATGACGCGGTGGGTGAACACCGGGGGCCCGCCGCCGCGTGTTCTTCCCCTCGCCAGAGGGGAGTGTTTATGATCTGGGGGGCGGGGGGGGGGGAGGACATCAGGAGCGCAAGAGTTTGACACTTACTTATGTGAAACTCCGAGAAGCATGTGCGATGCGGCCTTTCAACATTTGTAGCAGAAGGCATTGTTGGGAGCTGCGCAAAGCCTTCGCTGATCCGAGTGGAGTGGATTGAATTAATGACAACTCTGAGCACCAGTTTTAGGGTAATTGCTTTATTGTTTTGGAGCCAGGGTGCTTATAATCCGGTTCCTGTACAAACATGTTTAACGTGTGTTAATGCATTTGCAAACCAGAGCCTCTCAGCCCGGCCCTGCTTTCCATTAATTGATGTCGGTAGCATGGTACAGTATTTCAAAGGGCTGGCCAAGTATAAACTGTGTTTCCAATTTCCTTCCTTTCCTGTGTTTGGAATGCCAATGTTAATTTGTTCCCTTGCGGGAGAGGGGGCTTCCAACTGCAGCTTTCTATAAAGGGCTTCACGGTGAAGGTCTCCAGCCCTTGCTGATGCTTGGGGCTGCCTGGCCAAGTTTCCTGACACTTTGCAGCTAATTCTGGGTGATATATGGAGTGGGGGGTTGGGGGGCTTCACTGCCTTGTAACGGAAGTTCTCGGTGACAGCCGAGGGTGTGACTTGGCAAGGGAGAACGGCACGGCATCCGCCGCGATTTCTCCTTAGACACAGCTTAAACCCATGTGTCTGTTTCCTCTCTGGTTGCTGTGTGACCTTGAACAAGTGCCTTAACATCTCTGAGTTCGCGCCCTCGTTTTGTAGAGCTGGGTAACGATCCCCTCCTTCACAGATCCTGGCGAAGGCACAACCCTGTCACACACGTGTAGAGCCTGGCACACAGTAGGTGCGCACGAAACGGTGGCTCTCGTTTTTATTGTGGTGGCCACAGCACTAGTCATTTTGCCATATTGGTCTCGAGGTGAGGTTTTTTTAAAAAATTTATTTCTTAACGTTTATTTATTTTTCAGAGAGAGACAGAGAGAGAGAGAGAGAACATCAGTGGGGGAGGCGCGGAGAGAGAGGGAGACACAGAATCCGAAGCAGGCTCCAGGCTCCGAGCCGTCAGCCCAGAGCCGACGGGGGGCTCGAACTCACGCGAGATCACTCGAGATCTCGCGAGATCGTGAACTCACGGACCGTGAGATCATGACCCGAGCCGAAGTCGGACGCTTAACCGACCGAGCCCCCCAGGCGCCACCCCCCCATATGTGTTTTTTAGTACTTAAAATATTTAGGTTAAGCCACCCATGTTATTTTAAAGATAGCAAGAAAATGGCCCCCAAAACGTGTGTGTGTTCGCACACACAACGATTTCCTTCTTTCCGAGATCGATGAAATTTGAATGAGCACACCAAACTTCTTTGAGGATAAACAGAGTATAATGCTGACTATTCCTCTTGCTTTTAGCATCTATGGCTATTTAAAAATTTTATTTCCAGGGAAACTAAAACTTGGGTGAAGGTATATGGGAACTCTCTGTACTCTCTGTGCAACTTTTCTCTAAGTCAAAAATTATTCCAAAATAAAAAGTTTTAATTAAAAAAAAAAAAAAAGCCCAGCACTGAACTATTTCTTCCCACCCCTTCTGGAAGATGGTCAAAGTACAAATTGTCTTTTCCTTCAAGGGAGTGACAAGCCCAAAGCATTCATTAACAGAACAGCACAGCCTCCCCACTCTTTATTGGAGCAGGTGCAAGGCTGTCCCCCACTCCCCCGGCTGGGGTTAGGCTGCAACAAAACCCTGTGTGGATTCAGTGCGTTTAGAAGCCTCTGGAGACCCTGGGACGAAAGAGAACGTCTCCAGGGCCCGAGACGAGGGGTGGGCTTAATCACTCAAGGCTTCCAGTAAATTCCCTTCAGCTCTTTCTGCACTGCTCGAAAAATCTGCCTTAGTGAGTATTAGGTTTCCCTGCATCTTTGAGGTCACGTGTTACTCTTTCCCATCTTTATCTCCCCAGAGTGGCTTTCAAGTTCCAATCTTTTGTTGTCTGGCTTAATTAAATTTGGCTGTGAATAAAAACTTGCACTGTTTCCAAAATCGAGGACTCGCATGTTTTTTAAGCACTGGAGTTAGGCCTGTGCTGTGTTGTCATGCCAGCCTCTCGCTTGCTTTTATGTAGTTTGGAAAAAAAAAAAAATCTAAACACTTAGCGTGACAGTCAGCTTAGACTGGTTCTGTAATGGTCCCGGTGCTCATCTGCCCCGGCAATTTAAGGCGGCCAACGGAGGCAAGCAAGTTATTCTGCGGTTTCAATGACTTGTGTTTGGCCTTTGATAAAGGACTCTTTTCTTGACCGTTTTTTCAGACATTCTTACTATTTTGTTCTTGCACTGCCTTGCCAAATTCTCATGGCACAGGAGGTGATCAGATATTGGCTGCTTCTATGCATGAATGAGTTGAAGATGTTCTAAGGCAGCTCTTCTGAATTTTTTTTTTTTTGCTTTTGCCTCTCTGCTTGTAAATTTCTGGGTCGACACCCTAATTAGAAAGAAGTCCTATTGGGGCGCCTGGGTGGCTCAGTCGTTTGAGCCTCGGACTTGGGCTCAGGTCTTGATCTCATGGGTCGTGAGTTAGAACCCCACATCTGGCTAGCTGCTGTCAGCCTGTGTGCACAGAGCCCGCTTTGGATCCCCTGTCTCCCGCCCTCTGCCCCTCCCCCACTTGCACTCTCCCCCCAAATAAATATTAAAAAAAAAGAAATCCTACTGTTTTAGTTTAGTTTCTTTCTTTTCTTTTTTTTTTTTTTACCTTATAAAACATAACTAAAATATAAATTTAAGGAGGAAGGCACTAAAGGTAAAAACATGGGGCACCTGGGTGGCTCAGTCGGTTGGGCGTCCCGACTTTGGCTCAGGTCATGATCTCGCGGTCCGTGAGTTCGAGCCCCGTGTCGGGCTCTATGCTGACAGCTCAGAGCCCGGAGCCTGCTTCCCATTCTGTGTCTCCCCCTCTCTCTGCCCCTCCCCTGCTTGCACCCTGTCTCTCTCTGTGTCTCAATAATAAATGTGTTTAAAAAAAAAAAAAAAAAAGAAAGACGGCCCTAAAGGTAAAAACAATGCAAAATTCTGATGTTAACTGATACACATTTTAACTAATTGATCATTATTAATTAATACAAAATTGCACTTTTATTTAACGAGACACCGTCACCTAATTTTGCTCTCACAGGTGAGTTCATGTTGTGCAATAGAATTTGATGGCTTTCAGAATCGTGGCCCAGCAGTTCGGGATCAGCGAGCCAAAGTCCTGGTCCTACATTTTTATTATTTTGGCCCTCCATTTGCCTAATCAGCATAAGTGCAGTTATCACATGATAACAGAGACCGCAGTCTTGGTAGGCTAAACCCACAGAGGTTTGTTGTTCTCTTGTGTTAAGTTTGGCTCCATTGTGGCTTGGTAGGGGCTCCGCGCCTTGGCCGGGTTGGCAGGGGGCGCAGGTCCCCTGGCTGATGGGGCTGACACCCTCGGTGTCACCTGTTCCCAGGTCGAGGGAGAGGCTCTGTGAATTGTGCCTGGGCTTTGACAAGTGAATGCCCCACTTCTCACATTTCATTGGCCAGAGCTGGTCACGTGGCCACACCTGACCCAAGGTGGGCGCGGAAACTAGAACCCCAGCTTGGAAAGGGGAGCACCAGGAGGAACCTGGGAAGTGTGGCACTATGGGGGGAAGGCTTTCTCCCGGGAAGAATATGGCAATGGAAGAGAGGAACGGTTGGCTGAAACACGATCCTCACTTTGTATTTAAAAAAAAAAATGTTTTTTAGGGGTGCCTGGGTGACTCAGTTGGTTGAGCATCCGACTTCGGCTCAGGTCACGATCTCGCGGTCCGTGAGTTCGAGCCCCGCGTCTGGCTCTGTGCTGACAGCTCCGGGCCTGGAGCCCACTTCGGATTCTGTGTCTCACTCTCTCTCTGCCCCTCCCCTGCTCATGCTCTGTCTCTCTCTGTCTCAGAAATAAACATTAAAAAAAGATTAAAAAAATGTTTTTTAAATGTTTTTATTTATTTTTGAGACAGAGAGAGACAGCGTGAACAGCAGAGGGGCAGAGAGAGAGGGAGACACAGAATCCGAAGTGTTTTTATTTATTTTTGAGACAGAGACAGAGTATGAGTGGGGGAGGGGCAGAGAGAGAGGGAGACAGAGATTCCAAAGCAGGCTCCAGGCTCCGAGCCCGTCAGCCCAGAGCCCGACTCGGGGCTTGAACTCACGGACTGTGAGATCGTGACCTGAGCTGAAGTCGGAAGCTTAACCGACTGAGCCCCCCCAGGCACCCCAAGATCCTCGCTTTGTATCTCATCCACCAGTTACGCAGAGATTTTTATCAAAGCTTGGCTGGTAAATTTCCACCTTCCCTGATGTCCATCGGTCCTTGAAATGTACTTAATTGTGATTGTAGTATTTTCCCCACATCCCAGTGGATCCCTCTAGCCTCCCCCAAGTGCTTGCACCCCATTGTGGAGACCAGTGTTTCTAGAAGTTTCTGCATCACTGAGGTATTGACATGGTTCAACAAGAAGAACCACTTCTCTCTCTTCCCACTTGTAAAAAGACTGACCTCTTTAGGACTCGTCTTTCAGCAAAAGCACGCTCCAGCCTCCGTCTGGTTCCCGACCCAGAGAATCAGGAGCCTGATTCTGGTCCTGGCTGGCGCTTGTCCGGCTTGTGCAGATTATTACTCTGCCACGAAGTCTTGCCCCGAGTGGGGGTGCTGCCTTTTCTGCCTGGGCCTCAGGGCCACTTCCTGTAGTCCGGGTGGGATCTTGCAGGGCTGAATGTAGGGACTGAATTCAGAGAGTCCTTCGTTAGCTAAATACGTCACTGAAATAAATCCTAGTGATAAAGGACACCATCTTTTTGTAGCAGCCGTGGAGCTCTTACACCCCTCTTTATCGGGCTTCTCATTCAGTTCTCTCAACATTCTGCAAAACGAGTTGTTCTCCTTTTATCAGGGAGCAGGAAGGTAAAGGGGCCCCAACTTGCGTCGCTAGAAAGCTGTGGGGTTGAACGTAAAGCAGTAAACTCTTTTCTCCTCGCCCCAGGGAGGTATGTGAACGGGGGCTGGGGGACACGCAAGGGGCGTGGTGTTGAGCCACCAAAACACACGCTGAGCCCTTGACCTTCACTTTGTGGTTTGCTGCATACCTTTTTCTTTCATCATCTATCCTGCTTATGATAACTCCCTCCTCCCTCTCTGGGACCTCAAACAAATTGCCAGGGTGGAGGGTCCCGAGTGCCGTGGACCGGGGCTCCCACATGCACCCCACTCCCCTTGGATGGTGAAATTCCAGAGGCAACTAAAGATGGGTATTTAAAATTTTTTTTGGTGGCGGGGGGTGGGGGGGGCATCTGGGTGGCTCAGTTGGTTAAGTGTCTGATCAGGTCATGATCTTGCGGTCTGTGAGTTCGAGCCCCGTGTCGGGCTCTGTGCTGACAGCTCGGAGCCTGGAGCCTGCTTTCAATAATTCTGTGTCTCCCTCTGGCTCTACCCCTCCCCCGCTCATGCTCTCTCTCTTTCTCTCTCTCTCTCTCTCTCAAATAAACATTAAAAAGTTAAAAATAAAAAAAATATTTAAGGTTATTTGTTTGAGAGAGATAGACACAGCATGAGCGGGGGAGGGACAGAGAAAGAGGGAAAGAGAGAATCCGAAGCAGGCTCCAGGCTCTGAGCGGCCAGCACAGAGCCCCACGCAGGGCTTGAACCCACAAACCGTGAGACCGTGACCTGAGCTGAAACCAAGAGTCAGATGCCCAACCAGCTGAGCCACCCAAGCGCCCCTAGAGATTGGTATTTTAATAGCAATACCTCAAGACACTCTAGAGAAGACTAGAATCACCAAATGCCTAAATGTCCATGAGCAGGAGATTGGAGAAATAAATTTGCAATCCGTTTATTTATAAATTTGTAATCAACCAGAAGGGAACGGAAGGACTTCTTTCTTATGTAGCAATACAGATTCAGAATGATGTCAGGACGGAAAAAAGCAAGTTGCAGGAAGATGTTTAAAGGTATAACCATTGGACACTGTGTCGAACCACACACACTCAGGCGGGGGCACTGGGTAATACTATGTGTCGTCCGTGGGTCCCTACGTATGAGGTCACACCAGGGGCACTCCCAGCAGCTGCCTCTTGGGAGGCAGGGAAGGAATGCGTTTGGGGAGAAATTTCAAGTAAACTCCAACGGTTCCTGTCAAGTTTTCTTTCTGTTAATAAGAAACCGTTAGGAAGTACAGTGTATCCCGCGTTAGATCTTGGAACAGAACGCGGACATCAGTGGAAACTGATGCGATTTGAAAAACAGTCTGGAGTTTTTGTTAATAGTAAATGGAGATGGGCACTGGTGCTTGTTTCTTCGCTTCGACAAGGGCCCCATGGTCCTGGGGGATGTTCACGCCAGGGGAGGCTGGGTGAGGGTGTTCGGGAGCGCTCCACCAGTTTTGAGACTTTCCTGGAAATCTAAAATTATTCTAAAAAGAAAAACTTTATAACAAAGGAAGCAACCACGATATTAACTCTTGGTAACTCTCTATTGTGGGTGTCTGGACATTGTTACACTTTGCGATCTTTGTTGATTGCATTTTTGTTTCCAGGCCCCAAGGACTCGGGGGAAACCCTCCCAGAGAGCCAGTCTTAAGAGAATGTTCGGGGTATCATGCCCCAAGGGCCAATAACTAATCAATCCACAGACCCACTAGCACGACAGGGACTCAGCTGGCAAATGAAAAGCCTGTGCAGCTGTGCCCTGAGACCTTTAAAACTCTTTCTGCCCCCGTTCATAAGATGCCCAACGTGAAGCAGACATTCGTTTATGAGCGCAAGAGACAGGGTGGGAGGGGGGGTCATGTTAGGTCTCTCGGCGTTCCTCCTGGTCCTGAACTTTGTAAAACGCACCCCCCGCCCCCGCCACCTTCCCCTTTCTCAGGTTCCCTTTTCTGATTGACTTGACCTAACGTTTGTTGAGAGAGAAGCCCTTAAAAATGGCAGTGGGGCCTCAGAACCTTCCAGGGCTAGTAAATGTTTATAGGGTAGAGGCACCGGTTGGTCATTTCCTTTAGGAGGAAACAATAAATGAAGCTCCTCGAACCCCGGGCTCCTCATTGTCTTAATATACTTGGGGGAGGGGGGGATGGGAAAGGGGGTCCAGAAACCTCTCGTGGCTCAGACGCCCTGGGAACTGGGCGGTGCCTCCTTTGGGTGGATGTAGGGCAGGGTTTCCCAGTCTTGGCACTCTTAGATTTTTAGCCAGACGGCGCTCTGTGGTGAGAGCTGTCTTGCGTGTTAACAGGGTGTTGGGCAGGCCCTGGCTCCTCCCTGCCAGGTGCCCGTGGCACTGCACCCCGAGGCGTTTTGTGTCCAGACATTGCCAATGTCCCCCGTGTGTGTGTGGGGGGGGGGGGGGGGAGTTGCCCCCAGTGGAGAACCACTGGTGTAGGGTACCTTTCCTCAAAGCTAGAAACTGATTTGAGAGCCTTTGCTTCGAACCCGTCGCCCATGGCGGTGAACGGGCGAAGCGGCATTTCTAGACCGATGGATCATTTTCCAGTCGAAAGGAACACGGACTGCAACCAAAATGTGAGCCCTCTCATGGGAGCACAGCACTGCCTGGGTCTGAAACACCCTGGGGACAAAGAGGGAGGTCACATCTCTACAGAGTGGCATCGTCTCCCAGGAACCAAAGTAGTTTTGTTTTGTTTTGTTTTGTTTTGTTTTGTTTTGTTTTGTTTTGTTTTCATACTTACTTTGGGGAGAGCACAAGTCGGGCAGGGGCAGAGAGAGGGGGACAGAGGATCGGAAGCGGGCCCCGTGCGGACAGGCTGACCTCAGCGAGTCCGATATGGGGCTCGAACTCACAAACTGGGAGATCGTGACCTGAGCCGAAGTCGGACGCTTCACCGACCGAGCCACCCAGCTGCCCCACCTGAGCATTACAGTGACTTGTGCTCCGTGATGCTGAAAGGTTATTAGATGCACACTTAGCAGTGGCCCCTCTGTTTTTGTCACCCAGCTTCCCTCAGAGGCATTGGGGTAAAAACGTCTCTTACCAGGTAACTGCCCTCCTCTCTCGGCAGGTAACTTGGGGGGGGGGGGTGTAGCAGAGAGGTGGTGTTTCTACATCTGCCGTAGCCCAAAAGCTGATTCAAGCAGGGAGACCTGCTGGCTTCAGGCCACGGCCCACGGCCCACATCTGAACCTCTGTCTGTTTTTGCGTAGCCTGTGAGCAAGAGTGGTTGTTGCATTTTTTTGAGTTCATTTTTTTAAAGTAATGTTTACACCCGACACGGGGCTCGAACTCACGACCTCAAGATCAAGAGTTGGATGCTTTTCTGGCTGAGCCAGCCAGGGGCCCCGGTTTTTACATTTTATTTTAATGTTTATTTTTGAGAGAGGGAGAGAGAGAGAGAGGGCTCGAGCAGGGGAGGGGCAGAGAGAAGGGGGGGGACATAGAATCCGAAGCAAACTCCAGGCTCTGAGCCGTCAGCACAGAGCCCGACGCGGGGCTCGAACCCACGAACCGCGAGATCGTGACCAGAGCCAAAGTCGGACGTTCAACAGACTGAGCCCCCCAGGTGCCCTGAGTACTTATAATTTTTTTGTTTATTTATTATTTTTGAGAGGATGGGGGAGGGGCAGAGAAAGAGAGAGATGGAGACACAGAATCCGAAGCAGGCTCCATCCAGGCTCCGAGCCGTCAGCACCGAGCCCGACGCGGGGCTCGAACTCGTGAACCATGAGATCACGACCTGAGCTGAAGTCGGACGCCCAGCTGACTGAGCCACCCGGGCGCCCCGGTTTTTACATTGTTTTATTTATTTATTATTTATTTATTTTTTAAAATTTTCAACGTTTATTTATTTTTGGGACAGAGAGAGACAGAGCATGAACAGGGGAGGGGCAGAGAGAGAGGGAGACACAGAATCGGAAACAGGCTCCAGGCTCCGAGCTGTCAGCACAGAGCCCGACGCGGGGCTTGAACCCACGGACCTCGAGATCGTGACCTGAGCTGAAGTCGGACGCCCAGCCGACTGAGCCACCCGGGCGCCCCGGTTTTTACCTTGTTTTAAAAAGCAAGATACATAATCAAAGAAGAAGAAGACTTCGTGACATCTGGAGATCCGAGGAAATCCAGGTTCCAGTGTCTACGACTTGCTTCGAACGTGCTTGTTCGCCTACGTGTTGTCTGCCTCTGCTTTCCCACCGCAGTGGGAGTGGGGTCCTTGCAACGGAGACGATGTTCTCCGAAGCCTTACGGTGCTGCCTCTCTGGCCTGCTGGAGAAGGTCGCTGACCCCTGCTTCCGGCTGCCCACACCCTCTACCTGGGAAGGGCTAAAAATGAAGCCCGAGTTTTACCTGTCCCCCTGTGTCCCTCTGCAGACGACCAATGACACAACGCACCCTGTCTCCTCCCGGCTGTTCAGAGGGGCCCCTCTGATTTAAACGGATTTCTCCGCTGACGGCTTTGCAGCATCCGTCACGCGAGCCATGCGTCGTGCCTCCGTAAGAGATGCCGCGGCCCAGCGCATGCTGCTTCCTGAATTTGCGTGGCCCTAGTAGCCTCCTCCCCGTGTTCTGCTTGTAAAAACTTCTACGGGCGCCTGGGTGGCTCAATCCGTTAAGCATCTGACTTCGGCTCAGGTCACGATCTCACGATTCGTGGGTTCGAGCCCCGCATCGGGCTCTGTGCTGACAGCTCGGGGCCTGGAGCCTGCTTCGGATTCTGTGTCTCCCTCTGTCCCTCTTCCTCTCCCCTGCTCAAGCTCTGTCTTTCTCTCTCAAAAATAAACATCAAAAAACAAATTCTCATAAAACATCTCTGATGGTAGTTAAGACTGGCTCTGGGGTTGGACCTTAGGAGTCTAAATCCCAGTTCTGCCACTCGTTAGCTTTGTGACCTGGGGCAGGTGATTATACTCCGGGTCCCCGTTTCCTCCTCTGCGTGAATACTGGCACCTGCCTCCCGGGCAGCTGGCGGGACCCCCTGGGCGGAGGAGAGAGGAGAGCGGGCATGGTGCCTGCGGGGCATTGGATGCCCAGGAACGTTAGCTGCCGGCAGTGACGAGGTCACTTGCCGGGCCAACGCTTGGGCCACCCGGAGCGGGCTGCCTGTGCTGGCCCCCAGCGTGGCGCCTCTGGGCCCCCAGGGCGGCGGGACCCGCCGTCGGCTCGTGCCGAGGGTCACAGTGGGCTGGACGCTGAGCTCTGCAGGCTTGGGGCTGAGGGTGGTCCCCCCTTAGCCGCGATGACCCCGGGGAAGCGGAGAGCCCGTCTGAGTTAGCCGGACGTGAGACAGACCGGGAAGCTGGCTTTCTTATCGCAGATCCTGTTATCCCAGAAAGTCGCCCCTTGCTGGCTCCGATCCGTACCGATCGGTGCAGAGTTTTAGGGAAACACGGAACCCCCAGGCCCAGTCTGCACGTGCCCTCCAGCTCAAGGCACAGACAGCCCTTTGGATTTACACACTTGGCTGTGGGCTGGTCTACTCGTAAGAAATGAAATTAATTAACTTAAAACTCACAGTAAAATTGTGCCTTTTTTTTTTTTTTTTTGGCTTTGGTTTTTTTTTTTTCCTGAACGCCACTGATGTCACACTTAGTGGGGTGGCATTTCTTGTGTCCCCTCATGTTTTTATTAAAAATTTTTTTTTAACATTTATTCACGTTTTGAGAGACAGAGACAGAATGAGCAGGGGAGGGACAGAGAGAGGGAGACACGGAATCCGAAGCTCAGGCTCCAGGCTCTGAGCCGTCAGCACAGGGCCCAACGCGGGGCTCGGACCCACGAACTGCGAGATCACGACCCGAGCCGAAGTCGGACGCTGAACCTACTGAGCCCCCGGACGCCCCTGTGTCCCCTCGTGTTTTGATACGAATCCCTGATACTTCTCCATCTTAAGTGACCCCCCCCCCCAGCTGTTAGCATGCTTTCCCACATTCATTACCACATGTGAGGCCAAGTGGGGGTCAGGCTTGCCCACTCACTTGTCTGGCTTTGGGGACAGCAGGTCCGTGTGGCTTTGAGTCCCAGGTCGCTGGTGTGTGACCTCAGGCAGGTGACGGAAGGCACCCGGGCGCTCGGGGCCTCGGTTTCCACCTTAGTCAGTCTGGGCCATCGCAAAGGGCCACAGACCGGGCGGCTTGGACCGCAGACGTTCGTTCTCACAGGTCTGGAGGCCGCAGGGCTGAAATGAGCCTGCCAGTGTGGCTGGGTCTGTTTTTCTCTGTGGCTACACGCGTCCCCACAAGGCGAGGGCCCGGAGCCCCGGTCACCTCCCCCTCGTATGGGGACGCTGACTCCTGCCTGGGGCCCACCCTCACGGCCTTCTCTAAACCCAGTCCCTCCCCAAGACCCGTCTCCTGATAGAATCGTTTGGGGGTCGGGCTTCAACACGTGGGTTCGGGGGGCACGATTCAGCCCACGGCACTTTCCCCGTCAGGTGGGGCGGCTGGGGGCTCGGGGCCACGGAGACTGAGCGAGATGGTAATGGGGACCCCTCAGGAAACGAGGGGCTCCTGCTGGGGCTGCCCTGGGAGCCCTTGACTGCTGCAGAATATCTTCTAGGCCCTTCTGGGAACATGGTGGTGAACGCCCCTGATGTGCTGACCGGTCTGCCCGGTACAGCTCACTGGGGGCGCCCGTGAGTCCCTCTCCACCCCCGGCCTGGGCCCCTCCTATCCAAGACTGCATTTCCGTAAGTGGCTTCACATTTTAAAAATTATACTTCTGGGGGCGCCTGGGTGGTCAAGCGTCCGACTTTGGCTCAGGTCACCATCTCGCGGTTCGTGAGTTCGAGCCCCGCGTCGGACCCTGTGCTGACAGCTGGGAGCCTGGAGCCTGCTTCAGATTCTGTGTCTCCCTCTCTCTCTGCCCCTCCCCTGCTCACGTTCTGTCTTTCTCTCTCTCTCTCTCTCTTTCGAAAATAAATAAACATTCAAACAAATGATACTTCTGCTTTTTTACTCCCCTCCTATTACAGATCTTGACAAGAGGCCTGGACCCTTGCAAAAAAGTGTGACAAAAAGTCACCCCTTCCGTGGGGGCCAGGCGGAAGGCAGCGGGTTGGATAGAAGTTGGGCAGAGTGAAAATTACCCTTGAGATCCTTTAGGAAGCTGCCACGTTGGAGACAGATGCACTCAGCACCCATAGTGGACCCAAACGCTTCTCTTTAATCACTAGCAACACCCTCCAGGACAGCAGGTGGTGCAAGGCATATATATACCTCCCAAAGCCTGCTCCCTGCTTCTGTGGAGAGGAACGATGTCTCATCTAGGACGTGTTCTAAGTCACAGAACACCTGCCTAACAGCGGCTTTGGCGCTAAAGACGTGTCATTATCTCCCATACCAGCAAGACCTCAAGGAGGTGATTCCGAGTTTGGGGGTGGTAGCTCAGTGGTCTCATCCAGGTATTCGTGAAACTTACGCCTTATCTTCACCACCTTCAACTTCCTCGTGCCCGTTGCCTCATGGTTGCAAGATGGCTGCTACAGCCCCAGACATCACATCCTCGCACAATCTCACGTTCAAGGCAAGAGAAAGGGGATGCGTTCAAAGAGCTCTCCTTGCTTGCCTCGCTCTTCATTTTCTAGAATTCTCTAGAAGATTTCTCCTTAAGTCCCAGGAGCCAACCTGGTTCATAAGGCCAGCTGTTGCTGCCAGGGAGGATGGGAAGGTATGAAAGTGGCCTCTAGCCAACGCAGGGGGAAGGGGGTGATTTTTGTTTCTCTCTCTGACACAGCCCCGAAGCTAGTTTCTGGTCTCCAGACAATAGTGTGCCGCCGTGAACGTGTGAGAAGGCCGGTAGCATGCTGACACGAATTCAGACCCTCTGTGGCCCACGGAGAGACTGGAGCTTCTCTTTAGGCTCATGCCCCTAAGTAGACACAACGTGAGTCCTCAGGACTCTAGCCAACAGCCACTTGTTTGCTGAAAACAAACTTTATCTTATCAGCTCAACCCTCCTGATCTCCTTAGACAGGGGAGCAACGTGTTTGAAAAGTCCCGAGAAGGTCAGGAATCATTGTCCCCTGGGAGGAAGCAGAGTCTGGGCCTGGGGCTTGATCTGAGTTCTGCTTGTGGGACAGGTGGCTCCTGTTTCCCTCTGGACAGAGGATGAATCGATCCAGATACTCGAGGCATCGTAAGAATCCGTGTCGCACGGTTTGCTAGCCAGAGGTGGAAAGCTGCTTGGAGAGAGCCTGCTCAATCTTGTGTGTATGCTGAGAGCCGGAAAGAACTTTCAGGAAGTGGGCTTTGGGTACTAGGTTGCTTCTGCTTGTCCGCAAGAGAGTAATGCGCGAGGGTCCGAGCGTATCCTTGGGTTCGCCGGTTGGAGTCGATGAGGTGGCAGGTATTTTCAGGGATCGTTTTTGGGGCGCGGGTGTTTGGTGTGAACAAAAGTACACGTGA
This sequence comes from Prionailurus viverrinus, assembly GCF_022837055.1. Taxonomy (NCBI): domain Eukaryota; kingdom Metazoa; phylum Chordata; class Mammalia; order Carnivora; family Felidae; genus Prionailurus; species Prionailurus viverrinus. Next base: position 5,872,570 of record NC_062563.1, read on the forward strand.
CAGAATTCTTTGGTCCAGGCAAAATAAACCTATTCAAACTAGCTTAAGGGGGGGAAAAAAAAAAGGAAGTCAATGCATCCTAAGCCTTAGGGAAGGACACGCCAGCAGCTTGCAGGTCCTTAGAGAATCCCGGGGTTATTCTCTCTGGGTCCCTCATCTGTCACGGAACAGCTCCCGTCTTGCTTCTCTGCCTCACTGGTTTCCTCTGTCTGCTACCCTGTCGGTTGGGAGAAAGAAGGCCACCCACAGCAACTTGTAATTATAACTATCTGGCTAGCCACATACTTGCTTTCCCAGCTTCTCCAGCAGGTTGGGATAGCCACAGGATGCTGTCCGAACCAGTGAGACACGAGAGGAAATTTGCTAGGGGAGGAATGGGGTAGGAGGTGGTTCTGAAAAATATTTTGCTTCCAGATGAGTGACAGCTGAGCAAACAGAACTCTCTGTACTTCTTCTTCTTCTTTTTTTTTTTTTTCTGCCATGAATGTGGCTCTGTGAAGACATGATGTTTGGAGTCGTGGCAGCCCTCTTGTGACCATGAGGCAAAAGGCCTAAGGATTAAAAATCAACATGCAGACAGGGGCAGAGCAAAAAGACCGAAGAAACTTGGGTCCTTGATGGTATGGTAGACCTCTGCACCTCAGAGAGACTTTGAGGCAGCTTGAATCACATGTGTACTCGTGCATCAGTTGGATCTAGATAGTAGATCATGCTACATGAATAAGGTTGCTGGGAGTCAGGTTCTGGTCCCTTGTGACTGGGTTGGGGGGATTGAGGGTGTGTCTACTATTTAGTTATATCTGTGTTAGCCATTCTTTTTTTTTTTTTAATTTTTTTTTAGTTTATTCATTTTTGAGAGAGAGAGAGACTGAGCATGAGCAGGGGAGGGGCAGAGAGAGAGAGAGAGAGGGAGACACAGAATCCGAAGCAGGCTCCAGGCTCCGAGCTGTCAGCCCAGAGCCCGACGTGGGGCTCGAACCCACGCACCGTGAGATCACGACCTGAGCTGAAGTCGGATGTTCAACCGACTGAGCCACCCAGGCTCCCCCGTGTTAGCCATTCTAATAATAATCTAAGTAGGTACCATTTGTCAGGGGCTTACTATGTGCCAAGCATCCTTTATCCTCTTTACCTAAATTGACGTGATGACTTCTTCTAACAACCGTTTCAGATGGGGGCTGTTATTATCTTCCTATTTTATAGACCAGAAAGCTGAGCACAGAGTGTAGTAGCTGGCCCAGGATACATAGCCAGGAAGTGAATTTAAGTTTGGAGGTCCGGCTCTTGAGCCGTCCCTCTTAAACTTGATCCTGAAGTGGTCCTCGGGCTCGAAAGATGGGTTTAGAGCAGGTTAGTAAAGAGCCTTGCTAATGGGCAGGTCATCTGCGAGGGCAGGAGGAAGCCACAGAAATGTTTTACAATCGAGTCCTTTAGACATAATACCCCATTTCTTTGATTATCGGCGTTTCTGAAACCAAAATGTCATAAAATTGATCAACGTGTTGGTATCTTTTCCCCCAAGAGCCGTCATTAAGTTGATCACACCTCTTACGATAGAGGAGATACGGTAATAAATACTCGTGTTGTATTGAAGATGGCTGAAGCCAGCCAACCTTTACCACGCACACTGTTTACAGAAGTGTAACCGTGTGCAGAACCGTGCATGAATCAAGAAGCAGAACACGATCAGCTCCCAGAACCCCCTCGCGCTCCTCCCCGGGGGTGACACCTGTCCTGTCCTCCCATGGCATGGGTTCGTCGCCCCGGTTTTAAAACTGTATGTAAATTTAATTGTACAGGAATTCTCTTCGATCGCTACTGATCCTTTCCAGTGATTTGTAAGATGTCCCCGTGTAGAACCGGCTCACATAAGCTGGGGAGACTCCCTCTGGAAGTCGTTTGCACCTCTACGGATGATGTGCAACAGATTTCGAAACCATCCTTTGGCTTCTTGATCGTGGATTCTCCTTCCGTGACCAGAAATAGGCGCAAAGGACAACGGGGTGAACTTGAGGGCGTTTTGGCGTAGTTCAGTTTGGGGATCCAAGTTCGGCCTGTTGACAGTGCGAATAGGGAGGCACTTGGCTGGCTGGGTGGAGCATGTGACTCTTGATCTCGGGCTCGTGAGTTCCAGCCCCTCGTTGGGTGTAGAGATTACTTAAAAATAAATAAGTAAATAAACTTGGGAGAAAAAAAAAACTGGAAAATGTGAATGTCAAACGGATGTGGCTCCTGAAGATCGCCGGTGCCAGCAACCCTCCCTCCCCGCCGTGTGGTCCAGCCTTCCAGCAAACTGCCCAGCCCTGGTGCGGTCCAGCCTTTGCACACCTCACCTACACCATCCTGTGTGCAGCGATCACTGTGGATGGCTCTGTGGTTCGGTCCAAGTACTGGGCTTTAGAGAAGCTTTTATTTTGAAAGGGAGATGGGAGCCCAGCGTGAAGGAAACGCACAACAGTCTCTTCCTTAGCTGCACCTGCACGGCGGGGGCCTAATGAGTTTGGGTTGATGGAGCCCAGACCTCAGGAAGGATTATAAATTCTCATTTGATTTGATTTGCTTCTAAAATACCTTAAGCCAGCTGTATGTGCCCAGCTGACCCTGGAGTCTTTGGCTGCTTTGGGGCAAGGTCTGGAGAGGCTCCTTCCTGTCCCAAAGCAGCTCCTCTCCCCAGTAGTGGCCGCCCTGGGTGGGGTGGGGGGGGGCTGCTGTGGTTAGGGCACGTGTCCCCCTCCACCCCCTGCCTCTGTGACCTTGAATTCTCAAAAGGCCCCGTAACTGGAGGCCCCTTAATGTCTCCATTTTACAGAGGGGCAAGCTGAGCCTCCCAGAGATGGGTTAACTTGTCCTGAGTCCCTACCGGCGGTTGGCAGAGCCTGTGTTCGAACCCGTGTCCCCCCCCCACCCCCCCCCAGACCCAGTTATTTATTGCTCTTGAGCTGAGTGAGGCGAGGGTGCTGGCTGGGGAGGTTTCTGAAGACTCTTCACTGAGATACTGGAGAACCTGCCAAGAGTCAGGCAAGCGACAGAGCGGATGCGACAGTTAGCAGATGCTAACATCGTTCAGGACCTCTCTGGGTGGTGGCATTCTACACACAGCCTCTGTCCTGCGGTTCTTAAAGTGGGGCCCCCAGACTGCCAGTATCTCCTGAGCATGTGTTAGGAATGCTGGTTCTTAGGCCCCACCCCAGACCCCCTGAATTACAAATGCCAGTGATCTCTGTGTTAATGAGCTCCCTGGTAATTCTGGAGCGCACTGGAGTTGGCCAGCCCCTGGTCTATTTTGAGCCAACAGCAACCCGATGAAGGGTTGATTGATTGATCGATTGGTTGGTTTTTGACGGAGAGAAAGAAAGAGAGCGTAAGTGGGGGAGGAGAAGAGAGGGAGGAAGAGGGAGAATCCCAAGCAGGCGCCACACTGTCAGCACAGAGCCTGACATGGGGCTCGATCCCGTGAGCTGGGAGATCATGACCTGAGCCAAAATCACGAGTCGGACGCTTAACCGACTGAACCGCCCAGGCACCCAGAATTAAGTATTTCTAGAGCTCTCCCATTGTACAGCTCCACGGTTGAAACCTGTTAACGTTCTGTTGCTCAGTGTGTATACTCTTGGAGTTAAAACCTAGAAGAGGAGACCGTTAATAAACAGGTCAGCAGGCCCATCAAAATAATCAGCAGTTCAGTTCTAGGCGGGAAAGAACGGGGCGGGTGGGGGAGGGGAGGTTAAGGGATGTTAAGCCCCGTGGGGCTGTGACCATGGAGACGAGCCCAGCTCCGCAGAGGGAAGGGGCTGGGGTGCCAGGGTGACCTAGAGCAAAGACAGAACCCAGAGCCACGGAGCCACCAGCTTCCGTCCCAGGCCTCGCACACAACTCAAGGATTAACCTCTCCCCGTCTCCGTGGCATTTTTCACAATGGGGGTGTCTTTGAGCTGGGGGAAAAAAACCTCCTCTTGTACCTCCGAGAACACGTGTCAGACCCTGGTTTGCAGTGAGCTTTACACATCGTCTTGGTGCTTTGAGAAGCCAGCACACCGATACGGCGAAGCATGGCTGTCCAATAGAACCTTCTTCCGGGACGGAAACGCTCTGCGTCTGTGCTGCCCGATCGATACGGGAGCCGCTAGCTTCACGTGGCCGTTTAGAGTCAGATGAATCGCGCTAGAATGAATGGAAGCCTTCGGGTCCCAGCAGCACCAGCCACGTGTCAAGGTGCTCCGCGTAGACACCTGTGGGTTAGTGGCAGTCCTGTCGGAAGCACAGACACAGAGGTCAAGCGTAGAGGCGTGAGGTTGAACCCTTACAGGTCAAAACTGGTGGAATGTTGGCAACTTTCCATGGTACGGCCCTGATGGGAGTGCAGGGAGGGGGCGAGACCGATGAAATCCGTCCCCTCGTTCTGCAGCGAAAAGCCGAGGTCCAGGGTGCCTGGGGTCCCGCTCACCTAGCTGAGAGCCCGGATGGGGCCAAACCCCAGGGTTCCTGACTCTCGTAGGAGTCGTTTGTCTGTTTGCTCAGGGAGTCTCAGCTTGGCATGATTGACAGTTGGGGCCGGACCATTCCCTGAAGGGGTGGGGGGCTGTGCTGTGCGTTGCAGGATGTTTAGCAATGTCCCTGGCCTCCACCCACTAGCTGCCAGTGGCAAATACCCCGTCAGTTGTGGCAAAACAAAAACGAATCCAAACGTTGCCCAATATCCCCTGGTGGGGTTGAGGGGAGGACAGAATGACCGCGGTTGAGAATAACCAGTCGAGCCGAAAACAGCGAACGGTTTCCATTCTGTGCCTCCGCTCGCAATTGACCAGGAATGGGATCTGGGGACCCGGAGACCCCCGGGGGGCTGGCTGCCTCCCTCCGCGGAGCTGGGGCGCCCACGAATGAGGGCTGGCCGCCTGGGTTTACGGCAGAAGGCTCGACGTGTGCTCACAGCCCATTTTTCTTTCCAGCTCCACCAGCGTCTGGGTCTTTTTAGGCAAATAACTGGCTTCAGCCCTAGAGATAATTAAACCCATCTTTTCGCCCTCTCCCCGCCCCATCCCCTAAACCCTTTGGTCCATTCAATTCACAATGATAACATTGTTCGAGCAACACTGAGCACATGTTGACATTGAAGTGTTTAATCTTGCCGTACAGTAATTCCCCTGCCCCACCCCCACCCCACATCTGTGCCGCGCACGATGACAAATGCCTGGCCTGCCAGCGGCCTCGCCTCCGCGCCTGGGTCTCTGGGCATCTAACAAGGAGGCAGTGTCTCCAAAGACCCTCTCGGAGCGCCCGGCGCTGGGACCCCAGGTGGTCTCCTCGGCAGCCCAAGTATTTGGTGGAAAGTTCGAGAGTTGAAGCAGCGGTTTCGGGGGCGGGGAGACAATGCTGCTTGTGTGCCCTCCGCCGGGCGGGGGGGCTAGGGAGGGACGATGGGGAGACGGGCCAGTCTTGGAGCTGTCGGCCTCTCTCGGGGGCGGCCCTGGCCTTGGGCAGGAGCCGAACTTGCAAACTGGAGAGGGACCCGAGTGGGATGCCGTCTTCACTCGCCGAGCTTAGCGTGTAAGGAGGCGGATGTGGCGAACTTGCTGTGCTTCCGAGCTGTGTCCTTACCTGATGATCTCCGCAGCTGTGCGGGCGGTGGCCGTGTCCAGCGTCAGGGAGGGGGTCCTGCGGCCGGTGACGCGGGCACCAAGTGGGTGTTCGGACCGGCTGTGTGGCTCTGGGGAAGCGACTTGGCCTCTCTGAGCCTTATCGTCTTCATCTGTAGAATGGACCTGATTCACGTGCCTGCCGCTGAGTAGGGCTTCGATAGGGGTCCCGTGAGATCCTGTGTGTGACCCCTGTGACGCGCCATCCAGGCCCGCGGGAGGGCCTGTGTACTCGTGGCCGTCCACCCCACTGCCATCCGCCTGGCTGCTGTCAAAACGGAACGGCAGAAGACCAGTCGACCCTTCCCGGCGAGGACCTGCAGAGACCGGAGCCCTTGAGTACGGTTGGTGGGACGGCAGGACGATGCAGGCTCCGTGGAAAACGGTACGACAGTCCCTCGAAAAATGAAAAATGTAGTTACCGAGGCTCCTGGGTGGTCAGTCGGTTACGCGTCCGACTCTTGGTTTCTGCTCAGGTCACGATCTCGCGGTCCGTGAGTTGGAGCCCCGCGTCGGGCTCTGGGCTGACAGCTCAGAGCCTGGAGCCTGCTTCGGATTCTGTGTCTCCCTCTCTCTCTGCCCCTCCCCCGTTCATGCTCTGTCTCTCTCTGCCTCAAAACTAAATAAACATTAAAAAAATTTTTTTTAAAAGATGGTGAATCTTATGTATATTTTAAAATATTAAATGATTAATATTAAATTACGATGAAATAATACAATCTATAAATAAATATAATTAATATTAATAATGTATTACTTACTGTATTTAGTACTAAATATTAAACATAAAATTTAAAAAGTGATAGGCATTACCTAGCTCAGGGATTAGGCAGGGGGCAGAGCTTCGACCTAACTGGGCTTTTATCGGTGTTTCTCGAATCTCAGGACAATGGAGCGCTCTCCCACACCCCACTGGGGCGGTCAAGGAGCATTTGTTGAATGAGTACACTGGAGACGCTGAGCTGTTTTCCTGGAAGCGTGTTTCATTTTACGCTTTTGCGTGCTATTCCTTTACTGTGCGTTCCGGACAGCGCCCTGTCTTCTTCTGGAGCAGGTGCACAGCCGAGTGCCAACCGTCGTGTTACTAAGAGAACCTTTTCCTCTGGGAGTAGTTGGGTACGCCTGTTCCACTTTCTAGAGCTCCCGGTTTCTGGCGTGCCTTGGGCAGCTTTTCAGACTCCATCACCTCGCCGGGTAAATCTTCGAATGAATGTAGAGCCATCCTGGAAGTTGACATGCCCAAGGCTTCCGGGCCACCGGTTGCCTTCCGACAGCTGCCTTGGTAACAGTCAGCTCCAGGGAGTTCTGGACGTGTGACAGAACCTTCCGGGTGAAGTGTATCCCTGTAGGAAGGAAAGGAGCCTGGGTTGGAAGTTTTAGAGTCAAGTCAGGATGGGGGAGGTTTCTGACACATGGGATCTCGGGCAGTCAAGCGTCCTTGAAAAGTCAGTTCTAGCTTCTGGTTATATTGTGGACTCTTGATTGGTTCTCTTGCCTCCCGGAGCGTCATCTTTATTAAAGAGGCTCGGAACTGGAGATCTTTGGACCAGTCTGTCTCCTCTGCCCGCGGTGCCCTTCCCTGTCCTCTGGGGCTGGTTGTCCCCATCCTTCCTCAAGACTGGATTCACCGTCTTCCGTGTGAAGAACTCCCTCATACGTAAACAAATGCACTGGGGTTTACGAACAGAAACTAAAACGAACTGTTCCTCTGGGGGCTGCGTCTCGTTTGGCCCCGTTGCCTTTACCCCCACATTCTTGACATGAGAACAGTCAGGTGCATCTACCGAAGACCAGCGATTACCTGCCCGCTGACCTGCTGTCCTGTGTCAGAGTGTTTCCCCAACAGAAACGTGTTCGCCAAAAGGCACGTACCAGGATGTTCCTCAAAGCAGGGTGTGTAACAGCCCCAGACTGGAAACGACCCTCCAAGAGGAGACGGGGGCCTGTACCCACAACGGGGTTCGATGCAGCAGTGCAGACGAACGACCCATGACTACACACAGCCACACGGGGGGAGGCTGAGTGAAGGACGCAGACGCAGAAGGGTGAGCACCCAGCCAGCTGCGTGAGTCCGCGTGTCGGGTGTCGCGACCGTGGTCACCTGCATGGGGCAGAGGTGTTCCCTGACGTGTCAGCGGTGGTGAGAAGGGACGCCCGGGCGGGTGGCTTCCTGTTCCCACCTGCCTCTGCTAAACAGATAAATGTCCATAAACACTGACATTCTCCCACCCAGAATTACCCCTCCCAGGACCAGCGTGGGGGTTATTAATTCCAGCCTTTTGTAAAAGGACACGAAAATCGGCTTTGGGGAATGGTGTTTCCCGGAATCCGTTTTCTTTGGACTTCTCTCTTGGTCTCGGAGATGTGGGCCCTTTTCATCTTTGGAAGATGAAAGTCTTGGTTAATGCCCGGGAGCTCTCTTAGCCGGTGGGGTGCTGGAGTGCAGAGGTCAGTGCAGAAAAAGCTAGATTCCTAGGCTCTGGGTTCCCTTTGGAAAGCTTTTCTGTATGGACAAAGGGAGATAACAACTCTAGGCAGTTATTTCAAAACCCAGGTCTTGGGTAATCAAGAATGGTGACGTGACAAGGAAATGTGAAGACGTATTTACTCCCTCAAAGTACATGCATTTCTCTGCTTTCGCGGCGAGAGCTGAACCGTCTTGAGCCCTGAGATCGAAATGGTGTAGATTCTGTGCTGTGGGGTGACTGCTGTGTAAAATGGAAGCCTTGGAAATGCGAGATTGGGAGTTTGGGTTGGACTTTGAATTATTAAGTGCTCTTTTTTGGGGGGGCGGGGGGAGGAATGACTGTTCTTTCTTTGATAAATCACAAAGTTATTTCTAAAACCCACGATGCCGTGGTCTTAGGAAGCACAGGAGGTCCACGTGGTTTCTGCTGCTCATTGCCCTGAAATAATTAGCGAGGGCAATTTGCTCAGAAAGCCGCCGAAAAGGGCCTGCAAATGTTTGCAACAAATGTAGCCGGAAGCTCGGTGCTGTGTTTGCAACAAATGTAGCCGGACGCTCGGTGCCACCCGAAAGGGCCTGCAAATGTTCGCAACAAATGTAGCCGGACGCTCGGTGCCTGTATCCTTTTAACAAAAGAAACCGTATAACCCTGATCGCTTCACTGTCCTCACAGGTAAGATGCATTTTTATCTTAGACGTTTAAAAGGTTTTGTGTGCACCTGCTGCCTAGATTGAGCCTTGTGATTATGCATCAGTCTTTTCTCTCCTTGTTTGGGGGTGACTTTAGTGATGGCACCTGTGTTCGTGTCGTGCTTATTCGCACATGTCTTTAGTGTTCGGTCTAACCGCGCTCTTTTTCAAATACAGTTGTCAGGTACCCACACGCGCATAAGGCTCCTTCTGCACCGACCGTCGTTCCCGCGGCTCATTGTTTGAGAGGCCCAGGACGTGAATTGGTTCCGTGTGCCCAGCATTGCTGTTGGGTGCCGACTCTGGACAGCTCAGCGAGAAGGGGCCGTTCTCATTATTATCCCCGGGGCAAGGGGAGGCATGCAGAGGTTAGGGAACGCGGTCAAGACCACACAGCTGACAGACACAGCTGAGATTTGAGCTGAGCTCACCTGGTTCCAGAGTGGGCTTCCGGAGGCCAGCCACTCACTTCACTTGTAATCTTGGGCAAGTCCCCGAGCCTCCGGTTCCTCATCTGGAAAATGGGGATCCACCCTGCCTCACCAGAGTCGATCAGATAGATGATGCTGGAAAGTGCCCAGAGCTGGTGCTTCGTGAATACTGCTTTTTGTGTGTGTGTGTGTGCTTCTGGGTTCTTCAGGCATCTTTGCTGCAAGCTGGGGGTTCGGCACCCACGTTCTCTGGGGGAGGACAGAGGCTGATGGTTGGAGATGGAGACTTGATCTGTGCAGTCTGTCGGCATGAGGGGAGGGAGGGGGGCTGTGGAATGCGCCTCTCATAGTCCACAGCCGCATGGGATTTAAATAGGACTCTGTAAGGGGACATTTCAGGGGCGCCTGGGTGGCTCAGTCGGTTGAGCGTCTGACTTCGGCTCAGGTCATGATCTCACGGTCCGTGAGTTCGAGCCCCGCGTTGGGCTCTGTGCTGACAGCTCGGAGCCCGGAGCCTGCTTCGGATTCTGTGTCTCCCTCTCTCTCTCTCTGCCTCTCCCCCACTCGCATTCTGTCTCTCTCTCTCAAAATAAATAAACAAGCTTTTAAAAAAAAAAAGATAGAGGGGCGTCTGGGTGGCTCAGTCGGTTGAGCATCCGACTTCGGCTCAGGTCATGATCTCGCGGTTCGTGGGTTCAAGGCCCGCGTCGGGCTCTGTGCTGACAGCTCGGGGCCTGGAGCCTGCTTCCGATTCTGTCTCTGTCTCTGCCCCTCCTCCCTCCCCCTGCTTGCATACTCACATGCACTCTTTCTCTCAAATATAAATAGACATTAACCACCCCCCCCCCCAAAATAAACACTCCTGCTTATGAGAATTCGGTTACTTAACTCTCACAACAACCCCCGAAGGAGGACTATTGTCCTTATTTTTAGGTGAGGAAATCGAGGTCCAGAGAGATGACTTGGTACCTCGTGCAAGCCAGCTCCTTAGCGGCAGAGCCCGGATTTGAACGCAAGCCTGAGCTCCCATGAACCCGAGTCTGTCCAGGGTCCCTGGGACGGCTGGGTCTGTGCCCCAGTCTCCCCAGCGGGTTGATGGAGAGTCGTTGCTGGCGCTCAAGGCAACCATAGGGTCTGTGGCTGCGGCCCCACCCCCACCCCCACCCCCACCCCAGCTGCACCAGGTCAGCGGGAACGGGCAGGTGGCACCTGGGGGGCCCGGCAGTGGGCCGGCTGGGACGCTGAGCCACGAGCGTGAGAGCCAGCTACTAACGAGCGTTCGGTGCCCGTGTGCTTTCTTCCTTTCTAGTGGAGCACGACAAAGAGTTCTTCCACCCACGTTACCACCACCGGGAGTTCCGGTTTGATCTTTCCAAGATCCCAGAAGGGGAAGCCGTGACCGCAGCCGAATTCCGCATCTACAAGGACTACATCCGGGAACGCTTCGATAATGAGACGTTCCGGATCAGCGTTTACCAGGTGCTTCAGGAGCACTTGGGCAGGTGGGTGCTGTGACGGGTCCCCGGGAGGCGTCCTGAGCTTCCCTCAGTGGCAGAGGAAGACGGGGGTGGCGGCCAGGGGACGGGGCCAGTTTGGGGCAGGGGGCAGTCACGGCTGCTTCCGTCACGGGTCACCAGCCGTGTGCCAGGCCCCCTCCACGGGATGTATTTTTTCTTTTTTTTTAAAAAATTTTTTTCAACGTTTTTTATTTATTTTTGGGACAGAGAGAGACAGAGCATGAACGGGGGAGGGGCAGAGAGAGAGGGAGACACAGAATCGGAAATAGGCTCCAGGCTCCGAGCCATCAGCCCAGAGCCTGACGCGGGGCTTGAACTCACGGACCGCGAGATCGTGACCTGGCTGAAGTCGGACGCTTAACCGACTGCGCCACCCAGGCGCCCCAGGGACTGGAATGTATTTTTTCAAGAAAGTTTATGGTGTATGTCGCTGTGTCTTAAAACTAGCCCCTGTCAGCAAATTGAGTTAGGAATCGGAGACAGCCAGGTGAGCCGCGTGGGTATTTATGGGGGGGTCTGGGTCTGGCATGCGTTCATGGGCACCGAGGGGACGGGGGTAGGGAAGAGGGAGAAACATTTTGGGGGGAGGCCTACCCTGTGCCTCACTGCGAACCCCAGCCCATGATGTCAGGCAAGCAATGAAGGTGGCCGTTTGTAATAAAATGTTAGGGGAGCAGAACCTAAGTAACCAGGCAGAGAGAGACCTGAGCCTTCGGAGAATCACGAAGTCAGGAACCAAAATGTTGCATTGATTTAGTTTTGAGGTCTCCCGGGGGGTAAGAAGGCTGAGAGATGGGCTGGAGCGTCGAACAAGGACATAATGGGCTCCCGAGGTGGATGTGACCCAGGCGGTGACACCCAGCGGTTGGCTTTCAAGATATCTCAGGCTGGCAGACTTTTATCGTCTTTTATCGTCGCCCGATGCCATTTCGTCAGTAACTAATGGAGGAATTCATGGCGCCTCCTGATGGACAGCCCTTATTCGCATGTGCAGCGGGAATGGGGACCTGTCACCACGCTAGGGACCTGGGAACCATCACCACCTCCCCAAGCACCGCCATGTCAGGGGTCGTCTTACACACTAAGAAAACCGAACTCTTCTCTCTTATTTCCACTGGTTTGCATGTGTAACCTCGTTCCGCGTGCATCATAGCCCTCCGGGATGGGGACTCCTCAGGGACGTGGGCAGAATGAAGAGCTGAGAGCAAAGGGTGTGCCATTTCCCCCCACCACCCAGAGAGAAAGTGGCCAAATTAGGGCTTGAGCCGGGGGGGTATACAGAAAGTGTTTCTTTTGAAGATACAGGTTTGAGTAGCTAAGATGCGCGGACGTCATAAAATTCAGACACAAGAAAAGCAACGAACGTGAACATCGAAGCTCCCGCCCAGCTCTGAGTCCCAGGGGCCCGTCTCTCAGGCAGCCTCAAGTTCAGTGCCGTGAGCTTCCTTGAATCCGCAAACGTGTGTGTGCGAGAGTGTGTGTCTTTCCAGGGGGCGTCTCTTCATATTCTCCCTCCTGTACCTTGCTTTCTTCGCCTCACAGCAAGCCTTAGGCGATCCCGGGTGGGTTCACACAGAACGTCCTTTTTCTCTTTGTCACCATGCCGTGAGGGACTTAGCCAGCTTCCTGCATGTGCGTGGTGGGTTCCCCACCTCTCTGTGTTACAGGCGGACGACACATTTTTTTCAGGGACGCATTATTTCACGTCCGTCGTGTCTGTCAGATACGGCTCTAGAAACAGATTTGTGCGGTCCGAGGGTACACGCATCGGCAACTGATAGGTTTTGCTGAACGGCGGTCCTCGGAGGTCATGTCCGTTTATACCAACCACGTAGGAGAGGAGGCCTGTTTCCCAAGCGCTCAGGACGCCGTCTCTCATCGAACTGTTTGGTCTCTGTCAGTCTGCCGGGCGACAAGTGGTATCTCAGTGTGGACGAAACTTGCACTTTAGAGCCCCCACTGGGACGCAGTGCCCTACACGCCGTCCTGGAGGGGACGGTACCAGAAAGGGACGTGGTGTGGCGTGGGGGAGCTGGCACCCGGTCCTGGCAGTCGCCTCCGAATCTGACTGTGGACACTCAGGTGCCCCAGGTAACCCTGACGGCCTGTGCCCTGGCCCCCAGACTCATAGGAAGAAGCGTGGCGTTCATTCTGGGGGTGCGACACACGTTCGCTCCGTTCGCTCACAGATTGCCCCAGGACTCTTGAACAAAACCAGATGTTTGACTTTTCTCGTGAAGGCTGATGAGCTGGAGGCGAGGCAGAGGCCGTTGGTCGAGAGCAGTCTGTTGCCCCCTTGTGCAGAAACCCCGAGTGAGCCCGGCTCGCTCCCCAGCCCTCCTGGCAGGCCCCCCACACCTGCCCCAGAAATCTCCATCAAGAGGCTTAACCTCCGGAGTGTGGCTGCTCCGAGCGGGTCTGGCTGAACGCATCCGCGAGGGTTGGCGGCTGGCACCTGTGCTGCTCTTTCTCCGGTCCCCGTGCAGGAGCGCGGTGGCCCTTCCCTGGCTGCCGGTCCCCGGGGGTTCTGACCGGGATGCCGCCCCTTCTCGTGAGCGGGAACCTGCTCCAGCCCTGCCGGCTCGCACCCTCCGGTGCTGGGCTTGGTGCCAGGGGTGTCGTCACCCGCCGGTCCCTGCACTGCTGGGGGACGCTGGAGGCTGAGAGCGGCAAGCCCGGCTTGACGGGCACGGGACCTCCTTCGTGGAGGCGCGAGGCCCCTGCACTTGGACAGAGACGCGTGAGCCCAGCGATTTGTTGCTTCCACCGCCTTGAGCGTCCAGGTGCCGGCCTCAGAACTGGACTGTGGGGACGAGCAAGCTCAGATCACGAGGGCAGGGCCCATCTGAATGGTGGCTGAGGAGTGACCTAGGTTTCTGGGGTGTCCCGACAGAGTACTGCGAGGACAGTAGAGAAGTGCTCAGTGCCGGAGGCTAGACGTCTGAAGTCAAGGCAGGGCCGTGCTCCCTCGGAAGCCTTTGGGGGGTGGTGGGGGGCCCTTCCCGCCTCTGCCAGCTTCCGGGGGTGGCTCTCCACTGTCGGTGCCCTTGGCTTCCAGCTGCGTCCGTTCCCTCTACCCTGTTGCCACGTGGCTCTGCCCCTTCACGTGACACTGTGTGTGTGTGTCTCTCTCTCAGAAGGAAACCAGTCATCTCAAATTAGGGGCCCGCCTTCCTCCAGTATGACCTCATCTTACTCCACGGAGGGTCTGCAAGGACCCCCTTTCCAAACAAGGTCACACTCCTAGGTCCCGGGGGGAGGACGTGAGCAGATACAGTCCTCCCCGCGACGGGGTAGAGAAGGTGGATGGGAAACAAACGGGCCGCGTGGCCTGGCAGAGTGCTAGTGGTCATTGACGGCCTTGCTGAGCTGGGGATGTTCGAGTGACAGGAAGGATCTGGCCACGGGGAGTGGGAGAGAGCGGGGAGAGTGTCTCAGGGGAACTGCAAAGGCCGTGGTCCTAAGTGAGGGACACGTGTGGGTCGTGGGGAGGACAGAGGGACAAGATGCTGCCCGGGCAGGGTGAGCCACTCAGTCCTCGCTTAATGGAACACGAGCCCTGGCCTCCCGTCCCCCCGGCTGCCAGCAGCTGCTCCCCTCTCAGCAGGTGCCTGTCTCAACCTGCTGGCACCGTGGGCACTTGTCCCATCCCGGATTGAGGCTGCTGCCCCCTCGACCCTGGCTTAGCTCTGTGGAGTGGCTCCAGAGGCCCCAGGGGAGGGGAGAAGGCCCACATCGCTGTGGTTGGATGAGGGATGGGTGGGACGGCTGTCCGTGGCTCTCTAGCGGGGGGCCCGGGTGGGCATGGCAGGTTGCCCCCGATGAGCAGCTTGGCCACAGGCAATCTGTGAGGCTATGAGCCTTGCTTTGGGTCCCCGACTCTGGGGGCGCTTGGCTTGCTGGGAGACCAAGTCCCTTATCAGCAAACGTTTGAGTACCTGCTGTGTGCCGTGCACCGGTGGGAGTAACCAGACCCACGTCCCTGCCCGCTAGGAGCTCACGATACAGCAGAGGAGATAACATGACAGGTGCAAAGTACCAAATAGGCGGGCAGTGGAGTGATAGGCGTGGGGAAGCGGGGGTGGGGGGAGGCGGGGGAAGCGAATGCTATCTTTAGATTTCTAAATTTCCTTTCCGTACCTGAGACGAGACGAGAGCTCCATTCTCCAGAAGTTAAAAGGTTAAAAAAATTTTTTTAAAAATTATTTATATCTTTTTCTGGGTGGGTTGTTTCGTTTTTTTTTTTTTTTTTAATACAGGAGCAAAATGATTCTGTTGTGTAATTCCCCAGGTAGGATGGCCCGGCTAGTAAGACTGTGGGTTCAAATACCAACACTATCTACCAGTAACCCTTGGGGCCTCAGTTTCTTCCTCTGTACAATGGCGATAGTAATTGCATGTACCTCCCAGGGTTGTGGTGAGGATAAAGTGGGTTAACATGCTTATTTATTTATTTATTTATTTATTTATTTATTTATTGAGACAGAGGGAGATAGAGCGTGAGTGGGGGAGGGGCAGAGAGAGGGGGAGACACAGAATCCCAAGCAGGCTCCAGGGTCCGAGCTGTCAGCACCGAGCCTGACACGGGGCTCGAACCCACGAACCGCGAGATCATGACCTGAGCCAACGTCGGACGCTTAACCGACTGAGCCACCCAGGCGCCCCGACATACTTATTTAGAACATAGTAAGTGCTCAATAAAGGGTCACTGGGTTTAGATCATCACTACTGCCACCACCATCACCACCTTCTTCACTACGATCACCGTTGTCACAGGGTGACACAGAGAGACCCTCAGAAGAAAACGGGAGCTCCCGGTTTTGGCTGCAGCACTGCTCCCCCCCACCCCCCCGCCGAATCTCTTAGCTTCGAGGTCTCTGATGGCGATGAAGGCCTGAGCTTGTGTGGAGGCGGGGCCCCTGTTGGCGTTTCCCCAGCTCTGCCGGTGGGGTGGGGTTGGGGACACGCATCGTCTTCAAGAGCTGATCCCCAGAGGAGCCCAGGTCCTGCCCCTGCCACCCCGCCGTGTGGCCAGCCTGCCCCCTCTGCTGAGGGGTCTGTGGCTTTGCTGCCACCAGCCGCCCAGCTGCGTGGAGCTGGGCCATCTGGCTCCCTGGCGAGCCTCTGCCGGGGCTCCAGGGAGGCCCCGGGGTGCCGGGGATTAGCTGGCTTTGGGTTAGCCTCAGCGTCTCTCCCCTCGTGGCAGCCACTTTCCACCAAGTCCTCTTGATCTCTCGGAATCCAGATTAAATTCCGATAATGAGCCGAGCTGGAGGCCTTCCATAGCCGTCGGGCCCTGCTTGCAGCTGGAGAGGCCGCCGGAGCCGCCATTGGCGGCCTGCGGGATGAGTGGGGGCTGAGGGGCAGGCCTGGGGACGGGGGCCTTGGCTCCAGTGGCTTTGCCGGGGGAACTGGGGGGCCCAGGGATCGGGGCCTGCCCTCCTTTTCCAAGCCTCAGGCTGGACCGGCTGGGACCCGGCTCTCCGGAGCTGGATTCGCGTCCGTGTGGAGGTCGCACGACTGAACCAGTTTCATTCCCGAACGCTGGACTGGGCCTTTCCATCCTGACCCCCTCCCAGCCCTCCCTGCAGAGGCCCCGGCTCGCGCCCCCCCCCCCCCCCCCAGCCCGTGCCGCCTCACCTGTGCGGGACACAGGTGCTCTGTGAGACACGCCCTTGGGGGACCACAGGCCTGCCGGGGACGGCAGCGCCTATTCGAAGGGGGTCAGTGACTGCCAAGGTCGAGATGGTGTTGGCAGCCATTGAAAACTGTCCCTCAGTCAGTCTCAGGGACTCGGGGTGCCGGGGGAGGGACCTCAGAGCGGTCCCCGAGGCCAAGGTTGGATCGGCCGCAGCCTGAGCCACCGAGGAGGAAGGAGCTGTCCCCGTGACGGGCTGGAGTGGGGACCGAGGGGCTGCTCGCCGAGGCGGCTGGCGGGCGAGCGGAGGGAAGAGGCGAGCCTGTGTCCCTGTGCTGCCAGATGGGGGCCTTGGGCACGCTTCCCCCCCGCCCCGGCCCTCCCCGGGGACCCCCAGGGCTCCCGGCTGCCATCAAGGAGGGGGCATCCTGTCTCCTCAGCGGTGCCCTCACCCCTCCCAGAACCCTCAGACCTGCCACGGCTCTTACCTGTTCGTCTCGAGAGGGGAGCCCCGTAGCATTCTTGCCCGTAACAGTTCAGTGACCAGGCTCCCAGGATCTGGTGAAAACGTGGTCGAGTCTGCCCTTTGCGGGGGCAGGGTGAGGGGGGGCTGACCTTGTGCATTTCTGACAAGCTCCCAGGGGATGCCCTCGTGTTTTCCATCCGTGGGAAGCAGGGACAAGCTGCCTGCCTGCTGGGGGCAGAGACTGTCTTACTGGGGGAGCATCGGCGGTGGCAGGGCGCGGGGTGCCGGACCCTCCCCCAGTCTCCCTCGTGTTAAAGGTTCAGGACTTGGGAGCTAGGCTCTGACGTTTACCTGATTTTGAGTTGAGCATGTCTGGGCAGACGGATATGGTCACCCACCAGAGCACATCCCCACCTGTGTTCTAGGTTTGTCATCATTTGGTGCTTTCCGGATGTGACTGCGTGTGCTGGGCCTTTTAGCTTCATCGTGTCCCTTGGAAAAGATCCTAGGAAAACTTACTATCCCCATTTCCCAGGTATAGAGACTTCCTCAGAGAGAGGGCGTAACTTACCTGAGGTCACACAGCTAGGACGGGGCAGAGTTGGGACTTGAACTTGGGTCTCCGAGATTCCAGGGCTCACGTTCTCGGCCGTGGTGGCACCTTGGAACCACCGTGGTGGTTCTCGCTGGTACTGATTCCCTCACGTGATTGGGATCCCCGAGCTCTGGTTCTCACCCTGGGCTGGGGGTGAGGATCACCTTGGGGTGGGGGGGTGGGGGGCTTTTACAACTCCGGATACATCAGAGTCCCGAGGGTCGAGGCTGGGCATGTTTTTACAGCTTCCAGGCTGTGGGCAGGTGGCGAGAGCGCCCTTCTCTCTGGTCTGTGAGCCGTCGTATATGCCTGAGAGATGGAAGGGGACCGATTCCCTCCAGTCCGGGCCTCCGTGTTCCCTTTTGCCTGGTCTTTCAACGATGACTGTTTTTCTTCACAGGACCGAACCCGAGTGCCGTCCAGACCCCGCTTCACAGTCTCAGCGGCACAGGCGAGGGGCTGGCTGAGGGTGGGGAGCCCTTCAGGCTCTGGCTCCAGAGGCTTCCGGAAGCTTCCGGAGCCTTTCTGCTGCTCCTCAAGGCCTACGTGCCTGGTTCCCCGTCTCCTGGCTTGCGCCTCCTTCCACTACACCTCAGCCCCAGGGCGTGAGCTCTGGTTTTGAGCTGCTTTTACAGAAGTTGCCGATTCAGCTCCCCAGTGGAATCTTCAGAGGGCAGGGAAGGAGCAGCTGGCTGCCTGGGCACCCACCGGCTGTTCCGGAAGGTCAGGGGAGAGCATGCCCGGGGCGGTCTGGTCAAGGACACCTTGGCAGGTCTCCTTGCTGCCTTTCTGGAATCCCAGCCCGGAGCTGCCTCAGCGGGAACCAGGTCCCCCGATGCCTCTCGGTCCCCCTTGGGGTCCTCTCCCGTGTCCAGAGGGACCGCTCTGGAAAAAGCCCGCATTTGGGGAAAACCCGCCGGGTGGAGATGGCCGGCGCCGTGTCCAGTCCAGTTAGCGCCATCGGCGTCCTGCCCCGCGGGCTGACGCTGGCGGGCCTTGGTGGTTTTTCTGATCTTTGGGCCTTTGTTTCCTTCCATAATTCATCCCAAGCCTGGCTTGGTGGGGAAGCGATGGTGACAGTTTCCGTCGGTCACATGCTCGCAACAGATCCGGTCAGGGCTCAGCAAAGCGCCCGCGTCCTCTCTTACTTCGCACGATGACCTCGAGACGTCCGTGTTCTCCCGCTTGGTGGATGAGGTCGCTGGGGCGCAGAGTGGTCACATGAGCCTCCCAAGGTCACACGCTAGAGGCGGAAGTCAAAACCAGGCAGTGGAGGTAAAACTCGGCACACTGGAGCCCCACCTCGAGAATCCCCACGGACTCGGTCCTGGTGTCACCTTGATCCTGACACTGACTTGCTCCCCGCCCTTGCTGTTCCCTTGAGGATCGGCGGGACCTCGGATGAGCCACTTCATCCACTTCATGGGGGTGCAGACTCCCGTCCCGCTCCCCCCCCCAGGGGTTCGGGGGCTGTGGGGAAGTGCAGCGGGGTGACAAGTAGGGCTCCCAAGGTGACTGGAAGGGTCTGGCCGCCTTTCTGTGAGGGGACACGAGCGATCCCAGCAAGGGGCACTTGAGAGGCGCCTCCTACCCATCCGCCCCAGTCTGATCGCTCCAGGTGGGCCTAACACTTGGCGGCTAAGGTCACGGTGAGCACGGGTCCCCTTGCCTGTGGGCAAGGGCTTCTGCTGGGCACACCTGCATCGATTTGGCCGGTGCCTTCCATTTCGCCCACCCCTTCTTTTTTTTTTTTTTAAGTTTACTTATTTATTTCGGGGGGGGGGGGGTGGGGGGAGGAGGGGCAGAAAGAGGGAGAGACACAGAAGCCCAAGCAGGTTCTGCACTGACAGCTCAGAGCCTGACACGGGGCTCGAACTCACAAACCTTGAGATCATGACCTGAGCCGAAACCAAGAGGTGGACGCTCAACCGACCGAGCCCCCACCCCCACCCCCCAGGTGCCCCCTGGCCCTCCCCTTCTTGAGAACGCCCCTCTGAACGGAGAGAAGAGACGGCCACCTTCTTGAACAGCGATGATGACAAAGCTAGCTTCCTTGAGTACTTGCCAGGCGGCAGTCTGTGGTCCTTCGCATCACACCCCCTGAGGGAGGTACCACCAGGCAGCTCGGCTCACAGACCAGGACACTGAGGCACGGTGCCGGGTTAGGGAGTAAGGAAAGGAAGCTTGCATTTATTTGCCTTTAGTCCCATCGGGTTTTCTTCCTTGGCCGGCAGGTACGCATTTTCCTTTTCCTACACGGCAGTCCTAGGAGTTGGGCAGTGGTGGGGAAATCCGGTTTCCTGCACGAGGAAACTGAGGCAGAGAAGACAAAAGACCTGGCCGGCTTATTCCACAAATCTGCGTAGTGAAGAGGGAAAGAACTTGGGCCGGCGGGGGGTGGGGGGAGAGGGGAGGCGGCTCATGGACCCTGGCCGAGCCTCACCGGAGATCTGAGTGCCAGCTGCTGAGACGGTGGCAGTTGCCCAACAGCAGGGGCGGGGACAGGTGCCTCGAGAGGGCAGGGGTTTGCTTTATTTGGCCCATTGTCCTGTTCTTCGCGCCTGGAGTCTGACACAGAGCCGGCGCTCTGTACAACCTGTGTGTGTGATTGCGTGACGGAGCATCCGGCCTTCTGGGGCGTGGGCTTCCCGAATCCCGGGACCACGGCCGCCTGTTGCCTCGAGGTAGTCCCAGCACCTGAGCGGTCACCGGTGTGGAAACGCACGCCAACGGTTACCTGTTGGCTGAGCGAGTGCCCGCCGAGGAGCCCTAGTCCAGCCTCAGACCGGTCCGTCCCGGCGTGTTCTCTCTTCCGGAACTGAAACCTGAGAACGTCTTGTTTGCACTCTCTCTTCGGCATCTGAGCCCAATTTCCAAAAAGTGAAAATTGCCCATAATTATAATACTTTTCGATCTTAGGGACGTTTCCCTGTGATGATTATAATTATATTATTTAGAGCTGTGTGCCAGTGGGTACCCAAGGGTGGGTCGGATCTCGTCTGCAAACAGGGGACATGTCAGCGTGGGTGCCGCGGCCCTGGGTTTCCTACCCTGGAATGAATTTGGAGAGGATGGCTTTCGCATTGGGGGCTGGCTGTATCACTTGATCTGGAGCTTTAATTCCAAAAGCACTTCATACTTGGACCTCTGCTCGCCTATAGGAGCCTGTTTTTCCAAATGTATTAACATCTGTGTTTCATATCAGGGCCTGTAATTGCTTTAGCCTTTTTGGCAGGAGACAAAGAGAATTAATATTTTTCAATGTGGTCGTGAGCAGTCATCTGTAGCTGGGAAGAAAAGAACCCAGTGAGGACCGGGAAGGCAGGCTTACCGGGAAGATCATGTTTTAAAGGCGTCAACCGCGCTTGTGGAAGTCCTCGGTTATTTCAAGTTCATGGCGGCAGGTAGCCATCCGGGCAAATGCTCAGGGTTCCTCCACACCCTGGGTCTCCCTTCCTCTGTCTTCTTGCCAGCCTGTCAGCACCATTTTCTTCTTTTCCCCTCACGATGCCCTTGGCTTTCCATCCTGCCGCTCCCAGGATGGCGGAAGGAAAGCAGACAGCCGGCCTGCACTCCCCCTCCTGCCCCTCCGGCATCCGAGGCAGGCATTGCTAATGGATCGCGGCACGCCCTCCAGCCTGATCCTCGGCACAGGCCTTCGCTTCGCGGAGCGGCCGAGTGATCAGCCGCGGAGGGAAGCCGGCCGGCCCCCGGTCTCGGGTCCGGTTTCCTGGAAGCTCACCCCGACACGAGAGTTACGGGTGAAAGTGAGTAATTAGAAAACGTTTCCGGCACGGAGAAGTGGGCGGGCAAAGGCTGGCCGCCAGGCGCCCTGAAGTCTCCGTGGCGGGACTGTGGCTCCCTCCGCCTGCAGGGGCTCCTGGAGACAGAGGTGCAGAGCTCTGCAGGTGTTGAGGCCTCCAGGTCCGTCAGTAGGGGTTAAGGGCGAGCGTCGCAGGCTTGGCAAGCCTGACCTGCCGTGGACTCAGTGCGCATCACCGTGTGAGGGTGGGTCGGGCCGTCCGGGGCCCTGCGGGCCTCCTGGCCTCTACCCGGGAGATGGCGCCACCAAGTTTCAACAACCCCAAACGTGTCCAGACGTCGTCATATGCCCCCTGGGGGCAGAATGGCCCCCGAATGAGAAGCGCCCGGAGTGGAGCAGGGGGAGGTCGGTCCCCAGGCACTTCCATTCTAGATGTTGGTCGGCCAAGGGCATGCTGGCGTGGGGGAGGGGAAGCTCATTGCCTCAGCGGAGCCTCCGTGGAGGATCTGAGATGCTGGGGTGCTGGACCAGCCCCAAGGGGTGCTGCTGGCTCTGACCCACGCTCGGAATACGAATTCTTCACCACCTCTGCCTTGTTCTTACTTTCCGGTTCATCTTGCTTACCGCCGTCTGCCCGTTAAAATACTGCTTAGCCCCTGCCATGCCCCTGCTCACAGGCTTGTATCCTTCCACAGTCAGGGACGATGAGGCCCAAACCAAGGTGGCATCAGAACCACCTGGGAGCACATTTAAAGAGGAAAACAGAGGGGCACCTGGGTGGCTCAGCCAGTGAAAGGTCAGACTTCAACTGGGGTCATGATCTCGCCGCTCGTGGGTTGGAGTCCAGTCGGGCTCTGTGCTGACAGCTCAGGACCTGGAACCTGCTTCGGATTCTGTGTCTCCCTCTTCCTCTGCCCCTTCCCTGTCTCTCCTTCAAAAATAAACATATTTTTTTAAAAAAGTTTTTTAAAAAAGAGGAAAATAGAGATTACCATTTTTTTTTTAAGTTTAATTTATTTATTTTGAGAGAGAGAGGCAGAGACAGAGGGACAGAAAATTCCAAGCAGGCTCCGTGCTGTTAGTGCGGAGCCTGATGCGGCCCAGGGGCTCCATCCCACGACTGGGAGATCATGACCTGAACCAAGCAGGGACTGGAAGTCTTCGTTTGTATTCTGCTTTTTAGAAGTTTTATTTCAGAGCTGTTTTCGGTTCCCTGCAAAACTGAGGGGAAGGGACAGAAGTTTCCTCTATGCCCCCTGGCCCCACACATGTCCAGCCTCTCCCGTTATCAACATCCCCAGCCAGAGTGGGACGCTTGTGACATTGGATGAACCTACTTGGACACATCATAATCACCCCAAGTGTGCTGTTTGCACTAGGGGTCACCGATGCTGGTGCACATTCTCTGGGCTTGGATAAATGTACAATGACTTGTGTCCACCCTTATACTGTCATACTGAACGTGTTCACTGCCCTAAAAATGCTCTGTGCTCTGCCTACTCCTCTCTCCCCTCCCCCATCCTTGTTTTCATTGTCTTCATAATCTTTTCCAGAGCGTCCCGTAGTTGGAACCGTACAGGATGTAGGTGTTAGTATTGAGAACGAGCACCTAGGACTGGCCACATGATTTGTGAGACCTAAGGCAAAATGAAAAGGTCCTAAGGATTTCGTGACGGCAACGGCAGAGGTTAAACCACGCACAGAGTCCTTCTGTGTGGGGGACCCTGAGTGATGGGACAGGTGCCATGCCCGTGGGGCTGGCCCTGCAACGTCTCCGGGTGTGGATATCTGTCCGTTATCTCTGTGCGTCTGGGTACCTTGCGTCTGCACCTTGATTCCGTGGTCTAGCTCCAACCTCGTATACACAGACACACGAAGATGCACACACACGTACACGCGCTCCCTGGTGTGGCCAGGTTGACATTTGCACCCCCTTTTTTTCTGGGGCACCTTGTTTTCAGGCCTCTGTGTTTCTCACCCCATTTCCCTGTCCGTCCGGTCTTCTCCTCTCTAATTCCCGCCCCTACACCTTTCCCCCACCAGCTTTTTAAGAAATACAATTTACTTTTTATTACTAGGTTTTTATTTATTTCCTTTTAAAGTTTAATTATTTTGAGAGAGAGAATAGGGGGGAGGGGCAGAGAGAGAATCCCAAGTAGGATCCGTGCTGTCAGTGCAGAGCCTGATGGTGGGACTTGATCCCATGAACCACGAGATCATGACCTGAGCTGAAGTCGGATGCTCAACCGACTGAGCCACCCGGGTGCCCCGATGTTTATTTATTTTTGAGAGAGAGAGAGAGAGAGAGAGAGGGCACGCGCGCGCATGAGTTGGGGAGGGGCAGAGAAAGAGGGAGACACAGAATCCGAAGCAGGCTCCAGGCTCCGAGCCATCAGTACAGAGCCCGACGCGGGGCTCGAACCCATGACCCGTGTGATCATGACCTGAGCCAAAGTCAGACACTTAACCCACGGAGCCACCCAGGTGCCCCAACCCTACCTACTTTAACATCCAGCTCAAATCCATCATCGTGGTCTCGCTGCCTTTTGGAGCTGGACATGTGGGGGTCAAGATCACTGGGTCCTCAGCTGGAGAGCCTTGTAACCTTTGGGGCTTTTAGCTACCGTCCCTCCAGTGCCTGGCACAGAGCAAATGCTTCTTGAGCGAAGACTAGACTATGAGAGTCTTTTAAAGAAGATGATTTTTTTCTTTCGGACTCTTTTTCAGGGCCTAGTTAAGGAATCTTTAAAAATGATACTTAGGCCCCAAAGCAGACTTCTTTTTTCTCCTCGACGTTGTGGGTTCAGGGATTTGCATTCAACCTTTGGCTCAGGGATTGGGCCCACAGGTGGGGGAAGGGGAGGAGGAGGAAGGGCAGGGTCGTTTGTGAGTCAGGTGGGACCAAGAGTCAGAACCAGGAGCCTCCGGGGCTGGCTTGTCAAGGGAAAGGAAATGGGGACTCTCGGAAAGCTTTAGCCGACAGAGCGCTGCTTCGGGTCCCTTTACGAACATCAGGGGGCCCGGGCGCATCTCTGGACCCTGAATTCCTGGGAGAACCCGTGAGGCCCCGTCTTGCTTCCTGGGCAGTAACGGGGGGCTGCTGCCTTCACCTTCCTCACTATCTCCTCGTCTTGGGTGGATGTCCCTGCCCCGAGTCTTTGAAGCACTTGCTCCTCCAGCCTACGGCGGCCCATCTTGGGGGATGGCTTCCGCCACGTTGGTCTCGCCAGCTGTGGCCGTGGACAGAGCCTCTGTCCCTCCTCGGTGAGATGCCCCAGACCTGGATGCTCCTACCCAGCGCCGGCCCCTCCTGCTCGAGGGTCTTCTCTGACCCTGGGAATGTTTGCAGCCCACGGAGGAGCCAAGGCCCCCGGGAGCAGCCCCCCCGTTGTTGGTGGTCAGGGATAAATGGTGGATAAATGCCCCAGCCTCCTGTCACCTTGGGGAGCACCGTGCTGAGCTGTGTTCACGTCGTGTCCCCGGCGGGGGGGGGGGGGGGGCTCAGGCGTGTGAGCCCCAGATGCACACAGCTTCCTGTTTGGGCTTTTTTTCCATCCCTGCCTCTCTTTCTGCCTCACCTCCAGGTGGTTCTTGGGGTCACCTCTCAGGCTACTTGCATTTAAGTCCTTGACTCAGGATGTGCTTTTGGGGGCGGGGGCGGCCCCTGAAATACGATGGAAGGTATGACAGAGTGGCCATGAGGCATCGCATGCGCTTATTACGAAGAGGGAGCTCTTTCCACAGCCTTCCACCCAGCCAGAGATCCTTAACTCTTCCAGTTAAGGATCCACGGTCGGGATGAAGTCTGAGACACCCCTTCCCACTTGGCATCGAGGTGCTCTGATCTGGCCTTTGTTTTCTGACCTCGAACTTGATAATCGCGTTACGCGTTTCTGTCCGCACACCCTGCTGTCGGGCTCCCTTCTCTGCTGGCTGCTTCCTTCTCTTCGCGTCTCTGCCTCTGGGTTTGGAATCTTAAGACAGGCTGTGGTTCTTTTTCAAAAAAAAAAAAAAAAAAGAAAAAGAAAAAGAAAAAAGGCAGGAAAGATGACCCAGCAGGAAAACGGTGTTTATGTTGGTTTGTTTATTCCCTGACTGTGCGTGAAAGAGGCAGAATTTACCTCGTTCTATTTTGGTCTGGGGCTGGAGGCTGGAGGAAGTGGGGCCACCAGGGAAAGTCTCGAAAGATGAGTCTCCTGTCCGTGGTGTCTCGCCCGCCCGCCCCCACGATGCCAGATGCACGCAGCTGCCAGCCTCGGGGGGTTTCCAGAGCCACCCCCAAGCCCCACGGTGCTCCCCGCAAGGCCTGGTTTCTCTGGGGCGGCCCCGGGGCCCTTTCTGTTCCACCGCAGATAGGTTCCCAGGCACTGAAGTCAGCCGCACGGCTCTCCTCTCGTCACTTGGTGTCTGGATGGCTCGTGCCTGGGTGAACGGAAGGAACGACAGGGTCTCCAGTTTCCGGAAACTCTGGGGCCCAAACCCGGGAGCCTTGAGCAAAGGGGGACAAGAGTCAGGTCCAAAAGTAAACTTGCAGTTGGCTTTTTTCCCAGCTGTGGCTTCCTGTCTGTCTGTGTCCTCCCGGCTCCCCCTGGACGCTTACAGATAAAGGGGCCAGTGCTGACAGTGACAAGGGTGCAAATATGGGGGCGGTGAAGCCCAGACCACCAGGCAGTTTCCCACCGGGGGTCGGTTCGGGTAATCTGGTAGCCCCCCGGTTGCACAGGCAGGCCTGGAGGGTGGGGTGTGCAGTGCCCGAGGCTAATCAGCAGGTGTTGTCGGGAGCCTGGGTTCCCGGTGGGTACCGGGGTTGGGGTGGGGGGCAGTGGGCTGGGGGTGAATCCGTTGCCGGAGGCGCTTGGGTCGTTTGGAAAAAAACATGGACTTATCCTCTCTTACAGAAACATTTTTTTTTTTAATTTTTTTTTTTCAACGTTTTTATTTTTATTTTTGGGACAGAGAGAGACAGAGCATGAACGGGGGAGGAGCAGAGAGAGAGGGAGACACAGAATCGGAAACAGGCTCCAGGCTCCGAGCCATCAGCCCAGAGCCCGACGCGGGGCTCGAACGCACGGACCGCGAGATCGTGACCTGGCTGAAGTCGGACGCTTAACCGACTGCGCCACCCAGGCGCCCCTAAGTTTATTCATTTGGAGAGAGACAGAGAGCGCTGGCGGGGGAGGGGCAGAGAGAGGGAGAGAGAGAATCCCAGGCAGGCTCTGCCCTCAGCACAGAACCCAACACGGGGCTCGATCCCACAACTCCAGCATCATGACCTGAGCTGAAATCAAGAGTGGGACGCTTCACCAGCCGAGCCACCCCCGTGCCCCGACTTTTCCTCTTTTAATAACACAGATAACAGAAAGTGATCCCAGAAAGCCCCCTGGGCTGGTAAGAGGACTCTGAAGATACTCGCACGTTCACTCGACGTAAACTGGAGACCTACTGTGTGCTGTGCCGTGTGTTAGGTGCTGGGGCTGCAACGAATGGCTGGCAAAGCAGGACTGTTTCTTCCGGGCTTAGGAGCTTGAGGTCTGGTAGGGAAGCAGGGAAAACCCAAAGAACCGTGCAAACGAACTTAAACCCCAGCCTGAGTTCTCGGAAGGGAGAGGCTCGGAGGGCGTCTAGAGACGGTGTGCCCATCAGGGCGTCGGCGGAAGCTTCCTTGGGGAGCCGAAGGCTGAGCAGGTGTGTTGGAGGTAAAAAGGTGAGGGACGGTGTTGCAGCGGCCGCACGTGCGGAGGCCTGGGGTAGGCTGGCGTCTGGTCCGGATGCGAGCCTGGACGGAGGCTGGGGTGGCTGAGGCCGTGGGGGCCGGGCAGCGGGCGTGTGGGGTGACGGGGGGAACACATCAGGGAATTTGGGCTTTTTATTCTAAGAGCCACTAGAGGGTGGAAAGCAGGGCAGTTGTGTACTCAGATTTGAGCCCCGGAAAAGCCCTCGCAGGTTGCTGGGGGTGGGGCGGGGGTTGGGTAAGGACGGGTGGGCTTTCCCCCATCAGAAGCGTTGCTGGCCTCCCTGAGCCTCAGCCTCCCGCCTGTGGAAGGAGACAACAGCACCGACCTCTCAGGCTCCCTGGGTGACGGGGTGCCAGGCCCGTTCTAAGATCGTTGCACCTTGAGTGAGGGTCGGAACTTGGTTGTGAGCTCCTTGCTTTGGGGCTGGGGCAGCTTAAATCTGGGGTGGGGAAGATTCACGTTGACGAGGAGGTCCGCTCCGACCTGGAGCCTTGAGCCTTGGACGCTGGCCTGGCATCGGGAGTGCATCATTCTGTGGAACCCATTTTTAGAACAATCCTCATAGTTCGCCCCGCTTTATAAGTAAAATAACACGAAAGACAGAAGCTGGCTTGTCCAGGGTCGCTCCACTGGGATTCTACTCTAACTTTCCTGGGACCCAAAGCCTTGTGTTGTAATGCCTACATCCCTGCCCGCCCAAAGTGTGGCCCAAGGACCGGCCTGGGGGATTCTTCGCAAAGTGGATCCTGGGCTCCGCTTGGACCTCCTGATTGTTTTCTCCTGCCGGTTGCTGCATCCCCGATCGGGGAGAACCTTCTGTTTTTAGCCGACCTCCTCGTCCACCTCCTGCCCCCATGACCCATGTGTGCGCACACATTTGAGAGACTCTTTATCACACACCAAGGTCAGAGTAGGCGTTTCTTTGCAGCAGGACTTCTCAGAGCCTTTAAAGAGCAAATGCACCTTAAGGAGCAATGATCCTGTGGTGCATTCCACGCTTGTTTGAGAGCCTTTTGATTTTTGACCCTCTTGTTTTGCTCTCTTGGGTGTTCTGTTAGCAGAGGCAGTTGTTGAGAGCTTGGTAAACACACCCGTCCTGTTACATATGGGGAAACTGAGGCCCAGCCCTTGGTGGCTCCTGACTGACTTCCTGACTTTTGACAACATGGGCCTCCTGGACTGTGGACAGGAGTCTTGTTGACCCTCCTGCGAATGCCCAGGCGGGGGGCGGGGGAAGGGAGAGAGACCGACCGACGGACAGACGGACAGAGGGCCCCGGGGTGGGGAAACCGCGGGCTGGCGGCTCATGCTCCGGCCGTGGGAGGAGGCTATCATGCTTCTTTGTGTGTTTTTCCACCTTCCTCCCAAATGACTTAATTTTAGCCTTCCTGGATGTGCGTATGGTCTTCACGAAAGTATTTAAAAAAAGCCTCTCTGACTTCATCTTCCTGTCCCAGGGATGCCAGGGACCGTTTGGGTAGCTTGGTAGAAAGGCAGGGCATTCCCCGAAGCCCCCGGGTGGGGTGCTGGGGAGCCGGGCTGGGTCGTCCCCAGCCTGGGGCTCTGGAGGGGCACTCCCCACGGCACCACGCCCCGGCTTCCTCCCTGGGCCCTTTGATCTCCTTCCCTGCAGGGCTGGTGTGCCGGTCCAGGTCCAGGTGCGAGCAGGGCTGCTGGCTTCCCAGCCTGACTCATCCTTTGCAGCAACATGCCTGCTCTCCCTCCGTGACTTCCTGTCAGCCTGGGGCTCCCCAGTGCGTGCCCTCCTGCTCTCTGGCTTCTGGGGCACGTTCTCAAGGCTCAGCGGCGGTCAGTGACGTGCAGAGTTTGAAAGCGCCAGGCCCTACGGTGTTCCAAAGAGCCGTGGGCTGAGGGTGAGGGTCAGAGCAGGGGTGAGAGAGAGGAGGCTGCTGGTGACCCCTCATCGTGACTCCATCCCAGGCTGGAAACTCTTCCTAGCTTCCCAGTCCTCTTCAGACCAGAACCCCCCACCCCCACCCCCACCCCCCGGGGCCGGAAGCTCTCCCTGCCTCTCTTACCTTGCCTCGCACACTCTGTTCCCTCTGCTGGAATGCCCTTCCCGCCCTCCTGGCTGCATTAGCCCTGCCCATCCCTCTGACCTGCCTCAGGAGACACTCTTTTCCTTCCTCTGGGCGTAACAGGGGACTCCTTCCCCTCCTTCGGGCCAACTGACCGGGATTCAATTGCCTTCGCCTTGTGAGGCCCTCAGCCTCCGGAGTCCAAGCTCTGTCTCTGGCCGACAGAGCGGGTGTTGGGGGAGTGAGACCCCATTCGTCCCTGTGGCTGCTGGACCACAAATTTAGTGGCTCGAAAGCGCACCCATTATGGATCTCGCTGAACTAACGTGAAGGTGCCCCGGGGCCGCGGTCCTCCTGGAGGCCCCAAGGGAGGGTCCGTTTCCTTGTCCTTTCCGGCTTCAGATGCCGCCCCCATCGCTCGGCTCACGGGCTCCGGCCAACAGTTGCGTCCCTGTGACTCCGCGTCTGTCCTCCCACCTCATCTCTGGCTGGCGCGCCACCCTCTGGTGCCTCCTGCGATGGCCTGGGGCCACCTGCACCACCCAGAATCCTCTGGCAGCTCAGCGTCCTTCGCCACATCTGCAGAGTGCCCTTGCCTGGACAGGTCACAGGTTCTGGGGGTGAGGACATGGTCTTCCGGATTGGGGGGCGGGTGTTACTCTGCCCACCCCATAATCCGAAGTCCACTTCTCTCTGATGGGGGTCGCTTGGCACTGGGCCAGCCACATTCTCCTGGATTCTCTCCACGCCCACTGACCCCTGGGAGGATTCCTGGCTGGGGGCGGGGGCCCGATGGGAGGGATTATTCATGTCGCTTTCTGTCTGGGGTGTGCTCCTCATTGGCTGAAGACACTTTTTGTTTAACGTTTACTTATTCTTGAGAGAGGGAGAGAGAGAGAGAGAGAGAGAGACCGAGCAGGGGAGGGACAGAGAGAGAGGGAGACACAATCCAAAGCAGGCTCCAGGGTCCGAGCTGTCGGCATAGAGCCTGACGCGGGGGCTCCAACATACGAACCGCGAGATCACGACCTGAGCCGAAGTCAGACGTTTAACCGGCTGAACCACCCAGGCACCCCATTAGCCCCTCATCTGTAAAGCAGGGGTCACGGCTCTGTACCCCGGTGAAGGAGGAAGGATTAGGTGGGAGAATGTCACTCAAGCCTGGTGGCACAGCCACTGCCCAGGCCTCAGTGTTGGGGTGCCGGGGACCCTCGCTGCCGGGCAGGACTCCTGGAGAGACCCGGCTGCCTCCCGATGTGGCCCTTCCAAACCCCGGCCGCGTGTGCTCCCCGAAGGTTGTGGGCTGTGTTCCTGAGGGACCCCAGGGGGGACAGCCAAGCTGGGAGTCGGG
Organism: Prionailurus viverrinus; assembly: GCF_022837055.1. NCBI lineage: Eukaryota > Metazoa > Chordata > Mammalia > Carnivora > Felidae > Prionailurus > Prionailurus viverrinus. Next base: position 5,902,895 of record NC_062563.1, read on the forward strand.
CTGTGACGGCACGAGCGGTTCCATCATACCCCACACTGAGGCCCAGAGCTGGCCACCCCCACGCGGCCGCCCGTGGCCTGCACACAAAGTCTGGGTTTCGGCGCCGAAAATGGAAACAGCGGGAAGAGATTTCCGAGGCCCCAGGCCGCTGGGACCCACCGGCGGGAGGGGGAGGCAGGAGGTGGAAGGAGGCCCGGTCCCCACGGTGCTGCAGGATCGAGGGAAAGAGGAGGGAAGCTGGGTTCTGAGACAGGACAGGGGCTCTCCGGTGCCAAGGCCGCGGGCACTGGGGAAGCTGGCTGGGATCTGTTTTCCTGTGGCTCCTGCCCCTGCCAGGGATCATCCCCCGGGGCCAGAGAAATCCTCCGGCTTCCGAGCTGGCCGTTCTGCGGGGTCCAGGGGCTGTATTCTGTGGGGGCTGTGTTTGCGTAGAGGGCCGATCTCTGAGGTCCCGGTCCGGGGGTGGTCCCCCCACATTTCCCCGGGGATCCCCACCGCTCTGGGAGGTGGGTCGTGGTGAGGCCCTGTAGATCACGGTCTCGGAACAGTTTCTAAGGAGCCAGAGGGCAAAAAAAAAAAAAAAAAAAAAAGGACTTTCCGCCTTCCCACGTTGGATTAAAAATACCACTTTTCCAGCGTGGTGGAACTTTCCGGGGCAGGTGGGCTGTGAGGCACTGGAAAGCGACTCTAGCCATGGCGTGTGGCCCTCCTGCTTCACTCTGGGGCTTAGGTTTCAGCTGGTTCTCAGGGCTGGTTCTCTCCCAGGAGAGGAGGAGCCCACGGGCCCCGGCCGCACACTGTTCCCAGGCCGGTGGTTAAATATTAACACCCCTCCGTGCCACGAAGCCGGGGTCACTGGCGGTTCAGGCCTCACAGGGAGCACGGCTTCAGGGGCTCCTGGGGGTCAGGAGGGAGAAGGTGACCTTCTGCCTCTCCTGTCCTCCCGCCGCTGCTTTCGTCGGAAGCAGCGGGAGAAGGTGAAGTGAGGCCACATCTGCATCTCAGCTCGGCTGCGCCCCTGTGCGCTTGGAGGGGTGGGCACGTTGTCCACACCCACGAACGGGGGCTGAGAGCCGGGCCAGCGCCCCCTCCCCGGTTCGTAATGCGGATCGGGCCGAGCGGGGAAGTAGGGTTGCCCCGCGGAGATCTGGCTTCTTCCAGAAATGGAAACAACGTGCCAGGGGCTCCTCGGGGGGCTCAGTGGGTTAAGCGTCCGACTCTTGGTTTCGGCTCAGGTCAGGGTCTCTCGGTTCGCGGGTTCGAGCCCCGCGTCGGGCTCTGCACTGGCGTCGCGGAGCCTGCTCGGGATCCTCTCTCTCCCCCTCTCCCTGCCCCTCCCCCCCCTAAAAAATCAAAAAGTAAACCTGAACACACATTTAGAAGACACGGAATGGGCCAGCTGAATTGGGACAGCGTCGATGAACACGCGAGGAGGGGAACCATTTGGGGGAGAGTTGTAGCTGAGACACGGTGGGTGGGCGTGGGAACCTGAGCATACTATTAGCATGATGGCTCTTTGCTCCGTGTTTTAGGCCTACGTTGGCTCTACCCGCTTCAAACGACACAGCTTTATTGAGAGAGAAATCGCATTCTGTACGACTCACCCTTGTGGAGCCTACCGTTCGGTGGTCTTTAGTCCGTTCAGAGGTCTGCGGCCATTTCCACTGTTCCACGTGTTCATAAGCCCAAAAGGAAAGTCCGTACCCACCAGCACCCCCTGCCCCCCAACCCGGCCCCTTCCCAGCCACCGCTCGTCTTTCTGATTGTCTATAAATTTGCCTCTCTGGACAGGTCACGTAAGCGGAATCCCCCCGCGTGCGGTCGCGTGGCCGCCCTCCTTTACCCGGCAGGATGATTTCAGAGTTCGCCCATCTTACCAGCCGGTTCTTTATTCTGTCTTACCGCCAAGTAATTTTCCGTGGCGTGGATTTACCACACTTTGTTTATCCACGTAGCAGTTGATGGGTATTTGAGTTGTTCACACTCTTTGGGGCCACGTTACAAATAATGCTGCCTCGGTGTGTCGGATTTTGTGTGGGTCTGTGTGCACGTTTCACGTCCCCACGAGCGGTGTAGGAGTGCTCTGGTTACCGCGTGTCCTTGCCAACACTCGTTACCGTCTGTGTTTTTGGTTTTAGCCGTCCTAGCGGGCGTGAGGGGCTGTCTTACTGTGGTTCTGCGTCGCATTTCCCTCGTGGCTGGCGATGTTATCTTCCTTCCGCGTGCTCACCGGCCATTGGTAGGTCTTTGTAGAGCTGCCGTTGACATGGGCCTTGTCCGTTGTTGGAGTCCGTGGCGGACGAGCTTTCCCCACCTTGTCCTGTGCCATTTTCTTGACCGATTTGTATAAGCAGGAATTGTCCATTGACAGTTTGTCAATTTTGGTAAAGGTAGTGCAAAACCATTTGGGGTTTGGGGGTGAGAAAGGCTGTTTATTCCTGTTTCAATTCTTCTTTTTTTTTCTTTTGAGAGATCGCGAGTGGGGGGCACACTTGTGCAAGTCAGGGAGGGGGCAGAGGGAGAAAGAGAGAGAGAGAGAGAGAGAGAGAGATTGAGGGAGAGAGAATCTCAGGCAGGTTCCACGCCCAGCATGGAGCCCAATGAGGGGCTCGATCCCACAACCCTGGGATCATGACCTGGGCTGAAACCAAGAGTCGGACACTCACCTGACTAACCACCCAGATGCCCCGCGTGTTCCAATTCTCAACGCATTGAGTTTGGCTCGAATTCTCTGTTTGTTTTTTTCCGCCGTTTTTAGCATCTTGTATTTCTCCAGAAACACTCGTGCTATGCATTCTGTTTTATAGGACCTTTCTGCTTGGTACCCTATCTCCCCCTTGCCAAGAAGTGTTGATTTGTGTGGTCCTTAGAAGCAGCTCCTTGGGACTTGTGTGCGCCGTAAGGTTTTACTAATATCTCTTAGTAAGTAGATGGCTTGCGGTTTTTCTGTAATGCGGCGTGACTGGTTTTGGGGTCCTCTCTCTGGGAGGGACGGCCTCCCCACAACACAGCGGCTGAATCGGCAGAGTCCTGTTTTGCTCAGAAATCCAGGCAGGGCTCAGCTGGGAGGTTCTCATATTTTCCGTAGGGTCTGCTGTGGTCACTGACGAAGCTGTGGCAGCTTGGCTGGGCCAGGGACACCCAAGATGGCACCTTGTCTGGGGGCTGGCTTGGCTTCTCTCTCTCTCTCTTTCTTTTCCAGACCCTCTTCCCCCATGGCTTCTGCCCCCTTCCACGTGGTCCCTCTTTCCAGCACAGCAGCCAGATTTCTTGATCCAGTGGTGAGCTTCCCAGAGAGCAAAGCCAGAGCTGCTGAGCCCCTTACATTTTAGTCCCCAGCCTAGCCGGGCCTCGCTTCCACTGGGTCCCACCGGTCACAGCAAGTGGCAGAGTCGGCCCACACTTCAGAGGGGGGAAACAGACCCCACTGACTTACGGGGGAGCTCCATGTGGGGGCAGCGGTGGGAGGAGTTGCCGGTGGCCCTATTTGCAGAAAACCTACAACTGTAAACATCCTAATGCAGTTGCCTGATGCCCTTTGGAGTCCCAAGTGAACATTCTTTGAATGGATACGTGGTCTGTTGACTTGTGGCTCTTGGGAAGTCACGGAACGTCTGGGGCCAAGGCAGGTTGAGTTCCGCGGTCTCGCAGGGAACCGGCCCCTGCGTGGCTCACGTCAGCCCAGGGAGGCCCCGCGGAGCCTCGAGAGTCTGGTGCTGAGCTGGTCTTCACTTGGGTCTCCCCGTCGCCGAAGAAGGTCGCATTATCCCCATTTGACAGAGGAGGAGACTGAGGCCCAGGGATCGGCTGGCTGGACCTACTCTCCTCCCTTCCCCCCCACCCAGACCTCATACGCGTCTAGTATTTTCTCTGCTCCGCCGCTGTGCTGTGATGGGAACGTGTGTGAACGCAGCATCCGACCACCTCCCGTGTCTCTTGTCCTCTGGTGAGAGGGTGATTTAAGGACGTCCCAGGGCTCGTGTGCTCAAGTTCCGGGGGCCGGACTTCCGATGCTGTGCCCGGTCCTGTCGCTTACCTGGTCACCCGGATGGACAGTTGGCTTCGCCTCTCTGGAGCTCACCGTCCCCATCTGTAAAGTGGGAACACCACTCTTACCGCCGGGAGCCCCCGAGAACTGACGGGAGGAAAGCGCCGGGGCGGGGGCGGGGGCGGGGGCGGGGGGGTGGCCTTCACCCTGAGCCTTTTCGGCCTCCGCTCACGCCTGGGCTGGCTCCAGGAGGCCAGCGTGTTCAGGGTAAATGCCACGTCACCGAGGGCTTCTCCGGTTCCTCCTCTGCGTGAGAAACCGCTGTGCTCTGATAAGACGCTCGAGGTGCCGGCCGGAAACGGCCAGTCGCCCACCTTTGCCTCCAGACTTGGTTGCAGAGTGACGTCTCCGTTGCTTCGTCCGGGCCCGCCTCGTGCCCGGACCGTCGGGGCAGAAGCAAAGCCCGTGTCCGCGTCCCGCTCTCCCCGCCTCGCCAAGGCTCTCCTGCCCCAGTGCCTTCGAAGACGACTCTGCCCCTGCCAAGCCGGCCTGGAACAGACTGCAGCCCGTGGCTTGGGGGCGGGGAGTCGGTGCGTTCCCGCTGATTCACGGATGAGTCAACGCTCCCTGGTAACATCTGGCGCGGGGTGTCACGGCCTGTAAGAAGAACGTTCAGTATCGTTTGGCAAGGCGTTCACCGTTCGAAGGCCTGATTCTGTGGCCCTACGTGACTCCTCGTGGTGTTTTCCTGTCCGTGAGGGCCTCTCCAGATAATCTGGTCGCGTTTTCTTGCAAACAGCGGCGTCCAGCAGAGTCACCACCCCCCCCCCCCCCCCCCCCCCCCCGCCCCAGGTTTGCGACTTCCGTGCTGTGGTGTGGACGCCTCCCGCGAGGGCCCCGGGAGCCTGTGGGAGCAGGGGAGCTGTGCTGGCCCGGAGCGGTGTTTCTTCTCTGCCTGTGGCTCGTTGGGAGCAGCTGACTGGTTCCCTGACGATGTTGGCAGCGACGCACGGCCAGCGGAGCCATCGAGGCACACGGGGGCGGGGCGAAGACGGCGGGAAACTCTCCTTTGTAAGCTGGCGATCTGCCTGGAACATCCCCCAAAGCAGTTCTGAATCTGCCTGTAACGGGGCGCCGGGCAGAGGTGGAAGGACGTGACAGTCAAAGCTAGGGTCTTCAGAAAGACTTCGGGGCTCCAAAAAGCCGTCCCTGGGGCGCCTGGGTGGCTCAGTCGGCTGGGCGCTGACTTGTGCTCAGGTCACGATCTCGCGCTCCGTGAGTTCAAGCCCCGCGTCGGGCTCCGTGCTGCCAGCTCGGAGCCCGGAGCCGGCTTCCGATTCTGTGTTGCGTCTCTCTCTCTCTGCCCCTCCCCTGCTCGCGCTCTGTCTCTCGCTCTGTCTCGAAAAGAGATAAAGATTTTCAAAAATTTTAAATTGCTTAAAAAGGACAAATGCAAATAAAATGAAAAGCCGTCCTTGCTTCCATGATCTCTCTGCGTTAGCGAGGGGACTGAGATCCTCGGGGACTTCCGAGTGGCTGGCCGAGACGCTGCACCGTCTGTTGGCCGGGAGATCGGCAGTCCTGTTTCTTGCACACGCACTGTAGAACATACCTCAGCATTTTCTGAGTCGGGTTCCGGCCATCGTTGGGTGTCACTTAAAAAGTGGGATGTTAGGGGAGGTGGAGGGGGATGACCCCCCCTCCCCCGCCCCGTTTCCGTCTTCTGGTCCGGATGATGCTGTCACTTGTGGAGCGCCCAGCCCTCCCATGGCCAAGGGCTGGGCACCAACTCGACTAAGACAACCGGTTCTCTGCTCTCAGACTTTGGGATGGGGCGATGCATAGAGAGAACTAGAACTCAAGCTTCTGCCTTCGACAGCTGGGCCGGATGAGACAGCCCTGCACCCTCACACCTGCCTTGGCTCGTGCTGCTTCCCCATCCCTGTGTAGGCTTTTCTGAGTGACCTGTTCACCTCCCCATACGTTTCCAGTGGGTTCTGTGACAAAGGAAATTGAAACACCGGGTAAAGTCACTGATCTAGTTTCTGCGTGCCTTCTCACGACTCTCGTATACATTAAGGGGCTTGGTACATGTCTAATGCGTTACGGCACGCAGCAGAGGTAGAATTTGGCCGACCTCACAAACGTGGAGTCTCCAGGCCACACAGAAGAGGGGTGACAGGAGATGTGTCCCTCATCTAAGGTGGGGGGGCGTCTGCTCCAGCCGATGGCTTGATGGCTTGTATTACAATGAGTTTGATTTGCCAGAGGTTCTGAAATGAGGACAATCACACCCGAGCAACGGCAGCGTCCAGATGAACCACGTGCGTCCCTGGTTGCAAGCTTTGACTGGCAGGTGGTCTGGTTGGATTTCGATCCCGCCTTGACCGTGTTTCAGCACACAGGGACCCCTGCGGTCCCGGGCAAACAGCTTTGCCTTTCTGAGCCTCAGTCTTGAGATCTGCACAATGGCACACGCAATTTTATCCACCTCATAGAGTTGTTGTAAGGATTCAGTGCTGATAGGATGCTGGTCAGGCATTTCAGCCCAGAGTCTGGCACGTGGTAAGTGCTCAATAAACAGTCACTCGATCTCAGGCCTTTGTGTTTGAGCAGAGAAAATTCGCCTTAATTCCCAGGAAAATTAGATCATTCCGGGTATGGTGCAGATGGTCGATGCCCCAGGGCAGGGGCTGGTTAGGGTGTTGTTCGCCGTTGTACCCCAGTGTCTGGCACAGTGTGGGGGTTCAAAATTTTTAACTGATTGTTGAAGGACTCAAAATGTTGAAACTTTCAATTCTTACGAGTAAAAGTGTGCAGAATGTCATGAGACGTTGTATACTACAATTCTGTTAACAATGAATGTAAAAATTCACCCATCCATCCATCCATCCATCCAACCATTCATTCATCCATCTATCTATCCATCCACCCACAATCCACCTATCCATCGTCCACCCATCTATCCATCCATCCATCCATCCATCCATCCCTTCCATCCCATCTATCCTCCCTCCGTCCCTCCCTCCCTCCCTCCATCCATCCCACCATCTATCTGTCCATCTATCCAGTCATCCATCCATCCAACCATCCAACCACCCACCCAACCATCCATCCATCCAACCATCCAACCATCCAACCATCCAACCACCCACCCAACCATCCATCCATCCATCCATCCATCCATCCATCCATCCATTCATCCATCCACCCATCCACCCACCCAACCATCCATCCATCCATCCATCCATCCATCCATCCATGCATCCACCCACCCACCCATCCACCCATCCAACCATCCATCCATCCATCCATCCATCCACCCATCCAACCATCCATCCATCCATCCATCCATCCATGCACCTATCCATCATCTACCCCTCCATCCATCCATCCATCCATCCATCCATCTGTCCATCCACCCACCCATCCACCCATCTATCCATCCATCCATCCACCCCTCTACCCATCCATCCACCCCTCTATCCATCCATCCATCTATCCACCCCTTTATCCATCTACCCCTCTATCTATCCATCCATCCATCCATCCATCCCTTCCATCCCATCTATCCCTCCCTCCCTCCCTCCCTCCCTCCATCCATCCCACCATCTATCTGTCCATCTATCCAGTCATCCATCCATCCATCCATCCACCCGCCCACCCCCCATCCACCCATCCAACCATCCATCCATCCATCCATCCATCCATCCATTCACCCATCCAACCATCCATCCATCCATCCATCCATGCACCTATCCATCATCTACCCCTCCATCCATCCATCCACCCCTCTACCCATCCATCCACCCCTCTATCCATCCATCCATCTATCCACCCCTTTATCCATCTACCCCTCTATCTATCCATCCATCCATCCATCCATCCATCCACCCATCTATCCATCCATCCATCCACCCCTCTACCCATCCATCCACCCCTCTATCCATCCATCCATCTATCCACCCCTTTATCCATCTACCCCTCTATCTATCCATCCATCCATCCATCCACCCATCCATCCATCTATCCATCCATCCACCCATCCATCCATCTATCCATCCATCCACCCACCCATCCACCCATCTATCCATCCATCCATCCATCCATCCATCCATCCATCCATCTATCCATCCATCCACCCCTCTACCCATCCGTCCATCCATCCATCCATCCATATAGTCATTCATCCATCCCTCCATCCACACACCCACCCACTCACCCACCCATCCATCCACCATCCACCCATCCATCCATCCATCCATCCATCCACCCATCTATCCATCCATCCATCCACCCCTCTACCCATCCATCCACCCCTCTATCCATCCATCCATCTATCCACCCCTTTATCCATCTACCCCTCTATCTATCCATCCATCCATCCATCCACCCATCCATCCATCTATCCATCCATCCATCCACCCACCCATCCATCCATCTATCCATCCATCCACCCACCCATCCACCCATCTACCCATCCATCCATCCACCCATCCATCCATCCATCCATCCATCCATCCATCCACCCATCCATCCATCCATCCACCCACCCATCCACCCATCTACCCATCCATCCATCCACCCATCCATCCATCCATCCATCCATCCACCCATCCATCCATCCATCCACCCACCCATCCACCCATCTACCCATCCATCCATCCACCCATCCATCCATCTATCCATCCATCCATCCACCCATCCATCCATCTATCCATCCATCCACCCACCCATCCACCCATCTACCCATCCATCCACCCATCCACCCATCCATCCATCCATCCATCCATCCATCCATCCATCTATCCATCCACCCCTCTACCCACCCGTCTATCCATCCATCCCTCTATCCATCCACCCATCCACCTATCCTCCATCCACTACAACATCAGTTGTAGTTTTACCCATTTTGCTACTGCAAAATGTGAGAAAGAAAAGATTAAAGGGTTATCTCCATTAATGCCCATCTAGGCGTCCACCACCTCATACGTGGTGGGCTTAGGAGGAAGTTGCACGGCATGCAAATGAGGAGTGTGTGTACCGGTGCTCGGTTGCCTGAGCTCACACCCCAACTCCTGCCTAAATGACCTGGGGCAAGTCAAGGTTTTACCGTAATCATCGAGATGATAATAGCCCTACACCTTAGGGTCGTGAGAATTGAATGAGGTAATATGTGTATTCCAGGCCATGCCTGGCAAATGGTGAGTAATCCAAAAAATGTGAGCTTCTATTCGCTGAGAGTTCAGGCAACACAGAGGCTGCACATGCCCGCCTTCCTGTACTGTCTCCCATCGGGATCCCCCCTAACAAGTGTGCAGGGTGAGCTCGCCTTGGAGCAGCGCCCTGTCCCCTGCGTGCATTCTCTGTGCCCCTTCTATACTCCCTTTTTCCATCACAGCTACTAAGGGGTCTTCAGCCCTGGATCTTGCTCTGATGTACCCGCTTCTGGGGGCCCGGCGGACCTCCTCCCACCTCCCCTACTCCCCACGGTCCTTCTGTCCAACGGCGGCCGGCTGGTGACAGGGCTGACCGAGCCATGACCTGCCATGCCTCGTGTCTCTCCTCCTCTTTTGTAGGGAGTCCGACCTGTTCCTGCTGGACAGCCGCACGCTCTGGGCCTCGGAGGAGGGCTGGCTGGTGTTCGACATCACGGCCACCAGCAACCACTGGGTGGTCAACCCGCGGCACAATCTGGGCCTGCAGCTCTGCGTGGAGACCTTGGACGGTAGGTGTCCCGTCACCACCCCTCTGGTTCCGACGCAGCCTGAGCTCCTGGACTCACGTAGGAGCTCAGCAGCAAGTTCATGCGTGTTCCCATCCAGGGAGGGCTCGCTCCTCCGACCCCCACCAAGCAGTGCTCGCTGTCCGCGTTTTGATCCCAAGCAAGAATAGCACCTGCCCCTTTGCAGGAGACGATGACACCGTTGGCCACACCGGGTTGGGCGAGGCCTCATTGTGCAGAGCGAGGTCCCTGCACCAGCGGGCTGGACATCCTCGCGGAAACACAGACTCTGGCCCGTCCCAGGCCTGCACTGTTAACACCGGCACTTTATTTAAAAAAAAAAAAAATTTTTTTTTTCTAACGTTTTATTTATTTTTGAGACAGGGAGAGACAGAGCATGAACGGGGGAGGGGCAGAGAGAGGGAGACACAGAATCGGAAACAGGCTCCAGGCTCTGAGCCGTCAGCCCAGAGCCCGACGCGGGGCTCGAACTCACGGACGGCGAGATCATGACCTGAGCCGAAGTCGGCCACTCAACCGACTGAGCCACCCAGGCGCCCCTAAAACCGGCACTTAAAAAAAATTTTTTTTTACATTTATTTATTTTTGATAGAGACAGAGCACAAGTGGGGGAGGGGCAGAGAGAGAGGGAGACACAGAGTCCGAAGCCGGCTCCAGGCTCCGAGCCGTCAGCACAGAGCCTGACCCGGGGCTCGAACTCACAAACCGCGAAATCACGACCTGAGCCGAAGTCGGACGCTCAACCGACTGAGCCACCCAGGCGCCCCTAGAACCGGCACTTTAACTGGAGCCCCAGGTGATGCCTGAGCGCACATAACTGTGTGAGACGCGCTGACGCAGGCACCCCAGCCTGGGGACATGGGACATCCTGGGTGTCCCGTGCATGGCAGGATGTTGAACCGTGTCCCCGGCTCCTACCCACTAGAGGCCAGTCTGCCCAGAATGTCTCCAACTGTTACCGAATGTTCCCTGAAGAGCCACATTGCCCGTGGTTAAGGACCTCAGCCCTGGTGCGAGGCAGGAAGCCCCTTCCAGGAGACCCCGAATGTGGTTCTGAGCCCTCAGTACTTGGAGACTCCGCTGTTGGCTGCGTTCCCCTGTGCTTTCTATGCCCCGCCTTAGATCCCCCGTCTTTGACGAGGGCGGACAGACGGCGAGTGGGAGCCAGGGTGGGGTTAGCTGCGCCCATTTCTTCCCCCGAAATGTGTTTCTTATTAAGTTGGGGGGCGGCTCTGGGGTCGGTAGCTTCTTCCTTACGCCAGCTTTAAGGAAAAAAAAAAAAAACACACCCAAACGAAGAACACATTTCTTTCAGAATGGGTAATACTTGCCAGTGGCTCCAAATTCAAGTTACAGATGCGTGCACCCGTGTGGACTGGCCCCGTGACCTCCTTCTGTAGCTGAACTCCACCTCCAGCGCCAGGCTGTTCCCATGGTAGTGGACGTCTTTTCAGAGATGCCCTCTGGGGATTTACACCATCGCACGTACATTCTGTGTTCCTTTTATTTATCTGTTTTCCCCTGCGGGCAGTACCATAGTCTAGACAGCGTTGGCCGCCTGGCTTTTTTTTTCACCTGGCGACTCACCTTGAAGGTTGGGCCTTTTCAGCTGTTAAAGAGCTTCCCTGTTCGTGTGAAGGCTGTTGTGGGTGTGTGTACGTGTGGAGCGTTTGTAGCTCTTCCGCTCGCTCGCTGTGTGACTTTGGGCAACCTCCCTGACCTTTCCCAGCCTCCTCATCCCCAACGCCCAGGGCTCCGGGGTGGTTCTGAGATTACGTGAGTTAATACAGAGGGGGTTTTAAAATAGTGCCCCAATGGGGCGCGGGGGGCAGCTCAGAGAGTCCGACTGTGGATCTCGGCTCGGGTCACGATCTCGTTGTTGGGGAGATCGAGCCTCGCGTCGGGCTCTGCGTGGACAGGTACGTGCCTGCCTGGGATTCTCTCCCTCCCTCTCTCTCTCTGCCCCTCACCTTCTCTCTCTCTCTCTCTCTCTCTCTCTCTCTGTCTCTAAAACAAACTAAAAACAAAGTTTTAACGATTAAAAAAGGGGTGCCTGGGTGGTTAAGCGTCCTTGTCCGCTTGAGTGAGTGTAGCCCTGGGATAAATTCCCGAAAGGGACGCTGTCTGTGGTTTGGATCAATACACCCCCCGCCCCCAAGCAATGCACGAGGGCACCCGTTCCCCCTTCTTTGACAGGACCCGTTTCCAAACTTGTCTGTCTTTGCTCATCAGGTAGGCGACAAATGGGACCCTGTAGGTTTGCTTTGCTTTTCTCTCTCACGTTTGAGGCTCAGCCCTTCCTCCTGTGCGTGGCCCGCAGCTTTCCTCCGTGTGCCATCCGTTCATACCCTCTGGTAGAGCGTTGGTCTTTTTCTTTATATTCTACGGACAGCTGGCCCTTTGTGCTTGGAGCTGCAAATTCTTTTGCCCGTTTTTACTTTTTCTTTTTACTGTGGTTAATGCCAGGTTTTACCCAACGGATTTAGGTGATGCGCCCAATTTGTATCACCTTTTCGTTTACGCCTCCGGGGCGTGGCCACTTTTCTTTCCCATCAGAGGCCACCGCTTTGGCCTCGGGCTGCCTTCTCTACCTGAGATTTGCCTAAGACCATGTACCATGCGGGACGGGCCGCAGAGTTTAGGGCCACGCTTGTCCTGTTTCCAGTGGTTTTCTTTCTCCTGATGGAGCCCTCCCCCTCCCTCCCCTTTCCATGACACTTAAGGTCGGGGCGGGGGTGGGGGGTGGGGGGGCGGTTCCTAGAAGTGCTGAAGTTTTCCATTGCTACGTTTCGAGTTGGCAAGCTATATGTCTGATGGACCAAATTCAGCTTGCAGCCTGTTTTTCTGTGGCCTGTGAGCTAAGAATAGTCCTCACATTTTTAAATGGGCAAGATATCAAAAAAGAAAGACTATTTCATGACATGTAAACTTCCATGAAATTCACATTTTGGTGGTCATAAAGTTTTATTAGTACACAGCCACACTTACTGATTTACATATTGTCTAGGCCTCCTTTTGTGCTATCACAGCAGCGTTGAGTAGTTATGACAGAGACTCTGGTCCACAAAGCTGAAAATACTTACTATTTTCCGATGATTATTTACAGACAAAATGTGCAATCCCTGTTGTCTGCCAGAACTTCTCAAACTGTGTTCTGTGAAGTGTTCAAGGATGTCCCGGGGTAAAGGAAAGCATTTATGATCAGTGAAGCGTGAGAAATGCTAGGTTGGAGACACTCAGCAGGTTTCTCTGCGGGACTTATCAGTGCCTTTATTTTGTGAATGTCCATTGGGAGTTTCCTGATGGGGAATATAACGTAGAGGAATTCCAAACGTATTTGGCAATAGAGTCATTCAACTCTGCTTTTTACTTACAAGCTTTTGAGGAGCAGATTGGGGTGGGGGGGTGAGGTTAAAAAATGAGGCTAAGGTAGGCTTGATCTGTTTCCCTGGACTTGTGGATCCTGGCTAGACCTTCCAACTTGACCTTAAGGGGTCCTGTGCTTCTCTGCCCTGCTGGCTCGAGGCGGCCCAAGTTTGGTTTTTCTCTTAAGGGACAACCAACCCTGTTCCCTTTAGTTTTTGCCACTGTCTTTCTCCCCCAAAGTCTGGGGCTTTGTATGCTTATTTCCTCCAGCTTCTGCCCCCCCCTAGCGTGAGGGGGAGGCTTGGCATCCACTGAGATGGCCTAGCCTGCTGGTTAAAGCTTGGGCTCAGGAGGCCAGACTCCCCGGGTTCAAATCCCACCTCGGCCGTGTGCAGCCATGTGACCCAGGGTGAGTCACTTCATGTCCCTCCTCTGGAAAGTGGGGTTAATAATAGTTTCCACCGTCCAGGGTGGTGGTGAAGGATCAGATGAGCTCATGCAAGTGAAGGGCTTAATTGCTCAGCTTGAGGCAGCAGCCGAGCACAGAGCGCTGTCTGCCGTGGTCCCTCATAAGTCCCACCACGGGGCCTCGAGGCAGATGCCGCCGTTCAGCTCCTCATGGCGCAGGGGAGGACGCAGAGGCCCCTGAGGGTGTGCGGCTCCCTCTTCTGGCGTCCACCTGGGAACTCCTCTCCGTCTATGGTGGGGGGTGGGGTGTAGCCTGGTGGTCATAAGCTGCTGCCCAGAGTCAGGGCGAGGAGCAGAAGCTGTACCCCTGACTCCGGGCCCGTCTCCTCCCCGCCCGTCCCCTCCCACGCCGGGCACCGGTTGCTGGGCAGGGATGCCGCCCCCCGGGGACTTGGCCGGTCCGTCCAGGCACCGTACCTGCCACGGAGGCAAGTTTGGCCTGGCTGCCTGGGTCAGGGCAGGACCAGCCACTCAGCCCGCCAGGGAGGAGCCGAGGTATGCCGTGGCCAGCGGGGGCTGTGAATTTGGGGATCTTCTCGGGGATGAGATGAGAGGCAGGTGAGCCCGGCGGTTCTGAAACCACGGGCTCCTGGCTCTGCAGTTGTCCATCGGAATCCCCCCGGGGGCTCATAGAGAATACTGATTGCCGGGCGCCCCCCCCCCCCAGCCGTGCCCCGTGTCCCGTTGGGGGGTACCTGCCGGTAAGATGGCACCCAGGGCGAGCGCCTCATTTGGGTTTCAGGTCTCACCCGCTTTGTGTTAAACGTCCGTACAGGTGCGACAGACGGGAGCCTGCTGGGGCGTCCGTGCGATCGGGGCTCCGTCTGCTGGCACCCCACTGCTGTGTCGCCTGCAGAAGCAGCCGGGTCCCTGCCCCCGCGGCTCCTGCTGAGCAGCGTAAAGTCCTTGAGCGTTGCCGCCTCCTGCGGCCCCCCCCCCCCCCCCCCCCCCCGCCGACCCGGGTCAAGCCGAGTTCCAGGCGTCTCCGGCCCTTGGGGAGGGGAGGGGAGGGGAGGGGAGGGGGTACCGAGTCAGGTACAGCATCTCGCCCTGGTCCAGACCCTAGCAGCATCTTGCAGCCCGCCGGGCGGCTGCCGGAACAGGGAGCCCGGGCCCTGTCGGGGGCCTCAGTTTCCACGCCCGTACAGTGGGCATGATGCCAGTAGTGCTGGTGAGCTCGCCTCCATCCTGGCGAGGCACAGACGTCACAGGTCTCCTCTGAGAAGCTTGGTGTGGGGTGAGCCTCCCACTCGCAGGGTCTCCGGATCCCTCCCGGGACCACCCAGGAAGCGGGCGTCCGGTCCCTGTCCCTGCAGCCGCGCCTTCCCGTGGGTGCCCCCGGGGGCGGCATGGCTGGGGCCCGTGCGGGGGAGAAGCTCGTAAACGCTCCGGGCACCTGTGGCTCAGCAGGAGCCAACTGGGGAGCATCGTCTCGTCCGAGGGCAGGACGCCGTGGGAAGGAGGGGTGGCGTCTCCCCGTCTCTCCCTTCGTCCAGAAGGCAGGAGGAGCGGCGGCTGCCCCCAAGCCACCCAGGCTGCGCTCCCCGCTCCCGGGGCGGGTGGGGGAGGAGCCGAGCAACCCCCGACGGAGGGGTTCCCTCCAACGCGTTCCGGTGCCACCCGAGTGGGGGGCCGTCCCTGCCGTGCCAGGCGGGCCGAACCCTCGCCGTGGGCCAGGCAGCCGGCGCGGGGCTCCCGCGCAGAGCCGAAGCGGGACCGGCCGGTGGCACCCCTGCGGACTCGGGAGCCCATGGCCCCAGTCCCTGCTCCTGGGGCAGCCGGTTCAGCCTCTCGATGCCTCGTCCTTTCATCCGTTCCACGGGCGCGGTTTTGGCCGGGAGGGAGACATGAATGGATCTGCGGTAAAATGCTGAGTCCTGGGCCCGGCACCCTGGCCAACCGCACGTGTGCTCGAGATCGCCGTCGCTGTGCTTGCTGCTCACGGTGGCCCGCCCTGGAGGGTTGTCAGCAGGGGAGCAGGGGAGGAAACCGAGGCCCAGCAGGTGGGGTAACTTGCCTGAAGGCGCCCAGTTCCCTGGGCAGACCCGGGGCTCCGCCGCGGGTTCCTAGTCCGGCGCCCCCGACCTCGCTCTTTGCGGGACCGCATCCGAGGAATGTGGTCAGCGGGGCCCAGGCCGGGGGGAGGGTTGTGTGGTTCAGTGGGTGCCCGCCGGGTACACGGCCAGGCCGTCTGGACAGACAGCCCAGGACCACCTCCCGGTCCCTCCTTGGGAACGAAGCTGTTTGGGAAGGAACCCGGAAGACCGTGGGTTTCCCACAGGACCAACAGAAGCGGCCAAGGCTGCATCTGACTTTCGTGGACTCCTTCCTTCCATTAAAGAAAAAAAAAACACCAAAAATTATGTTCTATGACCACGTTAGTATAAAGATGAATATAATCCTGGCCGGATTAAAAATGAAAACATTTTCTGCGACCCCAAAAAGTTTGTGTTCTGTCTTCCGATTTTAAGAGACATTAAAACATTTTCACGGGTCCCTAAAAGTACCGTGGGCCTGGGCACGGTGCCCGCGGACAGCTTGGCCCCGGGCCCTGCCCCCCAGGCCGGAGAGCGACGCCGGACTCTCCCTGCCCCGTCAGACCTGCTTGTTAGAACCAGCCTCCTGCAGCTACGAGCCTCTCCGCCTGCACTGGATACGCGTTTCTTCACTCAACACACGTTTGATATGGCAGCGATTTGTTGTAGGCACCGGGGCTACAGCCTGAAGGATTTTGCTGTCACCTCGCCCACATTCTTGTAGGAAGGTGGAAAGCGGAGAGACTGTATGCTGAGAGTCAGGGTTCAGGCTGTGAAGACAAGTTCAGAGCCTCGGAGGTTCCCAGGAGTGCTTCTGGCTGCTCTCCAGATCAGGGCCCGTGGTTCTCCCGGGGCCGCCTTTCATCTCCAAGCTGCCAGGAGATGATGGAGACGTTGCTTTGGGCCAGAGATGCCTCTGTCCTTACAGACATGAAAACACCTGGTCCCTTGTTCCCAAGACAAGGACTTCAGCATTTGTTCTTCTTTATAGGGTCCTCCTCCTCCCCCTTGTAGAGAGAAGAAATCACTGGGAGGCCCAGGAGGGCGACGTCTAGAAGCCCTACCCTTCCAGTTCAAGAGGACGATGCGGTGGCCTCCCTGGCCCGTCTCACACTTCTGGGGATTGCGAGGCATTTAAAGGATTGGGGGCGTATGCTGTCCCAAGTGTGATGCTCGCCTGGGACGGGACCAGGAGGTGAGCCGTTCGCCCAGGGCCGCTGGGAAGACAAAGCCCCAGAGAGCCGAGGTTGGCGACTGGTCCCGCCCCCAGCGCAGTGGGCTCCAAGGTGCCTTCGCCCTTGGTGTTGCTTCACATCCTGTTTCTCCAGAGGCCGAGCAAGAGAAAACAGGAGGCCTTGATGACCCAGAGGCTGGGAGGGGTCCTTCCAGGGCTGGGTGGGCAGCAGGGGCCGGGACAACATTGGGTGATTGAGGCCAGGCAGATGTCACAAGCGTTAACTGCGTTCTCACTTGTCACTTGGGCCTTGGGCCATCGAGACAAGTGGCTGGAACCGGCGTTTTGCACAATCAACAAAGCGCATTCTTACGCCTCGGGCCTCCGCAGGGGAGCCCGTGGCTCTGGGCCTGGAAAACAAGGAAACCACAGGAAAACCAAGATGCTCCTTCTCTGTGATGAGGCTGTGCTCTCTCCTCTCCCGAGAGGCCCCCGTCTATGCCCCGGGCCGGTTCTGGGGGGACGTCCTCTGGGCTGGGCGTGCGGACTCTGCTCGTGCCATCCCAGGACCTGCCAGCGGTGGCTGTCGCCCGCCCCCGTGCCTCGGCGAACCCTCCCCTGCCGTTTGAGGCTCCGCGTGTCGCCCACATCCGTGCCTGGGCAATCTTTCCTCCCTGCGTCTCCGTCCACCCGGACTCAGCGACGGTCTGATGATTAAGTTCACAGCTTGGAGCCCGCTTCCCCGCCCGTAAACGTGGGGTCAGGAGGCCGCTTGGAGCAGCGCACGGAAGGGGCTCAGCGCAGTGCCTGGCGCAGAGCAAAGGGGCCAGAAGGATGGTTTCTCGTCCTTGTGAGCCACCAGCCGCGGAGAACCGACTCTGTCGGGAACGTGTTCGTTGGCAGGTGATAGACCATAAAAGTGTCGCATCTCGGGAGCAGGTATGGTCGCCTTTACGGCGGGGGTATGTGGAGGCAGGGTCGGTTAGAGCAGAGGTCAGCAAACTTTTAAGTACCTACTAAGTTTCTGTAAAGCACCGGGTAGCAATGGTTTTAGGCTTTGTGGGTCAGAGGTGCTCCGTCACAGGTCGTTCACTGTGCCATTAAAGCATCCAAACATGGTGAGTAGGCGGTAAACGGAGGGAGAGCAGGTCTAGAGAGCAGAGTTTCTCTACCTTGGCAGTATTTGGTTTTTTAAATTTTTTTAAGTGTTTATTTCTTAAAGCATTTTTTTAAATGTTTATTTTTGAGAGAGAGAAAGAGACAGAACGTGAGCAGGGGAGGGGCAGAGAGAGAGGGAGACACAGAATCCGAAGCGGGCTCCAGGCTCCGAGCTGTCAGCGCAGAGCCCAACACGGGGCTCGAACCCACGAACCGCGAGATCGGGACCTGAGCCGAAGTCGGACGCTCCGCCGACGGAGCCCCCCGGGCGCCTCTCCACCTTGGCACCGTTGACATTTGTGCTAGATCGTCCTCTGTCGTGGGGTCATCCTGACTGGGGGCCGCTCTGCATCCTGACAGAAGTGGTGATCATGTGAGTCTTCTCACGGCTCTGTGTACGAGAAAGGTCTATTTTACTACATGCTCACTTAAAACCCCAAGTTTAAAAAGCCCAGAAAGCAAAAACAGAAGTAAAACACCCCACGAAAGAGGCCAGCTGTGTGTTCTACTAAAGAAGAAACCGGCGAAGCCCTCACCCTGGATCCATAACCTGCCCGTCAGGTGGACCAGATGTCCCCTCCATCCTGTTTGCACAGGGATCAGTTACCGTCGCACATCGGGAAAACCTTTCTCCCCTAGCTTGCGGGGCACCTCTTGGCGGATTCAAATACGGGACGCCCCGTTAAATTCGAATTTCACATAAAAACCCAACAATTACTCCGTGTAAGTGTGTCCCACGTGCTGCAAACACGGTCATTTATCTGAAATTCAGATTTAACCAGGCATCCTGTATTTTCATTTGCAAAGTCTGGCGACCCTGGACTTGGGCAAATCTTCAGGTGTTTTTTTCCTTTTTTTTTTTTTTTTTTAAATTTTTTTTTTCAACGTTTTTATTTATTTTTGGGACAGAGAGAGACAGAGCATGAACGGGGGAGGGGCAGAGAGAGAGGGAGACACAGAATCGGAAACAGGCTCCAGGCTCCGAGCCATCAGCCCAGAGCCCGACACGGGGCTCGAACTCACGGACCGCGAGATCGTGACCTGGCTGAAGTCGGACGCTTAACCGACCGCGCCACCCAGGCGCCCCTCCTTTTTTTTTTTTTTTTTTTTAACCTATTAACTCTTAGCTACACTCTAGATCGTTTCCGACTTCCCTGAGGATACAGACCTTATGGTTACAGTATTGGGTTTCTCTGCCCTCCCTGCCTAGACCAGGTATGTCCCCTACCTCCGTCCCTCTGCCTGGCGCATGTGGCCCGACTCCGTATCTAGCGTGACTCGCCCTGGACACTTAGAAACAATCAAAACGAGCACTTGTGCTTGTGTGTGCTATAACTGTGACATCCTACACTGAAATCGAATTCTTCCCCCAGCCCGCCCACGTGTCCCGTCCTTCATTCAAGCCTCTCTTGGCCCTTTTTGGGGGGCATTAAAATAAAAATACACTTTTCGCAGGTACATACCCACGTAGGTTGGCATATGCTTTAAATTTCCTCTCTCCCAGGTGTAATCACACCGTTATCTTGTTCTGTTCCTCTACGGAGCCCCGCGGGAGCCTGGGCCTCTCTTGTTCCTGGTTATAACCCCCGGGGTGCAGAGCAGTGTGGGGCTTTGGCCCACGCACCGTGAATACTTGTAAAAAGGTGAATGAGGGCGCCTGGGTGACTCGATTAAGCGTCGGGCTCTTGATTTCAGCTCAGGTCACGATCTCCTGGTTTGTGGGATCGAGCCCCACATCGGGTTCTGTGCTGACAGTGCGGAGCCTGCTTGGGATTCTCTCTCTTTCCCTCTCTCCCTGCCCCTCCCCTGCTTGCTCTCTCTCTCTCTCTCTCTCTCTCTCTCTTAAAAAACTTAAAAAAAAAAAAGATGAGTGGTTTAGGTGCCTGGTCGGTTAATTGTCTTGGGAAAACGCCACATTGTCTCTAGGATTCTGCAGCTAAAAACTGGACGGCAATGACTTCCGGTTGTATGTCCATCCAGGAGAACAGGTACTCACTTTAGGGAAGGTGTGGGTAAAGCCGTGGCTCTCCACTGGGACATGTGGCCTCCCAGGGGACACTTAGCGATGTCTGGAGACAGCGTTTGTTGTCAGGACTCAGGGAGGGTGCTCCTCGGGCACGTCTGCCATGCTGAGGTGCCCCCCGCTGGCCTGAGTGCCTCCTGCCATCGTCTCTGTGAACGTGCTTTGGCCAGTGTCGAGCCCTGTCCTGTGCCGGGACAGTGAGTGGAGGGGACCACCCTGCCCTGAATTGCCGGGCTGGATGGAGGGCAGCACAATGTGTGTGGGGCCCAGAGAGGCCACCCAAGTGCAGGGGTCTAGAGGAGAGCACGGTGGGAGGGGGCTCCGTTCCAGATCACCATTCACCCCACCTATGCCCCTGAGCGGGCCTCAGAGGTTTGGCCATGTCCCCCCTCTCCAGACCCTCTGTGGCCGCCATCGTACCTAGAATGTGATCCAGAGCCCCCACCAGGGGCCCCAGTGACCCAGCCTCATCGTCGGGCCCCCTCCCTCCCTCCCTCTCTCTCTCTCTCTCTCTCTCTCTCCAGTCCCACTGGCCTCCTCCCTGTTCTTTTTTTAATTTAATTTTAAGTGTTTATTTACTTAATTATTTTGAGAGAGAGAGAAAAAGTAAGTGGGAGGGGGCAGAGCGAGAGAGGGAGAGAGAGAATCCCAGGCAGGCTCCACACGGCCAGCGCAGAACCCAGCGCGGGGCTCGAACTCACGAACCACGATACCACGACCTGAGCCGAAATCAAGAGTCGGACGCTTAGCTGACTGAGCCACCCAGGCGCCCCCGCCTCCTCCCTGTTCTTCAAACACACGTGTGTGTGTTCCTGTCTCCGGGACTTGGCATTTCCTGTTCCCTCTGCTGGGAACATTTCTCTCCCAGGACCCCTGTGACTATGCAGCCTTCCCTGACCAGTCCCCCTCGTCCCTGTCCCTGCCCCTGCCCTAGACTGCTTCTCGGCCATCACCACCGTCCCTCAGCTCGTTCCCCCCCCCCCCGCCCCGGTGGGCCCCCAGGGGGGTGTTCTGGCTGTTCTATGTGCACACCTAGCCCAGGGCGGCCCACGGCAGGCGTGCCGTCGATAGCTGCCGAATGAACTAATGAGTCAGTAACAAGGTGGTTGTTGAAGCCTGGAACACATAACACAAATGTCCACGGGCAGGAGAGGATGACGT
Organism: Prionailurus viverrinus; assembly: GCF_022837055.1. NCBI lineage: Eukaryota > Metazoa > Chordata > Mammalia > Carnivora > Felidae > Prionailurus > Prionailurus viverrinus. The sequence continues at coordinate 5,924,015 of NC_062563.1, forward strand.
AAAGGCATTTCCAGATGTGAGGCTCCTCTGTGGCCACGAGGGATGAGGTCAGTGTGTTTCATCGATGTGGAAAGATGTCCAGGGTATATTGCGTAAAAACCAGGTTTATAGGAAACGGCAGTAACAGTACAATCCCAGTTGTGAGGACCTGTGCACACGTGTGACTGTGGACACACGGGCAGGCAGCTCAGACTCAACAGTCACGGGGGGTTTATTCATCTCGGTGGTTGGGGCGAGAAGCAAGCTTCAGGACCGGTTTGATCCAGTGGCTCAGGGATATCACCAGAGGTTCCATGTCTGTGTCTCTGCTCTTCCTTCCACCAGGGCGGTCCCACTCGAAAATGTCACCCACCTGTGCTCTCTAACTGGTGGCCATTTCTGGGGCTCCATCCACTCCTCCTGCCTCAGTCTTGTCCAGGGACTTTCTGGAAAGGAAACTTCCAGGGTGCCTCCCCTCCGTTCGTTGGCTGAGTTGGGTCATGTGCCCGCCCCTGAGCCAGTCGCTGCAGCTGGGGGACTAGTTGTTGTCTCGTAGGCCCACCCCTAAGGCACAGCTGCAGAAATGAAACTTGGGCTGGGTACCAGGGACAGGAGCCATGGCATCATCCCCATCTTACAGATGAGGAGTTAGAGACCCCAAGCATGCAACTTGACCTCCCTCGGCCCACACGGCGTGGTCAGTGGCAGCTGCAGGTTTAAACCCCCCGAAGACCCGCTTCCTTCCCCTCTGCCTGCCCGTTTCGCAGCCGAGGCTGTGCGCCGACAGCTGTGAGGGCGAGCTCGACCCCCTCCCTGCACACACTGCTCACGGCGCTCACGTTTACTGTATCTAGATCGGCATCAGCTTTTCAGGCGAGGCATTTTTATTTTGCCCTGAAAGCCTTCCAGGTGGGGGTGGGGGCAAGATGCAATTCCTAGGGGCTCAGCTTTAATGGTTTCTTTTATAGAATCGTTCGAATTATAAATGCATGAACTCGAGGAAACCTTGCTGAAGAATGCAGGAAAGCCGAACGTTTAAAGGGGTTAAGCTAAAATAGTGGTGGACAGGGGAAGTCTGCTCTTTTAAACACTGGCTGTTAAAAAACCAAAGCGAACCCCCTGGTGCTGGTCTGGTCCCTGGGAGGCTGGGTTTCCTGACTTGGGCCCGTCTGGGGGGCTCCAGGTGAAGTTAATTCCAGATGTGGACGGGCCCGCGGCCTCCAGAAGCTCCGCTCCCGCTCGCCTCTGTCTCCTCTCGCCTAACTCGGGGCGACGCATTCCTGTCGTGGGTACGCAGCCTGGGTTCAGATTCGGCTCGGCCCCTCCCCAGCTGGGTGGCCTTGGGCAGGTTACTCAGCCTCTCGGAGCTCTTCTCTCGTGAGTGAGATTGGCTTTCTTTGCCCCTTGTCTCTTGCTTTATTCTTCTTTGGGATACTTAACCACCAGGAGGCAGGACATCAGTCCCTACCGGCCAATGGCCTGCTTGTTGCCGCAGCCGAAAGGTAGACTGATCCCGGCTCCCTTCCTACTGCACACCCATCAGCAGAGCACAGGACACCGAGATTATTCTGCCTGCCTTCTCCTCTCTGCCTCCAGGACCCCATATCCTCTGGGTGACCTCCTTCCTCCTGCCCACGCTTCTTCTAGATCCTTCTGACTGGGCACCCCTGTCCTCTCGGTTGTGGAGACGGGATGCCTGGGCTCAGCCCTTGTAACGCTTGTTATGCCCTCCCCAGGTGAGCTCCTCTCTGCCACCCAGACGGCCCCCCGACCTCTGCCCTGAGCCAGCATTTCTCCAGCACTTGGGGAACGCAAAGCTCTGCTCTGAGAAGCGTCTGGGTGTTGAGTGGCAGAGGCAGGACTTGAACCCGGGACGTCTGGCACCGGGCCAGAGCACGTTTGGCCCCAGGTCCGTCTCTCCCCCCGGACCGGGAGCCGCACCCAGGCTGGGATGCCGTGCTTCCCACGTGCCAGCTTCCCTCCCGCGTCAGGTGGGCATTGCAGACAGCGGCCGAGAAACCACCTGCTTTCGCCCTCCACCCTCCCCTCCCCTCCCCGGCTGATTCTCTCCACCCCACCCCCACGCCCGCCTCAGTTTCCCCACCTCCATAAACGGCCCCTCCCTTCCTCCAGGTGCCCAGGCTCAGAGCAGGAGGGTCAGGGATGAGTCCCCACCTCTTCACACCCTCTCTGTCCCGTCCCTCAGCAAGTTCTGTCACTTGTGTCTTTTCACAGTCCCTCCAGGGTCTGCTGGTTCCCAGCTTCGGAGGGACTCCCGTGACGCCACCGCTGGGCGAAACTGGGGAAGGAGAGTGGGGGGGCGCGTCCCTGTGCGTTTTCTTCTGCGACTTCTCCCGTGAATCTGTATAATTATTTCAAAACGAAACACGAAAAATGAATTCCAAAGCCGGAGTTGAGAAATGGACCGTTGAGGAGCCCCCCGTCCCCTCTCCCTGCCACTGCCCCGGTAGCCTCCACCGGCCCCCCGACCCGGCCCCCCCAGGACACCTGGGCGGCTCTGTCACACGCAGCAGGTGGCCGTCTCGGGGTTGCCACTTCATGCAATCGCCTCGGTCTCCTGGGGCTACCGGGAGGCCCCAAACTGGGGGCCGCAAAACAGCGGGCCGCACCTTGCTAAAGCCTGGAGACCGCAGGCCCCAGGGCCGCACCCCTTCCGAGGCCTCGAGGAATGAGCCCTTGCTTGCCTGTCCCAGCTTCTGGGGGCCCCTGCTGTTCTTCCGTGTTCTCTGGCCTCCTTCCCTCCGGGTGTATGCACGGGGGTGCATGTGGGTCCGTGTCTCTCTGTGTCTTCACGTGGCCTTTCTCTGAGGACACCCTCCGAGCCCATGTGACCTTATCTTAACTGATTGTGTCCGCAAAGGTGCTGTTTTCAATGAGGTCACATCCTGAGGTTCTGCACGGACTTGAACTTGGTGGGGGCTGGTGGGGAGGGGACGCTGTTCGACTCGGTAAACAGAGTAAAGGTCAAGTGCTTGCTGTTGCCCGCAGGACCCGACCTTACCTGTGCTCCTGAGAGTCCCCCACGATTCATCCCCCGGCCCCCCGTTCTTCCCTGCTTCCCCCCAGGCTGTGCTCCAGCCAGGCAGCCAGCGTCCTCACTGCTTGTTGAGAGAACCCACCTCGCTCCCTCCTCCCAAGCATTCGCCTTGGTAGTGCCCTGTGCCTGGAACGCCTGTCCCCAGACATCCACATGGCTCCCCCCTCCCTGTCACGCAGTCCTCCGCTCAGACGGCCCCTCCGTGCCTAGGGTGGCAGTCACCAGGGCTGTGCGCAGCTGTCCCCGCCGTCCTCGGGCCAGCAGGCCTTCTCCCACCTCTTGAGCTGGTGGATCGCATGACCAGCTTGGGCCAATGAAATGTAAATGCGACTTCCGCCAGCCTGAGACCTGCAAACCTCAGCCTGCCTGCCCCACCTGCCCGCACGGCCAGAGGGCAGGAGGTTTTCTCTGTGCGGTTCCCTGCTGTGTTCCAAGCTCCTGAACAGCATGGCACAGAGTAAATGCCGAATAAATACCCGCCGGGTGGACAGATAACGGATGCATGAATGAACCGTGAGGCGGGAAAGAAATCGTGTCTGCGCGGCCCCTCCCCGCTCACCAGCTCACCAGCTCACCGCTTCTGCCATAATTGATCTTCTCTGCATTTGGCTGCTTCCGGTCTAGGGCAGAGCATCAACCCCAAGTTGGCGGGCCTGATCGGGAGGCACGGGCCCCAGAACAAGCAGCCCTTCATGGTGGCCTTCTTCAAGGCCACGGAGGTCCACCTTCGCAGCACCCGCTCCACAGGGGGCAAGCAACGCAGCCAGAACCGCTCCAAGACGCCCAAGAACCAGGAAGCCCTGCGGGTGACCAACGTCGCAGGTACGCCGGGCTGGGAGGGTTAATGCACAGCCCCTGAGGATCCCACAGGCCCCCGCAAGGCCCCAGAATTCATCCTGTACTCAGCAAGTGACCCTCGAGCCAATGCAGCGGGAAGCAGACCCCGCAAAATCCTGTGCTGTGCAGATCCCACTGCTTTAACTGGATAAAGTAATAAGTTCGTGTAGAAAGGCACATGGCGGCACATTCGTGCATTACGTTAGTATACAACGTATACTAGTGTGTTACATTAGTATATGTTAGTATAACAAGATGCCAGTCATGTCAATTTCCAAGTAGGGTGAATCACGGCCCCAAATAAATGAAAGCAAACTCTGAAAACATGCAGAGCAGGAGACGCCGCCCCAACATCCCCAGGAAGGCCACTCCTTGGGAGACGAAAGGAGGACAAATGGGGAGAGTTTGCTGTGTCTTTAATTGTATTTCTTTTTTTTTTTTTTTTCCAATGTTTACTTATTTTTGGGACAGAGAGAGACAGAGCGTGAACGGGGGAGGGGCAGAGAGGGAGGGAGACACAGAATCGGAAACAGGCTCCAGGCTCTGAGCCATCAGCCCAGAGCCCGATGCAGGGCTTGAGCTCATGGACCGCGAGATCGTGACCTGGCTGAAGTCGGACGCTTAACCGACTGCGCCACCCAGGCGCCCCTAATTGTATTTCTTAGGTGAAAAATATTTGAAACTCATGGCTCGCTTTACTGCTTGTTCCGCATGGGCGGTAGTGGGGTTTTTTTGAACGTTATTTGGGATACTTTGAACGTTTGTTTGAAATGTCAGAAGTAAAAAAAAAAAGAGCATTAACTCTTTCAGTGTATTTTGGGGGGTACTTTTAGGTGCATTGAAGTGTTGCATTGTGACAAGTAAACACAAACTGAAAATAAAGGGAACATCTTCACAGCAAGCAGCTCAGAGATGAATAGCAATCCTGAAGGTAGTGAATTCCGCAACAGAAACTTCCAGGAGGTGCTACATTTATGTACTCTGTGCTTCTTGAGGCTCTGAGGTGGACGGCCTCCCATGTTGAAGAGGGGGCGACAGTGGGGCTCAGAGGGGTTAAGTCACTGGTCCGGAAGTGCACAGTGCAAGTAAGTGTCAGCCCTGGGATTTGAGCCTGTTGATTTTGCCGGGAGGTGTCTGCCTGCACTGGATGAGCTTGGGTTCCTCCACAGTCCTGTTCAGTGTTTTCTGACAATTCACCAGGTGCCTGCTGAGCCCTGCCTGGGCCTGCCTTTGTGCCGGCATCGGGGCTTGGCCGAGACATGGTCCCTTTCCCTACCGGCTGATCAAGCAGCAGGATGTTGATGGCATCTGGTGGCCTGGGGTCGCTGGGATGAGTTTTGGGGCCGGGCTGGCCTGGACCGGCCTCTTCAGCACGGTGGATGCCTGTGGCCTGCATGCCCACACCCTGGTCCGTGCCACATTCTGTGTAGCAGACGCTGCCTCTGTTAGGGAAAGATGCTTCTTGATTTTTCCCCCAGAGCAAAAAGAAAATTGCAAATAAATTAAGTTGGCCCACAGACCACGTCCCCAGTGGGCTGCAGAAATGACCCACCGCCTCCGAGGAGCCCAGCTTGTGCCTTGTCCCCCTCGCCTTGGCTGGGTGCGCTGCTCTCCAAGGGGTATCCCTTGGCTCCTCAGGAAACTGTTTGCAGAATAATGCCCCCCCCCCCCCGCCCCCACCAGGCCTCTGATGTCCGTGTCCTTAATCACCAGAACTGGTGACTGTTTCCTTACGTGGCCAACGGGACCAAGGCTGCCGGTAGAATCCAGGTTGCTAATCAGCTGGCCTTAGGATAGAGAAGCCTGGACGGTCCAGGTGGGCCCAGTGCCGTGCTGTCATCACGTGGGTCCTTAAAGGGGGGAAATCTCTCCCCGAGTCAGAGGGGCGGCGAGGCGCGATGTCGCTGGCTTTGAAGCTGGAGGCGGGGTGGGGCACACGTCGCGAAGGCGGGCTTTTCGAAGCTGGAAGAGACCAGGAAACAGATGTCCCCCTGAGCCTCCAGGAGGAACGAGGCCCCGCCGAGGCCTGTGATGCACTTTCCGAGCTACAGAGCTAGAAGCTTATAAAGTGGTGTTTTCAGCCGCCGTGTTTGTGCTGATTTGTTGAAGCAGCCACAGGAGACCCAGCCACCGGGTTTGCAGAGCGGTTGACTCAGCAGACGGATGTGCCGGAACACGTCCCCCCGAGGCCATCACGGAGCTCTGGGTGGGCTGCGGGGCAGGGCAGGGTCTGCAGCAGGGACCAGCCTGCCCGCCGCGTAGGGAGCTCTGAGCTGAGCTCATCGGCTCTGCCCGCCGCTGGGCCCGGAGCTGGCCCGAGAAGCGTGCGGGTGATCACGGGGGTGTTCAGAAATAGGGTGGTAAGCCGGCAGAGCGGCCCCGACCCCCAGATTGACCCCGTATTGTCATTAGCTTCTTTGGCCTCATGTGACCAGTTTTTAAGTGTCTGTTCGTTTTCCTTCTCGAAGAAGAAAGGAATGGTTGCTGTGCTTGGTAAAGCTTTCAGAGTCGGGTTTCCTGACCCCCCCAGGGGCCCCTGGATGGACTCCAGTGGCCCTGGAGACGATGCGCAGGGGATTTGCAGGGAATCTTTTCTGGCAGTTGGATCCGTCCTTTTTGAGGCTTCTCAAAAGGGTCTGTCATGCCCCCTAATTAAAATCCAGCAACCGGGGCGCCTCGGTAGCTCAGTCGGTTAAGCGGTTAAACGTCCGCTCAGGTCATGATCTCATAGATTGTGAGTTCGAGCCCCGCGTCTGACTCTGTGCTGACAGCTCGGAGCCTGGAACCTGCTTCGGATTCTGTCTCCCTCTCTCTCTGCCCCTCCCCTACTCACATTCTGCCTCGCTCAAAAATAAATAAACATCCAACAACTGGATCCCTTCCTTCGCATTGGAAGCCTCCTCTATGCCGGCCCTGGGGACGGGGGTTCAGTGGGGAAAGCCCAGCCACCGTCCGTCCTCGGGGTTTGGGCCAGGCTGGAGGTGGCTGCCGCTCCCAGGCACACTTACTAACAGGCCTGAGAGGCAGGGGGTGGTGACTAGGGACGGATGCATTGGGGGAGGGGACTTCAGGAAAGACTGTCCCCCGAGAGCTCTGGGACCAGCAGGTGCCCTCGAGGCCTGGCTGGGTCGGCTGGACCAGGGTGACCCAGGGAGTGGGCACAGAGACTTGTGGCAGGAGGCGATGGGGCGCCTTCGAGGGGAGAGAGAGGCCATGGTGGCTGGGACCAGGGGACAGCGGGGCTGGCAAGGTGAGCCATATCAGGCTCTTGGGAGCCCCGTCTTGAGTTTGAACTTCATCCAAAGCAAATTTGGAAGCCTTGGCAGAGTTTTAAGCTACGATGGGGGGCGGGGGGGCAGGGGTGATGAGACGATCATTCTGGCTGTTCTGGGAATGGCGAGGGGCAGGGTGGGGTGTCAGAGTAGGGACCCCCGTTAGATGTCTTTCCATATCAGCCAGGCAGGAAGCACGGGCAGATTCCTTGCCAGCTGACACGCAGGTGTGCCTCAGGAGGGAAGGAAGAGGGACCAGGCCTCAAAGTCTTAGAATTCGACACCCGGTTTCCCCCAATGCATCCTCCCCAAACACTCATCGGGTCTCCATTTACATAACCCCCGGGACGGGGCTCTCACTACCTCACGTGGCACCTCTTCTAGCTTGCTTGCGGTCTGCCTCCTTCCCGGGGCTTTCTACTTCCTGGCCCCTTTTGAAGTTCATCTAAACCCTTCCTGGACATTTAATTTAAAAGCCATAGCAAGGCCCCGCCCCGCCCCACCCCAACAGACTTGGTAAACCAGAATGGCTGAATGTGTGAGCACATTCATTCACACCTTTTGAAGTGCTTGGCCCCACGTGCTGGGCTGGGAATCCTGCTCTAGGGCCCTACAAGCTGAATTCGTGTGCCGGGGGGCCACCTGCTGCAGCCTGCTGTCCACCACGGAATTTTCTCTCCTGCAGGCTCATCCCCCCCTTCCCCCCTACATACACCCCAGAACCTTCTACTGCTCGTAGACGGTGTGGTTGGGGATGGAGAGCCTGGGTCCCTGGCCTCCCTTCGACTGTCTTCTCCCCACCGCCCTGGTAATTAGGCAGCTCCACCAGATGACCTGGGTCCGGGGGTGGGGGGTGTAACTTGTCAGCCGCTCAGGCAGGGGCCGGTGGAGGCGGATGAAGCCGTGTGGGGTTCGGGGGGATAGGGCAGACCAGAGGGACAGGGGAGCTGGGAGTCATCTCTTCTCCCCTGTCCCAGCCTTTCTGCTAACACGCGGTCATCTTGAACCAGGACTTCTGACTGCTTTCTCCCCGAGCAGCCCAGCGATCCAAGGAGGCCCGGAGCTACAGTGCAGGTGTCTAGGTCTCTGGTGGCAGGGCTGGTGACCGCCCTCCCCCCCCCCCCCCCCCCCACCTCTTACACCTACAGCTGGCCTCACACGCTGCTCGCAGCCTTGGTCTGTTGGGCCTTGGGTTTCAACATCAAGCCAGATATCATTGCTTCGCTTTAAGACAGGATTGGGGAACGTGGCACTCAGGCCGACCCTCGCCCTTCCTCTGCTCGTGGCAGACATTACTAATCGATGCTGGCACCTTCTCCTCACTGAGCCTCGCGTAGCTTCGGATCCTTCGTTACCCAGGACATGGAGCAGCCAGCAGCGAGGGCGCTCGACATAAAGCTTCGTAGCCGCGCCCCTGTCCCAAGTTAACGCGCTCAGTCCTCTGTCTTGTTCAGGCTGCTCCACGCGTCACTGGGCTGAGGGGAGGCTCCTCCTCCCTCCCCTCTACCTTCCGGCTCCCTACAGGGAAGGCGGGGAGGGAGGCCTGTGCATCGAAATTGCTGCCTGTGGCCACGGGCACTGCCACAGCAATGGAGGCCATCTGTGCATTCCCGCTCTGCATTCCGGACAGCATTGTGAATGGTCCGGTCGGTTTCTGGGGCTCTTCTCTGATGGCTCCCTTGACCTCGACCGTCACGTGTTGAGTGCCACTTGGCCCTCCAGAGGACCCCCGTAGCCGGTTCCCTCTCTCAGCCCTCCGGCTGCCAGGCCCAGAGGTGGGGAAGGGGAGCCCGACCCCTCGCTGCTGCTCTGTCCTCCCAGCCACCCCTCGGAGCTCGGTCAGCAAGGCCCGCCTTCTCCCCCGTCCACACTGCCTGCTGCTGAGCCCCGCTCACCCCTCCTCGCTCCTGGAAGGTTCTGGTGCCTGGCCCTCCGTCCGTCTGTCGGCTGCTGGGGCTGTCAGGGTTCTCGCTGACCTTCGCGGTCATGGACGGCACGCTCCTCCCTCTCCTTCTGCGTCCTCGGGCTGGAGCGTTCCTCCTTGGGATGCCTCTCTGGCAGACTCTCACTCCCTTTCGGTTCTCGTGCAAATGGCACTTCCTCCCAAGGGCCTTCTGTGAGGACCCTCCATCGCAGGGCCCCCTGGCAGCACACCCCCTCTCCGGCCTTACTGCTCTCCGCGACAGGACGCAACTCAAGCTGACCCACTGATTGATCATCTGTCTGTCACTGGAAGGCGTAGGCGCCCGGGGCAGGGCTTTGTTTTGTTGGCACCTGTAGCTCTAATGCCTAGAACAGTGGCCGCAAACTAGTAGACAGACCCCCAGGAACAGATGGCATCAGTGAATGAATGGATGAATGAATGAGGCACCAGGCAGTGACACTGTGTTCCCCCCCCCCCCCGAGGTCATTTCTGTAGTTCCGAGTGTCTGTCGTGCTCAGTCCAACGCCATTTTTCTCACCGGTTTGTAAATCTTTAAAAACTGCCTTCCTGGGCGCCTGGGTGGCTCGGTCGGTTGAGCCGCCGACTCTTGGTTTCGGCTCGGGTCACGATCTCAACGGTGTGTGAGTTCGAGCCCCGAGACAGGCTCTGCACGGCCAGGGCAGAGCCCGCGTGGGATTCTCTCTCTCCCTCTCTCTCCGCCCCTCCCCCATGCTTGCTTGCGAGCGAGCTCGCTCTCTCTCTCTCAAAATAAATCAATAAACTTAAAAAAAAATAGAAAATAAAAATTGCTTTCCTGGACTATAAAGATATGTGTAAAATCGGGAATATTCACAGAGGCCGACGAAGGTGGAAGTGGCGTGCGATTAACCCGCCCAGCCGTGAACACGGGCTGGTCACCTAAGCGTTTCCGGAAAGCCCGTCCGAGGCCGTTTTCTGATTTCTGTGCCCTCTGCCGCCCTCCCCCTGCCCTCCCTCCTCCTCCTCCTCTCGTCCAGTATTGCTCTGCCAGCCCGACCCCCATTCTTCTTTCTCTTTTGTCCTTCCCATCCTCACTCCCGCCCCCCTCCATTTCGCTTCAGATTTGTCCTCCGCCTTGGGGTGGCCCAGGTGGCCGTATGTTTCGGGTGTCTGGGACAGCGTAATGTCTCGCAGGTGTCCGAGGGGGTTTCCCGATCTGCTGTGGCCGCCACATGTGACTTCCTAGAGAGCCACCCCACCCACTTCCCAGATGGGGAAGTTGAGGTCCAGGGAAGGGAATTCAGTGATACCCTTTTTATCTATTTCCCATGAACCTAGAAGCCACACGGGGAGAATTCTCGTGAATCAGAGGAAGGCGGAAAACTGGTGGACGTTTCGCTTCTTGCCAAACGGGCGTGTCATGGGACTTGGAGGAAACAAGGCATTCGCTTTAAATGGCTGAAGGGTGTCTGTGTGAATGAAGTTCGTGTGTAGTGTTTTTTATGATCATTTAAATTCAAGGCAGCAGCGAAGTCTTGGCTTCAGGAGCAGGCCCCTCCCTCGCAGGTGGGCCGGAAGGATAAGGGTCAGCAGCTTGTCGCTATGAGCCGAGTGTTGTGCGAGACTGATGTGAACGTTCGAGGCCGCCCCAGTAGGCACTGGATCCTCGGTGAACGGGGAGCCCCAGGTCTGGGAGAACCGGGATGTGACTCCACAGCTGGAGGGGCACCACCCCCTTCCCTGGTCCACACCCACTGGTCAGACTCCACTTGGGAGCCGGTGCGCTCTGCGGTCTACACCTCCGGGGTCTGTACCTGGGCTCCAGCTGACCACCAGCCCCACACGGGGACGCACCTTCCTAGGTAGGACCCGCTGGGTGGTTTGGCCGCAAGTCTCAGAAGCACAGATCAAGTGGCGTCAGCCGCCAGGGAAGCCATCGGCTCGCGGTGCCAGGGTCGGGTGGGCGCAAGGGTTGGTTGGTCCACAAAGTCAGCGACAGTGGAAGCCCGGCTTTTTCGGCCCTTCTGTGTTCCGAGTTGGCTTCTTCTCAAGGCTGTGGCCGCGTGGAGCCATCAGGCTTCATTCCTCTTCTGCTCCCGGGTGATGGGGGGAAGAGCTGAGCACCGTATCCCATGCGTCTTTCTTAGGAATCAGGAGACTTTTTCCAGAAGCCCCGAGCACGCTTCCATCCACATGCTGTCGGCTTGGATCGGGCCGTTGGCTCTTACCTGAACCAGTCCTCACTCCAAGGGTGGGAAATGAGCTGGTGAGCTCAGTCCTGGGTTCTCTACCAGGGCGGGGGGTGCCGGGAGCACCTGAGGCCTCCAGGAGGGCCACTCCCCTGGCCATCTGAGAGGCCTGACCAGGCAGCGGGGACGGGGTACATCTGGAAGCCTCCCAGGTACGGGCCAGGTGAGCAGGCAGCCCCGGTTCCTCCTTGTGTCTCTCATCCACTGGTTTCATTACCTTCTGGGACACTTAGGCCTGGAGGCATCACAGCAATGGACAGAAGCTGGGGCACTAACCTCTCCTTTAGTTGTGCGTTAATTACACAAATATCAGTGGTCACTGGGCTCTGGGAATCCAATGGTGACCTCGCAAGACCTTTTTGAAGGGGCGACATTCGAACAGGCTTCAATATCAAGTAGATCCAGACATACAAAGATCACAAGAAACATTTCAGGTGTTTCTTGCCAGGCAAGTGCAAAGGCCCTGAGGCAGAGACAGGTTTGGCATTAGATTCACAGCACAGAAAGAAGGCCGGTGTGATTAGAGCTTAGTGCTTGATGGTTTAGGAATCCGGGTTCCATAGGACCTGCCAGGCCAAGGGCAGGAGTTGAGAGATGTTGCTCGAAGCATGCTACAAAGTTTTAGGTGGGAGAGAGACAAGGCATGGTTAAGGAAAACGATCCTTGTGGCTGCAAGATAGAAGATGATGTTGCAGTAGCAACAGAGTGAGTGTGTGTGTATGTGAGAGAGGGAGAGAATGAGAGAGAGAGAGCGCGCGCGTGATTGAGAGAGAGAAAGCCGAGGGTTTCTGCATGTTCACAAGTGCTCAGGCCCTAACCCAAATGCCAACAACCCTTACATACTTCCGGAAAACCCCAGCGCATAGTTTTGACTCCTCAAAGCAGCCTCAGGAGAGTGTTTTTCTGGGAGGTCAGTGGGATCTGACTTCCCGCCCTCTCCTTTCTTCCTGGTGGTGGGGGCCTTGTCCCAGGCCCCGTCCGCGCCCCCTCGTGCCCTTTCTTGCAGGGTGAGCCTCGCCAGTGGGCGGGCCTCACGGAAGCAGACCCCTTGAGCGGGCTCCCGGGGCCAGCACGGGGGGGTGTGGCCGTAGTTTGATGCCCGCAGGGAATCTGGGCCCGTGTCTGCGTCTGAACAACACGCGTGGACAAAGGCGCCCAGGGTCCGCAGAAGGGTCCAGAGCGTGGCAGGGGCTACGGTGGCGCGGGAGGAGCGGGAATGCGGGCACGTCTCGCGCGGGCCGTTCGTCGGGGACGGAAGCGAGTTTTAAGGCTGCGGGTACTCGGACAGCTTCTGCGTCCGAGAGGTCGCCTGCCGGCTTTCTGAGTCTGACGGCGCTCACGCCATTGCCTGCGACCGAGGGAACTCTAACGCGCGCGCGTTTCCTTCCCTCCCCACCCCCCTGCCCTGCCCCTCTGCTTCCCGTCAATGCAGAAAACAGCAGCAGTGACCAGAGGCAGGCCTGTAAGAAGCACGAGCTGTACGTCAGCTTCCGCGACCTGGGCTGGCAGGTAAGGGCGGTCGGCTGGGTCTGCCCGATGGTGGGGGCTCTGGGCTGGGCTCCCCCAGGCTCCCCCGCCAGGGCGGTGAGGGCCGTGTCCCACACGTACGGCGGGTCAGGTTTCTCACCTCCTCGACTTGCGACTCCAGCCTCAAGGGCCCTCGCTAGGGTAGAGAATCCACGTGAAGGATGTAGGGACGCCTCGTGAGATCCAAGAGCAGGAATGGAGTCAGGACGCAAGCTAGAACCAGCAGCCCAAACGCTCCGGACCCTGAGCCTCGTTCTCCACGTGGACTCCATTTCCATCCTGCGGCTGGCTGGCTGCTCTCAGACGCGGGGGAGCCCGTGTGCCAGAACGCAGCTGCCTGGAGGGCCGGCCCCCACCTCCTGCCCTGTCTGTCTGTCCCTCCCTCCCCCTTCCGTGATTCAGTTGCGCAGGGCAGGGAGTTGACGGAGCCAGCTCGGGTCGGGTGCTTGATCCTGAACCGGTCGGCTGTTTGGGGGATGAGATCACGTCCGGGGACCATGACCGCTCCCTCCGGAACCATTTGGATGGAGTGGGGTGAAGGGCAGGGGGTGTATCCCAGGACGGGCATGAGGGTCATCCGCTCTCGTGATTGCTTGTGAGTATCTCCGACATCCTGGGCCCTCTTCCGGGCACCAGAGACACAGCCGTGAGCGTGAACAGTGTGCCCGCCCTCGTGGGGCTCGGCCCCCCGATGGGGCGTTGAGATCACCAAGGCCACCGATTTCGTTCTCTCCTCAGTGAACTTGTGGTTCGGTGGGCGAGGCCAGACCCTTCCCTGGGGATCGCTCCCAAGCGTACCTTCAAGGCACTGGCCCACGGCCAGCGTGGAGCCCCCTCCTGGTTCTGGCCCTTGTACTCACGGCTCCCGTGCTCCCCGGGGCACCCGGCCGGGCTGGAACCGAGCCCCAGACTCCGCTGCTGGAAGAATCCATGGACTGGAGTCAGTGAGGGGTGTGGGTATTGCTGGGACGGTAGTGCTGTGCTCACCCGACCGTAAAGGCAGGCACGGCCGCGCGTCCTTCACCAAGCCGCTCGCGTGCACCGGGCGGCTGGGCTGGCTCGTCTACACGGTCCTCTATCTGTTCTCCCCGTGGTGGGGGATTATCCGTCTGTGCCCCACGTGGGCGAACTGGCAGACGGAGATGTCGCCGAACGCAGACCGCCAGCGTGTGACCACCTGGCTAACGTGGACGCCCCCTCGGTCGTGCCACCTTCCCACAGAGCCGTGCGAGCGTCCGTTCCGGACTCAGCCCAGCCCCCGGGTGGTCTTTCCTCCATTCTGCGTTCAGTGGGGACCGTGGAAGCGCGTCATCATCAGTTTCTCCTGCTCCAGCAGGACCCCCGCTGCGCAGGACGGAGCGGGGCCGGGTCGTTGTGCCCGGGAGCGCGGAGTGTGGCCCGCAGGAGGCGGTTTGGACGCGGAGGTTAGTGGGCCGTACGAGGCTCTCGCTCGCCCTGATTCGCCCTCTCTCGCCCGCAGGACTGGATCATCGCTCCCGAAGGCTATGCTGCTTACTACTGCGAGGGGGAGTGTGCCTTCCCTCTGAACTCCTACATGAACGCCACCAACCACGCCATCGTGCAGACGCTGGTGAGTGCGGCCCGCCCGCCATCGGGGCGGCCGGACCCTGCCTCGGGCTCCCCCAGGCTGGGGCCCCCACCCCATCCCGCCTGGGCCCCTTCCTCCATTAAAAAAAAAAAAAAAAGATTAAGAATCCTCTTATATAACGGCATCGGCATAGCAATGTGTACAACAACCTCTGACCCTAAAGTTCATGTATTTCTCCCAGTTTTGAAAGAAGCGAGAACAGGTTCCTGGGCTCCTAAAGGCATCTCGGACAGCGGTCACTGTGCCTAATGGGGAAGTCGGCCCTGGTCCTGCCTCTGTCTGGGGGACTGTTCTTGGCTGTCCGCACGTCTACCCCACGTCCATAGGTCCTTCCCCGACCCCCCAAATCCGTGCTTCCCTTGGCTCATGCTGGCTCGAGAGCCTGTCCCCTTTCCGAGTTCACGTCCTTGCCTCCTACCCTTGAACTCTGGGGGTTCAGCCATCCTAGGGCATCTCCTGAGCATCTCCTGCGTGTAGACCCGGACTGGGAACAGCGGCCACCGCAGGGAACAGCGGCCACCGCAGGGAACGGCACAGATGGGGTCCTTGCCTTCGGGGCCTCGGTTTCCAGGGAGAGAAACGGTCAAGTAGACAAATGAGGAAGTCTGAGAGGAGTAAGGGACAGGAAGGTGGCAGACAGGACGATAGGACAGAGAGATGGGGTGGCGGGGGGCCTTTCAGGTGGAACTTCCCTGGGGTCACTGGAGGATTCAGTGTGATAATAAGCTAAGCTCTTACCAGGGTGCCCAGCACTGGGACCCCTGGTGCATGTGATTTTTATTACTCTCCTGAAAACCGCAGTAGTGGTAAGAATTAGGAACTTGGTTCTTCGGTGTAGAATCTGAGGCTCAGGGGTCTTGATTATCTAGCTCTCTGCCATGAACATTATTGGGGCCTTTCCTGTCAATCGGCCATCCTCCCTGGCTTGAATGCTCCTGGTGACAAGAGAGCTCCCTCCTCAGGGCCATCCCCTCTGTCCTGCAGTTCTGTTTGTGATGGACTTTTTGGCTTCTTTTGTTTCTGAATAAACCTCTCTCTCTTCCCATGTTCCTACCCACGTGTTACTTCCTGGATAAAAAGCTCCTTTGGTCCTTTCGCTTGGGCCGCGGTCTGCCCTTTGAAGGAAGGCCTCTTCTTTTTAGCAATGCTTTTGCAAGGTCCTTCCTCCCCCAGCAGTAAACTCCGGAGCCCTGTTCAGGATTGAAAGTCCTCGGGCTGGAAATGAATAGTGCCCCCACCCTGTTCCTTGGCGCCCACGTGCCCCCTAAGGTCCTGTCCTGAAGCCCCTGGGAGGTGCCCCGGGGGTCTCCCGGGCTGCCACGGGTCTAGCTCTACCCTCCGACTCCTGGTTCATGGCCCATGCAATAGGAGCCTAGCCGTCCTGTGACCACCCGCCCCGTCCGCTCGTCACGAGGAAACTCTGGGATCAGAGCGAGCCCTCCGATTATTCCGAAAAGATGCTTCTGTGGTCATGTTTAAAAGGGGGTGGGAGGGGCGCCTGGGGGGCTCCGTCAGCGGAGCTTCCGACTTCGGCTCGGGTCACGATCTCGCGGTCCGTGAGTTCGAGCCCCGCGTCGGGCTCTGTGCTGGCCGTTCGGAGCCTGGAGCCTGCTTCGGATTCTGTGTCTCCCTCTCTCCCTGCCCCTCCCCTGCTCATGCTCTGTCTCTCTCTGTCTCAAAAAAAAAAAAAAAACAAAAAACAAAAAAAAAAAAACATTAAAAAAATAAAAGGGGGTGGGGGGAAGAAGCCTTGCCTGCCGAGAGTCCTAGTGAAATACAGAGGAAATGAGCTGGTGTCTGGGATTTGCTTTCAAATGATTCAAGGGTGGAGGTGGGGGGGGGTGGTTAGATTTGTAAGGTTTGAAATGGTCCGTCATAAAAAGTTACCAAGTGTGCTGGCTCATGTCAGAGGTCACAGGCTGGAGGCCTCTACAGGGTGCTTTCCCTTGGCATGTGCTTGGAAACCTCAAGTTTGACATAAAAACAAAGCAAGAACCAGGCTCCTGGCCTGTCCCGGGCACTCGGCATATTCAACTCGCTGGCTTTGGTTGGCCGCGGTCAGCTGGCCGCGTCCGCCCTGCGGTGTGCCCCAGCCCTCACTCTTCCCTCTCGTCTGACTCCCTGCCTGCCTCGCTCATCCGGGGCGCTTGTGTGGCCCCTTCAGGCCCGGGGCATTGTTTGCCACCAGCCCTGGTCTCCGTCGGGTGCAGAGAATCCCACGAGCACCAAGGGCAGTAAACCTGAGCAGCCAGCCGGCCTCTCTCACCAGTCCTCCCTTCCCGACCTTCTTTCTTGATGATGTCCAACCAAGCGTTCGCCCCGTTTTGTCCTCTTAACTGTCACTACTAACGAGGCGGGACGGTCTCGTATCGTTCAGATCTGCACCCTCCAACGCGGTAACCACATTTACACGTGGCTCTTGAGCACTTGAAATAGGGCCAGTCTGAATCAAGAGGCGTCGGGAGTCTAACATGCACCCTACGGGCGCCTGGGTGGCCCAGTCGGCTAAGTATCCGACTTCGGATCAGGCCATGATCTCTGGTGAGTTCAAGCCCCACGCTGGGCTCTCTGCTGTCAGCGTGGAGCTCGTTTGGGATCCTCTGTCCCCCTCTCTCTGCCCCTCCCCCCCTCAAAAATCAACATTACAGTACAATACGATACGCCTGGCTGGCTCAGTCAGTGTAAGCATCCAGCTCTTAGTTTCAGCTCAGATCATGATCTCAAGGTTTCTGGGGTCAAGCCCATGTCAGGTTCCTTGTGGAGTGTGGAGCCTGCCTGGGATTCTCTCTCCCCACCCCTCCTCCACTTGCATTTTCTCTCTCTCTCTCTCTCTCTCTCTCTCTCTCTGTGTCTCAAAACTAAAAAAAAAAACTTAGGGGCACCTGGGTGGCTAAGTCGGTTAAGCGTCCGACTTCAACTCAGCTCGTGATCTCATGGTTTGGGGGTTCGAGCCCCACGTCGGGCTCTGTGCTGACAGCTCGGAGCCCGGAGCCTGCTTCGGATTCCGTGTCTCCCTCTCTCTCTGCCCTTCCCCTGTTCATGCTCTGTCTCTGTCTCAAGAATAAATAAACATAGGGGCATCTGGGTGGCTCAGTTGGTTGAGTGTCCAACTTCAGCTCAGGTCATGATCTCGCGGTCTGTGAGTTCAAGCCCCGCATCGGGCTCCTTGCTAACAGCTCAGAACCTGGAGCCTGCTTCAGATTCTGTGTCTCCCCCTCTCTCTGCTCCTCCCCCGCTCATGCTCTCTCTCTGTCTCTCCCAAAAATAAATAAATATTTTTAAAAAATTTTTAAAAGAAGGTGACGGACACCTGGGTGCCTCAGTCGGTTAAGCGTCCGACTTCAACTCAGCTCGTGATCTCACGGTTTGTGGGTTCGAGCCCCGCATCAGGCTCTGTGCGGACAGCTTGGAGCCCGGAGCCTGCTTCGGATTCTGTGTCTCCCTCTCTCTCTGCTCCTCCCCCCGCACATGCTCTGTCTCTCTCTCTCTCTCTCCTTCAAAAATAAATAAAAACATTAAAAAAAAATACAAAAAAAAAATACTAGTTTTTGAAAACTTGGTACCAAAAAAAAGCAAAATACATCAGTAATGATTCTTTACGGTAAGTACGTATTGCAACGATCATATTTTTGAAACCCTGGGTTAAATTAAATATATTGTTTAAATGAATTGTACGTGTTTCTTTTCCATCTTTTCACATGCGGCTGCTAGAACATGGGGAATTACATGTGTGCCTTGCTTTCTCTTTTTCTTGGACAGGACAGGTGAGCCCGGGGTTCAGCCACCTTTTTCTGGACAGGGTCAGGTGGTAGATCTTTTTAACCTCGCGAGTCCTACGGCCTCTGTTGCAGCGACTCAAGTGTGCCAGGTGCAGCCCTAGGTGCCAATAAAACTTTATTCGCAGGAACAGCTGGTGGGCAGGATTCGGCCTGCGGGCCCATTCTGTCTCCACTTGGGGCAATTTTGCCCCCCCCCCAGGGGACATTTGACAGGTTCGGGAGACATTTTTGGCCGTCGGGGCTGGGGGTCGAGTGCCCCTGGCCCCCCAGAGACCCCGCCGAGCCCTCCGCACTGTACGGGCAGCCCCGCGGTGGAGACCCGCCCGGCCACTCGCTTCCCAGCCGTGTGCTGTGTAGACGTCGGTACTCTGGTTCCCTGCCGTGGGAAACGGGCCCTCTCAGAACCGAGCTAGTCCCGTGTCCGCCCAGGAAGCGCCGAGGGCGAGCCCCGCGCGCGGTCGTTTCGCCCAAGCCACGCGTGATCCTTCTAGAGACGAGGCGGCCGGGGGGGGGTGGGGGGATGACGCGACGTGTCTCACCGCTGCCGCCGCTTCCTCGTTCCAGGTCCACTTCATCAACCCGGAGACGGTGCCCAAGCCGTGCTGTGCCCCCACGCAGCTCAACGCCATCTCTGTGCTCTACTTCGACGACAGCTCCAACGTCATCCTGAAGAAATACAGAAACATGGTCGTCCGGGCCTGTGGCTGCCACTAGTCCCTCCCCGGAGCTCAGATCCTCGGGGGCCACGTTCTTTCAGGATCCTCGGTCTCCCGCCACCCCCTGCCTTGGCAAGGCACCAGCAGACCCGCCGCCCCTCGAGAGGCCTGTCCCGCCCCCGTCCCCAACCTCAACGGTGTGGGAGTGTCAAGGAATCTGAGAGGTGAATGCCTTTTGATCAGGTTTTCACCGGCCTCCTATGGACAAGATCCTACAAGCTGCTGCAGGCAAAGCCTGAAGGAAAACAATATATATCGAAAGAAAAATGGCCCGGCCGCGATCATTGGCTGTGAAGTCTCTGCCGTGCGCTGACTCGTTCCCAGGGGTAATTAGGAGCGCCCTTCAGCTGGGCCCCCCAGCAGCGGGAGGAAGGGGGCGCGGCGAGGCGTGGGCGCGTTGTGTCTGTGCGCAAGGAGAGTTAACACAGAAGTTCCTGTAATAAATGTCACAATAAAACGAATGAATGAAAATGGTTAGGATGTTACAGATATATTTTCCTAAACAATTCATCCCCATCTCTTGGTTTACTCTGGTTTCGTAAACAGAAGCTGTGGCCGGGGAAGGATGGGGAGACACCCCCCCCCCACCCCCCGTCATTCCAGTCTGGTTTCATTCTGAGACTTGCAGAGGCCCACTGTTTATATAGACTTGCCTAAATCTAAGATTTAGCCGGGCAGGGAAACGGCAGATTTCTGCTCGCAGGAGGGGGGGTGTTGACCTTGAAGGAAAAACATGTTCAGCTGGGTGTGTGTGTGTGTGTGTGTGTGTGTGTGTGTGTGGTGGCAGAGATTAAAATAGGCATGTGGAGTGCTGGCAGACTTTGGAACCGGTTTCCCGGCTCTCCTCACGGTAGGAAACTCGATGTGGCCTGCCAGAGTGGATGGGCACCTGCAGCGACACCTTGCACTCTAGCCAACATGGCCCCATTTAAAGGAGTGCCAAGGAAGCCCAGCTCTAGATCGGGGTGGGGTGCGCGGGGGTGCTGGCCACCGCCCCGGGGGGCTCCCCCGTTGGGCCGTAGATGGACAGCAGCGTTCTGAGGTCTGGGCTCCAACCGGGGCCCCCGGTGGCCCCTGCTGAGGGCTCTGCAAACAATCAGCTCCTTGAAGTAAGGAGCAGATGACGTGGTTTAGATCTGCTGGATGCCAATCTCAGATGGAAGGATCTAGAAGCCGCTTGGGGAGTGACGTCCTAATCGGGTGTTCCAACTCCAAGTTGCCATTTCGGATGTGGCTCTTGGCGTGAGCCTCCCTTCCCTTGGCCAGTGGGTCCCCTAAATGCTGTGCACCCAGCCACTAGCTGCCGCACAAGCCTTGGGGAGCTCTGGGCAGTCTAGAGCAGGGTTATGCAGATGAGGCTAACCCACACGAGGCTTCATCCAGATGAGGCCTGTGCCCCTGGAGTCCCGTCCAGCAGGGGATTGTTTTCTCCACCTTGATTAAGTTGGTTCCTGGAAACCCCAGAGCCCCCGTTTTTATCTTCTTTTATTTTTCTTCTTCAGTAGCTTAGGCTGCAGCCTTCACTCGGCCCGGTCAGTAGGGAAGAGTCACTGTCTTTGCTGTGCTTTGTTTTACCTGTTGGCGGATCTGGGGATTTTTGTGTGATTCCCTCTAGGTGCAAGTTTTCTGGCCACTTGTACCCCAGCTGGCCTCTGGCTCGCATCGTCTGTACATTGAAACATGTAAATAGTTGTTACAAAACAAAGGTAATTATTTATGTCCATCGGAAGCTCACTTTACACGCTCCTTCTTCTGTCCCTCGTTCAGGATGATGAGTTCGCTTCCACCCCCCCCCCCCCCCCGCCGGCCTGTTTGTTTTCTTATTTAAGACTATTTATTAACGGTCAGACCATTGTACCTTCAGCTGTTGCATAGAGCGGTCCTCAGCGAATTTTCTGTATAAACAAAATAAAGAGGGTTTTTGACTTTTCAATAAAAGGAGACATTTGGTTCTGATTCTTGGGGCCGTGGATGTCGGGCTCTTTCCCTCTTAACTCCCGGACGCCGCCGCTCCCTTGGTTCGCTAAGAACTCTCCGCCTTGGCCCCCACCATCAGCGCGCTGTTCGTCAGCCAGGCCCCGGGGAGAACGGGGCGATCGTCAATACTTGGTCCAGCTGTGTGGGGCTCCAGGCAGGAGGGATGGATGGGACCGAACCACAAATGTGAACCGGGGAGGCTCGACTACAAAGATCCTTGATTGAATTACAGTGCAGCTGTCAACAGCTGTTTCAGAGAGGCGGGGCGGGGGGGGGGGGTAAATTAGCTGTGTTTACTGCTAACATAGTTTAAAGATTTAGTCATCCCAATAAAAGAGAGGCACAAGAAGGAAACAAAAAAGGCAGGCTGGGGGCGGGGGGGCGGGGAAGTGCACACCCAAAACTGAAGCAGCAAGGGCCCCGTTGCCAGCATTGTCCAATGCAAATTGTTTCAGTGGTTCGGGGCTGGGGGGGGTGTGGGGAAGCTGTTGGCTCTGGGCTCGAGCCGGGGAGGGACCGACCGGTGGGGGCCCGGGGGAGGCAGCCAGGGGCCCACCTCCTTGCCGTGCGTTCGGCAGCGCTCAGCCGTGCAACATCGTGGGTTCCTTTGTCACTTTCAAGTGCACCCAGAGGTCGCCTGGTGGATGTTAGGAGCCCCGCTGTCACTTGGCCAGACGGCCCGCCCTTCCCCGTTGCCTCAAACGAAACAACCGCTCCCAGCAAGTTCCAGCCCCCCGGGATTTCCAAACCCTCCTGTCACTGTCCTGATGTGCAATCCAGCTTTCGTTCCAGTTCCAGGCCAGAGACCGGAGCCGCGAACCGGAGGGCCGGATGCGCCTGCGGAGGAGCCTGAGCCCCCGCCCCGCCCCCCAGCATGGTGTTGATACGTCTTCAAAAAGGGAGTTCATGGCCATCGTGGGTTTTGAAAACCAGAAGGTTGAGGGTGAGAAACACATTCGCCAGTTCTGGCTCCTCTTGAGAAATGGGCAGACCTGCCTGCCGTGGGCCGCGTTCCTGCATGGAGACTCTCGGCTGGAGCCAGACAGCTCTCGTTAACCACAGTCCTCACTACTCCCAATCGTCTGTCTCGTTAGGCTATTATTCATAAGGGGTGAATGTCAGTTGCTGTTTTAATCACTGCAGATGGCTATGGGTTTGTACCCACATGTCTACTAAAAGCCACACCTTCCGCAAGAAGCCGAGAGGCCAGTCTCAGAGCGACCTGCTGGCCCGCCTCCCCCGTCTGGCACCTCTTTGGGCTCCTGCGGGCAGGGGTGTTCTGGCCGCGGCGGCGCACGTGAGGTCATTTGCCTTCCCGGTTTCCACCCCTCTTCCTCACTTTCACCTCCGAGCGGTTTCTCATCGCCTCCTGTCCAGCCCCTGCTCTCCGAGCACCTCCGTCAGGCAACTTTGCTCCCGCGGCGCGGCCTGAGGTCCCCGCTGGCCATGCCGAGCAGGCGCAGAGAGGTGAAGGCGTTTACTCGAAGTCCCCAGCCACCAAGTGCCGCGATCAGAATTTGAGCCCCGCAGCCTGGCTTCCACCGAGATCACCGCAGCTACGATCGCCCGGGGGTGCTTGTAAAAGCGGGGTCTCTGGGCCCCCAGCCCCAACCCTCCCAAAGGCCCCCGGGGCCGTGTGTCAGTCCCCGAATCCATGCCGACTTCCTGGACCACAAAGGGCAGGCCCGGGGTCTCCCTGCTGTTTCCAAGCCGCCCAAGACCTTCCTTTGTGAGAACTCTGAGCACAACACAAAGCTTCCTCCCTGGCTGTGGCCGGCGGCCTCTCCTGCCGAGCGAGCGAGTGAGCGAGGCCTTCGCTGGGAGCCCTCCCTCGCCTGCCGGTGACAGACCGTGTGTGGGCCCTGCTGAGAGGCTGGGGGTGTTGGCCGTGGCCACTGAGGCCATCTGCTCGGAGAATCCTCACATGTACGTTTGGAGTCCTTCCCTCTGTTCAGATGTTTCGGGGAAGGTGAGCGTGTTCGCCTCCCGGAGCTGCCGTGACTGATGACGACAGTGGTGGCCGAAAACAGAAGGGTTTGCTCGCAGTTCCGAGGCCAGAAGTCAACAGTCAAGGTGTCTGCAGGGCTGTGCCCTGTGCAGGGACTTCAGGGAGAGTCATTCCCAGCGTCTCCCAGCTTCTGGGGCTGCTGGCTCCCTCGGCTGGTGGCCGTCGTCACATCTCTCCGTTTTCCTCTGGTCTTTCCTGGGCCTTTTGTCATTGTGTTTAGGATTCGCTGGATAATCCAGGATGATCTCATCTCAAGGTCCTTAATTACATCTGCAAAGACCTTTTTTCCAAATAAGGTCACATTCGTAAGTATGAGGCATTAGGATGTGGACAAGTCTTTTTTGAGGCCACCATTCATCCCATTACGGTGAGGTTCCTCTCTTTCTCCCACGGCCTTGTCCCCTTCTGCCCCCACGAAGTTCTGGAGCCTACCAGAACTTCCCAGCAGCCTCAGTCCCAGCCTGCCTCGTGCCATACGTGCTGCCGCTTTCTGCCCCATCCCGTGGCTGGAGAAGGGGCTGCGGGAGCCCAACCCCCGCTTCCCCCCACTTCCCGCCCTTGGCCCATGCACGACGGGAGCCACCGTCCTCCGGTGGGGCCGACGTGGCACAGGGATCCAGGAGGAGTAGGTAGACCACACACAAGGATGACCACGGCCAAGGGCAGCCAACCCGCGCTGCCCTTTGCGGGAGCGGGGATCTCTCCGAGGAAGCACAGCCTTCCTCTTCGGCCGGAAGCATTCATTCGCTCGCTCGTTCGTTCATTCACTAGTTCATGGCACGCACCACCATGCGCCAGCCCTGCTACGGCCACTGGAGAGGCAGGGGACGAGGCAAAGCGTCCTCACCACGAAGCCTGCATCCGGGGAGCACGAGAAACCAGTCGTAACTGGCACCGCGCCGTGGCCGCGTGGACCCCTCCCCTCATGCAGAATGACGCAGATTCCGTTACGACTGGGTTGGAATGGCAAGTAAGTCAGGTTGAATCCCATTCATTTCTTACCTTCTGATTTTAAAAGACGTGAAAACACCTTGGGGGCCCCTGACAGTGCCGTGAGCCCTGGGCACTGTCCACCGTGCCTGATGGACAAGCTGGCGTGGACCGTGAGCACTTTAGTGGCGAGTAACGATGCGTATCAGGAAGGAACAGTGAGCAGGGGAAGGAAGTGAGGGGTTGGCTTAGCTTGGCTAAGCTCCTCGGACGGAGTGGTCAAGGAAGGGGTGGGCCCCCGAAGGAAGGACAGAGCAGTGGAGTGACTGCAGGGAAGAGCATCTCTGCCTCGGGGATCAGCACGTGCAAAGGCTCCGAGGCCCCAGTGGAACCTGTCCTGCCTCCTCATCTGCAGAGGCTGGAGGTGGTGAGCCCCGAGGCCCTTCACCAGGCGTTTGGGGTGAGAAGTGACACTGGTCAAATTCACCGGTGGGGGCAACTGGCAGGACACTCACTCACCTGCTCTGGGGGAAGTCCACTGCTGCTTTCTTACAAATATCTGTTTGACGTGGAGGAGAGCTCTCACGCCACAGAGTCAGAGGCAGTGCGTGTTGGGCAGAGGGACCTGGGGCCAGTTATTTAGTTAGCTGTGGGATCCCCGCTGTGGGCACGTCTCTACCTTCTCTGTGACCTCAGTTTCCTCCTCTGTGAGACGGTATGGTGCCCACCGAGATAATGTAGGGTGAGCATAAGCTGTACTTAACCGCCACCACAACAAAACCCCCAAGTCACGGTGGCTTAAACAAGATAAAAGTTTCTCATTTAAAGGAAGTCTGAAAGTCAGCTGTCCAAGGTCAGGATGGCAGTTCCACCGCACCATTTGGGGTCTAGTCTCTTTCCGCCTGTCTGCCCTGTCATCATCATTCATGGCCTCCATCCTCCCAGTCCACTTCGTGGCCCAACATGGCTGCTGGAGCACCAGCCATTATATCTGTATTCTAGGCTATATGCTTCCTTCCAGTAGCCGTCCTAACGCATAGACACAACATAGCCAGTCATCCGCCAATTAGCAAAAATACAGTCACATGGCCACACCCAGCCGCAGGGGAGACTGGAAACTATAGTCTTTGATTCTAGGTGGCGAGGTATATAGTCAAAAATCAGCAGTGTTTTATTGCTCTCAGAATTTTGTGGATGTTGGAGACTGGCAACTACCTATTGGTATTCGTTTTCTCTTGCTACAGCACAATTACCCAAACTTGTTGGCTTAAATCATCACCCGTTTATTATCTTACACCTTCTGCGGGTCAGAAGTGTGGGCAACGTGTAGCTAGGTTCTCTGCTCAAGACCTCACGGGGCTGTAAGCAATGTGCCAGCAGGTGTGTTGTTTTTTTTTTATGTGTATTTATTATGTTTATTTATTTTGAGAGAGAGAGTGTGTGTGAACATGGGGGAGGGGCAGAGAGAGAGGGAGAGAGACAGAGAATCCCAAGCAGGCTCCATGCAGCCAGCGCAGAGCCCGAGGCGGGGCTCGATCTCATGAACCTCGAGATCATGACCTGAGCGGAACTCAAGAGTCAGACGCTTAACCGACCGAGCCCCCCAGGCACCCCCGCCCCCCGTGGCTCCATTCCTACCTGGAGCCGAGGCTTCTTCCAAATTCATCCCGGCTGTTGGCCAAATCCAATTCCTTGTGGTCGTAGGACCGAGGTCCCCATTTTCTTCCTGGTTGCCAGCCCTGGGTCACTCTCGCCTCCTTTACAGGTGCTCCCCTCACAACACGGCCGCTTCGTTCTTCAAAGCCAGCAGGAGGACCTCTCTTCTTTTAAAGATTCATCTGATGAGGTCAGACCCACCCAGGATAATCTCCCTTTGATTCGCTCCGAGTCCGTTGGTTAGGGGCCCTAACTGCACCTGCAAAATCCCTTCGCCTTTGGGAGCGATCGTTCTACGCCGGGCAGAAATCTGGGGGCTATTTCAGACTTCTTCCCTCGCACATCACCTGAGCTACCCCACGCACCTTGGGTTATGGAGGACGTTAGGGGTAGAACGGGCACAGAAAGTCCCTGGCAAATAGCAGGCACGCGAGAGAACCATCATGGCTGTCGCTGAACACAGAGTCCTCCCAGGGAGGACGCCCCCCCACCCCGATCCCCCCCAGTGAGTTGAACGATTTAGGTTGTGACCTACAAGTGCCCAGAATCATTACCTGTCGCCCCCAGAGTCTTTGTAAAGTCCCTCATCACCTCAGCTACTCTCACATGTGCCCGGGAAGGACGATGCCATGACCTGTGTGGATCTTTGCAAACCACAGTGTGAGCCCTGGAGTGCTCCCTCCGGGCCAGGGACCCCGTCCGAGGCACCGAGCTCGTGCAGATCCGCGGGACAAGCCTGAGAGCCGCATACGCTGACCGCCGTCCCCACTTGAACACACAGGGAGGTAGAAACCGTCACACGTTTGCTGGGCCCTGCACACCTCCAGGGGGCGCTGTTTCCCGGAAGGGGTCGGGGAAAACAGCACCTCTCGGGGGGGGGGGAGGCAGTGCAGAGGTGGCCCTGGGTCCGGGGGCCTCCGATGGCGGGATGGAGCCTCTGTCAGGGGACCCGGTCCTTCTCCGGGCTCGGCCCCGCCCTCAACGTGACGTCTGTCCATCCCTTCCAAGGGTACTTGCAGTGACCCCTCGCAGACGCGTTTCCCTTCGCCTGTGGATCGGTCTGGCACTGGCCTCTCTTGGTCTCAGATTTGAGGAAATAAAAATAGAAGAGGGAAAACACAGAACTCGCCAAAGCCTTTCGCAGCAGCTGTTTGGACAGAGGCAGAGCGCACCCGGCCTGGGCGAGCGGCGCCCTCTCCGCCGGCCGTCTCTCAGACCCGGGGGCCAGCAGGCCCAGGAGCTGGCCCAGGAGCGGGCCCTGCTCGAAGTGCCGTGACACTGAGGTGTGGCCGCCACTCTCGTCCCAGCTCCGCGGGCCATCGTTTCGCGACGGTACGAGCTCTCCTCTCTCCGGCCGCGTGTCCTAAGCAGCCGCACGAGCCTCTGTGCTCGGAACGGCCCCTTGCTGATGCGAATGCGCTGTGGTCATCGTCCTGAAATCCTTCCTGCCTTTTGAGCCAGGGCCCCACCCGTGTCCTGCCGGGCTGTCCTGTGCTTGGGGACTAGGACAAAGACTTCGGGGCCAGGCCCGGGGCCCGATTCTGACTCGACACGTCTGCCATCCAGCAGGTGCGCTTTGAGCATCGATGCACCGTGGGCGGGGTTCTGGGCCCCGAGGACGCACCGTGACCGAGGGGGAGATGAGGGCCCCGTGCTCGTGGATGGTGGTGCGTCCAGGGGCAGAGGGAGCCGAACAAGTAAGCAACCAAGGGAAAGGGTGACAACGTCGAGTGTGGGGTGGGGATCGGTGCAGGGGAGCGGGGCGGGGGGCAGAGAGAAGGCACTCAAACCAGGTGAGGGGGGTGTCAGAAAGGGGATGTGACAAGGGGCGCAGGCAGAGTGCACAGAAACCCCATGTGTAACGCCCCATGGCCACAGGGCCGCCCGCAGACCCCGAGGGGGGGACATGAGGCCAGTAGACGCGTGATGGGTAAACTGTGATTCTCGGCCTCGGCTGCTGCCGTTTGGGGCGGGGCACCCTGCACACTGTAGGATGTTGAGCAACATCCCTGGCCCCCATTCCTCTCCTGTCCCCCAAGTGGTGATAGCCATTAATGTCCCCAGACATTGCCCCGCGTCCCCTGGGAAGACAGTCGCTCCCGGTTGAGAACCACTGATGGAGAAACGGAAGCCGGGCCAACAAGGCAGAAGCCTGGGAGCTCAGGGGAGATGTTAAGGGGCGAGGGCCCCCTCCTGCCTTCTGGAAACCCCCCCCCCCCCGCCGTGGTGTCCACTCGACGGGTTGGTGACAGAGTCTGTGTGGCAGTGCCCGCCTCTCTGGGAGAGCCGTGAACACCTGCAGGAGGCAGTGAGGGGACAGCAGACGGCTGGACATTCATTCTAGGGGACAGTTGAAAGAAATCTGCCGGGGCGGGGGTGGCCACCGATCGAAGGACCTCGTACGCCCTACCAGGGGGAGAATCGGAGCCTCTTACGAGCTGGCGCACCTCGAGGCACCGCACAGCGACCACGGAGCTCCCTGAAGCCCCAGCTTCCTCTTCTGTGAAATGGGCACGGCACTCACAACGTCTCGGGGACATGGGGAGCATTAAATGAGATGACGTAAGCAGAGCACTTAGCTCAAGCACCGGGCTGATGGCCGCAGCCAGAGTGACCCTGTTAAACCCGAGGTCTCTGCCCAGCACCCTCCCCGAGCCCCCCCCTTCTTCGAGTCAAATCACCCCAAAGGCCCCACTGCATCTGTCCCGTCCCCAGTTTCCTGGGCTGCTGCGACAAATGACCCCTAACGCAGCGCCTTACAGCAGCACGGACTTACCCCTCACAGTTCGGGGGGTCGGGAGTCTGCCCAGGCCGCAGGAGAGGGCTGGTTCCTTCCAGAGACTTTTCCAGCTCCTTCAGCGCCTCTGCTGTCGCCCCTCGGCTTGCGGCCCCTTCCCCAGCCCCAGGGCAGGAGAGTGGCGTCCTCAAATCCCCCCACGTCTTTCTCTGATCCGACTCCTCTCTCACACGGCCCCCTGTGATGATGTTGTGCTCACACAGTCCAGGACCATCCCTCTGCCTCATCGATCCTTAACCCAACCATATCTGCCAAGTCCCTGGTGCAAGGTGGGATGGAATAAAAAATAAATATTTGGTCTTTGTCCCCGGTTCCTGGCACAGAGCTTCTAAAACCCTTGGAACTTCCTGAGGGATGGGAAAAAGGGGGTTTTGAGATGTCGGCCGATTCCCAAAAGTAGCTCCCTCCAGCCACGTCTGAGTTTATTATGCTGAGGAGGTGACTCTTGACTGGCCAGAGGGACGGAGCCCTAGAGGAGGGCTGGAACTTCCAGCCCAAGTCCCTGAGCTCCAGGAGGCTGGGGACCGAGTTCATCACCACCGGCCAGTGATTTACTCAGTCCTGCGTACTTAATGGAACATCCGTTTAAAAAAACCCTGGGGGCGCCTGGGTGGCGCAGTCGGTTAAGCGTCCGACGTCAGCCAGGTCACGATCTCGCGGTCCGTGAGTTCGAGCCCAGCGTCGGGCTCTGGGCTGATGGCTCGGAGCCTGGAGCCTGCTTCCGATTCTGTGTCTCCCTCTCTCTCTGCCCCTCCCCCGTTCATGCTATGTCTCTCTCTGTCCCAAAAATAAATAAAAAACGTTGAAAAAAAATTAAAAAAAAAACAACAACCCTGAAAAATGGGGTTTGGGGAGCTTCCTGCCTGGGGATCGTATGGGGGTGCCGGGAGGACCAGAAGCTCTGAGCCCCTCTCCCCCCTCCCCCCCATGCTCCGCCCCAGGGATC
This sequence comes from Prionailurus viverrinus, assembly GCF_022837055.1. Classification (NCBI taxonomy): domain Eukaryota; kingdom Metazoa; phylum Chordata; class Mammalia; order Carnivora; family Felidae; genus Prionailurus; species Prionailurus viverrinus. The sequence goes on from NC_062563.1 coordinate 5,953,258, forward strand.
TCTTCCACTTGGCTGTTACTGGCTTGTGTCCTTTACGGCCGGTGCTAATAAGGAAAGTAACTTGAGTTCTGTGAGCAGTTTGAGCAAGTCACCCAAGCTGAGGAGGGGTTGAGGATATCCGCCCCCCCCCCCCCCCCCCGTTTATAGCCAGTCGGTCAGAAGTCCAGGTGACAACCTGGGACTTACAACGGGCGTCCGACGCAGGGGACCCCCTAACCTTGGGTCTGTGCAAACTCTGGGTGGTTAGTGCCAGAATTGAATTGAATCATAGGACATCCGGCTGGTGTCTGAAGACTTGAAGAAGGGGCTCCTCCTAGGGTCGAGGGTCAAGGGTCGAGGGTCTCGGTGCCAGAAGTGCTGTGGATGAAAATAGCGGGCACTAGGTGACATGTCAGCTCTGTAAGGTACCATATTCACAGAGTCCAGGGACTGGGACGTGGACATCTTTGAGGGGCCCTTATTCAGCCTCCCGCACCTCGCCCCACCCCCTGTCCCTTTATGTTCTCTGCCACGGCTGTGCATCCTCCTTGCTGTTCTCAACACCCCAAGCGTGCTCTGCCTCAGGGCCTTTGCACTGGTTCCAGCCTGTGCCAGGAATGCTGCTCCCCCAGACAGCCACAGGCTGTTCCCTCAGCTTCCGTAGATCTTCGCCCCAAGTCGCCTCGTGCGTGAGCCCTGCTCCTGGCGAGGAGTTTGGTCACTGCGGTGTCCCCAGTGCCCAGCCCGTGGCTTCCCTCGCATGTTTGGTGAACGCATGTCATTGTTGTCATCAACAGGCCTGGAATCAGACGTGGGGTGTGCCCCTCATAGCCGCACGACCTCGAGGAGGCCTTCGCCCTGGCCCTCGGCGTCCCTCCCTTTCAGATCAAGGCTGGGGTCAGGGGCTCTCGGTTGGCCTCACCCCGTGGGCACATTTGACGCCGCTTGGGGATCATCAAAGAGAAGTCTTCTCAGGTGTGCCCGGGCGTGCCAACAGAGCAGTGAACCTTCCCGCTGACTTTCATCCCAAACCCGTGGCTGTCTTCTTTGCTTTTCCCGCTCTGTGACGGGCAGTGGCGGGGGAAACTGGGGACGATGCATCTGCCCACGTTCTCCCAAACCGGTGGCATCACTTGAGGCAGCCGGCCGGCCCCCGAGCAGAAGATGACACAGTCCCCAAGAACAGCGTGCGCGTGTGTCCGGCGGGGGTGGGGGGACGGCGGGGGCCGAGGGGGAAAGGGTGGGGGATGGAGACGCGGGCCCCCGTCGGCTCAGAGGCCCGCACCTTGGCCCTTGACCCTCAGCGCCGCGTATCCAACTTAATTATGTTATCGAGATGCGGGATGTAGAGGGTTTGAAGTAGAGAAATTCTTGGGCCCTGACCCTCTCTAACCGAGTCCAGATCTGGGATCTCTTTATTTTAGGAGGTTTTTAGCAGAAGTGACCTCACGCAGCCCGGCCAGCCCGGGGTTGGGGAGCAGACCTTGGCCTCGGGGGGTGGGGAGGGGTGACCGCCCGGAGGTGCTGGGGAGGAGGATGGAAAGCATGGCTCTGAGCAGATTCCTGGCCCAGATGCCTTTGGGGAGGGCGGTTTCCCCAGACAAGTGCTGGTCTTTGTTCGACGCTTGCGAAGCGTGTTGACGAAGGAGAGGATGACAGATGGCCGGGTCCCATCCCATCCTGTCCTTCTGAGCGGTCCCCGAAATAACACCATTCGTGGGGCCAAGCGGAGGCCGCTCATCTTCAGAGCCGGCCTGCTGATAGCGCTGAGCGGGCCTTCTCGGAAGCCCGGGGCTGAGATGGGGCGGCGGTCGCGGGCTTAATGCGCCGCAAGGCTCTTTGCTTCCTGGCCCTCCTGGTGACCTCCCAGGGGTATAAACAGTCCGGCGGGCCGGGGGCCTGCCTGTGTGGGCGTGGCGTTGATGGCGGAGTCTGGCACGCCTGGTCCGTGACCCCCACGGGGTCACGTATGCGCAGAGGCCTGCCACAGCTTCTGCCCGCGTGTCCTCAACCACAGTGGGGCCCTGGGCTCGGTGGTCTCACCCCGGATGGCCTTCCTTCCAGCCTTTGCCCAGCTGGGACGTCCTGTCCCCGCCGTGGGCTCCGACGTGCTCCCCTTCAGCGTCGTGCCCGAAGCCTCCGTCTGGCTGCCGGTTCAGGCTCCGAACGCTCCTTTGGTTCACATGGATTGTTCCCAATCTTAGATCTGGAAACGAACAAGGGCTCGGAGGAAGAGGTCGAAAACATTGCCCATCAATCCAGCCTTCTCCTCTCGGCGGACGGAAAACAGGACGCAGGTTTCCCTTCCTCTGGTCGGTTGAGAAACGCCTGACTCGTCCCGTCCAACACACACACACACACACACACACACACACACACACGACAGCCGCAAGGGCTTCATCTCTGACTCTGCACCTGGCACTGTTCCAGACAACAGGCACGCGGCAGGCCGGGCCGTGAGAGGGATAAGGCACAGTCCACCACGTCCCCGAACCCGCAAGTGACAGCCCCCCAGCCACAGAAAGCGGCTCCGCCATCAACAGGAGAAACAGCGGCTCGGCCGGGCGTAAATGGAGACTGACCGGGGGCATGGCGGCATCGTGGCCAGCGGTTAGGCCACCTGCTAGGACAGGGGCTGGGAGACATTTCGGCGGAGACGGGAGGACAAGGGGGGCTCACCATCGGCCCAGGCCCCCACGACCCCTTGGGCGAGGGAAACACAGTCAACGTGATGTAATCGCATTTATCCGGGGTTTGCTACTGAAGAATGACACCCGCTCAGGAAGGAGCACCAACTTTGCAAGAGTGAATATGCACCAAGTGACCCCAAAGTGAGGGCCTCTGCCCTGGGAATAAATCAAGAAATAGCATCACCCCCCCCCCCAAGAGGTCTCTTCCGGTACAGCCCCGTCTCCTAGGGTAAACACCTGCCCAGATTCTCACCCCAAAATTGGTCTGGCTGTCAGAGAAAGGGAGGCGGACAAAGTCGAATTGATGTTTGTTCTTGTGTGTCTGGCCTCTTTCCCTGAACGTCATGTTTGTAAGATCGACCCATCTCGCTGCGTTTACCTGTAATTGGTTCATTTTCTCCGCTCTATAATATTCCATTCTGTCAATGGAGCTGATTAGTTTATCTGTTCTTCTCTTGATGGGCATGTGGTCCTTTGGAGTTTCTGTTTGAGAAGGAGACGAAGGGTTGGGGCGCCTGGGGGGGCTCAGTCGGTGGAGCGTCCGACTTCAGCTCAGGTCATGATTTTGCGGTTCGTGGGTTCGAGCCCCGTGTCGGGCTCCGTGCTGACGACTCGGAGCCTGGAGCCCGCTTCGGATTCTGTCTCCTCTCTCTCTGCCCCTCCCCTGCTCACGCTTTGTCTTACTCTGTTTCTCAAAGATAAATAAATGTAAAAAAGAATTAAAAGAAAAAAAAAGAAGGAGATGAAGGGGTGTCTGGGTGGCTCGGTCAATGGAGCGTCCGACTCTTGATTTCGGCTCAGGTCGCGATCCCAGGATCGTGAGCCCCGCGTGGGGCTCTGTGCTGAGTGTGGAGCCTGCTTAGGATTCTCTCCCTCTGTCTCTCTCTCTCCCTCTGCCCCTCTCCCACTGTCTCTCCCAAATAAAAAAGGAAAAGGCAATAAAAAAAGGAGATGATGCCGGGAACATCCTTGCCTATCTGCCTCTTGGTGAACATATGCACACAAGTCAGCGAGTCTACTCCTAGGAAGGAGATCAGAGCAGCTGGGTCAGACGGGGACTTGGGCATCGTTCGCTCCAGTCGATTCCGCCCCCCTGTCGTCCAAGGGTGGTCGAACACTAAGTCCCCAGCGGCAGCCTACGAGAGCCCAGACCCTCCCCAACACCTGATATGTCTGTCTTTCTCATTCTGCATACTCTGGTGGGTTGTACCATTCAATTTTGAATTTTCTGCTTTTGAGTCTATTTTTTTGAGGGGGGCGCACAGCCACACCAAATTCTTTAGGGGCAGGGGCAGAGGCCTTACGGGCCACTGGTTGCCGACCCGAGTGCCGCATTCAGGTGCTGGTCTGGGTGTTTCCACCCACTGTCCCGGTCCAGCCCGGGAGAGAGATGCTATGACCGGCCCCCCGAGCTGTGTGGAGGGCCACATCTACTGAGAGGGCCACCTTGTCCCTGTTCACACAAAGGTGCTCGGCAGGCGTGGGGGTGGCCCCCGGAGAAAAAGGGGTGTGGGCCCAGAGAGAGTAATTCGGGCTAGAGAGCTCACTTCGCCCTGGCAGGGCCCCCCACCACGGGAAGCCGGGCAGGTCCACCGTGAAAGCTGCTCTCGCCAGGACAGCTGTGGAAAGGAGGGTGATGTGTTTATTTATTTAGGATGTATAGACGGACTGCTTCCCAAAAAAGGTTCGGTGGGAGGCTTCACAAAAAGCGTAAGCGTATGAAAGATGGGAAGATGAAACATGAAATCGGAGTAAAAGTGTGTGAGTCAACGACTCAGGCACCTGGCAGCGGGGGAGGAGCGGCCACACAAATGTGCGAGGGGCCACCCCGTGACACGTGAGCATGACGCCGACCCCGTGGAAGGCAGACCAGAAAAGCAGAAACCCCGGGGCCCTTGCTGGGGTGACCAGCCGTCCTGGTTTGCTGGGCACTGACAGGTTTCCCCAGAGGGTGGAGATTTCGGTGCTAAAACTAAGGAAGTCCCCTGCACGCTGACTCGAGTGGGCCACCCCAGCCCTCGGTGGCATCGCGTGAGCTGCTGGATCCAGCTGTACTCGAAAGCCGGCCACCCCCACCCCAACCCCCGCTCTGCGGACGAATTCCTCATATTACTTTTGCTCCCCAGAGAAAACTGTGCTTTTTTTCACTTTTCACATTTAATTTCTACTTATGCAGAGGTAAATAAGACCTCTATGTTCAGCTGAATACAGCTTGTGACAAAGAGCAGCCGTGGGCCAGTCCCCGCTCCAGCACGGACTCCTGCTTTCAGTGGGAATACAGGTGAGGATCCACCATTGTTTTAAAGACAATTTTTTAACTGTTTATTTTTGAGGGGGAGAGAGACACAGAGTGCAAGCAGGGGAGGAGCAGAGAGAGAGGGAGACACAGAATCCGAAGCGGGCTCCAGGCTCCGAGCTGTCGGCACAGAGCCCGATGCGGGGCTCGAACTCACGGAGGGTGAGATCATGACCTGAGCCGAAGTGGGACGCTCGACCGACTGAGCCACCCAGGTGCCCCACGCCATTCTGAACTTCATTGTCCTGGGCACCTGATGGGCACTTTCAGTGCGGGAAGAAAGCACTTTTTCACTCTTTTGCATCTTTCTTCTCATATATATACACCTCTGTATTTCTAAAAAATATACCCATACTCTTCTTTCTTGACTTTCTATTTTATTTGATTATTTAAAAAAAATGCTTATATATTTATTTCGAGAGAGAGAGAGAGAGGATGCACACACATGTGTGGGAGAGGGGCAGAGAGAGCATCCCGAGCAGGTGCCGTGCGGTCAGCACAGAGCCTGACATAGGGCTCAGTCTCACGAACCATGAGATCATGACCTGAGCCAAAATCAAGAGTTGACGCTTGGGGCGCCTGGGTGGCGCAGTCGGTTAAGCGTCCGACTTCAGCCAGGTCACGATCTCGCGGTCCGTGAGTTCGAGCCCCGCGTCAGGCTCTGGGCTGATGGCTCAGAGCCTGGAGCCTGCTTCCAATTCTGTGTCTCCCTCTCTCTCTGCCCCTCCCCCGTTCATGCTCTGTCTCTCTCTGTCCCAAAAATAAATAAACGTTGAAAAAAAAAAAATTTAAAAAAAAAAAAAAAAGAGTTGACGCTTAACCAACTGAGCCACCCAGGCACCCTATTTTATGTTTTAAACATTAGTCATTACGTTAAACATTAATTTCACATCGAAACATTAAAAATGTTCTTGCTTTAAACATTATTCATTGACCTCTCCTACGAAAGATGAGGATCTGCCATATACAGACATATACAGACTGCATATACAGACTACTGCATATACAGACTACTCCATCTGCATATACAGACTACTCTCGTACATCCTCTTGGTCTATTGATCCCAATTTTTGGTGAAATGCATGTTTAGCGTTTGCACAATTATGGCCGTGGAAATATTGTTTAACCTCGACACTATGCGGTATATTACGGCATCATTTCCTTTCCTGCACAGACTTTTGTTTTTCCTGAAGTTTATAATTGCCTCTAGAGACAACCTGCTCGGCTTTCTTTGTGCCCCTATCTCTTTCTCCAGCTTTCCGAAAGAATTCTGAAGTTTTTTCAGTACATCAGGTAATCTATTGGGTGACTTTCTTTTCGTTTTGGTTTTTCAATTATTCTTCCCGGTTTCCTGTCAGTGGCTTCCAGGCCTGCTGCACGGCTGGGACTTCCCCACATGCCACCCTGGGACGAGTTTTCACCTCCCTCCTGCAGTGCGTCCCCCCCCCCCACCGCCCCGGTTCCTGGATCCCGTGCCTTTCATGGTTTATACTGTTGTGTGATTGGGACAGAGGCCTCCAGGAGCTACTGGGATAAGATACACGGGAGGCCACTTTTTGAAACTTCCAATATCTGAAAACATCATTCTGTCTCACACGTTGATTACTTAGCTCAATAGAAAACTTCTCGCTTGAGAAAGATTTTCCTCCAGACTTTTGAAGGCCTCGTAAGGCTCGGCTCCTGCTTCTCAGAGTTGCAACATTTCCAGGATTGTTGTTCAGAAGTTCAAGGCTATTCCGGTTCCTGTTCCTTTGTATACGAACTTTCCCCTCTTTCGCTGGCAAAACTTGGAGTGTCCTTTTTGTCTCCGGTTTTCCAAGAACTGTTAACGCTATGATCATTTCTCCCTCCGTCCTATCTCCTCTTTCTAGAACTCTTGCCAGCTGTGAGCCGGGTCCCAGCATGGAGCCTCTGACTTCTGCTTTTCCATCGCCATGGTTTTATGCCAAGCTTTGGGATAATAGGGTGACCAACTCTTCCTGATCTGCCCAGGACTTTCTTGGCCTTAAAACTCAGAAGCTTCCACCCCAGGAGAACTACCCTTCTCCAGGGGTGGCTTCTGAGTGTTTTCCACCCCCCGGGCTGTCCGGACCCACCTGAGTTCAGTGTTCCCTGAACGGCCGCTAAAGGCAACCCTGCTCATCCAGGCAGTGGGTTCTCGCGGCCTGGGAGAGGGATGGAGACCGAGTCACTCATATCACAGACACTCACGAGTGTCTGGAAAAGTCCCTGTATTTCTGGAAACCCCAAAGATAACCGGCGCGCATGACTATCATTACTGAAATTGCTGGCTGCGGCCGAGACGTGCAAACCCACTGGCCTCCTGGCGGCACTTCCCCCGCCCGCGCTACCTCTGTAATTATAAGAAAGCATTTTAAATTGTTCCAGTCCAAACAAGACCTGGAAATGCCGAGAACAGTCTGGTCGTTGGGGCTGCAGATTAACGGCCGCCGTGGAAAGGCCTGGAAAGACTTACTCATGGCCAAGGGCAGGGCTGGAGGTGATGTGCTCACCGCCTCTGCTGCCGTGGGGTTTGTAGATGGAAAGAAGGCAGCAGATCCTGCTCAGCACCCCTAGTCCCCCCGCGGGAACGGGCATGTGGGAGGGGCCCTTTAATTCGGCTGGTGCTTCTCTGCATTCTGAATAAGGATGCATTTGGAAGAACCAGAACTCAAAAGAAAAAAGCAAATATTACCACGAGGAGTCGAGCTTGGTAGTCGCTCACACCTTAGACTAAATTAATGTACACAAAGACGGAAGCAAGCCCACGCCAAAGCCGTTGCTAGAGGCCAGGTGGGACGGTGGCGGCCAAGGAGGTGCTGGCGGGGAGGGAGGACCGAGGCGTGTGCCCTGATGGCGGACGCCCCCGCCTTTCTATCCCAGTGTCCACCTGCTTCCTGGCTGTGTTATTTGGCTTCCTGGAGCCTCAGTTTCCTGATCTGCAAAATGGCTATAATTATAGCATCTGCTTCATAGAGCTGTTGTAAAGATTAAAAAGAAAAATAACCCCATGTGCTTAGCATATTATGATAACATGGAGCATCACAAGTGCACAAGGACTGGTGCCGTCATCATAATCATCAGGCTTCTTTGGCCATCGTTCCAGGGACCCGCCTGGCTCTGCCAGCGGAAACGATCCCCACCCCGCTGGAGGTTCCCGCCGCCCGAGACGGAAGGCGCGGGAAAGAGCAGACCGTAGGCCGGCCTCAGCTAAGTGAGACCACAATTAATTGGAACTCAACTGAGCCGGCTGCCCCTTTAACCAGACCCCGCCTCCCCCACATGTCTACACCCCACGATGAGCACAGAACAAGCGAGGACCTGCCCGGCAGGTCCTGGGAGAGGGCGGGGCCTGGCCCATCTCCTGGAAGCATCTCTGTCTGCCTCTGTCACTGGAGGTGATGCTCCAGGCTCTGTAAGAGCAGGGCCACGAAAGGGGGGGGGGGTCCACTCAAGCCCTGTGGGTCGCCACAAAGGAGAGCCCGAGCAGGGCATCACAGCCTCAGGGGGTCGCGGGCAAAGTGACCGGAAACATTCCTTCCCTCCGTCTCCTCTGGCTCAGAGATTTCTGCTTCGTTGAGCTCTTCCTGGTCAGGGTCCTTCTGATGAGCCCCCAGTTCTTGTTGAAATGAGGGAGGGGATCAGTGGGGGTGCGGGAGAAGGAACGAACGACGAGCTAAAACATTTGGTGCGGTGGGGGTCAGTGCGGGTGTGGTGGAGGCCCGTGGGGCCGAGGGACCGGAACCCACACCGCTGCCTACTAGTCCCCCTGCCCCGCCAGCCCTCCACTTCCACTTCACAAAAGCCCAGGCACAACGCGGGCTGTTTTTAGAGCGCGGAACGGAGGAGAATACCGAGCAAGCGAAATACAAAATTCTTCCCAGCGGGGGTGCTTAAGGAAAAGAAGGGGCATCCAGACATTCACCGATTTGAACCTCCGTCACAGATACCTGGGAAAATATTTTGAGGCGTTGATTCATGTTCCTTCTGCCTTTTCTTCCTGCCTGGAACACGGGCGTGCTGGCCGGAAGCTCGGCTGCCACCTTGCAGCTATGAGGTGACAAAGGTGCGGATGAGGGAGAAATGGGGAGAGATAGGGAGGGGACCAGAGGGTCAGAGAGGGACACATGCATGAGCACTGTAGGGAGAGAGAAGTCCAAAGGAGGGACAGGGTGAGGGGACAAGCCCATATGGGCCACCACCACTTTATCGGAACGCTGACTGCTCTGGGGGGGCCCCCCATCTGGGCACCACTGTCCCGAGCCCTCTGCCGTCTGCAGCCTGAAACAAAACGAGGGGGCCCTTACCTCCTAGCAAGGTCCGGGAGTGCTAAGGAGGGTCTGGAGGGCCCATGTCACATGTTGTCCCACCAGGGACTCTCAGTGACCTGTGCTTCTGCTTTGGAATGTGGGAAGGAGGGATCCCTCCTGGTTGGCATATTTCTTTGAGGCTTCTCCCCGGGGGGCCTGGCGGGGGATGTGTTTCCCTGAAGGTGAAGAATTAACACCGAAAATATGCAGGGGAGTGGCTCAGGTATGGCACAAACGCGGCCAGGACCACGAGCGTGGTGGGTGCCTGCGTGGGTGTGCATATGTACGTGTGCAGGTGCCTGCGTGGGTGTGCGTGTACGTATGTGCAGGCAGGGCCACGATCGTCAGAACAGCCGTCGTCCAGCGCTGTGGAATTTGCAAGGCACCTTTTCAAAAACACACAACTCGGCCACTTAAAGTACGCAGGTCAGCGTTTTCAGTGTATTCGTGGTTGTGCACCCATCACAGGCTCGCAGAGGGTTTTCCTGGCCCCCAAGAGACACCTCAGCCTCATCAGCAGCCGCTCCCCAGTTCTGTCCCCCACCCCCCCACTCCAGCCCCACCCCCTGGCAAGCACTGATTTCAGTGTCTGTGGAGCCCTCTCTCCCGGACGTTTCTCGCAAGGCCAACCGCACAGCGTGGGGTCTGTGTCTGGCTCCTTTCGCCCCGTTCAGCCACCTGTCGCAGGGGTACCATCGCTCCCCTCGTCTGTGTGGCTGAGTAACGTCCCATCGTAGGACAGACCGCGGTCTGCGCATCGGTCAGTGGGTCACTGGGTCGTTCCCACTTCTGGCTTTTGTGACTCATGCTGCCGTCAACGTGCGCGTGCAAGTTTTCGCGTAGGTTTTCGTTCCTCTTGGGCAGGCCCTGAGCGGGCCTGCCGGCCCATAGAGTAACCCTCCACTTTAACTCTTGGAGAGCCGCCACACTGTTCTCTGGGGTGGCCGTGCCGTCACGCGTTCCCACCGGCCGGCCGCCCAGAAGGGTCCCGATTTCCTCCGCGTCCTCGCCAACGCTTGCTTTGGTCCGTCTTTTGACTCTGGCCGTGGTAATGGGTGCCGAGGGGTATCTTACTGTGGTCTTGATTTGCATTTCCCCGATGGCCGATGGCGCGAGCATCTCCTGGTGCGTTTCTTGGCCATTCTTCCCTCTTCTCCGGAGACGTGCCCATGCGGATCCTTTGCCAGTGTTTTCGTCCGGGCGTTTGTCTTTATTGGCAGACCGCTTCTATAGACCCACACTTGGGCCCCACGTCATGGCTTCTGGGCTGGGTCCATTCTGTTGTCACCGCATCGTACAGACGGGGGATCTGACGCCCATCGAGGTCCCACAGGGACGACTACATCATTTGTGGGCTCCAGTATACAACACGGAACGTGGGACCCTTTGTTCACGCTCGTTACGAATGTGAAGACGGTGATGGCAAAGCATTAAGCCAGGCGGGGGCCTTATGCCTGCACGGCTCTCCCACCCGGAAAGCTGCCCCCTGTCTACCTGACTGTAAAACTAACCGCTAACATTTGTTGAGCGGTCACTGTCCGCCGGGGTCTATGTGAGACGCGACCTACAGAACATACCGAGTCTTGAGACTAACGCAGCGGCTGCCGTTATTGTCTGCCTTTAAAAAATAAATTAACGTTCATTTACTTTTGAGAAGAGAGAGGGAGACAGAGCACGAGCAGGGAAGGGGCAGAGAGAGAGAGAGAGAGAGAGAGAGAGAGGGGTGGGGAGACACAGAAGCCGAAGCAGGCTCCGGGCTCCGAGCCATCAGCACAGAGCCCGACGCGGGGCTCGAACGCACGGACTGTGAGATCGTGACCTGAGCCGAAGTCCGACGCTCAACCGACTCAGCCGCCCAGGCGCCCCTCATGGCGTGCATTTTAAAGAAGAGAAACAGAGGCTCAGAGACCCCGCATCACTTGTCCCAGGTCTCAGCGTGCACGTGGCAGGATTCGAACCGTGGTCTGACTCACGGCGTGGAGAGCTGGTGGTGTTAGCCGTGGGCGAGGTCATGGGCTCGGTTCTTCCCAGAGCCCACCTGAGACGGTGACGACAGTGACCACGTGCGGCGAGCAGTGTGCGCGGGGGAGACGCGGGAGTAGGGAAGTCAGGCAGGGAGGGGAGGCGGCCGACAAAGGGACAGCTATGGCCGCGGGCAGCCGAGCCGCTCTTGCTGGGGACTCCAGGGGACAGGGAGGAGCATGCATTTCAGAGCCGGGAGGATACTGGCTTATTTACCCCCGTAGCTCAACCTGCCCATAGCTGCTCCCCTGGGGGGCGCTGGCTCCCAGAGGGCTTCCGGAACGCATCTGATCCTCTCCCCGACCCCGTAAGGTAGGCAAGGCATTACACCCATTATATAGATGGCAAAACCAAGTCTAAATAGCTTTTGCAAGGTTATGATCTTCGTGGTCGGTCAAGCTGGGATCCCCCCCACACACACCCTCAGGGCCCACGGCCCGTGCTCTGAAACTCCGCTGGCCTTGGCCCCGCCTCTCCGCGGGCCACGGAGCAGCTGCACCCTGGCCACGGCCCCGCTGGCCGACGAACCCACGTTCTCAGCCCCAAGATGCAGGGAGCCCAAATGCTCAGTGTCCTCCCGGACCAGGGCTGGCTCGGGCCTGCCCCCCGCTGGCCCCGGCTCCGTGCCTGCAGATGGTGACGGCTGTGGGGCCTGGGGTTTTTATCACCGTGCTGTGCCCGTCCTTGGTCCCTCCCGCCCCGGCCTGGGCGCCCGCCACTTTGATGTGGTTTCTGCCTCCCGTCCTGCATCTGGTCTGCACATGGAGGGGTGGGCATCTGAGCTTGTCCCCACTCGGCGTCCTCGCTGCCGCTCCTCCAAAGCCGTTCGTGATCCCAGCATCGTCCAGGTTCTGCAGTCCGGCTTGGGGCTCTGCCTTTGGAGGCGCTTGGGAGTCAGGGCTTGGGGGCGGCTCCTGGGAAGACATGGGAAAGCCGTGGCGCCCAGCCTGCTCTTCAGGGCAAAGAACAGGGCCCGTGCCCACCACGGCGGCAGCAACAAGCTGCGAGTTGGCAAAGCGCGTGTCTCCGAGCCCCCCGCATGCCCCTCCCGTCACCCCAGACCCCCCTCCCTCCCCAGTTCATTGTCTAAAGAAGCAGCATCTGCACGGCGGGGGAGGCCGGCACCACCCTCCACCCGTGTGCTGTTGCATGTTTGGAGATGCACCTTGCAGCGGGGGGGTGGGGGGGTGGGGGGGAAGGCCGGGCGGTGTGCATCTCTAGGGACACTGCAGGGCCACCCCGTGCGCCCACCGATCACAGCTGCCGGCCACGGAGTACGACCAGCAATGAGTACATCCGTGCCAGCGCCTTCCGGGGGCCTGAGTGTCTGGGTTGGAATCCCAGCTCCTGCTCTCAGGGCTGTGTGACTGCGACGGAGTCACTAAACCCCTCTGACTCTTCCCTTTTGCATCTGAATGGGTAGACTGGTGCCCTCCTCGAAGGGCTGCTTAAGTGAAACAATACGTGCCTGCCTCTGCACCCAGCAGAGAGAGAGCGCTCAGAACACGGAGTGTTACATATACATGTAAACTACACAGGTCCATCCGGGCTGATGTGTGACCTCTTTTGAAGCTGAGCCGATGGAGTTTTCCACACTCTGGTGGATGTAGCTGCCCAGCATGATTTTGAGCCACGGGGGCTGACAGCGCGGGGCTCTGGAGCCAAGTTGCTGGGATCGCAAAGTCCAGCCTTGGCTGGGTGGCCTCAGGCGAGTCACTTAACCTCTCTGTGCCTCACCTTCCACATCCATGAAGCAGGAACAAAATCAGTCCCTCGATCAAAGGATTATTGTTGAGAATTAAGTTAATGAGAAGATAGAGAGGGCTTTGGCCCGTTTTCTGGCACAGCATAAGCTCCCTGGACAAGCTGTGGTTTCTTTATTATCTCTCCGTGGAATAGGTGTGCCTTCACCTCTTTGGTGTGACTTCCCATGAAGCAACTTGCCCACAGCTGGCATCTGCAACCGAGCCCTGTCTGTAGGACACCAGGGCCCATCCAGCTCATCAAGGAAACCTAGAAGCTTGAAACCCTGAGACGGAGAAGCCAAAGAGGCACTTCACGAACCCCTGAATTGCGAGGAAATGCTTTCTTGTAATACAAAGGGACTCGGATTTGGCATCAGAGTCCCAGCCCGGCTCTCTCTCTAACCAAATGATCTCAGTTAAATCATTCCCCGTCTACAAAATAGGCATAGTGGAAGGGTCTTGTATTTCTTTAGTATCTTAGATGTGTTCTGAATCAAAGATGCCAACGTGTAAAGACAGAGAGTGTGGAGAAAGTGCAGCTCTCCGGCAGAAAGCGCTGCATTGGGCTCCCAGATTAGCAGCCACCTCCCCGCTACTCAGCAGGGCAGTCCAACGGAGGCTCCGTTTCAACAGGAAGGGGACAGACCCATTTTCCTAAGAATCAGACGTAGGTCAGATGGTGTCGCCCTAACCCGGGAGCTGTTGTGATTGGCACAGGGTCGCCAGTACTGTTGGCCTGGTCTCAGTGGCTGCGGAGGGCGCAGCACTTCCCCGCATGGCTCAGCTCAGGCCCCGAGAGTCCCCGTCACTCGTGACCCTGGGAATGGCATAGCCCTGGGCCCCTGAGGATCAGTCCCTCCTTCCCAGAGGTTAAAAAATGATCAAACCTGAGCGTTCCCTCGGCAACCGTTCTGTCATTTACTGACGGTGGAAAGAAGCCCCAAAGGGAAAGCTGCGTGAGACGGTCGGTTGAGCGTCCAACTTCGGCTCAGGTCACGATCTCCAGGTTTATGGGTTCGAGCCCCACGTCGGGCTCTGTGCTGACAACTCGGAGCCTGGAGCCTCTTTCAGATTCTGCGTCTCCCTCGCTCTGTGCCCCTCCCCCGCTCATGCTCTGTCTCTCTCTCAAAAATAAATACTTTAAAAAATTTTTTTTTAAATCTTGCACATGAATGTTCATAGCAGCATTAGTCACAATAACCAAACCGTGAAAACAACCCCCGCTCCCGTCAACGGAGAAATGGAGACGCAAAATGGGGTCTATCCACACAACGGAACGTGATTCAGCCGTAAAATGGTGGAAGGCGTGGGCACCTGGCTGAGCCCTGAAAACATGGCGCTAAGTGAGAGAAGCCGGACGAAAAAGACTTGGGGTTGCACGATTCCGTTGACAGGAAGTGTCCAGAACTGGCAAGTTCACAGAGACAATAAGTGCTTAAAGTACTAAATTTTGTGATATGATTTTCACCCCAGCAAAAAAGCAAAAAAAAAACAAAACCCACTGCCTACCCCCAACGAGAGCTGGGCCTGCCATGAAGAAACACCCACAGTGCCTGGCATAGAAATAGGACTCGCTGAATTCCGCTCCCTCCAGGTAAATGCTCAGACTTGCACGCTTCTGGCCCGTTCACACCATCAGATCTGAGTCTCTCGCTCAGACCAGCCGACGGGCTGTCCTGGGCTCAACAGCAGCCGTCTCCCCACACCCCTCCCGTCCGGTTTACATGGCACCGAGGACTCCGAGGAAATTAAGGCCAAACAGGGACATCGCAGGACAAGTGACTGCAAAAAGGGTATGAGCTGGAACGGGGCAGTGTCCTCTTTCTTCACGAGGACCAACTCAGGACAAATGAAAGCCTCTGTGTGACATGTTTTCCCCTCGTTTACCAACGAAGATAGTTAAAGTGAGTCCCATAGAAGATATATATTCTTACAATTTAGGCTACACTAAAAAACACCGAAAAACCATGCAGTCGAGAGCGCAGATTGCTGGGGTCGGACCCCGCCTCGGAAGCACCGGCTGCGGGGCCTCAGGCCGGTGGCTTCACCTCTCTGTGCCTCAGATACCTCCTCCGAGCCTGGTGGGGTGCTGGTGAGGACTGCACGCAAAGTCGTCGGGCCAGTGCTTGGCACAACATGAAAGCTCTACAAATGTTAGCTCTTTTTTTTTTTTTAATAATTTTTTTTAACGTTTTTATTTATTTTTGAGACAGAGAGAGACAGAGCATGAACGGGGGAGGGGTAGAGAGAGAGGGAGACACGGAATCCGAAGCAGGCTCCAGGCTCTGAGCCATCAGCCCAGAGCCCGACGCGGGGCTCGAACTGAGCCACCCAGGCACCCCTGAAATTTTTTTCAATGTCTATTTATTTTGGAGAGACAGAGTGTGAGTGGGGGAGGGGCAGAGAGAGAGGGAGACACAGAATCCAAAGCAGTTTCCAGGCTCTGAGCTGTCCGCACAGAGCCTGACGGGGGGCTCCAACTCACGGACCGCGAGATCATGACCTGAGCCAAAGCTGGCCACTTAACTGACAGAGCCACCCAGGCGCCCCCCTCCTGTGTTTTTTAATTCGGTTTCTCGATCCAGTTTCTCGAAACGGTTGGAAGTTGGAATTACCAGGGGGCCCGGGGCCAGATCCCAAGCTTTCCAGTGATTGCTCTGGGGTGTGGCCCCAGCATCTGAATAACTGAGAAGCTCCCCAGGTGAGGACTGAGACACAACCAGGAGGCCCCCCTGCCTGACAGACAGGTTCCCTCCGTCTGAGCTCTGGGAGCATGCATTCAGCCACTCATAGCCCCGGGGGCTCCTGACGGACATGGTTCTAGCTCAGTCATAAACTTGGGTGAGCGGGGGGAGCATGGGAAGCTTCCAGAAGCCACCACGCACCTGCCCCTCCTGGTAGCCGGGTAAGATTTCGCATACTCGCTGGTAAGCCAAGGAACCACAGCAACGATGGCCATGGCTCACATTTGTCCCCTGCTTAGCACAGGGGTGCAGTTAGGGTTGAGGGGGCACCAGAACTTCAGTCATCCAGGTAAGCGATATTTTCATGCAATGTTGTTGTTGTTGTTTTTAAATCAACAGTAACATAAAAAAATCCCTGATCGGGGCGCCTGGGTGGCGCAGTCGGTTAAGCGTCCGACTTCAGCCAGGTCACGATCTCGCGGTCCGTGAGTTCGAGCCCCGCGTCGGGCTCTGTGCTGACAGCTCAAAGCCTGGAGCCTGCTTCTGATTCTGTGTCTCCCTCTCTCTCTGCCCCTCCCCCGTTCATGCTCTATCTCTCTCTGTCCCAAAAATAAATAAACGTTGAAAAAAAAATTAAAAAAAAAAATCCCTGATGAACAAAGTATCAAAACTCTAAACAGAGACAGGATGGGTCCCAGGGCTGTGCCAACCCATCCCAGACCCTAAGGCAGGAGCAAAACTCAATAATGCCAAAGGTGTCCTTATTCATCTTGGGTCCTCAGACTTGTGGCAGTCCCTCTCCCCCATCCGAAACTTGGCACTTGAGGTGAGTGCCTGACACGGTGGGTGACGGCCGGGAGCTGGCCGCCTCAGTTCACGGAGTCCTCCCTGGCTGGACAACACCAGGACCTGAGGGGTCTCCCCGATCGCATTGCCCCCACTGGTCCCGGCAACCCATTGTCTACCCAGAGCCACAGAGATTTTTAAAATGTACATCAGCGGTGTGGGGGGCAGAGGGGGCGCCTGGGTGGCTCAGTGGGTTGAGTGTCAGATTTCTGATTTCAGCTCAGGTCATGATCTCACGGTTCGTGGGTTCGAGCCCCGCATCGGGCTCTGCACTGAGTGTGGAGGCTGCTTAAGATTCTCTGTCTCCCTCTCCCTTTGCCCCTTTTCCCTGATTGGGTGCAGGCACTCTCTCTCTCTCTCTCTCTCTCTCTCAAAAAAAAAAAAAAAAAGTGAAAATCGGATCCTATTCAGACTCTTTCAGTGGAAACTTCACACTCAGAACAGCAGCCAGACTCCAGAGCCTCCAGAGCGAGCCTCACGTGTGACCGTCCCCGACGTCACCAGCCTCTTCCTCCTCCTGCCACCTCCCTCCCGCAGCTCTAGCACATGAGCCCCTTGGCATCAGCCTGGACGCCCCGATGCCTTTCCCTGCCTCCCGGCCTTTGCACGGGCTTCGGGCTCTGCCGGCACATTCCATTCTAGACTGTGTGCCTAGCTCACCCCGTCTTCACATCATTCAGGGCTCTACCCCGGCATCACCGCTCCAGAGAGGCCTTCCCTGACCGCTCATCTTGGTCCCTTTGGGACACGTCGTTCGTTCGTTCATCCTGACCCGGAGTTTTCTTATTCGCCCATCTGTTGGTTTCCTTACTGGTGAAAGTGTTCTCGTCCAAAAGGTGAGGTCCACGAGGGTAGGCACCTGGTCTGCACCCCGCTGGATCCCAGTGCACAGCCCGGCTCTTTAACTGTTCTCAGAATGAGTGAAGGAATGAATGAGGTCCATTTTTCCGGTGAAGAAACTGATCCCTGACTCTCCCCGAAGTTCTGGAGGAGTCCGCTGTGAATTCTAACGCGGGACCCCCTTTTCCAGGCGGTCACTGGGCTTTTCTGTTTGGAGATCCCTGTGCTCCCATCATCGCAGCCCCGCACCCTCAGTCTGGCTCTGATTACCGGTTGCTGCCACCCGCCCGCAGACTACCAAACGTGGAACAGCTGTGCCGCAGGAAATCGCCTCCAGCTCAACCCCGATGCTGCAAGGATGTCTTTAGTTAACATAAATAGGCTTTTAGCTTCATTTGTTTTCTCTTTGTGCAAAATACCTATCATTAATTCTGACTTGGGAGATCAAACAGTTAACAACGTGTTGATCCTAGCTTACTTTCAAGTGATGTATCATTTCGGAGAGTTATGGGGGGTTGATACTTTCTTTGACAAACACATCTAAGTCCACCAGAGAAGGGCTAACCAGCATCCCGGGGAAGGAAGCAATTAACAGCTCCACCCCGAGGGTTCTGAGCGCCATGACGTCATTCCTCCGTGTTTTATTAAACACTGCCTTTTTCTTTTGCATTCTGTTTTTTTCTTTTCTCTTTTCTTTTCTTCTTTTCCTTTTTTCTCTTTTCTTTTTTTTCTCTTCAACCAAAGGAAGTGAGCTTCTTCGATCCATCACTCCGAGCAGGAGCAGAGGTAGAGTGGAAAATAAAAAGGCTTCACGAGCATCGTCTGGGCTTTTTCCCTCCATGTTGACATGGCTCTGCCAGGCTCTTTGTGAACGCGCTTCACTTTCTTCGTGTTGTGGCCAACTCTGTCTTCCCGGGGAGGACCCCATGGCCTTTCAGCCCTTGGTACCCCCAAATGCCAGTCATTCTAAGGCAAGAACACATACCCAGTGCCTCCAGGGCCCAACTGAGCCTATAAACCAATGACATAGTCCAGGCGTAAGACACTAGGGAGAGGTGGGGACTTCGGCACCACCTCTGGGAACCACCTGCATCACCAGCACTGGGAACCCCTGCCCAGCCAGAAGGGGCCTGCCACTACTCAGGGCCATGTGGTGGCTCTTTGGGGAACCATTTGTTCAAGAGAACATGGAAATCTGGATTATTTTCTTATTTTGGTGAAAACTTAAAAACACTACATAAGCCATAAAAAATTAAATTAAAAAAAAAAAAAAAAACCACTACAGAAGCCAAACAAAACCAAAGCACCCGAAGGCCACCAGTTTACAAGTTCTGCTGTCCAACAGAGCGTCTTAAACTGGAGCATTTTAGCCTCCGGGCACAGTCAGAGGGTAAAAGGAGCCAGAAACGCCCAGAAGAAATGAGGTACATCCTCCGGGAAGGCAGATTGCATTAGAAGTTCTTTTGAGAGGAAGTTTGTGGGGATTTCACTGGTAGACAACCAAAAACACCATTTTTATTTTTATTCATTTATTTATTTTTAAAATGTATTTATTCACTTTGAGAGAGAGGGAGGGAGGGAGAGAGAGAATCCCAAGCAGGCTCTACACCTTTGGCACAGAGCCTGACTCGGGGCTCGAAGTCATGAATCGTGAGACCGTGACCTGAGCAGAAACCAAGAGTTGGACACTCAAGTAGCTGGGGCACCCCCCAGGTGCCCCCAAACATCATTTTTTTTATTGTTTATTGATTTTTGACAGAGAGAGACAGAGCATGAGCGAGGGAGGGGCAGAGAGAGAGAGAGAGAGAGAGGGAGACACAGAATCCGAAGCAGCTCCAGGCTCCGAGCTGTCCGCACAGAGCCCGACGCGGGGCTCGAACTCATGAACTGTGAGATCACGACCTGAGCCGAAGTCGGACGCTCAACCGACTGAGCCACCCAGGCGCCCCCAAAACATCATTTTTATATTTAAAAAAAAACTATGTAAAAATGTGTGTAAAAATCAAATCAACACACACACGCACACGGAACTTCAAAGAAATGCTGCTTTTGCCGTAGGTAGAATTGGGAACCGCCCCCCTCCAGGTCCCCAGCTTCTATGTTCCCCTTCTTCCATTATCAGGAGCATTTTGATAGAAACATTGAGAAGCCCGAGAGCCTTGGTCTTCTCATCCGTGAACTGGGTATCGTAATCGTGCCTGCCTTGTGGAGTCATTTTGAGGAATCGATGCGATAGCTTGGGTGCCGTTTCTGGCCTCCCCTGCATGCCACCCCTCCTTCCAGCCTACCCTCTGTAAGTGACCCTGAGTCCCTTCCCTGTCCCCTTGCTACCCTGAGTACTAGCACAGGGCCATCGACACTCAAAGCCTGCCTTGGATTTGATCTGTCCCCGTGAGAAATGGGTGAATCTTTTTTTTTTTAAGTTTAATTGTTTATTTATTTTTGAGAGAGAGAGAGAGAGAGAGAGAACTGGGGAGGACACCAGCTGGGGAGGGGCAGCAAGAAAGGAAGACAGAGAATCCCAGTCAGGGTCCGAGTTGTCAGAGCCGAGCCCGATGCGGGGCTCGATCTCACAAACCGTGAGGTCACGACCTGAGCCGAAATCGAGAGTCGGACGCTTGACCGATGGAGCCGCCCAGGCGCCCGGAGAAATGGGCGAAACTTAAACGGACTCGGAACGAAGGGGAGGGCGACCTGCGTCTCCCTGTGTCCCTGAACTTCTTCCGCCCCCCGCGCGTGCGACGCTCGCTTCCTCTGGGACGCGGAGTCACGTATGGGACACGGCTGCCCCGGGCTCCGTCCAGCACTAAGATGTAGACTGACACCCAGTAGGAGCTCCTAGAAATTTGGTGGAAATAAAAGCATGCCAAATTAGTTTCCCAAACGGGCCGTCTGCTTCGGGGAAAATCATTTCTGGCAGAATTTTGATGAGATTCAAGCATGTTGAGTGATTTATGGAGCTGTTAAATATACACTAAATCCATCTGCTTTTTTTTTTTTTTCTTAAGAGTGGGGGTGGAGAAGCGACATCCTTTAGGGAAAAATAAAGTCTCTGAGCTAGAATTTGCAACCTGGGG
Organism: Prionailurus viverrinus; assembly: GCF_022837055.1. NCBI lineage: Eukaryota > Metazoa > Chordata > Mammalia > Carnivora > Felidae > Prionailurus > Prionailurus viverrinus. The sequence continues at coordinate 5,973,748 of NC_062563.1, forward strand.
CCTGACGTTGCGCAGAAAATGGCCGCTGCGGTAACACGAACCCAGCCAGTCGATTGGAGTGTGATAGTTCTAATGTTCCCCGAATCTTGCAAAATGTGTGTCCAATTAACCACTACTGAAGGGCCTTATTTATAAAATAATACTTTTGTGGTCAGGTTGCACTTCTTCATTCGTTTCTGGTGCACGGGGCTCAAGTTGCAGATTCTGCCTGTGATTAATGGAGACGGACGTCGTGTTTCTGCTGGCATCCCCGGTGCTGGGTGGAGTCTGGCCGGAGTAGTTCAAACCCGGGGACTGCTCGACGCGGCCTCTCCCGGGGAACACGGGGGTGAGGGAGGGCGGTAAGGAGTGCTGGGCAGGGGGTGGGTACGAACAGTAGGGGGGAAGTCATTTTTCTTGGACGGGGACGGGTACAAGCTCCCTGTGATCCAGGCAGGCCCCCGGCACATCCCGTTGGCTAATCGGAGGGGGAAGTCCGAAGAACGTTGCAGTATGTGAGAAAGGGCCCCCTGGCCCACTCAAGGGTCTGGTTTCCTTTTATGAAGCCAGGTTTATTCTTGTTAATGCTGTGCCTCGTTCCCAAGCCTCCGCCGAGTGACTCTAACGGAAGCGGGGTTCGGGAGGTGGCGATTTAGAATTTGACGCGGCGACGTTTTTTAGGCAGGGGTTGGCAACCTGTGTCCGCTAAGGGCAGGTGATAACTCTTTTCTGCTCTGCGGGCCAGACCATCTCTCCTGCCCCTACTCCGTCCTGCCTCCGTGGCCCTGGAAACAAGGGGGCATGGCTGTTCCAATAAAACTTTATTTACAAAAGCAGGCAGGAGGCTGGATTTGGCCCGCGGGCCCCAGGTTGCCAACCCTGGTTGAGCCCTGCGGGGACGGAGACACGGGATCGAAGCAAACAGACCACTTCAGCCAGGGATGAAATCAGTTCTCTGTCCGCAGCGGGCGTGGGCGTGAACTTCTGTCTTCTGTCTCTGGGGAGCCGGGACTGTCACTCCAGCTCAAGTTACTTTCTCTTTCTTTTTTTTTTTTAATTTTTTTTTCAACGTTTTTTATTTATTTTGGGGACAGAGAGAGACAGAGCATGAACGGGGGAGGGGCAGAGAGAGAGAGGGAGACACAGAATCGGAAACAGGCTCCAGGCTCCGAGCCATCAGCCCAGAGCCCGACGCGGGGCTCGAACTCACGGACCGCGAGATCGTGACCTGGCTGAAGCCGGACGCTTAACCGACTGCGCCACCCAGGCGCCCCGGTTACTTTCTCTTTCAAGTCCCCTGTGTCGGGTGGCAGAAACCTCGTTTGGGGGATTTGGGCTCCTCCTTTCCCTGGAGTGCTGCTTAGGGAGGCCACATAGCCCCGGACGTGCGTGCGGTACCCGGTCTGGGCGGTCCCCAGGTGCCCCGGGCCCCGGCCGAGCCTGCACTGTCCTCTCTGCCCTGTCCTCGAGGCTCACCCGCCACACCAGTGCCCTCTGCACCTCGGGAGCAAGGCCTCTCCCAGGGTGCTGGGTCCCGGGGCCACACCTGGCAGGGCACCCCGAGGGCCCACAGGGAGCTCCCTGGATACCGGGGAGTTCTGTGCTGAAGAAACTCTACGAGGCTCTCAGGCGCACCGGCCACGCGTTCCCTCTACAGCGGCCCCTTTGCGCGTCTTGGGAGAGCGCCGGGAACTGGCTGGTTCCCCGGATCCTTTTCTACAAGTGACTGGCGTGGGTTTAGCAAGTCCTATCACCCACCTCTACCTAACTTTGGGAGTCCTGGGGAAAGGGAAGGGCGCAGACCTGTGGCACGTTCATCACTGTGTTGCGAGTCGCAATCCACACAATAATGCCACATCGCACACCGGCCAGTGGCTCGCACGACGAGAGGGGTCGACTGCGGCTCGGCTGACGCGGGTTGAGCTCTGCTGGGCTCGGTGCTTCAGGCCGAAGGTCTGCCGAGCTGGCTGACAGGACGGGGGTCGGGCTCGCTCAGCCCCCAGGCGTGTTTGCTCTGAGCCCCAGGCTGAAGGGGCAGCAGGTGACCCCGGGTGCGTTCTTCTTACGGCGGATCACTGGGCACAAGAGCCAAGCCCTTTGAGGGCCACTGCCTATGTGACATCCACGAACGTTCACTGATCGAGGTAAGCCACGGCCACGGCCAAGTCCACAGTTAACGGGGGTGGGGAGGGATACTCTGCGTGTGCTGTGAAGGAGGGAGGGTGAGTGGCTGCTTGCCCAACAATAATCCATCAGCAATGATCACGACCACCACGCTGCCCATTAGAAAGCCTTTCATCAGCAAAGACTAGAACGCTCACCTGAACGTAACCTAAATCGTGGATTCAGTAAACCCACCAATCAACTGGAGACAGATGGTCCCAGGGTTGGTTCGGTGCCTTAACGTAACATCAGCAATGGCCTCCTGAGCCCCTGCTGGCCTGCCACCCCCTGCTGTCTCCCGGTGGCATTCCCGGTGGGACAATAAGGCAAACACATTCACCACGCTTGGCTCTCTCTCGTCGGGGAGGAAAAGTCCTTGCAAGCCCGACCCCTTCGCCCCCCCGTCTCGTTGGTCCCGGGTCTACGAGCACAGAGTCTCTGAGGCAAGAATCATCTGAGACGAGAAAGGTTACAGCACTGTCGGGGGGCAGAAGGGCCCCCCAGAGATGCCTTCCTCCGAATCCCTGGAAGCCGTGGGTGCGGTAGGTTACCCGCAGAGCTGTTGATGAAGATTACAGATGTTAAGAGAGGGGGTCTGTCCCGGGTTTTCCAGGTACACTCACTCTCATCCCACGAGCCCCTAAAAGCAGAGAATTTTCTCTGGCTGGAGTGGGAGATGTGGCAGGTGGGAAGACAGATGTGAGGCAGGAGGGGCCCGATCCGCTGTTGGGAGAAGGGGACCACGGGACAAGCACGAGAAGGCACACGGGTGGCGTTAAGGTGCACGGACCAGTCCCCGGCTGTCGGCCGGCAGGGAACGGAGACCTCGACGGACTGAGTTGGCCAGCACCCCAAATGAGCCTGGAAAGCCACTTCTCCCCTGGAGAAGAGCACAGCCCTGCCGACAGCCGGATTCCCGCCTCGTGAGAGCCGAGCAGAGGACTTCGGACCAGCAGCTTGTCGACAATAAACGAGTGTTGCTTTAACCATTGATTGGGCGGCGGTTGGCTTGGGGAGCGATCGGAGACTAATATAATTGGCCTTTCTCCTTCCCACGTCCTGGCTGGCCACGGGGAGACCGCAGGCGTGACCCCTGGGTCTTGTGAGCGGGGACACGCGCACACATTCTCTTCGGAGAGCGGCCCCTGTCCGGTGGGAGCGTCTCCTCTGCAGCCCTGCGTTTCCCAAGATGTGACCCCTGCACGCCTAACTCAGAAGCGCTTGGGATGCCGGGTGGGACGGACTCATGCCTGGGCCCACCACGGGGGGCAGGGGTGCCCGTCTGAAATCCAGATTCCTGGGCCTAGGGCACCGCCTCCCCGCCCGTACCTCGAAGCAGACGTGCAGGTGTCCCACAGCCCCACTGTGTTCTCTGTCCCTGTGCCGGAGGAGCCCGCACGCCTTCCAGCTACAACCCCCCGCTGCCCTAGCCTCTGGGTCCTGCCTGGCAAGTGACTGGGTTGGGGGCTGATCCCAGGACAGACCAGCGGCGTAGCTGGAAGTGAGCAGACTCCTGCTGGGGGCATCTGGGTGGGGGGCGGTCTAGCAGAGGCCTGGGGGCGACCTCGTGGGACACGCCCGTGAGTTCTCTGCGAGGAGCCCCGGGAGCGATCCTGGGAGTGCTTACGGGTGCTGGCATTGGGAGCTGGCGGGATCACACGCCCAGGAAGCGTGAAGGCCGAGGGGATACGGCGGGGGAGGGGGACGGGCAGCGGCATTCGCTAGAATCTTCTTCGTCAATCGCTCCGCCACCTCCCTTTGGACATAAAGCGAACGTCTTCCCGGGTCGACGAAGGCACTTTCTCCACATCCGCTGCCAGGGGCTGCAGAGTGTGGCCTCGTAAAGGCGGCCGTGCCGGGGCGTACGACATTGGGCCGCCTCGTTGTCCTCTCCGGTCTAGCCGCTCTCAGAGCGACGTCTTACAGGTTTCTGGACGTTTCTTGTCCACTCAAACAGCGACGTTCTCGCCTTGCCTTGCGCGCGGGTCAGGGGGAGCGCACAGATCGCGGCTTGCTCCTCTCGGTCCCTGTGAGCGACCCCTGGGTGAGAAAGAGTGTCCCGGAGACCAGGGCCGCTGGAGCCCTCGTTGGGGTTGGAAGCGGCAGGTAAAGCCTCGCAGAGAAGGAGCGTCGTCTCCAGGCGAAAGGCGGGCGTCTATCCGAGAAACGCACAGATTTCCCGAAACACGATGTCATGCATTTGTTTTATTCTCTGGTGGGAGTAAAACTGACCCCATAAAAATAACAGTTTGTCTTCAGGCCTTGGAATCCATGCAGCTCTGGGGAGGTGATCAAAAGAGAGTGTTTGAGGGAAAGAGAAACACCTCCGAGGTCACAGATCAGCGCAAAGCCCTGCTTTCTGCAGTGTAATCAAGTGTCCTTGGGGGCGCCTGGGTGGCTCAGTCGGTTGGGCTTCCAACTTCGGCTCAGGTCACGATCTCACGGTGCGTGAGTTCGAGCCCCGTGTTGGGCTCTGTGCTGACACCTCAGAGCCGGGAGTCTGCTTCGGATTCTGTCTCCCTCTCTCTCTGCCCCTCCCCTGCTCAGGCTGTCTCTCTCAAAAATAAATAAAAATGTTGGGGTGCCTGGGTGGCTCAGTCGGTTGGGCATCCGACTTCGGCTCAGGTCACCATCTCGCGGTGCGTGAGTTCGAGCCCTGCGTCGGGCTCTGTGCTGACAGCTGGGAGCCTGCAGCCTGCTTCGGATTCTGTGTCTCCCCCTCTCTCTGCCCCTCCCCAGCTTCCACTCTGTCTCTCTCAAAAATAAATAAATATTTTCAAAAAATTAAGAAAAAAAAAAGAGTCCTTGGACCCCGCGGGGTAGCGCGGACATCTCGCTGTGAACACACACCCCGCGCGTGCTCTGCCTGGAACCTTCCAGCACAAAGGCCTGCCTCCCTCCGCCCCTCTGCACCGCCCAGACCCACCGGCTCCCCTTAGCTCCAGAGAAAGAGCCGACCGAGCCCCTCCAGGGCTTTCCGTCTCTGTGGGTCCCCCGTTCGGCACGTTTCCCGTGAATGGGATCCTTCACTGGGTGGCCTTGTGCGTCTGGCTTCTGTCACCGCGCCACGTTTTCCAGGCTGGAGCTCAGATTCACGGCGCGGGTCTCGCAGGACCGCCACCGAGTCCTTCCTCGAGGGCGCGCCCAAAGTTCCCGGGCAGCGATCTTGCAGCTGCGGAACCCTCGCCCCTGGAGGGTTTAGGCCCCCGGACTGAGGGCCTCTGGGAAATGTCTTTGCTCTGCACCCCACCAGCTCACTGAGCAATAACGTGCCTGGAAAACTTACAGCGCACGTTCCCCATCGCGATAATAATCGAGCCCCGCCCCCCACCCCCCCACCGCGACCGCCGGTTTCGGGACGAGGACGCAGAGGCCCGACGACTGGCTCACGGTTACCGAGCGCCAAGCTGGGACCGCAGCCAGGTCCGCTCGACTCCCCAAGACCTCACGAGTTGGGGGAGGAGGGAGGAGGTGCGTGGGCACAGAGACGGCCCCGCCACCGGGGCCAGCAAAGCCCTTTGGCTTTCCTCCCAGACCCCCAGGAGACACGGGCAGCTTGGTGCTGCGGTGTGACCGGTTTGCCCGACCCGGGGGGGGGGGGGGGGGGGGGGGGGGGAGGCACGCGGGGCCTCCCGGAGGACACGTGTCCTCACCCGCTCCCTTGGCCCGTCGGCCTGGGAGCCACAGAGCCTCAGCACGGGCGGGTCCCGGAGAGCTGATCGCGACTTGGAGGTGGGCCCCCCGAAAGACTGCTGCCTTCACACATCCCGATACGGGCGAGAAGGAAACCTCTGCCGGAGGGACTCGTCCCCAGCGGCTGCTGTGACAAACGACCACGGACGCAGTGGCTTGAAGCAACACGGATTTATTATCTTACAATTCTGGAGGTCAAAAGTTCTAGGGGCGCCCGGGTGGCTCAGTGGGTGACACGTCCGACTTCGGCTCAGGTCACGATCTTGCGGTCCGTGAGTTCCAGCCCCGCGCTGGGCTCTGGGCTGACAGCTCGGAGCCTGGAGCCCGTTTCGGATTCCGTGTCTCCCTTTCTCTCTGCCCCGCCCCTGCTCGCACTGTCTCTCTCTGTCTCTCAAAAATAAATAACCATTAAACATAAAACTTCTAAAATCAAGGTGTTGGTTGTCTGGGTTCCTTCCGGAAGCTCTAGGAAAGAATCTCCTTCCTTGTCTTTTCCAGCTTCCAGAGGCACCCTCACTCCTTGGCTCCTTCCCCCATCAGCAAAGCCAGAAATACAGCGTCTTCAAAGCTCTCTTCTCTCATTGTCTTATCTTTGACTCTGACCCTCACGCCTTCGCCTCATGACGACCCCTGGGCTCCCCCCGGGTACCCTAGGGTAATCGCCCCATCCCAAGATTTTTAATCACATCGACAAAAATCCTTTTTGCCACGTAAAATATCATACTCACAGGTTCTGGAAGTTAGGATGTGGTCACCTTTCAGGGGACCTTCTTCCGCCTGTCATACTGTTTCAGCCACCACACTCGGGATTGTTTGTCCCAGCAGCACAGAGGGTTACTGTACTACTGCCCAGGGGAGTGAAGGTTGACTACCCAAATCAGAAATCTCTACCTTCCAACTGTGCCACGCTCAGACTTGCATGCAGACCAGGGAAAGTGAAGTGGATTTTCCTGGAAGGACAGTGATTCCTCTTTGGGCGGAGCGGGTGCCCATTTGGAATTGCTCTGGAGAAGGTTCCGGTCACCAACCTCAGGTGGCAGTCGGTGAAAGGAAGACTGGACTAGCGTCCCGGAGAACGTACCTCTCACTCCCACTCGTTCGAACCTCTCCTCCAGCTACCAGGGGCTCAGAGCAATTTGCTTTCCCCCAGAGCGCCTCGTTAACCTCCTCTATAAAACGAAAGGCTTTGTCAAGTTCGGGGTCGGAAAACACAGGGCACCAGGGCTCCCCCTGTATCTGTCTGTGCCCACGGCAGACATCACCAATCGATGACAGCAGAGCCCGAGCGGTCTCTCTCATCCTTTTCAGTGGGGCGCTCCAGGCAGCGGCTTAAGGGAATCAGCATTCCCCAGATGAGGTCCCTGCTGAATTCGGAGCCCAGGATGGTCTCCAAGCTCTATTTTACTCGTTGCATCCTATGAAATCCCGATTTTGTGAGCAACCCAACCCCAGCAGGAGGAAAGGCAACCAGCTTGTGGAATTGGAACTGGAGAACCTGTCTCCCAGCAGTCAGAGCGGCTCCACTCCCAGACCTGCCTCAGGAGGCCCCGGGCGGCTTTTCCCCCAGGGGAGTCAGGTCCTCCCACGTGTAGCCCGGCTTCTAAATGACACGGTTCAAATTCCCCTTCCTCTGCTTCGGGATGGGGGAGGGCCAGTCACTTTACAACCGTGGAACACAAATCATACTTCTCTTGGAGAAGTTTTTCATTCCCAAGGCCGTCTCCCTGAGACCCGAGAGTTCAGAGGCATCGCAGGGTGTTGTTGAGTTGTGTTTCTTAAGCCCGCAGAGCCCCACTTCACGTTCACTCGCGCCCAAAGCGCTCCAACGTGCGCTGATCTCGTACTGACTTCCAGCATCCTCTGCCCGGACCGCAGCCGCTTTACCACGTCTTACGTTCCCTTCTGATCAACCCAGTTACACTGGCTCCTGGGGCCTGGGCTGGGTTCCCCGCCGCCCCCTGCCCTCCGCAGGACCGCTGATCGGTGAGAAAAACATCCTTCCCCTCCCATACCTCTGTGTGTGCTGTTTTGGCCCCAGGTTTTCTGCATTTGCCACAATCATTAGTGTTTTACAAAGCAGTGATGTTTGAATGTCCATGATTTGTTCGAATGTGAGATTTTTAAAAAAACGGGGTTTGCCAAGGGCCTGATCCTACTTAACATAATTGACATGGATGAAGCCTAATTAAATTGAATTATATGATAGTGATTCGAACAGAGGCAGGCTCTGGGGGCGGGCTATCAGGTGAGTGACGTTGGGCAAGTTACTTAATCTCCCCAAGTCTCAATTTCATCCCAAAATGAGGATAATAATAGCACTTGTTTGTGGCAAAATCTACTAATTATCTCTCCCTTTGCTTCCCTCCTTCTCCCTTGGCGAGGAAAACCCTGACTCTTACTTGGACCTGTAGCCAGCTCAAATAGAAACCGTATTGTGCAGGGTTTTTTGTTTTTTGTTTTTGTTTGTCTGTTTGTTTTCACCAAGTCCTGTGACTAAATTCTGTCAAAGGGAGCGTAAACTGATATGCATAGAGTGTGTCCTCAGGGAGGATGTGTGCCCTTCTTTGTTGCCTCTTCCTTTTTGTTGGCTGGAATTTTATGTCATGGCTGGATCCCCAGCAGCCATACTGGCCTATGTGGGGGCGGGGGGGTGACCTTGGGAATGGAGGCCACACACAAGGTAGACCAAGAGGGAGGGGGTGGGAGTCCCAGTCCCAGTCTTGCCCTGCTTACCTCTGAATTTTAAAATTGTATTGAAACCACCAATAGTTTGGGTTTCCTGTCACTCACATTGGACTTGATCCTAATGGATACATACCTACGCTGCAAAAGGTTGCCGTGAAGATTGCCTGGGTGAAGAGATGGGCTAACAGCTTAAGGATGCTTAATACGTGGTCTCGGACAGTGAGCCCTCAGTATGTGCTGGTTATGACTTGTGTTATTCTTTAAGCAAACATAGGGGCACGTCGGAGTTCTCGTATTTCTCACAAAAGAAACCCAAGCTGAGTTGTCTGTGGCACATGCGTCTGTAACGTCCTGAAAGTGCGCCACGGCCCCTGGCCCATTCGGACGAACCTCGACCCCACATTCTGTCCTCCCCCGCCCTACTGAGGTCGCCGGATAAAATACAGAATGCCCAGTTACATTTGAACTTCGGATCAACAAGAAATCATGTTACGGGGTGAGTATGTCCCGGCTACGGCAGGGGGAACTGGCTTGTATTAAACCTGCATTCACTGTTGATGGGAAAGTCACGCTTAGCTGAGAATCCTGAATTTGTATTTGCTACATCTGGCCCCCCCACCGGCCTCCCCCAACCTGGAGCAGGGATCGTTACAGATCGGGTTCCTGAGGAGGCCGACTGGGAGACAAAATCAGTGTGTGGGAGGTTCACGGGGCGTGGTTGGGAGCAGACGTGTGTGTGTGTGTGTGTGTGTGTGTGTGTGTGAGGAGAAGGTGGGGCGGGTTGTGGTGTGGTCACGAGGAAGGCCTCACTGACCCCGCGGGGAGCTCCGGGGCGGCGGGGATGCCCTGAAGAGTTCTCCGGAACAGGGCGACAGGCCTGTGCCTGTCTCCCTGCTCTCCGGCCAGTCACTGGACGGCACCCACCCGAGATGGGGCCCGACCGTGGGGGGTTGTGACTGTCAGAGGCTAAAGGCAGTTCCTGGAGAGGGACTCAGCTAAGAAGCGTCAGCCACTAACACCCCCAACAGCCCTAAAGGACGGGTCGTGGGCACATCGTGGCGCCTGCTACGGGCCTACGTGATCCTCGCAGAAGAAGCTACCGGTGGCCGGGCCAAGACAGCTGTGACCGCTTGGGGCAGGCGGTGCCGTTGGTGATGGCCAGACAGTCAGCTCCTGTCTCTCAGGCAGCTCAGAAGGGAGCATCCAGAAGAGAAAGGCCGTGGCTGACTCACAGTGGTGACCCCTTAGAGTAGGGACACGAGAAGCCCATTTCTATGCGGGAAACCGTATGCCTGGGGCCCTAGAATGATCTGGAATTCCAAGTAAGCTTCTTACTCTACGGCGTCCGTAGATTTAAGATTCTTCTCTGAAGTTCTCACTTCCTGGGAATCCTGTAAACAGATCCCCGTCACCCGAGGTAACCTGACTGCACCTCCGGTCCGTGTACCCTAAAAGGCATTGACAGTGAGCCCTCAGAAGAGCGGGGCCTCACGTGGCCCAGTCTCAGCAGAGACTCTCAAACAGAGAAGCTCAGGACGGGGGCCAGAAGTTACAAAGAAGGATATTCTGATAGCCACGGGCATCTCTGCAAGAATATGAGCAACTGTCCCAACTCACAATGCATAACCTCACTTCTCGAATGCTCTTCCCCCCCCTCCCCTGCCCCTGGCACCGCTCAGCCCATCTGAGCCTCTCCCCTACCCACTTGTAAATGTGCCAAACCCATCCCTCTCCCCACTGTCCCTCTCTGTGGCTCTTTCTGAGGTCGACTGATGGCTTTTCTAGGTGGATTATGGCCACTTTTGTCCCACCTTTCCGATCTCGTCTCTTGTCCCATTCTTCAGTGTTTCACTCATCTGGCAAAGACATCAGGTTGAATTGATTTGGGGAAGTCAAGATGCAGCTGGGGCAAAAACGTCTTCTTTTTTTTTTAATTTTTACAAAATGTTTGTTTATTTTTGAGAGAGAGAAAAACAGAGTGTGAGCAGGGGAGGGACAGAGAGAGAGGGAGACACGGAATCCAAAGCAGGCTCCGGGCTCCTCAGAGCCTGACGCGGGGCTCGATCTCCTGAACCTCGAGATCATGGCCTGAACCGAAGTCAGACGCTTCGCCAACTGAGCCACCCAGGGGCCCCGAGACATTTTCATATGGATAAATCCAGCTCTCACCACAAGGATGATTTAAAAAAAAGAAAAAAAAAATCCCACCATTTATTGAGCACATACTATGTGTCAGGCACTGACCTGAGTATTTTTCCTTGTCTACGCCAATTTAATCTGCACATCGAATCCCTGATTTGTGGAGAATAACCACCCAGATTGGACCCCGGGTGTAGTGAACGCTAAGGGTCACCCACTCCGTGCCCCTCTAAGAAACAAGCCAACCCCCGTGATCATGAATTTGCAGGATAACCCTCTGTGCTGCCTCTTGTCTCTACATCACCCCGCCTGTCTGCTCTCTCCGTAGCCTCACGGCTCCGTGGAACCCGAAACAAACACGAGACAAACCAGAAACACCTCCCCCGAACGCAGACCGTATTCCGGCGTTCCTTTGAAGCAGGAAGATGTGCCTGTTTTCAGGTAGATTTTAGGAGAGTCCTGGTAAACGGGAGACATAGCCTTTCCGAAGCTTCATTTTCCTGTTGCGTAGACGTGCAGGGTGACTCGGGGATAATCACTGTTTTTCTCTCCTGCTTATCACGAGACATTCTTTAAAGGCTGAAATTACAGTCACCTTTGCTGGAAAGCAGGATTCCCGGGCAGGTGATAGGCATCCGAATAATCTCCAAATCGCGGAAAGAGCCGCTCCCAGGAATGTTTCCAGTTCTTTGGTTACGCCGCCTCCACTTACCCTCCCTCTGGTAACTGTGTCTCGTTGCCCTGCTGCAGAGCGGCCATCCTCCCCCAATCCCAGTTCACGGGATCTGAGCAAAGCTTATCGTCCGCCCCTCCTTTTTGTAAAGGCTGAGCACATGACTGGGACTTCACACGCTCCTTGCCCACAGGGGTTGGCCGTGGGACACAGGCGCTGCCCAGCCGGAGCCTGTGATACAGGGATTCTGTTCTGCTGGAAGTGCGAGCTTGAAGGGGATGTACCATCTAGCGTCGCTGGCAGCCGTTTTGTTGCTATGAGGGAAGAGCCTGCAAAGAGAACCAACAATGATAAGACACAGAGAGAGAGAGAGAGAGAGAGAGAAATAGGCTTTGTTGATGTTATGTAAGGTCCTCATCCAGTCTTCCCTGCCAGATTGCCCTTCCATGTTTCAGTCACGTGAACCAAACTCTTTTCTTAAGCCAGATCAAGGTCCTCGTCACTTACAACCAAAGACATTGCAACTTACACAAAAGGGAAGGGAACGGAAAACACCTGCCACCAAATGATATTTCCCAGGGCGCCCGGGTGGCTCAGTCGGTTAAGCGTCCGACTTGGGCTCAGGTGGCGAGCTCACAGCTCGTGGGTTCGAGCCCCGCATCTTGCTCTGTGCTAACAGCTGGGAGCCTGGAGCCTGCTTCGGATTCTGTGTCTCCCTCTCTCTCTGCCCCTCCCCTGCTCCCACTCTGTGTGTGTGTGTGTCTGTCTCAAAAATAAATTGAAAAGAATGATATTTCCAAATTGCAAACTCATTCTGCGGGATAGACTTTGAAGGAAGACTTGGCGGGGTTCGCTAATTGGATACGGGGTGTAGAGAAAGGGTCTGTCGGGAATAGCCTTCGGGTTTTGGCCTGAGTTACTGCAAGAATGGGGCAGCCCTTAGCTGAGATATTCGCGTGGGATCACGCGTCCCACTGGACGAATGGAGATTTTAACAGAACGCCCACCCGTCATATCCGTTTTCCAAGTATGGATTCCAAACCTGCGGGGAGTTTCTACTGGCTTAATCAAAAGTCCTTTTATTTTGTTCTGGGAGAACACGACTGTGCCTGGCTTCTATATGCAAAGCGGTATTTCAGACTTTTCTTTCTGGAAAAGTGATTTTCTCCTGCTTATGCGTTAGCCGCTCTGGCCCCTTGGCCTTCCACAACGTCAGCAGAAAATGGGATCCTCTGCAAAAAGCCGTCTGTCACAAGATTTCCTTAAAGCTTTCATCCTGACAGAATTCAAAGTATAGAGAACCCGCTGGGCACTAGCCGGTGTCCTGGGTCCCCCTCTGGAGGAGACAGGAAGTGAGGATGGGGGCGGTGGGGAACTCCCAAGTCCCCCGATTGAAAAACAGAGAATCAGAGGCCTGGACAGGGGTTGGGGAGGGATTTGAGGCCAGAGGAGGCCCGAGCTGTGTTCTCCGGGTGCGACCCTGCACGATGGCAGACCCCGTGGCCGCGCGGGATGGAGGATGGTCTGGATGCCGCCTTCCCTTCGAGAGCCCGTGACCCAGGACGGGCGGGCTGTGGTCCACCCCGGGGGGTGCCGGCCTGCGGCGATGTCCCCCAGCCCCGGGGGTGCGCCCTCGAGGGCCCCCAGGGTGCAGAGGCATCTGGGGCGCTCTGGGGCGGACGCAGAGCTCCCGCACCATGTGAGAGTGAGGGGCCCCCGGAAGCCACGGGTGGAGTTACGGGAAAAAGAGCATCGCGTTTCCTCCGGGCATGACATGGGTGCCTGACTCATGGTGGGGCTTGTCCAGGATGGTGAGGAGGTGTCCGCGAGCTTTCTGTGAGCACGTGAATTTTGTTCACTTGGGATATAGATTCATGTCTCTAATAAAAGTCCACTTGGGGTCACGGGGCTGCCCCCCACCCCCGGCCACGGCCCGGCCTGTGCCTGCCTTTGGGCTTCGGGTCAGTGGGTGTCGGGTCCTGCACTTTGACGGTCGGCACCTGCTTTTCCTGTCCACCCCTGCCCATCTTGGCCTCTACCCCTCCTGCCCTGACCGCTCCCCAAACTGCCGCCCCAAATTCTTCTCCCCAGGTTCTGCAGAGCTCCCCCGGCTCAGGTCCTGCCTTCTCACCCGAAGCCCCAGAGGCACTCGGAACCCAAAGTCCTGCAATGAACAGAGTCCCCGCTCAGAAGCCCCTGGAAGGATAGACCGCGTCGGAGGCAGGCGGCAAGCGGCACCTTGCACACGGCAGGTGCTCAGCCAGCGCCGGCTTCTCGCTCCCCCACGGCTCAGAGCGAGAGGCATTTAGGGGGGGTGTGTGGGAACCTCTCCCAGCCTGTGATGGAGCCCAGCTGGACGGGAGACAGCATATCGTCCCATCCTGACAGCTGGCCTTTTTCAGCTTGGTCCTCCGGGGCCAGCTCACATTTGTAATGACTGCGGGTGCTGGGGGTTCAGGGAAGCAGGGCAGGGAGGGGGCAGTGTAGGGGCAGAGGCCTGGGGAGGCTCCCCCTGGGAGAGCCCCTGTTCACATGCAGCCATGGAAGGGTCCTGAGAGGAAGCCATCCCTCCAGGAGGCCACCAGCGCCTGCTTCTGCGTGTCACACACGGACCTGCCCCTTCCCGGGAAGGAACCAGAAACTCACCTTCCTGGAGCCCCAGGTCAGGCAGGAATGACCCAGCTGGGGCACCTGCTGGGTGGGATTCCTGGCTGGGAGGGAAGGGGTCAGAATCCCCACACTCTCCTTGACAGGAGCAGGGAACCCACTCACAGGTTTGTAGCCTGGCTGATCCTTGACTTCTGGTGGCCCCAGCAGGGCGCCCATGGTCAAAGAAAGCTCTGGAAATAATGGGGCTGACACACAAAGAGGGTATTTTTATTTTTGTTTTTTAAATTTTTTTTAACGTTTATTTATTTTTGAGACAGAGAGAGAGCATGAATGGGGGAGGGGCAGAGAGAGAGGGAGACACAGAATCTAAAACAGGCTCCAGGCTCTGAGCCATCAGCCCAGAGCCCGACGCGGGGCTCGAACTCACGGACCGCGAGATCACGACCTGAGCCGAAGTCGGCCGCTCAACCGACTGAGCCACCCAGGCGCCCCAAAAGATGGTATTTTTAAAAGACCCATTCGGTGTTGTGGGACTCAGATCCAAACTGAAAATACCACTCTAATGTCCAGTAATAAGGGATGTTAAAAAAAAAAAAAAAAAAGTACCACAATTACAAAAAAAATTACCGAAATTACAAGCCAGTCATCGGACACCAGTGATGCGGTTGGTGAAATGATACGCCATTGACCTTTCCATAGATCAAAACGGCTGGGTATCGGTGATGACTCGCGGCTCGAACTTAGCTCTGTGTTTCGACAGGTAATGTAGGTCAAGATGCAAGTTATTCACAAGGAAAGTAGGAGCTCAGTTTTGTGCAACAAATGTATTCATATGTGTGGGTTTCCACATCTATTATAAAACATATATATATATATTTAACTTTGCTTTTATACCGGTTCGTACTTGATCAGACTGCTTTTACAGTGTCAATGTAGAACTCTTACAGCCAGAGAGTAAGATTTCGTTTTGGGCGGTAAACAAGCAGGAGAAACCACACTGGGCCGGTCCGAGTCGCTGCCCTGAGACTGGGAGCTCGGGCCGGGGAAGAGGTCGTGACTTCGAGCCGTGGTTTGGGGGTTTGCGAGACAATCGCACAAGGACCGCCCCTGCCAACAGCAGCATCGCAAGAGTGGACGGAGCCCTTACCGCGTCCCAGGGACTAGGCGCTTCTCATGTCGAAGTTCATCCATCCTCCCCGCTTTGTTTTATATTTTATTTTTATTTTATTTTATTTTATTTTTAAATTAAATTTTATTTTATCTTTTAATGTTTATTTTTGAGAGAGAGACAGAGCGTGAGTCGGGGGAGGGGCAGAGAGAGAGGGAGACACAGAATCCGAAGCAGGCTCCAGGCTCCCAGGTATCCGCACAGAGCCCGACTCGAGGCTCGAACCCACGGACCGCGAGATCGCGACCTGAGCCGAAGTCAGACGCTCCACCGACTGAGCCCCCCAGGCGCCCCCCCATCCTCCCCGTTTTAAAGACAGGAAGCTAAATCTAGGTGCGGCCAAGACACCTGCTCACTTTGCTGGCAGTGGTGCCCCTGGGACCCAACCCCCCAGCTGGTCTCTCGGCTCCCCCCTCGGGAGGGCCACTTGCCCCCACCCTGCAGGTGCCCAGCTGGCTGAGAAGACCTGCGTCCGCCCCTGCGACCCCCACCTCCGCCCCCGCGCATTCTCAGAGGTGGGGCTTGACGAGGTGGGCGGTCCTGAGGTCAGAGACTTTGAATCGTCCGTGACCCCCCTGATTCCCTCACCAATCACGGGTCAGCGAGGGCTGTCGACTCCCCTCCTGAGATGCAGCCTGGCTCTGGCCCCCCCAGTCGCCAAGTCCACGGCAGCAGCCTGGTTCCCACCGCCACCTTCTCTCCCCAGTGACCCCAGAAGTTCCTGCCCGACTCCGGCCTTGCCAAATGGGCCCCCCTGAAACCCCCTGCACAAATGCTCTGAGGGCTCATCTCAGCCCTGAGATAATGTCCACTGTTCGGCAGCCTGAGGATGTAGGAGGTCTGGCCTGCCCGCCCCCCTCACCCCGACTCCAGCTTGAGCCCCGCCCGCCCTCCCCTCGCTTACACTTCCCGGGTCCAGTTTCACCTCCGGGATGGTCCACACACCATCCCCCTTCGAGGAGTATAGACACAGCAGATCATTTGTTGAGCGCTTACCAAACCTCAAGGACAATGCTAAGCACTTTACATGTATTATCTCATTAAACCCTCACACTGGCTCAGTCACCTCTGCTGCGTATTTCAGGAAACGGAAGATCAGATGAGCCCCAAAGTGTGCCTCTCGCAGGACCCCAGGCAGCCTGGCTCCAGAGTCTGGGCTCCCACCGGAGCACCACCCTGCCCGAGAGCCCCCCCCCCCCCCACCGCCCCCAGCCGGTTGTCTAAATCTGCATTTCCAGCTCGGAGCAAGGCCCGTGTGAAGTGGAGAACTGCGCCCCGAAAGCCTTCTGACCGGCAGCGCCCTGCAGCGGGAGGGGCGTGAGGGTCTGGAGCCTGGGCGGGCCTGGGTCTGAGCCCAGCTTTCCTACCTCCTGGCGGGAGGGCCCGGAGCCAGTGACCTCACCTCTCGTGGCCTCCGTCTCCCCTTCCGTAAAATGGGCCTTAGAAACATTACGTCACCGCCACGGCTGAGGTGGAGGGAAAGTGGGGTAACGCGCCGAAAATCCCGAGTGTAGCCGGGATCGCCCCTGTCTCCGTGATCACGGCCATGCTTCTGTCTGATCAGAAGCCTGCTCAGACAGCCCGCTGAACTGCTGGTCAGGTCTTCAGGAGGCCTCTGGCTCTTTCTGGGGGCTTGCTTGCATCCGACGGGCCCCCTAAGTAGAAGCGCTATCTTCCATTTTCTGAAGATGTTTTTCTAGATTGAGAGCCGGGGCTGTTTGCAGGGGGAGAGCAGCCCCGACCCTCAAAGCGCATTCCTCGCCAGGCGCCGACCACACGGTCACGTCACCAGAGACTTTAGGGTCCCGGGCACCGGCTGGTCGTTCCTTGCTGGGGCCCCCTCCCCATCTGCAGGGAGGAGCTCACGGACACAACCAGATGAGAGAATACAGGTGGAGTGCCCGGCCCTTGGTGGGCAGCCAGGGCGTGCTGTTTAGTTTAGAAGATTCGGCACCACCCTCTCATTGGGTGGCCTCGGGCACAGCCCGTGGCCTCTCTTGGCCCGTTCTCATTGATAGAGGGGCTGAGCCCTCTTTTCCAGGGCGTGTCCCCGAGTGTCTCAGCACCAGGACCGGACGGAGAGCACAGCTTTCTCATCGCCGGGCTGGGAGTGGCTCTGCTCTGCGCCCTTCAAGCCCCCGCTGTGCCCCCAGCCTGCACTCCCCATCAGGGCGAATGTTTACTGAGTCCCTGCGGGTCTCCTCCTTCCTCCCCGCAGAGACCTGGACAGCGAGGGGTCTGCGGCCCTTCTAGCGGACGACCAGCAGGCACCCAGAGAGGTTAGGTCCGTGCTCCGATCCCAGAGCTGCGAGCAGCGAGCCCAGGTCTGACCCCGGAGCCACGCCATCGCCATCGACAGCCAAATGGTCACCGCGCAGCAAACGAAAGGGCTCGAAGGCCCTCAGGCCCCACCGCAGCCCCCGCGGGCCCCACAGTCTTTGCCCCCGGCTCTCAGCCTTCCCACCTCCCGCCTTCCAGAAGAGCTGCAATCTGTTTCTCAAAGTGCCGCCCCGCAGCTGCCCCCGCCGACTCTGTGGGGACTGGGAGGGACACTGAGATCACAGGGAAGGGCCGGCCCCAGGGCTGGCGGCCTCACCCGAAGCAGCTCTGGGGACCGCTCTGGGCCTTTGTCAGCCTCACGCACTCATTAAACTGGGTTGAACCAAAGGTCAGGTTTTACTGCAAAGCTAGAAAGATCCTTGCTGGTCAGGCCAACCCAGAAACCAGCTCTGTGAGAGGGCCGTGGGGGGGGGGGGGTTCCCGGCCATTTTCACGGAAGCTCTTCCAACTCGGTGGGGGGAAAATTAAGGGCTGGCTCCCTTTGAGTCGGCAGCACGCGGGCCCCAGAGGTCGGGAAACTCCGGCGTTGGGGCAGGTCCGCCCAGCACAGGCGACCTGGGCTGGAGTGAGCAACGATGACGCAGGACGGTGGCAGGGGGACCTTGACAGAGGGAGAACCGCCCGACGAGGTCAGGCCTGGGGCCAGGGGAAACCTCCCCGCAGACTAGGGATGAGGGAGAGAGAAGTACCTGGTGGCCTCTCCCTTCCTCCTGCTTGTGCTAGATTTTGTTTTAATTTGTTTTAATGTTTATTCAGCTTTTGATAGAGACAGAGCATGAGTGGGGGAGGGGCAGAGAGAGAGGGAGACACAGAATCCGAAGTGGGCTCCGGGCTCCGAGCTGTCAGCACAGAGCCCGACGTGGGGCTCGAACTCACGGACCGTGAGATCACGACCTGAGCCGAAGTCGGATGCTCAACCGACTGAGCCACCCAGGCGCCCCTATATCTTTTTTTTTTTAAGCTTGTTTATTTATTTTGAGAGACAGAGACAGAATGCGAGTGGGGGAGAGGCAGAGAGAGAGAGAGGCGGGGGAGACACAGAATCGGAAGCAGGCTCCAGGCCCCGAGCTGTCAGCACAGAGCCCGACGCGGGGCTCGAACTCACGGACCGTGAGATCACGACCTGAGCCGAAGTCGGACGCCCAACCGACTGAGCCCCCCAGGAGCCCTGAGTGGGATCATTTTAGACCAGCTGGCCCTCCGCCTACCTGTGCAGCTGACCGCAGGCCCGAGATGAATCCCAGCCTTGATCAGTGGAGACCATCCTAGATCAGCAGAACTTTCCAGCTGACCTTATACGTGTGCAAAACCAAACGTGGCTGTCGTTTGAAGTCACTGAGCTTCGGGGTGGTTTGTCAGGCGGCAGGAGGCAAGCCACACAGACCACCTGTCTCCTTCCCTTTTGCCAACACCCCCGTCCCGGCTGTGGACACCCCATGGGGGTGGGGACCGGGTCTGCCCCCTTCACTAGAGCACAGCATGGGGCTGGCATATATCGGGCCTTGAGTAAGTATTGGTCGAGTGGATTCAGTCGTAGATAGGCTGGTGTTTATTTGGTGTGATATTTAGGGACTGGAAGCTCCGTGAGGGGACGCTGTCTGTTTCGATCTCCTCCGTCCACTCCTTAACTCAGCGCTAAGTTCAGTGTGTAGCACACAGTAGGTGCTTCATGAACCTTCACCGAAGGAGGCTCCGTGTGTGTGTGTGTCTGTGTGGGCAGGTAGGGACTCCACTTTCTCCCAGCTCACTGCAAGCCCCAGTCTGTCCCTCGAAGCAGGTTTTCACCGGCATAGGCTGCGTGGAGGGCGATGTGGCAGGCGGCTAGTGCAGTAACCTTTCTGGAATACCGGCCTCCCGAAATGTCCACAGCCGAATCCCTGAACCCTCGGAATATGTAACCTTCCGCAGAAAAAGGGACTCTGCAATAAGATATGAATAAGTTCAGGGCTCCGAGGTGGCAGGATGAGCCTGTGGGCACCAGGGTCCTGACAGGGGGGCGGGCGGGAGGGTCCGGGGCAGACGCCGTGCAGCCGGCCCTCAGGATGGAGGAAGGGGCCAGGGGGCGAGGGCTGCGGGCGGCGTCTAGAAGCTGGAAAAGGCAAAGAAACGGGTTCTCCCCCCCCCGCCCCGGAGCCTCCCAGCCTGCTAACCCCTGAACTTCCCCAGGAGACCCGTCTCAAGCGTGTGATCTCCCAAACTAAGAAAACACGCTTGTGTGGTTTAAAGCCACCACGTTTGTGCTGATTTGCTACGGCCGCCGGAGGAATCTCATTCACCTTTAACCGCTTCCTGCAGCGAACAGGTACTCAGGTGTCCCCCAGGCTGCGGCTGAGGGCTGGGGCCGCCTTAGCGACCGCGGAGAAGGGCTTGGTGCATCACCCGCCTCTGCAGAAGTAAACGTGAACGCTTCCCTGCAGGCAGCCCACGGTTTGGGAGGGGACTTTTCAGTCCCCGCCCGGTGGGCAGCGTCCATGCAGGCAGGTCCTGGCTGGCTCGGGGGACCGGGTGGCTCCTGGTGCCCAGCGGGGACTTCTCCGGACGCACTTACAGAAGGCAAACTTCCTGGATGGTTGGTCGCGGGAAGTGTAACCCAGACTCTGTAATGGATTTTTTTTTTTAACGATTTTATTTTTAAGTAATGTCTACACCCACACGGGGCTTGAACTGACAACCTTGAGATGACGAGTTGCGTGACCTACCCACTGAGCCAGCCAGGGGCCCTAGAGACCCTGTAATGGATTTTGTGATGATGTTTCCCGGTCCGGGGTCTGCTCCCCTCATTCCGAAGGCACCTGCAGGTTTTCCTCGGGGAGCCACCCTTCCCCCAGGACCAGCGGGGGTCAGGAGGGCTCACGTCACTCGCCTCCTTGGGATCCAGGTGAGATTGCGCCACACGGGCTCAGCCGATCCGTGAATCCCACCTCTCGGGCCACAGGGATTGGTTCAGGGGTGAGCTTGTGAGCCAGGTTTGTCCAAGCAGGGCCAACACGGACCCTTTTGCCCAAGCTCCGGGGTGGAGTGAATTGCTCTTTGTGGTGGAGGCTCTGGGAGGACAGCGTGGAAGTCTGGGGCCCCTGGCAGCCTCTCGCCACCCCAAAGGGAGACTCTGCACAAGAATGGAGCCAACACATAGGAATGCAGAGCTGACGGGTGGAGGGGAAAATCCTGGCAGGGGTTGGGGAGGATTGAGAGAGAGGCAGGATGGGCGACATCGTCAGAGCCCCTGGATGGAGCCATACCTGACTCCGTCTGCTTCACACCTCCCGGGCCGGCCAGGAAACGCCTCCCTCGTCCTTCCCTGACCCAGTGTGAGTGGGGTTTTCTGTCATTTGCAGCCAAGAGAGCCCTTGCTAGTGCAGCACCATAATGGCTGGGCTGCCTGCGCCCTTGGACGCCGTCAGGGGTAAGCCCGTCCTTTTATTATTATTATTATTATTTTTAACGTTTATTCATTTCAGAGACAGAGAGAGACAGAGCATGAATGGGGGAAGGTCAGAGAGAGAGGGAGACACAGAACCTGAAACAGGTTCCAGGCTCCGCGCTGTCAGCACAGAGCCCGACGCGGGGCTCGAACTCACGATCCGCGAGATCGTGACCTGAGCCGAAGTCGGCCGCCCGACCGACTGAGCCACCCAGGCGCCCCTGAGCAAGCCCCTCCTTCGTGCAGTTGGAGAAGCAAAAGCCCAGAGAGGCCGTGATCATTGCGTCAGGTCCCACGGCAGGTCGTGCCAGAGTCCAGACTGGACCCGAGGACGTCGACAGTCCCCGCTTAGGATTCCTTTATCCACCCTGTGGTGAGGAGGGTCGGTTGGCCTCCTTCCCGCCCACCAGGCATCCTTCGGGGGATCGTCCATGAACGTGAGAAGCAAGAGTTGGTAATTAGGCTGGATTCGCGTGAGGCTGTGCAGAGGCCCCTGTGGATCCGAGAGCCGGAGGCTGGCACAGGAGATCCGGGACGCAAACGAGGAACTCTCCTCCTCGTTGGTAAACACGGCCGACCCGTAACGCCAGGGTCTTTGTTTCGACGGTGCGACTAAAGCGTGTGGCGCAGCTGCGAACGTCAGGCCTGGTGCTGGGCGGTGGAACTTGGGGTGCGCAAGGGCCTTGCACCCCTGCCTGGTGCCGCCTCTCGGGGGTGATGCGACGATTAAGTGAGACCCCGTGCAGCCGAAGGAGTCGGGTGGGGGCCCCTGGCCCTTGGCGTCTGTCAGAACTCCCAGACCTCACGCACGGCCTGTAAATTCTAGCTCAGT
Organism: Prionailurus viverrinus; assembly: GCF_022837055.1. NCBI lineage: Eukaryota > Metazoa > Chordata > Mammalia > Carnivora > Felidae > Prionailurus > Prionailurus viverrinus. The sequence continues at coordinate 5,995,451 of NC_062563.1, forward strand.
AAATGAAAGCCACTCAGTTTCATTAAAAAGGGCGCAAGAACATCCTCTCCCTCCACGAGAGTAGTTGGGCTTAGGCTGCAAGCCGAGGAGAAAAGCTTTCCGTGCCAGGAAAGCCAGGCTCCTTAAAACAACAAAAAAAGTGAGTTCAGGAAGGAGGAGAGAACTGACGTCAGACGCTCTGGCCGCAGGGGTGCAGACAGGACCCGCGGACAGCGTCGGGGACAGCGCGTCGTCGCCGGGACCCAGAGCGGTCACACGCACCGGTTATTGTCCCCAGCGGGGCTGCTGTGGCTCTCAGCTGTTTTGGATGATCAGTGTCATGACACCCTTCCCCGAGCTGAGGTCACCGAGGAGGGACCGCGGCTCCGGGCCCACGCCCGCAGGCTTTGCAAAGCAGCGCTGACAGGTGGAGCAGCTAACCCGGAGGGAGGTCAGCCCCGGGGCTGCTTACCAGCACCCAAGCCACCCGGGGACCTCTTGGCAAGTGCAGGCGCGAGGTGGGCGGGGGGTGCGGGGGACGGACCAGCTCCCCGCCCTCGCCCGCTGTCCCTCACACCCTCTCTGGCTGCCCAGCACCCCGGAGCAGGAGCCCCAGGAGGGCAGGGACTTCTGTATGCAATTGCCCGGCCGCTGGCCTGAATTCTCCGATGAGGCCAGGAGCGATGCGACTCTAAGTGTGACGTTCACACTCCCGAGGGGGAAGAGATGAAATTAAAAATGCAGCCTATGAAGCGAGGCCAGCGAACAGAGAAGACGGACGAAGGCCCGGAGGAGGCCGCTCTGGGGAGATGACACTCTTGGGCGCGAGCCAGAAGAAACAGTCAAGCAGGTGGGTGTCTGAAACAGAATCCCAGGCGGAGAGACTGGCTGTGCAAAGGCCCTGAGGCGGGAATGTGCCCGCCGTGTTCCAGGCACGGCTGGACACAGAGAGCTGGGGGACGGCGGGTCAGACGCACGGCAGGGAAGCCAGATCACGAGGACATGGGCCCCAAAGTGGCACATTGGGGTTTGTTCCGAGCATCTCGGGGGCCAAGCTTTGAAGAGTGAGAGGGCTGAGGCAGGGTTCTTCACCCCAGCGGGCTCCGTGCAGAGCTTGGAAGGTGCCATAAACAGCCATGCACACCGGGCCACAGCTGGCTTCTACACAGAGGCTCTTAGTGCCCTGTCAGAGTCACCCACGCTTCCTTCCCGCCTCCAGGGTTTTCTACGTCGGGAAACAACACCAGGGCTGTACCTGGAGGTTTTGCTTTCCTTTTTTTCCGACGACATAAAAAAAAAAAAAAAAAAAAAAAAGCTGACAAGTGACAATAGGCCTTTCCTCCTCGCCAGGCCCCACGTATGTCCGTGCGTATCTTCGAAGGGATCACCTGCCACGAAACGTGAGACCAGGGCCGGGGCCACGGATCAAATGGATGTTTCAGACTGTCAGCGCGATATGCGTCCATATTTGCCAACAAGTGAAAAAAAAATTATGTTTCGGGCGATCCAGGGTTTACACGCTGGGATCTCGATGGTGTCTCCTTTCTCCCCTTTTCTGTCCCAGCAATCATCTTAAGTCCTGCTCAAAACAAAGAGCTCCCTGTTGGCAGTTAATCCTCAAAGGGAAAGCTTTGTTCGAGACTAAAAAAACCTCATTCAACCCTGTTGGCAAGGAGCTGGCATTCCTTGTGCCAACTCGGCCTGGCATTTCCAGCTCTGACTGGGAGCCTACATTTGAGAGCTTAAGTTCGTTTTTTTCACCCCGTGCAAGGGCAGCTCTGTATCACATGGCGTGTCGGCTGAGCAGGTACTGAAGGGAATAATCGGGGAATTAGAACAGTGGCAGGAATAAAGCCAGGGCGAGGGGGTAGGGAGAGGTCTGGATGTGCTGGGAGAGGTTTCCCGGAGAATGGGAGCCCGAGGACAGTGCGGGCAGCTGCGTCTTCAGCGGGCTTCCTCCCGGCTCCGTGGACGCATGAAAAGATTGCGCCTTGTATTAGCTTTCGATGCCGTGTAACAAGTTGCCCCAAACGTAGTGGCTTAAAACAACACCGTGTTTTTTCTTCCTCATTTTTGTGGGACAGAAGCGTGGGCACAGAGAGGCCGGGTTCTCTGTCACACTGGGCTGAAATCAAGCTGTTGGCCGGCCTGTGTTCTCCTCTGGAGCGTCGGGCCCAAGTCCTGTCTGCTTGTTGGGGTGAGCCCGGGCTCCCTCCACTCTGAGCGGCCTTATTCCTTGCTGCACGGCCCCTTCCGCTTTCAAAGCCGGCCGGCAACAGACGATCTCCTTCGTGCTGAATGCCTTACGTGCTTTGAATCTCTTTTTCCAGGAAGGGCTTCTTCCCTTTGCAGGGCTCACCTGATTAGGTCAGGCCCACCAAGGATAATTTTCTTTCTTTTTTAGTGTTTATTTATTTTGAGAGAGAAAGAGAGAGAGAGCACGCAAGTGAGGGAGGGGCAGAGAGAGAAGAGGAGAGAGAATTCTAAGCAGGCTCCTCGTTGTTAGCACAAAGGCGGACGCAGGGCTCAATCCCACGAACCGTGAGATCATGGCCTGAGCCGAAATCAAGAGTCGGACGCTCAATCGACTGAGCCACTCAGGCGCCCCCATTTTCTTCCTTAAAGTCACTTGTGCCCTCTAACACGACTATGCATGTACTCAAGATGCAGAGGATCATACGAGGGTGTGGAACATTGAGGGGCGTCATGGGATTCCGCCTGCCGTATCTTTCCTCACGGTCATTAATAGGCGTTCAGAACCACTTGCCAATTCCAGGCTTCAGAAGCACTGCCTATGGGCCCAAGAAAGCCCCGGACTCTCCACTGAGGCAGGATGCTAGGGGCTAAGGCCCGGGAGTCAGAGAGACTTGGGTATGAGTCTTGGTTCTTGATCATGTGACTGCCTCAGTCACGACGGGCTGGATGATGCTGTGGTGACAAACGTCTCAGTAGCTTAAAACAACACAGGTGTACTTCTCACCCATACCACAGGTGCATCGCAGGCCGGCAGAGAGATAGCACTCCGCGTGGCCCCTCAGGGACCCGGGCGGACAGGGAGGCTACCCACGCAAATGTGTCCCGTAGCCAGGCCAGAGGGAAAAAAAGAATATGGCGGAAGCAGATCACGTGGCCACACCTACCTCCACGAAGACAGGGAGACAGTGGGAGGGAGACGGGCGGTGATCTTTGGTGAGCGGCTCCCCTGTCTGAGCCTCAGTTTCCTCTGTGAAATAGACCTGAGAGTGTGGTCTGTAGAGGTGGGGATACGATGAGAATGAAACTAAGCCCCAGAGAAATGAAGGTCACGCAGAAGGCCAGAGGAGGGATCTGAATCCAGGTAAACCCGGCCTTAAAGACCTGCCACTTGGAGCCCTCCCTGTGACGCCCCGGGGGGACCTCTTACTCAGCTTTCGGTCCCTTCCTCCTGGCTTCTTGGGTCAGCTCAGCACGTGGCTCTGGGCGGAGATCTGGTCAACCCCCGCGTCTGGCCTGAACAGAAACTCAATCTGCCTGGCCTTCAGCTAGACACAGCTGGCCGCAAAGGGACTCACTTTATAACACACTGCCAGGTCTATACGGCCGGCACGGACGCGAGAAATCTTCTAGGCCAGCGGTTGTCTCTATCAGAAAGGGAGAAAGTGTCCATTGGATGCTGATGGCGGGGTCCCTTAAGCTGTCTTCAATCCTTGAGGAGCACAATGCGAATGGTGTATGATCTGCAATGACATTTACCATTATTTAAAGTGTTAAGTTGCACTGGGGACCAGGGCAAGAATGGGGGGTGGCTCTTAGTGGGTACAAGGACTGTTGTGGGGGGTGATGAGAACGTTCTGGAACCAGATCGTGTGATGACTGCACAGCCTTGTCACCGTGCTAAAAACCACTGATTGCACGCTTTGAAACGACAGACGTTATGGCACGTGAAGTCTGTGTCAACTGAGAAATGTCAGTTGGGGCGCCTGGGGGGCTCCGTCGGTTGAGCGTCCGACTTCGGCTCAGGTCACGATCTCCCGGTCCGTGAGTTCGAGCCCCGCGTTGGGCTCTGTGCTGACATCTTAGAGCTGGGAGTCTGCTTCGGATTCTGTCTCCCTCTCTCTCTGCCCCTCCCCTGCGCATGCGGTCTCTCTCAAAAATAAATAAAAATGTTGGGGCGCCTGGGTGGCTCAGTCGGTTGGGCGTCCGACTTCGGCTCAGGTCACGATCTCACGGCTCGCGAGCTCGAGCCCCGCATCGGGCTCTGTGCTGACAGCTCGGAGCCCGGAACCTGCTTCGGATTCTGTGTCTCCCTCTCTCTCTGCCCCTCCCCCACTCATGCTCTGTGTCTCTCACCCTCAAAAATGAATACATGTTAAACAAAAAATTAAAAAAAAACATATCACACACAGACACGCACAAAAGAAATGTCAATTATGAGAATTCTGTCTCAATTAAGAAAAACAAAAACAAAACACAAAAACAAAACAAAACAACAACAACAAAAGAAACGTCAACCTGCTTGCCGTTCAGCCCTCTTTGCCTACTTTCGCGTTAGGAGTGTCAGATGTCAACTCTTTTTATGTGCCAGTGTCTGTCTCCCTGTTGTTTTTTTCTGACGGTGCCCATTTTTCCTCTGGGAAACTACATTTCTGCCATTCTCCTTGGCCCCAGTGAGCCTGTCCCCCCACAACACACCCCCTCTCCAGGTCAGATACGGCAGATGTCCCCGTTTGATTTGTCTCCATACAGACATGGGTTCACTGGAGGCCATGTGACCCTAGGGGAGCCAATCAGAATCCTGCCCTGGGACTGCTAGGAGAGGGCGGGGAGGGAGCAGCTCTGTTTTCCCCGGAGGGAGGCAAGTCTGGTGACTCTTCTTTGCCTTCATAGAGGAAGGCCGCCTGCAGGAGGAGAGGTCAAGGTTAACACAGACAAGGTCCCAGAGCTGAGACATGGAAAGATGGACAGTCTGGAAGACTTGATCTTGGTCAGGGGTTCCAAAGGGGTGTTTTGCCCTCCAGTCGACATGTAGCGATGTCTGGGGACATTTTTGTGTGTCACATCTGGAGCAGTGCAGGGGTGGGGGGCGTGGGGGGCGCCACTCACCATCTAGTGAGTAGAGGCCAGAGGTCGGGGTCGTTGCTAAGCTCCCGATGATTCACTGGACGGCACTCACATCAAGGCCTTACCCAGTCCCCATACGTCAGTACCGCCAATGTGGAGAAATCCTCATCTCCAGCCATGTCTGAAGCCAGGTGCCCACCCACCCCCTCCATATTCCAACGACATGAGCCAGTAAAGTCCCTGTTTTTTTTTTTTTTTTGGCTTAAGCCACCATGAGTTGGGTTTCTGTCCCTTGCAATCAGAAGAATCCCAACTAATACACTGGTCACTGCATCTGTGGGATTGCTGAGGGGCTGCTTATAAATCAGCTGGGCTTGCATGCTGTTCCAAGGATCAGAAGCCTGGGGCTCTTTGTTGCTCAGCGAGACGACTGGAAGGAGGCAGTTACCATTGGTGCAGCAGCTCGGCGATGTGAGATGCTGATGCCTCAGTGATTCTCTTGGCCTTTTCCTTCAGGTCACAAGATGGCTGCTGCAGCTCCAAGCATCACATCACTAGGCAAGGCGGGAAGAAAGAAAGAAGACGTGATGCCAGTGACATCTGTTCCTTTCAGCAGGAAATCAGAAGTTTTCCCAGGACCCCAGTGGACTTCCCTTTATGTTTCATTGGCCAAGATGATGGCATGCAGCTGCGGAGGAGTCTGGGAAAGGGAAAACTTAGCTTTTCCAGCACTTAGAGTGAAAAGGGAGAGGAATGGAAGTTGGATCAGCTGTAGGAGAAGAGACGCGCAACCCCGTGGTTAATCCTGGTTATCTCATCCGGAACCCCCCGACTTGCCAAGACATGTTTCAAAACCAAAAATGGGACATGGGTTACTACACACAGATTGATAAACCCATCTTCAAGACATGTGATGCATGCAGGAAGAAAAATAAAAGCAGAAGGGGTGTTTGAGAGTGAAATGCCCACATCATAGATGAGAAAACTGAGGCCAACTGATGTGTTCCAGGCCACAGCAGCAGCTAGACAGGGGACGGAGGTGTAGACAGAGCCTTGTCCGGGTCGTCTGGGGTCTGGGTCCAAATCCAGGCCTGGCCTCTCCGAGCCCCGGTTCCTCAGATTCCAGAGGACCTGTGACGTGTAGTTACTGACCTCCTGCACCCAGTTCTCAGCCCTGAAGTTCTTTTTTCCCCCCAGTGTTTATTTATTTTTGAGAGAGAGAGAGAGAGCACGCAAACAGAGGAGAGACAGAGGGGGGGATGGACAGAGGATCCGAAGCGGGCTCTGCGCTGACAGCAGAGAGCCCGACGTGGGGCTCGGACTCACGAACCACGAGATCATGACCTGAGCTCAATGAAGTCCGACGCTCAACCGACTGAGCCACCCAGGCGCCCCTGGGTCTATTGTTTTTCAATTGAGGTGAAATTCACACAGAAACTTAACCACTGGTATTTAGTGTCTTCATGAGGTTGTACAACCACCACCTCTATCTCGTTGCGAAACGTTTTCACTACCCCCAAAAAGAAACCCTGTGCCCGTGAAGCAGATGCCCCCCATTCGCCTCTCCCTCCAGCCCCTGGCAACCCCCAGTGTGCCTTAGGTCCCTGTGGGTTCATCCCTAGTCTGGAGATTTCACATAAGTGGGATCATACAGCATATGGCCGTTTTTGTCTGGCTTCTTTCGCTCTGCATCTTGCCTTCGAAGTTCATCCACGTGGCAGCCGTCTCACGTCCCATTCATTTTTATGACTGAGTAATATTCTACGGTGTTTATTCACCGCAGTGTATCTATCCGTTCATCGGCTGTTGGACATCTGCTTGGCTCCACCTTGTGACCATTACAAACAGTGCCGCTGTGAACGTGCCTGTGCACGTACAAGTTGAGCACCTGTCTTCAGTCGTCTGGGGCATGTACCTGCAGGCTCACCTGGTAATTCTATGCTTAACCTTCTGAGGAAACACCAGACTGTTTTCCACGGCGGCCGCACCATCTCACGTCCCTACCCGCAGCGGACAAGAGTTTCCAATTTCTCTACACCTTTGCGGTCGCCTGCTGTTGTCCGCTCTTAAAAATGACAGCGCATCCTAGCGAGTGCACTTTTGTGGCTTTGACTTGCGCGTCCCTAACGACAGGGGACACGCAGCATCTCTCCGTGTGCGCGTTGGCCATCCGTACACCTTCCCTGGAGTCCTTTGCTCATTTTTCAGTTGGGGTGTCGGTCTTCTTGTTGTTGAGTTGCAGGCGCTCTTTACATATTCTGGATGATGCTGGATCTTTATGCAGTGTTTAACCTCTAAAGCTGGTAAACCCACGTTAACACTTGAAACTGATCAGAGAATACTCGAACGCCTGCTCCTACTCGAATGGCCATCCAAGTGGGGTGTGAAGGCAGCGGTCCCAGTCATAAAGGCCCAGCCTGTGTCCAGTCAGCTGTCTAGGCCACAGAGCAGGACCCCTGTTAGAGCAAGTGTGCCATTCACACCCGTCTTTTGTGTAACACTTTAGATACTAATACTACGAACCTCTGCATTCCCGATGTCCGCCTTGGTCAGAGAGGGCGTTACCTGCCCTCTTGGTCTCATATTTGTTTTATTTTATTTTGTGAAAAGTGAATCTGGTTTTATTTTACTAATTTTTTATGAACTTAAAAATATCACTTTATTTTATTTTGGGGGGACTAAATCGTTAAGGAAACGGGGGAAGCCCCATGCCCCCTCCCTAGCCCCCTGCCGCTGGCTCCTTTGGGAATTGGTATCATGTGACTCTGCTCTCCTGAGGGATTTCAAGCAACTCAAATAAAAAGCACAGATACAATTAAACGCTGACTCTCCTCTATCAGACTCCAGGGCAATCAGAGTAGGCGATCAACGTGCTTGGGCTCACTTTCTTGCTCCTGGGCTCCCGGAGGTCACTTGAATTCTGTCACCCGTCAAGGTCATGTCCCCTGCCCAGCTTGGCAGGGAGTGGGAGCAGCCAAAACATTACCTCCCTGTGGCAGGAAGGAGATGGTCACGGTCCGGTGTGGCCTCTTCGTGGGCGTGCATGTGATTCAGACACTCAGGAAAAGGTCTCCTTCACGCTTGGTTTAAAACTTCCTGTCACCATCTTGGAATTCTTCATAATTAATTATGTAGCCAGTCCTACCCACTTAGGGTTGCCAGATGTAACAAATAAAAAACACAGCTTGGGGGGAGGGGGGCGCCTGGGTGGCTCGGTTGGTGGGTACCTGGCTTCAGGGCAGGTCATGATCTTGAAGCTCGTGGGTTCCGACCCGCGTCGGGCTCGGTGCTGACAGCTCGGAGGCTGGAACCTGCTTCAGATTCTGTGTCCCCTTCTCTCTCTGCCCGTCTCCCGCTGGCACTCTGTCTCTCTCTCTCAAAAATAAACGAACGTTAAAAAAATAATAATGATAAAAAATTTGAAAACACAGGAGGGGGGCCCTTGGGTGGCTCAGTCAGTTAAGCGGCCGGCTTCGGCTCAGGTCACGATCCCGCAGTTCATGGGTTCAAGTCCTGCGTCGGGCTCTGTGCTGACGACTCAGAGCCTGGAGCCTGCTTCCGATTCTGTGTCTCCCTCTCTTTCTCTGCCTCTCCCCTGTTCTCTCTCTCTCTTAAAAATAAATAAGCATTAAAAAATAAATAAGAACAAAAAACAAACCAAAAAACACAGGACTCCCAGTTACATTTGGTTTTTACATAAACAAATTACCTGTTAAGTATAAGTATATCCCATGCAATATGTTAAAAAAAAACACACACAAAAACCTATCTGCCACTTATCTGAAGTTCAGGTTTAATTGTGCAGCCTGTTATTTTTATCTGGCCACCTTACGGCCATCTGGTCCACGTGACAGGAAAGGGCATGGCTGGGGGCGTGGCTAGGGGGATGAAGTTTTGAGTCCCCGGGGGAAGAACAGGAAGGGGACCCAGCCTTGTCCTTTCTGTAAAATTGGTCCTGTGGGGAAATATGTGTCCCCAACTTGCACACGGAAAGGACCGGGGTGCAGGGTGCCCCCTTCCCACCCTGAGATGGTCCTGCTTGCAGCCTAGAGGCAGGGACTGCAGGCCGTGGGTGACTGAGGCCTCCACGCCTCTGCTCTTTCCCTCTCTGTGACTGTCGGTCTTTGGGCGGCCACTCCTTGGTGGCGAACGATGATTTGGAGAGAAACCATACGTGGCGCACCGCGTGCCAGGCTCTGAGTCGAGGCGTTATACCCAGAGACGCTATGGGGGTGGGAGCTGATTAGAAGAAAATGCCTAAAAAGCCCCCGGGGGGAGTATTAATTTTTAAAAAGCCAAGAAACGCCGGGTCAGTAGAAGAGACCGGCAATAAACCAGCTAACCAGTCTATCTGAACAGATCTAAATAAACCAGTGTATTCAGTGAGGTCATTTGCGCTGAGAGCAGCAAGAAAGAATTAAACAGGGTGACGCATAAGATGAGCAGAACAGTGTAGCGCACCCTCCGGCCGACGTGGTCAGGGAAGCCTTCCCGGAGGAGGTGACGCTGAGGTGCCTTCCGAAGGGCGGAAGCAGGGGAAAGGCACTCCAGGCGGAGAGAACAGGAGGCACAAAGGCCCCGGGGAAGGGAGCGGCTTACTGTGCTCTGTTCCAGAAAGTGACTGGATTTGGTGACACTCTAGTCTTCCTTACGGTTTTATGTGCGATCGTGACCCCCCTTGTACAGCTGAGGGCACAGGTAGAGCAACACTGCCCGACTCCCCGTGTCGGTCGGCGTCCAAGCAGAGGAGCAGAACCGGTAGGAGATAGATCATAAGGGATTTCTTGCAAGGAGCTGGCGTGGGCCTGGGGGGGCCTGGCCAGGCAGGTCGGAGTCCGCGGGTCAGGCCGTCAGGAGGCGCTGGGGTCCTTGGACGCCAGGCGGGGCTGCTGTCCACAGGCAGAGTTGTTTCTGCAGGAACACTTCAGCCCTGTTCTTAAGGCCCTTCAACTGATTAGACCAGGCCCACCTGGATCATCTAAGACACTCTCTCTACCTGAAAGTCACATGATTTTGGAGACTGTAATTACTTCCACACTACTTCCTACAAGTGCCTAAATGAACGATCAAGTGAATGACTGGGGGCTATGGCCTCACCAAGTTGACACATCCGATTGACCATCGCGACCCCCATTGGGTAAGTGGTGGGCCCGGATTTGAACTGAGGCCTGACCTTGAGCTGACTTTGATTACCACGAACAACTAATTAATCCTTACAGCAACCCATGAGGCAAGCAATATCCCCACTCTATAGATGAGGGAAACAGGACCCGGAAAAGATAAGCCACCAGCCGACTTACACATCAGCTCCCAGCCGGCATTCAAGAAATAGTTTTTGAATGAACAGATTTGCTTAGCCAAGATTCACAGCCTGTCTTGTGTGGCACCTGATGACTGACCCTCCCACCCTGGCCCATCGTGCTCTCGTCTGTCAGGAGCTGCCACGCCATCTGAGCAGTAGGGACTTTTATTCTGGTGAGGGACCCTGGGGTAAGAAGAACCTTTATAGAGAGAAATGGGAGAGCGCAGCCCAGACCAGGGTGCTGACCAAGCTCGAAGGCGACAGTTGGGGTCTGCGGCCTCTGCCCCTGTGTCCCACAGTGAGGGGGAACCCGGCAGGAGGGCCACCCTCTCCCAGATAGTAACCACGGACAGCACATTGCCACTTAGCGCCTGGCATCTGCAAGCAGAGGAAACACCGTCTGGCCCTCGCTGGCCCCCTCCTGACCACCCACCAGGACGTGCCTGGGGAGCAAAGGGGCATGTGTGTGGGGACGAGACTCTGATGCCCGGGGTGGGGGTGCGGGGCCGGTGGGGGAGCCGCCCTCCACAATTACCTAGACGACCAGCTTGTGAAATCAAATATGAGGGATCGGAAGACTTTTATGGGGGGCTTTTCTGCTTCCAGCAAATTCCAGGGCATGATTTTACAATCCCTTGATTCCAGGCCTCCCTTTGCCCCCCACTCTCCGTGGTCTGAAGGGAAAGGTTGGGGCTGGTTGGGGCTTGGGGTGGGGGGGACGGGGTGGCCCAGTGAGAAGCCAGGGAGGGAGCAAAGCGGCTGGGCAGGGAGCGCTCTGGAGGTCGGAGATGAGCCCTTCAGCAGAGTCTCAGGTCAGGCGACGCCAGCCAGTGCCCTCGGGGTATCCTCCGCCAAGACCTTGGACTTGGTCCACGTTGTAGGGAAAGTTCAGAGACCCAGGGACACTGAGTTTCCATGAGGGACCTCAAAATACGTCCACAGGATGAGCGGGGCCGGGGAAGCACGTGTGGGGACGCGGCACAGGGACGGACAGACGCAGTGATGGGGAGACTCACAGACACACGGGGGGAGGGGCAGCGGTGGCGAGAGAGCGAGACCGAAAGAGCAGCGGGAACAGGGACCCACAGTCAGAGAGAACCCGGGCGCAGGAGAGAACAGGGGCGGCCTGGCCGGACTGCGGAGCCGGCCGGGCCCCTGATCGCGTGTTGTCCGAGGGCGACAAGTTAGTACAAGAGGCAGGAGGCGGCGCTGCAGTTACACGGCTGGGGTTGGAAGTCCCCCCTCCCAGCACGTCCCCTAACCTCTCCGGGCCTCAGTTTCCCTCCGGGGCAGGGAGGACGGAGCGGTCCCCAGCGCCCAGGGTTGCTGGGAGGACGACACGAGTGGCAGTCCCCAGGCGAGGCCACCGTCGCGGGCCCTCCCGGCAGGGCCGGGGATCCGCGGCCACCAGGCACGCCGGGGCCACGGGTTCCCAGCGCGGCTACGCGGGCTCCCGGTGGGGGGAGCAGGACCGGCCCGTCCCCGCCTGGAAAGGGGTGTGCGTGTGACTGTGTGAGTGAATGTGTAGGGATATGTGTGTGAGTGCGTGCAGGCCTGGGTGTGAGTGTGCCGATGCGTGTGAGGGTGAACTTGTGCTTGGGTGAGCGTGGTCTGGGAGCGCACGCGCGTGCGCACACGCCCCCTGGTGGCCCGGTGGGGTTGTCTCAACCTGTAACGGGAGACCCGCTGGGAAACGCAATCTGTCTTTGCGGGCTCTTGCGCGCTCTTCCCCGTGAGTCACAATTCACCGCACACAGACCGCTGTCGTCGTCGCCATCGTCAGCAGCCACATGGCCACCGTTTACTGGGCAGGCTGCACCTACTACAGCTATGCATGCTACCCCTCACTCATCCACCCAGCAATTCTTTCTTGAGCACCTACTGTGGGTCAGGGGCCGTGTCACCGACAAGAACGTAACTAGCGTCACTCCCATTTCACAGACGAGGAAACCGAGATGCAGAGAATTTAAACGACTTCCACGGTTATAGCTGGTGAGGGTCCAAGCAGGGTCTAAACCCAGGTTTTTTACCCCTTAGCCTATGCTTTCGCCATGGCTGATCCCCTGGCACCTCTGAGAAGCCCCTGTCCCTGTCCCCTGTCCCCTACCCCTTGGCCCCTCGCCCCCTGCCCCCTGTCCCATGGCCCCCTGTCCTCTGTCCCCTACCCATGGCGCCCCCTTCAGGGTATTGCCCACTGCTCACTGCAGGTGCTCACACCTTGCCTGCCTGGCCTGTCTCCCCTGCTAAGCCCCGAATCCCAGAGGGCGTCACTGTATCCTCAGCTCCCAGCCCACGGCCCAGGCCATAGTAGGTGCTCAGCATGTGGTTCTTGAATGACTGGAGGAGACCAAAATCTCCCCTCTCCTTCCTGCTTGGCTACCTAGCTCCTAGTTTTGAAGGCTTCCCCTCCTCCAGGAAGCCCTCATGGTATCCCTCCTGCCCCCAGGCTCTCCAGGGTCCCAGGCCCCTGGCTCATCCCTACACACCATAAATGTCTGCCTCCCCCACCGGACTGTCTTGTTCACTATTGCATTGCCTGGCACATAGTAGGTGCTTAGTAAATACATTGAAGGAATGAACGAGTGGCTGAATGAACGTGTGTGTGAGTGAATGGGGGCTTCCCAGGAGGCAGGTGGGTGGGGACAGAGTTGAGGGGAGGCTTGAGAACTTTGGCCAACAGGGAGAGGAAGGGCAATCCTGGTGACCTCTTCCAGGTTCTAGAAGCTGCTTCATTCCTGGGATTCTAGCCCCTTGCCCCGACTGTCACAGCCAGCAACGGCCTCCAGCGTTTTCCTCACACTGCGCCACTCCGGCCTCTGCTGCCACGGGCACGTCGCCTTCTCTGACTCTGACCCCTGCCTGCCTCCTCTGAGGACCCTCGTGGTGACTCTGGGGCACCCAAGCGCTCCAGGACCATCTCCCCATCCGCGGGCCTTGGCTGAATCACATCTGCACAGTCCCCTTTTGGGGTGCAAGGTGGACACGGTCACAGGGTCCAGGGATCAGGATGTGGACCTCATTGGGGGCCACGATTCTGCCCACCACTCGGAGCACATCGTGTCCCCTCTGCAAACCTCGGCCTCTGCATCTCTAAAACGAGAATTTGGGGCTTTTGCACCCGGGGCTCTGTGCACCTGCAGCACCCACACCGTCATTGCGCTCGGGGGTTCGCCGGAAGTCCCAGTGTGGTTAGGATGCGGACCCTGCCACCGGCCCGCCGAGGGACCAGATGCTGTCCGTGCTGGGCCACAGTCCAGTGCCTGCTGCAGAGACAGGGAGGCCTGTGGCGATCATGCAGAGCCCTCGGCCCTGGCCCTAGTCAGCGCCCTGAGGATCCCCGCTGCTGTCACAACGTCAGGGCACAAAGGGCACCCGCATCGGGTCTGGACCCCTCTGCGGGTGCCTCTGCCGTGAGGCCTCCTCTGCTCCCGGCCTGGGTCGCCCTCCCTTACGGATGCATTTGCTGCCCTCTGCTGGCTGTGACGAGCTCTGCCCGGCTCCCCGCAGCTGTTGGGGGCTGCCTCTCCGGGGTCCTCCCTCTTGGTGGGGGTGATTCCTCCGGGTCCCCACCTTGAGGTGGGCTCAGGCATGTGCCCCCGTGACCTACTGCCAGCGCTGTGAGGAGTAAAAGGCCATTTCCCAGGATGAGCCGACACGGTGCGGACAACCCCCGCCTCTTCGCTTGGGCAGGAAGGACCACAGCTCGGTCGGGTGTCCTCGTGGCTGTCCAGTGGTCTCGTAGCCTGGGGTCTACCTGCCGGCAGCTTAGAGCCGCTCAGACCTGTGTGCCGAGCTTGGGCCTACCGCTTCCTGGCTGTGTGTCCTCGGGCGAGTTACTTAACCTCTCTGAGTCTCAGTCTCCTTTTCCGAGACATGGCATTAATTCTACCTTGCAGGGCTGAAGCCATATAAGAGCTAATATCTGTCCAGTGTGGACTCTCTATGCGACCCCGTCCTGGACACTGGATCACCGTTTAAATCTGAATTGCTCTCATCAAATACTTGCAAGAACTTAGGAGAGAGAGGAGGCACTGTTTTGGTCTTCATTTTACAGATGAGGAAACTGAGTCTCGGAGAGGCACAGTCTCCTGCCCCAGGTGTATGCGGCCAAGAGTGGAGAACTAGAATATAAATTGGGGTCTGTCTAAACCCACCGCCTGTTCTCTCTGCCTTATGCCCCCGGGTCTCTGGTCGCGGCAGAAACCCCCAGTGGCCAATACATGTGTTCTTGATTGTTGTCGTTGTTTTAAATAAAGGAAAATAAATCAGTTAATGAAAGCATTTTGCTTGGCGGTCATTTCTTCTCCATACGTGGGGTGGCTTTGATATTAAGAAAGATTCTTGGGGGACGGTGTTGGGACCCCAGCCTTCGATACTTGCTGTGCGTATCTTCAGCCTTACATCCCGTCCAGCCCCCCCCCCCCCGCCTCGACTTCCAACCCACAGCAATGTTCCAAGACAGGGAGACACCCCTGGACTCTGAAACCCCCAAGAAAAGACATCCCCGCCACCCACCATCGCCACGTTGCACAACTTTCCTTTGGCGTTTTTATTGTCAGCTCTTTCTGCTTTTAAGAAAAGCTCCTAAAACCAAAGCCAGTTTGGGTAATTTGACGTTTGTGAGAGCAGAAGCGATGTTTTGATTCCAATTAGTAAACCACAAATCCCTTCGGCAGCCTCTCTTTTGGGGTGAGCCTAACAGCAGAAAACCCATTAGAACATTCCTGAAGGGAACAAAACCACTCTAGGGTCTATTTTGTGCCAGGTGCCTTCCGTCTATCACCTCATTTAATCCTACCAGCTGTGGCAAAGCGTTTTACCTCTGACAGACGGGGAGCCGAGCCTGCGAATGTGCAGGGGCTCCCCAAAGAGGCAAAGCGGGATCCCACTAGACATCACTGGGTTCCTACCCACACCACGCCTCCCTCCTCTCCATCCCCTCTCTCACTGGACAAGCCTCTGTGCGCGGGGCTGCTCCCTTCCCTTCCGGCATCAATCTTTGTTAGTCTGAACCACAGGGCAGCAAACTTTTTCCGAAAGGGACCATCTAGTAAATAGTTTAGCCGTGTGGTCTCGGACACTACAGTATGAAAGCAGCTGTGGGCGATATGTAAGTGAACGGGTGTGACTTTTGACATAAGCAGGTGCCCGATGGCTTTAGCGCCCAGGCTGTCGTTTGCCAGCCCCTCATCTTAGCCAATCAAGACTATCAACCCCCCCTTGCCAACAGTCGCTAGGAAGGGGTTGGGGCTGTGGTTCTGGCCCATAAGCCCGGGGGGATGTCTGCTGGAGGGACTCTGGCCACAAGTCTCCTTAGTCTTAAAAAGAGACCCTAGGGGCGCCTGGGTGCTCAGTCGGTTGAGCTTTCGACTCTCGATTTTGGCTCAGGTCATGATCTCCTGGTTCTGAGTTCGAGCCCGGAGTCGGGCTCTGTGCTAACAGTGCAGAGTCTGCTTGGGATTCTCTCTCTCCCTCGCTCTCTGCCCCTTCCCTGCTCATTCTCTCTCTCTCTCTCTCTCTCAAAATAAACTTAAAAATAAACTCAAAAAAAGAAAAAAGAGAGACGCTAGATGGAAGCCTTTCTTCTCTGCATCTGGGTGAGGTTGGTGAGGTGATGGCTGGAGCTGGTGCAGCCCTCTTGTGCCTCCAGGAGAAGGGCCTGAGGACCACAGCGGACTTACAGAGGGTAGAAGAATCCTGTCGGTGATGTTAGCAAGTCCCCGAATGAACAGTCTGGCGTGACCGCCCTTCCTCTGGACTTGGGATGTGAAACTACAAAGATTTGTATTATTTAAAGCATTTCCAGTAGAAATCTGTTTCTTGACGCTGAAAGTCTCCTAACCGATAGGGTGTCCAAAGTTTATTCCTTGCCTACTTCCCCACATGGTTTTCTTGGCTTCACTGGGTTTATTTTATACAGTGCGGAGTAGAAGAAACACCAGTGTTTCGCGCCAGAGGAAATCAGCGGCAGCCTGCGAGTTGGCCCAGGTTGTATGAACCCACAGGCACGGACGTGTATGCAAATGGATGACTTCCCAGTGGGAATTTCCACTTATGCAATTTTTGCCTTATAAAGCCAATGATTTAATTGGCAAACGTGCATTTGCAACCCAACCCCGGAGCAGGCGTGCTTCTGATTACAGAGAGAGATGTGCCCTCTCAAGTCACCTGATGGGTGGGGGGGTGGCTGAGAGCCTGCAAAGATCACCTAGCACGGCATGTAAACAGAGCACTGAGGTCTGAGCGGTCAGCGATGCCTTCTTGCAGGGGAGAGGTACCGCAGCCAGGCCCAGCATGGACCCGGAAGGCGATGGTTGGGTGGGGGTGGGGGTGGGGGTGTTGCTTTCCACAGAATGGCTTGTGCAAGGCCAGGGGTAAGGATAAGGCAGCGTGTGATTGCTTCTGGATATTATGTTCTCAGGCCAAAATGTGCATTCTGTTAGCACCATTTTCTACAAATCTCCTAAAGTGCCCATCAGTAAAAGCAGCCCATAGATTTGTGCTCACAGCCTCGTGTGACAAATCCCTGCGCTACCCTGGCTTCTCATCCTGGGCCCTGGTGGCATCTGGGGCAAGAGAACTGTGGGACACCGTCCTGTGCGTTGTGGGGGCGTGTAGCAGCACGCCGCCTCCATGCGCGAGATGCCACTCGCAACTTCTTCTCCCACCTCAAACCACAAGTGTCTCCAGGCATCAACAAACGTCCCCCGGGGGTGCAAACTCATTCCCGTTGAAAACCAAGGGCTGGACTAGAAGAAGGCAGGTCTGTGTGCCAGAAGGACGGTCCGGGCCATCAGAGCCTCCTGCCTTTGCAAACCCGATCGGCTCCAGGCAGATGGGGATTCTCAGAGGCTGCGGCCCGCCCTGCGCTTTGCTCCCCGTCTGCGTTACCGCTGAGCCTCCAGCCCCTAACACGTGTTAGGAGAGGCGCCTGTTATTTGAAGATGAAACAAGTCATGGCAGCGGCCCCCACTGGCGGCCACCCCGCTCCAGGCTCCCTGCCCGACAGCCCCGGGCGCAGCGCGGGGACCGCTTCTCAGGCAGGCGATCCGCGGGAGCCTGCGCTTCCGGGCCATGTAAATGAGTCATGGTCTCCTTGGTGGTGATTGGTTTAGGGCTGGGCACGTGGCTCAGCGCTGGCCAATGAGAGGTGGCGCCTTCTGGGAGCGGTGCCCTGTCCGGTAAAGACCCCCAGAAAGGCGGGGCCCTTTTGCACCTGCGCGCTGAGGAAGTAGCGGCCTCGCGGAGACCCCGGGGGAGCCCGTTTGTGGGAGCAGAGGGGAGAGGCGAAAAGAACCCGGGTGCTCTGTGCCGTCTCCGAGCTGTGGGGTTCGCCAGCGGTGGGGCTGCCTCCCGCGGGCCGTCCTGGGATGAGAGGCACGCAGACTCCCGGAGGGTTTCAACTCAGGGAGGTTAGACGTGTCTGTTATTTGCAACTGAAAGCATCCTGATGCAACACTCTCCCGGGAGGGCACCCAGGCCGCAGCGGTGGCTCCATAAACCCATGCGATTCTTGGAACTAGAGTGTGAAAGGGTGAAGGCACTCGTCTTCTCTCTTTCCAGCTCTTTCGGCTGGGACCGCTGACCACCGTCCCTTGACGTTGGCTCCTGAGCCCGCGGGGTCTCGTCTCGGGGTGAGGGTGGGGGCAAAGCCAGCGGGTAAGTTAAACCTCCCTCTGATGACACGGTCCGCTGCCGGTGTCCGGCTGGGGATGAGGCCAGGAGCTGAGCAGGTCCCTGGGGAGGGGATCACTGCCCTGGCCTGACGCGCTGGGGTCTTGCGATGTTAACAACACGCCCGGGACTTTTCCGTAAAGCGGAGGCAGACGCACCCCAGCCGCCCCAGGATCTCCACCGGCTCTTCTTCTCACTACAAAAGAGGGACTTCCCACAGCTCATTAAGGATTTTTCTGTTCCCTTTTTATTAAAATTAAAACCAAAATAAGTAAAAAGACTAAAAGAAGAAAGAACCCCTCCCTGAAGCCACAGGATTGCTCCCAGTGCTGCCGATACTGCACCCCCCGCCCCCAGGCAGGGTGTTCCCGCGGATGGGAGGGTGGGGTGCAAAGTGAAACCAGGCTTTGCACCGCCGAGGGTGGTGTCCCTGAGTGCCCCCTGTCTGGGCGTGGGGGCTGGGAAACCCCCGTCCTGCTGCCGGCCTCACCGACCACCCACAGCCTGCGAGCCGCCTAGCTCCACTCCGACCCAGCTTCCTCCAGACGCGGTGGAAAAACCTGTCACGAGCACCCTCTGACTCTGATCGTGGACTCTGGTCGTTGCCAGCAGCCTCCCAGGTGGTGGCCCGCACCTGAATTGACACGGCTCTGTTCCCTGCCCCGTTCTGAGTCCCGCAGGGCCCAAGCCTTCCGAGCTCCCAGCGGTGGGAGAGCTGGCCTCCCCGCGCTCAAGGGCCACCCAAATGCCAGGGGCTTCCGAGCATGGCCAAGATGTCCTGACATGTCCTTGGCTGTGACTGCTGCCGCTAGAATGGGGGAGGGGACACTTCCCAGGTCGTGTGTTCTCACTGCCCAATGCACACGTTCTCCCCCTCGTGTCTCTTCCCCTGGGTCACTCCTTGGTACCCTTCCATACCCCTTCAAGACCCCAGTCTGAATGACAGGTGGCCCGCCGCCCTTGGGGGCTGGATTATGCCCGCTGTCAAGCAACATTTGACATTTAACTTCGTGAAAGACATTGTGGGATAGGTGACCGTAGAACCGGTGTTTTGAGACAAGGGGAGTTGAACTCGTGCCCCAGTGTCTGCGTAACAAATTACTACAACCTGGGTGACTTAAGATAGCAAATGCACTCCCTCCCAGTTCCAAAGCCAAAGTCCAAGATCAAGGTTTCCACAGGGCCAGGCTCCCACCCAAGGTCTAGGGGAGAAATTCTTTGTCTCCTCCAGCTACTGGTGGCTCCAGGCCTCCCTGCCTTGCGGCCACATCTCTCCAGTCTCCAGTCTTCACGTGGCCTCCTCCTCTGCTTCTCTCCGTGGTATGTCTCCTATAAGGACACTTGACTTTGGGTTTAAGGTCTACCTAGATAAGCCAGGATGATCTCATCTCATCTCGAGATCCTTAATGATATCTGCAAAGACCTCTGTTTCCAAACAAAGCCACATTCACAGGCCCCAGGGCTCGGAGTGTAGACAGATCTTCGGGGCGGGGGGGTGGGGGGGGGGTGGGGGGTGGGGGGTGGGGGGGTGGGGGGGGTGGGGGGGGTGGGGTGGGGGGGGCACCAGCCAACCCCCTACAGGGGTGGGAGTATAATTACCACCAACAGATGCAAACATTGTGGCCTGGACAGAGTGGGATGTACAGTCAGAATAACTGCTGAATGAGACACACGTGGGAGCCAGACGACGCTCAGCCGTCATGTCCCCTGCCTGTCTTCTTCAAAGATGTCAGTGTCGGCAAACACCCAGAATCGATCAGATTGAAGGAGACCAAAGAGACAGGGCCACTGAAGGCATTGCCTGAGCCTGGCTGGGGTCCTGGGGGAAGATGGGGTCCCCGGGGGAGGATGGGGTCCGGGGGGGAGGATGGGGTCCCAGGGGGAGATGGGTTCCCTGGGAGAAGATGGGGTCCCTGGGGGAGGATGGAGTCCCTGGGGGAAGGATGGGGTTCCCGGGGGTAGGATGGGGTCCCGGGGGTAGGATGGGGTTCCTGGGGGAGGATGGAGTCCCCGGGGGAGGATGGGGTCCCCGGGGGAGGATGGAGTCCCCAGGGGAAGATGGGGTCCCCAGGGGGAGGATGGGGTTCCTGGGGGGAGCATGGCCGTAAAAGCTCTTCACTGAGACAATAAGCAGGACCTGGATGTGGCCCGTAGGTCAGGGTCTTGTGTCGAGGTCCTGTTTTCTGATTCTGGCAGTTGCACTGCATGGAGGAGGGTGTCTTTGATCTTATGACGTCTTGCACTAAAGTCACGGGATGAGGAGGTGTGATCTCTCCCAAGTAGTTCGTAATAAAGAGTGCGTGTGCGCGCCTGTGTGCGTATGTACTGAGATGGACACAGAACAAGTGTTAGCATTGGTGTGTGTGCGTGAAGGGATTACGGGAATTCTTTGCATCACCTCAGTGCTCAAGAAACCGTGTCCGAGCTTTACTCCAAGCGAACAGCAGAGGGACACCTGGGCCGCGTTCACAGGTATGACCTCCCGTGGCCTCTGGGCAGCCATCGGCAGAGAGCCGAGCAGCCTTGTGTTTTCAGCAAAGGAAATTGAGTCCCCGAGACCTCAGAGACCGGACGAGTGCCCCCTGGCTGTCGGACGCCCGATCTTGGGCTTGTGACATACAGGCTCCGAACAAGCATCCCAGTCTGTCCCGTGGGTTCAAGGGAGTGGCGCTGGGTCAGGGGAACCCGCAAGAGCAGGAGCAGGGGTCCGGACCAGCAGCTCCGGTGGAATCCCTGGGGAGTGGTGAAGGGCCGGGCCTCATTGCTGATTAGTGAGGTGGGTCTGGGGACGCACCTCCACTCCTCGTGATGCGGCCTGGGCTCGGCCGGCGATTGGCGAGCGAGCACGTGGCAACTCTGCCCGATCCTGGCGGCTGGCGCTGAATTTGGCACACGTAGGCATTGGCAGGAGAGCAAGCAACGCCTCAGGAGTTGAAGAGCCCAAGAGAAGATGGGACCAAGGTTTTCCATCCTTTTGAAGGCTGGCTGTAAGGGCAACAGGCAGCGACGGGAACCCAAGTCAGGGTTCAAGCTCCTCCCCTCTCTGCACATCTGCCTCATTCTTTTCTTTCTAGAAAGACTCCCTTCCTCGGCTTCTCGTAGCCGTCGACAGCTTCCGAGGTTTATATTTTACCAGGCAGGTGCACAGAGAGCATTTCCCAGGGAAGGACTCTGATTGGCTCAGCTTGGATCCCATGCCCATTTCTGGACCAATCAAAGAAAACTAGGAAGTCAGAGTCATATGACAATATGCTGCTTCCGTGGTGGTGGGCGGGGCATGCGGAGTACAGAGAATTTCTGTTCCTAGAAATGGGATGCTGAGCAGATAAGCTCATAGGTGTCCATGAAAGAATTCATTTGCTAAGGAATTGGTTTTTAGAAGTTTATGAAAGTGATACATTTTCATTGTAGTAAGTCCTGGTAAGAGACGAAAAAAATCACCCATAATGCAGCAACTCAGAGTTAAATCACTGTTAACATTCTTCACATGTCTCTGGTTGCTTCTTCCCAGGCTCCTCTGCTATTCCTAAAGCCTCAGGGCTCATCCTTGGATCCCTTCTCTTTTCTGTCTATATTCACTCACCCCCCTTGGGGAGCCCAACAGCCTCGTGGTCAGAAGATTCCAGAATTTCCATCTCCTGCCTGAGCCTTTCCCAACACCCGGCTGGTAAATCCAGCGACCGTCTCAACACCTGGCTGGTCGTAAGCATCCTAACCGCACCGCTCCTCAAAACCCCCGCTCCTGCCTACTCACCTGTCATTCCCACAGTGTCGCACCTCCTTCAACGTTGGCTCATCCCTTTGGAGGGCTCAGTTTGGGGATCATCATGATGCCTCTCCTTCTCTCTCTTCCCCTCAGATCTGATCTCTTGGTTCTGCTCTCAAACTCTGGCCACCGTTCATCTCGTCCTTCTCACCACCTGACCTAGGCCACCTCCGGCTTTCCCTGTGTCATCCCGCTTCCCCCAGTCCCGCCTCCACCCACCCCAGCACCCTGTACCTGGAATCCTGCTGAAGTGAAAGTTCCTGCGGCTCCTTTCTCGAACACTCCGATGGCCTCCTATCAAATTCGGAGGAAAAGGATGCGGTTTCTTTCATGGTGACGAAAATATTCTCAAGACAGCGATGGGGGTCGTGCGACTCCACGAATGTACTAAACCACCCTGAAGTGTCCACTTGAAAGAAGCTGAGCTTTAGGGCATGTAAATTCTATCTCAGGAAAGCTGCTGTTTTGAAAAGCAGCAGAATACTTAAGAAATGATTTTAAAAGCTTGGAGTAAAAACTGAAGTCTCTCTGCTGGCCTGCGCCACGTGAGCTGGCCCGCTGAGCCCTCCTTGTCACCCTCGTCACTCACTCTGCTTCGGTGGCACCTCCTTCCCCTCCCCCACCTCCCCCAAGCCTCTGCCTCAGGGCCTTTGCACTTGCGATGCTCTTCTCCCGGATGTGCCTTGGCCCACTCGGCTTCTCTCACTGGTGCCTGTGCCATTCATCCCAAACTGTGGTCCTCCCTGTCACTCCCTGTCACCCCCCGTCACTCCCTGTCCACTCCCAGCTTCGCTTTCCTCCTTCACACTTCAGTTAATGTCCCGAGGCTGCCGTACGGAAGTCCCACAAATGGGGCGGCTTAAAACAACAGGTATTTGAACTCTCACAGGCTGGTGGCCGCCAGTCCAAATTCAAGGTGCTGGTAGGGTTGCTTCCTTCTGCACGTGCTCCAGGCGAGACCGTGTTCCACGTACATCTCGCGGCTTTGGGGGCTTCTGGCCCCTTTTCTCAAAACCTCGATGCTGCCCAAGTCCTACTCTGAGCCTTGAAATGGCCTCTGAGGTTGGTGGAGTGAAGAATGTCATCCCCACACTGTGGTTGAATCTTGGGTCCAAGATTGGACCCGGGGTCCCGTATGCCCAGAGTCCAGGGTCCGGGGCGGGCGACCCAGGGCACCAACACTGCACCGGCTTCAAGCCGCTCAGGGTCACCGCGGACAGTTCTGACGACAAGGGTGTGGAGGGGTTCGGTGCATTCACACAAGGCCACCTGTTGCCCCACCCCTGACAGACCAGGCCTCCAATGTCCCCCTCCAGGCCTTTGCTTATGTCCTTCCCCAGGCCTGGAACGCCTCTTCTGGGCCCCACACGACTTGATTCATCTTCCAGCCTCAGGGCTAGTGTCCTCCGGTATGACATCTGCCCTGACGCCCAGCCCCCCCCCCCCAGCCCCCCACCCCGATGGTGCCTGGTGCATCCTCGGGGTGTCTGCATTTGAAGATTAAATCCTGCAATCATTGCTTTGCCCCTTCCACGGTTTGGCTGAGCTCCCTGAGGCCAGGATGGAACCCAGCTCCCAAGGGCCCGGCCCACAATAGGTGTCTCTCTGTGGGATGAGCTCAGGGACCGAAGGTGTTGTGGTTCGGAGTAGGGGCCCCAGAATCAGGCAGATCTGGGCTTGGACCCCGATGTTGCCACTCCGTTGACGTGCTGTCTTGGGCAAGTGTGATGGCCTGAACTGTGTCCCCCGCAAAAGATGAAACGTGAAAGTCCTAACCCCTGGCACCTGTAAATGCGAGCTTATTTGGAAATACGGTCCTTGCAGACAGGATGGGTAAAGACGAGGTCACACGGGATTAGGACGGACACGCCATCCAATGACTTCCAGGGAGAAACACAGAGACACCGAGGGAGAAAGCCAAGCGGCCGGGGAGACAGAAATCGCAGTGATGTGTCGACAAGCCGCGGAACAACGGGGATTGTCGGCCACCCCAGAGGCCGGGAAGGGCCGGGAAGGGGTCTCCCCTGGATCGTAATGTACGTCCCCTCCAGCCGTGCTGCTGGGTGTCGGGGGGTTGTTGGTTTTTATTCCCGAGCGTCCAGCGTGTGGCCCAGCACAGTGTGATGATCCACTGTCCTGTTGCTGGATGTTTACAGTAATGCTGTAAATCTCCTGGAGCTACGGAGGAGGAGGAGGAGGAGGAGGAGGAGGAGGAGGAGGGAGGAAGAGAAGGCACAGAGAACAGGGCAGATGAGGGCGAGTTCTCACAGCCGCTGAATTCGCAGCTGGGGCGGAGGGAGCCTCTGAGCCAAAGCTTTATGCTTTTTGCGTAAATACGGCCAGGGCCTTGCACACGCCAGGCATGTGGGGAGGACGCAAAACTGTTGCGATGAGCGGTAGGAGGAGACGTTTTCTTAAATGTATGTAATTACAGTAACTGTCTTACTAAGTTGCAGGCCTGAGCGCTGGCTGTCACTAGATCTCGGCGCCCCCAGCGGATGGCTTTCCCCGGGACCCCACGGCTGTTTGACAAAGAGATGTTGGTCTCCGGCAAGGACCCAGGAACACCCACACCCAAGCCGGGACCAACCCTTTCTCCTTCCTGTGAGCCCCCTGCCCCCGTCCCCCCCCCCCCCCACCGGCCTCCCGGACCCCATCGTGGGAGGCTGAGCAAGAGGGAAGTTAAGCTTCACCCGTGGCTTTGTCTCTGCGATTAGTGGGGAAGAGAAAGCCCGGATGGTTGCAGACGGCTCTGGGGACTGTGGGCGGTGTGACCCGGCCCCATGATCCCCCCAGCTCCGGTCACTGAGTCCCGGCTCTTTGCCTGGAGGCCCTGGCGAGCGAGGCCGTGGTGAGGGCACCAGGGCTGGAGGGAGGCAGCTGTGGAGGCACAGGGGAGGTGGAGGCCGAGCTGTGTCTCCATCACTCGCCCCCGGGGCACTGGCAGTGGGAAGGCCTGGCTCGCCCGGTGTGGTCTCAGATTTCCCCTTCGAGAAGACAGTAGTTCCCCCCGTCCCCGCCCGCCCCGGGAAAGCGGTGACTCAGCCTCCCCTAATCCACAGCAGAAGCGCCGTAGACTGCGTGTCTCTCGGTCCATAACGTTTGCACGAATTACCCAGGAGTCTTGTGACAACGCAGTTTTTGACCTAAGGTCCGGGGCACCGCATTTCCCCCTCTGGCACTGGACCCCGACCCCGCGGCCGGGATGCCCAGCGTGTCCGGTCCATCTCTGCGCCCCGGGGCCCGGCGGTCTTAAGGACTCAGTGGCACCTGCTGTGACTCAGGCACTGGCGAACAGTCCCTAAAATCCCTCGCGCCGTCTACACAAGGGCCGCTCCCTCCATGACTACTCTGCCTGCAACTCACTCAGGTTAACAAGCCCCCACGTGCTACTTGGCTGAGCCATGACATTGCCAACCAGAGGTCGGCGGTTGCCCTGAGTTCCTTTGGGGTCTTCCCTGGGCGGGGGAATGTCCTTTAAACTGGAGAAGCTTCCCCACAGCCTCCCTGGGAAGGAGAATGACCCCGAGAGGCCGTGTTTGTCCTCATCGGGTGGGAAAGGAGGTGGTCACATCAGGGGAGGTGAGGGCCGGGAGGAAAACTCCCATCAGCCGCCCCAGGTCAAGCCTCCCCCCCTCCCCGGCCTGGGGGCAGCTTGCAGGGCCCGGAGCCCATAAAAGCCAGTCCCCCTCGGGGCTGGCTCCAGGGTTTATTAAATATCAGGCATCTGGGCCAGGAAAAGACTAAACAAAATGTGGTTTTCCTCTGTGAACTGATTGCATCTGTTTTG
This sequence comes from Prionailurus viverrinus, assembly GCF_022837055.1. Classification (NCBI taxonomy): domain Eukaryota; kingdom Metazoa; phylum Chordata; class Mammalia; order Carnivora; family Felidae; genus Prionailurus; species Prionailurus viverrinus. Next base: position 6,021,002 of record NC_062563.1, read on the forward strand.
AAGGAAACACACAAAGAATCACCTTTGGGGGTGTATTTCCTAAAGACCAGCTTGCTGGGACCTCCCTCCCCCGCCCCCCCATCGTCCTAGACATTGTGCTCCCTGCCCCCCAGTCTGAGACCGTGGACTGGGGGTCAGGGGCTTCCCTGGGCAGGGGCGGGGTGGAACACACCAATTCTACGGGGTGGGGGTGGGGTGGGGTGGGGTGGGGGTGGGGTGGGGTGGGGTGGGAGATGGGATCTCCGGCAGCTCAAGAAGGAAAGGTGGCTGGGTCTGTAAGTCTTCCAAGTGACAGCCACCGGGAGCAGGGCAGAGGGAGAAGAGAAGGGACCTGAGGACAAAGTCCCGGGGAAAATCTACACCACAAGGGCTGCAGGAAAAGGAAACATCCCCGGAGAGAACAGCCGGCGACAGGAGATGAGACCGAGTGCCGCGTTCTGCCTGGGAAGGTGTCGTCGGCCATTGAGCCAAGAATGTTCACTGTGGATCCACGTTATGGCACGGTCCTACTTTAAAAAAAAAAAAAATGCTTTTTATAATGAAAGATAAAGAACAGTGATGGGTTTTTCATATTAGTTTTTCATTACCAATAAAACCCAAGGAAACTTTAATGAGTTAGACAAGAATGAAAAAGGGTCCTTTAGTTCCAAAAAGTACAGGAGAATGACCACGGGATGCCTTCCAGAAGTGCAAGAATGCTTCCACGGGAAGAAACCCATTAGTATAACTCACATTAGTGAAGGAACAAAACCGTATCACCGTCGTGATCGAGGTCAAAAAAAATTTCATAAAATTCAACATCCATTCCTGATTTTTAAAATTTATTTATTTGAGAGAGAGAGAGAGAGAGAGAGAGAGAGAGAGCACAAGCAGGGGAGAGGGGTAGGGAAGAGAGAATCTTAAGCAGGCCTTCCCACTCAGAGAGAAGCCCAACCCGGGGCTCGATCCCATAACCCTGGGATCGTGACCAGAGCCGAAATCAAGAGTCGGACGTCTAACTGACTGAGCCACTCAGGTGCCCCCATTCCTGATTTTAAAGAAAACCTTTAAAAATGGAAATGGGTGGCTGGGGTGCCTGGGTGACTCAGTCGGCTAAGCGACCGACTTCGGCTCAGGTCGTGATCTCACGGTTCGTGAATTCGAGCCCCACGTCAGGCTTCCCCTGACAGCGAGGAGCCCGCCTGGGATTCTCTCTCCCTCTCTCTCTCTCTGTCCCTTCCCCGCTTGCTCTCTCTGTCTCTGTCTCTGTACCTCTCTCTCAAAATAAATAAACTTTAAAAAATTGAAATAAACATTTAAAAAAATGGAAATGGGCAGAGAACTCTCACATATAAATGTTTCCCCCGAAAGCTAAACGATGAACAAACACTGGCCCTAAAGGCCCAAAAGGCTGGACGCACACACACAACCCCAAACTCTTGTGGTCACTAAACATGACAAGATGTCCCACAGGCCCCAGCGCGACATCCTGGTTAGTGAAGGTGGCGGGGAGCTCACAGCTCGGCCTGCAGAGCCCTCGGAAGTAGGTCTGACGTCAAGGCTGAGTCCTAGGGCCTCATCCCGCCCGGTTCAGCACCTGCTGCGCTGAGCAGGGGTCTAGGAAGAAAGACACCTTGCAGGCACGGCCTGACCTTCTAAGGCACACGCACTGGATGAGCAACTAACACGCTGGGCCCCGGACTGACCGTTGCCCTCTTCCGAGCACCTGACGTGTGCCAGGCCCCAGGTATGGACTTCTCGCGAACCTCTCGGAGAACCTATCTACGGACTCTGTGGCCTTGGTGACTCCAGAGATAACAGTAACTTCCTGCCCACCTAAACTCCCCGCTGAAGGAACACGCACTACCTGACAGGACAGCACAGCCCAGCCTGTGTCCTTAAGATACAAGCATGGGACCAAGGGTGAGACCGGACCCAAACTTGGTCAATCAGCTTCTCTTCTGGGAATGTGAGACCCGAGGGGCTGGGTTACCCACAGGGCACCGGGCTGCAGTGTCCGAGCTGAGGCCGCCATTTTGGTGGCCATGATGGGGCCCAGTGGACACGGATGAGAGGAGTGGAGGAAGGAAGCAGATGCTCGGAAGGGACAGAAGGGACGGGAGGGACAGAAGGACAGAAGCTCCACAGGGAACAAGAGGAGCAAGCAGCTCCTCCGCATCCTCTACGTCCCAGGACATCTTGGGGTTGGCGGAATCTCCTCAAGGTGGAGTCCACGGAACCTTCCTGGTTCCTTACCGCGAAAGCCCCTCTCCTTAATCTACCTCGGGAGGGCTTCTGTCTTTTGCAGCCAACCTACAGATGAGGAAACTGAGGCTCTGAGGCGTGAAGTGACTTGACCAAGGTCATGGATCTGCCGTGCGGCAGATCCGGGAGACGATCGTGCCCCTGGTCACTCACCACGACACGTGGCCTCTCAGCGCACATCTCCCCAGAGCCTGCTTTTCCAGAGTAGACGGAGCTCCTGCCAGCCTGGTTGATTCGGTGACAATTCAGTGACCATTCAGAAGCTCAAGGGTCCTGAAAGGCACCGTGGGATCACGAGGGTATTTCAAGAGCTCGAAGGGTCTGAGATTTTCCCCACTCGGGAGCTGACAAGTGAGGCCGCCACAGTCCCACGGATGCGGTCACAGGGGAAGGACTCTGGGCTGCACGAACTTGGTGTCTGCGTGGTCCTCCTGCACCCCAAGCCTGTGGGAGCAAGGCAGAGGGGCCCAGGCGGATGCTGCAGGCGCAAGGCTTTGTGTCACAGCTGAGGAAGCCCCAGTGTGCCAGGACAGGCTCTGGACAGACTCGCCCGCCTTCGCCTGGGAGGGAGACGTGATTGTCTGTTCACTGGACACCAGACACATCTGCCCTCTGCCCTGGAGGGAGGCACGGGCTCTGTCTTCAAAGACTCTTCACAGACAAACATCCTGGAAAAGATAATCTGGAAGAAAGGTTCTCAGTGCCTCTGCTCCGAAGGTGGGCAGACATGTGAGAGATCACAGAGACTGTCTCTCAGCGGGAGTGAGAAGCGGGAGGAAAGACAGAAGGCTTCTACAAAGATCTGTGTGCACAGAGTGAGGCCGACGCACCAGGAATCTGTAATCTTAATTGCTGAGTCTTAATTGTGTACTCTCTACCCTACTCAAGGACGGGTCAAAACGTTCTGTATCTCCCTCGACAAAACTCAACCCCGGCGGCTCCTGCAAGCTGCTGGCTGGCCGACGCAGTAGTTGGGATGCGCTTGGCCACGCGGAAGTCACAAAAGAGCCACCTCCATTGTCTCCGATATAAGAAATGTTTTACTTCACTAACCAGAAGCCGGAAAAGGAGGCAGCGGCTCCAGGGCTGGCAGATTTGGAGGCTCGGGGACACCATTAGGGACACGTCTTTCTCCCCTGCCGTCTTGCCTTCATCCCCGGGCTCGTTCCCTCATGGTTGCAAGGTGGCTGCTGGAGCTCCACACGTAACAGCCTCATCCCCCACACTCGAGGAAGGAGAGCAACGTCTTTGTCAGGAGCCTGTCCCAGAATGGAGACAAACTTCCCTCAAAGCCCCCCAACCTCCAGACTGCCTCTCATCTCTCATTGGCCAGAACTGTGTCACCTGCCGTTTCCTAAACCAATCACTGGGAAGAAATGGAATTACCATGACTGCCGTGGACCAATCAGGTCTCCCCCCTTGGGACTAAGCTTCCTGAGAAGACTATGGTTTTCAGATAACTGAACCAAAAAGGAAAGAGGTAAGGTGACAGGGTTCCAGATTTAGCATAAACAAACAAACAATAAAAAAATGTAAAAAGTGAGCCATTAAATTTGAATTCAGAGAAACCACAGATAAATTTTGGGATAAGTCTATCCCGTGCGATGTTTGGGATGCACTTACACTAAAACATTATGTGCAGTTGCGATGAAACTCAAGTACATCCTGCGTTTTCTCCAGCAGGCTTCGTAGGTGACTGATAGTGTCACCAGGGTGGGGTCTTCCCCCAGCCCCCACCCCCAGCCGAGAAGACCATGACTGGTGGGAAGGGACCCATCTATTTGACTGAAACAGAATATTCTGGTGATGTTTTCTCCCCCATACCTGCACATCCCTTTCCCTATGCACACCAGATCTCAGCACAAATGATGTTCCTGTCCTTGCTATTGAAGCTGGGAAACTGGGAATCATCTGGAGTCCTTCTCCCCCTCCACATCTCCTTCCAATTCAACCCATCTGTTCCCTCTAGAGCCTTCGGAAGACCCTCCCTCCCTTGGGATACCTTTGCTCCGTACTTTGACGGCTCCCTTCTTGGGGCCCCAGCTCCAGCGTCACCTCCTCCCAGAAGCCTTCCCAGGCCTCCACTCCCTGGCACTTGCCGCCCCTTTTCCCCACTTTCCATCCTCCAGAAACGTCCTTCAGAGAGCCACAGTCTTCTCAGATCTTATTCGTTGGTCTTGCCATTGTAACCGTTCGCAGAGCGCCTGGAATAGAAAGGCGGCTTTCTGAGGGCAGGCACCCTCCGTTTTGTGTATCGCTGTCCCCTCGGTGCCCGGCACTGATAGGGGCTCAATCGGGATTTCTCGAATAACCGAAAGCCACGCGTTCACACAGACTTACCAGTTAAAGTCGGGACGGGCTACGTAACTTGCAGCACACCGTGCAAAATGAAACGGCAGAGGTCCTAGTTCAAAACTTGCCAGGAATTTCAAGACGACCACGGGAGAGCATTAAACTGGGGCACCCGGGGGGCTCAGGTGGTTAAGTGACCGATTCCTGATCTTGGCTCAGGTCATGATCTCACGGTTTGTGAGACGAGCCCTGCGTCGGGCTCTGCACCGACAGTGTGGTGACTTCTTGGGATTCCCTCCCTCCCTCTTTCTCTGCCCCTCTCCCATCCTGTCTCTCTCTCAACATCAATAAACTTAAAAAACAAAAGGAGAGCATTAATCCAAATGCAGGGTCCTTCGGAGCACAGGGCCCTGGGTGTCCCCCTGGTCACGTGCTGTTTCTAGCTCTGATTGCAACATTACTTGATAACAATGACCAAAGAGTAATTTCTTTTTTTTTTTTTTTAATTTTTTCATGTTTATTTTTGAGAGCGAGAGAGGGAGAGAGAGAAAGGCCGTGCAGCAGAGGACAGGCAGAGAGAGAGGGGGACAGAGGATCCAAAGCAGGATCCAAAGCAGGCTCTGAGCCGTCAGCACCGAGCCCGACGTGGGGCTTGAACTCACGAACCACGAGATCGTGACCTGAGCCGAAATCGGACGCTCAACCGACTGAGCCCCCCAGGCGCCCCCAGAGAGGACTTTCTTGATTAAAATCTCTCACTTCTGTCAATGCTCCCCAAACGCAAGTCCAAGTTGAGGATGCACTGGCTGACAGCAAGCTAAGAAATATACAGAAAATGCAGCGAGCCTTTTCTAAAACTACGTTTACGCCTAAAGGCTAAACATGATCTATCCTGCAATTGCCTTCCTTTGACATCTTGGCGGGGGAAATGTCTTCTCTTTTCTGAAACAACGGTGTTGCTAGATGTGATTGCAAAACAAAAGGTTGGACTGACCCTCAGCCCTCAATGTCTTTGGAGTTTGCTTTGTAAGTTTCCCTAGTCCACGGACTCCAGCATCTGAGGAGCCCCGTCCCCAGTAGGAGTCAGGCTGGAGGCTGCCTTGCAGGGTCCCTTTCAGCAGAGAAGTGACTGATTTTCGTGGCCAGCAGAGGGGGCTACAGGAATGCCAAACCCCCTTGGCTGGGTTTCCCCCCCCCCCCCCCACGAATTTGGAGGCGGTTTTTCTACCCCTCAGCCGCCTGGGGCTTCTTTATTATTATGGGGGGCCATTCGGAACTGGAGAAACTTACCCGGTGCTCAATCCCTTTCCGCCCATTGCCTTTGCATCGTCTTCTCGAGGCAAAGCCTCCTTGCTCTAGCTCCGTGGTTTGCTGTTCTGGCTTGCAGGGGACGCTCGCCTGGAGAGCTTTCCAAAAACAATTCGATTAAAATGCCCAGAAATTCTGATTCCGTTCCTTCCGCATGGAGCCCAGAGCATGAGAACTTTTTCCGCTCCCTGCTCTCCTCCCCCAGTTCTAATCTGAATGGGTTGAGAACTCCTGCCAGGTAAAGTTACCATCAAAATACGGCGGTCTGTATTTTTAGACAGGGAGGAAGTGTGTGTGTGTGTGTGTGTGTGTGTGTGTGTGTGTTGGGGTGTGTGTGTGTGTGTGGTTTTTTTTTTTTGAGGTTCATTTGTTTTGGCTCTGGAACAACTGTCTTCATTTCATTTGTAGGGAAGGGGCGGTTTTCAGCAGAGCGCGAAGGAAGCTTCCAGCTAGGGCTGGGAGGTTGGGGATGGCTGGTGCCTGGCCCCATGATTCTCAGGCACTCGAGCCACCGTCCCGGATCTCCGCAGAGTTTGCCCCTGATTTCCTGGCCCGCCTGTGTCTTAGGCAGACCTGCCCTAGGAACTCCGCGGCCAGGGGTCCCCCTCTGCTCCCCCCGTCCCCAGGTTGCAGCTGTCCCTTTGGAGCAAGAGCCTAAGGAAACATTTGGGTAGGAAGCTTTGGTTTAGGTGCTCCTCTGGGGAGGTGTTTACAGGTGGGGTATACAGGAAACACCTCCCCCCACCCCAGCATCTTTAGTCAGAAACAAAGGGTAAGGGACTCCCGTGTCTGCTCAGTCTGAGACTAGGGGGAGACAGGGGGGAGGAGACGGGGGCCCCAGCGCCTTGCCAGTTCAGGGTTGTGCCAAACAGGCGCGAAGTGCTCACCTGACTCTCCTCTACCTGCGGAATGGGCCTATGTGCCCTGACAGGCCGGGAAGCAGGACTCAGCTCTGCGTCACACGCTCCCTCCTGGGTCACTAAGACAGCCCGCTCAAGTCTGGAGCCCCGGGGAGGAGGCAGAATTAGGGATGTCACCCCTGCTCACCGGCCGCCCCCTGCCCCCTGCCTCCTTCCTAAGAGCGGTTCCCTTTACCATCTTCTCACGGGGAGCTGGCGTCTCCCAGCATCACCCTCATACTCCCCACAGCCAGGACGGGCTCCTGAGCTACCGAGATCCCAGAGCGCCAAGGAGAAGCCCGGCATCTTGTCTCCTACAACTCGAGCAGCCGAGGGGATGTCAGACCCGCCGGGTTGGCAGGGCGGTCACAAGCCCACGGCTCTTTTAAGAAATTCTCATTCTTTTCCTCACGCACAGGGGATCCTGGTGAAAGCCAGACGTTTCAAGACGACCCCGGCGAATGAAGCCTGTCCTGTAACACAGTCAACCCCAGGGTGGAGGATGAATCACGACTGAAAGGTAAAGCGAAAATGGAACGGAGTAGACGTGTCTCTCCAGCCGCCAGAAGGTGGCTCTGAGGCTTTAAGAGCATTCGCTCTTCGGAGCCCCTGGCTTGTACCTCGGCTGAATACCAGCGGCGATTAAGTAATAAGTATGGAAGTGACAATAGACTTAAATCAATCACAAATGAAGCCTGGTTTATCCTGAGTCTCCAAGTAGTAAAAATTGGTTCCGATATAATTTAGCCCACATCAGAAGTCAGGTTCGAAACGAGTATTGCAGGGAAACTACAAATTACATTTCTAGAGATTGGGAGGTAATTATAGGCTGAATTAATTACACGAGGGATTTGTTCTCGAAAAGGTGTACGAGATGTGTCCTATTTTGCACCAGGGAGATCCCCTAGAGGAAGGAACACGGCCGCTGGACTCTTGATTCCGGCTCGGGTCCTGATCCCAGGGTCGTGGGACGGAGCCCCAAGTCAGGCTCCGCACTGCGTATGAAGCCTCCTTGGGATTCTCTCTCCCTCTCTTTTCTGTCCGTCTCCCCCAGTCGCGTTCTCTCTCTCCCTAAAAACAAAAACAAAAACAAAACAAAACAAAAACCCTGTAGTTCTCTTTTAAAGCCTTGCAGGTATTAACTCTCAAAAGTCAAGCAACACAAGACAGTCTAAACCAAAGGCCTGCCTCACCCACATTCCCCGTCCCGCCGCCCAGAGGGCCCTCTGCTAACAGCGTGGGCACGGCCCTGCTCCCCAGGACTCACGCACGCCCAACATACATCCCTCGTCCGGCTCTGTGTGTAAGCAAACACGGGACCACGCTTTATAGCACCTTGTACCTGTGCCATGAACAAGAGGGAAACCCAGCACGGTGGGGACTGGTCTTTATCTCTCTGACTGGGTCTTGAACAAAGATCGCTTAAAAAAAAAAAATCTCTCAAGTGAGATTCTCCCACGGTATTACCGACTTTGTTTTCCGTTCCTGCCCCGTTATGGCGTGTGCTTCTCTGTAGGTTGGGGTGATCCTGAGAGAATCAGCCTTCCTGAGAACTCGGGCCTGTTTTCGGCCTCCCTGGAAGATACCTGCAGCTTCGAACACGCGTGGGAGTTACAGGCTTCCCGTTTCACCGCTGGCAAGGGACGTGGAGCCCGCCGAGGAAAGCCATGGCAGAGAGGGGGTGACCAACTCATCCTGGTTGAAAGCGGAAAGCCCCACGTCCCGGGAATCCCCTGAGTCCCGGGCAAACGGGGACAGTTGGGTGGAGAGCGGCCTACAATTCCTTCTTGGGAGCTCACGCGATGACACAAAGAGGCTAAGTCCACACCCCAGGCAGGGCGGACAGGGACCCTCTGTTGAGGGCTCACAGCTGCCTTCGCGCTGGCCGGAAGCTGGAACCAAGAAGCGTTATTTATCCCCAACGCTCTGTGCGCTCACAACAGAATGGTTATGTTTGCAACTGGCATTTAGCTGGTGGCGAAGCGGCGAGCCGAGACGCTGGTGTGGTGCCCGATACGTTGGTGGCCTTGCCTGGGAACGGCCGGAGAAGCAGAGCGAGGCCTAGAACCCCCTTTCCCTGAATTCCGCTTCTGCGCCTAACGCGAGCCTGGAGATCCGGGACCCCCGGTTTGCAGCCTGGCTCATCCCCAGAGGAATCCACCCAGAATCTGGGAGGAGAGGCTCAGCCTCTGCAGGGAAGCAGGCTCGGACTTGATGGGGTTTTGCCTTCCCCCGCGGCGCACACACAGTGATGTGATGTACCCCCCGCGGCACAGCCCTCTCCCCAAGGCTTGGCCCCAGCGCGTCTGGGAGGTGGGGAGACTTTGAAACCCTGGAGCTTCCAACGTAGACGAGGCCGAACCAGAGGGCCACGGCGCCCCCCACCCTGCTCACCACGCTGTGTGGCTTGGGCGCCTGGTCCTCCGAGGTGGCCCCCGGGACCCTCACCCGGCCGCCACTGCGGGCACCCAAAGCCGCAAACATCACCCACCGCGGGGATTTGCTTCTGTGTCATTCGCTCCTCCCCTCCCCCTTAATCACGGCTACGCACATTGCATTAGATCGTTCCGCGGGATGGGGTTCTTGTATTTTCTTCTCTCTAATCAGAGAATTAAAACTTAACAGCCTCCCTTGGGTCAAAACATACCATACGTGGTTAAAAAATACTGTTTTTAAATAGTGGCAAATTCAATCTTTAGAAATTAGGGGTGACACTCGACAACCTAGATTTCTTTTTGTTTTTTAATTTTTAAATTTTTTAACGTTTATTTATGTTTGAGAGAGAGAGAGAGAGGGAGACACAGAGTCCAAAGCAGGCTCCAGGCTCCGAGCTGTCAGCACAGAGCCCGACACGGGGCTCGAACCCACGAACCGCGAGATCATGACCTGAGCCGAAGTCGGTCACGTAACCCACCGAGCTCCCCGGGTGCCCCCGCAATCTAGATTTCTTGATGCTTCTTAGAGGAAAACCAGAAACTGGGAGCAGTAGGCCTGGTTCCATCAGTCAGAGCTGAATGGCAGGTCCCTCCGGGAGACAGGGCGGGGAGTCTCCTGTTTGCCACAGTCCCCTCCCTATTGTCGGCAGGCCCTCCACCGCCAGGGAGCCCACCGAATTTCCAATCTGCTCCTCGGTGTTTGGGGGCCACGTGGCTCTACCCTGTACCACGTGTGACTGGGACGGCTAGGTGCCCACCCGACATCAGCTCTCCTTTCCTTCCCTCCCGCCTCCCTCCCTCCTTCCCTCTCCTTCCCTTTCTCCTTCCTTCTTAGGAGAACGCTGCTTTTATACTGAGTGGTCATGTGCCCAGCGCAATGACTTTATTTCCGGACTTCCTGCAGGTAGAAATGGCCCGTGAGATAGATATCAGGGAAAATTATCACATGGGGCTGCTCGGTTGGCTTCTTAAAAGCAGGCAGGCAGACTCAACTAAGAAGTGTGTCCTTTTCCTCAGGGCAGCCCCCTTGCTCCTTCCTCCTGCCTAGAAGAAGTCACGATGGCTGGAGCTCCAGCAGCCATTTTAGACCATGAGGAGAAGTAAAGCTGGAAGTCTCACGCTAAGAATGAAAAGCAGAAAACCAGGAGGAGCCTGGGTTCCCAGGCCGTCCTGGCCTGCTGCCGCCGGGACTTTTAAATGAAAAGGAAACAGACCTACCTTATTTGAGTCGTTTATTTGAGTTCTCTGTTAAAAGCAACGAAATGTAATTCTAACTGTGTCCTGTTCTGATCTTTATTTTCCTTCCTCATGGAAATATGTTGCAACATACCTTCAGATGTTCATCTGCTCTCCATCTTGGCAGTTTGGATTTGGCCATCCAAAAGCCAATTTAGACACTCGTGCCCAGGAACTAGCAATGCTGGGTTTTTAGTAGTCCCCAAAGACATCTTAACGCGATCATTGTCATTTCATCAGGCAAGTGAAATGAAATTGAAACATTCTCTATTCTAAGAGCTCTAGATTATTTTCTTAGAGTTCTAGAACTTATAGGATGGGAGCCTTAGGGTTCTGGTCCTTTCTATTAGCATACACACATATCCCACCCTGAATTTTTTCCTAGGGTTCTAGAACCTTCCTCACACAGACCCAGAACTTAAGGTTTTGGCCTTAGACTTGAGTAACCCAAATAGCGAGTGAAGGTTGAATTTTTCATTTGGGGCCAGGGACACATTTTTCTTGGAGGTCTTGGAAAATTTAGCTCCCGATTCAGGAAACGACAGAACTTTCTGCGATGATGGAGACATTCTGCATGCACTCGTCTAGCATGTTGTTGCGCTCTTGAAATGTGGCCAGTGTCACCGAGGAAGGGAATTGTAAGGTGCGTCCAATTTTCACTAGGCTAAGTTTAAACAGCCACCTGTGTCTCACGGCATCCCTACGAGATAGTTCAGCTTTGCTCCTTTTCTGGAGAGGATTAAAATTTCCCTTTGGACACGAATAGACGATGGCCAACAGGCACACGGAAAGACGCTCAACGTCGCTCCTCATCGGGGACATACGAATCAAAACCACACTGAGATACCACCTCACGCCGGTCAGAGTGGCTAAAATTAACAACTCGGGAAACGACAGACGTTGGCGAGGATGTGGAGAAACGGGAACCCTCTGGCCCGGCTGGTGGGAATGCAAACTGGTGCGGCCGCTCTGGAAAACGGTGTGGAGGTTCCTCAAAAAATAAAAACTAGATCTACCCTGTGACCCAGCCATAGCACTGCTAGGAATTGACCCAAGGGATACAGGAGTGCTGATGCACAGGGGCCCTTGGACCCCAATGTTTATAGCGGCGCTTTCAACAATAGCCAAAGTATGGAAAGAGCCTAAATGTCCATCAACTTTATTTATTTATTATCCAACGAACGGATAAAGAAGATGTGGTTTATATCTACAATGGAATACTACGTGGCAGTGAGAAAGAATGAAATCCGGCCCTTTGTAGCAACGTGGGTGGAACCGGATGGTATTATGCTGAGTGAAAGAAGTCAGGCAGAGAGAGACAGAGACCATTATGTTCTCACTCGTGTGGAACTTGAGGAATTTAACAGAAGACCATGGGGGAGGGGAAGGGGGAAAATAGTTTCAAACACAGGGAGGGAGGCAAACCTTAAGAGACTCTTAAATACCGAGAACACACTGAGGGTTGACGGAGGGGGGGTGGGGGAGGGGGGGAAGTGGGTGTGGGCAGGGAGGAGGGCACCTGTTGGGATGAGCACAGGGTATTGTAGGGAAGCGATGAACCACGGGAATCTACCCCCCAAACCGAGCACACATTGTACACGCTGTATGTTAGCCAACCTGACAATAAATTATATTAAAAAAAAAAATTTCCGGGCGCCTGGGTGGCTCAGTCGGTTAAGCGTCCGACTTTGGCTCAGGTCACGATCTCGCGGTCCGTGAGTTCGAGCCCCGCGTCAGGCTCTGGGCTGATGGCTCAGAGCCTGGAGCCTGTTTCCGATTCTGTGTCTCCCTCTCTCTCTGACCCTCCCCCGTTCATGCTCTGTCTCTCTCTGTCTCAAAAATAAATAAAAACGTTAAAAAAATAAAAAAAAAAAAAAAATTTCCCTTCGGGATTCGAAACCGGGGGAATCCCTGCCCTCCACCTCCATACCTCCTTTTCTCCTGGACTTGAATTTGGCTTCGATCGATCCAGCTTCGGCAAAGCCGGGTTGGAGGCCCAGCTCTCCACGTACCCATTGTGTCACTGGGGCACCCTCCTTCTCCTCCTGAGCCTTGGTCCCCTCCACATGCAGCCTCCCAGAGCTGTCCGGAGGACTGTAGGGAGTGACATGTCATATGCGAATGCCAGTGTGGCAGTGAATAGTTGCTCAATGAATTAAAAGAAGAAAGAAAGGGGACAGTAGCTCCCTCCCCGCTGTCATTTCCCAGTATTCACATCGATGCTTATCTCTCCTCCAACCACATCAGCTCCTGGAGGGCAGAGTTCGGATGCTACTTTGAACCCGGCCTGGTGCTCGGCGCCGTGGGGAGTTCAAAAAAGTCAAGAGGCTGGAGTAGTTGCCGAATAGGATCTACGGCGGTGGCTCGCCGGGGACCTCGGCACCGGGCAGCAGGTCGGGATTACCTGTCACCTGTTCTCAAGCTCACGAGTGGCGTCTCGAGCCCCGGTGCTGCCGGTGCAGTCCCTCCGCTGTCAGAAACTGCTCGAAAGGAGGGTTGTGATGGGACTATCCTTTCCGAACTCTGTGACCTTCTGAGTCAACCCTCTCCAAATTTTAGGCTTAAGCCATTTCCCCGGGGGCCATCTTTTCTTCCGACACGGGCATTCTCATCTCGTGCCTTCAATGCCAAGACCGTCAGAGGATTCGGATATGGACTGCTTCAACTGTTCACCAAGGTTAAATAAACGGCCTGTGTTCACACGGCTAAGCAGGGCCAGGATTCAAATCCAGGCTCCAAGGCCGCCTCCTTAACAACGGGGATATTTTGCCTGCCAGAGACGGTTCACCGTCTGGAGGGACACCGTAAGAAAGCAGTGACCTTTTTCTGGATTATTCCCCATGTAACAAAAAAAAATTCCAAACAGGTCTTTCCTGGAAACGGGATTGCCTGGCGAAATACTGGACACCCTGTGAAATTAAATTTCAGACAAAGAACAGGTCATTCTTTAGTATAAGTGTGTCCTATGCGGTATTTGGGACATCCTTACAGAACTAGGAAAACAGTTCGTTTCTCTCAAGGTCGGGTCTACCTGGAGGGCCTCCGTTTTCCCGGCCCTACCAGTTGGTCCCCGCTGGGCAAGCCTGGTCCCCCCACATCCCCAGGAGGGCCGTCCTCTGGTCTCCCGGGTCCTGCTCTGGTGTCAGATCCTCGTCAGACCCGAAGAAAGGGAAAACGAGGTCTCCCAGGGAACCTTGAAATACACGGCACTTATGAGTTTATTAATTAAACCGCACCAATGGCTGCGCTCCGCCAGCCCTCACTTGCAGTTCGCTGCCGGAATTTACGGGAGCGCCCGAGGGGACGGCAGGGTGGGACCTCGCTCTTCTCATTTGCTGCCAAGGTTTGGGGCGACCAGTCACTCCTGTCAATCTTTGGCTTAATCATTTAGCAGTTGTAAAGGACTCATTAAAAACGCCGAGGTTTATTGGAAACACCTCCCGCCCGGCCGGAGGCAGGCCAGATGGGGAGCTCTTGTAGGCACTTGTCCTCCGGGAGGCCCCCCCACGAAACTGCTGACTGTAATTACACCGCTAGGGGTTGGAAAGGGGCGGGGCGGGGCGTGGGGTGGGGGGGAGGAGGGGAGGAGACCCCGAAACTCCAGCGGCCAGGCCTTCAGAGGGCCCGGGCCTGGCGCGGAGCCCCTGCCCAGGCCCCTGCCCACCTGGATTCCGGCTCCGTCAGCCCCTCGCCCTCCCCAGAGGCCAGCCTGCTCTCTGGGGGGCTCAGCTGCCCCCTGCCCCCCCCCCCTCCTTTCTCCCCCTGTGAGCACGCACTTTCTGAATGTTCTCACCACCTGAAAGGATGTAAAGCAAAGAAGATCCAGGGGCGCCCGGGGGGCTCAGTCGGTTGAGCGTCCGACTTCGGCTCGGGTCATGATCTCACAGTCTGTGAGTTCGAGCCCCGCGTCGGGCTCTGAGCTGATGGCTCGGAGCCTGCTTCGGATTCCGTGTCTCCCTCTCTCTCTGCCCCTCCCCTGCTCGCCCTCTGTCTCTCAAAAATAAAAAAAAATTAAAAAAAGAAAAACAAAGAAGGTTCTTCAAGCAATCCCGTCTTCACTGTGGGTCCTTCCAGCCGCCACGCACAGACCCGTCCCCCAACCTCCCTACCCGCCCCTCCCCAGGAGCACGTGACAAGCAGAGATGGAGTCCCTTCCTGGGCACAGGGGGCACGGGGGACACAGTGGCCACCAGGCTGTCCCCTTGGCTGGCTTCACACCTCGGCTCAGCCCGGCCTCGCTCTTCTTGCGGGATATGGATGCAGTTCCCCGTATTTTTTTCCTTTAAATTATAATTCTGGCTTTTTTTATCTGATGCTCTCCTAAACCTCCCCCCAACCCCTCTTAATCTTTCCCCTTTTTTCCTGGCTGTTTCCTTAGGGTGGCTCCTCAGGTGTGGATTACTGGGCGAGAAGAGGGGACCACGGGCTGGGAGGGACTGTGAGCCATCCCCGGGTCTCCCAGGACACCCGCTTCTCACCTGGGCACCACCGGTACCTGGGCGTCCCTTCTGTGGCCGCCCTCGCCCCCGGCCGGCCGGCCCCAACACGGCGGCCAGGGGGCGCTGCTGAGACCTGACAGATCCTGTCCCTCTGGAACCCCCTTAGCGGAGTCCTTTGTGCTCAGGGTGACAGACTGTAGACTGACACAGCCGTAAAGCAGACTCTCTTTGCTCCTGCGTCATTGAAACTTGGGGTCAGGTCATTCTCTACTGTGGGGCTGTCCTGTGCGCCATACGGCGTTTAGCACCCCTGGGCTCTACCCATCTCCCCCCCTGGGGGGAAGCACCCATCCCCCAGGTGTGAGAACCAAAAAGGTCTCCGGATATTTTCAAATGTCCCCTAAGGGGAAAAAATCGCCCCCCAGTTGAGAACCACCGTGATGAAGAGAGCCTCTAAAACTTCCCTCCCTCTCCCACGCCTCGCCCCCCTCCTGCCCCTCACTGTGCTTTAGCTCCACTAGCTCACCCTGGCCTCTGCACCTTTGCACAGGCTGTTCCCTACGCCTGGCACGCCCTGCCCCGCCGTCCCCGCCACCCGCCTGGCTCATCTCCTTTAGGTCGTTGCTCAAATGTCCCTTTCTCGGTGAGACCGGCCCTGGACAACCTTATTTAAAACAGCTCCCTAAGTTCAGCACGCCGTACTGCTTGGTCACGCTTTGTTTCCAACACAAAACTGGCCGACCGACACGCTGTATTTTCACTTACTTGTTAAGCAGGTAGAGAGTTGCAGGGGGAACCGCCGCAGGTGCAGCCAGGGGGCGGTGGCTTCGGGTGGGCGAGCGCCGGGCCTTCTGGAATCCCACCTTGTGTTTCTCTGCAGCCCATGCGCCCTTCAGCGCCACCCGGCTGGCCGCAGGCCGCAGCATTCTGACAGCCGGGCACTGAACGCGACTTTGAAATGCGCGGCACAGGAAAGCCCCAGAGAGTGGGGATTCTTCCATTCGACCCAGACAAATTGCAAGATTACATGTGTCGTTTTAAAAACGCCTCTGGGCGGGGCGCCGCGGTGGCTCAGTCGGTGAAGCGTCTGCCTTGGGCTCAGGTCATGATCTCACCGTTCGTGGGTTCGAGCCCCAAGTCAGGCTCTGTGCTGACAGCTCAGAGCCCGGAACCTGCTTCCGATTGTGTGTCTCCCTTTCTCTCTGCCCCTTTCCTGCTCATGCTCCGTCTCTCTCTCTCTCTCTCTCAAAAATAAATAAACACACACAAAAAAATTTTTTAAATAAAAACACCTCTGGATTCTTCAAATGTGATTTCGCCCCTTGTTTTTCCTACCTGTCTTGAGTATTGTTTTCAAATGGGTTTTGAAAAAATTCTTCCTTATTTATTCAAAGTTTCTTATGGAGACAGCGGCAATGACGAACTTGAAGCCGTCTCCAGCGAAATTCTTGCTCGGGACTCGTGTGCTGAGCACAAAAGCCGATGCAGACGAGGTGCGTTCGCAGAAGCAAGTTCGAGGTGTTTGCTTGTGTGGTTTTTAAGATGACAGGGTTTTATTTGGAAATTCTAAACAACGCTCAGTAACACACCCCATAATCCTTATCATAATTACAGAATATTCAAATGTAACACTCTTTTTTTATTTTTTTCCCACCCGGCTCCGTGCGGATGCCCTCGAGCCTGGGTGGTGGACCCCGGTGGGCTGTCTAAATATTGTCATTTTCGGTGTGTCCTTGTTTGACAACCAGGGAAAGAGCCGCTCTAGAGAACGGAGGTTGGGTCCTTGACGTCTGGCACCAGCCCGACAGGTCGTCAGGGCTCGAAGATGGGAGCCGGGGTTGTTTTTGCTCAGGCCCTCTGTCGGCCTGTGGCACACCTCGGCCTGCCTTTGCTCTTTTCCAGAGAGCCGGGTCTCCTCGCCCGGGGTGAGGCAGCACGTGCTCCGGATTCAAAACAGACAAACGGCGGGGCACTGAGGGTGTGCTGGGCACTCTGCTCAGACTGCGGGTCCCGGCGATCTGTGTGCATACCGTCGGCGCACGCTTATGGAGTGCCGACTCGTGTCCAGCCCCGTTCTGGGCCCCGGGGACGCCGCGGCAAAAAACCCCAAGTGCCCGTGCCTCCCAGCTCACACCCTCGCGGCAGAGATCACGACTCCGTGGCAGGCCGGTCACAAGCTCTTTATACACATTGACCCACTTACTCCCGTGTCAACCCTCTAAGGTAGGTGGTAGTAATTACCGAAGAGGTCAGGTGGCTCACCCAAGGCCACACGGGAGGACCTGGGGTTTTCTCAGGGATGGGAATGGAGGCGGTGTCAGGGTTGGGAACAGCGTCTGGTGAGGAAGGAGCCCTTGGAAAGGCCCGGGTGCTCTGAGCCGGGGGTCCTGGCCAGGGAGGGCAGGGTGCTGCAGGCTGGGGCATGACCGCACCGCCCTCCCGGCCGGCTGCCTCATCCCTGCAATTCCCTTTCATCCCAGGGAACCTGGCATGATTCGTGCGAGATAAAAATCAGCTGCTCGAGCCCTTCCAGATCGCAACTGGTTGAAATCCTGGGACTGCAGCCATGGGCTCTTAGGTTGGGGCGGAGGCTGTGGCTCCCGCCAGAAGGGGCAGGGACGGGCAGACTGAGCCTTATGAGGACAATCCAGGAGGATGTTTTGCAATGGCGAGCGAGCCGTGTCTTTCTGGGAACGGAGTCCAATGTCCCCAGAAGAATCTTCCGGCAAGCTGGCGCGGTTCTTGTTTTCGCGTTCGGCATTGACAGGGAGCATTGTGGTTTCACTGCACCGGTGTTTGTGTTGGCTGCTGCGACATATGCACAGATGTTTCAGGTAGAGAGGCAGACTTTCCAGCCGCTCCTCTGGGGCAACACATTGCTGGATTCGAGAGAGGGATCCCTGACCCTGCTCTCCTACGTGCCCGGCCTTACTCCGCCCCAGGGATTCCAACTAGCTCAACGTGCATCGACGTAACTTTAGAAGAAGATTCACCTTCATTTAATGAGTTTTAACTTTAGAATCGTTGCGTTCCCTGAAGTCTCCGACGTCTGAAGGATCTGTCCTAGGGCCACAGGCAGAATACGGGCACGGATTAGTGGGCAAGCACACTCAGTGAGCGGTCGGTGCACAATGGGGAAAAAGCTAGGAACGACCTACCTGCCCCACAATGGGGGATGGTTAGATCCTAGCAAAACCACAGGAAGAAATGGGCTGTTGGGCAATCCCAGAATAATTGTTTTCCAGGAGAACAAACTGACACGGGAAAATTCTCATGGCTTGAAATGAAACTACGTTCTCAATGGTAAATAATGGGAGGAGTTCACATAATCACATCTCAGATGTGTTGAGGTGTGTGCACGCACAAGGGTGTTTTAGAGGATATAAGGAAATCCCCTGAAATGTGACTAGCAACTCTCTGGGGAGTGGGATTTTTATTCTCTGTTTTATCCCTTTATTTCCCACACTTTCTGCTTATTTTCCAAATTTTCTACTTGAATGACATTTAACCTCAGATAATAATCAGGGAACGGAAATGCTATTTTAAAAGAGGGGGTGTCTCTTTGAGTGGTCGGGATCTCTTTTGTCCTTTCTCCTTTTATTGCCCTGAATTTCCAACAGGAACATAGTGTTCTTACAAAGGGTAGATGTAGTATTCATTTTATTTTCTGGGGAAAGAAGGGAATTTACGTGAAATGAAGTAACATGAAAGCAACACAACTTCAGAGAAGGAAGAAATTAGCGGGGGGCGGGGGGGGGGGGAATGGCGGGCATCCATGGACTGATTCTTGCACCACGGCCATGGTCATAACCCCGAGCTCCTGAAAGATATTAAAATACAAAGCGCGTGGGGCGCCTGGGTGGCGCAGTCGGTTGGGCGTCCGACTTCAGCCAGGTCACGATCTCGCGGTCCGGGAGTTCGAGCCCCGCGTCAGGCTCTGGGCCGATGGCTCAGAGCCTGGAGCCTGCTTCCGATTCTGTGTCTCCCTCTCTCTCTGCCCCTCCCCCGTTCATGCTCTGTCTCTCTCTGTCGCAGAAATGAATAAACGTTGAAAAAAAAAATTAAAAAAAAAAATACAAAGCGCACAGAACGAAACGCCAACTAGAAGAAAAGATTAACCTTCTCAGGTCTTCAAAAGCACAAAAGCAAGAGTTTGTTTGTTTCTTGCTCAAGAAGTTCCCCTTTTCCCACCTCCCCCTGCTATAGTCTGAAACCAGAACGAGCTGCAATAATTCTCAAGGTGTCCTAGCATTCTGCTAACCTCTTCCCAAAGTCCATTTTCCCGTCTGGATTTTTTTTAAATATGCAATTTATTGGGGCACCTGGGTGGCGCAGTCGGTTAAGCGTCCGACTTCAGCCAGGTCACGATCTCGCGGTCCGTGAGTTCGAGCCCCGCGTCAGGCTCTGGGCTGATGGCTCGGAGCCTGGAGCCTGTTTCCGATTCTGTGTCTCCCTCTCTCTCTGCCCCTCCCCTGTTCATGCTCTGTCTCTCTCTGTCCCAAAAATAAATTAAAAAAACGAGAAAAAAAAATGAAAAAAAAGATATGCAATTTATTGTCAAATTGGTTTCCATACAACACCCAGTGCTCATCCCAATCCCAACAAGTGCCCTCCTCAATGCCCGTCACCCACCCACCCCTCCCTCCCACCCCCCATCAACCCTCAGTTTGTTCTCAGTTTTTAAGAGTCTCTTATGTTTTGGACCCTCCCTCTCTAACCTCTTTTTTTTTTTTTTTCGCCTCACTGGTCTTCATCTGGGTGCCTGGCTGTGGCCTGCCTCCCACAAAAAGCCACCTCCAGGCCCCTGACGTGCTCCTATACCAAAGATGCACACGACCGGCACATCCTTAGTCGTATCTCATGCCAACATTCTGATGAAGGGACATTATTCTTATCCCCATTTTATAGAATGGGAAACTGAGGCTCAGAGGAATAAAGGAACCGATACAAGTTCCCCCAGCCAGGAAGTGATGGAGCCGGATGTCGGTCTACGTTCTTCGAAACCTTTACGGAATCTGGCAGGTGATAGCGGAGCCCTGGGCTGAGCGAGAGCCCCCGAGAGGCATTTACCTGGAAACCAGGTAAAAACTCTGATGCCAGGAGGCAAGGGGTGTGCAGTGTATTTAGCTTGGCCGATGGGCAGAAAACAAAGATCACAGAGGGGCGCCTGGGTGGCTCAGTCGGTCGAGCGTCCGACTTGGGCTCAGGTCATGATCTCACGGTGTCTCTGAAATCAGGGCTGTGTCAACAACCTCACAGGTGCCCCTGGCAGGTGAGAAGGGGATAGAACACACCTCTTCTCCCGGCCTGGGGCTGGCCGAGCAAGAAAGCTATAAATCAAGTGATTGCAACACGGGAGCTGTCTGAAACACAGCCCGGTAATAAACAGCCGGTCGGAGATTTTTCTTTTTCTTCTTCTTCTGAAACTAATCCGTTCAGTATGAGTCACTTCGTAGAAGCCAAGGCCATTCCCCTGGAAGTGATGGTACACTGAGTAATCTTATCAATGGGCCCATCTCGAAGGCGACTCCCAGCCTCCAGAAGATTCCAAGGAACCTCGTCATCACCCAACCAGCCCGGGCTCCAGGGGGTCCGAATTCAGTGGTCGTGGCAGGACTGGCAGATAAAACACAACACAGACTTGTCCTGAAAAAGTATGTGTTGTTTTGTCTGAAATTCAAATTTAACTGGCCTCCGGTCCCGTATTTTCCCTGCAACCCTGCCTGTATATCATTCTTGGTTTTTGCGCAAAAGTAACACACGCCTAGCAAACCTCAAATCTCTAGAAGACGGACCTCCGAAACTGAATCTTGACCCTGTCAAGGTCTTGCCTAAAATACTAACCAGTTCCGGGGCACCTGGATGGCTCGGTTGGTCAAGCGTCCAACTGTTGATCTCAGCTCACATCGTGATTTCACGGTTTGTGAGTTCCAGCCCTGTACTGACAGACAGCCTGGAGCCTTCTTGGGATCCTCTCTCTCTCTCTCTCTCTCTCTCTCGCCCATCCCCCACCTGTGCACGTGAGCTCTCTCTTTCTCAAAATAAATCGGCCTTAAGAAAAAATACTAGCCATTCGCCATCACTCATAGCAATGGTTTGCAAACTCTGAGTATGCGTCAGATACCCTGGAGGGCTGTGGATCCCACTGCCATTTTTCTATGCGGTAAGTCTCGGGTGGGACCCCAGAATTTGCTTTTCTTTTTTTTTTTTTAATTTTTTTGGTAACGTTTATTTATTTTTGAGACAGAAAGAGACAGAGCATGAACGGGGGAGGGGCAGAGAGAGACGGAGACACAGAATCCGAAACAGGCTCCAGGCTCCGAGCTGTCCGCACAGAGCCCGACGCGGGGTTCGAACTCACGGACCGCGAGATCACGACCTGAGCCGACGTCGGCCGCTTAACCGACTGAGCCACCCAGGCACCCCAGAATTTGCATTTCTAACAAGTCCCAAGATGCTTGTCTTGGGTCCATACTTTGAGATCTGTGTTCTTAGGGTACAGACCAGCCCTCCAACATTCTCCACAGACATTCCCTACATGCCTCTCACAGTCGAGCTCCCGCCAACCCCTCGCAACTCCTCCTCGCTCACCTGGCTCCCTGACCTCCCTGCAGTTCCTCAAGAGAACTCGTCTCTAGTCCCCGCAGGGCCTTTGCACATGCTGTTCCCGGCCCTGCCCTTTGCCCCACCCCATCCCTTTTCCTCTAGGAGGGGAGGTAGTATAATTACTCCCATTTTGCAAACGTAGAAGAGGCTCTGAGTCAAATTGATAATAAGAGGTGGAATCGGGGACTTAAAAATCTCATCTGCGTGTTTCTTTTCTGCCTCACCACTACCTCCCCAGACTGGATGTATTTCCTTCTATTTTGAGCCTTTCTTGAAGGTTGGTTTTCGTAAGATTGTTGCTTGAAAGCCACATAGTTGCCCTCCAACCCAATCCCGTGAGATTTCGTACTTTGGGATTTGGGAAACACGTTTAAGGTCATTCTTTGACACCCTTCAATCCCCTCTCGATGTCTCCATGTCTGTCTGAACTCCAGGGCTGGGCCCCCCATTCCCAACTCCCCCGCCCCCCCCCCCCACTCCTGAAGCCTACAGTGTTCTGACACTTAACGTTGCCATAGCAACTGAACGCTTGTTGCCTGAATCCCTCCCTATTGGTAGGATGACATCAACTTCCTGCCTTCTCTTAGAAAATAATTTCAGCTCCTGGCGTCCGCCAGTGAAGTGGGGCCAGGACTTGGGTCCAGTGGGTGAATGGGACCCAGGTTGTTGAGTTAGGAAGGCCAAGAGGCTTATTCGGTGCCCGTGCTCCTCTTCTGTGGGTTTCCCTGGTTCTCAGAAGCTGTGGTTTACCTTCCTGCTTTCCAATCGATTCATTCATTCATTCATTCTTTCTTTCGGCAAAAACTGTATCGAGTATCTATCATGTATTTGACTCTGTGCTAATTGTTGGGGACACATTGACCCTGTCTCATTCCTCATGGTAGGCGGCGCCTGGTGGGGAATAAATGCACTGATGGTGTGTGATAGGCAAGAGGTGGGTTCAGTCCCCTCAGAGGGGGATTTGACCCAGGTGGGGCACTTGAGGAGGGCTCCACTAAGGAAGTGAAGGTTGAGTCAGGTGGTGAATGCCCTCCGGTAGATGGGACAGCCGCACAGGAAGGGGCAGCTTCCTTAGAAGGCACAAATGAAGATGTCAGCCAGGGATGAAATCTCATCTGAACACTCAACTGGGGAAGCATCCACTTCAAGGCTCACACAGTGTTTGTTGACAGGATTCAGTCCCTGGTGGGTTGTTGGGCTGAGCTCATCAGATGCCTTCTGGGTGTTGGCTGGAAACCGCCCTCACTGGCCCATCATGGCAGCTGGCTCTCCCAAGGTCCACAAGGTGAGAGGGCCATAGAGAGAGTCTATGGTCACAATTTTTGTAACCTGATCACAGAAGCGACATCCCATCACCTTTGCGGTGGGTCTGACGTGTGTCGCCAGGCCAGCCCACACTCACAAGGAGGCGCTCACACAAGACATGAGTACCAGGAGGTGGGGGCCATTGGGTGCCATCTTGGAATCTGTCTTCCACGCGGAAGGAAACGCAAGAGACTCACGCGAGCCGATGAGTGAGCAGGAGAATTCCAGAAAGTCATAAGTGAGGGAATAAGAGTGCAGCACCCATCAAATGACAGAGGAATGAATGACCCATGAGGACAGGACCGGCCACTTTGGCCTGTACCACTAGTTTTCTGCCTGGGCCCCAGGACTCTACGGTACTGAGTAAACAGTTACGAATGTAGCTGTTTGTCTGGATGTGATATCCTAAGAAACCACGAGGCAGGGGCCAAGTCTCGCTTTCTGCTTCCAGACCAAGGTCCCATCTACCGGAATGCTCCACTGAATGGGTGTATTTCCTGTTTGGGGTTTTTCTCATTTATTTTTATTTTCCTAAAAGCCACTTACTGAGTTTTCTTAGTTCTGGGTTGGGTATTTAGTGGTTGCTTGGGTTCACGTCTTTTGGGGAATTAACAAGAAAGTTTCCAGGAATACAGTTTCAGGACATTTTTCCCCCCTTTCCCTGAGCAAAGGCACACGCATTCATCTCCAGAGAGACACAAGCACCCTTTCATGGAAACGGAAAGATCAGGAGGTTATTTAATAAGCTCTCAACTGCTTGCTGCTTCCCCATTTTTTTTGTAGCCCGGAAAACAGGACCAGAGTTTGACTCTTTGAAAGCATTTGCTGTTACCCATTCCCCTCCAGCCCCGAACTGTCCCCGGGAGCCAAGTGGCTCATAGCGGTGAGAGGACAGACCGAGGGTCTTGGGGCTTTGCTCCGATGCTCCTGTAGCTGGTGTTCTCCAGCAAGAAAGGAAAGTGCGGACAGGGAAGAAACAAGCAAGCCAAGTGAACATGTCACAGTACAAGTCAAACCCAGAGAGCCCCCTGCCCCCCCACAGCCCGGGTGCCATTCGCTTCCACTGGTAGTTCCCTTTCCAGGCTGTCCTCTCGTCTACCTCCTTACTGCCACTTCCCTGGGCCAGATTTCCCACCTCCGGCACGAGGGGGACCTTTGGGCAGGATACTTCTCTGTGGTGGGGGCTGTCCTGGGCATTGTGAGATATTTAACACTTCCCTGCCTTCTAGATGCCACGTGCAGTGCTCTCCCCCACAATCTGGCAACCGCCAATGTCTTCAGATATCGCCAAATGTCCCTTGGCGGAGGGGGGCGGGGTGGAGCGGACCAGGGGGCTGGGGAGCAAAGGCACCCCTCCTTGAGGAGTGTTAGCTTAGTCCAAGAGCTCGCCTGCCCTGCCCGGACTCCCCCAGCCCATCCCGGCTTCCGCCACGGCCCCCTAAGTGCTTTGCCCATGTAGGCACTCAACACCTTGATGGCATGACTGGAGGACAGTGCCTGTATCGTCAGGGTCTAGGACAATGTCGTAGGTGCTCAATAAATATTTGCAGGATGGTGACAAGTTCCTGTGGGAGGGACCCAGCTCTGTGGCTTACAGCCAGATTCAGGTGCTTTTGTTTCTCCTGTGTTTGAGCCGGAGAAACCAGTGTTCGGGATGGTTAAGAGGCTCTTTCCGGGACCTTCCACAGGCAGACCTGGAATTCTGACACAGGTACGTCTGACCTCAAAGCAAACGTGGATTCAAAGAAGTTTTCCTGAAAGACCGCCCGAGATCCCATGTGAAGCAGGAACGAAGTCTATAGAAAGTGGATCAAATCACGTCAGGTTCTTTCCTCTGCCACCTTGAGGGACAGGTGACAAGTGTCCTCCTCCCTCTGGGTCTCGGTTTCCCCCTTTCAAACATGCGGAGGCTACGGTGCTCTCTCTCGAAGCATTGCTGGAGCTCGAAAATGCCCGGATTCCGGTTCCCCCTGCCGCCAGGGGTAGCCAGGGCCGCACCCGGCCTGGGCCACCGTGGATGACGACCGGGAGGCACTTCTGCCTTTGCCAGGGAGGCGGGACCCTCACCGCTGACTGTGCTCCGTGCACATTTGGTTTCAATTCTCCCAACGCTTTTGCACATGTTGCTGTCGTGATGAGATAAAATCAAGCAAATGTAAACGGAGAGCCGAGAGAGCCTGGGAAAACTCAAGAGGAAAAAGACAGCTTGCGGTTGTTGGAACCACCCCTGGGTCTCCCAGGGGGCGTGGGGGGTGTACCTGGGGCCGATGGGTGAGCCGGGCTCCCCCGTGACCGCCCAGGGTCGGGGCCGGCAAGGGGTGGCCCTTCTGAACCCAGCCACTGTTTCCCAGCCCAGAGACCCCAGAGGGCTTGGGGATCCAGGGGCCCCGGATATTTTCTAAGAGGCGGGAAGGGCTGCACAAACCCCCTTACTGGTTAGCACCCGGCAGGGCCACGCGCTCAGATGCAGCCTGGGGACTGGGGCAGGGACTGGGCAGGGACTGGGCAGGGACTGGGGACCGGCCAGATCTCCCGAGTTCTCAAACAAACCCAGGAATTTACATTCTTGTGTGAAGCCTTCTAGTTCTTAAATGTCAGGACGCCACCAGGGGCCAAACCAAATGCACCGGCTGATCCCATCGGGTCTGTGAGCCTCCAGGCTGCCGCCCTGCCGTTACCCCTGCTGTGACCTTCTCAGATCGACCCCTTGCTCGGGGACATACATGTATTTGTCATGTAACGAGGGACTACCTCGGACCAGATAGAGACTTCGTCCGCTCGGTCCCATAAACGGCCCTGCAAGTATTCTGGGTACTACTGACGTCTTCCCTTTACAGATGGGGAAACTGAGGCACAGCATGCCCTTCAGTAATGTACAACCCCCGAACAAGCAGTTCCTCCCCTCTGAGCCCCCGTTGACTCAGCTCAGTGAGTCGTTGGTCAATGGAAACCATAGTTACAGACATGGGGGGTCCTGGGGGCGAAACGAGAGGCCAGGGGCGGCCAGTGCCGTGTGCCCACGTAGCTCACGTGTTCATGGCCTCCAGCACCAGACATCTGTCCCGGGTTGAGCTGAGGTCCCTCCCCAAATTCACCTGTTGAAATCCTAACGTCAGCCCCCCAAATGGGAGCTCCTTTGGAAATAGGGTTGTTGCGGATGTAATTCGTTCCATGAAGCGGACGTCACGGCCGCGGACGGTGGAAGCCTCATCCAGTGGGACTGGTGTCCTTCTGGAAAGGGGGGAGTTGGACACAGGAGGACGCCTGGTGAAGGCAGGAGTGATGTCGCCACAAGCAAGCAGCCACCGGAAGCTGGGAGGGAGGCTTGGAGCCACTCCTTCCCTACCTGCCGGCACTTGATCTTGGACTCGGCAGCCCCCAGAGCCGGGAGACAACAGACACCTGTCGTCAGAGCCACTCAGCCCTTTGTTACGGCAGCTCCAAGAAACTCAGAGATCATTCCACGGCTCCACTCCGATCCGTCACAGTTCCATCGCTCCTGCTGGTGTGTTAAAATACAAACATTGGGGGGCACCTGGGTGGCTCGGTCGGTTAAGCAGCCGACTTCAGCCAGGTCACGATCTCGCGGTCCGGGAGTTCGAGCCCCACGTCAGGCTCTGGGCTGATGGCTCGGAGGCTGGAGCCTGTTTCCGATTCTGTGTCTCCCTCTCTCTCTGCCCCTCCCCCGTTCATGCTCTGTCTCTCTCTGTCTCAAAAATAAATAAACGTTAAAAAAATTTTAAAAAAATACAAACATTGGTTTTCTATTCTTTTTTTTTTTTTTCAAGTTTATTAGAGTACCTGCTCTCTAAAGCACCGTGCTGGACGCCGGGGTGGGGCAAAGGTGTGCCTCCCACATTCAAAAAGTCTGCCTCCGTGGTACCCGGAACAGGGGGAGGGAGCATTTTGGGGTGAGGGGCTCTCTCTCATTGTCTTCTGGGTGTGCTGTCGACCAGTGGTTCTCAGCCAGGGAGATTTGGCTCCTTCCCCCCGTCCTCCCCCTCCTCATCTTCCTCCTCCTCCTCTCCCCCTCCTCCTCCCCCTCTTCCTTTTCCTCCTCCGTGCCCCCCTCCTCCTCCCCCTCCTCTCCCTCCCCCTCCTCCTTCCCAGGGAGCATTTATCAATATCTGGAGCCATGTGGGTTGTTACAACTGGGGGCAGGGTGCTCCCTGGGTAGAGACCAGGGGTGCTTTCAAACATCGTGCAGTGCACTGGACAGGCCCCACCACAGAGGATGACCCGGCCCCCGTGTCAACAGCATCACAGCTGAGAAACTCTGCCGCAGACACACAGGGCTGAGGACGCTGCTGTGCCCCTGGCCTGACCTTGGCCCGGCCCTACCCCACTCCGAGCCCCAGACCCCTCATCTGTACGTTGGGCCGGCCACTCATGAGTCGCCTGAGGGCTCCGTGACACCTCGGGTCCTGGCCCTGAGCCTGACACAGAGCAGCTCAGCAGACACCCCTTCTTTCCACTTCTCCCTTCTCAGCGGGGATGCTGCGGCGAAGAAGCCTGCTTTTACGTACCTGCTTCCCCCAGACAGAACGCTTCATATGAAGATAAAACGTGTCCCATAAATTCTGATTAAACGTATCTTAAAAGAGCTCTGTTGTATTTCCTTGATTCTAAGATGCCGTCGGTTGTAACACAGATCCCAACTTAACAAGAGCTTTTCGGGTGGCTCAGTCACTGAGGCGTCCGACTCTTGACTTCGGCTCAGGTCATGATCTCACGGTTCACGGGTACGAGCCCTTTGTCAGGTTCTGCGCTGACAGCATGGAGGCCGTTGCGGCCCCAGACAGCACTGGCAAATCCGGTAACTTCTAGCGGACTCTCTTCCAGCTTCTCCTTTTGAAGAGCAAGGGAACCTTCCCCAGAAGCCCTCAAGCGGTTCATCGGTCAGAACTAGGTAAGTACGCGCGGCTGGGGCAATGGCTGGCCAAAAGAATGGGGTCGTGGTTGGCTTAGAACAGTTGGGACTGACCCTCGAGCTGGGGACGTGGTCGCCTTCCCAAAGTGTGGTTCCTGGACAAGCTAAGGGGTATTAAAGTGATAAGGGGAGTATCGGGTTGAGTAGGCAGCCGCCTTTACGTGCCCGATAAATATTGGGCGAATAAATGATTCACAGTCTGGTCTCAGCTTTCACTGTGAAGAATCAGGAATCAGTGTCTGCTGAGGGTGATGCGGGGTGGGGAGCAAGTCAGCCATCCCCCCCAAAGACCTCCAAATTAGGTGAAAATCCATGAAGGGGGAATAAACAAACAGAACATGTAGATGGAGGGAGGGAGGGAGGGAGGGAGGGAGGGAGGGAGGGAGGGTTGGGTGGACAGTTGGATGGATGGAGGGATGGGTAGATGGTTGGATGGACGAATGGACAGGTGAATGGATGGAGGGGTTTATGAAATGGAACTAAACTGATAAACAGAGAGAAACAGAAGCTGAGTGGCGATCTATCTATCTATCGATCGATAGATAGCAGGATATAGAAGGATATAGAAAGATGTGGAGAGATCTCCTTTTAGGCATGCATAATCCATTAAGGCAAAAGATAATGCACCTTGCATATAGTGCCACTCAAATTCGTTCCCAGAGAAGGTCACCCAAAGAGTTTCTTTGCAGAAAATTGGTAATCCCATTGCGATTTCCTGGTTAAAGGAAAGGTTAGCCAAACACTCAGAGAAATGGGCCCTTTCACAGAGAGGCAGCGCTCTGAAAGACACTCTTTTCTTCTCTCGTCGCTCAGGTAACTTCTGGAAAGGGTCTACCGTGGTGCAATTTAGAAACAAAGCGTGACCATTTCGTTACTCACTGTCTCCGCTGTCACTGTCCCCTGTAACTGGCTGGGTCTGTCCACACCCAGAGGGGGACCCCACTCTCAGGAAAGGGAACGAGGTGGTCTCCAAGACTTTGCCTCGCCTGATCGTGCTAACGAGTTGCCGGCTTGTAGTGGAAATCTGTCACCAGCTGCCCCTCGTCTATCCCTTGCTGCTTCTAGAAAAGAGTGCGGCCAGTACCCTTGGGTTGCCCCTCCCCGCTTCTCGGGCTGTGTGACCCTGAAAGAGTTAAGGAATCTCTCTGCACCTCAGTCTGCTCATCTGCATATGGGGCTATCTGTCTTATCTTCACCACCGTGCGGCTGGGCGGATTAAATAGAATAAAGCCTATACAGCGCTTGGCATGGTGACCAGACATCGGCGTACTGGCCATTGGTACGGGTTCCACGACATCATTTTTTGTGGCTGCATAGCATCTCGTTACACGGCTGGGACTTGATTCGCTTATTCAAACTTTTGCTATCTGACACCTGGGCTTTTGTTTTTCAATAAACAATGCAGCGGGGCGCCTGGGGGGCTCAGTCGGTTAAGCGTCCGACTTCAGCTCAGGTCACGATCTCGCGGTCCGTGGGTTCGAGCCCCACGTCGGGCTCTGTGCTGATGCCTCAGAGCCTGGAGCCTGCTTCCGATTCTGTCTCCCTCTCTCTCTGCCCCTCCCCCGCTCGTGCTCTGTCTCTCTCTGTCAAAAATAAATAAAACATTAATAAAATACTAATAAATAAACAAGGCAGCAACAAAAGCCCTTGTGCCAAAAACTGAAATAGGAAGTCGCGTCTGGGGGTCTGCCTTCTGCCTCCATAGAAGAAACTGGGAATCGGCCGAGAGAATGTCAGGCTGAGCCACACCAGACCCCCAGCCCCGTGCAGCTTTCTTCTCCTCGAGAGAATTTAGTCCAAGAGATCTTCTTCTTTTCGTTCCTGCTAGCTCAACTGCAGCTCCAACCGTCAGAGACAGCATGGGCAAAACCAACGCTCGCGTGTGTGTTTATGTTTGGATTTTCTTCTGTGACTCACTGTGGGCTAGAGGTCGTCAGACCAACACAGCGCACTCCTCGGAGAGAGGAAAAGCAAGTAACCGGAGAGGCTCCCTCCAGGAACAGTCCTTGGGGCTTTGGAACCTGCGATAGGACTGGATCCTTTGGTACAACTCTTGGAGATCACACTTAAAAAAATGTTTCTCGTGGCAAAGTACACATCAATACGACAAATAAAATTTGCCGTTTAATTCCGGGTCATCAGTTAAAGTTGCGACGTCGTGCAGCCGTCACCACTGACGGTTTTCAAAACCTTTTCATCACCCCAAACAGACACTCCGTGCCCAGTAAGCAATTAATCCTTCGTCTCTTCCCCAGCCGTTACTAACCGGAATACCCCTTTCCTCTCTCTAAATTTGCCTGCTCTAGATGTTTCCTACCAGCAGAATCATACAACGTTGGTCCTTTGTGTCTGGCTTATTTCATTCGGCATGATGGTTTCAGAATGCAGTTGCATGGTGTCAAAACTTCTCCCTTTTAACGGCTAAATAATACTCGATGTATACACCGTATTTGGCTCGTTCGTTCATCTGTTGATGGATGAACAGACGAACAGATCTGTTGATGGGCTGTTTCCACCTTCGGGCTACTGTGAATAGTGTTGCAACGAATATGGATGTAGAGGTGTTTGTTTGAGCCCCTGTTTTCGGGGGTGGGGGCACATATCTACCTAGAACTGCTGGGTCGTATGGTCACTCACACGCGTAACTTCTTGAGGAAGTGCCAAACTGGTTTCCGCAGTGGCTGCGCCATTTCACGCTCCTGGCAGCAATGTCTCAAAGTCCCTGTTTCTTCCCATCCTCATCAACACTTGTCTTTCTCTCTAAAGACTTATTATTATCGTCATCTTAGTGGGATGAAATGGTGTCTCATTTTGGTTTTGATCTGCATTTCCCTAATGACTAATGACTAATGACAGTGACACTATTTTCAGGTACCTCCTGGCCCTTTGTACATCCTCTTTGGAGACGTGTCTATTACGTCCTTTGCCCATTTTCTAATCGGCTTTTTTGTTGTTGGGTTGTCGGAGGTCTTTATATAGTCTGGGTATAAAACCCTCACCAGATACATGCTTTGCAAATATTTTCTCCCACATTGTACCCTGTTTCGGTTCCTTGATATTGTCCCTTGATGCACAAAAGGTTTCGATTTTGGTAAATCCAACTTACCTATTTTTATTTTGTTGTTCATGCCTTTGGTGTCACACCTAAGACTCCATTGCTGAATCCAAGGTTGAAGGTCATTCTGAATAACTAACGATCGCTTGTCTCTCAAGCTCTATTGTAAATTTCCTGTGAACGAAGGTGGCGAGTCTCCTGGTCTACCCGGTGGCCTGGGTCGACTGGTAGGTAGGTAGACAAGTAAATCTAATTGTATCTACTTATTTATGTAGCCAGTTTAGCAAACTCTTCTCTTCTCCATCTCTGGTCACTGCCCTCTGGTCTTAGGGACCGTTCCCGAGATTCAGGATGGCCCATCATAATAGCCTATGGCCCTGGCATTAGGTCCAAGGGGTTGCCATGGAACCCAAGCTGGTCCGATGAGACCTTCTCTGGGACTGATAGGCACTTGCTGGGAGAACAAAATCTGTTGGCGTTGGAGCTGCCAAGCTGGAACTGCGGGCAGCCGTGCTCTTCACTGAAGGAAGTCCCTCTTGCTGGAGGCAAGAATGAGGCAGAGACGCACAGCAGGTTGAGACCGGCAGAGATGGAGATAGGAGGCTGGAGGGAGAGTCATGGGGCCGGGAATCCCCCGCTCCCTCCCAGGGGCCCTGATTCCTTCAGCTTGTCCTTGTACCTCGTGAGCAGGTCCCAGGGCCCCTCCAGTGACACAAGCCAGTCCTGTCCCTTTCTCTTGCAGCTCTTTAAGGGCGGATTTTGACCACTCGCAACTGGAACCACCCTCATGGATCCCCCTCTTTCGGATGCATCAACAACCGAATACATATCAGTTCCTGGTTCCCGTGCCTTTACTTCTCCGAATCCTCCGCCCACATCCCTCTCTCAAACTCCAGTTCCACGACACCTCCTCCCTGGAGCCCACCTGCTCCCTCCACTCCCCCCAACCTCCTAGGCAGCGTGGGCTGATTCCTCCCGTGGACCCTCACGTCAGCCACGACACCGCAGACATGTACCATTCTGCTCACGTGTCTCTCCCCTCCGGACCGTGGGCTTTCGGTGGACAGCCGCCGTGT
Source organism: Prionailurus viverrinus (assembly GCF_022837055.1). Taxonomy (NCBI): domain Eukaryota; kingdom Metazoa; phylum Chordata; class Mammalia; order Carnivora; family Felidae; genus Prionailurus; species Prionailurus viverrinus. The sequence goes on from NC_062563.1 coordinate 6,052,827, forward strand.
CCCCGCGGCAGGATCTCCAGCATCGAAGCCGGGGTCAGCGCGTCAGGGGAAGCTCACTAGCTCCCAGCAGAATGTCTGAACTGGGGCTCGCAGGCAGACAGACCAACGCTGGGCCCCACCGCTTACTTGCCCCGTGAACTCTGAGCAGGTGAAAACAGGTTGATGACAACGGCAACTCCTTCCCAAGGCCGCGTGCGGTTTAGTGAGTGTTTTCGGAAGAAAGGGCGCACGGAGATCCCTCCCTGGAGGGACAGTGGCCAGCGGAGGTGAAAACACAGGATCTGACATCAACGCAGATCTCAGCCCTGCATCTTAGGTATCAGCTGTGTGACCCTATTCAAGTTAGCTACCTGCTCTGTGCCTCAATTTCCTCCTCTCTACGATACGGACCAATAATTGTGTCTGTCTCCTCGGGTCTGGTGAAGAGCAACGAGACGGCACAGGAGGAGGTGCGTCAACGGCAAGCTCATGGCCTCTCGCCTGCAGAGACCCCCCCCCACCCCCAAAACCGCCCAAGGTGCTGGGCAGGGGCCCTGCAATGGCTTCGCATGGGCGCGTTTTTGTAAAATCTGCAGAAGTTCAATGATCTCATTGTGATCTGTTCCAGCCACAAGGCTGCACTCTGAGTGTCCTCTCCTCACGTCCCTGTGTCAGGTGGATACTTACCGGATGCACTGAGGTTGAGATTGGCAAGCTCGGGCTGCACGGTCCAGGGTCGGGATAGGACGAGGGAAGCCGGCACCTTGGGTGCAGAACGGAAGGAGGCGTTGGCAGGACCCTGAGAGTGGACAACCTCCAAGGTCCAACACACCTCACCCTACCTTCCTCCCTCCTTCCATTTTCTTTCTTTTTACTACATCGAGAAATAGAGTCACCAACAAGGAAACGTCTCAGAAGCCCTACTGTCACTCTCCTGCCTCCGCTAAGTCCTGCCTGAGTCCAAGTTTACTAGAAGGGCCAGAAAGGAAAAGAGGGGGGAAAAAAAAGGCCACTTTTCATCGCCTCTAAATGGCTGCGTTTAGCACGTATATAATTGCAGCCGCCTTCAAATAAAGAAATCACTTAGTGCTCTCCAAGAAATCCCAAGAATCTTAATACTCCCAGCTCACCAGGCAATCTGAGTTAAAGAAGAAAAAAAAAAATCAGGAGAAATCCAAAACTTTCATGTGAAGTTTTAGTTTGACTTGGAACATTTAATTTATTTAAAAATAGAAATGTAAATGCACTCCGTATGTTTTCCTCCCCGTCAGGAGCTCTCTCTTCTGCTCTGACTGACTCATTAACAAATTAACATGTTGTGATCGTGCTGTGAAAAGTTACAGCATAATTGTTACAGCCCCGGTCCTGAGGGTCTGGAGCTGTGCTTCCCAAACTCTTTTATGGAGTACAAATTAGATGCTTTTCATATATGCTATCTACTTTTAATTAAAATTTGCCCTCAAGCTATCCTTCACAGCTTTGAAGTTGCTAGAGTTTTGTCATCTTGGGATGCTGAACATTTGCAGTTGATAATGTCAAAATCTGTACCCATGGAAACCGCTTCCTGACTGCTTCTGCCCGGGACAAGCTCAAATCTGCTGGAGTTTTGATTTCAACGTGGTCCAAGAATTGTTGTCTGTTGAGAGAAGGGGTCTTCCTCTGTGGGCAAAGTTGGCATTTGGAGATGGTAACTGGAGAATGATTAGCAGAGGTCTCTGACTTAGGCGATGGCAGCACGATCTTCAAATGTTTGCGTTTTCATCTGTCTCTAGTAGAAAGAAAATCATCATGATCCCACGCTCTATTGAAACGACCCAAGGAGACCTAGAAATTTGGAGAAACGAAGAAAACCACCACTCCCAAGGCGATACAATTGTACCTGAGCTCAGCCCCGTCACCAACGCATGCTGGGAAGATTTTTTTTTTTTTTTAAGTAAACACGTTTTAAAAGTTATGGGCAAAAGGTCATCAAGTCCTGAAGTTCTTGAGGTGGTTATAGGGAAAGCGTTGCTAAGCCAGAGCAAATGTTGAGGGTTCCCTTGGGAGCCTTGGGAAATGCCTTGGGAATCTTTTGGGGTCACACTCCCCACCCCCACTTCTCAGGGGGGCATGATACAATTGGGAGGAAAGTCATGAATGCCCCTCCCATGCCGGGATCCTCATATAAAGCATTAAGTCCTGGTATGGACCTAACTGCTCCCAGATAATGGGGTCTCTGCCCCGAGACCAAGGCGGAGATCATACAGGCCAGCTTGGCTGGAGGCCGTGTTTCTGCTCTGGACAGGGGTCGTGGTGTGGCAACAGCATGTCCTGTGCCTTTCTGGGAGATTTTATAGGCCTTCACAATGACCCCTGAAGGCATCTGATGGAAAGTTCTCTAAGGGCCGTGAACACTGTTGTCCTTATTGTGCATACCTGTGAGTGACTCTGAGGCCACAACCACATGCTGTAATTAAGAGGGTAAAGTAAGTTTCAAAGAGCTCGCTGGGTGGTGACTGCTCACCAGGACAACCATGGAAATCCTCAAACAGCTGGCCCCACGGAGACATCATATTCATTCATTCATTCATCGATCATTCATTCTACACAATCTTGTGGCTTCCCCATGTCTCTTCTTCCGTTAGCCAGAGTCAGCCTCTGTTGCTTGCACCCACAGGACTCTGACTGCCCCGTTACAAACACTGCGTCCCACCCACGGCCCCAGTGACGGCCCGCACTCCCCCCCCCCCCCCCCCCGGAAAGCTAGAACCCACTCTGGATCAAGAGAGGCTTGTGCATAGGAGTATGTGTGACAATGGCCTCCATTCTTCGTGGACACACACCATCTATCCAGCATCCTTCCTTTGGGAAAACACGTCTCTTCCGGTTGGTGTGGTCGAGGTGGACGGAAGTCAAGCGGCAGGAGAATTGTAACCCTTGCGGTCAGACTCCAAAGCCCCGAATTCTGCACCCGCCTCTGTGTCGCCACCGCTGGCCAGATTGTGACGTGGCTGTCCAAGCTCTCCACTTCAGCAACTTGCATATGTCTCCTCCAGGACGTGTTTGAGGCAAGCTGGGTCTCTGAGCATCACAAACACCTGAACAGGCCCAGTGAGCCCACATCTTCCCTCCTCCCGAGGTCCTGGAGCATCTGGTTCTGTGGTTCGGATTGGCTCCTTCCCTCAGGGCTATGGCGTCAGAACCAGGGCTTCCTTCTCATTGGCTGAACTACTCCCGAGAGGGGTGAGTCGAGCTGCTATTGGTGAAACGCTTCATACTACTTACTGTGGGAGAGTCATTTAATGAGACTAGAAATCAACGCGGTTGGGGACGCCAGACCCATACGGCGTTTTCCTCTGAGCCGTGGTTTGTGCGAAACCATATCACCCTCAACATCTGATACGTCAACACGATGAGATCTTTGCTTCTTTTTTTCAAGGGGACAGGAGTAAAAGAACACTTCCATACGCAAGTCCTATTGGTTGCCTATGGATGCCATAACAAATCGCCACAAATTGGGCGAGTCAGAACAACAGAAATTTATTTTCTTACAGTTCTGAAAGCCAGAAGTCCAAAGTCAAGGTTTTGGGAGAGCCACGCTCCCTCTGAAGGCTCTCGAGGAGAATATTCTCCTTCTTCCAGCCCCTGATGGCCCTGGGCGTCTTCGTCTCTTTGGAGATCCCCAACTGCACACGGCCTTCTCCTCCGGGTCCCACCGGGTGTCCTTTCTGTCGCTCATAAGAACATTCTCATTAGGCTTAGAGCCCACTCGAATCTGGTAGGATCTCCTGTCAATCTTAATCGTGTCTGCAAAGCTCCCGTTTCCAAATAAAGTCCTGTTTTGAGGTTCCAGGTGAACGTGGATTTTGGAGGGGCGCTGCCAACCCACCACACGAGGGGGTGCTCTCTTGACCTTTTCTCATCTCCAAAGATGGGGTGACCACCATCCGACCTCTAAGAGCTGCTCCCTCCCTTCCCGCAGCACTCAGCGCACAATGATTCTTCGAAAGGATCGGTGGGTGGGGCGCCTGGGTGGCGCCGTCGGTTGAGCGTCCGGCTTCAGCCAGGTCACGATCTCGCGGTCCGCGAGTTCGAACCCCGCGTCGGGCTCTGGGCTGACTGCTCGGAGCCTGGAGCCTGTTTCGGATTCTGTGTCTCCCTCTCTCTCTGCCCCTCCCCCGCTCATGCTCTGTCTCTCTCTGTCCCCAAAATAAATAAACGTTGGAAAAAAAAAAAGAAAGGATCGGTGGGGATCTGGCGGTTTCCCTGCTCTGAAAGAGAGGTGGGAATTAGAAGCGTTGTTCTCTCTCAGCTAAGTGATCGATTATGTAGAACAGGGGTCCGCCAACACCGCCCCAGGGCCAGGAGCTTATTTTGATGAATAAAGTTTTATTGGAACAGAACCTCGTTCGCTCATTGACGTATCACCTACAGCTGCTTTCATGCTGGGTGAGTTGAATGGTTGACACTGAAACTGTGTGGCCTGAGGGCTTAAAATATTTGCTGTCTGACCCTTTCCAGAAAGTTTTCCCAACCCCTGATGTAGAAAAGGAAAAAAACAAAAACAAAAACAAACCAAAACACAACTGAGTCCACCAGATGTCCGATTTTTTTTTCTCGGATAGGGAATCGGCAATTAGGAAAATCCCTCAATAAATGTGCAGAGGTGTGGCGGCGAGAGCCCAGAGGTAGTGTTAGAAAAAGACCAGACACGAGGTAGCTCTACACCAGCCATGGGGACGGAGGGAGGGAGACAGGACAGGAGGTGAGAAGCCGGTAGAAATGGCAACGAAGCTTTTTACGAGAAAAGCTTTGATTTAACCGCTTGTGTCAGGGCCACGTTAGCCTCCTGCGTCTTCCTGAACCTTCAGTAAAAAGTGCTGCGACACGGAGTGTGGCTTTATCGTTGGAAACTGGGGAAATGGTGGAGTTTCCCAGGCTGGACCCAGTCAGCACCGGAAGGACCCCGGGGGAACAGAGTGTTCGGGCTTCCCCAGGGCGCCAGGGAGGTCTGGGGAGACACGGGGCCCCCGGCCCCCACGAGCAGGAGGCTCTGCTAACACCGGGCCGAGAGGAGACGTCCCGCCTGCCCCTCCTGGGCCTCCCTTTGCAGGCTTCCTGCAGAAGCCGTCGCCCTCACCTGTCCCCTGAGATCACTCGGCCTCGTGGCTGCCACCAGCTCTGGGCCCGGCTCCCCCCGCTGGGCCTGCTCCCTGGGAAGACGTCCCCCGCCCAGGCTGATGTTCCAGGGCAGGTCTGGGGAAGGCTGGGAGTGTCCTTGACCGTGGAGCTCAGACAGCTCGCTGCGCAGGCGTTTTCCCCTTCCGGGAAGGGTGAGCGGTGGGGGCTGGAGACGGGCTGGGACTTGGAGGCAGGGGGCCTGGGCTTGAGCCCCGGCTCTGCTACCTGCCCGCCGGGTGACGCTGGGCAAGTCCCTGCGCCTCTCTGAGACGCAGCCCATCCGTCGCCCCCTGCTTTACGCAGTCCGCGTGTGCGTCTCATGAGAACAGGTACAAACTGTGGCGTGTATTTCTTGCGACTCTTACGAGAGCTGGCGGGCTCCCGGGCAAGGGCGAAGGGCCTGTGTGGGCCGAGGCTGGGGAACCCCTGTCAGGGCTGGGGAGGGGGGGGCGCGGTTGTCCCCCTCCCCGAATGTCCTCTGTCCTGCCGGCAGGCCTGCCCCCCCTCCCCCGCCCCAGAGTGTCCTCGTATCCCTCACCCATCTCCCCCAAGAAGGAAGGGACATCGAAGCCTACTGGGCTCAGGTAGCTGTTGCTAAAACTTCTGAAGGGAGATTTTAGTTTTTAGAAATGTGAAACCGTGCACACGCCACGCGTTTATAATATGGCAGGGGGAGGGGCGGGAACGCTAAGTAAAAAGCACCCAGAGGGGCGGTCGAGCATCCGACTCTCGGTTCCAGCTCAGGTCATGATCTCACGGTTTCGGGAGTTCAAGCCCCGCATCGGGCTCTGTGCTGGCAGCTCGGAGCCTGCTGGGGATCCAATCTCTCTCCCCCTCTCTCTGCCCCTCCCCCACTCACTCCGTCTCCGTCTCCGTCTCAAAATAAATAAAAAAAAAAAAATCACCCCAAAAGTCATGTACTTCTTCCATGGACTTGCAAGCTCGTTCTTTCCTCCCTGATTCCAGACGCCGTCTCCCCCACCCACCCGGTATTTGTGGGTCACCCCACATGCACGTTGGGCGTAAAGGTCAAACGTCCCCTCCTCGGAGAGCCCTGGGCGAACTTCCAGATCGCGTGGGTCCCCTGCACCCCCTCGACACCCCACGAATCTCTCTGCTTTATTTCCTCCAAAGCCAGGCTCGCAGGGAGAAGTCAGCCGGCCACCCCCTGTCTCCCCGGGGGGACCGTCCGCTCCACGAGGGGGGCTCGTGGCTTGCTTGGTGGCCGCGTTGGGCCCGGGCCTTGGCACCTAGGAGGGCTCAGTCAACACTCGTCGAACGCATGAAGGGTCCATCGGGCCATCTGCGACATGAGGGTCCCCATTTCTCGGCGGCTCGACTCGGAGCACAGAGTTGCAATCTGGTTGCCGCCTCCTGGGTTGTTTTTGAGGTTTTCCGTAAGGAAAATCTGATCCGTATGTTTCTGGCTCGTCTGTCCCTTTCCTCCCTCGGCCGTGGTTCTTGGGGAGACAGCCCCTCACGTGCGAATGTTTGCCTCGGAGAAAGAACACCAGCACCTCTGCTAACAGTGAATGTGGGTAAGCCCCCCAATGTCAATTGTCGTCGCACCTGGGCTCCCAGGAGGTCAAGAGCGAACACCCTGGGGGCCTCACCCGATTGCCCGCATGCATCGCCCCCCAGCCCCTGGCGGTGGGGAAGGCAGCTCCCCCCACCCCGAGCTGGGAGGCCCTCTTCAGGGGGGACCACGGCCACCGACCTGAAAGCTGGCGAGGAGGGGGAGCCCGCAAGACTGTCACTCGGCCGAGAGATAAATATTTCACAAGGGACGCTTAAAAGGAAGGGGGCAGGAGGTAGGCTGCCTCCTCTCCACCGCTCCCCTCCAACTTTCATGTTCCCTAGCCTGTAATTAGCGGTGTCGACATTTGAATGACACACGTCTTTAAACTGTGCGGCCAGCGCAAACATGTTGGTTCTTTGGGATTACGCTGTGAATCAGTAATTATGCCTTCCAGTGCCTTCTCTCTCTGGATGCTGCTCTGTAAGTGGGCGAGTCTGCAGGGAGGAGAAAGGACTGTTAGAGAAATTCTCGCTGTTAACCGCCTTCGCCGAGCGCAGAACGTAAGGACCCTCGGGGAACTTCCCGGTTTTCTTCTGCATGGAATGATGTGGCAGGCTGTAGAACTTGCCAGAAATGGAGGCTCTGGATAAGGCAGAGACAACCACCCTGCTAGATATCCCACGGAGTTGGAAGATATCGATAATAATAATAATCCCTGACATTTATCCAGGCTTACATGAATCCAGATGAATTACAGGCTCTCAACTGAAGGATCTTCAGGATAGAAACTAAGCCGATGGTTTAAATGTGATTTCTCATTTCTTCTTCCCAAAAGGCTTATGAGATGGGCACAATTATTATCTCTGTGTTTTTTAAATAAAGAATTAGTTCTTTTTTTAAATTTATTGGCAGAGAGAGAGAGAGAGAGAGAGAACGCATGTGTGCGGGCTGAGGAGGGCCAGAGGGAGACAGAGAGACAGAGAGACAGAGAGAGACAGAGACAGAGAGAGAACCCTAAGCAGGCCCCATGCTCAGCAGAGAGCCCCATGTGGGGCTCGATCTCACAAGCATTGAGTAACAACCTGAGCCAAAATCAAGAGTCGGTCGTGTCCCTGTCTCTGTTTTATAGTCGAAAACAACTGAGCCAAATTGCCAGGAATTGTTAGATTTGGGGGCTCTTTAAAGAAAGAGAGTGGAAAACCCAATTTCCTTCTTACAGTTGTCTGATGCGGCCATTCCTAAAATCTGGAATTTCACTCCAGTAAAACTTCAAAAAAAAATGCATGGGTTGATTAGGATCGCCGACTCTTGCCTTTGCCAAGTATAAGCATTTATGGAAAAAAGTGGCTGTCATCTGCTGATATCGTTTCATGAAAGACATTTTTGCAAAAACACATAAGAAAATCTCAGAAGACATCAATCACATTCTGCACTATAAAATACTCTGATATCTCTTTTTTCCTTCTTTCTTTCTTTCTTTCTCTCTTTCTTTCTTTCTTTCTTTTCCTTCCTTCCTTCTTTCTTTCTCTTTCTTTCTTTTTTTCTTTCTTTCTTTCTCTTCTTTCTCTTTTCTTTTCTTTTCTTTTCTTTTCTTTCTCTTCTTTCTTTCCCTTCTTCCTTCCTTCCTCTCTCCCTCCCTCTTGCCCTCCCTCCCTCCCTTCCTTTCTTTCCTTTTCTTTCTCATTTTGCCAAGGGCCAGTGAACATTCCATCCCAGGCTCACCCTAATTTGAAGACTTGCATTCAGGAGCGCTGATCCTTAGTGCTGGTTCTCGACCAGGGTGAGAGTGGGCAGCTATTTTGTCCCCAAGGGGACATTTGGTGATGCCTGGAAACATTTTTTTATTTTGCCACCTTGGAGACCTCGGGGAGGTTGGCTACAGGCGTCTAGTAGGTGGGGGCCAAGACGCTGCTAACGTCCTACAGGGCACAGGTCGGGCCCCGGCACAGACAAGTACCTGTTCCCCACGCGGGTAGCGCTGAGTTGAGAAGCAGGTGAGTGGAGCTCTGAGGGACGGCCGGGGAGGAGCCCATCACTCCACGGATGCGCCGGGGGCACAACGGAAGCTGTGCCCAGAGAAAGATGAGCGTGCCCTGCCTTGCACACCCCCCGGCGAGGTCAGGGGAGACCCTTGCACGTTAGCTTCCTGCGGGGTGAATTACTTTCCAATCGTCTGGGAAATCCCACAAGTAGCCCAGCAACATGAACATGGCGCAAGACTTTTCTGGGGCTGATTTGATTTCTTCTTGCCACTTTGGTCTCCCGCTGGGCCACCCGGCCCTGCCTCCCTCGTTGGACCGTCTCTGTGACGTGGGGCTGAGCCGTTGTCCGTGGCCACGCCAAGTCGTTTCGGTCTGCCGCACACAGTGCTGGGTCCACACCCCGGCAAAGGACATCAAACGGATCTGTGAACCGCGGTTGTGATGGGAACTAATTAGCATTTCATAACACTCAACAGGGGAGAAAAAGCAGCGACACTTTAGAGCAAATAAAACCCATTTGCAAATTTAATATTTTTCCGACAAGTTAGTCCCTAACCATTCCCTCCCTCCCGTCTCGTGTAATTATTCCTTCAACTACTATTTATCAAGGTTCCGGTCTTCGCCAGGCTTCGCTCACTGGGAATCCGCTGGTCAAAAGCCGCAGTGACATCTGGGTCTGGGTCCTCCCTGATGGCGGCCCACGGCCGCGTTAGGCCCGTCACCTGTTTTTGCACAGCCCACAAGCTAAGAAAGGGTTCTGATTCGGCGGAAAGCAGTCAGGTGAAACCAGGCAGTTACGACTCCAAGAGACGCTTTGCACCCTGAGCACTTAGCTCACATGAGTGAGCTTTCGATGTCCGATGAACTGTACCGCTCTGGTTTGTGTGACTTTAAGAATCTGGCCTGCCTCGGGACACCCATCTCCTGTCACTGGGACCCCCGGCCTCAGACAGACCTGGGTCCCCATCCCACCTCGGCCACTTCTTGGCTGTGTTTGACGTCACTCGCCACAGACCTCCCTGATCCTCCGATCTGTCTGCAGAGCGGCGCTAATAACAGTATATAAATCATTAGTTAGGGTGAGAGTGGACGGAGACCATGAACAGAGAGGGCTTAGCCCGGTGCCTGTCCCAGAAAGCTGTGGTGCGTGTCAGCTTGTATGATTACCAGATGGACCGGCCTTGTAGAAAGTACCCGCTCAGAGCGGACGGGCCCTCCCCGAGCACATCGCCCCGTGTCCCGTGGACAAGGGGTGAAGTATGCTGCCATTTCTGTAGGGAGGAGGAAGGAAGAACACGTACACAGATTTGCTGACATGCACGTAAAGTGTCTTTGAAAGAATCCCAGGGGCGCCCGGGGGGCTCAGTCGGGTGAGCGACCGACTTCGGCTCAGGTCACGATCTCCCGGTCTGTGGGTCCGAGCCCCCCGTCGGGCTCTGTGCTGACCGCTCGGAGCCTGGAGCCCGCTTCGGAGTCTGGGTCTCCCTCTCTCCCTGCCCCTCCCCCACTTGCTCTCTGTCTCTGTCTCTCTCCCCGAAAAAAATACACACTAAAAAAAAAAAACTAAAGGGACACCTGGGTGGCACAGTCGGTTAAGCGTCCGACTTCAGCCAGGTCACGATCTCGCGGTCCGTGAGTTCGAGCCCCGCGTCGGGCTCTGGGCTGATGGCTCGGAGCCTGGAGCCTGTCTCCGATTCCGTGTCTCCCTCTCTCTCTGCCCCTCCCCCGTTCATGCTCTGTCTCTCTCTGTCCCAAAAATAAATAAACGTTGAAAAAAAAAAACTAAAAAGAAAAAAAGGAAAGAATACCAGAAGCTGTTAATAGTGATTGCCTCCGGGAAGGGGACCAGTGGGCTGGAGCACAAGGCAGAGGAGAGGCTTTTCAAAACTTTTTTCTCTCTGGCGTATCTGAACATCAAATAACGTGACAATTCTGTATTCAGAAAAGCAAAAAAGCGGTGTTTACCATGCAGGGCACCCTCTCGATTCAAAGGGTCTGAACACATGAGGGAGGGGCTGACATTGGGGTTGGGGGGCAGGGGTGGGGCACGAGGCTTGCCAACAGAGCGGGGGAAAATGTCCAAGGGAAAGGTATCAGGTGCAGCTTTGGCATAAAGCTCTGTGCCCACGAAGCGGCAATTAGTTTCACGAGTAAATTAACTGGGAGCAAAGCTCAGCTCCATAAACACCCACCAGGCGGCTGACAGCCAAAGCCGTGCCCTTCCCTCTGCTGGAAGGGCAGGTGAGAACAGGACTTCCTCGAGGACATCTGGAGGGGTCATTCCCACAGCCCCGGCGAGAAACATCTTGAATGCATTGGGGGACGGACCACCGGGGCCAGGGACTTGCTTGTCAAGCCCAGCACTTTCGGAAAATTGCTTTTGACAGGTACCCGCTTGTTTGGGCTTCGGCCGACCCCCCACTATCAGTGCTCGCTGACCTCTGACGCGAACCCCCGACGAAGGTCACGCCAAATCAAAATGGCATTCCAGAGGGTTCCTTTCAGCAGCAGGTACCCACTGACCTAGATGTTTTCTCAAATGTCAAAACCCTGGGGGAGGGGGGGGAGGGGAGGGGGAAAGGCGCTAAAATTGGCCAGAATGACTTAGGGGCGGGGAAGAAACGTTGTTTAAGTGACCAAAAGATTGAAAGCAGAAAATAGGAGCAGAGGAAAACACGGGTACGGAGCCTCAATGAGGAACGTTCACTTTGGTTACACCCTTACAGAAATAAAGATTCTTGGGGCGCCTGGGGGGCTCAGTCGGTTGGGCGTCCGACTTCAGCCAGGTCACGATCTCGCTGTCTGTGAGTTCGAGCCCCGCGTCAGGCTCTGGGCTGATGGCTCGGAGCCTGGAGCCTGTTTCCGATTCTGTGTCTCCCTCTCTCTCTCTGCCCCTCCCCCGTTCATGCTCTGTCTCTCTCTGTCTCAAAAATAAATAAACGTTGGGGCGCCTGGGTGGCGCAGTCGGTTAAGCGTCCGACTTCAGCCAGGTCACGATCTCGCGGTCCGTGAGTTCGAGCCCCGCGTCAGGCTCTGGGCTGATGGCTCAGAGCCTGGAGCCTGTTTCCAATTCTGTGTCTCCCTCTCTCTCTGCCCCTCCCCCATTCATGCTCTGTCTCTCTCTGTCCCAAAAATAAATAAACGTTAAAAAAAAAAATTTAAAAAAAAAAAAAAAAAAAAAAAAAAAAAAAAAAAATAAATAAACGTTAAAAAAAAATTAAAAAAAAAAAAGAAATAAAGATTCTCATACACGGTAGTTGTGGGAGGGAGCCAAAGTCATGCGCAACTCGGATGGACTGTAATTTGGCTGGGGGTGGGGGCGGGTGGGCACAGGGAGGTCAGGGGAGGAGAGTAACAGGATGGGGGTTTTATGAGCTAGGTTTTCACTCTCTCTGAAGCACAGACTTTCACGGGGGCCCCCGGAGGGGGTCACATAGGAGTAAGTCTATTCTCTATATTAATGTGTCCAACAACATTTCTGAGCTCTAACAGTCACTCCGGGTTCTTCCCTGTCACGTGACAGATGTTAGCTGGAAGCCAGCGAGTATCTCGTTTTCAAAGTTGACGTGCGGATTTTGCGCGCGCGCGAGAGAGAGCGCGCGAGAGGGAGGGAGAGAATCCCCAGGCTCTGCGCCGACGCGGGGCTCGAACTCACGAACCTGGAGATCCTGACCTGGGCCGAAATCAAGAGTCAGATGCTTAACTTACTGAGCCACCCAGGTGCCCTGAAGCCGGTGAGTATCTCAAAGCGACCATAAATGCATTTATAGGCACATAAAATGGGGGGGGGGGGGGGAGAATCAAAACTGGAGAAAAAGCCAATCTCGTCTGAGGGCAGGAACACCAAGGGGGAGGGGGAGGCTCATTCTCCAGGGCACGAGGGCATGAACGTGGGGCTCAGACAGACCTGAGTGTAAATGGTGGCTCGTCCTCTCTGAGCTGTGTGACTCTGGGCAGGTGACCTCACTTCTCTGAGCCTCGTTTGCCTCATCTGGTAAATGGGTATAATGATAGGAGCCACGTCACAAGTGGCTTGAGGGCGAAATGAGATCATGTTAGCTATTCCTTTTATTGTCTCCCGGCAGGATTTGTGGGCATTTACCTTTTTTCTCTCCCTGTTCTCCCGCCCCTGCCTCCTCTGTGCTCCTTGGTCCCGGAGGAGGGAGGCGGGGACGAGGGGAGTAGGGGCTTACAAATCTGTCTGGCTTTTGTTTTCTAAAGGCAACGGAGAATTTAGAGAGATCACAGAGTAGCTGAAATTGTGGGCAGGGACAAAGTGCCTGTGAAAAGCAGGGAGGACAGGGCTCCCCGCCCAGGCCCAGGCTCGCCCTGCCCTCCGCGTGCTGCCCCGAGGCGTGGCTGGCAGATGGGGCCGTCGGCACCCTTGCAGAACTTCTCACCTCCGAGCAAGCCATGGAAGCAGGAGAGAACCAGAGCTCAAGGTTGCCCTGCAGACAGGGATGCTGCTATCTCCATGGCAACCGGTGTGCATGAACCACGGAGGACCGTGTGTCTGTTCTCCCCTCTGCCCTCGGACCGGGGCACAGCCCTGATGACGGGGATTCCAGGTAAGGCGACCTGTTTTCTCTATGAGCCCCGACAAAGCGCACTCAGTGCAAAAAAAAAAAAAAAAAAAAGTTTGATTCAAGAAAACTAAAGCAGTGATCTCTCTCACATCCCTCTGCTTGTGGACCCAAACCCCTGCCTGTTCCATCATCACCCGTGTCCTTTCCCAAGCAGCCGCGGGGCACCTCCCGTGTGCCAGCGGCCAGCACGCGGTGGGCAAGACGCAGGGAGTGCGTGGGTCCACGGGGTGAAGCCTCCGCCCCGGGGAGGCTCGGGGTCCAGTGTGAGGTCCCCACCCCTCACTGTGCCTCCCAACTCCTTGGGGTGCCCAGGCCCTGCCCTTGGAGACTGTAACAGCACTCATAGCCAGCGGGGTCCAGGCAGGGGGTTAGCTCGAAAATCCGCCCCCCCCCGCCCCCTGGGGTTTTAGCGTGCAGCCAGGATTGAAACCCACCGTCTTGTGGGAGAGACGGAGAGACAGAGCTACAGGGCAGGGGGATAAGGGCTGTGACCAAGGGGCTTACCCCGGGGTGTGGGGGGAGGCCTGGCCCAGCCTGGGGGTGTCAGGGAAGGCCTTCTCAGGGAGCGCCCCTAGCTCGGCCACAAAAGGTAAGTAAAAATTCACTAGAGAAGATGGTGGGACGTGAGAGTGGGATTTCAAGCGAGGGGATGGAAGGAGAGAAGGAACAGAAGCGAGAAAGAGTATTTGGGGGGCGCCACCTTGGCGAAGGGTGGAGCAGGGGTCTGCGGGCGAAGAAACCTGGCCGGTTGGGGTCAGCCCCTGGGCATCCTGTCTCCCCTGCCGAGCAGGCTTTGAATTGTCCCAGAGAGAAGTTAAGTCGCATCAAATTCCAGTTCTAGAAAGATCGCTCTTGCTTCTGCGTCAGCCTGCGTGTGGCTAGAGATGAGTGAGCAGAGGTGAGTGAGGGCCGTGCTGAGCCTCCCAGATGAGGCCGAGGCTTGGCTCTTCCAGAAGAAAAGGATTTGGTGCCGAGAACTCGGGGAGACACCTGCCGGGCGGGTGGCAAAGAATTTCACCCCTCACCGCCCAGAGGGGAGGGTCACTTGGCTTCATGGGGGCTTTTTAATGACAAAAGCCAGCTCCCATCCCCACAGCTGGTTCTGCTTTGGGCCCCGGCAGGGGTGTGGGAGAGGGGACGGTTCCCGCCCCCCCCCATCCCTCCTGGGGGCAGGTGTCGGGGAAGCCAGGCTCCCCCAGTTCCACTGAGCATCGAGAAAGATGGCTCTGAGATCTCCTGGGCGCCCGGAGCCTGCTCTTCGCCCGGGGACCAGGGGATGTCACCTCCAGGGCTCTGGGCTCGTTCCCGCATTCGGAGAACACGACACGCTTGAAACTTCAGGTGTAGCAAGACATTCATGTTGCCTCCTTCTCATTCTCTTATCCCAGGGTGGACCTCGAAGTCGGAGTTTGCCCAGACCACATGCAGAGGGGACAAGAGAGGGCTGGGTCTCCTCGGGACCGGACAGATGTCCCCTGGCTGGTGGATCAGGGTGCGCGCACGGGGGCCACAGGGGCTGTGCTCTGGCACTGTCCGCCCCGCCCTATCCACCTGTGCCCACGTTGGTCAGCGACTTCAACCCTCCACACGGGCCCTGGGACTTCAGGAATGATGCCCAGTGTGCTTCGGTGGGTCCTCCAAGGGCACGGACACAGTCTCGCACGGTCCTGAGCTCTCGGCGCCCACCCTCCTGGCCTGGACGCGGTGTGTCCTGTCCAGGGGGGACAAGCCGACCGGCGGCCGTCCACAGACTCCAGACAAAGAGGACTCCTTGCCCATCCCCATGAGCAGATACCACGCCTGGCATTTTCCTTTCACATTCAGTGAGGATTTGCCTCGCGAGCTTCCCTCCCCTCCCCACCCCCCACCTCTGCAGCTGATTTTAATGGCTTGTGACAGTTATTTGTATAATCTGAGTTATGTGGCATCACGGAGATCTTTCTCCCGGGGAAGATTTCATGAAACTGTTTTGACAGCTCTCACCAAAGGGGCAGCATTTAATATATAACAGTTCATAAAACAAAACTGGGATCCGAGAATACCTTTCGCTGTTAGTCACGATGATGTCACTTTAAGGTCTAAGAGGAGGAAAAAAAAAAAAAAGGCAGAATGTGCTCTTTGAGCCTTGACATCTCTGAGAGAAGCTAGATAGCTGAGCGGGTGAATTTGGATGGGAAGGTAACACACCCCCCTTCTGCACAGGGAACTGGAAACTTTGGGAATCGAATGCCCACCGTTTGAAAGATGAATTTAAAGAATCCCCAAAGGACTCCGAGCCTTGGGACGCTCCCTATGTTCTTTCTCCCTTCTCCGGTTGAGGAGGAATTGTTCAATCTCCAAACCAATCATCCCCTGCGTTTGAAAACATACATGGCCCCCGAGGCCAGTTCTCCTCTCTCGCTGCCTGTGTCGTTTGTTTTAAGTCTGCAGCCCTGTTATCTCGTGTCAGGGAGCGTTTTCAAGCAGAGTTTCTGTAAAAAAAAAAAAAAAAAAAAAAAAAAGCTTTTGGGAGATAAACTTGGACCTAGACCTTTCTGGAAGGGGACGGGGAGTGGGGGGTGTGGTCGAGAGAGACGGGTGCCTCTAGTCTTACCAAGGGAACGTCGCTGCTTCTCAAATCGCTCCCGTACCGTGCCCCAGGCCCCAGACCTCAAGCACAAATATATATATGTATGTATATATCTCCAAAGGAAAAGTGGCTTCTCTCTCGCAGGGCTGGCAGCTCGCCCCGCAAACTTTGCAAGCTCCGAATAAGAGCAGCGAGCTAATGACCACAAGCCCAGAAGCCAGAGCAGAAGCTTCTCGTCGGGGGATCCGGGAAGAGCTCTCTTCAGGCTTCAAGTGTGGCACGGGGTGTGGCCACCCCTGGGACGTGGCCCTTGTCCGCAGGCCCCGTCTGGCTGAGGCCGCGGAACTTTCTGGAAATCCCGCTTTTCCCAACCTTGACAGGTGCGGGCAGTTGCCACAGAGCCTGAGAAACAGGGCCATTTGTCCAGGGGGCGGGCGGGCGGGGTGGGGGCCGCAGGGGAGGGGACCCTGTTCTACTCAAAAGAGTGGGCAGTCGCTTAAGCCCAACAGCAGGGGAGCAGCGAGTTCTCCGCCTCGTGTTGTACGCACTGGACAGTCGCCACTTCGGGACACGGTACAGACTGGGCTTTACTGTGGGCAGATCTCGGGGAACCTCTGATGCTGGGCTCACAGCCTCCCTCGCCTCCCCCCGCTGAACATCATGAAAACTTCACTCAGAAAGCAGCAGATCTGTTCTATTTTGTTTTTTAAACGGAAGAGCGATGCTTGAATGGTCCGATCGTCGTCACGGGGAAAATATTAGAGGCAGAAGCTGGTAAGACCTGACTGAGCTGAAGGTGAACATTTCTTTCATTCGTGCAAGAAATGTGCGTTAAGCTCCTCCCATGTGCCAAGGTCTCAAGTCTGAAGACACCACCTTTAGGGGCAAACTGAACCCCTGCTCTCACCTAGCGTTCTCCGGGTCAGTAATAGACAGATAAATACGTACTATCATGTTGGGGAGTGGTCCACGCTTTGATAAAAACACAGCAGGCGGGGGGGTGGGGGGGACTACTTTAGATAAGGCTGCGAGGGAAGGTCTCCCCGAGACTTGAAGGAGGTGAACCCTGCTTTTATCTGGGAGGCAAGTGCTCCGGGCCGGGGTGCGGTAAGTCCAAAGGCCCTGGGGTGGGAGTGTGCCTGCCCCATTGGAGGAACAACAAGAGGCTAATGTGTCTGGGACAGAATGAGGGAGAGCAGGCGGGAACGTGGGCAGAGAGACAACGCCAGGCTGCACTCACTACAGGAGGGCCCAGTCCCCTGGCGAGGCCCCTGTCCCCAGTTATTTAACCAAAGAGTCATGTAGTTGCTTCGGCGGAGGCATTTTGCAGATGTGATTTATGTCCATAATTAGCTGACAGTAAGAAGGACCGTCCTAGATGGTTTGGGTGGGCCTGGTCTAATCAGTTGAAAGGCTTTAAGAGGGGAGCCTGAGGATCCCTAGTGAGAAGAAATGCTGCCTGTGAACAGCAGCTTTGGCCCGTGCCTGAGGGTTCCAGCCCTTTCCAACAACCCGCCCCATGGATTCCAGACCATGGAATCCAGACCCACAGTCGCCTACACCAGCAATGAATCCCTTATTATATCCCTTCTACTGGGCCTGTTTCATCTATCGAAACTTCTTACCGGTTCTGCCTCCCCAGTGGAAGCCTGACCGAGGTGCCAGCCTGGTCAGATCCTCAGGCCATGCGCCTGTGTGGGTCCTGACCCACCTCTGCCATCCCCTCCCTCCCTCCTTCGGACTCCCGGAAGCTTCGGCCCAAAGCCGTCGTCACTTGGCCCCTGACATCCTTTTTTATGGAGACAGAGCACATGTTCGGGCTGTTCTCCGCCTGACTCCCCCGCATTCCCCTCCCTGCCCACACCTTGCTGCCCTCCGGCTCAGCCAAGAGAAGCCCCCCTGCCAGCCCACGACAGCCTTGCCCTTTCCCCGGCCGCCAAGGACACTGCTCCTTCTGCTTGTCCCTCTGGATCTAGTCCGCTGGCCCTAGAAGCTTCCGTCTCAACACTTGCACTGATCCGGAAGCTCGTTGGGAGCAGCATTCCCGACGGGCACCAGTCGCATCCCCCAGCAGGCCAGGCTCATCCCAAACCGCCCCGAAGCGGTTGCTGACCTGAACGATCAGGATATAGGGAGGGATACGCCTCCTGATCAGAAGACAACACAGCCCCGCCCGGTTGCGGGACTGTCCTGACGGCTTTACTGCGCCCACGTGGCGGCTTTGCGGCCACAGACTCCTCCGGGGTCCCCGTAGCAGTGCCGACCCTACGGCGGCATCGGGGAGGCCGAGAAAGAAATGACATCGGCGAAGGGACGAACATTCCGGAGCACCAGCAGGTCGGACGTCCGTCCCGGGACTGATAGATACCGCGGTGAGGCTGACGCCTGTGTCGCCGGGGAGGGGCTCTGACCAGGGACCCCGCTTCCTCAGCAGCAGCGCTAACCATGACAGGGGCTCTTTCCCATCCTCCTGGGGTCACACGGTGCCCCGGGGGGCCCTCTGACGGCCGGGTCCCGGTTTTAAAGAATCTGTTAGCGGCAATCATGGCCAGGCACGCTAACTGACCAGCCCTGAACTCGCTCGTCTGACAAGTATTTATTAAGTGTCCACCGTGTGTATGTTCTACGGCTGGGGGGACACCAGAGAACTGAGCGCACGGCTACCCCCACGCTCTCGGCACTCTCAAGGGGTGAGCCGAAAACCAGATAAAGAAATGACACGTATAATACGTCAAGGTTGATGGTCCTGTAGAGGCAATAAAGGAGGGGGGGGGGGGACAAAGAGCGCCAGGGCGGGGGTGGGCTTCCTGGTCTTTGCACAGCAGTCGGGGAAGACGCCTTGAAAGAGGTCACAGTATAAGGAAGAAAGGGAGCGAGCCGTGTTTATTTCGTGGGGAAGAGCATTCCAGGCAGCAGCACAAGTGCAAAGGCCCTGTGGTAGGAGCTGGCCGGGCACGCCAGGGGAACGGCAGAGGGGGCGGTGTGGCTGGAGCGCCAGAGCGAGGGGAATGAGGCCACCTTGTGGGGTCCTAGAAGCCCGGGCAGGGACTATGGCTTTTACTCTGAGAGCAGTGGAAGCCCGGGCTGGATTACGAGCACACGGCCTCCTTCACGGCCCGCGTCTAGGCCGTCGCCCTTAACCATGGGTCTCCTGAGCTACTCCCCTCACAATGGCTAGACTTCACTTCCCTTTCCTCCAAACCGTGCACAGATCCCCACAGGCCGATACTCCTGATCAGCCCGGAAGAAGAAGCTCTTAAACGCAGCCCGCGACGTCCACGTCCTGACTTTAAAGGTGTTCCAGTTACCGGTTCCTTAATAAAGAGCAGCTCAGGGGCATCTGGGGGGCTCAGTCGGTTAAGCAGCCAACTTCGGCTCAGGTCATGATCTCATGGTTCATGGGTTTGAGCCCCGCGTCGGGCCCTGTGCTGACAGCTGGGAGCCTGGAACCTGCCTCGGATTCTGTGTCTCCCCCTCTCTCTGCCCCTCCCCTCCCCTGCTCTGGCTCTGTCTCTGTCTCTGAAATAAATAAACATCAGAGAATTAAAAAAAAAAAAAAAAAAAAGAGCAGTTCAAGTCCAAAGCGGCCTTGTTCTTCGGTGCCTACAGACAGACAGCTCCCCCCGACCCTCCCGCAGCCAGCAGCCGAGCCCTGTGTGTCATCTCCATCTGTGTGTGCCTCGGGGGCCGATGACGTGACCTACCTACAGAGCTTGGAGGCCAAGCAGAGGTGCGTGTGCAAAGGGGGGGGCTCGAGGCCCCTCTGCCACCCGCCTGGGTGTGAAGAGACCTGGGCACGGCAGGGGTCGAGAATGTGCTCACCAAGTGCTGAGGCGACACACGGCTCCCCCAGGGCTCTGACACTCACCCAGTGCCAGGAAAGAAAAACAATGTGGCCTCCCCCCACCCCCACCCCCACCCCCGAAGCAGCCAGAGTTGCACCCACCTGGCTGTCAGGGCCCAGAGGAGCGGAAGAGGAGAAAGGGGCCTCAGTGGACCTCAGGGGATAGGGAGGCCAAGGTCTGCGTGATCTTTGACGGGAGATGGTGTTCATGTGACTCTACCTACTAAGGAAACCTCAGAGGGTCAGATGAAAGCCATCGTTACCGACTGCGAGAATCCCAGACCGCCGAAGCCAGCGTTTTCATCGTAGAGATGGGGAAACTGAGGCCCAGGTTGGAGAAGAGTCTGGCCCACTGGGGAGCAGAGGCAAACCAGAGCTCGGACCTAGAACCTCTGGCCTCAGGATCAGGTTTAGAAACGCGGAGAAGCTGACTGGGCAAACCCACCCCCCACAGTTCTCCGACACCCTGCTCTGGAATTTAGACACTCACCCAGCTCAGCCCTGAGACCTCGTCCCCAGCCTCTCAGGACCCCCAGACCCAGTGTAGGAGCGGAAAGGGGCAGGGACCCCGCCCACACCGGGAAGAACAAGAAACATAAGCATCCGCACTTACAAAGTCCACCTTCACTCCTTAGGAGCTGTGTGATCTTGGGCCTGTCACGTAACCCCTCTGTGCTCTCCTCTGCGAACAGCGATGCGTTTTCTGCTGTTTGGCGAGGATTCAAGGCGAAGAGTCTACAAAACGTGCAGCCCCCGGCACTGAGTGAATGGACGATAAGAGCAGCCGCACCGTTATTGTCCTTTTGTCACGACAGTAAAGTGGCTCTGACGACTGCAGAGATGTTCGGCAGAAACGATTTGGCCTCTGGAGTCATGTGGTCATGGGTTCGAGTCCCCCGCGAAGCGAAGCCAGACCGCACAGCGTTTGGGAGCACAGGGAGAGCTGCCCGCCCTTGACGTTGACGGGATGGGGGGGGGGGGGGGGGGACTGCAGAAACACGACCCCGTGCTTGCACGTGACCACGGGCAGCTCTGTACCCCGTGCACGCGGGAGGTGTTCCCCGCCAGTTTAGATGGGCAATCCCGGGGCCCCTGGTGTAGAGGTGTGTTTGCTCAGTGTTACAGGTTCCAGTCGCTTCCTTTCAAAGGCAACGTCAACATCAGCCCTGGGAAACCCACCACCCGAGTGGCCAGCGCTCGCACCTCGCACCCCTCCTTCCCCTCCTCCCTCCGGGCAAACCAAACACCCAACGGACCGCCCGCCCAGCTTCTGCGGCTGAGTCACCGTGACTGCCGCTCATCCACACGCCCCTGCTCAGCCCGCAGACTCCTTGTGCCTGAGGAAGCCTCGCCCCTTCCCAGGGCTTCTGCACCCATTCCCTCCCTCCGTTCATTGCTCCATCCAGAAAGCCGGTGGCTGTGTTCCCGCGTCCAGCTGTCTGGGTTTCTGGGTGGATTCTGACCGTCAGAATCATCCAGGGCCTTGGGTCAGTGTTCGCGGGATCCCCTTAGCACGACCTCACTGGCCTAGGCCAGCGCCTCTCACCTGGCGCTGATCGGCCCCCCAGGGGACATCAGGCAACGTCTGGAGCTGTCACAGCTGGGGCAGAAGGGCCCTCTTGGCATCCAGCGGGTAGAGGCCAGGGATGGCTCTAACACCCTGTGATGCCCAGGACGGCCCCCACAGCAGAGAAAGACCCAGAAAACCTCTAGCACCGGGGTTGAGAAGCCTAGTCTAGGTGGCACCTTGTTCCCCAAAGTATAGACTCCCGACTGGCAATGTTGGCATCCCCTTGGAACTTGTTATAAACATAGAATCTCGGGCCCCACCCGGACCCGCTGAATCAGAATCCACATTTTAACAAAGCTCCGGAGGGGATTCACCATCCGTGGAGTCTGAGAAACACGGGTCTGGAGGGTTGAGCTTTGGAATCAAAATATGTGCCCCTCACTTACCGTTCATCATCTCACTGACACCCCCCTGACCGTCCAGGGGGGCACCATATCCATGTTATGGGCCTGAGAAGCTGAAGCTCAGAGACGGCGAGCCACCTCCCCAAGGACACACAGCTGATGAGCTGCAAAGCCAGCATCCTGACCCACTCCATCCAGCTCTGCAGGCTCCCTTCTACGAGGGTCAACCCCGGTCCGCACGTTAGCATCCCGTGTCCCTCGCCGATCCACCGAGGACCCCTGGAGGAAGGGGTGGACGGATAGGATTTCAAAGCTTCCGGGGGATTCCAGTGTGCGACCACCTTTGGGAACCACTCCAAACACGTTACCATTCCTAAAACACATCTGATCATCAGAATCATCCAGGGCCCTTGTCAAAATGCAGATTCCCAGGTTGCTCTCCTAGTGGTTCTGAATCAGGCAGCCTGGGTCAAGGCCAGGAATCTGTAATTTTGGGAAGCTTCCTCAGGGGAGTCTGATATCCGGCCAGTGCTGGAAGAGACTCTGAACAAGATGTCAATCTGCCCGCCGCGTTCTCCGAGGACAAGATTGCCCTCCAGGGGCCCAGGCTGGTTGGGGGAGGAGGAGGGTGGACGAGAAAGTCTAGTGTTTTGATGCATAAAGCACAGATAAGCAGACAGCACATAAATATATACTTGTATTGAAATTCATAACGGAGAGCGATTAGAAAAAGTGTCTAGGGGGCGCCTGGGTGGCGCAGTCGGTTAAGCGTCCGACTTCAGCCAGGTCACGATCTCGCGGTCTGCGAGTTCGAGCCCCGCGTCAGGCTCTGGGCTGATGGCTCAGAGCCTGGAGCCTGTTTCCGATTCTGTGTCTCCCTCTCTCTCTGCCCGCCCCTCCCCCGTTCATGCTCTGTCTCTCTCTGTCCCAAAAATAAATAAACGTTGAAAAAGTGTCTAGAGAGAACTCTGGGGACAAAAATGAAACAAAAGTTATGAAAACCCTCACCGGCTACTGTGGTCTGTCCCAGATATCTGTGCCGGATGCCTGCCAGTCTTTGCTACCTGGGAAACTGGCCGGAGGTCCTGGTCGTGCCGCACGTGATGGTTCCAGAGACAGAATCCAGAGAATGGTCGGGGCACAGCTGAGCGTGCTGTGATTACCACAGCTCTTCTGCTCCACGACACAAGCATCGTCCCTGGCTGTGTGACCCTGGCCTTCAGCCTCTCGATAATTGCCTGAGCTACCCCGTATTGCACAAATACCTTTTCTCTTCCTTGCAACTAGCAAATCTGACTGATGGGGGTTCCTCTGAAAGCAGGGCTTCTCAGCCTCAGCACTACTGACCTTCTGGCTAGCTCACTCTTGGTTGCGGGGACCACAGTCCTATGCACTGCAGGATGTCACTGCAGTAGCGCCGACCCACTAAAAGCAAGTAGCAGCCCCCCCCCCCCACATTGTGGCAGCCGAAAATATCTCCAGATGTCGCCGAGATTTCTGGGGGACAGAATCACTGCAGTTCGGAACTGGTGGTCTGGACCATGTTGAATTCCACCAGGGAGAGATGGTCTGCAATTTGGGCTCTTCTCACAAGTCCTTAGGAAACAGTTTTACATCTTACCTATCCTTATCTCTGTCTATCTATCTGTCTATCTTCTGGAATAATACACATCAAACTGTCTTAAGGTAATTACTTTTGGAGAGCGGAATTGGAAAAAGATTGTCCTTTTTATGTTATACGTTTCTGTGCCATTTATATTTTTTATAGTGAACTCATATGAATTTTCGTTAAAAACACTTATTTTTTTCATTTTTAACGTTTTTATTCATTTTTTGAGAGACAGGGAGAGACTGTGAGTGGGGGAGGGGCAGAGAGAGACGGAGACACAGAATCTGAAGCAGGCGCCAGGCTCCGAGCCGTCCTCCCGGAGCCCGACGTGGGACTCCGACTCACGAACTAGCATGACCTGAGCGAATGTCAGACGCTTAACCAACTGAGCCACCCGGGTGCCCCTTGGTTAAACACGTTTAAAAGGTAGGCTGGAGAACTTCATCCTCTACACTTACAAACCTGAGTTTTCTAAAACACAGATCTGATCACGTTACTGCTGAAAGTAACCTTCAAACTAATCTCCTCCAAAGACCTTCCCCACCCCCACCCCCCACCCCCACTCCCCATTGCTTTCAGGATAAAACCTGAATTCTTTGGCTTCATTGACCCTGAAGACCCTTACAGAGCCCTACCCTTTCTTTGGCCTCCTCCCCCACCCCCCTCGGCCCTTCCCTTTCCCTCACCTGCCCACTCCAGCTCCACCCTACGACCACCCTGAATTTCTCTGAGCTCCCCACACGGTCCGTGCTCCCTCCAGCCTCCTGCCTTTGCTCAAACCTTCTCGGTTCTGAGTCACAGCAGCTTCAGTGACACCTCCCCGGGAAGCCTCCCTGATACGCACCCACTCACCCGAGTGTCAGAGCACCTCCAGTCCAGCCCCCCTAAAGGGCAACTCTCTCCACTTCATGTTCTTCGTGAGCTGAACAGCTAGCCTCAAACAGAAGAACTCCGCCTGAGTTTGCACCTGCGGATCTCAAGTCCCTGCTGTGGAGGTGCCCTGAACACCCATTTCCACTCCCCCAAGCCATTTGGAGTGGATGGACTTGTGTTCCAAACTCTTCTTTGAACCTCATTTGCTGTGTGACCTCAGGCATGTCTCTTACCCTCTCTGGGCCTCATCAAAAAAGTAGGGATAAGGGCCCTGGGTGGCTCAGTTGGTTAAGCATCCAACTCTTGCTTTCGGCTCAGGTCATGATCTCATGGGTCACGGGTTCGAGCCCCACGTCGGGCTCTGTGCTGATGGCACGGAGCCTGCTCGGGATTCTGTCTCCCTCTCTCTCTGCCCCTCCCCTGCTCTGTCTCTCTCTCAAAAATAAATAAATAAGTATCAAAACAAAAAAGTAAGGATAATTGTAACCTACCCGTTTTAGTCCATTTGGACTGTTATCACAAGATGCTACCCTGGGCGGCCTTTACACGACACATTTGTGTCCCACAGTTCTGGGGGCGGGGGGTCCAAGATCAGATGGCAGCCCGCTTGGGTGAGTTTCCTCTTCCTGTAGGTCCCGTAGGTCCTTCCCGTAGGTCACACTTTCTCACTGTGGAAGCCCTAGTGAGCCTAGGAGATGAGGGGACTCTGTGGGGTCCCTTTCAGAAACCACTGCTCTCATTCATGGAGGCTCCTCCCTCACGATCTAAGTACCTCCAAAGGTCCCACCTCCTAATACCATCCCCCTGGGGACTGGGATTTCAGCTTGCGGATGTGGGGGGAGGGAGGACACAAACATTCAGACCACAGCCCTGCTTTAGAAGGCCGTGTTGACCGAAACAGTGAATCCAAGCTCCCAGCACCAGGCGTGTGTGGCACAGAGAACATTTTCATCCAATGTCGTCTGTTACTATTAATATTCCTTGGCTATCAAGCCTGCAACGTAGTAAATGCTCGATAAATAATAGCAATAAAGTCACAACAACCTTTTAGTTCCTGAATGGTTCCTCCGGGCACCACGCTAGGCGCTTTGGGTACATTTTCTCGCTTGCCCTTGGCAACCGCATCGACAAGGATATTTGTATTCCTTTTGTAATATGAAAGCAACTTCCTGGTGACCGAGTCCCGGTCTCTCTGGTCCCTGGCTGTAACAGGGTGGGAGTTACTGGTGCTGGGGTGATGGCGATTTTCCACATTCCGTGTTCCTCATCCAGACAGACCAGGCCCCTCCTCCCTGAACCCGTCAGGTGATAAACCTCCGAAGAGAAGGGACACGTGTCTCAGTGGAAGCCATGCTTCCACGGGGGAAACCAGAAACTGTCCTAAACCCAGAGCCAATGGCAGGGCTGTCCTCCACGAGCCCACCCTGGGGCTGCCACCGTCCTGTCCAGCTTTTACAAGAGCCCTGGGTTTCCATCAGCGGCACCTTGCCTCCTGAAGCTGGAAAGGCCCATGGTTCTTGATGATTCTGAGCCTCCTCCTCTGGCCTCACCCAGCCCCGGGGGCGGGGGGGGGGCAGACAAGCACTAGGAGCTCCCTGGAACCCCGTCCTGGCGGCAGGGCGCAGGATTGATTCGCGTCCTGGGGTGAGTGAGGGGGCGGGGCGGGGGCGGACACCTGCTTGGCTGCCGTCCTGACATATCTCACCACCAGGTGGCGCGACTGAGGTGCCCTGAGGTTTTCCTCGTTTTCTCTCTTTCTCTGCACGAAAGCGCAGACCCTCCTTGAACCCCAGCAGCAGAGGACACCAGGACGCGCCGTGTGTATCTCGTGGCGTGTGCAGACGGCATTGGCCTCTCTGTTTTTGGAGCAATCCTTTTGTGCTGCTCAAGTTTGTCATTGTTTTCCTTCCGGGCACGCGGATGCCTCTCCCACGACCCTATACGTCTAGCGCCCGCTTGTAATAAGCGCTCAAAAATCGTTACTCTGAATACACGAATAGTGGCGAATGAGCCCCAAAGTCCCTCTCCCTCGCTCTTCGGGAAGCAAGCACCCACTCTCGGGCGCCTGCCCTCCGAGAGGGCGGAAGGCAGACACCTGTTCGGGCTCTCATCTCCCTCCAGGTGCGCCAGAGGCCCGACTGCGGGCGGCTCTAGAGGGCAGAGGAAGTCCCAAGTGCAAGGACACCCGCTGGGAACACCCATCTGGGCTCCCAGCTTGCTTCGCTTTTTCAGGGGGCTGCGGTCGTGGGTGCTGAGTTGCCACGGGTCTGCTTTCTGGGTGATGCGGGGAGTCTCCCTGCTCTGACTGCCTGGCACCCCCCCCCCTCCCCGGGAGGGGGAGGGGGGGGGAGGGGCTGGAGCCGGTGTTCCTCCAGCACCTGCCTGTGCGGGGAGGTGGGGCTGGAGAGGGCCTGGGTGGGGGAGGGGTGGCCAAAGACTCGCCTCTCTTTACCTAGAACATTCCATCGTTTTTCAAACGCGAGATTAGTTGCAAAATTAAAACGATGATGAGAATAAGACAACGCTACGCCCACCATTTATTTATCCCAGGAAGCGTCAGACGTGCCACGCGGGGGTCTTTGCCTCGAGCCCTGAGGGTCCAGCTGGGAAATCCGGAGTGGAGGGAGAGGGGAGGGACATAGATACGGAGCTTCCTTGGCTTCTCTGGCCGAGGATTTCCGCGCTGATTCATCTTCCAGCCGGGACAGCAATGACCTGTCATTACCCGTGATTTGTTATTAACTCAAACTGTGCTGTTTAATTTTCTGCCTGGATCATTGTGCCCCTGAGGCACCTGGCGATACTTCTCCGAAAGACTCGCTCATAAATATCCTTTTTGTGGCCGCACTTACATTATTGGAGAGTAAACGTGGCCTCTCCCGCCCAGCGCCTCTCTCCGACGTGCCTTGATGTGAAGCCAGCCCCTTGGTTCCCAAGCTAATTTTATGAAACACTTTCCTGCCCATTTCTCCTCGGGGGGGGGGGGGGGGGGGGGGGGACGGGACTTCCCAGCTGGAAGCAGCAACATTCTGGACTGGAGCAGGGAGTGACGTTTCTAGAAGCTAATGTGGCTAGTTTACGAATGGGCGGGGCCAACAGATAATTCTCCTCCAACACCTGCTGGTCCCTGGGGAGATGTCCCCATTGAGTTGCTTGTTCCAGGCAGACTTTCCCTCCAAAGGGCAGTAATTGTCCTCCTTTGCTAGGCTGCCGGTGCCCTAGGCCTTTCCCCCCAGGAGCCAGCTTTCTGTTGCTGGAAATTTCCCAGGACACGTGAGCTTCTCAGGCCTCCTTCTTCTCCTCCGGGCCCTGGATTATCCACCCACGCGGGCCTGATAGGTTATCACTATTAATAAGAAGAGACGCCAGTTACAGACCAACTACTAAGAGAGGAGCTCAGATAGACAGAGACACCTTAGATGCGGGAGCCACCCCCCTCCCTCCCCACCGGCCCTTGGGAACAGACACGGTTAGTCCTCTGTACCCTTCAGATGAAGAAACCAGGGCACAAAAGAGCATAGAAGTCCTGCTCAAGAACAGAACCAGGCTCCAGATCTAGGTCTTCTAGCTTCAGGGTCGACCTGCTAACCAAAAGAAAGTGGCCCAGAATGTGGGGCTACCCACACGTCCCCAGCACCGTCCAGGGCAAACAGAGGATGACCCCCAGAGGAGCTGACTTGGGCATCTGGTCCACCTGTAGGTAGACGCACGCCTGTTGCAGAGACAGAAGCCCCTCGTTCTGACTCCTGTTAACCCACCGTTTGAGAAAGGTGCTGTTATGAACCCCACTTTGCAGATGAGGCAACTGAGGCTTCGTGAGGAAGAGAAACTTACCCACCAATGTCTGCTGATAAGCGGGGGAGCTGAAGGGCTCGGTGCCCATCGGGAGAGAGTGCGTGGTTCTACGTAGCAAACACACAATGGGCGCACACCTGTCGAGATCTAAAAAGAATCTGGGCTTTTGCCCTACTCGTAAGCTAACAAGTGGCCTGCCGCCGTTTCGTGGGCGCTGGCAGAAGGCATGACATTCCTGGGTCAGAGGCAACGGGCTTTATCACTCACAGCCAAGCAGGAAACAGTATCAGCGTTCTTTTCGTGGGCTGGGTCCTGGAACTCCAGTTCCCACAGGGCAACGCAAAGCAGAGATTCCGGTGTGCGTGGGGTTGCTCACAGGAGAAGAATCCTGAATCCAGGCAAGCTTTGAAAATGGCCGGTAAGCATGCCTGCTCGCCTTTGCTTGGGCTGCAGACCCTATTTTCCGAAGCCGTTCTCTGTACGAACACCCTTGGAGAGATGGTCGAGAACGCAGGATTACCAGCTCCTTGATCGTAAGATGTGCAGAAGCGTGTGTCCCATGGAGACCCGTGTCCCAGTAATGCCACCCACAAGGTGCTGCGGAAAGGGTAGACGTGCCCGAGAGGCGGGTCCTGCTCTCAGAGCTACTGCTCTACGACGGAGAACAGGCGTGGACTCAGCTGCCTGTGCGCACGAAGGCCCTGAGGCTGGTGGGCAAGGCCGAGGGATCAGATCGTGCAGGGCCTGGGGGCCGGGATGAGCAGTCTGGGTCTTGCTTGTTCTAAGCGCCAAGGGAGGTTGCTCCAGCGTTTTAGGCAGGCAAGTGGCTTGAGCGAATTCGTGCTTTAGTCAGTTGCCTCCCTGGCTCTTAGGTGTCGCCCCGATGAGAGGCACTGGTTGGGTGAAACATAAGCGGCCGTGGGTTGGCCGCTGTTGAAGCTGGGTGCTTGGAACCAGGGCTCGTTATGCTACTCTGCCTACTGTGGAAAGAGTTTGAACACTTCCATTGGGAGGTTGGGGGGGGGGGGCCAAAAAACATAAATATGTGACTCTTAAGGCTTTGGTTTCATCGTGTGGCCCCCTCAGGAAGGCCTCGTTCGGCTTCCTCCTTTAAGCCATTCTAGAACCTCGTCTGGCGCCTTGATTTGTTCAAGCCTTGTGTTCACCGCTCTTTCCTAGGCTCTTGCTCTCTTGAAACAGGTGGAAGTCATCGGAGGGCAGGAATCGCGCCCCCTCCTGGTGCCCTTGCTGCTCTCCCTCAGGTCCCCTTTCTGGGTAGAAGAGTTCGCTTTGTTGCTCAACAGCGGCCGTGGGGTCTCCTCCTCCAAGAACGTCAGTCTTGCCAAACCCTACCTGCTTTCCTGGTCCGCTCCCACTCCCCTTCCAGGGATCTCTCTTGACTCCCCGGCCCTACCCCCCGCCCCCCGACATCTCTCCCTCCTCTGAGAATCCTCCTGCATTCAGATCCGAGCCCCCTGTAGGAGTCTGCACCCAGAGTTCAGGGCTAACATCGGCTGGTATTGATCCAGCCCTTCAGGAGTTCCTGATCAAGCTCAGGGAACTTACCGAACGGCCCAGAGGGGCTGAGAAGCTAAAGCAGCGAGCTGAAGGGAGGCAACGGGGAGCCAGGGCAAAGCGCTGGGAGCCGGCGATCATTGTCAGGGGTCTCCCACACTTGACAATGGATGGGTCTTCCAATTTTTCCAAATAAGCCATACATTTAGATTTTTTTTTTAAGTGAAATCTTCAAACCTTTAGACCGTGGTCACCGGTTCAATTTTTTAAATAAATATTTGCAAGAGAAGGAAAACATTCCGTAGGCCAAACTTGGCTGTGGTTTACTAGACCATAACCCCTATTCCGCTGGGTGAGACAAGGCTGTGTGTCTCATTCACTTCTGTAATTTCCTGAAGCCACCCCCACCAGCCTCTTGATAAATGCAGGTGAGGCGCCAGGTCGCCGGATCGCTGGAGCGGGGAGCCCGGGTCTGACGGATGGAGAGAGTTCACTGCAGAAGTTCAGTGACCATAAAAATTGCTGCTTCCCAAGCAGCCCCTATAGTCTGCGGAGGGACCCAAGGGACACATGTCAACTTACAAGGAGGGGGGCAAGCAGGGGACAGGGACACCGAAGGGTTTCACAGTCCTTCTTGACCTGGGGTGACGTCGCCCCATGCCAGGGCACACTTGGCAATGTCTGGGGACATCTTTGGTCCTCACGTTTGTTGAGTGCTCCTGGCGTCCAGTGAGTAGAGACCAGGGACGCTGCTGAATGCCCCGCCGTGCGCAGGATGGCCCTGCTGGGAAAGACACCCAGCCCCAGAAGCCACCAGTGTGGACCTCGAGAAGCCCCACACCAAATTTTAGTGGGGGGACCTTGAATTTTGTTCTTGTTGTTAATAAGCCTTTCTAGCCCTCCTTTTTCTCACCGCAGCTCAGGACTGGCAGAAGGTAAGTTCTTTCGAGGAGGGGTGCGGAGTTTCAAAAAGATCGTGCATGTCAAATGCTTAGCACAGACGCGGCACACAGTATATCCTCAATAAATCCTAGCTGCGATCGCGGGCTGTCTCCTTCTGTCTGCATGTCTGTCTACCTCACCATTTACCGAAAGCAAAGAGATCGCTGCAAACTTTTGCCTGAGGGCAAAATCAACAGGACTCTGGCATTGAACTTCCAAGCCTATGAAATGAGTCAACATTCAGGGCAACCGGTGGAAATCACTTTTCTTTTTACGAGTGTGCCTCTTGGTGCCTCGAACCTCATTAAAATTTTTTTTTAGTGTTTTTGTTTATTTTTGAGAGACAGAGCATGAGCAGGGGAGGGGCAGACAGAGAGGGAGGCACAATCTAAAGCAGGCTCGAGGCTCCCAGCTGTCAGCACAGAGCCCGATGCAGGGCTCGAACTCACGGACCGTGAGATCATGACCCGCGCTGAAGTCGGACGCCCAACCGACTGAGCCCCCAGGCGCCCCCGAACCTCATATAATAATTACCCCGTCAAATGTAACACTTGGGCTTCCCGCGGTCCTCGAAGTGAACGTGAGACGAGCTGTCGGGACCCACAGCTAGTCAGCAAGCACACGTCTTTCTCCCCGTCCACCCTCCTTTTCGATCTCGCTTTGATGTGAGTCTATAACCAATCACTTGATGGCAGAAAAGCAGGGCTCGGCTCAGGTGAACCCACCAGGGGCTGGAGGGAGGCACTTCCGCCAGAGACACGAAGCGACACATCTCCACCTGGGACGCCGGACTTCGATGGGGCAATGCCGCCCTGCTGGTGGGGGGACAATCTGCCAGGGTAGCTGATTAGCTGGGAGAGGCGGGCAGAGCGTGGGGGCGGGAGAGGCAGGAAATATTAATAGATGGTGTCGAAACTTACTCGGAGGGCGTTTGGCTTTCAGATGATCTAATCCTTTCGTCCAGGCCCATTACAACGTTGAGTGAGGGGATTTCTCAATCCCAGCAAGGTGGGGGCCTCCCCTGCCGACGGGCATCAGACCAGGAACCAGAGGGAAGAAAACGTTCCTTAAGTTCCACGCAGTGAAGAACTCCGTGGGGTCCGCGAAGTGAGCCGAGGCAAATGGAACCTTGGTAGGACCACCACGCAGGATGCCCTTTTCGGCCAGGGCGGGGGGACCCAATGCAGCTTAAACTGGAATTCGTGTCTCTCTGTTGGCGTCCACGGTGAGGGCGCCCGAGCCGATACGCCGAGAGACAAGGGGGAAGCAGGGATCGGTGCTTGGGGTCTGGACTCTTGGGGCAGAGGGAAGGGGACAGCGTGTGGCTGCGACGTGAGCTGACGGAGCCTCGCTCCTTTTAGAAGGAGAGGCTGTGAGCTGACGACTTCTTTTCTCCGGGGACCGTGAGCCTTGGACCTAAACGTCCTGGCTTTGGGGCCAGGTGACCAAGTAGGCGTCCCCTAGAGTCCAGGAGAGACGGCCAGAGGCAGTGCAGCCTGAGGGGTACGTTGGCAGGTGGGTGACTTCAGGACCGCGGGGCACGGTGCCCGGGGCAGGGAAGCAGGTGTGCCCGGGGGCACCAGGAGCAGAGACCACGGGGCAGGACAGCCGGAAGGGATCTCACTCAGTCGCATCGTTTCAGGACAGAAAGGAGGGCCCACAGGGGAAGTCTCTGTGATGAGTCATGATCACAGCAATGGCTGAGACTTACGCAAGACCCAGGCTGCGCCTCCCTGTATCGGCTCATTAAATAACCTTCCCATCAGCAACGATGCCATTATGGACTCCACGGGCAAGGAAACTGAGCAGTGGAGAGTCAGAGCATCCTGCCCCCCGCCAGAATCCGCACCCACGGCTCTGCGTTGGGCGTCTACAGTTGCCCGGGCTCAGCGTTGCTGCAAAACCCCACCAGGGAGAGACTCCGCTTTCGGTCTGGGCAGCCGTATTTCAGGAGACACGATCTCTTCTCCGTCCTAGTCCGAAATTTTTGCCTGCTTACCAACAAACCCTTGCCTCGAATGACATCGGGTGCAGAAACTATGGGAAACGGGTCAAGACAGAGCAGATGCGGGGGGCGCCTGGGGGGCTCAGTCGGCTAAGGGTCCAGCGCGTGGTTTCGGCTCAGGTTATGATCTCACGGTCTCGTGCGTTCGAGCCCCGTGACAGGCTCCGCACTGATGATGTGGAGGCTGCGTGGGATTCGCTGTCTCCCTCTGTCTCTCTCTCTCTGCCCATCCCCCACTTGCACGGTCTCTGAGTCTCTCAAAATGAATAACCTTTGAAAAATATCTTTTAAAAAAGACAGAGCAGGGACGCCTGGGTGGCTCAGTCGGTCAAGCGTCCCACTTCGGCTCAGGTCACGATCTCGCGGTCCGTGAGTTCGAGCCCCATGTCGGGTTCTGGGCTGATGGCTCAGAGCCTGGAGCCTGTTTCAGATTCTGTGTCTCCCTCTCTCTGACCCTCCCCTGTTCATGCTCGGTCTCTCCCTGTCTCAAAAATAAATAAACGTTAAAAAAAATTAAAAAAAAAAAAGACAGAGCAGCTCTAAGTTTTACACAATCACAACGAAGATGAAATATTTTTTGACGGATCAGATCGGCAGACATCGTAAAGGTTGATCATGCGCGGAGCCGCTGAGGGTGTGGAAAAGCCGTCGCTCTCCTAAGTGGCTGTGCGTGGGGGGCGGATGTTGCTACGGTATTTCTGGAGGACAGTTAGGCTATCTCCGTGAGACGTCACCAGCCCCGTCCCCTCTGACCCAGCAACTGAACTTCTGGGAATTCACCCTATGGATATACTTGCAAGAGAATATCAAGGTATGCACAAGGATGTTCGACACGGCTTTGTCCTTGAGCTTCTCCGTCACCTCTGAGAGCTCCTAATGCCCCTTGCTGGTCAATCACCACCACAGGAAGTAACCCGAGCTCTGACTTTAGAGGCCGCAGAGAAGGTCTGCCTGCCCACGAACATCTTACGTCTGTCTCTTTCGCTTGGCATAACGTTTCTGAAATTCGTCGCTAGCGTTTCAGTGGCTGTTCCTTTACATCGTCGAGTGGGATTCCACCGTGGGATCGAACACCTGTTAACCTACCTAAATGTGTGACTTTGCATCGTTCCTACTTTTTGACCAATAGGAACGAAGCGGCCCTGAACGTTTTGGATGGGTCTTTTTGGGGACAGATTGCTGGGTCAGTGAATGGGTGTGCATGTAACTTTAATAAAAACCTCTGAACGGTTTTCCAAAGTGGTTCAACCAGTTTACACGCGCACATCAGCGATGTGTGATCATTCCTGGTCTTTGTCAACACTTGGTATTGTCAGTTTTTTTTTTTAAGTTTATTTACTTACTTTGAAAGAGAGAGAGCATGAGCAGGGTAGGGGCAGAGAGAAGGGGGAGAGAAAGAATCCCAAGCAGGCTCTGTGTTATCGGCGCAGAGCCAGATGCGGGCTCATGAGTTCGTGAGTTCGAGCCCCGCGTCGGGCTCGGTGCCGGCGGCTCGGAGCCTGGAGCCTGCTTCCGATTCTGCGTCTCCCTCTCTCTCTCTGCCCCTCCCCTGCTCACACTCTGTCTCTCTGTCTCTCTCTGTCTCTCTCTCTCTCTCTCAAAAATAAATAAGCATTAAAAAAATTTTTTTTAATTGGAGAAACCAATCCCACCTTACCCCTGCCTCCCCCCCAAAAGAAGTCCCAGAGTCTCCTCTTCGGAAGCCCCGGGGCTCAAAGTAGCAGAGGGAAAATGTTGTTCTATGCTCGCCTGTTGATGAAAATCCACGCCTCTGCAGTACCTTAAAATTCAGAGACCAAGGTCCTTCAGTATTCCACCTGCACCCTTCTTTATGCCTGAGCCACGACGGAAACACGAGTTTGGCTTATCTGCATGTCGAGAATAATACAAGGGAGAAGGTGAATGGAGAGAGCTCCATCGTAGGTCCCTCCATTTAAAAGGATAACGAGGGGCGCCTGGGGGGCTCAGTCGGTTGAGCATCCGACCTCGGCTCAGGTCACGATCTCGCGGTCCGTGAGTTCGAGCCCCGCGTCGGGCTCTGGGCTGATGGCTCAGAGCCTGGAGCCCGCTTCGGATTCTGGGTCTCCCTCTCTCTCTGCCCCTCCCCCGTTCATGCTCTGTCTCTCTCTGTCTCAAAAATAAACGTTAAAAAAAATTTTTTTTTAAAAATAAAGCATGAAAGTCTTTAAAAAATAAATTAAAAAAAAATAAATAAATAAAAGGATAACGAAGCAGTGGAAATATCCCCCTACGTTCTCCGTCTCTAATGAAACCATCTCTTCTTCTCCCTGTGCTTCAGGTGGTCACGAGGCCTACGGGCTACCTATTACTGGCCTATTCTGGAATCCAGTCGGGCACCCGAGGCAAGTCCCTTGATCAGCCCTCAGTCCTGGGACTGATTCTGCACCGCTCTCAGCTCTGTGCTCCGGATCCTTGGTTCCACCCCCTGGATTATCCTTCCTTTTTCATCAAAACTCTACTCTTGCAGGTTGAGCCGGGTACTTAGACTATTTCCTGCCCATAAAAGTCCTCGCTTCATTTTGTGGCCTTTGGCAAGGGCCGACCTCTCTGGACCTCAGCCACCTCAGGTCTAAAATGAGGCTAATTATGGGCTCACACCACAGAGTCATTTAAAGATGAGGTGAGAACACGCACGTAAAGTATTTAGAAAAGGGCTTGATGTGGAGTGAAAACTCAGCAAATGTCAGCCCACAACACTCTCGGGCGCAAACACTCAGATCGCTCGCAAAGCGGACGTAATTCGAATGTCACGCAGGGACAGCCAACTGGTTAAAGAGTTGGCGTATCAATAGTTCTAACGCATAACTCACTCTCGTTCTGGCCGGAGGTGGTTCCTGAGTGTTTGAAAAAAATCAGCCTGCCCGTCGGTTAGTGAAGTGTTCAGATTGGGGTTCTTTACTACTCCCTAAAGAATTTACCATTCTTGGGGCGCCTGGGTGGCTCGGTCGGTTGAGCGTCCGACTTCAGCCAGGTCACGATCTCGCGGTCCATGAGTTCGAACCCCGCGTCGGGCTCTGTGCTGACCGCTCGGAGCCTGGAGCCTGTTTCGGATTCTGTTCTCCCTCTCTCTCTGCCCCTCCCCTACTTGTGCTCTGTTTCTCTGTCTCTGTCTCTCTCTCCCTCAAAAATAAAAATTTAAAACATTTTTTACATCAATAAAAATAAAAAGAATGTACCATTCTTGTGATAACAGTCATGACTGTTTATTTACATTTATTCTGTGAAAATAGGCAAATTAAAGAACGCACACCTCAGTGACACTAAGGAGCAAATCCAGACCCCCAGCTGGCGGTTCCAAGGCCTTCTCTGAATTGGTTTCTTAGCACCCATAAGTTAAGACTCGCCCGCGGCCCGCGCTGTTCATAGCTCTGTGCGAGGCGTCAGAGAGGGACAAGAGACGTTCCTATGCCTGCTCTTGGGGTTCCCTGGGCGTCTGGCCACATCAGCCGGCTACAAAGGCAGCTACCTGAAATCCGATAGCACGGGCGGGGCGAGCCTGTCACACCATATCGCGTCGAGTCGCTTCGCCACGACAACTACCCGGGACAGTGGCAAAGCGCCCCAGCTCCGGGCCCCGCTGCCTGCGTGCCAAGCTTGACTCCAACAGTTGCCTGCGGATGGCCTCGGACAGATTGCCTGGCACCCTGGGCCTCAGTTTCCCTCTTCTGCAAAATGAGAACGACAGCAACGAGAGCCATCTCACGGGGTTTTAAGTAAGATCACGCATGTTTTCGTTAAAAAAAAAAAAT
This sequence comes from Prionailurus viverrinus, assembly GCF_022837055.1. Taxonomy (NCBI): domain Eukaryota; kingdom Metazoa; phylum Chordata; class Mammalia; order Carnivora; family Felidae; genus Prionailurus; species Prionailurus viverrinus. Next base: position 6,088,889 of record NC_062563.1, read on the forward strand.
ACATTTTTAAAAGACAAAACCAGGGCTCCTACAGAGCCAAACTGGAAGTGTATCGAAGAGTTTATTTAACGCCTTGGTTCACGAGGGAACCAGCAAGATGCGACAAACAGTTCAAGGGACAGTTCAAAGACGCACGTAACTATACGGGCAGTCAGAAATGCTGAAATAAATCTGCACGTAGAAGCAAAACGGGGCCCCAGTCGTAGGGCAAGAGTCAGTTGTGCTCCAGGAGACAAAACTTATCTGCATTTCCAGGGACAAAATCATCTGCATTCCTAACGATGCAGCATCCGCTCACCGAATGCACACCCGACAGTCTCCCTTTGTCCGTCTCGCGATCTCTTCCGACAACATAACCCACTTAGCGCACGTGACACACTCATTGCACACCAGCTATCGTGCGCCTTCCTTCTTACGGTGGGAGGTCCTTTCCCACCCGTCCTGGGCTTCGGAGAAGGAAAGGAGGCAGCGAGAGAGGGATGAAACCACAAACAGGGCCCACCACGCTTTTTTGGCTGAGGCTGACGCGGCTGGAGGTTCAGCGAACTCAGAGCTTTGCTTCGGGGCTCCCTTCCGCTCCCTGCTGTGTGTGTCTACGGAGGACCTCGTCATTAGCTTGGAAGGGGCCGTGTCCCGATCACGGCGTGAGTCCCGTGGTCTGGCAGATCCAGGCACCCTCTTTCCGCAGCCTGGCCTGGGGACGCTGAGCCCTGGGCTGAGCTCTCCAGTCTCCACAGACCTGCCCGGCCTCAGCCTTCACCGGCCTGAATCTTGGGAGGCAGAAGAGAACACAAGGGGCTTGGATACATCTGTTGAATGCATGGATGTGTGGGACCCGTTGGGTCGACTCTTTTTCTCTGTAGGGACTCTGATTTAACCGTGTCTCGTGGACCCTTCCCGAGTTCATGTCTTCCCGGCGTGGCTTTGGGACCTGCATCCCCCCACCTGCTCCTCCGGCACACCAAGAATCTCCTGCCTCAGGCCCTTTGCACGTGCTCTCTTCTCCCTGGAAGGGACTTGAGCAGATCAGTGCTGGTACGCAGGCAAATACTGAATGAATGTGAGTTGTTATTTTCCCTCTAAACCGGCTTGGTGAACTACAGCCCTCCAGCAGCCTCACTGATTTTTTTTTGCCTTTTTCCCTTCCGCTCCGAGAACTAGGCATGTTTTTGATAGTTTTAAAGGGTTACCTTTGAAATGGTTTTATAGAAACTTATATACTATCCTCAATTTTGCCCCTTGGCCCACACAAGCTATAATATTCACTCTCTGGTCTGAAAAAAAATAAGGGGGGGGTGGTGCCTGGGCGGCTCAGTCGGTCATGAGTTCGAGCCCCGCATCCCGCTCTGTGCTGACAGCTGGGAGCTGGAGCCTGCTTCAGATTCTGTGTCTCCCTCTCTCTACCCCTCCTCCACTCACGCTCTCTCTCTCTCTCTCTCTCTCTCAAAAATAAACATTTAAAAACTGTATTTAAAACAATACGTCCCACATTGAATAAAAGAGTAGCTGTCGTCCAGAGTAGTGGTTCTCAAAGGAGAGCGTGGCGAGGGGAGGCTAGGGCAGCACGGGTCTCCTGACGATGTCTGGCAACGTTTTTTGGGGGTCACAGTTGGGGACAGGGAGGGGATGCTACTGGCATCTTGCGGGTGGAGGCCAGGGAGGCCGCCAGACATTCTGTAGCACACAGGACAGCCCCCACGAGACAGAGGCTTCTGGCCCCGTAGGGCCCGGTGGAGGGACCCTGCTCCAAGACCTATAAAACCACATCCGTGTTTCTCTGTGAGCTGAGCCGGGAAGGCTGTCGCAGTCGGTCCAATATTCACCTGCCACAGTGAAACACTGGTTTCCCACGGTTTTCTGGCAAAGGGTAGAAATGCGTGTGTTTTGCAGAACGTGTTTTAGGGGCAAAGACGTCGCTGTGTCTCCATTACTCGGAGAAGTGGAGGGTGTTCCTTGATCCCTGCGCACAGGTCGCTGACTGTTAAATCTGGCCCACCCCTCCCCTACCCCCCCAAGCCCGGACCTCCTTCCTGAGCTCTGACCAGGAAAACAGCTCCAGGCAGTGGAGGCGGAGGGGGCGCGATGTGTCTGAGTATGTAAAAAATAGACGTGGCCGCCAGGCCGACGAGCTGCACCAGCCCAAGGACTTGAAGAAAAGGCGAGAGTCCAGCGGCAGCAGCCTGGGGCCGCTGTGCCGTATGAAGGGCCGCGAAAGTCAGGCTTTGACGCTTAGAAGCAGCCCCAAGTGCTGACAACGGGCGCTGGGTGTAGCGAGCGGTAGGACATTCAAACCGAAGACGCCCCAGTCAGTCGGTGCAGAAAGCTCTTCTCGACGCGCCGTCGGATGGACAGAAGCAGGTTTCAAACCCGTAGGATCCCCTTGGGGAAGGTGGGGGGAGGTGGCCAGGGGGCCTTCTGTGTCTTCACACATGCCGGGGACGCGGTGAGTTCACTTTGGGAGAGTTCACTAGGCTGTACCCCGTCACATGTTTGGTAAAGAGCTCCCGTAAGAAGGAGGGCTCCATTTTTGTGGACAGCGTATCGGATGATTCTAGAAGCCTCCGGATGCCTGGAAGGAGTGGCCCCCTGCCTTTGACTCCTGGGGGCGGAGCTTCAAGTCTCTGAACATCGACGTTCTCCTCTGCAAAATGGGAGCAAAAATAGTAACTCACATTGTGGCGCCTGGGTGGCGCCGTCGGTTAAGCGTCCGACTTCAGCCAGGTCACGATCTCGCGGTCCGGGAGTTCACGATCTCGCGAGATCTCGAGTGATCTCGCGTGAGTTCGAGCCCCGCGCCGGGCTCTGGGCTGATGGCTCAGAGCCTGGAGCCTGTTTCCGATTCTGTGTCTCCCTCTCTCTCTGCCCCTCCCCCGTTCATGCTCTGTCTCTCTCTGTCCCAAAAATAAATAAACGTTGAAAAAAAAAAAAAATAGTAACTCACTTTCCAGGATCGTTGGCGGGGTTAAATGAGCTACGACGTGCAAAACGCCAAGCCTGGGGTGGGGCAGCGATACGTGTTCAATACGTTGCAGTTGCCATTATTTTGCATTATTATTTTTATTATATAACATATCGTACTATTAAATATATTATCATATATAATAATTATCATATAATAATAATAATAATAATAATAATAAACAGCAAAGTGGGGATAGCGGTTGTCTCTGTTTGGCTCATCGCTTAATTTCTGTATTTCTGAAGACGAGCACGCGTTATTTCTGCAATTCGAAATATTATTAAGAAAGAAAGAAAATCGTGACTTTTACTGCTGGGATGAACACCAAGGCCCAGGAAGAGCCAGATCGACAAGCAGGTTGAGAGCGAGGCTCTGTTCCCGCACATCTTATCCCTTTCTTCCCAGCAGCCATTGATAAGGGCCTTGAATAGGCCACCTGCACAGGTGGGTGGGGCTGGGGGCGGGGCCCATCTCCTGAGTCTTCTCCCCAAGCTCCCGTGCAGGCGGTACAGAGCCAGGGCCGCCTTGAGGTCCACCGCTGCCCAGGTCTTACGCCAGATTGGCTGGATGGCTGCCCAGGGCTCTCGGTGCCTTCTGGAAGGCGATCAGTCACAGGAGCATCCCCCCCCCCCCCGGGGGGTAAGCGGGGAGATGCGGGGCTGTCCCGGCACTGTCCTGATCTCCCTTTCTCCAGGAGAAGCTGGGGACCGGGGACGGTGAACCCCTTGGCCCTTCCCTCCCGCAGCGTGGGGACCTGTGGGGACCCCGACTTCACAGCAATGGCTCCCCACGGCCCCACCTCTCCCTGGCCCTGCAGGCTGCCCCCTCTTTGGCTCTTGGACTTTTCACATTTAAAATTCCAGAGCCTTCCTGGGGTGGGCCCTTCACCTAAATTTGCAGGTAAGGCCAGATTCAGGGTTTGGAAACACCATCACTGGCCTCATGCCAGGTTTACCTCTGGCCTGGAAGGAGGTGAGAGCGTTGAGAGGCATCCAAGGACTCACCGGGCCACCCCCAAGGCGGGGCCCCGTGGCCAGGACCTGGGCCCCAGAGTCAGACAGACAGGATGCCAGTCCCCGCTCCCTTGCCCCCTGGCCGAGGGCTTGCAGAACCTCTTCTGCAATAATAATAGAACCGGGATCCTACAACGGCCAGCCTGTCAAAAAGGCAGAGTGGGAACAGAAGAAGTTTTGAGATCTAAAAAATAAAAATTACTTGGCTCGGAATACCACGAACTCGAAACGAATAACGGCTTACGTCACGTCCACAAAACCTAATGGTATGTCGTGAAGTGAGTTTGAGAGGATATGGGCGGCGGGGCCTGGAAGGCAAGTGCATGGAGCCCCCACACAAGTCCGGAGATGGCCCTGGCTTCACGGTCTGTTCGGAGAGCAACATGAAACCCTGCAAATAAATCCCGGCCCCGTGGCTGGCGAGTCCCCAATACATGTCACTGATCACCGTCGCTGATTCCGACCCAGGGGCCAGAGACACCCAGGTCCTCGTCCAGCCTTGCCGCTTCATCGCTGTGTGACCTTGGGCAAGTCCCATGCCCTACCTGAGTCCCACTTTCATCCGCAAGATGGGAGTATGAACAGCACCTGTCTTATAAGCACGGAGGCACTGAAAGCATTGAGCACAGGGCCCCGCATACAGGAAGTGCTCAATAATTGCTTGCCGTTATTAGGATTATCTTTCCTGTTATTGGTACGGTCACCACCTAAGCAGCAGGTGTCAGGGCCTCTTGGAACTGAATGACCAAGGACCCCCAAGTCTTGGGATCAGAAGAAAGAGCCATAAAGACCAAATCCTGGGCTCCAGGTTCTGCTCTGCCCCTCGTGATAGTTGGGGGACCGGGGGCAAGGGGTCCACCTCACCCAGAGCTAAGAGAACAGCCATCACCTGCCCACACCCACCCCAGCGGCTTGCAGAAGCGCACATTGTCACGGTTGCTGCCCCGGACAAGAAGTCACTGGTGAGGAGGAAAAAGGGGGTGCGGCTGTGCAGGAGAGAGGGACATGTCCCCCCACCACGGCACACAGCCTTGTGTGCACGCCTCCTCTCGCGCGTGAAATGTGCAGGCATGCTCTTGGACGCTGCCTGGCACAGACCGGGTGCGGCGGGCCTGATCCCTGCCTCGGCAAGATCCCACTCTAGCCGGGGACACGCGTGTCGATCCCACGGGTAAGAGGCAGGTACCCTGGCCACTCAAGGTCGGGATACATAAAGGGCCTCATCCAGCTAGAGTCAAACCCCAGCTTCGCCTCTGTTCAAACAAGCTGCTTGCGCGAGGGGGCAGACGTTTGGCACCGGGGGTGCCCTTGCAAACCTCCCGTGGCTTCCCAGCAGGGCTCTAATTGTGGGCGCAGTGAAAGTCACAGCAGGCGGCTAAGAGAAGCCATAGCCTCGAGCCAAGCACTTGACCTCCTTCTTGCCTCAGTTTCCCTAGTAGGAAAAAGGGGGAGAAAAGGGAGGGGGCCTGCTGAGATACATAATTATGATTTGTTTATTGCGAACGCTGAGCTGTGGGGATGAAGACCTTCATGGGCGCGGTCCGTTTTATTATTATAATCACAGCAGACTCGGGGGAAATTCAAAGAGACGTTTTATAGCCCAAATTATAGAAGTTTCTCTGTTCAGGAAGCAATGCCGCAGTGCAATTAGTGAGGAAACTGGGGTAACAGCCCTGCCAGGAGACCCCAGCTGCGAGAGTTGTGTAGACCGTCTACCTGCTGACCCCACACAGGAGCAGGGTGACCCCCTGGGGGTGGAGGGCGGCCACGGCTGCGGAGCAGAAGGTGACAGGCAGAACCGGGACTGAGTGAGCAGGTCGGACAGGAGAGCGGGGACTTCCCTTCCCCTTTGTCATCGTTGTCGTTCCTAGCACTCGGCAGACTCCCCAGGGGAGGGAACTGAGTGTTCCCTGGGGGTGATGTTTTCTCTGAGGATTATACCCACTCTGCTGGGAGCAAGGGGTCCTCAGCCAGGGGCCCAGGGCTCTGGCTCACGGGCAGGGTGCTGGGAACGGGAGCTTTTCATTTGCACTTGAACCCACGTTGTTGTGAATGATGCCACCTGACCACATCTACAAGCCTGGCTAGTTAGGAAAGCTGCCAGCTTCTCTCCTTCTTTCGGAGAGAAAATGCCTGGGGCTGCAAATTAACAGAAAAATCCTTGTTTTCTCACATGACAAGGACCTGGGAGGTGGCTGCAGGGACCAGTTCGGTGGCTCAGCAGCGCTGGTGAGGCAGGTTCCCGTTCCCGGTGGCCCTTCCTTGCGGCTGTGAGAAGAGGGACACCCTCTTGGCCATTGGCTTCTGCACTCCTGACAGCGGAGGGAGGAACAAACGCGACCGACCGGATGCATCCAACCTCTTTGTCAGAAAAGCAAATAGATGCTGCCCCAGAAGCTGCCTCGGGGCCTTTGCCTATGCCGTTCCTTCCCTGGGAATGCTCTTCCCTTTCTGGAGGTCCGGCTATCTCCTACTCAAGCTGGAGCTGCGTAGTTTCCATAGGATCCCCGATGCTCTCCTTCAGGAGCACTTTGCCAACTGAAATTAATTATCTACCGAAATTTCTTTAATCCCCGTCTTCCCCAGTAGAACTGTAAGGCCGGGGGGGAGCAAGGACTTTGTCCGGCCGGCGCGTAGCCGAGAAAATCCTGTCCACTTCCCTCCTTTTCCCCAAGGTGACGGAGGCCCAGTTAGGAGAAGCCGTTTCTCCCGACCCAAGGCCACTCTCCCCACGTTCCTCCGACGAAGGCGGGCAGGCCAGGCGCTGTGCCGGGCTCCGGGGAGACGCCCACAGAGCAGACAGCGCCCCAGACCGCGGGGCTCACGGGCTGGTGAAGCAGATACTGGCTAACGCGTGCAGGGGGTGGGCGGACAAGCACGAGGAAGGCTGTCCACCCGTCGGCCAGGATGCCGGTTTCTGGAGCCCCGATTAGAACCAGAACAAAATCAGAGCCGGAAGAGTAAGTCAACCACTCCTCAACTTAAAAAAAAAAAAATTACGGTGGGAGAAGAAAAGAACCAGGAGAGCAAAGGCACGTAGTTTGGCCGCGTCCCCCTCCCCCTCCCCGCCACACCTGACCTCTGGGTTCTCCCAGGCGGGCTGTTCAGCATGCGCACCAGGCATCATCTGGCCCCCCGGGGGTGGGACCTAGAGGAACCTTCTTTGCAAATGCCTTCTGGCTTCAGCTCTGCCCTTGGGAAGAAAACCAGCGTCGTGGGTCACGTTTTCTATGGTTGACTCCCCGCACTCCGCCTTTCGAAGGATGCCCAGGGAGAGTCCTGACTTTGGGGGGTGGGGGGTGGGGGAGAAAGGAAGTTTGGCGAGCCTTCCGGAAGCCGGTGTCATGCCAACAGTTTGGAAGGAGCCCGCTTCGGGCTTGGCTATGAAATCTCCCCGGGCCAGCTTTTCCTGTTGTTCATTTGCAGGGGAAAGACACAGGTGGGGAAGGTTTTGAAACCGGGCAAAGGGGCACAGAACCGAAACGGAGGCACGTTGGCTCGTCCTCCAGCCCAAGGACCCCATCACCGGGGTGGGGGCCTCCTGATTCTGCCCCACCTTTAGGGACGCGGGGCCCTTCTGGAGATCATGTGACTTCTCAGAATCAGTGCCTCTTCGGACCCCAAGGGCTCTTCCCAACTCTTCCGTAGAGGACAGTCCGTACCCGGCAACATCCAGGGTTGTGTAACAGGTAGCTTATGCCACGGTTTCCCCAAAGGGACTGCGTGAGTCTCATTAAGTGAAGAAGGTATCGCGAAATCTTTATTTCCACCCAGTGGCATCATCTCACCCAGCCCCCCCCCCCTCCCCGTTTGCCCTCATTTATTCTTCGGTCTTCTTTGAACCTATTCAGATGTAATGAAGGTCGGTTTGGTCTGCAGCCTGGTCTCCGGTGTGCCCGTCCGTCTAAGCCAGGAGGGGGCAGCGTTTTCCTGCCAAGCAAAAGACTCTGAAGACCGAATTGGGGTGGGGGCAGGGGTGGGAGCTGTTCCCGGTCAGCAGAATCTGTTTTAATTGTCCACAGGACCACAGTGTGATGAAATGGCTTCTCGAAACCACTGGACATTCCTACTGGTCCGCTCTTAATTGGAGGGAAGGGGGCTGGGGGAAACAGCCACAGCATCAGCCTTCATGGCTGCCCTTATTCATTCAGCAAACATCTGCAGGTAAGAGGAGGAAAGCCAGGAGTCTCCACTGTTTAAAAAAAAAAAAAAAATCCTTGGGGCGCCTGGGTGGCTCAGTCGGTTGAGCGTCCGGCTTCAGCTCAGGTCATGATCTCACAGTCTGTGAGTTCGAGCCCCGCGTCAGGCTCTGTGCTGACAGCTCGGAGCCTGGAGCCTGTTTCGGACTCTGTGTCTCCCTCTCTCTCTGCTCCTCCCCCACTCGTGCTCTGTCTCTCTCTCTCAAAAATCAATAAAACATTTTTAAAATAAAGAAATAAATAAACGTTAAAAAAAATCATGGCTTAAAATTTTTTTCCTTTTATTTCTTTTCATCATGATAAGGGTCCTCTTTAATCGCCATTCCCTAATTCCCATCCCTGCCCCCTACCCCCTCTGGTAACCACGAGTGTGTTCTCTACAGTTCAAGAGTCTGTTTCTTGGTTTGTCTCTTTCCCCCCCCCCCCCCCCCGTCCCCCTTTGCTCATTTGTTTTGTTTCTTAAATGCCACAAATGAGTGAAATCATACGGTGTTTGTCTCGCTCTCGCTGACTTAGTTCACTCAGCGTTATGCTCCCTAGCTCTGTCTGTGCTGTTGCAACTGGCAGGATTTCATTCTTTTTTATGGCTGAACAATATTCCCTTGTGCATGTCTGTACCACATCTGCATTATCCATTGGTCAGTCGAAGGACACTTGGGCTGTAAATAACACTGCTGTAGACACAAGGGGGCATACATCTCTTTGAATTTGTGTTTTTTGTTTTTTTTTTTAAGTTTTTCCATCTATTTATTTTCGAGAGAGGGAATTTGTGAGCAGGGAAGGGGCAGAGACAGAGGGAGATAGAGAATCCGAAGTAGGTTCGGCGCAGTCAGCACAGAGCCGGACGTGGGGCTCCAACTCACAGGCAGTGAGATCACGACCTGAGCCAAAGTGGGGCTCTCAGCCGACTGGCTGCCGACTCAGGCACCCCTTGAATTAGTGTTTTGTGTTTGGGGGGTACTCAATAGCGCAATTATGGATCATAAGGTAATTCTATTTCTAATTTTTTGAGGAAGCTCCATACTTCTTTCCACAGTGGCTGTACCAGTTTGCATTCCCCCCAGCAGTGCAAGAGGGTTCCTTTTTCTCCACATCCTTGCCCACACTTGTTGGTTCTTGTATTTTTTACTTTAGCCATTCTGACAGGTTATGAGGTGATATGTCAATGTAGTTTTGATTTGCGGGTCCCTGATGGTCAGTGACGCTGGCCATCCTTTCATGTGCCTGTTGGCCATCTGGATGTCTTCTTTAGAGGAATGTCTGTTCGTGTGGTCTGCCCACTTTTTAATTGGATTATTTGTTTTTTGGGGTATTGAGTTTTATAAGTTTTTATGTATTTTGGAACCCTTTATGGGATAGGTCATTTGCGAATATCTTCTCCCATTCAGTAGGTTGCTTTTTAGTTTTGGTGATGTTCCCTTCACTGTGCAGAAGCATTTTATTTTCATGAAATCCCAAGAGTTTATTTTTGCTTTTATTTTCCTTGCCTCAGGAGACGTATCTAGAAAAATCATGGCTTAAATTTAATTCCCTAGAAGATGTACAGATAGAGACAGACAGGCAGACCGGAAATAATTTGTAACTAAAATGCTATGGGTGATTTTTATTTTCTGTTACTATGATTTTCTTTATCTTTCTAATTTAGTGATTTTCTACTTCCTAATTTTCTCACATAGCGAACAGAGTTGACTCTGTAAGCAGAAAAAAAAAGGCAATTGGCAATTTTATTTTTAGAGTAGTACTCTGGGACGGCCTGGTTTAGCCATGGGTTCTCTTTCATTAGGGGTTTATTGAGCAAGAGAGGGAAGCTAACATTCGGTTACTTGACTTCTCAGTCTCTCAGCGTCATCATAGATAATACAGAGCTTTTAAAGCACCTGCCATATAGTGTGTGTGTGCGCGTGTGTGTGTGCGTGTGTGTGTGCGCGCACCCATGTGTGTGATATGAAATGAGCTAGTCCACGTAAGAGCACCTGGCAGTTTCTGGCAAAAGCAGCCAACTCGTTGGCTGCTATTATGATTATTACCGTTTTTTGCTATTGTTCTAGTTGTTTCCAAAGGAGCAAAGGGGACAGGAACGCTAGCGGAGCTCCAGGCTTAGGGAATGATTTGCAAAGCCACATGCATCCGGGCGCAGGCAATGAAACGGGTCCTCCAAAAGCGAAGGTCGTGTGGGTCGTGAGGGTAAATACGACGAGGTTTCAGAAGACTGAAATTCACAATAGTGAATATTCACAATAGTGAATAAAGTCACAGAAGTGGACGAGATGCCCCAGCCCTCGACTGCCCACCTTTCCGCTCAGGTCCTGCCCTGGAGCCAGACCAAGCTTTGCACCTGGGACTGTCCAGCCCCAACCCCGCCCTTAGCCACGCCTCCAATCACGACCCCAACCAATCAACCGCGCTCCTGACCCCGCCTCCCACTGCACCTCCAGTCAAGCCCCGAGCCCACCTGTAGCCCCGCCTCCAAGCCTGCTTCAACCACGCCCCCGGAAGCCTTGCACGGAGCTGCTCCCCCCAGGGGCTGCTGCTAGAACCCGGGGATGTGCAAACCGGCTCCTCCCCCGAGAGGTAGAATGCCGGAAAAGCCTGCAGACGGGGTCAAAGGCAGATGCGGCAAGGATGCTCTGGGCAGGGTTGGTCAGGGTCGCTGGCCAACTGAGACGGTGTGGGCCTGAGTTTTTAGGAGACCGTCGCAGTGAGAAAAGAGAGAGGCCGAAGCGGATCCCACGTGGCGGGAGTAACGAACCCCTCACACTGACTGAGGGCTGCGTGCTAGGCTCACTGCCAAGTTGCCCCAATCCTCGTTCTCTTTCCCCTGTAACCCAGACAGTAACCTAGCCCTTAGGTACTACGAGCCTCCCATCTTCATGAAGTAGACTCCGAGCCGTTCAGCAACGTGCTCAAGGTTCACAGCTGGGAGCTGGGAGAATGGGAATTCGAACCCCAGGCGCGGGCCCGACACGCAGTGCAGGGTTGGGTTATCCCCGGGTATTGTGGGCCAGTCGAGGTGACGGACTGTTCCTTGCAGGCAAAAGACGCAAGTTAAGGCAAAGTATACAGCAGGCATCCCCTTAGTAAATGAGAAAGGGGCCCATTAAAAACAAACAAACAAACAAACAAATAAACAGTGGCACAATCATTTGCCAGCAACATCACCTCCTGACTACGTCTGATCTTCAGTGCTCAGCCCCCGCGGGGCAGGAAGTGAAACAGAACTGACCCCTGTCCTCCCCTGGCCTGCACGGGCTGCTGGGCTGGGCCTGACCCTGAAGATTCTAACCATGTGGCTGGGGAGACCGGACGACTGGATGCCGGGCAGGTTTCTTCGGGACTGATTCATCTCGTCTGAGCACTAAATCCTGGGGAATTTAGACACTGTCTTAGGCTTCATGATGGCCATCCACAGACATCAGCGCTTAATCTCCGGAAACTGTAAATGTTATCGTATTTGGAAAAAGGATCTTTGAAGGTGTGATTAAGTTAAGGATTTGAAGGGATAATCCAGGATTATCTAGGTGGGCCCCAAATGCCATCGCAGTGCCCTTGTAAGAGAGAGCTGAGGGAGATCAGACAAACCATACAAGAGAAGAAAAGGCCATGGAAAGATGGAGACAGAGCTTGGGCTAATGTGGCCACAAGCCAAGAAATGCCAGCAGGCACCAGAAGCTGGAAAAGGCAAGGAACAGATTCTCCCCAGAGCCTCCCAAGAGAGGAGGACCTACCGATGTCTTGACCTCAGCCTCGTGTATTAATTGATCGTGTTTTCTGACATCCGACTTGCAGATCTGTGAAAGAATATATTTCTATTGGTTTTCATTTTTTTTAATGTTTATTGAAACAATAGTAATATTTTTGAGAGAGAGAGAGACAGAGTGAGTGAGTGGGGGAGGGGCAGAGAGAGGGGGAGACACAGAATCGAAGCAGGCTCCAGGCTCCGAGCTGTCCGCACAGAGCCCGACGCGGGGCTCGGGCCCACAGACCGCGAGATCGTGACCTGAGTCGAAGTCGGACGCTCGACCGACGGAGCCCCCCGGGCGCCCCTACAGTTCTGTTGTTTTAAGGCACGGAGTTTGTGGCCAATTGTTATAACAGCCATAGGAAAGTAATACAGACCAAGTGCAGTGGGGGTGTGGTGAAAGGAGCATAGGATGAGAAGCCCAGTAATGTGGACCCACATCCTGGCTCTGCATTCTAGGGCCCCTGGAGCGATTCGACACACGCTTTTTGCCTCGGTCTGGCCACTCACGCAATAGAGGGCGTATTCCACCCTTATATTAGTTGAGCTATTTTGGCTGCGTGTGACACAACTCCAGCCTCAGGTAACAGAAGTGGAAGATGCCAAGCAGGTTTATGACAGCAAAGAAGAGAAATGGTGGGGCTGGCTTCAGGCTCGGCTGGATCCAGGGGTTCAAAGGAGCTGTCACTCCTGCTCTCCCTCCCCCATCCCCTGCCTTTTATCTCTTCTCTGGCAAGTTGGTCACATGCTCGTATTCCGCAGAGAGGATCCTTCCGCCTGCCTCCAGCCTTGATGAAGACCTGCTCCATTCATCCTCCCAGCTTCACCACATCAGGTAAGTCTAACTGCTCTGATTGGCCAGACTCATAAGACATGCCTGGCTCCTGGGTCCAGCGGCTGTAGCCAATGAAATCAGGCCTTCGGGTCGGCCTGGCCCCCGTCACGGGGCGCCCTGTGGCGCAGGCTGAGGAGCCACGACCTCCTTGCTAAAGTGTTGAGAGCAGACGCCCCAAGGCACACATGGGAAGGGACGCAGGGCACGCACAACCAACCATCGTCTACCTCGTTACCTCGCAGAGGTGTTGCAAAGACTGAGCGATGGCAGCTGTGAACGTGCTCTGTGAGGCATGAGTGCTTGGGACGTGGGCGCTGTGGATGTCTGTGGCCTCGGCCAGCCTGACGCCGCCCGCACGGTCCCAAACCCTCGATTTCGGCACCGTCACTTCCTTGTGCCTCCTGCTCCTTGACAACCCCCCCAGGCCTGGCCTGCAGCTGCTAAAACAGGGCAGGAGGAAGACTGGGCCAGGTGAGCTCAGGTGGCTTCAGGCTCCCAGAGAGCTTAGAAGCCCCAGTTCAGCCTCAACCCAACAGAAAATAGGGAGTCATGAAGGTTACTGATTTATCGCATTACAGGAAAGCTTTGAGTCACTGCGTAAGTCCCAATCGGTGCTGCAGAGACGTGCCATGTTATCATCTGCCTCGGCTCGTGTCGCTTTTCCCCCCGCCTGCCAGGCAGGTGAGCGACGCCCGGGGCTTTAAGCATGGACCCGAAGTGGCAGAACTTCGTCACAAGGTGGCTTCCGGCTTGAGGGTCACTGTGTTCAGCAGTTCAAAGCCTCTTCTCCATGGCCCACGTTAAGAGCAGCATAAGTAATCCGTATTTCTATACTAGGTATTATGAGCCCCGCCTTGTGCTGTAACTAAGCTCAGACACCAGCAGGGAGCCACATGCGGCTCTTGAGCACCTGAGGTGTGGCTGGTCTGATCTGAATTTAGGTGGGCTGTAGTGTGAAATATCCACCATATTTCAAAACTCTGGTACCGGGGGCGCCTGGGGGGCTCAGTTGGCTAAGCCTCCGACGTCCGCGCAGGTCATGATCTCACGGGCATGCTGTCAGCACAGAGCCCGCTTCAGATCCTCTGTCTCCCTCTCTCTCTCTGCCCCTCCCTGCTCCTGCTCTCTCACTTTCTTTCAAAAATAAATAACATTAAAAAAAAACAAACCTACTCCCTCTCTCTCTGCCCCCCTCCTCCTTACACACACACTCTTTCTCTCAAAAATAGATAAACATTCAAAAAAAATTTTTTTAAACGGGGCGCCTGGGTGGCTCAGTCGGCTAAGCATCCGACTTCAGCTCAAGTCATGATCTCGTGGGTCGTGAGTTCGAGTCCCGCATCGGGTTCTGTGCTGACAGTTCAGAGCCTGGAGCCTGCTTCGGATTCTGTGTCTCCCTCTCTCTGCCCCTCCCCTGCTCTCTCGCTCTCTCTCTCTCTCTCACTCTCTCAAAAATAAATAAACATTAAAACATTTTTTAAAAAACCTTGTACCAAATATATATATATTTAATATTTTCTATTATATGTTGAAATGGTAATATTTTCAACTAAATAAATAATGTTGTTAAAATCGATGTCACCTGGTTTCTTTTCTGTTTTGAATGTGACTATCAGGAAAGTTAAAGGTACCTATGTGGTTTGCAGGGAGAGGTTTGCAGGGAGAGAAGGAAGCTCTCCGTCAACCAATTTCCATTGGACAGTGCTGTGCTAAGATTCGAGCATACGTACATTCTCTTTCTGGTGGTCAAAACAAGCCATCGTATAAGCAAAGAAACTGAAACTTGGTCAGGTTGAGGGCCAGCAGTGCCACCAAGGGGGCAGAGTTAAGTCCCCAGAGGGGTCCAGTTCGAAGGTTCATCTTTTTGCTCTGTACCAAGTTGCTGAGTATAGCATTAGCTATGATGCATTAGGCTGCAAGTCATGAGATCCCAAACTCAATGTGGCTTTCTAAAAAAAAAAAAAAGGGGGGCGCCTGGGTGGCGCAGTCGGTTGAGCGTCTGACTTCAGCCAGGTCACGATCTCGCGGTCCGTGAGTTCGAGCCCCGAGTCGGGCTCTGGGCTGATGGCTCGGAGCCTGGAGCCTGTTTCCGATTCTGTGTCTCCCTCTCTCTCTGCCCCTCCCCTGTTCATGCTCTGTCTCTCTCTGTCCCAAAAATAAATAAACGTTGAAAAAAAAATCAGCATTTATTGTCTTACACGAGCAATTCCCAGGTTGGCGAAGAGACTTCGCAATATCATCCAGACCCGGACTTTCTGTATTTTCCTCTGTCCCCGTCCTCAGGTCGGTTTGGTCCCAGGTTATCCCGCTGTGGGCGATCACAACTGCAGCTCAGCTCCCAGCAGCCTGTGTTCGCACAACAACCACCGAAAAGCCTGCTTTTCTTCCCGGGTGTCTTTCCACTGGGGAAGAAAGCTTTTCCCACAAACTCCTTATGACCTCATAAGTCAAGGTGCCGTCCACCTGCCGGGGGCATCAGCGGGCGGGTCTCACTAGGATCTTGTGTCCCACCCCAGATGTGCTCAGTCGGAGTCCACATCGACACGAGATGCCCAGAATTTCCTGGGCAAGTTCCAGTTCGGGCAGCGCTGCCCCCAGGAGGCTCCCTGTGAAACCTGGTTGGTCGTGGCCACATCATTGGCAGATGCCCGTATCAGCCATCGAGAAGAGGAATAGAGTTACCATAACTGATTTAGAACCATCCTCCTCCATGTCCTGGGCTGGGCTGGAGAGACGTCACCTTCCCTGAGCACAAAAGGGTGGACCCGGCTCCCCAGGAAGGAAGAGCTGTGTGTGGGCCAATGGGGATGGTGTGGGGTGATGATCGTGCACAGGCAATCGTGAGGCCAAGAATTCCTTGACGTGTGATGTGAAGACTAAATCAGGTAAAGAATATACAGTGAAAAAAAAAAAGAGAAAAAAATGGGGCGCCTGGGTGGCTCAGTCGGTTAAGCGTCCGACTTTGGCTCAGGTCATGATCTCGCGGTCCGTGAGTTCGAGCCCCGCGTCGGGCTCTGTGCTGACAGCTCAGAGCTTGGAGCCTGTTTCAGATTCTGTGTCTCCGTCTCTCTGACCCTCCCCCATTCATGCTTTGTCTCTCTCTGTCTCAAAAATAAATAAACGTTAAAAAAAAAATTAAAAAAAAAAAAGAATATACAGCGACTAACAGATTCATTCATTATTTTGCCCAACATTTTTTTTTTTTTGGTACCAGATACCCTTTGTGCCTGAGGTTACGTGGTGCTTGCGACACTATCCCTCCCTTTGTAGGCGGGGCTTATACTCTAATGGGGAAGGCAGGGAAGAAAGAGGTAACTAATCTAACAGGTAGCATAACTACAATTGTGAAAAGTGCATGGAAGAAACAAACAGTGCTGAATACAGAACTCGGGTGAAGATGTGCCCCCTCTGGGAGGGAGGCATTTAAACAGAGACCTAGAGAGTGCCAAGCAGCTTCCTGCGCCCTGAGATGGGGGACAGGGTGGGAGCGATCTCCACAGAGGTGGGGAACGTCGTGTGCAAAGGCCCCGGGGTACGAAGGATCCTGGCATGTTCAAGAAGTGAGTGGTAGTGGGCCTCGTTCAGGGTTGATGTTTGTTTGCTCTCACCTGTATCCCCAGAGCCTTGCACGGTGACTGGGACTTTGCGGGCGTTCAGCACAAGTTGGCTAAGCGGATGGATACAGGCATGCCCATTCCCATGGCTGATAAGTTGGTGCCAAGTGTTGATGAGGGGCCTTGGGTCCTCCCCGTGCGGGCTTCTCCGTGGGCTGTTTGAGTGCCCTCACGGCATGGCAGCCGGTGACCTCCCGAGCCAGCAATCCAAGAGGAGGGAGCCAGTGGAAACCACAGTGCCTTGTGTGACTTCGGCTCGGGAAGCCGCGTGCCAACGTTCCACCGTTGAGTGTGGCCCACACGCAAGGGGAGGGCGTCAGCCTCCCCTTCTGCAGGGAGAATGTCAAAGAATTTGACAGGTTTCCAAGATCAGCCGCTGGCCTGTCCCCCCCCCAGCCTAGTGATGGTCAACTGGTTAAGCAGAGCACACGGGTAAAGCACGTACTCTTTCTTGGGTGCAACCTCATGACGCTCAGTCTGTGACACGCCTCCGTGTCCCCAACCAGAGATACATATTGCGTCAACGGCGTCTTCTACCAAGCGCTTGTGAAGTGGGCTCCTGAGGTTGGACACCTTCTGGGCTATTCTCTTTTCGAGTGGGACCAGGGGAGAGCTGGGAGAGAAGGAAGCTCTTCATCAGCTAAGGGAGGTGTCCTTCCTCCCCTCCCCCACAGCGTTTCGGGCTAAGAGGCAGCTTTGCGGGGAAGGGGGCCTCTCTGTCCTCCTCCGTCTTTCGGAGGCGGCAGAACTGGACCTGGCATCTCGTCAAAAGAACCCACGTTTCCCAGGCTGCCCCCGGCTTTGCCCCCCTTCCCTGAGCCACAGGGAACCTTCACTGCTCGGTAGACCTTAAACATCAGGCACAGTGTCAAGCTGGGCTCCGTTCAGGCTCCTCGAGGCAGGAGCTGATGCAGCTTCTACGGAGGACAATTAGGCAATGGATTTCTTAATTAAAAAGACACACATCCTTGGGCCCAGCAATCCCAGCTCAAATAATTCATCCTACGCACACACCCCAACTTGTGAGACAGAACATGTGTGCAAGAAGAAAGTGTGCCTACTGGAAAGAATCTAATCGTGCACCATCCAGGGCTAGTTGCATGGGTAATGAAATACCCATCCAGAGGAATACTCTGTGGCTGTTAAAAAGAGAATGAGGGGGGCGCCTGGGGGGCTCGGTCGGTCAAGCGACCGACTTCGGCTCAGGTCACGATCTCGCGGTTCGTGGGTTCGAGCCCTGCGTCGGGCTCTGTGCTAACAGCTCAGAGCCTAGAGCCTGGAGCCTGCTTCCGATTCTGTGTCTCCCTCTCTCTCTGCCCCTCCCCCACTCATGCTCTGTCTCTCTCTCTCTCTCTCTCTCTCTCAAAAATAAACATTAAAGGGGCGCCTGGGTGGCGCAGTCGGTTAAGCGTCCGACTTCAGCCAGGTCACGATCTCACGGTCCGTGGGTTCGAGCCCCGCGTCGGGCTCTGGGCGGACAGCTCGGAGCCTGGAGCCTGCTTCGGATTCTGGGTCTCCGTCTCTCTCTGCCCCTCCCCTGCTCACGCTCTGTGTCTCTCTGTCTCTCAATAATAAATAAATGTTAAAAAAAAAAAAAGAGAGAGAGAGAGAGAGAATGAGGCTCTTTTTGCTTACAGAGATGGAGAATCTTCAAGAAACATTAAATGCAATAAGCAAGATGAAAACCTTGCCTCTCATTTGTTAGCATTCATATAAAAAAAAAAAGAAAACAGGAATATTCTACCTATGTGCACATTTATGCGTGCGGAGTGCCTGGACAAGACCTGGAATTACAGATTGAATCATAAGAAACTACCACTTATTGTTGGCCAAAAAAAAAAAAAAACCAAAAAAAAAAAAACCAAAAAACCCAGTAAATGTGGACCATTTCATACGGGCCAAGCCAATAATAACAGCGAGTGTCGCTGGGGAGGGCCATTGGGTGAGAACAGAGACGACGGAACACTCAGTGGAACTTTTTTGTGCCTTTGGAATTCTGTACCATATGCATGATTTAGCTATATTTAATTTTTGGCGCATTTAATTTTTCAAACAGATGGCCAGAGTGTATCATTGGAATAACTCTTTGTAAAGACTGGACAGTCCCATTCTTATCAAGCGGGCAGGAGCAGCGTTATCCTGCCATCCTATAAAGATAATTTTCTCTTGCCTATTTTTTTTTTAATTTTGTAACGTTTTTTATTTATTTTTGAGACAGAGAGAGACAAAGCATGAACGGGGGAGGGTCAGAGAGACGGAGACACAGAATCTGAAACGGGCTCCAAGCTCTGAGCTGCCAGCACAGAGCCCGACACGGGGCTCGAACTCATGGACCGTGAGATCATGACCTGAGCTGAAGTCGGACGCTTAACCGACGGAGCCACCCAGGCACCCCTCTCTTGCCTATTTTTATTCAAACAGGAAAAATAATTTATTGTTTCAAATTCGTTTATGTAATGTTTATTTATTTTAGGAGCGGAGGGGCCGAGAGACAAGGCGAGAGAGAATTCCAAGCAAGTTCCTTGCTTAGTGCAGAGCCCAAGGCAGGGTTTGATCCCATGACAGTGAGATCATGACTTGAGCTAAAATCGAGAGTCAGATGCTTAACCGACCGAGCCACCCAGGCCCCCCTCAAATTACTTTAATTAAGAGGGAGTAATCGAGCTGAGCACAGGGCAACCTGAAGGCTGAAGAAGGATGGTCAGTAAGCTGCTTAAATGGGGCGCCTGGGTCGCTCAGTCAGTTAAGCATCAGACTCTTGGTTTCGGCTCAGGTCACGTTCACGGTCTCATGGGTTCGTGGGTTCTAGCCTAATGTCAGGCTCAGCACTGGCAACGCAGAGCCTGCTTGGAGTTTTCTCCTTCTCTCCTGCCCCTCTCCCCCATCTCCCTTTCAAAATCAATAAATAAACTTGAAAACATATTTAAAAAGATACTCCAAAGGGCTGTTAAAGTGCACCTGACCTTGGCAGCCGTGCCGCGGTACAGCTGGAGCCCCAGACTCTCAGCAGGTGATTCTGGTGGGACTGGGAAGGAGGCAGGCTCGGGGAGCCAGCCTCCTTAGCACACCCAGTGCTCCCGGGGAGCACGGGCCTCTGGAGGCAGGAGGTGACGTATTGGACATCCGCACCTCTCTAGGGCTCAGAGCTCGCGTCTTCCTGGGGATGGCAGAGGACCCCTGAGTTTGCACCAGTCGGGCAGCCCCAGCTTGTAACGGGGTCCCCAAAACAGAACCCCGCTTTGAGTTTACGAAACAGCTAATCTTTTGGAAGCACAAACGCAAATTGGAAAATTCGAAATTGCCGCTTTGAGTAGTCATGCTTCTTTAGCTGAAAACAAACATGAATAGCCAAGTGTAAACAAAAGACCCAAGGGCCCTCCCGAACGAAACATGACATCGTCTCTTTTCTTCTAACGTGTTCAACACCCTTTCTTCAGAACCATCTTCCCCACGGCTTCCACGCATGTCAGCGAATGGGACACTCGGTGTGGGGGCAAATGACTACAACCCTCTTTTCTGGAGTGGATGTTGGTGGATGTTAGTGGATGTTAGTTTGTAGCAAATTTTGACACGCTGACGCCTGTCAGCCAGCAATGTTGCTCGAAAGAATCCGTCCCGTAGAAATACTAGAATGTGCAGGGCGCCTGGGTGGCTCGGTCGGTTCAGTCATGGCTCAGGTCACGATCTCGCGGTCCGTGGGTTCGAGCCCCGCGTTGGGCCCTGGGCTGACAGCTCGGAGCCTGGAGCTGCTTCGGCTTCTGCGTCTCCCCCTCTCTCTGCCCCTCCCTAGCTTGCACTCTGTCTCTCTCTCAAAAATAAGATAAAAAAGTTTTTTTAAAAAAAGAAAGAAAGAAATACTAGAATGTGCGGACACAGGTGTTGGCATGAACAAGGAGGTTCGCTCTGGCATCGATTCCCACCGGATCTAACTGGAGGCGACCCAACGTGTCTAGTCGCGGGAGGCTTGCTGGGGACGTTCTGACACCTCCATCCTCTGGAGTGCGATACAAAAGAGGGAGGTAGGAACGTGCGACCAGAGCGCAGGGCGCTGTGACAGTGCGACGGGAAAGAAGCAGCTGAGAACCGCGCACAGCCACGCTCATTAGCCCAGGGGTCCTCGTCTGGGCGATGTTGGCTTCCAGGAGACATGTGACAACATCTGCAGACATGTTTAGCTATCACAACTTGGGGGGGAGGGGAAGCTACCGGAACTAGAGGCCAGGAATACTGCTAACTACCCTCTAAGGCCCAAGTCAGCCCCCCGCACAGAGAAGTATCTGACCCCAAACGTCAGCCAGCCACACCCCTGGCATAGCCCTGGACACGGACTGCCTTCTCAGTCGGCGTTTGTCGAATGAATGAGTGACTGACTACTAGAAACTGAGCGCACACGACCCTCACCAAACGGTTAGCAGCGGGAGGAGAGGAATGAGGCAGAGGTTTCGGATGCTTTTAGGTCCTACTTTTGTATCATCTGCTTTTTTTTAAAGCCACGTTTATCATTGAAAAGAAAGGAAAGATGGGAGGGGGGGAAGAGGGAAGGAAGGAAGCGGGGCGGGGACCGAGGGACGGAGGGAGGAATAGCTTTGACAAAGTTATTTCTGTTGCTCTGCCCCCTTCTCCAGGCTCTGCGGTGGGCCGGGCGTGGGCGGGGCGCTGGCCTCCCTGGACTTTTGAGAGGATTAAACTTGTTCCTCCTCCGTGTCACGCCCCGTGGACGGCACAGGATGTAGAAAGGGCTCAGTAACCACCCTCACCTTCACCCATGCCGTTTTGCTTTCTGGCCGGAATGTTCTCCAGGCCCTGGGCTGGTCGCGCAGGGTCCAGGGCGGGCCTGGGACCTCATCGGTCCCCTCCGATGACTTTGGGAGTGGACTTTGTGCCGGCGTGTTCTGTGGGCCTGGGGAGCTCCGGGACCCCGGCGGACGAGCGGTGGCCCTCCGTGTGCTCGTCCCCCATCTGCCCTGGAGCCGGGCCAGGTGAGGGAAGCCGCAGGCCCCTATCTCTCCGGGTCTGCCTGGCCCATCTGCCCCTCGGGCCTGCACCGGGTTAATGGAGCATGAAGGCATTTGCGAGCGAGCGGAGGACCACGGGTCCCCCCCAACCCTGCCCCTTCCAGGCCCAGACATCAGGAGATCCGAACCCACGTTTTCCCTGCCTCCAAAGCAGATGCTGACCCGGGTCCGGGAACGCCAGTAGAAGCAAAGGCGTTTTTTTAACGGAGCTGCGTTGTCCTGGGAGACGGAAAACTTTCCAATCAATGCAAAAACGCAGACAGAGAACAGGGCTCCCCAAGACCCCCATTACCCACTCACCCCCTACATGTAAGCCCTATTTAGCAGCAAATCCTTAAGCCAGCGCTTGTAAAAAGCAGCTTGTTTGGGACTGACCTTCCCATTCATGTAACGTGATATTGCACGCTTGGCCGACCCCGGCAAGCAGCGAAACATATGTCGTCAGCTGGGCGCTGAGGCCCCTCTATTAAGATGGTTCTGGAAGCATATGTGGGAATGGGCCTGCCCTGGAGACCCGAGGGGAAAGGCAGGACACAGGCAATTAGAGGGAGCCCGCCCTGACCCCAGGGCTGGGCTGCAGGAGGAAATTCAGGGCCGCATCTCATGGGCATGGCAACAATTAAGGTCAACAAATAATCTCGAAAAAGGAAACTTTGGAAAATAGGAACCTGGTTAAATGACCTAGTAAACACTCGGTACTGCCCCCACCCCCACCCCCAGCCTGCCCTGCGCAGGGGTGGGGTGGGGGGAGGGGAGGGGGGGCTGCATCTGGGTTTCACGTGGACCTGCATTCTCCCCATCCTTTTTGGATAATGACTTCCCTTTGCAATTTCCTGGAGGAAGTTGTTGAAATGATCTTCCAGTAATAAAATAAGCAGGGTGATTCTTAATTTTCAGTCTGAAGTCTTTTTCCCCTTCCAGCCCAGTCTCCTCATTAACTCGGGTCAGCAGCCTCATGCAGAAACCTCTCTCTCTCTCTCTCTCTCTCTCTCTCTCTGTCTCTCTCTCTCTCGTGCCTGTGCCAAAGGGGGAGAGAGATTCAAGCTGAGAACGTTTGTCTTGGGTGGGGGGAGGGGGGGACATGAGCCGGCCAGCTCTGTGGACCCGCGTGGGCTCTGCTGGGGGCCGAGGGGGAGAAACTTCCATTTCCCAATTTGTGCTCTCCCAAAGGACGATCATGCTACCGCTTCCGAAGCACTTTCTAGAAATTCTCGACCTATGCTGTCCAACAGGGTGGCCACCAGCCACATGCGGCTGTTGAGCACTTGACGTGGGGCTTGTGTGACAGAGGGGCTGAATTTTCTTAATCCTATTTAATTTCACTTCGTTTAAATCTAAAAACCGACAATGTATTGGAAAACTTGAAGTATGCTTGGAACTGCTTAGGTGTGTGAGTCTGCCTTGTCAACAGAACACTTTTAAAAATCTAAATAGAGAGGGGCGCCTGGGTGGCTCAGTCGGTTGAGCGTCCGACTTCGGCTCAGGTCATGATCTCACAGCTCCTGAGTTCGAGCCCCTCGTCGGGCTCTGCTGACCGCTCAGAGCCTGGAGCCCACTTCCGATTCTGTGTCTCCCTCTCTCTTTGCCCCTAACCTACTCACATTCTGTCTCTGTCTCTCTCAAAAATAAATAAACATTAAAATAAACATTAAAATAAAATAAAATAAAAATCTAAATAGAGATTTAGTATTTGTATTGAAAATTTAGCGTCTGAATTGAGACATGCTCTCAGTGCAAAAATACACACCAGATTTTTAAAAAATTTTTTGAGTTTATTTATTTTTATTTTTGAGAGAGAGAGAGAGAGAGAGAGCAAGTAAAGGAGGGACAGAGAGAGAGAAAGAGAGAGAGAATCCCGAGCAGGCTCCACACAGTCAGCACAGAGCCTGATGTGGGGCTTGAACTCACCAACCATGAGATCATGACCTGAGCCAAAACCAAGGGTTGGACACTTCACCAACTGAGCCACGCAGGCCCCCAAACACATCCGATCTTAAGGGCCTCGTAAGAAAAAATGTAAAACCTCTAGTTATTTAATTTTATATTATTTAGATAACAACGTGAATATACTTAAGACAACTGCAAGATACACTCAAAAATAGTTCAGATGGTAAATTTAACGTTACAATTTTTTTACCACAATAAAAAACAATTAATGTCATCGGTTTCTTTTTACTTTTTACTAGAAAACGTTAAGATTACATCTGTGGTTCGAATTCTGTTTCTGTGCAGCCAAGATCTCCTCAAATCTGGGGACGGTCCCAGCAGGCAGGTCTGGGGACAACATCCCTCTCCCGAAGGACCCGCATCCCATGTAGGTGGGAGGAAGAGGTGAAATGGATCCCACGGACAGGCTTTCGCAAGATGCAGGGAAGTGTCTTGGGCCAGAACCTGGAGGTCTGGGTGGGATGATAACAGCCTCTGGGCTCCCAGACCTTTCTGCTTCCTTATCTGGGGGCAGGACATTTGGAGACAAGACAGCTTGCCTTTGGGCACTGGCACGGTGTATGCCCCTGCCTGGCAAGCGCCTACCGGTTAATAAAACTAGACTCTGCCGTAGAAGCTCTGTCCGTGTCTGGGGTTGTCTCCACCCCAAACCGCTCTCCCTGCCTCTTCCCCACTAAAGTCGCAACTTACAAAGCTCCAGCATGAAATGAGAAAATTCTTTCCTCCCTGGGTGTCTTTTGCAAAGCCCTCCACAGATCCCTGGAAGGGGCCTGATTTCCCCTTGCTCAGAATTTTCCAGGCCTCAGTGAAGGCTGAGCTGCAGGACCTAGAGAACCAGTTTTCATCCCGAGCTTTACAGTTTGAGAGAGCGGAATTTAAAGTTCGCCCTCACGTCCCTCCGTTTCCACGTCCGTGACCCTCCTCAGGCCTCTCGGTCTCTCTAAGGCTCAATGCTTAATCTGTAAAGTGGGGACAATAAGAAGGGCCACCTCCGTGGGGTGTGGAGGAAAAACATGAGTTGGTTTGAGCAAACCGTTCAAGGGGCGCCTGGGTGGCTCTGTTGGTTAAGTGTCTGACTTCAGCTCAGGTCACGATCTCACAGCTCATGAGTTCGAGCCCCACGTCGGGCTCTGTGCTGACGGCTCGGAGCCTGGAGCCTGCTTTGGATTCTGTGTCTCCCTCTCTCTCTGCTCCTCCCCTGCTCACACGCTGTCTCTCTCTCTCTCTCTCAAAAATAAAATAAAAGATTTTTATTTATTTAAAAAAAAAATTTTTTTTTTCAACGTTTATTTATTTTTTTTGGGACAGAGAGAGACAGAGCATGAACGAGGGAGGGGCAGAGAGAGAGGGAGACACAGAATCGGAAACAGGCTCCAGGCTCCGAGTCATCAGCCCAGAGCCCGACGCGGGGCTCGAACTCACTCACGGACCGCGAGATCGTGACCTGGCCGAAGTCGGACGTTCAACCGACTGCGCCACCCAGGCGCCCCATAAAAATAAAAGATTTTTAAAGAATTTAAAAAAACACACACATTCTGCACGTAGTCTGCCAGTGCAAATGCTGCCCCTGGACAGCAGCGAGAGGGCCTGAAGGCTGGTCTGCTGGCCACCTGGGGTGGGGTCAGTGCCGGCCGGGTCTCTGGGCCAGCACGGACAGGGACAGCAGTCGGCTGGGGGAATGGGTAGGAGAGCCGGTGACAGAGGTAGGCTCAGCCAGCCATCCTATCCTGACTGGCTCTCCTGCCCGCCCCCGGCCACGCAGAGAAAGCACCTTCGTAGCTGGACTGGGCCCCAGGCTGCCCTGGGACACATCCAGAGCTGGGCTGCTGGGGTTCTATGTGGCCCAGGGTGAAACCCGGCCCACAGTGACAGTAACACACTATGACAGCTGTCACAACTCTTCTTGGGTCATTGCGCCGTGAAGATGCCAAGCAGGGAGCATCCACTGGGGATGGGAACAGAAGCTGCCAAGGGCACACGGGCACGCTTGATTTCGATACCCATTCACGTCACTCCTCAAATGCCCACAGAGCTTATGTTCCGCACCAGGTGCCGGCCGGGCTTCGGGGACTGTCACGCGAACAGGCCGGATGGGCTCCCTGCCCTCAAGGGGTGGACGTTTCTCCTGCGGGACACAGCATGCAGACTTGACCAAGATCGTTTCGGGTGGTGACAAGTGTGCGGGGGGAAGCATGGAGGACAGGGTTGGGGGCAGGCCACGAGGCAGGCTAATTTCAACTAGGATGTTGTCCGAGGGCTCGAAACAGGGAGCTTTGCAGCTGGAGCCGAAGTTGGGGATCAGAAAGCAACCAAGTGAAAAGCCAGCCTCGTAGCCACGCCGGGAGAAGGAATAGAGTTCCAAGTGTTCCCCGGGGAGGGCGCCTTCCTGGCGGCAAGAGGGAGGCTACGGCGGATCTGGGTTGGGGTGTCTCAGCCCCAGAAAACATTCTGAGGAGCCCTAAGCCTCATCTAACAAACTATGACATGAACACAAGGAAGTCCGGCAGAGTTCTGAAATTTCCCGGGATGGCCACGTTGATACCCTTTGTTTTTAAAATCTCACTTATGATCTATCTCCTCCGGGGTTTGTGCTCAGTTTTTGGATGTCTCTGCTTGGCTGTGGCCTTCAGCCTGGGCAGCGGGGTGAGGAATCGGGGACAGGGGGCCGGTGCCCGCATTAGGGGCGGGGTGGAGAGGTACTAACCTGCACGGGCCCAGGGGTGCTGGGCGTGAGACATGTAGGCGCCAGTTGTTACCCCAGATAAGGCGAATCGGGGCCCAGGAGGGGCTCCCCTCCTGGCTAGACACGCGGTCCCCACTGGTGGGAGAGGGGCGGAGGGGTGGCCATGACTGACAATTGCGATGTAGGGCGGTGGCCCCCTGTGCCAACTTATTCACAACACCTGTCATCACGCACTGTCAGCAAAGCCCTCCGTTATGATTTAATTTATGCCTCGTGTGTCATAAGCCAGCACAGACTGTTTCTAAGCCATCACGCGGACTCTGTCGTTGATGAGACGCACGCCTTCTGACAGATGTCGGGCTTGACTGTCGGGAGGGCCCCTCCAAGGCTCCAGCCCTTCAGCCCCGACGTGGAGGCTGCCAGGGGGTAACTCCAGACCTGGAGAGCAGCCCGTAGAGCCAAGAAAGGAGGGAGGAAGAGCCTCGGAGGGGAGGGGCGGGAAGCCTCTCTCGGGTTTGGGGTGTTCCATGCCGCTGGCCGCTGCATAACGCGGGAAGCCAACGACAGACGCCCCAACAGCCCGGAAGCTTCCAGAACTGCCTTAATTCCTCAGCCACCTGAATATGAGTGTCTGCATTGTGCTTAGGGCCAGATTCTCACCGCGTCTCAACCTTGCGTGATGGCTGTAAATAATCCCTCGCTTACACGCAAAGAGACGTCAGCGCATAACTGATCTTTTGAGGAATGCCGGCCGAAGGAAGCGTGCGATTTACCTTTGACAGCCTGCGCTTGAATTTGAAATGTAAACTAAGAGACTGGTTCTACAATCCTAAAGGATGCTCGCTCCCCCTTGCTCTGGTTGAATTCGTTGCCTGTTTTCCGGGAACCAATTTCCCACTTTACAAAAGGGCGGGTCTTTGTTTTTGTTTTTAGTCTAATGTTGGAGTCAAAAGGGCACCAAGGAGCTGTCATCGGATGTTCCCAGAGCTGTAAGTAGGTAGGCCCGATTCCTTAGGACATCCTAGGAGTTCACAAAGGAAAAGAGGAGATCTGGAAAACAGTCAACTCACCCAATGCCTCAAACCACTGTATTCAGTGACTATGGCCTGCCCTAACAAATTACTGGGAATTTAGTGGCTTAAAACAAGACAAAGTTATTATGTTACAGTTCTGGAAGCCAGAGGTCCAAAGCACATCTGTCTCGTTGGGCTATATACAGTTAACCTGTCCACAGGGCTGTGTTCCTTCTGGAGACTCTGGAAAAGAACCCATGGCCTGGCTGCTTCTAGCTCCTAGAGGGCTCCCACATGCCTTGGATGGTGGTGTCGTCTCCCAGTTAAGCGTCCAGCTCTTGATTTCGGTTCAGGTCCTGATCTCCCGGTTCATGGGATGGAGCCCCCCCGTCGGGCTCTGCACTGACAGCTCGGAGCCTGTTTGGGGTTCTCTCTCCCTCTCTCTCTCTCTGTCTCTCTCTCTCTCTCTCTGCCCCTCCCCTGCTCATGCGTGTGTGAGCTCACTCTCTCTCAAAATAAATAAATAAACTTAAAAAGAGAAAAAAAAAGGAGTCAAAGTCCTGAGCTTAGGGACTGGCTTGGAAAACAGACCCCACCCGCCTTGTCATACCCCCCGCACCAATGGGTCTGCCTTTGTTTTCTCTGTCAGCAGAATGCCGATCGCAGGGCTCCTGTTTCCAATTATCGGGGGACAGTCCAACCACCAAGGCTCTGTCTGTATCAGTTTCAGACAGGCTATAATTTTTGAACGAGAGCATTTGCCATGAGTGTCATCAAGAAAAATCAACAAAAAGTTGCATCAAGCAGCAAAGTCGATTCTTTCATTTCAAAGTCGGTTCTTCAAAACGACACAGAATGCCGTTCCGTGTCCAGAGAGCGTTCTCCTTTGCAAAGCAGCCAGCTCTTGCTTTTCTACTGCCTGTCGTTCTTCCTTTTTGTCCCCACCCCCCCCCCCCCCGGCCTTTCTTCTTTTTGGTCAATCTGCAGTCATTCTTTGGAAATCAAAACTGCCCTTTGTTGGAACCCAGGCGGGTCGTAGGGAGTGATGGCGATCTCACCTCTGTACCCGCGTACCTCCCCGGCAGGACTGAGCCCAAGTCCAGCAGAACCAAGCCGGAAGCCGACTCTGGGCAAGGAGAGAGCTGTGGGGCTGGGACTAGCTGGCTGGAAGGCCACGTGCATGAGGTCATCGCTCCCCTCTTCCTTGTGTGGGGAGGAAACACCACTCCTTGGTTACTTTCAGCACGGAAAAAGCAAATGATCAGGTATTTTGTGGGCACCTTTTAAAGAGAACGTGATGGGGGCGCCTGGGTGGCTCAGTTGGTTGAGCACCCAACTGTTGATTTCAGCTCGATCATGATCCCAAAGTTGTGGGATCAAGCCCCACATCGGGCTCCACACTCAGTGTGGACCTGCTTGAGATTCTCTCTCCCTCTGCCCTTCTCCCCACTCTAGAAAGGACAGAGGGAAGGAAGGAAGCAAGGAAAGAAAGAAAGAAAGAAGGAAGGAAGGAAGGAAGGAAGGAAAGAAGGAAGGGAAGGAGGGAAGGAGGGAGGAAGGAAGGAAGTAGGGAGGGAGGGAGGGAGGGAAGGAAGGAAGGAGGAGGGAAGGAAGGAAGGAAGAAAGGAAGCAACGAAAGAAGGAAGGAAGCAAGGAAGGAAGGAAGAGGAGGGAGGGAGGAGGGAAGGTGGGTGATGACTTAAGAAGAAGAAAGTGCAGTATGAGAGGTTTTAGAGCCTGGATGTCGAGTCAGTGAGACCCAGTTCAACGCCCAACTCTGAGAGTCACTCCCTTGGAGGCCTTACTCTTCTCTTCTGTATGATGGGGACAACAATCGTCCCCACCTCCGGGGTCTTTGGGAACATGAAATCAGATGATGTGCCTGAACAACTTTGCCCATTGCTAGCACTCAACCATAATTTTTATTAATATGCTCACTAGGATTCTCTAGATTTAAACAGAAGCCCCCTTTTAATTAGCCTCTTTCTTTCTCAACAGCCCAATTTACTTAGATGCCAAGCACTCGTCTGTTAGATTTTTGCCCTTTATGCAGACAATTTCACAATCCACACTCCATGATTTAGAAAAATGATGATATCTCAGCCAAGCCGCAGAATCCAGGAGACTCATGGACTCCCGCGGAGTGGCTCGGGGCCTGGGGACAGAGATTTTTGTCCGTTCAGTTTCATTCACTGCATTTCTTCTAAGCGAGGATCGTTCTGACCATCTCTGCCTCCGCAGCCCTTTCGAATACAGATTAATCTAGAGGGCGCATCCCACGAGGAAAATCACCCACGGTCTGACCTAGAAATCCCACCCCCGAGAAGCCATCCTGCAGAAGTGCGACGAGGCTGTCCAGCCTGCAGCACTCGGGGCGGCTCGGGGTTCCCTGGAGCCGGGGAGCTGGGACCCCTGCCTCTGGAGGGAG
Source organism: Prionailurus viverrinus (assembly GCF_022837055.1). Taxonomy (NCBI): domain Eukaryota; kingdom Metazoa; phylum Chordata; class Mammalia; order Carnivora; family Felidae; genus Prionailurus; species Prionailurus viverrinus. Next base: position 6,118,334 of record NC_062563.1, read on the forward strand.
AGGAAGCCGGGCTGGGTCCCCCAGAAGCGGAGCGCTAACGCGGGTGATTAACACCGCGGCCTCAGAACCAGAGGTGTGCAGGCTTCCACCCTGGCCCCACCCGTTATTATCTGGAAAAGATACTTTGTCTCTACCGAGAGGTCACGCACTGCGAAGTCCGAGGCTCCCGGAGGCCACCTCCCCGCCCCCAACAACAAGGAGACTCTGATTGGCCCAGCTTGGGTCAGGTGCCTGCCTCCGGACCAATCAGATGTGTCCAGTCAGGTGCTTGCCTCGCAACCCGGGCTGCGATGCACCTGCTTGGGCCCCTAGCGTGGGACGGGCTGGACCCACGGCTTCTGGGGTGCCCGATGCGCCTGGCTGTGCTGCCCGGGGTGGGGGTCGGGGGCGCCCTGAGCCTGGACCGGAACCTTCCAGAGTTCAGATGTCCTGTCCTAAAGAGGTTAGAGTGGGAGAGAGCCAAAGCATAAAAGACTCTTAAAAAATGAGAACAAACTGAGGGCTGATGGGGGGTGGGAGGGAGGGGAGGGTGGGTGATGGGTATTGAGGAGGGCACCTTCTGGGATGAGCACTGGGTGTTGTATGGAAACCAATTGGACAATAAACTTCATATATTGAAAAAAACATAAAAAATAAATAAAAACATTAAAAAAAATTAGAAACTTAAAAAAGGAAGTAACAGGATGTATACCACTTTCTAACCATACTAGGTGCTACTGGAAAAAAAAAAAAAAGTCCTGTCCTGTTAGTCCCAGGCACCGGCAAACTCTCTGAAATCCTATTTTCTTCACACCTGGATGTGAGGCCACTGGTGCCGCTGCCGGCCGTGCTCAGCCTGGGTCTTTGGCAGCCCTGGGAAGCAGATGCCGCATCAGAAACGCTTATCCCAAAAAGTAAACCTGAGGTTTGATGACCTGAAAGGACTCGCCCAGTGTCACAAGGCAATTTCAGAAATGCCCCGGGGGTCCAAGCTCTGGGAGGAGACACTCCAGTGCTAACTCCCACAGGGGCAGGGGTATGTTGGCTTTGTCCCCACCCTTCCTCCTCCCCCCTGCCCCGTTACACCCCCCTCCCCCCCCCCGCCCGTTACCCTCCCCCGAGTTTGGCTCAGTGCCCCACACAGATGTGTGTGTGCTCAGCGAACCTCTGATGAGTGAATTAATGTGTCTCAATATTTTCTAGGTAATCTGTGGGGGGGAAAAAAAAAGCTAAATTTTGACAGTTGCCCTTTGTGTCCTCCTCGCCTTTTCCTTTCCTGCTTTCTCCAGGTCACCTTAGCTCCACCAATGGCCTCCTGGCCCATCCAGTGTTTCTAGCAAAAAAAAAAAAAAAAGGGCGGCTCAGTTGGTTGAGCGTCTGACTTCACCCGGGTCACGATCTCACGGTCCATGAGTTCGAGCCCCACATCGGGCTCTGGGCTGATGGCTCAGAGCCTGGAGCCTGCTTCCGATTCTGTGTCTCCCTCTTTCCCTGCCCTTCCCCCATTCATGCTCTGTGTCTCTCTGTCTCAAAGATAAATAAACGTTAAAAAAAAAAATTAAAAAAAAAAAAGGATGGTCACTGAATCCTCACTGTCCCTCAGCAGTCACATCCCATCTATCAGCAACGCCTCCAAATGTTCTACTGGAGAAAGACGGTTCTCCAACCCGCCCCTCCCCCCACTCGCATTGCCACCATGCCTAGTTTCTGCTGTATCTCGACTCCTGCCCGTGTTACACTCCCCTCCAAACCGGTCTTTCCGCTTTCACTCTCGTCCTCTCTATTAGACACGATCAGGCGGGGCCGCCAGCAATAGAAATCTCCAAGTCATAGAGGCCTGAGAGCTCCACAGGCTCATTTCGGTCTTTCCAGAGGAAAGCAATCTGGGGCAGCGTGGTGGTCAGCGGGAGCCCACGTCTCTCCTGTCCAACTGGTCAGCCATCCTCTGCTCACGACTTGACACCTCTTGGCCCAATTGTTGCTCGAACTCCAGTCGTCGCCAGCAGGAAGAAAGAAGGGAAGTTAGGGGCGCGGCCCCTCTCTTTAAGGACAGTCCTTGGAAGGCATGCCACACTCCCATTTACATCACAATGGCCGGAACCCAGGATTGAGGCTCCAGAAATGTGGTCCTGATGGCTGGTGGCCATTGTGTGCCAAGCCAACTCCCAGTGCTTACTCCCTAACAAAAAGGGATCATGCCAGGGTGCCCAGGGGGGCTCCGTCGGCTAAGCCTCTGAGTCTTGGCTTCAGTTCAGGTCATGATCTCATGGTTCATGGGATCGAGCCCTGCAGATAGTGTAGAGCTTGCTTGGGATTCTCTGTCTCTGTCTCTGTCTCTCTCTGCCCCTGCCCCCACTTGTGCTCTCTCTCTCTCTCTCTCAAATGAATACTTTTAAAAAGGGGAGGGGCGTCTGGATGGCTCCGTCATTAAGCATCTGACTTTGGCTCATGTCAAGATCTCAAGACTTGAGAGTTCGAGTCTCACACTGGGTGAGCTCGAACCCTGCTTCGGGTGAATCCCGCTTCCCTCTCTCTCTCTCTCTCTCTTTCTGCCTCTGTCTCTCTCTTTCCCTCTACCCCTCCTGGGATTCGCTCTCTTTCTGCCCCTCGCTCACCTGCGCCCTCTCTCTCTCAAAAATAAAATAAACAAGGGGTGCCTGGGTGGCTCAGTCGGTTAATCGGCCAACTTCGGCTCAGGTCATGATCTTGCGGTCCGTGAGTTCGAGCCCTGCGTCGGGCTCTGTGGTGACAGCTCAGAGCCTGGAGTCTGTTTCAGATTCTGTGTCTCCCTCTCTCTGACCCTCCCCTGTTCATGTTCTGTCTCTCCCTGTCTCAAAAATAAATAAAAAACGTTAAAAAAAATAAAAAATAAATAAAATAAGAATAATGTGTATCGAAGAAATCTCTGCCACACAGTCCCACAGGCCAAGCTCCATCAACCATTCAACTGGTAAGATCACGTCACACACACCGAAAGCAGACTCCGAATTCCTTCGCGTGGCCAAAAAGAAACGTGGTGGCTTAGCTCCTCCCTCGCCAATCCCCGCTCCTCCCTGGAGTCCCCCAGGACTTCTTTCTGTGCCCCCAGTGGCCCAAGGCCATTAAAGCCCCAGGCATTCTCCACTTGCCTTTCTTTCTCCCTCGGGAACCCCTTCTTCCCAGGACCTGCGGCTGAGTCTTTCTCCCTTTCTCCTCCGCAGGTAGACATCAGGTCACGTACTGGCTTATATCCCGTCTCTTGTACCTACAGCAGCCAAACACCCTCCAGCCACCACCCCCTCCAGTCTTGTGGCATCCACCAGTCCCGTTACCTTTGTTACTACCTCCTCTCACCCTCTGAAATGACCTTATGCATCTGTCCCCCCCTCCCCTCCCTCCCTGCCCCCCAGGAAAGCACAGCAGGTGTCCTATCTGCATTGTTTGAGCCAATGCTTCTGGGCAGGTCCTGGAGGTAACATCTCCCACACTCCACTGCCTGGCAGAGAGAACGCTTCTCTCTCAGCCTACGGTAGCCAAGCGGTGACAACGGGACTGCCAATCAGCGTAGGCTGACACCAAGTCCCAGGACCCGTATCTGACCAGGGGTGGCCCTCCGTGCCTTGGACGCAGGCCACCGAGGGCCTCTAATGGGAGCCGGCCAATCAACGTGGTTTCCTGGTTTCTTCGATCCCTCCCTTTGGAGCTGAAGGAAAAGGAGAAGGTGGCTTTGCTCTGAGCACCGTGGTGCTGGAAGGAAGTAAAAACTAGGACCCCGTAGAGACATGTTCCTCGTGTATGGACAAGTCTGCCCACGATGGTGGGGGAGGAGGTGAAACAGATCAGAACATGCCGCCCCAAAACAGGCCACTTTGGCACATTGATTGCTTCGGGCTGCAGGCAATTGAGAAAGAGCAGATACAGGCAGCACCCCTGACTGCCTCCTTTCTATCCGAGAGCAAGGCCTAACTTCCCGTGAGAAAGATGCCCTCCCTGTACCAGGAAGAGGGGAACGTTCTCATCACCGGACACGAGGAATCAACACGGAGATGAATCTGTACAAACAAACCTACTACAGGAACCCTGTCATCTAGTAGCTTTCCCAGCATGTTGCCTAGTCACTTTCCCAACAATTTCCTGCCCCAAACCCCCTTTTCCCTTGCGTTCACACCTCTGCACAATTTATTATTCATTGTTAAAATGGTATGTAAGCTCTCAGCCCTCACTGCTTCTCGGGGGTTTTCGCTTCTTTCTATGAAGCCCCCGTGCCATGTAAAAATATGAATGTCAAGTAAAATGTGTATGTTTTATCTCCTCTGATTCTGTCCTTTGTCAGTTCAATTCACAGGCTCTAGTCACAGACACTACGAGGGCAGAAGAAAAGTGTCCCCTCCTTAACAGAGGCCAGTGCCCAGTGAGAAACAAATTGTCAGAGATGGAAAATGAGGAAGCTACAGAAAGGGTGCGTGCCTGATGACGTCACTGATACCCCTGGATGCAGCCTGGCCTGAAGCTGTCCCTGGCCTTCCCATTTCCTTGCGTCTGTAAAACTCCTTTAGCGAGTTTGCAACCAACAGAGTACCGAGTATCGTCTTTCCCCATTTTATCAAGGAGGATACAGAGTTTGAGAAGTTAAATCACTTTATTTATGGCCATAGTGCAACTAGCAAAACGGATTTAAACCCGGATCTTAAAGCCAACGAGATCCCCATGACATGAAACCCCTTGCCCTTCCCAGTGTCTTCTTCAGAGGCCAGGGAACCTAACTGTAGATCTGTAAGCAGTTACCTTTGGGGAGAAGAATTAGAAGCGACAATGTAGCTCTTTCCGCCCAGCGTTGCGGAGAAAGTGCCATCTAGAACTTTGCTTTGACCCTTAGCTAATCATTTCTCTAAGAGGAAAGCAGCGTTTCAAAGAGAAATGCAAAGTTTTCTCATTCGGAGGTCTTTTTTTTTTTTTTTTTTTTAATGTAACCTAAGCCAAGAGGACGACTTCAATTTCTAGACTAGTTATTAATAATGTTCATTTAAAACCAAGACAAGACTTCCCAAGCCAAACAAAATGGTAAGATTCTGTATTTTGATCATGTTTGCCTAATTGCTGTATTTAGGCGATTAATGGGCCAGCGGGCCGGTAGAGGAAGCTTGGTTACGACTTTGAAATCCTCCAAAATTGCTAAATCCACCTGAAATCTGATTTCACTCTTCTTAAAAAAAAAAAAAAAAAAAAAAAAAAAGCATTCCGAACATTAGCTGAGATTTTTAAAAATGCGCATAAATATTTGCAATCAGTATCACTTGGGCTCTCAAGATAAACAGTCATAAGACAATATTGTGACCGCATTTTCCCCTCCCGCTAAACAACTTCCTCCGAGAAGGAAAGGTTAGACTCATCAGAAGTAAATTAACTGCAGCTGCAGCCAACATTTTCTATTTTTAAGAGAAAGCAGTTTGCAGTGATTGTGCCGCGACCTCCCTGCGAGGGCTGCGGTGGGAATTTGGGGCGTCCAATCTGGATGAGGATGAGGTGTTGAAGGCAAACCCCTGTTTTGTAACACTGCTGTCTCTCGGGGCGCCTGGCTGGCTCCGCGGGCAGAGCACGCGACACTTGCTCTCCGGGTCGTGAGTTTGAACCCCCCCCCCTCCCCCCCGCCAAAAAAAAAAAAACCCAAAAAAAAAAAAACCACTGTTCTTTCTAGAACGCCTTGGAGAGGCCCGTGGTGGCTCCCACCACAGCAGAGGAGCGAGGGGTGTTAACGGGGCACGCAGCCAGCGTCTCTGTCTTCTGTGGGGCTCCAAGCTGGATGTTCATTCAAGTGTCCGCAGGTTTTAAAACGTCCTTTTTAAAAACAGCGCATTGTTCTCATTTCCGCAGCTAGGAGCTGGCAAAAGCCTTCCACGCTGCCGCCGAAAGAAATGTGGCTTCCAGATTTGTTAAGTCTCGGTGTGGTTAATTGCAGGTGCGCGGTCGATACGGCAAGAGAGGCGGTGGGGCTGTTGCCGGCCTGTCGTCCTTCCCGATGCGGGTTTTCCAACCCACTTTGTCCACCTCGTCGGTCACCAGCACCAGAACACGGAGCTCCCTGCCCCAACCCAATGACCCGGTTAGTGGCTGAATGCTATCAAGGGTTAAGGTGAAGGTGACGCGCTCACTCATTCATTGCATGCGTGCGCACGCATGTGTGTCTGCATGTGTGTACGTGTGCGTGTGCATGTGTGCATGTACACGTGTGTGCGCGTGCATGTGCATGCGTGCGTGCGGGTGCGTGCATGTGTGTGCATGTGCACACGTGCGCGTGCGTGTACATGTGCGCGTGCGCGCGTGCGTCCGTTGTGTGCGCGTGCGTGGTGTGCATGTGCGTACATGTGCGCGTGTGCGGGTGTGTGCGCGCGTGTGCACATGTGCGATAAATGATCAGAACAAAAATGGAGGGAAAAAGTTTAGGGAGTAGACAGGGCAGTCCGCTTAGTTTTGTGTTTGTCACTTAACACTGGATTATAAAAGCCCGTTTTCTTGCAACTTTCTTTCTTTTTCAGGGCCAAGAGGTCACAGTCCAGAGCTTCGGAGCTCAGGTTCCGGCACAGGATGGTGGATTCAAGTCCAACTCGCCACCCACGACCTCCAGACCCTGGATGACCCGCTTACCCCGAAGCACCTTCATTTTCTCACCTGCAAAATTAGGGCAATAACCAAATCCGTGTCGTGAGTTGTGGCAAATGCAAGTCACACGTGCAGAGAGAGCCTTCTCTGCAGCGTTTGGTCCAGAGAAAGGGGTCAGTCGGTAGCACCTGCGAGTATCCACGCCTGCAGTTCCAACGACGATCACACGACGTCCCGGCCGTTTCCGGGCTCTGCGCTGACGATGCTGCAGGGAACTTCCCCGTCAGGCCACCCTTCCGGACACTTGCGTTTCTCTGTAAGCTCCCCGCAGTGAGTATAAACACACGTTCTAGCAGAGTCCTCGTCGCGCTTTCGCTTTGCCCAGTGGCGGCCCCCGCGATGTAAGAGGATGCTCACTCCCTTGTGCCCTCCTTGGCACAAAACGTGGCCGGTATTTTAAAACTTTGCCCCTCTGAGGGGTGAAAGCCGACATCTTTGGGGTGTTTGATGACCATTTCACAGACATCCGGTGGGGCCAGACATCTTTTTATGTAGTGTTTTGACTCCTGGCGTTTTTCCGTTAGTGAATTACCTGCTCATGACTTTTAACTCCTCCCTCTTACTTAAGCATCTGTCTTCGATGAAAAAAGCTAGTGCATGCACGTAAAAGGAAAAATATCAGGCAATAGCTAACATTTTTAATGTTTATTTATTTTTGAGAGAGAAAGAGAGAGACAGAGACGGAGACAGAGAGACAGAGCGTGAGTGGGGGAGGGGCAGAGAGAAAGGGAGACACAGAGTCCGAAGCAGGCTCCAGGCTCCCAGCTGTCAGCACAGAGCCCGCCGCGGGGCTCGAACTCACAAACCTCGAGATCATGAGCTGAGCCGAACTCGGGCGCTTAACCAACTGAGCCCCCCAGGTGCCCCGAACAGCTAACATTTTTAAAGCATTGTTTACGTACCAGGCGTGAGGCTAAGCACATTCCATACATTCACCTTCTTCATCATCAGAGCATCCCTATAAGGTGAAGATAACTCCTACCCCCTATAAAGAAATGAAAGCACAGAGAGGCTTAGCCACTTGCCCAAGGTCACACAGCTAGGAAGTGGCCGAATGGAATGTGAAAGCAGGCAAGTCTGGCCCCTTCTTCATCGTTCTGTCCAACTGTCCCCACAAAGCCATCCCAGTGGCCCCTCAGCCTCTCTCCTCGGGGTTCTCATTATGAGCTGAGCCCACACTGCAGGGAAATCATAAAGGCAGAGAGGAACAGTGTTGTTTCCCCATCTTTGCTTTCTTTCTCCTTCTGGAGCATCTGGCTGGCTCAGCCTATAGAGCATACAGCTCTCGATCCCAGGCTCGTGAGTTCGAGCCCCACGTTGGGCAGTTGGGTGTAGAGTTCGCTTTAAAAAAAAAAAAATTCTTGAACTGAATCAAAATGAAAACACAGCACATCAGAATCTGTGGCCGCTCGAAAAATAGTGCTGAAAGGGAAATGTAAAACACCAGATGCATACATAAAAAGAGAGAGAGAGAAAAATTTCTTTCTCCTTCTGTCTAAATAAATGCCTCCTTCAGCAATTTAAGCAGCACAACACCCTGCTAGTGGATGTTGCTGCTTAAATGTGTGGGTTCCTCGTTGGGTGGCATTAGCCACGTCCCTCAGGACAAACGGCATCTCACAGATCCTCCTTGGTCGGGGATGTTGCTTTGTTTTGCCTTGTCTTGGGTTTGTTTTGTTTGTTTTTGTCCTGTTTTTAAACCGCAGCTCTGAACGTGAGGGTCCAGCTGAGAAGCTATGGTGTTTCTTTGCAGGGAAAGATGTGCTAGATGTTAAGGCAAATATTTGGTTTGTCAGTTGCAACTATTGAAGCTGGGCAGGAGGAGAGACTCGTCTTCCAAGAAGTGTGTGAGCAGTGAACACACATCCAGGAGCAACTCTGTGATTTCACTGTGCCTATACTGCCAGGCAATTTTCCTGCATTCTTTAGCTGATTCTTCCCCCAAATACCCTACGAAGTAGGTACAATTATCGTTCCCATGTGACAGAGCAGGAAACTGAGCCTCAGAGAAGTTCTGAGACTAGCCCAAGTTCTCCTGGCCTGGAGCTGGGTTTTGGACCCAGACCTCTGGAGGTTCTAAGCCAAAGGCCCGTTCTAACCGGTGCCCTAGAAGGAAGCACCAGGAGGCATTGCCGGAAAAATTTTCAAACTACTTCATGTTTTGTTTTCATCATAGTAACCAAATTTCTGTTTGAAAGGGCTCACGTGTACAGGGGCGCCTGGGTGGCTCCGTCGGTTAAGCGTCCGACTTCGGCTCAGGTCATGATCTCGCGGTTCATGAGTTCGAGCCCCACGTCGGGCTCTGTGCTGACAGCTTGGAGCCTGGATCCTGCTTCAGATTCTGTGTCTCCCTCTCTCTGCCCCCTCCCCCCACTTGTGCTCTCTCTCTCTCTCTCTCAAAAATAAATAAAAAACATTGGGAATGCAAGCTAGTGCAGCCACTCTAGAAAACAGTATGGAGGTTCCAAAAAAAACCAAAAAACTAAAAATAGAACCACCCTATGACCCAGCAATTGCACTACTAGGCATTTATCCAAGGGATACAAGTGTGCTGTTTCGAAGGGACACAGGCACCCCCATGTTTACAGCAGCACGATCAACAGTAGCCAAAGTATGGAAAGAGCCCAAATGGCCATCGATGGATGAACGGATAAAGAAGATGTGGTATATATATCCAATGGAGTATTACTTGGCCATCAAAAAGAATGAAATCTTGCCATTGGCAACTACGTGGATGGAACCGGAGGGTATTATGCTAAATGGAATTAGTGAGTCGGAGAAAGACACATATCACATGACTTCACTCATATGAGGACTTTCAGAGACAAAACAGAAGAGACTCATCAACATGGAGAACAAACTGAGGGTTACTGGAGGGGCTATGGGAGAGGGGGATGGGCTAAATGGGGAAGGGGCACTAAGGAATCTACTCCTGAAATCATTGTCACACTAGAGGCTAACTAACTTGGATGTCAATTTTGAAAAAAAAAAAAAAAAAAAACAGTACAAAATAAAAATAAATGAATAAAAGCCATTGACCTAAATAAATAAATAAAAACATTTAAAAAATTAAAAAAAGAAAGGGCTCGTGTACAGAACAGCAACTGCAGAAACGAAAAGCACCAAAGTAACAGCTGTCCGGTCCGTCAGGTGAGCGACTCAGGGTCGTCACCCACAAACCCGTGTGGGTAAGACAGTGTCCTTGGCCCGCCTTCCCGACCTCAGGGGCTGTGGGGTGGCTTGGAACACAGGCTTCAAACGCTGCTCCGAACCGACATCTTTACAGGAGAAATCCCAGAGCTGGAAGACGAAGCGAAGGCACCTGCCTTTTACAGAAGAGGAAGCTGGGGTCCAGCCTGGGAAGAAACCTGCCCAGCACCACGCCGATCAATGTATGAAATTACAGCGTGGAGGAAAGCCTTGGTTTGCCAGCAGAGGTGGGCAGCGGGCCGGCTCCCCAGAAGGCGCCCATGGTTTCATCCCTGGAGACCTGTGAGTGTGTCCCCTTGCAGGGCACGAGACACTTTGTGGATGGGATAAAGGATCTTGACGGAGATCAAGACGGGAGCTCATGCTGGGTCATGCGGGTGGCCACTGCATCATCCCAAAGGTCCTTCTAAGAGGGAGTCAGAAGGGTCAGAGCCACAGGGACGGGAAGACGCGACACCCCTGGCTTTGCAGACGCTGGAAGGGGCCACGAGCGGAGGAACTTGGCGGGAGGGGGCCTGTAGGAGCTGGAAAAGCCAAGAACGAGAATTTCCCGAGAACCCACAGAAGGAACATCGCTATGCCTCCACCTTGATTTCAGCCTGGTTGGTGGGGGCGGGACTCGGGCCCCTGAAGCTGTGCTTCCTTACGGTGTTCCTTACGGCGCCAGCCCTCCTCCCCCCCTCCCTGTAAACACACACACACCACCCTCAGATTATGAAGGCCTGCACTCTGCTGGAATTTCCTGGCCCCGTGTGGCCCCCGAGCCCCCTGCATTCGCTGCCTGGCCGATGGATTTACCTTTGCCACAGACAGATGACAGAAATCTTATTTTCCGTTTTGTCGACATAAACTTTTCCATGGCAGACGAGATCTGGATCTACGGAGAAGGCGCAGAGACGGTCAGAGGGCTCCCCTCTACCCCGCCCTCTGTCTCCCTTTGGCTAACATCTGACATCAGCACTGGCACACCGTGTCCCAGTTACGGGCCACTCCTGCTACATAATTATTAACCGACGTTCACCCTTGGGTCCTGTTTCCTTGGTCCCTCCCTAGTGTCCTTACTCAGTTCCAGGGTCCCACCCAGGACACCGCATCACGCTCGGTCTCCTGAGGCTCCTGCTGGCTGTGACGGCGTCTCGTATTTTCCCTGTTGATGACCCTGCCGGTACCGAGAATTACTGCTCAGGTGTTTTGTAGAACGCGCCTCAACTGGGACGTTTTTCATTTTAAGACAATGTCTCTTTAAAAGAAAATATCATTGCAGGAGTTACTAGTGCAGGGTGCGAGAAACCCTAAGGTTAAAAAGTCAAGTTGCAGTGGGGCACATGGGTGGCTCAGTCGGTTGGGCATCCAACTTCAGCTCGGGTCGTGATCTCACAGTTCGTGGGTTCGAGCCCCGCGTCGGGCTCTGGGCTGACAGCTCGGAGCCTAGAGCCTGCTTCGGATTCCGTGTCTCCCCCTCTCTCTGCCCCTCCCCTGCTCATACTTTGTCCCTCTCTCTTAAAATAAATAAACATTAAATAAAAATACAGCAGAATGGTCGGGAACATGTCCCTGGGAATAAAATGCGTGTGATCTCTTTCTGCGTCACCTTCTCCATAGATCTACACCTGCCCCTGAACAGATGTACCATCATTTGTTGAACCGGTGCCCTTCTGATGGGTGTTACCTTCCCGTAGTTTCCTTAGAACACATCCCTGGCAAACAGGGGTGAGCAAACTTTCCGCAGAGAGCTGAAGCGTAAATGCTGCCGTGGGCCATATATGGTCCCCGTCACACAGCTTGCAGTCACCAGCAGTATGCAAACAAATATGGGCCCTAAAATGCGAATTTCACATCATCTTCATAGGTCATGAAATATCATTCTTCTTTTCATTTTTTCCCCAAACATGTAAAAACATGAATACCGTGCTTAGCTTGTGAGCTGCATGGGAACAGGATGCGGGCCATAGTCTGGGGACGCCTGTTCTAAGGAGAGCCACTGGGTCCAATTCGTGTGCTTTCGACATGTTGATGCACGTTACAAAACCTCCCTCCAGAACGGCTGTATCTTTTGTCTAAAGCAATACCAGCTTCTACTCCCACAGTCCAAGAGACCGACCCCTCTCTTTAGATTCCCGCCAACTGGAGTTCCTGCCCACGAATGTGCCAAGTGATGAGATTTGTATTCCAAACTGCTTCTGTGAGACGCTAGGTGCCAGGTGACTGGAAACTCCGGTCTTAAGCTTTCCAGCCCCAGTACATATAGGTGATTGGTTAGGAAATCTCTAGAATCTGCTAATGGACCCACGATCGAGGGGCCGCTGTGCCTAGCCATGACTCTAGCTGGCCTGCAGGAATGAGGGCATCTCCTTCCTGCAGAAGGTTCCTTAGAAACTTTCTCTTGGATGAACTGGGTAGAGGAGCCGGAGGGGTAGATGTTGGTAAGAGGGAACTAGCTTTCTCGGGTTTTACAAAGCGATCCAAGGCTATCTGTGCACCTCCTTACGCGGTGTATTTTCTTTAAAAAAATTTTTTTTTTAACATTTACATATTTTTTGAGAGACAGAGAGAGACAGAGCATGAGCAGGGGAAGGGCAGAAAGAGAGAGGGAGACACAGAATCCGAAGCAGGCTCCAGGCCCTGAGCTGTCAGCACGGAGCCCGACGCGGGGCTCGGAACTCCTGAACCGTGCGATCATGACCTGAGCCGAAGTCGGATGCCCGACCGACTGAGCCACCCAGGCGCCCCTACACAGTGTACTTTCCAAAGAGAAGAAGCCACTGTGGGGTGGGACAAGCCAGCTTCGCAGCCTGTGGGTCCCTGTCATCTGACAGGGGAGCAGGGGGTTACCATGTTTTTGGACTACAGATCCTATTATGCTCAAGACAAATTCTCCACCTTTGAAAGACTTGCTAAGAAGCGCTTAACATCAGCTGACTTTAGGTGAGAGGTGGTCAACTAATTCTTGGTTGTGGCCAAAGCCAAATGTTGCAGAGAAGGAACAGACAAAACCATGTTCAACGAAGGTGGCAAGGCTTCCGAGAGAGCAGAGGGAGAACGAATCTCTTGGCTCACAAACGCAAGGTTTAGAGGTGCGGTTTCTTTAACGGCTGAAACTGCCAGATGAACGTAATCGCGTGTTGATCCGACTGACTGACCAAAACTTAAGCTTTTGGTTTTGAAAGATCTGGTGCAAAAACAGCGAGCGATCCTGGGCATTTCCTGCTGATCAGGGCAAGCAGACCTTGACCCTGGGAGCTGGTGGGAGCTCCGGCAACGTCTGTTGCACGAACGAACGTTCCACACTGAAATTCCCCTTCCAGGGGCCACTGGCTAGCTGTCGACCCCAGGGCGGAAAGACAAAGGTATGAACCAGCCTCACATGGAAACCCTGCCTCTTAAATTATTGGACGATGCCAGTTTTATTCATCACTCTGACTCCGTATCTGTCTCGGGAAGAGTTTTGAGAAGGCATCTTCCTCTGACATGTCTGGGCTTTTCCCGAGAACTCGGCAGCAGGGGCCAGTGGGCAAACTAAAGATCAGGAGGCAAAGACATTTCAGCAGATTTTGTCATTTCTGCCCTGCTTCGTGTTTGCCCTGTGAGCATTCAGAACCGGTTACACGATTGGGATAAATGACCTGCATTGTGCTGAACGCAGAAGGGACGTGTCTACTCGTCGAGAAACAGACTGGCATTTCTTGTTCTTTCTTTTCTTTTTCTTTTTAAGTTCCATTTATAGACACTCCAAGGATGGAGGGACTTTTAGGAAGGGGAGAAGTTGGCTTCAAATAATGTGTGGATTCTTTCAGCTCCTTTCTGGCGTCATTTTGGTGGAGGCGATTACTGGGCGTAACTTGGTACGTCGGGCACTCTCAGGAAGTAACTCGTTCCTTGCCTGTTTGTGTCCCGCAAGTGAACCAAACCCTCCTGGCATTTAAGGGGCATCATTGCTTCCCCATTTTATTTTATTTTTTTAATTTTTTTAATGTTTGTTTTTGAAGGAGAGACAGCGCATGAGCAGGGGGAGGGCCAGAGAGAGAGGGAGACACAGAATCGGAAGCAGGCTCCGGGCTCTGAGCTGTCAGCCCAGAGCCCGACGCGGGGCTCGAACTCACTGGTCGCGAGATCGTGACCTGAGCCGAAGTCGGACGCCTAACCGACGGAGCCACCCGGGCACCCCTGTTGCTTCCCCATTTTAGTGTTAGACAGTGACTATGGGATTGATTCATTTTTGTACCCAAGTGAGAAGAGTCACGGGGCAGAAGCCCATCCTGATCAGAAGGCCCTCGGTCTCTGTTCCCCACGAGAAATCTCAACAACAAGGAGGTTGACGGCCCAGTGCGGGGGGTCAGTAAACCAGAGGCAAATCAGGCCCACCGCCTGTGCTTGAACAACCTAAAAGCTAAGAATAGGTTTCACACTTTTAAATGGCTGGGGGAAAAAAAATGAAAAGAAGAAGAATATTTTGTGACACATGAGAATCACGGACACTTCAAATTCCAGTGTCTGTGCGCAGTCAGTCCTCATCATTCGTATTTTGCAAATCTGCTTGCTCGCTAACACGTATTTATAACCCCGAAATCAATACTTGTGTTGGTCGTTTTCGGACATACGCAGAGAAGCAGAAACTTTGAGGCACCCAGCCGCAAACAAGGCAATGCTCTGCTTTCCTGTCTCATCTGTAAGCAGGTGTCCTTTTCACGTCTCCTTAGTGCCACGTTTCCCCCATTTTGGTGCTTTTTGTTGGCGATCCAGCTATCCGACACGGCCCCCCAAGCACAGGGTGAAAGTGCTGTATCTACTGAGGGTAAGGAGGCTGCCGTGTGTCTTGTGGGGAAATCATGCACACTAGATAAGCTTTGTTTAGCCATGAGTCACAGCAATGGTGGCTGTGAGTTCAGTGTTAATGAATCAACGAGGTATATTTTAAAAGGCGTCTTTAGGGGCACCTGGATGGCTCAGTCGGTTAAGCGGCCGACTTCGGCTCAGGTCATGATCTCGAGGTCCGCGAGTTTGAGCCCCGCGTCGGGCTCTGTGCTGACCGCTCAGAGCCCGGAGCCTGTTTCCGATTCTGTGTCTCCCTCTCTCTCTGCCCCTCCCCCGTTCATGCTGTGTCTCTCTCTGTCTCAAAAATACATAAACGTTAAAAAAGAAAAATTTTTTTTAATAAAATAAATAAATAAATGAAGGGAAAGTTCCACAGATTTCTTTGAACTTTCTGCACTAGCCTCAGTCACAGGAGCATGGAGATTTTGTTCCGGGTTCCAACTGCTAGTAAAGCATAGACTCTGCCTTTTTTTTTTTTTTTTTTTAATTGTAAGTTTGTCCCAAATATGCATGGGACACACTTATACGAAATATATATATATATATTTATATTATAAATATAATATTATTTAATATTCATATTATAAATATTTTAAATTATAAATATAATATTATTTAATATTTATATTTATATTATAAATATTTTAAAGTATAAATAATTTAAATATAAATATTTATATAAATATAAATAAGTTAAATTATAAATATTTATATTATATAAATATAATATACATTATTATAATATAATATATATTATATATATTTTTCTTGTTTATCTCAAAGTCAAATTGAGCTGGCCATCCTATATTTTTATTTGATAAATCTGATGACCTTAATTCTGTCAACAGGGAACATCTTCTCTATATTTGCTCTCCCCCCTCCAAAAGAAATTCTAAAAAAATACTCCACAAGGGCTTTTTTCTTTTTTAGATCCTAAACTGGTTTTTAGCTAGGTTTCCCAAGGGCAGGTCAGCACCACGTTGCCAGCCCCTAACTCCCACCTTTGCCCTCCAATCCTTGAAGCAGAGAAATTAGGGCTTCCGCAAATACTGTAAAAATCAGGATATAAATACCTTTTTGGATAACAGGCAACCAAAACAAATAAGTCCGGTTTTCCCGTTTACTGCCCCTTCTACTTAAATGAAGGGTAAAATGATACACTTGTCATTCTTGCCATTTTTACCCCATTTGATGCTTCATGATGTGCTCCTTATAGGTGGCATTAAGAAACATCCCTTGTCGGGGCGCCTGGGGGGGCTCAGTCTGTTGAGCGTCCGACTGCGCCTCAGGCCATGATCTCGCGGTCCATGAGTTCGAGCCCCGCGTCGGGCTCTGTGCTGACGGCTCGGAGCCTGGAGCCTGCTTCCGATTCTGTGTCTCCCTCTCTCTCTGCCCCTTCCCCACTCTCATTCTGTCTCCGTCTCTCTCAAAAATAAATACACATTAAAAAAAAATTAAAAAAAAAAAAAAAAAGAAACATTCCTTGTCTGTCAGGAGTGCCCCGAGGCACAAGGAGCCTCGCTCAGCCCTCAGAAGTAATTAAAGACAATCAGCCAAAAATGCAAGGGGTCTGTGGGACCCCAGATTCCAAACTCCACCTACTTACAGCGGGAGCCAAACTCCTGCAAAGACTAGCTATTTACATTTAACTCTTTGATGTGCAGATGCCTGGAGAAGCCCGAACCCACCGGAGTGGGCGGCGATGTAAACAACCCAAGAACTCCATCACAGAACTAACACAGAGTTTCCTTTTAGGAGATAGAAGAATAAAGCAAAAATCCAGCCCTGAACGGCCAGAACCCTTTCCCCCCTCTGTGGCTGCTTTCAGATTGTTTCCTTCTAGCTCCTTACCCAGCAAGGAAACGCGAAGGAAGTAACGAACTAAGGATATTTTTCTGAAACAGCAAGTGAAACCCCCTCCGGGCGCTGCTGGAAGCTTGAAAATCTGTTTCCTGCAAGGATGTCTTTACCAACTTCCACCTACGAATAATATTCCACATTCGTGCCACGCTCCAAAACCGTGGCTGAGGATCGTTTTCCTTGGGGTGAAAGGAGCTGTCGTCCCCGAGAAGGGAACGAAGCGAAAGCCACGTTTTCACAGAAAATGCTGCTGGATGGGCCGGGCACGCAAAACTGGGGAGAGCACAACTTGGGAAAGGGAGGCACAAAGGGCCCGGAGGCCCCCCTCCTCGCGCGTGCATTTAAAAGGAAGCAAAATGCAGGGAGGCCTCTAAGGAATAAAAAGGTGGCGTGGCCTAGGAGCAGGTCGAAGAGCTAAAATCTCAGCTGCACGAGGAAGCTTCCTACCAGACCTTTACAATGGGTTCACAAGCTGCCGGTAGACTAGGAATTGAGGGAGAGTCCTACGCCGCCGCCGCCGATAGGCAAGAGCCCTGCCCAGGTCTCTTTGCTTATCAAAGGACGAGCAGTTTGGTTCCCTTCCAGCACAATCTGCCTTGTCTATAGCTGGGCTCGATGGGGGTGGGAGGGGACGTCGATTTCCAGGTGGCTTTGGGGGCAGACTGGCCATGTGTGGGAATGTGGATGTTCTGTGATCAAATATGCCTAAGCAGGTGCATCATTCCTGGTCTAGGTCCTGTCCCGGGTTTGACCTCCCAACGCGGCCACGTGTGTTCCTGCTGCTGGGGATCCAGGGAGCACTTGCCCGGAAGGTTGAATGACCGTCCGTGGCAGGGTGACGCCAGCCAGGGGACTGGCCGCACCCCAAGCAAGGGCACAGGCCCTCCCCCATTCATGCAGGGTAAATACAGCCCACAGACAAGCTCTCCTTTCCCCTCAAGGAGGAGAAATTCCTTGGGGCCAACATTCCCTGGAATGTCTAACTCCCGGCTCGGTGGGGGATTGAAGCCCAACAATTCATCTTCCCTTTGAGACCGGATCCTGATCCAAAGCCACACGGGCTATTTGGCCATCAAAAATATCATCCGGGGGGCGCCTGGGTGGCGCAGTCGGTTAGGCGTCCGACTTCAGCCAGGTCACGATCTCGCGGTCCAGGAGTTCGAGCCCCGCGTCAGGCTCTGGGCTGATGGCTCAGAGCCTGGAGCCTGTTTCTGATTCTGTGTCTCCCTCTCTCTCTGCCCCTCCCCCGTTCATGCTCTGTCTCTCTCTGTCCCAAAAAAAAATAAAAAACGGTGAAAAAAAATTAAAAAAAAAATCATCCGGACATTCTCATAGATCCGACTGACAGAAATTTTAAAAATTGCCGAGGTGGGCAAAGGCATGGGGATACAGGCCCTCTCAGACCTGATTTTGGGGGAGTGCAAATTAGAAGGATGTTTTTTGTTGGGCAATGTGTCAAAAGCTCTCAAGTCTTTGCACATATCTTCTAGTGTGGCGTTTCCCCATTGCTAGGAATTTAAGCACAGACCTGTGTTTACATCTGTGACAAGAATATTGTCTGTAGTAACAAAAGACTGAGCCTAACCTATGTGTCCATTAGCAGGGGATTGGTTGCACTGGTTCACTCACACAAGGACTATGGATCCAGGTACTGTAAGTGAAAAGAACAAACTAGAACAAAGTGTATCGTATGTTAGCTTCCCGTACAAAGGGGGAGATGCATATACCCGGCCGTGTATGCACAGAATATCAATGGAAGGAGACACAGAGTGTGGTAAGGGCATTGCCTCTAGGGAGAGATAGCTAGAAAATAGTTGGGGGGGGGGGTGCTGGGAGATGGGGCAGGAGAGAAGCTTTTCACTGTTGTGTTTGGAAAAAATGCTTACGGGGTGCATAAATTGTTTTATCCTAAGTGAACTGAATTTTAAAACCCTTAAATGCCCCTTAATTCCACTTTTGTTCTCTGTCTGATAAATTTACCCTGCAGCCCAGACGCAACTCGGACATCACGTGGGTAGCCGCGAGATCCAAATCAGGGGCTGAGTTTTATTACACTTGGCAATTCCATCTCATCAGTTACGCAACGTCATTTGCTGCCATTTGCTGTGCCGAGTGTTGTGTCCAAGTCTGGCTTTGGGACCTCCAGGTAATCTGGTGCTCGGCTCAACTGTGAAAGGGTTCAGACTCCGGGGAAGGCATCAGAGATGAAATCCTTGCTAATGGTTGGCTATAAAAAGGGGGGGGGGAGGGGCTTCACTGAGTGAAGAAAAGAGTAAGTAAAGATCAGAGACACCTCTTTCCCTGGAGTGATCCCCTCCCCCAAATTTTTGCTACAGAAAAGGCAGTTTCTGGGTTGGAAAAGAGGAGAGAGAGAGAGCGCGGGTAAAGGTTTGCTATGGAGATGGAGCCTGACCCTGCCAGGTGCAATTAACGCATATTCACAAGTGATGAAGACTAGATTATTGCCCCCAATGGATTCCAGCTCTAAATACAGAATATACAAGAGAAATGACATCCCTTACCCTTGAAAAAATAATTATTCATCTGAAGGAGATAATTGGAGGATCGTGCAAAACAGAGTGTGCAAATATATTCATAACAATATTGTCTTAAAGTGGAAACAACCTAAATGTCCATCGGCGGGGGACTGTTTACACAAATCTGGGCAATTCCACCCTGCAGAGGATAGGCGGCCATTTCACAGGAGAATGATATTTACAGATAGGGAAAAATGCCAGTGACAGCAGATCTAATGCAGTTGTAAAGATCCCTCTCATATAAAAGCAGGGCTCTGTGTGGGACACATGCTACGTGATGTAACCTATACAGTCTCACAGAGAGACTTACACACACAGGTTTGGAATAAGGATAGGAGGATTAATACTTTCTTTTTACCTTGTTAGGACGGTCTAAGTTTTCTAGAAAGTGGTTTTTTTTTTTTTTTTCCTAAGTGCAAGAGGAAGGAGGAAAAAGAAGCATGCCAGGCTGTTAGAACGGCTTGCCTGGAGGAGGGGGGCCCCCTGGCAGGAGGGGGGCAAAACAGGAAACTGCGGACTTTTTCTGCACAGGGGTCTGTCTGTACTCCCTTCATTCATTCATTCACTCATTCATTCATGCCAGCCATAGTCACTAAGTCCTATTACGTGCTGCAAAGACCCAGATTAAGCCGTGTGTATAAATCCCAGGGGCTGCAAAGGTCCAGATTCTCACGTATGCAAAATAACACGATTACTGCGAGGTCTGATGGAAGCCGGATAACGTCAGGTCGAGCCCGTAACATTGCCAGCCTCGTGGGTCGTGGGTCGAAAGTGGTCGGCTTCCCCCGCACAGTCATGTGGTTTGACGTAAGCCACTGAGCGAGCGAGCATGCTTTCGAAACTGCAACTATCCCACTCCTTCCCTCTCCCCGACCCTCCTCCAAAGTACGGTGGGTCTGCTGTGCCAGCCAAGGCGGCTCACGGGGACACGCACAAGTGTGGGAGAGAGGCCAAGCGCTGGGCTCTGGGACTTGTTGGATGATTAGTCTCGTAATTAAGAGAGCATTTGGGGCGGGGGTGGGGGGTGGGGGATGGAAACCACCCCGCCCCCACCCCCGCAAGCCTCACCCGCGCCCCCCTCCCAGCACGCCCGCCCCCGCCCTGGGAGCTGCGCGGCCGCCACTCCCACCCCGGCGCGCGGGCACCTGCTCCGCGTGGACGCGCGCGGGCGCGGGGCGGGGGTCCCCCCCCCCCCACCTCCGCCCCGAGTGGCCGCGCGGTCCATCTGCCCGGCGAGGGCCCGGGTCCCGCCAGCCCCTGACCTGCAATCTGTCACTCTCGGCTGAAAGGCGGCCGCGGAAAAGCGCGCCTCCCGCTCGGCCTATTGAGAGCGTGAATGCAAAGTGGTCCAAGTTGACCCGCCGCCAGTCTCCGCGGCTCCAAGTCGGCGAGGCACCCTACAGTTTACACAGCCCGGCTCAATGCAGCCTCCAGGCGCCCATTCAGGCGGGCCTGCATGCAAAAGAGCCGGCCATTAGATCATCGTAATTATCCCATTGACATCGCCCGGGGCCCCCGTGGGGGCCGGGAGCCCATCAAACGCGTCTCTAATGAGGCGCTGCGGGCCTTTGTGCGCGCCGCGCCCCCTCGCCCGCCGCCGGCCCGGCCGCAGACAGGCGGCCCCTTTCAGGCGCATTCAGCGCCCTGACCCCCGACCCCCAGGGTTATGACATCAGCAGCCCTGATCTGTGATCATTTTTATTGGCACACACTCAACGCTTGTTTCCTGTGTTTAACTCCGGCCCCCCCAGCGCACCCCTCCGCTTGGGGCTGGACTTACTGGGATCTAATGGGCATATGCCCCGCGCCACAAAGTGCGCCGGCAGCGTTCTCACAAGGGCCTGGCCATTATGCCCGCGACGACAACCGGGGACTCATTATCTAGGTGCAGGGACCCGCTAATCGCCGCCACGCCGAACAATCCCAAACAGATGTGCGCACTTTATGAGTTTTAATTAAAATGGGCTACTCATTTTTATCAATGCACTTTTTCCCCCCAAAATTAAAAAGATGTTACTTCCTCGTAGTGTTTTGCAAATTACGCCTTCATAAGGGTGATTAAGAGACGCTTATTTGGAACTAATCGGGGTTTTTTCTTCTTCGTCTTTCCTTTTAACGTGCTGCTGCTAAATTATTTTTTTTTTAGGAATTAATTAAACTGGAGGTTTAAAAAGATTCTGTTTTCTTATGTCACAACAACTCCATAAAGCGGGGGAACTGTGTGCGCTTCTCCCTTCTGATGCAAAAGATGGCAATTTACACGAATTCCTTAATTTCAAACGTGGTTTGACAGAAACGCTCCACTTAGCGGTTTTCAGCTGGGTGTCTGCTTCACGAGTATGTTCAGTTCCCGGTTTTTTTGGGTTTGTTTTTTTTTTTTTCCTCCAAACTGTTGGACTCGGTGAAGGACATTATTGTTGCTTCTTGACTCTGAGTTTATGAAAGATCCACTTTAAACAGAGCAGCTCGGGCTTTTTAAAGTATAAACTCGATACTCTTGCCCCAAACCTCTTCAGCACATATGGTTTTTAATGTAAATTTGTTTAACCACAACCGTAATTTAATTTGCCATAAAACTGAAATGAAAGTCATCACAAACGAGCCTTTGACTTGAGTGTCAGTTAAAATAACCATTTGCAGAGAGGCCAGGCCTTAAAGCAAATGGCATCATTTCATTGCAAATAGGCACCAGAATTAGAGAGAAGGAAGGATTTCTGTGGTTGGAGGTCACTAGGCATCCACGATGGCAAAACCTGAGCCCTTCATATGAAATTGTATCACGACTCCAGAGGTGTTGTCCTTGTGTTAAAACACTTGGGGTCCTGAGGACAAAAATAACAATAGTAATTAACTTTCAGGAAGAGAACTCAATCAGCATCGTGTACAGTCTAAAAGTCACGGACGACCATTTGCAATTGTTAAAAATCAGCACCCACAACTGCAGAAAGTGAAAAGTAAAGGAATAAGAAATAGACTTTTCGTTACAATCTGCCCCTGCTCCAAAAGAAGTTCGAAAACATCTTCAGGTGATGTCTCCATTGACAAGATTTTTGGGTTCTGATACGAACACTGTCTCTCTCTCTCTCTCTCTCTCTCTCTCTCTCTCTCTTTTGTGGCCACATACATTTTTTTAACCTTCTAACTAAAATTTGGTTGAAGTCCTGCGAATTATCCAGAGTCGTCACCTTATTACACCTCCTGAGATGGGGCAAAAGCGGGCCACACCACAGACGGCTTCAAATGTCAACCGCCTCTACGTCCATCTTGAAGGCCTCCTGATTTTTCCAGAAGTTTCTCTTGCGACCTCAGTCTCCACTTACAGTCACTTCAAACAGGGATGCAGAATGTTACCGTGCCTCCCCCATGTGAAGATCTCAATCTCCCTCCCTCCCTCTCTCTCTCTCTCCTCTCTCTCTCGGGCTTGCTAAAACCGAAAACAACAGCCACAGCCCAAGGGAATGGCATTAGATGAATTGAAAGCAGGCACACAGACCCACAACCAGACACACATAGACACACACCCCCCAATTCTGCTCTCACCATCACGACCCACAACAAATAATGAGGATTCTTGTCCCGTCAGCACCCGATCTAAGTTTTCATTAGCAGCAGCTCAAAATCCTGCCCTGAGCTCCCTGGAGGGGTGAGAGCTGGTGTGTGTGACGAGGGCCTCAGACTCTCTGGAATTCCTCACTTTTCCTTCCACAGCCAGGTTAGGAGAGTAATCAGATTTGACCATGAAAAACACCACTATCGCTTGAAAAATATAACCACCGGGGACGCCCCAGATCAGCCCCTGCCCTTTCGCAGATCCGGGTGGCCGCTCCCCAGGCAGGACTTGGCCCAGCGCTTCAAGGAGATGTCGTCACATCTCCTTTATCAGAGGGCTGAGGATTAAAGGCAGCTGAAATGGAAACCGTGTGCCTCGCCATGATTAGGTTTATACAAAGTCCGCGGGCATATTGGAGCTGTTAGAAATGCAGCCTCAGAACCGTAAATATTTAGCCATCCAAATCCCTAGGCAGGGTCTTCAGAGAACAGGTTTTAGCTGGAGCTGAGCCGGGTCCCTGGAGCGCCTCACCTGCTCACTCCCCGGCGGAAGATGTTCAAGTTCAAGCCTGGGAGATGGTGTAGAACACTGCCGTCCGAGAGAAATATAACATGAGCCACAAATGGGAGCCACATGTGCGATTTCAAATCTTCTAATGGCCACATTAAAAAAAGCAAAAGGAACCAGGTGAAATCAATTTGAATAATGTATTTTATTTAATCCAATATATCCAAAATATTATCATTTCAACATGTCGCCAATATAAAAACCTACTAATGGTAGATTTTACGTTCCTTTTTGGGGACTAAGCCTTTGAAATCGGTTTTACGCTCGCAGAACATCTCAATTAGGACCGGCCGCGTTTCACGTGCTCCACAGCCACGCGGATCGGCAGCTGCCGGGGTGGACCGCGCCCTCCAGGGTAGCGAGAGTCCGAGCCCGGGGAATCTCGCTGCTCGGGTTCAAGCCCCGGCCCCACCACGTGCCTGCGGAGCGAGGCGCTTGGGCTTTCTGAGGCCTCCGTTTCCTCATCTGCTAAATGTGTCTGCGTGGGCACGTGGCGATAAGCACAGCACCTACCTCACAGTGTGGGTGCCAGGACTACGGCAGAGAATCGGTGCGAAGGCCTGAGACAAATGCCTGACGCTGTTCTCATTCAGTCCTCAGTAAATTCTGCACGTCCGACAAACAGCGAGCAAGTACTATGCCTTCTAGATGTTAGGAGCGTGACAAAGCCAAAAGGGGTACAGTCCCTGCCTTCATAGAGCTGAGAAGTGAATTCAATCGGTGCGAGGCGACAGCTAATAAAAACAAAATCGCATATCGGGTGTTGATAGAAAGGTTTGGGGCGCCTGGGTGGCTCAGTCGGTTGAGTGTGTCTGACTCTTGATTTCAGTTCGGGTCATGATCCCGGAGCCGTGGAATTAAGCCCCGAGTAGGGCTCCCTGCTGAACGTGGAGCCTGCTTGAGATTCTCTCTCTCCCTCTTCCCCTCTCCTCCGCTCATAATCCCCTCTCCCTCTCTCTCTCTCTCTCTCTCTCTCTCTCTCTCAGAATTAAAAAAAGATATAAAGGTTTTGTTCTACTGTGTAGTCGGGCCAAGAAAAGGTGATACTAAGACCTGGAGACATGAATGAGGCGAGGTTACTGGGTACATGGTCATCAGAAGGAAGGGCATTTTAGGCAGAGGGAAGGGCGATGCCAAGGCACCGAGGCAGGAACCTGCTACGTGTGTGGGAGCGGCCGCTGGGAGGCCAGCGTAGCTACTGCAGAGAGAGACAGAGACGGAGAGAGGAGTGTAGAGTGTGGTCAGAGAACAGTCTGGAGGCTGGATCCCACGGGCGCCTGTCAGCCACGGTAACAGGGCTGACTTTACGTTGGGTACCACTGGACGTAGGGAACCATTGGAAGGCTCTGAGCCAAGAAATGGCCTGGGCGGCCTTGAGTCTTAGTGGAATCGCTCTGCTGTCCTGCGGGCAACAGGTGGTGAGAGGGCAGGGCACACAGCAAGGCCAGCGAGAGGCTCTGGCAAGAATGCAGCAGAGAGATGATGGCGGTGGGGACAAGGAGAGGGTCCGTGACGGACTTTCGCTGGAGGCAGAGCTGGCCGTTTTCTGGTGGATTGGATGTGCAGTGGGAGTGAGAACATCGAAGATGAAAACAGGGCCTGTGGCCCGAACAGCGGGGTCACGGAGTTACCAGTTCGTCCACGTGGGAAGATTTGCCATGAGTCTAACGTGCACCGGGGACTTGGCCCTGTGTTCTCTGTGGGCATTATGCGTCCTGGCAGCAACTGTCTAAGGCAGGCACTGTGATTGTTCCCATTCTACAGGGCAGATAACTGAGGATCAGGGCGATGAGACCACCCAGCACCCAGCTGGACCCACTGAGTCCCAGTAAGGGCTGTGGGTATCTCCAGGGGCCCGCCTCCACCGCCTGCTGGCTCTCTGGCCGTCCCCAGCACCTTAGCAGAGGTGAGGACTGGAAGCCCACCCCTCTGCCTCTGTCTCCCAGAAGCCCCCTGGGCCCACCCCCCTCGGCCTCTGTCTCCCAGAACCCTCCCGGGCCCACCCCTCTGCCTCTGTCTCCCAGAAGCCCCCCTGGGCCCACCCCCCTCTGCCTCTGTCTCCCAGAAGCCCCCTGGGCCCACCCCCCTCGGCCTCTGTCTCCCAGAACCCTCCCGGGCCCACCCCTCTGCCTCTGTCTCCCAGAAAGCCCCCTGGGCCCACCCCCCTTGGCCTCTGTCTCCCAGAACCCCCCTGGGCCCACCCCTCTGCCTCTGTCTCCCAGAAGCCCCCCTGGGCTGATGGCGGAGACCTTTCCCCCCCCCGGAGCCCTCAAACCACCAAGCTTGGGTCAGTCTTGCCTGAGGGATTCTGAAGCTATTTGCTTGGTCCTGGGGGAGGATGCTCTGTGTCCGACGGGAGACAAGAGACACGTATGGCTGTAGTCACCCTTTCGTGGGCCACCCTGAACTCTCCACAGTGAGGATCCGGCCTGTGGGGGCCAGTGTGGCAGGCTTTCTGGTTCCCAAATCCCGGAGACCTGGAAGTGTGGCCTTAACATGGCAAAAGTGACTTTGCAGATGTTGCCTGAGTTGTCTTGCATTATCCCCGCGGCCCCCAAACACAACCACAAGTGTGCTTATTGGAGAAGGGCAGAGGGGTGTGACCACCCAGAGGGTAACGTGACACCGAATCAAGATGCTGCCTTACTGTCTTTGAACATGACCCTGAGCCAGAGAACGCGGCTCCAGAGACCGGAAAAAGGAAACAGTTCTCCCCTGGCACCTCCAGAGGGAGCGTGGCCCTGGGGACATTCTGATTTCAGTCCCATGAGACCTGCTTTGGACCTCAGACCCCCAGGGACGTAAGAGAACCAATTTCTGTTGTTTCAAACCACCAAGGTTGTGGTCGTTTGTGAAACTAACACGGCCTCCTCAGCCCTTGCCGCGATGGCTCGGAGGGTAAGTCACAGGATCTGGGTCACACGGCCGGGCCCCCGCCGCCCACAGCCCCATGACCTCGGGCAAGGGAAGTCACAGGGACAGGACTAGAAGCACGGGAGACTCCAACAGGAGCCAGGCCTTCTCCCGAAATGTGCACGCCCTCAGCGCCTTTTTCTGTGGTTCCGGGACTCACAGTGGGCTTCTCAGAGGGAGAGATAGATCGGACCTCGTCGTCACTTTCTGAGTGACGTATTAAGAAATATGGTAACAAAAACTGTGGCGTATTTTTAATGTTTACAATGTGAATGTTTACGCCACCCCAAAACGTGCCTCTCTGACGCATGGATTCTTTTGAGCTGAAGGCAGTTGACAAATGCAGGCAGTGTTCTCCAACCGCGTCCCATCTATGAGGAGCAGAGCATGAGTTAGTTTCCTGGGGGAAAGGTATGCGTCTTGCTCCGGGAAGAAGAGAGCATTCTTTTTCTTTTTTTGAGAGCGAGCCAGTGAGCATGTGTGAGCAGGGGAGGGGCAGAGGGAGGGAGAGAGAGAGAGAGAGAGAGTCCCAAGCAGGCGCACAGGCTGAACCCATGAACTGTGAGATCATGACCTGAGCGGAAACCAAGAGTCGGCCGCTCAACCGACTGAGTCCCCCAGGCGCCCCAGGAGAACATTCTTACCCCTGGAGGTGGGGAACAACGCCAAGATGAATCTATACAAACAAACCTACTCAGATAACCTTTATCTTTCATTAGTTTCCCGATACGTTTCATGGTCGCTTCCCCACAATGCCCTGCCCCTACCCCAAGTCCCTTTCCTTTGTCTCATCACGTCTCTCCACTTTATTGTTCCTTATTAAAGTAGTACTTCAGCCCTGAGGCCTATCCGTTTCTTTGAGTCTTCATTTCTTATATACAGAAGGCATGCGCCCATAAAAATAGTAACATCAAATAAAATGTGTGGTTTGCTCTTTCGTCTGTCTTTGTCAGTTTAATTCTCAGGTCCCAGGTACAGAACCTAAGAGGGTAAAAGGAAAGTCTGTCCTCTCCTCCACATTCAACAAAGCCATTCTCTTAACCCTCAAGTTACAATGCTGTACAATTGCGTTATGTATGAGATGACTGTGGGATCTATAAAAATAATACTCTGGGCAGAGTGGAGAATGGTCTGGGCCACGAGGCAAGACACATGAAAGTTTAAAAGTCTGTCTTCTCGCCAGCCCTGGGAGCATTCTGGGGTTGTGTGCACGACATCGTGAGAGGTGACGTCCAACATCGACGTCCGAGGCCTTCCGTGAGGGTTGGGTTCCGTGCTGAGCACTGAGGACTGCCACCGGCTCGGCCCCCTGAAGCCCGCACAAGGACCACCGAGGCGCCCCCGCAGCCAACGTTACCGCAAACTGGGCGCAAGTGTGTGATTGCAAGCCGCTGGCCGGAACTTCGGAAGTCACGGTCATGGCCACGCGGGGACCGTTCTTAGCCCAACGGGGTGAAAGCTGTCACCTGAAGCATGAGGGGAGGGAAGACACGTGAGGCTGCTGTGGGGGGAACAGCATGAGAACCGCATCGTCATCTTCCACCCAAGGAAGTCCGGGCACCTGACCGAAGCGGAATGTTGCCGCAGGTTAGGCCGCTGTTACATTGTGGCCATAAACAGCAAGCCGCCAGCGGAATCCCCATGCGTTTGTCCTGGGGCTCGTGGATGGGGGCGGGGAAGGGCGGAAAGGAGAGGTTCTGGTGTTGATTTTGAGAAACTTTGACTTTTAGAATTGTGTGCCTGTCCTCTTTTTTTTTTTTTGGACGATCTGTAGAAATTAAATGAAATTGTCATGGGGGAAAAATGCAAGGGCAAAATAAAATAAACCGAGGGGGAAGAATAGGAAATGAAATGAAATGTCTGCTGCTTTAGAGGCTGCGGGCTCCTGGTGCCGGGGGTGAGGCCGGGAGACAGAAGCAGGTATTGGTGGGGGGAGGGGTCCCGGGGAGGCCGGCATCCTGGGCGGGGAGAGGGGGGTCCCAGGAAGAGAGGAGCTTGGAAGAAGGAGGTGTTGGGAAGAGGAGAGTGGGGAGAGAGATTCATCAGCCCAGGTGGAGGTGGGCCGGTGGGGACAAGGGCTTTCAGAGCTGTCAGAAGCAGGAGGGAGGAACAGAAAGGGAGAAGGAAGACGGGAGCCAGGGAAACTGGTTTGTTCAGGTTTGTGCCAGTGGAATTCAGAGGTTGCGGGGTCGAATAAAAATAAGGGGCCTCCTCGATGGGCCCCTGGGCTGGCCTGACCTTACTTTGTTCTTACGCCATTCTCATAACACCCGGGGCGGGCAGGGAGTCGGAAACTTCATGACCCTGGGCGCCCGAGTGGCCCCGTCCGTTGAGCATCCAACTCCTGATTTCCGCTCAGGTCGTGATCTCGCGGCTTTGTGAGTTCGAGCCCCGCGTCGGGCTCTGTGCCGGCAGCTCGGAGCCTAGAACCTGCTTTGGATTCTGTGTCTCCTCTCCGCCCGCCTCCCGCCAAAACAAATAAACAAGCATGAAAAAGAACCCCATGACCCCGTTTACACGCAAACGTACTTAGCTTCCCGGGGAGCTCCCTTTGTATGCCAGCCACCAGGCCGGAGGCTCTAAGAACACTATCTTTCTGAAATAGGGCTTCCAGGTTGAGCAAAAAAAAATCCATCATTTGGGACTTGCTTATACAAAAAAAAAATGTATTCATTATTGATCTGCAATTCAAACTAACTGGCCTTTATCCTGTATTTTACGTGGCACCTACAAGTAGTAGCTACCCTTAGCACTGCATCTCCAAAGGATGTCTCTGAGCTTCAGAGAAGTTAGGTAACTTACCCAAAGCCGCACAGCAAGTGGCAAACTTGGGACCTGTCTCTGGCCTGGGCTTGTCGCCACTAATACCTCCTTTAACGAGCCCCGATTGCCTGATTCGGGGAGAGCCCGATGGTGTATCTTAACACCACATCACTGAGCTCCTGCCGTGCCTCCAACAGACCCGCCAAGCACTTTCGGAACGGTCTCCCACAAACCCGCGTTAGGCGTTGTCTCCATCCCTGTTAACGTAGAAGGTGGGTTGGGGCTGCAGCTGCTTATATGTGCCTGGAATCTTCTGGAACGATACACAGGAAGTCGAGCCAGTGCCTGACCCAGAGGAAGGAAAAGAGACCTCGTTTTTTGCTCACATCAGGGATGGCAAAATTATCCAAATTATTGAGGACCCTTGAGTCATCTTGTGGACAGGCTAAGTGCACTTCCGAAGCACGTTATTGTCTAAAGCAGGGAGTGGCAAGCCCCGGCCCGCAGGCTAAATCTGACTGGTTGTAAATAAAAGTTGTGTTTGGGCACAGCAGGGCACTGGGTGCCTCCCGACCAAAGCCGATTTAGCTTTGTCATCGATCCGACACTTTACAGGAAAAGTTTCACCCCAATTTGCCCCGTGTCTTTTTCTTCTGTTTGAGAGAGAGAAAGAGAGAGAGCTCCAGTAGGGGGAGGGGCAAGGAAGAGAGAGAGAATCTCGAGCACGTTCCACACTCAGCACGGAGCCCGCCGTGGGGCTCGATCCCATGATCTGGGGATCGTGACCTGAGTCGAAGTCAAGAGTTGGATGCTTACCCCACTGAGCCAACCCAGGCGCCCCATTGGCCGATAGCTTCCGTGTCGTTTGAACACTTTCCGTAGACGTGTTAGTTTTCCACTAGAAAAAAAAAAGGGGGGGAGAGATTTTTCACTTGGGTTTGACTTCTTTTCCACAATTTGTTAATAAATAATCTCTCCTCACCCTGGTGGTCCAGGCAGGCCGCACAAGGGGCAGGCGGCCGTGCGGGGTCCGGGGTCCCCGGTCCCTCGAGCGCCTCGCTTTGCTCAGCCCTGGACTCCAGTGCTGTCACACGGGTACTAGGTCTTAGTGCCACTGTAAGAAGTTACCAGAAACCGAACAGCTTTAAAACAACACAGGCTTCTTCTCTGTCAGTTCTGGACGTCAGAAGTCAGAGGTGCATCTCAGCGGGCTACAGTCAAGGAGCTGGCGGGGCCGTCAGTGGGGAGGGCTAAACACGGGGTGTGGGGAATTAAATCTGGCAACAGCGCACGCGGGGCTGGGCTAAGAATTTGCAGGACCCAGTGCAAAATAAAAACCGGGTCCTTGTTCAAAAAGTATCAATTTTTTTTTTTTTTTTTTAACCAAGTATTGAGCCTGGGTGGCTCTGTCTCTTGATTTCAGCCCAGGTCATGATCTCGTGGTTCGTGAGGTCGAGCCCCACATCGGGCCGCACACTGTCAGCGCGGCTAAAGAGTCTCTGTCTCCCTCTGTCTCGCTGCCTCCCCCCCCCCCCCCCCACTGCTTTCGCTCTCTCAAAATGAATAAATAAACTTAAGATAAAAATAGAAAAAGCATTGAGAGTTTTAAGACCGCGATAGCAGAGAATTAAACCAAACACGCAGCCCTTCTTCGCGCAGAGCTCCCCGGGACTGCCCGAGGTCACTCACCCACGAAGTCAGGAAAAAAGCAGTAAGCCCCAGAAAGTGCAGGTGGAAATCTCCCTTCGTGACCCCGGGCCTGTCGAGGAGGGTCATCTGCGGGCCTGTGGAGGGCAGGGGCAAACCGTGAGACTCCAGGAGGCCCCTTTTTGAACAACTCAGCTCCACAAACACGTGAGGCCTGCCTGGGTGTCTCGGGGCACACAGGCGACCGGGGGCCTGTGCCCAGAGAGCAACTGACCTGCCCAAAGTCACCATGCTGGCGACAGAGCAGAGCCCGGGACCCGAGTTTCCTTCTTGCCGCGAGCTGAGGTCTTGAGCACGAGTGTCGGGCTCCCTGAGCGCCGGGCCCTCCCCTGGGACGCGGGGGAACAGTCGTGAGTGGCTTCGCTCACACCACAGACTCTGGTGGAGAGTCAGGTGTCTGGGCTGTTCCAGGGGGACAGCCTGGCCTCATGGCAGTTACTTCCGGGGCAGACGGACAATAAGCAAATACACAAGAGCGCGGGTCCCTTTGAATCGCGTGCGGGGCCTCGGTGACAGAGACACAGCAGGATGTGGCAGCGTGTGCCTAGGGGATGGAGGGAGAGTTGGCCGGGGTCCCTGGGATGCAGAGCCCAAGACGGGGACCCGGATGAGCCGGGCTTACGGAGGAAGGTGCCCAGGAGGAGGGGCAGGGGAAGTGGGAGAGAGGCAGGTAGGGGCTGAGCAAGGTTGGGGTCCCGGCCCCCTCTCATGGGCCCGCAGCGGCACCCCCTCAGAACCCGGGGTCAGACGTGCGTCACCGCGGGGCAGACAGAGCAGGAGCACCCTCCGGCTGAGGACGCTCTGGAGAAGGAGGTGGCTGCAGGTTCTCGGCAGCCAGCACCCAGCGTCTGGACACAGGAGACTGGGGGGAGGAAGGGCTCTGGGGAGGAGACAGCTGAGCGCAGACTGGGAGTGGGACAGAAGTAGGGAGGGAGGAGGGGCTCCTGCCAGTGCGAAGGCCCCGAGCGGGGAGGGGCCTTGGTGCCTCAGAGCATCCGGCTGACGGCTCGATTTTATGAATAAAGTTTTATTGGCACACAGCCATGCCGATTCATTCGCGGCTTTGCTATGGCTGCTGGAGCAGGACAAGGGCAGCGCTGTGTGGCTGCCGCTGGGACCAGACGGCCTACAGAGGGGGGCGACCAACCACCCCCTTTGGCCCAGGACTGGGGGGGGTTCCATGCTAAAACTGGCTGGGTGAACCACAAAGCCCAAAATATTTACCTTCTGTTCTTTTGTTTTTTGAGAGACAGATCAAGCAGGTGAGAGACAGAGACGGGGGGGGGGGGGGGGGGGGGGGGCCGGGGAGAGAGAGAATCCCAAGCCGACGCCACGCTCTCAGAGCCCGACCGGGGGCTCGAACTCACCAACTGGGAGATCATGACCTGAGCCGAAACCAAGAGTGAGACGCTTGACCGGCTGAGTCCCCCCTGGCGCCCCTGCCTTCTGTTCCTTACAGAAAACGTTTGCCGACGGAAGGCAAGCCGGTGTGGCTGGAGCGGAGCGGTGGGAAGCGAGGTGACCAAGATGGGCAGGGCCATGATGACGGGCCCCGGAGGGGACCGTGGGGTCACGTGAGCTGGCCTCCCCCGCTGTCGCCAGGTGCCCGCTTAGAGCAAGCCCCAGACAAAGGGAGCCCTACTGGTCTTCTCATCACTACTGAGGGTGCTCGTCCCTTCTGCCTCCCGGCTCGCCGTGGCACACAGATCCTCGCGTCCCGGCTGTGCGGTGCCCATGCGGGCATGGGTGCCCGCCAGAGACGGACTTGGGACATCAGAATTCCTGAGCCCGCAACATTTCGCTGAACTTCCAAGTGGGAGACAGAGCCTGTCACAAACACCCAACAAAGAAGACGGGAGGGTAGGGAAGGAGGTGTGCCGAGGGGAACACGGGACCCCTTGCCCAAGACGCAGGGGAGGCGAGGAGGGGGCTGTCCGAAATGTCCGCCGCGCGAAAAATAAATATTGATGTTAATTCCAAGGAACAAGGTTTTGTTTTATTTACTTTTATCCAGAGCAGAACATTTTCAACATAAACTCGTCGTTCTGACCACCACAAAGCTCACAGCATTTTCCCACACATGGCCTAGCTCTTTTTTTTTTTCCCCCCTCTCTAAAAAGGAAATGAGAGGGTTAGCATGTGTGGTTCTTCTGTGTGTTTCTGGAAGGGCTGGTTTCAAATGAGGCCACTGGCAGAGGCCCGCGGCTGTGTGGAATCTGGTGTGCGAGTTCAGATGATTTCTTGGACGCTTCGACTCCTGGAGGGGCAGGGTTTAAGAAACCCAAAAGATCGAGGGGCGCATGTCAGGTAACAACTAGGGGTCGGGAGTTGGGGGAGGGGGGACACGCAGGATTAGCATAACGAACTGTCAAATTCTCCTGTTCGCTCATTCACCAAACGTTGAGTAAGCTGCTACGGGATGGAAGGTTCCATAGAGCTGCCCCTTTGGGGGCCATGAGGACAAACCCGCCAGGAATCACATGTACCCTTTCTTGCCTCAGTGAGGGTGATAGATGACTGACTCAGTCGGGCTCCTGGGTCAGCTGGCAGTCTTTAAAAAATGAATCATGGGCCAATATTAAAAACGGAAGGGCGCCTGTGGGGCTCAGTTGGTTGGGCATCTGACCCCTGATTTCGGCTCAGGTCGTGATCTCACGGTTCGTGGGATCTCTGTGTGGAGCGTGGAGCCTGCTTGGGAACCTCTCCCTCTCTCTCTGTCTCTCTCTCCCTCTGCCGCTCTCCCATTTGTGCGCTCTCTTGTTCTCTCTTTAAAATAAAACACAAAACGGAAAGGAGTTTTGAAGAATGGGAAGACTCGGGAACGTAGGGCCTGCCTTCCCACAAGGCGACTGTGGCTGAAGCTGGGTGGCGGCTGATCCTAGCAGACCGGTGTCTCTCTCAGCTGGGGACAATTTCACCCTCCGGGGGACCTTTGGCAGTTTCTGGAAATATTTTCCGTTGCCACCGCTGGGGAGAGGGTGCTGCTGGCGTCCGGCGGGTAGCGGCCCGGGATGCGGCTCACGCCCTGGGCTGCCCCGGGTCAGCGCACCCCTTCCCCAACAAAGAACGCCCGGCCTCAAAATGCTGGAGGTGCGGACATTGCAGAGTTCTGCTGGGGACGGGCGTGCGTGCTCCCGTGCGCCACGGCCCCTCCGCTCCCCGTGGTCTCCCAGAGCCGGATGCCAGGCGTGAATGGCCTTTTGTCATTATACACACTGTCCCTTCGTTCGTTTTCATTATGGTCTGCTCCCCCCGCTTTGGCGCCAACTTGTACCAGTTCGCTTTGCTGCGTAACAAGTGATTCCGAACGCACCGGCGTGAAGAGCACACGTGCTCTTAAAACTTTTCATGAGTCTTTTGGTTAGCGGAGAGGTCCGGTCTGGTTTGTCTCAGTGGCGGCTGGCTAGTCCGGAATGGCCTCACTCACGTGTCCGGGGTCGTGTCTGAGATGGGTGGGCGGGCGGGCCTGTCCTCATGTGCTTTTTCTCACGGTGGCAAAAGGGTTTCTAGTAGGAGCCGGGAATGGCAGACCCAGTGCAGAAGCACGTGGCAGTCTCAGTCTGCACCACATTTGCTACAATCCCATGGGCGAGTCGCGTGGCTCACCCAAGACCCAAAGGATGGACGAATGGGAGAGGCTGCAAAATAGTGTGGCCATTTTTTTTTTTTTTGTTTTCAGATCAATGGCATCTTTATGTGGCACAGATCCCTGTGAGGCAGAGCATTGTTTCCCAGTCACCAAGCGATATTCATACAGACGTCCGCTCTCCAGTCTCACGCACAGAACAAAACACAGTTGAAAAGAGGCGAATCCCAACCGCTCAGTCATCCGGCCTTCTTGGAAATGGCTCGCGGAGACGGGACACGAGGAACCGAGAATTCCCAGGAAGCGTTCGGTCTTTGTTCTGACCACTTCCGTCCGGCTCAAGTTTTCCGTTTGGGGGAAGATCCACTCTGTGCCCGAAGTTTTCACGTCTCCGCGTTCCAAAGTCACTATCGTTGACGGCGAAACTAAACTTCTCACGGAAAGCAATCATACTTATCTGTCAGAGGAAAGGCACCCTTTCAGACACCTTGACCACCCTTTCATCACAATCTGCAGGCATCTGTCAAAATGCACCGTACCTTATAAATATGTATAATGCCGGTTCTCATATTTTGTGCCAGGAGGGGGTATCAATGCTACAATTAATTAGTCTAATTTGCATTCAAGACTATACATAATTAATTTCTTCATTAAAAGCTTTCAACGTTTCTTTGCGGAAAGTGCAAAAGATCATCGATGAGGTTTGAAGAAGCAATTAGAAATAAAATACGTCAATGCTGGGAAGGGAAGATAATAACAGGATAGCCCGTGCCGTTCAAAGCCAGGCTGATCCCGTGACTTGGAGACATTTGTTTTTCATCAGATCTGTGCCAGCTTG
Source organism: Prionailurus viverrinus (assembly GCF_022837055.1). Classification (NCBI taxonomy): domain Eukaryota; kingdom Metazoa; phylum Chordata; class Mammalia; order Carnivora; family Felidae; genus Prionailurus; species Prionailurus viverrinus. The sequence goes on from NC_062563.1 coordinate 6,153,292, forward strand.
TCATTTCCAGGTAAAGGCGATCGTTCCTCCCCCAGCTGTTTTTCCCTTTCGTGGTGCCTGCCAAGTATTGAAGAAGGGCTCCAACCAGAGACACCCGACAGATCTGTGGCTCTTGGCCTCTCCTGACCTTCCTTCCCTACCCTGCTAAATGGCAACAGTTGTATCTCGTGGAGTGGACGTAAAGACACCCTCTCTCCACTCCCTTTTGGGCAGAGTTTTGATGGAAGTGTATCAAGAAAGCCTGTGCTTTGGCCACATTGGGAGTCAGCGGGGAGCCCCGAGAAGGCTATTCTGGAACAGTAACACTCTCCGTCCACGCACTCTCTCTGTCGTGAGAGGAAACGTTGTTGTAAACGATCTCTGCACAGTCACTCTTGGCAATACATGGCCTACGTCTATACAGCTTATACGTTCACACACGCGATGTTACTATGCAGGTTTGGACGCACGGACCAAGCACTCTCAGGGTATCTCAGGGGTCTGGAAGGCCAACTTTTGCCCTGGCAGATGTTTGCCTTTCCCGCCAACTTCAGCTCTTACCCTAGCGTTGTGCGACACTCGACCGTCTACACCTGTCCAGGTTCATGTGCCCTTTGCCCAAAGACAAGGGCTCTCTGCTGGACCTTTCTAGCTCATCCAACTATAAAAACAACCCCTCATAAATATTCTAATTGAAATCGACACACCATCTTTGCATATTAGGGAGGCTTTTTGCAGAGCTGAGCCATTCAGGCAACATCTGGCTTCAAGCAGACCTTGCCTGTCTCATTATAGCTGTGACCCAGCCCAGAACAGTGCCTGGCACAGAGAGGAGCCTCAAAAAAAAAAAAAAAAATCTATTGGATGGCCGTGTGGGTGGATGAATGGATGGATGGATGAATAGATTCCTTCAAAGGAGGAGCTAATGTGATATTTAGAACAAACCAAATCGAGAACAGTGCAGATTTAGGATTGTATGCATCAGGGATTTGGAGGGATAAAGGTGACTTTTGATAAGATCTCTGGGAATCCTGTGCAGCAGAATTAAGCGACAGGAAAGATCTGGTGAAAGAACAGATGTCTATCTCTTGTTGGAGGCCACACCTTTCACAAAAACCGGGAAGGTTTGACTGATAGTCTTAGGAGACTCCTTCATTCCCTTTGCTGCTAAGAAGGAGATTAAAGGGCTCTGCCCAGAGCATCGAGGCTTCTGCCCTGGCCGTTAGGGAGTGGGCCTGCATTCCAACTGCCGTTTTGGCCCTTCCTCGTAAGAACTTGTGCCCGAAGAGTTCAGGAGGATGTGGGATGTCGTCAGCCACTCTGTGGAGAGGACTCTACAGACATGCCGGAAGCCTCTGGTGCTCTGGCCGGTGGGGAATGAAACGGAGAACCAGGTCTGGCTCCGGCCAGACCGAATCTGCTACGATCCCTCCCTGCGCCATGCTTCTGGCCCGTCTGCGTCTCGGGCTCCTCCCCCGTGGACTGAGTGACAGGCTCATTCCTATCCCGCCTTGCTGCCTGGCGCGGGGGGACTTGGGCACTGGGAAAAGGGATGATTAAGAAGATGGGCCTTTCCTGGCGACAATTTAGAGAGGTCTGATTGTTTATTTACACAAATGGGATTCCACTTCTGAAGTGTTGCCAAGTTGAAGAACCTACATGAAAAGCTTTTAAAGAATAATAGGAACGTCACAATGAGTGACGGGGTGGGGCCGGGAGGTGACCTTCCAGCGAAGTCTAGAGTCCCATGAAAACCCAAACCGCAGCCACACCCCACCCCCGCCATTCCTAAATCAAACAACAAATAGCCACAAGCCACATAAAACTGAGAAGCAAGGAGCTCAAGTCCCTGCTCAGTCAGAAGAATGTTCCAGAAATAATGCTCTGGCAACAATTTCCCCACTGAAGAGAGAGATTATTTGGTGGGAACGGAAAACCAGCCCAGGGTCCCTGCAACCCCCCAGCCCATCTTGCTTTTCTGCCCTTGGAAACAGTAGGGAAGTAACCCCAAAGCATACACTGCTCAGACTGTGTTAGCAATTAACTTGCATCCCAAGCACAACACAATACGTGAGTTCTAGAATTTGGGGATCATTGTCTCTAGGCTGTACCTAGCAACAGCTAACAGCTCCAGTCTCCCCCATTTCGCTACCCAAATGGGGCACTCAGTGTGAAGCACTGTATCCTTACACTACAATGTAAAGGAGCTTTATTTTCCCAGAAGCCCCAGTAAATATCACTTGGGAGCAGATTTTTATTTACTTTTTAGAGCGTATTTATTTATTTGGAGAGAACCCAAATAAAGGGGCAGAGAGAGAGGGACAGAGAGAGAATCCCAAGCAAGCTCCGTACTGTCAGCTGAGAGCCCATCACAGGGCTCCATCCCATGAACTGTGAGATCATGACCTGAGCTGAGATCAAGAGTCCGGACCCTTAACTGACTGAGCCACCCAGGTGCCCCCATATGAGATTTTTAAAATAATATATATATTTTTTATTTAAAATAGTTTCAGATTTACAGAAAAAGTTGCCAAGATACTACAGGGAGTTCTTATATATATATATCTAATGTATCTATTATTAACATCTTAAGTGAGTATGGTGTGTTTGTCACAATTAATAACTGATATCGATACATCATTATTTTTTTTAATTTTTTGAAATGTTTACTTATTTTTGAGAGACAGTGAGAGAGACAGAGCATGAGAGGGGGAGGGGCAGAGAGAGAGGGAGACACAGAATCCGAAGCAGGCTCCAGGCTCCGAGCTGTCAGCACAGAGCCCGACGTGGGGCTTAAACCCATGAACCATGAGATCATGACTCAAGCCTAAGGCAGATGCTTAACCGACTGAGCCACCGAGGCGCCCCCTGATACATCATTATTTTAAATAGATTTCTTTAAAAATTTTTAAAAATATTTATTTATTTTTGAGAGACACAGACAGAATGAGAGTGGGGGAGGGGCAGAGAGAGAGGGAGACACAGAATCCGAAGCAGGCTCCAGGCTCCGAGCTGTCAGCACCGAGCCCGATGCGGGGCTCGAACTCACGAGCTGCGAGATCATGGCCTGAGCTGAAGTCAGATGCTCAACTGACCGAGCCACCCAGGCGCCCCTGATACATCATTATTAACTAGAGTTTAAAGTTATTCAGATTTGCCTGGCTCTTACCTAATGTCCTTTTTCTGGCCCAGGATCCCTGCTGGGCCACCACATGGCATTTAGTGTCATGTCTCAGGCTCCTCTTGGTTGCGACAGTTTCTTAGACTCTCCTCGGTATTAGTGACCTTGACAGTCTGGAGGAACGAGGCTCTGGTATTCCGTAGACCATCCCTCAATTCGGGTTTGTCTGATGTCTTCTCGTGAGTATCCTGGGGCCACGGGTTTGGGGAAAGAAGACATGACAGGTCAAGTGTCCGTCTTATCCCGTCATATCAAGGAGATACACTCTCCATGCGACTTAGCATCATTGATGCTAACCTAGGTCACCTGGCCGAGGCCACGTTTGCCAGATTTCTCCACCGTAAAGGCATTCTTTTTCCCCTATTACGTGTTCTCTGGAAGAAAGTCACAAAGTGCAACCCATTTTAAGGAGTTGTACTTCCCCTCACTGAGTGTGAAATATCTACATGAATTACTTGAAATCGTCCTGCATGAGATTTGTCCATCGTTAGTCCATCTCTCATTTATATCAGTAGGGATCACGCCTATCTTATACTTGGCATTATGATCGAACGCTACTCGGTTTTTCCGCTCAAATGATCCCGGCTTCAGGAATCGAGAGCTGTTTCATACACGCTTTCATTACCAAGGGTGGGATTTTTTTATTGTTCCTTGCTTTCTGGTACGACGGGATGCTTCAGGATCATCTTATGTATTTCCGGCCCCAGGTCGGAGGTCAGCCATTTCTCCAGGGAGCCCTGGTTCCTTTTTTGGAGAATGGTGTTAGAAACAAAGACGATCTAGCTTCTAAATGCGCTTTAGCTACTGGACTGTCTTCGCTTCCAGATCCTCCCAGCTGACAGAGCGAGGAAAGATACGTGTTCTCTGTATCTTTTTGACATGGATTTGCTCACGCGCCCATCCACTGAGCCAATCTCTGGGTCTTGGGGGCGGACCATGACAACAGGTTTTAGCCAATCAGGGCCCATCCTGATTGGGAGGCCTTGGGATACCTCTTGACTCAGAATCCTGGGCTAAGAACAGAGGAGGTGTGGTTTCCCCAAGAAACACCCAAGGTGCTGGTAAGGAAAAGGGGAAACTGACGTTCAATAGCAACGACATGTATCCGTCACCACGGGGGGGGGGGGGGGGGACCGATAATGGACACCAGGGGGAACAACAAAATCTCTTGAGTCCTAACATCCTCTGAGTCCCCTTTCCTCGGGACTAAGTAACTCAGGGAAATAATAAATTCCTTGAGCATCGCTTCCGAAAGTCACATGTGCATTAATGAAATATTTTTAATCTCGTCCTTCAAACCAGCTGGCTTGTCTCCTAATAGATTCCAATTAAATCCTTTTTTAAAATTACTTTGTTGTTAAAGACTTCGCTATCTTCGCATGATGCCCCCCCGCCCGCCCGTTTTGGCCCCGATCCTCTCAAAATTGTCTTGCCATCCCCTTTCCTATTAAAAAATGGAAAATTGCACCGTCCACCTAATTAGTCAAATTTGAATTGTATTTGGCTATCACAGTCCAGTGGTTGAATTTCACACACCATTTGAAAAGATATGGTAGAAACGTCACTGTTGATTTCCTCTCACACTCCAGTGGTACTATTCAATTACAAAAGGAATTATTTGGCATCCTGTCATTGCGATGTTCTACAATATGCTATTAACCTTTATTGATTTTTGCTTAAATATATTCAAGATGGGTACATTTTTGCAAATCTAATGCGCTGGTGTTTAAACAGAAATATTTCATTAAATGGATTTTCATTTTAAATGAAATTTGCCAAATGATTATAAATGATAGGGGATGGGCTTTGAACTGGTAGCAGATGTTGTGCGAAGGTTCCAGGGGGAGGGTTTCTGTGCTACCGCAGGGGCCGGGGCAGTCGGAGCAGGAATGCGTGTCATGGAAGGAAGGGTTCTTGCCTTGATGTGCGCTGGGCCAGCGAACATAAACACAGGTCACGCACGGGCTCTTGTGGATCTTGGAGCCCGCACGGGACAGCAGCGAGGGACTGGCTGGCACCATCAGAGGTGATGATAATGATGCGTATCGGCATCTATCAAGTATCGTTCACTCGTGTCTGTTGTGTATTATCACTCTGAAGAGCTTCCAAAGAAATGTCTATGACTGGAGGGAACTTCATCAGAGTACAATCTGCTGTATTGCTTAAGCCACACGAGGGATGCAATCTTCTTGGGGCGTGACTTCTCCTTTTCCCTCCCTCCCTCCCTGGGAGCCTCCATTTACATTTACAAAGAGTCCCCTACCTTTTGAATAGTGTGCACGTGTGTGGCCTTTGATTCTTCTTCTGTGATTTAGGAAACTTCATCTCAAACAACCAGGACACGGAGAGAACACAGTAAAATATTCCGATGGATTTACATGTATACACACACACACATATATACACATATATAGCCATATATATACATATACATATATATACTCATATATACACATGTATATCTGTGTGTATATATACACACACATATATATACAGATATACATATATATGTATATATATACACATGTATATATGTATGTATATATATACACACATATACACATATATACACATATATACTCATATATATACATATACATATATATACTCATATATACACACGTATATTTGTGTGTGTATATATATACACACACATATACACATATATACTCATATATATACATATGTATACCCACACACATATATACAGATATACATACATATACACACACACACACGTATATGCACATATATATACTCATATAAATACATCTGTATATACACACACATATATATACACAGATATACATATATATGGATATATATACACACGTATGTATGTATGTATATATATATACACATACACACACATACATACACATATCTATACTCATATATATACACACACATTCATATATATGTATATATGATATATATGTATATATATGATATGTGTGCATATGTATGATATATATGAGTGTGTGTGTATATACATATATGTGTATATATGTATGGCTTATATGTATATACATGAGTGTGTATGATATATATGTAAGTATACACACGCATATATGTACGTATATATACACACACCTATGGGCATTTTAAATATGTTCCATTCTAGAATAGCACCACCCAGAAAGGGGGACTTTTATATGGAAAATTTCAAACACCGGCTGACCCACCCCGATTGGTTTGTCCTTGGAGTCCATTAGGCATGAACGCGAACAGGGTGGAGGAAAGAGCTACTTTCCAAGCTGCTTCAGACTATGCACCACTTGAGGCAGAATCACAAGGACGTCGGCTTGGACAGCTGACAGCCTTCAGCACTTGCCCAGAAGGCTGAGCTTTCTGTAGGTGTGGACGCAAGTGATTCCTCCTCCTTTATAGGGCAAATCGGACTTCTCTCTGCTTGGCGGTGTTTATTCAGTCTAGAGCCGCTTGCCTTTCTCAGGGCCCATTTGACCTACCCCGCGAGCCTGAGGCTGGAAGGACCGTGAGCCACATATGCATTGCTCTGCCACAACTACCATTATGGAGTGGCTCGGGGACGGTAACCGAGAGTGGCCATTCTCTCTGGGCCCCTCTCCCGTCCAGGGAAATTGCTCCACTGTTACCTAGTGCCCCGGCCCTTTGTTGCACCCTGCTGGTCTGTCGGGAACGCCCCTGGGCTGCCCAGAATCTGACCACCTCTCCTCTCCTCCACCGTCCCTAACCCTCCCTGAGACCCTCTGGCTCCTCATCTGGGCCCCTCAGCCCCCCAGCTGCTCTCCCTGTTGGGGCCCTGGACCTCCCAACGCCTTCCTCAGACAGCAACCTGGACGAGTCTCTCCAAATGAACCAGAACCATCTTTCTCCTTCCACAGCCTCCGGTCCCCTCCCCTCCCCCGTGGAACAAAAGGCAAGTCCCGCCTCCCCAGCACCTGCCCGATGTCAGCTTCATCGGTCGCTTTGGCCTTGCTGCCCACGTGCCGGCCGCACTGGCCTTGCCTATCCACGTGGCTCCCTTCTTCCCTCTTATCACCTCCCCCAGGGAGCGTGGCCCATCCCGGCTTCCTCCCACCCTCCTCCACCCTGTTTCCCTGCTGTATGTGTCCCAACACTTATCACACACCACTATATGTTACTACAACGGATACATACCTCTTAACCCCTAAATATTCCCCCGGACCCACTCCATAAAGCAGGTTCTCCTATCACGCCCATGTTACAGGTGAGGAAACTGAGCACGAAGAGGTCAGGAGCTGTAGGAAGGTCTTCCCCCACCAGGCATCTGCCCGCAGTGTCTGTGCAGCGAGCCTCTGAGCACAGCACGCTTCTCGCTGCTCGGCGTTCTCTGATCAGTCTGCGGACTGTCTCGCCACCAGCGTGGAGGGGCTTCGTCAGCTGCGTGGATCCAGGGCTCGGCACATAGTAGGTGCTCACTGCGTATGCGTTCAATGGATGCCAGCCTCTGTGCCTAGGGGGTAATCACTTCATCCTCCAAAGAGCCCTTTGGGACGGGCACGGTTTTCGCTCTGTTACAGTCACGGAGGCAGAGGTCCAGGGAGGTTTTGTGATAGGCCGTGCAAGTGGTTGGCGGGGCCACAGCGGAAGCCCTCAGCGGGGCTCCAGATCTGGGCTCCGAACCGAGAAGTACCCTGTCCGCAGGCCTGGGGCTGGGGATACCGAGTTGAATGGACAGCTCCAGCACCTACCCTCAGGGAGCTCCCGGTCCAGGAGGGGCTGAGGACATTAAGAAACCATCTACAGATGAGGGCGTATGACTTCCAACTGAGAGAAGTGGCCGAAGGAGGGGCACGCGGGCTGGAGGGGGAACTTTGGAAGCTAAGCTAGTCCAGGGACCCCAGAGAGTTTCCCTGGGGTTAGTGTTTAGACAGTGGACATGGGCAGCGCAAAGGTCCTGTGGCAGGAATGGGGGATGCCGCTGAGGACAGGGTGGCGTGGCAGGCAAACGATGAAGGAATGGAGCACAGGGGGGACGCCGTCCAGGGAGCCGTGCTGAAGCCACCGGCCTTCTCCCTAAAAGCACTGGGAAGCCAACAAGAGATTTTAAACCGTGTTTAAGTTGGGAGAAGATCCCATCTTGTAACACTTACCAGGCCTTGCCTTGCGTCTCTAACTGTGCGTTGCCACCCTGGGGGGAGTTCCGCAGGAAGGCAGAGCCCCAGACCAGAGTCTGCGTTTTCCAACAACATCCTGGGTTCTTCTAATAGGGGAAGTCCCTGTAAAAACTACCTTTCTGGCTCCAACTTGCTGCTTCCCCCCCCAGAAGTTTTCCCGGAGCCCCTTTCTTCTGGAGTAGAACTGGGTTTGGAAGACAACTGCAGGAGAAAATTAAGGCTCAAAGCCAACCCTGGGAGTGCTGGGGGGCCACCCGGAAAACGGTCCCCTTTTCTTCTTGACCACTTCTCCAAGTCAGCACAGGGTTCCTTCTTCTGACTTGCGAAGTAAGGGGCTCTCGTGCTCTTGGGAAGGCCCGGGGAGCTGGGAAGGTGGAAAGAGGCCCCCGGTCTCCCTTGGGTTGGGCTGGGGCGGCCTGTCCTGAGGTGGGCGGGGCCCCATAGCAGAGACGGGGGTGCTGAGGCTCCGGGCACACCCGCGGCTCCGAGTCTGTGCTCTCCTAGCAGGCCCAGATTCTTCTGCCTCGTGCCCCTTTGCCCTCCCAAAGCCCCCAGGGGATCCCGAGATGCCCGCTTGGTACGTGCTGTATAAAAAGGCACCAAAGGTGTAAGTGTTCACGTGGGCCCTAAGGAGGCCCCACTGTCCTGGGGTCTCCACGATGGTCTCCAAGACGAGTGAACTGCCATTTACTGAGCACCTAGCAGGCATTTTCCACCTCCGGCACTTGGGTGCCTTCAATACCGGTGACGAAAGCCGAGCCTCACTGAGGGCACCGTGCGGCGCTTCCCGGAGCGAAGGGCCTCGCGCGGTGGCCGTGACGCCCACCAGCGTCCCCTGAGCACTGTCTGTGCACGAGGCGCTGTCTCACCCCCCTTACATGAGCTGCCGCTGTTCTCTCCCTAACCCGTACGAGAGCCCTCCCGGAGAAAGATCCAGAAAAACGGTGGAATTGGGTGCCGAAGGATTCCTGAGCAGGTGGAGGGATCGTAAAAACGGAAGAGGGCAAGATTTCCACCGGGGGCAGAATCGGAGACAAGGGCGTGGGGTTCGAAGCTCTGCTTCCCCTCAGCTGCGTGACCTTGAGCCAGTCACGTGGCCTCTCCCGGCCTCCAGGTCTGCACGGTAAGGACTGAGGCCAGGCGCTCGGTCGGGTGCCCACCCTGTCACCATTTCGCCTGAGAACAGTGACAAAACCAGAGCTGGAGTGGAGGGGGGGCACTGGGTGCCACCTGCTCGGGCCAACTGGGACGCGGGTGCTGCTTTGCCGCCCGGGACTGGAGACGAGTGTCCCCTAATAATTGTTTTGAAGATCCCCGTTGGCAGAAATCCCGGCTGCGGGCTCCCTCCGTTTCATCCACGCCTCGGCCTCCGTGCAGGGCTAAGCCCATCGCTCCTTCCTCCGCCACCCAGATTACGGCCCGAACCCGCGTGACGCCGACCCCGTCTTGTCACCTGTCAAAAGGCATTGTGTCGGCCGTGTCGCTCCCTGAGCGAGCACCGTAACAGAGAGAGACAGGGAGAGCCACGGAGTGAGCGGGAGAGACAGAGAGAGGGGTGACCGCAAAGGAGCCTGGCCGGGAAAACCAGGTCTCAGCTTGCAGAGCAGCGGGAAAAACCAAAACAGCCACAACAATGAGAAAAGAAAAAGAAAATCCCGCACGTTTAGCCTGTAAGTAGTTTCCCGCTGCCATGAAGGTACAGACCCTGCATTCCAGAATTAGATTTGGGGAGGCCCACTCGGAAAACGGAAGTTCACCTTTGTCCAGGACCTGGGAGGATTTCCTGCTTTCCAGCCATCTGGGGAAGGGCCTCCGAAGGCTCCCAGTGGCCACCACTCCCCCCTCCGCCACGGGGATGCATCCACTGTGGAAAAGTCTGGCCGTCATGAGGGCCCTGCAGGTCTGAGCTGTCTCCCTCTGCGTCCAAATTCACCCCCTTATAATGTTCCTAAGCAAAACACAAGGAGCCACTTAAACCTGCCTTTCAGATAAACGATGGACAATTTTTTGAAGCATAAGTATGTCCCGTGCACTTTTGGGGATATACTTACGCTGAAGTTTTTGGCATAACAAATTTGGAATTTAGTATAGTAACTTCAGAATTTTAGCCCAAAAACGTTTCAGTGTAAGTATGTTCCGGGTAATATTTGGGGCACACTTCTACTAAAAACGAATTTGTCGTCCATCTGAAATTCAAATTTACCCGGCAGAAGGGGCTTCCTCTGTGTGCTGTTCTCCCAGTCCCAGAGGCGCGCACACACCCTCTGCTCAGGGAAGGGGGAGAGGGAGCTGTGGCCGGGTCCTCGGAGGTTGCGGCATCTCCCTTCCGGGAAGGGACATTCGTTCCAGAGACCAGGACAGAATGACCACCTGCTAGAAGGGCCTGTTTGATGCTGGATCCAGGGCTGGGCCCTGTGTGGTCAAGGCGTCCTTCCAGAAGCTGAGAGAAGTTTCTCTGTGCCAAGGATCTGCAACGTTTTCTGCAAAGGGCCTGATAGTTAATACGGCAAGCTTTGAAGGCCATATGGCCCCGGTCGTAACAATGCAATTCTGCCCTTGCAGCAGGAAACAGCCACGAGCAATCCATGAGCAAAGGGGTGTGGCTGGGTTCCATAAGCTTTTTTCCCCCCTAAAACAGAGGCGGGGGGGCAGGGTTGGGTCCTTGGGCCGTAGATGGAGCACCTTGCTCTAAGGGCTCACGGTCAGGCTGTGTGCTGGGGGGTGCTTAGTGTCACAAAACAACTAATAATGTTGAGTGGGATGGAGCCCTCGCGTGGCTTTTTGAGGCGGGAAATACATATTATCTCAGACTTAGGAGGTGCTAACAACACAAGGATCCTGTCTTTCAAGCCAGTGAAGAATAGCGTTGAAAGAAGCCTGAGTTCAAATTCCGGTTCTTCCGTTTTCTGGCTGTGTGACCCTGGAGAAGTCGCTCAGCGTCTCTGAGTCAGTGTCCTCATTTGCTAAATAGGGCGGATGACAATGCTGCTCATAATAATTCCTACTTCAAAGGGTTATCCTTAGGATCCTGTTTGTTTGCAAGCAGAAAAAGCTTTAAAAAATATTTAGTAGTGGGGCACCTGGGTGGCTCAGTCTGTTAAGCGTCCGACTCTTTATTTTGGCTCAGGTAATGATCTCCTGGTTCAGGGGTTCGAGCCCCACGTCGGGCTCTGCGCGGACAGCTCGGAGCCTGGAGCCCGCTTCCGGATTCTGTGTCTCCCTCTCTCTCTGCCCCTCCCCCCCCCCGCTCACGTTCTGTCTCTTCCTCTCTCTCAAAAATAAATAAACGTAAAAATATATATTTTTTTTAATGAAAAAAGAACATTCAGGACCCACATGATTTAATTTTCTCACTTGTCCCACAGCCGAGGAAGGAGGGAGGGGCTCAGAGACCGGCCACGGATTCTCTGAGCTCTTAAGTGCTCATCTGGGTTCTGCGAAAGTTACTAGAACGCAAGCACCCCGAGCGCAGGGACCTCGTCGGAGCGGCTCGTGGCCGCGTGGCCAGGCCCTCGCAGGGCGCCTGGCGCGACGTGGGCGCTCGGGAAACATTCCCACGAGGAACGAACAAGCAAAGGTGAGGGGGGCAGACGCAGGGGGCCGGAGCTGGACCCCGGCCGCTCAGCGGGCAGCGTGTGGTGGCTGGGAAGCAGCGGGCAAGTCGCTGCACCTCTCTGAGCTTCGAATCCCCTCCCCGACGCCCCGCATAGGTGGCACGAGGGGGACGGGAGACAGCGTGGACTCTTGGCTTCTGCTAGTAACGAGATGTTGGACAGAGCGTGAGTGGCAAAGACCTGAGGACACAGGGCCGCGAACAAAAGCAGGCAGACACAGGACGGGCACAGGGTGAGTTTCCCATTTTTTACTGCTTGGGGTCGGTCCTCGTCTTGCCCTACAAGGGCTGGAGAGCTGGGATGGAAAACCTCCTCGCGAGTATAACACTGCGCTGGGCTTGGGGCGCCTGGGGGGTCGGTCAGTGGCGCGTCCGACTCTTGATTTCGGCCCAGGTCAGGATCTCCCGGTTCACGGGATCAAGCCCTGCGCTGGGCCCTTTGGTGACAGCACCGAACCTGCTTGAGATTCTCTCTGCCCCTCCTCCGCTCATTCTCTCCCCCTGCCAAATAAATAAACTTAAAAAAAAAAATGCACTAAGCTCTTGGTACATATGAAGCATTTTCCATGCATTATCTCAATTAATTCTTCCAAGACGTCTTGAGGAAGGGCCTGTTATGACCCCCCGGGGTGGAGGGGTGGGTGATTTGCCTGAGTCCCTTTGCTGGGCCTGGGATGGGCCTGGGATGTGATGGGCCTGGGATGTGAGCTCAGGCCGGCCTGATAGTTGGCGGGCTTAGCAGCAGTACGAAGTACTGAGTACAGGAGTACTAAGTACCGAGGACCCCAGAGTCCTCTCTCAGCTCTAGACCTCACAGTTGGGGGAGGGGGGTACCAGTCCGGCCGGTTCGTTTCTCACGCTGACTTAGACATCCTCGCTTTCTCCGCCGGCAGAAAATCAGGCATCCCAAACGCACCCGGGCGCCAACCCCGGGACCGCTCACTTTGCAAACTCAGCGAAGCAGGAGGCCGGGCGGCCCCTGAGTCAGAGCGATGACGGTCCCATCTGCGGGGCGGCCGCGGCCCAGGATCCGAAGCCGCAGGACCGCGCCGCGCCCCGTCTGCCAGCCCCGGGCGGAGGCCTGGCCAGACCGGCCGCCCTGCTGGCTGGTTTCCTGGCGGGGCCGCGGCTGGAGGCAAAGGCCGGGCCCGTTCCTGGGTGGAAAAGTCGAGGTGCTGAGAGATCTCGGCTCTCCGGAGTCAAGGCGGGCAGGCTGATCAAGGCAGGCGGGATGCGGCAGCCCCGTGCTGGGGCACTGGACTCGCGTCGGCCTGAGTGTAGACGCCTGCTCTCCCACCCCCAACAGCGGGGGCCCTCGGAAAAAACCCTACATCCTTCTAAGCCTCAGTGTGTACATCTGTAAAATGGGGCAGCAGCGAGAGGCACTCTCTCCGGGGGCCGCCGTAAGGCTCCGATGAGACCCCGTGTACCCAGCAGGCGGCCGGCCGCCGTGGGCCATCTCACTCCACATTCCCCTCCCCCCCAGCCCTTGCAGCAGATGCCCTGAGGTCCCTGCGTCCCTCCCTTCCAGAAACAGTGACACAGTGCCACACACCTGGTACCTGCCGGGGACACAGTGTCGCCTTGAGCCACGCCCAGTCCCCCGCCCTCACGGAGCTGACGGTCTTCCTGATCGGCGGTGACTGCCTGGAACTTTCTCCCGAGTTTTGGGGGCACATCCGGACTGAGAGGAAAGCGTTCTTGGACCCCAAGTCCCAGCCCCCGTGAGCCTGGGACGTGACTCCGCCCCCCAGCCTTCCTCTGTATGAATCTGGCCCCGCGTGGCCTTCCAGCTGGCGCGCCTGGGTTCGAGACAACCCACCTCTCGTGGTTACTTCCCGGGGGCGTTGAATGGACGTGAGGCCCTCGGCACGTCGCCGACCTCTGTAATTCTTTTTTTAACGTTTTTATTTATTTTGGGGACAGAGAGAGACAGAGCATGAACGGGGGAGGGGCAGAGAGAGAGGAGACACAGAATCGGAAACAGGCTCCAGGCTCCGAGCCATCAGCCCAGAGCCCGACGCGGGGCTCGAACTCACGGACCGCGAGATCGTGACCTGGCTGAAGTCGGACGCTTAACCGACTGCGCCACCCAGGCGCCCCATGACCTCTGTAATTCTTGCTGAGCCCTGAAAGACAGCAAAGCATGGGGGGGGGGGGGGGGATAGGGCCAAGGAACACAGAGCTGAGGGGGGCCCTGGCGTCTTGGCGGACTGGGGCCGATTCCTGGACAGACGTCCTCCGTCCAGCTGGACGGCCCCGCGAGAACGCTGCTGCCGGGACCCACCCGACGGCCGGGACTGTTCTTTCCTGGCAATCGTGCTTCTGCTCATCCATCCGGAGACCTCCCAGGAGGACAGCCGTGCAGAAGAGAGCAGGGGAGGGGGTGGGGCCAGCTGCAAAGGACGCGTGTGGCCGGCCTGGGGCTGTTAGAGACTGTCCCAAATCGAGGTGTCATGCTTAGCGAGAGCCCCGTGCTCACGCTCTGCACAGAGCGCGGCTGGCCGTGAGGACAGCAGCCCGTGGGGACGTTTTTTTTAATGACTGTGGACACCCGTGCGACGGGAACCGTCACTGCAGCGAGCGCCCCGGCCCTTCCCAGAGGCGCCCCAGGGCCGCAGAGTGGCTCAGCACGGCGGCTGGCACCCTCCGAGGACGCTGCCCTCGGAGGGCATCGGAGGGAGAGCAGACGTTTGATCTAAAGGGAGGCCGAAGCCCCTCCGGAAACGGGCCCCGCACACCCACGGCTGACGTGTTTAAAGAAACATCTCTCCCAGTCCCCTGGGCCGTTTCTGTGCTTTATGTGTTATCTTTCCTAAAACGAACAAACAAACCAAAAAAGCACACGCGTATCTGTTAACAGCACACGCACACACAATAACGTCTCAAACGCAAGCAAGAGGCTACACGGGGAAACGTAAGCCCCTCTTCACCCCTGAGCTGCCCCCCGCCCCCGGTCTCCGCTCCCTTCCCCAGAGACGAACCAACCACCCTGACCGAGTTCAAGGGCAAGCGTCTTGAGACGGCGTCTGCTTCTTTCACACCCGCGTGCGTCCGTCCTGTCTTCCCGCGGCACAAAGGGCTGTGTGTCGTCCACGCCATTCTGAATATTGCTTCTGTGCCTCGTCTGTCTCGGCCATCTTTCCGAATCAGGACAGGGGGGACGGCCCCGTCCTTTTTCGGGGCCGCGTGGGGCCGCGCTGGGCGGGTGCCCGTCACCTGCCACCCAAGTTAAGGGAGCTAATGGACGTTTGCTTGCTGTTACAAGTCACGCCACCGTGAATAACCTCGCGGGTTGCGTTGTCGCACCTGTTTCTGAGGACATCCGAAGGGCGCCGTCGCTGGGTCCAGAGAAAAGTGTTCTCTAGGCACCTGCAAGAGATCTGTAGATAGAGACACAGACAGTGCCAGTCGCCCACCGAAGACGTTGACTTAAAACACTCCCATCCGGATGCTGCGGGTGTGTCTTTAAAGGAGTTTTATTTCGGGGAGCCCCTGGGTGGCTCAGTCGGTTAAGCATCTGACTCTTGATCTTGGCTCAGGGCACGATCTCACAGTTGGTGAGTTCGAGCCCCGTGTCGGGCTCTGGGCTGATAGTGCGGAGCCTGCTTGGGATTCTCTCTCTCTCTCCCTCTCTCTCTGCCCCCTCCTGCAACCTCCCTTTCTCTCTCTCTCTCTCTCAGGATAAACAAATAAACTTTAAAATAAAAATATGGGGCGCCTGGGTGGCGCAGTCGGTTAAGCGTCCGACTTCAGCCAGGTCACGATCTCGCGGTCCGTGAGTTCGAGCCCCGCATCGGGCTCTGGGCTGATGGCTCAGAGCCTAGAGCCTGTTTCCGATTCTGTGTCTCCCTCTCTCTCTGCCCCTCCCCCGTTCATGCTCTGTCTCTCTCTGTCCCCCAAAAAATAAATAAACGTTGAAAAAAAAAATTTTTTTTAATAAATAAATAAATAAATAATAAAAATAAAGGGGTTTTACTCAGGCTGCCGGGATGGGGAACATCCCTGACCGATCCAGGATGGAGACGTACCGGGCAAGGCTTGAGAACTTGGACAAGTTCCTGAGCTTTTCTGGGCCTCAGTCTCCCCCTCTGTCAAATGGGAATGTGATTCCACCTGCTGCATGGAGGGGTGTTAGGGAGGAGGTGAGCCAGTCCAGGTAAGGCACTGAGCTCAGGTGCTTGTCAGAGCCTGGGCTCAGATGTCAGGTATTTGTGGTGGTTGTCGTGGGGATTATGTGCATAGTTACCGGATTCTGCGTCAGGTGCCGGGCACATCACACGTTAGCACTTTTACCTTGAGCTCGTTTTCTGACATGTGCGAATAGTTAATGACTAAATCCGACTTGTCCGTACTCGGGGGGCTGGGGTTTGTGGATTACGGTGACGGCTGCCCAGGGAATACCAGAATCCAGCGACAGAGCCCGGGTGCCTCTCCCACCCCCCCCCCCCGCCCCGCCCTGCCCTGCCCCTCTGGCCCGAGTCAAGTTGGGACTCTGACCTTCTCTTCACAGTTAAATGGAGACTTACCTCCTACGGGAGGTGAATGTGATGAATATTCCAAATTTAGCCCATGTGACATCGTCCTTGCCACCTCCTCCTGGACCTTGCAGTTCTCGGTGGACGTGGCCCCCAGATTCAGCCACTTCTCTCCACTTACGACGACATGGTCCAAACACAGTGCGTTTAGGGACGGTTTCCTGCACGCACCGATGCTAGCCCTGGATTTAGTTCCCCAAGGCAAGTGGCCTCACCGATGTGGATGCTGCTATTTTTATTTATGTATTAATTTTTTAATGTTTTATTCCTTTATTTTTGAGAGAGAGAGAGAGAGAGAGAGAGAGAGAGAGATTTTGAGCAGCGGAGGGGCAGGGAGAGAGGGAGACTGAGGATCCCAAGCAGGCTCCGTGCTGTCAGCACACAGCCCGATGCAAGGCTCGATCCCACAGACTGTGAGATCATGACCTGAACCAAAACCAAGAGTTGACCGCTTAACCCACTGAGCCACCAGGTGCCCAGAGGCTGCTGTTTTGAAAACCGTGCACCCCTCAAAGCCCTTTTCCTCTGGGGGGATGCTGCAAAGCTATTGAAATAGCAAGGAACAGGATTGCCACCTGAAACCTGGCCAGGTTTGTGCACCGAACCTCACCACTCAAAGCAGCCTGGGGACGCCGGGCTGTCCAGGTCCTGCGAGTCGCCTTCCATGCCCAGCAGTTGGGAAACCACCGACTGATTCCCCAACA
Organism: Prionailurus viverrinus; assembly: GCF_022837055.1. NCBI lineage: Eukaryota > Metazoa > Chordata > Mammalia > Carnivora > Felidae > Prionailurus > Prionailurus viverrinus. The sequence goes on from NC_062563.1 coordinate 6,170,430, forward strand.
CGACTTCCGACGGTCACGCCTTGTTTTTGACTGTGTCTGCACACGCAGATGGGGCTGACAGAACGCCTCACACCCCGTCGCTTGTTTTGGCCTTCCGCGTAGCCTCAACAAAAAAATATTTTAGAGAAGCGTTTAAATAGCTACCAGTTGCCCCTCCTGATTCTTCTTGGCATTTGCTGTATTGACACGACATTCCCATCTGTTTTCCCATGGCAGACTACATGTCTGGCAGGAGAATTACTCTACAGCCTCTTGGCAGACAAATTAATTTCCTCCGCTTCCCACTTGAGTTAGAGATTTCTATCTTGCCGTCGCAGGAACTGGATCGGCGTGGGTTGGTCTCTCAGGTGATACCAGAGGATGAAATGTGAACAGTAAAGGCCCCACGGTGCAGGGAAACAAATGTTTCAGAGGAGCCACACAAGGTAAAAGAAAAAAAGTGAAAACTGAAAGGCAAGCCATGGCTGTCCTGGCCAAGGCCAGCCCTCGGGGTTTCGTCGCTGACCAGCGTTACCGATGGATTCTGGCCCAAGCGGAGAGAAAATGAACTCAGCGCATCTGATGGGCAAGTGCCCCTGGTGGCCAGCCTCCCCCTCTCACACTGAGTCATGACTGGCCCCCGGGACCAGCAGAGCACCGTGGGAGTCTGTGACTTCCGAGGTGAGGGCGCAGGAGACGTCACGGCTTCGACCTTATTCTCTCGAATCACTTGCTCTGGGAGAAACCAGCTGCCATGTTGGGGGTTCCCGCTAACATCTCCGTGGAGACACCGCGGAGAGAGACCGAGGCCTCAGCCACGGGACCGGGTCGCCCGCGAAGGGGATCCTCCAGCCCCCATCGAGCCTTCAGATGACGCAGCCTCGGCCGACGTCTTGACCGAAACCGCGTGACGGATTCTCGGCCGGGACCACCCCGCGAAGTTGCTACCGGATTCTCTCCCCAGGAAAGTTGTGTGGGATAATACATACCTATCATTGACCGAAGCCACTAAGTTTCGGGGTAATTTGTTATACAGCGACAGGTAACTAACGCAGAGCCCCGGTTATTAAATTGCAAGACTTCTTATGAATCCTAGATAAGTAAGATTACCCATAAGTCTTAGCAGATGTAGGAAAGCTAGAAGGGACAGCAAAGGAGGGATAAAGTGTGACGAAAAATGAACACTTTTGCTCTCTTTCAGTTTTAATGATAACAGTCACTACTGAGAGCCCAGCCTCTTCTGGTATCGTGCTATTCATCTGCTCCCTTGCTGTTTTTCCCAGCCCGTCCCTACTGCAGGAACTTCGCGTTTGCTGTTCCACCTGGAACAGTCTCCCCCAATCTTCCCCTGGCTCCTTCCCTCTCACCATTCAGGTTTCAGCTCACATGGTGTTTTCTTCCCTGACCATTCTTGTCACACACCCCCCCCCCCCCACGCTCTCTCTCGCACTCTGATGGTCCTCGCTGCCTCTGGGCTCCGTTTATTAGCTCAGTACAAGTCCTCAACCCTGAGGGGATCTCCACGGGGGCAGGGTCCTCACCTCTCCTGCTCACTGCCCTGGACCCTGCCTGGCAAGGCACCAGCTCAAGCACTTTATACGCATTGTTTTCCTTAATCCTCCGAAGAGCCTGAGGGTCAGTCCCATAATTATCCCTTTTTATGGGGAAAAGAATCTGAGGTTGGTCCTACAGCCAACCAACATTAGAGTAGGGACTGCGGTCTCCACCTGCCCACCTGGATGCTCAACCAGCACGCTGGGCTTTGAAGGGGCTGTCTCTGGGGCTCACAGAGCAGGGTGTGGGGATAGAGGTGGGAAGGGCTGGAATGATGGAAATTAAGAATCCGTGGCTGTTTTGTCGGCCCGTCTACAAATTTCATAATTCCTAATTCTACACATCAGAACTCCCTCAGCTTAAAAGACCTAAGATTTTTTTTTTATACACTGGACCCCAATAAATACAGTAGGTGTCAGTAAATGCACATTCATTCGGTCGTCCGTTTATTAACTGCCTACTGTGTGCCAGACATGATTCAAGGCACAAGAGATACATCAGTAGCCAAGCACACAAAACTTCCTGCCCTCATGGGCATTTCCTGTCTTACCTTTGAGTCTCTGAGTGAGGGAGAAGGGCAAAACTATGAGTAACCAAATGAAACAAACCACCGGATAAAGGAAACGGAAACAGCTTTCAAGACCACTGTGGGTGAAGCAAGAAAGGCTCAGCGGTAGAAATGTCCAGCGGAAATCTCCTTTAGGTGATGTGATTAGGGAGGTTTGTACCATAAAGCTTTGACCTGGGAGATGGGGACCGGCAGTGCGAGCAGGCAGAAGGCCAGCACGTGCAAATGCCCTGAGGTGGCAAAGAGTTAGGCCCGCCCAGGGGTGTACTGGAGGTCAGCGTGATCAGGCTAAAGCCGGCAAGCCCGAGCTAGGCGGGAGAGGAGGCCAGACGCGTGGACGGACACGGATCACGTCAAGCCTCTGTAAGGACAAGGCAAGGACCTGGGATTTTCTTTCAAACGTCAAAGGATGCCATTGCAAAGTTTGGGGGTAGATACGATTTTCGTTTTCTTTCGAATTAACAGGCTTTCTTCTAGCAGTTGCAGGCTTATAGGAAAGTTGAACAGAAAACCTAGAGTTCCGCATAACCCTACTCCCCCAACGTAGGCGCCTCTACCATTAACCTCTTGCACTGGGGGGGGAGGGGGTGCACCTGTTACAACTGATGAACCAATCCCGATGCATCACTGTTAACTCAAGGCCACAGTACACATCAGGGTTCGCTCTTGGTAGCGGACTTTCTATGGGTCCTGACAAGCGTGTAATGACCCGTATGCACCATTAGGGTACCACACAGCGTAGTTTCACTGTCCCCCCCCCATCCCCCATGTTCCACCTACCCACCCTTGTCCCCAAGCCCCGGGAACCGCTAATCTTAACGTCACCCTGTTTCGCCTTTTCCAAAATGTCGTATCGTTGGGGTCTGACAGCAACTGACCTTTTCAGACTAACTTCTCACTTAGCAATAGGCATTCGAGGTCCCTCGCTCTTTGTGACTTGGTAGCTCAGTTCTTTTTTTTTTTTTTTTTTTGTAACGTTTATTTATTATTAAGAGACGGAAAACGAGCAAGGGAGGGGCAGAGAGAGAGGGCGACACAGAATCGGAAGCAGGCTCCGGGCTCCGGGCTGTCAGCACAGAGCCCGACGCGGGACTCGAACTCATGGACCTCGAGATCATGACCTGAGCCCAAGTCGGACGCTCCACCGACTGAGCCCCCCAGGCGCCCCGGTGGCTCAGTTCTTTTTTGCCCGATAGTATTCCATCGTCTGGCTTACCAGCTTGCTTGTCCCTTTGACCATGCTGTGTGAGGCATAGTGAATTAGGGGATCGATCCATCGGTTGTCGCAGCTGTGAGGCAGGGGAGGAGGTGGGCTGGGCAGAGGGAGAAGCCCGCCTGTCCCCTAGGCGGCTGGTCCACACCCCTGGCCCGTCGAGCCATCCCCTCGCTGGATACAGCCCCTGACCCATGGCGATCAGCCTGCCATCCCCGGATTCTCACGGCCTCTACCGTCGGTGTCAGAAGCCTGACTTCACACGAGCCCCCGCGGAATGACAACACAATGAAAATACGAATACAAAGGGGGCTCTTTGTGATGAAACCGTCCTCAAAACCATTGCCACATTCGAAAATAAGCCTCAGTCAATTTTTCCCCACTCGTTCCCAACCCACAATCGTGTCTTGCTGAAAACTCAGAAGACGAGACTTTGAAGATCCCTCTAGGCTCCGGAGGGGGAGTCAGAGTTGGGTTTGGTGACTGCGTGTGAGCGTGTTTTCAGACGGGCCGCCAGAAGTTCTGCATTGTTTTAGGATCCCTTCAAACACAGGCCATAAATCAAACTCGTCCAAGAAGCGTATCGCGGGAAGGCGCGACCCGGTGGGGGCTGCGCTCTCGGCGCTGAGTGGCTCTCATCCCAGGGCTTGAGATCAAGGGCGGCGGGCGGGGGCGGGCTCCCCCGCTGCTCCATTGCGCAACCCATTTTGTCAGCTTGGGTGTCTGCCACCCAGGCTGGGACGCGGGGCAGGAATGGACGGATTCACAGACAGCTCACTCGGGATACAGGAAGCGGGGAGGGGCCGCCTCAGACGTCAGGGTCCAGGCCCCTCAGCTGCGAAGAACCCGCTGCAGACAGACAGCGTGTCCCAGCGGAGCGGGGACCGGCTCCAGGGCAGGGAGGTGGCCTTAAGGAAGGGAGGGATCTTCTCTGAGCCTTGGCTCTCTGGTCTGTGACGTAGGAATAATGACAGGGGTCCCTGCCTCCTGGCGCTTGATTGTTTGGGAGGAGGGATTTTGTCTCCCCCCCGCCCCCCGCCAAACAGTTTTATTGAGATATATAATGAAGATACCATAAAATTCAGGGGCGCCTGGGCGGCTCAGTCGGTGGAGCGTCCGACTTCGGCTCAGGTCATGATCTCGCGGTCCGAGGGTTCGAGCCCCGCGTCGGGCTCTGGGCTGACAGCTCGGAACCTGGAGCCCGCCTCGGATTCTGTGTCTCCCTCCTCTCTGCCCCTCCCCTGCTCGTGCTCTGTCTCTCTCTGTCTCTCAAAAATAAATAAACGTTAAAAAAGTTTTTTTTAATAAATTAAAAAAAAAAGGACACCATAAAATTCATCCATTCTAAGTGTGTAGTTCAATGAACTTTAGTACATTTGGGCAGCTGCGCGGACACCCAATGCTCACTCCCACATGCTTGGGGAGCAATCACTATGTCTGCAGGTACATTTTGAGAGCGTCTAGAATTTGCAGTGTCTTCTTCCAGGTAGGACCATTTGCACCGTAGCTCCTAGGTTTGTGCAGTGCGCAACCTGCACAACCTTCCACAGCACACAACCTTGTTTGCGTGCCTCCGTCGCTGTCAGTAATTTTTCCCTAGAAATCCTATCTTTTCAAAAATAAAAAAATAAAATAAAATCGTGTTTTCTGCGGAAAATGATCAGGATGCAATAGAAAGGGCAGGCGACAGATTTAGGTTTGGGATTAATTTTGTGTACCTCTCTGCATCCTGTAAGATACACACGATAAGATACCACAATATTTATAATGAATGACTTAGGCGGTTGGAGGATGAACGTAACGCATTCAAGTCTTGTCTTCCTTTTTTGAAATAGGCGGATTGACTCCTACGGGGACACAGGCGAAACAAACAAACAAACAAAGAAAACAAACAAACAAAAACCCACAAAACTCTGAGGGTCCTCACCTCGCTTCTTCTGGGGAAAAACAGGAAATAAGAAATAAAACAGCCCCCGCCTCTGTTTTGCACGTGGAAACGTACACCCACACGCAAGCACCCTGTGCTAAGTCAGGCTTTTTCACAAGATGACTTACCGTGTTTGGCGAGATGAGGCTCCGCGAGACAAATCCAATTTGTCCGCTTGTGTTAAATGTTCTCTCATTTATGGGTTCTCCCAGACAAGACCGAGGACAAAAGCCTTCGTCGTTCTTCACAGGTCACCTCTCCATTTGGAGGAAATTAGCAACTGTCTCATGATAAACTCTCTGCATTTGGCATACTTTCCTGAAAACCAGTAGGCCATCCAATGAATAAATTCCTATTTCTTTTTTTTTCTCATTTAAGTATTGGTTTCAGGAGTAGAATTCAGGGGTTCACCACTGACATCCAACACCCAGTGTCATCACAAGCGGCCTCCTTAATGCCCGGCACCCGTCCAGCCCATCCCCCACCTCCCTCCCTCCATCAACCCTCAGTTTGTTCTCTATCCTTGAGTCTCTTGGTGTTTGTTTTGCTTCCCTCTTTTCTCTCCCCTCCCCTTCCTCTATGCTCATCTGTTGTGTTTCTTAAATTCCACATAGGAGTGAAATTATACAAAAATACTGATTTCTGAACTGTCCCAGAGGCCATCATTATTTCTTGTTAGGGTATTCCTATCTGTGACTTTCTGGGTCAATTCTTCAAGGGCTATTCTCTATCCATCAACAACTATTTTTCGAGTCCGTTGGGAAAGCTCTCTTTATACAGAATATGGAATAGTATCCCTCAGTCAGGAAACTGGTCATTTAAAAAAAAAACATTAAGAAGCTTCAGTTCCCCCAAAGTTCCCTTTTTTATTAAATGGAATTAGTGACATAATAGCAAAAGAAATGCAATGCTAATTGTAATTAAATGCAGTGGATGTTAAAATGTGCGAACGTACACACAAACGTCAACCGCATGGAATATAACATTAGCGGGGTTATTCCCGCTAGCCCTCCTGCTTAATTGGCTGTTTTCTTAAGTAGGGACCGTTAAAAAACACCATCACGGGGGCGCCTGGGTGGCTCAGCTGATTAAGCGTCCAACTTCAGCTCAGGTCATGATCTCTCAGCTCGTGAGTTCCAGCCCCACATCAGGCTCGGTGCTAACAGCTCGGAGCCTGGAGCCTGCTTCGGATCCTCTCTCTCTCTCTCTCTCTCTCTCTCTCTCTCAAAAATAAAATAAACATTAAAAAAAATAAAAAACACACTGTCACATAGAGTTCAATATCATAAATTGTAATTCAGGCTCTGTCGATGCTTGGGGAGATTGTATCTTCCGAGAACTTTCTAGAACAGTGGTTTCTCCACAGGTGGCGGTTTTGTTCCCCAGGGCCACTCATCTGTAGATGATTTGGGGTTGTCTTGGGGTGGGGTGGGGTGAGGAGAGGTTTCTGCTGGCATCTCGTGGGTGGAGGCCAGGGAGGCCTGTTGGATGACCTCTAGCGCTCAGCGCGACCCCACGAAGAACCTTTGTGTGGCCCAAAGGTCAAAGTGCTGAGGTTGAGAAGCCATGTTGTCGAAGAGATAAAAGTTAATATTGCAAAAAAGAGTAAAATATTCGCAGTTTGACCGCCAGAATGCCGATTTCCTGGAAAACAAAAGTTTCTCCTCTTGAAAAATACCAAAATGACAACCGGCCTGTTTGGGGGGAGGGTCAAGTATGCTTTGGGGACTCATCTCAGCACCGCTCGTGAATCTGCTGGGGATCGCGGCTTCGTCCGAGTTCTCAAAATTCAGAAACAAAGACAACCTCATTCTCTTTTCGCCTCACCTCTCCTTCGGCCCCCAAACTAAGAACGGCTGTGTTTTCTTGGGGCGAAACCACACACGTGCAGGTGACACGGTGACCTGTGGTCTCATCCCTTCCCTTCACCTGTGGGCTTGTGACTCAGGTCCAATAAGAGATCCCCCCGCCCCCAAATGCCTCTGGTTATGTCTGGGAGGCAGGCTAAGGATGCTGTTGAGTTTTTCTTTCTAGTTATCTGCATTTCCGAAACTGACTGCCACGGACGTGGTACTTGTTGAAAAGAAAGCTGTTTGTTGACATAAACCCATCCCTGCCTCTGACGGCCTCAGAGCCCTCCAAGGACCGTCTCCGCCAACACAAGAGAGAAACGCCACAAAAACTTGTCCCCGGCTGGGTCCCAGGGGGTTAGTCTCCTTTTCACAGGCGACAAGGTTAGATGGGGACACTTTCAAGTTCAGCTGTGAAAGGCAAAGGCCCAGTGACAACTTCGGCTTTGCCTTCAAGTCATAAACCAGGGAAAATCCGAAGATGGTTGCCATGGAGACGATGCTTGGGACCCCCTCCCTGACAGACCTCAGACCTAGGCGATGCCTCGGTTAGCCGACCCAGGGGCGTTTCACAACACCTTACAACGCAGGTCTCGTGGACCCCGCCGCACAGCCGAGGACCCCCGGACTCAGGGCGGAAGGGATGTGTCATCAGGCTTTGAGGACAAAAGGGCCTTTTCTGAAGTGTTCTCAAGACGTTGAACGCATCAGGAAGCCCAGGGTGGGTCCTCGTTCCCACCTTTGCTACGAGAACTCAGTCCAGCCTGAGTCTCTCATGGGGCCCCAGCCCCAGACGCACCCCCTGAGCCAGAACCCCCGGGGGGGCCTGAGGACACGCACAAGTGAACGAGCCCCGCAGGCGATGCTGACGTGGGCTCAAGTCTGAGACCCCCCCCACACACACACCTCACCCCGTCTCCAATACTTCCGTCTTTTCCTTTCAAGCCCTAATTTCCTGGACCTGTGACGTCTGTGTGCCTCAGGTTCCCTGCCTGTGAAATGGGGGTGACACCATCCACCCTGGAGAATCCCTGCAAGAACACGGTAGGTGATCGCATATCCACCCCTCTGATGGGGCCTGGCCCATGGTTAACGGTTCCTTACGAATCAACGCGGCTGCTTTAATATTGCTGTTCCAGGAGCTTCCTCCGGGGAATCAAGGACCAGCTTCCAAAGGGGCTGATGCACAGACTGTCCTCTCAGCCCCTCTCCTTCCCTCCTGTCCCTTCTCTCTCCCCAGGCACGGATTTTTTTTCGTTTCTCTTTCAAGCAAGACTCAGGTCCCCTGCGCGGGTCTGCCCCGGGCCATCTCAGCCCGCTCCCGGCCCCGTCCGTCCCCTTCCTGCCCGCCTTCAGGTAGTTCTTAAAAACAAAAACAAAAACAAAGCATCCTTCGTAGGGACAACCCAGGAGCCTCTGGAGGAATGCGCCGGTGCGGGGGATCCATACAGGGGAACAGCGTTCAGCCCGGAAAAGGAAGGACGTTCTGTTCATGTGCTGCAACGTGGCTCAAGCTGGTGGCGAAACAAGCCAGCCGCAGAAGGACAGATAGTGCGTGATTCCCCTTGTAGGACATCCCCAGAGAAGCCGGCTTCCCGGGCACAGGAAGTAGAGGGTGGGTGCCAGGGCCTGGGGTGGGAATGGGGAACGTTGGTTCCCGTGGGGCAAGACAATGGAGAATTCGGGAGATTGCACAGCAACGTGAGTGTGCTTAACGCTAACCAACTGTCCGCTTAGAGACAGTTAAGGGGCACCTGGGGGGCTCAGTCGGTTGAGCGTCCGACTTCGGCTCGGGTCATGATCTCACGGTTCGTGGGTTCGAGCCCCGCCTCGGGCTCTGTGCCGACAGCTCGGAGCCTGGAGCCCGCTTCGGCTTCTGTGTCTCCCTCTCTCTCTCTGCCCCTCCCCTGCTGGCTCCCTGTCTCTCTCTCTCTCTCTCTCTCAAAAATAAATAAGCATTAAAAATTAAAAAAAAAAAAAAAAGAAACAGTTAAGATGGTTGGGGCGCCTGGGTGACTCAGTCTTGATTTCAGCTCAGGTCATGATCTTGAGTTTCGTGGGTTCGAGCCCCAAGTTGGGCTCTGTGCTGACAGCGTGGAGCCTGCTTGGGATTCTCTCTCCCTCTCCCTCTCTCTCTCTGCCTCCCCTCCCCACCCCCTGCCGCTCACGCACATACTCTCTCTCTCTCTCAAAATAAATAAACTTAAAAAAAATAGTTACAATGGTTAAAATTTGTATGTCACGTACCTTACCTCAAATAAATATAAAACGAAAAACAAAACCAAACTTCCCACCAGATGCAAACCCATGGCTGGCAGCAAAGGACCTCGCCGCTCCTGGCAGACGTATGGGCATATGTGGGGGTCCTGGGACGGACCCTGATTTCCCCAACAGATGCTCTCTGCTCTCCCAGGGGCAACCTGGGGCCCCTGCAGGGAGTGGGGACACAGTGACGTTTCTGCAGGGGCAGAGGAAGCCCCTGTGTGCGTGGATCTAGAGAAGGGGCTGAAACCAGCTCCCCGGGAGGAATGGGGAGCCGCAGATGGGGAAAGAGAGGTGGAGAACGTCAGATGGTCCAAGTGGGTGGGATCAAGCCTGTTTGGGCCCGTTTTAGGGCTGGCCTGGGACTCACGGGGTTCCCAGGACATGGGACTCTCCGTGCAAAAATGCGCAGGGAAGTCTCAGCCACACCAGGACAGATGGGTCACCTTCCTTGGTGAAAGTCACGGTGCTGTCCCCAGAGAGAGGTGGCTTACAGCCGGTCCCCACCTGCCTCTCTCCACTGCCCTGGAAAAGGTTGTCCAGCCCCAGCCTGTGGGAATTCCCACGTGGGGGTAAAGCTGTGTCTCCTAATTTCTGCTCTCTTGAAAACCCCCTCTGTGATCTGTGCGCCGCCTTGGGCTCTGTCCCCGTCACTTCTTAACAGAGCTCATTTAAACCCACTCTGAGGAACTTTAACGAATTTAGCCTTGCCCGTGAAGACAAGTAGATAATTGTTGGATGAAAATAGAAGCATCTGTACAGCGGCTCCATTGTCTCCCCTCCCCCCAGAGGGGGCTGCCCCACACTTAGGGGCCCCAGTGAAAGTTCCCCCCCACCAGCATCCCCCCCCCACAGCAGCCAAAGGGCCCAGCGAGGGGGTAACATGACACTATGATCATGGGAATCAGCTCATAAGCTGGAAGCTGGTGGGATGAAAGTGAGGTCCAGAGGGTCCCTGCAGCGAGGGTCTGGGAGGGCCTCGGGGGTGCTGGGTGGGGGTGAGGCAGGGAGCAGGAAGGGAGAAAAGGCGGGAGGGTAGAGGGCTCCGGAAATCCCAGGCAAGTGGGGTGGGGGGGGGGGGGCGGCTTCCTCAGATGAGGTCAGAACGAAGAGGGAGGCTGGGAATCTTTTCCTGAGCTGGGGAGGGGACGGACAGAGGGGGTTTCCTTACCCGACAAGCACTTCCCTTCTGACGGGCTCTCAGAAGGGCCCTGATCTCTTTCAGCGGTGGGGCCAGCCAGGCGATTGCAAGTAGTGTCCAGGAGGGAATGGGATGGAAGGGGGTGGGTTTGGGGGTGCCTTCGTGGGTAGTCTGGGGGTGGGGGGAGGATTCCCCCTTCTCCCCTGCCAGGGGACTGCCATTTGAACTGAGGCTTGAAGGATGGTGAGTGGGTCCGGCTAGAGCCGAGGGGTGGGAGGACGGGCCGCCATCCAGGCTCAGGGTCCTCTGTCCACGAGACAGAGGCGCAGGAAGAAGGCCGTGAGCAGCGAGGAGGGAGAGAAGGAAGGTGGGGCCAGGCAGAGGGGAGTCCGGGGCGCGGACGGAATCGCTACACGACTCAAATGATCCAGAGCGAACTTAAAGTGCCGACCCCTGGGGAAGCTTAGGAGGAACTTCAAAGCCAAGCCCACAGAGCGTTTAGAGCAGGCGTGGGGTTTTCCTGAGCACCGGCCCCTGCGATCGGCTCGTCTGTCCACGAACCTGGCTCCGGGAACAGGCCCCTAGGGTTGTGCCAGCTCAGGAGGGTGATTTTGATTAAGGACACCAGGGGCCCTTGGAGGAGCCGGAAAGGCAGGGGCAGGACCTGACTTGATGTAAACCAGGAGAGCTTCCTGGAGGCTGGGGCCTTTGCAGGGTGAGAGGCAGCAGTAAGCTCGACTTTGACCTTGAAACTGTTGACAGGTGGGCAGGCCGGTGTGCAACCAACCACGTCCAGAGACGCTTGAGGGTGGGACCCCTCTCCACACAGCATTCCGGGGGCCCCAGGGTTCCACAGGGTCCACTTTGGGAAACCTAGAATTGGCACACCCGTGCTAAGAAACCCCTTAAAGGCCACTATTCTCTCGTGTCAGACGGGGGGAAACTGAGGCCCAGACGGGGGCCGGAGGTCAGCTGGGGGCACACAAACATACGTGACAGAGGCAAGAGCAGGGCGGTTGCCCTCTGGGTCCCCACTTGGAGTCCTTTCCTGAGCCCAAAGCCAGGGCCCGCAGAGCAGGTGCAGACACAGAGCCTGGAAACCGGCCAGGTGGCCCCAAATGTCACAGTGGAGAGGCCATGAGCTCAGATGGGGGGAAGGGGAGGTGGTCATGGAGCATCTGAGCCTCGGGACCTCTGAGAACAGACAGATGCGTGTGTTCCGCTCGGAAAGAGGCTCCAGAGCTTTTCTTCAGAGTGAGCCTGGTGTGTAATTTAAATCTTATTAAATCACGAATCTGGGTCAGTGGTAATTTATAGATTACCTTCATTAACTGGATAAAAATAATCACCAACTCAACAGTGAGTCATAACAGCAATTTAAAAAAAAAAAAGGGCACAGCTTAGCACTGGTTGGGGTGTGAGGACATGTCTCCAATTATTTCCCGAAGATTCTGGAGATTGGCAAAAATCAACATGCACTTGGCCCGAGACAACTCCCCACCCCCCGCCCCCGCTTTCTTTCCCCCCTTAATTTTTAAACCCTTTAGGAGCAGTGTAATCCATATGTTTCGAATTTGCTTATGTTTAAATCATCAAAACAGTGTTTCTAAAACAGCATTTGATGTCCACGAACCCTTTTCCCATCTTTTTTTTTTCAAGGCCTTTGGTCTTTGAACCAGGATGTCGTCTGGGGCGGAGAGGAGAACGGGCTGTTCCCGGTAAGAATGCTGAATGGGTTTCCTCTCCCACCTTCCCACCTGCCTTCCTGCCCTGGGGGTCGGCCAGGGTCCCAGGGCCTCCTCCCCCTTGGGAAGGTGGCCCCAGAGCAGCTGGTCTCCGTAGAAACGTCCGCTAGGCTCCTGTCCGCTGGGGAAGAAAGGCAGCCTGAGCTTATGGGGCACCTACTAAGTGCCCGGCGTGCTCCTGAGGATTATCGACTCAGTGAGGCAGGTGCCCTTATCATCCCTGGTTTTTTAAATTGGGAAACCGGGGCCAGTAGAGATCAAGCCCGTCAGCACAAAGCCAGAGGGTGGCCCAGATCGGGATCAGAGGTCTTAAACATTTGAGAGAAGGTGTCTGAAGCTGAGACTTTATTAAAACTGCCACATGGATTGGGATAAAGGATGTAAATATTCTGGAGGGCATTAACTGCTCCACACATAGCGGATTAATGTCACCGCGATGACTGGCATGCCCCGCCCCCTCTCCCTCCTTCCTCCTGTCCTGTATTTATGGATTTAAATTGCTTTCCTATGACTTTTTCTTGGTGTTTTCTTTCAGCCTTTTTTTCCCCTACATTTACTTCTACACGATCGTAACCATTCCGCACATACGATTTCATAGCCCCCTTTTGGCCCCTTCGCCTCCGCACGGAGAATGTTTTCACACCATCGGATGCTCCCTGAGTGCCCTTCGTGGCCACGCCTCCCTCCCACCCGGACGCGCGTCGCTCCGCCCCTTTGGGCGAATACAGGCTCCTTTCCTCGTTTTGGCTGCTGTCGCATGACCCGTGCCCCACGAGCATCTCTGTGCACAGAACCCGAGCGATGGTTTTGGGCCTCGGTCTGGAACCTGACTCAGGACCCCTGGGGACCCGTTTTGGATTGCTAGAAGACTAAACATCGTTAACCAAAAATCTACGGAGCACGTACCAGGTGGCAGCCCCCCAGCGAGTTCTTGCCCTTGTTACTTCATTTAATCGTGCCCGCGACACGGTGTAGCTATGGCTGGAATCCCCAGTCGGCAGATGAGGAAACCGAGGCTCCGGGCAGAGGTCACCCTACGGCAGCGTGAGCCGAACTGCCCGCACCGTCTCAGCTGGGACGCTGTGTCCATCTCCCGAGGCTGCCGTAAGAAATTGCCAGGTGCTCGGTGGCTTGAAACAATGGACGTTTCTCTCTCTCACGGTTCTGGAGAGCGGAAGTCGGAAAGCAAGATGTTGGCAGCTTTGGCACTTTCTGGAGACTCCGAGGGAGACTCCGGCGGGTGCCTCCCTCCGGCCGCTGGTGGCCGAGGGCTCCCTGAGTCGGAGACGCGTGACCCCGCTCTCTGCCTCCATCACCACCTGGCCCTCCCCTCCGTGTCTCTGCTTTTTCTCGTCTCCTGTCTTGTGTAAAGATACTCGTGTCCGGATTGAGGGCCGCTCTAATCGAGGATGATCTCTTCTCGGGATCCTTCCCATAATGGCATGTGCAAAGACCCTTCCACATAAATCCCGTTCCGAGGTTCCAGATGGATGTGTCTTTTGGGAGGTAGGTACCATTCAACCTACCAAAGCTGCATCGTTCCACAGGGGGTCCTGTCGGGGAAGCGGACCCCACAATGCAATTGACCCACCACTTACCCTGTGGCTTTCCTCCAGCGGATGTGCAGGGACTTGTGTGATCTCGCCTGTCCATCTGAGTGCTGGTTAAAGAGCAAATCCCACTCAGCCACCTAGAAAGATGTGACCTTGACCAGCCACATAACCTCTTTGATCTCTATTTCCCTGCCTGTAAAACAGGGTAATAACAGATCCCACCTGCCAGGGTTGTTGGGAGGGTTTACCTGAGTTAATAAAAGTAAGGCATTCACAGAGAGGCCTGGCACACAGGAGGGACTCAAACAATGCCAGCTCTGACTCTGAAATATGGACAACAGACAGAGGGTTGCCAGAAGGGTTGTGGGAGGGGGGATGGGCCGAATGGGGAAGGGGCACTGAGGAATCTACTCCTGAAATCATTGTTGCACTAGAGGCTAACTAACTTGGATGTAAATTTATAAATAAATAAATAAATAAATAAATACATTTTTATTTTTTTTCTTTTAATTCTTTTTTTTAACGTTTATTTATTTTTGAGACAGAGACAGCGCATGAACGGGGGAGGGTCAGAGAGAGGGAGACACAGAATCGGAAACAGGCTCCAGGCTCTGAGCTGTCAGCACAGAGCCCGACGCGGGGCTTGAACTCACGGACCGCGAGATCGTGACCTGAGCCGAAGTCGGCCGCTCAACCAACTGAGCCACCCAGGCGTCCCGATAAATACATTTTTTAAAACGCTAGCTCTGGTCTATGGTATTTACTAACTCAACATACATTTGTTGAGCACCTGCCGTGTGTTGAACATTATCCTCTGCCAAGAAATGCAGAAGAGAGTCAAACAAAGTCGCTGCCCTCAAGGACCTTCCACTCCAGGGCGGGAGACGGGAAATAACCAAACAGTGTGCGACGCGATGTCTGGGAGCACCGAGTCCAGTAAAGGAAAAGGAGAGAGGATACGAGGTGGAGAGTGCTGGGTGGGGTGGCATTTTCAGCGGTGTGGGCGAGGAGGGCCACTCAGGAGGTGAAATTTGAGCAGAAACTGGGAGGAAGGAAGGAAGGAAGGAAGGGAAGGTGAGAGGGAGGGAGGAAAGAAGGAAGGAGGGAAGGAAGGAAGGAAGGCAGGGAGGAGAGAAGGCGGAGGGAGGGAGGGGGAGGAGGAGGAGGTAGGGAGGGTAGGAAGGGGGGAGGGAGGAGGCAGGGAAGAGGGAGGAAGGAAGACGTTCTAACCCAATGGTCCTCACTTGGGCGATACTGTCCCCCAGGGGACATCCAGCGATGATTGGCGATGTTTGCTGTTGTCACAGCCGGGAGGGTGAGGGGTGGGAGGGCTGCCCTGGCACCCGGCTGGCTGGTGGGGCCCAGGATGCTGCTGAGCATCGGGCACAGGGTGGTACCTGCACAACAGAAAAGTACCCGGCCCCAGTTCCGCCGCGCCGAGGCTGAGAAACCCGGCTGTGACCCCCACGGTCTTCTCTGCCCGTGTATTTTTTAAATGACGAAAACAGCATCGGGCGATGCACGAAGTTTGGCGGCTGCGTCGTATGTGCACCAACGTTTGGGGGAATGACGTGTATCAACGGAGTCTCCTGATTTATCTGTAATTCTTTAAGAGCCACGTGGTCGTCCGGGGCATGCAAATCCCGGCTTCCTTTTGACGGATTCCTCAGTCATTTCCAAACTTCCGCCCTTAGAAACAGCCCTCCGCGAGACCCGCTCGTCCCAGACCCGTTGGCCCACCTGTGAGCCAAGGAATTGTCGGGGTGACGGGCAAGCACGCCTTGAAGGCGTTGGCCGCGAACTTCCCCCGAGCGGGCGCCTGACCTTGGAAGTTCCTCCGTGTTGCGGCACCACGGTGCCCCCGCCGCCGAGGAAGGGACGGATGACGGTCGTCACCGCTTCAGGTGGCGGCGGGGTCTGCGGCGTGAATGCCAAGCCCACGCGCGGCACGACCCGTGTGGCTCCCGCGTGGCCCTCCGGTGCTGTCTTACTATCCCGCTTCTGAGCCCACAACCGCGGGGGTCCCGGCGGCCCCCCTCCCTCGGGACCCGCCAACGGCACCGAGAAGTGGTGTCCCCTTCGCCTGTGCCAGCTGAGCCACCCACACCAGCACCTCGTGGTTGTGACGGCATCGGGGGATCTCTGTCGGTCGTGTGAGCAAAGTGGTGGTTTGCACCTGGGAAGCGCGGGGGTCCGTGCAGGAAGGGCTGGGGGCTGGGCAAGGACCGAGGCTGCATGACTGCACCCCCTTCCCGTAAATGCCTCAGAAAATTCATCTTTCGGGGCCCCTGGGGGGCTCGGTCGGTTGGGCGTCCAACTTCAGCTCAGGTGATGATCTCGCAGTCCGTGAGTTCGAGCCCTGCGTCGGGCTCTTTGCTGAGAGCTCAGGGCCTGGAGCCTGCTTCCGATTCTGTGTCTCCCTCTCTCTCTCTGCCCCTCCCCTGCTCACGCTCTGTCTCTGTCTCTCAAAAATGAATAAACATTAAAGAGAGAGAGAGAGAAAATTCACCTTTCAAGAATCCAGAGTGTTATGTAACCACATACATCAGCAGAAGGCCATGTGTGTATATATACCATTTGTCTATTAGAAATTCGTGTAGTATAAATATATCCCGGGCAACCGAAAGACGATGTAGTTTGCAAGCTGAACTGCTCAAGAAGATGCCGTAAAGGTTGTGGCTGCCTATTTGAATCAAAGTTTCTCTCCACGGGTTCTCATTGAGAATGTAGAAGAGGGCCAAGTGACAAAAATACAGTGAGGGGCGCCCGGGGGGCTCTTATGATGGCTCAGGTCATGATCTGGCCGTTGGTGGGATTGAGCCCTACTTTGAGGGATTCTCTCTCCCTCCCTCTGTCTCTCCCTGCCCCCTCCCACTTATGTGTGCATGCGTGCACTCTCTCAAAATAGATAAACTTTAAAGAATAAAGAAAATGAGACCCCTCCTCCCATCATGTGCTAAAATGTACTCATGGTGAACCAAAGATTAAAATGTTAAGTAACGAAGCAAGCAAATAAATAAGTGAAAGGACTGGGCAATTAGATACCAATGAACATTTTATAATCTTAGGGATGGACAGAACCTTTTGAGGTTTGCAGATTGAAACAAGAGAACAGTTCTGACTGCCTCAAAATGGAAATTAAAAAAACCGTGAACAGCACATAAAATATTATAAACAGGTTGAAAGGTAACAAAACTGGTAAAAATATGAAAAATGCAACATACGGTATAGAGCCTTAATATATAAAGAGCAATCGCGATTCAGTAAGAAAAAATGTCAAATATACCAATAGGCTATACATCGGTCGCTATCCAAACAAAAAATGCAAACGACAAAGAAACATAAGCCCACTTCATCTCGTTTGGTGCTTTCCACATTGTAGCTGCTCGGTGAAATGGTTGTTTGATCCTGAACATGTCGTGAGTCACATAATAAGAGCTCACTAAGCCCTAACTCGGGGACCACAGAGTCAGGACAAGCCGAGAACTCGGCTCTGTCCTCAGGTCAGCGGAAAGCCAGTGTAGTCAGGGCGGCCACCGAGGAAGATCCTCCCACTTGTGAACCATGTGACTTTGGCCGAGTGCCTCAACCTTCCCTTTGCCTGATAAGCTAAGTGAGGATAAACGAGGGCCGTGTTCATACCTGGTCAAGTACGCGCCAGGCATTAGCACAGCAACGACAGGTGCCCCTTAAATAGTAAAACAGAAGCTGAGACAGGCGCGGTAAGCGGGGAGGTGAGCTGAGTCGGGGAGGGGGGGGGAAACACCTAACTGCCCGGGGAGGATCTCTGGCGTCGGCACTTGTCGAGCTCAGCCTGGAGGGAGGAGTCGCTTTCCGAGCTGAGGTTGTTCCGGGAAGAGAAAGCAGTCAAGATCCAGATTCTCCGGGGTGCACGCGAACGCAAAATAGTTTCAGCCCGTGTTTTCTCACGGTGAAGCCCTGCCATTAATGGGATGGGTTGTGGGGGGTGGAGAGCCAGGCTACCCCAAGTTACATCCGGGTTCTGCCCACCCTCTGGTGTGTGTGTGTGTGTGCCTGTGAGACTCTGCTGGTCTCGTCTCTGGAGTGAAGGTCAAAGCGCATTTCTCTAGGGGTGGGGGGAGGGTTGGTGATCTGGGGCGTGCGAAGCTCTTACCACCGGGCTGGCGTGTGGGACAGGCGGCCGCTGGGCCAGACACCGTCTCTGCATAGGGGACCTTCCGTTAGTCACACAACTGTCAGCTAAAGGCCGTCACTCAAGACTTAGGAGCCTTGGTGGCACCAGGCCGGCCTTCCCAGCTCGTTTTCAGGACGATTCGACATCAGGTGGCTCGCGACTGACTGACATCTGGAACCAGATCATCCTTCTTTGTCTTCTTTTTTTTTCTTTTTGGGAAGCGAACTCTACCCCTAACGTGGGTCTCGAATCCATGACCCCGAGCTCAAGAGCCGCGTGCTCTGCCGACGGAGCCCGCCAGGCCCCCTCCCGCCCCCACCGCCCGGATCATTCTTTATCATGGGAGAGGGAGGCTGGCTTGTGCATCGCAGACATGTAGCGGCATCCCCGGCCTCTCCCCAGCTGCCGGGAACACCCAGTTTTGATCATCAAAAAGGTCTCCAGACGTTGCCAAGTGTCCCCCGGGGCGCGAACTCGCTTCCCTAGGAACCGCTGCTCCGGGTCAGTGCGGGGCTTTCTGGGAACAGCCCAGGCTGGCAGGGAAGTCCCCTCTCCACCAGAGAAAATATATACACTCCACCGGGTGTTCACGGGCCAGATTCCAGCCTTGGGTGTGTTTTGTTTGATCCGGGAGACATGTTAAATCTCCTTGATGAGCTCACAACAGAGTCTTAGAAGTCAGGACCTTGCAGGTAAAACCCCAGCTTTCTGGCTTCGCCTGAAAAATGGGACTGTCCAGTCACCCAGGGCGTCCATCCCAACACGCAGCCGCTGGGGACCGCAGGGCTGCACCTGCGCCCTTCGGACGGGCGCGGCTTCCCGCTTGGCACAGGCCCCCCCGCTCCCAACTGTCCCCCCCTTCTGAGGACTCTCCACCTGCCCCCTTGCATTTTCACGGCCCTGCCGGTGTTCGAATTTGGAACTTGGTCTAATGTGTCTGCACACGCACACACACGCACAAACACCCAGGTACGAATGTTCTCACGCACCCACACGCATGCCTGCACATCCGCAGGCATGCGCATTCACACATGTACGTATGCACACATCCCCCAGACACACACGAGCTCCCGCACCCCCACACGCGGGAGGCCGGATTGATGGATGGGAAGCCGGGCGCTCAAAACGGCCGCCGGTGTTTATTGCGGCGATGAGTGTGGGCCAGGCCGCTTCTGGCTTCTGTAAGCGTCAAATGGTGACAGTATGTGCTCTACAGAAGGCAGATGTCAAAGCGGACGGGGCAGCCGATCGCCGCCCGCGTGCCGAGACCACCCAGGGTCAGGGCTCAGGCTGGCCGGGACTCTGGCCACCGCGGTGCTTCCCCGGCCTCTGGCGAGAGAACCGCGGAGTAGAGAAAGTGACCCCCGGCCGGACGTGGGGCCCCTGGGGCCCAGGCCAGCCCCGGAGGAGCCCCGGGGGCCTGCACGCTCCTCCCTTCTGCCCTCTGGAAGGTCCTCAGGCCCCACTCCAGCCCCCGTGAGGCCACAGGCTCAGACAGCCCGATCTCCGCCCCGCTGTTTGAACCATGATAACCGCACGCTGAGGTCCGAGTAGGTGCCAGACATTTTCTGTTCGTTTCAAAGACGCCGCCTTGCTGAATGTTTGCCGTAAGCTCGTAAAGGTGGCTTGTTATCCCAAATTCGCTCCAAAGGTTGTATCAACAGCTGAGACTTACTGACCGCCAAGAATGCGCTGAGGGCAATGCTGAGCTCCCAGCACATCCCGTCAATTGATCTTTGCCACAATCTTATGAACGAGGGTCTATGATTCCTACTTTATAATTCAAGAAATCAAAGCTCAGATGATCTCTTTCTTCTCCTCCCCCGTGTTCCCCTGCTCCTCCTCCTCTCCCCCTCCCCGTCTTCCCCCTCCTCCCCTCACCCTCCCTCCCTCCTCCCCTCCCCCTCCTCCCCCTCCTCCCCATCTTCCCCTTCTTCCCCTCATGCCCTCCTCCCCCTCCTCCCCTCACCCCTTCTTCCCCCTCCTCCCCCTCCTCCTCTTTCTCCTTCCCCCCCTTTCTCCCCACAGTCACTCTGCAGGCTGAGCTTGACTGAGCCCCTATATATGCCAGGCCCTTTGTCAGGCACTTGGTTGTCACCACCTCAATCAATGTCCCCTCCCCCCCAAGCCCTGTTGTCTGGCCGTTGTCACAGATTCACAGGTGAAGGAACCAAGGCCGGGCCTCAGCAATTGGAGGGACTGTCCACCCGCTGGCCTCGGGAGATGCGGGTTTTCACCAACACGACACGCACGGCGCAGGCCGAACCTGGGCCGACCCCAGAAGCCCCCGGTGCCCGGCAGCCAGGTGCACCTGGCAGAGGGTCACTGGGCCTCCAGGAGGCCTCTCCCCGGTGACACAACCTTGGATTCCCGGAACTTCTGCCTGGGAACTCGCCGTGGGTCTCTTTATAAGGTGCTAAAACTCGCCTTGCCACTTCTAATCTGTGAAATCGGGCCTGGAAAACTGGGCAGCGACAGGAAGAGAGACCGTATGCCGAGCAATCGAGAGAAATAGGCAGAAATAGCGACACACGGTGACGTTTGTTATGTTAACGACGTGGGGCGCTTTACATGGCTCGATGCGTCCCGAAACAGAAATTGCCGGGAGGTACTGTTCCCCGTCCTTCCTTCGCCTCGCCGGGCGCTGCTGAGACCGACCTGGGTGGAGCCAGGCGTCCTCACCTCCTCTCTTTCTTTCCTGTTCCCACAAACCCCTAGCGGCTCGGCTAAAACCAGAAGGCAGCCCAGATGAACCAGACCCTAGGACGATCCAGACGTGGGTTCAGACCCCAGCCTCCCTTCCTACTTCCTCGCTACGTGAACGTAGCGAATGATTTGGCCTCCTGAGTCCTGAGTGTCCTCAGCTGGAACGTGAGTGTAGAATCACGGTGGGCGTGCAAAAGACTGAGTTCACGCCTGCTGGGAAGCCACGTCCGCTTTCCCAAAGACGGGCGCGTTCCATTCCCCACCGTCTACGTCTCTCCTCCGGACCTGGAGGTTGGCAAAAGCCCGTTAGCTTATCATTTAAACGAACAGCGCAAACCAGAGTTTTAGGCCCTGAAACAACGCCCGGCTGAACTTAGGAAACGTTGCCCTCGAAGGGAACAGCGTGCAGAGAAAACTCGGGAGCCTGATTTGATTCCTAATTGAGGCCGGCTTTTCTCAGCCTGGTAGATACGCGTCAAATAATTATAGCTCGACTGCTGTAATTTAGCACCTGGGCTCTGGAGGCAGTAGCTTTTTAATGCATCACCCGGGCTGTTTGATGTTTGATGTGTCCCTGGATGTCAAGCTACTAGACGAAGATCCAACGCCGTGTTCCTAAGGAGGCCGCCACGGCTGAGCGAGGAGGCCGGTGTGCGGGAGACTCAAGGTTCCTTAGCGACAGGGTGACCGGCCCTCCCAGTTGCCGGAGCCGAGCATTCCCCGGGATGCTGGACCTTCGGCACGAAACCGGGAAAGTTCCGGGCAAACCCGGATGACAGGCCACTCAACCTACCACAGACGTATTCTGGCCTGCCTCCAAACAAACAAAACCACATTTGTAATGAGGGCAACAATGCATCCTGCTTAAAAAAATGATATTTCTCCTGCAGCTAGGGATGGTCATGTGAGACAGGTGTGGCCAATGAGAAGGGCGTAGAAGTCTCAACTGGGGCTTCCGGAGAAGCTCCTTAAAGGGGCTCATTCGGCAGGCACCTGTCCCTTTTAGCCTTCCACCTCTCTGTGTCCTCCCTGCCTGGGATGTGGATAGGATGGCTGGGGCGGCCGCCTCCATCTTGCAACCATGAGGTGACCCTGAGGACCGAGCCCTGATTTTACGATGGCAGGACAGAAAGCAAGGAGCTCGGACCGCCGTCGCCACCATGACATGATGGAGCCACTCTCGGGCCCCAGACCTTTTCTTTTGCGTAAGAAAGAAAGAAACCTCACGTTTCTCTGAGCCACTCTTTTACAGGCATCCGTTAACAGCAGCCGGATCAGTAAAGTGAGCAAGCCATCCTGGAGATGGCCCCATCTTTACCTCTGAAAGCCCCCCATCCCAGGCAAAGCAGGGTAGTCGGTCATTCGAGAATGAGATTACTAATGGACGCGGCTAGGATTTGGGGGCTCCGGAGGTCGGCCTTCACGCGGGGGGAGGTTTCTGGAGAAAACCCAGAGGAGTTTTCTCCTCCTCCCAGAGGAGGCCCACAGGTGTGACAGAACAGTGTGGCCTCCTCTGTCCTCAGCAAAGGGCCAGAGGGACGAGCCAGGGAGAGCACACGTCGGCCTGGACGGGCATGAAAGCAAAACTTACGAGCGGACCCTGGTCCGCACAGCACAGTATTAGCACGGCGGGCCCCCCGAGTAGGGCGTAAGAGCCCTGGCTCCCTCCTCAGTACGTGTGAGCACCTGTCTCGTGCCAAGCCGTGCTCGGGTCTGGGAACTGAACGGGATATAGAAAAAGCCAAAGGTTCCTGCCCTGTCGGGAAATACGGCGACTGAAGGATCAGCGAGTAAATAAATACCTAACCATACTTTGTGACGGTGGTCCTGAAGGAAAGGATATAGAAGAAGTGGGGAGTGGGGGCCCCCACTGAGATGGAGAGAGCAGGGAAGCCCCCCTCCCAGACGTAGCGGGCCAACGGAGATCGGGGGAGGCTGTGAACGGGGCTCTGGGCAGAGCGACTGGCACAGGCAAAGGCCCGGGGGCAGGAAGCCGCTTTCAGAATCCCCGCGGCCGGCACTACGAGGGGGGTGGGTGGGGGCATGAGGGTGGACGGGGCAAGCGGGGGTGGCGTCCCGCCCGACTTGAAGGTCTGGCTTTGAATTGCCGCTTTAGCAGCTGTGTGGCCGCGGGTAAGCGACTGAACCACTCCGAGCCTCGATTTTCTTACTCGTGAAAGGAAACCATTGCAGATGGGGTTTCAGGTGACGGAAGGAAGCAAAGAACTGCTTGGCCTGCGGAGGAAATGGTACCCGTTGTTACCGTCAGCCCCTGGGGTCCAACTGGCTTCCCAGACGATCATCATTTCGCCAGCGACACGGAGGAATAAATCGGCCCGGCCCTGGACGCAGCCTTGCCAAAGGAAGAGAGCTTCCGCGCAAAGAACCTTTTAGAAACACGGGAGTTCGTTTCTCCAGCCCTGTTCCTCCCACCCTGCTCGGCCCAAACCGTGGGAGGCAATAGCTGAGCAGGTGATTACGGCCGTGGAGACAAAGGGTGGACATTGTCTCATTTCTGCAGTGTCTGCCCCGCCCCCTCATGACTCACCTCCGCGGCAGCAAGTGACGGATTTTCTACCAGCCATCAAACGGGCACAGGGAGTGGCCAGGCTGTCAGCCGGCTGATGGCTTTGACAGCCCCGATGCCCAGCCCCACGCTGTACCTTCCCGCTCTCCCAGACACGACCTGAGGGCCGAGCGGCCTCCCCGCGGGAGCAAGAATCACAGATTCGCTCTCACACTGTATTTATTCTTTATTTTTTTAAAGAGAGAGAGAGAGAGAGGGCTGTCTGGGTGGCTCAGTCGGTTAAGCGTCGGCTTCGGCTCAGGTCATGATCTCACAGTTCTGTGAGTTCGAGCCCCGCGTCGGGCTCTGTGCTGACAGCTCGGAGCCTGGAGCCCGCTTCGGAGTCTATCTCCTTCTCTCTCTGCCCCTCCCCACTTGTGCTCTCTCTCTCAAAAATAAATAAATGCAAAAAATAAAAATAAAAAGAGAGAGAGAGAGAGAGAATGCAAGCAGGGGGAGGGGCAGAGAGAGAGAGAGAGAGAGAGAGAGAGAATCTCAAGAAGGCTCTATGCTCAGCACGGAGACTGACATGGGGCTCGATCCCACGACCCTGGGATCACGACCTGAGCCGAAACCAAGAGTCTGGACGCCCAAACAACCGAGCCACCCAAGTGCCCCTCTCGCATTTTACGTATAGCGTCTGCTAGGCTGTGTGCAACCACGGCAAAAGTCCAGAATAAGCGATGAGCCAAAATACTCTTTAACGCTTTCTCCGTAAAGGACTTCATTAAACATCTCTGAAAGGACGCGTGTTGCTTTCGCATCCAGAGGCTAGATCCTGCTTTCTGGGGACAAGAGGCTGGGGGAGGGCCTGCGTGGGGACCTCTCTGGCCAACCCCAAGATAGTGACCCCACCGACCCTCAGAAATCACTATTCCTGTCCCTGGCCCTCCACCCCACTCTCCTCGTGTCCCCTCTGAGCTCCTGCAGGTGGCATCTGTCTTAGGTCAGGGTCCCCAGAAGCAGAGCCTGACATGAGAATTCAGGGGGCACACGATCCACTAAGAACGCCTGCCCGGGGAAGAGAAGGATCCGGACGACAGGTAGCGGGTCCTGGGCGGGAAGAGAAGTGAGGTGTGATTTTAGGGGGGCCCGGGGAGGGTGGCTTCGGGGTGACTTTGGCCTGATCCCGCAGGGAACTCTGGAGGGTACGTCGCACCAGGAGGTTTACCCGACCTGGGGCCAGGGGACCAGGCTTTCGCAAGCCCCACCAGACGCCCTCTGGCTAAGGGCCGTGCTGCGTGTCCATACTCCTCTTCCTTCCGGACCTATTCACTCAAATCTCAAGTAGATCGCAGGCCCCAGCTTGCCACGTGCACACCAGACACGCTCGTCTTGTCCACCCCAGAGCCTAGCGGGCCCCCAGCCCCAGCCCGCAGTGACCGAGGACGGGAATGAGCCACCGAGAGGCTTAACCCCGTGACAACTGGCTGCGGACCGTCTCTGTGTTGGGATGCCCCTCCCCCCCCGCCCCCCCAAGCCTGCCTGACCCCACTAAGCTCTTGTCACACCTTCCCACTCTCCGTCCGTTCCACAGCTGGACCACGATGGCCCGTGGGGGCCACCAGCTCTCACTCACATCCTCCAGCACCGTGGTTCGCTAAGCGGGTCCCCGACCAGCAACAGCCGTCAGCCCTGCCGGGGAACTTGTTAGAAATGGAAACTCTCGGGCGCCTGGGTGGCGCAGTCGGTTAAGCGTCCGACTTCAGCCAGGTCACGATCTCGCGGTCCGTGAGTTCGAGCCCGGCGTCGGGCTCTGGGCTGATGGCTTGGAGCCTGTTTCCGATTCTGTGTCTCCCTCTCTCTCTGCCCCTCTCCTGTTCATGCTCTGTCTCTCTCTGTCCCAAAAATAAATAAACGTTGAAAAAAAAATTAAAAAAAAAAATAGAATCCTTAAAAAAAAAGAAATGGAAACTCTCGGCTTCAACCCAGACTAAAGAATCAGAAACCCTGGGCATGGGTTCAGCGGTCCAAGCTTTAACCAGCCCCCAGGGATTAAGGACCACGGCTCCAGGACGGTCGTCATCAGAGCCCCGCACAGGGTGAGGGACAAAGAGGGCGCAGTCAGACTATTGCGGCTGAGGCGTCTGCACGGTACGTGTTGGGGGCAGTGGCCCCGTGTGGACCCTGCCTTTCTGCGTTTCTTCAAGGCCACGGCCCATCCCCCTCCTTCGCTCGGTCACCCATTCATTCATCCCGTGCTTTCTAACCTCACACTCCGTGCCAGGATCTGTCCCGGGTGCCGGGGACACAGCACGAGCAACACCAGGTCCGGTTCTAGGTGTTCCGGTCACAGAACAGACTTCGGAGGACAAGCAGAAACCCACTCAAGCCAGCTCAAGCGAGAAGGGGGTTTGTGGCAGGAACACACAAGACCCTCAGAGACGCCGAGGGTAAGAAGTACCCCAGGATTCCGGAATTGGGGCTGGGTGCCTGGAGCCAGCGTCCTGGCCCGAGCCCCAGAGCAAAGCCTCTCAGCTCTGCCAGGGTCTCCCTGGGACCCCGGTTCTTTCCCCACTGCATCCTGCCAGCACGGGGTCCCGGCTTTGCCCTCAAACAGTCCCCTCCAGAGGTCACAAAACGCACATTGTAGTTCTGGACAAGCACGGAAGAGGAAGGGCCACCTCTTGTGTGCATGTCTTTCTAAAATTTTTTTTAACGTTTATTTATTTTTGAGACAGAGAGAGACAGAGTGCGAGTGGGGGAGGGGTAGAGAGAGAGGGAGACACAGAATCTGAAACAGGCTCCAGGCTCCGAGCCGGCAGCACAGAGCCCGATGTGGGGCTCGAACTCACGAGCTGTGAGATCATGACCTGAGCCGAAGTCGGACGCTTAACCGACTGAGCCACCCAGGCGCCCCATAAACATTCAAAAAAAAAAACTTTTAAAAATAAAAAATAGAAAGGCTCTCTGTCAGTTATAAATGCGTGAGGGAATGAAAAATAATAGCAAAGTCATAGTTATTTAATCCACTGTAATTCAAAATGCTGGAAATAGTACGAAATAAAATGTTGCATTTCTTTGTACAACAAACGTTCAGTACCACGCCTTGGAGAGTCATCAATCACACTTCGTTCCAAGTTTGGAAAGGCTTCCGATACTTTGCTCTTAGTGTTTTCAATGTCACGAACTCCCTGAGATTCCTAAATGTGAAGTCTTTGATGGTGTCACTTCCTCCGGGACACCTCCCTCCTTGTCACAGACACTTTCCTCGCTTCCTGACACGTTTGTCCCCACGAAGCTCCTCCGGCGGCACATCGAGAGCCTCTCCGGCAGTGGCCGTGGCCACTGCCTGTCCCATAACTGCGTTGACGTCCGATGTGCATTTCACTCCCGGGGTCAACTTTCATTTCTTGGCTGTACTTTTAAGTTAGCTGGACGGTGCCCTCCTTTGACTGGTCAGTTGCATAAAATGCCACATGGGTTTTCCACTGGGAGGCAAGGAGGCGACACGGCCACACGCTTTGCTGTCTGTGTGTGGACCGCACACAGATGCGCAGAAACCAGTCGCCGACAGACCGAGGAAGGGACAAGGAGGGTCGCTGGGGGGGGGGGGGGGTGTGCCACAGCTCCCTGCGTGGTGATCTGTGGCCTGAAGGGCCGCAGTGAAGTTTGTACTTTATGCCAATACTCACAGTTAATATACCGTGATAACCCAGAATTGAATCGTGTTGTTGGGAGACTGCTGTGAGTTAACTAAAACAAGGTAACCGACATCCGTGCGTAGCAGAGCCCTGCAAAGTCAGGGATTTTCCCAAAAGAGCTCACGAAGAAAGACCCCTTCCAGAAGCAGATCAGTCAGTGAAGGCTCAGTTTTCTGCTCTGCCTGTCCACACTCTGCCCCGACTCCAAGGCCGTCCAAGCCCTGCCTCCTCCAGGAAGGCCCCCTGGCCTTTTCGATGATGTCTCCTTCCTCAGAGTCCTACAACTACTTCCACTGAGAAGCGTCTGGTGTTCTCGAGGGTGGGCTCGCTTTTCTTCTGTCCCCCCCCCCCCCCCCGCCCCGACTCAACACACACCTCGTCTGGAGCGTAGGGTAAGGCGGGTGCCGCACACCTGAGGGGCTTCTCTAGATCGCACCCGGACGGGCGATTTCTTTCTTGTAACTTCTTGATTTTTATGGCTGGCTTCCGTGCATGGAAACGGACACCGATTTCCCACCTACAGGGCTGATCGAGAGGTTCTTCTCAAATGAACGCATTTGCCTGAGAAGAGGGAGTCAATCATTGCTACGGGTTGTATTGGGAATACACCAAAATTTGCTGCGTGAATCACCCCGTGACGTCGTCACCCAGCTGTGTGTCGGCAGGCTCTGACTCAAGGTTCGTGCGCGCCAGGGGGAGGGCACAACCCAGCGTGTGGATTTATCAGGACTCGCGTGGCGAGGAATAGAAACCCAAGTCGAATTCCCCAGGAAGGAGGAAATTAAAAGTGTGTGTGTCGCGGGGGCTGGTGAGGGAGGCCAGGAGTGTATTTGTTGTTGACTCAAATAGCTGAAATGTCGAGTGGCCGCTCTGGCTTGGTGTAATCCCATTCCTGAGATGTGGTCTCTCTCCCTGGCTCCGCTCGACAGCCCTTGGCTTTTTTTTACCCTTAGTCAGTCTCCCCCACTGCGGAGGCTCCTGACAGTTCCAGGCTTAACTTCCATACCGTGTGTTGTCTCCCAAATACCCGTTCCTCCGACTTCCTTGCAAACAGATCTCTGAGTTTACCTCGATTACCCATGTGCCGACTAAAAATATCAACCTGCCCAGGCTTACTGGCAATTAGGGGTGCCCTGTGACCTAGCTCTGACCGGTAAGATATAAGGAGACATCTATAAGGTGGGACCACAGGAAAGCTTTCTTTTATGCAGATTAAAATGGGGATAGAATTTAACAACTGCCTTTCCCCTTCACTCTTCCTTTTCTTTATCCCTAGGGTACGGATGCAATCGCTGGAGGTCTGGCAGCCATGTTGCAATCATGAGTATAAGAGATGCTTGGGAAGGATGGAAGAGGAGGAAGCCAGTAGGGGCCTGGACCCTTGATGGGTTTCTTTGATGTAGTTTCACCAGCCTAGACTGCTGACCTCCAGTGGGGATTGAGAAAAATAAACACTCCTTAGTTAATCCACTGTGGTTTCTGTGCGTGCAGCCAAAAGAATTCAAAAGAGAACGTCCTCTTCCCAAGAGTCCCAGCCAAAATTCCAGGGCGGTTATTCATCAGATCACCTTAAACTGCCCCAGGGCATACGTCCACCCTTAAACCAATTGCTGCAGCCAAGGGTATGGAGGGTGCTAATTCGCCAGACCAGGGATACAAGCGCTCTCTGGGGTATGGTCAGCCCCACTGGGTCCCCCTGGAAAAGTGGAGAGCTCATCCCGAGATGGAAGTGACGGATGAAGGCCAGGCCAAGGCCAAGGAGCTGCTCCAGGACAGAGCAGGGGGCAACTTGAGTTCTAGAAAGTGCTTCGGTGTCACATAGCCTCCTGACGCAGACCCCGCGTTCTCAATGATTTCTCCCCCAGCCCCGCCACTGGGGGTTTCTTCCTGGCTCTTCCTTCTCCCCAGATCCTGGAATATGGCCACATTGCCCTACTTTCTTCTTTCCTTTGTCCCCCTCTTCCCTTAGCAGCCTACACGCACGACCCTCGTCCTCTATTTTGTCAGGCAACCCCACTGTCCATCACCACCCTGAAACAGACCTCCAGCCCATCTTGGTTTATACCGAAAAATGTACGAGAGTTTCCTTTCCAACCAAACGGTCTCTACCACGGGTCTCCGCACCTGGGAACCGGCAGAAGCTTCGACAAGAAAGTTCCTTCCTCTTATCCATCGGTATCTTCCATCAGTCTTGGGCTGACCCCTCTCCCATCAGCCTCTAGAAGCAGAGGGGACGAGGTGTCAGAGCAGCAAAAAGTAGTTTGGGAAGCCATTTCGCTTTTAGTCCTGATCTTGACAGCTGCCGGGGCGATACATTTGCCAGTGAGCACGTAATAAGGACATCCAGTCAAATGTGAGTTCCAGATAAATAACGAGTAACTCTGTAGTGTCTGCTACTCCAGATGGCACGTGTCCTGTATCTCTTCTGGCAGTTCTAGAAAGTGCTTCAGTGTCACATGGGCTCCTTCCCTAGATCTGGAAATGTAGCCGAATGAAGTGAATTCCCAATCTGGTCACGTGATGTGAAGTCACGGTCCCCGGCACACAGTAGGTGCTCAGGACGGCCTTGATAATGCTGCCACAACCAGAGTAAGTCCTGGGAGGTTGTGGGTCGGCTTTCTCTCCCTTCCAGGTACACAAAATGGTTCATTGGGCATATATTGCTTGACGCCTTGGGTGGTTTTCGTAAGGAACGGGGACCATAGCCTCCCGCCTGGCGAGAACTTAGGGAGACGATCCTAAAATGGTAGGTGAAAGGCTACCAGGGGCGCCTGGGTGGCTCAGTCGGTTAAGCGTCCGACTTCGGCTCAGGTCACGATCTCACTGTCGTGAGTTCGAGCTCCGCGTCGGGCTCTGTGCTGACTGCTCAGAACCTGGAGCCTGTTTCGGATTCTGTGTCTCCCTCTCTCTCTGACCCTCCCCCGTTCATGCTCTGTCTCTCCGTCTCAAAAAAAAAAAAAAAAAAAAAAAGTTAAAAAAAATTAAAAAAAAAAAAGAAAAAAAAAAAAAGGCTACCAGCCCATTTTTCCAGTTACCAGCATAGAACAACCAGCCCCTATAGGACCCTGCCCGTGACGACAGGACCAGAATTATCACGTCACTGGGCACGAGGAGGCAGGAAAGAATGTGGGGGGAACAAGCACAGGAGACCCGTTTTCCACACATAATGAGCTCCTTGGCCTTGGGCAAATCGTTTCAACCTCTGTGGTCCTCAGTGTTCTCATCTGTCAAACGGGGATAAATGGGGGTTGCTCAGCCGGTCAAGCAGCTCAGACAGGAGAAACGAAGATTGCCCCAGAGGGTAGAGGTGAAAGCATTTTGGAAAATAAATGTGCTGACCGCGTCCCTTACCATCGGTCCCCTGTGAGAGGGGTGGGCAGAAACCCCGTGGCCTCTGAGGAGTTGGAACTGTCATCTGCTTCGCGAATCTCTAACCTTGACCACGTAAGACTCGGGAACTTACCAAGAGAGGCACCGCTGTGTGTCCCAGAGCCCCGCACCGTGCCTGGCGGGGCAGAACAGGTGAATGATACATAATAACAGCAAGGATTCAGGGGCAGAGCAGCCAGAAGCATCCAGAACCTTCGGGATCACCTGTTCTGAGGCGGCGGGTCTGGTCTGGGAGAAACGGAAACCCAGAGCGGGTTGCGTGCTTATTCACGATGGTCCAGTTTGCTACGAAGAGCTGTCCGAGCGGCATCCTGGTGCCCGGAAGGCAGCACGGCTTCAGAAGCGGAATCGTAATCACGGTGGTCCTAACAGCCGGCTTTTCACCGGGGTGGACCGGATGGCTGGCGCGCTGGGCCGAGCTTGACACGGATTATCTCCTTCGACCCTCAAATCCCACTTCGAGGAAGGACCCGTTACTGTCCTCACTTTCCAGGAGAGGAGACAGAAGCCCAGAGCGCGGACACAGTCACTAGCCCCAGGCCGTCCCACTGGAAAGCCGGGCCGGGCCTCCCGTGCTTGTGACCCAGACCCCCCTTGTTTTGCATCTGTTCTCGGCACCTCCTTCCTCCTGGAGCCAGGAGGCCACGCGGGGTCACGACTCCACCCTTTGTCACCAGGTGCCTCCAGCTGGATGGGACCCTCTGCGTCTCTATCCCCTCGCCTGTACGGCTGGACCACAGAAATGCTCCCAGAGCAAAAGCATCCCTCAAGCATGGGACCACAGCTGGACGCGCCGGGATGAAACCCCAGTTTCGCCATTTTCCTGCTGTGTGACTTCAGGCGCGGGACTTGATCTCTCTGAGCGTCTCTCTTCCCCTCTGTAGAAATACAGACATAATGAGAGCCCACGCCAGGAACTCTCCTGAGGACTCAGCGAGATGCTGCCGTAGCTAACGCACGAGCCTTGTTACCAGAATGCCAAGTGGGCAGTGCAACCAGCTCACAAAATAGGAGACAAGATACCGCCTTCAGCCCCCTCTCATCTTTCCAGGCTTCTCAGCCAAAGCTCTTTCCTTACGGCATCCTGCCTCCCCCGAGGGGGACACAATTCCCATCCACCTCTTCTATTCAGTCTGTGGACGTACAATGTGCATTTCTGCACAAAAGCACACGTCCCCCCATGGCGAACTCGCTGGGCGCCTTCGTTACAATTGCTACAGGGAAAGCTGACGGTCAGATCTGCCTTGGCACGCTCAGAATACAGAATTTTTTTAGTTATTAAAAAAAAGAGAGAGAGCACATCTATGCTCTTCCATCAACCAGGTAATTTTAATTGTTTAAGAGCAAAGCAAGATAGCCTCGAAAGGCGGCACCACGGAATCAGAAGGCTTTTAATCTGGATTCGTTGTAATTCCTATGGAAACAATGTTCTCCATTCCAGCCCGGCTTTCTTCTAATTAGCACCGAATAACAAAAGTATAACAGTAGCACCTCTCTTCCCAACTTCTCTAACAGCCTGTCAGAGGCAGAACAGTGTGAAAAACAGCTCGGTTTATGAGCGACTTTGTCTTTTTTTTTTTTTTTTTTTTCTGTTTAGAATAAAATGCACCCACCGGGGTGGGGAGGCAAAAAAGGCCCCGAGGATGTCACTCAAGGAAAATGGGCCGAGGGTGGAAGCTGGGAGGCTGGAGGGTAGGAAGAGATCCACAGGAGGCAAGGGAAGGGTTTTACGGACTCCATCAGAAAATCCCGACTAGCTGTGTGGCCTCGAGCCGGGCTCCTGCCTTCCGGGGTAACCGAAGAACGCCGGGCGCTCAGGGTTAGCAAACAGCAGACCCGAGGCCCCAGCTCGGCCCCGTCTGGCTTCAAAGCGGATGCCACCGCCACCTCCAGTCATGCCTTCTCACGCTGGGGAGACGGGAGGCCACCTGGCAACGGCAGGTGTGGCCAGGAGGCTGAGAAACGGGGCCCCCCACCCAGATGTCGCTGTTGCCCTGGGTTCCTCGGGGACCAGCACGGCCTTAAAACTCATTCATTCATGCATTCATTCATTCGGGGCACCTGGGTGGCCCAGTCGGTTGGGTGTCTGACTCTTGGTTTCAGCTCGAGGCACACGAGAGCCCCATTTCACGGTGGCGTCGGCTGGGCCGCTTGGGCCGGGCCTGGCAGAAACCCCAACTCGAACCGGTGCGGGTAAAGAGGGGATTTATCGGCTTATGCAAAAATATAAACAAACAAACAAACAAACAAACAAACAAACAAATAAATAAATCTCCAGAGGTAGAGATGGCTTCAGGGGTAGTCCACCAGGCACAGGCTTCTTCTCCCCATCCCTCAGCTCTGCTTTACTCCCCATCAGCTGCCCCGCCCCCCCAAAAGCCACCAGCAGCCTGCAAAATCAGGTTCCAGAAGCTAAGAGCCAGGCTCTGAAAAGGCCCCGCATACATCCACGTGGTCTCCCATTGGCTCCATTCGGGTCACATGGGGCTCCGTGAGCCAATCCGGGGCCTGGAGGAACGAAGGGGCCCCGCAAACATCCACGTGGTCTCCCATTGGCTCCATTCGGGGCACATGGGGCTCCGTGAGCCAATCCGGTGCCTGGAGGAACGTGATCCTCTGATTGGCCAAGCCTAGGGTCGGGCTCCGCTCGGTGCCACCCGGGCCCGGGAGGGATGGTCCTCGGGGAGCTGGGGTTTGGCGACTCGGAATGGATTCAGGCGCTCACCTGCCCGGGGAAGCCTAGTCTCGTTGAAGCCTCTAAACAATGACACGGGGCCAGACACCATGACCCCGTTTTGCACAGAAAAAAAAAAGAAGTTTCCAAGAATGTAAATGGTTTTTCTGAGATACTATGGCTAAGAAGAGACCAGAGCGAGTTATTCTCATCTGTGTTTTCCCCAAGCCAGTGGGTCTCAAGGAAGATGGGGGGGGTCGGGGGTGGCTACTGTCTTCCAGGTAGGATTGCCGTATTTGGCAAAAAAAAATACACAGGATGCTCAGTTATATTTGAATTTCAGATACACAAAAAATAATTTCTCGGCATGTTCCAAATAGTACACAAGACGTAGTATAGATAAAAGTTGCTTATCTGAATCTCAAATTTCACCAGGCATCTTCTATTCTCTCTGGCAACTCTACCCTCCTCCCCAGGGGATATTCAGCAATTTCTAGAAACATTTTCTATTGTCGTGACTTGGGAGTTGGTGGGAGAGTGGGTTGTACTATTGGCTTCTGGTAGGTAGAGGTCAGGGATGTGGCTACCTGTCCTGTAACGTCCGGGGCGGCCACACAGCAAAAGGTCCTCCTGCCCATATTGTCAACAGTCCTGAGACAGAAAAAGACCCTGCCCTAAGTGATACGGCGGCCTTCCATCCCTAGCATTGACCGTGCAAAAGCAGCGGGCAAAGTAGCAATTCTTGGGCAACCTGGGCGGACCCACAAGGGCGCGTGCATTTGTGTGAACGCTGCCCACGGCCAGCAATCAACGAGCCTGAGGAATGAAGGAGTCACAGTCGTAGGCATAAGCCCCACCGTGAGTGCAAACCTCGGCTGCCCTGTTTGGGATCCGATTTGGAAGTGTGCGGAAGTCAGCCAGAAGGTGCGAACCGGGGTTTTGGCGTCCACATCCAGCAGACACAGAGAAATACGACCTGCTAATACTCATTGGAGAAAGGAGAACACCGAAAGAAAATTAAAAAAAAAAAAAAATAGTGCTTTCTCTATTTGTTGTCAGAATCTCTAAGAGACGGCTCTGAAAATGAATCACCATTTGCGAAGGGACGTGCCCCAGCCTCTCCCTCCTGCATTCATCACAAGCCCCTGTTGTCAGGATGGATGTGCTGTGCCTTGTCCCAGGGCCGGGCCGGACAGGGAAGGTGGCAGGTAACCATGGCCCGCTCCTCCCCTTCCCACCCAACCCACCTGGCCAGCTCTGCTTTGGGGAAGAACAAGGGAGCCGACCTTTCAGGCAAGGCTGGCGTCACCCCTCTTGAGGGCTGGAGAAATATTTATCACGTCTCCAATCAGACCTCCTAATTTCGCCCCACGTTTCACAATGCACAAAAGCCTCGTGTTGTAACCGGGACTGTGACATCACGGGTCGTGGCCACAGCGTTTCAACCCGCCAACCATCCAGAGCCATCCCCGGGTTGTTAAATGAACTTTTATTACTTTGGGGTTTGGGGTTTTTTTTGTTTTGTTTCGGTTTGTTTTGTGTTGGGTTGTGTCTGAGGAGGGAGGGGATGGAGAGACATGTTGGCTGTGTGTGCGTGCGTGTGTGTGTGTGTGTGTGTGTGTGTGTGTTTCATCGATGTAGCTTCGTCTTTGAAGTTTAAGAGCAGTTGTAAATTCCTTTTATATTAGCATGTTAACAAGCTTTGGAAAACTGACAGAGCTTACAGGAAAACACAGCTGGGTTGATCCTTCCAGCCTGGGTTTTAATTCAAACCAGAGCTCAGCCTTGCTCTGTGGCCGGGCTGGTGTTTACAAATGCAGCAGGAAGAGCCCACTGCACGGGGATGAAGCCATCAACTGTGGGTGCTTCCTCTAGACGCAGCCCCAGTTGGAATTAATTAAGAAAGGAAATGCCGCAATGCTCTAAATTACTTCTCCACCAGAAACCTCCGCATCAGATGAAATTCAACAATAAAAATGGAAGAAGGGAAAAAGGGGGGAAAAAAAAAAACCCCACCTCCCAGAAATGGGTTTCACGTGAATTCAGGTCTTCGCTGGCGAAGGCGACCGAGGAGATCCGCTCCGGATCGTGTGACATTTCCCGCCGGCCCGAAAGGAGCAGGAGCTGATGACATGGCAGACTCCGCAGTCGCAAGCAGGTCGAGCTTCGTTCGTGAGAGGCACTTTGGTGGGAGGGAGTCAAGGCGTGAAGCCTTCACTGCGCAGCGAGTCCGAAGGAAAGATGGTCTTGTCTGAAGGTCGCTGTTCCTTGCTGACCTGGCAAGGGGGACTTTTAAGAAAAACACGTGGCAGGTCTGACAGAGTCTGAAGGGGACAGAGCTGTGCAAAAGCAAAGTCGGCAGCCTGGCCGTGGGCTTTAAAGGCCAAGATTTAAGGGGGTGCCCGGGTGGCTCAGTTGGTTGAGGGTCCGACTGCGGCTCAGGCCATGATCTTCTGGTTGGTGGGTTCGAGCCCCGCGTTGGGCTCTGTGCCGACAGCTCAGGGCCTGGAGCCTGCTTCGGATTCCGTGTCTCCCTCTCGTTCTGCCCTCCTCTCTACTCACCCTCTGTCTCTCTCTCCTTCAAAAATAAATAAACATTAAAAAAATTTGTTTTAAAGGTCAAGAGTTACGCGATGCTGGCAATGTGGTTTCCGAAGACATTCACCTGACTCTGTCTGACACTAAGTCTGCTCAGATCAGCTGTCTTTCAGACCCACGCCATCCCTGTGAAAGGGCATCTGCGTTAGAAAGGAGAGGGGCACCTGGGTGGCTCAGTCAGTTAAGGGTCGGACTTTGGCTCAGGTCGTGACCTCACGGTCCATGAGTTTGAGCCCCGCGTGGGGCTCTGTGCTGACAGCTCAGGGCCTGGAGCTGCTTCGGATTCCGTGTCTCCCTCTCTCTCTACCCCTCCCCCACTCATGCTCTCTCTCTCTCTCTCTCTCTCTTTCTCAAAAATAAATAACATAAAAAAAAAAAGGAAAGGAGAAAAGTTCCCCTTCCCTCCCAATAACGGCCCATCCACCCTGTGCCACCACGTTCCCGTTCTGCTGCTGGCTGTTCCCCCGACAGGAAATGATGTCCAGGGCACCTCCCACACATAGAAAGGGCTTCAGGGCAACACGGTTGATTTTTATTTTGATGGGATTTCAGGAAAAATAAATAAGTAAAACGTAAACACTGATGATGAACATATACTTTCCATACGGCCCGAACTTAGCCAACATATGGTGAGTTTTCACGCACCCTTCGACTTTTTGATTGTTACCAAAATGCCACGTGCACCTGGTTATGGGACCAAAATATCCCGCCAGAAATATAAACAATGGCCGTGGAGATTCAAGCTCATTGGAACCATCTTGCTGAACAGGGACCGCGTTTGGGGAGACCGAGAGGGGAGGTCACGTTCAGGCGAGCAGCGCCCGTCATCAGGTCTCTACTGTGACGAGTCAGGGATGGGCGGTTAACCCGGGGCCCCGGTCACACAGGTCTGGATTCGACCCGAACGTTCCTTTAGCGGCTGGGTGACATGTGACCTTCTCTGCCTGGGCCTCACATTTCAAAGGGCGGTGGAGACAGAACCTACTTCAGAGGACTACGATTTTGAAGACTATGTCAGGGCACACGTGGAATCGTCCCCAGGGCCGGCCACCGAGTGAGCGCCCAGTAAATGGGAGCCACTGCCAGGCAAGCCGGTCGGACAGCTGGACAGTCACGGAAATCCGCAGACGCTCATCAAGATCGAACATTCTAGAAGTAAGAGCACCTTGATGTCCCCAGAAACCTGGAGGGGATTCTCATTTTTCCGTGCTGTTGCCTCTGCATTCTGAATCGAGAGGTTAATTTCAAGCCTATGTGTGCGAGATGAAGTTGGAGTACGGAGATACGCCCCCCACGTAGCTGCTTTTGTTGTTGTTGTTAGCGACTAACTGATGAGCCATTATTGATACGTTGATTTTTAAACAGCCACAAAATGTCCTAGTGTTGGGAACTATAATCATTTCTTTAGTCAGCTGAGGGTTGGGGCGCCTTGGGGGGGGCTCAGTCGGTCCAGCGTCCGACTTCGGCTCAGGTCACGATCTCACGGATCGTGAGTGCGAGCCCCGCGTCGGGCTCTGGGCGGATGGCTCGGAGCCTGGAGCCTGCTTCGGCTTCTGTGTCTCCCTCTCTCTCTGCCCCTTCCCCGTTCACGCTCTGTGTCTCTCTCTCAAAAATAAACATTAAAAAAAATCAGCTGAGGGTTAATTGAGGTAACGCGTGTATACAGAACGGACACAGGTATACGAAACCAAGCCCAGACGCATCCTCGTGCTCAGCGTTTCAGAGGTTTCCTGTGATAGGTTTCCCGAAAGTCAGTGCTCGGCTGGAAGGGTAAGCTGGCTTTAAGTTCTGCCAAACTGCCATCAGAAAAGGGGTTCCCGTTCATCCAACCTCCAACAGATGTCAGTTTGCCACGTGTTCCCTGACAGCATTCATTCTCTTTCCTCTTTGTCCGTGTCATGGGAGGAAATAAATTATATTGCTGAGTCTGTGGCTTTCCCGGAATTCCAGTAGTCGGGCTGGAACCCCCAAGTCTCATTTCAGAAAAGAGTGAATTGTTGGACCCAGTGCTCACCGCTGAGTATCTGGAAGACACGGGGAAACCTTGAGAGTCAAAATCAAATTGCGTTTTTTATTTTTAATTTTTTTTTTAGCGTTTATTTATTTTTGAGAGAGACAGAGTACGAGCAGGGGCGGGGCAGAGAGAGAGAGGGAGGCGCAGAATCGGAAGCAGGCTCCAGTCTGTGAGCTGTCAGCGCAGAGCCCGACGTGGGGCTTGAACCCACGAACCGTGAGATCGTGACCTGAGCCGGAGTTGGCCGTTTCACCGACTGAGCCACCCAGGTGCCCCTCAAATTGCATTTTTTTAAAACTCTTTTTTAACTTCTTTTTTTTTTTTTTTTTTTGAGACAGAGAGAGACAGTGCATGAATGGGGGAGGGGCAGAAAGAGAGGGAGACACAGAATCCGAAGCAGGCTCCAGGCTCCGAGCGGTCAGCACAGAGCCCGTCGCGGGGCTCGAACTCACGAACTGGGAGATCGTGACCTGAGCTGAAGTCGGACGCTTCACCGACTGAGCCCCCCAGGCGCCCCGCAAATTGCATTTTTTTTTAACTTTTTTTTTTTTTTTTTGAGACAGAGAGAGACAGTGCATGAACAGGGGAGGAGCAGAAAGAGAGGGAGACACAGAATTAGAAGCAGACTCCAGGCTCTGAGCCATCAGCCCAGAGCCTGATGCGGGGCTTGAACCCACAAATCGCGAGATCGCGACCTGAGCTGAAGTCGGACGCTTCACCGACTGAGCCACCCAGGTGCCCCTCAAATTGCATTTTTTATCTAAGACTTCCAAAGCACCAAATCTCTCTTCCTGAGCGTTCCTGCCTTTCTCGGGGGAACACGTGTCTGTTGCAGGCGGGACACGTCTGATCTTTTCTTGCTTATATCCCCCTTCGTCTGAGCTCGTCGCCACCTTCCGAATTCGTTCCCGTCGGAAAGGTTTGTGGCTTTGAAATGCAGGCCTGTCCCTCATGTGGAGAGACCTGGTTTTCCACGCGTGCGGCCTCATCTCTGTTCCAAAACTTATGCAAACCACGGGGAACCAGCCCTTTCCAACTTGAAGATCTGACAACTATTTACAGGCTGAATGGGAGCCAAGCTACATCCACTTTTAAATGTTTATAGCGGCTCAACAGCTGCTCCAAAGCAAAGGCAACGTGGGCACCCTGGGGGCCAGAGCCCAGAGACCGCCAGCCTGGACGCCCCCTGCCCCCACTGCTCGACGCATGGTGCCGTGGGCCGCCCACACTGAATTCTCTGCCGCCCCCCGGGCCGGGCCTCCGTCGACTGTCTCCGGGACAACGCCTTAGCCGCGAAGAACGCCCACCATCCCCTCTGCCGTTCTGCGCTGTTTTTCTTTATAGCCCTTACTGAATTCGACGTCTCATATGGAACCTGTTCGCCGGTTTAGTTGATTATCGTCGGTGTCCCTGCCAGAACGCAAGGGCCCCTGGCTCTGGTCGCACCCGCGTCCCCGATGCCTAGAGCAGTGCCTGGCACACGATGAATACATGCCTCCCTCCAAACCGTTCTCCCGGCTGCTGCTGGCATCACGTTGCCCGAATGCAAAACTGACCCCGAGGTCTCCCACTCACTGATGCTTCCCTGTTGCCCCGAGGGTGCATTTCCCGCTCCGGAGCCAGAGTCTCCGGGTCCTGTGGGCCCGGACCCTGGCTACATCTTCGGGTCCTCACCCCTGCACGCGCCCCACACGCTGGGGGCGAGTTGGGTTGTTTGAAGGCGAAGCACCTCCGGCCGCCCCACCGCCACACCGCGTCCCTGACTGACCCCAACCTCTGCACGGGCCAGCCCGGCGTCACCCTGCGGAGGCCAGGGAGGGGAGCACCTGCTCCAGGAGGCCCTCCCCTCAGCCCTCTCCAGCCGGTCAGGGGCCGCGGGGGCCAGGCTCCTCCCGTTCGTGCTCTGGGACAAACACGGGAGAAGCACCAGCAGGCGGAGACGGGGAGTTAGAACTGGGCTCCGCTGGTCTCAAAACACCTTGGAAAGTTCTCCGAGCCCCTGTCTCCTCCTCTGCAAAATGGGACCAACGATCTCTTCCTCGTGGGATTATGAAGATTAATGTGGGTTGGGTTTTTTTTTTTTTTTTTTGGTTTTTTTTTCAGGTACCTCTTTCAAAACAGTCAACACGTATGGACTCATGTTCCAGAAGGAGAACTAATTCAAGCCCGGACCCACGTCCTGGCGCTGAGCTAGGCAACGTTTCGGCTGCCGGCACCCAGCACCCCGCTCTCCACGGTTTAGTGACAGACCCCAGCGCGTAACAGGTGACTCAGGCCGGGCCACGCAGAGTGGCTTATTTCGTGGGCTCACCGTTGGCTCCGAGACGTGCAGGTGATCCAAGCAGAGCCACGAGGATTCCTCCCATGGGAGACAGGGGCTGGCCCAGAGCGGCGCAGCGCTGGTGATGGAAGGCTGGGATCCGGGCTGGGAGGGAGTCATATGGGGGGGAGGCCGGGAGGAGGGAGAGGCTGGCGGCAGGGGCCCCCGGTTCGCTTCTGCTCTAACCTGTTTTTGAACTTCACAGGAAAGGTGCCCGTCTTCTGAGCCAGTCCCTTTAGTAAACCGGGCTCTTTTAGGTTCACGACATGCGTGACCGAGAAAGCCCCAAACCCCTCTCGTTGTAAGAAAGCCACTCCGAGGCTCAGTGTTCCCATCCTTAAAGCGGGCATTGGTTCTCAGTTGTAAGTGCAGGCGTGTGAAGGTTCCTAGGTAGAGCTTGGGAGCACGCGATGCCCCGTCTCCACGGGTTCACTTAAAATTGGTATTAGTTTACTATTTTTATGCCGAGACCGCAGAAGCTTACAACGTGATTTTCCAGACCTGCTTTGTGGAAGAGAACGGTAACGCTTTTCTCCCGCCCCCACAATTCCGTGGCACCGTGACACGTTGCAAAGTTCGAGTTCGTCGCTCGGACTGCAGCCTGGGTTGCCTTTTTGCTTTGTACCCCGCATTGCCGCTGACTGCGAGTTCTTAAGAAGACACGGTCTCCCTCATGGCTGCGCCCCTGATGGGTGAATACCTTACTGAAAGTCGGGGGGCACCCGGCGAGCCGCCCCCAGTCCCATCCCGACTCCCTAACCCGGGAGGTTGCTGATTGCACCGAGCCGTGTTTCTCACCCCGGGGGGACTTTGTCCCCGGGCGAGGACGGGGCGGGACATCCAGCGGTGTCGCAGACGTTTTTGTCGTTACAAGCAAATCAGCGCCACTGGCGTGCAGCAGACGGAGCCCAGGGATGCTGCCACCCGTTCTGTCGTGCAGGGGACGGGACGCCCACCACAGAGAATCCTCCAGCCCCCGCCGTTACCAGCGTCGTGACCGACAAACTCCGGCAAAGAGCATCCTGGCCCCCAGACGCTCCGCTTAGCCCGAGACCTTGGCCATCAGTTAATGAATCACAACAGAAAGGATCCGAATACGGCAGTCCCTCCCCACCCTCCCGCTAACCCGCAGGCGGTACGTCCCCAGGGGATTCCCAGCACCACGGGTGGTACCTGTGACCCGCTAGGTTTTTGGCCCAGATGCACATAGCTGTGATCAAGATTAACTGACAAATCAGGCACATTGAGAGGCTAAACGATAACCCTCAACACGGAAGTTATACCAACAGGCTGTGACGCAAGTCACGTGTCTCTCTCGATACCTGCTTGTGCCATACTCGCCCTTCCTGCGATGACGCGAGGGGAGGCAACGCCCAGGTGACAAGATGCGTGAGGTGACCGTGAGGCGTCGTGACGCAGCGTGAGGCTGCTGTGGACCTTCTAATCACAAGCGTGAGGAAGGGTCACCTGCTCCCGGACCCGCCGGACCGCCGATCACGGCGACTGTGGCCCGTGCGACCGTGGGGGTGGGCGGGGTGGGAGAGCGGGGGACGTTCCGGTCCCAAGAGACTCGGGATCCAAAAGCCAGCGTGAGCTACGGCAGAAAATGAAGCCGGTCAAAGAACAAAGTCTCCCCTGGCTTGGCTGTCTGCCGTGGCCAGGATGGCGCCTTCCCGCCTGGCAAGGCTGTGGCTTTCTCGGTAAACAAGGTTAATGGCACCGGCAACGACGGGGCCTGGAAAACCTGCGGTTCAGCTCACAGGTAACAGGTGCAAAAGCCTGCTGCGCGTAGAGCTGGGTTTTAGGAAGCGACGCTCTCACGGCGACCACACCACAGTGGACAAGCCCGACCGTCTCGTTGGTGGCGCTCGGGGAAGTGAGGGGCGGGGCGACTCTTAATGGACAGTGGGGGGTGGATGGGGGTGGTCACCAAAGTCTTCTCCGGGGAGGCGACGGGCACAGAGACGCGGAGGTAGAGCAGGAACAAGCCATGCAGATACTTGGGGGAGTTAGCTGGGCAAATAGAGCAGCCAGTGCAAAGGCCCTGCGGGGGGCTGTGGCTGTTCCAGGACTAGCCGGAGGCAGCGGGCCTGGAAAGGGCAAGAAGGGACAGCAAGGCGGAGTGGGACAGAGAGCAGGCCCCCTGGGGAGGGAGTGGCGCGGGGGGCGCATCTCTGCTCTCAGGTCTTTGGTTTTGACTCCGGGTGAAATGAGAGACGCGGGGGGGTTGGAGCCACACGTCGGGAATGACTTACGTTGCTTTTAAAAGGCCTCTCTGGGGGCTGTGTGACTAGCTGGGGCCTGGCCGGGCAAGGGCAAAGCTGGGAGACTCTCGGGAGGTACTGGGGCGGCCCGGCAGAGGCGAGGGTGGCTCTGACCAGGCAGCGGAAGTGGTGACAGGTGACGGGACTCACACGAGTCTCAGGAGAGCAGGGCAGGATTTGCCAAAGGATCAGACGCCGGACACGAAGGACTGAAGAGCATCAGGTCAGACCTCATATTGTTGCTGATTATGGAAGGGGCGCAGGAGTGTCGGTTTTGTTCGCTCCGGCGCTCCTGACACCCAGCGTGGCACTTGGCACGTTGTGACGCAGAAGACGTTTTATGAGAGGCATCCCTTCTCTCCTGTCTGCTGCCTGGAACGTGGGTGTGATGGCTGGAGCTCCAGCAGCCATCGTGGACCATCAGGTGGTGTCGTTCAGAAGCTGCCTATTAAGGGCGGTGGAGCAAACAGAAGGAGCCAGAGTCCCTGATGACCACGGAGCCTGCATCCCAGCCCTCGGTTGCTCATCCTCAGGATTCTTTCACACAAGGGAGAAATACATTTGTTTCCTTTGGTTTACTCCGCTCTCTGTTCCTAGTAACTGAATGCAATGCTCACCTGATTTAATTCTATATCCAGTTGTTTGTTCTTTCTGCAAACAAGGTTGCAGCGGAGTTGTGTCGAGGTTGACACAACTTTGTCTTTCTGGCCCTCAATTCTCTTCTCTATGACAACCGGATAAGAAGAGGTCTGTGTCAATAGAGCGATCCAGCAGAATACAATAAACGTTGGCTTCTTGGGGCACCCGGATGGCTCAATCGGTTGAGCGTCTGGCTCTTGACTTCATGATCTCGCCGCTCATGAGTTCCAGCCCCACGTCGGGCTCTGTGCTGGGAACACGGAGCCTGCTTGGGACTCTCTCTCTTTTTCTGCCTCTCTCTGCCCCTCCCCCACTCACTCCGTCTCCG
The DNA here is from genome assembly GCF_022837055.1 of Prionailurus viverrinus. Classification (NCBI taxonomy): domain Eukaryota; kingdom Metazoa; phylum Chordata; class Mammalia; order Carnivora; family Felidae; genus Prionailurus; species Prionailurus viverrinus. Next base: position 6,213,521 of record NC_062563.1, read on the forward strand.
TCTCCCTAAAAATCAATAAATCAACTCACAAAAAAATAAATAAAGGTTAGCCTCTCTTCTTTTCTCCACGAGTAAACTAAAACTTTAGAACCAGGAGCATCTGGGTTACATGAAGTTACAAATTGGATGACACGACATCCTCTCCGGAAGTGCGGCTCAAACTTTTTTCATCGACGGTCTCCTGGGGAAACTTGTTTCTAATGACCCTCCTCCTGAGACTTACTGCCACAGATCTACTGTATACGTGTTTCTGCCCCATGGCCTTTTGGAAAGCTACACGCCGCTGTAATCTCGAAGATGGTTTTTACCGCATTCACGCTGCGGTCCCTCCTGGGAGTGCACGACTTAGAGCGGGGGTTAGCAAACGTTTCCCACGAAGGGCCAGGTAGTAAATATTTTCGGCGTTGGGCAAGCGAACGTGGCTGGGTGCCACTAAACCTGTCTTTGTGGATGCTGAAATGTCAATCTCGTCCACTTTTCATGTCGCAAGATCCTCTTCCTTAGGGTTTTTTTTTTTCCTGACCATTTTACCAAAGCAAAAAGCCGCGTTTAGCTCACGAGCTCTACAAAAACAGATGGCCTGCCGTGGTTTGCCGCCCATCGCTCTGGACTGGCACTGTCCGATCGAAACCCAGTGTTGGCCACCGATGCAAGTCAGTTCTGTATCATTTAGGTTTTTCCGGTAGCCACGATAAAAAGTAAAAAGAAACGATTGAGCTTAATTCTTTTTTTTTTTTAATTTTTTTTTCAACGTTTTATTTTATTTTTGGGACAGAGAGAGACAGAGCATGAACGGGGGAGGGGCAGAGAGAGAGGGAGACACAGAATCGGAAACAGGCTCCAGGCTCCGAGCCATCAGCCCAGAGCCCGACGCGGGGCTCGAACTCACGGACCGTGAGATCGTGACCTGGCTGAAATCGGACGCTTAACCGACTGCGCCACCCAGGCGCCCCGATTGAGCTTAATTCTAATAACAAACGTAACCCAACATATGCCAAATATTACCATTTCAACGTGCAATTATTGCTAAAAATTATGGGTCGGTTGAGTGGCTGCGGAATTAGACACCCCTGGCCTAAAACTAGGAGCTTCACTTTACCCAAGCAAACGGACGGTTCCGGTTGGATAGGTGAGCGCAGGGCAGAACGGAAAAGACGAGGTCAAAGGAGACGGGAACCGAGCCCCGGCCACGCAGGGCGATGGCTAAAGAGCCTGACTCAATTTCAGAGGCAATGTGAGCCATAGACGGTTCCGAAGGGAGGGAGTCACGGGCTCAGATTTGCCTCCTCGGAAACCGGGCAAGGAGACCGTTTAGGAAGCAGCTGCGGTCGTTCGGCGGCATTTAAAGATCTCACCGTGGGTCGTGCTTCACTCTTCCTGTGGGTGGAGTGTATTTTTTTTTAATATCCATTTGATGCATTTGACAAGGCAGTAGCCCTCACCTCCCCCAGCGTAGCATCCGACCATGGCCCCTGAGACCCCTCGGTTTGCATTAGAGGAGCTGGGAAACCGGAGGGCGCGTCCAACTGCCCCCTTCCTCTCCGTGCCCCTGTGGAGCCGGGCTGGGCTCGTTGCTAAACTCGGCCCTCACGAGGCCCCGGCGTCCAGAACAAAAGCCCCAAACCATTTCCAGTAATGCAATTTCATGCTCTGAAGTCTTTCACCACCCTTGGAGCCTTTTGATTCCAAAAAGAGCATGTTCTGGGGAAAGACAAAACAAAGTTCAGCATTTCTGTTTAGTTCCAGTAAGCTCTTTGAAAAGTCCCAGCCCTCTTTCTGACAACTGCACTTCCTTTGTGAGCTGCTGCTCACCAGACCTAATTGGGCTTTTTCTTCCTCCCCCTCTGTTAAAAATGAGTTTCCTTGGCTGAAAACTTTTTTAAGAAAATTATTAATCCTCCTCGCCTTTCCTTACCGCTTGGATTCCAACAGAACCCTGGCTTGTTCTCACTCTTTTCTGAAGCCGAGGAACCGGGCCGGGGGGGTGGGGGGGACGGGAGGGGACGAGCAGAGGGCTGGGGTGCCACGCTCTTGTGGCTCTCTTGGCTTCTGACGCATGGGCCCTGGGAACAGCCCAACGTCCCTCCACGGGGCTCTGGATCAACAAGCTGCGGTCCATACGTACAAAAGAATATTACTGAGCCTTCCAAGGGGGGAGATGCTGACCCACCACGACATGGATGAGCCTTGAGGACGTTATGCTCAGTGAACCCACCGGACACCCGAAAAGACGAACACCGCACGATTTGCCTTCCGCGCCGTAGCTCGGAGGGGCCGGTCTGTAGACACAGAAAGAAGGCTGGGCGCCGGGGCTGACGGAGGAGACGAGACGGGGACTTTGTGCTCCACGGGTACCGAGCTTCGCTCCGGGAAGATCCCACGTTCTGGAGGCCTAACCCTAACCCTAACCCTAACCCAACAACGTGGATGTGCCTGATGCCGCGTAAACACGGCTGAAATCGTTGGCGAGCCTCGCATCCCGCGTGGTTGTCGAGCCGCCACGGTGAGCGCCTGAAACGGACACTGTGAGTCGATGACATCCCGGCGAAAGCAGATCTGTTCTACGGGGACAACGGTGAATCTTACGTTAGGCGCACGGGCCCACGATTTTGCTCTTCACCAAGTCGTCCGCCCTTGCCAAGCTTCCCCCCGCCCGGAGAGGCGAATGTAGCGCAGGGCTTACCTTCTGGAGAGTCGCCTCTCTTAGGGGTAAGTGCAGGGGGCTGGTGGCGATGACTGTCGAAAGTGGTTATCGTAGACGCGATGGTCTTCTTCTCGCGAGAGATCCTCATTGGAGGTTTTCCTTGAAGCCTCCCCCACAACACACACACACACACACACACACACACACTCACGCACTCACACCGTGTCAGCCACGTGGGTGGGTAGACCTAGTTCCGTCTCCATATCCAGGGCTGGGCACACCTGACCCAGGTCCGGCCGCTCATCAGAAGCCACTCATTGGGTACGCTCTTAGGTGTAGGAATGGGTACAGGGAACCCACCCGACCGGCTGCCCACCCAGTGGTAAGCACAGCCTCCTTCAGGCCTGCCGAAAGGATAGGATAGAGGGCTGCGCCTGCTTGTAATCATAAAGGACAAAGAGACAAAAGATAGAGAGGCATCAAGTCCTGATGATACCATCTGAGCCCCCTGGATCCAGCCATGCCTGAAGCCATTCCTCTTTTACCTTTCAGGGACCAGAGCCAAAGAAGTCACTGTTTTGCTTAAGCCGGTCTGAACTGAGTTTCTGTGCTGACGACTAGCAAAGTCCTGACGGAGTTCCTTTCAACAACCCTTTGGGATGGGCATCGTTACCACCTTTCCCTGTTTTACACGTAGGAAACCGAGGCTCAAAGCACTGAAGCAATCTGCCGAAGATCACCCAGGTAGAAAGGAATGGAATCAGGACGTCTGTCCCGTGTGGCCTCGTGGGATGATGCAAGGAATCACAGAGCGGGACGGACGATGTCTTGCAGCCCTGAACCCTTTCCCACTGTGCCCCTGCCCTTCTCTGTTCCTGTTTCTTTTTTCTTACTTCCCTTGTCTTCACTGCATGATCTTCTCCGGCTCACCCCTCCCTGGTCCTTGCTCTGGATTTGCGTTCTTCCTTTCCTGACCTGTTTTCTCCACCATCTGACCTCGGGAAGTCCCATTCTGTGTCCCGCTGGCTCTTGATGTCAGAGGGGAAGCAGGCAGGAAACCCTCCTCTGCGTATCAGAGATTCTCAAGCCCTCCCAGCCCCAAACTCAGAGATGATCCAGGGCAGGAGAAAGGCAGGGTGTGAGGGACAAGAAGCCATATCGCTTAGGAAGTAACAGAAGGTCAAACTCAAAATGCTTTGAACAGTAGGGGGTTTGTTATGTCACAGAAATAGGGCGGGCACAAGAGTGGATCATCAGCGTCTCGCAACACAGGGACCCAGCTTCTCTCTCTCTTCCGGTCACTCCCTCAAGCTCACAAAATGGCTGCAGTTGCCCACGCATTACCTCCTCACAGAACCTCATCTAGAGGCAGAAAAAGCCTGTAACCTCTTCGTAATTTTCTTTCGAAATCAGAGAAACTTCCCCAGAAGTTACCTCCGTAAATGTCCCCTTACTTCTCATTGGCCAGGAGTGGGTCCCAAATCAACCCCCTCAAACCAATCCTGCCAACTGCGATGGGCTTATCAGACAAGTCGCGATTTACCAGAGTGACCCGGTGCCTGTGGGTCTGTGACAACAAGCCCAAAACTTGGTGGCACAAAACACCATTTGTCACGATCACGGATTCTACGAGTGGAGAATTCAGACAGCACTGAGGGGCCAGCCTGGCTCTGCTTCAGGATGTCTGGAAGGTCGGGGGCTGGAGTCGGCTGGTTCAGCCATGTCTGGTGGGCGATGAGGACCAGGAAACAGACTCTGCCGCTTTATGGGGCGAGGCAACGTACCGGAAGAACACATGAGACCAGGTATCTGGGAAAATATCAGAGTTGGGACCTGCCTCCCCTGCAGCAGAGCCTCACTTGTGGGGTGCTCTCGGTCGGGAGGAAGACAGGTGAATGACTGTGGTGTCCGCTAAGGAAAGGGACATGATTTGTGCACCGGGCTCCGGCCACAGGGACCTTCTTGCATTCTGTCAATATGCCAAGTTCTTGCTGCCTCAGGACCTTGGCACCTGCTGTTCCCTCTTCCTGGAATACACTTCTTCCCATTCCTTACCTGTCTGATTCCTCCCCTCTTCCCAAGGGCAGCATCAGGGGCATTTCCCGAGACACTCTGGCTGACCTCCAGCTCCAGTCAGGTCCCCTTTCTAGAATCGCCCGGAGCATCACCCGCCACTCTCACGGCCTCCTCACAGAAAGAACACATCACCGGGGGTGTACAGGCTCGTGGTTACAGGTGTGGCCTCTGGAGCCAGGAGCCTGGGGCTCAACTCCGGGCTCCGCTCCTCGCGAGCTGTGTGGCCTTGGGCAAGTCACGGCGCCTCTCCCAGCCTCAGTTTCCCAAATGGAAATAACCGGAATCAGGCCACCACACTGGGTTTTCACGAAGACCAAACGGGTGCCCAGGTCCTCCCTGCTCTGCGTCTAATGCCTCCTCCCTCTCCCTTGGCAAGCTAGGTGGGGGTCCCGTGTTACTCACCTCGCTGTGCTCAGTCGCTAGCCTGGCCCAGCGACCCGCACGATGTCAACAGTCCGACACTTCAAACGGCGGGGGCCGAGGGGGTAAGTGGAGGCACGTCCCCCCTTTACGAGCCGGTGGGCTCCCCGACTTCTACAGCGCACCTCGGACTTACTGCCCCTTCGGGTGGGGGATGCGGGCGGAGGCCGGAGAGCGAGGGGGCGGGGCTCTTCTCGCCCCGCCCCCCCCCCCCCCCCCCCCCAGCACACGGAAGCGACGGCAGACGACCCCGCCCGACCCGCCATAAAACGAGGGAAGAAGGCTCTCTCAGCAAACAAGTTCTTCCACAGGGTGAAGGTTTGCGAAACGGGCAGATAAGCATCTGCGCGGAACCAAGGATCGCACTCCTCCCGGCCCGCCCTCCCGCTCCTCCCCCACGCGCCTTCCCAGGCCAGACAACCCGCAGGCTGTGCCGGAAGCCCGGGGAGCAGGTGCAGGGAGAGCCTGGGACACGAGGCTGACGCCCCTCCTCCCACCCCCCTGCAGGCCTGAGAGGCTGCAGTCCCCAGGGATGGGAGGGCCAGCACGTCCCTTCTCCGATCCAAAGCCTTTAACTGAGCAGCTACTGTGTGCTCAGCGCTCGAGGCCTGCGGACCCGTCAGTAGGCCACCGGGGGAGACCGAGGACGGATAAGCGCTCACCCGACGAGAACGCCGGAGAGCCTGGCCGGGAGTAACCGCGGTCGCCTTTGCCCCGGCCCACGGCCACCCCGGCCGCCTCCTCCCCGCCTCGGGCTCCCGCTCTGCCTTGGACCGAACCCGTGGCGTTGAACCGCCTCCCCGCCACTGCTCCGCGCAGGAGATCTTCCTGTTCCCCGGAGGTGAGAGAAATGAAGAGCGGAAGCTCTCAAGAGCGGTGGCGGGCACGTTAATGCCACCTCCCCCGCCCCTTCGTCTGTCAACCAGTGGTTAGGAGAAGCCCAGGCACTGTGGTCCCGTTTTGCAGATGAATAAATAGAGGCTAAAGGTGCAGGGGTGTTTTGGAACCAGAGACTCACATCCAGTTGGAGAGGTGGCTGGAGGACAGGAGTTATTCCAGAGGGAGCCGGTGAGCCCCTGAGGTCATTCGTCAAGTGAGCGAGAGGCATGGAGGAGAGTCAGAGCTCCCGGGGTCGAGTCTGGCCGAAGGGGTTTCAGAATCTCTGCGAGGGGCAAGGGGTGCTCCTGGAGCGGTGCTCCCGAGGGGTGCTCAGGAATCAGGGGTGGCAGGGCAGGTGGGCTTGTCCGAAGACTGTGCTTCGGAGAAAGCCCTTTGTACTTAGAGAGTATGTTCATTAGCGGAGGCCAGAGGGAGGTGCCGGTGTGAGTGTGCATGGTACCACAGACATGGGTGCTGGGGAGTAGGGTGTGGGGTCTTTGGGAGGCCCTCATTCGGCCTCCCGCGCTGACCGGCGCCAGTGTGTATGATTATCCATCGCCCCAAGGAGGACTTTTCTGTTGTTTCCAGTTTTCCCTGCTTGATTAGGAGTTTCTCCCTTCTAGCCCTTTCTCTCGGTGGGCGGCCAGGGAACACCCTTCTCAGCGCCTCCTGCTTAGCGCACAGAAGGGGCCGCCCTGTGTGCCCAGAGGCCTCGGCCAGCTGGTAGGGGTGAGTGCCTGCCCGCCGGGCACTGCCCTGACGAGGAAACCGTCCGCCCACAGCTCGAATGAGAAAGTGCCAGCGTCTTCTCTAAAGCAGCAGAAAAGAGAGCCCAGGGCGTCGGGGGGTCAGCGCCAGCGGCCACATCCCTGTGACCGTCTTTTACTGCTCCAAATCCTCCAATGAGCAAGGTGACCAAAAACCAGTCCTGGGCCTTGAACATCAACCCCCTTGAGAGTCACAAAACTCCCTTCCCTGCAAAATACAGATTTTCACAAGGAAGAATTAAGAGGCTGTGGAAACTTCTCCTCATCCGGCTGGGGGTTACAATTCCCTTCTGCACACTGGAGTCGGCCGGGCGTGTCCACGGCACATTTGATCCCGTCCCTCCCGCGAGGCAACGTCGTAAATGGCTCGCCATGGTTCCCGGATGAACCACATCTCTGGCGCGGTGTGCACGCGTGTGTCCAGTGTGCCCCAAACAGGCCATTGCGGCCGTTGTCCGGTGTGACGGGCGACAGCCTCTCCCTGCGCCCTGAGAATGTCTGGCTGGGCCCCCTCCGAAGCCCCTCTCTAGGGACACCCACTTTCCCACCCCCCAGACCCTCCCTCGGTTCTTCAAGGATCCTCTTCCGGGCCTCAGGACGCTCACACATTCTGTTCCCTCGGCCCAGCATGCTCTTCCAGGTGCTCCTCACCTGGCTCACGTGGGGCCGTCCAGCCTCTGAGAGGAGGCGTGTCTGACCCACAGTAAGGTGGTCCCCGCCACGCCCGCCACACAGCCGACGTGGCCGCAGGACCCTCCTCCCAGGCACTCTCCGGTTCAACGCCCGTCTCCACTGGCTGCCAGCCGGATGTCGCAGGCGCAGGACGTGGCCTGCGGTCCCAGCTGCACAGAGCCTGGCGCATGGGAGAGGCTCACTTTGTGGAGCCGAGGAATTACGATCTGGGGAGAATTGGAGGGGGGGTGCTGTGGACCAACCCTGGGTTTCCCACCCCGGTGCCTCCTCCTGAAGAGCTTCGCGCCCCGTGTCCTCCGTGCAGAAGAGCTTGGCTCTCTTCCCATCAGGGTCACCGCAGAGCTCCGTGTCCCGGAAATACTGAGGGCCTACTATGTGCCGCGTGCACCGCTGGGCCCTGGGGAGACACCGCGGCGAGCAGTTGGGAGACGTGGGTCCTGGTCGCCGCGAGTCTGTGCCCTTCAGACCTCGTTGGCGGCGTCTCTCCCGCTTCTCCCCGCGCGGAGCCTGGTCCCGGGCAGAGGCTTTTTGATGAATGCGACTGGATTCAGGGGACCCGGGACTGGCCGACGCTAAAACTCACCCTGCCTCTCATGCCGTCCGGCGAGGTCCCCTCGGCCTTGACCCCGAATTCCAAATACCCACACCCGGCGACCGCTTTAGGGGTGGGTGTGAGCGTGTGTTCGTGAGAGGGTGTGTGAGCGTGTGTGTGCGCACGTGTGCGGGTGTCTATGGTGCGGACCTGTTTTCCAGGCTACCAGACGGGTCTGGGTTGTGAACGGGCCAGTCGTGACCCCAAAGGGAGAGAAGGACAGCGGCCTTTGTCCTGAACAGAGACTGGCCTGTAGGAGTTGAATATTTTACAGAGCTCATTTGGGGGTGGGGGTGGGGGGTGGGCAGCGACCCTGTCCCTCGTCCCCACTGCCGACACCTCTCCTGAGACTTCATACGTGAATGACGATGTGGTTGCCTAAGTACTGACCCCACGGAAGGCGGGATGTTTTCTAAACCGTATTTGATCCAATTGTCTAGATTTTACGTACACCATTATTTCCCAAATGTGGAAACACAGGCTTTTCTGGAAGAGGGCTGGCCAGCTTGCCTTCGATGAGCGGGATTTAAATCAGCAACATTTAAGGAAAAGGACCAAGGACAAGGAGCGATTAATCAACACGTTCCCGCTGCCCACGTACCTGGGACGGCACGTGTGGTGTGAAAGCAGCTGAATCTCTCATTACCGTGTTATAAACTTCCCAAACTGGGGTGATTTGGCATTAGTTTCCTCCTCGGTCACGTGGGGGTGCTGGTAGCTCTTCAAACAACTCTCAGGGCTTAAAAGAAATACGGTGAAACCTTGGATCGTGAGTAACTTGTTCCGCGAGACGAGCAAATGTTTCTCACAAACTTCAACTTGATAAAGGAGTGGTGTTAAGGCAGTGATGCCAGACGTCACGTGATCACAGCTGAGCCAACGGGCTCGCTCGCTCGCTGTGGGACTGTGGGTGGCCGACTCCCATGCTCGGACGCCCCGTCTCAGGCCAAGGTGACCACTGGCGAACTCCCGGATCTGCACCGAGACCTGCAGCAAGAGGTTACGGAGATCTCGTCTGCAGAGGAGGAGGAGGAGAAAAAGGCGGAGGCACCCCTCGCCTCAAATGAGATCAGGGAGACGTGTAACATGTGGGAAACGGTGCACGATTTTGCAGGAAAGCACCACCCGGATGAGGCTGCAGCAGTGTGAGTGACGAATATATCTATACGTGTATATATACGTGTGTGTGTGTGTGTATATGCATATCTGTGTGTGCACGCAGGCCCAGAATACACCCAGGAATACAAGCGTGCATGCTCACTTACCACTTAGCAATGTACCCGGCTTGCAGCAGTCTCCGCGATGAGGGATGGTTGTTATTTCTATCAGAAAAAAATTTAACCAAGTCTCAGAACCATGGCTTTGGAGTGCTAATGGTGTTTTCGCTGATGGGCATTTTTCGGAATGAAAAACGGTCCATCTGGGCACTCCTCCAAATCCCACTGCGGTTCCCAGGGGCCGTTTAAAGACCACCCCGGGGACGGGCGGCCTGTGGGACCGTGGGCCCAGGGGAGGCAGGTGCCAGGCTCCCAAGAGCAGGCTTTGGCAGTGTTACCATCCCGAGTCTTGCCGGAATCCACTCGGCTGCCCTCATCTGACCCTCTTCTGTCCCGCACCTCCGGGCCCTGTGCGGCCACCCCCGGGCCCCAGCTGTCTGCTCCTGTTAGCATGTCCTTCTGCAGCCGAGTCGCCGGAGCGGACTGAAGGCCCTGTCAGTCCCTTTGCCACTGCACTGAGCTGGCGGATGAGTCACTTCTGATCTCTCACCCCCCTCGCTTGCAAATCGAAGCTGTCAGCGCTTGACTCAAAACACTGCCAAGGGGGCCGTCCACGGGGAGGCAGGTGCCGTCAGGGCAGCGGGCCTGTTGCCAAGGGGACCGCGGCCCCCAACCCCGCTGGTAGGGTCCCGTCCCGGCCCCCAACAAAGGCTCTGGCCAATGGCACCCTCTTAGGGAGCACGTGATGGAGGCATCACATTTACAGGCAGGACGCATCGCAGGTGAGTCAGTCTCATCGCGGTCGAAAATTCTTCCCCGTCACTGGAGCCGCTTTCTCAGTCACCCCCTCCTTGGCCAAACAAATCTCTTCATGTGCCTTTAAGTCTAAAAATCACATTTAAATATTTGATTCCCTGCCATGAGCCGAGGGGGGAAAGACTCTCCTGATGGATGCTCCGACGAGCTATTCGGGGAATGTCCCCTCGCTATTCACCCGGCACGATTGTGGACAAGCCTCTCCCCACTCATGCGCTTTCGAGAAAGAAAAGCAAATAAAATGCCAAGGAGCTCAAAGTGTGCGGGCTGCTGGCAGGGAGGAAGGTGCACAGTTCACAAAGAAGTCGCTGAATGATCTATTTTATCCAGATTGTGTCTGTTGATTTTACGCAGGGACTTTTTTTTTTTTTCCTTTCAGTAAACATCATTACATGGCAATGTGTGTTTTCATTTCTTTCTGGAGAAATGAAAGATGTTTGTAACCAAAGAGATAAAATGACCAGGCTTCTTTCCCCGCCCCCTTTCTCCTCCTTCTCTCTCCCAAGGGACACCGTCAGGGAGAAATAAACCCAAATGCCCACAGCTCCTATTCCTTCCCTGGACCCACAAGGTCCCACAGTGTCACTGTAGGCAAGAAGAAAGCTCCAAGTGGCAGGTGGATCAATTCAAAAACTGTCCCCAAGACTTCACAATGAGATGCCATGCCAGGACATCCAGCAGTTAGCTTTCTGTTCACTTAATCCTAGCGGCCACGCGTAAGATTTCCATCCTCTACCAAAAATCATCCCAAAGCATGTATCGCATTATTAAAATTGCACGACTGAGCAGAAAATCCATAGGGAAAGCTGATATTTCTTTTTCCTGTATTCGATATGGCTGGAAGTATTTTTCTCTTTCCTTCTCTTTTTTTTTCCTGACGCGATGTTCTCGATGGTGATTAGACTCCATACTCACGCTGCCTGGCAAACTGTCGGCCTGCTCCCGGCCACCCGCTCCCGGCCGGCCGCAAGAGCCCCCGGGAGCACGTACCCACCCCGGGGACTCGCACAAACCCCCAAAGAAACAAGTAGGAGGCTGTGGGTGGCAAATGGCCGCGAATAATCTAAATGGTCAGGCAGGTGCAACCACACGAGGAAACAGAAGAAAGCCTCAGGGAAACAAAATGTATTATACTCCCAAACTCCCGAGACAGGAAGCACGGCGCCCCACCCACGCGGGGCCACACGGAGAAGCACCTGGTGGTCAGGAGCCAGGGGGTGTGCCTAGGCCAGGACCTCTACCAGGATTTCCACAGGAAAAGCAGGCCAGGGCAGGCAGAGCAGCTTACGACTGGCCAGTCTGAATACTTCTAGAAGGTTCTGGGCTGTCGGAGCCATCTCTGAGGGTCCTGGTACCTGACCCTGGGACGGTCCATTGCCTCCTGGAGTGCAGGAACCAAACGGACGAGGCAAGACCCCGGATTGGTGAGTTTGCTTACGAAAGCCTGCTCTTGGCAGGAGGGGGGCCCTTTGCCCTCTAGAAGCCGGCTCCCCCGGGGAGGGCCATCTCTCCCCAGCCAGAAAGGATTTTTAAGATGTCAAAAGGTAAAAAAAATCTATATACAATGCGATGTGCAAGCAAATGCTACAAGCTGAGATTTGTCAATACGTGGCAAGACTTTGAAGGAAGAAGAAAGAGGTGATGATGATGATGAAGAAGAAGAAAGAAGAAAAAAGAAAGAAAAGAGACGAAGGAGGAAGAGGAAGGAGGAGGAGGAAGGAGGAGGGGACTTATCGAGTGTTTACGGAACAACAGCTCTGTTCTCGGAGCTTTGGGTACCTCAGCTAACCTGTAGAACACCAGTAAGAAGAACCTATTTCCACTCCTAATCTACAGATAAGAAATTGTGGCTTACATAATAACTGCTTAAGTAGCCCATGGTTCTGAGCGTCAGTGTCCTGGGCCAGGCTCTGCTGGGCAGTGCGGCTGACCTTGGCCGGGCTCATCCATTTCTCGGTAGCTTCCCCCAGGTAGCGCAGCGACTCTGCTCCTGGGGTTGACCGGCTGTTGGCTGGGAGGCAGGAGCGATGGGTTATCTGCCTCTCATCACCCAGCAGGCTAGTCGGGGCCTTCTTCCGTGAGGGTGGGAGCAACCGTGTGTGTGTCGCTGCCCGGTCGGCCAAAGCAAGTCGCGTGGCCCACCCAGATCCATGGCGGGGCGGTGGGGGAGGGGGCACCCTTTATGGAAGTCACTGCAAAGTCACACACCGCAAAGGGGCACAAATACGGGATGAGAAGAATCGGTGGCTGTTTTTGGCGTCACCACGTAGATGCAACCAAAAATAGACACCCTGAGAAAGATGGAACAAATGGTAGATAGATAATGGGGAGCTCCTCAGGGCCAGCCTTCGGCCCCACCCTAACGGGTGAGGGACAGTCTGCACCCCCTTCCTCTGGGCCATCTCCAGCCACGTTCCAGCCAGCGTCCTCACGCGATTCCTTGCTCCTCCTGGTCTCCCCCTCGCCAGGCAAAGACCTTGTTAAGCCATCAACAGCAACTGAGACCCCTGACGGCTTCTTCCTTCCGTGGCTCCTCCTGGCTTTCCTCCTACCTCGCTGGCAAACTTCTCCGTCTCCTTTGCAAACTTATGTCCTGCTATCCAGAAACCTCACGTATTTCTTTCCTCCCCCTCCGACCTCTGGTCTGGGTTCCGTCTTTGTATGTCCAACTGCCTGATTGCTTCCTCTCCTCTTTATTTGGCGAGCTCAAGATAGCGTAGCAGCTGTTGCCAGAGGGTCAACAAGCCCAAATTTAGCCATGGACTTTTTTTCCAAAAGCCATTTCTGTAGCTCGCGATTCTATAGGTCATCGGCCTAGGCTGGCATCAGCCGGAGGGTTCTTTTGATCTTGGCCGAGGTCAGCTGGCTGGTCCAGGACGGGCTCAGCTAGGATGACCCCTCCTGCTCCACGTGGCCTGTCGTCCAACGGGCTGGCCCAGGCCCGTCCCCTGGGAGGCTCTGGAGAGCGTTAGGACAGTGAGCACGAATATGCCGGGATCCCGGGCTGGAAGCCGGTAGGGTGTCCCTTCTGCGGCATCCCAGAGGTCAAACGTGTCACAAGGCCAGCCCCGGGATGCGGAAATCAGCCCTCCTTCCTCCCCTCGACGGAGGAACTGCAAAGTCACATTGCGAAGGGGCGTGCGCACAGGGAGGACGAGAATTGGGGCCATTTTTGCTTCCGAGACCGGACGAGATCAGGCGCATTCAGAGTGGCACGGCTGTAGCCTAAGGGGGCCATTTGGGGAAGCGATGGACCGCAGGCACCTCAAAGTCAACAGGTTCAGGGCTGAACTTGGGATCTTCCCCCCAGACCTGCACCTCTACCAGCATCCACATCCCAGTCCGCTTTCACAGCAAAGGGAGAAACGTGGGAGTTATCCCTGACCCCTCTCCCCTCGCTCTCCAGATCAAATGCATCATCTCTAAACGCCCTTTGCACCCGTTCCCCGTCTCCAACCTCTCGTCCCCCAGGCTCAGATGCCAGCATCTCGTCCCACGGCCTCAGGAGCCTCCTAACCGACCTCCTCGGGCCCACGGCGACTTTCCCTGCACGTCGTGCGAGCCGCGGCCATTGTCCTCTTTCTAAGGAACCCATCAGATTCTGCCGCTTTCCTGCCAGAAGGCTGGCAGTGGCTTCCTGTCCCCGCATCCTGGCCTCGTGCCTGGGAGATCTGGCCCAGCCCACGCCAGGACCCAGGTCCTGATGCTCCATGCACACAGGTCTTCTTTGTACCCCTGGGGCTCGGCGGACCAAGGAGCGTGGTGTCCTCCAGCAAAGATGTGCGTAAGTCCAGTCCTGCGGATGTGACCTGATTCGGAGGAAGGGTCTTTGCGGGTATAACGAAGTTAAAGACCTCAAGGGGAGACCGTCCTACTCAATCCAATGGCTTGTGTCTTTGCAAGAGAGACAAGAGAGCTATCTGAGACTCAGAGACACACAGGGGAGGAGGCCACCTGAAGGCAGAGGCAGAGGCTGGAGCTCTGTGTCTTCAAGCCAGGGACCTCCAAGGACTGCCAGCGGCCACCAGAAGCTGGAGGAGCGAGGAAGGATGCTTCCCCCAGGGCCTTCAGAGGCCACGGAGCCTTGCTGACACCTTGACTTTGGACTTCTGGCCTGCACAGCTGGGAGAGAATGAGTACCCCTTGCTTTAAAATACCAAGGTTGTGGGGCGCCTGGGTGGCTCAGTCGGCTGGGCGTCCGACTTCGGCTCAGGTCATGATCTCGCGGTCCGTGAGTTCGAGCCCCGTGTCGGGCTCTGTGCTGACGGCGCGGAGCCTGGAGCCTGTTTCGGATTCTGTGTCTCCCTCTGTCTCTGTCCCCTCCCCCACTGATGCCCTGTCTCTCTCTGTCTCAGGAACAAATAAACATTAAAGACCTGCATATCAAGATAATCCCTTCTTAAAAATAAAATAAAATAAAATAAAATAAAATAAAATAAAATACCAAGGTTGTGGGAATGTGTTACAGAAGCCCAGGAACCTGCTTCCCTCAGCCTGTCATGCGCCCATCGGGGTCTTTGCCACGTGGTCCTACTGCCCGGAAGACACGGCCCCAGCCCCTTCCCCTGCTTGACTCCCGTTCTCCTTCTTCTCTGGACTCCGCGATGACTGCCTCCGGGGAGCCTCTTCTAACCTCCCTCCTCCTGGGAAAGCCCTTCTGTGAACCCCCCCCCCCCCCGCCCCCAGCACCCTTTCTCCCTTCTCATAGGACTGTGGTACTTGTCATTTTATGTATGTCTTGACTAATGCCTCTGTCTGTCTCCCAAACCCCACTGCAGCCCCCGAGGGAGCAAAGACGGCCTCCGTTTTTCATTCGCCCCTGCAACTCCAGCCTCACACTTTAATAGGCGCTCCATGAAGACGCACAGAATGAAAACACGATGTAACCTTCGGTCTTGCAGGAAAACATCGGTAAAGCCCGAGGTAAAATAACTTGGTCAATAAATGGGGCAAAATGAGGTCACCCAGACGTCCCACTTGGCAGGTAGGAGTGAGGGGATGCGGGGCAGGGGGGCACCCAGCCCTCTGTCCTGGGGAACCTCAGGACCGCGATCCTCCCAGAGCCCGGGGGGCAGCGGGCCAGGAGCAGCTGTGCTATCTCAGAACTGCTCTGCATACAGATCGGCTGTGTGCACACAGCTTCCTCTCCTTATCAACCCGCCGTGACAGAGGTGCAATTGAAACTCCAGTGGACCCGTTCCAGAAACCCAGTCTGGGTAGAAAACGTGCCAAAACAGAAGCGGCCACGGCTGGGGAAGCAGATGGCTAAAGGAGTCTGTCCTCCCCCCATGGAGGCAAGAAAGGTCCTGGGCCAGACAGGGTCAGGGCCCCCCTGTGCTCTGGGAAGAATTATTTGGTGGCAGTTAGTGAGTCAACAAAAAAAATGAAGGCCCACTGTGTGCCAGGCCCCATAGTAGGGGCGGGAGAAGCAGGAGTGAACTCACTAAACTCCCAGCGCAAAGAAGCCATCAGATACCCACAATGAATTATGCCAGTAAATGAATAAATTACGGTTGGGACAAGGGTATGAAGCAGAGACACAGGGTGCCAGGAAAGCATATAATAGGCGTATCTGACCTGGTCTAGGGAATCAGGGGAAGCTTCTAGGAGGAAGCGAAATTCTAGCCAACACTTAAAGGCCATCTTCAGGGACCTCTATTCCGCCTACCGCAAGAGGCAGTCAATGTCCGTTGTTCGCATTCAAAGGATTCCGGATGTTACGGCAAAGGTTACAAACCCAAGGTCTAAAGATATTTCATTTTGTTTGTAATTTGAATTAGGCCTAAGGAGGGGCTTGAAGCCCCTAGTTCACTGAAACGCTGGGTCTCTTTGCTTTTAGTTACTTAAGTTGCCTGCCTAAACCCCCAGTCCCTAGGTTTGTTCTCCCTGTAGTCAGTTCACAGCTATGGAGTGGGAAAATTGACCCCAGGTCACTACGTGAATGTTTAAAGACTGGGCAGATGGATACAGTGGAATCTGTGTCCCTCTAGGCAACTCCAGGGGAAAATAGAAGGATGTATCTAGATAGAAGGAGGACAGATGGATGGATGGATGGATGGTTGGATGGACAGACGGACGGACGGATGGATGGATGGATGGATGGTTGGGTGGACAGACGGACAGACGGATGGATGGATGGATGGATGGTTGGATGGACAGACGGACGGACGGATGGATGGATGGATGGATGGTTGGATGGACAGATGGACGGACGGATGGATGGATGGATGGATGGATGGATGGATGGTTGGATGGACAGATGGACGGACAGATGGATGGATGGATGGATGGTTGGATGGACAGACGGACGGACGGATGGATGGATGGATGGATGGTTGGATGGACAGATGGACGGATGGATGGATGGATGGATGGATGGACAGATGGACAGATGGATGGATGGATGGATGGATGGTTGGATGGACAGATGGACGGACGGATGGATGGATGGATGGATGGACAGACGGACAGACGGATGGATGGATGGATGGATGGATGGTTGAATGGATGGATGGGGACTGGGATGGATGGATAGATGGAAGGAAGGAAGGAAAGAAGGAAGGAAGGAAGGAAGGAAGGGAAGAAGGGAGGGAGGAAGGGACAGGTAGAAAGAAACGGGCTTACCAGGATGAGGCCCCAGAAGTAGGAAAGATCGGGGGGTGGGGGGGAGAAATAGGATGCGTTTAAGGCAGACACCAGAATAAAAGGAGATGGAAGCTGCTGTTTCGAATTGTGTTGGAAATAGAAATTCTCTTGAAAATAAACCTCCGGTCAGTTTTGTTTCTGCAAAACAAACAACAGGCCGCTGCTTACAACCCATTACAGAAAGAGTCCATGCCACCCGCCCTCCGCCTCCCTAGTCCATTTGGAAGATCTGGCCCAATGAACCAAGAACCCAGGAAGGAGGCCAGGAGTAAGAAGAGGGCAGAATCAAACGCTGTCGAATAGCTATTAAAAAAACCTCGAGGTTCGGGAGAAAAAGTAATCATCCCGTAATTGGCTGTTTGCTAATGGAATCTATTAATTTATAGCCACAGAAGAATCAGCTAATTTGTGGTTAATGGTGTTTAAAAGATAAACAACATAGATGAACTCTGTGGAGCACAGCCCAGCTCTCCCGAATCTGCAGGCGGCTCTCCGCGCGGGGTGGGGGGAGGGAGGACGTGGTGGGAGAGAGCTGTGCGCCTCCCTCCTGGAGCCAACACCTCCCTTCCCGTGCAAATAACACGGGTCAGGAAGAGCTGGGTGTGCGCTCGCTTGCACCAGATACCACGCTAAGGGCCTCTCCTACAACCTCTGTCTCGGGGATTCCGTGAAATCTTCTGCGGAACTGGTCCTCGTCTCAGCCAGCCCCATTCGACAGGTAAGAAAACTGAGGTCTGGAAAAGCGATGCCACGTGCCCAGAGTGTCGCCGTGCGCCTGGTGGGTCCCGGGCTCGAGTCCGGGGCTGCGTGATCCTGGACCCCAGGCTCTCCACCAGCGTTTCCCAAACCTCGCTGCTGATAACAGCCCTGTTGCCATTCTGGCCAAGCACCCGCATTTACACTTTTCCTTTAAATCGCCCCTTCTCCTCTTCCCACCCCCTTTTATGTGGTTAATTTGAGCTTTATCCGTAACCGTGTTGTCCAGGTCTGATAAGGTAAGAATAGATTTGTTTCTAAGACAAATCCGGAATAAATACGTGACTACTAAAATACACATTTGCCTGTGTCCCACCTTGTGATCCTGAAAGCCAGCAGTGATCTCCAACCTACGCAAATTCGAACCGTGTATCCCCAGAACCATAATCACGTGGCTGTACGTGCAGCCTGAGCCAGGATCCTGCATACATGGTCGCATTTTACCCTCCCTGATACACCGCCCCCGCCCCCGCCCCCCCCCCACCTTTGAAATGCACTGGAAACTTCCCTCATTCCGGAGCCCGCCTTGACTTCTCCACCCCGCAGACATCCTTCCCTTTGATGACAGAAAATTCATGTCATTAGCAAACCACAAAAAGGCAGGATGAAAATAAGGATATAGGATAGGTTTCCTCAATTACACTGTAAGACCCTGGAGGACCAAAAAAGCAGCTGTGTCTTGAAATCTAAGGTCTGTGAGGCACAGAGTGGGAAGCATATACAGCAGGTGCCCAGTAAAGCCTGGGGAGGTGGTGGATGGGGCCACGGCATGGAGAGGCGGGAAGGTGTCACGGCCAGGGCCGGGTTGGGGCCAGCCTGAACCCACCCTCCTCTGGCCAACAGTGCTCAGAAACCACCGGGAAGCCACGCTCCCTTCTCTCAGCCTCGTGCTCCATGATGGGCCTGCGACCCGATCATCCCTTGAGCCATTGCGATTGGTTCAGAAATGAGTCCATGCCCCCAAGTTGGCCAGGACTCTCGTTAAAGCCACTGGGGAGGAAGCGGCCTTTGTGACTTGGGTTTTCTGTTACTTGCGACCAAAACACCCTGGAGAGGCCTTTGACTAGGAGTCCAGAAACCAGACTGACTGCACCTCTCCGTGGTCCTGCTGAGTCATTTCATCCCACACGACTCGGCCTCAAAAGTGCTTTCCCCCCTCCCTCCCCCACCACTCCTTTCCACGTCCCTCCCCACCATCACTTCCTGCCTCGGTCCGGCCCCATCATGCCTCCACGTTGGATTCTGTGTTCAGATCTTGTTTGCCAGTCACCTGTCTCACTCACTGGTGGAGCCCAGGGCTCGCAACCCCCAGGCACATGGGAGGCCCTTGCTAATATTTGCTGACATTTGCTGCATGGTCCGACCCCGCCTTCTCCACCTGCGAAGCGGAAGGGAGGCCTTTCCTCTCAGGATCCTTCCAGCAGGTCTGGGCTCTGCTACTGGGGGAGTGTGGCAGGAGGGTGTCACCCAAAGGCACCGGAGTGCCTCCCAGCGAATCAGCGCTCACCCACAGGGAAGGAAGTCCCGTGATCCTCCTCCTTTTGCTCTTTCCTCTGCTACACGACCTCGCCAGCCAGCAAGTCCCTCCTGATGTCTAACCAATCTGCCCTGCTGCCGGCCGAGACTCTCTCAGGCCTGGGGCTCAGCAGACAGCCCAGGCCCTGAAAGAGCAGGAAAAAAAAAAAAAAAAACCAGTTTAGAGTGAAAAAAAACCCTGAAAGAAAATAAAAACTCCCTCGCCTCAAAGATGCCCTCATTTTCTCCCCATGCCCAGCATCTGACTTTGCAGAAAGTTCCTTTCCTGTCCACGCGGACGAGCAAAGCTCCTCTGGAGGTGTGGGTACAAAGGGTGAGAATATATATCTGTTTAATAACCCCTGTTTTGTCAAAACGGTGGCTGGGGCTGATATCTCTTCTCTGATTCATCCCAACGGCCGTCCCTTGGAGGTCCAGGGGGTCCAGGGGGTGAACGTTTCTAAACCCATTTTCCAGACGAGCTCAGAGAGGCTGGGAGGTTCTGCGGTGAAAAAGCCCGCAGCAAACAACAGAAGGGAAGCCACGCCCTTGCCAGGGTCACGCATTCTGCCTCCTTTTAATTTTGCAAGGAAGGCACCCCTGCCGCCCAGGACGGAGGTCCTTCGTTCCTTCATTCGTTGGCTCGTTCGTTCCAGAAGAGCCTGGACTGAGCCCCTCCCCCAAGCTCCAGGCTTCCCGGAGGCTCTCTCGGAGGGAAGGGCAGGAATTATCTGCCCCGTGGCTGAAGGAGTCGATGGTCGAAAATAGTTTTTCCTAGTTTCCTCTTTCTCTTTTGATTTTATTGGTGGTGTTTCCTGACAGCCAGGGATTTTCTTGTAAGAATTGTTTTTTTTGTCTTTCTTTGGGATGGCTGGCCTCATAGGCCTAGAAAGGGCTTCCCTGGGGAGTGATGTTCAGGGCCCTATTTAAGGTCATAGGTCACGATCTGGCAGGAACGGGAGGGGAATATCCTGCCCATTCCTTTGTCTTACAAACGAGGAAACCGAGGCTCCGCGGTGAGTGAGCAGCCCTGACGCTCTGCCCGGTGTTGTCTCTGCCACAGGACTAGTAAAGAGCAGAGTCCTCGCGAAACGGAAGCACAGACGCAGGACCCTAGGCTGCCCAGGCTGCGGCCGCATTGCCACGGCGACTGTCACCGCGCCTCCAAAGCTGAGAGCCTCTCGTCGTCCCCTCTGCGGGTCTGGCCAACCTCACACCATGGCAGTGAGCCCTAAAACTCAGTCCCCCGAGAGGCTTTTCCAGGCTGATAAGGCAGACACCACAAAGGAAAACTGGCAGAGATTCGACATAAACACCAAAAACCCCTGGACGTCAACAACCACAACCAATAGGGGCACCTGGGCAGCTCAGTCGGCTGAGCGTCCAACTCTTGATTTCAGCTCAGGTCACTAGGGTCTTGAGATCGAAGCCCGAGTGGGGCTCTGCACTGACAGAATGCAGCCTGCTTGGGATTCTCTCTTAATCTCTCTCTCTCTCTCTCTCTGCCCATCCCCTGTTCACGTGCTGTCTTGTAAAATAAATAAATTCCTGGGGCGTCTGGGTGGCTCAGTCAGTTGAGCGCCTGACTTCGGCTCAGGTTACGATCCTGCGGTCCGTGAGTTCAAGCCCTGCGTCGGGCTCTGCGCTGACAGCTCGGAGCCTGGAGCCTGCTTCAGATTCTCCGTCTCCCTCTCTCTCTGCCCACCCCTCCCTGCTCACACTGTCTCTTTCAAGAATAAGTAAACATTAAAAACAATTTTGATAATTCTTTTAAAGAAAACCACAACTAATAAAACTAAAAGACACATAACAACTAGGATAAATATTTCCGACGTATATAAGAAAGCCGCAAGACTCTTAAAATATGTAAAGCTCTTACAGATCAAGAAAAGTGGCTAAAGACAAAAGAGAGACAAGTCACAAAAGCGGAAATGCAAACAGGCAACGTGCTTATGAGAAATATTTAGTAACCAAAACAATTGAAGTAGAAACTATCACACGAGAACTCTTCGTGCCTTGCAGGGCAGCGACATTAAAAAAGAAAGGAAGGGCGTCTGGGGGGCTCAGTTGAGTGTCTGACTCTTGATTTCAGCTCAGGTCATCATCTTACCGTTCCTGAGTTCAAGCCCTGCGTCAGGTGCTGTGCTGGCCGTGTGGATCCTGCTTGAGATTCTCTCTCTCTCCCCTTCCATCTGCCCCTTCCCCCCAAATAAGTAATTAAACTTTAAAAAAAAAAAAAAGGGAAGAGAAACACACAGTGTCTGCAAGGATGAGAGAAACGGCACATTCCCAAGCTCCTGGAGGAGACAGGCTGGTCTCTCTGAGTGTTGTAATATACAATAAAATCCTTAAAGTTTGCGTTTCTTTCCTGTTCTGGCATTTCCCGTTTCTAAGGGATTATTTAGAAACTATGGGCAAGAAAAGAAATGTATTCCCCTGCCATGTGCATGGGAAAAGTTGGAAGCAGCCTTTACACGCGGGATTAAGGAATCCGTGAGACACATTGAGGCACAGAATTGCGGTGTAATGTCATGGGGTCACGGAAGAGAACAAGGCTTCACACAGGTCATGACAACACACAGTGAAATTTGAAAATTGGCACAAAGCAATCTGCACACGTTGTCCCAGCTCTGAAAGAAAACACGTACACATGCACGAATGCATATGCTCAGAAAACAGTCGGGAGGAAACAGCCACCAAATTGTTAACAGGGGTTTTCACCAGGAGGTAGGTTTACATATGTAGATATACATGATATATTTATAATATATTATAACAAATATATCTAGCTTTTCTTTTTCTTTTTTTTTTTTAATGTTTAGTTTTGAGAGAGAGAGAGAGTGAAGGGAGGGAGGGGCAGAGAGAGAGGGAGACACAGAATCCGAAGCGGGCTCCAGGCTCTGAGCCATCAGCACAGAGCCCGACGCGGGGCTCGAACTCACGAGCCGTGAGATCATGACCTGAGTCCAAGTCGGATGCTTAACCGACTGAGCCACCCAGGCGCCCCCTGGATTGTTTTCACTTGACATCCACCAGAACTGGCTCGGGTAAGGAGGCACCAGAGAGAAGAGATATGTGCTGCTGTTGAGAATGTTAATTGCCATAAACTTTCCAGGCTAATATGACAATACTTCTCAAAACCTTAATATGTGTGAAACATTTCAGCAGAAATTTTACTTCTAGGAATTTGCCCTAAGGAAATAGTCAGAGATGTGTGCAAAGATTCAGATACAAGGATGTCCATTGTAGAGCTATTTACAATAGCGAAAGGCCGGAATCAGCCTGCATATCCAACAATGGAGAATTGTCCAAGTAAGCGTTGGTTAAGTGAAGGGCCATGCAGTCATTCACAGTGACGTCGAATATCGAAGAGGATGACAAAATGGTCCTGACATAAAGCAAAAAAAAAAGAAGTCTAAAATTAGGAACAGTATGTGCAAAAAGGGCCCGATATTTGCGGTGAGAATCACAGGGTGATGAGATTCTGGGTTTTATTTCATGTGTGTGTTTTCCTACATTTTGCAATTTCAGTACAATAAACATGTTACTATCACAATCAGACTTCGTTTAAAGGGGGAAAAAAAAAAATCCCAGGAACATTTACACTAAAGCAAACTCATCATTCGTGTCCGTAAATTGCAATTCCCCAGGCAGGCTGCTCGGTGTGGACGGTCATACGACTACTTGAGGAATCAAGAGGCCAGGTTCACGATGAAACTATGTCCCCTCCAGACATCCTCTGGTGCCACCTACAATCGGGCCTGCCCTTGAAGCCATGCCCAGCCAACCCACACATCTTCAGAGGGCTGAGAAGAAAAGTGACCTGTTTTTAATATTCGAGACAAAATCCAGTCGAATCCAGCTGGCGTTCACGGCGGCCCACACTTGCTCAATCATCCTTCTGTTGTGTAATGATGGAGAATCAGCCGTGTTCTCAGAAAGCCCTTGGTCAGGACAGGACGGAGGTTTCCAAATATGTGTTCTGGGGCTCATCCCTTTTTCCTGGGGGGATGATCAACCCGTTTGCTGAAGATGATTAAAGTCACCGAAAGCCTGGGACCACTTCCCGTTGTCTGGATTCCGATCCCAGAGGATCCTGGCCCAGATGGCTGGATGTGAAAATCGAACCGAACCTCACCGCGGATGAGGACGACACACGGGCACAGGCTGCAAGTGACGGAGTTCCAGAACAAGGGGTTGAGTGACTTACCCACGATCACTCTCAGCCAGGTGGAGGGAGGAGACATGGCAGGATGACCCAGAGGGCCTGGCCAGGGAACCGGGCACAGGGGCAGCTGGGGTAGCTTCTAGAGAGAAGGGGGCTTTCCTTGGCTGCTGCCTTAAAACTGGACTTGGCGGGGGGCGGGGGGGGGGCGGTTCTGGGCTCACCAATGAGTCTTTAGGGTCCTGAGGACAGCTCCTGAAAGAGTCGACCCTTCCCTCCCTCCCTCCCTTCTTTCCTTCCTCCTTTCCTCCTTCCTCCCTCCTTTCTCTCTTCCCTTCCTTCCTTCCTCCCTTCCTTCTTCCCTCTCTCTCTCCCTTCCTCCTCCCCCTCCCTCCCTCCCTCCCTTCCTCCTTCCCTCCTCCCTCCCTTCTGTCCTTCCTTCCTTCCTTCCTTTCTTCCTCCCTGCCTCCCTCCACAACTGTCTACAGCACACCCAGCATGTGTGAAGATACTCCTTAGTGCTGAATTTATGACGATGGGCAAACCCACACAGACGCACACAGACCCGTTTGCATGGCATGTAGCTTCCAGCACAGCGCTGTCCCATCGAAACAATGCAAACTATATTTGTGACTGAAAACTTTCTCGTAGCCGCAATTAAAATCATTTAAAAAAGTTAATATTCATCTTCTGTCTTGCTTAACCCAATATATCCAAAATATTATTCTACATGTAGTCAATGCTTTAAAATATTAATGGGAGGGGCGCCTAGGTGGCTCAGTTGGTTAAGGGTCCGACTTGGGCTCAGGTCCTGATCTCATGGTTCAGGAGTTCGAGCCCCGTATCGGGCTCTGCACTGACAGTGTGGAGCCTGCCTGGGATTCCCTCTCTCTGCCTCTCTCTCTCTCTCTCTCTCTCAAAATAAATAAGTAAACTTTTAAAAAATAATAAAATAAAATATTAATGGGATATTTTGCTTTTTTTTCCTTTTTCACACTAAGTCTTTGAAACCCAGTGTCTCCGTTCGGTCCAGCTCTCGCCTAAGTGCTCACCAGCCTCTTGTGTCTACAGCAGAAAATTCTCAACGGTGACACTGCTGACATTTTGCACGGACTCCTGTTCTGCGGGGGGCCGTCCCGTGGCGGGGGGGGGGTGTTTAGCCGCACCCCCAGATGCCAGCAGCTGTCCCACCCTCCACCCGTGACCGAACCGTCTGCAGACCTGGCCACACGGAGGCGAGGAGCGGAGTCGTCCGTGCGGTCCAGCGGCTGCCACACTGGTCTAGCGGGAGAAAGAGGCACAGTGGTGAGCAGTGGGGACACGCTGGGACACGTGCTAGGACAGGGGACAGACAGACGGGGTGAGGGAGGCGCGGCTCACTGAGTCGGGTCCAGGCCCTTCCCAAGTGGCACGACCGCACATCGCAAGGAACACGGAGCCAGGCTCTGGTGGCCCCAAAAGATCACACTCCCGCTCTGAGCCTTAATCTTCCCGCCTGTAAGATGGGAGCAGCAGAGTCCCTCCTGCCTACAGAGGACCTGTGCACCAGGGGTGGGAGGCTGGGGGCTCTCGCTCGGACTCGGGTGTGAATACAATCAGTAAAGGATAAAAGCCAACAAGCTTAACGAGACACATCGGCAGTGCTGTTCTCGCGGGAATTTGCACACACCCTCTTTCTTCATAAGCAGGCCGGGGAGGCGCTGAGAGAGGCCCAGATGGGAGCCATTTTGCAGCGCCATTGTTTACTAGCTGTGTGACCTTGGGGAAGTTACTTTACCTCTCTGAGACTGTTACCTCGTCCAGGCTATGACGTCAACAATGGAGGGCTGTGGTAGGATCAAAAGAAGAAATGTATATAAAGGCTTCTCAAAATGCCGGGCACATGATACAGAAAAAGCCGGACCAGCGTTGGCTTATATTGTATTATTTGAGTCAGTATTCGATGCAACTGTCGTCCATTCGACAGTCATTTATTGCCCGCTTACCGTCTACCACCACTGTTTTAGGCACTCAGGGGTCCACATAGGGGTCCTGAAAAGGGAAGTTGGCTCTGCCCGGGTGGATCAGAAAATACCCAAGCGAAGACATAAATAGATGACACAGCTTCAAGTCGGGGGCGGGTGAGATTACAAAGAAAATAAAACAGGGTCCGGAGACAGACAGTGACGGAGCAGGGGTGGTCAGGGGTCTCCTGAAAGAGGTGACCTCTGACCTCAGGCAGGGAGAACACGGGGAACCCCTCCCCCGGGGGAACCCGCCTGTGCCAATCCCCATGACGGCCGGGTGTATAAAGCACCCTTTTCGGAACAAAAGCCCTAAAGCCGGCACCGGGCTGGTACGGATCGGGAAGGGCAGAAGGGCCAGTGTGGCCGAGGCAGGAGAGCAGGGGGAGGTGGGTCGAAAGGAGGCTGTGGAGGCCCACGGGGCCGGCCCACACAGGCCCCTGTGACTCGGTTAGTAACGGCTGACCTTTAGGCTTGGCGTGCACTGGGTGCCAGGTTTAAATGCATCCGCTCACTTCACCCTCACCTCAACCCCTGTTAGGAAGGCGGCGTCATTGTCCCCACTTGCAGATGAGGACGCCGAGGCCTGGAGAGGTGACACTTCCTGGCCGGGGTCAAGCAATCAGTAGAGGCGAGAAGACGACACTTCGTAAGCCGGCCGCTCTGGTGACTCTACCGTTAAAGGCAGAACAGGGCAACCAGAAGCCGCCGGAAGGTTGTTCTGCCCCCAACGTCTCCCCCGGAGCAGGCAGGACCTTGGACTTGCAGAGGAGCTGGCGGTGGTAGGCTAGCATTCCCGAGGCTCCCTCCCCACCCCGGAGGTCACACCCAGGTGACTGACAGGGACGCACCCTCAAAGCGGATTAAAAAAAATAATAAACTATGTCTCTGCAACTGAGCTTGAGAGCCCGGGATCCACACGGCCTCCCTGTTTGAAAGGGCAAATGCAGGGAGTCAGCGAGTGGGGTGTAGACCCGGAGGCTCCTGTCTCCAGAACCAGAAAATCAGGGCCGAGAAAAGCAGTTAGAGTCCTGACCCGGTGTTTGGAAGCCGGAGTCCGAGCCCCAGACCCGGGCCTGGGTATGCCGCCCCTAGAAGCAGAGGTAACCGCTCCGGCAGTCCGGGGTGCCCAGAGACAAGGGAAGGCAAAAAGTCCAGCGCCTTCTCCGGCTTCACTGCCGTTCTGTTCAGACCCAGGCAAAGTTAAGTCTGGAAGGGAAAAAAATTAAAAAATTAAAAACCGAAAGGTCTCGCACCTGTGGGAGCTCCCGGGGCCTCAGAGCTGCAGGTCCCGTAACCCGGAGGGAAGGGCAGAGGTGGGAATTGCCGGGAGGAGCAGCAAATAGGAGGCTGACTGAGGCCAGGGGCCGGGGCAGTGGGGGCTAGCTTCACCTCCCTAAGCACATCCCTCCCAGGGCTCAGGGCCGCGGCCTCCCTGTCGGCAGAAGGGGATAATGATATAGGTGCTTAGCAGGTGCCAGGGACCCGCTTGTTCAACCTCGACGGCAACTCTACGAGGCAAGTGTGGTTTATTTCATTTGCAAGTGAGAAAACCCAGTATTCAGAAATGCAAAGGGTGCGTTTTCAAACCCGGTTCATCTGACGCCAGACCTGCGCTTCTGAATTTTCAAACGCTTCCAAACGTGCTTCCCAAACCTCAACGGTGGCACCCACGATAGCACCCACCTCATGCACAGCGCTCCCTCTGTACCGGGGACTCAGAAGGGCCTGTAGGTTCTTCCGTCAGCTCTCTGAATTGGGCACTGTCATTATCCCCATTGTACAGATGAGGAAACTGAGGCCCAGATGGAAACTAAAACTGTTTTTGCAACCTTCTTATTTTCCCCCCACTCCACTAAAGGAGACTTTCTGGACATGTCCCCCTAGTCCCTGCCTTACCGCCCCCCCCCCCCCCCCCGGTTAAATCTTATTACCACAGATACATAATCTGTCTGTTGATCACATTAAAAAGGAAGACTTTTCACCCCCCCCTCCCTTTTTTTTAATGTTTGCCCTCTTAGGGGAAATACCACCTTCGTTAGAGAATGCATGAAAATTAAAAGATTTCCCAGATCAACCAAGTATGTAAAATTCTCTTCTGCATTCTTGGGGATTCCCCACAAGCTTTAGCTTCTAAAGAAGGGAGGGGCAGCTTAACCATCTTCAGGTCAGAATTTTCCAGGCCTCCTGACAACGGAAACCTGTGTCAGCACAGGTTCAGCACCCAGAAACATCTCATAGGTGGCAGTTTGTTTTCCGCCTGACCTGGGCCCCCGCTCGCTTTCTCGACGACAGAAAGCTCCTCCCACCGGCAAAAGGCTCCTCCCTTCACTCTGGCCTTGGGGAGTAGAGCACGCTGTCAATCACCAGGCTCCGCCCCCTGGCCACAGTGATTGGTGATGGGGCGGGCACCGGACAGAAGCTGGGCCAATCAAAGCCCTTCTCTTTCAAAAGGGCCCAGATGGAGAAAAACATCTTGCCATCATCACAAAACTGGAAGAAAGTAGGCATGCGAGTGCCTGAGGCCATGAGCCCACCTTCTGCGGAACAGTCTAAGGAAATAAAGCTAAGCAGAGCGACCCAAGGGCCAGAGACAGCCCTGGCTGGGTCCATTCTGGATCCAGAGTCCCTGAGTGCCCCTCAACTGCCCACTTCCCAGCTTCCTTCCAGAATCCAACAGATCCCCCTTCTTGGTGTTGGCTGGTTTGAACTGGGTTTCTGTCACTTGCAACACCTCAGCAGGTTTTGAGGAAACAAACCTATAGTGAGAGTTTTTAAAATAATGGGGGAAATTTTGAACATGGATTGGATATTATGTGATATTAAGAAATTATTGGTGGGGGTGGGGGGCGCCTGGGTGGCTCAGTAGGTTAAGCCTCCGACTTCGGCTCAGGTCCTGCGATCTCATGGTTCATGAGTTCCAGCCCCGATTTAGGCTCTGTGCTGACAGCACAGAGCTTGGAGCCTGCTTCAGATTCTGTGTCTCCCTCTCTCTCTCTACCCCTCCCTCACTCACGGTCTGTCGGTCTGTCTCTCTCTGTCTCAAAAATAAACATTAAAAAAATTTTTTTTAAAGAACTTATTGGGGCACCTGGGTGGCTCAGTTGATTGAGCGTCTGACTCTTGATTTCGGCTCGGGTCTGATCCCGGGGTCATGGGATCAAGCCTTGCGATGGGCTCCTTGCTGAGCCTGGAGTCTTCTTGAGATTCTCTCTCTCTCTCTCTCTCTCTCTCTCTCTCTCTGCCTGTCTCTCTCTCACTCTAAAATAAAGAAAAAACATTTTAGAAAATTATTATTTTAGTTAAGTGTGATAGTGGTGTTAAGGTTATTGGAAAATAAAACACTTATTTTTAAGGAAGGAAGGAAGGAAGGAAGGCTGCCGTCTTCTAAAAGGAAGCAATGATTGCAGACTGATGCCAGAGTAGAAAGCAGAACATCATTCATTCATGATTCATTCTTTCATCAAATTTTGATTGATCAAATTAACCGTCCACCCAGGGCAGGCACTCAGCCCTGTGCTGGACTCACGCGACGAACAGGACGTTGGTCTCCTCGCCCTCAGGGAGCTCCCAGCCAAGCGGAGGCCAGATGACCAGGAGAACATCATTCCAGGTTTGTGCAGCTCCCGGAAGGGCCGGGGCACCAAGAGGCCAGAGCGAGTTTCTCTGCAGCCAGGGCCCTTCGAAAGGGCAGGATTTGATTGGCCCAGCTTCTGTCCAGTGCCCACCCCTGCACCAATCACTGGGGCCAGGGGGCGGGGCGGGGGCCTCGGGGATGGATTCAGAGCAGGGACCCTGGTGAAGCTTGTAGTATCAGGCGCGGCCTGTCTGCAGGGAACAGTGTGCACTGGGAGGAAGAAGGGCCTGGGTGTGACAGAGCAGCCACTGCCCGGGCCTTTGCCTTGATGAGAGGAAGAAAGCCACGTTGCCCAGGAATGACAAGGACTCACAGATTCCGAGAGCTTACCATCCGCCAGGCACCGTCCGCGTTGGAATCCTCCCAGGGCATCCCCGTGCGCAGAGACTGGCAGTAATCGCCCCCCGACGCTTGGAGAAACCGAGGCACGGAGTGGTCAAACCGCTCTGCCCAGGGCCGCGGCGTTTGTGCCTGGCCGCTAGGTCTTCCGCGCCCAAACTCTCCCGTCTCTACCTTCCACGGCCACACAGGGGCACCTTTGCAAGGAACCGGGCGTGTCCAGGGGCCCTCATCAAGATTCCCGCCCTCAACTTCCCTAAATCCTCCTCCAAGAAAAAAGCGTCCTTGACAAATTAGCGAAGAGGTGGGGGATGAGGGACACCCAACCCACAGCTGCCGTGGGCATTTTTGATGCCCAGAAAATTCCCGGAACTGGCTGGCCCTGCTGGGTGGACAAGCAGGGCAGTTGGTGCGTGGTAGGGTGCAATGCATTGCGCTGGGGGAGAAACTCCAGCCCCTTCCCTCTGCTTTCTCTCGGAAGGGCTGCTGACGGGGACTGAGGACGTGGTCCCCGGGGGCCCCGAAATGCCTCCTGTCCGCGCCTTGTTGGGCCATGGGATCCACGGGACCCTGGCCACTTCCCCTATGGCAGTGGCACATGACCGGAGCTAAAACTTGCCCTTTCGCCCCCCTGGACTTCTTTGTCGGTCCAAGGAGAACCCAGAGAAAGGCAGGGAGAGGAAAGGAGCCTGCCCACCTCCGAGTCAAGTGGCATCATGCCCGTGAGCGTGTTCGTTGGCGGTAAGCGGGCAGGGCGGGATGTGCTGCACGCACAGGGTCTAGAGCCAAAATGCCCGGACCCTGGTCAGCGCCACTGCTTTCTGGGTGCGTGACCTGGGCCAAGTCAAACAGCCCCTCTTGATGCCAATTCCTCTACAAGCTGGAAGTGATATTAGTGTGTCCCTCACAAGGTTATCGCGAGGATTAAAGAAGCGAATCTGTAGCGTGCGCCGGCCGCGGCTCGCGGTTGAAGCAGACGCTCCGGAAAAGATCCCGCAATGATCGGCACCCGCGTGAGTTTACAGGTTTTAGCGCTAAGCACAGGGCCCCCCACACGTGCAGCGATGAGTTACGCAAGGAACGAGCGAACTAGCGAATCAATCACTGTTTTCTGGATGAAACTGCCTGTTCTTTTATTCAAAACCTCAACCGATGCCAGTGCTTGGTCAGACGGATGGGATCTTCGTTACCAAGGGTGACTCCTTAGGTTCTTAAGGTTCACTGGTCTGCCCCCAAACTAAAACACAAGGTGACAGCAAAGCCTTAGGAGTACCAGTGGCCCCCAGGTTCCCTCCCCTTGCGGTCCACGTCCTGCGTCGCGGCCTCTCCTTGAGCGTGGCAGAATCTGCATGCGTGATGGAACATCACCTCCCTGGTTACTCTGCATCACAGGGCAAAGGCGAGGGGATTTGGTGGATGTAAAGGTCCTGGGTCCTTTGTCTTTGAGTTCATCAAAAGGAGATTATCCTAGTGGGCCTTTTTCATTTATTTTTATTTTAGAGAGAGAGAGAGAGAGAGAGACAGAGCGTGAGTCAGGGAGGGGCAGAGAGGGAGACACAGAATCCGAAGCGGGCTCCAGGCTCACAGCTGTCAGCACAGAGCCCGGCGCGGAGCTCGAACTCACCAACCGCGAGATCGTGACCTGAGCCGAAGTCGGAGGCTTAACCCACTGACCCACCCGGGCGCCCCTACAATGAATGGGCCTTTTAGAAGAGGATCCGGGGGTGCAACACGGAAGTCAAGAGACTCCCAGCATCCCCCCTTCTCTGCTGAGCTGCAACACTCTGGGGCCCACAGCTTGGAGGAAATGAACTTTGCCAACAACGGCGTGAGCACACGAGAGGCCCCCAGCCCCCAGCGAGACTCCAGCCCCAGCCGGCACCTTGACTGTGGCCCCGTGAGACCCCGAGCAGAGGGCAGAAGTGAGCCGTGCCGGGGACCCTGACCCACACACACCCGTGAGATGGTAGCGCTGAGATGACAAAAGGGGGCCCTCGAAGCCATGAGGTCTGTGCGGTCATTCGCTAGGCGAAGTCACACCGGTCGCACAGAGCTAACTGGCGGTGGAGGCAGATGTTAAACCCGGGCTGTCTGCCCCCAGGGCCTGCCCCCCAGCTGCGGAGGCTGGGGTCTGTCACAAGATCTAGGAGCACGGGCGCGAGAAGCCCCAAAGGGGCGCCGGCCTGCCCGCTGGTCATCTGGATGGTGACGCGAGAGGAATGTTCTGCTTTGGGGCTTTCTCTATAATTGTTCTGTTCGCGGTGCATATTATTTTTTAAAAAATTATAAAAAGGAGAACGAAAGTACTTTCATCCGCAGAGGCCGTGTCTGGGCGGTGGGGCGGCAGGGGACTTTTGAAAGTTGCCCCCTGTTTTCGTATCTCAATTCTCTATGTTTCTTTTCAGCATTACTACCAATTCTCTGCAATCGCCTCCACTGTGCACGAGGCAGGTGCTGGCTGGCGTCGTTTTGAAAACGTGCGAGCCAGACAGCGTGCAAGTGACAGCATTTGCGGCCCCGAAAGCAGCGGAGAAAAGGTGACCCGCTCGGGGGGGGGTCTGGCGGGGAGAGCGCCGGGGGGCTCCGGAGCCTGAGCGAAAGCAGGTCGTGTCCTCACAAAGCGAATTTGCTGGGAAACTTGAAATGTGGCTTCACCGAAACATTTGCAGCTTCCTCTGCAAACCTGGTCACCCGAAACGTGGTTATTGTGGTGGGTAGCCATTCCTGGGGGGTCCTGGGGGGCAGACAGGAGCCGCTAAGAAATCAGCTGCCGCCAGCTTTCCGGGAAGTAGGGGGAGGGAAGGGGAGGCGCGGTTGAGCAGCCCCCAGCAGGCACGCGGGGTAGAGACCCGGCCTGTGGATTCAACACTAACGGTTCCTTACTGAGCGTCTCCTGCAGGCCATGCGGGGCCTTGGCCTTGGCCTTGAGTCTCTGATGTCATCTTCCCACCTCTGCACAAGCTGAGGCCCGTCTTGTTTCCATTTTACAGACGAGGACGTGAAGGCCGAAGGAGGCCAAGCAGTACCACGCGTCGCGTATGTCACGAAGTCTAAGACACACCGTAGACCCCCTTCTCCGGGGAGACGCGTTCCAAGACCCCTGTGGATGCCGCGGGCCCCAGATGGTACCGACCCCTCCACACGCTGGGTGTTTTTTTCCCGTACCTGCAAAGCTCTGATACGGTGTAATTCACAAATTAGGCACAATAAGGGAGGAACAAAAATAACGAATAATAAACTAGAACAATTGGAACAATCTACCGCAGCACAAGTCATGTGAATGTGAGCTCTTTCTCTCAAGATATCTCACCGTCCTCGACTCGCCCCTCTGATGCCGGGAGATGATACGGAGCCTCCGTGATGAGGTGAAGGGAGGTGAATGACATAGGCGTTGTGACGTAGCGGGAGGTTACTAGTGACCTTCTGGTGATCCGTCGGAAGTGATCTGACCTACCTGCTTCCAGACTGCTGGTCACTGGACCCGCAGACAGCAGCAGAACCGCGGATACGGGGACACTCCTGTCCCATAACTTTATGCTGCCACCGGGGAGAAAATACAGCCAGCTCTCACTGTAAGACCGTATTGGCTTCAGATGAATCCTGATGCTGGAGACGCTAAGCTCTGCATCTAAAGAGCCACGGTAGGGGCGCCTGGGTGGCTCCGTCCATTAAGTGTCGGAGGCTTGGTCTGGGCTCAGGTCATGATCTCACAGTTTCCGTGGGTCCGAGCCCCACGTCGGGCTCCACGCTGACAGTGCAGAGCCTGCTCGAGATTCTCTCTCTCTCTCTCTCTCTCTCTCTCTCTCTCTCTGCTTCTCCCCTCTTGCCCCACTCACACTGTCTCTCAAAATAAATAAATAAAACTTTAAAAACCCATGGCGAGGGGCGCCTGGGTGGCACAGTCGGTTGGGCGTCCGACTTCAGCTCAGGTCACGATCTCGCGGTCCGTGAGTTCGAGCCCCGCGTCGGGCTCTGGGCGGATGGCTCGGAGCCTGGAGCCTGTTTCCGATTCTGTGTCTCCCTCTCTCTCTGCCCCTCCCCCGTTCATGCTCTGTCTCTCTCTGTCCCAAAAATAAATAAACGTTGAAAAAAAAAAACATTGAAAAAAAAAAAAAATAAAAACCCATGGCGAAATGCAGCATGGAACCCCGAGTTGGATCCCAGAACAGGAACAAAGAAAAGAACTCTCTCGTGGGAAAGCGGTGAACTCCAGACAGCTTAGTTAAGTTTTGCACCAATGTTAGCGTGCTGGTTTTCACAAGCGTGCCATGGGTGTGTAAAATGCTAACAGGAGCAGGATGAAAGGTGTAAGGGAACTATCTGCACAGCCTTTGCAACTTTTTTGGAATTCTCAGTTTATTCCAAAAGAAGGTTGATCTTCTACACAATTAATAAAATACACTAAGAGCTGACACTGATACAGTACTCCCGTCCGGGCACTGGTGTGGTATTGGTGACAGGACAATACATGCCAATGGAACAGCGGATTCCAGAAAAAGAGCCACACACATAACGTCAACAGGTTTTCAACAACAGCGGCAAGGCAGTTCGGTGAAGAAAGGAAAGTCTTTTCAACCAACGGACATCCCAACATAAAAAATAAGTTGAAGAAAAACATGATAAAATAAAATAAAATAAATACGTAAGTAAAAATAAGTTGAAGAGGATGCTAAGCCTAAATGTAAAGCCTAAAACTATCAATTTTCTAGAAGGAAACATGGCAGAAACTCTTTCTGACATTCACAGGACTTTTTTAGCTAGGACACCAAAACCATAAGCCTTAAATTTAAAAATTGATAAACTGAACTTTAATCAAAATTAAAAGCTTCTGCTCTTCAAAAGCTACTCTTCTAGGGGCGCCTGGGTGGCTCAGGGAGTTAAGCGTCTGACTTCGGCTCAGGTCACGATCTCACGGTTCGCGAGTTCGAGCCCTGCATCAGGCTCTGTGCTGACAGCTCAGAGCCTGGAGCCTGCTTCACATTCTGTGTCTCCCCCTCTCTCTGCCCCTTCCCTGCTCATGATCCCTCTCTCAAAAATAAACCTTAAAAAACATTTTTTTCAATAATAATAATAAAATCAGGAGATTTCATCTAAAGCTGTATATCCACTTTTCTTGAAAACTCAGAGGCCCTGGCAAGAGCGGGCTCCTCCTTCTCACTTGGCAAGTGTCAGCGAGATCTGTCAGCCACGGGGAGACAGAGCATGAGGTCTCCAGTTTGCCCCAGTCCCCACCACTCACTATTGCCTCTCTGCCTCTGAATCCTGCCTCGTGCATTTAAGGCCACTTGCCTGTGGGCACGAGAGTTTGTGGCTCTCGCTTCAAACCCTACATGCGTGATGGCTTCAGAACAAAAAAAAACCAACAACAGGAAAAACCTGTGGCATATACACTGCTGGATGCCTTCCCATTATCCAGCCTCCCTCCCCTCTAACAGAAATTCTAAATCACTAAAGCCTGGAAGAGTGTGGATAAAGGACCACATTTCAGCACCTCCCTTGCAGTGTGTGTGGTCAGTGCAGTATAAGCAGGAGTCGTGGGTGTGGCACCCGTGGGTGTTCTTTGAGGACCTGACTCAGGGTCCTTTTACCACTCCACATTCTTCATTCTCCCTGGCTAGAATATGGATGGGATGGCTGGAGCACCAGCAGCCAACTTGGGACTGAAGGAAAAAGCCTCAGGAGGCACAGGCACCTCAGCCCTGGCACAGGAGAGCCCATAGCTGAATGCCAGTGACTGCCCACCCCGGCCCATTATGGGAGGAAATACGCCTTACCGACAGTTGACTTTAATCCCGCCTAATACACTAGTGAGCATGAATGGTGTTGGCTGTGTCCCAAGGATGATTCTAAGACTTTTCACATAATTAATCACTTAATCTCTGCCATGATCACATTAGGCAGATGCCATTGCTGACCCCTTTCATAGATGAGGCAACTGAGGCACAGAGCCCAAGGCCACAAACTAATAAGGGGCTTGGGCCAGTAGTGTTACTGGGGATCCAGAGCTCAAGTTCAGGATACTTGAGTTTAGACACGGTAAGAGCTGGTGCGGCTAATCGTCAGACGCCCGCATTCCCATTCCAGACCTCCCAGTAACCGTGCCACCTACCTTCTCGATTTCCTCCTCTGGAAAAGAGAACGATCATTCAGGTTCCGGTCCCCATAGGCTATTCGGAGGCTCTTCTGAGTTTCCAAATTTCAACAGTTTTTAAAAACATCAGGTGCCGTGAAAATAGGAAGCATTACTCTCCTTAAACTCCATTAATCACAACACAGATGCCATGTTTTCCTGCCCCAGCTCGTGCCAGCCTTCTCTGAGGGATGGTCCA
The DNA here is from genome assembly GCF_022837055.1 of Prionailurus viverrinus. Taxonomy (NCBI): domain Eukaryota; kingdom Metazoa; phylum Chordata; class Mammalia; order Carnivora; family Felidae; genus Prionailurus; species Prionailurus viverrinus. Next base: position 6,249,014 of record NC_062563.1, read on the forward strand.
CGTCGGCTTTCAAACATATCTGCTTCCAGAAACCCCAGTTCGGCCAAATGAAACACCCATGAGAATGTCCACATAGAATTCCATTCATCCGTATAGAATTTCCTGCAAAGGGCCCGTCCCGGCACCTGATAAATCACCATGGTCGACAGTGTAAGGGTCCTGAGTCCCAAGCTGCAGCTCTAGCAGCCGCAGCCGCCAGGCACATCAGTCCTGTGTCCTAAAGGAGCCGGTGCATAGCCCGGATGCAGTGTGCACCTTACCTCTAAGGGGGATGCGTCCAGGTTCAGCCGGTCTGTGTCCCCCTCGTCCGCGAAGAAGGCCTCCCTATGCCTTCCTTAATGCATCCATCCAGGCGGGAATCACTCCCTGCTTCAGGGGTGGCATGGGACAGCAGGCCTGGCTAATCAGCTTGGTCCACAGCAGGCCAAGGTGATGGGTGCGGGGGTGACAGGTGACCTAAGTCTGTCCAATGAGCCTCAGCCTCGGGTTTTTGTATTTGTCGTTGTCGTTTTGAAAAAGACTACGTTTCTTTCTCCTGAGGTTGCTGAACTGGCTGTCATCAACCTGGAGTTGCTTAGGGACACCATGGGAGAAACCTGCCTGAGAAAGAAACTGACCAGTGGAGAGCAGAAGGGGGCAAATGTGGGCTACGGGGGAGCCGAGTCCTGCTGACCTTATTTGAGTTCCTAGATCGAGCCATTCCTGAACGCCCTGAATTAAAAACACGGGTCCAGAGTCATCCAGATGTGGGCTCAAAACCAGGACCTGCTACTTATTGGCTACGATGTGTGGTGTGGTGGTCTTCTGCTGTTTCCCACCCCCAGGTATCCCCCTTCCTTCTAATAATAGTCTGACTCGCTTTGGAGAAACCAGTCCTTTCTTTTGGTCCACGTGGTCCCGTGGGGTTTGACCGGGTTCCCTGGCGCAGAACTGACCTTGAACCAGGGCTCAGCCGTCAGGGGCCCAACGATTGGGTCACAAATGGCACGTGACCCAGCTGGACCAGGAAGAGTCAGCCCCGGGAGTCGGTCGGATGCTCTTTCTGCAGAGAGTGCCAGGCTGGAAACCAAGTCTCAACCATGGAGCGCCATGGAAATCAGGGTCAAGGGCAGAAAAAAGACTCTTTCCTATGTCCCTCAAGTACTCAGGGCCTGACTTTTCAGTGTCCAGAGCCAATCTATTCCTTCACCCCCCCCCCCCTTTTCTAATCATTTTATTTCTTCCAGTTTGATTGGGATATAATAAACACACAGCGCGGTGTGAGTTCGAGGTGTAGGACATCATGACTTGACATACATATATGTTGTGAAATGACCACCATGAGAAGCTGAGTGAACAGCCATCATTTCGCACAGTTACAAGAAACCTTTTTCCTTGCGTTGAGAACTTCTGGCATCTACTCTCTCGGCAACTTTCCAAAATACCAACCAGCCAGCGTTAGCTACGGCCGTCCTGCCGTGTGATACATCCACAGCTCTTACGAATCTTGTAGCCGGAGCTCTGTACCTTTTGAGCCACCTTTACCCCATCCCTCCACCGCTCACCTCCTGCGTCCGGCAACTGCAGACCTGATCTCTCTTGCTTTGAGTTTGCTTTCTGTTAGACCCCACGTGGAAGGGAGATCATACGGTATTTGTCTTTCTCCGTCTGACACATTTCTTTCGTTTGTTTGGTTGGTTGGTTTTTCTTAACGTTTACTTATTTTTGAGAGACAGAGAGAGGCAGCGCACGAGCAGGGGACGGGCAGAGAGAGAGGGAGACCCAGAATCCGCAGCAGGCTCCAGGCTCCGAGCTGTCCGCACAGAGCCCGACACGGGGCTCGAACCCACGAACTGTGAGAACGTGACCTGAGCCAAAGCAGACGCTTAACTGACTGAGCCACCCAGGCGCCCCTGTCTGACATATTCCATTTAGCATGGCACCCTCAGGGTCCATCTGGGGCCTTCTTTGATTTGTCTGTTTGACCTGCTTTAAGTCTACTTTCCGTCACCTGTTAGTCGTGACTTGGTTGACCTTCTGCACCTCACCTAGACACTGCCCACCTCCCCCGTGAACGTGCGTTAGCGGGCTCACCGACACATGGGGTGCAGACTCTCTTTGGGGGGCTGAGCCTCAGCTGTGCACGCTGGAGGCTGGGAGGAACCAGACGTGCCCAGGAGGGCCCTTCTCAGAATCCCCAGAGGAAGGTAAGGGACCCGTTTCTGCAGCCCCACAGCAGAGACCGCAACCCGGTGAGTCAGAGTTTGCTTGGGGAGAATCCTGCACGGGGAGAGCAGCAGGCTCTCAAACAGCAAACCTCCCCCCTGCAAGAGGTCACTGTGCACCCGGGGCCTGCCTGGACGGGCCGCCGCTCACTTAAACACGGCTCTTTTCAGGCCCTGAATAGGGTTCCTTTATTCAAGGCTTTTGAAGGGAAGACACACCCTTTCCTCCTGGCTGTGCCCTTATTTGGATAAAGTCCCTGGCCAGCTCCACACTCAGAGCAGCGAATCGCTCCTGGGACCTAGCCTGGCTCCGCAGAGAGGGACCCAGGGGTGACAGCCAGTGTCCTCCAGAATAGCCCGAAACCTGGGCAGAAACCGGGGGCACGTCCCAGCCTTGCCAACCGGGGGCCCCAGAGTGGCCCCCACCCCACCCCCACCCCCGCCCCATGCCTGTGCTGGCTGCAAAGTCTCTTGTAAATCTTCACGTCGGAAGCCAGCAGCTACAAGACATGAGATTTCACTCCACAAGCAGTATTCCTGCTTTTTCGCGTAGCAAAAGCCTGGCAGCGTGGAGTCCGTGGACCTACGGGGCCGCCCCCACGGGGGCTGGGGAGGGGCGGCTCCAGGCGGCCTGCCTCGACGTCCCCCCGCCCAGCCCCGTGGGGAGCGGGACCTACGGTCCACACTCAGCCAACCTCACCTCGTCCACTTCCCCCCCCCCCCCCCCCCCGAACCCACCAGGCCCAGTCACGCTTCCCTTGCCTGTTCCTTAAACAAACCAAGTTCACTGCCACCCCCGCGGCCTTCGCACGGCTGCCCCGCCCGACTGCTCACCCCCCAGCTCTCTGCTCAAGTAGAGACCCTCAGACCCACTGCGCTTTCCTTGTTTCCCTTCCTTGTGTTGTTGCCTTTGTCTTTGTGTCTTCGTTGTTCCTCCCTCCTTTTTCTCCCTCCTCCCTTCCTCCCTCCCTCCTCCCTCCTTTTTCTCCCTCCTCCCTTCCTCCCTCCCTCCTCCTTCCTTTTTCTCCCTCCTCCCTTCCTCCCTCCCTCCTCCTTCCTTTTTCTCCCTCCTCCCTTCCTCCCTCCCTCCTCCCTCCTTTTTCTCCCTCCTCCCTTCCTCCCTCCCTCCTCCCTCCTTTTTCTCCCTCCTCCCTTCCTCCCTCCCTCCTCCCTCCTTTTTCTCCCTCCTCCCTTCCTCCCTCCCTCCTCCCTCCTTTTTCTCCCTCCTCCCTTCCTCCCTCCCTCCTCCTTCCTTTTTCTCCCTCCTCCCTTCCTCCCTCCCTCCTCCCTCCTTTTTCTCCCTCCTTCCTTCCTCCCTCCCTCCTCCTTCCTTTTTCTCCCTCCTCCCTTCCTCCCTCCCTCCTCCTTCCTTTTTCTCCCTCCTCCCTTCCTCCCTCCCTCCTCCTTCCTTTTTCTCCCTCCTCCCTTCCTCCCTCCCTCCTCCTTCCTTTTTCTCCCTCCTCCCTTCCTCCCTCCCTCCTCCTTCCTTTTTCTCCCTCCTCCCTTCCTCCCTCCCTCCTCCTTCCTTTTTCTCCCTCCTCCCTTCCTCCCTCCCTCCTCCTTCCTTTTTCTCCCTCCTCCCTTCCTCCCTCCCTCCTCCTTCCTTTTTCTCCCTCCTCCCTTCCTCCCTCCCTCCTCCTTCCTTTTTCTCCCTCCTCCCTTCCTCCCTCCCTCCTCCCTCCTTTTTCTCCCCCCTCCCTCCCTCCTCCCTCCTTTTTCTCTCTCCTCCCTCCTCCCTTCCTCCTCCCTCCCCCTCCCTCCCCCCTCCTCCCTCCCATCTTTTCTCCCTTTCTCCATCTTTCCTATTTTTTCCTTCCCCTCCTCCTCCTCATCAGAGTCACTGAAAGTACAAAGTTGCCTTCATGTCTGCTCACTGAGGAGACACTCGGTTGTCCCTTGTCCCTCCTGCCGCCCACATTCCTCTTTTCTGACTAATAAAACCAAACAGATTCCATTTTTACACAGGCAAATCCCCTTCACGCAGAAATCATTGTCCTTTGTCTGAACGGTCACCAACTCCCACGGGTGCCCTGGGCCCCTGCACGCCCCCAGATCCTGGGCTCAGGACCTGAGGGAAAGGAGCCTCCCGGAGACCCCCAAGCCTGTGACCCGGCAAAGGACACGAGCGCCCAGGCACCTCCATGCCACACGCTGTCCCCAAGCACACACATCCAGAGGCCGAGGCTCCGGCTGCTGTCCGGGCCTCGCCTCAGGCGACAAGAAGACCCGGGGGGTGGGATGAGCAAGGCGGGGAGCTGGAGAGGGGGGCACCCAGAAGTGAAATGGCGGAGAGCGGGGGCGGGGCAGAGAGAGAGGGAGACACAGAATCCCGAGCAGGCTCTGAGCCGTCCGCACAGAGCCCGACACGGGGCGCAAACCCACCGACCGTGAGATCATGACCTGAGCCGAAGTCCGACGCTCAACCGACTGAGCCACCCCGACGGCGGGTAACCCCTTTTCAACAGCGCTCAGTTTATGTCGCTTCTACAAAATGCCAAGTGGTCCCCTGAACGTCCCTTGCTCTCTTGGCCATGCTCTCCCCTCCTGACCACACACGCTTTCCTGTCCCTGACGCAGAAGAAACTCCAGACGCCGTGCCCCCCCGGGAGAGGGCTGGCCCAGTCCCTGGGGTGCAGGTCTGAGCCCCCCGAATGCCGCCGGGAAGCCCGCACCTGGGCTCGGGTCCCTCGCAGGTCGCAGCCCGTCCACGATGACCACAAGCTGCACGCTTCTCTTCCAGCTGTGTGAGGGGGCCCGAGGGAAAGCGGCCCACCACACCCACGCAGCCTCCCCCAGCCCAGGCTCTGAGGCGCGGGTGCTCTTCGCGGATGGGGTGGTGCTCCCTGGGCTGGATAGGCCACCGGCCCCACCCCCGGCCCAGAGCTCGCCAGAACGACTCCTGGTGAGTCACCACCCTCAGAGGCTCAAAGGCACAGCACAGAGGGGTGAGCAGAAGGTCCACAGCTCCAAACGACTACGACAGCCGCCCCTGGGAGCCGAGGGCCTGTCAGCCGTGCCCTGGCCGTGGCCCAGGGCGTCCACGTCATTTCTCTGCACCCCCACTGCCCTGCCTCAGTACAGCGGGTCGAACGGCATCCTCCTCCCCAAAATCAGCATCCACCTAGGACCTCAGAAATGTGACCGTAGTTGGAAATAGGGCCTTTACAGAAATAATTATGGTAAGGGTAGAAACAAGATCGTCCCAGATTAGGGTGGGCCCTAAACCACATGGGGGTGTTGTAGGACACAGAAAGGACACACAGAGACAGGCCGGAAGGCCACGTGAAGATGAAGGCAGAGAATGGAGAGATGTGGCCACAAGACAAGGAAATCTGGGGACCATGGGCCGCCACGAGCAGTTTCTCCCTCAGGGCCTCCAGAATCAACCCTGCCAATACCCTAATTTCAGACTTCAGACCTCTAGAACTGTGAGAGAATAAATGCCTATGGCTTGAAGCCACCCGCTTAGTGATGACTTTTACGGCAGCCACAGCAAACAAATGCACTCAGGGAGCAAAAGAACTTTATTCTATATTTTTCTGTGGGGCAAAATGCCCTTTTGCAGGGCATAGATGACAGTCAGTAAAGTTAAAGCTAGAAACGGTCTGATAATTTGGCATCATCACTATCCTCTTCCTCCTCAATGTCACCCTCACCACCACCACCATCATCACCACCACCACCATCATCATCGTCATCATCACCAACTCATCATCATCACCACCATCACCATCATCACCATCATCACCACCACCATCATCACCACCACCATCATCATCATCATCACCACCATCACCATCATCACCATCATCACCACCACCATCATCACCACCACCATCATCACCACCATCATCACCACCATCATCATCATCATCATCATCATCACCATCACCAACTCATCACCATCACCGCCATCACCATCATCACCACCACCATCATCACCATCACCCTCACCACCACCACCATCATCACCACCACCACCATCATCATCACCATCACCAACTCATCACCATCACCGCCATCACCATCACCATTATCACCATCACCATCATCATCATCATCACCATCACCATCACCAACTCATCACCATCACCACCATCATCATCACCACCACCATCATCATCATCATCATCACCATCACCATCACCACCATCACCACCATCATCACAACTGCCATCATCACCCTCACCACCACCACCACCACCACCATCATCATCATCATCACCATCACCAACTCATCACCATCACCGCCATCACCATCATCACCACCACCATCACCATCATCATCATCATCACCATCACCAACTCATCACCATCACCGCCATCACCATCACCACCATCATCATCATCATCATCATCATCATCACCATCACCAATTCATCACCATCACCGCCATCACCATCATCACCACCACCATCACCATCATCATCATCATCACCATCACCAACTCATCACCATCACCGCCATCACCATCACCACCACCATCACCACCACCATCATCATCATCATCATCATCATCATCACCATCACCAATTCATCACCATCACCGCCATCACCATCATCACCACCACCATCACCATCATCATCATCATCACCATCACCAACTCATCACCATCACCGCCATCACCATCATCACCACCACCATCACCATCATCATCATCATCACCATCACCAACTCATCACCATCACCGCCATCACCATCATCACCACCACATCATCATCATCACCGTCACCACCACCACCATCATCACCACCACCATCATCACCATCAACACCACCACCATCATCACCATCATCACCATCACCATCAACATCACCATCACCACCACCATCATCACCATCACCATCTCACTATCATCGCTATCATCACCGTCGCATGACCTCACCGTCATCATCACAGGAATCGTCTATTGAGCATGGACTATGTGATACATACTAGGCAATCGACATCCTTCCTCCAATCTTTCCAACAACACTACACGGTAGCTTTAATTACTTCCATTTTCCAGACTTGGAAACGAAGACTTGAGAGATTAAATAACTTCCCCTGGAGTTCTGAGCTCAGACAGCCAAATCCCCACTCCCCATGGTTACTAGCTGTGTGACCTCCGGCAAATTCTTTTCCTGACTGATCCTCAAACCCTACATCAGGGTGCCCAGTGCCCGGAGTTTTCCTGGGAAAGAGAGCGACGATGAATATAAAGCACTTAGCTCCCAACAAATGATGCAGTTGCTGTCATGCCCTGCAGAGGAGGGCCGTTGCCAGAGGAAGAGGGTGCGGGAAGAGGACGAATCTCCCCGAGTGGTTAGAGCAAAGGTCTCTGGCACACAGTCAGCCTGTGGGAGTTGGCACAAGTGTAGAACCATTGATGAAACCATGAAACCTCAGCAAGCCTGCCACACACCCCGTTGAAAAATGTAAGTCGACACGGATCCAGCCCTTTCTACATGGGCCTTCAAGCTGCAGCCTGCCTGTTCCTGTGCTGCCCTCGGTCTGATCACCCTGATCCAATGCACAGAAGGGGACGGTGGGCAAACCCCAACCTCACCTCTGATTAGGGCCACATTAAGCTTTCGATGAAATCTGGATGAAGCCGTCGCCCACCCTGGCTCTGCAGTCTTGCCTAAACAAGGAACACAAAGCAAACAGAAAGTCAGGGGGCAGGGGAAGCTCAGGGAGCAGTGAAAGTCACCCAGCCTTGAACGATCAGCAGCTTGAGAGCTGGGAAGGGAGCACCACTGTACTACTCCGACTTCTAAGTTGCAGTTTATTGAGCTCCTCCTGTTTACCTAGGCTCTGGGCTCCCCCCGGGACTGGCAAACTTTTTCTGTAAAGGGCCAGATGGCAAACACTTTAGGCTCCACAAGGCATATGGTCCCTGTTGTCACTCCTCAATTCTGCCCTTGGAAGCAGACAGTCTGCAGGGCTTTTGACGATATGTAAATGAAGGCGTGTGGCTGGGCTGCCGTGACGCTTTATTTACCAAAGCAGGCGTCAGGTAGATTTGTCGCACAGGCCGTAGTTTGCCAATGCCTGCACTAAGTGACTTAGATGCAGGATATCGTTCAAACACCTTCCCGACACGTGTGGCCGTGGGCTGGCCTCCCCGACACCTACCACTGTCTGCCCCCAGCAAGCCTATTCGTTCGTTGCCATCAGCCCAGCACCTAGAAGACTAGATTCGCAATAAAGATTGATTAAATGAAGTATTTCATCCCCCAGCTTGCAGGTGGAAAAAAAAAAATGGGGGGGAGACAGAGGCAGTAACTTGCCTAAGGTCACAAAGCTAGACAAAGCAAGACCTAATTCTTCAGAGATCTTGCTCGGGGGATTTGCTGTTGTAAAACCACGGCCGCCAAGGCAAAAGCTTGCAGAGGCCAGCCGGGTAATGAGAACGGTGAGTAAATGAAGTAGGCCAGGGGCAGGGTGATAGGGAGTGGTGGCGACTGTGGCAAACTATGGTATGGCATCCTGTCTACAGGCGGCGCTGCTCCTCAGCTCCAGGCGACCGTGGCCGGGTCCAGCTCTGGGGCCAGCGTGGCCAGGTCCTCCGGTTTCCCCAGGGAAGCCAGAAATCCACGCTTTCCTATGAAATATTCCAATCCTTAAGTGTTGGCAAGCATTTGGTTTTCTTTTTTTGTAAACTCCGTCCTGGCCAAAGAAAACATGCCATTGCTTTGTGGCCTCTGGCTGAAGACTATTAAATACTTGCAAAGTTTTATCCATGAAAGTTCCTTCTCCAGTGCACCGGTCGGTCTGCAAAGCGACACAGCCGGCCTTTGGCTCGCCAGATGCACAGAATTAGAAACTGGCAGCAAGAGTGGGCTGTTTGCTCCAGAACATTCTCCCACCCCGATCTCTTTTAACGTGGAGAGAAACCAGAACCAAGTCATGTTCTGGGCACGGAAACAAATTTCCTTTTCTAATTTTTAACATTGTCCTCAGAAGGCAGGTAGGGCCCCTACGGAAACCTGTAGAGTTCTCTGCCTTTTACACGAAGATCGGGGCCCACACCTATCTGGGGCCAACTCCCCAAGAGGGTACAAGGTACCTTCCCATTTCTCCGAGTGACGATGCCTTCTCTGGGGGACGAACATCTGTGGTTTATTTCTTCCCGGTGCTCTGCCCCCACTCTGGTGAACGTCTCCCTCCTACCTTTGGGGGGGCTGCCCCTTGCCTCTCCCCCTGTGTGTTTCCGGTTGGGTCCTCAGTCCTACGTTTCCCCACCACCGCCTTTAGAGGGACTAGTAATCCAGGCCTGGCCAATCACAGTATTCCATCTCCCTGGCCATTCTGATTGGCCTAAGCATGTGCACGTGATCCATGCTGGACCAATCCGAGCCCTGCCCTGCCATTTTCTCATCAGCAGACCCTGAGAACCCCAAGCTCTCTAGTGCCTCTGTGCTTGCCTGGGGCAGGATGTTTGGAGTGTAAGCCTGACTCTGTCAATGTCATGATCCGCCCCACCTTTGCACAGCTGCATGAAAGAAGTCCTTCTGTAGAAGAGGCCAGACCGAGAGAGAAAAGAGACAGAAAAAAAGGGGGGGGGGGTGTGTGTTCTGATGACAACGTATGAATCCATGGATCCAACCCTGTGCTTCCCACTTCTGTGAGCCAAACTGTGATCTTTTTGGCTTTAACTAGTTTTTGTTTGTTTGTGTGTTTTTTAATATCGGTGGCTTTTATTTCTCGAATTTTTATTTATTTTTTTTAATATGAAATTTATTGTCAAATTGGTTTCCATACAACACCCAGAGCTCATCCCAAAAGATGCCCTCCTCCATACCTATCACCCACCCCCACCTCCCTCCCACCCCCCATCAAAGCTTTCACTAGTTTTGACTGGGGGTTATCCCAGAAACCAAACACTCTGCCCCCTAAACGCCCCACTGGTGTCACTGAGGGCTTAACTCTAGCCTGCTGCTCTGCGGGGGTTCAAGATCAAAGGCAGCTCCTTCCAGAAACTGGCCTCACGGAAAGAATTAAAGAGAGATGGCCAGTTGGCTGGGTCCCACTTCAGGGTTTTAAGAATACCGTTACTTCATAAATGTGTCTGCCAAAATATTCTTAATGGCAGAGAAAAAAAGCAAAAAAGTTATCTGAAGGTCCGGACGGCTTGGCTGGAACAGGGTTGACGCTTTCTTAAAGTCCTGTGTTTTGGGGTGCCTGGGTGGCTCGGTTGGTTGAGTGTCCAACTCTTGATTTCGGTTCAGGTCATGATCCCAGGGTCATAGGATTGAGTCCCGCGTGGGGCTTTACAATGGGCACAGAGCCTGCTTGGGATTCTCTCTCCCTGTCTCTCCCTCTCTCTCTCTCTCTCTCTCTCTCTCTCTCTGCCCCTCTCCCCCACTTAGGCACTCTCTCTCACTCTAAAATAAAAATAAAAAAAAAAAGAGACACCTGGGTGGCTCAGTCAGTTAAGCATTCGACTCTTGGTCTCAGCTCGGGTCATGATGTTATGGTTCACAGGTTCAAGCCCCATGCCAGGCTCCATGCTGTCAGAGGGCTCCATGCTGCTTGGGATGCTCTCCCTCTCTCTCTGCCCCTCCCCCACTCACACACTCTCCCTCTCCCTCTCTCCCTGTCTCTGAAAATAAATACATAAACTTAAAATAATAAAGACAAAAATAAAGCCCTGTGTTTTAACTTAAAACTCTATGACGAACAGGAGCGCCTGGGTGGTGCAGTCAGTTCGGTGTACGACACTTGAGCTCAGCTCCGGTCACGATCTCACAGTCTGTGAGTTCAAGCCCCGCACTGGGCTCTGCCCTGATGGCATGCCGCTGCTTGGGATTCTATCTCTCCCTCTCTCTGCCCCTCCCCAGGTTGTGCTCTCTTTCTCTCTCTCAAAATAAATAAATAAACTTAAAAAAAAAATCTATGAAGAAGTTTGGCATTCTACTCCATGATTCTACTCAAGTAGATACTGGTCTCAATTTGTCTTAAAAGGACTTCTAGGGGCACCCGTATGGCTCAGTCGGTTGAGCGTCCAACTTCGGCTCGGGTCCTGATCTTGCGTTTCGTGAGTTCGAGCCCCGCATCAGGCTCTGCGTGGACAGCTCAGAGCCCGGAGCCCGCTTCCGATTCTGTGTCTTCCTCTCTCTCTGCCCCTCCCCTGTTTGTGCTGTGTGTGTCTCTCTCTCAAAAATAAATTCAACAGTAAAAAAAAAATTTTTTTTAAAGGGCTTCTCATGAGCTATGAAGGACATACCCTGTTTAAGCTACATGCGCCCCTTGGCACATCACTGCTTGCCCCAGATACGCCCACCTTGGGAAGCGGGATAAAAATTCTGGCCTCGAAGCCAAGAAGCAATGCCACGGGGAACCCAAGGGTGATTCTCTAGAGCAATGCAGTTGCTACTCTTACGCGCCCTCCATCCCCACAGTTCACTGGCACAATGCTCCCGTCGAGGCAGTCCGGGGGCCGTCACTTAATCTTCGAAGGAAGATCTCGTTTGCCAGTGGCCTCTGTGGCTACTGGGCTGGCCCAACCTCTAATCCAGCTCTGCCTCCAGCAGCCTGTGTGCCCCGGCTTGAGAAGGAAAATACGTATCTCTTTCTTCTCCCCCTCAGTCAGATGTGTCCACACAAAATTCCCTCAACGTGGCGGTACTGGGCAGCCATCTACACGTGTCTATATTACTTCACCAGTCCCGCCTGAGGGTCTATCATGCGGAAGGCCCTGGAGATGCCAATGAACTGGACGCGGTGGGTCCCCAGTGAGATCCCGCGGTGGGTGAGCCAGTGGCGACCCTGCTGGGAGGTGCATGGTGAAGACACGATTGGTGCTCGGTGCTGTGAGTTCACAGAGACCTAAGGGGCCCTAGCATCCCGTCTGCTGAGACTTGTATCGATCTGAGACACGAGATTTGGACATGGAAGCCACCTACATGGAGGCAGAGGAAAGAGGCTTCTATTCTAGACCTATCGGAGCGCTTAGCCCATAGAGGGGTTCGGGATATCTCTGTCTGCAGAGAAACACAGCAATGATTCATCCCTTCCCGTTTCCTTTATTCAACAACGTTGGCGAAAATTTATGGAGCACCCCTGTTAAGTGCTCAGCACTACTGTAGAAACTTAGGGACGTAGTGGAGAACAGGACTAAGCCTCTGCTCAGGAGGAACACGCTCTTGCACGAGAATAACACTGCGCTGCTCACAATAATATAATAACATGCACCTCTTACTCACCCTGCACCTAGCTGAGTTCTAAGTAGGTCACAGAGCTGGCAAGTGCCAGAGCCAGGTTACTGAACTTACGAAGTCTGACCCCCGTACCTCCCGCCCATTAACGCTACCACTCCCCTAACTGCTGTTATTACACTCATCATTTCAATGTCATGGACCGTCGTGTCCGGGGTGCTTTCCTAAGCACCTATGGATACTCAAGTGTGTGTTCGGCATCTACTATCCACCAGACACAACAGTTCTATGACAAAGGTTTGCTATTTCCGTTTTGTAGGCAGGTAAACCGAGGCTTCGAGAGGCTAAGGGGCTTGCCCAAGTTCTCAGTGCTGGTATGAGGTAGAATATCCATGACCCACGCGCTTGGCCATTGAAATGTGCACTCTGTCGCCTCCCCAGGATATAATTTTGGCTATTCGGAATGTTTAAAGAGACCCAAAGAATATTTAAACAAATCGTCCATATGAAAGGTTGGGTTGTAGCCCCTCAATGATTACGTTTCTCCACTCTCCCACCCCGGACACGGATAGCTTCTCACGCGCTCGCCCGGAGGGCCATGAAAATGAAGATCAACACAGCTCGGAGAGCAGATATCATTTTTCCCTTTTGGAAAAGAACTTGACACTGCCTCCAGGATAAGGCGGTGCCTTTTGCTCTGAACCGGAAAGAGGAACAGAAAGCAAGAAGAAAGCGTTTTGTAAGTGACTACTCATGCTTTCTCAGCAAAGCATGCCCTTCCTCCCTCCCGGCATTTCTGAGCCCCGCAGCCGGGCGGGCTGCACCCCTCCCTGGCCGTCTGCCTCACAGGTCGCTAAGCCTGAAGGTGAAGGCGGCTGGTAAGCAAGGCCTAGAGCCTGCGCGGAGGGCAGGGAGGGGGGCAGAGGTACCTTCCTTACCCGAAAGTTCCTTTCCACACCAAAGGTGGGGTGACTCCCACAGCCCATAGAGGCCCTGATTGTTTTTCTTGGCCATTGATTGGGCCCCTTGGGTCACCAGGCTGGGAAGACTACTGGGACACAGACTCAGACAACATCATGGCCGACAGTGGCAGAAGCTTCCAGAAGCTTAGACACATTCGAGACATGGGAGGTCATCCAGTTCCTTCTTTCAGGTGCCTTCGCCTCTTCCCCTCTTTCACTGGCTCTTGTCCATCCTCCAAATCTTAACACCTGCTGCGTCCTCTGCCTGTGACAGTCTTTCCCCCACATTCTTCCATGGCTGGTTCTTTACACACACACACACACACACGCACACACGCACACACGCACACGGTAAGTGACTCCAGGCTCGCTGGAGCCCACTCACTTTGTGGGAGAACCCAGGGAGCAGGAAATCAAAAAGAATAACTCGCCTTTTCCAGGCAGCTTGAAAGAGTCCTGCGTGGACCGAGCCAAACCCCAGCAGAATCTGAAAACCGGGAAGGGAGTCTCTGTCCGCCTCAGAAACCTCCCTCTGCAAACGTTCTCAAATCCCAGACCGGAAGACAGGCCGGGAAAGGCCCTGGTGAGGAAGCTTTGGAGAAAGAAATACAGGCTCAAGTGCCAGCCCCACCGCGCGCCCTGGGGCAAGCCGCCTCCCCGCCCCGTGCCTCAGTTTCCTCTTCTGTAAAAGGACGCCTCTGGGAGGGCGAGAGGGACCAGGTGGCACGCTTAGCACAGTGCCCGGCACGTAGCACCGTGGGTGCGACACCAATTGTTAAAATCTCTGTCTCACAAGCTCGGAGAGATCTTTTCCCTTGAAAACCTCTCGGCTTCCACTCTCCCTCTGGCTCTGCTTTTATGCGAAACTTCATTCTGATGCATCTGGTTACCGCCTGGAGCGCTGTTCCAAGTCTGGTTTGTTAAGAGCTGTTTGAAGTACAGTTGGCTACAGGAGTTGGGACTTGGGCTCTTCTTTTTTCGAGTTTTTCCCCTTTCCCGTCTTCTTCTTTTTCCCTTTAAAAAACAAGTCATTTTATTTGCTTAGAAGAGTTCACGTTTTGCCAAGGAGAAAACAAACAAAAAGGTCTGGCCTGCAAACTGTAGCACTCAGGGCTGTCCCCTGAGCCCGGGAGAAAGGTGTAGGCTGGGACTGGGACGTGACTCCGGCCTGAAGATGCGGGCTGGCGGGGGGGTGGGGCAGAGGACACAGGTCAAGGCACAGGTGGAGCACAGACCCCAGGTCGCGACCAGAAGGGAAAGTCAAGATGGGCCCGCGGCTACTCCCTCCACTTAGGAGATGGCCCACAGGGGGAGATGACAAGCCCACCTGCCGAGAGCCTGCCGTGGGGTTGGGGACACTACAGGCTCACAGCAAATTCACAGCTCTGCTCCCTACCTGCACCCGCCTCCAGCTGCTTACCCAATCCACCAATCCAGGCGCTGTCTCCCTGCCGTCCACTGTGATTGGTTCAGGTCACTCAGACCTGAGCCAATCAGCACGTGGCATTCCATGGGCCACGAGCATTGGTCAGAAGTGTCCAATCGGGGGCGCCTGGGTGGCTCAGGTGGTTGCGCCGGGGCTTCAGCTCAGGTCAGGGTCTCTCGGCTCATGGGTTCGAGCCCCACCGCGGGGCTCTGTGCTGACAGCTCAGAACCTGGAACTCGCTTTGGATTCTGTGTCTCCGTCTCTCTCTGTCCCTCCCCCGCTTGTGAGTGCTCGCTCTCTCTCTCGCTCTCAAAAATAAATAAATGTTTAAAAAAAAATTTTTTTTAAGTGTCCAATCTGCATCAAGGTTGGGTTTCATTCCAAGGGTGGAGAGACATTCCTCCCCCTCCCCTCCTCCTTCTGAAGATCATAGGGTTTAATAAGAATAAAAAAGGTAGGGGTGCCTGAGTGGCTCAGTTAAATATCAGTCTCTCGATTTCAGCTCAGGCCATGATATCAGGGTGGTGAGATCAAGTCCTCCCATCAGGCTCTGCACTGACAGCCTGCTTGGATTCTCTCTCTCCCTCTCTCCCTCTCTCTCTCTCCCCTCTCTCTGCTCCTCCCCTGCTCACGCTCTAAATAAATAAATAAATAAACAAACAAGTAACTAAATGAGTACTTTTTAATAAAAAGAATAAAAAAGGTAGAATTCAGGAGGGCACTTGGCGGGCTCAGTGGGCAGAACGTGCGTTCCAGCCCCACGTTGGGCTTGGAGCCTACTTGAAAAAGGGGGAGGCGGGGCGCCGGTGTGGCTCAGTTGGTTAAGCGTCCGACTTGTGATTTCTGTTCGGGTCATGATCTCAGGGTTCCGGGGATTGAGCCCTGCATCGGACTCTGCACTGCCAGCATGGAGCCTGCTTGGGATTCTCTCTCCCACCCACCCCCCTCTCAAAAAATAAATAAACATGAAAAAAAAAAAAGATAGGAGTCATACCCAAACCCATTAGTTCCAAAGCCCACGTAAACTATACTGCCTGCTACACAACTATCATAATTATAATGACATCTGGCTTGTATGCTTTGGGGCCCAGACATGGAGACACCTCAAGGTGATAGTGGTGATTGTGTTACCTTGGTAGGAGAATAGATGATTGGCGTGTGTCTGTTTTGCTACATAGTTTCAAAGAAACAGCCCAGTGACAAAGACAAAAACTACAGCTGAAAGCAATTGGAAACTTTACAAATGTCTCTTGAAAATGCCCAGGGGCGGAATGTTATCAGAGCGATGAGCCAAAATGCGTGACTTGCCCCTCCATATTGGTTGGTCTGGGGATTTTCCTGGACCTGTTGAGAAAGAGAACCCATCGTTCCCTTGAGTTTGCAAGAAAACCCTATGAGCTGTTGAGGGCCACCTCGCAGAGAGTCTAGAAAGAAGAGAGAGAGAGAGGAGTTGAGAAAGTGAGACAATGAGAAAGAGAGCAAGGAAGGCCGAGAGAGAGAAAGCTGGTGACATCATGGAAGCCCGTGGAACCAGGCTTACCTACCTCCTGGGCTTTCTCTTCTCCGAAAGCCAACACATTACCATTTTTGTTTAAACCAGTTTGCATTGGGTTTCAGTTAAGTATCAAGAAAAAGGAGAATTGGGGTGCCTGGGTGCCTCAGTTGGTTAAGCACCCGACTCTTGCTTTCAGCTCCGGTCATGATCTCTCGGTTTCGTGAGTTTGAGCCCCGAGTTGGGCTCTGCGATGGCAGCCCAGAGCTTGCTTGGGATTCTCTCTCTCTCTCCCTCTCTCTCTGCCCCTCCCCCACTCACGCCATCTGTGCCTCTCTCAAATAAATAAATAAACTTAGAGAAGAAAAGAAGAGAAAAGAAAAGAAAAGAGAAAAGAAAAAGGAGAATAACTCAGTGGGCACAACAGGATTTTCCGTAGTCAGTTGTGATGTAAAAATAAGTCCTAAATTTTCATGTGTTTATATGTAGTTTTTTTCAAAGTCACATATAGAATGTGATTTAACCAGTTTTATAACAAAAATACTTTTTTTTTTTTAAGGTGAAACTCTTCCCCTTCTTTGGAACAGTTGGCTTTGAGCTCTTTCCCCGAAAGCCTGAGGCTTGACGTGTTCAGAAACCAGCTCTCTGATGCAGGACCTTTCCCCAAGTTCCACACCCCAGGGTCTCTCCAGCCTCAGTTTCCCCACCTGCAACAGAAGGCCTGATCCCCAAGAGACACAGTGCAACCGGGGGCTCGGGAAGTCTCCTGAATCCAGATTAATTAAAGCGGTAGATGAAAGAAGCTTGTAGAACTCTTCAACAGTCCCAATAAAGAATTCCCCCTTCAATTACAGGATAATTTTCTTGGGGCTTTTGTTGCCATCCCCAAGCACTTTCCTGGGCCGCTTTCCATGCGGCTGGACCAGTCTTTCTGGAATGCCTGCATTTTTTTTTTTTTTTTTTTCCTATGAGAGACTCAAGGGAAGGCGGTGGGGATGAAAAGAAAGGACAGCGGGTACATTCTAGAAAGGGCCACTTCACGGCATTCGAGAAGCTGCCGGGAAACACAGGGAAACACACACACAGAGGCAACGTGGATCCCTCCAGCTGATGGGTTCCCGCCGGTCTTACTGGGGAAGCGTTTCCTGGCTTCTCTGCTGCCTCTCTCCCCTCTCGCGTCGTTCCTACACAGAACCACACCCGGGCCATCTGTCACTTCTAGTGACACCAAGATCTCCCTCCTCGTGGCCTCCGTCCTTGTTCTTTCTTGTGCCTGGAATGCTTCCCCTCCACAGCACGCACACCTCGCCCGGGCTAACCAGGCCAACCCCTTCTATTTAAGATCTCCGCTAACCAGTTCTTCGGCCCCTCCCTGGCCTGCCCCAAATAGACTCATTTCCCCCCATCCTGTATCAGCCCCCACAACGCTTCAGAGCACAGAGCACAACTGTAATTAACTACGTTTCCCTAGTCACTTACCTCTGCCCCCTCCTAGTCTCGGGCCCCATGGGGACAGATAGCTGCTACATCTTCAAGGCTTGGCCCTCGGGCGAGTGGCTGGTAGATACTCGAGAGGGCAGATCTTTAAAGGAGTTGATGAAGTAGCAGGTCCGCAAACGTTTTCTTAAAGGGCCAGATAGTAAATGTTTTAGGCTTCCGTGGCTGAGAGGCGACCCGCAGGCTGTTATGTATGGCTCTCGGAGAACCATTTTAAAGGTAACTGTTGAAAAATGAGAACACTGTTTCTAGCTCGTGGACTGTATACAGACAGGCAGCTGGCCAGATGTGGCCAGTGGGATGCAGCTTGTGACCTTTGATCGAGTACACGCCAGGCCCCGGGAAGGGTCAGAGGTGTGGCGAGACTTGCTGTCTGTTCCTTAAGCATCAGCCTTCTCTCCTTCGGCAGGAACTGAACCCTGCTCTCCACCGGGTGTCCTGGAATAAAGACACCATTTAGCGGCCTTTTGTGCAGCTAGCTATGGCCACGTGATGCAGTTTACTCAAGATGCAAATGAAGGCCTCTGGGAATCTTCTGCAAAAGGCGGCTAGCGTACAGCCCCTCCCTAATATGTTCTTTGTTTCTTTCTCTTTCCTGGTGAGAATGTGGATGGCAATGGACGGAGCTCCAGCAGCCATCTTGATCTATGAGTTACCCTGGGGAGTGAAAGCCTTGGGTAGTGGGGCAAAACTACAGAAGGGTTGACCATGGAGTGGAGTACCGGCCACGCCAGACCTGGATCCCCTTCCTGCTGACCTTGTATACATTTTTTTAAATGTTTCTTTATTTCGAGAAAGAGAGAGAGAGAGGAGGGAAGGAGCAGAGAGACAATCCTGAGCAGCGTCTGAGTTGTCAGCAGAGAGACTGACTCGAGGCTCGATCTCACCAACCGTGAGATCACGGACTGAGCCGAGATCGAGCATCCAGCCAGCTAACTGAGCCACCCAGCTGCCCCTCCTGCTGACCTTTTAAGTGTGCACTTAAAATAAACACTTGTTCAGGGGCCCCTGGGTGATTTACCTTCCAAGCAGCTCATTCTAGTCCTAATAACACAGGAGAGAGGGGGGAGACAGAAGCCAAAGGGAGCAGGAAAATCGCCTTCTCCGTTCACAGCCTAATTAAGAGAAGGCAGATAGATACCTACGTCTAACCCAGTGGCCTGAACTCTCATAAGCGCCCCGTACAGGTGCCTGGGTTAGCTCTCAGGGAGTCCGAAAGGCTTCCCAGACGGAAGCGTCAGGCAGGAAGTTCCCTACGTGTCAGACGATTTCATGCAAGAGTCGTAAATCAGGAGGCTCAGGAACCAGATGTGACCTGCTGATTTGCCCAGGGTAGAGGTCATACACTGGTCTCCCCCAACTTTTTATTTTGAAAAGCTGCGCCCCGCCCAGTCCCCTCTCCGCCGGGGTGCCGGGGTGGCCCGGTCGGTTAAGCATCTGACTCTTGGTTTGGGCTCAGGTCGTGACCTCACGGTTCATGAGTTCGAGCCCCACGTCAGGCTCTGTGCTGACAGCTGTGGAGCCTGCCTGGGATCCACTCTCCCTCCCCCTCTTTCTACCCCTACCCTGCTCTCTCTCTGTCTCTTAAAATAAATAAATAAACTAATGAAAAAAAAATAAAACCATGAAAAGATGCCCCCCCCCCCCGAACACGCAAAGAACAAAAAACAATGAACATTTGAATAGCCTCCCTTAGATTCGCCACTCGATACTCTTCCCGCGTTGCTTTCTGTCTCCACATACACATGTGACCGAGGGACATCCTCTTACATGAACCACAACACATTTTTAGACTATGTAATGTGAAGTATTAGATGTGTAAGGCATATTAGCATGATAATAGCACCTCATTACACGATTATCATACCGATATAATAGCACACGTGGGATCACCTACCACACGGCCCGCGTCCCCACGTCCCCCGATGTCCCAGTCACGTACTTGCACTCAGACTTCGTGGCTCTGAAGTCTCCTTCCATCCAGGACTATTCTGCTGTTGTTTTTGCTTTTTTTTTTTTTTTTAAGTGTACTTCTTTATTTTGAGAGGGAGAGAGAGAATCCCAAGCAGGCTCTGCACTGTCAGCATGGAGCCCGACAAAGGGCTCGAAACCACAGACTTCAAGATCATGACCTGAGCCGAAATCAAGGGTCGGGCACTTAACCGACCGAGCCACCCGGGCACCCCTGTCGTTTTTGCTTTTTGTCCTTGATGACATGGGCATTTTTCAAGAATCCCGGTTAGTTGTTTTGTGGAGTCTGTCATTTGGGGTTTGCGTTTTTTTACTCTGTCAACCTTTAAAAATCTGATGTTTGTTTTAAAGTCTAGAGGCTTGGGGCGCCTGGGTGGCGCAGTCGGTTAAGCGTCCGACTTCAGCCAGGTCACCATCTCGTGGTCCGGGAGTTCGAGCCCCGCGTCGGGCTCTGGGCTGATGGCTCGGAGCCTGGAGCCTGCTTCCGATTCTGTGTCTCCCTCTCTCTCTGCCCCTCCCCCGTTCATGCTCTGTCTCTCTCTGTCCCAAAAATAAATAAATAAATAAATAAATAAATAAATAAATAAAATAAAGTCTAGAGGTTTGCAGTCATGGGAAGTAGAAAGGGCAGTGACCCCTTGAGACGGGCCTTGGACGTGCCTGAGAACCCTAGCTGGCCCCACTCCCCATTTTCTTCCCCACCTTCTCTGTACCCGCATCTCATCCTTGCAAACCCTGCTCCAAAGCATTGGCCAACCCCGTGCACACACGTGCAGAGACGCGAGGCCAGAAGGGTCCCCACTCTGGAGGGCATCAAACCTCAAGGTGGTCGGAGGTTCACCTGGGTGGGGATGAGGTCGTGCCAGGTCCGGGCACAGAACTTGCTGGACCCAGTCCCCAGTACAGAAAATGCAGGGTCCTTGTTCACGAGCTGCTAAGGGCCTCTACCCCTCCAAGGGCACCTGGCTGGCTCAGTTAGTTGGAGCATGCTACTCTTGATCTTAGGGTCATGGGTTCGAGCCCCACACTGGATGTAGAGATTACTTAAAAATAAAAATCTTTTTAAAAATTTTTCTAGGGGCACCTGGGTGGCTCAGGTCATGATCTCACTGTTCATGAGTTTGAGCCCCACGTCGGGCTTTGTGCTGACAGCTCAGAGCCTGGAGCCTGCTTCAGATTCTGTGTGTGTCTCTCTCTGCCCCTCTCCACTCACATTCTCTCTCTCTCTCTCTCTCTCTCTCAAAAATAAACATCAAAAAAAATTTTTTTTATTTCTACCACTCCAGTGACGTATAATAGATTCCGCTGTAAATCTGCTTCAGCATTTAGCTACACAAGTCCTGATTCCTCCTCTCTACCAGAGTATCCTAAATAACTTTTTTGTTTTTGTTTTTATTTTTTTTGAACGCGTACTTATTTTTGAGAGACAGAGAGAGACAGAGAATGAGCAGGGGAGGGGCAGACAGAGAGGGAGACACGGAATCCGAAGCAGGCTCCAGGCTCCGAGCTGTCAGCACAGAGCCCGACGCGGGGCTCGAACTCACAGACCGCGAGATCCTGACCTGAGCCGAAGTCAGACCCTTAACCCACTGAGCCACCCAGGCGCCCCAATAACTTATTTGAATCAGGTTTTTGAATATTACACTTTTTGCTTAAGTCCATTGGCAATATATGTGGGTAAGTGTTAGACGTCTTCGTTGACTGTGTCATGATGTGCTATTTTTCTGTGTATGTGCATCTTACTTTTTATTAAGTAATCTCTCCACCCAACGCGAGGCTCGAACTCACGACCCAGAGATCAAGAGTCATATGCTCCACTGACTGAGCCAGCCAGGCTCCCCATGTGGTGTTGCTGTTTTTAAGTCAGCAGCTGGACTATTTTCTGCGGCCTTGGTCAGGCTGGACCCATTTCCTGACTGTGCTATGATGGGGACATTTCACCTTTGGTTTGCAAAGACGAAGTTTCCTTCGTCGTTAACACCTTTCAAAGAGAGGTTTTTCTGCAATGCCTTCCCGAGCTCGGGGCTGGCCTGCTTAAATAAAACCCTATAGGAGCAGCACCCCCCCCACAAACTGGTGGCCAAGAAAATCCAGACTTGTTGGTCTGCTGTTTAAGACCATCTGTGACCTGTCCACCCAGGCCGATTGCAGGGTAAGTGCTGTCTGATGCTCACTTTGAGAACCACTGACCTTGATCCATCGTCCTCAAAGCGAGCTCCCTGGGTTACTTGGGAATTTATTACATAGGCAAACTGTCAGGCTCAACCTAAGACCTTCGGAATCCGAATGGAGTGGGCTCAAAGGTCTGTTTTAACAAGCCCTCCAAGGAATTCTGATGTGGGCTCAAGTCTGACATCCCCTGCTGTAAGCCTTCAGGGACAGCAAGGACATAGCGTGTCGTTGATCCGGGAACGGCTGTTGCCAGGCAAGGGGGGAGCCCTCTCTGTGTCTAAGTGTCTGCATCCCCAAACCAGAAGAGAAGTCAGTGTATCCATCTCAGGGGGCTTCAGGGAGGCCTGAATGAGACACACGTAGGGGGCTCAGCACCTGCCTGGTGGCCCCGAAAAAACTTTGTGTAAATAGCGGCGGTTATTATTAGCAACAATAGTAATGGAATGAGCTGATTCCAGGGAGGAGGGAAAGAATAGTTCCTTCTCTACAGACCTCTATGTTCAACCTGTTAGCAACAAGCATGCGCCCCTTTTGAGAGTTTTTGAAAAATGTAGTAAATTACTTGAAAGGGAAAAAACATATAAACCAGCATATATGCCCGACCATTTGTATTAAAAGTTAAATTCATATACGTTTTGTGTGTGTGTGTGTGTGTGTGTGTGCAAAGAAAAATCCCTGTAAATGCACATAGTTATATCAAAATAGTAGTTATAGTGGACCCTCTAGATAGTTGTGGGGTTTGGTGGGGTGTTTTTGACATTCTTCTCTATTGTCTGATACGGTTTTTTTGTTCTGGTTTTGCTTTTGTTTACAAGAAGCGTGCATCGTAGTTGTAACCACAACTGTCGTTAAATGAGGTGGGGGACACTGGGTTGTCCAGACTCAAGGAAGGGGTTGGTGCTAATGCCTTCCAGGAGGTAAAGGCCAAGAACGATGCTAGATGTCCCAGAGTACACAGGACAGCCCCTCAACAAGGGAGCGTCTGGATCAAGATGTCGATGGGACCAAGGTTTCAAACCTCCAGTTATAATAAGAAAACAAAGCAAACAGGGGCGCCTGGGTGGCTCCGTCGGCTGAGCGTCCGACTTCGGCTCAGGTCATGATCTCACAGTTTGTGGGTTCGAGCCCCGCCTCGGGCTCTGGGCTGACAGCGAGCTCGGAGCTGGAACCCGCTCCAGATCCTCTGTCCCCCTCCCTCTGCCCCTCTCTCTCTTTCTGCGCTCGTGCACCCCCCCCCCAAAAGTAAACATTAAAAAAAAAGAAAAGAAAACAAACAATAACGCCAATGCCATTTGGAAGTCCTACAGCTGCGGTTCACTGGGACTTTCCTTACCCCTGTGAGTTCATTCCACCTTTGAGACATAATCATGAGCTGAAAGCCACACTCCTGTTACAGATGAGGAAATGGAGGCACAGAGAGTTATACGCTTTGTCCCAAGGTGCGCCATCATGTCCCTACCCCCTTTGGACCTTCAGGAAGTTCCCCTGCGAAAGGACCCCGTGCAGCGGGGGACACGGTTCCCTCTGCTGCCCCTCAGAGGCTGCTGTTCAGCCTTGATGTGGATCAGCCCTCACGGGGAGAGGCCTCCGGTGCCCTCCTTCACCGGTAAAGAACAAGCCTTTGGAGTAACCTTGCCGGTCAGGCAATGACCCCGCCCCACCCCACCCACAAACATTCCCCAGCTCGGTCCCAGGGATGGTGCCCGAGGCCACCTCTGACTTGCTTAGGGTTTCAGTTACTTAACATCAAAAGTATCTTTCACCTCAGTTCTTATTAAATCTACGTGATTGGTTTTCTCCCTTCACTCCGTCGTTCAAAAACACCAGGACCACGCTGTGGGCTTAAAAACTTAAACACTGAGAAAGTTCATCGAGAGAAATCCAGTCCAGGACACCCCCCCCCCTTTAACCCAGCTCTCTCAGGCCACCTTGTAAAACACCACTGTGGCTTTTAGCAAGGAATTCGACAGGTTGGATTTCTTCTAAGCGATCCCCTGACCGCAGCCTCTCCAGGACAAGCTGAGAAGGGTTTCCCAAATTTATCACGGCTTTCCCAAGTGACAGGGTGGACCCAGCTTTCTCCGTGCATCACTCGTTGGGGGGCGATTGCTGATTCCAAGAGTGTTGTGGGTGCAAAGCCCACCTGATTGTCAGCAGTAAACAACCCCTCCCCCGGGGAGGTTCAGGAACAAAAAAAGGAGGGAAGACAGGATGAGCCCTGAGTGTCTCTGGGCTCAATGTGGAAATAATCATTCGTAAGAAAAACAACAAATTAAACATTTAAAGGAGCTTCCTGCTGCATGATTTCAGATCTGGTTTGACTGGAATTACATCAAAAGGAATAAAATATAAACATTTCACAGAGTGTCTCTCCCGGTCTCCGTCCCACCCACCCTCGCGCGCGCGCGCACACACACACACACACTCACACGGGGCCACAGATGGATCAAATGTCAAAACTGAAAGGGAATTTCAGAGTCACACGGAGTGATCAGAAAACAATCCAGATGGGGTGGTCACAGGTGGGCAAGGGACTGGTCCCCAGAGGTGCAGCTAGTTACGGGTGGCCCTAAGCACAGACGCAGGCGGGCCCGGCAGCAAATGCTTCCTCCGTGCCGAACACACCGTCAGCACTTTGCAATTACCAACTTCCCTACTCCTCCGACAGCCCCACCAGGCAGATCCCGGCCTCACCCCCATGATACGAATGAGGAAACGGAGGCACAGCGAAACACTTAGCCAATCTAGGACACCCACTGGTACCGGGCACCCCACTCTTTCTACCGAACACACCGTGGGAGGCAGAATGAAAGGATGGCCCCGGAAGGTGTGCACACGGCGATGCTCAGAATACGCGACTCTGTCGCACGACACAGGAAGGGGGACTTCGCAGACGCGATTAAATTAAGGATCTTGAGAAGGGGAGACTCTCCGGGGTTACCCAGGGTCACCACAGGGTCCTCATCAGAGGCAGGCAGGAGGGTCTGAGTCAGAGAGAGGGGTTGGAAGAGGTCACGCCCATTGGCTTCGCCGACGGAACCAGGCGACCGAGGCAAGGAACGCAGTTGAAAGCGGGGAAGAAAACACAAGAAACGGGAGCTTCCTGAGAGTTTCCAGGGTCGCACGCCTGCCGGCACCTTGACTTTGGTCTAAAGAGACCGCTTCAGACTTCGGACCTCCAGAGCTGTAAGGTTAATTAGTTCGGGTTGTTTCCAGTCGCTACGTGCGTGGTGACGTGTTACAGAGGCAAGAAGATGCCAGTACAGTCCACCCCGGGACCCAGGCTCCGAGGGACCCAGCCCAAGGTGCCCGTCTTGCCTCTAGCCCTTTCCGGCTGTGAGATCTTGGACAGACCTCCAGTTTCCTTCTACGAGAGACGAATAAACAGCCGTTTGTCACCGGGCTGTGCCCGGTGTGGAGGAAGCCTTCTGGCTGGCGCCATTTTTCCTTGTCTTACCGCGTGGCCCTCATGAGGACGAGGACCCCGTCCTGTTCACGGTTGTCTCCTCGGCACCGAGAGTGTGTCTGCACGCAATAGGTGTCCAGTGCACCAATTCGTGCCCGTGGATATTGCAGCAGCCAGGATACCTGAAGCGTGAGGCCATAACCGTGGAGTTGAGCCCCTCACAACCGACTGCCCGCTGGACACCCTCCAGGGAACATCCCTGGGGCATCCCACACTTCACGTGTCCAGAACGAAGCTGCCCTCTTGCGTCTGCCGGCTTGGACTTTCCGTTCTTTCTGCCGGGGGTGCCTTTCCCGGGCCCCAAACCTTTACCTGCCGCACACGCCCGCGTCCCGGTGAGGGACTGAGAGTTTTCCCACAGGCGCAGATGCCTCCGCAGACTTCCTGCTCAGCACTTCCGTGCCTCCATTTTCCCCGTCCCCTGTCCTGTCCCGTCTCACAGCCCCCCAGCCCGGTCCCCAGTGCAGGCGTGAGCCCCCAGGAACAAGGCCGCAGGGGACGCAAGCGTGTCTGCCGAGCGTCCTTCCGTCCTGGGGCCCTGGGCCCAACACCCCGCACGTGGGATCCCCGCCCGCCCTCCCCCAACAAATCTGATTGCTAGCGGTCTGCTGGTGGGCACATGGAGTCAACGGGTCAAGGTCACACAGCTAATAAATGGTGGCACGGGGCTGGAGCCCAAGCCACCCAGGCATGGGTGATCCCAGGCATGGCCCCTGTTCCTCAAGGCCACACTGTAGGGTGGGCTGGTTGGGCTGTTGTAGAGCCTCCCACGCACTCAGCATCAGGGCAGTGGCGGGGTGCGGAGAGAGGGGGACAGAGGTGAGCCGGAAGGAAGACCACAGTGGTCTTGCGCTGTCCCCGGTGTGTGCGTGTGTGAGTGTGTGTGTGTGTGTTCACCAGCACCTCTGACCCCACTAAAGACCACTACAGGGGCGCCCTGGGGGCTCAGTCGGTGGAGCGTCCGACTTGGGCTCAGGTCATGATCTCGAGGTTCGTGGGTTCGAGCCCCGCATCGGGCTCTGTGCTGACAGCTCGGAACCTGGGGCCCGCTTCCGATTCTGGGTCTCCCTCTCTCTCTGCCCCTCCCCCACACTCGCTCTGTCTCCCTCTGTCTCAAAAATAAATAAACATTAAAAAAATTAAAAAAATAAATAAATAACATACCATGGACACAACATAAAACACACACCCTCCTGAGGTCCACTTCCCCCATCGGCCCATCCGTCCATCCGTCCATCCGTCCATCCATTTACTCCCTGCATCTTGAACAACAGTTGTAATTCGTGTGCGCCCATCCCGGGGCTGAGCACACGGTCCCCCACGGCCTCACCGTACCTTCGCATCCACCCTGTGAGGTTGCAACTTTGGGATACCCCACCTGACAGCTGGAGAAACCGAGGCTCAGAGTGGCCGCAGACTCGCCCAAGGGCACACAGCAGGGAGGTGCCCCAGCCGGGCTCTGAGGTCACATGGGCTTCTGTGCTTGCGGCCTCACGCAGGGCTGCCCCCGGGGGCTCACAGCTTGGTCGGGGCAGCAGCCAAGGAGGCAGCGGAGATGCCACCGGGGACAGGACCCCCCCAAGTGTCGAACGACTCTTGCCAAAGGTTCCAAATGGAAAAAAATACATTCCCCCTCATCTTACAGGGTGCTTGTAGTCCTCAAAAATTCTGAGCATTTCAACACTATGAGAAAAATACTGCGTGTCGCCATATTACGTGGAATCAGGTTCTACGGTAAACTGGTTATTTGCGGGAATGACTGGAGCGGGGGCGGGGTGGGGGTGGGGGAAACATTCAAAGTCACGTGGGCAGCAGAACAGCTCTTACTGGGCAACCGCTCTGGGCCTTGCAGGAGCTCGTGCGTGAAGGCCAGCTGCCCCCCAGCCTCTGTGACAAACACGGAAGGCACCCAAACATTTCCAGGGCTCCCTGATGTAGAGTCACTGTTCTAGAGCAGAGTTTTCGAGCGTCCCCGTGAAGCTGAGGGGAAAGGAGCAGGCCATGCACGCAGGTGCTTCGTTTTGTTTTTTCAATGTTTCTTTATTTTGAGAGAGAGAGAGAGAGAGAGTATGAGCTGAGGAGGAGCAGGGAGAGAGGGAGAGAGGGAGAGAGAGAACCCCAAGCAGGCACCACAGCTATCAGCGAGAGCCCGACCGGGGCTCGAACTCACGAACCGGGCGATCATGACCTGAGCCAAAAAAGCAAGAGTCGGATGCTTCCCCGACCGAGCCACCCAGGCGCCCCTGGCTTTGGATGCTTTCTAACCCTGTGGGCGTGAGAACGATCCTTCTGGCTTCTGAGAGCACAGTTTTGTTCTTGCTCTGATGTGTATGCTTTTAACGAACCCACTCCCCAGTGACCTCAGACGCTAAGAGAGGAGTTGGTAACCCCGTCTCACCCCCCAACTTTAACTGTTTAAACAAACGATCCTGGCCCCCCAAGTCCCAGCTTAGGGGTTCCTGGGGTGTGAGGGAAAACACGCAGAATGTATTGTCAGAACCGCTCGATCCGGGTCTCCCGTTAGCAAAGGTGAGCAGGCTCGAAATGGCCACGGAGCTTCTCACAGTCTGTGTCTTAGCACAGCGGCACCAACCGCACGTAATACTCAGGAAGGGCTCACGGCCTGACAGTTGCTACTCTAACCCCGGTCCGGGCCTAACAGCAAAGTAAGGGACGTGTTATTATCCCCATTACACAGAGGAGAAAATCGAGGCACAAAGGTCCGGGAACTGGGGCCCCCCAGTCACCGAGAGTCCACATGGCCTCGGAGAGTGGTGCTACAGACACCTGAGAATTAGCCAGAATCACTGATAACACCGTGGTTGTTGCAAAGGCAGGGGCTTTTGTTGTTCCACTTAAGAGTTTTATTCAGAGCTTACTTGCAGAATAAAGGGAGGAACTGAACCTTTTTCTAATCCAGCTGGGAGGCTCACACATGCAGATGAGGGGTGGGGTCAAAGGGACCATCGAGGCCGGGAAGTTGGCGGTGATCCTGGGACTTCACTCTGCCCCTCGTCCAGCAAACGTTCGTGGGCACCTGTTCGGTGCCAGGCTGAGGACTAGGCAGGAGGGTGAGGGATCTGGAGGCGAAGGCAGGCCCTATACGGGTTTCAGCAAGCTCGCCCAAGCTTGGGGACAACTGTCAGGTCGGGGGCAAGCTTGAGATCAGTAATGAGGCAGGAGAATAAGGGCAGCAGGGACCAGGGGGCCAACCCTGATGCTCAGCGTCAGGACCCCAGTGAAAGGCTAGAACCAGAGATGCCAAGACGGGCACCAGTCTGTCTTACTCCCCGTCGGGGTGTCCCCCCGGGGACGCCTGTGCTGATCCCCAGCCCCCACCGTAGGGTTTGCGCCACACAGAACACTCTTTTTCTTTTTTTCTTTTTTTTTTTTTATGTTTTATTTTCTATTTGAGAGAGAAAGAGAGAGAGAGACAGAGTGTGAGCAGGGGAGGGGCAGAGAGAGAGAGAGAGAGGGAGACAATCCGAAGCAGGCTCCAGGCTCTGAGCTGTCAGCACAGAGCCCAACGTGGGGCTCGGACTCACGAACTGGGAGATCACGACCTGAGCCGAAGTCGATGCTCAACCGGCTGAGCCCCCCAGGCGCCCCAAGAACAGAGAACACTCTTGAACCCTGCTCCTTATCTACCTGCAGCATCCCAGCCCCGACAGCTGGCCCAAAATGCAGAACCCCGGGCACCGCCCCAGACCTGCCCTGCACCGCACCCCGCGGTCTACCCAGGCCCCCCCCCCGGCGTGGATGCTCCCTTAAAGCCGAGGGGCACCCCAAGAGGCGCTTCACTCACGGTCAGAGCACCTGTTATCTGGCAGGCTCGGAGCACACCTGGGTGAGAAAGGGAAAACAGATCTAGAGCCGAAAGTAAACAGACTTCAGGGAGCGGTAAATCCTGTGAAGAAAGATAAGCTTGGGTGGTTGGAGATGATATTTAACCTTGGAGTTAAAGTCAAGAAGGAGCCAGCCAGATTGGGGGGTGCCCCGAGATTTGGGGTGAGATGTTCCAGGCAGAGGGAACAGCACATCAAAGGCTCCGAAGCTGTTTGGGGCTTGGCGAGGGGGGAGAGGAGGGAGAGAGAGGGCCAGCGCTCCAGGAGCTGGGAGGGGAGGGGTCCAGGGGTCTGGCGGCCCTCCCCGGGGCGCTTTTGCCCACCGCCCACCATCCCCGAGGCCACGCCCAAAGCCCGGTTCTCGAGCTTTCCTTGAGAGCACTGGTTTCTGTTGGTAGTTTCGCACTCCCTCTGGCAAGGACCGGAGCGTGGCCGTCCTCCCGGAGAGTGGGGCGTCACCCTCAGATCTCCAAAAGCGGGCGTCCGGCCCAGGGCCCCAGCTCCGTGCTTCCACTCTGCCCTCTCCTTTGCTTTCCCCCAGGCCGAGCCTCTGCGTCCAAACACGTACAAAAAATCCGCAATCCGGCTTTCACTCCCCAGAGAAAGAGCCTACACACCAGACCTTTCGGGTGGGCTGCAAGCAGTCAAGGAAGGAAGATGAGAGGAGATGGTGTTGCCGATCCTCGGCTGTTTGCAACTTTCCACCGGCAGAAAGTTGCAGTGGGTGGGTGCGGCCGGGACGTATCAAAATCACAAAAGAAGGGCCTCTTTGAAACTATCTGCGAGGAAGGTTCTGTAAACGCGGCCATCTGGGCTCCCATCCACGGGCACAACCGGGCCTTTTGTCTGGTTTTCCCCGCAGTACCTGGGCCAGCAGCGTCCCGCCCCACCTCCACACCCCCCCAGTCTCCAGCGCAGAACGTCTCCCACGACGGATTTCACACAAACCTTCCCCTCCCAAAGTGGAGGGAGGGAAAGGGCGGGGTGGGGCGGGAAGAAAACACCGCCTCAGCCAGGGATTCACCCTCAAAACCCACAAGGGTAGGGTTGGTGCAGAGCTCACACCGCCAGGACTTGAAAAGATTCAGACAACCCAACGGCCCGGAGTCAAGGTACAGCTTGGCAATTGTTAAAAATCCATCGGGCGAAGTGTGAGGCAATCATTCTGCGTGATGTGGGGGATTTTGTAACAGGGTCACCCTGTGTTGTTAGGTTAGCAAGGAACAGGGCAAATAGGGCTCTGCTTTTGTAAAACAGTGTGTGAATGTAAGTCGACTTAGAACGTCGGGCTAATAATGGCTTCACTCGGACCACACCCTATTGCAGTAAGTAATTCACACACACGTATTCTTATTTTTTTTAATGTTTATTTATTTTTGAGAGAGAGACAGAACATGAGTCAGGGAGGGGCAGAGAGAGAGGGAGACACAGAATCCGAAGCAGGCTCCAGGCTCCGAGCTGTCGGCACAGAGCCCGACGCGGGGCTCGAACCCACGAACCGTGAGATCATGAGCTGAGTTGCGGTCGGACACTTGACCGACTGAGCCACCCAGGTGACCCACACACGTATTATTTTTTATTTAAAGTTTACTTATTTATTTTGAGACACAGAGAGAGAGAGAGAGCATGAGCAAGTGAGGGGCAGAGAGAGAGAGAGAGAGAGAGAGAGAGAGAGAGAATCCCAAGCAGGCTCCATGCTGTCAGCAGACAGCCAGACTCGGGGCTCAAACTCACGAACCAGGAGATGGTGACCTGAGCTGAAATCAAGAGTCGGACGCTTAACCCACTGAGCCATCCAGATGCCCCTGTATTATTTTTTAAATCTCACTATAATGCTGTGAGGTTGGGGCTATTGTTACCTCTACGGATGAGGAATCAGGCTTTGCTATAGCAAATATCTCGCCCCAGGTCGCCAAAAAGGATTAGAGCTCCTATTTATGTGTATCTAAAAAGTAAAAAATAAATTTGCACTTCCTAATATTTTAATTTTAAAAAGCTCCAGGGGGTTGAGTCACGTGAAATTGTAGATATTTGTCTGTGATGACCTAAAAAAAAAAAATGGCAGTTTTGTATAGTTCAACCTAATACACGTATATAATTTATGAATAATTTATAACAACTAAATAATACAATTATGAATGAAGACGTATTGCTGAGTTGTGTGCATATCCTGGGGTAAATCGTCAAAAATATCGTCCCAATGGAGTGCACAATAAAAGCTACTTTAGACACAGTGCGTTGGCTCTCTGGAAAGGCGAGGCGAGCACCGCCATTGGTAGGTTGGGGTGGAAATTCCTCTTACCAGCTGTTTCTGAACCATTAAGATCCAGAATATTATGTAGACAGTTGGGATGGCTTGAGGAGTTAACATGGCGTTTGGGAGACTTCAGCTTCGTAAATCCAACTTTCCGTGGAAGTCTACCCTGATGACCAACCTCATCATCCTGTAATAACAGCTGCGTCATCGTCGTGGTGGTTTGAGGGCCAGCCACACACCAGGAGCTGTCCTGAATGTGTATATTCTTTGAATCTTGCCAATGATCCTATGGGGAGGGTGGTCTTGTTATGCCCCCGTTCCATAAATGAATGAGGAACAAATGGTGGAGTCAAGACTGGAACCAGCTTTGAGCTCAGCCATTGCATATGTTGCCTGCATACTGCCTCCTTCCTCCAGAACTGGCCTGACAGAGACTGGCCTGATGGGGAATACCATCACCATCAGCTCTGAGCATACCACACAATTCGGCCCTGGACTCTCTCTGAAGTCGGTGCCGTGCAATGTGCATTCAGCTCGGACGCTGAAGAGGAGGTCAGCCACTGGGTCAGAGGAAAAAGGACCCAGGAAACCCCTTCCTGCCGCCCCTTGCATACCTACACTTGGTATTCACACTTGGTGGTCTGGCTGGCTCCCTTGCTGTTTGGCTTAAAACTTACCAGGCTCTCCTGCCACTGAAGCTATCTAAATATGGCCCCTCCTCTCTGAGTGGCCATTTTGAGGCCGCTCGGAAGCCATTTTGGCCCAGCCTAAAATGTACGACAATGTAGACCGTACATCCCTCACTCCGTCAACGAGCCATGCCCCCGATAAAAACAAACCCACATCAAGCTTAGGTGAACCCAGGTCCCAAGAGTCAGGTGAAAGAGCCCTGCTTTATTACACAGATACGCAGGTAGGAAGTCACCCAACTGATACCTAGTCACAGATGGGTGACGACCTCCCTCCAGGAATGTTCGTCATAACGTTTTTTGCTATTATTAAAGCTGGAAACAACGAAAGCACTGCTGAGGAAAGTAGGATTCATCCATGCAACTTCTTAAAAGAACTTTCTGTTCTTATTTCGCCCTTTCCGCAAGACAGCTGTATAAATGTTCATTTACTTATTTCGAGAGAGAGAGAGACAGAAAGGGAGGAGGGCAAGCAGGGGAGGGGCAAAGAGAGCATCCCAAGCGGGCACCGCGCTGTCGGTGGGCCCGCCATCCCACAAAGTGTGAGATCGGGACCTGAGCCGAAATCGAGAGTCAGACGCTTAGCTGACTGAGCCCCCCAGGTGCCCCAACAAGATATTCGATGAAGCTTGTGTGTCGGAGCCACAGAAGGGCACCGTCTAGGATTGAGGAGGGAGTGGCCTTGGGGCCAGAATACCTGAGTTTGAATTCCCGCTTGGCTGCTTACTGCGTGACCTTGATATCCTTATCGATAGACCTCCGTGAGGATTAAATGAGGTGATAGCTGACGGGCTTCCCGGAGAGGGTGGCGGAGGCCAGGAGGGCTGCGGCCGAGCCGCTGCTACCCTGCGAGGGCCCCTCTGTGTGCTTACTTACGTGCTCTCCTCCCGTGATCGGTTTCCCAGTCAGTTTTTAGAAAGTGGGTATAGCAGTGGCGACAGGAGAGCTGCGTGTACCCTGGGCTGGTGTTTCACGCGCAGGCAGCAAGGACACGCGTGAGAATAAATAGCAAGGCCTGGAAGGCGGTGAGGCTCAGACCTGGTCC
Source organism: Prionailurus viverrinus (assembly GCF_022837055.1). Taxonomy (NCBI): domain Eukaryota; kingdom Metazoa; phylum Chordata; class Mammalia; order Carnivora; family Felidae; genus Prionailurus; species Prionailurus viverrinus. The sequence goes on from NC_062563.1 coordinate 6,282,183, forward strand.
CCGGGGTTCCTGGCCGTGCGTCCTCGTGTTGCTCGGCTTCGCCTTGGAGCCGTGACATCCTCGTTCCTAAAATGTTGACAATCGTGGTGCTGGTGACTCCCACGCCACACACGCCCCGCAAGCGCTCAGCACAGTGCCGGGTCCGCTTATGGCCTTAAAAATGCCACGCGCTGGGGCGCCTGGGGGGCTCAGTCGGTTGAGCGTCCCGCTTGGGCTCAGGTCACAGTCTCGTGGTTCGTGGGTTCGAGCCCCGCGTCGGGCTCGGTGCTGATGGCTCGGAACCCGCAGCCTGCTTCGGATTCTGTGTCTCCCTCTCTCTCTGCCCCTCTTAACTCCCCCCTCCCTCCAAAAATAAGTAAACATTAAAAAAAATGCCAAGCACTGTGTCTCATGTTCTCAACAACTTTGCAAGCCAGGTCAGTGAGCCTCTGTCATGTTTCCTTTCCCTCATCCAGAGAATCATCTTTCCTCGAGATCTTTCGAGCCCCGGTTCTGCCACTTAAAAGTTGTGTGACCTTGGACAGGTTACTAAACCCCTCTGAGCCTCAGTCTGCTTATCTATGAAATGGGAATAAAGGTGGTACCTATCCCTCGAAGGGATTAAGTACCCTTAAGTACATGGGCAAGATAATGGGTAGGGGGTTAAGTGATGAATGTAAAATGCTGAGTGGAATGTCTCGAATATAATACATGTCCCATAATTGATGGGACATGCATAGTAATAATGATTAATTATTATTACTATATAATGTATATACTATATATATTACTATATAATGTATATACTATATATATTACTATATAATGTATATACTATATATATTACTATATAATATATATAATATACTATATAGTATATAATATACATTAATTATATTATAATATAATTAATTAATAACATATTATATTATATATGGTATATAATAATTCTATTATAATATAATTAATCAATAATATATATAATTATTAATTATTACTATTTCTAATCTTCATGAACACCACACGGGGGACCTGTTATTATGGCTGCATCCCATGACCTGAGAAAGCTGATATCAGAGAGGTTAATTGAGTGCCTCAGATCGCACAGACAACAAGCAGGAAATGTCTCGTGAACCTCTGATTATTTCCTGTGTTCGGGCCACGCTTGCTCATCTATTAGGTGGTTCCAAGATGTCTTGCGAACTCTGGTGTTGGTAGCTGGTGGGTACGAATTAGTGAGGTCCACTCTGGCTGTGCCAAGCTGAAAATTCCCACCAGACTGTAAGTTCCACACCCTGGGCCTTGTCTGCCTTCTTCCGGGTTGGCACCCCGGGAACCACTTGTCTCCCCGGGAATCACCCAGTCTGGATGTGCAATCAGTGCATAAGAAAAGAACTAGGTGTGGTCAGACTTGCTCTTGGAAATCCCATCAGTCATGCACAACAGGCTGTAAACAGTGTTTGTGTACGTGAGCCCTGTGGGACGAGATCATGGGTGGGAATGAAATGGATTCCCTTCCCGTTACGGATCAAGCGTGGAGCGGATATCGGGACAGAGAGTATATGCCCCGAACAAGATACGTACATATGCAAAACACGTACCCAGGATTTCTTTCCTCTTCGGAGAGGATGTGGGAAAATCTGCTGAAGTTACAGGCACACTTGACGGGACGTTCCTAGAGCATCCAACGTTGGTATGAATACGAGGCTAGGAGAGCAGAGGCAGTGGCCCAAGCTTCAAGATAGGGATCATCTTATATGTGCGTGTTCCTAAAATTGCCTGAGGTTGATACGCCCTATGACACTTCCCACTCAGCAGCTCTCTCCTGAGAATCTCACATTTTCTCCGGCCCTCAAGCTCTACAAGGTTTGCCCTGGGTCTGGGCTGCAGGTTCAATGTTGGCAGGAAAGCCCTCAGGGCCCTTCCTTGGGTGGAACAGAGTGGTTTTCAGCTGGAACAGCAGCCCAAGGAGAGTGGCCACTAGGGGCTACGGCCCAGCATGGAGCAGACTGAAGGCCTCCTGAATGACTCAGATGGACGACAGCAGGGGTCTGGGGCTCTGTGGTGACAAGCGAGCCCCATCGCCCACAAGAGTCCAGCGCATGTGTCCTGCAGGAAGGCTGGCCGGTCACAGCCCTGTCTCCTGCTATCTAGAGAGAAGATGGAAATCCAAATAAAGCTCTTGAGTATGTTAACTAGTTATTGTGCTGATCGTTTGGCAATATACACAAATATTGAATCAGTATGTTTTACACCTGAAGCTAATATAGTAGTATATGTCAATTATATCTCGATTTAAAAAATTTTTAATTCACCAAAATTGGAAAGTAAAGACCAAAAAAAATATTTTTTTATTGCTTCGATTTTTTTTTTTAAATTTAAGTCCAAGTTAGTTAACATATACTGTAATAACAATTTCAGGAATAGAATTTAGTGATTCATCACTTACATACAACACCCAGTGCTCAGCCCAACAAGTGCCCTCCTTCGTGCCCACCCCCCATTTGGCCCATCCCCCCCACCCACCTCCCCTCCAGCACCCCTCAGTTTGTTCTCTGTATTGAACAGTCTCTTGTGGTTTGCCTCCCTCTCTTTTTTTAATCTTATTTTTCCTTCCCTTCCCTTATATGCATCTGTTTTGTTTCTTAAGTTCCACATATGAATGAAATTATATGGTATTTGTCTTTCTCTGACTAATTTCACTTAGTGTAATACCCTCCAGTTCCATCCACATAGTTGCCAATGGCAAGATTTCCTTCTTTTTGATGGCCAAGTAATACTCCATTGTATATATAGACCACATCTTCTTTCTCCATTCATCCGTCGATGGACATTGGGCTCTTTCCATACTTTGGCTACTGTTGATCGTGCTGCTATAAACATGGGGGTGCATGTGTCCCTTCGAAACAGCACCCCTGTATCCCTTGGATAAATGCCTAGTAGTGCCATTGCTGGGTCGTAGGGTAGTTCCATTTTTAGTTTTTTGAGGAACCTCCATACTGTTTTCCAGAGCGGCCGCACCAGCTTGCATTCCCACCAACACTGCAAAAGAGATCCTCTTTCCCCGCATCCTCGCCAACATCTGATGTTGCCGAGTTGTGAATGTGAGCCATTCTGACAGGTGGGAGGTGGTATCTCATGGTGGTTTTGATTTGTATTTCCCCGATGATGAGTGATGTCGAGCATTTCAAAAACTTTTTTTTTTTTTAAGAACTGTTCACCAAATTCTAAGTCAACATAGCTGGTTAGCAAGAATATTCTAAGTCCGTTTAAATGCGGGTCACAGATCTGGGGATCGGCTAAGAATTGAAAGGTCAGTCCAGCCGGAAGGAACACAGGAAGGAAATACTGGAGGGAAAAATACCAACAGGTTAACAGTATATGGGGAGGAGGAATTATGGGGAGGGCTGTCTGGTAACCTGTTAAGAACAGAACAGGATATCCGACTTTTCCCTCTAGAAATAAACGGAGGAACCGCCACACTGGGACACAACTGGAACCTTCTAATTATACGCTCCTCATGAAGTTAACATGAGGACCTTAGCTGTTTTCTCTGCACGCCACACACCTTCTTCTGAAAACCTGGCCCCCTTTCACGTCCCTTCCCGCTGGACCACGTGGTTCCCTTGGGAGCCCACGGTTTCCAGATGGTCCAATCGCTTAGTCCGGGAGCGGTCACCTGACCCAAGCTGAGCCAATGGGAGTCTTCCCCAGGCTGCGCCCCGCCCCCCTTGAGTCACTGACGAGGCAGAGGACTTCAAAGCCATCCTCTGTCCACCCGGGAAAGCTTGCCCGTTTTCCCGACTCGAGAATACTGCTGACCCCTCCGTGACCGCGTGCCACTTCAGAGGCTCAGAGGCGTTACAGTCCTCGGTTATGTGGCCTTCCCTTAGATGCGGGCAGCCCGCGAATGATCGTTTGACTTAAGTCATTTGGAGCCGGGCTGCCGTCGCTTGTCATCACTGCCTTTCACCACAAGAGTTCCGACATGGGGCCACGACGGGGAGAATATTATCCTGCGCAGCTATGACGTGGCCACGTGCATCCCCTCCACGCACCAGCTCGTGGTGCGTGCTGAGTTTCCTGGGAGCTTCCTAGCTACCCCGAGAAGGAGACCGGCTCCTTAGCAGGGCACCGAATTCCAGCTAGCAAAACCCACCGTTCCAGGCTGATCCAGCCGCCCCGGCAATGCACAATATTTCCCTTTCATAAACAACACCCTTCACAACCGTGTTACCCTTCACCTACGTTCCCCTTCCTTGTACCTCCAAATGCCTTTTTAAGGCAAGTAGTATTTGGCAGCCCCAGGAGAGCAAAGAAAAAAGGGTTGGCTGTCATAAGTGAGGAATGTAAATTTTGTTACTTAGTTCCAAAATCGCTTGAGAAAAAGAAAGAAAGAAAGAAAGAAAGAAAGAAAGAAAACAATAGTCAGGTTGTTAAGGGCACAGAGAGTTATGGGGATGTTTGTTTAAAAGGTAAGTTCCATTTATATTGTAGGGAGGCTTAAAGACTGGCTTCTGTAGGCAAAACTTTTCTCTCTTTTTTTTTTTAATCTGTATTTATTTTTGAGAGAGAGAAAGAGTGTAAGCAGGGGAGGAGCAGAGAGAGAGGGAGACACAGAATCGGAAGCAGGTTCCAGGCTCCGAGCTGTCAGCAGAGAGCCGGACGCGGGGCTCAAACTCAACGAACCGTGAGATCATGACCTCAGCCGAAGTCGGATGCTCAACCGACTGAGCCACCCAGGTGCCCAGCAAAACTTATTTCTAAAGCATGTTTTACGTTCCACCGAGAATGCGGGAGTCCCTCGCCATCTGGATCAGGTACAGCTGAGGGTTATGAAGGTGATCCAATAGGGTGGTGTTCTAGAGAGAGGTTAGAGATGTCTGAGTGTGCTTCAGTGGCGAGTGCCGCTGCCCTACGCGCTGTTCGGAAGACGGGAATGAATGAGAAGCCAGCCACTTACAGATCTAGGGATGAAGGAGACACAGGTGCAAAGACCCCAGGACAGGAAAGAACCCAGTCTGGGTGAGAGACAGACGGAGAGCCAGTGTGCCTGGGGAGCAGTGAACAAGTCAGTGGACTGGAAGGAAGTGAGTTCAGAGAGGCACCACGAGCTGAACATGGAGGTCTTTGGGAGCCAAGGTAAGACGCTCAGATTTTGTTCTAAGAGGAACGGGAAGCCTTGGAGGTTTTTAAACAAGGGGAGTGATCGGATCTGACTGAATGGAGTGGAAAAGTTGGACTACATGAGGGAAAGGGCCAAGGGCAGGAGACTAGTCAGGGCTGGCTGATAGACAGTCCAGGCAGGCGACGATGGCAGCCAAAGCCAGTGGTTTAGGGATAGGAGTGGAGAGAAGTGAATGGATTTGGACATAATGCTGAAAAGACTTACTGAGTAAATATCCAGAGGAAGGAAAGGGAGCAAGTCAAGGACTAAATCTTTGGCTCGAACTGGATGGATGATGGCAAAGTTGGCTGTTGGGGGGCAGTTCGGCTGGAGGTGGATGGCAAAGTAGGACCAATGCTGTGTTAGATCTGACACAGGTAGAAATGTCACATGGGCGGTTGGAGATACAAGTTCGAAGTTCAAAGCCATCAGAACTAGGGGAGATCCCCTAGCTAGTGGACACAGCAAGGGCAGAGGGCTTAGGTTTGAGCTCGGGGGGGAGGGGGTGGAGAAAGTGCCAGCAAAGGAGACTAAGAAGGGATGGCCGGTAAGCTACAAGGAAGGCAGGATGTATAGAGACATAAGAATCTAGAAAGTGCTTCGAGGAGGGAGTTCAATCATATCAATGGTTCCGAGGGGTCAAGGGAGGAGGCGATTCAGGAGTCAAGTCCTCCAAAAAACATAAGATGATGCAAATCAGGACACCAGTTCGGGGTCTGTCTGTGATAGGGATAAGATACCCTCCCAGTGTGGTGGGACGATAGCCTTGCACCTTCTTCCCAAAGAATCGGCTTCCGTGTTCCTAACGGGAGGAAGGCTCCGTAGGTCTTAGAAACACCCTCTTTACCCTCAGGGCCCATTTTGGGGGCTGGAAATGTCACTCCGCCAGAAGTTCTGCCTCCTGTTTTTCCCCACCGAAGTCACCTCAATCCGGGAGCGGTGGCACTCTTATAAGGAAACGTATTCTTATTTCTAAAATGTCCAACCTGCTTTCCATAGCCAGGGGGATTCGGAATTCCCTCGAGTGTTTCTGGCAAACCGGCACGGCCATCTGAAGACGAGGGCTCTGTGAGAGTGCACCCCGGCTGTGCAGAATTTAGGAAAGACCGTCTTGCCAGAGGCAGAGAAACAGGTGTGAAAGGCAGGAGGGATGCTCGGGGCTTTGGGAGACAGCATTCTAGTGAGAGGATCCCTCTCACCCGGTGGTTCTCAACAGGGGACGATTGTGCCCGCTGGGGACACTGGTTGTCACAACCTGAGGAGGGGGACACTCCTGCCATGCAGCAGGGGGAGGCCAGGGATGCGGCTAAATGTCCCCCCGTGCACGGGACGGCCCCCACAACAAGGAATGATCTTGCCCAACATACCAACATGGCCAAGGCTAAAAAAACTCTGCTTGGGCCACACGGCTGGATCTTACAGAGAAGGCAGCTCTGGAATAAAACCCAAAGAGCTATTTCTCTACGCCCTGCAGTATAACCACAGCTAAGCCGCACTGTCCCAGGACCCACCAAGAAAGCATAGCACAAGAAATAGTGTTCTCACGGCTGGCTCATGGCCTCGCGCGCTCAGAGACCCGGGTGGGAATGTTCAGGGGACGCTGGTGTCTTCATCAGGACTGCTCCCAGCTGCCTTTAAGAGAATACACGCCCAAGGGCAGCCTGAAGGTGGAGGGCTCCACGTCCTACCGTCATGGGCACTTCCAAGGTAAGCGGCAGGGAGGGAGGGTGAAACATCCAGGACGCCAGGCCTGCTCCGGATGGCTGCCTCATTTCACTGAGCCTCTCTCAACTTCTCAGGCAGGAAAGGGTGAGCCCGTCTCATGTGCCAGAAGCAATGACGTGCCACGCTTTTGCTCTGCTCCCTTTCTGGGGCCATGGTGACTTCCATGACCGGAAGCCCAGGCTGGAGGGCGTTGGTTTGAGCCGCCAAGTTTGGGGTGGTTTGTAATATAGCAAGAGGTACCTGACCAACAGAGTGACTCCTCCCATCTCTCAGCCCACGCGGTACCGGTCGGGCCACGCTCCGGGCCCCAGCACGTGATCATGGTTGGCCGGTAAGAGTGGAGGACAGGACTTCGGTTGTTATCAAGAAGGAAGAGCCACAGTTGCTGAGGTCCTAGACTACAGACCCATGTTGCATAAGACTACGGGAGCACTTGTTGGGATGAGCACTGGGTGTTGTATGCAAGCGATGAATCACAGGAATCTCCCCCCAAAACCAAGAGCACCCCGTATACACTGTATGTTAGCTAACTCGACAATAAATTATATTAAAAAAAAAAAAAAAGACTGTAGATGCCTACGAAAGAGCCTGTTGGCAACAAAGCCACCATAGAAGAAAGCAGGGTTAGGAAACAAAGGAAGATTTCTGGTTTTCTTTGAGCTCCTTGGTCCAGCAATGCATGAAGCCCGGCGACCCTGGTCTCATTAGCTACATAAGCAAATACTTTCCGTTGGGTTTCTGCCACTTGCACCTGAAGATTCCTGCCACAGATGTGGACAAGTGATTTCAACCACCTGAGCCTCACTTTCTTCCTCTGTAAGCTAGGAATATGATACAACCTATACCTCATAGGCTTGCCCTGACAGTTAAATGAGATACAAGGTAGGAAATGCCTACCTAGGGTGTGGTAAGTGCTCAATAAACAGTTGCTGTCATTACAAACTCTCATCACTACCCATTGTCATCTGAATGGAGAGACACCAGAATCACAAAGCATTTGCCTAAATTTCGATGGAAGGGCTTAACTCTGGGCCGTTGTTTGGGCCAGTCCTTGACAAAACCAGCCCCACACTCGGAGCAGAGGGGGGACAGGTAGATCGGAGCCTCTTACCGCTGATCCTGACCCTCCGTTATCTTAGCAGTTTAGGTTGTAGGGGTGAGACTTTAAAAAATGATCGATGTAAGTAGGGTGCATGACCATTGCGTGGGAAAGGGTATTCTCTCCAGCTGTACAATCTTCCAACAACACCCTGATCCATTAGCTCTCAGATGTTAAGACCTCAACAAAATTGGTTTTTTAAAAATGTTTATTTATTTTGAGAGAAAGAGTGTGTGTGTGTGTGTGTGTGTGTGTGTGTGTGTGTGTGTGTACAAGAGGGGCAGGGGCAGAAAGAGAGGGAGAGAGAATCCCAACCAGGGTCCACGCTGACAGGGCCATATGCCCGATGCAGGGCTCGATCCCACAAACCGTGAGATCATGACCTGAGCCGAAATCAAGAGTCAACCAACTGGGCCACCCAGGTGTCTCAAGACCTCAACAAAATTATAACCCAGCACCCATAAACTAAAAGCTTAACAAACCATATTTCCCTTATTGTGAGGGATGTACTCTGATATTGATATTTTCTATTCTGTTTCTTTTTTTTTTTTCAATTGTTTGTCACAGTCAACTAAGTAGATATCACAAGTCGTGACCTTCAACTTGAAAACACTGCTCTCACCCACAGGGATTCCATCTGTGCCGATGCGCTGGGTACAGAACCCACAGGAAGGGGTGTCTTGAACTCTATATTGAAAAATGGGGTCCTCTGATTATGAAACGTGCTTCTGATGGCAAAGAATGCAATGTATTGGGTAGAAAATGTCAAATATCAGCAGGAATACTTTTCTCCATCAGCCCAAGGTATTTCCTCGAATGTGGAAGAAAGCCTTCTATTTTTAGGGCGTGGAGAATTAGCTGGGTCAAAAGGACTAAATTTACTCTATACAAAAGGGCTTTCTAGAACGCCATTAGTAAATCAAAACTCAGTCTTTTCCCTGCAGATGGTGGGAATTCAGCAGATGCCAGTTCATTAATGGAACCAGTGGAGAAGAGTCGGTGAAAAGCATGGGCTGTGCAGACAGATGAGTCATGAACTTAATGTCTTCGTACCTGGTGCTATACCTCTGTGGTTCGGGTCTGCTTCCGTAACCCCTAGCAGCCTAACGTCAGGATAACAATCGTGCCCACCTCCAGAGTCGATAAGAGGATTAAGGCAGGTAATAAAGGATTTAAGTTCGGGGCGCCTGGGTGGCACAGTCAGTTAAGCGTCCGACTTCAGCCAGGTCACGATCTCGCGGTCCGTGAGTTCGAGCCCCGCGTCAGGCTCTGGGCTGATGGCTCGGAGCCTGGAGCCTGTTTCCGATTCTGTGTCTCCCTCTCTCTCTGCCCCTCCCCCGTTCATGCTCTGTCTCTCTCTGTCCCAAAAATAAATAAACGTTGAAAAAAAAATTTAAAGGGTTTAAGTTCAATGCCGGCACATATTAGGTACTCGATAATTTAAAATAGACACACGCAGACACACACACGCTGGATGGTTTCCTCTCTATAATTTCTCTATTTAGAGATTCTATCATTTTGGAACAAGACAAAGTGTAAATGAGTAAGAGTTTCTTCCCTGAGATTGTGTCTACGAGCTAGCGATGGTGAGAAAACGAAATTCCGGCCACGTTACTCTGACTTCCTCCAGGATTCGCCCCTTCGTGTGTCTCATGCACTGACTGTGGGGTTCAGTTTTCCTACCAGCGGGGAAACCCACTAGAGTCAGGTTCTGTTGCCTTCTAGCGACGTTAACGCGGAAGAAACACGGTTTGCCGGAGAGAGGCAGCCCCAGCCAGGGCACCTCTCTCCCTGCACGCTGCCCCCACCCGCTGAGCCCAGCGGACTCTCCCCACCAGCCTCTGGGCCCCCGCTATTGTCCCCATTACAGTCCATTTCCAGCACAGAAACCAGAGAGGTGTTCTAAACCCTGAATCAGATCATGGCACTCCCAATGCCCTTCCAGGGAAATCCGCTTCCTTCCTGCGGACTGCCAGGCACAACGAGTGGGGTCTGATCCCTGCATCCCTCTCCGGGGTCATGTCCTCACCCTCCCCCTCGATCGCCAGCCTTTGTGTAGCGCCCCCTAACAGGCCACACTGTTCCTTCCTTGGGGGCTTTGCATCTGCTGTTCTGGCAGCCCGGAAGGCTCAGCCCAGGGATCTTTCCCCGGATCTGTCTGAACTCAGAGGTCACCTGCTCAGAGAAGCCTGCCCTGACCGCGCCATCTAACACCGCCCTCCCCACCCTCGTGCCTGCAACGCACTGCCCATTTTATGGTCCTGTGGCAGCGATCGGGGTCTGAAAGCACCTTATTCGTTCCCGTGGTCAGTGTCTATCCCTCTGCTATAAGAGTGGAGACTTCAGGGATCCCCGGGTGGCTCAGTCGGTTAAGCGCCTGACTCTTGATTTTAGCTCAGGTCACCATCTGACAGTTCATGGGATCAAGCCCCACATCAGGCTCTGAGCTGTCAGCACACAGCCTGCTTGGGATTCTCCCCCTCCCTCTCTCTCTCTGCCCCTCCCCTGCTCCCACCCACTCTCCCCCCCCAAATAAATAAATAAATAAATAAACTGAAGTAAATAAAAATTAATAAATAAAAAGTAAAAACAAAAAAAGGATAGAGATTCCACAAAAATAAGAACCTGGTATCCCAGAGCCCAGAAGTGTTTGGGGCACATAGTAGGTACTCAGCAATGAAAGATCTGAATTGGATCTGCCTTTTCTTAAATCTTAACGCCAGAATGGGTTGCAGTGACAGTGGGTGTCCCACTGTCTGTTCACAGACCCGCAAATGACCTTTGGAAAAATCTCCTGGAAGTTGAAAGTCTTGCCGTAGAATTTTTTTTTTTTTAAGGAAATTTGGGTGTTTGGGCTAAAAGAGCACAATGGAATAAGAACCTGTTATCTATCTTAGTTCGTGTTCCTCTCCTTAAAAATTAACAAGTCCTTGGGGCGCCTGGGCGGCTCAGTCGGTTAAGCGTCCAACTCTGGCTCGGGTCATGATCTCACGGTTCGTGGGTTCGAGCCCCGCGTCAGGCTCTGGGCTGATGGCTCGGAGCCTGGAGCCTGTTTCCGATTCTGTGTCTCCCTCTCTCTCTGCCCCTCCCCCGTTCATGCTCTGTCTCTCTCTGTCCCCCCCCAAAAAAAAAAAAAAAAAATTAACAAGGCACTGAAATAAGATATCAAGGATCAGAGAGGAAGCTGAGAGAGAGAGAGAGAGAAGCCAGCCTGCTCCGTTCATCTGCTCAGCCCGGAAGCACGCCTCCCAGCACCCTCGAGCTGGCTGAGGTGCCATTTGCGGCCAGGTCTCCACAAGTGGCTCACAGGAAGCAAGCCCGAGGCCCCCTGAAGCCACGGTCGGGGCTGCCTGAGGACGCCACACACGGACGACAGATTAAACCCTGACAGGCACGTAGCCACAGCTGCCTGCCCGGTTCTTGTCGAAACCCCACGGCGTAAGCCCCTTCGTGGAGGTGACATAAAAAATAAAAAAATAATAACAAAACCCCACAAGGTCGAATCCAGGCCCGAATCTGCTTCACCAGTCGCCAGGCTTTTATATTCCAAACTAAAAGGGAAAAAAGAAAGAAAAGAACCTTGCGTCCTTCAACATAAGCAGGAGGCGTCCCACCAGCCACCCTGATCACTCAACCCTGGGCACATCCTGGCCTGCACGGGGGAGCAGGGAGTCCGTAGGACTGAGGGTGCGCCCTAACGTCGCTGGAGCATTCGCCTGAGATTCGGTCTTTCCAGAAGATGTGAGCCTTCTCCGATCGCTCTCAGGTTACTCCCCATTTCCCTTGCGTGCCTGGGGCCTTGTTCATTCCACAGATGTTTCCCCAGGCACGCGTGCGGGAGGCCACAGGCCCCGGCAGGTGAACAGCCCAGCTCCGGCACCGGAGAGAGGATTCTGGGTAAGGAGGCCTGGGTTTGCCAAGCCCTGGCTGGCGCGTGTCCGGGGTTTTCCTGAGGAGAACCGGACAGCCAGAGCCGGCCACGCCTGCGCCCACCCTTCGCCAGCCGGATGACCTTGGGCAGAGCACGTGACAAAACCGGCCTCAGTGTCCTCGTCGGCATGTCAGTGGCCTTCTGCGCCCCGGGGATGAAATGATGAGATGAGAGGATGTGTGTCAAACCCAACACCTGACCCAGAAAAATGCCTTCTATTGGGAGACCACCGACGGCCGTGCCTTGGAACCCGCCCTTCTCAAACTTGTAAGGCGCCTGCAGATCAGATCACCTCCCGGGCGGGGGGCTGGTGAAAAGGCACAGACTCTGACTCCCCCGGTCTGGGCAGGGGCAGGACATCCTGCCCGTCTGTCGTTCTGCGTTTCTGCGTTTCTGGAAGCTGCTGCCCTGAGGTCCTGCGGAAAAACACCGGAGGGGTGGGGTTGGCGACCAGAAAGAGACCCTGCGTCTTCGCACAGAGGTCCAAACCCACAGAAGACGTTGTCCTAAAAGAACGCCCGGGCGGGGTCTCTGCGCGGTCCCACGGCTCCCTCACGGGCTCCCGGCCAGGCCCCGGGGTGGCTCAGTTGTGGTCACGAGCAGCCCCGGGTGAGGGCGTGTGCCTCGCTCGGTTCAGAACCGTCCAAACAGCAAAACAAGCCGAGGCTTTACGGCTTCTGGGCCACAGCATCGAACATAAAACGCGGCCCACGGTCCCTAAAAGCGCTCTACAAACGTGCCCCCTAGGCTTCCCCCCCACCTCCACCGGCGCCCTGCCCCCTCTGCCCCCAGGGAGGGATGTTAGGGACCCAGCGGGCTGCTCGGCCCAGGAAGGAACCAGGCTTCCTGGCGGGCGGGCCGAGCAGGCTGCAAGGCGGCGCTCACACTGCCTGCCCTCCGTCCCCCACACCGTGTCTTTGCGTCTCCGCTCGGCTCCCCCTGCCCTTGCCCAGGTGAGCTGCTTCGATTGTTTCCCTCCTAAGTCCCGTCCAAACCGCAGTGCCTGGCACGACTGTGAGCCTCCCGCTTGCCAGGCTCTGTTCATCAGACCCAAGGCGTGCTCTCAGGGGCTGAGCGGCTGACAGGAGCCCTGTTCTCAGCCCAGAGGGAAGGCCAACTGTTGTTACATAAGGCCACTCGGAGCCCCATTCATTCCTCCGGCGGCAAAGTGCCTTTGGGAAACGGCAAGGTAATTGGCCAGACGAGGATCACCGCGAGGCTCACTGGCTCGGGGAAAGATTAAGTCGCGTCTGGCATGGCCGGTCCCAGCCTCCCTGCTTCCTGGTTCCAATCCGAGGGTCCCAGTGGGCGGCAGGAGAGGGGAGGGGATCGGAGGGAATCTTTAGATGATCTCTGAGCAGATCACAGGGCACCAGTGATCTCTTCAGAACGAAGATCTGGTCAAGTCAGCTGAGCCGGCCATAGCCCACCATCGCTTGCCGTCTGGCACTCCCGGGACAAAGTCCTTGAGTGGCCGTGGACACGCTTCCCAGTCTAGTCCTTCACCAGCTCATCGCCTGCCACCTCCAGCCCGTTCTCTGTGCACCCATCGCCTTGGCCTCGGACAGGTCTCCAGGGCACATCCCCTCCTGCTCTGTGCTTTTGCACGGGCTGAGCCCTCTGCCTGGAACGCCAGTCTGTCTCTTTGCCCCTGGTCCAAGCCCCCCTACTCAGCAAAACCATCCCTGGCCCCCCTGATTCGGTCGAGGCCCCCTTTTAAAAGCAGCCAAAGCTCGTGTGGCCTCCCCTTCCCCACAGCAGTTACAGCTGGCTCGTTCCTCAGATCTCCCCATCGAGGTCTGTCATCCGCCTCCCCAGGCTGGCCTTTTTGGCTTCAGCAGAGCATCTCGGCAACTCGCGCGGACAAAGCACTCGATCCGTATTTGAGCTCCCCTAAAAGTTCCCCGCACTGCAGAACAGTGCCCCCCCCCAAAAAAAATCCACTTTCAGGCAAAGAATCCCAAACAAAGGCACTTCTGGGCTGAGCACCCCCCCCCCCCCCCACCGCCGGCCTCCCCAACGGCTCCTCGGGCCGTCCTTTCCAGCACGCAGCCTGGAATGTTAGTTTCACGTCCGTCTTTCTTGCCCAAGTGTCCAGCGGGCAGCCAGGGTGGACTTCTAGATACAGACCTGGAAGCAGGGACTTGAACGCAGAGGATGATGGCATTGGGAGGTGAGCCCACGGGGCATCTGGTGGGGGCGGGAAGTGAGAGAGGCCGGTGCAGCTGTGCGTTACTCACCACCACCCAAGTGACAGCAAGTGACGGATCTCAACGCTGCTGGAGAAACTGGCAGCCGTCCCGATGGAAGGGTTTCTGCACACTCTGTCGTTGGCTGGGGACTGCCCCCGGGGGGCATCCATCCCCAGCCCTCGGCCTGCCCCAAGAACCACACATCTGCTCCCGTTACCGCAGAAAGCCCTCGGGCAGAGAAATGCCGGCCCCGGGGCAGCCAGGCGGGGGTGCACTGGCACTGGAAGGGCGAGGGGCTGTGGCGGGGCGCCCCCGGCAGACCTTCCCCCCACTTCATTTCCCAGGTAGAAAAGGGTCACTGTCCCTCAGTCGTCACTGGTGATGACTTCCTCCCTTGACCATTCCTGCCACATCCTTTTGGTCTCCGTCCCTCACTTTCCAATGCTGCACTGCCTTCCCTGTCGTGGACCGGTGGGCGCTGGTGGGACACACATCCCTGGGCCACCCCCTGCCTCTGGCCAGCCAGGAGGTCCCGGCTAAAGGACCCAGCTAAGGGTCCTTCCCTGCTCAGTTGTGTGCTAACAGCCCATCAAACACCCCCTGGTGACAACATGGCTGCCATTTTCCCATGTTGTTGCTTACAACGCAACACCTCCTCCTGCCCCGCCGTGGGCGGGCGAGATTTCTACCATTGTGCCCCCCATGCAGCACTTTCAAAAAGGCAAGCAGACTTAGCTAACCAAGGTGAGTGAGAGCCATGCGGGATTTCCTTGGTTGCCCGTTTATGCGATCATGGACATCACAGAATGAATGGAAGGGAGGAAAGATGGGTGAATGGCATCCATCATCATTAGCTTCTGACTCTAAGTGCCATCGTTTGGGGAAGCATGCTGGTAGAGATTGCTCTTTTGGAGGGACTTCGGGTCCCTTCCGGCCACTCGACCACACCCAAAAGAAAGCAGAAAGAAGGCAGAATCCTCTTCCTTGCTGGAAAAGACCGGAACCCACCCACAAGCCCACCCCAAGACGACCTATGGGCTTGCTCAGGTCAAACCTTCTCGTGCTGGCTCCAGCTATGAGTCTGAGTCCCCACACATCCTTGCAAAGGCAGGAACATTCTCTCCACACCTTCCGGCCAGCTCCGGCCACCCCTGCTCTGACTTGAGAGGTTTTGCAAGAAAGAACCAGCACTGTCTACAAACGACTCTGTCCTTTCTTCTCAAGTCCCGGAATTTGGGGGCATTTGCCTTGGGTTATTCTACAAGTGAAAGACCAGTTAATAAGAGAAAGCTCCAGAATTCACACCAACTCACCCCATCCTGCCTTTTCTTGTTAGCCAGCACTTTTCTTTAGAAATTAAAGCCAACGTATGGGGGCGCCTGGGTGGCTCAGTCGGTTCAGCGTCCGACCTCGGCTCAGGTCATGATCTCACGGTTTGTGGGTTCGAGCCCCACGTCGGGCTCTGTGCGGACAGCCTGGAGGCTGCTTCAGACTCTGGGTCTCGCTTTCTCTGCCTCTCCCCATCTCTCACTCTGTCTGTCTCTCAAGGGTGAATAAATGTTAAAAGGTTTAAAAAAAAAAGAAAACGAAATTAAAGCAAACATAAAGACAAGGGTGGAAACGTTCCTTCTTTCCTTTCTGTCCCAACCCAACTGGGTCTCATCTGAAAACTCACGTGGCTCCTGGAGACACCACTGACCTCGCTTGTAAGTCGATGCCCTTACAGAGACCTGTGTCTTTCCACTTATCGAGGGTTTGGTCCGGGCCTGGCTCTGTGCCACTTTATTACCTTATCACATTTAACCTGCAATCATCTTAGAAGAAAGGGACGATCGCGATGTGCGTCTCCCCAGCAAGGACACAGATGCCTAGCACTTTGGTACTAACTTGCCCCACGTGTCGGGAGGGCTCAAAGCCAGTGCCCTCCCCGGCCGAATGCACGCGTGCACGCGTGAGGGCTTACCCGCACGCACGGCTGCCACCGCGGAGTGCCCAGGTTCTAGAAAATGCAGAGCGAACGCGGCCTGCCCTCCAGCGTTCGCGCCCACCATGTGCCACGGAACCCGCCTCAGATGCGAGACTTCCGCTGCTGCTCTTCCTTCCAGAGCTGCTGGGACGTGGGAGACCCACCGCGCTCTGCCTCCGCGACAGCAGAGATCACGGGGACATCCTGTCGCCGTCCAGGTAACTAACTGAACACCCGGATCGTCCGGTGCCAATTCAGAAAATAAAAGTAGGAGTGAAACCAAGGGTCCAGACTCACGACAGCAAGCAGTGGTCAAGCGGCGAAAGACCCCGAGTCTGGGGCCCGTGCAAATATACGCCGAGGCACGTGATCACCGGAAGGGGCGCGACTTCCTACAACTCCCGCCCTTGCGCCGTGTATCCACTGCTCACGCGTCGTCCGACCGGCCCACTCGGTGAAGGGGCCGGAGCCCTAGCCCTTGCCTCCTGCTCGCGGCCGCGTCCGCGGCAGTCAGAGCCGGGGTAGGTCGGTGGCAAACGAGTGGACGGCAGGCTGCACTGCCAGCTCCCGGGGCCTGTGGCTGCCTGTGCCTGGGGGACCCAGGACACGCGGCGGGGTGGGCAGGGCGCCCCCCCCCCCGTGCTTGGGGGCCGGTCGAACCCCGCGTGCTGGGCCCTGGCTCATCGCGGTGCTCCGGGGGGCGGGGGGGAGAACCGTGTCTGACCTGACCCTTCCCACAGGCGGGGCCGCTTTTCAATCCCAAGCCTCCCTCCCACCGTCCTGGGCGATTGGCTTGTTTTACTTCCAGAAGCCTCTCCCCGTCCCCGAACTTTTTTTTAAGTGTATTTATTTACTTTGAGAGAGAGAGAGAGAGCATGTGCACAAGTGGGGGAGGGGCAGAGAGAGAGAGAGAGAGAGAGAGGAAGAGAAAGAATCCCAAGCAGGCTCCACACGGTCCGCGCAGAGCCCGTCGAGGGGCTTGAACTCAGGAACCTGTGGGCTCACGATCTGAGCCAAAATCAAGAGTCCGACGCTTAACCGGCTGAGCCGCCCGGGCGCCCCTCCCCCCTGGATCTAACCCCGCCCCCCACAAGTGCCCAGAAGCTTCTTCAGCATCTTTCTGAGCTTCAGACATCTGGGCGTCGGACAATGCGGTGCCCGTGCCGACGAGCTCCTGCCGCCCGACAAAAATCGCAGCCCAGGGGGGAGAAGGGGCCCGGCCTGGACCCAGCAAGGGTGGTCCCTCCCTGTGCAGAGCCCGGAGCCCCGCGGGGGTCCCCAAGGAAGGGCTCCCACGGAGGTCTGCACTCAGCACGTGCTGGGGAGGGGGGGCCCCCTGAGCGCTCGACTCCCCCCCCCCCCCACCTGTCCACCTGCCTGTCAGCCCCTCTCTGCACACTAGCGGCCACACCAAGCTCCTGGCCCCACGGACCCAGGCAGAGCTGGGTGCTCGAGTTCGGCGGCGGAAACGAGCCGCTGTGAGCCCTCACGGAGCCCGCGACCCGGGGGCCCCGGGAGCGCCCGGCTCGCAGACGTGTCGCTTTGGCCCGAGCGGTGGGCTCGCCGTCGTGAACGATGTTGTCATTGGGCTGCCAGCAACTTAAATTGGGAGGAATTGCGTGTCAGGTCTGAATTACGTGGTACTTCTATTTCTGTAGGCCAACAACGGCCAAATGTTGGCAACTTTATTTGGTTATGATCACGTAAATTGAGGCTTTTCCCTCCATCCTGAAGCACTGGAGACCAGGCAGCCCTGGGCTGGAGGGAGGCGGGGGTGCCCCCCCCCCGACATGTCAACGTACCCCAGACCCCACCAGCCCCTTTTGCTTACCCATCTAGAGATTCGCTGCCTGCCAGGTCCACACACCTGCTGGGTATTTCTCTCTCATTTTTCTTAAGCTTATTTATCTTGAGAGGGAGAGAGAGAGAATCCCAAGCAGGCTCCACACCGTCCGCGCAGAGCCCAACACGGGGCTCGAACCCACGAACCGGGAGATCATGACCTGACCCAAAATCAAGAGTCAGACACTCAACCGACTGAGCCCCCCGGGCGCCCCTCAGTATGGTATTTCTTTTTTTTTTTTAAATATTTTTATGTAGATTCATTTTTGAAAGACAGACAGAGACAGAGCACAAGCAGGGGTGGGGCAGAGAGAGAGGGGGACCCAGAATCCGAAGCAGGCTCCGGGCTCCGAGCCGTCAGCACAGAGCCCGACGCGGGGCTCGAACTCACGAGCTGCGAGATCGTGACCTGAGCCGAAGTCGGCCGCTCAGCCGACCGAGCCACCCAGGCGCCCCTCAGCACAGTATTTCTTACACTGGAGTCAGTGAGTTTTCCCCTTTTTGTCTTCCATTCATGCGCTCGTGCGTTTGTTCATTCATTCATTCGCTCACCCGCTCATTCAACAGGACGTTCTGAGTGCCCACCGGGAGTCAGGCACTGTTCTCAGCACCGAGGACACAGCAAGGAGCCAGGCCGCAAAAATACGGGGGAAAACAGACAAAACACCTCTAAATCCGTAACGTGTAGAGTCCAGGGATGGGAATAAAAGCCGATGGAAAGTCAAGCAGAGAACGTGGGCGCGGGGTCCGGGGCGGGAAGTGCAAGCCCGGGCTCAGGAAGGCCTCGCTGAGAAGGGGCTACGGGGGGGGTGGGGGGTGAGCCCCGCGGGAGGCGAGGGGTGAACCGGGCGTCTCAAGGGCAAGCCACGCCAGGTGGAGGCACCAGCAAGAGCAGGGGCCCCACGGCCAGAGCGTGGCTGGTTGGTACCAGAGAAGAGGAAAGAGAGTATTTTCTATGCTTTCAAAACGTGGGAGGGAGGAAGGTTCCCAGAGCATGGAGCCCATGTATCGGGAGAAAGGAGAAAGCGTGCTGCCCTTATGTCACCACTGGAGTGACCCATGGGGCCCCTCGGGAGTACGTGTTTGCGACCCCTGTACGACGCTGATCGCGTTTAAGTGGGAAAAGAGCACCAAGAGGCTGGGAGGCCGTGAGGAATAAAAGGGCGCCTCCTTCCCCCGTGTCCGCTCGGTAGAGCAGCCACATAATTTTTCATCAAACTGGGACGCCAGAGCGGGAGCCCCGTCACCTCCCCCTGTGACCACAGGCCCCTCGCTGATATTCTGGCGACCTTTCTGCCCTCGCCCCTTCCTGTCCGGACTTGCCAACCCCAGGCCTCAGATGAGCTGAAGGGAGCAGGAGCTTTCTCCTTAAGGGGGCAAGGATGTAGGGACCCAAACAGTCCTCCACACCAGTTAGAGGGGTGAAAATTCGGACGCCGCCTCCCCGGGGCAATTAGACAAGATGACTTAAAATATGCATGGCCCCAAATGCAAGGATCTAGCTTCAGAAATAAATCATTAGGGGCGCCTGGGTGGCTCAGTCAGTTAAGCATCTGACTTCGGCTCAGGTCATGATCTCACAGTCCGTGGGTTCGAGCCCCGCGTCGGGCTCTGTGCTGACAGCTCGGAGCCCGGAGCCTGCTTCCGATTCTGGGTCTCCCTCTCTGTCTGCTTCTCTCTCTCTCTCTCAAAAATAAATATCAAAAGAGAAAGAAAGGAAGAAACCTTTATAACCGTATTCACTAAGCTTCAAGGATATTTGCCACGGCACAGCTCAAAGGAATCTTTAAATGGAAATCAGCGAGGGGCGCCTGGGTGGCGCAGTCAGTTAAGCGTCCGACTTCAGCCAAGTCACCATCTCGCGGTCCGTGAGTTCGAGCCCCGCGTCGGGCTCTGGGCTGATGGCTCGGAGCCTGGAGCCTGTTTCCGATGCTGTGTCTCCCTCTCTCTCTGCCCCTCCCCCGTTCATGCTCTGTCTCTCTCTGTCTCAAAAATAAATAAACGTTAAAAAAAAATTTAAAAAAAAATGGAAATCAGCAAGTAGCAGGAGGTGGCATGTTAAATACATCCCGATCTCGCCTTATTCGGATACAATCTTCACGTTGCAGGATGCACATTACATGGAGAATATTGAAGGGAATTCTGCTGAGTGGAAAAAAAAAAAACTCTCAAAGGTTATATACGGCATGATCCCATTCGTACGACATTCTTGACGTGACAAAATTGGAGAAATGGAGAACAGACTAGCACTTGCTGGCAGGCACAGGCACTGTCACTATAAAAGGGTGGGCTGAGCAGAACCTAAAATTCATGCTGTGGGGGCGCCTGGGTGGCTCGGTGGGGCAAGTGTCCAGCTCTTGATTTCAGCTCAGGTCCTGATCTCACGGTTTATGGGATCAAGCCCCACCTAGGGCTCCACGCTGACAGCACGGAGCCTGCTTAGGATTCTCTCTCTCCCCCCCTCTCTCTCTCTGCCTCTCTCTCAAGATGGATAAATAAACTTTAAAAAGTAACAAAAAAATAAAATTCATTGAAATCCTAACCCTCGATTGTGACAGCATGAGGAGGTGGGGTCTTTGAGAGGTGCTTAGGTCAGGAGGGTGGAGCCCTCGTGGATGGAATTAGGGCCCTTAGAAAAGATGGCCCAGAGTGCTCCCTCGCCCCTCCCACCACACGAGGACACAGAGAAGGTGCCTCGCATTGAGAAGGGCTCGGAAGGGTGAGCCACAGATACTAATACATTGACAGCGTTGAACACGTAGGAGGAGAGGTATGCTCTGTGATTTTCTGGATATTCCAGATTTTCTCTTTTTTTTTTTTTTCCAACGTTTTTATTTATTTTTGGGACAGAGAGAGACAGAGCATGAATGGGGGAGGGGCAGAGAGAGAGGGAGACACAGAATCGGAAACAGGCTCCAGGCTCCGAGCCATCAGCCCAGAGCCTGACGCGGGGCTCGAACTCCCGGACCGCGAGATCGTGACCTGGCTGAAGTCGGACGTTTAACCGACTGCGCCACCCAGGCGCCCCCAGATTTTCTCTTTTAAACAAAGTGTTGTGTTGGTATTTAAAAATTCATTTCTGGGGCACCTGCATGGCTCAGTCGGTTGAGCCTCTGACTCTTGATCTCAGCTCAGGTCGCAATCTCATGGTTCGTGAGTTCACAGTCCACACCGAGCTCTGTGCTGACAGCTCGGAGCCTGCCTGGGGTTCTCTCTCTCCCTCTCTCCCTCTCTCTTCGCCCCTCCCTGCTCGCGCACGTGCTCTCTCTCTCCAAATAAATAAATAAATTTGCAAAACAAATAAATAAATAAAAATAAAAACTCATCTCTTGCGGGAGAAAGAAAGCAACAGGTCTCTGATTGAAAGGAGGAAACTTCACTTTGCCCAGACTTAAAACCCTCACCCATCCGCGGGGCGAGCCGTCCGCTTCCTGATTCTCCAACACACCCCGACTCCCACCGCCCCAGAGCTCCACCGCATTGTCTCTGTCTACACACACCACCCCTCGTCGTGACTCAGATCAGATCTGACCTTCTCCAGGGCACGTGGGTGGCTCAGTCGGCTGAGCATCCGACTTCGGCTCAGGTCAGGATCTCAAAGTCTGTGAGTTCGAGCCCCACATCAGGCTCACTGCCGTCAGCATTGAGCCTTCTTTGGATCCTCTGTCCCCCACCCCCTCTCTCGGCCCCTCCGCCCCCCAAATAAATACGCATTGAAAGAAATCTGACCTTCTCCAAGGAGCCAGGGCTGACCCCAAGTAGCCTCCCCATGCCAGCATAACCCTCATAGCTTTCTCAGAGTGGGGCTGGTCTTTTTTTTATCTTAGTCTCCCTTATATTTATTGACCCAGGGCCAGCCCCCTGTTGGAGGAACCGGCTGGCTCCCGATCCCGCCCCCACCAGCTGTGGGACGGTGAGCCTTTGTCACCCACAGCACCGGGGACAGTAGGTAGGACTTTCACAAAGAGAACACAATCTCTCACATACTGATACTTTTTTTTTAATGTTTTTATTTATTTTTGAGACAGAGAGAGACAGAGCATGAGCAGGAGGGAGAGAGGGAGACCCAGGATCCGAAGCGGGCTCCGGGCTCCGAGCCGTCAGCCCAGAGCCCGACGCGGGGCTCGAACTCCCGGACCGCGAGATCGTGACCTGAGCTGAAGTTGGACGCCTAACCGACTGAGCCCCCAGGCGCCCCTCGCATAATGATGATTTTAAAGAATAATTGCTGTAAAATTCGGAAACAGGGTACGTGAAGCGCCCAACGCAGTGGCTCGCTTACTCATTCGTTATTTTTGTTAATGATCTAGAATGACTCAAAAAGCAAGCCGTGGGTGTGGCACGTGTGGCCAGAGAGCTGGAGGCCACGGCCCAGGACGCCTGTGAGCTCGGGAACCTCAAAACCCCAACGGCAGCAGCGGGAGAGTGAGGAGGGCCAGGCCGGGAGGGGAACAGGACGGGGAGGAGGAAGAAACACTCACAGGGCGGGTTTCTGCCCCAGGCCCTCTTCTCAATGCTCTTCCTCTCCAGTCTCCACCAGAACCTCTGAGGTGGCGGCCGCCCTTCCCAAATGCACCTCAGGGCCCAAGATGGCTGCTCCAGGTCTCCAGCCATCGTGCCCAACTTCCAGCGGCCGAAAGAGGAAAGGGAAGGAGAAGGGTGCCGCCCCGAGATTACACACACCGGCCTCTGCTGATGCCCACTGGCTAGAAGTTAGGCACAGGGTCTCGTCAAGCTACGGGAGAGCCTGGGACGTTAAGTCTCTATTCAAATGGCCTCGTGGCCAGCTAAAGGCTGGGGATTCTTTTCTCAAAAGCAGAGTGTCCGCTCTTTACGTAGGAGGAAACCGAGGCACAGAGAGGGAAGTAACTTGTCCGTGCAAACTGTGAGGGAAGGAGTCCGTGGTCGGTGAATAAAGGCCCCTCCAGAGATATCAGGTCCTGGTCCCTGGAACCCGTAAGGAGGACCTTCGAGGGATAATGGGTGTTGGAAGATGTGATTCAGATAGGGCTCTTGAGATGGAGAGATTATCCCGGGTTATTCAGCGGGACCTAAATGCAGGCCCATATACCCCTGTAAGAAGGAAGCGGGGAGCGCATTGGACACGCTGTCCTTGAACTTTGGAGCGATGTGGCCACGGTCAAGGGACACTAGCCGCCCCCGGAAGCTGGAAGGAGCAAGGAAGGGTCCTCCCCTAGAGCCTGGGGAGGGAGCACGGCCCTGCCAACATCTTGATCTCAGCCGAGCGACACTGACCTCAGACCTCTGGCTTCCAGGATGAGACAGTAAATGCCCGCTGTTTGAAGTGACCAAGATGGCGTGTGTTCGTTTCTTACAGCGGCCTCAGGAGACCCATACAGACTCTTGAGGCAAATCTGAAGCCCGGCCCCAGAGTCAGTGGGGGAAAATGCTAGGAACCCTTCCCGGCACTTTGGGTCAGACGTGCAGACTCAACACCTACGCCCGCCCGAGGGGTCAGGCCGCGTGCCCCTGACCATGGGGGCAGGGGGAGGGGGGCCAGCTCATCCCCGGGGATCGGGCGGTCCCGGCCCCAGGGCCTTGAGAGGCTGCATTCAGGCGCATCACTAGCAATTTGCCCGCCCAGCCTGGCGTGAGCAAGAAGGAGGGACCTAATTGAAGAATGAGCTCACTGGGAGGGGTATTTATCCTACTTGTTCTGTTTATTCTGGGCCCGCGGCCACTTCCGTGCGATGCCCACCTGCTGAGCCAGGAGGATTTGAGGAGTCCCGGGAGAGCCCGTGCAGCCGGCGGACAGACCTCGCAGACCCTGCACAGCCGAGTTTCCTGCTCTTTCTTGCAAGCGTGTTTTCTGTTTCCCTTTCGTCTCCAGCCCCAGCCTCACCGCGTGGGGTTTACTGCTGGCAGGGCTGACAACCACCCAGAAGCCGAGGACGCGTTCTCAAAGCCTCCCTCTCTCTCCGCGACACATCGTGTCTGTCCCCAGGTCCCACGGATGCTGCTTCGGGAACTTCTCCTGAGCCACCCCTGCCCCTCCGTCACCACCGTCCCCAACCTCACTCAGGTCTGTGCCCCCTCTCTCCTGACCCCAGCCGGGGTCCTGCCTCCACGCTGCCTCCCCGCCTACCCACGCCTCGGGCCCCGGGGTCCTTCGCGCCAAGGAAAAACCACATCAGGCCGCCCTGGGGATTGATGAGCGTCCCTCCCCGCCACATTCACGTCCACTCAGAACTTCAAAAGCGACCTTATCTGGGGGCGCCTGGGTGGCTCAGTTGGTTAAGTGTCCGACTCTTGGTTTCGGCTCAGGTCACGATCTCGAAGTTCATGGGATCGAGCCCCGCATCAGGCTCTGTGCTGACAGTGTGGAGCCTGCTTGAGATTCTCAATCTCTCTCCCTCTCTCTCTCTCCCTCTCTCTCTGCCCCTCCCCTGCTTATGCACTCTCTGTCTCTCAAAATAAATAAATAATCTTAAAAAAAAAACAAAAAGTGACTATACTTGGAAACAGGGTCTTTGCTGATATACTTAGTCAAGATGTGCTCACACTGGAGAGGGTGGGAGGACCAGAAAACCAGTCACTGGTGCTTATAAGAAGAGAGGACGCACAGACACACACACAGAAGAAGGCTCTGGAAGGGCGAAGGCAGAGGTCAGAGCAATGCAGCCGTTAACAAAGAACGTCAAGCTGGAAAGGGCAGGGAAGCGTCCTTTCTGAGAGCCATCGGGGGAGCACAGCCCCGTGGACCCCATGATTCCAGGCTCCTGGCCTCCAGCAGTGGGAGACAAAATATCTCTTGAAGCTCGTCTCCTTGGCTCCCCAGCTCCTTCAAGGTCTGGCCCAGCCTGTACCCCGTCAGCATCTCCCGCCCTGTCTCTCTCTCGGCCCCGAGCTTCTGCTTTTGTTTCCCGGCATGCCCGTGTCCCCTCCCTCCACGTCTTGTCACTTGCTGCCTTCTCTGCCCGGAACCCTCCCCTGAAAGGGGTCTCAGTGGCCGCGAGAGGAATAAGGGCCAGGGCCCAATTTCTGAGGCCCCAGTTTCCCCCGGTCGATACCACAGTGCATGCAGCCCCACGGAAAGTGAAAAACTGGAAGAGAACTTGGCTCCGCCCACTCACTGATGTTTCCAGAACCTTCTGCGTGTTTTCCGTTTCTGAGTATCCAGCCCGGGTCCTTCACTCCAAGAGGTGTACCTGAAATGCTAGCCATATATGGACTCTTTTTTTAAGAGCCTGTCTATTCTAGCTCCAAACTCTGAACATGACCTGTTGGGTGTTTTCCATCTGGCACCTCAACAACGAAATTCTGTGACTTCCAGGTCACCCCGCACGTACACGCTTCATTTTCTCACCGTGAAAGGCCCTTTGTTGCTCCCAGGAAGTGTCATAATAACGAGGGACAGTTAATTTCACTCCTCTCCGCGGGCTGGACTCGGGCCCAGAGGGAGGGCAGGCAGAGGGCCGTGGAGATAAGGGTCAGGCCCCCCCCCAGAATGGAAGTTCCGTGAGGGCCGAGGCCTGCCGTCCGCTGCACCCCAGAGCCAGCCCTGGGGTGTCGAGTGAATTAGCTACGGTGGGCATCTCTCATTCCACGCCCAGAGTCTGCTCAGCTCTCTGCGGTCCTCAGCGCCCTTGATTTACTTTGTTGCTTAAATTTTCCTCACTCAGTTCTTGGGGAACACGTGAGCGCCCAGGCCAGTCAGACCATTCCGTTCCATGGGCTCGGGGATACGCAACCCAGGAGAACCAATGACCCACAAGGAGGCCATCACGGGGCTTGGGCAAAGCCCCGTTCCCCTGGTTCTGGAATCAGGAAGGCCACGTTGTCCTGGAGGACCAATGAAGGGGAGACAGAAGCCAGTCCTTTCTCTATTCTTAGAGCTTTCCCTAAAGCCAGACTTGATGTGCCACCTTGATTGTTATTGTTATTTTTTTTTAATGTTTTGAAATGTGTATTTATTTATTGAGAGAGAGCAGGGGAGGGGCAGAGAGAGAGGGAGAGAGAGAACCCCACGCAGGCTCCACACTGTCAGCACAGAGCCCAATGTAGGACTTGAACCCATAAGCCGTGAGGTCATGACCTGAGCCGAAATCAACAGTCAGACGCTTAACTGACTGAGCCATCCAGGTGCCCCTGTTGTTGTTGTTGTTGTTGTTATTCTTAGATAAATCACTCATTCTGGCTTTGTCCCTTAGATTAGTTTGGATTGGGTTTTTGGATACATGCAACCCAAAACAGGGCTGCCCAACGTATGAACGAATGATTGAATGAATGAATGAACGAATGAACGAACAAAACTCCAGTTCAAGCCAACGGCTATTTTCAGCACCGTGCCCACATATCCAGATCACAGGGCTTTGCATGAAGCCGGGGGAAGTCAGGACCCTGCCCTCAGACTTCAGAGCGACCCAGATGTCCCCTGAGGCCTCCCACCCCCAGCCTTCCACTCTGGTGAACGCCCTCCTCAAAAATTCTCCCATTCCAGAGCGTTCCCCGAGATTTCTGCAAATTTCAATTTGCCTGACCTTCTTGGGGCCCCTCAGATGCCGGCCTCCTCTCCACCCCCACCGCCCCTCTTGCACACCACGAAAAGCCAGATGGGAAAAGTGGCCCTTCCTCAGTTTCCACTCACCACCCCCTGGCCCAGGGGGTCTCCTGAGACATTCACGGGGAACAGCGGGAAGGGAAGACACGCACTCAGGACGCGGGCCTGCAGCTCTGTCTGCCAAGAGCCTCTGGTTGATCTTTACACATCCTCGGTCCGAAAAGACCTTCGGCCACACCAGCCACTGGGGTTGTCCCTGATCACGCATGGCTCCCAGCTGGGGGCGAATTCCCTGCCTCCTCCTTGCTGCCACGGGCGGGTCCCTCTCCCCACACTGCAGACTCAGCGACTCAGCCTGGAGAGCCTCCCCCTACCGCACCCGAGCGCGTTGCACCAAGTTTCCTCCCGAACAGGACTTCCTGGGGCCACTCTGAAGGCTTGTAACTCTTTTCTCTACTTTACAAAGTTAAAATTATTACAGCTGCCTTTTAGAGGGAACACCTAGAGGGTGCCAAACCCTTTTCCGGGTCTATTTTGCTGTCAGTGGCACTGAGACTCAAAGGAATGAGATAAAGTTGCCCAAGATGCCACAGCTTATGTCTGAATGGAAGCGCGCGAATCCCAAGGCCCGGATTATTTTTCCAGTTAAGAAGTAAGTCCTCCCGTGGTGACTCCTGCCTTTGGGCCAGTGCTCTCCAGGGCTCCCTGCGTGACAAAGGAAACGCTCTCTGTCTGCACTTTCTGCCACTTTCCGCCATTTCCTGGCACAGCATGGCTGGTGTGACTGAGGTGCTGCGCAGTTAAAATTTTTTCGATTAATTGACACTGAAGTCTAAATTGCCAGGCATGGCTAGCGGCTACCAAATGGGACAACACCCTTTTATCTTTTTTTAAAGTTTATTTATTTATTTTGAGAGAGAGAGAGAGAGAGAGTATGAGCAGGGGGAGGGGCAGAGAGGGGAGGGGGAGAGAGAGATTCCCAAGCAGTCTCCACGCTGGCGGCCCAGAGCCCGACGCGGGACTGGTACCCACAAACCGTGAGCTCACGACCTGAGCCGAAATCAAGAGTCGGAGGCCCAACCGACCGAGCCACCCCGGCGCCCCTGGGCGTCGACACGTTAGAAGAACCTGTTCGTGGATCTGAATTTAGGCTGAGATTTGTGTAAGGAAGAAGGGAGCTTTTCATGTATTTTGGTGGGGGGTGGGGGGTGGGGGGTGGGGGAACCCTCGGTGTCTTCAAGAAAGAGGGCCACGGCCCAGTCTCACACCTCCCTGCCACGTGGCCCAGAAGCCCATGGCGGCTGTCTCTTCCCAGGCTGCCCGCCCCCAAAGCCCATCTTCCATGACTGTTCCAGGACTCCATATCTGGATGGAACCACACTCTGGCCTGGCTGCCCAGGCTGGGCCGTCTGCCGGAGGACTCTCCTCCTCTCTCCCCACCAGCCCACTGACCTGGATAACCCGTACTCATGGTCAAGGTCTCAGCTGGCATGTTGTTCCTCCCAGGGAGCCAGGCTTGACCCCTGAGCTGGGCCCACATAGCACACCGCCTTTTCCTTTAAACACGCGGCACAGGAGCGCCTGGGAGCCTCAGTCGCTTAAGCGTCCGACTCCTGACTTCGGCTCAGGTCATGATCTCACGGTTGGTGAGATCCAGCCCTATGTCGGGCTCTGCACAGACGGCGAGGGGCCTGCTTGAGATTCTCTCTCTGCCCCTTCCCACTCGTGCTCTCTCTCTCAAAATAAATAAACGTGTTCAGAGCGGGCATGGCTGTGTTCCAATAAAACTTTATTTAGAGAACTGCGTGGGGGGCCAGATTTGCCCCCCCCCCGGGTGGTAATTGCCTATCTCTGCCCTGGACTTGAGTGGGGGGACATCAAGTGGAAAAGCGGGAGAGACCCCAAGCTCACTGCCCCCAAGGAGGGTGCCAGAGCCTTCCTCCAGCTCTCTGTCCCTCCACTGATGGGGAGCAAAGGGAAACTTCCTGGGCAGGATGGAGGGGGTGCTTCCTAACGCTGAGGAAGGGAGTGGAGGAGCCCAGGTCGCTGGTTGAAGACTCTGGCCAGGGCACGGAACCAACTCCTGGAGCTGGGGAATTCGCGCCCACAATGGAACCCATTGACAGAGAACAAGAGTGGCGTTGAAAAGCTTGTGCGTTTCTTGTCATAGTTCGCCAAGGGGATGTGGTGAGCTGGGCTTTCTCCACATCCTGCTCTTGCTGCAAATCTGGCGTGGAGGGGCCTTCCTGTCCACGAGAGAGCCCCCCGGTCCTGTTCCTGCGTCAGGGAGCTCTGCCCTGCAGCGCGCTCAGTTCTTCGTTGTGGCCCGCGGAGCCAGGAGCTGGTGTGCTCCACCCCCAGGACATGCCAGCCGTGGCTCTGGCCTTCGGCTGGGCCTCGGGGGCCTTTCCCTCTGCCCCAGCCTCCCGGGGATGTGGCTGCCCAAGTGAGAGACGTAGGGTTTTCTATCTGCTTCCTTGGAATGGGCGTGCATTGCATTGGAATGGGTCTGTGTGTTTAACGGGTGTGGGGCAGAGGGACTTTCTCTTCCATAAAGGCAGGCCTTTGTTTTGCAGGTAGTGGCCCCGAATGCATCTGCCCTGAGGGAGGAGGGAGGAGGGAGGATGGAGAGGGGAGGACGGAGGAGGGAAGGAAGCATCCGAGCCCTCGAGCCCTGGGCACAGGGTCCTCTGCTCACACCAACTCAGCCAGACGTGCGCCCGTCCTGGGCGGCTGAGATAACTTGCGTGAAAGACACCCTCCACTCTCCCGGGGCAACAGGGCAAGCTTCAAGTCTGGGGGCTCCCCAAGAAGGAGGCAGGCCAGATGAGCCGCACCAAATGTAAGAAAAGCACTTTCTGGGGGCACCTGGGTGGCTCAGTCGGTTAAGCATCCGACTCTTGATTTCAGTTTGGGTCACAGTCTCCGAGCTCCGCACTGGGGTCCCAACGTGAAGTCTGATTGAGATTCTCTCTCTCTCTCTCTCTGTCTCTCTCTCTCTCATTCTTTCCCTCTGCCCTCCCCTGCTCACTCTCTCTCTAAAAAAAAAAAAAAAAAAAAAATGCAAAATAACCTTCACCTCTATAGTCTTTACCAAAAGTTGGGGAGAGAAGGTGCCTGGCCTGTGAAATCCGGCGATCCAAGAGGCCCGGAGCCCACAGGCTGACGCAGCATCGATCTGCCCGCGAGGCGTGTGTCCGCACGGCCAACGGCAGGCAAAGCATCCGCTCCCAAACCTGCAACCCGCCGACCCCGCGGGAAGACTGGCGGGAAGCTGCACGCGTGGACCCGAGACCCAGCTGATGCCTGAGCGGCTCCCGCCAAAGGCAGCTTTCTCTCTGCCGGAACATCTGTCACATTCACACCGTGCCTGTCACAGAAGCAATTGCTGAATCAGTTCCCCAGGGAGTGAGAAGCCGACGTCTCATTTGCATGCTCGGGTCTTCGGGGACTGGAAGTGCTGTGCCTGTCGCCATCCTGTCCCCAGGGCCGTCCACGTCTCTTAAGAGATGTGTTGGGGGTGACGTGAGACGCAATCTGTAAAGCCCTAGCACAGCCCCTGGCAGAGTGGGCGCGACGCAAGGTGAATGCTGGGCTCCTTCCCTCTGAAAACTGCTGCACAGGATGGTCTTAATAAAAGAGACTCCTCGAGCTGCAGGGGAGTCTGGTTTCAGTCTCTCCAACAGAGAATCTTTTTATTTTTTTATTTTTTAAAACGTTTATTTATATTTGGGAGAGAGAGGGAGGCAGAGCGCGAGCAGGGGAGGGGCAGAGAGAGAGGGAGACACAGAATCCAAAGCAGGCTCCGGGCTCCGAGCTGTCGGCACGGAGCCCGACGCGGGGCTCGAACCCACGGACCGCGAGATCGTGACCTCAGCTGAGGTTGGACGCTTAACCGACTGAGCCACCCCGGCGCCCCACAGAGAATCCTTTTAAATAAAGGCTTAATTAAAACCACGAGATACCGACCCACACCAACGGGACTGGCTGAACTCGGAAGGACTGACATCAGTGCACGTGAGGGGGAGGAACCGGAACGCTCACAGGAATGGAAACTGGTGTGTCCACCACGGAGATCGGCTGGTCCGTATTCGCCAGACACACGTGGACGTCCTACGACCCAGCCGTCCGACAGTTCCCAAAATGAGCACCGGTTCCTCCAACCAGCATATACAAAAGCACTCATGGCAGTTTGGTGATAGCCCCAAAGTGGAAATAACCCAAATGGCCACCAGCATTAAAAAAAAAAACAAAAAAAACCATGGTAGTACGTTAACAGAACAGAGTACTATCCAGGAAAGAAAAAAGAATGCACGCCGTTACTGAACCACGTGGATGAATCTCACCATTTGTTGAACAAGAGAAGCCACACACAAAAGAGGCGAGAGCTGGGGTGCCGGGGTGGCTCAGTCGGTTGAGCGTCTGACTCGTGATTTTGGCTCAGGTGGTGATCCCAGGGTTGTGGGATCGGGTCCCCCATCAGGCTCCATGCTGAGGGTGGAGCCTGCTTAGAAGTCTCCCTCCCCCTCCCTCTGCCCCTTTCCCCCCTCATTCTCTCTCTCTCACTCCCTCTCTCAAAAAAAATAAATAAATAATAATTTTTTAAAAAGAGGACACGTCGTACGATTCTGTTCATATGACATCTGTGATGGCTAATTGTATGTGTCATCTTGGTTGAGTCAAGGTGCCCAGATATAGGGTCAAACATTATTCTGAATGTTTCCCCGACAGCGTTTTTGGATTATATTAGCATTTAAGTCACGGGAGTTTGAGTAAAGCAGATTGCCTTTGATAATGCGGGTGGTCCCCATCTAATCGGCTGAAGGCCTGAATAGAATGAAAGACTGACCTCCCAGAATAAGAAAGAATTCTGCCAGCAGACGACCTTCAGACTTGAACCACAGCATCAGCTTTGCCCTGGGTCTCCAGCCTGCCTGCCTCCCTGATTCCAATTCCTTAAAATAAATCCTCCTATATATATGTAAACATCCTAGGGGCGCCTGGGTGGCTCAGTCTGTTAAGTGTCTGACTCTGGGTTTCAGCTCAGATCATGATCTCACGGTTTGTGGGTTCGAGCCCTGCATCGGGCTCTGCACTGACAGCATAGAACTTGCTTGGGATTCTTTCCCTCTCTCTCTGCCCCCCCCCCCAAATAAATAAAGCTCTTCAAAAAATGCTATTGATTCTGTTTCCCTAGAGAACTCTAATAAACCAGCAAAGTTCATGTTTGATGACAGAAATAAGATCAGCTGTCACCTTTGGCTGGGATACTCAGCAGGAGGGAGACGAAGGAGCCTTCTGGGGTGCTGACAGTCTTCTGTTATTTTGATCTGAGCGTCAGCTACACAAAGGGATTATCTTTGTAAAAATTCATCAGGCTGTGTATATCTCATTTTTAGGCAGATCATACCCCCAATAAAAACTGTGAAAACAAAACACGACAGAAACATTGTTTGCCCTTCTCCAGGCTCCATCCAACCCGGGGATCTTTCTCGGCACCGGGGTCCGGGGCGTGGGCCGGTATGGCCAGCCGCTAGCCCACGGGTCGAAGCTGCGTAGCTCAGAACTCACTCATTCATGCAACAAACATTCAGGGAGACTACTTACCGGCCACTAACGCCTGGGACACAGAACACTCGATCCGACTCTCGGCGTTTACGCTGTAGGGGCGGGGAGTCACGTTTTAAGTAAAAGATCCCACACATACATGCGGGATCAATCACGGCCGAGGCAAGTGCTGCAGGAGAGGCCGAGTGAGAGCTGAGGCTCCGGGGTGGGGATTCAGCACATTTGTGCAGATCAGGAAGATGTCCTGAGAAAGCCGCATGCGAGCTGAGGTCTGAAGGATGGACTGGGGGTATAGAGGCAAGGGAGGCCGGGCTGGGCTCCCCTCTACGGAGGGAAAACAAGGTGTGGCATCTCCCCCCCACCCCGCCCCCAGCAGAGAGACCAGAGCAGCTGAAGCCACGAGAATGAGGGGAAGCCCAGAGCTGGGTGAAACCAGACGGGTCTGTGGGAGCCAGACCACCAGACCACACTGGCCTGGGGGGGGGGAGAGGGGGGCAATGCACCGGGATTGGTTTAAGGCAGGACTGCTCAGCTGGGAGGGGATAGTGTGGAGGAAGCAATCCTTCCTTTGGCAATGTCTGCAAACATTTTCAGTCGTCCCAACCCGGCAGGGGCAGGCAGGGTGCTACTGGCATCTAGTGGGCCCCGGCCAGAAGCCAAACGCCCTGCAGAGTGCACAGGAATGCCTCCCCCGCCCCCAGGAGAGCGTTATCAGGCCCCAAGTGTCAACAGTGGCGAGGTTGAGAGGCCCGGCTCTAAGGGAACAAGGCCTTTGTGGTTATTAGCGCAGAGGACAGAGCATTTTGAAAATTTCCTCTGCGACAGGAGGATGAGATGGTCTAATAACAACAATAATAACAAATAACAATAACAGCAGTAGCAGCTGCTACCTCTTTATTGAGCAACTACTATGTGCTCAATACCATGCCAAGCACTTTATGCACATCGTCTCACACGATGCCACCGAAGCCCCATTGGACAGAGGAGTAAAGGGAACGGCGGGGAGGGCAGTACGTTCACCTAAGGTCGGGGAAAGCGATGGGCTTGGCCTCTGGAGCCCCGTGATGCCTCGTTAGCCAGGCAGCCGCTCGGCCTGGCACGGGGAGGGTAGCCTTCCTTCCGGTCGAGCTGCAGCTCAGAGACACTTCTCCATCCCGCGTGTGGAGCTAAGGGGCTGGTCCTGTGAAGCAGCACGCCTCCCGGCCACAAACCGTCTGGACGTCATACTTCTCCCCCACAAATGGCATAAGAGTGACGTGGCTAATCGTGCCTGCCGCGTGGAATTATTCTGGAGAGTGAACAGGTGCAAACCCACCCCTCGGACAATTAGGGCTGCCCTTTAATCCTGCCCGCCTTGTCAAACACACCGTATTAAGACCACATTTCTTGCAGGCACAGAAGAGAGGGCAATCACGTAGCGGTGCCCAGAAAGGGCTTCTGGTTCCTTGAGGCAGGGCGGCTTCCAGCCCCCCAAGGGACACCCCTCCCCAGCCTCCTCTGTGTCATTTCTGCAGGGGGAGAGATGGGCCCCAGCACCTCCCAAATGCCGGGTGGCCCCTGGACGGAGCTTCTCCGGGGAGAGGCCAGACCCCGAGGACCGGGCGGCAGGGACCAGGAACCCTTCCCTGGGATGGTGTTAACCCAGAGATAGGGGTAGAATTGTTGGGGACACCTACCAGGTGCCCCTTCCTCCACTCTTCCGGTAACAGTACCCCAATTTTCCTTTGGGGAGCTACCTCCCCGTCACTTCCGGCCCTCACGTCCTCTCTGGTCGATGCCCCGCCCACTCCTGATCACCCGACCCCACGTGGCCAATCAGCATGCTCCAGTCCTGTCCAGGGACTCTCTAGGTAACTGGTTCCCCACAGGCACCTGCCCAGTTGGCCGGCTGATGCTCAATCCCAGACACAGAATTTTTTTGGATAAAGAAAATCTCTTTCTTGACTTGGAAGGTGTCCGTCTGACTAGGGGTCACCTCACAAGGATTGTCAGTCTGAGAGTAGAGCCAACAAAGAAGAAAGTAGTGGGGGCACCTGGCTGGCTCCGTTGGAGAGCAAGTGGCTTGTGATCTTGGGGTCATGAGTTTGAGCCCCACGCTGGGTGTAGAGATGAATGAATGAATTAGAAAAGGAAAGGAAAGAAGAAAAGAAAAGAAAAGAAAAGAAAAGAAAAGAAAAGAAAAGAAAAGAAAAGTAGAGCCCAGAAAGGTAGAGACCACATCCCAAGAAAGTCATGCGAACCCCTAGATCCATCTGTGCCTGAAGCTTGCATTTACTTGCACTTTTCACATACACGAGCCAATACATTCTGCTTTTTGCCTAAGCTGCTTTGAACTGAGATTTCTGACACTTGCAGCCAAGTGGCCTCAACAACGATCTCAACTCAATTCCACAAGCACCTGCTGTGCCCAATCAGGGTCAGGCCGTTCCAGCCGCTATTGGTTCTTAAAGTGAAGTAGGTATTTAGCCATGAAAAGATGACAGAAAAGGGAAACTTTTCTATTACCTGTGTCTAGGCCATAAACAGAAACAAAAGCAGAAGGGTCCTCCAGTCTCTTCCCATTGTGAATCACAGGAATCGGATTGGTATGTGCTTAAAACACAAAATATCGGCTCCTACATCAAGGATGTCAGCTTCAGGAGTGGCTGAATTCAGGCGCTCAAAGATGCTTTCAGGAATCGTCCTGCCTCTTAGACACACACACCTCCTCTCACGTGGACTCTCACTCTCCAGCTCACGCCTTCTTGCTGTATGTCTCCCCATCCATCCACCCACCCACATACACATTTCACTGATTCTCAGTTAGCTATTTTTTTTGCATATTAATATCACTGAAATCAGAACGTGACTTACATCCAGAAGCAGGCCACAGTTTAATCGGCAGGCTTGTTTTAAGTAAAATGCTGAATTGTGTATCTTACAATCAAAGAGATTTTTCTGTGGCTGCTTCTCTAGGTATGAGCCTCTTCCGCTGAAGAGGGGTTTTTGCATGTAGTGGGGGGGTAGGGACCATGACCGCAGATGGCCCTAACATCCCGGAGGAAGGGAGAGCCGGTCTCCTTGTGTCTGCGCCTGGAAAGGCAAGGAAGCATTTTGACGGGCCTGGCACCGGTCACGTGACAATCACTGTGGCCCTGAACACGGGGAGCCAGGCCCAAGCAAACCCCACCGCATCACCGCACCCCCACCCCGTCTGAGCCTCCACCAGATCCACAGGAGCAGGGGAGAGTGAAGAGGGGACATGGCGGGGGGGGGGGGAGGGGGATGCGAGGAAGGCAGGCGCGACAAATCATCAGCAAATGTCTTCAACCCACCGCCTTGACGATCCTAAGCATTATTCCAAGCTGAGGCACGCTGGCCACACAGAAGCAAGCGACAACAGAGACGACGACAGAAACCACCCTCCGCGCCACCCTCCGCTCACTCTTCGGTGCATCTCAGG
The DNA here is from genome assembly GCF_022837055.1 of Prionailurus viverrinus. NCBI lineage: Eukaryota > Metazoa > Chordata > Mammalia > Carnivora > Felidae > Prionailurus > Prionailurus viverrinus. The sequence continues at coordinate 6,317,615 of NC_062563.1, forward strand.
GTTTCCCGCGACCGCTCACACGTGCAACGCCGCGCTGGGTTCGCTCACCTGCAGACCAGACCTGCTTCCGCAGGAGCCCGGCGACACTGGCGCGGGCGGCTGAGCCCGCACGTGGCCTTGGTGCCGCCGGACAGGCCGCGACCAGAGGCAGACGGGCCTCGCCCGCACACGTGGCCAGCCTGGCCTCCACACGCTCGGTCCCCAGCCTCGGCTGCTCCTCCCGACAGCGGGGTGGCCGGCCGGGAGCGGAGCGGGGCCACGCTCGGTCTCTGTCTCGCTCTGGCGTGACCGGGGGTGAGGGGGGTGGCTGCACACACGGGGAGAGCCGCTCGGGCGAGGGGGCGTGTGAGTGCCTTTGCACACATTTGCACGCCCCGGGAAGTGCGTCCATGCGAATGGCTGCGGAGGAAAACCGGTGCGTGCGCGCGTGTGCACGTGTGGGTGCAGGGCTGGGTCAGGGCCGGGCCCCGCCCCCTCGGCCACCTGCCGCCACGCCCATCCCCCCCCCCCCCCCCCCCGCTGAGGGGCCCCAACTGCAGCTCTGTCGTCTGACCCAGATGCCCAGCTGGACCTCACCTCTCACCCGCAGCACCCCGGCGTGGGGCCGGTTCCTGCCTCCACCACCAGGGACGGGAAGAGCCTGGCCGTTAGGGAAGCAGCCGGTTGTCTTGGGACGCGGGGCTGCGGAAGATTCTGGCAGGGGGAGCCATCTGTTTCCCCGGAATCCTGGAATCCTGACTCACCGTGCAGTTGAAAGCCCTGGGGCCACACAGGACCTGCCTACCTCCTCACTGCGGCTTCGTCCCACACCCTCCCTGCGCCGTCCACGCCGGGGCAGCCCCCTGTGGTCTGCTCTTCGGCCTGGAATTCTCTCCCTCACCCTCCGTGCGGGCTGCCCCTCCCCCCATGCCACGGCTCAGGCCTCCCTGCCCTTCCCGGGTGCTGACTGCACAGCAGATTCTTCCAAGGCACTTTTAATTCTCCTCGCGTGCAGGCTTCACCCCTGGGCCACTGCAACTTGGGCAAGGGACATTCGGGTTTACGGTCCCCTTGTCAGGGCTCAGCAAACATTTTCCATAAAGCACTGTGGGTGTGCAGCCGTGGGTCTGCACCGAAGCCGTATGTCAGCTCTGCCCAAGCAGCCCGGAAGCAGCCACAGACAGTACAGGCGAGCTGGGTTCCAATAAAACTTTATTTACAAAAACAGGTCATGCAGGTGAGGACTACCATTGTAAAGTGAGCTAAAGACAAACCACAAATGGGGCGCCTGGGTGGTTCAGTCCATTGAGTATCCGGCTTCGGCTCAGGTCACGATCTCACAGTTCGTGGGTTCGAGCCCCGCGTCGGGCTCTGTGCTGGCAGCTCAGAGCCTGGAACCTGCTTCCGATTCTGTGTCTCCCTCTCTGCCCCTCTCCCCAGCTCACGCTCTCTCTCTAAAATAAAAATTTAAAAATCCAGAAATAAATGAGCAAGTCATGTATCAGCAGGGACGGAGAGTCCCTATTTATACCTATTGTCCCAGCCTTATTAGTAAAAGTGCTCAGTCCCACTCCCAGGAGAGCTCCCGTGTGAGCGCCACAAGTCAACACGCCGATGATTAATTGGCCACCCCAACCTCCCACCCCTTATTTCAAATGTTTGGGTTACCAAAATGACCTCATTCTTTTTGATCGGTTAGTGAAATTATCAATATTAGCAACTGGAACCAAGAACACACATTTATGCCAATTGCAAAAAAGAAAGCAAAGGACTAAATCCCTCAGGCAGACAACGGATTCATGAATCTGGGGCAACTGAACTGCCGGACTGTTCAGGAGTACCTTCCAGGTATTTAAAGAGTGTCCTATCCATTCGAAGATGGTCACGTCAGTCGAGACCACTGCCCCCTCCCAGAGCTCCTGGACATGGGAGGAAAGGCAAAGACGCACGTGAGGAGGACCCCTGCCCGGTTCCGCCACGTCAAGGACGGAGGACTTTGGTCAAGAGCCTCGTGGCTCCCACTTCAGACCAGAGCCAACTGGCTCTCCGTCCCCTGCCAGCTGAAAGGGCAGTCGGGATGCAGGCCAGCCTCAGATGGAGACTTCTGGACGTGGCCTTGACTCCCGGGGGCACAGAGAGGCAGCCGCAGCTGCCACGATCACTTGGCAGAGGCCCCGGGTCAACTGCGAGCCCAGAGAAAGCTCTTCCCCCCACGCTGTCTGGGGTCAGCGGGATGAGGGTCCAGGACAGCCATATCCCGGACCGGAGTGATTTTTTCTTAGGACAGAAAAATCCTTTGGTCAGAAGGGAAGGAAGCATGTTCACAGCAGCTTAAGCACCCCCGGGGGAGCTTTGGCACAGACAGGACTGTATCACAGAAACCAGGGATGGGAGGGGCAGGGGCTCCAGAGGAACCCAAGACCGGGAGGCCAGCGAGAGTCACCCGTGGGGACTGCTCCCCGTCTCGGCTTCTCTGTAGCTCTCTTCTTCTCTCTGCACTGTCCCTGTGTCCAGAGTCCTGTTTTCTGTTGGTTTTGTCACTGCCTGTCGTTTGGGAGCCCTCCCTCCAATGTCAAGTGACGTGGGCTATTCGTGCACATTTGCAAGTCAGACTCAAATGCTGTTTGGGGAAGGACCAGGCTCAGGGCCCCAGGGGCCTCCCAGTAGGGGTCCAGGGTCCCAGCTCACTTCACTGGGAACGGTGCCTCTAGGACTTTGCCTCCTAGCTTCTCCTGAACAGCCCTGCCCCCAAATCTTACCAACACGAGTTGGCGATACTTGGGGCACGCGTCTGTCAGCGAAGTATTTGTTGCCTCTCTGACATTCAGATGGAGCTGGACATCCGGAATTTTATCTGGCAACCCTCCCCGGGAAGAATCCCCCAGACTTCGGCCCCAGCTGCTAGCATTCTGGAAGCCGGGCAGACGCTGAGCGTGTCGCTGCTCGATCAATAAACGTTCCTGCCAACTCCCTGTTTGTAGCACATGATCTGCAGCCCCGTCGGGGCTGGGGTCTCCAGACCCAGGTTCCTCCGGCTCCAGCCTTCAGAGGAAAGCTCTAGTCTTTTCCTGGGATGGGAAGGGGTAAGTACCGAGATGCACAAAGGGGTAGAAAAGACGCTTGTCGCAAAGTCTTCCGACCCATCTGCCTGTTTTCCTTCTCACCCCACGGGATCCCCGAGAGCTCCCAATTCTGACCATTTCTGGGGCTCTCTGCGACGAATGGGGACGGGGCTCTCACTCTCCCCACCCCCACGGACAGAACTGCACGGAATTCTCTGGAACGACAAGCCGGCTACCATCCCCCCACTGGCTTTCCGGCTCGCAATCGCTTTGACCTCTCTCCTCTCCTGCTCTCTGTCCCCGTGAGCCTTCACTGCCTGGAGAGCGGGCCCTGGGCAGGGGGTGGCAGTGGCCCTGTGGGTGCTCAGTCTGCCTTGCTGAGCCGGCCGTGCCTGCTTCTCTCTGGCCGGGAACTTCACCTTGCCGTCTCTGAGAGCCTGCCTCCCCTGCTGCCATCATCTAGGCACAGACACAGCCCCCGGGAGCCCACTGCACAAGTCAGCTGTGCCCCGGTTCAGGTGCCAAACCGCAGGGAAAGAGGCTCTGATAGGTGGCCTCCGGGTCAGGTGTCTGTTCCTGAACCAGGTAACCACGGAGACAGAGGGTCACCCGGCAGTAAGAGCCCGGCCCCTGTAGAGAGGACAGCAGGTCTCAGAGAAGGGGGGGGGTGGGGCTGGGCAGACACCCCAAATGATGTCTACTCCAGGCTCGGGAATCTCTGGAGCACCCACCGGCTGTGGACAGAACCTCAGGATGTCCTCTGCCCACCTCTCCGTGCCCGCGTCCGATTCTCACCTGTCCCTTCCCCACCGACATCGCCTCTTCTGACCCCCCCCCGGCTGCGCGTAGAGGAACTGTCACCGAATCACTGTTTTCTACAGCAGCTGCATCACCGGCACTGCCAGTCCTACCCCCAAAACACGAATTTTCGAGCGTGTCCGCATCTCCCCGCCCTGGCCGCGTTACCCTAGCCTGGGCCACTCTCGCCTCTTCCAGAGTCTGCAATCGTCCCCGAACTGGTTTTCCTTCCCACACCTTGTTCTCCTGCAGTCCCGGCTCCAGAGCAGCCAGAACCGTGTTCTCAAAAGGCAAAGCTGATCCCTTGCTTAAAGCCCCTTCTGCGACTTCCTGCTGCCTGGAGGACAGAGTGCCCATGGCGGGATGGGCCTTCCCCAGCGCCGTCCGCCACGGGCACACGCAGCTCCCTGCCAGGACACCCCGCGGATGGAAGTCACGCTGCCGAAGCACCCGCTCCCTTCCTCTCCTCACGAGGGCTCACCTCCATGCCACTGCCCCCCAAAAGTCTCCCCTGAGACTGAGCAAACTCACGCAGCATCAGGGGGCCTGCGGCTCTGCTCTCATGTTATTCCGGAACTGTCTCTATCACTGGACTTAGACCCGTGGCGCAGAACTTGTATAATCCAAAGTGGTGTCACAGGCAAAGCATTCGTGTCCTTAATACATAATATATAAATGTATAATATTTAATATATAAATCAATATTTACCCATTTAATTACAAATCAATATCAAGAAGACAATTGAACAGAAAAGAAGAGCAAAGAACACAAGCGGGAAGCTCATATAAAGATAAAAAAAAAACAGGTGATGGGCGCCTGGGTGGCTCAGTCGGTTGAGCGTCCGACTTCGGCTCGGGTCATGATCTCACGGTTCGTGGGTCCGGGCCCCGCGTCGGGCTCTGTGCTGACGGCTCAGAACCTGGAGCCTGCTTCCGATCCTGTGTCTCCCTCTCTCTCTGCCCCTCCCCTGCTTGCACTCTGTGTCTCTCGTTCTCTCAAAAATAAATAAACATTAAAAAAAAAAAAGGTGAAAAAAAACCTCTAAAGAAATGTCAGTATAAATGAGGAGATGTCATTTTTATCTACCATATTTATAAATATCAAAAAGTTTGATAATGTAAAACCTTATAAGGATATGGGGGAGAGAATCATGACGTCTGTGACAGTAAAAATTGATGCAATCTCAGGGCGCCTGGGTGGCTCAGTCATTTGAGCATCTGACCCTTGATTTCAGCTCAGGTCATGATCTCCTGGTTTGAGAGATCGAGCCCCCTTCCGGGCTCTGTCCTGCCACCTTGGAGTCTGCTTGGGATCCTGTCTCCCTCTCTCTCTGTCCCTCATCCACTCACGCTCTGTCTTTTTCTCTCTCAAAAAATAAAAATACACATTAAAAAAATTTTTTAAATCAAGTAAGTAAAACAAAAAAAATTTTTTTTAAAAAATTGATACACTCTCTTCGGATAATTTGGCAATAATTATAATAATCTTGTTTTGGGATTTTGGGTTTTTTGGGTTTGTTTGTTTGTTTGTTTTTTAGGAGAGATTGCACGCGATGAGCAGGGAAGAGGGGCAAAGGGAAGGAGAGAGAGAATCTCAAGCAGGCTCCATGCTCAGCAAGGATCCCAATTCGGGGCTTGATCCCACGACCCTGGAATCATGACCTGAGCTGAAATCAAGAGTCAGACGCTCAACTGACTGAGCCACGCAAGCGCCCCTGTAACTATAATAGTTTTAAATGATCGTGTTCCTGAGTTTGAGCCCCACGTCGGGCTCTGTGCTGACAGCTCAGAGCCTGGAGCCTACTTTGGACTCTGTGTCTTTCTCTCACTCTCTGCCCCTCCCTGCTTGTGGTCTCTCTCAAAAGTAAATAAATAAGCTTAAAAAAAAAAGAGAGAGAGGATAATTCAGGTAGGTTCTCTGCGTCACAGTTTGTTAGCAAAGGAGACCCCACACGAAGGTATTAAACATTCAATACTTTGTGGTACATGCACACAGTTGAATAGTTACACAGTCATGAAACATGATGCCAAAGGTCTGTAAGTGTTACTAATTAAAGTAAAGAAAAAGACAATGTACAAAGAAGTGTGTATAGTGCAAAGGTATAAAGATATAGAGGGTATAAAGCATCTAAACCACACACCTATATTCGCACAGACTTTCTGGGAAGAAAGCGTGAACAGGGAACAGTGGTACTTCCCAGGGGAGGGATGGGGGTCAGTGAGGAAAACTAACTTTTAGTAAATATGTCCCTTTCGTTGTGTTGGAACTTTTTTTTACCATGTTCATTTTTTCATTCTAGAAATTTTTCAAAATAAAAATAACAATCCAGGGACTCTTGGGGTGGCTCAGTCCGTTGAGTGTCCGACCCTTGATTTCACCTCAGGTCATGATCTCGCAGTCGGTGAGTTCGAGCCCCGCGTCGGGCTCTGTGCTGACAGCTCGGAGCCTGGAGCCTGCTTCGGATTCTGTGTCTCCCTCTCTCTCTGCCCCTCCCCTGCTCATGCTCTGTCTCTCTCTGTCTCTCAATAATAAATAAACATTAAAAAAAAACTTTTTAATGACAAGTATTTAAAAAAATAACAATCCAGTGTAGTGCCCCCCCCCCCCCCCGGCCCCAGTTAGTAAATCCCTTAAAGGCAGAAACACAGTCTGAATCATCTCGACCTAGAAGCCTCACTGTGAATGCAGTTCCACAGGGAGCTGGACTTGCCAAAAAAACCTGCCTGAGCCAAGGTCCTCTCCTGACGCCCACGCTTGCTCCCGGCCCGGGTCTCTGCCCGGCCCGGGAACCGTAAGCAGTGGCTGAAGGGAACCCCTCGTCACCCTGAGTGCCAGCACCCACTGCGATCCCGCCCCGGGCCGTCAGGGGCTTCCCGGGGAGCTCCTCCTGCCAGCTTCCCCTCCCGCCGGCCCCACTTGGTGAGGGGACCAGCTCTGCAGTGAGTCTGTGCCGACCCAGGGATGGCACTGCAGGGAGAGACAGCGCTTGGCTTGACAGAGACTTCGTGAGCACAGCTCCTTCTTCCAAATGTGCACTGGGCACCGAAGACACGCCAGGTTCTGTTCCAGGCACAGCAGCAGACTGTCCAGGAAATACCCCTGTGCTCAGGAGCTAGTGGGGGCGGGGAGAGTTCTGTCTCCCGGTTTTGAGGGCGGGGAGGGGGTATTCAATAGGAAGATGTGTGCCAAGGGCTCAGCTCCGTGCCTGGCACGCACTGAGCCCAAAGCAAACCAACGTGATTACCACCATTTTCCTCCTCCTGTGGTATCGTCCCCTCTCCATGTGACCCGATGACTCAGGCAGGAAACCTATCGTATACATAGAGAGAGAGATCGATATATCTATATCTATATCTATATCTATATCTATATCTATATCTATATATCTATCTATATCTTTTATAGATGATAGATATAAGTAGAAATCTTTTATAGATGATAGAGAGATAGATAAATAGATACAGATATAGACAGAAAATAACTTTTTTTTAAATTTTTTTTTTCAACGTTTATTTATTTTTGGGACAGAGAGAGACAGAGCATGAACCGGGGAGGGGCAGAGAGAGAGGGAGACACAGAATCGGAAGCAGGCTCCAGGCTCTGAGCCATCAGCCCAGAGCCTGACGCGGGGCTCGAACTCACGGACCGCGAGATCGTGACCTGGCTGAAGTCGGACGCTTAACCGACGGCGCCACCCAGGCGCCCCGGAAAATAACTTTTATAGATGATAGATAGAGATAGACAGATATAGGTAGAAGATATCTTTTATACATGATAGCTGGATAGACGATAGATAGATACATGATAGATAGGGAGATAGAGAAGCATAGCTAAGCCAGCATCTCAGGGACATCACTAATAGGTGCAGGGCAACTGTGCATGACCTTTAGTGGAAGGGGAGACTTTTCTTTTTTTCTTTAAGTTTATTTATTTTTGAGAGAGAGAGGAAGTGGGAGTGGGAGAGGGAGAGAGAGAATCCCAAGCAGGCCCCGCGCTATCAGCGGGGAGCCCAACATGGGGCTCGAACTCAAGACACAAGAGATCATGATCCGAGCCAAAGTCAGACGCTCAATGGACTGAGCCCCCCAGGCGCCCCATCATTTGTATTTATCATTATTTTTCATGAAGTCATCTAACTACTGAGGCCCTCCCTACACTCCCACCTCCAACTCCCAAGGGGAGTGTCCCCCAGGACTCAGCCCCAGCGGCAAGTGATGCCTTCCTGTCCTACCGGCCCAAACGGAGCTGCCGGAAGGAAAAGGAGAGAACTCCTCCTTCCCAAGGGCCCAGTGCCTGCCTGTCGGAGGAGCACAGGCTTGAGCCAGACCCAGACCTGGTGAGGTGCCCAGCTCCGCCGTTCCCTGGCCGTGTGACCCTGGGACGGGCCGTCCTCCCCTGGGCCCGTGTTGGTCTCCTCCGGCCTGTTTGCAGGGCGGTCAGGATGCTCCAGTCCAGGGCATACACCCCGTGTCCCAGGCGTCCCTCACAAGCTTCAAGGCCACACCTCTCCGTACCCCATTATCAACAGTGAGGGCCGGGTGTCCATCCTGCACCTGACTTCTCCCCAGTGGCCTCGCCCTGGAAGCCTGGCCTGTGGCCCCAGGCACGTGCGGGTGTCCCAAAGACCCAGTTCTCCCCGACTCCTCCGAGAGAGTAGCTCTGGGTGAGCTGCGGTTCTCGCCCTGGAAGCCTGGCCTGTGGCCCCAGGCACGTGCGGGTGTCCCAAAGACCCAGTTCTCCCCGACTCCTCCGAGAGAGTAGCTCTGGGTGAGCTGCGGTTCTGTCCTCCCTCCCTCCCTCCCTCAGGCAGCCCCCTCCCCGCCCCGCCTCCCCCCTATCCTACCCCATCAGGAAGTACGTGCCACCCCTCAGTCCCTAACGGCAAGGCCAACTGTGGTCATGGCCAAAGTGATGTCAGCAGGGGACTCCGCTGTGGAGTTACTCCTGCCCTGGGGAGAAGGTACCCTGAGGCACTGCACCTGCTCTCCTGTTCCTCCTACAAATTTCCCACCCGCTCCGTTAGCTCCCGGGGCTGCCCAAATTCCCACCAGCCGGGCCGATGACACAGCTCCTTTCTCTGACAGCCCTGGAAGCCAGACGTCTGCAATCAAGGTGCCGGCAGGGCCGCGCTCGCTCTGATGCCTCTGGGGGAGGATCCCTTCTGCCTCTGCCGGCTCTGGGGCTCCAGGCGTTCGTGGCTTGTGGCTACATCACCCTGATCTCGGTCTCCACGGCCACGTGGCCTCCTCCTCTTCACTTGTCTGTGTCTTTTGTTCTGTCTCTTAAAAGGACGCTTGTCCTTGGACTTAGAGTCCCTCTGGTTATCCAGAATGAGCTCACCTAGCAATCCCCAGCTTCACTGCATCTGCAAATAAGGTCACAATCATGGCATCCTGGTACGGGGACATGGACATTTCTTCTGGGGGCCACCCTTCAATTCACTGCGCCCACCACCGCCGCCAGCCCCGCCCTCGCTCCTCTCACTGAACCACCAGATGGGCTCCTCACTGGCCCCCCAGTCCCCTTCCTGTGCATCCTCTGCCCAAGGTGACCGCCAAACCCTCCAGAAGCTTCCTGCTGCCCCCAGAATTAAGCCCAAGCCCCACACCTCAGCCTGCAGGGCACTGTCTGATCAAGCCCTGCCACTGTCCGGCGTGGTCCTCAACCACGGGCCTTCCTGTGCCACCAGTCAAACCACCCTGGGCTTTGCCACCTTCTCCCACAGGCCAGGTCTGCTCACATCTCTTTTTGTACTTCTGTACATGCTGTTCCCCCTGCCGGGAATGCTCTTCCCGCCCCCCTCCCGTGGCAGATCTTTGCCATCCTTCAAGCGTCCACTCAAAGGGCACCTCTTCCAGACAAACAGACCCACACGCAAATCTACGCCGCCCACCCCCGGCCCCAACCATTACGGAACTCGAGATGAGCCGCGCTTTTGTTGTAGTTGACCATTTTCTGGTTTATTGTTTGTTGCTTCCTAGGTCATAGGGCTTTGTCTAGTATAATGCCTGATTCGTGATAGCAACCAAAAGTCAAAGGAAGGAAGGAAGGAAGGACTAAGCATCTAATGGTATCTAGCACTCAGGAGCTGCTTTGCACATACGCCAGGCCCAATGGGCCCAAGATAAGCAGCACATTTTCTACCCACCCAACGACAGTCCATTCGTCCATTCTGCATCTGTCTTCCTCTAACCTGAGGGTGAGGGAACAGTTTTAAACCACAGAAGAGTCACGAGAAATCACATCTCCTGTGAAATCGCTGCAGAGGCTCAGCTCGGGGGGGTGGAGGGGTGTTCTCCCCAAGGGGCCAATCCGGCCGTAAGCACAGACTTCCAGGAGCCACCTGGGTGCAGGCTGGATCCTCTGTGACACCCGCAGCAGCCCCCAGTGGTGGAGGCTTGTGGCTCCCACCCACGGGCTTTCTCTGCCCAGTCTCTGGGGGAAAAGCACCTTCGTGAAGTCATTTGGGGGGAGGGGGGCGATTCTTTTCATTGAAACCCCCCCACACGCACCCCCTTGATGCCACTTCGTTGAGACACAGACACGGCCACCCAGAGTCATTCCTTCACCACCCTGTACTGAACCGGTGTTCATTATACATTCACCGTCATCATAACGCAAGCTGTCACTGAGCTCTCCTTGTCCTGGCCCCCTCCTTCCCTTGTTTTCCTCCACGGCTTTGTTCTTACCTGGCATGCTATCTCTTTCACTTGTTTATTGCTTTGTTCACTGCCCAGCTAGAAGAGGAGACCCGGGAGGGCAGGGATCTGGGGTGCGGATGGCCGGACTGAGCATGCTCTGGGTGAATCCGTGGTGGGAATGAAGGTGTGGTGTGCCAGGCACAGTGAAAGGCGCTTGACCCATGTGCTCCTTATGACTTCTCAAAATAAGCCTCTTATCTGGGGACTACCATTACTACTATTCCCAAGGAGGAAATGGAAGCAGAGAGGTTAAGCAACTTGCCCAAGGACACACAGCAGCTAAGTGATGGAGCCTGGACCCAAACTCAAGCAGTTTGACCTTGGACACTATTAGTCATTCTGCCTGCTGGGCACTGGGCTGAAGGGGGGGGGGGGGGCGGGTTGGGGCACAAACATGGATAAAATGTGGCTTCTGATCCCCTGGACTTCACTGTCCCATCACCAAAACGAGCATGCAGTCCATCCATTACAGTGTTCTGCTGTTACTGCTGTCTCAGGCAGGGCAAAGGAATGACAGGTCAAGTGCACCTGGCAGGGTCTAAGCGGTCTTCTCCAAGGAGGGCAAGGCTGGACCCACCCCAGGAGGCTGCATATTCTCCACTGGCCTCAAACCCTGAGTCTGCACCTCTCCGGGTGCAGGCAGCCCTACGGTCACCAAGAAGCACACACAGGAAACGCCACCCACAGATGCTCCCGGGCTCCACGTGGGGCCGCCTGCCGGCACTGCCTTAAAGTAGGACCCCCACACCAAGTGTCCGACTCTTGGTTTCAGCTCAGGTCATGCTCTCATAGTTGGTGGGTTCAAGCCCCGCATGGGGCTCAGCACTGACAGTGCAGAGCCTGCTTGGGATTCTCTCTCTGCACGCCCCCCCCCCCAAAATAAGTCAATAACTTAAACAAAAACAATAACCCACACACAGAACCCTTAAGGCAGGCACTGCTCACAGCAATGGATGCACATCGCCTCGGGAGCCCTCAGCAACTCTGCACGCGACCAGCCGGGAAACTGAGGCTGACAAAGTTTCATTTATTTGCCCAAAGTCACACAGCCGTGAAGTAACAGAAGCAGGAATCGAACCCAGGCGGGCCGTGACTCCAGACCCCCCTGCTCCAGACCCTTTCTTGTTTGTTAAAAAGAAAAAAAAAAGGAAAAAAAAGCCTGTTTGTTCAATGTAAACTTTTAGAAGCTTACCTTTGCCATAATTTTTCTCACCGTTGTTTTTGTTTTTGTTTTTGTTTTTTTGTTTTTTTTTTTTTAATTTTTTTTTCAACGTTTTTATTTATTTTGGGGACAGAGAGAGACAGAGCATGAACGTGGGAGGGGAAGAGAGAGAGGGAGACACAGAATCAGAAACAGGCTCCAGGCTCTGAGCCATCAGCCCAGAGCCCGACGCGGGGCTCGAACTCACAGACAGCGCGAGATCGTGACCTGGCTGAAGTCGGACGCTCAACCGACTGCGCCACCCAGGCCCCCCTTGTTTTTGTTTTTTAACATTGCTGAGTGGAAAGTCCATAGGAATAAAGGGAAACTGGGTGGGGGGTTGGGGTGCTAAGATTAGAAAGTAGGAGCACCCAGTTTGGGAACTGTCCGTCACTGGGTGGGGCCAGGGCGCAGATCGGATTTTCATTTCTTATGCAGATGTAGTTGTCCCAATCCTGAAAGGCGGGAGGCTACTCCCGCTTTTTCCAAGCGGGGGCTGAAGGGTGGGGTCCGCACGGTTCAGATGCTTCACCAGACGAGTCTCTTGCAAGGACAGCGTTCCCGGAAGCTGAGGCGGGGCTCATCCACCTACTTGACCGTTTCAAGATCCCATCTGTGACCTGGGAAGAAGAGGGTGCCTCCCTCAGAGTGAAGTCACTTGTGAGCATCCCGCGGGGCCCAGGGATATGCGGTAACGGGTGACAGCGCTTGTCCTCATCACCAGACTGTCGCTTCTGTGGCGGGCCACCCGCCTATCGGATTCCTCACCGGGGGCCCTGATGAGCTGGCACTTAGTAGGTGCTCAGCGAATACCTTATAAAGGAGGGAATGATAATGGGGGCTCCACAGAGACTTACTGAAAGGACTTCAACATTCCAGGTTCAGTCAGGATGGCCCGTGAGCGCTTTGCAGTCAGTGGCACCCCTGGCGGGTCTTTTTCTTACGTCACATTAGAGTTGTTAATGTTTATTTATTTTTGAAAGAGAGAGAGCAAGAGCCTGAGTGGGGGAGGGGCGGGGGGGGGCGGGGGGACAGAGGATCCAGAGCGGGCTCTGCACCCACAGCAGCGAGCGAGCCTGACGTGGGGCTTGAACCCACGAACCGCGAGATCATGACCTGAGCTGGTGTCGGAAACTCAACCGACGGAGCCACCCGGGTGCCCCCGTCACAGTAATTTTTTTTTAATATTTTTTTTAATGTTTATTTATTTTTGAGAGAGACAGAGACAGAATGCGTGTGGGTTAGGGGCAGAGAGAGAGGGAGACACAGAATCGGAAGCAGGCTCCAGGCTCTGAGCTGTCAGCACAGAGCCCAACGCGGGGCTCGAACCCACAAGCTGGGAGATCATGTCCTGAGATGAAGTTGGACACTTAACCGACTGAGTCACCCAGGTGCCCCCCGTCACAGTAATTTTTTTTAATATTTTTTTATGTTATTTATGTTTGAGAAAGAGGGAGAGAGAGAGAGAGATGGAGCATGAGAGGGGGAGGAGCAGGGAGAGAGGGAGACACAGAATCCGAAGCAGGCTCCAGGATCTGAGCTGTCAGCAAAGAGCCCGACGCGGGGCTCGAACCCATGAACCGTGAGATCGTGACCTGAGCCGAGGTCGGACACTTAACTGACTGAGTCACCCAGGTGTCCCCCAACACATTAATTTTTTTTAATATTTTTTTTATGTTTATGTTTGAGAGAGAGAGAGAGAGAGAGAGAGACGGAGCATGAGCGGGGGAGGGGCAGAGAGAGAGGGAGACACAGAATCCGAAGCAGGCTCCAGGATCTGAGCTGTCAGCAAAGAGCCGGACGCGGGGCTCGAACCCATGGACCACAAGGTCATGACCTGAGCCAAAGTCGGATGCTGAACCAACTGAGCCACCCAGGCGCCCCCTGTCACGGTAATTTTTTAAGCAAAGGCCGCGAAATGATTCCAAAAGAAACTAGACACAGCAGAGAGTCTCTACCATAAATTCTGGAACCCCTGGCTCCTTGTATATTTTCTGGAAGCTCAAGGTGAGGGAGCAGCAGAAGTCCGTGGAGACGCTCTTGGGTCACAAACGTGGGATCTCACTCTAACTGGCAAGCAGACCCTTATTAAGGTCTTCTCACCTCTCTTCAGGGACCATTTCCTGAAAGGCTCAGTTAATATAATTGTCCTTCCTCGGAAACCACTGCCAACCAGAGCCAGGCACAAATCACAGGGCGAAGGGCCGCCCGTCGGTGCCTCTGGCCGCTGGGGACGGTGCCCTTTGCAGGAAGGGCGTCCGATCTGCTCAGATGCTCCCACCACCTAAACCGTGAGTTCGTCCATTCGCAGGGGGAAACCCAGAACCCTCTCTCGCGCCCACCGATGATGCGTTAGTGGGCCACACACTCTGGCCGCAGGAAGCCAGGAGGGAGATTGGCTGGGGCAGAGGAGGCCTCCTCGGGGCAGGGGTGCTGGCTCTTTCTCCCTTGCCTTTTTTGAAACAGCTTTATTAAGGTGTAACTTACCCCCAAATTCACCCATTGACGGCCCAAAGCTCTGAGACTTTCGGTGACTTCTGGAGATGTGGAATCATGGCCCGTATTCAGGTTTAGAACATCCCATCGCCCTAAGATGGTCCCTGCGTGCAGAATTTTTCTGAGCCGTTCACTGTTAGCGTGTGACTCCCGGAGGTTAAACCTTAAACCTTGAGAATCGGGGCGCCTGGGTGGCTCAGTCGGTTGAGCGTCTGACTTCAGCTCAGGTCATGATCTCACAGTTCGTGGGTTCAAGTCCCGGTTCGGGCTCTGTGCTGACAGCTCGGAGTCCGGAGCGGCTTTGGATTCTGTGTCTCCCTCTCTCTCTGCCCCTCCCCCGTTCATGCTCTGTCCCTCTCTGTCTCGAGAATAAACATTAAAAAAAAAAATTGACGAGGGGGGGCATCTGGGTGGCTCAGTCGGTTAAGCGACCGACTTCGGCTCAGGTCATGATCTCGCAGTTTGTGAGTTCGAGCCCCACGCCGGGCTCTGTGCTGACGGCTCGGAACCTGGAGCCTGCTTCGGATTCTATGTCTCCCCCTCTCTCTGCCCCTCCCCTGCTCACGCTCTATGTCTGTCTCTCAATAATAAATACAACATTAAAAAAAATTTTTAATAAAAAACCTTGAGAATCAAAAGAACAAGAGTTTCCATCTAAAAGAGGCATCACTCACCGCAAAGCTGACACAATGCTTGTTTCTTTTTTTAATGTTTGTTTAAACAGCACAAATCTGGTTTTTGTGATCTTTTTTCTGAACTCCGATGCGTCAACCAAAGCCAACATTTCTCAGGCTGTCGGTCTCTGGGCCCCGGAGATGTCCTCAGCAATTAGGGGTTGGAGGAGGGATCGAGCGAGGTCCTCAAATACATTTGAGCAACCTGGGTTAAACAAACATTCCCTTGCTGCAGACTTTCTCAGAGCCTTTGGTGAGCTAACAAGGACCATGACTCTCCAAAGGGAGCTGCTGGACCACAGAAGCCACTGTTCTCGGAAGAGGGGGCTGGTGTCCGTAAAATAGCCCGCACGCCTCTGGCCGTTGAACACGAATGTGTGAGAAATGGTAGCAGACGATACTGTGTGGTGGGGGGCACTGGCTCCAAAATACTGCGCTTGGGGCTTTGCTTGGTTTTCTCTTTGGCTGACAACACCCCCCTGCACCCCACCGCGGAGGGTGCCAGAGCCAAAGCTGCAGCCCTACCCCCTGCACCCATGTACCTCTCTCATGAAGTTAGTCCTCGGGCACGGCCACCCAAACAACACTCGAAACAGAACTGCCGTGAAAAAAGTAACCCTGACTGCCGTGGAAGAACCACTGTAAGTAGTCTTACTCGTCTGATCGTTCAAAAACACGCCCCATTCCGGTTACATGAATGGTCCTTTCACGCCCTGGACTACTACACAGCTACGAAAAATGAAGCGTTTCTGTACGTTTCGACGTGAAGACATCTTCAAGAAATATCCTTGGGGGGCCTGGGTGGCTCGGTCGCTTAAGCGTTGGACTTTGGCTCAGGTCATGATCTCACGATTTGGGAGTTCCAGCCCCGCATCGGGCTCTGCACTGATGGTGTGGAGCCTGCTTGGGATTCTCTCTCTCCACCCCCCGCCCCTTCTGTGCTCTCTCTCTCTCTCTCTCTCTCTCTCTCCCTCAAAATAAACAAATAAACTTAAAAAAAAAAAAAAAAAAAGCAAACAGACCAAATTAAAGGGCGAATGAGGATGTGTGGTTGGCCCCCACTCGGTTGTGTGATAGACATCTCTCATTCAGTGCGCTCCAGGGGACATCTGGAATCTTCTCTCCTAAACCAGCTCCTCTCTAGCCCTCCTGCCTCCCAGTCGCCCTTCCAGTCACAAAGAACAAAGACCTTGGACCAGCCTGGGCTCCTTTTCTCTGACGCCTCACATCCCAGCCATCGGCAAATCCCCTCGGTTCTGTCTTCAAAATATAGCCCAACTCTGACTGACCTTCAAGCTCCTGGCTGCTGTGACAAACCGCCACAAACCTGGCTAAAAACAACAGACACGTGTCCTTTCAGGGTTCAGGAGACCAGAAGTGTTGTATTGAAATGCCAGCAAGGCCGAGTTCCCGCCGAAGGTTCTGGGGCGAATCTTTCTTTGCTTCCCCTGCTTCTGGTGGCTTCGGAGCCACCTGTGTCACTGTCCCTGCAAAATCTCCCGTCTTCACATTCCCTTCCCTGTGTGTCTCTCTCTGTGTCCTTTTCATAAGAGCAGCGGCCCTTGGATTTAGGAACCGCCCCCCCCCAAAGGTGAATGTACATCTACAAAGACTCCATATCCAAACAAGTCACATTCTGAGGTTGCAGGGAGACATGAATTTCGAGGGACACTGTTCAACCCATTACACTAAGTCACCACCTCTTGCTATAGCCTCCAAACTATCTGTAAGTTTCTGACCTTGACCCCCTACGGTCCAAGTACAATACAGCAGCCAAAGCGCTCCTCTGGGGAAACCATCGAAGGCTCTGCCCCGTCGGGAGCAAAATGTCCTTACGGAGGACGCGAGAGCCTCTGCCCTCCTCCCCCAGTCACTGCTCCCCAGTCTCCCTCTTTCCTGCTGCTCCTTCAACATGCCAGGCATGATCCCCCACTGTGAGCCTTGGCACCTGCTGTGTCCTCTCCCTAGACCTCGATTCCCCCCACAGCCTGCTCCCTCGCCTTCTCCACGCAACCCTTCTCCAGCCACAGGAATGCTTCTGTCCTGTCCCTTCCTCATCTTTCTCCAAAGCACTTCTCACCATCGAACGCTGAATGTATTTTACGTATCTACTGTGTTCGGGGTCTCGGTCGCCCACCAGAAGGCACCAGAGGAGGGCAGATCTCTTTCTGATGTGTCCCGAGAGCTTAGAACAGTACCTGGCATGTAACAGACACTCCATCGAGTTCACAGACGTGTGGAATGAATAAGTGAGTGAATTTATGCTAAAAATAAAAGAGGGAATCCAGAACCCAAAGCCCCATCATTACAGATTATTGGGGAGGAGGTGAGTGTAGCCCAATTATTTGATACGTTTCTATAAAATGTATTTATTGTAACAATGGGATGTTTTCCTGTCTATCAGACCAGCAAAAATTAAGAATATAATACTCCAGGGGGGGTCTGGGTGGCTTAGTCGGTTGAGCATCCGACTTCTACTCAGGTCATGATCTCACTGTTCATGAGTTGGAGCCTCGCATCAGGCTCTCTGTTGACAGCTCGGGGCCTGGAGCCTGCTTCAGATTCTGCATCTCCCTCTCTCTCTGCCCCTCCCCCACTTTCTCTCTCTCTCTCTCTCTCTCTCTCTCTCTCTCAAAAATAAACATTAAAAAAACATTTTAAAGAATATAATACTCCAATTGGACAAACAACTGGAGAGCCAGCCCTTCGATCATGCTGGTGGCTCATGTTTCTTGGGTCATTTTCTCTGGGGCCAATATGGCGGGCAGAATCGTCAAAGCCTTAGAGACAAGCGCACCCTCTCGGGCCAAGACTTGTACTTCCAAGATCCTTAACTTCTTCTTAACTTGTCTCTTGGTCACACAATGCGTCCTCCTCCCTGGGTCTCAACTTGTCAGCCGGCAACAGAGGGTTGAAAACACAAATGCCCCTGGCAGGTTCCAATCGCATTGCCAGGGGTCCGAGACAGGCAGCAGGGGCCCCCACCTCGGCCAGGGGACTTTGGGCCGCCACCCCCAGCCTCAGCGACTCCACAGATAATGACAGCATCTCCCTGGAAGACTGAAATGAAAGAATGTATGTAAACTCATGTAACATTATGTGCAAACTACACTCATTTAAAAAAAAAAAAATTTTATGTTTATTTTTGAAAGACAGAGCGAGGGGGGGAGAGACAGAGAGAAAGGGAGGCAGAGGATACAAAGCGGGTTCTGTGCTGTCAGCAGGCAGCCCAATGCTGGGTTCAAACTCACAAACCTCGAGATCACGGCCTGAGTCGAAGCCAGACGCTTCACTGACTGAGCCACCCAGGTGCTCCTGCTCGATTTCTTTTTTTTTAATTGGAAGGAAAGGGGTGCCTGAGTGGCTCAGTTGGTTAAAAGTCTGACTCCTGATTTCAGCTCAGGTCATAATCTCATGGCCATGAGATCCGAGCCCTGTGTCGGGCTCTGTGCTGGATGTGGAACCTGCTTAAGCTTCTCTCTCTCTGCCTCTCCCCTGCTCTCGCTCTCCCCTTCCGTCTTTCAAATAAACGAATACATAGGAAGAAAAAAAAAGAAATAATGAATGTAAAACATCTGGCCTAGGCCTTGGTGCATAACCAGTGCACATAAACAATGTTGTTATTTTAATTCTTCGAAATCACTATTGATAAAGAGCATAAAAATAATCCAGCATTCAAACAATCTCTTCTTTCCAAATCAGTGGTTTAACCCATGACCTCTAAGATTCCTTCCAGTATTGACAGTCAATAAAGTTCTAATGAGCCCTGCCCTTGGGCTCACCCTACCCCACCTCTGCTGGTCACATAAACCTGAGGAATCTTTAATTCCAAGAGCTAGACAACATCAGCCCAACCCAGTGGGTGGGCAGATTGCTCTGACCTCTTGTCCTAGTGTGTCCAGATATCTGGAGGCATCGGGTTTCAGAACCAATATGGAGCCCATCCTGGTGACGCCATTGTGGCCAGGACATCAGCTTTGGGGCACCAACACCGGCCACTTCCATGAACGGACCGGCCACAGGCACCCTAAATCACTCGGGTCCCCGCTCCAAGAAGCTGAGGACAACTTCCGTGGGGTTTTCCTTCCCTGTGGCTGAGCTTATGGGTCTTACTTGCCCAAAGCTGGTATACGGACTCTTCCCCAACTTGGTCAATTTTGCTGAAGCCCAACCCTGAAAGTTCCACGCGATCCCTCCCAACTCTTCCCTCCGTGCCCAGGCTCCTGCAACTCATCAGCAAGTTCTGTCAGCTCTACTTTCAGAATGCCCCAGCTCTCTTTGTCCCAGCTCCCACCAGCTGGCAAGCCACCACCAAATCTTGCCTCGGTGCCTCTGTGGTCTCCTAGCTTCATTCCTACCCCCTGTGCTTCATTCTCCACATGCATTGGTTGATTGATTGACTGGTTGATTGATTTGCTCAGAATCCTCAAATGGCTTCCCATTTGAATCCCAGTGCCTTTCCAAGCCTGTACAGATCTGGCTCTGGCTCTCTCTCTCTCTCTCTCTCCAGCCTCACCTCCTCCGGCCACACCGGTCCTTCTGGCAAGAGAGCTGTTTCTGGCTATGCACAACTGGCTTTTTCTCACCCATCAACCCAAATATCACCTCCTCAGGGGGACTCCTGAAGGTCCCAAGTAATACTTTCCCTCACCGCCTCCCCAACAGGCCAGTTCATGTAGACTCCCGGGGTGTGGGGGGGGGGGGGGGCGGGGAATGTCTTGAGGAAGGCAACATGGCGGGGTCTACAAAAACTGGAAAGGCAATTCCATGGCCGGGAATCCACCCAGAAGGAGCTGTGGGAAACGACCCCTGAGCAAGCTCACTCACCGTAGCCTGTTTATACCAGCAGGGGGTCGGAAACATCCTAAACCCCACCGGGAAAGGACGGATAATCTGTACATCACACCCAAAAGGCCACCTTGCAAAAAAAAGGCAGCTCTGTACGAACTGGTAAGGAGCCATCAACGTGATACATCAAGCGAAAAGAGTGAGGTGCCAGACTGTGTGTACAAAATGAGAGTTCAAAAAGAAATACATGTAATTATGTGTACATGCCTGAAATATCTTTGTCTACACCTAATTGGTAATGAGATTTGTCTCCACCCTGAACCTGGGTGGCTGGGAGACAGGGTGGGAGGAACACACTCTCATGTCTATATATCACCTGTGCCATTTGCATTTCTTCCCCGGGCCCCAGCTTACACAAAATAATAGTAATAATAATAGATGCCCACCACCCTGACATGGTCTTGATTGTTTATTTGCTGGTCTTCTCCTTCCAGTGTCTTCTGAGAGCACGCAGCTTGTCTCTGAAGGATGGAACTTTTAAGCTGAGTACTCCCAATTTCGTGGATGGCGGTAACACTGCCCCAGGCCCAAAATAAAAATGAAAAAATGTCTCCCAGCTGCTGCAGAATGCAGGGAACTTCACCCTTTCAAGCCTTTCTATTACAGAAACTACTGGGGTAGCAACAGTTCTGCTGGGTCCCAACAGCACACCAGGTTGGTAGTTCATAGGTATATGGGATTGAGGGACTGATGTGTGGCTCCCCTAACGGACTGTGGGCTCCACAAGGCGGGGTCCAGGCAGCTTTAGCTTATTGGTAGATATCCAGGGACTAGCACTATAGATGGAAGGAAGGAAGGAAGGAAGGAAGGAAGATAGGTGGGTGGGTGGATGGATGGATGGATGGTGGGTGGATGGATGGGAGAATGCATGAATTGTCTTGATATTCACCACCTCAGCAAATCCTGACCTTTTGGTATAAATGAATTTATTCGTTCAGCCTGGGGATATTTATTGAGCATCTACCAAAAGCCAGATTGCCAGCTGCATACCGGGGTTCAGCTACGAACAGGCCACAGTGACTCCCTCGGTGGCAGGATCTGGAAGGTGATACAACACTACACAGCTGGGTACCACCCCGTGTGACAAGAAGTGTGATGGAAGCCGAGGGGACGCCCAAGTCAGCGTAAGCTTGGGAAGGCTCCAGGAGGAGGTGCTGTCCAGGGGGAGACTGGGGCTGAGAAGGAGGCAAGCAAGTGAGGTGGCAGGAGGTAGAGGGAAGGCTGAGCGTTGGGAAAGGCCAATGGTGATGGCAAAAGGAGCCTTGAAAGTTGAGTCGGCGCCACGCTGGAGACCCAGCAGAGCCCCTGATCGTGCTGGCAGGAGCCCCACACTCCCACCGCTCTGCAAAGGAGGAGGGGGCCTCCTGCCTTTCTTCTTTTGCCTGTCCCCTCTGCACTTTCTTCCCTGCTCACCTCCCCTCTCCTCTCTCTCTCCCTTCGTTTTCTCTTTGACCACAGGTTGTTGCATTCAAAAAAGCTGACACTTGGGGCGCCTGGGTGGCTCAGTGGGTTAGGCATCCAACTCTTGATTTTGGCTCAGGTCATGAGTTCGAGCCCCACATCAGGCTCTGTGCCGGCGGTGAGGAGGCTGCTTGGGATTCTCTCTCTCCCTCTCTCTCTGCCCCTTCCCCGCTCCTGCTCTCTCTCTCTCTCTCAAAATAAATAAACATAAAAAAAAAAAAAGCTGACACTCTAATTGAACACTTACATGTACCAGGCACTGAGCCAAGCACTTTGCACTTATCACTCAGAATACTTCTGTCTTGTTTCTAGCCCCTCCCTTGAAACACAAGACACAGACCGTCCCTCCCAGGAAACACTCAAGCTGCAGCTCTCGTCTGGGCTATCCCATTCACCAAGTCTGGGCTATCCCAGTCACCAAGTGAGAGACCTTGGACAGGCAGCTCGTGGCTCTGTGTCTCCGTTTCCTCATCTATAGAAGGGGTGTTATACTTCCCACAGTTGTTGGGAAGAGTAAATTTATTTAATATGAAAACTGTCTAAAACGGTGGCTGGCACATAATAAGCGCTCAATAACGTAAGTTCTCACCTTCGGGGGCACGACAGCACCCGGCCATATTCACAGCCCCCGGAGGCAGCCAGACCGGCTCTGGGGCTGGCTCCCACGCTTCCTTGCTGGATGAGTTTCAGCAACTGCTTACCTGTGTCTGAGCCTCTCTGTAAAGTGGGCTAAAATAGGTTTACCAGGGAAGGAAATAACGGAAGGCACGGGCGTTTTCTCTTCTTCCGTGGGTCCTTTGTTTCACAGAAGCATTTTTCAGTCTTCCCGTGTTTTTGCTAAACCTAGTGTTTTTCTAAATCTGAGAGCCCGTTTCATTTGGGTGTTTGGGGTGGTTGTTCTGTTTTTTCTCCGCTGGATGCGGAGCCTAGCACGGGGCTTGAACTCGTGACCCTGAGATCAAGATCTGACCTGAGATCCCGAGTCAGACGCTTAACCAACTAAGCCACCCGGATGCCCCATAAAACACTCCAACTGGACAAAATGACACAGAGTGAAAGATGCGTGTCCCTCCCACCCCAGCCCCTGCCCAGAGGAACCTCGCAGCAGGCTCTGTCCACCCCGCCCCCCAACCCCCCAAAGATGTTCCAAGTGGGTGGGGGTAGCAGCAGTAACATGAATTACTTCGGCCCACAACACGAAAGAAACGGTTTGTGACCCTTCAATTCGTTCTGTTGTCAGCTTGAACTACTTTGCAACAATGGGCAGAGCAAACAATTAAAAGGAAACCGTTGAGAACATTCTTTCTGAAGATTTTTCTTAAATGGCTGGTGCCTTCCACCACTGCGTTTTTTTCTGTCTTGTGGGAAAAGGATATTAACAGATGTCAGAGGTGAAACAATGTCAAAAAGAGGAGGGAAGGGAGACCCCATCTCTGCGGTGGGGGTGGGGAGGGGGGATGGGGTGGGGGGGCACCCTCTCTTCCCTCACCTGCCCCGGGAAAAGGGCTTCTGGTGAATAACCACAACCCCAAATCCAAAGTTAGGAAACAGTGACAAACAGGTGCACATCTTTCTTCCTCCCGGGATCTTTGCTTCCTTTATTCGCCGATGTAAACATTGACTTATGGGGCACCTGCGTGGCTCTTGATTTCAGCTCAGGTCACCATCTCACCCTTCGTGAGATCGAGCCCTGCATCCAGCTCTGCACTGCCAGCGTGGAGCCTGCTTGGGATCCTCTCTCCCTCTGTCCCTACCCTGCTCATACTCCAAGTAAATAAACTTTAAAATAACAAAAACAGAGTAAACATCCACTTATGCATTCACTCAACATGCGTTCATTTATGTAAACATTATGCCAGGTTTATTTATGAAAGGAATACTTGTTTTTTTTTGTTTTGTTTTGTTTTGTTTTTTTAATTTATTTTTGGGACAGAGAGAGACAGAGCATGAACGGGGGAGGGGCAGAGAGAGAGGGAGACACAGAATCGGAAACAGGCTCCAGGCTCTGAGCCATCAGCCCAGAGCCCGACGCGGGGCTCGAACTCACGCGAGATCACTCGAGATCTCGCGAGATCGTGAACTCACGGACCGCGAGATCGTGACCTGGCTGAAGTCGGACGCTTAACCGACTGCGCCACCCAGGCGCCCCAGGAATACTTGTTTTTAAAATTTGAGACTGTATAGGGTCGTATGAGGCAAAAAGTAATCCACTGTGCAGAAGTAAATTCTGCTAATGGCCTAAGTGGTGCGTCTGGAGTTTTCCTATGTTTAGAGGAGTACTTCCCCACCTTTGGACTCTTGCCATTTCGGACCGGATCATTCCACGTTCCAGCAGATCATTCCGTGTTACCGGGGGCAGGGGGGGCATACGGGGGCGGGGAGGGGCAGTCTTGTGCACTGGTGGGGGTTTAGCACCAACCTGCTCACTAATAACCAGGGGCAGTCTTCCCTCCCCCGGTTGTGACAACCAAAAATGTCTCCAGACTCTGCAAATGTCTGTCTGGGGGAAAGTCGCACCTTTTTCTTCTCCTCCTTCCTCAGGAGGCCCAAACAGGATTCCTCCTGGTTCATGAAAAGGAACCACGGAGGCAAGTTTTGATGAAACGGAGCCCCCAATCTGGGCCATCACCCCACACCTCCTGAGGGGAGAGGAGAAAAGGGGGAGTCTTGCGGGGTGAGTCATGGGGACCAGAATGACGTGGTAGTTTGGTGTTCATCCGTCCCCACCCTTTTCTCCTGCAGAGTGTTTGACCAACGAGACTGGCTGGCCATTCCACTGACATAAGGCCGCAGACCCTCCCTCTCTGGTCCGCAGAATCCAGGAGGACTGCCTAATTCCAGAAGCTACTTTGTAGCTTATGGTTGCTTGAAAAGTGCTCAAGGTGCCTTGGTGCAGTCTGGCACTGAGTCTTGTCGGTTCCACCAGTAAAACACATCGGCACCCAAGCTCCTTCCCTCCCCTCCACCCCCCCCACCCCCCCGCCTGCCCACTCCGTGTCCTCTAACGTCCCAGCCTCCTGACTGGCCTCCCTGCAGGCAGCCCCACCTGCTGCTGGGGGAGAAGGAACATCTAAACCCAGCCGGTTAAAGTGGATTCTCCTGAACCCCAGCCTGGCTGGGAGGGAGAGCAGGGAGAGACGGGTTCCCAGGGATCCCAGATGTGACTCAATAAAACTTTAGAGCTACAAGATGCTAGACGGCAGGTGTTCCCAAACTCGGCTCACCATCAGGATCACCGAGAGAAGTCTGTGTTTAATAAAAATGACCCCCGGATCCTGGACGCAGCGGGGTCAAAGGCAGCAGAAGCGCATCAGTAATCCTTCCAGTAGCTCTGGCTTAACAGCCACTGGTCTCAGGGGTCAATGCTGGGATGCCCAGAGGGGCCCAGTTACATGAAACAAGAAGAAAGGAGAAGTGAAAGGGGCCTCCGGGAGTTTGGGATTTGCTTTGGACGGAGACGCCGGGGTGACTTCTCCCCGAAAAGCCAAAAAAGGAGAGCTGGCTAATGTTGCCACCAGGAAGCAGCCCCACTCAGCAACACAGCTGTAGAGAACACGCAGGAAAATCGCGTTTCATTTAACAGTGAAGGGCCCCCATGCTGTTAGATGGACCTGACCCAGGGCTAGGGCCACAGAGGGGGGCGGCCGATACTCCAGGCAGAGATGACACCATGTGCAGAAAGGAAGCCACAGACGGGGCGCCTGGGTGGCTCGCTGGGTGAAGCGTCCAACCTTGGCTCAGGTCATGAGTTTGAGCCCCGCATCGGGCTCTGTGCTGGCAGCTCGGAGCCTGGAGCCTGCTTCGGACTCTGGGTCTCCCTCTCTCTCGGCCCCTCCCCTCTACTCACTCTCGGTCTCAAAAATAAACATTAAGAAATAATTTTTTAAAAAAAAGGAACCCACAGGAAGATCAACGGGGGGGGGGGGGGGGGGAGGGGAGGCGGAGGACAAAGGAAGGACTTCCCCACTGTGTCCGTTTCCTAGGGCCACAAACTGGACAGTTTATGGGCTCAAAATTCTGAATGCTAGAAGTCCAAAATCAAGGTGTTAGGAGGGTCATGTTCCTTCTGAAATCTGCAGGGCAGTTTTGTGGGGGTTTTTTGCCTCTTCTGGCTGCTGGTGGCCGGCAGTCCTTGGCTCAGAGCTCTCGCTCTCAGGTCTCCGCCTCCTTTGGCACCTGTGCTCCCCTTCCTGTGTCCGTGTTCGCCTCTTCTCTTCTTAGGAAGACACAAGCCACGTTGGATTACGGGCCACTCTGCTCCAATAGGACCTCATCTTTGTTTGGTTTTATTTTGGTTTTTCTGGGGCCTCATCTTAATTTAATTACGAACAATAACTCTATTTCCAAATAAGGTCACATTCTGAAAGTACGGGGATAGGACGCGGACATACTTTTTGGGGAAGCACAGTCTCAACCCAGAACGCGCAGGGAGTCCCAAAAGCCTTCCAGTCTGAGCAAGTGGCCAGGATGCCTTCAATCCATCCACCTCTGACACTCACCTAGGAGGGTCACTCCTCAAGATCGGGATCCTCCGTGGAAAATGTGGAGAAGCAAGCACTGCTCCAGGCGTCATGAGAAAAAAATGCTGAGATTTGACCTTGGAAACACTCTTCACCAAGTTGTTCCTTTGAACAGGTCCCTGGAATTAGGCCTTTCAACTCTACTCAGTTTCCATGCTTTTCTTCCCCCCCGTCTCCCCCATCAAGATGTTATCCCAAAGAGGCAGGGAAATTAGCGTTTATGATGATGCCAAAAATAACCAAGCATTCCACGGAACTGTGGACTCCAGCACACAATGATTTTTAAAAGTCCTGAGGTCAAGTTGGTTCCTCGGGAAGACGCTGCTCCATGTTACTAGCAGACAAAAGACGTTCAAGGTCGCGATACACCTTGCATCAGTGGACCTTGAGCACTGCCTGGATCAGCCTGGGTCAGCAGAACCAGGAGGGGGATCAGATCTTGATGGCACCTCCCTATGTGGTGGCCTGTGGTCTTCAGAGAAACAAATGAAGCCTATCGAGTGGAAAAGAAATACTCCAGGGCAAATGGGATCTTTGAAAGGGAAGTCAACAGTTCTCACATCATCCGGGAACAGCTACCCCTGAGAAAAGCCACCTGCGCATTGCGGCACTGAAATTTCAAAAGCAAGTCTTATCTCCCAACTTAGGAGAAAACCCTCCCCGCCCACTGGGCTCAGGGGGCTAGTGAATACATTGGCCAAGAACGCTGCCATGCCAGGGCTAAAAGAGCTCCCTCACCTGGAAAACACACTTAAAGGAACCTCAGCCTGTTCTTCCCTCCCCCGGTGGCCGACAGTAGCTCGACCTCCCCGGTTCTCCACCTGCTTGTCAAGGAGACAAATTCCGCCGCCTCACCACCCCGCCTGCACCCCCAGCAAAAGGGAAAGACTGCAGAAATGCTCAGCAATCCTCAAAAGTAACAGAACCGCTACAGGAATTCACAACGGCTGGAAACTGACATGTCCCCCGGGGTGGGGGGGGAACTAGGCAGTGGGGCCCCGGAATCCCACCACTGCCAAGCCCTGAGGAGTTTATCTGTCACCCATCCATGACCCTCGCTTGTTTTGTTTCTCAACACTGAAATACAGGAACTTAAGGTCTCAGAATTTACCCTGACGCTAGACCTACCCCCCCCGCCCCGCCCCCGAACAGAAAATAATGATGGTCATTGTGATGGAATCGTTTCAAATGAGAAACAGACTAATTCGTCCCTCTCCTAACCCACAACTTCAACTGCGCGCACACGGAAGATAAGACAACCGTGAAGTCCAATTGAAAACACCCTCTCTCTGACCTTCCTTCCACAGAACTTGTAAATGCGCGGTCTGCAAGGCAGGAGGGCGTCACGGCCCCAGACACCTGGATGGGCAAGTCTCCAGCCACCAGACACACGGTCCGGCTAAGAAGTCTGTCACACGTGGAACGCTCGACAGGAGCGTGCCTTCAGACAACGACAGGGGAGAAAAGCATCTTCATTTTTTCTCCCAGAAGGCAGACTTTGCAGCATCGTGTGCCTTCGTAAAAGCAAGCTCAATCTGTCAGCCAGACAGCCACAGGGAGAAGAACAGGAGAAGGAAATGTGATCCTCACGGTCATGGGGCTTGCAGCAAAACCACCCCAGCCTGTAAGGAGCAACGGTCTACCATTGGATCTGGAAGTCCAAGGGCAGGGCGCCCTTCCTCTCACAAACAGGAGCTTGAGGGCAAAGCTGAGGCAGCCACAGTTTCCATAGGGACCTGTTGGGGAGACAGACTTAGCTGTTTGGCATGGCATCAGCTCAGAGGTGTTGAAAGAAAAACCTGTTATTAGGTGTCCTGGACCCAGGGGACCCAGTGGCCATCTGTGGGCTCCGGTGGGAACCAGGATAAAGGACGATTGAGCAGTGAGCCAGGCACAAGCCCTGCTTATGACTCACTTCAATCCTTGGTTGACTTTGGGGCGTTTCCAGAACATTGTCTGCACTGCGATTGGGCAGGGCTCCTAAAAGCCAGACTCTAGTCCAAAAGCAGGTTAAGATGTCGAAAAGAAAATAGTCCCTTCCCCTTCAGCCCTTTGCCCCATAATTTCCTTTTAACACCCAAGGTCTCACATCTTGATGGAGAAAGTAACTGCCAACCCAAGACCTCTTTTTACTCCTCTAAAGCAAAGCAATTGTGAACTTGACATATCAACCAGATAAATCCAACTTAATGGGAACGTTCAGTGGCCAAGGACAAGCTGCCAAGAGCAAAGTATTAGGTTGGCAGAGTTTAAATGACTTAACGTCCAATGCCAGCACTAAATCAGGAATTGCTGAGCATTTGGTAGGGAGTTATAAATCAAGGATTATGAAGCAGGAGTTGAAGAAACAGCCTAATCCAACGTGGAAAATGCTTTCGCTCCCAACTTCCCTTTGAAGGCCGGCCTCTCCTGCCAAACTATAAACATCTCACTTCCTGGAGGAAACGCCAGGCCACTTCAACTTGAAATCAAGGACCCGCGGAGTACATTCAAGATCCTCACAAACATCCAGCAAGTACACAAGCTCAGCCAGCCTCTTCTGCTCCCCAAGTGGAGTGCGGAGACCCAACCTCCGACGCACCAGGCGGACCAAATGATTGGGGCGCTTTGGATAGATGCACGCAGTCCTGTTGCCAAGATGGAGAATTTCACTGAACCGAAAACGAAAAGCCTACAGTTTCCATTGCTTGAGTTTGACCGAATGCAAAAATCCTCCCAAGAAGGATCCGCGCCCAAGATGACCTACCGTCAGTTTCGGTTCCATCTCCAAATTCTGGGGTGGCGACTCCACCATAGTGTTTCTTAACAGGGTCACTTTATACAAGAGCTGGTATTCCAAAAACTGTGGACTCTCGCACGGCCCGGCCGCCCTAGTGGCAGGAGGGAGGTACTACACAAAGTTGTGAGCCGCCCATGGGCGTTAAGACCGTAAGACCTAGCGCGGCTGAGCCGTCTTGCCTTGCAAGGGACAGAAAATGAAACTTCTGCAGCCTTCCCTTGGCACACACCTTCCCTGCTCAGTCCCATGAACTAAGCCGCGAGCCGCAGCCAACCATAAATTAGCTCTGCCACTATTCTACTCATCCTAGAGACTTAAAAGACAACAACAACAACCAAGTTGTAACCCGACTTTCACGGCTTCTATCGAGAATACTTTTTATTATACAGGTATCGTATACACAATAATTATCTGGGGGACGTTTACAGACGTGGAGTTCAATTCCAAACCTCCATTCCACCCCCACACACGGTACCGCACACCCATCTTCCGGTTCAGCATGATGGGAATGAGACCCAAAGTTATTGCTTTTGAACAGTTTCAATTAAATAGACTCTTCCG
Organism: Prionailurus viverrinus; assembly: GCF_022837055.1. Lineage (NCBI taxonomy): Eukaryota > Metazoa > Chordata > Mammalia > Carnivora > Felidae > Prionailurus > Prionailurus viverrinus. Next base: position 6,346,696 of record NC_062563.1, read on the forward strand.
CATCAAGAACAGAGCCCAGACCCTCTTAATTCTTAATACCCTGCGTACCTATGAATAAAGCCTAAATTAGTGTTTTAGATTATCCCATCACCTTTCAAAGTTAATATTAAAATCGAACCCATTTGTCAAAAAGTCTCAGGAAGTGCACCCATATTTACAGACCCCATTAAATTACGCATAAATAACATCTGTACACTCAACGCAGTTTTCTCAAAATACAGAGCCTCCTATGGGACATGGTGGTGGCGGGCAGCCAAAAAAACAAAAAACAAAAAACAAAACAAAACAAAACAAAAAAACGCTTCATGCCTACCCTTTTCAAGTTTACTCAAAACACCAAAATGTGAAATAAATATGCAAATAAAGCTTCAGTACCTTAAAGGAACATGTCATTTCCGAGTCTCCCATTTGAAGAGTTAACTCTCTGAGTTAAAAAAAAAAAAGAAAAAGAAAAAAAGACAGCAAAAGAAAACACAAAATCATCAGCAGGCTTCATTTCTACAAGTTTCGTAAAAACCCAAAGAGCCCCTTGTAAACAAGGGGTTTGTGTGTCCAATACCAGCTATTAATAAGCTGGTTGCTGAGCAGAGAGGATCTTTGCTTCCTACTGTATGCAGGATTTGACATCTCAAGAAGCTAGAAGCCGGATAAATACTTTGTTTAGATAAATCTTTAGTGGACGCCAGAAGCCAACCATTACCTTAACACTGCAAGTTACCGTTGATGTGAATGGCCATTGATCAGATATTTGAACAGCTACGCGTGTGGGTTTTCTCGTGAGCCCGGGGAACGGATTTAAAAGGTTCTAAAACTTGTAGCACCACTTTCAGAGAAAACAATGGGTCTCAAAAGAATCAAACGATACTTGTCACCTTCCAGTGACTTGTCCAGAGTCAAGGAGACGCACACTTCAGCGCTACAGAAATAACACTAAGGAATCCAGGAGGGCACGTAAACGATCCAGGAATCACTGGAGGCCTTTTTAATGGGAAGGTGGGTAACCAACTGTCCCCAGGCAAGAGGGGTTCCCAGTCTGTCCGGGTCGAGAACGCCTTTGGAGGCCTTTTTCCCTCCAGACTCTTCGGCCCCGTGGCTCACTCCCGTCTTACTTCCGGAGCTTCTCCATTTTCTCCAGGGTTTTGCTGGAATCAGCCGGACTCTGGTCCCCGGGGTTCATATAGGATTTGTCTAGGACTATCAGGGCTTCTTTTATGTAGTTCTGCACGGCAGACACAGCGGCACAGATCGCCTGGCTGCCAAACCCGTGGGTAATCAGGCTGAAATGAGACAGGCAGTTCTGGATGTTCGTCTCCAAGACCGGGGTGGGTCGGTTGTTCCCGTTGGGCGTTCGGTCTTGATTGAGAAGGTCTGTGAACTCTTTACACACTTGCCTGTGAAGACAGTCAGCGCATACCTGTGAGCTCACTCTGGCTCTTGACAGGTAAAGGGGACAGAGCCAAATCGCCCTAAGGAGGACACCCCAGGAGGCAATCAGAACACGTGGCCGCACCAGAGAAACAGACAGACGTTGATACTAACAGTGGAGCTAAATTGTACTTAGCACCTATTTTGTGCCAGGCCCGGAGCTAAACTCCATCAAGCACTATCTTCTTTAATCCTCACTGCAATTAGGAAAGGTAACAGGATTAACCCCCGTCAAAACGCCAAGGTCACCGGGACTACTGAAAGAGGTGGAGCCCGGATTTCCAGCCCAGAGGTATCGGGATAGCCCTTTATTTGGTGCAGCTCGGTACCAGTTTCTTCAAGAACACGGAGAATCACGTTGCCCCGAAACTCGCCCTTTGCGCACCCTGGTTCACCGTTGCCCCATTTCCTGACTGTACGATTTCTGCTTCATTTACCGTCATTTTATGGATTCATTTTTATGTTTATTCATTTTTGAAAGACAGAGACAGAGCACAAGCCGGGGGGGGGGGGGGGGGGGGGGGGAGGCAGAGACGGTGGGGAGGACACAGAATCCGAAGCAGGCTCCAGGATCCGAGCTATCAGCACAGAGCCCCACACGGGGCTCGAACCCATGAACCGCAAGATCATGACCTGAGCCGAAGTCGGACGCTAACAGACTGAGCCACCCAGGGGCTCCTTTTACCGTCATTTTAAAATCCATTCACTGTCGGCTTTCTAGGAGAAAGCTTGCAGCTGCATGAAGCAGGGTTTGAGACAAAGTTTGTCCACACGTCTCCAAGTCCAACTGGATCATGACATGTAAAAAACAGAAGGGGCGCCTGGGTGGCTCAGTCGGTTAAGCTTCCGACTTCGCCTCAGGTCATGATCTCCGTCTGAGTTCCGACCCCGTGTCGGGCTCTGTGCTGACAGCTCGGAGCCTGAAGCCTGCCTCGGATTCTGTGTCTCCCTCTCTCTGCCCCTTCCCCACTCACAGTCTCTCTGTCTCAAAAAATAAATAAACGTTAAAAAAAAATTTTTTTTTAAGCATAAAAAAATCCTATCAGGAGGCAGAAGGCACCCAATCTTCACTGGATGTGACAAAACAAATTGTTTTCAACACATTTTTGTAAGATATGGAGACACCATAATGAACGGGTAGTGTAACTACTTTGAGCTGAATAACTGAGCAGCTCCAAACAGCCACTACTAATCAACACATTCATTTTATTTATTCTTCCAAATCCTCCCGAAGAGTTAACCCATCTGACGTGTCCAAAAAAGCCCTCTTGTCAGTTCCTTTCGCTCCACACCCTTACTTAAGTGCGGGTTCCTTTCCCAAGCCCCGGGGACTACACTGGCCCCCCAACTTCAACATGAGGGCATCCAGCCATCGCTTTCGAGTCTGGATACTCACTGTGCCGCCAGAAGCATGTTCTTCCTCGCGGCCATCTCATTCCGCCCTCCAAGATGAGGTCTGGTTAGATACTCCGCCACTGGTTTACTGGGGAATTCGGCTTCACAGACATAGGCAAAGTCCCGAGCCAAATGCACAGCCTCCCCTAGAATAATCGGCAATGGCAACAGACTTAGGAGGTCTCCCTTTCCTCTTCTGCTAACCCAGACGGCCCGGCCCCCCAGTCCCTCTGCATTTTAAAATGAGATTACACATCAGGAAAACAATCCAGCGAGAAAGTAGAACTCCCTGGGTACTTTCAGTGGGTTCACTCCCCTAGGAACTGAGGAGGAAATCCTACCATGTGTGGGGGGGAAAAAGACCCTGAATTTCTTCACTGCCCTCCAACAGTGCTAACCAGTCTTCGACCCAACTCAGATTCTTGACACACCCATGCTTTCTCTGGATTATAAAAGCTCTCATTGTGGACATAAGGGACGGGAAATGCTAAAGACAGGCATCTCTGACAAAAGCCCGATGGGGCACTTCTCTTTATGAAACTGGGATGAAGTCTTTGACGTAGAACCTTCTTTTTAACTTAGGGTGCCCCATTCCTGAAGGAGGCAAGTCTCTAGAATGTTTAAGAAAAGAAAGGCATGCGTTTCCATTGGAAACGTTTCGGGCCCCAACTACCGATTTGGACTACTCACCCCCTTTTGTCCCAATCATGGGACGAAGAGAGGGAGAGGAAAAACCAAGGGGGCTCATCTCTGACCAGAGATGCCAGGTCCTGGCTGCCCCGTGGGCGGCTGGCAAGAGCTTTGCAGAAACCCAGATAGTGGCACCCCTCCCACCCCCACCCCCAGGCTTCCACCTGCCTCCCCAGACTTACTAAATCAGAATCTGAGAACCATTGTTCTGGCACACACTTTCTCATTCAAGCACCCGCGCCCGGCTGGTCAGAAAACCTAGCGGAGCCCTATTTAGGCGCCACGCACGCAGAACCCACCATTCTCCATGCAGGACAGCTGTTCTCCAACAGGCAGCTAGCAGGCAGCTCCTTTCTCCTGGCCCTGACCCCCAAAGACACCCGTAAAAAGGTAGAGCGGGGCTCTGCCAAGTCGCTTTCGGCACCGCAGTCGCGCCATGAGACCAGGGACAGACAGTGTTCAAAAGATTGCCTGGCTGCCGGGAGACCACCCCTCATTGGCTCCCCCTGCCCTTAGCCGGAGCCCAGCGCCCTGCTGATTGGGCAAGGGCTGGAGGCTGCTCCAGGCTTCGGGAGAAGCCTCCCCACGTTCCACTGGGCAACAATGAGCTGGTTTTTCTAAAAAATATATATATTTCACTTTTCCCTTGCCCCCTCCCCTTTATTTTTTAAAGGCTGTAATTGCATTCTTGGCTCCCTTCCAGATTGGGGGTAGGGGCCCATTCAAGAAGTGAAAATGTTACATCCTACTATTTTAGGTCGGGGGAGAGGGGCCCCACTAATTTTTTTTTTTCCCATGGGGGAAATGAACAAAGGACTTGTGAATTGCGTATGCAAAGGCTTTTCTCTTCACCGACCACAATCCTGATATTCCCCAGCTACCAAAGCTAGAAACGGGGCTTCTTCCCACCAATACATAACCAACCAGCTTTTGAAAGGTGTACCCGTTGATCGATTGCATCTTTCAAAAACTGGTTCACTTGTAGGAAATGTCCCAACACCCTACGGTGTGAATTCTTCGGTCTGGGAAACCCATTTCTATTTAATAATGATTTGCTGGAGAACCCAGAACAGGATGGCTAAGCAGGCAGGTATTTAAATGTTAACTTCTTTGATAAAAATTACTGTGATTCATTGCAACGAACTCGGGACAAATCACTTTCATCTCTCAACTGGTGACAGGGCTGTTTTTAAGCTTTTCTTCAGAGTAGCATTAAAGACACAAACAACCTAGCAACATATTAAAACATCACCAAACAAAAGCAAAACCCCACCGACCTTCTACCAAGGACGTCAGGAGGGTAACGTGGGCAGCTTTCCGTCTCCCGGCGGGAAGATTCAACCCAATCTTGTCCAACTTCTCCCGCAAGGACCGGCCTCCATTTTTAGATTTGGCTCTGAGTCAAAAGAAAAGTGAACTGTGGCTCTTCTCTAGAAATCACACTTTCATATTCTCCATCCTTCAAATGCTGCCAAAACTGAAATCTGTCCAAGAGTATCTACATTATGTGGGTCGCAATCAAGTGAAACAGGGAGTCCCTCATTTAATTAATGCCTGTAAAATTCAAACATCTTTCGTAACAGCAACATCCCCCCCCCCCCCCCCGTCACAGAACATTGCAAAGGATGCTGGAGCAGATAAACGTTCACTTCTAAAACCTGTGGCAGCCTCCCAAGTCCCCTGGGGTAGCAAACCCCATGGAGCTCCTCTCCCCCTAAGAGGGACGCCACCATCTCATAAAGGAATCAAATTCTAACCAAATGATAATTTGCTGGCGTGTTTTAGCACTTCCTTCTGCATCTGGCACTTTCTAAAAGAGAAGGAATGTACTAAAACTCTGAGCCGATTAGAATTCAGTGTTAGGTATGAAAGTTACATAAATGTTAAAAATACCTCCTTGGTTCTTTTGGGTTGTACACCAACCCAACCACCGTGCCCAGAATGTGCCCCCATGTACCTTCTGAGAACACCTCCCAGTAACGAGGCGTTTAAGCACTCAGGCGGGGACAATCGCCTCTGGACCTCAGCAACTGTCACTTTGTATTTAGACGTGGAGCTGAGGAGGGACAGTCTTCCAGGGACCGAGCAGAAGACCTCGCTGGGATTCATCACAGCCCCTACCAGCTCCTTCTGACAAGGGAGACTCAGCGGATTCTTGGTCATTGAAATGGGACCTGTGAACGAAGATTAGACGTGGCAGTCCCCGAGAGCTGCGTTTACGAGAAAGGGACCTTTTCAAACCTCTAACCCGAGCTGAAAGAGCTCTTTAAGCAAACAGCGTTGTGTGTTGGGCTACATAAACTGCAAGCACATTTTTTTTAAGTCCAATTCTTCAAAGATAATCGAATCTGAAATTCACAAGTTAACACCTTGCAAAGCTAATTAGTCATGACCCCAAGCGTGGAGGGTTTTCATTTTCTAGCCACTGTTAAAATGTGTTTAATTAGAACACTGGTTTTCAGAAGACTGCTTCAACCCTACATACACGGGGATTTTTTCCTTCCTCTGTCTAAGAACCACCAAAATCACCCGGCACGCGCGGATCCTTTGCGGAAAACTTTCGGTGCAGCTGATCACGGTAAATTTAAAAATACAAACAAACCTGCCCTGTTCCAAGTTTCCTGGGAAATTCGGTTTATTTTCTGAGCTGTTCTTCAAAAACCATTTCCCAACTGATTTCAAGGAGTGTAACTTCAAGTAGCAGACCACAACTCCCTTTCATTTAGGGCCACTCCATCTTCAAAACAGCCAAACTGGCAATCCCTCAGTCTGTAACTTAATTTCTTGAGACACTCCCCCCTCCCCCCCATCCAATTTTCCAAATCCCCTCCCCCACTATCTTGCATAAACCCAGACTCTGGCAGATCGTCCCACTCCGGTCCTTTGAAGGCTGTCTATCTGGTAGGCCAAACTGTTTCAAAACCTCTTCTTGCGGGTCAGAATTGGGGATCCTTGCCACATGCATTTATGAAACGGGAAATTCAATCATCCACTCAACAACTGCCACGGCATCAACCACCCAACTAAGGTGTGTGGTCTGATTTTTTTCCAAATTAAGTCAGTGTTAAAACTCACTCTGGAAGACTAACACTGTAAAAACACCATGAAATTCAAGGGGCCCTAGTCTCCAAGAGAACACTATGGAGTAACAAATCCTAAGAGTTTTACCATCATCCCTTTTCATTTAGCTCCAAAAGCGATGCCCTCTTCTTTCTCCTAAAAGCCTATGTTCCTCCAGCCAAACCCCACCCCCTCCTCCATCGGCCCCTTCCCTACCACAACTGTCCCAAGGTGGCCACCAAATGCCCCCAACCTCGCCAGGCTAGGTGCGGCCCAGGGAGGAAAAAAGTTTGCTCTCGATGCCTACCTTTGCGAATAACAGTCTGATCATGCAGGAGCAGGTGCTGGTCGTCGACATTCTGGGGGAGAAACGACAAAGTTTCCCTTAAGTTCCGGGGAGGCCGGGCAGGGGAGAGGAGAGGCTGGGGGGCAAACAGGTCCGGGCAGGAGGGGCAAGAGCCGAGGCGCCGCTCACCTGCACCTCCTCCATCTGGTGCGCCATGTCGTGGAGCCCCAGGTTCTCGGCCAGGCCCGCGGCGTCCAGGGCGTGCGCGTGGGGCAACAGCAGGTCGGAGCGACGGTAGGCATCCCTGCGGGCGCTCATGGCGCCACCCTCCAGCCCGGAGAGATGGGGTAGCAGGCTGGCCGGGCGCCCGTGGTGCGAGGGCAGGCCAGCCCCCTCCTGGCTCTGGCGACCCGGCCAGGCCTGCTGCTGGCTGCCGGTGGGCGCCGGCTGGTGCAGGGGGTTGATGGCAGCGGCGTAAGCTTCTCCCAGATGCGAGTAGGGGTCGGCCGACTGCGAGTAAGCCAACTGCTGGTAGGGCGGTGGAAAGTAGGGTGGTGGCTGGTACTCGGCGACTCCGGTATGAGAGAGGGGCGGCGCGGGGCTGTAGAGGTGCTGCCCCGCGGAGGACAGGTGGGGGAGGCGCGGGTTCCCATTGCTGCTCGCGTCGTGGCGATCCTGGGTGAGAGAAGCAGAGACCCCGCTAGTACGAAACCCCGCTACTGCGAAGTGGCTGCAGCCGCTGCGCTGAGCCGTGCGTCCCCGGGGACCCGACTCGTGGGGCCTGCCCTCCGCCCAGAGAGCACCCAGAGGCGCCGTGCGCCGGAGGATTCGTTGCGAACTGCCAGCCCGCGGAGGAAAGAGGCTTCGAAAGACCTGGGGGAACTCGCTCTCAAAGCCCGGCGGCGAAGGCCTGGGAGGTCGGACGCCCGGGGCGCTCTGAAGAGCCGGATCCGAGCCCCACGTCTTGGGCCAGGAGTAGCTGAGGCCCGGGCCCGGGGAGGAAGTCGGCATGCTGTAGGCACCGTGAGGACTGCGCTCACTCACTAGCCCGCACATGTCAGCGGCGCCGGACGAAAAGAACGTGGGGAAGCTGCAGACGCGGATAAAGCGCACGAAGCGGGAAGTGCGCATCTTCCCCGCCCCAGGGACCCTCCCTTCCACGCCCTCAGGACAAAGACCTCCGGGCAAGTGACGCTCCCCGGCAGGCCGGCCACCCAAGGCCGCCCGAGGAACTCGGGGAGGAACGCCTCGCGGCCAGGGCTGCTCCCCACCCCACTCCGCCCCAGCTAGCTGGGTCCAGACCGAGCGGGGAACACCCAGTGGGGCCATCCTGCCGGGCCACGGTCAGGATCCCCACAAACCGGGGCAGAGGGGGAGAACTAAGGACCCCAAATATTGGGCAACCTCGCCTGCGCACGTCCCTCGCCTCGAGGCTGTCCGACCTAATTCTTCAAGGACTCGTCTCCCCGGGTTCGCGGGGTCACAGGGGTGGCGGGGAACTAGGAGAAACGGGCGCTGTCGCCCCCTAGCGGAAGTGCCCGGGCCCGCCAACAGGGGCAGCCCCAGGAGGTCCCGCGGGCGCGCGGCCCCCCGCCCCCGTCGCCCCCCAGCCCGGGCTCCCCTCTGCCAGCGCCCGGGCGCACACCTCCCGCCGCCCGCGTCTTCCTCTTCCCGCTCGCCGCCTGCCTCCCTCCCACTCTCCGAAACTCTAGCTCAACCTGTCGGACTGGCTGGAGCACTCCCGAGCGCTTACGGCCCCATCTGGCCTCGCCCCCCCCCCCCCCCGGCGCTCCCCAGCCCCCACTTCACTGGAGAGCCAAACTTCGGTTGTTTTCTGGTTTCCCCGAGGAGTTAGCGGGCCAGGTGACAAGCCCGCCGCGGAGGGGACTCTGCAAAGGTGTCGCCGGCAGGTCGCCTCATCTGACCCCTCGGGACGGAGATCTCGTGCGTAAAGGCCACGTCTAGGCGTTGTAGACGGGGCGCTCTTCCGAGAAAAGGGAAAGAAGCGCTGTTTTGCTTCGCACGAAACCGACCGGTAAGCTCTGTGGGTGGGATCTGCCGGTCTCCTTCCAGGCCCTGTTCCGGAGGGTGGTTTGGGGAAGGGCCCGATTCAGGAAGAGGGCCCGGGAGAAACGGACTAAGGGGCGTCCGCAAAAGCGGACCCCGTCCCCTCGAGGGGCAGAGGCTGGTGCCTGCTCGCTGCGCCCGCGCCCGCGCCCGGACCGCGGTCGGTGGGTCCCCGCCTCCCGGGCTGGACTCGGGCGGGGCCGGGCTGCGCCCCTGCACCCAGCTCACCTCGCAGTCTTCTTCATACTTGACATTATCGGTTATTTTCCACAACATGGCGTCCGGCGTCCCCCAAAACAGTCGCCAGTTAAATCCAGGCTCCCCCCACCCCCCGAGCGGTAAATCCAAAATGGGGGTCACGGTGGCTGGGCGTCCGCCGCCGCCCCCGCCACGCGAGGGCCTCGCTGTCCCGGTCACTGGACGCGCATCGGCGGCTCCGCGAGCGTAGATGCGGCCGCCGCGCGCGTAGAAGCCGCTGCCGGGGACCCGGGAAGCCGCGCCCGCACTGTGTGTCCCGGCAATAGCCGGGGGACCCGGGCGCCTTAATGAGAAGGAAATTATCATAACTCCTCCCCGGGGGCCGGCACGAAGGCCCCGGCGCCGGGCGGGGCAGCCCCCAGCCAGTCCCAGCCTAGCTCCGCCCTGCACCCCGGCGGGGCGCCGCGCCGAGACCCGCGCCGCGGGGGGCGAGGAGGGGGAGGCGAGCGGGCGTGGGCACCTCTCTGACAGCCGCGGACCTGCTAGGTCGGGGTCCCCCGCCGCGCCTTCCGTCGGTCACCCCCCCCCCCCCAGGCCCACACCTGAGACTGGCAGCGCTGGGGCCCCGGCTGCAAATACCTAAGAGCCCCCCTATTTCTCCTGAAGCGCCCTCCCCCATCCTCCGAAAGACGTGGTCACCTGCGGTTAAGAGACCTCGCGTTCCGGGCATCTCAGCAGCTGGGGTCCCCCTTGGAGCCTGAAATGCCTCACCCACCCACTCACAGAGACTTAAATTGGGCTGGGACCTCGCAGCCGGAGCCCCAAGCCCTCCGCGAGACGCCTCCCCTTCCTTCTCTCTCCGCGGTCACAGCGCCGGCCCATTCCTCCGAGGGGCTGGAGGAGGGAAGGCCTTCTGGGGAGTCTGCCCCGAGCGCCAGGGGGCGGGCGGGCCTCCACCAGCCGCAAAGTCTGGGACAACGGCGTCCGGCTGCCATCGCCCGGAGCTGCATCTCCGCCGCAGACTGCGGCCGGGGGTCACCCGCGCTCCCTCGCCCAGCCCTGCCCAGCCCTGCCCAGCCCTGCCCAGAGCGCCGGCTCGGCAGATGCCTCCGACGAGCCGGACGCTCAGAAGCCTCAACTCACCCGGGGAAAGAGGTGCGGGGCGGGAGACAACCCGAGCGCCACGCGCGGGGGGGGGGGGGGGGGGGGCAGGGGGGGCAGGGAGAAGGTGGGAGAGGAGGGAGGGGCCAGAGGGGGACCCCCCGCTGGAGGGGTGAGTACCCCCCGTTCTGCAGACGCAGACGAAAACGAAACTCGAATATAAACGCTGCCTCCTCTCGCCCCAGGATTTATTCGCCACCCAAACTTGAATGCAATGCGCAGTTGTTTAAAAATTTTAAAGAAACGAAATCCATTGGCCCAATGACTGTAATTGATCTTTTTCACTGCAAGGGGAAAGTCGCTAATTTTCAAGGGCGAATTTTGCTGGGACGTCCCAGCTGGCTCCGGGATCGGAATTTAAACATGCCGAGAGAATCGGAGAAGGGGACGCCTTCCATCTGATTCCGAATCCGATTCTGCAGTAATTAATGCCCATCAGTGCAGTGCCCGGGGCCTGGGCCCGGGAGTGGACGCTACCCCCCATCTACAGAACGACTGCACACACCGCCTTCCTGCTCCTTCTCGGGTTTATTTGGGCTTTGGCATTTCTCTAGACCCAGGTGGACCTAAAATAAAATTAAGAACTGGAACAAAAATAGGCGTCCTCCAAGCGAAACGTCCTCTCTTGCCTTAGAGGAGGTAGAGCCAAGGGGATACTCCTACCAAATGTGAGAACAAAACCTGGGGGCTTTTCAGGACTTTGCACTAAGAAGTGATGCCTTGCTTCCAAAATACCAGGATCCGGGGCTCAAAGAAAAGAACAGGAGCAGCAGCGTACCTGATATTGGGGGGCGGGGGGACAGGAAGGGGGACACCTGTGCCACGCAAGAACGGGACACCTGCACAGCAGGACGTGGAAGGTTAGGGTCCCAGGCACACGCACACACCCCAGAGGGAGGCTGTGGCACCCCCTTCGGGGCGTTCCAGACCCCAGGGCGGTGACGAGGGGCCTTCGCCACGCTGGGCCTTCCAGACTCGGGTTTGACTCAAAGACCCCGCCTGGAGTGCAGCCGGAACAAGTTGTCTCATTCACGCCGGCAACTTTACCCGTAGGCAGGTTTGGAACCCCCGGCAGGGCAGGAACGGGCCAATCCCCCACCCCAGGGCCTGGCTGTCCTTCCTTCCCGCAGCAGAGCTGTGGCCGAGGCAACCCGAAGGGACAGAGATTCCTCCCAGCCCGGGGGCAGAGGCAAAAGGGAGCCGATGGGCCCTGAGGGTCTGCGCGCCTCCGTTCTGGGAGCCCCAGGGGCCTAGATGTTTCCGAACCGCTTAGCAAGGGGCGTTCATTCCCAGGGCAGCTCCCCGGACACCGGCGCGCTGCCCCCTCTCCCAGGGACACGCGTTCAAGCTAGAGCGCGACTTCCGCGCCCTGGATGGAAGGCGGGTGGAAGAAGTCCTCAATCTTCCCAGCCAGAGAGACCCGGCCCAAATACGCACACCCTCGGCTTCGGGGCCGGAGCCCCGGCACGCGCGCGCCCCCGTCGGCGTGCCGGAAGCCTCAGCCCTTCCTCGAGCTCCACTTTTCCTCTCTCTGCGGAAAGCAGGGAGAGGATGGCTCCTGCACCCGGGACAGACCTCCCTCCAAAGCCCAGGCCCCTCGCCGCATGAAGACCGGAATCTGGAGGCCGCGCCCTGGGACGGCCACCGCTCGGGAAAGGGTGCCCCCTCAGGACCCTCCGAGGCTTCGCAGCCGCCTAACTGTAAACAGAACGAGAGGATCCCGGGGACAAGCTTCACTGCACGCCACGCAAAATCCGGGATAGGGGGTGGAGGGTGGCGCGCGGCTCCCCTCTGTCGCCCCCTAGGGAGCCTACGCTCACACACACTGGAAGCCTGGACCCGGGCCCCCATCCCGCTCCGGTGGCCCAAGAAACCGGAGTCTGGAGGCGAGGAGGCGTCTGGGTAGAGGCGCAGACGGAGACCGCCGCCTCCAACTTCCCACCCCCGCAAACCAAGGAAGGCGCCCGGGCAGGTCGAGCTGGAACGGGGTTGGCCTGCGACTTCTTTTCCCGCCCCAGGGAGGGGGCGCGAAAGCGGCAGGTGGAGGCCCCCGAGCGCCCTCAGGGAACGCCGCGCAGCGCGCAAGGTGTCTGTCCCGCCCCCTTGGAACCGCGTGAGCGCCGGCAGAGACCGCGGTGAAGTGGCCAGCCGGGTTAAGCAGAGCCGAAAAGCCGGGGCCTGCAGCAATCGAGGGGGGTGCCCCTCTATCCCACAGTCTCCCATCGCGGCATCGTCACCCCGAGGGCCAGACACTTGGCACCGAAGAGTACTGCGACTGTCTAAGCCCGCTAAGGTGCACGCCCTGGGGCGCCACTGCATCATTTCACAGCCACTCCAAAATAACAGCAATAGTATAAAAATAGCAGATTGTTTTGATGGTGCGCAGAGCGACAGCCGCGCACACACGGATGCTTCTTGGCTTGCTTGACCCAGGGTCCAACCCGACTCCATTTACGGCTCCTTCTAAGCGCGCGCGGCTCCAGGCCCGGGGCTTGAAGGGAGGGGCTTCGCGGCCTGTAGCTTTTCCTCGCAAAACCTGCTTTTTACAGATGGACAGAGAGCCGCGGAGCTGAGGGAGCCTGGAGGACCCAGGCTCGGGGCGGGGCGGGGCGGGGCGGGGAGGGCCCGGGTCCGTGTCTGTCCCGGGTCGAGTCCGCGCGCTCATTCGAAGGGCGCCCGCCAAGCGCAGAGGTCGTGGGTACAGTCTCTAACTCGACCACCGCAGCCCCATTTCTCAGCAGGCGTCGGGGGATTTTGGGCCGTCCAACTACCTCAAAGCCACAAACATGCCTGCTATTCGAGGCGACCTCCCTAGCTGCTCTTGGAGACCTGTTAGAGACAAGCTCGGCTCTCGCCTCCCCTGCCCCGGGGGGACCCCCGCCCTCCGGAGGCCACGCTTGGCCGCAGAATGCCTGTCACTTCTCCACTGTGTCCCAGGGCCCATTCGCGCGCAGCCTAAGCGCTCGGAGCGCAGGCGGGAGGACTCAGGCTCCAGCCCGGTGTCCCCGGAGGCCTTCTCCGCTCGGCGTCCAGGAACACCACACCCCTGCAGGCCAACCGAGCCCGGCGGCCTTAACGCGTTTCTCTGGTCGCCTCCAGGCGACGAGGAGGCCCACTGTGGCCAGGCGCCCGGCGACGCGGGCTCGGCTGCCGGCGCCAGAAGTGGCAGCGCCCGGGAGCCACCCCGCAGCCCCAGCGGCGCCCTCCCCACCCCGAGGGCATCCTCCCGCACGCCTCTCCTCCCTGCCGGCCTGCCCTCCGCCCGACACCTCCTTTCTCACCCTCAGGAGCTGGAAATTCATGTCGCCAGCTCTTCAGCCTCTGCGAGTTGAGCTTAGGAATGGGAGCCGGGCTGCAAGCGCTCCCCAAGGGCCGAGTCGCGTGCCGCAAAGTGCTCTGAGGTTTATTTAATTAACGGAAGGGGGAAGTAGGGAGGGGGCTTTCGATTCACAGCCAAAACCGGCTATCGCGATTGGAAGACACACCTGAAAAGGTCGTCGTTACTCCTCCCCTGCCCTCCTCCCCTTGGAAACTGTAAACTCGCCAATTGAAAAGGGTCTTCCTTGGGGTTTTGAGCGATCTTTGCGCGTCTGTGACAGGCAGACCGAGGGACGGCTGCTTCCATCACGAAATTATCGCAAATGTAGCCCACAGCTTGCTGGCAAAGGACATTTGAGATCTATTTCGTCCGCAAATCCAGATCTATTAGCATTTCCGTGAACTCTAGGCCGTCACTTCCAGCTTTGATCTGACTTCAGCTAAAACTGAACCAGGGGCAGTGGATTCCGGGGGTGGGGAGGTGGGGTGGGGGGAGAAGGAGGTGGCTGGATTTGGGGGTGGGGGGGTGTGTTCCTTTGGTGCCTGGGACATTTGCTTGCACCTAGGCCGTTCATGCTATTCACCTTAAGAACGCAGCTGGAGTGCTGTGGGTTACAAAACAAACAAAAACAAAACAAAGCATAAACCAAAAAACAGCGGGGAGCCCCGTAAAATCCAATTTTCTTAAGGAACACTGTCGACCCAAAAGTAAATGCCCTGTGTTGGCTGGATCTGCTCTTGGAACATCACGGGCACCCCTGAGATCCCCAGGGCCAGCAGGAGGAGAAATTGGATTTGCAAAGAACCAATTGTCCCCCTCCTTACCTGGGTCCTTGATGGTTTGCACACAGAACCTGCCCAGGCAACCCAAAAAGCTTTTTTTTTTTCCCAGGGAGGTGAGTTGAAAACTTATCCAAGATTCTTCTCCATGTGCCTTTAGAAGAAAGGAAGGGGGAGGGGAAAAAAAACACAACAACAACAACAACCAAGGCTGAAAACCTGCAGGTTTCAACCCCACCTACTGGTAAACTCTTCCAGTTTCTCTGTTTCCCAATTAGTTTCAAAGGCACAGTTTCTTAAATGCACCAAGAGATGTTTACTGCTGGAACCATCCATGGAGATATTTTTACCCTTCTCAAAACAAAAGCTGATATAAGCACAGCCACAGTTTCGTGGGAAGGGGTTTAAACTGCTATTCTTTGCTACTGCAGCTTAGAATACAAAACTACAGGGAAACTGAGCTTGGTTGAACATGTAACTAGGATTTTCTAAGATCAACACATGCTGTGCCGTTTTGGTCCTGCTATAGAAATAGCTAGAAGGCCACAGGCCACAGTTTTGGGGTAGCTGCAACTGGGCAACAGGGTGGGGCTGGGGGGAGGGGTGTGGAGAGAGAAAGGACTTTCCTTCTTTATGGTTGGGGTTTTGTTTTCCTTTGGGGAGGGGTGTGATTAATGTGTGTTGTTTTTATTGTTTTTTTCAATTTTTTTTTAGCTTTCTCATTTAAGTAATCTCTACACCCAACGTGGGGCTCGAACTCATGACCCCGGGATCAAGAGTCGCTAGCATCCTGGACTGAGCCAGCCAGGCGCCCCTTCATTATTTTTTAAAATGAACACACTAATCACTGTTAACATCCTGAGTTTATTTCCGAATTTAATCCAGGTATGTTGTTGTTACGTTTCTGGTCTTCTGTGTTGCTTTTGTCACTGTGTCTTAGCTTTATAATTGAAAAAAAAAAAAAAAAGGAGAAGGGAGGGGAGGGGAGGGGAGGGGAGGGGAGAAGGGGAGGCGAGGGGAGAAGGGGAGGGGAGGGGAAGGAAGGAGAGGGGGGAGGGGAGAGGAGAGGGCGCCTGGGTGGCTCAGTCAGTTGAGCCTCAGACTTCGGCTCAGATCATGATCTCAGGGTTCTTGAATTCCATCCCTGAGTTGGGCTCTGTGCTGACAGCTCAGAGCCTGGACCCTGTTTCAGATTGGGTCTCCCTCTCTCTCTCTGCCCCTCCCCTGCGCGACGTGCTCTCAGTCTGCGTCTCTCTCTCTCAAAAATAAAGAAACATTTAAAAATTTAAAAAAAGAAAAGAAAAGGGCACCTCAGTCCGTTAAGCACCCAACTTGGACTCAGGTCACGATCTCCCATTCATGAGCTCAAGCCCCACCTTGAGCTCTGCGCTGACAGCGTGGAGCCTTCTTGGGATTCTCTCTCTCTCTCTCTCTCTCTCTCTCTCTCTCCCTCTCTTTCTCCCCTCCCCCCAAAATAAAGAAATAAACTTAAAACAAAAACAAGGTTCGACTCCCACGTCGGGCTCTGTGCGGACAGCTCGAAGCCTGGAGCCTGCTTCGGATTCTGTGTCTCCCTCTCTGTCTCTGCCCCTCTCCCGCTCATGCTCTCTCTCTCTCTCTCTCAAAAAAAATTTTTTTAAGAAAGAAACAATAGCCACTGTCATTGTCCAAATGGATTACTTGACTCCAGAAACTGGAGCACCCTGTACTGTCACAATGCGTAATTACGAAAACGCGGTGCCAGGGCAAGTTTTCCGCCTCTCCCCCCCACCCCGCCCCCGGTCTTTCCTTTGGTGGGGTGCTGAAGGAGGACCCCTTTGGGGGAGCTCTCAGGTCCCGGCAGCCACATGTGCCCTTTTTCCTTCACCCCCACCTCCCTATCCTACAAGCCAGGCTGTGGTATCTTCACTTTACTTCCTCACGTGGCTCACGGACGTTGGCTTCCCTGAACCTGCTCCCAGGCTCCCGAGTTCTGCATGTAAGAACTCATTTCAGTGGGGCCTTCGGCCCAAAAACAACAACAACATTTAAAAAGCCAAAATGGCACCATGGTAACACAGGGATTCAGAGGGAAACCCTAGCCAGCAAAAATCAACACCAAATTAAAGCCAGAACCTAAAGGAAAGAAAAGATATGAAAGATACGATTCTTTAGATCCACTCTATAATATAAAATAAATAGCGATTTCCAGCCCTTTTGAATACTAGGCGCACCAACCAAAAAATTTTAAAGACCAATGCCTATATATATATATATTTTTTTTTTTTCTCACCTGAACGAAATCTTTAGCCTCCAAAACTAATAATTAGAAATGTCTTGGGGTGCCTGGGTGGCTCTGTCGGTTAAGCGTCCGACTTCCACTCCGGTCTTGATCTTGCGGTTTGTGAGTTCGAGCCCTGCATCGGGCTCTGTGCTGACAGCTCAGAGCCTGGAGCCTGCTTCCCATTCTGTGTCTCCCTCTCTCTCTGCCCCTCCCCCACTCACGCTCTGTCTCTGTTGCTCAAAAATGAATATATGTTAAAAATAAATACATACATACATAAAGATTCTCTCTCCCTCTCTTTGCCTCTCCCCCCTCCAAAAAAAAAAGAAGAAGAAGAAAGAAAAATGTCTTGTACCAACATTTCCTTTTTGTAAGAAGCTTAGATATGCTCCAAGAAGATTCAGAACACGACCCTGCCCTAGTTTATCCTATTAGGCAATCATGAGTGTTGATTTTGCAAGATGTTCTCCTACTGCAGAAGCAGACCAGTTACAACCACGTCCAACTGCATGCATGTGTCAGCTGCAAAGTTGCCATGCATTAGAATCTTGGACACAGCATGAAGCAGCGATTCCCAAGGCGAAGTTCAGGACCCGGAGTCTAGGCGTTGGCATCACCTGTGCTAAAACCCCCAGTTCTCAGGGGCCACCCCAGCCAGACTCACTCTATCTGGAGCTCCATGGGTGGAGCCAGCAGCCTGTGTTTCCAGGTCACTCGTACGTGCTGAAGTCTGAGACCCACTGGCATGAATGATTCCTGTGAAAACAAGTGTGAACTTATGTCTTCCCTCGTTCATCTGGGAGACTCTGAAACTGTACAGTGAATCTAATTTGCATGTTCCCAAAGCATAACCGTGTAAATTGGATTCCTCTATGCTTCTTCAGGGTCTAGGTGGCATAAATTCTTTATGTGATGTTCTGTAGTCTTGTTGCAAATTTATCTTCTTTTATTATTTAAATCCAAGTTAGTTAACATACAGTGTAGTCTTGGACAAATTTGTCTTTTTTTTAAGTTTATTTATTTAGTGGCGCCTGGGTGGCTCAGTTGGTTTAGCGTCCAACTTCGGCTCAGGTCATGATCTCACAGTTTGTGGGTTGGAGCCCCGAGTCAGGCTCTGTGCTGACAGCTCAGAGCCTGGAGCCTGCTTCCGATTCTGTGTCTCCCCACCCCCCAACCCCTGTCTCTCTCTCTCTTTCTGCCCCTCCTCCACTCATGCTCTCTCTCTCTCTCTCTCTCTCTCTCTCTCTCTCAAAAATGAATAAACATTAAAAAAAATTTTTTTCAAGCTCCTCAGGAAAAAAAAAAATCTGATTACTTCCTATCTATGTCCCTTCTTCCACCACAAGGTTAGTTTATGAATCCAAGTTTTACTTATATTCAGGAAAATACTGAAGCCCCAAAAGAGGTGATTAGGAAAAACCATGTCTTCCCCAGCCCCATTTCATCCAAATAAGCACATCATCCTTTCTTCTTTTGGACCCCCATCCTTCAGACAAGTCAGAAACCAGAGGTTCCCCTCTCTTGGACCAAGCGGCTGTCCCTGTGAATCTCCATGACCCCGGAAAGAAGGACAAGTCAGTTACTGGAAAGGTCAGTAACAGGAGAGTAAGGACCAGGGCTGGAACCAAGGTGAGGGAGCAAAATTTAAGACACACACACACACACACACACACATACACACAAAAACCAAAACAAAACCTCAGTAATGAAGACAATATTTTAATGCAAACTTAAAAAAAATTTTTTTTTAATGTTTACTTATTTTTGAGAGAGAGAGAGAGATACACAAAGCATGAGTGGGAGGGCCAGACACACACACACACACACACACACACACACACACACAGAATCCGAAGCCGGCTTCAGGTTCCGAGCTGTCAGAACAGAGCCCGACCCGGGGCTCAAATTCATGAACCCTGAGATCATGACCTGAGCCAAAGGCGGACGCTCCACCGACTGAGCCACCCAGGCGCCCCTTTAATGCAAGATTTCTGAAAACTCAGATGAACACAAATAAATCCTTGAGGCACAAGATACCCGAATTGTAACTGAAGACAGGCTGCTTGTTTTATGACCCTGTGTTATTGTGCGGTGGAAACAGTTTTTTCCAAGCGGCCCCCGGTCCCAAGCCTCTCTGCGCGCCCAGCCAGGTGTCTGTTGAGAGATGACGGCCGCTATGCAAACTAGATGAGCAGAGGCTTTGTACTAAGCCCTGCTTTGGATTGTAAAGCTTTTGTTCATTTTTGTCCAACGGGGAGGATATGTTGTGCACAGGTATAGGCACACATGTTTTCCTTCGCCACAGGCTCCAAGCGTCACCTTGCCTGGTCTGGCAGGGCAGCAGGGGAGGCCAAGGCCCCGCTACCCCGCTGCATTTAGGCTTGCCCACCAGGCTGGAAGGCTGCTGGGGTCTACCTTTCCTGGAACACGCGGCGGCGTCTTTTACTCTGTGGTTAAGGCTGCAGGTTTGGGAGCCCACTGTCTTCCATTCCCCAGCTCTGCTTACCTCAGTGTTCACATCTGCAGAATAGAGAGAATCACCCTACCTCCCAGGGTCGGCGGATGACAATTAAATGAGATGATGCGTGTAAAGTATTCAAGACAGTTGGACCGCCTGGGTGACGCGTCCAACTCTCGACCTCAGCTCAGCCTTGGATCTCAGGGTGGTGAGTTCGAGCCTGTGTTGGGCTTAAAAAAAGAAATAAAAATAAACGACCCCTGACGTATAGAAGCCTAATGCCTGTAATAGCTTCCACATTAGGCTTTTTTTTTTTCCTCTTTTATTTGGCTCTTTTCATATGCCTACTAGCTACCATACATTGACGTCACGTGGACCTTACTGTTCTCAGCCCTGTGGCCTGTATTCTCTCCTTGAATCCTCATAGGAACTCCTTGAGGTCGGGACTATTAGTGTCTCCATTGTGAGCCCGCAGGAAGTCAGGAACACAGAGGTTGAGAGGCCCGTGTGGGGCCAGGCAGGTGGCACTGGTGGGGGAAATGAGACACGAGGTGCTAACCTCCTGGGGACTAAACACACGCCCTAACAAGCTGAGTCAGGTGGTCTTTTGGAACAGCATGCGGCACAGTTAGAACATGGCCACAGGCTGTTTAGGGCCTGGGGGCCTCCAGGGTGAGGTCCCAGACTTTCTGGGGCCTGCAGAAATGCGGATCTACCCTCTTCCGGGTGTGATGCTTCCCAGTGGAGCCGGGGCATCTGAGGCTGGGGTAGTCAGCAGCAGGATCTGCCGTTCCCCTTATGCCCCCGTCTGTAGGATAGAAAAAGTGCCCACTTCTCGAAGTCACCGCGTGGGGGAGCGAGGGGGGTGTGGCAGCTCACTGATCCTCCATTTGAGCCGATCAGGCGGCCCAAAATAAAATGGTACGTTTGACTTGCGTCTTTTCAAATATTTGTTGATCGTTTGTGTTACTTCCTCTGTAGCCCTTTAGTGCGACTTGCCCATTTCTCTATCTAGGAATCTTTTCTCTGGTATTTTTCATTTTTCTCTTTAAACTGTTGCTTTGTTTTTTGTTTTTTTGGTTTTTTTTTTTTTTTTTAAGGAAACTCTACCCCCAACGTGGGGCTCAGACTCACCACCCCCAGACCCAAAGTCACACGCTCTACAGACTGAGCCACCTGGGCGCCCTCTCTGATATTTTTCCAACTGCTTTCATAAATCAGGATTAATGTTTAGATCTTTAATGCAGCTGGTATGGCAGGGGAGGGGTGAATGTGAGGGGACACATAGTGATGGTCTAAGGTAGACCGACCTAATTTTTATTTTATTTTAATTTTTTAGCTTTATTTATTTATTTTGGGAGAGAGACAGAGAGCACGAGTGGGGGAGAGGCAGAGAGAGAGAGAGAGAGGGAGAAAGAGAGAGAACCCCAAGCAGGCTCCACACTGTCAGCATGGAGCCCAGTGTGGGGCTTGAACTCACAAGCCATGAGATCATGACCTGAGCCTAAACCAAGAGTCAGATGCTTAACTGATCCACCCAAGAGCCCCTAATTTTTACTTTTTCTGAAGGAGAGATGATAGCCGATTGACTTCACGGTGCAGATGGGGCCCTGAAGTGCCACTTTGAATCACAGAAGCTGACCTCTATACATATGTGGATTTTTCTGCCCCTAATCTGTTTCCTTTAACAGTCTGTCCCTATGCCCATGCCAGACTCTGTTTTGATTATGTATTTTTTGCCCTTATTTCCGTATCTGTCTTGTCTCCCTGATTCAAGTCTTCCAGAATAGTCTTAGAGTCAACGTGTCACATTCTTCCCCACCTCCTGACACGCGCATGCGCACACACACACACACACACACACACACACACACACACAGACATCTTGCTATAATTTTGAGTGGAATTACTCTGAATGTATAAAGATCTGGCATCTTTATACAACAAGCCTGAGATTAGGTCTCTTCTAGGTCTAGAAGAAAAAGGAGACCACCTGAGGCAAAGCTCCTGATTAGAGCAATGGCTCTCAGCAGGGTGATTTTGTCCCCTAGGGGACATTTGGCAATGTCCGGAGAGATCTCTGGTTGTCTCAGCTCCGGAGGATGTGCTCCTGGCATCTCGTGGGCAGAGGCCAGGGAGGCTGCTGAACATCACATGGGACAGTGCACAAGACAGCCCCCCAGGACAGAGATACCTGGTCCAAAATGTCAACAGCATCGAGGGTGGTTGAGAAACTCTGAGTTACTTGGATTTGTTAATCAGAATCCAGACGGGTAACCCGGAAGGTGGCCACAGTGCCCAATGACTCACCTGCAGCTCTGGCCTAGGGCTTCTCTGGCTTCCACAGGAGGCAGCCCAGGATGGGGACCAGGCAGCACCAAGGCTCCCAGCCGGATGTGAGGCTGAAGGAGCACCCAGGGTCAGGGTCAGGTTGCCTGAACTACCTTCCTTTCCTCTTAGGTACACTTCCTAAGGGTGGGAATCAGAATGGCTTGTATGAAATTAGCTCTTGCCATATATATATATTTTATTCTTTCCTTTCCTCAAGGTTTTTTTTTAAGTTTATTTATTTATTGGGGGAGGGAGGGGAGGTGGTCAGAGAGAGAGGGAGAGAGAGAATCCCAAGCAGGATCTGTTCTGTCAGTGCAGAGACTGACATGGGGCTCCAACTCACCAACTGTAAGATCGTGACCTAAGCCGAGATCAAGAATGGGGTGCTCAGGGGCACCTGGGTGGCTCAGTCGGTTGAGCGTCCGACTTCAGCTCAGGTCATGATCTCAGGGTTCGAGAGTTTGAGCCCCGCATAGGGCTCACTGCTGTCAGGGCAAAACCTGCTTCGGATCCTCTGTCCCCCTCTCTCTCTGCCCCTCTCTGTTCACGTTTTTTTTTTTCTCTCTGTCTCTCTCAAAAATAAACATTAAAAACAAAACTTAAAAAAAAAAACATTAGATACTCAACCGACTGAGCCACCCAAGCGCCCCTTCTTTCTTAAAGCTTTAAATCAACTTTACTGAGGTCTAATTGCATATCATAAAATGCGCTGATTAAGTGTATACTTTGATGAGTTTTGAAAATCAGGATATAGACTATTTCCATCACCCCAGACAGTCTCCTCTTGCCCCTTTGCAGCCAGTGGCCGCTCCCATCTCCAGTCCCAGATGACCGTCAATCTGTTTCCGTCATTATAAATTATTTTAAACAGTTCTCAAGTGTCATAGCAATAAAATGTATACAAGTAAAATGTACATTTTTACATCTGGCTTCTTCGCTTGGCATATTTCTGGCATTTATCTATGCTGTCTGTGTGCCAGTATTTCTGTCCTTTGTAATGCTAAGTAATATTCCATTGTGTGTCCACAATCTGTTTATTCATTCACCTGTTTGTTGACTGACATTTGGATTATTTCCAGGTTGGGACTTGTCTTAGCTCAGGCTGCGATCACAAAACACCATAGACTAGGTGGCTTGTAAATGACATACACTGATTTCTCACAGCTCTGGGGGCCGGGAAGTCCAAGATCAAACTGCTACAGACTCAGTATCTATCGAGGGCCTGGTCCCTGGGTCATAGGTGGCCACCTTCTCACTGCGTCGTCACAAGGAGACAGGGAGCTCTCTGGGGCCGCTTTTATAAGGGCCCCCATCCCAGTCATGAGGGTAGAATCTCCCTAAGGCCCCACCTCCTACTAGAGCACACTGAGGATTAGGTTTCCATGTATGAAGTTCGGGGGACATAAACATTCAGCCCGTTGTAGGACTATTACAAATAAAACTGCTTCGTACATTCATGTACAAGTCTTTGTGTGGACGTATATATTCATTACTCGTGCTTAAAAACCTAGGGCTGGTATTACTGGGTTATATATTTATGTCTATAGTTATGTACACGGTTATATATATAGTTACACATGTAGTTTTACATAGTTACATATATAGTTATATATAGTTTTATATATAGTTACATATTAATGGGATTTATATAAATACACATATATATGTTATATATACATACATACATATATGTATATGTGTCTGTATGTGTATATATGTGTGTGTGTGTGTGTGTGTATTTTAGGAAACTTTACTCTCAGTGTGGGGCTCAAACTCATGACCCCCTGAGATCAAGAGTCGCATGCACTTCTGACTGAGCCAGCAGGTGCCTCAGGAGATATACATATATTTTACGGAGAATTAGCACATGATGTTATGGAAGCTGGCCAGCGTCCATAACCGCAGTCAGCAAGCTGGAGACCCAGGAGAGCCAGTGGTCTCCGTTCCAGACCAAAAGTCAGGAGCTCAAGACCCAAGATGAATCACTGTTTGGATTCTAGCCCGAAGGCTGAAAAAGACCAGTGTGTAGTCAAGTTCGGGGGTCAAGCTGGAGAAATTTCCTCCTACTCAGCCTCTTTGTGTCATTGAGGTCTTCAGTTGATTGCTTGAGGGCCTCCCTATGATGGAGAGCCATCTCCTTTCCTTAGTCTACCCATTCAAATGCTAATCTCGTCCAGAAACACCCTCACACACCCATCTAGAAGGATATCTGACCAAATGTCTGGGCACGGGGTGGCCAGGTCAAGTTGACACATACAATCAACCATCAGGACATCCAAGCAAAGACTCCGGGGGGTCCCTGAGATTTTCAGGGGTCTCAGGGGTTGCTCCTTTCTCTCCAGTTCTTCACATTGTACCCAACTCGGACTTCCTGACCCTAGTCTCTGCCTCCCTGGACTGTCTACAGAATTTTCCAGGTCTGATGCAACCTGAAAATCCAGGCCTTGTTCAAAAGTTAAGATTTTCAAGATCATAATAGCAGGGTATCAACCCAAGCTCGAGGCCCTTCCAAGCTTGGGACCCTAGGCAGCTTCACGTGTCGCACGCACACCCACGTTTTGAGGAGCTGAAGAGGCACAGACTCTCCAGCTCCTCAAAATACCTTGTTCTGCTTTGCCCGCCCTGTGCTGCAGGCCAGAGGGCACCACTGGGCAGAAAGCAGGATGGTCCTGGAGCGCAGATGGCTCCCTCCCTGTTCAGGGACCACAGTCCAGGATGCTGAATGTCTACTGTCAGAAAAGAGTTGGTTCATACATTTTGTCCAGTTTCCAGGTGTTGAGAGCTGGAAGGTCACCTCAATGATGCGTTTCTTCATCGACTCCTCAAGTAGAGTTACTCTTCACGTAGCCTTGACCACTCTGTGATCAAGGCACTGTGTGAGGCGATTGAATGATTTTTTAAAACTCCATGTCACAGTAATAAGAAGTATATTTGTCCTTTTCTCTTTTTTAACATTTATTCATTTTTGAGAGACAGAACACGAGCAGGGGAGGGGAAGAGAAAGAAGGAGACACAGAATCTGAAGAGGCTCCAGGCTCCAAGCTGTCAGCACAGAGCCTGATGTGAGGCTTGAACCTATGAACCGTGAGATCATGACCCGAGCTGAAGTCAGACACTTAACCGACTGAGCCACCCAGACACCCCGAGTATATCTGTCTTCTAAAAAATGTGAGAGACTACAGATAAGTCTCTTCTCCCATTGGATCACCATTGCCAATTTCGGGTCTCTTGCTTCCCTTGTCCCTGCTGCTCAAGAGGTACCTGATGATCAGCGTGAGTGTGGCCTTGGTGTCAGCATTTACCTGCATGTCTGAGAACCCGTAAGAAACACAGGGCGGGGGAACCTGGCTGACTCAGTCCGTGGACTGTGTGACTCTTGATCTTGGGGTTGTGAGTTTGAGGCCCATGTTGGGTGTAGAGATTACTTAAAAATAAAATTAAAACAAAGAACTATCAGGGGCACCTGAGTGGCGGAGTCCATTGGTGACCAACTCTTGATTTGGGCTCAGGTCATGATCCCAGGGTCATGGGATCGAGCCCCACGTCACGCTCTGCACTGAGCATGGAGACTGCTTAAGATTCTCTGTCCCCTTCCGCCTCAATCCCTCGCTCATGCTTGTGTTCTCTCTCTCTAAAATAATAAATAAATAAATAAATTAATTAATTAATTAAATTTTTCTAAAAAACTATTTAAGGAGCACCTGGGTGGCTCAGTCAGTTAAGCGTCCAACTTCGACTCATGTCATGAGGTCCTGGTCAGTGAGTTCGAGCCCGTGTCGGGCTCTGTGCTGACAGCTAGGAGCCTGGAGCCTGCTTCGGACTCTGTGTCTCCCTTTCTCTCTGCCCCTCCCCCACTCACGCTCCGTCTCTCTGTCTCTCAAAATAAATAATATTTTGAAAAATAAAATAAATAACCATTAAAAAAAATTTTTTTTAACTATTTAAAAAAAAAGAAAGAAACACGGAGTCCTTAGGCCTTCTATGACCCAGCAATCCCACACCTGGGCATTTGCTACAGAGAAATGAAAACACACGTCCATCAAAAGAGACACGCAAGAATGCTCTGCGCAGCTTTGTTTATAATAACCTCAAACCGAAAATAACCCAAATGTCTGTTAATAGTAGGATGAATAAATACATTGAGGTATATGTATACAATCGCTTGCCACGCCTCGAGGGAGAAGCATGTGACCTACCACTGGGCACGAGAGCCGCTACGAATCTCACAGACAGAACATTAGGCAACAGACGGCAGACACAAAAGTATATCCCGTGGGGGCTGAAGTTCAAGAACAGGGGAACTGATCCAATGGTGGTACAAGTCAGAATAGTGGTGACAGTGACCGCGTTCGGGTGGGGCGAATGCACAGGAAAGGCAGGAGGAGACTTTGAGGGGTGGCAGAATGTTCTAGGGCCTCACCTGGGTATGGGTTACAAGAGCACATTTACTCTGTGAATGTTGATCGAGCTGTACCCCGAAGATGTCGCGCTTTGTTGAATTTTACTCAATGTTTTAAAAGTGAAAAGAAGGGGCACCTGGGTGGCTCAGTCGGTTAAGCGTCCGACTTCGGCTCAGGTCACGATCTCGCGGTCCGTGAGTTCACGATCTCGCGAGATCTCGAGTGATCTCGCGTGAGTTCGAGCCTCCCCGTCGGCTCTGGGCTGACAGCTCAGAGCCTGGAGCCTGTTTCGGATTCTGTGTCTCCCTCTCTCTGACCCTCCCCCGTTCATGCTCTGTCTCTCTCTGTCTCAAAAATAAATAAACGTTAAAAAAAAAAAATTAAAAAAAAGAAAGTGAAACGAATCCCATAACTGAGCCCTAGGAAGAAAATAAAGCAAGTATGAAAATCACAAGGAGGGGAATTGGCCCTTTGTGACAGCTGCTTTAGAAAAGGTTTAATTATAAGTATCATAACTTTTATAATAATATATTTGAAATAATATACTATGTAAGTCTCTTTTAAACTTTTCTTTCCTTTTTTTATTTTATTTTGAGCTCTACACCCAAGGTGGGGCTTGAACTCATGACCCCCGACCTGGAGATCAGGAGTTGCGTGCTCTACAGACTGAGCCAGCCGGGCACCCCTAGTCTATCTTAAATTATTCGAGGTCTTTAATTAGGGATTTTTTAGGTTTTTTTTTTTTTTTTTTGCGTTATTATTTTTGAGAGAGAAAGACTGCACGTGCACACATGAGTGGGGGAAGCAGCAGAGAGAGAGAGGGAGACAGAGGATCCAAAGCAGGCTCTGTGATGACAGCAGAGAGCCCAATACTGGGTTCAAACCCACAACCACAAGACATGACTTGGGCCAAAGTTGGGCGCTTAACCGATTGAGCCACCCAGGCGCCCCTTGAGGTCTTTTTTTTTTTAAATTTTTTTTAATGTTTATTTACTTTTGACAGACAGAGAGACAGAGCATGAGCGGGGGAGGGGCAGAGAGCGAGAGGGAGACACAGAATCCGAAACAGGCTCCAGGCTCCGAGCTGTCGGCACAGAGCCCAACGCGGGGCTCGAACTCAAAGACCGTGAGATCACGACCTGAGCCAAAGACAGACGCTCAACCGACTGAGCCACCCAGGTGCCCCATGGTCTTTAATTATATTTGTAATTGATGTTTAGATATACAAGATAAACACACACTATTGGTTTAAATTATATGAGGGAAATTAGATTTATAAATAACATCTAAAATTTAGATATTAAAAAAAATAAAATAAATAAAATAAAATTTAGATATTTTAAAAAAATAAAATAAATAAAATTTAGATATTTAAGAGAAAAAGTACGTGTGTTTAAATGCTTATTTTAGTATCGCATATTCCTATCCACATATTATCATCCTGCAACTTGCTTTTTCCACTCAGAAATATATCTTGGGGGATGCCTGGCGGGCTCAGTCAGTAGAGCACGCAACTTGTGATCTCTGGGTCATGAGTTCGAGCCCGACGTTGGGTGTAGAGATTCTAAAAAAAAATAAATTAATAATAATAATAATAATAAACTTTTAAAAAAAGAAAGAAATATATCTTAAAGTTCTAACCATGTTCTAATGCCTCATTTTTAACTACTGCATAGAATTTCATAATGTGAACTTGGGTGCTTTCCATATGTTACTCAGCCATATGTAAGTTATATATATAAGAGGTTTTATATATATATATATATATATATATATATATATATATATATAAGAGGTTATATATATATATATAAGAGGTTTTATATATATATATATATGAGGTTATATATATATGAGGTTATATATATATATATATATAAGAGGTTACTCACCTCTTATATGCCATATGTTACTCAGGCATATAAGAGGTGCTTAATGAATATCTGTTTTGTGACTGAAAACTCACCTGCTCTCTAAAATGTAAAATCCTTGGGGTACCTGGGTGCCTCAGTGGATTGAGCGTCCGACTTTGGCTCAGGTCATGATCTCACAGTTCATGGGTTCGAGCCCCGCGACGGGCTCTGTGCTGACAGCTCGGAGCCTGGAGCCTGTTTCAGATTCTGTGTCTCCCTCTCTTTCTGCCCCTCCCCTGCTCATGCTCTGTCTCTCTCTGTCTCAAAAATAAATAAAAACATTAAAAAAAATTTTTTTAATAAATAAAATAAAATAAAATGTAAAATTCTTGAGGGCCAAAGAATTTGTCTGTGCGTTCCCTGCGTACAGGGATTAGCCAGGGATTAGTCACATCATACATACTGGTTTACTCTTCCTATAAAATCTCTCTGGCTCTACAGTGTGCCCAGAGTCAGGTCTCAGTTCCCTGGCCACTGAGAGGGGGGTAGATCGAGGCTCAGAGAGGCTGCATAACTTGCCCAAGGCCACACACCAAATGAAACCGGGAGCTGCAGCTTCGGGTTCTGAAAAGCCTGAGCTTAGCTGACACATTGAGCCTCCGGGGAAGGCTATACAGTCAGGCAGAGGAACAGAAAGAGGAAGTTTGGGGAGGAAGGTGAGGAGGGAAGAAATGGAGAGGAGGCTGAGGAGAAGGCCCCCGGGGCCCCTGAGGCTGGTCGGGGACCCCCAGCCCCATCTGACCCTGCCGCCCTGCCCAAAACCAGACTGCAAGCTCCTGGAACCTGTCCCCTTAGCACACGAGTCCTTCTCAGAGGGTCATGAGGTCACAACTATTTCATCACAGGTCATTTGCTGCTCTCACTCTGTGCAGTGGAATTTTCCAGAGGCTACATGATGTGTGATACCACAGAGTGAAGACAGAAGCAGACGCGAGAGGGGAGTGGCAGAAAAGTAAAACGCAATACCACGGTTCTCATGAAAAAAAAAAAACTTTTTGTAGTTTTGGAAAATTCGGTTATTTTTTCCGTGAATTGTTTTTAGGTTAATATGTAATGGGCTTGTTGTTACTTCAAATACATGTTT
The DNA here is from genome assembly GCF_022837055.1 of Prionailurus viverrinus. Lineage (NCBI taxonomy): Eukaryota > Metazoa > Chordata > Mammalia > Carnivora > Felidae > Prionailurus > Prionailurus viverrinus. The sequence goes on from NC_062563.1 coordinate 6,375,525, forward strand.
TAAATGTCTCAGCAACTCCTAATACAGTAAGTATTGATAACCCACATCATCAAGAGCTTTTTGAGAATTTCAATAATTTTTTTAGGTTTATTTATTTATTTTTGAGAGAGAGAGAGAGCGAGAGAGAGAAAGAGCACATGCACAGCACACACGAGCGGGGAAGGGGCAGAGAGAGAATCCCAAGCAGGTGCCGGACACGGGGCTCGAACTCACGAACCGAGAGATCATGACCTGAGCCAAAATCAGGAGTCGGACGCTTAACCGACTGAGGCACCCCAAGAAGTGCAATAATTTTTAAAAATGTTGGGGCGCCTGGGTGGCTCAGTCGGTGAAGCGTCCGACTTCGGCTCAGGTCATGATCTCATGGTCCGTGAGTTCGAGCCCCGAGTCGGGCTCTGTGCTGACAGCTCAGAGCCTGGATGGAGCCTGCTTCGGATTCTGTGTCTCCCTCTCTCTCTGACCCTCCCCTGTTCATGCTCTGTCTCTCTCTGTCTCAAAAATAAATAAACATTAAAAAAAAATTAAAAATGTGAAGAGATCTTTCGACCAAAACTTTGGGAATCTCTGCCCTTAGGTGTCTTTGGCCAGGCACCAAGCAGGTGCTCATCTACAGCCGGATGAAGCAAACGCATGAAGGATAAGTGAGTAGGTAAATGGATCAGGAGTTACGGTTTTGGATACATTTGAGGATAGATCTACTGCAGAAGGAAGAAAAGCAGAGAGGGAGGAGAGCATTCTCTCTCTCGATAGTTTCCTCCTCTGTGAGTGGACAGTAATCGGCCTCCTACCCGATGTTTTGCTTGGATTCTTTACTAAGAAGAAGAACATGGGAGAAGGAGACCAAGAGGAACCCTCTGGGTCGTCTGCTGTCTTGCGCCTGCTCTGGGTAGGCCTCCAGTAGAAGGCCCAGGTTCCGCCGGCCCCTCCCCCCTCCCCCCAACCCCCCCACCCCGATTTGAGGCTCTCCCATATGACTGAAGGGGAGGAGATAGGTCAGGAACCATCGAAAGGAAACCCAGCAAGGTCTGGGGAGAACAAGGGGTCGGCTTCTCGGTCCCCCCAGACAGCGGGGAGGAGGGAGAAGGCAGGGGGAGGCGGGGTCTGGTCTCCGGTGCCTGGCTGATCGTGGTGGCCAGTGTCCTGGGGTTACTACCCAACCCCGCAGAGTTTTCCCTGTAGATGGGGGCTGGGGAGGAGGGTAGGACACTTCCTCACTTCCCAGTCCTAGGACTTGATGGCACCTGTGACACTGGGGGGCTTTGGTGCCCGATTCCACCAGGAAGGTCCCAGGTCAGACGGTGGAGGGAACAGAGCGCCCAGTGGCGACAAAGGGAGCTGACACCTTCACTGGGTATGAGGGGCCAGGTGTTCCCAACCTCCTGGGACCTGGGGGAAGGAGGAGTGAAAAGCGGTGTCTGCAAAGCCCTTGGGGGAGCGCCCGAAGGGAGAGCTTGGAGCTTGAAAGGGTCACTCTGCCGGGTGTCCAGCGTGCACACGTCTCTGTGGCATCGCCGCCCGGCAAGGTCTGGCTCTAACTGGACGGTGTGTCAGTCATACAGGTCACACCTTCTCAAACTGGCCTTTCCCAGCCACCCGCGTCCACAAGGTCCCCTCCACCCTGTGATTCCTTATCTCTGCCCGGAGTTGTCTCTTTCGCATTCCTTCATTCCACAGGTATTTATCGATCGCCTGCAAAGTGCCAGGCTCCCTGCTGGGGAGCTCACAGGTCGTCCAAACTGAGGCCCAAATCTCTGTCTTTGGTGCCCTCCTGTTGCCAGTGGCAGACAAACCTTGGCAAACGATTACACAGCCAACTAAAGCATTTACAGAGGGGGTGCTTGGAAGAAACCGGGGTTCTGCAGGTCCGGCAGCCTGGCCACATCCAGGGATGGGACAGATGTCCACAGGAGGCAACACTGAATTCACGAGGGTCTCGCAGGACAGACAGATCTTTAAAAAATCTTTTTCTTTAATGTTTATTTTTGAGAGAGAGAGAGAGTGCAAGCAGGGGAGGGGCAGAGAGAGAGGGGAGACCCAGAATCCGAAACAGGCTCCGGGCTCCGAGCTGTCAGCACAGAGCCCCATGCGGGGCTCAGACTCACAAACTGTGAGATCCTGACCTGAGCCGAAGCTGGACGCTCAACCGACTGGGCCACCCAGGCGCCCCGGGACAGACAGATCTTTAGAGGAAGCAAAGGGAGCACAGGGCCCTGGGACATCCTGAGCAGGAGCCCAGGTCCTGAATTGGAAGCGAAGGTGGGGTCGGGAGCTCAGTTATGCTGTCCACAAACACTCCTCCTATTATCTATTATCTACAGGACTCAGCAAAGCGTAGACCTGCAGCGGGTGTTTGGTAAAATAGGATGGTCTTCAACCGCATGGGTGGTGGACGAGGTCATCCTTCAAGCCCGGATGCGCTCGGAGTGCCCGTGTCCCCGGGGTGGGGGTGGGGGCCAGGTCCGGCCAGGGGGTGGCGCACAAGAAAAGGAGCAGCCCCCTCCCCCCACAGAGCTTACCAGGGCGGGCGGGGGACAGCAGAACACCCGCGAGCCTAACACCTAGGACAGGTCAGGCATGACCGAGAAGGAAAGGCAAGAGATCGGATGGGAAGGGGTGTGATGTCTCAGGGGCGACTCCCCTGAGGGATCCCAGGCACACGGAGGTTTCAGACTCCTGGCCCTCAGGGCCTGGCCTGCAGCCCGAGTGTGAGAATCCGACCCCCGGTGGCAAGCTACTTGTTTTAAGGCGAAACCATTAGTTACTCTGCCTGATTGAGTCACCTTTTAACACAGTCAGTGGCCCAAGCAGAAGCCACCCACGGGCCTTGGAAGTCCTGGGTGACACGAGGATCTGGAAGATTCCGAGGTATGGAATTTAGTGGATTGCGCACCCCCACCCCCACCCGCCCCCGTAGGATCTATGCGACTTGCAGAATCACGCAGGTAGCGAAAGTGCGAGAAGTCAAGGCGTGCGTCAAGGAGGCGGGAGCCACGCTTCTGGCTCCCCAAACGCTTAAGCTTAATTAGACACCCCAACGGGGCAGAGAGGCCCCAAGTCCTCACAAGGTCACCTGCCATGGCCAGCCGACCGGGTACATCCTAAAGAGTAGCAGCTTCGCAGCTTCTCCCCAGAAGCAAGCCCGAGGAAGAAGTCTGGTGAGTGTCTTCGGAGGCCTTTGTATTGTAGATTTAAGTCCATACTTCTGCACGCAGCTTTGGTGAAGAAGATCTTATTGCTTGCTATTTTACGTGAACTGACCACGCAACCACGATCTCTGCTATTTTTCTGCACGAGGGGCCGTGCGTCTGTAGCCATCTCTCCCGGCCTCGGCACAGTCTCATGGTGGAGGTGACACGACAGCTGGCGGCATTTCTCGACTTAGTGACTTCCCCTGTGAGCCGCCCGGCCGTGCGGTCTGCCCGCGTTTCTGTCACGCCAGCCTCTTGCCTGTTTCGAGCCGAGTCTCGGAACCTGTTGAACCCACACGGGACCGTGCGTGTTTGAGGGGGAGACTCGCGGGCAGCGTCCGAATGCGGGGAATCCCGCCAGTTGCCCCAGTGCATTTATTGTATTTTGTTTTCGTTTATTTTGTTTTAAATTAAAATTTAAAAAAAAATTTTTTTTTTCAACGTTTATTTATTTTTGGGACAGAGAGAGACAGAGCATGAACGGGGGAGGGGCAGAGAGAGAGGGAGACACAGAATCGGAAACAGGCTCCAGGCTCCGAGGCGTCAGCCCAGAGCCTGACGCGGGGCTCGAACTCACGGACCGCGAGATCGTGACCTGGCTGAAGTCGGACGCTTAACCGACTGCGCCACCCAGGCGCCCCAAATTAAAATTTTTTAAAAATTGTTAGGGAGAGAGAGGGAGTACGAGCAGGGGCGAAGGGAGAGGCAGAGAGCGAAAGAGAGAGGGACAGAGAAAGAGAGAATCCTAAGCAGGCTCCACACTCAGCAGGGAGCCCAACGTGGGACTCGATCCCATGTCCCTGGGATCATGACCTGAGCAGAAATCAGGAGTTGGGTGCTCAACTCACCCTACCACCCAGGCGCCCCAGTAGCAAGTATTTTAAAATCCCTCCCATTTGAGGGGCGCCTGGGTGGCTCAGTCGGTTGAGCATCCGACTTCGGCCCAGGTCATGATTTTGCGGTTCGTGAGTTCGAGCCCCGCGTCGGGCTCTGGGCTGACAGCTCGGAGCCTGGAGCCTGAGCTTCGGATTCTGGGTCTCCCTCTCTCTCTCTGCCCCTCCCCCGCTCGCACTCTGTCTCTCTCTCTGTAAATAAACATTAAAAAATATGTTTTAAAAATCCCTCCCACTTGAACCTCTGCCTCTATCATCTCTTAGGCTCCCTCCCAGGCCTGGTTCTACTGTCTGTCCTGCCCATTTGGCCACACGGCATATTCCTACACGGGTACCAAGGGGTACACAAGGTGAGCAGCCTTGCGCCTTCTCTTGCTGCCTTCATCCTGCCCAAGAGCTTCAGGGTCTCTTCGTTCTTCTCCAGCCCCCACCCCGGCTCTAGCCCCCCGCCCCCTCCCCACCCCCCAAAAATCTTGCCTTAATTTTGAGTGGAATTTCTGTGAACGCATAGACTCATTTGACAATGCTTGGGATCGTTACACGAATGAGACCGAGATTAGGTCACTTTTAGGCCCAGAAGAGACAGAACAAAACAAAACAAAACACAACCAGCTTCTGGATGCAGAGCCCTCAGGTTATAAACATAAAAATCCAGACCAGTGACCTGCAGTGTGGCCACAAGGGCATAGAGTCCTCAAAGGTCTGGCTTCTTCAACCTTGACACAGCTTGGGGGCAGGGGCGTGGCAGCACCCACTCCAGGGTCAGGGGCAGTTTCTTCTCTGAAGTTCAGGAGTTGTTTGGATCAGCCCCTTTCCTCAGAGTAACTGTTCCTATAAGTGGGGTCAAATAGATTTAAAAAAAAAAAAGCGACTTCACATATTGATCGCTATTCGGTATTTTCTTTTTCTGTTAAATTTTTCAATGTTTATTTATTTTTGACAGAGAGAAGAGAGAGAGACAGAGCATGAGCAGGGGAGGGGCAGAGAGAGAGGGAGACACAGAATCCGAAGCAGGTTCCGGGCTCCGAGCTGTCGGCACGGAGCCTGACGCGGGGCTCGAACCCACAGACAATGAGATCATGACCTGAGCTGAAGTGGGAAGTTTAACCGACTGAGTCACCCAGGCGCCCCACTATTAAGTATTTCCATCGTTCAAAACATGTTAGTAGACTTTCGTTGAGCAAATATTTAGCCCCCACTTCACATCCTAGCCAGGGAGGAAAGCCATGAGCAAATAAATCAACCACAGCCAGTTCCAACATCTGGAGATGAGGTCCACAGAACAAGGGAAGCAAGATGAGGCAGGCAGGGTGCTGGGGTGGTGGGGACAGGACCTTGGAGCCGATGCGATCAGAATCTGTCGTCAAAGGGAGGTGTCTCACCCAGGCGATATACTGAGTGAGCACAACTCAGATTAGCTTATTTATCTGCAAACTTACTCTGTCTCTTCCCCTGGTGTGAGAGGCTCAGAACCGCTGGGACCCCACATCTGTCCCCAGGAGCCTGGTGGACGCCTGCTGTATGGTGGGCTGCTGTCCCCGTTGGAAAGACCGGAAGGAGAAGCAGGATCTACATCTCAGGGGAAAAGTGGGTTAATCCAGAGTGGGCTGGCTACTGCGTTCCGTGCGGTGTAGACGGATAGCCTCGAACTTTACTTACCCTTGGTTTTCCTTAAACGGCCACTGTGGTCTCAGTGGGTCCGGGGCAGGGATTTTGTACTTTCTAACAAGCTCCCTGGGTGACATGGTGGCCTTAATCCCCGGATCTCGCTTGGCATTAAATGACAATGGCATTTGCCAGTTTTTCAAAGCTTTTCAGGTTTTCCTTCAGGTTTTCCTTCAGGAAGATTTGAGAACCACTCCATTGAAACGGGTCTGGTTATCAGATGATAGGAAATTATTAAATTCTTCTGGGAGTGACGATCCTGAGGGGTTAAAACAACAAATAAGCAAGCAAAAAAGTATCTGTTCGGGGCGCCTGGGTGGCTCAGTCAGGTGAACGTCTGACTCTTGATTTCGGCTCACGTCATGATCTCACGGTTTGTGAGTTCAAGCCCCGAGTCAAGCTCCACTCTGGCAGTGCAGAGCCTGCTTGGGATCCTCTCTCTCTGCCCCTCCCCCACTCAGGCTCTCTCTCTCTCTCTCTCTCTCTCTCTCTCTCTCGCACGCACGCTCTGTCTCTTAAAATAAATAAAATAAACTTTAAAAACTAAAGTATCTGTTAGAGACACACATTGAAGTAATTCTGGGTGAAATAATATGAAGTCTGGGGTTTAAGACACTGGGGGCAGGGAGCGCCTGGTGGCTCAGTCGGTTCAGCGTCCAACTTCGGCTCAGGTCACGATCTCACCGTCCGTGAGTTCGAGCCCCGCGTCGGGCTCTGTGCTGACAGCTCAGAGCCCGGAGCCTGCTTCGGATTCTGTGTCTCCCTCTCTCTCTGCCCTTCCCCTGCTCATGCTCTCTCTCTCTCCTTCAAAAATAAATAGACGTTTAAAGCAAAAAAAACAGCATAAAATAAAACATCGGGGGCAGGAGAGGCCTGGAGCTGTGGGAAGGGGCGGCCGAAACAGCAGAGGGTCCAGGGTGAAGGGTGGGTCGCTGGACAATTCCCTCCCCCTAAGGATGTGTTTGAAACATTCTATAATAATAATAACAACAACAACAAATAAAATGGAAATCAAATGTGAGCCCCATTCTCAAGCGCAGCCGGGCTGTTAGGCAGATTGAAGCCTGGCCAAGCACACAATAGCTTCTAGTATTATTCTAATGAACGGCATTATTATTTAAAAATCCGGTGGTCAGCAGTTGCCGTCCGAGCTCCTGGGAGCAGATTCAGAAAGAGGTGTTGGCTTCACGGGTTCTTTCCTCTCTTCTTTTCTCTTTTTTCTTTCCTTTTCTTTTTTTAACAAAAAATTTTAATGTTTATTATTTTTTGAGGGAGAGAGAGAGACAAAGCATGAGCAGGGGAGGGTCAGAGAGAGAGGGAGACACAGAATCCGAAGCAGGCTCCGGGCTCCGAGCTGTCAGCACAGAGCCCGACGCGGGGGTCAAACCCATGAACTTTGAGATCCTGACCTGAGCTGAAGTCAGACACTCAACCGACTGAGCCACCCAGGCGCCTTCTTTTCTTTCCTTTTCTTCCCTCCGGCCCCACTTACTCTCTCTCTCTCTCTCTCTCTCTCTCTCTCTGTAGATGGTGTGTGATTTAATTCCCTTGTCCTGTGGCCGGACCCAAAGCAAGACCTACCAACTTTACTGCAGAAAACTGCTAATAATATTTTCTCTTAACACAAACATTCACTTACCAAGGAGCAGTTACAGATCTATTGAACCACACTGTTGGGGGGCGGGGGGAGGCGGGCAGGAGAAAGGGTGAGGACAGGGATTTGCATTTTTCTCACTTCACAACTTTCTGTTGGCTTTCTAGTTTAATGTACTTTTTTGAATGACCCAGAAATGCGTGGGTATATTTTAGCCTTAGAATGTTCCTGACATGTGTACAAATGTCCAGCTACAGGACATAGAAATGTCCGTCCCTTTCCCTCGCTTTTTCCCAGAAGCAAGCAGCGGCCCTGACGCTAACCAGTTCTCTTCCTCAGACTCTGCTTTTCAGTGCCCTCCCTGGGACGGTGTTGAGGAATTTTATTTTCTCCGCACAAGCAACCACGATTCAGAAGATGCTTGGAGTCCCTTTTCTATGTGTCTGAGAGATCTCTGCGAACAGCTTTATACGTATCTTATTCTTTACTATTTGACACATAACCACCACCCCGCGATATTCCAGGCCATTCTACATCATTGTCTATAGCTAGATCTTACTTTCAAATCTCTGCAGAATAGTATTTCATCAATAGATGCAAACAATAATTTTCTTCTGGGGGATAGAGGGGCCCAGGATGAAGACCAAGACTTGAAAGTTTTGTTATTCTAGTAACTGGGAGGATATTCCAGAAGAATCTAGAACTTTTATCTTCTCAGATGGAGGTGAATCTATGAGCCAGTCTTCACCCTGTATGTGTGGTGGTTAAAGGAAAGCCCAGCCCGAGGTGAATCAATGGAACAATGCACATGAGCGGTGTCTGGGAGAGCCCAGTGTGTGGACGTGACCCCCTCCACCCCCGCTTCCCGGGTCTAGCTGACCTTGGCTGGTTACCAAAGTGTAGCCACAGTGGTGAATGCTCTGTTACTCACTGACTCCGTGTTACTTACTCGTACAGACAGGATCGTGGCACCTAAGCGGATGGGGAAGTGTTGTCTATAGACTGAAATGCACCCCATGAAGCTATAACCTTGAACACCCTTGGAAGGAGGCTGTGGTAGCTACCTGCAGACTGCCTGCTAAGAGAAACTCTCGCAAATGTAATTATTAGCATGACTTAAGCCTTTCCTAGGCGCCAGGCAGTAGGTTAAGGGTTACCCTACCGATCCCCCCCCCCCCAAATTCCACCGCCCATGATTCTAGGCATTGGGCGTAGAGCAGTGAACAAAACAGATCTCCTGTCTTCCCCCACAAGGTTTCGGGTCTATTGGGACACACAGCCTCCGTCAAGTATCCAGAGCTGCAAGGTGTCAAAGTGTGAGGGAGCAAGGAAGATGCTCCAGGAAGACATAGCAAGGGCCCTGCTGTGCAACCCAACTTGAAGAACGTCACCCACGGACCAGCACGACGACTGGGACAAGACAACTAACTACTTAGAACTTCTTTTTGTCCTCTGTAAAGTAATAGCAGTCGCAGCTCATGTGAGTGCGAGCCCCAAAGGTAGACCATTTTCAGCTCGAGCGTGGGGATCTCCCAAGAAGCTTGAAGTGACTGAGCCCCCCCCCCCTGCCCCCCACTGCCGGTCAAAGGTCTGGGCACAGCTGCCTTTGAAATGCGGGCACCCGGGCTGGGCTCTCCCTAATCCTGCTGTGAACCCTAACCTAGACCTTCATCTCTGGGAGATGGAATCCGTGGTGGCCGTGGAATGACACTCTCCACGTGTCCTTCCAACATCCTTTGCCATAAACGTCTTCCGGTGACAATAACAGCAACTTAATTTTCTATTAAATGATCTGGGGTTGGCACAAGGACAATCAAAAAACTTAACGGACCTGAATAAGACCTTTCATACCCTGTCCCGTATTATATGAGGGTTCGGTAAAGGGTAAAAGGTTTCCTTTCACATCAGTGGAGAGAGACCAGGTATTTCATAAGTGACATTTAAAAAAAGCATTTGAGGGCACCTGGGTGGCTCAGTCAGTTAAGCTTCTGACTTTGGCTCACGTCATGATCTCACAGTGCATGCGTTCCAGCCTTGTACTGGGCTCCACACCAACAGCTCAGAGCCTGGAGCCTGCTTCAGATTCTGTGTCTCCCTCTCTCTCTCAAAAATAGATAAACATTAAAAAACTAATAAAAAAGATGAAGCATTTTGCAGCAAAACCTTCACTCTTTGTTCCAAAAACAAGTACAGTGGAGAGCAAAGAATTAAAAGTATAAAATGGGGGGCACCTGGGTGGCTCAGTCAGTTAAGTGACCAACTTCAGCTCAGGTCACGATCTCACGGTTCATGGGTTCGAGCCCCGCATCCCGCTCTGTGCTGACAGCTCTGAGCCCGGAGCCCGCTTCGGATTCTGTGTCTCCCTCTCTCTCTCTGCCCCTCCCCTGCTTGCGCTCTGTCTCTCTCTGTCTCTCAAAAAATGAATAAAAACGCTAAAGGAATTTAAAAAAAAATAAAAGTATAAAATGGGAAATGAATTCACCAGTTTAGCAGTGGACGTGACTTTAACACCAAGACATGAAGGGTAATGCTGACAAGATCTACTACGTAAAAATCTCAAATATGAGATATTTCAGATTTTTAAAAATGGAAAGGGGGGGCGCCCCGGTGGCTCAGTCAGTTAAGTCTCTGACTTTGGCTCAGGTCACGATCTCAGGGTCGTGAGTTCGAGCCCCGTGTCGGGGTCCATGCCGACAGCGTGGAGCCTGCTTGGGATTCTCTCTCCCTCCCTCGCTCGCTTCCCCTCCCCCACTCACGCTCACTCCCTCTCAAAATAAAATAAATAAATAAATAAACGATAAAAAAGATTTAAAAAATGGAAGGGGAGTAGTAGCCTAAGCACCCGCTTCCTGCTGGGACTGAGCCCACTCCCCTCACTGGCCCTGTTCCCGGACTCCAGAGCAGGCTGCCCAAAGCAGGGTTCCCCACAGGCAGCGTCCGCATCACCTGAGAAGACATGAGAAATGCAGGTTCCTTGGCCCCACCCTAGACCCCGAGTCGGACACCGGCCCGGGGTCCCATGAGGCCTGGAGATTCTGACGCAAGGTCGGGTTCACAGCCCTCGGCTCCGCCTGGAAGGGGAGCTCTGCGGGCCGCTTCCCGTCCAGGCCGGGCTCGGCGGCGAGCGGCACATCACAGGCTCTCGTGAAGTCAGTCGTCGTGAGACAAGCCAGCAGGTGCTGCATAAATGTGGCTGATGATTCCTTACACGGGCTTTTCCCGAACGCCCCCAAGTGCTAGGGGCTGTGTACGGGGCCCTCCTCCTGCACACCTGGAGGTCCGGTCCCTCTAGGACGTAGAGGTCCGGTGGGGAGACCTGTGTGGCAAGCGGCCCATTCAGGTGCCTGGCTCGGACATCAGGACCCTGACCCTGACGGAGTATAGCTCGTGTGTAGGGAGCAAGGAAACGGGTCAGACATGGAGGTGGGCTGCAGTTTCTGCCAGTCTGAAATGCCTGGTTTGTTTGTTTAGAAATGCTCATGTTTAAAAATATATATATTTACGCATAATAAAATAATTCATTTCTAATGATAAAAACAAGACATACGCATGCCCCGCCAAAAAAATGAGAATAGCACAGCAATGCAGAAAATAAAGGCTTGACTTCTCCATTCCCTAAGCCATTTACCTCCTCATGGTTATATTTGAAAATGTTGACGTATTTTATGGATTTGCAGAACAGAGGGCCCGCTCTGTCTGGTGTTCCCATGGCTGGAATGCTTCTTCGTTGCTGTGTCAGTGTAACTTTGTGAACCAACCATGTCAAAGTACAAAGAAAGTTAGAATGCCCTTCCTCGGGCACCTGGGTGGCTCAGTCGGTTGAGTGTCTGACTCTTGATCTCAGCATCCAACTCTTGGTTTCAGCTCAGGTCATGATGTCGAAGTTCCTGAGTCTGAGCCCCACATCAGGCTCTGCATTGGCAGCACAAAGCCTGCTTGGGATCCTCTCTCTCCCTCTCTCTCTCTCTCTCTGCCCCTCCTCTGCTCACGATGTCTCTGTGTCTCTCAAAATAAATAAGTAAACTTTTAATAAATAAATAAATAAATAACATTCATCGGGCAAAGGTACCATGCCAGGCACTGTTGCTGGGATTCGGGGTGCAAAGGGGCCGTCATCTCACAAGGTCCTCCCTTGACCATCTTTTCTCAAATAGCTTCTTCACAGACATTCCCACCCACCACCCTGTTTCCAAGTCTTAACAGCATAAGCATGACCTAAAATTATCTTATTAATTTATTTGTATCCGTTTACCCTCCTGGTAAGAGTTCTGGCTTCCCCTCGTCCTGACCAGCAGTAGAGGTTTTCAGGCTCACTGGTTTGTGCCAATCTGGTAAGTGAGAGGAATAGATTTGGGTTTTAATTTGTATCTCCCTGACCATCAGCAAGACTGAACACTTTTTTTTTTTAATTTTTTTTTTCAACATTTATTTATTTTTGGGACAGAGAGAGACAGAGCATGAACGGGGGAGGGGCAGAGAGAGAGGGAGACACAGAATTGGAAACAGGCTCCAGGCTCTGAGCCATCAGCCCAGAGCCCGACTCGGGGCTTGAACTCCCGGACCGCGAGATCGTGACCTGGTTGAAGTCGGACGCTTAACCGACTGCGCCACCCAGGCGCCCCAAGACTGAACACTTTTAAAGCTTTACAGGACATTGGGATTTTCTTTTCTGTGAATTCCTATTCATGTCTTTCGCTTATTTTTGTTCGCTTATCTTGTTCTATTGCTTGCCTTTTTTCTTGTCAATTTCTAGAATTTCTTCTGAAGCATTGCATCTGCCTGATCTTAATCTATGGATGGTCTTTTCACTTAGAGTGTCTTATGTTTTGCCCTAAGAAACTTTTCTTGAATGCAGTTAAATGCAACAACATTGTAGGGGCGCCTGGGTGGGGCAGTCGGTTAAGCATCCGACTTCGGCTCAGGTCATGATCTCACGGTTCGTGGGTTCGAGCTCCGCGTTGGGCTCTGTGCTGACAGCTCAGAGCCTGAAGCCTGCTGCAGGTTCTGTGTCTCCCTCTCTCTCTCTCTGCCCCTCCCCCATTTGCACTCTGTCTCTCTCTGTCTTTTAAAAATAAATAAGCATTAAAAAATTTTTTTTGAAATGCATCAACATTTTCTTTCATGGTTTTGTTATTTTATCTTGATTAGGCATCCTTCCCTTCCCTGATATCATGATGCTATTTCCTGTTTCCTTCTAAAACTTTTCGGTACTGTGTCTTCACACTTACTTCTTTTTTTCTTAATTTTTTCAATGTTTATTTATTTTTGAGAGAGGGAGACAGAGTGTGGGTGAGGGAGGGGTAGACAGAGAGGGAGACACAGAATCTGAAGCAGGCTCCAGGCTCTGAGCCATCAGCACAGAGCCCGATGCAGAACTCAAATTCATGAACCATGAGATCATGACCTGAGCCGAAGTCGGACGCTTCACCGACGGAGCCCCCCAGGCGCCCCAGCATTTACTTCTTTCATCCATCTGAAAGTCTTTTTGTGGATGATCTAATAATAAGGATTTAACTTAACTTCTTGTGATAGCCAGTTTCCCAGAACCGCTCGTTGACTGATCCCTTTCTTCTCCAGCAGGTTGGCAGCCCACCCCCGCCCCACACGTCCCCACGGGACAGCGGTATTCTCCGAGCTCCCTTCTAACACTTGGGTCTGGCGCCACACTGTTTTGCTTGCCACCGTTTTAGAGGAACAGTTAAAATCTTTTAAGGTATACCCCCTTTCATTTTAGTTTGCAAAACTATCCTGGCTTTCCCTGATTTTTTTACAAAATGACGAGTTCCAAAGTCTAAAATCCAGACTCCAAAATCTGAAATCCATAGAGAGCATATGGGTTTGTTTTTTAAATTTTTTTTTTCAACGTTTATTTATTTTGGGGTCAGAGAGAGACAGAGCATGAACGGGGGAGGGGCAGAGAGAGAGGGAGACACAGAATCGGAAACTGGCTCCAGGCTCTGAGCCATCAGCCCAGAGCCCGACGCGGGGCTCGAACTCCCGGACCGCAAGATCGTGACCTGGCTGAAGTCGGATGCGTAACCGACTGCGCCACCCAGGCGCCCCGCATATGGGTTTTAAAATCATCCTTGGGGTGCCTGGGTGGCGCAGTCGGTTAAGCGTCCGACTTCAGCCAGGTCACGATCTTGCGGTCCGGGAGTTCGAGCCCCGCGTCGGGCTCTGGGCTGATGGCTCAGAGCCTGGAGACTGTTTCCGATTCTGTGTCTCCCTCTCTCTCTGCCCCTCCCCCGTTCATGCTCTGTCTCTCTCTGTCCCAAAAATTAAAAAAAAAAAAAAAAAAAAAAATCATCCTTGCTAGGCTTATTGGTCAACCCTTTATTAATTTTTTTTATTAGCTTCCAGTGAGTTTAAAAATTAACTTGAGTAAAATTGACCTTTATGTAAAATTACCTTATAGGTTTTTAGTAAACCGCTATACATTTATCCAAAAAACTGTACATTGTTAGATTAGATTTGTTCCTTATCATTTTTTTCTTGCTTTTATATACCTTTTTTTTTTTTAATTTTTTTTTTTAACGTTTATTTATTTTTGGGACAGAGAGAGACAGAGCATGAACGAGGGAGGGGCAGAGAGAGAGGGAGACACAGAATCAGAAACAGGCTCCAGGCTCCGAGCCATCAGCCCAGAGCCCGACGCGGGGCTCAAACTCACAGACCGCGAGATCGTGACCTGGCTGAAGTCGGACGCTTAACCGACTGCGCCACCCAGGCGCCCCTATATACCTTTATATATACCTATATATATTTTATATACCTTTTATATACCTTTCTTGCTTTTATATACCTTTAACTATAAGTTCAGTTCTTATTTCCTTGTGTATAGAAGCTCCACTGCTTTTTAAATATGAATCTTTTCTCCGGTAATCTTACTGAGTATCTTTATTTGTTGTAATGGTTTATTGAATCTCTTGGATTTTTGATTTAGTCATATTATCAATGAATAATGACATTTTTGTTTCTTTCCTTTTAAACATTAAATTCTCTCTCATTTTCTTTTTCTTTAAAAAAACTTTTTTTAACGTGTGTTCATTTTTGAGAGACAGAGAGTGACAGAGCGCGAGCAGAGGAGGGGCAGAGAGAGAGGGAGATACAGAATCCAAAGCAGGCTCCAGGCTCCGAGCTGTCAGCACACAGCCTGACATGGGGTTCCAACTCACAAACCATGAGATCATGACCTGAGCCGAAGTCGGACGCTTAACCGACTGAGCCACCCAGGTGACCCCTGATACATTTTTAAATGTACTTTCTAGGGGCGCCTGGGTGGCGCAGTCGGTTGAGCGTCCGACTTCAGCCAGGTCACGATCTCGCGGTCCGGGAGTTCGAGCCCCGCGTCAGGCTCTGGGCTGATGGCTCAGAGCCTGGAGCCTGTTTCCAATTCTGTGTCTCCCTCTCTCTCTGCCCCTCGCCCGTTCATGCTCTGTCTCTCTCTGTCCCAAAAATAAATAAAAATGTTGAAAAAAAAAATGTACTTTCTAGAGTCTTGATGGAGATTTGAACCCAGCTTTATAAAGGAGCCTCCCTCACGCCCGGGTGTGGGGATAAGGATGTTGTTCATCACCCATTTGCAAATTAGCTAATAAGATACTTGAAAATTTACAAAATCATAGGAAATAAAATCAGGGGGTGAATGACGTAGGATAGAACTTACCTTTTATTTTCGACCTTTGTGTGCCCTTGGATTTGATTTATTTGGATCACGGGCATATCTTGCTTTTATATCTGAAAAACAATTATTTCATTAAAACTAAGACCAGGGGCACCTGGGCGGCTCAGTCGGTTAAGCGTCTGACTTCAGCTCAGGTCGTGATCTCCCGGTTTGTGAGTTTGAGCCCCATGTCGGGCTCTGTGCTGACAGCTCGGAGCCTGGAGCCTACTTCGGATTCTATGTCTCCCTCTCTCTGTTCCTCCCCCACTTGCACTCTCTCTCTCTCTCTCTCAAAAATAAATAAAGATTAGGGGTGCCTGGGTGGCTCAGTTGGTTAAGCGTCCGACTTCGGCTCAGGTCACCATCTCACGGCCCATGAGTTCGAGCCCTGCGTCGGGCTCTGTGCTGACAGCTCAGAGCCTGGAGCCTGTTTCAGATTCTGTGTCTCCCTCTCTCTCTGCCCCTTCCCCACTCATGCTCTGTCTCTCTCTGTCTCAAAAATAAATAAAAACATTAAAAAAAATTTTTTTTAATAAAAAAAAAAGATTAAAAAAAATAAAACTAAGACTAAAGAGACCAATCACAAGGGCATAAGAACCCATCAGAAATGGCCTTAGCACATGCCCTTCCCCGAGCCCCAGGCATGCTCAGACTCAGGCAAGCTCCCACTTTTGGGGGGGGTGTGGCAGGAAAACGCACCTTTGTGCTCCTGGGTCTCCCCCTTAGACCCCAGCTTCCCTGAGTACAGAGAGGGTCTCTTCTTCCTTATTTCCGTAAGGACCTACTTCATGCCAGAACCTGTGCTGAAAAGCACCTGGGCTTGTCCTGTCGAGAGGTACACTTGGAGAGTACTGGGTGAGTGTCCGCACAGCCTGGGTCCTCAGGTCAGGTCAATGGGCTAATTCCCAGCAGCAGGGCTCAGTTCCTGCCTTTTCCCAGCTGACTCCGCCCACTGCTGGTCCCATCACCCACCCGGGAGCACGTCCTGCTGAGGACAGCGTCTGTTTTCCCCAAATCTCTCAGATTAAAAAAAAAAAAAAAAAAAATTATACAACATTAACCTATACACAACTTAGGACAA
The DNA here is from genome assembly GCF_022837055.1 of Prionailurus viverrinus. Taxonomy (NCBI): domain Eukaryota; kingdom Metazoa; phylum Chordata; class Mammalia; order Carnivora; family Felidae; genus Prionailurus; species Prionailurus viverrinus. Next base: position 6,391,609 of record NC_062563.1, read on the forward strand.
AGTCTTTAGCTTTGATGCGGGTTTTAGGAGAAAAAAAACGATTATTGATGAGTGAGGGGCAGGGGCTGTCTCTTCGAATGGAGTTTCCAGTTGACATCGTGGCCTCAGTCACTGCGTCTGTCAAATGGGGAGCACAAGGGCACCAGCATCACCGAATTGGTGTAAGTGACGTATGTGGGGAGCTGGGCACAGTGCTGGCAGGTGCTTCTTCCGACACCCCCAGCTACTATTGAGGCTGGAGGCGACGAGAAAACCTTCCTCACCTTCGGAGGGTCTCCGGCTGAGCTTGAGAATCCTTCTGACCTAAGGCAGATGATCAGGAGACGGACACAAGAGTTCCAGTAAATTCTTCCATGTCCTTGGGGGTCTTCATCAGGGAAAGAAGGCCCCCTAAGAAGGGACCAGAGCAGGAAGCTTTTATACCTTTGCAATAAACGATAGAGTCAGGAACAGAGGACAAGACAAAGAGGTTCGAGCCAGCCAGCTGCAGGAAGTCGCTGGGAGGTACACGGGGAGGAGGGGCCCGCAGAAGATAAGCCGATGTTAGTAGGCTTGTTTGAACAGATCCATTTCGGCACTGATTCCTAGCCTCTGGAATGTTCTCGACTTCCTAGTACAGGGACGGTACCTTCCTTATGGGAAATTTCACGGCCTGTTTTCAGGTAGGAAGGGGGAGGTCAGGGAGCCCTGCCTGAATCTGATTCTTTAAGTGCCGACAGCTCAAAAGAATCAATAGGCCAAAGCAGTATATTTTGGGGCGGCACGTTCCGAACTCTATCAAGGCCTTACGTGCTTCTGTGGCAAAGCCACACATAGGAACACAGACACTGGTAAGGCAGATCGTTGCTAAGAAAAACATTTTCAACGACTTGGCACGCGTCCCCCAGGGCGGTGAGGACGGGACACTTCGGGACCCTCCTTGCTGCTGGTGGGAACGCAGAACACTGCAGCCACCGTGGAAAAGCTTGGACGCTTCTGAAAAAGTCAAACACGGAACCACCATGGGACTCAGCGATTCCGCTTTTAGGTATATACCCCAAAGAATTACAAACAGGCATTCAGGGGCCTGTGGGGGGGGCTCAGCCGGGTGAGCATCTGACTTTGGCTCAGGTCATGATCTCACCGTTCTTGGGTTCGCGCCCCACGTCGGGCTCTGTGCTGACAATTCAGAGTCTGGAGCCAGCTTCGGATTCTGTGTCTCCCTCCCTCTCCTTTCTCTGCCCCTTCCCGGCTCGCACTCTGTCTCTCTCTTTAAAAAGAAATAAACATTAATAATAATAATAAATAAAAACAGGCATTCAAACAAAAACGTGTACACAAAAGTTCATAGCAGCACTATGCCCAGTAGCCAAAGGTGGGAACAACCCAAATGACCGTCAGCGGAGGGACAAACAAAATGTGGCACATCTATCCAAGGAAACGAAGCGTGAAGGATGGCTACGGTAGGGATGCACCTCAACAACATAACAGCGAGTGGCAGAAGCCAGTCACTTGTGCTATCATTCCATTTATAGGAAATATTCAGAATAGGCAAATCCACAGGGTGACTGCTTAATGGGCCCAGCGTTCCGTTTCAGGGTGACGGAATGTTCTGGAACTAGACAGAGGTGACGGTTGCCCCACATTGTGAACGTATTACACGCCACAGAATCGTACACTTTAACCTCGTTAACATGGTGGATTTTATATGAATTTTACCTCAATGTAAAAATGTGATATCCATATGATAGTGTTTTTATCAATTTTATTTTTTTTTAAGCTTATTTATTTTGAGACAGAGGGAGAGAGAGAGAGGAAGGAGCAGAGAGAGAAGGAGAGAGAGAGAACTCCAAGCAGGCTCCACACTTCCAGACTCGGGGCTCAAACCCGCGAACCCTGAGATACATGACCTGAGCTGAGACCTTAACCAACTGAGCCACCCAGGTGCCCCTATAGCAATTTTATTTTCTTTTATTATTTTTTTTAACGTTTATTCATTTTTTTGAGAGACAGAGACAAAGTGTGAGCAGGGGAGGGGCAGAGAGAGAAGGAGACACAGAATCCGAAGCGGGCTCCAGGCTCCGAGCCGTCAGCACAGCGCCCGACGCGAGGCTCCAACCCGCGAACTGCGAGATCATGACCCGAGCCCAAGTCGGACGCTTAACCGACTGAGCCACCCAGGCGCCCTGCCCAATAGCAATTTTAAAACCTGCAGAAGAGGCATCAGTACCTCCGCAGGAAACGCAAGGACAAAAACAGGAAGGGGAAGAAAACTCCAAATTCAGTCTGCAGCGGGAAGGCTGGGCGGACGGTGTAGGTTGTGGAGCTCGCAGGGTTTTGGGGGTGGCCTCTGTCGTGCGCCGGGAGCTGAGCAGACAGCAAGTCACGCTATGTATCGTTCCCCCGTCTTGCTTCCTGCCTGAAATATTTCACATTTGAAATCCTTCTGGGGTGAAATGGGTCAGCCTTTACCTTCCCCTTCCTGGTGTTTCTGTGATCGCTTCTCTCCCTACCATTTTCCTAGGGCGATTTTGCATCACGCATTTACAAACTTGCCCAACCTATCCTTTCTTTGGGACGAATGAATAAAGTGTCTTTTTCTTTCTTTCTTTCTTTCTTTCTTTTTTTTTTTTTTGATGTCTTTCCACATTACCTTTTCAAATAACCAATTCTCCACTGACATGAAATGACACCTTTTACCCTTTACCAACCCCCCCACTGTGTTGTCTACTTTTCCTTTTACTAACAACCACATTATGTTCCTTTCGATCAAACGCTGGAATGATCGGTATTATTACCAAAAGGACATATATTTAGGGGCGCCTGGGTGGCTCAGCCGGTCGAGCATCCGACTTCGGCTCAGGGCATGATCTCGCAGTTTGTGAGTTCAAGCCCCGCAACGGGCTCTGTGCTGACGGCTCAGAGCCTGGAGCCTGCTTTGGATTCTGTGTCTCCCTCTCTCTCTGCCCCTCCCCTGCTCGCGCTCTGTCTCTCAAAAATAAATAAACATTAAAGAAAAAGTAATTAAAAAAAAAGACATATGTTTGTAGTACACAAGGTTGAAACAACCCATAAAGGGTGCATAGTGTCCCACTGCCTGTGTAATCCCTTCTCCAGGAGCTCTGGGTTAGGGTTTACAGCAGGATTAGGGAGCAAGAGGTTAGCTGGGGCACCAGCCAGGAATTTCGTGGAACTTCTCGGTGGTTCTGACTCCTTCACTGGAGAAGAGGGCCTCTTGGACAGCTGTCTCCCAGTCTGAACGCCACATCTCTTTCTCCTTCATCCAGTCCACTTGTACTCGGGGACGCAGGTCAGGGGACTTGGTGGGAGTCTAAGCCAGCAAAAGTCTGCATGGACCCGGGAATCAGAGCCTGCCAAGAACCCAGGAGAAGGACAGGCAGGTGAGAGGGGCAGGGACAGTCATGGGCTGGCATTTCAACAGGAGAGTTTCGAGGGCCTCCCAGGAGGCATTTGAGTTATTACAATTTGCAGTATTTTATTCGTCACGTTCTTATTGCCTGTTGGGTCACTGTCAACACCCACACCCACTGGCCTCCACAGCAGCATAAGAGCCCCTGGGGGGCGGGGAGGGGCTCTGTTAAGGGGTTCACTACTGTGTCCTTAGGGATCACCTCAGTCCCGGGAACAGTCACGCACTCCATACTTATTCATACAAGGGCAAGGGAGAAACCACCCTTCTAGCAATGGTCAGATCTTGAAAAACAATTCTGTTCAAGTGGAAAAATCCAGAACTGGCTGACAGCCCCTCAGGAGAATCTCATTCAAATACCTTCCAGGGCTTTGCCCACTGCCCACAGCTTCCCAGTTTTATTTTGGCCTTAAGGAAAAGTTGGGAAATACAAGTGGACCACGGAAAGAAGAATGCTGGGTGCCCAGATTTCAGCAAAGGTGGCAATTGAGCTGCAAAGGCATGCGATTCAGGCTCACGGTGTTAGTTACTACGGGTGTTCATATATATATATATATATTTTTTTTTTTTTAATGTTTATTTATTTATTTATTTATTTAACGTTTTATTTATTTTTGAGACAGAGAGAGACAGAGCATGAACGGGGGAGGGGCAGAGAGAGAGAGAGAGGGAGACACAGAATCGAAGCAGGCTCCAGGCTCTGAGCCATCAGCCCAGAGCCCGACGCGGGGCTCGAACTCACGGACCGCGAGATCGTGACCTGAGCTGAAGTCGGACGCCTAACCGACTGAGCCACCCAGGCGCCCCTGTTTGTTTATTTTTGAGAGAGAGAGCGCGCAAGTAGGGAAGGGGCAGAGAGAGAGGGAGACGGAATCAGTAGCAGGCTCCAGGCTCCGAGCTGTCAGCACAAAACCCGACACGGGGCTGGAACCCACAAACCGTGAAATCATGACCTGAGCTGAAGTCGACGCCTAACCGACTGAGCCACCCAGGCGCCCCTGGGTGAAATTTTTATCGTAATTTTAATTTCCTTCTGCAGCCGCCTAGCCCTGGAAAAACAACAACAGCGACAACGGCGACAACCAAACCAAAAAACCATCTAACTGAACCCGGGAAGCTCCCGAGTTGGTTACACCCGCATTTGCCCCGGATGGAAGGCTGCCCAGCTAAGCGCCCCCCCCCCACCCCCCTGCGCCCCCCTCCGCCCCCCGATTTAAGGTTGCCACCTTCCCGTTCCTTTCAATGCTGTGTGTTTTTCAAGTGACCGAGTCGTACCTGAATACAATCTTTTTTGTTACTGCCGAGGAGGTAACAGATTCAGCGAATTTGCATTTCTAGGCCCTCATCGGGGCAGTTCCATGAATATCAATGCGCCAACGCTCGCTTTGTTCTCTGCGCTCGGCCCGGGACGTCGTCTTCCCTGGGCCTCCTTATTTTTGGCCCCGGGGAGGCCCTCCATTGTGTGCATATACCCTGATGTTCGGTCATTAGCCCCTTCCCCCCTTAAGGGACCTGAGGTTCTTCCAGTTTTTCCTGTTATTACCAATAAAAGATAAAAGGGGCGCCCTGGCGCACACCTGCTGGTCCGGAGCGTTTCTGCAGCGGACCGTCGGGGACGGAAACTGCCGAGTCACGGGGTCTGCTCAGATCTTAGACTGCTTAAAAACTCTCCGCGGTGGTTGAAGTTGCAATACCAGAGCCGTCTATTATCTTAGCCTAAATAAATGCATACGTATGCGCGTTAATTTCCTCCTGGGAGTCAAAGGAAGACCAGGCATTAAGCATTCCTTAACGTCTGTTACTATTAAGGAGAGACACTTTTATCAGAGCCCAAACCTCCCGTCTGATTGCACGGCGATAACTTTGTGAGGGCCAAGCCTAAGGTATGGTAATTACAGGAAAAAATCCTGTTTGCTGGGGACACTGGGGTCAGGCCCCAGCCCGGCACATACACCGCGCCCGAGAGAGCCCAGCGTGTGGGCGCTTTTCTCCTGCTTCCTGTGTCTACCCGACTGTGGAGGGTGGATGGTTATCAGAGCCCCGTCGGGTGGAGGATGGTCCCAGCGACGAACGACCAACGCCGGGTACTCGCCAACTCCCGGGTGCGCACTGGGAGGCGGCTGGTGGGTGATGGGACAGCTCTTGTCTACTATGGAGTGTCCGGGCCGGGGTGGTGGGCCCTCCCAGAACTTTGGGGCGGCCCCTCTGAAGCTGGGTCTGTCTCTAACGGGAGAGCTGCCCCTGTTAAGTTACACCCTTTCTTTTGAACACTCACCGGGCAGCAGGCTGAACGTTTGCATGCAAATGACAAGCATCTGGGGAGGACAAGAGCTGCCCTGGGCACCCCTGTACTGTCAGGATGACACAGTTTTCGCACTCGTGCGGGGCCCCTGATCGAATAGGAAAGATGGATTTAATATAAAAACCACACAAATACGTAGTCACAAAGTGTGGCGTGGGGGAGGGGGGGGACCCATCACTCCCAGCAAGAATGGCACTTGACCTACAAATGCACCTTTAATTGGGCAAATTCTGCCCCCTCAGACCTGGAAGCAGGGCACCGAACCTCTCTGCCCCTTCCCCTTTTCACCTACAGAGTAGAAATAATGACCATAGCTTCATTGTACTGACCTGTGCCCGTATAATTTATCATCTACAGAAGAACACTTTTGAGAATCATACCAAGGCACTATTGATAATGAAGCCAGAAGGGTAGGCGTGAACCGGGTCTCCTGCAGGCAGCCGGGGTGCGTGGACCCTGGACATTCACGCGGACACACGCTGTGCACCCAGCCAGAGCCCCTGGATACATGGCTTAGTCCTCGGAGCAGGAAGTACCGTCGCGATTTTACAGATGAAGAAATGGAGCCTGGCCCAGAGAATTCACCTGTCCATATCCCCCCTGGAAAGTGGGTGGACGAACCACGATTTTTATGCAGGAGCTTTTGACTCCCGGGATCTAAGAAGGGGATTACTATACTGACATGAGGCTGAAATGCTTGCCTTTAGGGTTGTTTAGTTGCTGAAAGGTAACCGAGCTGTCTGGCCTGCAGGAGGCGCTTCAAAAAATAAGAACTATTTTTATAGCGTGAATAGTGAGAACTGCAGCCACCGTGATCCTTTGGTTAAGCAATCCTGGGATCAGGCAAAAGTCACCACACTGCTTGTTCCAGGAAATGCCTGCTCCTGGGAGATAAGATGATGCCTCAGCTCTCACTTCCAAACCCCACCTCCCTGGCCCACCATTCCAATGCTCTTATGTCAGAAACTCTGCCCAGTCCCCACCTGTTCCTTGCTGTGCAAGACCCACTTCAAAATCCCCCAGCCAGGGCCCTAAAACCCTATAAATACCATCCCTCATTTTCCTAATTTGAGACTCTGTGGAAGCCAGTGTTGTCCTTTACTGCAGGAGGTCTAATAAACCCAGTTTTGCTTGATCAACAGGTTTTTCTGGTGGAATCAAAGTCTAGGAAAGCATTTGAAAATGTTTCTTGTTATTTCACTCAACATAAATCACTAAATGTGGTAGACGTGATCATGCCCCCCCCCCCCAAAACATTCACATCCAAACCCCTGGAACCTTGAATAAAGATACTTTGCAGACGTGATTAAGTTAAGGATTTTGAGATGGGGAGATCATCCCGGATTATCCAGGGTGGGCCTGGTGTCATCACAAGAATCCTTACGGGAGGAGATCAGAGTCAGAGCCAGGTGTGATGGAAACAGAGGCTGGTAACTTTAAAGGTGGAGGCAGGGACCCTGTGCCCAGGATGCAGGCAGCATCCAGAAGCTGGAAAGGGCACAGAAATGGATCTTCCCCTAAAGCTTCCAGAAGGAGCCCTGCAACTCATTTTATTTTATTTTATTTATTTTTTTTAATTTTTAAAAAATGTTTATTTTTGAGAGAGACACAGAGACAGAGCATGAGCAAGGGAGGAGGAGGGGTAGAGAGAGAGGGAGATCCAGAATCTGAAGCAGGCTCCAGGCTGTCAGCACAGAGCCCCACACGGGGCTCAAACCCACAAACCATGAGATCGTGACTGAGCCAGAATTAAGAGCCAGACGCCCAACTGACTGAGCCACCCAGGCACTCTAATCCTTTCCCCGTTCTAAGTCAGTTCCATGGGATTCTTTGTAGCAATTCCTTTCCTCCATTTTGGACCTCTTTTCCTTAATAGTAAGAAACATGGATCCCCTGGGTCTCAGTGTATTCATTTATTTTCCCAATCCCCTGTGTGCAGTGAATCTCCTGAACCACACTGGCCCTGACTCTCAGGCACCCTCCTTAAGTGGACACCACCCCCTGCTGGGCTGCCTCCCCACCCTGTTCCAAGGCATCTGCAGGAGGTCTCTACCCATTTTCACGTATGTTCTACATCCTCAGTCCCGGTTGACGCGATGACACTTTATGTAGGATTTTTGAATCTATTGGACATAGTTTTTATTTCTTACAGTTTCTTCTCTGGTGTCACATCCAGGTAAATCTAGCCTCAGCAAAAGAGATGGGCAGTTTTCTCTCATTTTTTTAAGCTTCTGGAGCCATACAAGGATTATCTTGGGTTTGCTAGAACTTTCTCTGGAAATCATTGGGGTCCTGTGCAGTCTCCACTGGCTGGATGTTAAGCTACTGGCACAAGTGGATACGGTAATGGATAATGTAACGGACACAGTAATGTAATGGATACAGGTTTATTGTAGTCCTCTTAGGTGATTCCAGAAGGTTCTGTTTTCCCAGAAAATTGTCTATTTCCTCTAAATTTTCACATGTGTTGGTATAAGTCTGACTCACAGTGTTCTCTTATTTTTAACCCCTAGAGTATCTGTACTGCTCCTTTTTTCATTCCTAAAATTTCTATTTTCTTTTCATTTAATTTTTTTTAATTTAATTTTTTTTTTTTAATTTACATCCAAATTAGTTAGCATCGAGTGCAACAATGATTTCAGGAGTAGATTCCTTAGTGCCCCTGAACCATTTAGCCCATCCCCCCCTCCCACAACCCCTCCAGTAACCTTCAGTTTGTTCTCCATATTTATGAGTCTCTTCTGTTTTGTCCCCCTCCCTGCTTTTATATTATTTTTGCTTTCCTTCCCTTACGTTCATCTGTTCTGTGTCTTAAAGTCCTCATATGAGTGAAGTCATATATTTGTCTTTCTCTAACTGACTCATTTCACTTAGCATAATACCCTCCAGTTCCATCCACGTAGTTGCAAATGGCAAGATTTCGTTCTTTTTGATTGCCAAGTAATACTCCGTTGTATATATACCACATCTTCTTTATCCATTCATCCATCGATGGACATTGGGCTCTTTCCATACTTTGGCTGTTGTTGATAGTGCTGCTATAAACTTGGGGGGTGCATGTGTCCCTTCAAAACAGCACCCCTGTATCTTGTGGATAAATGCCTAGCAGTGCAATTGCTGGACCGTAGGGTAGTTCTATTTTTAATTTTTTGAGGAACCTCCATACTGTTTTCCAGAGCGGCTGCACCAGTTTGCATTCCCCCCAGCAGTGCAAAAGAGATCCTCTTTCTCTGCATCCTCGCCAACATCTGTTGTTGCCTGAGTTGTTAACGTGAGCCATTCTGACAGGTGTGAGGTGGTATCTCATTGTGGTTTTGATTTGTATTTTCCTGATGATGAGTGATGTGGAGCATTTTTTCATGTGTCGGTTGGCCATCTGGATGTCTTCTTTGGAGAAGTGTCTATTCATGTCTTTTGCCCATTTCTTCACTGGATTATTTGTTTTTTGACTCTTGAGTTTGATAAGTTCTTTATGTATTTTGGAAACTAACCCTTTATCTGATATGTCATTTGAAAATATCTATTTTCTTTTTAAACAATAAATGGTATCATTGAAGTTTTATCTATTTGTGTTTTTTTAAGTTTATTTATTTATTTTGAGAGAGAGAAAGTGCATGAGCTGGGGAGAGGAACAGAGAGAGAGAGAGAGAGAGAGAGAGAGAGAGAGAGAATCTTAAGCAGGCTCCATGCTCAGTGCAGAGCCCAATGTGGGCTCGATCCCACAACCCTGGGATCATGACCTGAGCCAACATCAAGATTCGGATGCTTAATAAACTGAGCCACCCGGGTGCCCCTATCTGTTTTTATTTTTGGAGAGTCAACTTTTGGTTTGTTGATACTCAGAATTGATTCTAATTAATTTTTATTATTTTCTCATTCTCTTCTTCCCATTTTCTTTGGGTTTACTCTGATATTCTTCCTCTGATTTGTTGAATAGAAATCTAGCTCATTAATGTGCATTTAAGGGCATCTCCCCCCCCCCCCCCCCGCATAGGGACTTAGCTGCACCCACCAGGATAAGGAGGCAGGTTTTCACTGTTGTTCAGTTGTAATATTTTCTCATTGACGTTATGATTTCCTTTTTTTTTTTTTTAATGTTTATTTTTGAGTGAGAGAGAGAGACAGACCACGAGTGGGGGAGGGGCAGAGGGAGAGGGAGACACAGAATCCGAAGCGGGCTCCAGGCTCCGAGCTGTCAGCACAGAGCCGGACGCGGGGCTTGAACCCATGAACTGTGAGATCGTGACCTGAGCCAAAGCTGGATGCTTAACCAACTGAGCCACCCAGGTGCCCCTATGATTTCCTTTTTAACTCGTGAATTATTTAGAGGTTTCTCTTCACATTGCCAAGCATACAGGAGGTTTGGGGTTTTTTTTTATACAGTGTTCCATATAAACATAATAAAATTCGAAACCCAAGGACAAAGTGAACAATGTGTCCCAGCAAAACTCAGGGATCCATTTCTTTTCTCATTTGCACCGAGGAAAATGTTTTAAACGTGTGCAGCAGGTGCGTTTCAACATGCCTTCTACTCTGCGGGGTGGCAGTAACTGAAGCGTCAATGCCTGGGCCCTACGAAGACCTTTAACTGGCCCCGCAGAGATTGACATGGCCTGAGGTGGACACGAGGTGCTGGGGGGACAGAAAAGATGCCTCCTGGTTCCAAGGAACCTGGAGACCACGGGGACCAGGAAGGAAGCATGCAAGTTCATCATCCATCACATATTCAGCCACTGAAAACCTTTCTCCCCCGTCCAGTCTGCTCTCTTCGAAAGGATGCCTGAAGTTACTGATCTTCGGGCGTGGTCAGAAATACTTCCGAGGACACACAAAGACAATGGCAGTCAAACAGGGACTTTCCCATCCACAGGGTTGAGGATGACATTAGGCATAGGCCGTGACATGGAGTAGCCCAGCAGCCAAACGCTCTCGGGAAGGCCAGTGTGTGGTTTGGGACCTGCCTCTGTTGGGGGTTCCGGCCCAAAGAGCCTCAGATGGCCTCTGCCCCCGTCCCCCGCTCCCTCCCCAGGCTCTCCCAGGACTCCCGGGGCAGATTTGTGTCCTCCATTAGTGATGGGGCTGCCATCATCCCTCAGGGAACTGGGGTATTTCCAGCGAGGGATGCCCCTACTCCTTTTCCCAAGGGTATACTGTTCAGGGGGTAGGAAGAAATCCCCAGAGGCATTCACGCTTCATACCTTCTTAATTTTGGAGGCTTCCTTCACGGGGTTCCTAAAGCAGGTGGGAGCTGGGTGGGATGAGTGGAGGAAATGTCTTTATTTGGGCAGTGAGTTTGCCTCCAGGCACTGAGGCAGGAGCATCATGCCCCCCATTTTGTAATTTCCTTTCTCAAGAAGTGATGAGTGAGGGTAATTGATTCCCTCCATCGCAGAGAAGATCTCAATAACCTGTGAGACAACACGTCCCTCCTCATCGGCTCTTTATACCCACCCCCGAAGGGCTCAAAGCTTCTTCTTTGCTGTACACTTTAGTGAACATGAACCCAGTTTCTAGAGTTAGGCAGAGACGGGTTCCTTTCTGGACCCACCACTCACTAGTCTTGGGCACCTCACGACATTTCCTCGAGCCTCGGCTTCCTCATCAGTAAATGGGAATGAACCTATTCGCAAGGCTGCTGGGCAGGTTTAACAGGATAATAAGGTTATAAGGTGCCTTGTTTGGGGCGCCTGGGTGGCTCAGTTGGTTGAGCACCTGACTTGGGCTCAGGTCGTGATCTCCTGGTTCTTGGGTTTGAGCCCCGCATCAGGCTCTGTGCTGATGGCTCGGAGCCTGGAGCCTGCTTTGGATGCTGTGCCCCTTCTCTCTCTGCTCCTCCCCTGCTCGTGCTGTGTGTCTCTCTCTCAAAAATAAAAATAAATATTCAAAAAGTGTTTATAGAGTGCCTTGTGCCACGAGCCCTCTAAGAAAAAGGGTCAGAATTAGACAAAGGGTCACAACGGCAGCCACACAGTTTGCTGGGATGGAGAAGCCACTAAAACCACAGAGTGCCCTGGGCTGCCCCTGCCTCCAGCCGCGTCTCACTTTCCTCTTCTGTAACATGATGCAAAGTGACCAGTGTGGGGCAGGAGTTTTCCCTAAATGCCAGAAATTCTGCACAGCTGGGAGCCAGGAGCCCCGCTCACGCTTGCAGGTTCTCCGGACGCCTCTTCCACGGCCCAAAGACGACTCGGCCTCCGAAGGGCCACGATCTCCATGATGTCTGTCCTCTCCGGCCTGGTTCCCGAACCCCATTCTGGGTGCCCACCTGGGGCCTTCTGTCCCCGCCCAGCGAACTTGCCTGAAGCCAGCGGAGCAGCAAACCCACATCCTGAAGTGGCGGCAGCCTTGAGAGGTCTTGACTTCTGCTTCCCTCTCTTCGTGAGGCTGTTTCTTCCTTCATCTCTAAAATAAGGTCACCCTAATGACCCCCAAGACCCTTCTGGTGCAAAACATCCAAACCACCGAGGCATCTTACCTTCTCGTTTGAAGGTAACACTGAAGAAAGATGCTGGAATTTCATCCTCAGAAAAACCATATCCAGCTACCAAACCAGGAGAGTTTATAAAAGCCTCTGATAACAAGAATCTACTTCTCACTGGGTCTTTACAGGGAGACAAGAGAGGATGGCAGTTCCCACAATTGCAATAAGAAACCTGAGTGGGGCCTGGGCAGCTCAGTCAGTTAAGCAACCGACTCTCGGTTTCGGCTCAGGTCACGATCTCACCGTTTGTGAGTTTGAGCCCTGTGTCAGGCCGTGCTCTGATAGCATGGATAGCTTGGGATTCTCTCTTCCTCTCTCTCTCTCTCTCTCTCTCTCTGCCCCCTCTCCAATTAAACATTGGGGGAAAAAAAAAAAAAAGGAACCTGAATCCTCTTTGGTTATATGTCTGGGGATGATAAAACCAAGACTTGAATATAGACCTTTAGACCCCAGACTCCGGTGGGGCCGCGGACTGGGGTCCAAATCCTGACTCCCCCATTGCAGGGGCCCTGGAGTGCAGGATGGGAAGTGTGTGGTCCCTAGGTTTGACCACAAGATGGCAAGCTGACTCAAGGCATTGCCATTACTGGTGGGAGTGGGTGGGTCATCTGGTATCACAAATGTGTGTGACACTCTCAGCTGATCATTTACTTTCTGTCTCCAGTCCTGGACCCGGCTTTCCAGAGGCTTGCAACTAACAAACGAAAGGAAATCAGATCAGGTGGTATGTTTAATTTCCAAGGGGCTTCTCACCATACTGAGAATAAAATTCATAAGGTCAGGTAAGACCCGGCCCCTTGTCCCTCCTCTGACACTTTCTCAGCCAGCTCAACTGACGCCTTTGGAGAAGGGGCTGTGGTCACTCCAGGAACCCTGCTTCCTGTCACTCGATGGCCCCATGGCTCGGAGAGTGGATGCCACACCTGGTCTGTTTGTGCTGCTGGAATTGACTGGAGGTCGATAACATAAAGCCTGCAACTCCTATTTGGGAGCCGTTCCATTCATTCACTCGTTCGTTCGCTCGATCGTTCCATTGTTCATCAGTTCATCAGTATTGATCCAGACGCTGCTAAGTGCCAAACGCTTGCAGTTCAAGTAACAGTGATGCCACAGGGCATCGAAAATTGCCACAGCCAGCCTCCTATTTCATTAGAGACCTCAAGGCATCCCAAGTATCAATAATGGTAATAATAATGTAAAGGCAACAGAATTAGCCAAGGATGTATTGAAAATTCCAGAAGGTGGCATTATCGTGATTTCATATGCGAAAGGCAGAAACCAATTCTATAACACGTCATTGGAACAAAAGACCACCCGTCGGGGAAAAAGGGAAAACCTGGTTTCTATAAAACCCAGGTAAGCATCTTTTTATGTGAGCAAAGTATGATTTCATTAATCAAGTCTCTGCTTTGAGTATTTCATTTATTGATGACCTGTCCCAATCAGCTGATCACATTAGTCACATATCAGTAGACTTTTGTGTGTTTCTAGTGCTATGTAATTATTTATATTTAGATGCGATCCTTACTCCTTTCCACTAAGCTGTAACAAAGAAGTCAAGTAAAAAAGTAAAAATGGTGTGTTTGTTTATGCAAACCCGGCTTTCTCGATCTCTCCTGAGGGAAGAGAAGAGATTATGACTCAGTTTTTTAGCCTGATTGGATTTTGTTTTGTTTTCAGAGGATGAGTCAGAGAAGGCTTCCTGGAGGAAATGACATCTAAGCCAAGACAAGGACAGAAGGATAAGTAGGAGCTAACCAGAAGTGGGGAGTAGGGCAGGGTAGGGAAGGGTACCCAAGAAAGGAGCAGCAGGTACGAAGGCCTGGAAGGGAAGAACATTCCAGGACCTGAGCACCTGTCCCCGTATCTGGGACGAGGAGGGTGCCCTGCCTGGGGGTTGGGGGGGGGGGTGGGGTGTGGGGGGGAGTGGGGCAGCCCTGAAGGTGAGAGAGGCAGGGAGGGGCAGTGTAAAGTCTTAAGGATGCCAGACTTCACCTTAGGAGCGGTAAAGAGCATGAAATGGTTTTAAGCAAAGGACTGACTTGATTCAATTTTCATTCTAGAAAGATCTCAGCAGCAGCTCAGAAGGCTCAGAAGCCAAGGCTGGCAGTCACGTAGGACATGGCTATAGGTGGGAGCTGCTGGGGGCCTGGCGTAGGGTAGCCAAGTGGGGGTGAAGAGGTGGGACCGGAGGGGCATCTGCACAGCAGGATGGGAGTTGGAGGTGGAGGGTTTCGGGGCAGGACGCCAGGGATGCAGCCCCAGCCACCTGTCCTGCAGGTGAGGAATCCTGGGGAGGAAACCAGCCGAAGACAGCGGAAAGCTTCGTTCTGGACACGTGAAGCGCGGGATGCCCCAGGGATGTTCCCTGGAGGGTGTCCAGCGGGCAGTCGGTTGTGAGGGGACAGCAAGACGGGACCCCCAGCCCCTAGATCCCGGGGGAGAGCCACAAGAGACCGGCCCTGCAGAAGCCAGCATCGAGAGGGCCGGCAGGGGAGGAGGCAGTGGTGAAGGCAGGGGAGGAGGCAGGAAAGCCGGGAAGGAGTTTCGGGAAGGAGACCGTGGTGGGCTGGGTCAAATGCACCTAAGAAGCCCCACGACAGAGGACCTGAAGGCATTCATGAGACCGGTGGCCCTGGCAGGGGCGAGTTCGGGGGGCTAAGTGGGCAGGAGAAGGGTGGGAGTTGAGGAAACAGCGGCGGTGGGTGTAGACAAGCTCGCTTCTGAAGGGAAGCAGAGGAGTGTGGATGGACGCTGGCCGGGCGCACGGAGGTCAGAGGGTTTCTGCCCTTGTTAGTGTGGGAGCAGCTCCGTGGCTGATGAGGCGCAAGGAGAGGGAGGGATGGATAAGTCAGGAGGCGAGGTGGAGAGAGAATGAAAGGCTTGCAGTCCTGGAGCGGGTGGGAAAGGGTGGGCCCGGGGCCAAGCGACTGGCCTTGTGTAAGAGCAGCTTGTATGTTTCCTCCATAAACCAGGAGAGACAAGGGAAGGGAACACGCAGGGAGGGGCAGGCGGGGTGACCACAGGACCACACCCCTGGGCCCTGGAACTGGGGAGCGAGTCTCTGGGCAGGATGCGGCTTGTCTCCGAGGTCTGAGGCAACTGGCCCGAGAGGGGAGTCGACTTGGCCCTGGAGTGCAGACCCAACCCAATGCAAATGCCCTGGCTCCCCCGCACCGGGGTTGGCAGCCGTGGGCTCCCTTCCCCTGAAGCCTGAAGCCTGCGTGCAGGGGGAGCTCCACCCAGCCCGAGGCGATCCAAACAGGGCTCGGAGAAAGTCGTTACCAAGGGAATTCTTCGGCAGGACCTCAGGTCTTGTCTCTGCAGAGCGGAGATGAGTAATTGACACAGGGCCCTAATGTCTCTTAATCCTGGGCAGCCCACAAGCCTCATGCCACCCCTCCTGCTTCCTTACCTACTCAGGAGTCCATGACTTAGTGTAAAGAGAAAGGAAGGGAGGGAAGTGGGGAGGTGGGGAAGGAAGAAAGAGGAGAGAAAGAGGAAGATTCCTTAATGTCGAGGAGCTTTTTTTTTTTTTTTTTTTTTTATTTTGAGAGGGAGGGTGTGCACAGGGGAGGGGCAGAGGGAGAGGGAGAGAGAGGATCCCAAGCAGGCTCTGTGCTATCTGTGTAGAGGGCCTAGAACCCATGAACTGGGAGGATCATGCCCTGAGTCAAAATCAAGAGTGGGACCCTTAGCCCACTGAGCCACCCAGGTGCCCCCTTAACGTCGAGCAGCTTCAAGGGGAGAAGTTACTGAATGGCTCATCGCGTCCTCCCACGTGCAGCCGAGCTCGGCGCAGGCTGAGGCTCGGGCTGCTGCTCTCTGGCACGAAGGAGCCTCGTCCCCAACCGGGCTCACTCGGGGGTGGGTGGGGGGCAGCACTAGGGGAGTCCTGGCACAAAGCCTGCGTAAGTCAGCTGGAACCGTAAGTAAGTCGGGAACAGCTCTCACGACTGCCCTCCATGGGCACCGAGGTCAGCTGCTCTACGTGCATCCCAACAGCTCCGAACCACCCTTGTTCTGCAGGTGGGAACCCAAGGCTCAAAGAAGATAAACGCCCAGGCTTGCCCGGCAGTGAGCCGCAAATCCAGAACCTGAGCGTCTCCCAAGGCAGGGAGGCAGGGTGGCATCGTGGTTGCAGGAACCCTACGCGCTGTGTGATCTGCAGAGCGTTGCAAGGACCTACCTTACGGGCTTGTTGTAAGGTTTAGATGGGCTCGTATTCACAAAGTATGCAGAAAATGGAAGTGCTGTATTTTGTTTGGCCATTGCAATTTGGGGGTCATCTCACCTCCCCATCGCCATCAGCACCCCAATATCAAGGCAGTCCAAATAAGCATATAATCTGAATAAAAAGGGTGAACCTCCTTAGACCCTGCTTCAAACCGAATTTCTCCATTTTGAGTGGATTTCCACTCCTAACCCTCTTTCTCCTTCCTGCAGAATTTCACAAGCCGTTGCTCTATTTTTTTTTTTCTTTTTGGTTGTTATGGTTATTTTTTATTTTTTATTATATTATTTTTATTTTACTTTACTTTATTCTACTTTATCTTCATCGGGCTCTGTGCTGACAGTTCAGAGCCTGGAGCCTGCTTTGGATTCTGTGTCTCCCTCTCTCTCTGTCCCTCCCCTGCTTCCACTCTCTCTCTTTCAAACATAAATAAACGTTTTTATTTGTTTATTTTTCTTTTCTTTCTTTATTAAAATTTTTTTTTTTAATTTGCACCCAAATTAGTTAGCGTGTATGATTTCAGGAGTGGATTCCTTAGTGCCCCTTCCCCATTTAGCCCATCCCCCCTCCCACAACCCCTCCTGTAACCATCAGTTTGTTCTCCATATTTATGAGTTTCTTCTGTTTTGTCCCCCTCCGTGTTTTTATATTATTTTTGTTTCCCTTCCCTTATGTTCATCTGTTCTGTGTCTTAAAGTCCTCATATGAGTGAAGTCGTAGGATTTTTGTCTTTCTCTGACTAATTTCACTTAGCATAATACCCTCCAGTTCCATCCGCATAGTTGCAAATGGCAAGATTTCATTCTTTCTGATTGCCGAGTAATACTCCATTGTATATATATCCCACATCTTCTTTCTCCATTCATCCATCGATGGCCATTTGGGCTCTTTCCATACTTTGGCTACTGTTGATCGTGCTGCTATAAACATGGGGGTGCATGTGTCCCTTGGAAACGGCACCCCTGTATCTCGTGGATAAATGCCTAGTAGTGCAATTGCTGGGTCGTAGAGTAGTTCTATTTTTAATCTTTGAGGAACCTCCATACTGTTTTCCAGAGTGGCTGCACCAGCTTGCATTCCCATAAATAAACATTTTGAAAAATGTATTTTATTTTACCTTACGTAGGTTCCGCACCCAACATGGGGCTCGAACTCACAACCCTGAGACCAAGAGTCCCATGCTCTACCGACTGGGCCAGCCAGCCAGGCGTCCCTGTTGTGGTTATTTTAATTAAAATTATTTTGGAGCAAAGCAGGAGCTATCTGAAGATACTCTTTGGACAAACCTTAACCTCCTGAACAGGAAAAAGAAAATAATAAAAGGTAGTAGCCACATTTCTAGGTCACCACTCGGGCAAAACTGTCTTTTTAGCTGCACATGAATAAAATGAGGACCAAAGAGGAGTCAAGTTTGCCTCACTGAGTATAATTTCATTCTCTTTGCTCTGCTGGCTTTCACCCTTACTGCAATCCTTACTGCAAAACCCTTTGAAAGATTTCGTTCTATTCAATAAAGGCTTCAATACTTTTAAAGGAGGGGAAGAGAAGAGCATCCAAAATGAAAAAACTAAAAACTAAAAACAGGTTTTTTCCTAGTACTACACTCGACTTACACCAGATATATGAGAGTGTGGGGGTTCCCACACCAACCAATCTCCAACCCCTGGACATCGGTTGGGTGCTCCACGATCCAATTCAATTATGATGCTCCCTCCCAGAATTAGTGCAGACCCCCCTCCCCACCCCCCCACCCCGGGGTTAAGGGCTCAGCCCTGTAAGTCTCCCTCCCCACTTCAGATGCTGGGCATCCAGGATCTCTGACCAAGTAGCTATAAACTGGGGTTCCCATGACCCACTCTTTGCCTTCCGTAATTTGCCAGAAGGCTCAAGGAACTCAGGAAACCCGTGCAGTTACCAGATTACCAGTTCATCATGAAGGACACAACTCTGAGACAGCCAGAGAGCAAGGATGTCTAGGGCGGGGTATGGCGGACAGGGCACAGAGCTTTGGCGTTCTCTCCAGACCTGCCATCCCACCAGTACTGTCCATCTGTTCACCAGCCTGGGAGCTCCCTGAAGCCTGCCGTTCAGGGCTGTTTACAGAGGGTCAACGGACATAGACAAGACTGAGTAACTCATTGGCCTTTAGTGATTAACTCAGCTTCCAGCCCCTCTCTGCTCCCTAAGGGTCTATGGGAGGGGCTGAAAGCCCCCTAAGCAGGAGGTTGCTTCCCTTGGCAAGGGAGCCCCAACCTCCAGTCATCTCGTTAGCGTACAAAAAGACACATGACTTTGGACATTCCAAGGATTTCAGGAGCTCTGAGCCTGGAAATAGGGGCAGAGACCAAATGCATATTTATTATGCCACAGCGTCTCAACATGAGTGAGGAGGTGTTTGGGAGTGTTGTTTATGTGCCTGGAACCCTCCGGGCGGGAGGCCCCACCAGACCCAAGCTGAGCCCAGCAGAGCCCTTCGCTGGGATCTTTCGGCTTAGAATCTTGTTCCTCTTATCTGTCCTTCGGGGAGGAAGACAGGAATCTGGGTCAAATTCTAAGACCACCGAGGAGAAGGCCACTGTCACTCCCGATGGCAGCTCTGACCACGAAGAGGTCCAGCCTTCAAGCTCTTGGCCTGGCTGGGTCATCTCTGGGCACGATGCCCCCTGGTGGCCGGGTGACAGTTGACTGGCGGTTGGCAAGCGATCCCTCCCTCTTCACCTCTAAGCCCAGAGATACAGTCCGCTTTTGAGTTTCGCCCAAAGCCCAGCGAATGCTAAGGAAGCCGACTGTTCGTTTGCCTCCGCCTCTTGACCTAAAATAAGACTCAGGCATTCTGGGAACGGCATGCCCAGCATGGCCCCCAGCACTTCCTGCGAGGAAACACTTCCACCTGAGTCCATCGTTCAGTTCAGCATAGCTGTCGGTCACACCACCCCCTCTCAGGATCGCTTGGTCTGGGAGAGGAGCGGACGACCCGGATCCGGCCAATCGTGGCGCCCCATGTCACCAGCCACAGTGAATGGCCCAGGGCTGGGACAGGTGAGCCAAGTGAAGCCCGTCGAATGTCTTGAAACTGAGCCAAGTGAAGCCCGTCAAATTTCTTGAAACGGGAGAAAAAGGAGATGTGACTTTGAGGTAGAGACCCGGAAAGATCGAGAGGTGGAACCTTGGCACTCCGTCTGGGCCCATCCCCTGTCCTGTTGTATAGCAGCATCACCTCGTGAGCGTGTGAGAAAACACAGGTTCCCAGGTGAGAGTTGCTGAAACAGAGTCTCAGGCGAGGAAGGAAGTGGGAATCCAGATGTTTTCATCAGCAACATGAAAAAAAGTGGTTTTCGTGCAGCCTGCCTGGGTTGACCCGGGAATTTGGAATTTATGATACAAAGAAGCCTAGATATAAGGCGAAGAAGTTCCATCAGCTGCCAGAATAGTTTTCTTATCAGGTACTGAATATCCGTATATCCCAGAACAGGCTGTATCTCCTCCTTTGCGTTTTATTGAATAATTTTAAAACGTTTGCATGCAGGTTGATTTACGCGTGTTGCTTCTCAGGCACACTTTGCGCTGACAAGAAATAATATATCGACTGTTTTTTTGTTTTTTTTAAAAACAAGTGTTTCCTTTTTTTTTTTTTTTTTTTCAACGTTTATTTATTTTTGGGACAGAGAGAGACAGAGCATGAACGGGGGAGGGGCAGAGAGAGAGGGAGACACAGAATCGGAAACAGGCTCCAGGCTCTGAGCCATCAGCCCAGAGCCAGATGCGGGGCTCGAACTCCCGGACCGCGAGATCGTGACCTGGCTGAAGTCGGATGCCCAACCGACTGCGCCACCCAGGCGCCCCTATATTGACTGTTTTTAATGACTCTTAGGAGACTCTGTGTCTTTCAGTGTCACCTTGGGCCCCTGGGTGGCTCGGTCGGTTGAGCAGCCGACTTCAGCTCAGGTCACCATCTCACTGTTTGTGAGTTCGAGCCCCGCATCCAGCTCTGTGCTGACAGCTCGGAGCCTGGACCCGGCCTCGGAGTCTGTGTCTCCCTCTCTCTCTGCCCCTCCCCCGCTTGTACTCTGTCTCTCTCTCTCTCTCTCTCTCAAAAATAAATAAACATTAAAAAAATTTTTTTGAATGTCACATTACATGGAGAATGGATGATATGGGGCCCAACTTTTTATTCAAGTTTGGTTTTATTTATTTATTTAGAGAGAAAGAGAGAGAGAGAGAGAGTGAGCAGGGGAGAAGGGCAGAGGGAGAGAGAGAATGAGAGAGAATCTCCACGCTCAGCACAGAGCCTGACGCGGGGCTCGATCCCACAACCCCAGGATCATGACCTGAGCCAAAATCAAGAGTCAGATGCTCAACCGACTGAGCCATCCAGGCGCCCCTATTCAGGTTTTGTATCTATATTTTCTGTATGTCCCTCACAGCCCGGGGAAGTGAGAGGGGCCTCGCTGGCGACCAGACCACCGTGTTTCCACCACACCATAGACAGCACTCGGAGCAGGTCTCGGACGAGGCCACAGAGACACCATAAAGATAATGAAACAGCCCTCTCCTCTCTCGTGAGTAACTGCGAACTCATCCGCTTCCCTTCCGACCCTGCTTTGCTCCAATCTGGTCCTGCTTCACTTGTTAACGTAGTTGCCAAATTGCCCAGCGTTTCGGCAGTGCCCGGGGGGCGGAACCAGCCTGGTTCTCACATCCCTCCTTAGAATCTTCCAGGGCAAGCTCCAACTCCCCCCAGCCCCCCTTTCCTAGAATCTCCCGAAGGCTCCTCTGGTCCTTACAGCACCAGTTAAAGGAGCCCGTCTTTATTCGACTGCAGGAATGTTCCTCGCGGGACCTGGTCGGTCCGCTTCGACGACATAACACGCACACACGTGTGCGCACACACACGAGCTACTCGGTTTGCACACAGTGACAGAATCACAAGTCGGCCTGGCTTAGAATTTGGGAGCGTCTTCTGCTGTCTGCTGGGGCGCGGCAGGCACGAGGCACTGGGAGCACCTGCTCTATTTCTGACTCTCTGGGCTCCATTTTCTTCCCCACGTGCTCTTCCTTCTCAGGTTGAGGGCAAGCTGGTTGCAGGTGTCCTGTCCAGTCTCCAGAAAGAATAGCGGAAGGGCATTTTCTTCTGTGCGTCTCACTTAGGAGGAAGGAAACCTTCTCCAGGAGGAGCCCCTCAGCAGATAGCTGCCTTCTTACCTCATCGCCCATAATTGCGTCCCTTCCCCGGGCCCAAGCCACCTGCCGGGAGGGAAATGGCCACCATGACAAATTAATCTCAAATTGGTAACCCCCCCTCAAAACACTTGTCCAGAGGGGTGCCTGGGCGGTTCCGTCGGTTAAGCATCCGACTTTGGCTCGGGTCATGATCTCCTGGTTCTTGGGATTAGGCCCCGAGTCGGACTCTGTGCTGACAGTGTGAAGTCTGCTTGGGATTCTCTCTCTCTCTTCCTCTCTCTCTGCCCCGTCCCCACTTTTGCTCTTTCTCTCTCTCAAAGTAAAGAAATAAACTTAAAAAAAAAAACAAAAAAACTTCTTCCAGAGCGGATGCCAGAACAAAATCAAGGGCTCTTAGGGAAGGGGGAAGAGAATGGATGTTGATCGGACAACCTGTAGAGCCCGGTCGGGCTGAGGGCTGGAGGAGTCTGTCCTATAACGAGTTGCTTGTATGTACCTCCTTGAACATGGGCTGCTGGCTAAGACAAGACAGCACGTGTGTCCAGGGTAAGATTTCTCAATTCTCCAATGGCCATGGATCATTTCATAATAAGAAAATAAAGAATTTCAAGTAAATTTCAAATAAACTTCAAAGTCCAGAATTAAAAAAAAAATTTTTTTTTAATGTTTATTTTTGAGACAGAGAGAGACAGAGCATGAGTGGGAGAGGGGCAGAGAGAGAGGGAGACACAGAATTCGAAGCAGGCTCCAGGCTCCGAGCCATCAGCACAGAGCCCCATGCAGGGCTCGAACTTGTCAACCCCAAGATTGTGACCTGAGCCAAAGTCAGATGCTCAACCGACTGAGCCACCCAGGTGCCCCCAGAATTTTTTTTTTTTTAAAGGAAGTCTTATCAATTTGAAACATGAGCAGACTGATTGCCTCTTATTTCTTTCTGGCTTTTCCAATCCATCTGAGAGTTGGTTGGAAAGTGACATGTGCATTTGGAGTGTTGAACGTGATAAACCCAGGGATACAACCAGGCTTGAGATGGGTGTCTTTTCAAACACCACTATTGGTACATGAAACACCCTCTTGGCTCAGGTTCATATTGACCAAGTGAAAAATACCACCAAGAAAACCTGGCAGAAGTCCAAGGTTATAGGGAGCACAGACTATAATTCCTCTTTTATAAAAAAGGAAAATCCGAGGAGGCAACACTTTTCAAATGATTGACTTCTGCAGGGGTTCCTGAGGGATCTAGGGTGATAAAGAGCCCCATGTCATCTGCAAATGCAGGCAGGGTTTCTGCCTGAGAAAAGTAAACCCACAGAAGGATCTGGAGAGTGCTTGGAACCAGAGAACCTGGCTCAAGGCTCCGTCTCAAGTCCTCTCCGTTGATCCAGCGGGAAGACCCCCCAGCCCGGCTTGATGTACAGCGTTACCCAGCAAGCAAGGAATCCTTCGCCCCCAATAAGACAAAGTTTAAGCTGCAATTAAGCGGGGGAGGGAAAGATTTCAAGATGCTCCTTGTATACTGCTGAAAAATAGCTCGGTGTGAATGAGACCATGTTGCGGGGAACCGAGGGACCGTCCTAGACTATCAGGACAGGGTCAGCGGGTGTTCCTCAGCAGGGGGCTTAACTTGTGGGTTTGCAACGTTGCAAAAGGATCCAGAGGAGATCAGAGTCATGAGAAGTGACTCAGAAAACGCCCCCTTTTCAGCCCGTCAGAGCTTAGACACCAGGGCTAGGCTACCCGTCGCTTCCCAAGCTCAGAAGGGAGCTTCCCCTGGCAGACTCAGTTCCCAGAACGTGTGCCAGGGAAACGAACGCCCTCAGTAGAGCAGCTTTGGAAACGTTGGTGGAAGGGAAGCAAAAATACAGTCATTAAAAAGTGTGGATTGACTTGAAAGATATTCATAGTACAGGACGAGCTTGGCAAACTCTGTAACGGGCCAGATAGAAATTTTGGGCATTGCGGTCCATATGGTCTCAAAAGCAGCCACGGGCGATATGTAAATAGTGTGGGTGCTGCCACTGCAACAGCAGAGTTGAGCGGTTGTCACAGAGACCATATGCCCACAGAGCCCCAAATATTTACTATTTCTGGCCAACTAAAGGAAAAGTGTGTAGACTTTTCTAAGTATATCGTGTGGATTAGGAGCCTGTTGAAGGAAGGAACTCAGGACCAGCAACCTCCTCGAAGAATCCGAACCCTCATCACCATCAAAACGAGAGAAGGGGGGCACCGGGGTGGCTCGGTCGGTTAAGCATCCGACGCCTCAGTTGGGCTCAAATCCTGAGCTCACGGTTTGTGGGTTTGAGCTCCATGTCGGGCTCTGCACTGACAGCACAGAGCCTGCTTGGGATTCTCTCCCCCCCTCTCTGCCCCTCCCCCCCCCCAACATAAATAAATAAACTTAAAAAGAAAATGAGAGAATGGACTGAGAGACAGATACCGCCAGTCGCCCAACCACGTGAGCTAGGGAGTTCTGGCAGGTGTCCCTTCACAGGAAGAAGCTTAGATCTGGGGCCAGGCGACCTTGGATGGGACTTACTCCCTCTGGGACGCTGATTCATATTCCCCAGCTGCCTCTAGGCAGCAAGCCTGTCACCCTTCGAGTCCTCTGGGATCTGGTCAAAGTCACCCTTTGAGCCCTCTGGGATCTGGTCCCACCCACCTGACCCTGAACCCCACCAATTCAAGCTGTCATGTACATTCCCATAAAGACAGCGTTCGGTGTTCCCCTCCTCCAATTTCCATTCATTCTTCCCCTAAAGAGGAGCGCCCCCCAGTTCTCTCCCCAGTCCCCGACAGGTGCCTCCCCAAGTTTACCCACCCAGAGGAAGGATGGGGCATGGGACCTCGGGCTCAGCCATTCAGCAGTCTGTAGCACCTTAGCTGCAGTGATGGGCCCGGGATGGGCAGATGATCTAGAAAGGGCCAAGGGGAGGTCAGGAGACATTTGACGAGGAAGTCAAAGGAAAGCCTCCAGGGCTGTGGCCCCAGGGGCTCCTGGGAGCCAGCTTGCAAGCACAGGGGGACCTGTCAGAATGGCGTCGAGAAAGGGAAGCCAGCAACAGAGAAAGAAAGAGACCCTGAGGACATCATTTGATAACTTAGCCGCATGTCTACCCCCATTTGAACTTCTTCGTCTTTCTTTAAAAAAGATTTTGTTTACTGTTTATTTATTTCTTGAGAGAGAGAGAGAGAGAGAGGCGGAGTGCGAGCAGGAGAGGGGCAGAGAGAGAGAGGGAGACACAGAATCCAAAGCAGGCTCCAGGCTCCGAGCTGTCAGCACAGCGCCTGACGCGGGGCTTGAACTCACAAACCGCGAGATCCTGACCTGAGCTGAAGTCGGATGCTTAACCGACTGAGCCACCCAGGTGCCCGTCACCTTCCTTTAAAAAATTTTTTTTTAATATTTATTTATTTGGGGGAGAGACAGAAAGAGACAGAGCCTGAGCAGGGGAGAGGCAGACAGAGAGGGAGACAGAATCGGAAGCAGGCTCCAGGCTCTGAGCTGTCAGCACAGAGCCTGATGCAGGGCTTGAACTCACGGAGGGTGAGATCATGACCTGAGCCAAAGTTGGATGCTTAACCAACTGAGCCTCCGGTGTTGTGCAAAGTGCTCAAGGCAGTGGAAGGATTTTAGATGTGGTTTAAACACACACACATACACACACACACGGCTCTTCGTCAGCAGAAATGGTCTCTGGTTGATTTAGGCCAGAAAGGAATGTATTTGGGAGGCTAAAGGTATCAAAGGAAAACTTCACTAGCTGGCCTTAGGCAGGACGTCGGCCAAGGTGTCAGGGTTCCGGGCCTTGTCGTCTGCGGGCTCCAGGCTCCGTGAGCAGCAAACATGTCGGGCCTTGGACTCGAGAGTCAGAGTTGGAGGGGAGCCCCAGCCTGGCCGCCGGGCGCTCGGCTGCCGTTGCCACGGCAGGGCAGAGTGTGAGGATAGACGGTGCCACCAAGAAGATGCACAGTGCGGGTGTGGGCCGGGGGCGGCGAGGGGCCGGCTGTGGCTCCCCGGGGCAAAGTGGGCTCTCCCATGAAACGGACACGGATGCCGGTGGGTAACCCCCCAGACACGACTGTTTCCTCTCACCAGGAGCCAGAGGTCCTCGCCGGGCATCCTCCAGGCCTGGGCCATGTCTCCGCACTGGGGCCCGGCTTCGAAAGCCACACCGGCCGAGTCTGACCTCCTCGCTTGTTTTTGCGTTAAGTTTTTGCCTTAACTACATCCGATTGTATTTGTGAGTCGTACTTCAATAAAACCTCCTCGCTGTGGCCTCTTCTCTGCGGTCAGCGGTTCTATCAATCTTTGGGGTGTCTCCCCAGCGATTTACACAGATGAGGGTGTCAAGCCAGTTGTCTCCGTGGGAGGAGGTGAGCTTCGGGGCCCCGTCTCCCGCGAACTCTTCTGTTTTTGTGTTGACTTAAAAAATTAAGTTCCTCTGAACATGCCCAGCAAATATAAATGTAAATATACACATTTGTATATGTGGGCTTGCATAAACGTGGCTGTGTCATAACGATTTTGGATTTGGGGGAGAGTCTTTCTTCTTTTCTTGTTTGAATGCCTTCGGCCCTCCTCCCCTCTTGCCTCCACGTTGACCCCCGAGCCTGGAAGTAGCCCCACCAGGCAATCCAACATTCTGTCCCTCCCTGTGGCCGTTAACACTACCATGTGGAGGGGCGCCTGGTGGCTCAGTCGGTTGCGCGTCGACTCTTGGTATCGCCTCAGGTCATGATCTCAGGGTTCACGGGTTCGAGCCCCACGTCGGGCTCTGTGCTGACAGTGCAGAGCCTGCTTGGGATTCTCTCTCTCTTTCTCTCTCTTCCCCTGCCCTGCTGCTACTCTCTCTCTCTCTCAAAATAAATAAACACTTGGGGCGCCTGGGTGGCTCGGTCCGTTGAGCGTCCGACTTCGGCTCAGGTCAGGATCTCACAGCCCATGAGTTCGAGTCCCGCGTCAGCTCGGAGCCTGGAGCCTACTTCCGATTCTGTGTCTCCCTCTCTCTCTGCCCCTCCCCCGTTCATGCTCTGTCTCTCTCTGTCCCAAAAATAAACGTTGAAAAAAAAAATAAAAAAAAAAAAAGCACAGTCTTGGGGCGCCTGGGTGGCGCAGTCGGTTAAGCGTCCGACTTCAGCCAGGTCACGATCTCACGGTCCGGGAGTTCGAGCTCCGCGTCGGGCTCTGGGCTGATGGCTCGGAGCCTGGAGCCTGTTTCCGGTTCTGTGTCTCCCTCTCTCTCTGCCCCTCCCCCGTTCATGCTCTGTCTCTCTCTGTCCCAAAAATAAAATAAAACGTTGGAAAAAAAAATTAAAAAAATAAAAAATAAAAAATAAATAAACACTTAAAAAAAAAGAGAGATTTTGGTTAGGTGGCTGGGTTCAAGATAAATACATAAAAATGAGACATGGCACAAAATAGGAACAAAGAAGGAGGCGTGCCATGTGTTTGAGTAAGAACAGGTAAAAAAAATTGTCATATAAATTGAATACAGTTCCAGTGAAAATTCCAATAAGGTTTACTTTTTCTCAGAGAAAGTATGTTGTGAGTTGAATTCCATCTCCCAAGAAGATATGTTGTGATCCCGGCACTCGTGACCTTGAGAACCTGGGACGTTGAAAACAGAGTCTGGGCAGATGCCACTGGGTTGTAAGTGAAGATGGGGTCCTAGTGAGTAGGGTGGGCCCTTGATTCAATCTGCGTGGTGTCCCTATAAAATGGGGACCAGAGGGGCGCCTGGTGGCTCTGTCGGTTGAGCATCTGCCTCTTGATTTCGGTTCAGGTCATGATCTCATGGTTCGTGGGCTCTGTGCTGACAGCATGGAGCCTTCTTGGGATTCCCTCTCTTCTCTCTCTCTCTGTCCCCCTCCAAAACAAAAACAAAAGCAGCGGAAAGAGACCCAGAGAGGAGACCACCATGTGAGGTAGAGAAGATCGGAGCGCCTGTCTACGAGCCAGGGAACAGCAAGGATTTCCCATAACCACCAGAAAATGGGACAGATTCTCCCAGGGAGCCTGCAGAGAGAGCACGGCCCCGCTGACTCCTTGGGTCTGGACCTCTGGCCTCCAGGACCATGAGAGAAATAAACGTTGAATGAATGAATAACGTTTAAGGTCATGACTCAGAAGGGCAGATAGGAATTTCCTTGGCCAGGAGAGGGTGTACTTGGAAAATTCCCCCAAACTGCAAAAAAATGAAGACAGATAAGATAAGATGATAAGATAAGATAAGACAAAAAGCCGGGCCGAGGGGATTGGGCAGGGAATCAGTTAAGATAGGGAGCTCTCTTGGGGCGCCTGGCTGACTCAGTCCGTAGAGCATGTAACTCTTGATCTTGAGGTTGTGAGTTCAAGCCCCATGTTGGGTGCAGAAATGACTTAAATAAAGATTTTTTTAAGAGTTTATTTATTTTAAGACAGAGGGGGGGGGTGTGTGCGAGCAAGGGAGGGGCAGAGAGAGAGAGAATCCCATCTGAGCTGTCAGTGCAGAGCCCGACGTGGGGCTCAATCCCACGACACACGAGATCATGACCTGAGCTGAAATCAAGAGTCAGATGCTTAACCAACGGAGCCATCCAGGCACCTCAATAAATAAATAGTTTTGTTGTTTTTTTTTTTTTTTTATCTCACCAGGGTAGCAGCTCTTAGACCTGGGGAGAACCTGCATCTGGCTGGAACCTCGGGGTCTCAGGAATTGGCCCCCAGAGGCTGGTGGCCCCTCCCGCCCCAGCTGCCCTATGTCCCCTAACACACTCACCTCCACCACCTGTCCCAACACCCCCTTTCACATGAAAGATTCAGAGGTGGGTAGAGTTGACCCCCCAGGCTCTCAGAGCTGTGGTCAAGAGGAATGCAGCCTTCCAGGCCACACTAAAGGGTTTTTCCTACCTGGAAACTTTGAGAACCTTCTCCTTCTGCTCATGAGGCTCTGACTTCCCAGGGGCCTGAATCCGTGGGAAGAAGCCCATTTCTTATCACTGTCTCCTCAGCGGTGGGCCAGGCATGTGGCAGCAGGATGCCTGGTTAAATTAGAATTTCAGATGACTAAGGAATACATTTTTAGCACAAGTATATCTCAAAAGTTGCATGGGATATACTTATGCCAAAAATTATTCATTGAGCATCTGAAATTCAAATTTAAGTGGGCCTCCAGGCCTTTTATTTGCTGATTCTGGCGCCCCTAAGCTGAGGGCCACTGGAATCTAGAATCAGCTCCTGGTTCAAAGCCTCGTTCACACAAGCTCCAGATGTGTGACCTTAGACTTGCTACTCACCCTCAATCCTGGTGACTAGGATGGGATCACACGCCTGGGGCCCTGGGGCATCTGGAGTTTTACCCCACAGCAGATCAGAAACCGCAATGTGCTGGTGGTGTGGCCACGTCAAGCCTGTCCTTGTTTCTACAAAGAGTGGCCGCTGGCTGGGCTTCAGTCATTCTTTTTTTTTAATGTTTATTTTTGAGAGAGAGACAGAGCACAAGCGGGGCCGGGTGGGGGAGGGACAGAGAGAGAGGGAGGCACAGAATCCGAAGCAGGCTCCAGGCTCCGAGCTGTCAGCACAGAGCCCGACGCGGGGCTCGAACTCACGAACCGCAAAATCATGACCTGAACCGAAGTCGGCTGCTCAACCGACTGAGCCCCCCAGGTGCCCCCCCTTATTAAAAAATTGTTGTTGAAACTGCAGATGAGGTAGAACCATACCCCCCACCCCCGGGGGCCTGGAGCCCCTCAAACAAGCCGGGAACCTGAACCCCGGTCTGTGGGGCTGGTCACCTCTCAAGCCCGAAAGCACCGAGCCACCGTGATTGGGCTGCATGAAGATACGCAGGCAGGAGCGAGGGGCAGGGCATGTCCTGAGGGCCCCCGCCATCACCTCCATTTCAGCCATGAGGGAAGGCAGATTCGAGAAGGTGGTTGCTAGTCCCAGGTCCCAAGACAGGAAGTGATGGCGACCCAGAGCCCAGGGCTCTTTGCCGGAACAGCTGTGGGGTGAGGTCAATGGGATGAACTTCGTGGAGCCCGTGAGCCTGGCTCACGGGAGGATGTGAGTAGATGGTGATGACGGTGTGTCAGCAGGGAGCAGGGGCGGGGAGGGGACACTGGGCGGGTCAGGGGCAGCGATGACTTCGGTGGAATGGCTTTTGGAGAGTGAGACGAGCAGAAGCCTGTGGGACACTCCCGTTCCCTCCGCACGCTGACCACCCGGGAAGCTGCCAGTTTCAGCGGCGGCCTCAGGATGCGGCTGGAGGGGGTGCTGAGCTGACCACCAGGACACTTTGGCGAAACGGTCACCGAGCCGCACTTCCTGGGCTGCTCCCCAGACCGTCCCTTGTGAAGGCGTCCCCTCTCCCAAACCAAGAAGAGGAGTGATGCCCACCCCCAGAGACAGAGCTGGCGTAGAGGTGAGTCTGCGTGAACAAAGTTCACTAGCCTGACCCGTACCTTCCATCAGTTTCCCCCATAAATCCCCGGGGCACATCCCCGTCTGAGCCTTGCTCGGAGCTCAGACCTTCTGTCTTTTGTTAAAATGGCATATAACCCCCAAGTCGATACCCGCCCCTGACTTTCACTTTTTTCCCTGTGAACTCCAGTACATGCAACTATTAATAAAAATCGCATGCCTTTCCTCCTGTTGAGCGATCTTTTGTTAGTTTAATTCACAGGCCCACATGCATAGAACATAAGAGGGTGGAGGAGAAATTTTTCCCTCAAACAGGGATCATATACCAGGTGGTCTTTTGCGCCCGGCTTTCACTTAGCATAGGTTGCCAGGTCCATCCGTTCTGTAGCGTCTGTCAGGCTGCATTCCTTTCTATGGCCGAATAATGTCACGGATGGACCACATTTTATGAATCTGTGTATCATTTGTAACGGGCATTTGAGTTGTTTCTGCTTTTTGGCCGTTATGAATAATAGTGCTGTGAGCATTCATTTACAAGTTTTTTTTTTAAATTATTGTCTATTTTTTAGAGAGAGAGAGAGAGAGAGAGACAGAGACAGAGACAGAGAGGGAGACACAGAATCTGAAGGAGGCTCCAAACTCCAAGCTGTCAGCAGAGAGCCCGACGCGGGGCTTGAACTCACGAACCGCAAGATCATGACCTGAGCCGAAGTCGGACATTTAACCGACGGGGCCACCCAGGTGCCCCCAGGTACAAGTTTTTGTGTGGACATTTTCTTTCCTTTTTCTCAGGTAAACATACAGGAATGGAGTTGTGGGATCATACGGTGACTACACGTTTAACACTCTGAGGAAACGCCAGACTGTTTTCAAAAGCAACTGCATAGCTTTACGTTTCCAGAGGCAGTGGGTGAGGGCTCCAATTTCTCCACGTTTTCCCCAGCGCTTGCCATCGTCTGGCCTTTTCATCCTAGCCGTCCTCGTGAGCAGACACGGCGTCGTGTTGTGGTTTTGACTTGCACTTGACGGCTTAATGATGTCGAGCATCTTTTCACGTAACTACCGGCCGTTTGTACATCTTCTTTGCAGAAAGGTCTGTTTGTGTCCTTTGCCCATTTTTAGTTGGGTTACTGGTCTTTGGGTTGTTGAGTTGTGAGTCTTCATAGATTCTCAGTATTAGACCCTGGTCAGATATGCGACTTGCAAATATTTTCCCTCCTTCACCTGGGATCTCTTCTTGCTTTCTACCGTTTCCTTTGAAGTGCGAAAGCTTTTAATTTTGACAAAGTCTTACTTGGTCTGTCTTTCTTTGGTTACTTGTGCTTTGGGTTGCTTTGCTTTCGTAATCGGAAAAAAAGACAGGGGCACCTGGGTGGCTCAGTCAGAAAAATATCTGGCTCTTGATTTTGGCTCAGGTCACCGTCTCATGGTTCATGAGTTCGAGCCCTGCGTGGGGCTCTGTGCTGACCTTGTGGAGCCTGCTTGGGAACTTCTGTCTCCCTCTTTCTCTCTGCCCCTCCCCTGCTTGCGCGCTCTCTCTCTCTCTCTAAATAAACATTAAAAAAATTTTTTTAGGGGCCGCCTGGGTGGCGCAGTCGGTTAAGCGTCCGACTTCAGCCAGGTCACGATCTCGCGGTCTGTGAGTTCGAGCCCCGCGTCGGGCTCTGGGCTGATGGCTTGGAGCCTGTTTCCGATTCTGTGTCTCCCTCTCTCTCTGCCCCTCCCCCATTCATGCTCTGTCTCTCTCTGTCCCAAAAATAAATAAACGTTGAAAAAAAAATTAAAAAAAAAAAATTTTTTTAGGAGCACCTGGGTGTCTCAGTCGGTTAAGCATCCGACTTCAGCTCAGGTCATGATCTCACAGTCTGTGAGTTCGAGCCCCGCGTCGGGCTCTGTGCTGACAGCTCAGGGGCTGGAGCCTGCTTCGGATTCTGTGTCTCCCTTTCTCTCTGCTTCTCCTCTGCCCATTCTCTGTCTCTCAAATATGAATAAATTAAAAAAAAATTTTTTTTAAAGGCATTGTTTTACAGAAAAATAGGCCCAGATGAAATGCAGTTTATTTATTCAACCATATCCCTGTCCTCAGGGAGCTAACACTCAGCTGACATTTCAGAGGGACTTCCCCTCAGTGGTTAAGAATGTTTTTTTTTTTTTTTTAATCTTCTTCTTGGGTTCTTTTCTAGGTTGCTGGGCAAAGACTTTCATATTCTGATGAACCAGATGGCCCATTAAACAGCTTTGAATTTAAGTGGGATGAGTCATCATATAACTGTACTTAGGAATTCTAAAATTAGTGACCCGGAAGCCATTTCAGGCTTTTTGTTTTCCGCGTCTTGACTGGCTCTGGCGGCAGTGTTTGCTGACTGTAGAAGAAACCCAAACACTGGCAGATGGTGAGTTGTGCTGATTGTTGTGAACATCACCAAATCCTGCCCAATCTGGAGCTGTGTGTTCGTAATAACAAAACACTGGGGAGAATCTAGGCTTCAGTACAGAACTGGTTAAATTATGATACGTCCAAACTCTAGAGTGATAAGAGCCAAAATGTGTTGAGGGTAGAGAATTGAAAATGTTGACGGACGGAAAGCTTTTCTGTACCCTCTTCTGTTCTGTGCCTGGGGGCTGTGAATTAAACTACAAAGGACAGAATAATAGAAGAAAAGATGTACACTTTTTATTAATATTTATGCGCATGGGGGTTCACAGAAAAGAAGGGAAATTCAAAGAAGTGGTTAGAATTGAGACTTACACAGCATTTTTGCAAAAGTAAAAGGGTTTGGAGCTCAAGGGGTAAATTGTGGGGAAGCGGCTGGGACATCCGTAGGGCACTGATGGAAGAAGAGAACTATGTTATAAGGTCTGTGTATGCAAACTCCTCCTGGTTTCAACTTCTGTCTCTGGTGGCTTAGAGTCCCTCTTCTCTCCCTGGAATGGGGGAGGAGGAGACACCTTCTTCATCAGGAAATTTATGTCCTGCTTTGAGGCAGAAAAGGGGAGAGCAGAGAACTCTTTCTGCCTCAATTGCCTTCAGCTCAAAATAATCCTTAGGCCAAAGCAGCATATTTAGGTGATAACATCCTGATGGCCTTCACGGGGATCTAATTATAGCACCGGGAAGCTATAAATAAGGGTGAAGATCCTCCGGAGGGAGGAGTGTTTCTAGGAGAGCTTCAGGACTTTGCACCTGCTGTTCCACCTGCCCAGAGGCTCTCCCCATAGCTGTGCCCTCACCTCCTACAGATCCAAGGTGTCCCCTGAAAAGTCTCCCCCGGCCACCGCCCCTCGTCTGCTGCATTTTTCTCCCGGCGCTTACCCACTCCTGACATTCATGTGTTTATTTCCATGTCTCTCCCCCGCCATTGTCTATAGCCCCCAATCGAACTGCAGAATTTGATGACCTCTGTGCTCCCAGGGCCCACGCGGTGCCGGCCTCTTGAAGTCTAACGTTCCAGCATGCACCAGCCCCATTTCGTTCACCCAGCCACCCCTCTGTGGACGTTTGGTTGCTTCTGCGCCCTGGCTGTCGTGAGTTGCGCGGCTGTGAGCACGGGTGTGCGAACGTGTCTCCAGGATCCTGAAATTGCAATTCTTTTGGGTTTACGCTCCGAAGAGGAGTTGCCGGATCACACGGTAATTCTGTTCTTAAGCGTCTGAGGAACCTCCGTGCTGTCGTCCGCAGCAGGTTCTCACGAGCAGGACATGAGGTTCCAGTTTCTCCACAACCACAGCAATACTTGTTATTTTCTGGGGCTTGTTGTGGTGGTGGTGGTGGTTTTTTGTTTTGGTTTTTAATTTTTTTTAATGTTTTATTTTATTTTTGAGACAGAGCATGAGCGGGGGAGGGGCAGAGAGAGAGAGGGAGACCCAGAATCGGAAGCAGGCTCCAGGCTCCCAGCTGTCAGCACAGAGCCCGAGGCAGGGCTCGAACCCACGAACCGTGAGATCGTGACCTGAGCCGAAGTCGGACGTTCAACCGACCGAGCCACCCAGGCGCCCCTGTTTTTTGTTCTTATATAGGAGCCTGCAGTGGGTGAGAGGCGAGATCTCCGTGGGGTCCACGTCTGCGTTTCCCCATCACTGTTGGTCAGCCCCCACCGAGCTCGTGCGGAGCGATGCTCATCGCATGTTTGCTGAATGACGAACAGATGGGCGACCGAACAAATGAGAAGCAGATGCAAGGATGGGAGATGGAACTTCTGGAATAACAGAGTCAAGCTATGTGGTTATGGGTGGAACCATTCCAGACAAGAGACAACCGCTCCGGACGTTTCTGCCTGCCGTCCAAATGCACACACAGGTGGGGGCTGGGGGCTGGGGGTCATGATCTCACGGTTCCTGAGTTCGAGCCCCGCGTCGGGCTCTGTGCTGACAGTGTGGAACCTGCTTGGGATTCTCTCTTTCCTGCTCTCTCTGTTCCTCCAAGGCTCGTGCTCACTCTCTCTCTCTCAAAAATAAATGCACTTAAAAAAATAAATAGATGCACACAGGGAGGTCGTGGAGCAGCCTCCTGGCCCCCCAAGTCCCTCCTCAGCCTTGCAAGGTCTTCCCAAGCCCAAGCCCCTTGCCCACCAGGGGCTGGGCTGCTTCCTGAGAGGCCAGGAGTGAACCTGGCGGGGCCTCTGTCTCACAGAGACCTCAGGCCTGGGGGGAGAGCAGAGGAAGGACAAGGGGACGCAGGAGGCGGTGGGACCCCAGGGAGCTTAGAGCCTCCTGAGAGCCACCTCCCCAAGCAGAAGGGAATCCAGCTCACCTCCCAGAGCAAAGTGCAGTCTCCGTGGAGGGGACCTGAACCGGCACAACGGTGGTTTTCCCAGATGTCAAACGATGATGTGTTAAAGATTCCCCCCAGCTCATTAGTCAAGGACGAGTCCGGGAGGCATTCCAGCAGGTTCCAGAGACACCTGGAAGAACCACGGCGGGGCCTGCAGTGGGGACGGCCGCAGACACAGCTGCATCAGCGGGCCCCGCTCGGCGCTATTCTCATGCGTGTTTACGAATAAGGGTGCTTCCGTATTACCCATTTTGCAACAGTTTACAGGATTGTTAAGTAGCTCGAAGACCGGGAGGCAGGGGTGACCTGGAAGGGCCCTCTGGAAGATGCCTGGTTTCCCAGGGGAAGGCTGCTCACAGGGGTTTCTGGGCAGCAGGATCCCAACCCGTCCAGGCCCTAAAGTACGCGCCCCCCCCCCCCCCACCGTGGTATGACACCAGCTGCCCACAGATATCAGGGGAGGGGTGAATTACTGGCTTGGGGGGTGGGGAGGAGGGAGCCCTCTCTCTGGGGCCCTGAGCATCTGATATTCTCTCCCATGGCTCTCATCTATCACGGAGGAAAAGTCCAGATCCCGTGGATGGCCTGCAAAGCCTCCATGGCCCACACCTTGCCGTCTCTTACCTCTTCTCACTCGCTGGCCGCCCCCCCCCCCCCCAGTACACTGAGCACCCCCCATCCTGCCGCAGGCGCCTGCCTCAGGGCCTTTGCACTTCCCATTATGTCCGTCCTCCACACCCTTCTGCCAGGTTGCCCTCAGCGAGTTCCTCCCCGATCGACCCTAAACCAACCACCCCGCTCACGGACCCCACCCCTGCACGCATACCTCCTCCCTTACTTATCTGTCTCCTTAGTACATGTGTGCACCTGACAGGCTATGTGTTGGGCTTATGTATTTGTTTATTGCCTCTCCCCCCCCAGGCGGGATGTTCGGGTTGTTTTCCATTTTCACATCCCCGGGGCCCCAACAGGGCACAGAATAAGCCCTTGAGTGAGCAGTCACACAGCAAATGTCGCTTGTTGCTAAAATGATCGCATTGCTCCTGCTAGTACTACGAATGCTAGTGGCTGTTAGTAATAAAAACATCAGGGCTATACCGTTCACCTTCCGCGTTGCTGCTGCCAAGGGCCCTCGAAGACAGAAATCGTGGAAATCGAGGGCGCCCTGTTCTCTGAGATGGGCGTTGTCTGCCACCTGGTGGTGATCTCTGGAACCGCAGGCCGTACAACAGGTTCCAAGAGGCCTTTCAGGCAGCCGTGCCCGCATTCGTTTATAAATCTGCACTGGCGTCTGCACTGGCGTCCCCGGCGAGGGTGCGAACTGGCACAACCCCCCCCCCCCCCCCGGAGGGAAATCTGGCAATACCTAACACAACTACGTGTGCACTGCCTTTTGACCCAGCAATCCCACGTCTGGGCATCTACGCCCAGCTAACCCTCCGACAACACAAAAATGCTTCCGTGAGCCAGGTTATTCATTACACCATTATTTGTCTTTGCAAACTATTGGAAACCACTTCCATGTCCACAGGGAGTGGCTGGACAGGCTACTCTCAGCTTTGGCACGCCCACCCAATGGAGTACTCTGCGGGTGGAAAAAAAGAATGAGGAAGGTCTCTGTGAACCACCACGGAGCCATATCCAGGGCTCGCTGTTAAACAAGAAAAGCAAAGCCCTGAAGCATATTGGTAACAAGGTATCCTTCCGTGAGAAAGAGGGGCTACAAGAAAACACACGTCTCTGTTCATTTGTGCAAGAGACATGCAGGAAGGGTAAACCGGGAACCGGAGAGGCTCCCGCCACGGGGGTCTGGGGGCTGTGACGGTCCGGGGCAGACCAGCACCTTCCAGCTGCCAGAGCCTGGTCGCTGAGTGCCGGTCTCCAATCCAAGGAACGAGGGCTCTTTGGAGAGGTGGTTGATCCCCCCGCCCCTCCCCGGCTGAGGCAGGGAAGAAACAAGATGATCCTGGAACGTCTTGGGTTTCCAGACAGTAAGAAACCGCTCAAAAGAGGATGGGGCTTGTTCAAAGTAGGACGGAGCCAACCTGGGGGCACTGGCAAAGTTTGAGCAAGAAAAGAAATACAAAAACACTGGAGTTTAGCGCGATGAAATAAGTACCTATGTGTCTATCCTGCTATAAACAAATAATCAAATAAGCGGGGGAGAAAACACAGGTCTTCCTTCCAGTAGAGCTCCAGTGAGAAACAGTAGAAGGAAAGAAGGAGATGGGCATCAGGCAAATACCGATTCCACGGAAATAATTCTTGCAGGAAACACCCACTGATCGGGGCTCACACTAGTGGGTGAAAGTTTGAAGGGCAGATTGGCATAGACACCATAGTATCCGCTAAGATATTTATTTATTTTGGGTGGAGAGGGACGGAGAGAGAGAGAGAGGGAGAGAAAATCTCAAGCAGGCTCCCCACTGTCATCCCAGGGCCCAACACAGGGCTCAAACCCACGCCCGTGAGATCATGACTTGAGCCGAAATCAAGAGTCAGACACTTAATTGACTGAGCTCCCCCCTCCCCGGTGCCCCACATTTATGGTGTTGTTGCCAAAAGCGCACAATCTTACTCCTATCCTGAGAAAACCAACACCGTTCAACCCAAATGGATATCCTACAAAACAGTTGATCGCCATTCTTTAAACTTGGCAAGGTCACGATAGATGAAGCTGTTCCACCTCGGAGGAGAACGAGGCAGATGGCTTGCATGCGTGGGCCGCTGGCCGGGATCCCAGAACAGAGAGAAATGAAATGAACTTCATAGTGAACAAACAGTATTGCACCCCTGTTATCATTTTTGGTTGTCACGATTCTCCCACGGTTACTAAGAGGCCAACGTCCTGGGAAACGGGGGGGAGGAGGGAACTTTCTGTGCTACTGTTGTCTGTAAATCTGAAGTGAGTTCCAAATAGATTTTTCGAAATCTGTGTGGAGTGCCCACGATGTGCCAAGCTCCGTTCTGACGCTGAGGACACCGCAGTAACCACAGCAGACAACCGTCCTTGTCCGCATGAAGCAGGACAAACAAGAAACGGGTCCGTAAAAAGCATAATGTCACGCAGTGGTGGTATTGCAGAGAGAATAAATGAAGTGGGCGATACGGCTGGAGAGGTAGGGGAGGTCAGCCGAGCGGTCAGTGGAGGCCTCCCCGAGCAGGTGACCCTCTGGGCAAAGACCAGAAGGATGAACATAGCAGCCAGCGCTGTGACATCTGGAGGAAAAACTTACCCCAGGGAGAGAAGCCATGTGCAAAGGACCTGAGGCAGAAATGGGCTTGGTGTGGCATAGCTGGGAGGAGACAGGTCAAAGGGCTCAGAGGCCGGTTGGCTGCCTCTGTAGGTTTCAGGGGAGGGCACATGTCCAGCAGATTTACGTGTAAGAGCCCAGCCTATAGCGGGGTGGACGGTTCCAGATCCTCAGCAGGACGTGGGCGCAGAGAATCGCGTGGAGGCAACTCAGGGCGTTATGCTGAGTGAACAAGCCGACCTCAGGGGCCACAGGCTGGACGGCTCCAGTCACGTGACATCTTCAAAACAACCAAGCCCTAGAGATGGAAATAGATCGGTGGTGGCCGGGGGCGGGATGGTGGGGCAGGCCGTTCTGGTGCCCTTGCAAGGAGGCCTCCCAAGCTGGGCCAGCCCTGGGTCTTGGCTGCGGGGGGGCTTCCTGCAAGCTGCACGTGGGACAAAGTGGCACAGAACTGTCCACACACGCGGTCCCGACGTCAGGCCCCTGGTTACACCCGCCGCAACCACCGGGGAAACCGGGTGAAGGGCACGAGGAGGGTTTCTGTTCTACCTTTCCAACTTCCTGGGAATCTGTCGTTATGTCAAAGTAAAATCTTCAGAGGATGACTGTGGGCCAAGCAGACGTGACGGGCGGGCAGGGAGAGGGTCGGTCCCCGAGCCAGCAGATTGGATCCTCTGGTGTCAGGGGACGGGACATTCGCGCGCCGGATCCTCTGGTCCCAGCTCTCCGATTCTGAGGCCGAGGCCGAGGTCTGACTGCGGGCATCAGAAACGGCAGGTGGAAAGATGCAAAACTTGTGCGCGCGTGCTGCGTTAACGCTCTCTTTCTGTGTAATTAATTGCTACCAACTCAGTGACTGAAAGCTTAACGCGCATTTATTACGGCACACTTTCTGCGAGTCAAGAGCGTGAGTTCAGGCAGCAGGCTTCTCTGCTCAGGGTGTCACCAGGCTGAACTCCCAGCGCCAGCTGGGGTCTCGTCCGACGCGGGGGGCCTCTCCCAGGCCACTGGTTGCTGCTAGAATCCGTGTGGCCGCGGTGTGGCCGCGAGAGCCCGAGGAGGGCGTCTTGGCGAGGACGGAGCCTCACGGGACACGCCGCGACCGTGGGGTGACCGCCCCGTCACAGTCCTGGCTCCCGTCCACGCTCGAGGGAGAGCCTGACCACACAAGCCCCTCTGGGTTCTGCCCGCCAGCCACGCCCAGGTCCCCAAGAAAGGCCTTGCGGTGACCATGCCAAGCAGGGCACTGGCTGTCCTCTCACTTCTTGGTTAGTGTCCCCGTGAAGTCCCCATCCCCTGCGCGGGAGCGGCCTCCCTCTCTGCGGCGGGGTCTGCCGTGGGGCTCGTACCTGCTGTCATCCCCTCCCTTGCAGGGACTTGGTTCTAACCAGTAGGTTACGTGGCTGCTCATTTCCTTGTGTCACGTGAGACTGGACGCTTCCTCCTCCTCCTGCTGGCCTTGAGGGAGCAAGCCACCGTGAGTCCCACAGCCACGACCCCTGGGGGGCGAGCCCCTCTGACCAGGGTGTCAGCGACACATGACCACGGTGAGTCGCCATTTACAGCTGGCCTGTCGACTCCTCTTTGCACACCCCAGAGCGTAGCGATGCTAGGATTTTATGCCGTAACAGCAGAATTCAGGGGCGCCCGGGTGGCTCAGTCGGTTGAGCGTCCGACTTCGGCTCAGGTCATGATCTCGCAGTTCATGAGTTCGAGCCCCGCGTCGGGCTCTGTGCGGACAGCTCGGAGCCTGGAGCCTGCTTCGGATTCTGTGTCTCCCTCTCTCTCTGCCCCTTCCCTGCTCATGCTCTGTCTCTCTCTCTCTCTCTCAATAATAAATAAACATTAAAAAAAATTTTTTTTAAGAAAAAAAAAAACCCAGCAGAGTTCAGTAGCTTCCTTAAGGTCGAGTTCCTGAATCTACTCCATTTTTACATGAAAATATTGCATGGAAATGACTGGGCTAAGAAAATACTGCTGTCTAGGCAAAACCGTGGGCTGCAAAGCTCTGTATGAGACTAGGCAAAGACTCAGAGGCGCTATTTTGTAGAAATTGCTGAATCCAAATGCAGAGCAGATTTTGCTCTAATTTATATCCTCGGCCAACTTGCTATCTATAAGGAATTGCGATGTTTTGCCTTTTCTTACGGTCCCCATCTCTAATGGCTAGCGACCTGGACACAACTACAATAAATAGGATTTATAAAATTACATTTTTGGGGGTGCCTGGGTGGCTCAGTTCGTTAAGTGTCC
The DNA here is from genome assembly GCF_022837055.1 of Prionailurus viverrinus. Lineage (NCBI taxonomy): Eukaryota > Metazoa > Chordata > Mammalia > Carnivora > Felidae > Prionailurus > Prionailurus viverrinus. The sequence continues at coordinate 6,431,901 of NC_062563.1, forward strand.
GACTCTGGCTCAGGTCATGATCTCACAGTTCGTGAGTTCCAGCCCCACATCGGGCTCTGTGTTGACAGCTCAGAGTCTGGAGGCTGCTTCAGAGTCTGTATCTCCCTCTCTCTCTCTCTCTGCCCCTCCTCAGCTCATGCTCTCTCTTTTGTTCTCAAAAATAAATAAACATTAAAATGACATTTTTGCCTATCAGACAAATGTGGGATGTTTGTGAGGGTTACAGGTGACTATATCTACTCCTCTTGAACACTCTTCCTGGTTCTTAACATGTAAATAAGATTAGAATAAACTAGGGGTTGGCAAACTTCCTATAAAGGGCCGGTCAGTAAACATTTTCAGCTTTGTGGGTCATAGGGTTTCCGTTGCAATGATTCAACACTGCCATTGAGCACAAAACCAGCCATAGGCGATATGGAAATGAACAGGTGTTGCTGTGTGCCAATAAAAGTTACAAACGGAAATTTGAATTTCGTGTAACCTTCATGTCATGAAATATTACTCATCTTTTTTTCCATCATTTAAAAATATAAAAACCAAGAGCGCCTGGGGGGCTCAGTCGGTTGAGCGTCTGACTCTCGATTTCAGCTCACGTCATGATCCCAGGGTTGTGGGATCGAGCCCCACATCTGGATCTGCCCCGAGCGTGGAGTCTGCTTGAGGTTCTCTCCCTCTCCCTCTGCCCTTCTCCCCAGTTGAGTGCGTGCACTCTCTCTCCAAAAATTAAAAAATTAAAAAATTAAAAAAATAAAAAAATATGAAAGCCAGGGGCACCTTGGTGGCTGAGTCGTCGGTTAAGCTCAGGTCTTGATCTCAGCATTGTGAGTTCAAGCCCCACACTGGGCTCCATGCTTGTGTGAAAAAATGAAACAAAACAGAACCCCCCCAAAAAGAAAGCTGCTTAATAAATAAATAAATAGATAAATAAATGCCATTATTAGCTCATGGGTAGTATGGAAACAGGCAGCAGGCTCGATTTGGCCTGTGAGCCATGGTTCGTTGACCCCTGGCTTTTTAGATTACCTCCACAGTCTGTGCCATATTGAGATCACAGGTTAAAACCCAGATGTTTTTTGCTTATCTGAATGTCCTCAGTGTGCCACAAAAGTAACTCATATAGTCCCAGTTGCTTGAAAAACTCAGACTACTGGAGTCATCCCAGCTCCTTCCATTTCTCCCCATCCTGTTAGGTCAAGACGAGAAAAGTGTCAGGGATGACAAGACGGGAAGAGATGGGCGGGCGGCTTTTGTCTGAGGTCTGACTCCCACACACACGGGGACAGAGCCTGAAGACTTTGCCCCAACGATGGGGATTCACTGATGGAGATTCAGGACTCCTCTGTCAGGCACACATTAATTTGGACCGAACTAGGAATACGGAATCTCCATGGTCTTCCCCAGCTAGCTTCTCTCTCCTGGGCTGCACCTGCACATCTATAAAACTACGCGCTGACCTAGATTAGGGGGTCAGTAAGCTAATTGAACAGCCTCGGGTACGTGTAGTTTCCATTAGCTACCCTAACATGCGAAAATATCCCTATTTTTAATAAGTATTATAGGTTTTTTTTTTACACTTATCAAGTTTTGAGAGACAGAGTGAGACAGCAAAAGTTGGGGAGGGGCAGAGAGAGGGAGACCCAGAATCCGAAGCAGGCTCCAGGCTCCAAACTGTCAGCACAGAACCCGACGCAGGGCTCGAACTCACAAACTGTGAGATTGTGACCTGAGCCAAAGTCGGACACTTAACCCACTGAGCCACCCAGGTGCTCCTAATAAGTATTATAAACATTCATATCAACTAATTTGGGAATCTCTGCTTAGCTGGTCTGTATTCAAATGACACTGAAAATATAGATCAATTCTCTGTTTTTCTTAATCCAATTAGACATATATAACTGCTAGTTTGGTAAAAGAAAAAGTCAATACGTGTAATCCATGAGATGGAATGAATAAAAAGACTTTTCTGGTGGTAAGAAAATCAAATGATTCTAGAATTCACCATTCCCTGACATATGCATGCACATACACACCTCCCCTTAATTCAATCACGTTCTCTTCTTTTTTAATGTCTGTTTATTCATTTATTTATTTAGAGGGAGATTGCGAGGGGTGGGGGTGGGGCGCAGAGAGGGAGGGAGAAAGAATCCCAAGCAGGTTCCCCGCTGTCAGCGCAGAGCCCGACGTGGGGCTCAAACCAAGGAACCGCGAGATCATGACCGGAGCCGAAATCGAGACTTGGGCTCGCAGCCGACTGAGCCCCCCCGGGCGCCCCTCCCGCACTGTCTTTTACACCCGTAACTAAAGTTGGACTTTGTAATAAATTAGGACGACAAAGATTGGCTCCGTCTTTCGCACAAACAGCTCCTGGAAAGACAGCAGCTCTGAAAACGGTATCGGCAGGTCATTCCACATTTCCCCCAAGCCCGTCATCCCATCGGGGTCCCAGCGACGCAGCCACACACGCCGGCCTCTGCCGCCACGTCGCCATGTTCTGCCTGCTCTCGAGGAGGCGAGGAGAGCAAAAACAACACAGGAACTGCTGTGGCCCCCGGTCTCACATTTATCCCCCCCCCCCCCAGTTTAAAAAAAAGAGAGGAGGGGGGCGCCTGGGGGGCTCAGTCAGTTGAGCGTCCAACTTCAGCTCAGGTCACGATCTCGCGGTCCGTGAGTTCGAGCCCTGCATCGGGATCTGTGCTGATGGCTCGGAGCCTGGAGCCTGCTTCGGATTCTGTGTCTCCCTCCCTCTCTGCCCCTCCCCCGTTCATGCTCTGTCTCTCTCTGTCTCAAAAATAAATAAACGTTAAAAAAAATTTTTTTTTTTTTAAAGAAAGGAGGGGGAAGGTGTCACATTCAAGAATATCCTTTTTCTTCAGAATAGTTTTATTAGTTTACATAGGGTCTGTCAACACTCAGCTTTTTCTCTCCTCCTCTGACACATAAATCCATTCATTCAGAGTCTTCTTCCCCCCATATCTCATAGATGGTGATGTTATTGTGAGGGTCCGCAGGCACCTCCAGGTTCTGAAGCTTGGAGTTACCTCCAGCTGCCATGGCGACTTTCAGGTTGCGCACCTTGGACACAAATTTCACAAGGTCCACCTCGAGCTGGGTTAAGGTATTGAACGCGTAGTCTTTGCTGGGGGAAGTATTTTGAGTCTTCTTCAGCGGAGAGCGAAATGAGCAGCCTCGAAGCCCAGAAGGATTCTGCTCCTGTCAAGAAAGATACGCAGGGTGAATGATACTGTTGACTTTGCTGGCTTCCACACGGTTCCAAGAGAGTCGGGCTGGCCTAAGTAAGGGTGGTTCCAGCATGGCACGCGAGGCCAGGGATTGGCGAACTGTGGCCCGATCTGTACCTCCTGTTGTTGTTGTTGTTGTTTTTGTTTTTAAATATATGAAATTTATTGTCAAACTGGTTTCCATACAACACCCAGCGCTCATCCCAACAGGTGCCCTCCTCATTACCCATCACCCCCCTCCCCTCCCTCCCACCCCCATCAGCCCTCAGTTTGTTCTCAGTTTTTAAGAGTCTCTTATGCTTTGGCTCTCTCTCCCACTCTAACCTCTCTCTCTCTCTTTTTTTTTCCTCCCGTTGTTTTTGTAAATAAAACTTTATTGGGACACAGTCTTGCCAATTTAGTGACACATTACACAAGGCTGCTTTCAGGCCAACGCGGCAGAGTTGAGGAGTTACGACGGGGACCGTACAGGTTCCGGAGCTGAAAACATCGACCAGCTGGCCCTTTCCAGAAAAGGGTTGCCAACCGCTGCTCTATCGGTCTGGACGCAGTGCCACGGAGTGTTGGGGCTGTCTAGCAGAGAACGTGCCGTGTTTCTGTCCTTTTCCCCGACTGACAGCTAGCTGTTCAGCCACTGTAGGAAGGAGCTGTTACTTCACACCTTTACCCCTTCACGACCGGCCTTGTCCTTTACTGGGGACAATGACGTCACCTGCCCCCAGTTCAGCAACTTGTAAGAAGTCAGACGCTAGGGAAATCAAGAATCAGGGAACGAACCCAGCGGTGAAGGTGTCTCTGAGAGTAACTTTGACCTGAAACACGCCAAGCTCCTGACTCTATCCTTACTTTGAAAAGACTCACTTGACAGGATATCAGGCCAAGCTTTCATTCGCCCCCATGAGCAGGAGGCCGTCCTCAATCGGTAGCCCATCCCCCCGGGGGTCTGGGGACTGCCAGCCTCCCTAAGGACACGTCAGGACATGGATGTGCCCACGTCTCGCAGGACCGTGAGGTGGGCGCCCCGCCTCCTGCTCGGTTCCGCCTCACGACCCGGAGCGGAACCTACTGGAACGCGCGCCTCTCCGGGGCGGACGCGTGTGAGACGGCATCGGTGCGATGGCAACCCTTCCCACCCTTTTACCTTAGTCTTCTCGCGATCCCCTCGAAACTTTAGTATCACATACAGCACGACGACAAAAAAAAGCCAGAGCCATTTTCTCCCAAGCCAGCCTTGGGCGTGCTCTGGGAGATTCTGCCTGATCCGGAAGTGCCCTCCGCAAGGCACCTTGCCCTGGGGTTCCTTGGCTTTCTCTCTCAGAGACGTGAACATGAAGGCACAGCCGCAGGAGAGGCACAGAGGCAAGAACAAGACCCATGTCAGCGTCCGCATGGTGAGCAGAGGCGGGGGAGGGAATAGCTCATGGTGGGTCTGTGTGCCTGCACCTGGAGACTGGGTGCCCAGGGCTGGGCCGTTGGTGATGTCACAGAGGCGGGGGCCGCCCTGGCCATTGTGACGGCTCCAGGCTAGGCCATGAGGAGGCTCGCAGCGGTTGCCCGGGAGTGAGGCCTGAAGGAGGCGGAGAACTTTCCGAGGCGGGGTCAAGAGCGAGAAGACGGGCAGCCGGGGGACGCCAGCTCCCTGCCAGAACATTCCTTCTGAGCCCGGGGCTCCACCGGGAGAGGCCCTCACCTGTTTCTGTCTCTTGCCTCTCGGATCCAGACGCAGTGGTGAGCAGGACAGACCCAGCACGTGCCCCTGTGGCACCGAGAGGCGACCGGGGAAGGTATTGAACCAGAGGCCACAAACTGGGGGCCGCTGATGTTGTTTCGTTTGGCCTCTGCGGCGTTTCTAGCAGTAAGTATTTGCCACTATTTAAATGTTGGGAGGGGCTCTGCTTTTAGAGCCGAGATTTCTGGCTCCCTTTGAAAACAGGGACGATCTGGGAACACGGGGCCGCTTGACGCTGGAGCCAGATGGTGGCCACACTCAGTCCCCGCACCCCTTGTCTCTGCCGCCCGCCGCCACTCGTGGATCACTGCTGAGTGCGCACCGCTTGGGTTAACCAAGAATATACAGTACTTCGTTCCACAGGTGATAAGAGCAGAGTACTTTCCGAGAACAGAACGAGGGGCGGTGCTGGGTTAGGTTAAGTGGGAAGGCTCTCCCGAAAAAGGAGGGGGTGGCCGGGTAAATGGGGGAGGGGACTGAGGACGCTGAGGTGACAAGGACCCAGCCCGTGTGACAATGGAAGCCATCAGGTTTTAAAATGACACGAACCCCCAAAATCTCGTGCAACGGAACACAAGGCTGGCACCTGTTCCCCCACGTCGTCGGACTCACAGACTCATTGCCTGGGAATTAAATGTTCTGAATGTCATCAAGGGATCCCCTGGGAACCCTCCCGGTGCCTCAAGCCGGGTTGAGCTCTGGGCAGTGACCGAGAGGTTTTGTCGGGGGAACCACGGGGGGACGACGGCGCCTACCTTCGCACAGCCCGCTGGAGAGGCGGGGGCCTTCCTGCAGAAGGCGGTCGGCGCTGGGCGGGCAGAGGTGCAAATCCAAAGGGCTGATTAGAAGGCGGGCAGTGAAGGGAATCCACTCCTCACGAGGGGCTCCTTGGGGGAGCGGCTGGCCGGTGTCTGGCCGTGTGCTAGAGGGTGTGCCCCGTGGCCCTCAGGGGCTCATCCTGGGAACAGACGCTCCGTCCTGTTCTCTCTTGAGCAGCTTCATGTGGCTCTCGTGGGAGAGTCACCCCCGTTGCTCAGTTACGGCGGCCGAGTGTTTGGGGTGGCCCCGTGTCTGCATGCACCCTGTGTTCTATGTCACCCCCCCAAAAAAATCTTACGGCGTGATGTAGTGAGGGGCAGAGAGACTTGATTTACACAGACGACACCGAACAACGGGAGTGCTCAGCAAGTTTTGTCCCAGGCGGTTTCTGATTTGAAAACGTTTATGGACATTTGATGACAGGAATCACACTGTTGGGGTTTGTATCCTGGTCAGAATCTAAAGCACTTTTCAGTAAAAGACAAGTAGAAGAGCAGGCAAGGTATGGGCATCTTTTGTTTTAAATATTTACTTATTTTGAGAGACCAAGTGTGAGCAGGAGAGGGTCAGAGAGAGAGAGACACGGAATCCGAAGCGGGCTCCAGGCTCCGAGCTGTCAGCACAGAGCCCGACGCGGGGCTCAAACCCACGAACCGCGAGATCGTGACCGGGGCCGAAGTCGGACGCTCAACCGACTGAGCCCCCCAGGTGCCCCCAGATCTTTGAGCCAAAATGCTCTTTGGGTCAAAGGGCAAGAATAGGTTCATGTTGTTAAGTGGTCGTTGTCTCGGCTCATTCTGGGGAGGCCCTAACTTTAGTTCTTGGCAATAAAAGAGCTAAGCAGCCTGGAGACTTCCCCTCCCATGGCCCTCCTGGCTACAAAAGTGGCGGTGGGGGGGGGGGCGGGGGCGGGAACCCCCTCTGCTCGGCTCCCACTGACTTGACCCCTCTGAGCTGACTTAAGCGCTTGGCAAGTACTGGCGGGAGACAAAGGACCTGACAGATGAGCTGTGCCCACCCGTGCGGTGCTGCGGGAAGGCACGCTGGTCACCGGCCCCTCTCTCGGGCCACTGAGCCCCGAAGATAAAGACCGTCAGGTGCTCAGCCCTTCGGGTGAGCGCTCAGGACCACGGTAGCCCCGAGCCAGCTGGGAGCCTGCTCTCTTCTTCAGCAGATCAGGCGTCCCGCCCAGGGGGACAAGGTTACACTGTCCCCCGCCTTAACCAGGGGCAGGTGCGGCTCCCTGGGCCTCTGAGGACTCGATGCCTTGCTAGACACTCAAGGAATCTCCAAAGCAAGCTCTTCTCTGGGGGCTGCGGGGCTCTCTCGGCGGGGCAGCCTCAGGGGACCGAGACTGCAGAGTATAGCAGAGGCCAGAGGCAGGTGGGGGGAGGCTGGGGCACCCCGGGGAGGGGGGTGGGGGGAGGGTGGGGGGGAGTGACCTGCAGAGCTGGGATGTGACCTTGATCGAGGGGAAGCAGGGCGGGCTGAGACGCTCAAGTTCTGATGCTGGGGACACCGTGACCGGGTCACCGGGAAAAACCGGACAAAGTAATCGCTGCAAAATAAAATTAAGGCTAAAATCAGGGGAATCGAAGTTGGCAGAAAAAATGGCTGTTAACATAAAATGGCTCGTGATGACTGAAGCTGTAATTAGTGACACCTGACTATGAAAAGACCAATGAATCAGGTTTTCTTCGTGAGATGAGAAAACTCCTTGTGATAAAAGAAATCTTAACCAAATAAGAAAGGTGCTGATTGTTAACAACAACAAAAGGAAAAAGGAGACAGGCAATAACTAAGAAATGGATCAACTGGGCTCCGTGGAACAGGGGCAGTGGGTAGAAGATGGGTAATGCAGGTTTGTTCTGGAGAAGTCCACAACAAAACCCGATGTTGATGGAATTCTGATGAAAATCCTTCTCTATTCACAGCATGGATGCCTCCTCGGGGGCTAAACTTCCCACCACGTAGAGGCAGAGAACTTGGGGACAGGACTCTCCCTCCCGGGGCCTCCCCCAGCTCGGTTTCCTTCCTTTTAATGGAAGCCAGGCCCTGGACCAGCTGCTAACCAACCAGCCAATCACGTCCATGCTCCAACCGGGGCCAGAAGGCCAGAAGGCCGTGTTGAGACCTGGATACTCACGGCTCATCTGCTGTCTCACGGGACGTTTCAATGACTGATGTCAACACAGCACAGGTAAAGGTAAAACACACCGGTTTTACGGAGAATTCCCTTCATCATCTGGGAGAAAAAAGGAATTCGTAGGACATGGGATTGCTCTGATCACCATCAATGGAAAGGCTGCAATTCCCTTACCAGAACATTACGGAGGACAGAAGACAGAAAACACAGACCGATGGAGGAAAGGCAGATGTGTTTCATTCTGGAGCGAAACATCAGGTGTCCTAACTCTCTTCTGTCTCGAAACCGATAAAGGAAGCTGCCCTGAACCTCGAGGGCCAAGGCCCTGCTCCCCTCTGCCGGCACGGACCAGTTCCCTCAACCACACCTGCGGCACAGTGCGTTTAAAACTCGCTCTTTCTCTGTAAAGGTCAGTTTCTCTTGGCCTGTTTAACTGTTGGCAGCAAAAGCATGAGAATTTTGGTCAAAATGAGCCACGCACACACCCATGAGGAATCGGGAGTCTTTAATGGTTTTTAGCATAGAAAGTGCAGCCCATGCGTCTTTCTGGGTGCTGGGGGGACAGGCGCATCTACAGGGGGAAGCGGGTGCCGGGCCTGCGGGAGGGGGCGGGCAGGTGCCGGCACGGCCACCCGGGGAACCCGCGCCCCTCGCTAGCAAGGGCGACCACGCCGGCTCCGAGGTCTGGGAGGGCGACTTCCCCACCGCGCACGCGCCGAGGGCCGGCAGAGCACAGGGGACAGCACCGCCCCCGCGGAGACCCAGCAGGGCCTGCGGGGCGCCTGGTGCGGTACGGGCTTCAGAAGCAGTAGGACGTGTGGGTGACCCAGTGGGCCGACTCCTCCTTGGAGCGCTTGGCGGAGCTGTGGGAAGTGAAGAGGGACTTGTAAGCTTCAGATTCTTCACTGTCGGCGATGGACCTCTTTGTGGCTCCGCACAGAGGCTTCCCGACTTTTCCGGAAGCGCTCCCGTTTGCTGCTGGAAGAACGAGAAGCCAGATTCGTTAGGGTCGGGACCACGGGTCACCCCCAGCACCACACTCTTACAGGAAACACGTCGGTCCGTCTCGGGAATGTGCCGCCACCTCCCCTGGATACAGTGGAAGCCGGCGTCCCAGTGCCCGCTCCTTAAAGTTGCTGGATTCACATGGATCCCGTGAAACCACACCAGTAACCGTCTGCTGCCTTCTCAGCTCTGGCCCCCGCCCCGTGAACGATGTAAACCAGATCGTCCTCCCAAGGGGGTGCTCTCCGCCTCCTTCAACGGGGGGCAGGAACGGGAGTCCCAAGAGGCTGGGTCACCTATGGCAGGCCAGGTGGCCGCTACGTGGAAGGTGGGGACTGGATCCGTCAACCGCTGTGGCCGCTACTCACAGCACAAGACTACACGTTCTGTTACCTGATAATCAATCTGTGTTTCTTTTTTTTTTTAACATTTTGTATTTATTTTTGAGAGACAGAGTGAGACAAAGTGAGAGTGGGGGAGGGGCAGAGAGAGAGGGAGACACAGGATCGGAAGCAGGCTCCAGGCTCTGAGCCGTCGGCACAGAGCCCGACGCGGGGCTCGAACCCACAGACCGTGAGATCATGACCTGAGCCGAAGTCAGATGCTCAACTGACTGAGCCACCCAGGCGCCCCAGAATTCTTTTTTTTATTTAAACATTTTTTTAAATGTTTATTTATTTTTGAGAGAAAGACAGAGCACGAGCAGGGGAGGGGCAGAGAGAGAGAGAGAGAGGGAAACACAGAATCCGAAGCAGGCTCCAGGCTCTGAGCTGTCAGCACAGAGCCCGACGCGGGGCTCAAACCCACCGTGAGATCGTGACCTGAGCCAAAGTCGGATGCTCAACTGACTGAGCCAGCCAGGCACCCCAATCTGTGTTTCTTCTTTTGTGAAATACGTTATCTTCTCTCAAAGGCAACGAGGAGAAACGCACTGCATTCCGGACTGTGTGCTAAATAGCCCTTTGACACTTGGCCAGGAGGCAGAAGGGCTGGCTCTGAATGCCACGCGGGATGCGCATAAAACCTGAGCCTTAAGGGGATCAGGAACATTCCTGCCCAACACCCTGAGTGCCAGGCCACGACCCGACCCAGTGTCCGCAGCAGGGTCCTGCTCTCTGTGCGGCCTCGGTAGCTTGATTCCACAGGCACACCCAGCAAGAAGACAACCGGCTCGCGTGCCCAGCCTCCCTCGGGCCGACCCTGGGGTAGAGGGGCTGTGTCTTCGCCTCTCGGAGGACTCAACGAACTACTCAGAAACGTGACTTCGGACGACCCTGAGCTTTCCAACTCACTCCAATAAAGACCGTGACATAACCAGCTGGCTTACCAGCTTTCTGAACAGCAACCTGTTGTCTCCACAGGACCCACCTGCACTTTTGGGAGCTGAGCTGGCTTTCTTCTCTCTAGAATCGAGGCTGGTTTCTTCGGGCTTCCCTGTCTTAATTTTTGATGGCCCTGGGGATTCTGTTAAAAAAGAACAGTCAGGCAAACAAAAACAAAAGCATATACTTTTTAAAGGAACAGCGCCACAGCCTTATTTTTGCTCGAATAAGGACCTTTTTAAGCGTCTTACCTTCACTGACATCTGGTTTTGAGACAGACTCTACCGCCTTGGGTTTCTTTGCTTTCTGTAAAAAGAAAGAGCAGACTGGAGCTGTGCTTGGATTCACTCTACTGCGGCGCTAGTGTGGCTGTGCCCCGGGACAGGCCGCTGCCGTGTGTGGAGGGCGGGTGCACGTTCTGAAGGAGACTCGAGACCACGGTAACTGTGTGTGTTTCCAGCCAGGCACTTCTGCGTCACTCGGGAATACACCTGGAGACGCCTGCCTAGCTCTGCATTTATATTCCAGAAACCACATTCTCAAAAGTCTCAGATGCCAGATTTCAGGGCTAACACCGTTTAAGGGTGACTACAAATAATACCAAAGTACAGATGGGAACATCAAGTCCCACCAGCAGAAACATGGACTGAATCGAACCCATTCCAGTAACTTCTTCAAAGTTGTCAAACCGCTTTCATATTTGTTTATTTAACTATAAAGACTTGAGGCTGGGGGCACCTGGCCGGCTCAGATGAAGACTGAGACTCTCGGTCTTGGGGTCTTGGGGTCTTGGGGTCATGGGTTGGAGCCCATGTTGGGTGTAGAGATTACTAAAGTAAATAAACTTAAAAAAAAAAAAAAACCAGCTTGAGGCTATACTAAAAGGCATGTTAGCCAAATCTCAACTCTGGATTACCCGTTAGATTTTTAGGCACCAAAATTCCATCACTCATAATAATTATACTGGTCAGCAAAAATTTTCAAAATGAAAATCACCATTCTAAAATCACACAGCCGTGTTAGAACTGAGTCACAGGAAGCACAAACAGAACTGTGTTTATCCACAGAGAATTAACTTAACACGCCATTTTCCAGAGTATCCTAAAGGTGGCACTGAAGACACACAACCCAATTACTTCAGAAGGCTCCCCTCAGTAGAAAACGTGGAAAAAGGACCTTCCTCGGGCACTGGCCTTGAACTTTTAATATATACGTGCAGAGGGACTTGTAATGCTGTACAAAATGTAAAAACTTCCTGTTCGTTTCACACGCTCAAAGCATGCATTCAAATCCGTGAAGGTAACACCTAGTCTTTAGAAAAAGACTGACAACTGCTGATTTTGAAGCCTTTCGTTCACAGCTGAGGTTTTATATAAAAAGCAAGAGAAGTTAGGACGTGCTCTATCTTGTTTTCAGCTGTGAGCATATTTGGGAAACATTCTGGTATCCTGGTAGCAGTATCTCAGAGGCATTCCCAGAAGCTGCGGTGAGTATTTTGCAGAGAGGGGTGTGCCGGCTCCACTGGGCTTTGAACACCTTGGCAGGAAGCCTGGGACAGGAGACGACTCGCTGAAGTGACATGGTTAACGACCATACAAACGCCGGAGCTTCCTCTGAAACACATGTTCTTCCCTTTTGTGCTTTTTAAAAACTGAGCTGGGTCAATGATAGCAACGAAGAAAACGAGCAGCTCCTTTCTGGAAATCGTCTAAAATGTCTCGAGCCTTCTGTGTTCTCTTTTTGTTCTCGTGATGACGAAATCCTAGTTAATTCAGAAAGCCAGTGCAGAATGCGTGCACTTACATGCCAGAGTTCCTTTCCCTTTTATGATTAAAACAACGACAACTCCGAAAAATCTCTATTACATCACTGGTAAATGCACGCCACACAGAGGGTTTCCCCCGTGATTTTATGCACTCAGGCTACTGCAACAAATTCTCTAATACTTCAAGCATTCCTTTGACTTAGTTCTAACTACAAAATTTCTCCCACATTTACCCTGAACCTCACTTAGTTTTTTATTATTTTTAACTTTTTAAATAAAAAATTTTTTTTGTTTCTTTTTTTTTTTTTGTAATCTCTCCACCCAGTGTGGGGCTTGAACTCATGACCCCAAGATCAAGAGTCGCACGCATGACCAACTGGGCCAGCCAAGTGTCCCCAACATTTTTTTGAAAGAATGAAAAATTTGCTATTCGCGAAAAGCCACAGGGATCATCCGCAAACACTTTAAGAAATAACAAAATTTACTGCTGGAGGCAGAATGGATGGCACATCGAAAGACTTCTTAGCCTATAAACTGTTTTCAGCCCGGTCGTTATGGCAGCTCATTAAGCAATGAATCCACTGCTTGTGGAATGTGATTTTAAGCCCAGGGTCACAAAACAGAGCCTTCACGTGGCACATCCACCCAGAGCTTCGGTCGCCGTGGTTGGGCACATGACGGGCCTCCGTCCCCACGAGCGGTGGTACCACACTCCCAGCCAGTCCCCCGGCACAGGGCGCAGGGAGGCCAGGGGGGCTCTAGTTGTGAGCAGGCTGCTGAGTTCCCTGCCACCCGGAAGTGCCTCGGCAGAGGGTGGGGATCGCAGGCTTCCGGGGTCGGGCCCCCCACCCACACCTCTGGGGGACCCCGGGACCTGCAAACCTGAGCAGCACGGACTCTCCAGAGGTGCTGGGGTGACGGTAACTTTCCGCTTCTATTTTACGAGCTTTGCACACCCAGCACGGACTCTTACCATCAGTGATGGCGCAGCGACCCTGGCGGCTGCAACCCCCTCGGGCATCACCTTGTTGGCCCTCTCCCCTCCTGACGACACCTGTCCTATGCAGGAGCTACCGCCACCCCCAGGTCACCGATGAAGAAGCTGAGTGCAGGAGAGCCGAACCGCCCTGCCCGCACCGCGAGCCCCGACGGGAGTCCTTCCAGAGCCCCGGCCCCCGTAGGTTGCGAAAGCCACCTAGATTGCGGCACACCCACCAGCAGCCGCCAGCAAGGCCGCTCGGTGGTTTGCAATTGGCCCCGAAGCCGAGGCGGCTGAAGCCTCCGGAAGGTGAGGGGCAGGCGCGAGGGCCGCATTACCTTCCCCAGCTTCGCCTTCTGCCGTCTCTCCTCCATCCTTCCCTTCAGCGTCTCCACATCCTCCTTGGTGCCATTGAGCACGATGACGTCGTCTTCCTGGAAGGCAGCCCCGCACTGGAGAGGGCAGGAAACAGGACATTCCGTCACCACGCGGAGGGCAGCTACCCCTGAGACCCTCACCCTTGCCCAACCACCGCTCTGCAAACCCCCGGCAAATTCCTGGAGTGTTCTGCCTGTATCTCAGCTTAGCCAGCTTTTGAGTCAAGCTCTGCTTTGCCAAGTTCTGCGTGTGGAGCTAGCGTGGCAGGCCCAGGGGGGCCGGCTCTGAAAGGGCCTGCCTGCAGGCCAGCCTCCCTCTAGTCTCTGGCGTCTGCGAATCTGGATTTCGGGAGGGCTCCCAGCATTTTCTGTGTCGGGCCACTTGCCACACAGGTCTCCCCACCGGACCTCTACGTCCTAGAGGGACCGGACCTCCAGGTGTGCAGGAGGAGGGCCCCGTACACAGCCCCTAGCACTTGGGGGCGTTCGGGAAAAGCCCGTGTAAGGAATCATCAGCCACATTTATGCAGCACCTGCTGGCTTGTCTCACGACGACTGACTTCACGAGAGCCTGTGATGTGCCGCTCGCCGCCGAACCCGGCCTGGACGGGAAGCGGCCCGCAGAGCTCCCCTTCCAGGCGGAGCCGAGGGCTGTGAACCCGACCTTGCGTCAGAATCTCCAGGCCTCATGGGACCCCGGGCCGGTGTCCGACTCGGGGTCTAGGGTGGGGCCCAGGAACCTGCATTTCTCATGTCTTCTCAGGTGATGCGGACGCTGCCTGTGGGGAACCCTGCTTTGGGCAGCCTGCTCTGGAGTCCGGGAACAGGGCCAGTGAGGGGAGTGGGCTCAGTCCCAGCAGGAAGCGGGGGCGGGGAGACCCGTCTGGGGGCACAGGCTGCTGCCCATTGTTATTGCCACAGGGGGTCTGCCTGGGGAGCCCGCCCTGCTCAGGGAAGGATCCTGGCCAGCGTCTGTTTGGTGGCGTCTTCCTCTTCGTGTGGGTCCCAGGCAGAGACACCGGTGGCTTCTCTGGGCCTCGGTTACCTCCTCCGCTAAATGGGGAGTAAAACGGGCTCCCGGCGCGGTCCCGGCTGGGGCAAGACTTCAGGGTGACCACGCAGGGGATTCAGCACAGGGCCGGGCACCCACCGGTCGACCAGCGTCGGCCGCCGCGGCCAGTGCGCGTCTTCCCGTGGGAGAGATGCCCGCACCAGCACAGGCCCTTCTCCGGGACACATGTCCGTGTCTCCAACGAGCCTCCCCGGGAGAAACCTCGCACGTGTGTGGCCGCATCTGCTTTGCTGGGGAAGGTGCCCTTTCGCGGAGGGGAGAGCACGGGCTCCTCCCGACTCTGCCTGAGTCTCTGTCCCCTACCGCCTGGCGACACAGCCTTACCGGACCGCCGTACGCGTGAGCCGTGAGCACGACTCAGGGGCTCCTGGAAAGCCTACCCTGCCCGGAACGGGAACCGTGACGGCCCCACGGCACCCAGAATCTCCTACAGAACACATTCTCAGCACGGGACAAGACACGAAGCCCTCTTCCTGAACGCTGCCGAGCCTTTCCCAGCTCCTCCCGACACACGGGAGCCGGCCAGCCCGTGCTGAGCCCTCAGCTGCTGCCCCAGCTCGGTCTTTACTGTGCTGCTCGCCTCCAAAACCACACAGGACCACAGCAGCTCCTTCCCTAGGGGCATCTGGGAGGTGCCACGACTGAAGAGACCCTCCTTTGGCCCACAAGGCGTGCCATCGAGGCCACAGGGAAGCCACACGAACGACACAAGGAGGTGCCGCCAGGGCACCGGGCTGGGACGGCCTCAAAGAACAGGAGCTTGCTTTTCGCCGTCAGTGCAGGGAGGCCTCCAGGCTCTGCAGGACGACCCCCGGGAAGCCCCAACACCGTGGGGGATTTGGGGAGAAGGTTCTCTTGGGGGGGGTCCCCTTCTTGGGTAGGAAATAAAAAGGGATCCTCAGGACCAGAATCAGGCGGCGGATAGGGCCCAGCGGTGTTGGGGCCACAGCGTCAAGAACCCTCCCGAGCGCACACAGGAGGCGAAAGGAGTCCCCATCTGTCCCGCTAGCCTTCCCCCTCCTCCTTCCCCCCTCCAGGCTTGGTGCACCTGCTTTCCACCGTTCCTCGGCAACCCCTTTCCTGGCGTGTTGGCAGTCAACCGTCTCTTTCCTCTACGTGTGACTGGTTGGTTGTCTAGATAGGACTGTGGACCCTGTGCTACATACGTTGTGGTGGGTTGTGCCCCGAGTTGTATCTTTAAAGTTGAATCAGCCACTAACAATAAAAAGTCGGGAGCCTTTCATACGAAACATCTTGCTCTCTCCCAAATTCAAAAGATCCATTAATACCAAACCCATGCTCTCAAGGCCTCAACTGCTGGGACCTGAGCAGGACTGTCCCCTAGAGCCTGGGCACGGGACCCTCCAACTGGCTACAGGTCCTGTCACTTGCTCTTGGGGCATGCCTGACCTTGGCAGGCTTCTGCCTGGCCCCACAAACTTGGGCGATTGGTCTACCCCTTGGGGACAAGTGAACCCAGGGCAGGAAGACTTCCATCCACAGTGGATGTGGCTGTGGCCGTGGCTGTTCTCTGTGGACTGAAGGGTCGAGGGAGGGTCACTTTTGAAAGGGAGGGGAGTTGCAAAGACATAGGTGGCTCAAAGGGACTGACCCTCTCTGCTTATAAAGTAACACACAGTGTAAGTAAAAAAACACCCATATTTTCCTGCAAATGCATTTTTCTATGTGTACAGTTACTACACAGCTGACATCATGCATTTTATTTTTTTTAAGTTTATTTCGAAAGAGAGAGAGAGAGAGAGAGAGAGAGAGAGAGTGCATGCGCAGAGGAGGGCCGGGGGGTGGGGGGGCAGAATCCCAAGTAGGCCCTGCCTTGTCAGTGCAGAGCCCAATGTGGGGCTCGAACTCATGAACTGTGGGATCATGACCCGAGCTGAAATCAAGAGTCAGACGCTTAACTGACTGAGCCACCCAGGCACCCCAATCATGTATTTATCTTAAATTTGCTTCCTTTTATCACTTATAACTTAGGTGTCCAAAAAATGGGGAAAATAGATAAATCATAATGCATTCTCAGAAAGGAGGAGCAGACAATTATTTTAGAGTCTCTGACAACGTAGAAAGTGGTTTATGCTGCAAGAAAAAGACTACAAATTGTGTAACCATATGACCTCCGGATATTACATTTTTTCTAAAGCACTGGGGGAAAAAAGCCAGTAGGAAAGTGCCGCGGAACAGAGGTAGAATGTCGGGTAATGTGCCGCTCTATCTGTGTGTTCAGAAGACGAAAACGGAAGCCGTTCCTCAGTCACTGTCCTTCCAAACGGCATTTGCACTGAGCGACCGATGGCGTGCGTCTCTGGCCCCGAAACCCCACTTGTGGGCCTCGCTTTGTCTCCATCACACAAGCCTGTCTCCCGTAGCAGCACTCTGGGGAGTGTAATAAATGAACGTGTGCCTGTGTGTGCGGACTGACTTTTAAAACAGTGCTTCCCTCTGTCACGCCTGACCGAGTAAATCGAGCTCAAGTGTCTGGACACGGGCCAGGGGAGAAGTAGCTACCGTGTACGATTCCCATCTCGGCGTCCCTGTTTTTGTTTAACGTTTATTTTTCATAGAGCGCAAGCTGGGGAGGGGCAGGGGCGGGGGCAGAGGATCTGAAGCGGGTTCTGTGCTGCCAGCAGAGACGTGGACGCGGGGCTCGAACTCACGAACTTCGAGACCATGACCCGGGTCGAAGCAGACGCCTAACTGAGCCACCCGGGTGCCTTGGCTTCACTCTTGTTGAGAGACCTGCCTGTCTGTGGTGAGCCTGAAGAGACAGCAGCGAGAGAGAGGAGCTCTGAAACCAGAGAAGGGAAAGGGCTTAAGGGCACCGGCATCCAGCAGCGGAGGACGGAGGCGGCACCGACGGCGGCGCGGTGGTACGGCCCCCCCGGAGGAGCCGGAGGACAGGGACGGGGCACAGGCTCGCCTGCGTCCCTGAACTCGGGCCCTCTGGAGAGCGGGGCTGAAACACCGGGATTGTTCCCAACGCTATTCAGGAAGCACCCAAGATTTTTAAGCGACTTTCATTCATCCCTTTAATGAAAAAGGATCGGATGACCAACTTTGGCCTCCTAGTTTTAAAAGCATTTATGGAATCTGACCCACGACTGCCAGGATTCCACCCGGCTTTCAGAACCCCAGCATCACCCTGCGGCCCTTCATCCGGACCAGGTGTTTGTGGCCGTGGTCTCCTGTTTTGTGAGGCAGCGATCCAGTCCTGAAGAAACACTCAGAGAAGCAAACGTGACTCTTTTTCAAGCTACCGGTCAGAATCAACAAGAACAAAATCCTCCAGGGACGAAAGGGTAACGAAACCTGCCAAGCAACTCTGTTCATGTGATTTAAGCGGGAGCCACGGGAGGAGAAGCAACGGACGGAAGAGAAAATCCAGGCTGGGCACGGACACCGCCAGCGTTTGTAGCCCGTGAACATGAGAACGGCTTTTGGTAAACGCTTCGTTAACTACACACAGATCACAAATGGCAGACGCTGAGCAGGTACGATTACTAAAATGTTTTTCCTTGCTTCCTCTGTGGTTTTTTAAAACAGAAATATTGCAATATCAGTAACATTTTTAGGGGCACCTGGCTGGCTCAGTCAGAGCATGCGACTCTTGATCTCAGAGTCATGAGTTCAAGCCCCACGTTGGGTGTGGAACTTAGTTAAAAAAAAAGGAGTACCGGGGCGCCTGGGGGCGCTCCGTCGGTGAAGCGTCCGACTTCGGCTCAGGTCATGATGTCACGGTTTATGGGTTCGAGCCCCACATCAGGCTGTGTGCTGACAGCTCAGAGCCTGGAGCCGCTTCTGATTCTGTGTCTCCCTCGCTTTCTGCCCCTCCCCTCCTTGTGCTCGGTCTCTGTCTCTCGAAAATAAATGAATGTTAAAAAGTATTGGTAATATTTTCATTTTTATTTTTTGAGAGAGTGTGCACACGAGCGAGCGGGGGAGAGGGTCAGAGGAGAGAGAGAGAGAAACCCAAGCAGGCTCTACGCTCACAGTGAGGAGCCCGACCCAGGGCTCGATCTCACAACTGTGAGATCATGACCTGAGCCAAAATCAAGAGCTGGACGCTCAACTGACTGAGTCCCCCAGGCGCCCCCAGTCATATTTGCAAATGCAGACGTAGCAGGCATCTTTTTCTCTCAAACAGTCCTTACTCTTCGTTTCAGCCCAAGACAGCAGAAGTGGGGTCTTTTCAAGGATGCGATTAGAGTTTTAAATTTAAAATGCCACCATCTGTTCTTTCCTCACACGGGAGACAATAACTAAGTCGGCCTCAAGGCCACGTCCAAACGCTCAGGCCTCATTTTGAGCCCAAACATATTAATGTTATTTCTGTTGTAGTTTTGAGTCGGGTGCCCTGAAATGGACTTTTCCTCTTTGTATCAAAGCGGCTGGAAAATGTACGCATGTTGTGACTAGGACATCTATGTTACTGGCCAGTAGGACAGTGTTCAAATTCAAAGTTACTCTGCTATTGTAAGTTGAAATAGTTTAAGAAAACCTAATGTTCTAACTTGGGTGTTGGGCATCATTCTGAGCCCAGAGACAACAAAAATAACGGATACCAAATTTTTACTGCTGTGGCTAGAGTGACATTTTAAAGACAAACTTGCAGTAAATGGAGAGTGCTGGCAGGCGTGGTCTTGGGGGTCAACACTAAGCACCCCAGTCCTGCTCAAGCCGAGTACCTCCCCCAGCCAGGCTCAGTGGGGGCTCCATCTATCTGCTCCCGACCCCCGTCCCGGTGTTCCTATGGGACCGCATCGTGAGTCCAGCAAATGGAGATTAAATCATTTAATCTGGGTAAGCTAATGTAAGTGCTCTAAAACAGTAATATTCTAGAACATACAGCAAAATATTTTCAGTTCATCTTTAAACATGCCCATTCATTATGTTTACCCACAGAAATTATCTCTGTAAAACAAAAACAAAACTAAAAGTTCGTTTATACAGGATGTCAACTCCCCTAAAAAGTCTTTCCTATTATTTTTTTAATGTGTATTTATTTTTGAGAGAGAGAGAGAGAGGGAGAGAGAGAGAGAGACAGCGAGTGAGCAGGGGAGGGGCAGAGAGAGAGGGAGACAGAATCCAAAGCAGGCTCCAGGCTCTGAGCTGTCAGCAACAGAGTCCAATGTAGGGCTCAAACTCACGAACTGTGAGATCATGACCTGAGCTGAAGTCGACCCTCAACCGACCGAGCCACCCAGGCGCCCCCTGCTCCCCGGAAAAGTCTTTATAATAAATTAGATCCGTCCTAACAAATTCAAAATGACTGCCCTTAAAGAAAGCGTTCAGTGGAAACTCACGATACCGAACCCGTGCTGCTGACTTTTGTTTCTGGCTGTTAAGGCTCGCTGTGGGGTGGGGAAGGGGGGACTGTGGATGGATGAAGAAAAGAAGAAAAAAATGTACACACCTGGTCTAATAATTAAGGCAGTAACGTGTTCTGAAATAATTTCTCGGACGTATTCTATGCTCAGACAAAAACATAAAAAGCCACACAATTCCATTCTGAGAACTAGAAGCAAATCATCTGTCACTATGTGGAGTCTAGCATTCTATAAGGGAAAACAATTTAAACGCCATCCTTAACCACAACTTTGGTAACGATTTCTACTGGGAGAGACTCTCCACTATCCCTTGGACGTCGTGTGTCTTCAGTGAGCTCAATGCGTGACCTTCACCAACATCGTGCCTGGTGTGGAGGCTACTTCGCTCTGCTTTGCACTGAGCACGTTGGGCACACACTGCCCACCGCAGGCTCTGGCGACGGGGGCTGAAGGATTTCAGGGAACGTGAGGCCCAGGGAAGAGAATGTACGTGACCGACAGAACGTTCCGTCGCACGCACAAATTAGTAAGTTTAGCAACCATCTGTGACTTCGGTAACACGTGAGCAAACAGGATACTGGAGCACTAAAAATGGGTCTGGTCCAAGAACCTTCCTGTCTGCTCCATAACACCCAAGGATAGCTACCCCTCTTTCTTAAAGCCTTTGAAATGAATAAACATCTTAAATATAACTTTGTGTGGACGAAAAAAACGGCTCGGAAATCAGCAAGACTGCGCTTTTTATCTTTTCTTTATTTTTATTTATTTATTTAAAAAAAAATTTTTTTTTCAACGTTTATTTATTTTTGCGACAGAGAGAGACAGAGCATGAACGGGGGAGGGGCAGAGAGAGAGGGAGACACAGAACCGGAAACAGGCTCCAGGCTCTGAGCCATCAGCCCAGAGCCTGACGCGGGGCTCGAACTCCCGGACCGCGAGATCGTGACCTGGCTGAAGTCGGATGCTTAACCGACTGCGCCACCCAGGCGCCCCAAGACTGCGCTTTTTTTTTTTTTTTAATTTTTTTTTTTTTCAACGTTTATTTATTTTTGGGACAGAGAGAGACAGAGCATGAACGGGGGAGGGGCAGAGAGAGAGGGAGACACAGAATCGGAAACAGGCTCCAGGCTCTGAGCCATCAGCCCAGAGCCCGGCGCGGGGCTCAAACTCACGCGAGATCACTCGAGATCTCGCGAGATCGTGAACTCCCGGACCGCGAGATCGTGACCTGGCTGAAGTCGGACGCTTAACCGACTGCGCCACCCAGGCGCCCCAAGACTGCGCTTTTTAATGAGCTCGTGTTCCCCACGGTTGAGAACCACCACTTGCGTGTCTTGGAAATGAGTTCGGTGGGAGAAGAGTCGCGTGATAACAATTCCATTTTCATTATGGCAACAAAAGCGGACTTCACATTAGAGACAGAACCGTCACAAGTCGCCAAGAATCAAGGCCGGGACACGTCCACCACGCTGACAACGGGCACACCCCCAGTGTACAGAGGAAACGCCGGCACGCCCCAAGAGGTGACAGAGGTGACGGGGATTTCCGGGGTCCCCGCTGGATGCTGGTTAGAGCCACGGCAGGAGCCACGGCAGTGGGGGCTCCAGGGCCTTCATCTGGGAGGCCGGTCGGACTGCCTTTAAGAGCTTGTGGTGAAGCAGTGACAACGGAGCTCATCTGCCGGGGACCCTGGTCCCCGTAGCACGTGGCACCTAGGGCACAGCGGTTTCTCAATCCCAGAGGGAACGCGAGCGGGAAGGCGGATCTACCCGGGCATCCGTGAGCACGGCACTAACACCGGGAGGTAGGAAGGCGGCGGACGAACACAGCCCAGCCCGCGTCCCTGTCTCTGCAGAGGGGACATACATAAACCGCTTAGCCCAGGTATCGCCCGAAGGACAAGGGATTCCACGCGGGACCTGTCTTCATTCAATTATCATAAACGACTGGAAAACTCTAATTCCCTGTGGCAGAGCCATGGTTTACACGGGGTGTAATCTGTCAGTGGAGTGAGGCCAACAACATTTCTATGATGAAACCAGAATGTTTTACTTTAACCACAAGCCTAGAAACAAAGCCAAAGATGACAAGCCAGAAAACCTCCAAAACCTCCTCTCCATACTAAATGTAATAAACTATGGCACGTGGTTTCCCTTTAACCAAAAAAAAATTTTATTTTATTTTTTTTAGAGACAGAGTGCAAGTGGGGGAGAGGGGCAGAAGGAGAGAGAGGGAGAGAAAGAGAGACAGAGAATCTCAAGCAGGCTCTATGCTCAGTGAGGAGCCCGACATGGGGTCAATCCCATGATCCCCTTGGGATCATGACCTGAGCTGCAATCAAGAGTCGGATGCTGACCCAGGCACCCCTAACCAAAATTATTAAAAGCAGGCAAAAGCTTTGATTTTATTTCAAGAAGGTATTTCCTCCCTAGTGAATTTCTCCTTTTATGATACAGGTTTTGTTTAGAGGCCAGATATGAAATGTGTCAATTACAGTGAATAGAGTATTATATAATTTATAATATATAATTATATAATTTATAATACTGTATTATATAATTTATAAAAATGACTTCAAAATTACATCATAAGGTTTCACGTTTGGGGCAATCAACAAACATTTACCAAACTGGCACAAAAAACTTGGCATATTTGGGCAGTGGCTCCTTTTTATTTTTGAAGCAGGATGGGTGAAAAAGAAAACCACAGGGAAAATAAGTACATTCTTTAAATTCACAGTCCACAATCAGCATTTACAATTTTAGCTCAAAGTTTAAGAGAAAGATAGCTCAAAATGCTGCCTAGTCACTGCTTTATCCCAATGGCATGTGAAATAATGATGTGGAAGGGAAGGGACTAGTGTCCAATCTGAGACAAAACACTGCTCAAAAGCAAATGGGCTTTTTAAAAAACAGAAAAAACAGCAATAGGCAGAGATATGACTTTTTATGGAAATCAGGAGCCAGGATTTATAAGCAAGAAAAAAATAGTTACTGATAATGTCGACATCTTACATGATCAGTCTTCTCCCTAAATTCAAAAGGATGTTCCCTGCATGCACTATTAATTAATAAAAAAATAATTAATCAAAACGCCTTGGGTCACCTTTGTTCCTATTAAACCTATTCGTGCATTTCTACGGGACCCCAGAAAGGCAACTAGATTATTACCAAATAATTTTATCAGGTAAACACATCTTGTTTTTAATCAAGGAAGCCTTCTCTAAAAAATTCATAAACTCGTTTCAACAAATCAAATTCTGTGATGAACAAATTCTCTTGATATATTGCTTCCTTTACTGGAAAGAATTATAAAATGATACAGGATAACAGCATAAAATGAAGTCTGCATGACGTAGAACAGGACAGTATTCACGTCCAAAGTAAGTATTTGAGATTTTTTTTAACCTGCCAACGTTAAGGGCAGTAACACATGAAAACATGCTCAACATCCTGAGACATCAGGGAAATGCAAAGTGAAACCACAGTGAATCGGCACCGTATACCTGTCAGAATGGTTAAAATGAATAAATCTGACCACGCCAAGCATGGGCGAGGATACAGAGCTGCTGGAGCTCCCCCACTGCCGTGGGCAAGTGAAACAGCACAACCACTCTGGACAGCAGTCGGCAGTTCCACTCTTAGGTATCTGCCCCCAGAGAAGCAAAAACGCAGGTCCTGTTAACATCACCCCGAAAGCCTGCTGATTTAACATTCCAGAAGTTTCTACCAAGGGCTATTTTTGTAAAACTGCCATTGCTCCTAATTTAGAATTGTGTTTAAAAGGAAGAGAACATCCTTCCACTAATCACCCTAATGTGCCAAAAGAAAGCCTTAATCAAGCAACCTCGTAATTATGAGGCTGCTGAAGCAGTCATCAGGATTTTCTGTGAAGTCAGTAAATGTGAAGAGATCCACAGTAGCGTTATAAACAGCTACTCACCGAGTGCCGCGTGTGGCCTGAGTCCCTCCAGGATGGCTGTACTCAGTTCTGACATCATGTTACGTACGGGTGAATACGCGTGGCCAATAAACCCAAGAACCACAGCAGATCTTTTACTTTTGTAAACCACGTTTTGTGGCTACCTTTTCAGTTTTCCCAAAGGCTGATATATTTCAATCATCTGAACGCACTGCTGTTAATTCTGCGTCAGCAAAAGTCACCTAACCAGCAACCATTACATTTTGGTACTAAGGACTATCCCTTTTGGAAGAGTTATTGAAACACAGAAACAAAACGTCCGCACAAAGACTCGCGCACGAAAGCTTATGGCACCTCGTCATATCCCAACACTGGGAGCAATTCCGTGTCCTTCCACAGATGAACAGATAAACGGACTGTCGCCTGCCCACGGGACAGCATACTGCACAGCAATAAGGAGGAAAGAACGGTCACAAATCTAATGAGCTGCATGAAATCTCAAAATCATTACCCAAAGTGAAAAGAGGCAAAAAGTACAGTCTACAACTCTGTTTATATGGTTCCAGACCACGCAGCTGACGTACAGAGACAGAGAGGGCACAGAGACTGCCCAGAGACAGGGTGCAAGGCGGATGGAGTGGAAGGGGCACAAGAAATCTCGGGGGGGGGGGCGGGGGGGGACATGTGTCCTGGCGATAGTGGTGATGGTTTCGCGGGCACGTACGTCTACAAAGCTGAGCACACTTGGTGCTTTAAATACGTGTACTTCGGCAAAGCGGCAGGCTGGGGGAGAGTTGTGCCACCCTGAATCTATCTGTTGTTCTCCTAGGAAGCCTAGAGGGAAAGAAATTCAAGCGGTGGTGATAAGAAGGCACCTGGAGCTGAAGACATGAGCCAGCTGCGGGCCACGAAGCCCGGACTCCTCGTGTGCACAGCTGTGTGCGTGTGCGTTTTTCTTTATTTAAGGGATCCACCTCCGGAGGAACCAGAGGAGTCCACCTATCCAGCAGCGGTGGAATGTGGCTTTTATCCAGATGAACTGTGTTCAGCTTTATTTGAAGGGAAAGAGGCCGCCCCCCAAATTGCAACTTTTTGTAAAAACCCTCATGGTTCTCAAATACTTGCTCCCTTGCGCACACCAGGAAACTGCTCCAGGATTTCCCAGGAGGTGCATCTCATAACCAGACCCTTGTCTGCAGAAGAGGGCAATTTCTCTTTGGCATATATCGTAACTACTCACAAGGACCTGGCTGTGTTTGTGCAGCTGCTCAGGTCTATTTATGTGCCTCAAAACCTTTACTGTATTCATGTGGACAAAAAGGCCCCCAAGAAGTATAAGAGTGCTGTGCAAACCCTGGTGAACTGTTTTGAAAATATTTTTATTTCATCAAAGAGAGGAAGAGTGGCTCACACTGGCTTTACAAGACTGCAGGCAGACCTTACTTGTATGAGAGATCTGGTCCGTTCCAAATTTCAGTGGAACTATGTCCTTAACCTTTGTGGACACGACTTTCCAATCAAAACCAACAAAGAAATCATACGCTACATCAGGAGCAAATGGACTGATAAAAACATCACTCCTGGAGTAATGCAACCACCACACGTTGCATCCGAGACAAGTGGAAGTCGTCTTGAATTCACCCCTGAAGGAAGTACCTACGGATCTCCAAACAGGAGATTCAAAGATGAACCACCCCATAACTTAACAATTTATTTTGGAAGCGCTTACTACGTACTAACGAGGAAGTTTGTAGAATTTGTACTGACGGACATCCGCGCAAAAGACCTGCTCCAGTGGTCCAGAGACATCCAGAGCCCAGAACAGCATTACTGGGTGACTCTGAACCGACTGAAAGGTAAGAACGTCCAGCGATACAGCGTCTGTTCAGATCAGAGGCAACAACAGATGCTTATTCGTAAGTGGAAATTGTATTTCACGATTTACCATGGCTTGGTGAAGAGCTCTACGTTTTGCAAGACCTCTTCCACTTCGGGGAGTACGGGAGGGTCTTTAGGGGTCTCAGGTTTGCTGAGAGACAGCCACGCGCCCAACCAGCCCGGCTGCTTTTGTTCCCTCTCCAGAAAGAAGTATGACCAATATCTGAGCACAAATCTTCAGAAACTCCTTCATTTCTTCATTCACTTACTAAATACCGCTGGGTACCTACGAGGGCCAGACATTGTGCTAGGGGCGCTTTTAAGAATGGAAAACATTAGGGGTGCCTGGGTGGCTCAGTAGGTTGAGCATCCGACTTCAGGTCATGATCTCATGCGTGGTTCGTGAGTTCGAGTCCCATGTCGGACCCTCTGCTGTTAGCACAGAGCCCGCTTCGGATCCTCTGTCCCCCTCTCTGCCCCTCCCCGACCTGTGCTCTCTCAAAAATAAACATTAAAGAAAAAGAATGGAAAACATTAAAAGTAGTAATTTTGGGGGTGGCAAACATGATACCTCAGGTAGGTTTTCTGAGAGAGGGAGTCTGATGTCCTCCCTTAAGTGGACTTACTTTCTCTTTGTATAAAGTTGATGTGGCTTCAAGTCTGAATGGTAATAATAGGTCCAGATCACCGTGCAAACACTGAATCCAGCAGAAATCGATTAGGATCTTAGTTTAATCGCTCCTATCCACTGAAAATCCTATTTTCACCTCCCCTCAGAGGGCTGTTATGGAGAAACCCAACATCATCATGCCAAGGGCGCACTAGGTGCGCTCAGGAAGTTACCAGGGATGGAGACGGGGATGAAAACGAAAGCCAGAACACAAGACCTTGGCCACGGCCGCCGCCCGCCCCCAAAGTGTAGCCTTTCAGCAGATGACAAGCAAGCACTTGAAGCAGGGTTGGACTTCCCTCCACCTTTCTCCCACTATCACATCTGGGGTGGGGGGAGCACGGCCAGGAAGAGCTGGCACCCTAGAGCCGAGCAGCTGCCTGCCCGCTGTAATGCTCGTTCTGTTTCCCCCTAGATGCCCCGGGAGCCACACCTGACGCTGGCTGGGAAGGAGACATTCGAGCCATTAAATGGAGGAACGAGGAGGGAAGTGTTCACGACGGATGTAAAGGTAAAACTCGAACCAAAGCAAAAGCAAAAGCCTTCCAATTTTATGAAAACTATACAACTGCTGCCTGGATGACATCGGGAGACGATCATTAGCAGAAGTAGTGAAGGGATTCGTGAGTTTGAAATTACATGGGGCAATTTTTTTTTAAACTTCTTATTTATAATATCTAGAGAGAAAAGCTCACAAATCGTTAAGTACTTGGGTTGATAAATTTTCACAAAGTGAACACACAACTCGGCTGCAACTTTACAAGTTTTAAGATAAAAATACACAAGCTGGCGGGTTTCTTCCACCTGCCCCTAGAACTCAAACTTAAACATTTATTTTAAAAAAGCTCTGTGTCTCCCTGGACCTCTACCAGAGCAGACAAGTGAGAAATGCAGGCGATCGATCGATCGTTCCAGAGCTCAGAGGTTGGCAGCAAACTCTTGCTGAGGGGAAGGTCTTTCTGCTTTGCCCTCAGGAGACTCTCCCTGGGAGCTGTGACTTCTTTTGCCCCTTTGTCTGGTGTCCCGGTGGTTTTAGTTACCAGGACAATACAGAACAGACTTGGGGTGGGGACGTCAGTGTCCCTCTTTGGTGAAAAGGCTGGAAGAGCAGCAGCTGACTGCAGACTCAGGCACAGCCACTGGGAGAAAATGCCTAGGGAGTGGGAGACCCAGAACCGGCCTCTGGTCCTGCCATTCACGCCTACTCTCCCCACCGCTCCCCCCCCCCCCCGCGGCCCAGGGTGAGATGGCTGAGAGGAGCAGAGGTGACGGGAGAACAGTCACAGCACCACGCGGACAAGTCCGGTAGGGAGAGGTGTGAACGCTCTGGGAGCCCATGAGGAAAGAAAAACAAGGTGTCTGATCTTTACGGGGCCGCAAACTGTGCTGGACAGAGAAGGCAGGAAGAGCGGGGCAGACTGTGTGCAGGTGGCTGGGGCACAGCATCCTCTCTCCCAGGCTTGTGGCCTGGCCTTTCTGTCTACACACAGCTTCCCAACCACCACAGAAAATACCGCACAGACGCAACCACTGATTTTAATGGTGCGTCTCGGCGTGGCCCCTCGGGCTTGAGTCACAGAAGATCAGAAATACAAAATCAACCAGGTTCACCCAGTTTCCCAGCCGTTTAAAGGACTGATCTCAAAGAAACAGGTTGTAGACAAATTAAAAAATGTAAAACCCAATACCAGAGAATAACTCAAAGACCAGCAACTCCCGGGGCCATGTACACAGCCACTCTCCTCACAGGTACCAGGTCGGAAGGGCTGGAATAATTTTCTAGTGTTTTCAATAAATAGTTTAGCCATGATTCAATTAGGGGGCTCTTCACACAATAAGAAGGTGACAGTTACACAGGCTGAGAAGCAACCCTGGCCTTTCTTTAGAAAGCAGGGCTCACTGCCATTACACACTGGGGTCGACAAGACCGGTGAATAAATGCTCAGGAAAGGCCGGGGTTGGGGCTCAGATGCTTCCTGAAAACATGATTCACTCACAGAGTAAGAAGTCATGAAGGGTGGCTGCTATCAATAACACAGTCATGACTTAGAATTCTTATAACGACACCCTGAATATTTCAATATTCTGTAAATCTTAACAAAAATCACCGTTGCCCCAAAGCGAACACTTCAGCAAGTTCTTGCCGTTGCTCACTTCAGACTGCAAACTGTCCACTAGGAAAGCAGCGAGACAAGTGGCCGCCAAGAGTCAGCCCCCGCCTTAGGCCGAGCCCCGGCAGTGACCGGGGTAGAACCTTCCGGAGCCCTGCGCTGGGCCCGCAGTCAATCCTCACAATGACTCCCAGGCACTCACTATCGTATTCACGCCTCACAGATGAGGAACCCCAGGCTCAGAGAAGTGAGGTCACCCCCAGTGTCACAGGAAGCAGCACAGGAAGTGGCAGAGCTGGGTCTCTAAGCAGGTGCAGCTGTCTGCTGCCCCTCCAGTGGACGAGCATGCACAGAGTGACGGTCGTCCTGCTGTCACCAGCAACAAAGAGTTTTGTTTACTTGTAATCACCCAAACGGCATGAACCCAACTCTGAGGACCTTCCACAGGCCTGTGCCCCCTTCCTGGCTCACATTCACGTGCATATACAGTAGAGACCATCCAGCTACCACCGAGGTGCAGCTGATTCTTTTTTCACTACGTCCTACGCTGTTCACGCAGCTTGTCTCCACAGTCGTACTTTTCACCTGGTTCGGTGTAATTCTATTGAGAGTCTGTGACACTGTGCCAAGAACGTCTACCAGTGAGAAAGATGTCAGCCGTGACAAGAGCCGCCGCTTACAGAGTGCTTACTCTGCTTGGCCCCTTACTAGATGAATGCGTGCTCACTGGGGGAAGGTTCTTTCCACCTTGTTCCAGTCTTACAAACAGCACTGGACGGTTCTACGCGTGCAGTTCCGCCCCTTTTCTGTACTTCCCTCCGATGGGCTTTCAGGAGTAGGATCGATGGGCTGGCGTGGACAGAAAAGCAGGGCGAGCTGAGCAGAGAGCAAGGTCTCCAAAGTGGATCGACCTCTGCCTCACACGCAGACCGAGCACTCACTCCTCTGCGAACCGGAGGTGGTAACGAAGCACCTTGCAGCACTGGCCAGGGGGTTAACAGAGAAAGAAGGAAGAGCTGAGTGCAGCGTCAGGCACCTGACGTGTGCTGCCGAGTTCGTCGCGAAGGAACCCAGCACTGGAGTCGACCCATGATTCCAATTTTAATGACTTCTATCTGTATCAAACGCTCACTCTGCACGGGCAAGAGAGGGCCGAAGCAACGCCACGTTAACACCGACGCAATCCCTGCAACCTCCCCACAACCAAGGAAAACAAACGTTCGTGGGGCCCAGTTCAGAATTTAGACTTGGCCCGGCAAATGCATGCTAAGACGTCTCCCCTGTGCTCGTGACTAACGAACATTCCACAGTGTCCCCTTAAACAAAGTAGCCGTTAAACAGAAAGAATGAAAGCGTCCCTGCCGCCACAGATTCAAAACCCAACCCAGAAGCCCCAATCAGAGCAATCGCAGAGATCATGTTTAGTCTGACCTCCCGTGAAGCAGGGGCCTTCCCGATGACCTTGGAAGAGCATCACTTTTTGGTGTGAACGTAAACTGTGCTTCTTTCTACAGGGCGCTACGTCCACGAGAGCTGCGTGTATGGACCAGGAGACCTGCCGTGGATCATTCGGTCGCCTTCTCTGTTTGCCAGCAAAGTGGACTCGACAGACCCCCTGGTGGTCACGTGCCTGGAGAGGCGGCACAGGCTCCAGGCGCTGCGGCAGGCAGAGGTCCCTGCAGAGCCACACTGGCGCTTTCAACAGGAGAGTCATTTTAACACGACACGGAGCCGCTGAGCTGGACATTTGGAAGCGTCTGTGCTCTTACTGGCATCGCCATGTCCCTGACTTGTGATAAGAGAACACTAACCAAAGAAGAAAGAATGAGAACTGGTTCCTTGGTACAAGCTAGCCCTAAAGTGAACTCAGAGATACGCTATTGACAAGACTTTCCTATAAATCACAGGCCGCTCTTACGGCTTCGAGGAAGAAATCACGAGAGGAAAGGTATTGCTCAAGGTACCGCTGGGGGCTCCTGGATCAGCCAAGTGAGGTCGGACTGCCTCAGTAAATAGCTGCTGCAAATCGAAGCCTCGAGTTAGAATAAAAACAGATCTTGCTTTGAAGATATTACCGTGTATGAGATTCTAGTCAAGAGCCAACTCTCACTGAAAACAAAACTCTGCTGATCTAAAACAGTGCTCTTTGGCTGGGAACCATGTAACTTTGTTCTGGTAATCCTAGAAAAATACAGAAGAGTCCACTTCTTTTGGGTAAAACGAAACTAATCCAGAGCTGAAGCACACTTTCTTAAAAAGGATGCTATAAGCTTCTGGAGTCAAGAGGCATTAATCGTACCTTCTGCCCTGGTGGGTACGTACTACGTCTGGTCTGACACCAACCACAACCACAGGGGGCTTTGGGGCATTTGAAATGTGGAGAGTATGCTTGATTAAGTGACTTTTTGTCTTTATTTAACTTACAAAATTTTAATAAACTGAAATTTTAATAGTCACATGTGGCTGGTGGTTTCCACATTGAACAACATAGGTCAAAGGTGGGAATGATCTTAATTCTCCCTACTCAACAGACTCGGGTCTCTAAAGAGTCCATAACTTTTTCATTGTCCTGTTGAGGATTTTCTGTATATTCTCTTTCTCTAAAAGAGTTCATGGCATTGTACAAGACTGAAAACGTGCAACCATTAAGTGGCACCACATAAAACAACTAAAATAAAGAAGACACTAAAGAAATAAATGTATAATTCAAAGGCAAAGTCTAAAGCCTCGGGAAACTGAAGCTTTGCAATGAAACGAAATCAAATCTACTTAGTCAATGAAAATAGCCCTTGGAAAGCACGAAGCTAGATAGAAGGAAAAGAGCCTTCGAAAGCACAAATCAAATGTAACTAACCACAGAACATTAACATCACCATTTCAACAAACATTTCTTCCACCTCGACGCCTAATTCCAAGGAAAGCACATGCTGAAAATGTTAAGACTGTCAAAGACAAGGCCACCAAGAGCCCCACGACAGCACAGTTCTGCTTTTCTACACGTTTTTTCTACACAGGGCTCACGAGTGGTACCAACCAGCTACGTTCTGACTGCCTGTTCAGAAAGCTCAAATTCACCACGACGGTGTCCCTGTATTTTAGAACAACTCACTAACAAGTGCAAAACCCAGTTTTAGGGGCACCTGGGTGGCTCAGTCGGTTGAGCGTCTGACTTCGGCTCGGGTCATGATCTCGCGGTTCGTGGGTTCGAGTCCCGCGTCGGGCTCTGTGCTGACAGCTGGGAGCCTGGAGCCTGCTTCGGATTCTGTGTCTCCCTGTCTCTCTACCCCTCCCCCGCTCATGCTTGGTCTCTCTCTCTCTCTCTCTCTCTCTCTCAAAAATAAACATTCAAGAAAAATTAAAAAAAAAAAAACAAACCATTTTTAAAAAAGCTGGTATCTTTCCAAGTCACTTGAAACATGAGCCTACCTTGATTTCCCTTCAATGTCCGTTCACGGCATGGTCACATGACTACGAGTGGGTCCAATACAGGCGTCTACTTAAGAGATCTGCTATGAGGAGGAAGCACTTAGAATTCTAATGTCTGACATGTCTCACAGACGAGGAAACTGAGGCACGGGGCAACGATGGGACTTTCCAGGAGCACACGGCTAAGCAAGGGCAGCTGGGACTTGGACCCAAGCAGGCAGTCTGGCCCCACAGTCCAAGCCCTTACTGCACTACCTCACCTCGTACAAAGACACGACGCACTCAAACACAGAGCCGCCCTCAAAGGACCAGACGTAACAGACGCCGCTACCTCAACAACTTACTCGAGTAACAGATCAAGTAATAATAATACAAGTAACTCAAAGGCACGGGGGAACGCAGCAGCGGGAGGCTCAGGGAGGGACAGGCTGGGTCGTAGTGGCATGCTAGGGGAAGCGCTGGGAGCGAGTGGAGGCTGACAGGCAGGCAGCCACCAAGGCTGGGCCAGGCTGGCCAGGCCAACATGAAGCAGCAGCCTCCGCTAGCGTTAGAACCAACCAGAAACTGCTGTCACTTAGAGTCAGACTCTTACTGCATTCGTTTGTTAAGAACACAATCCAATCACAAGCAAAAAATGTCTGAATTATGCTGCTACAGACTGTGTCTTAAAGGTGATGCATTAATAGGGATCTTGAGATCATTTCTCTTTCCAGGAGTAGAATCTTCTTGCTAATATGTAGATTCTACCGTTCAATTTTCTATTAGATTTTTCTTATACGTGAAAAAGTTCAAGGCGGCCTGTGATATCTATCATGCGGTTCCCTGAGGCTTAATACTTCTGAAGCCCATGAAGATGGCAGAGAGCTCACCCTAAGGAGGCCAGAGCCTGAAAAAAAAAAAAAATCAACATCTGCAGACCACTTTTGAAGATACCCCTTCCCTAACATTTTCTCCCCTCTCCGTCCCACCTCTCCATGGAAGGACAGCGAAAGAAGGGCACCTGGCTGGCTCAGTCGGTGGAATACGCGACTCTTGATCCCAGGGTCTTGAGTCCAAGCCCCGTGTCAAGCGTAGAGCTTACTTAAAAATAATAATTAAAAAAAAAAAAAAGAACCAGCGTAAGTTTTTCTTCCACTTCTGGCTTCACAATATGCACAGCACCCCACTCACCTACCACAAAGGCTAAATAAATGAAGCCAGAAAATGGCCAGTCAAATGGTCCTCATCACACCTCCGACATCTAAAGTGGGGATTCTCAAACCTCACTGTGCACGCAAATCCCCAGGGCATCTAGTGGAAATGCAGATTTTGATTCCACAGGTCTGGGGAGGGATCCACCGGTCTGGGCCTGCGTCGCTTAAAAAGAGAAAAACAAAAACCTCCCAGGTGATGCCAATATGGCAGGACCACGGATCATGCTCTGAGTAACGAGCACAGAGTGTATTTTACAAACTGTAATTACTCCAATGTGTTTCTCCTTATTACAAGAAGGGAAGAACACAGTGGGGAATACAATTAGGTTTCTGGCTACTGACTTGTTTACAGTGAAAACAAACAAAACAACCTAGCAACTACCCCTCTTCGGACCCTGCTGGCGGAAATCGAGTGTGCACTCCGTGCGTTTCAGAGCACAGAAGCAGAGCTGTCTCAAACCCTCGGGTCTCCTCTAGCAGATCGAAAAACCAACCGTGAGCGAAACTACCGAGTGAAGCGTAGAGAAAACGTCAACCCTGAAGATCCCGAGGGCCTCCCTGCCATCGTTCTTATGACACCGGTTTCTCTAAATTTCAGACGTTATTTTAAAAAAGGAAAATATCTGTTTCAGCCTCGGACGCTGTCACTTTATCTCCCTTTGCTGGCGTTTCCACGACGTGCTGTGGCTGGAACCCCTCCATCATTCTTCCTGTTGGCACTCGGGCAGAAAGTGCTGGTGTTCCCTTGTCCCTGGGCATCCAGCTGGGCCACCTTCCCCGGGCTTCCCTGCCGTTGTCAGGTGTGGTCACAGGCAGCGGAGGTGATGAGTGCCACTTCCGGGCCTGGGCCGAGAAAACCTCCTACGCTGGGTGCTCCCTCCGCTGCTCCCGTCAATGGGACGCAGCACATTCCCAAACCCAGACGAGGTCTGAGCCGTAAGACAGCAGGAGCCTGAACCTTGACTCTGCCCTGGATAAGAGCTGCCGAACCAGGAACTTTTGCTGTATTAGCCACTGGAACTTGAGGGCTGTCCGTCTTAGCGGTCAGCCAATCTTGATGGACATACTTAGTATCACTGAACTTCGGAGACTTTAAATTACAAGTATGAGCTCGATTCCTGGAAACAGTACACAAATGTGTCATTCAATTTAATATTTTATTTTTAATTTTTTTTTAATGTTTGATTTTGAGAGAAAGAGAGAGATGAGTGGGGGAGGGGCAGAGAGAGAGAGAGAGGGAGACAGAATCTGAAACAGGCTCCAGGCTCTGAGCTGAGTGGTCAGCACAGAGCCTGACGCGGGGCTCCAACCCACAAACCGTGAGATCATGACCTGAGCCGAAGTCGGACGCTTAACCGACTGAACCACCCCGGCGCCCCTCAATTTTTAAAAATGTTGTTGTTTGAAATCTCCATCTAAGAGGAGAGCATCTACGAACTCACTATAATCCTTCCTCTCACGTGTTAGA
This sequence comes from Prionailurus viverrinus, assembly GCF_022837055.1. Classification (NCBI taxonomy): domain Eukaryota; kingdom Metazoa; phylum Chordata; class Mammalia; order Carnivora; family Felidae; genus Prionailurus; species Prionailurus viverrinus. The sequence continues at coordinate 6,466,363 of NC_062563.1, forward strand.
ACCCGAAGCCCAGAGTATTCCTGAGCCAGCAGCGGTGTGTGACCTAAAGCTGATGGGCACCGGGCTCTCGCTGTTCGCCGTGTGGGTGAACAGCTCCCACTCACGTGTGCCCCCGAATGTCCACGCTGTTTGCTTTTCTAAATGGCAAATACCAAATAGTGGTATATGCTGAATGTGTCCCCCACAAAGAGTTGAAGTCCTTGCCCTCAGTACATCAGAATATGACCTCCTTTGGAAATCAGGTCACTGTGGATATAATTAGTTAACATGCAGTGACTAGGGTGGGCCCTAAGCCAGTATGACTGGCGTCCTGATAAAAAGGAGAAATCTGGACACAGAGAGGACTCCGTGGAGACCGCACCGTATGAAGACTCACAGGGAGTAGGTAGCCATCTCACAGTCCTTAGAAGAAAGCAGCCCTGCCCATACTGTGATTTCGGACTTTGGGGCCTCAAGAACAGTACATTTCTGTTGAGTTGCCCAGTGTGTGGTGCCTTGTTAAGGGAGCCCTAGGGAACTGATAACATCGAGTATTCAACCTAGCTATGCAGGGGCAGTTTTTACATGGGTCCGAGAAGCTTAAAAGTGCTCACTATCTTGCTTTTCTGGCAACAGATTACTTTTTAAGAAAATTCTCGGGGCCCCTGGGTGGCTCAGTCGGTTAAGTGTCCGACTTCAGCTCAGGTCATGATCTCACAGTCTGTGGGTTCCAGCCCCGCATCGGGCTCTGTGCTGACGGCTCAGAGCCTGGAGCCTGCTTCTGATGCTGTGTCTTTCTGTCTCTCTGCCCCTCCCCTGCTCATGCTCTTGCTCTGTCTCTGTCCCTTTCTTTGTGTGTCAAAATAAATAAAGATTTTTAAAAAATTAGAGGAAAAAAAGAAAATTCTCTCCCTGAGGTATTCCTGAATGATAGCCAGTGTCCTGCCTTGACTGCCGGAGGTTTGGACAGCGGTGGGGGCCGCCCTTACGAGACAGGAAGAGCCAGCACTCCTGGTTCTGACCTGCCCTCTGCTCCCCTCGTCAGCCCTGCTGCCCTCAGTTCCCCTTTCCTCCTGCTTCCTTCCTTTCCCTTGAAGTGCTCAAGGTACTGACGTTTACAAGTTCACTAGCATCCAAGGGCACCTGGGTGGCTCAGTCGGTTAAGCATCTGGCTCTTGATTTCGGCTGAACTCATGATCTCCTGGTCTGTGAGTCTGAGCCCGTGCTGGGCTCTGTGCTGACAGCAGGGAGCCTGCTAGGGATTCTGTCTCTCCCTCTCCCTCCCTGCCCCTCCCCAGCTTGTGTTTTCTCTCTCAAAATAAATGAACTTAAAACAAAATTAGAAGTTCACTCGCATCCAGTCACTCTCCAAGCACCAAAACAAGGTCTCAGGTTCCCTTGCAACGTTCTAGTTCCTTGACGTAAAACCAGCTTCTCTGTAACGCTCTGTGCAGGCAGCCCTGTTGTGCTACAAATGTGTCAACGTGGTCACCGACGTGGACCGCGAGGGGGCCTATGCAAAGGACAGCTTCACGCCGTCCCAGGGATGGTTCCCATTCCGGGCAGAAGAAGACAAAGGCTGGCTGCTGTGGACCACTTAGTCCCCCAAACCCGGTCGCCCACTGGAATCATTCTGGAAACTCCTGAATAAGAGCAGAAACCCATGGGGCGCTACCCCAACGGTGAAGATTCTGACTCAGTGGGCCTGACGTGGGCCACGGGAGCTTACACCGCCGTGGTGACTCTACCACGCAGCCTGGTCTGGGAAGCACGGATTCAGGGCGTTTGGCTCCTGTAATAAATTTCAGCTTCGTTTCCCACCTTCTCACATTTCTATGCTTTTCAGCAGACTTCCTGAGTGTTCTCGCGAACGCTCGAACACACAAAAAACACCTTCCACACTCTGGGGGAAAACACACATACACCTGAACAGAAAGTCTACGTAGTCCCCCTCCTGCCCGAAGGGGGCCCAGGCCAGTGGAGCGCTGGGTCCCGTGGTGTTTCGCCCATGGGCGTCACCTGCGCCTGACGCCACAGTCGGACTCCTGTTCCACTGTCGCTCTCCATGCATCCCGCACAGGTCTACGCGTTCGTGCTCCCACGGGCGTCAGTGGCTCTGCGCTGTAGGCCCACCTGCCCCTGCCCCTTGGCCTTGCCCTTGAACTTCCCGACACCTCGGGGGACTCACTCCCCTGGCCTCTCCCCTTGCTCCCACACCCTGCCCCACCCAGGCGGGACGACACCTCGCACCTCTGTCTCCACAGGCTGCCTGGTCAGTCTCCTCCCTCTGATGCGGCAGCTGCCCCCCCTCCCCCTCCTCCCTCCGATGCGGCAGCTGCCCCTCTCCCTCCTCCCTCCGATGTGGCAGATGCTCCTCTCCCTCCTCCCTCCGATGTGGCAGCTGCTCCTCTCCCTCCTCCCTCCGACGCGGCAGCGTCCAGCTCTTCCGCCACCCACACCCACACGCTATGCCACCTACATCCTGTTGCGTAGCTTCAGGCCTCCCCGCCAACGTGCCGTCAGTGTCTCGATGTACTTCTGTGAACGTGCCCGTTTCTAATTTTACTTAGATTTACTTTAAACGTTAACGGGGCATTCTTGCCATAAGCATAAAAACGGCACCCCTGCCGCACACGTAAAGCAGCCATAACCACGCAGGACACAAAACAAGTCTCTCTTGACCCGCCAGCCGGAGCTCCGCATGCAGCATCCTCCCCCCGCAGCAGCCCTGCACGGGTCAGAGAGCCAACGAAAACCTACTCGGAGCCTTGCCCCTCGAGGCACGCAAGAAGTCTGAAGGAGCCCGAAATGGGAGTCCCCGGGGCGCTCTCCGGTGTCTCGCAGACACGTGTGGGGTCCCGTCTGCGCACTGCCCCCCACCGACACTCGGCACCACTGGTGGTCACGTCCCGACCTCTGTGAAAGTCTGACTGATAAGAACCACGCTCTGCCTTCGAGGCTTAGAATGCACGTCTCCTCCTTCATAAAGCCACTGCTCACCGGCACAGTCAAAAGGAAGTTCTCTGGCCCCTGAGCTCCAACGACATCTTTACCATCCACTTGGAAGCTGGCCTCAAAAAAAAAAAAAAAAAGTAGGGGCGCCTGGGTGGCTAGTAAGTTAAGTATCCAACTTCGGCTCAAGTCATGATTTCATGATTCATGGGTTTGAGCCCCATGTCAGGCTCTCTGCTGTCCGTGCAGAGGCCGCTTCGGATCCTCTGTCCCTGCCTCTCTCTGCCCCTCCCTCACGTGCGTGCACACACTCTCTCTCTCTCTAAAATACACACTTAAAAAAGAATACGATCCTTCGTCTGACTTATGATTCCTGCAGGACTGCACTCCCTTGAGCACAGACTGGGCCATCTCTTTCCTAGGAGCGCCTGTCACCTCACCTTCCACACAAGATGTCATAAGCACAGGTGAATAAATGACATCAATCAATTTCTGAATGCATTCTGTGAATTTCTTCTCTTTTGTAAAAGCTTAACGAGGCAGATTCCAAATTCTGGGATGGCTTTATTCATAGTCACCCTAAACTGGAAACAACTCCATGCCCCTCGGTGACTTCTTCACCAGCAACCAACTACCTTTGGCCTGCATGCAGTCACCCAGGGTGTCCTCCACATCTGGCTTCTTTCACAGAGGGATCGTTTTGAAAGTGCAGGACACCTGGTCCAGTTTAAGCTGCTCTCTGGCTTCCTACCGCACCTCGAACAAGATCCACAAGCCCCAACGTGGGCGGCTGGGCGCGGTATGAAGTAACCCCTACCTGTAAGTTTCTCCTACTTCTCCTCTCCTGCACCACCACCCCCCACCCCCGCTCGCCCCCCAGCCTTCTGTTCTCACACTAGCCACATCCTGTCACTTCCCAGCTTTGGCTCCAACTCTGCTTGGCTGGCTCCTCTGTGCCCTTCAGGTCAGCTCAAGCCTCCAGGGGCGCCTCTGTCACCACTGCGCCAGCCTCTCTCCCTCTGGGACGTCACCCCCTGTTTCTTTCCTGGCATCTGTCACAGTCGCTACTGCCTTGAGCCTCCTTCCCTGTTGTCTGAGTGCCTCTCCAACTGGGATGTGGGGTCCGTGAAGGCAGGGACTGTGACGATCTCACCCACTAGGCTCTCCCCCCATATAGTGCTCAGGACACAGGCTGGCCCCTGACAGGTGTTCAGTGAAAGCTGTTCAATAAAAGGATAATTCACAACAGGGAGAACCAGAACGAGGGGCTTGAAATCCAAGCTGAGTTAACATGGGTGAAAGTACAATCGGGAGCTGTTGGCATCCAGATGTTAAACTAAATGGTAAGTTTTCTGCAGGCGAACAGCACGCCAGAGACACAAGTGTCTGGGGGCTGCCGCAGCAACACTGTGAAAGTGGGGCCATCGCTATTTCTGTCATGTGACCCAAACAGGTGAGCTCCTACATCATGTATCTGCTCTCTCGTGTGAGCGCTTACTGAGGACACAGCAGGTGCCCTGCAGAGAATAAGCTCTGGAGGGTGGTGAGACGGACAAGCCTCGCCCCCACTCCCAAACACTCACAGGAGGAGCACAGGGGAATTTTAGGGCAGCGGAAATACTGTGTGTGATGCTACAATGGTAGGTACACATCGTCCCACATCTGTCCACACCCACGGGATGTGCAAGTGAAACTTCACGTAAACTGGAGATTCTGGGAGACGGTGTGTGAAGGCAAGGTCGTCAGCTATAACAAATGCACCCCCTGGTGGGGATGTTGACCGGGGGGGGGGAGCAGAAGGAATAGGGGAAATTCTTTACTTTCCTCTTAATTTGCTGAGAACCTAAAACTACTTAAAAAAAAATAAATAAATAAAGTCTTATGGGGGGGGGGGGAGGGAAAAAACAAAGTAACCGCCCCAGTCCTGTGGGAAAACCACCATGGAAATACCAATTACATTCTGATGAGGAGAGTGAGCTAACAAGGTGCCGGGGGAACAGGGAAGGAGGCTCAGCAGCAAAGGTTCACAGGGAGCATGACCTCCCCAGGCTGGTAGGTCACGGAAGACGGAACAAAGGCACAGCAGAGAGGTCAGGGAGCAGCCCAAGCTTGGCCTGAGCCGGACAGGCCTGCAGGGACTGGTCACCAAAGGCTGTCTGGGTCTGTTTCCAACAAAGACGAGCCATGGAAGGGCTTTGAGCAGAGAAACAACGAATCAAGTCTATTTCAGAAAGAACTGAAGCATGTTGAAATGACACATGGAAGGAGGAACCCTAAACCGTGTGACTTCCTCAGCTACCAAGAAGGAACAAATGACATGTGTCAACAACTCACCGTGTGACAAACTTCTGCTTTTATCTCTTTTAAGGCTCGTTCAGAAAACACACAACCACAGCACCGCAGGAAGCAAAACCTGGAGAAGGAATCCAAAATGGAAGATGACTTAAGTAATAATTTTTAAATTACAGCCAGATTATCAGCTAACATTTGTTCAGTTTAGACAAAGGCCAAGGACTAAAACAGAAAAATGGTCACATTTGATTCCATTACAGGAAAAAAACTAGTACGTCCTATATACCTATTTGTATGTAGAAAAAGAAACAGAAATAGAGAAAAATACAGGCCACGGTCCCATTCCTGCTGCCTTGCAAAAATCCTTTAGAATCAAGTCTCTCCTACAAATAAGATAAATACATTAAAAATAAAACCACAAACATAAAAAGTCAAAAGACAGAATAGGAACTCAAAGAGAGAATATTTTATATATACATATGAGATTGAAAATGAGTATTCAAAATGCTCTTAAAAAGCAAAAATAAACAGTGTGCTAGAAAAATGGGCAAAAGACATTCACATGTGATTCACAAAAGAACTATAATTGGCCAAAACATAAAAAATGTTTAACCTCAACTGTTACAGAAATTCACTGCAAAACGTCATATAGTGTTTTACGTATCCGACAGTGACAAAAGAGACTGAAGGTGTCCAGCAGGAAACTGAGGAAACAGGCATGTCTGTTGGGAGACGGGGGGTGGTGCAGCACGGTGCATCTTAGAAGGACAATTTGGCAGAGTCCCGCACAAGAATCACCTTTCGGAATGTCTCCTACAAAACCTGCCCACGAAGGTACAGATGCGTAAATATGTATTTATGAAGTTGTGTAGGACAGCGCTGCTTGGAACAAGGAAAAAGAAAGCACCTAAATGTTTGTGAGCAGAGGAATGGGTACATAAGTTTGGAACACTCACACAGCTATAAAAAGAGTAAGGTAAATCTATATGCAAGGCTATAAAAACATACTCAAATTAGAGAAGAAGGACAAAAAAGAGATTACGACATGTATACTGTGTTGAACACGTTTACATTTCTATTGGCAGAGGCGTAGGGAAGTGTGGTGTATGTGCATTGGTGCTGGGCGGGTCTGCAGGGGGCATTAAACTCCAAACAACCAGGAATGCTGCCGCTGGAGGCGAGGACTGGGGGAAAGGGGCAAAAATCATCAGGTGTACATTTTACTTAACTGTTCCTCTAAAAATGCCACAATAGAAGGTCTCTCCAATTCCCTAGGGATTATAGTGGCTGCAGCTTGCCTCAACAAAAACCCAATTAACAACAACCATACTAAATTCACTTACTGTTGTTTATGACAAAAAAAAAAAAAAATTCTATTTTATGGATGCTTACTAACTACTAGTAATTTAGTAATTTAAATTTGTTTATTTTTCTTTAAACAAAGGCTCAATGGGGCGCCTGGGTGGCGCAGTCGGTTAAGCGTCCGGCTTCAGCCAGGTCACGATCTCACAGGTCCGTGAGTTCGAGCCCCGCGTCGGGCTCTGGGCTGATGGCTCAGAGCCTGGAGTCTGTTTCCGATTCTGTGTCTCCCTCTCTCTCTGCCCCTTGCCCGTTCATGCTCTGTCTCTCTCTGTCCCAAAAATAAATAAACGTTGAAAAAAAAAAAAAAAATTTTAAACAAAGGCTCAATGTTTTCATTACACCAGTCACTTATTTCTATTTTTCTCTATATTTGAATCTTTATTATGTAACATTCAATAAATGTACAAAGTAACCCCCAAAGCAATTTTCCAGTGTGGAGGCCCTATTAATAGCAAGAGGGCAAAGCCAAACACACAAATTCACTGGGAAGAGAAAAGACAGATTAGCCAGGGATGAAAGGGAAAAACTAGGGAAACCACAATTGAAGCAAAAGCTATAGGTAACCCCTGCTCAAGACCCCAGAGTTGAGTCTGTTTCTGCTAAGTTCCTCTTTTGGGGTGAACCATGGTTTTCTTTAAACAAAAAAAAGTGGGAAGCCAGACACAAAAGGTCAAACACTGAATGATTCTATGTATTGGCAGTATCCAGAAGAGGCAAATCCATGCAGACAGACAGCAGACTGGCGGTGGCCAGGGGCTGGGGAATGGGAGGGACTGCTCCACGGTCAGGGGGTTTTCCTTGGGGGTGAGGGAGACCAAGAAAGGAACTAGGCAGAGGTGCTGACCTTTATGTTATGACTTTCACTTTGAGATAATGTGTATGTACCCACGTGCAGAAACACACACAAAAGTAGGACAAGCTTAGGTAGGTGAGTCGGCTTCCCCAGAATATTGCCTGCTTGACCCTAACAGTGAACTTTAGCTTTTAACTAATTGATTAATTCTTCTTTCAGCTCTATTTAGGTATAACTGACAAACACAAATTATATACATTCAGGGTGCACAACTTGATGATTTGATACGTACACACACTGTGAAATGATCACCATCAAGCCAATTAACACACCCACCACCTCAGTTACCACTACATGGTAAACTCTGAGGGGCTTAAAGGATTTAAATTCACACTGTCTGAAGAGTAGCATCTTTAAAAGCTCCCTGGGCCGAAAATTTTACTTCTCTCCAAATCCATAGAGCCACAGGTTATTCCAATTCGGAGCACGGTGCTTCCTCCCTCAGGCACAGTTTGCCCCGCACGGCGCACACACGTCTGTTAAGCAGAAGTGTATAAAGGTGCCAGAATGCTCCAGGTTCAATGTGGTTGTTTACAGACCAACGGAAGTTTTTACTTAGGTGAGCTACGTCTCCCCTCCGCCCCCAGCCTAACCCCATTTCCTGAATGAAAATGGTCAAAAATTACTACCTTCCACATGTAATGTGTTTGGCAGAAGATTCCAGATGACAACTGGGACTACCAGCTTTTAAAGATATTTCTAAATGGCGGGAAAAGAGGTTAAACCTTCGGCTCACACTGAGGCATCCTATAAAAAGGCACCTACTAAGCCATTCAACACTCATATTTTTTAAGGCAGAAGTACACAGGTCACTTACGTTCACTACACAAATGTCAACCTTAAGATTTCTGGTGCTCTGGTCAGAGGATTTGTTCGCTCCAAATTTGAAGCAAGTTACCATCACCAGCTGGGTCTTCAGCTGACTGACTGACCACACATTCGGTAAAACGATTTTCCGCTGCCTGTTTTTCGGCAGTTATGAGGAAATGGAAGTCGTCTGGTGGGCAACATTTGTCCTTTGCTTTCTCTCCCAGAGGAAAAGACCAAACAATGCACCTCCCGTGTCGCATGAGGAATTTTAAAAATCCCTCCCTACTTTCGGCTCTCCTCCCCTCAGGAACAGAAGGCACAGGCTCCGAAGCTGAGCGCACTTGGACGCCACGTCACAAACGGCCGCCAGGGAGTTAACACGGCCTTGTGCCAGCTCTGTTGCCTCCGAGGCACCCCCAAACCAAAGGACGCTTTAAGCAGTCTGTGCGATCATAAAGCTACACGCAAACCCTAACAGTGCCCGTCCGTCTGACCGGACTCTCCATCAGCTGCCCCACGTCCATTACTGACCTGTGCCGGCCATTCATCTCCAAGCCCACAACGGGGCAGATGAAACGCGCCCGCTGGAGGTCATCGTGTTTGTCACCCTTCGTGTTTCCTTTATCCCCTTCCCAGGCGGGATTATCAGAAAGCCTTAGTTCTGTCACATTCTGTGAAAAAACATCAATATTTTAAGAATTCATCTGATAAGTGGATCCTCCTTAGCCTCAACGACCGCCGAAGTCAGCAGAGAAATTGTTATTACAGTCCTTTCTCGTCCAAACCTCTTCTTCCTACTTTCCTTTGGCCGTCACTTATAATATGAAGAAAAACTGAAACCACAAATTGTGATAGAAAACGAGTTTTCCAATTCGCTGACTGGCAAGTGAATTAGTTAATTTCTACTTTACAATTATTTTGACATTTAGGGGAAAGTAACTTTGGACATGAAAAACTACACCCCTAAGAGAAAGCTCTGTATCAGTTTCATCCAGAAAGGAACATTTTCCTTCTCTGCAGATGAATCCTCACTGAGGTGTTCCATATTACTGGCCGCCCATGTTTATTTAATAACTGAACAGACAGTAAAATCTATGAGACCACGGTCTAATATCCAAAGCAGAATATTAGCCAGAGAATACTATTAGATCCCAAGATCTGGCCATTCAGGTTTTCAAAAATTCACCTTCACAAGGAGTGATCTAATGGCTCCACTTGAGCATCTGACATTTAACCCACCATTTTGATTTCAGCACTCCGGACAGCAGCCGAGAGCCTTGAAAGGAAAGCCACTGTGCCTTGGGTGGGCTTCCTGGTTGATGCGGCCATGTGTCTCCTCAAGCTCTCTAGGTATGTGTGGACTAGTATATGACAGTAATGATAATCTGGCATATTTGCATCATTTTATCTGGATCCTTCTGCTTTTACAGTTCTGATTTCTTGGAATTTTTTTCTTTTTTGCATTAAAATTAAAAGTTCAACCATGTACCTTGAATATTATTTTAAATATAGAACTGTATAAATTAATCTCAATGATCATCATATTCAAATAAGATCACTACGCTACCATGGGTCTTTTAAGGAATGAATTCTCTTCCCAAGATAAAAGGTGACAGAACTCAACATGGTTATTTCTAAAGCATGACTTTAGCTACATCTCAGAATTACTAATTTGCCTGAAATGAACTTTTCTTGTATCCTGTAATCATTGCAAGAATTCAAACAAAAAACCTAATATCATAATAAAAATTTTTAAAAGAAAAAGAAAAGAAAAACCTGAAGCCTTATATGGGGAGTCAGGGATTCTGGTTCTGGGTTAAATGCGTCATTCATTGTGTGGCCTCAAAAAGTCATGGATAGTGAGAATTCCCACCTGTGGGATGAAGTGTTTGACAAGCTTGATGGTCCCCAAGTTCTCTGCCACTTTTCTGATTTTTCTCCCATCGACCAGATTTGAAAGATTTTGTCCTCTCAACCAACTTCCTTTACTAAAAAACTTGTTTTTCCATTTAAAAAAAACCTTTTTTTAATGTTTATTTTTGAGACAGAGAGAGACAGAGCGCGAGTGGGGGAGGGGCACAGAGAGAGGGAGACACATAATCTGAAATAGGCTCCAGGCCCTGAGCTGTCAGCACAGAGCCCGATGCGGGGCTCGAACCCATGAACCATGAGATCATGACCTGAGCTGAAGTCGGATGCTTAACTGGCTGAGACACCCAGGTACCTCCTTGTTTTCCCATTTTTATGAAAGAACTTTAACTGCCAATCAGAATGTCTAAGTAGCAAGAAATACTACACTGATTTCATAGTGATCTACCTAGAAGTCTCTAGTTCTATAAGAATTATAGAATTGAATAAAAAATTCAAGTAGCCAAGCTTTAAATACAAAAATGATGTCCCCAAACATTTATTCATCACATTAACAATTTTCAAAGTTCTTTTGCACGTATTACATCATAACAGATTTATAATGCAGGAAGGCCAGGTGTGGGAATTTCTGGCTTGAGCTTTAAGTGACCTACCCCAAATCACATTCTTATTAGATGGCTGGGTGGGACTGGAATTCCAAATCTCAGCCTTCAGTCTATAATGTGCACGAATTCTACAAAATAAATCTTAACCACTGACACCCTTGGAGCGCTTCAGAATCACCTGTCTTACCTTGATGCTTTTAATGTGAGATGTTGCCTTTCCAAGAGCTTTTTCGGAAGATTTGTCCAAAAGGAATTCAATGACGGCATCTTTGTTATAAAGTCTGCAACAATAAGAGTCAGTCCAAACACTGTGGCAACAATCAACCGCCACACAAGGGAGGAAGAACTAAACTGAGCTCAATCCAAAGTCATCTACACTGGATAACAGAAATGGCTTGCATCGCTAAAAAAGTAAATTAAATCCTGTTTCAACTATCTCCACAGCATACAAAGAAAGAAAGTAGTTTAAACCAAGGGTTGCAACCTGGCAACCTGAGGACTGATTGGGATCTGAACAGTATGGAAATTTAATATAAAAGTACACGTTTTCAACTTTCCCTGGGAAAAAAAAAATCAGAGGTTCTGGAATGACTGGGCCCACTTTCTGGAACAGCAACAGCTGACTGGAAAAGAGTAGCAGCTGTCCTTTCAGACAGGACATGGACTCTCCAGTTTTCTCCAGTCCCCACCATTCCCTACAGCCCCACAAGGCTCCTTCATGCGTTTATGTTTATAACGGAGCTCCTCCTGGCCCCTGAATTTTCAGATCATGAATTAAATAAAATCAAACTGAATAGGAAAATGCAGAAACATGGTCAGAGACACGGAATGATAACCCAGGCTTCACACATTTGTTTGAGATGATTCACATTTCATGAATCAAGAACTGTACTTACACACTGAAATTCTTTTAAAAATTACTGAATAAAAACTCATCTCAATTAAGTAAAGGAACCATACCTGCCAAGTTCACAGGCAACTATGGGTCGCCTTAGTATTTCCTGACTTAAAGTACAATAGTTCCACTGGGCCACTAGTTCAGCATCTTTGTCAACCTAAGGGAAACAAAAAATCCTTTCAATTAACTTTCACCTCCGAAAGACATATGGTCCGCAGTTCTACATATAAAGGCTAATTCAGTTTTACCACATGTGATGATTTTTGTCTTTGAAATCAAAGATAGCACACACGAAGCTGGGACTTAAAAAGTCAGAGTAATCAACACCATGTCAAATAAGTTCCCTCTAAATGTGATACCTAAAACAAAACATTCACATCAAATAATTAAATTGCCTATGCAAGCTGCATATAAATAGTAGCATTTGCATCTTTTTGAGTTATTTATTTTTTGTAGTAATCTCTACACTCAATGTGGGGCTCGAACTCACAACCCCAAGATCAAGAGTCACACACTCTTTCAACTGAGCCAGCCAGGCAGCCCTGGCTAGTATTAGCCCAAATACTAATTTGTATCTTAACAGTAAGTTAGAGAAGCCATACAGAAAACAATAAGCAGTACTGCTTAATTTCTATCAGTGGGAAAGGCTTCAAAGCTTTAGCAGAATATAAGGACTCAGGACTCAGAAAACGGGTTTGTTGTTTTTTAAAGTTCAGCACAAAGACTACAGAATTCTTTTAATGTAGTTAAAAAAATTTTTTTAATGTTTACTTTTGAGAGAGAGAGAGAGAGAGAGAGAGAGAGAGAGAGAGAGAGAGAGAGAAAGCGAGAGAGGGGTAGGGGTAGAGAGAGAGGGAGAGACAGAATCCGAAGCAGGCCCCAGGCCCTGAGCTGTCAGCACAGAGCCCGATGCGGGGCTCGAACTCATAGACTGCGAGATCATGACCTGAGGTGAAGTTGGACACTTAACCAACTGAGCCACCCAGGTGCCCAAAGGCTACAGAATTCTTAATAAAAATCACCAATTCAACACTGTTCATTAGGGAGCATATCAAATCCTTACCCACATTATGAAAACCCAAACATAAGACCTTCCATTGCCCTCAAATGCTATTTCACCTACATAATATTCCATGTCCCACTATTTTCCCCTCCTAAAATGCCAAACCTGAATAATATGATAGGATGGCATAAGTGGGACAAAATAGGAAAAGACAAAAATGAGGAAAAATTCCCTTCAATTTAATTTCTACAGTAACAACTGCTTACGTGTTTACTGTGTGCCAAGCGCTATGTTAAGCAGTTTCTGTGACTTAATCTTTTAGCCCTCATAAAAACCCTGTAGCTTAGTACTTTTTTACTTTGTTATTGAGGAATTGGGAGTACCAAGAGGTTAGGTTACATGTCCAAGGTCACTCAACAAGCAGATGAAGGAGCTAAGAACCCAAGCAGGCCGGCTCCAGAGACCATGCTTCTAATCGCTACTTTCTATTGCCTAGTATTTCAAACAGAACAAAATAAAAACAAAACCCGCATTATGGCAACTGTTATTCTATCTATACCCCAGGTCCAAGAGCCACACCTTGACAGCTTAAACAGCTTTTATCAAAATTCACACTGTAGCTGAGCCCTGAGAAAACCTGCCACCAGTGAGGTCAATTTACTACATTGTCTGCAGATGCAAAAAAGCCATTCAAGTCCAGGATCTACTTTCTGGACCCTTACCTTCTTTACCCATAGTCCTCAGCTGATTCAAAAAATATCGGGAGAGGTGGGGGCAGGGAGAAAAGCCATAAACTAATCTTTACCCAGGAATCTAAAAATTGGTAACCCCCCAAAACTTCTGAAAACATTTTTTTCCAAGGTCTGTCTTCTTTTCAGGGCAAGGTCTTAAATTCCAGACCAAACACACCATATGAGTAATCAAAAATATTAAATTACTATATATCTGGGGCACCTGGGTGGCTCGGTCGGTTCGTAGGTTCAGGCCCCACATCGAGCTCTGTGCTGACCGCTCAGAGCCTGGAGCCTGCTTCGGATTCTGTGTCTCCCTCTCTCTCTGCCCTCCCCGCCCCCCAAAATAAATAAACATTAAAAAAAAATTTTTTTTTAATTACTATATATCTATCCGAAATGTAAGCAATGCAAAGGCTGGACTCTGTTCCCTGCTGTGTCCCCAGGGCCTAGAATGGTGCCCATGGCAAGCATTTAATAAAGTATTTGTTGAACAAATAAGAATAACACAAATCTATCCTGCCTGAGCGCTCCGGCTGTCTCCGATCACCCTTTCTTCTTTTCTATCCCCTTCTGACACCCTGCCGAGCTTTTCATTAAGGTGCTCCTCTTCAGCCCTGGCCATGAGTTAACAAAACCGGCTGCATGCTTTTCTGGCAAAGCTCTTATGAGTGGTGACTATCCAGCATGAGCCTATGCACATGTAGGTGTGATCAGAGGGCGCCTCCAATCTCTTGAGTGCTCATTCATTCTTGCATCCAACACTTATTTACCAGGTGCTGACGGTGTGGCAGAGGTAAGACACACAAGGTCTCTGTTCAGGCAAGAGAAGGACAGACAATAAACAAATAAAAACTGTGATTAAACACCATAGAGAAAAACAAAGCAGCAGGAGAGAATAGAGAGGGAATGTATTTTGCAACAGTGGACTGAAATGACATTTGAGGAAAGAACTGAACAAAGTAACAGAGATGAATGGTATCTCAGCGAACGAACGAACGATGTATCAGGTTGTGGACATTCTACTCCAGGCTGAAGAACAAAGGCCTGTGTCGCTGAAACAGAACCAAAGACCTGGAGGGGGGCAGAAGATGAGGGGTGAGAGAGACAAGGCATCTGATCACACAAGACCCGGTGGGATTTTCTTCTGAATATGACAAAAAGCTGCCGGGCGGTTTTAAATACAGTGGTGATATATGAGATTTACCTTTCCAAAAGCTTTCTCCAGCTGCCGAATGGAGAATACATGGAGCACCCACGTGTGCCGGGCGCTAAACTGGGTGCTTTACGTGCCTTCTGTTATTAAAAAGTAATTACTAACACTTCGGGGCGCCTTCTGTTATTAAAAAGCAATTACTAATGCTTCGGGGCGCCTGGCTTAGTCGGTAGAGCATGTGACTCTCGATCTTGATGTCATGGGTTGGTGCCCCATGACGGGCGTAAATTATTAAAAAATAAATAAATAAAGCATTAAAAAAAAAGTAATTACTAATGCTACCTTTGAATTCCTGCATAAATGGTTGGAAATCCCGGCTTCATTAGCTATCAGTTGTGTGATCTTGGTCATGTTACGGACTCAATTTTCCTGTTAGTAGCATGGAAATTATATACAATGTTCTCAGTTACCTATGGGAATTAACAACTACCCGCTCATTCATTGGGTACTCACCATATTTACTGTGCCAGGAACTGTGCTAGTTGTAGAGGGGGAAAAGGCACAGCCTCTGCCACAGGGAGCTTACCTTTCTCTGTGACGGACCTTAATCAACCACGAAGGCAGTGCACAGAGTGGTAAGATAGTTTTTTAGGAGCAGGGCCTGCTCTCGTGTGGATAAGGGAACCTTTGGGAAGAATTCCCGGGGAAAAGGAAGTTGGTGTGTACAAAACTCAATCAACAGCAGCCACCCGTATCCTTGTTACTAACTAACGGCAGACGGGCTTTAAATCCTGGCCCTGGCACTAACTTTGTCCTCTCGGCCCTCAATTTCTAGGTCCGAAGAGCGAGGATAATGACAGTAAGAACTGCACGAGCTACCCCATATAAAGCGTACCCCCAGGTGGACGGCAAAAGCAAGCACTCAATAAAGGTCTGATATTAATACTGTCGGTAATTCTGAGTTCTCCAAATGAGCACGGCAGCGTCAGGAGCCCCGCTGGTTCATACCACCCCCACCTCCCCCTCGCCCCTGGGGACCCCACACCCCCGGCCCCCACCGGGCCCACGTCGCTGACCTTCTCAACCTTCTTCGGCCCCTTCACCAGCTCGTGTCTCTTGGGGATGGTTCCTCCGTCGCAACCCATCGCAAACCGGGAGTCGGAATCCCCAGCAGCGACCACTTCCGGGAGTTCCCGGCGACCGCCGCAGTCACTTCCGGCGCGCCTGGATGACGCATACGCTCGACGCAACGCAGTGGGGGCGGATCCGTTGCCAACCCCGGTTGCCATGGAGAGCGTCGCTAGGCGGTGGGCGAGGCCCCGCGGCCCCGCCTGCCGGAGCGCGCGCGAAGCCTTGCGCGCCGAGGGGCTGGCGGGGCGTCCCTCCCTCCTCCCGGTGGGCGCTGGATTTCTGCCGCCCTGGGGCGGTCGCTCGCCGCGGTTCGGGAGCGGGGGTGACTCAGGAGCACCCCCGGTTCTCGGGCCCCGTCCCACCCCAGCACGTCTGACTGTGGGTCTGGCACATCCCCGGAATGGGAGCGCCTGGAGGGAAAGGGGTGCATTTTATTAATGCAATTAATGATGCATGTGAATGACATCTGTTGTGTCAGAGAACCATCACGTGTGCAAGGGAGAACTTGTAACTGAGCACCACCGTGACTTTAACACTCTCAACAAATCCCGTGAAGTGGTGTTCTAGTAGGTTCTGGGGGAGTAAGATTCTCTAGGCCTGCAACTTTCATACTGCCGTGTGGACCGTCTGTAGATGAAATGTTGCAGAGTTGGTCCAGGAATGTATCTGATCCACAGCCCCCTTTATTTATTTATTAAAAAGCAGGTGTAGTGAACAGAGGCAGCTTTATCAAGGCTACACTGATGTTTGCTTGCCTTTTCCAAGAGATAGGTTGTATTAGGTCCATAATGAGAGGCCAAATCCCTTGCAAAACCCTGGCTAAAATCCATGACTGTCTGCTTTCAGGCTCTTGACTCTCTTTCTAGTTTTTCCTTTAATTGTGGTAAATATTAGGGGAAAGTCTCACCACAGCGAGTAAGGTGGACCTATACGATTGGATGTTACCTTGCTGACCACAGTGAGACATAAACAAACAAACAAACAAACAACCCTGAAAATATTCCCCAGCTGGGAACAGAAAACATGTGGATATGAAAACTTCAAGGACTGTAACATTGGATTCTCTGTGACTGCAATTGATGGGAATTTAAAGAAAATAAACCTTTTAATCCGTTGGTCTCTCATTGCCTTATGATTTATTTTTATGCCAATCACAGGAATTGTAAACTGTGAGCGTGGGGACTTTGTTTTAGTCCCCATCGTAGCCTCGGTGCCTGGAAGAACCTTTGGCTCGATCAGTATGTATTTCCACAATAAGCCCAAAGGAAATACAGACAAGTGCAGCGAGGGTGATAAGTCCAGTTTGGGCAGGACCTAAAACTGCTACGTACTAGGGGAATCCATTTACAAGTACAGAAATAGAGGCCTGGAAAGATCAAAGGACTCGCCCAAGGTCCCACAGCTGGTAGGAGGGAGAGCTGGGACTGTGTTCCAACATTACTTTTCTCCCCCAAAGGACGGAAAATCAGGGACGGAATAGCATAAACCCAAAGATCTTTAGACAGACTCTCAAACCAGTGCTCTTTTCTGGTAACAGAGTCTGCCCCTCCCCTAGTTCATTTGGAGAAGTGAAAATAGAAATACCTGCTCTGCATTTAACCATGGCGGTGGACCGGGAGATCGGGAGGCACGGTTTCCTCTGTCTTTGTAACTTAGGAGGCAGGGGGTACAACGCCTTCCATTTTCCGAATGACAAACCTGAGACTGAGCTGTGCAAGGTGTCTTGGCTCAGGGGCACACGGCAGGTAACAGGAGTTCAAGATGAGAGGCCTTCTCAAGTGAGGCCCATGGAACTACAAATGCCATGTTCCTTAACCTCTCCCCCAAAGCTACCGTGACAGCCAGCAAAGCAGTGACCACTGGGTGGGCTGTTGAAACTCAGGCAGCTGGATTCTTTTTTCTCTTCCTCCTTGGTTTCCTCATTTAGAGTATTGGCTATTAGGCTACGCTGTGCTACCGAAAATACACAGCTTAAGCTTTTATATAGTTAATATCAGCGGTAGCAACTCATTTGTGTTGAGAGCTGGCTAAGTATCAGGTACCTCACTCGGTGTTTCACGTGCTTTGTGCCATTTTGCTTGAGCCACATTAGACACGCTGGAGTCATCAGCTGCTGTTACCTTCCACTGCCTTTGCTGAACGAACTGATACAGGATATTCCCTTGTGAGGATCTTTGACGACAGCTTTGCCCCAGCCAGGCTGTGGATGTGAAGGGCGGGAGATGAATGAAACCAACAGAAAGAAACCCATGAGCCCCTAGCAAAATCAGTATTTCTTAATCCCAAAAGGGTGTTGGGACCCACTGGAGAATTTGAGAAAAAGTTTGGACTCACTCCCCGTGGAAAAATATCCGGTCGTACATAGAAAATATTGCTGCAGTTAATACGAATATGTATCCCATTCACCAGCTCCTGAGGCCTCGGCCAAGATCAAGTAGTTTAAATGTTCCTACTGCCTGTTGCAATTGTTTCCAAATGTTTTAGTCTTCTGAACTGTTGAGGGTTTGATTTCCTGTGAGCTCTCCCCCTGCGCTGTAGTTTGAAATTCTGTCTGGGGGCACCTGGGTGGCTTAGTCTGAATGTCTGACTCTCGATTTCGGCTCAGGTCATGATCCTAGGGTTGTGGGAGCGAGCCCCACGTCGGGTTTTGTGCTGAGCATAGAACCTGCTTAAGATTCTCTCCCTCTCTCTCCCTCTCCCTCCCTCTCTCTCTCTCAATAAAAAAAAAAAACAAATACAAATAAATAAAATTCTGTCTGGACAAGGCTGACAGGCAAAGTGACTCATTTTGAGAGTTGGCATGAAAAACCAACAAATATGTGTTACGGTTCTTTAAGACTTTTACAGCCACATCATTCAAGGTTACACTTAAGAGGATGTCTGAAGGAGGGTTAAAGTAAAATAAAGTGGGAAATGGAAGTAATTACTGAGATAATTCAGGACAAAAAAATTACTCTTAGTTTGCAGTCTTAGGGAAATATTAAACATATTCCAGGAATATATAGGCCTTATGTCTACCCATCCCAGCTCATGTCTCCCCCTTCCCCCCAGCACCCCCACCTCTCTTGGCCCCAGTCACACTGGCCCCTTCTCTCCTCTGAGGGCTCCAGGTATGTTTCTACCTCTGGGCACCTGCCTTGCTGTCCCCTCTCCAGGAACACTCTTTTCCCCTGTGTGCCAGGCTGGGTCCCTTGTGTGACTCAATGTCTGCTCTAGGACCCCTCCTCCGAGCTTCTCCCCTGACCACTACCCCCACCTTGATTTAATTTCATCATGGCACCTACCATCCCTGGCATCATATTATAAATTTAAATTTTGACATCTTGTGCGCCGTGGATTTTTTTTTTGCATTGATTATGATTGTTTAAATATTGCATCAAAATAAAATGTATCTTGGTTGCTAGGTTTTCGGGTGCCCCTTTACATTTTGCGTTCAAGGAGAATGCCTCACTCACCTCACCTCTTCTCGCCCTGGTTTCCTGCCGCCCCCCCCCCCCTGCTTTCAGCTGGAAGGAAGGCTGCACGATGCAGAACCTTTGTTTTGTCCCCTGCAGCACTTCTGGTGCTCAGCAGAGGCCTGATAAAGGGGAGATACTCCGTAAATATTTGTCCCACGAATGAATGAAAGGAAAAAGGCATTGGCAAATCAGCCTACCCTAAACGGGAGACTTTTGCACAGGGGAAGCTTTGGGAGAGCTGGATGCATATTGGGGGAGAATATAAAATTTTTAAAAGCTGTTTTGTGTGTATATATAAAAAAGATAGTTGCCTCCAAACCAGAAACACAGCTCCCCAGCACTTGTCACACTGGCAGATCTCTTAACTGGGTTCCTCGTCACTTCCATCCTCCTGATGAAATTTAACTTAATTGAGGTCAAGTTGCTATCACCACGGGCACCACCACACCAGCCACTATTTCCTCTTCCTACCTTGAAAGGAAGCAGTACAGAGTTCTGGGCATTAAAGAAAACTACTTAGCAAAACGTTGCCGAAGGTAAAAACACACACACACACACACACACAAAACAACAACAACTGATACTATTCTACTTTTAAATGTTTTTCAGAAGTAATTGTGCTATTGAATTAGTGGAAACTCATCCCATAACTGCTCTCTTTCAAAAAAAAAAAAAAAAGGAAGGAAACACATTTAGCTAACAGCAGCAGTTTTCAACTGTTTTAAAGCCAATGGTTTTGTACTTTGTCAACAAAGTTGAATTTGGTTTGAACTCATCTCAAATATACATATATACACACATAAATATGTACAAAAATAGAGAGAAAGACAAATATGTCTCCAGATATATTTAAATTTAAATATTTAAATATTTATTTATTTATTTATTTATTTATTTATTTATTATTTGAGAGAGAGACACAGAGAGAGAGTGAATCCCAAGCAGACTCCATGCTCAGCCCTGAGCCCAACGTGGGGCTCGATCCCATGACCCTGGGATCATGACCTGAGCTGAAATCAAGAGTCAGATTCTCAACCGACTGAGCCCCCCGGGCGCCCCAACCACATATGTTTCTCTACCTGTCTGGCTACCTACTTCTGTAGTGTTCCCAAAGCAATGGAGGTCTGTTGATTACCTGTTAGAGTCTCTCACTTATGAAGGACCGAATGAGTTAAAACGTCTAAAGCGTTAGAACAGGGTCTGGAAGGTAGCAATCACTTATTCAATATGTACTGCTGTCATTACTATTGTGCGAAAATAATCTTGCCCGCTGGCGTGAACACCCACGGGCGCCTCCCCGCGGCCACCCCTCCTTCTTGCGACAACATTCCTGACTTGGGTCGGGGCCCCCGTTGGGACCCAGCTCTCCAGGGTCTCTCGCATTTCTCTATGTCCTCTGGGCAGAGGCGCTGACGGCATTTTGTTCTGGATTACCTCTTCTAGGTTGTTTTCAGCAAACACCCTTGGAAGAGAGAGGTGATGTCTCCCTCCGGAGCAGAAAGAGAGCTCTGTTTGTTGCCCAGTAAAGGTCATGTTTCCCTCTGAGGCAAAACTTGGTCAGGTCTGCACAGAGGCCATTGTAAAAGACCGGGGTCGCCTACGCTCAGGGTTCTTTGGCTTTGACACAAGCCCCCAGTGCGCACAGCATCACCTGTGCCCTCCTTTGCTTTGCCCTGGGACTTGGGGTCAGGTGGAAAGAAGGAAAGGTGAAGCACAAGCTGCTTGCGATGCTGTGAGGAAACTCCTTCGTCTCTGTGACATAGCCCGCCTGAATAGTGTCCTTAGAAGGCTGGCTCATGAGGTTGGCCTTTGGTTGCTTATAAAAGCTGGCATTTGGGGAGGGTTCCCAGCATCCCCAGGGTTGGTAAGAACGGGTCAGTCTGCCTAAACTGTTCATACAACGAGTGTCACTCGTGCTGGCTACGTGCTCTCCTTCTGGGAGCCTGGAGTTCGGGAAAAGGCTGCCGACCATAGGAACCCCGGGCGTGAGGCCCTCGCGAGCTTCCCTGGCTGGGAACATCGCACGTGTGCTGTCACAACTTGTTGCTGGGGGAGTTAGAAGTGTCCCGTGTGACCACGGGGACAGGACTGTTGGCCACTTGAGCCTGGTGTCCTTTGTACCTCACTCTCTGAGTCTTTCCCTCTGCTGGCCCCTTTCACTGCAATGAATCATAGCCACGACCGCAAACATAATGCTGTCTTGGGATTCCTCCTAGCAAATCATTGGACCTAGGGGTGATCTTGGGGACCCCAGACATACCCTCTGATGCCAGCATCTGTGTCTTCTCTCAGCATCCATGAAACTGGCAGGCTCACTTGTTGATTTAAAGCAGGGGGATCTCAGACACGTGATAGTTGTTGGGAGGGCCATTCTTCTCCCTCTCTCCAGACACATGGGACTGTGTGTGTGTGTGTGTGTGTGTGTGTGTGTGCATGTGGGTGAATCCCGTCTAGGTCAACCTGGGTATTAACATGCCCTGCTTGTCGTGGGCTTTCAGGGGCAGGCACTTGCTCTAAGCCAGCCCAAGCAGAATCAAACCATTTTCTTCTCCTTTGGCTACAAACCAAGGATATAACCTGGGGCAGCCGCCTTGCAATCACGAGTGTTAACACAGAGCAAGTGGGACTGAGAAACTGGGCACCCACACCAGCCGGCCTTAACGCCAGGCTGCCCCTGGGCTATTTTAAGATACTTGAGTCAATGAATTTCCTCTATTGCTTAAGAAAGATTGGATATGGTTTTTGATCGCTTCCAACAGAAGGAGTTCTAACTGATACAGATCACGGCTGTTCAAAGAACGGGGCCTCCCTGTTCTGGCGGAGAGAACCAAGCCAGCCCCACAAAAGACGCGGTCCTCCTTTAGGGACCCTAAGAGTAACTCGGTGAAAATAACCAGCCTTCTAGCAGTCAACAGTCTAGAAGTGCCGACCGGGCGAAGAGCCTGGATCTGGTGACATTTCGGGTCACTTCCAGCCCGAAATGCAGAAGGCGTTTAGTGGCTGAGGTGTGTGGAGGGGATGCTGTAACCATAGCAACATGAGCTGAAGTCCCAGCTGCAAGGAGCGGAAAAGGAGGTGGTTTGATTCGAGAGGCGATTCCTGCACCACCCTCAGACCCGTGCCCGGCAGTCGGTGTCCTGTCCACACCATACCTCCTGCCTGCACCACCACGAGGGACGGCTTTGCCTTTTCCGCGCTAGCCTTGCGCATGAGCACTTGGCCTCTACTGCGTCTCCTTGCACACGTCCGGGAGAAGCATTTGAATAAGACGAGTCAATATTGGAGGCTTTGCTTCGGCCCCAGAACCCGGGTGATACAGATCAACGACTCTTCCAAGGAAAGGATTGCTACGAAGGATGTTTTGAGTCACGATTATATTTACGTAACGTTATAAACGGTAACAGATTTGAGACTGTTGAAGCATCAGCCTTTTCTGACTGGGCATGCTGAATTTACCGACACAGAATCTGTGATACACAAAATAAATTAACAAGGAACCCAACAGAACGTGTTATGTTGGAAATAGAACATGCGTCTTTAACTTGGTTAAGATGAAATAGCAAATATGTACAGAGTGTAAGAGGCAGATACATAATTTGTACCAAATCTCACAGAATTAAGTCAGTCCAAAATGAAAAACAGAACATTTGCTGACGGTCGCAATAGGGATTGATCATCTGAAAATAAGTCTCTCCTCCTTGACTTTCACCCTAGCACCTGATACGCTGTATATGTATCTCTCCATCATTTGTCCCTCTCCCCACTGGATTGTAAACTCCCTGAGGTCAAGGGCTCTGATTCACTGCTATACGCCCAGCACCTAGAATCTGACATATAGTGCATGCCCAATAAATAAGTGTTGAATGAGTGAATTTAAGACAGGCGTGCATTCAACCAACATAAAATTGGTTTCTACCACATCACTTGGTACGCCGACCCCACATGCTGTGCTAAAACCTTAGCGAGGTCCTTACTTAATACCTGGCTCTCTATGGGATAAGTCAATGTCCTGGGGTAGCTTGGCCCCTTGGCAATACCGGCTTTGGCCACCGTGGCTGTTTCTGCCCGTGGCTGTGGCCCCGGGCTGGCTTTTCGCATAGGACACAGTTGCACGGCTGGGGACTGGCAAGTTGAAGCTAAGAGGTGAACAGGGAGAAGGCGGGGGAAGGAGGCTCATTCCAGCGCCCCCCGGAATTGCCGAGTGTGTTGTTCCAGCTTCTGGGCCTCGGCCTGGAGGTGCCCCAGGGCTGCCGGGCTGGGGTACTTGAGCACGGCGTGCTTGGTGGCCAGCGCGAGGTTCTTGAGCAGGCTGCAAAGGTGGCTGCTGCCACAGAGAATCTCATTGCGCATGTCCCTCTCCTGGGTCTCCTGGCACAGCGTGTCCACCAGCTTCTGTCCCACCATGATGACCAGCTTGCTCTGTGCGATGAAGATCTCGGGGGGCTGGCTGTTGCTCAGGCTGCTGTTAAATACGCCGATGGCTTTGAACAGTGCCCCGAAATAGAGCCGGCAGTGTTGAGAAAGGTGGAATCTCTTCTCAGGGTTCTGCTGACTCAGAGGCCGGGGGGTGGGGGAACAAGGATGCTGGAGGAGGGAGGAAAGTAATCGATCAGAGGCAGATTTGATCGCCAGGCTGTGGGTGTCTCCCTTTTCCTGTTTTGCTCAACGTTCTAGACTTTATATCAGAAAAAGTACGGTTTTGTGTGGGGAGCCCCACCGTGCACCATTTGCCTAACAAATTAATGTTAATGTTTTCAAAGCACGGTTACATATAAAGTATGGTATTTACATATACAATATTATATATTGCATTGTATATATCATCTTACGTGTTAAATACATAAAATCTCATTCAGTATTCTCAACAAACCATTAGAAGCCCGTTCTAAGAAGCAAATGGACAGAGGTGCCTGGGTGGCTCCGTTGGTTAAGTGTCCGACTTCAGCTCAGGTCACGATCTCACTCAGGCCTTGATCCCACGGTTCGTGGGTCTGAGCCCCGCATCGGGCTCTGTGCTGACAGTGTGGAGCCTGCTTGGGATTCTCCCTCTCTCTCTGCCCCTCCCCCTGCTGGCACCGTCTCTGTCTCTCTCAAGAGAAATAAAGAAACTTAAAAAAAGAGAGAAACACATTGACAATGAATAAATCTATAACCTTAAAGAATGCAAGAAAACTCGATGAGATTTAAAAATTTACTCAAAGAACGGAATTTTCAAAAAATCCTTTCTAATTTCAGCATCGCCAATAAACCCGATCCCCCCAAATTTCCGGAAGAAATCCAAATACGCTGACCTATCTGTCCTAATATGACAATATTTCTCTAACTTGCTAATAAAGTTTCATTTAGAGTTTTCCTTTCATGAGTTTTAGTTTCTGAAATATGGAACTGATGTCTTCCCAAAGCCTAGGCACTATCGAAAGATGCTCAGCAAAGGGCGCCTGGGTGGCTCAGTTGGTTAAGAGTCTGACTTCAGCTCGGGTCATGATCTCACGGTTTGTGCGTTCAAGTCCTGCATCAGGCTCTGTGCTGACAGCTCGGAGCCCGGAGCTGCTTCGGATTCTGTGTCTTGCTCTCTCTGTCCCTCCCCTCCTCTCTCTCTCTGTGTCTCTCTCTCAAGAATAAATAAACATTAAAAAAAAAATTTAGTGGCAACCACTCCAGGGGATAATCAAAAGCCTCTTTGTTAGGTTACAGGTGGGGAGATTGATGCTCCCTGAAGCAAAGGGCTGCCTATGGTCATTCGTTTTGTAAAATAAAGATCTGGAGTTCTAGGCGGAGTCAGCTAAGTCTCAATGTCTTAGTCTTTTCATGAAACTGCATGTTCTCTCATCCACCTGTGATCTCAAAGCTCACACCCTAGAAGAACTCAGTGTTAGGGTCTGACTTCGTATGTTGAAACTCCACCCGCTAAGGTGAAGGTGGTAGGAGATGGGCCTTTGGGAGGTAACCAGGATTAGATGAGGTCATTTGGGTGGGGCCCTGTGATGGGATTAGTGCCCTTGTTGGAGCCCTTGTCTCTGCTCTCTGCCACCTGAGGACACAATGAGAAGACAGAGGAGAGCCCTCACCAGGATCTGCCCAAGCTGGCACCCTGATCTCAGACTTTCAGACGAGGGTTCTTGTCCCAATTTGCCCCCGAGATGTCCACGTGATCAGACATCTCTGTCCTTCTCTCTTCCACTCACACCCACCCCCCAGCCAGGGAGCTGATCTGGTTCCCTGTTCTCCAGGCTCTAGGTACTCAGACAACCTTCACCAGGGATGCCCTGTCTGCTTCCTTCTTCACCTTGACTTGTTTCATCTTTGTCTTTAAAGGAACCCACTGGGTTTACTTCTATTACCTTAAAGGAAACTTTTCAAATTGGTGACTGGAAAACCACTGTCATTTGTCACCGGTAAGAAGGAACCAACAAAACTAAGCACCATGATAACATCTTTGAATGTTTTTGAAAAAGAACATCAAGTGTCACAGAGGCGTTGGTGACACATAAGCCCCAAACCAAAATGGTTTTCCTGTTGTAACCAGAAGCATTCAAAAGAGAATGTCAAAGGGAATGTGCATCCCTGGTATCGAACACCATGTCAGTCCCACCCACGCTAAACCTGCGACGCCCAGAACTGTCACTCATGGTTCAAGGATCATGCTCCACATTCTGGGGCTCGTTGGACCTGTTCATCTCCGGGGCTCCTTCTACTGCAAATGGGAAGAACCATCACAAACACCACATCTATTCCCAAGGCGTCGTGGATCACGGCTATCATGCTGACTCGTTCATAGCAGGAGGCATCTCTAGGGATAAAGCACGCGAGTCAGAAATACGGGCGAGCCGGCCCTGTCACTTACCTGTGCTGCGAGGTTTTTGTTTTCATCCAACCTTTGTTCCAAGATGGGTTTTCCTGTCTCTTCTAGATTAGGCAACTTCTGAAAAATAAAATCCCTTCCGATTACCAACTCGAGTGGTTTCGACACGGTTCAGGGGTGTTTAAGTCTACTTTAAAAGGTGAGCATTTTGGGGGGCCTGGGTGGCTCAGTCGGTAGAGCGTCCGACTTCAGCTCGGGTCGTGATCTCCCTTTGTGGGCTCGAGCCCCGCGTCGGGCTCTGTGCTGACAGCTCCGAGCCAGGAGCCTGCTTCGGATTCTGTCTCCCTCTCTCTCTGCTATCTCCTCCCATCTCCTCTTGTGCTCTCTCTCTCTCTCAAAAAGAAATAAATATTAAAAAAAGAAAACTTGAGCATTTATGTTTTTATTTTTGTGAATAGTTTTGCCCCCTGGTGCCTTTTTTTTTCAACAAAGGAAACTTTGCCAGACCCAGGGCTAAATTCTGCCTACCCACATGGCCTGATATAAGGACACATAGTTTAAAAATTATATATGTTTATATTTATGTATTTTATACCTCTTTATGTCTATATCTATATTTTTAAAATAGGGAATGAAAAACACCCAGGTTTCTGCCTTCTCTAGAATGTGTTAAAGCTGTTACACCAACCACCAGGCATTTTGACAGAATACCACACAAGATTGGGGCTAAAAGGGATCAAGTCGTGTTGACACAGCCCCCAGGCTACCTGCTGTACCCCTTGACACTCGCAATCCTTGAACCAAAGGCTCTTTTCCTATCGTGTCTGAATTCACGCAGCCAAGTATTTCTAACAGTAAATGAAGGCTGGAGGCTGCTAAGAACACACACGATTTGGAAGAGTGTTTACACTTCCTGTTCTGTTTCTAAGAAACACAGAGACAATGACTAAATCTACAACTTTCAAAAATGCAAGGAAACTCGGTGGTGAGATTGAAAAATGTGCTCAAAGAACAGATTTCAAAAGGGTTTCAAAGTCCTTTCTAACCCTGGTGTTAGAGATAAGCCCCAAGACACCACGTTTCCAGAAGACGTCCAATCTGCCTGAATGTTCAAATGCCTATCTTACTTCTTAATAAGATTTCATCTAGAACAGCACTTCCATGAATTTTATTTTCTGGAAAATGGAACCAACGTCTCTCAGAAATTATCGAAAGATTATCATCATGCGATATTCAGTTATTGAACTGTTTCTAACAATTACGGAAGGATTCTCAGCATCTAACTGATGGGCGACGTCTCCAGATAAAATTTGAAGGGCTCCTTGTGTTCTACCACTCGGAACTCACCTGTTCACAGATACTCGTCCCGTTTTTCTTTAGTATTTCAGGGGAGTGCTCCCTCTCCTTCTGTTTATCAAAAGGAGCACTTCTTTGGTATAATTCCGTTTCTCTTCGGGGAAGCTGGATGCATTCGGCAAACTTAAATTGTGCGTCTGGGGTCACTTGCAAGGTGTCTCCCTTTTCACAGTTCTGCTTGAAAAGGAGCTTCCCGTTGGCAATGACCATGGAGGCAAACCTCTTGACGTCTTCCGGAACCATCCGCGCCACCGTGACAAATCTCTCGAGGTCGTCCGGGCTGTTTTGGGCTTCGTCCGTCACGAGGACTTCCAGGGACCAATCGCAGCTATCCAGGCTCTCCTTTGTTCCGAGCAGGATCTGGTAGGAGTTGGAAATCGTCTGTAGCTGGTCCCTAATTCTGGCCTGAAGGTGAGTGTCACTGAGGTTGCAGGCGGTCCCACGGACCGTGCGGGCAAAATCCAGGAAAGCCCTCAAAGACTCCTCCACGTGGTCGGCGGCCCTGCGGATGGCACTGACGTTGGCCTCCAGATAGTCTCTGAACCTCCACCTCCTGCTGACAAAGAGCATCAGGCTTGCGACAGAGCCGGCCACCTTGTGCTGCAGAGACGCTGCTGTCTCTCGGGCCCAGTCCGGGTCCAAGCAGAGCTCCTTCCCTGCCTCCTCCGAGCAGGAGCTGGACGAAGAGTCCGTGGCCGTGGAGGAGCAGGAGACAATGCTGGCTCGGCTGTCGGAGCTGGAAACGGACAGACTGTCCGCTTCCGGAGACAGCGATGGTGGCCGTCCCGAGAGCCACGAGGAGCCACGGTCCGTGACGTTCTCTGAAGCCCCGTCGGCACTCCCCAGCTCGTGCTGGGCCTGAGGGCCTCTCGGCGTTGCTTTAGGGATGTCGTAAATGTTTGGCTTGGTGTTCTGCTGTTCCGCTCGGGGAATCAGAAAGCTGGAAGGAACCTTGTAGCCGACACCTTCGTCCAAGGGGAACGTGTCCCTCGAGGCCAGAAATTTATACGTAGGAATTTCTGGAAGGCTGAGTTTTTTCTGCATGGGCACATTTTTGTGCAGGTATGGATCGAGGGACCTTGCTCTGCTATTTGGAGGACAGTGGAGGCTGGACATATACTGGGGGGAGCAGCATATACTGGGGGGAGTGTGGGGCCCCGATCCTTCTGCAAAGCTGCTTAGAGATGCGTTTCTCGTTCCAGCTTTTTCCGGAGATACTGGCGTGTCATAGATCCACTCAGATTTCTGAGGGCTCGGTAACGTGTTGTAGCCGCCTTGCCTCAAGGCGATCGCTGACGTCAGGGGAGCGCTCTGCCTCTGTGAAGAACCAAACAAAACTGCCCGGGTTAGTAGCGATAAAGAGAGGGTGTGAGCCACTCCTTTGACGAACGTGTGTTGTTAGGCTGAGGGCCTCCTAAATGCCAGGTACTGTGCTTCTTAAAAATCTGATTGTCACTCCCCTACTCCAGCTTCTTCAGCGGCTCCCCATTGCTGGTTTTGCTCGAGGCCCTTCACAATCTGGTTGCACCCACCTTCAGGCCTCCACACCACTCCTGCCACCACCTTCCTCGTGGGCCCAGTCGCCCAGGCTGTTTACTGTCCCCTGAACTCAGAGTACTCACTGAGCCCACTGTATTTCATTTGGCCCCAACCAGCCCTTCTGTTCTAAAAGCCCTCCCCACCCTTTCCTTTCTACCTAACAAACTCCTATGCAACCCTCACGACCCTGTGGAGATGTCCCCTCTTTTGTAAGGCCTTCCCTGATAACCTTGGGTATAGGCGTACGCATCGTATCCATGGGACAGAATTCAACGATGAACACGGGCTCCAGATTTTCAAATTAAGGCGTCTCTCCAATAAATAAAAACCTACCTTAACACATCTGTGAGGTATAGAATAATAAGCATTTAACTGAGATCCGCTGGGCTTTTGCTCCGCGCCAAGCACCGTAGTAGGTCCTCTGCAGGAATTTCTCAATTCTCACAATTAGTCCGCCATAAGAAACTGAGGCACGGAGAAGCTAGAGGACTCACCCAAACCACATCGCCCACCCTGTTCCTGAACATCACTGCCATCAGGTTTCCAAATGAAGTAAGTTCTGCTGTGAGGCATCTGTATCCCTACTTTGGACCACGCTGATAGAACGTCCCGGAGGAGGCTCACATTTTCCTAGCAGCAAATCTCCGCGTCTCATCATACTCACACTTGGTTGGCTGGCCAAGGGACCAAGTCCTGCCTTTTGGGGGCTGGCGGGTACGTCATATAACTGCTGCTTCTCTGGCTCCTGGGGAGAGACCGAAAAGGATAGCTTGGATTTTTCCCTCCCGATGGACGCACATCACAGACTCTGCCCACGCCAGTGTTTTTTCCAAAGGAAAATGCAAACCACTGAAAACTTTGGGGCTTCCGGTCATGACGCTTGCAAGGCGGAAGCTTACATGGTTATGTTTTCAACAACGGACCCTGTGCTTTAAAAAGCTCGCCTTCTCGACCGAAGATGGGGGCAAACTAGAGAGAGAACGAAACGCAGTGGGCCTGAGTTAAAAACAGTGGCTCATTTAGTTTTGTAAGTTAGCCTTAGGGTTGACTTTAAAAGGAATCAAGGAAATTGGGACTTCGTGGGGCACCTGGGTGGCTCAGTCAGTTGCTGAGGCATCCGACTTCGGCTCAGGTCATGATCTCACGGTTCTTGGGTTTGAGCCCCGTGTCGGGCTCTGTGCTGACAGCTCGGAGCCTGGAGCTGCTTCGGATTCTGTGTCTCCCTCTCTCTCTGTCCCTCCCCTGATCATGCTCTGTCTCTCTCAAAAATAAATGAACATTAAACAAACAAACAGGGTGGAGAGGGCCGGGGTGAGGGTGAGGTGAGGGAGGTGAGTCCTGTATGTGTCTTTATTTAAGACTTCTGTGCCCAAGGCCAGCACCTCCTTGTCCCACGTGGCCCTGCCTGTGCTCCTGGCACCTGTCACGGCAAAGGGATCAAGTGTATTCATCCAAGGGCCAGATGTGGGTCACACCTGAACCTGAGCAAGAGCCAGACCAGAAGTGGGGGAGTGGGGGGGGGAGCATCTCAGGAGGCTGAGGCTGGAGGCGACCGGCCTGTCCCAGAGCCCAGGGAGGAGACTTTGTCCCCGAGCCAGTGATCAATGGCCCACCTCGGAACCTGCAGGTGGGAGGTGTTCAAAACCAGGTGTGGGAGAGGCGGGCGGTGCCTGCAGGGATGCGGGGGAGCCATCTGGGTGGCGCGGAGAGCCTCATGTGTGGGGCAGGGCCACGGCTGAGACTCACCTTCAGCACCGGGGGGCCCCGGCTCTGGGTTGGCACGTCATACACCTGGGAAGGCCGAGCAGGCAGCGAGGCCCGAGCGGGTCTGGGAATCGTGAAGAGGGCCTTGGGGAGAAAAAGAAGAACCGTGGGAAAGAAACGTCACCGTGGTGTCCACAGCTCAGGCTCCGTGTTACCCTCACACGGCGAAGGCACCCCCGCAGCGTGGAGGTGTTCTCCCTGCACCCATAACGCGCAGCCCTTTGCTCAGACGCGGGGGTGGGGGAGCCCAGGACATGAGAGGGGCGGGTCCTGTGGTGGAGGGCAGTCTTCTGCCTGCCTCAGCCTCAGCAGGGAGCAGCTTAGAATGCAGAGTCCTGGGCCCTGAATCTGGGTCTCCGAGTGCTCCCGGGGAGTCCTGGGCCCTGAATCTGGGTCTCTGAGTGCCCCCGGGGAGTCTTGGGCCCTGAATCTGGGTCTCCGAGTGCCCCCGGGGAGTCTTGGGCCCTGAATCTGGGTCTCTGAGTGCTCCCGGGGAGTCTTGGGCCCTGAATCTGGGTCTCCGAGTGCCCCCGGGGAGTCTTGGGCCCTGAATCTGGGTCTCTGAGTGCTCCCGGGGAGTCTTGGGCCCTGAATCTGGGTCTCCGAGTGCCCCCGGGGAGTGTGGGGATATGCAGCACCAGCCAGCCTCCAGACTATTCTGAGTTCGCTCGGGATCTGAGGCTGTGATTCGAACCTGAGGTTACTAATGTGTTCACCCGATGATGCTGAGGATGTAGCCGTGAGCCAGGCAGGCAGAGAGGCTCTAAGGGTATAAAGTGAAGGGACTATCGGGGGTGTGGAAGGGGCAGGGGCGGGTCGCGGGACTTGTCGCTCCAGCTGAGGGCTGATGGGGCCGCGGGAGGTGACCAGACCAATGGTGGCCTCAGCCTTGGAGTCACTGGATTGTAGTGAATGTCCACTCTAGACCGGGCACCCGGCTAGCTGCTCCTGGGCGACAGCTTCCAAACCCGGCCAGAGAACCAATCACCTGACGAACTTTAAAATAAAACAGTTGCGGGGGGCCCCACGTCAGCCCTTTCAAACAAGAGTGTCTCCAGGAGGGGCGCGGGAAGGGGTGATTTTCCAGGGGGGTGGGTGCCGTCTGCCAGGGTCAAGGTCTAAAGGAGGAAATAAAGTATGGACGGAGCCCGGACACAGGCTGGAAAGCGAGACAGGGCCTTGAGGAGAGCAAAAGGTCAAGTCCAGAGCGTCTGTCAGAGGCCGACTGCATTTCCCATCTGGCAGCCAGGAACCTGTCACTGCAGGGGGCTTTCCGAACTGGATCGCGTGGATGGTTAGGACCTGAATGTGCGGAGACCGGGAGGGCAATTCAGGCTGGGAAGGACTAGATCGGGGTCCCTTTGTTCAGGGGGGTGACCCAGCTCTGTGCCCGGCATGAAGTGAGTGCTCGTATTTCCTAATCGATCTGCTCGTTTTGGGCGAAAGAATGTGTACAGCTTGAGACAGTAGGTAGAAGACAGTGGGCCCCCCACTCATCAGGCCGGAATAACAGACTCAGATAAAGCAACTGCGAAGCAGGCAGGACAAACCTGTCTTCCCCCGGACGCACTCAGCTGCCCAGTGTCAAAATAACGTCCTTCTGAGGGACGACTATTTCTTACAGAGAAACCTGGTTCTCTAAAATCCTGGGCTCCCAAGAGCATTATGGCCTGAAGCTCTATCAGCGAGAAGGAAACATCCTACTCCCGTCCGCGAGGCAGGCTGGCTTTTCATCCCCAACACAGAGCTTCAGACGGCGGGTAGCAGGTGCTGCGTCCCACATCTACCTCAACCTGGCGGTCCCCAAGGAAGGAGCAGCCTGCATCAGCTTTGCAGTCTGGGCTGATGCCGACCCTTCAGACACTGCCCTGTTTTGCTTAGAGCCTATCAAGACAGTCTTTGTTTACGCTAAACCCCACCTTTCCCCAACCTCATCACGATGTATGCTACCTTCTTCTCTTTGTGAGATGCCCCGAGGTCCCTATGCGACGTGACCCCTCTCTCTCCGGTGGGCAATAAACCTGACTTTGTCCCTGTCAGTCTCAGGCTGATTGGTTTAGGACGGTGGTTCTCCACCGTAGAGGAACCTGGTTCACAAACGCCCGTGTTTCTTGGAAAACATGGGTTCAAGATGGGAATCAATTAAAGAACATGTTTGAGAAATATGGTTTCGAAAGGTTCGGGGGGACAGACGGAAACTCCAGTTTGGGAACTAGTGGGTCTGAGAGTGATTCCACCAGGAAGTTGGACGCTTTTCACTTGAAATGTGAAAGATTCCCCTTTCTGAATTCAAACCAACATCAGATGTGTTCTTTGTATGGTGATTAAAAAAAAAAGTCGGGCTAGTATATTATATTAAGGAAGTTGGAATAAAAAGTAAAACAAAGCTCGAGATAGTGGTTACCCTGGAGGAAGTGACTCAGAGAAGGTGGGAGGGGGGCTCATGAGGTGCTAGTTTTGTTCTATTTCTTGATATGGATACTAGTGACTAAGAGGTGCCCTGAGGATCTGTAGATTAATCTCAATAAAAAGCTAATTGCGGGGGCACCTGGGTGGTTCAGTCGGTTAAGCGTCTGACTTTCGCTCAGGTCACGGTCTCACGGTTTGTGAGTTTGAGCTCCCCATCTGGCTTTTTGCTGTCTGCACGGACCCTGCTTCGGATCCTCTGTTCCCCTGTGTCTCTGCCCTTCCCCCAATCATTCTTTTCCCTCGCACGCACGCGCGCGCTCTCTCTCGCTCTCTCTCTCAAAAATAAATAAATAAACTAAAAAAATAAAATACAACCTAACTGCAAAGAGCAGTGTCAGCCACAGAGTCAGGAAAACGGAGAGCAAGGGCGTTCAGAGTCTAGGGGCAGAGTCAGCCCCACACGGGCACGAGGAAGCTTCAGTCTCTGGTATTCGACACCCTGGGACCCTGGCTGGGCCATTTCACCTCCCTGGAAACTAACGTTCTCATCTGTAAAATGAAGCGTTGTTCCCCAGATCCGCAGAGGTCTCTCCCAGCCATAGAGATGTCTGATTCTGACATGGAGGGTCCTGGATCAGCCGACTTGAGAAAGGTGACCTATTTTCACCTTCTTGGTTTTTGACTTTTGGCCAAGCTTAACCTAGGGACAGTTGGCACAGGGATGAGGGGAGTCTGGGAGGTGGGCCACCTGCCAGTTCCAAGCCCGTGGGAAAACAGCTCTGAGCTAGCCGGCTGGACCTGCCTAGTCCTATAAACCAGTGCTCCACCCAGAATGCATTTCCCCGGCCGCCGCAGAGTCAGGCTAACTCCCAGGTTATTACATGAGCGGCGCAGAGAGGTCTGCCTTTTCCATGGATCAGATGATTCCCCACTGGTTTTCATCCATTTCTTCTAGCTCCTTCCTTCTCGTAGTAGAAGAAACAGTGGAATTACTTAGAATCACCAGAAGGCACAACTCGAGGAGAACTTAGACACGGCAGGGCCAGACAGGAAAACAGAGGGTGTTGGGACATGTCCACTCTCCCAGCACAGCCCCAGAAGCCCAGTGACCCAGCCAGGCAACTCGGGACTGCTGATTCTCCAACTTAAGCAGGAGAAAAAGGCAGGAAAGTTCCCCAGGTGCTTTACTGGGGCCACCTCAAGAAAGCCTGCTCGAGCGGCCAAGGGCCCCGGGTTTCTGAATTCCCCTTTGGTGGCTGTGGTTTCTGTCAACGGCCACAGCCTCACACGAGCGAGGGCTCCAATCACGGACACGCTTCATGGTAAGGACAAGTCTCTGACCCTTTTCTGTTTATCACAGCGCCAGTCTAGAAGTTACATCCATGGTCATGAGGTGCCATGTTGTCCCCGGTCTCTTCATTCGTGTAACAAACGTTGAAGTTGGAGGAGCCTGGACTGGCTCGGGCACTCGGGGTACCTGGTCAACAACAGTCATCACACCTGTTTGTCTTTTGCGGGGGGAGAGGGGGGGACTCAAATCAAACTTTGCCTTCGGCAAAGGCCACTCGTTCTCGGAGGAACAACACCGTGGCCCTGCTCTGAGTCAGCTGCTCAGACAGCAGCGGAACGTGCCAGGCTTCGACGTGGACCAGCTGTTCCGGAGAAAGGGGCTGTCACACTAGGTTCGAGCAGCGTCCTTCTGGGGTTTGGAGCCAGCGCCCCTGGGTGGCAGCTGTTCCATGTAAAGGCTGTCTGGTCCTCTGCCTGGCAGCCCGGGGGGTTAGAACATCTGAGCTATTCAAAATATTTTAAGAAACCAATACCTTTCCGTTTGAAGAGGTCATTGGAAGTGGTGTGGAGGAGGCCTGGGTGGTTAGTGGAAACTTCCCAGGGCCCCCAGCACGCACACCAGGGGGAGAGTCCTTCCTGGACACACACTAAGCCAGGACCCCTGCCCAGAGCTCTGGCCAGGTGGGAAGTGTCCTTTGAGCCGAGAGCAAAGCGAACAATGCAGGAAACGCCCACAGTGGCTGAAGACCGTGCAGATGTGTTCTGCACGCCTAGCCCCTCATCAAGGCCTGGGCCTGGGGGAAAACGATATGCTGTTTTTCTCCTTTCTTCTCTAAATTGCTTTCATTCCGGGGCACCTGGGTGGCTCAGTCGCTTAAGCGTCCGACCTGGGCTCAGGTCATGATCTCACAGTTCGTGGGTTCGAGCCCCGCATCGGGCTCTGTGCTGATGGCTCAGAGCCTGGAGCCTAAGATTCTGTCTTCCCCCCTCTCTCTGCCACTCCGACCCCCACTCACACTCTGTCTCTCCCTCTCTCAAAAATAAACATTAAAAAGATTTTTAAATTGCTTTCCTTCTTAAAAAAAGTTTTTATTCTGCGTTTACCTAATGCTTCTTTTCCTCTGTTTTTTTAAGTGCTATTTTTTAAAATCGCAGTTATCATACAGGCCATATATAACACACAAACCCATTTTCTGATCTCTCTGCTCATTGTATATTTACTGAGTACCAACCTATGGGAGTCACAGTCCCAGGTGCTGGGGACACAGGAGTGAATGAAATAAAGGTCCCTGCTGGACGCCTTCTTTCACTTTCTCCTTAACCAATTCCACTTCCAAAGAGGAACCACTGTTGGTGTGTGTTTTCTTTCTTTCTTTCTTTCTTTCTTTCTTTCTTTCTTTCTTTTTAAAAATATTTTAAATTTATTTTTGAAGGAGAGAGAGACACAGCGTGAGCAGGGGAGGGGCAGAGAGAAAGGGAGACACAGAGTCCAAAGCAGGCCTCAGGCTCTGAGGTGTCAGCACAGAGCCCAATGCGGGGCTCGAACTCACAAACCATGAGATCATGACCTGAGCCGAAGTGGGATGCTTAACCACTGAGCCACCCAGGGGCCCCGGTGGGTGGTCTTTCCACGTGTGAGCATGCACACATATATACACACGGGTCATTTTGGTTTTTGGTTGTTTTTTGTTTAAATGGCTCTTTTTTGCCTCCAAGAACGATTCCATCTTTTTTTCGCACATGCCTAGTATGTGGCAGAGGTATGCCAAAACTTCTGTCACCAATCTCCCCATCCAATCTCCCCATCGACAAACGTTTAGGCATCTTTGATTCTTCCCTACAACAAAAAAATGCTACAATGGTCATGGCCTCCTCATCCAGATATAGCTTTGCCTTCTTGTGTAGTTCTGTAGCAATTCTGGGAGTCAAGTTTCTTGGTTGAAGGGAGTGTAGATGTTAAGTCTGTCGAGTAATTTCTCGCCCCTGAACCCATCCTAGTGCCGGGAAAATCCATAATACTTCTGTGAGCAGGTGCACTCAACATTTGATTTCCTGTAAAGCATGGATGTCTTGGAGAGCGAGGGAATCACCGGGGTGCCGAGAATATCAGTGCTAACTGAAGTGGGGGCCAAATACAAGTTCACCGGATCACGCCTGGTTTAGGTCCCCACTTTGCACATTTAATCTCCTGAAGGACACCAAGAACTCAAGGCAGAGGGAAGCCCCTGCCTGAGTTTACACACCCTTTGCCCCACCTGTTTGACTTGGAAACACGCATACCTGTTGCGGAACGCTTAGGGTCTTTTCACCGATGATTCCGGTTCTGGAGGGCGGGGCAGGGAGTTCGTAGACTTGGGCGGTGGTAGGTGGGGGCCCCTCCACCCAGCTCTTCATGTGCTCGTAGACGGGGCCTGGAGTCGGGGGCTTGAGCAGGGTGGGCGCCTGGTAGGTCTCCTTGGAGCTGGTGAGGGCTTCCCCCGGACCTCTCAGGGAGGGGGGGCAGGGCCTGTCTGCGGGGACCTCAGGGAGCAGTTGGAGGCGGTTGGCAGGGGCCAGACCTTGCCGCCCGTGGAGCAGACACTTCCACCAGCCCTCGCTTTCTGGCACGTTTTGTTCTAGAATGGTCAAGATGTCTCCTCTGCAGAAAGCCAGCTCGTAGAAAGAGTCTGGGTGGTTGTCATAGAGTGCTCTGGCCAGGAGGGTCTGGGGGCGGGAGGAGAAAGAATTCATCGTCATTTCTGTGGCCGAAAACCATTCTACCCACACCGCTGGCTGAGAGACACTAGAGCGCATTCGTGGGTTTCCACCACCCCACAGGCTCTCGGCCCTGCTCTCTGCCTGATTTAGTCCCGCCTCTCCTTTGGGGGTCGGGTGAAAGGTCATATCCTCGGGGGAGTCTAACTTGTGGAGTGTCCCAAACGTACTCTCACCGCACTGTTTTAATTCGGGTTTTTGTTGTTTTTTTTAATATATGAAATTTATGGTCAAATTGGTTTCCATACAACACCCAGTGCTCATCCCAACAGGTGCCCTTCTCAATGCCCATCACCCATCCTCCCCTCCCTCCCACCCCCCATCAACCCTCAGTTTGTTCTCAGTTTTTAAGAGTCTTATGCTTTGGCTGTCTCCCACTCTAACCTCTTTTTCCCCCCCCTCCCCTCCCCCATGGGTTTCTGTTAAGTTTCTCAGGATCCACATAAGAGTGAAAACATATGGTATCTGTCTTTCTCTGTATGGCTTATTTCACTTAGCATAACACTCTCCAGTTCCATCCACATTGCTGCAAAAGGCCAGATTTCATTCTTTCTCGTTGCCACGTAGTATTCCATTGTGTATATAAACCACAACTTCTTTATCCATTCATCAGTTGATGGACATTTAGGCTCCTTCCATAATTCGGCTATTGTTGAGAGTGCTGCTATAAACATTGGGGTCCAAGTGCCCCTGTGCGTCAGCACTCCTGTATCCCTTGGGTAAATTCCTAGCAGTGCTATTGCTGGGCCATAGGGTAGATCTAGTTTTAATTTTTTGAGGAACGTCCACACTGTTTTCCAGAGCGGCTGCACCAGTTTGCATCCCCACCAACAGCCACTGTTTTAATTCGTGACGGCCGTGACCTGTGTGCGTGAGTGCGGCCAACACATAGTTGACTGGAAATCCTGACCCTGCCACTTCTTAGCTGTGTGCCTTGGAGCAAATTGGCTACTCTCTCTGGGCCTCAGTTTCCTGGTCTGTAAAATAGGACTAATGTTAATATCTCCCCGGGAAGGGGTAAGAATTCAATGGGTTGTTATGTACGCAAAGCTCACTGAACAGTGCCTGGCAGTCAGTAGGCACTCTGTAGAGGTTGGCGGTTACTGTCCTAGCGATAACAGCGCCCTCTGTCTGGTCCTTATTATCTTTCTCCTGGATTGGGCTGGAAGTTTTGTGACTCACCTATTTGTGCTCACCTATTTGCTGCTCTGTCCCCAGCATCGAACACGCACTCAGGTGCATAGGAGATGCTCGGTAAATGTTCACTAATTGGTGAGTGAGGAAGCAGAGACACAACGGTTAAGGACCGGTCTATCTGTGGTCATGCAGCCAGGATCAAAACCCAGTCTCCCTCATTCTCAGAACTCACGCTCTTTCTGTTCGCCCCCTGACCCTCGAAGGAAAATCACCTCGTAGCAATGGCAGCAATGGGTAAGCAAACCTCCTTCTTATTTGAACTTTCTGCCGAATTAAATGAAGGCGACTTGTTTCTGTGGGGCTTAATGGAGTCACCTGTTGCCATATTAGTGCACACTTGACACAGAGAAATTGGGAAATACAGAGAAGAAAAAAAGAAATCTGTGAAAATTACCCATAATCCCGCCACTCAGAGGTAACTTTTCATACCATTTTAAGTATTTATCCTTCCAGGTGCTTTTTTCTTTCTTCAATTAAATTTAGTTAATTATACTTTTGATGCTTATTAGCTCCTAGTACATGCAATTTACAAACAAAACAAAGCAAAAATGACCAACGATCCCATTATGCTTGTGAAGAAGTGTGGCCTTTTTTTTTTTTTTTTTTTGCATAAAGTGTTTTCTGTTACAAAAATGGAATTGGATGGCCAACTGCTAAAAAGCATCACCTTAAGCACACAGTCAGGTCAGTATGGATTTAGAGAAACACTGTGACATGTGTATGTATCTGAGAAGCAGTAAGTAGAATGCAGACAAATAGGCACTGAGAAGTCCCACGTGAAACCTCCTGCAATTGAGATCCTAGGGGATGACGAACAATTTTTGTGCATGGAACTTTCTTCTTACTGCAAAGAAATAAAAATTCATTACAGAGGGGGTATAAAATAGTGATAAGCGAATAGAAGGGAACGGAAATGGCTGCCACAGGTAACCACTGTCACTTCTTTGGTTCATGACCTGACATCTTGTGCACATTTGTTCATATATATGCACCTAGAGTCAGTCGTATTTCCTTTAATTAATTAATTTAGAAAGCACATGACAGGGGGGCAGAGAGAGAAGGGGGGAGAGGGAGAGAGAGAGAGAGAGAGAGAGAGAATCTCAGGTAGGCTCCATATCCAGCCTGGAGTCCAATGTGGGGGGCTTGATCCCACAATTGTGAGATCATAACCTGAGCCAGAATCAAGAGTCGGATGCTCAATTGACTGAGTTCTCCAGGCATCGCATGTCAGTTGAATTAAAAAAAATTTTTTAGGGGTGCCTGGGTGGCTCAGTTGGTTGAGGGTCCGACTTCGGCTCGGGTCATGATCTCACGGTCTGTGAGTTCGAGCCCCGTGTTGAGCCTCTCTCTCTGCCCCTCCCCTGCTCATGCTCTGTCTCTCTCTCTCTTTCTCTCTCTCTGTCAAAAATAAACATTAAAAAAAAATTTTTTTTAAATTTTTTTAATGTTTATTTTTGACAGATAGAGACAGAACAGGGGAAGGTCAGAGAGAGAGGGAGACACAGAATCTGAAGCAGGCTCCAGGCTCTGAGCTGTCGGCACAGAGCCTGATGTGGGGCTCGAACCCACAAACTGTGAAATCATGACCTGAGCCAAAGTCGGATGCTTAGCCAACTGAGCCGCCCAGGCCCCCCAAGTCAGTTATATTTTTAAAACTTAATGGGATCGTATGCTACAATCTTTTTTCCCCACTAATAATAGATTATGAACATCTTTGTGTTAATAAATTGCTTTCTTCAGTATCTTTATATATATATATTTATTTAATGTTTATTTATATGAGAGAGAGAGAGAAAGAGGGCACAAGCAGGGGAGGGGGACCCAGAATCCGAAGCAGGCTCCAGGCTCCGAGCTGTCAGCACGGAGCCCGACGCAGGGCTCGAACCCACATACTGTGAGATCATGACCTGAGCTGAAGCTGGACGCTCAACTGACTGAGCTACCCAGGCGCCCCTGTTCAGTATCCTTCTAAATAGCAGTCCTGTTTTCCCTTGTAAGGACGAATCATGCCTTCCCCTCAGGTTCTGGGACATTTTAGCTAATTCCAGTTTTTAGCTATGACAACGCTAAGATGATCATCTTCGTAGCTAAATATCTGCAACCCTCCTTATTTATTTCCCCAGAGAAATTTCTAGGTGGGAAGTTGGCAGGGCGGTCATTGGGGCTCCTCCTTCCCTCACTGCCCTCAGGCATGGCTGACCCATTTATACTCCCCCCACCCCCCCCACCCACCCCCGGGTGTGAGACTGCCCATTTCCTCACACCCCATGACCTGCGCATGAGCTCTTTGTTGGATGCTGCGTTTGTTTTAAAATCTTTGTCATGGAAACTTGAAATGTTTTTGTAACACATTCTTGGAAATGCCCAGACTACTGAAAACTAGAGAACTGGCTACAGCCTTCCTGCCCCTGTGAGTGGATAACTTGGGAAGGGGTCACCTCCCTGCTACACTCCACCATTAACTCGTTTCATTTAAAATTTATTTTTCAAAGATTTATTGTCTTTGAGAGAGAGAGAGAGAGAGAGAGCACAAGCAGGGAAGGGGTAGAAAGAGAGGGGGACAGAAGATCTGAAGCGGGTTCTACACTGACAGCAGAGAGCCCGACGAGGGGCTCGAACTCAGGAACTGTGAGATCATGACCTGCGCAGAGGCGGGACGCTCAACCAACTGAGCCTACCCAGGTGCTCCAACTTATTTTTTTTAATTAAAAAAATCTTGTAAATGTTTATTTATTTTTGAGAGAGAGACAGAGTGCGAGCGGGGGAGGGGCAGAGAGAGAGGGAGACACAGAATCCGAAGCGGGCTCCAGGCTCCGAGCCATCAGCCCAGAGCCTGACGCGGGGCTCGAACTCACGGACCGCGAGATCGTGCCCTGAGCCGAAGTCAGATGCTTAACAGACTGAGCCACCCAGGCGCCCCTCCAACTCATTTTTAAAAGAGGGAATACGGTTCCGCAGCGTTACGGGCATGTGTGTTGTGAAGGGCATCCCTGCCCGTGGGCGTCTCCTCTCCCATCCATGTGAACCGAAACGCTCACCTGAGAGGGATGGTGCAAATCCCATCGGTTGGAGGCGGAGTGAGTTTACGGGGTGACACTGAAAAGCAGAGAGCCCAGTTAGGGCTAATAAACACCGCTTGCCTTCTGGGGGTGAGACCCACGCAGTGTCCCCTTAGCCGGTCACTTATTCCTTCCCAAGCGCAGCCAACCTTGGCTCAATGTTCACGAGGTACAGCACCGTTCCCCGTGCTTGAGTTCGGGGATACCAGTTTTGGTCATGGGATGGTCCGCTCTGTGAGCCTCCTGGGGCTCCCCTGTAGCCCCAACTCTGCCCAAACCCTCAGGGCCCTACGCAATTCCACTCTCGCCTACATTTCCAAGGCTCGGGGTATCAGTTCCTCATCGTCCCACACACTCCGCCCTTCGTGGGGCCTGAGTCCTTCACACAGGCTACACCCTCCACCCCAAATAGTCAGCAGCTTTGTGCCCAGTGAGACCCGCTCATCTTTCTAGACGCATCTTAGATGTCTCTTCCTCGCCGAAGGATTTCTTCACGCTCAGACTCTCCCAGACCCACCTGGTTCTCTCCATTTTTTTTTTGCTCAATGCATTTCCAGGTCCGTACTGACGACCTTCACATGTAATTCATTAAGTCGGTGATCATCTGTTTGGCGTCTGTGTCCGGGCACAGGCTCCAAGAGAGCGCCCCTCCCTGGCTCTCACCGCATCCCCGGCTTCTGGCCCATGGTAGGTGCTCATCGTCTGCTTGTTGAGTTAGTGGGTAGATAAGGACGAGTAGTGTAATGTGCCTGTGTTCAAGTCTTCGGGAGATAGAGAGACAGCACCAAGATGAGAGTCCCCGTTTCTGTCTAGAGTAGGGTCAAAAAGGATGCTCTCTGTGACTCTCTGCCCAGCCCCTCAGGCGGCTCTCGGTGAAAATGACCGCTGAGATGTCCAGAAAATGGGCTGCAGGACCTGGCTAATTGAGTGCAGATTAGCACACTCAATTCCTGTCCCGCCAATGTGTTCTAAGCGCATTTCCAGTGAATGTGGGTGCTCAGCTCGGAGAAGCTGGCAGAGATGAAGCATTTAGAGGGAACACAGTTTTAGAGCCTCATAAAGAGGATGGATTAAAGGCCAGGACTGAGTGAAGCTCCGTGCTGCTTTGTAGATTTTTTCCCTAAAGAGGCGAATCATCTCTGTATGGTAAGAAGAGAACTTGAAAGTTGGCGGTGTAACACTTTGTCAGACTTTCACCGGATTTAGAAGGAGTCCTGCAATCCCTTCTTAGTATTCCTTTATTTTTTAAAAAGTGTTTGTTTTTGAAAGAGAGAGAGAGAGAGAGAGAGCGCGTGCCGGGGAGGGGCAAAGAGAGAGGGCGACAGAGGACCCGGAGCGGGCTCCGCAGGGACAGCAGAGAGCCTGACGCGGGGCTCGAACTCACGAACCGTGAGATCACGACCGGAGCCGAGATTGGACTCTCAACCGAGCCACCCAGTCACCCCTTGATATTCCTTTATTAAATTGCCTACAAATACCTAGATTCTCAAATGCTCTTTGACCTCGTTTTCACATTCTAGTGGTTCTCTCATTCATTAATCCGTTTAATGAAACCTTTGGCAGGAGTTCGTTTTATGTTTTCATGAGGGTCATGATTTTACCTTTCTGAAAATTATACTTCAACTGTCCACACTGGCAAGAAAAACAACAACAACAACAACCCAGTCTCTAACCCATCATCACAATCTCATGAAACCCGCTTGATGCGTCCGGAAAAGAGAAAGCTGGTCGTCTGAGATGTGCTCGCGTCTGTCTGGAAAGAAGATGGTGTGTATGTCCAGACGGAGCAGTTGCTGCGTTTGGGCAGCTGCTGGGGAGTGTCCCGACTGGCATCAGCGTGGCTGATGCACTTGCCTATTGTGAAAGGCAGTGGATTATCTTCCAGAGCACAGGGGGCTTGTATGATCACCCACCCACGGGCACCCACGGCGGTCCACGATGGACAGCCCCGGTCTAATTCCGGAGACAAGGTTTACTTCACGCTTCCAGCCTGCTGTCTGCAAACGCGCATACCTTACAGGATGTAACCTCCCAGCAAAGGAAAATCCTACGTGTGCTGCTGTCACAGGGTGCCCTTCTGCGTGAGATTTCGTTACAATTGGCAGGGATGTCTCTGG
The DNA here is from genome assembly GCF_022837055.1 of Prionailurus viverrinus. Taxonomy (NCBI): domain Eukaryota; kingdom Metazoa; phylum Chordata; class Mammalia; order Carnivora; family Felidae; genus Prionailurus; species Prionailurus viverrinus. The sequence goes on from NC_062563.1 coordinate 6,509,749, forward strand.
ACACCTCATGCAATCCACTGATGTCTCAGAGTTTGAAGAACAAAGCGTATCAAAGTTTCTGTTCCAAAGGAAAAATTAAACACCAGAGAGGAACCTTGGGGGGGGTTCTTTCTTCACCTGGAAAACAGTAGACTATATCCGGGCGCCTGGGAGGCTCAGTCGGTTAAGTGTCTGACTTTAGCTCAGATCATGACCTCAAGGTTCCCAAGTTCAAGCTCCGCATCGGGCTCTGTGCTGACGGTGGGGAGCTGGCTTTGGATCCTCCGCTCCCCTCTCTTTCTGCAACCCACCCCCCCGCTTGTGGGTTCTCTCTCTCTCTCTCAAAAATAAATGTTTTTTAAAAAGAAAACCGTGGACTATATTGAATGGGGCCTTAAATCTTAGAAGCCTCAGAGGTGGCTTTTCTTGTCCTCACTCTACAGAGGAGGAAACCGGGGCTCAGGGGGGTGAAATGACCTGTCTAAGGCCGCTTCGCCTCTCACTGCTGTCTTCACATCTATTATTGCGCATTCCCCTTACAATCCATTCTCCAGACATTTATGCGCATAAATATTTACATACACCAATCAGATCATGTTGGTTTCTGGTTTAAAAACCTCCAATTGCTTAGACATACACTTGGAACAAAACCTACACTCTCTGCCTGATCGCCCCCCCAGCCCCCCTCTCCATCCATTAATTTTCCTTCGGCCACGTTGGTTTCTTACTTCTCCCAGATGCGCTAAGCTTACGTTGCCCTTGCTATGCCTCCTGCCCAGAACACTCTTCTGCCAGATCGTTGCACGACTGGCTCCTCCTTCAGGCCTCCGCTCAAAAGTCACCTCCTGCCGTGGCATCCCTGACCACCCATGGAAGGCTAGCCTCCCTCTCTGCACCCACGCACGACTGAGACGCTGATGTTGCAGGCACTCTGAAGAAGGAATCCAGACAGGGCAAGCCGGACTTTGTTCGGGCAGGCTGGCAGTGGGGGGAGAGGAAGAAATAGCAACAAACACTTGTCCCACAACCTGTGTTCCTGGTGCCGCGCCAAGCTCTTTACGGACAAGGCATGGAAACAACCGTCAGCTCAGCGAAGGCAACCTAACAACCAACGCGATCATCTCTGGGGCCACTCACAGGGTGTTTTTTAAATAGGGTGTGAATTTGGAAACGTTTGCGTAGATATTTAAGACACGAAGGAGGACATATGTTTATATTTTTGTTCCCCGTGGGCACGCTGGGAGTCGGATCCTGCGAGCCGTGGAAGAAACGGTGCTAACTAGTCTCCAAAAGGGGCATTTCCCTCAAATGCCCTTCTTCGTGCGGCAGCTGGAAGACGGACAAGGAAAATGAATGTGCACTTGGAAGAAAGAAACAAAAAGGCAGAGAATACGATTCCCTTTCTGGGAGACCTTCCCACAGCTGCCAGATGCAATGTGTTCATCTATGTTGAATCGGCAATGAGCTGGGAGAGTAGTTAGCTACAACTGGAGAAATCTGGGATGTTGTTCGTTCAGGCATTCGTGCATTGTGCGAAGATTGTGTTAAGCATTTACTATACGCCCAGGGCTCTGCTGGAGACAGAGCAGAGCCTGATCTTACGCCAACGCATGTTGCAGCAGAGGAGATCAACTCCCAACAGATTTTCACAGAAATCAATACAGGGTTTCTACTTCTCTTAAGGGCAATGATGGAAAATACAGGAAGTGGTGAGAAATATTATTGGGGTAGGGAGAAAGGGGGGCGTGCTCTGGGGGTGGGTAGGAGTTAGTCAGATCTCGACGGGGGGGACGATCATCGAGGCAGGGGAAGAGAAATGTGTGAGGGCTGGAGTGACGGAGTGTGTGTGTGTGTGTGTGTGTGTGTGTGTGTGGTGGGCCGGAGGAACTGAAAGATGAACCGGCTGGAGAGAAGTAAACAAGGGATGTGGGGCTTGATTCCCTATTGGCTGCTGCCTATATATCTGCTAGCTGGGAGCAAGGGATTGGCGGGGGGCTACGGGGAGGCCAAAGAGCCTCATGGAAGCCAGTCACCCAGTCCGGGTGGGAGATGGGGGGCAGGCTGGATTTAGGGTAGCTGTAGGGAGGAGGTAGTGAAGGATGGCAGGCGGTCTTTGAGGCGAGTCTTGAAAACAGGGCAGGATCACAAGTGCCGGAGAAGGGAGGAGGGACGCAGAATGGGCCGGGGAAAATAAGAAGCAGATGGAGACAGCTGGTGCTTGTACTTTCTGTCTTGTGCAGCGGCATAGAGAGGCAGCAGCAGCAGCAAGCAGTCTAAGCGGAACCGGTTGAGACGAGCCTACAGAGAGGCCACCTGCTGAAGCTTCATTTCTACCGCTTCTTCACCGCTCATCACTCTCTGGACCAGGAAGGCGGACACAGCTTGAGACCCTGCAAGAGCCCGGCTTGCCTTTCTGCTCTGCTCTCCATTTTTATTTTCTTTAGTTCGCTTGGAAGAGCGAAGCGGCAGAAACTCGGAGCGCTAGGGCAGGACGGGGGACCCTGGGAGATGCTGTCTTCGGGTTTACCTCATTTCAGAGCGGCGTGTGCCTGAGACCGGGAGAGATCACATGACCTGCCTCAGGTCACCCAGCAGCCCGCGGTGGCAGAGGGGAGTCAAACTCAAGTGTGCCTGACTCCTGAGCCCGAATGGCCTCTCCAAATCCAAAGCAAAGTAGACTTTGCTCTGATTCGCTAAAGTCTACATGCATGTACTTTCAGAAGAAGCTGCTTGAAAGACATCCCTGGGCTGCAGCAGGCTCGCATGATCGCAGGAGTGGGTGTGAGGGAGGCAGGCCGAGTGCTGGAGACTGGCACGCTCACACAGATTTTAGAATATAACTTCTTGGGCCACATGACACGCTCTGGGGCTGAGTCCAGCCCGCTGCTGGGGTCTTAGAGGCCCCACACTGTTTTCCTTTGCGAAGCCAAAGTTAATGGGCAGGAGGCTAGAGCATTTTGACTCAGCGCAGGGCTCCTCTTAACAGGTGATCTGCCCTGAATCACCCCTGCCCCCCACCCTGCCCGGTTATGTTATAGCCAAGACTAATAGCCACCTGCTCGCAACATGAGACTCTGTCTCTCTGCCCTTTCCTGCTTGCCTCCTCCTCCCCACCCCCCTCACGAGGGTCAGATCAGCATCACAGCTGATACAAGCGCTATCCCCACCCTCTGGACTCCTGTATTCCTAAAATTAAAAAGTTCGCAGCCGGGGATACAAGAGACCCCGAGATGGTTTCTTTCAAAGTAGCCGGCATATCATCATTCCCTTGGGAACATAAATCGTACCACAAGGTCACCAGCTCACAGCAGGAAGCAATAAATGAGTGCCCCCACACAACGATAGAGACGGTACATGAGGCAGGAACCCTGAGCAGCGAGTGACGTTGGACCCCTGCTCTTACAATGTCATAGAACCTCATTGCTCGTAAGATGGGCACCTGTCTTCTACTAAAATCCTTCTTTGAAAAATGTCCACATTTAGCATTTTAGCTTCTGTCTCATAGGTTCTATGACTTGTTTCCAAGAATTCTTTAGGAGAAGGTGGCAGAATTGTTCCTACTTCCCCTCTGAGGATCCGGAGAGCATAGTAACACATAAACCACAATCTCTTTAAAAAAGCATACAGTGTATGTATTTCAAAGCTTTTGACATATGGAAAGTATGAATCCCTGAAGCTCGCAAGGGCTTTCCCTGGATGTGGGAGCTTTGACTTTCACATCAGTGAAAGTTTCTCTTGTATATCTTTACAGCGCAGCTGAGCCCAGACTCGGAAACTCAGACGTAGACCCAGAGCAGAGCAAAGTGCTTTGATCCTTGTTAGAGACAACCCTCTCTCCTTGATTGAATCGGAAGTGTTTCACACTATGTAACTACACAGACAGGCTTGGAGAGATCAAAGCAGAGAGAACCGGGGCTGTGGGTTGGTTTGTGCCTGTTTATTTTCCATCATTTTTAAAAGCACTTATGTTAAAAAAAAAAGTTTCCAAGAGCGTAAGCAAAATCCCCTTACCACCTCCATTTTCCCACCCACACCCTCTGAAAAGGGAAGAAGGACAGAGGAAGAAGGACAATCCTGAGGAAGAAACAAAGTATCTTCATGATACTCCTGTGAGAGGTGTTGATGGGCGACAGCATTCTGTGAGGTAACCTCTGGAAAGAGGAGAGAGGGTAGACAGGCTCGTAAGAAGTTACAGCAGAGATGGTCTGGAAAGGATTCCCAGTTTGCAAACCCTACACAACAATGCAGCCTTCTTCTCACACATGGCGTGTCAGCTAATAGTAATTTCCTGTAATTGATCAAAGAAAAAAATCCCCTTCAATCTTCTTCTTCTTTTTTTTTTTTTTAATTTTTTTTTCAATGTTTATTTATTTTTGGGACAGAGAGAGACAGAGCATGAACGGGGGAGGGGCAGAGAGAGAGGGAGACACAGAATCGGAAGCAGGCTCCAGGCTCTGAGCCATCAGCCCAGAGCCCGACGCGGGGCTCGAACTCCCGGACCGCGAGATCGTGACCTGGCTGAAGTCGGACGCTCAACCGACTGCGCCACCCAGGCGCCCCTTCTTCTTCTTTTTTAATGTTTATTTATTTGCGAAGGAGACAGAGTGCGAGCAGGGGAGAGGCAGAGAGAGAGGAAGACACAGAATCCGAAACAGACTCCAGGTTCTGGGCTGTCAGCACACAGCCCGACCCGGGGCCTGAACTTGAGGACCACGAGATCATGACCTGGGTCCAAGTCGGATGCTTAACTGCTAAACCGACCAAGCCACCCAGACGCCCCCTCCCCTTTAATCTTCTGGATGCATATTGAGTCAGGCATCTTGTTACTGTCATAGTTTACGACTTAGCCAATGGCTCATAGATGGGGTAGCCGACACTTTTTCAACATCTGCACCAGGCGCTGCGATGAGTAATTAGCCTTGATGATCTCCCTTGATATTCACCGTCCCATGAAGCAGCTACCGCGATTAGTGTTGGAGAGATGGGAAAACTAAGGCACAGAGAGGGTGATTGAGTGGCGTAAGGTTGCTCAGAGGGCAAGGAACAGAACCAAGAATGGAACACAGGCAGTTTTGACCCTGGAGTCTGCCTTTTTGGCCCACAAATCGCAGAGCTTGGTACCGACTCCACCAGTGGGCATGTGCATTTTCACGGAGCGGCGAATGACAGAGTGTGCCCCGGGGAGAGGAATGGGAAGCTGATAACTACATTTTAACTCAGTTGTGTAAGTTGTGTGGCCATTTATCAGAATTAGATCCTGCCCGAAGAATTCAGAAAATAGCTTAGGGGCACCTGAGTGGCTCAGTCGGTTAAGCGTCCGACTCTTGATTTCCGCTCAGGTCATGATCTCACGGTTCGTGGGATCGAGCCCCACGTCAGGCTCCATGCTGACAGCATGGAGCCTGCTTGGGATTCTCTTTCTTCCTTTCTCTCTCTCTCTGCCCGTCCCCTGCTCACCCTCCGTTTCTCAAGATAAATAAATAAACTTAAAAAAAATTTAGGAAATAGCTTGACTGTCATTACTGGTACATAATGATACACTTTTAAAATGGAATACTCTACAGCTATTAAAAATAATGAGGTAGAGTGTATGTGAGTTGAAATGGAACAATCTCCAAAATGCAGTATTAATTTAATCAGGATGACCAACTGCGCATACAGTATGTCCCCATTTATGCTGTTGTGAGGATAGCATCTTTCTGGAAGATGACATAAGTTGTTGGTTGGGGCTTTCCCTCTGGCCAGAGGAACCAGAGCCCAGGAAATTATAGAGGTTTGGGATTAAAGGAAAACACGCTTGCAACCCACGCCCCTCGGTACAGTTAGAATTTTGTAAACCAAGAGCCTGCTTGGGATTCTCTCTCCCCCCTGCCCTCTCTCTCTGCCCCTCCCCTGCTTGTGCTCTCTCTCTCCCCCTCTCAAAATAAATAAATGAACTTAAAAAAAAAAAAAGTATCCCTCTTTGAAACAATTGTCCGAGAAAGAGGCTGTTGCCTTAACTTTTGTCTTCCCTCGTGGATTTCAATAGCTTTCCACAGCAACGTTTACGTTTCCAAGTACAGTTCTGCCAGGTTTAGGGAAGTAAGAGTCACAGAAGATAGCAAAATGGTGCATTTTGTAATCAGAACTTGCCCTGAGATTTGCAACGGCGCCCAGTTAATAATATCCTTCCACTTGTCATGCCTAATGTAGTGAGAGAATTCATTTGTGGTATCGTAGAGCCCGAGACAGCTCTGGTTCAGTCATCTGCATTCCGGTCTCGGAAATATTCGGGCTTTTTTTGTTTGCTTGTTTTTTTAATGAAGTGACAGCTGAGTGATTTCTTGCATCATCCTGCGACATAAGGAAGGGCTGATTCTCTTGGAGCTGGTTTTTAAAGACTTAGCCAAGTGGGTAAAGGAGAGAAGGCTGAGGAGAAGCTGCTGTTGTCTGCCGGGGAGGCCAGGGAAATCAGCGAGCTTCGGCCCCAGCAACCCCTCTGTACAAGTGGACAAGTTCTCGAATGAAGAGGTTCCAGGATGTGGAGAAAGGGATCCGAGGTCATTTAACTGAACGCGAGATACCGAAACGCGCTTCTCCCCTCCCCTCCCCAATTACCTTTATATTTAGAGGAACACGGAAGCTTAAAAAAATTAACCGAGCAGAATACAGCTTTTTAGACAAAATGTAAATTCTCTCTTTTTGGTTTCAAAACACGGGACACAGAGCACCTTTCAGTTACTCCCACCGGTGCGACAGCTATCGGAGGACCGTCCTTCCGGGCTTCCCTAACTTGGGGGGAACATTTGAAATAACACGTCACGGCCCCCTTCGCATGGTTAGAGTTGCAAAGAAATGGAGGCCAGCAGAGAGAAACTCAGATACTCACATTCACTCTCATCTTGATCCTTTAAGGAGATTGTGTTTAAAGGTGACCATTCCGTGTCCTGGAAGACACCGGCAGAAGCCGCTTGGGAAGGGAAGGTCTTCTGTAGCAGTCTGTGCCGGAGGGCCGACAGGTGTGGGTCTAAAACACTTGGGCGTGAATAGTGCTCTTTTCACAGCTGTTCCTGCGAGCAGATCTGGGCTGGACCCGACAGCCCTGGGTGCGGATGGGGCCGGCCACCCAACGCATTCCCTTGATCTGCTCCCTGGTTCCCTCCCATCCTTCTGGGTGCAAATAGCCACTAGGGTGGGTGTATCTATAGGCACCGGGGACAAAGAAGGGAATAACCCTGGTGAACTTGGACATGAGAAGATATACGAGCGAAAAAGAAAAAGTTAAAGAATGATTCCTTGTCTTCCTAACGCCCATGAAAATGGCCCGGCGGCCGGGGATGACGGCGGTGTCTGTGAACAAGCACAAAGGTATAAGCGATTTCTCTGTAGACGCATCGAACTCTGACCCCTCCAGCTTCGAATTCTTCCTGATGGTTCAGATGAAGAAGCCACTCATCACAGGACTTCCGTACATCGCCCAATAATGAGACGTTGAGGAAGCGATTGTGGCCAGAAAAAAATTCCAAAGCCACTCGGTGGAAGTGAAATGTTTTCTTCCCTGATGTCTGAATACCGTGGTTTTCCAATAGGTTTGGGTCTTGGCCAGATTAACATGTTTGAGTCAACTTCCCCTATTCATGGGAACCTTATTAGAACTCACTGTTAGTGCTTTATTAATTTGACAATTATCATTATTTTTTAAGGTATATTTTACTTTATTTTAGAGAGAGAGAGAGGCATGCGAGCTGAAGAAAGGGGCAGAGGGAGAGAGAGACAGAAAGAGAATCTCAAGCAGGCTCCACACTCAGCTCAGATCCTGATGTGGGGCTCTATCTCATGACCATGAGATCATGACCTGAGTCAAAATCAAGAGTTGGAGGGTGCCTGGGTGGCTTGGTCAGTTAAGCATCTGGATTTTGATTTTAGCTCGGGTCATGGTCTTGCAGTTTGTGAGATCGAGCCCTGCATCGAAGCCTGCTTGGGATTCTTTTTTTTGTTTTGTTTTTAATGTTTATTTTTGAGAGAGAGAGAGAGAGAGAGATACAGAGTGTGAGCAGGGGAGGAGCAGAGAGAAAGAGGGAGAGACAGAATCCGGAGCAGACTCCAGGCTCTGAGCTGGCAGCACAGAGCCGATGCGGGGCTCGAACTCATGGACTGTGAGATCGTGACCTGAGATGAAGTCGGACGCTCAACTTAATTCTCTCCCTATGGATTCTTAATCTCTCCCTATGTCTCTGCCCCTCCTCGGCTCACGCTCTCTCCCCCCCTCTCTCAAAATAAATAAATAAACTTTAAAAAAAAAAGAGTTGGACACTCAACCGACTGAACCACCCAGGTGCCCAGATGATTCTTTATTAAGCACCTACTGTATGTTTGATAACGTGTGCTGGGGAGAGGGGTGCGCGAGCTTCCCTTGATCCAAGCTCAGGATTGAAATGCTGCAACATTTGATCAACCAAGCCTTGTAGCAATTGAGATCTGGCCCAAGACAGGTGCATGTTGTACCAAACTGCATTCTACAGGTGGTTGTGCCCTGGAGATCCGGCATCTGTATTCCTGGCCGTGTCCCCTCCACCACCTCCAAGCTCGCTCCTGACCAGCCACGTCCCTGACTTACCGTTTACAATACCTAGTTTGGAAAAGGGAGAAGTTGGAAGCAGCTTCTGGGAGTGGTTGAGGCTCAGTCCCAGCTTGTGAGAAGCTCATCGATGGAGGAGAGTGAGAAACTAGGAACTTCTCGGGGCCTCCCTAACCTCCCTAACCTCACCTGAAAGCGGGGTGGCCGTGCAGCGTTCCCGAGTGGCTGCAACACCTCGCCCCCTGCATGATTTCTTTCCTTATACTTCTCTCTTGCCCCAGGAAGGAGAGCGGGGGCAAGGACATCACAGGTCCTTTCCTTCTTAGCTTCCTTTCCTCTCCTCCTCCTTTCTCTCTTTGTTTGGAGGGAAACGAAGAGGGAAGGCAGGGGAGATACAAAAGGTGTTTTGTGCTGTTCGATTGGTCCCCAGCGACTGTACGACCTCGGATGAGGAGGAAGCTTCGTCTAAGGCTGCACTCCTTTGGCCTCGCGCCTGTTCACAGCACGTCATATCCATGGGCCACCAGTACAGATTTTTACTCAAGTCACGTGTTAAATTAAGCCGATTAAAAACAACTCTCCCGGGGCGCCTGGGTGGCGCAGTCGGTTAAGCGTCCGACTTCAGCCAGGTCACGATCTCGCGATCCGTGAGTTCGAGCCCCGCGTCGGGCTCTGGGCTGATGGCTCGGAGCCTGGAGCCTGTTTCCGATTCTGTGTCTCCCTCTCTCTCTGCCCCTCCCCCGTTCATGCTCTGTCTCTCTCTGTCCCAAAAAATAAATAAAAACGTTGAAAAAAAACAACTCTCCCTAAGCAATATTACCTATAGAATTACATTCAATGAACTAGTCTTAGTTTTTCTTTTTTAATTTTTGAAAATGTTTCTTTATTTTTGAGTCAGAGAGAGACAGAGCATGAGCAGGGCAGGGGCAGAGGGAGAGAGGGGGAGACAGAATCTGAAGCAGGTTCCAGGCTCTGAGCTGTCAGCACAGAGCCTGATGCGGAGCTTGAACCCACGAACCGTGAGATCCAGACCTGAGCCAAAGTCAGGTGCTTAACCGACTGAGCCACCCAGGTGCCCCTCTTAGTTTTTTCTGATGCACATTAAAATGCATTATCTAGGGGCACCTGGGTGGCTCAGTGGGTTAAGTGTCCCACTCTTGGTTTCAGCTCAGGGCATAATCTCACAGTTCATGAGTTTGAGCCTCGGGCAGAGCTCTGTGCTGACAGCTCAGAGCCTGGAGCCTGCTTTGGATTCTGTGCCTCCCCTTCTCTCTGCCTCTCCACCACTCCTGCTCTCTCTTTCTCTCTCTCTCTCTCTCTCTCTCTCTCTCGAAAATAAACATTTAAAAAATTAAAAAAAGTTTTTTAATTAAAAAAAAGTCTTGGGGCGCCTGGGTGGCGCAGTCGGTTAAGCGTCCGACTTCAGCCAGGTCACAATCTCGCGGTCCGTGAGTTCGAGCCCCGCGTCGGGCTCTGGGCTGATGGCTCAGAGCCTGGAGCCTGTTTCCGATTCTGTGTCTCCCTCTCTCTCTGCCCCTCCCCCGTTCATGCTCTGTCTCTCTCTGTCCCAAAAATAAATAAACGTTGAAAAAAAAATTAAAAAAAAAAAAGTCTTAGGAGACTACGCAGAACGTTAGAGACAGGTGTGTGTAACTGGCCCTTGATCTCACAGTGCTTGTTGATCTCCTCACTCTGGGCAACATTCGCGTAGGAAAAAAGCAACTCCAAGTACTCGCCATCTGTAACTGACTCTCGCGTTCTTTCAACCTCGGAGCGAGTTGAAATTCTGAAGCGGAGGGAACATCCCACAAAGCCCTTTGGACTTTTCGTTAACCAGAGGGCAAACATCTCCGAGGGAGGAAGGCCCCTACTGCTTTCTCATCTCATTCCTTGTTTGCTCTTCTCCCCAAATGACAGACTGCCTGTGATAGGTGCGTCACACAAGCTGCTCTTGATTCTCAGGAGAAGCAACACTTGAAAGGAAAAAAAGAACAATTCTGTGTGTTCAGTAACCCATAAGCCGAGCTGCTGTTGCAGGTGCGGGACATATGGCCTTCTTGCCACTGGCTCTGTCCCCATGGTGTGGACACAGGGTCCTCCAATCGAATACACAGATGGCTTATGAGCATACATGTGGAAATGGTTCCTAAACTATTTATTTCCCCTTTTTCACAGCTCATGCTGGGGCAGTCGAATATCACTTGTACGGCATATTTTCTACCAGCCCCCCACCTTCCTCCTTTGAAGTTATTTCCTCTCCAAGAACTTGTCATTTCCTCCCTTAGTCATTCTATTTCCAAAATGACCACGTTCTGTTTCTATGGCTGCTTCCCCATTCGATTACCATGTAGGCCACTTTCCTTCGAATAGTCTGGTAAATTCTGGGATCGTGATGGTATTCTGTTTAGTTCTTATTTTTTTTTTTTAGTAGTGAGCTCTATAGCACATAAAACATTAAGAGAATAAAAGTTTTTAAACAGGAGTGATAATATAGTGTTACTCTATTCTATTCTATTTTTATATTACATGTTATATTATATATTCTATTTTCTATTACATTTTTACTAACTAAAATGACAGTTTATTTTATTGAGAAAGGGACCTAGACATTTGTGTTCTTTGTGGCATTTAGAATGGTGCCTGGCGCAAAGCGGGCACTCGATATTTGTTGGATGAATGAAAGGTATATTATCTCAACAGAAAATGGAAATAGGGTTGGTAGAAAACAAACGTCAGTTTCCCAAAAAAGAAAAAGGGGTATGTATAGCACATGTGGTTCAATAAAACCATTTACACCTTTATTTGCTATTCTTTCTGTTTACATCTCCTGCCAGTTTCAAAGGTCAAAAGTTTCTCTCTCTCTTTTTTTTTTTTTTTTTCTGAAAGGCAGGGCAAGTGATTCTCGTCCGTGTCCACTGAGAACACCAAGGTGGCATCTAAAATGTTAAGAGTTAAATAAGTGTTAAAAAAATAAATTAAAAAATAAAAGGGGGGGGGGGCGCCTGGGTGGCTCGGTCGGTTGAGCGTCCGACTTCGGCTCAGGTCATGATCTCGCGGTTTGTGAGTTCGAGCCCCGCGTCGGGCTCTGGGCTGACGGCTCGGAGCCTGGAGCCGGCTTCGGATTCTGTGTCTCCCTCTCTCTCTGCCCCTCCCCTGCTCATGTCTCTGTCTCAAAAATAAATAAAAACATTAAAAATTTTTTTTAAAAATATGGGCTCCTAGATGGCTCAGTTGATTAAGCATCCGACTCTTGGTTTCAGCTCAGATCACAATCTTATGGTTTGTGAGTTCGAGCCCCACGTCGGGATCTGTGCTGACAGCTCAGAGCCTGGAGCCGGCTTCGGATTCTCTCTCTCTCTCTCTCCCCCTCCCCTGCTCATGCTCTGCCTCTCTCTGTCTCTCAAAGGTAAATAAATGTTAAAAAATTTTTTTAATAAATACATAAAATGGATAGAGAGGCCACCACCCTGGCCCCCCGATTTGTCCTCCTTCTGCTCTTCCCTGCCAACACTCCCTTTGTTGCGTAGCAGCCAGAGTGATCTCTTAAAACATAAACCGGACCATGTCATCTCCTGCTTTAAATAGGCCAGCGGCTTCCTCTGCAGTTCGAATGCAGTTCGAACTTCTTACAGGACTGACAAGGTCCTATGTGAACGGGATCCTGCTTACCCCGTTGATCTCATTTCTGCCCACTCTTTCCCTTGGTCCTTCTGCTCCAACAACACTGGCCTTTCTGTGGATACTCCACAATGCTGAGTTCATTCCTGCCACAGGGCCTTTGCATTTGCTGTTTCTTCTGCCCTGAATGCTTCTGTCATCATTCAGGACTCCAGAGAGGCCCCTTCTGTCCATCACCTCTATCAGATCACCTTGTTTTATTTTTCTTCATGGCAGTCGTCACCATCTGAAATCATGGTGTCCATTTACTCATTTACTAACTTTCTGACTCCCCTAAAATATCAGCAATGTGTTGATCATCTGAACCCCAGGGCCCAATAACTGCACGCCGGATGGATGGCTAAACAATGGGCAGTGAATTGGGTTTTCAAGCTGGCTGTGGTGTCTGGGGCCTTTTGTGGTGGGGCAGGTGAAGCAATGCAATTGCTGCACACGGTCAGAGGGAGGCCACGGGTCCTTGTGACCTTGACCTCAGCTGCAAAGGTTTAGATCTAAGGCAACATCTGACCATGGGAGCTGGAAGGGGGCCAGTTCCCGAGAATCTAGGCTGAGTGGCTCGGGTCGGGGCCAGGTAGGGGTTAGGGAGCTTAGAGCCGGGCAGCCTCGGTTCCCAGGGGTGTGACGACTAGGAAGTGCCGTGTCTGACCTTGTGGCAGGGCAGGGCGATGTCACAAGAGCTCCATCTGCACTCTCCGTGACCTCCCATTCATTCACACACACTCCAGGTGTTTATTGGGCACCTACTAAGCGCAGGCACTGCCGTAGCACTGGAGACGCAGCCCTGAATACGAAAGCCCAGCTCTGTCCCTGGAGGAGCTGACTCTCCAGAGGGCAAGACACATGATGATAAAAGGGACAAACGATTGAGAAAGATGATGTCAGATGTCGATAAATGAAGACGAGGCGGAGAATGAGAAAGACCAGGGAAGGTGTGGGAGGCGATTGGATGGGCGGTCCAGAAAGGCCTTGAGCAAGCGTGTGAGTGAGCGAGCATGGGAGATGCTGGTGGGGAGGACCCACGGGACCCAACCCCCCTACATGAATGTTCCCAGGCAGGGGAAGGGGCGGGCAGTGTGGTGGGGGGCTGTGGGGAGGGGGTCAGGCACGCCTCGTGGCCACGGTAAGTTCTCCACCTACACTCCCATTTGCCCTTCTTCCACAAAGACTGAGTTAAAATGTCTTACTTCCCATTCAGAGGTGCTAAAGGCACAAGGAGAACCTGTGATTGCTCCCCGCCCACGAACAGGGTCCCGAGGTCCTGAGCGCTCTTGCCCAGAAGCCCGGAAGTAAGTGCGGCCCGCGCCCCTGGGAGACACATCGCCGTTGGGTCTGTCAGAGTCTAGGAATTTTGGCGCCTTTACCTCTAAGTCTTTACCACGACCCTCCTTGAGGGGCTCTACGACCACTACCCCCAGGACTGGGATGTAAGACAGCCAGAGGGTGTTTGCTCTTTAATCGAGGCTGAATCTGAACTGTTAAGAATATCTGAGAGTATTTAAATGTGCTTAAAACACAAATATTGTTTTGATCAATTCTCTGGACATCCACCCTTTAGTAACGAGGGGACAGACACTTGTTTGAAAACTCCCTTCAGAAAAGCAAGGGAGCACGCCGTCACGTGTACGAAAGAGAGAAAGTGCAGCTTGTAGAGAAAATACTTTCAGAAAGTAGGTTTAAAATAGAATTTCAGGGTGGCTCAGTTGGTTAAGCATCTGACTTCAGCTCAGGTCATGATCTTGAGGTCGGTGAGTTTGAGCCCTGCATCAGGCTCTCTGTCATCAGTGCCGAGACCACCCGGGATCCTCTGTCTCCCTCTCTCTGCCCCTCCCCCACTTGCGCTCGGTCTCTCTCTCTTTCCAAAATTAACATTAAAAAAACAATAAAATAGAATACCATTTCAGAAATTCTCAGAAAGCGAAGGAAAACAAATACCACGCTTATCTGACTCTGTGATTCTCCTTCAGTTCCTGGACACGTACCCCAGTGAGACAAAGGTGCTAATTTCAACGTCACTTCTAATGGCGTGTATTCATCTGCACACGTGTGCACACACACATGCATATTCAGAAGTCAACACAATTTGTAACAAATGGGACTGCATCGCTAAAGTACATGCAGGCTCCATTTTCATAAATAAGGCACTTTTTGAAACTGCCCAGAATCCCAAACAAAGATTGACATGTAATAAAATCACTCATGCACCCTGTCTTTTAGACTTGACTTTCTTGAATGGAGGTGAACAGGGAATCAATCAGCTACAGTCCAGTAAGTCAACAGATGAGGTGTTAGACGGACCACTTTGCCACACATGAGGACTTCTACGTCTGTTGCAACCGTACTGTGTGAGCCCAGCGTTTCTTATCACTAGTATCAGCAGCGTGTTTAGTTTTCAGTTTTCTCTTGGTTTTATAAGACATTAAGGAAAACCTCGTGAAAAGCAGACGACTACACAAAGGTGAATGCTCTACCGACATGAAACCATCGGGTGACAAAAAGCAGCAGCACCACGGGACGGCGTGACAGGGCAATCGCTGGTCACCACCCACTGTCCCCAGGCCACCTTCAAGGTACGAGAGGTGCTCTGGGTCCCCTTGGCTGAACATGAAGGTGCTTCAAAGCAAAATGCACCAAAGCAGAGAACCGCTTACGTGCTATGACCCCTGACAGCATTGTGTGACCCTTTGATCAAAGAGAATTAATGAACAGTAATCAAGGAGATCAACTGTGCTAAAACAAATGGAACTCTAATACGTATCGTTAATTGTGAAAGGCAAGAAGCTCGACAATGGATCAGTGACTGCTCCCATTTGTATAAAGCCTTTTAAACAGTGTGTTATCTCACATGGGCGTCGACCGTTCTGTAGGGGTACCCAAGAGTACCAAGGGGTACTCTGCTGAGGTTGCCTGTGGACTAGGACTTGAAGACGTGAGTTCTTGCCCAAGTACTTACTGCCTTTATGTGGACTGATTGTTAGAAGGCCATTATTAACTCAACATTAAATTTTCTTGTGTGTGATCATATTGGAGTTGTGTAGAAGAGCATCCTTGTTTTTAGGAGACACATGTTGATGTTTTGGGACGGGGGGTGAAGGGTCATTATGCCTACAATTTGTTTTCAAATGGCTTAGCAACAGCAACAACAAAGTGTGTGTGTGTGTGTGTGTGTGTGTGGGTGTGTGTGTGTGTGTAAATATACACAAATAGATGCAGACAAATGTGACAAAGTGCCAGGAATCAGTGAATCTTGGTGAAGGATATACAGGGGTTTACTGAATTACTCCCCCCCCCCCTGCCAGTTTTCCAATGGTTTAAACATTTTTCAAAGAAAAAAAAAGTGGGCACAAAATTCTAGGGTAGCTTCGATATTTACACACGATCCATACAAGAGAGGCGGTCATGGGTTACTCAGCCATAAATCCCACTAGTGACATACATTAGTATTACTTTAATAATCAATAGCATACATTTAATTCATATAAACAAGCTTCCCATTTAGTAATTGTTTCATTTTCTTGCCTGCACGACTGAAGGTTTAAAAAAGGTCTAGCAAGATAATCCCTGAGCTTTATTTTCTTTGTGTCTGAGCCATTTTTCTTTTTAAGCAGCCATTACAACGTTCTAGACAGCGAATCTTTTTTGATTCATGCCACAGACCTGAGCCCCACCCACACGTACCAGTACAAGAATTACTGGGAAATGGCATGCAGAATGCCCCCTGTGGACTCAGCAGGGGAGGCTGAAGCCAGATCTGGACTCTGCTCTTGGGAAGGAGCACAGAATCAACCTGGGAGTGACACTAAGTGTTTGCAGGGTCCAGAGAGAGGAGAGGTCAGGGTGAGCTGAGGCCAAGACCCGCATCTTGCTGGGAAAGCTGTTTGGAAGCTGAGCGGACACAAAGGGATGGATTGTGTTCTCAACCCCATGAACTGGTTTCTGCGAGAAGTAACTTTCATCCGTCTCTGAATCCAACTGGTCAGGGGCTTGGGAGCACCCCTCTTTTCCACGCTTCGACTTCTAGTAAACTTTTCCATCTCCAACCTACATGTTACTAGTATTCACCCTTCGACTTCATCAGAAACTTGGAACTAAAGTCAGTCATTGTCCTTAACCATAACTGGTTGTTTGGTGAACTGCCCATCCGAACGGCCCCCCGTCACTCACCCTGGGCGTGCCATCCATGATCTCTGCTCCCTTCATGCTGGTGTGAAACAGCTCCCGTGAGCTCTCCGGCTGATATCTCTGGCTTCAGAGGAGGGATTATGCAATGTCACTGCATGCCTTGGGCTGGTTCTCAGAAACTGAATTCTATGGAGCTATCTGACAACACGGGAAATTGTCACAACGATTCTCCCAGCAGGCAAACTTTCTGCAAAGCGCGATAAGATTAAAACGAAAGGGCTGACGGAGAGCGGACAGAAATCCAGGCCACACTCACTCTTCGATGCCTGGCATCTCATTTGGTCTATAAGTAGAGAGTGTCACACATTTGCTATGTGAAACCACAAACGAAGAAAAAAAATACTCTTCTGCTTTGCAGGGTGAAGTTCCTACTTTCAAAGCTCGGTGTAGGAACGCTCTGCCTTCTCGTCCCACAAACACTGTGAACAACTCCCACCCGACACACCAAGCTCGTTTTCCTGATGAGTGGCCACTAGGACGAATTTGTGACCATGGTGGCTGTTTCTTTCTTCCTGCTTTCTAAACTTGTCCTGCGAACGAACAGCCGGGAGAAAACAAGTCAAGGGGAATGCCTTAAAGGACCTGGTCCCAGCACATCTCTCCTCGGAGGCACAGTCCTCCGTGCTCTCACCCCATACCCACCCCACCTCCTGGTCTTTGCTCACAAAGCTTCACCGTGAACATCTCCTGGGTGCTGACTCTGTACCAGGGCCGTGCTGAGCACCTCTCAGTACAATTCTATTATCTCTGAAATCTCATCCACCCACCGTCTGAACTTGAAGCCACACCGCTAATTCGTGCAGCTCAACACTGCTTGCTCGGTCTTTCTACTTTCCCTGAATTCCTCCTCAACGTTGAGGGAAGACATACACAGGGAGGCAGACTCCTTGCGGGGCACATTCACGTTGTTACTTCATTTAAACAGACTGGCACCCGTTCTTCCGAGCCTGCCTCAGGTAGCACCTCCGACGGGTGGTGTCTCCCATTGCTACCTTCCTGCAAGTGCTGCGCTCACTGACTGGTCTGCGTGGCACCCACTGCTGAGCAGTCAGTCCTCACGAGTCTGAGCACCAGGAAGGGTTTACTTGTGGACATGGCCGACTGATTTCTGGCTGAGACAATCCATGTTTTAAATGGGCATCGTTGTTGGAAGTTAACTTCCGGGGCCGCGTAACTGACGTGTTGCAGATGGGAGCAGATCACAGGGAGGGAACAGTGACCCCGCAGAGTGAGGACGAACTGACTTAGCGACAAGTTCAAGGCGGAGATCCCAGGAGGAGAAGGCAGAGATGGGAGGATGGGGAGTAATTTAGGGAAGTCTTCATGGGGAAGGCAAGATGTGAAAGGCGGGGGCAGATCAGGGTAGAGTGTTCCTAGCTGTAACACCATGAATATGCAAAAAAAAAAAAAAAAAAAAAGAGAGAGAGAGAGATGGAATTAGCAAGTTCCATTTAAGGAAAGCAAGCAGATTCAGAGGAAAGAGTAACGAGTCATAAGGGCTGAAGTTATGAATGACAGACAGCCTGGACTAGCAGAAGGACTTTATCTTATTATTTGTAGGTAAGACAAAGAAATCGTTAACACAGTACTCTCGCAATGCATATAGCTAGTCGTATTTGTAAGGCAAAGGCTCTACAAAATGGCAGATGATTTCCGTGTGGTTGAATGTGAATCTGGGCATTTTTCTTGGGCGTGCCTCTTCGCCCCTGCTTTCTTCTGGCCCTACCTGCGCCTCTGTGCTGGTGGGCACGGGCCGGGCAGCATCTCGAGTAAGGAACATGGAGGCACTACTGAGCTAAGGCTGAGGTTCGTGTCTCCAGGGTGGGAATCTGTTAACCTAAACTTGGTGCTTCCATGTATATTTAGATGTTGTTATGTTATGATTCTGTTTCAAAAAGTCCCAGGGGCGCCTGGGTGGCTCAGTCGGTTGAGCGTCCGACTTTGGCTCAGATCGTGATCTCGCGGTTTGTGGGTTCGAGCCCCGCGTTGGGCTCTGTGCTGACAGCTCGGAGCCTGGAGCCTGCTTCTGATTCTGTGTCTCCCTCTCTCTCTGCCCCTCCCCCGCTCGTGCTCTCTCTCTCTCTCTCTCTCTCAAAAATAAATAAATGTTTAAAAAAAATTTTTTTAAGTCCTTATCCTTAAATATATACGGAGATATTTATGGATAAAAATCCAAGATTTGCTTCAAAATAACTCAAGAGAGGGGAAAGTGGATAGAGGTATAGATAAAATAAGATTGGCTATGAGTAGCAAATTGGGGAATCTGGGTGATGGCTACGTGCAAATTCATTGTACTGTGCTGCTGACATTGAATTAAAAAATTAAAGCTTTATTAAGATATAATTCACATACCACAAAATTCGTCCTTCTGAAGAGTACAATTCAGCGTCTTTTAGTATATTCAGCTTGTGCAATCATCACCATTCTCTAATTTGAGAATATTTCATTGCCCTAGAAAGAAAACCCATACCCATTGGTGGTCACTCCTCAGTCCCCTGTACCCTGGGGACCTGGCAACCATTGTTTTACTGGATGATTGATTCTTGCATATATTTGAAAGAAAGCAAAAAAGGATGGACAAACTTGTTTGAAGTCATGCAGTGATGTGACTGAGGCAGAATCCAGACTCAAGTCTCTTAGAGAAAAGGTAGACTTCACACCTGGTCCAGTTTGAACTGTTCCCACCACCTTGGCAAACTTCTGACGGTGGTTCTTCTCAATACTGAAGGGCTGACCCGGAGTTCCCAATGCAGATTGGAATGCTGTGATTTGCATTTCTTCCTCCTCCTCCTCCTCCTCTTCTTTTCAGAAAAACCTAAATTAAAAAAACAGAATGTAGGGGCATCCAGGTGGCTCAGTCGGTTGAGTGTCCCACTCTTGGTTTTGGCTCAGGTCATGATCTCACGGCCATAAGACTGAGCCTGTGTTGGGCACCACACTGGGTGTGGAGCTTGCTTAAAATTCTCTGTCTCTCTGGGGCGTCTGGATGGCTCAGTCAGTCAAGCATCCGCCTTTGGATCAGGTCATGATCTCAGGGTTCGTGAGTTTGAGCCCCGCATCGGGCTCTGTGCTGACAGCTCAGAGCCTGGAGCCTGTTTCAGATTCTGTGTCTCCCCCTCTCTCTGCCCCTCCCCTGCTTGCTCTCTGTCTCTCGAAAATAAATAAATGCTAAAAAAAAAAAAAAAAATTCTCTTTCTCCCTCCCCACTGCTCTAACAAAACAAACAAACAAACAAAAAGGAAGACACAAAAGCCATAGATTTGATCCTGAAATGAAACAGACTCACTCCTACCTGGATACCTAGTGTAGTATTTTGTGAATGAGGGCCTGGCTTCTCAGTTTGGTGTTTTGTCCTGTCATTTTTCTGAATGAAAGCCCTTAGACGTTCGTATTTACTTAAGGCAAATGCATCCTTCTGTGCACAAACGTCGCAAGATTTCACTATTCTGGGAAATTGGGTGGCTTTCGTAATATCCCACTGACTGAAGGTTGAAACAACTAGAGAGTTCAAGGGAACCAAGTAGGAGAGACTCTAATGAGGTAATTTTTCCCCCTTAACAAATGCTACTGAGAACAGTATTTTGGATGAATTTTCTCCTCAAAACGTAGGGCGTCTGATCACTTCACTCCTAGAGCTCCTAATAAATGTGCAGGAAGGAAGACTGCTTTTGTACATGGACTGTTGTTTGGTATGCCTTATACTGTTTTCACATGAACCTGTAGCTATCAAGCTCCTTGACGGTAGTCTTTGAATGCTAGGCACTCAGTACCTGACTTTTTTTTTTTTTTTTTAATGTTTATCTATTTTGAGGGTGGGGGAGGGACAGAGAGAGATGGAGAGGGAGAATCCCAAGCAGGCTCTGCACTGTCAGCGTGGAGCCCGACACGGAGCTTGATCCCATGAACTGCAAGATCATGACCTGAACCCCAATCAAGAGTCTGATGCTTAACCGAGCCACCCAGGCACCCCAATACCTTACTTTTTAAAGTGCAGCTGGACACCAGGTGAAGAATATCCAGATCATTAAAGGCTTGGCAGGAAATGTCAGACTGCACGGCTTTAAAATCATCTGATAATCCAGTAAGTTGTAACCTCATGAAGATACCTCTAATACAGCTCTTTTCGTCAAAGTAGAATTTCATCAATTGTCACCAAATTCAGCTAAATTCCCTAACGTACAGATAAAACAGGGAAGGCTGGGATTCTGCAGCTCCAGTAATTGTCAGTGCTGACTCAGTTTAATAACCTAAATTTTGAGGGGCATCTGGGTGGCTCAGTCGGTTGGGCATCCGACTTCGGCTCAGGTCATGGTCTCGCGGTTCGTGAGTTTGAGCCCCACATCGGGTTCTGTGCTGACAGCTCAGAGCCTGGAGCCTGCTTCGGATTCTGTGTCTCTTCCTCTCTCTGCACCTCCCATGTTCATGCTCTCTCTCTCTCAATAATAAACAAACATTAAAAAAAATTAAAAAAAAAACCCCAAAAAACCTAAATTTTGACCCCTAGGTTGAGAGGGAAAAGGAACCAGAGCAAGACTTGAGAAACAGGATGCAAAGGAAACGTTGCAGGTGTCGAGGTGCCGCTGGGGGGAAGGCCGGGTGCTAACAGGGAGCACCGGAAAACCCAGAGCGGAAAATGGTGCCCCAGGATAAGGCCTCATGGTGGGGTGAGTAGCCAGAATGCGAAGAGTAAATTCACCAAAGGGTGAATGGGAAAGAGGCTTCACAGATTAGAATGCCCGCCAAGTGAGTTGGAAGGCAGAGAAAAGCGCCCAAAAAAGGCCAAAGGCATGAAGAATGAACGCTATAGAAATGACCATTTTCCCAAAGGTTTTGTTGTTGTTTCAATCCACCGGGTCACTTCCTAGTCTCTGTCCTCGGTCCTGTTTGAGATCTTCATATCGGACACACTCAGGTATCGTGCGTCTGCGAATTCCAAGTCTCCAAGTGCGACTCTAGTTTCTACTGCTTCTCATCATGGCGGCTGTTTCCTCACATACTGGATCATGAACCCCTGATTCTTAGATCTGTATCTGAGAGAACGGAGGCCTGGGGGAAAAAGGTGTTCTTCCTTAATTTGTGCTGGCTTCTTTCTGTCAGGTGTCTTTGGCCACCATCAATGGGAGTTGCTTTAAATTCTCAGCTTGCTTTTCTCCAAGCCACATAGGCAGTGTGAGTCGTTCTCACCTTACTTGTACAAATAGTTTATAGATGGGATTCTCGTTAAGACCTGCCCCACAAACCTGAGCCAGCATCCAGGCAGGCAGGTGTCCTGTTTCCTGGAGGCAGGGCTTTTGGCAAGTTCACCCTTTGGAGGGTAGGGGGTACCTTTTGGGTTCTGGGTACCTTTCTTTCTAGGTCTTGATCAAAGCTCCCACCTTGTGGTCAGAGCTCAGAAATCATTAGGCTCCACGGGAGTGACAAATGCCCTTGGTTCAGCTGGATGCCCTATCGGTCCTGATGGTCTAGATTTGTGGTTTTTGGTTGTTTCTGCCTCTCAGGAACTGCCTGAGAATTTCTTGCTAGCTCAGCCATCTATTTAGAGATTAAAAATAAATTCTAAACAGGTGTGTATTGAAAGGGCTCTCTAGAGTATCTGGTCCACTGTATTTTCAGAAATAGAAGTCTTCCCCCAAATTTGTTTATATCTTGCTGTGTTAAAAAAAAAAAAAAATCACTTCATTGATTGAGTGCATGTTGGGGATGATTTTGATTAAGCACTTTAATCACAGAAAAGGAAGCTGTGACATTGAAATGACTTGCCTTACTACCTAACATGTCGCTAATACAGCTGAGGCTGTTCCCCCCATCACTGCCCTTCCGAAGGGAAACCAAAGTTTAAGGTAAAAGATTGGTTTCTTTGAATCATCATAAGAAATGGAATTATAAAGTTTTTAGATTTTAAATTTGTAGAGTAAAAGAGATACATAGCTAAAGGAGATCTGCTATAAAAATCGTACTTCTAGAATCAAACACTAAAAGAAGAGCATGAAAGTTTCCAGTCCAAAGTCATGACTGCTGTTGGAGAACACATGTTCAAATATGTAAACATTCAAAGCAAGGTCCAAAAAAAAAAAAAAAAAAAAAAAAAAAAAAAGGACTAGCTTTAAATTACCATTATATACAAAAAGTTTATTTTAGAAATCACATATCTTTAAAAATAACATAGAAGTTCTAAGTTCCTATCATTCACCGTTTTTGAAAACCAGGTGTCACGTGGGACAGTTAATGACATGCTGATGCCGAGTCCATGTAATATTCCCGGCATTCTTACCGGTTCAAAATATTGATGTGATTTTTAGAAGAAAAAATGTGTCTATTTTGGAAGCACAGAAAAGTATCTTGATCTTGTAGACAGAAGTCCTGAAACCAGATCCATGGCTGACACTATTCCAGAAACTGGAAAAAGTAGGCATCATTATTCAAATTCACGAACAGTTAAAAAGACCCAGTGGAGCTTCAATCAGGAATGCCATGTGGTCATTCTAGCACATGTGCTAGAGCAGAGGAATGCGGAACATGTTCAGCCTCTGCTGTAATTTCGTACGTGGAAAGCAACAGAAAAGCCAGAAAAAGAAGTGAGGACTTTTGGTCTGTGATTTCCTTATGGAACTGGTTATTCCTGTTCCTACTCAGCAGGTTTCTTCTCATCCTATGAAGGAGCACCCGCAGTCACGTGCAAATACTGGAGAATCAGGACACAAAACAAAAATAAATCTAAACTCACTACAGACCAAAAAATACAGCTTTGGAAACCTGAATGAAAACGGATTTAACACATTAAGAATGCTTAAAATGGTTTCACAGGCCAAAGAGGTGAAATGATCCTTAAGGAGGATGACTAACACAGAATTTTTAGGCAATAAACTTCAGAAGATTTGAAAGTTCCTGTAAAATGAAACAATCAATCTATTTAGTATTTTGATCAACTGACCCTAGATTATATTTCTAGGTATTCCTACCCAGAGCATGAGGTATTTGCACTTGGGGATAAATATAAACCAAAGTCTATCTGGCAGAGGGGAGGTTAGGGTCCCCTCACCTAGCCTGAGCTGAATCCAGAGAAATACTGTCACTTTCTAAATTAGAAAGTTTCAAGAAAAACCTTGATCAAGATTTAATTGCAAAAATCTTCCAAGAACATAGTTGCCACGTGCATCCACGACGAGTAGTGAACGATTCATGCTGAAGAGAACTGAAAAATAAGATTTAAAATTACGTAAGAACAAAGTCAACCAATAGTAATCATCTGTGAAATTAGCTACGGTCGGAGAGCAGCAGCGGGCTCGCTGAATTTTGATTAGATTGGCTTTATCTTCAATTACGCTTTCCATCCGCTGGTAATAACCTTATCAGAAACATTTGCTGAAGAGAAGCATTGCGGGCAATGGAAGGAGAACGCGGGAGGTACGACGAAAGATACGTTTCCTAGAAATCTTCGGGAAAAACTGGCCATTAATTTTATTGACGTGAAAAAGGTAGAACACTGAAGTTGCAGATCTGAGCTTTATTATCAGAATGGTATCATTTCGGGATAGGACTGATGGATTCTCTAAACTGGTTTTAAAACGGCACGACGCTCTGGATTCTCAGAGCTGCAGGCCCACCTACCTGCCAAAATGTGTCCTGAAAAGAAAGACACAAAGAGGGTGTGTGTAGAAGAGGCACAGAAGTCGACAGAACCACCGGATGAAAATCCCTCACGACAGATCCACTTGAGATCTAGAAAGCACTTTAAAACTCCACCTTTCCTCAAATGATCAAGAGATTCAAGAGAAGTGGCAAGTCCTGTATTTACAAAACCGATGAAAATCACACTGTGATAATCAGTGAATGCAGAGCAACCGCACGGATCTGCGTTTCCCACTTTTCCCACCATGATTCTGCATCAAGGTAAAAAAAGATTCTTTTGTACAAATCCAAGGACGGAGAGGTGGCGGCACAACCGCCAGGTGGCGCGGTGACTTACTACCGAAGCTGGTGACGGGACCCGGTGGGGGCAGGGGCACAGTCCTCGAGAAAAGAACCCTAGGCAAGGAAGGCGGGCTAGTCCGTGGTGGATCGCCGGTACCAGAACCGGGCTCGGAAGTCGTCGCTGCACGTCATGAAGCCGGGGTTGGTGGGCGAGTGCACTATGCAGCGCACGATGTTGTTGTGGCCCAGGGAGAGCAGGTTCCGACGCTCGGCGGTACGGGAGTCCCAGCAGCACAGACTGATGGTCCGCTCGTCCGGCAGCAGCACGTAGTCCTCGGTGTGGTTGAACACGGCCTGCGTCCGGTGCACCTGCCGCCCGCTCAGGCCGGCCCCTGCACGGACACGAGAGGTTAAGGGTCAGAGTGGCAGGGCTAGCTCCCCAGGGCTACACTTTAGACCCTCACACTGCCGTCCTTCTGTTCGTTACCCTGTCGATGTAAAAACGGCATCTTAAAACAGAAGTAATACACATTCATCGTATAATTTTGGAGCCTCCACAGAAGCAAATCGCCACCGACCTACCACCTGAGGCAGCCGACTCCGTCAACGTCCCGACGTACTTCCAGGCACAGGGACGTCTTAAGAAAAAAAAATACAGGGGCACCCGGCGGGGGGGGGGGGGGGGGGGCTCAGTTGGTCGAGCGGCCAACTCCGCTCGTGGTTCGGGAGTTCGAGCACCACACGGGGCTCGCTGCTCTCAGCACAGAGCCCGCTTTGGATCCTGTGTCCCCTCCCCCTCAGTCCCTCGCCCGCTTGTGTTCGCTCTCTCTCAAAAATAAATAAAACATTAAAAAAGTAGAAAATTGGTGCCGTGTCATATAGGTCATTTCTGTCATAGTTTAAACCAACTTTTCATTAGGTACATTTTTCTGTGTTTTTTACTGGCCGCAAAAATACACCACCATCTGGAAGCACCCTTACTATTTAGTAATTCTTTTCCTGCTAGAGGCATCTGGTTGCAAGTTATGCTGACAAATTCTTTATGCCGAACATACTATTTCCTCAGGATTAAATTCCTAGAACAGAATTGCTGGGATGTTTGAACGTCCGCTCTCCAAAAAGCAGCTCTAGGCTTTTTTATGACCGTGAAAGTACAGACTTTATGTTTAAAATATCATAGAAAGTCTAAAAAGAACAACCGCCTGATATTTCTACACCCAGAGTCAGTATTTCGATGAATCCTTTCTAAATATCTCTGTAAATACCTCTGTATTCTGTAAATCGGAGCTCACATCATATGCTATTTTTATACAGCAGGGTAGCAGAGCTCTATAAAGATGAAATACGGCTTAATGGATAAAAACAGAGGCGCTGGCGTCAGATCTGGGCTCAACACTTATTAGTGACGTGAACACGGACACATTACGTAGCACCTTTAAGCCTTACCTTTCTCTTCCGTTCTCTGGGGGACAATGACAGCACCAACCCACACGACGTTGCGAGGACTGGCATGAGGGCACGTCCAGTGGCATACATATGCTCACAAATGTTCCTGTATTTGTTTTTAAGGGCCGCACGCTGTGAAAAGGACGCGTGACAAGAGTGCCCTCGGTGCTCTCTGGGGGACACTTCTGCTGTCTCTAACGCTCCCCTCTGCCAGCAATCTTTTTAGGCTGAATTTCTAAGAGTCCAAAATATATACGTATGCTGAAAAGTAGGATTCATGACACCAACCCCCCTTTAGAAGGTTTCCAATCAGCACTCCTTAACAACGAAGTATGTAACTTCACCAAATGTTGTTCAATACGAGAGAATATCAATCTTTTAAATTCCTACCCTCTGGGGAGTACAAAAAGAAACTCTGACGTGCATTTGTTAGGTCTGTAGAACTGATGGTCCTCTCTCTCTCCTTGAGCTCACTGCCCAGCGTCTGGCAGGTGTCCGTTACACGTGCTACACGGTGTCCCTAGCTCAGCATTTTATTTAGTCTTCTGAATTAATTTCTCACACTGAAATTTCTAATGCTCGATAGCTTTTCTTTTTCCTTCAGTATTTCATTTTTTTAAATTTTTTTTTTCAATGTTTATTTATTTTTGGGACAGAGAGAGACAGAGCATGAACAGGGGAGGGGCAGAGAGAGAGGGAGACACAGAATCGGAAACAGGCTCCAGGCTCTGAGCCATCAGCCCAGAGCCTGACGCGGGGCTCGAACTCCCGGACCGCGAGATCGTGACCTGGCTGAAGTCGGACGCTTAACCGACTGCGCCACCCAGGCGCCCCTTCCTTCAGTATTTCAAAAACCCACTGAATTCTAACTAAACATTAAAACTGGAAACACAGACCTCAACATGGGCTCTTAGCCTGTGAGTTAGAAAACGAGGGAATTTGCGTATCGATTCAGTATAATCTCACTTTAAAATCAAATCCCAGTTCTCTGCTGAAGCAAACCAGGCAGCCCCACAGAAGCATAAAACATTCTGCCGTTTACAGGACAAAGGAAACGTAAGAAATGCTGTGAGAATCTGGCGTGTGCCCTCCACACACATCACACCCGACGGCGGCTGTTACTGCTGAAGATGGAGACGGCCCGCCCACTTTTACTTTGACCACTTTTGCATCTTCTTTTTGCAACAAGCACGCAGCCCTTTAACAGTAATAATTAGAGGAAGGTTTTCAAAATAGCTCCCTACAGAAGTGTTTCAACAAAGGACCAAGAATGAGGACGAAACTGACGCTTCCTAAGACCTGCTAGCTGTACGGTCTGTGTCAGAGCCAGAGAGGGACGGCAGGAAGCAAAGTGTCCGCAGGAGACGGACGTGAGGTGGATGATGCTGCACCCTGGTGGCTCCGACGTCCCCGCCTCTTCAATCTTCTCTAAAAGGAGAAGCGACTGCCGTAACAGCTGAGCCCTTACGACGGCGTGGTTTTCTTTCTTTAAAAATTTTTTTGATGTTTATTTTTGAGAGACAGAGACAGAGAGAGAGGGAGACACAGAATATGAAGCAGGCTCCAGGCTCTGAGCTGTCAGCACAGAGCCCGACGCGGGGCTCGAATCTCAAATCCATGAACTGTGAGATCATGACCCGAGGTGAAGTCAGATGCTTAACCGACTGAGCCACCCAGGCGGTCCTGGTGGTGTTTTCCTGTAGAGTTTTAAAGTTCTGGTTATGGTGATTTTAGTGTGGGACACAAACATCTCACAACAGAGGAAACTAGTTGAACTTTCCTGGAGGTTCGCTACCAAACAACAGCCTTTGCTGCTCCGAGGAACAGAAGAATGAGACGATATTTTGACAACATTCATTACCAAGTAACTGTCAGGGTAGCTGTGCTCTCTTATGAACAGGCCTAGATGGCCCCTCTCCGCCTTCCTTCCCTAATGTGTACA
Source organism: Prionailurus viverrinus (assembly GCF_022837055.1). Lineage (NCBI taxonomy): Eukaryota > Metazoa > Chordata > Mammalia > Carnivora > Felidae > Prionailurus > Prionailurus viverrinus. The sequence continues at coordinate 6,537,441 of NC_062563.1, forward strand.
CTCATTGAGATCCACTGACTCCGCCTCTTCTCTGGACTGCTTTTATGTTTCTGAGGGAAAAGGGCAGACCACTGGTCTACAAACGGACCACCAGAGTCTCAATGTTACTGGCATAGACTCACATCTAGTTGAAGCTGTGACGTACTGAGAAGAACACAGTTCAGAAACTAAGGTTCTATTTCCAGCTCTTACCAACTGTAGCCTTGGCTAAACTACTTAACCTCTAAGCTTTGCTTTCTTACCTAAAAGAGGTGTAACATCTGCCTTGCTCAACGCATACATTTATCGTGTGGCTCTCTTCTGGAAGCCAGAAAATGCTACACAAAAGGTAATAGCAACTTTTCACATACCTGTGTATCTGACCAGTGTTCGTCCTGTTGATATCTCCCAAAGTTTAGCTACGGAGTCTTTTCCACTGGAGAGAATGTATTTGGAATTTTTGGAGAAAATGGCAGAACAAACCTCAGCACCGTCATGCGCCTTCTCAAAGGTTGTGATGCACCGATTTGAAACACCATCCCACAGCTTGATGCAGCCGTCCTTGCTACCGGTGACATACATGTTGGCGCTGGGATTGTAATTAACGGAGCATATAGCATCGGTGTGTTGATCTTGAGGATTGCAAGAGACAAAACACTGAAACGTGTTGATATCATAAAGCCGAAGAGTAGGATGCTGAGTCCCGACGAGTATAAAGTCTCCGGAAGGATGAAAAGAGATAGAGCGTAGCATTTCAGCTTCCTGTTAGGACAGACACATTAAGTGGTGGTGAATAATTAAATGCAGAGAAAATGTGGAAAATATTTGGTTGATGGAGAGACTACATAAAACAACGATCAGATGTTACAAGGCAGAAGAAGGAACAACGAACTTTGTAAAATACGTGAAGGTATCATTTGAACAGAGATTTTAAAAACCAACTACTGGTGGGATTATATTCCCAAAACCGTGAAAGTGAGCTTCGTCATTTGCAAACGAGCACCGGGAGAACTCAGAATGGAACATCATCAAGCTAGGATAGTTTCACACGTTAACGAATGAGGATAAACACAACTTGTACGTGTGGACAGCTTCTTTAATCTGTCCTACGGCTCCAAATACGGAGTAAAAAACTCAGTTCAATTACTAAAAGGTGGAAGCCACTACTAAAACATTGGTATTTCTTTACTGCGTACTCAAAATATCACTTTTGCGGTATCACTTTTCCAGTAAACGTCTGAGAGTTTCAACTGAACAATTTTTTGATTCCCGTTAAGTTACACTTGGGTGAAGTGACTGTTTCACCTTTAAACAGGGATCTGCGACTTTGAAGGAGTGACACAGGTTCTGAGCCCCTGTTGCACAAACTGTGGCCAGAGAAAGTGGGTGCTCGACAGCGTGGGAACCACGGGCCAATGCACTCTGATTCCCGTGCCACCTGCAGCACGCGGCCTCGCAGCTGCTTCGTTTTGTAAGATGATCCCCGAGGCTACTTTAAGAACAGGAACAGTCATACAATAAGTGCTTTGCTTTTAGGAAGAAACTGGGTAGCTCCTTTCTAAACATTCCTAACCTGAATGTACTTGAAGGCTCTTTTTGCAGATGGTTTGGAATAATCAAATAACTTCAGAGTATAATCCCTGGAACCAGAGGCAAGGATCTGTTCTGTTGGGTGGAAAGCGAGACATGTGACTTCATCCACGTGGTCATAAAGCGTTCGGATCACTGGGTGGTTTTCCATGTTCTGTTGTGCAGTCTCATTCATCATGACCTAGACCAACGAGAAAAGAGATGCTCACAGGGCAAAATCTGACTCAAAGCCCCCGATTATGCTAAGTTAAAGCTGGTCTAAACTAGTCTCTCACTCTCCCGACGAGCAGCGAGCGAAAGGCAGACGGTACGTACGTTGCTGGGATTTTTACCTCTATTGGCATGGCGCTCTTGGCCAACATTCTTTCCGTGTCAAGTATCTTTATGGAAGCATCGGCAGATCCGGTGGCTATTAACTGCCCGTCTCTGCTGTAGGTGGCTACGCGGCAGGGGCCTTTGTGGGATGTGACATAGCATGTTTCGTACTCTGAAGCCTCTGGGGACATAGTTTGGACGTCGGCATCAAATTCCAGGTCAATCCCCGTGCCAGGGGCCACTGTATCTGAACGACCAATTGCATACTGAACTGCAGTATCGTCGTTTTCCATTCCTGAAATGAACCAAAATTAAGTGCATGCAAAAATGTCATTTTAAAAAGCCAAGGCAAAATTCTGGATCCAAACTGGGAAAGATGTTGGCCAACATCAACTTACTCTGTCTTGGAGTGGCCTGACACTTAACCCTTCACAAAATTATGTATAGGTCAACCCGGGTGTATGTTCAGTGACAACACCGTAGGCAATATAACATTGACTGCGGAAGGTCAGGCTCAATAGGTCACGTCACCTCCCCGTTTTTTTGCTTCCAAAATTTTCTACTGTAACGATGACTACAGAAACTCAAAAAAAGCAGTTCTATAGCTAAGCTGCCCATTTTTTCTCGTTCTGAATTTTAATATTTTTAGTGCTGAGATCTGTTAGTAGCAGCTCTGGGGCTCATTAAGACAGATACACTGTTAGCACTAACACTAGTGAAATGTAGTTGAAAGACTGTTGATATTTAAATAAACAAGTTTTTCTTTTTTTTTTTTTTAATTTTTTTTTCAACGTTTTTTATTTATTTTTGGGACAGAGAGAGACAGAGCGTGAACGGGGGAGGGGCAGAGAGAGAGGGAGACACAGAATCGGAAACAGGCTCCAGGCTCCGAGCCATCAGCCCAGAGCCCGACGCGGGGCTCGAACTCACGGACTGCAAGATCGTGACCTGGCTGAAGTCGGACGCTTAACCGACTGCGCCACCCAGGCGCCCCTAAATAAACAAGTTTTTCAAGAAAATGCATTTTAAATTGAAAAATAACTTCATGTACCGTATAAACAGTATGTTTATTAGTATAAGAAAAATTAGGAATAGAGATGAACACAAAAATGACCTTGTATTAGATTACTCAGAGATAATTACTGTTAAAATGGTGGGATGAATTCTTCTGGACCTTTCTCCATGCAGTTGTTACAAATCTTGCAACAAAAATAGAACCAAACCATATGACATGTTGTAATTTACTTGTTCATTTACTCAAACAGAATAAAAATCTGGCCAGTGTAATTTTTATCTACATCGTGTGGTTGGACCCAATTTGAGGATATAAGAACATTCACAACGAATTTCTTATTGTTGGATATTTCAGTTGTTTTTGTTTTATTTCCTCGGAACAAATTCTCAAAACTGGCATTGCTAGGGGCACCTGGGTGGCTCAGGTGGTTAAGTGTCTGACTTTGGCTCAGGTCATGATCTCACAGCTCGTGAGTTTGAGCCCTACATCGGGCTCTGTGCTGACAGCTCAGGGCCTGGAGCCTGCTTTGGATTCTTCCACTCTTTGGAGCCTCTCTCTCTGCCCCTTCCCCGCTTGTGCTCTGTCTCTCTCAAAAACAAACATGAAAAAAACATTGTTTTTTTAAATTAAAACAAAACAAAACAAAACACCATGGGGCGCCTGGGTGGCTCAGTCGGTTGTGTCTGACTTTGGCCTAGGTCATGATCTCAATGTTCACAAGTTCGAGCCCCGCCTTCAAGCTCTGTGCTGACAGCTCAGAGCTTGGAACCTATTTCAGATTCTGTGTGTCCCTTGCTCTCTGCGCCCCGCCCCCCCCCCCCCCCAACTCTGTCTCTTTCTCTCAAAACACTGTCTCTTTCTCTCAAAAATAAACATTAAAAAAAATTAAAAAAAAAAAACATAAAAACTGGCATTGCTAAGTCAAAGGGTGTAAACATATTGGGATTTCTATATTTTATAGAGTGCTTTCTATAGCTCAGGCAAGCACCAGGATGTACTGTTGAACGAGACAGAGATCCTGATGTTTATTGCACGTGCTGTCCTTTCTTGGGGAAGGTGCACACGTGTGGGAAACAACCTGAAACAATGAAGTACATTTCGGAGAGTGATTCTGTCATGAAGGAAATGGGGTTGTTGTTGTAGAATAACTGGGGAGGTCTGGGGAAGATAGTGGGTTATTTTCAAAAAAGTGAAAAGACTCTGAGATGACATGTGAGTTGAAATCTGCAGTCAATCAAACAATGACAGAATGTTCCAGATAATCCTCATAGAGATCCTGGGGCTACAGCCGGTTTGAAATCTTCATAATCTGGGGTTTGCTTACCCTTTCAGTACCTACCACTGTACCTGACACATACTAGGCACTAAGACTGAACAAAGATCATCGGGAAAAATTCTGATCGTGAAGACCTCTGAAACCTTGTTAAGGAATCCACGTGTCCCCAAGCTACCTAGTTTGATGAGGTGTAGGAGCTGCTCCGAGGGCGCACAGACAGACTGCGGCTTGATTTCGTTGATGAGGCCATTAGCAATGCTAATATAGCCATCGTAGAGCAGCTGGCTAATGATCAGCTTGTACAGCTGCTGGCGGTCCTTCAAGCCCACTTTGGTTCTGTACATCTCGGAGAAGACGAAGACAATCTCCCTGGCAGCTGCAAGGGGAGAAAACAGGGATGGTGAAGGGCAGAGGCACCGGTAAATCACGGAAGCCACGCAGCACTCTGGGCAGACCGGCGGGGCTTCCGTCCCGGCCCTGCTAGTTGCATCATCTTCGGTCGGTGACCTCGTTCCTGAGGTCAGGTTCCTCAGCTGTTAAGCACGTTAGCAAAGGTAAAAACAGATGGCACGTGCAGAGCATTGAGCATAGTAGCACACAGAAATTACTCAAATCGCACCAGCAACTATTTACAGAACTTCTTTTCATCAACTATTCTCTGTCATACTACCCACCTGCCACTTTTATTCTATTCTGCTATCCCAGAATCTTCTGTTTCTTCTGTTAAGAAAATACCGACTGGTTTTTGCAGTAGGGAACATGGCTACTATTGTTGAATGTCTAGACATTGCTGTTTCCACCAGGTAAGCTGTATGTTTACTAATGTCAGCTATTTTTTTTTTTTTAAGTTTATTTATTTGAGAGAGAGAGCAGAAGCAGGGGAGGGGCAGGGAGAGAGAATCCCAAGCAGGATCCACGATGCAGTGCTCAATCCTGCAACTGGGAGATCATGACTTGAGCTGAGATCAAGAGTCGGACACTTAACAGACTGAGCTATCCAGGCACTCCGAATTATGTTCATTCTTTTTTTGTTTTTTAAAGTTTTCTTTTTTGGGGGCGCCTGGATGGCTCAGTTGATTAAGCGGCCGACTTCGGCTCAGGTCATGATCTCGCGGTCCGTGGGTTCAAGCCCCGCATCGGGCTCTGTGCTGACGGCTCAGAGCCTGGAGCCTGTTTCCGATTCTGTGTCTCCCTCTCTCTCTGACCCTCCCCTGTTCATGCTCTCTCTCTGTCTCAAAAATAAGTAAATGTTAAAAAAAAAAATTAAAGTTTTCTTTTTTTAACGTTTATTTATTTTTGAGAGAGACAGAGAGTGAGCTGGGGAGGGGCAGAGAGAGAGAGGGAGACACAGAATCCAAAGCAGGCTCCAGGCTCTGAGCTATCAGCACAGAGCCTGACGCAGGGCTTCAACCCATGAACTATGAGATCACGACCTGAGTGAAGCCAGCCGCTCAACCGACTGAGCCACCCTGACGCCCTGAGTTATGTTCATTCTTAAAACATGTTTTAAGGGGCGCCTGGGTGGCTCAGTCGGTTAGGCGTCTGACTTCAGCCCACGTCATGATCCATGACGTTTGAGCCCCACGTCGGGCTCTGTGCTGACAGCTCAGAGCGTGGAGCCCATTTCAGATTCTGTGTCTCCCTCTCTCTCTGCCCCTCCCCTGTTCATGCTCTGTCTCTCTCTGTCTCAAAAATAAATAAACATTAAAAAAAAAAATTAAAAAAAAAACATGTTTTAAGGTAACCAACTTTGTTAAATTATATAACTTAATTATATAGTAAATAAAAACATGAGGGCAAACAAGCCACCACGCTATGAAAACTAAATCAAGTTGAATGCTTGGAAAGATTCAAAAACAAATTGCTTAATAAAATATTGGCAAATAGGGTATGGCCAAAACGAGTATAAAAAACGGAAAGGGGTGCCTGGGTAGCTCAGTCAGTTAAGCAACCGACTCTCGATTTCAGCTCAGGGCATGGTTTCAGGGTTTGTGAGTTTCAGTCCTGCATCAGGCTCTGCGCTGACACTGTAGAGCCTGCTTGGGATTCTCTCTCCTCCCTCTCTCTGCCTCTCCCTGCTCACTCTCTCTCAAAATAAATAAACTTTAAAAAAAAAAAAAAAAGGAAAAAAAGGGCACCTGGATTGGTTTCCAAGTTTTTAAGCTCTCTCTTATAAAGTAAAATGAAAACTGTAGATGATGGTTTCTGGTTTATGCAAAAAAACCCCACAAAAAACAAAAAAAAAAAAACAACCTCCAACTGGTGGACAGCAGGTAACTTTGACTTTCAAAAATCAATATTCGTATGTGTATGTATGTCTGGACAGCTATCAGAAGGGCACGGGAGCCTGGGAACAGCAATAAAGAACAGAAGTCAAAGGCAGACAAGAAATTGGAAGTCAGAGTATAAGGCAGAGAGAGAGAGAGAGAGAGACAGGGTGGGGGGATGAATACAAGAAAGGAGAGGAGTAAGCAGTAACACCAGCACTGCCTGGTATTCCTGTACTTTACAGGGACTGATTCTGGAAGGAGGGGTGTGTTATAGGAAAGAAGTGGGAAACCATGTTTTCTAACTCCCTCCGGAGAATAACTGAAGCTACTGATAATGAGAATAGTTAACATTTACTGAGTGTTATGTTTTATCTCACTTAATCCTCGACACCATCGTAAGAGAAGCCCTGTGATCGTGTTAAAGATGAGGAGGGAAAGTAACTTGTTCAAGGTCCCACGACTAGTGCTTGCAGAAACCTGGACTAGAATGCAGATGGTTGGACTCTAGAGACTGTGTTGTTCCTAACGACTACCTTTAGTGCTCCTGAAAAGCTTAATGACAAAACTAGCTAAAACTAGACATTCAGTGTAGTGTATGACACCCCTCACATAAGCAACTAATATGCATTACCTCACTGAATACTCATCTAATCCTATTTTAGAGATAGGTAACATGAGGGCCAGAGAGGTTAACTTACATGGGATCAAAGAGCTTGTAAATAGCAAAGCCTGGATCTTTACTCAGGGTATTTGACCCCAGAGCTTTAGTCCTCACCGTGCTGCACTGATGGGTGTTACTAACAACAGCTAACGTTTGTAAGCACTTGCCAGACACTGTGCTAAGCACTTTACAAGCATTAGGTCATTGAATGAAATCATTCAAAGTATTCAAGCACATGTAGAAGCAAATGCATATAAATCTGTGCTTGTGCAGACAGCACTAGGGCACGATAGAGATGATGATGAAATCGGCACAAAGAAGTTAGGAAACTGAAAATAAAATGTGGCCGAGTAACTCGTCAAGTGGCCGCCAGGACTGCCCAGACCAGAGCCCAGAACTTAACCACTATTCTATCCCGTCTCTGCACTCACGCCAGGAGCATCACGGCGTGTACAAAGATTCAAAAAGAAAAGGCCGAGCCCCGCTTCTCAACTCTCACAGAACGTTCGCTCCCTGCGCTAGTAGGTGCCTAATTACCATCCCCAGTTTGCAGGCGAGGCCCGAGGTCAGGAAGAACAGGACCTAGAAACTGTTTACACCCGGGAACTGGAAGGGGGGACCAGGGCGAGAACACAGACGCCCCCTCACTAGGCTCCGCCACCGTCCCGCCACAGAAGCGCACCAAGGATGGAGTGGGGGTGGGAGCGAGGCCTTGGAGGAAGAGGAAGGGGTGTGCAGGCCGAGCCTGGCAACTCAGGGGGCATGCCACCCCGCTCACTACCGGGCCTTCCCGCCGCGCTCGTCTTTCCGGGGGTCCCGTGAAGACCCCAGCGGACCGCACCAGCCGCTCTCCATGCATCCCAGCCCCCCAGTACCCGCTAGTCCGGCTCTCTCGGTCTCCCGCTCTCTCCCAGAAAAATGGAGGCACGCAATCTGTCCGATCGATCGCTCCGAGCGCACGTTCACTGCGCACGCGCACAGGGCGAGGCGCCGAGCGCTGCGCTATCGATCGGCCCCACTCTCCTGCCCTTCTCGCCATCTTACTTACTGGCGCGTTCGAGGGGTTCGTTAACCTCCTCCGACTTTATCTCTTGCGCGACAACGCTGACTGACGCCAAGGAAATGCTGTCTCGCTGACAAATGTCGGGTCCCGGAGGGCACCGCAGGCGCTAGAAGGGCCAAAGTCTGGCGGGCCGTTGGCTCCACCACTTCCGGGGCCTTACGGGGCAAGTGCGCCTGCGTGCTGTCACCGCCTTGGACGTGCCTCAAGCCGTGAGGGACTGTGAACCAATCAAAAGGCAGTGCCTCTCTAGCCCGGGCCAATGAGCTTTCGGATTAGAGGGTTTAACTCCTATTTAAAATAAAGACTTTGAATCGTAACGGCTGAGCTCTCGGCAGGAGTCGGCGGCCTTTGGGTCGGAGACGGGAGCCAACGGGTTCGTAGACCCTGGGACTGCTCTGTGAGGCGGACGGGCGAGGGCGGCGGGCCCGGGTGGCCTTTGAGCGGGCGGCGGAGGAAGAGTCGAGGTCAGGCGTCCCTGGGTCTCCACCTTCGTCCTCCCTTGTCCTCCTCTTCCTGTCCCCCTGCATCCTCCCAGCTCCTCTCCTCTGTGCCCGGTGGTGCTTTCGCAGCGCCCTCCCATCTGCGCCTGGGTAGTGGGGCGCCCTGTGAAATGCCGCTTGGGGGTTTGTTACCCTCCTGGAGTGCGTGGGGTTGTTGAGTGGCATTGGGGTGGGGTGCCTTTGAGGGGGTTCTCCTATCGGCCAGCACTTGGGTAAGAAAAAATAGGGAGGGCTTTTGCCGTCGGGAAGTTCACGTTCTAGAGGGGGGTGGGGGCCAGACGACGAACTGGCGCGATAGCTTTCAATAGAAAAGAGTAGTTGGTTGACCTGGGGCTACTTTGGAGGAATAAATGAAAACTTCCTCGAAGATGTCTTCCTTGGTGCGTGCTTCTGAAACCACAGACCTTGGACCACCTTTGTCGGGATTTCTGAGAGCCTTTGTTGAAAATATAGACCCAGCTCATGAATCAGAAGTGCTTGGCATAGGATTCAGGTGTCTGTAGTTTGTCAGGTTTCCCAGCTGATTCTTGATGTTTCACGGAGAACCGGTGATCTAGACCTGCGCACATAGTCATCTGGGGATGGGAAAATGCTGGATGTGATTTGTTAGGTCTGTGGTTGGGCCTGACGGTCTCCACGTCTCACCAGTGTCGTCCAGATGGAGATACTGTCGCGGACTTTTAACGGTTCCTCCTCCTCCTTAACCTTCCTTGTTCTTTGAACTAAAAACACTTTTCAGCAGCACGTTCACTTCCACTCCTCCAAGTAAGTCCGTGCAGAGACTAGCAGGCTTGAAGAAGACAAAGTCTTCTAAATGCACAGTGATGTGAAGTCTTAACAGTTTTCCTGTTTAGAATAGTAGGATATGTGGTTTGAACTGCAGGGTCTTGTTGAAGGTCATTGGGTTATGTGGCTCCGGGACCTGGCTGTAGACTGGAATCGCTGGGCAAGCAGTCTTCTTGGGGGCTCTCTCCAGCATTGCTGGGTCAGAATCCTCATATTCCATTCTGTTGATGATTATTCCTCTCCCTGGGAAGGCAGAGTATGTTCCGTTGGAGCAAATCTCTGGCTTCTGTCGAAGACTGTTGAATGAATGCCCTTAGGCCTGTGTGATCTCATTAATCCGCTGCTTGTAATTGTTAGGGAAGGTGAAGAGAGCGTTAGAGTGTGTGTACAGCACGAGCTTGTAACTCCTTTTTCCTTTCTGTCGTTTCTACTACCCGCTGTTTGATATAAGGACTCCTGGCTGTGGTTCCGTCTTCAGGGTGGAATTATTTGCCTATTTGTGGAATGGATGTGGAAGCGTGGGGGTGGGGGGGTGCTTTCCCGCTGGGTTCTGGAACTCAGAGAGTATCTGGGTAAGAAAAGTACAGAAAGGGGGCGCCTGGGTGGCGCAGTCGGTTAAGCGTCCGACTTCAGCCAGGTCACGATCTCGCGGTCCGTGAGTTCACGATCTCGCGAGATCTCGAGTGATCTCGCGTGAGTTCGAGCCCCGCGTCAGGCTCTGGGCTGATGGCTCAGAGCCTGGAGCCTGTTTCCGGTTCTGTGTCTCCCTCTCTCTCTGCCCCTCCCCCGTTCATGTTCTGTCTCTCTCTGTCCCAAAAATAAATAAACGTTGAAAAAAAAAATTAAAAAAAAGTACAGAAAGGTTTCGTTTTCTTGGAGTTTATGTTCTACTTACTTGATGGGGTGTTGTACCTGCCTCACAGCATGGGCCTAGTGTTATAAACCGTTTTCATTACTGATTTGGCTTCCTTAGTGGGGTAACTCATTCCCCACACACTGGTGGGTGTACCTACTGTGTGCCAGGCATGTTCCGGGGAGGCTGCAGTGAACACAGTGGGACTAAGGCCTTGCTCTCACGGCGCTTACTTTCCTTGGAGATACTGGCAGGGGGTGGGATATCGCCTGGGGAGGCAGAAATAAACACGCACAGTGAGGTTCTGTAAGATGTTAAGGGCTAAGCAGAAAAATAGAGATGGTCAGAAAGGAGACATCTGAGCACAGACCTGACTGGAACGAAGGAGCAAGCCACACTTCCATTTGAGCGAAGAGCCAAATGGTGAAGAGAGAACAGGAAGTACAAAGGCCCTGTGGCCGGGCACTGCTTTGAGGAAAGAAAGAAGTTCCGTATGGCCAGCATGCAATAGATAAGAAGAGGAAATAAGGCCAAGAAGGTGGTCAGGGTCCACACTCTAGGAGACTGTAGGCAAGGAGGATTTTGAGGGACCGTGAGGGGCTTCTGAACCAAGGGCCAGCATGGCCGACTTGTTAATGGGACCACAGGGTGCAGTGTTGCGAATGGGCCATCACGGGGCAAAGGTGAAAGCAGGGTGACCATTGGGAGCCCGTTGCAAATAATTGAGGGGAGAGAGCCTTGGTTTGACCAGGTGGTGGTATTAAAGGTTGTGGGCAGTGGTTCTGAAGGTAGAGCCTCCAAGGTGTGCTGATGGATTAGATATGGGCTTTGAGGGAGAACCGTGTAAAAGATGAGGGGACCCGAGCGATGGGCACAACCGGTTTGCCAGCAACTGAGGTGGGGTCATCTATGAGAATAGGGTTGGCGAATGGGGACAGGGCGGGAGCAGGAATTCAGTTTGGAACTTTTTATTTATTTATTTTTTAATTTTTTTTTTCAACGTTTATTTATTTTGGGGACAGAGAGAGACAGAGCATGAACGGGGGAGGGGCAGAGAGAGAGGGAGACACAGAATCGGAAACAGGCTCCAGGCTCTGAGCCATCAGCCCAGAGCCTGACGCGGGGCTCGAACTCCCGGACCGCGAGATCGTGACCTGGTTGAAGTCGGACGCTTGACCGACTGTGCCACCCAGGCGCCCCAGTTTGGAACTTTTTAAACTTGAGATGCCTCTCCGATTACAGATTACAGGTCGAGATGTTTTGCAGGTGGCAAGGGTCAGGGGAGAGGTCTGGAGATGGAGGTTTGGAGGTCTCAGCCCGTGAATGGTGGTGGGAGCCAGGAGACTGGATGAGTGCACCGAGGGAATGAGCACAGCTGCAAAAGGAAGGGTGTTTCTGGGCCTGAGCTCAGGCTTCTCCGGAGAGCAGAGGGGAGGAGTAGCCTGGAGGAGAGAAGAGGGTGTGTCTGGATGTGTTGGGATGGAGATGCTTGGCAGACCTTCATGGGGGGGATACTGAGCAGGTAGGTAGGTAGGAGTCTGGCAGTCAGAGGAGAGTTTAGGGCAGAAGATGTAAATTCAGATCATCTTAAAGATGTTTAGAGCTCTGATGCTGGATGAGGGGCCCTAGGACGGGTATGGATGGAGAAGTGGGGTCCCAAGGACTCATTCTGGGTCCAGTCTGCCCAGACTCTCAGGTTGGCAAAAGTGAGGCTGATCGAGCAAAGGATGTTGCGGCAGGACAGCTGGTGGGGTGGTGGGTGGGGGGAGACAAGCCTACAAGCTAGTGGAGGCTGGGAGTGGAGTAAAAGTGACCTTGTCAGCCGCTGCTGGGGTCGCAAGTGAGCTGAGGGCGCGGAATGGACTTTTGAATTTGCTAACAGTAGAGGTCAGTCATGAGCTGGCCACCTGAGCAGGCCAGTCTGTGGGATGAAATCCTGATGGGGGAGGGCCAGAGAGTGAGAGCCACGTGGGTGCGGTGAGTGTGGGTGACTGTTCTGGAGCTTTGCTCTTGACGGGAGAGGGCAAGATGCTGTCTTAGCTGGAGTCAGTTATGGGGAAGGGGGGACCTGTTTTTAAAAGGCAGTGGCGGGGGAGGGGCGTCTGGGTGGCTCAGTCGGTTGAGCATCCGACTTTGGCTCAGGTCAGGATCTCGCGGTTCGTGGGTTCAAGCCCCGCGTCAGGCTCTGGGCTGACAGCTCAGAGCCTGGAGCCTGCTTCCAATTCTGTGTCTCCCTCTCTCTCTGCCCCTCCCCTGCTCATGCTCTGTCTCTCTCTCTCTCTCTCTCTCTCTCTCTCTCTCTCTGCCAAAAATAAACGTTGAAAAATAATAATAAAAGGCAGCAGGTATTGAAGCAGGCTCCTGCATTGATGGAGCAGGAGGACTCTGGGAGTGAAGTTGGGTGGAGGCCCCACATCTGTCCCTCTTGTCACTTGAGAAAATAAGACACCCTTGTCAGCTTCATTGGGACAAAGAAAAAAAATGTAAAATTTTTGTGTTGTGGAGGCTTTTTCATCAGGAGCTATATCCCTGACCTCGCATAACAACACTTTGAAGCATGAGGATTTGTGTACATTAAAAGTGGTTCTTTTTCTTTTCAGGCATCATGGACAAATCTAAAGAAAACTGCATTGCAGGGCCTGTTAAGGTAAATCGAACAATCGTAATCTCTGTCACATTTAGAAAACCCAAATGGAGGTTGGTGTTAGATCTGGAGTTCTTTTCACCGTCACTTTGGATTGTAACTTTAGAGGTGTCTGCTACATTCCTGGAGGAGTTAGTCCCCTTTCTCGGCATTTCATAACATGTCGTTGATGGGCACCTGTTATTTTGTTCTGCTTTGTCTTCTAGCTAGCTCTTTAAGTATCTGTTCCTCCATTGTGTGCAGGACAATAATGTATACAATAGGTGCCCGATACTTGCCTGTATTTGCTTGCTTGCCAGAAATTAAATTGCTTTGCCACAGCTTGTTCTGGTCACGCTGCAGGACATGGTAAGCTCCTAGGAATGTCGGGCTGTGTTTTAGTGAATATTTCCTGGGAATCCACTTTGAGCCAAGTTCTGTGTCAGATGCAGGGATTACAATGATGCAAAGCGCATGGTCTTTGACTAAAGAACTTAGCCCTTTTGGGGAGTTATGGGAGCCAGTACTGCGCCTTCACAAAATATGTATGCGTAAGATGACCGAGTAATTCCGTGGAGGGTGGGTGCTCCATTCAGGTTGGGATGGGCTGGAATCCAGGAAGGGCTTCCCCAGGGAGGACCCTCTGCCTATAGTATTTGTGGAGCGGCTGGGTGAACGAATTTTTATACAAAGATCTTTTAATATAAGCAAGCCGCAGAGTTTTTTCCTTCTAGGAAATCAGCGTAAAAATACACACACACACACACACACATCAAGCAAGATTTGTGTGTGTGTGTGTGTGGGGGGGGTTGGGGTGGGGTGTCTTATTTTTAGAAATTTTAATTTTCTTTTTTTACTAAGTTTTAAATTTAATGTTTTTAAAAATGTATTATAGAGAGAGTACCAGTGACAGGGAGAGAGAATCCTAAGCAGGCTCCACGCTCAGCACAGAGTCCAACTCGGGGCTCAATCCCATGACCCTGAGGTCATGACCTGAGCTAAAGCCAAGAGTCGGATGCTCAACCAACTGAGCCACCCGGGCGCCCCAAGTCTTTTATTTTAATACCAGTGTAATTAGCACACCATGGTTTATTAGTTTGAGGGATACGTTACAGGGATTCAGCTCTTCTGTACATTACCCCGTGCTCATAAGGATAAGGGTCCCCTTTGTCCCCATCCTGTTTCACCCCCCCCCCCCCCCCACCTCACCTCTGGTAACCACCAGTTTGTTTTCTGTAGTTAAGAGTTTGTCTCTTTTCTTTCTTTCTTTCTTTTTTCTTCTCTTTTCTCTTTTCCCCTTTGCTGGTTTGTTTCTTAAATTCCACATATGAGTGAAATCATATGGTATTTTGTCTTTCTCTTACTAATTTTGCTTAGCATTGTACTCTCTAGCTCCATCCATGTCACTGCAGATGGCAAGATTTCATTTTTTATGGCTGAGTAATGATCCCTTACATATCTATACCGCATCTTCTTTACCCATTCCCCTATCAGTGGACACTTAGGCTGCTTCCATAATTTGGCTCTTGGTTTGTTTTTGTTTTTAGTTTTTTAATGTTTATTTTTGAGAGAGAGGGAGAGAGAGTGTGAGCAGGCAAGGGGAAGAGAGAGAGAGAGACAGAGAGAGAGAGAATCTGAAATAGACTCCAGGCTCTGAGCTGTCAGTACAGAGCCCAATGCAGGACTTCAACTTGGGAACGGCGAGATCATGACTGAAGTCGGATGCTTAACCAACTGAGCCACCCAGGCGCCCCTTTAATTTGGCTCTTGTAAATAATGCTGCTATAAATATAGGGGTGCATATATCCGTTTGAATTAGTGTTTTTGTATTTTTTGGGTAAATACCCAGTAGTGTGATTACTGGGTCGGAGGGTGGTTCTATTTTTAACATTTTGAGGAACTCCCATCCTGTTTTCCACAGTGTCTGTACCTGTTTGCATTCCCACCAGCATCGCACAGGGGGTTCTTTTTCTCTACATGCTCACCAACACTTGCTGTGGTCTTTTTGATTTTAGCCATTCTGACAGATTTGAGAAGTTTTCATTTTCAAATAAATGGATACTTCTCCTTTATTTACTGACTGAAAGTCTAAAATGATCAATTAGAAAAAGGCTAACTTGAGTCATTGTATTTGATTCTCAAGTCCTATGATAAAGATCATTTTAGGAAACTGCTGTTTAAAATGTCACTGCCTGAATGCCTACTGTGTTGTGGGCATTGCTAAGCTGGACGTTGTGACCTGAGCTGAAACCAGGAGTTGAACACTTAACTGACTGAGTCACCCGGGCACCCCCAGATGATCTTCTAAAACATCTTCACTGAGGGGCGCCTGGGTGGCTCAGTTGATCAAGTGTCCAACGTCGGCTCGGATCATCATCTCGCAATTTGATTTCTAGTCCCACATTGGGCTCTCTGCTGTCCCCATGGAGCCTACTTCAGTTATTTAGATACTCTGTCCGCCTTCTCTGTCTCTGCCCCTCCCCCACTTGCTCTCTATTTCTTTCTCTCTCTTTCTCAAAAAAAAAAAAAAAAATCTTTACCAGAAGATAACCACTGTTGAGTATTTTGACATATTTCTTCATCTTTTTTCCTAAACATATGTATGATATTACTAAAGAAATTTCAATGGAATTGGGATTTTGGTATAAAGTTTTGCGTTGTAGCTTTTTGCTGGGTAATAATTATCAAGCCATTGAGAATTCTTAGGAAGTGTTTAATGTCTCCCTCTTTAGATGGAAATTTAGTTAATGAACATTTGTTTATGGGAGCATGATTTTGGGGAGTGGGGTGTTGGGTGGGTAGGAGGATCATTCTGGTATTCCTTTCAGCCATCTACTAACCACGTCCTTTGGAAGCGCTGATGAACATTGCTTTCCCCTTCCATGTACTATCAGTGACCTTTGTTATTTTGTTATACTAGAAAAGAGACTTTGTGGAATTCTCAAAATACCCCGCTTTTGTTCATGAAGACCATGACGTTTATTTTTTCCCTCTCAATCTAGACCACAATTCCCCTTGGCGATGGTCCAAAACGTGTTCCAGTGACTCAGCAATTTCCTTCTCAGAATCTGTTATCTGCAAATAGTGGCCAGGCTCAGCGGGTCTTGTGTCCTTCAAATTCCTCCCAGCGAATTCCTTCACAAACACAAAAGCTCGTCTCCAGCCATAAACCGGTCCAGAATCTGAAGCAAAAGCAACTGCAGGCAACCAGTGTCCCTCGTTCTGTCTCTAGGCCGCTGAATAATACCCAAAAGAGTGAGCAGCCCTTGCCATCGGCCACTGGTAAATCAACTTTTTGAGACTATTAGATTGTTATTCCTTCCAGTTGCTTAAAAAAAGGGGGGTGGGGCTGGAGGATAGACTTGGCGTTTATTGTTTGGAGCCCTAGCTCTGATGTCATTTTTATTGAGGATACGGAGAAAAATCTGATGTCAGGTTGAGGTAGTAGGGTCTCCTGTGGGCCAGCCCTGCGCTCAGGATGGAGAACCTGATTCCCACCTCGTGGTATGATTGAGGAACTGAAAACTTCCAAAGTCTGGAGTGTGGAGGGCAGTTGGGGAAGTAGACGTTCGAACTTGGATGGACTGAGGCCGGTTGGGTGAGGTCACGGTGGAAGCTCTTGGCTTGTTGAGGAGTGGGGCTTCATCCCCTGGGCGTGGGGAAATTGCCGAAAGGTTTTCCAGTGGAGGAGGGACTGGCCTTCTAGAAATCTTACTAGATTGGCCATGTGGAATGAACCGGAGAGAAGCAGAACTGCACTCAGGGGCAGCAGACAGGAGGCGGGCTGCCGGGGGTTAGGTCAGAGATGGCAGGGACCTGAAGTGGGCAGGGGCAGGTGGATGTTAGTAGTCCTTATTTACCAGCCTGGCATGCCCACGCTCAGGAGAAGTGCTTCCTTCACCCACGTCGTCTCCTTCAATTCTCGCAACCACTCTGTGAAGGTGGTCGGTGACCAACTCTGTTTTACAGACGAGGGAGTGGAGCCTCTGAAGCATAAACTTGCCCACAGACACAGCAGGATGGAGGGGTGCAGGCAGATCCAAGGGCTGACCTCGGACGCAGACTGGGTGGAGCTGGGCAGTAAGCTGGATGTAGGGATGGTGGTTATATTGCCGCCATGAACTGAGATCGTGAAGCGCGAAGGGAGAAAACCGGTCTGGGCTCCCGTCACGTGTCTGAGCAGAGCACACCCTGCTGTTTTGGAGTTTGAAGTGGAAATGTCCAGCCTCTGGCTGATGAAACGATGACTTTAGCACCCTGTTGTGCAATTGGTTTATGGTACATTTTGCTGAATCAGGGGCTTCTATTTTTATATTTCCCCTTGGCAACTAATGAAGGAAGGTGGCCGATTTATGTTTTGTTGCACGCCGTTAATTTGTATGTAGCTGATGGAGAGTCGGCTGGCCCACTTGGGGGGGGGGGGCGAAGGTGATGAGTGGGTGCTTATCATGGGTCGAGAGATTGGCAGTTCTGCCTTAGAAGGTCTTCATTTGGAGACTGAGGCTTCTGGGAGAATCTGCATAGTCTTGAGCTTTAAATTATTGGAGGGCCTAGCTGTATGTATATGTCTCTCTCTATATATAGGTGTATATCTGCTCATCTTTAGAAATCTAGAAAAGGCTTCACCAGGTGGGAGTCAGGTTAGGGTGTGGTAATCTTTTTTCTATAAAGAAAACTAAGAAGATCTTCCATTCTGGACACACCATTATATTTTGGTGACCATTCTTTGATTCATTTCTGTTCATAGGTTTTTAATTTATTCTGTAGAGTTATTCTAAAGTAATTATAATTATTCTAAAAGCAGGTTTTTGACTTATTCTATATAGGAAATAATTCTGAAAAGGAACTGACAACAAAACAGAAAAATGAAGAATCAAAAAAGTAAGTTTTATTTTACTTACAAAGTCCTGAGCTATTGTGCTGTTAGAATATACTTTTATTGGGGCGCCTGGGTGGCGCAGTCGTTTAAGCGTCCGACTTCAGCCAGGTCACGATCTCGCGGTCCGGGAGTTCGAGCCCCGCGTCGGGCTCTGGGCTGATGGCTCAGAGCCTGGAGCCTGTTTCCGATTCTGTGTCTCCCTCTCTCTCTGCCCCTCCCCCGTTCATGCTCTGTCTCTCTCTGTCCCAAAAATAAATAAACGTTGAAAAAAATTAAAAAAAAAAAAAAGAATATACTTTAATTAATTAATTAATTAATTAATGTTTATTTATTTTTGAGAGAGAGAGAGACAGTGTGAGAAGGAGAGGGGCAGAGAGAGAGGGAGACTCTTGCCATCTGAAACAGGCTCCAGGCTCCGAGCTGTCAGCACAGAGCCTGACATGGGGCTCAAACTCAGACCATGAGATCATGACCTGAGCCTAAGTCAGACACTTAGCCAACTGAGCCACCCAGGTGCCCCTAATTGCAAGTTTAATTATGGGAACTTGTTAAAAAATAGAAAAGGTCGGGGCGCCTGGGTGGCTCAGTCGGTTAAGCGTCCGACTTCGGCTCAGGTCACGATCTCACTGGCCATGAGTTCGAGCCCCGCGTCGGGCTCTGTGCTGACAGCTCAGAGCCTGGAGCCTGTTTCGGCTTCTGTGTCTCCCTCACTCTCTGACCCTCCCCCGTTCATGCTCTGTCTCTCCCTGTCTCAAAAATAAATAAAACGTTAAAAAAAAAAATTTTTTTTTTAAAAAAAATAGAAAAGGTCTTTATATTTTCACTTAGGATATATAAATGTTTCCAAATTCTAACCTTTGGCAAAAGGGAATTTTAATGATGTTTACTCGTGACTCAAGCTTTTCTTACTGCGTTCCAAATTTAGAACAAACTTGTAGGAATCTGTTACAGAAATGTGTAAAATAAGTTCCTCTCTGCCCTCAGAAGTAACCACCACATGTAGCTTAGGTTTGTTTCTATACTATTTCTATTCTCCTGTTGCAAAACTGTATACACACGTATATATGACTATATGAATATTTCAACAGTATGCATTGAATTGTTCTTTATACCGTCTTCCCCGGATATTTTCCCAAAGCTTGTTCCCAACTTCTGAACTGTGTAGACTCTATAGCGTAGAACGTAATGTCTGTAATGTAGGAGGAGGAGCCAGGAATGAACCCACAGGCTTTTTTGCTTGACTGCCTAATAGTGGCTTTCTGAGAATCGAAATCCAGCTGTAGGATCCATCCCGCCTGCTTTGGCAGACTGATTGTCCACCCCGAGAGTCAGCATCTCTAGGTTGGAGGAGGAGGCTGTGGTTAGCCTGCTTGAGGTCCACAGACCGTTCTGAAGGCTTCCTCCCTCCACTTACTTACCTAACCTTTCCTGTGCTCTTTAACGGTGGTGGCAACAAGTGTGCACTTCAGAGTGTAGTACTGTCTTGGGACACTTTGCGTTAATGCTTCAGCTCTAAAAGCCCAGATTGTTCTTTGTCTGACTCATATAGTCATTGGCAGATAGGGGAGCGGGGGATTTAATGCCTGTGGAGACTCACATAGCGTAGTTATTGGCTTGGTTCTTGCCGAGGTTACCTAACGAATACAATATTAAATATAAAATTATTTAGAGGTCTATCTACTACCCGTTAATAAATTGTTAGAAAAGATTTGTTTTCTTCATATTTTAAAATATTCAAAATTTTTCCTAGAAGGCAGTGGGCTTTGGAAGATTTTGAAATCGGTCGCCCGCTGGGTAAAGGAAAGTTTGGTAATGTTTATTTGGCGAGAGAAAAACAAAGCAAGTTTATCCTGGCTCTTAAAGTATTATTTAAAGCTCAGCTGGAGAAAGCAGGAGTCGAGCATCAGCTGAGAAGAGAAGTAGAAATACAGTCCCACCTTAGGTAAGTTTCCAAATTGATGTTCGAGAGAATGTGGTACAGAACCTAGTTACTAAGAGTTAAACCATGGAAGGCCTGCTCCATAGTACTGCAAAGAATGGTTTAATTCATCATTTTTCAAGGATTTGTCTAGAGAAGTGCTGTGGTCCTGAAAAATCACTTGGAGGTTTATGCTGTGTTAATGAAGTAATTTATGAGTCAAATTTGTGTGTGTGTGTGTGTGTGTGTGTGTGTGTGTGTGTGTGTGTGTGTGAGAGAGAGAGAGAGAGAGAGAGAGAGAGAGAGAGAGAGAGATTGATTAAGGGAAATGATACTTTTGAGTTCTTTTTTTTTCTTTTTTTTTAAATGTTTATTTTTGAGAGAGAGAGAGAGAGAGAGAGCACAAGGAAGGTCAGAGAGAAAGAGGGAGATGCAGAATCCGAAGCAGGCTCCAGGCTCTGAGCTGTTAGCACAGAACCCGACAAGGGTCTTAAACTCACGAGCGGTGAGATCATGACCTGAGCCGAAGTCGGATGCTCAACCCGGTGCCTCGATATTTCTGAGTTCTAAGCAGAGGTTGCAAACTGGCAGCCTGCAGGTTGACTTTGGCCAATGGGTCTTTTTCCTTTCTTTTTTTCCTCTTAGTATTTTTTTCAGACTTGAATCACTTGTTAATACTTAAAAACCTGTCCAATCAGGCCTGTAACCCTCCCTGGCAACAACTAGCTGGAGCTGAAGGGCTACTGCCCTGGGCCGTGTTCTCAGCTGCCCGAAGTCCTCAGCAGCAAACATCTGCTGCTGTTGAACCCTGCTTTTAAGTTGTGTCTCCTAGTGCTTAGGAATCAAACTGCTGTGGGAGTGCCATGCCTCTCCCTCTTTCTAATAGGCAGAAAATTAATATATAGCTGAATTTCCCCCCCCTAATAATAAAGATGACCTGAAGGAAGGAAATAATCTTAACCAAACCTGAAGTCCATTAATACCTTGCATTGCTTGTAAACTGATAGGCAGATGTGTGTATTTTTCTTCAGAGCAGGTCTGTAGTTTCAGATTCTCAAGTTTGGTGAAGGGTGTGGTAGGGGGTCTGTGACCAGAACTAATTTTCACTGGTTTTACATGAAGGGTTTGATTGGTACTTAGTACATATTCTTGTATCCTCTCCAGAAAGCAGGTGTTAAAGAGTATTCATCCTTTGTTGCAGGCATCCAAATATTCTCAGACTGTATGGTTATTTCCATGACGCCACCAGAGTTTACCTAATTCTAGAATATGCACCTCTTGGAGCTGTCTACCGAGAACTTCAGAAACTGTCCAAGTTTGATGAGCAGAGAACTGCTACTGTGAGTTTTCATTTACTGTCCTAACTCTTGTTCCCTCTGTTCCACCCCACATAGCAATGCGCCCTTTCATTACAGTCCAGTGGGTTTCATCTAAAGAAAGATTGCTTAATAGGATCAAATGTTTGAATGAAAGAATCAGAATACCTTAGTTGTACCATCCATGCACATAAAATCAAGTACCAGGTGGAATATTGTGGCTGGTGTGTTTCCACAGCGGTTTTCTAGAGAAATGTATATGTGAATAGTTGCCCTCTTTTTTTTAATTGTATTTTTATTTTTTAATGTTTATTTTTGAGAGAGAGAGAGAGAGAAACGGAATGTGAGCAGGGGAGGGGCAAAGAGAGAGGGAGACACAATCTGAAGCAGACTCCAGGCTCCCAGCTGTCAGCACAAAGCCCGACGTGGGGCTGGAACCCACAAACTGTTAGATCATGACCAAAGTTGAACGGCCAGCCGACTGAGCCACCCAGGTGCCCCTTTGTAGTTATCCTCTTTTTTAAAAAGTTTACAATAGTTTTAGATTTACAGAATGTGAAGATAGTGCAGACTTATTTTCTCCTGTTTGTCTTACATTAGTGTGGGGTACCTACTATTCACCTGGCTTATCACTGCGGGTGTTGGCCTTGGTCCCCCGGCTGAGGTCACGTTCATTAGGTGTCTTTGCTGTGAAGTTACTCTTTTTCTCTTTGCATACTGGGTTCTTCTAAAGCGTGTCACTATGCACAGCCCACACTTAAGGAGTAGGGATTATGTGCCACCTCCACCCTAATCTACATAAATTGTTCAGAATTCTTCTGCATCAGAGATTTGTCTGTGCTCCCTTATTTATTCAGTCATTTATTAATGTGGACTCATGGATATTTTGTACTTTGAGTATAGTCCAATACTACTTTGGCCCTTGGGATCCCTTTCACATGGCTCCTGTTTTAGGTGGGTTTTTGTTGTTGTTGTTGTTTGTTTTTTTCTTTGGTTGGTTGGTTTTTTTGACCTACTCCCATCATTGTGGGTGTGGTGTTTGAGCACTTCCCTGCATCTGGCCCTGTAGGATGCTGCACCTCATTTTGTAGATTTCCTGTCTTAGTCCTAGAATCAGCCATTTCTCCAAGGAGCCCTGGTTCCTTTTATGGGAAAATGGAATTAGAAACCAAGACCTGGGTGCAAGATGTGCTCATTGCTAGTGGGGTGTCATGTCTTCTCCGTGATCTCAGCTGACAGAACAGGGACTAATCTATGTATACACATGTATCTGTATTTTTATCCATTTGCATCTATATTAGGCAAAACATGAGTCCATTACCACAGGATTCATTCTACCCTCCTCCCCTTGTTTATCTGTAACCTCTCATTGCAGCCTTGAAAAACCTGAATTCTGCTGTCCACCAACAGTTTGATTATTCAGTGCCAGTGTCCATGTGCAGTGGTATCCGAATGATTAACCAGTTACCCCAGTGGGGAAACAACTAGATGCATTTAAGATTCACCTGTATCTTTTCAGGGTGCGGTAGCTCATTTTTTATTGCTGAATAATATTTTGCAGCATGGCTGCAGTACAGTTTATCACTTCACCGATTGAAGGGTGTCTTGGTTGCTTCTAGTTACTGGTGATTATGAATAAAGCTGCTATAAACATCTGCATGCATGTTTTTGTGGGTCGTACGTTTTTAGCAGATTTGAAAACTAGCTTGTGTGGTGAGATTATGTGTAACTTTATAAGAAACTGTTAAACCGTCTTCCAAAGTAGCTACACCATCTTTGCATTTCCACCAGTGAGTGTGCCCCTGTTCCTCCTCCTCACCAGCGACTGTTTTGGAGGTTAGCCCTTCTTATTGGCGTATGTGGTAACTCATTGTTTTAAATTGTAGTTCTCTAGTGATCTATGACAGGTATCTTTTCATGTGCTTATTTGCCATGTGTATCGTCATCTTTGCAGTGCCTGTTCAGATTTTTTGCCCATTTTTAATCAGGTTTTTGGTCATTTTGAGTTGGAAGAGTTCTTGTATATTTTGGATACAGGTCCTTTATCCCACACGTTTTACAACGTTTTCTCCCAGCTGGTGGCTTGTCTGTTCATCTTCTTACCTGCATCTAATCTTAACATCCAACATAATTGGGTTTTTGGTTTGGGTTTTTGGTTTTTACCCTATGGATTGTGCTTCTTCTTTATTTTGGATGAAATTACTTGTTTGAAGAAGTAGAGTGTCTTTGGGCAGTTTTTTTGTTGAATCAGCAGATGATGGGTGGTTACTTTGATTACACTCATTCTTTCTTTTTGGCATTGATGGAAATGGTGTTACTTTCAGGTGGTTGTACTTGTGAATTCACAGCACGAGTGGTGAATGACCCTTTGGTGTGGTCTCAGGAAAATGGACATACTATTTTAAACTTAATGTTAAATGTTTGCTTTGTGGATAAGTAGAAATAGATTCATCTTATTACTTTCTTTTTTTTTTTTTTAATTTTTTTTTTTTCAACGTTTTATTTATTTTTTTGGGACAGAGAGAGACAGAGCATGAACGGGGGAGGGGCAGAGAAAGAGGGAGACACAGAATCAGAAACAGGCTCCAGGCTCTGAGCCATCAGCCCAGAGCCTGACACGGGGCTCGAACTCACGGACCGCGAGATCGTGACCTGGCTGAAGTCGGACGCTTAACCGACTGCGCCACCCAGGCGCCCCTCATCTTATTACTTTCAAAATATTAGCTAACCAAATTAGTTGTCTTATTTAATTGGCAGTTGATATTTCTACTACTACGTTTTGTTCAATCCAGATGGAGTTTATGTTGGTGTAAGCAGTAGTTATTTGAAAGAAAAACTTGGTTCTTTCTAGATTCTATAGTAGTTAGAATGACTATGTATGCACACTGTTTCCCTTTTCTGATTAATTCAAATAAAAGTAAGTGTAGAGAAATGTTGGGGCCCTTTATACATATTCACAGTGTGATGTGGGAGGTGTGAAGGAGGCGGCTGCTGGAGAGCCCTGGTTGAACTAGCTCCTTGGCCTTGATTTGAGCGGAGAAAATGCCTTGCCCTCAAGAATCTAGTATGTGATCTTTATGTCAGTAGCTCAGTTTGGTGTAGAAGAGCTCTCTTTGCCTCCACTTTCAGTTTATTATTTTCTAGATTTTGTTCTCTGGCTTTTGCCTGAAAAAAATGAAAACGTTTCTTCTGACCATGATATTTGCTTTTTACAGCAATTTGTCGAGTAGAACTTTTTGGTGTAAAGCAATGTGTTCAGTTCTGTCTAGTGGTTGCTTTGGAAAACCTTTCTTCAGCCAGAGTGGGTGGCTCAGTCGGTTTAAACGTCCGATTTCGGCTCAGATCATAATCTCACAGTTCATGGGTTCGAGCCCCACACCAGGCTATGCTAACATCTTGGAGCCTGCTTCAGATTCTGTGTCTCCCTCTCTCTGCCCCTCCCTGGCTCACGCGCTCTCTCTCTCTCTCTATTTCTCAAAAATAAATAAACATTAAAAAAAAACCAACAACAAAAAACACCTTCAGCCAGAACTAAACATACTCTTTCAATACGCTGATAACAATTCTTATCCTTTTGCTAAAGCAGATTCTGGACTTGCTAGAGCTCTCCTTGGCTGAGATGAAAAGAAAACTATCAAAAGGACTGACGTGCTGTGTGTGCTTTTTAAGCTGACCAATGAATACGTATACCCCCAAGTTCAACACTATGTAACACGCAAATGTACCTGCTTTTAATTTTTTTTCAAGATTGTTTTTTCCCCTTAAATTTTGAGTTTCAAACAAATGCTTGTGTTATAAATTGATCTTGGTTTTAAAAATGGGAATTAAAAAAAATGGGAATGGACTGTACTTGAAAATTAAAAAAAAATTTTAATTGTTTACATGTCTGACTCGCTAATTTGTGCCAGTTTTTCAGTTGTTATCATCATTCATTGCTACTAGTATTTCTAGCTCATCAGTTTTCCCCCCTGTCCTTCAATGTCCTATCTGCCATATTAGCAAATAAATAACTTAGTATGGAATACTCGTATTTTATGCTAAACATGAATTTGGTTCGAAAAAAATTTTTTTTTGAGTCCTCAGTTGTTCCTAGCCTTAACACCTATAAAACATATTAAAATCGATGTTGGCTTTCCTTTCAAAAGAGATGTCTAAAATTGTGTTATATAGGGGTGCCTAGGTGCCTTAGTCGGTTAAGCTTCTGACTTTGGCTCAGGTCATGATCTTGCAGTTCACGAGTTGGAGCCCTGAGTCGGGCTCTGTGTTGACAGTTCTGAGCCTGGAGCCTGCTTCCGATTCTGTGTCTCCCTCTCTTTCTCCCCCTCCCCTGCTGGTGTTCTCTCTTTCTCTCTCTCTCTCTCTCTCTCTCTCTCTCTCTCTCTCTCTCTCTCTCTCTCTCTCTCTCTCCCTGTCAAAAATAAATAAAAACTTTAAAAATAAAGTGTGTTCTATAAAATGTGTGACGCAGATTTTCCATACTTTTTGTTTCCGTAGTATATCACGGAGTTGGCAGATGCCCTGTCTTATTGTCACTCAAAGAGAGTCATTCATAGAGACATTAAGCCAGAGAACCTGCTCCTCGGTTCAGCTGGAGAGCTTAAGATTGCAGATTTTGGATGGTCGGTACATGCCCCATCCTCCAGGTATGTAACCTTAGAGGTGGAACTTACTTAGTGTTTAGCAAAAGCCTTCGGGGCTTTCAGGAATGAAATAGTCAAATACTTAAGGATAGAAATGTGGAATTGGGGCTGGTCACAGTTACACATAGTTGGGAGAAACCTAGGCCCATTAAGTATCTTTGAGAATATTTGATTCTCCTACTGTTGTGGGGTTATTGTGTCGTAGGCCTGGGTTAAAGATGCTTCGTGTCCTCAGAGGCTAATGAAGGGGACATAAGGGACAAGTGAAGGACAGAGGAAGTGCAGGATGTGTTGGGTGGTGATGCCTGGGGCAGTGGTGAAGTGGAAACTCCGCTGCTTCCTGGACAGGAAACTGGTTTCAGAGGGCCACACACACAGCTCTAGAGCTGAGGGCACAGAGCTTTGGAGAATTAAAAAAAAACAGATTTTATCCAAATTGGTTTGGATAGAATTTTCCAGGTGGTGGTTGGATTCTCTGTGGTGTGCTTTTGTCAGTAGCATAGTCCTTTCTTGTCCCCTCTGAATAGAGAGATCTTAATTTTGCGAACAAGAACTAAAATCTTCTGTACTGTTTTCATTTAATTTGGGTCTAATTAAGATTTTGAAGCCTCGTGAGGTGGTAGGGCATTAAAAACCCTCATCTACTGGTAAGTTTGTCAACTTTGGCAAAGGACTTAAAAAATCATAGCCATAATACTTTATACATTTTTTTAAACCACCTATATCTTTTAACCTAAAATAGATGACGTGGTGGAGGTGGGGAGCTTTATTTTCGCCAGATCACTTGTAATTGTTCGCAGCAGTGCATTGAATCTGCTGTTGCAGTGTCTCTTTTTTTTTTTTAAAGCTGGTTGTCTGTCACTAGTGGGAGCTGTTGGCACCTAGTGAGGCAAATGATGATGAAGAATTGTAGGCTTTGTAAAATCGCAGGGCTAAACTGGACCTTAACCTGTCCGGTGGTGTCATGTGATGGGAAAGGTAAACGTCCTTTTCAGAAAGGATACGCCAGCCATGTCGCCCCACCTCCCCAACACGAGTAACCATAAGAGCTCCCGGGAGTGCTGTCGTTGGAGGAACCTGCTGACTCGGCCCCTTTTCAGCATCTCCGTGGCGATGAGGGTTTCACGTGTGCTCTCTGGGTGCCGGGCGTGCTGAGCATAGGGCCTGCGTGACCCCCTAGGAGAGCCAGTGGCAAAGAATAACTGATAGGAAGCAACGAAGACCTACGCGTGTTCGCGCCCGGTTGATGTTTGCCACCTCCAGCGTATTTCTGGCCTTTGGTAGAAACACGCACAGAAGTGCCGAATCGGCGGCTTGATAGCTCCTGTCTAGGGCCTACATGCAACAAGTGCCAACATTTTGCCATATTGGCCGTGTCGATTTTTTGGTGAATAGACCAAAGTAAGTAAATTTTCAAAATTATATTGCAGACGTTATGCTTCATTCTCTGGCCACTGTGGGATGAATCTCCTAAAAATAAGGACATTGTCCCTATAATCACGACCGTTATCACTCCTCAGAAAATTAACAGCCTTGTCAATAGCTATTTAGTCCATGTTCACATTTCTGCAGTTGTCCACAAAATTTAGAGCTGCTCTTTAAGTCAGAATCCAACTAAGGTCTGTCCATGCATTATATTTGATTGTGTTTCTTTTGTCTAAATTTAAACCAGTTAGTTGCCTCACAATTTAAAATGGATTTTTCGGGGCACCTGGGTGGCGCAGTCGGTTGAGCGTCCGACTTCAGCCAGGTCACGGTCTCGCGGTCCGTGAGTTCGAGCCCCGTGTCGGGCTCTGGGCTGATGGCTCAGAGCCTGGAGCCTGTTTCCGATTCTGTGTCTCCCTCTCTCTCTGCCCCTCCCCCATTCGTGCTCTGTCTCCCTCTGTCCCCCCCCCCAAAAAAATGGATTTTTCTTTTTTATCCCTTTTTTCCTTTTTTATTTAAAACATTTTTTTAAATGTTTATTTTTCAGAGAGAGTACGAGTGGGGGGAGGGCAGAGAGAAAGGGAGACACAGAGTCTGAAGCAGGCTGCAGGCTCTGAGCTGTCAGCACAGAGCCCGATGTGGGGCTTGAACTCAGGAACCACGAGATCATGACCTGAGCCACCCAGATGCCCCTCTTTTTTTTTTTTTTTTTTTAATGTTTGTTTATTTTGAGAAGGGGGGGAGGGGCAGAGAGGAAGAGAGAGGACCCCAGGCAGGCTCCACACTCAGTGTGGAGTCTGACATGGGACTCGGATCCCACGAAGGTGAGATCATGACATCAGCTGATGGCAAGAGTCAGATGCTTACCCACCCATGCGCCTCTAAAATGGATTTTTCTGATTGTGGTGTCACTTATCTTGGTCCTTTATCTTCTGTTGTTGCTGAGAACTGGAAGTAGGTCTAAGGACCTGAAGAGTACTTTTGGCAAGAATACTTCCTAGGCCACCCTCACGTTTCAGTGTCTCTCTTGTACCACTGATGTGTCAGAAGGCAGCATGGATCTGTCACGCCAAAGCTAGTGTTTTCACAGTGGGACAGTTTTTTAGTTTTTTGTCACTAATGTCACAGGACCGTTAAGCTTTTTAGCATCTCTATAATTAATATAAAAACAACTATGGCACTCCAAATTGTATTTAGAGAGAGCTTTCCTTTTCCAGCTACTTTGATATAGTAGTGATACTTTTCATCACTTACAGAGGTTCTGGAGTGGGACAAACTTGGGGCGTGGCTTGGTTGCTAGCTGCGTGATCTTGCACATCTCCCTCAATCTGTTTCTTGTCTGAAACTGGGGATTTAAATAGTTTCTGCTTCATAGCCTAGGATCTGGCCTAGGAAGGGCACTCCGTCAATGTTAGTGTAATCGTTAATGACGTTTAGCAGCAATTAGGGTAATAAAAACAGGTGCATCGACCCAAGCCTTCCTCCATTTTTAGGAGAACCACCCTCTGTGGCACCTTGGACTACTTGCCTCCGGAGATGATTGAAGGCCGAATGCACGACGAGAAGGTGGATCTCTGGAGCCTTGGGGTACTCTGCTATGAATTTCTAGTTGGGAAGCCTCCATTTGAGGCGAGCACATACCAAGAGACCTACAAAAGAATATCGCGGGTAAGACCTTAACGAGAACTGATCCGTTGCTTCTTCTCGAATTCTTATCAGCCTTCACCTTGGCCCTGAGCTGAATATTCATACTGTTCTGTCTTAAGCCGCGTTTTGTGACTGTCACTTGTCGTACTCCAGGTTGAATTCACATTCCCTGACTTTGTACCGGAGGGAGCCAGGGACCTCATCTCAAGACTGTTGAAACATAATCCCAGCCAAAGACCGACTCTCAAAGAAGTACTTGAACACCCTTGGGTCACGGCAAATTCATCAAAACCATCAGGTAGCCAAAAAAGCAAAGAATCAACCGGCAAACAATCTTAAGAATCCTGCAGGGGGAGAAACCCACGAGGCCCAGCTGGCGACACTGTTGACGGCCTGGCCGTGACCCATGACCGAGGGCACTGCAGACAAGGGCCCACCGAGCAGGCGGTGCCTCACCCTCCCCGGTCAGTCCGCTTCCGCGAACAGTGCACTCTGGAGTGAAAGTAGCCGCAGGACTTGTGGCCACTTCACAGTCCGGAGGCAAAGTTCACCTGCAGCCTCCCCACGGCCTGTCTCAAGTAGGGTGTCCTTGTGGAAGGCAGCTCGGGGCCCGACTGCGGGGAGAGTGGCCACTCCGCCCCGACTCCATCGGTGAAAGAGGGTGCAATGACCATCCGGTCCCTACGTGTGCATCTGCCTTCCTCAGTGGCCGAGCCTGGGAAAGCTGCCAGGATGAACATGTGATTCTTTCTTTTAAATGTCAAAATAAAGATTTCTGTATAGACTGCTATGTCATTTCCCTGGCATCCCTTCAGGACTGTTCGGTGTCTGTCCCACACTTACGCCAAGTGGACGTGGTTAAGGACCAGATCAGGCTTAAGCCCTCGGTGACTGTACACTCGAACGCGTGCTCCACATGTGTCTTGGGGCTGGCTGGATGAGACCTGTCTCTGCTGTTTCTAAATGTCAAAGGGCTGATCTTTCCGTGGTTTTGATGCTTTATTTATACAGTTTTGGTGAAGCACAGTAAGTCACATATAAAATGATTAAAGTTGTCACGTGTCTAACCTTGAAATTATAATGCATTTTCCAGTTCATTCTACCCTTTGGGAAATGCTGGGCTAAGCGTGGGCCCGCTGGGAAGGCGGGAAGGCCCCCCAGTGGTGCTGTCAGGGCTCTGGAGCCGGGCTGGCCTGTGAACGCACCTGCCCTGCGACGACTGGGGACAAAGCAGTAGGGGTGCCCCTGACGGTAGCGGGGACAAGTCAGGGAGCTGGTGAGCTGTGATGGGTAATTAGGTAGGAGAGGCATCCAGGGAAAGTGACATCTGAACTAGGCTTGAAGGGCGGGGAGGACTTAAAGGCTGGGGGCAGGAATGGTGAGACAGCCCTGTGGCCCCGGGAGGGGGCGGCAGGAAACCTGGCACCACGGGGGCAAGCATATGGCTGTGTGACTGGGTGGCAGGGCAGGGGCACCAGGAGTTGGGCTGTGGGGGCTGCCAGCGCCCTCTCTCCAGCCTCCACTCTTTCCGCTGTGCCCAGTAAGTGGTAGTTCCTGCAGTAGGAACATTCTGTGCAACAGCCCAGCTCGGGGAGCCGGAACCCTTGGTGGGTCCTCATCCTGGGGGACCACCTGATGAGTCAGTAGTACAGAAGTGGGTGTGCATGGCATGGGCACCTCTGGAGGGTTCCCTAGAGCTACAGGAGGTCAGGATGGACCAAGGGCTGAAGGAGTTGGTCATCTACGCCCACACCTGCCCACCTCTGGGCTCTGACCACGTTTTCGAGAAGATGCAAAGAGTTCTACATGTGGGGTGAACTAGTTCTTTGCAAACTGGTTTTCCAAGCGTGGCCCTTAATTCTCTGAAGGAATGTTTGGTTGGCTGGAGTCCCTCCTTCCCAGCCGCGTGGGGATTTGAGCACAACCTGTGTTCGAGCCTCCTGCCCCTTCACAGCTGGTAGAGGCTTCCTTTGCTCTCCTTGTCATCCGGCTCCCAAGGGAGCCAGTATCCCAAGGGATACTTGGCAGGCTATTTTTAATATTTTTATTACTTTGGAGTTCTGCCATGTATGTAAACATTAAACGTGAGTACACGAATACAGAGAGGCTACGTGGGTAATTCTTTCCACCACTTGTTTGCTATTGGCCTAGACGTGAGCAGGTGCCATGCGGGTGTATCCCTTTGATTTCTTGTACTATGTGCTCCTAACGCATCAAGCTACGTGTTTGTTTCTAGCTGCCAACATCCTCTCCTCAACCAAAGATGGTGAACTTGACAGTGGAAGGGTTGAAGTTCCTGACCTGTGCTTTCATGGCCAACTTTTGACATAAGGAACTAGATGCCAGAGACGTCTAATTGTAAGGAAGAGGCCAGCACAGAGAAACTTGTCCGCTGTGCTGATGCAGTCACAGAAGCTTCAAAACACAACTGAGCAGGGGCGCCTGGGTGGCTCAGTCGGGTGCTGACAGCTGAGCCTGGAGCCTGATTCTGTGTCTCCCTCTCTCTCTGCCCCTCCCCCACTCCTGTCTCAAAAACAAATATTAAAAAAAAATTCAAAACATAGTAGAGCTTCAGTGGTCCATCCAGTTAATCCCGGAGGGACAAAGGAGGCTTTGCTCCTCAGTCTTGAGCTAAACCAACCTCTCCGTCCCCAGGATATTTCACACACCAACCACCCAAGCGTCGTTCATACGACATGACTAACTTCACCAGTGACACCGGCTAAACTGCCATTTCCCCAAACCCACACGAGCAAAGAAAATAGCTCATTGTGTTAGCACAACATTAACACACGAGTCACACGCCGTGCTGCTTCATAACCGGCAACAGTTCCGGCTCCCCCGGAAGAGGAATGCAAAGTTCTCTGTAGGCTACAAAGATGTTTATTTGTTTTCACGGAACTTAAGCGGCTCCTTTTGTCAGATACAAAATTAGGGCTGAGCAATGGCTTACATTTTTAAAATAGAGCATGTTTTATTCCCCTAGTTCCATAAAAACAGTGTTAAGTACGAGCAATCTGTACATCTTGCTGGTGAATTCACATAGTCCCTGACCCTCTGATTTCATCGTCTCCAGTGTCTCTGTTCTGTTGGGACCACCGGCCGGAGTGGAGTGGAGTGGAGTGGAGGTGGGGCTCACTTAGGAGAGAAGGCCATAGCTATTTGGTTTGATGATTGGTTTTATTGCTTGCCCTGTCTTTCCACTTCCTCCATGGAATCAAAGTTTCAGATTTCAGCTCTTAAACCTGAGGGACTGTCAGCTTTTCTTGCATAGGCATTGCTGGGGATCTGAAAGGTATGGAGACCGGCAGAGAAGGTGGTTGGGAGCACGAAGCCAACTGTGTAGACAGACCAGGCCACAGAAGGAATGGCCCACATTCCATGAGGCCTCTCACTGAGCCGTGTAGATGTCCTTGGAATTAGATCCCAGAAAGGCAGTTCCAACGTTAAATGGGTAAAACCTTTTGGCAAGGGGCTCATTGCTTTAAAAGGGGAGAAAAAAAGCCACTTTAAAGATGTTGCAAGTGGAGAATTTGTCCCACAGAGCTTCTTGGAAAAGAACTGAAATTACGGACATAGGTTGCTAAGGCTTAACCAGGGAACTGTCAGCAGCCAGGTGGTGAAAGGATGGTCAGTTTATGGTGTCTTGAGTTTTCTGTCACACACGTAATCAGGCAAACAAACGAAACCTGGAACTCCCTCGACCATGGGGGCAGGGCAGAATTTGTTGAATTGGGTTCCTGGTGTGGACAGTGCTCTGTGTGGGCAGGGCCTGGAGGGTACGTTACGTGGATCCCACAGAAAGCAATTCTCTCTGGTTTGCCTGCTCCTGTCTGCTTCGAGGACAAAAATCTCAACTTGGACCTGTGTGCCTGAGTTTCTGTTCTTAACTAATGTCCTTAACAGCAAGTGGGAAGACCTCAGGTCACGTCCAACACCCTTTACCGGGTAAAACTGGCTCAACGGAAAGTAATTACACATCCCCTCCCCCAGCCGGGTTGTATTATTTTGCATTATTTCCGCACTTGCCTCCCATTTACAGCAAGTGCTACTAAGTTTCCTTTCTAGACAGTGATACAAAATCTTTTCCTATAGAACATAATTTCAACTCAATTAAAAATGGGAATAGCAACACAGTGTAAACATTGTGACTGCAGTTCTGGAATGTCTGAAGCTGGAGATCTAGATTGAGCAAAGATTGTCTGAGCTTTCTGCATGCGCAGTGTCCAAATTCGCCCGTGGACCAGGCCCGGCAGAAGCCGAGTGATGCCATTAGGACTGGACAAAGTTTCTGTATTTTACCTAAACAGGGACAAATGGCCTAGTTTCGCGAAATGAGAGAAAACCTGCCTGAGGTAGGCGTCCACCCTGTCCAGATGTGAAGGTTGTTGAGGATCAATGAAACACACCAGAAATACTTGTGGGTTTTCTTCCCCCCGAAACAAGTATAACCAATGTCAAAGTGTTGATGCTCATTTAGATCCTGATTACCTACTGGGAAATCTTAAATTCTGCTTCATTAATTGTGGCCCTGGCAGCTGTTTTGCAGAATATTGCTTATTAAACCGCAGGCAGCCTGACAGCAGATATTGGAGAAAGGGGAATTTTTAAAACCAGCTTAATGAATCACTGCCCTTTAAGAAGTGGAGCAGAGATGAATCCCTGGGGCTTCTCCAGACTAGAACCTCACCACCGATCTTCCAGAAGGAATGTTTTGTGGAGGTGACAACTCGATTTGTGATGTTTTGCTGACATTTTAGATTAGGTATACAAGCCCTGTGATAAACAGCATTTACAACATGTGTGGAGCAAAATGATTACAATTATTAACAGAAACCCTGGATTTTGCTGGGAAAGGTAAAACTTATTCGTGAGAACATAGCAATTAGCTTCCTGTCCCCACCCTACCCCCAGAAAGCTATATCCTAAGACTAACCCCAAGTTTCTATCTAAAAGAACTAGGTTTGCAGGCCCGCAACTGAAGAGTTCATCAAGGCTTTGCAGCTGGAGGTTTAAAAAATCCCACTTTGCGAAAGTATCTGACGATGAAGGGCACGGAAACCAAGGTAATGCTGATTCTCACGGGTGCAAACAGCTTGTGGATGGCGTAGGCCACCACGAAGGTACTTGTGCCCGCCGCCATTTTTGACTGTACCAGTGACTCCTTAAATCCGAGTTTAAGCAGGACTGCAGACATGTCCACACCGCTGGGGGAAGAGGCAAAAAACAAGACAGAGAGAGAGAGAGAGACATTATTACTGCAAGGGATTAGACAATCAATTTGCCTCTAAGATTTATGGTATTTAAAAAATTTGGGGCGCCTGGGTGGCTCAGTCAGTTAAGCGGCCGACTTCGGCTCAGGTCATGATCTCGCAGTCCATGAGTTCAAGTCCCGCGTCAAGCTCTGTGCTGACAGCTAAGAGCCTGGAGCCTGCTTCGGATTCTGTGTCTCGCTCTCTCTCTCTCTCTCTGCCCCTCCCCTGCTCACGCCTCTGTCGCTCACTCTCTCAAAAATAAACAAACATTAAAAAAAAATTAAAAATTTAAATGTGCTGAAAGTTGCAGATGTATAAAAAATTCATAGGAAAAGTGTTCTCATTCACCAAGAATCCTACATGATAGTCTGTTACTGTCAGAGACCTTACCTTGAAATGACCGTGTAAAATACGCCCAAGGAGATCAAGGAGATTCCAATGTGCAGCGACACTCCAACAGCACCATACTCTTGAAAAATCTTTCTCAGCTGCTGTGACTTGCTTGGCTTTTTCTCCTCCGTGCTGCCACCGTCCCTGCCTGTCGTCGCAGTGATTTTGCCGGGGTCCTGTGCACAGACCACAGAAGGGGAGATGCGCTGGGGCAGGAATCGGTGGCTTTCGTGCCGCACAGGGTTCCGCTCTCCTTCCTACCCAGTGAGAGACCAGCTGCTGTCCTTCCTCAGTCAGCCGAGGCTCCTGCCCATGTCAACACTAAGCGTGCTGAAAGGCTGGGTATCGGGTATGATCAACAGAATGGTGGGCCCCCAAGATGTCCAGGTCCTAGTCTCCAGAACCTGTGAATATGTTACCTTATGTGGTAAAAGGTAAGATTTTGCAGATGTGACTACGTTAAGGGTCTTGAGATGGGTAGATAGATCATCACTGATTTCCCGAGTGGGACCAATGGAATCACAAGGGTCCTTATAAGTGAAGAGAGGGAGGCAGGAGGGTCAGGGAAGGTGTGAAGACAGAAGCAGAGTCATAAGCGCAGGGGCGGCCCTGCGGCTTTGGAAGCCGGAGGAAGGGGCCACAGGCCAGTGAGTGCATGTGGCCTGTAGAAACTGGAGAGGTCAGGAAGTGGATTCCCCCTCAGAGCCTCCAGAAGGAACCAGCTCTGCTAACGCCTTGACTTTAGCCCAGCTGAGACCCATTTTGGACTTCTGGCCTCCACACCTGTGAGGTAATAAATGTGTGTCGTTTTAAGTCCCTGGATTTCTGGTGAGCTGTTAGAGCATCAACAGTAACTAAAACCTTGGGTTCACACACTTGGGGACAGGGATGATGCTTTATTAAGCACCTTCTCCGAGCCAGGTAAGGCTCAGATGCTTCTCTCCACCTGCTGTAGACTTTCGTCCTCACAACCGCCTTCTAGGTAGATCCTAACTTTCTTCCTAAATCACAGAGGAGCAAACACAGGTTTCCAGAGGCCAAAGAATTGGCCCCAAGTCACCAAAACTAGAACCCAGGTAATCTGGGTCCACAGCCGGAGCACATGACACCCATCCTCGACTCCACAAAACAAGGGCGGTGTGTGCAAAATAAAATGGAGTGGAAGCTATGGTGTATTTACCACCAGAATCGAGGTTTACCCCTGAGCTCTGGACAGAGGGAGGGATGATTCCTGGGCCATAAATGCCCTGCCCGGGGTTTGCATAGAAAGGACGCATCTATTAACATTTATTGAGCACCTACAGGGCCTGGATTGTTTGGGAGAAACCAACCCAGGAACACTGGATTTCTTTAAAAAAAGAAACCTCCAGGGCTCCTGGTGGCTCAGTCAGTTAAGCATCTGACTTCTGCTCAAGTCATGATCTTACGGTTTACGGGTTCGAGCCCTGCGTCAGGCTCTGTGCTGACAGCTCGGACCCTGGAGGCTGCTTCGGATTCTGTGTTTCCCTCTCTCTCTGCCCCTCCCCAGCTTATGCTCTAAGTAAATAAACATTAAAAAAAAATGTAAAAAGCTCCTTCTCAACGTGGAGAGTGCCTTGTTTATGAGAGGATTTCTTGAATCCTAATGACCTGTGTCACAGCTCTTCCTGGGAGAAAGTATCTGGGTCAGTTAGCTCCGGTTCTTGGCTTGTAGCAGGATGGCTTTTGCCTCGTATTTTTAGAGTGTGCAGCATATGGAGCCACGCTTCAAAGGCAAGAGGGAGGAGCGTGACAACCCAGAGTCCCCAGGAGGTAGGAACAGGACTCCCTGAGGGAAAATAAAACAACACAGGGACCCAGAGCAGCACCTCCAGACCCTGCAAGGTTCCTCTGGGCCGCAGGGGACCTCCCAGCCGGCTCCTACCCTGCTGGAGTCCCAGCCCTGCGGGCTTAAGCTCTGACTCAGCAAGTGGGGCGGGAGCCTTCGTATGAGTTCCCAGGTGACCCAGATGCTGCTGGTCCGTTTGTACCTCTGTCCAGGGGTGCAGCGTCTGATTCTGTGCTTTGGGGTGAGGCCTGGGCATTGGGATTAGTTATCAGTTGCCCGGGGTTGCCAGGTAAAGCCCCTGCTTCCCAATCCTGCTTCACCTCTCTCTGCTCTTTCCTGCCCTCAGCATGTTCTCCAGGAGGGTCTTCCCTTGTCCTCAGATGCACCTGCTGTGCAGCTCACTGGGGGCTCCTACCCATAAGCCTCGCTCTGGGAATTAATCTCAATTTCATTAAATGTTCGCATTCCTGGGAATCAAATGTGCAGGCCACTTGCAGAGTTACGAAAACAAAGACTTAACCAAAGGGGAGGGGCGGTTGAGATCCAGTACTGGGTCATGGGTCTCAGAGGGTGCATTTTTGTTTTTTTTTAATTAATTCAGTAACCTCTACATCCAACGTGGGGCTCGAACTGGCAACCCTGAGATCAAGAGTGGCACTCCGCTGACCGAGCCAGCCAGGCACCGCCCCCCCCCCCCCCCCCCCCCCACCGGTAGAGTGCATTCTGATGGGCGGTAATGCGTCACTTATGAGAGGTTTTAGGAAAACCATCTGTGTCCTCAGGATAGGCCCCTTCTACTGAGCCAGGCCCCAGGCTTAGCACTTTAAAGGTGTCATTTCATAAAACCCCTCATAGTAAACCCATGAGTAGGCAGCTCTGTGGCTCCCACTTAGACAGATGGGGAGACTGAGGTTCTGGGGAAGCGGCAAACTGGCTGTGGGTGCCTGGCTGGGTCACTGCACGGGCCACCATGAGGCCACATGGCTTCTGCAGTCAGACTCGCCTTCTTGTCCTGTAAAGACTGAACATTGCTAAAGTTCTGGAACACTCTTCCAGGACTTCAAGGCTTTGGTGGGGAGAAGGGAAACCAGTCAGTGCCTTTAGGCTGGCCAGCACGTGTGATCGTCCCTTCCCTCCGAGCTTCCGTCTGGCTCTGCCACCCACCGGCCAGGAAGGCTGCTCAGAGCTCAAGTTCTTTCCGATAAACAAGGCCCCACCCGCCCTGTGCTGCTGAGGAAGCCCTGGGACGGGAGCTGCCAGATGGCAGGCGCTGATAGGACGGTAATCTACAATCTACGGTCCAAGTGCCAGACAACGTTCTGAGGCTGAGGAGGGAGAAAGCCCCTTTCATTTTCCACCCTTGACACTTGGCCCGACCGAACTTAATCATGCCCTGTCAGTCCATTCACCAGAACCGAGCGGAGCTGTCTCTGTTGAGGGCTCTTTTCTTTGCAACCTCTATTTTGGCAAAATGCCTTTTGGCCAAAAAAGAAAAATACAGAGGCAGCCAAACTTCCAGCTACAGAATAAGCAGCATCTACTGCAAAACAACGGGAGGGATAAACTATTCAGACACGATGGACCATCTCCTGTTAGGCAGCAGCAGGGTTCAGTGCTAACTTTCTAGAGTTTGAATCTTGGACGGTTTTCTTCCTTTCATCGTGGTAAGGGGAAGTATCTTTGAGCATTGTGAGCCATTCGGTTTTCTTCCTAACCCTGAAGGAGACTGAAGAGGCTAAAATAAAGGAATTTGGGAGGGGGTGACTTGTAAGAGTGGGAGTTTCTCAGGCATTCATTTCTTTGTGAAATAACCCTTCAGGTACCTGTGATATGATGTGTTAGGCACTGCCCAGGGTGCATACAACATTATACATCCCCTAGCATCTGTGCTTAGCCAAAGTGCTTTTACATCCTTGCGTGTGTGTGTGTGTGTGTGTGTGTGTGTGTGTGTGTGTGAGAGAGAGAGAGAGAGAGAGAGACTCCCTCCTCCCCTCAATCCTAATAGTTATTAAAATACAAAAGGCTATTTGCGAAGGGGCAGGAAGGGTTGAGGAATGAGCCAAAGATTTTGTTCAAGAGTTGCTCACGTTGTTTGGAGTGACACCTGTTTTCACTGGGTCACTAGGTAATGATAATACCAACCACTACATTGTATTTACTTTGTACCAAGCATGGCTCCGAGTGCTCTGAAAATATTAATGCAGATCATGCTCACAACAACCCCGTGAGACAGGCACTACTGTTATCCTCACCTAACGGAAGAGGATCCGGGAAGCCCAGAGAGGTTGAGTTAACTTTCAGAAGGTCACGCAGGAATTATCTGTCAGAGCTGGAATCTGAACCTGCCGAGTCTGGTTCCGAGGCTTCCGCTCTTAATAACTAGGCTCTGCGCCTCACTTACTCACGGATAACAGCTCTACGCAAGGCACTGCTGTAAACGTAGGGGACAGCAATGAACGAGATAGACAAAACTCTACCCTCAGGGGGCCTAGGGTCTAGTGGGAGGGTAGGGGCAATAAACAAAAGCAAAGCATCAGGGCAGCCAGATGTGACAAGTGCTGTGGAGAAACACCAAGGAGGGGAGGCAGACGGTCGGACTGTGGGCAGGGACGCTGCGGTTTAAATAAGGTCATCAGGAAGCGGCTCCCTGAAAAGATAGCACGTGAGCAGAACCGACAGAGATGAAGACACTGGGGCTCAAAGAGAGCCAGTCATCTGCCCAAGATTTCCCTCCCGTAGTGTGAGTGCAGGCAGGCTGGGCAGCTCTGTTAGGTGACACGCAGGCCACGGAATTGGGTTAAGTGAAAAGGGCAGGATTCTCCCAGTTACAGTGGAGACTCCCCGCTGAAGGCAGACGTGGGTGCGACTCTCAGGTACTTAAATTCCTGGCACATTTGGAGACCCCAGCCGCACTCCCTACTCCCAGCGGCCAAAACCAAGGTGCCTGTGAGTAACCAGGGGCAGAGACAGGGGCACCCCTCCACCTGCTCTCAGGCCCCCCTGGGGAAGTGTCTTCTCAGGGAGGTGACACTTTGAGTGATGAGTATGTTCTGTCCTAGCATCCTGTTAGGTTCGATCCCACTTGGATCCTGCCCATCTACCAGTAGCTCATGGGGCCCTGTGATTTACACATTTACCGTGACAATGACAACAATAGCTAACGTTAATTTAGAACGTACCCGATGCCAGGTACACACATTACCTTGTTTCACACTCAAGCTCCATGAAATGTGAATTATTAACATCCCATTTCATGGGCGAAGAAACTGAGAAATAGAGAAGTGAAGAAATCTGATCAAGGCCACAGAACTAGTGAGTAGAGACAGGAATGCAGGGACTCTGCGACCACACTCGTCACCACTGTATACACACATCATGCACACACATACACACGTTCGCACATGCTCACATACACAAACCTGCCAGTGCCTGGGCCTGGGCTAGGGACAAAGCTAATACTGGCTGACGGGACACACAAGCAAGTCAGGAGACCATTCCAGGTGGTAAGTGCAGGACCGATGGGGGGGGGGGGAGGGCAGTGGAGGCACCCAAGGTATCACTGGTGGTCAGGGAAGGCTTCCTGGAGGAAGGGACAGGTGGGCTGATCCACGAAGAATCACTAGGAGGCAGCCAGATATGTGTAGAGGGCTCAAGACTTAGAGACAGGATCTACTGGCTACCAGACAGTGGAACAGGAGGCAGAGTCAGGGTGTGAGTCCCCAGGGAACCTTCATTCAGGAAGCTCCACTGGCACTGTGCTCAGGCCTGCTTCCCAGCTCTTCTGGGGAAGGTCCGACTTTTAGCCCTTTGAAAGGTCAGCAAGCTGGCTCAGAGCCTTCGGCCTCCTTGGGGTGAGGTCGCTCACACAGCTGGGGAGTGGAGGGGCTGAATCCCATCCCCTGGTGAAGGGACGGAAGCGGGCAAGGCTTGAGGCACTCCTCCGCAGGAGGCCGGGTTCTTGGAGTCCCAGCTTGTTAGGTCTTGTGTCTCCAGACCGCACTACTTTACTACTGTTTTTCTTTAAGAAGATGAACTTAAAAAACAAACCAACAAACAAACCTGTAACTTTTTTTTTTTTAAAGGAAAGTCCCATATTACCACTCCGAAGGGAAAGAGTTTTCACTTACCACACATAGAAGGCAACTGAAATGAAACAGGATGAAAAACAGTGTGTTTCTTGCCCGAGTCTTGCCTGAAGTCTGGCAGGGAGGCCTGGTCTTTTGGTTAGATAAAAAGGAGCAGCTGCAAGTGCTGGGAGGTGTTCAGGGCGGCAGCACCCCCAGAGCCGTTCTCCCCCGCGCAGTGCGGAGGACATTCCAGAGCCGCTTGCAGAGGGAACAACTCTGACAG
This sequence comes from Prionailurus viverrinus, assembly GCF_022837055.1. NCBI lineage: Eukaryota > Metazoa > Chordata > Mammalia > Carnivora > Felidae > Prionailurus > Prionailurus viverrinus. The sequence continues at coordinate 6,577,999 of NC_062563.1, forward strand.
CCAAGTGAAGGCCTTAATACCAAGTTCAAGCCCCGGCTATAACACTCTGGGCTACCACCACTGTGCCGGCTGACGCTCTGGGAACCTGGGGCTCTGCCAGAGACCGTGTGACCTTGGGCAGATCACCAGACCTCCCTGAGCCTCAGTTTCTCCGCCTGTCAATTGGGAGCCTCGCTACCTCGGCTCGTAGGGACTGGGGCCTTGGGAACCCTGGAGGGGCTCGGCCTCGCACAGCTGGGCGAGCCAAGCTGTCCTTGCGCGGAGGTCGGCCGGGATCCAGGCGCCCCAGGAGCAGGGTGGGGGTGGGGAGGCTTACCTGGTGGCCTTGGCTGTGCCCGCGGGCCGCACGCAGCAGCGGGGCGTCGGGCCCGGGCCGGAGCAGCGGCAGCAACAGGGGCGGCGGCGCGCAGGGGGCAGCGGCACCCAGGAACCAGGTAGGGCGAGGCCGGACCCGGGCGCCCACCCGGCCCGCTGGGCCCAGCAGCGCCAGCAGCCCGGCCATGGCGCGCGGCGAAGCGCTGCCGCGGGCGCAGCGGACCCGAGTGGGAACCAGCGCCGGTGGGCGGGGCCCGCCGGAGCCAGAGCCCAGAGCGGCGTGGGCGGGACCGGAGCCGCGCGAACCCTTCCAGGCCCCGCCCACCCGCCCGGCCCCTCCGGCTCCCGAGCCGCCCGATCCCTCCAGGCCCCGCCCACCAGACCCGCCCCTCCGGAACTCGAGCGGCACGCGGGGTGGGAGGGGCGGGAGCCGAACGCGGAGTGGGCGGGGCCGGAGCCGAACGCGGAGTGGGCGGGGCCGGACCCGGAGGCCCTGGCGGAGTTCGCGGGGCGGGAGATTCGCGCGTGTTCCCCACCTTTGGAGTTTATGCGGCGTCGGATTTCTGCCGTGTTCTGTAGGTTGCAAGAGTCAGGGGGGCAGCCCAGATTCGAGAGTAAGGGGGTTAGACTCCTCCGACGTGATGGAAAGTGGCGAGGTCACGTGAGGAAGGCTTATGGGATGGGAAATATTGTTGTGACCATCTTTGAGAAATACAGTCGGCCACTGTATTTGATAACTATTAACTGATGATAGTGATAATAATAATCTTTGATCTCCATTCTACAGAAGAAGAAACTGAGGCTCAAAGAAATAGAGCCTTCCCTGAGGCCTCTTAACTTCGTACACTTCTCAGGCTTGACATCTTTAGAATTTTTTGTTGAAATTAGAGGATTCTAAATGTTCCTAAATCTTTGCTATTTTAGGCAAAAAAGAATTTAGCACGGGGAATTAGTGCTTGGAAACTCATCGGAAAAGCTAGAGAAGTGGGCAGCAGGCTGAGCCCCCAGGAGACCCTCTGGACACACTATTGAGTGGCCGGCCAGAGAAGCAGCCCCCTCAGCCACAACTGGGAAGGTGGGCGTCAGGAGTTGGCCGGTGGAATGAATGAATTCTAGAACACACTGCCAGAGCTGTGATCCGGGGGGTCAGGAAACTGCTGCCACTGCACCTGCTTTCCAGCTCCCACAAAACAGGTTACTGGACTCTGGAAAGGGGGAGTTGTGTCTCTGCCACAAATACCCGCCCATACCCACGGCCTGGCGACCGGACACCTGAAATCTGCTGCAAGAGGCCTCCGCGTCTCGGCAAACTTGTTTCCCAGCACCAAAGAGCCCAAGCCGCAGGACGACGCCTTTGCCCCATGTCCGCCTTCAGAATATTGTGTGAGTGCAACCAATTGGCAGAGACAAATTCACATCCAGAAACTCAACTGCAAAGGAGTCTTGGAAACCTTAGCCTTTCTGCCCGGAAGGTTCTGGAAGGAGCTGGGAATGGATGTGCCTAGATTCAGTTGGGCAGCGAATGAGAACTCTTTCCGGAACCCTCACGCTTCCACCCACCATGAAAAGCCCCTTCTGTCCCATTGGCTAGAACTGTGTCACATGATCCCTCTTAGCTGCAAGGGAGTCTGGAACTTGAGGATCTGGCAACCACAAGCCGAGCTGGCTTTGTTGCAGGCACGTTGTCTCCCCGAATACAGTTGAGGTTCTGTTGGCAAAGAGGTGGTGGAGGGTGGGGGGTGGGGGTTAACTCACAGATGATGCCACAGGACTGTGTGCACGTGTGGCAGGGAGTGGGTAACGTGAGAATGTGTGCAAGTGGGAAGCGGCACACGTTGACTGTGTGTGTGTGTGTGTGTGTGTGTGTGTGTGTGTGTGTGCACGCGTGTGAAGGGTTGAGATGGAAGGGGGTGAGGTGCTGAAGGAGAAAGATTCCTCCCTTCCAGCAGAGAAGCCCCTTTTCCCAGTTTCCAAGGGAACACGTTAATAATCCGCTCTGGGGTCCAGGGCCTGTGATTACTCACCGTGACTTGTGTCTATAGGAATGTGGGGGCTCCATATGCCCCCACACAGGCAGAGGGACTGTGTTAGGATGGAAAGTGGGCAGTGTTTGGGACCAACTGCTGCGTTTTTTCCCAGTGCATATTCTCTGTCCATACCTGAGTCTTCCTGTGGACAAGAGCATTTTTCTTCTCCTTCTCTTTCTTTGTTAGGTTATGCAGTGACTGTCGCAAATGTTTTCTGCCCAGAGGGGAAGCTTGAGGCTTGACTCATTGCCCCGGCCACCTCCCTGTATCCCTCCATGCCATTCCCCACCTCCTTCTGTTTCTGCCCCTTTTCCCAAGGCAAACCCAAGTGCCCCCACCCATCCATCACTTCTTGCATCCCGTCTGTTCCTTTCCGATCAGCATTTATTATTCTGAACACTTGCTGTGGGCCAGGTACCGTGCTGTGTGAAAGGAAGGCCTTGTTGTTTCAAGATCTGGTGGCTAGCCTCATGGCTGTGGTGTGGTACAGGACTGGCTTAGAACCTGGCTCAGCCCTGAGCCGGGGCTCCAAATAAGTCTTTGCTAAGTGGCTCCAAATAAGTCTTTGCTTCTTCCCTTGTAGGAGTTGGGAGTCATAGCATCCATCTCAAAGGGTGCTGTGAAAAGTGTACGTGATAACATGTTAAAAGCTGCAGAACATTCTACGGTGTTGGTGCACCATGATTTACTTAATCCAGTCTCCTAGTAATGGATGTTATGGACTGAATGTTTGTGTCCCCTCATCCCACAAGTTCCTATGTGGAAGCACTAACTTTTGGTATGATAGTATTGGGAGATGAGGAATTTAGGAAGTAAATAGGGTGAGGTTAGGTCATAGCGTGGGCTCTCGTGATGGGATTAGTGCCCTTATAAGGCGTGGAAGAGACCCCGCACCCTCTCTCTGGCTGCCATGTAAGGCCACAGCGAGAAGGCGGCCAGCAAGCCAGGAAGATGGCTGTCACCGGCCCCGGACCAGGCTGTGGCACCCTGATCTCGGACTTCCAGTCTGCAGAACGGTGAGGCAGAAGCTTCAGGTGTTCAAGTCCCCAGTCTGTGGTATTTTGTTACGGGAGCCCAAGGGGACTCATACAGATTATAATGGATATATATATAGGCGATTTCCTTTTTTTTTTTTCTTTTTGCTCTTATAACGTGGACTTAATGACCAAGTCTCTTTTTTCAATACCAATTATGTGTGATGTCTTGCAGCAGCAGATCGCATTAGTAACTCTCTCCGTGAAATAATCTCATCCCTTCATATACTGGCGTGTTCAGCGTGTCCTTACTGGGTACTGATGATGTGTGTGGGCTTTGCTTCCGTCATGCAGCGCCTACTGATTCTTGTCCCTGTGCGGGGGGAGATGTGCATTTGCTCATTTGTTCAGCATCTGTGCATTCAGCATCCATGTCGTGCTAAGTGTTGTGCTAGGCATGAAGGAGATGGAGAAGTACAGGTCCGATTCTAGTCATTGAGGTGACACACAGAAAGAGCCCTCGACTCCTTCATTCCTAGGATGTGGGGCTCCCCCCGCACCCCTTAGGCCGGTGTTGACAAAGGTCACCAGCGGTAGCTGCAGCGTCTCACTTCAGAGTGCCCCCTTTCTCCTTCTGGCTCACCCTGTGGGAGCCCTGCCCCTGTTTGAACTTGGACTCACTTTGGGTCATCTTCTCTGCTTTTCTCCATCTCTCTGGGGAAGAATCCGGGCTGAGAACGTGGGCCGTGGGGGCAGATGCACCTGGGTGTGATTCTGAGTCTGCCACTTACTAACTGTGGCACCCTGGCAAATCACTCCCATCTCGATGCCTTGGGGTCCTTGTCTCTGAAATGTGGACAATGACGGTAAGCACCTCAGTGCTGGTGTGAGGCTTGAGTTGGACACCAGCGTTCAAGTGCTTCGCCTACTGCCTGGCCTGTGGCGGGAGCTCAGAAAACGTGCGTGGTAAGGAGATTCTGAACCCTCCCGCCCCACTTCCTGCTTTGTTGGGTTCTCTCTTCTTTTTTCCACTAATAAGTAGAAGACTGGGGACTAATGACACTTTGGGGTTTGGGGCCAAGATCTGGGGGCTCTGGGGTCAGATTTCCTGGGGGCGTGCCCCTGCTTTACTGTGCACTATGTGACTAAAGAAGTCACTCAACGTCTCTGAACCTCAGTTCTTTGTGAAATGGGAACGATGACTATACCCACCTGACAGGGTTGCTGTGAACATTACGAGGAACTGTGCACACAGGGTACTTGGAATGGGGTCTGGAGCATACAATGCCCTCCAGAAAGCTAGTCATAGTACACATGGTGTGTACTTCATCCATTCATCCATCCATTCATTCATTCATTCTGAGGAGAGGGTGAATGATGTGGGGGAGACATAAATAAAGGCTTCGAGGTGGGGGGCTCGGGGCGTGGGACCTGAGCTGTCCAGTTCAGTGAAGCCACTCAGGGAGAGACACTACTCATAAAACCACCCCTGAGAAAAATGGTAGCTTGTTGGAGGCTGGAGGTGCTGAGATGCACCTGAGACTCTCCCCTCGATTGTTTTGGAGACAGAAACAGATCGTTGTTTGGTGCTTAGGAAGGATCTGGATTAATCGGGACTCTGATCTCTGAAGATTTCTTTCTTTTTTGTGTGTGATGTCTGAAATGGTTGCTGATGAGAACGTCTGAAGTAGTTCCTAATAACGATTTACTGACTACTGCCTTTACTGACTCACATCTGAAAAGCATGGGGTCTAACAGGACACAAAATCAATATCCATAAAGCAAACCAGCGCCTACCTGTTCTGTTGGCAATTGTGGTGATTTTAAAAGCTCGATTGATTTTTTTTGTTTTGCCCCTAATAAATAATACTTGCTCACTGTAAGAAATAAAATTCAAATGAGATGGCGGGTAACTTTGTTTATTCCTTCAACAAACACGTTTTGAACACCTGAACTCAGTGCGGGGCACCATTCCAGGTGCTGGGGGCACACTCGTGACCTAGGAAGACACAACGTCCTGTGGAGCTTGTGCTCTACTGGGGAAGAGATGTTGGGGACATATAATTTAAAACAAAAGCTCCTGACAATCCAGAAAACCTTTTCACAGAAGGGAAAGAGAAATAAAACAGTTTTATTATTGAATAAACATTAAGCCAGGGTGGGATACCTATCACAGGCAATTCACCCAAGACTGAAAGAAATCTCACCCTTTTGTGCCACTGAGCAGTTGCAGCCCATTACGCCCGTGTTCTCAGGATAAACGATAACTCGCTCTCAAGGAAGAGGGTTTGAAAGCACCGCGTGTCACACACAGTTCATCTCAAATCCACCGGTAATTGGGACGGCCACTGTGATTGCTAATTGTCTCTCTCCAAAGCGATAGAAAAACTTCTCGTGTCTCTATGACAAGCCCGAGATTCTAACAGGGAGCTAGTCACCTAAGTGAGCCCCTCCGCTCCACTGCTATCTTTCTGCAGGTCCACATGTCAAAGAGATGGCTCTCAGACTCTGAAGAAACACATTTCTGGGTTGTAAAACTGGCAAGAGATGATCTCACCATTAAAAAGCTTTGCATGCATCTCGCAGGGGCAGAAAAGGAGTTTTCAACTTTTCTAAAGGAAATGCTCTAAGAAAAGGAGGGGTCTCTTTTTGCACCATGGAAAATTCATTAACATTTTTTAAGAATTAGTTTTGAGAAAGTGAGCAGGGAAGGAGCAGAAGGGGGGGCGGTGGGTAGAGGATCTGAAGTGGACTCTGTGCTGACAGCAGAGAGCCTGATGCTGGGATTGAACTCATGAACCGTGAAATGACCTGGGCTGAAGCCAGTCGCTTAACTGAGCCACCCAGTTATTCCAGATCCTTTTTTTTCAACTTGATCTCACTCTTATATAGACAGGCATTAAGTAAGTATACTCTGATGTCGGGCAGCAGTAAGTGCCATGTGGAAGAGAGGTAAGGGATTGGGGAGTAGTGGGCGGGGTGATTTTAGATCGGCTGGTCTGGTAAATGTCATGGAAAAGTTTCTTGTGCCCTGAGCCCACAGCAAGAGAACCAGGGAGGGCCCTCCCAGGAGCCAACAGGGTTAGGGCCTTTGTGTCCTTCCAGGAAGCTTTCTACATGTGAATAGTCCCATCTAGTTTTGTCTTTTTTTTTTTTTTTTTGTCTTTTTTGTCTTGTTTTTTCTTCCAAAAATGGGATTATAATGTGTCCTTCATTTGCTTTTTTACCCACTATCCTATCAACGACATCTGTCCATGTGGGTAAATACAGAGCAGCCTAATCGTTCTGTTTTTTTTTTTTTTTTTAACATTTATTCATTTTTGAGAGACAGAGAGAGACAGCGTGCGCGGTGGAGGGGCAGACAGAGGGAGACACAGAATCCGAAGCAGGCTCCAGGCTCTAGGCTGACACAGAGCCTGACGTGGGGCTCGAACCCACCAACCGTGAGATCATGACCTAAGCTGAAGTGAGATGCTTAACCGACTGAGCCACCCAGGTGCTCCGACCTGATCTTTCTTTAAATGGCTGCATTGCATTCTCTGTGGTGGCCGTGCCAGAAGGGGGTTTACCCCTTTTCCTATTTGATGGACATTTAGGATCTTCCCAGTGGTGGTGAGAGTCAAGTTCTGGAGCGAAGCCCAGGTTCAAGCTGAAGCTACGTCACCTTCTTCCTGTAAGGCAGGAGGCAGGTCCTTACCCTGTGCCTCTGTTTCTGCATCTACGAGACGCGGACAGTGATAGCAGGTACATGATGGGAGAATTGTGAGGATTCAAAGTATTAACACATGGAAAGTGCTCAGAATACTGTCTAGCTCAGAAGAGTGGCTGTTAGCTATTATAAATTATATCAATAACTAATGGTTGTTCTCTTGTTGGGTTATAACTGTTTTCTCATTCCCTCCTTCCCCTCCTCCCTTCTCTCCTCCCTCAAATATTTCTTGAGCATCTGTGATCTGCCCCGTATTGTGCCTGTTACCGGATGGAGGGCTCGGCGCGGTCCTTGCTGGTCCGGAGCTCCCATTTTGGGTGGGGTTGATGCACGGTGAACAAATAGCCAAGTGAGGATGGCGTCATGAATTGTGGGCATTGGGTGGTCGGAAAGGCCTCCCTGAGGAAGAGGCATTGGCCATCTGAAGGGTGCAAAGAAGCAGACACGGCGCGATCAGTGGGAAGAGGCTGCCAAGCACAGGAGGTGGCAGGGTGGCCTGTCCAAAGAGGTGAGCTTGGCGTGCTGGGAGGGGGGGAGGGCAGGGAACACAGAGGAGCCTGAGTGGCCGGAACAAGGAGTGAGGGGCACGTCCGGGCCAGAAAAAGTTGCCAGGGGCCAGAGCAGTCGATTTCATTCTCGATGCAGTGCTTTCAGCCCACGAGCACCGCAATCCTACGAGCGTGTTAATCAGGTCCCTCTGTGTTTCTGGTGTGCAGATGGGCTGGGGGAGGAGAGACCGAAGCAGAGAGCCCCCGGGGGAGGATTTTGCAGGCTGGAGGGGGAGGGGGAGGGGGAGGGAGAGGAAGAGGGAGAGGGGGAGGAAGAGGGAGAGGGAACGTGCCTTGGGCTCTGGTGGTGACGTGGGGGCCACGTGGGAGGACACCAGATGCACGAGGGAAGACTTGGGGTGGGGCGAGGGCAGAGAGGACTCCGGGATTGTCGGGCGAGGTCGCGAGGTCGCCGATAGCACGTGACTCCGGTCGACCCGGCAATTGGAGAGCCCTGGCCCCGCCCCTGACCCTGGAGTTGGCCCCGCCCACCGATCTGGGGAGGGAGCCATTTTCACGGTTCCGCCCTGGAGGGCGGCAGGTGGTGTTGAGCCCATCCGGACGCTGAGCTTGGTTGAGGCCTCTGTATAAACTGCAAGCTTCTGGCGGTGGGGGCGGAGAGGTGCCCCTCCCCAGGTTCCCTGGCTGCTTAAAACTGCCCCTGGGGTGGCCTGCCTCCGTCTCCCGTGTCTCTCTGTGCTGCGTGCGCTCCGTGCGCTGACCGGTTTCGGATGCCAGGGGGACCCGGGCGTTGGCACCTGCAGGGCTCAGGACTTCACCCCCGGCTCCGGAGGGGCGGCGGGCCATCAACTGAGTGGGGAAGACGAAAGAAGAGCCGCCTTGTGGGGTAAGTCAAGATTCTCCCTTCGGAAAGGTTATATTCCAGGGTTTGCGAGAGACATCAGTGGGAACTGAGTCCCATTCGTCCGGGAAGCCAGGCACGCTGGGCCAGTTCTCAGGCTTCCACACGCAGGGACATTTTAAAGTGATGTTGGTACTTGGATGACCCGGAAATGCGTGCGCGCACGCACCAATCGCTCATTTGTCTCCTAGCAATTTGGAAGTGTTGCTCGTTAGCCTTCCTCGGTTGGCCTCAAGCTTTGGGCACCGTTCCGCCGTCCGGTTTTGACCTGGGTCAGTGTGTCCTAGAACACTGGGCTCTAGCCTGGCACCGCCACCGACTGGTTTGTGGGAGTGACAAGCAAGTGATTTGAAGTCCTTTAGCCTAGTACATCCTCACCATGTTCTCTCTGTAAGATGGTGACAAGTACCCAGGACCACCACGCCAACGGGGAACTCAGCAGGCAGGGGAAGCATCCTGGAGGGGTCTTGGGTGGGTGGGGGGCAAAGCCATTTGATTTGCTTAGTTTCCCCTTTTTTAATAGATTTCCAAGAAAAAGGGTGGCAGGTGGGGAGGCATTTGACCTGCCAATACGTCTCCAGGAATAACGGGTTTTATTACTTCCAGATGCGGGCTGCTGGCGTTTGACTTTTAGTACTGCTAGTGGCTTGTTAGCTGGCCTTGGCCAAGTTACTTAACCTCTCCGAGTTTATTTCCTTCTCTGTGAAATGGAGATAATAATATTATCGACTTTATGGGAATGCTTGAGGTTCAGTGGAGGTAAGGTTCTTGGAACAGAGCCTAGCACATAGTAAATCCATGGTACTTGCTCTTGTACTCCTCCTGGACGGGAGGACCACTACTCCTCATTCTTGTTATTATATTACTATTACGTAGAGGAGATTCCGGCCTGACGTTGATAGCTGCCAGGCTCTGGGTGCTTTTTATGGATTGTCACGTTTACGCCTAAATGCAACCCCTGGGGTGGGTATTCTCATCATTTCCATTTTGCAGACGAGGCAAGTAAGGCTTAGGGAGGTTAGGGGAAGGATATCGGGGGCTGCAGGGCCCTCCCTGACGTTGCGGGTCGGGGGCTTCCTTTCTTCCCGCGCTATGCGAGTTCATTGAAGCCTTAACCCGCAGTATCTGGGGCACGCTCCGGGGCTGACTGCGTGCTCGTGCACGAGGGCGGTCTGCACCCGAAGGTGGCTCGGCCTCAGGACGAGCGTCAGGGCACCTGAGTTCCGCTGTTTTGCAGCCAAGTGGTACGTGCAGGTGGTTCCCAGTGAGAGACCCTCGAGTTTTTTCACCCTCTATAGTGTGGCCCGGCGCACGCCTAACCCTGTTCTGAGCGTCCTTGCCCAGCAGGTGGCGCTGCAGGCCCTCCCGAGGCTCCGAGCGCGGCGAGGCGAGGCCCCTGCCAGGACTTAGGTTTGGGGCGAGTTTCTTACCGTTTGCAGATGCAGCTGCTGAATTCAGTTCCCTGGGCAATGGAATCTCTGGCCCGTTCAGCATTCCCTAACGCAGACGAGTCGCGAATTCCTTTTGTAGGAAGCCCGTCTTAAATTCAGGGCTGAACATGGAAATAACCTTACCACTCATTCCTCTGAGTGCTTTTTTGGGTCGTTGTCCTTTTGTGTTTAAATTTTTTGTTACACCAGCATGGGTCCACACTTAGGCAAGATGAATACATCAGTTGACATCATGTCTTCAGGGAGAAGTATGTGAACGCAGCAGGTATGATTTTCCAGAAGAGGACCTGAGTCTCAGACAGACAAAGTGAACGGAGAGGTAGAGCCAGGAGGGGACCCCGAGTGGTCTGGCTCCAAGGTCGTTTTTTCCCTAAGTCTCCCAGCTATTGGGTAATTATCCTCCTTCCCACTTTCCATGTCCCCCCTCCCCCTACTGAGTCTCCCAGCAGAAAATGGGATCTTTATTGGCAGCAGTGAGGGGGTGTTGGAAGAAACAGGATAAAGAGAAAGGGGATGTTTTCTGAGGAGCGAAAAGTGACTCTGGGGTACTGCACAGCAGCTGTGTTCGTGGCTGGGGACGGGTCTTTGGGGTATATGGGGTGGAAGGTCATCCTGGGATCAGGAATGGCAAACCCTACCTCCCCCACAGGGACTGACCCTGTGTAAACCACCTTACCCATCTAAGGGGGCAGCTGCCTCTGGTTCCGGCATGTCGTGTGCCCCAGGTGGTCCTGTCTCCTGAATTCTTAAGATAAGCTGCGTGGCAAATTGCAAAGGTGGTTGCAGATTCTCCCCCTCTCGTTCCGTGGTGAGGTCTGTTTTCCACCCCTTGATTCTGGCTGGCCCGTGACTTGCTTTGGCCAGTGCAATGCAGCAGGGGTGGTGGTGTGTGTGTGCATTTTGAGCCGGAGCCTCAAAGGGTCTTGCACACTCTGCTGTTGCTCCTAAAAATGGTCACCGTGGGAACAAACCTGGCTAGCCTTTCTGGAAGAGGAGACCAGGGAGAACAGAGTGAGTCATCCCAGCTGAAGCTGTCGTAGACGTCCTGCCCCCATCTGAGCTCCAGAGGACTGCAAACACCCGAACAAGCCCAGCAAGACAGCCAAGCCAGCCCAGACCAGCAGAGCCATCTGGCCGAGCCCGGTCCGAATTCCTGAACCCCAGGGTCACGAGACCCTGCACAGAATGCCGCACAGAAAATGCTGACTGACCCAAGCCTGCTGTCTGCATTTAAAGAATGTAAAATCTCATGGGGTGCCTGGGTGGCCTCAGTTGGTTAAGTGTCCGAATCTTGGTTTTGGCTCTGGTTGTGATCTCATGTTTCATGGGATTGAGCCTTGAATCGGGCTCTGTGCTGACTGTGTGGAGCCCAGATTCACTTGGGATTCTCTCTCCCCTCTCTCTCTCTCTCTCTCTCTGCCTCTCCCCTGCTCATGCTTGCTCTCTCCCTCAAAATAAATAAACATTTGGGATAAAAAAAAAAGGATGTAAAAATCTGATTTTTAAATGTTGGCAATGAGTTAGAAACAAACAAGGAGACCAATCCTCCCAAGTCTTTAGAGGTTGAACCAAATATTTCTGAGTTCTGGATGGGGCCCCAGGAATCACCAGTTGGCAAACACTGCCATAAAGCCTATGGAATAGAAACAGATCTTGGTTTCCTGCTTCCAGCAATCTTGCACATGTAAATTGTAGTGAATTTATAAATACTAACTGAATGTTAGTGTGGAAAATGATTTATTGTGCTGCCTTTCAAAAGGGCACTCATCTGTGTGGGCTCTCCTCTTGGGATATGGAGTTTCAACTTTTGTATCTATCGGTTTCTTTGTTTGAGATGATCTCTTGGTCTCGTTTAAAAATAGAATCTTTATGCTTCAGTGAGGTACAAAGTTCTGATCTCGTTACCTACTGCAGTGAGCCTGGACACCAGCAGAGTTTAAGCTTCTGCACATCAATCTGCCTTAATAACTTCTGTGGTAAATAATCAAGGGTATTGACTTGGCTGAGGAAATGAGTATTTTGAATCAGCATCCCTGAGCAGAGCCAGGTGAGGAAGCGGGAAGAAACCAGACTCTTGTTTCACACTTAAGATTTCCAAGGTTTCCAAGTTGTTTTCCCCGCATTGTCTGGGAGACATTCAAGAGCCATTAAAAACAGTCTTGGTCCTAAACAACTGATATAATGAGCCAGATGTAATCCCCTCCGATTTGCAAAACTGGGAAAGAAAAAAAAAAAAACCCAAGGGGTAGGAGTAGCCTCTGATTCTTTCAGGGGAATTTATCTCCGAGTTATTCACTGGTGGATCTTTTATGAGGCTGAGAAAGGATTGTGATTGTACGTATTTTACATAATGGAGCTCAGCTTGCTGTCCTCTGCCTTCAGACTTGGAGAAGGCCTGGCTCATTTGTGCTCAAATACTTTTGATTTACTCCCATTTCACGAGCCGCGTTCAGGTCAGCTAATGGATGGGGGAGGGGGGGGGAGGAGAGACACCGTTCCATAGAGCATCTTTTCTCTGAGTGTGGAGAGGGACTGTCAGCATCAGGATCACGTGAGTGGGGGTAAGGAGATGGCTTAAAAAAATTGTGATGTAATTGACATACAACATTGTATAAGTCTGTGATGCGTTGGTTTGATGGGCTCATGTACTGCAGTATGATGACTATAGTGGTAGGTAACACCTTGATCATGTTACATATTTATCAGTGTGTGTGTGTGTGTGTGTGTGTGTGTGTGTTGAGAGTGGTGAAGATTTAGCTTGCCAGCAACTTTTTAAAGTGTTGTCTAAGTTCTTTTAAAAAAAATTTTTTTTAAGTGTTTATTTTTGAGAGAGAGAGTGAGAGCAAGGGAGGGACAGAGAGAGAGAGAGAGAGAGAGGAAGACACAGAATCCAAAGCAGGCTTCAGGCTCTGAGCCATCAGCACAGAGCCCGACACGGGGCTTGAACTCATGAACCCTGAGATCATGACCTGAGCTGAAGTCAGTTGCTTAACCTGACTGAGACACCCAGGTGCCCCAAGATTTAGTTTGTCAGCAGCTTTGAAGTTTATAATACAGTATTGTTGACTGTAATCACTGTGTTGTGCATTAGATCTCCAGACCTTATTTATCTGCTAGTTGAACGCTTGTCCCCTTAAAGAACATCTTGCCAATTCCCATACCTTCTCCCCTCCCCCACCCTGCCCCAGCCCCTGGTGACCACCATTCTATTCCTGTTTTTGCACGCTCATTTTTTTTAGATTTCACATATAAATGATGTCATACAGTATTCATCTTTCTCTGTCTGATTTACCTGACTTAGCATAATGCCTCCAACAATCCATTCATGTCACAGATGTGGCAGATTTCCTTCTTTCTCATGGCTGAATGGTATTCCACTGTATAAGGCCACATCTTCTTTATTGATTCATCCATTTATGGATGCTTAAGTTGTTTGCACATCTTGGCTGTTGTGAATAGATCTACAGTGAACATTACCTGATATGCAGATATCTCTTTGGGACACTGATTTCAGTTCCTTTGTGCCCAGCAGTGGGATTGCTGGATCATGTGGTGGTTCATTTTTTTAATTTCTTGAGGAGCTGACATACTGCTTTCCATAATGGCTGTACCGATTTACATTCCCACCAGTAGTGTAGAAGTGTTCCCTTTTCTCCACATCCTCACCAACATTTGCTATCTCCTGGAGGATGGCTCCTTTAAAAAGCAGATTCTCGAGTCTCGACTAAAGCCACTGATTCAGAATCCCTGTGGATGGGGACCTGGGACCTGTAGTTTTAACAAACCATTCAGGTAATTTTTTGCAGTGCAGAAGACGTGGGCAGGGGGAGCAGCAGAGTGGTAAAGGGTGAGCTCTGGAAAGCCTTCCCTTTTGTCTCTTTGTTAAAATGTCTAAGCTTAAAGGTCTCAGTGAGCTGCCGACGTGGAGCCTAGAACGGGCAGGGAGTTGGCTTTGGGTTTGCCACTAGGATCAGGAGACAATTTTGCAGAAAATTTAAACCATGTTTTTGCTCAGGCTAAAAGTCTCAGCCTCTGGTTGCGTGTCTTTATCTAGCCTAGTACTGTGAAATATGGTTCTTCAACAGGATGGCTGACTCTGCGATAAGCTACAGGAGTTATCTACTGCTGCAAGATACATTACTCCGACACTCAGTGGATTAGACAACAATAGACATTTATTATTGCTTACAGTTTCTGTGGGTCAGGAATTTAGCACCAACTTCGCTGCGTGGTTCTGGCTCACGATTTTTCATGAGGTTGCAGTTAACATGTGGGCCAGGACCACTGTCATCTGAAGGCTTGATTGGGGCTGGAGGATCCGCTTCCAAAGTGGCTCCCTAACATGGCGGGCCAGTTGGGGATGGCTTTCCCTAGGTCAAGTAATCCCAAGAGAACAAGGCAGAAGTTGCAATGTTCTTTATAACCTAGCTTTGGTAATCATACAGTGTAATTTCTGTGATATTCTATTGGTCTAATAGGTCAACCCTGTTCACTGTGATACATTTTGGAGTTACACAGACATGAATACCATGGGTGCCCAGGTGGCTCAGTCACTTGAGCGTCCGACTCTTGATTCTAGCTCAGGTCATGATCTCACAGTTTGTGGGATCGAGCCCCATGTTGGGCTTTGTGCTGAACAGTAAGGAGCCTGCTTGGGTTGGTCTCTCTCTCTCTCTCTCCCTCTCTCTTTCTCTTTCTTTCTCTGCCCCTCCCCCACTTGTGCACAATCACACACACTCTGTCTCAAAATAAATAACTTAAAAAAATGTGAATACTGGGAGGTGAGGATCACTGGGGACCACACTGGAGGCTGGCTGCCACATGAACAGCATTCACCTTGTCATAAAAGTAACAACTGCTATTGGTGGAGGGCTTCCTATGTGCTAAACATTGTACGTGCTCTTTACACACAGTCCTGTAATAGTTTGCATGCTATTTATTGGTTTTCAACATTTCGAATTGATTCCCAGGCCAAGCATGAAAGACTTAGCTTTTGTGTTCAGAGGTCAGCAGGAATTGAAAATCAGAACTCTTTCGAAACATAAAACAATGGTATGAGCATACTATTTAGAGCTATAGAGGTGAGCAGTGAGGTGTGTTAGTTGGAAATCGGTGCCGTGTGCCCAGATGGAAGGATTCTGCCGAGGGGAAGGTGTGGAGGAGGGGGAGACATTTCCGGGACTTCCCAGGGGGAGCAAGCGTCGGTCTCAGACTTGAATTTCCACCAGTGTCACCTGTTGATCGTTAGCACACAGACTGCTGGGCCCCATGCCCAGAGTTTCTGCTTCAGCTTTCCTGGGGTTGTGTAAGAGAAAAAACTCATGTTTCTCTGCCACTGGCACAGAGCGCTTCTGTGACCAGATGGGTAGGTTTTTTTCTCATATGGACCAATTCTCCTGACGCCTGCTGGATGTCCTACAATTCAGTTGAGTTCTGACACCATCAGCTTGGAGTTAATGTCAGACCCCACAGGTTCAGGGCTCATTTCCACAAGACTCACCCTCTTCAGATGCCAGTCACAAGTAAAAGGTTGTCACCTGTGCTCTGACCAGCTGGCTATACATTGGGGTTCTCATTACCCCCCTGCCTTGGGTTCAGTAATTTGCTAGACAGCTCATAGAACTCTGGGAAACACAACCACCCTGTCCCAGACAGTCAGTCATGTCTTAAATCCCCCTGCCACCCTAGCCTCTTCCCCTGGGAAGCTCTCAACCTGATGAAGAAAATGGCAAGACAAGCAGAGACAAAATACAGTTGTTTTTTTTTTAAGACTTAGAAGAATTCCAACTGTGGGACTGGTATCTCCCCCCCCCTTTTCTGTTCATATATGGAAGCATGAATACTTTTGAATTGACTAATTTTCCCCTGTAATTTTATTTCAGAACAATGGCTTCTTAGAAGTCTCCATGGTACCCAGGGAAATGATACAGATGAGCCCAAGTGCCACCCATTGTACAGTGATAGCATCTCTGCAAAATATTACCCCTTGTCTGGAATACATGTTGGATGTTGGCTTCTTGCATCATCCATTTATTCATTCATTCGTCTAGTGAATATTTACTGGGTGTCTTGTATGTATCAGACACCGTTCCTGGTGCTAGGGCCACCACAGAGAGTAACAGAAGACAAAATACTGCTCTGAGGGAGCTGATGTTCTAGTGGGAAGAAGTGGGACAGTAAATAAGTAGATACTACAGTATGTGGGATACACGATCGCAAGACTAGCTGTAGAGAGGAAAGACAGCACGAGGGAGCGTGGGTAGTCCGGGAATCCTGAGCTGCTCTGGATTGGTGACATTTGACCATAGACCTGAGTGGAGTGTGGGAGTGAGCCATGTGGCTACTTGTTGGAAAAGCATTCTGCGTCGAGAGAACAGTAAATACAAAGGTCTGGGGCCAAAATTGTGTTTTTTGTTTTTATAAAGGTGGATGAGAAGGTAAAAGATCCTAGTTTTCAGAGCCATCTGTGCTTTCTCAATCTTTAGCTAACCAATCCAGTTTTTCCTTTCCACTTTATCTTCTGAGTTCTTTCCATTAAAATTGTATAATTTCTGTTGCACCTGGGTGGCTCAGTTGGTTAAGCATCTGACTTCAGCTCAGGTCATGATCTCGTGGTTGGTGAGTTCGAGCCCCACGTTGGGCTCTGTGCGGACAGCTCAGAATCTGGAGCCTGCTTTGGATTCTGTGTCTGCCTCTTGCTCTTCCCCTCCCCTGATCATGCTCTGTCTCTCTCTGTCTCTTAAAAATAAATAAACATTAAAAAATTAAAAAATATATAATTTCTATCACAATAACTTGTGTAAGTAAAAGGAAAACATAAACCACAATTTCTTTTTTAAAAACGATTTTCATTTGTTTTTATTTTGAGAGAGAGAGAACCAGCAGGGGAGGGACAGAGAGAGAGAGGGAGAGGAAGAGAGAATCCCAAGCAGGCTTCACACTGTCAGTGCAGAGCCCGACCCCATGAACTGTGAGATCATGACCTGAGCTGAAATCAAGGGACTGATGCTTAACCAACTGAGCCACCCAGGAGTCCCAACCACAATTGCTTTTTACTTAGGGTGGAATCTTGTTAAATAGAAGGCATTTTGTTTCTTGATCTGGATACACATAAATGAGTGTGGTGCTGAATTGGGGCACAGGGCCTCAGGGGAGCGGTATTTATGCGACACAAAGAGGGACATTTGGAGTTGGAAGGGAGCCACCTGGGAGGGGACGGGTAGAGATGAAGCTCTGCAGGAGTGAAGCAGACTCTGAACAATCCCCTGCGGTGGGAGACTGGAGGAATGGAAGAACAAAGACTTTTAAATCTGAAATAATAGCTTAATGTTTTTTCAATTTATTTTAATTTATTTGCTGAACACTTCCTCAGCACTTAGCCAAATACGGTTTTAAGTGCTGTTCAAAATATGTTTTTGAGATACAAGTCATATACCACATAAAGTTCACCCTTTTAAAGCCTACAATTGAGTGGTTTTAGTATATCAGGAGATTGTACAACCATCATGGCTGTCTACTTTCAGAACATTTTCATCACCCTGAAAAGAAACCTCATACCTGTTAACAGTCGTTCCCCAGATGTGCAAAATATCTACTCATTTAAGGTTCATTGCAGCTCTCTAAGTTAGAGACTGTAATTACCCATCTCTCCCTGAGGAGGAACTGAGCTTGGGGTTCATAGGAGCTGGAATTTGGGTTCAAATCCAAGTCATCTAGTCTTGGAGGCAATGACCTTAACCATTATCCTCCCCCCTGCCCCGATAAAAAGTAACTTACTGATAATGAGTGAAGGTGTTTATTACACATCACAGGGGGAGGAGATTCAAAATGATCAGAAGCAACACTGGTCAGCAAATAAGAAAACAAGCTTCTAAAACAACCACTGTGTTTTGCTACCCCTCTTCTCATCCTTGATTTTTGTTACAGACCTGTTTTACATTAAAGTTTTAAACTAGCCTTCCTGTACTTTTCTCCATCTCTTTAAAAGAACATTTTTTAACGTTTATTCATTTTAGACAGAAAGAGACAGAACCTGAGCAGGGGAGGGGCAGAGAGAGAGGGAGACACAGAATCTGAAGCCGGCTCCAGGCTCTGAGCTGTCAGCACAGAGCCCGACGTGGGGCTCAAACCCACGAATCGTGAGATCATGACCTGAGCTGAAGTGAGATGCTTAACTGACTGAGCCACCCAGGTGCTCCATTCTCCATCTCTTTAAATGCCACCTTCAACTACCTGGTTTCTCAAGTCAGACTTTGAGGTTCCTTTGACACCTCCCTTCTCCTCACCCCTAACATCCAATCCTTTTTCAAGTCTTGCTGACTGTTCTCTCCAGACATCCTCAAAGTGAGTGTTCACTTCTTTCCATCAGTGCTACTACCACTTTAATACAAGCCACCACCACTTTTCTTCTCAATTCAGCTAATTGCAGTGCGTCAAATGCGCCATTTTGTGTTCTGCCACTACATTTTTGCAGATGCTGTTTGCAGTGTCGGGAATGCTCTTTCTCCTTTGTCCGCTTGGTAAGTTCTTTCCTTATTTTTAAGACTTGCTTGAGGTCCTCCTCTGGAAATGCTTTATGGTACCCCACCACCTCTGGGTCCAGCTGCTTCAGCACCGCACTGGTGGACAGTTCCCTGCCCTAGAAGGCTTGCTATGCCTGTCTCTGCTTTGCTGCTGTGGGTCTTTCTACAGAGTCCCAGGAGGGGGCGCCAGTGTGGCCTATGAGTGCCAGGAATGTCATGGCCCCAGGAGCAGCCCGACTTCATTCTCTTTCAGGAGGAAAATTCTGAGGCACATTCTACAGTTCTTCAGTAGACTTTATTATCAAAATTAAAACCCCCTGTGTTCCAAAGGACACCATCAAGAAAATAAAATAATCCACAAAAATGGGAGAAAATACCTACAAATCCTCTGATACAGGACTTGTGTCCAGACTGTGTAAAGTACCCAACAATAAGAAGACAGCCTAATTTTGAAAACAGGCAAAGATTTGAATTAGACGGATCCAAAGAAGATGTACTCATGGCCAGAAAGCACACAAAAAGATGCTTAACACCATTAGTCTTCAGGAGAATACAAATCCAAATGACAACTTGTTACCACTTCACATCCACTCAGATAGCTACAATAAGAAAGATGAACAGTAACTAGAGTTGGCAAGGTTGTAGAGAAATTGGAACCCCCGTGCATTGTTGGGGGGAAGGTCAAATGGTACAGTCCCTGTGGAAAAGAGTTTGGCCCTTTCTCAAAAAGTTCAACATGGCATTATCCTATGATCAGGCAATTCCACACCTAGGTATATGCCCAAGAGAATTGAAAAAATACATCCACACGATAACTTGTACATGAATGCTTCTGCCAGCATTACTCATCATAGTAAGCGATGGAAATGAGCCAAATGTCCATCTGCTAATGACTGGATAAAAAATGTGCTATACAGAGTTGCCTGGCAGGCTCAGTCAGTACAGCATGTGGGTAGAGCATGTGACTCTTGATCTGGGAGTTGTGGGTTCGGGCTGCATGTTGGGTGTACAGATTACTTAAAAATAAAATCTTAAAAAAAAAACCACCCCACTATATACATACGGTTATTCGGCCAAAAAAAGAAATTAAGTATTGACACATGTTACAACTTAGATGGGTCTTGAAAACACTGTGTTAGGTGAAAAGTAGCCAGACTCAAAAGGCCAAACATTGTATGACTCCATTTTTATGAAATGTCCAGAATGTGCAACTCTGCAGAGACAGAAAGTAGGTTGATTAGTGGTCACCGGGAGCTGGGGGGCAGTGACAGTGAGGAGTGACTGCTAATGGGCATGGCGTTTCCTTTTGGGGTGTTGAGAATGTTCTGGAACTAGTGCTGATGCTTGCACAGCTTGGTGACTACTCTAGAACCTACTGAACTGTGCACTTTATAAAAGGGTAGGATTTTATGGTATGTAAATTATGTCCATTTAATGAAAGAAGTACTCTTTCTTGCCTTTTCTACTTTGATCCTTTTTGGTCAGCGTGCTTCATTTTTCTGAGTTGCCAAGGTTTCTGTTCATGATTTCCCCAAAGGTGCTGGTGGTGGAGTGAGCACACCTGTGATAAGTTCAATTACCCTGACCTCTTTGCTTCCTTCTGCAGAGAACACCCTTCTGCCCAGTGCAGCTAAGCTCTAAAGCACTGTGATGTGTTGTGCCTACTTAGAGAAGTGACTGGCAACATCTCAAATGGGGGACCCAGGCCACTTTGTTCCTACGCCCCAAGTGGTACCTAGGTTCCTGTGCTAACTAAACAATTGCATTTTTCTGTGTGGACCCTGAGGGGGAGAAATGAAGCTTGCTCATAGTTCACTGCAGCTCAGAGCCATTCCGGGCCGGGAAATGATGGCAGCCTCAAAACGAGGACACCGCCAAATTGAAACCTCAGAGAGCTTGGGTAAAATGTAAGAGGCTGCGTGCCCTAGTGGAAAGGGTTCAGGCTTTGGGACCATAAACACTTAGGTTCAAGTTCTAGCTCTCCTGAGTGACTCATTTGTAAGCCTCAGTTTCTTCATGGAGAGTAATGCTGCTTCCCTTGGGAGTTTGGGGAGGCCTCAAGACAATGAATGGAACATGCTTAGCACAAGGATGATGCTCAGTTAACAGTGGTCAGGCTTAATATGAAATATAAAGTCACGGTGACCTCGTGGATCTGATCCATCAAACCTTGGGCTGGAATTAATTTAGAATTTGGTAGAAAGCACAGCAAGAAATTGATATAAATGAAATCCATCCCCTTTGTTTTCTAAAGAATTGGCTAATGAAAGGGAACTTCCTAACCTGTGATATGGTGAGGCCCCAGGGAACTCAGTGTGGGGTAAATAAGCTTTTTGCAGAAAACCTTCCAAGCCCTCTTAACATTTAAATGGTACAAAGCAGTGCATTTTGTCTCTTAGGCAACCAACATACTAGCTTCCACTTTCAGGTAAAAAAATGTGAATGTTCTTCAGGGACGGCTTGAACTTAACGCACCTCCATATTGGGGATCACATTTCTCAACTCCAGAGCCCAACCAGGCAGTTCGAAATGTAAGCGGACTCAGAAAATTGTGGTTATATGGCCACAGTTCAAAAACAGCCATGGGGCATCTGGGTGGCTCAGCCGGTTAACCTCCGACTCCAGATCAGGTCAATGATTTCACGGTTTGTGAGTTTGAGCCCCATGTCAGGGCTCTGTGCTGACAGCTCAGCCTGCTTTGGATTCTGTGTCTCCCTTTCTCTCTGCCCCTTCCCTGCTCATGCTCTGGTGCTCTCTCTCGCTCTCAAAACTAAACATTTAAAACAAACAGCTCAGTCCCTGAGCTGACTACGCCAGGGAGCGTGTGGGGAAGAAATGCTGTGACTGCTATCTCCTCCTGGTGCCCTTTGATCGCCTGCTCTCGCCTCCCACTGGCCAAGCTGAAGGGAACTTGGGCCAGTCAGTCCCTAGAATCAGTTCCCAGTACCTTGGTTGGGGTGGGGGGGGGGTGGTGGGGGTTGTGGTGGTCAGACTAAGTAGCTCCAGACTGAAGCACAGTCTCTGGAAGTCCAGAATGACCTGAATGTCAAGGAGAAAGCCGAGTCCCCCTGGGGCAGGGAGCTACACATTGTTTGGGCAGAAAGTGGTGAGGTTTTGTGGTAGCTGCTTGGCTGAGTGTTGCTTGGGGTAGCTTTCTAGACCTTACTTTTTTCTGAAAAAGTCTACTGTCTCTGCTTTTCTATTGAGATGGAGATTTTGCTGAAGATTACATCAGAAGAAAATGCTGCATGCGTTAGAAACCTATTAAAAAAATTTTTTTTAATGTTTTATTTATTTTTGAGAGAGAAGCAGAGAGAGAGGGGGACAGAATTCCAAGCAGGCTCTGCACTGACAGCAGAGAGCCCAATGCGGGGCTCAAACTCAGGAACCGGAGATCATGACCTAAGCTGAAGTCAGATGCTTAACCAACTGAGCCACCCAGGTGCTCTGATTAGAGAGAAACCTATTTTGAAAGTCAGCCTCTGGAGCCCTCTGACCTCTGCAGGCTCCCTTGTCCATCAGCAGTAGGTCGCATTTAAGCAAAGTGCCCCACGAATTCCAGCTTGAACTTTTCTTTCAAAACCTGGACGGAAGATTCTCTCTTGTGAGTGGTCTTTCTTCTGATGTCCTGCTGGGGAGCGGAGCTAGCAGCTCTCATGGAGAAGGCCTGACATTTAGGATGAAAACATGTTTTTCCTCTTTACGTTTGAAAGCGGGGAGAAAGGGCAGGTGAGAGATAACTGTTTTGGATTCTGTGCCTTCACCAGATTCTGGGCTGTTCCTTATAGTTCCATAGGAAGATGCCACGTTTTCTGCCAGATGAGTGTGTTTAACAATTCAGATAAGAAACTCTTCTGGGGAAATGAGATTCCAAATATAAGAGGTTTCACAATGGCACTTAGAAAATTCTTTGATATATGCATATTTTCTGTACTGCTTTTTCCTAGAGAATATCACACACCCCACATAAGGACACCTTGATCTTTATTTTTCTTTAATTCAGCAGCATTTCTGACGGAGGGAGCACCCTCCCCCTACTATTTTTTTGTGGTTTGTGGTATGGCTGATTCCTTCTGTTCCAGAATCTCTCATTTTGAGTGTTAAATACCCCAGTTGAAGCTGAAAATTGTTTTTAGCCCAAGGTGAGAAGACAGTGGAGCCTCGTTTCACCTTGAATCTGGATGTTACCACAGTCCTACAAACTAGGAACTTGAATTTGACGAGGGCTTCGGGAAAGGGCATGTCTTGGGCTCCCGGGCCCTCGCCGGTCCAGCAATACCTCTAGGTGACCTGCAGAGTGTTCCTGACTCTTTCCTCCTGTCTCTCCTGAGGCAGAGTCTGTCAATTTTATACAGGATAAGAAGGCAAGCAGGGTGTCCCGTTCTGGCGAAAATGTCTGAGATTTTTCATACTTTCCAGCTCTGCGCTAGATCACATTTCAGTAAGGATTATTGAATCCTTAGGTCCTGCCGCATATATCTCAGCGGATCTCACTGAGTCCAGAAAGTGATTTTGCCCTCCCGAGTGGACGTTTCGAACCGTCTGGAGACATTTGTGGTTGGTACAACTTGCAGGGTTGAGGTCTAAAGAGTGGAGGCCAGGGATGCTGTCAGCATCCCACAGTGCACAGGGCAGCCCCCACAGCAGAGAGTGATCTAGTCCCAGAGGTCAATGGTGCCCATGTTGAGAAACCCCAATAGAAATTGAAAGCGATTCTGCCAGCATCCTCCTGTGCGTTAGGATTCTACCCAAATTGGGACCCTTGCTATGTACCTACCCATGTACTCCTGATATTTTTATATTACCATTTTAATTCATTCAACAGTATTTATTGAATGCCCATCACATACTGGGTACTGTTCTTAGCTCTGAAGACACAGCAGTGAACAGGATGGGGCCCCTGTCTGCATGGAGCCCACAGTCTGCAGGGAGTACTTTTCTCGAGTGGGGACTCATTCTCTGCCTCTTGCTTTGTAACCTGCTGCAAGTTCCTTTTAGCCAGATTTCTCTGACCCTCTTCTCCTCCTGGGTTGGGCATGGCCTGGATGCCATGTGTATGCAGAATGTTAAGATTCGCCAAGAAGCTTTCTCTTGAAGTCTGGAGGCAATAGATGCTGGCAAAAGGAATGTGGACTTTTGAACCAGACAGAGGTGGATTCAAATCTTGGCTGTGCTCATTGAGGAGCTGTGTGCGCCTCTGAATCTCTCTGTGTCTCACTTTTTCATCTGTAAAGTGGGGCTAATAAATATGCCTACCTTGATGACTGATCACCAGGGCTTGGGTAGAGCATGTCTGGGATTCATAAAGCACAGTCCTGAAGTCTCTGCACCTTGCTGGTCTTACGACGGGGCGGGGGTGGGGTGGGGGATAGGGGGAGGGGGGAGGGATGGCAGAGCAGCCCTCTGCTCAGGTAGGAGGCAGTCAGCCATTCTTCCATTCACACTCCTTGAGTGCCTTCTCTGGCCTGGCCCTCGGCTAGATGCTGGGGAAGCAGCGAGTAAACAGGCAGACATGTGCCGGCCGCCAGTGGTGTATACATGCTGGTGTTGAAGACAGAGGGTGAATGAACAAACAGCCAGCTACCTGATCTAAGCTCAGGTTCTCCTGTGTGCTAAACATGGGCATGAATAAAGCATGGCATGGAGGGACCTCCCTTGGATTGAGCATTTAGAGAAGGTTTCTTGGAAGCCTTTTAATAAAAGAAGAAATGACATCGCAACTGAGCCTGAAGAAGGAGCCACCTAAGGCACGGGCCAAGGGAAGCGTGTTCCGGGCAGAGGAAACAGAAATTGCAAAGGCCCAGAGGTGGGAAGAGATTGGCTGGTTCCTGGTACTGAAAGAAAGCTGAAGAGACAGGGATGTATTTGATAAGGAGGAGAATGGAGAGGAATGAGGTCAGGGAGGTCAGCAGGGCCGAGTGGGCAGGGGCTCGCGGGCAAGGTAAGGGATTTGGCCTTAGGATAAACCAAAGGCAAAACAAAGACAGTATGGATGTGGATATTCTTAGCCTTCAAAGCATATCTGAATTTACAATTTTCCTTATGCCATATGCCCAGCTGTGTGGCTCCAGGGTCTCAGTTTTCTTTTTTTTTTTTTAATTTTTTTTTTCAACGTTTTTTATTTATTTTTGGGACAGAGAGAGACAGAGCATGAACGGGGGAGGGGCAGAGAGAGAGGGAGACACAGCATCGGAAACAGGCTCCGGGCTCCGAGCCATCAGCCCAGAGCCTGACGCGGGGCTCGAACTCACAGACCACGAGATCGTGACCTGGCTGAAGTCGGACGCTTAACCGACTGCGCCACCCAGGCGCCCCTCCAGGGTCTCAGTTTTCATCCTGTTCCTGGTGGTTGCCTTGTAACTCACGTTCAGTACGTGTTAAGCTCAGTAATTCAAGGGAGGTTCATCATAATCAGCAGTCAATCCCTCCTCAGCAAACTGGGAACCCAGAGGTTCACAGAGCCTTTTGGAAATCCCCCGCTTCTCAATGTGCGTATATGGGTTTTCTATTACTGGGTAACAAATTGCCAGAAGCATAGTGGTGCTCAGTATCACTAATCATCGAGTAAATGAAAATCAAAACCACAATGAGAGATGACCTCACACCTGTTAGGATACCGGTAATCCAAAAGACAAGAGACGACAAGTGTTGACGAGAAGGCAGAAATAAAGGAACCTGGGTTCACTGCCGGCGGAAATGTAAACCGGTACGGCCATTATGGGAAAACAGTATGGAGGTTCCCCACGAAATGAAGATGAGGACTCCCGTGTGATCCAGCAATTTCCCTGCTGGGTATTTATCAAGAGGAGATGAAAGCTGTGTCTTGAGGAGATATCTGTGCTTCCGCGCTCCCTGAAACTTTATTTACAATAGCCAAGATACGGAAACAACCTGGGTGTCCACTCACGGGTGAATGAAGAAAGGAGATGCGACGTGTAATGGAATATTATTCAGCCATAAAGAAGAATGAAATCCTGCCATTGGTAACGACAAAGACCCTCCAGGACGTGATGCTAAATGAAATAAATGAGCCGGATGCAGAAAGACACTCCCGATTTTGTTTGCGATGCAATTTGACCAGCTAACGTACCCGAGTTACTCTCAGGCTTCCTTGCAGCAAGCTGGTGGCCGTGGGACCCGGGCCTGGCCAGTGGGACGTGAACAGAGCTCTGCTGGGGACTTCCGGGAGAGTTTTGGTTTCCTGACGCAGTGGTTTATTTGAAAGGCGATCTCCGCAAACAGCGGTAGGAGAGTGGGGAGGTGGGACAGGGAAGAGGAGACCGTCAGTACAGGATGTGTCCTCACACAAGCTACCACGGTGGGAGACGCTGGGAGATAGCGTAGAGTTATTCACGTCAGAGCTGAGGAGGATGGGTATTATTTATACACCGACTTCTACTGGTTATTGATGGAAGGCTGTTCTTGGGGGTGTTAATCTCCTACTGTTTCCAGCTTGCCTGGTACAGGCCGAGCAGGCTCTAGGGGCCAGAGAAGAGAGTCGCCTGTCGGGTCTTCGGGAGTCTTGCCAGAGACCCCGGAAATGGTGAGGCTGAGTGGAAGTGGGCAGAGCGGGGACAGCATCTGCTATGTGTGCAGCCTGATATGTGTGACAGGCATCTCCTCTGGCCGGGGGCTCCCTGAGCTTTCAAACGTGTAGACCACCCTCACCTCCCCCATTTTCCCCGGCCCCCCAAATGCTGCTGGAGCAGGTGAGTGAGGGAGGGTGTGGGAGAGCTTGTCAAGCTTGGACCTATGGAATGGTGCCCGCCTCTGGCCCAGAGGTGCTTGAAGGCAGGTGGCTGCCCGAGGAGCTCTGAATGGCAGGGAGCTGGGAAGAGAGGACACAGAGGAAGCAGCTTACATTTGCTGAGCTGGGGAGCAACAGTGCACCCTTTCCCGTGGGTTGAGAGGGTGCTGTGGAAGGGAGCTGCGTCTGTGTCGCATTGGGAGGTCAGCCAGAAGAAGGGATCCCAGGGGAGCAACTGTAGGGGAGAAGTTGCTGGAACATCATAAGTTGCAGGCCAGGGAGTGAGTCATCAGCCTCAGCAGGGAGTGATGCTGTATCAGAGGCCCTAAATGGAGGCAAGGGGAACCTTCTCTTTCTGAACTCTGTTTTTCTTTTCCTCCTTGAGCCAGTTTGAGCTTGAGTCTCTTACAATCATCAACAGAATCTTGGCTGTTACGTCCAGTTTCAAATGTATTTTTCTCCTCAAATGAAATCTCTGGTTCATTTTAAAATGTACTTGGTACGATGTGTCCAAATCTGAAAGCCTGGGATGTTCTGCTCCCATGAAGGGAAAGTGGCAGGACTGAGCCTCGTCTCAGTTTGCTGTAATGAGTAATTGCTTTAGCAGCGTTGAAAACTATGATTCAGTAGTTCTTTGCTGGGACTAATTGAAATGAGAATGCATTCTGGCCTTGACATTTTTCCTTTCCCTTTCAGTTTCGTTTTTTTTTTTTTTTCATTTTTATTTTGTTTTGAGTTTTCAAACTTTTCTCTCTGTTATTTTCTCTCTGTTCTCTTGTACGAGGTTCCTTTGGAATTGAAACAAACTTCAATTCTGAGAAGATCTCAGTTCTATTTATTAATAATGGGATGTCTGTTCATTAATAATCAAGAAAGAATCAGTCCTTCATTAACTGATAAGCTTTCTGAGACTCTGCCTTTGCTTTTCGGCCTAAGCTAATTAGATTTGTAAGTGTATGGGTTAGATTACTGTATTTATTTTTATTTGTGAGACTAGTTTGTGGAATGATCTCGGACTAGTCAAGAGAAGACAGGAAGCATTTTATGCAATGCGTTCCTTTTTTTAAAATAAAAAAATCAATAGTTCCAGTTCTGGGAAAAATGTGGCCATGTTATTATAATACTTGGTGATTCTGTTGGTGAGTGTAAATTGGTAAAATCCCTTTGGAAGGCAATTTGGAAAATCTATTAAATGTGGAATGCACACGGACCCTCTTTGGATCCCCAATCCCATTTCCGGGGGGCTGTTGTTACAGATATGCTCCCAAATGGGCACAGACAGGGATGTTGAGGGTTTTTCAATGCAGTATTTTCTTTATGGCAAAGAAGGGACGTTTGAGACGTCCCTAAGTATTCCAACAATAAAGGCCAGCTATAAAAGGCAAGAGCATTAGCAGAACTTTAAAGAATGCAAGGTGTTTCTAGATCCTGTTAAGGAATCACCTTCAAGATAGGGTATTTAGTGAGAAAAACTAAGAAACAGGATAACGGGTATGGCATACTCCTTTCTGTAGAAAGAGAGGTGCTCACCTGCGAACACACACACACACCCCATCTCTGGATGTCTATAGAAGGAGCGGGTGCATCTGGTCAGGGGCACTGAGATGCTAACAGGTAGGTGTGGGAGGGAGGCCATCAAATACCCTTTTGTACTCCTGCATTTTAGATTTTTTTCCCCTACATACGTAGCACCTATTAAAAATAATTTGTATCATGGTAAATTAGTTATTCTAATCCTAGTTATTTTCAATTTTGCTTCTAGCTCGAGGCTTTATAGCCCAGGAATCCTGAGTGGGTTTGCAGATTAGCTTTAAGGGGAGGGTCTCCAGAGCAGTCTATGTAGCTGTGTATGTCTAGGTGCATTTGCACAGTTTTCATCAGGTTCTCAGAGTGGTCCAGGATCTGCAGGAGGTTAAGAACTGCTGCTTTTTTTAAATGTTTATTTATTCTTAAAAAAAAAATTTTTTTTTAATGTTTATTTAATTTTGAGAGAGAGACATAGAGCAAGAGTAGGGAAGGGGCAGAGAGAGAGGGAGACACAGGATCTGAAGCAGGCTCCAGGCTCTGAGCTGTCAATGCAGAGCCTGACACGGGGCTCGAACTCAGGAACCGTGAGGTCATGACCTGAGCTGGAGTCGGACGCCCAACCGACTGAGCCACCCAGACGCCCCAAGAACTGCTGCTTTAGATAGAGATAAAACTCCATCCATGGCAGGCAGGGTGAGTTAGTACAAGCTGAAAGTCCCACTCTGGCTTGCTAATTTTAGCCAGCTTAGTCCGGAAATTAATGCTGAGTGGGAAGTGTCTTCAGTACTTGGCTGTGGACTGACTTGCTAGCTTGGGCATGGTGTCCGGGCTGTCCCCGAGGGACTGAGGTTTAATTGTCAAGTGATGAGTGCATTAGATGAGAGTCCAGACCAAGGCCTGGAATGTTTCATTATAAACAATAGAAAAGAACAGACTGGTTGACTTACTGACCCAGGAAGGGGCAACACAATCCTTTTCTTTGTTCAAGACGAAATCTTGGAGTCAGTCCCACCCAACTTCTTTTTCTCTCGTATTCCACATTATCAAACCCTGCTAATTTTACCTTGAAAATATATTAACATTGACTACTTCGGACCCTCTGTTTCTTGAAGGTGTAAGGGATTCTCCTGCCTCCGGACCTTTGCACTGGCTGATTTTTCCTCCTGGAACACTCTTTCCCCCAGACATTACTATAGCCCACTCCATCATCACCTTTATTAGAATTTTTTTTCTATAATTGAACTTTTAACTTTGAAATAGACATTTTGAGATGTTTTGTAGATCCACATGCAGTTGTAAAAAGAGATACCACCGGCCTTAACCAGCTTCCCCTCAGTGAGACACCTCGCAAAACCATAATCCAATATCACAACTTGGATATTGACATTGACCCAGTTCAGATGCAGAAGAGATCTGTCACCAGTGAGACCCTGCGTGTTATTCCTTTCTTTGCCACCCCCTCCCCTCCTCCAGGCAGCCCTTGCTTGACCCTGGAATCCACTCCTTTCTCTGACTCTGTACTTTGTCATTTCTAAAGTGTCGCACACGTGGATTCATGTAGTCGATCTGAGATTGCATTTGTTCATGGGCACAATTCTCTGAAGACTCATCTGGGGAGCTGGGAATGTCTGTAGTTTATTCCTTTCTGACTACTATTCCATAGTATGGATGGGCTAGGGTGATTTAACCACCCAGCTACTGAAGGGCATCTGAGTGGTTTCCAGTTTATAGCTGTTAGGAATAAAATTGCCATAAACATTCACACGCATGGTGTCCATGTGATCATGTTTTCACGTGTGTGGGAAAAATGAGCAGATGTACAATTGCTGGGCAATCTCCCATCATTACCTTTAGCTCCTTGCTAAAATGTCACCTCAGTGAGATCTCTGTGACCATCTTGTTAAAATTGTAATCCCATCACTTACTGGCAGCTTGGATTCCTCATGTCTTGCCCTTTTTTTTTTTTTTCCTTTTTTTTTCTCTAGTATTTATTATTGTCTAACATGCTCTATGGTTTGCCTGTTTGTTATTTTTATAGTCTGTCTTCCCCCAAGTAAAACGTAAGGTCAATGAAGGCAGAGATTGTTGTGTGCCTAAAACAACACTTAGGACATAGTAGGTGCTCAACAAATACTTGTTCAGTAAATAAATGAATGTCATGTATTGTGCTAAATGTTTTGTGTTCATTAATTCATTTAATGACCACAACTGTGAGGTATGTGCTATTATTATTATTATTTTTTTTAACTTTTTTAATGTTTATTTTTGAGAGAGAGAGAGCGTGAACGGGGGAGGGACAGAGAGAGAGAGAGGGAGACAGAGAATCTGAAGCAGGCTCCAGGCTCAGAGCTGTCAGTACAGAGCCCGATTTGGGGCTTGAACTCACCAACTATGAGATCATGACCTGAGTCAGTTGGGCACTCAACTGACTGAGCCAGCCAGGCGCCCTGTGCATGTGCTATTATTATTTCCATTTCATGCACGAGGAAACCGAGGCCCAGAAAGGTTAAGGAATTTGCTCAAGGTCATATTGTTAGAAAGTGGTAGGGCTACAATTTGAAGTAGGCACTCTGGCTCCCAATCCAGATGGAGGTGCAGAGAATTGAGGTGTCTTGGCAAAGGCGAGATGAGAGTTGAGTAACGCTGGGCACCTCGGGCTTTATTGCTATAAATCGCTCAAGCTTTTATAACTTCAGTCACTGCAGGTTTACACGAATCACTGGGTGTGCCTGGTACCAGATTGCTGATCACGAGAAATGAAAACCTTCCGATGTTAATGATCTTGATAGCGATCTTATGTTTTGCATTTTTGCGTGGATCGGTATTTTGGTTTTCAAAAACCCCGCCTTTGCTTTCAAGGGGACGGGATCTAGAGAAACTTCCCGTAGGAATCCTTTCTACTGAAGCAGCTTTGACCATTGCCTTCCTCAGACGACATGGTCAAGCCTAACACTTCTCCCCAGATTTTGAAACAGACCTGGGGTCAAATATCTAACCAAGTATTGCATCAGTTTCAACAAGTTTGGGGCAGGAGGTTCTTTGAAGAAAAATCATTTCCATTTTGTAAGAGGTTTTTTTTTTCCCCTGTAAGGCAGTGAATATTATATCAAGGCACAGACCTCCTCATAAAAAATGAAGAATTTCTTGTTTTAAATAAATTTTTAAAAAAGTTTATTCATTTTGAGAGTGGCAGGGAGGGTGTGAACGGAGGAGAGACAGGGAGAGAGAGAGAATCCCAAGCAGGCTCTGTGCTATCAGCACAGAGCCTGACACGGGGCTCAAACCCACGAACCATGAGATCGTGCCCTGAGCTGAAATCAAGAGTTGGATGCTCAACCGGCTGAGCCCCCCAGGCGCCCCAAGAATTTCTTTGAGAGTGTGTGGTGAACACATTCAGTCTTGAGATGACTTCTTTGGCAAATTTCTTGCTATAAATCTATAAATCTATCAATCAATCAATCAATCAATAAATGTATAAGCGAATGCCAATTCCTTAGGCTGTGGTAAGATGGGTTTTCAGAAAAAATTGATTTCTGTAGTTGTTTGAAGACATCGGTGTCCATATTTCAGTGCTTCAGAGGTACATGGATTGTATGAACTTGTTAGTAATCCTGCAGTAAGCTGATAGTGGTTGAGTTTGTATACATGTGCTAGAGACTGTTCTTTTTTTTTCTTTATGTTTATTTTTGAGAGAGAAAGAGACAGAGCATGAGTTGGGGGAGAG
The DNA here is from genome assembly GCF_022837055.1 of Prionailurus viverrinus. Classification (NCBI taxonomy): domain Eukaryota; kingdom Metazoa; phylum Chordata; class Mammalia; order Carnivora; family Felidae; genus Prionailurus; species Prionailurus viverrinus. Next base: position 6,609,405 of record NC_062563.1, read on the forward strand.
GCAGGGAGGGAGGGAGACACAGAATCTGAAGTAGACTCCAGGCTCCCAGCTGTCAGCACAGAGCCCCATGCGGGTCTGGAACCCATGAACTGTGAGATCGTGACCTGAGCTGAATTCGGATGCTTAACCGACCACCCGAGAGCCCCAGAGACTGTTTATATATATATATATACACACACACACACACACACACACACACACACACACACACACATATATTTTTCATGTAATAATCAGAACAGCTCTATGATGAAGGTGCTGTTCTTTTTTTGTTTTTAATCTTTTTTATTTATTTTTGAGAGAGAGAGAGAGAGCAAGCATGAGCGGGGAGGGGCAGAGAGAGAGGGAGACACAAAATCCGAAGCAGGTTCCAGGTTCTGAGCTGTCAGCACAGAGCCCGATGCGGGGCTCGAACTCACAAACTGCGAGATCATGACATGAGCCGAAGTCGGTCGCTTAACTGACAGAGCCACCCAGGCGCCCCCACACATTCTTTATCTCAAAATAGCTTTGCAAACCGTGAGAAAGAAGAAAAAACATGGAAAAACAGGAACGGTGGCTAAGGTCACAAAGCATGCCCTACTTCTATAAAAGAAAACTGTAAAAGCACAATGTTCTCTCATTTCTTCTCTTTTTTTTCTTCTTTCTCATGGTTTGCAAAGTTATTTTAAGATAATGTGTGGGGATGCCTGGGTGGTTTGGTCGGTTAAGCGTTCGACTTGGGCTCAGGTCATGATCTTATGCTTCGTGAGTTCGAGCCCCACGTTGGGCTCTGTGCTGACAGCGTGGAGCCTGGACCTGCTTTGGATTCTGTGTCATCTTCTCTCTCTTCCCCTCCCCCACTTGTGCTCTGTCTCTCTCTCTCTGTCTCTGTCTCTCAAAAATAAATAAACATTGGGGCGCCTGGGTGGCGCAGTCGGTTAAGCATCTGACTTCAGCCAGGTCACGATCTCGCGGTCCTGGAGTTCGAGCCCCGCGTCAGGCTCTGGGCTGATGGCTCAGAGCCTGGAGCCTGTTTCCGATTCTGTGTCTCCCTCTCTCTCTGCCCCTCCCCCGTTCATGCTCTGTCTCTCTCTGTCCCAAAAAATAAAATAAACGTTGAAAAAAAAATTAAAAAAAAAATAAATAAACATTAAAAAAATAAAAAAAAAAAACGAGCAGTGTCAACCTTCCTCAAAGGTCTCTCTTTCTCACATGCACACACACACACACACACACACACACACACACACAGAGGGATGGGGATGTGGTGGGGCATTAGTTGTAGCTGTAATGTTTTATTTTTTATTTTTTTATTTTAGAGAGATATTGAGCAGGGGTGAGGGGCAGGGGGAAGAGAGAGAGAATCTTAAGCAGGCTCCTTGCTCACTGTGGAGCCTGACGTGGGGCTTGATCCCACAACCCTGAGATCATGACGTGAGCTAAAATCAAGAGTCCAATGCCCAACTGACCGAGCCCCCCCAGCACCCCTGAGGCTGTAATGTTTTATTAATGAAAAGAGTTGAAGCTAATATGGCACAGTATTAAATTTTGTCAAATTTGTGTGGCTGGTACACTATCTGTTATGTCATTTTTTTCATATAGAATGGATTTCATAATTACAAAATGTTCAAAAAGCAACCGTTCCTAACACCTAAGATTTTGGCTAGAACTGTTTCTGTGAGTTGAGTGGTTCTCAACTTTCTCTGTGTCTTATGGTACATGACTGATGCTAGCTCTGTGTCTGCGCCTCTCCCAGGAGTATCAGCAATTGTGGCGGGTGCTGGTTGGGATAGGTAGAGCTGTGCTGAGGCAACAAGCAACTACCAGACTTCAATGACTTAGCGCCATAGGAGGTGATCTCTCCCTGCACACGTCCAGTGTGACTGGATGGTGGCTTCTTCTAGTTGCTATTGACTCAGGCTGGGGGCCTTCGCTGTGTTGTAGGCACATCATCTGGAGGGTCATCCACCAGCCCTTGTGTGCTGTGGCTTCAAAGTGACACATGCCACTTTGCTCACAGTCCATTGGTCAGAACTAGTCACACTGCTCCAACCTACTGCCAGGGGGCTGGAAAATGTGAAAAAGCACATAGATATTTGGTGGGAATGAAGGTCTCTGCTACATCACAAAAACAAGGGAGCTGGGGCTTGGACTTTATTTTAGGGACTCTTGCTGCAATGTCAGTCCTCCTTGCCCCTTTTGAGGTAGCATTTAAAAATTAAAAAAAAATGTTTATTCATTTGAGAGAGAGAGAGAAAGAAAGAAAGGATCAGAAAGATAGGGAGATACAGAATCCAAAGCAGGCTTCAAGCTCTGAGCTGTCAGCATGGAGCCCAGCGTGGGGCTTAAACCCATGAACTGTGAAATCATGACCTGAGCTGAAGTCAGACCCTTAACAGACTGAGCCACCCAGGCACCCGTTGAGGTAGCAGTTTTGAATAGAGCTGAGGAGAGGACATGTTCTTGTAAGGAGAATCTTGCATCTGATGCAATTTGGGAAAACTTGTCAATCAGTCACAAACTTCAGAGCTATAACTTATGATCCACCCAACAACTGATCAAAACACAGTCATGGACTCTGCCTTAACCGTTGAGAACTGTTGAACTGTTGTACTGTGCTGCATGCATGAATTGTTTAAAGGGTAAAACCTACAAACTTTGATCCTGAGATGTGTTCATCTTTTATCCGTCCACCTACCCACCTATCCACCCATCCATGTATCCACCCATCCATCCACCCACCCACCTATCCATCCATCCTTCCATCTGCCCATCCATCCATTGATCCACCCCTCCCACCCACCCATCTACTCCTCCATCCACCCACCCACCTACTCATCTATCCACCCACCCACCCATCTATCCATCCACCCACCTACCCACCCCTCTATCCATCCATCCATCCATCCATCCATCCATCCATCCATCCATCCATCCACCCACCCACCCACCTACCCACCTACTCATCTATCCACCCACCCACCCATCTATCTATCCATCCATCCATCCACCTATCCACCCACCCACCCCTTTATCCATCCATTCATCTACCTGCCCATCCCTCTATCCACCCATCCATCCGTTCTTCACCTAGCCAGCCAGCCAGCCAGCCAGCCAGCCAGCCAGCCAGCCAGCCAGCCAGGAAATACCCATTGAATGTCTACTATGTGGCAGGCATTATGTTAGGCAAAGGAGATGTAGAAGTTAAAAAGACATTGTTCTTGTTCTCATGGAACTTGTAGTCTATTGGGGCAAAGGAAGATACTCTCACAAGCAGGTATGTAATAACATTTGTGGCAATTATTAAGGAAAAGAGATAGGAGTGGACTTTTTCCTCAATAGCTGCTTCTCCAAGTGCCATATCTATATTTTGATATTAATTTAATGATTTGGTATTAATTGTGATCTGAGAATTCCAAAAAGTGGGAGCTACCTTAATAATGAAGATTATTCTCTTGGACTATGGAAATTAGTGGTGTTTACCTTATTTTTTAAATTGAGCTATTGATTATATGATACATCTTTATTTGCAGATTGTACCTCACATATTAAGTAAACAGAAAAGTAAAGATTAAGTAAACAAAAGTTTCTTTGCAAATGCCATACAACATGAGGAATTTTGTTTTTTGTTTTTTGCTTTTTTTTGCTAGTTCCTCTGCAGTTTTCTCCTGGAACGTCTGTATTTCCTCCTCCCCCGCCTCACCAACTTCCAGACTTGGGAATAATTGGGAGGCCAGGAGGCCAGTGCTAGGCTTAGTTTCGTGTTCTACTTCATGACTGGGACATTAAGTAGAACACAAAATTTAAACCTGATCCAGACATTGGTATAAGCACTTTGAAAACCTTAACTCATTTATTCCTCACAAGGTGGGCACTATTATTATCCCTGTTTTACAAGAAGGGAAACAGAAACAGAGAGGCTAAGAACCTTTCCCAGGATCACAGAGCCAGACTACCTGCTTCCACTGAAATGCTTTTGGTTTGTGTCACAGTATTATCGTAGTGACTCCTTTGGGTTCCTGTACCCAGACCTGAACAGGAGCCTCCTTAGTGCCGAGCACCGTGCCTTGGAGGCTGTGAGCCCTTTGCGGGCAGGCAGGTGCCCGGTCTTACCCATCCTTATACCTGCGACGGCACTCAGCCCACGGTAGGTCCAAAGAAGTGTTTGTCAGACTCACAGGTGGTGACTCTTTGCTATCGGCCTTGGAGGAATTTTTCTCACAGGTCAGATTGCCTGCTCCCCCTACTTGCATATAAAGTTTAAGGTAACACCTTTTTAGAAAAGTGTGCGGCACCAAAAGCCCCTGGCATCGGCACCCCCTCCTCCAGCACGTGTCCCATTATTCTGGTGAGTCTAACCTGGAGGCTGATTGATTGATTGATTTCTGAAACACAGAAATTGTGTGATTAGGAGACATAATTGGAACTCTGCAGAGAGGGACATTGTGAAGCAGCATCCCAAGGGAGCAGGAGAACTTCTCCAAAGGGCTGAGCAGGTACAGGTACCCCAAACAGTCTGTCCTCTGACCCCTGGAACGCCTGGGGCTCGAAAACCAAATCACCATCCTTTCCAAAGCTTAAAGGCTCAATCCACTCTACACAATGCAGTGAAACTACCTCAAGGCTATAGACTGTTGAAATTAACTGATTAAAGGAATCCACATCACAATTTATGAACCACATTCTGATGGCGGAAATGAACACTGGCTGCGTGACTTAAGATGCCCTCCATTCAAGTGCAGAAACAGCTGTGTTAACCAGCAGAGCTTTGCTTTTAACGTCTGCATTTCGCTTAATGACCGTTGGACACATTCAGCCTGGTGCTGACCTCTGAATTATGACCAAGTCATAGGAATTGAGGCGCGGGGGTGGGGGGAATAGAATGACCTGTGGATGTTACAGGGGCAAATTAGGAAAGAATTCTTGAAAAAGATCCCAGCCAAAGAAACGTTCGCAGGCTGGCATTCGCAAAGAAATTATTTTGTTTGTTGAATCAAGTGTTTGTTACTTTAAAGAAGAAGAGAAGAGAAGGAAATGATTATTCACCATCGGCCAGAATTAGGGCTAGGCATTTGGACACGTACCCTTATCACAGGGAGATTTTATCTAGCTGGTTGGAGCAGAAAGGTTTCTTGAGTGGGGAAGGATCCAAGATGGGTTTTGTGAGGGGGTTAGGGTTTGGGGTTCAGTGGTGGGAGAGAGGGTCCATTGTGCTGGTAGGAGCTTTTACATGGGGAAGGAGAGGGTGCAGGGAGACAGCGACAGAAGCCTGGAGACCAATGTCTCTTGCCACTTCTCTGGCCGTTGTGTCGTGGATGATGGAATATTGCCCAGAGCAACGGTGGGGAAAGGGAAGACCACCATGCTTGTGTTTTCACAGCATGCCATTAGGAGCTGACATTATCCAAGTTACTTGGTTAAAATAGACACATCAGAAAATTCAGGGGCCAAAATGAATCATCCTCACTCCGCCTTCCACCGCAATGAACACCTTGGCTGTTTTTTTCCATTAGTATTTTTCTGTTCCTCTGAAAGTACTAGGTGCTTTTATAAGACATTTGAGAAATAAAGTAAAGCAGAAAAAAACACCCCCAGTTGTACCACTGAAACGCAAACGCGCTTACATTTTGGTATATTTTCTTCCAAACGTAGATTCTTTGTTTTAACACAGGCAGAAACCATACTATATGGCCTATTTGGTGTCCTCGTTTTTCACTTATATTAGGTCATAAACATTTCCAACTTACCATACTTTAGAACCATTATTTTTAGAGGGAGGTAATACTCACCCAGTGTATGTATGAGAATTGACTTTCTTATTCCTTTCCCCACTCTGGGTAGATCAGTTGTCTTCTGTTTTTTCCCCTAAATATAACAGCTGTTACTAATATGACCTTTGTGCATTTTCTCTTAAACTCTTTCTTGGAATTTTGATTCCACTCATCAAGTGGCAGAATTAACAGCCAGAGAAAATGAGCAAATAGGAAGTCCGTTTAATAGAAAGAAGAGTTAACTGGGATTGAGATGGCCAGGCTCCGAAAAACATCCAGTATATGTATTCGGTGTTTTTCATTTCTCCTTCCAAGTCCCCGTCCCATCCGTATCCACCTTGCTTCCTACCCCTGGATGCACATCTGCATCAACGGGCTTCCTTCCCTCTGGCTTCAGGTTGGTTTGACAAATGGGAATCCACAGCGGGGAACTGGAGGAGGGGATGAGAGTGAGGAATGAGGTCAGTGTGAGTGTCTGTTCCCCTGGCCCATTCCCTGCAGGTTTGATTTGGGATGGCTGCATTCTTCGGCTAAAGAATATGGCTCCAGGTAGGCACTGGGCAGCGCTCTCCACGTGGAGCTCTCCTTCCAGGTGTGATAACTGTTCTCTCCTCATCATTCTTCAGCCCTAAAGGTGTATCTGTGCATTCTCTCTAGAGCTGGGGCATTTCCTATCCTTTGTGATTTCCCTCACCTTCGCACATGGAGTTTTTTATTACTGCTTCTAGAAATCACCCAACTCAAGTGTGCCTGGATGCTGATGGATATGATAGCCTTATCTTTAGTTTTGGTGGAAATTCTCAAAACTCTCAAATTCTTAAAGTTATAACTTTAAGAATAATAAAGCCTTATATAAGAATAATAAAGAATAATAATAAGAATGAAGAATAAAGAATAAAATAATAAGAATTAATAAAGCCTTATAACTTTATTAATGGGATGACTTTCTTTTGTGACATTTCAATATTTTATTTTTTTTTTCTTTGCAGCTGCACTCATTGAAAGCTAGTACTGACTGAGCAAGCAATAGGTTTCAGAGGAAGCTTCTCTCTTGCAGTCACTTAATTAGAAAAGAATGTCATTTTTTTTTTCTTCATAGCCAGCCAGCTCCAGTGGAAATAACTTTTCCCCGTCTTTGTATTTGGATGAAAGAATTAGCAGAACTCCTCGGGGAAGAGAATGTTGCCTCTTTCCATGACCAGGGGAGGTTGTACTTGGCTGGGCCTTGGTAGTCATACCCACCCAATAAGAGCGGTTTCATTTATTATGTCTTTGCTTTGCCGATACTGTGCTAAGCCAGTCACAAATATTTATCTCAAATGAACCACACAGTGAGTTTGTGACCGCAGTGACATTATTATCCCCAATTTATAGCTCTTTAATGTTATTAGTAATAATCTAGACAATCTTCTGTATGGGCTCTCAGGATTCCTTCCCTGTCCCTAACGAGGCAGGAAGATCCTGAGCCTGGATTTGTCTTCTGGCTACGGTGATAGCTCCATGTGTCTTTCCACAAAGGTAGGGGTCTCTCCACTGTAGGAAGCTGTTTAGAATGTCTCCTTTGGAGAAAGTGTTCAGTTTTCTCCAGTCTGGTTTGATTCCCCCCCCCCCCCCCCCCCGCCCCATTCTTGGTCCTAAACAGAGAAGCTGGCTTTGCCTCCTTTTTCTTACTGCCACTTTCGCCCTTGTTGGAGACACAGACAGGCACCGTGGTGGTGGTGAAGACTGACAAGGTGGTACTTGCCCTCGTATCTTACATATGTATTTGTTGACTCAGAGGATAAGCCTGTGGCCTCATTGAACCAGATGGTCCCCGTCAACCTACGCCTTTGTTTCCCCCACTCAAGGCGACCATCTCCTTGAATGTCGTGTTACTGGTTAGCACTTCCTTTCTCTCTGTTTATGCAGCTTTATTGCATCTATATGTACTCTTAAGGAGTGTAGCTTTAATTTTAGTGGTTTTTAACTTCACAAAGGGGGTATCTGCCTTATGCGGTCTTTTTGGACTTTTCTCACTTACTTACGCCGCGCTTCGTGCACGTTACTTCAGATCACTGCAATGGATAGATTTTTACTTCCATCCAGTATCTCGGTATGTGAGTACACCATAGTCTGCCCATCTGCTGTCCAGTTGGTGGCCAGTTATTTGGGTTAGCTTCCAGGGTTTTGCTTTTGAGAACAGAGCTGGCTTCTGTATATTAATCTCCTATTCGGTTACCTTGATAACCACTCATCTCACATTTCAAAATCTCTGAAAACCTGAGTCTTGAACCGGTGTTTTAAGATTGCTCTCAGCCAGACAACAGGTGTGATGTGACTGTCCTTGTCTGAATGTGTGTGAACTTGGTCTTGACTGCTGATACAGCTGTCAACTGAGTGATGAGCATCGTTACCATAGGTCTGGTTGCCATTTAAAAATGTCTGCAAAACAATCACACCATAATTTGGCCTCGAAGTGAAAAGTTACTAGACCCACGGAAAGGGTTGGACACGACAGCAGGTGTAGACATTTCTTAGTAGTGGGGCAAATGTCTGCCATTGGAGCGATGAGTGTAACGCCATATCTTGTTGCAAAACAACGGATAAGGGCGTTAACGGACTTGAGAAAGGAAGATGGACTCAGCTGATGCTGTGTTTAGTTTTGTGACCAAGATATGCATGAAAGGTTTTGATTTGGGGTCTTCACACTTGCTCTTCTTCTGTGCAGATTGCTCTCTTCCCAGGTCACTGCATAGCTCCCTTCCCGATGTCCTTCACATCTGAACTCGTGGGTCACCTTCTCAGCCCGGTCTTCCCTGACCTCACTGTCTCAGATTGCGATGCATCTTCTCCCTATTCAGACCCTTCTCTACATGAGTCACCTTCTTGTCTCTTTTTACTATTGGATATAGGGTATATTTTATCTTTCTTGTTTATTATCTGTCCCCCACTAGGATTTTTGTCTGCGGCCCACTGCTTTATCTGAGGCACTGAGGTCAGAGCCTAGAACAGAAGAGCCAGTACCCTCCAAGATAGGAGCACTCGAGTTTCTTCCATGCCTGCTGAGGCAATTGGCCTTGGGAGGCTTATGGTCTGAGTATCAGAGACAACTTGTTGTAATGTTGTAAGTAATGTTGCTTCTGCCTGAGAAATACTGGTAGCTTCCCAGGTGGTCCTGGAAGGCTCCTTCCTGCCCTCCATCCTGTGGCTTCTGTATTGATTAGAACTAAGACTCCAAGCCCAGTAAAGCCCAGGATGTAAGGCCTTCCGGACTCTGTCTGCATGGGCATGTTTGCAGATACTGGGACCACGTGGGAAGGGACAGTATGGCTCTATTTTCTATCAGGACAGAGAACTGGAGTTTTACTGAGACATGGCCGATTTGGTTTTCAGCCCAAGACTGTATTGACTCTTTTTTTTTTTTAAGTTTATTTATTTATTTTGAGAGACTGAGAGTGAGAGGGAAAGAGGCAGAGAGAGAGGGGGAGAGAGGATCCCAAGGAGGCTTCTCAGTGTCAGCACAGAGCCTGGCACGAGGCTTGAACCCACAGACCGTGAGATCATGACCCAAGCCGCAGTCAAGAGTCAGACACTTAACCCGCTGAGCCACGCAGGTGCCCCAAGACCATGTTGACTCCTACCTGTGGGTGGCGGCTGTGGGCTTGACGATTGGCCCCAGAACTGTAGCGGCTTTGCCTCCCTGGGACACAGGTTGGTCTGTCGTGTTCGTTCTCTGGGTGAATTAGAGCAATTGCCGAGACTCTTTCCCTGGCTTATTGATTGAGTCGCTCTGCTTCCCTTGTGCTGCCTTCCCAGGGCTTCTGAGGATGAGAGGGTCTTTTTATTAATAAAATGAGCCTCTTGCACAGAGAAGCAGCAGGCAGAGCAGTGGATTTTCTCCTACTTAAATCCTCGAAGCAAACCGAATGAAGGTGGTTTTAAAAGAGTTCGGGGGCAGACTCTGCAGAGAACGTCACAAATGGAACCGAGATGCTGCAGAGAGTGTCTGCAACCATGTGGAGACATTTTCTGGCTTCTCTTCTGGGGGAGGGAGGGTGGGGCATCGATCCCCTAGTTCTTCCCCCCACCCTGCATGCCTTCCTAACTCTCCAGCCCGATGCCGGAGTAAGCGCCCGTCTCTGCAACAGAGGGCTCTGCAACAGCTGGGACCTCTGAATTCCTGGGAGAAACGTGCCCTCAAAAGCTCAATAATCTGTACACCTGCCACTCAGTAATCAATAATCAAACACATCAGAGGGAAAGTGGCCCTGAAGATCAGTTGGCGGTGGCTTGGACAGCTGTGGGTTTTGTGAAGGGATGTTAGGCCATGTTTGGTTCATTGGACAAGAAAGGAACAGATTCACTTGTTTGGGGGTGGGTGGTGGTAGTTACGGACCTTGATTTTTTTTTTTTTTTTTTTTTTTGTAGGGAGGGTTTTTATTCCTTTTAAGGGGGTGTTTATTTATTTCTTTAAAATATTTTTAAAAGTTTATTTATTTAGTTATTTATTTTGAGAGGGGAGGAAAGGGCACAGAGAGACACGGAGAGAGAGAGAATCCCACTTAGGCTCTGCACTGCCAGCACAGAGCCTGATGTGGGGCTCGAACCCACGAACCAACTGTGAGATGATGACCTGAGCCAAAGTCAGATGTCCATCCGACTGAGCCACCCAGGTGTCCCGCCCCTAAGAGGGTGTTTCCCAGCTCAGAAACACCAGACAGGGTGCAAGGTGTAATACTTGAAAAATTGGAGTTGAGACTGGGAGGAAAGATTATTCTATTTGAGCCTCATAAAAATCCTGTAACATAGATACAAAAGGTATGTGGCCTTGACCCAGAAAATTAAGTAAGACCCAGAGGGGGGCACTGATGGCCATGGAGCATGTGCAGTAGCTGGCAAACATGCAATTTCCATTCAGGTCTCACTCTTGAGTTACAAGGGGGCAGACCGAGAGGCGCCGGAGTCTGGGCTCAGCCTTATTCTGTGCTTTGCCAACACTGGGGTGAAGATGCGGAAAGGTGTGCGGCTCTTTGCTTTAGGTCGAGTTGGAAAGCCAAGGCTGCCATGAGGAAATTCAAACAAATACAGCAGCTAAATAGTTTTGAAACCCAAGGCACAGTTCACGGTGGTGGGGATCAGTGAATGACACAGGCCGACAGCTTCTGTAGTTTCTTGCACGCATACCAGCCTAAAAGCATTTTTGAAAAACGGTGAATTCCCTTTATACACCCTGAGGTTGACATTCAGATTTTTCTTGGGAAGTTTAATTGGTTGTGAAGAATATTACTTTTGGCATATTATGAATGTTTTTATTTTTTTTAAATTTTTTTTTTTGTGACAGAGACAGAACATGAACAGGGGAGGGGCAGAGAGAGAAGGAGACACAGAATCCGAAGCAGGCTCCAGGCTCCGAGCCATCCGCCCAGAGCCCGACGCGGGGCTCGAACTCACGGACCGTGAGATCATGACCTGAGCCGAAGTCGGACGCTCAACCGACTGAGCCCCCCAGGCGCCCCTGGATGTTTATGTTTTACAATAGAAATTTTACATGTTAAAAACATTGTATCCAGCGGAATCTAAATGCCATAACGAGTTGATAGCTGCCATTATTCATTTAGGAATGGGTGGAAAAAAATTCCGTAAATTTCCCATTGGCCTCCCTTTTTCCTTGAGTTTACAATTTTTTTTTATTTCCACAGAGAATTTTATTCTAATGACATATATTTTTATGCTTTAAAAACTTTTATTGATCTTTTTAGCATGGTTCTCTGTAGGCAAACATAATATCCATTGAAGCCAAAAACATGGCTTCTTGGCCCTCTAAGGCTGTTAGGACTTAAAGAAAGTCTTCTAGATTGAATTTGCAATTTAACTATTATTAATATAATTGGTCCACATCACAGAAATTCTTATAAAATATGAGAAGTAATTATTGAGCGTAAAAAGTAACATTGGACAGCGTCTCTTAGGAAGATGGATAGAGCTTTTTAGAAAGGCTGTCCAAAAGAAGGACTTATTACCATAATGATGCCGGGTTCAGCATTAATTCTGTTCTTAGTTTTCATTTTTTTATAGATGTAAGTTCTGAGAAACCTTGCTCACACGTGAATAAATTGATGGGAATAAGAGAGGTTTGCCACAGCAGCGTCACTCAATTATTTAAACTCTTGAGTTGTGTGCCAAAAATCACACGGCAGTTTGTCAGGAAATGTATTTTTGATTATCTGTGAGCTGACAACCCAGTTAAGTCCCGCTGTAATACTGTCGCAAGCTAAGAATTGGAAGCCGCTGGACTCATGGGGGGCTCTGACCCTGACACTAAGGGGCCTTCACTTTCTCAACACTTAACTTCCTTTTCTGATGATCCTTTGTGTGGTGCCCCCAGAGTGCTTGGACTTGGGGACGATGTAGGACATTCAGGGCGACGGGAGGCCGGCTTCCCTTCTGTAAAGTGGGGTGGACGGGGGTGGGGGGAGGGCGGGTGAGCGAGGCGCTGGGAGCATCTCTGGGCACCAAGAACGTACTCAGCTCAGATTTAGAAAGAGAGCACAGATGAACTTGGAGAATCTGGAGGTGGATGGCTTTGCAGCCATCCGTGAGGCTGATCGCAGAGCTTCTGACGTGCTCACGGCCTAGCGTGCTCGCCGACACAGAGCACGTGAGCTCAGGGCTGCGCGGGTCACAGGCAGTGGGGGGCCCGGGGCAGGTTGGCTGAGGGGCTGAGGTCGCCTGGCCTCGCGGAGACCCGTGTGAAAGGGATGCGGTTTAGACAGAGGGAGGGGAGAAGGTGTCACATTATCAGTTAACAGTGAGGGTTTTGGAGTTTGTGCTCATTTCAGATCTTGGCCCTGCCCAGCGGGCGCAGAATCTTGGGAGCTCTTTACCTACGTCAGCCTCCGTTTGTCATGTGCGGCGTGGCGATGATAACAGCACTTCGAGCTTTCCACTCCTGGCAAGGCCTCCCCTCCCGAAAAAGACGAAGCGTCTGTAGGTTGGGAGTGTGCTTAGCTGAGGAAGCCAGGAGGCAGCCCAGCGGGGGAGCCAGAGGTTGTTGGCGATCAGTCTGCTCCTCCTATTCCCACTCCTGCTCCAGAGCAAATTACGGTCCTTGGCAGAAAATGAAACTTACTTCAAACTTGTTCTTCCCACAATTACTTGCATAGACTGTTGCTTTACAAGTGTTTACAAGGAAAACAATTCCTTTCCATTTCAGTTGCTGGGTGGGTGTGTTTGTCAAGCTGGGAGGATCAGGGCACGTTTTACGTCACAATTTGTTACCTTAACTTATAACTTCAATATTGAGACTTCGGACGTGCGTGCATGGTCTTCAAGAAGTAGCAGAGGTGGGCAGGTTCTGTTAAAATATGTCATTCCCAAACGGTGGCTCTTCCTCTCGAAGGTGGCCAGTCAGTTACCACAGTCCCAGGAAGCGTAGGCCAGACCCGGCAGGGTCTCAGCCTCGATCCCACACAGCAACCACCCGGACGGCTGTATTAAACACTGATGACTGGCTCCCACCTAATAGGTTCTGAGTCATTGGTCCGGGGTGAGGCTGGGGCACCCCGATATTTATGAGCTGCCCAGGTTATGACAATATGTAGTCAGGGCTGAGAACCCGTGGGGCTAGAAGAACGCTCGGTTTCAGGTAAGCCGAGTAAAGGTTTACTTCTTTTGGGTGGGTTGTGTTATGCCTGGTGAGAAAAACAGGGCTAGTCGATTCTCTCGGGACTTGGACTTTCTGACCCATTGCAATTGCCTTTAGCCAGTTGCCGACTAGTGATGTTGCTAGGTGTTAATAGAGCCCTCTGTCCGTTGGTTTGACCCCCTCTGTGATGGACATAATAACGCTTTCTTTCAGAATTTTCCTGGGGATTAATAGATTTGTGAAATGTTTAGAACAGTTGCTGGCATTGACAAAGAGCTACAGAGGTGCTTTCTAAATAAAAGCTAATTTGTTCCAAATGCACTCAACATGACTCATTTCTTTTGTGGACAGCCTGTCAGCGATAGATCCCCAGGTCCTTGATTCCTGGGCCCCGGCTTCTTTGGCAAACTTCTTCAGCAAAGGTACACAAAATGGCTTGATTTGTTTCTGGACGTTTATCCATGAGAAACAAACGTGTGGCACAGCTGAGTCTCTACCGTCTCAGTGATGACGAATGTCAGGGGAGCAGCCAAGAGCAGAACAACATATAATTAGCCAGATAGGCAACGCGGTAGGGTTTAACATTGGCTTTTAGAGAGCTTTTATTTTCCTTGACTACTGGCCAACCTATTTTATTGTATTTATTTACTTATCTTTGGCCAACCTATTTTAAACTACTACTTTTTGAGTCTGTTGTTTTGGGTGGTGATGATGGGGTTGAAATATCCAGAATAACCCAGAGAATGTCCGTGTCAACATGAGGGAGGCTGTGTCTCCTGAGGTCCAGGCGGGCCGGCTTCACGGGCAGTTAGTTGTTCTGTCTGAGGTCATGTTCTCGGAGGGGCCCTGAGCTTGGTCAAAATGCCCTGCTGTCACCACCTTGAAATTCTTAACTGTTTTTGTTTTTTTTTTTAAAGTTTATTTTTGTTTATCTCGAGAGAGGGAAAGAATGGGGGAAGGGGGGGGGGAGAGAGAGAGAGAGAGAGAGAGAGAGAGAGAGAAAGAGAAAAAGAATTCCAAGTAGGCTCCCCATGGTCAGTTGGAGCCTGTTGAGATCGTGACCTGAGCCGAAATCAAGAGTAGGACGCTTAACCGACTGAGCCACCTAGGCGCCCCTCTTAACAATTTGTCTTTGAACTTAGGTTTTGTAAGTGAAGTCTGACTGGACAGCGACGTGTCTGTATGAGTGGAGGAGACACGTGTGTGTATCTGCTGTGGGTCCTGTCTGCCTCATGGGCACATAGGTTTCATGATGCCCGTGAGCACAGGATTCCAGGGGACACACTGCACACGGGCCTCAGCAAGACTCCAAGGGGGACAGGATAAGCACCTTACATCTATGGCTGAATCAGCAGGGACACTGATAGCCTTGAGAGGCTAATTCTTGTCTTCAAACCAGAGCCTGCTTTGAAGGCAGAAAGAAGGCGATGTTGTTCTAAGAAGCACAAATGACCGTGGGACTCTATCGTATCTTTTTTCACTTCCCTGTGTGAGCAAACCATTTGTGCTGAAAATGATGCACTAGAAGGAACGAGGAGGGCAGGGGCACCCCAGAGTTCCTTTTTCTTTCAGTCCTCCTGCCTTGTCAATAGCCAAAGGTAGACAGATACCAAAAAGTGAGCTAAAGACGGTTAAACTAGTTTTGTGCGGCATTTCTCCTGCTCTGGTAGGAATGAAATGCATGTGTACATGTGAGCTACAAAATACAAATTGTGTCATTTTGGTAATTCTGCAGAGGAGTTAAATTGCATTTAAACTGGCATTGCATAGGGGCGCCTGGATAGCTCGGTCGGTTAAGTGTCTGACTTCGGCTCAGGTCATGATCTTGCAGTTCATGAGTTCGAGCCCCGCGACGGGCTCTGTGCTGACAGCTCAGAGCCTGGAGCCTACTTTGAATTCTGTGTCTCCCTCTCTCTCTGCCCCTACCCCAGTCATTCTCTGTCTCTCTCTCTCTCTCTTTCAAAAATAAATAAACATTAAAAAATTTTTAAACTGACATTGCCATAAAGTAAAGATCAGCAGTAAAATTCATGCTCACCATTTAAAACTTAGGTTTTCTCTGGGATGTTACATAGCAAATAAAAGATACCATGATCAGTTGAGGGACTGCAGAATAAAGGGAAAGCTTTATATTTTAGTCCCTTCATATTTAGTCCCCAGCATTCCCCCCCACCCCCATCTTTTGACCAAGACATCTCATGTTTTCATTTTACACTGGCCCCTGCAGATTAGGGAGGCTAGACTATGTCAGTGATGGGGGGCGGGGGGGGGGGGAGTCATTCTGCACTGGTTCAAAATTGTTAAACTTCTCTTAAGCAGCTGTGCAAACAGATTTTTCAGTCTCTTACAGTGAACATCTTCTGCTTTCTCAGCATCTATTTGTTCATTTTTCAGATTTCTTTTGGCAATCCTCCCTCCCTGCTTCTCCCACGGGGTAGGGCCATGCCTGCAGCTCAAAGCGGGAGCAGGACCAGGGGTGAGGTCAGTCACCAGGACATAATCTCTTGGCCTTAGTGATTGGTTCAGGGATGGGCATGTGACCCAAATCAGAGCCAATGGAATGCAAGGAGCCTCAGGAAGGCTGCTTGAGAAAGAGATTCTCATTCCTATTTGAACCTGGAAGCAAGTTCCAGGCTGCTGCTGTCTTGCCACCGTGTGCAGCCTGAGAAAGAAGCCAGTCTGGCTTCTTGGAGAGAAACCAAGTTTTTGTGACAATGTCTGAATTATTATAAAATGGAGCCTGAAGCCACATCTACCCTTTTTTGTTACACAAGCAATAAAATCTCTTTGTTTTTACCTAGTTTTAAAAAATGTTTCAAGTTTATTTATTTTGAGAGATAGAGAGAGGGGGGAACAGAGAGAGAAAATGTAAATGAGTGGGGGAGGGGCAGAGAGAGAGGGAGAGGGAGAATCTCAAACAGGCTCTGTGCTCACTGTGGAGCCCAACGTGGGGCTCCATCTCATGACCGTGAGATCACAACCTGAGCTGAAATCAAGTATTGGATGCTTAACCACCCAGGCGCCCCTTAGCTAGTTTTTTCTTGTCACTCATAACCAAAAAGAATCTGGATAAATAACATGTGTTAGATTATGGCGTTAACGTTCTCTTTGAATTTCTGTAGCTTGTACAAATAAGACAATAATGGTGATGTAGCAGGATAATTTTTTTTTGAGATATTAAATTTATAATTTTTTTTCTCTTTGTTTTTCCCATTCAGGTAGGGGGAAGGTTTTAGGTTTTCCTTATTTGGGGGAGTCTTCCGGTACTGCAGGAAGCAGGCATTGTATGAAGAACATCTTGCTCTCCCAATTTCTTTCTTTTCTTTCTTTCTCTTCTTTCTTTTCTTTCTCTCTTTCTTTCTTCCTCTTTTCTCTTCTCCTCTCCCCTCCCCTCTCCCCTCCCCTCCCCTCCCCTCCCCTCCCCTCCCCTCCCCTCCCCTCCCCTCCCCTCCCCTCCCCTCCCCTCCCCTCCCCTCCCCTCCCCTCCCCTCCCCTCCCCTCCCCTCCCCTCCCCTCCCCTCCCCTCCCCTCCCCTCCTCTCTTCTCTTCTCTTCTCTTCTCTTCTCTTCTCTTCTCTTCTCTTCTCTTCTCTTCTCTTCTCTTCTTTTCTTTTCTTTTCTTTTCTTTTCTTTTCTTTTCTTTTCTTTTCTTTTCTTTTCTTTTCTTTTCTTTTCTTTCTCAAAGCCTCAGTTAGCCCAGGGTCACAAACTGGCCTTCATAGGGCCCATGTTGGCCTGAAAGGCATTTTTAGGGGAACCTCTATAGCATTTTAAAGATTGGACAATTTCATCTAAGCATCTGGATTTCTGAAATCTCCAGGAAATCTGGTCCTGAAATTCTTGTATGACAGCTTTGAGCTGGTGCTGAGGAGCAGGTCTCCCCTTTGCTTCATCCCCTGCTGATTTCACTCACTTATGTGCTCTCCTGGGCCCTGAAGCCATTTTACTTGGTGGCTGTTGACTGAAGCCCACTGGAGAAGAATGAGTTGGAGGAGAGTAGGGACACTGATGGGAGAAGTTTTAAAGGAGATGAAAAGATTTACGCAGATTTAAGAAGAAATTCCACAGGCTGAGGCAGGAGAAGGGAAGCCTTTGTTTTCAATGGGATCCTGAGCAGGATCCTGAGCCTTGCTCTTTGGAAACACTCCGAAGGTCTTAGAGATGATGGCCGCCTTTACTCCAGGGGGAGTGCATCCTAGGCAGGGGCAGTGGGCATCCCAGAGATGCCTGGTGCTGCACTTGGTGTGGAACAGGCAGAGCGAGTAAAGCTGAGGGCAGGAGCTGTCTTTCTGCAGCTGCTGTAGACAGCCAGCCAGATGCAGCAGCTTCCCAGTTGGGGCATGGCCCTAAAGGAGCAGGCAATGGTGGTTAATGGTTGTGATTTTAGCAAAACACTAGGAATGATCAGGGCTGAATTTTGTAGCCATCCAACAGAATGAGGGCTTGGACTCAAAAAATCAGTTGATGACAAATAAAAGAGATCTGATGCGTTCTGCATATCTGAGTTTTTGGAGGGCAGGCATCTCCTTTCAGACTCAGGCTTGAGCATCAGACGGACTTGTGTTGAGATCTCAGTTCTTCCAGTAACAAGCTCTCTAGTGTGGGCTCGTTTCTAGTCTTTCTGTGACCGGTCTTTTCGTTGGTCATCTGGTGCTTGTAACACCTGGCTTGTGGGAATCCTGACGCTTAACTGACCCAACAAAGCTGAACGCACTTAGCACAGGGTCCAGCACATGGACACTCCATAGACAGGACCACTTTCCTTCTAGTCCTTATGCGTGTATGTATTTTTATGTTTTTAATTTTTAGAAATAAAAATTGCCTATGTTTAAAGTATATGTGATATTTTGATGGATGGTAGGTATCATGAAACAATGACTGTAGTCAAGGTCATACATATCCATCACCTCACAGTTACTTTTTTTTTTTTTTTTTGGTGTTGAAAGCACATTAGATCTGCTCCCAGAATAGTTCAAGTATACGATACAGTATTATTACCTGTAGTCACCATGCTGTGTTGTATCTCTAGAACTTCTCTCAATGTAAGTGAAACTTTGTGCCCTTTGAGTAACAGCCCCTCATTTCCCCCAAACCCCAGCCCCTGGCTGCCCCCATCCTGGTCTCTGCCCCCATGAATTTGGCTCTTTTAGATTGCATGGATCAGTGCGATCATGCAGAATTTGCCTTTCTGTGTCTGCTTTAGTTCACTTAGCATAATAATGCCCTCAAAGTCCGTCTGTGTTGTTGCAAATGGTAGGATTTTCTTTTCTAAGGCTGAATAATACTCCATTGCCAAGTACACGTTTTTGTGAAGCAGTTATCTCAGTTACGTCTTCTTGCGCTTTGCACTTTGTCATTTCGTGTATGAATTTTTCAGTGTTGTTGCAGTGTTTACAGCTGTTGCAGTGAATATTGGCATCATCCTTCTCTGAATGGAAAGAATAATAATAACCAGAGTGATCCAATTAGTCCTCAGTCATAAGCATTGTGCTGGTCACTTTGAATATATCATCTTGATCTTTAAAATTCTGTGGGCTCATTTTCATTGCGTTTATTTCTGGGATTACTGTCCTTGATGGCATTTAGAAGGCATACTTTTCCATCTCTGGCTCCTCTCCCCTTGGCAGGCAACAGCATCTAGCTAGAATTTAGTAACCATGCTCATTCTTATTATATTTATTTTTGGATTTACTGTCTTCTCGCGCGATTTATACGGGCAGGCGTTTCCACGACTCAACCCCTGTCTGGCCTCCTGCTGGAGACGCAGGGGGATTGCGTTCTGCTGTCCTCTTGCAGTCAGGCATGGTCATGTGACCTGCTTTGGCCAATGAAATGTGAGCAGAAGGCACCCTTGAGACTTCAGTGGGAAAGCACTCAGCAGCGCCTGCTCCGCCCTCCAGCTGGGGACCTTAGAGTCACATGTTAATTTGGCGGGTGTTAGGTGGTCGAAGCCTGGAAGTTCTGGGTCTACAGGGCACTGCGGGACCGGAGAGGGTGGCCTGGGGTCAGGCACGAAGTGAATTTCTAGTGTGTCGGGGCGCTGAGAATTTGGAATGGCTGGTTTCTGCCGCAAAACTCAGCCCATCCTGACCAATGCAGCAGGTGGCAGTGGTTTTGCAGTTCTAGGAATGGATATCCATTTCCCATTGAAAAAAAAAAAAAAAAAAGAATTCAGTTTAAAAAGATACACTCTTAAAAATGTTGACTCGATTTCAAGACCGGTTGTAAGTTGATCTGGCAGTCACCACGAAGATGATACAAAGACCACTAAAATTTGGGAAAGGCAGGCTTAATGGAAAACAGCAGAAAGTATGGAGTGCCCAAAGAAGTCTTGGCTTGAGGGGAGACAGGGTTGTCTTCATCTCGTTTTTGTACATTGTGCTTAAGCTGGATATGGGTTTGGGGGAGGCCGTTGGGAAAAGCAGTGACAGGGAGGAAAGTGGCTGAGTGCAGCTAAAAGTTTGAGGAGGGAGTAGAAGCTTCTGGTGAAGTCTGACGGGATGCGATTTTATTGAAAATACCGAGAAGGGTTAGATGGATGAGCATAGATATAAATAGGGCTCTCTTGGCAAATGCTTTCAGCCAGACATCCACTGGGCTTTTCTACTATCCTTATAAAATTGTGCTCGATGTGGTTTGTTACCTACACTTGGATGCAGGAGAGCGCCATTCTTTAAAATGGCAGCCTCAGCATCTCAGAATCCAGGAAGGGCCTCGTGTGCCTGGCTGCTGGGACCGAGCCCAGCCGTGGTGACAGAGGTAAACCTGTTTAATCGGAGAGCAAGGATTTATCCGAACGTTCTGGATGTGGGCAGCGTGGGACGATATTCAACAAAGTGACCCGTGAGGGTTTCTGCTCTTTTCATCCCCCTCACCCAGTTACTGTTTTGAGTGATTCATTGCTGCTTGTGCAAGTTTTAGCCAAGCTGCCTTAGGTAATTTTTACATAATATTTATAAAACCTTCCTGTAATTGTGACTCATGGTCATACTTCTACTCAGAATTGTGTTAAAAGCTGAGCATTTCAGGGAGAAAAATGTCTGAGCCATGTGGAAGGCTTTCAGAGAATTCAGTTAAGGGAGACAGGAGAGTCAAGGCCATTACTTCTTGCAAATGCCCTTAGTCACTGACACCCCAGTGACACAGATGCTGATTATATTTCTTTTATATTTCCTCCTTTTTTTTTTTTTTTTTGGTATGAAAAATCAGTAACATATGCATGTCTGTCAAAATATTCAGATACTACCCAAACAGACAAAGCAGAAGGAAGAGGTTTTCTTGTCTCCTTCACTTTGCAGATGTGATGACTCTTAACTCTTTAGTGTGTGTCCTTTTATGCCTGTCTGTATGAACACTTATAATTTTTATCATTATATTTTATATTACAATATATTTTTATTATTATTTTTATTAGCTGATTACAACTATGTTTTCCCTAAAGTAACACATAGTCCATATGGAAAATACCCAGAAGCATTAAAAAAAAACCCAAAAAAACACCTATCCCCAACTTTTTTTTTTCAGCTCTTTCACTTATGTGAAATTTTGAGTAGGATCATAAAATGGCTCTGTGGACTGTAACACTTTTATTACCGTTTTTCAGATAAAACCATTTGGGCTTACCTCTCCCAAGGTCACATAGCCTACAAATGACCCAGCTGGGATTTGCACCCAAGTTTGTCTGATTTCATAGCCCATATCTTTGGTAACCATGCCATATTACTACCTTTATTCTTTTTCTTTTAATGTTTATTCATTTGAGAGAGAGAGAGAGAGAGAGAGAGAGAGAGAGAGAGAGAGAGAGAACACAAGCTGGGGAGGGGCAGACAGAGAGGGAGACAGAGGATCCAAAGCAGGCTCCACACTGCCAGCACAGAGCCCGATGTGGGGCTCGAACCCACAAACCGCGAGATCATGACCTGAACTGAAGTCGGATGCTTACCCGACTGAGTCACCCAGGCGCCCCATGTTACTACCTTTTTTATGTCAACAAACAGACCCACCCCATTAAAAAAATCTGCAGTGGGGGGCACCGGGGTGGTTCAGTCGGTTAAGCATTCGTCTTTGGCCTCAGGTCATGATCTCATGGGTTCATGAGTTCCAGCCCCATGTCAGGCTCTCTGCTGACAGCTCAGAGCCTGGAGCCTGCTTCGAACTCTGTGTTTGCCTCTCTCTCTGTCTCCCCCCACCCCCCCCCCTTTCAGAAATAAATAAACATTAAAAAATTTTTTAAAAATCTGCAGTGGTACAAGAAATGCAAATCAAACCCACAGTGAGCTATCACCTTAAGCCTGTTATAGTGCATGGCTATTATATGCGCATTTCAGGGAGAAAAATGTCTGAGTGATGTGTAAGGCTTTCAGAGAATTCAGTTAAGGGAGACAGGACAGTCAAGGCCGTTATAAAAATGTGTTGGCGAGGATGGGGGGAAGAAAGGGAACCCTTGTGCCCTGTTGGTGGGAATGTAAATTATGTAGCCATTATGGTGTAGCCATTATGGAAAACAGTATGGAGGTTCCGGAAAGAATGAAAAATAGAGCTACAGTATGATCCAACCATCCCACTTAAGGGTATTCAAAGGAATTGAAGTCACAATCTTGAAGAGCTATCTGAGCTCCTGTGTTCACCGCAGCCTTATTCACAGTAGCGAAGATGCGGAACCAATCTAAATGTCTGTGGATGATGGGTTGTCATTCAGCCTCGAAAAAGAAGGAGGACCTACCACTGTGGCCATAACGCGGATGGGCCCGGAGGACGTCACACTAAGTGAAGTAAACCCAACACGGAAAGGCAAACACTGTATCATCTGATTCATACGTGGAATCTACAATAGTCAAACCCACAGAAGCAGAGAGCAGAGTGGTGTGTTTGCCAGGGGCTGAGGGGAGAGGGGAACAGAGATGATGGTCCAAAGGTCCAAAGTCTCGGTTATACAGGATGAACAAGGCCTGGAGATCTAAGGTACGGCATGGTGTCTGTAGCTGCCAGTGTGTATTGCGTACTTCAACTTGCTGGAGGGTAGCTCTGATGTTCAGGGTTCCTGTCGCCCGCGTGCCCGCACACGCCCCACACACAGTAATAATGATAAAGGGGATGAGAAGGCACTGGGGAGGTGGTGGGTGTGCTTATGGACCTGGGGGTGGTGATGGTCTCACGGGCATATACTCATCCCCAAACTCATGGCGTTGTGTACATGAAGTACATACACCTTTTCACTTGTCAGTCATACCTCAAAAAGTGGTTTAAAAGATAAAATGAAAATCTCACTTGTCAGGGTACATGGGTGGCTCAGTCAGTTAAATGTCTGACCCTTGATTTCGGCTCAGATCATGATCTCACATTTCATGGGTTCGAGTCCCGCGTCGGGCTCTGTGCTGACGGCTCAGAGCCTGGAGCCTGCTTCGGATTCTGTCTCCCTCTCTGCTGCCCTCCCTCCCCTGCTCATACTCTGTCTCTCTGTCTCTCTCTCTCTCAAAAATAAATAAACATTTAAAAAATTAGGGTTAGTGTCTTACCCTCTGTGATTCATTTTGGGGGCTCGGGCAAGAGAAACTCAAATGTCCCCTTTATTTTTTTTAAATATTTATTTTTGAGAGAGAGAGAGAGAGATTGAGAATCTGAAGCAGGCTCTGAGCTGTCAGCACTGAGCCTGATGCGGGGCTCGAACTCGTGAACTGTGAGATCACGACTAGGCGCTCCACAGATGGCCCCTTTAAAACTTATTGTTTGCCGGGGCGCCTGGGTGGTGCAGTCGGTTAAGTGTCCGACTTCAGCCAGGTCACGATCTCGCGGTCCGTGAGTTCGAGCCCCGCGTCGGGCTCTGGGCTGATGGCTCGGAGCCTGGAGCCTGTTTCCGATTCTGTGTCTCCCTCTCTCTCTGCCCCTCCCCCGTTCATGCTCTGTCTCTCTCTGTCCCAAAAATAAATAAACGTTGAAAAAAAAAATTAAAACTTATTGTTTACCTAAGTACACACAAGCGTGAGGAGTTTTCATCCTCTGTCTCCTGGACCACTCTTACAGCTGCCCAGATGCTCTCTCTGCTTCTGCACGTGTTCCTCCTGTGGCCCATTCTCCCAGAGGTTCCTAACAAAATCTTCCATGGCTTCCTGTTGTTATGAGACTGTCAACTAAGTCACCTCTACCATCCACATGGCCCTGCCCAGTCTGGCCTCTGCCTGTCCTCCAGGCCCGCCTCCCTCCACACGTCCCCTTCCCCTAGTGCTCCAGCCCCACTGACGTCTTCTTCCTCCCACGCCCAAGGCCCTTCTCCCCTCAGCATCCTTGCACGGCTGGCACCTCCTCGTCTCTCTGGTCTTATCGCAAAAGCCACTTGTCCTGAATGGCCCTTCTCCGTCCCCCTTACTCATGTGGCACGTGGGAGCTTGCCTGTCTGCCTCAAGAGAGTCCATGATTAAATTTCCAAGAGGGTTGCAAACATAGTCCCTATTCAAAATAAAGTCATATAAAGTTACGATGAAGTAAGTTGCATTAAAAACAAAGGCGATCGGGGCGCCCAGGTGGCTCAGTCGGTTGAGCGGCCGACTTCAGCTCAGGTCACGATCTCCCGGTCCGTGAGTTCGAGCCCCACGTCGGGCTCTGGGCTGACGGCTCAGAGCCTGGAGCCTGTTTCAGATTCTGTGTCTCCCTCTTTCTGACCCTCCCCCGTTCATGCTCTGTCTCTCTCTGTCTCAAAAATAAATAAACGTTAAAAAAAAATTAAAAAAAAAACAAAACAAAGGCGATCAACAAGATTCCTTACTTCCTAGTCATCTTACTACATTTTAGTATTATCTGTGCTCTATGAGGTTTGGCAGTGCTTCTCCCTATTTGGCGGACCTCTCCTGTGATGGCAGACTGCTGCACATCTCCTCCCGAGTCCCGTGATGCCATGTTGGTAGCTTGAACTCAGCCGTGGTGCTGGTGGTTAAACGTGTATCAGCAGGCCACCGCCCTTGTCCCGGTCACTTTCAGTGGTATCCACTGGTTTATTTCCACCGTAACTGTTACCACAATTGATAGGGTCTTGTTATTTATTTGGTTGGGTAATATCCAGGAGAGCAGGGCCCTTCTTCGTCTTCTCTGCACTCTGCTCCTGTACCGAGCACAGCAATTGGTGTGGGTAGGTGCTCACGCAACTAGCTGCTTTGATGCAAGAACTGAGAGTTGTGTGGAACAAATGCTCCAGGCATTCGGAATGCATCGATCACTGGTGCCCAGTGCCTGATGCAGCCAGGACAGGATTCCTGCAGAAGGGGGGCCTTTTAGCCGAAAAGTTAGCTCTTGGTGAAGAAAGAGAAGGGAGTTGGGACGCCTGGCTGGCTCAGTAGGTCGAATATTGTGACTCTTGATCTTGGGGTTGAGAGCTGGAGCCCCATATAGAGGTCAGTAAAAAAATAGTTAAATGAACTTTTGAAAAAGAAAGCAAAGGAGTTGTTCATAGTCCACAGTCACCCCCAAGATGTCAGGGAAACTTGGGTTCTACCGGGAAACTCTGTCTGTCTGAAAATGTAGTTGGGTTTTCAAGGCAAACTTCATTTTTTTTTTTTTTTTTTTACTTCCTCCCTTGAGAGGAATTCATTGTGTTAAACAGAAGGATTTTCATCGTGCGTTAAAGCACAAATGCCAATAATTCTAAACAAATGCTTTTTAAAATACAGCCTTTTAATGCACCTGTTGGGCTGTGTTTTTCTTTTACAGCACATAAAAGACCTTGTCCATTTCATTTTAAATGTTAAGGCACTCCATGGGGGTTACTAAATGTGTCATTAACTTGCTCCTTACAGGGTCTGGAGCCAGGAATGTGGCACCTGCTAGATGTTTTTATCGGTGCTTATGAAAGAAAACATGTTAATAGCTGTTTTGACACATTAGCAGAGTGGAGGCATCTTTACCTTAAAACCAGAAAGTTACTCTCAGTTGCCTTGCCCAGTACTTTCACCCACAGAGGAGTGTGCCCGTGCCCCGCCGTGTGGGCAAACCGCGGGTCAGGATGCACAGGGCTCTAGAATCAGATCCTGACTCCAGCTTACTGTGTGGCCTGGGAAATGGACCTAGGCTCTCAGAGCCTCAGTTTCCTCACTACTGAAGGTGGGAAATGGCAGGTACCACGCAGTGGTGTGGGACTCGGTGACATAAGCGCTTAAAGTTTCCGACAAGGTGTCCAGGGCTTTCCTTCTGTCCCTCCCGCTTATGTTTATCAGCTCCTGCTACGTTACTAGCTTCTGTTGTTATTAAAAAAATTTTTTTTAATGTTTATTTATTTTTGAGAGACAGAGCACGAGTGGGGGAGGGGCAGAGAGAGAGAGAGAGAGAGAGAGAGAGAGAGAGACACAGAATCCGAAGCAGGCTCCAGGCTCTGAGCTGTCAGCACAGAGCCCGATGCGGGGCTCGAACCCACGGACCGCGAGATCGTGACCTGAGCTGAAGTCGGACGCTTATCCGACTGAGCCATCCAGGTGCCTTTTTTTTTTTTTTTAAATGTTTGTTTATTTTTGAGAGACAGATAGCTTTTGTTGTTATTGTCTGCTGACCGTGCAGTGTGACTTACAAAAGCATCTCGTCCTCATGCTCCCCAGCGGCCCTTGGAAGAAGGCAGGCAGGGGAGGTCTGGGTTTTCTCCCTCTGGACGATAGTCCCCCTCTGGGTCTGCTTGGTTCCAGACATTGGACGCTCTCTGGGGACTTCCCACCGTAGAAGGTGAGGACTTGGCTCTCTCCTCCCGCTCCGTCACCCCATTACATTATCGTTACCCCAGAGTTTACTTATAAGTCTGTTCGGTGTCTGTTGCTGGGATTATACTAATACCGTTCGCACTGAAGGCACCTCCTCCCCCCTTACCCCGGTACCCCCGCCACTCAGCCCATTTTGTTTGCAGATTAATCCCAGGAGAGGAATGGTCGCCTCTGAGAAATCAAGAATTCCAGTAAGGCCTGTTGGAGAAAAGCACAAACGTGGGGCTGTGTTAAACAAGAGCTCGGGGACCCCCAAGAATGCCTCCCGTACAAGACTACAGGTGGATCCTGGGAGTGGCGTTAACTCATTCGGTCTGTGAGTTTTGCTCGGGTCGCTGTCTTTGGGCGTTTGACGAGGGAGAAGCTGCAAGTTCCAAATGACAAAGGAACAGTATGTCTCAGGTTCATCGTGTTTGCTCTTAAAGGCCTTGTGTGAGCCAGTGGTTTGCACCTGTCTCGGGTGGGTCTGTTCCTGGCACAGCCTGTGGTGGCCGTGGAAGAGGAAGGCACCGGGTACTCGGCAGCTTTCAAAGGCGATCAGAACACTGAAGACAGAACTTCGCTGGCTTAAATGGCTAATGGCTCGTGTGACAGTTTCACTCGGTAGGACGGCCTGACCTTTCATTTTGGAGGGGAATGTATAATTATTGAGGTTCTTTATTCTAGGCGGCAACAATCACTTCTGGTCCCATTTAATGAAGTTAATTCTATTGTGTGTGTACTGAACGCCCAATCATTATCCAGTCGTAGAAACATAGAGCCAGAAAGAATTTGGTCTTTTTCTTTTCAAAAAATTAGATCTATGCCTCTAAAAAGTGTGTCCATCTTAACAAAAATTGCTTCTGGATTTTAGGTAAACATTTTATACTCCTAAATTTGATTATTTTCTTTTTTACACAAATGCTAGCTTTTCTTTTTTAAAAATGGTTTAAACTTTAAAAAAAAAATTTTGTTTATTTGAGAGAGAGAGAGAGCGCGTGAGAGAAAGTGCAAACGAGAGAGCAAGCACGAGCTGAGGGAGGGGCAGAGGGAGGGAGGGAGAGAGAGAACCCCAAGCAGGCCCCACGCTGTCAGCACAGAGCCTGACGCAGGGCTTGAACTCACGAACCGTGAGATCATGACCTGAGCCAGAGCTAAGAGTCAGAGGCTTAACCGACCCAGCCACCCAGGTGCCCCCAAATGGTTTAAACACCTATTTCAAATTCGTTAATGATTTATTTTTTTATTATGAAATGATTGAGACCCCCCTGTAAGGGTTAAATTGTAGTGTAGGGCTAATGCTTAGCTTGAAAAATAACAGCTTTGTGTTGACACTAAAGGTTAAGAGATAACAGCCTTGCTTTGCTCTGGTAAACTACGCCTCATACCCTTGTAAATTAGGCTTCACCAATTAAGGAAACAAAAGTTCAAAGAAAAGAGCGTCAGAGGCAGGGTCAAGGAGATCCACTGGTTGCAACTTAGAGGCAGAAAGTCTAAAGTAAACACCTCATTAGGCAACTGTTTCTAACTCTTCTGGAACCTGTTTCTTTGTTCTGTTCCCAGGTGATGATAAAATGATGTGATCGGTTATAAAAACTCTGTACCCCAGCTGTTCGAGGCCGCACTCTTGTCAAGAGTGTTGGTCCCGATTGGTTGGCCTTGCCTCTCATTGTAATAAACTTTGTTGTGACTGTCACTGGTGCCCGTAGCATTCTGTTTCAGGAGTCGTGTGGATGCAACACCCATCCCCCCCGCCCCGCCCAGCTATGTCTTACGAATCGTATTATTGTGCCATAGTGGAAACAGCTCAGGCTTCTGGCTCCCATCTGGGTGCCCATCTTGGCTTTGGTACTTTCTAGCCTTGTGACCCCCGGCTAAGTTACTTACCTCTCTGAGCCTCAGTATCAGCATCGATGAAACAAGGATGATTTCGAATGTGGTTTTGAAGATGAAATAACATTAAAGGAGCAGGTGACATCACCGTTTCACATCTGTGTGATAAGTTTAGCACGGTGACTGGCACAGTCCCCAGTAAGCAGTGGCCCTTTTGGATGATGTTTTGGATGATGCCCCCGGTTCGTGGGTGGTAGACTCCAGGTCCAAATGCCCCATAATCTGATTCTATAGTACAAGCCCTTTACTAAGGATGACGTATGCTTCCTGGACCAGTCTTTGGTCAGTCCGTGGTTGATTCCTAGAACTTCCGGTGGTTAAGCATGCGTCCACTCACTCGTTGCCTGTCTTTGGCATGGTTCCTTACTTGTTCTGTGCCTTAGTTTTCCTCTCTGTAAAAGGTGGAGAGTAGCATTTTCTACCTCCAAGGGTGTGAGGGGATGAAATACGCATGAAATTGAATAAACTCGTCCATTGAAAGCATTTGGAATGGTGCCTGGGGTGTAGCCCGCTCTCCCTAAATATTGGTTCTCTTTCTTGCTGTGATCCTCCTGGGGGGCCCTGGGTCCTGACTTCACAGCCTGGCGCAGTGTAGGCACTTTAGAAATTGCAACAATTGGCACCAACGCGTTTTCCGCGAGCAGAGAGCCCGGCCCTGCACAAAGATAGGGCATGTGCTAATTCTTCTTTTCAGCAAGAGAAGCTGCTGTTTGCTCTCCACGTGGATGAAAAGTCACAGATGCTTTCTGTTCCTTGAAGTTCCTCTGAGTTGTGCCACTGCGAGGTGAGGAGGTGTTGCTGGCCCAGAGGACGACGGGAAAGTGGAGTTTTTACTGGACCTTCCGACTGCCCCGACCTTTGCCAATGTAGAGCTCAGGGGAAGGCAGACAGGTTAGCACAAGAAGCCCCAGAACCTTCTGAAAGGGAAAAGGTTGATAACACAGCTGCCTCTCCCTGGGATTGAAGTTAAGAAGACCTACTGTGCGTGTGGGTTGGGGTTTCCACGAAGATCCAGAAGCAGGGAAGAGAAAGAGTCCCAGGAGGTGAAATAGCCATGGGGCTACAGCTGCCAGATTTAAAAACTTGATTGAATACAAATGTATCTCATTAGGACCATCTCATTCCCCGTGCACGGTTACAAGATAAAATAACCAAGATAAAATAACCGACGGATACTTTTTTTTTTTTTTACTATAAATATGTCCCATTCAGTGTTTGGGATAGACCTTTGTTGAAAAAGTATGGGTTCGTCTGAAGCTTAACGAAGTGAGCCTCCCTTACCTTTTAAGTCTGGCAACGGCGTAGCAGGCGAAAGGAAGGCCCCCTGGGGGTTGGGTCTGACATGCAACAGAGAGTTCATCGCGGTGCTGGGTTTAGGTTGCCATGGGAAGTCTGTGCCCCATGAATTTGCAGCTTGAGTAAGGTCACGGGGTCAGGTGTCCCTGACGTAGGGGGGGTCTGGGCCACCGTGGGGTGAGGTATGCTGTTGGCGGAGCGGGGCTCCTCACTGCGGTCCTTGGTCACCCTTGGTCTTACAAGGGCACGCATCTACTTTGTTCTTGCAGATGGGCGTGGGCAGGACTGACCCTTCCCTCCCGGGCACTAATGAAAGTACAGGGTGTTGTTGGAGTATCTTTGGGAGGTGGTCTGGACTTCCTGCTAACATAAATAGCCAGCTGGGTCTCTGCACGTTGTGTGCTGGGACAGTGTGTACAACAACTCATGTCATTTCCTATTTCCTGGCAGGTTTACTTTTTTGAACAACTTTATTCAGATGTAATTAACAAATTATTTTTTAATTTTAGGGAGAGAGAGCGGGAGTGGGAGAGAGGGGCAGAAGGCATGTGCGTGTGTGTGCTAGAGAGAGAGAGAGAGAGAGAGAGAGAGAGAGAGAGAGAGAGAATCCCAAGCAGGCTCCGTGCTCAGTGCAGAGTCTGACGTGGGGCCCGACGCTGGGATCACAACCTGAGCCTGAATCAAGAGTTGGATGCCCAACTGACTGAGCCACCCGGGCGCCCTGAGGTGTCATTTACATACCATAAAATTCTCCCATTTTAAGTGTGCAGCCAGTGATTTTTAGTAATTTTACTGAGTTGTGCAATGAGCTGTTTTACTCACAGCATTTCTGGCGTGAAATGTATGGGATTCCCACTGCCCCCCGCAACCACTTCTCCAACCCTCTGGACACCCACTGGGTGTCCTACAGTTCAATTCAATTCTGGTATTAGCTCCCCGGAGTTGGTGCAGACCCACAGGTTAAGGGCTCCCCCGCACGACTGCCCTCAGGTCCAACGCTGGTCACAAATGTCAGGTTGTCACCTGCGCTTCTGACTGCCCCGCTATAAATTGGGGTTCCCGCAGCCCCCTCTTCAGGTGAGATAATTCACTGGAACGACTCACAGAACTCAGGAAAACACTTTAGTCACCGTTACCAGTTGATTCTAAAGGATACAGCTTGGGAGCCGCCGAGCGGAAGAGATGCCCAGGGCAGGGTGTGTGGGGAGGGAGCCTGTGTCACGCTCCCGGGTCCTCAGTATGGTTACCAACCTCCCTGAGCCCCCACCACTTTAGGGGTTTTTACGGAGTTTCCATTACGTAGGCAGGACTGAATAAACCGTCGGTTACTGTGAGTAACTCAGTCTTCAGCTCCTCTCTCCTTCCTAGGGTTGCGGCTGAAACTTCCAACCCTCTGATCACGCCCTTGGTCCCTCTGGCCAGCAGCCCTCATCCTGAAGCCATCTCCTTTCATCCCGAACGAGGGTGGGGAGAGGCCGCCTTGCCAGAAGGAGCCTGGGGAATGATTCCTTAAAAAGAAATACTCGGGATGATTTCCACCTGCTCATCGTCCCTTTTGATTTTCTGGTGGCCTCCCGGGGTGGAGTCAGTGAGATTCTTTTGCCAAGAAGCTGCCTTAAACTGGCTTTCAGCTGTGGAAAATCATCCTCGGTTGTGATGTCTCTGCTGCGGGAGGCTTCGCCACGCCAACTGTGGGTCTGAGACCGGCAGCATTGGCATCAACGTGGCACCTGTTAGAACTGCAGAGTCCCAGGCCCCACCCCAGTGCTGTGAGTCAGATTCTGCATTTCAGCAAGATCCCTAGGAGGTCTTGGGTGCATATTCCTGTCTGAGAAGCCCCGTGGGGTATGCCCAGAATGGAACAAGATGACCCACTAATTTTCTTTAATGATAATGTCAGCAACGGGAGCGATGTTGATGGGCCCCAGGCACTATGACAGTGGGTGCTTTGTGTTTTATTTTTGTTTTTAAATTTTTTATTAAAAACTTTTTTTTAAATGTTTATTTTTTAGAGACAGAGACAGAGCATGAACAGGGGAGGGGCAGAGAGAGAGGGAGACACAGAATCCGAAGCAGGCTCCAGGCTCCGAGCTGTCAGCACCAGAGCCTGACACAGGGCTCAAACTCACCAACTGCGAGATCATGCCCCAAGACAAAGTCGGACGCTTAACTGACTGAGCTACCCGGGTGCCCGTCACCTTCTTTAAAAAAAATTTTTTTTAATATTTATTTATTTTGGGGAGAGACAGAGACAAAGCAAGAGTAGGGGAGGGGCAGAGAGAGGGAGACATAGAATCTGAAGCAGGCTCCAGGCTCTGAACTGTCAGCACAGAGCCTGAGGCAGGGCTTGAATCCATGAACTGTGAGATCGTGACCTGAGCCGAAGTTGGATGCTGAACTGAGCCACCAGGTGCCCCTGTGTTTTATTTTATTGAAACAACTCCTCCTGGGTGCTGGTATTATTCCCATTTTTCTTGGTGAAGAGACAGAAATAAAGTACTGTCTTTGGTGAGAGACTGTGAGAAGCAGGGCCCTGGGCTGAATTCAGGTCTTGCCTGCCTTCTAACATTCATGGCTGTGGGCCATTAAGTTAACTCATTTAACTTAAATGAGTTAAAGATGAGGCCCCGTTTACTCACGTCCATTCATTTGCTTACTCCTCAGATGTTTTCTAAGTGTCTGCTCTGGACCAGGCCTGGGGGGGGGGGGGGGGCTTGGGAAGTGAGATGGATCCCGCCTCTTCGCAGTGTTCCCAGTTACGGGAGGGGAAGGGGGGACGAGGGATGGGAGGAGACATAAATAAGGGTTGATCCCTCCTGCTCCCTGTGGGCATCCCAAGTCTCTGCCCTGGGCCCACCCTTAGGTGGAAGTCAGCGCTTTGTTGCCCCCCACCCCCAAAGGGTAAATCCATTGCTCCAAGCCCTAGTGACTACGCGCATTTCAGATTTTGTCCCCACCAGACTTCTAGACCCTCCTTGTTCCTTCTGCAGAGATTCAGCTCTCTGCTGGCTGGTCCCAGACCCCGGGGACCCATCCATCTCCCCTGTAGTTTCTCTGAGCATCTGCCTGACAAAGGCATATCTTCCCTCTGAATCCGGCTGCCAAGAAAACGTGGGTTGTGTTGATATCATCATGTTCTCTAGTTATGATAGCCCAAGAGCAGGGCTCAACACATGTCCATCTAAAGATAGGGGAGTCACTGAGGAGGAGGTGAGTGGCCAAGCATAGTGGAGACCTTGGTTTTGTTGTCTAGTTTTCTACCCTCCTTTTCTTTTTCCTTTTAGAGAGAGAGAGAGAGAGAGAGAGAGAGCCTGTGCATGAGTGGAGGAGAGGGACAGAGGGCGAGAGAGAGAGAGAGAGAGAGAGAGAGAGAGAGAGAGAGAGAATCTTAACCAAAGATGGAGCCCAACTTAACCAAATTGGAGCCCAACTCGGGGCCCAATCCCATGACCCTGGGATCACGACCTGAGCTGAAATCACGAGTTGGACAGTCAAGCAACTGAGCCGTCTCGGGGGCCCCTCTACCCTCCTTTCCATATCTTAATTAGAACTGTTTCCATACCCTTCTGCTTGCCTTTAGTATAACGGGATGGCAGATCACAAGTTCCCCTGGAACATCTACTCTACCGGTTGGTCTTTGTTTTCAGCTCATTCTTTTTGCGAATCTAATCTTACCTGGAAACCCAGTACGCACTCCGGGTCATGATGGAGCAGGTCTCATTGAGCTTGGAACCCTTCCCTGTTCTTACTTTTCTCCCCTTCTCTGCCCCTCCTCCCTCGTCACCGCAGCCTACACCTGACGACGACTCCCTTGGCCTCTGAGGAACGCACACATTGGCCTCTGTATTTGTCGGAATGCTGTTGCTTGTGAACACAGCAGTTCAGTGATGTGAAGACCGGGGTTAGGACTGGTTTCAGGCATAGCGGGATGCAGGCACTCACATGATAACAGTGGTTGGCAGGGGGGAGGTCTCCTTGCTTTCTTCTGCCTGCTTCCTTTGATGCTGGCCCCATCCTCAGGCAGACTGGTCCCTCACTCCTGCAGCCCCGGCAGCTTGGTACCCAGAGTTCCAGGGGCCGGAGGGCCTCTGTTTCTCAGGGGCTCAAGTACAGGTATTGAGTCCCCCCTAGGCTGCCTTGGGTCACAGGTGTGGCTGCTGTGCTAAGAGGCTGGAGTATCCACATATGGTCAGGTGGGGGCCGGACACCTCCTTTGTGGCTGATGTTGGGGGGGGGGGTCTGTGTCACGTGAGCCACAGTGCTTGAAGCAGCAGGCACCTTTGACTGCCAGGGACAGGGACAAGGGTTGAAAATCACCCACTGAATGTAGCTCTGCCACTGGCATCGGTGTGTGCCGGAAGCCCAGAGAAGGTGACAGACGTGCTCAGAGCCTGGTCCCAGGCTCTCCTGAATTTCAGCCGAGAGCTTCCTCCGTTTGCCACCAGCCCTCCCCCACCCGCTGTCTTTTCAGGGCAGGGCACACAGCGTTTCCTTTCCTGATAAACAGAGTCCTTCAAAGCCATTCTCGCGGCGCTCAGTCCAGAGGACCATCTGTGACATTGCTCTTGTGTCCCCTCTGATGTTGAGTGGGATGTGCCAACCTCTTCAGGCTCCAGCACATGTCAGAGCACAGACAGTAAACTCAGGGAAGGATCTTTTCTTTCTACAATTAAAAACAAAGAAAGCACGCCGCCAGAACACGCCTGTATCTGTCTCCGGTCAGACAGGTACTCTATAAAGTGTTTAGAGAAACGAGTTGATGGGTTTTTCAGGTGTTTTCTGTGAAATGCATTCCTTTGGCTCCAGCAACTCATACCATTCTGCTTCTCCACTTCCAATCAACTCCCCGCTCTGGGGTAGACACACTTCCGGTGGGGCCTGTCGCAAAGCCTGGCAAAAGAGAGAACTTGCGAGAAATTTTCTGTAGATCTATTACACTTCCATTAAAAGGTACGTAAATGATAAAGCTTAATGAGTGTTCACAAGCGGATTGAGAGATGGAATGCTTCCAATGCCTCTGGGAGCCCCCCTCCTGCCAAAGGAAATAATTTGATTCTAAAACCAAGTTCCAGCTCGGTGCCTGCCAGATTTCTACTGGGTTGATGAGAATTTACATCCTGCGGCACAGAGGAGACACAGGCTTGGAACCCAGGTCTGTCCGACCTCAGAGATTTGGAAAACAAAACTCACACGGGAATTCTGGGAATCAGGGTTTTCTGGTACGTCCGTGCAGCGAATTGCAGATTCCTTTGTCAGAAGCCCATGCTTAGGTTTGTTTTGCGGCTAGTGCCCTCTCTGCCTTGCTGCCTTCAGTGCAGCTCACAGCCTGGCAGAAAAGGGAGAGAAGTTAACAGAACAATTACACAATGCGGTAGGTTCTCTGGGAGGTCTACGGGGCTGGAGAGCTTTGGGGAAGGCCACTCAACCCCATCCCTGAGCTCTTGAGAAAGTGGTGTGTGTGAAGGGGACACGTAAGCCCCAACACGATTTGTCTCTCCTCTTGAATTAGAGATTACTTGACCTAGTACGGCAACACTGTTTTCTGAGCCCTTACTGTTTTCAAGGCTCCTCGATCGGATGTTTGCATATATTTCTTGGCAGCCTGCAGACAACACTCAGTTCGGTCTCCATGTGGCATCACAAAGGAACAAGAGGCAGAGGAGACGTGAGTGTCATTCAGAGGCTCTCCACTGGGGGTGGCCCTGCCTTCCCCCGCCCTGGGACGTTTGGCATTGTCTGGAGACGTTCTGACTGTGCCATGTGTCATGATGTGATGGCGCCGTTGACGTCTAGAGAGTAGAGACCAGAGATGCTGCTAAACCTGTAAGGTACAGCACAGCCCCGTGACAGAATTACCTGGCCTCAATGTCACTGGTGCCAAGGTTGAGCAACTCAGGTAGAATTCAGTGGCAGTGACTGCAGTCTCCTGAGAATGCCTAGTGACCGGAGAAAACCGTGCCAGGAGCGTGGCCAAAGTCCTGGAGATGCCTCTCTCTAAACGCACGTGGATGGACATCACCTTCTCACTCCCTTCTTGCCCCATTTCTTGATCGTTTTCCCTCTCCCCTCATAGTTTTCTTCTCAAACTTCGCTCATTCATATCGGCCCCTTGTGATTTTGTCATGCCTGTGACCTATTTGCGGAACAGCTTCATTATGGGCAACTCATGCCGTTATATGTAAACGCTAAAGTCTCATCTCGAGCAACACTATTTAAGAAATCTTGAGTTTCAGGAACGACGTAGCTTTCGTTTAGACATACTTGTAGTATAACTATAAATCCAAATATTTAAGTTGTGCTTTACTTGGGAAAGTTTTCTTTTAAAATAGAAATAGTTGAGGGGCACCTGGGGGGCTCAGTCGGTTGAGCGTCCGACTTCGGCTCAGGCAAGATCTCACGGTTTGTGAGTTCGAGCCCCGCGTCGGGCTCTGTGCGGACAGCTTGGAGCCTGGAGCCTGCTTTGGATTCTGTGTCTCCCTCTCTCTCTGCTCCTCCCCTGCTCACACTCTGTCTCTCTCTCTCTCAAAAATAAATAAAGATTAAAAAAAATAAAAAATAAATAAAATAGAAATGGTTGACAGGTGTTGGTATGCTTCACAGACCATCTTGCCTCCAGTGGAACCCATTCCGAACTTTGGAAAACACTGGGCTGACTTTCACCTTATCCTTCCCTCCCCCTCCCTAGGGACAGCCATTTGCAGGTACCTGGGGGATGAGAGGCTGGCAGCTTGCAGGCAATTCCAGAAATTTCCAGAGGCAAGCCAGTGGGGGAAAGGGTCTGTGAAATTCATATGTTGATTTTTGGGGGGGCCATGCCATGTTACATTTCATTCAGTTGTCACAACTAAATGCTACCAGGCAAGTGGGTGGAACTCCCTTTTACACATGAACAGAGCAGCATTCAGAGGTCAGAATATGGGCCTTAAGGATTCACAGCCAGGCTTGGGGTGATCACCCCCGTGTTGTCTGATTGCCCTGAAGCTTCTTTTCCCTTGCTGCCACGGTAGCCCAGCCTTGAGTATCCTTGCATGTTTTTTAAAAAATCTGTTTGTTCATTCTTGGTGGGGAGGCAGGGGCGGAGAGAGAGGGAGAGAATCCACACTGTCAGCACAGAGCCCGATGTGCGGCTCAGATTCACGAGCCTTGAGATCATGACCCGAGCTGAAACGTAAGAGTCAGACGTGTGACCGGCTGAGCCACCCGGGCTCCCTTGCGTGTTGGATTTTATCTGCACCTCCCTGACCTGCCTCCACACCGTGGCAGGAAGGGGGCTCCGGGAGCTCGAGCGGTAATCCTGCAGGGCTGGCGGGCATGTCCCACGGGACCTACCGCGTGGTCCTGCGACCGGTCAGGTGCATGGCCTCTGTGCAGCGAGGGACGCACTGGGAGGCTCGCCCGGGAGAGCTGCAGAGGGAGTTGGCTTAGGGAAGCTGGTGTTTTCTGACACCGTGTCTAATTGCTGTTGGGGCCTGGAAGGTTCCCAGGAGCTGTGAATAGTCTCCAGGGAGGACGATTCCAGGACCTGCCAGAGGCCCCCGGGCGCCTGTTCTCGAGGTGGCCGGTCAGAGAAGCCAGCCATGTGGCCCGGCACAGCCCTCGGCCTCCAGGCTTGCCGAGACGCCTCCAGTTCCTGGCTCGTGCCGCCTCTGGTTTCTTCCGTTTGTTTCTCATTCGTCTCCCTCCTGACTCCCACCTCCTCAAGGGCGTCCCTGGCTGGGGGAGGAGCCGCTCTGTCCCCTTCCTACCTGTCAGGTGTCACCGTACCTGTCATCTCCCTGATACCCTGGCAGTCTGGCAGGGCAGGGCCACATCCGCCTGCCCACCACCGTGGCCCACTCACCCGGGAGGTGCCAGCACAAAGCAGGCCCCCTCGGCGTGCTGAATGAATGGTGGGGGTGAGTCTGGAACCTGGGTTCTGTGGTGGGGCTTTTGGGAAGCAGCGGAACCCCGGGCGTGCTCTTTTCTGAGGATCCTTTTCCTCATCTGTGAAAGGGTGAGAATTGGCAGTTAATTTACGGGACGGCGAGGTTTCTTAACCTCAGTGCTGCTGCCCTTTGGGACCAGGTCATTCTTGGTTGTGGGGGCCTGTCCTGTGTGCTGTGTTCAGCAGCGTCTCTGGCTGCCATTTATTAGATGCCTTTACCACCCCCACTCTAGATGTGACCCACAAAAACATCTACGGACGTGGCCAAGTGATCTCTGAGGTCAAGATGGCCCCGGGTTGGAGGTCCAGTGAGATAAAACGTGAAGCACCAAGGACGATATCTGGCATATAATTAAAATACTCTCTAAGCATTAGTTACTGTTGTTGTTAACGACCTGTTTACCCAGAGCAGTCAAGCTCCGGGCGCCCAGATTTTTCCTGAGTGAATGGATCTGAGTCATAGGACCCCACTTGGGGCTCATTGAGCTCCAGTGATGCAGCCCCGCTCTCGGTGAGGACCAACAGTGTATGAATTATGCTCCTCCCAGCCTAGAGGGGACGTAGAGTCTGTGCCCTGTCGTGCCCGATGCCAAGTCAGTTAATGATGAGTGTGGAACACGCACGGCTGGGGTGCTGTGGTGAGCACGCGGGCTGTGGAGCCCTACGGCGTCTGTGAGGCCCAGCGCTGCCCTCACCTTCTCAGTGGCCGGGGCCAAAACCATCCAGCTTCCTTCTCTATAGGCTACGATGGTAGTGTGCCTACCTCCTAGGCTCTAGGTGAGAATTCAGCAAGTTAATGTATCAGGCTGCTTAACACAGTGTCTGGCCCATATTACACCTTATAGTGTCTTTCATTATTATTATTGATTTGGCTTCCAGGTAGGTGTCTTTTTTTTTAATTTGCTTTATTTTTAATGTTTATTTTTGAGAGAGACAGGGAGAGAGAGAGAGACAGAGCACGAGCAGGGGAGGAGCAGAGAGAGAGGGAGATACAGAATCCAAAGCAGGCTGTGCTGGCAGCTCAGAGCCCTGCGTGGGGCTCGAACCCACGAACCATAAGATCCTGACCTGAGTCGAAGTCGGATGCTTAACTGACTGAGCCCCTCAGGCGCTCCTCCGGACGGGTGTTCTTAGGTGAGAAAGGTTGGCTTCCCCTTTCATTCCGCAGCGTGTCATCTGGTGCTCTCAGCTTCTAGATTGATGCTGGTTCTTGGACGGCCCACGTTTACCCACTGGTGCTTGACACCATGGTAAGAAATGGTGACAGGAATGAGACTGAAGCTCCCGGGGTGCTGGTTTTTGTTATTCTTCAGAAATGAGCAGTGCCTGTAGGTGGTTCTCATAGTATGGTGTGCATTGTAGTCGACAGCAGATCCTGAAGATTGCAGATGCCTGACATGACTTCTGATCTAGTAGGTCGTGAGTTTTCGAGATTGGGCTGTTTCTCTGAGACTCCACATTCGGTACGGATACTCACCAAATCTGAGGATCACTCGCAGATTTCCTTCTTTTTGGTTAGACTTGAATTTGTATTTGAGTGTATGCATGAAGTCACTTCTTCATTTAACACGTAATTCTTTATTGACCAGTTCTACATGCTGGTCCCGTAAAGAATATGGTGGGAGAGATTGATGAGAATTAAATGAATCAACTAACAAGAAAGTACAAGATAGCAACAAGGTCTGTGATAAAATAATACCTCATGTGAATACCTGGGGTCTTCTTGTGAGAGAGTAGTCAGTGAAGGCATCTCTGAGGATTGGGCTGGAGCCTGAATGACAAGAAGGTGCCAGTCATGGGAAGATACAGGGTGAGGAGAATTGAGGTAGAGGAAACAGCAGGTTCAAAGGCCCTGGGGCAGGACTGAGTCCAGTGGGGGTGGTTAAGTAGGGCCAGGGGAGCATTGGGGATTTACCAGAGGAGATCAGATCATTAAGGCTTGGTAGGACCAGGTAAGGAAGTGAAATTTTATTTGAAGCCACTGAAGAATTTTAGCAGGAAGGTGATATGATGTGATTTATGTTTTTAAAGGATTGCCCTGGCTACTGCATGGAGAATGTATTTTGGTGGAGGTGAGGGCGGGTGAAGGTTTCCAGCCAAGGAGGCTTGAGTATGTTGTAGCTGCCAGCCCTTTCGGAAACGATCAGAATTAAGCTCAAAAGTTCAACTCAAGTAAGGACAACAGGCGACGATGTCTAGAGACCCGTGGCGTCAACCACTGAAGTGATCCTGCCTAGAATCATGATGAGCTTCTGTATCCCCAGATTAGGCTTGCTTCTTTATTTATATTTATTTGTTGATATATTTATTTTAAGATTTTATCTTATTTTATTTTTTTAAATACATGAAATTTATTGTCGAATTGGTTTCTATACAACACCCAGTGCTCATCCCAAAAGATGCCCTCTTCAATACCCATCACCCCCCATCAGCCCTCAGTTTGTTCTCATTTTTTAAGAGTCTCTTATGCTTTGGCTGTCTCCCACTCTAACCTCTTTTTTTTTTTTTTTTTTTTCTTCTCCTCCCCTATGGGTTCCTGTTTTAAATCTGACTCCTGCTGCTTAAAATGTCCAGTGAGTTCCCATGTGAAGATGTGGGAAAGTGGCCCTGGCAGCCCAACATTCAAGGTCGTTCCCCCCCCCAGTAAGGGATGCACTTCCCAGGGCTCCCCACAGGCTTTGGAAAAGGAGAGCAAATAAAATGATTAATTGGCTCTTGGTTTTTACGACATTTCTATTATGAAATC
Source organism: Prionailurus viverrinus (assembly GCF_022837055.1). Lineage (NCBI taxonomy): Eukaryota > Metazoa > Chordata > Mammalia > Carnivora > Felidae > Prionailurus > Prionailurus viverrinus. Next base: position 6,649,350 of record NC_062563.1, read on the forward strand.
CTGGATTCTTGAGTTGTAGAAATACGCATTAGTTTCTCTCCATGGCAGCACATGCCTCTGAGGTCATTGGTCATGGCTCAGCCATCTATACTGTTCCCACGAGAGGTGCTGGGGCATTGGCCTTGGGGATGTGGGCTGGGCAGCTTGAGTATGGACCTCTGCTTCTCTGCTTTTAGCTGGATTTTCATAGATAAGCTCCTTAATCTCTGCATTTCAAATGTCTCATCTGCAAAATAAGGGTGATCATGGTATCTGTCTCGTGGAGTTATTGCAGAGGTCAGAGAAGCAAATGCCTGTATAGCACCTAGTACACTCCTTGGCCTGATGTCAGCAGTCTGTGCAGACGAATACTTTTGGGTTTCCGTTATGCTCATCTGAAAGTCCTCTATGCCCTTGCTTTGTGAAAGGTGGTCCCTAGACCAGCAGTTGTATCCCACTGGGGGCTTGTCAGAGTCAGAAATGCAGAATCATAGGCTCCACCCCAGACCTGCTGATTGGAATTTTTCACTTGAACAAGATCCCAGGTGATTCTTGCGGGCGTTGACGTCTGGACATGCTACTTTAGGCAAAAATGTATATAGCAAGGAGAGCTGAGTCAGGTTCGAACATAGAAACCTGTTGCCAGCATTGTGTTGGTGCAAAGAGACATCAGCACCGGGACGCAAAATGCACTGTGACCCTAACGAGCTGGGTGTTGTCCAACAACCGCATAAGCCCTCTGGGACTGTTTCTTCATCTGTAACGCGACTCATCTGTGTTAGAAGTTTGTTGAGAGGATAAGCAAAGTGATGTGAAAGCTGATAGCAGAGAGTGAAAAGTTATTTTTATCTTGTTTACACAGAAAAAGGGCATCATAATTTTTATAGCTGTTAACACAATTTCCAAAGAACCTGATCTCTCGTTTTCCACATTTGCTGGCCGAGAGTGGCAATGGACAAGACCTATTATGTGGTGTCTCGATGAAAATAATGGAGAGTGGCAGTGGCCCAGGAACGACAGCCTGGTATTTTTGGAAGCTAAATGGGAGAATTTTGTGGTTTGGCTAAAAGGCATTGCCCTGCAAGGGAACAAGATCCCAGTGATCACTGTGGTCAATGGCAGTGTTTATACCATTTACAAAATACTCAGAATTGCAGTGTAAGGTTTGATGATGGCCAGGTGTGGAAGTCACCAGGGCACTTCCCGGTGGTGTATTTTAATGTGTCACACGTTTAGCAGCCACAGAAGCCTTTTATTGTTTCCAAACATCACAATCAAAGCGAGAGCCCCACGATGTTGCTTATATTAGCAGGATGTCTTCAAGTACAAAACACAAAAACAAAAAACAAAAACCCACAGTATATTCCAGCACGAGAAAAATACACGATTGTGCACCAAAGACACAGCATGTTACAGGAATCCATTGGTGGGGGCAGTGTGAAGACAGCCAGAAAGTACAGCCTGAAGCCGTCTAGGGCGGGAAAGGGTCTGACCGGTGTGGCCAGCACGCAGTGATGTATGGCACGTAGAGACAGTGCGGTCAGCAAAGCTCGCCCAGTGCTCACAGGATTGAATTGCTGCGCTGGTAAGGTACAGGCACGGACAGCGGGGTCGCCCCCGCTTTTACAGCGTGTTGGACAAAAGGAGCAGCGAACCAAGAAGTTTCCCTTTCGTAGGGTAGCATGCAGGAAGCCGTGTGATAGAGACACAGCTGCTACGAGCCAAAGCAGAGATTCCAAGAAAGCCCCGTGCATTTCCACGGTTTCTGAAACTCTCCGAAGCTACCGTGAAGCAATTTCTTGAGATGCATGCCCCCGCCCCCAATCCGTGATTCCCTCTCTTGCTTTAATGATGGAAAAGGAGTAATAGGGAATGAAGATTTTTTTTAAATGGGGAAAATTATACCTTAATAGCAAGGTATCAAAATACTTTGTACACAGGTATGTGTTGATTTTGCAAAAGCACTGTATCTGTCTTTCCTTAGGATTGTGAAAGCTGCCTTCGACTCAGTGCATAAGAACCCCCCAACAAAGCAGCAGCCAAAATAGAAGTGGGTTACATCCCCTCGCTAGTTTTCTTGGGGAGGCTGGTCTGGGGTCAAGAAGAGGGGCATACATAGCATCACTTCTTTGACACAGAGCTCAGTGTTTTTAGGAAACTGTTTTTACTGGAAACAGTAATAGAACAAATGCTCAGTCTCTTAAGAAATACCGGCGAGGCCATCCGAGCAGCTGACAGCCAGAACTGAGACAGGTTTGCTTGGGAGACATCGGAACCCCTCTTAGAGTCAACGAGAGTCCTTCTGTCCGGTCTGGCTGGTGGCAGGGAGACATGGGGAGGAAGCTGGTGAGGGAGGTGGGCATTCCGGACCCCAGGCGCACAGAAATGAATGCGGGCAGCACCCTCCCTGCGTTCTGCCGGGGCCTCTTTGGGAAATCAGTGACTTACCCACTTTGGAATCCTTTCGGAAAGCCTGTCACATACCACGTCTGTCTGCAAAAGGCTTTGCAGGGGTAAAAGCAAAGAGACATGGGCGATCGTGGCTGTTGGCCGATTTTGCGTCTTCCGAGTATTTCTTCTTCTTTTTTTTTTTCCTTCTAAACACCTTGGCCGGGCGGAGGGCCAACAGTGACCGAACCCACGTGCGCGTCCAGGCCCCCGGCGCCCTAGCCCAGGTTCATGCCGTTGCAGCTGCAGAGAATCTCCTTAAAGGTGGTACGCAGCTCCAGGCTCCGGAAGGCGTAGATGAGCGGGTCGATGATGGAGTTGCACATGATGAGGACCAGGTAGGTGTTGAAGTGGGCGGTGTAACAGACGCAGTAGGGGTTGGTGGGGCAGGTGATGATGAGGACGAGGTGGAGGAAGAAGGGGGCCCAGCAGCAGATGAACACCCCCAGCAGGATGGTGATGGTCACAGCCCCCTTCATGCACGAGTGCTGCGGCGGGGCCGCCCCGTCGGCGGGCGGCAGTGCCGCGATGCGCTGGACGTGCAGCCGGGCGAAGAGGAACATGTGCACGTAGAGGGCGCCCATGAGGAGCAGCATGGCGAAGAACATGGTGATGAGGCACACGATGACCATCTTGCTCTCGGAGTAGATGATGAACACCACGCCACAGACCCCGCAGCTCACCCAGATGGCCGCGATCCAGGCGAGGGCCTTCCGCGCGGTCATGATGCTGTGGTAGCGGAGCGCGTAGAAGATGGTGACGTACCTGTCCACGGCGATGGCCAGGAGGTTGCAGATGGAAGCTACCAGCGAGATGCAGATCAAGGAGTCGAAGACGTTGTCCATGTGCTGGATGAGCCGGTCGCCGAGGGCCAGGGAGTTGCTGTTGACGACGGCGATCATGACGGTCTCCAGGGCGTTGGACACGCTCACCAGCATGTCCGCCGCCGCCAGGCTGCAGAGGAAGAAGTACATGGGCGAGTGCAGGTTGCCGTTCTTGACCACAGCCAGGATGACCAGGATGTTTTCCAGCAGGCTGACGATGCCCAGCGCCAGGAAGACCTCGGGCTTGATGAAGACCTGCTCGCAGAACCCGCTGCCGCTCTGGTTGCCAAAGGCAGGGCTGGCAGGGTGCTCGGAGCCGTTGGGCAGCGTTGGGTGCACAGACGGCAGGCAGCACGAGGCGTTCATTGCTAACAGACGGGCTGATCCGAGCGGGGGCTCCAGCGACGTCCAGAGGCTGCTGCTGCTGCTGCTGCTGCTGCTGCTGCTGCTGCTGGCTGCTTCCTGGAAAGAAAAAAAAAAAAAAAAGAAAAATCTCCCTCCAGATGCTTGCTGTGGATGCCCGTCCAGTCCAGACCGAGGCCTGGTTCTCCCCCACAATAACAGGATGGAGAGAGGGAGAGAAAGTCAGCCTGGAGACAGACAGGAGAACTTTTCCTCTGCTTCTCCAGGACAAGCAGTTTTACGGACACTCTTCTCCGTCGCCTTCCTTCTGTCTCCCTCTTACCTTTCCCCCACCTGGGAATGGAAAAACCCGCCTCTGGTTGCTACAGTTTCGGCTGTCTTCATAGCAGGACCGGGGACGTGGTACCTGTTGCTAGGAGGGAGGGGTGAAGTCTCGGTCTTCATACGCTGGCTGCAGGCAGACAGCTCCTACTTTGTCTTCAGTGCAGTGAACCGACCACTGAGCATCGGACGCCTCTCTTGACTGGCAGCAGGTACCCGCTCGGGCAGGGAGATGAAGAAGCAGGCTGGTGCCCTCTGCAGGCCAGACTGCTCACCTGTGGGCTGGCTTGGCTGAGCACTTCGTATTTGTCATGGAAGCTGCCACAGGCATCCATTCATCCAGTTTGTTCATTCATTTTTTTTTTTTTTTAATTGCTGTCGCTTATGGAGCACCTACTCTGTGTCCGCTCTCTGCTGGGTGCAGGGGACATAGTGGTGAGTGCGACCTCCACACCATCGCGGTTTCTCCCGGACTTGGTGGGTGTCCGAGGTGGGAGAAGGGAAATCAGGCCGGTGTGTTTCATTGTGATGAATGCGTGGTGATGGCGGCGGGGGGGCTGGGGGGCGCGTGGGGGGTGGGGTTCCGGACCTGGATGGTCTGTGAACGTTCTGGAAGAATGGGCATCTAAGCCTTGACTTGGCGGAAGAAGAGACCGTATCCCGCGGTGCGATGTGGGCTGGGGTTGAAGGAGGTAGAAAAGGGTCCCAGGCAGAGGGAGTGACATGCCCCAAACCTGGAGACAGAGAGCACTGGCTCTCCACCCTGGCCGTGGGGATCATCATAAACTAGGGGCGTCAGGACCCACCTGACCTCCTGAATCAGGATCACCAGGGAGGGGTAGGAGGACCTGCACAGACGTGTGTTCGATTTCGACAGGTGAGCTGGGGCAGAGCCAGGATTGAGGTCTACTGAGAAGGGAGGTTGGTGTGTGTGTGTGTGTGTGTGTGTGTGTGTGTGTGTGTGTGTGTGTGTGTTTAAATTGAAGTACAGTTGACACACATTGTTATATTGGTTTCAGGTGTACAACAGAGTGACCCAACAAGCAGTGCTCGGCTCAGGGTCTGTAGTCACCCTCTGTCACCAGACGATGTTATTACAGAATTACCGACCATATTCCCTATGCTGTGTTTTTCATCCCTGTGATTTAGTTATTTTACAAGGAAGCTTGGTGTTTCTGAGGAACCGAAAGTAGTTTGGCCAGAGTGTGGAGTTGGGAGACACAATTTGAGAAATGAGGGTGCAGAGGTCTTTATTTCTTGTATTTTTATTATTTTTAATATTTATTTATTTGGAGAGAGAACGAGTGGAGAGAGAGAGAGAGAGAGAGAGAGAGAGAGAGAGAATCCCAAGCAGACTCTGTGCTGTCAGTGCAGAGCCTGATGTGGGGCTTGAACTCACGAACTGTGAGATCATGACCTGAGTTGAAACCAGGAGTCGGGCGCTTAACTAGTTGAGCCACCCAGGCACCCCTGAGGTTTTTATTTTTAACAAAGGGTGAGAAGTGCCTGGATCCAGAGGGACAGTATCCACCATATGTGGGAGTTTGGACCGTCTGCTGAAGGTAGTGGGGGCCAAGGAAGGAGGGGCTTTAGGCAGTGGGGGGTGAAGGGGGGTCCATGCTGTAGAAAGACTCTAGGTTGCAGGGTGGAGAGCGGATTGGAGGCGGGGGGAGCAGGGAACCAGGGAGGCCAGGGCTGCGGAGGCCTTTCGAGCTGGAAAGTGTGGAAGGCAGAATTTAGCAGTAGACTTCACTGCCTGGTTCATGTCACGTCTGGTGCTGCACATGAGGATCTTGTGAACTCGGGAAGCGCAAATCCCTTTGCTCCTACACACACACACACACACACACACACGCATGCACAAATATACACACACGTGCACACACACGCACGCGCATTCCAGATGGATTTAGCGATCATCTGACTATCGTCTGTGTGTGGGTGTATAGAAGATAGAAGAAATATGCATAAGGAAATAGAAGAGCTTGTTAAATATTTATAAAACTGTGGAGAGATTTCTTAACAAGATGGGCAATCCAAAATTTAGAGTATGAAAAAAAAGCACCAGAAGCAAAGCAAAAAGACAGGAAGAAAACATTTGCCGTAGACTACGAATGGTTACTGTCTCTAACAGAAAAAGAATTCTTTCAGATCAATAAGAAAAGAATGAATTACCTCTTAGAATTTTGGGCAGAAGATATGAACAGAAAACCAGTGAAGAAGAAATACAAACGGATAATAAACATATGAAAAGATGTCCGTCCTTCTGGGGAGGTTGGAGAAATGCAAATCAAAATGAGACTCCAGTACCATTTTTCTGGTTAGATTAACAAGAACTAAAAAGATACCAAATTCAGGAGAGAATATTGGGAGAACAGTCAACAGGCACTCCTAAGGTTTGTGAATAGTCTCATTGTTGGCAGTTTCTACTAAAATAAAAGATGTGCCTGGGTGGGGACCTCAGTCTGCCTCGGGGCATAAGGAATACCACTTCTGTTTTTTCTCAATAGAGCAACTTAAATTTTTTTAAGCTTATTTATTTGGGGAGGGGGGCAGGGACAGAGAGAGAGAGAGCTCAAGTGAGCGAGCAGGGAGGGGTAGAGAGAGAATCCCGAGCAGGCTCCATGCTGTGAGCATGGAGCTCTATGTGGGGCTCAAACTCACAAACAGTGAGATCATGACTTGAGCCGAAATGAAGAGCTTAACCGACTGAGCCACCCAGACGCTCTGAGCAACTTAATTTCTTATGTGAAGCCACTCATCTTCCAGGTTGGGGAAAAAGACAATCTTTATCCTTTTTGGGGGGCTTCTCCTCCTCCCCCTCAGGACGCATCCCGGGGTGTATTCGTCCTGTCTTGTCTGTGGTTTCAGGGACACCCGTGTTACCTGCAAAGCCAGATTATCAAGCAGGGGACCGTTCCTCCTCTGCTGGGCCCTTTGCCCACGGAGCATGACTGAGCGGACGGAGCCTGGTGCTTCAAACCTGCGTCCCCAGAGGCACCTCTCTGCTAATGAGTGTTGATTTTGTGTTCCCTAGACACAACCCCCACCCCCACCCCCTGCTTTCCTGGGGGAGCTGCACAGATGCCCCATTACTTTTTAATCGAAGCTTATCTATAAATGAGTTGGCTCTATTAATAACAGTCGCAAGACCTGATAGGCTCCCGCAGTGTTTCCGTCCATTGGTGCAAGAGGTGGGCGGCCCTGTTTTGGATGTCCTAATAAACTGTAACACGGAGAGGCTTGTCCTCATCCTCCTACCTTTCCTCTCTGCCCAAAGGGCTCTTCCCACGGCTTCCTTGTACATGCATCTTACCCTTTAAGACCCGGCTCCGATGAGAACTGCCTTTTTTTTTTTTTTTTTTTTTTAACAGCTTTCCTTAAATCTTAGGTACTTTATTCATTTTATTCCCTTTAGCCACTACCTCCCCAGCCCCCACACTGACAGAATTCAGCTTTTCCTCCTCGCTGTCACGGCACGCGGAATGTTCTATAACAGGAAGTCACGTCCCATGTCCCATGCCACTAGACGGCGACAGCATTGGCCAGAGGTCACGTTGGAAAGGATGATGAGATTTTATCATTAATGCTAATTACTTCTGGGAGGAGATGGCTCTCACGCCTGCGTTCCCACCCCCCAGCCTGCCCCTGCTTTCGGCCGCCTCTTGCCGGGCGGGTCCTCGGGAGCTCGGTGTCCAGTCGCTCTGCCGGGTCCCACGTCCGGGGCTTCCCCCACCCCCCATGGTGTCTCGGGATCTTCCCTGATGTGGGGGGAGCGGTGGTGACCCTCCCAGACTGATCAAGTTCGGTTTGGAAGTGAGGGGGGGTGGGGGGACACCGTCTGGGGTGATGCTCCCCGAATAAGAGCTGGAGCCGCGGACGGAATTCTCCGGCCTCCTGCCCTTTGGGAAGACATGCAGGGGTGCCCCACGTGCTGCCCACGGCTCCCTGTGGCCCTGCGCCCGACGGCTTCATTCATCTCTTCTCCCTTCTCCCTCACGCCCGCCCGTTTCCTGGGCTCCTCCCCCAAGTGAGTGACCTGCTCCCAAGTCTGTCACGGGTTCAGCCCCGAGGAGGAAGGGAGAGGACCCCCCGCTAAGGTGTACCGCACGCCTGCTGTGTGCCACGTGTCCGGGCTCTTCTCTCCTCTTGGTGACTTCCTCCAGGAAGGACAGAAGGCAGGGCCGTGGGTTGCTCCCCGGTACCGATTCTCCCCTTCTTCCTCACTAATGGGCTCCTCATTTACTGAGGACAGCAGCATGCCTGGCCGACACACTCATTTCCCAGCCTCCCCTGCAGGCGACATGACCCGATTCTGGCCGGTGTTTGTAGGGGAAGCCCAGGCAGGTGACGCAGCTAAGCCAACTAGCAGACCCAAGTAGCACACGCTCTTTTGCCCTTGACTGTTTTCCCTTTTTGCTGCCTGGAATGATGACGTGAAGGCTGGAGCTCCGTCTCCTGTTTTGTAAGTCTGAGGACAAGGGCCAGTTCCTTTGGGGGCCCCCAAACCTGGAAAGTGGCCTGAATCCCTGCTGACTTTACACAGAGGCCGTCAAAGTCCTGAACTGCTTGCCTCCAGGTTTCTAGTTATGTGATAGAAAAGCAACGTTTTATTTATGTCAGCTCTGGCAACGTGAGGTGTTCTGTTCCACACAGCTGCACAAAACCCCTGCAGCGTGACCATACTCCGTCATCTCTGTTTTCTGCCAGAAACCTGTTAGGTGCTTAATAAATGTTTGAAAGGAAGGAGCCCAGTGTCTTTCTCTTTTCCCACTCTGGACGATCTTAATTGTGTGATACCCCGACGGACCCTCCTTTGTAGGTGCTATTAGGAAGTGACTCCATCAGACTGTAATTTGATTGATAATCTCTCTCCCGTTAGACCGTATGCGGCTTGTCTTATTTATCCTATACACCAGTACTTGGTATAACCAACAGCCTCACGCATCCATAGCAGACGCACTTTGGACAACAGCTGATGGGTTTTGAAAGAAAGCAAAACTATAATCTTATCATCTGACTCTGAGTGATTCCTCTCTGAGAGATCTACCCAAGAGAAAGGGAAATAAGCGGTCACACAAATTCTTGGAGGTGGATGTTCGTGGCGACCTGACTCCTAATAGCGAGACAGTGGAAACAGCCCGATGTCCCTCAGCTGGGGACCAGATAGACCAGCTGTGGCATAGCCACGCCGTGGAACGCGATTGAGCAATAAAAGGGAACAAAATACTGCCACATGCACAGCACGAATGACTCTCTGAGTGGAAGAAGTCGGACATAAAAGACTACATTTTGTGTGTTTGCACTTACGGGAATCGTATGCGAAAAGCAAGTCTGTATCGACAGGAAGTAAATTGGTAGTTGCCTCGGACTGGGAACGGCAGTGGGGACGAACTGTCAGTGGGCGCACTTGGGGTGATGAAGATGTTTGAAAACTGGATGAGGGTGATGGTCGTCCAACTCAGTAAATTTACCAGGAATCCTTCGCTTGTACACTTAAAATGGGCGAATTTCACGGGGTTTAAGCGTACTTGGCCAGGTGGTTAAAAATATGATTGTGATAGGTGTTCCCCGTGCCTCAAATGGAGTGTGGTCACATGAAGACTGGCTACTGGTGTGTCCCTTCCCAGAGGAGACCAGAAGGATGTCCTTTCTGAAAGCAGACAGTGGCGCTTGGGATAGGTACGTTGCGTGCACCTGTCTCCAGACTCCAGACTCTGCCCTCACCCCCCGGAGGTTCTGAGAACCGCACAAAGCTAATGGCGCTTGAGTGCTCCAGATGGGTAGCTCGAGGACCCTTCCTGAGCTGCTTTTCAGCTTTATGGGCATCTTCCATTGCTTCCTTAACCTGGACTGACATCTTATTCCTATGATCACCAGCTCCAACTTTATTTCCTTTCTTGGAAGCCTTTCCCACGGTTTTTATCCTGTCCGTTGTTTTCACCGCCCATCCAAATGAAAGCTTCCATTTTCCTTTATTTTCTTTCTCTGTTCCAGGCAGAGACTTTAAAGCGTATTTTATAATTTTATCCCTTTATCTTTTTGAGGAAGACACTATCTTGAAATTACTGGAAGGGGGGTGGGCAGAATGTGCCGGGGTCTTGGGGGGACTTCCCGATTAATTCTGACCGTTCTAAGTGAACATTGACTGCTTTCTCTACTCTTTTTTTTTTTTTTAATTTTTTTAAAAATGTCTATTCAGTTTTGAGAGAGAGAGAGAGAGAGAGAGAGAGCGAGAGCGAGAGAGCAGGGGAGGGGCAGAGAGAGGGAGACACAGAATCAGAAGCAGGCTCCCAGCTCTGAGCTGTCAGCACAGAGTCCCACACGGGGCTCGAACTCACAGACCACGAGATCATGAGCCGAGCTGAAGTCGGATGCCCAACCGACTGAGCCACCCAGGCGCCCCACCACTCTTCAACCTTCAAGCCACACGCCCTGGCTTCTGCCTTGATCACTCCACGGAAACGGGTCTTGCAAAGGGCACCTGTGACCTCCTTGTCATTAAGGAAGGGGGCGCGTCTTCACCTGTAACCATGTCCACTTGACTTAATGTTTGGCACCAGCGACCTTCCTTTCCTTGTAGATCCCTTCTCTTCCTCTGGCTTGCATTGCACTGCGTCCTCCCAGTTTCCCTCCTGTTCTGTGACTGCTGTTTCTCCACCCGCTTCTCAAACCCCTCCTCCCCTGCACCCCTGAGCATTGAAGCTCCCCTCTGCTGACCCCAAGCCTGCCTTCTCTTCTCACTCAGTTTTTCTCCCTATGGAGTCTCATCCTGCTCCCCCCTCCAATGTCCTGCTCTCTGCCAGTGGCCCCCAAATGTATACCTGTAGCTCAGCCTTCTTGGAGCTTCAGACCCTTTCTGTGACCTCTCCTCACGGGTGACTCGCGCTGGCACGTCCAGTACTGACTTTGGGTTCTGCCGCCTCGGATCTGGCCACCCTTCAGTGTTTCTTTTCCCGTGAATGGCCTCACTCTCCAGCCAGCTGCGCACACCAGACAGCCTCCGTTGTCTTTGCCTCCCCGGCAGCCCTTCCTCCTCCTGGGATTTATGCCTCTGTCTTCTTCCTTTCCTCATTCCCTGTGGTTGGAGTGGGTCTGGGAAAACCTCAGACACGTGCCCCGTAAAGACCTCATAAAGAGTCTCTGAGCAATATGGTGGCCGCTGAAATTTAAATGACTTAATGTAAAGCCAAGTTGAAAATCCCCGTCTTCAGCTGTCCTTGCCACGTTGCGAGCGCTCGGTAGCCGCAGGTTCTACCCTTTTAGCCATAGCGATGGGTCAGGTGCCCATTCAGGAGCCGCCCTTGGGGTGATGAAGGCCCTGTGCAGGTGGTGACTGTGGAGTACGAGATGGGAGAAGAAGGGCCTGCATGAGGATGAAGCCAATGCAGGGGATAGAAAAGAAGATTCAGGCATCCTCCGAGCGTTTGATCCAGCCGTGTCTGGAGCTTAACATTGCTGAACTTTTCAGTCATGCGTCAGTCACATCACCCCGATTTTTGTGTCTCGATCCAGAGGGTTTGAGTTGCCCATCTGACATTTGCAGTTGATTAAAAAACGAATGTCCTGATAGTAACGACGACCTTCTGAACGTGGAAGTAAGGTCTTTAATCAGCATCTTGAGCGTGCAATCAGTGCGCCACGGGGAGAAGAGAGCCCTTCTTACGCCCGTGGAATCAAGATGGCTTCTTTTCTGCCGGATCTCGGTTTGCTGGAATTTGTAAATTCCGGTGGAGGGTAGGAGGGGCGTGAGCGCCAAGAGACAGAGAAGAAAGGGGGGAGATGGTGGGAACTCAGACTGGTCGTAAGCATTGCGCTGGGAGAGCAGCCGAAGCTCTTGTCCCTCTGTTTCCCTTTGTCGATGATGAAAGAGCGGTAAATAGCCTCTTGTTCAGCGAGTGCAAAGTATCTGTGGTGCTGGCAGCTTCTAACTGCAGTTCCGTTCTTAGCGCTTCCGTTATCGTTGGCTCCAAAGACGGCTCTCTCTCTCTTGTTAGCGCGTGCTCTCTTTGTGATTGACATTCTCCAGAGGGGGCTGCATTCATGGGCCCGAATGCCCATCTAGGCACACTGCGCATAGAGGGAAACAAAAATCATGTTACGCTTTCGCCGAGGCCCCGGGTCCTTCTCATTTTAACAGCACCCGCCAGACCCAAGACTAGGCCGGTGTCAGGGTGCGGTGGGCCAGGCAGGGATGCAGCAGGTGGCAGGTGGACCCAATATTCGGCTGAAGCTTGAGGCCACGGAGCACATCTCAGGAAGATGATGAGCAGTGGTCTCCACGGGTGGGCAGCCGAGGGTCCCACAGTCCTGCTTGGTGATGGGGAAGCAAGAATGCAGGGAGGTCCAGGCCAGCACTTCTTGTCTGAGCGCGGACGGACTGGATGTAAAAGCGACAGTTCCCATTTGATGGAGGGCTTGTTGTGTGTGAGACCCCGTGGCACCCTCTTTGTGGGTGAGAATGGAAATTGCTGCTCTGTGGACGGGGACACCGAGGCACAGAGATGTCCTGCGATTTGGGAACGGCACACAGATAGAGAACGATAAGCTCCTGTCTGGCTGTGGAGCTACAGAGCTCAACCCCAATGTTATAATGCTTCTCTGCATATTGAAAATAGCTACTTGGAGCCCAGCTGTGGGACTGGAATTTTGGGGAGAACTCCAGTTCCTGGGAGACATTGTGAGGGGCCAGACAGGACCCCAGGCCTACAGAGAGCATGGCTTGGGGTGGTCATAGCAATGAGGGCCTACAAACTAAGCTCAGAGTTATTCCACAGGGAAGGGGCTTGGTGACGGAAGACGTTTACAAGACTATCCTCGAATTATTTGTTTTATTTTATTATTTTTTAAATGTTTACTTATTTTTGAGAGGGAGAGAGACAGAGTGCGAGCAGGGGAGGGCAGAGAGACAGGGAGACAGAGAATCCGAAGCGGGCTCCAGGCGCCGAGCTGACAGCACAGACCCCGACGCGGGGCTCGAACTCACGAACCGTGAGATCATGAGCTGAGTTGCGGTCGGACACTTGACCGACTGAGCCACCCAGGTGCCTCTGTCCTCAAATTATTTAAAAGCAGTGTAAGAAGGGCACGCTTGGCCTAAATCCTCACTCACTATGACCAGCCATTGTCCAACACTATTATGGATCGTCTCTTCATTTAACCACAGAGATCCCGAGAGTAGTTTGAATCAGGTGCACAGCTGGCCAGTCAGGGCCTGCGCTTCCCAGCCTGCCTTGCGGCTGCGCGGCCACAAGCCTGTGGACGTGAGCCGAAGTGAGAGCAGAGCTTCCGCGTTGTGCTGTCCGAAGGGATGAGACGTTCTCCCAAGCTTCCTCCTGGCCGTGATGAGGATGGGGTGGAGATACAAGAGACTACTCCTGACCCAGGAGTGGAAATCCTATATTAAAGTCAGCCAAGCTTCCTCATCTGCCTTGGATCACTTCCTTCAGGAACTTTCTGTTCCATGAAAGAGGAATGAACTTTCAAGTCCCCAAAAGTTGCGACGCTTCAGACAAGTCGCTACCTAACACGCAGCTGACTCTTGTATCGTAATGTAATTTTATTTTCCCCACCAGAGCGAAGGCTAAAGATGAAGTTGTTCTTTCGTAGACTCACAGAGTGGCATTGGTGGAATTCAGAGTCTGGCCGCAAAGACTGAGATGATGTGAAAGCGTGGTGATAGAGATATAAAGAAAGCATTAGGGGAGCGCTGGGATTCCTCAGCCTGGCGTGGCTTGTTGGAGGCAATACTTAAACTCTAAGGCACGTGGGAGCGCACACACCTTACGTGGCCAGTACTGGTAGAGCCTACACGTGGCTGGCCTAAGATGGCCAAACACTAAAATTGCACTTGGCTGTACTTGTGGAGGAGGATTTACATGATAAACTAGGAAGTATGGCTAAGTAACGCCTTGTTCACTCCGGGGCTCCTTTTTGAAGAGGACGAATCGTCTTCCAATCTTGCCAAAAGAAAGAAAGGCCACGTGGCTCCTTCTGTCACCAGTCGCACAGAGCTGTCCTCCCGAGGAGCTTATGAGGTCCTGGGGTGGGGAAGAACTTCTGGCAACGAATCCAAAATGGTTTAGGTACAAAAAGAGGGATTTACTTTCTGCCTCATATCAATGGAAATTTCAGGGGGTTTATGGATTCAGGCATGGCTGGATTTAAGGCTCAGTGAATTTAACAAGGACCCAGGGCACATTAGTGCGGGCTGCTGTAACAAAATACCAGAGCTTGGATGGCTTACATGATGGGAATTTATTTTGTCACAGTTCTGGTGGCTGGAAAGTTTAAGATCAAGGTGTGGCGGAGTTTCTTTTCTGGTGAGAGCTCCCTCCCTGGCTTGCAGGTGTGGGCTCTTGCTGTGTCCTCACGTGATGGAGAGACAGTGAGCAGAAAAGCTCTCTGGCATCTCTTCTTACAAGGACACCTGTCCCATCGGGGGTGGGGGGCACCCTCAAGACCTTATCTAAGCCTCATTATTTCCCAAAGGCCCCACCTTCAGATCCCATCTCACTGGGGTTAGGGCTTCAACAGAGGATTTTGGGGGAAGCACGATTTAATCCATTGCGTGGAGTCACTTCATAGCTTGGCCCTGTCCTCCTTCATGTTGGCCTCAATCTTAGGTTCCACGTTGGGGTAAAGGTGGCTGCCGGCAGCTATAGGCCTGCCCGCTGTGAACTCAAGTCCAAGAGAAAGGCGTGAGGGCCTCGCTCAATCAGTGCAAGACGCGCAGACCTCATCTTCTTGAATCTGTTTGGACCAGGAGCTCGTCCCTCAGCCGTTTGTTCGGGGCAGGGGAATGCGGCGTCTGGATTGGCCAGGGCTGAGTCCTGGGCTCTGTTCTGGGGCTGCGGGGAAGTTAGCTGCCCCTGAATCCCATGCACCAGAGAGCGGAGGGTGGTTCCCCCGAGGAGAGTGTAGTGGGAAGGGAAAGGGGGAGAGCAGGATTGGGCCGAGGGAGAAGCTGAATGGCGATGCAGGCCGGCCTCAGCCCATCTTGGGGAGCTCTGGAGATACATGGGCCGTCAGAGTCCTCCCTGTTGGGCTGAATGGTTGGGCCTTTATACCGACCATGTCAGTCGTTGGCTGTGGGCTGGGCTGGTGCTCCGCTTTGAGCTTGGGCACGATGGCATTCTGCAGCTGAGGAAGATCCTGAGGGAACTAGACAGCTAGAGGCTCCTAGCTGACAACCTGAAGGGGCTTAAAGGGGGGCCCGGCTGGCGCAGCACCTTGTTCACCCCAAAAGAACGGGTGAATATGTGCCAACATAGAGATGTGGGCAGGCCAGTATCAGCAGGGAGTGTGCTTACCGTGTGTACCCAGGAATTGAGTTTTACAGCACTGCCAACGTTGTGGGAGAGCGGGAGGGGATTTGTCCCTGACCTCCCTCACGGAGTGACACAATGTCTGCTTACACGAGGGTGCTGACTGCAGCAGCTCCTGTGACAAAGGTCTGGGTTAGGTCTGTCCTTGGCTGGAAGCTCATGTTGTTACGGTGTGTGGTTAGAACAATCAGAGGGAGATTACTCACCGCCCGAGTGTGAGTTGCCGGCAGGGACAGCCCCGGGGAAGGAACGAGAAAACAGCTCATCTATGAGTGGGGCACATTTTATGATGATGTACATCGAATCAGGAGTTTCTGATATGTATTCGTAACGCTCCCATCGTGGCCAGCCACTTCACTGTGTAGCTGAGTTTTAAAAATCATACTTTATGTATTTTCTTTTGGGATAGTTTTAGACTTACAGCAAAATTGCAGAGACAGTGCAGAGAGTCCCCCACATGTCCCTGGTCCCCCTTCCCCCATCGTGAACATGTTGCATCATCACGGTACCTTTGTTAAAGGCAAACAAAGCTTTTTTGGGAAACCAGCCCTGGTCCACTGCTACTCACTGTGCTCCACGTTTTGTTTTGATTTCGCTGGTTTTCCCATTAATGTCCTCTTCCTGGTCCAGGGTCCCATGTAAGAACCCACATTGCATTGAGTGAACCACGTCTGCTTGGTCTCTTCGGGTCTGTGACAGTTTCGGTCTTCCCTGGCTTTTCATGACTTTCGTGATGGTTTTGAGAAGCACCGGTCAGATTGTCTGTGGCAGGTCTCTTAATTTGGGTTTGTTTGATTTTCTTTTTCTTTTTTTTAATGGTCAGGCTGGGGTTGTGGGTTTCTGGAAAGAATACCACAGAGGTGAGAATATCACATCATATCAGGGGCACATGACACCCACCTGGCATCACTGGGATGCTAGCCTTGGTCGCTTGCTGAAAAGGATCTTCTGTAAGTGAGTTTTGATAACTCAAACTTGGCCTCAGGGGGTCTTAACATTTTTATGTGAATTTCTCTTGGGGTCTTAAATCTCAACTTTTACTCACGGAAAGGATGTGGGTTGTGATACAAGAGTACTAATTAGCTGTAATACTGATGGGAGGGCAGTTCCTACATCACTGTCTGATGGCCTTCCTTCTGTTCCTTCCTATATACTGTTTCCTGCCCTTTCTCCACCAGATTCAACACTGCTGAGTACCCAGACACCTACTCTGCCATGACATTAACAGCATCTGTCTAGGAATATCCCAGTGTGTCAGGTACTTTGCTTCTTCCTTCCTTCTTCGTTCCTTCCCTCCTTCCTTTTCATTTATCTGCAGGTTTTCATTTTTATGTTTACATACAAGTATATAAATATATTAATTTGGCTTGCAGTTAATCTGTATTAATTAAGTGGTATGCAGAACAAAATTAGCTCTGTTTTTCCAACTCCGTGTCCAAATATTTTAATTTTTTTAATGTTAATTTTTGAGAGAGACAGAGCGTGAGCAGGGGAGGGGCAGAGAGAGAGAGGGAGACCCAGAATCTGAAGCAGGCTCCAGGCTCTGAGCTGTCAGCATGGAGCCTGACACGGGGCTCAAACTCATGAACTGTGAGATCATGACCTGAGCCGAAGTCGGACTATTAACTGACTGAGTCACCCAGATGCCCCACCCCCCACCAATATTTTAATACTGTGCATTGAAAAAGCTTTTATTTCCCAACTTATTTTAGGATTTATTTTTACTCATAATTAGGTTCCTGATATCTTATATGTCTGTTAATCTCTGTCTCTTTACTTTTTTTAAGTTGAGCTACACATACCACAAAATTCTTAGTTCTAATACAGTGATTTTTAGTACATTCATAAGGTTGTGCAACCATCACCACTACTAATTCTAGAACATTTTCATCACCCAAAATGGAAGCCTCAGCCCCTGGCAATGACTAATCTACTTTCTGTCTCTGTGTGACAATAAAAAAATATGCCCCTCTAGGGCCATGTTTAACTTCTGGATCACAAAACCTTCCATTTTCTCACTTTGTCATTTTTCAGATTCAGAAACAAACAAACAAAAGAACAACTATAAATTTTCCTGTTTAAAATTCTGCGTGAAAATTATAAGAACATTCAAAATTTCTTCTTCTTAATCTCTTGAATTTCAAGGAGACTCTGAATGGAGAGTGAATTGTTTTCTGAGCACTTCAATGCAAGGAACAGGTCAGGGTACTTTTTATGTCTTTTTTAAAAGAACATCTTTTCTTTGTACTCTGCTGGATCTTCTTTTGAAAACTTAGAGTAAAATCCAATTTGCTTCTCCAAGTCTGCTTTCTTATGGCTGATTCACAAATTGTAGCAAATTAATGGCAGGAGGCAGGGGTTTCTTGTGTGCAGAAGACAAAACGATCCATGTTGTTCTAAGTTCGGCTCGACGCCACCAAATCTGGCTGAAGGATCAGATCTGATGTGTAAAAAAACCCTCTGCGGTGTCCAAACATACTCTCTGTATATTTCCTGGTTAAAAAAAAAAAAAAAATCTTAGCACATTAGAGTTGTGTTGCCTTCATTAATCACAAAATGGAGTGCTTTTAACTTTCCTCAGCTCCCCCCTTTTTTCCCCTTTGCTTGGTTAACACTTGGGTCTTCTGTTCTGAATGTTATGTTTCTGGGGCCATTACCTAGGTGAAGTTATGGCTGTAGGGTTTGCACCATTGAGTTGTTTCACACCAGGGTGGGCTGGTGCAGAGCAGGGCTTTCCCTCCGTAGATGGGCATCTGGATCACCCAGGAAATCTTGTCAAAATGCAGAATCTGGTTCAGTAGGTCCGGGGGATAACGATGCTGCTGATTCACAGACGACCTGGAACAGCACGGAGAGAGATCTAGCCATTTTTAGACTCTGGGGAACAGTGCTCTGAGGAACAGGCCCAGTGTGGAATGCACTCTGATGATGGTGGGGAGCAGTCCACACCCAAACAGCGGATGTTCCCAGCTGTTGTGTTCATATCAGTGCTTTTCATGTGTGACCAGTGATGGTGGCCAAAGGCTCCACACTGGGGCTGCTGCCTAAAAGGGTAATTTGGGCCTAATGTCCTGCCCTTTCTGGGGAGTCTATGCCTCACTTTAACATCCTTAGTGAATTCCTTCGTATTTAAATTGGACAGGGTGGGTTTTGTTATTTATGTTCAAGGATCTGGCCCACCCTTACATTCCAATTTGGGTCAGTAAGTGCTGGCCATCTGGAGATCTGGGTGCTGAGAAATCCCAAGGCTTCGTCAACTTGGAAGAAGACTGCTGGGATCGATTAGCAATGCCTGCACTGATCTAGAGCTAGGGAACAGGACCACGCGCATCGTGCTTTTGGCATCCCTGTGCCATGGTCTGTATTCGTTTCCTAAATGTCGTAGCTTAAAACCACAGGAATTTATTCTCTCACAGTTCTGGAGGTCAGAAACCCAAACTGAGTTGGCAGGGCTTCGTTCTTCCTGGAGTCTGTAGGACAGAATCTGTTTCCCTGGATATTTTGGCTTCTAGAGGCCCAACTGCTCTCTTGACTCATGGGCCCTTCCTCCGGTCTCAAAGCCAGCAGTTAGAATCCAAATCTCTCTCTGACCTGCTTGTATCGCATCTCCTTTTCTAACTCTGGCCCTCCTGCCTCCCTCACATAAGGACCTTCTGATGACATTGGGCCCATCAAGATAGTCTGTCTTAAGACCCATAACCTTAATCATATCTGCAAAGTTCCTTTGGCCGTGTAAGGTAACAGAGTCTAGGGATTAGGAGTGGGCGTCTTTGGAGGCCACTATCTTGTTGGTCACATGTCTGTTCATCAGAGTCTCAGACCCTCTAGGGGGCATTCTTAGCCCACCCATAGATACTCAGTTCTTTGGCAACTGACTCACGCTAACTCAAGATTAATGTATTCATTTATAATGATGACACCCCTCTTCAGAGACCAAGGTACTTGAGTGTTATGTATAGAGGGTCCCGTCTTTCTGAAATTCCTGGGAATGTAGACTGTTACCTGGAGGGTTCTTGATGACTTAGGAATCAGAGAAGAGGAAGCAGGATGGTTGGGAGGGTGCACCTGATTCCATGAAAGCCTAAGAGAACCCTCTTGCCCTGTTGGTGGGAAGGCAGACTGGTGCGGCCGCTCTGGGAAACAGCGTGGAGGTTCCTCAAAAAATTAAAAATAGACCTAACCTATGACCCAGCCATAGCACTGCTAGGAATTTACCCAAGGGATACAGGAGTGCTGATGCATAGGGGCGCTTGTACCCCAATGTTCATAGCAGCAATAGTCAAATTATGGAAAGAGCCTAAATGTCCATCAACTGATGAATGGATAAAGAATTTGTGGTTTATATACACAATGGAGTACTACGTGGCAATGAGAAAGAATGAAATCTGGCCTTTTGTAGCAACATGGATGGAACTGGAGAGTGTCATGCTAAGTGAAATAAGTCATACAGAGAAAGACATATACCATATGTTTTCACTCTTATGTGGATTCTGAGAAACTTAACAGAAACCCATGGGAGAGGGGAAGGAAAAAAAAAGGAAAAAAAGAGGTTAGAGTGGGAGAGAGTCAAACCATAAGAGACTCTTAAAAACTGAGAATAAACTGAGGGCTCATGGGGGGTGGGAGGCAGGGGAGGGTGGGTGATGGGCATTGAGGAGGGCACCTATTGGGATGAGCACTGGGTATTGTATGGAAACCAATTTGACCATAAATTTCATATTAAAAAAAAAAAGAAGAAGAAAATCTTTATCCTTAAAGCAATTCTTCTCCCTAGAGCCTGGGAAACTCCTTTCCTTTCGATAGAACAGAAACTGGTAAACTGTGGCCCACCACTTGTTCTTATAAATACAGTTTTATTGGGACACAGCTAGACCTGTTGGTTTATGTATGGTCACGGCTGCCGTTATACTAGAATGGTACAATTTAGTGGTTATGACATGAATGGCCTGCAAAGCCCAAACTGTTTACTCTTTGGCCCCTTGTAGAAAATGTTTGCCAGCCCCTGATACCTTACTACACACCTCTGCCCCCCAAAAAGATTGCCCCCCCACAATCTTCAGCATATGTTAAACTTGCCCGAGGGAAGCTTATTAAGACACAAATCCTGGAATGGGGTCCAAGAATTTGCTTTTCTATCAAGTTCCCAGAGGATCCTGATGATGCTGTCTGAGGACCACACTTCGGGAGCTGCACCACTAGGCTGTAAACTCTGCAAAAGCAGGGACTCCGGTTGGTTCTCTGGCGTATGCGATTGTGACATTGCGGGCACTTAATGCACGAGTAATAGCTGAATAAGTAGCTGGTCCTGTTGTCTTTCTCTTAGAGCCGATCAATGCTGATGCACCAAAAACACCTTTCTATGTGTGTGGTGAGCGAAATCGTGCCCCCTCCCCAAAGACGTCCGTGTCCCAATCCCCGAACCTGTGAATATGTTACTTTCCGTGGCAGAAGGGACTTCGCAGTGTTGATTAATACAGTGGACTTTGAGATGGGGAGATAATCCCAGATGATCCAGAAGGCAGGCACGGAGACCCGCCCCACAAGCACGCTTCTCGGTGTGGACACCCTTCCGCTCTGCGTCCTGATTTACAGGCCCTCCTCCCCTTCCACAAAAGCAGCTGGG
Source organism: Prionailurus viverrinus (assembly GCF_022837055.1). Classification (NCBI taxonomy): domain Eukaryota; kingdom Metazoa; phylum Chordata; class Mammalia; order Carnivora; family Felidae; genus Prionailurus; species Prionailurus viverrinus. The sequence continues at coordinate 6,670,235 of NC_062563.1, forward strand.
CCTGCTACGTGCTTGTGAGCCTGGAGCTGAATTAGGACGCTCCTCGCACAGCCTTGCTCTCCCTGTTTAGGGAAACGGAAGTCAAACCGCTGTTGGCAGAAGCTGAGAGGAGAGAGCACTGCTGTTCTTGGTGACACATGAGGAGAACGGTGCGTGTCACCTCTGCTGGCGCCAGTGCTCTGGATTGGAGAGCAGCACCCGTCACCTGCACACCCCTTCGCCTCATTCTGCGGGAGGCTGGTCGGTCCTCCGGGCAGACACCTGCTTTCAGCCAGAGACCGAGATCGGATGAGGGATCGGCACAGTGCGGTGGCTTGGTGCAGGGCCACGCGTCCGGCTCTCGTCCTGGAACCTCTGCAGGAGCACCATCCGGAGCCGGCCTCCCCCCACCCTGTGTTCGCCGGGATGGAGACGGGCAGGCAGAAAATGCACCTGTGTGGGGCAGTGAGCCGGGGAAGGGGGCTGTGGCGGAGGGGTGACCGGCACCCCCAGCTGGACCGACAGCAGCCCTGGAGCAGGCAGGCCCTGCAGACACGTACTTGTCTGGGGCGAGGGGCCCAGGCCACGTGCCAACGTTGGTGGTCATCCGCTGTGCAATTCCTCCACCCCCGTGGGTAGACCTAGGCGAGATGTCTCTCAGCTGGAGGCAAGCAAGCCTCAGAGAAGGGCTCGGCTGCCGGCTGTTGGCCACTGTGCTCTCTGCAGCCGGGGAGAGTCTCAGGCCTGGAGAGGGACAGGGCAGCGCACAAACATCCACCACAGTCCGTGGCCTCTGGATGATGCAAACGGGTGATCGCGTCCGTCCGTTTCCATCAGTCAAGTCTGCTCAGGCCCAGCTGCGCTCGGAGTGGTCAAGCTCTAAAGCCAAACAGGAAAAGAAAATTATGAGGAGCCAGAGTCACCCTCTCAAACCCCAGTGAGAGGCTCCTGCCAGGAGAAGCCATGGGAACGTAAACCAACCAAGGGAACAGGGAATTTCATGTCTTTCGTGTCCTGGGTATCAAGCGTATCCTCGCGGAACATTGCACCGGCTAGGATCTCCCCATTTAGATGATCTCCCTCTCTCTGTAGAAAAATACAGAACATAGAGAATTGAGCTTGCGTGTGTTAGATGTATGTATTCCTCACACCTGTCAGAATGGCTAAAATTGACAACGCAAGAAACAGCAGGTGTTGGTGAGGATGTGGAGAAAAGGGGAACCTTCTTGCATTATTGGTGGGAATGCAAGCTGGTTCAGCTGCTCTGGAGAACGGCGTGGAGGTTCCTCAGAAAACTAAAACTAGATCTACCCTACAGTCCAGCAATTGCAGTGTTAGGTATTTACCCAAAGGACAGAAAAGAAATAAAGATTTAAAGGGGTATATGCACGCCGATGTTTATAATAGCATTATCAGCAATAGCCAAACTATGGAGAGAGCCCACATGTCCATGAACATGGATAAAGAAAGGGGGTTCCACGGTTTCACACATGTGGAACTTAAGAAGCAAAACAGATGAACATATGGGAAGTTGGCGGGGGGGGGGAGAGAAGAGAGGGAAACAAACCGTAAGAGACCCTTAACGATAGAGAACAAACTGAGGGTTGAGGGCAGGAGGTGGGTGGGGGATGGGCTAGATGGGGCATGGGTATTAAGGAGGGCACTTGTTGGGATGAACACTGGGTGTCGTATGTAAGTGAGGAATCCCTGAATTCTACTCCTGAAACCAATATTGCCCTGTATGTTAACTAAATTTTAAATTTAAAAACTGTATCATTGGAGCCCAACACAACACTGGTGTCCTTACCATCAGCCTGCCCACGGCCCCCTTTTGTTACTGTAGAATATTAATCCTTGTATGCTCTGCCCTTGAGCAGCCAAGAAGTGGTATCCGTGTGTGGGGAGGATGGACGCACAATAAATACAATAGAGCCCGACAGATGCAACAAAGAGGTCGCCGTTGAGACCAGAATGAGTTCTGACCGTTTGACATGCTTTCACAATGTTCCTCTGTTCCTTTGGCTCGCTCTCCTCTGTGGAAGGATTTTGTAAGTGGTGGGCCCAGCCACGGAAGTTCTCTCTTACTGAGCAAGATCTAAAAATCACAACCGTTGGCCTCCTTCAGAGTCCGATGAGGTTGACCGTGAAGATTTTCTCGTTTCGCCGAATTCATAATTTAAGGGAACATTGGCTGACAAAAATAGATACGGACATCATCTGAAATGGAAGGGGACAGGAGAACATTAAGTGCTCCAAGGACAGGTGGGTTGACTGTTTTGTGCTGGAACATCTCTCCCTGAAGCAGAAGGAGAAAATAGCTCTGTATGTATGATCCGAACCATGGTAACATGAGTGTTTTCTTTGCTAGGAATGGCTTTTTTTTCCCCCCCTTAAAACCAAGGCTTTTATGGAAAACATTTCTTTCAAAGAAAAAACAAGAGTGGGCTTCTTGGTTGGCAAGGAATAGTCCAGGTTTGCCTCAAACACGCTGATACTTTTTTGAGAATGGAGATTGGCCTGGTGGCGGGTCCATCACGTGCAGCCATGCTTGACGTCCAGGTGGATGCATTCTGCGTGAACGTGCGGGTGGCCGAGAACAGTGTGTGATCGCTGGGTGCAGTTGCCACTGGCTGTTCTGTCCTTCCGGTGTCACCGTGGGCTGGCATCCGCAGGACGTTTGCCCCCAAACCTTTCCCTCTCTGGTGCTGCTGGGCTCATTAGCTTTTTTCCTTTGGGGGATCGGCCACATGTTTTGCTTGGTAATGTCTCCCAAGTTCAGAGAGATGTAACACTCAGTGCTGTTGATTCATTCATGTTCCTGAAGGGAGGAAGTACATTTCCAGGAGGGCTTCCGGAAGTGAGACCTCAGTGATAAAACCCGCATTTTGGCCCTAGATCGAATTGCAAACCATTGATTCCATGTGTACTGAAATGCTATCTAACTAAATCCTTGCCTCTGTTCATGTAGTTGATCATTCATTCACTCGTTGGCTCCTTCATTTGGTCACTTACTTATTCTTTGGTGTTTGCCATGAACTGAGTTAGGTCCTTGCAACATTCACATACTGAAGCCCTAGCCGCGCTGTGACTGTGATTGGAGATAGAGGCTGGAGAAGGCCATTAGGTTAAACGAAGTCATCAGGGCGGGTCCCTAATGCAGTGGGACGACAGCCTCGGAAGAAGAGGAAAATCTCTCTCTTTCTGTCCCCACTCCATGAGGCGTGGTCATCAGGAAGCCAGGAGGAGGGCTGTTACCAGCACCTGACCATTGCTGGCATCCTGATCTTGGACTTGGCAGCCTTCAGAACCATGAGAAAATAAATTTCTTCTGTCTCAGTCACTCAGGCTGTGGTATTTTGTTACGGCGGGTGTGAGCTAACTAATTAATACCGTCTCTTACTCCCTTAACAAACATTTGCTCAGTATATGTCAGGCACCACGAGAGATACTAGACATGAAATGACAGACGTGTCCTTGGGGCGTTCCCTGTCGGGTGCCTACCTACAACCATCCCTCTTGTTCCTGGCAGCAGAACTAGACTTTGTGTTGGTGGCGGTGGGCCCCGTCCCACGATGTGGATTGTGGTGGGTCTGAGCTTGGCACGACACTCCTCTTTCTTCATTAATGGCTGAGGTATGGGCATGTGACCTGGTTCTAGTCCATGAGTAACAGGGAGAAGGGGCTACTGGTAATTATTTACCTTCCTGAAAAGAGAAAAGCACACAAGAAGAAAGGCTTTTTGCCCCTCCTAACTTACTTTCTGCTTTAGATGCATTTTGGTGAAGATACAGTATTTGGCGCTAGGGCAGCCATGTTGCAATCTTGAGGCAAGGGGGGGGGGAGAGAGAGAGAGAGAGAAGGAGGGGGGGAGGGGAGATGGAGAGAGGTTGATCCACTGTCACTGAATCACTGAACCTACAGATGTTTGTTAGGTAACATAATTAACTGCTTTTCTGTCTAAGTGACCATGTGTAGGCTACTTTGTTCTTCGTTGCCCAAAACATCCTTATTGGTACAGTCCCTGCCTTCAAGGGGCTTATAGTCTGATGAGGTGTATAGACTCTTAGATACTGACAATAGAACATCATGAGTATTTTAACAGAGGCATGTACAGAATGGTACGTAAACACATTGTCTCATAAAACCAAAGGGTTCTTTCTACCCCTTAGCCTCTGTTGAGGAGTGATATTCCAATGTATGTCTTTTCTCATTTCTAATGTCACTTCTTCAAGATGACCCAAGATTCTCTTTTTTTTTTAATTACAATTTTTTTCATGTTTATTTATTTTTGAGAGAGAAAGAGACAGAGCACGAGCAGGGGAGGGGCAGAGAGAGAGGGAGATACAGAATCCAGGGCAGGCTCCAGGCTCTGAGCACAGAGCCCAACGTGGGGCTCGAACTCACAAACTGTGAGATCATGACCTGAGCTGATGTCAGACGCTTAACCGACTGAGCCACCCAGGCATCCCCAAGGTTCTCTTTTTAATAGTAATTTCTTTTTTGTTTTTAAGATTTTATTGTTAAGTAATCTCTACACCAAACATGGGGCTCGAACCCACAACCCCAAGACCAAGAGTTACGTTCTCTACTGACTAAGTCAGCTGGGTGCCTGTCCCCACCCAAGATTCTCTTTTTAAAGACCACATCAAAAAAATTAAGACCACATCCTACTTGGAGGCAGAAGAGGATGTCAGTATTGTGTAATGCTTAAGGATGGGGATTGTGAGGGAGACTGTCTGGGTTCCAGTTCTGTCTCCACCTTGTACCACCTGGGGCATCTTGACCAAGATATTCAAAAAAATTTTTAACGTTTATTTATTTACTTATTTAGAGAGAGAGAGAGAGAGAGAGAGAGAGAGATAGTGTGAGTGGGGGAGGGGCAGAGAGAGAGGGAGACACAGAATCCAAAGCAGCTCCAGTCTCCGAGCTGTCAGCACAGAGCCCGACGTGAGGCTCGGACCCACGAACTGTGAGATCATGACCTGAGCCCAAGTCGGATACTTAGCCGACTGAGCCACCCAGGTGCCACGTGACCAAGATCATTTAAACCCCACTTTCATCATCTGAGAGGTGGGGATAATACTAGAACCTGGCTGAAGCACGTGGAACACAGCAGTCTCTCAGTAAAGGTCGGTCGTGGTTATCTGTCCAACTTCACTGGTTTCCGTGAATGCCCGTCACGTGTGGGGTAGCCTTTGGTAAGACCCTGTTGTCTTAGATGAATCTCTAGATGCATTTAAGGAGGGTGGACATCTTCATAATGATGAGACTTCCTGTCTAAAAAGAATATGCTTTACTATTTCTCTCCTTTATGTGTCTTAATAAAGTTAAAATGTTTTTCTACCCACTTCTTATACTCATCTCTACATCTTACATTTTGTTCTGCGGATGCTGCTCTGGTAAATGGGGCATTTCCCCCCGCTATTCTCTGCTTTAGGCTAGTTCCTCTCTAGGTTGCCTGAGAACTCTGACAGTGTGGCCAAATTGTTAAAAACCAGACTCTTGAAAGGACCTCAGCCACAGGCTCCAAGATAGATGTACTTTGCTATACCCAGCCTCTAGGAAGTCCTTTTTATAAAGTGAAATCCGAATAGAAACCCTGACCCTTACAGCAGGTTGCTTTACTCTGAGGCCAGGCAGGGAGGAGGGAAGAGCTGAGCTGGGTGGGCAGCCAGGCCTCACCTAAGAGCCTCCGATTCCCTATCTGTAAAGTGGGGCCAATCATCCCTGCCTCTCAGGTTGGAGATAATGTTAAGCACTGAACGTGATGCTTGGCATGTTGTTGGTACTGAACTAATGGCTGCAAGTACAGGTTCTGGGCTCATCGTAGGGGTTCAGATTCCTGCACCCAGACATTTCCTAGCCGTGTGTCCTTCGGCAAGCGACTTGACCTTGCTGGGCCTCGGTTACTTAATCTAGCAAATGAAGATAACGACCGTATGGGATTTGGGGGTGCGACAGTCCTTACGTGGGGCCTATGGAGGTCCAGTGCGTGCCGAGTGCCAGGCGTGCATGCTCTGTGAGGCCAGAGACCTTCTGTGCTTTGGCCACTCCCGCGTCCCAGGGTCGCTGAATGAATGAATGATCGATGCGGTGAAAATATTAAACCGAGAAAATACAATGGTCTTTGACGAAAGCCCAGATCCATAGTTACCAGCTTTGAGTCTCTGTTTCAGAATTCGGAAAGAGGATCAAAGCCCAGTGGTTCCCATCTGGAGACTGTTTTGGCCTCATGGGACATTTGTCAACGTCTGGAGGCATTTCCGGGTTGTCACAACTGGGGGTGCTACCGACATTGGGCGGGTTGGGGCCGGGGATGCTGCCAGACACCCCACAGCACGCAAGCGCAGCCCCCACCACAGGAGTATCCGGCTGCAGGGGGCAGTGGTGCTGAGGCTGAGAAACCTTGATACAGGCACAGAATTACTTCTGGTTCCCTAGAGTTTATCAGATCATCTAGTGCTGGGTGAGGCAGTCTGACCCAGTAGTTCCCGGCGATAGTAAGGAATTTCCCAAACTATAAGGCAGGTAGCTGGTGCCTACAGTTGCTCAAGGATGCCGTGGTTTCTGTTCGATTTGCTAATCCTCCAGATATCCTGGTGGTAGTTTATTGGCTCAACTTCTCCTTGGATCGAATACTCCTTAGGCATGAGATTCGCGGTAATTAAAGCTCAAGGAGATTGAAACTTTCCCCTTTGAGAAAGAGCTCATGAGGTGAGTGATTCACATTCTCCAGTGAACCATCGACCCCCTGGGATTTTTCTTTTTGCTTTTGCTGGCTTTGCTACTCCCCCTGATTCATCCTGGCCTGGCTCCTTTATTTCCCCGTCTGCAGTGACTGGAGAATCCTTCTGGCTACGGGGGCTTCAACAGGGTGTGATGGGCGAAGGAGCCTGTGAACAACACCGTCACCAACTACTCCTTATGCCCAGGGACTGGGGAGGGGACAGAATGTGAGAAATCACCTTGGCACTTTAAATGCCACTCGGAATGCAGGGAGTACAGCAGCGAGCATGTTCTAATTCATCAAATGCTTTCTCAGCAGTAGCCAAAGATCAGACTGACACGCTGTGGCATCGACTGCTGGCTCGCCTTCCCCAGTGTGTTTTTCCACCACATCACAGAAGAGCAAGTGTTACCCGTGGCCACTCAGAGCAGATACTGTTTCTCGGCCTTCCTCACAGCTAGAGTGTCCGTGTGGATGAATCCTGTCCAGTAGGATGGGGATGGAGGTTTTGTGGAGCATTTCTGGGAGCACTTCCTAAAGAAGAGCTGGTGAATGCTTTCACCCCTCTGCCCTTTGTCCTTTCTTCCATCCTGCTGCTTGAAGATAACTGTGATGGTTGGAGCTCCAGTCAACCTCTTGCACCATGAGGTCTAGGGCTTCCGTCCAACAATCTGGAAAGAACTTGGGGTCCTTGAGGACTAACTGGTACAGAGCCGTCTTACCAGCCCTGGACCGGTACATCTGGACTTTTCCCTGAGAGTGAGAGCATTTCCATTTTTTATCAAAGCCACCATCAGTCACCCTCCATAAAATGTCATCCTCACCGCTACCGAGATCAAGAGAACACAGCTGCAGCTCTCATCTTGATTTCTGTACTTGAGAGTGTGTTTTCTTCCATGAAAACTCTTCTGACTTTATCAAGTGGGTTTCAGAGGCTCGGGAATGTTGTCCAAGGAAAGTGCCTTCGAAATGACAGAGGACGGGGAGATTTTAAGCTGTGCACATAGCAGGTGCTCAAAAAATGTGTGAATTCCATGAGTGATGTAGGATGTTTCGTCTGCCGTGGACCCGGGGTCTTGCTGGGCTCCAGCAAGGGTGTCAGTGAATGAAAGTAGAAATCCAGTGGCTTGTGAGAGCACACAGTTAAGTGGAGAGAAGCATTTACAAACAAAGAACCTTAATTGAGATATATATATGTGTGTGTGTGTGTGTGTATGTATGTACACACATATATATATATATAATTGGCATATAACATTTTATAAGTTTAAAATGTACAGCATAATGATCTGATACACGTGTGAAACGATCACCACAAGTTTAGTGAACACCTATCACCTCTCATTGTTACCCATTTTTCCCCGGTGATGAGAAGTGTAAAGATCTGCTCTCTTAGCAACTTTCAAATGTATAACCCAGTATTGTCAGCTATAGTCACGCAGAACCCGTCTCACAACTGGACGTTTGTACCTTTTAACCACCTCCGTCCATTTCCCCCAGCCCCCACTCCCTTCCTCTGGCAGCACCAATCTGTTCTTTGTTTCTGAGTTGTTGGTTTTTAAGATTCCAGTATAAATGAGATCATTCAGTATTTGTATTTCCCCATCTGACTTCTCTCCCTTAGTGTAGCACCCTAAAGATCCATTCCTATTGTTATAAAAGGTAAGATTTCCTTTTTTTAAGGCTGAATGATTCTCCTCTTTATCCATTTATCCATTTGTGGCCTGTGGGTTGTTGAGGATATTTGAAATCTTTTTTTGAAAGTTCATTTAATTTGTTTTGTGACCTCTATGCCCAACGTGTAGGGATGGAAGTCATGACTTTGAGATCACAAGTCGCCTCCTCTGCTGACCGAGCCAGCCAGGCACCCCAGGATATTTGAAATCTCAATCAGCTCCTCCGTTTCTGACCCCTCCTATACTCGGACCGATGCACTGTCACCCCTGCGGGGCTCCCCAACACCATCCTCCCTTCTTACAGGGCAGCACAGCAGGCTCTGTCGCCGGACCCCTGGCTTCCAGCTGAGGATGTCTTCTGGCCCGGCAGCTAGTAAAGTCACAGGACTGTATTCTGGCCAACAGGATGACACACAGGTGCTCTCCACTTCCACGGTGGCCCTTGAGAGAAATGCCTCTCTGCTTCCCCCCTTTTGTCCCTTCTTGGGGACAGGCATGGGGAAAGGGTGGTGGGAGCTCCCAGAAGGCCTCTTGGACCCCACGTTGGAAGCTGTGGGTTGAGGTTGGCAGAAGAACAAAGCAGAAGCCATCTGTGTGTTGCTCTGATGGTTACGGAGTTTCCATACCAGCCCTGCTCACTTACATTTTATTTACTTTGTTTAGGTGTTATTACACGGTGCCTCTTTCCCAAACAAGAGTGGAGGTTGGCTTGCTTGGGCTTCCATCACAAAGCGCCACAGACTGGGGGTCTTAAAGAACAGAAATGTGTTTCCTCACCGTTCCGGAGGCTCACGTCCCAGGTCAAGGTGTGCGCTCGGTTGGTTTCTTCTGCGGCCTCTCTCCTTGGCTTGCAGAAAGCTGCCTTCCTGCTGTGTCCACATGTGGGCTTTCCTCTGTGTGTGCCCATCCCGCTGTCTGTGTGTCCAAATGTCCTCCTCTTGGAGGGACACGAGTTGCACTGGGTTAAAGCCCACGCCCATGGCCTCATTTTAACTTGATCCCTTCTTTTAAGGTTTTGCCTCGAAATACAGCCACATTCTGAAGAGGGGGTAGGGCTTCAACATATGAATTTGGGGGGAACACAGTTCAGCCCATAACAGCCCATTAGCCACAGCGTTAAATGTGACTTGCTGTTGTGTCAGGTTCCTCCCGAGTGTCCAAGGACTGGACTAGAGGCTCTGACCGCTGCAGAAATGCACCAGCTAGTGTTTGTTCTTCCAGCAGCCCCTGCCCACCCGCCTCCACACCCTGAGCGAGAGTATGAAAATCCCCTGGGAGGACGTGTTTGGAGAGGGTTGCTGTGCTTCAGGGGAGGCATTTTGGGAGAGTTACCCAAGTCGCCAGGGGCTTGAAGGTCACAAGGACTGGAGTCTGAATCCTGCATGGGAAGTCTAAGAGCCCAAGGCTGTGGGTGGTGGGCTGGAGGGTAGGCCGAGACCTGAGCTTGGAGGCGGGAAAGGTTGTGTTTTCTGTCCATCATATGCTTGTCCCAGGGTTTCTCAGTCTCAGCACCGTGGACTTTTGTGAGTGGATAATTCTCTGTGTGTGTGTGTGTGTGTGTGCGCGCACGTGTGCGTGCATGTGAAGGAAGCCTGTCCTGTATAGTATAGGATGTTTAGTGGCATCCTTGGCCTCTATCCACTTAATGCCAGCATCCCCCCTCCTGCTTGGGGCAACCAAACGTGTCTCCAGACATTGCCAAATGTCCCTTCTGGGCAGAATGTCCATGGTTGAGAATTTCTAGAGTATCCCATGGAGGTGATCTACACTGCATGAACTTGAGATAGACTTTGTCCAAGAGGACCACTTGGGCGGTGGGTTGGGGGGGGCAGCTGGTGAGGTGACTCTCCAAAGAGGAGGACCATGGAGTCCCTTAAAGCCCAGGAGGAGAGCTGTGTGGTCAACTGAAGGGTGCAGGAGGCACTACGTGTGCGGAGGGCAGTGTGGGGGAGAGAGCCCCCTTGACACGTAGAGTGCGCCAGGGGAGTCTCTGAAGAACCCAGTTTGTGAGTGAGAGACCCATCACTTGGAGTCTGCCCCCCATAGGGGGCACCCAGGCCCATATACACTGTAGAAATCCTATGAGAGATCTCTGCTCTTAGGCAAGTGTGGGGAAGGCCAGCTGAGCAAATCGTGAGGAGCTGGGTCAAGCGATTTCATTTCCCCTGACCACCGGCTTCCGAGCAGCAGGCAGGCCCCGCTGAGAGGGGAGGCGTTTCTTGCAGAAGAATGAAAGATTCTGAAATGAACTAGAGAGAGGCAGTATCTGTGCCTTTCATCGTCTTTGAGCTATTTTATAACTCTGTACGTTGTAGAGATTTGAGAGAAAGGCAAATGAGCTTTGTCCAGGGGAATACAATTAATTACCGCCCCAGGGATCTAGGCTGTTTCTGCACCTTGCTGTAAATTTATTTCAGCACTCCTGGCTGTCACTATGTGTGCGTGTTCTTCATCCTTTCCTCTGAAACAGCGGTATCCCCTTCCTGGTTCCTCCATTAATTCCTGAGTTGTGGACACACGTTCATCTTATGTTTGTCTGAACGTCATGATTTTACTTTCGAAACAAGTGATTCTTTACCACCCGGCGACACTTTTGGTGAATGTGGGCTCTGGGATTCCCGTCCGCGTTCATCGCCGTGAGCTGGGATCTGAGACCCCTCGGTGCCTACGAGCATAAGGCCCTCTGAAGCGTGAGCTTCTTAAACGCCACTGTTCTTGGGAAGAAGGTGGCTTCGTGAGGGTCTTCCGGAGAGCCCCCGCTTGATTTACTCACCAGTGACTCGCGCAAGAAGGGAGTTGGCCGGACGGCACCGTGCCCCGCCTCCGTCCCTGCCCATCTCCCCTGGAAATAAACAGAGCTGTGCGTTTGCTCACCTGCGCATTCCGTCAACTGGATACCCTCCTGCAGCTCTTCCCAGGGCAGAGTTCTGACACGCCGATGAGGGGCGGGTCTCAGAAAGTTGAGACAGAGCCTCTCGGACGCTTCGCTTGTGCAAAAAGCAGCAGGAAATAGGAAAAATCCACCTAACGTCCTGTGTGTGCCTTAGGCTGACCTCAGTGAGACACCAGCCCTACGTGTGTTGTGTGAAAGCCCGAGAACTCAGCAACACGGGCTTGCAGTTGGTAGTGGGGACTTTTGTTCTTAGTAACTCATGCCGAGAGCCCATTGAAACAACCACCTCAGCTTTATTGGAATTGCCTGTAATTTGTGCATTATTGTTAAAAGGAGAGACACGACCCAGCTGGCAGATTTCTCCCTCTTTCAGTTACCATGTAATCAATCTCTCTCTCTCTCTCTCTCTCTCTTTTTGTGTTTATTTGTGAGAGAGACAGAGAGAGAGTTGGAGCCAGGGAGGGGCAGAGAGAGAGGGAGACACAGAACCCAAAGCAGGCTCCAGGTTCCGAGCTGTCAGCACAGAGCCCGACGCGGGGCTCGAACCCACAAACCGTGAGAGCATGATCTGAGCTGAAGTCTGACGCTTTACCGACGGAGTCACCCAGGCACCGCCCCCCCCCCCCGACTTTTTCTTTAAAAGCCCAAGCACCCTAACAGGAAATAGGATTAAACGAATACGTTCCAGTGCACCAAGAAGACACGAGATCAGCCTTTTGAGCAATCCGGCCAGCTTCTCAAGTAAATGCAGGTGATCTGTGCCCTCTGTCTAAAAACTTGCTGCTCAGCCCTGCTCTGGGCTGCTGCACTTTGTCCTCTCATTGCTACGTTCATTTTGCATCTGTGTTTCATCCACATGAGTATATTCTATTAACAAGTGTTTAGTTGTTTCCTAATTATAAATGGGGTTATGTTCTTCGTGGAAGAACGAAAAGAAAGGTTGTAAAAGGGGAGACTTAAAAATACGATACAGGCTACTACCCAGAGTTTAATTATGATATTTTCTTTTTTTTTTTTTTTTTTTAAATTTTTTTTTTTTCAACGTTTATTTATTTTTGGGACAGAGAGAGACAGAGCATGAACGGGGGAGGGGCAGAGAGAGAGGGAGACACAGAATCGGAAACAGGCTCCAGGCTCTGAGCCATCAGCCCAGAGCCCGACGCGGGGCTCGAACTCACGGACCGCGAGATCGTGACCTGGCTGAAGTCGGACGCTCAACCGACTGCGCCACCCAGGCGCCCCTAAATTTTTTTTTTTAACATTTATTTATTTTTCAGACAGAGAGAGACAGAGCATGAACAGGGGAGGGTCAGAGAGAGAGGGAGACACAGAATCGGAAACAGGCTCCAGGCTCTGAGCCATCAGCCCAGAGCCCGACGCGGGGCTCGAACTCACGGACCGCGAGATCGTGACCTGGCTGAAGTCGGATGCTCAACCGACTGCGCCACCCAGGCGCCCCTAAATTTTTTTTTTTAACATTTATTTATTTTTCAGACAGAGAGAGACAGAGCATGAACGGGGGAGGGGCAGAGAGAGAGGGAGACACAGAATCGGAAACAGACTCCAGGCTCTGAGCCATCAGCCCAGAGCCCGACGCGGGGCTCGAACTCACGGACCGCGAGATCGTGACCTGGCTGAAGTCGGACGCTTAACCGGCTGCGCCACCCAGGCGCCCCGATATTTTCTTTTTAGGCTTGATTTTGTGAAAAATGAGATTTATTTGACTAGAATTTATGCTCCCTCCGGTGAGTTTTCTCCTGCTTTTCCTTTATTAAAGCAGGTACAGGCCCCTAGTCTTTCCTGACCATGGGGAGGAGCTCCTGGAAGGGGCAGGACTGCAGACTGATGTTGCCTAAGCCCCTCCCTCTGCTGTCTTTATTTCCGCATCAGTGCTCGCTGACGGAAATAAAGAAAAGCCTCTCGGGACCAGTGGGTAATTGTCCAGCCCCAGGTATTCTGGAACGGCCCCAACCTGGCAGTAACAGGCAGATCCGGTCAGACCTCCCAGGACGGTGCTTCCAGACTGTAATTTGCACAAGCATCGCCTGGGGATCTGGTTGAGAGGCAGATTCGGGTCCAGCCGTACCCAAGCGAGGAGGGCACAGCTGCTGGTCCAGGCTGTCGGGGGTGGTCCAAGCCTGTTCTGAGGATGCTGGCGTAAGGTTCTTCCAGGCTCATGATCTTCCCTGGTCCTTACAGAAAGACCAGAGCAGCAGATCGGGGAGAGCCATGGGGCCTCTGTGATGTGCATTTGGGGGATAATCATTGTACACACACGTGCAGAGACACTTGGGTCCTGGGTGAGACCCAGAGCCTTGATAAAAACTTGGCGGGGGTGGGGGGAGGGAGGAGGAAGATCTAAGTCTGACCAAGGCCAGATTTCTTAACAACTCTGCAGGCTCAGGACACGGAGGTAAAACTAAGCTGATTTATGAAAACTCAAGATGTGGGGATTTTCTTACATGCGCGAATTTGAGGACTGAAGTTGTTCATGCTGTATTTATAACGTCCATTTAAAGAAATGCACAGCATGGTGCACCTTCATGTTTAAAGCCCATTTCCCTTTGACTTACGATACCATGAACATTTTCCCTGCTCGTGAAATATTCTCTGAAAATAGCACCTTTAATAATTCCGCGACGGGGGCGCCTGGGTGGCGCAGTCGGTTGAGCGTCCGACTTCAGCCAGGTCACGATCTCGCGGTCCGGGAGTTCGAGCCCCGCATCAGGCTCTGGGCTGATGGCTCGGAGCCTGGAGCCTGTTTCCGATTCTGTGTCTCCCTCTCTCTCTGCCCCTCCCCCGTTCAAGCTCTGTCTCTCTCTGTCCCAAAAATAAATAAACGTTGAAAAAAAAAAATTAAAAAAAAAAAAAAATAATTCCGCGACGGCAAGGACACGGTCCCCTGTGCCGAGCACGGTGTCCCCAGTACTCAGCACAGTGTCTGACACAGGGTCGGAGCTCAAGAGTTACTTGTTGATTCACGCAGTGGGGGCCATACCTCGATGAGTGATTGCGTGGCTGCTGGCCACTGAGACTGCGTTCAGCTGTATAAACAGTACCGTGGTGGACATCCTTGAGGGAAACCTTTGTGCACAATCTTGACCTTTTTTTTGGATATCTGTACAGGTGGATATACTGGCCAACGAGGATGCACAATTAAAAGAGCCTGGATATTGGGGAGACCTCATACCCGTTTGGGGAGTGTGCCCTTTGGGGAGACCTCATATAACTTGCCCTTTGGGGAGACCTCATACCCGTTTGCGTTTCCATAGGCAGCGCCTGGGAGTGATTGCTCTTGCCAAGGCTGGGATCATCATTTCGGAAAAGCGAAACCTCGCGAGGCCCAAAGGGTGTCTTATTTTAATGAGCATTTCTTTGATTACCAGTGAGCCCGAGCAGTGGTTTTGAGAGTGCTCACTGATCTCTGTATCCCTTCTTTAGTAAATGGGGCCGTTTGGATCTTCTGTTGGCTGCACCCACATGTCTAATCGGAGGGGTGAATATGGTTCATCCTCCATTTTCCCATCTGATGCCCTTGCTCACAGCTTTGGCCGGAAACACAGAACATAGATGTTGACGTAATGTGAAGCAGGTGCTTCTTGAAACCCTCTCAATAGCTTAGACCGCCGAGATACAGCTCGTAGGTTCCCAGAAGGCTAGCTGAATGTCCGGTGTAAAAAGAACAACTTACAGATTGGGGGGGCGGTGGTGGTGAGAGAAATGGTTTTTCTTTGTGAGGTGGCGCCATCTAGTGGTTCTTAAAGACAGTGCAGGAACCAAAACGACTTTTGGGATTAAAACCTCTCATTTAACTTTGCCTTCTCTAGTCCAGGCCATCCTCAGTTTCTACCTCATTATTGGTACCTCCCCCCGCATCTGGACTCCCCCTCTTCATTCTTTCCCTCCTAATCGCACCCTTTGCATTGCAGGATGGCTGTTTTAAAATCGTGCCAGTTCTCTGTTCAAATCCATTCACTCGCTCATGGTTGTTTTTACTTAGCCCCTTAACCTGGTTTATGAAATCTTCCACGATCCAGGTCAAGGTCGACAAACTTTTTCTGTGAAGGGTCAGACAGTAAATCTTTTGGAGTTTGGGTGGGGGGCGCCCAGTGTTGTGCTTTCTCAGCTCTGCCTACGGGCTCTTCCTTGTGCTGGGACCACTGTCTTTCGCTCCTCAACCTTCGTGCCCTGTGCTGCTCTCAGTCCCCTGTGCTTCCCACTCAGGTGTTCAAAGACCCAGTGTCCTTGTTCAGTTGTGAGCAGAGAGGGGGCAGCCAGCTGGTTTGGGGATAAGAGCTGAAAACAAACGATGCAGTCTTCGGAGGCTTCTCTGGGCCCCCCATAAACTGTCTTCCGTTGGACTTTGCCCACTGTCCCTCAGTGTGTTTGAGTGCAGACCCACCGACACTTGTGGGGTCCGGGCCGAGACTACAAATGGAGGCCCACCGACTAGGTGTCTCAGTATTTAAAGTCCAGAAGTTAAGCTAATAACTGCTAATTAAAATAGGCCCTGTCTCGCTCCCTGGACATCTACACCTTCCTAGGAAGAACCATAAGCATAATAAAAGTACCATTCAATAATAAAAACCAAAAATGCAGGTTTTATACGAGTGACTTGGCAAATTCTTGAAGATGATGAAATTTTATTATTACTGTGCTAGTCTGGATGTTCCTTCCCTGGGCTGGCGATGTTTGGGGACTGAGCACTAAAATAAAGGTAGACGTAACTCATCAATTATATTTTATCCCACAACATTTATTTTCGCCTTCTTTTCAGCCAAACTGCTATGTTGTTGAACTTAAGGTTTTCACATAAAGCTTATGTTTTATTGACAGTGAAGGTTGGCAGTGCTATTCCAAGCACGCTCCCAGGCCCCCAGTGGAAGAGACTTATCTCTCTAAACGGTCTCCAGTGGATGGTGATGTAAGATAAATAAGATAGATCCTTACTCTCAGTTTCACGTCAGTCTCCATGCTCTTTGGTAACAAAGGTGACATACTGGCTGCACCCAACACTTTGAGAATCATGGACAGACGTTTTTCAAAGTATTTACATTTTTTAATTTTTTTAAGTTTATTTATTTTGAGAGGGTGAGAGCGAGAGAGCGAATAGAGGAGGGGCAGAGAGAGGCGGGGGGAGAGAGAGAGAGAGAGAGAGAGAGAGAGAGAGAATCCCAAGCAGGCTCTGAGCTGTCAGCGCAGAGCCCAACATGGGACTTGAACTCACAAACCATGGGATCGTGACCTGAGCCGAAATCAAGAGTTGGACGCTCAACTTAGCCACCCAGGAGCTCCTACAAAGTACTTTTAAACCGAAGTGCAGCGAACTTGAATATATTTCATAACATTATAAATTAAAGTAAGCAAAATTTAAGAATCTCGTATATATACTAAAATTATTTTCCTTCCAAAATATTAGAAATATCTGCTCCAAAGTAAAGGCAAAATAAAACATATAATTAATGACTATGATAATTTGAAACAAAATTATGTAAATAAAGCTGGCATTTGAAATTTGAGAATTTAATAACTTTTTTTTTTAACATTCATTTTGTTTTGAGAGAGAGAGAGAGAGACAGAGCACAAGCAGGGGAGGGGCAGAGGGAGAGAGAGGGAGACGCAAAATCCGAAGCAGGCTCCAGGCTCCGAGCTGTCAGCACAGAGCCCGACGTGGGGCCTGAACTCACGAACTGGGAGATCATGACCTGAGCTGAAGTCAGATGCTTAATGGACTGAGCCACCCAGGCGCCTGGAGAAACTAACATTTTAATCAAACATTTTATGTAAGCGGATCGTAAGTAGGTGTGTTTACGTAAGGCAGCCTGCTTGCAGGTACTGAGGACAGGAATAGCTTCGCTGCATCCTGTCCAGACCCACGCTGGGCACGCGCCCACACGTAAGGGTGCCGTGAGACGGTGCGTGGTGCCGAGCGTTCTTCAGCCACCCTGCGAACTGTTGTGGCCTCCTCCTGATTGATGAGCTTATCTGGAGTCCCCAAACGGACACTGGACGCTCCCCCATGCCCGACACCCGCGTTGGTGGTTTGTGATGCAGGAAGGTGTTGTGGAGAGGGGCCCTTTTCTCTTGCCTAAGCGTTCTTTTGTTCATACTCTGTACACTTGGCCTCCGAGGCTGCACCAGCCCCAGACCTTCTAGGTGTTTGGATGCAGGTGCCTTTTGGGTTAAGGACCAGGGCAGGGGACACTGAGAAGCGTTTCCCAGGGGCCTGAACGGTGTCAGTCGTGAGAGCCAACGGCTGCAGTGTGAGCCCCCGGGACCCGGTCCGCTCAGGCCCCCGTGTGGTGATGACTGTTTATATGACATGCGGGGTCTGCCGAGCTGAGAACAGGGACCCCCTTACTCAGATCTGCGTGTGAAATAGTTGATGCGCGTGAAGGATTGCTTTGTAGGCTTGCTTTTATTTTTGGCTTTGGTGTAAGAGAAGAGTGACCTGGAGCTTCCCTAAAGAGAGGAGCAAAGAGGGAGGCGTGTGGCAGGAGGGATGGCTTTGAGACCGTCTCCTGCCCGGCCTCGTCCTTGGACCGGTTTGCAGCCCAGATGCAGAGGGCACAGCCGGAAGCTGAATGAGCGGTTTTCTCTTGATTTCTTGAGACCCGGGGCTCAGCAGTGTTGCTTCGGGCTTCAGAGGACCGGAGGAAGCACTGATGTTCTCTCTTGTACTTGGGGGGCTTCCCGAGCCACCCAGGATTGGTACTGTTGGCAGACCCCCTGTAACAGGTACCGGTCCTTCTGGGGAGGACACTAGAGCAGTGACAGGGAAGAAGCATTTCACAAAGGGCAGCGGCTTTCCTTAAGCTGAGGGCGGTGGAGGAACATGGAAGCCTTGTAGCAGAACCTTTAAGGACCCCCAGACACAGGGTGGTGGTGGTCGTTTATGTAGGGGAACCCGGAGGTCTTCTGTGGGCAGCTTAGCGGCAACATTTATATCACTGACTTCCCTCTGACCGTCCCCCCCGGGCTGGGGAAGCGCCCGGCACTCGGATTATACGGAGCAAGCCGCACCTGCAGCAGGCACTGTGATAGGCATTGGAAGAAGGAGAGATGTGTACATATGTGAATGTGGAAAGGGATGCTCGTTCCTTGCCCGTCAGAGATCCAGTGACGGGGATTTGTGTGGGAAGTTAACGTTGCCACCATTCATCCACAGCCGTGGATGATAGCTGGGGGAAAAAAAGAAGTTAGATCTGTGAGTTGGAGGCCAATTTCCAAGCAAAGATACTGCTTGCAGAGTGGGAAGGGGCCGCAGGGAAGGGGGACGCCTGTGGGGAGGGAACGGGTCTGGCAGTGAGAGAAGGAGCTGCATTTTAGTTCCAGGAAGAACCTTGCGGAAGCAGGGAGCACAGGCGCTGTCTGGGGCGGGGGGGGACGAGAGTATCTGAGGGGTGGGGTAGGCAGAATAGGGCCCCCCCCAAGATGTCCTCGTCCTAATCCTTGGGACATGGGACTATTTTAGGTTACATGGCAAAGGGGAACCAACGTAGCAGATGGACTTAAAACAGGGAGAGGATCCTGGATTATCCACTTGGGCCCAGTGTGAGGTCCTTTTTTTTTTTTTTTTTTTTTTTTTTTAAAGTTCACTTATTTATTTTGAGAGAGAGAGCGCACACTCGAGCCGGGGAGGGGCAGAGAGAGAAGGAGAGAGAGAATCCCAAGCAGGCTCTGAGCTGTCAGTGCAGAGCCCGACGCAGGGCTCGAACTCACGAACCGTGAGATCGTGACCTGAGCTGAAATCAAGAGTCAGAGGCTTAACAGACTGGAGCCACTTCACAAAGGTCCCTACAAGTGGAAGAGGGGACAGGAGGGAAGGGCTGAGAAAGAGGCATCACATCGGAAGCCGGGCAGACAGAGGCCAAGCTGTTGGCTCTGTGCACGGAGCCGCTGGAACCTGGGAAAGGCGAGCAGACGGATCCCCCGCAGGAGCCTCCAGAAGGCGGCACAGCCATGACCTGAGCCCGTGAGCACCCGCTTTGCGCTTCTGAGCTGGGAGAGATCGCGGCTTTTGTTGTTCTAATTCTCCGACTCCGTAATCTGTTAGGGTGGCTGCAGCAGGAAGCAGATGCTGATAAAATTCTTGTGCTCTGGGGTTTGCCCGTATCCAGAACCGTCTGCTTCTGCAGAGGCACATCGGAGGGTCCCTCGGGTGCTCTGGGTCCCTGCACTGTCCCCGTACACGGGCGATACGCTCACGCTTGCTGGCGGCCAGCTCCGTCCCTCAGTCCTGATTCTGGGGGTGGTTCTCAAGCCTCTTTGCGATGTGCTTCCTCTACTTGTATCCACACTGTGGGCAGAGATCCTTCCAGATGGTTCCAGGCTCTCCATGGAGACCTCCTGGCTCTTGGGCAGTATGTGTCCTCATCACCCCCAGGCAGCAGGGACACGGCTGCTTCTGCCGCCTTCTCTTCTTGCTGTCACATGCCGACCGCTGCCGCTGTCTCCCCTGCTCCTTCCCAGCCTCAGTGCCTTGTGCACCCCAGAAGATTTGGGGTGATAGCTGTGCTGTCTGGCTGCTCTCAAGTCTCCTGTGCTTCCTGCTCAGGTGTTCAGAGACCCAGTGTCCTTGTCTGGTTGTGAGCAGAGTGGGGACAACCAGCCGGTTTGGGGATAAGAGCTGAAAAAAAAAAATCATGCAGTCTTTGGAGGCTTCTCTGGGTCACACGTGGGACATGTGACACGTGTCAGAGGCGGGATCTGAGCCCAGGCCACAGGCGGCCTGGAGGCTGTCTTTGGTGGCTCTGTTACCCACTGCTGGCTCCCGTCCTGGGCCAGGTCTCGTGGCGCAGGGGACCGGACGTTGTGGCCCGACCGGTGAGCCAGCCAGGGCTTGCGCCCAAGTCCTCAGACTCCTTGCCCTGTGCTAGCTCTGTACGGCACTGGTGTCTGGCGTCCACAGGGCCATTTGGTGGCCCGACTCACCGGTGGCCTGTCCTCTGCCAGTCTCCGTATTCCCAGAGTGCCGTTGTGCGGTTGGGACCAGATCGGAAGGCGAAGCTCTAGCATATAGGGAGGCATCGATTCATGCTCCCGACAGCAGCCCCAAACCCGTGACTGAGTTTTCTTTTGAGCTTTGGGATTCCTCTTAGATGTAGAAATATTCATCATGGAGTCTCTTCTGAACGAAGGGAAAATATGTTTGTTGAGACAGTAACCCAGACGACAAAGCCTTCACCTTCGGAGTTCCTTCCAGTCTACAAAATCTCCTTTCCTTGGGGAGCCGAGCCTGTGCACGTGCCTGGCACACAGATGAGGTAGAATTTGGTGCCATTTCTGGCCCCGTCACTTCTTTGGATTTCTGGGAATTGTTTGTGAGGAATCCAGGGAGGGGATCGCTTTTTCTTTGCTAATAAGGCAGAGGTGCCCGGTGAATTTGGGCAATTAGTGGAGACAGTCGGCTGCACACGTGGCTGGGCCCTGGCTCCTAGGTGTTTAAATTATGCAGGCACGCTTCTTAATTAAGGAGGGATTTTGCCAGAGGGAGAAGACCGCCCGAATTCCCATGATGCCCTTCGTGCCTCAAGGGGTGGCCTGTAGTCTTCTAGACTAAGCAGGTTGGCCTCTAAAGGCTTCCTACAAAACAGACAAACAAACAAACAAAAACAAATGGAAAGAAGTTGTTGTTGATCCTTTATCAGTAGAAGAGAGGAAATGAATGTGCGGGATCACAGAGGGATGCCGGGAGAGAACTCATTTTTCACATTCTAATGGCTTCATGGTCACGGTGCTCATTACCGTGTGAGAGCCAAGAACCGTGGCTGGGGAGTTAATTACTGATCGGAGATAGTTTCAGAAAACATTGTAAAGAACTTGCCTGGCGACAGATAATGACAATAATTGATGGGTAGGAGAAGGTGATTTTGTACAACGGAGATTCTGGCTGTAAACAATAACATCCATCTATTTCCAAACTGAGAGGATTCAGAAGACGCGGCATAGATTACCTGTCGCAGGCAGATGAGCCCCAAGGGGCTACTGCAAGGTGAAGAGAGGAACTGAGATTTGAGGCAAAAACCCTCTTGAATCTCTTTTAATCTGGGTAGGTTGACTTACCCCCGCTGGATAATTTCACCAGTTCGTCAGTTCGTCTTTCAGGTATAAATATAATGTCAGATATAAATGGAGACATAGTTAGAGAATAAGAAAAGCACTTTATGTGGTGAGTGGCGATGTAAGGGCTTATCCCAAAAAGCTCAAAGAGGATGCGAGTGGGGTGCGGTGGATAGCTTGTGCACTGCCCAACTCTAGGAGGCACCGTGCGCACATCGTGAACGTCTGAGATTTGTATATTTGCTAGGACATTTTTTTTTCTTACTTCCTGGCATGAGGCAGTGAAATCACTGTGGGGAGCGGCTACCTGCAGATAATGTGCGTTAAAGTGCAGGGTAGGCTGGGTGCCACTCCTTTGAGAACTGTAACCACAGAGGCTGTAAAACTCATGTTCCAAGGGCAGAAGGTGACGCCCCTGTTTGCTTGGTTTTGCTTGTCTGTTTAAACTGCAAAGCATGGGCCTGAATGGCATTAAAAAAAAAAAATGAAGCTCTGGATAATTTGACAACAGTTGCAAATCAGATACACTAACGTAAACATCTAGACTTCTAGTTTCTCTCAGAGAGAGACTTTGGGGAACGTGATGTCTCGCGTAAAAATAAATAGCGGTAGCTGGTGTTGAAGGTTCCCTTCGGATCGGGACGGGCCTCTCCATCTTGCCATAATCCCACCACATTGTCCTTGACGTCAGGGTCAATGTCAACCGCTCTTTCGCACTAGACTCGCTCTTTACTTTTCTCAGAGGACTAAGAGGGAAGTGATAGTGATACTCCCTCTCCTTTCTGTGTCTCCGTAAAATGCTCGAACACCAAAAATAGAAGAAGAGGGCACAGGTTTTCCGTAAAAACAAATGGTAGAGAGCACATTTTTTATTGAAGGGGAGACTATTCCTGTGTGTTTAATGTCCAAAAATTGTGCTAAGTGAATAAAATACCTGGCCCCCATGGATGTTTGAGTTTGTAACCTCTGCAGTGGAAAGGCCTTTAAAAATCTAGTTTAAGGGGCTCTCGATGGAAAAACCTGAGACAGAGGAATGGCGCACCTTGATGGGCAAAAGTGGTCCAGCGGCATCTCTGATGTCACACTCTGTGTCCTAACTTATCGCTCCACTGCGGGGTGGGGGGTGGGGTTCTGGAGGATGGGACCCCCTCACCCACAGGCGTCGGGAGTGAGGCAGGCATTCTGCTGTGTGTCCCAGCACGCAGGGAGTGTCCCCTCAGAGCTCGCAGCTACTCGTTTTCATCACTGCTGCGTCCGTAACGCTGCTCATTCCCGCGGGGTCCACCGCCACCCCGACAGCCTGATGCGGAACTCGGCACCTAGTAGGTGTTCATTAAAAATCATTGAATGCGATATCGCCCTGGGAGTTAGAAGCAGGAAGGGGGCTGTTGGTGGTGGCCAGGCCTACAACACACAGTCGACCGGTGGGGAGAAGAGAATGACACCATTTGGGATTTTTTGGTTGCAAGAGATGAGAATCAGTCTTGCGTAATGTATGCGTAAAAGAAACATATTACAGGTTGTGGGGTATTCCTAGAACGAAAGGAAAGTCCGTAGGAACCTTTCCTCTGAGCGGGGTGGGGCCTCAGGCAGCCCCAGGCACCTAGGTAGTGGGTATCAATCTTCAAGCCACTGCTCTGTCAGGATCCGTTGGCTGTGACTGTTTCCTGTGGGGGAAGCAGAGTCTGATGGGTTTTAGTTTTGTCACACGCTGGCAGGGGTTGGGGGGCAGGGGCAGGGCCACTCGATTGATGGTCTCCGCCAGCCTGCAGAGGCGGATGGCAGAGTGGGCCTTACAAGGAGCAGGTCTGCAGGCAGAGGAAGCGTGAGCTTAGTTAAGAGCTAAGTCGACCCGTCTCCAGCCTTTCTCCCCTGGGATTGGCAGTCTGGGCACCTGCAGCCCACCGTTCCCCACAAGCTGCTGTAGGACCTGACCCGGCCATACGCGGCCAGTGTCCCCGGATGGGGAGGAATGGCGGAGTGCTTGGTGATGCCACCCTCTGACCCCCACCCCCGCCCCCCCACCACCCCGCCTGCTCTATCTTGGCTAGGTCTCCATCTGCCTAGCTGGAGAAGAACTCGAAGCTTGGGGAATTTCGTTTCAGGAGTAAAAGAGTGGTACCAAGAGCTATTCTTTTATAGATCGCTCACCCCAAGAGCTAGGTACTGTGCTGAGTCGTTGACCCTGCGTCCCTCCATTTGATCCCCGTGGCTCTGACAAGACACTCTTGCTTTACTTATGGTAGATGGTGAAGCTGGAATTACAGGCTGCAAGTCCCTGGCTGGTGGGGCTCAACTCAAATCCAGTCTGATGGGTCCAAAGCCCGGGGTCGTGTTCACCACACAGCACTTTCCCGCCCTCTGCTGAGAAGTCTGAGGGCTCTGAAGAAACTTCGGCTGTTTCTCGGGTTCTGCGTTCTAGGATTTTAGACGCAGCCTTTCTAGTGCATTCCAATTCATTTGGAGCCTTGGTTGTCAAAGAGGAGTTATTTTCAGTTAACGTTTTTAAAATTTTTTAAATTTTTTCTTTATATTTTGAGCAATGGTGTGTATTTCCTCCCTGAACAGATAAGGGAAACCGGAAGTCTCCGTTTAGGCCGACACTGTGCCATGTTGTCTTATGCCCTGTGACATAGCACAGGTGACGTGATAAAAAGCCCAACCCCCAGAGTTCAGCTGTTTCCTCAAATACCAAGTTTGTCCTGGTTGTTCAGATGATAGCATCTTCATAAATCTAAATGTATTTCTGTATAAGGGACTGCTCTTCATCCGGGACGATAGCCATCTATCTGTACTTTTAGGTGATAAAATATCTTTTCTTGTGTGAAAAGATGACACAAGTAACTAACGTCCTATTTTTTTTTTTTTATGTAGTAAAATAAG
Source organism: Prionailurus viverrinus (assembly GCF_022837055.1). Taxonomy (NCBI): domain Eukaryota; kingdom Metazoa; phylum Chordata; class Mammalia; order Carnivora; family Felidae; genus Prionailurus; species Prionailurus viverrinus. The sequence continues at coordinate 6,694,455 of NC_062563.1, forward strand.
AAACTTATGCCATTAAACAGGCTGCAGGCTCCGAGCCGTCAGCCCAGAGCCCGGCGCGGGGCTCGAACTCACGCGAGATCACTCGAGATCTCGCGAGATCGTGAACTCCCGGACCGCGAGATCGTGACCTGGCTGAAGTCGGACGCTTAACCGACTGCGCCACCCAGGCGCCCCAATATTTATATATTTTTGAGAGAGAGAGAGAGAGAGAGAGAGAGAGCGCGCATGAGCAGGGGAGGGGCAGAGAGGGAGAGGGAGACACAGAATCGGAAGCAGGGCTCCAGGCTCTGAGTTGTCAGCACAGAGCCCAACGTGGGGCTCGAACCCACGAACAGTGAGATCATGACCTGAGCCGAAGTTGGACACCCAACCCACTGAGCAACTCAGGCGTCCCTCAAATACAAGTTTTGAGCCACTGTCCTGGAGAGCCTTATCTGCTAAAGCTTAGTAAATATGTGCATCTCTAAGATGCCAAAATCTGAGAATATGATGAGGAGTAAAATAAAATATGAACAAACTTTAGAAATAAGTACACATCAAGTAGAGAAACACTTGTCATTTTAGTGCTTGCCAATACTTCATAGAACCAAATGTTCTGTCTCTTTTGTCTTAACTATTCTGCTGGGTGTGAAGTCTGTTTATCAAGGTCGGTAATTTATTCATTCTGGTGTTGAAAGACATTTAGATTGAGTCCAAATTTTTGCCCTGATAAGCAGTGTTACATTGAATATTCTTGTACAAGTCATCATATTTTTTTCCTGTATATCATTAGTTTTTTAAAAAATAAACTTGAAGCCCAGAAAAGGAGAGGGAATAGAATAATGAATGCCTATGTTCACATCTCCTATGATTAACAGTTGTTAATATTTTGACATATTTGTTTCATCTGTTTTGTTGGAAATTTAAAGTGGATTAGCATCGTAGCATTCACCCCTAAATTTCTCAGTATGGGATTCTAAAAAATGAAGATGACCTTACTAGTAGCTCTTGGACATCATCTGATGTCCAGTTCCCATTACATTTTTCCTAGTCGTCTCCTAAATGTTTTTCAAATCAAAACCCAATCAAGGACGACTCATTGTATATTACATTCCACTGTTCTACTTTGTCCTTAAGCAACTCTTTTAATCTAGGATGGTAACACCGCCCACCCACTTTTTTTTTTTTTTTTTTTTTTTTTTTAGTGATACTGTCTTGAAGACCTAAGACCATCATCTTATCTTTTGGGTTTGAGGATTGCTTCTTTATGATGGTGCTTAACTTGTTCGTCTATCACCTAAATTTTCTGCAAACAGGAAGTTATACCTAAAGGCTTGAATAGATTCAGGATGAACTTTTTGGCAAGAATATTTGGTAGGTATAGCAAATGTATATTCCACATTATGTCACAACAGAAAACAGATAGCATCTGGCTGTCCCACCATTGGAGATGCTATTATTATCATTTCTAATGTTTGTTTATTTTTGAGAGAGAGAATGAGCAGGGGAGGGGCAGGGAAAGACAGGGAGACGGGATCCGAAGCAGGCTCTGCGCTGACAGTGGAGAGCCTTATGTGGGGCTCGAACTCACGAATAGTGAGATCATAACCCCGAAGTCGGATGCCCAACCAAGTGAGCCACCCAGGCGCCCCTGGAGATGCTGTTATTGATGACTAGCCTAAGATTGGGGTGGTCACATCTCTGCACTGTGAAGTCACACATTTCTCCCTTGCAAACAGGAACGAATCTGTGGAAGGGTATGTCAGCACTGTGCGCATGTCAAGCTCCCCATCATTTTCCCTCTGTGTTGGGCCTGGGGTCAGTCACCGATTTCACTTGGGGTTGTAGGATGCTGATTTGCAAATTCTACCATGTCTTCTACATTGACGTTTTTCTTTGTTTTTCAACGTTTTTTTTTTTTGGGGGGGGGGCGACAGAGAGAGACAGAGCATGAACGGGGGAGGGGCAGAGAGAGAGGAGACACAGAATCGGAAACAGGCTCCAGGCTCTGAGCCATCAGCCCAGAGCCCGACGCGGGGCTCGAACTCACGGACCGCGAGATCGTGACCTGGCTGAAGTCGGACGCTTAACCGACTGCGCCACCCAGGCATGCCTACATTGACGTTTTTCTGTAAAGAAGAGATTTCTGTCATTTCCTGGAATTGTGGGGTGACCCTAAATTATAGTCCCCTCTAGAAATGTAGGGTAAATGCTTAGTGCTTTCCCATTAATTGTCAGTGATTAGAATAAGGAGACGGTATAATAGTTATCTCCAGTGATGGGGGATAAATTTAACTTGTGTTTTCTTTGACACCTTCTTGTGTATCAGTAAGGATTTGTGGACTTTTATATATTATTCTGTTTCAGTCATTGCTGTTTTTGATGTTCTGCTCATCTCGACTTTGGCCATTAGGCGCCCCCTTCTGGTCGGCTCATGGACATGAACTCATGACTCCTTGCTTTCTAGTACATGTCCTGGATAGTCCTCACGTCCTGGCACAAAAATGGAAATTAGGGTCTAGGATTAATTGTGGAAATCAGAATTATGGCATTGTGCACATTTAATATTTTGTAAAAATAACATCCAGTGCATCTCCAAAGTACAGAACTGATGTATTTGTTCCCCCTGCACCAGGAGAGTACTGGGATACCGAATCTCTCCTAACTTATGTTGGTTCTTGAGATGATCAAACTTTAGTGATTTTTCCAATCAGGTAGGTGAAAATGGTGGTTTGGGTGCTATTTTAATGTTTTTTCTCCAATTACTAGCATTATGGAACATATTTGAATGTATATTTATTTACCATTTGAACTTTTATTCTTTTGTTTGCCTCCTTACTCCTTTACTCATTTAAATGGGTGACTTCAATTTTTTTTTTTTAAGTTTATTTATTTTTGAGAGGGAGGGAGAGAGAGTGCACATAAGCAGGGGAGAGGCAGAGAGAGAGGGAGACACAGAATTTGAAGCAGGCTCCAGGCTCTGAGCTGTCAGCACAGAGCCCGATGCGGGGCTTGAACTCACAGACCGTGAGATCATGACCTGAGGCGAAGTCAGACACTCAACCGACTGAGCCACCCAGGCGCCCCTCTCTCAACTGTTTTTGAAAAACTTCCCCTAGAGCATTTAAAGTAAACCCTATACAGAATTTTCATTAGCAGCACTTACCAAAGATAGCTTGTTATTCTCCATTTTTTCCACTGGGTGTCACTGTTTGCCTGCGTAGAGAACAGAGAATCCTCCTTGGTAACTGGGAAGTCCCTGGTCAAAAAGTACTGGTGGCCACCTGGCTTTGCTTGTTTGGGCATTAGAGACTCAAGAGCATTCTCTAGGCAGTTCAATGTCTGGTGCGTAAATATTGTTTTTGGATGAAACCTAGATCAAAATCAGGTCAAATGTCAGTATGCCCCTCTCTTGGCCCTTTTACGTCTCCAGAAAATGTGGCTTTCACTTAAACTGAAGGCAGGCAGCGGAATGAAAACCAGCCATGTTTAAACACCTTCAAATAGATGTGCACAGAGATAGATTAAGACTCTTCCTTTTGGAGGATGAGCTATTTCCTCTTGATAAGAAACCCGTTGATGAGAAAATATGCATTTGGTTTTTGGTAAGATTGTGGGCACGGCATGCCATCTGATTTGTTTTTATCTGTCAGCTGGTCGGTTTTAACGGGCAGGGCTTTGCTTTTTTGCTCTTTTGGTATTAATTGGAGAAAAGGTCACTAAGTGAATTATATTGATCAAAACCTAATCCTTTGTGGGAATTGATGGCTATTTTTAAAAACTTCTTTGACTATACGATGCATATAAAAGTGCCCAAATCATACAGCTTAGATTTTCGCATGCTGAACACACCCATGTCGGGAGCATCAATATCGGGAAATGGAATGTGACCCCGCCCCAGACTCCCTGCTTGCCTCTGTCTGGTCACCCCTTCCCTGGTCCTACCAAGAGTAACCATTTTTCTGACTTCTCTCCTCAAAATTAGTTTAGCCTGTCTCTGTGCCTTTTATGAATGGACTTGAACAGTATGCACTTTTTTGAGTCTGGCTTCTTTCTCTCAATTTCATGTGTGCAAGGCTGATCCGTATTGTCGAGTGTAGTTGTTCTGTCTTTCCATTGCAGTAGAATATTCCATTGTGCGAACATGCAATGATTTATTCTATCACCGATGAGCATTTGGGAGGTGTTTAGTTTTTGGCTATTATGAGCAGGACTGAATCATGAATAATAATGTATATTACAATAGTGTATGTTATATGATATAACGTACATTATGATATATATATATACGATATATATGATATAACGTATATATACAATATATAACGTATATATATGATATATAACATATGTAACATATATTACAATATCGTATGTTGCCGTACGATAGAATCATGAATGGCAGTGACTGCTGTGGTGCGTGTTCTTTGGGAACGTATGTGGAACTCCTGGGGTGGAAGGCAGCATTTGCTCCGCCGTGATGGGTATGGCCAAAGTCCGCTTTCCAAAGTGACCCACTTGTGTGTTTGGGAGTTTCCTGATGCTTCATATCCTCATCAGCACTGGCATTTTCTGTCTTTCTCATCTTAGCCATTCTGGTGGGAGAAACTTGCGAGGTCAACTTATTATTATTATTATTATTTTAATGTTTATTCATTTTTTAATATGAAATTTATTGTCAAATTGGTTTCCATACGACACCCAGTGCTCATCCCAACAGGTGCCCTCCTCAATGCCCATCACCCTCCCACCCACCCGTCCCTCCCACCCCCCATCAACTCTCAGTTTATTCTCAGTTTTTAAGAGTCTCTTATGGTTTGGCTCCCTCCCTCTCTTTTTTCTTTTTTTTCTTCCCCCCCCCCCCCCCCCCCCGCCCCCCATGGTCTTCTGTTAACTTTCTCGGGATCCACATAAGAGTGAAAACATATGGTATCTGTCTTTCTCTGTATGGCTTATTTCACTTAGCATAACACTCTCCAGTTCCATCCACATTACTGCAAATGGCCAGATTTCATTCTTTCTCATTGCCATGTAGTATTCCGTTGTGTATATAAACCACAACTTCTTTATCCATTCACCAGTTGATGGACATTTAGTCTCTTTCCATACTTTGGCTATTGTTGAAAGCGCTGCTATAAACATTGGGGTACAAGTGCCCCTGTGCATCAGCACTCCTGTATCCCTTGGGTAAATTCCTAGCAGTGCTATGTCTGGGTCATAGGGTAGATCTAGTTTTAATTTTTTGAGGAACCTCCACACTGTTTTCCAGAGTGGCTGCACCAATTTGCATTCCCACCAACAGTGTGAGAGGGTTCCCGTTTCTCCACATCCTCTCCAGCATCTATAGTCTCCTGATTTGTTCATTTTAGCCACTCTGACTGGCATGAGGTGATATCTCAGTGTGGTTTTGATTTGTATGTCCCTGATGAGGAGTGATGTTGAGCATCTTTTCATGTGCCTGTTGGCCATCTGGATGTCTTCTTTAGGGAAGTGCCTATTCATGTCTTCTGCCCATTTCTTCACTGGATTATTTGTTTTTTGGGTGTGGAGTTTGGTGAGTTCTTTATAGATTTTGGATATGAGCCCTTTGTCCGATATCTCATTTGCAAATATCTTTTCCCATTCCGTCGGTTGCCTTTTTGTTTTGATTGTTTCCTTTGCAGTGCAGAAGCTTTTTATCTTCATGAGGTCCTAATAGTTCATTTTTGCTTTTAATTCCCTTGCCTTGGGAGATGTGTCAAATAAGAAATTGCTGCAGCTGAGTTTAGAGAGATTTTTTTCCTGCTTTCTCTTCTAGGTTTTGATGGTTTCCTGTCTCACATTCAGGTCCTTTATCCATTTTGAGTTTATTTTTGTGAATGGTGTGAGAAAGTGGTCTAGTTTCAACCTTCTGCATGTTGCTGTCCAGTTCTCCCAGCACCATTTGTTAAAGAGACTGTCTTTTTTCCATTGAATATTCTTCCCTGCTTTGTCAAAGATCAGTTGGCCGTACTTTTGTGGGTCCAATTCTAGAGTCTCTATTCTATTCCATTGGTCTATGTGTCTGTTTTTGTGCCAATACCATGCCATCTTGATGATTACAGCTTTGTAGTAGAGGCTAAGGTCTGGGATTGTGATGCCTCCCGCTTTGGTCTTCTTTGTCAATATTACTTTGGCTATTTGGGGTCTTTTGTGGTTCCATAAAAATTTTAGGATTGCTTGTTCTAGCTTTGAAAAGAATGTTGGTGGAATTTTGATTTGGATTGCATTGAATGTGTAGATTGCTTTGGGTAGTATTGACATTTTAACAATATTTTTTTTCCAATCCATGAGCACGGAATGTTTTTCCATTTCTTTGTATTTTCTGTTTTTTCATTTTTGCGAGAGAGAGAGAGAGAGGGAGTGTGAGTGCACACGAGCAGGGGAGAGGCAGAGAGAGGGGGTCAGAGGATCCGAAGCGGGCTCTGTGCCGACAGCAGCAAACCCAATGTGGAGCTTGAACCCTCGTACCATGAGATCATGACCTGAGCCAAAGTCGGGTGCTCAACTGACTCAGGTACCCCTGTAAAGTCAACTTATTAAGGTCAGTTATCTAATTTGGGGATGTGGAAGGTTAAATTCTCTATCCACCTGATAAATCAAGTGAACATAATATTTGTTAAAGAAAACACAGTTGGAAAAAGGGAATGCGAGGGCTTAGAACATGTATTAGCTCACGGACTGCCAATCAGGAAAAACTGTAAGTGAATTTTACTTTGATGGAAGACACGTATTTTAAAGATGTCAGGGGTGCCTGGGTGGCTCAGTGGTTTAAGGGTCTGACTTTGGCTCAGGTCATGATCTCACGGTTTGTGAGTTCTAGCCCCGTGTCAGGCTCTGTGCTGACAGCTCGGAGCCTGGAGCCTGCTTCCGATTCTGTGTCTCCCTCTCTCTTGGCCCCTCCCCTGCTTGTGTCTGTCTCTCTCTATGTCTCTCAGAAATAAATAAATGTAAAAAAAATTTTTAAAGATATCACCCCCCCCCCATGTACACATTAATTTAAAAATAGAAAAGAAACACAGTGGACTTTCTTTCCTTCTTAATTTTCCAAATGATAATGGCCGTTTTATCCTGATCACAAAAAAGACCCATGGCAGACCCATGGCTATTACAAAATTTCAAATAATGCAGTACAACAGGACCTTTAGAAAACGTGCCCTGAAATACGAATGCTGATATAACCCGATGGCCGAGTGACTCTCTTCTACTTGATTGCCAAGTGGGGTTAGAGCTAAAGAGCTTGACTTTTTCAGAGGAGGAGGGAGGCATAGATGGGGTGGGCAAGTCTGGAAAAGGCAGTGTGACCCCATCTCTATGCCAGGAAGCAGGGAGGCAGAGGGAGGGGCCCGCTGTGCCTGGAATTTTCCTGGCTCTGTTTTCCTGGACCAGGCTGGGGAAGTGCGTGCCAGCTAAGAGCGAGATTCCTAATTCCTGGCAGATAGAGCGGGCTCCAAAGCCCCGCATCATCCCTGGAGTTAGTTCAACCAGAGCAGGCCCCTGCCACCAGGTGGCGCCGCGAGGCAGCCAGGATGGGGGGTGGGGTTGCGGTGGGAAGCTCTCCTGGGAGGACTGCGTTCTCCTTGTAACAACTCCAGCCCACCTTTGATGTGGCTACGTTTTGGGACCCCACTCATCACATCATGGCCAGGGTTTACTGTAATCAGAGAGCACCGCCTGACACGGCATCCCCCAGTTCAGCCACCCCACATTAAGATTCATTATTCCAGAAGTGTCTCTGAGCCTGGAAGGAATAAACAAACCAGAGTTGTTAGCTCAGGAATGAAGAGGATTGGGGAGCCGGGGTGGGTCGGAAGCTGCCAGCGAGATGTGATGATGCGCATTTATTGGGGTAGGGAGCAGTGGTTTCAGTAAGGAGCCTGGCTGTGTGATGTGAAGCAGATCCCCTTCCCAGGAGCTTGTGGGCTCCCTGGGGATACAGGACGCATGTAAAAAACGTGCATTGTTGTAGGGTTTACCATTTTGCTGTTGAGAATGTCAGGGAAGGCCTGGTTCTTTTTTTTTTTTTTTTTTAATGTATGTTTAGTTTTGAGAGACAGACTCAGAGTGCAAGTGGAGGGGAGGGGCAGAGAGAGAGAGGGAGGCACAGAATCCGAAGCAGGCTCCAGGATCCGAGCTGTCAGCACAGAGCCCGACGCGGGGCTCGAACTCACGGACCGTGAGATCGTGACCTGATCCGAAGTCGGATGCGTAACTGACTGAGCCCTCCAGGTGCTCCCCCTATCCCTCCCACTGTCTGATATTTCTTAGAAGTGCTTTGTTTCCCCATCCTTAGGCCACAGGATTTGTTTTCTAGACCTCAGCTAATGACCACCAGTGAGGAGAAATTGCCGACATATTTCTGTTCTGTTGCGCGATCTCCTTGGATGCTAATCGTTATCTTAGCAAACCTGTTTCTTCCTCCTCCAAGTGGAAGAGGCCAGCAGCACCCACCTCTTAGGGCCGTTCTGAGGCTGAAACACGAGCACGCGTGTGAAGCGCCTAATGCGGTGCCTGCAGCCAGGGGTTCAATGGTCTTGGCTCTTGACCTTCTGTCCGTCTTCAGAACAGGCTGCGGCCATCTCTGGTGCCTCGGATGCCTCTGGTGCCTCTTGACTCGTGTCCACCGGCACCTGTTGGACACCACCTGGCTGTGTTTTCACCAGAAGATGTCTTCTCCGTGGAGTTTGCTTCCTTCTGTCTCTAAGCAATCTCTTCCTCCTTTGGGACTTAATCTCTCTATTGCCCTGTTGGTCTGATGCAGCTTTAACAAGCAGACACCAGAGGCTATGTGGATTGGAATGAATGAATGAATGAATGAACGAATTTATTGGAAGTAGAGTTGGCACTCATGGCCGCGTCAGTTTTGAGTGTACGACATAGCGTTTCGACGACTCTACACGGTACGCTGTGCTCACAAGCGTGACTGCCATATGTCACCATACAGCGCTGTTGTGATACCATTGACTATAGTCCCTGCTGTACCTTTGTCCCCCTGACGTATTCATCCCATAGCTGGAAGCCTGTGCCTCCCGCTGCCCCTCACCCACTTTCCCCCAGCGCCCCCACTCTGGCAACCACCAGTGCGTTCTCTGTATTTATGGGTCTGTTTTTGGTTTTTTGTTTGTTTTTTTATATTTTTATTTTTAAATTTTTGTTTATTTTTTTAGTTTATTTTTTGAGAGTGAGCGCGGGGGAGAGGGGCAGATGGAGACAGAGACAATCTTAAGCAGTTTCCATGCTCAGCACAGAGCCCGACATGGGGCTCGATCCCATGACCCTGGGATTATGACCTGAGCTGAAATCAGGCGTCGGAGGCTCAACTGACTGAGCCACCCAGGCGCTTCTCATATTTTTTGTTTTGTTTTGTTTTTTAGATTCCACATATAAGTGAAATCATATGGTATTTGTTTCTCTCTGACTTATTTCACTTAGAATACTGTAGAGGTCCATCCATATCACAAATGCTGAGATCTTTTTCTTTCTTATTGCTGAGTAATAATCCATTGTAGGAACACACACACACACACACACACACACACACACACACACAGACACCACATCCTCTTTATCCATTCATCCATCCGCGGACACTTATGTTGCTTCCATATCTTGGCTGTTGTAAATAATGCCGCATATATTCTTTTGAATTAGTGTTGTCTTTTCTTTGGGTACAATTGGAATTTATTTCTCACAGTTCTTGAGGCTGGAAGTCCAAGATCAAATGTCGCCGGGTTCGGTTTCTCCTGAGGCCCCTCTGCCTGGTTTGCAGATAGCTGCGTTCTCACAGCGTGCTCACGTGGCCTTTTCTCTGGGTGCACACACCCCTGAACTCTCTTCCTCTTCTTATGGGGACACCAGTTCTGTGGGATCAGGGCCCTGGTCCTATGACTTCATTTAACCCGAATTCTCTCTTTAAGGGCCTGTCTCCAAATACAGTCACATTGGGGGTTAGGCCTTCAAAATATACATTTCGGGGAACACAATCCAGTCCGAAATAAACCCTCACTTGGCACTTAATCATATCTTAGCCGGCTTCGCCGTCATTTGTGTGCTCATCGCATATGACCAAGGTGGTTGTGCTAAATGAGATAATTATTTGGCAGATAGAATTCCTTCTCTCTTACCTCCATGGGGGGAGTGCATTTCCCTGCCCTTGACTTTGGTTTTGGCTGTGTGACCTGCTTTCGCAAAGCAGAAGTTAGCAGATGTGAGCAGGATCTTGAAGTGCACTTCTGGGGTCAGCGTTGCCCTTGTAAGCCGCTGTATTTCTTCTGTGTGAGTGGCACGTGCTTCAGTAGCGACCTGCCCGAGGAGGATGAGAAACACTGCAGGGGCCTGGGTCCAGCCTGCATCCTGAAGCCAGGCCCAGCTCCACTGCAGCTAACCTGCGGACACGTGTGCAAGAAATAAATGCCGTTGGTGAATGCCGCCAAGTTTTGAGAGTGGTTTGTTATGTAACATTGTTAGAGTAAGGGCGGACTGATACACCAGTAAGGATTTACTGAGTTCTTAAACATTTTTTATTTATTTACTTACTTATTTACTTATTTTGAGGGAGACAGAGAACACGAGCAGGGAAGGGACAGAGAGAGAGAGAGAGGGAGAGAGAGAAAGAATCCCAAGCAGGCTGCAAGCTGTCGGCATGGAGCCTGGTGAGGGGCTCGAACCCACAGACCGTGAGATTGTGACCCAAGCTGAAACCAGGAATCAGACGTTTAACCGACTGAGCCACCCAGATGCCCCAGGATTTACTGAATTCTTACCATATTCCAGGACCTGAACAGTTTATATGACATTATCTCATTTCATTGCTGTAGGACTCCTATGATACAGATAGGTGCGCTTCCCCATTTAACAGATGGGGAAGCTGAGAGCCCATCAGGTTTTACGCGGGGCCGCGCGGCCAGCCAGGAGCAGAGCCAGCATCGGAACCCAGGCCAGTCCGGTGCCTGTATGACAGGAGCCTGTGCTGTGCACTTCAGGACAGAGGCTGCCCCTTTTTTTTTCAAAGCTGGGACTGGATTTCCTGGTTTCTGACTTCTGCTTTGGTGATGTTCTCTATCCCACAGGAAAGCTGTTGTTTGTAGCAGTTTCCCGAACGACCGTGGGCCAGGGAATGTGGCTCCAGGAGCTCTTTGTTAATGGTCTGGACCAAGCTCCACGGGTTCACTTTCTCTTTGAGACACGCAGCACCGGGAGGGACGCATCCTGCCAGCATATTGTGTATCCGCTTGTGAAAGCCCCTCGGATCCGTGGAATGAATTTCCCAAACCTCTCACCCTGTGCAGTTTCCCACAGCCGTCCCAGACGTGGCTTTTGTGTCTCACCTGCCCCTGCAGACGACATAGCACGTCTTCATCTTTGCCTCCCCCGCTGCTTTTCGGTCTCTTTCTACCTGTTTGCTGATTCTTGGTTTGGGAGCAGACGGTTGAATCAATTAATGGAGGATTTGCAGAATCACAGGGCAGTTATTAAAGGATGGTGTAATTAACTTCTTCAGACTAATTGAAAATGTTCATTTAGAAGGAGCAGCCAAGTGCCTCCGTGCCTAAATGGCTTTCTCACATGAAACAGCCCTCTTGAAAAGGTTCTTTAATGTGTATCCATAAACCAGAGACCTCTAGGCTGCCGCAAAACTTTGGGAAAGGAATCGACCCAATTCTCTCTCTCCCCCTGCCTCCCCGCCACTCTTAGACTAATCCTCATGGTTATACAGCTTCCTACACTCACTCCATTCTACACCGCTGCTCGGTCACAGAGCAAGGTCGGGGAAAATGGGCCAGAGGCAGGAGCCAAGCCAGCCAGCATCAAAGGCGTGCCTTTTGATCAGGAGAGCGAGGAAAAGAGAACCAGAGAGTGGGCTCCGGGACTCTGCTTTGTCTGGCGTCTCGTGCTGCTGCTCCTGGTGCTGGCAGTCCCTTGACGTCCCTTTGGGGGGCCTGCACCTCGCACTCTCTGTCTAGGCCCTCTGGGCACCGCTCTCCCATCCCCGTGCTCCAGGGACGCTCACATGACAGGTGTGTCCAATCACAGGGCGGTGCTTCCTCGTCACCGGAAGTGATGGATGCCGGAGCTAGCACGTGACAGGGGCTAGCACGTGACCCCCCGAGATGGACCCCAAAGCCCAGTCAGGTCTCCTGCTGGAACTGTAGACACCAGAGAGATGCTCAGTTTCTCCGTCCCTCTGCTGCTGTGTTGCCTAGACTTCTTGGTGCCCATGTTGTTATCGGGAAGGAGAAGCATACCTGAGGATGAAGTCGACACCTAGGAAGCAGGGTCAAGGAGGAGATGTCACAGGAGACATTTGAGAGCCTGGATCCTTCCGTGCCTGAATTAGTCTCTACCTCTGAATTTTCTAGTTGTATGTGCCAACATATTCATGGGCTTTCTTTTTCCTCTTAACTCACATTGGGTTGGGCTCTGCCCTTTCCAACCCAAGAAACTGTCTGAGTGGCACCTGGGTGGCTCAGCTGGTTAAGTGTGCAACTTTAGCTCGGGGTCACGATCTCATGGTTCATGAGTTCAAGCCCCGCGTCAGGCTCTGTGCTGACAGCTCGGAGCCCGGAGCCCGATTCGGATTCTGTGTCTCCCTCTCTCTCTGCCCCTCCCCCGCTCATGCTCTTTCTCTCTCGCAAAAATAAATAAATATTGAAAAAAAGAGAGACTAATTCAGCAATTATACAATAAAGTGTCGACTTGGGGTGACATCAGCAGCCTTTCCTGAGCGGCAGTGCCCCCACATGTAAAGCGGGAATAGTTACCAATTGTGTTTCATAATGAGGTAGTGAGAGTTCATGGATGGACTCATGTTTAGGGAGTGCTTAACTCGATGTTGGCATTGGTGAGGCGCTAAACATGTGGGTTATTACCGTCACGGGCGGGCTTTGCACTAACTACCATACTTAATGGAGAATCGGGACTGAAGAAGTGATTCGACCACAGGTGATCTCAGCTCATCAGTGTGAGGAGTTTTTAGTAAGGAGAGAGATCTATCACTGTGCCTCCATTGCCCCATTCACATGTTCAAACTTGTAGGAAGGAAATCCGTTGGGGTTTCGTGGAGAAAATAATACCAACGGATGCTTGTCATGAGCCGGCGTCGTGCACAGAGTTTCAGACTCTTTTCCCAGAGCCAGCCCTTTGGAGCTGTTACCGCAGATGGCTTCCGGTTCCACCAGAGGGCACAGGATGCAGTGAGAAGATTCCAGTGGGTGGCCCCAGGGATTCTGGAGGCCAGGAGCACTCTGGTGATGGAAGAAACGATGTCTGACAGTTAAGACGGCAGGGGAGCGGTCGACAGCCTAATTCCTGCAGGCAAACTTGGAACTTCAGCAGAATTGGTAAAGATCTTTGTTTAATCCTTACAAGGACCGCGAGCGGTACGCAGGATTATTTTCTCCATTTTGCACACAGAGGAAAACTGCTGGGAGGGACCGTGTCCCTTTATGCAGGTGGCGCATAGTACGAGAGAGGACTCTGGGATTTGAACCGAGCTCTCTTGATAGCTGAAACACTGGGCCACAGGAGCTCCCTCCTGGAAGGGAAACTCTGGGCCCCCAGCGGATGGCCCCTAGCCATCTTTCCTTCTGCCAGGACATGCATGCATAAGCCTGTTCTTGCGAGGAAGCAACAGAAGGTTCTAGGTGGTTTTGCTGTAGCCAGCTCACAGTGGCCAACAGCTGTGAGCTCGTAAATATTTGTTACATGAGTAACTGATGAACTTGAAAGGTACCTTCCAATCTGAGAAACACTGTGTCCCTGTGCACAGGTCCTAGACGTAATTGAACGATAGTGTCTAAATTCATGGGCTCTGGTGCCAGGCCGCCTGGATTCCAATCTGAACTGCATTTATACCTGGCAGGACTTTGTCCCGATTACTCGACCTTTCTCAGCCTCAGTTTCCTCATGTGGGACGGAAGATCCCCAAAACACGTGTGTCTGTAGAGGGTCACCGTGGGCATGAATGAAATAACGCATCGTGTCTGGCACGTGGCAAATATTCAGCGTCCGTGCTCACCGTGGTCACTGCTGCCTTTCCTATGCCCCATGCGGCGCGTCCCCCGTCATAGCGTCCCCTCGCTTACCCTCCTTATCCTCATCCCGTTCTCTCAGACACGCAGGGGGATAGCAATTTAATTTTGAAATTAGCATTTATCTTTGCCTCTCTGCCTGGGCTCTGTGTTATTAGAGCGACTGTTTGGTATTTATCGGAGAAAGCTCTTTGGTTAATAATATGCTATTGGATTGCTGGGGCGCGTCGATTGTGAGGCAGCGGGAAAACAGCACTGAGTAAAGTAAACACAGCCCTAACCTTTTCTTCTCGCTGCTTCTCGTGCCGTCTGAAAGGAGCACACGGCTTCTCCTTTTCCGTAGCAAACTCATAAATGGAAGAAGCATGCAATAAATATCATGAAGCTGATGGATTTCCAGGGAGCTTGAGAAAGCAAGAGGGAGGCTGCCGGGAAAGCCAGAGCAGTGTGAGTGAGTGAGTGAGTGAGCCTCGAAACTGGGACCCGTCCCTCTCCTGCGGCCAAGGGGGGTGGGGTGCGCACCCAGGGGAAGAAGGTCAGGCTCTACGTTCCCAGAATGGCTGGGGAGGCTTTTCCACCTGGGGAAGGGCTGTCTTGCCATGGCGGAGGGAGTCTATCAAATCCACAAGTGCTGGGTTCTGTGGTACATCTCACCTGCTGGGGCTGATGAAATTTACAGCGGACAGGAGGCTTCAGAAGGGTCCGTGGTGTAGTGAAAAGAGCCCTGGGTCGGAACGGGTGGGCCCTGTGGTCCTGTATTTGCCACAGACCCTCTGCGGGGTCTGGAAGGAGTCCAAGTTTTCTCTGACCTCAGTTTCCCTTTCTGTAAGATGAGGAGCGTGGATTGGTTTCCAAAGGTGATAGATGACATTTGTCGAGTGCTTAGCTCGTCTGTCCCAGGCATGATTTACAGCGCCTCATACGTGTGGACTCATTAACTCCCGGGACAATCCGTTTCCCTTTGCAGACAGGGAAAGCAACACACAAAAGGTGAGAATTGGCCAGAGGTCCTTGTTGAGCCGGGAGCTGAACCCGGTCCATCTGGCTCCAAACAGTGCAATTCCGACCACTTCACCTTGTGCCTCCTCAGTGGACTCCCTGCCTGAACAATGGTGTGAAACGCCCTCCTCATTCCGGGACCAGTGTGAGGACTGAACACGCAGTTACACATGGAGCACCTGTTTTCCTGGAGATCCAGTCTGGGTGGGTTTGCTTTCTCTGCCTCCAGGTGCAGACATGGGACTCGGGCCCAACCCGTGGCAGTTCTGCACCCCCTGGCTACAGTGATTGGTTGAGAGATGGTCACATCACCCCAGTTAGAAAGTCAAACCAATTCTTAGATCATGATGTAACTACGGTAGCGGGAAAAAGAAGCTCTCCGGCCCCCGGGGGTCCCTTTGGCAAGATGGAAGCCTGTGCTCCTGAGAGCGTCACGTGCAGAGGGTCTGCTTGAGGATAAAGCAGAAGGGAGGAAAGAGGGCAAAGGAAGTAGTGAGAGAGGGAGAGGGGCCGGGGGAGAGAGACAATGATTCCTGATGGCGTCATGTGGACACTGGTCCGTGCCTGGACTGATCAGTTATTTGAATGACAAATCCTTTATGCTTAAGATAGTTGACCATCGTTTCTGCTGCTTGACACTGAAAAAAATTGGGTCTTCACACGCCACATCACTGAACTTGGCAAAAAAGAGAGAGGTTGTAGATTGGAGATCCAACCTTTGCCACGCATTTGGCCATTGTTTTATTTCATGGTTTCTCACCCGTGGTACCTGTTGACATGTTGGGCCAGACAGTTCTTTGCTGGCGTGGCCATTTTGGACACTCTTACAGCATTCCTGACCTCTACCCCCCGATGCCACTCCCCACCCCCACCTCAAGTTATGAAAAGTAAAAATGTTTGCAGACATTGCCAATGTCTCCCAAGGGACAGACCTCCATCCCCAGATGAGACGCACTGGTATAGATAGACCCAGATCTGGTTTCTCTTAAAATGTATTTCTTGCGGGATGCTTGGGTGGCTCAGGTGGTTGAGTGTCCGACTTGGGCTCAGGTCATGATCTTGAGGTTCACGGTTTCGAGCCCTGCATTGGGCTCTGTGCTGACAGCTCAGAGCCTAGAGGCTGCTTCAGATTCTGTGTGTCCCTCTCTCTCTGCTCCCCCCCGCCCATCACTCGCTCTCTCTCTCTCTCTCTCAAAAATAAATAAAAAATTTAAAATATTAATTTTCAATAAAAAAAATTACCCCCCCCCCATATTTCTTGGATCTCACTTTTTGGGTAAGAGTTAGGGACGTGATTGACAATGAAGGGAGATCTTTCAGAACTTCTGCACCAGGAAAACATAATCAGTGGCAAGGGACTCTGGGAGTAAGGGAGCCTTAAGTATTGGTACCCAGAGAGCGCCGGGTGCTCTGTGTTTGGGAGGATTTGGAGGAGTAACGAATTGGCCCCTGAAAGGTTGAGTCATTTAGCTCTGAGGTTGTCAAGGGCTTCCCGCTGAGATCCCCGGATCTCTAGTTACGGTGCCTGTCACCAGTGGCAGCCATCAACCCGGCCACCTGGCATCAGCCGCTAACGGCTTCAGCAGAGAGACTCATGGCTGCAGACAGAGCCCAGATGGGAATGGCATCCTACAAGCTCCCCAGATCCACTGCCTACCATGAAAATGTTACATCTAAATAACCCCTTAATTAATCTCAAACTGAACTATCCCTGCTCCTTGTCTAGCTACTCCTACTCAGCCAAAACGTCACTTCCTCAGGGAAGCCTTTTTGGATACTGCATCCTAACAGGAGGTCAAGGTCTCCAGGATAATGGACACTGCGGAGCTCCACCCACGTCCGGTAGGTTACTTCCACTGCTCTGGGGGCCCCTCACTGGCCTCCTGGGCTTCTGCCCCCACTGCCTGCATCTGCACATCTCCACTGAAGGACCTCCTTTGGGCTACTGGGGCCATCTTGCCACAACCAGAGAGAACCAGGTCTGGGTTTGTGTCTCCCAGCGTGGCCCTTTGCCAAGGGCTGACAGGTGTGGGATTATGACAGTCTGGCTCGCTGGGGTCAGGTTGGGACAAATCTGAGTCCTCACTTACACTCCCGGTCCCCTGCAGGGCCAGGTGACTTTGCAGGAGGTGGACCCTATGGTTGGCCTCCTCCCCTTCCCTCTCCTGCTTCTTCCCAGCCTCTCTGGGGGCTGCTTTTTTAAATACATCACTTTCATGTCAAGACACCCCACCTCCAAGTCTCTGCTATTGTTCTCTTACCGCGTGGACTCCTCCTCTGTAGTTCTTACCAGAACTTTATTCTATTTTTTTAAAGTTTATTTATTTATTTGGGGGGGGGGGTGTGCAGACAGAGGGAGAGAAAGGATCCTGAGCAGACTTTGTGCTGTCAGCGCAGAGCCTGGTGTGGGGCTTGAACTCACGAACCGTAAGGTTATGACCTGAGCTGAGATCAGGGGATAGATGCCTAACCAACTGAGCCACTCAGACTCCCCCTTACCAGAACTTTAAATCAGATACTCAGTTATTCATCGAGTCCCCTCCAATAACACGTGAAACCCTCCATGAAGACAGAGGCCATCGTCCTACTGATCGCCAAATTTCCAGGGCCTGGCACAGGAAGTGTGACCTATTAGTATTTTATTAACAGTTATATGAATGCTTGTCCTAACTGTCTCTTTAATAAACCATAAGCTATTTGAAGTTAGGACCCACGTGTGATGAACTTTATATTCTCTGCTTCGTCTTTCACTGCACTTTGCTGATAAGAGTTAAGTCAATGTTACTGAATGAATCAATGATAACTGATTGCTAACTTTCACTGAGCACTTATTCAGTGGTACGCTCCTCCCCTGTGCTATGTCACTGGCCCCTACAGCAATCCTGTGATAGGGGGATGATGGGCTTAGTTTTACAGATTAGAAACGAGGTACAGAAGGCATAGGTGACTGGCCCAGAGACACACGGCTGGTCCACAGCACATCAGGAGCTTGACTTTGGTTTCTGCCGGATGTCAGGACTTTAAGTCCTGCTAACTTACTTACGAGGAAGTCTGGATGGGGTGTTGGCTTACGTCATTTCCTCTTAAGCTGTTTGCTGTGAGTCATCTCTTGGAGTGAGTGGGGCTTGGGAGGAGTTGGGTGGAGCGAACAACATCACAGCCCGTGGTTGTGGTGACTTTGCTGCCCACGCTGGTGCTTTCTCTTCACTGCCTGGACAGTCACCATTGAAGGAGATTTGCCAGCACTAACTGCTCTCAGAACAGTGCCTTTATAGAAGCCAGTGAGGGCAAGACTCGAGCCACAGCTGCCATGCTGGGCATCAATGACGTGCATGTTTGCAAGTGACAGACACGAATTTGGAATGTCCCCAGCAGTATGGTGGAATATATTGGTTCAAATAAATGGGAAAGACCCGCGACTCTCCTTCAGCCATAGCTGGATCCATGCCACGAGGCCCCGATTTCTCTCCATCTTTTCGCTCTGCATTTCTCGGTAGAGTGTCGCCCTCAACTGTCTTCACCCTCCTGCTGTCTGCAGCAGCGCCGGGCTGCAGCGCCTTTAATGCCCGCAGTCTCAGTGGGGACCACAGCCTTTCCTTCCCTTTCCTGGAATAAGAACTGCTGTTGGCCTGGTTGGGTCACCATGGGCCAATCACTGTGCTCCGATCAGAGGGTTCCTATTGGCCAGCCTGAGTCACGTGCCACCCCGGAAGAGGGAAGTAAACTTGTGATTGGACTGGGTCCACCACGTGGTAGAGGGACAGGTGTTGAAAGTAAAAGGGCTTTGCCACCGGGAGAAGGCAGTGAAGGATTCTGGGTAGACAAAGTGAGATACCTGCTGAACACAGCACCACGGTCTCCCTCAAGGTATTCTTTGTTTAGAACGTTCAGTCCACCAATTTGTAACCGAAAGAACCTCCCCTTTTAGATTTGATAAGTTTTGGCACAATGACAGGAATTTTAACATCTTGGGATACCATATGTATCTTCAACTGATGACTAATGGCCAGTGATACTGTTCTTTGGAGAGATGTTTAATGATTCAGTCTGCAGTCTCCCCATTTAATTGTTTTCTCCATTTTTTTTTATTGTAGTAAAATACACATAACATAAAATTTGTCATCCTAACTATTTGTAAGTGGACAGTTAAATGGCATTAAATACATTCATAATGTTGGGTAACCATTACCACCATCTATCTCCAGGACCCCTTTCATGTAAAACTTCCCCCCCCCCCCCTCCCTGGGACCCACCATTTTCCTTTCTGTCTCTATGATTTTTTTTTTTTTTTAAGTTCACCTATTTTGAGGGAGGGCGAGAGAGCACGAGCAGGGGGAGGGACAGAGAGAGAGAGAGAGAGAGAGAGAGAGAGAAAATCCCAAGCAGGCTATACAAGGCTCAGTCTCAAGAACTGTGAGATCATGACCTGAGCCAAAATCAAGAGTCAGATGCTTCACCAACAAAGCCACCCAGGTGCCCCTCTGTTTCTATATGATTTTGACTACTCTAAATGCCTCACGTAAGTGGTGTTTGTTCTTTTGTGACTGGCTCGCTTCACTTAGCATAATGTTCTTGACAATCCATGTGGACTTGGTAGCATGTGTGAGAATTTGCTTCCTTTTTAAGGCTGAGCAATATTCCATTGTATGGATACATCACATTTTGTGTATCTGTTTATCTATAACGGAATCTTGGGTTGCTTCTTACCTTTTGGCTATTGTGAAAAAGCTGCTGTAAGCATGAGTGCACAGATCTCTTTTGGAGACCTCGTTTGGAATTCTTTTGGGAATGTATCCAAAAGTGGAATGGCTGTATCATATGGTAATTATTTTTTTTTACATTTTTTTAAAAATTTATTTTTGAGAGAGAGAGAGGCAGAGCACGAGTGGGGGAGGGGCAGAGAGAGAGGGAGACACAGAACCGGAAGCAGGCTCCGGGCTCCGAGCTGTCGGCACAGAGCCTGACGTGGGGCTTGAACTCATGAACCGCAAGATCATGCCCTGAGCCGAAGTCGGACGCTTAATCGGCTGAGCCCCCCCAGGCGCCCCTGGTAATTCTATTTTTCGTTTTTTGAGGACACGCCTTACTGTTTTCCATAGCAGCTCACCATTTTACCAACAGAGCTTAAAGGTTCCAATTTCTCCACATCCTTGCTAACACTTGTTATCTTCTTTCCCCTTACAGTAGCCCTCCTGATGAGTGTGAGGTGACCCATTTGATTTTTAACTTTCATTTTTGACAAGGTTATCCAGTCCCTTGTAGCCAAACAAAAAATGATGAAAACATGAGTAGTGGAAAAATATTTCTCCTGTCCCGATTCCCATGCTCTCCGAAAACAAAACTTGTAACTGCAGTTAATGAGTTTCTTGTTTATCCTTCATGTGCTGTTTCTATTCATCTAAATGAGAAAAATATTTATTTTCAGGGGCACCTGGGGGGCTCAGTCAGTTAAGGGTCTGACTTCAGCTCAGGTCCTGATCTCACAGCTCGTGAGTTTGAGCCCCACCTCGGGCTCTGTGCTGACAGCTCGGAACCTGGAGCCTGCTTGGGATTTTGTGTCTCCCTCTCTCTCTGCCCCTCTCCTGATCATTCTCTCTCTCTCTCTCTCTCTCTCTCTCTCTCTCAAAAATAAACATTAAAAAATATTTAAAAATATTTATTTCCCTTTTTCATATTTTTATTTTATTTACTTATTTTGAGAGAGACAGAGACAGCATGAGTGGGGGAGGACTAGAGAGAGAATCGCAAGCAGCCTCTACACTGTCAGTGCAGAGCCTCGTGTAGGTCTCGAACTCACGTAACCATGAAGTCATGACCTGAGCCGAAACTGAGATGGACACTTAAACGACTGAGCCACCCAGGTGCCCTTTATTTCCCCTTTTTAAATGAAAAATGCCGTTCAACTATACATACTGCACTGTGCCTGCTTCTACGTCAATAAATATGGTTCCTTTTCTAGTTGAAGATAAAGTGCTCATCTGTTCCTTTTTTCCAGCTTTACGATACTCCGTTGCCTGGCCGTGTCATGATTCATTTCACTAGGCCCCTAAAGGTGGACACAGAGCTTGCTTATAGCTTGCTGTTACTGGAAATAACACTGTCCTGAATGACCTTAGGCATTCATTTCTTTGCACATGTGTGAGTGTGTAAGTAAACATATACACATGCAAAAAAAATTCCTGGAAGTGGGCTTATTGAGTCAAGGGCCAGTGCGTTTGTGATTTTGATGGAAATTGCCAAAGACATCCAGAAAAAGGTTGTGCGAGTTTGGGTCCCCGGAGCCTCACTTGGTCGGCGAGAGACTGCCCGGCAGTGCCGGTTTTGTTTCCACTTCTCTTGCGTAGAAGCAGAGCAGCCCCTGGCCGTCTGCCTTCCCCTCCCAGCTCTTCGTGAGGACACCCTCTATCACCATTCTGTGTAGCTGCCTTTGTGACTTGCAAGAGGGGCACAGAGCCTGCTAATGGAACCCATGGGGGACACTGAATTCAACACTTGTGCAAACATGGAAATAACGAAAGCCAACCTAAAGATGCTAAGAGTGTGGTCAGGAAACTTACTAAAGGGAGCCGCCGCTTGGAATAGAAATGACTGATGAGGAAAATTGTTAGGCTGGAATAAGAATGGAAGATGGGGAGAGGGTGGCATTCCCGGGAAGAGCTCATGTTTTCCTGAGAAGGCAGGATGCTGCCCTTGGGCCTGGACCCAATTGACCCTGCAGGTGCTGAGAACCAGCCCCGCCTCCTTAGCACCTGCCCGCTCTGTGCAGTGCGGCTTGGTTCTGGAGCGGGTTCTGGGTTAAATGACACGGTAGAGTGAAGACAGAATACGGCCAAGCCTCGTGGTTTATCCACGTGCCAGGAACCAAAAGCACAGCCTATGGGGCTCTCACGGGCCAGGACCCCCGAGTTCTGGGGGTGGTGAGGAGTAGTCCAGTGTTCCCGGTATGTGGCGGAGGCCAGACCACTGTCAGGAAGCATTTCTATTTGAGATTTCTGGCACATTACCCAGAGAGATCCAGGGAGAGAGGAGTCGAGTTTCCAAAATTCTTATCATCTGTCCTGATTTCTTTTTTCATTTTAAATAAATATGCCCTTCTATACCTGCCATCGTGTACATAATTCTATATCCCTTTTCTAAAAGAGGGTCTCTGAAACTTACAGAGTCCCACAAAACTAAGCTTTGCACCTGAGGAATCACTATTATTATGATGATCAGAAGGTTTAGGGAGAGGTGCCTGGTGTCCTAGTTTTTGAAAGCTTAGGTTACAGAAGTTAATAGCAGCCAAAGGGATGCCTGGGCTTGACAAAGCTCTTTCCCCTCTATCCTTCCTCCCTCTCTCCATTCTTCCTCCCTGTGTCTTTCACAAGCTTGCTGTTCCAGAGGATGTTGTCCTATGTGCTGGGACCATCAAATCCCTGCCCTCACGGATCTTGTACTGTAGTTGAGCCAGCAGATAAGGAAGCAAAGCATAAATAATGTATTCCGTATGGCAAAGCAGAACAGGGAGATACGGGAGCAAGTTGGGGGCGGGGGAGGGGGGATACTTTAGGTTAGGTGACCCGTGGAAGCCTTTTTAAAGTGGTGGTATTTCAGCGGAGACCTGAATGGTGAGTAGGAGCCAGTCCTGGAGATTGGAGAAGTGTTCCAGGCAGGGCAAGGGCAAGGGCAAGTTTTGAGGTGAGAGGGGCCTTGGCCTGTGTGAGCAACAGGTGGCAGCTGGGAGAGCAGGGACAGGGTTGACAAGGTGGAGGAAGGGGAGAAGGAGCGAGGGGAGGGGGGAAGGAGGAGGAGAAGGGGAGGGGGGAGAAGAGAGGGAAGGTCTGTGATGAATTTGGAGCTCCAGGCAGTGGCCATCGGATGGGGGGCTTTGTTTGCCATGGTCAGAAGTTTGGATTTCATTCCAGATATTATGGACACTGTTGCAGGATCTAACGTGTGGGACAGATATTTACTCAGAATGTCTATAAGCACACTGAGAAGAAAACGATTGTTTGTAGGGTTCCTATGAACAAGGGGGTGCCGAGTAACTCTATTTCCTTTCCTGTGCTATTTATGAAAGCAAAGACATTCTGTGGATATTGTGGATTATGTTCATGAAAGCATTTAATGAAATAACTTGTGATAGGTAGTAAAATCTTGAGTGGACTGTAATGTTTTGCAGCGAATTTGCACCTGTTTGGACAACAGATTGAGGTCAAGACCCAGCTGAGTTCAGAGAATCTCAGTTCTAGAGGGCTGATGCTGGAGAGGAAAGCTAATGAATTAGATGGTCAGATCTGAATGATAAAATGAAAATAAATGCATATTTCCCCTTTAAGACAATTCAGAAAAGTATTTATGAAGTGTCGCTTTTTAAATTTCACTTTGTAGGTCTGTGCATATATAGTCAATTTCTACCTTACCTGGGATCTTAAAATAGCTATCTTTTTTTTTTTTTTTGAAGGGAGAAAGTAGAAACAAAATTGGTTGAAAAATATGCTTAGAAAGGAGACCCCAGGTGAGGCCAAAATGATACTGAATGAAGGCAATTTGTTCTTTAAGAACTATGCTTCTGGAATTGTAAAAAAAATTAGTGTTGGTTATAAGCAAGAGAAACCAGTTTGGGTAACTTAAGCAAGACAGGATTTATTGGCAGTCTGCCCGGTGGTTCCCACAACGGAGGGAAGGCTAGAGCTGGGCTTGGCCAAGGCTGAGGCATTGGCTCTTGCTACCAGGATCCATGAAGAATCCTGTATGTGAACACGCTCTTTTTGGAGTTTCCAAAACCAGCTCCGAGAAACCTAGCTTGGGTTGTGGCCTGTTCTTGGCCAGGCAAGGGTGGAGCACATTTGAGATTCCATTTAACCCAATTGATCCAACAGGGGCAAGGTGATTCCTGCAGAGGAAGTTGGGGTACTTTCTCAAAGACAGCAGAATAAATTCTGGAAGGCAAAAAAAAAAAAGCCATTTGTAAGCATCCACAGACCACTTTCATATCGTGGCATCATCTACATTCTCTTTCTGCCTTCTCAGTAGTTATTTATTTACTTACTTAGTGTGCATTTTAATTGGAGATCTGGGAACCCTGAGCACTTGTGGAAATTCGTAAGTGGAAGGAGAGAAACACATGTCCTTGTAGAGTCCTCTCTGGAGACCTTCATCTATGTGGAATTGAATGTCCATTCTGACGTGACCTGGGGGCAGAGTTTTGACGTCCACAGTGGCCTCTGGGCAGCTGCTTCTGAGGTTTGGGGAGGACTGGAAGTCTATTCAGTGGCCCGCAAACATTTTTGTCTTTTTTTTAGCAAATCAGTTTTTTGCTGCATCTTCAACGTCCTGAAAAGTTACACCCCTTATTTTGTAGCTAGAAGGCTGAGCCCCAGAGATGAACCTACCAGTCTGCTCTGCAGTCAGCTCCCCAGCACCACCTCACACGAGCTGGGTAACCTTAGGTAAGTCATGTCACCTACCTGAGCCTCGAGTTCCTGATCAGCGAAATAGGTATGACACTATCACTTTTCTCACTATGGGTCTATTTTGAGGGGTAGTGGAGCAGTGCCTGGCAGAAGTGTATCAATATCAGCAGTGAAGGTGGGGTCAGAGCTCAGGCAGCTTATAGCATATAGTAGTTAAGATGACAGGATTTGAAATCAGACACATCTGCTTTTCAAAACTGCTTCTTATCAAGAGTGTGAAATTGGTATTCTGGCAGAGCGTACTTTGTGGCGGTATGGATATTAACATGAGGTAACGGGGTGAAAGTACTAGCCCAGTGCCTGGCCCAAAGGCGCTGTCCATGGTGGTTTTGCATTGTTTTCGTTGCTTTTAGTTAGTGTGGAAGTTTAACAGTACAGTGTTATGAGGACTGAAAATTTAATATGGGCTGTTTTACTTCCAGAGAAGTTGCTTGGGGAGAATTTTCTGTAGCTTCTTCATCGCTCTCTAAAGACTAGAAGAAACAGTACCGTGGAGGCAATTTGGGAATTCCAAATGTCTCTTTGATTTGTTTGCCCCTTCTTTTCCAGAAGGAAGAAAATGAAAGGCAGAAAGCCGAGGGGCCACTCTTGGGAGCAGGGTTGGCAGACTTTTTCTGTAGAGGGTAAGAGAGTGAATACTTTAGTGCTTGCGGGCTGGACAGTCTGTGTCCCAAGTATTGTACTCTGACGTGCCGGAGAGAATGCAGCCATTGGTAATTTGTAAACAAGTGAGTATGGCTGTGTTCCAGTCAAACTGTATTTACAAAACAGATACTGGTTCAGGTTTGACCTGCTTTAGAAATTGAAAAAGAGGGGCGCCTAGGTGGCTCCGTCAGTGAAGCACCTGACTCTTGGTTTTGGCGCAGGTCATGATCTCATGGTTTCAGGAGTTCGAGCCCTGCGTTGGGCTCTGTGCTGGCAGAGCAGAGCCTGCTTGGGATTCTCTCTCTCTCTCTTGATAAATTATTGATGAGGAAACCTCTTAGGGTTTCATGGCATCAAACATTTTGTGGAAAAATCTGGTCGTTCCAACCACACTCAAGTGTGAGCTTCTGGCTTTTCTGATTTCAGGCCTGTGTTTAGTGTCAGTAGGTTATTCCAGTGTTAGTTTGGGGGAACTTCTGTCCTAGGTCCTGATGGTGAATTCTGGGCACACTTCAGGGCCTTCCAAGCCCCTTCTCATCTCCCCAACCCCTTGAACCCTCCCTTCTTGGAGGTCACCGGATGTGACCCGTTGCTGCTTTGCTTTGGAGACGTGTGATGTCCTGGTAAGCCCCACACTTTGGCATTTTGTCCTGGCATTTTTGTCACGACTGCAGGGAGGGTGAATGCTGCCATTCGGAAGATGGTTACCTTTGAGAGGAGAGAGCTTTGTAAGCTCTCGGGGCTGGTTGTGTCCAGATAATGGCTTACTCCAGTCTCCGGCTGTATTATGTTTGCTTAACATTTGGGCTTCTGCCAGGTAATTTGCCTATAAGCTATGCATAGAAGAAAGAAACCATCCATCTAAAGTATTCAGATTTTGGCCTTAATTAAAATGCAGAATAAATATGTAAAGGCTAAAGAGCATGAATTATAGATACCGAGGTTTCTATATTAAAATCGGTTCTCATCTATAGAGGCGCATGTGTGTTTATGGCAGGGAGGTAGAGTATATACAAGTCAGCGGCGGGCAATATAATTACGGCCGTGTGTGCTTAGCAAGATGGGAAGGATCTATTGTAGGAGAATGAATCCTGTCCACCTTTCTCATTTCACTGCCGCTGCGGATTTTTTTTTTTCCCACCTGAATTCTATAAAGGACTAATCCTGACCCTTGTTATTTAAATTGCTCTACCAGGGGTAGAAAAGCCGCCCTCAGCCTCTTAAAAAGCCAGCAAAGCTCTTTCTATTCATTGCTCCTCTCGAAAGTGGCTGGCTGGCGGGAGGATGGGGCGGGAACTTTCAGACCCTGAATGACAAGTCTTGGGTCTTAAACAAGGCCAGGCCAGAGCTCATTCACCTTGAAAGTGAGAGGCTCTGGGCTGTCCCATTAGTGGTCTCAGAGGGGGAGGAAGGAGCCCCAAAGAAATGAAACCAAGGATCCAAGTACGAGGATGTCCTTCCTAGTAACTGGCAGGATAGATTAAGCGAAAGAATTCTGAGGTCCGGGGTTACAGGTACGCCAGTTTCATTATTGCAACGTTTTTGTAACACTCACATTTTCCAAAGTGGTATTAATGAGAGTTTACATCCACACATTGTTTTTAAAGCATAGCGTTGGGAAGAATCACGTTACTCAAGAACTTCGAGAAACAAAAATGAATGAAATGTGAAACCAGCAATTTTGTTTTAATCAATAAGTGTAGAGGGAAGGTGGCTTTTTGTAGCAGACAAAAAGAGCCAGCTTTCCTCAAAAGCATCGAATGTTTCCAGGGCTTTAGTTTTCAAGGAAAATGATGCTTTGAAGAAAAAAAAAAATCCCGGCGCCTTGAACTGAAAAGAAAGCATTATCAGCCTGCGACAAGGCGTCCGGATTCTACTTGGGTGATTCTGCCAGGACTTTGGGCGGTGCGGCTATTTGGGGTCACTCCAGCCTGAGTGAGAAGCTGCAAGTGTTCCCTGGGATTGGAAAGGGATCTGGTGGCAGCAGCTACACGTCCCCTTGGTCTCCGGCTGCACCTGCCAAAGCTGTGATGGAGATCGGGGACTCCTGTCCTTCCCCACCCCCCCACCCCCCCCACCCCCCCCACCCCCCCCCCCCCCCCCGCCGGGGCAGGCTTTCACAAGCCTGCGTAAAATGGACCTGAAAATACCTGTTGAGGGTTTGCGTGAGAGAGGAGGATGGGATCCACAAGGTAAAAACAGTAAATGAATAAAGCTCTGTTGTGGTGACAGGTTTTTTTTCCTCCTCGTTGGAAGCAAAACGTCATAGCTGCTACAGGGAGAGATTTCTCCCAAACCTTGGAGATCCTGTAGCACCTCTGAAGCTGTGAGGGTATACGGAGCCCGTCCGACTACTACACCAGGGGTCAGCAAACCACAGCCCACAGGCCAAGTGCGGCCTGCTAGCTGTCTTGTAAGACTTGGCATTCTTGGAACACAGCCGTGTGCATCCATTCGCAGTATGCTATGGCGGCTTGAAAATCGGGTAGCTGTAAGTAGAGACTGTGTGGTTTGCAGAGCCTGAAATATTTACTGCCTGGCCCTTTACGGAAAACGTTTGCTGGCCCCTTCTCTAGAAAATGGGGCGGGGGGGCGAGGAATCAGATCCAACTTATTTTTGAAAAAAAAAAATCTGGAAATTTCAGCTTCTGAAATCCTAGACCTAGGAGGTCCCTCCTCTGCCCACCAAGCCTCCCGGCCAACTGTTACTTCTGGAGGCCAGATTGGCGTCCTGTCTCTTGGACCACATGCTATAGGTTGACTTGGTGATATTTCAGCATCGAAATGGACCAATGCGGTTTTCCTTTTTTTTTTTTTTTTTTTTTTTTTGCTTTCTGGCTCCTGCTTTTTGAAGCCATATAACAGAAATCATGGTATGACAGGCAGATCCTTTGCTAGTTATGAAATGATAAAGGTCAAGCTGATCAAATCTTCTTTGCAAGTATAATACCCAGTTAACTGAAATGTGTCGGAAACCTCACCCAGTTATCAGGCTGACAGAGAATTTGACAGATCTCACAAATAGAACTGTTTTGATTTACCTGTTCTCCACACGTAACACCTTCTCTCTGGCTCTCTTTGGCCGCTCCTTTGCTCAGACCTTAACAATTGCAGCCGGGAGGATTGAGACACTCAAAGGCTGTCATCACCTGTCTGTATCATTGTTCCCCTCTCTTCCCCGGGAACGCATGGAACGTCAGGATTCTTGCAAGGTAATTACCATATCTACAATCGCACAAGATGCCAGCCCATATGGGACACCCCATAATTTTGCAGCAGCAGAAACCTCTGCTTTTTGCTTATGCCTCTTATGAACCGTGCTCACCACATCTTAAACTTCAGAGCGTTGAAAATCACAGCGTCTCATAAACAGACCTATTCAGCGATTGCCTTTTCAACGGTCCGTGAGCAAACCTGGTCCTTCTTTCATTACAAGCCTTCGTGATTACGGGGCTTTGTGCTTTTTGCTCGCAATTTAGAATTATGTGATCTTCTAAAACCCTTCCCCTTAGTTGAAGATTTTATTTTTTTGAGTCTGTAAAATGAAATCCCTGAAAAATAATAACCGTAGAGGTATGTGCAAAATATATTGCATCTTTAGCATCCAGGAGAACCTACAGTTTTGATAACTTTAATTGGGTCCCTGAAGCAAAATTATTCTCGGAATAACCAAGGTACGTATTTTTAAAACACGGCAGAATTTGGCCTTAGGAAACTTCCTTTAATTCTAATATATCAGAATTACTGGCTGTTTACAGAAGAACTGTTCTACCGAGGATTATCTACTTAAGATGTAATTGTGCACCAAGAATGAATTGCAAATATAGAGCAGACTTAAATTCAGGCATCACGTGCGGGGGGGGGGGGGGGGGGTCATTCAAGTTCTTCAGAGACTTATTCCTTTGCTTCTTTGTGTATTTCTGCTCGCTTTTCGGCCTTCCTTCTTCTCTCATCGTTTGGATGATCTTAAAGCCATTCGTTGTGGTGGAACTAAGTTCAAAAGTTTTGAAGGGCTTCCAAGATATGAGGCTTGCAGTGAGCAACTTTAGCTGTGTCCGGGGCAGGGAGGGGGAGAAAAATTCCAAGCACATGGCGGCAGAGATGATTTGTTGACACGAATTCACATGATCCCGAACCTGCAAGGGTCGCACAGTGAAGATTCAGTGGGACTGTGGAATGAGGGGTCAGGGGGAACAAATCTGCAGCGTTGGTTGATAGAGAACTAACCTGTGATCTCACCCCATCCCCATTAAAGGGATTGGCACATCCTGTCAGGCGCCCCAGAGAAGTCCAGATTGGGGAATGCAGACTGGAAGGTCTCTCGTGGAACCAGCCGTTTCTCTCTGCACTGGATTTGGAGAATTTTAGTTGCTGAGTAGCTGATGAGATGAGCAGGTGGGCAGGCAGATAATGGCAGATATGAGGTGCTCTGGGAAAGTTGATGTTTCCCATCTCATTAGTTCTGCTGGCTGTTTACAGTGGCCGAGAGAGAGAGAGAGAGAGAGAGAGAGAGAGCGCGTGCGTGCACCCTTCTGTTTGAAGCTTGAGGTGATGGAACTAATCATTTGCAGAATTTTAGCTTTCAGTTGCTCATTACCCTAACAGTCCTAGATTTCCTTGTTGATTAATTATCGTTTTGAGTATTGAGGATAAATTTAGGCACCTGCCTTTTGTTATGGACGCTGAGGGCCCAGACCCCCCAGCCCCATCCCAAGACAGCCAGGGTATCTCTGAAGTTAGGCTAACTTGATAATTCTTTTTGTTTGTTTGTTTGTTTTAAATGTTTGTTTACTTTTGAGAAAGACCGCGCGTGAGCAGGGGAGGGGCAGGGAGAGAGGGAGACACAGAATCCGAAGCAGGCTCCAGGCTCCGAGCTGTCAGCACAGAGACCCACAGGGGGCTGGAACTCATGAACCGTGAGATCATGACCTGAGCCAAAGTCGGACACTTAACTGACTGAGTCACCCAGGCGCCCCCTAACTTGATAATTCTTAACTGGGACAGTTCTGCCCCAGGGGACCTTTGACGATGTCTGGAGACATTTTTGGTTGTCATGAGCAGTGGGGAGTGCTACTGGCGTCTAGCAGGCGGAGGCCAGGGGTGCTGCTGGACACCCCACGGTGCACAGCTCTGCCCCTCAACAGTTCTCCAGCCCCGCATGTCGACAGTGCTACAGCTGAGAAATCTTGGGCTAAGTGGACGCGCTTTCCTGGGACTTGGAATTTCCAGGTTGATCGAGTAAGGAGAGGCCTCATGGGAAGCCACTCATTCTAATGGCGGTGGCCACAGGGTAGCGTCCCAGCTACTCTGCTCCAGTACGGATGCTTTGCTTCCTGCTGCCTGCTTGCCTGTTGGTGCCTGCGCTCAAGTCTGACCCATCTGAGCTCCCGCAGATTCTGGGAGTGCCCGCCCCCCCCCCCCCTTCCTTGGGCCGTTATACTTACTGTAAACGCAGTCTGAATTGGTTTTCTTTGCTTACTCACAATCAAAACCGTAGCTGCGACGTCGTTGCTTTTAAAACTTACACATATTTTTTTTCTTAAAAGTGGTGGCACCGCCCCTCCCCTTTCTCCCCTCCAATGGCATCTTACAGGGACCTTCATTCTAGAAGGCAGTGGAAATTGGAGCTGGTCTGGCGAATGATGTGATCTTCCCTTCACCTTGTTCCCCGTAACTGATTTCCCACACCAGCCCCCGAGAGGAACTTAAGGACTCAGGAAGCCCATTTATAACCACCGGCTTATGAAGCACTGTGGGCACCTGTTAAATTGTAACCCGGAGGGAGAGTACGTGAAACCATCATCAGGCCTGCATACCTTATTTGGAATGAGTTCATATGATTTCTCCAAAGGTGAGGAGAAGTTTTGGAAGCAGAAGCAATGTTAGGAGAAGGTTCAGGGCACTGGACCGGCCTTTGGGGGCCGTCCTGGTTTGTGATGGCTTCCAAGATGGCCTTTCCCCATCTTCCAGAGTCGAAGCAGAGTAAGGCTTGGCAGGAAGCTCCAGGAAGGATGTAAAGCTGGGGTCACAACTTCTAATGGCCACGACGGCAGGTAAACACACAAAGAGTCAAATCAGATAGTGGGTTTGCATATTAAAGATGTAAGAATGTTCTTCATTTCAGGTACCAAAAGTATTTGCCTCTTTTTTTTGCCTGGAAATACATGTTCCTCTTAGTCTATATTTGATCTTTCTTCTATGACAGACCTTAGTTATAACTAAGTGGCTTTCGGGGTGCCTGGGTGGCTCAGTTGGTTGAGTGTCCAACTCTGAATTTTGGCTCAGGTCGTGATCTTGTGGTTTGTGGGATTGAGCCCTGCGTGGGGCTCTGTGCTGGCAGTGCAGAACCTGTTTGGGCTTCTCTCTCTCTCTCTCTCTCTCTCTGCTCCTCCCTCAACTCATGCTATCTTTGTCTCTTTCAAAATTAATAAATAAACTTAAAAAAAAGTGGCTTTCTACTGCAAAGAAAGAAAGAGTGTAAGCCCAATGGTAAGTGGCAACTTGACTTCAGTGTTGAATAATAGAGAGTGGCGGGGACTGTGGCCAACTAGAAGGTGAATGCCCTGTGTAAAGGGAGCAGCTGCAGGACCAGTCAGATCTGACACACATTGTCGCGGGGAAAACGTAGGTCCAAAGTGGCTAAGCCTTCTAAAGAGAAGCTAGAGGGGTGCCTGGGTGTCCCAGTCGGTTGGGCATGCGATTCTTTATTTCGGCTCAGGTTCAAGATTGTGGGATTGAGACCCATGTCAGGTTCTGCGCTGACGGTGTGGAGCCTGCTTGGGATTTTCTCTCTCT
This sequence comes from Prionailurus viverrinus, assembly GCF_022837055.1. Taxonomy (NCBI): domain Eukaryota; kingdom Metazoa; phylum Chordata; class Mammalia; order Carnivora; family Felidae; genus Prionailurus; species Prionailurus viverrinus. The sequence goes on from NC_062563.1 coordinate 6,726,376, forward strand.
CTCTCTCTCTCTCTCTCTCTCTCTCTCTCTGCCCCTCCACCACTAGTGTGCACGTGCACATGCCCACACACAGTCTCTCTCTCTCCATCAAAATAAATAAACTAAAAAAAATAAAGAGAAGCTAGCAATCTGAATTTTCCCGTGAATTCTCTGTATTTAAAAAAATTACAAAAGAAAGAAAAACACGTCTATGGGTTGTTTTTGATTTGCTCAACATCAGCCTGAGACTTCCGTGTTGATGTTGTTATCAATCAGAGAAGGAGATGCTGTTAAGGAAGTTCAGCATTGGGATCGCTGGCTTCCTTGTTTCTTCTCTCTGTGTCTCTGTCTCTCTGAGTCTCTTCAGAAATTTGCTTCCAGATGGGTCCTTCTGAGGGCACCTCTTCGCCCTCGAGTTCACGCCGTCCCTGGGCTCCTGACACTCCCTCCCACCCCCACAGGTTTGAGCTGTGCCCAGTAAAGGGTGGGTACAGGATGTGCAGAGTCTGGAAAGGCACAGTGAAGGCATTTCTGGGCAAGTGCCAGCGTGAGCACGGGGGAGGCAGGAAGAGTGGAGAAGGGCCTCCGTGGCCCGGGGGGAACCAGGTGACCGGAGGGTTTGCGCAGGGTGGCACGAGACAGTTTGGGTTGGTCCAGCTGACGAAGGGCTCTCAGGGGTTTGGGCTTTGCCCTGCAAGCAAAGTGGAAGTATCGAAGGGTTTGAGCAGGTAGGGAGGCAGAAGCAGAATGCAACACTTGAGGAGGGCTGATTCTGTAGTGACGTGCAGGGTAGATTAAACAGGGCAACCAGCATTTTCTTTTTGAAAAATGTGTATTTGTTTTCGAGCAAGAGAGAGAGAGCGCATGGGGAAGGTGGGGAGAGAGAGAGACAGAGACACGGAATCCGAAGCGGGCTCTGCGCTGACAGCAGAGAGAGCCCGGTGCAGGGCTCGAACTCACGAACCACGAGATCATGACCTGAGCTGAAGTCGGACGCTTAACCGACTGAGCCACGCAGGTGCTCTGGAAACAGAATTTTCTAAGGTGATGGTGAGTGGACTGGAAAAGTGGAGCTGAGCGAAATGTGTTAAAGGAAGGGCAGTCGGCTGGATGCTGACTTTGGAGATGCTTAGAATGAGGGATTAAAACAACGAGAATAATGAACATTTCTGTTTTTTTTTTTTTTAAGTTTATTTAGTCTTTTTTTTTTTTTTTTTTTTTTTTTTGAGAGAGAGAGAGCGAGAGCGAGAGAGAGAGGCAGGCAGAGACAGGATCCCAAGCAGGCTCCACGCTGCGTGCAGAGCCCAATGTGAGCCCAAACCTATAAACTGGGAGACCGTGACCTGAGCCGAGACTAAGAGTCAGGCAGGGGCCCCACGAACATTTCTTGATTGCTAAGTGCAGCGGCGAAGCACATGGGTTCCGGAGCCAGGCGTGGGTTTGAGCGATGCGCCACCGTGGACTGGCTGGCATCATGGCCACATCCCGCATTGTCCCGATGCCTCAGTTTCCTTATCCGTAGAGCAGAGAAAGCAACAGTATCTGCCTCCTAAGGTCATTTGAACGTGGAATCAGTTGATATTTGCCGTAGCTTAGAAAAGTATCTAAAGCTGAGCTGTATGAAAGACGTCGTAGATCAACAAAACACGAGACGCTTCCTTCGCTAACCAGTTCACGTGTAGCACTGCATTTAGTCCACACGGACAGTTCTGAAATCAGTGTGTGTGTTAGAACGGGGGTGGGGGGTGGGGTGATGACCTTCCATTCCTGTTTTGCAGAGGAAAACGCTGAAGCTCAGAGAGGTTGGGTCACATTCCTGACATCACACCGTAACCGGGAGAGCCCAGAGTGGACCCCAACCTGAGATCAGAGAGGTAGCAACACCCCCTAACCAGCGGACACGCGAGGGCTGGCACAGTTTCCTGCGGGCCCGTCTTAGGATCGGGAAGCAGCCAGCTGCCTGCAGTTGGTGGCAATGAAGCCACCCGTGTGCAGAGTGGGGCTGGATAAACGCTTTAGAGGGGTCTGGAATCCGTCCTCGGTCCCGGACTCCAGCACGGTGATGCCACATGGGGAGGGGCACAAAGGGAGCTGGTTTCGAGATGCAGCGACGTGACAGCAGCCTCTTCACGCTCAGATTTCCTATCAGTGCCTTGGTCTGGAATAAAAGATGTGCCACAGCTGCCGCGTCCCCGCGTCAGGGAGGTCGTGGGCAGTCGTATCCACGCCGTGCTTTCTTTCCCTTGCGTTCTGGCTCTGGAACAGTCACGGTTTCGGTTTGAGCCATCCAGGAGGCCACTGCAAGCCTGTTAACAGTTCTGGGCTTCGTTCATGTGTATCAGAGACATGCAGGGCTCCGTCGTTAACACGCGTTGACGGGTGGTGATGGCAACCCACAAAGGGTTCAAGCTGCCTCCACTTTAGGGTCAAGAGTACAGACGCGTGCGTGTGTGCGTGAGAGAGAGAGCAGGCGACTCCCCCACTTAATCGGCAATTTCTCTCTCCTCCCATTGTGCCACACATACACGCACACGTGTGCACACACACACACACACACACACACACACACACACACGCTTGTGCATGTACACATGCTGTTGATTGATATTCTCCCCTCACGCTAAGCTTGCTAAGTAGCAACGATTTTCTCCTGGCAATTTCACTTCTAACCAGAGGCACCCTGTATTTCGAAATTGTACAAAAGCCCCATATATTCGATACCACGCGGGCTCTCGGTGGGTTTCAGAGGTGGATTAAATTCACCAACAAGGTGGTCGATAGAACATAAAATATGAAAGAGATTGTAATTTTGTGGTGGGTCCTTGTTGTAGGCAACCTCCCTCTCCCTGGGTGCGTCGAGGAGGGGCCCCTTCCTGCACTTCTAGTGTCTGTCTTAGGTCCGTTAGGGGAAAGCAAGAGAATTTCGAGTCGAGTGAAAAAGAAAACCCAGAGAGTCAGAGGCTTACATTAGGTGGGAAAAGAACACCACCCTCAGGTGCATGGGCGCGGGAGGACGTCTTCGTAAGGCGGTGGGTTCGGGGTTAAGCCCGGGTTTCCAAGAAGCCCCCTTGTTCTTGACTGTTAGGGGGTGGGGCCGTGGCTACCGCATTGGGTCTCGTGGGTCACCGCGTGGAACTTGGGGAACCTTCCCCTCCAACTCTTTTTTTTTTTTAATTTTTAAAACTGTGTATTTATTTTATTTTTGAGAGAGAGAGACAGAGATAGAGAGCACAGGTCGGGGAGGGGAGGGGCAGAGAGAGAGACACACAGAGAATGTGAAGCAGGCTCCAGGCTCTGAGCTGTCAGCACAGAGCCCGACTCGGGGCTCGAACCCATGAACTGTGAGGTCAGAGGCTCCACCGACTGAGCCCCCAAGGTGCCCCAAATCTGGTTATATTTTAACCACCCTCACAATCTCCCTCCCAGCTTGGAAGGATTCTTTAGCCCTTTCTTCCTTTTAGGGTAAAGGTGAAAACGCTGGCTGGTCACAGTTTTGTTTGGAGCAACACCAGACACCATGACATCTGCCCCGGCCACTCGGCCCCCTGCCTCCTCATCCTCGGTGGTCCCGTCTCTTTCGCCCCTCGGACGCTGGTCCCTCGGGCATTCGTGACACTGGTTACACCGCCCAAGGTCTGGTTCCTCTCATGGGTCCCTAGTGTTTCCACCTAGTGGTCATTCAGAGATCTGCACAACGGACTCGTTCATTTAACAGACGTTTATTGAGCGCCTACTATGTGCCGGGCGCTGTTGTAGGTACTGCTGGTGGGATGAAAAGAAGACAGTGGGGCTTATATTCTCTCAGCAAAGAGAGGCCAGTGGACGTGCAGTGTAATTTCAGGGGGTGGTGAGTAGAGTCAGAGACTGAGGCAGAGTGAGGGCAGGGAGTAGGGAGAGGGCTACTTCAGGGGGTCCAGGACATCTTTTCTGAGGACACGACTTTCGAGCAAGACCTGAGGGAGTTGAGGAAGTGACTGCCGGGAGTCCTACGTCCCCAGGGAAGCCTGCCCTGACGGGACACATCCCTGCTGTCATCCAGAGACAGGACCATGTACTTTTCTGTATTCTTGGTCACCACTGGACATTCTACACGTACTTGTGTGATTTGTGTGGTCAACATTTGTGTCTTGCATTGAATTTTAGCTCCATGAGGGCATGGACTGTCCTCTTTTCCTCTTTCCTTCACACGGCCTCGTCCCCAGAGGCCCCGTCATGCCGGGCATGCTCAGGTAGCACATGTGAAGTGAATGATGCTTTTTATTTTTTTATTTTTTAATGTTTATTTTAGAGAGGGAGACAGAATGTGAGTGGGGGAGGGGCAGAGCGAGAGGGGGGACACAGAATTTGAAGCAGGCTCCAGGCTCCGGGCTGTCAGCACAGAGCCTGATGTAAGGATTGAACCCACGAACTGTGAGATCATGACCTGAGCCGAAGTCGGATGCTCAACCGACTGAGCCACCCAGGCGCCCCTTTAAAAAAATTTTTTTTAAAATGTTTATTTTTGAGAAAGAGAGAGAAAGAGTGTGAGCGGGGGAGGGGGGCGCAGAGAAGGGGGGGGGGACACAGAATTTGAGCGGATGATGCTTTCTGTGAGGGGAGTCCCAAGTCCTGGCAGCAACCTTCCTCACCGCATCCTTGGAGGGCATGTTCTGTCAGGTTGCAGAGCCCAAGGTACCGGTCCCCCTCTGAGCATCCCATCCTTCTGGGCTTTGGGTCATGAGATAGGGAGGGGGATGCCTGAGGCGGGAGATATGGTGAGGACCGGGCATGAAGGAAAGGCCAAGCAGAGCCATGGATGAGGCTTCATGACTTTTCCAGGAGGTGGATGTTGGGAAATCAGCACCACACCCCCGAATCCATTGGTGTTGAAGCATACTGCCTCCCTTCAAGCGGAAGAGGACTGGGCAGTGAACCACCCCCCGCCCTCTCAATCTGTCTTTGTCCGAAAACCCAGCAGGCAGATGAGAGTATGAAAGACGCTTTGGGGGCATCCTGGATCCCTTTCCTTAACATTGGCAATGGCACACACTACGTAAGTTGCATTAGTGAGATCAGACGGGGAGGCTGAGCCTTGAGGCTCACGGTACCTTCCGGAAGGCTTGAAATAAACCAAGAAAACAGGGAATCGTTAATTGTCAGAAGCCTTTTGTTCCGGGAGGGGGTCCAAGATGAAGAAGGGAAAAGAGGCACACCTCACCCTCTCATCACATGCTCAAGGCAACACCTATATTTTGAGACGCGCGTTGGTAACATTTCAGAGCAATTACCATAAATAGAACATCTCCGGGGTTTGGATACATTTACCTGTGACATTACACTAAGTGAATCTGTCGGAAGTGGGGGGATCATGCCTCGCTCCAGATGCATTCTGGCACATCTCAGGACAAAAAGTGGCTGGGCTGCCGGTTGCCAAGTGGAATGGAGGCTGCAGAGGGCATAAGCCTGGAAGTTCCGAGGCCCCCTTTCTGAGATGCTACTGAGTGCCCTGTGCTCCTGTCCTATCCTGGGCACAGACTGGTAACCTGGAGGGAACCGCCCGGGAGGCTGGAAGAAGGGGCCAGGACAGAAAGCAGCATCCCGGAGTAGCAGGGGCATAAAAAATACAGTTTTCTTGTTTGCGTAAAAGGGCTTGTTTGTTTCTTGTTTGTTTAAATTTTACCAGGGCTTGGGGACAGGAAGAAGAATGCAGAGGTGGAGCTCAGAGGAGGGTCAGGACAGTGGAACTACTCTGTGTGATACCATGATGGTGGACGCATGTCATTATACATTTGTCAAAACCCACAGGACGTACAACACCAGGGGTGAACCTTAACGTAACTTAGGGACTTTTGGCAACAATGATATATCAACAGTTGGTTCATTGATTGTAACAAATGGACCACTTTGGTGGGGACCACTTTGGTGCGGGATATTGATAATTGGGGATGCTGCGTGTGTGGGGGGGACAGGAGGTAAATGGGAACTTCCTGTACTTTTTTAAAACTAACTTTATGTTTATTTATTATTTTTGAGACAGAGCATGAGCAGGGGAGGGGCAGACACAGAATTTGAAGCAGGCTCCAGGCCCCGAGCTGTCAGCACAGAGCCCGACGTGGGGCTCAAACTCACGAACTGCGAGATCATGAGCTGAGCTGAAGTCGGACGCTTAACCGACTGAGCCACCCAGGGGCCCCAGGAACTTCCTGTACTTTCTGCTCAATTTTGCTGGGAACCTAAAACTGCTCTGGAGACGTATTAAAAAAAATAGCTTGGTGGAGGGAGCACCCACCGTGTGCCAGCATAGGGCTCTCAGGGGAGGTAGCTGTCAAGGAAATTAGTTACAGAACTTAACTGCAGGTGTGATAAGTGGCATGAAAAAGTGCTGGGGGTTATGGGTGGGTACAAAGAAGACCCGGTCTTATGGATGGTCAGCATCACTTCCTACGAAGAAGGGATGTTTGAGTTGGAATGGTCCAAGTACACAGCGAAATGCAGCAAACGAAATCAATGGAAGTTACTGGCCATGGACTGAGATATTTAGGGGTATGGTAACTTCAGGTGTGGCTTCAGGCAGGTGTTTTTTTGTTTAAGATTTTTAATGTTCATTTATTTTTGAGAGAGAGAGCCAGTGAGTGGGGGAAGGTTAGAGAGAGGGAGACACAGAATCCGAAGCAGCTCCAGGCTCTGAGCTGTCAGCACAGAGCCCGACGAGGGGCTTGAACCTACAAACCGTGAGATCACGACCTGAGCCAAAGTCAGATGCTTAACTGACTGTGCCACCCAGGCGCCCTGATGCGGGTGTTTCATCAATGCCGTTAGATCTGTCCTCTTCTCCATTTCTCAGCACTGTTTTCTTCTGTGTGGGTTTTACCCTCATTCAAGGTCTCTGCTATGGTGGCATCCATGGGACTGGAACCTTCTTGAAGGCCTCATTCATTGGGTAAGCCTTAGTGCTAAGAGAGGGCTGGTGTGAAAAGGGAATTCGGTATATGTTTGTTGAACAACTAAAGGCATTCTTCTCCTTATACAACCTTCTGTGGGTGACACTTATTGAGCCCCTAGATCAAACCATACCTGAAGCTAAACCTAGGCCTGAACTTTTCAATTCCATGCGCCAATAAATATTCTTTGTTTTGTTGGTTTGATTGCTTGATGCTATTCTTAGGCAACTTCAACTAGAATATCACTTCTTCAGGGAAAGATCCCTAACCACCCAATTTAAGGTCTGGCTGAGTTGTACAGACACTCATAAAACCCTATACTTTTCCTTGCTTTTCTTCCCTTCCTCTCTTTGTTGAGATCTTCCCTTTGTGATGGGCTGAATTGTGTACCCCCCCACCCCCCCGCCATCCATATATTGAAGTCCTAACTGCCTTGTTACCTCAGAAGGTGACTGTATTTGAGACAAGGTCTTTAAAGAGGTAATTCAGTTAAAAGGAGGCTGGTAGATTAATATGACTGGTGTCCCTATAAAAAGAAGTGATTAAGGGACAGAGACCACACAGAGAGGACCATGGGAAGACACAGGGAAAAGATGGCCATCTACAAGCCAAGGAGAGAGGGCTTGGACTCTCTCAACCCATCTCAATCCTGCTGACACCTGGATCTCAGATCACCAGCCTCCAAACTGTGAGAAAATAAATCTCTGTTGTTTAAGCTACCCAGTTCGTGGCACTTTGTCCCGGCAGCCTTCGCAAACGAATGCACAGTCCTTAACAGATGCAGCTCAGGTCTTTTCTCCTGTGTGAAAGACTAGAATGGAGGTTGGCAGACTGTGGCTCTTGGGCCAAATCTGGCTGGCGACCTGTTTTTGTAATAAAGTTTTCTTCGCACCCAGCCACGCCCATTTGTTCACAGAAGCAGAGCTGAGAAGTTGCAACAGAGACCTCGTGGCTCATAAAGCTGAGAATATTACGGACGTGGCCTTTTACGGAAAGCGCGTGCTGACGCTTGGTCCAGAAGAGTGGTCAGCAGCCGGGGTTGTGCACTCAGACGGGCCTGGGTTCAAATCCCTGCGGTGTTGCTGATGAACTGGGTAAATCACTTAATCCCCCTGAGCAAAAAAAAAAAAAAAAAAAAAAAAAAAAAATAGCTATCGTTATAGGAATTAATGCTAACACCACTTTGTTGGTTAAGGTCATAACACTGCCCTGCTAGATGCTGGAGGGGTTGTTGGGTTGGTTTCTCGTCTAACTGGAAAGTCTTTCCTGAGTAGGGTCATTGCTCGATGGTTTGGGAAACTCTGCCAGCTGCCGCTCCGAACTGATTGAACGGGTGCTGAAAAGACAAGCAGCTTCTCCCTGGTTTTGTTGTTCTGGTTTTTCTTCTTGTTTCTTCCTTTTTTCCCCTTTTCTGGAAGCACGAGACAAAAGTCTCCTCTCAGCTGTCAGGTGGGCCCACGTCAAACTCCCACAGTGTGTTCGCAGAAAAATCTGAAAGTCTTCCCATGGGAAGGCGTTGGTGGTGGCTGGGAACGGGGTAGAGGGCACTGCTCTGCGGTGAGGCTGCACCAGGCTTTGTCTGGATGGCTTCACTGCTTCTTCATCCTGATCAACACGGTTTCAGGAAGAGCTCTGTTTAGGTTAATCTTATTTAGATGCAAACAAACAAAAAAAAGACCCAAAACCTCAAAGAGCATACGTTGTGATGAGGCCAGTAACTGCTCTTGGAGTTCAGTCTGCTTCTCTTGGGTGTAGAACGTGCAGGACAGCTGGTGACTTAAAGCCCAGGTTAGGGACAGGCTGATGAGAGTCCAAACCCTGATTCTACTGCTGTGTTACCTTGGACTGCTTGCTTAACCTCTCTGAGCTCCAGTTCCCGGACCATTAAAGAAGTGATGGTAGTAACCTACTTCACAGGTTGGGGTGAGAATAAAATGAGGTGCTATCGGGGTGCCTGGGTGGCTCAGTCGGTTAAGCGACCGACTTCGGCTCAGGTGGTGATCTCACAGTTCGTGGGTTCGAGCCCCGTGTCAGGCTCTGGGCTGACAGCACAGAGCCTGGAGCCTACTTTGGATTCTGTGTCTCCCTCTCTCTGCCCCTCCCGCACTCACTCTCTGTGTCTGTCTGTCTGTCTCTCTCAAAAATAAATAAACATTAAAAAAAAATTTTTTTAAATGAAGTGATATATGTGGAAGCACCTGGCGTAGTATCAGTTCATAGAGAATTTCCATAATCATTAGCTGTTACTATTGTGATGGGCTGACATTACCTGTTTTCCCTCTTTGTATAGCAACTCCAGAAATTTATCCCTGTTTCCGGCGTTAAGGGAAGCTGAGTAATGCAGTACAATGGGTCACTCAGTTTTCTTCCCTGACAGTCTTTGAAGGCAGAAATCTGTCACCCCAAAGGAGTCCTCATCCAAGAAGCCTCAAAATAGCCAGTATCTGAAGGGGAGGAAAGGGGGTTCTCCTTCTGAGAACCCCTGACTCTGTGTGAAATTACTTTCCTAAGTCAGACTTGCGAATAGTTTTCAGGAATTGAAACCCCACAGAGCCAAGCCTGCACCTTCTTCCTCTCCTCCCTCCTCTCTCTCTGTTGCTCCCCGTGCTCAGCAGCACAAGCACCTGTAGGAAAAGGTGATGGTGACCAGAGGGTGTGGGGCAGACATTTCTGTGACTGCCAGAGCTGTGGAGGCCGGGAGTACTGTTCTTCCCGCTGAAAGAAATCTCAAGGGAGTATCACACTTGCCATGGGAGATGTTCATTCAGACGTATTTATTTCCTAAAGCACTCTACAGAATGAATAGAAGGGATTGAGGGAAAATGGGCAGTGGCCAGGTTGTATTTAATTATCAGGAACTATTAATTGATGGAATCAATGATGATTTTGATCACTGATGTGTGGTTAAAATTTTGGAGGCTGATTGCCAAAGTCTGGTTATTTTTTTCAAGAATCCAAGGAACTGGCCCCGCGGGGCCCCCTTAGGATCTGAGCCCCAACTGGTCATCGTTGAAAAACCATGGACGTGGTCTGAGCCACAGTGTTCGTAGTGAACGAACGTAACCATGTTCTCAGGAAAGCGTATCTTGCGGCCAAAGTGAAAATCTTTCTAATTTTAACTTAGGTTTACTTATTCCCCTCTGTTGCCTGGCTGGTTAATAACTTTACTATCAAAAACCTGCAGGTGGATGTAGAAATCTCTTCGGCATCTTGTTTCTGTGTTAGTCCATCCCTGATTCCTTGACCTTGTTCTGTTTTTGCGTCCGCGTTCAACTCTTCTGGATAGATGCTGGGCTACTGGGCTCCGTGATGGCACTCAGCTGGAGAGCTGCTGGGCTGAATGGGCCAATTCGAGAGCCACTGCAGATAATCTGCAAGGCAGGAAATCCAATTATAGTTAATTCGGAGTCACTCCAAGATTCTGTAGACAGTGGCGTGATGCTGCCTTACGGCCATGAACAACTGACTCTGAATGAGAACTAATCGGAAATAGCTTGACTACGGATTTCTCCCATTATTCGTATGTTTCCCAGCAGTTTCTCTTGCCATGCATTCGACCTTAGCATCCTCGGATCTAAGAATTACACACGTCAGCATGCATTTTACAGAGAGTGGGTGCCTTGTCTGGAACTATACTTGAGGTTCTCTCCATGCTGTTCACATGGCATTGAGACTCATCAAGACTTACTAGTGACAAATGGGATGGCTTAGCCCTTTGGATCTGGAACAGGAACTCACTGCTCACCCTCATTTCTGGCTTTCCACCTGTGACATTCTTTCAAAATAGGAAAGTCTTTTTTATCATGAAAACACCCCTTACACACATTGAGAAACTTTAGAAAATTGCCAAAAATATAAATATAAATCATCTTTAACTCACGTTGGTGGAGAGATGACCACGTACTTTTGGAGTAGACCTTTTGTCGGTCTGTGTGTGTGTGTGTGTGTGTGTTTTAAGTAATCTCTACACCCAACATGGGACGCAGATTTGAGATTAAGAGTCGCACCCTCCTCCAACCGAGCCCCTGTCTTTGTGTTTCATTTCATATTGTCTCCTACTCTATTTAGAAACATGAAATCATCCTATCTATCTGTTTTGTAATATGGTTTTTTCATCACTTTATCGAGTGATACATTTTTCATCACTTTATCGAGTGATAAATTTTTCATTGCTTTGTTAAGTGATACTTTATTAAGCATCTTCATCATTGATAAATACAGATCTTTATCATCGCTTTAAATGGCTGTGGAGTAGGATTCTCTAACGTGTTTATTAAACACTTCTATCACTGTTTTGGAATCATCCCATCACCACCTCTCACTTGGAGCTCCTGCTGTTGAGTCCATTTACCTGGCGGCGTTCACCAGCTTTGCTCAGAGGCAGCTCAGCAGGAAATGATTGTCTTTCCACAGATGGCGTTGGGATGACTGGGTGTTTTTTTAAATAACTTTCTTTTTTAATGTTTATTTATTTATTTTGAGAGAGGGAGGAGGAAGAGAGAGAGAGAGAGAGAGAGAGAGAGAGAGAGAGAGAGCCCCAAGCAGGCTCCGTGCTGACAGTGCAGAGCCCAGCGTGGGGCTCGATCCCATGAACCACGAGGTCATGATGGGAGCTGAAATCAAGAGTGAGACACTCCACCGACTGAGCCACCCAGGCGCCCCACAACTGGATATTTATATGTAGAAGTGAACTTCAGTCCTTATCCCATTTCACATGCAGAAGTTAAAGTGCAGTAGATCATATATCTAAATGTCAAGATCTGTCAATATAAAATTTATAGAAAAACATAGAAAATCTTTTTGACCTTGGGTTAGGCAAAGATTTGTTAAGAGATAAAAACAACGAATCACGAAAGAAATAATCGATAAGTTGGATAAAAAAGGACAGTCCACTGAAATATTGGCAAAATCTTTGAGTAGACATTTCACCCAAGAATATATATGAACGGTGAACAAGCACGTGAAAAGTTGCTTAACATAATCGGTCATTCGGGAAATAGGAACTAAAATCACAGCGGATACCATTTCACATCCAGCAGAACGGCTAAAATTAAACACTGACACTAGCAAGTGTTGGCAAGGATGGGAAAGCAGAATGATGCAGCCTCTTTAGAAAACATAGAGGCAGTTCTTCTAAATGTCAGCCACACTCCCCGTATGGCCAAGCAGTTTCATTCCTAGGCATCTCCCCCCAGAAGTAAAATATGTTCGCACAAAGACTTGTAGTTGAAATCTGCAGCAGCTGTATTCATACTAGCAGCAAGCTGGAAACACCCCAAATGTCCGTGGATAGATAACCTGGGGTGCGGTCACACAGCGGAGTCCTATACAGCAAGAAAAAGGCTGGACAGCAAATACATACTGCAGACACAAACGGACCTTGGAGGCATTATTGAAAGTGAAATAAGCCAGGGACAAGAGCCCTCGTAGCAAATTCTCCAAGAGGCAAGAGTCATGTTGATGGCCAGTAGATCCGTGGTCGCGAGGGCCTGGGGTTGGGGTGGGGATTGACTGTAAAGGGGCATGAGGGATCCTTTTGGGGTTGTGAACACTTTCTCCACCGTGATTCTGCTAGTGGCTATATGACTGTATGCCTTTCTCAGAATTCATCAGACTGTGCCTTTAAAATGAGTAAATTGTATCCTATATACATTAGACCCCAGTAAAGGAGACTTTTAGAAAAAATAAGGTCTTTTGGGGAAATCAAAACACGGGAATGTGTCATGATTCCTGCTCTTGTCAAAATGATTCACAGCAGCCTGCAGGTTCAGGATTCTAGAATCTTCCGGCAGGCATTTCTCAAGCAGCACCTGCATGACTCACAGTCACATATTGCTGTCAGGACTGGTGAGTCTCCTCATGTTAACTCATCAAGGGGGAAATGTCTTTTAACTCATCAAGGGGGAAATGTCTTTCTAGGAGCATCCTGAGCCTTCTGTCTGCATGGTTAGAAATTAGTGGTGAGATCTGCAGGAAGGTGGTCCAAACGACTGCCTTGGATTTGCAATCTTGTCTCTCTTGGTCCGTGAAGGATTCAGAGGAGTTGGGAGCAGGCAGCGGGAATTTTCCCTTGACATCCCCCGCATGGCCGGGATCTTAAACAGTGTTGAAATTGTTTCCTTTAGGTCTCTCTTTTTTTACCCTCTGCTTTGTCCCCCTCACACCTCTTCTGTGGATTTAACTCCCATTTTCCCGTCGTCATCATCGGCCACTGAGCTCTATGTAAAACATTCAGATGTGGAGGTATTCTGAGATGATTTGCTCCCTTGAACTGGGACCTTATTCCCCCCTTCAATTTACCGTCTGCATAGCTTGATACGCATCAGTGGCGCTAAATAAATAAACCATAATTAATACATATTTGGGTCTTGTACTGTTTATTTTCCTCTTCTGAAACTCAGATTAGAATATGCATCCCACAGCTTGAATGTTTAAACACTAAACCAAAGGGACTTTTCTGCCCCCTCCTTTCTCTTTTCTTGGGGTAAACTAATTATTTTAACTCGGGGAATGGCATTGTCCCAGGTTCCTTCTGTTTGGACTCTTAAAAACTAGATGACTACGAAGGATATACTTGTAGAGGAGAGTGGCTAAGTGTTGCCTCAGGAAAAAGAAGAAGCACCTAGGAATGTTGATTTGCCTTTGGAAAAATCTCCCCAACAAGCAGCGATGTGCTACAGAGCACACACACAAAGCACATTGGCACCGTCCTTCCCGAAGTCATCAATGTGCACCACTAAACATAGGGGAAGTGAGAAAATATGTCTAGTGTGGAAGTGTTTCTGCGGTGATGTCTAGAGAAGCATCATGAAATCAACAGTCTCTCCTGGTGAGCGGCAGGGGACTCTTTGGTCGTTACGGTTATCAGAACAGAAATATTTGTTCAATGCTTACTACGTGCCAACAGCTAAGTACGCATGCTGTCTAATCTTTATAATAATCTCAGAGCCCAGGAACTAGTCCTACCTCCATTTTACAGAGGGGGAAACTGAGGCTCATCGAGGTTAAATAACTTGCCCAAAGTAAGTGCAGCGGTTGACCCAGGTCTGACTGACTCCAGGTCTGGGTTCTTGGCCATTGCTCTCCTACTTGCCCACGACTGGACCTGCGGGAATTTGACACCATTTTCAAATGGCAGAGTTGGCATTTCGCCATCGGGGCTGGCGAAGGATTTTATTTCCAGCAGCCAACAATCAGAGTGGCGGTCAGATAATTAACTTGTCTTCCCTGAAGGAGGTTTGTTCGAGGGACAGTCTTCAAATGGGGCATGAAAAGGCACTTGGCAAATTGCAAAAGGAAATAACGCTTCAAAATGAAAAATTGATGCACATTTATCAACTGTGGGTAACAGAAGAGCAGGCACCATCCATTTGGGGCCATCGCTGAAATCCGTTACAAAGAGTCATACCCGCGATGAAAATGGTTGCATTTCTTGATTCTAATCTTCCGCCAAAGCAGAGATGATTTCCAGTCGTTGCATTACTCAGGCCCCACATGGGCTCCCTCTTTGTTTTATTTTATTTATTTATTTTGGGTTGCTGTTTTAATAATGGTGAAATACACCAGGGTGTCCCGACAGGCGTTTGCGATGTGCAAGGACAAGCTTTTACGATGGTTTCTTTCCGATCGATCTGGACGTGAGGCCAATTTTTTTAACACCAAGCGAGGGATCATCAAAGAGCAGTTTGCATTTTCTCCCAATTAAATATTGTGGTAGTGGAGACAGGCTGTGAGGCGGGACTGGGGTTTGTGGTCACTAAGATTATGAAATTAAGGTAATGTCCCTGGGGAACAAAAGAAAAAGAAGTTTGAGAAATCTGTGGTGACTGTTGTTTTCCCGTCTGATCTATGTGGGTGTCAGATGAACAAACGGAATAATTTATTCTCCTTTCTTTCCCAGCCTCCTCCAACTAGACCTTTCCACCCTGTGTCCTGGGGACCTAAGTGTGAGGTCAGCAGAGGCCCATCCGTGAGGCTCCATCAGCAGAAACTAGCCCAGAACAATCGGCTGTTGGTGTTCTGGGGTGAGGCCACGTGCCTCTCCTTAGTCTCATTAACGGGGCTGGAGAAAAGGGTATTTAATGCACATTTTAAAAAAAAATTTTTTTTTAACATTTTATTTTATTTTTGAGACCGAGAGAGACAGAGCATGAACGGGGGAGGGTCAGAGAGAGGGAGACACAGAATCCGAAACAGGCTCTGGGCTCTGAGCTGTCAGCACAGATCCCGACGCGGGGCTCGAACTCACGGACCGTGAGATCATGACCTGAGCCGAAGTCGGCCGCCCAACTGACTGAGCCACCCAGGTGCCCCTAATGCACATTTTAATTAAAGGGGAAATAAAAATTGGCTTCGATAATGAAAAATTAAATTGAACCTTTCCCCCCAGTGATGTGATTAAATAGCAACCCATTCAACGGTCGTTTTTAAAAACAAACAAAACCCCCCCACTCTTTCAGGGACCTCACTCCTTCCTTAGCAGCCCTGAATTCAGCCGGGGCTCTCTGAGTGTCCGCTCAGTGACCCGCTGTGCGACTTTTGTTTATTCCTACCTGGACTCTGAGAGGCTGGGTGCGGTTTCTCACCTGATTGTAGTACCTGCCTTCTCAAAATTTTCCATGACAGAGTTCTTTGCTGCTGTGAACTTCTGTACCGGCTCTTGGCATTCGGTTGAGTATAAACCCACAGTTTTGCCACAAGCCGCTGTGATCAAAAGGCAAGGACACGTTTTTTGGTCTACATACAGAAATACATCTTGAAAATACATGTACATTTGTGTATAAATGAGCTGAAAGAGATTAATTTACAATTTTTTCAGTCTTGCCCTTGCCTTATAAAAGGAAGTGACTTTTGCTTCAGGCATCAAGTCTCAGCTTTCCTTAGTTAATTAATTAATGTATGTATATTTTGAGAGAGAGAGAGAGAGAGAGAGAGAATGCATGTGAGCAGGGAAGGCGCAGAGAGAGAGAGAGCACTAACCAGGCTCCACGCTGTCGGCACGCAGCCTGACGCCGGGCTGGATCTCACCACCGTGAGACCATGACCTGAACCGAAATCAAGAGTCAGGTGCTTAACCGACTGAGCCACCCAGGTGCCCCGGGCCCCAGCTTTCCTTTGTTGAGCAGGATCTGGGTGATGGGAAGGGAAGGCCTCAAGGAACAATGTCAGAGAGGCGCAAGGGAATGACATAGTCAAAGAAGTAAATCAGCAAATAAACAAGCATAAATTGGGGCAAAGAGGAGGGTGATAAAGGGTCAGAAGAACCATACAGACTGTGTTTCCAGGAAATGTTTCAGCAGCGAGTCTGAGGATCAGTACTTTTCCATGTGGAGGACGGGGAGTAGCAGAACTGGGTGCCATGCACTGGAAAAAAATGTTTAATGTATGTGAATAATATCCTATGTTTTATCAAGACTCGTGGGAATGAGTAAAGATTTGGATTCCTATTGGTTACATGTTTTGCTATGCTTTATTATTTTTTGGAATAGATGGGGACACAGAGTATCAGCCAAGACCACGTGGGCCTCTTGTTATGTCCACATATTCATTCATTCATTCATTCATTCATTCATTCATTCATTCATCTTTTTGGTCTATTTAGCTGTTCTCGGTCTCTTGTGTGTGAAGTGTTAAAAGGCCTTGAGTTCCTAGACCTGTAGTTGTTTTTAAAGAGGATCATCAATTATGTAACTTTAGGTGATACCCAGACCTTACAGGACCCCTCAGAACTCTCTCCTGTCCTACAGCTGATTTATCTTCTGAGTAAGAGGAAGCAGGGAGCAAACTGGGAAATTTTTGGTTCCGATTCCCAGTCAGGGAGTGCTGTGTCAGGATTTGCTGGAACGGGGGGCTCCTGGGGGGCTCAGTCGGTTCAGCGTCCGACTTCGGCCCAGGTCACGATCTCACGGTCCGTGGGTTTGGGCCCCGCGTCGGGCTCTGTGCTGACAGCTCGGAGCCTGGAGCCTGCTTCCGATTCTGGGTCTCCCTCACTCTCTGCCCCTCCCCTGCTCATGCTCTGTCTCTCTCTCTCTCAAAATAAATAAGTTTAAAAAAAAAAAGAGAGGGGCACCTGGATGGCTCAGTCGGTTAAGCGCCTGACTTTGGCTCAGGTCATGATCTCATGGTTCACGGGTTCGAGCCCTGCGTCGGGCTCTGTGCTGACAGCTCAGAGCCTGGAGCCTGCTCTGGATTCTGTGTCTCCCTCTCTCTCTGCTCCTCCCCAGCTTGCGCATTCTCTCTCTCTCACAAAAAAACATTTTTTAAAAATTGAAAAAAAAAAAAAGATTTGCTGGAACTGGAGCAGGATGCTTTCCAGAGGGTCAGGTAGGAGGTAGGATGAGGCTCTTCCCCCCGCGAGGCTCCCAGACACCAGCCCTGTTAGAGTCTGGTTTCTGTTGGAGTCTGTGGTGTCCGTTTGATCAAGGGGAAGAAGCCTTAACACATCTTGGTCTGGGTTAGGCTGGATGACCTTCGAGGTCTTTTTCAGCCTAGAAATGTCATGATCTTATAATATAAAAGATTCCTTTTACTGACAGGTGTAAAATTTCCTGAGATTCGTGGCAGGAAAGGGAACGCGGTAGACTCTTTATGTCCCATGAGCTCTATCCGCCGGCTGAGGTTCTGACATGGGATGTAGTTGGTGTATCTAATATTATCGTAGAGCATGTTTTTGTATTTATAGATCTCATAACAATTTACGTTTCCACTGACATTTTATTCATCTAGTCAGGACGGTAGATGTTTTGGGGGAAATTTTGAATTTCCTTCTTTACTGTCGTGAGACATAAGGACACATCTCTGTCAGACAGATATTCCAACATTCTCTTGACTCAATCTGATGCATATTAATAATAATAATAATAATAATAATAATAATAATAGAAGAGAAAACCGGACCACTCTGGCAGTTTGAACTATAGAGCAAAAAATGGTAAACCACCGAGGTAAAGTGGGGGAACCATTGAGACCAGCTTAAGGCAAAAAATCGAATAGTGAATTATCTTTGTTCTGATGGGCTCAAGTTTGAGTGTTATTATTTTGTAGTTTGTGGGTAGTCTCTGGCCACTTTGGTCTGATTTAACCATTCTAAACTTCATTTTCTTCATTTGTAAAGAATAGCAGTAGTAATGCTATTTTTTTTATTTTTTTAAAGTTTATTTATTTATTTTGAGAGAGAGAGAGAGAGAGAGAGCAGGGGAGGGGCAGAAAGAGAGGAGGAGAGAGAATCGCACGCAGGCTCCATGCTGATGGCACAGAGTCTGATGCGGGGCTCGATCCCACGAACTGTGAGATCATGACCTGAGCCGAATCAGAGGTTGAACGCTTAACTGACCGAGCCACCCATGCACCCCAATGCTGCCTATTTAACAGAAGGATGGTGTTGGCCAGATCGTTGAGTAAATGATCTTCTGTAGAACATTTATCACCATACCTGGTGCGCGGTGCCTGTTCACCTCTGACGATGGTGGTGATGATGCCGATGGTGACGGGGGGCGGATGATGGCATATACCAGCACCCATTCTTCCAGATATGCCCTTACGAATATCTAGGGGCAGTGGCAGGATGGTTCAGCATAGACTTGGGTTTGAATCCCGGGTGTGTCATGTAGTGATGTGATGGTGTGCGCATTACTTACTCTCCGTCTTCTCTTGTCTGAACACCAGAGGATAACCGCAGAAGCCTCATTGTGGGTCTTTGTGAGGATGAAGTGGGTTAATATAAACAGTCGTAGCTGAGTGTCGGGCACAGAAGGAGGACTCGGTAAATGGCGCGGCAGTCGCTATTATTATTTATGATTCTTATTAGCCACATGTAATGTGTGAGCGTGCCCTGTCTTCCCATCCACGTTGGAACATTGGGGGCTTTGTTAGTAGTTCTGTGTTTCCAGTGAGGGAGGGACTCATCGTGGAGCAAGGGAGGGCTTAGCCACACCGTGTGGGTTCAACCCATGGCGGCCACGCTCTCCTCAAAGGGGACAAATTCCAAAAGCACGAATGGCCTCCCATTTGGACATCTTCTCTACAAATGCAAAGTAACATACGCTTCTAGCAAAATATTCAACAATATTGGAACCAAAAAGCAAACAGCTCACCCTTAACCGTTCTCTCAGCCCCCAGCCCCAGACACCCCACTGTCAGCAGGTGGGTGAGCTCCTTGCAGACCCTTCTCCACACGCACAGACTCATTGAAATTACCTGTATTTATTTAAGTAAAAATTTTAAGAAATTATTATTTTTATTGTCAAAATATTTTTAATGTTTACTTATTTTTGAGAGAGAGAGAGAGAGAGAGAGAGAGAGAGAGAGAGAGAGAGTGTGAGTGGGGGGGAGGGCCAGAGAGAGACGGAGACATGGAACCCGAAACAGGCTTCAGGCTCTGAGCTGACAGCACAGAGCCTGACGTGGGGCTCGAACCCACAAGCAGTGAGATCATGGCCTGAGCCAAATCTGACGGCTTAACTGACTGAGCCACCCAGGCACCCTGATTTTTACCATTTTAAAGTGGGATCATATTACGTATGTTGCTGCAACCTGCTTTCATCCATCGACCCTAGATCCTGGGTATCTGCCTCCGCTCTACAGTACAGGACACACTGTTCAAGCCAAGAAACTGGAATAAGAGGGCTGGGGGATGCCGTTTCCTTTGTAGGCCTGGGTGGGTTGGTGTGGGTTTGTCCCAGGTGTCGGTGAGGTGACAGACCGTTGAACTGAGCTTCTCTCCCATCTGGAGCGTGGGTCGTAGCTGGCAAGCGAGTGTGTGGCCAGGAGCAAATGGCACCTACAGCAGTTTGTCCAAACCACGGATGGTGGCCACTCTGTGCAGAGCTTTTGTGCCCTCTCCGGGAGCGGTAGCTTTTTTGTTCGGTGCTATTCCGTTGCTTGTATCTCGGTGCAGCACAGTGGTTATGGTTTCACACTGTGGAGTAGGTATGACCTGGAATTGGGGCTTAGCTTTTGCCACTTACTCCTTTCGTGACTTTCAGAAACTTGACTCCTCTCCCCAAGCCTTTGTCTCTTCTTCTGTGAAGCGGGCAGGAGAATAGTCCAGACCTGACGGTAGGGTTGGGAGGATAAATGGAGACGATGTGGGCGAAGGGGTCAGGGTCATTCCGGGGGGTAGGGCAGGTGCTCAGGGGGTGGTAGGTATTCTCTCAGAGTGAGCATTAAGCCATCCGAGTATGCTAAAAGGCTTGAAGATGTGTGGGGGGGGGGCTGGAAGATGGGGGGGACTGAAAGATGGGGGGCTGGAAGATGGGGGGGCAGCTGATACATTCTACCAAAGGAACGTTTGCTGATCACTAGCAAGTGCCAACACTGCATCCTGCCCAGAGTGGATGCAAAGTGGATGAAGGTCCATTTCGAGGCCCTTATGGAGTCCTGGGGGAGAGAGAGGAGTGGCCAAGCCTAACAGAATCGTCCCCATGATAGAGTGAGCCCATGAGTGGACCAGGTCTGTGTGTAGGGGCTCAGGGGAGGGAGCCGTGGTTAATTCTCCCCGGGGAAGATGGCTCCTTCTCATCTTGCTTCTTCTTCCTTGGTTCCCATTTCTTCTGATTACCCTAGTGGAGAGGTTATAAGGTCAATTTGTCCAATGGATGTACTTTGCTTTTCATATGGTGTTCTGATTTTTTTTTTTTTTTTTGAGAGAGAGAAAGAGAATCCCAAGCAGATTCCACACTCAGCACAGAGCCTGACGCAGGGCTCGATCCCATGACCTGAGCCTAAATCAAGAATTAGACACGGACGCTCAACTGACTGAGCCACCCAGGAGCCCCTGGTGTTCTGATTGTTAAATTGGTTGTCAATACTTAAAAAAAAGAGCATGTTTTACTTAAAAATCCGAATTCTGGCTTCTCTTGAGAATAGATCAGCTGCCGCTGAGTAGCTGTTGCCCTTTCTCTGGGACACACACTCCGTCTGTGCCCCTTCCCCCACCCCCTCCAGCCCACTCCCCTCGTGTGTGCTACCTGCCCGGCCCCTGCTCTGGTTGGTCCACTCCCTCCAGTGGCCCAGGATCACTGCTCCGTGTGCCCTCGGGGGAACGCCGTGCCCTCATGGCTTTGCCGGGAGCACCGAGGCCCTCCTTCCCATCCTGGCGTGGGTGACCCGTCTTCCTGGAAAGCCTTGCTGCCGTGAACTTGACCAGTCCCTCTCGTTCTTCCTCCTCTTGGAGCACCCAAGATGAAAGTGGGAGGGAGGTCTATCTGGAGAGGGAGGAGCATTTAGGACCAGTAGCGTTTAAACTTTCCAGCATGTGATGACCCTGAAAAGCACACTGACTTGCCTTCACGTCCCCCACAGACTAAGCCCCCACTTCCGCCAGCACCTGGGGGGGGCCCCACTGCCCCAGCCCCTCTTGGCCCACCCTAGCTCTCCCCCGACGCCATGTCGATTTGTGTAATCCCCTGATTCACAGTGACCTCCCCCTGTCCCGTCAGGCGTGCCCGCCACTGTGACTTCTGAGCCCAGCACACTGCCTGGCCCGCCAGACGCGCTCGAGAAGTATTTACTGGCCAAATGAAAAACTAAATGGTCGGGTCAGAGCGTTCGCCTGAGAAATCGCGCTGCACGATTGGCCAACTCGATTTGCAAGTGGAAAGTTCCTGAATATTCATGCTCCTCCTGCAGAAGATGGGTGGTATCATGACAAATTCCTGCTTTTCTCCTCCAGAGGAAATGAGGAATTAGGAGGGAAATTTGCACCCCTGGATCAATATATGGCAAGATTTCAGCGCCATAACCTTAAAACCCCAAGCAATTAGCTTTGTTTGAAAAGGTCAGCCATGGTTGTGCCTCTTCCTCCTCTGACAGCTTGAACTGTCCAACAGAACTCAGTTTAAATTAGAAAGATCTTTGGCAAAGTTAATCAGAACCTTGTTGATGGTGACATCCTGAAGGGGAGGAGCAGCTTCGGGACTCCAAGCTTCTCTGAGGAGCAGTTAGAGTTGTCTTTTGTCATTCTGAAGATAACGTGGGGGTCCTGCCATCACCTGGCAAAGAGCCTACCGGATTGTTGTTTTTGTTTTTTGGTTTTTGTTTTTTTGAGTGTCTGCTCTGGGCCAGACACTGTAGGTCCCTTAACACATTTCCTCCAAACTTTCCATCACTTGTGAGATTCATATCACGAATACTGTCATTTCGGGCAGATGAAACAGCTCAGAGAAGTTAAGCCGCTTGTCCGAAGTCACACAGTAAGAGATGGCATCTTTTCCTGATAAAATTTGGAATGTCTGGTTCCTCTGCCCACAATCCCTCAAATTCTGGGATGAGGAAAACGGACCTTGGGTTCTAGAGGGAAAGCTGGACCATTTGACATGTCATGTTTATGTTTCTCCTTACCTCCCCGGGCCCCACCCTTGCTTGTCTGCTAGACAGGCAGTGATGTTTTTAATTTCAGAAGCTCCAAGTGGTCCGCAAGGAAGCTGTGGGCTGGGGGGGTGGGGGTGGGGGCTGGGAACGGAGAACAACGTGGATGGGAAAATAAACCTATCGGAATGGCCTGCACTTCTCTCATCCCCTCCCGACACGAGGCTTCTTTCCTTGGAACTTTTCCCTTAATTTTCTGCACATTCATGGCTTGGGGAAAAAGCAGTCCCCAAATAGCCAGTCTGGGCCGAAGAGACCGTCACAGGACCTTGAGGGCACTGAGGGGTGGGAATGGAAAGCCCTTTGGCGGACGTAACTGTAGGGAAGTTCTGTATCAATATTAAAACTCGGGGGGGCGCCTGGGTGGCGCAGTCGGTTAAGCGTCCGACTTCAGCCAGGTCAGGATCTCGCGGTCCGTGAGTTCGAGCCCCGTGTCGGGCTCTGGGCTGATGGCTCGGAGCCTGGAGCCTGCTTCAGATTCTGTGTCTCCCTCTCTCTCTGACCCTCCCCCGTTCATGCTCTGTCTCTCTCTGTCCCAAAAATAAATAAACGTTGAAAAAAAAAATTTAGGGGCGCCTGGGTGGCGCAGTCGGTTAAGCGTCCGACTTCAGCCAGGTCACGATCTCGCGGTCTGCGAGTTCGAGCCCCGCGTCAGGCTCTGGGCTGATGGCTCAGAGCCTGGAACCTGTTTCCGATTCTGTGTCTTCCTCTCTCTCTGCCCCTCCCCCGTTCATGCTCTGTCTCTCTCTGTCCCAAAAAAAAAAAAAAAAAAAAAAAAGTTGAAAAAAAAAACTCGGGGCGCCTGGGTGGCTCAGTCGGTTTAGCGCCCGTCTCTGATTCCGGCTCAGGTCACGATGTCCCGGGTGTGAGATCCAGCCCCGAGTCGGGCTCAGGTGCTGAGTGCGGATCCCACTTGGGATTCTCTTTCTGCTCCCCTCTCTCTGCCCCTCTTCCACTCATTCTGTCTCTCACAAAATACATGAATAAACAAACAAATAACATTAAAAAAATACGAAAACTCTGTCTCGTGTAGTCAGCAGGAGAGACACCAGATCACGGGGGGAAGAGCACGGAGAAGGGGTCCCTAACCCCGACTGAGGATGTGAGCGTGGGGGGCGGGAGACGCCTGAGGACAGACTAGGCAGGACCTGAGGTGATAAAGAGCAGCGTGAAGACTCGGAGGCCAGGCTGGCAAGTAGCGGTAAATGTGATTATTAACCTCCCGCCGCCTGGTGCGCGTCTCCGCTCGTGTAGCCCTGAAGGGTCTGGAACCGAACCGGCCCGGAGCCCTGTTCTCAGCCTCCTGCCCAGGTCGCTGCATCTCCACAAACGGCAGCTCCCTTTTCGCAAGAAGTCTCGGCATCACCCCTGACTCAGCTCCCTCCTCTGTAAGTGCCGTCACCCACGCCTTCCAGATGTGTCCCTTTCTTGCCACTTCCCGCCTCCGCCCTGCACCAGGGTGCCCCGCGTCGTCTCCAGACCCTTTCCCGATGGCACGCTGCCTGGTCCCCGGCCCCCGTGATGCTCTCTCTGCCTGCCAGCCGCGGTCGTGTTTCCACAGCGCAAGTCACACGGTGTCCGCTCTTCTGCTCCCACCTCTCCAGGGGCCGACCGCCTCTGCCGGGGTCAATGCCGACGCGCCCACCGTGTGGCCTCCCGCCGACCACGTCTCCTGCCACCTCCCCTGCTGCTCCCAGACACGCCGGTCGGGTGCTTGCCCTTTGCCGTCACGGGTCCCGCCTTTGGCACGTTTTTCCCTTCCCAACAGACGAACGGGGCTCACTCTCTCATCCTATTGAGGCCTTTCCTCAACTGCCCACTGTCTAAAGGCCCCCCTGGGGGCGCCTTGGTGGCTCAGTCAGTTGAGCACCTGACTCAGGTCGTGATCTCGCGGTTTCATGGGGTCAAGCCCGGCTCAGAGCCCGCTTGGGATTCTCTGTCTCCCTCCCTCTCTGCCCTTCTCCATTCACACTGTCTCTGTCTCTGTCTCTCTCAAAATAAATAAATAAACTTAAGGAAAAATAAAGGCCCTCCTGGACTCCCTGTAACGCGGCCCCTCCCACCTCACTCCCGACCGTCTTCCTCACAGATCACGGATGATCACCTGACATTTCCTGCCTTTGCTCATTATCTGTCTCTCCAGCCACAGCACAAACTCCACAGGAGTAGAGAATTTGCCCGTTTTCTCCCGTTGTACCATTAGTACACGGAATAGTACCTGGCACGTGGTAGGGACCTCATGACCATGCATGAGACGAACTTGTGAGTGAATCGCATCACACTGGTCACTCCAGCCGACTGTGGATTTGCCACATTCCGGCCGGATCAGCTGGATGGCTGACCTCCCAGGTCAGTCCTGTGGGCTCTGCCTAACCATCCAGCTGTAGGAAGCACGTAGGGCAGAAGCTTGCCTGAGCCAATCCCGGGGCTCCAGAGAAGGGTCCTGACCTCCGAGGAGGAGGTGTTGGCCTGTGGACTGCGGGTCCTCTGAGGACCCATCAAGAGTGCTTTCCATTTGCCACTCCGTCTCCAAGGCCTGGGGGCTGGGGGTCTTCATCGGGATGAGACCCCTGATGTTCTCCAACTTCCTTTGTGCAGAATCTCTCCCTGACATCTTTCTGGCCACAGAGACCCCTTCTACGGCAGAGAAGGTGGCTCCTTTCACTGGGATGTAGTTCTCACACTGCAAGGTGGTGATCTACACGGGTCTCTCGCCCGTGGAGCTTGAAGTTCAGTGTATCTCGGCATTTTGCAAAGGGTGGCATCCGTACCCTGGGGAGCAGACAAGACGCATTTAGATGGTACTTGGAAGAGATTAATTGCAATAGTTACTTTCTTTAATGTGCACCAGCCCCACAGACCGTGATTTATGGCTGGTATCGCTCAGGGCCAGGCTTCAGCCGTGCAGAGGAGACGCCAAATCCCAGATGGCTAACCCTGGGTTATGTAACAAGATGATTGTGGATGCGTTCCTCGGTGATTTCAGCATAAAGTAAAATTGAATAACACAGTCCGAAAGTTGTTCTCTTTCCCATTCTCTTTTAATGATTCCGATTATACGAGAAAAAAAAAATCTCGTTTGGTGCTTGAGCACGTGCCAACCTCCTTTTTTTTTTTTATTTATTTATTTTTATTTTTTTAAATCGAGGAGACAGTAGCAGACTCAGACCATTCCATAGAAAACCGTCTCCAGTGGCAATCTGGTAATGATGCTTGTTTTCATGGTGTTTATTTTAATTGTTGGTTTCTCTTGATCGCAAGTGATGGTGGCTTCTGCTGGTGGTCACGATACAAAATTTCAACGACAGTAAATTTACTTCAGTAAGACTTTGGGTCGACTTAAAGAGACCTAAGTATAAATAATGGACGAGTGGGGTGTGAGCCTGTAGAGACCTCGGTGGGGAGCACGAGCAGACGCTGGGAAGCAGTCACAGCACGTCTAATTGCAGGGACAGCGGACTGCCAAGTGGGGCCACACTCCTGGCGGGGTTGTGCCACTCATCTGGGGACCCTCCGGCTCCTGGCCCCGTTTCCAGCACACCGTCACTTTCCGGTGACTTTGAATCGGGTCCACCAGCCACTTCTCTGCCAACGATCAGACCCCGCAGCCTGCCCCCTGTCCTTGGGAAACTGCAGTGACCCAATTACTCAAGTCTAAGTGGCCCTCCTGTCAGCATTCAGGGACTCATTAAAACATAGTTGGAACGGCTGTAAACGTGGCATACAGTGCTGCCCTTTCTCAGAACCGCGATCGGAAGTCAAAACAGGTTTCTGGTAATGTCACCGAGTGCAGATTCCTGTTTTCTTCTATTCCCTCCCTCATGCTTTTGCACATTCAAAAACCTGTCTGGGTAACGTGTGACCCCGGGAGGAGAAGATTCGATGTGACAGCACTCCGGGACCAGTTCCCTTCTCTGAATACCACTGAGATGGCGAAGAGTGGTGGCGCCTGAACAAGCCAAGCGCTTCTTTTGAACTAGGAGTCGCACACGACGTTGGTAAGCGATTCTGACTAGCGCAGCTCTGCAGGGCTAAGGTACATACAAAACGGGTCAGATAATATCTCTGTGCCTCCTTCAAGTGTCTTCCTGTGGGTCGGTCGATTGAACTGGTGATTACTGTAGCCCCTGCGGCTACTGACAATACAAAAAGGGTCAGGCTGGTTTAACAAAATGAGATATTTTGCTGATGGCATTAACATTTTTTTTCAACATTTATTTTTATTTTTGAAAGGCAGAGAGAGAGAGAGAGAGAGAGAGAGAAAGAAAAAGAAAAAGAAAGAGCCAGTTGGGGAGGGGCAGAGAGAGGGAGACAGAGGATCCAAAGCAGGCTCCACGTTGTGAGCACAGAGCCCGGTGCGCGGCTCGAACTCACGAGCTGTGAGATCATGACCTGAACCAAAGTCAAGAGTTGGGCTTGCTTAGCCGACTGAGCCACCCAGGCGCCCCGCTCACGGCGTCTCAGTAGTGGTCATTTACTGGCCCGTGTTGTGTACCATGTATTTGACGTAAGTTTTTGCCTTCGATTCTCACGGCAATTTTATGTAGTGACCAGTTGACTGGTAGGTATTGTTCCTTTTTTGCTGGTGGAGAAACTGAGGCCCAAAGAGGCCGATTCAATTTCCACAGAAGCTCTGGACCCATGTTGGTGTATTTTCAGTCTTTGGGCTTATGCCCGCTGAGGGAAGGTATAGATAGTCTAGTTTCAAAAAAGAAATGATTTTGAGTTTCTGAAACTTAATGTCCCAGCTCTACTACTTTCTAGCTGAGTTGTGTCTGCCAGAATCTGATAGAACATCCAAAGGGGATGAATAAAGAGAGAGTCAACGGAAAGGATTGCTTGCAAGGGTGTAGGTGGGGTTAATCAAGGGAACAGTGGGGGTTGGTGAAGCCACCCAGGGATAGAAACAGCAGGAGGCCACTTATGCCTCTAAGCTTGAAGGAGCAAGGGGGAGAGTAGGTCCTGGAACCCAGGGAGGACTGGAGCTATAGGAAGGACCACTCTCTAAGAGCTCTTCGCCTTGGGTAGAGAATACAGTGAGTGTCAAAGTGCACCTCAGCTGGGAGAGCAGAGGAGAGATAGGCTGACCTCTCCTGCCTCCCACCCTCCGACTTTCTCCTGGTGCCACCCCTTGGCCAAACCCAAGTAGAATCCAGAGGACAAGGGAGCCTCGTTGATGCAGCTCGTCCAAGTGACTTTCAGGGCAAACAGCAGGGTAGACAGTGGTGGGGATTGAATCTGGAAGGGTCAAGGGAGCATATCCAGCACAGAAACCTTGACCTCTCTGAGTTATACCTGTATTAGGCATCTAATGCCGCGTAACAAATCTCTACAACACTTGGAGGCTTAACCAATAAACAACTGTGTGGAATCTCATTCCATTCTTTGTATGTGCCACGCTCCCTCTGGCTGTAGGGCTTGAAAGGGACATTAGGAGGGGCGCCTGGGTGGCTCAGTCAGTTAGGTGTCCGACTTCAGCTCAGATCATGATCTCGCGGTTCGTGAGTTCGAGCCCCGCATCGGACTCTCTGCTGTCAGCACGGAGCCCGCTTCGGATCCTGTCTCTCTGCCTCTCCTCTCCTCTCCGTCTCCCTCTCTCTGCCCCTTTTCTGCTGGTTCTCTCTCTCTCTAAATACATAAACTTTAAAAAGAAATAAAAAGGGCATTGGCAACACGTCTCTACTGGATTCCCAGTGATCCTTCCCCCATATACCATTTTGTCACGTTGATTTTTCCTAATGCTTAAATTCTCATCTCCTTTGTTAGCCTCTCCCAACCTCCCTGACCAAGCTGTTCGCTTTACTGTATCTTTTCCATCTGCTTCTCTACAGTAACGAGCCTCACAGTGGTGATTTTGCACTTACCTGTGAGCTTACTTGTGAAACGTCTGTTTCCTCTGCTGCACTCTCCACTCCGTGAGGGTGGATTCTGCTCATGTTTGTCCCATTTTGCTCGCTAGACGCTGGCTTGGTGCCTGCAGAGCAGTGGGTGTTCCGTGAGTATCTGTGGAGTGAATATGACTGAATTACTCTGTGATGTTTTCACTCTTGATTAATTTACCGAGTGTCCAATAAGAGCTGTGCTAAATTCTAGGAAGAGAAAGTTGCCTGGGATCCAGTCTCCTGTAGTAAAGAAATCTGGTTAACTTCCTAAATTGAGCCCTTCCCACCAATTTTTTTTTTTTTTTTTGAACACACAAGAACTTTTTAACACCATGGCACAGCCATTAACACCAGAAGCTGTTAGTGAGGGCGTTGTGTGAGGGACAAATGTAGGAATTTCCGTATGACAATTTCCATGAGGGCTCGGGTGACTTATCTTCCGCTCATTTACCCATCCATGCAACCGTCCAGCGTTACCACCAACAAAAATCCCATGACGCCTATGATTTGTCTGGGACAAAGGACAGCAGTACCTGAGTTTTGAGGAACGCTCCGTGTGTAATTCACAAGGATTACGTTTCTCCCCCAGGCAGAGCCATCAGGGGATCCTACCTGAATCTTCACTGGGAGAACCTGGTGGGGTTTCTAGAGGTAAAGCCCATGAGGTTGTGGGGGTCCCCCTAAGATTTCAGCCACATGCTAGCCTGTTCTCAGCCCCCAGCGGCTCATCAGAATTACCGCCTAACTATTCCTACCTGTCATAGGTCCAGTGGCTTCTGTTCCACGTGAGCGGATCCTGGCCGTGGCCCTCTGAATTGTCCCCTCTTCAGGTTTCAGGGTGGCAGTCTGTTCTCTGGCCTTGGTGCTCCCCTGGGTCCCAGACCAGACATTGATTCTCAGTTCGTTGAGCTTTTTCTTGTTATGAGGATGGGAGGGACAGCTTCCAAACTCTTTACTTGGGGGGGGGGGGGGGGGGGAGTTGAAACCGGAAGTCAACACAGCGGTGATACACGTGAAGCAAATAAAGACACAGTCTGATTTTGCTTCTCCTCCACCACTGAATAGACCTCTTTGCCCCTGGGAATTCCTAGATGTTCCTAGATATGTGGGGGGTGTTGACTAGATGGTAAGAAGCTTGTCTTCTTAAGCATAATTTCATACTCTGAGCCCGGGCTTAGCCAGGTTATGCGAGTCCTTAGATTTTGTTCCAGTGTTTGGGAGGTGGGGGACTTTGTGTCCCCCGGTGACAGGGGTCCAGAGAAAATATCAGTGAGAAACACAATCGAGAGGAAGTTGATTTGCACCCCAATCAGACCTTCTTAAGTTTGCTTATCCTTCCACTGCGGAGTGAGTGTGAATTTCTCCTCGCTAAACTAAGAGCTAGCTCATTGGTAAATGGGTTCGCTTGGACACATACAGCGGAATACTGCGCGTGTAGGGAAATGAAGAGAATTCTGTGCACTCACATCTGCAGTGACACGTCACATTTGTCCCGTCAGCTACACGCCGGCCTCCTCCGTGGTCCCGGAAATCATTCGCAAAGTTCTCTGAACTGCACGTGGCAGAGTCAGGAACTCTCAGACATCTCCCTGTCCCCCCAGCCAGCCCCCAGATGGCCCTGCCCTTATGGACCTTCCCACCGCTACAACACATCTGGGCACAATGCACCTTCAGGCTGTGACAGGAGGGGGACCCCGGGCTTGATTCCTGTCAAATAGCTCACTGGAAGAGGTCTTGCCTTCAGGCTCCTCGTAAGTGCCAAGCTGCTTGTCGGACACGTGAAAACCCCAAGGGGGCCCGAGCTGGGACGGCCTCCCCCCAGCTAAATGAAATGGCTCCACGGGACCGTGCTGACCCGGCGCTGTCGACGACGGGAAGCGCTTTCAATTATTCCAAGAGTGGCTGTGAAGGCGATGTGAAGTCATCTGCGTTCAGCGTTGCCTTTAGTATTTCTAAAGAGAATGATTTGCCAGAGAGCCTTTGACTATTTAAAGGCTGTTAGGTGAGCAAGACATTTGGGTAATTGGGCACTTGATGTTGCTTTGGTGCCACCTTTATGCATATCGTGGTCACGTGGGCACAAAGACTTTGTTTTCCTTTAATTGGGATCCGCGCACGGGAGGGGCCGACGTGCACCCCGGCTGGCAGCAGAGTTCTTTTTGAAGAGCCAGACTGGATAAAGAAAGATGTGTCTTTGGCATTTTTTTCCCCCCCTGCTGTGTTCTAGTTAAAATTCTTGAGGTTGTAACACGGATGGACCTGGGGGGGGGGGGGTGGGGGATTATGTGGAGTGAAGTAAGTCAGGCAGAGAGAGAGAAATACCGTGTGATTTCACTCGTGTGCGTGGAAGTTAAGATGCAGAACAAACAAAGAAAAAAAGAGACAAACCGAAAAACAGACTCTTAAATACAGAGGACAGACTGGTGGTTGCCAGAGGGGAGGTGGGGTAGAGGGATGGGGGAGACAGGCCAAGGGGGTCGGGACGAGCCCTGAGAAACGGACGGAGTTGTCGAAGCTCACGTTGTGCACTGGAAACAGATGGACCGCTGTGTTAATTCTACTTGAATAAAGATAAGAACACGTAAGGGCAGCCATCCCGTGGGGCCGGTGAAGCCCAGCTATAGGGCCCGACTAGAAGAACTGCCCTGCCTCGATCCTGACAGATAATGAGTGAGTACTGTTTTATGTCACATACACAAAAAGGGAGGGAGAGGTGATTTTATTTCTTTTTATACATTTATTTATTTTTGATAGAGCACAGTGGGGGAGGGGCAGAGAGAGAGGGAGACACAGAATCCGAAGCAGGCTCCAGGCTCCAGGCTGTCAGCACAGAGCCCGACGCGGGGCTCGAACTCACCGACCGCGAGATCAGGACCTGAGCCGAAGTGGGATGCCTAATCGACTGAGCCACCCAGGTGCCCCTATTTTTTAAAAATTCATTTATTTATTTTGAGAGAGAGAGAGAGAGAGAGAGAGAGAGAGCGAGCAGAGAATGGGCAGAGAGAGAGGGAGAGAGAGAATCCTAAGCAGGTCCCATCAATCAGTGCCAGACCTGGCACGGGGCTCGAACCCATGAACTGTAATGATCGTGACCTGAGCAGAAACCAAGAGTCGGCCACTTAACCAGCTGAGATACCCAGGCCGCCCCAAGTTTATTCTTGTTTTAAATGAGTCTAGAATTTTCACAGGAGCCTGCTACATCTGTATTTAAATACAGTGATGTCTTAAGGAAGGCAAATGCTGAACGCAGTCAGACCTGGCAGGAAGCAAAGCTGGGAGGCCAAGGTAGAAGATGATCCGGAACTCTGGCTCCGCGCCTCTCATCTCTCCCTCATTTCTCTGCCTACCTGCCTGGCTCTTTCAGGCGTCCCGTCCAGCTTTCTTGGTCACTCCACAAACATGGAACATGGCATGAGAAGGCTGTTCTAGAGTTTGCAAGTTTATACCAGTTCACCCGGAATCCCCCACGGCCTGGCTGTGTCTGCCTGCCAGTCCCAGACTCCCGAGAGGGAGAGCCTGACAGGAAAAGGTGAACATCCTGGGGGATGGGGAGGCCCTGTGGGTGGGGGGAGGCTCCTCAGAAGAAAGTGCTTCTTTTCTGGTATTATTCCCATTGTACAGATGAGGAAACAAAGACCCAGCTCACCTTGCCAAGGTCACATAGCCACACCCCGTCTTTCCTCTTGAATGAAGATCATTGTGAGGAGATAATTTTACTTTGGCTGAAAATTGGTGCTATTCCTGCTGCAACTATTTTTAAGGCAGGGATTTATCTTTTAAGTGCGATGCATTGTTTAACCAAAAAAAAAAAAAAACTCCATTTATTTTTTACTTCTTAATTTTGTCAAAAGGAGGCATGCTCTCTCAAAATAAAGCGAGCATCAATGAGAGTAACATTTCAGTAGCAAATAGAATGGTTCCCAAAATAATCCAGGACAGTTATGTAATCACAAAGTTCTCTGGTATTTTCACTTTATTAAAAAAAAAAATCAGTGCAAGAAATGAACAAGAAGGGAATAAAAATTCTCCCACAAGAAGCAGAGTCATGCCGTCGGCCAAAAGGCTGAGATACCCCAAGACGTGTCGTAAAGAGTAAAGTCCCTAAAAGCAAACCCAAACATGAGCAAAACCCGGACTAGGGGACTGCTAGGCGGAAGGGGGGAGGGGGTGCAGGGTTCCAGGAGCTGTTCTGGGGTCCGCGTGGCCACCCTCGTGGAGACCACCGTGGGGGAGTCTGGGGAGCAATTCGAACCGATGCCTTGGCTCTCCTGCCGATGGCCCTGCGGAGACAGCATTTGGTAGCAGGTGCATACACGCACGTGTGTGTGTATATACAGGTCTCCCTCAAACTCAACTCTGGAAATCTGGGGGAAAGGAGAGAAAAGATCTCCCCTCCTTTTGTCTCATTCTTCTGAACGTCCGATCTGACTTTTCTTATCATGTTCCAGTTTCCTCTCTCTTGTTAAGTTGACCCACTGGCTTTTTCCACTGAAGCACAGCGTTTGATTTTCCAAACTTGAGGCTATTTCCCTGTTCAAGGCTAGACCATATTTTGATTTTTTTTTTTTTTTAAGTTGAAGGGAATTACCAATGAGATTTTTTTTTTTTTTTTTAACTGGCATAAGACAGGAAGGGTTTGGGTGGGTTCAGGGATCTCTTCATTCTTGCTAAATGAATGCCCAGCATTGTTTGAACCCTGCCCTCTCTGCCTTCGGCTCTCCCTCTGGGAGGTAGCGGGGGCGCTCAGTGGTCCTGTGCTCCCTGTGCTGTGGGTCTGCAAAGGAGACCTTGCTTGTGCTCTTCTAGCCTATTGGTAGTCCTACCAGGTTACCCTTCTAGCAAGTAAGAAAGGATGACAGATTACTTCCCCTGGGGCAGATGAGACCAAGGAAAAGGTCCGGGCAAACACCGGCTTATCTGCTGGTGGCTCATGAGCTCCCAACAGCAGAGTGTGCCGGAACTTGGTACGTGTGGGGTCTGTGTTGCAGGACATCTTTAGTCACAGCCTCTGCTGCCTACCTGGTGACCTTCCTGGCCTGTCACCACCCTCCAGGCTCTGCCCCTAGCCGCACCCCAGTGCAGTCGGCCTGTTTCACAAACCAAACTTGAAAGTGCGTGTATGTACCGGCAGCCTCCCTTGATGTGCCTCACTCTCTGACACTATGTCAGCGCCCATCCCCCTCTGCCAGGGTCCCAGTCCCAGGGCGCATGAGACGGAATACTGGTTATGATGCCACCTGCGTGGGAGCACCAGCTCCCGGAGAGACTCGAAAAAAAAAGGCCCCATTCTTACTGGAGGACCCGTTCTGGAATGTTGGCAAAAAAGGCCAGGGCCTAGACATCCTGCAAACTTTGAAGATTTTCCTTCTTTTAACAAAAATGAAAAGTTAAAGCGAATGTCTCCAGCTCAGATGAAAATCTTGGTTTCAAAGTTTAAACCGTCTGGTTCTTTTCTCCCCTTTCCCTCCCATGAGGCTCTGCACCTAGCTCTGGGAAATAGGAGAAAAGAAATTTGACGTTGGTTAGCATTTATATTTTTAAGTAGTTGGGAACTACCCAGCTAAACTTTCTGAAGTATTGATGAAAATAATGGATAGAAAAGGTATCAACATCGCAGGAAACTGTACTTTGCTTTGTTCGCGCTTTAAAAATGATTTTTCTCTTGAGTACATTTTTATTACCTAAATTATTGTTCTGTGCTCCTTTTCCATAAATACGGCTACCCTAAGGATTTGTTTCTAATGAGCACACACTGACAGCATGTTTTGTTCAGCTGCGTGCCTCAACTTGCCATACAACGCAGGCCTGGCTTAAAATAACCTTTTTTTTTTTTTTTTTTTTTTTTTGCAGGGCTATTAGTGTTTTGAAGTCAATTAGAAACATGCAACTTATAAATACATAAGAAAGAGCAGTCTATTAACAAGGATTCGAAAATTTTCACACGAACACCGTAGATGTCGGCTCTGGCTGTGCTGCTAGTGGCCAGAAAACCTGGAAAAATGTTTAAAACCATTTGCACTTTGTATGCATTTGTTGTAGGGCGTCGTAAAGCTCATTTTCATCAACATCCGAAAAATCCGATGAGAGTTCCATTTTGCATAACCAGCTGGGTTTCTCCTTGGTCATTATGGGGAGATAGACACACACACAAAAAGCGTGGAGAGAGAGTGAACTCAGCAGCTGATAACGTGCAGGTAGAAAGGCCTTACTTTACAACTTGCTTAAGAATCATGGTGTTTGTGCAACCGTCTGTTCTGTTTTCTAGGAGAAGGGAACATCCTTTGTTGTCAATGCCAAGGGTTTGGGTTCCGTTTTTGTATTTTTCCACACGCCCCGCGTGAGTAGTCCTTAGATAGACTTCATCCCTCGGTTGGTGCACAGCCCTTCTGGAAGTGCTCGTCTTCACTCTTTGATGGTTTTAATGTCCCCTTCAGTCGTGAAGGAAGATGTTTTCTCAGTTCGTGGGGAACGCACATGTGGAGGAATACAGACCCAGACCGCCTCAGATCAGCAGAGGTGGGCTGGTCGTTACACACAGCCCCCACCTCTCCGTGGCTTAACTCAACAGAAGTGGTTCTCTTTCTGTCCCTCAGGCCTCACGTCTCTTGTGAGGTGCCAGGGCCCCACGCTGATGACTTTGCCGTCATCCATTCGGCTGCCGTAGGCTGCACCGTGTGGATTGTGTGCCTTTCCCTGCAGCCACAGAGGGGAAGAAGCATACTGGAGAACGGAGCCTGGACTTTTCACTGCCTCAGCCAGAAATGACAACACATCACTTCTGCTCACATTTTGGCAGCTGTCACTTGGTATATGGCCACTTGCCAGTGAGATGGGAGCTGTGGAGGAGTAAACAGGAAAATCAAAACATAAGGGAGAAACTTGCCTTTGGACCCAAACCTGATTACAATGATAAGTTATGGACTCCAGAGAGTTTATGTGTGACTCATCATGTTCCTTCTTAGGTCCTTGCAGGGGGGAGGGGAGTCGTTTTCAGGGACCCAGGGGGTCACGCTGGCTGGGAGCTAGACATGGACCCTGGGGTTTGGAATTCCAGTCTCCAGGCTTGCTTTCATCCTGAAAAGTCACCACGAGGAAAAGGGCCAGGCCTTGCTGGTCTTCTTAGTGACACATGCTCCGTCAGTGACACCTAAACAGGAGAGTTGCTGCTCGGTGCAAAGGAAACATCCAGGGGGAGGACTGGCTCCCTGGCCAAAGCTATTTCAGCAGAAACTGGACATTCCCTGCGTCTTGGCTTCGTTCTGATGCTCCCCAGGGTATCAGGAAAGCTCCCACGACTGTACCTTCACATCTGGCCACATTCAAGTCCAGGGCGAAAGAGCAAGTGTCTTTCCCATAGTATTTGAAAAACTCCTGAGATTCATTCTCTCTGGACTGACTTAGGCTATGTGCCCACTCTGAACCACTGGCCAGGGGAATGTGATGCACTGATGGGCTAGGGTGAGGTCCCATGCTCCTCCCTGGGGTCCACTGAGTGTGAGGACAAGGGCCTGGGGCCCCCTGTTGTCAGAAGAAGAGGAGGGTGCCATTTAGAGAGGGGCGTAAGAAATACCACTGTAGGCGGATTTCCCAGAGCTTCTCACTTACCTGAAGAAGGGTCCAGCCTCACACGCTCTAGAAGCAGTCCTGTATACCCTGAGACCTGCCCTCCAGCCTGTCTGCTCTTTCAGTCTGTTCAGGCAATTGGCATCTACTTAGCGCAGGCACTGATGTCTTTTATCAGGCAGGCACTGCTCCAAGCTGTAATAGGACAACAGACTCGGGCTCTGCCTGCACGCAGTTTGTAATCTAGTTGTCAATAGGTAGGAGATGACTTTACGGTTTGTTGAAGGAGAAGAGAGGGTGATTTGGTTGTCATGGGAACTCTCAAACACACACGGACTGTTTAAGTGTGTTTTTCAAGGCTAGCGATGAAATAAGAAGGGGATTGTTCCCCTCTGCTGCCTCCTGCCTTCCCACCAAAACGATCTGTGTCCTGCTGGATCAAAGAAACCCGAAATCCTGCAGCCCCTCTACTCCCTTGCCTTGTTTCCTGCTGAAACTGCCTCTTGTTACATTTGGTTTGTGATGATTAAAAGCCAGATAAACCACCCAGAAGATTATCCGGGGGTCCTTAGCTGGGTTTAGCCTGAGTCCAGATAAATGCATTATGTATTTAGTCGAATACAGTGTACTCTCTTAATTAAGTATACCCTGTATCAATGTCTTTCAAATGAGAAATGCCAATATGCATGATGGTTTTGCTTTCAGTTTTCGTTCATTATATGTACAGCTTAATTGTCTAGGCAATAATGTGAAAAGTCTCCGATTCGCTCGCTTATTTGCTGTTGGAAATAGCAGCAATTTTGGGGTTCTCTCTGGCCTTCTTTCTGGGCTCAGTCACATCTTCTTATTCTTTGTAGGCATACCGGAAGCTTAAACTTCGCAGCCTGCCTGCCTTGTAGGCAAGTCCATTATCTATTACCATGATAATTCCTAGTGTGGACTGGGGGAGGGGAGCCTTACTGGTACAAACCTTCCAGAGATTTACCAAATTGTCACAAAATCCTTAAGGTGGGTAGCTTTTCAACCTAGGAATCGTCCTTCTATGAATGTATTCTAAGGAACCAAGTGATTTCATTATGCGCGTAGAATCCTATGAAAAACGAGAAGCGACCTGAATGTTTAATGCCAAGGGCAATTATCACAACGATGAGTGTTCATTTGGAGTTGGCGTGGGGTTAAAGTTGTTAGATAGGTTAGCCCGTTTCATCCTTCCAATCACCAGGGGAAGGAACTGAAACTCAGAGACTCAAATAACTTGCCAAGGATTCAGACCCAAGTCAGTCTCACTTAAAAACTTTTGCACAAAACCAGATGGTAGCAAATTTTTTTTTCTGTAAAAGATGAAACAGAAAACATTTTGAGGTTTGTGGGTTATGTTGCGTAGATTGGACCTACTCCACTCTGCCTGTCTATTGCCAATACTCAATTCTGCCATCACAGGGAAAAAGCAGCCTTAAGCTATACGTACATAAATAAGCATGGCTATGTCCCAATAAAACTTTATTTACGAACAGAGAGAGTGGACCAAATGTGTCCCATGGACCATCGTTTGCCAGCCCCTGTTGGAAACCACCACTCACACTGATTGGGAAGTGATCTGCAAGAAATGAAAATACTCTGTAACTTTACACGAGGCAATGCCACAATAAGACGTGAACTCAGAATCCCAGAAGCTTAACCCAACAAAGTCTATTTCTCTCTTAAGCACATTCCCGCACAGATCTGGCAAGTGCACTGCAAAACTTCTCGGTGTAGTGACTCACGGCTCCTGCCCCCCTCCACTGTGTATTCCGCCATCTCTGCATTTGGCCTTGACGGTAGAGTGAACGTGGAGGTGGCTGGTTCTTAAATGTCTCAGGGAAGTGAGTTACTGCTCACATTTCTTGGGCCAGGACTAGTCATGTGGTCACCTCGTGCTCTAACTTTGCATCTCCTGCAGAAGAGCATCCAAGTTCATTGCCAAGTCATAATAAAGTTCTACAGGACACAGTCCTGAGCTGACTTTCTGACCTCCTCTCCTGCCACTCTCTTCTTGGATCAACGCTAGACCAGCCTCCTGGCTTCTCTCTGGATAAGACCAGTATATTCCCACCCCAGAGCCTCCGTGGGCTCAGTCTGGCATGCCGTCTCTCCACACATCTGCATGTCTGACT
The DNA here is from genome assembly GCF_022837055.1 of Prionailurus viverrinus. Taxonomy (NCBI): domain Eukaryota; kingdom Metazoa; phylum Chordata; class Mammalia; order Carnivora; family Felidae; genus Prionailurus; species Prionailurus viverrinus. The sequence continues at coordinate 6,764,239 of NC_062563.1, forward strand.
TTCTCACTGCCTTCAGGTGTCGGCTAAAATGTCAGCTCACCAGAGAAACCGTCTCTGACCACTCTGCAACGCTGGCAACCGCATCCAATTTGCTCTTTCCATCATTCTTACCTTACCGTACTTTGGGACCATTTCCTTGAGACTAGAGACTCAAAACCTATCTGGCAGTCAAAGGCTAAATAGGAATTTTTTCTTTGCCAATTCATTTGTCAGATTCCTAATCTTCCATGAAGCAAACGGAGGACTTCAGCAGAATGGGTATGGGCGGGGTAGATGGGGAAAAGTAATAATAGAATATCTCATTAACGTACTTCAAAAAATTATCTCCTTTATACCATTAAAAAAAAATCTCACTGCTGCTGGTGAAAAATGGCATCGTATTGTACTTTACATCTCTTGGGTTACTAGTGTGGCTGAGTACTTTTTTCCATTTTCTTTACGGACTGTTGTGAAATGCCTGTTCACGTCTTTTGTCCATTTTATTTTTTCTCCAGTGGGGTATATGCCTTCTTCTTACTCGCTTGTGAGTGGCTTCTACGTAGTGTAAGAGATTCATGTTTCAGGGTATATTCTTTCATGGGGTGGTTTGCCTTTCCATCTCGTTCACTGGGTTTTTCGGCATGTGAATGTCTGCAGTTTTTACCTGGTCCCATCTACCACATTGCCCGTATGTGGTCATACTTGGTATCGCGCTTTGACAGCCCTTCTCCAGAACAGGTAACACTAGATATTGGCCATCGTGGAGCGCATGGACGGGTGCTAGGGTTCGCTTTCCGGTCAGTACCGTCCCCCGCCTGCTAGCTGCGTGACTTTGGGTCGGTTACTTAAACCTTCCTGAACGTCCACTTCCTTACAAGCAAAATGGGATGGAGATGGTGCTTCCCTCCAAGAGCTTCCGTAAAGAACGGGAAAATGCACCTAAAGCCTTGGTGTCTGGCTAATGGCAATTGCTGAATTCAAGGAGAGCTAACATTCGGTTTATATGTGGTCTTCATTCCCTCGAAGTTTTGAAACGTATTTCAGTATATGGGGGTGACATTGTTTTCCTCCTAAAAATAACATTAGTTCCTGTAGTGAGTGGAGTGGCCAAATCATTGCTTATGCCACAAAGGCGCTGTGACAGGCTGGGAGCAGTGGCGGGGGGGGGGCGGCGCTGAGTCTGGGGGTAACTGACTTACACTCATCTATGGAAAAATCATCGTCCAGTTTGCCTTGCGTGGTGGGGATGCCAGTGACAGAGCAGATGTCCCTTTGGGACAAGGGAGTGAGGCCAAGAATCTGCTTTTGATGTTAAGAGGTGGAGGAAAGGAGGAAGCCTTCCCGAAGGAGGTTCTTCGTGGGGTAGGAGTTCGGGACACATCCCGTTGCCCGGCTTGCTTTCCTCAAAGCCCCAGGCCGACTGCTCTCAGGAGCCAGAAGCTGTCGCCCGTTCATTCCCCCAGAGCAGAGCCTTGCGGCAGCTTTTCTAGACTCCAGAATGGAACGTCCATGTCTTGTCTGCGGATGCAGGGGGCAAGATATGGGGCTGGCTTCGGGGGCAGACGGCCAGCCCGTGTCCCACAAGGGTCTCACATTCGTTTCCATGCTCTGCTGTCACCGTGTTGAAATTCTTCATACTTTTTGAACCAGACTTCCCAGCGTTTTCCTGTTGCACTGGGCCCGGCACATGAGGTAGCAGGTCCTAGCGAGGTAAATCTTGTCTCAACTGGATAGGACTTCAATTTTCCCTTTCTCCCCTTTTCCCCCTCACCACTTGCTTGTTGTGTGGCTTTGGACAAGTCACTTAAGTTCCTAATTTTTTTTAACATTTTAATTTAACTTTTAAATTTTTATTTTCTTAACGTCTGTTTACTTTTGAGACAGAGAGAGACAGAGCATGAGCGGGGGAGGGGCAGAGAGAGAGGGAGACACCGAATCCGAAGCAGGCTGCAGGCTCCGAGCTGTCAGCACAGAACCCGACACGGGGCTCGAACTCACGGACCGCGAGATCATAACCTGAGCCGAAGTCGGACGCTCGACCGACAGAGCCACCCAGGTGCCCCAAGTCACTTAAGTTTGGAGAGACCCCGTTTCCTTTTATGTGACACAGATGATGGTACCTATGAGCAGGATTGTTAGAAGGGTTCAGTGGCACCATGGCACCTTAGCACGTGGCTTGGCACGTGGTAGACCCGTGAAGCGTAGACGTCATTATTATTAATATCGATTATGTGTAAAGGGCCCTTGAAAAACTTGGCCGTGCATTCGTTCAGGCCTTAATGGAATTGGATCTTAGGGAGAGTTAGAGTCTGGCATGAAAGCAGAGGGTAAAATTAGCACAGAGTAAAAATCACCCCTGACAGCAACAGTGATCTTGGGATTTGCCAGAGACGACAAATGTTCCTCAGTCTGTCGGTCGTGGCCAGTTTCTCCTCTTGTATTGGCACAGGTCGCCGTTTCTTTGAGTCCCAGACGAATCGGTTGACTTGTGTTCAGCTGTGGCTGGGGGTTGGGATAGGGGGCTGGGGGAAGCGTCTCGTCGAGGGGGCCCTGCTTCCCCGAAGCAGTCAGGTGTTTGTTCCTGTGATTCTCTGGCTCCTGGTGTTGCTGGTGGTTTTGTTTTCTGGCTTTTTTTCTTCTTTTTTTGGTTTAGCTTAATTTTTAGAACATTCGCATGTTTTAATATCTTCTATAATTGCAAAAATAATACGTACCTGTTGTCATTTCAGGTCCAAACTCACTTCCTAGAAGTTGCCACTTCCAGCAGTTTGACACGTGTCCTTGAGAAACTTTTTCAACACACATGGAAAGTGTACACTTACCGATTAAATTCCTTTTTATAGGAAGAGAACTATACCACAACTCTTTTTTGCCTTATCAATATAGCGCAGCCATCTTTCCACATACGTATCTATCATTGTACCTCATTCTTTGAAGTGCTACATAAAATTCTGTGCATTCTCCAATTTATTCACTCATCCTTCTATTGATGTATGTTTAAGACGCTGCCTCTTATAAAAAAGAAAAATAGGGTTTTAATAACTGACCATGTAATATATATCTTTATATTGATTTTTCTTATCTTTCTTATCCTTCTGTAGAAATGAAAAATTTCACTTTCTTTTGACGACCCAAGGCCCAACCATAGGTCTGATAGTTGTTCGTTATACAGTTGACACTCTCCAAATGCCCTTTTTTGTTTTCTTTTTGTCAGTTAATCCCCCAAAAATGTAGTTTATTCCTTAAGTGGAGTGGGCATTGTGTGAAACATTCCATTGCTTAATTACCTCTGAATCACTTGTCATAGTCCTAATAAAAATGTACACCCGTTGCTTTGAATGCTTAATCACATTAGCTGTGAGGGGAGTAAATTATTGAGAGAGAAAAACGGGATGTTAAATGTCGGGTCTTGTTTAGAATTCAAAGCACTTTCCCCATACTGGAAACGAAGCTCCTTGCCTGACCAACTGTGGGTTGAGACTTCTAGAGCTCTTGGTGGTGGTCACCAGAGAATCCCCAGGCCCTTGTCTTAACGCGCAGGGGCGGGCGGAGGGGGCGCGGGCAGGAAGGTGGCAGGTGGGAGGAGTGTTTTTAATTTCACAAAAGTATTTTGTTTCTTATAAGATGTCGGGCTCTGGCCTCTTTCAAATAACCTGGTTGTATGAAGTTCAACACATAGTTACCAGAACCCTACAATATGCCAGGTACCTTCTTGGTACTGAGATCGAGAAGTGATCAAAGCAGAAAAAGAATTTACCTTCCTGAAGCTTACACTTTAGTGGCGGGAGACAGAACAGTCAACAAAGTGACGAATAAAGGTGCAGTATCCGTGGCAGGTGCTGTGCTGACCAATAAAATGAGTAGAGGTGAGTGGTAGAGAGGGGTGGGATGGTGAGTGGCCAGGGAAAGGGCCTTTCCAGAGGCTGTTGAGTAGGGATGTAAAAAAAAAAGGTGAGGGAGTACACCAGGCAAATGTCTTTGGGAAGAACATCAGTTTAAGCCCAGGTGCAAGCTTAGCTTTCCTGGTAACACTTTCGCCATGCACTTGACCCCTGGGAACGTCTTCCCTTTGTGAGGACGCAGAATTTTTGTGAGATTCGCCAATCAGTGATTACTATGGATGGTGCTACACATTGAATATCTGTGCCCTCCTCCTGCTCACCCCCAACTCCTATATTAGAAGCTTAATCCCCAGTGTGAAGATATTTGGAGATGAGCCCTCAGGAAGTGAGCACTAGGGTCCACCCTCATGAGTGGAATTAGAGCCCTTACAAAAGAGGCCCCAGTCAGCTCCCTCCCCACCTCTGCCATGTAAGGGCTCTGAGAGGATGAGAGGACAGCCTTCTATGAACCAAGAAGTCTTCACCAGACACCAAATCTAACGGTTGATCTTGGACCACTGTTTAGAACTGTGAGAAGTAAATTTCTGTTGTTTGTAAGTAACCTAGTTCATGGTATTCTGTTGTATCAGCTCGAGCAGACTAGGACAGGTGGATTCCACAGAGCTTTGTTATCCAGTGCAGGTGCTCAGTACCCACGCGTGCCTAGGTGGTTACCGTATTGGACAACGAAGATATAGAATCTCCTGTCGTTGTAGAAACTTCTGTTGGACAGTGTTGGACAGTGGTTAGATGAACTATTGCTAACAACAATAACAACAACAACAACAACAATAATTATAATAATAAGAGCAGGGTTAATGGTAATGATACTATTTACCATTTACAGGGTATGCACTATATATGGGGCACTTTACATATATTATCTCATGCCAGCCTCACGTGAACTTTGATTAGGCAGGTGTATTTACTCTCATCTTACAAATGAAAATTCATAGAAGGTTCAAATAAGTAACCCAAGATAGTACTACTAGTGAATGGTGGAATTGGAACACCATCTTGGCTGATATGAATATTCATGTTCTTTGCTACTACATTGTACTGTTTATTTGATCCATGGAATATGCCCAGTGCTGAAAAAAAATCCCTAGAAGGGGACAGCCAAGAAGACTTCCAGTGGGGAGATGAATCTTTATTCCATTACGAAACTGTTGGGATACTCCGTTGACCTATTTCAACCACTTTCAACTTTTCTCTAACCAAAGGTCTACTTATGAAAATTAGCAATAGGTGTCCCTTCTCAAAATACTTTGCTGCTATTTTGGGGGGCACTTGTCACAACTCTACAAATTCACAGTGTCTGTAGAGGGATAAGTACCTCATAGAGTTGTGCAGAGAACAGCTAGAACAATCATGGGTGGTGGCCCAGGTGTCTCTGGTCTTTTGTCAAGTGTAGAGAGACTTTATTTTAAAACTTAAAAGTGAATGACGGAGGATTGTCTAAGAAAAGTAAAATATTTAACAGGTGCTCATCAGTGATTCCTGCAGAAACCACCCACACACTCTGATATTTCAGGGCTGGGATTCATTCCCACTCTACAGACTCTTAATGGCATGACTCAGCTGTCATGGGGCCCATTCTTAACTTAAAGCATAATTTGTCACTGCAGCCCACAGTCATCAAATATTAGGGCTGAACAGATCCGGAGAAAGGAAGGTGGAGGCAGGGAAGAAGAGAAGGAGAGAGAATAAGCAAGGACAAGAAGTCTAGTAATAGTAATGACACCCATCATTTATCGAGTCCCTGCCATTTACCAGTCACTGGAGAAGTTGTTTTAATGGTGATAACATTGGATCTTTACAATTCTGCAAAGTAGGTTTGGTTACTTCAATTTACAGATGGGAAAATAAACTAATATGGTTAGTAAGTGCAACAGCCAGCACTTGAACCTAGGTATTCCCAATTCCAAGGCTAATTTTTCTTTGAGCCAATCTAGAGGGAGAAAAGGTGCTAGAAAGTGCTAGGCATGGAGCTCAGTTAGTGGGGAAAACAATGGGAGTCCCTTATTAGAAACAAGAATAAAAGGTAGAAATTGAGATAGACTCCTCCACTTTCAACTAAGATGAACATTTTTTCCTCCTTCCTGAAACAATAAGAGACAAAATATATAAAACAATGGATTTTGGGGGTGAGATCATGAAAGACAGTGATCCCTGGGAAATGAAAAATAACAAAGGTGAGTGCCCCATTTGCCTTAGTTTTCTACCTTGAGGAAGCTTCCAGACTATGGCACAGAGAGAGGGAATCCAGGTGGAACCCAGAAGATCCCAGAGCTGGGGAGATGGGAGTAAGAGTTCAGGGAAACCAGATAGGCAGAACTTGCAAGATCATGTGCCAGAGGGCAGAGAGCTACGTGGAGAGAACCACCTGCAGAAGGGCCCCTTTGAATGTCCAGTTGAATACTGACTAGAACATATGGATTCAGAATAGAAGGAAAATTGCTCAGTCTGATATAGGACACCAACTAAAAACCTATAGTTCACATCATACTTAATGGTGAAAGACTGAATGATTTTTCTTAAGATGAGAAACAGGACAAAGATGTATGTTCCCACTACTTCCAAAGAACACTGTATAGAGATTGTAGCCAGTGGGATAAGGCAAGAAAAGGTGGGAAGAAAACCCCATAAAACCATCCAGATTGGAAAGGAAGGAGTAAAACTGCCTTTGTTTGCCGATGACATGATCTTCCATGCAGAAACCTACAGAATCTACAAAAAAGAAGCTAGAACTAATAAGTGAATTTAGCAAGTTTGCAGGTTTGAAATCAATATACAGAAGTTAATTGTATTCTTATATCCTTGCTACATACAAGTGGAAATTGAAATTAAAAAACAGTACAATTTACAATAGTATCACAAATATGAAATAAGGATAAATCCGACAAAATGTAAAAGTCAGAGTTGAAAATACATGCATGAAAGACCTATGCATAACTATATAGAACATTGCTAGGAAAAATTATAGATCTAAATAAATGGAGAAATATACCATGTTGATGGGTTGGAAGACTCAATTTTGTTAAGAGACAAATTCTCCCCAAATTTATCTAAATAGTCAATCTAATTCTGATCAAAATCTCAGGAATTTTTGTAGAAATTAATAAGCTGATTCTAAAATTCATATGGAAGTGCAAAAGACCTAGAATAGCTAAAACAACTTTGAAAAAGACCAAAGTTGGCAGACTAGTATTACTTGATTTGAAGGCTTTTTCCAAACCTGTAGTAATCAACAAAGTGTGAAAATATCATTAAGATGACAGAAAGGTGGATAAGTATGTCAATGGAAGAGAACAGACAGTCCAGAAATAGACCCCAAATATATGGGCAACTAATTTTTGACAAAGGTACAAAGCCAATTCAGTGGAGAAAGGATAGATTTTTTCAACAAATGGTATCGAACTAGTTGGATATCCATATGAAAATAAATGAACTTTGGTCCACATCTTTGACTATATCCAAAAATGAACTTACATTGGATCATGGATCTAAATGAAAAACTTAAAATGATAAACATTCTAGGAAAAAAAAAATGGAGAAATTCTCTGAAACCTTGGTTGGGCAGAAATTCTTAGATAACCAAAAGCATTATCCATAAAAAAAAACAAATTGCTATATTGAATTTCATCAAAATGAAACATATATCCTTTTTGAAAGACACCATTAAGAGAATAAGGCAAGGGAAACAAAAGCAAACATGAACTATTGGGACTTCATCAAGATAAAACACTTCTGCACAGTGAAGGAAAAGGAAACATCAACAAAACTAAAAGGCAGCCTACAGAATGGGAGAAGATATTTGCAAATGACACATCTTAAAGGGTTAGTATCCAAAATCGATAAAGAACTTACCAAACTCAACAACCACAAAACAAATAACCCAATTAAGAAATAGGCTGAAGACATGCATAGACACTTTTCTGAAGAAGACATCCAGATGGCTAACAGACATATGGAAAGGTGCTCAACGTGACTCATCTTCAGAGAAACACAAATCGGAACCACAATGAGATACCACATCATACCTGTCAGAATGGCTAAAATTAACAACACAAGAAACAACCGGTGTTGGTGAGGATATGGAGAAAGGGGAACCCTCTTGTACTGTTGGGGGGAATGCAACCTGGGCAGCCACTCTGGAGAACATTGTGGAGTTTTCTTAAAAAACTAAAAATAGAACTACCCTGCGACACAGCAATTGCACTAGTAGGTATTTACCCAAAGGATACAAAAACACAGATTCAAAGGGGTATTGCAATGTTTGTAGCCATACTATCAACAATAGTCGAACTATGGAGAGAACCCAAATGTTCATTGACTGATGAATGGGTAAAGAAGATGTGTGTGTACACACACACACACACACACACACACACACACACACACACTGGAATATTTCTCAGCCATCAAAAAGAATGGAATTTTGCCATTTGCAATGACATGGAAGGAGCTAGAATATATTATGCTCAGCGAAATAAGCCAATCAGAAAAAGACAAATACCATATGATTTCAGTCATATGTGGGATTTAGTAAACAAACAAAATGGATGAACATATGGGAAGGGGGAAAAGAATAAAGGGAAACAAACCACAAGAGACTCTTAACGAGAGAAAAAAACATTGAGGGTTGACGGAGGTAGATGGGAGATGCATTAGACAGGTGATGGGTACTAAGGAGGGCACCTTTTGTGTAATTTTTAGAATAATGTTTATTTATTTTTGGGAGAGAGAGTGTAAGTGGAGGAGATACAGAGAGAGAGGGAGACACAGAATCTGGAACAGGCTCCAGGCTCTGAGCTGTCAGCACAGATCCTGACGCGGGGCTTGAACTTACGAGCCATGAGATGATGACCTGAGCCAAAGCCGGACGCTTAACTGACTGAGCCCCCCAGGCCCCCCAAGGAGGGCACTTGTGATGAGCACTGGGTGTTGTATGTAAGTGATGAATCGCTGAATTCTACTCCTGAAACCAATATTGCACTGTATGTCAACTAAAATATAAATTAAAAAAAGAATGAAAGACACTATTAAGAGAATAAGGAGGGGTCAGGCAACACACTGGAGGCACATATTTGCCAGTCACATATCTAGATAAGAATTTGTGTCCAGATTACATATAAAGAACCCTCAAAACTTACTAATGAGAAATGAAATCAAACAACCCAATTTTAAAAAATGGGCAAAAGAATACTGATGGCTAAATCTAAAAAGACCAAGAAAGCAAAGGGTTGGTGAGGATGTGGAGAAACAGGAACTATTATTCACTACTGAAGGGGTGTAAAATGGCACACTTTGGAAAACAATTTGGGGGTTTCTTAAAATTTTTTTTTAATGTTTATTTTTGAGAGAGAGAGACAGAGACAGAGACAGAGCGCGAGTTGGGGAGGCACAGAGAGAGAGGAGACACAGAATCTGAAGCAGGCTCCACGCTCCGAGCTGTCAGCACAGAGCCTGACGTGGGACTTGAACCCATGAACCGTGAGATCATGACCCGGGCTGAAGTCGGACGCGTAACTGACGGAGCCACCCAGGCACCCCGGGAGTTTCTTAAAATTTAAAAATATACATACTATGTAATTGAGCCATATGAAGGTAATTTACTCAAGAGAAAGTATGGTCCGTGAGAAAACATGTAAATGACTGTTTATAGCAGCTTTATTTGTAATAGCCCCAAGCGGGAAACAACACCAAATGTCTATCAGTAGGTAAATGGACAGACAACTATGAAATATTCCTCATTAATAAAAAGGAACGAATCACCTATAACACATGGATGAATCTCAAAACAGTTATGCCGAGTGAAAGATGCTTAAAAAGAGTACGGTTCCACTTTTATCTAATTCTCTAAAATACAAATGAATATGTAGTGACAAGGCAGGGTTGGGGATGGGGAGGGAAGGGAGTGACTTGGAGAGAGTTTTCAAAAGCAACTCTCATTTTCATGGTGGCGATGGATTTATGGGTACATATATGTCAAGTTTTTATGATTTTACACTTAAATAAAATTTACACCTTAAACATACGGAATTGATCGTACGTCACTTGCAACTCCTGAAACTGTTAAAAAAAAATTAGTTGGGATGGTCCACAGGACTCTAGAAACCAAACTCCCAGTTCTGATCCTGGGGACACTGTTATTTTTCCCATCACTGTTTATATGGGGTTTATACTCTGCGCGACACTGCTCTAAATGCTCCCTGCAACCACCCTGTAGGTAGGCACTGTTATGGCCCCTGTTTCACCCATGAGGAAACCGGGCCCCCACAAGGTTAAGTAACTTAACCAAGGTTTCAGAACCAGTAAGTGGCACAATTGGGCTTGAACATCTGGCCTCCACTTCCATGCCCTTAACCACTGGGGGTTTTAGCTGGGGCCGAACTAGGGCGGAGGCCTGAAGACATGTCATATGCTTATCTCGTAAATATGATTGTAAGCCTCGTTCTTTTTTTTTTTTTTTTTTTTTAGCTTTACTGAGGATGATTGACCAAAATTGTATATGATTACGTTGCACAGTGTCATCTTTTAAAGGTGATGTGATGACTTAATGTACATATACATCATGAGATGTTTGTCAGGTTAATCAGCACAGCCCTCACCTCCCAAGGTTATCATTTTGTGTGTGTGTGGGGGGGGGGGCGGATAAGGACACTTAAGATCAGTTAAGATCAGCTCTCTTAGCAAATATCAGGCATTTTGTCTTGAGAAAAGGATTGGGCAGTAGAGAAAACCCTCATTTTTCAGGAAGAAGTAGAAATTTGTAGAGAGGTATAGGCTACTGGTTGGGTTTTTTTCTTTCTTTCTTTTTAAAAAATTTCAATTGGGTTTCATCTCTTATTGAAAATCTGTCCTTATCGCTGCCCAATTTCTCTCCCTCCCACCCAGGCCATCCTCTGCGCTGCCAAAGCTCCCGTGCTGATCAATATCACATTTATCACATGGGGTTGGAATAATCATTCTTGCTTCTTTTCATCGTCTGAGGCCTCCCAGAAAAATAGTAGTACAGCTATCATTATAGAGTGCTGACTGCATGTGTCAGCCACTGCTTATGTACACTAACACTCAAAGTGTTTGCCTGATTCTGTGTGAGGTGGAGGGTCCTCGTCTGTATTTTGCAAATGAGAAAAAGTTACGTGATGTCACAAAGTAGGATAGCAGGCAAGACCTTGACCGTCTGGCTCCAGAATGGGGTTCCTGATAATCGCGGGGAATTGTGTCCTCTCCCATCTTCATATTCTCAGAACGTGGCACATAGTAGCCACCCATTGAATACTTGTTGAGCTGAGCAGAATACCCAGAGTAATAAGGCGCTTATTAGTGTGAGCCTGGCAGTGTTTATTGGCATCTAAAATATGATACCAGCATCATTCAGTTGAATAGAGCACAGGGCTGCAGGAACGGAAAGATAAGAGAAAAAGGAAATTAAATATTGATGAACACTCACAATAGAAGGGTTGGGGTTCAGAGCAGACGTGGGGTCTTCGGGTAGAGGTTTTAACTCTTCTTGTACTGTCCCCCTGGCTCTCTGCTTCTCCTGAATAGGGGCTCTATAGCTGAGAATAATTCATGCTTTATTTAAAACCCACTCTGGGCATGCTGGCCCCGGCAGTAATTCGCTCATTATATTCTGGGTTTCTTTTTAATCATGTTCTGGGTAGATGAGTAAAATTCCTCACTTGGGCCAAAGGTTGGACCTCCTGTAATGATAAGATTTCCAAGATAGAAGAATGATTTCCATCCTGTAAGTAGCAGCCACACTTACTTTTTTTGTTCCTTTGTAATTGAAATCCATCAATTAGATACAATTAAGGAGCCCAATGCATATTGTAAAAATTCTCTATAGGAAATGAGCTTTTCCCTGCAGGGTGGGGGGTGGGGGGAAGGCTCCAACTTTAATATTGCTTTTTCGGACCGTAATGATCCAGCCTTAGCTTCAAGATGCCATTTGCTACATTATTCAGAGGCAGTTTACAAAAGGGTTTTGATCTCTGGCTTACAGTTCTTAAAGCCAAGGGAATCCTAAGTAGCTGAAACTAACTTAGAGATGGACTGATTGGAGAATGCCTGTCTTCTCTGCTCCTGGATTCAGAATTTGCCCTGAGGTGGAACTTGTGTATTCTTATCACACAGGCCCTCAGTTAGGGGCGTCTGGGAGTATTGCCACCTTCCCTCCCTTTCTGTTACCGCCAAGCAGAAGTACTGGGTACCCCAACCTGCCTTGCAGCTCTACTAAGTGAGATTCACTGTGAAGCTGTCAGCCACAAGGAGGAGGCAGAAAACCTACAGATAGAGCAGCCGCCCAACCAAAAGCCAAGCAAACAGGAAAATGGGCAGAAATACCCGTCTGGCTGGATCTGGCCCAAACAGCCTCACCCTCTTTGCCACAAGGCGGTTCGACAGCCTCCGCCATTCTGATTGTGTCGAAACCACGCAGCTGTTCTAATGCAATTAAGGCTCATTTCTTTTTACACTTGACTTTCATTCACTAGAGTTGAGGCTCTCTAAGCCCCAAAGATGCAGGGTTATTTTTGATATTTAGAATTTCTATAAACATCTCCTTCGAGAATATTGTGAAACCCCAGATATATAGAACTGTTTAAAACCTGCTTGTTTCCTTCAGCTGGGGAATTTTCTCCATGATTAAAGGATTCATTTTATTCTCGGCTTATGACTGGAACTTAACTAAGATTTCTGTGTTCCAGCCATTAAAGCGGAAAATTTCAAGCATGCAGACAGCCAAAGCCCGGCCGGGCATCTGTGGTGGTTTTAGACTATCTTGTGGCCATCAGTAACTCCTTAAATGCGAAGCAGGGGAAAGGGAACAGCAAAGGATTCCCATTATCTCCCCTTTGCAGAGCGAGCTGGGCCTCCCTGCCTTGCACTAGGGGGGGCGGGGAGGGGGTAGGGAGGCTGCGGGGACTCTCGGAGCACACGCACCTGGTGTGCCCTGGGTCAGCGGCCCTGAGAGCCTGCGGAGGTTCCAGAAACTCCAGACCGGGGAGGCTGGCTCAGACTTCTTCCGGGACACCTGTGGTTTCCGGGACACAAGAGTGAAGGTGTTATTTTTTTAAAAAGCTCGATAAAGAGATGCTGTTTTCTACTGGCCCTTGGAGAAGGCATCCCTGATGAGGTGAAATTTGGGTAAAATGAACGGAGTGACCCATCTCGATGTCTTAGGGAAGAGTATTTAGGAGGATGAGACGTGAATGCCAAAGGCCTGAGATGGGGCGTTCCCGGTGTGTCTGGGAAGGGCGAGGAGGTGGGCGGGGCTGCAGGCTGAGGGGAAGCCTCAGTGGTAGGAGACGGGTCCAGGAGGAGCCAGCACCCAGGTCACCCGGGTCCTTGTCGACCTTAGTAAGAACTTTGGATTCTATTCTCCGCATGATGGAGAGTTGTGGAAGAATTGAAAGGCATGAAACGAGCAGGTTCTTTTACTATTTTCTTTTAGTCTATTTTATTTTAGAAAGAGCGAGCGTGCGGAGAGAGGGGCAGAGAGAAAGACGGAGGGAGGGAGGGAGGGAGGGAGGGAGAGAGAGAGAATCCCAAGGAGACTCTGCACTGCTGCGGGGCTCAAACTCATAAACGGTGAGATCATGGCCTGAGCCGAAATCAAGAGTTGGATGCTTAGACTGAGCCACCCAGACGCCCTGATCAGGTTCACATTTTAGAAGGAAACTTTGGGCACCGATTCTCAACAGTACATCATAAGCATAGTCTCATATGCCGTCAGGTCACCCAGCCTTTCAGCTTTTACTGAGTGTAACAATACTTAAGTCAGATGTTGGCTGGCACCGGGCTATTGCAGTGACTAGACCATGATGCCTTCCTTCGAGAAGCTCAGAATAAGGAAGACCTGAGGTATACTTAAGTGTATTCTTGACGTCAGCTGTCCTCATGGCGATGTCCCTGTTTTCATCCTGTACCAATGTAGGCACTGACTCGGGAACTTCTCTGTGTTCCCCCCGAACAATCTATTTGTGAAGAAACCTTGGTAAATAACCCAGACTTCACTGAAGATCTCATAGGATGGATTTAAGGGAGGGCTGATATCACGCCCTCTTAAGATCTGTGAAGGACCTAACATTTCAGCCTTTGTGCGAGCGAACAAATGGCCGGCCATGGTTTCATAGGTGCTGGGAGAATGTGAGAGACTCTCGGGTCAGCGGCAAGAGAACCGATGATTACTCAGTGCAGTAGTAGTAGCCAGGGTATCAGCATGTGTGTGGGTCCCCTGAGCCTCGGTTCCCACAGGGTAACGCACCGAAGGCCAGGGGACAGCTGCATGTGCCATGGATCGGTTACAGGATAGGAACCCTCAACTTAGGGAACTTGAGTATTTTCTAATGGCCATAAGCCTGCCTGACGTTTGCCCTGGAGGGAGATACTGGGGCGGACACATTATATGTGTGCAAAAAGATCACCATCACAGAGGGAACTTCATCAGTGTCCGTTGAGTGAACGATGGCTCCATGAATGGGCCAAATCGATGTTACGCGGATTCAGTGCATATTGGCTCCACTGGGGTGGGCTTCCATGGGAAGGTGGGTTTCGGGTTAAGTGCTGGGGGCGGGGGAGGCACCCATCCTAAACAGGATAAATGGAGGCAGCCAGGTGAGGAGGGGAGCATGTGTGGGTGGATTTGAAGGACAGCTAGTAGTTTAGTTGGACGATGGAAGGGAAGTTTGGGGTGGGGCGTGTGGTTTGAGATCAGACAGTAGTGGCCTTTGAGTGAAAGATTTATTCTTTTAAATGATGTGAGGAGCCCCTGGCAGCAATGTTTTAGAAGGCGCCTCACAACTTAGATGCAATGCATATTCAGGATTTAGAACTCCCGATCTAATGTGTCAGAATACTCCTAGGAAATTGTCGGTGGGGCTGTGATTTAAAGAGCGTAGGAGAGGTTCAAATTGTACATTTTCCTACTCTAGCTGGGGAGCAGGATAGTGAGTTGTAAACAACCACCAAGTCTTCCTTCTGGGGGCAAAATCACAAAGAAAATATCCCACTTGGTGCAGATCAGCCTCTGTGTTCAGTGGAAACACTGGTAGGAGAAGCTAGTTGGGAAGGAGTCAGGAGGAGCCATTCTTCCCTCACTGGCTTTGTGTTCTCCCCGTTGGGCGTTTAATTCAAGTGCAATCCAGAATTAATGAAGATTTCCTAATAATCAACAAGTCCCTTTGGGTTTCATAACCAGGTTTGCATCCTACCAAATTTGTATTTCAAACCAGTGAATCAGTCCGTCACCACTTGCCCATGCTGGCTCCTGCAATCAAGAGTGGCTTACGCATAGGAATGAATCTCTAATGGGTATTCCATGGTATGACAAAGCATTGGAAAAATAATGAAGTTTGCAGTCACACCTACTCGGTTCAAATCTTGCCTTTTTATTTACTAGGAGTAGAGCTTGAGTCAAGTTACCCGACAGCGTTGAGCCTCATGTTTTTCGTGGTACAAATCACACAAAACACAACCCATTTCAGAATTGTGAAAATTAACGGGGTTGAGGGTTTTCGTGCTTGCTGTTCTTCATTCCTCCCTCCTCTGTATTCCCTTTCCAGGCTTTTCCCTTTAGTAATTGTGTTGGTAACACAGTTACAGAGAATCCTCTGGCTCCACTGTCTGCTGGCTTTCCTTATTAGAAGATGGGAGGGACCATCTTGGAATAGACTATGACCGCTGTCCTGAAGCTCTAATTAGTCACTGGAGTTTCCTATGGGATATCTGAAGGGCCTCATTGAGGAAGATGGGGGATGCCCACATTCCTCTGATGAGAGCCCTCTTTTTTAGAGATGCAAGGATCTTCAGTCTCTGTACATAATAGAGTCAGGTCCCAAGTAATGAAAATGAAGCCAGTATCAGAATTCACCCAGGGCTCATAATTCTTCTCTCCATGTGGTAATTAAAAAAGATCAGATCATTACTTTTTTGGTTGGAGGATTGGCCTGGTTACCCCTAGACCAGGATGGCTCCAACTCGGCACTGTTGACACTGTGGGCTTGGTCATTCTCTGTGGTGGGAACCGCCATGTGCTCTGAAGGGCGTTCAGCAGTGCCCCTGGTCTGTATCCACCAGAAACCAGTAATATACCCTGCCCCCAGTATGACAGCCAAAAATGTCTCCAGACAGCCACGTGCCTCCTAGAGGGGGGCAGGGGCAAAATCATACCTGGCCGAGAACCACTAGTTGAGAAGCTCGGCCACAGGTTGTGGGGGACATTTCCTCAGTTATTACCCCCACCTCCCCACCAACAGTGAGCCAAACTGGGGGTCGGACCATTGTGATCATAAAGCTAAATTTGTGAGGAGAGCTAAAAGCAGTGTGCATTGAATTTAGACATGTGCTTTTGATCCAGAAAAAAGGGTGGTTGTTAAGTCCATCGTTGGTCTTTGCCTTTCCCTGCCATTCCTATGGTATTGTGTTTAAAACGTCCAGAATCAATAAGGTTTCAAGAAAGAGGGCATCCTTAAATTTTTAGGATGTTAGGACCTTCTCAGTCCAACTGAAATCCAAGCACTCAGATATCCCAGTCGCCTATAAAGGCAGACAGACATAGACCAACATACACATAGACTTCCACGTGTCTAAAATAAATTGCATCAGTTGCTTCTAATGCATGTAATTTATTAATTCCTAATTAATTCCATTACTAGCTTATCTTGCAAATGGCAGTGGGCTTCTCTCTCCATCTCTTGGAAGCACAGCCTTTACCTTTCACATCAGGATTTACGGCAGAAAATGTTAACTCAACTGCGTGGCCGTTCCTTCCCTGGCTTCAGCAGTAATGGAATGTGATCTCCTGATCCTAAGGTAAGCACCGAATACACATTCTCTAAGCTGCCTTGAACCTTTAAGAATAATACCAAATTATACCCAGTCTGTAAATAGGAGATGAGGGCTTTTTTTCCCCTTCTCTTCAGTTGCCTTCCACAGACTTTAATATACGAGTGAGTGATTTATAACGTTGGTGACAAAGCAGCACACAGCTTGAAATTTTTTATAACGGCTGTAATACCACATCTATCATAATGAAAAATGTCTACGAAATCATTTTCTGCCAAAGAACATCTTCCCCGATTCTATTAAGAACTTGCTATCTACGTGAACACCGAATGTTGCTGAAATACATTGCTTTAAAATGGCCCTCAGGGGCGGGGCCCAAGTGTGGCCATCGGAGCCACTAAAATCTCAGTCAGTCGCCATCAATTAAGGTGTTGTTGATGAGACTCTTCCAGAGAAGAGTTAGGAGGGTTGAGGAGGCGGTGAGAAAATGTATTCTTTTATAAAAAAAATAATTTCATCAGGATATTACCGAATTTGGCAGCCGGATGGATTTAGATCCTATTGTGCTTCTAGTTCTTGTCACATTTACCTCGGAGCTATCAACTTCCTGCTGTTCCCAATTTTTAAAAGAATATAATAGTCCCGCCTGCCTATTATCGCTGTATTCTATTTGTGGTTATCTCTGCTTCGAGGAAAGGAGAAGAGCTTCACCTTGATTTGTGCCCTTGTTCAACAAAATCTTTTGCACCAGCCAGAGTTAGCCACGTTTTCTCTGAACCAAGAGCAGGAAGCCGCTCTTAGTGTTAGACGCCAGGAAGCCCCAAACAATTTGTCCCCAGAGAAAGTTACTAGAGGTGTTTTTTTTTTTCTTTTTGAGTACTTAATTTTGATTTATTAAATAAAACTTTGGAACAAATAGGATCATAACGTATTTCACAATGGTATACATCATACCTATGAACTTGTGGACGTTCTCTTTCTGACAGATAATGGATTTTTTTTTTTTTTTTTTTTTTTTTTTTTTTTGGTCTGGACATTCGGAGGCATGCACCTCTGTCTCCTGTCCCCAGTCCTGTGCTGATGCCTGTGTGTGTAAAAGGTTGTCACCGGGTGTCATTAATTAGAGAAGTTTATGGAACTCTAAGTCACCGTCAAGAGGGAGATACAATCAAGCCATGTCAAGGATACAATGTATTTTATCTTGTACCTCATTGCAGCGCCCTGGGAGGAGTTCTTGGCCAATTCCACATTGGCTGAAACTGGGTGGGGCTCGGTGAAATTGAATCCTGCATCATCTGCCACATAGCTGGATATGAAACTTCTGTCTGTCTGGTTCTATACCATGTGGCTTTTCCAGTATGCCAGCCCTGATGGGGGTCAAGGTTTTGGAATAGGGGTTCTGGAATCGGTCCATCCACTTCCGTGCTTGTAGCTATAATTCTCTTGACCATTTCCTGGGGATGGCCACTACTCGTAGCTAGTTTGCTCTTGGAGCTCCAAAGATTCCCTGTATCTTTCCCATCAGAGCATTTAAGTGCATTTAAATTTAAATGAAAGGTATAATCAAGAGGCTGCTACTTGTTAATGGCTGCTAATCGCTCCTAGCCCCCAAATCCCAGGGACAAGACTACCTCACGTTGGATTTGCAGTTTGCAGTTTAAAACTTCGTCTTGCGTATATAAATTCATTTGATTTTCGCCATAACCTTGAGAGGCATGAATAATGGGAGGTATTGTTCCCCATTCTCCAGAAGAGGAGGATGAGCTCAGGTTACACGTCTTGCTCAAGCAGCTGTAAATCAGAAGAGCTCGGTGAAACTACACCACCTCCCGGTATGCTTTCTGGTTTCTTCAGGCGTGTTTGCATTTTGTCTAGTTTCAATTTACTGTCAAGTTGTTGTCTTGCATGTTTTGTTGTATTGCATCTGAGTGCAATGTAAATAGTGCTGACAGGTGTGGCTTATCCTGCATCTGTAACAACAATGTGTAACAACCGTTGAAGCGACATCCCCACTCCTGGATGACAGTTTACTATGTACGACCTTGGTTCAGGTGATGATTTCCTTTCAAGTGCTGGTTCTGGGGAGATCTTTGGCATTTTTTTTTTTTTTTTTTTTTACATTGTTCAGGTAGCATCGCCCTGTCGTAGAACAAAGAAATCAGACAATTGTATGCGTGTATCCATACGTATATTGTGTATACGAGCCAAGTTAAGATTATATGACTACAAAGTATTCTCTGCTGCTTTTGTATTTCCGGTTGTGTCATGAATATTTCCATATGTCATTAAATAGTGTATTAAAATGTGATTAAAATTTTTTTTAACGTTTATTCATTTTTGAGAGAGAGAACAGAGCATGAGCTAGGGAGGGGCAGAGAGAGAGGGAGACCCAGAATCCAAAGCAGGCTCCAGGCTCTGAGCTGTCGGCACAGAGCCCAACACGGGGCTCAGACTCACTGACCGTGAGATCATGACCTGAGCTGAAGTCCGACACTGAACTGACTGAGCCACCCAGGCGCCCCTATGAAAATGTGATTTTTATTGGCTACATTCATAATAGTCCCTTAAAGGGAGGGGCCATCATTTGTTTATTTCTGCATTGTTGGCTATTTTGGTTGTTTCTCATTTTGTTGGTTAAATGCTTTAAACAAATTAATATTTTGAAAAAAATATTTCTTTAGGACAAAATTCAGGAAGTTTAGAAAAAAGAGACATGAGAAGGACATACACTAAACAAGGGTTCGCAAGATTGCAAACGGATGGAGTCATGAGGCCTTCCCCAGTTATGAGAAAACACTCTTAACACCCTCAAAGTTCCCCTCCCTCACCCCCAGCCCAGGCGATCCCTGCTTTGCTTTCTGTCACCCTAGTCTTGTCTTTTCTAGAATTTGATATCAAGAAAATCGTGCAGACTGCAGCCTTTGGCATCTGGCTGCTCTGACTTGGCTTTGCGGCTCTGGGACTGACCTGGGGGTGTGGGTGTCAGTATGCAAGATTTCTGTTACTCGGTGATATTCTATTGAATGGTTGGCTCCTAATTTGTTTATCCATTTGCCCGCTGACGGACAGACACTTGAGTTGTTTTCAGTTTCTAGTGATTATTAATAAAGCTGCTGTAAACATTTGGGTACATTTCTCTATGTGAATGTGTGTTTCTATTTACCTTGGGTAAATGCCAACAGATTGCTGAGTCACGTGGGTAGTTTGTTTATGAAATACCATCAAGCTGTTTATCAAGGCGTCTGTAATCGTTTACGTACCTACGACTGCTATGTGAGATTTTTAGTTGCTCCGTATCCTTATGATATTAGCGCTTGGTATTGTTAGTCTGTCTTTTTCCTTAATGTTTATTTATATTTATTTTGGGAGAGAGAGAGGGAGAGAGAGCGAGCGCGTGCACAAGTGCTGGGGTGGGGCAGAGAGAGGGAGAGAGAATCCCAAGCAGGCTCTGCACTGTCAGCACACAGCCCGATGCGGGGCTTAACCCCCCAAACTGTGAGATCGTGACCTGAGCCGAAATCAACAGTTAGACGTTTAACTGACTGAGCCACCCAGGTGCCTCGGTATTGTTAGTCTTATTGATTATAGCCCCAAATCTTAACTGGTGTATGGTAATATCTCATTGTAATTCTTTATTTTTAATTTATGTATGGGAGCATTACATTTTTTTAGTAGTATTAACTTTTTCCCGTGTCCAATTTGAAGAATTTTAACACATTTCCTTAATGAGTAATGATATTTAACATCTTTTTAGGTTCACATTTTTCATTCATACATTTTCTTAAAAAAAATTTTTTTTAACATTTATTTACTTGAGAGAGACAGAGCGTGAGTGGGGGAGGGGCAGAAAGAGAGAGAGACACAGAATCTGAAGCAGGCTCCAGGCTCTGAGCTGTCAGCACAGAGCCCAATGTGGGACTCGAACTCACGGACCGTGAGATCATGACCTGAGCCAAGGTCAGATGCTTAACTGACTGAGCCACCCAGGCACCCATCATTCATATATTTTCTATGGTGTGGTTAACTATTCAAATCTTATTATTATTATTTAAAATAATTTTATTTTATTATTTATTTATTATAAATTATGAATTTATTTATTATTATTTATTATTATCTAAAAAATTTTTTATGTTTATTTTTGAGAGAGAGAGAGAGAGAGACAGAGTGTGTGGGGGAGGGAGCAGGGAGAGAGGGAGACACAGAAACCGAAGCAGGCTCCAGGCTCCGAGCTGTCAGCACAGAGCCCGACGTGGGGCTCAAACCCATGAACCATGAGATCATCACCTGAGCTGAAGTCTGGTGCTTAACTGACTGAGCCACCCAGGTGCCCTGCCCTTTTATTATTATTAATATTATTATTGGTCTTAAATTGAGCTGTTTATATATTCTGGATATAATAATAAATATATATTCTTTATATGTTCCGGACGTAAATCCTTCATCAGGTATGTATTTATTAGTATTTGCTCTTAATTTGTGGCTTGCCTTTTCATTTTATTAATAATATCACATGCAGAACACAAGTTTTAGGGGCGCCTGGGTGGCGCAGTCAGTTAAACGTCCCGACTTCAGCCAGGTCACCATCTCGCGGTCCGTGAGTTCGAGCCCCGCGTCAGGCTCTGGGCTGATGGCTCAGAGCCTGGAGCCTGTTTCCGATTCTGTGTCTCCCTCTCTCTCTGCCCCTCCCCCGTTCATGCTCTGTCTCTCTCTGTCCCAAAAATAAATAAACGTTGAAAAAAAAAAAAAAAAAAAAAAAAGAACACAAGTTTTAAATTTTGATAAAGTCCAGTTTATCAATGTTTTTCTTTCCTCGTTGATACTTCTGTGTCCCAATTAAGACATTGTCGTCCAAGTCAATGTCAAAAAGATTGTTTCTATATTTCCAACTCGTAGTTTTTATAATATTCTCTTCTTTTAGGTCTGTGATCCATTTTGAGTTAATTTTTGTGTGTGTTGTGGGATAATGGATGAAGTTTTTTTTTTTTAAATATGGATAGCTGATTGTTCCTGCACCGTTTGTTGAAAGGAATGTGTTTTCTCCACTGAAATGAACGTTTGCTGATAATCAATGATAACATCTGTGTTACTATACTCCTGGAATATCTTTTTTGCTTCAGTGATCTATATGTCTGCTATGAAACCCATATTACACTGTTTTGATGACTGGAGATTTATAATAATTTCTATAAATCCTCTGATATTGTTCTTCTTTAAAAAATATTTTGGCTAGTCTAGGTCCTTTGCATTTCCATAGGAGTTTTAGAATCGTTCGGTTCATTTATATAAAAATTCCTTCAAGGAGTGTGATTGGGAATGCTGAATGTATAGATCAGTTTGGTGATAACTGACATCTTGAAGGTAGAGAATCTTCTAATCCTTGACCGTGGTATATCCTTCTGTTTATTTAGGCATTCTTTGTCTTAGCACTATTTCATTTTAAAGTTTATTCCAAACATTTTATAATTTTGGTGTTATTCTAATTAGCATTTTTTAAATGTTTATTTATTTTTGAGAGAGAGAGAGACAGAGTGCGAGTGGGGGAGGGGGAGAGAGAGAGAGGAAGACGTAGAATCCGAAGCAGGCTCCAGGCTCTGAGCTGTCAGCACAGAGCCTGATGTGGGGCTCGAACTCACAAAAGGTGAGATTATGACCTCAGCCGAAGTTGGATGCTTAACTGACTGAGCCATACAGGTGCCCCTCTAATTGGTATTTTTAAGATTTCATTTTCCAGTTGTTCAATTCTAGTATTTAGAAATCTAAGTGATTTTTCTACATTGACCCTGAATGTTGAAACCTTTCTAAGCTCAATTGTTTGTTCTGTTGGTTATTTTTAGTAGATTCTTTGGGATTTTCTACCATGTTGTCTATCAGTAAACAAACCTTTTCTTCTTTTACAATCCACGTACATACTACTTGTTTATGTTACATTACAGTGGGGAGAACCTCCAATTATAATATATGAGGACAGGCCCCTTTGTTTTGTTTCTGATATTAAGGGTAAAGGTTTAGTTTTTTGCCATTTCAGTGTGTTGTTGGCTCTAGGTTTTCCACACGTGCCTTTTATCAGGTTGAAGAGATTCCTTTCGATTCCCAGGTTGCTGAGAGTTTTGTGTTTGTTTTATTTTTTGTATTATGAATTAGCTGTGGAATTTTGTGAAATGTTTTTCTGCATCTTTTGACATGATCGGGTTTTTCATCTTCAGTTGGCTAAATCAACTACATTGATTGCTTTTCAAAAGTTATAACAACCTTATATTATTGAGATGAATCTCATTTGGCTCACATATTAGATTCAATGTTCTAAGATTTCGTTAAGGATTTTTGGCATCCATACACAAGGTATGCGTGTGCGTGGTGGTTTTCTTTTTAAAATAGTGTCTTTATTGGCTTTATTAATGGGCTAATGCTGGTTTCCTGGAATGACTTAGGATGTGTGACCGCCTCATTCATATATATGTGTGTGTGTGTGTGTGTGTGTGTGTGTGTGTGTGTATAAATATATATGTATGTATGTATGTATGTGTTCATATATATATGTATATATATGTATATTCATATATATATATATATATATATATATATATTTTTTTTTTTTTTTTTTTTTTTTTAAGACTGTATAGAATTTACCAGTGAAGCAGCCTGGCCTGGAGTTTTCCTTGTGGAGAGGTTTTAAAGTATGAATTCAACTCCATTAGTAGATGTAGGGATATTTGGATTATGAGTGTCTTCTTGAGTAATATTTTGTGTTTGTATCTTGCAAGTGTTTTTCCATTTCATCTAAGTTGTCAAATTTAATGGCATAATGTTGCTCATAATATTCCCTTATTATCCTTCTCTTTATGAACTGTAGAGATGCCACCTGTTGCATTCCTGGTCTCAGTGATTTGTGTTTTCTCTCTTTTTCCTGCTAAGTTGAGTCAGAAAACTTTCAATTTTGAAAAATCTCCCCAAAGAACCACATTTTGTTCCATTGATTTTCTCTTTTTCTCTTTTCCATTTCATGAGATTTCTGCCCTTTTCCATTTAAAGGGCTTTCTGCCCTTTATTCTTTTTTCCTTCTGCCTTTTTTTGGAGTTAATGTTGTTCTTCAAATATTTTAAAGGAGGAAATTTACATGATGAATTTCAGACCTTCTTTTCTGATATTGGCAACTTAATGCTATAAATTTCTCTGTACTTGCTGCTTTAGCTGCATCCCACAATTTTTTCATGTATTCTGCTTTCATTCATATTCAACTTAAAAGATTTTCCAGTTTCCTTTGTGATTTTTTCCCTAAACATATGGGGTATTTAGAAGTGTGTGGTTGATTAAAATTTTTTTTTAAATTAATTTATTTATTTTGAGAGAGAGAGACAGAGAGCGTGCATGCATGCTCACAAGCAGGCGAGGGGCAGAGAGAGAGAATCCCAAGCAGGCTCAGTGCTTAACAGACTCAATTTATGACCCGAGCTGAAATCGAGAGTCGGATGCTTAACTGACTGAGCCACTCAGGGGCCCCAGTAGTGTGTGGTTCAATTACCAAATATTTTCTGGCGGGATTTAAGTTCTTGTTTTCCAAGTCCTTGTTTTTCTCTTTTGTGAGGAAGAGTGTTCAATAAATGTAAATTATGACAACTTGTTCAACTCTTCTGTATGTTTATTGATTTTCTGTCTGTTTTGCCAACTACTGAAACATGACTATTGAAGTATCTACGTATAATTGTGTATATGTCTATTTATCTTTGCAGATTTGAAAGTTTTTTGCTTCATATATTTTGAAACTTTGCAGAATATTTTTTCATACATATATATCATATATATGTATGCATATATGTATGTATGTATATGATATATATATATCTGCTAAATATTGTCCTATTATTCATTTTCCCTTCTCTTTTTTTTCCTATATGTCCTTTGTATTTTCTGTATATTCTTTTCTTTCTATCCTTCATTTTGGATTGTTTCTTTTGTGTGTTCAAAAGGTTAATTCCATCTGGTGTATATTTCATTTCAGGTATTGTAATTTTTATCTCTCGATATTCCATTTGCATCTTTTAGATATTTTACATCTCTTTTATTTATTTTGCGATCATGCTTTACTTCACTTTCTTGAACATATGGGACATTGTTTATGATAGCTGCTTTCACTTCATTTTCTGCTGGTTCCATCGTCTCTTCTATTTCTGTTAATTGAAATTTTTTTTTATCTTTATGTCTTAGTTACCTGCTTCTGTTCCTGCCTTGTAATTATCTGTTGGATGCTGGACATTGCAAAGTTTCTCTTGTTGGTTGCTGGAGTTGATTTTATTATATTTCTTTAGATAGCATTGGATTTTTGTTCCAGAATGCTATTACGTGACTTGCAACCAGCTGAATTCTTTGGAGATCTGCTTTCAGGCTTTGTTAAGTCAGGACCAGAGTGTCTGTTAGTCTCAGGCTAACTTAGTGTAATTACTAATGTGATACTTTTCTGAAGATTCTACCCAGTACCCTCTGTACTATGAAATCTTTTCTCTCTGGTTTTGGGAACGCGAACTCTTCATAGCCCTGCGTAAACTCCGGAAACAGTCTTTCTTCATCTTTCCAGTGGTTCTTTCTTTGGCCTTACATAGGTTCCTCTCATGTACATGCGTCTCTGTGTTTGGCCGAAGACGCTTCCGCAGATCTCTGCAGCTGTCTTTCTGTGCATATTCTGATAGTGGGATACCTAAATTCTAGCCGCCCTGACCTCTGCAACTTTGCTTTTTCCTTCCTCGTTTCTGTGGGATCAACCAACATTTGTTTGGGCTTGCTCTCCTCATCCTGCCTGGAAGCCACTTTCAGGTAGTCAGCTGGTGCCGCGTGGGGCTCAGCTTGTTTTTTCTCTTCTTCCTTTTTGTTGCTTTGTCTGTTTCTCTCCTTAGTCCTGTGCTGCCTGTTGTCCAATGTCTGTAAATGAATTTTTCATATATTTTGGCTGGCTTTCTAGATCTTTCATGTCGGAGGGAAATACGGTCCCTCTGATTCCCTCTTAGCTGGAGACAGAAGTCCTTATTATCATTTTTCTTTTCTTAAATAGAAAGAAGGAATGCCTGCCCTTTTGGCCTACAGGCTTATGAGCGATTGTTTTCTTTTGTTGCTAGCATGTAAGTGGAGAGGCCGCACTTGGTAACTAGGACTGGGAACTGAACTTTCTCAGAGGTTTCAAACAGGTGGCCAGATCCGTTGTGTTTGAAGATGGGCTTTGTTTGGAAATTAGAACGTTTTGCCTTCTGGGATTTTTTGCTGTTCATTTTGCCAAAGCCCCCACTAGTCCGGGTAGTGCCGCCCGGCCCACTCTCCTCTTTTATGTTGCCCTTTTGTGTCTTGCAGACATTTGACTGCTCTTTGCATTCTGGTCCATCGTGTGGCGTGCAGCACGTTCATTACCTACTCCATCCTCACCTCTAGAGGTGCAGTTTCCCCCCCCCCGCCCCTTACCTCAAACTTGTTTTGGCTTCTAGTCACACGAAACTTTTTGAAGATTTTTCATGTCTGTCACAACACCTAGAAGAGCACCTGCTGTGCTCTAAGCCAGATGTTAATACCTAGGATACAAGTGAATAACACAAAAACATTAAAAAAAAAATTATACCAAATGGGATACATGCAATGATTGAGATGTGCTTAGGGCACTTTGAGATGACACAGGAGGGATACCTATGCGTATTCCACCCTGAGCTAAAGGAAATCAGGGAGGGCTTCCTAGAGGGGAGGACATCTAGACTTCCATGGAGGATGAATAGGAGTTTGCCATTCGATTAAGGGAGAACCCCTCATATGTTATACATCATAGTTCCTCAATAAATACTTGTTGAATTGTGTCTGACTCTGGTGATTTTTGTTATTTGGACTTCCTGGCTCACTAATGGCAACCCCCAAAATTCTTGAGACTATTTTTCAGAGTGTCTTTTTTTTTTTTTTTTTTTTTTACAGCCCTGTAGCTGAAAAATATATTAGCAGAAGGAACCCAAGATTTATTTTGGTGAGTTTGAGAATTCAGCTGGGTGATGTCAGGAAGAAAAAAATGATGAAGGATACAGATGCACCTGTAGGAACTTGCTAGGATGAAATATTATCCCTAACACTTTAATAAATGGAAAAATCCTTCGATTGCCCCACATCTAGCTCTTTTCAAATCTTTGCATATTATTGAAACACATGCCCAAGCTCACCGTCTACTAATATCACCGCTTAATTATGAGCTTGCTGCTGGGGGTGGGGGGGAGGGTTGGGGTTTGGTCATGTAATAAGGTGGCTCAAGTCAAGACTGCACATTTATTACAGATTTTAGAAGTATGAAGGAGACCTTTCTCAGCTGTCAGAAAGGTGTGATGAAATGAAGAAATTCTACAGTGACATTCTAGTAAATGTTGTATTTAGAAAATAATTCGAATCAATCTTACTTTAAGAAAATCTATAAAAATCTTTCAACTTTCAAATTTTTGGAATTGTTTCAGTATGTTAGATTCGTATTAAAATGTGAGTAGCATTGGAGGATTTTAGTGTCGATGAGCGGTTCAGATCTCATTTTTATTTAATATATGGGGAATGAAATGCTTTCAATTAGCACTTGGATCCTTCTCATAAAGTATTATGTAGAACAAATGGAGTTCAGAGACCTTTTAAAAAGAAAGCCCAAATCTTTTTCACCGATTCGGAAGCATGAGAATGGTTAGCTCTGAGAACCTGTGTCTTTCTCTGATGCAATTGAATTGATGGGAGAATTTGATGAGTTTCGGGCGACCCCAGGTGACCTCTGTCAGAAGGAAGCTGGAAGATTAAAAGGGTCTGCAATCAGAGAAATTTAATAATGTTCGACTAAAAATATTCATGGGATAAAGTAAGAAGCACAAAGGTCTTCTGATGTCGCTAAACGATTAAAGGGTAGATCTGAAGTCTAACACAAAATGCACGGTAATAGCAACAACAGCTGTTTTGTTAGGAGCGTTCGCCAGTCCCAGGCATTGTGCTGTGCAATTCGCAAGCCTTCTCCTTCTCTGTCCCGGGAGCCCTCCGGAGGCAAGCCTGCTACTTTGCAGGATAAAGCCATTTTGAACTGCTTGAGACGCCAACACAACACCACTCTCCTGTGTGTGTGATTCCCAAGCTGTTGTTTGCGCCTGCTATGTTCTCCATTCACAGCCCACACTTCACGCTGCCAGGCACTATCTAGTGCTTTATTTATGTTAATACTTAATTCTCAGAAAGACTGTGAGGCACCTGCTCTTGTTATCCCTGCTGTTTAGATGAGCAAACCGAGCACGGAGGGGTTAAGTAACTTGCCTAAGCCACACAGCTAACGAACAGTGTCACTGGGATCCGAACCCAGGCGGTCTGGTTCCAGAGTTAGCCCATATGCGTTCTTCTGCCTTACGTGGCCTCTGGATCTAGAAGAGATTCATGTGACCAGCATTCTATTATGTGTAAAGGAAAACGACAAGACCGTGCAGCCACTAAAAGAATTGGTGAGGGTTTCCATTCAGTGGCTGGTAACACAGACTGGAAATAATGATGGCTTCAACAAATAGATGCTGATTGTGGGGAGGTGGTTCTCCACGGGTCTTTCTCGTGTTTTGTGAGCAGAGGCACTGACCGCTTTTGTTCTGGAGTGTCTTCTCCAGAATATTTGTTGCAAACAGCTTTGAAAGATAGTGTCTCCCTCTGGGGCAAGGGGAAGATGTGTTTTGCTGTGCAGTAGAATAAAGATAATGTCCCTTTATAAGGTAAAGGTTGGACAGATTTGTTTACAGCCAATAATAAAAAAATAATCAGGTTTCCTGAGTCTAGGGTTCCCCAGCTGTGATGCAAAGCTACTGCCTGCATGAAATCCGCCGGGGCCGTTCCCCGTCTGTGGACTTGGGGGCGGGGCAGGGAAACAGAGGTGACCATGAGCCGCACTGTGAGCAGTAAATTCCTTTGTCTCTGACCTAGGAGTCTCATTTCTTCTGCCAGGATCCTTGAAACGGGCAGGCTCACTGGTTGTCTTGTGAGAAGGGTGAAATATTGGACCCTTCACATTTCTTGCCTTTTTTTTTTTTCCTCCCACACATAAAAGAAGGCCGCAGGTAGGCCGATGAGGGTTGTTGGGTAGCAGCTGCAGAAAGTCAGCAGGTGCCCTGGCTCCTTCAGCTTTTGGCTCCGCTGTCTTTAACATCTCCTAAGGCCACGAGCTGCCTGCTGGTGCTCCGGGTAGGAATCTGGAAAAAGACAGCACCAGAGTTTTCCCAGATGTCCCACAAAGTGACTTCTGCTTATATCACAGTACCTACCCCAGGTGCCGGGAGGGCTGGGAAATGTGGTCATTTGGCTGAGCAGTTTCACTCAGAATATAATCGGTGTTCTGTTAGCAAAGAAGAAAGGAGAATGGATTTGGGCCAAGCATAAGCCATCTCAACTGTGGGGATGGAGACGTTGTACTGGGTATAAGCAGAACGGGGTTGTTTCGTGCAAAGATTTCCAGCATGAATAAATATTTGATTCCAATACTAAGCCCCTCTCTCCTTGCTTTGAAAAATGCAAAGTGGAGCGTATGAAAGCAAATCCTGTTATCGCATGCACATTCCAACTGCTAATGGAGACCCTTGTGTGCACAAAGCATTTGGTAGTTGAAACTGTGGGCTAACAACCAGTCGAAAGGAATCCGTGGCCCCTGGAAGTGCCTTTGCACCAGTAATGACCCTTGTGAGCCATTAATCTGCAAGAGATGCCCTGTCTCTAGGTCACTGCTTTATAAACCGAATATCAATAAAGGCTGCCAGGGGCATGTTAATTATTTCTGTGGATGGAGCCATTGCAGCTGGTCTGTGAAAGTAAGTGTTTGATGAGAAAATACGTGGGCTTAGTGAATCTGTGAGAAGACACTTCCTTAAACTGGAAGATTTCTCTGTCCCTCCCTCTCTGATACCACAAAGGGGTTCCAGACAGGTGGGTAGTCCCTTAGTGTCCCTTAGTGGTGTTGGATGGGTCCCTTAGTGGTGTTGGATGGGTCCTTCCTGGGGTCTGCCTGGGGAGTTTTAGCATTACTTGTTTCCTTTGCTGTATGTTAGAGGCTTAGAAGATTTCTTTCGTAGGTTGATAAAATGATGCCAATGGTCATACCAAAAGCGGTTACCATTATTGGCGTCTAATATGTACCATCGTCGGGGCTTATCTAATGAATTATCTAATCTTCATGGTATTCCCGAGAGATGGTGCTTTTGTTGATCTATTTTACACCTGTGTGTGCTTGATTTAAAAGAAATTGTAGGGGCACCTGGGTGGCGCAGTCGGTTAAGCGTCCGACTTCAGCCAGGTCATGATCTTGCGGTCCGTGAGTTCGAGCCCCGCGTCAGGCTCTGGGCTGACGGCTCAGAGCCTGGAGCCTGTTTCCGATTCTGTGTCTCCCTCTCTCTCTGCCCCTCCCCCGTTCATGCTCTGTCTCTCTCTGTCCCAAAAATAAATAAACGTTGAAAAAAAAATTTTTTTTAAAGAAATTGTATAACTTGTCCAACTTGTTCAGGCAGGCAGACACCAGGGGTGGGGGCTGAGATTCACATTAAGTCCATGTGACCCCAAGGTCTCAGCTCCTAACATCGTGTCATGGTGGCTTTCAGTGTCACAGAGAGGCTGAAGCCCGTTCTCCCTCCCTTCTTTCCTTTCTCTGCTTCCTCCGTACCTTTCTTCTTTACTTCCTTCTTTTTGACTGTAGAAATAATGAAAACACCCTTCACTACCATGTTACCGTTTTAATTTTGTGGCACCTGACTTTCCAAGTCCGGGTCCACGGTCAGTACGTTTGCCTAGTGCCTAACCCCGTACTAGGTACGAGCTGCACTTTGGTGAACGAGACCAATGTCGTCCCAGTTAGTTCGGAACAGATGTGTCATTTTCCATTTCTCTTGCATAACATTGTTATGCATAACAAACATGTATGTTATGCAAACATAACATGTTTCCATGTCACTATGCTGTTGTCATAATTATCATTTTTAATGTCCTCATAATATTCTATCATATCGATGTGCCACAATTACCTTCAATATTACCTTGCTATTGAGTAATTAGGTTGTCTCCAGTTATTTGCTATTATAGATAACAAGCATCTTTAATCCTTTTCTAAAAAATAGCATAAATGCAGATTATCCCACAAGGAATATCTTTGTTCCTATAGTTTCATTCTTTGGTTAATTTTTCTTAGGAAAAATTCTCTAGAGTTCAATTACTGGGCAAGAGGGAAAGTATGTTTCTATGCCTTTGCAGAAGTGTTAATAATTAAGCATTACTCCGTGCAGACCCCAGCAGGTACTTTGCATGCAACATCTCGTATAATGTTCACAACAAACTTGGAAGACAGGTAAAGTCACCCTTACTTGACAGATGTGGGGGAGGGGGAGTAATTGTCCCGTAGTCATGATCTGTACGCGGAAGAGGGACCTACGTGGAGGTTCACAAGGGCTGGTGTCCGTGCGCTTAACTCAGTTTCCCGCCAGCCTCCGCTTCTAAGAACCACTCCCTCATCTTCCCTCATGAGCCAGTGGTGGAGTTTTTTCAAAAGTCTGAAGTTGAGCAGCGAGGCAGAGCATCTGCCTCGTAATTTTTTCTAACCATGTGTTAACCAGCCCAGACATCTGTGGGTGAACCAGGGCAAGGGTTATAGAGCTGATCTATAAGTGGACATTGTAAACAGTCAACAGATGGCAGTCATTCATCGTCGTCGTCACCCCTGTGTCACTGACATGCTGCGAGATTCAGGCTCAGGCTCTTCTACA
The DNA here is from genome assembly GCF_022837055.1 of Prionailurus viverrinus. Lineage (NCBI taxonomy): Eukaryota > Metazoa > Chordata > Mammalia > Carnivora > Felidae > Prionailurus > Prionailurus viverrinus. The sequence goes on from NC_062563.1 coordinate 6,795,647, forward strand.
CAGATTCCCGTTTCTTACTTGGGTCTTTCACTGAACATTGTCAACCAGGTACTCTGGAAACAGGTTTGAAGGACTTATCAAAGCGTCGCACATTTGCCAAGACTGTTTGTCCCTGCGTCTGTCCCCCCACCTCTTCCTTCCTTCCTTCCTTCCTTCCTTCCTTCCTTCCTTCCTTTATTCTTTCTTTCTTTCTTTCTTTCTTTCTTTCTTTCTTTCTTTCCTCTCTTTTTTCTTTCTTTCTTTCTTTCTTTCTTTCTTTCTTTCTTTCTTTCTTTCTTTCTTTCTTAATGCTCCCTAGGATCCAACACTATCCTAAGTACTTTTATGTGTACTAAAATCTTACTTCTCCCAACAACCCTGTGAGATAGACACTGTTGTAACCCCATTTTATGGATGAGGAAACAAGGGTTCAGAGCGATTAGATCTAGGCAGAGACGTATTTACCCTGAGGCTCCTGAAGCTCAGGCATCAAGGCTCCTCTCTTGCATGGGCCACTGTGTTTCTATGAGTTTGTGGAATGTTCTAGGGAGAAGGGGAAGTCGTGGTGCAATCAGGAAGTATTTCTGTGCTGCAGTCCTGATATTGCTGAAGAGATCTTAGAAGAAAGGGTTGTGACTCTCTAAGTCTCCAGCAAATCATTGTGATTATTTTTCTCAAGCAACATTAAATACTCCAATTTTGTATTGGCAGTAATGTCTTCTTTTTGATAAAAAGAGTCCCCAGCCGAATATATTTCCCACAAAATTTGTCTCCTCTCTGGGAGTCTGGTTTTAACTAATTGGTGTGTCCGGTCTCATTTGCCTCTGCTGTAAAATAGGGATAAAAATCAGACCTATGTCACGGATTGCCATAAGCATGAAATAAGATGGTACCTGGAAAGTATGGAGGAGAGAGTAGGCGTTCAAGGAATGGTCATTTTCACTATTTGTTCACCGTGTTGTGAGACAGCTTCCTCGCATCTGGCCAAGCTTGGCCGAGTAGTACTAGGAAGATCTTCCAGCAATTCGGGACATGATCATTTTTAGCTAAGAAAACAAAAAGTGCTTTAATTAGTTAATTAACTAATTAACTAGTTAATTAATATATTCAGCCATTGATCCACTCCGTATTTATTGAGCATCTTATATACTGGACGCTCTGCTGTGTCCTGAGGCTACGGTAGGAAAGCAAAGCGTCTTGCACAAACGACACCAAGACGCTCTGTTTTGGGGAAGTGTTGCCAGCTCTGACTCCTTTGGCCAAATGCATAGTGATCTGTTGCTGGGGTCGGGTGTGGGGACTCCGGACAGCCCTAGGTGACTCACTTCCGGGCCATTTAGGGCCAGGGGACGCTTTGAGTTATTCAGAATATCTCTAATTGACCCTGAAGTTCTCTTTTGACCAGATTCAGGAAACCTCCTGCCCCACCAAGGAAACACGCGGGTGGCACAGTGCCGGCAGGAAGTGTGTTCAGTGTTAACTCTTCGAGGGTAAAAGCTGCGACTAAGCTAGTGTGGGAGAGCCCAATCCTATTTCTCTCGCCCTGTTGGAAGAAATTCTCTTGGGGTGCCTGGGTGGCTCAGTCGATTGAGCGTCCGACTTCGGCTCAGGTCACGATCTCACAGTCTGTGAGTTTGAGCCCCGCGTGGGGCTCTGTGCTGACCGCTCGGAGCCTGGAGCCTGCTTCGGATTCTGTGTCTCCCTCTCTCTCTGCTCCTCCCCCATTCACACTCTGTCTTTCAAAAATAAATAAACAATAAAAAAAAAAATTAAAAAAAAAAAAAAAAGAAAATGTTCTTGGAAACACGGCCCTGTTAAAATGTCTGGCCCCTGACAGAAGGCATTGAGTCTAATGGTCGTGCTGGCGGGGGGCAGTCTTGCCCCAGCTCGTCAGGTTTTTCAGTAGAGATTTCTGAAGAGGCCATTTTATTTTGTTGTTTATGTTAATAGCATAAGGGTCTAAAATTCTGAACAGGACATACCTCGTGCTTCAAAAATCTATAAGCTTGAGGGGCGCCTGGGTGGCTCAGTCGGTTAAGCGGCCGACTTCGGCTCAGGTCATGACCTCACGGTTCGTGGGTTCGAGCCCCGCGTCGGGCTCTGTGCTGACAGCTCAGAGCCTGGAGCCTGTTTCATATTCTGTGTCTCCCTCTCTCTCTCTGACCCACCCCTGTTCATGCTCTGTCTCTCTCTGTCTCAAAAATCAATAAACGTTAAATTTTTTTTTAATCTATAAGCTTGAAAATATCTACCTCAGTAAAACAGTAAAATGCGGGGTTTTGTTTTTCCCATTCTTAGGGACAATTTGGGAACAGTGTGACGGGGAGTCCCAAGGGCTCTTTGGCCGGATTTCAGCTTTTGTCTGTGAGTAGAGAGGCCCAGGCAGGCAATGCTGTTTTCCAATGGCCTCTGGTTCCTGGGGCCTGGCACTTTAAGTGTACCATTAACTTGTGTGTTTGTTACACAGCTTCCTTGAAGTGGACTTTTGACGTGACGTAGGTGATCGTCCTGTGATGCTGTTCTCACCTAACATGAATCGGAGAGGTGAATCGGAGAGGTGCCCCCACAGAGGCTGAGGGTCCCTCTTTGGCCAGTACTTTGAGGAATCTAGGGAACACAGAATGTGAAGAAAGCATATAACCACATGTGAGACTTTTCTAGGGTGAGGTGAAAAGTCATTAAAAAAAACAAAACAACAGCCTCCAGAACTCCCCAGGCTAGAGGCTATGGGCCAGATCTGACATTTGCATCCATGTGGCCTTACGTATGTCCCGAGTCTCTGTTTCTCCTTTGTACGGAGTTGTGTCAATGATCAGATTAGACAGAACTTGCAGCAGTGGGGGACACAGAGGAAGCCTTCAAAGATTCACTATTGAGTGAATAAATGATTAAAAAAAAGTGAAAGAAATAAGGAGTGAATGCAAGAATGACATGATCCCTGGGTCCCTTTCACCAAATGGTATTGAAGAGACTGGAACGAGATTATATTTAGTAACTCATGCATCAGTATTGGCTACAAAATCGTGGGGCCCAGTACAAAATGAAAATGTGGATGTGGAACCCGTGTTCAAAAATTATTAAGAATTTCCAGATGACCACCGGTGAGCATTGAGCCAAGCACGGGGCCCTTGTGAACGCGGGGGTCCTAATATGCACTGCGCCCTGGGTCATGTGTGGGCCACATGCCCGTGAAGAAGCCAGGCCTGCTTACTTTTCCTGCACTTCTATTCATTGGTTCATCCACTCTGTGGATGCTTCCTACACTCCTTTGTAATCTGTATAAAGACCCCCTCCAAAGCAACAGGTATAATTAAAATATTTGAAATGCCTGGTTCTCCGTTTTCATTTTAGATCTCTTCGCCCCCAAAAAGTTGTTGTTTTTTTTTAAATCTCCGTCGATGACATGGTTGGAAGAGAAAAAAAAATCCACAGTGTTATGAATTCCTGTGCTTTTCATCTTCCCCGTATTATATAGTTTGGAAATCATTTCTGGTTTTCTTACTAAGTAGTGCATTACATGCCTCGCAGAGGAGGTAACGGCAGCCTGTGTTTATGGAAGGTGTATCACGCTTATTATAAGTTTCATTAGTCCACAGCCCCTGAACTAAGAGAGCCAAGGATAGCTAATGACACGAAGTTAAATCGGGACAGACGCTAACTCTCGGTTCCCCTAATGATCGTTTTCCCAGTGTGAGTCGCTACCGTTTTAGAAAGAACAAGGGCATTATTTTTTCCTGCTTTTCCAGTAGCCCGATCGGTAGCAAGATTATTTCAGCTGGTGAAGGCTGGTGCTAATGAGGCCAAGGTCATGGGCTTGATCCCTATCTGGGGCAGTTAGTTAACCTCAACAGAGAACCCACACTACACCTTCCACCCCGGGCTGCGGGTTCACAGTTCCCGACACGGGGGACATGTTGGGCGTGTAGATGAAGTAAGGAACGCGTCGTGCCCTTGCAGGGAGAGCAGACGTGTGGTTATATGCCTCGGCCCTTTCTCTACTGAGCCTTTGGCAGGCATCACTGACTGATTTGGCAGTCCTTCCTCCTGAGTTCAGACAGACCCTCAGAATCCTGCTCCACACGGCGTTCTAGATCAGGGGTCAGCAAATTATGCCCCATGGGGCAAAATCCGGCCCATCGTCTATTTTTATATGGACAAGGTTTTATTGGAACACAGCCCCGTTCATTAGGCTGCATATTGTCTACAGCTGCTTTTGTGCTTCAAAGGCGAGGTTGAGTGGTTGTGACAGACTGTGTGGCCCACAAAGGCAAAATGCATACCGTTCAGGTGTTCACAGAACGAGTTTGCTGACCCCTGGTCTAGGTGATCACGGAATCAAGGAGAGTTGGCACAACCTATTTGTTATCCCTGGATTTGGGAGTGGTTACTCACATTACAAACCGATTCTTCTTCTTTAGTTTTTTTAAGTTTATTTTTATTTTTGAGAGAGAGAGAGAGAGCAAGTGGTGGAGGGGCAGAGACAGAGAGAGAGAGAGAGAGAGAGAGAGAGAGAGAGAGAGAGAGAATCCAAAGCAGGCTCCACACTATCAGCACAGAGCCTGATGTGGGGCTGAACCATGAACCAGGACATCACGATTGGAGCTGAAATCAAGAGTCAGACACTATGGGGTGTCTGGGTGGCTCAGACGGTTAAGCCTCCGACCTTGGCTCTGGTCATGATTTCATGGTTCGTGAGTTTGAGCCTCGGGTCTGGCTCTGTGCTGACAGCTCAGAGCCTGGAGCCCTCTTCAGATTCTGTGTCTCTCTCTCTGCCCCTCCCCACTCACACTGTTCTCTCTCTCTCTCTCAAAAATAAACATTAAACAAAAAGCCGTGATTTCTAAAAGATATGAAAGGTCTTTGAATTTTGCTGTGAGTTGTACTAATGGTTCACTTGTTCACTGATAATTTGATTAAGGAAGGGGAATGTCTATTGAAGACAATATGGTAGCCTGTGTCCTACTGAAGAAAAATTACTTTCTCCATTCTGTGTGAGAAGGACAGCGACTCTGATTTATAGCATTCTTCTTGGGTTCCTTTCCGATGCTCCTCATGAAGCCTACAGCTCTGTGTGCTGGGCATTCGCCATTCGTGCTGTCTTCACTGTACCTTCCAGAAGTCTTATCGTTGGATCTAACATCGAGTACCTGTATGATTTCTAGTTCCTTGAAACGGCCTCAGAGGGGTTGGTTTAGTTGCCTAAGACACAGAGGAGAAATCATTTACAAAATTCAGGGTCATTTTTTTTTCTGAAGAAAAGAGGTCCATCTAATGGGGGGCTCTGCGTTTTGATTTTCAGACAGGTGAGAAGCGGGCCGGGTCGCAAGCAGTAAAACGCCAGGGACGGGACGGGAGTCTGGAAAAGTAAGAAAGTTGCTCTCCTTGTCTGTCTCTGGGTAGCCATTTGTTCTTGACCTTGATGGAAGATTTCATTGCCCCCAAACTCTTTTTAATAGACACGATTTTCTTTGGCTATGAAGAAAGCGTTTTCTTTTCTTCTGCTGATAGTATCCTGCATTTCCTTTGAGGAAACAGCCCTTCCTCCATTAAAAGGAGCTGTGTTCTTTCGTCCAAGGGTGGATCCGGTGAAGCAGAACTGGCCAATCAGGGGCTCAAGATCCTCTGGCCATAGTGATTGGTCCAGGAGAGACCCATGATCCACATTGGACTGTTCAGAGGGTCTCATAGGACTTGTGAGGGAACTACCAGCAATGGAATCTATTTCCTACTGTCCTTTGCCTGGAGTGATGTAAGTCTGGAGCCTCTGGGGACTGCAGTATGTACCCAAGGATGAAACAAGTGCAGTAGAAGGCTGAGCCGAAAGGGAGAGAGACACCGTCTCCTGATGACATGACGTGGGTCCCTGACACAGCCAGAGCCTTCCTTGGGTTCTTCAGTTACGCAATAAACTGTCTTTTTTCCTTGAGCAAGTAGACTGGGGTTTTCACCCCTGACAATTAATAGCAGTGCTGAGTTCTTAAGCGAAGAGGGCTAACTTGGTAGAAGTCATGGTCCTGGAAAGTCATTCCAGGGCCATTCACCTTCGGCTTGCCCTCTCTGCTGGGTTTCCAGAGAATTTTTGTTAAGTTCATCAGTCCTTCGGTGTCCCTTGTGAAGAGATCAAACTGAAAAAGAGGTGGAAATCTAATACAGTAATCAACACTATATAGTATTTTAACTTGCTGGCAATTTTCTGTGGATCATTAAATTCCCCAAATATGAAACTTCTTCATTGATATGTGGATCATGTAAAATAGCCTTGAATACAATTACTATTTCCATGGTACCCAGGTCCCTGAGGCCCCAAGCAGAATTTGTGCTGGTCATAATAATTTTTCTGTTTCTACCTTTGGCTTAACTCTTTAGCATTGGGTGGTCTACTGCATTTAACTAAATGATTTCTATGAAACCGTGTGTATGCGCATGCAAACACCCAAATACTTTGTGTTCCCCCCCTTTTTTTTTTGGTTCCATTTCAGACTGACTTGGTGGCAGTCAGAAAGGGTTCTGTCACCAAGAGCTGTCAGCACCAGATCTGCACTGATACTCCACTAGCTTGCTCAAGGAGGTACCTCATTTACAGAAATCACCTCTGTTTAGGGTCTTGGAGAAACCTGAAAAGATAGATGATAAAGACGAATTGCCTTTTTCTTTTGAGAGAGAGAGAGAGAGAGAGAGAGAGAGAGAGCGAGCGAGGGGCAGAAAGAGAGAAAGGGAGAGAATCTTAAGCAGACTCCACACTCAGTGTGGAGCCCAACTCCGGGCTCGATCCCACACCCTGGGATCCTGACCTGAGCAGAAACCAAGAGTCAGACGCTCAACTGACTGCTCCACCCAGGCACCCCAAGGTGAGTCACTTTTGTACTGATTTAGGAAATTTTGTCCTCTTCCGGCACTCAGTGGGCCATAGGGAAGGTGGGTGGAACCACACCCAGCATCGGTCACATAAGCTGTACTTTTCTAGACCAGGAGTTACAGCGCTCATAAAAGCAACAGCAGCAGCAACACCAACAACAACACAACCCTGTCCTCCAGCACAAGCCTGCATCCTCTACCATCGTATGTCCCCTTCGCGCACACCACGGTCACATCCGTATTATGTGATCGGAAGCAGCCGTCAGTGGAAGGCGGGATAAATCCTCTTACCGGTGCGTCTCTGACAGTGTGATGCTGCGGCTCCATCCAATCCTCTTACGATTTCCTGGTGTCTCGTGAGATCCTGTCCATAAGCACCATGGCCGCTTTCTGGTGGTTTCATCTGCCTAGCATTTGTTTTCTCTTGTTTTGACAACAGCATTTTTGTAGACTTCCTCTTCCCACGCCCAATCCGCACAGTCACTGGATGACCCAGCCCTGCTCGTTAGGGGCGGTCACATGCTCAAGTCCTGGCCAGTCAGCATATTTCATTCCCTTGGCCATGGTGATCCGTTCAAGGAGAGACCCAAGGTCACGTTCCACATTAGTCCATTGGAGTAAGTCCAGATGTCTCCGGAAACCACTGGGAAGGAAAACACACACTGTGATAGCAACATAAGCGCAGAGTTCCTGTGTGTCATTTTGCCATCATCAGAAGACCCGTGACAACTAAGCCAATGCAAAGGAAAGCCGAACTGACAGATGGAGAAACTAGGTCTTTGTGACATTGTTTGTGCCCCTGGGTCCAGCTGTTCCTGAAGCCAGCCCATCACCATAGATTCCTCAGGTAGGCGAGTCAATAAATAGCTTTTTTTTTGTTTTTTTCTTAAACTAGTCTGAATTGAATTTCTGTCACTTGTGGCAAAAAGAGCCCTGAGTTATACAAACAATCAGAGAACCGAGCTTTATTTGCTAGGGTCTCTCACCTGTGTGCAGCATCAGTAAGTCAGGGAACGAAATACTCAGGATTACGTAGGCAGGAACTAGAGGAAATGTGAAAAGCAATTTAACACAAAAGGAGTGGAATAATTCCATGAAGCTGGCTCCATTTAATAGGTAAGGGGATGCCGGCAGAGTGCTGTGAATTGCTTACTTCCAGAGCAACTAGGATTCTATAGAATAAGTGGGGAGCTGGGCATCTACCCAGATTCTTCCCAAAGACACCCGAATGCAGGGACTTTCATTGCCAATCTGTGTAAGTGGATGCTTCACTGGGGGGCTTTCCGATTCTTTCAGAGTAACTGAATGGTTTTGTTGATTGGAAATACATCTCAATTTGTACTCAACTAGCCTCACACGGGGGGCCAGGGTGGGGCCTCCTCTAAGGTCGGGAGTCCACCTTGCTCCGCTTGGCACCAGCTGTATACTCAAGACCCTTCATCAGTGTTTAAGAGCAAGAGCTTGGGAGCTATAAGAACCAAATTCCAGTCCCCCTTCTGTTACTCATGGGCCATAAAACCCTGGGTACGTTACTTAGAGACTCTGAGCCTCAGTTTCCCTCTCTGCAAAATGCAGATGGTATTAAGCGCCTGCTTTGTGGATCCTGGTGATAATGAAATGAAATGATTTACCCTTTCGGTCATAAGCATGATGCGTGGAAAGTTCTCAAGCTGTGACTGGCACCGAAGAATGCTTAATAAACGAACAGAAGAACTTTATCTGATGGACTTGGGGATCTCATTTATATCCTCATTTCGAACATCTTCTCCCATTTTGCCTCCGTCTTTTTAGATAATAATAATTATCGATATGAACCTAATAATATGCATCATTATGGGGACGGCTTGTATTTATTGAATTCCTGCGCTTTCCCAGACACGGCACAATAATTGTAGCTTCTGTCTTGTCAGGTAAATTCGATCAGTGAGGAGGTGGAGGCTCAGAGAGGCAGGAGGTTCGCTCAAGGTCGTGCAAGCAGCGTCGGCAGCGATGGGGTTCAAACCCCCACCTGTCTGATTTCAGAGCCTGTCATTTCCCACGATGTGAGCTTTGTATTCAAAATGTGACCCATCACCTCGGAGATTATTAGGGACATAAAATCGCTCCATCCCAGACCTACTGAATTAGAATTTGCATTTTAACAAGCCCCCCCCCCTTCCCTGCACACATTAATTTTGTGAAGCGCTTTGCTACCTGACCTTTCAATTCTGTGTCAAAATGCCTACAAACTGTGGAGTCTTTTAGTTTTCTTTTTCACCATGACATGGGAGTTTGTTGCCAAGTTCCAGTTACTTTCTAAATGGCGACAGGACTGCGCTTAAAAACACATTTAAAGACGTGGCTATGATGGTTCATCCTCTGTGGCCAACAGGTCTTGATCCCCAAAAGGCTTCTCTTCTAATTCTTGTCACAAATGAGCTGAGTTACTCTGGCAGAGGTGCGTGGCCATTCCTATCCGGTTGATGGAAGTGGATTGAAAAGCGAGAGTTTTGACTGTTTTGTGGCCGGTCCCGCTCCAACACATAGACAAGGTTTATGGGTCAGAATTCTTGACAGGTTCAGAATTACTTTAATAATGTGAAAATTGAGGCTATTGATTGAATCTAAATTCCCCACAAATTTAAAAACTTGTTGTTCTTGAAACTCCACGCCAATTGGAAATGCTCAGACAAAGGGGGGGAAAACCCACCGTGATTTATGAGAACTGTTTCTCTTCCCTTAGTCTCCTATTATTTTTTACTGTTGGAAGTCTTAAAGAGCATTCATGGCTTAAAGGCTCCTTGCGCAGTCTGTCCCTCGAGCTTCCTAGATGAAAAAAGGAAAAAGATAAATAAAAAGTCACCATGAAGCGTTGCATCTTAACAAGATGCTTCCGTCTGTGAAGGACCAAGAGGAGGCAGGGGGTTAGGAGCGAATATCCAGGGTTTGATGCCTCACTCCCCTTCTGCCGACTGGGCAAATGTGGACACATGATTTATCCTTTCCTTGCCTCTGTCTCTTTAAAATTAAAATAGGAGGGGCGCCTGGGTGGCTCAGTCGGTTGGGCATCCCACTTCAGCTCAGGTCATGATCTCATGGTCCGTGGGTTCAAGCCCCACATCGGGCTCTGTGCTGACTGCTTGGAGCCTGGAGCCTGCTTCGGATTCTGTGTCTCCCTCTCTCTCTGCCCCTCCCCAGCTTGGGCTCTCTCTCTCTCTCTCTCTCTCTCTCTCTCTCTCTCTCTCTCAAAAATAGATACACATTGGGGCGCCTGGGTGGCGCAGTCGGTTAAGCGTCCGACTTCAGCCAGGTCACGATCTCGCGGTCCGTGAGTTCGAGCCCCGCGTCGGGCTCTGGGTTGATGGCTCAGAGCCTGGAGCCTGTTTCCGATTCTGTGACTCCCTCTCTCTCTGCCCCTCCCCCGTTCATGCTCTGTCTCTCTCTGTCCCAAAAATAAATAAACGTTGAAAAAAAAAATTAAAAAAAAAAAAAATAGATACACATTAAAATGGGGGGGAGGGCACCTGAGTGGCTCAGTCAGTTAAGCATCCGGCTCTTGGTTTCGGCTCAGGTCCTGATTTCACGGTTTGTGGGATTGAGCCTCATATCGGGCTCTGTGCTGACAGTGTGGAGCTTGCTTGGGATTCCCTCTCTCTTCCCCTCTCTCTCCCTTGCTCCTTCCCTTGCTCTCTCTCAAAATAAATAACTAAACTTTAAAAAAAATTTTTTTAAACGAAAATGAGCATAATAATGGCACCTGTCTCTCAGCGTTGATGGGAACGTCACAAGACTTTATGAAACGTGTAAACATTTAGAGACGCACCAGATAAGTAGGAACTCTCAGGACTCACCTAACTAACACTGATTCGCTGTGCATCAGGCCTCTGGGTCTGTCTGCTCAACTCTCTGCCTGTGTTTATGAGTTCCTAAAGGATGACTCCAAGGGGGCAGAAAACCAGTAGCGGCCCCAGAAGCAGCAGTGTGGTTACAGAACGGCTACGAACACGTGAGGCCAGAGTGCCAGGATTCAGATTCTGCCACCGCCGTGTACCACGTTTTTCCAACTTTTGGGCCTCAACATCTTCATCTGTGTGGGGGAATAACAGCACTTACAGGATAGGCCTGCTGTAAGGATGGCTTGCAAACACCCATAGAGCACGTGTGACCCTGCCTTGCACGTAGCACAGACCCATTAAATGCCAGCCAGCGCCCTGATTGCTGTTTTGGGTATTAATTACACCCCTTTGTGAAATTTTGATTACAGCCAGATTCATGCTCCTTACCCCCATCAATTCTCATTGAATGCAAAGTCAACACAAGTGCCAAAAAAATTTACTGGCAAGGACATAAAGATGATAAATGAAAACCAGGCTTAGGGAACATATCGCATTTTAATATTTTTGTGGATTAGTTTTTAGTTAACGTTGGGGTGGAAAGTGGTGCAGATAGCAATGAAAGAAGAAGCAGAAAATAATAAATGTCCACCAATCAAAAAGAATGCAGTAAAGGGTTCCACAAGGGTGGTGATGCTGTTCACACGCCTTCATTCTGGCATCTTCTATTAGCCACTTAAACCGTATCAACTGGTAAATGGGAAGATGTCACTTCCAAACACAAAACGAGTGGAGGAAAAAACCCCCAATAGCTACAAAATTAAGTCATCTGAAGCCAGTTAACCAGTGTCTTAAACTCTAAAATTTTAGGAAATAGTCGAACTCAAGACGTATCGCATAATGTAACATACTGGCAGGTAGTGCTAAGTGCTGTAACTAAATACAAAACAGGGCAGAGGAATAGGAAATGGCCAGGGGAGAAAGCAGTTTGGATAGAGTGGTCAGGAATGGCCTCCATGAAGAAATCATAGAGAAGTGGATGAAGAGGTAAGTGTATAGACCACTGGGGGGAGGATAGCCTTCTGGGCATGAGAACAAGTGCAAAGGCCCTGAGGTAGGATGAAGCTTGGAGCGCCTAGCAGACATTCAAGAGGTCAGGTTAGCAGCAGCAGACAGAGCGAAGGAGTGAGTGTGGACAGTGGAAAGAATGAGTTTGGCAGTGGGACAAGCCTTCTTGGCTGCTCAGTAAGTGGGGCAAGTTACAGAATTCCTCAAAACCTCTGTCTTTTCATCAGCCAAATGGGGACAATGTCACCAGCATTAATTCTCACAATCAGTCGGCACGACCATTTGTGGAACACGCCTGGTAAAGTTCCTGCAGGTAGCCGGTGCCTAAAAAAAATGATAGCGGAGAAACAAAACAAAATTGATAAACCACAGATTTAGCATTTAGGTATTTAGGTCGAATAGCCAAATCAATTTCATCATTCAGTCCCTTTGTGTCTGTTCCATATTTACCGTGTGCAGAGTGCATGTCACAAACGTAGGCTCATGGACGCCGTCGTCCTCCAGAAGCGTTCTGTCCAGTGGGGGTGATGGAGGGACGGGGGGCTTGCCCAGGAAATCACGATGGAGTCCCACAGGCAAATCTTGCAGATACTGCTGTCGTCAAAGGCAGCTGAAGTTAGGTCCTCACGGGATTTGCATTGATGGTTCGTTTGATGATTTGATAAATGGCACTTTCCTTTTCCTACCAGCAGGGTGGGGGAGGAGCAGCTACCAGGCCTTCCGGTTCCCAGGTTCATCCTGGAATCGGGTAAGAAAGGCAGAGGCATTGTACTACTCCCAGTGAATAAACAACGGGATGCGTGAGTGATACCCGGGGAGGGAGCCAGCAAAAGAGGTTCTGCACAGCAGTATTTAGTATTCAGGAATTTCATCCAGTGACCGGCTGCTGCTCTTGAAACACAGCACATGCTATTGAGGGTAGGAAATACATCCAATTCTTGAAAATAGCACTGCCCGGGAACACGCCAGAGATGAGAAATGTGCTTTGAAAGTAAACACTCTCAGAAGGTTGACGCACCGAAACCGTGTCACTTCCAAGTAAGTGCAGCTTCTCAGGACTGTACAGCTGTCTCAGGACTAAGATGGAACTGTGGGGCAATGTGGCTGCTTGTGAGCAAACATTCCAAAACTCACACTTGAAAGAAAGTTGTGCCCATAAAGATAGTCTTGAGAAAATGGAGTATCTACCCTCTGCCTCCCCCGTGGAGCGGTGACTGTGTTTGGAAAATAGATGGGCTCTCGGCTCACGGTGAATTAAACTGTCAGGTGTAAGTGCATTTTCTGAGAGGATGAGGCTGTAAGTTTTCTAAATCATTAAGGATACTTTTAAAATAGCAAGAATCACTAATTTAGAAGCCGAATATTGTCCATGGTGGAGTAATTTTTTTTTTTTCTTTGAAAGTGGATTCGATGTTTGGAAAGATCCGGAAGCCATTTAGGGGTCTGCTGACCTGCATGCCTGGTGGACACGCCCTCTCCCATGTGCAGACGGGGCTGTAGCCCTCCCAGCCGAGGTGCACCTTATCTCTGAAAAGGGGGAGCCCTATCCACCTGGTGGTTAAAGCTCAAAGCTGGAAACAGATGGATAGCGGTTTTAAGGCTTATGTAACCGGAAGACATTTCATCTCAAAAAGTGAGCACAGGTATCTTACTTTTGCAAATATTAACAACAATATGGCCATATGAACTTTCTGCTAGGACCCTCGCCGAAGCCTTGGGTGGGGTCCTAAGGAACCTGAAGTTTAAGCTCCCTTAAGACAGATCCACCTGTGCCGGGAGTTATCCTGGATTCTCTCTTCTCTACTTCCCCCATTCAACATCTCATTCTGCCTTTTTTATTTCAACAATACCTCTCAAGTGCATATACTTCTCTCTATAGCTCCTAGTGGGATTCCCCTCGTTCGAGTTCAGATGGTTTCTTGCCTGGCTGTCTGTAAGAGGTTCCTTCCTGGTGTCCACACACACATTGGCACATTGTTTATTGGTCCACAGAGCAGCCTGAGTGCCTGTTGGAAAATGTAAAACCAGGTTTGTCACTCCCCAGCTTAAAACACTGAAGTCATTCCCCCTCTGCATTTAAGAGATTCCCGGGGCGCCTGGGTGGCTCAGTCGGTTAAGTGTCTGACTTTGGCTCAGGTCAAGATCGGATGGTTCGTGAGTTTTGAGCCCCATGCTGGGCTGTGTGCCGACAGCTCAGAGCCTGGAGCCTGCTTCAGATTCTGTGTCTCCCTCTTTCTCTGCCCCTCCCCTGCTCACGCTCTGTCTCCCTCTCTCTCAAAAATAAACATTAAAAACAAACAAAAAAGAGATTCCCATTCACTGTGATCTAAATAGGAGCTTCCTCTATAATTATTCTCTACTACTGTGTCCTATTCATTTTCTTTTTTTTTTTTTAATGTTTAATTTTGAGAGTGAGTGAGCAGGGGAGAGGGGCAGAGAGAGACGGAGACAGAGGATCCGAAGCAGGCTCTGCGCTCTCAGCACAGAGCCTGATGTGGGGCTCGAACTCACGAACTTTGAGATCATGACCTGAACGGAAGTCAGACGCTTAACCGACTGAGCCACCCGGGTGCTCCTTACGTTCATTTTCCTTATAGCATTTGTCACCATGTAGAATGACAGTAGTTGCCCCCACCCCTGCCTCTTAGCTGTGGTTTTTCTTTCCATGGTTTCGGCTATGTGCAGTCAACCGCCATCTGGAAGCAGATGACCCTCCTTCTGATGACATGTCAGACACATCAATGGCGGCCTAACGCTCTGTCACAACACCTACATCGTTCACCTCCCTTCACCTCATCACGTAGGCTCCGTATCATCTCCCGGCATCAGAGGAGTGAGTGTAGGGCAATAAAATATTTTGAGAGAAAGAGATCACATTCACATGACTTGTGTTACCGTAGATTGTTGTAATTGTTCTAGTTTATTATTCGTTATTTTTGTTCATCCCTTACTGTGCCTAATTTATAAATTAAACTTTACCATATGTGTGTACAGGAAAAGACATAGCATGTGTAGGGTTTGGTATTATCTGCAGTTTTAGGCATCCAGTGGGGGTCTTGGAACATCTCCCCTGTGGATAAGAGAGGACTGCTATATATATTTATTTTATTCACTTGATACTTATTTCGTGTTTGTCTCTCTACTATGCTGTAAGCGCCGAGATGCTGGGGCCTTATCTGTTTTATTTGAATAAATACTCAGTGGAGCTTAGCTCTCCACACCTAGGAAGTGTTCAGTTAAATATTGAGTAAAGAAGGGATTTAACAAACTGCATGGGGCCATATTGGTCAGAAACAGGGGGTTCCTATAACACAATGAGAGGCTCGTCTGGGTGAAAGTTTGAACTGAAGGCGACCCCCCGAGTAAAGTTTCAAGCATGATCTGACAAATGGTTCTGCCATTTGGAGGAAGGGCACAGCCTACCCATGCGACTGCGTGGAAGAAGAAAATAATGCAACAGACATGCTAGTGGGGAGACGGGTTTTGGTGTGTGTTAAAAACCCATTTCCATGTCTCTGTGGAAATCCCAACATTCATCGTTTGATTAATTAAAACATTTTTTTTAACATTTATTTATTATTGAGAGACAGAGAGACAGAGCATGAGCAGGGGAGGGGCAGAGAGAGAAGGAGACACAGAATCCAAAGCAGGCTCCAGGCTCCCAGCTGTCAGCACAGAGCCCGATGTGGGGCTTGAACCCATGAACCACGAGATCATGACCTGAGCCAACGTTAGACACTCAACCGACTGAGCCACCCAGGCGCCCTTGTTTGATAAATTTTTTAAATGTTTTTTCACTTTTTGAGAGAGAGAGAGAGAGAGAAAGAGAGAGCACGCAAATGGGGAAGGGGCAGAGAGAGAGGGAGACACAGAATCTGAGCTGTCAACACAGAGCCTGGTGCAGGGCTCGAACTCACAAACTGCACTATCGTGACCTGAGCCGAAGTCGGACGCTTAACCGACTGAGCCACCCAGGTGCCCCTCGACACACATCGTTTGAGAAGGGATGTAAAACGGGAAACCTGAGATGGGACCCGTGTGGCGGAACAGAAGAGGGTCTATGAGGCCTGGCGAACGGCAGCTGCCATGAGGGTAGAACGCTGGCTGTGTGGTGGGCACTGTATTAGGTGCCCTTCCTGATCTTTCCACCACCCCTGGGAAATAAGAAGTAGTGTTTTCTCTGTTTTATAAATGAGGAAGTTGAGGCTCGGAGACCTTTAAGACTTGGTCTCAGGACCCAGCGCTTGGAAGGGGTGAAGCCAGAATGAGACCGGAAGTCCCCAAGGAGACTTCACTTCCTATAAAGACATTTGCATCAGTTAGGTTTCAGAATCTGAACAAATAAAAAGCATGGATTAGGTCAGTTCCTTTCGCTTTTTTGAAAAGCTCAGACAACTCTCTGTCTCTCTTCCTGGGGAGGATGTTACATGTGACCGATGAGCCTAATTCCTGAAGTCTGAAATTTTCCTGTTACCTTCTTGGCAACTTCTTCCTAAACAAAAATATCAGGCTCACCAAAATACTGCTGCTCTCTTATTTCCAGTGCTGTTAACAAGAAAAATTGCTGCTATTCTGAGTTTTCTTGTAATATTGTCAAGAACTGCTGCCTTCCTCTTCAATATATAATTTTCTCATTATAAACATCCTTTGCGTCTTCTCTTTCAGACGTTCTTTCTTCTGCTCTTGGAATGACACATCACCGATGCCAACGTAATGACGGCATAAGCAGGTTGTGTCATTGCTTCCAAAAAAGGACAAAAGAACGATAAACCAAAGCAGATATCTCCAGTTCTACATTGGCCCCTTTAACTTTGTCAGAGAACAGGGTCATCTTAAGGTTCTCCCAAGCGACCACGTCTGTGTTCATGCCATTGGTCCCAACGATTCTTGGGCTCTGACGCATCTCTTTTAATATTCTCTTAGATACCTGGTAGCATTATGATTTGGATATAGCTTGATTTCTTATTTGGCCACTTGAACGTAAAAACTCAAATGGCCACAAGAAAAAAAAGATAACAAATGGAAGATCTCTGATTATTCTGAAACTTTCCATTGCTAGAGTTCCCTTATCAAAAGAGAGTGAATGTATTATTTTTATTTGACTGGAATGAGTCTCATAGTCAAGGAAGCCTCACCTCAGTAGGCTGATTGTAGAAAAGGCATGTCAGGTCAGTTAGCGCCTCAAGAGGTTCTCTCAAGTCTTGTTTCTGTGTTTGATTTACTGAGGGCTGTGGCTAAATACTGTGTTTCAGGCCATGGGTTGTGTCTAAGGACATACCGTGAGTTCTGTAGTAACGCTGACCACAACCTTCTTAGTCATACTGAGAATTGCGTTTGTTCTCATTAAACATTGGTTGAGTCTGTTTATGTGGGTCTATTTCTGGGTAGTCTGTTCTGTTGCCTTGATCTATGTATCTGTTCTTTCACCAATACCACACTGTCTTGATTACTGTAGCTTTATAGTAAGTCTTGAAACTGGGTAGAGTTTCTTCCAAATTTGTTCTTCATCTTCAGTAGTGTGATGGTCTTACTTTGATCTTTCCATGTAAACTTTAGAATCACTTTGTTTTTATTTATAGAATAGCTTGCTGTGATATTGATTAGAATTACACTGAGTCTATAGATCAGATTGTAGAGAATTAACATCTTAAGAATACTGAATCTTCCAATCCATGAATATGGAATATGTCTCCATTTATGTAGCTTTTCCTTGATTTCTTTCATCAGAGTTTTTGTTCTTTACATATGGATCCTGCTTATATATGGTTACATTTATCCTCAAGTATTTCACTTACTTTGGGTACTTTTGTAAATGATATTGTTTCATAGTTTTAAATTCCAATTGCTGTTATATAAGACTGAAAGTGGCCATTGTCTATTAATCTGGTATCCTGAAATCTTTCTTTTTCTATACTTGCTTATTAGTTTCAGTGTCGTTTTTTTGTTTGTTTTGTCAATCCTTTCAGATTTTCTACATAGATAATCCTGTCATTTATGAATAAAGACAGTTTTATTTCTTTCTTTCCATCTATATACCGTTTATTTCCTTTTCTTGTCTTATTGCAAGGACTTGTAGTATGGTGTTGAATGGGAGTAGCAAGGGAGGACAAATTGCTTTATTCTCAGTCTTAGGGGGGAATATCTACTTTTTCATCATTAAGTATGATGTTAGCAGTGTATATATATATATATATATATATATATATATATATATATTATAGTTATGCTTTAATTTGATTGAGAAATCGAGAAATTTCCTCTCTATCCTTTCTTTGCTGAGAGTTTTTATCGTGAATGGGTGTTGGACTTTGTCAAGTGCTTTATCTATATCAGTTGATATGATTATGTGAGTTTTCTTCTTTAGCTTACTGATGTAGTGAATTACACTGATTGATTTTCAAATATTAACCAGACTTCTGTATCTGGAATAAATCTCACTCAGTTGTGGCATTCTTTTTATATTTGCATTTGATTTGCTAATATTTGTTGAGGATTTTTGCATCTCTGTGCATGAGAGATGTTGGTCTGTAGTTTTCCTTTCCTATAATTTCTTCACCTAGTTTTTGTATTAGGGAAATTCTGTTTTCATGGAATGAGTTAGTGTTCTTTCTGCTTCTCTTTTCTTGAGTAGATTGTGGAAGCTTGGTGTCATTTCTTTCTTCAGTCTTTGGTACAATTCACCAGTGAAACCATCTGGGCTTGGTGCTTTCTTTCTTGGAAGGTTATTACTTTTTGATTCAGTTAATAGATGTAGGTGTATCCAGTTTATGAATGTCTCCTTCTGAAGTTTATGGTTTCTACCTTTCAAGGATTTGGTCCATTTTATCTATGTTAGCAAATTGGTGGGCAACTAGTTGTTCATAATAGGAAATCATATTTTTACTAGATTTAACTTTATGTTGATGTTCAAACACATTTTCTAGTATACATGCATACCTTTTGTTTTTAAATTTTTAGTCCAATTAGTCATCATGAAAAGGAAGAGAACTTGAAGAATAAATGCTGATCTAGTAGTGGAGGTGAAAGAAACTACTGAGCAAAGAATTCAAAGTCCAAAGTGATGTGAGCTTGCTAAAGGGACTCTCTATGAGGATAAAATGCTGTATTTGGAAATTAGTCTGTTTTTGCCCATAACCTTCTCTGACTCTGTTCTCAATTAGGATAGAAGAGTTTCCCTTCATTTAGAATTTTTTTAACTGTTTTTTTTTTTTTTTTTAATTTGTTTTTGAGACAGAGAGGATGAGCAGGGGAGGGGCAGAGAGAGAGGGAGACACAGAATCCGAAGCAGGCTCCAGGCTCCAAGCCATCAGCACAGAGCCCAACGTGGGGCTTGAACGCAGGAACTGTGAGATCATGACCTGAGCTGAAGTCCGACGCTTAACTGACTGAGCCACCAAGTGCCCCGAAGAGTTTCCCTTCATTTAGAATATTTTTTAAAGTGCCTGTGCCCTGTTAGTAACCTAGTTGTTCTACAAGCTGTAAATTTAGATTAGGTTAGCTACTGTTCTGTACTAATACGGAATACCAATGAAATATGCAAATAAAGCCAAGTGCAAAAGCAGTGCATTTATTTTCAAATCCATCCAGCTTTTGTTTTTGACATCTTTGTAGCTGCACTTTGAACTCTGTCTTCCCATCTTACATAACCATTTGTGAAGTTTTTATTTTGGCATGAAATAATTGATAGAATTATCTACTCACCAAGAAATAGCTTAGGCCAGAGAGAATTTGGCTTATATTGTCAAGGCACTTATTCCCCAGTTCTGAGCACACCGTCATCTCCCCTTCATCCATGCCCATCCCCACTCATGGATCTACAAAGAAAGTGTTACTTTAGGCATGAGGGAGTTTATAAATAATATCAAGAAGAAATAATAGCTAGTATCTCTTGAATATGTTCCAGACGTTGTGATGTGCACTTTATGTGTTGCCTCATTTAGTACTTACAACATTGAGGTAGGGTTTATATTATTATCTATTTTATACCTGAGAAAATAAGGAGCAGGCAGGGTAATTAAATTATTTACAGTCACACAGTTAGCAAGTGGTTAAATAGGAGATAGGCTTTATAGCTGTGATAGATGATAAGAATGACTCTACAAAAATTCTCCTTTCTGTATTCATGCCCCTTGAATTGTGACTTTCCAGTCTAAATAAGGGCTCGCTTTGTCCCTTGTTTTGGCTAGTGGAATGTGATGGACGTGACTCTATGCCAGTTCAAGTTTAGGTTTCAGGAGGTATAAATACTTCCAACCCAGTCCCTTGGATCCATGCCTCTGCCATGAGAATAAGCCCAGGCTAGCCTCCTAGAAGATAAATATCAATATAGAAGAGTCCAGTGGTTCCAGTGGAGGTCATCCTTGACTAGAAATGTGTGAGAGAGCCCAACCAAGCAGCACCACCCACTTGATGTTCAGCTGACCTTAGAAGTATGAGTAAGCATGGCAGAGACCAGACAAACTTCTCAGCTGACCCTTAGATGCATGAGCAATAATAAATACTTGTTCTGTTAAGCTGAGGTTTGGAGTGGTTTGTTACACAGCAATAGCTAACTGATACAACAATACGAATACCAATAATAATAGTGTTATCAATTAATGGGGACTAAAGGTAAAACAGATCTTGTTGTTTAAGATAATTTCATAAATCATCACAGGTAGATGGTCTTATAGTGACCATATCTCTGATTTGTGCTCTAAAAAATTTTTTGAGAATACACAAATCTTGTTTTTTTTTTTTTTAAGTTTATTTTGTTCATTTTGAGAGAGAGAGAGCAGAGGAGGGGGAGAGAGGGAAAGAGAGAGAATCCCAAGCAGGCTCTGAATTGTCAATACAGAGCCTGATGTGGGGCTCGAACTCACGAACCACGAGATCATGACCTGAGCTGAAATCAAGAGTTGGGCATGTAACCAACTGCACCACCCGTGTGCCCCTCAAATCTTGCATTATATGGTCTTTAGGAAATAAATTGTATGTTATTAGAGCCATGTTTTTGATGAAATAAAGCCCTTAAGTTACTTGAGTTAATTCTGAGGTTGTCTTAATATTTAGTCAGACTCTTGGTTTCATGTGCCCTTTTCAGTTCCTATCTCATGTTATACCGAACTAAAACTAAAAGGACCCTTTAAAAGAACAACGAATGTACTGTGCTCATATTTGAACTGCATTCCCAAACCATGAAGTTTGAATTCCTACTATTTCATCCAAATTACTTACAGCCAATAGGTATAAAATTCTACAGACACTCATAGAATGTTTAGTGGCAAGGAATAGAAACCCAATGAGGTTAGTCTGTGAAAAAAAAATGAGTATTTTAAAGGCAGGGGATACTTGGCAGAAGCCAATTCTAGTCAAGAACTCAGAAAACAGGCAGTGTGTCTGTCTCTCTGATTCTCTCTCTCCCTTGAGTACGTGGGCTTCTACATTTGCCATGCTCTGCCCAGTTCTTCTGTCTGTGCCAACTTCCTTTAGGCATTTCAAACAGATCCTGTAGTGGCTGAGGTGGTTTGTCACCAAGGTCCCCCTTTCAAGACTGAACCATTCTCTTCTTTAGTAACTGGAAGTGTTGGTGGTGGATGGCTCTCAGTTGAGTTGCTCTCTGGGTTTCCTTTAGCTGAAGAGAGCTTCTTTGTCCCGGGGGGAAGCCTGTATCCAATGACTGTTGTCAAGGAGGGATAAAGGCTTGGCTCCCTTTTCTCAAGATGGGAAACTGAATGGGCATCATAATTTCAGAGCTTCCAGCCGTGAGTAGGGCCCAGAGCAGAAAAAGGCGCTGCAGAGATCCAGACTTCAGTGTAGTTGTCCCACTGTTTGGGTCAGATGATCTGACAGCCCATATGGCAATGGAAGTATTTGCTGTGAGGAAGGATGCAAAATGGAGTTTATGGAAAACTCCAGTAGGAAAATAATAATGCAGGGCCCTAGGTTTCTGGAGGACAGCCAGGCTATCTTCAGCAGAGCATTATTAACCATTTAAAAAATAGCTCCTGGCATGCTACTGACCTTGGTAGAGATGAGGTTCCTGATCCTGGGATATGAAGGGACCATGTGGCCAAAGCTACCCATAATGATCTAAGATCTATAAAGCTCAGCAGAAATGCACTGTAAGATTATGCATCGAATATCTGGGATTGGGGAGGAGCAAGGCCAGAGGCAAAGCAAGTAAACTCCATGAGCAGGTGGCCCAGTCCCCCGTGTCATTCGCCAGGGTTATACCGTTGCGCATCCATCAGCTCACACCTGTGGCTACTTGGAGGTTCTCCTATGACCAGCTGATAAAGAACAAAAGGGAACAGATTTGTTTCATGGATGAGTTGGCCCATTTTTGGGGAGCAAGCTGTTGCATGCTTTGGGATGTTCCAGACAACAGTAGTGAAGAGAAATCCTCCTAATGGCAGAGCTTTGGACAGTGCACTCCATTATGCACTTTGTGTTGAAAGGATATAATAGAGACTCTTGGATTGTGAAGATTGGTTTGGATGGTTTGGATGGTTGGTTGGGGGACTGGAAGGAGAAAGATTAGAACAATGGGATTGAGACGATTTGGGAAAATGGCGTGTGGATCAATTATGGGAGTAGGTGCAAAGTATAAAAATCCTTGTATTGCATGTTAATGCCCATCAGGGAGCAGCCACCAGGGAGGAGCACTAAATAATCAAGGAGACAGAATGACTCGGCTAGTTGATGTCAGCCAGTATCTGTCACTGGCCTTCCGTGCTGGCACAAGTGTGTGATGAAGAGGCTATGGTGGCAGGGATGGAAAGTATGCATGGGCCCAACAACCAGGACTCTTTCATCAACAAGGCTGAACCAGCTCTTGCTACCACTGGATGTCATATCTTCCGGCATCAGTGCACGCTGAGCCCCTGATAGAGTACCATACCATGAGGAGTCCAATCAGCCACGTGGTGGTAAAGTGATTACATCCGTCCCCTTCCTACATGGAAGGCACAACATTTCATCTCGATTGGTTTCAGTGTCTACTTCAGGATAGCCTTTCCTGTCTTTGCTCACAGGGTCTCTGCCAGAAGCATGTCCCAAGGCTTTACAATATTTGATCCACGAGCACAGAATCTTGCATGACGTGGTGGTGGACCACTTTCCAGTAATAGAGGTGTGACTGCGGGCACATTGCTTTCTGCAGCCACTAAAGCTGCCAGGCTGATGGAGGAAAGAATGGACTTTTGAAGATGCAACTGAAGGATCTGCTCGAGATGATAACCTGAGAGGATGGGATGCCATCATCCAGGGTTCAACATACACCCTAAATCAGATCTACTATTTGATGTTGTGTCCCCAGCGGGCAGAAAACATAGGTTTTGAAAGCCAAGGTAGAAGGATGGGTGACCCCATTCGCCGCGATTCCCGGTGACACACATAGGAGATTCCACCTCCATCCCAGCTCTTCTGGGTTCTTCCTGAGACAGCGCCATATTGGATTTTGTATCCTAGGCACCTCGTTTTCCTCATCCCACCCCCAGCCCTCGTTTAGGTAATCACCCAGTTCATATTTTTACTGTTAGTGAAAAGTAACAGTATGTTACTATGAAAACATACTCTGTTTTCAAGTTCTAATTCCCAAGACAGTTAGACCTGAGCTGTCGTGGAACCTGCATTCGTGGAACCTGGTTCCAGTCTCAGCTTTCCCACATGCAGACCATCCCATCTTGGACTTGTTACTTAGCCCTCTGGACTGTAGCTCACATTCGCGAAAATGACAGTAATTATCATTCTAATCTTATAGGTTTGCGAAGAGGGGAGCGGGTTACATGAGGTCATGTAGGTAGCAAGCTTATCACAGTGCCAGGCACAGTAATACTCAGAAACTGGCAGGTATAATTTCATTCTGATTTTACCACTACAACAATTATTATTACTACTACTGGTACAAGTACTGTTACTTCTCAGGGTGACTGGGACGATTTGGTAAGATTATGTAGGCCTGGTATTCAGTGCATGCTTGGTAAATGGTAGTTACTAAATTAAACATAAAGGCCACCAGAAAGGGCAGCACATTAGGCTTATTGACCACACTGTCTATTTTACAACGTTGTTGACCACAAGACCTTCACACCCAGATCCACTGCTGTTCCTCTGTCACTGTTGTCATGATAGTTGACGTTCTTTGACATATATAAGGTGTGTCAAGCTTCACGTGTGTTACCTCATTAAATCCTCTGCCAATTCTAAAGGTAGGTACTCTGATTTATCTCCGTTTTGCAGATGAGGAAACTGAGGTCAAGGTTAACACAAAAGCGGTCTTCCTCCTTGCCTATGCACTTGACCATTGTGTTATGCTGTCTGTGATGTCCCCATTATCATTTATTAGGCATTTGCCTCAGACAGAGAACAGAGGACCCCTTAGCGTCGCTAAGGCAATCTGGAAAAAGGATGGATTTTAAAGTAGTTCTAGAGGATGACTATGATTTATCTAAATCCTGTATCTTAACAACAGGCAATTAGCTTAGTATTGTATACAAGACCCTTGCCAAGTTTAAATTCATTGTAACCTTTTCAGCCTCAATGTAGACCCTCCATCATTCTACCCTTTATACAATTTATTTAACAGCTCGGCCAAATGAACCCTTGTGCACTTTTGGGTGGTTTATTTTGTTCTGAAAGAAGAGTGTGCGGTACTGAAGCCATGAAAGTTATTACCAAAAGTAATAAGAAGTAAAAGGTAATTATAAATTGATATTAAATCTCTCTGATCCATATTTTATTAGTTGTCAGGTTGCATAAATCAGAGGGGAAGTGATTACCAGGAGTGTCTCTGCCATTTTGAGGCCCAACATTTTAACTTACAGTCTGAAAAGCTTTCCAGTCCTGGAAAAATATAAACGGTCACCCCTGTGAATTGTTTCAGGGGTCAAAGATGGGTTGTATAGATAGTATGTGCCTTAATGAAGTGGCAGAAATGTGCTCTGATAAAGTTTTAGAGCATATTCGGGTTTTGAACCGTAAATTCAACATTTAGGCCGTTTTTTGAGATACTTTAGGGAAAGTCATTCTGGTGACAAAATGGCGTTAAGTAATGTCTAGAACTTTCTACCGAGTGCCACGTTTCTATAATTCCAACACAGTGCGGAAGCTTCAAGGGACCCACAGACTTTGTAGGTGAAGGAATCAAGGCTTAGAAATATGCATTGATTTTCTGAAGTCACGTAGTCACAGAATCTTATTTTTTTTTAATTTTTTAATATAATTTATTGTCAAATTGGCTTGCATACAACACCCAGTGCTCATCCTAACAAGTGCCCTCCTTAATGCCCATCACCCACTTTTCCCTCCCCCCCCCCCCACATCAACCCTCAGTTTGTTCTCTGTATTTAAGAGTCTCTTATGGTTTGCCTCCTTCCCTCTCTGTTTGTAACTATTTTTTCCCCCTTCCCTTCCCACTTGGTCTTCTGTTAAGTTTCTCAAGATCCACATGTGAGTGAAAACATATGATATGTGTCTTTCTCTGATTGACTTATTTCACTCAGCATAATACCCTCTAGTTCCATCCACGTTGCTGCAAATGGCATGATTTCACTCTTTCTCACTGCCAAGTAGTATTCCATTGTATATATAAACCGAGTCTTCTTTATCCATTCATCAGTTGATGGACATTTAGACTCTTTCCATAATTTAGCTATTGTTGAAAGTGCTGCTATAAACATTGGGGTACAAGCGCCCCTCTGCATCAGCACTCCTGTATCCCTTGGGTCAATTCCTAGCAGTGCTATTGCTGGGTCAGAGGGTAGATCTATTTTTAATTTTCTGAGGACCCTCCACACTGTTTTCCAGAGTGGCCGCACCAGTTTGCCTTCCCACCAGCAGTGCAAGAGGGTTCCCATTTCACCACATCCTCACCAGCATCTATAGTTTCTTGATGTGTTCATTTTAGCCACTCCGAGCAGTGTGAGGTGGTATCTCTTGGTGGTTTTGATTTGTATTTCCAGGATGATGAGTGACGTTGAGCATCTTTTCATGTGTCTGTTGGCCATCTGGATATCTTCTTTGAAAAATTGTCTATTCATATCTTCTGCCCATTTCTTTACTGGATTATTTGTTTTTTGAGTGTGGGGTTTGGTGAGTTCTTTATAGATTTTAGATACTAGCCCTTTATCTGATATGTCATCTGCAAATATATTTTCCCATTCCATTGGTTGCCTTTTAATTTTGTTGGTTGTTTCCTTTGCAGTGCAGAATTTTTATCTTGATAAAGTCCCAATAGTTCATTTTTGCTTTTAATTCCCTTTCCTTTGGAGATGTGTCGAGTAAGAAGTTGCTGTGACCGAGGTCAAAGAGGTTGTTGCCTGCTTTCTCTTCAGGGGTTTTGATGGCTTCCTGTCTCACATTTAGGTCTTTCATCCATTTTGAGTTTATTTTTGTGTCTGGTGTAAGAAAGTGGTCCAGTTTCATTCTTCTGCATGTTGCTGTCCAGTTCTCCCATCACCATTTGCTAAAGAGACTGTCTTTTTTCCATTGGATACTCTTTCCTGCTTTGTTAAAGATTAGTTGGTCATACATTTGTGGGTCCAATTCTGGGTTCTGTATTCAATTCCATTGGTCTATGTGTCTGTTTTTGGGCCAATACCGTACTGTCTTGATGATTACAGCTTTGTAGTAGAGGCTAAAGTCCGGAATTGTGATGCCTCCCACTTTGGTTTCCTTTTTCAACATTACTTTGGCTACTGGGGGTCTTTTGTGGTTCCATACAAATTTTAGGATTGTTTGTTCTAGCTTTGAGAAGAATGCTGGTGAAATGTTGATTGGGATTGCATTGAATGTGTAGATTGCTTTAGGTAATACTGACATTTTAACAATATTTATTCTTCCAGTCCATGAGCACGGAATGTTTTTCCATTTCTTTGTGTCTTCTTCAATTTAACTTCATAAGCTTTCTATAGTTTTCAGAATACAGATCCTTTACATCTTTGGTTAGGTTTATTGCCAGTGTTTTGTGGCTCTTGGTGCAATTGTAAATGGGATCAGTTTCTTTAATTCTCTTTCCGTTGCTTCATTATTGTCGTATAAAAATGCAACCTATTGTACATTGATTTTGTACCCTGCGACTTTGCTGAATTCATGTATCAGTTCTAGCAGTCTTTTGGTGGAGTCTTTCGGGTTTTCCGTGTAGAGTATCATGTCATCACAGAATCTTATTGATTGACTGATTGATTGATTGATTCAGTTATTCATTCATTAACTCACAGATACTATTGTCTACTCTGTACCAGGCACTTGTAGTAGACCTTAGGGATCAATATGGAATAAGATGGACCAGACCCTTGACTTCATGGAAATTGTTGAATAGCAGGGGAAATTGAAGATAAACAAAGAATCATGCTAATAACATATGGAATTTCTAGGGCACCTGGGTGGCTCAGTCAGTGAAGCGTCTGACTTCAGCTCAGGTCATGATCTCATTGTTTGTGGGTTCAAGCTCTGTGTCAAGCTTTGTGCTTACAGCTCAGAGCCTGGAGCCTGCTTCATATTCTGTGTCTCCCTCCCTCTCTGCCCTTCCCCCATGTGTGCTCTGTCTCTCCCTCTCTCAAAAAATGAATAAACATTAAAATACACACACACACACACACACACACACACACACACACACACACATATAAACATATGGAATTTCTGTGGTAAATCCTATGGATAAAAAGCGCAGAGTTAACACATATACCTTCCTAAAATTGGAGGGTGAGGAAAGGCAATTTGAACTGAATTCTAGAGCTGCAGTGTCCAGCCACTAGCCAGACACGTGTGGCCATTTACATTTAAATTAATTAAATGAAATAAAATTTAAAATTCAGTTCCTCCATTGCATTACACATATTTCAAGAGCTAATGGCTACCGGTTGCTGTCAGCTGCCATATTGGACATTGCAGATCTAGAACATTCCCATTATCACAGAACATTTTGTTGGACAGTGGTGCTTCGAAATGAATGTGATTTAGACAAGTGAACTTTCGTGTGTGGTTCCAGAGGTGAGGAGTGTGGTCCACTTGGGGACCTGAGGGAAGGCTGTGGTATTTCAGCACAAGGATGGAAGGCGGGTGATGGGATCTGCAAAACTTTGCCATAGTGGGGTCGAGCCTTGATCTTTCTTATTCTAGACATGGGCGTATTTGGTTTTTTAAACAATCACTTTGTGTGCAGCAAAGAGAATGGGTTGGAGGGAGCAAGAGTGTGCAGCAGGAATGGTACCTGATAGCTGAGAGCAAATTAGAGGGTGAATGTTGACTGTCATTGAATGAATAGCTGATCTAAAATGAATTATGTCATACCCAAACCATTCACAGTGCTGTTTTAATCAGCACTATCAATCAGATTTAATTATGATCAGTATTAATTACAACAGTTAGGTAATTATGATCAGAATAATCAGTCGAATTCAATTACTGAATCCCAGAACTCACTGTTTTCTCTCAGTACTTTGTCCAGAAACATTAGGAGCAACCAACCAATGCCATTATACTCCTTAGTTTTCCGGGAATGTTAGAAAGTGCCAGGGGCGCCTAGGTGACCCAGTCAGGTTGAGTGGCTGACTCTTGATTTCTGCTCAAATCATGATCCCAGTGTCGTGGGTTTGAGCCCCTTGTTGGGCTTTGCGCTGAGTGTGGAGCCTGCTTGAGATTCTCTCCCTTTGCCCCCTTCCCCACTTGCATGCATGGTCTCTCTCTTTAAAAAAAAAAAAGTGTTGGGGCGCCTGGGTGGCTTGGTCGGTTAAGCGTCCGACTTCGGCTCGGGTCATGATCTCCCGGTCTGTGAGTTCAAGCCCCGTGTCGGGCTCTGTGCTGACAGCTCAGAGCCTGGAGCCTGTCTCAGATTCTGTGTCTCCCTCTCTCTCTGCCCCTCCCCTGTTCATGCTCTGTCTCTCTCTGTCTCAAAAATAAATAAACGTTTAAAAAAAAAAAGTGTCATATACAGAATCACTTAGCCCCTTGCTTCCTCTGTGGGAGGTGATTGAGCATATTCAGGGCAGATATTTTGCATGTCTCTATAAACAGTTCATGCCACGGTCTATCTTTCTCTCCTTGCTATTGGAGATAGAGTATTTAGATCTAATCATAATAGAAAGCCAATTCCAGAAACCTGACACCAACTCAGAAAACTCATCTTTTTTTTTTAAAGGAAAGAAATTCTTTTTTTTAATGTTTATTTATTTTTGAGAGAGAGAGAGACAGACAGACAGAGCATGAGCGGGGGAGGGGCAGAGAGAGAGGGAGACACAGAATCTGAAGCAGGCTCCATCCAGGCTTTGAGCTGTCAGCACAGAGCCCGATGCGGGGCTCAAACTCATGGAGGGTGAGATCATGACCTGGGCGGAAGTGGGACGATGCTTAACCAACTGAGCCACCCAGGTGCATACTCATCTTTTTTTTTTTTTAACTAATCTATTTTTAATTTATTTTATTTTTGAGAGAGTGCATGAGTGAGTGGTGGCGGGGGGGGGGGGTGGTGGGGGGAGAGAGAGGGAGACAGAGAGAGAGAGACAGTCCCACCAGGTGCAGAGAGAGAATTCAGAGCCTGGAGTGGGGCTCTAGCTCACCTGATGTGGGGCTTGAACCCACGAACCATGAGATCGTGCCCTGAGCTGAAGTTGGACGCTGAGCCAAGTGCGCCACCCAGGCAGCCCAGAAAACTCATCTTTAAAATTCCATTCCTCTAGAACAACTCCTGGTATGAAAACCTCTTCTAGTCCGTGTTCTCCTGAGAAACCAAATCAATAGGAATAATGTTTTACCAGCTCTCTGGGCATCCCAAAGCCCAGTCAAGTTGACACATGAAGTTAACCCCACAGTGCTCTAAAATGGAAGAGATGGGGACTTCACTTTCTGCGCGTCAAACTCTACGCTCCTCCTTGTGATCGGGAGGAAAAGCAGACGGGAGCAGGATGGCCTCAGAGCTCTCCGCCAGCTGGAACACCCAAGGGGTGGCTCTGACCTGAGCCAGCGTGTGCTGAGTGCACTGAACAGGTGCATGCAGGCTGCTCTTGGTCTTTGGAGGAGGAGAGACGAAGGAATCAAGAAAACCACAGGGAATGAAGTCCAGCCGGATGTGGGTGGATGCGCCCCCAACGCCTGCATGGCCTCAAAGCATATTTGGGGGATTAAGTGAACACTGCCCCAGTCTGAATCCTCTTCACTGCTGGATTCGGTTCTGAATCGCTGATCACAAGCTCTTTTCCATTCTCCGCGGGACTCAATGTGCCATCCGTTCTCCCTAAGCATCCCTGACCTCGGGTTGGAGTTCTGCCCTGTGGTCCTGCTATGACCTGGATTGCCTTTGCCAAGGTCGAGTCTGCTGTCTAACTCCAGTGGGCTTCTTCTTGTCTTGATGTGGCTTCTGGAATCTTTTACTCTCGGCTCCTAAGTCCATCTGCAAAGATAACTTATGCTCCTTGTTTATTCCTGTGCCCGCTATTCCCTGCCTTCATCTTGAGGGCAGAGGTCTGGACAGTCTTTACGTTGGGACTTAACAGATGTGTTTTGGGCAGGTAGAGGTCAGGCTCTGGGTCCTTTATTGTCAGGCACACTGTGCTATACAACACGGCAGGCTGAAACCGAGCCGTTATCCCTTAAGGGTTTTATGGCACAGGTGCCAGTTTTCAGAATCGATTAATTCACCCATTCACTTAACAAAAACTTACTGAATTCCAACTGTGCTCTAGGCACCACGTGGGGTGTAGGAATTAATGATTCGGAACAAGACAGAGGTGACAGGTCTTGTAGAGTTTATACACTATCAGAAAAGAAAACATACTGACTAATGGTAATTGTGACCATCAGCAAGAAAACCCAACCGGGTGATTATAGGAGGTGAGGGTGTCCGAGACGGGAGTGGGGCTCCACGAGGAGGTAGCACTTAGGCAGCCTTGAGAAAAGGCAGGAGTGACTCAGTAAAAGGGCAGAGGCACGGCGAGAATCGTCTCAGGCAGAGGGACCTGTGCGCCTATAGGAGACAGGAGGGGTCAGAGTAGGCTGTGAAGGGCCACGCTCAACTTCCGTGGCTGCCCTTGGAGGGTGGAGAGCAGAGTCGAGAGAATGTGCCGAGGCAGGTGGGGGTCAGCGGACGTGGTGGGAGAGGTGAGGACTTGGGTTTTATCTGCAGGTAATGGGAAACTGATGGAACATTTTCGTCAGGGGAAAGATACGGTCAGAGTAGAGTTTTTAAAATCCCTCTGGCCTCAGTGAGAATGGAAGAGGAGAATCTCCCTGGGGTCAGGGTGACCAGTTGGAAAGCCCTTCATGCCTCAGGTAGGAGATGGTGGTGGCAAACATCAAGTAATGATGGGGACAGTGCAGTGGGAGTGGAGGCTCATCTTCCAGAAGAAGTTCTAGGGGACCGTTAGAGAAGTGCCCATTCCCACTTCCAAGCACCTGATCTCGGTTCCTGCTAACTCTTCATCTAAGAATTATAGAACAGTAATAACCGATGCCTTATTTAGTCTCAAGAAAGTTACAATTTCAGAACTTTCTGACTGGAAGAGACCTAGAGAAAAGGGGGCTGCAAGCACTTGAGAAGGGGGGGGTATTACGCAAGGTAGTGAAGCGAGTACTGAAAACCGGGGAAGGGAACGAGGAGGGGCGTCTGCAAGAGTGATGGACGCTTCGTGAGCCTTTTCTCGTCCACGTTTCATCCGTCGAACAGGACCCCCTCGACACCTGACCAAAGCAAAATGACTTCTGTCGATCCCCTTTGTGAAGGTGTCGTCAACCATTTCCTTTTGAAAAAAAAGTTACATAAATCTGCAGTCCAGGGGCCGAGCGTATGCGGGCTTTTTCTAGAATATACGTGGTCCGTGTGTGTCACCGCGTGTGCACGCATGCGCACACGCACGCTCACACACGCAGACTCAAGAGTTCGTACAGAACTTGAGAATAACTCCTGTGTGTGATGTGTGTGTGTGTTTTCTGTCTGGCATGATGGTGTTTCCATAGCAATGTGAGCTCAGAGTTGTCGAGAGGCTGTTCTGATGGAGCTTTGGCAAACCATGTAAAATCATTAATTGCTCTTTTTTGGCAGCAGCTTGTTATTAAGGAAGCTCCGGAGAGACTGGACATCTTTAGGTCCCACGTCCATCTGTGAGGGAAACAACACTCATCTTTTTCCTTCGCTGTGTGGCGTCCACGGGACGCTATATGCCTGTCCATGCCAGGCCACGGGACGACTGGAGGCACACACGGCAGGTGTTGGCTTCTTTAGTCCGAGATCTGAGAAGCAAAGGTTCTTGCTGGACCTGTTACTGATTACGTTTCATCATGTTAATTGTCCTTCTTAAGGACATTCCCCTCCTCCCCCCACCGGCTCACTGGGGCTGAAGTCCTCACTTTATGACCCTCAAAAGCTCCCCTGGAACCACACAGTCCTGTCTTGTCACTGCATCCAGTCAGACTGGCTTCTTTAGTAACACTTTTCTTGTAGACTTAATCACACCAGCTTCTTGGTTGGAGCTAAGAATACGAAAACGCTAGTAGGCAGATGTTCATTTCATGGTAATTTATTTGCCCCTCCATCCTTTTGCTGTTTCCTATTGAAAGCAAACTACAACCCTGTTACTCCAGGGATTTGGGTTGCCGGGAGCAGAAACCCAACTTGACCCACTTGAAATATTAATGGGATGTGGAGCAAGTGGCATCTGTTCCCTGTCACCAGGGGGAGAAGCGCCCTGCACCTTATGATCAGAGTGGCTAAGGAAAACCACAGTGCAGTCAAGGACTGGATGGAGCATGCTTTCCTTGCATAGAGAAGAGACAGCAAGATCAGCATCGGGCAGGTCCCTGCCAGAGGGCGACATAGGGCTATTGGCCTGTGCACAGCCCTCTTGTGTTCAGCAGAAGGACCCTGTCCTCTCCCTGCAGGGGACAGACAGAGCAGTGGGGTGGGCCACACGCCATGTGACGCACACCAGCAGAACAAAGGATGCTCACTGAGTCTGAAACAGGAAGATATTCCTGCTCAAGGAGATGAGCCCAGCACAGGCTGTGAGGACTCTTGTGTCTTGGGAAGGAGGTGTTTTGGACCCTTGGCTGGTCCTTGTGAGGTTGAGAGGTCCAAAGACTGCACTAATGAGACCGTGCCTTTCGCAACGGGCTCCCTTTGGCCACGTCCTTGTATATGAGTGGTATGGAGGGGCTCAGTGGGCAGAGAGGTCGTAAGAACGTTATCATCTCCATCTCTCTGTTTCTTGTCCAAGCTTCCTCATCTTGGCATCATGCTCTAGCCCTGCTGTGAAAGAAAGCTGCCACTAGTTGGCCATGACTCCTGGCCGCCCAGGTGCCCAACTCTGGAGGCAAAGGCAGGGTCCCTTCTCTTCTCCTTCCACATATAAAATGCTCATGGGGTAATTCTGCTTGGTTGTGCTTGGGTGACGTGGTCATCTCTGGGTCAAGCACGCTGGCCAAAAGCATGGGGTAGGATGATGGGCTAGGCCAGGGTCACAGATCCATTCCTGGGAACATTCCTGGCAACGATCAGCATTGCCCCTGTCAATTGCAGCACTGACGTGGAGTGGGAGCAGATTTCCCATGGAAAGACATCTGCTTGCATGTAAAAATAAGATGCCCACCATGCTGAGTGACCTCAATTTAATCCAGGTTACCTCCCCCATCTTCAGGATTGAAAGGTATCTGAACCAGGTGAATTCAACATTAAACATTAAAATCATTACACATTAATCACTAATTGTCACATTAAAATTGCCAAGGAAGTTTTAAAATATAGATTTCCAGGACCCCATCCTTAGAGTATTTGATACAGTGGGTCTAGAGTTACCTTTGAATCTGTAACATTTTTTTAAAGATTTTATTTTTAAGTAATCGCTACACCCAACATGGGGCTCGAACTCATGACCCCGAGATCAAGAGTCACGTGCTCTATTGACTGAGCCAGGCAGACAGGTGCCCCTGAATCTATAACATCTTTAATGCTTTCTTGATTATCCTGATAAAGATCCTACTTTGGGGAAAGTTAGTGAGTATAACCACAGCACAATGACAAAGTATGGAATCCTAAAAGAAAGCATAAATTTAGCCAAGAGTACTTACAGAATCCAATATATAATTTCACTGTAATTCTTCAGAAACCATAGTCCATTTTTAGCCCTGGTCTGATTCTTCCTGTGCTCATGGAAGGTGCAGGAGGGGAGTCAGGCTTGTGGGTATTTTTGGCCACCAGCATCTGAACCCATATGTCTGGGGAATTGCACATCTTACGAATCTTGGCAAAAGGAAGGATTACCCCCCCCCCCCCCATTTTTGGAGCTGAAAATGCCTGGAACATACATGTCTGCCTCCCTTGCAGCTATGCTTAGATGTAGGTCCCACCATTGCACCACCCTAAGACCTCAGCTTGTGGGTGGGGACAGTAAACAGACCTTGTTGTTAAGCTGAGACCAAGGCACCAAGTTATGGAAGCAGGGATGTCAGGAGATAACATGGGTGCCTCTCTGAGACAGAAGGCACTATCTGAGGCTGCACATTTTCCAAGGTTCAAACATTTTGATTGGCTGGTGGCTTTGATTGTGATGGTGTGAGCCATTGTGGTACTTTGACATTAGCATATGCTGTTCGCATTCTCACCATCCTAGTCCTGGACAATGTTCTGCGACTTAACTGAGTTCCTGTAAAATAGAGAGCTCAGAGGGGAAATAGGGAGCCTCTCCATTACGGGTATTCTGAATGCTTTGTAGAAGTAAAAAGTTCAAAGTGAAAGCAAAGAAGTTACAAACTGGCAATCCCAGAGCTCTGTGTATAGCCCACAGCCATGCTTTGGGTAACTGACAAACATTTTTGAACCGGTTGCTCACATCCAAAAGTGAGGGTTTCACCGGGATATCTGAATTTATCTTTCTGTTGAAAAAGCATTACTAGGTTCATCTCGTATAGGGTTTACTAGTGGCTGCCTGCTGGAGATGAGGCACGGGTGCCCCAGCCTTTTCCGGTTATCTCCTGCTGGGGTCGCCCATGTACGGTCCCTGGTTAGCTTCAGTATCCAGCATCTAGCTTTTCAAACAACCAACGCTGACTCGTTGACCAATTTCAGTAGGAAGGGAATTTAGTAAAATACATTGAGTGGTTCTTTCAGTAGAGGATTGGAGGCGACACGGGCAGGAATGACACCTTGGCCTGGCTCCTGCTGCAAAACTGTGAACACCCAGACAGGGTGGAGACCCCTGACTGTAGACCCCCTAGCCTGCTCCACGTCACCTGCCCTAGAGAGTGATGCTGATGACCGTCCCAGCACCACTGCCTCTGCTGCCACTTTCCTCGGAAGGGGTTCCATGAGGTCCCTGCTCCCTCCCACAGACTTCGAATTCAATGTCTGGGGGTATGTGTGTCTGATTTGCAGTGTGTGGGTCACAACTTGCACCCTCACTGCAGGGGAAGCTGGAAAATGAGGACCTGGCATTTTCAGGTTCTGCGCTGGGCGAGGGGCTCTGCTTCATCAAGAAGGAAGAGTCTCTAGACGTGGGGAGGGGGTTTCTGACACTGAACAACCCAGAAGAACAGTGTGTATGCACCGCAGCCAAAGCAGGTCTGCGACCCTCGTCTTGTACACACCAAGCCCTAATTAAATGTTGGTTGAAGGGAGTATAAGACTAGGAACTTCAGGGGGAAAAATTATAGAAAGATGGTTATAGAAAAGCAGAGGAAGTGTGGAAAGGCAAAGGAGGAGAGAATAAGACACAGCCACAAAAGGGGAGAAATTTAAAGTGACTCATGCCTTAGAAAGCTTTGCTCTAAAGCACAGCCCATCTATTTCCTCACTCATTTGGCTTTTCTTATCTAGTTTTGCTTCATAAAGACTCTACAAAGCCCATGTAAAGCTCTGTGAAATTCATTTTGGGTGTGTGTGTGGTCAGGAAATATTGGACCCAGCTCAGTCAATCGCCAAAACACCAGCTGCCTAAGTGATGAGTTGGTCTATCCAAGAGGTGGTTATTTAGCCAACAGACAGATGGCCAAGAAAGCCAAGTTACTTGGTGTACTGTTTGTCATGTGGGACGCTCGCAGCCAGCTGAAGTAGGCAGAAGCCCGCGGATTCAGAAGCCATGGCCCATGGCCTTGGGCGTGTTCCTGGAACCCTGCCGGTACCCAATTAGCAGGCAAAGGACAGAGCAGGGGAGTTTGCTTCACTGCGCCCACGACCTAGCAAAGGAGGCATCCTCACAACCCCTGTCATAGATAAGAAAGAGGCTGAGCTGGGAGTGCGGCCAGAAGGAAGGGACTCCTAGCCCAGCTGGGGGAGTGGGAATCAAGGAACAGCCGTGGGAACGGGCGTCCAGGAAAGGAAGGGCAACTTCATAACACTTTCTCCAGACACATATTCCATTCCAAGTATGGAAGGAGGGCTCCCTTACACATCACTGATAATTAGTGAGAATCAGAGGGGAAACAGAAGCTGTTTTTGCAGCCCTCTAGGGTTATAATTGGCAGTCCACCCAGGGAAGGTAGCTGAAATTACAGTCTTTATCCGGGAACTGCAGCGAACACCTAACACACCTGTGCCGTGTGCCAGGGACTGTTCTGGGGGCATCGATGATGAGGAAAGGCAGCCCACCTCTGCTCTCGTGGCGCCTCTGGTGTAGTAGGGAGCCACATAACAAGACCAGTGAATGTAAACCTGTCATTCCAGTGAGTACTCTAAACGGAAAGTACGGAAAGCTATGAGAAGGTCATAAGATGATCTAATCAATTATATTCGGTACATATTTAGTGTGTGTGTGTGTGTGTGTGTGTGTGTGTGTGTGTGTACATATACGTACATACCACCCCCCACCTTGGGTTTATGGTCAGCAGCTTTTATTAAACATTCTGTGATTTACAGCCTATCTTCTTCCTCTGCTGTAAGTTTCACTCCCACATGCCCTCTACTGATATGAATAATTCTAGGAACACAAGCAATTTCTCTTCTGAATTTGGTGTCATGCAACTGACAAAAAAATGGTTCTGAACCTACTGGAATCCCCTTGCATTTTTAAAAAATGTTGATTTATTTTTAAGAGAGAGAGAGGGACAAAGTGCAAGCAGGGGAGGGGCAGAGGATCCGAAGCAGGCTCTGTGCTGAGAGCAGAGAGCCTGATGCCGGGGCTCAAACTCACACACCATGAGATCACGACCTGAGCCGAAGTGCTCACCAACGGAGCCACCCAGGCACTCCATCCCCCCCTTGCATTTTTGATTCCACCTCTCTCCTGTGATGTAGGGGAAGGAGCTTCGGGCGTGAAGGCAGCTGTCCTGTGATCAAATCCAGCCCGATCATTTACTCTTGCAAAGCACCTGCTGGCAAGACCCTCTATTTCTCCATCTGTGAACTGGGGGTAATTAGATCTATCTTTCAGTTAATTGGGGGACATTATCAGCAATTGAAGTTTCTCCAAACAAACGAAAAAAAAAAACAGTGGAGTCACATTATATTCGAGTAGATTCTAAAGTTAGTGCACAAGAGAGAGACTGCTTGGAGTCCAGCTTCCCCTTGAGAACCCTCGGAATTCTTCCCGTGGTGTCTGCGCACCAGCTCCGAGGGAGCGGACACTCCAGCTTTTCCTTCAAAGTGGAAACGGGTTGCTGTTCCTTCAGCTGAGCATCGGATAATGGGCTTGGCTGGCTTTTCGTGGCCATATTGTGGGAAAACACTTCTCCATAGACCCTAGAATCACTCTGTGGTGCAAGGTGTTCATATCAGAGGCGGCCGCCTCCAGAGACGCGTGTCTCGCCTCATACTCTCTCCGGCAGGTGCTTATGGTGAAGACAGTCAGTCACCTTTTGGAGTAAAACTCTGGCTCTTACCCCCTTAAGAGAAACTCACACTCTCAAACTCAGGACAGATCAAGTCCAACTTGACCCTCCAAGTGCTAGATAAATACTTGGACTGCCAGCTCCATGAGATCCCTCTGTCTGGCTCTAAGGACACCAGGGTATTTGACAACTGCAGTGTCTTTCTGATTCCTTCCTCGCTGTGATGACCGTTTCAGGCCAGCTGTTCTTGACTTCCTGTACAGTTTTCCCATTGGAGCATCTGTTTCTGCTAAATGCTTCTCGCAGATACTTCGAGTTTTGAGACCCAATGATTAAGAGAGCGAGGCAGAAAGAAATAAAAGGAAAATTGAGCTCTTTGTCCCTGGCAGGGAACTCACAAACCTGCCTAGTGCCTTAGTGTCACATAAGGGCTTTAGGCATGCATTGTGGTCTCATAGCTGTCGCACTCGGGCACTTATCCTATGGCAGGGCCTGCTCTGAACATGTGGCTGTGATTCCTCTCTCTGCACAGGGTGTCTGAACCTTGAGTCTCTGTCACATGTTGGGCATGCTGTATTCTTCCCCCTTATAACGTCTGTGGGGTTGACTTCTGGCCAGTGCTCGCCAACCACTGATGGGCCTTGGTCCAGAGTGCTGCCGTGTGCCTCTCCCCTTTAGTCATTAATAGATTCTGTAAATTCACGGTAATAATCACTACATGTAATTAAATGCCTCCTGGGTTCCTGATACTGTGCTAGGTGCCCTGCGTACATTTCCCTGTTCAGTCCCCATGGGGATCTATGGGCTAGGCATTATTTTTATGATTGCCATTTTCCTGGCTAAAGGAAGGTTTCTAACTTTCCCCATGGACATGAAGCTAATAGGAGACAAAGATGATTCTAAATACCCTGTTTTCAACCAAAAGGCTAATCAGCCTGACTGCAGATGGACCCTTGGTGGTTGTACCCCACCAGCAGCATCTACAAAGTCAAAGCACCATCTGCTTCACAGTCACCCGGGTGCTAGTTAATAAACGTATTCCCCAGTTCATGGGCAAAACCATCATCTCGGCACAGGGACAGAGAGTCTGCCTTGATGATAAGCCTTCCAGCAGATTCTTACAACCGGGGCCCATTGGTTTGGACTGTACATTCACACCCTCCTTATGTACGCAGCAGGAACCCACCGTAGCCACGTACAAATCATGCGTTGAGCTGGGGCTTTCCCTACATGTTACATAAAGAGCCCGGTTGACTCTAAAATGTGATCAGAGCTTTACTAGTTGCAGTGTAATTTTATTTCTTAAACATATGCTGCGAGGCCTTCTATGTATGGGCATCTGCCTAGACATTGAGTGAATGATTCCTTAGAGTTGGATCAATATAACAAAATAAAGAAAATTGCAGTTCAACCAATGCTGCATATGAGAAAGAATGTCAGTTCCTTTTCTCTCCAAACTTTAATTAAATTTTAAAAAGTAAAAAAAAAAAATATTTTAAACGTGAACCACAATATCCTGTATGTTTGCTGTGGCCACTCCAGAAATAAACGTCTGAGCCCCGTGGATAGGGGGTTTCTTTCCTTTGTCATTCCTCCAATGCTGACAGTTTGCTGTCTAACTTTTCATGGTTTTTTTTCCTCTCTGCTTATTCAAACATATCTGTATGTGTAGGGACTTCCAGACCGTTAACGTGGAATCGCACAATACAGGTGAATCCGTATCTTTTCCTTCCCATGCCACCACCTGCCACTTGTGCCACTCTTCTAGGAATCGCCCCTTGACCCCTGCTCTGGCAACATACCTGCTTGCTGGGAATCAGTTGTGTGCACTCAAATTCTGCTTCCCGGGCCAAGGGGTGGGCATTTGGTATCAGATGGGGCAGTGGGTCTCTACCCCGGGGATCCTGGGGTGTCCTCTGGGTGGATGGATCTGCGGTGTGTAAAGTTGGGAGTGTCTGTTGCCATTGTGCGTCAGGTGGGCTCCAGAGGAAGCTAGATGGCAGTGAGCGAAAGAGCAACACAAATGTGCGGAGGCGGGGGAGGGAAAGATAAGGATGGAGAGACGGAGAGGAAGTGGGGAGAGAGAGGAGGAGGAGGAGGAGAGGGGGAAAGGGAGGTGGACGGGGAGGGGGTGGAGGAGAGGGAGAGGGAGAGGAAGGAAGAGAGAGAGGCAGGCAATGTTTTGGGTAATCTACGAGGCTTCATTTCATTCTCAAGGCTCACTTCTGCCCTTGGACTCTGACATAGGGTCCTTCCAATAAATCCCTTTTGTGCTTCGTTGGCCTTCCATTCTTGGTAGTTACAGGTAGACTAAACATTTCAAGCCTGCCCCCCCCCCCCGAATTTTGGAAAGAATTTTACTTTTCCTATCATACTTGTATCAGAGAGAATAAGTGGCATATTATTTCTTCTATGAGAAATAAATGCAATGATATGTTGCTGTTTTCAATAAACTTTTTAATTTTTTCCCCGTTTACGGGCTCTCTGCTAAAGCCTGGGCTCCTGAGGAGTTGACCATGCATGGAAAACACAACAAATAAATCAGCAACTTCAGAAAACTGTGAAAGATACAATGAATGACAGGAGTGTGGGGTATCATGGGAAGGCCAAAGAGAGGCATTGGAATCTGTCTGCACCTGTAACCCAGAAGCCTACTGGCTTGCTGGCACCTTAGACACGGACCTTGTCCAACGTGGCACTTGGAAGGGACTGTAGAGGTGAAGTGTCTCAAGCAATTTTTAAATCATAACATCGGTTAGAAATGGGTTTTAAGTCATCCATCTACTTTTCCCCAGAATACCCTCTTCATGCAAAGCAAGTCGGTAGTCTCCGTGTCTCCAGAGGGGGTCCTGGGGATTTACTCGGCACCCTCTGAAACTTTCAGGGGTCACGTAGTATAGGTTGTTCACAGAGCCTTTTTATCCACAAGCTCCTTATTCTCCCTTGAAGCAGAGTGTTTGCATGGGCTGGTCAGTATCACCGAAGAGGGCAAAGGGTAACTCAGCGTCCCAGTGGACTGTAGTCTGGTGATGTGAGTTTCTCCCACTGCACTCGCTCTCTCCCTCCCTCCCTCCCTCCCTCCCTGCCTCCCTCTCTCTCAACTTTCCACCTTTGGCATGACTGACCTGGGGTGCTGATGCACAGACTCTTCTTGCATTCAACCATGGGGTTATTTTTTAGGTGAGGTCCTTTGAGGTCAATACCATGTGTCCATCTTTGCCTTCTTCAAGACATTTTCTTCGGAAACAGAAAATCGCTCATGATCCTTATTATCCTGGGCTTGTTTGGAACTTGGTTCCTCTAAGGGATGGTCACACAATGAGTCATGGAATTTACTGACATCAGGAGTAGTCTTTCCTAGGCAAGACCAGTTCATATTCTAACATACTTTACTAATATACTTCAAGTTTAGCCCAACTGCAGAGAAATGAAATCATTAAAGGTCTAAGAACAAAATTCCTGGGCATCAGTTATCATCTGGGAATCTCAGAGCAGGGAAACATTTGAGTCAGAAGGAGGTTTTCTAATAGGAAGTTTTCTAACACTTTCAAATGAAAAAAAAAAAAAAAGGAAAAGAAAGAAACAGATCTGTGCAGTGGCTGAACTTGGGCTTGATCCTGCTTCTTTTCTCCTGGGGATGCTGGGGCTGGAGGCGAGGGTGGGGAGCAGGTGATGCTTCCCTTCCCCAAATGCGAGGACAACATTTCCCATGGGCAGGGGGTTGGATTGTTCATGTCTTCCGGCAGGCGATGTGTGTCCACATGTGGTCTGATTTCTGGGATTTTGTTCTAATGAGGCTTCGGGCCAGCAAGGAACAGGGGTAGGTTACTCAAATGAGCTCGCGTGAGATGGGTTTTACTGCAAGGACACAGGAGGTTTTCCAGGAACGCAAAGTTAGACGAGAGCGTCGCTGGACTTCTTGTGAGCAGGAATCAGGACTGGAGATTCACTATTCATTCCCCTCCCCCGCCCCCCCCCCCCCCTCCATCTCTCAGAAGTGCATGGTCTCCAGAACTGGCTTCTGTCTAGAAGTGTGGTCAGTCCTGTTTCTTCCAACACGCTCCTCTGTGTCAACCTGAATGTGGCTCTTCCGTGGCCAGTTCAGGAGATTACAGACCTCTCCTCTGCAGGACCCAGTGCTTACTGGAAGCCATCTCAGCGTCTCATTCAGATCCCAAAAAGAGAAAGTTTGGTAGCCCCAACTCATGTGCTCAGTCAGGATGTACAAGTCATGGGCTTCTGGTATAAAATGGATCCACAGCAGTAGAACCCACAGGCTACCCTTGTTCAGTCCGCTGTGGTGGGAAAGGAGACAGGACCTATGATTCACAATGTCATTTCATTTCTCCTAGTAGGAGTCAACAGAAAATGCAGTGTTCCTCATCTTTACAACATCCTGAATAGTGGGATGTCTTTTATAGGGAACCAAGATTTTCATCTCCAGTTACCTAGGAGGCTTTGACTTTGAATTTTACCGAGAGAGATTCCTTTATACCAGTTTATACTATTAGGTGAATGAAGAAGAATCACATTCTATTTGGAAGCATCTAGTCATTCCGTAATCAACTGAGTCCCTGCTATGGTCAATCTGCTGGATCTGGTGGCTGTGAATAAATACTCGTGGCGAGGAAAAGAGGTAGGAGGGAAAAAGTTTCTTTCAATCTGAGTTCTTGCAGGAAGGAAGATGCCCAGAGAAGCAAAAGACACAGAGAGGATATTGGGGTTGGTGGGGAACATAGCTTATTGAGGATTTAACAATTCTGTCACCAACGGACCTTTTCTTCTCAAACCCTTTCCAGCCTGGAATTGAACAACCCAAGTCCCAGTTCCTAAGCAGATATCCTGGAAAAGGAAGGCG
Source organism: Prionailurus viverrinus (assembly GCF_022837055.1). NCBI lineage: Eukaryota > Metazoa > Chordata > Mammalia > Carnivora > Felidae > Prionailurus > Prionailurus viverrinus. The sequence goes on from NC_062563.1 coordinate 6,837,950, forward strand.
CGGTGCCTGTCCCTACAGGAGAGAAAGAGGAGCCAGAAATTGGATCCTGCCTCTGCTCTCAAAAGACAGCATCAAATGAGAGGACATTGCAGCTGCTACCCCAGCCCACTGTGCTAAGAACCTGAAGAGATTCACCCAGTGTAGCAAGGGTTTATGTGGAAAGCCATGCCAGGCTTAGGGTGGACATCAGTGCTTGGGGAAGTGGTGCCATTCTTCAGAAGGCCTTTTAGGTTGGAGCTTAGATTCATACTAACAAACAGCACAGGACCTTACCTAGTGGAGTCCTGCCCTCTCAGATAGGGTAAGTGACTTGGCCAAGTTCTCACAGCCAGACCAAGACAAGCCCTTCCTTCCCAGTGGTGGCTGCGGAAAGATAAATCTTGCCAATCAGAGGCCAAGATGGCAGTGGGGTGGCCCAGGAGGGAGGGCGGCGCATCTGGAGGGGAGAAAGGTGCTGTGTTCTCAGCAGTGGAGTTGGCCTTTTTGTGGGGATCCGGTTTCGGAGGACTTACTCTTCCCTTGTTAACTCTCTCACACTCTTTCTCTGGCCTGGCCTGGGGTGGATTCGCGGGGTGGGCGGGAAGGCGCGCGCCCCTACAGCTTCTAAGGCTCCTCTTCCCGGAGCCGAAGGCATCCAGCACCTCCTCCTGGCGCCCCCAGTCTCCCCCCCCTTCCCGCCCCCCAGCTTGGGTCCGCCCCGAGGCTCCCCAGGGCTCGCCCGGCGCCAGGGCGCATTGGGGCCGGCTCTGGGCCAGCCGCGGTCGGGACGCCGGCGGGTCCCCGGGTCCCCGGCAGCGCGCCGCCGCGCACCCGGCTCCGCACCCCGGGCTGGCAGCCCCGCGCTCGGCTCGGAGAGCGCTCGGCGGCGGAGTGCCGCGCCGGGGAGGGGCGAGGAGAGCCGCAGCCCCCTCCGCCCGCCCAGACCGAGGAGGGGCGAGCAGGCGCGGAGCCGGGCGAGCGCGGGGCTGTGCGCGCCTCTCTCCGGGCACACACTCTCCGCGCCGCGCGCTCCCCCGGCTGGGCGGCCTCGGACCTTGGCAGACAGCGGCGGCGTGCGCCGTGCTTGCTCCGGGGTGCGTTCGGCGCCGGGCGAGAGCCGTTCGCTGGGGTCACCCGCCCCCTTCTCCCCCTTTCCCGGGAGCCCGCGGGGTGAGCTGGAGGCCGACCCGGCCGGACGCCGCGCTCCTATAAATAGCGCGCGTGTGCCCGCCTGGCGCCCTCCCGGCTGCGCGAGGACAGACAAAGTTGTGCGCAGGGACTCCGGGCGCGCGGCAGCGGCTGGGAGAGGACCCCGCCGCCGAGCCGCCCTGCGCCCTGGAGCTGATCCCGCGAATTTGTGCTCTCCGTGCCCGGGACCCCGCTGGCTGCCGCCTACCTGCCGACGTCCGAGAGGCGCCGAGGTGCGGGGAATTTTTGACCAGGCGAAAGTGGGAGTCGCTAGGGTCCGGGTCATGATCGCAGTCTCGCGTTCTTCTCAGTCCGGGAAACACCTTCTGCCTGTGTAATTCGTCCGTGCCGCAAGCCCGACGCGTCCAGGACCGACATCCGCATCGCTCGGCGCCCACCAACCCCCGAGGCTTTTGTTTTGTTTCGCGTTGTTTTGGACAAGCCTCCTTTGTTTTTCCTGCTCCGCCGTCCACCTGGGGGTGCTTGGGTTTGGGGTGAGAATTTATTCCCGTTTTCCTCCTTGAGGTGTGAGTGTGGGGGGCTGGTGACTTTCAGATGTCCAGGAGCCAGGGTGGGTGCGGGGGCCCCAGGTAGGGCTGATTCTTGGGCGGAGGAGTAGGGGGTTCTGCATGAGCTCCTTAAAGGACAAAGGTAACAGAGCCGGCGAGAGAGCGCGAGCGGAGACTTTGACTTCAGACCACAGAATTGGGGGAAGTGTGCGCGCCGCCGCCGCCGCCGTCCCTGCAGCGCTGTCGGTCTAGCCGCGGGCGTCTTCCCGAGCGCCGGGGTCCCGGGGTAGGAGGCGAAGCGCGCGAGCAGAGGCGCCGGCGGGCTGCGGCGGGCTCACGCGGCTCACCATGGGCTCCGGGCGCCGGGCGCTGTCCGTGGTGCCGGCCGTGCTGCTTGCCCTCACCCTGCCGGGGCTGCCCGTCTGGGCGCAGAACGACACGGAGCCTATCGTGCTGGAGGGCAAGTGTCTGGTGGTGTGCGACTCGAACCCGGCCACGGACTCCAAGGGCTCCTCTTCCTCGCCTCTGGGGATCTCGGTCCGGGCGGCCAACTCCAAGGTCGCCTTCTCGGCGGTGCGGAGCACCAACCATGAGCCGTCCGAGATGAGCAACAAGACGCGCATCATTTACTTCGATCAGGTCAGACCCCGAGGGAGGCAGGGTGCCGGGTGTGTGTTTGCATGGTGGCGGAGGACGGGGCGGGGCGGGGCGGGGGGCGAGCTCCCGGCAGCCCGGACCGGGGGCTGCCTGCTCAGGCTCAAGTTGATCTGACTGGGATGTGGGAGATCATTTCGGCACTCGGCTCTCCAAATGCGCCTGGGTCTGAAACTTCTGTCTCTCCCACCACCGCCCCCGCCCCGCATTCCCTCCTGGCCTCTGGAGGAGGCGGCTGGGACAGCGGGAGAGAGGCTGGGAGCGCTGAGCCCAGCAAGGAGAGACAGAGCTCAGGACGAGTTTTCACAGCAACAGGTCCATAGGAGCCGGCGGGAGCCTGGTCCCCGGACCTCGCAATCTCTTGGCCAGAGCCTGCCGCCCCCCCCCACCCCCACCCCCCCGACCCCCGCTCAGACTCCTCTGCAGGTGCCGCCGAGGCCGTTCCCGCGGTACCCTCGCGGTCTCCGGATGAACGATTGGTTTCCCCGCAGCTAAAGAAGCTTCTCCCCAAAGAGAGCTTCGCGGGTCCACATTCTCTGCAGGGATCTCGCACGTGGCCGGAGAGGGTGGGCAGCAATGCGTGGGTCAGATTTCGCCCACCTTTCTGTGGGCAGGATCCCCCCCCCCCCCCCCCACACACACACGTTGCAGGCGCCTCTGCAGCCAAAAGCCTTCCTGTGGTACTTGGAGAAAAGTTGTGGAGGCAAGGAGAGGAAGGAAGGGCGGCTGCGGGGAGCTCCCATTGGGAAGCGCTGGGAAACCGCCGCTCCTGCCTCTGCTCCTGTCCTTTCTGAGAATTGCAAATTCCCAGGGAAAGACAGACTGTGGGGTTGAGGGCAGGAGGTGGGGAGGAACTGATGAAATCTGTGGCTTCTGTTTAGCCACCGGGAGCTCTGGGGTTTGGCTGATGAGAAACCACCCCCCCCCCCCCACCACCCCCCCCCCCCCCCCCCCCCCCCCCCCCCCGGGTATCAGCCTAGGTTCCGCAAGGAATCCTAAAACTGAAAACTGACTCCGGGGTTGTAATTTCAACCCTAACAGCACCCAGAGTCTTTTTAGTTCCAGAGGCACTTGTGTAGTTCACAGTTGTATGCGAAGTCACATGTGTAGGAGCACAGGTTAAATGATGCTGCAACATGCGTCTGGGAAGGGATGAGGTGACATTTCCATTCCTTACTTAATTGTTCCTAAGTAATGCACTCTCCAGCTGGCCAGACAGAGAATGCTTCTCTGGGGCTTACTCTCAGATAGCTATAATTTTTTAAAGAATTAAGCAGTCCCTTTGGGGTTTTGGTGCAGTATTTTCCATCTTGATGGAAATAAAGTCTAGCACAGCCCTGGGTTATATTTCAGTGCATTTAATTAAATGTTGGACGATTGCGGACAGGGTACCGTATGATACGCTGAACGGTGCATTCTTTTCCGTGACCTTTCCGTCAATTAGAAGAGGAGAATGGTTTGTTCTTCTTTTTGGAGAGCCATGCATCGTAGAGACCACAAGACACATTTAGTTATGGATCTCTATGTGCCTGGATGCTCTAATTACAACGTAGAGTCAACATCCAGCCTTATGTGTAGTCAACACTAATCAGCCACTTCCATTACTGCTAATGAATTATGCTACTTGTATCTGATTCAGGAAGTCCCCACTAAGTACCTCAAATTATTTTCAATGTGCTTGAAAAAAATCTTTGCAACATCTCTGTTGGGGAGTGTGGCACAGTGGCGATTGGTTATTGAAAGCTCATTGATCGTCAGGTCAGAGGAAGAAATCTGATGGTTACTTGGAAGAAAGTGAAATCTCAGAATAAAATTACACACATACATGTGTTTTAAGCCAAGGGTTGAGCCTGGCGCATCTGCTTGACCTGTTACTATATTCTGGTGCATTGCTTAGAGGGGATAGTATATTTTTAGGGAGTTATGCAGAAGGCTTAATATTGGCAGGAATATAGCATTGTTGGTGGCCACTGATACAGTAGAAGTGTCTCTTTGTAGGGACGTCTGATTTTGGGGGATGCCAGTTATAGATTTATTTCTTGGAGAGAATTAGATTAAACTGCAGGTATTTTACGACTTCCCAGCCCCAAACATTCCCACTCGCTTTCCCACAGGAAGGGACTTCCTTATGTGACATTTGCAAATTTGGTGTAAAGAGGTCACTTCTTGAGATTCAGAGTTAATTTCATAACCGGTAGAAACAGGCTGCATGTCTTGGAATAAATACAAAGCGCATTGTTGCTTTCTTCGGAAATAGTGCCTTATGTTACTTTTCATTTTTGACCCTTGAAGTTTAAGCAGAGACCAGGTGATTGATAAGAGGATAATGGATAACACTGGCAGGAACAGAAGAAGGCCACGTATTTCACAGCCTGTCTTTATTCATGCTCCACTTTTTGGCAGCCTGCAAAGGCTGAGTCATTGCCAAAATATTGTAATTAAGGCCTAGATGGCACAGCAATGAAAAAATGGCCATGGATCTTGGGAGAGGTTTGGCAGAGGCTCAGGGGAGGGCCAGGCATTCAGATCAGTCTGTGCACTACTCAGTATCATGGATTATGTCACATGGTGGAGGGAGTGCCCAGGCCTCTGTGTGATGTGTCCAGGAATGACTGCAGAGAGCCCATGGATGCCGATTGGCTGTCTTGAAAACGTCATCTCTGGACATTGCAAAGGCTTGTAGAGGATGGGAATATAAATACAGGGCAGATGCCTTTTCTCTGACTCTCAAGGTAAAGCTAATATTTATAAGCCCTCACATGTTATCTAGATGTTTCCAGAGCCATCAGGCCTCGCTGGAAATTGAGGCATGAATGCAAAGCAGTTACTTTTTCTTTTTTTTTTTTTTCCTCTACCATTTAAAAGACAGAAGAACTTTCCATTACACAAATCTATTTTCCAAGTCACTAAAGAGGAAAGAAGTAGAACACGGTGTTTTATTCTGTATGGTTTCTTAAGCTACTTGTGAAAGAAATAAAGAAGGAGAGAGAGAGAGAGAGAGAGAGGAAGAGGGAGAGAGAAAGGGAGGGAGGAAGGAAGGGAGGAAGCTTGTCTTAGTTACAGAAGAGAATATTGTAATAATTTACTGTTCTTCATTATTTTTTATTTGTAGATCCTAGTAAATGTGGGTAATTTTTTCACCCTGGAGTCTGTCTTTGTAGCACCAAGAAAAGGAATTTACAGTTTCAGCTTTCATGTAATTAAAGTCTACCAGAGCCAAACAATCCAGGTATGTGTTTTGACCTGTTCCCTCTCTTCCCCCAAGCAACAGTGTTTATTGGCAGCGGTTATGTATTTAAGCGTTTATCTCAAGATGTGTTTTCATTGTAAAAATAAACAACCATCTTTATAGTTTATTTTCAAAACAGTTAATTTCCAGTTTTCTTCTTTATAGCATCCATTAAGGCTATGACAAGAAACATATAGAAAAATAAACAATTGAATTTATTACCGTCCTAAGAAGCAACCATTTAAAAAACGTGGCTTAGTAAAAACTCAGTGACACAGATCACTTTCTGAGATCCCGACTTCAGTTAACCCATATGCAAAAATGAATCTGAAGAAAGTTGTAAGACTAGCAGAGCTTTACAAGTATCTATTACATGAAACAAATTCGCTTTTATTGTTAAACTGCGTGAGATACAGTTAACCATTGAAAACAAATCTGTGAAGCAGCAAACTACTCAATATACTTTTTACAAAGGGTGTTCTCTGCGTATGTTTTAAAGAGTTTATCCTCAGTTACTCTGATGCTAGGAAGTTGTTACAGATTTCACTTCCACAGTGAGCAACATATTTTGTGTTGTGCTTTCTCGGGATATGGGCTTGACCTTACACTCAAAGCCTAGCCTATGATACCCAAATATACTAACACCCAATGGCACCGATGCATGTGTGTGGAATTCTAGTATTCTTTTTATCATACATTCAATGTTTGTGTTGTATACTGTCGCCAGGTGAATGATAGATTACAAATTCTTCTCCCACTTTTACATATCCTAGTGAATGGATTTATCATCCACAGATTTAATTAAAGTGCTTTTTTTTTTTTTAACACAAAAGGAACGAATATTTAGTAAACAAATTTACTAGCGTGGAAAAGCTTTTCCCAAGCCCCAATATTTAGAAATGTATGTAATATTTAACACAGCATAATAAAAATTGTAGTGGGGAGAAAAGTGAACACATTTTGAGTTTATTATTTGATAATAATGATGAGTTTATGAATTATTGATTCTTTGCTAATTACCCATCATTAAAATCTTCAGTGGTAGTGGTGATCACTATCGTTTTTACGTTTATTTATTTATTTTGAGAGAGAGAGTGAGAGCGAGCAGGAGAGGGGCAGAGAGAGGGAGGGAGAGAATCCCAAGCAGGCTCGCTGTTGTCAGCACAGAGCCCAACGTGGGCTTGAACTCAAGAACTGTGAGATCATGACCTGAGCCGAAATCAAGAGTCAGACGCTTAGCCAGCTGAGCTACTCGGGCTGCCCGATCACGATTTTTTAATACACATTATCAGGGCAAACAGAAAAAGAGCCCCCCCCCCCCCACACACACACACACATTCCATAATGTTAAATGAACTGTGGCACTGTCCCTGTTGCAGCTGACTAGTAACTTGAAAGGAAGCTGATAGAATCTTGCTGTATCTGGGTTCATCAGAGCCAAGGACACTGGGCTTCTTTTTACTAATATACTGGGAAGCCTCAGGCTTGCTTCGTTACCGGAAGGTTCTTATCAAATATGACAAGTAAATAAGACCACAAGCTTAAGTTATGTGTTGAAGGGAGGCCAGTTTCCGCGAGGCTAGGCCGCTCTCCATGGGTGGTATCCTTTTGTAGGCATCTCAGGAAATTTCTATGGGAGAAGTTAAAAGTTATTTTAATTAAAAAAAAAAAATCAGCTCAGTGGACCTACTAAGTGCATAGCCGCCACAGCCAGGATGAATTTACTGAACATCAGCTATTTTACCAGGTCTTTCCTCTTAGGCATTTTTCATTAGCCCCCAGCAGATGTTTTCAGTGATTTGGTTTTTTTTTTTTTCTTCTCGTAGGTTAACCTGATGTTGAATGGAAAGCCGGTAATATCTGCCTTTGCTGGGGACAAAGATGTTACCCGCGAAGCTGCCACTAATGGGGTGCTCCTCTACCTGGATAAGGAGGATAAAGTTTACCTAAAACTGGAGAAAGGTAACTTGGTTGGAGGCTGGCAGTATTCCACGTTCTCTGGCTTTCTGGTGTTTCCCCTATAGGATTTGATCTCTCCGCGATGTTGATCCAGGGGAGGGGTGGCCCACCCCTGAGTTGTTGGAAGATCATTTCCTCATCATCGGATTGACGTCTTTTATTGGTTTCTCATGGGTGAATATGGATTCTCTTTAAGGATCCTAGGCCTGTCCGAACTGATACACAGTCTCGCAGATGATTTGTGTGTGTGTGTGTTTCAGTATACTTGGATGGGGACTCACGGCAGACAATACCTATCTGTGCTCAAGTGTTAACAGTTTAAAAGCTGTCTGCAAGGTTCATTCTGAATTTAATTTCCTGGAATCACTGAATTCGTTGCAGATGTGGCGTTTTCTTTCTTTGTTTCTAAAAGACTGGCGACCGGGTCTTAAGAATTAGAAAACTCTCAAGTTCTGACTGCAATCAACGGTTAGTATGATACTGCCAAAGAATTGTATGCTGTGTTGATATATTGATTACACTTGTTTTTATTCCTTTGGAACTCGTCTCTTTTGTTCTCTTAAGGTAACTGGGAATTGCTTTTTTCAGTGACTGGCTTTGTGTCTTCTCTACCAATAGGGTAACGAATGGCTTGCCCGCAAATTTACCCTGTGAGATCACCAACATGACTTCCCTTAACAAAAAAGAATGCTTCATAGTTGTATTTTAATTATATATGTGAAAGAGTCATATTTTCCAAATTATATTTTCTAATAGGAAGAATAGATCATAAATCTGACAAGGAAAAAAGTTGCTTCCCCGAGTTCTAAGTGCTCAGCCCCCAGAACCTCCACCAGATCGCCCTCCTCCCTGGGAAATCTTATACTTTCTTGCTCAGCTTGCATTACCATGATTGATAACAGCCACTTTATTAAAAACCTGAGGGATTTTTTTCCCTTAGACCTGACCACTTTATTAACTGGAGATGGGATGCCCCTGTTTTTAATTATACCTATTTTTCAAGCCTTCTGTTGTGTTTGGAAGTATCATCTGGTTTTGCCTTAATTCCTTAAATTGTATATATTTATCTGTTTAGCTAATATTACATCCAAATATCCCATATCTAAACTTAGTGCAATATCTTATTTTGTCTTTTGTACAGGTCATATGAACTCACAAAATTACTTATGTCTCTGTCATAGAATAAAGGTTAATATACGTTAGCCGAATTGTTTTGTCCTTTTGGCTCGGGAAATATGTATTCTATGTGGTTTACTTCCTCTTTCTCACCAACCCTTCTTTCCTTCCCCCCTATCATTTCTTTTTCTGGGAGTTTTTTGTGTTGTTTTTTTTTTTTTTTTTTAATTTTAACATTTATTTATTATTGAGAGACAGAGAGACACAAAGCATGAGGAGGGGAGGGGCAGAGAGAGGGAGACACAGAATCCGAAGCAGGCTGCAGGCTCCGAGCTGTCAGCACAGAGCCCGACGTGGGGCTCGAACTCACGGACCATGAGATCATGACCTGAGCCGAAGTCGGACGCTTAACTGACTGAGCCACCCAGGCGCCCCTTTTCTGGGAGTTTTTAAGAAAAGCTTTCTGAATCTGGGGGGAGTGTCCTCTGAATTGGCATAGGAAATCTTTCCTGGGTTTAATCCATTCAAATCCAGGAGTTGTCAGCCTGCCAAAAGAGAATCGATGGACTTAGTAAACTCTTCTTTCGGAATGGACTTACCGTTAGGTAGTCAAGTTGAGAAAATTTGCTAAAATCTCGTCAGAGTGCTCAGTGAGTGAGTGCGTGGTGAGGAGGCTGAAGACCACTCAACGGGAAGACTTGGGGGAAAGTTCCGCCCCCTTCACAACACTAAGAGACAGATGGAATATTACGGTGTCTTTTGCGGAGGGACTATTATTATAGATGTCTCATCTGGAGCTCTGGCTCCATTTCCTGGTCTTTTCTCAATTAAAGCAATTAAAAGGGCCCCTTTTGTAGACGGTGGCAGCGAGGAAGGTGCTCGAGGACCCTGTGAGAGAAAACACACGGGCAGGTTTTCCAGCATAATTGTGATTAATCACCAAGTCAAAATATTCATTCATCCCAGGGAGACTCTCCTCCTTCCTCAAGAAGAATTAACTGGAGATGTTGGCATTGGATCCTCAGTGTTTTGCTTGGCAAGTTACTCTTCAGCTGGCCTCCAGTCAGAAGCTTTCCTCCTTTGTGACTGTGCTGTGTAAGAAAACAATACTGCACAGGGGACTTCCATCTGGGGACGTGTGGCATCCTCTGAAATACACCTGCTCTAACATAACCTTCCCCCTGGCTCTCTGTATTCAGGGCTTGCGTCTATACCTTGCAACGGACTGGTTTATACTTGAATAAATATGCTATTAGTCATTGTTTTGGCAAAATGGCTCAAGGGTATTTGCATTAGTAATAGACGCCTGTGATGGACCAGAGAAAAGGTGATGCTTAAACAAAATAGACCAACGTATAAGTGTCTTTATCAACATGCTTGTGGCCATCCTTTGGGGCTTGCTCTGATTTTTCTTGAGTTTTCTGAACAGAAAAGAACATCGGCAAAGGGCTTGACTGTAATTCCTAAGCTCCAGTGTAGATATTTTGGAATGCAAAATCCATTCAAAACCTCCCAGAAAAAATTAATATAAAAAGGCACACAGGGGCACCTGGGTGGCTCAGTTGGTTAAGCATCCCACTTCAGCTGAGGTCACGATCTTGCGGTTCATGGGTTCGAGCCCCGCATTGGGCTGTGTGCTAACAGCTCAGAGCCTGGAGTCTGCTTCGGATTTTGCTCGCTCTCTCTCTCTCTCTCTCTCTCCGCCCCTCCCCCGCTTTTCACAGTCTTTCTCTCTCTCACAAATAAGTAAACATTAAAAAAATTAAAAAAAAAAAAAGGCACTGAAGCTGTGGCCATCAAGTGTGGGAAGGCACCTGTAACAGGCAGGAGCCCCAGTGGGGAGATCAGACGTCTGATTAATGTGGTCAGAATGAAAGCCTTAGGTTCTTATTCCAAAGTGGGTCTGGCTAATTAGAGCTACCCCGACATCATGGCTGGAAAGGTAAGATTGAAGTGAGGGAACAGAAGGGACAGAATGATTTAGTCCGGGGAGCACAGATTTCGGACAGACCTTGGATGGAATTCTACAGCTTTCACTTGCCAGCTGTGTGACCTTGGGCAAGTTTCCTCACCTCTCCGAGCTTTCGTTATTTCATTTGTAAACAACACATTGCTGTGGGAATTTACTGAGCCTTGTGCAGTGCCTGGTGCTCTGTCAGGAAGCTCAAGTAAGGGCTGACCGTTACTACTAACGCTTTAAGCCCTAACACAGCCAAGAAGCAAGTAGGCCAGAAGGCGGATGTCACTGTTGGCATGGTGAAGGGTCAAAGATTGAGCACGAGCGGGATGGGTTGAAGGCATCAGAGGTACTTCCAGAAATGGCACCAGGTGCTTCCCTGCACATCCTATGCCTTGAAAACAGTTTTCAGAAATTGCTCGGTCCACAGAAATGCTAATTGAACACAGGATTTGCATTGGCCCTGTCCACATTCATCAATGCCAGCACCGTTCCTCCCGATCTCCTTTGACTGTTCCTTGATCTATTGATCGACAAACGCAAGCAATTGTCTGCAGCCAGCGTTTTCTCCCTAACAGAATCCCAAGAAAACAAAACTGGAGGAAATAAAGAGCTAGTGTGTAGGATCTCACTGATTCCAGCTTCTTTTAGGGTACTCCCCGTGACCACAGACTCTGTTGGGACATGATTATGTAATTAAAATCTTTCTTTCTTCCTTTCTTTCTCTGTTTTTGAAGTAAGTCTGTTTTCCCCTTTCCTTTTGGTTTCTGGAAATCAAAATAGCTGTGTTTTTTCTTTTGGCCTCTCCCTTTTAGCAAGTTCCTGCTTTGTATCTTGGAATAAATCTCTTCAACTAATGTTGAGATTATCCTTCTTTTTTCTATTTAAAAAAATTATTTTAATGTGTATTTACTTTTGGGAGAGAGAAAGAGACAGTGCGAGCGGGGCAGGGGCAGAGACAGAGAGTGGGAGACACAGAATCGGAAGCAGGCTCCAGGCTCTGAGCTGTCAGCACAGAGCCCCACACGGGGCTCGAACTCATGAACCGCGAGATCATGACCTGAGCCAGAGTCGGACGCTTAACCAACTGAGCCACCCACGTGCCCCGAGGTTATCCTTCTAATGTGTCACACGCTTTGGTAGGTGCTGGCTTTGTAGAAGTGATGACACCTGCCCTTTTCAGAGCTCCCTAAACATCAGACGCAGAATCCCCACAAGGAACCACAGTGGTGTAAACGTGGTTCCATCTCACCTTCTGTCTGAGAGCACTTGGCTTTGTCAACCCACCTTTCCTGTTTAAACCACCTGTCCCCAGAACAATGGTAATCCACTGGTTATAGCAAGGTCCTCAAGTTGGTTGACCTAGTGACCATGGCAAAGTGATGAGCAGAAGAGAAAGGTGATAGCATCTGATAACAGTTCACGTTCAGAGAGGTGGAGCTTAAGTGGAATTCTTGGGCTAAGTGGTTTTCTTTGGGGGGGGGGGCGGGATTTAAGAAGTTGCTTTCTAAAATAGGTTTCTTGGGGGCACTTGGGTGGCTCAGTCGGTTAAGCGTCTGACTTCAGCTCAGGTCACGATCTCGCGGCTTGTGGGTTCGAGCCCCGCGTCAGGCTCTGTGCTGCCTGTGCCGAGTCTGGAACCTGCTTTGGATTCAGTGTCTCCCTCCCTCTCTGCCCCTCCCCCACTCACACTCTGTGTGTCTCCCTCTCTATATATCTCAAAGGTAAATAAACGTTAAAAAAAAAAGAAAAAAAATTTTAAAAAACATTAAAAAAATTAAATAGGTTTCACTGTCCTGTCTTTTGCAGGCCTACCTTTAATATGGGTTTCACATGCCTTAGAATAAAAAAGATGTATTTTTTTTTTTTTTGCCCCTCCCCACCCCGACCTCTCCACAGACAACTCCTTTGTGAATTTGATCTTGAAGTTCTTTTAAGTCAGCTTTTCAAACTAATGTACATAAGAATCATCTGGGAATGTTGATAGAAATGTCGATTCCGACACAGTGGGTCTGGGGTGGGGCCTGAAACTGTCTTTCCAGCAAGCTCTCAGATGATGCTGATGGTCCCGGCTCGGGTACCAGACGCCGAATGGTGAGACCTTCCACGGCTGTTTCTTAAAGCCTTGTTACTCAAAGTGTGGTCTGTGGCCCAGTGGCATCCACATCACCTGGGGGCTTGTTAGAAGCCCCAGGTGGGGTTTAGACTCACCCCAGACCTCCCGAGTTGGAATGTGCATTTTGAAAAAGGTCCTTCTTGCCCTGCCCCGTGGCTTTTTTTTTTTTTTTTAATTTTTTTTTTTCAACGTTTATTTATTTTTGGGACAGAGAGAGACAGAGCATGAACGGGGGAGGGGCAGAGAGAGAGGGAGACACAGAATCGGAAACAGGCTCCAGGCTCCGAGCCATCAGCCCAGAGCCCGACGCGGGGCTCGAACTCACGCGAGATCACTCGAGATCTCGCGAGATCGTGAACTCCCGGACCGCGAGATCGTGACCTGGCTGAAGTCGGACGCTTAACCGACTGCGCCACCCAGGCGCCCATGCCCCGTGGCTTTTAGGCGCAGGTAGAGTTTATGAAGCTCGATCTTGGAGGAAACCCCAGGGCCACCTGCACCAGACTCTCGTGGGCTGGGCCTCAGGCAGCTGCGGCTGAACGAAGTCCTCAGGTGATTCCCTAACCTCGGTGCGTCCTGGGTACAGGGTAGTTCCTTGCAGTGACCCGGAAGGACAAACGCTCCTGCCATGCTCCTACTTACAACGCAGTGAGCTGAAGGCAGCTCGCCAGACGCTTTCATGCGGGTGAATATGGGACTCTTGTTCTGGGGTGGGGCAAAGGCTCCCGGGATTGCTGCCCGTTTGCGCAGAGGAAGGACCTACAGGAAGACTTTACCTGGAGCCAAGATGTGGGAGACCCTCGCGTGCAAACGAAGGTAAGTCGCCCACAGAGAGTGGCTGTCTCGTGAAGACGGGAAATCCTTAGTGACATTCCTCATTTTGTGAGCATTTGTCCTGAAATAAAGATGTAGTTACATCGTGCTTTTCGTTGTAATTGAAGTGAGCCTTCTCCAGGATTGCAATGCCTTTATCTGAGTACAGTTGGCATTTGACTTCAGAGGACACTGCTCAGTTGAGTAAAGGGTGTGTGTGTGTGTGTGTGTGTGTGTGTGTGTGTCAGAGAGAGAGAGGGAGAATGTGCTCAGAAGGCTCAACGACAACAGTAATTTCTAGTAGGCCATTCAGTACACTGAAAATGCATCCAAGGGCAGAAGTCTCCCTTAACAACTTTTAGGACCAATTGGTGGTATTTACGATGAGAAACACATTATACGAACTAAGGAAGTCTTTATTTCCCCCTGGGGTTTCCTGGAGAACATAAAGTTTGACCCTGTGACTTTCCAGGAAGCCCTAGAGCGCATCGGTGTGCCTGTTCCTGGGGAAGGTTGAGGGACTCCCAAAGAAGGGCCCTGTGCTGGCAGATTAGAGGTGACAGAGGAACGCCCCACTGCTGTCGTGTTGTGGTTTGTTTTGTTTCGTCGTGGTATAGTCTGTAGCCCACTGTTTTGACCGGGCAGTTATCCCATTTGGCCAAGAACGATGGCCAGTCTGCACAATTCAGCGTTCAGGATGGGGCTGGGGGGCTTTGAGCCTTTTCTGTGTCTACACAAATGGACCCAGCTCCCTTTGTAAGCTGTTTTCCTTCCAAGCTCCTTAGCTATTTAGAAATAAACAGTCACGAGCGTTTCTTCTCAAATAGCTTGGCTTTTCCTTTGAGTGTTAGCGTTGTTAACATCACAGTGGAAAAAGTGTCATGCCTCCCCCCACGTAAAAAAAAAAAAAAAATGGAACAACTACTGGCATAAGAAGCATTCCGTCAAAGAACTAATACACTGGGATAAAAACCAATTCAATAAAAAGCTAGGAAAAAAGAATGCTAAAATTTCATTGATATCTAACATGAATGACAGCTGAGTGAAAAGGAGTGGTTCCGGTTTCTGTTCAAGTTTTGTTTTGTTTCTTTTTCTTGCTTTTTCTCTCCGAGTGCTGAGGTCAGTTCTCGGCAGGTAAAAGGATGCTGTCTCACCGGCAAAGATACCCGCTTCTCTTCATTAGGGTGACATTGTGATCCGCGGGCTCCGAAAGTGTACTAGATTCTGCCCTTCCATTTCTTGGCCAGCCTGATTGGAAGGAAAAAGTGCTGTCGAAGGAGTCTGGTAACTTCTCTCCAGGGAGAGGAACGCCCCACATTTCAGTAATTCAGGGAAGCTGTTTCTGAGCTTGGAAGGAAGCCACATCCATCTCCCTGCCTGAGGACTGAGTCTCAGGACGGGAGGCTTCAAGATTTAGCCGCAGCACCAGAAGCGCCTGGGGTCTGTCTCTGGGGATGTAGGACTTTGCCCGTGTCCCCTCTCCCAAGAAGACAAGACAATATTTTACAGGCATCTGTACAGGGAACTGTGGAGCCCAAAAGCCATTTAAAAAGTCCTGTTTTGCAAGATTTTCTTTTCTTTGGCAGACTTGGTTGTTAAAGATTAAAGGCAAAAATATCAGGTCCTCCTTTACTGTCAGAGATTGGCACAATGTCATGAGTTGAAGTTGGCAAGAATCACAAAGTCATCCATGACTTTCTGAGAGTGAGAGTCCCCGTCTGTTAGAAAGGAAATAAGGCAAGAACCTTCTCTCAGAGTTTGGACACCTCCATTTAAAAAAAAAAAATTTTTTTTAACATTTATTCATTTTTGGGAGAGAGAGAGAGAGAGAGAGAGAGCGTGAGAGGGGGAGGGGCAGAGCGAGTGGGGGAGGGGCAGAGAGAGAGGGAGACACAGAATCCAAAGCAGGTTCCAGGCTCTGAGCTGTCAGCACAGAGGCCAACGTGGGGCTCGAACTCCCAGGCCAAGAGATCGTGACCTAAGCTGAAGTCGGATGCTTAGCCGACTGAGCCACCCAACTGCCCCTCCATTTTTTTTTAAGTTGATTAAACAATCACATACGTATTGGGTACCTACTGTGTGCCCCACATTCTGTAAACTTAGAATCTGCTCTTTCATTGTTCCTACAAGTTCCAAACCTCTTTATAAATGCTTCTTCATTTTCAGGGTGGAAATCCTGCAATCTGGAAATCAGAACATGGTGCTAGGCTCCATAAACACTAACGATGTGTGTTTTGAAATGATCTGGGTGACCTCATTACTGCTTTCACCATAATGTACTTTCAGAGTCAAACCTTGCTTAAAATGAAGAATGATACAGAGGTGCCCTGTACAGTTGTGGGAGTTGTACACTGCACTATCTCAGGAGTGTGCCACTTCTATCCTGTTATTCTAACAAAATAAGCACATTACAACAATCTTCTGACACATGAAAATATCTTTAACGAAGAGGTCCTTTACTGAATTTGCATGAAAGTACCTGGTTAGTGGTAGCCTGGAGAGAAGGAAGCGGCTTTCTTTCCTGAATCTGTCCATCATATCTTATTTCTAAAGACTGTCTTTGGTTCTGAGAAGTCAGGGCATCAGGCCTACAAACCACAGCGTCTGGGTTAGATGACCCGGTACCCGTCCCTGCTTACCTGTCAGTTTGGAACTCAGGTCTCTGGTCCGCTGCAGCCCATGGGAAATCCCCACTGACACCCAGAACCAGCCTTCCTCTTGTGAGCCAACAAGCCCAGCTTCCTTGAAAGTGTCGCAGGTTAAATACGAATCTATAAATTTAGGTTTGCAAGGAAAACAAAAATCTTTGAAAATCTTCTATAACTCAACTTTATTTCTGCCTCCAAGAACTCCCCTCCCCCCAGTTTAGAGTGGCTAGTAGAAAATTTCTCATTTTTTTCTTGCTCAGCTCATTGGCCGTGGATTTGGGTAATAGTTCAGGGCCTTATGGATTGTGGGTGGGGAGTGGCCTACTTGGCCCGAGGGCCGTGTTGATTTGGCTGAGGTGGCCCAGAGTCTTATGGTCTATTTGTTTTTTTTTTTTTTTAATTAAAATTCTTAAAAGAATGTTTATTTTTTGAGAGAGAGATAGAGTGTGCATGGGGGAGGGGCAGAGAGAAAGGGAGACACAGAATCGGCCGCAGGCTCCAGGCTCTGAGCTGTCAGCACAGAGCCCGACGTGGGGCTCGAACTCACGGATCGCGAAATCATGACCTGAGCTGAAGTCGGAGGCTTAACCGACAGAGCCACCCAGGCGCCCCAGTCTATTTGTTTTCTGCCACCTACTTCTCTTAAGGAGGTGAGGAAACAGTGAACAACCTGCTTGACAGGTGCAGGAGGGAAAGAAGAGAAGAGGAGAGAAGGAGTGTGTTCTCATTGTCAAAATCTCCTCCCGCCGCTGGCGTGTGCCCAGCCCGTGGAGCGAGCCTGGGTGTGTGGGCGGTCTGGACACAATTCACGTGACTGTGCGCCCATCTCTCCGACTTCCTGACCTGGTTCCGAGCTTTGGGACTCCCGCTGTGCTTCCTACTATGTGCACATGCGTAACTCTTCCTCCTGCCAGAGTCTGGGCTCACAGAACAGAAATGATGAAGTGTTAGTCCCTGTGGAGAGCCCTGCTTTCAGAAATAGTTCCCATGGTGCAACTAAAAGGCTTTCCAGGGGAACGTAACTTCTAGAAGAGTCTGGCTCATGCTGGGTTAGAGGGAATCCGCTTCCTTACCTCCCTTGGTAGGTGTCTGGTCTTCTGTCATTTCTGTTACTGATGAAGCTGAAGAGTGCCAGGAAGGTTTTCTGGGACCTGCCTCCAGCCCATCCACGAGGAATTATGTTTCCCTGTGGCTTTGCAAGCTCTTGGAAAGAGGGATGCAGTGACCTTGGGCATGTGACCGGTCCTGTCTGCCTTGCCTACGTAAGAGGGTTAGAATGCCCTTCAGTTGTTTTTGAACCTTGTTGCAAGAGCCCCTTGGGATTCTTTTTAAAAATATTGTGATGTCTTCCCCTACCCTCAAAATTCCTGATTCATTAAGCCTTAGTGAGGAGGGCTCTGGAAATCTGCATTTTTGACCAACACCACAGGGGATTCTGCTGCTAGTTGTTTCTCTAATACCTTTTGAGTAGTTAAATGAAAATACATCCTGGGGCTTTACAAACCACAAAGCACGATGCTAATGTGAAGATTGTTCTTAAGACTGTAATTTAGAAGGTCTGACAAATCATTGCTCATTGTCTTAAAAAAATTTTTTTTAATGTTTACTTATCTTTGAGAGAGAGACAGAGCACAGAGCGTGAGCAAGGGAGGGGCAGAGAGAGAGGGAGACACAGAATCTGAAGCAGGCTCCAGACTCTGAGCTGTCAGCACTGAGCCCGACGCGGGGCTCGAACTCATGGACCGCGAGATCATGACCTGAGCTGAAGTCGGCCGCTTAACCCACTGAGCCACCCAGGCACCCCAGTCATTGTCTTTTATTTTATTATTATTATTTTTAATATATGAAATTTATTGTCCAATTAGTTTCCATACAACACCCAGTGCTCATCCCAGAAGGTGCCCTCCTCAATACCCATCACCCACCCTCCCCTCCCTCCCACCCCCCATCAACCCTCAGTTTGTTTTCAGTTTTTAAGAGTCTCTTATGCTTTGGCTCTCTCCCACTCTAACCTCTTTTTTTTTTTTTCCTTCCCCTCCCCCATGGGTTTCTGTTAAGTTTCTCAGGATCCACATAAGCATTGTCTTTTAGATGCAGCCACTAAGTTTGCCCCAAATGGGGGAGTCTCAAAGTGAGAAGTTGCTTTTTAAATTCCCAACCTAAAGAGTCTGCTCTCCGTAATTTTAATGGCAGCTTCATTTTCCCTCGTGTTCCCTGAATTATCCAATTAATGCCTGTTTGCTTAACAAATTTTCAGACGATGCTGCAGGTGATGGGTAAAAACAGAAAGGTCAGGGCACCTGGATGGCTCAGTGGGTTGAACATCCACCTCTTGATCTCGGTTCAGGTCTTGGCATTAGTGTCGTGAGTTCGAGCTCCGTGTTGGGCTCCATGCTGGGCGTGGAGCCTCCTGAAAAAACAAAAAACCAAAACCAGCCAAACAAACCCCTAAAAACCCCAGCAAACTATTCTAGGGCTTCCTGCTGACCCCACTAGCATCTCTGATTTATTGGGGTCCATGGGATAGGGGTTGGAGCCCACAAATCTGTCCCGTTTTTCAGTTTCTCCAGGTGACTCCAGTGACCTGTTAGATTTTAGAGATGCCCTGGAGTGACTTTTCGAATATTGCCATCATTCAGTGCCAAACAAGAGCTCTGCTTTCACCCATCTTTTTATTTAAAATTCATAAAAATAGGGGCGCCTGGGTGGCTCACTCGGTTAAGCATCCAACCTCCGCTCAGATCACGTTCTCACAGTCTGTGGGTTCGAGCCCCGGGTCGGGCTCGGTGCTGACAGCTCGGAGCCTGGAGCCTGCTTGGGATTCCGTGTCTCCCTCTCTCTCTGCCCCTCCCCCCCTTATGCGCTCGCGCGCTCTCTCTCTCTCTCTCAAAAATATTAAATTAAAAAAAATAAAAATCATAAAAATATCTGCTCCACATTTTGGGTCGGAATTGTTACAAACTTGCCGAAGCCTCTTGGTGCTGGTGGAGTGTGATGTGTGGGCAGCAGGGTGCAAGGCTGGGGCTGCAGTCTGGCGACAGCAGCCCAATGCCTTTCTCCCCAGGCCTCTCAGGGTGAGCGGTAGGAGGGGAGGGGGAGCTCCTTAGCACTTCTCCGCCTTCAGCCGTGGGCAACAGGCTGAAGGGAGGCCCCGAGAGAGCACCCAACCTCCTGGCTCCCCAGGCACTGGAGATTCTTGTTCAATGTGTACAAGCCTTCAATTGCTCTGAGGGGAGCCAAGAATGTCGCTCCGGGCTGCCGGGACTAATGCTGGTGGTGCCCGCAGCATTTTACTAATTGTGAGGTTACGCGTTCAGGGGCTTCCCCTGGGGGGGGGGGGTACCTGGAGCACTTCCAGATGTGGAGACTCCCCCTCTGGCCTCCTCCTGCTGCCTGTGCGAAGCCAGGAGCTCTGCGAGGCGGTTGCTGAAGAATCGAGGTGCTGGGAGAACCCAGACAAGCACCGAGAACAACCAAGCCCATCGCTTCCTGCAGCACTAGCTTGCACAGAGGGAACACCTACTCGTGGTAGCGAATTTCAGGTGGTTCAGAGAAGCAACAAGAATTCTAGACCTAATCTTACTGCCCAGAGATGATCACTGTTAACATCGCAGACATTTGTGTATGCATTCATTTAAAAAAAAAAAAAATAGGGCCGTACCATTCAGCTCTGCAACTTTCTTGTTCTCTTAATATATATATCATTAATATCTTTTCTTTTTAGTATCACCTCGAATTTTTTTTTTGTTCTGTTGAAGCAATAAAAATTTTAACGAGTTGTACATATAGCGCTGAATTCTTTTTCCTGAGCCATTTGAGAGTATGCCCCCTTATCCCCAAACACGTTAGTGTTTCTTTCTTACAAATGAGGAAATTCTTCTGTGTGGCTATCATAGAACCGTAAAAGTCAGGAGATTAATACTGATGCATTACTGCCATCCTGTTCAAGTGTCACCAGCGGTCCCCATAATGTCCTCTATAGCAAGAGGTTCCAGGTCAAAAGCCTGTGTTGCATTCTGTCACCATGTCCCGTCAGACGCCGTTGGTCCAGAATGTCTCTTGAGTCCGTGGCTGGCTCTTTGCAGCCTGCACACTTTTGAGGTCGACCGGCCAGTGCTTTATTTTGTCGCGTGTCCCTCACTTTGGGTTTGTCTGATCCTTCCTCACGATTGGATTCAGGTTGCACATCTTCACCAGGGTTATTCCAGGAGCGTTTCTGCCCTGCATCACACAATTGAATTTCTTCTTCTCATTGATGATGTCGTTCTGATTGTCACATTACGGTGCTGTCTGCCAGACTTGTCCACTGTAGTTGCTTTTTTCTGCTTTGGAAGCAAGAGGGATTTGATGGGGAGGAGCTTTGAGACCATGTAAGTATCCCGCTTAGCACCGAACTGTTAGTCTCTACTTGTGTGGACTCCTGGTTTCCTACTTTATTCATTGGGTTATAACCCATTACTACCATTAGTTACTTAGATGCTCAAATCATCTTCAGTTTGGTCAGAGGGAGCTCCTTCAGTTTGGTTTCAGATTCTTTTCTTTTAGAACATGTTTCTGTCATTCTTTGAGCACGTTCTTGCACAAAAAGATGTTGCAGACTCTTGTACTTTTTCTTCCTCAGCACTTTCTCCAAGGCTCTGGTTCCTTTTCGTGGATATTGGTACTTAGAAGCCAAGATCTGGGAGCTGGGTGTGCTTACCGCTGGTGCCTATGTTCCCACGGAACATTCTCAACGGACAAGCTAGGGAATATGTGTGGAACACACACACAAACACAAATCTATCCATCCATCCATCATCTGTCCATCTGTCAAAGATGTGAGTGTATCCCAAGAATCTCCGATTCGTGTCCAACACACGGATTTCATTCAGAAATTGGAGGTTCTACATTTGAACATCACTTCTCTGAAAGCGAAGAACCCGGCTCAGGTGGTTCTTAATTTACTTGCTGATCCATCCCTCTGAATGTAACTGATCTCCGTTTTCTACCATTGTCCCTTCCCCTGCGTGGATGCTGTCATTTCCTCCCTGGGGGATCCAGCATCTCATGCCTCCCCTCCTGGCACCAGTGTGGAAACCTTCCTCACCCCACCTGCACACCTGCCATAGGGTTGCTTCCCCTGTGTGAATTCTCTCCTCATCCACATGGGCGTACAACATCCCAAAGCAGGTCACCCGTCCATGTGGATGTCTTTTCCACTCTGCTTGGGGATCAGTAATGCCCTGGCCCATCACACACACACACACACACACACACACACACACACACAAGCACGCCTACAACCTGTCTTGTGTATTTGTTTTGCAACACTGTTGCCATATGGTTTATTTATGTGCTTTTTCTTTGCCAGTCTCCCTGTTTGGAATGTAACTACCATCATTGAGTGACTTTGTTTCTTTTGTCACTTCAAGTCTTGGCGTAGTAGGGACTCTCTATCATTGATTGACGGTATGCTAGAGGTATTTGTCCACTTTCATGGGGTCATGTTCTAATTGTCAGGTGGCCTTTGAGAATGAGGTTGGCCATTTAGCATTTGCAGTAGATTTCTTCCCTGTGGCAATCACTCTTGCCGCACAAAATATTTCTGGTTCTCCCCCCTTCCAGGCACGTGGGGAGACCACATGGTGAGTATATGGCCAGGCATCATGCCAGTGAAATGAGAGCAGAAGTGATGGCGTCACTTCCATGACGACACTTTCAAAGCCCATGTGCAGTGTGCTGTGTTCCTGTCTCTTTCCTCTGGTGACCGTGAGAAGGACATGTGGAACTGTCTTCCTCAGTCCAGGACTTCAGTCGTGATAAACACAGTCCCCCCTACTGACCTGTGTTGGGCATGGAGCATGAGCAGCAGAAAACACCTGATGGGTACTCGTTTGAGATTCCTATTTTGCTGCTGTTGCGTGCCCTAGACGATCCCAGCGAAGCAGTGTTTAAACAACAACAAGAAGAAAAACCCACGACATTTTTCTTCATAATAACACTTTCCGCTTGCAAGAAATAGTTTGCAAATGAGCAGAGCAGAATCTAGATTATGACCTTTGGAGGAGAGGGGAGCAAAGGAGCAAGCGTGAACTGACCCCCCATTTTCAGTAGCCGTGAAAAAGCACGTCAACCGGCAGTGCCACCGAAGTGTTCCGAACATGCACCAGAGACACGTTCAGAACAGGAGGCGATGGGCCGGATGACCAAGCCTCTCATTTCCTCCCCTAATTTCTGTGATTATCAAAATGGCAGAGTACAGCCGGCCCACTAAAATCCCTCTTGGAAGGCTGACCTGCAGCTCCCCACGCATCTCTGTCTCCATGCTGTGTCCAAGTGAGGACTTCCTAGGTCATCCTTCACCTGCCTTGGGTCACAGGCCACGTGGCCACACCTCATGCAAGTGGCCTGTTGGGCCAACTCTCTGGCTTTGAATCTTCTCAGGTTTCTTTGATTGATTCGCTTATTTACGTATCTGACTTTTCAAGGGCCTGGACGGGGCAGGGGTGGGGGGAGTACGGATGAATGCGACAAGGCCTGTGTGATGGTAGAAATGCTCCGTTCAGGTGTGAGGGCGGCAAGGTTGCAGCTGAGGGAGAAACTGCTCCAGGAACACTCCCTCACAGCTGGGTGGTTCCGTCACCTTCATCCTCTGAGGACCCCGTGCCTTTTCTCCAAAATGAAAGATTCCCATTTCCTAACCAATAGGGTCAGAACCCGGAGACCCCCATTCCCCTCCTCAGCCTTTCTCACCCCACACCTCAGGCAAACTCAGTCAGCAGGACTAGGTCTGCACGTGTCCCATGAGCTCAGGCAGGTGCTAGCAGCTGTGGGTAGGTTCTCTGTTAAGAGAACGGTGCTCGTCACCTTCCGGGTCGTCTTCATGTGTCATCTCCTACCCCGTCGGTCTAGGGTGGAGTCTGAGGTTCCACCCTGCGGGTAAGATCTGCTAATTGACGGTTGATGTCGCTGGTCCTTGGGCGGCACTTGGAGTACAAGGCATGGCGGGGAGACAGTTCCTGCTCTGGTGGAGGTCACCATCTCGAGAAGACAAAGGGAAGCCAGAAAATAGGGGAGAGAACCACACACGTGGAGACAGAAATGGACGTAGATGCGATGCTGGGCTCGTTTACACACTATCCTGAGGGTCAGGTTTTCAGTAGGGTCTCTCACAGTGATGTCACCGCTGGGGTTCACAGGAAGTGGGTGCTGAGACAGAAAATACTGTAGAGAGGTCAACATATGGAAAGGAAGGGGGAGGAAGCAGGACCGAGCAGAGGGAGAAGTCAAACTGAGGTGCGGACCAACAAAGCTTTGGGCAGGCCAGGGGGCAGCGTCGGAGCAAACACTGCCCATCAGAGTCCCGCACTGGGCCAAACGGCCAGGCCCTCCACACACCCACACGTCCTTGCTCGGAGGGGAGGATGCGCGTGGCCTCAGCAAGGCTACTCTCTGCAGTTGAGGCAGGGCCTGAAGGGGTTGAGAGAGGAAGTCTGTTGCCTGTGCATCTCCTGAAGCAAGCCCTTCCCCGCAGGAGGGGTCTGAATGCTGCTCTCTGAAGAGCTCAGGAAGACCTCCTCTCTCATGATGAGAAACTGAAATATTTAGGGGCTAGCTTTGTACGGCTGCTTTGGAGCTGGTGGGTATAGTGACTGACAAGTGAATTTCCCAAATGGGGTTTTCCCACAAGACGTGGCCACTCAGAACATTAGTTGTGCAGAACTCTTGGAGGATGAAGGCTTCCGCTTATTTGTAGGAAGTGGCGAAGTGATCCAGGCAGCTCGGCCACTTGGAGGTGAGGGTCCATCTGGCAGGGGGAGCCGTGGCCATTGTCATGGCTGCAGCTCCAGAGCTACGAAAGGCTAGCGGCTTAAAAAAATCCAGAAAAATCAGGGTGTACCTAAGGCAGTCACAGAAAGATAATCCAGAGATTGTCATCTTGGTTGCTTAGGGTTTCTTTTTCTTTTTGTTTAACGTTTATTCATTTTTAAGAGACAGCATGAACAAAGGAGGGGCAGAGAGAGAGAAGGAGACACGGAATCCGAAGCAGCCTCCGGGCTCCCAGCTGTCGGCACAGTGCCCGACACGAGGCCCGAACCCGTGAACCGGGAGATGATGATCTGATCTAAAGTTGGACGCTTAATCGACTGAGCCACCCGGGTGTTTAGGGTTTCTTAGAGTTTCAGTAAGGTAGTCTAGGCCTGGTGAGCAGTTACCTGTGATTTGTCTCATGGGACTCAACTTCCACCTGTCAGTGGTTCAGACTCTCCACTAGTGGCTTAGAACGACGCACATACTTTATCTGACAGTTTCTGCAGGTCAGGAGGGTGAACACAGCTTCACTAGGTGCCTCTGGCTCAGAGTAGCTCAGCTGGCTGCTGCGGGTGTCACCTGAGTCCATGGTCACATCTGAAGACTCCACTGTGGAAGAACCCATGTCTGAACTCATTCATGTGCTTGTTGGAAGGATTCCTTTCCTTGAGGACTGGCGGGCTACAAGCCTCAGTTCCTTGCAGGCGGTTGGCGGAAGGCTGCCTTCCATTCTCTGTTGTGTGGGCCTGCCGACGAGGCAGCGTCATCAAAGTGTGCAATCTGAGATGGGAGCAGAGAGACTGTCCAGAAGAGGAGAGTCACACGTTTTGAAATCTGATCTCAGGAGTGACATCCCATCATTTTTGCCATTCATCAAAGGCAAGTGATTGATCTGGCCCTCCCTCAAAAGATGGGATGACATGAGAGAATGCCAGCAGGTGGGCGGTTATTGGGAGATACTAATAAAGAAAAATAATTGATTCATAAAGAAAAATAACAATCAACAGAGATTTTAGGAAACTGTCTGCATCCAAGGTACACCAGCAAAAGGGAATTCTGATGGATTCCAGGGTAGTGGTAACTGGCATAATAAAGCTGACCTGAGACTCCAGGTCAACAAAGGTAATCCGAAGCATCCTTACACTTTGTGGGCATTGAGTTTGAGCATTAAAACTTAAAACTTAAAATGAAATTTCGTTTACAAAATCATCACCCAGGAACAGAATTCTGGATGGACAGAAGAAATATTTTGATAAGCCACTGGCATGAGGGGTTAGATTCACAGGGTAGTCAATGGTTCATAGCCTCTGGGTCCAGGTTACTTTGGATGAAAGCAGAAATGCAAGTTTGGGTGCAGAGTGGAATTGTTCAGGATAAGAACATAGAGGGGGGGTCAGCGTGATTGCTTTCTGGAGGGGACAGCCATCTCAGGAGGGCTGTGCTGTGCAAAAGGGGTCTGGGGAGGAGATTTATTTCCAATATCTGTTCCTTTTATAAAATCATCAAGCAGTCTCCACTGATCGCTACAGCTTTGCGGAAGGAATCTTATGGGGGATGTAAAGAGGAGGACAAGGAGGTTGCTTTGGAGGAACATTAGATACTCGTAAGATGGAACGTAGAGGAAATTGAGTGTTTTGCTGCTTCTTTATTCATCTACCCTTTAACCCAACAAATATTCACCCAACCACTGAGTCCTGGGGATACAGAGATGAACAAAGACCAATACCGCTGTTGCCCAGGGTTGATAAAAGCGTGAATAGATTTGAGATGAAGCAAATGCCTCCAGATATTCTAAGTCATGACCAGGGGCAAGATGCGTGTGCATGTTTGCGTACATGTGTGTGTGCAGATGAGTAACCGGGAGAATTATTTGGGCTGGAAAATGGCTTATCAGGCACCTGAAGTGGCCTCTTCTGAAATCGTCGTTTGGGGGCCCACGATGAAATCATACGAGGTGTCAGGGCTGTGGAAGTCGACTCTGATCTGCCCCATTCCCTGCCAGCATTTGTGGGTGTTCGTTCCCAAGCCATGGTTGGTAGGGGAGGTAATGAGATTCCTCAGTTCACTTCTGCTGCCTGGAGTGTTTGTACAACCGAGCATTGACTTTTTGCCCCTCCTCTCCAGAAGACCAAAGTCATGCATTTTTAATTGGAGTTTTTCAGCCAAAGAGTAAACTGGCGGCTGCCCAACTTGTGGGTGAAAATGTCGAGAGAGAAACCCTCACCTTCTGTCCTGTTGGCAGCAAATGAAAACAAACCACTTTTCTCTCTTTCCCAGCTGCTTTCTCTCCTCCACAGGCAAACTCTATTTAAAGCGCCGACTCTTTCCCAGTTTTAAGCCAAGGGATAGAAATCTACTGGCTTAGCCTTTGTTTTTCTGTGGCCAATTTTGGCTGGCAATGCTTAGAGTACTTACCGTCCGCTCCCCGCCCCTCTGGCCCCACCCCATTTCCCACCTCCTGTCCCTGGCAGATTCAGCTTCCAAGTGTGGTGGTGGTGGGGTGTGTGTGTGTGTGTGTGTGTGTGTGTGTGTGTGTGTGTGTGGTGTGTGTGTGTGTGTGTGTGTGTGTGGTGTGTGTGTGTGGGGGGGGGGGGGTTGTTAAGCCTCCCCAAAGCAATAAGTCAGCGTCACTGAAAACCACAGTTGGTAACATTTATTTCTAATTCTTCAAAGTCGTCTTTAAAAGAAAATAAAGCCTGCAACCTACACGGTACCCCCATAGGGACAATCTTTCTCTGGCTCAGTTTGGTAATTCAGTTGTGATCCGTAAAGTGGTGCAGCCGTAGCAAAAGTGAGGGGGGGGGGGCGGTGGGGGCAGCAAAAATGGAGGGAGAAAAAAGCCTGCCAGCAGCTGTCATCTATCTTGTGAAAAGTAAAAAGTGCTTACCCGTGCCCAGATAGTAAATTCTACCTGCTTTATTAAATAAATGTAGTATTTCACTCAGGGAAGGAGACCTTTGGAATATCTGGAAAATCTTGCAGGCTGTGAAATGGAATAAAGATTGATTTGTGTGGAGGTTCTCTTGTATGTGTGTTTTTCTTCCCCCCCCGACACAAAAAAACGGTAACTGAGACACAAGATTCATTTTAAGAGACCAAGGGAAAGAGTTGGATATTGGGAATTTGGGTGTTTTATTTATCTTACTTAAAAAAAGAAGGATCATAGGGTTCATCAGAGAGCTAAAGGTTTTTATGGTACAGGTATTACAGAGCTGTTTCAGGAAATGATGCCAAGGTGTGTGAAGGGCCTGGCCTAGAGGTTGTCACATAGTAGGTGTTCAAAATGGTAGCTGTTTTGTGTGACTAAGCGTTTACATCAATGTTTTTGACTTTTATTTTGTTTTGTATACTGCCTGAACCAAAGGTAACTTAAGACTGCCCTATTAGGACCATTTGAATTCCTGGCGATAGAAATCCTAATCAAACTGGTTTAATTTAAAAAAGAAAAAAAAGGGGAAAAAAAGCTACGTTGGGGCCCTGTGTGGCTCAGCCGGTTGAGCGTCCGACTTTGGCTCAGGTCGTGATCTCCAGGTTTGTGAGTCTGAGCCTCACATCGGGCTCTGCACTGAGAGCTCGGAGCCTGCTTTGAATTCTCTGTTTCCCCCCTCCTCTCTCTCTCTCTCTCTCTCTCTCTCTCTCTCTCTCTCTCTGTCCCTCTTCCACTTGTGCTCTCTCTCTCAAAACGAAGCCAATAAACATGTAAAGAAAAGCCAGCTCAAAAAAACTTTTAAAAATTTAAAAAGCTTAAAAAGAGAAGCTAAAAAGCTTGTGGGGTGATAGCCTCAGATAAGGCTGGATCCAGGACTCTTTTCTCCACCTCTTGGTTCTAGCTGCATATTCTTGCTTTTAGTGTAAGGCTCTCTTATGGTGGCCCCAGTGTTAGGTTCCATCCTTTACCTGTCTGCCACCTATGGCTCATCTCCAGTAGGGAAAGAGAGTTTCTCTTTTAAAGAACATCCTTAGGCTTTAGGGATTCACTTCATTTGGATTAGCTGAGCTCAGGAATACAGTGAGCTAATCATTATGGCCAGTGGGATGGGATTATTCTGACTGGCACAAGCCACTCTTCTCCCAGCTGTGGAGGGGAGGGGTCAGCCCTGCCCGACTCCATGGGCTGGGAGTGCGGTAGGGGTGGCTCCCCAGGGCGAAGGGGTGTGATGACCCCCAAAAGAGGGACAAAGACAACAGAGGTCAATTTCAGTGGCAGCAATAAATTCTGGGAATGGAATTTGTTTATTTATTCAGTGACTATCTGAAAGTTCCCATGTCCACACTAGAAACATAACACACTACTTTTGAAGCGGATGTTTTTACTCCCTCAGTTATTTGCTAACTGAATACACGTTTAGAGAGTATGGGCTCTGCACCCACATGTCCAGTAATCACCTTTTGGGCTGAGCCCAGGATCAGGCAGGAAGGAAGAGAAGAAGGGGAAAGAATCACCCAAATTTGGCCCCCGGGGAAGAAAACAGGGATTATGTAATAAATGACATTTGCATGCTTATTACAAACCAGACCTGTGCTAAGCGCTGGTGTGTGCTATCTTAATCATCATGCGGCTCTGTGAAATGGCCACTGTTACTACGCCCATTTCTCAGATGAGGAGGCTGAGGCTCGCGGAGCGTAAGTGACGCCCAGATTTCCCCAGCTGGCAAGTCATAGAGCCCAGGATACGGCTGCTCCTAAAAGCCGCTCTACTATCATTCAAGTGGCTTTTCGTTGTTCTGCTTCAATAATGCTTGCTGAATGAGCAACATTTATGAGTTCAACATACATGTGTTACATTGCACCAGATACCAAAATCTGCTGGGCACAGGGACGCGGCGGTGAAAACGAGGGGCATGGTCTTGTCTACTTACTGGCCACTGCTTGTGTGTAAGCACCGAACCAGCCACTCGGGGTCCCCGGAGCAGGGCCGAGCAGTTCAAGATCGAGGGTGGGAGGAGACCCAACACCCCCACCCCCCGGAGAAAGACGGCCCCAGGGAGTGATGGACTCATCTTCGTGAAACGTTGGGCCCGCAGTAAGCCAAGGAAAAGAGGTCATTCTTAGAGATTTCATCTGAGGGAGCGGTTTTTCCCAGCGCTGCCTTGGAGCAGGGATCCCGCAAGTGGTTTGCAACGACCTTGGCTCCCTGGAGCCCAGCTCTGGGGCTGTACGGCCCAGGCGGAGTGGAGGACCCTGAACGGTGTGACTTCTGGAAAGGAGGGGGGTTGCCGGGGTCAGATCCTAGGAGTGTGAAGAGGGCCCGAGAAGCCGGAGGATCCTAGGAGTGTGAACAGGTTACCGAGAAGCCGGAGGTCGTCTGAGAGACGTGGTGACATAGCGTGTTCCCAAGGAAGGATGCTGCCCGCGTCGTCTGGGGCTGTCATGACACAGTAGCACACGCTGGGCGGCTTAAACCGTAGACGTTGATGTTCTCACAGTCCGGAGGCTGGATGCTGAAGACGTGGGTGCCTGAGGGCTCTCTCCTTACCTTGCCGATGGCTCCCATCTTGCTGTGCCCTCGCAGGGCCTTTTCTCTGCATACACGCCTCTCCTCCCGGCCATTTCTCTGTGCATGTGCCCCCCCCCCCCACCTCCCCAGCCCCTTCCTAGTCTTATAAGGACACCAGTCTTTTTTGGATTAGAGCCCCACGCTCTGACCTCATTTGATCTTAACGACCACTTTAAAGGCCATGTATCCAAATACAGGCACCCTGGGGATATGAATTTCGGGGGAGGGACCTAATTCAGTCTATAACACAGAGCATGCTGGGTGGAGAACCCTTGACCGGCTTCAGTGGGGTTAGGTTAAGATGTCACCGTCACATTATGCAGCCTTGATGTTACAGCAGTGAGCAGTCCATCCCTTCCAAAGTGTGGCCCACGGAGTGCCAATCCCAGCAGAACAGACCAAGGCCAATCTGGGGTCCTGGGGCCAGGCAGGTGACACAAATATGGAAGGCAAAGCCTGGACATAAGAAAAATAGGGCTCACTCAGCCTCTTTCATTTTCTGCCCCCTGCGAGAAGCACGGCTGCAGAGAAAAATCTCTCACTATAATAAAAGCAGCAGAACATGCACAGTGACAAAGGGAAGAGGACCTTTGACTGTGGTTAGCGATGGGGAGCGTTAGGACCGCGGTGACCGGGCTACCTGAGCCTTCATGCCATCGAAGGGGGAGGCTGCCTTCTAGGAATGTTGAATTTCTGTCCAGATCCTCTGATTTTTTTCAAGAAGTGTTAGACATCTGGATTTATTTATTTAACTTTATTTAAAACGTTTCTTTATTTTTGAGAGAGTGACTGCAGAAGCAGGGGAGGGGCAGAGAGAGAGAGGGAGACACAGAATCCGAAGCAGGCTCCAGGCTCCGAGCTGTCAGCACAGAGCCGGAATATGGGGCTCGAACCCACAAGTAGTGAGGCGGCCTGAGCTGAAGTTGGACACTCAACCAACTGAGCCACCCAGGCGCCCCTGGATTTATTGTTTGATGAAGCCTCTTGATTTGTAAATACCGGTATCCCGTTCACAAGTGTTCAAAGCTCCTGTGGACAGATTTAACACATTGCGTGCAGCTGCCGTTATGAGATTTCTGGACCAGAAACTTCTTAGCGTTCCGCAGCCACATAAATTAGGGACACAACATATTCCTCCCCCCACCCTCGGCGGATTGACAAAATTCGCTCGCCTGTGAAATGACCTGGAAACTCACCTTTAGTCTGATGTAACTTTGCATCTCCTACTAAACATTTAAACCACGGGCCCCACCGTACGTCTTCAGCGTCCTATGGGACTAGGGTCGTGTGGAGCGGTGCCTATCGGTGGCCCCAGCGTCAGGCCCTAGAGGGTACCATTGAAACCTGGCCTCCTCCTCCCGGTGCCTGACGCCCCCCCATCCCACTAGCAATCCAGGATTTCCTTTGGTCTTAGTGCTGTGGGCGAGGCGTTGCTGGGATGTGGCACTGTGGCACGCGGGAGGGCAGTGCTGTCTGGGAGTGCCCAGCTGCTGAGAACGCTTTCACGTCTCCTGGTTGCAGGCTGGATGGTCAGCTGGGCCCCGCCCGCCTGCCACGCGGTGGTGAGAAGCTAGCTGCCTGGGCCAGACGACCCGCCAGCTCCCATCACTTCTGTCCATCGCCGGCCTCTTCAGCGTTTCCTGGTGGCAGCTCCCCCCTTGGACAGGTGTGCTGGTTTCCTCCGCATCTTCTCTCGGCCTCTCTCTGCCGGTGCCACCCTTTTTAAGATCCACATCAAGGATCCCAGCTCTCTGCGAGGACTGGAGGGAGTGTGCAGCAAGCGGCCAGGTGCCTGGGGCGCGCACGTGAAGATGCTTTGACTCCCAGAGCTGCCCCCCTGCCCTCGCCGAGCCCCGAGGGCAAGTCTTACCTTCCGGCTGCACCCAGGTGCCTGACTCGCCTCACTTCCCCCAGACCCACACAGTGTCTTCCCTTCTCCCATCATTGTTCTGCGTAGCGGATCAGGGAGGGCATCGGTTATCCGCGATTGTAACCTGGGTTTCAAATCCGTAACTACAAATAGCTTTTTCTGTGAGGGCAGGTAGAGCCCGGTCTTAAGAAAACAGCACGGCTTGATCTCTGGCTTCCCTTTCAGGTTTGGTTCTGTGCCGGGGGGGAGGACGGCACCATAGGCTGGAAGAGTTCAATGCGGTTAAAAAGAGGAAACAACAACAAAAAAGTTTTCCTTAAATCAAAACATGTTGTGCATTTATATCCTCCTGTTCTCGTGCTGTGAGTCGCTGGTGAAATGGTTGAACACGTAGGATTTGGAGTCGCACGCTCGATTGGAATCCCAGCCCAGCCATTCGTTAGCAGCGCCACTTGCATAAATGTGTTGAACTCCTGGCTCTCAGTTTCTCGGTCTGTTAACTGGTTATATATCCACTTCGTGGAGCTGTCGAGGGGATCAGGTGGAATTCGGTGGTGTTCAAAGAGCATGTCAGATACTACAGTGCCTTGAGGACAAGGCACCAACGGATGGTCGTTCAACACACAGCACATACTCGCTGTGTGTCCTTCCACGGCGGGCTTTGTTCCGTGCTCTTGCTTCATAGTTGGTGCAAATGTGCACATAGTCCCTGCCTCTAGTCTGATGGGGGAAGAGGGAGGATTAAGCTAACAAGACTCGAGCTGGATACACGTTCTGTGAGGGGAAATGTGGATGTCCAGGTGGTCTAGGAAGGGTCTCCAATCTGGCCTGGGGGTTGGGGACAGCTTCCTGGAGGAAGTGGTGTTTAATCTGCTTCCTAAAGGAAGCGTGGTCAGCCAGTCAGGAGTAGGGACTTGGGAGGGGAGAGGCAGGAGGCGGGGACGGTCCAGGCAGAAGGGACAAGCTAGATCAGAACCTAGGTGGCAAACCGTCTTGTTTTTTGCCACTGGAATCTGTGGGGACAGAGGGACGGTTCATTTTCATTTTACTTTAAATAAAACTGCTAATCACAGGTGATTTCCAAGTGTATCTTCTATCAGGGCCTTTTCAATAGCACTATTTGACCTGATGCTTTAGAGAAATGGAATGACATTAGCATATCTAAGAAATTCCTTTGGGAGGGAGTTTGGAAAAGTCATTAATAGAGCAGGGAGGAAGTAAAAGACATTTCTGAGCAATTTCCAATTTCAGATCCCCATTTCTGCTAGCAGTATTTTGACCTTTCTGTTCTATTTATTTAAAAAATTAAATTTTCGACTGAATTCAGTCCTTCACAACGGGGAACTCTATTATTGCTGACCTGACTCTAAGCATAATTCAGTCTTTGCTCCTCATTCTTCGGAAGTTCACGTGGTGGAAACGCACAGCCTACTTCCGTGGCTGCCGTGGCTACTCCTCAGATACACCCGTCAGCCTCCAAACACCCACAATCCAAACTGGACAACTGCATTTGTGAGGGGTGGCTCTCCCCACTCTGAAATAACAATAATGGCTTGAACAAGAACCAGCGTCTGTGGAGTCGATAACCCGCTCTCTTGCCTCCAGTATCTTCCAGTCCATTCTCCACACAGCAGCTGGGTCAGCTTTACAAAATCCCACCTTGGCTCACATCGTCTCCCTGCTTAGAACTTGTCAAAGTTCCCTGTCGCTTCACTGGATCAAGAATAAATTCCTCAACATGGCACAAGAGCATCTGAAGACAACTTTCCTGTGTCACCTTCACATATCCCTGTGTTCCAGCCACGCTTGCTCTCAATTAGTTCCTGAAATGGGACACACTCCGTTCTGACTCAGGGGCTTTCCACCTGCCATTCTGCTGACCCAGAGCCACCAGATGTCCCAGTTTTCTGGGACCGAAGGGTTTCCCAGGCTCTGGGACCCTCAGTGCTAAAAGCAGGAAAGCCCTGGGGAAAGCAGGACGAGTGCACCATGCTTCCCCCTGCTTTGCCATCCCTCTCCAATCAGTTAACTAACTAGTCACCTCCTCCAGGAAGCCTTCTCTGATCACTTGCGCTCGATTAGAATACGCAGTCTGCCAGAACGTGAGTGCTTCTCTTCAAAGTATTTATTCGACTTTTTAATCTCATGGTCACGCAAATACTTGTAAAATTAAGACTGTCTCCCCCAGTAAGGGGATGCTCCAGGAACGTTGGGACTGTCTACATGTGCCACAACACTGAGCGGATAAAACAGCACACTGCTTGGTACATGTGTGGTGCTTAATAAATACGAGGGCAGTGAATGAGCCCCAGATGTGAGCCAGGGTCAGGGCTGTGTATCTCCCTCGAGCCCCATTTTATCCCTGTGAGGTGGATACAGTTATCATCCCTGTTTTGTAGATGTGGCAAGTGAGGCTTAGCGAGGTTAATGATGTATTTGTGGCCACCCGATTTGGATTTGAACCATGCGCTTCTGACTCCAGGGCCCAGAGAACACTTCACAGAAAGCCCTGTGGTTAACGTTGTAATTTAAGTTGTCTGAGAGCTCAGATCACTATGGAGAGAGGCATTATCCATGCATTTTGTGATGCTGCTGTCTACACGCATGGAATGTGTGTGTGTGTGTGTGTGTGTGTGTGTGTGTGTGTGTGTGTGTGTGGGCAGAACACTCCAGCCACAGTCACTCCCCAGCTTTCGTGTAGGTCTGTCAGTGACCTACCCTTAACTCTGTCTAGGAGGAACGTTTTGGAAATTGCCCCACTGATGGTGGAGAAGGCTGCACGGGCTGGGGCAGACAAGCCAGAGGGCCATCAAAGGTCCAAGGTTAATTTCAGCATC
This sequence comes from Prionailurus viverrinus, assembly GCF_022837055.1. Lineage (NCBI taxonomy): Eukaryota > Metazoa > Chordata > Mammalia > Carnivora > Felidae > Prionailurus > Prionailurus viverrinus. The sequence continues at coordinate 6,872,113 of NC_062563.1, forward strand.
TCAGAGACAGGGGAGTTAGTCTGTGCTGGGCCCTGCTAGGTGACAGCCTGGTCTGGAATTCAGAAGGCGAATCGGCCTTAGGTCGGATGCCCAGGTCAGTGCAGGTGAGAGGAATCCTCCACACCGGTTCGAATATGGGGTGCTGTCAGAAGGGTGTTGTTCATTTGTTTCTTTGTTCACGCAACGGGTACGTGCCAAGGACCTACTACGTGCAGGGCGGAAATGGTCAAAACAGACAAAAGTTTGTGCCGTCACGCGGCTTCTCTTCAGGTGGGTTGATACGGACATTAAACAAAAACGATGGTTTCCTGAGGCTAAGTGCTATGGAAACAGTGAGGAGGGGAACTGAGTGCGTGTGTGTGTGTGTGTGTGTGTGTGTGTGTGGACAGTCGTAGTGAGTGTGGCTGTCTCAGAAGATAAAGCATGAGCGAATGCTTGAAGGGGGTCACAGAGGGAAGCGTGGGCTCTGGTAGAAGGGCCCCCCAGACAGAGGGAAGGCCCCGAGGTAGGAACACGCTTAGCATTGAAGACCAGTAATGATATCAGTATGGCCAGAGCGGAGAAGGGCAGGAGATGGGCCAGCAGTATTGGCGGGGGAGGGTGTGGAGGGCACCGGCCGTTGTTAGGGATGTGGCTCTAACTCTGACTAAGGCGGGACCCACTGAAGGATGTGGGGCCCTGCAGACACCTGATCAAGTCCACACTGGAAGGAATCATGGCGAGTCTATGCAAGGGAGCGCACCATGCAGCTCTAGAGTGAATATGGTTGATTTGTGCATCGTGCTCTGGTTGGCTTCCTGGACTGATTCATTCATTTCTTTGAGCAAGTGTTTGTGTGCTGCCCTGTGAATAAGCGCTTGTGCTGCTCGCTGAGGGGAACAAGGTGACCGAAGCCCATGAAAGCCCTGATCTCCTGGGGCTTACAGTCTGGTAGGGGAACCGCATGTAAGATAAGTAGGCTATAAAAGCAGATAAACGAGATCATTCCTTTCCTTGGTATATGCCCCCCAAATAGCTGAAAACGGGGATTCATACAAAAACTCGTACGTGAATGTTCCTAGCAGCAGTATTCGCAAGAGCCAAAAGGTGGGAGCAACCCAGCCCATGAGTTGATGAATGGCTAAATAAAGCATGGTCTGTCCACACCATGGAATACCACACTACCACGTGGGTGAACGTTGAAAACGTGATGCTGCGTGAAAGAAGCCAGACACAAAAGGGCACATGTTGTATGACCCCATTCATATCCAGAATAGGTAAATCCGCAGGCACATAAAGGAGACTGGGGGTTGCCAGGGGGTGGAGGGGAGAACGGGCAGCGTCTGCTTAATGGGTACAGGGCTTCCTTTTGGGGTGATGAAAATGTTTTGGAACTAGACAGAGCTACATTCACAGCACTGAATGCCCTAAATGCCACCTGTACACTTTAAAATGGCAAATTATATGTTATGTGAACTTGACCGCAATTAAAAAAAAAAATCTAAGTAAATCATTGGGCCCTCGAGTGTAGATGTTGTTTGCCATGAAGGAAATGGAGAAGACGGAAGAAGACAGTGTGGCAAGAAGGATGGGGAAGCAGGGAGCCTACGGAAATTGGGGTGCCCGATTTCAGGGAGATGCCTGGTCGGGGAGAAAAGCAAAGGAAAGAACTAAGAGTTAGCTGGTTCCATTTGTAAATGGATATATTCCTTTGTATACAAACGGAAATTTCCGGATGAATAGACCAGAAACAACAGGGATTGTTTTGGGAAAAGGAGCTAGGGATCTGATTTGGGGTCAGAGGAGGAAAGTTTACCTTCTTCTTCTATAGGTCTCTTTATTTTATTTCAGGAGAATTGTTTAGTATGGAAAAATATTAAACACATGCAAAAAGGACCATGTAATGAATCCCAATGTAGCAATTGCTCTGCCTCGGCAATATTCGTTCATTACCAATCTCGTCTCATCTCTGTTCCCGCTAAATCTCCCCCACCCATAATCTTCTGAAGCAAATTCCATTTTGTTTATACATATTCTAGGATGTCTTTCTGTAAGGTAAGGATTTGCTTGCAAAATGTAATCTTTTCAGTGTGACAACAGTACAGGTAATAATTTTACTTTTTATCATATATGTATGTCATTCTACTATTTGATTAAAACTTTTTTTACCATGATGAGCGCTGAGCCATGTATGGAATTGACGAATCACTGTATTGTACACTTGAAACTGAAATAACAGTGTATATTAATTTTTGCTGGAATTAAAAAACTTTTTAAAAATATTTAATTGTTTTAAAAGGGACACGGAGTGCTTGTTGTTTCTTTGGTTCTTTTTTCCGAAAGCAATTTACTAAGACATCAAATGCAGTGATCCAGCCGCCCACCTGCATGTATCCCACTGCCCTCAATACTGCGGTTAAGAACGCGGGATTTGGTGTTAGATAATGCTGGGTTCAAATACCTCTCCCACTTGGTCTTGATTATCTGACCTTGGGCAAAATCTTTAACTCCTTTGATTTGTACCTTCTTCCTTCCTGTAAAATGAACAGAATGAGCATCTAACTCGTGTGAAAATCAAATGGATTTTGCAGGGAAGGATATTCATCTTTATCCTGGTGGTGAGACAAAATACACGCTCTATATAACTGGTCGTCCTGTAACGTTCTGGTTGCACGTTTTGGATTCTGGAGCCCCTATCTCTATGCACTAGCTGCGTCATTTTTTTAAGGGGTTAAAAGGTACCTATAATATGTTCAACTCAAAATATGGTAGCTATAAGTATTACTGTATACTTAATATATAACAGTGTTGTATCCAGAAAGCACAGATGCCCCCTAGTTCAGGATGAAAGATCATTAAGTTCCCCAAAGATGTTGAGGTTCAATTCCCACAAATAGTACTGTCAGATTGAAAAATCAGGATGCACTTGTTCACTCTTGACTGAAATCTGTGCTTGAACTCATAGTGATATGAGAGAGGAGAGGGTCAGCCCCACTCCCACAGCATCCTAACAGGCTCCCCTCTCCTTCAGGGGGAAGGGTCAGCTCAGGCAGTAAATGGAAGAGCCTCATTCTGTGCCTTTGTTGTGTAAAGGATGGAGTGATGCCATCAGGGCTGAAAGTTCTAGAATTCTATTGAACAGTAAACTTGAGGGAAAAGTTTCTTTTTCTTTTTTCAAGCATCATCCCTTTTATGTCCAAGTGTGAGGGTTGCTTGGCAATTGGGGGGTAATAACATTACCCATCAGAGGAGTGTCTTTAAGTAAAAAGATGTGTGAAAGCACTCAGCACTGTGCTTAATGTGGACTACTCATGCAGAAAGAATTAGTTGTTGTAATTGTCATTGTCATCATGGCGTGTGTATAGATAACTATAACACAAGGCAGAGGACAGCAAGCATATCATGAAAGTACAAACAAGATGGGATGGGAATCTAGAGAAGAAAAGATTTCCTTCCAAATTGAACATGGACGGCAAAGGCTTTGAGGCAAGGACATTAAAAATGATTCCAAGAGGATGGGAATTTCAGATGGCCCTTGAATGCTGGGAAGTTTTGGACATGTGATGACAAGAGGAGGGAGGAAGAACCAAGTATGAGCAGGGGTTTCATGGGGCCTGTGTCACAAGTGTGGCTTAGCGGGAGTGTGGATTCCACGAAGAGGGAATTGTAAGCATTAAAGTGGGGGTTACTGACCATGGCTGAGCCACGGAGCGCCTTGAATGCAAGGCTGAAAGATACGGGATTTCTGGGTCAGTGGTTCATAAACTTCTTCTGTCCTGACATCGTTGATGGATGATATTCATCTATGCCACTCTTCCCTATGGGAAGAGCCAGGCTTTTGCATGATCTGAGGTAACTGCACACCTTTCTCTTCCATTCAAGGGAGCATATCGGAAGGCAAGTGAGTGAGGATGACTTTTCATAGGGATGGACCCATCTGATTTCTTTTGAACAAATTAATCATTCCCTAACTTTGGGATTCTAATTACAACTTAGAGGTAGTAGATTATACATAGTGGTTGAGAAGATGGTCTCAGGGGCCAGATTGCTTGGGTTTGGTTCCCAACTCCTCTGTTTACCACCTGGTGATGCTCGGTATATCACGTAGTTCCTCTGAACCTCTCTGTCCTTATCTGTCAAATGTGGGGGGGACATTACCTTCATCACAAGGTTGCAGAGAGGATTAAATGAAGTATGGCACATGACATGCAGGGCATACAGTGAGTGCTATGAAAGTGTTGGCTATTACATCTTGTAAGTCCCTGACACCTCGCGGGTGGTAGAAACCATTGCTCTCAGCGGAGGGATTTTGAGCAGGATGATGGCAAGATCAAAAGTACAGAATGGGCAAGCAGCACAGAGCAGATCAAGAGTATGGGCTCTGCATCATTGCAGATCCTGTTTGGATCTGTTTGGATCCTGTTTGGATTCTGACTTCCACTCACTGGCCTTGCGACCTTGGCTGAGTAGAATAAATTCTCTAGTCCTCAGGTCCCTTCCTTATCTATACAACAAATACAGTGATAATAGCATGCACTCCATAGTCTGCATGTGAGGACTAATGAGATGATGCATGTGAAGCGTCTGCATGGTCTGTGGTGAGTCTGTTAGCTATCTACTGCTGTGTCACAAATCACCTCAAACGTTGTAGCCTAAAACAGCTCACAGTTCTCATCTCACAGTTTCTGTAGGTACTGCCTAGCTAGGTCCTCTGCAAGGCTGCAGTCAAAGTGTCAGGCAGGACTGCATTTTCATCTGAAGGTTTGACTGGGGAAGGATACACCTACAAATTTAGGTTTCTGGTTGTTAGCAGAATTCAGCTTCTTTCTGGCCGTCAGCTGGACACTAACCTCAGCTCCCAGCTAGTTGTTGACCGGAGGCCACCCTTACATAGTGCCTTGACACATGGGCACCCCTAGAAATGAATGTACGCTTCATGGACGTCAGCAAGGGAGATGGTCTCTTCCCAGAATGGGCATTGCAATCTTCAACGATGTAATTTTGTCCATGTAATCGCACCATCTTGTCACTGTTGTCACATTCTCTTGGTGAAAAGCAATTCACGGATCTTGCCTGCATGCTAAGACAGGGATCACATAAGGATGTGGACGGCAGGTCTGGCTTATGGCAGCCACCATAGAGTCTTACCACCACATGCGTAATAAATGCCTTGTACGTTCTTACTTTAAGAAATGAATCCGGCGGGGCGCCTGGGTGGCGCAGTCGGTTAAGCATCCGACTTCAGGCAGGTCACGATCTCGCGGTCCGTGAGTTCGAGCCCCGCGTCGGGCTCTGGGCTGATGGCTCAGAGCCTGGAGCCTGTTTCTGATTCTGTGTCTCCCTCTCTCTCTGCCCCTCCCCCGTTCATGCTCTGTCTCTCTCTGTCCCAAAAATAAATAAACATTGAAAGAAATGAATCTGGCAATCAGAAAGCATCTGGAAGATAGGAGTTAACTCATTTTATCTTTGCACCTCAAAGCACAGTGCTTTGCATACGGGGGGTTCTCATTAACCACCATCTGGCTAAATGTCAAATGTAAATTTCCCGGAATGCTTTCTTCACCCAACAACTAGGGTTGTATGGTTCTAGATGGGGCCATATCAGTCAGATGGGGCCATATCACGCTGCATTAACAAAACAACCCCAAAATCTCAGTGGCTTAAATCATACCAGTTTATTGCTTCTTTTTTAAAAAATTTAAAAATTTTATCTGAGAGAGAAGGAGTGTGAGCAGGGGAGAGGAGCAGAGGGAAAGAGAGAGAGAGAATCTTAAGCAGGTCCCACGCTCAGGGTGGTGTCAGTGCAGAGCTTGGTCCCACCACCCTGGGATCATGACCTGAGCCAAAATCAAGAGTTGGATGCTCAACCGACTGAGCCACCCAGGCACCCCTGTACTGGTCTCTTTCTTATTTATTCTACATATCCATTGATGTGTGGCTGGATTATTGTCTTTCCTGGGGACTCCCTTCTGTGCAACAGCCATTATCTGGAATGTTGTTGGTAACTATAGCAAAGGAAAAGGAGAGTTTTGAAGGGTCTTCACCTAGTAAATAAGTAATTGGTTCCAAAGGGCCTCACATTACTTCCATCTCTGTTCTGTGGCCAAAGAATAATCCCTTGGGCCCACTCATATCAGGAGACAAAACAGTGCAATCATGTCATGCACTTACGAGGCAGAAAGCCAGGGATATTTGGTAACTATTGCTATTGACCACTTCAGATGAATAACGTACAGATAAATCAAAGAACAATGGTTCTATTAGAACTATACATAAGCGGCTTGGATATTCTCCGACATTCCAGATTAATCTCCCCCTTCTCCTTTGGCCCTGTGCCCCAGGATGATAACCTCCACAGAATCCATCACCTGGACTCCCTTTAAGCTCTGGCTTCTGGGTGGGTACAGCTAAAAGATGTGCTTGTAGGAGATTGGGGGGTCAAAAAGAAAAGAAAAATGGGACTGTTTCTTTGTTTTCTTTCTCTTCCATCTTTTCATCTTTTTCTTCCAGCTTCTGTCAGGTGGCCTTTCCCCCGACAACTAAAGGTTTTGGTGGGTCTGCTGACAGCTTCCTTTATTTGCACCGTAAGGTGGTACAGCCCCACCCCCCGGCCAGTGCCTGCGTGCGATCACTATCTTTTGTCGTTTCTGAAAACTCTGCCCACGGTTTTGTAAATAGTCTCCCTCCTGTTCTGTCTTCCATTACTCCTTTGAATGGGCTGTTCTCTGCTAGAATCCTGATAACTCAGACTTGTTGCTTTCTGGCAACAGCAGAAAGATAACAGACGCTGTGTTTTCTGTGGTTGGATTTCAGGCATGCGATTTGCTGTAAAGTTGTGTGGAGCTATCAGCAAATGATCATACTAAAGACATCCCGGAAAACTGGCTGGAAACCACTGCCTACTCAGTCTCACATCTAGTTTTTCTTGCCGGAAGATTGCTGTTGAGCAACCTCTCACCCGGGAGCTTCTCCGATTGTTTTTAGGAGGCACTATTCCCTTGACAGTAAACTCTAAAATGTTAATATCTGGATTATACGTCTAACTTGTCTGAGCTTGGAGTCAACTGGAGAGAACTGAGAAGGTTAAGCTGCTGTGGTCAATTGCACGAAGGGCTCCAATGCTTCATTTCACCCCTGTATTCATGCATTTTGCAACCACCTCGCCATCCTTTTCTCTAAAAGGGATAAAATACATTTCTCTGTCCCTGGACCTTGGGTTGGTTTGTGTTATCTGCTTTGGCTAATAGTGGTCACGGTGTGATCAAAGTCCTAAGAAATGCTTGACTGGCCATTTTGTGCCTCAGCCATCAGCATGAACTTGATGTCCCGGGGCTGGCCTGCTGGTCCAGGTGGAGGAGGAGGGGCATTAGAAGGGAGCCAAGCTGGTCATCGATTCCAATTCATCGATTCCAGTTTTGTTCTGCTGGTTGTACATGTGTGAGTGAGCTCAGCTGAAGTCAGCAGTTGGCAGAGTCACCTTGCTTCTTGCAGAGCCCTGATCCACAACCCTGTGAGAATAAATGGTCAGTGGTTTGTTCTGCAGAATTGCTATGGCTGTAGTAAACTGGTCTAAGTGGGAATAAGAGACTAACTGATATTTCATACTTTACTCTCCTGTTCACTCCACTGATAGGTATTAAATACATGCTCTGTGGAAGGCACCGGGGAGAGAGTCGTGAATTAGTCAAGTCATGGTCCCCAAACCTCCGGTCTGTCCCCTCCGCAGCTGGCTCGCTGCCACTCACATGGAAGAGTTTCACACAGCTGTGGATAAGACCCAGTTTTGTGTTATATGATCTCATTGTTATCCTGCACCATCTCCTGTGGCTCTGTTTAATCAGGGTGGGTTTTTGTTGTTGTTGCTGTTTTTTTTTTTTTTTTTTTTTTTTTTTTTTTGTAGAGAGGAAGCTCTAGTAGGGGGGCTGAGAGAGAGAGAGAGAGAGAGAGAGAGAGAGAGAGAGAGAATCTCAAGCAGGTTCCATGCTCAGTGTGGAGCCCCATGTGGGGCTTGATCTCATGACCTTGAGATCAGGACCTGAGCTGAAATCAAGTGTGGGATGCTCAACCAACTGAGCCACCCAGGCTCCCCAATCAGGGTGTGTTTTTACTGCAAGTGCAAGAAACCCAATCAAATTGACTTCAGAAAAAAGAAGGAAAGAAAGAAGGAAAGGAAGGGAAGGAAGGAAGGAAGGAGTGAAGGAATGAAGGAAAGAAAGAAAATAGAAAGAAAGAAGGGAAGAAAGAAAGAAATAGAAAGAAGGGAAGAAAAGAAAGGAAGGAAAGAAAGAAGGAAAGAACAAAAGAAAGAAAGGAAGGAAGGAAGAAAGGAAAGGAAAAAGAAAGAAGAGAAAGAAAAGAAAAGAAAGATGTCTTCTTGACCCACCCAACTGAGGAGACGAGGGAGCATGACAGGCACAGCTGGATTCAGGTGTCGCAAAGACTCCATCTATGTCCAATGTCCCAGCTTCTTTCTTCTAGTTGTTTATCAGCCTCAGCCTGGTCCAGATTTCAGAGAGGCCTTGAGTGGAGCAGCTCTGCTCCAGTGGTTCCCACAATAGTCTTGTCACTGGACAGACATGTGCCACCTGCTCATTTGGGAACTGACCACAGAGGCTCATGGCAACGCCTAGAATGCGTGTGTCACCCAAGAGCCTGGGCAGGGTGGGCTCAGCCTACCACACCACGTCAACTATGAGGGGGTGGACAGAAGAGGAAGTGCTGCTTTAGCAAAGAGAGAATGGCCACTAGAGATGCAAAACCAACGGAAATCCATAGAGCAGAACATTGCAGATTAATTGTGTAACAACTTACGTATTTCCCTTTGTTATAATTGTCCCCTCCCACCCCCCCACCCCACCTCCCCAATAGACCACAGGCTCCAGGAAGGGCAGAACGTGCACCTGTTTTGCTCACCTCTAGATTTCTGGAGTCCTATACCAGCTGGGACATACTAGGAGACAAATAAACATTTCTTGAATGACTAAATGAAGCTTCTAGACTGTTGGGACAAAGCTAAGGTAGAACATAGTTAAACTCAGTGAGTTAACTCAGGTTCTGAATGGCAAGCAAGGCAGAAAATTATGTTTATGATGATAAAGGTTAGAGCACTATACTAGGATGAGGTTTATATATGGCCGTTCAAGAATCTTTTAGCTTTGGCAGAAAGTAGAGCAGCAACCCCGCCCCCCCCCCCCCCCCCCCCACACACACCTCTTTCTTCATCTTGGTATTACAGCTTTTTTTTTTAAGTTTATTTATTTCTTTTGAGAGACAGAGTGCACATGAGTGGGGAGGGGCAGAGAGAGAGAGAGAGAGAGAGGGAGAGACAGAGAATCCCAAGCAAGCTCCCCACTGTCAGTGAGGAGCCCGATGAGGGGCTTGACCTCACCATGACTTGAGCCAAAAATAAGAATCGGATGCTTAACCAACTGAGTCACCCAGGCACCCCGGCATGACAGGTCCCAAGACATGCAAAATGTATGTCCTGAAACCACTGGGATTTGTGGATCTATGCATACACGCTCAGCTATGCCCAAGAAGACACGAGTGGTGTGGAGGCTTTTTGCAGAACCACCTGGGGGCGAAAAACAGAGTTAGTTTTTCATCTGTTCCTTTCAGCCTGGTCTTGTTTTTTGTTTTGTTTGTTTTTGAGTTTTTTATTCATTTAAGTAATCTCTACACCCCACGTGAGGTTTGAACTCACAACCCTGAGATCCCGACCGAGCCAGCCAGGCGACCCAGCCTGACTCTCGTTTACTATGTCCATTGTGATGTGCACATACTATACGTTTTAGGAAGAGGGGGCAGCCATTGTAAACAGCACAAAAGCTGGACGGTCAGTGTAGTCCTGGAGACCTGATGGGCTCAAGGGCATGGAGAAGGAAAGGTGGCGAAAAGAGCTGGGGTTTGGAGGAAAAGTCTGCTCTTGGCACTGGAAAGATTTTGGTGTGGGAAAATCCGAGTTCTTGTCCACGGGATGTTGAGAGAGACGTCTCCATCAGAGGACCTGGACCGATCATCCCCCAAATAAAAAAATGACAACAAAGCATTGATACCTTCTCCCCGTCTTTGCTCCTTGCTGTGTTCTTGATAGAATAAGCCAGTTTCAAGGCAGAAGACAACCCATTTTTAAATGGATTTACTAGAGATAATTCCTTAAAAAGAAATTGTAGAGACTGATTTGTGCCCTTGAAAATAACATTGTCTTAAAAGTAGCTTTTTTTTCCTGCTTGGAGATGTGGAATACCGTATCATGCCTGTCCCTCACGACTACCATGTATGTGCTCAACAATAAGCTGTCCAGACTGAACTCTTTACATCAGAAAGTGGGAGGGGGAACACTAAGAGGGCAGGTTCTGGAGTTAGAGTTGAATCCTGCTCTCCCTCTTACTCAATGCATGATCTTGTGCCTCAGTGCTCTTATCTGCAAAGCGGGAATAATAATAATGCATATGTCATAGAATCATCATAAGGATTGAATCAGATAATAAAAATAAAGCACTTATGGGGTTTGAAACATGGAGTGGACCAGTAACAAACCACCAACACCGTAGAAGAGCTCTCGGATCTCATCAGGCCCAGCCTGGATGAGCGAATTTATGTGAAAACGAGAAATGACAGAGCGTTTTGAGGCAGATTCCATGCTTATGATCAGTGTTTAAATATGATACTGGGAGACGTGGAAGAAACTGTGACTACTAGAGAAATTGATGAGGAAACATATGAAGGGATATATAAATCAACAAAATGGAATATTCCAATGCTCTCTGGGGAGGTGGTGTCATACTAGCCGCCCCCCATGAAGAGTTGGCTGAAACAAAGAATTTATCGTGGATGGAAGGTTGGAGACTTTGGTTGCCTCTTCAAATGCAGAAGACACAGAAGAGAACCCTGCATACATTTTGACATTAAGAAATGATCCAGGATTCTTCCACTCCTGAAATGAGTTGATTTGCAGATAACTCAACAATTCTTAAGCTAAGGGGCATTTTCATTTTTTCCCAACTGTTTCAACAAATGTGATCATCAAGATATAAAAAAAAAAAAAAAAAAAAAAGCACTCACAATAGCACTAGACACACAGAGAACACTATTGCATAATGGCCATTATTGTCATATCAATACATGTGATAAGAGGAAATGTGTTTAGACTTTGCCATTTTTCACTTTGGATCAGACTTGGCCATCTCTTCAAATGCAAGATGAGATGGGAAAGGGGGTCAAGTTGAGGCAGGAGCGAATGGAAGGCACAGGCGAACATTATGCGCATGAGAAATGAGTGAGTTTGTCTCTTTCCGGCTCTCTACCTTTATGGTTTGGCCAGTTACCTCTCTCCCAGTGTATGGCAGTGGCCACCCGGCCAAGTCTCCCCGCTTCCGGTCTTACCCTCTGCTGACATCTCTTAACTTTCTCTTATAACTTGATTTATCAAACAATGCAACTAACTATGTTGCTCCATCGCATTGAAAACCTTCAAAGTTTCCCCAGTGCCCATTGGTTGCAATTCAAACTCTGTCGCCTGGCATTCGATGATCTTTGCAAGATGCTCCCTGTCACTCTTTCTGATCCTGTCTCCAGCCATCCTTCTCCATGATTCACATGCCCTTGCCACGCTAGAAATACTAGCCATTTCCTGCAGTGCACAAACTTTCATTCTTCTCTCTCTCTGCTCTTGCTGTTTCTTTTGCTTGGAATGCCATTTCCAACCAAAACAAACAAAAACCAACAAAAAAAACCAAACAACAACCCCCAAGCCCCTATCCTTGTAAATTATAATTCTTTTGAGATTAGTCTCAGTCACTCTATCTTTACTCTGCTCTTACCCAAAAGAATCCTGTCTGGAAAAAATTACATATACCCATATCTAAATAGAGCGAGAGGTGCCAACTGTGATGAGAAATTGGTTCCTATTTAAGCCAGGAAAAGAATTCAAACCTATAATGATGACAAAAACAATAGTTTCCCCCGAAATCTTCCTATATGCCAGAAACTGTACCAGGCGTTTCTCATGAATAATCTCACAGCCTCATGAGACAGCTGTGGTTTGGTCTCCTCGTATTAACAGGTAGCCTTCCAGAATTCAACTATGAGCTCTCCTTGGGGGCGGGTGGTGAGAGGAGGGGAGAGAGAGATAGACATAGCAAGAGAGAGAGAGAGAGAGAGAGAGAGAGAAACGATTTAAATCGTGCAGCTGATATAGCCAGAAATTCTAACGAATGCATTTCTGCCTGAAATCAGCATGCAATGGAAGAACTTCATCTCCTTTACTCCCAGTCTGTTTTATCATCTTCAAGTATCTCATACAATCATTCTAGAACTTAATACTCTATGTATTTCATACAGCCTGGCCACTGAATGCAAGCTGCTACGTTATCCGGGGCTCAACTAAAGAAACAGTAACTTATTCCAAGGCTGGAGGGAAACTCTGCATTGGACTTGATGAGACTTGTCCTTTGTATGTGGGGAACCATGGTATTTTCTGTGTCCAAACTGTGGGCAGGGAAAGAGGATACTTTTCACGATTAGGTAGGGGCAAAAGGCATGAAGTTGGACGGTCCCAGTCAGACTGGGGCTTCTCTCTCTGCCCCCTGCCATGTGAAGACACAATGAGAAGATGATTGTCTACTAACCTAGAAGAGGGTCTTGGCTAAGGGCCGAATCTGCGGGCACATTGCTCAGGGACTTTCTCTCAGGATTATGAGAAATCAGTGTCTCGTTTAAGCCACTTTGTGGGGTTTTTTTTGTTGTTGTTATAGCAGCCTGAACGGACTAAAGTACTTGGGAAGCTCTTCCCCAGGGAGGATCAAGTGTGGCAGCATGAAAAGATCAGATTGCCCTCCTCCCTTGCTTACTACCCCCCGTGGCTTCCTATGACCCACTGCACACAGCAAAGTGCTACAGGATCCTTCCCAGAAGTTGCCAGGGCCACCGAGATCTGCCTCTGTGCCAGTGTCTCTCCTCTCCATGCGTATTTCTGGCCCTGCTGGATTTCTCTCTGTTCTTCCAACAGATCAAGGTTTTTCCCACTTAAGCACCTTTGCTCCTCTGTATGTCCGGGATCGCCTCCCTCACCCCACTTTCTCAAGAATGCGTCATCAGTGTAGCCTTTCCTGTGTCAAGTGGGTGCCCCCCTCCGTGCCTCACTGCTTTCTGCAACCCACACATGCTGCTTCTCTTCTAGCCTTTAACAGTGTCTATAATTTACAATTTCTGCTTGTTTACATTTCCCCCACGTGCTGGCCTACAGGTGTCATGAGAGCTGTGTTCAGGTTTTTACTCATCGCCTGGCAGAGAACTTTGTTCGTAGTAAATATTCAGAATGTGTTTGTCGAATGAATGTTCAAGATCAGGTCAGGATTCCTGGTGTGTCGTACCACACAAGTTAAAATTTTTTTTTTTTTTTTTACTTAATATCCGATCATCAAAGAACGAGATGTCTCTTCAAAGCCGGTCTGCAGCAGCCAGCTAGGTCTCATACCTCCTAAAAGGAAAGTACCTGGGTCTTATTTAGAGTTCTTGATGAAGGAAATATGACTGGTCCACTTAGCCCCTCTGCCTTTTTGTTCTACCATGAACCCGTGGGGCATGCTGCCTCAGGACCTTTGTACCTGCTGTTCCTTCTGCCTATAACACTCTTCCCTCAGATATCAGAATGACTTGCTTCCTCATCCATGTCAGATATCATCTCAAAAGCTTTTCCTGACCACCTGTAACCGCTGTGATGCCAGGTACTAGCTATGTGCTCCATAAAAGAGGACGCCTGAGGGAGGTTGGAATCCAGCCTGCACTCTGCCTTTCGTGCACTTCTGGTGTCTGGAGGGGGAGGGAGGGACATCTTTTTCTAATTGATTCACCCGGAATGGGGCGCCTTCGCGTAAGTCACAGATCCGTGCTGGCTGCAGCCTGTGGCTTATCTAAATACTGACATGCCTTCCCTGTTAGTTGCATATCAGCTTTTCCTGAAGCGCGTGAGCTTCAGGATATCAGAGATTTGTGTCCGTTTTGTCCACTGCTCTACCCTCAGTATTGTGAGTTGTATCTGACACATAGTAGGTGCCCCCAAAGTATTTGTGGAGTGAATAAATGGGCCTCCGTGTTTTATTTATTTTTTTTTAAATTTTTTTTCAACGTTTATTTATTTTTGGGACAGAGAGAGACAGAGCATGAACGGGGGAGGGGCAGAGAGAGAGGGAGACACAGAATCGGAAACAGGCTGCAGGCTCTGAGCCATCAGCCCAGAGCCCGACGCGGGGTTCGAACTCCCGGACCGCGAGATCGGGACCTGGCTGAAGTCGGACGCTTAACCGACTGTGCCACCCAGGCGCCCCTGGGCTTCCGTGTTTTAAAAAGCAACAAAATCAAAGCGAAGCTTTAGCTCCTGGGTTTATAGACTTCTTTCTCATTATGTAGTTTAGTTCGTATTTGTAGTTTGGCTCAACTCTAGAGATCAATTCACCAGGATCCCTGGGAATTATTTGCAGCTTATGGTTTTCATCCCACATCACTTTCGTTTAGAGATATGAAAATTACCTGTGTTTTCTTCAGTTCTTTTGAGGCTTCTCTTTTTCCCTGCATTAGATTTAATGGAAACCTTAGTAATGGGATGAAAATATCGCCAGGTTATTTTATGAAGCCATAAGCAACATTAAAGCCCCACACCCCCACGTAACTAAGTTAAACCTGAAATTCCATCTTAGTGTGTCACATGGAAAATCCCTTCTTCTCTGAGGCTTTCCAGGGGCTCCCTTAAAAAAACAAACAAAAAACCCCCAAAAAACCAAAAAACAAAAAAAAAAACTGTGCCGGTTGAGAATAACTATTTTCCAAGCAGCTTTTTGCTGGTGTCTGGGTTGACGCATTACTTGTAAAAAACCAGTTTCTTTGAATAGATGTTCTTGCAACATATTCAACGTGGCCTCAGCACTTTCTTTCTGCATAATTTATAGCAACTGACACGTGTAAATATCCCTGCGAATGCTGGGGCTGGGGAGCTGGATGGCCCTTTAATTACTGAGATTCCACCTCCCGAAGACTGATAAAACTATTAAGACTGAAATTCAGTGCCGCCCGCAACGATGCTGCTAACGTTGGAAGATAATTCCCCAGTCTGCCAGCCTTCCTGTCACTACTAAATTTCCTCCCAGTGAAAAGAGGTGTAATTCTCAAACCCAGCTGACTGGAGACTTACAATTGCCTTGCAAAACCAGATCTGGAGCCCATGTGGCCTAAATCCCCCTAAACTGATTACCTTGGTTGGAGTCTTTTAAGGTTTTGGCACTAACTTAATCCACTGCTGCGTGCAACCCCAGGAAAGGGAGTGAGAATCCATTCAAATCCTCCCTGTTAAATAAACCCTCCAGCAAATTACTGGCAGCAGAGGCGACTACAGAGCAAAGAACACCAGCAAAAGCCGCATTCAAAGTGTTTGCACCCCATTCCCCTGATAAAATGAGCACTTTTTAGCTTCCCCATCGGGTAACCCAGTTATCATGTTTGGCCATAAAATGCTCACAGCGATTTTTATATGTTTTATTTCAAAACCAGGTTTCGCAGCCGGCAGATCTGTAATGCGTTCATATGTGGCTGCCTTATTGGACTCAATCAATGCCATCGACTTCCCTTTAAATGCAAAGATTGCACAGTTCAGCTTTAATTGCAAATTCGGTTGCCAGGGCCATCTCTTGGAAGCTGGTTGTTGTCTCTCTTTCTCTCTCTCTTTTTTTTTTTCTAATAAATCACCTTTCATTGATGAACATCGGCTGGGTTGGGCCTGCCTTTGTTAGCATCTCCCCCGTAACATCGGGCACAGAAATCCGAGAACCTGCCAGGGACAGCGTGCACGCAAGTGGCGGACTGAGGGAGGCATTTCTGCGAGGCTTTAATATCTGGGTTGGGTGTTTTATTATGTCTTAATAAAGGAGTTGAAGAGAAGGTTCAGCTGAAGTGCCCTGGGGAATAATTTCAATTTTTTAAAAGTGTGTAACCATGTTCGAGGTTGTTACATAAAACCAGCTGTCCTAAGGGAGGGGTGCATCGGGGCCATTAATGTTTCCCTCCCTGCTCAGGGTTGGCCTGGCAGTTTCCCGATGCGCTGCTTTATTTGGGTCTGTTCATTCACTGACTTACTGGCACATGGATCTAAAGCCAGAAACGAGTGAGTTTAAATACTGGCTTTGAGACTTGTCCGCCGTGTGGTCTTAGACAAGTCTTTCTTTGCTATTCCTCACTTATTAGTTCGAAATGGCAATAACTACCCGCTGAGGCTTATCAGGCTTAACTAAAATAATGCATGTAAAGGGCTTAGGGCCATGTCTGGCTAATAGGGAGGACATACTAGAGATTAGCTATAATTATTACACAGTGTCATGGGAGAGGGGACAGGTGACCCATGGCGGTTCCATCCCCAAGTCTCCATGCTTGGTTGTTCCTGTGTCTCAGGCACGATTCTATGTGTTTTACAAATAAGCACTCATTCACCCCTGTTATCACTCCCACGAGGGAGGTACAATAATAATTCTTATCATCCCATTTTATAGATGAGGAAACTGAGGCTCTGAATATAGAGACCCGCCCAAGCTGTCATGCCTGGTGAGAGGGAACCTCGGCGTTCATGCTTTTTACCGCTCTGCTATGAAACGCCCTGCTGGGATTGCTGGTATTTGGGGTGGCAGTTTCCGGGTGGCAGTCGTCAGTTAAACATGGTGACTGGGGAGCCTTGCTCCGTCAGTCCTATGTGTCCTACTCATAAGGGAGACCTTGAGGCATGGGGCCCTTTGGAGGTCCTCACACGGATGTTTGTTCACTCACTGAGTGACCCTGAGTAGGGTCAGCTGTACGTGGCTGGTGGTCAAAGGCTCGCGCCCAGAGATGAGGGACCCTGATGGAACGGTGGCCATGATCTCACCTCACCCCCTGGCGCCCCTGCCCTGCGTCGTGTGTTTCTCTCCTGGTGCTTCTTTCCCGTTTCATCTTGCACAGATGCCTTTTCGTTTTCCCTCCTGCTGAGTGTCATGCTCAGAGAAGTGTCCCGAGTCTATTTCCTTCCCTCCCTTTCTTCCTTTCCCTTTTCCCTCCTTCCTTCCAAATGTATTTAGCGAGTTTCTATTTTGTGCCACACAGTTTTCTCAATATTAGGGATGCAGCTCTGAACAAAACAGTCCCTCATTCATCTGACTGTCTGACTCCCTGTGAAGTTGGAAGCTGCGTTCTGAGCCTTCAGCATACCTACTGGGTGAGCCCTGCCCCCAGCCTCCATCTACGAGGCTGCAAATATTATGTGGGTGGACAGTAGGTGGGACTTAACAGGAGTGGTGATAAGTGGGGCAAAGCAAAATAAGGGCCAGTCAGGGGCCAGCGATGGGGGTGGCTCCCTTTAGATGGCCTGGTCAGGGACGCCTCTCTAAAGGAAGGGCATTTTAGCAGGACCGTTATGCCATTCTTTGTGTGATATTGCAGGTGGAGGGAACAGCTGATACAGAGACCCAAGGTGTGAGCCCCAAGGACCTTGACGCTTCGCAAAACAGCACGGCAGTCGGTGTGGCTGGAGCCATGGAATTTGTGCCATGGAGGGACCTTGGGGGTTACGCCTTGTCACTGTGAACTGGGGTCTTGGAGGCCGCCCTCTAAACCTCACTCAGGAAGGTCACGGATTGCGGGTGTCTATCTCTTTACCTCTCCACCAGCCCTGGGTACTGCCAGTATTATGCAGCAATGTTCAAGATTTTAAAATTAAAAACATTTAATTGTTTGTTAAATTTCCAACTTGATAGGAAAAAAAAGAAGGCACCTGGTGGCTGACTTTGTGATCGCTGTGATGTTGAGCGTACATTGGTGTGTTTGCTGGCCATCTGTATTCCTTTCAAGTCCGACCTCTGTGCCCATCGGTCTTTCTGCCTGTCTCTGGCTACAGGTGCCCCGAGATGGGCTAGTCACAGGCCTTTGACTCCAGATACACTGTCATCACGGGGCCACACATGTTCTTGTTTTTCCTCCCTCCCTCCTGCCTTGCTCATTTTCTCATTTGTGTAACACAAGCCTCTCTAATCCCTGCGTTGGGGGTCTGTTCTCCTTCCTGCGTACCAAGTGAGGTAGAGTGGTGCTGACCCTCTGCGGTGCATTATAATTGCAGGAACCCTTGCTAAAATTCAATGTCAATTTAATTCTGATCTCTAGGGGGAGAGGGAGGAGCTCAGGTCTTGTTTGTTTGTTTATTTATTAGTTGCTCATTTGATTACAATGTGCAGCCAAGGTTGGGAGGCACAGCATTATGCCAGCTCGATGCCATCCAGGTGTGAAAGTGAATCTTGTCAGAGCCATAGATTAGGTCCTGCCTCCCTGACCAGCAGCTCTGGGGCTCCCTTCAAACTTGGATCCACGCACTGAGAGACATTTGCCTACTCCACCAACAGATACACAGTAAAACCTTGGTTTGCAAGCATAATTCGTTCTGGAAACACTCTTGTAATCCAAAGCCTTTGTATCTCAAAACGAATTTCCCTGTAAAGGGATAATGGGAACTCAGATGATTCGTTCCACAGCCCAAAACTATTCATATAAAAATGATTACAGGGGCACCTGGGTGGCGCAGTCGGTTAAGCGGCCGACTTCAGCTCAGGTCATGATCTTGTGATCCATGAGTTCGAGCCCCGCGTCGGGCTCTGTGCTGACAGCTCGGAGCCTGGAGCCTGTTTCAGATTCTGTGTCTCCCTCTCTCTGACCCTCCCCTGTTCATGCTCTGTCTCTGTCTCAAAAATAAATAAACGTTAAAAAAAATTAAAAAAAATGATTACAATGCTGTAATATAATGCAAAATAATTTAACAAATACAAAATATAAAGAAAAATAAATTAACCTGCACCTCCCTTTGAAAACCTTCATGGCTGGTGCAAGGGAGACAAGAGAGAGGAGGGTTATTGTGTAGGACGATTTTCACGATCACTAACGGAGTCACTGCTGTCCATTGGCTCGATGGAACCTTTTTCTGCATGGGGGCCACTGTATACACTTGCACGGATGTTGACTATAGTACAGTATTATTAATAAACTCTTGTCATGTACTGTATGCAATGTGACTGGCAATAAGGCAGCAGAGGAAAGGGTCTAGGTCTGCAGGCAGCCTGACCTAGAATGAAGCAAAGCATTCCTAGGCTGACTCTTGTCTGGAAGAGCAAAGGACTGTCCACAGGTGCTTGGAAGTGACGAAAAATACCTTAGTGCCAGTTGTGGGCACCTTCCAAAGTTCTGAAAAATCACTGATTTCTGCCAAACACCATGACCTGAGACTGAACATCCGAGCATGGGAGATGGTCACCCACAATCCCGCAGTGAGAGAGGGAGAGTGGGGGGGGGGGGGGGGGGAGGGAGGGAGGGAGGGAGAGGGAGGAACCATTGGCTCAGTTGTGATCACGTGACATTCAGCATCACGTACTATTCGTATTGCCAGACATCACTCGTTTATCAAGTTGAAATTTATTACAACTGTTCGCTCGTCTTGCAGAAGCCTCACAGAACGAGTTACTTGCAATCCAAGGTTTTACTGTATATTGAATCCAGACGGTGTTCTAGGCACCGGGAAAATGTCCACACACAGGTAGGGCTCTTGCCTCCTGCAGATCTTATATTTTAGTGAAAAGAGACAGAAAAATCAGGCAGATGAAAAGAGGAACAAGACAATTAGGCCTGAGGATCGTTCCCGAGAAGGAAATAGAGTCTTTTGATGGAATGCAGTTGGGCAGTGGGGGAGGTCAGAAAGGGTGGTGAGAAAAGGCCTTTCCGGAGGGGCGGTGTGTGCAGGCAGGAAAGCGGGAGGCGTGTGCAGTCGCCATGAGGCAGGACACGAGGGACAGCCGGAGAACTGGAGTGAGTCGGGGCTGCGCACGAGGAGGCGGCGATGCCGGAGGCGAGCTCTGGCCTGACCTCACGGTGGCAGGGAGAGGCCTGCACTCAGCCTGGATGCCACCCTGGGGCTCGTGCAGAGCAGAGACGCTAGTGGGACACAGGATCCAGCACCACACTCTGCCTGAGTCCTGAGGAGGGTGGGTTTCTGTAGATGGTGAAAAGGGAGTGGGGTGAGAAGTCTGCTCTGATAAAGAAAATTCTAGGCAGTGGGGCGCCTGAGTGGCCCGGTCCATTAAGCATCCTACTCTTTATTTCTGCTCAGATCATGGTCTCACAGTTTGTGGGATTGAGTCCCATGTTGGGCTCTACACTGTCAGCGTGGAGCCTGCTTGGAATTCTCTCTCTGCCCCTCCTGTGCTCTCTTTCTCTCTCAAAATAAATAAACATTTAAAGCTAAAGGAAAATTCTAGGCAGAGGGAATATTATCTGCAAACGTACAGAGCTGGGGGAGGACCTGGAATACTCCAGGAAAGGGGGAAAGATTGGGGTGTTGGGGACCAGCTTTGTTATTTGTGAAAGTAACTCAGCTAGAAAGGGCACCTGAAGAAAGTTTGGGTTTACCAGGGGTCAGTAAACTTCTTTTATAAAGGATCAGACAGCAAATACTTTCGGCTTTGCGGGCCATCTGGTTCCTGCTTCGACTACTCACTTCTGCCATTGTAGCACAAAAGCAGCCATAGCCGATGATAAATGAGTGAGTATGCTGTGTTCCAATAAATCTTTATGAAAACTGGCAGTGGGCTGGATCTCATCAGTGCACTGTAGTTTGGCAGCCCTGGCATCCCAGTCGAATATTTAAGCATGATAATTAATTCTGATAATTAGATTGGTCTGAAATAAACAAATACAGGATACAAAAGATTTTGAGTTTTTCTTTATTCTTTACTCTTACTAAAGATGCATTCATAAACTGAGTGTTGGAACCGATCACGACTTTGAATTAAATAAAAATATTTGGCAGGGTTGGCTTTTGACAAAACTGCCAAGAATTGGAAGAATTTCTGTCACTTCTCATTCTCTGCTCCTTCTCTCCTGATTGCTAGGTCTTTAGCAGTCTAAACTTTCTCCCAGTTTGGGGTAGCTGAGTTACGTGAGATGGTGGCCCTATGAGTTTCTATGTGAGAGGGACTTAGGAAGCTTGCCTGAAAAAGGACTTGAGGTAACTTGTCCTGAACCTTATCTAGATAGCAAGCATATCATTTTATTTATATTATAAATGTGAGGAGAGGCTGACAGAGATGCCCCTGAAAGCCAGCTTCCAACTGATAAAGAAACATGAATGGTACAGCAGGTGTTAAGGACTTTACAGTTTACAGATGTTGTTGAAGACACAAGAGTCCTGGGTCAGAGACAAAGGACCATTTACTACTCACAGCAATAGCAGTAGCCAGAGTCTCAGGATTTGTGCTTGCTCTCCAAGTGTAAGTTCCCACAGGGTACCACAAAGAGGGCCAGGTGATGCCTGCACGTGCCACGGATTATGGGCTGGGTTACAAGGGAGAAATCTTAAGTTTAGGAAACCCAAATCTTTGCCCCAGAGAGATCCATTAGCTTTATTATTTTGAACAGCACACTTGCCTATTGCTCTACAAGGAGACACTATCCCTCTCTTCCAAGGCTGTTGGCTGTACACAATTCTTGAAAGAATAGCCTATTACAACAACAGTCACAAGACATGAATAAATGCAAGAGACTCATGGGGCATTGTCTCTCAACAGCAACCTTCAGATTTTGCATTTTAATTAGGATCAAAGCAGAGAGCTAACAGAACTCTCATGGGGCTGTAATGGTGGGATTTTCAGCAGCAGTGAGCAACTAGGCAACGTGCTTCTTTGAAGAACAAGATCATCCCTGGAGCCCTGGCGTAAGCCCCGCTTCATGTTCACTTTGTCTGCTTTGACCTATAGCTGACTGTCCAGAGTCTCTGTCTGCTTGCTTTGGTGGTTAGAATTATTTTTATTGTGTTAGGGGCTGTTTCCCCACATCCTAAGTGTGGAGAGAGACCTTTGTTGTAAACACACTTGATAAATGATCCCCAAACATGCCAAAGAGTTCCAACCAAGAATGAATCACTTTTGAAGAATGCTTCTATAAATGGTTGCAGGAAAATAGCCTTTCTTTTCAGACCTGGATGTTAAGCCATTACAGAGTTATCATGAGTTATTGGAATCTTTGACTGGACATAAGGTAGTTGTGCTGTTGCTAGGTCACCGTGATTTCTATGGTCCGGTGACATGGGCTGGAGTGCTTTCTCATGAGCCATTAACAAATCATGATTTCTGGGTGAGTACAAAAGATAAAACTCAATGAAATCAGTTATTTATTTTTTTTTTTTTCCTTTTCGAAAGGTGAGATTCTCTTCCAGTCAAGGGAATTCTTTTCCTGGCTCCTACATTGGAAGTAGGCTAGGTTTGGAATACTTTAGAAGGTGTAGAATGAACTTAATTATTTTTATATGTTCATTGTCTATGCCACGCATAGGTATATTGGAAGGTATATTGAAGGTACTCAATAAATGGTCAATGCAGTAGATGAGTTCTTTTTGGGCAATAGACAAATAGCTTTTCAGTTCCCATCAAGTGCAAGCCACCATAATTGTGGGATTTGGGGACATCTTTTCTGATGTGCATTAATTGAAGTTACTGATTGGTCTAGTTAGGAGTTTCTAGTGAGCCCTTCTTTACTCTTTCCCTGGCATGTCCTATGCACTTTAATTTCATGGGGTCCTACAATCCTCATAAGAACCCTGTGAGGGTGGTACTGATATTTTACAGAGGGGAAAAATCAGAACTAGAGGGGTTAACTGTTGATCAAGTTGCCACAACCAGTTGTTTGTGAAGGTTGGATTGAAACCATGCAGGCCACCTCCAGAGCTATGCTGCCTCCCTCACAAGCTTTTACTTTAGTACTGGTGTTGAAGTACTTAGTACTTTAGTAGGTGGTGTTGAAGAATGCACCGGATATTCTTTATCTCCTGTGAGAACGGGGCAATAGTGAAAGAAGTAAATGTCATCGTGCTCGACCCTGATGCTGTTCAAGGTTATCAGAATTGTCCCAGTTAATGGCAGCTGAAGGCATACACTTCCTTCTTGAGAGTCTTGTCTTAAAATATAGTGTACTAATAGAAAATTTGAGATGGAGTCGACACCAACAGATGGGGACATGACTACCCTTGAAAAGATAGTTTGTTACTCACAGTCCCCAGGAGGAGGGAGCCACACTGGAAAACACTGAGGCTGGTCAGACGCGGAAGGAAAAAGGGGGAAGTGTGGCAAGAGCCTTTCCTGTGGTTTCTGAGGGAACGAACAGGCCGGGCAGGATAAATGTGTTAGGACTGGCTGGTTTGAGTGATCTTGGTGGGCCCTGGGGTATGGGCCCTGGGATGATCAGGGCAGGTGGATACTGGTCCGGAGTATGAGAGCCTAATGAGCACGGAGGTAAGAGACTCTAGGTTGGTTGGCTTGCATTTGAAAAGCACCCTAGTTGACGGAGGGCAGCTGGAGGCCAAGGCAAGGTAGCTCAGACATATTCTAGAGTTTTCTAGAGCAGGATGTATCCTCACTCTATTTGCATGAAGGGCAGATGCACGAAGAACATGAAGTTTACCGAAGCTGAAAATATAGTTAATAGAAACCCTAAGAAGATATGCGTAGTGTAGTAAAAGTGTGGGGTGGGGTGTTGAATGAGAAAACAGAGGACAGGGTCAAGGGCTTGGCTCTCCTCCTGGCTTATCGGTAGGATTATAGACAAGTCCTTTTATTTTGCCTTACCAAGATTCACGCTACTTGTGAAGTTGGGGCATTTACTCAATTGGCATTTCCCAAGTTGTGAGACATATCACCAATGTTATATTAGGTGACTTGGAGCAGAAGAGAGATGTGGCACCAAATAATACCAAATCACAGATTTGCTTTTCAGATTCTTTCAGTCTTTCCAATTGCCCCAAGGAGAAAGTCAAATTTGGTGCTGTTATACTACAACTACCCTTTAACTGTTGCTTCTTTCATTTTAGCAAGAAATGGATCCCAGGCTTATACACTTTGGAAGGCATTTCAACCTGGTCCTTGGTTGCAAACAACAGAAGCCACTTCCAAAAATAAGTTGGGTGGCTCCCAGAGGGTGAGGGCCCAAAGGCCAGAAAAATGCTAATTACCAACAGGATGAATATATGTTTTCATCCAAGGCATAGTTCAGATATATGGAAATCCATATAATCAGAAGAGACATCCCCAAACCCAGTCTATTAGTTTCCCAGGCCTGCCGTAAACTTGGTGGCTTAAAACAGCAGAGATTTATTCTCTTAGAGTTCTGGATGCCAGAAATCTGAAATCAAGGTGACAGCAGGGTCACACTCCCTCCTAAAGCCTCTTAGGGAGAACCATTTCTTGCCTCGTCCAGCTTCTAGTGGCTTCTGACATTCCTTAGCTTTGTCAACACATCAGTCTTTGCCACTACCTTCCCGTTATCTTCTCTGCGTGTCTCTGGGTGTCCTCTCTCTTATAGAGATGACAAGCATTGGGTTTAGAGCCCACCCCAAACCCAGGATTTCCTCTAATGACCTTTAGGCAAATTCACCTGCAAGGTCACGTTCGCAAATAACAAAACATTCTGAGGTTCTGAGTGGACATGATTTTTTGGGGGTGACGCTTTCCAACTCACCATATCTGCAACCAAAGGAAGTCTAAGAAATCTGAGAAATTAAGGAAGAAAACACAATGGAAATGGGTTACATGGGCATGTGGGTGATATTTGCACTGAACCTTGCACCCTTGTTTGGATCCCTCAGTGTGAATTCATTATGACTATCCCTTCGTTCTTGATTCCTTCCTTTTAAGTTTCAAGGTCATGAGCGAGAGCATCTGACTGGCTAAGTCTAAGTCACTTGCCTGGGGATGGGGAGAGGACGCTGTGAGCTTCTTCAGCACCCATTATGGAAGTCAAGGCCCTATAGGTTGGACTTCCCCATAAAGGAAGAACTTTCAGAGGCCATGTATGTAAAAAATGGCAAATGCCCACCACAACAGTTAGCAAGCAGCTAAATCAAATGTCTTCCTTCCCATTAGTTCTATTTTTAAAAAATTTTTTTTTTTCAACATTTATTTATTTTTGGGACAGAGAGAGACAGAGCATGAACGGGGGAGGGGCAGAGAGAGAGGGAGACACAGAATCGGAAACAGGCTCCAGGCTCTGAGCCATCAGCCCAGAGCCTGACGCGGGGCTCGAACTCACGGGCCGCGAGATCGTGACCTGGCTGAAGTCGGACGCTTAACCGACTGCGCCACCCAGGCGCCCCCCATTAGTTCTATTTTTACAATTGTATTCTATTAACAAAAAATGATGCTATTTTTTTCACTCACAGTAGTACTGCTTTGTAAATTAAATTTATTTAGGTAAAAAAAATCCACTACTGATTTACAAAAAGATGAAAAATTAATAACAGTAAACAGGTGCTGTGTTGCTATGGATAGATATATAGCAGTAGCCAGATATGGTAAGAATCATATAGGTAGGAGGCAGATGCCCCAAACTCAGACTGAACTGGAAGATTTCCTATACATTTCTTGACCCTTTGAATCTTTGCACTCATAGCTATTTGTTTAGAAAGACCTGGGTGTCACACGCCTTGGGGGCTATATATCTATAATTCAGGGCATCGCAAAGAACCGAGAACAATTTGCAAGCTTCAGAGGCTTCAGCCAAGCACTGCAGTGTCTGTGTGTTTTAGGTGAGTTTTTCAGCCTGTGTTGTTTTAACAAATCCCAGGCACTCTGTCTGGGCCTGGCTCCTATATCTCCAATAATATACTGGACATTTTCACCTGTATATCCTGCTGTTACCTCAAATTTAGCAGGTGGAGAAACAAATTCACCACTCTGCTCCCCAAACCTCGTATCTCCTCTTGACTTCCCTGACATACACTCAGCCTGCCAAGCCCGCAGCCTTGGAGAATTTCTGACTCGCTCATCTCTGTCATCTCCAAAATGCATCCAGTCACTGCATCTTATTGAATTCCCCCCTGGAAGGCATCCTGGATCTTCCCTCTCCTTCCCACTGTTCCCACCCTATTCCAGGCCTTCACCTGTGCTTGTCTTGTCCTCTGCCTGGGGTCTCCAGCCCTCCCTTCGCACTACTCCAGTGGGCATCCTCAATTTGGTTACACCTGTCTCTTGTCTCTTCATCAGTGGTAGTGCCATGAGGTGGCTGGAGGGAAATTCAGTCCCTTCTGTAATTTCCCACAGTCCCGCCAGCCTAAAGAAGCAAGTGGTCTGTGTCACAGCCGTGTGCTTTCCATGCAGATACGGCTGACGTCCGTTCCTCTTGTACACCCTTCCAACCAAGTTGCCACTCTTGCACTTTTCCTGTATGGACATTTTGGAGCCGGCTTTGCCCCTTACTGTCTTTTGAGCACACCAAATGTAGAGCTTTCTCCCTCAATCCAAGCTTTCTCCCTCTCTTCATTTGGAATACGCCTTGATTTCTTGATCTGTATTCTTATTAATCACATGAGGGTCTAGTATGGAAAGAATTTTAGCTGTGGACTCAGAAGAGATAGAGGACGTTTGAACTTTGCTCCCTCCCCCATTGGTTCCTGGAGTTATTATTAAGAGAAATAGTTGAGTGGTGAAACATGTGCATTTCTTATTTGTTTATGTTTTCCCATTCCTTCCAAGTTACTTTGCATCAGGATCCATCTGTTAGGCAAGACCTTGGATCTTGGACCAGTCACCGCTCTAGGTGAACGAGGTGGGGAAGATGGAGAACATGTGTTTGCCTCTAGCTGGGAAGATTCCTGAGGTTTAGTGTAGGGCCCTCGCTGTCTTGCCAAGTCCCAACTCGGCACTGCTTATGGAAAGAGGCCAATGATCCAAAACTGGCTAGAGCTGGCAGGGGCAAGATGAGAGAGGAGAACCCTCCAGACAAAAGGCAGAGATGGCAGCTGACTGTTTCTCAGGAGAGGGTTTCCTTCCCTCTCTTCAGCCTCAAGAAAATAGGGGCACCTGGGCAGTTCAGTTTGGTTGAGTGTCCGACTTCAGCTTAGGTCATGATCTCACAGTTTGTGGGTTCAAGCCCTGTGTCGGGCTCTATGTTGACAGCTCAGAGCCTGGAGCCTGCTTTGGATTCTGTCTCTCTCTCTCTCTCTCTCTCTCTCTCTCTCTCTCTGCCCCTCCCCTGCTTGTGCTCTGTTTCTCTCTATCTCAAAAATAAATAAACGCTAAAAAATTAAAAAAAAAAAAGAAAATAGTACAATTGAGTCAGTCACTGGGTTGGGGAGCAGGGGACCATGCAGGCATGATGGGTGGGGGGGAGGGACTTTGGAGTTTGGGAGAGCTAAAGAAGTCTTAGACAGCATTCTAGTTCTGCGTTGATTTGGGAAGTTGCCAGAACTCCACGGTACGGGAGATACTGGAGAGAGAATAAAATGTCTTGCTATTTGGTAGGCGAAGGGCTCTTTATTTTTTACATTACTCCAGGACCATCAGGCTATAGCTCTAGGTGGTTTTGAGTAGTTCCCACTAATTCTGACCTGTCTTAGGTTGGTATAAATTCAGCCTCCTCCATAAAACTGTTCCTCAGTACCCCAGGGCTCATTATTTCTCACCTCTCCAACTTTTGTGACTTTACCCCTTTTATTTGTAAGTATAGTGTTTGTATGTCCTGCTCTGCCAGAAGTTCCTCTGGCCAACTCCACATGACTAAAAGCATAAAATTTAAGACTTATATTGAATATTCAAGCATCTGCTGGCTTATGTTGTTGGCTGCACCTTTTCACTGGGTAGATTCTGTCTCGTCAATAGAATACACCATACTTACGGGCAGAGATGAGGCTTTTAACTCTATGCCTTTTATAAAGTACTTCCTCCCCCCCACCCCCCGTCAAAGTGTTGAACACGTAGCCCCGGACTCCATAAATGGGTTTCTGAATCATTTTTTCCACAAACTATTATTTGCATCTCAACTCTGGGTCAGGTTGGCAGTGGGTCTACGGCCATAAATAAGCTAGAGAAGATTCCTGCTCTTGTGGGAGCGATGGATAATGAGGAAATAAACACGAGGGTAGTGTAAATAAAGTTTGTGACTGGTGGTACAAAGGAAGCAAAGTGGTTTTTCCAACAGGTGGAGCCTAGTTTAAAGGGTGTGGTTGTGGGGCACCTGGGGGGCTCAGTCAGTTGCGTGACTGACTTTGGCTCAGGTCATGATCTCGCGGTCCGTGGGTTCAAGCCCCGCGTCGGGCACTGTGCTGACAGCTCAGAGCCTGGAGCCTGCTTTGGATTCTGTGTCTCCCTCTCTCTCTGTTCTTCCCCCCCGCTCACGCGCTGTTTCTCTCTATCAAAAATAAAGATTAACAAAATTAAAAAAAATTTTTTAAAGGGCACTGTGGAAGGCTCTATGTGGAGGTGATAGGGAAGGGCAAAAAAGAACCAGGGATGTAAAAATCCAGGGAGAAGAGATTGTTTTTGAGAACATTATAGATTACAGTGTGCTGACGTCAGGGAGCAGGATGTATGTTGCGGTCTGGGATTTATACAGGCTCTCGTCCTGCTGCCTCCAGTGAGGAGCTGGGGTTTTAAGGTAGGTGTAGTGGAAAGTCTTTGAGGACATTAGAAGCAGAGGAGTGATACTGTGTTTTGTTGGGTTTTTTCTTTTCGCTTGAAGATCTAATTGGCTGTATTAAATGATTCATGAATCAGGTAGCATCCCATGTAGCAAGTAGAGGGGAGCTCCTGAGGAGTGACATCGTATGAAAGAGGGGGGCAAGGATGAATGAGAATGAGGTGGGGAGGGATGGCCCTAGACCAGGTGAGAGGCAGTGGTGGCCCACTCCCTCCTGGTGATAGTGCAGAAGAAGGAAAGCAGATGGATTTGAGAGACACTTTGGAGGTCAGCCCAGTAGGGCCTGTGAATATGGGCGATACATAGGGGACACCGTGGAGTCAGAGATGACTCTCACCTTTTGGATGTTGGGGCCACTTACTAAGATAAGGGAAACAAGGAGAGATTTAGGAGAGAAAAAAATCACAGTTTACATTCTGAACATGTTAAGTTTGAGATGCACACGTATCATCCAAGTAAAGACGTCAAAGAAGCCATGGGCATATGAATGGAAGATTCAGGAAAGGGGATTTGGACTAAAGAAATACATTTGTGCAGCCAAAACATGGTATCCAAAGCCAGTAGAGTGGGCAGAGTCAGGCAAGGGGAGAGAATAAACTGCCATGTGGGTTTGGAGCCCCTTCTGCAAACTGGCCCATGTGATTTGGGGCTCCAGAAGCAGGGTTTATGAGAGTAGAAACTCATATACTGCACAGCAGGGGTATGTGTGGGGCAGCTAAGAGCAAGTTGCTTGGGGAGCGCTGGGGGAATCTGCACTTGTTCACGTGGGGTAGGTCCTGCAGAATCGTATTTTGGATTCAGCGCTCTGTCTTATAAGGATATTTCCTCCATTAATGTCACTCTTCAAGGACTTCATGCAGACTATGGATTTAAACTGGGTTAAAGTATTATATGGAAAACAACAGAACTCATCAGTGTCATTGTGAAAAAATTTTTTTCGAGAGAAAAGAAAGTTGATGATAATTTCCCAACAATATGCAACGATTGTGCCAAACCTGTTTTTCACGTGATGAGATCATTCCACTGAGTGATGATGTTTTGAGGAAAGATAATTGCACTGTGTATATGGGACACAGCCAGCTCAAAGCAACAACAACAATAATAATAATAAAATAAAATGAAAATTTTAAAGCAAAAAGAATTCAGTCAATCAGCTTGTTTCTCACCCTTTGGTTTTTGATCTCAGCAAGTGGTTGGATGTGTCTTTTTCCTACTTATTCTTAGTTATTTTAGCGCTGTGTAGATCAAGGAGTTGATCTTTAGCTAGAAACAACCTGAGGTTACTTTCCACCGCCTCAAGTGTTTCCTTGTTGTTAATTTTTAGTTGCATCGGTAATTCACGGTCAGATTTTCTTTGTTAAGAATTAAAATATAGTAGATAGGACTGGCTTCTTTTTTTTGACCCTTGCACTCAATTTAGTACTTGAAACATTGGTGGTGTGTGTGTTCTTGCAAACCTTTCTTCAAGTGCATTTCCATGTATATTCTTTGGAAGGAGACAGGCATGTCTTTTGCAAATCTGTGCTGCTTATTCTTTTATGCATATAATTGTCACTGTTTTTTTCTTGCTTAAAAATATGTCTTCTAGATCTTGCTGTATCAGGGTGTACTGCATTGCCTAACATTTTTTAAATTTTGTTTTAAGTTTATTCATTTTTGAGAGAGAGGGAGAGACAGAGCATGAGCAAGGGAGGGGCAGAGAGAGAGGGAGAGAGAGAGAGAGAGAGAGAGGGAGACACAGAATCTGAAGCAGACTCCAGGCTCTGAGCTGCCAGCACAGAGCCTGATGTGGGGCTCGAACTTACAACCCCAACATCACAACCCGAGCCAAAGTCAGATGCTTAACCAACTGAGCCACCCAGGCACCCCTGCATTGCCTAACTTTTTATTTAGTTGCTTGGTAAATTTCTATAGCGTGGGGATGTGCTTACTTTGCTGTGTCTGTCTATGGGCAGATCTTTTGATCACTTCTGATTTTTTGCTGATGCCAACAGGCCACCTAGAATATTCTTGACACACTTCTAGTGTGTATCACATGAGGTCTTCCAGGAAGAACTTTCCAGTCAACACTTTTTTCATCTCAGGTGTTCGATTCATGCCCACAGATTCCAAGTTAACAAGCATTGCTAGACTCTTCCTTTGTATCGGGGCTTGGTGTTAGATGTGCTTATATCCATCATCATCTTTAAAACTGCAGGAGCTAGTGAGGTGGGGAATGTTGTCATGGTAATATCAGGGACGAGGGATGAGAGATTCCAAAAGGCTAAATAGTTGTCCCGGGCGGGGGGGGGGGGGGGGGGGGTTGGTAAGTAAGCAAATGGTTGAGCAAATGATTGGGGCATGGCATGAAACTTTGTTGTTCACTTCATCTCTTACAGCTTTGGCTTCCTCATCTGGAAAGTGGAGCTCCAAATACTACCGTGGTCAGAGGATGTGTGTCTTATGGGTTATTGTACAGAGCTGACGACAGGAATGAGCTCTGAAAGGTAAGAAATGAAACGTGTGAAACTTTACACTATGACGGCATAAATGAACAAAGTACCCGTCCTCGAGGAGATTAAATTCTGTGCTAGCAATGGCTAGGCTGACATTGCCAGGACAGAATGGCCTCTAGATCACCAGGCATCTGACCAAAGGCCAAGATCCTTCGTTGCTTTTAATCTACTCCCCCTCCCCAGATTACTGCTACTTTAAACACCTTTGGGCCTTTCTATTATTTCAAAGAGGTGATCTAAATTAGGAGCTTTTGTTTGATTTTGAACCACATCAGAAACTAGGAAATGGATCCCCTTTCCATGGACCTCTGCCATTTTAATCTGGAAAATAAACATGGCTTTGGAATTGGGCTGAGTATCGGAGCCTTCAGTGGTAAGAAGTAGTTTTATGTGCCGTCTAATGTATCACAAACTATGTTAAAGCTTTGCTTCAAGTACCAGAACTCTGTAGGCTACGAGTTCCAAAAGCCTTGCTTCGACTTTCATGAGCACAGAAGGTAATTTATTGGTTTATGAAACACAGAGTTTCAGTATATTCTAGCTTCAGGTATGGTTGGATCCAGAAACTCTGTCGTAAGAACCCAATCTTCCTCCTTTCAGGGCCTCGGTCTGGGTTCCTCTGGTTGGCCTCCTTAATCGGGTGTTCCTCTGGTTGACTTCCTTAACTGGGGTTTCCTCTTGTGGTGGTGATGTGGCTGCTGTCTGTTCTGATCTGGTGTCCAATTCTTTTAGTAATTTAGACTGAACATTCCTCTTTTGCTGAAAAGTAAAATAAGGTAACTTAAGTTGGGCCTTATTTGGCTCAATTGGTCTGGATCGGGTGACGTGTGCACCCTTAAACTGACTCATTGTGGCCAAGTTGAGGTCAAATGTCTGTCTTTGAAGCCAGAGATGGGGAGTCAGTCCCCATTCAAATTATTCAGGCTGAGAGAAGAAGAAAAGTGAATTTGGTAAGAGAAAATCGAGGGAAGTAGGAAGGGTGTTGGGTTTGCAAAACTCTCAGATGCCCTCATAGAAATGAGGTATCACATTTAAGTCACACAATAATTCCTAGAGTAGTACTGATCATCTCTTGTTAGATGGAGAGGAGGACGCTTGGACCATTTTATTCTAACTGTTCCTGTTCTAGCGTTCCCATCCCACCCTCCTTCTTAAACCTTCTCCCATGCACAGAGGGTGATCGTACTAACAACAGCTGCTCCAAGACTCATCAAATCACATTAGCATTGCTCGTGCCTGGTTTCTCTGAATGTCACAGCCAGCGGTGGAGCAAAGGCTGGTCAGCTTACAGTCACATTAAGGGAAATCTTTACTAAACCAATCCATGGAGCCTGCAAAACCATTGGTCTTTCCAACTTCCCATCAAGTGGCCTGTGCTCAAGGGTAAACCAAGGGGTTATAAATCACAGGAAAGGTTCCCCTTGACACATTTCCACAGCTGGAAGATGAACAAAGTGTTGTTTACTTTGTTTAACACCACAATTAGTGAAAATCAAAATGTCTCCAGATGCACTCACTGTAGTAAATTATTAGGTAATTAACCTTAATGCTCCCTGCTCTGAATCACCAACTTCCTTTTGCACTGGAGCCCTTGAGAATATTTCTCAGGCATCGTAATATATGACTGCACCACAGCTTAATGTTAAGCACAGCAAAGTTTGAATATAGTGGAAGGGATTTAGGATTGGAGCAAATTCCAAAAGCAGCGGGGGTGGGGGTGGGGGTGGGGGGGGGTCGGTGGGTAGCTTTGTGTACCGTTGGAGGAAAAATACAAACTTGCAACATAAAGACTGAATGGACAAAATACGGAGGAAAGGTGCTCTTTTTAAGTAATCTCGAACTCATCCTTTCTTTCTGCCAGCAAGTTTAAGCCCTTATCACGTCATGCTTGGGCTACTTTAATAGAGGACTTCCAAATGGTCTCTTTCTGTGTCTCTTCTCCAATCCGTTGTACCAGGTTAATCTTCCTGAAGCACAGGATTTATAATACCACCTGATTCATAAGGCTTTCGTGGCTTCACCTTGCTAATAAACAACATCCAAACACCTTAGTGTAGCTCTTTTTTTTTTTTTTTTTTTTTCCTCTTTCTCAATCTAGCTTCCAAATCGTCTCTTTTACTGTGGCTCAACGTGACGCATCTGACCTCTGCCCCGCACACCTGTCCTGCGGGTTCCTGCCTTAGCTTCTGCTTCTTCTTGGGACCGGCACAGTGCGAAATGGTGATGGTTAAGGGCAAAGACGCTGGAGTGAGATTTCGTGGATTTGAAAGCCTACTTTGCTAGTTACAGATCCTGTCACCTTGTGATCAGTTTCCTCCTCTACAAAGCGGTGGTGCTAATAGGAATGACTCAAGAGGTCGTCGTCAAGATTAAGTGGGATAATGCATGAAAATAAATACCTAGAAAAGGAACTCAGTGCTTTTTATGTTTTAGCAAATCACCGTTGCTCACATTTTGGTCTCGCCATGTGCATGGTGTTGTTAGAACCACATACCCTCCCCTTGGATTAATGGCTTCCGGAAGCTTTGCAGGGTTGGGTACTGGGATCCTGGGGGTGTATGTAGACAGACAGGGGTGGGCAGAGAGGGCGAGTGGAAGCTGGCATGAGTCGGTGGGATAGAAATGAGAGACACTTGACAGAGCAAGAGGCTTGGGAGGAGTGAGTAAGCCGGAGGGAAAGATCAGAGAGGCTCTGGGAAGGCTGAGCACAGATAGGGGCTTTGTATGGGGCAGCCCTGTCTTTGCCTATTGATAGCAGGTCTTCTGATAATGGAGCTGAACCAGAGAGGCCTGTGTGATCATCTCCCGTTGACTGCTGTTGTTTGTTTATTTGTTTGTTTATTTATTGGGGGTGGGGAGGGAGGCAGAGAATCCCAAGCACTGACAGTGCGGAGCCAGATGTGGGGCTCAGGCTCACGAAACGTGAGATCAAGACCTGAGCTGGAACCAAGAGTTGGACGCTTAACCTACTGAGCCACCCAGGTGCCTGCCATTTACTGCTCCTAAAAAGTGATTTTAATTGCCTAAGGAAGACAAATGTTCTCTATATAACAAATAAAACATGACATATAAAGCTTGTCTCCTTTGACCCACTCTCCCCCTCCTTAAGAGGTAACTGTTGTTAGGAATACACCTCTAGATGTTATCTGTATACATATACGTTACATAGAAAATTATATAGAATTAAAAATTTTTGTGTTTATATATATGTCATCATGCCATTCATGTCCTAGAACTTATGTTCTATTCCCCCACTCAATTATAGACCTAGGAAAAGTAATAATATATGTGTATATGTGAGTTACCTCTTCTGTATGGTCTCTTATTATGTATCTCCCATCTCTTTAAACAGCTCCACATTCTATACCGTGAGCAATGCCACAGTTTCTGTAGTCATTGCCGTACCAATGGGCATTAGAGTTGATCCATGTTCTTTCTATGTCTTAGCTCTGAAGCCAAAGCTTCCATTTTGATTCCTACTACATTCACTCATTTGTTGTATATGTAGTTTTTGAACACCTGTTAGGTGCCAGGCACTATGATAGCTGTTGGGGGCAGACTACCACCCTGCTATCACCAACTCATCACTCTCATGGGCAACAGATTCAGGGAGCAAGCGTCCTGTCCCAGGACAGGACTAGTGGTGTTTCCCCTTCCACTGGGTGGGTTGTGAAGCCATTAAGCATAAGTGGCAAAAAATCATGTAATATCAGACTCGTCCTTGAAAATTTCTTGCATTGTTCGTAAAGTGGAGTTATTCAAGGTTTCTGTATGCGGTCCTCTATGATAAAAGATGAAGGGAGACATGGCCTTTTTATTCCAGAAGAATTTGAACCCATGATTTTCTCCTTTCCTAATATACCAGTGGCTGAAAAGAGAAGATCTGTTCTCTCAAGATGTATGGTGAGGAAGTTAGGGCTTCTGTGAGTAGATGATTTAGGAGGTCAACAAGTTACACTTCGAGAGAACACCAAGATGCGGAAGTGTTAGGGCAAGGGAGGAGGATGTAATCCCCAGACTAAAGGTTCTGAGAGTTGTAAGTGGAGGGCTGGCTAAAAGAGGAAGTTGGAACAACAATAGCATAATGTCTATAAAGTCACAGCAGGTCTCGAACAGGAGGATTTGTCATTGAGTCATGTTTAAGCAGTGAGTTTCAAGGTTACTACACATGGCTGGTCTCTGTCCCTTAGCCAACTCCCATCTCCTTTTGAGTATTATGTGGTTGTTGAGTACCATGCAAGCATCTAGGTGGGACAAAATCGATGTGATTGCCATCAGGACATGGTCAGCCAGGGAAGGCACTTATAAAATTTAAGCTTCTTTTTAAAAAATACACTGAAAAACATGTCTACGTAATTGGTGTTCGACGTGGACTCTCGTGGTGCGGTGGTGGCCATCTGAGCCGTCAGCACCAAGATGGGGAGGAAGAAGCCAAGGGCAGGCCAAGGGCAGTAACGAGAGCGTTCTCAGGCTGGTGGCCAAAATCTGGTGCGCAGACTGAAACTGGAGTCACGGTCCCGCTGGGAGATGAGAGACTGAGTCAGTAGCAGAAAAGACGCCAAGTTGAAGAAGCCAAGTGAGGAAATAAGAGTCAGAGAGCAAATCATCAAATCACCAGCTCCAGAGTTTGGTGAGAAAGCCTGGCAAGAAGTTGGGAAAGGTGCCAGGGGGTTTGGACAAATTCGTGTGGATGAAGCTCCCCAGTGCAGTGGGGAGAGAAGAGTCAGAGATTTCAAAATAGCTTTTGGGAATCGGAAGTCTCCCTGCCCTCACTGGCCTTAAAAACACAGATCTCTGCATTAAGCAAACAAAATTACCGCTGTCTTAATTTCGCATCATGTCTCTGTAGACCTGAAGCCAGTTTGTAATTTATGTCTTCTCTTCTGAGCCTCCTACGCATAGTCTAGGATTTGGCACACTTTTCTGTAAAGGGCCAGGTAATAAACATCTTCGGCTTTGTGAGCCAGATGGGTTCTCCCTCAGCTATTCAGGTCTGCCCTCAGACGGAGAAAGCTGTCCTGGGCAATAGGTGAGGGAATGAACGTGGCTGTGTTACAATAAAGTTTTATTTAAAATATAAAGAAAAATAGTTGGTGGGCCAGATTCAGACCATGGGCTGTGGTTTTCTGACCCCTGGTCTGATTTGTTAAGTGTAGACAACAATAGTACCGATCTCTGTTGGTTTAAAGGTAGAGTGAGAACACACAGGTAAAACAACTTAGTCCGTGGCTTGGAGGATAGCTTTGTTTTTTTTCTATTTCCTTAATTTTGATGTTTAATAAATGTAAATCAATTTTGCTATGATCCCTGAAATTATTCTTTATGAACCTATTTAATATATCTGCTCACGGAAATGGTGGTTGGGTTTGATTCCTTGTCATGAACTCTGTGTAGGTCACTCATTCTTAGGGATTTCTGAACATGTAGAATCTGCTCGTGCCCACCGAAGCGTTCAAGCAATCTTCATAGAGACTGAACATATCCCTTAAAGCAGACCAATGATTCTCCTTGATAAAAGAAGTGGCAAAGAACTGAGTTTGCTAATTGTTCTTGGCCGAGGACATTACCTGGCATTTGATCTTTACACATCTTTGTGCAGCAAATGGATTTCAAATTCAATTGGGAAGCCCAGTGATCTCATGGAAGCATAATAAAGACATCGCTTGCCCAGAACCCCCGAGGTTAGAGTGTCCTAGAACTGATTAAAAGCTATTGCACTGAGTGTTATTCTTCAAAGCGAATGAATATTCTGATGAGTATGGCTGCTTGAACTGAACTATTTTTAAGTGGTAGCTTGATTTGCTGTTTTGATAAGTCTGATGAAGTGTGTTTGAACACGAGTAGAGATTTAGCAGGCATTCCAACTTGTTTGTACAATCTTCCCCAAATTGTAGGAATTATCCTCTCATTAATACTGTTGTTTGCTGTTTGGGCTAAGGCATGTAATGCTGCTTTGTAATTAGGATAAACTGGAAACAAATGAACAGATTAGTTAATTGTTACAAGAAAACTTGCTCTAGAGTCATTTTACACCACATCAACATGTGGGGAAGCAGTTGAGGGTGACTGGGTGCCCCGCATATATTTAATTACATTTCAGTTTGGTAATTTAT
This sequence comes from Prionailurus viverrinus, assembly GCF_022837055.1. Taxonomy (NCBI): domain Eukaryota; kingdom Metazoa; phylum Chordata; class Mammalia; order Carnivora; family Felidae; genus Prionailurus; species Prionailurus viverrinus. The sequence continues at coordinate 6,909,209 of NC_062563.1, forward strand.
TGTGACTAATCTACATTGGCAATATTTGCTGTCTAACGAGAACACAACAGAATGTCATGCCACTGGCCCCGAAGAAGGGGGGTTGAGAATCACACGAAAGGAGATCGTCGTCTGTTGAAAAGAAATATCCAAATCTTTTTAAGTTCAAAGTGAAAACTTAGGAAAAATCACCACCACCACCCCCCTCTTTGTATTTCTTCTCCGGAACAAAAGATTCAATGCCTAATCAGCGTGCTGGTCAAGAGCTCACGTTTTAGAGAAGCTTTGGAGGGGGTTCAGGCTACACAGGCCCAGAATGTCCCACTTTGGCATGTGGATTACTCAGAGCTCAAGACAATCAAGGCCAGGCCGACTCAGACTTCCCCCTTACTGCCTAAAAGAATTGACACAGAGGGCCTGTACCAGGAAGAGAGCTATCACCAAAACTAACTTTTTATATCAGGAAGGCTTATCTGCATGGCCTGGCAAACATTTGTTTACCAAATATCTGCTCTTCTCATCTTCTTGTGAAATGTCTTCCCTTCCCCCTGAGCCTCCAGACCCCTGCCCCCTCCTCCTTAGTTCAGGATAGTGTATAAGCCTCAATTACCTGACCTTCAGGGAACCTCTCATGTCTTCGTGGGGCTTCCCTACATACAAAATTAAATGTGGTTTTTTTTTTTTCCTGTTAATCTATTGTGTGTCAATTTAACTGTTAGGCCAGCCACAGAACCTAGAATGGGAATACTGGGAATTTGCTTTAAAATTCTCTGGTTAAGGGGCGTCTGGGTGGTGCAGTCGGTTAAGCGTCCGACTTCAGCCAGGTCACGATCTCGCGGTCCGTGAGTTCGAGCCCCACGTCGGGCTCTGGGCTGATGGCTCAGAGCCTGGAGCCTGTTTCCGATTCTGTGTCTCCCTCTCTCTCTGCCCCTCCCCCGTTCATGCTCTGTCTCTCTCTGTCCCAAAAATAAATAAACGTTGAAAAAAAAAAATTAAAAAAAAAAATTCTCTGGTTAAAAAATAAATAAATCAATGCAGAGGATGGAGGTTATAGACCGAGTTGGCAAACAGCTATAATTTCTGAAGCTAAGTGATGATTTATGGAAACTCACTGTTTTATTTCTTCTACTTTTCATATGTTCAAATAGTAAAAAGTTAGGGTTAGAGGTGGTGATGGAGAGATGCTACCATGATCAGATCTGCATGTAGAGAATTTCTCTGGCCCATGTTGTAAAGCATATGTTGGCTGATTGACAGGAGTCAAATCAAATGCCTAGATTTGACTGAATGACGGGAGTCCTCATTCTAGGGCAAGGAATAGATGAGCAGAGATGAAGTTCCTTTATCTAATAAAGATGCAGGGCCAGAGTAGAGAAGGGGGACAAAGTCTGGTCAGTTGGTTGTTCATCCAGAGAGCACTAGGCATCCAGTCATCTCTTCCTGTTACATCTGGAAGCAACAGCTCAGTTTTCCTTCAGGAATCTCACCCCCTAAATATTAGTAAGTTCATGACCATATAAATGCATGACTCCCCCTTAGCTCCAGATTTGGCCAATCAGAGTACAGCATTGCCCTGACTACTGCAGAGATTGGTCCAGGGAAGGGACTTACTTCCTTTGAACCAATGAGATTAAGACCTGAGACTTTTGCTGAAACTCTTGGGAAAGAAGCCTTCATCTTCCAGTGGGCTTCTTCTGCTTTGAGGATGTGAGTCTAGTGCTGCTGGCAGCCGTTTTCCACCATGTGGAGAGTGTGTGGCTGAGAGAAAAGTGACTGCAGAGGGATGCTGGGTTGAGGGCTGCACGGAGCAAGAAGTTAAACCCTAATGATATTATTTCAGACTCTGGATCTAGGCAGTCCTGGGGTGAAGTTATACTTAAACTTTTTGAACTTATGAATCAATGAATCTCTTCCCCTCTCCCTCCCTTACTGTAGGTCATCTCCTCCTTGCCTTCCCCCTCCTCCTTTCTGTCTCTATCTCTGTTTCTCTGTCTCTCACACTCTCTCTTTCCTTTGGCCAATTGGGTATGTTTCTTTCACTTGCAAATGGGCGAGTTCTCAGTGATACACAGTTCTAGAAAGTTTGTAGCTTTGCCATTTTCACGGCTATGTGCCCCCAACCCCCATAAGTAGTTCATAACTTGTATTAGGACTTTCTCAATTTCCGCCAGTGGCTAAATTTCTATTAGATGATCAGCCAGTAATCTCCCTCTCCTCACTATAAATCTTAGACAATTTCAAACTCATATGTTCACAAACTGCTTTTTAATGGCAACCCAGCTATTCTATTGAAATCACTGTATATGGTAATTAGTAATCTGCAAGATAATTTTAGTTAATTTTAAATTTGAAATCCATCATGCAAAACGAGTTGGATCGGAGAGGAACTACCAACAAAAGAAATGAATCAGAGTGTGAGAGAAGCTGCCTGCAATCCTGGAAATAAAAATGTGCAAATTTCTCAGGGAATAATCATTGTCTTGATTTTTACTTGTAATTATAATTTAATTATGAACCTACTTTTGCAACATTTTAAAAGTACATAGTTAGCACTTAAGTACTTTCTATATAATTATCTGTTATTGAACCTGATCATTATGTGGCGGTTGCTGCATAAATTACTGTGCTTTGTGTAAAAATATTTTTCACTTCAGTATGACTTGAAATAAAATAAGACAGATAATTTGAATGGCATTTAGGCCCCCCCCCCCCAATACCGCATAGCCGCTTGGAACCTGACCATCTTAAAGAATGGAGTGTGGATGAACTCTGCCTTGTTTTGCTAATATCAGTGAAGATTATTTCCAGAAACCCAAAAGATTTTTTCTTTCTTTCTTTCTTTCTTTCTTTCTTTCTTTCTTTCTTTCTTTCTTTCTCTTTCTTTCCTTCTTTCCTTCTTTCTTTCCTTCCTTCCTTCCTTCCTTCCTTCCTTCCTTCCTTCCTTCCTAAGAATTCATTTCTTTCTTTATTGCTCCTCTTGAGACATTTCTAGAGAGATACGAAAATCCTGCTTCAGATAGTGCCCCAGACCCTTCGTCATCAGCAAAGAGAGGCTGTGAATATGTGATTGAGAGTCGACTGTGTCATTGTAAGGCTTGTTCTAGGCTCTGATGGAATTTGGGTGGGGAAAAGAGGAAGTGCTAACATTTGAGCACTGTCCTTACACACTGTTGTCTAGTTCAACCCCCCTGTCAACGCTGAAGGAATGTAATAACAAAGTATATTGTGGTGTACTGTTTATTGGTTATGCGCTGTGGTTATTGCTGTTTATTGTTATTGGTTCAGGTCATAACCTCACGGTTTGCAAGTTCAAGCCCTGCATTGGGCTCTGCGTGGTCAGTGCAGAGCCTGCTTGGGATTCTTGCTTTTTCCTCTTTCTCTGCCCCACCCCAGCTTGTGCTTTTTATCTCTCTCAAAATGAATAAACTTAAACCAGAGTATATTCTGAAACTGCCCCATTTTGCAGGTAAGGAAATTGAGGCACAGAGAGGTTGGTAGCTTGTACAAAGTTGCCTGGCTGGGCGAAGCCAAACCAGAATCTGGACCTATGCAGTGTGACTTCAGGGACCACATATCTTCCCAGCTGTACTTCATTGGCCAAAGGGTCACCACAGGGGCCACGGCAGGGGAGCAGAAGGCACTGAGTGTCTTAGAGAGAGAAGTGCTCCACCTCGGCACGTGGATGGCTCTTTAGTTACCTATATTCCAAAAGGGACTGTGGTCAGGCAGGGGAGGAGAATGTTAAAGAATATGCAGGCCCTGGGGTCCTGGGTCTCCTGCTCTCCTGGGAAATCAGGCAGGAGGCAGGCTGTGTTTTGTAAACCCGAAATGCTGTAGGAGAACGTGGGGGGCAATGGTGTCGGTGCTGGCCGCGTTTGTATGCACTGCTTTATCTGAATCGACAGTATGCCCAAGTATAGAATACACACTGGGGCTCAACTTGCTTTGATTGTTAAGCTTCATTTATTCGCGTCCACAGATCATTAAGATTAAATGCTGCCACAACATCTAAATATTATCCTGTAAATAGTGATTGTGTCTTGAGTTCTAAAAGAAAGGGATACTATTTTCAATATGTTCAGGCCCATGTCGTCTCTGTAGCTTCTTGGTGCTGGGTTTCAAAGCCATGGAAACAGAGGCACCTGGGTGGCTCAGTTGGCTAAGTGTCCGATGGGCTCAGGTCACGATCTCACGGTTCGTGGTTTTGGGCCCTATGTCAGGCTCTGTGCTGACAGCTCAGAGCCTGGAGTCTGCTTCAGACTCTGTCTGTCTCTTTCTGCCCCTCCCCTGTGCATGCTCTGTCTCTTTCTCTCTCTCTCAAAAACAAAAAAGCAAATACAAACAAACAAACAAACGAAAAACACTGAAAAAGATAACCCCATAAAAGCTATGGAAGCTTAATAGGAACTAAGCACTAACATTTATCAAGTGCCTGCTGTACGCCAGCCTCATGAGGGGTGTTTACCTAAGATGATCTGATTTAGAACAGGTATCCAGGGATTAAATTTTATTTCCATTTTTCATGTGAGAACACTGAGCCTTAACTAACTTGCCCAACTCATTGATGGAGCTGGGATCCTGGGCCAGGATGTCTGCCTCCAGACCATGCTTCCTAGGCAGGACTGGAGAAGTAGAGGGTGCGAGGGCTTTGATTAGGGTGGCCCCCTGGGTCCCCTCCTCTCTGAGATGTGAGGGCTGCCTCCTTCTTGTCCACCGAGGACCCAGGTGAGGCTATGCCCAAACAAAGGAACACCCGGGCTGTTCAATTCTGGGACAGTTACAAGAGAAGGGTTAAGGTCTGGTGAGCATGGCAGCCTTCTACGTCCAGATAGATCAAAGAGGAGACAAGTCGTGAGAGCCAGAAGACTTGGTGGTGATGGGTAGGAGGGGACAGACACCAAAGGGGACACAGGACAAAAGCAAGACTATGAGCCATGTGGGAGGAGTCCTAGATCCAGACTAAGGCTGGTGGGGATGAGGTGAGGCCTGTGCTCTTCAACACAAGGGCTCCCGACCCTCTTCCTTCCACAGATGTGAGTGCTCTGCAGGGGCCAATTCAAAGTGCTCCTCCTCTCTGAAGGCTTTTCTCCCTTTCTTTATTCTCCCTACTGCCTTCTCCCAAAGATTGCAGCTCAGACGCTTATTATAGCCCTCAGCACAACCTGCTGTCTGGGAGGAGAAAAGTCTTCTCTGCTCTCATGGTTCTTTTGGCTGGTCTAGTGATTAAATTCGCACAAAGATTCACAGGAGAAAAAGTAACACAAATTTAATTTTGCACGCATGGAAGGCTCATAGATACGGAGCCTAAGAAGTAACCAAAGCAGGCTGTTTTAGACAAAGAAATAATAAGTTTGTGAAGAACTGACAAGACCGAGACACTTAGGCTTGGGTACTAATTAGCGCAGAAACTGAGCAAGGTTTCTTTAGATAGCCTTCTTGGCCCTGAATTCTCTACCTCTGGCAATAAGGATGTCCCTTTACCCCCTGGTGCAGGGAGGGTACCTCTCACATGGGAGATGTATTTTCTGTTTTTAGGGGGACAGAGCGGAGGGTCAGCGTGTCCTTCTTCCACCAGCTGTTTCTCAAGTAACCTTAATTTAAAATAATCAATGTGCAGGGTATCTGAGTGTCTCAGTTGGATGAGTGTCAAATTCTTTCTTCTTCTTTTTTAAATGTTTATTTATTTTGAGGCGGGTGGGGGGGGAGACAGAGGATCGAAATCGGGCTCTGTGCTGACAGCAGAGAGCCCGATGCGGGGCTCAAACTCACAAACCGTGAGATCATGACCTGAGCCGAAATCAAGAGTAAGATGCTTAACCAACTGAGCCTCCCAGGTACGTCGAGCGTGGGATCTTGATCTCAGGGTCGTTGGTTCAGGCTCTGGGTTAGGCTCCATGCTCGGTGGGAAGCCTACTTAAAAAAGAAAAAGAATTTAAAATAACCAATATGCTACTTTGTCATAGTTTGCGGTGGCCTGCCCTAAGCCTCTTCACTCCCATAATTGTGTGTCTGAGCTTCCCCCGGGGAAACGCGAGTGTAGGAAATGTACGTCCTGTTTCTTCTCCGTTCACGTTTACACAGCCTGGGCGAGGTGCCTGCATGTGGTAGATCTTCAACAGCAGGTTGAATCAATGAGTTTCCATCTTGCCCTGTTTGCTCAGGCATGTTTCCTCCTGCTAGGATGGAACATCTGAGAGCAAAGGCTAGGTTTTGTTTTTTTATCATCGTATTTCCAGGATCTAATGCAGAGCGCTAAAGCTGGCATATATTAGGTGCTTAATAATACATGTTGAATCAAAGAATCAATTTTTCCTTTACTTCAGACAGAGGTCAGGCTGGGAAATTTTAATTTGTTTATACCTCGAAGGGGCTCAGTCCACGCGATCACGTCAGGGGACAAACTCACCAATAAGAACCAAAGGGAAATGGGTACGACCCAGATGTCCATCAACTGATGAATGGATAAGCAATATGGTCTGTCCAGACAGCAGAGAACAATTCAGCTGCAAAAGGGGAATGAGGTACTGATACCTGCTACCACGTGGGTGAACCTTGAACACCTTATGCTAAATGAAAGAAGCCGCACACAGAAGACTGCCTATTGTATGTTTCCATTTATGTGAAATGTCCAGAACTGGAAAATCTATAGAGACAGAAAATAGACTTGTGGCTTCCAAGGGCTGGAGGGAGAGGAGCACGGGGATATGATTGCTAATGCGTACGAGGTTTCTTTGTGGGGTGATAAAAATGTTCTGGAATTAGATTGTGGTGATAGATGCACGGCCTTGTGGATGTACTAAAAACTGCTCAGCTGTATATTTTTAAAGGATGAGTTTTATGATATGTGAATTACATCTCAATAAAGCTATTATTTAGGAAAAAATAAAAGGAGAACCAAAGGGAAGATCACGGTTGATCTGAGCCTGTGAAATTTTCTTTTTGTTTCCCACATTCCGGGACTCTTCATTCTCGGTCCTAGAGAGACCCATGCAAGTGCTCTGTGAAGGCATGCGTGCCCTGGACACAAGCTGCCCTGTAGTTGCAGAACTGACAGTGAGAACAGTTGCTATGACTGAGGGAAAGGGCAGATGAGGAATGGGGCAGGTTAGAGGAAGACGGCTCTTGATTATGTCTTGGAGAATGATTCTAGAACTTAAAAAAAATAGAACTTGATTACAGAGTTGCTTTTGTTTATTTTTGATATTTATTTATTTTGGGGAGAACACAAGTGGGGGAGGGCCAAACAGAGGGGGACAGAAGATCCGAAGCAGGCTCTGTGCTGACAGCGAGAGGATGTGGGGCTCGAACTCACAAACCCTGAGATCGTGCCCTGAGCTGAGGTCCAGCTCTCAACCCACTGAGCCACTCAGGTGCCCCTACTATTTGTTTATTTTTGAAAACATGGCGTTAAGCAAAACGCATCCTGTTAATTCCACCATTCTATCCTTCTGTGTTCCGTCCAGTTCTAACTCAGAAGTCTTCAACCAGGGCAGTTTTGCCCACCAGAGGATATTGAGCAATGTCTGGAGACATTTTAGGTTCTCACCCCCGTGGGGAGGTGCTATAGTAGGTGGGAACCAGGAAAAAGAATCCGTTGTCCACAAGATGAGTGCATGCATTGAGAATTTGAGCCAAACTGCCCCTCAAATTGGAAAAGATTTAAGATTGGCAGGATACAGGACAGTTAGTTCCCTACAATGACAGCATTCTGGCTCAAAATGTCAACGTGCCAAGGTTGAGAAGCCCTACTGTAAACCCACTACCAACTTCCTGGCCCAAACTAATCGCATCTCCAGCCAAGCCACTTCAGTAGTCCCCGAGCAGTCTCTGTGCTTTCACAAATCTGATCATCTGCTGTAACAACTCACTACAAACTTCGTGGCTTTAAAAAACAGAAACGTATGATTTGCTAGTTATCCGCCCACAATCCAGAGCATTCAGAAGACAACAACATACGATGCCAGGAAACACAGATTGTTTATGTCCAGGAGACTCACCTCCTCATTCTCAGACACCGGTAAAGTAGACGTAAGCCATGTTCAAGTGGTTCTCCCACACCACCATTTAAATGGTGATAGTTACCAGTGAAATCTACTAATGCTACATTGGACATATTGGATGTCTTTGCATTCATTTTCAGTGGTGTAGGTTTTAAATCAGTAAGTCCTAACATTAACTATAGTTTCCATCCAACTTTGCCGCCAAGCCAGGCTTTGCAGGTTTCACAGGGATCTGTCTCCACTGGAGGTACGAGAACAAGGCTGAGATTTTCTCTCTCTCCCCTCCCATTATTCTAAGAAGGAGAAAAGTTTCAGGCAAAGATAAATGGAAATTATCCAGTAACTTCAAATATATTACTCCCCAGATCTCTTGTCTGGGTAAATCAGAGATACTCACAACTATAGATAATGAGGTAATTAAAAACTAGTAAATATAAATGTGAGGTGCCTTCTAGCATTAGGCCCAGGAAATGTATCTGATTCTGGAACACCGACTGTATTTTGAAATGTCATATCAATTATAGGAGACACTTTTACAGATCTCCCTGAGAAATATTTACATAAAACTATATTTTTATATACTATGTAAAGTACCAAAGTATAGGTTTAATCAAAACTGTAAATAAGACTAAAGGTATGCTGTAAGTGTGAAATATGCAAACATAAAAAATGTTAGCAAAATTTTAAATCAGTTTTACTTTGAATTATATCGGCGTCCCTATTACTTGCAAATCCCTGAGCCCCCACCCCCACGTCCCCCACTTCAACTTAATACTCTTTCATGGAGAGAAGACATTTGGGGGGGGAAAAAATCACAGTGGTTTTATGTTTCTGTCTTTGTTGAGAAACGGATGTAAATTCAGAGAGAGTTACTCCTACCTACATTCCGAATTAGGTTTTTTAGTCCTCCCTGCTTCCGGGAGACCGTGGGGTAACGGTGGGCAGCTAGGCTTTGGTGTTGGGCGGGGACTTGGGTGGAATCCTGCCTCTGATCCCAGCTTTGTGCCCTGGACAGGGGATTTCATCTGCCCGGGAGAGTAGTGGTACCCACCCGCTGGGGGTGGTAAAGGAGGAGACGAGAGGATGCGGGGCAGTCCTGTGGCACATCTTATGCAGGAGTTACTTCTCCCAGAGTCCTGCAATACCCGTCTCGCCTCCCCACGGTTCTTGGTACGGCTGCAGTACTGACTCTTTCCCAACATTATGGCTGCATCGAATGGGTTGCGTGTGAGGGACATCCAATAACAAGCATCACCATTGTGTCCTAGTGATTTCACCGGGACGGCCAGTTGTTTCTGAGTCAGAAGGAGCTCTTCGCGGAGTGCTTCGTTGCTGTATTCTCTTCGGCTCGGAATGTTTCGGAGAACTTGATTTCCCTGGGTTCTCCCTTCGAGTGATGTTTTTGCCCTGACTCACCAAATCATGCCACTCCAGTTGGCAGAGGTCAGATGAAACGTGGGAAGGAGAAGGGAGGCCAGAACATTGGGTTTATGGAAAACACTGTGGTTGAGTGACCGACTTCAGGTTTGGGTGGGACTGTCCTGGTTTTAGCTGCACAGCCTGTGACCCTGGGAATCCATCAGTCCTGGGTAAACCAGGGCAGGTCACCCTACGCTACACTAGGCAATTTTAATTCTGAGACAGGCAGTCAGAGACTGATTCTGGTTACACAGGGAATGGGGAGTGACTGTTAAACTGGCACACGGTTTCTTTTTAGGGTGACGGAAATGCCCTAAGAGGAGGGCGTGGTGATGGCTGACAACTCTAAGTGTACTAAAATTCACCAACTTGGACTCGTGAAACAGGTGACTTTTGTGCTCTGTAAATTATATCACCATAGACCTTTTTTAAACCAAATGTGAAATTATATTTCATAATAAAGCATTTGATTATTTTGATGGAAAAATATACTTTCGCCATATGATGAATGCGTGCATGAAAAATTTGAGCAGAGGGGCACCAGGCTGGCTCAGTGGGTTAAGCGTTCGACTTCGGCTCAGGTCATGATCTCACGGTTTGTGGGTTCGAGTCCCGCTTCGGGCTCTGTGCTGACAGCTCGGAGCCCGGAGCCTGCTTCAGATTCTGTGTCTCCCTCTCTCTCTGCCCCTCCCCTGCTTGTGCTCTCTCCCCCTCTTTCTCAAAAATCAATAAATAAACATAAAAAAAAAAGAATTTGAACTAAATCGCCCATCAAATTGGAAAGGATTTAAGATGGGCAAAACAAGATTTGACAAGGATACGGGGGAAATAGTCTCATGTTCAACTGGTTAAAAGTAGGAGTTAGTAAAATGTTCAATAGAAGGGTTTAGTAGTATGGATCACTTTGTAAAGGTACATCCTCTTTGACTCACCAACTTCATTTCCAGAAATTAATCCCAAACAGATCATTGTCAAGGATGCAAAGATAGATGTGTAAGGATGTTCATCACAGATGGTTTATAATAGAAACAATGGCTTATAATTAGAAACAATCTAAATCTCCATCAGCGACGCACTGTTTAGATGAGTCATGGCAAATCCTTGAGATGAAACGCTTTATTATGCCGACGTGGAGATGATACTATAAATCCACCCACTCATCTAGGGTGACTGACTGTCCCACTTTACCTGGGATAGTCCCTGTTTTTGTACCGAAAGCCCTGTCACGTCCAGGGAAACCTCTCAGTCCCAGGTGAATACAGATGGTTGGTTGTGAACAAATCCATATCGAAAACCAGCTAACAAGACTGTCACCAAAAAGTTAATTAACAGGAGTTGCGTCGGGATGGTACATTTCAAGTCAGTTCAACTTCCTTTGTTATGGATTTTGTTAGGATTTTTGAAGTATTATTTGCATTTTATTAAATAATTTTACATTTGAGAAAAAACATTTTCATTAAAAAGGAATCTCTGCTGGCACACTCACGAAAATGTAGGCATGTTAAATACATCATTCATTTCTCATATGTGATTTGGTTGCCATCTGTGGGAGATGGGTCTGTTTGCGTATCTATTCGCGTAGTGGGAGGGGACACACGCACTCGTCCGCTCTAGCACGTGAATTCTGGAGGCCATGTCCCCTTGTTTTCTAGCATGGTGCTTGGCACACAAGCTGAATAAATAAATACGCGCTTGTTAAAATGTGACAAAAATAATCCATCACGACTGGAATGAAATGTCAAAGGAATACCTTTAAAATATTTGGTCAAATCGGTGAGCGGCCCATTATCTCTAAATGATGCCCATTGATTTGGCTGCTTTAATTTTCCCCATGATGAATTGGCTAACAGTTTGATTGGATTGACTGATTTCTCCCGTAAGGGGTTTCTTCACATTTACTTACCCCCTTATTATAACACAATCATGCTCATTATCTAAAACTCAGAAACTGTCGTCAAGCAAAAAATTAAAGAATAAAAAGCCTCTCTAGAGAGAGACGCCGTTAATACCCTTGTCACCCCCCACTTCCCAGTGCTTTTCTACACATGCAAGCAGTACGTATATACGCATATATTTATATTGTGTAAAACGTCTAACAAAAGTGGAATCATTACATATTGTCATCTTTTTTTATTCAGCCACTGTGGCAGCTTCTGTGCACATCAGCCTACATACAGCTTTCACATTATTTTCAAAATGGCTCCATGGAATACCATCGCAGAGACAGCTCACACTTGAACTAGGTTGCTTTACTTTATAACTGTTACATTTTTGCTGAACACTGTCCAGTTGGGAGCTCCTTCAGAAGCCTTTTGTTTGGTTTCACATGTAACATGTCCAGCTGAGTGCCTGGCGTATAGTAGGTGCTCAATAGGTGCACATCCCTGTTTTTAGGAGACAGTAGTTTTCAGGAGTTGAAAATATTATGGTAGGTAAAAGTTGTATGATGATAATTTTCTGTGAGCCACAGTCCGAGGTCCCCAGGTGAACTGCACCTGTTCAAAAAGAGTTCTCTTGGACCAAGTAGGGAACTAAAACACTTCCCCTCACTGCTGTCAGCCAGACCATCCGCAAAACCCATGGTCACCACTTGAAGAATTTTCTAGAACCTATCCTGGAGTCTCTCTTCTCCCTGAATCTGAGCCACCCATGTCACTGGCCAGTCCTGCCCACTACAAAGGACTTGGTCTTTGTCATTTTTGTATCTCTCATACTAAGTGCTCAGCAAAAATAAAGATGTTTACCTCTATGCAAGCTAATATTATATTAGCTGCTTTCTAACATAATATTAACCTGCTATAGTGGCAAATACCTGTTTGTGGTTTCTCTATTTACTCAACGTATATTAAATGTATTGCTATAAAGTGTGCCAAAGAGAAAAGGAATTTCAGAAAATAATTTACACATATTTCCAATTTTCTATACAATCTCTATAGATACAGTTTAATAGAATTAGATCATAGATATTTATTTGTGCATAATTTTCAAATGTAGTTAAAACTCATCACTATATTCGCTTGACATGTTTTGTTTTGAGGCAACTTTTTCACAGTTTGCTGAGTTTCTGTATTTCTATTGTGCAATTTTGTAACCTGTTCCTGGATATTAAGGAATTGGGGATCTGCAGTTTTGAGAATGGTCTTATCAGAAATGCCGAATGAGTGAATGTATTCCTCGACTCATTCATTTATATGCCATGCATTTAGTCACTGAACACCTACTGTGAGCTGAGTAGTGTTATAGGCCACAGCACTACAACAGTGATGCATATTTTGTTTTATGTAGCATATAGTCTGCTATAACAGAGTTTATTTTATTTTATTTTTTTAATGTTTAATGTTTTATTTTTGAAAGAGAGAGAGAGAGACAGAGCACGAGCAGGGAAAGGGCAGAGGGAAAGGGAGACACAGAATCTGAAGCAGGATCCAGGACCTGAGCTGTCAGCACAGAGCCCGACGTGGGCTCATGAGATCATGAGATCATGATCTAAGCCGAAGTCCAACGCCCAACTGACTGAGCCACCCAGATCCTGACAGAACAGATTTTAAGTATTACTCTTCTTTAAAACATTAATGGATTTTGTAAGGCAGTGTTAGGGTTACAACAAAAATTGAGCAGAAAGTGAGTTCCATATATTGCCTCTCCCTGCCTCAGTTTCCCTTTTATTATTATCCTCTTGCATTAATGTGGTGCATTTGTTAAAACCAGTGAGCCAATATCGATACATCACTGTTAACTCAAGCCCATAGCTTACATTAGGGTTCACTTTTAGAGTTGTACATTCTATTTTGACAAATGTATAATGACATCTATCCACCATTACAGTATCACAGAATAGTTTCACTGCCCTAAAAATCCTCTGAGCTGTGCTCATTATCCCTCTCTTTTTCCCTTTTCCTCTAACCACTGGCAACCACCGATCTTTGCACTGGCTCTACAGTTTTGCTTTTCTCAAATGTCATAGACTTGGAATCATATAGCACTCTGACTTCCTTACCTAGAAATATGCATTTAAGCTTCCTTCCATGGCTTTACCTCATTCCTTTTTTTGTGTCTGAATAATAGTGCCTTGTGCGACTGTATCACGGTTTGTGTCTCCATTCGCCTACTGAAGGACTTCTTGGTTGCTTCCAAGTTTTGACCATGATGGATAAAGTTGCAGTAAACATTTATGTGCAGAATTTTGTAGGGAGATAGCTTTTCAGCTCATCTGGGTAAGTACCAAGAAACACAACTGCCGCACCCCATGATGAGACTGTGGTGAGCTCCGTAACAAACTGCCAACTGTCTTCCAAAGTGGCTGCCATTTTGCATTCCCACCAGCCCGCAAAGAGTTCCTGTTTGCTCAACGTCACCAGCCTTTAGTGGTGTCACTGCTTTGGATTTTGGCTGTTCTAGTAGGTGTGTGGTGGTATCTCGTTGATTTCATATGCAATTCCCTGATGGCATCTGATGTGGAGTGGCTTTTCATATGTGTATTTGCCATCTGTAGATCTTCTTTGATGAGGTGAATCTTCCATGCTTTGCAAGCACGTGGCTGAAAGAAAAGATTTCACTGGGTTTGGAGAAAAGAATTCATTCAAAAACAACTGGTGCACGCCCCCCCCCCCCCCCCCCGTCTGTGGTGGACACGTGGGTTTGTCTGCCTGGAAGCTAGATCTCCTTCTCCTGGTAACTGCCTCTCTGTCTTTCTCTGCCACCGACGCGTTCTTGGTGGAACTGTCGCTTAACATGCAGGTTACCCAAACCCAGCCAATCAGTGTCTCTCCGGAATTTGAATCTTAAGCAAGTCCTTAAGCAAGGACCAGGACAGAAGTTGAGTTTGGCATCCTCCAAATGAGTGGCCATTGGTTCCTGCTCTCAGAGTCCCAAGGTTTCTCTGTTTTCCCTCCTGTCTGAGGTCTGGTTGTTAAGCTTTTGCTTTCGTTTGGCTCCTGCTTTATCCTCCTAATAGACTCTTTCTCCTGCTTGTCACCCACAGTGGATTTACTGTGGATTCCACAGTGGATTGTTCCCGTTTTCCCAATGCCAAGCACAGTGTCTGAAATCTGGCAAGCTCTCATTGAACGTTTTCTGGGCTCTAGGCACTTTATAAACTTTGTTTTACTAAATACTCCAAAGCAACCCTTTGAGGCTGGCATTATTACCCTCACTTTCTATGAAACAGAGAACCAGAGGATAAGTATCCTGCCCTAAAGTTGTGAGAGTAAGTGGTACAGTCCAGTTTGTTTGAGACCGGAATCTTCCATGAAGCCACATAACACCTATAACATGAAATCAATGAGAAAGCTAGGAAGACCAGAATCAAAGAGATTTTTAAAATTAAATCAAAATATTACGATGGTTTATAATGGTCAGCTTCTACCAGTTTAACGTTTATTCCAAATTCAGTCCATTAGTATGGCCACCTTTTGGGAATATTTGTTAAAAGTGTAGGTTCGAGGATTTCACTTCAGATCTAACCAACAAAATCCTATGGGGGAGGAGCCCCAGGAATCTATTTTTGATGTTGTGCCTGGTTGATTCTGGTGTAGTCCATAGGTGGGAACCATAGTGGTTGTATGTTTATGGGTAGGGAAAGCTTGCAGTGACCTAAGATATGGTTTTTATAACAGACCTTGTGCATGGTAACCTCATCTGGAAAGTGGATGCACACAGTTAATTTTCACTTGGAGGGCGCATTTTCTCCCTGTGGCTCTCAGAGTGTTTTGTGTTGGGACCACCATTTCCTGAAGGGTCCCCAAGACTTCCCAATACTGCCTGCCCTATGTCACCTTCTAGATTACCCCTTCACCCCCTCCCCATCCAATGAACCCAAAGTTATTCTTCCTCTTGCGTTAGGAACAGAGCCTTCTACATTATGAGCTTCTCAAAGGCAAAGATTTGTCCTATATATTTATCCACAGCAGTTAGCATAGAGCTGGTTATTATCATTAGGGAAACAGCAATTCATAGCTTCCTTTAGTTTGGTGAATATTTCTCCAGAAACCATAAAACTCTAGACTCCTAGATAGGGCAGGCAGAGATCCCCTGGGGACTCTCTTTGACGGAGAGGCAATGTAGTAGGGCAAGATACTCAGAGATTTGCTCAAACACGCAAAAATGGGTTCAAATCCCGGTTCTGCATCTTGCTTATTGAATGCCCTTGAACAGATCTCTAAACCTCTCTAACCCTTTTTTTTTTCCTTATCTCTTAAATTGAGAACATAATACCTGGCTTCTGGGGGTGTTTTGCAGATTCCATGATATAGCCATACATACAAAGCTCTCAGAAAGTATCTGCCACAGTTCTTAACGGCTAAATTATTTTCCTTATCATCCTTCTTACATTCCATTTTGTCTGGGAAACTAAAAACTTATTTGAAGACATCAAAATTGTTATCACCGATGCATGTTTTAATACACATAAACCCATCAGCAGGTGATATGACACGTAAGAATGAAATTTGCTTTACTTTTACTTATTTCTTTTATTTTTTTCAATAGCCCGACTCACCTGGGTAGAGACAGGCATGATAAAAAAGTTTTTAAATACCTTGGGTCTGTGAAACTCTCCCAGTCTTCACACAAAGGAAACCTGTATTAATAAAATATGACTCTAGTGCCTTGGAAATCTACATCAAAAAAAGGCTCTGTGATTATATAAATAGTCTCCGCCTAGCTGTTCTTTTGGCCCAAAGCAAACATGGAGCTCAATTACAGAATCGGGGTGCTAAGGCATCGAAATTACATGTTTGGTGCCTGCCACTCACAGGGCAAAATTATCAACTGTTCAAAGCTTCTCCATGGTTTGCACGTTTTCTATTGTCTTAGAGGTTGGCCTGCTCTCAGTTTAGGGCTCTGTGACTGCCATGCCTCATCCAAGAGCTCGTATTTCCAGACGAGTCAGCAATCATTTCTTAAGAGCTTTATTTATTTTTATTAAGCTTTCCAAATGTAAACAACAGTCACAGTTGGAGGAGAAAAGTGCTTTTAACAGTAATTTCATGCGTCCACCCCTCCTATGTCCTTCCGTCTATCCTTCCATCCAGCCAGCAATATTTATTGTGCCTCAACCATGTGATTCTTCCATTCATTAAACCAGTGTTTATTAAGCGCCTGTTAGGATGTTGTATTTGCCAGGTGCTGACGATATAATGGTGAGATTGTTCCTAATCTCATAGGGCTCATGTTTGAGCAGGAGAAAGACACTGACAAAGTGGTCATATATGTGAATATACATATTAATGTGATAATGACAAATTTGATAAATGCAGTGAAGGAAAGGCCACGGAGTCACGGGAGCTTATAATGGTAATGGTGAAAGGTAATTTAATCAGCAGGGTCATAGACATTCTTCCCAAGGGAATGGAGATTGCGCTGAGGTCTAAAGAATAAGTAAGAGTTAATTAGGAGAGAAGGGAGGTGTGTGTGTTCAGGGAAAAGGGGACAGCGTGCACTGCCCTGTGGTGGGGGAGCAATGGTGGGGAGGTGACACTGAACACTTTGAGTATGACTGGAGCAGAGAGAAGGTAGGAGAGGGTGGGGAGGGCAGGTGGAGAGCTAGGCAGAGGCCAGACCCTGTAGAGCTTTGCAGATCACTTTCAGGACTTTGGATATGACTCTCAGAGCATTCAAAATGCACCAAAGGGTTTTCAGTGGGGGCGTCTGTCAGCTGTGGGGGAGCACAGGGTAAAGGGGCAGTATGGAGAGGGTATGGAGACTTCAGTCCAGAGGCTTTATCAGCAACCCAAATGAGAGATGCTGCGGGCTTGCGGTGAACATTGTGTTAAAACTGTGAAGATTGATGGAGAAATGTTTTATTCTAGGATCCTGTAAGGTAGCTGGGGACAGAACAGACGAATTGGCATGTAAGCAACAGAAGACGGTTTCAACAGAATGTAGAAGACTTTTGAAATAGGAGTTAGGAGCAGATCAGGATGGCTTGTTGAGGCTGGGACTTCATTTGGGCCATGAAAGAGGTAAGAAAGGAGAAATGCACAGGACATTTCAGATTGGTGGGAGAAAGTAAACAAAGTCATCGGGAAGGGAATTTGCATAGTATAGAGGAAGCAGAGGCGGCAAAATAACAACAAAAAATTGCTGAGAGTACACAGCAGCTGTGATAGTCTTTCCAGACAAAGTGATTAGTCATGACTCTTGATTTCATGGCAGAAAACCAGCTCAAACTGGCCCAATGCAAAAAGTAAATTTACTTGCTGATGTAAATGAAAATCACATGTGTGAATAGCTTCAGGTAAAGCCGGATCCAGGTGCCCAAATAATAGTGCCAAGACCTTTTCTCCTTCTAGCTCTTGACTCTGCCTTTTTTTTTTTTTATTGATTTCATTCCCAAAAATGCTTCTTCCTGGAGGAAGGATGATACCAGCTGATCTAGACTTACCTGCCAATTAGAAACCTAGATGGTAGAACCAACAGTTTTAGCAAAGGTTGGAGATATCTGTCTTATTGGCCTAACTGATGTCACATACTCATCCTTGAACCAATCACTGAGGCCAGGACATCCAATGCTCTGATTGTGGATTTTATATATGTATTTTTTTCTTTTTCCTTTTTTTTTTTTTAACTGGGGATGGGTCCACTGTCCCTTCCCCCAAGCCAAACGATTGAGAGAAAGGAGGAAGTTTTCTCCACTGGAAAGGAGAATGCTGTTATGAGAAGAAGACAAAGCATACACTTAAAAGCTGAATTACCAAACAAATAATACACATGTTTACTATATCATGTGCTAAAATGAGTAATTTGGTGAGCCTGGGAGAAGTCCCTTCATCTTAAGAGATGCCCTCTTGATTCAAAAGAAACGAGTTGTGATGTCACCTTGGGACATATGCCAGTTTCATTTTAAAGACACGAAGGGACTCTTCTGTATGGAACAATCCATCTGCATTTTTATCCTTGAGATTGGTGGTGTTTCCTAAAAGGTAGAGAATCTTCAAATGTTTGACTCTTCCTAAGATTGGAGTGAAGAGACCTATGCTCTCTGTTTCTAAGTTGACATTCATTTGTTCTGGTGTTCTATAAAAACAGCATGAAAATTGTCATAGAATTGGGAATTGAGTCATACCTGGAAGGTAGATGAGAACTCGAGTCATTCTTTCCTATTTTTCTAGTGGAGGGAGATTGATATGGGTTTTTGATCATAATTCAAGTAAGACATGTCCTTGACAATGTTTCAAGAGAGGTATCTAATTTAGAGCCCTTAGTCTCCCATAAATTATTTTTTTCGTGTTCTTCTCTGAATTCCTTCATCTTTTAGAGGATTTTTTTTTTTAATTTAATTTTATGTTCGTTTCATTTTATCTTGATTAAGCTTTGAAAGGCCTTCCTGAGGATCTTATTTTGGCTGATAATTAATTTTAAGGTATTCTTTCCTGGTTCGTAATAGCTTTTGTTATTGTATAATTAAAAATGAAATTAGAATATCTCTGCCCCCTCACTTTTGTGAAGCCTGTAATCCAACTCCTGGTGACAACTGGGATGTCACAATCAAATGCAGAGCATGGAGACTTCACTATCTGTTGCAACTAAATTCAAACCCCAGTAAGAGGAAACGAATATTAAATCATGTAACAAGAATGATGAAATTTGATTATATGTAAATTCCCCTCCCCATTCAACACCTTTAGTCTTTTCAGGATTCCTGGACAAATGCGTGTCAGGATTAAATTTTCTTTACCAGGGTGCCTGGGTGGCTCAGTGAGTTGAGTGTCCAACTCTTGATTTCGGCTCAGGTCATGATCTTATTTATGGTCACAAGATTGAGCCCTGGGTTGGGCCTTGTGCTGAGTGTGGAGCCTGCTTGGGATTCTCTCTCTCTCCCTCTGTCCCTCCCCTCCACTTGGGCGCTCTGTTTGTCTCTGAAATAAAAAATAAAAAAAATAAGTTGTCTTTACCAGGCACAGCACTCGCTCCCTTCTTGTGGCCTGCAGGTCCCCACAGAAGTGAAACAGGCAGGTCCCCAGCCTCAAGCAAGGGATGGCATAAAAGGAAACTATGAAATCCCAGGACCTTCTTCTGGGCCCCGCTCTCCACTTTACAGAAGGCTGTGGAAGGCAGAATTCCAAAGATGCTTCCGGAGTCGATGTCCAGGTTCTCCGGTCAAATATGAATCTAGATGCTGCTGTGAAGAGATTTTGCAGATGGCATTAAGGTCCCAAGTCAGCTGCCCTGCAGATAATGAGATTGTTTGGGTAGGTCTGGCCAATCAGGTGTGTTCTCTAAAATTACAGTGTTTTCACTGGCTGATGGCGGAAGTCAGAGATACTCAAGAGTCTCCAAGAGGATTCAAGGCACCACCACAACCCTGTTTTGGAGATGGAGGGACCACATGTAATGACCAGAAAGCACCAGGTGGAAGCTGAGAACAGCTCCTGGCCAACACTTAGCCCTTACTAACTGTTTGATGGAATCTCAGGTCCTTAAACCACAAGGAACTGAGTTGCACCAACCACCTGAATGAGCCAAAAGCACATTCTACCCCAGAGCCTCCAGCTGGGAGCACAACCCAGGCAGTCAATACCTGGAACTCAGCCTGGTAAGACCCTAAGCAGAGAACCCAGTGGAACTTGCCCAGACTTCTGACTCATGCACCTACAAAGCCACAAGATAATAAGTGGGTGTTGTTTTAATCAGCTGAGTTTGTGGCAATTTGTTATACAGGATAGAAAACAAATTCAGGAGTTTAAAAGACAGATACATCAGGCCACACAGAAGTAATTGGACACCAAGACTCAGACATAGATCTCTGATTTTGAGATCAGTCTTAAATGTACACAAAACCGGAATGCAATTGACATCACATATGTCTGGGTACTTGTGCAGCAATAGTTTTTAAAATGTATTTTTTTCAATGAGGAGGTGAAAGAAAAATCAAAACCTAATAGTACTCTGTTCAAGTAGACTATCTGTCTCACCTATCTCTAAATATTTCAGTGACACTATATCTACGAGCTCAGTGGCTGAGTTGCGGGGAAAAGAAAATGTAAACTCTTGGATGTGAGTTCTACGATGGTGGGATGTATCCATGTAATTCCTGTTATATCCTCAGTGAAAAGCGTTCACCGAATGAATGAGCAAAAGGGTGGGGGGGAGGCGCATGTCAATGTCTGGAGGCACTTTTTGTTGCCACAACGGAGGGAGGTACTCCTCGTGTCTGGCAGGTAGAGGCCAGGGATGCTGCCTAACACCCCACAATGCACAGTACACCCACCCTCTCAACACACACAGCCAAGGATTATCTGGTGGAAAAAGTCAGTAGTGCTGAAGTGAAGAGCTTCTAAGTTAGAGGATCTTTACTTCTGAGTGGGATGGACTTTTCTCCTACTTCCCTATCATGATCCTTCTCGTTTCCATGGATACCAACTTCTTGATGACAGTTTTCTAAAATATTTAATCATCTGCCTCCAATTTCAATCTTCGGAATCCATCTGAATGTTTGGGCCTTTAACTCTTTCACTCCCAACCTGGCTCTGGATGTTGCTGACAGCCAGCAGCAATGAGCACTAACCCCATGCCAGGACCTGGACGGAACGACCCACATCACTGCCTCATTGTGTTGTCATGGCGATTCTGCAACACAAATTCTGTCATCCTGTTCCCTAGATGGGGGAACTTGAAGGCCCAGTAGAGGTAATATGCCTGAGATCATAAAGCCGTGAACGTTCCAGCTGTGTCCTGCCTCCAAACCCCACAGCCTACTCTCAGTACTTTATGCCTTGTTTACCTGTTGTGACCATTCTTGTTTCAATGTTTTGTCTTGGAAAATGCCAGGGTGTTTTTTTTTTTTTGCCAGTTCTGACCTTTGTCAATACTACCTGTCTTCTCATACTCATGGCTTTTATTCCGTTATTTCCAACATGCTGTCTTGCTCTGAAGTATCTGATTATTTTCCACCTCCATGCCCAATATACCACAGGGCTGGCCAGGCAAAGTAAAATGGAAAACTGGAGAAATGCATCACTTCATAACGCGACCAGAACCATCTTTTTCAAACATACATTTCATCAAGGCTCGCCATCCTGGACAAAACTCTTCAGTGACTCCTCATTTCTTAGGGGATCTGACATCTTAAATGTGACCCACAAAGCCCTACATTATCTTGTCCACAGCCTTCTCTCTTGCAGTGTAGGCTGGGCTGAAGAAATAAATCGATTCAAAAATATATAATGGTTCAAACACAAAAGAAGTGTGTTTCTCACTTACACAGAAGCCCAAGCAAACATTACAGGGTGGTTCATGGTTTTCCTAGAGGACCCAAGGTAGGCTCCTTGTTCCCGTGGGGCTTCTTCATCATCTTCATCCCTCAGGTCAGTTGAGAGAAAAAATGTGGAAGAAGGACAGCAGCTCCTTTAGGGTTAGGGGTACCTCATTTCCTTCACATCCCATTGGCCACACCCAACTGCAAGGGAAGCTGGAGAATGTAGTCTGGCTGTGTGCCTCCAGAACAGGAAGATGTGGACTTTGGTGTGTCTTACTAGATCAACCCATCATGACTTTATCTTCTCTCTATGTGCTATGGCCATGCTGCCCCACCGTATCTTTAAAGGCACCGTTATTTCTCCACAGGGCCTTTGCATGGACTTCCTGTGGACAGAGAGATGGAACCCTCTCCTGACCTAGTTACCACTTCTTTTCAGCCTTCAGCCCATGTGTGATTTCCCCAGGGGAGACTTCCCTGACAATCCCCCCAGATACACTGCCATTGACAAGACTCTTCTTTGTTATATGCATTTACAGAACCGTGTTCATTTCCTTTACACGACTTATTTCCATTAAAAAAAAGTGCCCTTCACGTGTGCCATAGTTTTCATAAATTCTACTTACCCCGTAGACCACAAGTTCCAAAACATCGATGGGGAAATGCCTGCTTTGCTCATATCAAATTCCTAGTACCCACCTCGATTCCTGTAGCCACTCAATTATTTGTCAAATAAAAAAAAATGCATTAGAATCCCATCAATGGATTCAGACAATGCTTCACCCATCACGTTCTTACCCTGAGAGTGCTGTTATGAATGAAGTCACTGAGTTACTCAGGAACCAATTGGGAAGTAGAGTCCTAACACCTAAACCAAATTTCTTTTTTGTACGTCTCTCTCATTTTGCTCCTTTGCTCCCGTTCTATGTATTTATTCATCAAACATACCTTGAGTCTACATCAGCCATTGTATTAGGTCCTGAGCATGTGCAAATAAAGGAGCCATATTTTCTGTCCTCACAGAATTCTAGATAGCAAAGGAAATTGACACATATTCAAAAAACTAGACAATGGTATTATTCTCATTGTAATAGAGGCATGAATGAAAGGTGATGTTTTGAGCCAGGATGGCAGAAAATGATTGTGTCCCTAGAACAAATACTTTACATTATCTTTGCCGACAGGCTCTAAGTGCAAAAAAATGATGTTAGTTATCTTATGTTAGCTTAGAGCTCTGTATTTTGTACTGTGCTTTTAGATATGTTACTTTATTTCATACTCCAGGGCCCGGTAGGCCAAGTATTACTGGAGACATTTCACTGATGAATGAAAATAAATGTGGGGAAGTTATGAGTTTTGCTAAGAACTTACAGTTGCTGAATCATGGGGAGTTTAGGAGGAGTGGTTCATGAGGAAGGGCCAGGATGGCCTGGCTGGCAGGGGAAACTTTGTGCTCAGAGCAATGGTTACTTATCAACTGGTCTAGATATATCCCGCCCCCCCACCCCCACTCCTTTGAAAGTTTGTTTATTTTGAAAGAGCAAGAGAGTGTGAGCTGAGGAGGGGCAGAGAGAGGGGGGAGAGAGAATGTCAAGCAGGCTCTGTGCTGTCAGCACAGAGCCTGATACAGGGCTCCGTTTCACAAACCGTGAGGTCATGACGAGCCGAAATCAAGAGTTGATGCTCAACTGACTGAGCCACCCAGGCGCCCCTAGATATATTTCAACACTTAAATAACTGTCGTGGCCATCCTGGCAAGGATACCAGCTGCCCAACTTTCAAACCAGGTGATGTTACTAAACTCTGCTGCCTCATTCCATAAATTGTATTTTCTTTTTTAAAAATACCTCTCTGTTCAAAAATTGTATATACATATGGTGAAAAAAAAAAAAAAACCAACAGTGTGAAAGAATATAAAAGGGAAGTGAATTTTTCTCTATTTCCCCAGAAAGCCAGTCCCTCAGTCCCCTCCCTAGAGACAATCACAGTTTCTTCTGTATCATTTACAAAACATCGCATGAAACAAATAAATTGTTAAATACAAATGGGACCGTACTATTCTCATGAGTCTGCCACTTGCCTTTTCTCCTTAATTGATGTTTGCGATTTTCTATATCACAGTACATAGATTTCCTCATTCTTTCCCACAGCTACGGAGTGTTATTGTGCAGGGATAATTTGCTTATTTAATCATATATGTATATTATATAATAAATATGTGATATGGCACATATACATAACATCTCTATACAACATAATATATTTTGCATACTTAAACAATTCCAGAATATCTTTTCAGAAATAAATGCACACATAATCTATATATTTGTATCCATATATCCATAAACAAATATAGATGATTTATTGATTTATAAATAAATCCATAAAATACAGATAATGTATTTACCTACAAATCCATTAAGTCAGGAATAGGAAAACTATGGCCCCAGGGCCAAATTCAGTCTCCTACCTAGTTTTGTGAATAAAGTTTTATTCGCACACAGACACATCTATTTGTTCACGTGATGGCAGAGTGGAGTAGTTGTGACAGAGCCTATGTTGCATGAGAAGCCCAAAATATTTTCTCCCGGACCTTTTGCAGCCACTTTTTTGACAGCCCTTATATGGCGTATGGTTTATTTATTTAATTATTTGACCTTTGTCTGCGTGGATTAAATAAGTAAACTTTATGTGGATTGTTTTTGTTTTAAATGTTTTCTTACCAGGAGGCATTTAGATTGTTCACAGTCTTTTATAATCAGTGTCACAAATAAGCATCCTTGTGGGGCGCCTGGGTGGCGCAGTCGGTTAAGCGTCCGACTTCAGCCAGGTCACGATCTCGCGGTCCGTGAGTTCGAGCCCCGCGTCAGGCTCTGGGCTGATGGCTCAGGGCCTGGAGCCTGTTTCCGATTCTGTGTCTCCCTCTCTCTCTGCCCCTCCCCCGTTCATGCTCTGTCTCGCTCTGTCCCAAAAATAAAATAAATGTTGAAAAAAAAAATTAAAAAAAAAAAAAAAACAAATAAGCATCCTTGTACATAAGTGTTTTGGCCAAAAAAGGGGCTGTGTCTATAGGATAAATACGCAGCAGTAGGATTTCTGGAACCATCAGTAAATGCATTCGATATTTTTATCAATGTTGCCAAAAGTTTCCCTCCAGAGAGATTGCCCTGATCTTCACTCGCACAATAGGCTTTGAAAATGTCTGTTAATTTGGTATGCTCCCCAGGCAGCATGTATTGATCGTTTCTATTATCTTTAAAATTACGAATGTGGGTATCTTTATATGTGTTCAAAAGTCATATTGTCCCCCACAGGGGGGACTCCCTTTTGTACATTGGGATGTACATTTGGGATGTACATTTGTCTCCCTTTTGTACATTGGGATGATGAATTAAGTTGTGTTCTTTTTATAGTAGGGAAACTAATATTTTGTCACATGGATTTTAAACACTTCTACTCTGTTGGTCATTTGCTTTTTGATAATAGAGGAAAGAAATTAAATAGTCACATCTAAACCCACTTATTAGGGAGAGTGTCCTTATTTCAAGACTAGAAAGATCTTGCTTAGAAACTAAAATTCATTTCTTAAACTCCTGTGTTTTCTTCTAGCGCTTTTAAGATTTCATTTCTTACTGTTCATATCCCTGAGATGACTTTTGATAAAAGAAATGATGTAGAGATTCAGTTTTATTTTATTTTATATTTAGAAAACTTTGCAAGAATCCTAAATCTGTTCATCGAATAATTCATCTCCCCCCACTGATTTAAAATGCAAACTTTATGGTAAACTAAATCTCCATCTGTATTTGTTTCTTTTTTTTCATTCAATTTTGTTCCATTAATCTTTCTCTCCATTCTTGTGTCAGGCATTGTGTTAAGCAATTTGCATTCATTATCTCATTAAACTACTCTAACTTTATAATGTTTCGTCTTTTGAGTCTTATACTGCCAACCTACTTTCTCTGCTTTTCAGGGCTTTTCTGGTTATTTTTGTATCATTATTTTTCCCTGAGACCTTGTTCCCTTCCTAAAAAAAACCTCAAACAGCCAGTGAAATAGACTTCTTGGGATTCTAATAGAGACCACATTACTTTCATACTTTAATTTAGGGAGATTTCACTTTTTAAAATAAGATTGAACTATTTTAGAAAAGAGTAGCAAATATCTTACTATTTATTAGTACCTTCTATATTCTATAAAGATCCTATATATTTTTTATTAAATTTATTTGCTGGTATTTAAAAATCTTTTCTTTCTTTCTTTTTTTTTTTTCTTTGCTTTTAAAATGAAGTCTATTTTTCCTTTATACTTTCTAGATGTTTTTATTATATCTACATTACATATCTCTATTAAGTGTCCACTATTCCTAAAACAATGAATAAATATGGAACTCACATATCTTTTTTTTAATGTTTATTTATTTATTTTGAAAGAGAGAGCAAGTAGGGGAGGGGCAGAGAGAGAGGGATTGAGAGAGAATCCCAAGCAGGCTCCGTGCGGTCAGCACAGAGCCCCATGTGGGGCTCAGTCTCAGACCATGAGATCATGACCTGAGCCAAAACCAAGAGTTGGTTGCTTAACCACTGAGGCACCCAGGTGCTCCTCAAATATCTTTTTATAATGTTTAGAATATCATAGGTTTTGTGGCCACCGACCACCTAATGGGGTAACGAAATAGGTTATGATCTCATTTGAGCATAGTGAGACATTCTTTCAATAGGTAATTTTGTCTTTGTAGTTAAAATTACATTTAAAACTTCAGCATTAATATTTATATGTCAGAACAATTGGTTGTTTTATTGTGCTTTGTCAAAGGTAGGTATCAATGGTGTCAAGGCCTCACAAAATGATTTGAATGTATAGTTTTTTCCCCTTCTGTACATTCTAGAACAATTTAAATAGGTTTGGAGTTATCTGTTCATTGAGGTGTATTGAATTCATTTGTGAAAGTCTCTGGCCTGTGTGGCCCCATTTGGTGGGGGGAATGGGGACATCTTGGGTTGTATTCCTTAGAAGCAGAGCCTGAGACAAGGATTCTCATGAAAGGCTTTTTGAGGGAGTGCTCAAAGGAGAAGGGGAACAAGGGAAGCAGGATGGAGCAGGGGAAGGATTTCCCCTGCTGGTCACAACTGGACTGGAGCCTCGACCTGATCCCAGCTTGGAGGATGAACCACATCACAGGCTTAGTCTTCTTGAGACTTGGCGGCTGGACATTCAAACCCCCATGTCACTCAAGCATTGGCTGCTCTCTGCTGCTTTAAGCAGCTCCTACTCTTTCAGGGACTGGGACCTGGGTATAAAAATAACCTCCTTGGAAAGGCAGGAGGCTCCCACTGGGCAGGGACCAATTCTCCGGAAAAGGGAATAACTATAATTTAGCAGCCAACACTCTAAGCCTCTGGAGGTTAGGTGTCCAGGCCCAGTGGAGGGACTCTGGATCAGTGACACCGACTGCAGGGGTAAAAACCCTTTGACACCTGGACTACTGAGATTCACTGTCTTCCTGAAGACAGTTTTTCCTGTGACAGAATTTGGAGCATATTCAATCAAATCCCTCCCGACAAATTCTTATTCTCTATACTGCTGATTACCATTGATTATTCTACTTTATTTAAAAAGTGACATTAAAACATAGGAATATGTTTTAAATGTTTATCTATTTATTTTGAGAGAGGGAGAGAGCAAGAGAACTGGGAGAGGCAGAGAGGCGGGGGGGGGGGGGGGAAGAGAGAATCTCAAGCAGGCTTCAAGCTGACAGAGCAGAGCCCGATGTGGCGTCTGATCCCACGAGCCGTGAGATCATGACCTGAGCCGAAATCAAAAGTTGGGTGCTCAACCGACTGAGCCACCTGAGCACCCCAAAATCATAGGAATATTTTTTATGAGAAAGGAGGCTCAAAAAAAAGTGTTCAGGGTAAAATGTTAAAATCTCTCTTTACCTCCTTGTTCTTCACCATCCTGTGTCTCTCTCTTCTCCAAATCACACCGTCTTGGAAATTATCACCATGGCCAAATACATATATTTGCTAGGCATTTGCACAAATACTTATTTTTAGGAAAGCTGGGAAGTCCATTTAAAGAGATAACAGAGGTGGCACAATCATCGTCACATTCGTCGATGTGGACTTTGATGATCGCCTCCAGGGTCGAAGGATAACCTTTGTGGCCGAGGTTCATGGTCTAAGAGGGGGGAGAATAAGCGTTTGGATGTTTGAAAAGAAAATGTGAATTGACACCAGGTTCTGTGAAGCTTAGGACACTGAGTGTGGGTGTGGAAACGATGGGATGATGTTGTACAGCAAATCTCCCACGTCTCAGTGGCTAGAATGGTCTCTTGTAAACTTTAGAAAAGTCATGTTTCTGGGCTCTATTCTTTGTGGTTCTCACTGTACTTTACACTTGACCCTTGAACAATGCAAGGGTTGGGGCACCAACCCCCCATGCCGTTGAAAACCCGAGTAAAACTTTTGACTCCCCCAAAACTTTACTACTAATAGCCTAGTGTTGACTGGAAGCCTTACTGATAACATAAATAGTCAATTGACACATATTTTGTATGCTATGTGTATTATATATTTCTTATGATAAAGCAAGCTAGAGAAAAGAAAATGTTACTAAGAAAATAAGGAGAAAAAACATTTCAGTACTACACTGTATCTATGCAAAAAAATCCACATATAAGTGGATCTGTGCAGTTCAAACCCATGTTGTTTAAGGGTCAACTGTATTAATCTGGGGAGTATTTTCTCTTTGGCTTAAAAATTAGAGGACCTTGGGGCACCTAGGTGGCTCAGTTGGTTAAGTGTCCGATCGGCTTAGGTCGTGATCTTGCAGTCTGTGAGTTTGAGCCCCGCGTCAGGCTCTGTGCTGACAGCTCAGAGCCTGGGGCCTGCTTCGGATTCTGTGTCTCCCTCTTTCTCTGCCCCTCTCCCACTCATGCTCTGTCTCTCTTTCAAAAGTAAATAAACATTAAAAAAAATTTTTTAAAAATTAGATGACTGCTTTCTTTGCATATTCTTGGTGTCACCTTGTAGGTAGCTTGCTTAATATCTTTTAACCCCAGCTTCTTCACCCGTCATTTGGGAATAATAGGCACCTTACAGAGTTTCTGCAGTATAAAAGAGATGATGACTCACTTAATGAGTTATTAGAATTAAGTGAGTTATTATTGATTTATGACATGTGTATTTTCCTACCCTCCCAACTGCTTAAGGATAGCATTATACTTCACCCAAGATTTATGTCTTGTATGTTAAGGGAGGCTACCTAGTTTATATGAACAAATACTAACTCAGCCTGCCCAAGAATGAGAGAAAAAAGGTACTATCTGCTGTAACTCAAGTGCCCCACGCAGTATCGTGCTGGCAGATCATCCACATTCTAGTGAAGCCACTTCTTCTTGTAAAGGAATAACCCAGAATGGCCCGGCGAGTGTCTTGAGCTGTTCCTGCCTTTTGGATAGGCAAAAGATCAGTATAAATGGAGAAATGCCAAATGCCAAAATGGCAAATAAAATCTCCACAAATTGGAGGCCAGCTGGTTCCTTGATTAAAAAACAAAGAAGCAAACAAAACCTTTAAAGAAGCTAAAAGGCATTGAAGTGGTTTCTTCCTTGTCCACGGAATCCTCTCTCTTTGTTGGGGGGAGTTAGGTGGGGAGCCGGGAACTCAGGGGTTAATTTTCTTTGCAGCCTGTCCTCTCCATGGGCTCCTTGGAGTCAGGTGGCATGCTTGCAGGAGAAGGAACCATTTGTGGAACAAGTGCCCCTGGCACCCAGTTCCAGCATCTCTGGTCCTTTTGAGGATGAGGCCTTTGAAGTGAGGGCTTTCTCAAGACTCTTAATTGTGTGTGCCCTCCTTGGGGAGATGCCTGCAGACGGGATTCTCCTGCTGCTTCTCAGGGTAGGAGGAAACCCTAAAGGAAGTGTAGAATGAGGGGAAACCTGTTTGGGTTTGGGGGGTAAGTGAAATACGTTCCCTCCTCCTGGTTGCTGTGAAGTGAAAGTCCACAGAAGTGCCTTTGGTACCTCTTGGCGGCTGTGTCATTTGGAGAGACCACAAAATGCTCCTGAGGAGTGTGCCAGTTGCCACTCACAAAAGCTTTGCACAGAGCTGGTGGTCTTGACTTGAATTACAATCGTGCCTCTGGTCTGTGTCTGGCTCCTAAACCTCCCAGCGGGTCTTTTGATGCGTGTGCTTTTTTCCCAGCTTGGAGATTTGCTGGCAAACTGCGTGGTTGGCGGAAGGGAGGCACAGCGCCGGCCCTCTGCAGAGCTGGCAGGGAATAGGGTAATGTACCCAGCCCCTGCAGGGCCCAAAGTCACTTGAAAGAGACAGTGATGGTCTCTGGATGAAGTTGGCAAGAACAGAGAGAGGACGTAGGGCCTCAGTCTTGGCCATGTTGCTTGGTTTCCACCGATGATCCCAACGAACATTTAATCAGATTTCATTCTTAGAGATGAGTATGTCTTTCCAGCCCACGCGGAGGGAGGAATGGAAAGACACGGGGAGGGGCCACGAGGACGGAAGAAGAACAGAGGATGTACACTTCCAGACTGCGACTGTCTGAATGTCTGCATCCCCCAGTTCTTATGTTGAAATCCTAACCCCCAGTCTGAGGGTATTTGCGGGTGGAGCCTCTGGGAGGTGCTTGGTCATGAGAGCAGAGCCCTCGTGCACAGGCTTGGAGCTCCCTGGGTCCTTCCACCACGCCAGGACACCGTGAAGAAGGCATTGGCTGTAAGCTGAGAAGAGGACCTTCACTGGACCCTGGCTGGTACCCTGATCTGGGACTCCAGCCTTCACAACCGTGAGAAATAAATTTCTGTTATTTAGAAGCCACCCAGTCTGGGATATTTTGTTCAAGTTGCCCAAGACACAGACTTTCAGCAGTCCTATTTTCAAATCTCCTGCTTACCGCAGGAATTCCCAGTTTGTAACCCTAAGAGCACAGTACCCGTGGCTTGAGTACTTTTAGTGATCCCAAGCTTTAGTCTTTGCGACGCCACGTCCAGTTGTGAGCCAGTCACCGGTTGTGTTCAGCAACATTCACTGAGCTTCTCTTTCTTGCAAATACTCTTTTCCCCTGTAGGGGTTTCCCCTGACTTGCAGCCAGGACCATAATCTTCTGGAGAAGAAACTGCACGCCAATGAGTACTTCCCTCATGGGTCTGGCACTACCCATCCCCTCTACTGGGTTTTATGAATGCCTCAATACATGAGTGTTTCTTAAAAGAGAAAGCCGCATTATTTTTTTCTTAATTCTGTTTGACTAGCATAAGGCTGGATGTATTCACTGATCGATATAGTAACGGTAGCTAATGGTTACAAATTCTTATTGTTGTGCTAAGCACTCTGTATAGGTTACCTAAATTACCCTCAAAACGACTCTAAGTGGTAAATAGTCTGCTCATTCCCAATTTATACATGAAGACACTGAGGCCAATAAAGATTAAGAAATGTGTTCAAGAACACATATGTAAGTACATAGGGATCTCACGTGACCCCAGACCCTTCTACTTTGAGTCATCACAACAAAATTTCGTTGTCCAGAATCTGCTTAAAAAAATACAGTGTGCCCAGGATTCTCTCAGAACTTAACCCCATAGTAGTGATTCTTATATTTGGGGTTTGCTGTACAATTTCAATTATTTTTAACTTCTTTTTTTTTTAAGTTTATTTATTATTTTGAGAGAGAGGGAGTGTGCACATGAGCAAATGGGGGGTGGCAAATGGAGGGAGAGAAAGAGAGAGAGAGAGAGAGCGGGCCAGGGAGGTGCAGAGTGAGGGAGAGAAAGAGAATCCCAAGCAGGCCCCCTACTGTTAGCACAGAATCCAATGTGGGGCTTGAACTCACGAACCGTGACATCATGACCTGAGCCAAAACCAAGAGTCAGAAGCTCAACTGACTGAGCCACTAGGCACCCTGATTGTGATGCTTTTGAAATGTGCTGACAAGCTATTTGTAGAATGTCCCTCAACTTGGGACATTCTGACATTTCCTCATGATGGCTCAGGTTATGCGTGTTTGGAAAAACAACATAAATCATCTTATGGCTCAAGAGCTTTGAATCAGGAGGTACATGGCATCACTTCTTCCCATTACTGGTCATATGCACTTTGATTACTTAGTTAAGATAGTTTCCTGTAGGTTTCTCCACTGTTGTTACTAATTTTCTTTTGCAAATGATCATCTTGTGGTGAGATCCTATGAAGTCTCCTGTAAGTATCCTGCTCCTGATCATTCTTTGTCCACTAATTATTATTATTATTATTATTATTATTATCATTTTATTGACATATAATCCACACACCATGAAACTCACCCTTTGACATGGATGGTTCAGTGGTTTTTATGGCATTTACAAGGTTGTGCAATCATCACCACTAACTGATTCCAGAACGTTTCATCACCCCAGAAAGATGCCTCACACCATCAGTAGCCACTCTACTACATGGGTCTTGCACATGGAAAGATTTGTAGGGGACCTATTCTTTGTTTCTCAGACTGAATAGAAATTGTTGCTAATTTGAAAATACTCTTACATAATTGAGAAGCAGAGTGCTTTTTGCATTTCCAGATGATCTTTTATTTTTTATTTGTGCATGACATTAAGGTAGTGTCTCTCTTACTTCTCTACTTTCAGCAAACTCTACCTTACTCTACACCATCCAGATGACCCACCAAATTTGTTTCTATGTCATAGATTTCTTTGTAGTTGCGTGAATAAACCTTCAATTGTTGCAAAGGTGTGTTGTACCTAGTGAATAAAATTCTGTATGCTTTGATGGCTCATGGACCACACTACTTTTTTTGCTCTGTTGAAATCTACAGATGTGCAGGAATGCACCAGTGATGCATTATATTCAACCATGCTCCCTGCCTCCCCTGTTGGTCTATTAAGGATGCTTAAGATTTCTTCCCATGAATCATTGCTAAGCTGAATCTCTAGATCTTATACTGGTATAGATAATTTTTGAACACTATTCAAGGAATTTACATTTATTTCTAGTAAGCTTGATCCTTTTTGGTGTGGCCAATATTTCCAAATCTTAGAGAGATATTTAGCTCGAGTTCTTAGCTTGGTGCATTCTGTAAGTTAGGTGACCAGAGTGATGCTTGGATAAGTGACTATGTATTAAGCGTTTATGGTATGCTGAGAGTCATGTTAGCTTTTCTTCATAAGTTATTCCATTAATATACAGTTTCTTATCCCTGTTATGTTTTACAGTATTATATAACAATGACTGGATGAATTTGCATAAGATTTGGAAGTCAGAATGGCTAGAATCAAACAGACTAGAAGTAACAAGTGTTGGTGACGATGTAGAAAAAAATGAATTCTTGTACACTGTTGGGGGGAATGCAAATTGGCGCAGCAACTGGGCAAAACAGTTTGGAGTTTCCTCAAAAAATTAAAAATACAATTACCATATGATCCAGCAATTCTACTACTGGGTATTTACTCAAAGAAAACAAACACTAATTCAAAAAGATATATAGTATGCATCCCTATGTTTATTGCAGAATTATTTATAATAACCAAGATATGGAAGCAACCCAAATGTTCATTGATAGATGAATGGATGAGGAAGGTGTGACAAACACACACACACACACACACACACACACACACACACACAGCGAAATATTACTCAGCCATAAAAAGGATGAGATCTTGCCATTTTCAATAACATGGGTGTATCTAGAGGGTATTATGCTAAATGAAATAAGTCAGTCAGAGAAAGACAAATACTTTATGATTTCACTCACAGAGGGAATTTAAGAATCAAAGCAAATGAGCAAAGATAAAAAGAAACAAAAACACTTTTTAAAAAATGTTTTTTGCATTTATTTATTTTTTGCATTTATTTTGAGAGACAGAGAGAGACAGCGTGAGCAGGGGAGGGGCAGAGAGAGAGGGAGACACAGAATCAGACACAGGCTCCAGGCTCTGAGCTGTCAGCACAGAGCCCGACGCAGGGCTCAAACCCATGAACCGTGAGATCTGAGCTGAAGTTGGACACTTAACCGACTGAGAACTATGGCCTTGGTGGGATCTAATCTGAGATCAGAGTCCAAAATCCTTGCTTTCAACCTCCAATCTCTATGGCTGAGGGTATTAGAATTACAGTGACCATATAGTTTGTTTGCCCAGGCCAGTTCTAGTGTCCCATGACACTTGCCATTTGTTTCAGACGATGTCATTTTGTTTGAAAATGACTGGCCGTTCTAGTCATTACCTGGATTGTATTTCACCACTTCTGTGGCCCTGTGTGGGTCTTGGCTGAGAAAAAAGATTTGTAGGGGACCTGGTCAGCCCAATTTTTTTCATATTCTTTGCCCATATTTGCTAGCTCAGAAATGGGATGCAAACACATACATGATGTTACTCACAGCTGGGGCTGGACTCAGGAGGACTGGCAGGGGTTCAAGGACCTGGAGAGCTATAGAGTGGTATCTGCATTGGAAGCAGTTCACCAGGACCATTGGATCCAGGCTTAGGGAAGAAGCAGGTAAGTCATAACAGGGAGAGGGACCAGAACACCTGGCAAGTTTTCAAGGTTCTAGATATCAAGATGTGTTTAAGGAACAGTGCCAGGGGCTCCTGGATTGCTCAGTTAGCTGAGCGTCTGAGTCTTGATTTCGGCTCAGTTCATGATCTCATGGTTTGTGAGATCAAGCCAGGAGCTCTGCACTGATAACATGGAATCTGCTTGGGATTCTCTCCCTCCCCCCACCCCCTCTTAAAATAAATAAATCAACATTAGGGCAGCTGCATGACTCAGTTGGTTAAGCATCCAACTTCAGTTCAGGTTATGATTTTGTATTCACAAGTTCAAGCCCCACATCAGTCTCTGTGCTGACAGCTCAGAGCCCGGAGCCTGCTTCAGATTCAGTGTCTTCCCTCTCTTTCTGCCCTTGCCTTGCTTGCATTCTGTCTGTCTGTCTGTCTCTCTCTTTGTCTCTCTCAAAAGATAAACATTTAAAATAAATCAACATTAAAAAAAAAGAACAGTGCCAATACATATGAATGAATGAGATAGGGGGAAAGATGGGTACTTGTGGACAGAATTATTTCAAATATTAGGTCTCAGAGTGTGGGCAGTTTGCAACACACAACATGGCTTAACGTGTGGGCTTTGGAGGCACATACAACTAGATTGGTATTTTGGACTCAGTGTGACTTTTACAAATGGAGATAATAATCATAACTCCTTATGTAGTATAACACTTTACTCTAGCTCTCTGTGATACATCATCTCCCATGTTGTTCAGGAAGCATGTTTGTGATTTGCGTTTCATTTGAACTACAACTATGTGGTTGGAGATTATTGGCCTGGGTTACAGCTTTTAAGGAACCAAGTTTTGCTGAACTCAGCAAGGCTCCTCTTGCTGTCTTGGGAGCCCTGCCTATTCACACTGTGTCAGCAAACTCCAGTTGAGGAATACAGTAACTCAAACACCCCAAAAAGCATGTAACTCACTTAACACCTTCCCAATGGGAACACAGGACCAACTCATGCATACTAGATGGATAGGCAGTACAGAAAGCTGAATGGGCTTAGAAATAGTGTAATTTATGCAAGAAAACCTTTTTTATGTTCAAAGATAAAGTCATAAATCTCTTTTAGTTATTCATATGCAAATGTTGAAAGGCTCACATAGTCCTATAATGGATGAGAGTCCATAATGACTTGTGTCCTGTTCAAATTTAATGGAGGAGAAACACACATACACACACACACCCAGAATTTCTTTGGGGTTGGTCACAGTACACAGAGGTAAAAGGTGTTGGTGGAAGACACACATCTCTTAGAGTATATGCACCAAACATAGTCTAAAGGTTTAATAGCAAAATAATTATTTATAGTCAACAATTCTCAATTATTTAAGGACCTTGCCTTGCTGACTCTTGCACTCAATTTCACTACTTGCTTTCATTAGAGAGTGGACCAGGAAAATAGCCGACAACAATAATTTCAGTTTGCTCCTTTGTTTTTGTATAGTGTGATTATACATTTCAAATTGTTCTCAGAGACTTTATATAATTATTTCTCTTAACAGCCTTGATAGTAAATTAGTTTTTATGTAATTGCCAACACTAAGTGGCTTACTCCACAGCAAGTAAGTTAAAGAAAAAGGACCCAAAACTGGTCATGTAATTCCTAGTACTAGTTCATACTAGTATTTTTACGTATACTAGTCTATATAAGGTATGTATTTTATATACTCAAACTTTTATTTGAGTATAGTTGACAATGTTACATTAGTTTCATGTGTGCACCAGTTATTCAACTTCTATTTACTTATGCTCTACTCACCATAAGTGTAGCCTCCATCTGTCATTGTACAACGCTATTACAATATCGTTGATGGTGTTCCCTATGCTGTGCCTCTTATTCCTGTGACTTGTTTATTCTATAATTGGAAGCCTGTATCTCCCACTCTGCTTCACCTGTTTTGCTCATCCCCAACCCCCTTTTCTCGGGCAACCATCATTTTGTTCTCTGTATTTATCTGATTCTGCTTTTTGTTGTTTATTTATTCACTGTTTTTGATTTTTAGATTTTACACATGAGTGAAATCATATGGTGTTTACCTTTCTCAGTCTATGCATTTCACTTAGTATAATACCCTCTTGATCCATCCATGTTGTTGCAAATGATAAGATCTCATCCTTTTTATGGCTGCATAATATTTCATTGTGTATATGTACAGCCCCTGTGAGAGACAGTATGGAGGATCCTGAAAAAATTAGAGAGAATTCTGGTAAGGCAAATCACAATTGCCCACTATGCTAGATCAGTGGGTAGGAGATAAGGGTATGAAATTATCATCTGAAAAAAAGCTATGGGGGTGGGGGGCCAGGATAATCACCTGGGCCAAAAATAACTAACTCTGTATGTCCCAAAGATTCCCTCTGGGTACCCTCTGTATTAATTTCCCTATAGTCCCAATGGTTTTAAAGAAAATTTTCAAAACACATTGAATTTCTTAAGTAATAGTTGATTTTCCTATTTTTGCTAATTGTTTACTGACTCGTATAATTTGGACCACACAGAGTGGCTATAACATAACCCAAACCAGACAACCAGTGCAAGATGTGACTTCTATTTAAAGTTCCTAAAAGAATTTTTAAAATATTGAAGTCAGTTCCTGTAACCCAATGATCTCTTAGGTATCTGGAACCCATGCCTGACATGCCTGGTCTAGATAACTTGTATGTTTGGGGGCCTTTCTGTTGTGGCTGCTGACCCCCCAGGCTCTTGTAATTCTATTCTTCCATTGTTCTGACAAAAGGTGACAAGAAAAGGAGGTTGTGGATACCACTTGAGGACCTGACTTGATTTTACTGATCCAAGCTTTCTCTTTCCTTTTTATAAGTAATCTAGTAGATTGTTTAAATGGATCCTGAAAGTGAGTCTCCCAGCCTGGGGTGTAGGATTACAGAAAGTGATAAAGAAAAAGGCAAAACTGTGAGTGAGACTTCTCTCTGGATAACTTTCATTCTTAACAGGTGTCAGAAAATTCTGTCCGCACCCCCCCCCCCCCCGCCTTTGAAAATAGATTCCAGTGTCAACCATCAACTCTTGGATGGAAGTCCAAGGGACCTTAACGTCTTGCCTAAATTATTGCAGTAATTTCCTGTCTCATGGTCCCTTCACTCGTCCCCTTTACAATCTCTTCTCAACCTTATAAATGGAATGATCTTTGTAAAACACACCTAGAGACCCACCATTCTGCATTGCCCCTGTCCAAGCCATCATCATCTCTCATTTGCATTATTCAAGTAGCCCCCTAACTGGCCAACTTGCTTCTGCCCTTGCCCCCTACAGTCCAGTCTCCTCCAACATGCCAGATGTGCCCTTGCCTCAGGGAATTTTCACTTCCTGACTCTCTGCCTGGAATGCTTTCTGCTCAGACCTCTGCATGACTCTCCCTACCCTCCTTAGATCTTCTTCCAAAGGCCAACTTTTCAGTGAAGCCATCCATGGCCACCGTGTTACTTTCCTCTTCTGCCCTAGAAAATCGCCACTAAATTAGTGTTTTGTGACCTAAAACTACACAAGTGTATTATCTTCCCTTTCTGGAGGTCAAAGTGCAGAATGGTTTTCACTGGGCTCAAGTCAAAGTGTTACCAGATCTTTGTTTCCTCCGGAGGCTCTGGTAGAGAATTAGTTGCCTTGCCTTTTTCCAGCTTCTAGAGACTGTTCACATTCCTTTGTCATGGTTCCTTCCCGCGATCACATCAGCTCAACATCCTTTCTCTCCACGTCTTCTTTGGACATCTGTGATTACATTAGGTCAGCCCAGATCATCCAGGATAATCTCCTCAGCCGCAAGATCCTTAACTGAATCACACCTGCAAGTTTCTTTTACTGTATCAGGTCACATACTCACAGATTTCTGGGATTAGGATGTGAGCCATTTCTGGGAGACCAGTATTCTGCCCACCACAGCCACCCTAATGTAAATTAGCATGCTTCTGAGAACACACTCAGTCCCTTCCATCTGTCATGCTTTTCTTTTTTATTATTATTATTTTACTTATTTGCTTATCGACTGTCGAGTAGCTTAGAAAGTAAGCAACTTGAGGCCTGGGATTTTATCTGCTAGATCTCCGGGGCCTGGAACAGAACCTCCCAGGTATTAAGCATTCAATATATTTTTTTGAATATATTTTTTTAAAGTAATTTTGTTCATCAGTATGTCATCCCCCCCAAACATAAGCAGCATCAAAGATGATTTCACAGGGTTTCTATTTGGGGCTTCTGTAAATGCTGACAAAGACCAAAACTTCAAATGCCATTATTCACCCAATACTTGGCTTTTCTGCTTAATATAGACAACAGGGAGGAGAGAGCTGGGTGTCACATACCTGTGAGTGTCACTGCCGCAGCCATGCTGTGCGCAGTTGGACCTGAAGCTTCAACATAGACCATCTGACACTTGTCTCATTATACCCTCCATCTGTGATATGATTCCTGTACCTGGGAGAAAAAAAAAATCAATTTTAAAAGAGCAACTTATTATTAGTCTTGGAAATAAAACGAGGGCTTTGTACTTCATGATTTTAATTAACGCTTGCCTTATATTCTTTTTTAGTTGTTATATTTGCTCTAGGGAAAACAACCTATAATAGGATTTTTGAATTTGGCCATTTAAGGGTGTTATGTGTTTGCAATCATAGTAGCCCCTAATGAAAAATGGAGAAGTACTTCTGAACTTTTCAATACAAATTATGTAAAACAATTCAAACATTATTACTTCAAAATTTTGAAATATGTAATAATTTTAATTTTTGAATAAGTAATACATGCACATAGTACATAATTTAAAAGGTCAAAGAGTATACTGTAGGCTCTTGCCCAGTACTGTTTAATAGAACTTTCCAGAGTGATGGAAATGTTCTCTTTCGATGCTGTTTAATACAGTCACCAGTAGCCACATGAGACAACCGAACACTCGGAATGTGGCTAGTACAACTAAAGAACTGAATTCTTAATTTTAATTAATTTTAATTTTAAAACTTCCTGTAGCTGTAATATTGGACAACACAATTCTTGCCGTTAAGACTTTCTTTTGCCAAGCTAGTTCTGTTTCCAGGTTTTATATATTCTTGCATGGGTACTCTACACGCTTGTACACATGTATGCTTATTTTATGAAAATTGTTTTTCTTTGCCCTCCCCCCCCCATGGTGTGATCCTGATGCATGGAAGCTAAGTCAGTATGGGTCTGCTGGGGAGGATCCTGCCTCTCTGATTGAGCCCACAAACTTAGGCTTGTAGAGAATCATGGACACACAGTAAGGGACATGGACTCCTGGGTGGTGGCCAACTCCCTCACTGTCCCAGACCAGGAAATACCAGCCTCCTTGGTCAGTCTTTTCCCTCTAATGCCTTCCTGGATCTATCCTAAGAAATTTATTCAACAAAATTCAAAGCAGAAAGGCTCTCTGGGGACGTTTCATCATCACATGAATGGCAATGAATGACTTCACATGCATGAATATAACATACAGCCGTTTCACCTGGATGTCCAGGCAGTGGATTTTTCCTACATCACAGAATTGCATGTCAGGTTATCCCTTGTGAATTGCCTTTGTGAGTAAGCTGGTTAGTGATAGGGCGCAGTTTGATAAGAAGCCAAAGAGGAACTGATCTCTCTTCATTTTTCTTGTTTAAATTTTCCCAGCTATCTAGTAGCAGAGATTTTCTAAGAGGTCATTTGAAATGGATAATAAATGTTTCTTTATTACATGGGAGTCTCCGAGACACTCTTCAAAAGACAGTTGTATGGCAGCAAAGGAGTGGTGAAACAATTTCTTTTGTGCCCCAATGAGCAGGGAGATCACTCCTTTGTATCTTTCACCTTTGGAAGAGGTCTGTAAAGATAAATTGCTCCCGATGTTCTTTTCTTCCTAATCTCTTTCTCCAGTAAGACGTCAGCCTCATCTACTGAATATTTAGATAAATGTTTAAACCTGTCTGGTGCATATTGATTTTTTACATACAGCTTAATAGTTTCTATAAGATGGCATATGGAGAAAAATACAAAGTGGTGAGTGATAAGCACTGGAAATATCATTGCATGAAAATAATAGTTGTTTTCATTAACATCCTTCCATTTAGCTCATGTGCACACAGACATGTAGAGAAACATGCAGGGAACTCATGTATATGAAATTATAGATTATATGTGGTTCTGCAAATGATTTTTTAAACAAAATTCAGCAATATCATGGATATATTTCTAGCTCAAAATATTATGAAAAGAACAAACATCTATTAAGTATTCATTCATTCATGTGATAAATATTTTTGAGCAACTATCAGGCTTACGACAAGCTTTTTAAGTGCATTATCTCATGTAATTTCT
The DNA here is from genome assembly GCF_022837055.1 of Prionailurus viverrinus. NCBI lineage: Eukaryota > Metazoa > Chordata > Mammalia > Carnivora > Felidae > Prionailurus > Prionailurus viverrinus. The sequence continues at coordinate 6,949,687 of NC_062563.1, forward strand.
ACAACAACTCTGAGATGATTACTTCTGGAGAGGTGAACTTGTTCAAGGTAATGCAGCTGCTAAATAGTAGGATGGGGACTTGAACCCTGGTTTATCTGATACCATTGTCTGTGACCTTAAACATTACGTTTTACTGTCTACATGATGATTTTTAAAGACTGGTTTACAATCCGTTGTGTTATGTCTCATAATTTATTTAGCATGGCTGGTAAAATCTTTATCACATTCAATTATCTAACTCTGGAGACAGGATACCATCCAGAAAGACGACTGGTCTACCCCTTCGAGTCCAATTCCTCTGCTTCATTTCAGAATTGCCAGGCTTTAAACTTTCTTTTTTTTTTCCCTCCCTAAGAATTTTTTTTTTTAATTTTTTTTTCAACGTTTATTTATTTTTGGGACAGAGAGAGACAGAGCATGAACGGGGGAGGGGCAGAGAGAGAGGGAGACACAGAATCGGAAACAGGCTCCAGGCTCCGAGCCATCAGCCCAGAGCCTGACGCGGGGCTCGAACTCACAGACCGCGAGATCGTGACCTGGCTGAAGTCGGACGCTTAACCGACTGCGCCACCCAGGCGCCCCATCCCTCCCTAAGAATTTTATAGAAATACTCTTATGATGATATGAAAGAGAATGAAAGCGATTTCTCCATGACGCTGGCATTAGTCTTTCCCATCTATCAAAGAAAAATTATTAGTAGCAATAACAACACCCTGACATACAAACTTGCAGTTCTCCTCGCTGCTCCTCCCAGAGCATTCAGAACAAAGTTCCCAAATGAGGAATTGTCAACTCGTCTTTAAGAGATGAGCAGGTCTTCTTTGTCTCCAGATGAAGTTGTTAATCACCCATTTTTCATTCTCCAAAAGCCCCCAGTTGTTTCATTAGCTGACAGGAGCAAATGCCAGCTCATTTTCTATTAAAATACAGGGCCAGTGTGAAATTCCATCTTTTCTCAGAGAGTATGTTGGTCTTTGATGGATAATGTTTTAGCTGAAGACAAAATCTCTGCCGTCACTATCTGTCTCCCCCAGACCTGGTAAATAACAAGAAAAAAATATCCCATGGTGAGCTATTAAATAACCAAAGACTTCACATTTGTTTAGTATGTAGGGAAGATTTTGAAGATATCTGAACTATTGAATACTTGTCAAGACATCATCCAAACACCACCATAAAATAATTCCACTTTTAACTTGTTACTTTGTCTAATATCCATAATGATATCTAAAAATGCTTTGTGTGTATTTTTACCTGTGTCTTACAATTGAAGGATGAGTTACTGCATTTCACCTAAATTGAGCCCCAAAACTATACTCATTATGAGAGAATAAAAAGTATGTAACTGAATTGCAAAGTAGGTCACGCACTCCCATTGGCAAAACTTTAACATAATCCAAGTTCGTAAGAATGAGAATAGTGGGAGTTTATTTGTGTGTCTGCATCTTAGTTAGGAAATAAATTGACCTCAATATAAATATAATGGGTCTTGATTAAAGCCTGAGCTGCCCTCCCCTTTCCATGAAGAGAGAACCAATGCCTTTTCTTTGAGATGAGTTCTTACTCATTCTAGGACACCTTAGCTAGAGGTTCAAAGGCTATTTTGATATCAACAACACATTTACTGTAATGGCTAAAGATAAAAATGACTTGAAATAAGGTTCTAAGCTTAGATTTGGATAATCACAATTGGTAATTACCTTGGTGTTTTCTCACTTTGCTTTTCTTGCTCCTTGAAGCCTCATCTCTGGACATTTCTCCTTTCTCTAGAGATTGGTTAGGAGATTAAAAATAGACCCCCCCCAAAAAAAAAAAAAACCACAGATACAAATGTGAATAACCTAGACTTTTTTTTAAACCTAAAATTCTCCAGGGCCTGAACCATCACTTCTTTGTCACTTGAAATCTGAAATGTTACCCATTGTAGAAAGGCAGGAAGGCAGTCAACAGGCAGAAGTCATGGAAAACTCTAGAGAACCTAGTCTTGTTGTTTGTTGATGTGCTTGTTGCTACTTTTTATTTTCATACAAATGTAAACTTGCTTTTGTCTTGTAAGAGCTGATGTTTGGTAAACCAACGCTCGACTCCTGAAATTCAGCTCTATTCCCTTAATGATATCTAATTTTTATTAAACCTAGGACTTTATGAAATGATAAAAAAATGTTTTGAGAAGAAACAAAGGATGTGTTGCCATAGGCAATGTGCTCTATATCATTTACTACCCGTTTACTTCCGATTTACTACCAAGTTGCTTATTTACTTCCACATACACACATATCTAGACCCACATACAGATTCACACATTCACTTCAATATGTAACAACTAGAATATCTGTATGTTAATGAATATTGTATACCTAGCTGCATCTAAGTAAGGAGATAGTGCACACTGATTCAATTCTAAAAATACATGTATCTGTGGATCTATCTATCTATATCTGTCATATAGATGTCATTGGATCTTGTTCCCCATTATTTCAGTAGAACTTAGAAAACTGACTGGTACCTGGTAGGCATAACATAAATATTTGTTGACTATATACTGAATGACTAGAGTTTAGTTTTGTTCTAAACTATCAGCTGTCTTTCCCTAAGATATTAGCAAACCTTTTGCCCTTAAAAGGTCAAAAAAAATTATTTTAACTTCTAACAATAGTGCAGAAAAGATATTTTAAAAAATCTCCTATTATGAGACAACTGGAAAAGGTAGATAAACATATGCAACAAGCATCTTATTATTGTTGGGCTGAACTAAAAAAAAAAAAGAAGAAAGGAAATCCCTAAAGAGGGATCTGAAAACCAGAGGCGGGTTCCCCACAGAGATGGACACAGGCCCTGTTGCTATGGCAACTGTGTAGGTATCACCTGTTGCTCTGGGCTCTGTTTCCTCCGAGCTTCTCTTCAAAATCATTTCTTTGGGATCCCTTAAAAGCTGGTTTGTGGCTAGTCTGACCAATGACAGGCATCTATAGAAAATTGTAGGGCAGACGGGGTGCGTGGGTGGCTCAGTCAGTTAAGCATCTGACTTCGGCTCAGGTCATGATCTCGCAGTTTATGAGTTCAAGCTCCGCGTTGGGCTCTGTGCTGACAGCTCAGAGCCTGGAGCCTGCTTTGGATTCTGTGTCTCCCTCTATTTCTGCCCCTCCCCTGCTCCCACTCTGTCTTTCTCTCCCTCAAAAATAAGTTAAAAAACATTAAAATTTTTTTTAAAAAGTTAAAAGAAAATTGGAGGGCAGAAAGGAGAAACCAGTGTGTTTCTCTCCCTCTCCTGCTCAAGGGGGCATTTTCAGACAATAGTTTTCCCATTTTCCATGACTCCAGCTTCTGGCTGGGAAGCTCTCTCTCTGTTGCCTAAGTTCCCCCAGAACAGTGCCTCTTGTGGTTCTGGCCTTTACTTAATGGTTCTAGCTTCTGGGTTGTGGTAACACGACCTCCTCCAAGGGTCTATCCTTTGTGTGCCAGCAACTTCCTGCTGTTGAAAACCTCTGGATTGTTTCCCCTGTTTCTCTCCTCCTCTTCCACGACTTAGGTAAACAGTGTGTTTAGCAGCATTCTTGGTCTTTACCCCTACTAGATGCTATTAGCACCCATTTTTTAAATATTTGTTTTATTTTTGAGAGAGAGGGAGAGAGAGAGAGAACAGGGGAGGGGAGGGGCAGAGAGAGGGAGACACAGAATCCGAAGCAGGCTCCAGGTTCCGAGCTGTCAGCACAGAGCCCAATGTGGGACTCGAACCCACAAACCATGAAATCATGACCTGAGCCGAAGTTGGATGGTTAACTGACTGAGCCACTCAGGCACCCCTGTTAGCACCCAGTTTTGATAAACAAGAATGTCTCTAGAAATGCCAAATGCCCTGGGTGGGGGGCAGAAGTTCCCAGCTGAGAGTCACTACCCTAGATAAAGTCCTACCACACATTACCTCACAATCGAAAATTATAAGATATATGAGGAAATAAGCCATCATCAGCAGGGATCAGCAAAATGATAGCCTTGATACATTCAGATAATGGAATTATTGGAAAAAGATGAGGAAACAGCACTTAAAATTTTAAAGACATTAAAGAAAAAAATTTTTAAAAACCTGAGGTAAGAACAAGATGACCAGAAAAAGAAGATCGGGTGATGACGTTGATAATAATAGTAAGGAGGGAGAGAAAAAGGAGAGAGAGGGTTTAAGACACAGGATTTTGAAAAAATGCATAGACTATAAAGCAAAGGGAGGATGTGAAGAGTAGTGATGATGACTGAGAATTTCAAGGATTAACAAAGAACACAAATTATTTTTTTTAAGTTTATTCATTTATTTTGAGAGAGAGAGAGCAGGGGAGGGGCAGAGAGAGAGGGAGAGAGAGAATCCCAAGCAGGCTCTGTGCTGACAGTGGAGAGCCTGACTCAGGGGTCAGTCCTACAGACCACAAGATCATGACCTGAGCCGAAAGAGTTGGCAGGCTTAACCAAATGAGCCACCCAGGTGCCCCAAAGAACACAAATTCTTATAGGCATTTTATGATATCTAAAAACAGGTGTTGGCACATGGTGAGGCTAACTTAGCAATGTTAACGATCATTATGATACCACTGTGTTAATTTTACCATGAACACAGGCTGCTGTTAGGATCCATACAATTGTAGCACTTTACAGGATGAGGCTTGCTTCTGCACCTGCTCTGAAAAAGACCCTCGTCAGACTTTTCCTTTCCTCTCCTTTTTCTCTTCTCTCTCTCCCTCTTTCTCATGGACTGTAGCAAGAAAAAATTTCAATAAGCTCCATATTGGGAAAAGTCCACCTCCATGATAGAAACTTCCTTTTATTTTAAGTTAAAAAATGTTTTATTTCATTTATTTTAAGGGGGGGGGCAGGGGCAGCACAAGAGAGATACAGAGAATTTGAAGCAGGCTCCGAGCTATCAGCACAGAGCCTAATGTGGGGCTCAGACTCACAAGCTGTGAGATCATGACCCAAGCTGAAATCAAGAGTCGAGTGCTTAACTGACTGAGCCACCCATGCCCCTAAAGTCTTCCTTTTAAAATCACCCTAAAAATTCTGTGATGGTGTGTGTTCTGAGACTGCCTGGGTGCTCTTCCTTCCACAGTCCTTGTGTCCCCAAAGGGTTTGCTTCTTTCTTAATTTGTGATTGCTGATACATTTATTGGATATACATACAGTGGTGGATTCTGAAATACAAAATTACTATCCATCATCCGTCAACTTCTGGGTAGCATGTGACAAAAGAAATTTAATTCCAGTCCTTCTAGAGTCCCCTGGATCTGACTGACTGAAGATAAAAATAGGAACAATGTGGCAACTTGGAAAAGGGCCCTACGTCTGTCAGACATTTTGAATACGTTTAGCCGCACAGTGTGCAGGTGAAATGGACTTAAATACTTGAGAGAACTATCATACAGTTTCCAGGAAATAAATAGCTGACAGCCGCACAGAACTACAGGCTTATACTTCAGAAGGTGTAGGTGAGCCAGAAAAAGGCCTTTAGGGGAAACTAAGAGCTGGTACAGCTTTGTCTTTCAAGAGGACTTGAGATCTTCCAGTTTTAAGCAACAAACAGCCCTGAAGCATCAGAGGAAAAGCCCCTTTAAGACATAGATTGGCTATAAGAATGGAGGAAGTTTTGGGGAAAAATGCTGCATTCTCAAGAAGATTCACTAGAATAGTACATTTACACTGTTATAATAAGCAGGTACAAGGACTGATCTGCCCCGGAAAAGTCTGCCTGGACATTCAAATAATGACCGAGGTTTGGGGCGTCTGGGTGGCTCAGTCAGTTGAGAGAGTCCAACTCTTGATTTTGGCTCGGGTTATAATCCCTAGGTCGTGGGATCGAGCCCCGCAGTGGGCTCTGTGCTGAGCGTGGAGCCTGCTTAAGATTCTCTCTCTCTGTCTCTGCTCTTCTCCCCTGCTTGTGTGCACTCTCTTGCTCTCTAAAATTAAAAAAAAAAAAAAAAGATTGCACTCAGATGGAGATAGTGTACTGCAAAAGGAGAATTTGTCCCATAGAAAGCAAATCAAGAAATCCACCCATAATTCTGAATAGAAAGAACAAGACTTAAAAAGGATGAGCAAAACAAGGTATGGACAGTAGTTTGAGGAAATTTGTGAAACAAGAGTTGTAGGTAGAGGAGACGGACACTTTTCCTACTTCCCTTTCAGATTCTTTGGCTGGCCTTCTAATTAAATTGACATAAGACAGATTAGCAGGGGAAAAAATGAAGTTAATTACATACCAACGGGGAGCCCTGCAAAGTCATGAGAGGCTCCCCACAGCCGGGAATTGAAGCTGAGAAGCCATCGGAGCTAAGAAGAAGCAGGGAGTGATCTGGGTCTCAGAGAGATGAAGACAAATCACAGGAAGTTGGAAAAAGGAAGTGCTTGGTGAACCAGTGTTTGCCACACCATGTAAAAAAAGTTATTTTCTTATGTAAAAAATGGTTATGTTTGGTAATAGCTCTCCTCCTGGTATAGACTCTGTATCTAAATTTTTTTAGGCAGTTAAGGGGGAGATAAAAAGCTCTTCTTGAGTCTGTTGGACCTTGATTATCTTCAGCTTAGACATAATCTGAGTGGCAAAATGGCACATTCTGGGGCAGCCTGCCCTGAGCCCCCCATGGGAAGAGAGAGTGCAAACATGGTGCATACAAATGTCAGACACAAAAGACAGAAACTTCACTAAGCTAAAAAATTATAAAATTTCCAAATCAAAAAAGGATCTAGAGTTATCATGCCGAATCAAATGAAGTCATTTAGACAAATGGTAATAAAATATTTGAATTTCAAAAATGAAGAAATAACATTTCACATGTGAAGACTTTCAAATACACAGGTTAGCAAAAATGAAGAAAGATCCTGCAAAGAAATTGAAGACTCTGAACAAAATAACAATAAAACAAGAGATAAACATTTAGGGGGATACAGCTAATGCTGTTCTTCAAGAACAATCTCTTTCTCTACATGCTTTTATTATTAAGAGAGAAGAAAAGAAATTGTTGACCAAATTGAAAAGTAATTTTTAGAAAGCTTCTAAGAACAAAAGTAATGAATAGTCTTGTGTGTGCATATGTATGTATGTGTCTATCTATCTATCTATCTAGATATACAGTTCTGCATACTCTTTTCACAGTTTTGGCAATGAATTGAGATAGATTCTAAGAAGTGGGATTTCTGCGTTATAGGATAAAATCACACCCTTCCTAGATATTGCCACATTCCTTGCTGGAGGGATCGAATCATTTATAATCTCACTATCTACCTTTCAAAGAGCCTCCTTCCCACAGCCTCACCAACAGCCTGTGTTATCAGTGGTTGACTTTCTGCCTATCTGATAGGTGAAGAGCGGACGGTAGCCTAACACGTAAGCTCATTATCACGAGCAAAGTTAACCTTTTATTCCTCATCTGTTTAAGGGTCGTTTGCATTCTTTTCAATGAACTATGTACTTTTGACTCTTAGTACAACAACAAGAAATGAAGTATTATTGTTTGCCTACAGAAACAACTTCTGAGAACTATGTAAAAATTATTAGAAGACTTAGGAGTGTTTAGTAAAAAGGATTAAATATGAAGTAATTACATGTAAGTCAATATCTTTGTATATAACAGTAAAATATAGAATAAAATTTACTAAATTGCATTAGCAATAAACTACAACCCCCCTCCCCCCCAAAAAAAGCACCTCAAAGAAATGTGTACTTTTAAAATAAAGATAAAGAAAAACCTTATGGAGACATATATAGTTAACTATCACATAACAAACCATATTTTTGATGGTAAATATCGGTCTTCTAAAGATGTGAAGTCTTCCCAAATTAATTTGTAGCTTTAAAAGAATTTTAATCAAAGTCTCAGAGGAATTCATGTCTCTTTTTCCTCTGTAGTTGACAAAGTAGAATTTAATGTTCACTTGAAAAAATAAATGGTACAGAAGATTGATGAGATTTTTAAAAATAAACAAAGTTAGGGGTGCGTGGGTGGCTCAGTCAGTTAAGTTTCCGACTCTTAGTTTCGGCTCAGGTCATGATCTCATGGTTCATGAGTTTGAGCCCTGAATTGAACTCTAAGCTGACAGCACGGAGCCTACTTGGGATTCTCTCTCTCTCTGCCCTTCCCCCACTCATTCTCTCTCAAAATAAATAAATTTTAAAAATTTTCTTAAAAAAAGAAGCATAATTAGGTGGAGATTCATTACCAGTTATTTAAGTGTTTATAAAATGATAGCAATTAACACAGTGCGATTGTGAACCAAGAAGATACGCAGAGATCAATGGATAAGAAAGGAAATCAGAGAAATAGACTCAATTATTAGATACATGATGAAGGGGCCGTTTCAAGTGCTCTTACAAGTGGGAGTAAGTGTAAGTGCTCTTACAACTTTTTTTTTGAGTTATTTTTGCTTGCAAGTAGAAAAACAACCTGAAGGATATATCTCTGGTTGTTGGGAACATTCACCTATCATACAATTCAGGTGTTGAAACATGTAACTTCCTTAATTTTTTCGTAAACGATGCTTTCTCAACTCTTAATTTCTTATTTCTCTGTGTGATGTAAAGCTTAGTCACTGTCAGCATGTGTATGATCCACACCTTCTCTCTTGGATGACCTGAGCTCTGGGTGTGTAGAGGGGACATCGGTGTTTAGTTATGTGCCACTCTGGCCTCTGGGGAAGGGCATGTGGTCTCTGTCAGGACTCTCCTCAGCCTGCTGAGCTTCCACATTGTGGCTTGTCACCACTGGGTCCACCACTGGTATCTCTAGTCCTTCCTTGGCTTCCTCCTTGTGCAGTCAGTGCTGTGTCGAGAGAGTGACTATGTTTTACACCAGACAGTAGTGAGTTCCTTTTAATTTGGCAAGTTTAGGTTTTCTGCTGTCAGACACATATTTGGGAAGAAGGCTTTTTTTCCCCTAAGAAAATGTGTTGTTCATCTAAAATTAAAGATGTATTTTCATGAATGTTAATGAGACATGAGACAGAATTAGGTAAAGAGTCATCCCTTCCTAGTGCTGTTGGGGAAAATTGTGATAAGAGAATTAGCATGACTTCCCTCTGAATATCGTATGATTACTTTTGACTGCATCCCATCTAAGAACATGACAAGGTGTATTGGTTAGAGAAGACTGTGCCATATGCTAGTGAGGGGAAGGAAAAATTCTTCCTCCACCCTTTAGACTCTTCCAGCTGGACTAAGAGTTAAATTGACAGGAGACAGATTAACAGGAATAAAAGTCAGCAAGTTTCATTCCATGTGTCCTGTGGCCCAATAATGAAACTGAGACCTACAGAAATGACCCAGGCAGGCAGCTCTTCTACCTTTTAGACAAGGAGACAATAAATCTGTGAGGAATTGACAGGGCAGTGAAAACTTAACTTTGGGAGCTTCAGTTAGTAAGAAATTCCAGATTGAACTTGGGCTGGGGATAGTAAATTAGTAAAAAGTAACAAAGATGGTTTAGATAGCCTTCCTGGCTCTAAATTTCCTATTTTTGGCTATAAGGATAGCTCTTTACCTACTGGTACAGGGAGGGTACTTTTCACATGGGACATTTATTTCCTGCTTTCAGGGGACAGAGGAGAGTCTAAGTGTTCTACTTGCATAGGGTGTCTCTTTTATGACACAGGCTGTAACTTTTATTTCGAATAATCAGTCTTCCAGAGTGGCACATTTTGAGGTGGCCTGTCCTTGGCTCCTAAAATATCAAGAAATGAAAAGGATACTTAGCAAAAAACAGAAACTCTTGAAAAATAAGTTTATTTCCTTATATTCTATATGAAAATAAATTCCAGATGATGTAAAAAGTTAAAGTAAGGGGTGCCTGGGTGGCTCAGTCAGTTGAGCGTCCAACTCTTGACTTCAGCTCAGGTCATGCTCCCAGGGTCAGGGGATTGAGCCCTGCATTGAGGGTGGAGACTGCTTAAGATGATCTCTCTCTGTCTCCCCCGTCTCTCTCCCCTGCTCATGCATGCACGCTCTCTCTCTTTAAAATAAAAAAAATTTTTTTTAAGTAAAAAAACCCCAAACGATAACAATGAAAACAAAAAAGCAACATAAAAACATGTAAAAACAATGACATCGAAAACCAGAAAGAAGATTTGATGAATGCTTAGCAAAAGGTACAGAAGTATGCCTATGTAGACTCCTGGAACTTCTGTAGGGCAAGAAATAAACACCATAAAGTTAAAGCTCAGACGAGAAACTGGAAAATATATTTTCAGCCAACGAGTGGTTTTAATATGGAAAGAGTTCTTACAAACAAGTAAAGAAAATCTTAATGAAAAAAACGGGCAAAGGTTATGAAAAGAAATAGAATTTCACAAAAGAATATACACAATGACCAGAAAATAAATAAAAACCTTTATCTTCGCTAACATTCAAAGACACTGGAAATTAAAGAGTAACACATACATTTATTGCTTATCAAATCAGCACAGAAATTTTAAAAGATTATACATTGCTTAAGGAAATAAAAGTTGTTATCTTTCTGACAGACCGTTTGCCAACATGTGTGAGAATTTTAAAAAGGCTGATACATGTTTCTCAAGTAGAAGCTATGAGTCACCTGCATAAGAATTGCCTGTGGTGCTTAACCAAAAAAATACGGATTATCTGGCCCCACCTCAGACCTAATGTATCAAAACACCTGGAGTGACAGGTGGATCTGTCGTTTGTAGGTACATCGAGAACACAAAAATGAAGTTTACAGAAAATCATGTTGGAATGACTAGTTTCCCCAAACCCAGTCATTCTGTGTAATAATAATTACATACATTTTTATATTTTTATATTCTTATAAAAGTGAAAAATTGAAATCCACCAAAATGGGCAATGATCAGTATAGTTCAATAAAAAGTGTAGGTGTATGTAACAGATATTATATATCTAACAGAACCATATTACTTAAAATATATGATAAGAAGATACTCCTGATACAATTTAGATTTATTTTTCCAAAAGGGTATAAAGCTTTATGTACTGTGTTAACTCAAATTCATACAGCGTGCATTTACACAGAGAAGGGAGTTGACTGCAATAGCCACGTTGCATCAATACTTTCTTTTACCAACTTCCTATTTGTCTATATTTCTAATTTTTCTGCCTTCAAAAGGATGGCTTTCCATATAAATATACAAGTTGGCATTTTCACGAAGAGCATTACTTAAAACAGAGCAGAGCTGTCTTTGTCAGAGAAATGGGATACAGAGCCTTTTAGTTGACCCTGCAGGGCAAGGTGGTCTTACCACCATCTTCCGGGGGCTTAAGTGAACTTTTTACTATTTGTAGCGTTGAGCTTGCCTCACCCACCTGCTCTACCGCCTTTAAGCAGGACTCCTTCATCAACCTGGCTCTCCAGGAGTACTGTAATTACAGTGTTTATGAACTTATAATTGTGTGGGCTGAGATACCCGATGATTACGGTTTGGTCTGAGCTGTACTCCTTCATCTATTCTAAGTTCATCTTATAGGACAAGGTATACAATTAACTGTAGACCATTATATGACTAAGTACCCAGTAGAACCAAATATATATATATCCCATGTTTGCTGATAACTCACCCTCATGAAATGATGACCTCTCGGAGAGAACAACTTGTATAACTATTCAGTTTCTTCCTGGATTTTTTTTCTCCTTATTGGTCGGGAGATCTCAGTCCTGATTTCACAGTACATTCACCTGTGAACTTCAGGCAAAGATCTGGACACCATCCTAGGCTAATTGGGTCAGAATCCTTGGGAGTAGAGCTTTTGGTTATTGTTGGTTTTTAATAATGTCCCCCAAGTGATTGCACCCAATGTTGAGACTCTTTCATTTACATGAATACATTCATGGTCCAGAGTTCGAGGTGGGATAAATGGAAATGACTAAGGGTTATTTGCCAAGTGCCGTGGAAGGTTAAGTATTGGGCTGGTGTAGAAAGCCTAAGGTGATGTTTCTTTGTCAGGATTTCTTTTTTATTTTAATGATTTTTTAAAAATGTTTATTTACTTTTGAGAGAGAGAGAGAGAGAGAAAGGGCAGGGGAGGGGCAGAGAGAGAGGAAGACATAGAATCTGAAGCAGGCTCCAGGTTCTAAGCTGTCCTCATGGAACCCAATGTGGGGCTCGGATTCATGAACTGTGAGATCATGACATGATCTGAAGTCAGATGCTTAACTGAGCCACCCAGGTGCGCTGCCAGGATTTCTTTTTAATCCTCATGTGTGAACATCCCAGTATTGAAGAATGAGTGGCAGTTTGTCCAGGTGCTAAGGCTGATGAAGAGCATCCCTGAGACAAATGCCTCTGAGAAGGTTGGAGAAGGAAAGAAACCCAGAAGGCCCCCAAGATAGGAGGAGAGAAATCAGAGGGGGCAAGGAGGGGCTGGATCAACCTGTGTGTTCTGTTACTCTAGCTCTTTTTTGTTTTTTTTAAATGTTTATTTATTTTTGAGAGAGATAGACTGAGTGTGAGCAGGGCAGGGGTGGGGGGCAGAGAGAGAGGGAGACACAGAATCCAAAGCAGGCTCCAGGCTCCAAGCTGTCAGCACAGAGCCCGACGCGGGGCTCAAACTCACGAACTGCGAGACCATGACCTGACCTGAAGTCGGACACTCAACTGACTGAGCAACCCAGGCGCCCTGCTACTGGAGTGTTTTAAGTTGGAGGGTCCAGTGGGTGTGCTTTAAAAAGATTACCACGGAGACAGTACAGAGAGCACATTTGGTGGGGACAAGAATGGAGTCACCAAGAGCATTTGGGAGGCTACAGCACAGAGCAGGTGAGAGGTGATGACAGGTTTGATTAAGGAGGTGGTGATGTAGGCGAGGAGCAGAGATATACTTGGAATGATTTTCCAAATGCTTTTTTAGATCAAGATTTTCATTTATGAGCTATTTCCAGATTATTACTCTAGCCCCCACATAGGGCAAAGAGGGATAGAGCAATAATTTTTATTTGACAGATGCATAACCAAAAACATCAAGACTGGAGGCCACGTGGCCGGCTCAAGGTCATGGAGAGAATATGGTCAAGGAAAATGCAAACAGACTGGCAAAAGTATATCAAGGAATCACCTTTCACCTGTCACCGACCAGCACTATAAACATCTCACTGTCACGTTCTTTAATTCATTCTCCTTCATAACCTCAAATGGATTTGATTTAAAGTCCTGCCTTAAGCGAAATATATGTCTCCCCTTTCTCCAAAGCCCTATACTCAAGCTATTTCCTTTTTCCAAAGCAGCACTCTCAGGTTATTGTCCAAGTAGTTAGGAGGAAGTTGATTTTACAGTTTTACTATTTTTTGTGAATAATTTAAGAAATTCTCGTTCCTTCTCTTAATTTTTCATTTAACTTTTGTATCCAGTACAGACATTTTCAAATGAGAATATTAGGGTAGTTGATCAAAGCATGAGAAGTTGGTATCATAAATCAGATGTTATAAATGGGTGGCAAAGAGTAGCTCAGGTTAAGCCACAGATGAGTTTAATTACTGTGTGAGTCTGGGCAAGTCCATTAATGGTTTGGGGGCCTGACTTTCATCTGTAAATGAAACTCCCATCTTGGAAGATTAGATGAGATGTTTCCTGTCAAGTGGACAGCACTTAAGTCATCATCAGTGTCCACTAAAAGGTTAATTATTATGATCATTAACAGTGGTGGAAAATGAAAAAGAGAAGAGGTATCAGGCATGATTTTCATGCATCTTCCATTAATAGTTAGGTAAACGATTTGGTCTAGAAACTTGTTCTCAGAGTGGAAGAATGCTTCAGTCTGAAGAAAACACTTTGTTGAAACATGTTCTAGGGGACAATTGGTTTGGTAAAACGGAATGAGCCAGACTTTGACATCAGGGAATACTTCTTACTGCCTCTATGTGTCCAGAAGTAATTACCCTCTTTGATGGGAATCACCAGGATTTCCTCTGATAACAGAGACACTATATAGTCTCGATTTGCTTAGCAAATGCTTGAAACTTTACTTGTTTGGAAAGTGGAATAAGCCATCAGGTCATTGTGTGCTGTAACAAACACACAGACTCAGCCGGGATTAGAGCAGTTGTAATTCTCCATATGTCCAGCAGGAGGTCTTAGGATTTTAATGATTTCGTACTCCTTGGTAGAGCTAGACAAAAAGTAATAATGCTTTTCCTTACACCCCCCTTTGCCCCCCCTTTTCATTCATTCTTTGGTCTTGCCTCTTTATACTTCTTTTTTCTTTTATCGCTTCTTCCCCTCTATGTGTCTTTCTTCCCTCATTAGATTTCTGCCACTCCCCTTCTTTCTTGCATTATTCAGAGTTGTCCTAAGGTGGTTCAGAACTGTAGAACAATAAGTAAACCTTGCCTTTCTTTGTGAATGGTGGAAATGTATTGCAGATTCATTGCAGAAAATTTCCACTTTATTAAGCTGACAGATTTTTCTTGAAGGCATACTACCCTGTGAAATTCTAAATTTGATTTAAAGGTCAGAGGAAAAGGCTGGCACCTACAATCTGCCTTCGAATTGTTTTTGTAACACTAAATGGAGTTTACAAGGAGAGGAAATTGCAATTGGTCAGCAAAAGGCATGCCAATCACAGCCTCTGTCAATAAACTCTTTGCCTTAAACCAAGCTAGGAGATGAAGGAAGCTACTAGATTAACATCATCTTGCAGAACGTGGGAAACGTCAGGTTCAATTAGGTGTGTCGAACTGGATGAACCACTTTGTGGGAAGAGTTAGATTATTTCTCTGAAAGCTAGCGAAAAAGGATCCTTAATCACAGTTATCAATGACAAGGATATTTTCATTTATGTAAATAAAGTAATGACTTTCTAAAAGGAAATATATATGTATATATATGTATACATACATATATATACACGTGTCTATGAATATATATATATACATATATATACACACATGTCTATGAATATATATGTATATATTTCAAATAAGCTCTGTTTCTTTCTGAACACATAATAGCTCTACTTGGTAGTGGTGATAGGCATGAGAAAATCTCTATTTCCAAATGATTTTTATTATCACAGCAAAAAATATTAGTTTCTCAATTAAAATTATTTTGTACATAAATATACATTTTAGCAGGAAGGATGTTTAATAAAAATTTCACGTTTACTGTATTAATCCCCTAAAATGTGCAAACTTTAGCTTTCTGAGAATGGATTCTTGGTAGTAGTAGTAGTGTCTGTGTGTGTGTGTGTGTGTGTGTGTGTGTGGAGAGAGAGAGAGAGAGAAGGCACATGAACTCCTAAAAGCTGTCAACATCAGTCTTGTCAGAAATCAGAAATAAGACTAAAATATGAATGCAAAAATCTAATACCATTAAAAAAATTTTTTTAACATGTATTCATTTTTGAGAGATAGAGAGAGACAGAGCATGAGCAGGGAAGGGGCAGAGAGAGGGAGACACAGAATCTGAAGCAGGCTCCAGGCTCTGAGCTGTCAGCACAGAGCCTGACGCGGTGCCCGAACTCGTGGACCGGAGATCATGACCTGAGCCGAAGTCAGATGCTCAACCGACTGAGCCACCCAGGCACCCCTCTAACACCATTTTGATGGTTGCAGAATGACTATTTTGCACCTGTACACCTTTAAAGGTGGCTCAAGGTTGAAAGAACAGTATGATCACGGTGGGAACAAGGCAGAGTACTGGCTATTCAAATAAAATAATAGTGGGTCACAATCGGTTTTTACCTAATTCCAATCTCCTGCCTGAAGTCAGTCGCGGGCCAACGAAAGTCAAAAAGTGAACTCTCATTGGTGACATGGCCCATGGGGGCTCTCCCAGTGATGCCAGCGGCCACAATAATGATAGCGACCACCTTCTCCTTGCTCTTTTTAGCTGATGTCCTCAGCTATCAACGGAAACTTCTGCAATTTAGAAGTATAACTACGGGTACCATCTGCAGTTTGTCGTTGTTGTAACGTTTATTTTACCGACTGTAATAGTAGCACATTCCCATTGTTGAAAATTTGGGAAATCTGTAATAGCTTAAGGAAAAATGGAAACATCACCCATGATCTCACCACTGAGAGATATGCGTTATAAAAATATTTTGGACAGTTTCTTCCAGTTTTTCATTCTGTCTGCTTATGTACACATGCGTGTGCATACGCTCGGGGTGTGTATCCGTGTGAAATGTTATCGAATTGGCAGCATAGAACACATAGGATTTGATATTCTTTTTAAATGTAGTATTATACTGTGAGCATTTTCCAAATTAAAAAGAGTTATTGAAAAAAATGGCTTATGGTAGCTGGATAATATTGGGTATTAAGGTTGTCTCTGATTTTTCATCCAGAAACTGTTCTGTGGTAAATACCCTTATACCTAAGTCTGTGTATCCGACTATTTTTTTTTTTAAGGATATTTTCCTGAAAGAGGAATGCCAGCTTCAAAGCATAGAAACAACCTTGAGGCTCTAGATATGGATTGCCAGAATGTAACAATGTCCACACTGTGGGGTATATTTTGATACCCCCCCCCCTTTCTTTTGCCTTTTTGATGTGGGTTATGCTGCATCGTCAGAAAGTGTTACCCCAGGGGGGAGCTGAATAAGTGTCCTTGGAGCAGCCTTCCTCTGTGTTTTTCCCTCCTGTGAAGATTCCAGTCATATCTTCTAAGTTTGCTGACAAAATATATTTGGATTCTTGTTACTTTCTCAGAAACAGGATGAAGAAAACTTGGTCTGATTCTAGAATTTTACATATATACACATATATTTTATGTAGGTAAACAATTAAAATAGGCCAACAAATTTGTGTCTTTATGACATCACATTCATGAAAAAAAAAATCACTCCTGGAGGTTGTTGTTACTATTTTGAAGGGACAGATGCCCTAAATTAGAAACTCAAGAATGGGTCCAAGAAGTCCAACTGGAACTTTCAAGCAATGCGCCAATTTTTGGAGATTATGTGTAAGCAATACGTCAATATATTTGAAAGCCTATATGGGAGTCATCGATATTATAAACACAATAAATAATACCACTCAAAATATGTAATAATTTGTATCATTCTCCAGGAGAACCCACAAAGTGGGTATCATTATTAGTCACGTTTTCCACACAAGGTAATGAAACTAGAAGAATGGAAATAATCCACCTAAGAAACTATGCAGAGAGCAAAGAACAAATCTGGAATTAGCAACCATGTGTATGTGACTCTCACATCTGGCCTTACTTCACAAGACTACTTTACGGGGCTACATAATGGTACTACTTGATAGCATTAGATCACAGTACTATCTCAAGGGACCACTTCATGGTGCTACTTCAGAATCCTGCAAGATAATAAAGAAAATATAAACCATAGCGAAAAAAAATAAACAAATTAACCTGCACTTACCTTTGAAAATCTTTCCTGCTGGTGTGAAGGAGACGAGAGAGAGGAGGGCTATTGTGTGGGATGACTATCACTATCACTAACCCAATCGCTGCGATCTGTTGGCTCAATGGAATCTTTCTCTTTTCGTGCAACTTTGACAAGGAACCTATCCGATGACCCTTGCTTTTGCCTCCTTTTGAAGATTTCATGGAAATGTGACCTGGCATTGATGGTCACCCACAATCCTGCAGCGAGCGAGAGAGAGAAGAACCATTGGCTCAGTTGGGATCATGTGACCTTTGGTGTCCTGTACTATGCGTATTGCAAGACATGGCTCATTTATCAAGTTAAAATTTATTAGAAATGTTTGCTTGTCTTGTGAGACACTTACAGAACAAGTTATTCTCAATCCAAGGTTTTACAGTATTTCACAGTAGTCCTTCACAATGTTATTTTACAACAGTATTTCACAGTACTTCACCCTACCACTTGAATACACCCTAATTTGGGAGTTTATCAATGGAGATTCAATGAGGTTAAAAAACGGGGCACCTGGATGGCTCAGTCAGGTGAGCGTCTGACTTTGGCTTGGGTAATGACCTTGGGGCTCATGAGTTCGAGCCCCATTTTGGGTGTGCTGTTATCAGTACAGAGCCTGCTTCAGATCCTCTGTCCCCCCTCTCTGGCCCTCCCCTGCATGTACTCTCTCTCTCAAAAATAAACATTAAAAAAAAGCTATTAAAGTAAACCACAATTGTCAGATATAAGATGAACATGCGTTAGCAACTTTTTAACTCAATCAATGAGGAAACTAGGTGGATCTTATCATTGGCACAGTGGAGTAGTCTAAAAGGCATGCATTCAAATGGAATAAAGTAATGTTGAAATGAATGTGTAAAGGGAGGCAAAACGAGCTTCTTCCATAATGGAGGGAAGTCAATCGAACTTCTGGACAGGGCAGAATTGTGATGTATATAGACAAGGGTTGTTCTGCTTTGTTATTAGTTACCTATAATTTACAGAGATGGAAAATGACTCCTATAGAACCCTCTAGCCTAGAGAATGCAAGGGTTTACACTGAAGCACCAATGTTCCACTGTAATGTGTACTCTTAGAACACAACAGCACCGATTCTTGTCATAGAGGACAATAGCTCTGTCCTTCCAATTCCTCTAGCTTAAATTATCTAGGTAACTGAAATAAAAGGGAGTCACACACATTATCTACATATTATTTTCTCGGTGCAGGCTTGACCAAATCCACACTGTGCAATGACTTTACCAGAGCCATCTAGGAAGGAGATTAGGGGGGAAGTTTTATATTAATTCTCTTTCACCCACAAATTTTCTTGGTTTATGAAATCACAGGATAATTTTTCTAAATGCCAGCCTTGCAGATTTGAGCTGGGAATGAAATTCAAGCTGTGTTTTTTCTGCTTCTTATAGTCCATCATTGCTAGTAATAAAGAGCCTGCAAATTTGTCAGCCAAGTTCTGACAGTAAAATCTTTATTACTGGTGATGATGTAAGAGGCAAGAGAGCACAGCTTGAGTTTTAGATCCCAGGTTGAATATAGAAAAGCTGATGTGTAGAAAAAAAAATCATAAGACATCTTACACAGAACCCATTTGATCATTAAGGCAAGATAAATGTGGACTCCAACAAGGCCAATTTTATAGTCGTGGAACCGACCATAACCATTGTTAATTGTTAATCAGAAGGTGAAGAAATTAATGTAGGGATTAAGTAGCCCAACAGAAAGAAGTGGAAAAAAACAGAAAATTAATTTAAAGCAACAGCTAGCAATACAAGTCAGCTTGGGTGTATGGCTGCAGGGAAAAATTGATAAAGCAATTTCTCAGAAAATCTATAAAGTTCTATAAAATTGCCTTGTGATAAGAATTGCAGAAGAAACAAACATTTAGCCTGTTGAGAGTTAGAGGATTGTTTAATTAAAATTAAACCTGATCCAAAGGGTAGGTTAATTACCACAGGTCTTGATCAAATAGCATTAATAAGAAAGCCAGAACTAAATTGGGAAACAAAACAAAACCGTATGGTATAAAACAAACAATGAACCAAAATACATTTTGCTGTAACCTCTCTAGCAAAGGGATGTGAAGATTTGTTGTTAATCCAACATGTTAAACAGTAGTCTGAGATAGATCTTGGATAACCCTTCACTGCCACCCCTACCCCACATTGGCTAAGGGAAGCTTCCGAAACCCTATATTGTGCTAGGATTTTTTTCTTCTATTGCTGTATTGCTCAGAGCTGGGGATGATGCCTTCTTTTCCTTCGTTCCTTATTTGTTAAGCTTTTCCAGAATGCATTTCTCCTGCTGGCAACCAAACGCTCTAATATATATGACAAATATTGGAATAATTTTAGTTTTGAATTTTCTGATCTCTCTGTATCTGAAACCCAGCATGGGTGTGCAGCAAGGGTCTGGGTGGGAAAAGTAAGAGGTAGAATGGAGGGATAAGTTTTGGAGGACAGACAGAAGAATAGGGTTGAAAGGAGAGAACAGTTGAGTGCCATTCAAAGTTAAGGAGATACCACAATTAGTTTTTCTATCATGGAATAGTCTGAATTCTCCTCCCCCCCTCCCTGCCACCTTTTAGAGTAGAGTCTATTGACCTTCTCCTTCATAATGGGGGGGGGGGGTATGGATTTCAGTGATGTGCTCCAAAAGCCATATCAGGTTGACTTTCAGAAATACCTTTGTAGTGTTTGCCTTAACCTGATATCAGGAATGCTCACTGCCCCCAGTGCTGGACCCTCACACTCGTAGTAGGCCTGTGTAAATATTTGTTCATATATGTAAGGATGAGATGGATATAGAGATATTTGCAGGGATATGGCCCATGAAATTACTACCCTTGAAAGAAACTACCTTCAAGGTAATGATTCCATTAGTGGTATGAATGTCAGACTCTTAATATGGTCCTATACTCACCTCTTGCTCCTCCCCTTTAGTATGTGTGGGACCTGTGAGTTGCTTCTAGCTAACAGAGTGCAGCAAAGGTGGTTCATGGTTGGAAATGCTCACGATTATATTATATAAGGTTATAGTGTCTGTCATGCTGGGGTCTCTCTCTTGCTAGCTTTGAGAAAGTTGGGGGACCCCATGTGACAAGGAACTTGGTGGCCTCTGGACCCTGAAGGTGGCTTCCACCTGAAGGCTGGCAATAAACTGTAGCCTTCAGTCCTACAACTGCAAGGAAATAAATTTTGATAAGAAACTGAGTGACTTTGGAGGCTGATCTTTCCCCAGGCGAGCCTCAGATGGGACCAGAGCCCTAGGTGATACCTGAATTACAGTCTTGAGACCCAAAGCAGAGGACCCAGCTAAGCTGTGTACACACCCTTGGCCCACAGAAACTGTGAAATAATAAATGTGTGTTGTTTCAAGCTGTTAGGTTTCTGCTGATATTGTTACTTAGCAATAGATAACTAAAAGAGGAAGCTTGTGTCCTAGATGAAAGCCTAGTTTTGACACACCTTTTGGACTGGTAGAGCCCCGCCTTTGCCCTTTGATGCTCGTGTCTTTGAGCAAATTAGCTAACCTAAGGCTTGGTTTTGTAGCTGGAATAAAGCAAGGTTTCTCAACCTTCGCACTTGACATTTGGAGCTGGGAGGCCATCCTATGCACTGTAGAATGTTCAAGTTTCCCTGGTCTCTACCCATTTGATGCCAGTAGCACCCTCCCCCATTTGTGACAACTAAAAATGTATCTAGACATTGCCAAATGTCCCCTGGTCAGGGGCAAAATTGCCCCCACTTGAGAACCGTTGGTCTAAAGGTTAGTGGGGATGATAATAGTAATAATACCTATTCTGTGGGTTCGTTGGAAGCTTTAAACCAGATGGTTAGACAAAGACCTGAAAACCTTAGTAGTAAGAACTTGAAGAATAAGATCTATCAGTGTTGTCATAAATCAGGGGTATTTTTATTCTCTAAGTTGTAGCCATCGGCTCAAGGTGGGTTTTAGCTAGTACCAAATCTGCCAAGAAAGGGTCAATATCACTTAGCAGGAGATATGGAAAACATGAGGTCCTGAAAGAGAGAGAGGAGAGTATGAGTCTGGGAGGGTTGAGGAAGAGGGAGGAGCCCGGTGGTGGAGGCCACATGCTGCACGGACTTCTGGGCTCACTAGAGGTGGCTCATATGGACTCAGGAGTCTGGTCGGGACAGCAAAATCCCATGGGCATTAGCAGTCATATTGGGGAGACCAAGGCTCCCTAGGGCTTCCCTGGGCTGTGATTGGGATCTGACAATCCTGCCTAAGCCTGGAGGGATGGGGACTCCAAGTGACTCTTGGCTGCACCGTTGCTGTTGCCATCATCATTATAAGACTTTGGCACAATTACGGACGAAGACAGGTCCTAGCTAGAAGCACTTCTTCAAATCCAGACGCCTTAAACTTCTTCCCAACTGAACGTAGAAGTGTTGTAGTTTTATTTAAAAGTGAGTGAACGAGCACCTTGGGCCTCCTGGTAATTAGTTTAAACCTGGGCATCACTGGCCAGAAATAATAAAAAGAGAATCTCCTATCTCTTTATTAAGCTTGGTTATAGTTATTAAGCTTGGTTATGGGCACAGTTTAAACCAGCCTTAAGGGACAGAAAGCTCCCTGAAGGGAGAAAACAGAAAAGCAGAAAAAAGTACTTTTACTAATGAGTCATAAGATAGTTCAGAAAGCATCCCTTCTATTGATATTTCCTCTTTCTCACCCCTTTTCCGTAGCTTTCGTCTTTTCCCCCTTCGCTCTGCATAATATTTCGCCCCACAAATGAAAGTCCAAAATGCACATAAGTCCACAACATCAGCATCTAAGATGAGTGCATATGATAGATGATTTTCAACACTGTTTTTTACATTTACTTACTTATTTTCAGGGAGAGAAAGAGAGAGGAGGGCAGAGAGAGAATCCCAAGCGGGCTTTTTACTGTCAGCGCAGAGCCCGATGCAGGGCTCAGTCTCATGAGCTGTGAGATCACGACCTGAGCCAAAATCAAGGGTCGGACACTCAACATCCTGAGCCACCCAGGCGCCCCTCAACACGGGTTTTACAGCAGTGTCTCTCCTGGGGGAGATGCAATGGTAAAAGCACAGAGCTGCACAGTGTTCCCCATGTGTGGACAGCCTTCTAGATGCTGTGCTTGTAGTAACTCATCTACCTGCACAGCCACTCTGTCACGTACGTACTGGTCCTTGTTCATTTTAGAGAGAATTATGAGATTTCCTGTAAACAGCCATGTAAGTGGCAAGCTCTGGTCTGAGGAAGCTACACCTATTAATTCAATTTAATCCTCATGTAACGCTCTGAAGTCATGATTACCCCATTTTAAAGCTGAGGACACTGAGGCACAGAGAGGTGAGGTAGCTTGCCACAATTTCCCAGGTAGCCTGGTCCCGGCATATCTGCTTGTTGCTACATTAATTCTCCCATCTGGCAGACTGCGCCATGCAACCCTGGAAAGCGTTAGGTATTTCTAGAGCTAACTCAGCACAAAGCAAGAGTTAGAAGTGTGCGTGTGCGTGTGCGTGTGCGTGTGTGCGCGCGCGCGTTTTGCCAAGGAATGAGAGATGAATGCCCAGGTAAGACTAAATTACGTTTATTCTGGGGTGCATCACCATCCCAGAGAGAATTGCTTATGCTATTTTTTGCATACTGTAGGGGTAGATGTTGAAGTTTGTTTCCAGCAATAAAATGCTGCACTTATCTACACTATGACGTAAATCGCAAACCAGGAGTTGAAACATTCCTGTTTAGAGATTGACAAAAGGGCGTGGCCGCTACAAGCAAGCTTCCACTTCGGCCCATCTAATTAAGCCCAGAATGCGTGTCACATCATTAGCATGGAGTGATCAGGCTCTGGCGTGAGCTACACTTTGGCAGCTTGTGACACCCAAAGACAATTCTGTGATATTTGTATTGGTAAAGGTGATCTCCAGAAGCAGCTGTAAAATGAGGCCATAAATAGCTCGTGTCTTTTGCTGGAGGCAGCAAGTGCCACTTTGCACGGGTAGTAAAATCACAAAAGTTGCAGGTACATCAGGAAGCAGCCGTGGCGTCAGATGGAAGGGATTCATACCTGAATGAGCAATTTGCATCGAGCCTAAGGCGGGGAGAGGACATATGCACATCCACTTTCTTCTGAAGTAGCAGAATTTTTTTTTTTCCCATCTCTGAAGAGATCTCTTAATCAGGGATTCTAAACCTTTTAGAGAACACCAAATCCTTTGAGATTCTCATGAAAAGTGGGAGCCCATGCTCGGAAGAATTTCCATAGGCATGTGGGACTGAATGAGATTTTGACCACCCTCCCTTCCTTTTGGCCTTTTTTTTTTTTTTAAGTTTATTTATTTATTTTTGAGGCTGGGACAGAGAGAGAGGGAGAGAAAGAATTTAAAGCAGGCTCCGTGCTGTCAGCATAGAGCCCTATGTGGGGCTTGAACTTACAAAATGTGAGATCATGACCTGAGCTGAGACCAAGAGCCCAACACTTAACTGAAGGAGCCACTCAGGCGCCCTGACTTTTTTTTTTTTTAATCATTCAAGTGGGCAACTGTGTTTTGTTCTATCCCCATAGAAGGCTTCATTTCCAGAAGGCTGAATGTGTAGGAAGAGGGACAGACCGGTTAGGGCTTCTCCAACTCAATCTTGTTAGAGCTACAGAGAGAAATTGTCGACTACATGGAGACAGAACATGGAAGGTGCCACATGCACATTTTCATACATGCAAGTTACACACACGTGCCACAATGCCCTTCAGAGTGTGAGTTCCTTCAGTGGTCTGTTGGATCTTGCCCACAGGGCGGGTGGCCGGCTTGTCCATGGGAGTGGACCCAACATGTGTGTCCAAATTCCTGGGGATGGGTCACAACTGTTGGAGCCAAGGGGACGGGGGTGGGCAGAGTGTTCTACCTGCTCGTGTTATTTTGGTAGCACACCTTCTAATTTCAAGTGACTTCTAATTTCAAGTCATTTGTCTCTCTGGGGACATTGAAGAGCCAGCTTCCCTCTGACTTTTGGGAGAAATTTGAAATTAAAGAAGGGAAGATACTTTCTCAACAAAGAGGGATTTTGAACAGGGATGTTAGAGAAATCTTTTCCGTGTACTGTCCGGGAAGGGACCTCTGGATCCTAGGATACTTTATTTGGTAATAGTCATGCTCCATTCATCCCTTCTGTTTCTCTTCAGAAGGGAGAAGAGAACAGGTGATGGCTGAAAGGGTGGAGTGCCATGAAGGTGGTTTCCTGGGTTTTCCTTAACAAGGAGGAAAATGTCAGAAGTTTATGGGATGGTGCAGAGTCCTCTGCAAGATACAAGGTCAGGAGAGTTTTTAGCAACACACATACCGCCTCCGTCCCAGCCCATACAACACACACACACACACACACTTGCAACACACACACACATACACACAAAGAGAAGTCAGAGAGACAGAGAGAGAGACAGACAGACAGAGAGAGAGAGAGGACATTCCCAAGGAAGCTGGAACTCAGCATGAACTTCTGGGCAGCACCTTAGGGCTTTGGTGATGGCTTATTCTTGCATACAAGCCACACTTCCAGGGTCCCCAAGCGTCACAGAACAGTTTGCTCTAGATTCTGAACTATTGAAATTTTGAGAAATCATCATGCTAGTTTAAACTCCACATATACCGGTCCCTCTGCCTACAGTGCCTGTCCTCCCCACCCCCAGGCCCAACCCGTTCTTGATCCAGAAAATTCCCAGAATCTTTCAGAGTTCTGCTCAGGCAGCAGCGCTTTCTCCAGGATCCCAGTCCTACAGACCAGTGTGACTAAGTCTCGTCTGTGATCCGGCACCCACATGCTGATATCTTAGGCTGTGCTGTACTAATTAGTTTAATTGTTTTTTCTCCTCTGAATTCCAAGTTTCTAGAGGGCGGGGGCCATATGTTACTCAACTTTGCTTTGCTTGGTGTCCTTCATAATATATGCGACTGTATGGTGAAGGGGAGGACGATAGTAGAAAACCCGGAGGTTGATGAATATTGGATGAAGAATTTGAATAAAGTGGAGATTCAGTAATAGCTGGCTTTTGAAAAGAATCTTTCAGCTAAAATGCCTGATTATACTAACAAAGATAGGGGGAATAAAAATGTGAAGCAAAGGTTTGCATTTGGCCCTAGCAACGTTGGTTACAGAACTGCCAGTGGTTACCAAAGGGCAAGGTATGTAATGGCTGGGAGCTTAGGATCTAGAGCCTTCTAAGGGTTCAAATCCCAGCTCCAACACTTACTAGCCATGTGGCCATAAGCAAGTTGTTGAAGCCTTCTGAATCTCCATTTTCATATCTGTAAGAGCAGACGGGTAAATATCTACTTCCTTTGGGTGTTTGGAAGATTCAGTGGAAAGGTTCAATGTACAGTGGTTAGTTGGGTGCCTGGCATATGGTTAGTCATTAATTGATGTTCACAGTATACAGGCAAATGTAGGTTGCCACGGCCAAGGTGAGCTCAGGACTAAGTTTCATTTAAAGGGTATTGCATTTACATGGGAAGTTCCCCCCTGCGCTGGGATTCCAGGATAATACCAGAATATCGGCCCATCATGGGAAAACGCCATCTTATGTTCTGCTCAATAAATTAATTTTATGGTCTAAATTTTGAGTAAATGCATGCAATTTTCATTCATTTGCATTCATAACATTGTCCATAGCTCTAACATTTCATAAACATCAAAGCACTTAATGTCTACACATGATAATTATATAAATATATAAATATATATATATAAATATATTTATTTTATATATACATAAATAAAGTTTTGGTAGTAATTATCACCAGCAATATTTTCTGCTTATTAGTCATTTCTTTTCAGTGAAAGTCATCGAGGTTGTTTAAAAAGAAGCATGCTAAGAACATTTCCTGTTTTTTCTTTTCTGGAATTTACGAGCCAAGGCAGGTTTCTGAATCCTTATGCATTTGTACTTTGCATTCCATAGGAGGTCCAGAACATGCTTGTTAATTTACTTTGCTAGCTGGAAATGAGTATAAAATACTTGAATTATGGCAATGGTGGCATAATCATAGTATGGCACTCGTAGAACATTAGTCTGGGAGCAACTGTCCAAAATATTTGGAAAACACTAGTCAGCCCCACTGTTTTCAGTGTCGCCTGACCTAGATTTAGTCAACTCCATTGGTAGGTTTTGAAAATCAGGTATGCCTGATAGAGTCTAACAATGATGATATAAAAATGACTTGGGGCCTGATAGAATTAAAAAGTGGGCAAAGAGGTTGTTGGCATTCCTAAATTCTTACCTTGACTTTGACCTCAAAAGCTATATGACTTTGGGGCCATAGTTTCTTCAATATGTACAGTGGTCATGGTAGATTAGGTGGTAGGGTGTTCAGTACTTGGGTCCACGAATTTGTCAAGAGGTTTGTGAGCTCTATGTGACTATTTGTGTGTAGATACATCTCTCTGGGATGAAGGTTGCTGTTTTCATTAGATTCTCAAAGGGGTTCATGAATGCAACATAGTCATAGTCGGTCTTCTGTTCAATCCTTAAGATGCCCTCCCAGATCTAAGATTCTGTGATTCTCTCAAAGGTGCAACTAAAGCTTAATAATATAACAGTAAGAAGCTATGTAAAATATATAAGATGTTTTTGTGTGTAAAGATATACCTTACCTCCAATTTCTTTTTTATTTTTCACCTTTCTTCAAATAACAAAATGACTGAATGTCGTATTCAAGGCTCACTCAATCTAGAACAATGTATGTCAAAGTGTGTTTTTAACAATCATGGTGATATTTTAATAACTGTAACTTGGAACATTGATTCTGTATTCAAATACATTTTGGGGAAATCTCATACCGTAGCTCTGTCTTAGAGCATGTTGGCAAACAGGAAGCTCTGAGCAATTCTGCACTTAAGAAACTATTTACATTTTTTAAACAGTATTTTCTAAATTACCTGACCACAGAGCTCTGTAAGCTCCTGTTCACATCGTAAAGGATAATTCTTCTGAGGGATGCAATATTAGAAATGCTGACCTAAGTCATCTCAGTTTTAATTTTGGGGGGCACATTGGTGGCCTTCACTGGGTTTTTTGAGGTCTAATGATGCTTACTTAATGAAGCACATACATTTTGGGTGTCATTTCGTGATGTTTTAGGGAAATTTAAATAAATGTAAGTAAAAATAACTCTTTTTTATGTAGAGAAGGGAAGCATAATTAGAAATAGTAGGTGTTGTGCTAGGTAAAATAAGAAAAACAAGGATGAGGGAGAGTCTGTAGAGAGTTATAGATATCTGTGAGAAGTTTGTCATTCATTTACTCATTAATGAATGATTATTGAAAACCTTCTAAGTGATGGGGACCGCGAGAATACCTGATAGCCTAACAGACTGGGAGATGATGTCTGACCTCCAAAAAATGTCAAAATATAATGTATTTTGGTATTGGGGGCAGGTGATGGATAATTTCAGTACATAGTGATTCGTACTATGCTATGGTTGAAGTGGGCACTATTGTTCTAAAAACACAGAAGGAGCCAATTGTTTTGCAGATCTGAAGACATTTTCAAGGAAGACCTGAAGTTTGAATTGGCTTTAATATTTTCAGTTGAATAAATCAAGTCATGCTCTCATTGGGAGGCTAAAACGAGTATAGGAGAAACAAAGCAAGAAGGTATGCTGGTTAATAAAGTGACAGTTGTCCCTGAAGTTGAGTTTGGCTAATGACACTCTGGCTGCAAATAAACTCCAACTCCAGTCAGCTTAAACAATAAAGAAATGGCTTGTTAACTCATTTCTTGCCATTGCTCCATTTTCGCCAGCTTCCCTTCTGAATTTATGCACAGACTGTCAGCAAGTGGCTGCACAAACTTTAGGCATTACATCTAGACAAACAGTATCTAGGAGAGGGGAACCTTTTCTCCTCCCTTCTGACGACTTCTTAGGAGCAAGAAAACCCTACACAGAAGCCTCTCAAGAGATGCTACTCCATGTCTTATTGGCCAGATTTGGGTCACATGCCAATATCTAAGCCAATCCCCAGTGAGGAACTCTTATACCAATCAAGTCCACCTGGAAGGCTGAGTGTTATCATCTGGCCCCAGAGCACAGGGCCTGCGTGGAGGAGAGGTGGACATCTGAACAAAGTCAGGATCCTAACAGGAAGGGAGAATATGCAGGAGATGCTCAGGAGGCAAAGCACAATGCCTGTTCCAGAAGATCTGTATAAGAGGGTACTGCCATCTGCAAGATCACTTAACAGTAGTAGGTTATATTTTCTTTTCCCCACCTCCATGATCAGGACCAAGTCGCTGCCTAAGGTATCTCTCTATACTCTTACCTATATTTTAATCCAAAGGGCTGTGCAAAGCAGTAATGCTAATTACTGTGCTTTTATTTTTTTTAAGTTTATTTATTTATTTTGAGAGGGAGAGAGCATGAGTGTACGTAGGGAAGGAGCAGAGAGAGAGAGGAAGAGAGAATCCCCTTGCAGGCTCTGCGCCATCAGTGTGGAGACCAATGTGGGGCTCGAACCTACCAACTGTGAGATCATGACCTGATCTGAAGTCAGATGCTTAACCAACGGAGCCACCCAGGTGCCTCTCTAATCACTGTGCTTTCAAATGTCTCCCACACTGGCATACCAAAGGTGTTTTGGAGCCATCCCCACCCTTGAGACTTCATTCTGTACTAGCATTTAACATGAACATGAACTCTAATGTCAGGTATGCTCAAAGTCTCTCACAGTGCTATGCAAAGTTAGGTTTGTAGAAAAATTATCAGATAATGATGATGACGATTTGATAGTAATTGTCATTTCAGCTAATGACAGATCTCAAAGGCTGATGAACTAATTCAAATAAATAGAGTTTCAGCGTCTTCATTGTATGGAGAAAGAAAAAAGCCCAACCACATCCATCTTTTGGGCTTTCATATTGATTAACATTAATTGCTTAAAATTCTAATGCCAGCAATATCTTACTGATTTATGGGTTATGAAAGCTATTGACATATGTGGAGATGCAATAAGGAACCCTTTTCAGACATGACTACAATAGATTGCTATAGGGATTATCTAATTATTGAGTAAGCACTAGTGATGAACTCCAGCAATAAAAATACCGTATGCTCACCGGGGGGCTGTGGGACTAAAATAATGGCTAACTCTGACAGCATAAATTGGCTTTTCTTTTTCTTCTGTCTTAAGTAGAAATTCTCACTAGTGTTCTTTTGGAAACAAAGAATGGATGAGTCAACCAACTGTTACCCCATTCCACACCTCACCTTTCTTCTTATAAATATAAGTCCTTTCAATTTCTAATTGGATTCTTATTATTCCCCTTCCTTACTTTATAAAGAACGCTCTTTTAGGCATCCAACAATAGAAATGACCAAAAGACCCCCCCCCAACTGAAAGGGACAATGTTTTATTTTTACTTTTGCATTCATAGCTTATGTTTTTTGAGTGCTATGTGTCGGGACCTTGACAATTGTGTTATCATCAAAAAGACCTAGTGGATCTGGAGTATAACCAACTCCCTGTGATAAATCCCCACAACGGAAGTACCTGGAATGGCTTCTGTCTTTCTAACTGGTTCCTGCCTGATGTAATTGGGTATTATTATTTCCCCCACCTTTCAGGTAAAGATACATGCTCAGAAAGGGAGACATAGCTAATGGATGGAGACCATGTTTGAACTAAGGTGGTTTGCCTCCAGCACCAAACTCCCTTTCCCCTATTGCTCTTCTGAATCTTAAGTTTGGAAGTCCAAGTTGGGAGGGACTATATAGTCTGACGTCTCAAGTTAGAAAGAGGCCAAAACTTTAGGGAAATGAGGCCCTTGCCAAACTAGGTCACACTCAGAGAGCAGTGCTTTCACTCATTCATTCACCAAACATTCATCCAGTGTTCCTGATTCTAGGCATTGGCAACACAGTGGTCAGTGGAACAACCAACTAAGTCTCTGTCTGGGTGGAGTTAAGAAATATATAAGGGGAGAGATAGGTGGTTGATAAATAATGATGGAGGCTAGCACGAAGGGTATGGTAAGTGCTTTGGAGTGGGTGGAGTGGGTGGTTTGCAAACTGGGGTAGAATGATCTTGATAGACCTCACTGAAAAGGGTAAAGACTTAAAGGTGTTGCTGAGGTGAAACAAGAGGCTATCTAGGAGAGAACTTGGCAGGTGGAAGAGGCCAGGGGAAGGCCTGAGCCAGGAACATGGCTGGCGGGGTTCTGACACATCCAGAAGGTCTGGGTGCTTGGGTGGAGGGAGAGTGGAGGAGATGGGGTCTCAGAAGGGCCAGGCTCTGGAGGCCATTCTAAGGACTCAGGATTCCCTGTCAGAGGGGAAACTACTGCAAAGTTGAGCTGAAACATGAGAGGATCTGACCTACATGTATAAAATTACCCTACATATTGTTTCATTTTATTGAAAAAGCCAATTTCTGTCCCAAGGCCTGGCCTGTCCTCAGAGTTCCAGATTTAGATCTCAGCTGCCTTCTAGATATTATCAGGCATCTCAGACTTAATGGGGCTGAATCTAAACTCTGGATTCCCCACCAAATAGCCTCCTTCCCCAGATACCCCTTCTTAGTAAGTGACATTTTTTCCCCTTTCCATTGCATAGGCACAAACCTTGAGGGAATTCTTTATTCTAGCCCCAGACCCCATCCCATTCCTTGTAGACAGTCCATCAACCTATCTCATGGGCCGTACAGTCTGAATGAGTTAAAAATCCACAACTAGTGGCTTGTACTGCATCCATCCAGACGGCATTGTATCTGCCCTGGACCATTCCTTTCATCCCCTAGTGGATCTTCTCACTTCTACTCTTGCCCACCTGTGGTGTCATTCTCATCAAAGCAGCTGGAACAAAACTCCTGACACGTGAATCAGGTAATGTCATAACTCTGCTTAAAACCCTACCCCGGCTTCTTATTTCAGTCCAAATAAAATCCAGCATATTTACAGTAGCCAATATGGCCCTATGTGACCTTATGCCATGCCTTTTCTCTGGCCACATGCTCTACCCGGCTCCCTCTTACTGATGTTACTTTAGGCACACTTGCCTTCTCACTGTTCCTTAAACACACAGCAAAGCTTTTCCCTGGGTCCTCTGTTTTTATTATCTCCCCTTCCCAGAATCCACTCCCCCCCCCACACCCCCTTGTTTGTCATATTTTATGTTAGGGGTAGGAGGAAAAGCATCTCATCTGATTTAGTCTTGGTCATTGCTTCACATACATTACTTAAAATAGTACTGAAAGATAGATGTGGGTTTTGATAAATTGTTGAGTGGATAGAAAGATGGATGGATGATGGATGGATGGATGGATGGATGGGTGGATGGGTAAGTTGATGGGATGATAAATGGGTGAATAGTTGGATGGATGGATGGATGGATGGATAATAATGGTAAATGGTAATGCATACCCTATTCATTGGGATGCCATCCATGGGAAGAGAGTTGTCTGAGATGATGAGATGATAAGTGAGAGAGGCAGAGACAGAGACAGAGAAACAGAGACACTGATAAACTCCTGGGGGTATTCAGTCTTTTATTCTGCTGGATGATCTGCTCCTATATGAGACACTCTCACAATTGGTAAATGAGCCAATAACTAACTCATTTATTTAATTATTTTTGGCCTGAATTAGTTTGAATTTAATTTTGCCATTTGCTGCCTAAAGAATGTTACTACTAGACTACCTCATAGGATTGTCTTTATTCACTTGACAAATATTTATTGAGAGCCTACTGTGTGCTAAGCACTGTTACAGGCATTGAGAACAGAGAAGTAAACAAAGCAGAATGTTTGTTTCATGAAACTCACATCCTAGAGAGGACGACAGCCATGTATGTAAATAATAGAGTTTTGTACAATGATATATTCTATTGAGGGTAAACAGTGAATGCCAGAGACTAGAAGTAAGAGGGTGGTTTTCTAAAGATCTTTAGAGAAAGCCTATCAAAAGAAAAGGTGTTCCAGAATAGGCAAACCCACAGAGACAGAGAACAGATTGGTGGTTTGCCAGGGACTAGGAGGTTGGGAGAAATGAGGAGGGAATGCTTAATGGGCACATTAAGGTTTCCTTTTGAAGTGATGGAAATGTTTTTCAACTGCATAGAGGTGGTGGTTGCACAGCATTATGAATGCAGTCAACTAAGTGTCACTGAATTATTCACTTTAAAATGGTTAGTTTTATGTTATGTGAATTTCATCTCAATAAAGTTGAACTAAAAGAGAGGGAGGATGTTAAAGCAGAGACCTGAAGGATGCAAAGCTGAGCCAGGGAAAGGAAGACGACCGCAGGGATGCTGGGATGCTCCAGGCAGAGGGAACAGAAAGAGTGAAGATTCTTATCTGGACAAGCTTGGGATACTTGAGTGACTCTCAGAGGACCAGGGATGGGGGTGGCCAGAGTGCAGAGTGAGGAGAGAGAGGCACAGAGTGGTGGCCCTGATTAAATGATCAGGTTCAGGTGCAGAGCGGATCCCAACCTGTGTATGGCTTTGTCTGGCACGTGGCAAGTGAGTGACCACAGGCCATGGGAGGGGCAGTTGAAGCTCACCTAGACAAAGAGAGAAGTGAGAACGTGAAGGTGGGTGATGAAAAAGTGACAGAGTGGGTGGGCTGATGTCCCAGTAGGTTGGGGAATTGTTGTAGTGGCAGTACTAGAGAAACAGGGCTGGAAAGACTGGTGGAGATGGTCAGGAAATGGGGCCCAGGGGATTAAGATTATTTTCAAGATGGTGCAGTTGTTGGTGATACAAAGTTAAGCATGTGACTATACCATGCATGACTGAAGGGGGCGGGGGGCAGAGGACACTGCTGTGCCTCATGTGCTTTCAGGTCATTGGATGGGAAGGCAAGTGGGTGGTATAGAACGCCTAGGTATTTGTTGAAGGTGTCAAGGGAATCGATGGAGGAAATTAAGATGCAAACTAGAGGCCACAACGTCCACTGAGTAATGAGGAGTGGTCATACATTTCCAGGAGATGGCAACAAGGACCACTATGAGGTGTCATCAGTTAGATGGCCTACACTTCAAAGCAGAAGGTGATGGGGTGCCTTGGTGGCTCTGTCGGTTGAGCATCCAACTCTTCAGCTCAGGTCATGATCCCGGGGTCGTGGGATCAAGCCCTGTATTGGGCTCTGCGCTGAATGTGGAGACTGCTTAAGATTCTCTCTCTCTCCCTTTGTACCTTTTCTTTGCTTACACACACTCTCTCTCTAAACTAAAAAACAAATAAACAAAAAACAAAGAGATGGAGAAATGGTTTTGAGAGGGCTTAAGGAGTCAGAAGGGTATACATGTACCTCACTTGCAGGTCTGGTGGGCATAGGTGTGCAGGGAAAGTCATGAGGACTTAGAGTCAAGCTTTAGTTAGAGCCAGAAGAAGAGGACATTCAGGGAAGAGGTCAAATGGTCAAGGATTGTTTGTTTGTTTGTTTTCCTGATGACAGATCATGAACTCCAGAGGCCCTATGGGAGATTTGGAAGTTGGAGATTGGACCAGATTAGGGATGTGCTGACCTTCTGGGGTTGAAACGAAGGCTGCTTGGGTGCCTCTTAGTAACTGGTTTAAGAAAGGGTATAAAATGTAAGTCATGGTGGGTCTGTGTGGGGGTCTCCATTTTGGGGTTGCCTTCGTGGCATTTCCTGAGGCTGTGGCTGATGGTGTGTGACTGGGTGGGGTAAGAGCTGCTGGGTTAAAAACCAATGTTCCCAAACTGCTGCTCTGAATAAACAAACAGACCAACAAATTTCAAACAAATTTCATTGAAAACCTGGTGGAAATCTTCAGAGGCTCTTAAAGCATACCATCTAATACTAGTTGATGGTCAACCTTATAAACAGTTTCAGGAAACAACATTTTGGTAAATTGATTCATTTGGTAAAGCACACGTCTGGCAAATGGGCCTTCAGTGAATTCATGGTTGATGAGCTGAGTTGCACCCACTGTTGTGCTCAGCAGATGAGATATGGGGGCACCTGAAACCTTCCTCAGATACTGTCCTCCTTCCTTTCTCTCTGCTTTGAAAATCTGGTTGGCTCATGTTGGGCACATGCTGTCTCTGTGGCCAGAGGTGTGGTTTTAGGATGAGCAGCTCCTCTGGGAACTTGAGCCATTGGGGGAAGGAATTTCTCTGGAAGACCAGGGTGGGGTGAGTATTCTTCCCTTAAGAAGGGTGAGATGCTGGACAAGCAGAGAAGTCTTCGGCTCCAGTTAATTTCCCAGATTATTACTCCTCATTTTGACCACAGAGAAGGGGGGGAAGTGCAGGGTTAAAATATCTCAGACCCTCAGACTCAGAGATGGCTTTGTGTAAGAACCAGGGGACTTTTGTCCCCTGCTGTTTTTCTGCCTTAGGTGTCTCTGAAAACATCTGCTAAACTCCCACTATAAATTATCAATTTGTGTGCTCATATTTTCTCCTGAAGTTCACACAAATCCATCTTATGAATTCACCCACACGACTCAGTGGCCAGAATTACTTATGCGTAGGTCCCCGTGTCTGCTGTAGCTGATGAGACTTGCAAACCCCTAGTGTGGAGTAGGAACAGCAAAGGGAGCTGGGCGGTTGGAGACTGATGATAATTAGCCAGGACTCCCTGTCTGCACGGTGCCTGGGGGAATTTTAAAACATGGAAAAGAGCCCCGACCTCTGTGCTCTGTCGGTTCAGTTTGTTCCTTTCCTCAGTGGTGAGGAGGCTCTATCGGCGGAGTACAATTTATTTTCCCTGTTGTCTGAGCCAGCTGTTCTGAGAGTAGATGTCCCGATCACGTTTTAAATAGGAAAGAAATTGATGTTATTTGCTTTCCTGATATCATTTAATATGTGAGTATTTGAGTTCATACCAAGTTCCACGCATTCCAGCTTATCCTGAAGCATGCTTTGACCTTCATCCCACCTAAAACACATGTATAAATGGAGGGTTCTTATATTTATCTGGCCTTGAGCATGGCTCAGACAACAGATACTAATTTAAGATCTCTAATACCATATCTTCCACTGTGATTCAGATGAAAAATGCTTTCCTAGTGGGCTGAGTCAAGCCAAGATTACATGGAAAGCACCCATTAGGTTTGGTGCTGGCTGTTTTCATTTCTTAAAACAATTCTTGTCAACGAGGGCTAGCCACAATATCAAATGGCAGTTTATGGAGGTGTGGAAAACATCCTCCTTCCTAAGTGAGTGAAATAAATCATTGCTCACTACCAATGATATTTAGTAAGATTAATTTGAATTGCTTCCTCCTCTGGCTACATCTTACAACGGCTAGTATTTATCTTTTGAAGTTTTCCCAATCATCCAAGAGAGATGGATTGGACTGAATTTGTTCCATAGGCAGAAATTTAAGAAGGGAATATAAATTGGAGTCTAATGACCATGGTTTGAACAACTTCATGGACAGTAATCCGGAGACTACTAAAAATAAGTAATTTCTGTGTCAGACAGGGCTTGACTCGAATCCTTGAGGATAGTTTCTGAAGGCAAGGAGGCTGAGGCATCTTATGTGGCTTGTGTCAAGTCATGACATCACAGTGAAATGGTAATCTGGGTGAAATCATTTTAACTCATATTTGGCATGATTTAAAAGAGGAGGGGTGTGGTGCCTGGGTGGCTCGGTCGGTGAAGCGTCCAACTCTTGATCTCAGTTCAGGTCTTGGTCTCAGGGTCATGAGTTCAAGCCCTGTGTTGGGTGCCATGTTGGGCAGGAAGGTTACTTAAAAAAAATAAAAGAAGAGGATTAACATTTGATGCCATAATGACAGCCTTGATGATGCTGTATACTCTTGACGTTTAAGAACAATAACCTTCTGTAATCACCTTTTAGTTGCTCATTCTTGGTAGGTATTGCATCTTGCTTGGCACACTTTGTGTTGTGAATATCTATGAGCACACACTGTTATCCTGGCTTAATACCAGGATAGAGTGTTAGGCTCCTTGAAGGACATCAGTTTGTGGGTACTTGTCGCTTGCCTTGCCTGTCAACATTCCTCCATCTCCCCTTTTCAAGCTTTACCCATACTTTTCTCTGGGAACCCATTCCTTCCTGTCCATTCTTGGTCCTCCAATTTGGGGAAGACTGACCTTCCCTTCAGCCCCCCGGGGGTGCAGGTGTATTCCTGCGCTCTCTGTGGTTGCCTCAGTTATGGACATGCACTAACTCAGGAGGAGACTTCCTGGGGCTCTGGGAGAGATGCTCTCTCTCCTCCGAGGATGGCTGTTTGGAGTAACACATGCTGTCCCGCTGCATGTAAAGCAGCAAGTGCTGAGTCCTTGGAGCCTCAACCTTGGCGGACCTTGGTGGTCCTTAACAGGAGCAGCAATGGGACAAAGCAGGTGCAGAAGAAGGGAGAATGGAGGCCATGAAGAAATGAATCCTTGGTGATTGAAGCTTCAGTGGAAGGATCTTCAGTTATGTGAGCCAAAAATGTATTCCCGGAGCTTGGAGACATGACCTAAGGAGAAAAGTTGACCATTGATTATGTCAATGACCAAATACATCCATAGTAGTGAAGCCTGGAACTTGAGAATTTGTTTAGAGAGTGATTGTTTTCAAAAGAAAGAAAAGGAAAAAATATGCACCAATATTCTCCTTTAAATAAGGAACTCCCTTCCAAAACATCTTAAATTTAAATAAGATACATGAATATGTGAGTTAGGCACATATTTTTTTTAAAGAAATATCCCACTTTTAAATGCCCACATTTTTACAAGTGTCAGGTATTGTGGAGAAACTGGTAGCCATGATAGTCATTAGTCTTATTTGTCAAATACATCCAGTTATCTCATTTTCTGAGCACTGGGTAAGATTATTCCTGGCCCCCTTGTGCAGCCAATGACTGGTTCTTGCTAACGAGTTGCATGCAGAAGTGACATGTGTCAATTTGGGGATAAATATTTAATTACCCACACAAGGCCTTCTGAAGATCTTTGTCATGGACACATGGGGGTGGCAATATCTGAGCAGGTGGCTACGCTGTCAACCTGGGCCATGAGTGACAGACACAAGCAGAGCTTCCCTGCCAACCCAGTGTCCATGTAGTTGTTATAAACCATGCAGATTTGGGAGTTGTTTGTTATATCGATATAACCTACCCCATCTGAACTGATGCAACACCACAATCAGGTTATAGAAGGAGAGACTAAAAGCCAAATTCCCTGTAATGTGTCAGAGATTCTGCCTTGGCAAAATTTCACAAGCATTTCTGGGGAATGACAGGTTGGATGTTTACTTTCCTGAACCGGGTTTTGGCATTGAAGAGACAGAGCCGTGTCCTTGGTTTCCTCATACAGTGTCCAGCACAGGGATAGATCAGAGAGGCTCCATAGAGTGTCAGCGGAGAAGGAGGAGGGGACAGACAGTAAATGTCACGTGGGTTGAGTGCAGATTCTTTTTTTTAATGGGGGAGAATAAAATTAGAAAGAAAAGGAAGGCAGATTTTATAAAGTGTTGTGAGATGTACATTACATCACCATAAGTGTTCCTTGGGTGATACAAACAGGACTGTTATGTAATTGCTTTTGGTTACTATTCAGTGCTATGGTTTTTTGTTTGTTTGTTTGTTTGCTTTTTATATAACTTGGTTAAAAAGTTGGTCCATATAGGCTCATAACCTTGTATTTATAATATGAAGAACAGGATTTACTGGGGGTGGGGGTTTAATTGAAATTTTCAGTAGTACTATTGAGTTTTGGACCTTTCTACTTGTGGGAAAAAATGGGCACACAATAAGTGTTTTAATTTTTATTTAGTAAAATTTGGGGATGTTTATGATATGACCCAGAAATTCCACTCCCAGGTCTT
Organism: Prionailurus viverrinus; assembly: GCF_022837055.1. Classification (NCBI taxonomy): domain Eukaryota; kingdom Metazoa; phylum Chordata; class Mammalia; order Carnivora; family Felidae; genus Prionailurus; species Prionailurus viverrinus. Next base: position 6,987,826 of record NC_062563.1, read on the forward strand.
CACCCAAGAGGAATTAAAGCATGTATCCACAGAAAAACTTGTATTCGTATGTTCACAGTAGCTTATTCCTAATACTCAAAAAGTGTAAACAATACAAATGTTCATCAACTGATGAGGGAGAAGCAAGATGTGGTACAACCATCAATGGAATACTATTTAGCAACAAAAAGGAACCAGATATTAATACCTGCTACAAAATTTTTGAGGATGAGCCCCCAAAACACTTTCTGAGTGAAAGAGAATAGACACAAAAGACTATATATATATGAGTCCATTTATATGAAATGTCCAGAAAAGGAAAGTCTATAAAGACAGAAAGTAGATTTGCAGGATGTTGTTTGGGGCTAGAGATGTGTGTGGATTAATTTAAGTGGGCATAAGGGACCTTTCTGGGGACCATCTGAAAATGTTCTAAAACTGGATTTTGGGGGCACCTGGGTGGTTCAGTCAGTTAAGCATCCAACTCTTGGTTTTGGCTCAAGTCATGATCTCATGGTTCGTGAGTCTGAGCCCTGTTTTGGGCTCTGTGCTGACAGCGTGGAGTCTTCTTGGGATTCTCTCTCTCCCTCTCTCTGCCCTTACCTGCTTGTGTGCTCTCTCTGAAAATAAATACAATAAACATAATAAATAAATAAATAAATAAATAAATAAATAAATAAATATTTGACTCTGGTAATGGTTTCACAACTCTGTAAGTCAACTAAAATTACTGAGTTGTACACTTAAAACAAGTTACGTTTTAGGGTATAAAACAATACCTCGGTAAAGCTGCTTAAAAAGTTTTAGGAGTTCACCGTGGAACGTATCGTTTCTTTTAGTAAAGTGTAAAATAATTTAGAATCAGGGGCCTCACACAGTGCCTGGCATGTAATAAGTGCCTGATAAATATATGTTAATTGAATCAAAGTTGAATGCCCTCCAAAGGCTGGAGAGGCCTATGCATGAGGAGGGCGGACTCCCAAGGTAACTGGACCTGGCAGCTTACTTGGAGAGGAAGAGGAGCAAAGTGTCTGACTTTCCTCTTCCCGAAGTTTCTACATCTGCTTAGCCAACTGTGATCATCAATTATAAAATCCACATGATTATAGTGAACATATGCTGTTTTATAGCCACACAGCATCCATTACCTCTGCGTTTGGCTGCAGTATCTGAAATTTCTTCTAGGGCAACACCATTCCCTATTCTCAGTCCATTGGTTTGAGTGAGGCTGACTCCTCCTCCAATACCTGGGATAGGCGGATGGGTCAAACCCAAGCACATCATTGAATTCCACCCCCCTGACCATAGTGATTGTCTGCGATGGACAGGACCCTTGCTAGTTCTTTGAGATTCGGGCTCTGGACTGTGGTTCACATTTCAGGGATAAAAGACTCTCTTTCCTCGTGGGTTTAGACCATTGAAGACCTAGTCTTTGGAGGTCTTGGCAGGTATTTTTCATCATGGGAAGCTTGAGAATGAAGCCAGCCTAGAGGGGAGCATAGTCAAGAAGGAGAGAGAGACAGATCCTCGTGGCTTCCTTCGAGCCTCTGGATCCACCTTCCCTGGATGGTCCCCAAGCCGATGACCACCCTCTTCTCTTGGGTCAGCCTGAATTGTGCTTTCAGTCAATTACCACCAGATTCCTGAAACACAAATGCATCTTACTTCCTGGGAAAAGGAAATGACTAGGGTGATAAAGACCCCACAATGTACACGTCTTTCCATTTTTAGGTACGCATACCAAGCAGTGCACAGGGAGGAGCTAATGAGGTCAAAGCTGAAATCCTGGTTGCTTTGAAGCCAGAACTTGGGCAGTTCATCCACCAGCTCTTATTAGTGTTAATGATAATAGTTGGAACTACCATTCACGGGGTGCTTCATCTGAACCAAAGTCTATTGGAAGAACTCCTATGCACAGACTCCGGGCTGCGTGTTTACTTGCTTCATTTCACTCAGTTGTCCCACCGCACACTTGTGAGTTGGCGCTGTTATTGTTCCCATTTTACTTAGGAAGAAACTGAGGCTCCCCTGCTGGGGGTGATAATAGGCAACACTCAGTGGGTCCTTGTTAAGTAGCAGGCACAGTTTTGAACAATGTGTGTTTGAACTCATTTAATCTTAAAAAATTTTTTTTAATGTTTATTCATTTTTGAGAGAGAAAGTGCACATGCAAGCAAGGGAGGGGCAGAGAGAGGGAGAAACAGAATCCAAAGCAGGCTCCAGGCTCCGGAGCTGTCAGCACAGAGCCCGATGCGGGGCTTGAACCCACTACTGTGAGGTCATGACCTGAGCCCAAGTTGGACGCTTAACCCAACTGAACCACCCACTCATTTAATCTTACCAACAGTCTTAGGAGGCAGGTACTAGTGTTCTGCCCATTTATCAGATGAAGAACTTGAGGCCCTGATTGGTGGAATAATTGCTCGGAGATCCACAGTCTGTGAGCGCTGAGCCAGCCTACAATAGAAGTCCAAGATACAGAGAAGGATCTGACTTAAAAAATCATACTTATCAATGTTGGACTCTACTGCCATTTAAAAAAAATGAAATAATCTTAATTCTGGAATAATATTAGATTTATAGAAAATTTGCAAAAATAACAGGGTTCCTGAATGTCCCGCACCCAGTTTCCTCTAATGTTATTGTGTCACGTGACATGGCACATTTGTTAAAATACCGAAATCAACATCGATGCACTACCATCAACTAAGCTCCTCACTTTATTTGCATTTTACCAGCTTTTCTGCATTTTATTTTCCTGTTCCAGGATCACATCCAGGATACCTCCTGGCATTTAGTTCTGCTATCTTTTTAAGAATTCTTTTCATGTTGGCATCTTTGTCTGGAATTAATAAATGCAGTGTTTGCTCTCGGTCTTTTCCTAGCTGGAAGAACAAAAAAATGATTTTTGTTTTTTCAACTTTCAAGTGTCAGTGTCTTAAATACTAGGAATTAAGACCTAGAGTTTGTGCTATTATCAGACAATGCAAGCAACTATTAGCAAATGTATTATTTGGAAACTTTTCAGCCTCCTGTGTTTACTGTATTCATTTGTTTCCACTGAAGGCTCTTCAGGTTTTTTTTATTAAAAAAATTTTTTTTAATGTTTTTATTTTATTTTTGAGAGAGAGAGACACACACACAGTGATAGTGGGGGAGGGGCAGAGAGACGGAGACAGAATCTGAAGCAGGCTCCAGGCTCTGAGCTGTCAGCGCAGAACCTGACATGGGGCTTGAACTCACAGACTGCGAGATCATGACCTGAGCCGAAGTCAGATGCCCAACCAACTGAGCTACCGAGGTGCCCCAAGGCTCTTTGGTTTTAATGCAATTGTTGATGAATTTCACCAAGAGATCATTTCCTTGGCTTTGTCAGATGGGAGAAAGTGGACCTGAATGTTATCAAAATGTGCTCTTAGAGCTTGATGACTCTGAGCCAGTGTTGTTACCTGTATCGTGTCCCAGAGCCAACCCCAGGTGTAATGAGTCTATTTTCAGGAAGTAAAATCTTGGCGCTGGAATCTGCATTTTCAGTATGTTCTTCGTGTGACTGTATTCATGCAGATGTTTGAGACTCACTGGCCCAGGACCTCACATGTGCAGAAGACATTCCTCAAACAAGAGTCTCAAAGTAAAACATGACAAACACACAGCTATAACACCACTGGTGTGGTCAGTCACATTTTCCTTTATCCTGCAGACTAGTGTAATGTATGTAAACCATGCTATAGTCAGTCAACTGAAACTTAACGCTGGGCCCGTTGGGGAGAGCGGCAGAAAGAGGATTTTAGGACGAGCTGGCTGGCTGCCTGAGCATGAGGTGGGGGACCCAAATCTGCTTTCCCTGGGGTCTCTCTGAGGTTCTCTGTGCCTCACAGGGTGCCAGTATTTTGCCAATCTGGGTGTGCTGCTAGCTTTGTGTCAGCCACTACATCTGAGGCTCAGCCAACAAAGTTGTGATCTAGTTTAACATTGAACAAATGACAAGCTAGTTCAGACTTCTCAAGAGATGTTAAAACTCCATCCTTTGTGGGTGACCCAAGGAATTGTTCAAGAGCAATTATAAGTCTTATAAATAAGACTTTCAAATACGGTTCATGAAGAAGAAATAAATCCACTTGAAACAAACATTCTCTACAAAGTATAACAATTCATCATGAGTATGCATGTATATATGTATAGATCACTTATAGGTGATATATACACTGAAAAATTATTACTGGGGTGCCTGGGTGGCTCAGTCGGTTAAGCAAACGACTCTTGATTTCGGCTCAGGTCATGATCTCACAGGTTGTGAGTTTGAGCCCTGCCTCGGGCTCTGTGCTGACAGGCTGGAGCCTGCTTGGGATCGTCTCTTTCTGTAAAAACAAACAAGCAAACAAACAAACTTATTACGTTATGAAATCCTGGTGGCAATCTTCTGAGATAAGGGTACTTTATCATCAGCAGTTTTCAGGCTCAGGGAAGCAAGGTGACTTGCTGGAGCTCACCTGGCTAGTGAGGCGAGGAGGTGGATGTGGAGTCAGGTGTTCTGTGCACACAACCACTGGCATGTGTACACCCCTGGCAGAGAGGGTGTGATAACTAGTGTGTGGGCTGATGAATGCCAGCAGAGGTGAAGCATTAGAACCCAGCAATGCCTGTCCCCACGCTGGCCACACGGGACCGCATGTTTGTGCCAGCTACCAAGACGGGCAAGTAAACAGAATCTGCGGCTGGTACCTGCTAATGAATATGGTAAGGTGAAGGCTGCCGCCGAGCATCCACAACTGAAGAGGAACACAACAAGGGGAGAATGCTACAAGGAGGTTGTGAGAAAGACTCCGGTGACAACCCAAGTTCACCAGGACTTTCTCAGTCGTCCCCCAGCAGCATCGCCACCCCTCACCACTCACCCACATTTCTCAGTCAAAGCTTCACTGAAATGTGGTCTTACCGAAGGACCTGGTTTTGTTTCGCTTGCAAATAGTTACCCTCCTCCATGAAATGCAAGCAGCACTTGTTTGTATTTTAGCGAATGCCTCCTCCTTCTTTTAGGTCATAATGAGATACTGTCATACACATTAAATGAAATATCCGTGACTGTATAAACAAGACCATAATGAGTTCTGGGTTGATGTGGGGGGCGCACACTGCACTGGCAAAACAAATGCAGGTGTCTCTTGGGTTCTCTCTTACTTCAGTTGATTTACATGGGCTGCAGGCCACATTTTATCCTGATGGCCCTTCCTCTCCTAAGGTACAGGTGTCAGAGCGACTCTGACGGATGGCTCCTCTACCTGTGAGCCTGGCCCCTTTACTGTACCAAGTACAGTATTCATTTTCTCTTACGGAGCTTGTCAAAAAGCAACCAGTGATATTTTCTAATATGCTGAGCTCCGCTTTACACAGTCTCTTCTTGAGGGAATTTTTCCTTGACACATTTGAATGAATTTATGAGCAGGCAAAGTATTTTAATATCCTGATGAAAAATAAAACGGTAAACAATCTTTCATTACCACCAAAAGGATATAAAACAATAAATGGGTGGAAATAATTATCATTAGGTTTGTGAGAGATATTTGATGTCTTTTTAAAATAACCTTTTTCAAAACCTGTAATCATAATACATGTTCCTTGTAGACAGTTTAGAAAAGGCAGAAAAGTTTAAAGAAAAAAACAATTTACCAAATAGATGGCTGCATTGAAGCACGCTGCTCATGTTTCCTTTTCTTTTCTTTCTTTCTTTTTTTAATGTTTATTTATTTATGTTGAAAGAGAAAGAGAATGAGTGGGGGAGCAGAGAGAGAGAGAGAGAGAGAGAGAATCTGAAGCAGGCTCTGCGCTGTCAGTGAACTCATGAACCATGAGATCATGACCTGAGCCAAAACCAAGAGTCAGATGCTTAACCGACTGAGCCACCCAGGCACCCCAATGGTGGACATTGCCTTTAAAAAAAATTAAGTGCCCACTGTTTGAATGCTCTTCACAGTTTTGAAAACTTCAGTTGCCGCATTTTGACTTTTCCACGCGCGTGCACAGCTGGGTTGCAGAGCCATAGTGCCCACTAGCTTAATCGGATAAAGCCTTCCCTTCCTGTGCACTGAGGCTGTGCATGGAAGGTGCAGGAACGCTAGGCAGCTCTCGGAGGTGGCACATGGCAATAGCACCAGAGTCGCCACCAGGTGCTGGTGGCATTTCTGGGAACAGGAGGAGCTACTCTGCAGAGGATAGTCGCCTTCAGGGCTACTGCTGCCACCATAGGATCTCTGGCAGCGCCTGAGAATTAAGGGGAGGTAGGACAGAACAGCACGAGCAAAGCAGGTACATTTATTTAATAGTACTTGGGATACCTGCGTGGCTCAGTCAGTTGAGTGTCTGACTTCAGCTCAGGTCATGACCTTGCGGTTTGTGGGTTTGAGCCCCACATTGGGCTCTATGCTGACAGCTCAGAGCCTGGAGCCTGCGTCGGATTCTGTGTCTCCCTCTCTTTCCGCCCCTCCCCTGCTCATGCTTTGTTTCTGTTTCTCTCTCTCAAAAATAAATAAACATTAAAAAAATTAATAGAACTTTTACATGTCACAGGAGCCCTCATAAGGAAATGAAGACCCAAAGAAGCAGTTAGAGTTTGAACACTTGTACACTGAATTGGACAGAGTCATAAGTTATGAAAACGTGACAAGACACAGGGATGTGAGCTAGGGCAGTTAGTGGTAGAAAAGTAGCCAGGAAGAGAAGGGTTAGTTTAACCAGGTCTGTTTGTTCAGATTTTTCTGAAGGAGGCCAGAGTTCTCTTCTTGCACCTGCTGGGTGTTTTAAGTGCCTTTAGCTCAAAATAATCTTTCTGCCAAAGTGACATATTTTGGGATGCCACATTCTGCCACGCTTCACCACCTTTGGCGTTCCATGTTCAGAGACTGACTCACTGTGTGGCAGGATTTTGCTGTGGGTTTCACTTCCCTCCCCCTTTGCTTAAGCTTGTGCTGCTGTAACCAAATATCATAGACAGTGGGGGGCTTACCCAGCAAACATTGATTTCTCACAGTTTCGGAGGCTGGGAAAGTCCAAGATCAAGGTGCTGTGGATTTCTTGTCTGGTGAGAGCCTGCTTTCTGGTTCATAGACGAACGTCTTCTTGGTGTGCCCTCACATGGCAGAAGGGGTGAGGGAGCTCTCTGGGGTGTCTTCTTTGGGGGCACTCATTCCATTTATGAGGACTCTTCCCTCATGACCTAATCACCTCCCAAGGCCCACCTCCCAGCACCATTGCCTTGGTAATGAGGTTTCAACATAGGGATTTGGGGGGCCCTTAACAGCCAGTAGCACCCCATTAGGTTTTCTAAACCTAATGCCAGGAACTCTTTTAAAATTCCCAAAGCTTCTCAGTAGCCTCTGAACAGATTTTTTTTTTCCTACCTAAATCAGCCAGGCAATTTCTCTTGCTTGCAACCAGAAACCCTGATTGATACATTCCAGATTTTTTATATTGGCCTATAGCTGAGTTGATTGTTTTTAAAACTAGAATCTTGCAAGCATTTATTTTATCTGTTTGGTAATCCAACACCAGATCATATGCTTTGATCTTCTGTGGACCAGGTGATTCCAGTTCAATAAATGGAGTGCCCCATGGGACCTTTTAAAAAATTGAATTAAACATCCTTTAAAAAACATCCTCAAAAATCTTCCTCCACTTCTTTTAGGGCATCTGAGTTTGATCTGCTTTTGATGATTTGAAGTATCTCTTCACAGACCTGAATGTTTTTATCTGGTGGTACTTGGCTTGTGGCTGCTTGTGACTTTCCACTCTCCACTTTGTGTTATGCTGGTTTAGGGTTGTCGGATTTAGCAAGTGAAAATATAGGATACCCAGTGAAATTTGAATTTCAGATAAACAAGGAATCATTTTTAGCACACCTGTGCCCTGAATATTGCATGGGGACAAACTCAGGCTATTTTACCTGACATCTCTATGCTGACTGTAACCTCCAGCCTCAAGCCTGTTGTCACTCCTTCAGGTGGAGTGTGCCACCAAGGAGCCGTATGGGAACCACCTCCACCATCGTGCAATACATAGAACTCCTATAGTTTTGGGAACTCAATCGCCATTTTCTTCCTTTTCAACTTGATTCCATATGTTGTAATCCATGGTAGAAATGCCTTAAAGTTTCTGGGACATGGATGCTATCTCCTTTCTGTTTTCTAAGGCTGCTAATAAGGGGCTGTTTTTGAATTTCTAAAATTCCTTTGACCATTTTTTGTGTTGTTGCTGTCAGCTCGGAGCCTGACATGGGGCTCAATCCCACAAACCACGAGATCATAGCCTGACCTGAAATCAAGAGTCAGATGCTTAGCCAGCTGAGCCAACCAGGCACTCTTCCTTTGGCCATTTTTATTGCAGCATGGAGAGACTGTAGATTTGTCTTCATGGCCCTTTTTACTTGGAAATCCAAATTATTTAATACTTACATATTTTATTAAAAGCATGATATACTAGGGTGCCTGGGTGGCTCAGTTGGTTAAGTGACTGGCTCTAGGTTTCAGCTCAGGTCATGATATCACAGTTCATGAGTTCCAGCCCCAAGTCAGGCTCTGTGGTGATGGTATGGAGCCTGCTTGGGATTCTCTCTCCCTCTTTCTGCCTCTCTGCCTCACACTGTCTCTGAGTCTCTCAAAATAAATAAATAAAATTTTTTAAAAAGTTAAAAAAAATGACATACATATATAACACATATGATGCACACATACAGGTGCTGACTTTTCATTTAATCTGCAGGAATTTATATAGTGGGTGTTTCCTGCCCCCCCCCCCCCTTTATTATAAACATGGAGTCTCCCACCTTGATTTTAAACAGCACGATTATATCCGCGGTGCCTCGGTTGCAAATCTAGCTCTCAAGTCATCCAATCTACCTGATTCCTTCACCCACACGCACTCCCCTGCACTAAAGAAGCACAAACACAAACAGAACCCCAGTGACACTGTGTTTTTTCCAATCTTCCAACAGGTGCCAAAAATAAATGAGAGGAAAAGAAACCCAACCTCAATTTGGGAACGCTCAGCAATTTCCCTTGATTTACAAAATTAAGGAAAAGCCACGTTCTTTGGAAAGTTTGACACTAATTTTTGTTTTTTGACATATTCTGCCCTTCTAAGAGGAAAAAAAGATATGGCTCAAAGTAACTCTTACAGACAGATGGAGCACATTCTTTGTTTATTACAGAAAAAAAATCAGTAAACTTTTTCTTCTTCAGAAATTCATTCTTGTCATTTGAAAAAACTTAGAGGTACTAAGCAGAAATTCCCAAAGCCTACACATTATTGGGTGACTCTCTGACCCAGGGGATAACACTGACATTTCTCTCTTTCTTAGAAGAGCTGCCTGAGGGTTTTCAAGGGAGATACTAGATGGTTTGAAGAGCTATTTGTATTTGATTATTTCTGAGTACTTTGTTTGGGTGGAGAGGGAAAGAAAACAGTCAAGGGAGGATAAACCATTATTTTTGTCTTTAAAAGAAAATATATATATATATATATATATATATATATATATATATATATATATATATAAGTTCCCAGTAAAGCAAGTAAAGTGAAAAGTTTTGAAGTCTTTTAAGTATTCAAATCCAGGAAAGTTGAATTACAGTGGTTCTAGAATGAATCTGTAGGGTCTGCCATTTTTAAGACGTACTTCAAGAACATGTTAAAGGCAAGAATTAAGAGGTAAACATCGTCTGGCCCCCGCTTCCCCACGTGCTAAGGCATAGCAGAGGTGGAGGACAGCTACTGCCAGCCTCCTATTCAATATCCGTGCTCTCTGGTTTTCTTACTAATAGCATGAGTTGGTCTGGGATAGCAATATGTCCAGGAAAAAAAATTCCTTTCCCGGTTCCCTTGCAGCTAGGGGTGCACAGGTGAAAAAACTGTCAACAATGAGATCGCAGCAGAATTCCCTGGGAGTGGTGTCTTTGTTCCCAAAGGAAAATGCAAGCTCCTGAGAATGTTTCCCTTGTCCTTGGCCTTTCGCACAACCCAAAGAACCCAGGTGACAGGGGCAGCAGAATGGATGCTAGCGGACAAAGAATGTCCTTGTAGATTATTGAACTGTGACACCAGCCTCAACTGTGTTCCCTGCAACCCTCTATTTCTTTAAGCCATCTTTAGTCAGGGATTCTGGTCTCTTTATACCTCTGATCTGCTTTGAGTCCTGATTTTCCCTTCTGCCCAGCAGCCTGAGAAAGCTCCCTGCTTGTAAGGAGCTCTGGTGATTGGATGAGGTCCACGTGGACACCTCCTGTCTGCGCAGCAGAGTTCAATCACCAGAGTGACATTTTGTCCTATTCACTGCTTCTGTCCACACACATGGGTGGGAGTCATGGGAGGGTATGTCATTTTTAGATTTTGGCTTACTGCATTGGCTCAGTGCGGGGGGTGGGGGGGAGGGGAAGATGGCCAGGTAGGGGACGGTGTATTTTTAAAATGATCGATTGTATGACATATCCCCATTTCAGAGATATGAAAATGTGAAAAATATGCATTTTAATAGCAGTGAAATATATCCTTCCCAGTTTATGACCCATATCATTGATATGTTAATAACTTACAGTGAGAGAACCAAGGCTCAGAAAGTAACTTCTCTAAAGACAAAAAGCTGATCAGAATTCGGCCCCAACTACTAACGCTGAAGACTTGCACTTTGTCTTTAATACCAGATTGCCAGTCTGAAAACCAGATATTGGGCAGGATCTCTTTATACATGAGTGGGTGATGGGGCAGGGGCTGTCCTTTCTCCTAGGTCTTCTGTTTCCTACCTTCCTTGTCACTTAGTGCCTCTCTAGCTGCAACAGGGGGTTTGGTACAGAAGCCCCTCCCACACTGACATTCCTGGGGACAATAGAGCTGAGCAGAGTCTGCAGGACAATTAGAGACACAATGACAGGGCAATGAGAGCAGCCTCAGGGGTGCCTCAGGTCTGAGTCTGTGGTCAGACAGAACAAGGGATAGAAACACTTCTGAGAGCATATCCTGGTGCAACACTCCTGGAGAATAACTTAACAACACGCGGCAAAATCCTGAAAATATGCATGAGTTTTACAAGGCAATCCCTCTGTAAGAGGGAAATCTTGAAAAGAAAGAAAAAGTGATCATTGCAGGTAAAAGGAAAGATAAAGAGATGTTCATCATAGTGTTATTTATAACACTGAAAGGGCTGGAACCAATCTCTACATGCTATCACAGAGGGAAGTAAATCACGCTGCAAATATTCAAATGATGCTGTAGAATGTTTTCTATGGAAATGGGGAGATGTTTTAATACATCGTTAAACTGCAAAATCCTATTAAAGCATAGCCTATTCAGTGCAAGTCAATGTAAGTATTAGAAGGCCAATCACACAGTTAAGAGCAGAGAGAACCTGGTTGCCTGTGTTTAAACTGATTTCTGCTACTTGGGCAAAATACCTCACTGGGCAGTGGCACTTCTTGCACCTAACATCATGTAGTCAATTCCTATCTGTTAATCCACATAGGTAATCATAGCCATAGCGACATATGATAATAATAGCTGATCATCTGACTCTACTATTTGTGAGGCACTGTTCTAAACACATTATGACACACTCTTGCTTTGCTCTCTAGCCCCTGTCTCAAATTGTAATTATATATCCATTTATGTGTTTATCTGTCACCACCCTGGACCAGGAGTTTCATGTGGTAACATTTGTCTTGTTCACCATTTTAATGAACTCTGTGCTTAATATGCTTTGCATCTAATTGGCATGTTACATGGATGCATGAATGGGTGGATGGGTGGATGGATGGGTGGATGGGTGGATGGATGGGTGGATGGATGGGTGGATGGATGGCTGGTGGGGTGGATGGATGGATGGATGGATGAATAGATGGATGAATAGATGGATGGATGGATGGATGGATGAATGGATGGATGAATGGATGGATGCATGGGTGGGTGGATGGATGGTTAGGATGGATGGATGGTTGGGTGGATGGATGGTTAGGATGGATGGTTGGGATGGATGGATGGTTGGTGGATGGATGGTTGGGATGGATGGATGGTGGGATGGATGGATGGGTGGATGGATGGATGGATGGATGAGTGCATGTTACACCTCAAATATGGTTTCTTCTATGTAGAAAGGGATTTATACCCGTATGTTAATCTGTTGAGGCTGTTATGATAAAAATACCATGGATTGGGGGCTTAAACAACAAACATTGATTTCTCACAGTTCTGGAGGCTGGGGAGTTTAAGATCAAGGTGCTGGCAGATTTGGTGTCTGGTGAGAGCCCACTTCCTTGTTCATAGCCCTTCTCTCATCTTGCTGTGTCTTCACAGAAAGACTCTACCCTCATAGCCTAACCACCCCAAACCCCAGTTCCCAATACCATCATTTTGGGGGTTAGGATTTCAATTCATGGATTTGGGGGGGGACACAAACATTCGGTTTGCAACAACCCCCTTTCCATAAAAAACATGTGTATACAACAAACCCACACCCAGTGGCATTATATTTTTGTGTGTATGTCCATGCACAGTTGCCATTGTCAGTAATTGGTGATCTATTTGATACCAGCGATATTCTGTTACTTAGCTCTGCTCCCTCTGCCCTCTTAGCACAGTCTCTTACGGTAGTAAGCGCTCAGCATATGTTGGCTGTATTGGGACAGGAATCCACTAGTTGACAGGGATAGCTAATTTTTTTTTCAATATATGAAATTTATTGTCAAATTGGTTTCCATACAACACCCAGTGCTCATCCCAAAAGTTGCCCTCCTCAATACCCATCACCCACCCTCCTCTCCTTTCTACCCCCATCAACCCTCAGTTTGTTCTCAGTTTTTAAGAGTCTCTTATGCTTTGGCTCTCTCTACTCTAACCTCTTTTTTTTTTTTCCCTTCCCCTCCCCCATGGTCTTCTGTTAAGTTTCTCAGGATCCACATAAGAGTGAAAACATATGGTATCTTTCTCTGTATGGCTTATTTCACTTAGCATAACACTCTCCAGTTCCATCCATGTTGCTACAAAGGGCCATATTTCAATCTTTCTCATTGCCACGTAGTATTCCATTGTGTATATAAACCACAATTTCTTTATCCATTCATCAGTTGATGGACATTTAGGCTCTTTCCATAATGTGGCTATTGTTGAGAGTGCTGCTATAAACATTGGGGTACAAGTGCCCCTATGCATCAGTACTCCTGTAAGGGATAGCTAATTTGATAAACTAAGTGCTGTTAATGAGTGAAAAGAGCTTACTGTGTCATTTTTCCTGGTTAACATTTTTGCATATATATCAGAGTCTTCTGTCATTAGAAAAATCTCAGGGGATTTGAATGATGGGAATCTGGGGTACTGGGATAGATTACACAATATTTGAGACAGGCACCTTTGGTAGCCCTTACCTCATATCATGTAGGAAATGTTTGTCTAGGCATGAAACTTGGCCTTAATATGCAAGTGAGAAATAATGAAAGCCACTGTTTGCTGAGCGTTTACTGTGTACCAGGCACTGTGCTAAATAAGCATTTCATATGCACTAGCTTCCTTTGATTAATCCTTACAGTACCCCCCAAAAGCAGCATGATTATCCCCTTTTTTTTTACTGAGGAAGGAATGAAGGCAGAGAAAATAGGTAAATCCACCAAGGTCACACTCAGCCAATAAGAAACACAGTTGGTATTTGAATCCAGTCTGGCTAATTCGACATCCTCTTAAGTGGTCCCTGTACTTACTGCCTCCCAACAGATTGTAGGGCTGCTCTGCTGTGTTCTCTGGTTATGCAATTGAATGGCAATACTGCACAGTTTGGGGAGGGAGGATGATAATCCGAGGATGTGATAAAGGCTGACAGAGCTGGTTGCATGCAAGTTGAGTGTTAATGCCTAACCAATGGGGGACTTACTGGCAAAACGCCAATGGAAAGAGGAAGCGGAGCCAGCTGGGGACCCAAGTGGAACATCACCAACACAGAGTGAAGGCAGGATGGGACAGTGTTAGAATATTTGTGCTGATGGAAGAAATGGAAGGGATTTTTTTTTTCTTTTCTTTTCTGGATGGGGTGAAAGTAAAGGCAGGGACCCTATCGTCTCTCTCTGTAGCCTGGCCTCCTATTTAGATGGCAGGAGTCATTTAAAGGTTATATTTTTTTTCTATCTTAATCTTATTTTCAGGTTTCTAAAATGCTTTTAAAAATAGAAGAGTAGGGCATTTCTTCTCCCGTTCTTGAAAGTAAATAATTGAAAGCATTAGGCAATGTTTGTCCTTGGCATTCAAAGACGTGTGTGAGAGGTGAGTCTGGAAGTAAAGAATTTGTCTTAAACACTGAATATTTAGATGTTCTTTAATTCTCCAAAGTGACGGATTTGTTTTAGTGACAGAGTATTACACCGCAATTCTCCCTTTGGCTTGCTGTTATTGTTGCATTCATAAGTTAATCTATGATTTTGAGTGATTTGAAAATACGCTGAAATACCAGCTAGCCACACAGGGAAGGAGTGATGATTTGGGGCATATGTTGACAAATGTTTGCCCAAGGCAACGCCATTCTTGAAAGGAAGTTACACTTTAATTAAAAGCTATGGCTTTTCTATCTCAACATTTGATTGTTTGTCTTTAATGAAAGTGTAGATAAAGGAGTTTGTTAATTATATATCTGTCTCCCAATGTGGTCTTTTTCCATTTGCTTTTGTTATCATGGCTTTTTCCAATTTCACTTAGCTAAGGAGAATATGTCAAATATTCCAAGTTATGGCAGCAAACCTTTAATAATTACTAAAAACACTTTACTAATTAATGCAACTATCTGACCTCAAAGTTGAAGTGTTTTGAGGTTATATGGATTGGCCAGCCCCCTAGTGCTATCATTTGGACTTCAGAGAAGTAGGAGAAATAGTTTTTTAGCTCAAAAGTGGTTCAGTTGTAGTGGAGTATTAAATGTTTGACAAAATAAGACACAAAATAACATAATGTCACATATAATAAACATGGGCATTTCAGATTCTTTTGGAAAAACTCATAGGACTTAAGAAATGAATATCTGTGTTATGTAATACACAAGAGAAGATTTAAATTAACATATGGGAAAATACCAAAAATGAAAAATATGGAAAATGTCTTAATACAAATCATCTGTAATGTCATGTCTCAACTACAACTACTATTAAATATTTAGTGTACTTTTTTAATACATATTTTTGTGTCTAGATACACATATATTTATATGTAATCATATATATTAACAGAGATCATAAAATATATGCATTCATATAAATATATTTACATATTCAGTTTAGCTTATGCTAGTACTTTTCCGTTTTGTTTTTTTTAATTTTCTAACCTTTTAATGAGTAATTCTGTCAGTGACAAGTCTCTGGTGGCAAGCAACAGAAACCTACTTTGACGCATGTAACTCAAATGGAATTGGTTTGAAGGGTCATTGAATGCTCAAAGGGTTGAGGAACTAGATTTAGGAAGGACAGGATCTTACAAAGTTCCAGAAGGTGTTGGAACTTGAGTCTTTTATGTCACTGATGAGAAAAATTCCAGGGAAAGTGTGCTCCACGGGCTAGACTTATTTTTAAAATTGTTTTATTATTTGTTTTTACTTAAAAAATTATTTACTTAGAGGGAGAAAGAGAGAGAGCACAAGCAGGGGGAGGGAGGGAGGGAGAGAGGGAGGGAGGGAGAGAGAGAGAGAGAGAGAGAGAGAGAGAATTCCAAGCAAACTCTGTGCTGTCAGCACGGAGCCTGACACAGGTCTCAAACTCACAAATTGTGAGATCATGACCTGAGCTGAAATCAAGAGTCAGATGCTTAACCAACTGAGCCACCCAAGTGTCTGCTACGCCGACTGGCTAGATTTAGGTGATGAGTCTTTCCACAGCTGGAAGAGGGAAGGTTTGGGAGACATTGATCAATAGCCCAAAGAGACAGTATCCAAAAGAAAAATGATAGTCTCCTTTAAAGGAATCCGAGAGTTGTTTCTGAAAGAAGATGGGATGCATACGGTGTCCAAACACAACATATGTTTACCACTATGATTTTGTAACCTTTTTTTTTTTTTTTTGGACATTCCGATATCTTTAGTGAGATTTTGAATTTCTTTAGGGTAGTGATTCTCAGCCTGAAGTGGTTTTATGCTCCAGGGAACATTTGGCAATGTAGGAAGACATTTTTGGTTGTCAAACTGGGGGGATTGCTACTGGCATCCAGTGAGTGGAGACCAAGCATGCTGCTAAGCACCCTACCATGCTGTTCCCCACAGCAAAGAATTATCTGGTCTTAAAAGGTCAACAGACTTGACATTGAGAGACCTTAGTCTAAGTCAGAGTTTGCATGTCTTTTTTCTTCTTCAATCCCTGTATGTCCAATGAGAGAATTAGACATAGTAGGGCCTTGGCCCAGAGCGGAGTTTATAGACCCCTTTCTGCCACTGTACCATTCCCATCTTTTCTTCCATGGAGGAGAAACTTTATGACCTATCATTGTGTATCTAATCCAGAATTCTTTTTTTTAAACTTTATTTTGAGAAAGAGAGAGAGAGGGAGAGAGAGAGAATGAGCAGGGTGAGCGGCAGAGAGAGGGAGAGAGAGAATCCTAAGCCTGCTCCACACTGTCAACATGGAGCCCGATGCAGGGTTTCAACCCATGAACCATGAGATCATGACCTGAGCTGAAACCAAGAGTTGAGCGTTCGACCGACTCAGCCACCCAGGTGCCCCATAATCCAGAATTCTTAACTCAAAAGGAAATTGCATTCATCAGAAAAGGGAGAGACCAACACTGACCAGAGTCATCCAAAGTTTTTCTGAATATCATGGGTATAAGCTAGCTCCTGAATAATCAGAGTTCAGAGTGGAGAGCAAAGGGGTAGGGAAGGAATGCAATTCCCCTTGTGTAGGATAGACTGGGACTAAAGACGTGGCAGAGGGCATGGCTGTAGAATGAATCAGGGTGGTGTGGCCAAGGTAATATATTGGGGGAGCCTTGAAAGGAAGCTCTGTCTAAGTAAGACAGAGGATGAAATTCTAGTGACATCAGGAGACAGACGGTGGCTAAGTGAGTACAACTGTGTGGGGTTTGACAATGAGTGGTGACAACTCAGGGACAGCACGCCCTGTCTGCACCCGAATCAACTCTCAGCAGCTGTTTTGTTGTAGGAATATGAGCTCAGGGCTTCTAGATCTTTTGAGTTTTCAAGGGAAGCTAGAAATCTGGATTTCATTTCACATAAACCTGGAATTTGTAAAAGTAGGCCTAGGGGCCAGTAGGTCTCAACTATGAGCACACATCAGGGTCAACTATAGGGCTTGTTAAAGCACAGAATTCCACGTCACATCCTCAGAGCTTCTGACTCAGTAGGTCTGGGATGGGGCCTGAGAACTTTTATTTCTAGCGAATTTCCGAGGTGATGCTGATGCCACCAGTTTAGAGACAGCATATGAGAGTCACTGAGTTAGATCAAAACAAAACAAACCTAAAAATAAGCAAAGATGGTGACTGAAATAATTCAGAAGCTGCTTTGGAAGTCAGAAGTTGCTATTTTCTTAAAGTTTTTTTTTTAAGTGTATTTATTTTTTATTAAAAAAAATTTTTTTTTCAACGTTTATTTATTTTTGGGACAGAGAGAGACAGAGCATGAACGGGGGAGGGGCAGAGAGAGAGGGAGACACAGAATCGGAAACAGGCTCCAGGCTCTGAGCCATCAGCCCAGAGCCCGACGCGGGGCTCGAACTCACGGACTGCGAGATCGTGACCTGGCTGAAGTCGGACGCTTAACCGACTGCGCCACCCAGGCGCCCCAAGTGTATTTATTTTTTAGAGAGAGAGAGAGAGAGAGGCAGAGAGAGAGGGAGAGAGAATCCCAAGGAGGGTCCGTCGGGGGACTCGATCCCATGAACCATGAGATCATGACCTGAGCTGAAACCAAGAGTGGGACACTTAACCAACTGAGCCACCCAGGTGCCTCAGAAGTAGCTATTTTTAATTGTAATTTTAACTCATGATTTTAATCCCCCTGCCCAAGACACATAGGTCATCTGGTTCAGATGAAGACGAAGAAGGAGATTATTGGAGTTGTCCAAGATCCCAGAGCTCCTTTGCGGCCAAACTCAGAATAGTTCCCTCTTTCTACTATACATCATGCTGCCTCCGCTCGATAGGCAACAGGGAGCCATTCTAGGGCATTTTGCAGAAAGCATCCTAGGAGGAGAGTGGCGTAAGAACCCAGCAGATGTTTCCGGAGTGAATGTAGCAGTGTGGATGCTTTCTGCTATAGCTGAGCTTTCCAGGGAAACGGTATCAGCACCCTGCCTCTGAGATGCAGTTTTCCCCTTATAGGCAAAAATGGCATCCTTGGGCTTCTGGACACGCACTCGGCTCCCCTCTCGTAAACACCAAGAAGACAGCAGAGGTTGAATGTCCTGCCTTTGAACAGGGCTTGCAGCTGGGAACAGGGGACCTTGGAGAGCTTGACTCCAAAGTAGAAATTCACCTCTCGCCAAGGTGAGTATTGAAGGAAAAAACAAAACGAGGATTTGTCTTTGAGAGGCACCCTTTAATAAGGCAGACCATCTGGTTCCCTGATCTAAAAGATCTCTCCTCAGGGCTCTTGGGAGAGTGTGTCTCTCACTTGCTTTGCTTTGGCTTCCCGTGGTTTGGGAGCTGCCCAGCAGAGAATTATCCAACACCACCTTCCTCACTCCCTCACACTCGTGACAGCACTTGTCTGCTCTGAATTAATACCGAGGGCAGAATCCTCATTGCAACAAGGCCAGCAGCAAATTCACGGTTGCCTGCCTCAGTGTGTTGCTGCCCGAAAAGTCATTGTCCATCTGATGAGAAATTCTCCCCCTTCTTTCCTCTTTCCCTCCCTCCCTTCCTCCCTTCTTTCCTATAGACACTCAGCAAACTTTCCTGAGCAATGGGTGCTGCGGCAGGAAAGAGGGACGCGGAAGGCAGACCCCGTGACCTCAAAGAGCTCTTGGTCTGTTAAAGGACTTTCAACTTGATCCTGAATACTTAAAATGCAAAGCCGAAGTGCTACTATAAGCAGAACCCAGTGTCTTTTATATCATATGGCCTTCATATTGTAGAGAGTATTTTATTGCTGTTATTGTTGTTGTTGTTATTTCAGCCTATAGCTGTTGAGCTCTAGTCTATCGAGTGCTTGAGATGCTGAAGTGAACAGAACCCAAACGGTCCCTGTTGGGAGGGGGGGGGGTAGAAAACACACAAGTAAGTGAACAAGTGAGCAGGGCTTGCAGATCTGGAGAAGTGGGGTAAGAGAAGAGATTCCTACAGGGAGGGTGGCTGGGCACCTTGGATATGGTGAGCATGGGAGGCTTCTCCGAGGAACTGATAGGTGGGCTGGGACCTGAAGGCCAGGCATTCCGGGACCTTGCTATCCAGGCAGCAGAAATAGGAAATGCACAAATCCCCAGGGCAGACATGCTGGCAGTTTGAAGGAGCTGAGAGAAACCCCATAAGGATGGAACATCATGAACTTGAGGTAATAGTGGATGATGAAAGGGGAGGTTGACAAAAGCAGAGACCAGATCAGTGGGTCTTATATACCTTGGGAAAGGCCCTGGATTTTATTCTTAGTGTAAAGGGGAAGAGCCATTGGAGAATTTTGAACCACAGAGGTGACTCTAGCCAGCTCTATTAGTAAGGTTCAGGTGTCCTGGGAACTTGCACATACCATTTCGGCCAACATAACCTGTATATGTGTTCAATTATGCCAGTTGAATTGGCTATGTCCTTTTCTATAAACAGAATATGACCACTGATTCCTTCTTGAGGTCAAACCTACTGTGATTTCATTCTTCCTAAAAACGTTATGGAATGTTTAGCCCAGAAAAAAAAAATTTTTTTGAGGGGGAGATAGTAGGTTTTTTGGGAAGTAGATTTGGGCCATTGTCAGGTTTATTTAAAGGTTGGCTTTTAGACTATGTGACTTCTCTGGGAATCAGATGCTCATGATAATATTCCAATGAAAAAAGACAAATTAGCATTGCCGTGATGTATCCATCTTGCCGATCAACAGAGGATCATGCCTTCCTTACCCCCAGTTCTCCTGGCTTCTATAGGTATGCCCTGTGCTCCTTCTGCAATATCGTTAGAACAAAGTCCTAAAAACTCCCCTTTCCTGGCTCCATCATTTACTTGTTTGGTATTGGGTGTCCGTGGGCATAGCATCCCTTATCCTGACGCTGTTTCACTACTTGGTTTGAATTGCTTGGCTTTGCAGATGAGGAAAGGATTGGAGCATGAAGACAAGGTCTAGGGAAAAAACAAGTTACGTCTTGTCTTGTCATATTCCCATAGCAAGCAGGAAAATAAGCTAGTCAAAACCTTCCCAATAAATGTTCAAGGTATTTCCCCTTTGTGGCCAACTGCTCTATTGGTTTCTTTTATTTTTGCACCACTAGCAAAAAAAAAAAAAGAGAGAGAGAGCTTGTTGATTTCATTTTATGATTTTATGGGCCAATATTTGCAAGGCGTATCTTCATGACCTTGAGAGATCGTTTGCACATGCCTACCCAGTGGAGGCAGGAGTCTGGTTTGTTTCCCAACGCGCCCTGAGGGGTTTTTGCTGTCTAAATTCCAAATCTTGCCCAACTGTGAGCTCCAACTTAAATCCTTATGCAAAATGATTGCTGAATGAAAATGGCATGTGCACCAATTCCTTTCTAAATGCAAGCAAAACACAGGCTATAGAATTATGAAGTAAGCGTTGATTAAGAAGTGACAGGAGAGATTTGCGATAATGAAGCAAGGAACCACAGTTGTTTGGAGACCGGCCAGGTTCTTGCAATTAATTTTGCTCAGAAGTCAGCAGGATGCCCTGCTGTGGCTTGCAGACTGAGTGGGCATTTTGCTTCCCAGATTGGCTGGGACTTGGTTTGGTGTTTGAATTTAGGAGTTTTCCCCCACCTGCTTTGCTCAACCTTTCTAAAGCAACGGGAGTTTCGTATGGAAAGAGTGTAGGCAGGGTCACTTTTCTTCCTGTCTATGGGGTGAAACCAGAAGGAGAGAACGTATCAATAGAACAAGTGGCCTCATTTGGAGGCCTCATATGTCATCGTGACTCAGGGGTAAAGTGTGAACGTGTGTTGTTCTCCAAAGCCTCGCATGTTAGAATGTGAAGGGTGTAGTTTTCAAATGCATGGAGAAGCTCACAGGATGCATTAAACACATCAGTATGCATATGACATACCAGCTCAGGGCTGGCCTGGGCTGAGCATGTAATTAAATTCCAGAACTGTTTAGATGAACTATTTGGCCATCATTACACACAAAAATAATAAGAGGAGTTTGTGCTACAATCTCTGGGTGAGTTTGTTAGGGAACAGAGTACTTACACAATATCAGTGTATCTCCCCACAGCTTACTTTGACAAAGGGGAAAAAGAAAGATACCTTTGAAGCCAAGGAGTCTCCAAGAAATTACCCACCATGAGAGCAAAGTTAATATCATCAGTAGGATATCTTGAGAAAGACATACCGTCGCTTATGTAGCATGAATAGCTTGAGTATTCAAGCGTGAGTAGCTTGAATCTAATCATGAGGACATAATCAGACAGACCGAAATAGAGGGGTATTCTACAAAACAGTGGTCCTGTGCCCTTCGGAAACTGTCAACACCAGGAAAGTCTGTTCCAAATTGAGAACCCTAAAAGAGACAAGACAGTTTAATGCAGTGCATGACCCTGGCTTAGATCCTGGGTCAGAAAAAAAAAAATGGTCAGAGTATGTTATTGGGACAACGGATGACATCTGAATACAGAATATCTACTAGATATTAGGTAATATATCAATATTAATTTCCTTAATTCAGTTACTGAATTGGGGTTATGTCAAATAATATCCTTATTCTCAGGAGACACACACTGATGTATTTAGGATGAACAAACTGTTCAGCAAAATAATAATAGTATGCGTCACTATCACGTGTGCATATTATACATGTGTGCACACACATACACAGAGAAAATGGCACAACAGTAGCGATTTAGGTGAGCAGCATCTGGAATTCACTTAGAAGATGGAGTACTCATTCTGCAATTTTCTGTGGGTTTGCATTTTTTTCAAAACGAAAAGTTAGAAAAGAAGCAACAAAAGAGGGGAATGGGGTTTGGAGACAACTGAGGCCCATCCGTAGACTCCTATGGCCTAACCAACCAACCAACCAATGCAGGGCTTTTTTTTTTTTTCTTTTTATGATAGCCAAAGCTCATCTCTCCATCATCCTAAACTGGTCTTTGATTTGTGAGAGGAATATTCTTCCTGCTTCCACCCTTCCAAAAAGAAAAAAAAAAATAAATAAAAAGACTCAGGAAATATACGAAGAAGCGCAAAATTACTGTCTCCAAAAATCTTAAAATTACCATTCTTGATTTGATGGTGGTTTCGCTGGAGCGTTGGGTTGGAGACTGAAGAGGAAACAGTTGTGGAAGAGATCATCTGCAAGCATTGTTCTGAGCTAGGGATTTTGGAAAGTCTGAGAAGGAAGGAGAAGAAATTCATTAGTTAAATGTTATTAAAGGTAGTTCTTCTTTAGCCATTGTATTTCTCATTTTTGTTTATGTTGTTTTGAAGATTTCCGTTTCCATAAGGCCATTTAACAAAATGTTTCAGCACCATCATTATGCTCAAAGGAGCTACTCCAATATCTCTACTTAATGGCCTCTCATTTATTTTTTTAATTTTTTTTTAATGGCCTCTCATTTATAAATGAGTGCCTAGTAACCACTAGACTGTACCCTACAACTGGACTTCTAATAACTGGAATTTGATTCTTTAGAAGTAGAGGGTAGACTTTAGCTCTGGAGTGAGGCAAGATTTGGGGGAGTGAATCACATAAACTCTCATGAGGCAGCTTAGGGGCCTTCTCAAAACATGGCCCTTGAACCTGTTCTAGTGGCCCTAACCAGTTCCTACCTATCCACAAGTAAAGGATAGAAACTCAGAATGTTTAGAAACTTCTACAGTGATTTGTTAAAACGTATTTTTTGATTAAAAAATTGGAGCCTTGTATTTTGTGCTTTTTTCTTTCTGGTTTTTTTTTTTTTATTTAGGGGCGCCTGGGTGGCTCAATCAGTTAAGCATCTGACTCTTGGTTTCGGCTCAGGTCATGATCTCTGAGTTTTGTGAGTTCGAGCCCTGCCATCGGGCTCTGCGCTGACAGTGCGGAGCCTGCTTGGGATCCTCTCTCTTTCCCTCTCTCTGCCCTTCCCTGACTTGTGCTGTCTCTGTCTCTCTCATAATAAATAAATAAACTTAAAAAAAAGCTTTTATTTAAATTTTAGTTAGTTAACATACAGTGTAATTAGCTTCAGGTATACAATATAGTGATCAACACTTCCATAGATCGCCTGGTGCTCATCACAAGTGCACTCTTTCACCCCCCTCCCCTATTTCTGTCATCCCCTACCCACCTCCCCTCTGGTAACCACCAGTGTGTTCTCTATCATTAAGAGTTTGGGGGCACCTGGGTGGCTCAGTAGGTTGAGCAACTAACTCTTAATTTCTGTTCATGTCATGATCTCATGGTTCGTGGGATCAAGCCCCACATTGGGCTCCACTCTGGGGGAGTGGACCCTACTTGGGACAGTCTCTCTCTGCCCCTTCCCCTCCCCCTACCCCATCTCTCTCAAAATAAATAAATAAACTTTAAAAAAGAGTCCGTTTCTTGGTTTCTCTCTCAATCTCTCTCTCTCTCTCTCTCTCTCTCTCTCTGCTTTAGAACCTACTAGAGTCTATTGATACGGTGGTTAGGAAACCACTGCTCTACTCTGCAGCTGTGGGTGATGAGAGTCTGTCCCCACTCCCCATTGAAAGAACAGGGACATTTAAGACTCTAGTAATTGTGTGAGTATTTCTGCAGCAGAAGCCTCTCCCCTGGTCCCCTGCCTCTTGTCCCCACCTGCTTGTTTATCTTCTTCACAGCACACAAACACAAAGATGTTCCAGAAATCTGACTGCCACCCTCTCCTGCAGAGAGCACACCCTTGACTCCCAGGGCACTGAGGATGAATCCCAAAGTCTTCAGCTAGGCCCACAAGGTGTCAGGTCCTCTCATCCCTGGCCATCCCTTTTCCCGGCCTGCTCTCTCCTCTCCCAGCGCTCTGCCTTACTGAAACATTCACGAGTCTCAGTTTTTCTCCAAATCTCAGCTCACACGTCTGCTCGTTTAGTGAGACACTTTCCTACCCTGCATGTGTCCACTGGATTGTAAGACCTAGAAGACCAAGGCCCGAAGCTGAGTCACCACCACATCTCCAGCATTGTTTAGCAGGGGACTGAGTGTGGGGCAGGTGCTCAGGGAATCTTGAATGCGTGACTGGCTGGATAAACAGAAGCATAGATGGAGGATGGATGGATAGACCAATGCTCTATTTTCAGGGTGTCTCTAATGTGTGCATCTTCACACAGTAACTCCCCAGAATTGTAGCCTAAAGCTCATTGAAAATCTCTTTCCTTTCCTTTTGTCTCCCCCGCACCCCATCCCCTACCCTGCTTTTTCATTATTACCTAATACTTTATTTTTACTATATTATACAAATAGGTATTGGTTTGTGATGAATTGAGGTTGGGAGGGAATCTCTCTCTTTACCATAGACCATTTGGGGAGCACTTGGGGAATGCAAAGCTTGGCCCATGTTCAGTGGCTTGAAAATTCTATCTCTGTCTCTCAATTCTGCTTGTTTTTGAAAATACCCCATTGTGTTCTCTCATCCCTGTAGACTTGCCATCTTAACTTCTCAGTCCCCAAAGCAGAATGCAGCTTCTGACCTATCCCCATATTGTATCACAGCCCTGCTTCCCACAGCTGAGTGACCTTGAGGCAAGAGGACTTAACACCTTGGATTTCACTTTTCTCTGCAATATGGCCATAATCCTAATGCCTAATTCAGAGAATTGTTTCAAGGATCAGGGGAGAGAATGCGTATCTACGATTTAGCCGCAAAGTGTGCTCTACATTATTGGCTGACATTTCCATTCAGAACCTAGTGTAACTTCTTTTTCAAATGGTCTACACATAAGAATAAATCAATTAACATGACTGTTATCAAATACTTATTTCTGGTAGGCCTGCAGCCATCTCCCCTCCACTGCCTTGTACAGCCTCCCAGGTTGTCCACTGCCCAACTCCAAAGGGCATTGTTCACATAGATGATGATATACACAGTCAAGGTGGAGGTGACACATAGGATTTCAGTCCTCATTCTCTGTTAATCAATTAATAATACCAATCTTTAAATAAAGGGAAAAACATGTGGTGGGATCAGAAGCAAATACTTCAATGTTTTTTACACTCATTTTCCTTATCATTATTAAAAGAGAAGATGAAATTATGAATACAGAAGTAAGTGGTTTAAACACTTTCATATTATTTCAAATATTAGGTGTCATCATTATGATACTTAATTAAGAGCAGTTATCCAACTGAAGTGGTTTAATAGATTCCAGAATCTAATTTTAAGTCACGTTGCAAACAGAAGGCACTTACTGAATGATTTGGATGGTAAAATGTTAGGAGAATGGGTAAGTGGTTCCTTGATCCATGTTTCTCTTTCATATTTCTCCCTTGGACTTCTAGGCTAATCTATTAGAGCTATCAAAGACAAAAATTCATTGGGACAAAACTAGATGGGAAAGGGGTGAAATGATAACATGCCAGGGAAAGTCAGTATCTGCTTATTTAGTGGATAACAGGGAGTACCATTAATCTCCTGTGCATGACCATGAAATGGGATAAATAACCAAATGACAGTTTTATGAAGTTAAGCCTGAATCACATTCATTCTGTATCTTCTAGACATGCACTAGATGTTTTGCAGTCAAATTACTGTTTTAGTCCACTTCAGGGGTGATGATTAGCATATTTATTGGCTAATGATGAGCTATCAAATTATCAACCACTGGTCACAAACATGTTACTTGCCGAGTCCGTGGTGAATAGCCCACAGCCAAACAGATGGCTCTTGGCTCTGTAGTGCCAAAAGGCTTGTTGGAAGGCTCTGACTTTACCCCTGACCCAGCGCAGCTGGAAATAAGGATTTAAGGAGAAAAAACAGCCTTAGAACACAAAAATCAATTTGCATAAACAAGATGCACTTCTCTTTTGGGAGGATTGGGGAAAAAGCAAAATCACTGGAAGTAGGGGGGAGAGAGAGGAAGAGAGAGAAAGAGAGAGAGGTTGGGGGGGGAAGAGAGAGAGGAAGGGAGACAGAGGTAGACAGAGTATTCAGTTTCATATTGGAGCTTTTCTTTAAGATGACTGTTTGAAATAATGATAAAGGGACTTCGGTTGTGCAAAACCATGTGAACTGAGAAAGAAACAGGACAAGCTGAAGGAAGTAGGGATGTTTCACCTGGCTTTAGCAAAGACTATGAGGAGTCATGGCAGCCGAGTTCTAACGTCTTGCGGTGTGGCCCGGGAGAAGGCAGTCAGCCAGATTCCATACAGTGTCAGAAAGACTCCAGGACCACTGGGTAAAAACTGCACATGGGCAGATTTGAACAGTTGAGGAATCCCCACCCCCCCCCTTCTTTCTCTTTCTGTCAGAATTATCTGAAATGAAATTAGATTGCTTTGCAGAAATAAGGGGATGCTTGCAGACGGAGATGCATTTAAGCCAAGAGTAGATGGCCCGTAACGAACACGTTAATACCGACCTGCAATGTTGTGATTCTGAGACATCAGACGCTGCTTATAGATGCTCTTGTCCTCATGAAATAGTTTATCGTTGGTAAACCTCTGATATTTTCTCAACTGTATTTCAAAACCTTAGACCAAACTTAGAGTCAACCATTTCCCCACCAGACTTTATAATTTATGTAAGCGATTACAATTAAAACTTGTACCACAGTTTATATTGTATTACAATTTAAAAACTTAAAAAAGTTGTCCTCTTGCTTATACTAGGAACGATTTGTGCTAATTTTTCAGTTTTCATGAAATACAGACTGTTAACTTCTAGTGCCAGACAAGAGCAACACTTAGGTCTTCTGTTAATCTGCTATATATTTATTTGCTGCTGCAACATATAAATATATTTGGGGGGGGGTCCAAATAGACCTCCGGGCAGAGAACTTTCTTTATATGAACCTATTTACTGAGAAATGAGTGTCTCAATACTAGTGGCCCAGAAGGTAAAATGTAAGATGAAGTTACCTGGATAATTTGATAATTCATCAAATTAATGCACTGTGTGTCCAATTCCAAATATATTTAATAATACAGCAGTAGAGCACAGTTATATAAATATCTACAGATCAATATGTGAGAAAAATCACATTTTAATGCAAAATGTTTACCTTTTTTAAAAAAGCTTTTTGTGTCCCTAATTTTAATAGCTGAATTTTGTGTGTGTTTGTTTTCTCAGTGCTCTGGAGTCTTTGAGGGACCCTTGGCTCCTCTGTTATTTTTGATGAAAAGTATTGTTCGGCCACTGGTTATAACCTTCCAACTGAAAACAGGTCACCCTGTAATTTAAAGGAAACAAACAAAAAGTTAATACAATACAGTGCCGGAGGAAAATGTTTCAGACCTTAATGGCCATCAGTTGATGGGCCTGGTGGCTGTTTTCTGAAGTGGTACCCAGGGTCTGAGCTAGGACTGCAGGGATCATTCTAGAACTCTAATCTAATAAAAAGATCAGGAGGATGAGGGGTGGGCTGGCGAGGAAACAGCGGGGGCAGGTCTTGGGATTTAAAACTTTGGTACCTTTTCCCTTTTAAGTAGGAAATACTAAAGCACGAGAATACTAGATCTCCCACAGTCCAGATAGGAAATTTACCTTAAGATGCATTTTCAACCTCTGACATTTCCTAAACTGTCCAAATTCTCAGCATTTAAACTCTGAATATTAAACTGTAGCATTATTGATTTGATCTGATTTGTGGATTTACTCAGAAAGGAGCAGGCTCTCTCTTGAGCTCAGAATGACTTTCAGACCTGAGAACCCACGTCTGCCTGCCCACATGGGGGGCAGGAGTTAGCACGGGGCAGGTTGCTTCTTTCCTCTTTTCCTTTTTCCTTTCTCTTGGGGGAATATTATGGGCTTGTTTTCTGAGTAATTTTAAAAGTTCAGTGAATAGGGACGCCTAGGTGGTCCAGTTGGTTGAGTATCTGACATCAGCTGGGGCCATGACCTCACGGTTTGTGAGTTGGAGCCCTGCATTGGGCTCTGGGCTGACAGTGCAGAGCTCGCTTCAGATCCTCTGTCTCCCTTTCTCTCTGCCCTTCCTTGACTCTCTCACACTCTCAAAAATAATAAATAAACATTAAAAAAAAACTTTAAAAAAGTTCAGCGAGTAATATATATAACAGCTGTATTTTGTGTGTAACTGTTGTGTATTGTGACATAATACTATGCAGTTATTTTGTGATATTTATCAATATTGAGATATATTGATTTATGTTATTCATTTTAATAGCTTCACAAGGTTCCATTATGTCAGTATACCATGATTTATGTATCTCAATCACTACAGATCGGCATGTAGGTTGTTTCTGGCTTTTGACTCTTATAAGAAATAGTTCTTCAATAAGACTTCCCATCTAGCATACATATTTAAGAAAGGAATTGTGGTGCCCAAGCATATGTGCATGTAAATCGTCTTGTAAATGTCCCAGTGTTAGTTGTTTGGAAGTGACATGCTTACATGTACCTAGGACTTACTTTCTCTATCTGTAACAGGAGATAGATGAGTTTGAAATCACTGAATTTCTCTCCAGATGTCATGTTCTATAACAGACTGTCTCACTTAGGATCAATGCCCTCCCCGCCCTTTCCTCCTCTCCCTTCCCTTCCTCTCTTTCCTTTCCCTCCTATTTTCTTCTTGTCTACATTCCAATCCATAGCCATGACTTCGGTTGCCAAGTACATGCTGAAGACAACCAAAATTCAAGAAAAGATAGTATTTGAATGAGAAGGTGGTCAACTCTGGATTGCAAGCAATAGAGAACAGAGGCAGCCGCGTCTTCCTTAGTTGACTAGCACTGCCTCTGTCGCATAGTCGATGGTCAATAGCGTGGTTGAAATAAATGAACCTTAGCCAAAGACAGAATTGAAAGATATATTGCAAGATTCTATAACTTTCTCATCTTGGAAAAAAGAACCATCAAACGTGACTATTAGGTCAAGATATACAAGGTACAGTGATCTTGCTTTTTTTTTTTTTCTCTTCAGGTCCCCTCTTTACCAGATGTTTCTCTGTAATGTTTTAAACCAAACTGCTTAGTAGAAAATACCCCAAGTTTTTGTTGTCTGCTGAAATTGGATTGTTTAGTCATTTTGTTATTTTTTTTTTTATGAATAGATATTTTTTCCCTCAACTTTGAAGAAGACGGGAAATGACCGGAATTTAAGCTTGAGTGGACTTGACCTATGTCACACCCGAAATACAACAATCGGTATCCCAAAGCTCTAGAATAAATAGGTTGTGTCTGGCTTCACTCTACAGCACACTTGAAAGCTTGAACATGCAGTTGACCAGAGATTGGTGGGTTGGTTCATTCCTGTTCCTGGGACAGCAAAACACTCAAAAAGTTTGTAGTGGTATTGGCTTACAAGAAACTTATTTTTAAGTTCTACAAACAAGAATAATTTTTATTTTGTCATTGTTTTCCCATTCTTGCCCTATTTGACAATGTTTTTTTTCATCAAACTGGAAAAGAAAAGACAATGTGGACCAAACTTTCACAACTTAGCTCAGCTGGGAGCTGAATGCCTGATATATGCTTCTAGCCCTTTATGAGTTTCTTTGAGGGTAACAAAAGATATTACAATTAAAAAAATTTTTTTTAATGTTTTTATTTTATTTTTGAGAGAGAGACAGGTAGAATGTCAGTGCGGGAAAAGCAGAGAGAGAGAGGGAGACACAGACTCTGAACCAGGCTCCAGGCTCTGAGCTGTCAGCACAGAGCCTGACACGGGGCTGGAACTCATGAACTGTGAGATCATGACCTGAGCCAAAGCTGGACGCTCAACCGACTGAGCCACCTAGGCACCCCAGGATATTACAAATTTTTAAGGGAGAAGAGTGGAAAGAAGGCTGTTGTTTTTTCCTCTCTTAGGTTTAGAGGTAAAATCCACTACAATTAGTGGATACATGTGGCTTTTTTTCCCCTTTGTTTTGGTTTTGTTTATTTTCTTTAATTAAATGTGTTATGGATATGATACTTTATTTGCTGCCTTAATTTCCAGCCACCCTTTTTCTAGCAGATAAGATTTAATTGAGGAAAGCCGTTGTTTCCATTAATGTAGTTTAACTGGGATTGGTCCTACTCCTAGGTCCAGGGATGGTCATGGAACTTGTCACAGAGCCTGGTTTAGGTTTGGGCACAGGAAGTCAAGGACATCTCAAAAAGCTGAATGAGAGCTACTGGTCTTGAATCTAAGAGCCCATAGATCTGGGTCCCTTGGCAGCCATCTTCCACCAGATGGATTCAGAAAATGAGGCCAACATGGAGAACAGAGATGTCCTAGCATCCAGGTCCTGGTGACATCACCATCACATGGTGAGCCCGCTTGAATCCTGTATTTTCAGTTATATGAATAAATTCCCCTTTAGCTTAAGCAACTTTTAGATGTATTTTTGTCACTTACAACTAAAAAGGCTTAAACAGATCTGCTACCTTTGGCAGAGAATTATGAGACTAAACTAATTTCATTCTCTAAAGTCTAGAGAATCAAGAATCCAGGAAAATCTAGAATCTAGAGTCTAGATGGTGACGTGATAAGGATCACAAAGAGTAGTAGGGCGTTAGAAATTAGCCTATAAATCCAACCAGAGAATACAGTAATACTATAGTTGGAAAACAGAAGCCCAGGCTTATCCTTCTTTGATATTGGTTAGGAAACTTAGATAAAAGGTTTGCCCTGGTCATGTCCCACTCTGTGTATAGTTCTCCTTCACCTGGTAATTAGAAACCCTCTTCTCCTGTTGAGATAAGTACATGAGATAGGAAGGAAAGACCCTGAACACCTGCCTATGTTATACAAAGCTTCTGAGAATTTAAATGCTTGATCAATAAGACTCATGGTGATGGAATGACCATAAAAACGTAAGCTATTTAAGGGAAGATATACTGTTCATAGAATGAGATTTGAAAAGCATTTAACACTGGATCATTTTCGTTACAAAAACATCCCATCTCCATCTCTGTCTCCTTGGAACATTAAACACAAATGAGTCCAAGTGAAATAGTAAGTCTTTCAATGATTTATGGTTAATAGTAAATTCAGAGAAAAACACACCAATTTGAGACATTATTGTTATTAAGGGACAGTCAGTGCTTTTATCTTTTGCAATCAGCATGTACACTCATATTCTCTCTTCTGCCTATTCACAGTCATGGTCATTTTAGAGGCAATATACATAACTTGATTTTTTTTTTCATCACCATGGCTTCTTCTGTTCAGAAAGACTCCATAATTTAATATTTTCCCCAGCAGACAATTTTACTTTCAGAGAAAAGATATGAGATGATGCTCACGCAAATGGGAAACAAGTCTGGGATGCTGCGTTATCGAGATCTGGCCCCCAGAGGAGTTTCCCTTTTATAATTTCCTCCTGTACCATTTAACGCACACATTTGTATTCTGAGGCTATTTTGTCGTGGGTTCCTTTGTCCATCAGTCATCTCATCAGATTGGAAACCATTTCTTATCTTTTCCCATCCTGTTCCAGCAAAAATGCACTATTTGTACCAAGTCAACAAAACCTTATTTACAAACTATGATAGGACTGAAAAGACCTAAACCCCAAAAAACAGTTGGTGGTATTCTTTGACAAATTGAACCATTTAAGGAAGACACAAAACTTATCAGATCCCCACTCCAGGAACATGAGCTGAAGTTTTCCTGCGGTTCATTCAAACTTTTCTGTTGTGATTTGCACAATGGCTAAGAATGGGAAACAGCAATCCCAACAACCGAAAACAAACTCCCTTTTCTAAACACCCAAAGCAAAGTGGAAAGTTTTAAACACCCAAAGCAAAGTGTCTGGATGGACACTCCCAGGACAGCCACCATGAGTAACACACATAAGAGATAACGGTGACCCATCCAGTTCAAATAATTCGCAACAATGCCCAAGGAACTTCTTAGAAGAGCAAACACATTTATGTGGGAAGAATATGACCTGAGTTTTGAAACAGATTGAGGAATTAATCACATGAAGTTTCAACATTAAAATATAAATAGAGTGAACAAGGAGGAGCAGAAAATGTCCTAACTTTATCCCCAGAGAAGTTATTCCTAGTTTGTCCCAAAAAGAACCTCTTGTTTCATGTTTTCATGCTACAGTCTACCTTTCA
Source organism: Prionailurus viverrinus (assembly GCF_022837055.1). Lineage (NCBI taxonomy): Eukaryota > Metazoa > Chordata > Mammalia > Carnivora > Felidae > Prionailurus > Prionailurus viverrinus. The sequence goes on from NC_062563.1 coordinate 7,020,133, forward strand.
TGAAAAAGCACTTTCAAGTTAAATTTTTAATTTATTTTTATTTATTTATTTTTAAATGCGTTTGTATAGATTCTCAAGAGCAGGGACTGTCTAATTGTTTTGCTATTTTGAGTTCCCAGAGTCTAATGCTGTGCTTGATACATGGTAGATATATAAATATTTGTGAATTAATGAAAATGTATACAGACAAATGCCCACTGAATATGGCTTACTGGGAGGTGGGGGCGTTGGGAGGGGAACCTTAATGTTAAACAATAGGGGAATTGTTTACAATATATTTTGGGACATCTATAATAATGAGATGTTATGAAACCCCCCAAATCAATGTGTTCAAAGAATTTTTAAGAACATTGGCAAATGGACATGATACTTAGTAAAGAAAGCAGGACAAACATCTGAACAACTCTGAATAAGGATTCTAAGGAATTTGCACAATTATTTTCCTTCTATCGCTTTCCTTTTCTGTTGCTTTAATTAATTGCTTTAGAGTAATTTTGTTACTCTCCGCACTCCTCAGATAGGAAGCTAATCCCATGGATATGTCAAAGTGGGGCTTAAAAACTCTTTGTGGAACTCTCTGGCTCCTGTATCAGGGTTGGCTCTGAGCATTATTTGACTTCCAATGTGTCATATAGACAAATAATTCCCTTAGGATTCTTCCGTGCACCTAATTTCCATTTAAGATGTCTCAGGGATGTAAAAAGTACAACTTATAAAAGAGGATTCTGCTCGATGGGAAAAAACCAGAATAAACAATACATATATGTTACTGACAGGCAAATGCAATGTATCTATAGACTGCGTAACTGGAGGTAAACATTGGGATAAGTTATGTTTTTATACAGTACTCTACTGTTTCAAAGACCATGTTCCAGAGAACGCTAATAACCAGAGATCCTTATCTGCTGGTCCAAGAAGGAAGGGTTTCTGCTCAACCAAACATGGAAAATTCTGTATACTGTCTCTTTCCTTGTAACGAACAAATTGTATTTCCATATTCAAGGTTCAGAGAAATCTCCCAGCCAGTACAAAACTGACTAACATCACTCACAATTAAACTTATTTGTGCCAGATCATAATATGGTTTTCTAGGTGTGTTTATTAAATTAATACATAGCGACTACCAACGATTTTCTCTCAATAGCAAGTTAATAACATCACTGCACCTTTGTCTTTCTGAAGAATAAAACCCCAAGACCTTCCTGAAGCTTCTAGATTCTGGAATATCACTATTACATCTAATTTTGTTGATAAAATCTAGTTGTTTAATTCTGTGAGCATGCTGGCATAGACGTTTAGTAGAGTATACCAAAGCATTCTTGAGCTAGCACTGACTCATATCTGTGAGGCTTAGTCATTTGCTAAGAAATTTATCTCCCCGTGCAGGGTATCGTAGATTATATGATTCAAGTTGATGAATGAATTATAAATGACCATATATGGTGAACATATTGTGGGTATTTTTGGGCCAGTGTTGAAGAGGTGGTTTAATGCCGTGAATTCTGTAGTTTCTATAAATAAGATGGGTTGAAGTAATATATGGCTTCATTTTTCTAAATTGTTTTAATAACCTGAAACCATCTTGTCTACAGGTATCACACTTAAGTTAGCGCTGCATATTTTAATACGTATTAGAAAAAAATACCACCAGCACACCAAACCTGTGATTTTCCAGATGCTATTGTTTAAAATAAGACCAAAGTAGGTCTAAGATGTAGAAAATTAGTTGATTTAATAAGCATTCATAGTATGAATGATACGTGGCAAAAATCTCTAAGGGGCTATGTAAATGACAAATTCGGGAAACTCTGAGTATACTATCTCAGAAGACTAGTGTTAATTATCCATCTCCCACATCAAATGAAGTGGTTCCCAAATCTGACTGTGCTTTGGAATCATTTGGAAGCTTTTACAAATCCCAATGCAATCTCCAATCGAAATCAATTAAATCTGAATCTCTGGACATGGGATATGGGTATTTGTAATTTTTAGAAGCCCCCAGGTGACTCCAATGTGCAGCCAGAGTTGAGAACCATTGGGTTTCGGTTTCATCTTGCTATCGCTCCTGATTCATTTCTTCCTTCCAGCTGCTTCTGGATCTTTCTCTGATCTGACTTGTCTACATCCGCCCCATGCCAGTCCACCCAGCCCATACTAGTTAGCCATTTCCTTGAACCAGACCTGAAATATTAGCTGCAGGGAGTGCTTGATCTTCCTATGGACATGGCTCAAGTGCCAGCATTTATGCTAGTTTTCTGCTTCAATTACATCGATTTTATAATTGACTTTTGACTGCTCTAGCTATTTGTGTCTTGTGTACTACTGTGCAAATTCCATGTAAATGTTGGAGATATAACTTTTCTTTAGTGCAAATGAACTCTGCGACAAAACTATAAAACATTTGAGAATGCTTTATTTTTTTAAGTTTATTTATTTTGAGAGAGAGAGAGAGAGAGACCGAGCCTACATGAAAGGGGGAGGGAGGGGCAGAGAGAGAGAATCCCAAGCAGGCTCCTCACTGTCAGCGCAGAGACCGACGTGGGGCTCAAACCCATGAACCTCAAGATCACAAACTGAGCCAAAATCAAGAGTCAGACACTTAACCTGCTGAGCCACCTACGTGCCCCTGAGGATGCTTTCTATAAGATTTTTTCTCCACAAGTTTTCTGTAACTGCGGTGGTCAGTTTGTTTTGTAGATGTCCTTCATTTGGGGATATGAAAACATCTCTGCTGGACTGAAATAGAGGGTATTTACACTACTGTTTGAAATTTCCAATTCTGTTCCCTTCTCTGTCCTCCACATGCCTTACTCCCACCCCAGAGTCTGCCCAGACTTCTACCCTCAGACTTCTCTCAGCTACCGCAGGTGATGACCTACTCGCATAAAAGATGATTTTTGTTTTACTTTTTATTCTATAAGTAATTGCCAACTGCCCACTAATGCACACAACGTGTGGCAGTTGCGCGTGCAAAAATAGATTTTGAACTGGTATATCCAGGCTGTGTGCTCAGATACTTTTAGTTCATGAGTCTGGGACTGAGACGGAATATCAATATTTAAAACTACAGAAAACAGAGCTAGAAAGTTATTTCCCTGCCTCAACATTGACCTATTTATTCTCTTACACCTGCAACTAATTTGTTCTTTTCCGAATGCATGCAAATGTAGAAAGTGATTTGGGTCTTCTCTCTTGAGTCATCCAAAGTTTACATGGCATTTTAGCAGTGGTTCTTTTATTGTGAGTCTTTGCTCGTCTACCTTCCACTCTTCTCTTTATTAACCCCTTCCTTTTGTGAGTCTCCCCGTTGACAATAGATTCTTGGCATTTAGAAGGGATCTGCTGTAAGAACTTCTGCAGTTGAGAGCATCTCTACAGCAGGTGTTGTCAGATTTTTTCTGTAATGGGTCAGACAGTAAATATTTTCAGCTTTGTGGATTATCCAGTATCCGTGGCAACTACTCCACTCTGCCGTTGTAGCATGAAAGCAGCCATAAGTGTTATGTAAAGGAATGAGTATGGCTGTGTTTCAATAAAACTTTATTAAAAAAAAACAGATGGAGGGCCTGATTTAGTTTGCTAACATTACCCCACAGTATATAATTGTTCCCACAAAGCAGAGTAAAGCAAAACTGAGACATCTTAGTGACATCTTCAAACACAAATTCAATAAGTAAAAGACTCAAGTCACTTATAAAACTAATAAAGTTAATTCTGCCCTTAAAATGAGCTCTGTACATTGGACATTGCATCAGTATGATTGTGATATTGGTTATAAACTTAGCTGAATCTGTGATGTCTTATCCATTCACAAGAACTACTACATGTAGAAAGACAAGCAGACAACAAAGAGGCTATAAGATGCAGAGGCCAGGTTATAGGTTGAGCACTAGTTCAAGCCATTCACGTCCACAGATCAGTTCTTTCAAAGGACCACTGACCTTCAGCAACCATTATGCAGAGTAGAAACTGCAAAATGTGTATTTGTGTATACAAAGGCTTCTATGTATCAAGCAATTTATCACTAAGTCATGTATACCACCCTAAATCCTTCGCTGTTCTGTTCTGTTTGTGTGAACAGGCCATGCCTACCCAACCTGATTAACAACTCCCATTTGCCACAATACTTAGCAGAGGGCCACACTGTCAATAAATGAACATAATTTTCATTCTACAACCATTCGGTTCGGACATTGTTCCAGTTCAGGCATTGTTTCTGATTCGAAATACATTCATCAGTGAAGGCATTGTGATTACATGAGTGAGTAATACAAGCCAGTTCTCGGTGAATGAAGCTGAAGTGATAGGATCCTTGATAAGGTGGGGTCCCTATCAACAGATCATCGATAGGATCATTGATAGGCTGAGTTCCCTCATTTACATGGCACAGATGGCCATTGCTAATCTTGCCCTAATTCTTTTTTTTTTTTTAATGTTTATTTTTGAGAGAGAGAGAGAGAGAGAGAGAGAGAGAGGAAGGGCACCTGAGCAGATTAATGAGGTCTAGGACTGCTTTAGGAGGGTGTGCCATCTGAGCTGAGACCGAAGGAGGGATGAGTGAGAGTTAGCTGGGTGAAGGACAGGCTGAAAGTGAAAGGCAAGGTGTTCCAAAAAGAGAAAATTGCTTTATGAAGCCCGAGGGCAAGTCACATGATCCCAGTATCTGTAGAAAAATATGCCCAATAACTGTGCTGGCCCCAGGATACGTGACTTCTGTGGGGTATACTCTGGCCATCCGGCAGCCTGAGAACGGTGGGGAATCCAGGTTGCTGTTTGATTGATTTAACAAATGCTGGCACAGTGGAAAAATTGGAGCAAATACGCTAGAAATAATCTTCCCAATGAAGTTAAAACCGGGAGTTGATTGTGGGGGGAATTTGTGGCGGTTCCTCCTTTTGATGCCGGTTAGGACATGATAGATTGTAATGGACCTCGGAGTGTTCGCAACGACATAATTCTCACTTTGTCAACAGAACCGACCTTAAAAACAAGAAGAAATAAGGAAACCGTCAAAAGGCAGTTTATCTTTGCCTTCGTTTCACCTCCAGACACACATCACAAGTTTCCTGATCACCCAGGATCTTCTCCACCTCCTGTTCCATCCCTGCTCCGAGTCCCCCCTGCTAGGCTATTACACTCATACCCCCTTGTAACATTGACTCGCCGTAAAGTGCTCTCGATTTCTGAATTTTCATTCAGAAAGTCTGTCCCTTTTTGCTTTGGTGGCATATGCAGTGCTGAGTCCAGCCACCTCCCCCACCACATCCATTCATTTTAGTACATGTTTGAATTAAAAAGTAGGTGGTTCAGCTAAATGTTAAGGAGATGGGATCTCCTTAACAAGTGGTACGTGGGTATTTTGATAACCATAAATGACTGGCATTCGGGAAATATTATTTTAGTGAATGGAGATGCATTTTTGGAGTCTGATCGTAGTTTGAATCTCAGATTTACTATGTAACATCTTGAGAAGACTACTCCATCTCTCTGAAGCTCAGCTTTTAAAAAATCTGTGAAGTGGATTGATGCATCCAAGCTACACCATCAGTTTTTGGTCTGGGAGGCACTGCTTTTGCCACTTCGGAGAAAATACTGAGCAGAGGGTCCGGTATATTGCGTGTGGTGTAAATGTTAGTTCCCTCCTTCATTGTTTCCCATGTCTCTTGCTATACGTCAGTAGTGTTCTCCTCCACGGAGATCTGGATCTAATCTTTATAATGTATCCACCATTACCCAGCCCTCTGCTTTTCACCTGAATTTACACAGAGCTTTTTTTTTTTTTTTTCGTTTTGGTTCACAGCTCTTCATTTTCATTTTCAAAATTATTGAGCAAAAAAGGCAAATTACTTTACCTTTTCGGACTGTCTCTGGGAGTGCAGTTGGTGTTCTGACAAAGGGGATCACAACCTCATGTTTCTGTTTCCTAATTGCCATGATTACTACAGTGGTGTTAAGATATTTTTATTGTGGGTTTGGTGTGAAAATAAAGCGTGCAGGGTAAAATGTACTGGCACTGAAATGACTCATGTCCCCTCTCCTCAGAAGTTACGAGAAAGAGCACAGTGTCCTACTGTAAGCCCATTTTTAACACTATTGTAAAATCCAGGCTTTCTTTGGATTTTACCATGTTTTTTCATTAATGTCCTCTCTCCTTTCCAGGATCCAATCCAGGGCACCACACTGCATTTAGTTGTTATGCCTCCTCTGTCCCCTCTGGTCTATGACAATCCATTAGCTTCTCTTTATTTTTTATGACCATGAGCGTCTTGAGGAGTAAGTACCAGCCCCATATCCTGCAGAATGTCCTCCGACCTGGGTCTATCTGATGTGTTTTTCATGACTTGACTGAGGTCATGGATTTGGGGAAGAAAAGCACAAGAATGAAGTGACCTCCTTGTCACATCATACGAGGTTACACATGACATTCACAAGACATCTCTGGTTATGTGGAACTGTGTGTATTGCTGTTTTTACCTTTCAACACTCTATTCTTTGGAAGTAAGTGACTAAGTCTAGCCTACCCTCAAGAGGGGAGGAGTGGAGACCGTCATCCAGAGGTGGAAATATCTGCAGATAGCAAATAGAATGCTTTTATGAGGAAAAGTTATAAGCCCATTAAAAAGACCTAACTGTGGGTATTTTCACTCTCTAAGTGAACCCAATGGGATATAATAAAATCTATACCTAGAGTAGTCTTTTTTTTTTTTTTTTTTTTTTTTTTTTTTTTTTTTTTTTTATGAAATTTATTGACAAATTGGTTTCCATACAACACCCAGTGCTCATCCCAAAAGGTGCCCTCCTCAATACCCATCACCCACCCTCTCCTCCCTCCCACCCCCCATCAACCCTCAGTTCTCAGTTTTTAAGTCTCTTATGCTTTGGCTCTCTCCCATTCTAACCTCTTTTTTTTTTTTTTTTTTTTTCCTTCCCCTCCCCCATGGGTTCCTGTGAAGTTTCTCAGGATCCACATAAGAGTGAAACCATATGGTATCTGTCTTTCTCTGTATGGCTTATTTCACTTAGCATCACACTCTCCAGTTCCATCCACGTTGCTACGAAAGGCCATATTTCATTTTTTCTCATTGCCACGTAATATTCCATTGTGTATATAAACCACAATTTCTTTATCCATTCATCAGTTGATGGACATTTAGGCTCTTTCCATAATTTGGCTATTGTTGAGAGTGCTGCTATGAACATTGGGGTACAAGTGCCCCTATGCATCAGTGCTCCTGTATCCCTTGGATAAATTCCTAGCAGTGCTATTGCTGGGTCATAGGGTAGGTCTATTTTTAATTTTCTGAGGAACCTCCACACTGCTTTCCAGAGCGGCTGCACCAATTTGCATTCCCACCAACAGTGCAAGAGGGTTCCCGTTTCTCCACATCCTCTCCAGCATCTATAGTCTCCTGATTTGCTCATTTTGGCCACTCTGACTGGCGTGAGGTGATACCTGAGTGTGGTTTTGATTTGTATTTCCCTGATAAGGAGCGACGCTGAACATCTTTTCATGTGCCTGTTGGCCATCCGGATGTCTTCTTTAGAGAAGTGTCTATTCATGTTTTCTGCCCATTTCTTCACTGGGTTATTTGTTTTTCGGGTGTGGAGTTTGGTGAGCTCTTTATAGATTTTGGATACTAGCCCTTTGTCCGATATGTCATTTGCGAATATCTTTTCCCATTCCGTTGGTTGCCTTTTAGTTTTGTTGGTTGTTTCCTTGGCTGTGCAGAAGCTTTTTATCTTCATAAGGTCCCAGTAATTCACTTTTGCTTTTAATTCCCTTGCCTTTGGGGATGTGTCGAGTAAGAGATTGCTACGGCTGAGGTCAGAGAGGTCTTTTCCTGCTTTCTCCTCTAAGGTTTTGATGGTTTCCTGTCTCACATTTAGGTCCTTTATCCATTTTGAGTTTATTTTTGTGAATGGTGTGAGAAAGTGGTCTAGTTTCAACCTTCTGCATGTTGCTGTCCAGTTCTCCCAGCACCATTTGTTAAAGAGGCTGTCTTTTTTCCATTGGATGTTCTTTCCTGCTTTGTCAAAGATGAGTTGGCCATACGTTTGTGGGTCTAGTTCTGGGGTTTCTATTCTATTCCATTGGTCTATGTGTCTGTTTTTTTGCCAGTACCATGCTGTCTTGATGATGACAGCTTTGTAGTAGAGGCTAAAGTCTGGGATTGTGATGCCTCCTGCTTTGGTCTTCTTCTTCAAAATTCCTTTGGCTATTCGGGGCCTTTTGTGGTTCCATATGAATTTTAGGATTGCTTGTTCTAGTTTCACGAAGAATGCTGGTGCAATTTTGATTGGGATTGCATTGAATGTGTAGATCGCTTTGGGTAGTATTGACATTTTGACAATATTTATTTTTCCAATCCATGAGCAGGGAATGTCTTTCCATTTCTTTAAATCTTCTTCAATTTCCTTCATAAGCTTTCTATAATTTTCAGCATACAGATCCTTTACATCTTTGGTTAGATTTATTCCTAGGTATTTTATGCTTCTTGGTGCAATTGTGAATGGGATCAGTTTCTTTATTTGTCTTTCTGCTGCTTCATTGTTAGTGTATAAGAATGCAACTGATTTCTGTACATTGATTTTGTATCCTGCAACTTTGCTGAATTCCTGTATCAGTTCTAGCAGACTTTTGGTGGAGTCTATCGGATTTTCCATGTATAATATCATGTCATCTGCAAAAAGCGAAAGCTTGACTTCATCTTTGCCAATTTGGATGCCTTTGATTTCCTTTTGTTGTCTGATTGCTGATGCTAGAACTTCCAGCACTATGTTAAACAGCAGCGGTGAGAGTGGGCATCCTTGTCGTGTTCCTGATCTCAGGGAAAAAGCTCTCAGTTTTTCCCCGTTGAGGATGATGTTAGCTGTGGGCTTTTCATAAATGGCTTTTATGATCTTTAAGTATGTTCCTTCTATCCCAACTTTCTCAAGGGTTTTTATTAAGAAAGGGTGCTGGATTTTGTCGAAGGCCTTTTCTGCATCGATTGACAGGATCATATGGTTCTTCTCTTTTTTTTTGTTAATGTGATGTATCACGTTGATTGATTTGCGAATGTTGAACCAGCCCTGCATCCCAGGAATGAATCCCACTTGATCATGGTGAATACTTCTTTTTATATGCCGTTGAATTCGATTTGCTAGTACCTTATTGAGAATTTTTGCATCCATATTCATCAGGGATATTGGCCTGTAGTTCTCTTTTTTTACTGGGTCTCTGTCTGGTTTAGGAATCAAAGTAATACTGGCTTCATAGAATGAGTCTGGAAGTTTTCCTTCCCTTTCTATTTCTTGGAATAGCTTGAGAAGGATAGGTATTATCTCTGCTTTAAACGTCTGGTAGAACTCCCCTGGGAAGCCATCTGGTCCTGGACTCTTATTTGTTGGGAGATTTTTGATAACCGATTCAATTTCTTCGCTGGTTATGGGTCTGTTCAAGCTTTCTATTTCCTCCTGATTGAGTTTTGGAAGAGTGTGGTTGTTCAGGAATTTGTCCATTTCTTCCAGGTTGTCCAGTTTGTTGGCATATAATTTTTCATAGTATTCCCTGATAATTGTTTGTATCTCTGAGGGATTGGTTGTAATAATTCCATTTTCATTCATGATTTTATCTATTTGGGTCATCTCCCTTTTCTTTTTGAGAAGCCTGGCTAGAGGTTTGTCAATTTTGTTTATTTTTTCAAAAAACCAACTCTTGGTTTCGTTGATCTGCTCTACAGTTTTTTTAGTTTCTATATTGTTTATTTCTGCCCTGATCTTTATTATTTCTCTTCTTCTGCTGGGCTTAGGCTGCCTTTGCTGTTCTGCTTCTAGTTCCTTTAGGTGTGCTGTTAGATTTTGTATTTGGGATTTTTCTTGTTTCTTGAGATAGGCCTGGATTGCAATGTATTTTCCTCTCAGGACTGCCTTTGCTGCGTCCCAAAGCGTTTGGATTGTTGTATTTTCATTTTCGTTTGTTTCCATATATTTTTTAATTTCTTCTCTAATTGCCTGGTTGACCCACTCATTCGTTAGTAGGGTGTTCTTTAACCTCCATGCTTTTGGAGGTTTTCCAGACTTTTTTCTGTGGTTGATTTCAAGCTTCATAGCATTGTGGTCTGAAAGTAAGCATGGTATAATTTCAATTCTTGTAAACTTATGAAGGGCTGTTTTGTGACCCAGTATATGATCTATCTTGGAGAATGTTCCATGTGCACTCGAGAAGAAAGTATATTCTGTTGCTTTGGGATGCAGAGTTCTAAATATATCTGTCAAGTCCATCTGATCCAATGTCTCATTCAGGGCCCTTGTTTCTTTATTGACCGTGTGTCTAGATGATCTATCCATTTCTGTAAGTGGTGTATTAAAGTCCCCTGCAATTACCACATTCTTATCAATAAGGTTGCTTATGTTTATGAGTAATTGTTTTATATATTTGGGGGCTCCGGTATTCGGTGCATAGACATTTATAATTGTTAGCTCTTCCTGATGGATAGACCCTGTAACTATTATATAATGTCCTTCTTCATCTCTTGTTACAGCCTTTAATTTAAAGTCTAGTTTGTCTGATATAAGTATGGCTACTCCAGCTTTCTTTTGGCTTCCAGTAGCATGGTAAATAGTTCTCCATCCCCTCACTCTCAATCTAAAGGTGTCCTCAGGTCTAAAATGAGTCTCTTGTAGACAGCAAATAGATGGGTCTTGTTTTTTTATCCATTCTGATACCCTATGTCTTTTGGTTGGCGCATTTAATCCATTTACATTCAGTGTTATTATAGAAAGATACGGGTTTAGAGTCATTGTGATGTCTGTATGTTTTATGCTTATAGTGATGTCTCTGGGATTTTGTCTCACAGGGTCCCCCTTAGGATCTCTTGTAGGGCTGGTTTAGTGGTGACAAATTCCTTCAGTTTTTGTTTGTTTGGGAAGACCTTTATCTCTCCTTCTATTCTAAATGACAGACTTGCTGGATAAAGGATTCTCGGCTGCATATTTTTTCTGTCTAGCACCCTGAAAATCTCGTGCCAATTCTTTCTGGCCTGCCAAGTTTCAAAAGAGAGATCAGTCACGAGTCTTATAGGTCTCCCTTTATATGTGAGGGCACGTTTACCCCTTGCTGCTTTCAGAATTTTCTCTTTATCCTTGTATTTTGCCAGTTTCACTATGATATGTCGTGCAGAAGATCGATTCAAGTTACGTCTGAAGGGAGTTCTCTGTGCCTCTTGGATTTCAATGCCTTTTTCCTTCCCCAGTTCAGGGAAGTTCTCAGCTATTATTTCTTCAAGTACCCCTTCAGCACTTTTCCCTCTCTCTTCCTCCTCTGGGATACCAATTATGCGTATATTATTTCTCTTTAGTGCATCACTTAGTTCTCTAATTTTCCCCTCATACTCCTGGATTTTTTTATCTCTCTTTTTCTCAGCTTCCTCTTTTTCCATAACTTTATCTTCTAGTTCACCTATTCTCTCCTCTGCCTCTTCAAGCCGAGCTGTGGTGGTTTCCATTTTGTTATGCATTTCGTTTAAAGCGTTTTTCAGCTCCTCGTGACTGTTCCTTAGTCCCTTGATCTCTGTAGCAAGAGATTCTCTGCTGTCCTGTATACTGTTTTCAAGCCCAGCGATTAATTTTATGACTATTATTCTAAATTCACTTTCTGTTATGTTATTTAAGTCCTTTTTGATCAGCTCATTAGCTGTTGTTATTTCCTGGAGATTCTTCTGAGGGGAATTCTTCCGCTTGGTCATTTTGGATAGTCCCTGGCGTGGTGAGGACCTGCAGGGCACTTCCCCTGTGCTGTGGTGTATAACTGGAGTTGGTGGGCGGGGCCGCAGTCAGACCTGATGTCTGCCCCCAGCCCACCGCTGGGGCCACAGTCAGACTGGTGTGTGCCTTCTCTTCCCCTCTCCTAGGGGCGGGATTCACTGTGGGGTGGTGTGGCTCGTCTGGGCTACTTGCACCGTGCCAGGCTTGTGATGCTGGGGATCTGGCGTATTAGCTGGGGTGGGTAGGCAAGGTGCTCGGGGGCAGGAGGGGCGGGCTTAGATCGCTTCTCCTTAGGTGATCCACTTCAGGAGGGGCCCTGTGGCAGCGGGAGGGAGTCAGATCCGCTGCCGGAGGTTTGGCTCCGCAGAAGCGCAGAGTTGGGTGTTTGCGCGGATCCAGCAAGTTCCCTGGCAGGAACCAGTTCCCTTTGGGATTTCGGCTGGGGGATGGGCGGGGGAGATGGCGCTGGCGAGCGCCTTTGTTCCCCACCAAACTGAGCTCTGTTGTCAGGGGGCTCAGCAGCTCTCCCTCCCTTTGTCCTCCAGCCTTCCCGCTTTCCGAGCAGAGCTGTTAACTTATGACCTCCCAGACGCTAAGTCGTGCTTGTTGTGGGAACACAGTCCGTCAGGCCCCTCCGCTTTTGCAAGCCAGATTCGGTGGCTGTGCTTGGCCGGCGAGCCGCCCCTCCGCCCCGGCTCCCTCCCGCCAGTCCGTGGAGCGCGCACCGCCTCGCCGCCCTTCCTACCCTCTTCCGTGGGCCTCTCGTCTGCGTTTGGCTCCGGCGACTCCGTTCTGCTAATCCTCTGGCGGTTTTCTGGGTTATTTAGGCAGATGTAGATGGAATCTAAGTGATCAGCAGGACGTGTGGTGAGCCCAGCGTCCTCCTAAGCCGCCATCTTGCCCTCTAGAGTAGTCTTGATATTCCCTCTGGTCCTTGTGATTTGAAGTATTTATATAACAAAGTGCTATTGAAATGTATTCCTGATTTTCATCTGTAAAACAGAAAGCCTGGTCTCAAATACTAGTCTTTCTATTTTCTTTTGAAAAAAAAATCCTCATATTAAAATGTTGCAAGATACACGATCCCACAGGGACTTAGCAAAAAGAACAAAAGATGGATTGCTGGCAAGTCTAGATAGCATTTCTGTCAATATTCATGGAGCATTTTCATAATAAAAATTTTACTTCTGTAGACTAGAGTAATTTCTTCAATGCTGTTTGCAGATAGCAGAGCTATTACCAGAGATAACTTTTTATCTGAAAGACCTATCTGTACGGCAGGGCAAACATCTAATTACCAAACATCTGCCCTTCTTATTACCTGTGTTTCATCCTCCTTCCCTTTGAAACTCCAAGCCCCTATCCCTCCCCTTAGCTCAGGATGGCCTCAACTGCCCAACTTGTCCTTGGGTCTCATATTTTTTATGGGGCTCTCATACATACGTATTTGTTTCCCTCCAGTTGATCTGTCTTATGTCAATGTAATAGACCAGCCAAAAGAACCGAGAATGGAAGAGGAAAAAAATTTTCCTCCCCTACACTAGGTTACATTTATCTTTTAACATTCATAGACAAATTTGCCATGGATTTTTGTGTTCTGGTTTTTGAGCATGTGACTTGTGGGCACATATAATTTGAAATGTGCATAATATACACTTGTTCCTGATTTTTCATCGTAGTTGGTTTTATAAGGTAATTTTATTAGGTGAATTTAGAGTCCCTGAAGGGAAGATCAAATCATTTGGGCAAGGTAATGATTAAATGGTTCACAAATATGATCACCAGTTATTAGTGTAGAAGTCACTGTTGGAAGTCTAGTCCCCCTAAAAGATATAATAAAATGAGCCAACACAGTTGATAAAGGGCATTATCCGAGGGGAAAAACACACACAGAAAAAAAAACAAAGCAAAACCATAAAACCTCCAGAGATGCTTCCAACTCCTTATTATAAAATACAGGCAAATTTTCTTGATTCTGAGGGATCTTTCATTGTAAAATGCACCTTCAAATTAAGGAGTTGTTTATAAGAAAAAAATAAATAAAACACAACCACATTAAATATAACACATTGATTTTTCAAGTGTAACTTAATTTCAAAAATGTCGTAAACCTGAAATATCTAGGAAATATCTTTGTTTAAACAAGAAAATAACCAAGAAGAAAATCATTTAAAGAGGCTGACTATGTGCTAAGTGCTTTAATCGGCTTGCTCATTTTATCCCCCAGAAAATTCTAGGTGACTAATTGCTATTTCTATCTTTGTTTCACAAATGGGCGAGCTGAGTCTGGTGTAGCTGAGTGCTGAGTCAAAGGTAGAAAGGCTTGCATAAATTAAATTGCCTTTATCAGGTCACACAGAAAGTTAGCAAGACAGAAGGGAATCAGTGCAGATTCTCGGTGTCTCAAAGTAGAATTTTGCCACACATTTGCCTTGTAGCCAGTCACTTCAATGGCAAGCCGTCTCCCAAAGAGATGAAACCGAAAAGAAAAATGCAAATTGTCAACGACCCATCTCACATCCCCCAACAAACCTTGGTTCACACGGAAGTTCTGAGTGTTAGGTTTTTGGCCTTCCAAATTAAACGTCTTTGTGATATGCTAATCAGGACCATTAATCTCTTAATAGCCGCAACCGGCTACAAAGCTTCTACATCCCTTAATAAGAACTTTTGGATGGCGAGGAAATGAAGACGGCTCATTTCTAACAGTTTCACTGTGTTTAAAACCGCTGGCAGTTTTATGCAATTTAGTTATAGGGAAAAATGAAAGCACCTACTTAAGATAAAAAATTACGGTACACTTGCATGTGGGAACGGAGAGACAGAGATGGAGAGAAACTGAGAAAGTGAAAACATAAGACAAAGAAAAATGTGTTTGGTTGGCTGGTTGGTTGGTTTTGTTTTTAAATACAGCCTGCAGTAGGAAGCCTTGGCTTAAGACTGGTAAAAATATAGTCACGCGATCATGTAGGAGATGCAAAAAACAAAATTCAATAATGACTGCATTTAAACACATTCAGAGCACACAAAATAGGCATGATGGTGAGCCCTGGTTTGCCTGTGGCGAAGTTCAAATGAAACAGGCTAGGCAAAGTGTGTTTTCAACAGTAAAGGGCCATCCGGAAGTAGGGAGTATTTTCACAATGGTTATCCATTTCTACCCTAGGGGCCAGAACAAGTTTGGTCTGCATTTTAATGAAAGGCGGTGTCTCCTGGGGTCTCTGTGTTCTTGCCGCCAGAGGCATGACTCATTGTTCTCCATCATTCGGTTGGTTGTGCTTCTGCATCTTGCTAAAGATATTCTCATATTCTTAGCTCCAGACATCACCTCTCAGGTCCCCAGTCGTGATGCCGGTTGTCAGAGGAGAAACCAATGAACCCCTGGATCAGTAGGAAATATTCTTTGGATGTTTTATCGTCTTTTGCCCTTGTGGTAACAGAATTAACAAAGGAGGTGACAAAGCAGTATCCCGGTGCTGAGTCATGGAGTCCCCATCCGACTGTGAGCCTCGACCGGTCTTGCCTACCTATGTAACCTGGAACATGGTCCCCAGACACTCAGTAAATACCGGTGTAGCACATGACCAAATACATAAACGCAGAAGCTTACGTGACCCCAATCCTTCATCAAAGGCAATATTGAGAAAGAGGCAACTGGGCTCTTGATTGAGGAAATGGGGCGAGGGGGTTCAAATTCTTTTTGTTTTAACTTAAACAGAAGTAGATGGTATTGTATGTCTTTGGGCTGCTTACAGTTCAGTGTGAAGGCTGGTGAACAGATCTAAGAATAAGAAATCGAGAAAAGCTAACAGCCAAGAACAGAGCCCCCGTCATGCCAGAGAACAATCAGGTCAGGACCCTGCCCTTGACAGTCCAGCTTGGGACACTTTCTGCCATTTTCACTGCTAGACTTTTAAATCGGCTGCAGCCTCTGAGAAAATGCTCTTCCTGTCGCCACGTCTTTGAGTACTTCCATCTGCGATAAAATTCCCAGCAGGATCATCCGACTAGCCATATCTGAGCCTCATGCTTCCTACCAAAGAGCGAGGCTAGGGATATCTGCCTACTTTAGACCCGATGGGAGCTGGGGTCTTGCCTGCCATCAAGACCTAAGTGATGGGGGATCTCTCTCCATGGAGGCAGATAGCCCCCAAACCTGGCAAACATCCACCATGCACCCAAGCCTCAGTTTTCTCACCCGTACAGTGGAAATATCCTTTGTCAATTGTTACCCTTTGCTATGATATTTTAACCTAACATACATTTTAGTCCTTTCCATTGCTACAAGGATTAAATTAAGTAATGCATGTGAACTACAACAAATCTTAGTTGTTAATGGGGTCAAATTCTGACACAGACAGCTATGCTCAGATTTCTGGTCTTGGACCAGCTGTGTGCCCTGAGAAAGATGTGGTCTCTCTCTCTCTCTTTCTCTTTCTCCTTTGTTCTACTCTTCCTGTTGATCTCACTCTCCCTCTCTTGTTCTCATTCTTACCATATTTAAAAGCTTTGAATTAGTCATGTTCCTCAGCTGATGGCATGTAATTAGCATTGGTCCTTATAAGGCTCTTCCTGTGTCATTCATTCATTCATTCATCACTTCACTCCAATAGCTCCCTCCAATGTGCCTGCTCAACTCACAGGTACCCATTCAAATGTGTTGAAGTTGAATCTTTTTCTTTACACGTGTTCTTGCAAAACGAGTACTGTTGAGCATGCATTGCATTTTTACTTGATAGAAAGAGATTGTGATCTATCTACCATCTATCTAATATGGGTGGCTAGCACGTGAAAACACAGGTAGATCAATGTGGTTGTTTTTTTCTAACTTAACCTTTCTTCGTTTACACTGGGGATTCCGAAGCCATCTATGTTGCTTTCTTATCCTCACATTTTGCCTTTTGGCCCGCCCAGTGATGGACAGACTGATGCAGTAAACATCATTATACGTGTCCCCTCTGGACCTGTGTGACAATTTCTGAGACCCTACACCCAGGAACTGAATTGCTGTTACACCACTAAACACATGGCCAGTGATCTGTAAGCCACTGTCAACATATGACATGTCTCCTCCCACCTTTTTCTTCCTGTGGCCAGGTAACAGCCTACAGATGGTGGCACCCCATGGCAACTCTCTACCTGGCAGCGGTTCCGGCAACCTGGTGATTTAGGCCAGCGGTTCTCAAACTTTCCTGAGATTCAAGATCACCTTGAGGGTTCGTTAAAAGAGATTCTGGGACCCTACCCGGGTTTCTGATTTAGTGACTCTGAGATGGAGTCTGAAGATGTGTATTTGCAACAACTTCAGGCGCAGTCGCTGCTGTGGGTTCGGAGACCATAGTTTGAGAGGTTTTGCTCAGTGCAAGGGTCAGGGAGGAGAGGTGTGCTTGAGGCATCACAGTGGCTGTGGCGCGTGCAGATGACCACAACTTGGTGCTGGTCGATGGCAGAACCAGCCCATCTTCAGGGTATCAGCAAAGTAAAGGTAACCAACTAGAGAGCATTTTTAGTATTGGATACTTGAAACTTCCAGAAATGCACCCTTTGCTTACTTTTCCTTAGTCTGTCTCCCTCCCTCCTTCCTTCCTCATGCTGGGGATTTCTTCTCCAATATTTGCTGCAGTGCCTGCTTTGACGCATTTGATGGCGAGTAGATTACTTTTACAGCAATTGTTGTTTGACTCAGCAACATATCAAGCCAAGGGGGCTGATCATGGCTTATGTGTAATCAGAAGTTTTCCACAACAGTTGTGACCCACTCATCGTGTGTGTGTGTGTGTGTGTGTGTGCGTGTGCGTGTGTGTGTGTGTGTGTGTGTGTGTGTTGCCTTTGGATTGCTGGCTCTAGGGCCTGTTAACTAGACCAGGCATGAGTTTTAATATCGCTAATAGCCCTTCAGCAGCTGTCAGTGTGACTTTTGGCCATTCATTGGGTATTATTTATGATAGATTTATTTTAATAATGGAGAACTTATAATTTGATCTGTTTTAAATCAAGGTTTTCTGGTCATTTGACAATATGTTCCACTTGATGGAGAGGTGTTTTGTTTTTGTTTTTGTTGTATCGTTGGTCATTCAACTTCTTATATATCTGGGCATTCTTCTTAAACAATTTTTTTTACTTTGAGAGAGAGAGAGAAAGAGCGAGAGAGCATGAGCTGGGGAGAGAGGCAGAGAGAGAAAGAGAGAGAGAAAGAGAGAGAGAATCCTAACCAGGCTCCACACTCAGTATGGAGCCTGACACAGGGCTGGATCCCATGACCCTGGGATCATGACCTGAACTGAAATCAAGAGTTGGATGCCCAGCTGACTGAGCCACCCAGGTGCCCCAAGGCATGTTTCTTTTGGAAAGAACCGGTACGTTTTCTTTATCTTCTGCATAATTCATAACACTTGCATAGTGTTGGCACAAGTAATTCCTTGAGAGCTGTGATAATTATGCTCTTAGAGTCTCAGCACACTCAGCACACTGTCTGGCACACAGTAGATGCTCAACCAATGCTTCTTGAGTGGATGAGTGGATGATTTAATAGACGGATAAATGCTGATGAACTGTTTTTGAGTATTTGACAATTCTATTAGGCCATTACTGTTTTCTTTTTACATTTCCTCTTTTTTGAATTTGAATTTTAATTTTTTACAGTTTGTCAACTGAAATGGCCATCCATTGCCTTCTCACTTGGGACTCTGAGAACTAGTTCATTGTAGGCAAATTATATGCCTGAGAGCTTTTTCCACTTAAGAGTTTAGCTAAAATTGAGGGAGCATGCCTAGAAATAAACCCAGCTCTAGTGAATTCCCAATTAAATGCCTGAAATCTCTTTGGTAAGTAGGTGGCAGATAAACAAATGCATATAAAAAGAATTCCAATTATCTACAATGGTTAAAAATGAGATACTCTGTTTTAAGTTCGTTTTCTCATTATTACAATGTTATTATTAAGTTAGTTTTCTCATTAATAGAGAGTTATATATTCCATGCTGTATTTTCCAGTTTTTGTTTGATAATTTTTATTTTTGGCTCTGGTTATGAAAAGCAATCAAAGCCCACCGTAGAAATGTTGAGAAAAAAATAAAAGAACAATGTAAAAGAAAAATACCTACACCACCCAGATAATACCACTGTTAATTTCTTGGCAAACTTTCTATAAATATATGAGTGCATTTAAAATTCTTTCCGTATGGATATAACATTATACTATTCAGAGTACATTGTATTTTGCGCCTTGCTTTTATTTTATTCAGAATTATATAAGAATTATTTCCCCATGCCAATAAATGTTATTTGAAGTCAGCTTATTTTCATTACTATGTAATATGACATCACAGGGGTATATCAGCATTTATCTACTTGGTCTCCCATTCTTTGGCACGTAGGTTGAATGTCATTGCACATATGTGTGCCTTTGTCTTCCTCGCTCCTAGTTTAATAAGAATAGATTCCTACATGTGGAGTAAGGAGGTAAAGGTTGACACTATCTTAAAGCATTTGATGCATGTCAATACATCTTCCAGAAAGTGCTGCTAATGTTCACCAGCCCAGGCAGTGTATGAGTGCTCTCAGTGTATTATATTGTTGTCATTGCTAAATATTACTATGTTATTAAAATGACTACCAATTCAATGGATTAAGTTTATAGGCTCCAAGTGCTTTAAAAGAGAATGCCCTCTAAAATAAAATATGTTCAATTAGCCTGAAAGCCAGAGATTTTGCTGTATAACACAGTAGTAGGTAAAAATGTTATGGGGCCTTAGAAGGAATGGATTCTTTATCACATGGCTCCATTTTGACTGTTTTTCAGATTAGTGATCCTTGTTTATCTATTTTTAATTTTTTAGGAAACTAAGGAATAGAATACCTTTCTATTGATACGCTTCTTTCCTGTGACTCATCATCCTATCCTACTTTTTATAGAAGATTTTTTTTTCCTCTTCAAATTTGTATGTGAGACCAATGTCTACTCAAAACACAGAAACCAGGTCATCTGGATTTTATTATGGGTTTGTGGCATCTAGTAAAAATTGAACATCAGTATTTCAGAGTCATTTTTACCTTATTCCTCAAAAAATGGAGGGCTTCTTTTTCAAATGAATGTATTGAAGTACAACTCCCTCAGAGTAGGGACCCTATGTGGTTTTGTTCACAATTACATACCCTTATTCATTGAAGGTGCTCGAAATACACCTGATGTACAGAGAGAAGCCCGTATTCTTTCTGTACAGATGATAGGATATTGTAAGATATTCAGATTCACACGGAAACTCTCTAAATTTAGAGGATATATAGCATCCGAGGGGTAATGAATAAAGTAGATGGGAGAGGTTCAAATTTCAGTTCTGTTTAAAGGATGTACTCTCCAAGAGAGCTGATCCACCCTTGCCTTCCCCACTCTGCCATCCATTTCAGTCTCCTTCCAAGCATAGGACAAGAAACATCAGCCATTGATGACTAGCCATTGGCGGTTTGTGGGTTTGCATTCCATTTTTAGCCTAATGGGGCCACCACATTTCAGTACAGGCTCTTGGGAATCTGGCTGTCGCAGACTTCTGCTGTATAACTTGTGACAATACGAATCCTCTCACTTAATTTCTTTTCTTGTCCTGGAGGAACCGAGGAGATGGGTGTGCTGCCTCCAGAGTGGAGGATCCATCTCTAAAGACACAAGGAAAAGATACATTATCAGCATTATCGTTTGCTCTCTCTACTCCTTCTCTTTTTCTTATTTATGTGTACTCTTCAACATCACTTTACACATAAATTACTTAGCAGCAATTGGTTGGATGTCATTGAGTAATTTTATTTATTCCATTCTTTTGATACTTCACTATTTTAAGAACCTTCTTATGAGTAAGATCCTGAAACAAAACCACCCCATTTCCTTACTGAGTGTTACACGGTCATAAAATCCTCAACCAAATGTAAATGCAATTACTACCATTATAAATGCCTTGATGGAGATGTACATGGTGCTCTGAGGCTGTTTAAAAGAATTCTTGGGCTCGGCTGGAGAAAGAAGGTAGAAGGGATCATTTCTGGCCAAAGGAAGTACATAAAAAAGCCCTGAGACATTGGGGAAGTGAATGGCCTTGTAGGTGAGGCTTCGAGAGAAGGAAGATGGGCTTTACTGAGAGTGATTTGGCAAGCAAGTTTCTTCAAAACCTCGTAGGTTACAGCAGAATTTTGGTCACTGATGAAAAACCACTGAAATATTTTAAGTACAGAATGACATCATTTGCTTTAAAAAACCTATTATAGACAATTTCAAACATACAAAAATAGAAAAATATAATGCAGCCCTGTGCGCCCATCCACTAACATTTTTCAACTCACAACCGATCATGTTTCCTCATAACCCAGCCCACATTCCCCTGCCTCCCATCGCATTTATTTTGAAGTAAACCCCACGGTATCTTATCATTAACATTACTAAGCATATCTCTTATGGAGAGCCTGTCTCCAAAGGAGAATGTTAAGGAGCCTGTCTCCAAAAATAACCACAAATTCCTAAAAAAAAAAAAAAACCCAGTAATTTATATTTCTTAATATCATCAAATATCCAGTCAGTGTTCAAAGTTTCCCCGTTGTATCACGTGTGTGTGTGTATGTGGGTGGGTGGGTGTACATTTTCTTCAAATCGACATCCAACTAAGATTTCTACATTGCAAGTATTCATCTCATCCCAGTCAAAGAATCTAAGAATGGTCTGGCTCAAGGAGAGAGGGGAGGCAGTTCTAAGTGTGGCAAAATCATAGAACAAGGTCATTGTATTAGTTGTTTATGTTGCGTAACTTACCACAAACTTAGTGGCTTAAAAGCACACCTGTTTTTAAAAACCTTACAGTTTCCACGAATCAGCCATCTGGGGATACCTTAGCTTGGCCCTCTGTTTAGGGTCTCACCAGGCTGAAATCAAGATGTTGACCACAGCTGTATTCTTATCTGAGGCTTGGGGTCCTCCTCCAAGCTCACTGGCTTGTGGAAGAGTTTAATTCCTTGTAGTTGTAATACTGAAGCCCACTGCTACTGGAGTCCACCCACAGTTCCTGCCATGTGCCTTCTTCACAAAATGCTAGTTTCCTCCTTCAAGGCCAAGAGAAGCTGTTGCTTTGAATCTAGACGCTTTCCGAAAGAGATGGTCTTATTAGGCCAAGCCCACCCTGGATAATTTCCCTTCTCATTAAAGCCACCTGATCAGAATTTTAAATTATATTTCCAGGGGTGCCTGAGTGGCTCAGACAGTTAAGTGTCCTCCTCTTGATTTCGGCTCAGGTTCATGGATCCTGTGGTTTGGGGGATCGAGCCCTGGGTCAGCCCTCTGACAGTGCAGAGCCTGCTTGGGATTCTCTCTCTCCCTCTCTCTCTGCCCCTCCCCTGCTCATGTGGGCTCTCTCTCTCTCTCTCTGTCTCAAGTGAATAAATATTAAAAAATAAATATAAATAAATAAATTAAATAAATTAAATCTCCAAAATCCTTGTACCCTGGCCATGTAACAGAACTTAATCAAGGGCCTGATATCATGTCATATTCACAGGGGAGAGGATCAGACGAAAGCATGACTCATTGGGAGCCATCTTAGAATTCTGCCTACCTCAGATATTTGTAGCTGTGGAGGAGGAAAAAGAAACTTACCTTCAAATGTTCTTCCGGGTGGCCTAAGAATTAAATTGACATGAGACACATTAGCAGGAGAACATCAGATTTAATTTCCTACATCTGGGAACCCCACAGACATGAGAAGTTTAAAGACAGAAAGGTAAAATGAGGTATAAATGCCATCCCGAGTTAAGGAATGGGATAAGGGCCTGGGGCTTGAAAGGGGAGGAGGGCAATTCACAGGCAATAAGAGGAAGAACAGATGTTTGGTAATTAAATGTTTGCCTTGTCACACAGACGGGTCATTCAGGTAAAATTTGCCTCTGGTAATAACTCTTATTCTGAGAAAGACCCCGAATTTGGATTCTTCTAGGTAGTTGAGGGAGGGTCACAGTTTCTTTTGATCCTGCAGAGTCTTGGTTGCCTTCAGCTCAAAAGAGCCCACATGTCCAAGTGACACATTTTGGGGAGACTTTCTAACTTTACCATGCATTGGGTCTTGCTGGGTCCAAAACACGTCCCATCTCTGAGCCTCAGTTTCCCTGCCTCTACAATGACAGAACTAAGCCAGATTACTTATAAGGCCCCTCCAGCATCAACATTCAAGGAGCTTACAAATCTGCCGTTCTCACGATTTAATGAACGTTGGCTCCATTGCCTAACATCGACACTTTTCCAGAAAATAAAGAAGGAAAGACAAGTCCTCAAATCAGCTGCTATAGAGAAACACTTGTAAATAATTAAATAAGCTCTGTGGCTTTGATGGGTGGTTTTTACACAGATCATAAGCCAGTCATTGAGTTTAAAAGACTTGATACACTTAAATTTAGATTTACAGGATCCATAAATTTGCCTTCTCAAGATAAAATACTTATTTTAATAGGACGTGTTCGTGTGTTCTGTTCAGTTCATTCTAAAAATAAAAACATGTGAACAAACCTCTTCATTGTTTTATAGAAATTGGAACAGATGCTATAGTGAGTAATTTTTAATAAGAGCAACAGCATAATTAGTAGGAAACCCGGTTGATAAAATATCTGTTTAATTTAAGCAATTGGTATGCTACTTTTAAAATAATCAGATTAAAGTTAAATACAGCATTTGGAATTATTTCTATGGGTAATTTAGGGCTCTATATAATAAGAAAATATAATATTCAAGCATTTACAATTGAATCCTGGGGAGACTGCCCAAATTTCACAGCTATATCACACAGCACAACCTCACCTCCCAACTTTTTTCCTTCTCTGCGTTTAGCCATTTAAAGAAATGACAACTTAAAACAGAACATGGTGGTGTCTGGGAGGGTAAAGGCTGATTTGTGGGAGGTCATACAAATTGAGCTAAGACAGGTCCATTTGTTTAAAAAAGATACCTGTTGGTAGTCTTCAATATTTGGAGGTAGGAAAAAACTGTAAGTCCTCCCCCCAGCTTTGCTCCAGGGTGGTGTTAAAAGGAAAACAACTTCAGCCTTGAACAACATGGGTTTGAACTGTACACAACCACTTCTATGTGGATTCTTTTCAATAAATGCGGTACAATACTGTAAATTTATTGTCTCTTCCTGACAATTTTCTTAATGACATTTTCTTGTCTCTGGCTTACTTCATTGTGAGAATCCAGTGGATAATGGATGTGACACACAGAATATGTGCTCATCAACTGTTTATGTTGTTGGTAAGGCTTCTGGCCAACAGTAGGCTCTTCGTTGTCAAGTTTTTAGGGACTCAAAGGTTACATGGTGCCCTTACCTCCCCCTATTCAAGAATCAGCCGTAATTCTTATTAGTGAAGCAGACACAAAAGGAGGCCTATAGCCTGTCCTGGAAACTCAGCAAAGTCCCAGCTCTCTCCTCCTAGACCAGGGTTTCTCGTCCTTGGCACTGCTGACATTGTTAACTGGATAACCCTCGCTTGGTGCTTGTCCTGTGCATTGTGGGATGTTTAGGCCTCTTTCCTGGCCTTTACCTACCGGACGCCAACCCCTTCCCCGGGTCGCTTCCCCAGGTTGTGACAACCCAGACACTATAGATAGCAGGAAGTCAGCGAACACTTGCAGAAAGAATAAATGATGTGGAAAGTCTGGAGAGAACAGTTGGGCATGGAGGGGAGGCTGGGTATGGAAATCAATAGTCACGCTCTGTGATATTGGGTTTTTTTTAAGAAATGCATGTATCTGGTCATTCAGATGATCAAAATATATTTCTCATATGTATTTGGTCTTCATCCATGGTTCCCAGCTTACAGCTCCCTAAACCCTTGGAATTTCCCCGAGCATAAGAGCCATGGAGCCCTTTTGTTTGGTGTCTTGTCCTCAGTTTCTGAAAACACTTCAGAGCCATAAAGGTGAAATGGGTGTCTATTATTCATAACAAGCCCTTTCCTACCACAACTGGGTTTATATTGCCGAGGTGACTTTCGGAGAGCACCTAAGGGTGGGGGCTGGTTGCCAGAGGAACCAGACATGAAGAGAGGGTTGGAACTTTCAGTCTCACCCCATGATTTCCTGGGAGGGGAGAGCGGCTAGAGGGTGTCAATCGCCAACGTCCAATGAGTTAATCAATC
This sequence comes from Prionailurus viverrinus, assembly GCF_022837055.1. NCBI lineage: Eukaryota > Metazoa > Chordata > Mammalia > Carnivora > Felidae > Prionailurus > Prionailurus viverrinus. Next base: position 7,045,035 of record NC_062563.1, read on the forward strand.
GTGCCTATGTAATGAAACCTCCGTAAAAAAACAGAAGGAGGGGGTTGGGAGAGCTTCCACATGTCATCGTGCTGGACCCCAAGCTCCATAAGGACAGAAGCTCCTTTGTTTGGGACGTTGCCCTATGTCTCTCTTCATCTGGCTATTGATTTGTATCCTTTAATATGCTTTGTAATAAGTTGGTAATCTAGTGAGTAAGCGGGTTTCCTGAGATCTGTGAGCCCTTCTAGCAAATTAATCGAGCCCAAGGAGGGAGTCAAGGGAACCCCTGATTTCTAGCCGGTGCAGCAGAGATGCAGGTGACAACCTGGACTTGGCAGTTGGCATTCTGAGTTGGAAGGGTCATTGAAACCTCCAATTTGTAGCCGATGGGTCAAATTGCAGGTAACAACATGGGGCTGGTGATGAGTTTCTGAAGCCGAGGGCAATCTTCTGGGACCGAGCCCTTACCTTGTGGACTCTGATGCTGTCCCAGGATAGATAGGGGAAGAATTGAGTTGAATTCTCAGACAACCTGCTGGTATCCATGAATTGCTTGTTGATGTGGGGAAGCCTAAACACACACACACACACACACACACGCACGCACACACATGCATACACATGCACACACACACACACACACACATACACGCTGGAATTAAGTCCAGGAGCCCAAAAGATGCTGTAAAATAAAGGAATCTACACGCACGACCTGTAAATTCAACAACTGTGAAGCAGATGGTGCTGAAGAATGATCACCCGAGACAGGAATGAGTGTTCCTGTGTTTTGGAAGTGAGCACATAGCAATCCAGGGTGTTTAAGCAGATGCCCATTCTGAGCTCTTGTATCAGGATTCAGGAAGCATATATGCTAAGCTAACCCAAAGGCTGTTTATTTCTCTAGTCTTCATACCTTGGTAGTTTCTATTCATATGAAATAAGAATTTCTAAAAGAGCTTAGGTCTTAAACTCCTTCCCTAGGAGAAATATTCCCTAAAATCGTCTCTTAATGAATATAGACTTTCCTGAGTATTTTTGGAAGTTGTTTTGCAGATTACTGCAGGGAATTTGCATGTACAATGGGCACAGTATTTGAAAACAACTTAAATCAGGGTGAATTCTGACAGTGCTAAGAATCAGCTGGTATTCAACATCCTATTCTCCCAAAAGTGTTCACTGGTAGAACTCAGCCTTCCCAGAACATTGACTATGGGTCACATCTGTTGACCATCAAACATTACTAAACAGCCAGTCTACAGAAGCCAGTCAGGGATGAATTTGCTACACTCACTATTTGTCACTGACACTTCTTTTTAAAATTAATTAAAAAATATATACTAACAAGTGCATAGCATTGTCTTTACCTTCCTTCATGGATAGATGGATTGTTACTATTTGTATCACTTGAAATGAAAGGAATTAACAGATTAAGTAGATTAATACAATCAAGACAATACATTAAATATGGACTAAGAGTCATTTATCCAAATGTGAACTCTGAATTAGCTATAATCTATTTCAGTTGAGTTCAGCAAATATTCATGATCACTTCTCAAAATTCTCCACTGAATTCAGCCTGAAATCAGTGGAGAATAAACTTGAACCCAGGAGAAGTTGCTACTGGGGCAACAGATGCTGCCAAGGGAATATCTGAAACTACTTTGAACCCTCTGGTTTTATCTTTGTTATGCCTAGGGATTTTATTCTATTCTGGAACAATGTCATGTATTTATGATAGTTAAGATGTTTACACTCCCCCGCCCCCAGAATATCAGCACCCAGATATTCTGACTGCAGAGGCCACCCTGCATACTTGGCCCCTTATCCTCAAAATCCAGGGAAAATGAGAGAATTTAGATAGTTATGGGAAAAATATTATAACTTGTATTAATTTTCTAAATCTCATTTTGAATACCAGAGAACCATATTCTTTTTGTGGAATGTATGAATTTTAAGAGTGCAGCTTAATGACCTCTGGCAAATTCTTACATTTATCTGATTCATACTCTCTAAGATGTGGCCCATCTTCCTCATCTCTAGAAATTTTCTTTTCTGATGGCATTCTTCTTGGCCAACCTCGAGACCCCAGCAAAACATCTGCTGTTCTGAATTCTACCGTAACAGATTAGTTTGGTCTATTCAAAGATTACTTATAAATGGACTCATACACCGTGTACCCCACTGACTCTAGCTTCTACTGCTCCGCATAAGGTTTTTGAGATCTGTCTCTGCTGTTTTGGCTGTCAGTAACTCATTGATTTTTATTGTCGTGTTCATACTTGCCTCCTCTTCTGTTTCTTTACAAATAAGAAAGAATCTGATTGCGGGATTTAAAGCCATAAAAGAGGACTCAACACAAAGAAGTCCATGAGTCTTCAAGGCCTGCGTGCTACAGGTGTTTGTTACTGACCTGCTTGGTCCATTCCTACACACACTCCTGCTGGCTCTGTTCTCTGAGCCCGAGCATTTGGCCACAGCAAATGGTGGGTGAAGGACCCATGCATAAACTAATGATATGTGCTAGTCGGGACCCAAGATAAGTTACCCACCCCTGAGTTTCTTTGACACTAAAGAAAGTCTCATATTTTACAGCAAACAATGGAATCCATTAAGTCTGTGTTTGGAAAACGGATATACAAGGGAAACAAATGACCCAAAGAAGCAATCCACTGGAATTGCGTTTAGGTCCTGTGGGTGCTGGGTTATTGTGCTAGTTCCCTAGGACCCAGAGCAATGTGGCTGTCTCCCTGTTCCGTACATCCTTCCTATAATCCCCTAAGATGGAGTGGAACAAGGACAAGCAGGAGTTTTCAGGACAGTGTGGGAAGGTGTGCGCATCAGAAGTGGGGAGTTGAGTGTTTGGGGCACAATAATTAAGCTAAAGGTTGTGTGGTGGAGTTGTGGGCAACGATACTGTGCAGATAAATTGGGTTCCAATTAGAGAATTCTTGAAAGCCAGAGTGAAGAGTTTATACTTAATTTCGTAGACACTGGGGATCTATGTTGAGCACATAGACAAACAACCCTTGAGGACAAATAGTTGGGCTGGAAACTATTATGAACAGTGAAAGTAAGCAAATGCGATCTTAGAACCTGAGCTATGGCAGCACATAGATGTAGGAAGGAAGGTGTGATTTCACTTTCTGTGAGAAGAATTTCTTTGGTTCTTTTTCATTATGTTGTGCATGCACGTGTGTGTGTGTGTGTGTGTGTGTGTGTGTGTGTGTGTGTAATGGACCTAAAACTAGCTGCTCTATAGCTTTGAAGCATAATTAACCTCACTGTGTTCAAATCTTTAAGTTTGTTATGCTCTAGACCTTAAGCCAAGACACAAATAAACCTAATTAGGCTAGTAATAACTTTGGATTAAATTATATTAACTATTAAAAGAACATAATGTATACATAGTCAGCATGTTTGATTCTTGTTGTAGAGAAAACCCTGAAATGGTAACTTAATATTAAAACCTGAGAGAAAACAAATTTGCATAATACAATCAAATAGCTTTTACTTTGAGATCTGGATAGGTTACAGGTAGTGGATTTATTATAGAAACAAACTGTGCTAACGTTTTTTCAAATCAGTGTGTGAGAATAAGGAACAAGTCTCTTGGTTTGGAGGCAACAAGTGTGCTTAGTAATTAAGTGTAATTGAAATAAGAAACTAATACACATTCAGTTTTTGTCTCTCCAAGAGACAGAAGAAGGGCATGGGAAAAAGAAGAGTGAGTGAAATTGTAAGGAAAAAAAAAATAACCAAGAACGTTTTCCACATTTACTTTTTTTTTTCCCTGTTCTATTTTTAACTTTGTTCTGAATCTGCCTTGAAAGTGATGGAAACTTGAAATAAAATATCAGTTACAACTGTCATCAGCATAACGGTCACTATTATCATGTATGTTTGAATGTTTTTCTCATATTCTTTGTTGTAGCCTAAGGTGCACGGTTCAAACGTCAATATAAATATGTCCATGGAAAAACCACTAAGAAAACAAGATAGCAGAGTACAAATATCACATATCCTCTGTAGATAACACGTGCATCTCAAGAAAAATGGACGTTGTAGGTTGTATTTCCTCAGCAGGATTGAATAAAAATGGTAACCAAAGACATAAGAAACAATATCATCTCTAGAGGTCAAAGCTCAGCAGGTTTTAATAAAACACCCACCTCTGACGTATGAGGGTTATTTAAGATCTAAGTTAAGAAGTTTCATCAGTGCTTTTTATAATAGACTGTTTTTCTTCATGGTCAAGAAGCAGCAGAGTGTTGCTTTGATGTTAGGCTGACTTTCGCATGGGTCCTGGCTAGCTGATGTTCAGCAAGCACTTTATCTTTATGAGATTTTCCTCGTCTGCAACCTAAGAATACTAATGGTACCATCAGGTGTAGTTTATGGGAATTTTGTGTTAGATAAATGAGATCGTGAAAAATAAGTAGGATGTCTGGTACCCAGTAAGCCCTCAATAAATGTTTATTATCCTTATCATCCTCGTCACAAGAAATTTGTTAGTGCCAAGCTTTGCTAGGTCTTAAAGGTTTAGAAAGAGATTTCGTTGACATAGGGTAATGTCCAGTTAGATGGGGCCTTGGAATATTTGAGCTCAGATAAAACTTAGGCACAAGCATTTAGATTTGTGCAGCTTTTTACTATGACAAATAATGTTGTAATGAATATGCTCGTAAATATTTTAAGGTATCTCGAGGCGTATTTCTATGGGATAGTTTCGTGACATCAACATTTGGGGACTAAATATTTATCACCATGATGTTAGTCGTTTTCCTTTAGTTTATGTACAAATGAGAAACTCTTAACTTGGCTTAAATTGAAATATTTATATATATTTCCCTGCATCAGTTACCACACTGTTAAAGTACTGGGCTGTTACGTAGTATATAGTGATTCTGGCAGGTAAGTCCTTTCTCTTTTTATCTTCACAGATCTATTTTCAGATGTAATTACTTATACTTTTGTATTTGACTAATAAAAGGTGTGAAGCTTAAGGAGGGTGTAAAGTGCCCACATTTACCCAGCCGGTGGCTAGGATGTGGACAACGTTTTCTTTGTTTTGTTTTTTTTCACTATGCTTTCTTCTTTTCTTTGTTTCTTTCTTTCTTTTTTTTATCTACTGCAATTCATTTTAATGCATGAATAGATCACAAAATTGGCTCATAGTATGGAAGAACTGGAATCTTACACACAGATAAACTGTTTTATACATATCTTGCAATGGAAATTCACATCATCAGATATAAATTTTCATTATAATGTGGTAATTTTGTACGTGTGTCTGTGTGTGCATATAGTTGTCATATAACTTACAAGTGAATTTAATTACACATCCAACTATTTATGAATATAGAGACTTAGCTTTTTTCATCATTATATGCAAAGCTGTAAGGAAATCAGTTATGTATCTTTGCAATTATTTCCTTAGTATTACTTTCTTTCTTTCTTTTTTCTTGTTTTGCAGTATATTTTAAAATTTTTATTTAAGTCCAAGCTAGTTAACAGATAGTGTAGTAATGGTTTCAGGAGTAGAATTTAGTGATTCATCACTTACACGTAACACTCAGTGCTCATCCCAACAAGTGCCCTCCTTAATGCCCATCCCGCACTCAGCCCATCCCCCTGACCCACCTCCCCTCCAACAACCCTCAGTTTGTTCTCTGTATTTAAAAGCCTCTCATGGTCTGCCTCCTGGACCATGTTTTTAACCACTGGTCTATGTTGTCTCCTTTCATTTAGGATAAAAATGATAATTTCTAAGAAATTTAACTAGATCAGCATGCATTAACTGAGATTTTCCAAACTGATACTTTATTCTTATAGATGACTAATCGCCTCAGTTATGGAGGTTTCCACCTTGTCACTCTTGGGGGAACATTATCACCATTGTTTTGGGGGTGTGGGCAGAACCCAGCACATTCTGTCCACCATTGGCAAAACAGGGATCACTAGACTCTAATTTAGTCGCCATTTTGAAATTCTTGTAATTAAAAATAATTATCTTCCTAAACCCATAGTCTCTGCAGTAAGTGTTGGCTTTATTCAAAGAAAACTGTTTCTATGCAGAAATGCATCAACGACTGGTTAAGCGTATGGCAGAGAATATGTTAAGTCAGTGGTGTGTATGGAGCAGTGTGTAGAATTTTAAAGGAAACAAAGCGGAGGACCCAGAGAATACTTCATCCGTGGAAAGGACGAGTTACAGCAACTCTGTGAGAAGATTAAAAACAATTGTATGCTTGGTATAACTGATCCAGTTTTCGGAGGTGCTGTATATGATCCCAAGTATTATATTTCGTACAGAGTCACTGGATCTATTTGAACCATCTGGTATTTCCTTGAATTCAGCTGAAGGCTGTAACAGGCTCCTGGGCTTGGGATGTCCGGCAAATGATTCCCAAGCTAATGTTTAAAACTTACTGGCCTTAGAATTGTTGGCTCAACCTAGACTGGTAAACAACAGTGGCACTCAGATGCCACTTACAGGAGATAGTGCTCAAATTCTCTGCTGAAACAGCTCTTTTTTCTTTCTGAAAAAAATGTCCCACTCCTGAGTCAACTTGACAAAATTTTATTATGCCTGGTTTAAGTATAAGATCCTGGGACTAGGGAAATTTTCATTTTGATTTTTAATTTTATTTTGGAGAGAGAGAACAAGCAGGGAGAGGGGCAGAGGGAAAAAGAGAATCCTAAGCAGGCTCCATACTCAGCCCGGAGTCCGACGCAGGGCTTGATCCCACGGACCTGAGCTGAAATCAAGAGTCCGACTCTTGAAACCAAGAGTGGCTCAACTGATTGAGCCACTCAGGCACCCCCGGGACCAGAGCAATTTCTACCGCTTGATCAACAGAATGCAAATCTTTAACCTGTGTTTCAGCAGATAATGAAAAACTTATACCTTCATTTTGCTGCTACAAATACAAATCACTGCCTTGAGGACGTTTACAGTGGAAAATTCTGCAGGATAAATAAAGTCCAATCTGAGCCTCATTGAATTGTCCATGGCAAAAGGGCTCTGTTTACATGGTTTTGATGACAATCCTGAGATGAATAATGACGGACAACAAATGCCTTTTCTGGTCTTCCTTAAAGAATGATTTTGTAATTTGGGAGAAATGGGCTAGGAATAATTGGCTGTTCAGTAATCACTTCCTGAAAATGGAGGACATGATCCTCAGAAGGCGCCCACTGTAACAAAATGCCACAGTGGTCATGCATTTGGATTGCTCATGCAGTTTGCCGGAGGGTCTCTGATCTGCTTTGATTTGGTCACTGCACAGGTCCTGGTTTGAGTTCCCCCAGTATTACTGGACTCTGTTAAATTCTCACTATCCCTCTTGCTGCCAGCCTGTCTAAACTACCTGCATCTCTCACGTGACCGGTGGGTCACTAACTCCTGAGGAATCCTGTTCCACTCAGCAGGCTCTGTCCTACACGCGTGGGAGCCAGTCTCCCAGCTGCAGCCGCAGTGATCTTTTCAAAAGGCAGCCTTTTGGAAACTATGCCAAGACTTCCTTTATCTCTCAGGCCCAAGATCAAAATCCTTAATCTGGCCTCTTAATCCCTGTTTGCTCTGGCAACGCCCAAGTTCTCTGACTTTATTTTTTAACATCTGTATCCTCACTGCCAGCCTTGCTTCCGTCCCTCACTCCTCCACCTGCTAAACTGGTCGTAACCTTATGATCTTCACCTAAAAATCACTTCTAGGGGAAGCCCGAGGCAGAGGCAAACTCCGTTTTGTTGTGTGCTATCAAAGAAACAAATTCTTTTCCTGCAGTGACTTACATCGGCGTGTATTTAAATATTTATTCATGTGCTAAGCTTTATTAATAGCTATCTTTTGTGCTACACTATAAAACATCTTTTTTTTAAAAAAAAATATATTTTAGAACGTAGCCAAGTAAGTCTCTTAATGCATGTTGATTAAATAAACAAATAAATCTCCTTCCACCCAAATAGAAATGTCTTATTTTTCTCCCCAACATTACTTTCTTTTAAAAAAATTTTTTTTTAATGTTTTTTGTTTTTTTGTTTTTTTGTTTTTTTTGGCAGAGAGAGAAAGACAGAGCATGAGCGGGGAGGGGCAGAGAGAGAGAGGGAGACACAGAATCCAAAGCAGGCTCTAGGCTCTGAGCTGTCAGCACAGAGCCTGATACGGGGCTCGAACTCACAGACCGCGAGATCATGACCTGAGCCGAAGTCAGACGCTTCGCCAACTGAGCCACCAAGGGCCCCCCAACATTCCTTTCTTAAAAAAATAGTTTATCCTAGTTTTCAGTGTATCTGGAATGATACATTTCAATGTATCTGGAATAATTTCAATGTATCTGGAATCCTTAGGTTAATTTCCACACATAAAATATCTTTCATCATGTCTCCTTATGGAGATAAAACTAAATTCAGATAATTTCATCTTCAAAGGGCTGACCTCATCATTGGTTTCCTTCCTTCGGTGATTACAAAAGTAACGGCATTTCTAATTTCCAGCGCTCTGTGCACATCTTTCATATTTTAGAAATTCAGAATATTTAATTGACTCCTAATGTTTGCATGCACACACCTGTTTTTCTCTTTCTTTTGGAGCCAAAGCACTTCCTGTCCCATTCCTTAATGGGAATACTTATGGCAAGCTAATATTGAATAAATATTTCACAGAGCTGCTTGCAATCCCTGTCCAGTTTCTGATATGCAGTTAGGCTCCACACGTGGCCAGAATACAAACCCAGAGAAGGGCTCCCTGGCAAAGCAGATCTGTGACCATCAGTGACAACCCAAGGTGTTTCATCCTCTACCCGCCTCTGGACATACAGAACACAGAGGCAAAGAGGAGCTGTTGTATGGCCCTTGGCGCACCTGTTAGCAAAGGCCACAAACAACCTGGCCTGGGGGAATTCTGTTGGAATAAAACACACTGAAAAACGGAGAGCTTCTGTTGCAAGTTGGTATTTTTTTGTTCAGTCTGTTCTGCGGAGCACAGAATCAGGCGTGGGAAAGAGCAGAAAAATGCACAGGCCCGAAGATCTGGGTGTAGATCCCCAGCTGGCAAATTCATTAAACTCACTGTAATGTACGATCTTCATCTGTAAAACGGAAGTGGGATTTTGTCGCTGGGGATTTTTTTCTTTTTTTTTTTTCAATTTCTTTCTTCCCTTCCTTGTCAAAGAAAAGTTGCCTCGGGATGAGTTAAACGGGCAAAGGAAGACTTTATTCAAGACTGTTTGGATAGGGGATAGAAAATGAACTCAATTCCATTGAAATGGAAGGAAGGAGAGTTTTTAAGTGCTGGGGTGAACTAGTGGTACATTTAGGGGGAGGTTGGCCAATGTGACGAGGCCATCTGGGTTGCTGATTGGTGCTTATCCAAGTAGGCTCCTACTGTCCCACAGAGCCTTCCTTTTTCCTTCCTTCCTTCCTTCCTTCCTTCTTTCCTTCCTTCCTTCCTCCTTTCCTTCCTTCCTTCCTCCTTTCCTTCCTTCCTTCCTTCCTTCCTTCTTTCCTTCCTTCCTCCTTTCCTTCCTTCCTTCCTTCCTCCCTTCCTTCTCTCCTTCCTTCCCTTCTCCCTTCCTCCCTTCCTTCCTTCCTTCCTTCCTCCCTTCCTTCCTTAATTCTGAAAAGAGCAATTAATATGAGCTATCCTAAAATTTTAAGTGCATAAAAAAGCATTGCTACCTATAGGCAAAATGTTGTACATCAGATCTGTAAAAGTTAGTCATCTTACATAACTAAAACTTTATACTTATTGAACAGCAACCCTTCGTGTCTCTCTGCCCCCTGCCCCTGGCTACCACCATTCTACCCCCTGCTTCCATGACTTTGACTGTCCTAGATACCTCCTCTAAGAGGAATCATACAGTATTTGTCCTTCTGTGACCGGTTAATCCCACTCAGCCCATCATTCTTGATGATTGCATTTCAGAAGGATGGCTTCCAGGTCCTTGAGAGAGCCATTCCTGGAATGTAAAACTGGCAAGGAGCTGGGAGATGATTTACATCTTAAAGGGACAGAGACAGAATTAACAATTGCAAATGTTCTAAAGTAAATTCTCTTAAAAAGGGGAGGGGGTTTGGGGGCACTATGTTTGGGAAGAAATGACTCAAGTTTAGTCAAGCTGAAGGGAACATATAGAAAGGCCATCTGGATCCCTCTCCTTCCTCCCTCCCTTCTTTCTTTCCTTTAAAAACCCAAATAATATTTGTTGGTGCACCTGAGTGGCTCAGTCTGTTAAGCATCTGACTCTTGATACTGGCTCAGGCCATGATTTCATGGTTTGTGGGATCGAGCCCCACACTGGGTTCTGCGCTGACAGCATGGAGCCTGCTTGGGATTCTCTCTTTCTCTCTCTCTGCCCCTCCCCTGCTTTCTCTCTCTCTCTCTCTCTCTCTCTCTCTCAAAATAAATAAAATAAACTTAAAGAAAAACAAATAATATTTGTTGTAACAGAATTAGACCTTGTTAAAGGATAGTTTTATTTTATTATTTATCTTCCCATTTTTACTGAGATACAATTGACACCCCACACTGTGTATCTTTTTTTTTTTTTTTAATTTTTTTCAACGTTTTTATTTATTTTTGGGACAGAGAGAGACAGAGCATGAACGGGGGAGGGGCAGAGAGAGAGGGAGACACAGAATCGGAAACAGGCTCCAGGCTCCGAGCCATCAGCCCAGAGCCTGACGCAGGGCTCGAACTCACGGACCGCGAGATCGTGACCTGGCTGAAGTCGGACGCTTAACCGACTGCGCCACCCAGGCGCCCCGCACACTGTGTATCTTAAGGTGTCCAACATAACTGGGTGATATGTGTACATATTGTGACATCACCATGGTAAGGTTAGTGAACATTCATCACCTCACTTAGTTACATTTCTTTTCTTGTGATGAGAACTTTTAAGATTTGCTTTCTTAGCAACTTTCGAATATACAATATGGTACTATTAACTACAGTCAGTAAGCTGTATGGTACCTCCAAGAACTTATTTATTTTCTAACTGGAAGTTCATACTTTTTGACCACCTTCAACCATTCCTCCCAGCCCCCAACTCCCACCTCTGGCAACCACCAATCTGTTCTTTGTAGCCACAAGTTCAGTTTTGTTTTATTTTGTTTTGTTAGAGTCCATGTTAAAGGATAATTTTAAAAAGATGCAGTCACGATTTTCATACAGAGAAGAAAGTATGCGTATTAAAAAGTTGATTGAACTCATTAATGAAATGAGGGAACCAGGCAGATATTATAACTGATTTAAAGGAAAATAGAAATCCCAGGCATTTATAGATCAGGAATTTTGAAACAAGGGTGCAAACAGGTCACACTTGATTTTTCTGCAGTAGGAGGTCATTGGACATTTACTGGACATAGTTGAATGTCTCTATACATGGGATTTATTTGCACTGCCATTTGTGATCTCCAATTAACAGATCTGTAAATAATTCCCATAGATTCAGAGTTAGGGAACCCAGATGTATTTGCTGTAGACATTACAATGTTCTCCAGTGAAGCACAATTTTTTTTATAGGTCTTGACTCCCATGATATATTATTTCTCTTCATTGCTTCTTAAGCATCTTTCCTATTTCAGTATTAAGTACCCGATATGGGTCAGACATACTGAAGAAGGTACAAACCTATGATACAGGTCTCCAGCCCTCAGGGTGCCCAGCCTAGTTCAGATATGCTCACCTATAGCCCAACTCCAAGAAACACTATGATGCCTGATCATAGCTGGGATCTAAGCTAGGACTTCCTTGAAGTGATTTCTCTTACTCTTGGGACTAAACTGGAAGACTTCCCAAAGGAAGTGGCAGCTTGTCAATAGCTGGGTCCCTGGGGAACAGAAATACAACCTGCTGATGAGACAAAACTTAGTTAATGGCTCGCTTTGGTAAGAAAGAACACTGTCTTCCAAACTTTGGCTGTGTCTGAGAGAGGGGAAGTTAAAGTCAGAATTCTTAATGCCCTGCTAAACCGGCCTCACAGTCTTAATAATTTTGAAGAAGGGGCCCCACATTTTTGTTTTGCACTGGAGTCCTGCAAACGTTGTAGCCTGACTGTGACCAAGCATTGTGTTCCTGATATGACTACAGTGTTGTGAGATTAAAATTAAATTCTGCGGGCAGGGAAATATGATAAAGATGGTCAGGTAAATCAGAGCTCAGTTTGAGAAGTGAGGAAAAGGTCAGAGGGCAGAGACAGGGACTAACATAGTGGAGGGCACAACATGGTGGGGAGGACACAAAAATCACCCATTAAGTTTGGAAACAATACATCCTTTGTGTGGCTTCTGTGTACCATGGGCAGTGCTGTGTCACAGGAGAGCCCAAGCCAGATGCTGGACTTTGAATGCATCGAGATGAGTGGGTTAGTACCTACTCTGTGGACAGAGGGGGGAGTCTTGGACATGATTTGAGAAGAGCACTGACAGGCTCAGTCATGGATTTTGGACAGCTACTCAGATTTGGTTGAATTGGGATTTTGAAGGGTAATATTTTAGTTCAAGCATGGCAGATGAATGCATATGCAAATTCTATTCAATCCTGTCATTTCAATGCAAAAGGAACAAAAATGGTCTTCACCGTTACTCTCTGGGGAAAATGCTAATGTCAACCACCAAGGGAGGAATCTATAGATTTGCAGAGAGCTGTGTTCAGAGTTTAAAGTATAAGAATTAGCCTCAAGAACCGGAAAAGAAAATCCAGAAGTAAAGAGATATAATGCAAGTTTCAGGTTCAAGGCTTTCTCATGCAGATGTCACCATCATGCCTAAACTGTATGTGTGACTGGAAAGGGGGAAGAATAGGCAGGTGCAACACGGTGCTTTATTGAGCTACTAACTTGCATCTCCCCTCTTTATTTTCCTCTATCTGCTGATTTGTTTCCAGCAGGTAACCAGGTGTTGAAGGATAATTTTCCAAAAAAAAGGTAAAATCACGACTTCCGTACAGATATAAAATGAACACCTGCCCAAGATTTTACTTAACTCATTAATGAGAGATCAATAAAGTTTTACAATTGCTTCAAAGGAGAATTCAAAGTACCCTGCTTTTATAGATTAGGAATGCTGACATAAATTTACAAATAGGTGGATTCTGGATTTTTCTACAGAAAGGAAGGGAAATTTGCTCTTCTTTAGACAGGCTGCTTGTGTATGGACAAGCAACATTTGCATTATTATCAGTTTTTGGCATAGTAGCTTCTATTTCTACAGACTTGTAAAACAGCATCCTCAAAATGAAGGTGGACCCTCCCCACCTGGAGAGGCTCCAGCATTCCACTGAAAGGGTATCTGGTAATCTCTCTTGACACCTTCCAAAGTCCTAAACTTCGTGCATCCAGAGGTCTTTTTGTGTCTCTTTGTCTCAGTGGAAAACCGTGTTTCACTGGCTCGAAACCCATAGCCATCCGCCATTTTTTTCCTTTCTTTCTTGTACTAAAACATTCATCCTTGGATGGGAATCCAGGGCCTATAGAGAAGAGTTAGGAGACATTGTGCAATGCAGCCAGCAAAGAAAACAGGGACCCTTTTAGAACTTGGTGGCAGAGTCCTGTGCAGGTGTCAAAGCCTCTGGGGAGATGGCTTTCCCTGGGATTGGCACAGGAATAGCCGAGCCCCTACCTCTAGATGGCCCAGGCAGATAGGGAGGGGGCATCTAGCATAACCTGCATGGACTGATGGCCAGGGTGACCATGAAATTCATCATCCAAACCAAAACACATTTGAAGGTGAAAGGGGGCAGTGTATTAGGGCAAGAGTGGTAACTGGGACAATCTTAGGCCAACTAGGGCCATGATACTTTAGCATATGAAAGACCCCAGAACCACTGCATGCCCTTGAAACAGGAAGATGATATCTAATTTGATTTTCAGGGGACACGACTGGACAATCTTCAATCCCTGAAAGGGAATTTCATTATACTACCCACATGTGCTGCTTTTAGAAAGCCATTAGCATGCTTGATGGTCATAAAAAGATTATTTCAAAGGCATGTTTTGGGTTGTGTGATGATAGAGTTTGAATATTTAAGAGCAGTGTGTTAAATTGATTCTGAAAGACTTTTTTTTTTTTTTTAGTGATGATAGGATAATAATGATAGAAGAGGTAGACTTTATTCTTTTAAGGGGGTGTGAAGAATTTCAAATGGTTGAAGTATTGAGTTATCTCCGTTGAAAGAGTGCACATTTGCAACTGGTTCTCTGTAACACACAGCTGTAACTGCTATCCCTCACCGAAGGTCTTGGGTAACAACACCCAAAGGGAACATGATGATGGTCATTTCACTAGATGGGGCCAGTTCCTCCTGGGATAACCACAATTTCCTTGTGCCAGCCTTTTAAGAGATATTTCTTGATGCTTTCCTAAGTTAGCTGGAGGTCACTCTGTATTCTCCAGACCTCAGAATATGAGAGACCCAATGGACTGTCTTATTAGTCACTTAAGCGTTAAGTGTCGACTCTTGGTTTCAACTCAGGTCATGATGTCACGGTTCATGGGTTCAAGCCCCACATTGGGCTCCACGCTGATAGTGTGAAACCTGCTTGGGATTCTCTCTCTCTCTCCTCTTCTCTCTGCCCCTCCCCTGCTTGCATTGTCTCTGTCTCTCTCAAAATAAATAAATAAACTTTAAGAGAAAATAAAATGAATCTTGTACGAGTAGAACTATATTACCAGCTACTGCACATTCCTATCCCCCACCTTGATTATATTACAGGTGACAGATTTATGCAAAACTGCCTCTACAGATTTATACTGTAGTCAACCTCAACGTTTGGTTGAAAGAAAACAAAAGAAATCTAATCACATTTGTCTACTTGTATTTGTGGACTGAGGACCATTCCCGCTAGTATGTGAACATCACCAACTCTGGGAGAGTAGGACGGCACTCTGACCCATATGTTCTCCACGGACCCATTAGGTGGTCTGGTGAAATCAATGGATACCCTCTCACAAGACAGGTTTTAAGTGCATGCCAGAGATACATAGGGTCACATGCAAAAATCAATAATATTAAAATAGAATTGTCAACATATTTAAACAAGCCCATTTCTAGTATAGTGGGATATGTAATGTATTTCTTTATTAGCACACTGGAAAACAAGATCTTCGTGATAGATCTAAGTATTGTCATTAAAAACTAGTGATGAGGGTAAAAGCTATTTTGAGGCATCTGAAAGAACTATGTTAGGATATGAACTTACAGTTGACCTCTGTTGGTGATAAAGTCATAGATGTTCTATTCTAGTGTGGTTTGTTGCTCACATCCCCAACTAGAAGGGTCGCCACCTTTAAGTTAGAGGCTGATGTCCTGTTTGCAAATCCATGGCAGCCATGAGTGAATTCTGGCCCGGAGCTCAGTCCCAGCATTGGTGGAGTTGTTCTCCGCGGGCCCCCCAGCCGTGGGGAGCCCCCATTTCTCCACCCTTGGATCTCAGTCTCCTCCAGGAATTCAAAGCTTTTATTTGTTTTCCTTTCATGGCACCGAATATGTCATTTTAACATCTCTGCTGATACTATACTGTTTCCATTTCATTTCTAAATCCGTTTAGTGGTTGCAAGACCCACTACAGGACTGATACTCAATACCGGAGGCATCGAGGCAGTCACGGCCGTGGAAGCGGTAATTCCTGGGAAAGCCCTGCCAGGAGAGAGGCCGGAGAAAGTACTGACAACAGCAGCCCCGGAGTTCTGGGGGAAATGATCTTTTTGAGACACCTGCAGCTAGGTCTTTAGAGGGCGTGGGTTTGAGGCTCAGTAGTGTGTTGTGAGGCCTACGATGAACCTGGGCTCCCACAGCTGGCACACGTACAACAAAATCCAGACTGCTTACTCTTTTCTATGATTGCGTGAATGTATGCCTCAGTTTACCTAGGACACTCTTGGTCAATGCCTATTTCCCCTGCTTGATTGTGAATAAGAACCCCATTCACTTTTTAAAAAATTATTATTTGATGTTGATATATTTATTTTTATTTTTTTATTAAAAAATTTTTTTTAATCTTTATTTATTTTTGAGAGAGAGAGCATGTGAGCAGGGGAGGGGCAGAGAGAGAGGGAGACAGAATTGGAAGCAGGCTCCAGGCTCTGAGCCGTCAGCACAGAGCCTGACATGGGGCTTCAACTCATGAACTGTGAGATCATGACCTGAGCCGAAGTTGGACGCTCAACTGACTGAGCCACCCAGGCACCCCTAATGTTGATTTCGTTTTTAAGAGAAAGAGACAGAACGTGAGTGGGAAAGGGGCAGAGAGAGAGGCAGACACAGAATCCGAAGCAGGATGCAGGCTCTGAGCTGTCAGCACAGAGCCTGACGTGGGGCTTGAACTCACGAGCCATGAGATGATGACCTGAGCTGATGCTTAACCTACTGAGCCACCCAGGTGCCCCTAAAAATTATTTTTTATTTTGAGAGAGAAAGAATGAGCAAGGGAGAGGGACTGAGATGTGCTGGGCATGGATCCTGACGAGGGGCTCTGTCCCACGACCCTGGGATCATGACCTGCGCTGAAATTAAGAGTCAGACACTCAACCGACTGAGCCACCCAGGTGCCCCTGAACCTCATTCCGTTTTAAATCTATCCCGGTTTGTATGATAACTGGTGTGGTCATCATAGTGGCTGCCATAGTGTCACTCAGATCCCTCTTCCGGGACTGAGGGGCCATTTCTCCAGCTGCTGGGAGTGTGGGCGGCCCACAGCTTCAGCTGATATCTAATCTGCATGCCGCCTTTGCTCTAAGAGAACTGCGTTGCACAAGTTCCCGTCCCCAGAGCATAGCTGGCCGGTGGAAGAGTTTCCAGACTCACTGACCCAGGGGAGGAAAACACAGCCAGAACATCCCAGCTCAGAGTGGCAGAGGGGTTGGCTGAGGCCTCTGTTGCGGCCTCACGGTACCTGAGCTTTCCCCTGTGCTCAGTGTTGCTTCCCACGTCCCCCACGCCTGCTGCCTTCAAGGGTTTCCTCCAAACAAGCCTCCGTCTCGGTCTGTGTCCCCACAGACCTGACCTAAGGCAGTCATTCCACCTCTGTGGCTCTAGAAGGTCTGAACCCTGGTCACCTCTTGGACCTGATCACACTGGCCTTTTTACCTTTTCTCAAACAGGCTAAGCTCCCTCTGCTCCACTGGCTCTGTCCCCAGCTAGTCACACGTCAGGCTCCTCCTTGTCCTTCAGACCCTAGCTTCTCGATGAGGTCTTGGCTTTCCTGATTCTGTCGCTTTTCCCAAAGCCTTTCTCCGTTGTGCTTTGAAAAATGTCCTCCATAGCCCCATCACTAACTGAAACTATCACATTTGTTTACTTATTCACTTACTGATGTTCTCCTTCTCTAACACGTAAGTTCCTTCTGGGATGGAATCTCATTTGTCTTGTTCACCCTGAATCCCTAATATGCAGAAGAGTGTCTGTCATATAGTCCGCACTCCATAACATTGGTTGCAGCAGTGGGTTAAAAAAAGGGAAAGAAATTTAAAAAAAATGTAGTACAGATTCATTTCTAAAATTCTCCCTTGCCTCTCCAAAAATTGTCTTAGCTATTTGCTTAGCTTGCGGCTTTTGCTTCACTTCCTAGGGAATATCCTTGCCAAATCCTCCTGAATTTCTCACCTCCTACCGTTTCCCATCTCTAACACCTCCATTTTCAAAGGTCAGATAGTAGATATTATCCACAAGGACTATTACAATGAACCATAGTGATAGTAACTAGCATTCACTGAAACGATAGACACTTTGCTGACTGCTTCACGTATGCTAATGTATTTAAACCTCACCGTAAACCTTTGAGGTGGTTGTTACTATTATTTCTCTTTTATAGATGAGGAAATCTACAGTTGAATTAAAACTAAAAGTCACACGGCTAATAAATCACAGCAGAGCCAAGACATGAACCCATTGTTTCTTTTTTTTTTTTTTATTAAATGTTTATTTGTTTTGAGAGAGAGAGAGAGAGAGAGTATGTGTGCATGAGCAAGGGAGGGGCAGAGAGAGGGAGAGGGAGAATCCCAAGCAGGCTCCACACTGTTAGAGCAGAGCAGGACACGGGACTCGATCCCATGAACTGTGAGATCATGACCTGAGTCGAAGTCAAGAGTCAGAAGCTCAGCCAACTGAGCCACCCAGGCAGCGCCCGACATTTCTGATCAGGAACTTGCTATGTGGTTCCCAGGTTGATGCGCTAAAAAGTGCGCGACACGTTTAGAACCAGAGAGCCCTGCATCCCACATTCTTGGGCTCCGTCATGTGGGACTTTGTGTGGCCTCCTAGGCTATAGCTTCCTCACTACTAAATGGGGTTTATGATGATCCTTGTTTGCTGCAATAATTAAATTAAGTGATAATGTATGTAGGCATCTGGCATATGATAGGAAATCCAAAGGGTTTCTCCCCGTCTGGTGTATGACACTGTAAAAACAGTACCAATTTTTTTTTTAGCTGCTGTTCATCTCAGACCAATTAGAAGCAGAGGACGTTTTCAAGCCTGCTGGCTAAATCTGTACGTACTGCATGAATTCCACTAACATGCGTATTTCATCGTGTACACGGATGCGTGCATATGTATCTGAGGAGGAGCACTGGAGTTGAGACCTCAGGTTCTAAGGTCACGCAGATCCAGAAGAGGGTCCCATCTCTGTTATTTCTTACCCTTTTCTCTTGCCTTATGCCTTCCCACTTACCTTGGGGGTACGTCATATATTTCAACTCTGTAATGCTATGTTTCTTCATCTGTTAAGTGGATTGGTGTAAGAATTAAATGAAATACTGCCTATGTTTTTTAACGTTTATTTACTTTTAAGAGAGAGAGAGAGAGACAGAGCGCGAGTGGGGGAGGGGCAGAGAGAGAGAGAGAAGCACAGAATCCGAAGCAGGCTCCAGTCTCCCAGCTGTCAGCACAGAGCCTGCGCGGCTCAAACTCAGAAATGGCGAGATCATGACCTGAGCCACAGTTGGATGCTTAACTGACTGAGCCACCCAGGTGCCCCCAAATATTGCCTATTTAATGTAGGATTTGAACTTTGGCAACGTGGTACTTAATATTAGTTATGACTCTCACTTCATTACTTGGTTATATTTTACTGTAGAAAATGTTTTCTTATCATTGTAAATACGGAACCATCAGATCTCAGAATCCAAGGGATAGAAAATGTAACCGTCATGAGGACAGGCCCAGCGAACTTAACCCCAACCTCAGCCCAAACCTCCACTGTGTAGCTGAGACTTAGAGCAGCCCAGAGTGTTCCAGGGCTGCTCCATGGACCTGTGATGGATTCTGAGTTTGGCTTAGGGCCAGCGACGTCAGGCTCCCTCGAGAGCTTTTAAAATAATAGATTTCAGGGATCTGCTCCTGGAGATTCTGGTTTCAGATTCCACGGCACTGCATTTAAAAAGAAAACAGATAAAAACTCGCAATTGATTCTGAGACCGGCCAGACTTGGAAACCACCTGTGTAACTCACCCACGTGTGGGATCCTGGACTGTCTCCACCCCTCCTCCCCCACCCCAACACTGAGGGAAGCTGTGAACCCTGGTGACGCCTGGCTTATTCCCTTCACAATGGCCTCTCCATTTGGCCATCTACTCTCTCCGGCTATTTGAGGTCGCCATCCAGGGCGTCTCCAAGTTACTGGGATCTTAGTTTCATAATTTTTAATGGTAACCGTCTTAGAATTCTAGAACAAGGTTGAAGGTGACCTTCCCAATCTTTTTACTTTGCACCTGAAGCCTAACTCGGAAAGATCTCTCTCTGCCCATGAATTTGTAGGGAAAAAGGAACCTAATTTCTAGGCCCTGGAACAATTCAGATTCTTATTCCGGTTGCATTAGGCAGTGTCTCCTGATGCGTGAATTCCAGGAAGGTATTCCCAGCTCTAGAATCTGAATGCGAGAGTATGAGGGACATTTCCCTGTCTTTTCACTAATCTGGAAGGAAAACAGCCGACAGAGATTTAAGAGGGATTCTTTGTCATTTTTGTCTTCAACTCAAAGGATCATTATATCTTCCTTTTTATCTGAGAAATGGCCTCGAATGGGATTCTTCTCTGCCGCTGTTGGCATTCTTGCTGACGCACTCAAAAAGGCCAGGCAAGCAACTTGCTGGGGTAATTGGCAAGGATATGGCCTCTCATTCCATTTAACATAATTAAATCTGATTATATATAATTAGTCTCTTCTATAGGAGAATTTTCTTGAAAGGTTAAAAAAATCGACTGCTGAGAGTGGGGACTTCGGTTTCCTGTGTTGACCACACGTAGAAATAATAATCTGTTGAACCACCCTTATCCGATGTGTTTTATTCAAATATGCCTTCCTTTTTTCATCAGAGGTATTTAACTTCTTGCAGAAAACTATAATAAAGATGAACCCAAATGAGTAAGTCCAAACACAGCACTCATATTTAAAAAAAAAAACAACCATTCTTTCTCTGTTATTTTTACCATCCTATGCCCTTAACACGTTAAGTCACTTGATTGTAATAAAGAACTAAAAGGAAATGAGTAAACTCATGGAAAAACTTGGGCATTGAAATTTTAGTTGGGTAAAAATAAGCAAAAAGAGGAAAATGGCAAAGCAACGATTATGCTGTCAAGACAACCTTTTTCCGACTTTCATCCATCGTATTTGTTGTCTTTCTCTTTCCCTTAATCTCTCACTCAGACGTGTTTCCTTTCCTGACTAGGAAGTAGGTGGAATAATTTTTGGGTCTTAAACAATAACTTTACATCTCACAGAAAAACCCAAGGTCCTTAGAGAGGCTAATAGCCTGTTCTGTGGCTTGAGTGCCTTCCTGTCCCTTCCTTCTGATCCAGCTACATGGCCTTCTCCCTGATCCTGTAACCTACAACTCAGGTTCCTAGAAAAAAAGCCATTTATTCTTCCTGGAATGCTCTATCCACACAGCTCACCCCATTCTTTTTTACTTGTATACCCATCTTATTTTCTGTCTTCTCCAAAGAGTAAGGAAGCAGGTTGACTGTTGTTTATTTCTGTTCTAATTTACCGCTGATAGCATCTGGATCATCCTATAAGCCCATAGTAAGTTCTGAGAAAGCTGTGAGGACAACAACAAGGTAATATTTAGATGTGTTGATGATTACTTCTTTTCACCATCACAGTGAAATTAATCAACTTCACGATAAGCCAGAAAATAGATAAAAGGAATAATCGGAAAGAACACTGGTTTACAGCAGACTTTTGCCGAACAGACCTGGTTTTAACTAGGCATTCTAGAATTATAAGGCTGTTACCTTGTTACCATCATGGTCTTTTAAGTTTACAAATTAAACCTTTTAGGTGATGCATTCTAGATGTTCAGTTTTGACATTAACCAAAGGTTCCCATGTAAGGTATGACTTAAAAGTCATGTAATCCAAGCCCCCTCTGTACATGCTCATCCAAATCCCCAGTGCTTACACGGGTTCTACAAATTCCTTGTGAATTATTTGTCTTTCTTTTCTTGAATCCTTCTGGGTTTGTGAAGTCCATCATTACTTATTTAATTAATGAATGAAACATTTATTGAGTGCCTAGTGTGTTCTTGGTTTTGTCTTATGTACCGGGCGCACAAAGAAAAATAGGACATGGTCAATAAATTTCACCTATGTTGGTGGCCCAGCAGATCTGATTACTGGAGAGTTGGAATTTACTCTGAACCAGTTGCCTGAGGGGCACAACAGTACCTTGCTCTCTGTCAGAGTGAAATCAGTGATCAAGATCTTTAGTCTGATTGGATATCAGCAACTTCATATAATTCAATCTATTGGGGTGGCTGAAATCTTTATTTCAACCCTTGTAGACATCCAAATTCTTACCTGGATATTTTTGAACTTGACCATAGAGAACAGGACAGGCTGGGGCAGACCCATGGGCGATCCTGACTGTGAGCGCTCACTAGCATGGCAGGTGCCTCTATCCCCATACTGGGTCCTACCGAGATGGGTAGTGCAGCCTGCCGTCTGGTTTCACAGACATATCTGAAATCACACAAGCACTTGTGATGTAGAAAAGTTTTACTAAAGATCAGAAGGCCTTGTGATGACCAGGAGTAAGGTGCCGTGAGGTAAACAAGTTCATGTTGTCTGAAGATTCGTGTTTTACCTAGGGTACGTTTCATGCTGCTGTAACAAGGAGGTCTCAAAATACTATGGATCAGTGAGACAAAAGTTGATTTCTCACCCACCAAACGGCGTTGGCAGAGGTGGTTCAGTGCTGGTCCAGGGATAGATGAATAGAGACATGAAGCCATTGATAAATCAGTTACAGGCACATTGCAGGGCATGTCTGTGTTTGCACCCACACATCTACACAAAATCAGTGTTCGTGGTAGTTACCAATGCGGACTCATTCAGATGGGTTGTACGGGCCGCTCTGATACCCTGAGCGGTGGGATCGGTCAACATGATTTTTCCAAAATGATGAATAACTTTTGGTAATATTTGTAACAAAATGCACGCCTCTTGAACAGAATTAAGAAAAAAAAACACCAATTCCCTTGATTATATGGTAATTACATTCGTGAAAAATTAACTTTTATTCAAATGATGCAAAATAGATAGTTTCTCTATGTCCGGTGGGGCCATTCAAATGTCATGTAGATGTGGAAACAACCTTTCATTAGGTCAGGACTGTCTAGTGTTTCAGAGGACATCTAGCCCCCGTGGCCCACCCACCAAATGCTAGTATTGCCCCCAAGTATTATAACAATAAAAATGCCCCCAGGGTGTCCAAAATGCCCCCAGACCACAGCATTGCCCCTACTGAGAGCCACTGCTCAGAAGGAACGTGGATAGAAGGCTCTCTCTGACTTTGGGACCGAGGTTCATCTTGAACAAAAGCAAAGTAGTTCCCATCCATGTACCTTCTTCCAAAGGTTTAGATTGTAAGAAAGCTAAGTTCTTGCCCTTAGTGAGTGGCACAGGCTGAAATGAGTGAACACCTGTGTGCAGACACATTAACCGAATCACCTAACGTCCTCTTGGACTTGATGAGTGTGATTTTCTCCATGCGGAATTGAGTGAGAATTTTTTTCTTTTTTTTTTTTTTGAGGAAGAAAAGGCAAAGCAATCTTCTTCGGCTACAAATGTCTTAGGCCCATTATTGTAAGACGTGTGAAAGTACTACATTTACAGAAAGGTCTAAGTAATCGCAAACAAGGTGAGGAAATTTACTTCTAACGGGCAAGATATAATCTCCCTAAAAGGAACCTTAAAGTAGGACTTATTCAGCTGTACATTTAGGTTACTTTGCTGTCAAGGGAAACTGGAGGAAGATTTGAGGGCAAATGTTACCCTGAAATACACACACAGCTGCATGCAAATATCTAGGGCACAATTTTGCTTCAGTTAAGTAGAAGGCCTTAATCATTCTTGCAAACGTTTAGCTCCTGGTAATAAACAAGTTTCTTTCTTAATGATCAGATTCTCCTTCTTTAGCCTTTTGATTTTTTAGTTTGTTTTGTTTTTTTTTAAACATTCTTGGCTACTGAATCCTTGTTTTTCAGGCAGGTCTACGATTAGTGGTTATGTATGAGTGTAACAAGCTGTCACTTCTTGGTGCCTCCTACTCTTCAACTATAAAATGGAGAAGCAGGTTAACTAGATATTCTGATGGCCCTTCCAGCTCGAGGTTTTAGGTTTCAGGGACCTAATTGTAGCTGAATGACCCTGTATTTAATAGCAAGGATATTCTTCTAATAATGGGTAAAATCACTGACTTTCCAAGTAAGAATTTAGGAGACCCTGCAAATTCAAATGATTCTGCTGCAATGTCTTGTTTCTTACTTACTAAGTAGTCTCTGCAGCACATTATCTGGGTTTGGATTTCAGGCATGCTGCTCACTGGCTATGTGACCTTGGGACAACAACTGAACACCTCGATGCCTCATTTCTTCATGTGTGAAATGGGAATATTGCCGTCTAGAGCGTTCTTGTGAGTAGAAAGGAAATCTGCCTTAGTGAGCTGCTCAGAATGGTCTTCAGCATGTTTTAGGCTCTCAGCTTTATCTGATTTCTGAAACCCCTGGTTCCTGGCACATGGTGGAAATGTGGTCAATATTCACTGCACTGAATGAGGTCATTTCATCCCTGGACATATCTCCAGACTCACTTTTACCTGTTGCCAGGGCTTGATGTAGACAGTTTTGTATTCAGTATTTCAGATTTGGATTTGTGATGCATTTCTGGAATCATATCGAATGTGGCAGTGCCTGGTCTCCACAAATAGCATGGAGCATTTTCCCAGGCTGTCATTTGTGGCTCTGTAGCAGCTCTGCTAACACATTTCGGGAGTTACCCCCTAATGACAGTTTTACAACACGGTAATTTCACTTAGTCCATAACCTTGAGAGAGGTGCGCTTGGGGTTCCTATTATAATGTAACAAATGAAGGCTTGAGTCTTCCCATTCATGTCAAGTATATGGATTTTAACCCTGGGAGGATTTTACTTTTCCATTATCAAAATGCTAAGTTTTATGGGCTTCGGTTTTTTCCTAAATTGATACAGTTCCGCTGTATCCTTCAAATGCTAAGGACCACTCTCTGTCTTCATTCCCTGTCTGTGTGGGGATTTCAAACATCAATCAGAGATAGTGGGGCCAAGATGAGTGCTATAGACTGAATGTTTGCATGGCCCCCAAATTCGTACGTTGAAATCTAAACCCCAGTGTGATGGCGTTGACAATGGGGAACCCTCGTGGACGGGGTGAGAGCCCGTGTAAAAGACATTCTGGCTGTTTTGTATTCTCGGCCCCCAGAAGAAGTCTGGCACAAAGTAGGATCTCAGTAAATGTTTGATGAATGAAGACATGTTTCCCTCTCAAGAAAAATAGCAGAATATTTTCATATTTCAGGCTCACCAACGAATACTGTGTTTGTAAACACAAGCATACTTTTGCAGAGATTTATGAAGACATTAATCCACTGGGAAACATAACAGTATTTCGTTCTTCAGAGGAAAGATACTCTTTAATATTAGTAGACAGTATTGAACTACTCTTTTGTCTGATGTAAGTTATTAACTACCCACCATACAATAAAAAAATCGAGGAAGGGGGCGCCTGGGTGGCGCAGTCGGTTAAGCGTCCGACTTCAGCCAGGTCACGATCTCGCGGTCCGTGAGTTCGAGCCCCGCGTCAGGCTCTGGGCTGATGGCTCAGAGCCTGGAGCCTGTTTCCGATTCTGTGTCTCCCTCTCTTTCTGCCCCTCCCCCGTTCATGCTCTGTCTCTCTCTGTCCCAAAAATAAATAAACTTTGAAAAAAAAAAAATTAAAAAAAAAAAATCGAGGAAGGACTTAAACAGTTATATCTTGGTCTTAAATGAATAAAAGGAAGTATTTCTTGACTTTCAAAATAAACCAGGAGCCCCAAAGTTTCTAAATGTGCCACTGGGCTGGTCTTCGACAGCAACCAGTCACTCTTTGTTAACATAAAGGAAATGTCCTGAGTCTGGTAATTCAATTTTAAGATCAATGTTGTTCAAATATTTAGTAATAAATCCTTCTAGAACAGCATTACCTAAGCACTGTGCTATATTTTTAATAGGGTTGGGGGGAGTTGAGATCGCAATTTATTGATCAGATGAGACTATGGGAGACTGATAAATGTCTGCAAAATGCCAGAGTGTGCCCAACAACACTGAATAGTTCTGAGAAATTACTCTCGTAGTTTTGCATTAAGACCAAATTGCAAAGCACCGGCTTCTTTTTAGGGCGCAAGCCGTCTCAGTAGACACCCATTCTATCTGAGGGAAAGTTCTAAGGTCAGGATGTAAGACCAAAACCATCCGCAAGGAAAACTATCTTTGAAAATCTCCCAGGGAGTCCTCACATCGGAAGCTGACATACTGTCGGCCAATGAAGTCAACCTGGCCACTTTTGCTCTTGGGTAGGAAGGGATCTCCGTTTTGTCCGAGTGAAGCCCCACACAAGGCAGTCGGGTTGTGTTTTGAGGCAATGCTGTAGAAAAGTGAGTTCTGCATCTTGAAGCTCCAGGGTCTGACGATCACACTTTGAAAGACAATTGAGGAAGGGGAAGAGGGGCAGGCATCACAGATTTGTGTTTTCTCGTCACACTGTCTGTGGAGCAACTTATTCATTGGCTGGATGGCGGGGACCGATGCTTGTGCTGTCGAAGCCTTAGCTGAACTCTGTTAGTTGAGCTCCACTCCACCAACTTGCCCGATTGAATGACTGCCCTTGTTCGCTCTGCAAAGAACACTGGCCGCTTCGCCCTCCGCGCCAGCCCCACTTTGCTGGTGGGTTTCTATCTAATTCTCTCACATACGTCTATTGAGCTCTGTGTTTACCAAGTGGTAGCTCTGTTGTCTCAAATCTGTTCATGGTAGTGGTACGTGCAATTATAATTATACAATTTAATTAAGTAATATGTAAACTGAGAAGTTATGGGTGTGAAAAGAGAATTATCTCTACGAAACTAAATTGAATGCTTTGGAAAAATTTGATAAAGGCAATTAGCTAAAAAGTGCTGTCAGATGAGGTGTGAGGGAGACAAATGTTAAGACAGTGAAAATATCATAAAAATCTGGGTGTTGGAACTCAAATTCTATGAAAAGTTTCTTGAAGTCTTACAGCATTTGTAGACACTGAAAGTGGGAATTAGAAACATGCATTATATTTCTTTTTATTTTTAAATTAAAAAAATTAAGTGTTTTGAGAGAGAGAGAGAGAGAGTGTGTGTGTGTGTGTGTGTGTAAGCAGGGGAGGGGCAGAGAGAGGGAGACACAGAATTGGAAGCAGGCTCCAGGCTCTGAGCTGTCAGCCCAGAGCCCGCTGCAGGACTCGAACTCATGAACCGTGAGATCATGACCTGAGCCGAAGTCGGGCACTTAACCCACTGAAAGCAACCGAGCCACCCAGGCGCCCCAAGATATGTGTTATATTTCATGTGAGAAACCAAATGTGGAACTCCAATCAGCATATGTACACGTGAATTCTACATGAAAAATGGGAATACTATGGATTTCTGTATTGAAAAGATAAATCAGGGGTGCCTCAGTGGCTCAGTCACTTATGCCTCCAACTTCAGCTCAGGTCATGATCTCACAGCTTTTGAGTTCGAGCCCCACATTGGGCTCTGGGATGACAGCTCAGAGCCTGGAGCCTGCTTTGGATTCTGTGTCCCTATCTGGCTCTGCCCCTCCCTTACTCATGCTCTGTCTCTCTCTCTCTTTCTCTCCCAAGAATAAAACATTAAAAAAAAAAAAAAAAAAAGATGACCGCTTAGGGCAGAGACTGAATTCTTCACTAGTATTTGTTCTTTATTTCTTTCCTTAGTAATAGAAACCCTGAAAGTGAGCTGGGCCCAGCATCCAGGCTAGAGAGTAAATTTCTAAGGTGCCTTATGGCTCCTTATGACCATACGCCTAAACTTGGCCAAAGGAATGTGAACAGAAATGAGATGTCCTGTTTTCTGTCACATCCTTAAGAGGGATGGGTGTGTTCACTTTGATCTTCCTCCTCCCATTGGCAAGAACACAGAAACAGTAACAGGTACTGAAACTGCTTCTCCAGACCTGGGGGTGAGGGGATCTCTGTGCTGAGATAGACCTACCCCATTGGCCCCGGACCACCTCTGCTTCCTCTGTACTGTTTCATGGGGGAGAAATCAGCCTCTGTCTTTATTCATCTGTATTTTGGGGCTCTATTTGTGCTAGCAACATAGAATGTATCCTAACACATTGTTTAAATTTTGATATAAATATATATGTGCATATATACCATTTATATCAAGATTTACCTTTTTACATGCAGCATATCATATGTGTACTTGTGTAATTATATACTATATATAATTATCTGATTTTCACTTTATTTTATCATTTATTTATTTTTTTGCACTTCAAATGACCTTTTCATTAACTAGGCAATCTCTCAGTCCTGATAACAAAGCTTCTACTGTATTATTTTTCCTCGCCTTTTAAACTGAGCATGAAGGTTGAGCTCTTTGGGTGAGAACTGATTTTGTATCTCTACAACAATGTACCACACGACACCTTTGTCTGGTTAAGTCCCATGAGTAGTATAGCAATTGTCAGCAGTTGTAACTGGGGAAGAAAGGGCAAATCCTCAGAGACAATTACCTGCACCCCTAATGGTAGCCGTTTGGGAGGACCCCATGGCTGTCGTTAACACTGAAGCTTATGTGAATGGCATCCCCAGTGTTAGGCAGTGCACAGCCTGAGCAACTGTACATGAAGCTTTTGCTGATTCTTGCTGAAGGAAAACGACCACATTAATCAACCATTGACACCTGGTATTGGCAAGAATGTTTCAAAGCAGATACTCATATATTGTCGGTAGGAATGCAAATTGGTAAAGTTTTTGTGGAGGCCAGTATCTATCAAAAATTAAACACTATATTTGCTTTGAGCAAGATTGTCTTCTTCTAGGAAGTTATTTATTAATTTATTAAATTTAATTTGCTTATTTTGAGAGAGAGAGAGAGAGAGAGAGAGATTGAGAGAGATTGTGCTGGCACAGGCTTAATCCTCACAAACCGTGAGATCATGACCTGAGGTGAAATCAAGAGTCAGATGCTTCACTGAGCCATCCCGGTTCTCCTAGGAGGTTATTTTAAAGAGATTATTATAAATATGGATGGAGCTCTGTGTTCAAGCACATCCCTTGCAACAGGGGAAAAAGTATAAGTGCCCCTTTTCTACCCTTTCATTACTTTCTTCAAGACATGTTATAGGAGCTCATAGAAAACATACAGCTTATGGAAATTCAGACTGGACAAGATGCACAGTGACCCTGACCTCATGGAGCTTACCTTCCCGTGGGGTATCAGGTTCACTGTAAACAGATGAATAAATAAATATGTGTCACTGTGTCAGATAGTCATTAAGGCAGTGGATACATAATTTGTGTTTCATCCATATCACGGAATGCTATTAAGCCATAAGAGAACGACCTATACAGTTACTAAAGAAATACTGTCAGATGAAAGAAAAAGTCACACTGTGATACAATGTGAGTAGTAAGATAGTAATAGTATAAAAAGTCTATGTTTATGGACATATATACACCTGTAATTGTACAGAAACCGTGTGAAGCATGGGCACCGGGACATCCATAAGAGCTCTCCCTGGGGTGAGAGTCTCAGTGCCAGGCAAGCGCTCGTGTGTATGTAGCCGGGGGTAGGGGTAAGAACGTGGGGAAGTTTGATACTTTATTCTGCATCATGGCATCTTCCACACTGAGACTATGTTCCCACTTCCTTTCGGTTCTTTAAAAGAAGAAACCCACAAGAAATAATCAATGCTTCCGTAAAGCTGCGAAGGGTATAGGGCCCTGGAGAAAGATCCTCTCCTGTTCAGATGTTAGGACTGCAAATTTGTCTAAACTTTCTAGAAGGCCACAGCGAAATGGCTTTAAAAAGCTCAAGTTTTCAAAGTAGAAATTTCGTATCTACAAGTTTAGCCTAGAGAAGTAATATGATGTGGAAGAGAAATTTAAATGGAAAAATGATGTTCAACCACAGGGAAATGACTAAATAAATTATAGCAATTCCATGTGATGACATATTACGCAGTTTAAAATTTTGTTTTAGTGACTCTGCACGTATACAAATGCTCATGACATGACAATTTGTGAACAAAAGCAGCAAACCAACATTTCCCATGTGGTTTATGATCCAATGTTGTGATAAAGTTTGTCTGTCTATGTATCTGGCTGTATGTCCGTATGTTGCATGTATGTATGTATGTATGCATCCATCCATTCACCTAACCTAACCATCACTTTTTAAGTGATACTGTTAATGTGTAATTGTGACTGTCCTAGAAATAATTTTGTAAGATGTTCCAGGGATGTGCACTGCAGAGGTATCACTTTGATAAACACTCACACCTACATGCACAGCCATACGAGCTGTCCTATAGCACAAATACCAGACATAAAAGGAACCCACCCAGGTGTGGCAACTGGTACCATCATCTCTTTGGCTTTTTGCTGTGCCAACTCAAAGGATCATTAATCCAGAGGAAAAATGTACTATCCTAACACCATGAATCGCATTGAGTCACGTGAAATTGCTGTTTGTAGGTTAAAAATACTGGCAATTTTATATGGTCCAACGTCTTATGTGTAGCTTGCATATTCTTTCATCTGAATGAAATTGCTCGATGCCTCCAGACGCATCCTTTACTGTAAAGGGCCGTTCTGTCTGGGGGACCTGGGATGAAGGTGGTCATGTGCTTTGGGGGGGATGCTGGATTTCTGCAATACTTAGAAAGGCCTCAAGCTTCACCCGTGCTATCACTGTTGCAAATTGGTAGTATTTTAACAACGGGCTCCGTGTTTTCATTTGCACTGGGCCCCTCAAATTTGATAATGATCCTAAATTCGAATATTCTTGAAGCCAATGGCCTGTGATTTCAAGTATGCATATGAAGAAGACGGTATTTTTGGAAACCCGAAGGGAGCAGTCAAATAAAATTTCCCTCATTTTCTAAGCCATAAACCTATGCACATTAACACCAGCCTCTGTGTCATTGGGAACATCTCAGGGGATGGAGTAGGTGGCCGGGTGTAGGAGGTAATGGAAGGCATCACTGGGTTCTTCTAACCAAAAAAAAAAAAAAAAAGCGATAAAGTTATATAACTCCCCAGGGTCCAAATGGGCCGGTGGAGTTCTCATTATTGCATTCATAAGCTTTCCATATGCCCATCAAGAAGAAAAGGCATTCTACTTGCTTGCTTTTGGAATGGAACTGGCAGGAAATAAAACAGCTCTGACTTCTATTGTGTCCCCCAAATACAGCAAATATGATGCTTGTTAGGTTGGGTTCCTGCCTTATTAAAACCGTGCTCTCAGCACAAGTTACTCAGCTATGCTCCTGCTTTCTGCCAGAATGATACCCTTACTTAATGGAGAGGAGAGGGAAATACAGCGGATGGAACTGAAGTTTGTCAATTACGTTCTCTCCAACACCGAGGAAACATGCCACTGCATGTGATCCATCATACTTTTGAGGGTTTGTGGTACAGCCGCTCTAAACCAATAAAATTTCTAGAAGGAATATGTTCGGGAGGGAGTCCTTGCTTCTATGGCCTTGTGCCCATGCCTTTTATATGGCCCTTTCAAATCAAGCGATGTTCTGTTGTCTGTATATCCTGGTATGGAATTTGTCAGCAGGAAACTTCAATCCTTTTGCATACTATATCCACACCCACGAATATATCCCAAGTGAATAGTTAGTGGTGTTTACAAACACTTAAGTACAAAAACACTTATTTCAGGGATGCTTAAAATCTTTGTTTTAATTAATTTATTCTTCAGAGAGAGAGTGTGTGTGTGTGTGTGAACAGGAAAGGCTCAGAGAGAGAGGGAGAGCGAGAATCCCAAGCAAGCACTGTCAGTGCAGAGCCGGACGTGAGGCTTGAACTCACGAATCGTGAGATCATGACCTGAGCCAAAATCAAGAGTTAGACGTTTAACCGACTGAGCCATCAAGGCACCCCACTTAAAATCTTTAAAAAAAGTATGTCCAAACATAGGGAAATAATTTTTAAAATGATAGAAACTGCATGTAATGGACAGTTGTAGTCAGTATAGAAATCTGATTTATAAAAAATTACTAATGACATGAGTTAGACTTGTATCTCAACATATTAATCTGCATGTTGCCTGTGTATTTGGCCATCCAAGGCTACACGGAAGTAAAACAGCCGAAGAATTCAAAGGGCTAACGATGAGACAAGGATTTGGGTCTGTGCTTCGAGCCACAGTTTTTCCTCTCTCAGAGGCCAGAGGAAGGAGTTGAACAGGAGACCCCAATTCTAGAGAAGCCTGATGGCTGGGAGAGACCATGTGTCCTAGAAAGGGAGGGATGGAAAGAATATTCCATTGTGAGAAACAGGGAAGGGAGCAAAAAATTCTCAGAGTTGCTAGTATTTAGTTATCACTGAAAGAGCCACCGTGTAACTGCCTTAGATACTTCTCAGCTCTTTGAGGGAGAGTATCAGGGAGAGGTACCCATCAGGAGGGGAGGTGAAGGGGGTGACCATGCGATCCTGGTCAAGGTGGAGCTTGCTAGAACCAGCAAGAAATATCTCTACGAGTATGGCAGCAGTGGACACATCATAGGTGATAACCTGGTGGTTTCGTTTTGTTTTTGTTGTTGTTTTAGAATATGTGACAGTTCTGAAATGTATTCATTCATTCAATAACGACTTCACAAGCATGTAGTATTTTCCAGGCACCCTACTAGGTGCTCGCTGTACATTGTTGAACATGAGAGTTTTCTGCCCTCAGTAGATTGTGCATTTTCCTGAAGGAACTCTCAGGTGGATGCAAACAGAACACAAAAGGAGAGCATGATAGTATTACATTTGGGTGGTATTTTTCTTGATAGAAATATAATACCATTAATATGAACGGTTCCATGAAGAAGTTTTGAGTTTTGCCAGTCCAGCACATAAGCCAGTCTTCAATAAATGTTTGGAGAAGAGAGTGGTGGATAGGCTCTGATTTTGTTTCTTTTAAAGTTGGGTTTTGGAACTTGGGGGAGAATTCTCTCATAAAGTCTCTAAGTGAGCAGTTGTCAGGGTGCGTTGATATCTAGTATGTTGAAGTCAGATTTGAGATGTATTACCAATAATTAGTAACTGACATTGAGTACCAAGGTTTTTTTTTTTTTTTCTAATGACTTGAAAAATAGAGTCATGACACCCAGAAGAGGAAAGACTGGCCCTAGAACCAGAAGGCTAGGAATCGTCATGAAACTTACATCCAATTTTATCTCTGCCTCAACTCATTGTGGACTACTGATATGGTACTTTAATTTGTCTGAGTTTTTTTTTTAAGTTTATTTATTTATTTTGAGAGAGAGAGCAAGCAGGGTAGGGGCAGAGAGATAGGGAGAGAGAGAATCCCAAGCAAGCTCTGCACTGTCAGTGCAGAGCCTGATGCAGGGCTTGAACTCAAAAACCCTGATCATGACCTGAGCTGAAATCAAGAGTTGGGCATTTAATCGACTGAGCCACCCAGATGCCCCTGAGTATTTTTTTTTTAATTTAAGACATCTATGAGCATTAGTAGATTTGTTTATTATTATTATTTTTTTTATTGCTGCGGCTTTATCTTGAAACCATCCTTCCTACTCTTGTTTTTGTTTGTGGATAATTTCCATACAAAAGATCCAGTCACATCAACAAGCATTCGTGTCCATTTTTATGTATAGGCGATATGAACTTTAAAATCAGAGATCCCAAGGAAAGCCATCCAGTGTTGTGTGTCTGGCCCGAACTGAAATGGCCCACGGTTAAGAGAATCAAGAGTAGGGACTGTGGTGAACTTCAGAATGTATGCCACACTTGAAACACTTCATTATAAAAAGAAAGTTGCGTGCAAAAAAGAAATCGCAATCTCAGACCACCTTTGGCTCACTTTCTCTGCTTAAATACCACCATCGCGTAATTTGCTTTCAATGCCTTCTCTTCTGTTGATATGGTTCTCATAATTTGCCTTTTTGTAAAGGTTTACTTTTGGCTAAGATATTTATATACATGAACAAGAATACATCGCCAGTAAGTCATAGTCAGTAGAGAACTATTTAGCCTTGTTATGGCAAAAGACGGGGAGAACATAAGGTAGAATTCTCCAGAAGGCAAATGAACCTGGGATCACAGAAGTTTCAATGACTCTTTAATCTTCTTTAGCCTGGTATTCTCAAGCAATTAGCCTGATGTCTCCCTTAGTTAAAACTTTTGATTGCCAGTGATAAAAATTCTCTTTCTAACTGGCGTAAGCAGAA
The DNA here is from genome assembly GCF_022837055.1 of Prionailurus viverrinus. Classification (NCBI taxonomy): domain Eukaryota; kingdom Metazoa; phylum Chordata; class Mammalia; order Carnivora; family Felidae; genus Prionailurus; species Prionailurus viverrinus. The sequence goes on from NC_062563.1 coordinate 7,078,780, forward strand.
AAAAGAAAATCTGATTTTTGGTTTATGAAATGAAAACATCCTAAGTTAGAGTTAGCTTCCAAGGAGTCAAACAATATCGGGGGCCAGTTCTCTCCATTTGTCTGCCCTCTTCCATGTTGATTGCATGCATAGGTTCTATGACAGAAGTCACAGTGGTTGTCAGAGGCCCTTAACTCACATCGTGTCAGCCTTAAGTCCTGTCGGAAAGAACGTGAGCTTCTTTTTCAACATTTTTCTCGATAAGCCTGACTCAGGCTCTGCTTCTATGAAACCCACCCTAAGAGAGCAAGAAAGGGAAACAACAAAACAAAACCAAAAACTGTGTCTGGGGGAGTATCTTCTTATGGCATGATCTCAGATAATAGAGGACAGTGGTTTTTCTAGCTCAGACCATTTGACGGATAAGGATCTCAAAAATAATTCTTGTTGATTCCCACCAGAACAAAGAAAAGCTTTATTATTGCTTTTTTGTTTTTTACTCTTTTCCTTTTCCTTTTTTTTTTTTTTAATCTGGATAAAGATTCAAATCAATTTCACATGGCTATTGTGAGACATTTACAAGGTCAAGTCACCCAGCCCCCTCTTGGATGACACTGGGATTGAGTGTCCTGGGAAGAGTGAAGGCCTGGGTTTTAAGGACTCAATAACCACTTTTTGTTTCGAGTGGGTCATTGGTACTTGAGTTGAAAGCCTAATGTTTAATGTTTGTCATTTAATGTGACTCTACCAAAAAATGATCAGTGAGTAGAAATTTTATGACGAAAGAAAATTCGCCCAAATTCCATGTATTTTGGAGGTGACCTCTCTGGAGCTTTCTGGCGTTCTGATTTCACATCCCAAAGACCAGGAATGAAAGAGGAAGGACCATAATTTAAGGCCACAGTATAAGCACAGTTGATTGCAAAAAAACAATAAATTGCCATCAGGAATCAATACATTATTTTCCAAAGCTTGTCTGGGGAGAATCATTCCATCTTCACAGACACAGTGAACATTCGCCAGATTTATAGTTGTTTGCTGGGGGTTTATACAGCATCATATTTCCAATGGAATCCATAAGGAAGGGAAGCTTGGTGATTCAGTGTCCCCCCTGCAGTACGAACTAAGTACACAGAAGTACACAGATGATGCGTCTAGAGTTGTAAAAGAGCAATCTTTTCCATGTGCAATTAACTGACCAGTCAAAGATAAGATTCCTGGGATATTAATTTAACTGTTCACTGCTTGATGCAAATAGGGGTCCAAATTAGATCAATTTATTTTATTAATGCAGATAATATTAAAAATTTAGGCAGTCCTGATATATGATCCTCAATTTTATATATCTGAGGGAAAATTGAACATACATCAGGACACTAAAAATTTATAAAAATGTTGATGATAACCACAGAATGTACTAAATCCTAAATTATAATTTAAATATAGCAAGAAAGTAGAATATGAAGATTTTGGATTCAGGTACAGATAGTATGAAGGAGAAGTATACTAAACATTGAATTTTTTTTCCCCTAAAATCTTTATGTAAAAGTATTGGGAACTTTAGATACACGGTGAAAACTGACTTAGTTGCATTTCACTAATTTGGAATTCATAATGATTTGACCTTAGCTAGACTAACATTTACTTGTTCCTTCTACTCAGAGAGAATTAGCTATGCTACATAAACAGATTTCACAAGGAAGCATCTAATCTATTTGTTAAAGTAACGTGACAGCCCGGAAATTGCATTTCATTGAAATTGTTTTGTAATTTACCTGGACTCCAATTAGTCCAAAATTGTGGTGTTTGACCAGGCTTCACTTTATGCTTACACAAACATCTAGTTCAAATTTTAAACATAACATTCCTTTCCCATAAAACATTTTTTTTAATAAAATTAGGCTTTTTCCTTTTTAAAGATCCTTCTTTTGGTTTTTATACCGTAAAAAATAATGGAATGTCATCTGTATTTAGCAAAAATATTCACCATTCTGGGTAAACCTCTGCTTTTATTATTTGTGTCCTGAAATAGTCATTTTATTAACTGAAATCATAAACTGTCTTAGCTCTGAGTATAAACTAAGCAGAGCCAATAAACTGTTACCTGGCCATTTTTAACCAGTTCTTTGGAGAAGCTTAGATATTTCCAAAGTCCTATATTGGAAAAAATAATCCATGTCCCAGGGTCTCCTGTCAGAAGAATGCATAGCAAGATGATTCCTAAGACAGACTTTAATAAAAACAAAAACATTCAAAGGGTAACTTTCCTGCCTGAGACTGTCTCCCCATCTGAATGCAAAAAGAGGTGAGAAGTGCTCCATTTGTAACTTTCTCTAGAGCATAAAATCCCGCTTTCAGGACAGGCATCAGGGAAAATGGGGACTTTTCTCACTATCCCAGGGATCTTGTCCCACTTGCCATGCCTTCTAACAAATAACCATGAGGTCTCTGGAGCAGCCTCATCCCCAGGATCAGTCCAAGAAGACTTTCTGTCTTGGGGTAACTCACTCCTGAGAAGTCTTGTCCCTAGAGCCAAAGAGTAGATAGGGGAAGTTGAAGGGAAAACAGTGCTTTTATATTCTGTTTCTAGTAAAAATACCATGGGTTGGGGCATCGGGGTGGCTCAGTCGGTTGAGTGTCCGATTTGGGCTCAGGTCATGATCTCACGGCTTGTGAGTTCGAGCCCCACGTCGGGCTCTGTGCTGACAGCTCAGAGCCTGGAACCTGCTTCCGATTCTGTGTCTCCCTCTCAGTCTCTGCCCCTAACCCACTCTCATTCTGTCTCTGTCTCTCTCAAAAATAAATAAACATTAAAAAAATTTTTTTTTAATACCATGGGTATAAGGAGCACTGATTTTTTTAAAATTTTTTTTTTAACGTTTATTTTTATTTTTGAGATAGAGAGAGACAGAGCATGAACGGTGGAGGGGCAGAGAGAGAGGGAGACACAGAATCGGAAGCAGGCTCCAGGCTCTGAGCCATCAGCCCAGAGCCCGACGCGGGGCTCGAACTCACGGACCGCGAGATCGTGACCTGGCTGAAGTCGGACGCCCAACTGACTGAGCCACCCAGGCTCCCCAGGAGCACTGATTTTAATCAGCCTCCCACAGGTTATGAGAAAATTGGAAATCCTAGTAAAGTTCCGAAAGCTGTAAGTGTCTATTAGGCACTGTATAACCTGGGGCCACCATCTCAGGAGATAAGCGCACAATATTTAACATTTCCACAAATTCTTCTGTTTGTGCTTCTCTCTCCTCCTTCACCATTGCCCTTCAGCTTAAAATCACTGATCTGTAAGATAAGGCCACTTGTGGTTCTTTTTTCACCAAATACCTATTGTTCTGTATCAGACACCGTGGGTCGGCACTGAGATCCCGAAATTAATGTGATAGACAAAATCCTTGTCATCGGAGACCTTGTGTTCCTGGGTGGGGATGTGGAGAGACAGGAGATGGGTTTTTAATATAAACATCGAGAGCTCTAAGTACTATAACAAACAAAGCCAAGTGTGGTGTTGCAGCCATGGAGTTGAGATAGCAGATGTTTTAGTTAAAAAATCAGAAAGCACTTTTGGTTTTAATAGTCCATCCTTCAAAGTAGTCACCAAAAGGCAGATCTATCTTTGCAAGTATGAGATCTCCAGAGAAACAGAATAGGAGATAGATGTAGGTGTAGACAGAGAGCAGGTGTAGGTGGTATAGATGGAGTATAGGTGTAGGTATAGACATGCGTATATAGTTATAAGAGGAGAAATTGGTTCATGCACTTATGGGACTAAGAAGTCCCAATCTGTTGTCTGCAAGCTGAAGGACCAGGAAAGCCAATGGTATAATCCATCCAAGTCCAAAGGCCTGAGATCCAGCAGCTCTGATGTCCAAGGACAGGAGAGGAGGGCCATTCCAGCTCAAGAAGAGAGAAAGAGAATTCACCCTCCATCACCTTTTTGTTCCATTCAGGCACCCAATGGATTGTATGATGCCCACCCACATTGCTGAGGGTGGCTGTCTTTACTCAGTCCACTGAGTCAAATGCCAATTTCTTCTGGAAATATCCTTACAGACACACCCACAAAAAATGTTTCACCAGCTATCTGGGCATCCCTTAGGCCAATCAGCTGATGTACAGAATTAACCATCAGATGGGCACGAGAGCTAATCTTTATCTCAGCTTGCTAATCATTATCAATGTCCCGTTTATACATAGATAAAGGGTATTTGCGACAATTTGACTTTGGAAGGTCCATGAGTTTGAAGCTTGAATTGGTATAGTTTTGCTATTTCCTTTGGAAAAAAAAAATGTGTCTCATCAGTCACATGTTAGAAGGGGAAGAAGGGATGCATGACTTTGAAGTCAGAGATGTGGTATAGATTCCCTCTGTGGGAGTCAGCGTACCTGCCGCATACACATTACGAGTGGAGGCATGCTCCCGTGTCCTTAAATCAGCAGAATTCCTGTTGATTTCAAAGGTGTTCTATGAAGATAAGGTTGCATACCAACGGATAGGTCAGAGCCTAAGAGATTCCACATCAGCAGTCTTTCTCCTTAAATATGCACTTTTAGCTTGCAGATCTTTCAAACAATATAGTTGTCAATAATTTAGCAAATACTCTCCTATGTCTTAAAATTTTTATTGCACTTCGGGTTCGCAATCTGGTAATGTTTTACATCCCGGAAGCCCCTACACATCAAAAGTATTTATTATATAGCCAAGTGCTTATACAAACAGAGTTCTCCTGGAAAAAGGGGGTGGCGGGGGTGGGGGGTGGGGAAGGACAGAAGTTTGTGGATAAACATTTGCAAAACGAAACGGTTTTAATGAGAAAACCTTGTGGCAGAGAGAGAGAGCGGAATCGATGCCCAACTTGGAATGAGAAATCGAGTAACATGTGCGGCATTTTGCTCGGTTTGTGAGGAGAGCTTTAACCTCAAGTTTGACGAGGCAGATGAGATCTGAGAGCAAGAAAAAATGGGTTCTGCTCTCACAACGGCACCCTGCACTTAGTAGATGTGTAACGAACTTGTGTTAAATTGAAGCCTCTTTGATTTACGACGACACATGGTAGTCCTACAAATCAGTTTTATTCTTCCAGTCAACAAGAACTCACAAGCATCGTGCTCTACGTCCAACTCACGTGTGTCAGGAATTATTAGAGAAGCATATGGAAATGCATGGAATATTGGTGCTTTTTATTGATATTTCCTATTCTTTAGTTACTACCCCAGTGGTTCTTAATTCCATCCCTAACCAAGTGGAATTTTTATAACAAATATTTCATAATGTATCTTTTAGTCTTATGAAATTAGCTTCCTAGGTAATGTAACCTACTTCCTATATAATTTTTAAAATATAACCTCCTAATCATAATATAAATAAGAAATAAGAGAAAACTGTTGCAACGTGTAACAATCATACTATAATGTGTGTTTGAGGCCTGACCATGCTAGAAGACAAAATATAATGGTAAAAATGTTTACGCTTAGATATAAAATGGCCTATTCATTCACATCAACACAACTCAAGCAGATGCATTGTGTTGGTTGTTACAGTTAGAAAACACTGAGATTCCCCAAAATGATGAATGAATGACCTAGTAGAATTCCAAACTAAAGTAAAAGCTCACATCAGTATACAGAGATTGTGCTCTTGGAAAACCGCTTAAAGCCGGGAAAACAAGGAATGCCTGGCTGTCTCAGTCGATAGAGCACGTGGCTCTTGGTGTTGGGGTTGTGAGTTCAAGCCCCACGCTGGGTGTAGCGTTGATTAAAAAAAAAAAACAAACGGTAAAAACAGTATTTTAGGTTTGCATGTGAAGTGCAGTTAGTTTCTAGGCTCAGAAGATTGTAAACAATTCGTCACCTACACGGACATGCAGGGACACATTTGAAGTCATTCAGAATATAGGCGCAACCTTTGGTCTGTAGACAGAGATGTCTGGTATCCGTGGAGCCCGTTCTCCAAACTATGGTCACAGCCTACCCCATCCCTCACTCACTGTGACACCCAAACTAAATGTCCCTTTATATTTTCCACATTGTCTCTACGAGGCTATACCATGCCTGTGGAGATCCACTGAATTAAGTCATGAAGACAAGACGGTGATTATGAATCTCTCCACTGGCTTATCCTGTGATATCCTTTTGTCATTTTCCCCAAGTTCCTGGTAATTTTTGAGGCAGTGACACCCTATGGTGATGTGATCATCACAGGCGGACACTTGGTTGATGGCGGTGTTTTCCCTGTTGTTAGTCATTTAAAATGGCAATAAAGGGAACCCTACATGCTTAAGAGTAGCTTTTGTTTAAATAGCGACAGAACTAGGGGTACCTGGGTGGCTCAGTTGGTTAAGCATCTGACTTCGGCTCAGGTCATGATCTCACGGTTTGTGAGTTCGAGCCCCGCGTCAGGCTCTGTGCTGACAGCTCGGAGCCTGGAGCCTGCTTTGGGTTCTTTGTCTCCCTCTCTCTCTCTCTCTGCCCCTCCCCTGCTGGCCCTCTCTCTCTCTCTCTCTCAAAAAAATATTTAAAAATTTAAAAAATTAAATAACTACAAAACCGGAAAGAAAAATTGTTACATGAAGGAACAATCAATCACATAGAAGAAAAAGATAAATAAAAAGTAGGATTTTATTTTCCATCTTTAAACATGAAGAAGTAAGAGTAAAAAAGACAAGACGAACAGTTGTTGGGTTGGATGAGTTTTTAATGTCTCAAAGGACAGAGAAATGGATGAATACGTGTAGTTCTTGTGATAACTGTAATACTTCAGATTTTAAGCGAAGCTCAGAAAAAGTGGCTAGCAGGTTAAATTACTTCTAGCCTTGGGTGATTGGGTTGTAATGTTAAAGATTTTAAGGAATTGGCCCACCCATTAGACTCCAGTTGACTAAAATATTAAAGCCATTTGCGGGGGAGAAATGCCGAAGTTATATAATCAACAGAGCGATCCATTAGGTTGAACAAATACCTATGGAAGATCCTGCACATTGCCACACACTGGAAAGAATTAGTATTTAATTAAGCACTTACTAGAAGCTACACGTTGTTTCCTACGGCTTTCTCACTAATGCCCCGTGTGAGCCTTTCATCCCTCCCTGATACATGTGAGTGCTGAGGTTCTGAAAGCCCAGAGGCCTCATCCTTAGAACCCAGGATTGGAATGTCCACCTGTTTCGTCACTAGAGAGAAGGAGGACGGATCATCTGGGTCCTGTTCGAGAAAATGTGTACGCTCTATTTCCCTTGTTCTTCAAAGAACCAATTGTATTGTTGGTGGGTATTTAATTTTAAAGCTGAGGCGATGAAGTCCCAAAAGGTGAAGTGATTTGGTTAAGGTCATGTCACCAATGAATAGTCTAAGTGGCAGTACTTCAGAGCGCACCAAGAGTCCTTCGCTTGCCACATGAAAAAAAAATCTTGTTAAAAGGTACTGCCACGGCGGGAGGGCTGGGTGGCTCAGTCAGTTACGTGCCCGACTTCGGCTCGGGTCGTGATCTCGCAGTGCGTGAATACAAGCCCCACATCGGGCTCTGTGCTGACAGCTCAGAGCCGGGAGGATCCTCCGTCTCCCTCTCTCTCTAGTCTTTCCCTGCTCTCTCTCTCTCAAAAATTAACATTAAAAAAAAACTAACAACAACAAAAACCCAGGTGCTACCACTGAGGGATTTAAACCTGTGGACTTAGCTCTAGTCCAGTATTCTTGCTCTATTGTGTTCCATCCTCTACCAGTTCTGGTATTTAGTAAAAAATGGTGAATGCCCAGGGCACCTGGGCGGCTCAGTCAGTTAAGCGTCCGACTTCGACTCAGGTCATGATCTCACGGTTCTGTGGGTTCGAGCCCCACGTCGGGCTCTGTGCTGACAGCTCGGAGCCTGGACCCTGCTTTGGATTCTGTGTCTCCCTCTCTCTCTGCAACCCCCCCCCCCCCCCCCCCCCCCCCCCCGCGCACACACTCTGTCTCTGTCTCAAAAATAAATAAACGTTAATGGTGAGTTCTCAGCACCAAGGCAGCTGCTCAGATCAGGCAGTTCAGGAAAATGGAATAAATCTTTCCAGCTTAACTTCAAATGGAGGGTGTGGCATTTATTTTGTTAACTAATGAGGGCTTGACTAAATGCTCCATGGGAAACTGGTTAACATAAAGGCAAGGGCGCCCCAAACTGCCAGCCAAAAGCAACGCCTCTTTCCTCGAAATTCATCTTGTATTTTATTTTACGGTCTTCTAACAAACTGGAGCACGTCTGCCACAGTTAATCTTCGTCCCAGGACTCCTGTTCTTTTGCATCCAGGATGAAAAACGCCCTCCATAGCTGAGAAGTGCCTTTTGACTTCAAAGTCATTGACTACAGAATCCTGCACGCAGTAGGTACCCAATGGCTTGTTAGCATGGGCAACGGCCCAGTCGCTGGGTCGGTGGGGGCCACAGCAGTGATCCTCAAATGCAGGTTCACTTTCAAACTGTGCCAATTCACCTCAGAAATTTTGGTTCTAATTTCGATTCTAGAATTTTCTGATGTTAGCATCATAAAGAGGCCATGGAGGATGGAAGAGTGTAAACTCTGGAGCTAGATTACCTGAGCTCTGGCATTAAACAGTGCATACTTGGCTAATTGTTTCTTTATGCTTCCGTTTCCTCGCGGGTAAAATACCAAAGTAGTTAGTACCTTCTCCATGCAATTGCTAAGGATTAAATGAGCTTCATGACACGCGAAGGTTTAGAACAGTGCCCAGCACATAGCAAAGCCACACGTATGATGTTAAGGAGATTAAGAGAAAAAAATCATAGCCCTTAAATTATGTGTCAACTTTGTCTCTTAAGTACCATAGAAGGAGAAAATAACTTTAGTATGAAGTCATACGTGTAATGCCAGAAGTTCCGAAACCTCCCACAAAAGTCCACCAGAGTCGGAAGTCAAAGCCAAGCGGCAAGGGTCGTTTATTGCAGGTTCGAACCTGGTCCCCCGTGCACTCGTCGCCGGTGACGCAAGAGGCCACGATCAGGGTTGGTACAGCGCTTTTATAGACAGAGACAAATAGCACAGGGAGGTTTCAAATTATGAGGGGCCTGATTAGTTGATTTTAAAGTAAGGACATTTGTTGTTCTCTGATTGGGCGTCCTTTGTCTGTCCTTTGGCGGGAAGGCTTTGTCCGTTACTTGTGGCGGGAGGAGAAAGGGGGAAGGGGGAAGGGGGTAGGCTAGGTGAGGAACGTGCTAAGCAAGCAGGTTTACAGAAGTGAGAAATGCCGGTTAGTTTATGTACAATTATTCATTCTATTACATATCAGACTACATTTAGGAAGGTTTACAACCCATTCTACAACACAGCGGGTTACATTCAGGAAAGGCCTCACAATGCTCGTAGCAAACAGCAAGCAAAACAGACTTCTCAGCAATTGTATTTCTTATCAAAGATCCATAATAAGCAGAAAAGAGAACTTTAGCTTTAAACTAAGGCAGGGCTGTCATTTGGATTTAAAGCTGTTCTTTTCATATGTATCTCTCTCTCTCTCTCTCTCTCACACACACACACACACACACACACGACTAAAACATATAATACACATCTTTGAGAGAGAGGTGGTGGATATTTTGGAAAGCACACTGGGCTAGAAATCAAAAGATCTGGGGTTTAGAGTCCTCATCTAAGAAACAAGATGATTACAGTATGTAAGTAATAATAATAAAGTAACATGCGTTGAACTTGATCAATGTGTGAGGTGCTGTGCTGGGAACTTTACACCCATATCACCTTCTTGCGATCAATCATACCGTAGGAACTGTTACAATTTTGCATTTACGGTTCCTCCTTTTTCAGACGTGAGACTCTTACCGCCCTCCTTGGGCGCACGGCTTTGGAATCCCGCTTCGTGGGTCAGTACATAAATGGGGATTGCTCGTTCTCTGAGATTTTATTCCAAGTCAGTCACTCTTGCTGTGGCCACATCCAGCCAAACCTTTCATGAGGCATTTCACCTCAAGCCATTTTGAAACAAATACATATCAAGGGTTGATGCAAAGCGGTGTGTGGGTTGGTAGCCAGTCTGAACACTTTTCAGCGTGTACCTGGGGACCCAGCCTCCTCCTGACCCGCTCCTCTCCCCACAATTAGTGTGATCTGATGATTCAGGGATCGGTACTGAATTTATTCTTCAGAACTTAAGCCGGAAAATAGGGGCCGATAGGTAACATTGCAAAGTGCAGCATAAATTAGTGAATTGAGAGCTGCATAATGAAAACTGTTGAGAACATAGTTGAAAAGATTTGTGGAGAGCATCTAAGGTGTGTGGGGATAATTGTTGGATTGTGATGGTAATTCGCGAGATTGAGCCTTGTGTAAGGTGCTTAGTATTTCAAACCTTTTAAGAAGAATTCTCACTGTCTAGTCAACATTAATTTGAGAGTATTCAGAAGGAGGGCACGGATAGGGAAAGCGCGTGGATGCGTGGGGCAAAAAAAAAAAAAGACACCCAAATGAGAGGAACGTTCAATTTGAGTAAGCAATGCACTGATCTTTATTGTCAGATTAAAGCCCGGGATTATCACTCATTTTGTTAAGCAAAAATACAACGTGAGAAGAATATCAGGTTTAATTATTTCATTTTGTCCCAAGGATGGAATCATGTGATGCAAGTCTGAAAAAAAAAAAAGGTTCACTCAGGGGGGATTAAAACCTTTGAGCTCACACATGCCGAGAAAACCATGAATTCACAATATAATATTGAGCTTTTGACACTCTTGTATGCATGACTTCTTTCTCCCTGTGCCCCGGATCCCCACTCTCTACAACTTTCTGAGCTACATTTTAGGTAGAATCTCCTTCTTAGGTTTAACAGCTGTGGTTAAAAGGCTTTACTTTCAAATTGAAGAAGTTAACATATACTTAGAGATTTCAGAACTTTCTAACCACCTAATGGATAAAGCTGAAATCCCTGTAAGGTGGTTAAGAGAAAGGCTGGGGCTGTTTACATATTTGAAGATGGAATTTTAACTGAACCTAATATACTTATTTGTAGACGTAAGGGGTGAATGCAGTGTTATGATTCCAAGGAGTTTCTATCTGCCAGGAAGGATTTGGATTAATAAATGTGAAAGAACTTGAATGCAAATTTGCATGTATAAGGGCTCTTCAATGTAATAAGCCATTATTACCATTCTTATTATGGGAAGCCCACATTTTCAATCCGGAATTTATGTGTTTCCAACGACTAATCTTTTTTTTTTCTTTCACAATCTACACAGTATATATTCATCATAATGAAGAGGCATTTGAAAAATTCCTATGGAATGAAGCAGTTTCATTTGATATTTACAAAACTTCACAAGCCTTTAACTAGAACTAAGTTATTCACACACACACACACACACACACGCGTGCACACGTGCACACTTTTAACTTTCCTCTCTTGAACATCTTGAATTTGTTCAGCAGATGTTTAATGAATGCATATCCTGTGTACTGGAAATACAGAGACTGGAGAAACCTGAGCACGTACTTTTAAACAATTAACATTAAATGGATCCATTATGATGAGGCTTTTGGGGTGACAGTGGGGTTTGTGGGGTCCGGAGCCGACAGCCAAGAAAGAATTCTTGAAGATGTCTTTGGTGCAAAAAGGTGATTTTATTAAAGCACGGAGACAGGACCCATGGGCAGAAAGAGCTGTCTCAAGACCAAGAGGAGAGACTGGTTTTATACTATGGAGTTGGGGGAAGTAAAGTCCAGGGGAAGTTTCCAGAGAGATTTTCATAGGCTAAAGAAGACTCCAGGATACTGGAGGCCTAGCTATTGTCAAGCTAAGGTTGTTTTTCCCTCCAGCAAAGCATTAGCATTAAGACAGTGGGGAGTTCCTGGAGAAACGTTTTCCTCTGCCTGCCTCCAGTACTTGCCAACGGGCTGCAGGGCAAAAGGAAATTTAGTTCTATCTGCCATTTCCTGCCTTTGTTTCCCGCATCAAGATGGAGGGGTGATGTCGGGGCTCCAGGAAATGGAGTCTGTAGTTTTCTGGAGATTTGACTACTGATAAAATTACCTTTTTCTTCTGATTTACTAAGATATTTGTAAATAGACGGAGACTTAGGTCCTGCAGGGCTATGATCTCTATCAGTTAACCATTTGTTTTCCCCTTTTCCTTTGTTCTTGGGCAGCAGGGAGTGCCCAAGGAATGTCACAGGTATCCCCCCCTGGGGGGGGCGGGTGGTGGTGTTTATGGCTGGCTGGCCGCTTGCCTTCTGCTCCCTCATGATGTTACATAAGTAGCACAGACTCATTTAAGAAAATTTGGACAAGTGAAATATCATGAAGGGGTGGGGCATCCGTAACCCCATTCTTCGGAGACAGGTGCTGGCAAGAAGCTGGTAAAGCCTCCTGGGACTCGGGTTCGTCTCCATCACCCTCTTCATTCCGTGTTCATATGAAACAGGATCACGAAGGCTGTTTGATAGTCTGCCTTTTCTTTGTGTCGTATTAGCATTTCCACAAACCAATGGATGTTCTCCTACAGAATGATTTTGAACCAATGCATGTTAATTCATCCTAGGGCTATACCAGAGTTGGGTAACCTAACTTAATGAAACGAAATGAACATTTTGAGGGGCTCCGACAGATGAACAAATTGTCTCCGGGAAAGTTTGTACCAACAACCCCTTTGTTAACTGCTCTTACGTTACATTGGCCTTCTCCTGGCCAGCATTTACCTTCCCTGTGAACGAAGACTTAACCCAGTGCTTGATATGCACGTCTCCTACCAGAATGTAAGTTCTATGAGGATAGAGAACTATCTGCGTTGGACATGGCTATATCTTCGGCACCTGGAAATGTGCCTGGCACAAAGTAGACACTCGATAGATGTTTCTAGAATGGAAGGAAGGAAAGATGAGCAAAGAAGGAGAGAGAGAAGAAATTGGAAGCAAAGGGAGAAAGAATGGAAAGATAGACTCATTCTAGCTCATTTTTTTTTAATTTGTAAATTAGGGGGGGCGTGGCTAACAGGATATTCTTGGGCTCTTTTCAATGTAACATTTTCAGCACTGGAAATGATAAATCGTATGAATAGTTCCTGTCCAGGTCAGTGAAAATGGTGTTCAGAAACAAGAAGGATTTAATATAAAGAGACAAGTAGAAATGTGTAGCTTACTGCCTGGTCACACCAGCTTGAATGGGACACAGGCTACTTCCTGGTGGGGAAACCAGGCTTGGTTAGCAGTGTTGGTCCAACACTTGGTGAATCCCTGGCTTGTTTGAGGATGAGGGACAGGGATGGAGGGAGGACAGCAGTGGCCTGGGGAGATAAGAGGGAAAAAATAACAGCGAGTAGGTAAATATTTGCATTTATGCAGCAAACACAGATTGGCAAAACATTAAAGAAAATAAATATCTTCATGCTGAGGATTACGGGAGAGGATGTGGAGAACTAGAGTCTTCAAGGTAAGCAGGTGAAGAAATACTGGTACAGATAAGACCTGTTCGTTAAACGACTGGAACTCAGAATTTTAGCCTAATGTGTATTTACTGGGTTGACGATGAGTCAACTTCTAGAAAAGAACGTGTTTTTCTTATATAACTTATTTCATAGCCTCGACTTCATGCCCCCACCTGTCTTTCTAAAAGGAAAGAGAAAATAACAAAACCTTTTTTCTTTTTTCCTTTTTTTTTCCTTGTTTCCTTTTCCTTTTTCTTTTTCCTTTTTTTCTTTCTTTTTCTTTTTTTTTTTTTTTTTTTTGCCAAGAAGAAAGGATCTGGCCCCTTAAAATGGATTGTGGAGCTAATAATAGACTGTGTGTCAAGTATGATAAATAAATTGACACAGAAGAAAATCTGATCACAGTATCATTAGATTGGAAATACTCAGGAGGGTGCAGTGTATATTGGCAGAAGTTAATGCTGAATTGTATATTTGACTGGCGCACAGTAAATATTAAATATTAACAAAACGAATCTCATTGTTTTCAACTTTGGGGAGGAAAAGGATTATGCCTAGGGACTTTTGTTTTGAATACTCTAACTAAAATTAGCATTTGAAAAAAAATACTGTTTCTCTGTGAAAGGATAGAAATTCAAATTTCCCCTTTTGGGTGCATGCTGGCTTTAAGAAACACAAAGGTGATACTTCAGGAGATGAGTTGAAGATAGAATTAGTAGAAAAAAAAATCAGAGGGCATTTAAATCCCATATTACAAATGAGTCCTACATTCAGCCTTGTAAAAGCCTTGTGAGAGCTAAGGAACTGTGGATTAAAGGGAATTTGAAGTGGGGGAAGGTGCTTTGGGGACTTCACTGATTACAGGGTACGATTCATAGTCATAACAGGAGGCAAATGACAGGAGGCAACGGGCTCTTAGATGAATTCATTCAATATTTCCCATTTCTTTAAAGAGGATGGAAGAAAGTCATTTACTCTGTGTTGAGCAGGAGACACCATGTTCCCAAATGAGGCTCTTAACCCTCTGATTCTGTAAAGGGAGAGTTCTCGCTCAGATTCTATAAAGGGAGAGATCTGTCAACATGATGCTTTACTTGACTTTTGTCTTCCCATCGCATCTAAATTCCGGGTCCCTCCAAGGAAACTTCAGATTTCTGCAAGGGGCTGTTCATGGTGTAAGGAATTAACCAGAGCACAAAGGGACATGGCTCAAGGAAGTTTCATGAGGATGCTGGTCCTTTAGGCCGGGAAGAAGGAACAGGGAGAACAGAAAGCCTGCACAATTGCGTAGGGATCTCCCTCCAGGGGTTTTTGAGTTAGGTAGACCTGAGCTTAAGCTTCAGATCTGTCATTGTTGGGCAACTCCCCCAGCACAGCATACTATTTGTACGTTACAGGCTAGGTTCTGGATTAAAAATAGTTCTGTATGTAATGACCTTAATAAGGTCTGACACATTATGGGCATTTGGCAAATGGTAGCTAAAAATAATAATAATAGTAACAGTAATGGAACAGTGGCTGCTTTATTAACAATTATTACATGATTTTGGCATTCTAAGAAACATGACTTTTTACTTAATTATTATTTTTTTTTACGTTTAATAAGGAATAGGACAGTAGCAGAAAGACTTCTGTGTTGAAGTCGGAAGGCTGGCTTTTCCTGTATGATGCCGGTCAAGGCCATTAAACCTCCTTAGTGTCCCTGTACCCATTCCTTGCTGCTGGCATAGCAAATTGCCACAAACTTAGTGTCTGGAACTGCATGCATTTATTGTTTTACAGTTCTTTAGTTCAGAAGTCTGTCACAGGTCTCAGGAGGCCAAAATCAAGATATTAGCAAGGTGTGTTCCTTGTGGAAGTTTTGCGGGGAGAATCCACTTCCTGGCCCACATTCCTTGGCCCAGGCTCCTTTTCAGTCTTCAAAGTCAGCCACAGCTGGTTGAATCCTTTTTACATTACATTTCTCTGACCATTTCTTCCACTTTGCTTTTCCACTTTCTTTTTTTTTTTAATGCAGTCTCCACGTCCAGTATGGAGCCCGACAGGGTGTTCAAATTCATGACCCTGAGATCAAGAACTGGGCTGAGATCAAGAGTCAGATGCTGAACTGGCTGAGCCACCTAGGCACCCCTGCATCTGTCTTTTGTTAACCGTATCCTAACACATGTCGACAGTTTCCAGTTCCTTTTTAAAAATGAAGATGGAATATTAAAAACATATTTCAAAATAATGTGTAGACTGTTCTTAGACATTGTAATGACTTTGCCATTTGTACGTGACATTTTCACCCAGACCTTCAATTGCCTTTACGGTATTTTCAAATATTTCAACTTAATCTTTACAGAAAAATTATGTTTCGCGACTATCCACCAACTTAGGTAAAGTTTAACTCAACTTTACGCTTTCAATAACAGGGGCAAGTGGCATAAGCAATTACAATTGATCTTGGTTTGCGTAGTGTTTATCCAGTGGAAGCACAGGTGTGCAAGCAAAGGAGTGATCCAGGCACTGGTAAGCATCCATCACTGTGTTTTACTGAAGCGGTGGAGATTTGTCATCAGTTAAGTGGAGATTGATGAAAATGGCTTGTACTCTATCAGGAGCTAATGTTATTGTGTGGTTTATTCTGTAGAGGCACCATGTGATGTTTACATGCATTATGTGTTTTAATTGTTATTTCAACCCTTCGAAGAAAGTTGAACCTGATGAGAGGTGATGTCCTACAAGCCAAATAGCCAGTAGGAAGATGGTGAAGATGTGAAGTTATGTGGTCTGACTCTGCAGTGAATCACATTCATTTCCAGTCTGCTGGGCAGACCTCACAGAGCTGCGTGTAGGACTGAAGGAGACGATTCACACAAAAATGCCTCTCAGATGTCTGGCTTGGTCATGGTCGGTGTGTAACCATACTTGGCTGATTCAAGTCTGAGTATACAACTTCATACTTATTCACCAAAAACAATTGATCAATTTTAGAGCACAGACAATAGATGAAGTCCTGTACCAGGAAGTGTTAAGATTAAGCAAAAGTACACACGTGCGTGCATATACACACACGCAATCCACTACAGATGATAATAGCTACCATTTATTGAGCATTGGATCATGTTCTTAGCATATGTTATCTTATTCAGTCCCATGACCACAACCCTATGAAGTTGATATTATTATTATCCCATTTCCGAGTAAAAAAAAAAAAAAAAAGAAAAAGGAAGTTAAATTATTTGCTCTGGGTCACAGAGCTGGCAGGTGGTAAAACTCTGGAGAGACTTAATGAGGTTTATTAGATTCTAAAATTCAGCTTTTGGAAATCTTTCCCTGAGGAGCAGCGTAGGTGAAATAATACAATAAAGAAAGAATTGACAGAATTTAGCCAACATTAAAATGTCAAATTGCCTCATTTCCCACAGTGTACCTTTTTGTTTCCATTTTGTTACTATCCCCCCCCCCCCACCAGAGGGCCATTACACTGTGTCAACATAGCAATAATCGAAGCGTCATCTGTATGATTTATCAAAAGCCTATTGAGAATAAACCAACAATAATAGGATGTGTGAGGGGTGCCTGGGTGGCTCAGTCGGTTAAGCATTCGACTTCGGCTCAGGTCATGATCTCGCAGTTTGTGAGTTCGAGCCCCATGTCGGGCTCTGTGCTGACAGCTCAGAGCCTGGAGCCTGCTTCACATTCTGTGTCTCCCTCTCTCTCTGCCCCTTCCCTGCTCATGCTCTGTCTCTCTCTGTCTCAAAAATAAATAAACATTTTTTAAAAAAAGGATGCGTGCATGTTTTTGTAGGACTAGTGTTGGTGTTAAAATTTTTAGAATGAGTCACTATCGGACTGTAATACCAGTCATGACAGCCATGTTGAGATGAAACTCTATTTGGGTAGAACACTGATTGAGTCCCTACGTTCTTGGCCAGTGACCAGCAGCCTCTCCATTTTTTTTTTTCAACGTTTATTTATTTTTGGGACAGAGAGAGACAGAGCATGAACGGGGAAGGGTCAGAGAGAGAGGGAGACACAGAATCGGAAACAGGCTCCAGGCTCTGAGCCATCAGCCCAGAGCCCGACGCGGGGCTCGAACTCACGGACCGCGAGATCGTGACCTGGCTGAAGCCGGACGCTTAACCGACTGCGCCACCCAGGCGCCCCAGCCTCTCCATTTTTGAAGAAGATGCAGGAGAGAGGCTCTGGGGAAAATGCATGCCCCGTATCCTTACAGAGAAAGTCTGACTCTGGAGTGTGAGGTTGAGTGACAATGACTCTTTTGGTCACACTGGCTAAGGTCCTTCCTTAAAAACAAGTTGAGCAGACATTTTTGCTCTTTTCTCTAGGCTAAGCCTATAACCTAATCAAGGTGGTCAATCGTTTCCAGCATGGCTATTCAGAGCCTCCACAGTTCTATGGACCTCTGAACTGCCCATGACCAAAGAGCTACTGCAAAATGGAAACCAAACAAGCCGGTTGGGATCTTGGTTCTCTACCCTCTGTCAGTCAGAGTAGATCTGTCTTTATCCGGTGTATTTATTCAAACTCAGGATTCCATTCTGTTCGATTACAGAGTTCAGAGGCTTTTAGTTTTCATTTCTCTTGATAATATGTTCTAGGTCTTGCTACTTTGAAGATGGAGGCAGGAAAAGATGAAGCAAAAGGAGCGGGTAACGGGGCTGTTGCTCAGGGCTGTCCAACTCCACTTGAAAGCAATACTTCCTGATCACGTGACCTCTTTTGCTAGGGAACCAGGCTGGATTGCTGGTGGAAAACCCAAGCGGCACTTGGAGATCTTGGTGGATCGCAGATTTATTTAGCACCGGTGGGTTCAGAGGAGACCGTGTCTCCAAAGATCTGAGCACCAAATGCAAGTGGGGAGGGTAATTTAGAGCCGACAGCCTCCATATCTGTGGGGTTTTTGTGCAAAGGAAGAACACGGAGGAGGGGTCTCCAAGCTAGAGACCAGAGTTTGTTTTAGCCCCATGGGCCATCTTTGGCCTACTTTATTCACTTCTCCCACGTTTGACGTTTGCCCAAGGTGCATGGGCTCTTTCCTTTCTCATTTACTCCACACTTCTCTCTTTTAACAGTTGAAAACATAAGCTACAGAGGTCGGGCCATTGTCTTCCTTCAGTACTTTGGTCCCTGTTCCCAGAAGTGCATCCTGATTTTTGGTAAGCACTTACAAATTTGAATGAATGAAAAAAAAATGCATGCAATGCATGTATAAGTCAATAAATGAAGATACACTGGGGAGGAGCAGACTTGACAAAGGAGAGATTGGGGTGGGGAATCGCTACATTTTAACGTGATTACAGTGAAAAGTCTGACACAGGAGAAGGGGGCTCTTTCCCACCTTGGTCTCATCATGATTTTCAAGGTCAGTATTAAGATCCTGTTGGCTTGAAAAAGTGAACATGTCTCTTCCCCTTTCAGCGTAGCACCAGTTGGATCCAATTTAAATGGGACTGTTTCCTAGTGTAGCGTGGTTAAAAAATCTCTAGGAGTGGAAGGGCCAGAGTTCATATCCCCTCACAGTAATTTTCTAGCAATGAGATTTTGGGCAAATCACCTAAGCCTGTCTGTGTAATGAGGCTCGTAATGCTTTTGCTTCCTATTGTGGAATCAGAAAGTTGAGTCTCCGTTCTGAGAAGGGAAATGTGAAATAGATCGCTATTTCTATCTGCCACCACCACCTCCATTCCAGATCCCTTCTGGCCCAGCCTTGATGAAAGGAATCAGAAGTTAGGCAAGGGATTTTGCAAAGAGAGGAAACAATTCTAAAGAGCTAAAAATATCTTTTTTTTTTTTTTTTTATTCAGGTGCTATGATGTGCAGCGTCTTTTGCTATAAACAAGACAGAGAAGGATACAGAATATTTAAAGCTTATGAATGAAAGACGGGGCAACAGTTGTAGGTAACATTAAATTTGATTAGGATCAGTTCTTTTTCTTAAGTTAGATAGTCTCTCCATGCTTTCTCATATTCAATGTAAAGAAGATGAACCTTTTCAGAGCCATCAAACTCTTAGATTATACAGACTACCGTCATTTTGATTTAGGACTCCAACCTCGATCCCCAAGAACTTTCCTAGCTCTAAAGCCACACAGTGTGTTTTAGAGGAAAATGGGTCATAAAACTCTTGTAGGAAAAGTAGTCTTAAAGTTTGTCTTGTCACTGGCATTAATTATAAATAGACCCACACATTCCCCACTATCTTTTTTTTTTTTTGAAGCCAATAGTGAAAGAAAAACAGTTCAGCTTGTATTTAAAAAGTGACTCTAACATGCCACTAGGAATCCACTGGTTGCTACAGCCCGTTCATTTAGGTTACAGGCTTGTTGTGAAAATCAACTAAAATAATGGCCTTCGAAACTCTTGAAATCTAAAAGATGAAAAGTACATGTATGGCATTGGGTAATGCTGTGGACTGAACTTGGAGCCAGGGTCACGGAGAAGGACAGGCACCAGCATTTATCAACCAAGGTCTTGGGAATAAACCAAGGCACTTGATTTCATGCATCATCTCATTGTCTTTTTTTAAAAATAATTTTATTTTATTATTATTTTTTATTTATTTAGTTTTTTTATATGAAAATTATTGTCAAATTGGTTTCCATACAACACCCAGTGCTCATGCCAACAGGTGCCTATCACATTGTCTTTTTAGAGATTAAGCCTTTTAGACACTCTTCATATTAGAACGATTATGTCCTAAATTCCCATATCATGAAAAATTCAAAATCATCACTAAACACATCACACATGAATGGATGTCCAACAGATTTCTGTTTTCCACCACAATTATTATTTAGGCCTTTTAACATCATAAAATGTCAACTTCTGACCTCCTCCCCTCAAATTAATGCCTCTGCTCTCGCTGGTGCCCCAGTCATGTACTTAGTTTGTCTCCTGCGGACTCCAGCGCTGGATGTATAACCTCTTCCTGATGGTGTAAATCAAATAGTCAAATCCATCCCAAACTTGTTTCTGTCTAACCATCTGAATCCAAAATTCTTTTCAAAAGAGTCTGGGCAACTTCTAAAATTGATTTTTTTTTTTTCCCCAGTCCCAAGTTTGGCTAAGTGAACCATTACAAAGAGAAACAAATGGAACCACGTAACAAATTAAGGCCTGCCTCAGGCACTTAGCTTTTTAACTCCCATCTGCTGGGCTCCTGTTCTGAGGTGCAATGCAGCAGCGAGTGTGTGCTTTTATTTATTTTCTCCCACTAAAGATCCATGTCCTGCTTGATGAGGGCATAAGACTGGGGCCCACTGCCCAAATATAGTCCGAACATGCATGCGATTCTGATGGTTGGGTCCCTGTGCACAGACCTCACTTGGGGGCATGTTCCTAGTATACCTTTTTCCTTCTTTTCCTATCCTTGTCTTCAGGTGGGTCCCTGCACACAGTCTTGCCAGGCTATGAGTGTTGATATGGGGCTGCAGGCATATTTTGGGGAAGACTTAGGAAAAAGAAGCCCGTTTTTTTTTCTTTTTTCTGAAGGGTAATAAAGAACCTAGTGAGGGTCCTGTTTCTGGAACACAGGTGCAGCTTGTGTTTTCAAGCCTCGTCTTGAATTTATTCAGCACCTGCACTTGGAGCAATCAACATTTCTCTCAAGTCTGAGCTTGATGTATTAGGAGATGTGCTGTTATGCTTCTCTGCGAAATGAAGACATTGGACTTCACCCTCTGGAGGTCTCTGGCTCTGACACCTGTGAGATCCACAGTCATGGCAAATCCCTCCAACTTTCTCCCCTCTGTGTTTGGGAAAGACGTGTCACCTCTGGTGATCTGGATAAAAGGCTCTGGACAGCAGTCAGAGTTGTGTTTTAAGATACAGGTTAGAGGAAGTTATTTCCCAAGCTCATATGATTCCGGTGGCTTCCTGGTACATTTGGCACAAGAAGCCAGCCCCTCACCAGTGTGCACGACTGGACCTGGTTCCAGCTCTGGGGCCTCACATCTAATCCTTCCCCCTGACGTCAGCAGGCTTCCTTACCCTCTAGCAAGCTGACATATTCCAGGACGATATCCTTGCCTCCATTGTTCTCTGGGTGTGGAACATCTTCTCCAGTTCTTCCCTTGGGCAGATCCTTCTCCACCATTCAGGCCTCACTTCCAGTGTCACCTCCCCAGAAAGTCTTCTCTGATTCCCCCGACCTGATGGATCCAAGGAGGCATCCTATGCCACCAACCCTTTTCTTCTTCTCATGACCATTAGTGGAAGCTGAAATTAACTTGTTTATTTATTGTTTGCCTGTTTTTCCCACAAGAATATATGGCGGTGAGTGGCAGCCTTGTCTAATTTGTTGCTGTATCCCTTAGAGCTGGAAGAGAATACTGAAGACGTCCAATACATGTCTGTGAAATGCGTAGGTAACAACCAGAACAATATGGCGGCTTAGGCTCACTTCGTGCTCGGTGCTTCTCTACGGGTTCTTCACATGCTGACTAACTGAACTCCCATATCGACCTTATGAAATGGAGACAATTCCTAGCCACATTAACAGTTGAGGAAGTTGAGGAGCAGACAGGATGAAGAATTTGTCAAATGTGTTGAGGATATATGATGAAATGGACTCTTCCATGGGTTTAGGCTTTCTGGGCGGAGCTCAGAAGCCCGTCCATACTCAGACACTTTTGGAGAACGTGATCTGGAAGCTTGGGGCTTTTACTGTGTCCTGATTGTCCCCACTAACGTGAGAAAGCTCACAATTCCTTCGTCAGGTAATTAACAAAGCTTATTTAGGAAATCAGCATTTTGTTGTTGTTGTTCTTTGTTGTTTTTTCAAATTCTCCAGATCCCTTTCTCCACTGGTGAATCAGAGCAGGGGTTATCCAAGGACACAGCGCTGGGTCACCTGGTCAGCACCTGAGACTCTGAGATAAAAAGAGTTTTGTTTTTCCACTCTTTTCATTTTTTTTTTTTATCATACCCTTAAACCCTGTACAATTAAGAAAATCCCCTCAATATGTTCAGATTAATAAGGCAAATATTTTACAAGCTGATTTTCTTTCTGGAGTATTAGAATGAGCGATTCACAGCAACATGAACCCTACTGGCTTTATTGAAATATTAAAACATATAAATAATTTATATGGAGACAGAGACTCACAGAAGATATGAAATCTTCAGAACATTACATATATAAATTATATACACTGCTTGACTCAAGAAGTTTAATGTGTTAGAAAATATCCTGTGCTCAGACCACCCTTAATAGAATTGAAGGTTAACATGAATATGGAGAGAGAAAATTTGAATTCTAGAGTGCCAGTTCCAGCAAAGATCAAAACCAACTATTGTCCTCAAATCAGCCAGACATGTTACTCAGGAAAACAGATGCATGTTTATGAGAGACCATATGACAAGTTATTGCTGTAATAAAAAAATTCAAGCTAGGTTGGGTCTTACTACCTCCCCTACCCCAACGCCATGCATTTCCTTTGTAACAAGTGTGATGCCTGCAACTGTACCGTGAATGCTTTCTTCACCTCTAGATCTGATACTCAAAGAGGATGTTGCCTGGCTTTCCACTCTCTCCCAGAAGTCATGGCTGTGATTTAGGGCTCATTATTCAGTGTCTCTGTGCCTCAGGATTTTCTTCTTTTTTTTTTTTTAACGCTTATTTATTTTTGAGAGACAGAGAGAGGCCGAGCGCGAGCAGGGGAGGAGCAGAGAGAGAGGGAGACACAGAATCCAAAGCTGGCTCCAGGCTCTGAGCTGTCAGGACAGAGCCCGATGCCGGGCTTGAACCCACGAGCCGTGAGATCACGACCTGAACTGAAATTAGATGCTTAACTGACTGAGCCACCCAGGCGCCCCTACACATCTCATTTTTTTTCTAATATTTTAAAAAGTTTGTTTATTTTGAGACAGAGAGAGCGAGAGAGAGTGAGCACAAGTGGAAGAGGGGCAGAGAGGGGGAGAGAGAATTGTAAGTAGGGCTCAAGCTCACGAACTCAGATCACAGCCTGAGCCAAAGTCAAGGGTAGGACGCTTAACTGAGCTACGTAGGCACCCAAAGCTTCTATGATATTTTTCAATAGCATTTAAGTTACTGGAAGAAGGGACTTTATGTGTTTTGTCCACTGGTGATTCCCCAGTGGGAATCATCATACTAGCAGCTTGGACATAATTGGCACCTAGTTAGTAGATTAATCACAAAATTAGTATTTTAGATCCTTGGTAATTAGATGTTAATGCTGGGTTGCAGTATGGTAGAAACTATGTGCACGCGCACACACACACACACACACACTCTCTATTTTCATGATTCTCAGAATAAACGTTGATTAATTACATTGTCCAGCTATGGCGAGGACAAATAGCACAAGATACCCTCAGGGCACCAGACATCTGGGAAGGTGGATCATTTGCCTTCAGCTCTCAGCTGTCTTTGAACTCTGCCTCTGGCCAGTTCCCCAGATGTTTCCGGATGTTCTGGATCAAAGCCAAGGCGCGCTCTCGTTTTGCAAGGGGGCAGTGCAACTTACCATCGCCAGCGTTGCAGAAGGGAAGTAAATAGCCCCTCACCTCACATGCCAATTTATTGTTCCTACTTTGTCACACTTGATTAAAATACAGAGTTTGCCTCCAAGGCTGAAATTAGCTTTTCATTTTGACTGACTGCCATCCAGGTCTGAAAAATAGTAGCTCGTTTGTTTCAATATTTACCACATCCATTCAGAAGAGATTTACATTATTGCCAATTAGGACTTAATTGTTATCCATAACTCAAACATTTGCTGGCTGCTTATGGAGTAAAAGCCATCATTCTCTTTTTGCTGTCCTGACTTCCATCACCCTAGGACCCTTGCATCACGAGTGAGGGAATTTCTTTTCCTTAAGTTGGGGCCGGTGAGCACAGAACACTTTCCGGTTCTTAGTTCCAGGATGTGGCTGCAGGCAGGCATTAATTGGCCAGTTGAATGGAAGATCGTTAAACCCCTGTGTTAGGCATCTGCTGTTTTTGCCTCCCGAATCTGCATTTCCCAATATTCTGCCAGCTGACTTCTGATTTGGCTTTGGAGACGTTTTCTGTTGTTTGGATGATTGCACGATCCTCCTAGCTGGGCTTCCAGATTTGACCATCGACTCCTACAGCATATTCTTAACACAGCAGTTCTCCGTGCAGAGCGATCCTTCTAAAATATGTCCGGTCCTGTGATTCCTGTGTTGCCAAGCCGCTCCCACCTGCCTGTCCCACTCAGGGTTGAGGCCACTGTCTGTGCAACTGCTTGGAGTCCTGCATACTCCCATCCCCCACTCACCCTTCTCAATTGACATCTTGTTACCCTTTCCTCACCGGCTCCTGACATATTTTTGTTTATTGTCTGTCTCCTCCTCATGTACGTAAATTCCAGAAAGGCGGGGATGTAGTCATGCTGTTTTCTATGGAGCCCAGTGAAGTTATTACTTCCTTCGGTCCTACTTTCTGTTAATGTCGTATCTGCCGCCGTCTTCTGGTGCCCAGTGCGCATGCGCCGCCTGGCTCCGCGAGGCCTCCCTGCCTCTGCCCCCTTCTCTCGGGGCTGCAGGAAGCAAAGGAGCCTTTTACTACGATTCTCCCACAGATTCCCGTTTCCCTCGGTGCTTATAGCAGTGAACCCATTCATCCTAAGATCTGACCGTGCAGAAACCTTGGGTTGCAAGTCACTTGTTCTGCGAGTGTTCTGCTAGACAAATATTTCTAATGAATTTTAACTTGATAAATGAGCGATGTCTTACAATATGAGTAGTACGCGGTGCTGAATGTCACATGATCACAACTGAGCCAATGGTTCCTCTCTCCCTCTCTCTCTCTCTCTCTCTCTCTCTCTCTCTCTCTCTGTGGGATTGTGGGTGATCATCTCCCATGCTTGGATGCGCCATCTCAGGCTGTGGTGTTTGGCAGAAATCAGTGATTTTTCAGAACATTGGAAGGTGCCCACAACTGGCACTGGCGTATTTTTTGTCACTTCCAAGCACCTGTGGACAGTCCTTTGCTCTTCCAGACAAGAGTGAGCCTAGGAATGCTTTGCTTCATTCTAGGTCAGGCTGCCTGCAGACCTAGACCCTTTCCTCTGCTGCCTTATTGCCAGTCACATGAAATACAGTATATGACAAGAATTTATCAATACTACTGTAGTCAACATCCGGGCAAGCGTATACAATGGCCTCCATGCAGAAAAAGATTCTGTCGAGCCAACAGACAGCAGTGAGTCCGTCAGTGATCGTGAAAGTCGTCCTACAAAATAACCCTCCTCTCTCTTGTCTCCCTCGCACCAGCCACAAAGGTTTTCCAAGGGAAGTGCAGGTTAATTTATTTTTTCTATGTTTTGCATTTTATTATTTTGTATTACAATACAGTATTGTAATCATTTTTATATGAATTTTGTTGGTTTTGATATGAATATTTTTGGCTTTGATATACGAGTGCTTTGGATTACAAGTGGGCTTCTGGAACGAATTATGCTTGCACCCCAAGGTTTTACTGTAGTTTCATGACAAGTCCTTATTGCATCCAAGTGCATTTCTGAGCGATGGAATATTATCCAAGGTTTATGTTTGTGGCAGATGCTGAAGAAGGGGCATTGAAGAACTGGTCAAAGGGAGAGCTTTTCAGGAGTGTTCATATTACTCCATCCTGGGGTCTAGGGGCCGGGAGATGTCCCACAAACCGCAGGGCCCGAAGATCTTTCTTTTAGCCTGTCCTGGGCTTAAGAGGGGAAAGAGCCAATATTGAAAACCAAGAGGTTTTATAGAGAAATCCAGTTTGGAGGTTTCCCCGAGAAATTGGATAATCTGGCATATTTCCTGCTGGTGCTAGGGTCTGGAGCTGAGCCTGACCTGGCACCTTTGGGCACGGCACGGCTCCTCCCTTTGCCAGGGCTCCCACCCCCTGGGACCTCTTCACCCATTTATATGGACCTTTGGTCTCAAGTCTCCAAACCTTGATTTAGTGTGTCCCAGACTTGTTTGCACCCGAGCTGCAATGTCTCACCTCGCTCTGAGGAAATGTGCCCACATTTAGTGTGGGTGTGAGTGGGTGCACCTGCCTTCAGTATGTTTGGTCGGTTTGTCTCAAAGGGAGCCCAGTGAGTCTAAATTTTCTTCCTGTTCTAAAAAATGACTGATAAAAAAAAAAGATTATGGAGCTAAAAAAAAAAAAAAGACTGATGCCTGGGTCCAACCCCAGACCAACCGAACAAAACTCCCCCCTCCCCCCCCCCCCCCCCCCGGGGATACAGGGCTCATGCTCGGTCATTCTTTAAGTTTCTCCGATGATTCTAAATGTGCAGCTGGGGTTGCGGCTCACTCTGAAAGTGCTGTTTGCTGATTCCCATTGCAGGGGGGAGCATAACACAGGGTGGCCTGGGGTGGGCTTGGCCTGAGGACAAAGCCTAAGATGACTGGTGATGGAAAGGGTACACCTGTAGCCTTCCCAGTATCTGCGGGAACTGGCAGCTCCAGCCGATGGTGCTTTCTCTTGGCCTGTTTCTGTCTTGATTGGAACAATAAGGATACGAAGTACAGGAGTGAGGAAGGAAATTGGCTAGCACAGCCAGTTCCTGACCAGAAGACACTCTCCCCTGTCTAATGGGGGTATTAAAGAACCTGACTTTTGGGCATCATTACTTTTGCTTTTGGTCTGGGATTGGATTTGAAAGCCTTTATTTAGAGTGAGTTTGCTTTCAATCTTGCTATCACTCAACAAACTTTGCCCGTAATTGAACATTGTGATTCTCTTTTCTCTCTGAGTTGAAATTTATAGCAGCCTCCTCAAATGATCCTTGCCTGTCAGATATGTGCCTGAAAATGTAGCCAGAGATAAGTCCGCGGGGCCTCAGGACTAGGAAAGAGACAGCTAATCATTAGGGATCTGAGAGGTAGTGGGGGCGTCCACAAGTCGTGCCCCCCCCCCAGCCTTCTATCTTAAGCAGGTGGTATATTACAGGTGAATTTCAGAAAAACTATCCTTCCTAGATTGTTGTCATTGCTGTGAAGTGCTTTGTCCTGCTCTGGGGCCACGGAAGAGAAAACTTTCAAATACCTTTATGTTAACAGATTTTTCCAGTGGACCACAATTCACAGAAAAACCTGCTTTACAGACCAAGCCTGGAGCTCGATCAATGGGACAAGGAGGAGAAAAGTTACCTCTATTTAATTAGCTGTGGGTCTGTGACAAATGGGGACAGCCACTGGAGGATGTGGCACGGCTGCTTAATTTCACACTGTTTTATGTTCAAGTATCTCACCTCCAAAACTTTGTCCAGATCATTTTACCAACAACACTTGCTGGAAAGCCTTTTTGGAGAAAAAGGCACATAACGCATTCTGTTAGGCGGCAAAGCAGCCACTTAGAGACATAGCACTTTGATTACACTATTTGAAAGAAAGAGGGGATTGGATTTTAACTACTGTTCTGAATCCCTCACCTAAGGGGTAGAATTATAAAACAGCTCTGCATCACCCTCGTTATTACTGTATATTTGGACAACGGCAAAATTAAAAATTGGGTTGTTCATCAAAAACGGCTCATTATTTTCATTAGGGCATGCAGTACGTGGTTTGTTAACACAGAACGGCATCTAGTGAGCGTGTTCATCCGATCTGGCCTGAGGTGTTCTCCTCACGGTTTAGGCAACAGAGGAGTGTCCCTGCATTTGCTCCTTCTATTGGTTTCCTCGAATAAAGCAAGTGAGTTTTAGAAGAAAGGTTTCAAATGGAGCCCTTCCTCTCCGCCACTCGTTTTTATTAAAGAGCTTTGCTGGTCAGTGGGGAAAGCCTTTGAATAGCTTTCTGAATTTATTGTGTCCATAGTATATGTGGTTAAAACTCCATAATGAGAAAACAAAATTACCTTTTTTTTTTTTAATTTTTTTTTCAACGTTTATTTATTTTTGGGACAGAGAGAGACAGAGCATGAGCAGGGGAGGGGCAGAGAGAGAGGGAGACACAGAATCGGAAACAGGCTCCAGGCTCTGAGCCATCAGTCCAGAGCCTGACGCGGGGCTCAAACTCACAGACCGCGAGATCGTGACCTGGCTGAAGTCGGACGCTTAACCGACTGCGCCACCCAGGCGCCCCCAAAATTACCTTTTAATACAAATAAATCTTACTCATTCCTCACTAAATGTGCTGGTGAGGGGCTACAGAATTGAAGAAGGTATCAGTTCAGCCTCACGAAGGTCCCAGTCCAATGGGAGAGATAAATGTGATCAACATTTTTTTCTCCTCTTTTGTTTGTTTACTTGGTGCCTTTTCCAAAAATGGCCCCTCAACCCCCACCAGCACAGCTAGCCATCTGTGGACCAGCCCCAGTTACAAAATGACCCTGCTGTCTCTTCCATACATAGTTAATTGTTTAGGCATGAGCACCCTATTCGACTCGGGACAGTGACTCATTTTCCCAATAATTTTGGATTTAGGACAAAACCAAAGTGTTTGAAATGATAAAAGTCACTCATCTGTTGATTGCACCCGCATTCAGTGTTGACCCCGTCAGGTGTTCACAGTGCAAAGAGAAAGGGTAACCCCTGCCTGGTGTGCTGGTGAGCTGACCTGCCAGGAAAATTTTTTAAAGGCC
Source organism: Prionailurus viverrinus (assembly GCF_022837055.1). Taxonomy (NCBI): domain Eukaryota; kingdom Metazoa; phylum Chordata; class Mammalia; order Carnivora; family Felidae; genus Prionailurus; species Prionailurus viverrinus. The sequence goes on from NC_062563.1 coordinate 7,107,745, forward strand.
TGATTTGTAGCGTTTGTCAACTTTTGTGATGTAAACATTCCTGCCATGACCAATTTCAAGCTACCAGCAGTTTTAATAACCAACTCACAAAATTCCTGATTAACAGTCAGCTGTCATGAGCCTGCGTGAGCTAGCCCCAGCTTACCGCTGCATGGAGCCCACATGTTAGCATGATATGACAGAAGTTACATGGGTAAACTAATACACAATCATGACACTTTCTGATTTGGATTAATGTTGTAAAGAAACTAGGCCATTGCATAGGACGTGAGCAATTAAACGAGAGCTGATTGTCAAATATTCAGGGATTTTGTGAGCCACAGTTGCATGTAGTAAGTACCCAGTAAGTATTAGCTCTAGAAGTCCTCTCTTAGGGGTCAGTGTTTGAACTAAGTTATAATGATGGAGAAGGAATTTTCTGCGTAAAATGCGTTCCAGGCACCAGAAGTCTGTGGCTCCTTATGGATCAGAGAAGGAGAGAGGTGCATTCTGGATTGAGAGAGGGAGAGAGATGGGAGAGGGGAAGAGAAGAGAGGAACGATCCAGATACCCATAGAAAGATAGAAAGACCCAGATAAATAGTCGAGGGAGAGTTAACACAGCATATGAGTCCCCTCATTCTGGGTGCCCTTGAGAACCAGATGATTTCCTGCCTCGGGTATGTAAGTATCCACTAGCCTTCACAATAAGTCCCTGCTCTGGTTAGAATTCAGTGACTCGTTACCAAGAGAGCTGTAACACAACTGGTATACACACACACACACACACACACACACACAATTCTTTCCCAAGATTTTTAAAGAGTAATACTCTTGGCAGATGAAGCGTCCACAATCTGAATCCAGAAAACATATTTGCAGTGCCCAGAGATATCTGGTGTATCTTCATGTTCGCCATAGTGCTTAGTATGCACTGAGCACACCAAGTCCTCAGAAAATAATGGCAGAATGACTAAGGAGCCCAGTTATGTTTCAGGGGAATGGTTACCAAGTTTGAGAATGTATCAGAAATAGCCTTGCTGGAATGCAGATAGAAGGGAGCTACCCCCTGGGATTCTGCACTTTTAATAATAAGCACCCAGTGATCTAGGATCCAGACAAACTGAGGACCATGCTTCAATAAGCTTGGATTTGGCAGAAGAGCTCACTGGAAAGGCATAGACAGAAGGTTTGAAAATCACCCAACAGGCCATCCTTCAGAAGGGGGTGTGGTCTGGTAGAAGCAAAGTCTAGGGCGCCAGTCTTGCGACCCAATGTACAGATTTGGGGAAGCCATTTTTCCTTTGGTGGGCGTTGTTGGTTCTGATATGCATAATTCGAGAGGGGTTAATGATCCAGGCTGCTCCTTCTAGCTCTGACCTTGTGTGACTTGCTTGGTGATTTTAGGAAGCATGCTTACCTTCCCCATACTGTAAGTTTTGCAGAGGCAATACAGCAATATCACTTGAGCTCCTTGCTCCCCGTAGGCAATGGTTGTTAGGATATTGGTGAGGAAACACTTCCTCAAAAGTGATAATTTCGTCTTACAACTTGGGCCATGTTCTCATTCCCTGCCAGCCTTTGCTTCCTCATCTGTAGACTGGAGATTTGGGGCTAGATCTCTGTTTAACAAAGGGTAGAACGTGAATCTGAGATAAGATTAGATGGTTAGAGGACACAGTAAGAAAGTTGAGTTGTACTCAAAAATGATGACACTCTTTTAGATTCTTTTTCAATATTTTCAGATAACCGAAGGCTCACCTTGGAGTTATTGTGGTTAGAACATCTTTATGACTGAAAACGATCATTTTTTTCTTTTTACAAAGAGAGCTAACTTCAAGTTTGGGGTTTTAGATACCTGTATCTTCTGATATTTAAGAAATTCCAGTGGATTTTTCCCCATGAAGTGGGGAACCTTATAATACATGGGAGGGACATTTGAGTCTCCAAGAGAAAGTATGGGTGTGTGTAGTTGAATTTGCAAGGAAGAACCCTGTAGTGTCTTCTGTGGAAGAAAAGGATTCAAGAGGGTGCCAGGAGGAAAAATCACAGTGAAGCTTTTATTCAACTGATTCAGATGTTGGTCCATTGGCAAGAAAGGTGAGGTCATTATATTTCCTGACCTCAGTTGCCCATGTGAAAAATTTAGGCTGCTAAGGAGAGATCAGACATCTACACTAGAGATATGATTCTCATTAAGTGAGTTCTGAGTATAGTTATGTAGAAGCAGCTCCTATCGATGTGAATGTGAACTCCAAGGGGAAAAATCCTCCCTCCTTCCACACACACAATTTTACTTATTTTAAACACAAGCTTAAGCTGAAGAAGTAAGTATTCAAGTTAGCCTTAGTTTTCTAGAATAACTCACTCCACAGCTAGGAGGACTAGAAGTGGCAAATAAAAGTACAGAATTTGACTATTAAATAAATAGTTTATTTTTAAATATATTTTTTATTAAAAACGTTTTTTTAATGTTCATTTATTTTTGAGAGAGAGAGAGAGAGAGAGAGAGCACGAGCAAGGGAGGGGTAGAGGGGGAGGGAGACACAGAATCTGAAGCAGGCTCCAGGCTCTGAGCTGTCAGCACAGAGCCTGATGTAGGGCTTGAACTCACAACTGTGAGATCATGACTTAGAGCCTAAGGTGGACATTTAACCGACTGAGCCACCCAGGAGCCCCTTAAATATACTTTTAAAATAGAAGTATGTCCAGTGCAATATTTCATGGGACATGAATTATCTGTATTCATCTGAAATTCCAGTGAACTGGGCATCTTATATTTTTCCTGATGATCCCAACCTCACCTTATGCAGCAAAGATAAAATCAGGTATAAGGAAAAGATAAGGTGAATCTTACTCTGATCTGGTATTGGGGTTGTCAAATGGAAGGAACAGCAATTTCTTATTGCTTCTTGTTGCTAAGAAAATTAAATAGACTAAATCAATGGTTCCTAAAATTAGTCCACACAGGGAGCAAAGTTTACACCTACTTCATAGCAGGATTAAAAAAAACCACATATTAAGTTTCTTATAACACTGAACATTTAATTTTAAATAATGATCATTTATTACGAGTTCATTTCTAAAAAGTATTTGTCTTCACAAAATGGCAGTCATTTATGGTACGATATTATCGCTTTGGTGAATGTTTACATGCCCTTTTGGGTAAAACAGAACAATGGCAACATTGCGTCAATCCCAATCCACTTTTTATTTATTTATTTATTTAAAAAAATTTTTTTTTAGCGTTTATTTATTTTTGAGACAGAGAGAGACAGAGCATGAACGGGGGAGGGTCAGAGAGAGAGGGAGACACAGAATCTGAAACAGGCTCCAGGCTCTGAGCGGTCAGCACAGAGCCCAACACGGGGCTTGAACTCACGGACCGCGAGATCATGACCTGAGCCAAAGTCGGACGCTTAACCGACTGAGCCACCCAGGCACCCCCCAATCCACTTTTTAAAATTGGTCTCAGAATTGTAAAATTCAGACTGCCGGGTTAAATTTAAAAAATGTTACTAAAATAGGTGACATGGTTTTATTAAGCAGATCGAAATCAAGAATATTGCCTACTAAGTATTTGTGAGCTACCTAGGGAAAGCTGCCCTTGCCAAGGCCGGATTCTATATCAACCACATCTGACGAGAGATGGAAGAAAGAATACAAGTCATGTGAAGGGAGCCAGAGAGTGTTTGGCCGTGTTCCTATTTATCATCCTGTTATTCCCCGCGCTGAAAATGCCATTCCTTGCAGTACTAACAGATTCCATTTGTACTGGACCCACGTAAGAGCCTGCTCTCTTTCACAAAGAAGTGAGGTAGCAAAGTATTATTCGTACCCCTCCACACAGTCTTTTTTCCTCTGCTATTGTTCTGCTTTGGTTTTTAGTAAACCGGGATATGTTTTTCAAGGATTTCTTTCAAAGGTCACTCTGGACTGGTTATCTATGTTGAACAAATGACCTCCAAACTTAGCCATTTGGAAGAGCCATTTGGAAGAGCACATTTTACCTGTGATTCGGCCCCTCTCACAACCCTTCAACCAAGGTGTCAGCCAGGACTGGGGTTTCATCGCAAGTTATCAGCTGGGGAAGGATCCACTTCCAAGCTCTCTCAGGGGTTGTTGGCAGGATTCAGTTCCTCTCAGGTGGTTGGACTGAGCACATGATGTTCTGAGTGCTGCCTGGAGGTCACCTTCCGTTCCTTGCTCCATGGGCTTGGCTTCTCTGTCATGGCAACTGCCTTCTTGAGAGCCGGCAAGAAAGATAGTCTGTTGGCAGAATGAAAGTTACTGTCTTTTGTAACCTAATCATGGGAGTGATTTCTCCTCATATTTGCTGTATTCTATTGGTTAGAAGCAAGTGATAGGTCCAACACTCTGAAGAGAAGGCCTTTATACAAGAGTGTGGCCATCTCAGAAGTCTGGCTGCCACACTCAGTCTTGCCTCCCCCATTGTATTTTTCTTTCAACAGCCACCACTGCTCCCTACATCACAGAGGGGTGTGGAGATGATGGTCATATCAAAACTAATCTCATGTGTAATAGATTTACCAATTCTGCTAAGGACAGTGTTGTTAATGCTCGTTAACCAACAAGTTCACAGCATCAGTTCCATAAGAAAATACTTCAAGACTATGAGATTTAAGAAAATACATGCTGAACTGAACTAATGGTGGAAGAATTCTAGACTATTGGTTCTGCCTTCCATGATTGCATTTTTTTCTGCCATGCAGATGTTTTCAGGGACCTACTATCAGTGATAGGGTCTTCAGGTCTTTTATCTACTAAATAATATTTGTTTGTTTTTATTGTTTTTTAATAAATGTACATTTCAGAATGCTCCTTCATCTTCTGTCTTAGTGATAGGCAAAGTAAGGGGCCATTCAGGAAGTGGCAGTCAAGCAAGTTCCACACCAGTTTGTCACAAAAACATGAAGTCTTGGGATCACAGGCCTTTTAATGTAGGTGCCTTAATTGTTTGTATGTTGCTTGTATTAGCTGAAAGGAGTATAGAATTTTAATTCGAGAGGTTCAACATGATCTTCCAAAGAAAACACTGTCACTCGGGGATAATTAATTAAGCTTTTATACAAATGAAAGGTTAGTAAAACAAGTTAAACACCACTACAAGATGTAAATTTGTGAATTCCGGACTCTGATAATTACACAATTAGAACACAAGGCTCCTTGTTAGAAGGGTGTTTTCTTCAATTTTTGCTCTGTGGTTCAAACTTTCTTCTAGGGATTAATTCAGGAATGAGGACATTGCAAATGTTGAAAATAGAGAAAACATCGTTAAATAGCCAGATATTTGATTTACCACTTCTTTTTTTTTTTTTTTTTTTTTTTTTTTTTTTTTAAATTTTTTTCAACGTTTATTTTTTTGGGGACAGAGAGAGACAGAGCATGGACGGGGGAGGGGCAGAGAGAGAGGGAGACACAGAATCGGAAACAGGCTCCAGGCTCCGAGCCATCAGCCCAGAGCCCGACGCGGGGCTCGAACTCATGGACCGCGAGATCGTGACCTGGCTGAAGTCGGACGCTTAACCGACTGCGCCACCCAGGCGCCCCCGATTTACCACTTCTTTTGTGGCAGAATATGTGTGGTTTATTTTGCCAATGCACAGAAATCATTTAATTGAACGGCACCATAAACATGTAGAAAAACATTAATATTTGATTACCAAGTTTTATTATTATTATTATGTCACTTCTTTTCAAAATATATTGGCTTTAACTTCTCGTAGAATTACCATTTTGAGAACAAAAGGAGGAGTAAATTCTCAGCATATGTCCTAATCTAGAAAGCAGATACCAGTCATACTGAGAGCGTTAGAGGTAAAGCTAAAAAAGAAAAACAAAAAGCATTGTGATTATTTAGAGCCTTGGAACAATTAATGTACTTTTATAGTGAACAAAAATGTTTGTGCATCACCTCTGTTAAGTATTTATTTTACTCCTTGAGCTCACATCACTCAAACTAGTTGCTTGAATGAGTTGAATGTGGTTTTAACTGAATTGATGAATAAAGTCTATCAACTTCTGCGTTGTGGCTTCTGTGAATTTTACTAACAAAAATAAAATAAAATATTTTACACTAGATTCTTATCTCTTATTTATAACATATTTGCTTTGTATAGTGATTCATAAACTACTTACATAAGAGGATAAACCAACCAAACAGAATTCTTGAGAAAGTAGCCTTCATTGTTAACTGAAATATCTACTCAGCTCAAGCATTAAAGGTGAAGACTTTTTTAATGTTTATTTATTTACTTTTGAGAGAGAGAGAGAGAGCGCGCGAGCGCACAGGGGAGGGGCAGAGAGAGAGAGGGATTCACAGAATCTGAGGCAGGCTCCAGGCTCTGGGTTGTCAGCACAGAGCTCAACGTGGGGCTCAACCCCACGAACCGTGAGATCATGACCTGAGCCCAAATTGGATGCTCAGCTGACTGAGCCACCCAGGTGCCCCAAGACTTTTTTATTTCAAATTCTGTTGCAAAAAATATTACTCCATTTATTCAAGAATTCCATACTAAGCATCTGGTATATTCTAGACACGGGGCCAGGCAGAGTATATACTGCAAAACAGAACAGAGGAGAGTCCTGTCCTCAGAGGGCTGACACTTTGGAAAGGAAGGCAGACAATAAATATAATGGATTACTAAATTACATTTTCTTAAGAAGGTGATAGGTGCTAGAACAAAAAGAAAATTTGGGGCATGGTAAAAGGCTTGTCAGTGGTGAGGCCAGGCACGTCCTGATTGCTATATTAAATATCATGGTTGGGATAAACCTCAATGAAGAGAGACCATCTGAGCAAAGCGTTTCTTTACAGGGGTGAAGGAGCAAAGGTGCCTGGGTGTCTCAGTCAGGTAAGCCTCTGATGTTGGCTCAGGTCATGATCTCTTGGTGTGGGGGGTCGAGTCCCACATCGGGCTCTGTGCTGACAGTTCAGAGCCTGGAGCCTGCTTGGATTCTGTGTCCCCTCTCTCTCTCTGCCCCTGTCCCACTCACACTCTCTCTCAAAAACAAGTAATAAACTTTAAAAAAAAAAAGAGGTGAAGGAGTAAGCTATGCACATAGATATCCAAGGGAAGAATGTTCTAGCAAAAGGAGAGGCAAGGCCAAAAGCCTTCTTTAAGCGGAAGTGTACATGGGCCTATTTTTATTATATTGCATGCAAATGGCCAAGATGGAAACTGTAATTTAATGACCAAGGGTTTTTTTTATTTATTTATTAAAAGACATTTTTTTAAACGTTTATTTTTGAGACACAGAGAGACAGAGCATGAATGGGGGAGGGTCAGAGAGAGGGAGACACAGAATCTGAAACAGGCTCCAGGCTCTGAGTTGTCAGCACAGAGCCTGACACGGGACTTGAACTCATGGACCGTGAGATCATGACCTGAGCTGAAGTCGGCTGCTTAACTGACTGAGCCACCCGGGCGCCCTAATGACCAAGGGTTTTAGAGAGCTTCAAGGCAATTCAAACAGGAATGCTCATTGTTCAGACCTTTGCATTTGAAAGGTCACAGAGCTGGGTTTGAACTTTTACCAATTCCATATACTTAGCACATGGAGGAATTTTAAGGAATCCAAAGAAGCATTTGACATAACCCTTGCCCTCAAGATGATTAGACCAGCTTTTGTGAAACAAAAACTGTAAAATGACATTGCTAAAGCAGAGAGGCATGCTGTCAACATTCATAGGAAGGAGATGATTGAAAATACATCTTGTCAGGGAAGCTTCTTGGAAGAGAAGCTGATCTGGATGTTCAATTAATGGTGAGACTGAATTCATGTGGGAGGTCACATTGCTCTCCGTTTTCACTTATGCTTACTACTTTAGTATAAATTACTGGGCCAGGGACTGTGGTAGCCAGCCCCCCAAATGTCCCCCAGTGGTCCCCACTTTCTGGTACTCATACCCTTTGTCTAGACACCTCCACATTATACCAGATTGGTCTGCATGAGCAGCAGGATCAAAGGAAATAATGGCGTGTCACATCTGAGATTAGGTTATAAAAGACTCTGTTCTGTGGCTTCTCTCTCCCTCTCTCTCTTGCTCTGACTGCTTGTTCAAGCCAATTGCCATGTGAGTGAGCCACAGTTGAGCCTTCAGGTGACTGCAGCCCAGGCTGACAAATTGGCGGCAATCTCATGAGAGATCCCACGCCAGAACCACGGAGCGATGCCGCTCCTGGGTACCTGATCCCCAGAAATTGACTGAAATGTTTTGTCTTTTTTGTTTTTGTTTTAAGCCATCAAGTTTGGGATAATTTTTTGCACAGACGTAACTAATACTAAACCACGGGCAGCTTTTGATCTCAACAGATGTATCCGGCTATAATACAAAACTGATTTCACAAAATCCTCTTGTGAAAGCTCTTCAGGCACAAGGAGAATTTAAGTATTGACTAGAGAGACACTTTGTTGGCCACTAAGATCTGTAGTGGAGCCAATGCAACCGCTGCCCACCTCAGCCAGGATAGCAGTGAGCATCTGTGGGAAATTGTTTTAAAACAATGCAGATAATGGAGTGGGATTGAAGATCGTTTGAGAGCCTTCGGATCCCCGTATACTCTTCCAGGTTAGCAATACCAATAAAACGATAACCACTCCATAATAGCTCCCATTTATTTAGAACTTAGTATGTTCTGGGCACTTCAGGAATGCTTTACAAATAATGCACGGCCTTATTTCATCCTCAACTAATCCTCTGAAATAGGTGCCATTGCACTCATTATTCATATGAGTGTGGCAAACAAGATTCCGTGCGGCGCCTCTCAAAGAGAAATTGATCTTCAAAATCTCCCTGCAAAGGCAGATGTCACTGTCTCCGCGTTACAAGTGAGCAAACTGAGAGTCACACGGACTAAGTGATTTTAAACAGTTTTCTCTAGGGCGTGTAGTTATTTAATTGGCCACTGAGCTAGAATGTGAATCCAAGAATCTACATAATCCAGAACTTTATAACTGCAAATCTCCCTTCTTCCCACCGTGTCACCTATAGGAAAAGCAACTATCAGTAAAGATGTCTGTCGGAAGAAACATCCGTAACATACAAAATAATGGTCATGATAATAATGGGGTCACGGCGATACCTGTCGTAAGCCCAGTTGTGTTTCTGAGCAGATTTGCAGTGATGGAGCCTCAGAGGCTTACTTTGATAAAAAATATTTTGATCCCTTTCCCTCCTCTCATTTCTAGGTATTTTGGCATTTAGAATGGGGTGGGGGATGGAGATCAAAAATTTTTCTGAAAATGACAGAAAACGGATCATTTGCATGGGAATGCCAGCTGGGGAGAAGGGAACATACGCTTGCATTCAGGAAAAGTTTCACAGGATGTAAAAAGAAACCATCTGCTTTTTCTTTTTGTTCTTGTTTAAGAACAGCTTGTGTTTGCAACTCACAATTTAAGGCCTGGTAATAACCTACAGGACTTTGTGAAGCATGAATCGCACTGCTTTTATTCCTCCTCGTTTTCTCCCACTTATTTTTTTCACTCCGTGTTTGCAGAAAGCAGAATGCAAAGAGGGTATTTGCATGTTGCAACTTGGATAATAAAATTCTTCTGATCGCAGCCCGAGTCTGCCTGGTTGGGTGTTTTCTGGGCATTCCAGGATCCTGCGATGAAATCCAGCCAATATGAATCGAGCGTAATGCTTGCCTTAGCTATAAGAAACACCGTAGGCTAAGACTGTGGCTCAGTGCCCCTCCTGCTCATCCTGTGCAGAGAACTATTTCTGCGACCCCGCTTTATCTGCAGCACCACCTGGAAGGGACTTGCAAATCGTTTTTGGGGGGAAAAAAAAGCAGTTTTATATGTTTACTCTTCTCATTAGCATTCACCTCTGTGGCTTTGATGTGTGCCTTCTCCCCCTGCTGAAGTTTTCTTAATGATTCAGACTCCACTGCTGCGTATATGCAAATCAGTGTAGAAGCTTACCATTTGCAGACAGGTGGACCGGCTAGTGGAGTTTCCAGTGGAAAGTTTGGGCTCTGAAGATCTTTGTGGATCAACAGATCATACTGCAGAGGGGCTAAGATCACTCAGACTGTCTGGGCGAAGATCCAGAATCCCCTGCTTGTTAGCTCTGTGACATCAGGCAGACGACTTAACTTCTCTGGGCCTTCGTTCTCTTATTCATACCATGGGAATAATAATATTACCCACCTGGAAGTGTTGTTAATGAGGTTCACTGAGTTAAATAGAAAGTGCTCAGGATGGGGAGTGCCTGGGTGGCTCAGTTGGTTAAGCCTCTGACTTCAGCTCAGGTCATGATCTCACAGTTCGTGGGTTGAAGCCCCACATCGGGCTCTGTGCTGAAAGCTTGGAACCTGGAGACTGCTTCCGATCCTGTGTCTCCATCTCTCTCTGCCCCGCCCCCACTTGCACTCTGTCTCTCTCTCTCAAAAATAAACAAAGCTTTAAAAAAAAAGAAAGAAAGTGCTCAGGATGGTATCTTGAACCAGGACCGATGGTGGGAAATTCCCCAAATGTATTAACAGTCTATCATGTTTTCCTACAAGATAAAGCATTCCCACACATACACGCACAGTGATGTAATCTACATAAACTAAAAAATATGCACGTATGTATATATAATTATAAAATGGTATATGTTATACATATAAATATACATACAATTAATTCAACACATTTCTGCTGGGAACCGTAACGTCTACCCCTGGGTTTCTCAGCCTCTGCCCTCTTGACATTTTGAGCCAGATAAAATTTTGTCGTGGACTATTATTCTGCTCACTGCCGGGTGTTTAGCAAATCCCTGGCCTCTACCCACTAGATGCCAGTAGCATATTCGTCTCCTATTACGATCGGCAGAAGTATTTCCAGATATTGTCAAATGTACCTTGGGAATCAAAATCGCCTCCATTACCACCAGGGTTACTGATCTTGGCCATCTTTAAAATCTCCAGCCTACATGATCCTCAGTTCTGATGAGGAGGAAGCAAAGAATGTACCCAGGCATCTTCGGGCATCACAGCGCAAAATGGTCTGCTTGTTGTGTGTGTATTTAGGCTTCAAGGAACAAATTCAAACTTCACTCTTTGTATGTATGCCCTGTGTGTGCAGATGTGCTAAATTTACTTGAAAGGAATCACTGCAAACTCATTAAGCACTCAATTTCCTGTCTCTCTGAATGAACCTCCTTTACATTGATACTATCTTTTTATTTTATTTTATTTTAATTTTTTTTAACGTGTATTTATTTTTGAGACACAGAGAGACAGAGCATGAACAGGGGAGGGGCAGAGAGAGAGGGAGACACAGAATCGGAAACAGGCTCCAGGCTCCGAGCTGTCAGCCCAGAGCCCGACGCGGGGCTCGAACTCACGGACCGTGAGATCGTGACCTGAGCCGAAGTCGAAGCTTAACCGACTGAGCCCCCCCAGGCGCCCCAGATACTATCTTTTTAATAGGTGGTGAGTAGCACAGCTAAGGCGTGTACACCAGACTAGTGGATTTTCTTCAGAACTGGAAGGTCCTGGGGCGGGGGTGGGGGTGGGGTGGTATGCAAGGGTTAAAACTATTTTGGGAGTGATTTTCAACTTTTCAATGTTTTGCTATTGCATTTTGGAAGTGGCAGCAAAGCCCTTATCAGTTTGTGAATATTAGCATAGCATTCATTAGCCTTTTCTAGAGGTTTCAAAAAGCTCACATTCATCAAATAGTTTAAATATAGTTTAAATGATCCCCATGTGTTCACATCTTTCCAAGGACCTAATTGACTCTTCCATCAAGTTCAACAGATATAGATGCAGAATTTTCTTTTGTTTTTTAATGTTCAAATGAACATTTTATGCAACGTGAATAATGGATACGATTTCAGTCAAGATGGTATGGTGTTTTCATACTTTGACTCAGTCTCTCAGGCTGTAATAGCATAGCAACAGTATATGAAATAAACAGGAAATACCAAAACAGACATGGCTACTCTTGGGAATAGGCTGTACATCTCAAGTTGGCCTCCTGGTCCAGAAACGAGCACCCCTGGCTGGTAGGACATTGGTGCAGATAACTTGAGTCAAACACGGCAAGTGAGGTGGGAAGCCAGAGAGCCACGTTTGTTGCATGGAGGCAAGTGTTGGAAAAGAACTCAAAAGGGAACTTCAGACATGGATACCAGGAGCTATGACCTTCAGAGAGCGAAAGACCCAGGAAAATATGAGATCACGGTCTCAGCCTTGAAATCAGGAATTGACCAAATTACCCCTGACTCAACGGCTGGGTATGGGGTATCATTTTCGTCTACAAGACATGCAATCTCAAATTGCCATTAAAAGACCGATACTAGATTGGACACTCCGATGATTAGGTAAGGACACACACAAAAGGTGTGCGTACGTGTGCGATCACAGAGAGTGAAAAAAATTAAAATAAAATAATGGGCTCTGCTCAAAGATTGTGCGTGCACGTCCAGTAAGTGCAGATGCGCTAAGTTGGGTTCTTACTCAAAGAGCTGAGCCCTGAACGTCACGCGGTGTAGTTTCTTGTACATTTTCTACTTCCTTGTTCCCATATATGGTAACACACAAACATGCAGTCTGATTAAGTGGTCTCATGTTGCAAGGTCGTGAGGGATATTGTCACATACGTGTATAGCCAGGTTGCCTTGAGGTTTTTGTTTTTGTTTTTCTTCCCTTAGTGAGGGACCCTACCACATGATGACATGTTTAAGAAAGTCAAATGAAACTGCATCTACAGGAAGAATAAGAAACTTCAAAACAAAAACAAGCAGCAATGAAATAATAAATATGGAAATCGGGGTGCCTGGGGGGCTCAGTCGGTTAAGTGACCGACTTCGGCTCAGGTCATGATCTCACAGTTCATGGCTTTGAGACCCTCATCGGACTCTGTGCTGAAGGCTTGCTTGGAGCCTGGAGACTGCTTTGGATTCTGTGTCTCCTCCTCTCTCTGCCCCTCCCCCGCTTGTGGTCTGTCTCACTCTGTCTCTTAAAAATAAATAAACGTAAAAAAAAAATTGAAAAAAAAAAAAGAAATATGGAAATCAAATAGAAATCTAGCAATGAGAAAGATCATGACTCAAATAAGGCATTCAGTAAATGGTGAACTTCTAGAATGGATGTTGTCAAAGAGGATTTGTTTGGCCAAGGTCATACTGAGATTTACCCTGATACAGAGCAAAAGGGTTTAAAACTATGAATGGCCAATTAGACGTCACAAAGATGGAGAGGTTCCAAATGTGTGTGTTAAAGGATAATTTTTTTAAAAGGCTGAAGTCGTTACTTTTATACACACGTAAAATGAACACATGTTCAAGATTTAATTCATGATTAATGAGGGAATCTGTAAAATGTTACAACTGGCTTGAAGAAGAAGTCAAAGAAGGACACATTTATACCGAGTAAAGGAATGTTGAAATTAATTTACAAACAGACCAGGCAAAACAGGCTTTTTCCATGCAGAGTTGAGGCACAGGTGAATTGAACCTCCATGGTTCAGAATTTTCCTATCTGTGCACAAGAATTCTTTTACGTTGCTGCCCATTGTTTACAGCTTGTAAAGTGAAAACAGCTCTAAGGAAATGAAGGGTTAGAATCAGACAACTCAGAAGAGAAAGCTCAAAGCCAGGGGTTGGCAAACTCTCTCTTGATTGGAACTCAGCCACGCCCACCTGTTTCCGCACAGCCACGCCCACCTGTTTCCACACACTGATTCCCGTGGCTTGCAGGCTGTGGTGGTGAAAGTGAGATGTTGCAAAGAGGCGATATGACCCACAAAGGTTAAAAAATACCATCTGGGCCTTTACAGAAAGTGAACCAGTCTCTGTTCTGAACAGTGCAGTTTTCCACTGAAGCACGCTGTCTCAGCATGAATGATAGAGTGCTAAAAGAAAAGGGTGGTAAGGAAGCAATATTTAAGAAGAATAATGGACTTCTTTCTTTCTAGAACTGATGTAAGACATGAGTCCTTAAAACAGTATTTCACTCTGAGAACAAACAGATATATAAAATTAGATTTACAGGCACAGTTGAAAACACTGCAAACATTAACAGAGGCAGGGAAAACATTAAAAGAAAGAGTGGTAAAGAAAAAAAACAAATGAGAGGGAATAAATGTTGAATTAGAAATAGAATGGAAAAGTGTGTTATCTGATCTGATCTTTATAACTATTCTAGGAGCAAGTGCTGATATTGCCACCTGTTTTTACCAATGAATAGATTAAGAGTATAGTCACACAGCTAATCATTGGTAAAGCTAAGGTTTGATCTTGGGTCTTCTGGATCAAGAAACATCGAGCCTTTGGCCACTGTGTTTGGCTACTTTGTTATTATAAAGAAATAGATTTTTTTTTATGGGGCGCCTGGTGGCTCAGTCGGTTAAACGTCTGACTTCAGCTCAGGTCATGAACTCATGGTTTGTGGGTTCGAGCCCCGTGTCGGGTTCTGTGCCAAGAGCTCAGAGCCTGGAGCCTGCTTCTCAGATTCTGTCTGTCTCTCTCTCTCTGTCCCTACCCCACTTGTGCTCTGTCTCTCTCTGTTTTCTCAAAAATAAAGAAACACTAAAAATTTTAAAAAAAGAAATAGATGTTTTAAAGGGTAACTCATGATCCTTAATTAGGAAACGCTGTAAGAGAAGTCAAGTAGCTGATTGAGTTCTTAGAGACTTTTATGGCTGTGAAACAGCACATGCAAAGCGCATCTAGCTGGAAGGAGCTTACTACAGATCCAAGAATTGGAACAAGAGTGACAGCTGGAGAACAGAAGGAGTGGGGGCCAGTGGGAGATGGGGCTGAAGACCAGGTAAGGTTTGCAGGCTTTGCAGCCTGTACTAAGAACTTCACATTATTCTAAGAGCAATGTGAAGATATTGAAGTTTTAAAACCAACCAGAGAGGTGAGTGAGTTGATCTGATTTACATTTTGAAAAGAGCCTTGGGCTGCAGAGTGAGGAGTGGATCGGAATTGGACCAGAATGGATGTGGGAGACCAATTAGAAAGAGGCCGATATCTAACAGCCAGGATTATTATATGCCCAAAGGAAGCAGCTAGCCAAATAATGATAAGAACTTGTTATTCAGACTGGACGTGGAAGAGTATAGGGTATGGGCATGATTATTTCCGTAGGGAATCTTGGTCCCTTTCTCTAGCTTGTTCTTTCATTTATGTCTTTCGGTCTTCGGACTTATTAGCGGGTAGAATAAACTTCCATTGTTCTGGGTGCCTGAATTCCCCAGGTGTTCGAACATGATGCCGTGATTGATTCTGTTTGTGTTCTGCACGCGAGCGTGCTTTGTGCTTATCTCCAGTGTAGCACTTTCCACGTTGAATTGTAATGTCCGCCTTCCCAACTAGAAAGAACCCCTTGAGAACGAAGACTTTGTCTTATTTACCTTTGCATCCCACTGCCCAAAACTGCCGACCAAAAATAGTCATTCAATTTAAGTTGTTGACTACACGAATGGGATTCAATTATGTGGAACAGAGTGTTTTCCTCTTCCAATTTTAGCAGCTCCCTTCATTTACATGTTTCTAGACTGACGCTAATTCCCAGGCTCCTTAGGAACTAAAAGCCTTCTGTAATAATGCAATTGTTCATTTAAGCCAATACTGCTTCTTACATAAAATATATAGGCCACTGTAAATGTCTTGAATAACACAAATGCACTTGAATTCTGCTGTTGGTGTGAGCTCAGTGATAAATTAATAATGGCTCTGATCCACGGTGTCTCATACATTGGACTCTTGAAACGTGTTATTTGTTTGTCTTTTCTTCCACAACATGCTCTTCGTATGACCTGGCTGAAACCTCTCTGGGACTCAATTTCCTCATCTCTAAAACAGATATTTATCTATTTTGACTGGTTTTGTAAGAGTGAGAAAATATGAAGTATGTTCATCGTATCGTAGGTATTAAATCTGTTTTTATTTTTGTCTATATTTTTACACTTCCACCTTTGTATTGTTGTTGCTTTTTGGTTCTAACGTCCTCTTCATGCTATGAATTACTTAACTGGCTCGGTCTCCTTTTTAATTGTTTTAACTTGAATTACTGAATTGATTCCAGTTTTTGCTCAGATTTTGCCTTTAATGCCTCCACATAGACTAAAGTCAGAAGGCCGGCATCCGTACATCATGGATGGATGTGCCCATTCAAAAGTGCCCCCCAGATTTTCCCTTAAGGGGAAGGCAATTCAAATTTCTCTAATTTTTCTAACCCCTCCCTGGTTACCTCTTTTCTGCACTGCATGCAAATCCACAGATGGCACAGAGCTCTTTCGTTCTCCTATTCTGTTAGATGCACGGCCGTCCCGAGAAACTGGGCAGGGCCAGCATGGTGGCTAGCTGGAAATAATAAAGGCTTTTATTTCAGACACTGCTCTGTAGGGTTGGCATTTCTGAATTAAGGATTAGCAGATGCATCCCTTACTTCCTCAACCTCCACCCTCCACCCCAATGGCTCTGCATTTTCTTTAATCATCTATTTTGTATGAGTCTCCACTCTCCCAATGTAATTTTAATAGGCTATTATTTTGAGTCCTAGGTGAGAATTTCTTACGTTCAAATTTCCAGAAGCAATTTTATGGGCTTTTGTTGGTTTCAATTGTCAGATGAAACCCCTTTTAAGGTAAACATTTAATAAACAAACTCTTTTCGCCTGGGCAGTGCTGCTAAGTTGGAATGAATGCATTAGCAATCCTTGCCTCTGTTCCCGGGGCTCAAACACCTCATTTGGTGCATGATTTGGCCTTGTTCTCAGAGCGTCATATTAAGGAGTTGGAAGGGCTCACCCTCTCAGTTAGAACGTGCGTGTGTTTTTGTTCTGAATTCTCCTGGAATTTGTGTTCTTACTAACATTATCTCAGAGACAGGAGGGAAGGAACACTTTTTACCTCTTGGTAAACACACACATGGGATCAAGGAGAAACTCTGTAAAGGTTGCTAATTGAAATTGCCTAGGGAAGCATTTCTCAAACTTTAATCCGTACATGAATCACTTAGAGATTTTGTTAAAATTCAGTTTCTGACTCAGTGGGGCTGGGGCCTCAGACTCTCCATGTCTGATACATGTTAAGATGTTCCCTGGTGGTGTCAGGGCTGCTGATCTCTGCCTCTCGCCGCTGCAGCTGTAAAGATGCCCCCCTCGCTTTCCTTTCCACCTGTCGTGATTCTCACCATCATTATGCCACCAGGTGATGCTGACAGATGTCCAGGTTTCGGAACTGGGTTAGTGTCCTAGAATTGCCATAACAGATAACCATGGACTAGGTGACTTGTCACAACAGAAATGTGTCCTCTAAAAGTTCTGGAGGTCAGAAGTTCACAATGAAGGTCTCAGCAGGTCTGTGCTCTCTCCAGAAGGTCAAAGAGAGATTCCATCCTTGCCTCTTCACGCTTCTCATGGTTGTGAGCATTCCCTGGCTTGTCACTGCTCTCTCTACTCTGTGTCTGTCTTCACATGGCCTTCTCTTCGTCTGTATGCCTACCCTCTACATGTCTCTTTTAGGGATACTGATCATTGGATTTGGGGCAGTATGAGGGTTCTTTAGAGAAACAGAACCAGTAGGATATAATCTCTATCTATCATCTATCTATCTATCTATCTAATCTATCATCTATCTATCTATAGGGTTTTTGGAGAAACAAAACCAATAGGTTATAAATCTATCTATCATCTATTATCTATCTATCATCATCTATCTATCATCTATCTATCTATCTATCTATCATCTATCTATCTATAGGATTTTTGGAGAAACAGAACCAATAGGTTATAAATCTATCTATCATCTATTATCTATCTATCATCATCTATCTATCATCTATCTATCTATCTATCTAATCTATCATCTATCTATCTATAGGGTTTTTGGAGAAACAGAACCAATAGGTTATAAATCTATCTATCATCTATTATCTATCTATCATCTATCTATCATCTATCTATCTATAGGATTTTTGGAGAAACAGAACCAATAGGTTATAAATCTATCTATCCATCTATCTATCTATCATCTATCTATCTACCATATATCATCTATCTATCTTTTCTGATTATATCAGCAAAGACCCTTTTCCCATTTAAGTTTGCATTATCAGGTCCTGGGAGGTTAGAACATGGACGTAACTTTTGGAGGGGCCACCATTCAGCCTACCATAGGAACCCCATGACTACATGATCTTTGCCATGTCTCATTCAAGCCAGATATCCTACAATTCTAAATAGGAAAATTGTTCATTTTTTAAAAATTTAAGTACAATTGACATACAGTATTCTGTTAGTTTCAGGTTACATCATAGTGATTAGATATTTTTATACACTATGAAATGATTATGTCTGTTCCCACCTATAACTGTACAGAGTTGTTACAGTATTCTTGACCATATTCCCTATGTTGTACATTATATCCTTATGATTTTATATTCATAACTGGAAGTCTGTTAATCCTCTAAATCCCCTTTACCTATTTTGCCTGCTCCACCCCCCACCCCCCTGCTAGGGACAGTTTGTTTTTTGAATCTGAGTCTGTTTGGTTTGTCCACTTATTTTGTTTTTTAGCTTCTACGTATACACGAAGTCATACCGCGTTTGACTTTCTTTCTCTTTTTGACTTTTTTCACTTAGCATAATGCCCTCTAGGTATATCCATGTTTTGCAAATGGTGAGATTTCTTCTTGAAAACTGCACTCTTAATGTAGAAATGAGGATGGTTTTGCTCTTTTGGTATTGGCTCTTTGTGAACGTCTGTAGAGGACAAGGGGAGACTGGAGAAGACTAGAAGACGTGAATGCAAGTGTTAAACTGGAGAAACAAACGTAAGTAAAGGCAGAAGGTGGAGTTGAGACTACGAGCCAAAGACAGAAGCCAAGACAACCCTAAAGAAACTGAGTATTTGCTTACACCTGAGTCAACATCTCTGCAAGCGCTTCTCTAAAAGGCACAGGGATCACATGTGCCAACGTCACATAAGCCACCAGGTGGTGTTGACGCTGTCCTTCCATGGACCACACTGTGAGTAGCCAGGGCTTAGGCTGGGCAGGAAGGTGTAAGAGCCATTCATTGGACTTGGAATACATTGCTCGCAAGAAGCTTCAGGTCTGCAAAGAACCGGAGGGACCACATGCCTTCCTTTTGGCCTCCTTACAAAATTCAAGTAAAATGTTGCCAAACTTCTGCCTTTTTAAAAGACCCTGTATTTTTCTATAATATCTCTGTATTTATCAGTGTTGGCAACTGATTCACAACATTCAAACACAACCAGTGAAACAAAGAAAACAATGTTTTAAAAACTGCCCTTGTTTAGCCTCTGATAGAGGAGTCATTTATGCCCCATTTGTTAATGGAGCCCATCTGTGACCCCTTTTGTAGAAAATAGTAATTATTAAAAACATTGACACTGATAAACGGAAGGATCAAAGACCAGCACGTACTGTTAAGTGTTAAACCAGCTTGAATTCTGTTTTACACAGCTCTCCGAATGGGTAGCTGTTCAGAACATACCATGTCAAGAAGGAAATGAGACATTCCAAGGGCTATTAACTACTCCACCAGAGATCTTGGAAGATCACTGCAGTGTTATTTAGTGTCGATGTTTATTTAATTCTGGTGCAGAAGGGCAAATATACTATGCTCAATGGTCCTCAAACTCACACTGGCTTACATGAGTGTGGCTTAATGACCCATTGACAGTAGACTCTGACGTTACCCTATGAAATAAATAGTGACAGGAGAGAGGACAGCCCGGAGTCGTTGATGTTAATACATTAGAGTAAGGAATCTTTTTTTGTTCATAGAAGTCAGAGTTAGCATGGTTTATCAGCTGATTTGTTGGATAGTGCAAAGTTCAACGGGTCGAGGTAATTGACAAACTCCCCTCACTGTGGTCATGATCGGCTGTGAGCTGTAGATTAATGAATCCTGCTCTGTTGAATCTTCTGCACCATGCTAGATAATCTGTACATAGTGAAATGGTATCGTTTAGGCATCTCTGTAAGAATATTGCTGTCCCTTTCCATATATGGTCTAGAGCTTGAGATTTAAAAAGCTACAGACATTGATGTAAATGCAGTGTCACAAGGGATGTATAATACACAGTTGCCGATATAGCGATCATGTCTGCAACTCTCCGTGAGAAATTAGAGAGCCATTACCCAGCATTTCACCATAATGGAGTGTAGAGAATATGATTTAACTGGAAGAAGAACCTGCATCGTAATACAGCCAGATATTTCATAATATAGCTTCATTATATAAAGCTTTGCACCATTCCACATGTTCCTGAAAAGCCTTGCAAAAGTATCCTACCCATAGCGAAGAGATCATTTGTGCTCTGCAGAGCTCAGAGGTTGACCTAGCTTCAGGACCTGTGGTTGAACTGAGGCCTCTGTGAACTTTACGAGGATGTCTGAGTGAGAGATTGGAATATACAAAAGGATTTGGCTTTATTCTTTTACCTTGCTTGTTTCCAAGAAGGGATTTGTTTGTTTGGTTTTTAAATAAGTAAGAAGTAGAAAAATAAGTATCATCGGAACACCCAGTATGCAATCTGTGAAGTTTAGCATAAAACAAACAAAACAAACAAAACCAAGCAGAAAAAGGGGAGAGCACATGGTCCTGTTTACCTGAGCAACTTACTGTGAGTTGCCAATATTATAAGCCTGCGACTTTCACTTGATTGATAGGGGCTTCCTGGAAGTCTGATTTAGGAGCAAGTCTGAGGCTGACTGCTAGGTCCCTGGGAAAGGGTGCCATGATTGATTAGCAATGTCTGCCTTGAGCACAGGAATAGAGGACAGGTAACGTATATGCCATATATTTGCACAGATGTTTTGCATTAGTACTTGAAGGGATTCTTTTACCCGAAACTTTATAAAGAAAAGCACAAAGACTGATTGAGAATGCCTGAACCCTCTGTATCGAAAGAGAACTAAATATAATTTATTAGGCAAATGACAATAAATATGATAAATACAGACCACATGGAAAATAACAAAAGCTGATTCTTGACATCGGCAATGGATAAATCTCAGATCTCTGCAAATCCGCTGTGAAAATCCCACAGGAGTGGTTCATGAGAGTTCCTACGTGCACAACAGCCGTGAGACGATACCAAGTAGCGCTGGTGTGAGGATGCTGAGTTGGTGACGGGGGCCATGCACCCAGCCAGGGGACTTGGTCTTGCCAGTCAGTGGTCATGATGTAAATGCAGGCCTCCGAAAATGCACAATGCGTTTCAACTATGAACTGTCAATGCCACTGTCTGTGGTAGGCAGAATGATGTCCAAGATACCCACACCCTAATCCCTGGGAACCGATGAATATGCATGTTACGTAGCAAAAAGGACTTTGCAGATTTTAAAAGTGGAAGATTATCTGGGATTACCCAGGTGGGCTCAATCTAATCACATGAGCCCTTAAAAGTGGGGATCTTTTCTGGTTCAAGGAAGAGAGGTACAGATGGGATGTCAGAGAAATTTGGAGCAAGAGGGACTCAGCCCTGCCACTGCTGGACGGGGCCACGTGGGAAGCATGAGAAGCAATGTGACAGCCTCTAGGAGCAAATAGCAGTCCCCATCCGACAGGCAGCAGGAAGTGGGGACCTCAGCCCAACAGCCACAAACAACTACATTCAGCCAATAACCTGAAAGAGCCTGAAAGTGAATCCTCCCCAGGACTTCCAGATAAGAATCCACCCTGGCTGACACCCTCGTTTTAGTCTTGTGAAACCTCAGTAGAAGACCTGCCTGAGCCCTTTTGTGTCCAGACTTCTGACCCCTGGAACTACCCACAATAGATAGGTGTTGTTTTAAGCTGCTAAAATTGCTGTAATCTGTTACAACAACGATAGAAAATGAATATGCTCTTAAACAGTTGAAACTGATATGTTAAGGTCTTTAAGTATCAAAGGTCTTATCTTGGGCTATATGACATCTACCGGAGATAAACCCTGAATCTTAGTGGCTTCATGCCATATAGTTTCTCACTCATGTCATGGCCAAATAAGGTCAGTAGATTCTTCTGGAGGGCTCCTCTTGAAGAGTGAATCTCAAGTGTGAGGCTATCCATCATCTCCAGCATTCCTACATACTGCAGAGAAGAAACAGCAGAGTGTTCCATCATGCTGGGGCATTTAAGGCCAGGCCTATAATGGTGACGTTGCTTCCTAGGGGAATATTTCTAAACCTCACTGGTTGGAAACCAGTCACTGGACTCCAACCTGCAGAGGAGAATGGGAAATTTGGGTTTTCTGTGTGTGCAGGAAGAAGAAATGTAGTTGGTGAGCACTGAGCCAATCTCTGCCACAGAATATTCTTTTTAGAATGTGGCTCTTTCATTAATTAGCAATCTCCCTTCATGAGGGAAGCAATGAAATATATATCTGTTATTCAATAAAGGAGTTACTCTTCTTTTGGTTTGGTGGGAGACATTTACTTACCATCATTCTGATCATTCATGATTTCTTAATTCTTGGAAATGTCCCAGGGTATTCCATGTCCTCTGCTACCTTATCAGTGTTTAAATTGCTGCTGTGGTTCTTTGACCTCTGCTGAAGAGCAGTCTTGGCTTCCTTGTCCCTAAATGCTTCACATTTTTATTTATTTAAGTTTATTTATTGAGAGAGAGAGGGAGAGAGAGAGAGAACATGAACATGAGTGGTGTAGGGGCAAAGAGAGAGGGAAAGAGAGAATCCTAAGCAGGCTCTGCACTGTCAGCACAAAGCATGAGACCATGACCTGAGCCCAAATCAAAAGTCAGATGCTCAACTGACTGAGCCACCCAGATGCCCCTTGCTTCACATTTTCAAAAGCTTGATTTAAAAGGCTTGTTTTAGGTGCACATCAAGATTTAAAGAAAAGTGCAGATGTTTCTTATATACCGTTAGGGTCTGTCTCCACACATGCACAGTGTCCTCCATTACCAATGTCCTCCACCAGAGTGAGAGATTTGTTACAGTCAATGAACCTACACTGATGCATCGTAATGACTCAAAGTTCACAGTTTACCTTAGGGTTCACTCTTGGTGTTCTACGTTCTATGGATGTGGACAAATGTATAATGGCAAGTATCCATCATGATAGTATCATACAAAGCTTCTTCACTGACTTAAAACTCCTCCATGCTCCACCTAGTTAGCTCCCACCCAACCACTAGCAACTACTGATCATTTTACCATCTCCACAGCTTTGCCTTTTCTAGATTTCAGAGAGTTGATCGTATATGATCAACCTGCCTTTTCAGATTGGCTTCTCCTACTTGGAAATATGCATCGAAGTTTCCTCCATGTCTTCTCATGACTTGGTAGCTTTTTAAAAATAAGGGCCAAATGATATTCCTTTGTGTGGATGTACCACAGTTTTACCATTTGCCTATTGAAAAACATCTTGGTTTCTTTCAAATGTTGGCAGTTGTAAAGCTGCTGTAAACATCCATGTAGAGGTTTTGTGTGGACATGTGTTTACAATTCCTTTGGATAAATACAAAGGAGCATGATTGCTAGGTGAAGAAATAAGCTATTCCCAACTTGATATATCGGTCTATGCAATCCCATACAAATACCAAGCAAGTTATTTTGTTAATTCTAGAGTTTATGTGGAGAGGCAAGAGATCCAGGATGGTCAACACAATATTGAAAGAGAAGAACAAAGGTGAGGGACTGATGTTACCTGACTTGAAGACTTATTATAAAGCTACAGTGACCAAGGGGCACTTGGATGGCTCAGTCGGTTAAGTGTCTTTGTCTCAGGTCATGATCTTGCAGTTCATGGGTTTGAGCTCCATGTCAGGCTCTGTGCTGACAGCTCAGAGCCTGGAGTCTGCTTCAGATTCTGTGTCTCCCTCTCTCTCTGCCCCTGCCCCATTCATGCTCTGTCTCTCTCTCTCTCTCTCTCTCTCTCTCTCGAAAATAAATAAACATTTTAAAAAATGCTTAAAAAAAAAGAGCTACAGTAACCAAGAAACAGTTTGGCAAAAGAATAGACAGATCACTGGAACAGAATAGAGAGCCCCAGAAATAGACCTACATAAATGTAGTCAACTGATCCTTGACAAAGGAGCAAAGGCAATAGTGTTTCAACCAATGGTGATGGAACAATTAGATATTCACATGCAAATCATCATCACCATTATCATCATCATCATCATCATCATCAGACCTTACACCCTTCACAAAAATTAACTCAAAATGGATAATAGACCTAAATGTAAGAAGCAAAACTATAAACCCCTTGAAGATAACATACAAGAAGATCTACATTACTGTGGGTATGGTGATACTTTTCTAGAGACAAAGCCAAAGGCATCTGATCCATGAAAGAAATACTTGATAGACTGAACTTTTAAAAAACTTCTCTGTGAAAGACACTGTCAAGGGAAAGAGAAGATAAGCCATGGCTGGGGAAAATATTTGCAAAGACACATCTGATAAAGGATTGTTATCCAGAATATACAAAGAATTTGTAGACTTAGTAAGTAAAAGAAAATAGACCAAAGACCTTAACAGATCTCTCACCAAAGAAGATATGCAGACAGCGATAAGCACATGAAATGATGCTCCACATCATATGTCATCGGAAAATGAAAATTAAATCAACAGTGAGACACCACCACACACCTATTAGAACAGCCAAAATCCAGAACCCTGACAACATTAAATGTTGGTGAGGATGTGGAGGAACAGGAACTCTCACTGCTGGTGGGAATGCAAAAATAGTGCAGCTACTTTGCAAGACAGTTTGTATGTTTCTTACAAAACTAGACATACCTTTACCCGTATTTATTTTTATTTATATATTTTTAAAGATTTTATTTTTAAGTAATCTCTACATCCAACATGGGGCTTCTACAACCCCAAGATCAAGAGTCTCATGCTCTACCAATGGAGCCAGCCAGGCGCCCCATCCTTATATATTTTTAAATGTTAGCCTTCACCAGTTGCTTTTTCCACAGGGTCCTCTCTGTGCTCGGAGCAGCTCTTTTTGCTTTCTTTCTCTGACTTTGTGCTGTGATGGTGGAGGGGAAAGACTGGGAGCAGAACACTCCCTGAAACCCTGCACCTCCCTCTTGTCCTGCTTTTGATGTGAAGGTAACAGTTTTGGGGCCAGTAGGACATAAACTAGCATCCAACACTGCAGAGAAGTCATCACTTCTGACAATTCCTGTTACTCTTTTCCTTCTTCACTCTATTCTCCTGTTCCTCATGCCATTGCCTAGGCTGTTTGTATATAATCCTTTATGCTTTCAAAGGATAGTCTACAGAAATACCAGAGAACCAGTGTGCCTGATCCTACCCTTCCTTGAGTTTTTAATAATTTAATAGATTTAAATTATTGTCCACTGTAGAGTTTCTGATCTTCAGCATTAATGATATGTTGAGTTGAGTAATTATTTATTGTGTGTGTGTGTGGGGGGGGGTAGGTTGGGGGATGGTGTCCCATGCATGACAGGATGTTTTGCAGCATCCTGTTAGATACCAAAAATAGTTCTGAGTGGTGAAACCAAAAATATCTCCAGATACTGCCAAATATTACCTGTAGGACAAAATCATCCCAAGTGGTGAACCACTGGTCTAGTGTAAAGCTACCAGCCAGTTGGGCCTATTTCACTTGTCTTTGGGTCATATTTTTAAGTGGACCACCGTCCCCTTTTGAAGTGAGCCCATTCAAAGCAAAGCACATTCTAGCCTCAGTCAGTTTCACGAAGAAGGCAAAAAATTGTGCTTTCTTTGGGGAAGTCCTACTCGTGCTCAGCAGATTGGGACTCAGTGAAGCCTTTCTCCAATTTTGAAAAGCCTAATTAAACCAGAAGATTCAGCTGGAGCATTTGTAGTTGTTAGAGACCGTTTCCAACTCTGCTGTACTCATGGCCAGAAAGAGCTTGAGCAAACAAAGTCACATCCTGCCCATAGGACAGATTTCTGAAAGGCCTGCTGTGACATCTCTTCTCTTGTGCCTATATGTCCCAAAGTGTGATCCTCACAGGCTTTAGTACACAAGATGGTCTTAGGCAGTACAATGGACACTGTTAAATTTCATGAGCTATGTGTTTGTCTTAATAATATATCATACTTAATTGGGGGGGGGACACAACCACCACACCAAATTTATAGATTTTCTTTAAAATAAATATATGCAGGTATGTATGTAAGTACAAAATAAATATTTAATATTATATTTAAAAATAATATATTATATTAAAATAATAAATATTAGCTAATATAATATTAATAATTATATATTATCATATAGTTTATATTTTATATATATTATATATATTTTATATATTATATATATCATATATATACTATATATAATATATTTTATATATTAATAATAAATATTAATCAATATGATATTAATAATTATATATTATATATTAAATATATCACATATAATTATATATTATATCTAATTAATTAATAACTAATAATAATATAATTAAATATTAATCAATATAATAAATACAATATATTTAATAATAAATATTAATATTTAATAAATACAAATATTTATTTAAAATAAATATATGCAGGTATATATGTCAGTACAAAAGATGATCTGACTTAAGGAAAGTATTAGGGCAGAGTATATGCATATGTGTACTTTCCTATGGCTCCTCTAACAAATTATCACAACCTAGTGACTGAAAACAACACAAATTTACCACCTTGGGATTCTGGAACTCGGAAGTTCAAACTGGATCCTGTGGGATAAAATCGAGGTATTGGCAGAGCCGTGTTCCTTCTGGAGGCTCAAGGAGAATCCATTTCCCCGCCTTTTCCAGCTTCTGGAGGCGCCCACGTTTCTTGTGTTGTGGTCCTTTTCTCCATCTTCAACTGCATTGCTCTCCCTCTACTTCTTTTATTTTTTCAATGTGTATTTATTTTTGAGAGAGAGAGAGAAAGAGAGCATGAGTGGGGAAGGGACAGAGAGAGAGGGGGACACAGAATCCGAAGCAGGCTCCCGGCTCTGAGCTGTCAGCACAGAGCCCGACGCGGGGCTCGAACTCACGGACCGCGAGATCATGACCTGAGCCGAAGTAGGCCGCTCAACCGACTGAGCCACCCAACCTCTGCTTCTGACATCACTTCTCGTTTTTCTGACTTCCATCCTCTTGCCTCTGTCTTATTACAAACTGAAATCCTTAATTATTGCATCTGCAAATTCCCTTTTGCCATGTAAGGAAACATATTCACAAATTCTTGGGATTGTGGACATCTTTGTGGGCAAGGGCCAGAACATAACAACATATAAAGAAAAAGTTGTCAAGGTGATATGTGACTAAAATGAAAGACATTTGGGAAACCCCGTTTTAGTTCACTCTTCCTTTGTAGCAAATCACCCCAAACCTTAGTGGCTAAAGCATACTTACTATCTCACTGTATCTGTGGGTCAGGAATCTGGTAGCAGCTTTGTTGGGTTCTATCTCAAGGCTGCAACCAAGGTGTCAGCTGGGGCCACAGTCATCTTAAGGTCAACTGGGATGGGATCTTCTTCCAAGTTCACTCATGCTTGTGGATGGGATTCAATTCCTTGTGGTTGAAGGGAGGTCTTAGTTCCTACCAGCTGCTGGCTGGCAGTCTCCTTCCTTGCCACACAGGCCTGTCGATGGGCACTTGGTCACTTCTGTCTTTGTCAAAGTGATCAAGTAAAAGACTTGAGAGAACATGAGCAAGACAGAAATCTGCTTCTATAACCTGATTCCAGGTTGTGCTACATTTTCATCATTAGCAGCATGTCTCTAGGTCCAGCCTGTGCTCTGTAGGAGAGAGTTACCCAGAACATGAATCCAGATAGTAGGAACATTGGAAGTGACTTCAGAATCTGCCTCTGCACTTGTGTTAGGTCCTAATTTTTCTGCTAACCCATCTGATATGAAACTCTGCACCATAGCTCCAAAGTGACCCTTTCCTTCAGGAATCTGAGAGTCCCCTCCTGTCTGTTTCCAGTGTCTCAGCTCTGAAGATCTATATTGGCATTGACCCTCTTGGTTTCCCTTGGGTCATGGGTCCTTTTCCCATGTAGCCTTCCCTGTTTCCAAATATCCCCCTTTGTGTCTCCACTAGATTCAATCATTGACGGTCTTTAAAAAAAATTAATGCTCTCCATTGTTGAAGAAGCCTCATGTACAAGGAAAAAAACACATACACACATTTTCTTATATTAAATGAAACCCAGCTCTGAGCTCCTGTTCTTTCGGGTGTTGGGAAATCAATCCCAGAAATGTTTTGGGCAGGAATAGAGCTTTCCGCCTCCAATTAATGAATTCAATTCTTAAGTATCTGTATCTTTCCCTATTGCCTTGTCTCTTTCTCTTCTTAACCTCCCACCCCCCTTTTCTCACAACCTTTTTGGATTCTATTCTGACCATCAAGGGTTTTTTAAAAATGCATGTTCTACAAACTGGTTAATCTATGTTCTGATTTGTGTGGAGTCTAAAATAGTCAAAGGATAAAAAAAAATGAAATAAAATAGTCAAAGGAGTCTGGCTTTTTTATGAAACCAGATGGTAAAAAGGATTGGAGGATGTTCCTTACAAAGTGTGAGGGTCAGTTAATGTCTGCCTCTGTCTATTATGATGCACTGGAGATAGCCCTCATGAATTTAATTTGGTGACCTTTTGCAGCTGTCAGGCCTCAATAATTTTTACCTGTTTTGATATTCCCCCAAATTGCTGAGGACATTAGAACATAAAGAGCTAGTGAATATGCATAAATCTGTGGGATCTTGAGCAGTGGTTTATGAGGGTGTAGGAGTATGGAAGGCAGGTCGTGTCCTCTGCCCCCTGGAGGGATCACATTTTTTGGAGATAAAATGAGTTTGAACATAAACAGTGTCCCCCCCCCCCATTTGCTTTGATTCATATTTACTACTAATAACTGATTATCCTGAAAATTCAAAAAGCTTTAAAAGAAGAGTACACAATGTTTTCCATTTATCAAAGGGGAACACGGGTCTAAAAACCAATTGTGAATCTCTGTTCTTGCTAGTGGTCTTTGAGTTCAAACCTAGGCACATGTCAAGCTCCTTGTATATTTCAGTGGGGCAGGGGGGACAGCTACCAAAATGGCAGAACCATTCTACAACCTTCTTCATGATTTTCTATCTTCAGCGCCCCCATGAAGAATTTCATATTTCAAAACTATTAAATTTCCCTCAATATAAAAGTAATGTAGAAATTAGTGTGAGGAAGGCAAAGAAAACATTGCATTTTTATTGCACTCTAAATATTTTACAATTTTTTTATAATCTTATAGAATGGTTCCATAGATCATTTTATAAAAATGACTTTCCTGGCAAATTTCAAATCAAGATGGGAGTGTTTTATTTGCAAAATGATAATTTGTACCTAGACTACTCTACTGTGTTAAGCAGCCCTAGTAAAAAATAATATTACAGTTTTATACTAATAAATGTTGTTTTTACCTGAGTAAGACATTAACAAAACTGAAAGAGGCCTGCCCTGGAATGGAAATACTATTTTCTTGAAAGAGTGACTTCTTAGTTTTTTGCTTAGCAGAGTATATATTATACCCAGATCATTGGCCAAGTTTACTGATTAAATCATCTTGAGTTTCCTCAACATTCAGATCAAAAGACAAAACAGCACCAGCAGGTGCCTGTGTGGCTCAGTTGGTTGAGCATCAGACTTTGGATTAGGTCACGATCTCATGGCTCATGGGTTCGAGTCCTGCGTCAGGCTCTGTGCTGACAGCTCAGAGCCTGGAGCCTGCTTTGGATTTTGTGTCTCCCTCTCTCTCTGCTCCTCCCCCTCTCATGCTCTATCTCTCTCTCTCAAAAAATAAATAAGCATTAAAAAATACAAAAGACAAAGCAACAGCATAAACAACAATAATAACACAAGAAATGAGAATCTTTTTAGAAAACAATCAAGATCTGGTGCCTTAAGGGAAACTGTCCCATTTGGAAATTGAGATAATCAGTTCTCCAATGTTCACATTGTATTGGAGGAAATTTGTACATGTGAATAACCCCAGTTGGAGATGGTCTGCAACATTCTTGGGGGAGATGACATTTTGTTGTCTAAGGACAATAGATACTGATGCTGCTCATTCAAGGACATCCACTGGAGTCAATGGAGAAGGACTATAAACCAGACATGCCCTAGTATCCCAAGTATCCCAAACTTCCTACTGACTTCTTCCCTTGCTTGCCCTCCCTTTCTTTTACTGTTCATTTTTAAATTTTATTTTGTGTTATTTTATCTAATCTAATCTAATTGAACTCTGTTTATTTATTTATTTTAAAGTTTATTTATTTATTTTGAGAGAGACAGAGACAGCAGGAGTAGGGAAGAGGCAGTGACAGAGGGAAATAGAGAATCCCAAGAAGGCTCCATGCTGTCAGAGTGGAGCCTGATGCGGGGCTTAAACCCATGAAACCTTGAGGTCATGACCTGAGCTGAAACCAAGAGTCAGACACTTAACTGACTGAGCCACCCAGGTGCCACAATTTAACTCTATTTTAGCCTAATTTCTTCTCCCTTCCCTGCCACATATTCTTCAGCCTGGAAGCTTTGGTTAACATATTACAAAGTTTGCAAGCATGGGTTTTTGGGGTCATGCCAGGGATACCCATCATGAAAACAGAAAAATAGGCACTATCTCCCAACTGCAAGTTCCCACTCATGACACCAATTGCTGCCTATGCTTAATGCTTCAAGAGCATATACACAACCTTCCCTATCCTATCATAGCCTGGCCTTGCTTTGATGGAGAGTCATGGGTCTTCATTGCTCCCTGAGGTGCAGAAGCTGAGTAAAGATTTTAACCTCAGTATGAATCACTCAGATCAGTTTTTTCAATACCCACATTTCTCCTTTCCATTCTCTGATCTCAGTTATAGATCTGCAACCTAGTATCCTTTAATGGGTATGCAGTTTAGAAATAAATATGACCATGGAGCAAGAAAATATGACTATGATGTCTTTTCTCAAAAAACAATTTAGTTCCATCTATTGATTTTCTTAGTCATCTAAAAATTAATATATCAATGTCACATTTCATTCTTAACTTTGACATTTCCTTTCTAGTTCAGTCTCCAATGTATCTTTCCTGAGTCACCTACTGTTTCTGCTTCCAAATCACCTCAATCATATGTGTTATCTCCCCCAGTTTAATTATTTTATTCTTTGCTAAGTTTCTTTTTTATGTGAAAAAAATAAAATGGAGTCAGTATGAACTCTTCCACTACAAATAGGTCAAATCATGTTTCAAAACGAATTCAAACGCATCAGACTTCAATGTTGCAGTAATTATTGCCATTTATTTTTATGATTATTTATGTGTTGTACTCCTTCCTTCCTGAGGGAAGAGACCATAGTATTTATCTTTGCATCTTCAGTATTTAACATTCCACAGGCATTTTATTAAATGAATAGCTAAAAGTCACATCTGAAATGACTATGAGGACTTTCTTACAGAAGAATCAGGGTTAACAGCTCTGATTCCAAAAGGATAATATTTATTCCATGCTTACTATATGTTAAATACATCTTCAAGTTCTTTACATGAATCAGTTCATTAAGCTACCAACAAACTCATGAGGTAAGTCCATAATTATCCCATGTGCTGATTGGTAAGTCACAGCTAGTAAGTGGCAGAGCCACAATTAATTTGGATCTTAACTGCTATGCTCTATTGTTTCTAAATAAAACTGGAAATGCTTGTTTCCATTCTATGGTAGCAAGCTCTGACCTAAGGGTATCCCATACTCAAAGGGAAATTCATCTGGAGTATTTATGTGTAGATTCAAGTATCTGACATCTGACCCTCTCCAAATTTCAGAAGCATCTTGAGTTTTTCTCTTTTATGAAGGAGAGGGGAAGACAGGGGGAGAGACAGCGAGACACAGAGACAGAGACAGAGGGAGAATATATTTGTTTGTGTCTCTAATATACACATTCAGATACCATCTACGTTGGATATCCAGTCCATTGTCATAAAGTCCTTTCCATTGGGTGAAGTAGTGACTTCATTGGATTTATATTTTAAAAGGATCCTCTGTTTCCTTCTGTGTGTGGGAGGGAACAAAGGCAGTACCAGTTGGTAGGCCTTTTCAGTCACCCAAGGGAGAGATTCTGATGGTTTGGCCAGAATGCAATCAGGTGGTGGAGTGGATGGAGTATGGATGTAATTTGAACTAGCAGGATTCAATATAGGACATAAGAAAAATCTTGTGTGCCTGTGCGTGTGTGTGTGTGTGTGTGTGTGTGTGTGTATGTGTGTGTGCCTGCACTAAAGTAGCTGGGAGTTATCACTTACTGATATGGGATGACAACAGGAGGCACAGATTTGGGGGGGAAAGAACAGGAGCTCGATTTTTACATGTTAAATTTGAAATCCCTACTAAACAAGCAAGTGGACATTTTGAGTAGACAGCTGGATATAAGTATCTGTTCCAGGGGAAAAAAGTCTAGGCCAGAAATGTAATTTAGGTAATGCGTAGATTACATTTAAGGCTCTGAGATTTGATGATGTCCCATTGGGAATGGCTATAGGGAATGGGTTTGCAGACTGAGTGCTGGAGTCCACTAATATTAGACGGAAGGGAGATAATGCATCATCCACAAGGACAATGAGGACTAGTGGCTGGGAAAGAAGGAAGGAAAACAGGAACAATGAACTCTGGAACTCAAGTGAAGGATGTATTTCAGGGAGGATGAAGTGATCTGCAGATGAGATTCTACCTTCCTAGCTTGCTCTGGAGGGAGGTCATTGTATTGAAAACATATGCTAGGAAAGAAACGATCAAGACTTTAGAGGGTCTCTTTCACAGTTAGGTTACTTTCCTATAAAAGGGAAATGATCTTTGGTGGCAATCCAGTAAAGAGTCTGACATATGGTAAGAGCTAGCGGTCTTTCTGGTTCTTAACAGAGAGACATGTACAACTACAAATAGGTCTCTGGCCATGACTATAACCAGGACTGTAGGTATTACTTTATCTGTGTCCATATCTCTATGGAGAAATGCAAACTCTTTGCCACTGGGAATGGTATAGGAAACTTTTGTCAGAGTTTGAATATGGTAAGTAACGAATAACATACAGGCCTCTTCTGATGACCCATGATACATTCCCTAGGATATTTTCTAGGGCACATAATTCAAGCCTAGACTATCACACATTAATTCATTTTAGCAATTTCCCTTCTGTCTAGCAACAGACCTGTCTTAATGTACGTGAGTGAAGGAGCTCTCACAGGATGGGTAAAGATTAATTTAAATTTTGGTTTAAGCTGTCTAGGTAGATAGTGCTTAATGAAAGGAGGCTTGGTAAGTATTGGTTGAATTTCATTGCCTGAAAAGCATTAAAGAAAAGGTGAGGATTATACCAGCCATGTAAGTGAAATGTCTTCTTCTGTACCTTAATGTGGAAAAGAAACAAGTTGGAAGATAGTTAATCAAAACTCCATCATCATTCATGATGTTTTCCAGACATGTCAAAATGTTTTTCTTACCAATTTTTTTTTCTTGAAGTGATGAATGCACTTTTTTCTTATAAAAAATAACATTAAAAATCACTGAAACTAGGGGCGCCTGGTGGTTCAGTCGGGTGAGTGTCCGACTTCAGTTC
Source organism: Prionailurus viverrinus (assembly GCF_022837055.1). Lineage (NCBI taxonomy): Eukaryota > Metazoa > Chordata > Mammalia > Carnivora > Felidae > Prionailurus > Prionailurus viverrinus. The sequence goes on from NC_062563.1 coordinate 7,141,301, forward strand.
AGGTCATGACCTCATGGTCGGTGGGTTCAAGCCCCGCATCGGGCTCTCTGCTGACAGCTCAGAGCCAGGATCCTGCTTTGGATTCTGTGTCTCCTTCTCTCTGCCCCTCCCCCACCTGCACTCTGTCTCTTAATAACGAATAAATGTTAAAAAATAAAAAAAAAATCACTGAGTGTTTTAAATGGCAGTGTGGAATAGAAAAAACTTCCCAGGTCCTTAGGCACAACCGATTTTCAATTTTGTACAAAGAAGTCTTTCACACCCTGACGCTCAGAAAATGAATGATTCCACAGAGCACATAGAATCGTGCCGTAGGGCTGCGTGAAGCTCCTTGGAACTTGTAACCAACCCAAACATTTTTATCAGCTCCATAACAATACACAAGTCAATAATAAAGGGGTGATTCAGTAGTCAATCCAAATCCAAATGACAGTGGCCTTCAAAACAAACAGCCCAATCAAAGTGACATGGATGCTGCTTCGAAACAATAAATATTAGCTCTGTCACTGCTTAACTGCATCAAAGTGCCATTTTCTCTCTGGCTGTCACCTCAGAAAACCTCCGGAAGAAGGAGAGAAAAACACCTCAACAGATACATTTTTCCTTGCAGCTGTAGGTTCACATTGCCTTGAACTTCAGCTTGGTTCCTGCTTGCACTTCGTAGACGCTCATCATGATGGAATCTAGTTATTCTAAACTTCAAGGGGGGTTTTGCACTTCTCCACTATTTCATTTTGATTATCCACATCTGTACAGGTAAAGGGTGGAGTGTATCCTGAAAACTCCAAGGAATACCTTGTTTACTTCTATTCCACAATTAGAGTCTTGTCTAATCTTGACCTCCAAGTTTGGGGAGGACATTTAAAAAAAATTTCCCCCATTTTTTAAAAACTTCAATAAAAATCAATTACAAATGCATGAGTAATGTTAATTGTTGGTCAGCCTCTGGGGTGACTAGTTTATCACTAAGAAAATTATATAAAAATAAACATATGAGATTAAAAATGAAAAGAAGTATATTGTGATATATATATATATGTGTGTGTGTGTGTGTGTGTGTGTGTGTGTATTTTGGGGTGGCATAAACTACTTAAAATTTTTTTTAATGTTTATTTTTGGAGGAGAGAGAGAGGCAGAGTGTGAGCTGGTGGGGAGGGAGTAGAGAGGAAGACACAGAATCTGAAGCAGGCTCCCGGCTCTGAGCTGTCAGCACAGAGTCTGATGCAGGGCTCAAACTCATGAGCCAGGAGATCATGACCTGAGCTGAAGTCGGATGCCCAACCGACTGAGCCACCCAGAAGCCCCATAAACTGCTATCTTTTATGAGTTAAGCCTTGATGGTCTTAGACTGTAGCTCTCCCAAGTTTATTTTTAACATTTTTGAAGGAAATAATTCCCCCATATTCTCCATTTCTAAATCATCATGGCTAAATACCTGCTGTAATTTAGAAATGCTAGTTTCAGTTTTACAGAATATATTCCTTCCTTTCCGTTACCCCCAGATTCCTTCAGTCCCTCATCAGACATCCATTTACTTCTTTCGTCACCTATGTTGGACAATGTTTTAATTCCTAGGGATATGAAATGTCTCAAATATGTTGTCTGCTTTGTAGTTAGGATTTAAGGGGAGTCAGACCTATGAACAACCCCTTATAGAACTGGGCAAAATAAAATACATTCTTAAAAGAATATAAGCAGTAAAGAAGAAGAAGAAAGAAGAAATGAATTTTGATTACCTTCCTTGTGGTTGGGATACAATAGTCAAGACAATTTTTTATAGTTTTCTCCACCAGTGTAGAAACAGCGTCCTTTGTCCTGGCAACTGGCTCTTTTAGCAAGAGTTACCCACAGGGAAAATATTCAATTTTCCTGACTCTAGTTACTTTATTAAAAAACAAAAACAAAAAAAACCCCAAAACACTCTAACTCGGGTCAAGTACCTGCTTGACTTTTGAAGCTTGAATCTTCTAAATCCTTTTAGACTTACAGTTACAACAGAAACACAAGCAACAAACATTTCACAGATAAACAAAACCTGATCATCAGAGGGTCTGGTGTGGTGACAGTTTGGCTTCCAGGAGAAATTGGAATGCCATGCTGGATGTGGGTGGTCCCCTGGCTCCCAGACCGGGAAGACGTCATGGAAGTGCCTGACATCTTTCTCTTTCATTGACGTCTATTCAATGTATTTGTTATGGAATGGATTTTGTGGTCAGAGAACTTGTTATAAATCGTTCTGGGGGCGCCTGGGTGGCGCAGTCGGTTAAGCGTCCGACTTCAGCCAGGTCACGATCTCGCGGTCCGTGAGTTCGAGCCCCGCGTCGGGCTCTGGGCTGATGGCTCAGAGCCTGGAGCCTGTTTCCGATTCTGTGTCTCCCTCTCTCACTGCCCCTCCCCCATTCATGCTCTGTCTCTCTCTGTCCCAAAAATAAATAAACGTTAAAAAAAAAAAAATTAAAAAAAAAAATCGTTCTGTGAACTTACTTATTTTAGAGTAAGGAGAAGAAATGCTAAGCATTGATTAAGATTCAATTCTCATACCAGAAAATATTAATATACAATAATTGCAGATGTTGACAACTGCCTCTTTCCTAAGTTTTGATTGCCTATTGCTTTTATCTCTGGACTTTTATCAGACAACTTAGTCAGCCCCTAACCAACTGCTCAAACAAGATTTGACTTTAGACTGTTCTTAAAAAAAAAAAAAAAACAACCCAAATCCTTACTATGTCTAGAGTCAGACCTGCATTGTAATGCAATTTCTACTCCCAATGGAGTAAAGAGCCTCAGGGTATGCAACACGCATGGTAACATTTAATATTAACGTAAATCACAGAGCAAAGATGATGATGTGGGTAAATCCTCTCTGACTTTAGTTCCTCTCTAATTATGTTCTCCTGGACTCCAAGCCATCCTTGAGATGAGACACCATTGAAATGGGAGAGGTACCCATGTTTCAAACCAACAATATAATTACATAGAAAGCTTTTCCAATGATAAGACTTACTGCCAGTCCTAAAGAGCTTTATAATCTTTAAATTATGTGTTTATTCTGGAAAATACATAAACTGAATGGCGACTTTTGGAACAGGAGATTGTAGCAACGTAAAGATGGTGGGAATGCAAATTGGGAAATTTTAGAAAGCCTAAATTCCTTAATCAAGTGGACAATGCCATTCAGAGATTATAAATGTCCTACACTGTTATTGGCAGTACAAAGGGTTGTTTGGAACGGTTGTAAAACCCAGCTTATTCTGCATGTGGTCCCACTGTCCACCTTCAAGCCACCTAATTTTAAATGAAAATCTAAGCAGAATACAACTGGCAAAATGCAGTTTTATGACAATACAAACAAATAAAATTTAGACTTATGGAAAGAAAAACAACAATGTAAGGTAAGGAAAGGCAACTTATTTGAAGGAAAAGCCAGAGTTTAGAGTGTCTACTTCTAAACCCCACCATGGTCAATTTTCTCTGGTATAAATGCTAAATTGGTGGGAAGGATTGGCTTCAGAACACTGGTGTTAGTGACGAACACCAGATGATATGTGGTTAATTAAACACTTCCTTCTAGCAGACTTTAACATTATTTGTTCTCACATAGACCAATGCTGTAGTATCATTTTCCTGCTTAAGAGATAAGCAAAGGGGCTTTAATAGTATTGATAAGTAGCCCAAGCCCTATGATTAGTGATGAATAAAGACAAAAGTCAAAGCTAGGTGTTTCCTTCCAACTCTGTACTCTTTTGTCTCACCCCTAAGACCACTGAGTGTCTGCTACAATCCTAGAAGAGCTCTGGATAAAGGCATAGATAAATCTCCTTGGGATAGGTCAAGATGTACAAGTCGGGGCAGGGCGGGCAGAGAGAGAGGGGGAGAGACAGAATCTCAAGCAGGCTCCTCACTGTCAGTGCAGAGCCAGATGCGGGACTTGAACTCATGAACCATGAGATCATGACCTGAGCTGAAATCAAGAGTCAGACGTTCAACCAGCTGAGCCACCCAGGCTCCCCTATCTACCAACCTTCTTAAACGAGATTTGGGGGAGGGCAGGAAATGATTTGATATTAGTCTAGTTTTTAGGGAAGAAACATCACTGTGTGTGTTGAGCCAGTAATACATTAAAATGCAGATTTACTTCTCAAAATGAAATATACCAAGTGGAACTATAGTGAGATCCTAGTTGTAGTTATTAATAAGATGGTAAGAAATCTCATGATTGTTTAGCAAGTAAAATAGTAGAATGCTTTTCATGTGCCCTAAGAACATTTAGAGGCATTTGTGGTTTCCTGGCTGCTCAGTATGTACTTTCACACACTACTCCTGCCTCCCACATTTGGATGGAATCACTTATGGTGCAACTTCCTTTTGGAGAACTATTGGTGTAATTGGCAATAAAGATATCCTGATCTTCTTTAGACTTCCATGACCCTAGCTTGGGCTCTTGGCCTCTTTCTCCACAGATATGGAGTCTTGAATGAAACCTAACAAGGATGGAGAAAACAAATAATGGAACTCATCTGCCCAGTAGTCCTTGCCCAGATGTGATGACCGATGAATATGTTTTGCTTGGACACCAGTTATTGTACCATTTCCCACCCCTTTCAGGCCGGGTCCCCCAGTTCTTTAATGAATTCGATCATGTCCTACCTTAAATTTACAATCCTATGATGGAGACAGCAAGGGCCACTTCAGCTCAACTGCTACCAGTTCCAAAAAGCCATCCTTGACTGTCCCCTCTGGAGTAGCTGCCTCACCCCAGTCAGATGGATATTGTAAAAAAAATAGCTGTGTTCCATGCTTTTCCTGGGTGGTCTTACTATCAGACCTTGTCTTGTTTACTGTGTATCTTCATAATATGTTTGAGTTGTTAGGCCTCGTAGGGTTTTCTGCCAGTCCCAGCAGGGCAGGCCATGGAGGATGTGTTGCACAGGCCTGAGAGCAGAAAACAAGTGGATGTAAGGACATCCAGAGGGTGTGAAGAGGCCTCACAGTCAGGAGGAGGAGAATGAAGCAGAGCTCCGTGGCCCAGCATATAAAAGCCAGATGGGAACAAGGGTGTGGTGAATACCAAGGCAAAGGGAAGAAAGTACAGAACTAGACCCCTGTCTTGTTCTTGAGCTGCTGCTTCAATATGAGATGTGTCCCCTTGTAGAGATAAGACATGCTTGGAGAAAGATTTTTTTTTTGTATACTTGCGTTTGTAGACTGAGATTCGTATAACATAAACATAACTGTGAATGCCTCACACAATATACATATAAAATGTGAAACAAGTTTCTAGTAATCCTGTCCCTAGCACTATCAGCCATTCCTGTAATTGTATCCATACGGAGATCTACAGATACAAGTACGTACTTAGATATGGACAAAGTCACATCTCTAGATAGAGCTATAGACACCTTTGAATAAAAGAATCGATATCACCATATGTATTGTTCAGCATCAATTTTTAGACATTAGGAAATAGCCTTCTTGAATTGGAGAAAATGAAACATGTCCGTCATTGGCTGGTTGACAGCTGACAATCTCAATTAGGAGTAGCACGTGTATTTTCTTTTTCCATATAAAAAAGAGTTTTGAAACTTCAGAGCCAAATGGCTTGCTGTGATCAGCAGGCCACCAGGGTTAAGAGGAATTGTTCCTATACAAGTGGGTTCTTTGTTGAAGAATGAACTTCAATTGGCAAACTCATGAAAAATCAAAGATGTTTAGGGGCGCCTGGGTGGCGCAGTCGGCTAAGCGTCCGACTTCAGCCAGGTCACGATCTCGCGGTCCGTGAGTTCGAGCCCTGCGTCAGGCTCTGGGTGGATGGCTTCCGATTCTGTGTCTCCCTCTCTCTCTGCCCCTCCCCCGTTCATGCTCTGTCTCTCTCTGTCCCAAAAATAAATAAACGTTGAAAAAAAAAATTAAAAAAAAAATCAAAGATGTTTAGTGCATGACTTTGGAAATTAAAATTATGTTCTAGAGGTTTATTTTGTGATTAATTACAATTAGAGAGCTCTAAACCAAAACAGAGTAATTAAAATACCCAAAGATCTTTTGGTGTGAGGAGCCAGAAAAAAAATATCATTATTTTTTCCTCTGAAAAACTATCTGCTGAAGTTATCTAAGTTCTTTTTTTTTAAGTTTATTTATTTATTTTGAGAGAGAATGAAATGGGCGGGGCAGGGAGAGAGAGAGAGAGAGAGAGAGAGAGAGACAGAGAGAGAGAATCCCAAGCATGCCACATGCTAACAGCGCAGAGCCCAATGCTGGGTTCAAACCCACCAACTGCACAAGATCATGACCTGAGCCCAAGTTGGACACTTAACCGACTGAGCCACCCAGGTGCCCCAACGGCTGAAATTATCTAAACCTCAGGTGTACCCTGAGATATATACACAGCTCATTTCTTTCAATGGTAAAGTACCAGGTTTTCAAAAGTTTACCCAATCCTTTCAGAGAGGCTGTGCCTGCCAAAGAAATGTCTGAGAGTATCATCAGAGTTAATAATGTAATTATCCCAATGTTTATTTGGCCAGAATTTTTAGATTATCCCTTATGTTATTTTTTTCATGACTAAATGAAATTAAGTCAGGGAGTGTTTCTTTTTTTTTTTTTTTAATTTTTAATGTTCATTTATTTTAGAGAGACAGAGTGTGAGCAGGGGAGGGACAGAGGGAGAGAGACAGAGAGGGAGACACAGACTCCAAAGCAGGCTCCAGGCTTTATGCTGACAGCTCAGAGCTCAGACTCATGAACCATGAGATCATGACTTGAGCTGAAGTCGGACGCTCACCCGACAGAGCCACCCAGGAGCCCCAGGAGAATTTATTTTCTTGAATACGGGTTTTGTTGAAGAGTTTGGGTCCCGTCTCTACCCTAGGTGTAATTAATTGCTTTGTGTGTGTTTACATAAAAGCAACATGTAGCGAGTATTAATGTTTGTCTTAGTTGCTCTAAGTTGCTGCCTGTATGTTTGTCTCCAGCTGCTATAACAAACACCACAGACTGAATAGTTCATAAACAACAGAAATTTACTTCCTATGGCTCTGGAGGCTACAGAGTCCAAGATCAAGGAGCTGGCAGATTCAGAGTCTAGTGAAAGCCCACTTCCTCCTAGACAACCATGTCTTTGCTATAACCTCACATGGTGGGAGGGGCTAGGGAGCCTTCTTGGGCTACTTTTATAAGGGCTTTCATCCTAAAGTCCCCACCTCCTAATACTATCACCTTAGGGGTTAGGTCTCCACATGTGAATTTTGAGGAGACACAAACATTCAGATCATAGCAGTGTGTGCACATACATGCACATAAATAAATGCCCTATTTTTATGAAGCTAGATATTTATATGAATGCATAATGATGATGAATACTTAATTGACATGCTAAAATCCATTTCTACTCTGTATGGTGGTAAAATTAGTGTTAGTGTATGTTATTACAATTAGCCAGGTTTCGAAGGATCTAGTCGATAGCTGATACAGCCTACGATATGTGAATACGAAGGCAAGATCGAAGAAGTTTAAAATGTACATTTTCCATTTTTGTATTGGGGAGGACACAGATTTGATATATTTTCTCCTTCTCCTTCATAACCTAAGGGGTAATCAGTAACGGCACAGATGCACCCAGGGATGCTGATGGGGAAGTAACGGGAAAGAGAGTGATTGCTGAACTCACAATTCATCTGAAGTCCTGGGGGACAAGAGCACAGAGCGCAATGGAAAACACACCGCTGACCTAATCTTAGAGACTGCCAAAAGAAGTAAGAGTTACAAGGCAATGAAGAGACAGCCCTGAATGTCCCTCTGGAGCAGAGACACAAGACTAATTACTGAAGGAGGTGTATTTCAGACCTCCAAGGCCAAGGACTGGCAGCTGTAAAGCTAGAAGGACTCAACAAGTGTCAGCTTGGTTGTCCCAGAGCATTGTACCTTGGATGGAGTGACTGAGCTTAATGATCTCACAAAGAACTTAGTCTTTCAGAGTTTCCTTCAGCCTTTAGAAAAAAAAATATAAGGGGCGCCTGGGTGGCGCAGTCGGTTGAGCGTCCGACCTCAGCCAGGTCACGATCTCGCGGTCCGTGAGTTCGAGCCCCGCGTCGGGCTCTGGGCTGATGGCTCGGAGCCTGGAGCCTGTTTCCGATTCTGTGTCTCCCTCTCTCTCTGCCCCTCCCCCGTTCATGCCCTGTCTCTCTCTGTCCCAAAAAATAAATAAAAAAAAAAAGTTGAAAAAAAAAAGAAAAAAAAATATAAGATTCCTAATTCAGGGAGTCAATCTGGGAGCATTTATTGAGTCAACTACAAAGAGTTTAGCGTGCTGATAAGCAGAATGGTGGTATGAAGAAATATAAAAAAATATATGGTCAGTTCTGAGGACTCTTTTCCATTTTTTTGAAGTCCGACTGCAGATAGATTTTAAGCCTCACCTGCCCCTCCTTCCTTTGCACCCACATCTGTACAGGCTCGTAAGAAAGCCTGATCATCTCTCCTTTGGCATCAGCGGGACATTCAAACCATTCAAGCCTCTCTCTGTGAGGAAACTCTCACCCTGGCCTCACCCTTAACCATAATAAAAACCCAGGCCAGTCTTCTTTCTTTTTTTTTTTTTTCAAATTTCTAACCCAGTTGGGATGCCTACCCTGCTCTCCCAGAGATCTCAGTTATACAAGTAATAAATCTTTTCCTACCCTCTTGGTATATGTGTGTGTCATCATCAACCTCCACACCTGAACCAAACGTTGGGTGGGTCTATCCTGATTTTGAAATGTGTCTATGAGATGGTGATTACCCTTAGGGAGCTTATAAGGAAATGGGAGACATATCACCTGTATTGTCAATATTCTGTAGAACCTACCAGTACACGTAAGCCTTTAATAAATGCTCTTGAGAAATGACAATATTTGCCTTTATTAATATCCTGTGACCATATCAGCACATGAATAATCAACTGATTTTTTTTTTATCTCCTACACAGAAGGAGGTGTAAAGATGAAAGTGTCCTTCTCTGAAAGTGAAACGATCCCTTCCTTTTCGGGGAGTAGAGATCATGCCAAATTTCCTTATCCTGAAGAAGGGATTGACATTTTCCAGGGGTTTGAAGTCATATACTCATGAACTAATGATGGGCTCCCTGAGTAAATGATGGTGTGATGGATAAATAGGTATGAGGCAGAAAGTTCTGGAAAACTAGGGGCATTAACCCAGAGTGTCATAGGATGAGAGTCTACCCAGTTCAAAGGTCACTACCTAGCAGGTGCCAGGCAAGTGAACCAAAACCAAATCCCAAGCCGAAACCAAACCAAAAACTACTGTGAAGGATGCTATTTAAGTTCTTGGAGCCTATTCCTTTCAGCCCAGCATCCTGTTCTTCCTCTGAGTGGAGACAACTCCACTTGCCTCAAGCATCCCAATGGTTGACTCAGAAGCAATGGCCGTTGTATAAAAGGCGCTTCATAACAGTACCTCTACAAAGATAAGTATGTGGTCAAAGAGGACCACTGCGCGTGCAACATAATACTGCAGAGGCGACCCCAAATCTTTGCTTAGCAGGTTAAGAAACATAGTGGTCTACCTTGAGCTCGGAGAGTGCAAAGCAGACGCTGCTGGTATAGCTCTAATTAATAATTAAACCACATTTTATGAGGCATTGATGTCTTAGCATAGACAAAGAGAAAGAGAAAAAAAATCTAGTTCCTCAGAAAAGAAGTTTGAGGAATATTATGGAAAGTAGGGTTGAAGACAAAGATGAGAGAGTTTTATGGAGGTGGGCCTATCATTAGGGACGGCAAAGGACTGGAATGTGCCAAACGGAAAAGGATTGTAATGATCATAGCCTAAGGAAATGGTGTGGATTTGGAATCAGAAGGAAGTAGGTAGGATAAAGGACAGAAAGGGTCAAGAAACCAAGGAGAGGAAATTGGCTTCGGTATGCCTGCCCAAAGGCATAAGGGAAACCCAGAAGATTATTATTTGTATTTATTTATGTTTGCAGAATATATACCATTATTTCAGGGATTTGGGTTCTGTTTAGTGTATTCCATGAGCCAAAAATATGTTCATGTACTAACTGAGAATAAGTCCTTAATAAAACCTGTGTCATGTGAGAGTCTAAGTTATTTGTCAGGTAAACTTTGACTATATTTCACATCTGCGTCGTCATACAGAGTCTGGTTTGAATTTATAAAAAAAAGAGATTTGCTTCAACTTGAAAACGTTTTATGTGGGGCAAATTACAGAAGGTACTGGGGATCTACCAGAAGTCTGTACGTTTTTATCTCAAGCAAGATGGACAGGGGTGTGGAATCTGACATTTTACTGACTTCAGGCTAGGAATCGAAAACCAGAGCAGCTAATAGAACCCAAGACATTTCTTGTGGTCAACGCAAGCCAAAGCACCTGCAGAACTCTTCTTTATGGACTCTTCCCAAGCCAGGATACCTGGGGATATAAGAGGAAAAAGAATATATGCCTGTATCGAAAGGAAGTTCGCAATAAAAAACTGCGTGAGGATTTGACCCACCGTGAGGAACAGTCAACAGATAACGAAGGGGAGATTTTGCACCCCCATAAAACATAAGATACTAAAACAATTCAGAAGGATCTAAAAAAATACATGTTAAAAATGATGTTATTCTATTTATTGGCGGTTCAAACGGATGCAAACTAATGTGTAGGGCAAGAAGTCAGGGTAAAGGTTATCTGATTGGGGGCAAGGAGAGAGATACACGATGGAGGCTTTTTGGAGGCTGGTAAGTTTCCACTACTTGGTATGAGCACTGGTTACTGTGGTTCTTTTTAATACTATTATTTGCAAAAAGAGGCATTGAGCTACATAATTGTGATTTGTGCTAATTCTCTATGGTTTTATACATCAATAAAATAGTTTATTTTTAAGAAAAAGGTACATGGGCAAAAAGGAATTTTCAAATACACTCAAGAAAGTTGACTTGCTCAAGATGGACCTCCAGGAGAACTAGTAACCACCGTGCAGCACTTTGGTGAGAAGGAATCAGAATCCATAAAGTTCGTACCATTTGCACACCTTCACCCAACTCCACACACCACCCCTCACCTCTGGCAACCGCGGATTTGATCTCTTTTTCTGAGTTTGGCTTTTTTTTTTTTTTTTTTAGATTCCACACCTAAGTGAGATCCCGCAGTATGTGTCTTTCTCTCTCTGACTTATTTCACTTAGCATAATGCCCTCAAGGTCCCTGTATGTTCTTGCAAATGGCAGGACTTCCTTCTGTTTGGTAGTTGAAGAGCATTCCATTGTCTCTACACATCACATTTTCTCTATCTAGTCATCTGTTGATGGATACTTAGGCTATTCTATTTGTAGTGTTTTGAGGAACCTCGTACCTAATGAGTTTCTGACCTGTCTTGATCCCTTTGTTTTTCAGGAGGTAGAGAACGAACAAGCAGACCTGGTTCAACCCTGACACTATTGTATACATTTGACATTTATCGAGCACATACTATGTCCCAGGCACAAAATGTGGACACTTATACTGTCTTTGTCTCAGTTTCTTCAAGTAACAGTAGATTTGATGAAGGCAGGATTTGCACTTTCCCCAGATACCCGAACGGCATTCAACATGCAGTAGTCCCTCAAAGTATAAACTAAATGCAAAGGCTATGCCTCATATGTTATTGCCAAGATTACATAAAATAAGACAAGTACAACTTTTAATGTAGCAAATAGAAAAAGCTCAAAAATGTCAATGGCGTTTCTTACTTCTGGGGAAGATGTAGTCCAAGAAGTTTGACTGGCATTCTTTTTATATTTTCCATTTCCCCCAACAGATTAAATAAACGAATTGCTTTTTTAAGGTATAGTCACGCAGATATAGTTAATCAGATTGGAGAAAAATAGTATCAGCTAAAACAGATTAAAAAAAGAAAGTCATTGTCTCCTGGGTCACCTTTTCAAACCCCACACTGAAAACCTGTAATCTGCCTACAAAAGTTCGCTGTAATGCACGAGAGGGTAAAGTGATAGAGTTTTCTGCTGCCTCTGGAGCAAGATATATCTGCTGCAGGTATCAATTCAGCCACGGAGAATAATTTAATCATACTTGTAAATGACACTCCTACAAAAGGTCATCAGATCTATCAGGCCCTCATCAACTTAGGAAAATTAGACTCGCTTTATCGATGTTGGAAAGTGATACAGTGCCTGACTCTGCTTCCTATGGACACTGGGAAGTCAAGAAAATGTGTCTGAATGGAGCAGGGGAACCAGTAGAACTCAGGTATGTGAAACAGACAGGCCACCCAGAGCCTCTCCAGTTGAAAATTCCCACACCAGCTGGGGTTGGAGTTGTTCCCTTCTGTCCTTTTTTTTTTTTTTTATGCAACTAGGTAACTATGTTACAAAATGATAACAAAAAGAGAATCATTTCAAGAAACCAGTGATCTGGATCCTACTAAAGAAGACATGGGGGGGTTGGGGATAAAGAATTGTCCACATCTACTTATAGTCAGGCAAGAGGCAGTTGCTGTGAAAATGCACTTACTTTCCAGGGAAAAGGTGTTTGGTTTTGGAAAGTAAAAGGCACACCCTACCTCTTAGAAGCCGTGCTGGAGTAGTAGGCGTGTGGAGGGTTTATTTTGAGTCTTGACCACTCGCTAGCTGTGTGGCCTTCGGCCAGTTACTCAACTTTTTCTGACACTCAGTGTTGTCGCCTATAAGTTAGGATCACACCCTATCTCCCAGCTTCCAGGGTCGTTGGGGGTGGTTCAATGAGAAAATGCAGTGAGGAGCTAAAGCACAATGAATGGCAAACAACAAGAAATCAGTATTGTTGTTATCTTTATATTACTTGGATAACCAAGTTCTAGAATCTAACTTCCATAACATTCCTAACGTCTAGTCTTTAGGTATGAGATTCAACCCAAAGAAATGATCCCAGTTTAAATATTAGCCTTAGTTTGTTAAATCAGATACATCACTGGGGATGACATTTGCATTTGTTTATACCGAAATCAGCAGTCTTGGGACTCACCATGATCACATCTGCGACAACGAAAGAAGAAATCATCCACCAAGTTGAATTAAGAAAGTGAGCCTGGATGGTGTACTGTTTTCTATCGCTGGGCAACACATTGTCACTTAGTAGTTTAAAACAACACGTAGTTATTATCTATCAGTTTCCGGAGGTTGGGGTCTGTATGTTTGAGTGGATTCCTCCACTCAGGGTCTCATAGCGTTACAAGCAAGGCGTCAGCCAGGGCTAGGGTCTCATCTGAGGTTCACTAGTGTTTGGGAGTGTTCACTTCATTCGGATGGAGCACTGGGGTCGACTCTACCACGTGGCAGGTTTTTATTTAAGGCCAACAGATCAATCAGACTTCTATCTCTGACTTTAGATGCTCTTCTAAGAGGGCCCGCCTGCTTGTGTCAGGCCCACCAACACTTAAGGAGAGGAATTATGCTGGATATGTACAGCAAAGCATGGGAATCTTGGGGGCCATTTTAGGATTCTTTCTAATGCAGATGGAAGTGGAAAATTCCATACAATTGCCAGGCATTTGCTTAGTTATTAAAGTAATAGTGCACAGATAAGTCTGCACTGGCAAAAAGTTGTAGTCGGTTTGTAAACCTAGTTTCTCTCTTGTCCTAGGAAGATGTGCTGTCTCTACCTGGGCAGGAATAACGCAGGCAAATCACACCTAGGAGGAAATGAGGGAGCAAACACTGTGGCCATGCATGCTGAAATATCTTGGCATAAGATCTGTTTTTCCTGTCGTGCACGAACCCTTTTTTGCCATCCAATTTCTAACACATCCAAAAGGAGCACCGTTTGGTCTCACCTAGAGGGAAAAAATAAAATTGGCCTAATTTAATAGGCAAGTCTCCATTTGGGTGGTCTGATTCATATGTCAGAGTTCAAAGCCTATTTCTCTCCTCACTTTTCCTACATGTTTAAAGGGATCTATGCATGGCAGTATTCTCCCCATTGTTTAAGCACTGCTTTCAACCGATCCCCAGCCTGAGTGATCACCAAGTCCCCATCTTGACACGTTGATCTATCCAGACTCCTTGCTGAGGTTGCCTAATGGGAGACCGATGATAACAGGGAATAAGTCACGTCACCTTTCCATCCCCGGAAACTACAGAGTCTTAGACAACGTTTAGCCACAGCTTGTCAGATCTATCTTTCAGATTCTGGGGGAAAATGTGTGAAGGATATGGACACAGTGGAAAACTGTAAATCTATGTGGGTGCACCCATCAGAGCTCCAGCCAGTTATCTAGGATTCATTATGCCACAGTTTCATTTTGTTTTTCAATATTTCTTTTGAAGAGTTTTCATACTTTCAGGCATTTTTAGCTATTTTTTACTATAATTTCATTCTCCTAACTTTGGAGTAGTGATTCAAGATGTTGATGTTGGCGTCACACAAACACACATGTACACACACACAACACACATACACAACCCACACACAGAGACACACACACAAGCAATCTATATTTTGATAAGATAATAATGAAAGTTTTTAACATAAATATTGGATTCCTGCCGTGCACACTCACAGCACACTGTTTCTTCCCTTTGGTGCACTTATCATGGATTGTAAATGATATGTGTATTTGTGTGATTTTTTAATTATTTTCCCTTATCTCCGCTAAGCTCCATAAAGGCAGGGACTAAGTTTGTTTTATTCACTGTAGTATTTCCATTGCCCTCCACAGTGATTAACTTAGAGCAAAAGGATAGTATGTATTTGTTGAATGAATTAGTGGTTGGGTTAAACTCATGAACGGAGACTGATCCTCAAACGCATTGTAATTTCAAGATTCTCTATATCCTGGTATTACTTAACTCCTCGTTATTTTAACAGACCACAACTTCAGTCTGCCTGTGATAGAAACATAGCATGTCTGATTCCACGTTGCTTCTATTTCCCTTGCTGCTGTGACCTATAGCTTAGAAATTCCTGCTTAGCCCCGTGCACGTAGGCTTGTTAATCTTCAAAGGAATTTTGCTTACAACTGAGATTTGCAAAAACTGCTTTTTTTTTTTTACCCGAGCCCTAGCTCGGTAAAGAAGGAAGGATGTACAGAAATGACTCTGCCATGTTTAAGATTTACAGGAACATCATGACCAGATTCCCGTGTGCAAAGATCAACTGACAGAGGACAAAGAAGTCCTATGACCTTCTTTGGATGGGTACAGACAACAGTCACCTTTTGATTCCAACTTCTTCACTCTTCTTCCTTTTGTTAACATAAAAGCAGCTCACTAAGTTGCCCACGGGAGATGGTTGTTTGGGACAATGGTCTGCTATCTTCTCAGTTTGCTGGCTTTCTGAATAAACTTGCTTGAATAAACCCAACATCCTGCTTCTTTTTTTTTTTTTTTTCAGTTTTTAATGTTACTTATTTTTCAGAAGAGAAAGAGAGCAGGGGATGGGGCAGAGAGAGAGGGAGACACAGAATCCGAAGCAGGCTCCAGGCTCTGAGCTATCAGCACAGAGCCTGACACAGAGCTTGAACTCACGAACTGTGAGATCATGACCTGAGCCCAAGATAGACACTTCACCAACTGAGCCACCCAAGCACCCCCCAACATCCTGCGTCTTGACTTACTGGCCTGTCAACAGGAGCTTGGATTCAGTTACATGCCTAACTTCAAAACCAGTGCACGTTTATTGTAGGAAATTATAAATTTCTAAAATCGTCAATAAAAATTTACCCGGTGTGCTTTCACTCAGAAATACCTACTGTTAAAATTTTATGCATCTGCTTCTGTCCTTTTAGTTATTGCTGCCCCCAAATTAAGTGTGTATGGTATTGATTAACTTGTTCTTTTACTTGATACATTGTGAACACTTTCCAAAAAATATTGTCCTCAACTCAATGTTTAATGACGATCTGGTATTCCATCATGGGGATGAATAATGATTTACTTAACTGATAATCTGTTTTCTTGCACATGAGGTTTCTTTCTAAAATGCCAGGGCCCTTGAGATATCAGGATGCTTTTCCAGAAAGAAGGGTTCATAACTTAAGGTCCCCAGGGATGGTGTCTTCCACCTTATCTTCATATTAACATGGAGTTTTAATATTTTAACACCTTTTGGAACTTATTCCGTGAAAACAATATATTTTTAGTTAACATGTTTCTCTCCTAGATTATTGGTGTGATTGTTTAAACATTATGATGGTCTCGGGGCACCTGGGTGGCTCAGTCAGTTAAGCGTCTGACTTCAGCCCACGTCATGATCTCACAGTCCATGAGTTTGAGCCCCACGTCGGGCTCTGTGCTGACAGCTCAGAGCCTGGAGCCTGCTTCTGATTCTAGGTCTCCCTCTCTCTCTGCCCCTCCCCTGCTCATGCTCTGTCTCTCTCTGTCTCTCAAAAATAAATAAATGTAAAAAAAATTGTGATGGTGTCTTTGATGTGTCAGTATGGCTAGGCTACAGTCCCCACTTATTCCATCAAGCACTCATCTAATTGTTGTGGTGAAGGTACTTTGTAGCTGTGCTAAAAGTCTATAATAAGTTGATTTGATGTAAGAAATATTGTCCCAGGGAACTTGGGTGGGCCCAATCCAGTTAACGGACCGTAAGAGCAGGACTGGGGGTCTCTGATGAAGAAGAAATTCTGCTTGTGGACAACAGCCTCCACCCAGGCTGGAGAGCTCCAGGCTTTCCCAACAGTCTGCCCCATGGAATTTGGACCTGCTTAGCCAGTCCCACGATCTACGCCAACTCCTTGTAATAAATCCCTGATTATGTATCTCCTACTGGTTCCATTTCTCTGGTTGGACCCTGACTGATATAGTTTTTATATTTTAATTTTGTGAATTGCCCATGTATTTCACTTGCTCATATTTCCCTTGACATATGCTTCTGTTTACTAGTAGTGGGACAAAGTCCTTAATAGGTAAGGTAGTCAATCATTTTTCTGTTTTTGTATTTGGTGGTGCCAGTCCACTGTGTTATTCTTTTTCAGAACTACTTCATACATAGTATTTCAGTAATTTCAGAAACA
Source organism: Prionailurus viverrinus (assembly GCF_022837055.1). Classification (NCBI taxonomy): domain Eukaryota; kingdom Metazoa; phylum Chordata; class Mammalia; order Carnivora; family Felidae; genus Prionailurus; species Prionailurus viverrinus. The sequence goes on from NC_062563.1 coordinate 7,158,293, forward strand.
GTTCAATGGGAAATTGATTGGAATGAAGTTAAATTTACAAATAAATTTGGGAGATGTCATATCTTTACGATATTGTTTTCCCAATGCAGCAAGAATAATGTTTCCCTAAACACACCCATGTTTTAATTATGGAAATCTGATGGCAAAAAGAGTTTGCAAATGTGATTAATTAAGGATCTTGAGATGGGGAAACTATCCTGGATTATCACAAGGGCCCTTGTAAGGAAAAATCTATTTCTTTTTTACTAAGTTACAATTGTTTTTATTTATTATTATTTTTTTAATTTAAGTTCAAATTAGTTACATATAGCATAGTATTAGTTTCAGGAATAGAATTCAGTGATTCATCTCTTACTTATGATACCCAGCTCTCATCCTAACATGGGTCCTCCTTAATGCCCATCACCCATCTAGCCCATCCCCCCACCTGATGCCCCTCCAGTAACCCTCAGTTTGGTCTCTATATTTAAGAGTCTCTTATGGTTTCCTCCCTCTCTGTTTTTATCTTATTTTATTTTTCCTTCTCTTCCCCTATGTTCATACATTTTGTTTCTTAAATTCCACATATGAGTGAAATCATATATTTGTCTTTCTCTGATTGACTCATTTCACTTAGCATAATACACTTTAGTTCCATCCATGTTGTGGCAAATGTCAAGATTTCATTCTTTTTGATCGCTGAGTAATATTCCATTGTATATATAAACCACATCTTCTTTATCCATTCATCAGTTAATGGACATTTGGGAGGAAGAATCTGTTTTTACTTGGACTTTCCATGACTTGAAATTAAATATTCCTCATAGATATAGTTATTAATGTGAATTTATGTAGCATTTTCATTTTAGTTGGATAACCTATGGAATAATATTTTTCAAACACTGGCTCATCAAGTATTCCAGGTTGGCACTTAGTTACTTTTATCATTTATTTCTCCCTAATCTGAAAACTACACAATTCAATGTGCTTTAAGTCTGAAAACAAAATACTGGGTCTTTAATTCAAGGGTTGTGATACACTAGGAAGACAGAAACCCAAGAGTCAAAATACCTGGAGGAAAGTAAATATTTAAAAAGATGGTGAGAGCAAAGAACAAGTCTAGGAAAGTCAAAGATTCTGTCACTTGGCCTGAGGACCTTTCTCCTGTAAAGAATCTATGGCGATAATACATATGCCATAAATCACTACTCAGCGGCCAGGGGAGATGAGAGAAAGTTGAAAATAATACCTTCTTTTCTGGCTAGGAAAAGCAGAAATGTGGAAATAAAATACCAGGAACTGACATAAAGGGAAGCGAGAAGGATGCTGTCTTACAGAACAATTAGAGGCTTTGGACAGTACAGAATGAAGGGAAAAACAGAGCCTGCCATTCTCCAGCAGCGACCCAGGCTTCTTCATGGATGCTTCTATTTGAGGGTGGACAGACAATCTTATAAAGATGGGAATCAGTAGGAAGTGTGTGAAACTGCATTATGGCAGAATGCCACTACTTATATTTAAGAGATGTTACAACGTTTTCCTCTCTTAAATAATGCAAACTCAATCAGGAGATGGACATTATGCTTTTATTTATTTATTTTTTTTAAGAAATGAGAAAACAACTACAAGGAAATAAAAAAGCCACCTCATCACTTAGAATCCTATCATCCTAACAAATCAACTGCTTTCATCCTGTTTGATTAGGGTGTGTGGTCTTGGCACATCCACTATCGGTGTAAAATGACTACTACTGTTAACAATATTGGTAATAATAACAGAGACAGTTGCTAACATTTATTGAAAGCTGACAATGTCCCCAGTGTTATGGGTTTGAGTCCCCTCAACCTCCTGTACCTCGGATGGTGGCCTTACTTGGAGATGGGGTCTTTACAGAGGTAATCAAATTAGTATGAGGTCATTAGGGTGGGCCTAATCCAAAGTGACTGGTACCCTTAAGTCAAAAAAAATCAGACATTTGGAGACAAAGATACACACAGGAAGAACATCATATAAGATGAAGGCAGAGATCAGAGCGATGCTTCTGGCAGACAAGGGATGCCAATGATTGACAGCCAACCACTAGAAGCTTGAGGAAAGGCATAGAACAGATTCTGTCACAGCCCTCAGAAGCAAGCAACCCTGCCAAAGCCTTGATTATGGACTTACAGCTTCCAGAACTGTGAAACAATAAATTTCCGTACTTCGCTACAGTTGTCCCAGCAAACGAATACACCCAACACTGTATTAAACAAATTACACATAATAATTTATTGAATGCTCCCTGGGTGAGGTCGGTATTCATCTCATCCCCATTTGCAGGTGAGAAGGAAACACAGGGAAAGAGGGTAAGTATCTTGGGAAGGTGCACACAGTTCCCAAATGGGGAGATAGGGACACTCCTCCTAGAGGATCAGGTTCCAAAGGCAGGGATCATGTGTGGTTTAGCTTTTCATGAAGCTGATGGTTGCTGCTCTCAGAAAAGGGTCTGATGTATGCTCACCAAGTACACATTACACAAATAGTTACAGATCCATGATTCTCATATACATTGAATGATAACACAGACAACGCTTAATATTTTCTTATAGGAAGGTTCCACGTTCTTCCATAGCCTTCATAATTTTTATCTTCCACGGATGTACGAAATTCCAACAATTTCATGTTACTGTAATTTATTTGGTCATTAGCTTATTATTGTGTTTATGTTGGTTATAATAGATTTACCATTGTAAATAACACCATGATGGATGTCTTGTGCTCAGATATTTTTCTCATATTTTTAGGTGGGGTGTTCCTTATTTCCTTATAGTAAATCATCAAGTTGATGAATAGTTCTATAATTTTTATAAAATGTATTCTCAAATTACCTTAAAAAAGACTTTTGCAAATGAACTCCATTGACAGGTATGCTTAAGTGTAGATATTTGACAACATTCACATCAGTATCGGGTTAGAGTTCATAGTAATTTTTTTATGTATGTTTATTTTTGAGGAAGAGTGCAAGTGAGGGAGGGCAGGGAGAGAAGGGACAGAGGACCCGAAGTGGGCTCTGCACTGACAGCAGTGAGCCCGATGTGGGGGTTGAACTCACGAATTGCAAAATCAGGACCTGAGCTGAAGTCAGATGCTCAACCAGCTGAGCCACCCAGGCACCCCAAGTTCATAGTACTTTTTTTGAAGTTTAGTCATTTATTTTGAGAGAGAGAGAGAGAACACAAGTGGGAAGGGGCAGAGAGAGAGGTAACGAGAGAGAATCCAACCCAGGCAGAGAAACCATGCTGCCAGAGCAGAGCTTGACATGGGGCTCAAACCTGCCAACTGTGAGATCATGACTGAAGCTGAAATCAAGAGTTGGTCACTTAAATGAGTGAGCCACCCAGGTGCCCCCATAGTAATTTTTAAACTCAGTTAGCCAGGTTATACAGTCATACCTTGTTTTATTCTGCTCTGCAGATACTGTGGTTTCTGTTTTTGTTTTACGAACTGCAGGTTGTGGCAACCTTATGTTGAGCAAGTATATTGGTACCATTTTTCCAATAACATTTGCTCACTTTGTGTCTCTGTGTCAGATTTTGGTAATTTTTGCAATTTTTCCAACTTTTTCATTATTATTATATTTGTTATGGTGATCTGTGATCTATGATCCTTAATATTACTATTATAATCGTTTGGGGGTGTCATGACCCACATCCAGGTGACAACTACCACCCTGATCAGTCAGCAGTCATCAACATTGAGGCAAGATCCTCCACCAACGAAAAGATTAGGACCTGCTGAATGCTCAGACGATGGTTAGCAATTTTTTAGCAATAAAGTATTTTGTAATTAAGGTATGCACATCTTTTAGACATAATGCTATTGCACACTTATAGTATAAACATAACTTTTATCTGCACTGGGAAACCAAAATAATAATTTGACTCAATTTATTGTGGTATTTGCTTTGTTGTGGTGGCCTGGAGCTGAACCCACAGTATCTCCAAGGTATGACTATAATTGTTTTGAATTTGATATTTTTGACTTAAAATCTACTTTACCGAGCCTCTTTATTGTGCTATTTCTCATTCTCTTACTAGAAATGTAGATTAATTTTGGATTCTTAATGACAAACTGGTTTTAAATCCTGAGGTTATATAGCAAAATGAAAGCATCAATTAAATAAGGTAATCCACAGATAAAATTGATGAAACCAAAGTCCTAATGAACTAGTATATCAATTCAGTTGAACT